>NC_133533.1:91683359-96683359 GCF_048544455.1 Silene latifolia
AAAAGTACCATTAAAACCGATTTCTAAAACCCATCGTTAAAACCCGTTTTTTGCGGATTTCCAGTAAGTAACCGTCGAGAAAGGACGCAGCAACTGCTGCGCCTCTTCGAAGGAGCGGAGTTCCTGCTGCGCCTCTTCGTGAGGCTGCCGCAGTTCCTGCTTCCTTTCTTCTTCGTTTATTCTCTGTAATTCGTTCGTGATTTTACTTGTTTCGTTTGTTCTTGTTAATTCTTCGATATCATAATATTATATCTCACATGTATATTGTATCTTATTAAATCATCATCATTAACATATTTAATCATCATAAATCCGGCCTTAAATCCCTTATAATCAATATTTGCGGGTTTTCGTTATTAATTTCAAACCCGGATTTTAGAGGTTCAATTTGTTCATATTGAGTTTCTGGAATTCGATCATTGATATAGTTTTCACATATTCGTTGTATATTCATCATGTTTAGTCTAATTAATTATTTCAACAGAGGACTCATTTATTAATATCGTCCATTCATGTAAATTAATTCGTCTTAAATCCGTCTAATTCATGTTTTACTGTTTTTATGACTTTAATCACATGTAAACAATATGCTAATCACTTCCATCCGAGTCAAATAATTTAATCCATCCTTAAATTTAACAATTAACATTAACGATTTGCAGTTCCGGCTTCACAGCCAGAACTCACCCTTGGAACAGACGCAGCAACTGCTGCGCCTCTTCCAGAGGGCGCAGCTCTGCTGCGCCTGTTCCAGGGTGATCTCTGTCTCTGAACTCCGTTGTTGCTTGACTTAGCTTATTTAGCTTACGTATTAACTAACTATTATCCGTATTATCACCTTCTGTTTTGTTCGTTAATTTATTCTTTTTCTCAAATTATCCGTTTTAAAGGTATTTTCGACATAAATCGCCTATTCCATTGTAATCATTGTAATTTCCATTATTGTAATTTTCTTTACTGTATTTATCCTATTGTTTGTATGTTTTCACATGTAAATCAATGTTAATTCCAACTTCGACCCAATTGTATGCTAAGTACTTGTCAACCGACTTAGTTAATCTTCACATGCTAGGATTAAAACTTGGATGTTGCATTGCATGCATATAACCGACGATATATCAAGTACGAATAAACTCCCTAATCATTAGTAGAGGCCGCTATCGAGGCGGGCGGGATTAGGTGTTCGATCAAAAGAGCTTCCTAATACGTACCCTCACCCCTTACTCCAGATCTCCGTGAGCACCCGTGTTCATTGGCATCCACGAGAGTCATTCTAGACATAGAATGCTAAGGGTAACGATTGCTTAGTGTTCATGTCACTACTTTATGTCTTGACATGACATGAGGTATTCGAACGGTTCCAATTTCCCATAAAAATTGGTGGCGACTCCATACAAAATGCAAACGCTTGTTTTTCGCTCCTCACCAAGCGCCCCCGTGGGCGGCCCGCTGTCCACACCTACCTCAACTCATGTCATTCATCATCGCTCTCAGCAATCCCGCTATACTCCTCGCAACACTCCTTCTCTCCTTCCCACACCCACACCCACGCCTGCCCCTAACTCTGCCTCCAACTCTGGCCCTCAAAATCCGTTCAATGGCAAATGTCAATACTGTCATTTCAAATGCCATTTCCTCTCCGATTGTCGCAACTTCAAGCGTGACCATCCCAACATAATTATTCCAGCCCGTCACAACCGTTCCTCCAACTCTCCTCAAGTCCATACCGCCACTGCCTCTGCCCCTGTTTATTCTTCCTGGTTAGTTGATAGTGGTGCCACACACCATCTTACTAACGACCTGTCCACACTTGCCATGCATCAGCCGTATAATGGAAGTGACGATGTCATTATTGGTGACGGATCGTCTTTGGCTATAGACAACATAGGTTCATTCACTATTCCCTCTTCCTCTAAATCTGTACACTTTCGTAATGTTTTACACGTACCTAAAATCTCACATAATATCTTGTCTGTTTCTCAGTTCTGTAAAGATAATAATGCTACAATTGAGTTCTCACCATCTACCTTTCTCTTTAAGGAAATCTCGACGGGACAAATTCTGCTCCACGGAACTATTGATGGTGGTGTCTACCTATGGAACCCGTCTCCTGCTCAAGTTTTTTCCGTCACTACAACATCTCCTCAAGTCCTACATCACCGTCTTGGGCACCCTTCTGCTTCCACTTTAGCTTTTCTTTCTTGCAATTACAATTTCAAATGCAATTTCCATGATTTCCAGTACTGTAATGCTTGCAAAATAAACAAGTCTCATAAATTACCATTTTCCATTTCGTCCCTTAATTCGTCTGCCCCTCTCGACTTAATATTTTCGGATGTTTGGACATCTCCTCTTTACTCTCATGATAATTTTAAGTACTATGTAATTTTTGTAGACCACTAGAAAAAATCTTATTTTGTGCTTTCTGATGTGCCTGCCCCCTTACATGTTTCTGTTGTAACCCCTCCGCCCCAGATTGGGAGCAAATTGGAGGAAGATTCTTCTGTTTTGGATGTCGCAGGAGCTGGTTTGAGGAAGGAAGAGCCGCATATTGCTCCAGCTGTGAAGGAGTCAATCGTTCAAAGAGGCGGGTTTAGGATGTCTTAGCTATGGCACTGATGAGGAGCCTGATGATGAGCCAGTCAAAGTGACGGAATCCGATTTGGATTCTGATGAGCCAGATGAGGTTATTGATTGGAAAGATGTCCGAAATGTTGATCCGTTGAGTTCTGCGGATGTTGGAATTACTAGGAGTGCCGCTGAGGGGATGAGCACTGTTGAGGCTACCTCTTGTAGCCAGAAGCCAAGCAAGTGGGCCATTCCGTGGCCATTCTTGATCAACTATTAGTTGATTAAGATTTTTTCAAGAAAACATTCATTTTATTGTTTTGTTGGACTATTTATTGCTTTGGTTTGTGCGAGACTTCGCATTTTAATTAGTTTGCTTAAGATTTTAAATACCTTAGTATATTACTTTGGGTTTTGCGCAATTTTGGGCGCGTTATTATGTGTGTTTGCAGGTTTATAGACCGTATTAGCTCAATTTATTGAGCTAATTCGAAGAAAATCAGAACTTACAGCAGGTTTTCCAGTCGATCGTCTGACTGCTATGGTCGATCGACTCAGCTGCGATACCAAGGAGCTTCTGTTCCTGTTCATTCTGGTCGATCGACTGCCTGCTATGGTCGATCGACCATGTTCGCTGCTGTACCTGTTTTCGATCATTCCCCTGTTGAGTTTGATCGATTTGCGGAGTTGAGGGAGTCTTTCCTCCACTTTATTTTCCGCTTAATTTCTGTTTTCTTCTGTTTTCATAGTTTGCACATAATTACCGTTGCAATTTTGCTTTCTCGGAATTACGCGTGGTATTGTTTGTCTTTTCAGGTACCTATGGTAGCACTGCTGGCTACTGAAACCTCCTAGCTCACGCTGGTTTGGGGAGGTTTCCTTTTGCTGCGCTTAAAGTCTTGTGAGTTTCCGAGTCCTTCTTTTATGTCTTATTTAGTTAATTTTATTGCAAATTCCCATTTCCCTTTTTATTTCATTACACGATTTTGCACAATGGGGACATTGTGTGATTTGGTTTGGGGAAGGGTTTTGTGTTGCATTCATTCTGTTTTGCATTCATGTTTACTGCATTTTATGTCTTGCATTGTTATTTATTTTCCCTTATATATACAAAAATCCAAAAATATTGAAAAATTTCAAAAATTCAAAAATTTCATGTTTATTTTAGCATATAGGTTGAGTCGGGACGGTAGTATTTCAATGATGACATTGCATTTGCATCTGTTTTTGCCTAAACCTTGCTAATTGACATGTTATTAGTAGAATTATATATGCATAGTCTACGAGTTTTCGTTAATTATCTTGCTAAACTTGAAACTTGACTTAGATTTTTGGCAAACTACTTATATTTATGAGGTTAGAGCTTATAACTGGTGACATTCATGACCAGTTCATTTAGGAATGTGAGTAGTACTCCTTATGAGACATGTCACATAAATTTGCATAAATATGAACTTAATCTGCTTAATACCTGTATGCATTCGGTTTGTGGTTTGTTGACACATGTGGTAGAGGTTTCCCTTTATTCATTTCACCCATGAGCCCCTTATAGCCAAATTTAGCCTTTTGTCCCTTAACTACATCCTATATTTAGCCTGCCTTTGTCAAGCTAGTAGCCTTAGTTTTTGGGAATATGTTTATTGCGGTTTGGTTATTTTACTCTTTATTGAGATGATGTCGGATGAAAGAATGAAGGAGGAAAAAGAATTGAAAAAGAGAAGAAAAATGATTCGAAAAAGAAAAAGAGGAAACGCGTGATGTACTGTAGAGGGCGGTCGATCGACTGGCCATCTTGGTCGATCGACTGAAGCCCGAGAAAAGAAATAAATCACATGGTTGGAGTTTTGATTAGTTGGTGATTTTATTCCCATGCTTTATTATCATCATTTGGGGAATTACAATTATATCGGAGATTGTGAGATTAGTGCTAATCGTTTGCACCGGGTTTATTGTTTAATCGTGAGTTTGAAGTTGGGATACTCTTATAATTTGGATCTGTAGTTACTAGCTTGGCTTTAACTCCTCATATCCAAATTCATCTTAGCCCCTTCTTACCCATATCTCACATATCCATATTTACCTCGGCATGTGTCATGGTCATTTGTTTGGTTGGAATGCATATGTACGGTTGTAGAGATTATTTTCATATTAGATTGCAGGCATGTTCTTATAGGTCGTAGTTAGGTGAGGGTCATTACAATATTATTTCTTCCTATCTTTTACATATATTCACCTATGCTTATGTGTGATTTGAGCGACCCGCGAGAGTCCATAAAGATAAGTCTCTATAGTTGACGGTTCAACATTTTTTAACGACTCCATAACTTGTTTGCATGATTCATTTTGCTAATTGATTGTTAGTTGTTGCATTAAATTGGTTTAGGCTTTACAGTTGCATTTCGCTCTGAGATTGAACTCGTTCCATTAGGTTTTAGGATCGAGTCTAGTTCTTGCTTGGGGACAAGCAAGGGTTTGGTTTGGGGAAGTTTAATGCGTGTCCTAAATATGTTGTTTTACACCTTATTTTACACGCATTTCAGAGTTCATTTGTGTAGTTTAAGCTACCATTTTCCACATTTTCGTCTACTTTCGTGTTTTCATGTAATATTGCAGATTATTGCGGAAATGAGTAGATATTGAGCTAAATCCGTCCCCGAGTACTAGGCATTGCATTTGACATGAAGTATGTACTCAAGCAACGAACTTGGTGCGCATTTCGAGGCCTGAAAGACAACTTTATGAAGAATTTAGAAGCCAAGTACCAGCTACAATGGTCGATCGATTGACCTACATAGTCGATCGACTGACGAGCACGACTTACGAAGGTCTTTGTTTCAGTCACACTGAGACCGATCGATCGCTTTTGCATGGTCGATCGACCATCACACGAGCTGACGCGCAAATTAAAGAAATAGAACGAGAATTCCGAAGCCCATTGTATATTAGGTTTAGGAATAAGTGTTACGTTATATTCCTATATAACGTAACCTGATGTTAGGAAGTTATTATCAAGTATTCATTCAGTTTTTAGATTATCATCAATAATTAGGGTTTGACATTCGAGTTTTAATCATTCAATACAATTTACTTTTGCATTCGGTTTTTGGATCTTTGTTCTGCAATTCTTCTCTCCTGTTTTCATACGGTATTCTCGCTGTTCTATTATTCAGTTTTATTGCTTTCATTTGTTCATAATTTAGAATTGCTTGAATAGTTTCCCGGAAGCCAAGTTATCGTTTTATGTTAGTCTTTTGTTCAGTTAATTTAATCATGAATTCGTTAGCTTTATTCATTAATCTTGTTGTTGTTTTTATCGTAATCATGAGTAGCTAAATCCATCGTGCTAGGATGTAGGGAATCTGTAGAGTAGGCGGCGTAAAATTGGTGAACATGAATCGCGCCATGGTCGTTCGATTGGGTTCCCTGGTCGATCGACTGGCCACGTGAGATTACCTCTGTTTTAATTAATTTAATTGCTATGTTTGACGAATCGAGTGCACGCGACTAGTTGAATGCTTAGGAATTGACCGACCCGATAAGATCGAAAGATAGGGGAGGGAGATAGACTACCTAATTAAGACGACTAGATTAATGAGATCGAAAGATGAGTTAATTTAGACATTTTAGTCACTTTTCAGGACGAAAGTTAGCATTAGTGATATTAGGGACCTGTAGCTAGATCGAAAGATGCTACCTGTTAAGAATGGACTGAGAGGACTTCTTATTTTCCCGTCTCATGTGATTGTTTTAGACTTACTTAGTATGCTGCCGCCGAAACTACAGTGAACCGACCATCTTAGTACCCTTTTTATAGTTGATTTCATCTGTTAGCTTAGTTTACATTTCATTTATTGCCTTTAGTCATAGATCAACTCAAATCAAACCCCCACTTTTGTTACTTAAGACTAAAATCAGACAGTTATTAATTGCATCCGCCTCTCTGTAGTTCGACCCTGACTGCCGCTATCTATAGTAGTAGTTTGGAAATATAAATATTATTTTTGACACCTTACGACGGGTATCAATTGCCCGTAGGGTTAGGCGGCAAAATCGCATGAATTACAGTTAACAAAGATTTGAGGAAATAATCAGGCAAAACGGCGCCGTTTTTCCTCAATTCGGAATCAAATTGATCTAGGGTTACACATCTATGACCTAATTCAATGATAAATTCAGCAAGAATTTTGTCGGAAGTTGCTAAATGAGTGTCTAGTTCGGAACATACCTTGGAGACTAAGGAAAGGTATTCTAGTTTCTTTAATACGTCGTCGTTTGTGTCCTCCTTCTTCTTATCTATGGCCTCCATAGTTGTTGCTACGAATTTGGATGTCGAAATTATGATTATGGAGGAATGCAGCAGACGAACTTTATAGCCTATTTCAAGTTAAAGTCGGTCTACTGTGTAATGTTTGAAAGGTATAACTAGTTTTTGTGGCCCTGCTAGTTTTGGTATTAGTACTAAAATCCCCACTAAACTAAAAGAATAAAAAAGCTCTAATATTTTCCCGTCTAAATGAGTATTCTATATTTGGGCTTCATTATATTCTATTTATAATTGGGTCAAACTGCTTAATTCCATATAATCTATAAAATATTATTAAAAGGCTAGCCTAAAAAGGCCACGTAGACAATGTCACATGGGATGAAAAAAAGCCACGTACACAATAACAATATGACTTGGCAAACTAATATGACATGAATTATAAATTTATTATTATATTGCATTAATTTAATTCACTTATTTCCTTTAAAAATTCATTCATATTCCATTAGCTTTAAACTTAATTAACTAAAAAAAACTACAATAAGAAAATACGCATTAACTATAAGTTAATAATTTCAAGAAATTTCATATGGATTAGTATTATATGTATTCGAAGTAAAAAAAAATGAATACATAATAAATTAAGAACGAAGAAGAATAAATGAAGTTGAAAACAATATTTTTTTTTTGTATTGTCATATTTGTCACTAATACACTTATTATAACTTTGTTGTATATAGAAGATGTTTTACAGAACTAATTAACCAACAAATGAGTATTAAATATCATATAAAATATTTTCTTAGGAAAATATAAAATATATGGAAAATAAAATATTTATTTAATTTAAGTAATTTACAAACAAATTCTGTAAATACTTAAATGAAATTAAACACTAATAATAGAATTTTAAAAGGGTAGTAATACCGTGTATTTAGTTCATGAAATTATTTCACGTAAAGGATAAGGTTTGGGAAAATATAAAATATATGGAAAAGAAAATATTTATTTAATTTAAATAATTTACAAACAAATTCTTTAAATACATAAGTAAATTAAACACTAATAATAAAATTTTAAAAGGGTAGTAATACCATGTATTTAGTTCATGAAATTATATCACGTAAAGGATAATTTAAATGAGACCTTCTCCATTCCACTTTTATTGTTTAATTATCCTTTAAAATTTATTCCAAATTAATTGTTTTTTTCAAAATTTAGTATGATAAATGACTTAACTATTAGTATCTACACAATATAATAAAAAGACAAGATGAGCAGTTTATTATTTGACGTGTGTCATGTTAAGCAATTTTAAGTGTCACATTTTATGTTATTTTTCTTTGCATTTTATCTATCTATCTATACAATATAGTTAAAAGCCTACTTAAAGCATTTAATTTTAATCCACGTGTATTTTTTCTATTGGTTAATAATAATTCAATTATATTAATTACTTAATTATCTAACTAAAAGTAAGTAATTATCTAACTAAAAGTAATCTTTAAATACCATGTGTTACATGCTTATAAAATATAAAAAAAATATAAAAAATTAGTGGCAAATACAAAAAACAAATTAATACAAACTCTTTATTTTCCTCTCATAAATTTGGTATTAATCTACCTATTCATTTAACTTTTTTTTTTTTCCTTTTTTTTAATAGATGGTATTTTGGTTTTCCTCACAATTATTATACTTTGTATTTATTTCACCATAACTTTTTATCTCCCCCATTCTTCTTCTCTCAAATAAATTATTGAAATTAATTAGATAATTAATTACAAAAAAATTCTTATATAAATATCACAACAATCCTATTTTTCATTTTTATCCAAAAAGGTGGTAGGTAAAGTATGCATATATAACCAATTGAATTATTTAACTTTTTTATTCTTATTATGTTTTGAATTAATTAATAGTTAGAATCTTATTTAATTATTATTTTTGTGTTTGTATTAAAATTGCAGGAGGATGACATACTCACATATAAAAAACATTGCATGAAATTGGAAATAATGGTTATGAAACTTCTTTGCAATTATCTTTCGACTTGAATATATTTTTCATTTTCATTGAGTTTTCCTTTTTTTTATTATTATTATTATGATGTATGCGCAATATCAAATTGTAGTATGAATCTCTAATTATTGGTGACATGTTACATTATATATTCCAACCCTTGGAATAATAATTGACAAATTTGTAAATTGTACTAAATTGTCTTATACCCTTTCGTGCACTTTATTAGTTTTCCGTGTACTCTTCAACTTGAATTTTGTCAATCAGGTTATAAATCAAATATCTTAGTCGACAAACAGATTATAAATCAAATGTCTTAATGGAAGTGTTGAAGTTATATGCTCCAATGATATAAATCGGATCATTTAATGCGGATCAAGGTAAGTATTTTGCATGGTTTTTGAGCGAAATCCGATGATCATTTTCCAATCCATTGTTCCATTTTGAATGCTTTCAAACCTTTAAATCATTTTTTTGTTTTCCATCAAATATTTTCTTCTAGCACTCTCAATCTATCTTCGAGAAATGTTTACTTTTTTTGTTTGTATATATTTTTGTTATCTCATAATCATTTGTTACGAATATTTTTTAATTATCACCCCACTTCTCTTTTTTTTGTCCATTTTTATATTATCACCCTTTTTCTTTAATTTCTACTTTGGGACGTACATTTTACTAAATGTTTCTTATAACTTTTTTTTTTAAAATTACAAAATAATGTCATCGTTTAAGGGTAAAATTCTCACATTACTCCACCAATTGCAAACTTTTTCCTTTTATTTTCAATTGGTTTTTATGTGTTCTTAATCTTAATTATTGCCCACAAGCAAATGAGATGATAATTAAAAAAAAGGAAGAAGTATAATAATACAAATTGTGTATCCTTATTTCTTTGAAATTCATTGAGATAGGGGTTAAAGCTCCTCACATAAGCGTTCACCAACAACAAAAAATATAGAGATGACTATAATTAACAAGAGATATAGAAATGAAACTAGAATGATGCCCGTTGTTTAACAAATACATTTTCTCGTGTATCCTCTCAAAAATTGCTCACATAAAATTTATTTTTAAAATTATTGAATGCGTATTTAGTCTAAAATTTTATTTGTATAAGTCTCATGTCATCAACTCCTTGCTAATAGTTTAAGTATATCACTTAGGTCTTTCGTTATACAAAAATCATTTCAATAATATTTCTCCCAATACGTTGGAAATCAATTGAATTTACAACGACGATGTTGCAAGACCGATGAATCGACAAGAATTGTTAATGTATTATTTGTTAAAAGTTTAACAAACTCCATTGCATTTAAAAAAATAAAGTTGTAAATTTAGCCTAATTAGTAATAAGATAAACATAAGTTGTATTTTAACATAGCGCTTTTTGCGCATTATTCATATCGTCTCTAATTGACTAAAGGCAATATGTAAAATTCAGTTATAAAATAGCATTACCATCCATTCATTTATATATTTTACATATTTACTTTATTTTACATTTCTTTTTTCATTAGAATACGTTAGGTAATAAGGAATAGAATTAGATGTCCAAGTGTCCAACATTTTGTTTCTTTGTCGGATGAAAATAGGACCAAGGTTCTTCGAACGCACCAAAACAACACTAAAAACAATATATCAAGTACTAGAATACCAAAAGCCGTCAATGTTGAGTGAACTGAATAACCACTGTGACAAAGCCAAGCGCCCTCGAAATCCAGAGACAATCTAAACACCGTAAAAAAAGCAGGGAACAAAAACAGAAAGGGGACCGACAATAATTAACACAACAAGACAACAATCAGTAAAAGGACAAAGACAATGAGGACCGTAGCAAAATAAGAGTAGTTTACAAAGTTAATATTCCACTGTTTGAATGCAATTTTACGTTTTCCCATAATTTGTGTTGACTTTGCTTATAGGCTTTGAGAATAAGTTGTTTAAAGTGCTCTGATGAAACACGAGACAATATAATTTCCCATTTAATTTATATGCAATACTAACCTTCGAAATCAGATAATGGACATTCGTATGTTCTTTAAAATGAGGGATTCATGGGTTTTGGTGCTATAATATATCTTACCCTCACGAACTGTGACAGGACCCTTATTGCCTTGCTTAAGTATCCTACCAACATATCTCCAAGATAATAAGCAAGAAGACAAACAAGCCGAATAACGCATTCATGAACGATGCAAAAATAAAAGAATAAAAACAGTCAAACCCGTGATTCTCACGGGTCACAAAACTAGTAAATTGATTAAAACTCTTCATAATACTTAACACCCACCAAATTAATTAAAATTTCTTCCTATATAATTAATTTTTGTAATATAATATGTTAATAAATTGATTAGATTTCTTTATACTACTTAATACCCATAATTTTCATTAACATTTTTCCTTATTTAATTCACCTTTTGAGTTGCCCAGCAATCAATTATCTAATTTAATAATACCACAAAATAAATTAAAAATAAAATTAAAATATGGGAGTCTATGGTTGTGTGATGGCTATAAAACCTATAATACCTATGATAGTTTCTATTCACAATATTTATTTAAAATGTATTGCTCATTTGCCCATGAGCTTCTAAGTTGTGGATTATATTTTATGGTTTAATTTATTTATTTGATTATAGAGAGTATATTGAGTATTATTATTGATTATTGTTGTTATTATGTCCAATAAAGTATATTTTAATTTGTTATGTTATTGGTTTTATAAATCCTTTGATTTATATTTAAATTCATGTTTTCCATTTGGTTTAGTTTCAATAATTTACATGTGACAATGTTGATTCGTTTGTGAAGTTTTTGCCATCTTGATGTTTTACCTTTTGGTCAATATATTTTTTATATGAATTTTAAAGCATCGTGAAATGTATGTGAATGCAGATAAGATAAAGCATCACGTGGGTAATCTGAAGAGGGAAGAAATACAAAAGGCACGAAACTGAGGTAAAATCTATCTATACAATATAGTTAAAAGGCTACTTAAAACATTTAATTTTAATTCACATGGCATTTTTATAGAGGTTAATACTAATTCATCTATATTAATTACTTAATTATTTATTTTTATACAATATTATAAAAAGGCAAAACTATGTATTAAAAAGTTAATTATCTCAAAAATTATCACATGCTTATAAGTACCAAAAAAATTTAAAAAGAAAATAGTAGTTGCAATCACTAAAAAACTAATATAAACTCTTTATTTTCCTCTCATAAATTTGGTCATTAATCTACCTATTTATTTAACTTTAATTCCATAAGATAATTAAAAAGCAAGCGATACTATCTACCATTACTATTCTGCATGTCATATTTTAATTTCGGAAGATAATTTCTAAACCAGTTTCATGCAAAGTAGATTGTGCAAAATAACAATAACAATAACAATAACAAGAACAATAACAATAACAATAACAATAACAATAACAATAACAATAACAATAACAATAACAATAACAATAACAATAACAATAACAATAACAATAACAATAACAATAACAATAACAATAACAATAACAATAACAATAACAATAACAATAACAATAACAATAACAATAATAATAATAATAATAATAATAATAAAGCAAACCTTTCATATTCCATTTCACCTTACACCATATTTATGTCTATATTAGACTTCATAATACTGAGAAAAATCTATAACTCTATAATCTAAATAAAAAATCTATAATCTATAAATCTAATTAAAAGGCAAGCCAAACTATCTACCATAATCTATATGTCATATTTAATTACATACGATAATATCTTAAACCACTCTTGTATAAAGTAGATTTTGTAAAAAAAAAAAAATTATAATTATTAGTAATCAAGCAAACCTTATACATTCCATTTCTCCTTACTCCTTATTTATGTTTATATTAAATTTCATAATAATGAAAAAAATGATGCTCAAAACTCAAAAGTCATGAACCTTGATTCATATTTATACGTATATTAAATTTGATAATAATGAAAAAATGATGCTCAAAAGTCATAAACGCATCCTCAATTGTTTATATATTTTTGTTGGAAGGCAAAATTTATAAACCAAAATTTTTCTCATCCCTATTGTTAGTAAAACTAAATGTGTCACTAATCTTCCTATGATTCTATTCCAATTAAGGTAAATGTATTAAGGTTTTAAATTATTAACTAATTTATTTCTTTTTTAGTGCAACTTCCATTGGTATGAAGTTTTGATCACATTTTTCAACTTCATCGTATGTATTTATTTTGTTCTCATTTAGGGTCTACCAAGATTTATGGTGTTGACCTATTCAAAGGTTAACCTACTTATATCTCTAAGACTTCATTCCTATTCCCTCTTTCTTTCTCTATGTAAGAGGAAGTTTAAGTTAATAACGATAATATTGTATAAAACAAATTCCATTGTTTTGTTGGTTAATTCGCACTAATTACTGAGTTACTTTTTTATAGGGACGATTCATTGGAGAAAGAAAACTATATGTAGAAGTAAAATATTAGGATTGCTTAACTATATATAAAAACAAAGTGTAAGATTCACGACATCAACGTGAATGAGTAATAGTTTTTTAGTTTTTTTTTTCAACTGTATTTTTTATTTTGGTATTTGTTGATTTTTTTTCATCATTTTACCTTTGAAAAAATAGCACTATTTAATTTATCGACTTTGATCTTTATGTTAACATGTCAGTGCCCGTATTTTTAGTACACGATCTATCATGAATTATTCATGAGGTAATCTTACTATGTGATTTGATATTTTATAAAGTCTCAATTATTAGAAACATTAAAAACATCACACTAAACATCCCGTGAAATTCACGGGCCACGAAACTAGTTCTATTTCATTTACACATTTATATACCTACAACTTGGCCAATACTGATTAATTACATACAATAACTAACCTACTACAAGATAAAAAGTATTCATATATTCTTTTTACTTCTAAAACGAAAAAAAACTGCCAATAATATATATTTTTCTCACACTTTAATTTAATATCTATGTCTACTCTATACAACGCGAGCATTTAATTTTGGTTAATTTTTTTAATTTTTTTTGATATAATATATAAATAAGTATATTTATTACAACATATATACACACAAAATAGTTTCAGTAATTTTATATAGAGTAACAATGTTGAACGTTCTTTTTTTCTATCTCTTAATACAAAACATTACTAATATTAAATTTTATTCTATACTAAAATTTCAAATGGAGTTAAAATAAGTTAAATATAATTAAATAATTGTTAAATTCTCTAATGTCTCTCACTGATGTGAACATTATTTGCGCACATTTAGTCCCCTAATTGAGCCTATTTTGCATACTATTATAACATTTCATGGCCATTTTATCCGTCAAAACCTTCCTATTTGCTTTTCTATCGCATTTCATATGTTTTGTAGAAAAGGAGATAATAAGGCGGAAATTCCCGTCTTTCGTGCATATTTGGAAGCTTATTGATGATATTAGATGGACTAGTATGAAGAGGAGGCAAGAATGATGACCAAAGATGTAGGAATAAAGTGTATATAGAAGGATCAAAGGGTTAAAAGTAAGAATGACGAGAAGGAAGGCTTTGCATGAAGAAATCGCTCGAAAAACGAACCAAGGGTTGCTCCTTTGGCTCTGAAAGTATGCTAGATGGAACGGCGTCAGAAAAACAAGTGATCTAGGCTTTTGAATCACTCCAATAGGAGTTCGGATGAGGAAATAACGTCCGTTTTACAATCCGAGCTCAAGATACAGCTCAACCCGCTCGGGTCAAATTCAACCCGCTCGGGTTGAAGCCCAGGACGCCCATATTTCGCTCGGGACGGGCGTATTCCTGGACAGGAAACTTTTCCTTGCTACGTGAACTACAATCCGCCCGTCTTCACCCTTGGACGCCCGGATTCCAGCCCAGCAAGATTTCGTTTCTTCAAGCTTCAAAGAAAGAAGCCATTCCTTCGAAAAATACCGGAGTCTCCTTGCTCAAAACTCAAAAGTGTAATTACTAGTTTAGCCCTTAGTTAACCCTAATGCATCCACCTAATTTCCACTATAAATACCCCATTTGTAATAATCAAACCATCAAGTTTTCATTAGGTTAAATCAATCCTTCCTTAGATTAGATTAGGAGTAGATTAGAATAGATTACCATTTAATCTTTCCACAAATTACACATTAATCTTTCCTTAATCATTGTTCAAGTTTATTATTGAGTAATTCAAGTTTATTATTGGGTAATTAGAAGATTATTGGGTTTATTGGGAGATTGACAACCTTCCATCAATCATCAAGTTCTTCTATTATTCTTTGCATTATTATTTTGGAATTTCCATAGGTATAATTCTCTTAATCCTTGTTTTAATTATTGTTAATCTTTCTTACTTGTTCATCATGTTTGACTTTGTTAGTATGATTGACAACCTTATTAACATGTTAAACTTGATCATGAGTGAGTAGTTACTTAGCTAGGATTAATGGGTAATTAGGGGAAACCAACATGGGGAATGATTCATGCTTAAATTAATATGCTTTCATAGTTTATTTGCTTGCTTGTTGTGATCTCAACTTATGCACATGTTATGTTTGATGAAATGCTAAGCCTATGAATCCTTGCATTTACTACCATCACCTATCTTTTCAATGAGACTTGTAAGACATAAACCAACTCGAGTCTCATTAGACCATGCATATAGTTGAGTAGGGTGGATTAAATCGACTTGTAGGTGTTGTACAATCTAATCGATTCGGCTCCGGGACCCAAACCTCCCTAGGATTGTAAGATATAAACCAACTCAATCCATCACAACAATAATTGCTTGCATCTAGTAGGAAACATGTTTGTATGATCAACTCCCATGAATCCCTTATGAACCCATGATATCCTAGCATTTTTAATCAATTGTTTACATCTTTCCTTTTGTTGCTTGTTTATTGCATCTATTAGATTAGAATCATCAACCCATTATAATTGTGACAACCCCAAGCACAACCATAATTAGATTGAATAATTTGAGTAACCACCGTCCCATGGATCGACCTCGACTTACCACTAACTAGTTGTTTGTTGAGTATTATAAATGTGTTTGATTGGATGTGACCCGACGACATCACCCATCAAAATGGCGCCGTTGCCGGGGATGGTGCTATGTGATTAAGTTCTTACTTGTTTGTCTATTTTGATTGTGCTTTTACCTTGAGGAACTTGCTCCTCAAGGATTGTTTTTACCGTTTTCTTGTAGTTTCCTTGTTTGTAGTTATATCTTTGTCCTAGCTATGATAATGACCGAAGGCTTGGCACATGGAGTATGTGGTGGATCTTTTGGGTATGACTATGGGTATGGGGAGTTTGAGGAGCAAGTCAACACAAACCTACCTTACTACTCATACAATGAAAATCCTAACCACTACCCCAACTTTTCTTACCAAAGCCCCCACATCCAACATCCACAACAACCACCCTCCCAAAACCCACTTTACAATCAATGCCAAATGTCATCCTACAATGAACACCCTTACCACCAAATTCCCATGTACCCACAACAAGAGAATGAGCATAATCTTGACATGCAAAGTGTGGTTCTCCAAATGTTAAGGGACCAACAAAATCTATTCATGCAAATGCTAGAAGAGAGCCAAGCTAGGGACAATGTTCTCAAAAACATTGTTACTAATGGCGAGAAGTTGGCAAATCAAATTGCCCAATTGGAAGCCACCCAAATGCTAATTGAAGAAGAATGGGATGATAATGAGGGTGAAGAAGAATTTGGATGGCATTATGAAGCTACTCTTGTGAATCCCCCACCACCTCCTAAATTCATAAGTATTGAACATCCCATATTCCAACTTGTACCCAATTTTACAAACATTCATGATAGATGTGAATATGAAGATGTTACTTTTGAGGAAGGGGAGTGCTTGATTGATTATGGACCAAGAGTGGATGATGAATTGAAGCATGATGAAGTTGGAGAGGAGAGCAATGGTGAATGTGAGTTGAAGGCCAATTATGAGACAAGCACTTTGTCTAAATTGTCTAATGAATCTAGCTCACACACTAGCCTTGCTTCTCCAATTTGGGATACCTATGATGATGATGATGAGGAAGACCTCCCACCACAATTTCCCTCTATGACCCATGTAGAGGAAGTGTGCTCCCTTAGCACTTTTGGGAGTGAAGGTAAAACTTGGAAAGAAGAGCTTGATGAATTTGAACTTGCTATCTTTGGAGAATTGAGAGGCCAAGAGGAAAACTATGATGTTGGCATCTTTGATCATAGTTTGGAAGAAATTGAAGCTCTTTTCTTTGGAAATGGTTCAAGTTCTAAGGAGGGTCAAGAAGAAAGTGAAGATAATGAAAGCATGAATGACCTCAATGGTGAGAAGTTGACTCCTCCACATCTTATCCTTCAACTATCCCCTCATCAAAGAAATGAGAACTCTCCTTCTACTATTGAAGGATTGATGAATCAATGCTCTATCATCATAGAATTTGAAAGAGATGGTAAAGAGTGGAAGCCTCCGGATGAATATGGGCAATATTTCATACCTTGTATTGACAAGAATCATGGGCTTGTTGGTTTGAAGCATTGTAAGAAGCCAAGTGCCAAGGGCAAAACGAATGGGAGAGTGTTCGCTAAGTTCTATTCCAAGCCAAGATGGCTAAACTACATTTTGACATCGCCAATCTCCTATTTGTGCTTATATGAAGCCCATTCAAAAGCCTTTGACCGGTTGTTGAGAGCATTAAGTAACATGGACAACATCAATAACCATGGCAACAAGGAATGAGTTTGGTGGAGTCCTCCCTAAAACCACCATTTGTAAGATATCCTTTCCTTTCATTTTGTATTACATTTCCACTTGCATTTAGCTATTTACATATACATTTAGCTTGCATTTGTATTATATTTCATATTGCATTTACTTTAGTTAGTTCATATAGTATAGTTGCATTGTAATATATCTCACATAATTCATGTAGATAGTTGCATATAGATTAGAATTCATGCATAGTCACGAATGACCAATCTTATTCTTTTCTATACTAGAGATAGTGTTTAAATCGGTTTGGGGAGGTTTGATCATAGGTGACCATAGTTTACTAGAAAACATGCATCATCTAGTGTAGATTGCATTCATTTATTATATATCTCATATAGAATTGCATTTAGTTAGAGCATGCATTCATTCATATCATATCATTGCATTTGTACTTTATTTCAAAAAAATCAAAAAAAATTCAAAAACATGTATTTCCTTTTTATTCCTACTCCTACATGTACATTGAGGACAATGTCCAAAATAAAGTGGGGGATGGGAACTTATATTCCAAAAATGCATAAAAATTGAAAAATTTCGAAAAATCACAAAAATATGTCGTTTAATTTCATAAAACAAAAATCCATAAAAATTTGAAAAATTCAAAAACCCAAAAACATGTTCATTTCCTTTGTAGTCTTGTATATATTATGTCTATCCTTGTTCACATTGATCGACTACGCCACATCCGCGACATGAGGATATTGAAGACCGCATGGTATGATCTTTCCAATCTCCTTTTCCTCTTTTTGTTAATGACTATGTGGCTTTATTTTGATTGATGCGGTATAACAATGTGAACTTAGGACTTGCATTTAGTTTATATGTCATATTAGTTGGTAGAATCATATGCATTAGGATGTTTATATGCTAGTTGCATCATGGCATGTAGTTGCATGTTAGAAAAATTTTGCGAAACCGTCTACTTGGGAAGCTTGACAAGTGTATATAGGCCCTAGTAGATGCTTTTTCTTCTTAAGACTTTGCTTGTTAGAATTCTTGTAAAACACCCTAGGATGTGTCATGCTAGTATCCTTTGACCCATGGATTAAGGCCTAGTCAAGAGTACCTTGTGGTGTGATAACTCCTTGGCTACCGTTTATTCCAAGGTGACCCTTGAAATCATGCATCTATCCATCCATCATCCATGTTCTACCACATTTTTGTCATCAAAGGGAATGGGCACAAAAAGAAATTGATTTGAGTTCAAAGAAATGAAAAGTGAAAGAAAAGTTTGCAAAAATGCATCAAATGAAAAGAGGAGCAAAAATAGAACTCCTAAAGCTTCAAATATAAGCCACTCTCACTACATATGGGGTGACTTTGAAAATGTTCAAAGAGAAATGCAAAGAAAAGTTGAAAGTTGTCAAGTGTTGAAATGCCAAAAATAAAAAAGAAATGGCAAGAAAGTGTTCTCAAATGTTATATGCCACAAGAAATTGGGGGGAAAAACAACAAATGAAAGCAAACTCCCAAAGTGAAACTCAAATATCTATTGATCCATTTATCCATCATATCCATTCTTGTGCATGGTAGAGAGGGGACGACCCTTCTTCTTGTCTAGGCAAGAGGGGGAATTACGCGATCCTCCAGTGTTTCTAACACCATAGGGAGTCTATTCTTGACAAAAGCATTTAACGATTGAGGACAAAGGTACCCTAGCTTGACACAACTTGGAGGTGATTTATTGTTATCCTTCTAGGCTTAGTAATTTGAAGAAATTGCATCTATGAAGGAGTGTGTACCCTTGAATTGCTTCCCTTGTAGATAATTTCCGCCACTTAGATGAGGAAAGTGGCTATTCTTTTGTAGATGCATTCATTACTTGATTTTGTGTGCTTAATGATTGGATGTGTCGCCATTTTGGCAAGACCCACCTTGCCTTGCAGGAAGGCATCCTACCTCATGGTTGTCTTGTTGTGAGTTGAAGGGGCGGAGTGAGACCCGCTAATTGTCTCATATCGATTATATTAGTAGGTTAGTTTAAATAAAGGTCTAGTTTTTGTCACCTCTTTACTCGGGACGAGTAAAGGTTCGGTTTGGGGATATTTGATGTGAACATTATTTGCGCACATTTAGTCCCCTAATTGAGCCTATTTTGCATACTATTATAACATTTCATGGCCATTTTATCCGTCAAAACCTTCCTATTTGCTTTTCTATCGCATTTCATATGTTTTGTAGAAAAGGAGATAATAAGGCAGAAATTCCCGTCTTTCGTGCATATTTGGAAGCTTATTGATGATATTAGATGGACTAGTATGAAGAGGAGGCAAGAATGATGACCAAAGATGTAGGAATAAAGTGTATATAGAAGGATCAAAGGGTTAAAAGTAAGAATGACGAGAAGGAAGGCTTTGCATGAAGAAATCGCTCGAAAACCGAACCAAGGGTTGCTCCTTTGGCTCTGAAAGTATGCTAGATGGAACGGCGTCAGAAAAACAAGTGATCTAGGCTTTTGAATCACTCCAATAGGAGTCCGGATGAGGAAATAACGTCCGTTTTACAATCCGAGCTCAAGATACAGCTCAACCCGCTCGGGTCAAATTCAACCTGCTTGGGTTGAAGCCCAGGACGCCCATATTTCGCTCGGGACGGGCGTATTCCTGGACAGGAAACTTTTCCTTGCTACGTGAACTACAATCCGCCCGTCTTCACCCTTGGACGCCCGGATTCCAAATTTCAAAGAAGATTTCGTTTCTTCAAGCTTCAAAGAAAGAAGCCCTTCCTTCGAAAAATACCGGAGTCTCCTTGCTCAAAACTCAAAAGTGTAATTACTAGTTTAGCCCTTAGTTAACCCTAATGCATCCACCTAATTTCCACTATAAATACACCATTTGTAATAATCAAACCATCAAGTTTTCATTAGGTTAAATCAATCCTTCCTTAGATTAGATTAGGAGTAGATTAGAATAGATTACCATTTAATCTTTCCACAAATTACACATTAATCTTTCCTTAATCATTGTTCAAGTTTATTATTGAGTAATTCAAGTTTATTATTGGGTAATTAGAAGATTATTGGGTTTATTGGGAAATTGACAACCTTCCATCAATCATCAAGTTCTTCTATTATTCTTTGCATTATTATTTTGGAATTTCCATAGGTATAATTCTCTTAATCCTTGTTTTAATTATTGTTAATCTTTCTTACTTGTTCATCATGTTTGACTTTGTTAGTATGATTGACAACCTTATTAACATGTTAAACTTGATCATGAGTGAGTAGTTACTTAGCTAGGATTAATGGGTAATTAGGGGAAACCAACATGGGAATGATTCATGCTTAAATTAATATGCTTTCATAGTTTATTTGCTTGCTTGTTGTGATCTCAACTTATGCACATGTTATGTTTGATGAAATGCTAAGCCTATGAATCCTTGCATTTACTACCATCACCTATCTTTTCAATGAGACTTGTAAGACATAAACCAACTCGAGTCTCATTAGACCATGCATATAGTTGAGTAGGGTGGATTAAATCGACTTGTAGGTGTTGTACAATCTAATCGATTCGGCTCCGGGACCCAAACCTCCCTAGGATTGTAAGATATAAACCAACTCAATCCATCACAACAATAATTGCTTGCATCTAGTAGGAAACATGTTTGTATGATCAACTCCCATGAATCCCTTATGAACCCATGATATCCTAGCATTTTTAATCAATTGTTTACATCTTTCCTTTTGTTGCTTGTTTATTGCATCTATTAGATTAGAATCATCAACCCATTATAATTGTGACAACCCCAAGCACAACCATAATTAGATTGAATAATTTGAGTAACCACCGTCCCATGGATCGACCACGACTTACCATTAACTAGTTGTTTGTTGAGTATTATAAATGTGTTTGATTGGATGTGACCCGACGACATCACCCATCACTCACAAATGCCGTGCTTTAGCACAGGATCTCAACTAGTATACTTCTAATCCTCTATATTTTTCCCGATTTTTTAAAATGAATTATTCAGGTTTTTTTCTTGCTTTATATTTTTGATAACTTTTACTCTTATTTTATTCATTCCTCTTTCATATCACTGAACCTAACCCAACTCTTTTATTCTTATTTTATTCCTTCCTTCTTTAATGTTTGTGCCACATAATTCATTATTTAACTGAATTAACTCCTAATTATTCATCTCTCACTCTTATCACTAAACCCCGTCCAACTCTTTTACTCTTATTTTATTCTTAATTATTACTCCCACTCCAATCCCCCAACCCCACATATGTCCTTTATCAATATAATACTCACACTCTTAATCCTTGTGCCCACATCAAAGGGGAAGAAAATAACGGATTGGGGGGGAGTATTGTTTTTTATTGTTGTTTTGATGCATTTTAAAAATAAAATTAGATGAACAAAAAGGTTAGACATGAGTTTATATTATTATATTACTTGATTCATTCCATTTAATTTTGTACGTTTGCTTTTTAGGCACTATTTATAGTTTAGGAGAATTTTCAATACAACTTCTAATATATTGCTGCATAAAAGATTCCTCTCCACTCTCCGATCCTTATGGTACCTCTTTTCTTCCCAATTCTGTTGTTCATGAACAATTGGATGAAACCCAGTGTACTACGCCTCGACAACCCATTTTATTTAACGATTTGATTGTTAATGTTGTTGATTCCTCGATTACGAAGAACCCTAATTCTGTTCATCTTGTTCCTAATTCGTTACCAATTGTGGATTCTTCCCCAATTCTGGAAAATTCGATTGTTTCCCCTGTTATTGGTGATACTGTAACTGCTAGACCTAGTTCAACTGTTACTGTTGACAATCAAAATGTAGCACCTGCATTCGCACCTTTGTCTGAAACTGCTGCTAAGTAGTCTGATATTGCTAGGCCTAAGAGTCAACTCGGTATGAGATTGTTCTTCCATGAACATAGTAAAACTGCAGATGAAATTGATGTGGAATTAGAGGATATTGCTGCTGAATTAACTTTGTGGAAGTTCACACTTATGGGTCATTTGTTGGGATCTAGGCCAACTTTGAAGCAAGTCACTGATTTTGTCTAAAAAAACTGGAGTCATATTCCTTCCCCCGTAGTTCAGTACTACAAGAAAGGATGGTTAAGTTTCAAATTCAATAAGGAAGAGGACATGACTAATGTTCTGAAGGAAGGACCTTGGAAGATGGGCTCCTTCTCTTTAATTCTCAAACAATGGCATCCTGATTTCTCTTTTGAGATGGAAAGAGTCTCCTGTAATACCCGTCCTTTCGGGGACTCGTTGACCAGCGTTGACCGACCTTGGGAGCAGGTAATAGTCCTTAGTGATACGTGCCAGAGTTACCGTGTGCCTTGACTTCCTTTAAATGCGGGTGGTACTCGATAGAGTAGAGGCTACTCGATCGAGTAGCTTGGATACTCGATCGAGTAGGGGCCACTCGATCGAGTACGTTAGTTACTCGATCGAGTAGCGTCTTTTCAGCGAGGGTTTATAATCATGTTTTCTTAAAACCGCAAATCATTTCCGCCTCTTTCCTCTAAACCTAGATTTCGTCCCTTCCTCTTCCCTTCACCAAATACCTTCCATGGGAGCTTTTGAGGATGCTTGTGCCATAGGAGTGCATAGCTTGAGTTGGGTAGCAGTTCCTTTGCCAGATTTCTACATGTAGGTATGTCGTCATCATCATCTTTGTGTTTTCAGTTAGGGTTAGAAGGGTAATGATAGAGGATTGTATTGTGTGAATAGGTGTTGCTTTATTTCTGGGTGTTGTGTGTGTGGACATGGAATCGTTGCGGTCGCTTAAAGGTAGGTTCGCCTACTCAGTTTCTGTTGATTGTCTAGTGTGTCGGTCATCGTTATACCTTGTTATTGTGTTCATGTGGTTGAGTATATATGGTGGTTGGCTGGTTGTGCTGTTTCGTTGGTTGTTGTATTGCAGTTGTCTGTGATTGTTTGTCTCTGGTTCTCGAGGTGCGTCCTCGGCTGAGTGGAGTCACTTGCGGGAGTGGCTTCACGCCCTAGTTTCGCCCTCCGTGGAACCCGCCACGGGAGGGGATGTACACATTAATGGGACAGGGTTATCGCTCAGTATGATGAGCGGGGCTTAGGTGGGAACGGCTGCGGTGACGGTGATTGGTTGGAATGGTTGTATCTGGTGTGTGCTTGGCTGTGTTTGTAGTATACTGACAGTTGGTGTTGTGTCTTACCTTAGTTACTGACCTTGTATGGTTTGTCTTGTTTGTTTTGTTGTGTCTGCCGTGATCCCTTATGGTGAGCAGTCTGTCTTAGCAGGTGTTGTCTTAGATGGTAGCTGGAGTCTTGGCGGGATGAGTCCTCACGAGTAAAGCTAGATGTAGTCTATAGAGTTGACGAGATGTACCTTTTGTATCGGTAGTTGGTTGTATCACTTGTAAAACTATAATAAATGTTCTTTTATTGACCTTTGATGATTACTTCCCTCGGGCAACCGAGATGTTGATGTTCTTATATGCTAGGGAGGGTCTTAGTAAGGCTCCTTGGTATATGGGGGTGTCACAAAGTGGTATCCGAGCGACGATTTTGGAACCTGAACAAATGAACCTAACGAACGTAGTGAGTCTAATAAAATGAACCTGGTGCATGTATATTGGGAGCCCCAGCCGATGCTAGATTTTAGGTGAGAAGGCGCCCTCATTTCAAAATCATGGCCCCATTGTGCTTAAGCCAGTCACTGGGAATGGGAATGTGGAGTCGGCAAAGATGTGCCTAATGTGTATGGTGATTATAATAGAAATGATTATGGATGAGTCTCTGTTGAAGATAGTATGTGCGTAATAGTTAAGTTAGAAATATATATATAGTAAAGTTTTGATGGAATTAATATGTGCGTGTGATGATAATGAGGGACGTGAAAAGTCTATTACGATAGAAGTATGTGAAAAGAGTAGAAATGGGTGATGTGATATGAAATGAGACAATGTCTGTGTTTGCTTCAGGTTGTTAGTGATGGTAGTTCTATACGGATTTATAAGTCTTATGATAGTGTAAATAGTATTATGATAGTGTAAATGATGATAGTTAAAAGTTGCATAATTATAATAAGAGTTATCAAGATGATAATGGATGTGTGTAATATGTGGATGGTAGAAAGCTCACGCATGAGATATGATTAATTTGAGTAGACTAGTTAGTTTATGTTGAAACATAATTACCTTGCTAAGTAGACTTGGATGACACATGGAAATTTATCGTTAAATATGTATTTCGAGTAATGTGAATATAAGTTTGTTAACGATGTGGTAAAACAAATTTAGGCATGATATAATGAATTAATTGCATACATGGATGACTTAATAGTGTGATAAACAAAGTTGTGTGAAGTTTGTTATAGAATAGTATGATATGAATCCGAGTGATGAAACCGTTGCGATACAATTGAGTGGCAATGGTATAATGTGTATGAATATGATAACAAGTGACGACTTCCGAACTTGGTTTGGAATCGACACGTGATATTGTTTTGCAGGAATCTTCAGTTAATCTTGTAATTTCGACCGCGTACCCAACCTTACTTGACCGAGTGTGAGTGCTTACTAGACCGAGTAGACCTCACTCGATCTAGTTAGGAAGCTATGACGTCGAGGATGTAGGAATTTCCTACGAATACTCGATCAAATAGCGCCTACTCGATCGAGTAGAGGGCACTCGATCGAGTACCCGAGACACTCGATCGAGTAGGCTACAGTACAGGAACTTCCGCGGGATTCATAAACCCTTTTTCTTCCTCATTCTTCTTATTTCTTCCTCACATCTCGCAACCCTAACTCCTAAACCTCTCTCTAACTCTTGAATCCTTGTGTTTGTAGTGATTTATTTGGGTGATTTTCATTGCTTTGATTCATTCTTTCACTTCCTAATTGCTTAAGGTATGAATTTCTTTTATATATTGATGTTTTCCATTAATTAGGAACAATTAGAAAGATAGAAAATCTGAAATTTCGAGTTATATGTGAAGAAATTTGCTTGTAATTGTTGTAATATGATCTAGATGCTTACCTTTTATGATTATTGTTGATTAAAAATACAAAACTCAAATAGAAATTGCATATGTTGATGACCGAATTTTCTAGGGTTTGAGAAATCAAATTAACTTTTGGTTGTCTTTTACATGTTGAAGGATGAAATTTGAGTAATGTATGTTGTATATGTTATGTGGGGAGTTGATTTCTGTGATTTTCACCTCAAAATTTGCCTTAAAACTCCGTCTTAAAAGTGCCTCAAATTGAAATTCGTTTCATATAATTGGGATTTTGTGTTGTACATGGATGTAATTTGAATGTAGGAGTCATAGAAATTGTAATAGATTGATTAATTCATGTTGATTTTGACAAAATTTTCGCAGCTGTAAAGACCGTTCGAACTTGAAAATTTGAATTTTACTTGTAATTTGGGAAATTGTTGGTGATAATGTGTACTTAGATGATTCTTTCATGGCATAATTTGTGTAATTAGCATGTTTTGGTGCATACATGTTGGTGTATTTAAATTATATGTTGAACAGATGCCGAGACTAAACTTGGGAACCCGACAAAGTAAGAGGGGAAGGGCTTCTCAGCCCGAAGTTGGGGAGGGTAGCGGACCAGTAGTACCGGCTGTACCAGAGTACCCTTCGGTAGTTTTTGTAGACTTTAACCAGCGGAAGAGGTTTGTAGCTTTACAGTCTCGCAAGATGAGACCAACCCGTTGTGTTGACACGACTATCCTAGAGGTCCTGGGTATTGAGACGGATGTCCGTCACATTTTCGAGACTTTGGGGTTCACTGGGCTATATCGTTTACGAAAGCATTCTTATGCTTTTCTGACCCTTGAGTTCATGAGCTCGTTTAAATACGAGCCGGTTGAGCAGACTGTGCAATTCCGTCTTATGAACACCAGTTTCCTTTTAACCATGGACCTGTTTGCCTCTCACCTTGGTTTGGCTAAGCCTCCCAAGGGATCTCTCCGTGACATTCCAGCTGAGTGCGGGGTTTGCCGCCTTATGCCCTGCAGTACCGGGAAATCAGCTCTCACCTCTAGTAACATGTTGATTAATGATGTGAAACATGTTACCTTGAGGATCTTCCTACGTGCTGTGTCGAATCTTCTTTACGAGAGGTCTGATATGAGTAAGTTGAACTCCCACGAGTTGTTGCTTCTGATGGCTTACCTCAACCCTGAGCGGACCGAGAGGGTGATCTTTAATGCTCCCGCTATGGTTTGTGCCAGCCTTGCCTTGATGGCCTCTTCTAGTACCAGGTAACTGAGTTGTGGTGCTATTGCCACCCGGTTAGCTGAAAAGATAGCTTCTTTTGAGGCTTCCTCCGAGTACGTTCCCTTAGCCACCCGGTTCCTACCATGGATAAAGATTATTTCCTCGACCTGAAAAGGTTGAGAACTTTGGCGGATGGTAGCCTAGCATGGAGGGTGTGGGGTATGAGCTGGATGAGGATACCGGCTCCTGAGCACCTCCCATCGACTGAGCCGTTAGATGCGGTAGTGGTAGCTACTGATTCTGATGAGGAGGAGGATGAGGATGCACCTCGGGTGAGACAGGTGTACCTTATCGATGATACCATCCTTCAAGTTATGCCCGAGCCGAGGAAGGGGGAGAATGTGAGAGCTGCGGAGGATAGACCCAGGTTATGGAGGGGACCACGTCGTATGAGGGAGAGGACGG
This sequence comes from Silene latifolia, assembly GCF_048544455.1. NCBI lineage: Eukaryota > Viridiplantae > Streptophyta > Magnoliopsida > Caryophyllales > Caryophyllaceae > Silene > Silene latifolia. The sequence goes on from NC_133533.1 coordinate 91,710,699, forward strand.
CTGAGACCCAGCCACAGCCAGCAGCACCACCACATCATGCACCCATTTCCTTGCTATCCCTACCATGATACCCCAGAGACACGTGCGAGCTACTTGGCAGAGAGAGTGTCCTCTACCTTGACGCTCCAGAACGTGCATGAGATGGCATATACTCAGGGTATTGGGACCGAGGGACCGCATCCAGTGTGGTGGCGCGGAGTTGGAGACTACAGTGGGGTTTTCCACTCCTACGGGGTGGACATGTCCGCGTGGGGAGCACCACAGTCCTTTTCTTTTGGCGGTTTGACCCCCTGGTATGTGAGTCCAGGGGTTGGAGCAGGGGATGGTGCGGGTCTTGGGGCTTCAGGGGCAGGTACTTCAGGTGGTGACAGAGCGGAGGATTACGTCATGGAGGAGGAGCAGCAGCAGCAGCAAGAGTGATACTCCTTTCTTTCTCTTTTGTTTATGGTTATTGGTTATGTTGGATAGTAGCTTATTTTGGTTCGTACTTTTTACATTCGGGTTGTATTGGTGGCCACAAGGCCGTATTTGCTTAGTTTAGACTTGTTTGCCGGATTTTGGGTCGAGGTATCCTCCCGGCTCGTGGTTATGCGATATTATATATATATCTTGTGTTATGTTAGGAAGTTTTCGAGGTGTTTTGACCTGTGGCCACTCGACCGAGTGCCCCTCACTCGATCGAGTAGCTGCAGGTGTGACTAGTAAGGAGTATTCTGATCTCGGGCTACTCGATCGAGTAGCTACGACACTCGATCGAGTAGAGTCAGCTCGATTGAGTACCCTACACACTCGATCGAGTAGCACTGTTTCAGGGACATTTCGATAATTAAAATTGTTTTAATGTTTATATTCTTGCATGCTTCGATGTTTAACATGGTTGCTAACAATTAGTAACATGCTTCATATTCAGCGGCGTTGTTGGTGACGGCGAAGTCTAGCTTGACCGAGATCGGAACATGTTTCCCCTCCGGTGATATTAGAAGGATTCCTACCCCGAAGCCTCTCAGATTAGATGCGCCATCGAAGTATAGGTCCCATGCGTCGGAGTCGGCACAAAGGATGTCCTCATCAGGAAGTGACCATGTGTCGGTCGTTGGATCCTCGTTGACGGGATTTTCTGCCAGGAAATCCACGACTGCTCTTCCCTTGATAACCTTGAGGGGTACGAACTTGAGATCAAACTCGGACAGCATCAGTGTCCATCTAGACAGCCTTCCGTTTAGTACGGGTTTTTCGAAGATGTATTTGACCGGGTCCATCTTGGAGTAGACGTGGACCGTGTAGCTGAGCATGTAATGCCGCAGCTTTTTTGTTGACCATACTAGGGCAAGGCATGTCTTTTCCAGTTGGGTATACCTCGTCTCGTACTTAATGAACTTTTTGCTGATGTAATAGATGGCTCGCTCTTCGCTGCCAACCGTTTGTGCTAGCATTGCTCCCATGGCTGTGTTGGTAACAGTCAGGTATAGGGACAGAGGAATCCCCGGTTGAGGTGGCATGAGGACAGGAGGTTTGGATAGGATTTTCTTTATCCTGTCGAAGGCTTTCTGACAGTCGTCGTCCCAATCGGTGTGATCGGAGGCACGAAGCTTCTTGAATATCGGTTCACAAATCATGGTGAGCTTGGCAATGAACCGGCTGATGTATTGGACCTGACCGAGAAATCCCCGAATCTCCTTCTCGTTCCTAGGCCGAGGCATTTGTTGAAGGGCTTTGATTTTGGTTGGATCAATCTCAATGCCTCTCTTACTGACGACATGTCCCAAGAGTTTTCCGGAGGTGACCCCGAATGCACACTTCTGAGGATTTAGTCTCATGTTATATTTCCGCAGACGAGCGAAGAATTTTCGGAGGGCACTGATGTGGCCGTTCCGTTCTTTTGATTTGACAATCATGTCATCGACATACACCTCTACCTCCTTGTGCATCATATAATGTAGGAGAGTGGTAGCGGTTCTTTGATAGGTTGCTCCGGCGTTGATGAGGCCGAAGGGCATGACCGTGTAGCAATATGTACCCCACTGTGTAGTGAACGCAGTCTTGTGCATGTCTTCCTCAGCCATTTTAATCTGGTTGTACCCAGCATACCCGCCCATGAAGAATAGGAGGAGTTAAGTAAACTTTAAGGACCCAAGTTATATACATATCTAGCTATAAGGACCTAAGATTACAAAAGCGAGCTTTAAGGACCTCTTGGCTTCTTCCGTTAACTCTCCATCCAAGTTCCTGAAAGTTGTTGTGTTTGCATGTTATTATGGAATGAAATACAATATTTTACCAATTGTTTATAGAAAATCCTGTTTATACTTGGTAATCAACTAATCACTTCTTTCTCTTCGCGGCACATGCACTAATATAATTTATTTATTTGCCACAATACTACGTCATTAACGACATGAAGAAAAAATAGCTCCGCTCGAATAATCCGACCAAAAAATGCATAACACGAATATAATCAGAATTCGAATTAACCCAAGTTAATTTGGGCTAAACTCGCCATGTAGTGTGCTAATTTTGAAATGACCCAAATATACCCTCAAAATGGTCAAAAGAGACTCCAACATAATCCGAACTGATTAATTTTAAGTCATGTGTAGTACGGAATACATTTTTTTATAAATTAAAATAAGGATTAATTATCGTCAAACACTCAGACTCAAACACTCCATTATAAATACTTTTTCCGTCTCGGTCAATTATTTATCTATTCCTTTTTTGGGCGTATCAGTCAATTGTTTACCCTTTTATTTTAGGAATGTCTTGAATGGGTAACTTCATCCTCACCGCAGACTTTGGTACATTTGTCATCCAATAATTGGTTCATCCCTCTTTTCTTGATCTTTGTGCAAAGCCAAAAGGTAAACAAATGACGGACACGAAGGGATTAAGTAATTTTGCAATTTTTTATTCGTATTAGTTAGCCAAATTAACAAATAATTTTGTTAATAAATCAAATATTGGCCAACAAATTCACCAGCGAGAAGCTAGACTATTGAAGTATTACTTAATCATATACGTCGATGGAAAATAAGGTAGAGGATGTTTAAGAAGGGAAGGGAATATATATAATACATTTTTTAATATAACTCATAATGGTATTACTTAATCATATACGTCGAAATTAATTATTGATGCAAACCAAAATACGGCAACATTCGATGAAAAATAACCATAACCAAAATACTCATTTTTATCAATCCGTCTCATTATAGACGGTTATTATCCATCTATAGCTGTAGGCGAATAGTGACCCTCACAAAATTAAAGTGGGAGGGTAAGTGGGGGTATCCATTTCCACCCAGTTACACTACCCACTTTCATTTTTGAGAGAGACAATATCCGTCTATATTTATAAACGGATAGTATCCGTCTATAAATTTGTCAATATTTAATGACATGGTCTAACTTTAGCTTTCATTTTTTTCTTTCATATTACATAGAGGCTATAGGGGAAAAAGTTAACAGAATTGTTAAACGTCGTCAAACACAGGTCCTTGTAGTTAGGCCTTCAAATGATGAGGTCCTTATAACTACATATGTGAATTGTTTGGGTCCTTAATGTATACTTTACTCGGATAGGAGAGCATGCTCGGCAGTATTGTCTACCAAAATGTCAACATGTGGCAAAGGGAAGTCGTCCTTAGGACTCGCCTTGTTCAGATCCCTGAAGTCGACGCAAACCCGAATTCTTCCGTCTTTCTTTGGTACGGGCACAATGTTGGCCACCCAGTCAGAGTATTAAGACACTTTGATGAACCCAGCCTTGAACTGTTTGTCCACTTCCTCCTTGATTTTTAGGGCCCACTCAGGACGCATCCGGCGTAGCTTCTGCTTCATAGGTTTGGCTCCCGGTTTAATGGGTATCCGGTGCTCTGCGAACTCTCTGTCAATCCCAGGCATGTCTCGGTAAGACCAGGCGAACACGTCCTTGTATTCCTGGAGGAGGTCGATGAACTGCTGTCTTTCCGAGGGGTCCAGGGTTGCCCCTATCCTAAGTTCTTGAGGTGTGTTGTCGGTTCCTACGTTAATAGGCTCGGTTTCCTCAATGATGGGGGTTCTGGTTTACTGTTTGTCAAGTTCTTTGGCTAAGTGAGGTGGGTAGTCACTCAAGTCAAATTCCTCGTAGTCATTCAGAATTGTATTGCAGTTAAAATGAGACGAGTCATAAGCAAACTTAGCGTTCATTAAGTTGACACGAGCGAAAAGCTCGGAAAGGACAGACATCTCATGGTCAGTCAGAGGCGACACAACAGAGGAGGTAGCCCCTGGAACAGGCTTCAGGTTGTCACCTCTCATGGGAGTGGGGGTGACCCTAGCAGACTCAGCCTCTGAATCAGCCACGACTTTGTGATAAAACAGTGGGAAGGGGACCTTGACTGGGACATCAGGAGTGTTAGGAGCTATGACAGACTTTGACTCCGACTCAGACTCAGATTCAGATCCTCCTTCACTTCTCTCCTTGAACATAGGGCCTTCTCCAGTTGTTATCTTGAGAATGCGGCCTTGGCGATCGGTCCACTTGATGGTTTTCCTCCAGCCCTGGGTAGCTTTCTCCGGGTCAGTATCGGAGATCAAGGCGGTTGGATCAAATTGATTGTCTTTCAGGGCGATGTTGATTATATCCTCGTAGTCGAGGTGCTTGACGTTATCTTCCCCAAAGAGGAGAGTGACAGCTTGTCCGTCGAGGCATGATGACGGCCCAGACTCAGTTGATGCAGCTTCGGTGTTGTCAGGGATAAAGTAGCAGTCTTGGAAGACTTCCACTCTCGGGTACCTAGCCCTAGCCACAGAGTCGTAGATTGGTTCCGGAAAGTCGTGGTAGAGCTCGGACTCTCCCTCGGGGACAAAGTATCCGTTGAGAGTCAGGTGGTAGGGACGGAGGATAACCCCGTGCTTCTTGCGTTTTCGGACTAGGAGGTTCATCTCCTGGATATCTCCGTCAGTAGGTTCGTACCCCAGTCCAAAGGGAATGTTGGGGACCTTAGCCTGTTTCAAGGGAGGCAACGGGTCCTTTAGTTGATTGAGCGGCAAACCCGGGAAATAACCCTGACGCATCATGATACGGTTGACCGTGAGGTTGGCGAACGGGTCACAATCAGAGGGCGTTGATTCATCAGTTATGGCATTCACAGCATGGAAACCCCACATTTCATTGTCGTCCTCCTCAATGGCTTGGGAGGCTATCCCCTTTCTCATAACTGCTTTGATTGGGGAAGCGGGAATCGTGATCGTTTTCCCGTTGAAGGGGACCCTGATCTTCTGGTGGAGAGTTGATGTGACCGCCTTGACGGCGTGAATCCAGGGACGTCCCAGGAGCATGTTGAAGGATGCGTCGATGTCGACCACTTGAAAACTGGTTTGTCTTTCCAGTGGCCCAGTTGCGACGGTCAAAGTGACTAGCCCAGCGACCTTGCGACGAGTGCCGTCGTAGGCGCGTACTCCTTGATTCGTTGGGATCAAATCAGATTCCTTAATATCCAGCCTGTGGGCAGTTTTGAGAGGAATGACATTCACGGCGGACCCGTCATCCACGAGGACCATAGGTATATTTTTCTGGAGGTATTATACGGTGATATACAGGGTCTGGTTATGATTGGCTCCGAATGGAGGGATGTCCTCGCCGGAGAAGACGACTGGGTTGTTTAGATCAGGGGCGTCCCTCGTCATGTGCGCCACTATTTCTTCTGGGGAAGAGGTGGAGGGCACGGTTAGTTTTCCTAAGGCCTGCAGCAAGCCCTGTCGATGCTCAAAAGACGTTGCGATCAGTTGCCAAATTGAGATTTCGACTTTTGCTTTCTGGAGCTGTTTCAGGATTGAGTTCTCGGGGGCCTTTGGTTGAGTGTCCACCTCTGGGACGATTTGGTCATTCATTGTTGGAACGACCGTTGGATTGTTCGGATTCTGATAGGGACATCCGGACCGGGTGAGATGCCCAATTTCTTTCGTCCGCTTTTCCTTCCCTGGGAGGATATAGACATCCTCAAAATCATCTCTCCATATGCCGTTAATTTCGGAGTCTCGAGGATACCTTGGAGGGGTATTCCTCGATGGGTAATTCTTGTGGGGAATTTTTTTGTGAGGGCGATTTTTATGGGGGTAGTTATTTTGAGGGTAGTTATTTTGAGGTTAATTTTCGTGAGGTCTATGCCAGAATGGTCGCGGGAGCAATCCATCCTGGGGTGGGTAGTTTTGAATGCTTGGGGAATTCTCCCTCGGGCGCGGTGTTGGTGGATTGAAGATGAGTCGACGGTAGGCGTCGTCGAGTCGGGTGATTCTTTCAGAGAGGCTGGCTATGGCCTCTTCAACTTGTTGAAACATAGTGAGCATAGTGGCGGCACTAAACACAAACACTCCGTCTGAAGGATCTTTTTCCAAAGCATTCACCTCGTCGTTAACTGGCAGGATGAGGTGAGAGCAGTCTAGAGTCAGCTCATCATCAGAAATGGCGTGAATTCCCAAAGGATTCGTCTTGTCATTTGGCTTAGTTGGTGGGGGTAAAGGCAAATCTCCCTTTTCAATCATGTCTTGAATGAGGCGCTTGAGTTTGAAGCAATTTTCGGTATCATGCCCTTTCCCTCGATGATACTGACTGTAGGCATTGGGGTTCCAAGATCGGGACTTCTTGGCGTCGGTCGGATCCGGGGTGGGTCCGATCGGTTGTAAATTCCCTTCGTCCATGAGCCTTTTCAGGGCGCCTGCATAAGTTGACCCTATGTTGGTGAACACTCTCTTGGGGCGCTCAGTTTTCTTCGTAGATGGTTCGACGAGGTTAACCTCATCAATCTTGTTTGTCTGACCGTAAGGGCGAGATCCGGTTGAGGTGGATCCCTGGTAACCTCTGTCAGTGGTCTTGGCTAAGACACCCTTTCGGAGGTCGTCCTCAATACGCGTCCCCAGAATCTGCAGATCTTGAAAAGTCTTGATATTTTGATACCTCAGTAGGTTGGCATAAACCGGGCGGAGATTGTTGACAAACTTTTCCACCAGAGTTGATTCACTCGGCTTACTGACCAATTGAGTACTCACCCTCCTCCAACAGGTTAGGAACTCAGTGAACCCTTCCTTGTCGTTTTGGGTTAGCACTTCGAGAGTACGGGTGTTGGCCTGGATCTCGACATTGTCGGCATACTGTTTTGCAAACTCGACCGCGATCTCATCCCGAGTAGTAAGGTTTTTCGGATCCAGGGAGTAGTATCATTGGCGAGGAATCGACTCCAAAGAGGATGGGAAGATCCGGGTAAAAAGTTCATGTTTGACCCCTTTAATGGCCATGTAGTCCTTGAAAGCACGGATATGGTTGAGTGGGTCCTCCACTCCCTTGAACTTAGGCACATCAGTCAGGAAGTTGTCAGGTAACTGATCCCCAACGGGTTCGAACCTTCGGTTGTTCTCAAGATGGATATTGTTACCTCGGGCTAGGAGCTATTCTTCCAAGAGTTTCAGCCTCTTCTTAGTTTTAGTCAGAGGTGGGGTATTATGTTCCCCAGTTTCCTTGTTCTCCAGGGCGTCGATACGGGTCTCGACGCGATCTAGGGTGACCTTAAGAGCGGTAAGCAGGCTGGCTAGCTGATCAGTTGTGACATCTCTGTTGTTATCGTTGTTGTTGTTGGACAAAGCTGAAGACGGGGCCATGGCTCTGAGGCAGAAAAACGGCTCACATTACAACTCGATCCGACACGGTTCCAAGACTGAACGCAGACAACGCAAAGGACGAGACAAAGATCAGACCCAACAAGACGAGGGTGACAGTGTGTGGTCCCTCGGTGCTAACTCGATTTTTGACGTGACGGTGTTTGATCGAACCTTTGACACGAGTCCAACATGACGGCGTGACGCCGTTGGACAGGTCTCGTGTTAAGACGACTCATAAGTAAAGACCCATAAGTACGTTAGCTTTGACTCGATAGACACGAGGCGAAATTGGAATGGTGGACTGAAGTTTTCGAAAATAGAAATTTTCAAAAAGATTCATTTATCGCTTTGTGAACGGCTTCCGAAGATAGAGATCTCCGCAAGTCAGTTAATTGAAAGGGTTGTCTTAAGTTTATTTGCAAAAGACGGTTTGAGTTTGAGTCGGCTCGGAAAACAGTGCATTGTTTCCCAATACGGTTTTTGAAATTCAAAATTGTATGTTTTGAAAATCGAGTTTGAAATGTTTGAAGAGGCCTCGGGGACGGTGCATGGTCCTCGAGATCCCGAAAGTGTCTCGAGAAAAGGGCGTGTTCTTTTCTCGGGTTTTGAAAGAGCCATTGTCGGCGGGAAACGGGTTAAAATCCGTGTCTAGACGCGGCGATTATAACGGCCTAAAAAGGTGATTTGAAATGGTTATACAAAACCGGGTTTGAAAATCGTCGTTATGACGGCCTAGAAAGGCGTGTTGAAATGGTTATACAAAACCGGGTTTGAAAATCGTCATTACGACGGCCTAGAAAGGCGTGTTGAAATGGTTATACAAAACCGGGTTTGAAAATCGTCATTACGACGGCCTAGAAAGGCGTGTTGAAATGGTTTATACAAAACCGGATTTGAAAATCGTCATTACGACGGCCTAGAAAGGCGTGCAACGGTCGGCGAAAGACCGAGGTTTGAAACGGCCATTATAACGGCGCGAAAAGGGTGTTTTTTGAAAGTTTGAAAATGACACGGAAGGACTTATGATCAAGTAGCACAGAAGCACTCACAGTTAATTATATTATGCATTATGCTGACACGGGTTTTGGCTTAAAGGGGTGGGTTACACACCAAACAATCAAACCCCGATTTGCTAGAGGGATACCAATCCAAACAAAATGTGTAAGGAGGGTGCCCTAGCCTCGTGCTCGAAAGTGATGAAAGCTCTTTGACGAAACAGAAATGTGTAACGTCAATGTTATGCTTGACGCAATCGGGATTCGAAACGCGGGGATGAAAAAACTGACGCCGACGAAACGAGCCAATTGGTCGAAAAGGGTTAGGTTGTGGGCCCGGACAAGGAACCCGACCGTGACCGTAATATCAATTAATGCATTCCAACCAAGACCTCGTTCGAGTCTCACCATCTAGGGATCACAAAGACGTAAGTGTCCTAGTTCTCCCCAGCGGAGTCGCCAATATGTGGACACGGGCCCACCTGCGTATGCCCACTTCGATCCGTGGATAATGGCAGCGGTCTTTTTTGAAAGCCACGCTCGGCGGCGTAAAGATGCTTTCGACCGGATCGTTTTAGATCGGTCGGTTTCTCTCGGTTAGGGTCTCGAAACGATTAGAGATGTTCGGAGTCACCACCAAGCATTTGTGGGATGCCTGGAACCCGTTCGAATTCCGCTTTATACCTCGGTCAGATCGAAGCACAAAGCAGCGTTTGACATAGGTACTAAAGATAAGGAAATCGTCCCTCTTTAGCATCCTATCTCTAGAATAACTCTCGTACCCCCTGGATAAGGTCGTCCACTATCCAAAGTTTCTGAGTAAGAGGTGAAGGTACGTATTGGGAAGCCCTTTAATCAGACACCCAATCCCGCCCGCGTTTAGCGGCCTCTACTGATCGATCTTGGTTGGTTGAATGCAAAAGTTGATAAAGCGGTTTAAATGCATGAATGCGCATCCAATAATTTAAACCTAACATGTGAGAGCTTTCTAAGTCGGTTGATTTAATCCAAGTATCAAGTATAAGATGTCGAGTTGGATTAACGGTTGATTTGCATGCAAGACGGAAATTAAACATCCATTTACCGTATTAGGTTTAGGGTGCATAACATGATCCATTTGTCTTAGTAAGGGATTTTGCAAATATGATTTTGAATAATCAAATAGTCATCTGATCCGTCCTATATCTGGGTTAGCCGGAGTCGGGATTGTCCTAGACTAATCTTTGAAGGAACAGGCCGCACTGCATTTGCGGCTACATGAGGCGCGAGCCAACTGGCGGTGTAAGGGGCCTCCCTCTGGTTTTGAAAATGAGAAATGGGGAGCCTGTTTAGGCGCGGGTTAGCTCACGGTTTATGTGCCGTGTTCTGACCTTTTAGAAAACGTTATGGAATTGGTCGTTTAGACCGCATTTGTTGATTTGAAGAACTAGACTCGAATAATCATCATTATTTGGATAATATTCGGTGTCGGGTTCGATTTGACAAACTTGACATGAATAGTTTTGAAAATGATTACGGACTAATTGTTTTAAGTCCATTTGAATGTTATTAGTCGATACTCGTCATCGTACCCGGGTTAAAATCCGGCATGGTATATAGAACCAAGGATGACTTTGTGTTGGTGACTAATATGTTTGTTTGAAAATGTAAAGAAATGAAATAAAAGGCTTTAAAATACCTTTTAAATGTCATTAACCAAATATTATCACCGTCATGGTATGAGGAACCAAGGGTGAAAAACGCTTTATGGTTAAAACATGTGAAATAAATTGACAATGGTTCGAAAATACTTGAAATGGTGAAAACCGATTACAAATATGAAAAATGGATTAAGGGAAATGACGAGAACAAACACGGTTGATCTCTGGTCTGAATACCCCATTTAGGCGCGGGCTAGTTGGCGACCTAAGGGGCTTCTGCCTCAGACCAAAAATCAGTTTTGGCTCGTTTATTCCATGTTTTAGTTCATGTTATGCATGTTTTAGCATGTTATAGTCATGAAACAAATGAAAACATAATAAAAGTGGATTTTTACACCCTCATACTTACATGTTTGGTTATGGCGAGTGACCGACGTAAGTGTAATAACTCGTTTGATCGGAAAAAACTCGGTTTAAAACCGTTTTGGTAAGTAAAAAGAGTGTTTAAATGTTTAGTGATGGTGTAGTGGTCGAAGTGGTCGGTCAAGTGATTTAATGCACGATGACGGTACCAAACAATGTGTAAGGCTTGTATTTACGATCGGTAGGTCGTAAATACGCGTCGGGTTGTGACTTAAGAAGTCGAGTCGAGAATTTTAAGGGAGAAAAGAGGGGTCGGACACTCGCGTAAGTCTCAAATGGGTGGCATTTGAGGGGTATTTATAGGGAAATGAGTGGTTGTGTGAGTTTTGAGCGACGTGGCCACTTGGGCTACTCAAAGAGGCGCGAGCCACGTTGCGGTTCTTCGAGTTGTGTTGTTGCTTTCACAACAAACGCAATCATGATTTGTTCTATCCTAGGTTTTGTAGTCACATGTTTGGTACTTGACCATTCATGAATCCGGAAAAACTTAAGGTAGAAGGTTTGAAATGTTTGTTTTTTGTGGTTGACTCGGTTTGACTCGTTGTTGGAGTCGGGATTTGAATTTTTGAGTCGGTTTTTGGTCCGGTGTCGGTTTTGACTCTAGTTAGTGTCATTGCGACCCCGTCGTCGTGCATTAAACACTCCAGGTATTTTTGAAATGTTTTGAAATGTTTTATTTTCGAAATCGTTTTAAGTTTTCCGACGTAAAGTTGTACACAAACTGTCGATCAAATGCCGCGATTCCAAAACATGTTGTAGTCCGATAATCATCGGGTGTTTGTTGGAGTCTCAGTAGATACTGGGTATCTACACTACTCGATCGAGTAAGTCACTTACTCGATCGAGTGGCCTGTACTTGATCTAGTGACCAATGTTTTGGGTCATATGCTTATCTTTTGACTTCGTTGCATATTATGTTTAATTCAACGGTGTTATTTTGCTTCTTTATGCATTGTTTTACATGTATGTTGGTCCTGATGCGTAAGTTACCCAATTTTATGATGTAAGGAGTGGCACATGTGGTGAGTATGAGTTCGGTGGGAGGACATGAGTTATATGTGTTGTGATAGATAGTGGAAAAAGAAAAGGAATTCGCGAAGATCGGTATGGTTAATCATGGAGCATGTTTTGTGAGAGGAGATAAGTGATAAGATTGTGTGTTGAGTGATGTAAAAGTAAGTGAATGTGGGCAAGGCATGATGTAAGTCTAAGGAACGTGAGAATGAAAAGATTGGAAGGAAGGATGTGGATAGTAGCAACTTGAGATTCGTAAGGGATTATGGAGGGAGATGGTTAGGAATTGTGTTGGTTAAGAATATATGTAAGGAAAGGTCGTTGTGGAGGGATGGAGAAGAGAGGTATATAGTGAACTTAATGGAGACATGTCGCGACGTGGATTTGCAGATAGTGAGTGAGTTTGGGAATTTGTATTATCAAGAGGTGAAACTAATGTGTGATTTCCTTGGGCAAGTAACGATATAAAATGAGTTTTAGGATTCTAGATGAAAAAAAAAGGATGATTTGTGATTAGTGTGAGTGATAACCCGAGATGGTCTGGACTGATTAGTGATAAGTGTGAGTGATAGCATGATAAGAGAAAATCCATGGTAAGAAAGAGTGAGATGATACTGATATGAAATAATGAGATGTGAGTTTTGGAGCAATGAGAAGGTAACCGGAGCACTAAAGAGTTAGGTAGAAGTAATAAGGAGTTGAATGGTTAATTGATTTTGTCGAGTGAAAAAAAAAATTAGGGGAGTAAAACTAGGAGAATGTTCACCGGAGTTATGTGATATAAAAGTAAGGAATCGTCGAGATGTATGATACTATCATGAGGATTTGAGTTAACAGTTATATAGGAGTTCCAGGACGACATGATAAGCATGAGTTTCGAGGAATTAAGGAAAGTAAAAAGCAGGGTAAATAATTTGCACGATATGAGATCTTGGTGGTGAGTTGGGTGACGATACAATTAAGGATGGATTTGGAAATAATGTTGAGGTAATTTGGTTGATGGGTTTGATGTTCGTTATTTGGGATGTTAACCAAAGATATAAAATAAACCGTGATGTCTAGAGATGAGTGTAAGAGGCTTGATGTCCGAACGATGGTAGTATTGAGGTGTTGTCACTAGTGGTTAATGGTAATGATAAATAGGAAAGATGGCCGTTCTAAAGAGGTTGATTTTGTAGAGACCTGATTGATGTGTATGGTTGTGAGGAAGCATAAGATATGGTTATAGGAGGCGGTTGCTAGTAGTTAAGTATTAATGTTATGGTTACGTTTGGCAGGAAATGATTGTTGTGCGAACGGGAGAATGTGTTATGAGGGGCATACGAGTTAAGCTCGGGCGAGAGGTAACCTTTATCAGGTGGTAACTTACGTGATCAGGATTGACTGGTTGGATGTCATTACGGGTCTAATATGTATATAAATGTTTGTGTGAGGTTCTGACCTCACGGGAAGTGGTATGGTGTGATAGTTATAAAGCTGTTATCTGAATGTTCTGTAATATATGTTGGATACGGTAACCTAGTGGAATGATGATTAAAAAAGTAATAATTTGAGTGATCTGGTATGACTGGTTATACTTGTATGTATTCATGATATATGTTATTCCGTGATATGGTAAGGGGATGATATTCATGAGGTTATTATCTGTTTAATTCATATAATATGTTGCGTTGTGATTTAATAAAGTGGAATTGAGTAAGTTTTTGTAATAATCCGTATTTATAAGTCTTGGGGTACTCTATCGAGTAGGCCTTACTCTGTCGAGTAAGGGTAAGTTGCGTTTTAGAAAAGTTTCTGACATGTTGGGTACTCGATCGAGTAGCTGGGGCACTCGATCGAGTAAGGGGGTACTCGATCGAGTACCTCGGGTACTCGATCGAGTAGCCGGTTTTACGGGGAGTTTTCTCGGGTTTTGTTAATTATGCGATTAAGGTATATAAGCTTTGTCGTCATTATTCTAAATCACTTTTGCAAAACCTAAATTACTGTTTAAGAGAGAAAGCAAGCAAGTTCTTCATCCTAATCGCATAATTAGCAATCCCCGGAGTTTGGAGGGTCAGTTCTCGTCGTTGGTTATACCGTTGAGTTCCTTGCGTCGAGGGTAAGATCTATGTACCCTTTTTATTGTCTTTCCTTTGATTTGGTTAAACCCTAATTTAGAGATTTGGGGGTTTATGTGTAGTATGTGATTTGGTAGCCTTTATATGTTGTATGATAGGAGGAGGGTTCATAGAGGAAGCTTTTTGATTCAAAGAAGAGAGACCGTCGATTGTGTGCTTACCAGGTAGGATTTCCTACTCAGTATTAGTCCCATAATGGGATGATTGTTGATGTGTTGTGGTTGATTGAATAATATAGTAATTGTATTGTGACGGTTGTGATTGTGATTGTGATTGTGATTGCTGTCTGTGGTTCTCGAGGCGTGTCCTCGGCTGAGTGGGGTCACTTACGGGAGTGGCTTCACGCCCTAGTTTCGCCTTCTGTGGAACCCGCCATAGAAGGGATGTGGACATTAATGGACAGGGTTATCGCTCACTATGTGGAGCGGGGATTTGGTGGGTAAGGCTGCGGTCCCCCACTGGCAGGGCTGGTCCAGTGGACAGTCAGTGATTGAGATGATTGGAATTGGTTGTGTGTGTGTGACAGTTAAGCTGTCTGTCTATCTTATTGTTGATATATATATATATTGAATTGTGTGATTAGTACTGACCCCAGTGTTGTTTTGTAAACATGCGGTGATCCATTCGGGGATGGTGAGCAGATATTGAGCAGGTATGAGATGAGTACTGGGATAGCTGGGATCGCCACGACATGATGATAGGAGTCTTCCGCTGTAGCTTATTAGTTTATTTACATTTCAGTTAGAACAGTCAGTTGAGAACATGTATCACACTTTTGGTTTGGTTTTGAGAATTGTAACTCTTCACTAAGTATTTATATTTAAACGTTGTTTCTTCATTGTTTATTTGATTATCATTGCCTCGGGTAACCGAGATGGTAATATCTTCATACCTGAGTGGTCCTGGTAAGGCACTTGGAGTATAGGGGTGTTACAAATGGTATCGAGCCGACGATCCTGAACCTTGTAACCAATGAACCTAATGAACATAGGGAGTCAATTAAAATGAACCCGGGGTAAAAGTTGTAGGAGCTAATGCAAAGGCTTGGGAGACGTCCTAAAGTCGCGAACTTGCCCTACAATTTTGAACCGGTCACATGGGGGGTGTATGTCAAGGTCGTATGTGTTGCTTGGTCAGCTTGTGTAAGAATGTGATGAAGTGTGTTAATTGTTGGATGTTTGAAGTAGAAGGTTGAGAATGTGAAAGAAAAGTTAATGAAATATGTAGACTTGTTGTTGGAGTGATAACACGTTGAATGTTTATAAGGTGGCATTTAATAACATGAGATAGTGATCTCGTGGATCGTACGAAAGGATGCGTAGCATTATATGCTTAGCTATTACTCCCTCCGACCCAGACGAAAGGTAACATGGTGAAAAATGGGTTATTTAAGAAAAGAGGTAAAAAGGAGGGGCAAAGATGGAAAGCTTGGTGAGTGGGCCACATGAGTAGTGGGTATTATTAAATGGGTTTAGGTGAGTTAAATAAGGAGTTAGTGGGTGGGCCACATGATGGCATTTGTGTAAATATGAGGAGGTTATAAGGATTATATTGTCCAAAAATATGCCATTTATAGTATGTTACCTTTGGTATGGTTCGTCCATTTTAGGTAACTGTTACCTTTGGTCTGGGTCGGAGGGAGTATATAATATGTGGTTTTATAAAGTTTTTAGCATGTTAGCATATGATATAGCATGCAGGTAGCGTTTATGAGTTAGTATGACTCGATCGAGTGGGACTGACTCGATCGGGTGGGTTTATGACGATTTTGAGTCCAGAATCGTGTTTTTGGGTACTCGATCGAGTAACTAGGGGTACTCGATCGAGTAGGGGGTCATCTACTCGGTCGAGTATGTCAGAGATCAGAAGGTCTGTTTGGGGTCTGATGTTTGGGTACTCGATCGAGTATGTTGGGCACTCGATCGAGTAGCCCGTTACTCGATCGAGTGTGTGTGGGAACTCGATCGAGTAGGTTCTGGGCAGCGTGTTTTCATGTTTTGAGGTTTAGTACGTGTGTTTATGTCTACCCTTTCTTATATATAGTTTCAAGATGCCGCCCAAGAAGACTGCTTTGTATCCGAGAGCTGAGCTTATGAACATAGATGACATCGTTAAGATGTTGGAGCATCAGGATGCTCTCACCGAGGCTTTAAAGACTGTGGGGAAAGATAAGGATAAGGATAAGGAGAAGGAGGTTGATCATTCTAAAATCAGCCTTTATATCGCGAGGTTTAACCCGAAAGAGTACAAGGGAGTTGGGGAGCCTAACCTTCTTGATAGTTGGTTGAGAGAGATGGAGAACATATTAGATTTGGTTCACTGTCCTGATGAGATGAGAGTGGAACAAGCTGCGTTCTATCTGAGGGAGGCAGCTGGCAAGTGGTGGGATACAGTGAAGGTGAGTGCTAAGGAGATATATTCAAACCAAGGTTTACCTGCTATACCTTGGGAGGAGTTTCGTAGGGCTGTGAGAAAGGAGTTCGTACCGGAGCATGTGAGGAGTAAGTTGAGGGAAGAGTTTGACAGTTTTAAGATGACCGCTGAGATGTCTGTGGCCGAGTACTACAGGCAATTCAATGAGAAGTCTAGGTATGCTGAGGATATGGGTTTGAGTGAGGAAAACCTGGCGTTGAGGTTTGAGAGGGGGTTGACCCCTAAGATTATGGATAAGTTACCCACGGGGATCCTTACTGATGTTAAGGAAGCTTATGAGAGGGCTGGGAGAGCTGAGAGGTTGGTGGAGATGGCTCAGGAGAGGTTAGGTGGTGAGAAAAGGAAGTCTGAGAGCGAGGGTGGTGGCCAGTCTAATCACAAGAAAGGCAACCACAGTCAGTCTAAGGGGTTTTCTTCTGGGTCGTGGTTCGATCTTTGGGGCTTCCTTTGGGCGCGGCCGTGGAAGTGTTAGTGGTAGTTGGGGTGTGACCTGTTATAGCTGTGGTGGTGTGGGCCACAAGAGGCATGAGTGCACAAGTGCACCGGGATCTTTCCAGAGACCTGCGCAGAGCTATGCGAGCAACAGACCGGCTGGATCATGGCCAAACCGGGGAAGTCAGAGTTACCAGAGTAGAGGTAACCGCAACGGCGGTAATTCTTATCAGAAACCACCGACGAACAACATCAACAATCAAGGGTCGGGTGCTAAGCCGACCACCTCAGCCAGTACTGTCCAGGGAGGTGGACAGAAGACCAATGGAAAGTTATTCATGCTGGAGAAGAAAGCAGCTGAGGGGGATGCTCACGTTATCACCGGTACATTCCTTGTTAATGGTATTCCTACCTTTGTTTTATTTGATTCGGGGGCTTCTCAGTCGTTTGTGTCTTCAAGTCATGTTAAACAGTTGGGTTTGAGGGTATATGAGTCTGTTAGTGAGCGAGTTTTTATAACTTCGGGTGAGTCTGTATCATGTGGGAGATTGTTTAGAGATGTATCTATGATAGTTGGGCAAGTTGATCTACCTGTAGACTTGCTAGAGTTTCCCTTTGACGGTTTTGAGATGATAGTCGGGATGGATTGGTTAGGAAAGTATAAAGCTAAGATAGGCTGTCATCAAAAGAAAGTATCTTTAAGAGGTCCTAAGGGTGTTAGTGTGTCTTATCGTGGGTTTCAAGTCAAACCCAAAGTTAAGTTGATTGCAGCTGTCACCTTGAAGTCTTATCTGAGGAAGGGATGTCCTTTGATCTTGTGCCATGTGAGAGATGACCGGATAGAGAGTCCGACAGTTGATGCGATACCAGTGGTGGGAGAGTTTGCCGATGTTTTTCCTGACGAGATTCCAGGGTTGCCACCAAAGAGGGAGATAGATTTCACCGTTGAGTTGAAACCAGGGACGGGGCCAATCTCTAAGGCACCGTACCGTATGGGTCCTAAGGAGATGAAGGAGCTTAGGAAGCAGTTAGATGATTTGATAGAGAGGGGATACATTAGACCAAGTGTATCGCCGTAGGGTGCACCAGTTCTTTTCGTGAAGAAGAAAGATGGGAGTTTGAGGTTGTGCATAGATTACAGGGAGCTGAACCGAGTGACGATAAAGAACAAGTATCCTTTGCCAAGGATAGATGACCTGTTTGATCAGTTGAGTGGTGCATCAGTCTTTTCTAAGATTGATTTGAGGCCGGGGTACCATCAGGTGAAGATTAGAGTGGTGGACATACCAAAGACAGCTTTCACGTCGAGGTATGGCCATTATGAGTATGTGGTGATGCCGTTTGGGTTGTCTAATGCACCGGCAGTGTTGATGGATTTGATAAATAGGATCTTCAGACAGTTCTTGGACCAGTTTGTAGTGGTGTTTATCGATGATATATTAGTCTACTCCAAGACTAAGGAGGAGCATGAGGAGCATCTGAGGATTGTGTTGCAGACTTTGAGGGATCATGAGTTGTATGCTAAGCTGTCCAAGTGTGAGTTCTGGTTAGAGAAAGTTGCTTTTCTGGGGCATGTGATCTCTAAGGAGGGAGTAGCTGTGGATCCAGCGAAGATCGAGGCAGTGACAAAGTGGGAAGCACCTAAGAATGTTGCTGAGGTTAGGAGTTTCTTGGGTTTAGCTGGATATTACAGACGATTCGTGAAAGATTTCTCCAAGATAGCTAGACCTATGACAGCGTTGATGAGAAAAGAGAACAGGTTTCGTTGGGATGAGAGTTGTGAGACGGCGTTCCAAACATTAAAGGAGCGTTTGACCACAGCTCCTGTCTTAGCATTGCCTGAAGGGAGCGAGAACTTTGAGGTTTATACAGATGCCTCGAAGAATGGGTTGGGATGTGTGTTGATGCAGAATGGTAAAGTGATTGCCTATGCTTCTAGGCAATTGAAGCCTTATGAGGAGAACTACCCTACTCATGATCTGGAGTTGGGTGCAGTGGTGTTTGCTCTCAAGATTTGGAGACATTACCTTTATGGAGCAATCTTTAAGGTATTTTCTGATCACAAGAGTCTCAAGTACATCTTCACTCAGAAGGAGTTGAACATGAGACAGAGGAGGTGGATGGAGCTGATTGGCGATTATGACATGGAAATCATCTACCATGAAGGGAAGGCCAATGTTGTAGCTGATGCTTTGAGTAGGAAGAGTGTACATTCTTCGTGTACAGCTCTATCTTTGATGAGGCCGAGAGATGAGGTAGCGAGCTTTGGGATACATATGATGCGAAAGGAGATGCCATGGGTGATATGACAAGACAACTTGAGTTTTATGATGACATTCGAGGCAAGCAGGCGTTGGATCCTAAGATAGTGGAGTGGAGAGCTGGAGTAGAGAAAGGGACAGTGTCCCGGTTTTCTATTCATACAGATGGTAGTTTGAGGTTTGATGGTAGGTGGTGTGTTCCTAATGATGAGGAGTTGAAAAAGACTATCATGACAGAGGCGCATTGCACACCATACTGTGACACCCTTGATATATAGCGTTATCTAATTACTTAAATGCGTAATTTCTACGGAAAAACTGGTAGGATATGTTTGTAAATGGTTCAACTAGTCCAAAAACCTGCAATTTCAAAAAAATTTCTAACTAAACCATTCACAACCAATTCCAACTCAAGAAGAGTGTCAAAACCCCGCAACAACCGATAAACTAATTTACATGCCATAGCTAAATAGAAAGTAGAATGATACAAACCCAAAATAGAAAAAGGGAGACATATGTCCCTTCAAATTATATACAAACCAAAAGTTAAAGGTTTCTACAAAAGAAAACCAAACTAGGTCCAAGGTTCCTTGCTCACTAGCTCGTCAGTGACCCCCAACAAAGCATCACAACCTGTCAATCGCATTTTATACAAACACGAAAGCCACAATTCAGTGGGGAGTAACTTCGAGTCCTCCCAGCCACGAATCGTCAAAATTAATGTACATGTAGTGTAACATGTAAACAATTTGATAAACCATTTACTTATCATGTATCCTAGCAAATGACCCCTAAACTGACCAAACTAAACTATCATGTGAATCATATAACAAATAGTAATCCAAACTTTATCAATCAGAACCGCTTACATCTCACCTATTACAATTCATAAAATCACCATACAAGAAAGGGCAATATATCAAAGACAGGCATAAGTTCTTAGTACGGTCAATAGTCACTTTGTAACTCGAGTCTATACCACGAGGTAGGGAAGGTAATCGAACCGGTATCTTGGCTCAGCGGTTACTATTAAGAAAACATGGCCAAGAGACAACACAACCCTAGCCTAAAATCTGCGCAGACCTAGACATGCGGATACACACCACCGCACCCAAGACCCACAACTTTTTTTAAAACAAAGTGAAGTGAGTACTCTAAGGACACCACCGAAGGGTTGGCTAGTACTTAAGCTGACCCCATACTATCAAAATTAGTACCTGAGGTCATGCCCCAACTTGGATATAAATCCACTAGTCAGGAACACAAAGGCTATCAAGCAGTGAACATATACTCGTCAGAGACTATAAAGACCTATCTATGATGAAGGCCGAAATACTCACCTAGGACCTAGTCACAGCTAGTCCCAGCTTGAATACTTTAGCCCACACCACACAAGACTCACCACACAAGTCAAGTAAGACACCCACTTAACCTTAAGAGGGCAAAAAGTCCTACTTACCAACCTAAATGCTAACATTCTATCATGTGAAAGGCTATATAAATGTCTATTTACAGCATACAATCCCAACAGAATCCTCAATAAGTATTCAATACTAATTTCTAATTCTAACAATAGTAACCATATTAAAGGCTTCAGGGAATCTAGGGCCGTTTCTACAATATAAGAAACTATTAAATTCAACTAAATACACATGTGAAACAAAAATATAATAAATGGCCTAAAACAAGAAAAAGGCCGATTATCTAATTCATTCAACCGAATTTTTACCCGCAACCCCAGCCCTGCGACAGGTATGGGTCAAATTGCGGCTGACCAACCACTCAAATAACTGACATCGCATCAGTTAAAGGGATTAAGGCTCAGTTTTCGGCACAATCAACAAAACATTACAATTATTGCTATACAATTCATTCTGAGCCTATTATTTCCAATTTCATTTTGTAAACTATCCTAACATGTGATAACTATTAACATAAGTATAGTTTTATCATTAACATACCTTTTATTACTAGTATGAATCAATTCAAAATACTACCCCTTTGTTACTTATATTAGTTATAACATTACTCAACCTAAAATGACCAATATTGTACGAAAACCCGCGAAACAAGCACGGACCAACC
The DNA here is from genome assembly GCF_048544455.1 of Silene latifolia. Taxonomy (NCBI): domain Eukaryota; kingdom Viridiplantae; phylum Streptophyta; class Magnoliopsida; order Caryophyllales; family Caryophyllaceae; genus Silene; species Silene latifolia. Next base: position 91,731,734 of record NC_133533.1, read on the forward strand.
CGGCAAAACAGGCCGTGGGCACACCCACGGGCCACCACCCGTCCCCTACACCACCTTATTTTTCCATTTTTGTTTAGTAAGAGACCGTCTGAAAATTAATTAATCGTCCCCAATTCAACTTTAATAATTTAAACTAACAAAAGGCACAAATTAAACATGCATACAACAAATTTATCATGTGAAAACTACTACTCAAGTAAAAATCACCAAACATACAAAAATCAAAAACATGTGACGATCTTTCGTCGAGTAACTCGAAATATGTTACCTTAAGCTAGAAAAAGGCAACATAACCCTTGAGAAAACCCTAAAAACAGTAGCTACCCATCATCCTCTACTACATAGGAGTCCCCCACATCATCCTCATAATCTTCACCTATTAAAAACAACAAAAACACAACAAAAGTCACCAAAACCGAAATTATACCCAAAAATCGTCTTAAAACAACTTCAAGAAAACTGAAATTAAAACATACTAGGTTGTAGATCTCGTCGAGAGGATTCCGGAAATATAAATTTTGCGAAAAACGGACTAGTAACGAAGAAATTATGATGAAAATGGTGTTTTTTTGGTTTTTGGAAAAAGAAGAACGATGAAGGGGGTGTGGTTGGACAGAAAAATCAGAATGATAGGAAGGAGAAGGGAGGTGTCCGCGGAAAAGGAAAGGAAAGAAAGGGATTGAGTCGGGATTTTTCGAGTCGGTTTTGACTCGTTTCGATTATAATTAAAACCGTAAGTCAAATGCAAATTCCGTCAAGACCAAAGTCTTTAAACACGAGATTACAATAAAATTGAGTATTCATACGACCCATTTCCAAATTCGTTTACCCAACGTTCAAACGAATTGTCATTTTCCCCCCGATACGCCCTTATTTTGAAATAAAAGATTTTACACGGTTTAAACTATTTTTAAATATTTCAAAACTATCAAAATAAATACTTTTCTTCAAAATATAATAAAATTATATTTCTTTGAATTATTTTTACTTTAATTACCTTAAATATCAAATTTGATTTGATTAATAAATTATTTCCGAAATATATTAACGGTCCGAAATTTACGGGGCGTTACAATCACCCCTCCTTTTAAAAAGTTTCGTCCTCGAAACTTAGAAGGAGAAATTATAGTTATAATAAAATATAGGTATCTTTTCAATGAAACGGTGATACTCTTGTTGATCAGACAAGAACATCCATATTCATATCAAGATATAAAAATATTTCTACACCAATAAATGAGAAAACCCATAATTGGGACGTCACCAACAACGAGATTCAACATTCACTAATGTTAAAACCATTGAAAATCATACAAGCATTTTCAAACTTTTAGTTTAAAACTCTATAATAAGAATAATATCTTTACTAATTATGATTAAATAAGGCTTAGTAACTCGGGAAAAGAGTAAGAAAAGGAATCATTACACAAAACGAGAAATAGCTTAGATATCCAATCGAACACTAGGGTTGAAAGAGAGTGAGAAATCATGTTCAAATGTTATAGAAAAAGGTCAATTTGTAAATTTACTCCAAGTAAATGAACCAAAAGTTTACTCAAACTATATAGAATCTATGCAAGATGGAAAACAACTCGGGAATGAGAAGTGCAAGTCGCGATAGGGAACTCACACCCAACAGACAAGAAGGAATTGAACTTTTACAGGTGGAATTTTTGGATGAAGTCAATAAAGATGTCAACGAACAAGACGCTTTACTCAAGAGATCAAATGAGTTCCATAAAGGCGAGCACAACGGAACAAGCCATAATAGCAAGAATGACAATTGTCGGAGATCAAAATTAGGAAGATCGGTACATCGAGAAAGGTTCACTCAATTATCCAACCACAGAGTCATCCTACTAGGTCCTCCGAACATCAACAGGGCAACAACCAAAGGCCACACTAATCCAAAGAGCCCTCTGAACCACTCCTCGACAAGTCTACTCATAAGCTAATCCTTGAGACAATCCTATCCTCTACAATTATAACTTAACAGTTTCCCAATCAAAATGTTTCCACCAGTATTCTCCATCAAACAAACGCAAAATCCAAAGTCGAAACTAGTAACAATATTATACCCTTACCAAGATTCCATATTCTCAAACGCATTCATGCTTGAAACCAACCCACAAGCAACAAGTTGCACTATCTAATCCATAATTAGCACTAACTATAAGATAAATGGGTTCATCACACAAATCATCTGATCGGTTTACTCAAGGTTCACTATCCTACTTCCCAATAATATTCCAATTCCAATAGAAAGATTCCTCAAAGGATTAAATATAAGGTCCAAATTTACAATAACAATCCACAAACTTAACTATCAATCCCCAATTCCGTAAAGTAAGGATCAAATGACAAACGACAATCCCCGAACGACAATGCCCAAAACATATCCAAAATAACCATAGAAATACTCCACCCAGGTAAACTAATCCCATTAGTCTCATCATCAAATTGAAACCAAAGTGGGTCTTATACCACCAAAACACACGAACCTTATCTCGCAAGGAGACTACATCATTGCCATCATAAGAATTCCATCAAAAATCTAGCTCTCATATCGCAGGGTCAAATACAGACACAAACTCCTACACTAATTCCCGACAAAAATCAAAATACAAAAATCCTCAAATCATATCCCACTAACTCTGTAAACATGGTCAACAAGGTACCAACTATACTAAGTAGATAAGGAGTTATAACGGAATAGAGAAACGGTAAAATATTTTCGAAGGATGCATGAACATGACAAGTTAGGAAACTAAGGAGTCAGGCCGTAAAGATAACGGTTGACAAAAATAAGAGGTACTCGAGTTAAGAAGATATTTCGGGCAAGAAGAAGATACGTAAACTTCGGCATAAAAACAGGGTTCAACAAATGCTAAAGAGAAGGAGAGGAGAACAACAGCGGCATAATGAAAGGGTTACCGCTTAACCCAAACACTCCTCAAAGCTTATGATTGCTATGATATTGTTACATCACTAAGGTGCTCAACAAAGACTCAAAAGTCTACCATATCATAGGATTAACAAGGACTCACAATGGTAGGTTTTCCTCAACTCAATTGGTTCCAAGAGCCAAAATCAATTCACCACACAAATTCATTTGTTACCATCCAAGTCCCAAGGTATCTCCTTTACAATTCTCGTCATCGAACTTCACTTGCTATGTCATCCCCAAGTACCATGGCTTGTTTAATCCCTCATCTCACCACTTAATACTTCTAGTCTCCGATACCATGAATTAGAATCGCATCTTTGAACTCACGAACTACATCGAACAACTTTCCACCAAAATTCCCAAATTCAGATATGATTAATAAGGTCTATAAGGGCTACTCTATACTAGATTTGGTCAACTCAAAAGGTTTAACAAACTAACTATTTCCAAAGTATGATACCAATCCATTAAGCAACGTCCATGTCCTAATGTATTCCTTTCATGGCCTAATCTTGGCCTACCAAGAATTAGGGCTAACTATCATACCTTTAATTCTCCACAAGAAATATCGAGACTCTCAAATGAAGTAGCTTAGGTTCATTTCAACTTATGTGCTAAGGTAGTACCCACGCTCAAACACCTATAACAAACAAGCTCTCAAAAGACATAAATCCTAAGGTATTTCTCAACTCACTAAACTCACACATTAAGCACAACTAACAGGATTAACCAAAGGATCCCAAGTTATATTCTCCTATACAACTCAAACCTTAAACAATCAATTTCTCAACTCGTCCACGCCCTCCAATGATACATTCACTCACCCCAACGTACGAGGCCCAGTTAAAAACATTCTCTCAAAACCGGGTTCTCTTGAACAAGGGAACTATCCTGCGGAATAAAAGGAAGGTGTCCACATGGACTTTATTATAAGAAGAAAACGAACCTAAGATGAATCGGGAGAAAGAATTGAAAGGTAGTTACCAAGGCGAGAGAAGAGGAATTTGAAAGACGAATAAACAACGAGATTGGAAGACTAAGGTAAGATTGCATTATCTACATCTATTGGAGAGCCATCTTTCAAAGAAGAAAATTAATTAGTACCTAACAATTAGCAATCACAAACAGACTACCACATAAAATCCTAATTCTACCCATCCTACCCTTCTCTCAAGTTTATTATTTAAAGGTCAATTGATTCTAAGTGGGGTGCACAAACGTGCGTTGGGAGCAATAGGCATTGCACACCATACTGTGACACCCTTGATATATAGCGTTATCTAATTACTTAAATGCGTAATTTCTACGGAAAAACTGGTAGGATATGTTTGTAAATGGTTCAACTAGTCCAAAAACCTGCAATTTCAAAAAAATTTCTAACTAAACCATTCACAACCAATTCCAACTCAAGAAGAGTGTCAAAAACCCTGCAACAACTGATAAACTAATTTACATGCCATAGCTAAATAGAAAGTAGAATGATACAAACCCAAAATAGAAAAAGGGAGACATATGTCCCTTCAAATTATATACAAACCAAAAGTTAAAGGTTTCTACAAAAGAAAACCAAACTAGGTCCAAGGTTCCTTGCTCACTAGCTCGTCTGTGACCCCCAACAAAGCATCAACAACCTGTCAATCGCATTTTATACAAACACGAAAGCCACAATTCAGTGGGGAGTAACTTCGAGTCCTCCCAGCCACGAATCGTCAAAATTAATGTACATGTAGTGTAACATGTAAACAATTTGATAAACCATTTACTTATCATGTATCCTAGCAAATGACCCCTAAACTGACCAAACTAAACTATCATGTGAATCATATAACAAATAGTAATCCAAACTTTATCAACTGTAACCGGCTTACATCTCACCTATTACAGTTCATAAAATCACCATACAAGAAAGGGCAATATATCAAAGACAGGCATAAGTTCTTAGTACGGTCAATAGTCACTTTGTAACTCGAGTCTATACCACGAGCTAGGGAAGGTAATCGAACCGGTATCTTGGCTCAGCGGTTACTATTAAGAAAACATGGCCAAGAGACAACACAACCCTAGCCTAAAATCACAAGCAGACCTAGACATGCGGATACACACCACCGCACCCAAGACCCACAACTTTTTTTAAAACAAAGTGAAGTGAGCACCCTAAGGACACCACCGAAGGGTTGGCTAGTACTTAAGCCGACCACTTACTATCAAAATAAGTACCGAGGTCATGCCCCAACTTGGATATAAATCCACTAGTCGAAAACACAAAGGCTATCAAGAAGTGAACATATACTCGTCAGAGACTATAAAGACCTATCTATGATGAAGGCCGAAATACTCACCTAGGACCTAGTCACAATTAGTCCCGGCTTGAATACTTTAGCCCACACCACACAAGACTCACCACACAAGTCAAGTAAGACACCCACTTAACCTTAAGAGGGCAAAAAGTCCTACTTACCAACCTAAATGCTAACATTCTATCATGTGAAAGGCTATATAAATGTCTATTTACAAAGATATAAATCCCAACAGAATCCTCAATAAGTATTCAATACTAATTTCTAATTCTAACAATAGTAACCATATTAAAGGCTTCAGGGAATCTAGGGCCGTTTCTACAATATAAGAAACTATTAAATTCAACTAAATACACATGTGAAACAAAAATATAATAAATGGCCTAAAACAAGAAAAAGGCCGATTATCTAATTCATTCAACCGAATTTTTACCCGCAACCCCAGCCCTGCGACAGGTATGGGTCAAATTGCGGCTGACCAACCACTCAAATAACTGACATCGCATCAGTTAAAGGGATTAACGCTCAGTTTTCGGCACAATCAACAAAACATTACAATTATTGCTATACAATTCATTCTGAGCCTATTATTTCCAATTTCATTTTGTAAACTATCCTAACATGTGATAACTATTAACATAAGTATAGTTTTATCATTAACATACCTTTTATTACTAGTATGAATCAATTCAAAATACTACCCCTTTGTTACTTATATTAGTTATAACATTACTCAACCTAAAATGACCAATATTGTACGAAAACCCGCGAAACAAGCACGGACCAACCCGGGCAGCCGTGGGCCTGCCACGGGCCTGCCACCCGTCCCCTACACCACCTTATTTTTCCATTTTTGTTTAGTAAGAGACCGTCTGAAAATTAATTAATCGTCCCCAATTCAACTTTAATAATTTAAACTAACAAAAGGCACAAATTAAACATGCATACAACAAATTTATCATGTGAAAACTACTACTCAAGTAAAAATCACCAAACATACAAAAATCAAAAACATGTGACGATCTTTCGTCGAGTAACTCGAAATATGTTACCTTAAGCTAGAAAAAGGCAACATAACCCTTGAGAAAACCCTAAAAACAGTAGCTACCCATCATCCTCTACTACATAGGAGTCCCCCACATCATCCTCATAATCTTCACCTATTAAAAACAACAAAAACACAACAAAAGTCACCAAAACCGAAATTATACCCAAAAATCGTCTTAAAACAACTTCAAGAAAACTGAAATTAAAACATACTAGGTTGTAGATCTCGTCGAGAGGATTCCGGAAATATAAATTTTGCGAAAAACGGACTAGTAACGAAGAAATTATGATGAAAATGGTGTTTTTTTGGTTTTTGGAAAAAGAAGAACGATGAAGGGGGTGGTGTGGTTGGACAGAAAAATCAGAATGATAGGAAGGAGAAGGGAGGTGTCCGCGGAAAAGGAAAGGAAATAAAGGGATTGAGTCGGGATTTTTCGAGTCGGTTTTGACTCGTTTCGATTATAATTAAAACCGTAAGTCAAATGCAAATTCCGTCAAGACCAAAGTCTTTAAACACGAGATTACAATAAAATTGAGTATTCATACGACCCATTTCCAAATTCGTTTACCCAACGTTCAAACGAATTGTCATTTTCCCCCCGATACGCCCTTATTTCGAAATAAAAGATTTTACACGGTTTAAACTATTTTTAAACATTTCAAAACTATCAAAATAAATACTTTTCTTCAAAATATAATAAAATTATATTTCTTTGAATTATTTTTACTTTAATTACCTTAAATATCAAATTTTATTTGATTAATAAATTATTTCCGAAATATATTAACGGTCCGAAATTTACGGGGCGTTACAATATTCAGTTCATCCAGGTGGAGACAAGCTATACAAGGATTTGAAGAAACCGTCTTGGTGGCCTGGGATGAAGAAAGAGACAGCTGAGTTTGTGTCCCGTTGTTTGACATGCCAAAGAGTTAAAGGGGAACAGCGACGACCACAAGGGAAGATTCAGTCTTTAGAGGTACCTGAGTGGAAGTGGGAATCCATTTCCATGGATTTCATTATGGGTTTACCAAAGAGTCAACAAGGTAACAACATGATCTGGGTAATAGTGGATCGACTGACCAAGTCAGCTCACTTTGTTCCAATGAAAGATACATGGACTAAGGCACAACTGGCTATGGCCTATCGAAAGAAGGTGCTTAAGTTACATGGAGTCCCTAAGGACATAGTGTCTGACAGAGATGCGAGGTTTATATCGAGGTTTTGGAAGGAGTTGCAGGAATCGTTGGGAACAACTTTGAAGATGAGTACAGCATTTCATCCTGCGCGACAGACAGACGAGAGAAACAATTAATACTCTTGAGGATATGTTGCGAGCTTGTGTGATGGACTTTGGTGGTAGCTGGGAACAGAGGTTGGACTTGATAGAATTTTCTTACAATAACAGCTATCACACTAGTATTGGTATGACACCATTTGAGGCTTTGTATGGGAGGAGATGTAGGAGTCCAATCTGTTGGAAAGATAGTCTTTGAGGCGGGTTTTAGGACCGAGATGGTGCATGAGATGGTGGAACAGTTAAGATGATCGGGGAACGGATGAGAGCAACAGATCGACAAAAGAGTTATGCGGATCTACATCGCCGGGACATAGAGTTTCAAGTTGGGGACAAGGTTCTTTTGAAAGTGTCTCCTATGCGTGGGGTTATAAGATTTGGGAAGAAAGGCAAGCTAAGTCAGAAGTTTATAGGGCCTTATGAGATTTTAGAGCGAGTTGGGAAGTTGCTTATCGTCCGGCTTTACCAAATTTATTAGAGAGAGTGCATAATGTGTTTCATGTATCGCACCATGCGGAAGTATGTGAGTGACCCGTCACATGTGTTAGAGGCAGAGAGCTTAGAGCTAGATGAGTCCTTATCATACCTTGAGGTGCCGAAGCAGATTCTTGACCGAAAGGTTAGAAAGACTAGGAGTGGTGGGACAGTTTTGCTTAAGATCCTTTGGTCTAACCACGAGACCGAGGAAGCTACATGGGAGCCAGAGGAGGCTATGAAAGAGCGTTACTCTTTCCTTTTTGATCAGGTATGTATGGTTACGGGGACGTAACCTTGTTTCTTTTAGGGGGGTAGGAGATGATCGCGAACAGTTTTTAGGAGTTTTATACCCTTTTATATGTTGTGTCGGTATGTTTGTCGGGATGAGTTGGGTTAGTAACATGTTTTATGTTGAATTTTGTTTGGTTGTTGAGTCGGGAATGTTATGGGAGTACCTTTGTTTAGTAGTGGTTTGAACTTCGGGGACGAAGTTCCTTTTAAGGAGGGAAGACTGTAATACTCCGTATTTATAAGTCTTGGGGTACTCTATCGAGTAGGTCTTACTCTGTCGAGTAAGGGTAAGTTGCGTTTTAGAAAAGTTTCTGACCTGTTGGGTACTCGATCGAGTAGCTGGGGCACTCGATCGAGTAAGGGGGTACTCGATCGAGTACCTCGGGTACTCGATCGAGTAGCCGGTTTTACGGGGAGTTTTCTCGGATTTTGTTAATTATTCGATTAAGGTATATAAGCTTTGTCGTCATTATTCTAAATCACTTTTGCAAAACCTAAATTACTGTTTAAGAGAGAAAGCAAGCAAGTTCTTCATCCTAATCGCATAATTAGCAATCCCCGGAGTTTGGAGGGTCAGTTCTCGTCGTTGGTTATACCGTTGAGTTCCTTGCGTCGAGGGTAAGATCTATGTACCCTTTTTATTGTCTTTCCTTTGATTTGGTTAAACCCTAATTTAGAGATTTGGGGGTTTATGTGTAGTATGTGATTTGGTAGCCTTTATATGTTGTATGATATGAGGAGGGTTCATAGAGGAAGCTTTTTGATTCAGCAGTAGAGACCGTCTGATTGTGTGCTTACCAGGTAGGATTTCCTACTCAGTATTAGTCCCATAATGGGATGATTGTTGATGTGTTGTGGTTGATTGAATAATATAGTAATTGTATTGTGACGGTTGTGATTGTGATTGTGATTGCTGTCTGTGGTTCTCGAGGCGTGTCCTCGGCTGAGTGGGGTCACTTGCGGGAGTGGCTTCACGCCCTAGTTTCGCCTTCTGTGGAACCCACCACAGAAGGGATGTGCACATTAATGGACAGGGTTATCGCTCACTATGTGGAGCGGGGATTTGGTGGGTACGGCTGCGGTCCCCCATCGCTGTGGGCTGGTCCAAAGGACGATCGATGATTGAGATGATTGGAATTGGTTGTGTGTGTGTGACAGTTAAGTTGTCTGTCTATCTTATTGTTGATATATATATATTGAATTGTGTGATTAGTACTGACCCTGGTGTTGTTTTGTAAACCTGCGGTGATCCATTCGGGGATGGTGAGCAGATATTAAGCAGGTATGAGATGAGTACTGGGATAGCTGGGATCGCCACGACATGATGATAGGAGTCTTCCGCTGTAGCTTGTTAGTTTATTTACATTTCAGTTAGAACAGTCAGTTGAGAACATGTATCACACTTTTGGTTTGGTTTTGAGAATTGTAACTCTTCACTAAGTATTTATATTTATATGTTGATTCTTCATTGTTTATTTGATTATCATTGCCTCGGGTAACCGAGATGGTAATGTCTTCATACCTGAGTGGTCCTGGTAAGGCACTTGGAGTATGGGGGTGTTACAGTTTTTCTTGTCTGAGAAGTTATGCTGAGTCAGTGTTTATGGGATTGTGTAAGTTGTGATGTCTATCGGTGTGGTTGTGGTGCCTCGGGTGGTGATCCGGGCACGGTACTTCGTGTTGTGATGCGGGAATTTTCGCGCTGCGGTTAGGTTGTTGGTGACGGTGTTGTGATGCCGTCACCGGTTGTGGTGGAGTAGGCGGGATGATTATGATACGAGTTTTCGAAAGTACATAGCAGTTATACATAGATTGTTGTTTTGTTTGCTGCTGTTCCTTGTGAGTTTTGGTTGAAGATGTAGACTGTTGTTTTGTTTGTTGATGTTTCTTACCAGTTTCAGCTTGGGTGTGAGGGTAGAGTATGATATGGAAGAGAGTTGTGTATGTTTTGTTGTTGTCATGGTATAGTGATTTCCTGTTGATGGGACACAGTTGCGAGAGGTTGTTACAGTAATTTTGATCTTGTCTTAAGATGAGGAATCGGTAGACATAGTCATGGCAAGTGATTTGTGGAACATGTGTTATACTGATTTGGACGCTGCAGGTGGTTCATAATCAGATTTTGGGACAGTGAGTGTAGGGTGTTGGGAATTAGTGTCATCTTAAGTTATGGATGAGTTTTGCGGTAATGAAAGAAAAGAACTTGAGGATCTAGTGTGAGTGTGTGTAATAATTGTGGATCGTGAGTTATGAGTATGGAGATAGATGCATTTATAGAGGGCTATGTCGTTTTGGCGGTAATAGGGAACAGTTGAAGTTTTGGTTAGCCGAAGATTTTGTGGTATAAGTTAGGTGGTGTGCCGAGTGAATTGAGGTATGAGAACTGTTTAAGTAAGAGAGCCTTGGATATAGGAATGGTGGGTGTTTAGATTATAGGCGGTTATCTTTGACATGCGGTAGTGATGAGGATAGTGAGAAGATATAGTTAAGGATTTAGTATTAGTGAGTTACGAGGACGTAACATTTATCTTAAGAGGAGTAGGATGCGATTAAGAGAGTTTCATCGTTGTGCATGTTGTAGTGTATTTGGAAGTAGAGTGTTGGTGTAGCATAAAGGATGGATCTTTGTTGTGGTTGATTTTGTTAAAAGGTCATGGCCGTACTTGTAGTAGTTCGAGGTTTAGGAATGAGAGAATATTTCGATAGTGTTGACAGTTGGATGATGATGATTATGAGTTCGGTAGTTTTAGCAGTTGGATGATGATGTTTATGAGTGTGAGTAAACTTCGAGTACGAAGTTCCTTTTAAGGGTGGTAGAATGTAACATTCCGTTTGATGTTTATGAGTGTCTTGATATTGGATTTTCTAGTGGATAATATGTTAGTGAAACGGAGCTAGCAGCGTTAGTGGATGGTAGTTGGTAGTGTATGGAGTTAGTGTCGGGAGAGTCTATGATGTAGTTGATACGATATCGTGAGCCATGTTGTGGAGGTAGGAATAGTTGGTGGAGTTGGTGTTAAGAGTTCATGTTTTATAGGTTGGGGTTTTGTTTTGAGTTCTTAGTTGCGTTGTTGTGTCTTGATCGAGTTAGTATGTTTGTTTTTATGTATGGGTTGAACGTCGGGGACGAAGTTCCTTTTAAGGAGGGAAGACTGTAATACTACGGTTTTATGAGTCTTTGGGTACTCTATCGAGTGGGGCTTACTTTGTCGAGTAAGTATGTTTTGGTAAACGAAACAGTGTTCTGTCTGTAGGGTACTCGATCGAGTAGCCTTGGCACTCGATCGAGTAGCTTGGTTGACGGGTGATAATTAGACGGGTTTTGTTAATAACACGGATTAATATATAAATCTTTCCGTCACCTTCATAATACACTTATACAAACCTAATCACATTGAAAAGGAGATTCAACCTACGTTCTTCGCATCATCCGTGTTATTGACAAATCCCGGAGCTTGAGAGGTCGGATTTCATCGTTCTTTGCATCCTTGTGATCCTTGCGTCAAGGGTAAGATCCACGTACCATTTTTATAGCATTTGGTTGACTTTGTTTAAACCCTAATTTGGGAATTGGGGGTTTGTATGATTTGTTGTGTTAGTAGTGATTGTATGATTATGTAAATAGGAGGAGGATTCGTAGAAGAAAGATTTTGAGACAGCTGCTAGATCGTCTGCTGTTTGTGTTGCATTCCAGGTAGGGTTTTCCCTACTCAGTATTAGTTACATGATATGTGTGGTGATTGTGCTGTAGATAGTGATTGTTGATTGATTCAGACGGCTGTTGATTTTGGTGTTATGGTTATTGTTTATCTGTCTGTGTTCATCGGGATGCGTCCCTGGCTGAGTGGAGTCACTTGCGGGAGTGGCTTCACGCCCATTATTCGCCTTCTGTGGAACCCGCCACAGAAGGGATGTGCACATTAATGGATTTGGGTTTATCGCTCAATGGAGATGAGCGGGGCTTAGGTGGGAACGGCTGCGGTCCCCCACTGGCGGTGTGGAGTAACATGTTGCGATGGGTACTCTGGCAGAGCTACACACTTTAGTGTGTAGTCAATGATGTGGAGATTAATTATGGAGACTGGGGTTGATGTGACGATTGAGCTGTTTGACATTTGTTTTATTGTGATTTGTGTTGTGTAACTAGTACTGACCCCGTTTAAATGTCTGTGGTGATCCATTCGGGGGTGGTGAGCAGTTATTGAGCAGGTATGAGACGATGCGCATGGGATAGCTGGGATGAGTCATCACGTTGCAGTTTTAGAAGTCTTCCGCTGTGTCGAACATTTTGTAGTTGTTTAGTAGTTGACAGTTTTGAGGACCTTGTATTTCCTTTTAACAATTTTTGGAGTTTGGTTTGTATCACTAGCTTAAACTTTATTATCATTTAAATACGTTTCGTTATTGTCTATTTGAGTATCATTGCCTCGGGTAACCGAGATGGTAGCACTTTCATGCCTTAAGTGGTCCTGGTAAGGCACTTGGAGTATGGGGGTGTTACACATACCTTTTCATATTCTGTTTTGTTTCGTTTTCCAATCGTCTTAAGTCCAAGTTTAGTAAATAAATCAACTCCGACGCCGTAAATCAATCTAACTCGTTTTAATTCGTTTTAATCCGCTTTTATCGCTTTTATGACAGTTATAGATGTACATAATCTGCTAAATCACTTTTACTCGAATTCCCAATTAATAATAGACATTAAAACTTATCAATAAACGTTAACGAACTACGGTTCTGACTTCACAGACAGAACTCAACCCAAGAACAAACGCATGAGGAGTTGCGCCTCTTCCAAGGGACACAACAGATGTTGCGCCATGATTTCTGTCCCCGAACTCTTTCTCGCTTTGACATAGTTTCTAATTACGTGTTTAATTAACTAATAATCGTAATATCGCTCCTAATCTGACCTATTTTATTACTTTAATTTCTAACCCTTTTATCTTTTCCTCTATTTTCATCTTCGAAATCCGTTTCATGTCTATTTTCGACGTAAATCGACTAAACCATTGTAATCATTTTTATTTTAATTATTGTAATTTATTTACAGTTTATTTATCGCTCTTGTATGATTTATTTTCTTGTCTTTCACATGTAATTAATCTAACTTCCGACTTCGACCCAATTGAGTGCTAAAGCACGTGTTCACCGACGTAGTTTAATCTCACATGTTAGGATTAATCTGTGGATGTTGCACTGCATGCATATAATCGACAACATATCAAATATAAATAATTTCCCTAATCATTAGTAGAAGCCGCTATCGAGGCGGGTGGGATTAGGTGTTCGAATAAAAGAGCTTCCTAATACGTACCCTCACCCCTTACTTCAGATCTTTGTGAACATCCGTGTTCATTGGCATCCATGAGAGTCATTCTAGACATATAATGCTAAGGGTAACGAGTTCTTAATGTTCATGTCACTACTTTGTGTCTTGACATGGCATGAGTTATTCGAACGGTTCCAATTTCCCATAAAAATTGGTGGCGACTCCACAAATGCACGCTTATTCAAGCGCTTCCGCGCGCGCCGCGGGTTGGCCATATCCACACCTTATCGGGGTGGATGGTTGTCGGTTGTCTTAGTGCACTTTTCACCTTGTGTCGTGGGGGATGATGAGTTGAACTTCAGGGACGAAGTTCTTTTTAAGGGGAAAAGACTGTAATACCCGTGCTTTTAGGGACTCGTTAACCGTCGTTGACTGACCTTAGACACCTGTCTAGACCTTCGGAAACCGTACGAGTTAACATTATGACGTAGTAACCCTTTTAGTTCTAGAGACTCGATCTAGCGGAGGCTACTCGACTGAGTAGCTCAGTCACTCGATCGAGTAGAGGCCACTCGATCGAGTAAGTTACATACTCGATCGAGTTACGGGAGTTCAGCGGGGAAATATAAGTCGTGATATCGTGAAAACCAAATCATTTCATTTCCTTTTTTCCTAAACCTAGATGTCATCATACCTCTATTCCTCCACTTATATTCATCCTTTTGGAGCTTTTGAGAGTGGAGACACCATGGGGATGGGAAGCATAAGTCGGGTAGCGTTCTTGTTGCCGGAATGCTATGTATAGGTATGTTGTCATCCTCATCATCGTCTTCCTTGGTTTTATTTGTGATTGTGACAGTAGTAATAGATGGTCATACTGTTTGTTATAGGTGGTTATGGTGGTTGCTTGTCGTCTTATGGTCTTGTGCGGAATCGTTGTGGTTTGCTAGAGGTAGGTTTTCCTACTCGGTACTGTTAGTTGTATAGTCTAGTGTTTAATTTATCTGGTTGTGTTTGGTGTTATGATTGGTAGTGTGGATTGGTTGTAGTTGGTTGTTGTTTGTTTGTCCCTGGTTCGCGAGGCGCGCCCTCGGCTGAGTGAAGTCGCTTGCGGGAGTGGCACATTAAGGAACATGGGTTTTCACTCGGGATTGATGAGCGGGGATTTGGTGGGTACGGTTGCGGTCCCCCACTGGCGGCGTGGATTACTGGTTTTGATTGGTAATCTGGTAGAACTGGACCTTCGGGCAGTCAGAGGTGTGTAGGAGATTGGAGGATATGATGTGTGTATGTTTGTTGTGTCTGGTTTTGTGTGTTCCTTCAGTTACTGACCTTGTGTGGTGTTGTTGTGTTTCCATCTTGTCATGTGTCTGCCGTGATCCACTATCGTGAGCAGTCGGTCTTAGCAGGTTGATATCTGGATCATAGCTGGGTGCTTGGAGGGACGAGTCTACCACGAGTCATGGCAGAGATAGTTTCACATAGTTTGATAGACGTCACGAGTTGTATCTTTTATTTTGTTTAATAACTTGTAATTAATTATAATTGTTCTTTTATCGATATTTGATTATTACTATTCCTCGAGCAACCGAGATGGTAACGCCCTTATCTACTGGGAAGGTCTTTTTAAGGCTCCTTGGTAGATGGGAGTGTTACAGGTTTTTTGCACTAAAATTGCTTGAAATAAGTTGCCCCGGCAAACAAGTCAGTCGGATCGCCAATTCGACTCGGGTCGTTTCAGGTTCCTCATTTTTCGGGTCGTTTCAGGTCTATTTCGATATGATGGTCGGGTCATTTTCGAGTCAAATAGGTCGGGTTATTTTGCATAAAGAGTAACCCCACCATCTCACTTGTTGTTTGTCTTATTATGTAACTGGTCACATATTTGACCCGTCTACAACTTTAGACGAATAGTGTCCGTCTCAAGTGAGATTTTGTGTTAGTTTGAAGTACAGTTGTACAAGTTATTAAAGAGGGAAAATTAGAATAATTAGAGTTACATCATGATTTTCCTATATAACAAGATAAGAGGAATGCTACTTCTTCCTAAATTCCTTCTGATTTATTTATCACCTCCGTTTCCCTTCAAATTTGTCGGTATAGAGGTCAGACTCTATCTTTATTTTTGAGCTGAAATAGAAGTTAAGGTGGTGTTCCCGCTACCAAATTTAATTTCTACATGGCAGTCTATAGAAGCCCTTGGAAGCATCAACAAGTAAAAATGACTTCTTCCCGGATCATAGACTAGAATTGTGTATGGCAAGAGAGGTGTTGTGCCATTCCCAAATTCAGTTTGTTCACTCATCCAAGTACCGCTTATCCTTCTTGGAATAAAGTTTGATACCCGTCGTAAGGTGTCAAAAATAATATTTATAATTCCAACTACAACTATAGATAGCGGTAGCAGGGTCGAACCACAGAGAGGCGGATGCAATTAATAGCTGTCTTAATTTTAGTCTAAAGTAACAAGTATGTGGGGGTTTGTTTGAGTTGATCTATAACTAATGAAAAGTAAACTAAGCTAATAGATGAAATCAAATATAAAAAGGGTACTAAGATGGTCGGTTCACTGTAGTTTCGGCGGCAGCATACTAAGTAAGTCTGAAACAATCACGTGAGACGGGAAAATAAGAAGTCCTCTCGGTCCATTCTTAGCAGGTAGCATCTTTCGATCTCGCTACAGGTCCCTAATATCACTAATGCTAACTTTCGTCCTGAAAAGTGATTTAAAAGGCTAAATTAACTTATCTTTCGACCTCATTAATCTAGTCGTCTTAATTAGGTAGTCTATTTTCCTCCCCTATCTTTCGATCTTATTGGGTCGGTCAATTCCTAAACATTCAACTAGTCGCGTGCACTCGATTCGTCAAACATAGCAATTTAATTAATTAAAACGAAACAAAACTCACGTGGCCAGTCGATCGACCAGGGTATGCGGTCGATCGACCGTGGCGCGATTCAGGTCATACAATTCTACGCCGCCTATTCTACAGATTCCCCACATCCTAGCACAGGGTATTTAGCTACTCATACTGGAAATAATAACAACAACGGAATTGACTAATAAAACAATAGAATTCATGATTGAAATGGCTAAACAAACAATTAACATGAGACGATAAATTGGCTATGGGAATTCTAACTAGCAATTTCTAATTTATGAACGGAATAAAACTATGAAACAGAATATAAGAACAGAAGAATACCGTAAAAGCAGGAAGGAAGATCAAAACTGAATGCAAAAGTAAATTGCATTTAATGATTAAAACTTGAATGACAAACCCTAATTAGTTTCTAAAATTTGATGATGAAAACTGAATGATTACTTGATAATATCGGGTTACGTTATATAGGAATATAACGTAACACTTATTCCTAAACCTAATATACAATGGGCTTCGGATTTCTCGTTCTATTTCTTTAATCTGCGTGTCAGCTCGTGTGATGGTCGATCGACCATGCAAGGCAGTCGATCGACCAGTCTGCACTGAACAGCAGCTTCTGTAAGTCGCGCTCTGGTCGATCGACCATGCAAGGCAGTCGATCGACCACTGTAGCTGGTAGTTCGCTTCTAAATTCTTCATAAAGTTGTCTTTCAGGCCTCGAAATGCGCACCAAGCTTGTTTCTTGAGTAAATACATCATGGCAAATGCAATGCAAGGTACTCGGGGACGGATTCGGCTCGATTTCTACTCATTTCCGCATAAATCTGCAATATTACATAAAAATACGAAAGTAGACGAAATGGGGCAAATAGTAGCATAAACTACATAAATGAGCTCTGAAATGCGTGTAAAATAGGGCGTAAAACATCATATAAATGACACGCATCAAAGTTCATGGTTGCTTGGCTAGGTCGGATGTGAGTACCACCATTAAATTCAGCAAATAGAATTGCAAATTTCATACCTATGAAAGGCTCATTGTCACCACTTATGCCCATTCTAACTTTCCTCTCGATTGAACTCATGTACCCATCATCAAAAATCCAAGGTGGCTTTACTCCAAGCTTAACAACCATTTCACCACATTGGATAACCAGAAGCATATACTCACCTAAGCTCAAGCCATGATGAGCATTAACACAACTAGTAGAGCACAACAATGCAACTAAGGACTTATTTCTATTTTCGTGCATCACCCTCGACACAAACATCACCAAATGTGCTAAAACTCTTTCTAAACCATGTAGAGGCCTTGTACTTGATGTACCAAACAATTCTAACAAGCTCTCACGATGAATTTGAACAAAGTTTAACCCCAAACACAGGAATTTCAAAATTGGACAACAAGTTTTAAATTGATTCATTTCACTCTCAAAAATTAATTTCCACCTTGATTGAGTAAGAATGGACCTTTTAAAAACAACAATCCTACTTAGAAGCATCAAAAACACCCAATAAATATAATTCAAGCCTCTAAACTTCTCAAAATGATTCAAGTCATTACTCCAAAACAGTTTAGACAAGTTAGCATTCATATGCTTGGATTCTTCATTTAACATATATGAAATTGCACCCAAACAAACAAGACTAACTTGTAACCTTATCAACATATAAAAATGAAAGTGAGGAGATGATTTGTGACAAGTTATACCTTCCAAGATGTTGGCTTTGAAGCAAAATCCATGGCTGATGTAGGAGGTCAGATTTGGTACACTTGAGTATGGAACAACCCAAGACTCTCCTCTTGCTTTACCCTTGCTTGAATCCCAAAAAGTTCCACAATTGAACATGACCATGGACTGTCCAAACTCCATGGTTTGAAGGTTAAGTAGTCTTTTTTCGTCAATCACTTCTTTAGGCCCCAAATCAGTAGCTTGGTCATTGATGATCCCATGGGAAAGGGTATGGCTACTCTCCTCCTCACTAGTAGGCTCATGTGAGGAGTTGAAGGGGTTTTTAGTTTCAATACATGGGCTCTCAAAGATAGCACTACATGAGCTATTCATTTCAGCATAAGTGCTCATGAACTTTGGCTCAAGGGGCTTAGACATAGGACAAGCAATATCCAAGCATGGCATGCCAACTTCTTGGTTTAACCCATCCTTCTTCCCATCGGTTTCTATGTCTTCTAATATGTCTCCCTTAGTTAAGACCTCATAGTTTTTAGGCCTTGCTAAGCTATCCTCAACATACAAAGCCAACTCAAGCAACTCACCATATGAGAGCATCATTTTCAAGTTAATTCTCCTAGCAATTTCAGATTTCAAGCCAAGACAAAATCTGATTCCCTCTTGGACAGAATCTACTTATTTGTCACACACAAAGTGTAACTCCTCAAGCAACTTAGCATATTCAATAACACTTAAGGAGTTTTGTTTAAGGGTCTTAAGTTCAGCCCATAATTCATTCATGGTAGAGCAAGGTAGAAACTTTAGTCTCATGTTCCTTTCAAGTTTAAACCAAGACCTAATTTTACCCTTCACTTCCATCCTCCATGAAAAATTAAGAGTATTATACCACAATAAAGCAACACCCTTTAAACAAGACACAGCCATTTCACACTTCCTTAGAAAAACATTTGTTCTCGAAATAACATTCAACATCAAACAACCAAGACACAAATGCTCTACTGTTTTCACCATTAAATGAAGGAAGTAATGGCGTGTTACCTTTGCCTCTAAGGGTAGACGAGGACTTAGAACACTCATAGGGTAGGAGGTGTTCTCCTTGGTACAAATCAGGGGGTTTTGGTTCCCTTGGATCCCCATGGGTGCTTGTTGTACTCCTTGTTTGCACATCACCTTCATACCCTTTTGTTAGAGCTTGCGACTTCACCATAGCTGTTTCTAATGACTTGGACATGTAACCGAGATCACAAGGCTTCATCTTTGAGCATGGAACATAGGGCACAACACCAATAGCTACTGATTTCCCCATGAAAAATCAGAATGAGAACAACTTAAGTTAAACTGATTTTTCAAGAAACAAACCAAAGCTTTGATAAACTCTCTTCACACATTGGGTTGTTTTTGTGTTTTTGATGTAGTTAAGGATAAATAATGAACTCACACATGCTTAACCCAAGACTAACACAAGATGGAATTGTGTTATAACCTGGCTCTGATACCAATTTGAAGTAAAACGTCAAGGACTCGTTTTTGGACAGAATTAGACCCGAAAATGGATTGTATTTGTGACTGAAATGGACACAAAAACAATGAACGAAACAAGGATATGACTTAGACGAGATCGCGAAGCAAGTCTAAGACTAGGAATCTCGTCCAAGATCACTAAACAAGGACTAAATTCCGCCCCAAAGCACTAAGCAAATGGAGGGTTTTCTGCACTAAGCAAGAAGAATTTTAAGTAGAAAACTCGGTTTTCAAACTTAACTTTTTTTTTTCAGCAACTCAAATCTGAATGTTTAGAATAGGTTTGCTTGGTTTATATAGACCAAGGCAATACAATCTCCATCATTCATTATAGATCTAAGGGCCACGAAAGAGCCTTACAAAAGTACAAAATAACAGCTATTTTATCTTACACAAACTGAATATAAAGACTAGAAAACAATAAAGCATAAAGTATAAAGTAATAAAGTGAGTTCAGATTTGTTTGCTTGCTAAAGGTCAAATAAGATGTGTAAGCCTTAGGAGAATGGCCCTTGGCAGCTGCAAATCTTCAAGAACAAGAGGTTAGGAGGAGTCCCAAGTCGTGCCCAACCCTTGTTTAGCCAAAAGAAGGAAGTTGAAAGCGATATTTCACACATTCTCTAAAACAGCCCAATTTCTGATAGACAAAATGTGTCCTTAAGTTACTTCTTTAATCCTGCATTTTTAGGACCAATGACCCTAGATAAAGTTGCTCCAAACTCTCTATATTATCCATTATAGGCTTTGGTTTCATGACTTTAGCATTTGTAAAGCTCCTGGACCTCAAAACAGAAGACGGACCAAAACCGGGTCGGAGAACAACTCAGGAATTCAGATGCATCTTTAAGAAGCCATATCTCTTAGCTCCGGATGAATTTTAAGGCCTATGATAGCTCATTGAAAAGCTAATGAAGTTAAATTTCACTCCAAAAAATAATCACCCTAAAACATTGAGTAAATCTGAGTTATTCAACGTTTAGTTCACATAGGTCATGGGTTGTCCAATAATGCGTAGTCTGTTTGCATCGACCATAACTCAAGCGATAGACCTGATATGGAGGTAATTCAAAACCCATGGTTTGCCTAATATCTTAAGCTTTCCAATGACATAAGAATCATTGTATTTGCATGAGTAAAACGTGAGATATACACTAGTAGAAAAATGCCCATTAACACCGCCATGCTAACATCAGTTTTAAATAAAAACGATGTAAAAATTATAACCTTAACTATTTACATCGGTTTTTTTACAAAAGTGATGTAACTTTTCTTTTACTTTTTTATTTACATCAGTTGCTAGCATTGGTTTTTTGAAAACCGATGTTAATTTATTTAGGTTATATCGGTTATACTGGAACCGATGTCCAAGTTCTTTAGATTGCAACGGTTTCTGACTCTCTTAATGAACCGACGGAACAAAATTCCAATACACAATCACATATACAAGTAACACGTTGTTGTTGTAACTTGCTTCTGATAAACCCTTCCTCTTCCAATCGAAATCCCTTAGCCTCCTCGCACGCCGTCCAGAGTTGTCTTCCACCGTTTGTCTACCATCATCGACGACCATAGTCGCACTCCACCACAGTCGCACTCCGTCGCCCTCCACCATTATAAACCCTTCGCGAATTCGCCTTCAAATGGCAGATATGGTTCGCACCATTATAGTATATCGTCCTTCACCACGAGATGGTTCGCACGCCGTCCACAGTCGCCATCGCACAACCCATCACGCCGTCGCCCTCCGCCATCACGGTACCATTAATCTCAATCCCTCTATTTTTCTGTCAACTTGCCTCGCTCTTCTCTGCTGTCTTCACCACCGTCTGCCGCGGCACGGGATTTTTCTTCCTCCGCCGCCGATTTTCTTCTCATCTGTTTGTCTTTCACTTGCAATCTTATTTTTGCTGTTATCCAGGCCAATTAATCTACTTGAGGTGCGTGATTTATGTATTTCTGTTTGGTTGTTGTCGTTAATTTGCTGTTATTCAGGCCAATTAATTATGCCTGTTCTTTTTTGATGAATTGTCTCACTTGAGTTTTCAGAAGTTCGTGATTTCTGTATTTTCGCGTTTATTTCCTCTAATTCATGGAAAGTAAATTCGTTGTTATTCAATTAGTTATGTTGTCTATATGTTCGATGGAATGCTCTTAATTTTTTGTGGTTTTGTAGTACAATTTTTGTTTATTTTTATGATTTATTGAGGTTAATCTTTAGTAATCACCATATGGTGATGAATTTATAATCTTATTGTTGTTTTTTATGTATATTATGATGCATTATTGAAATTTTAATCATTTCTGAGTAATGAATCTGCAACAGGAGTTAAAGGTTGGGCTCTATTCCAAAAGTATAATCCATGGGATTGTCAGAGTTAACCTCACATTCAAAGGCCATTAGAAGCGAATGTAAGATTAGAAACACATTCTGACATAGCATGTCCAAAAGGGTTGTGTTCAAAGCTTCATATCTCCACCTCTACATACTCAATTCCTATGGTTCTTCCATACTTGGAAGATAAGAGTGTTAGCTAGCTATGAGCTTTGAATAAGGCCAAAAGCTATTGTAGTTTGTGAGAAATGTAATTTCCAAATGAGCCAAGCAAATCTGCAATGCTCCACAGTTGCAGAATTTCAGGTCCAAGTTCAAATGCTCATATATTGAGTTTTACATGGCCAAATCATATGTTCTTTATATGGATAAAATCTTAAGAATGTCATCTTTCATATGGACTTGGAATCAACGATATCCATTAAGTATATTGGTCACAATAGAGCTTCAAAGACTGTCACAACTAATGCAATGCTGAACATTTAGTTCTGACCTGTCAGTACTAAAATGCTCATATCTCCCAAACCAGGATACATATTGATGTGATTCTTTTTGGGGGTGGTAGCTAACTCTTTAAGATTTCATTTGATGTATGGAGAGCATATTGAATCAACCTGAACTAAGAGATATGCAGGCTCAAAGTTCCTGCTGGAACAGGGCTGAGTGCTGATTATTTCAGGCCTGACCTGCCATTACTCAAACTAGCATATCTCGAGTTTTAGTTCATGTTTTCAAGTGATTATTTTTGGATTTAAAAGCTAACTCATGTAGTTTTAATTTGATACATGTGGCCCATTCTAGTTCATCCTATGGAACGAGATATGGTGCCTGAAAGACAGGTCTGATTTAGGGACCATTTTCAGCATGACCAAAGCAGCCTCCTACCTGTAACTACACCTACTCCACTCTCCTTGAAGTAACGACAAACTTGGAGCCTTTCAACAACCAATTGAATTATACCTTGATCTTCAAGTTCCACTTTCTGTTTTCCTTTTAATTAATGCATTGTACTGCTCTAGTCTCAGCCCTTAGATGTAGTATTAGCTTGTTATTTTGCTTAGGATTTTATGTTTATGCTTGCCTATTTAAAGGCACCACCTTCTATTGTGAGACTTTGATATATGAAAAAACCTTGCTTTTGTGCAAAAAAACCTTCATTCCTTCGTGGGTATTAATCTTCCTTTGTGGAGAACCTTAGTCTCGACCTTTGTGGCGTGATTAAGTAGAAAGACTCGGTCTTTCATGTCTTTACATTTGCTACTTTGAATTTGTTCAATTAAAATCAGAAAATCCATACCAAAAACAGAAACTTCCTCCTTGTTTGTCATTGTTTTACTGTTGAAAGTTTCAGAACTTGGTTATCTAATTCCCTTGAAATTAATCCACTCAAATCATCATAATTCCATAAATTATATGATCCAGAATCGCTCAAATCTCAACATGTAGTGTTTTCTCAGTATAATATAATCATATTGTTGTCATTGTTATACATTTGTAATGTTGCAAGAGTTTTCTCATCTTTTGTTTTGGATATTATCTCAAGTTTGTCTGGTTGCAGGAGTTTTTGGGTTTGGCGTTGTGCCCACCGCATGAAAGTTGTCTTTGCTACTGTGAGAATGCTCTCACCATTTTTGATAACAGGTGTTGTTTCTCTTTAGTGAATGTTTAAGCAATTTATCATGTAGACTAGTGACAGTTATTTTACAATCCTTGATATGCTTTATGCCTTTGTGTAAAGGAGAAACAAATACTCGTATGCTACTGAGTGAGTACTGATAACTGTGATAATTGATTATCTTTACAAGTGTGACAGTATCTTCTGATTTATTTTGCTTAAGAATATACTAGTCATCACAATTATTTTATGAAAGACTAGGATGAAGATTGTGGTGTCTCGTTAATACTCTTATTTTTGTATTGTAGAATGCTAAGACATCCTAAACATTATGGACAAGCACTCAGAACAACTTATGACTGATAGACCAAGTATTTGAATTAATTTGGGGATGAAGATTTCTACAAATAAAAGTAGAAACAAAAGTGGGGATGATTTATTTGAAGATCAGCTGCAGTCGGGTGGGCTCAGAAGGTGAAAGGTAGAAAACACTTTCTGCACTACTTTTGATTAGATTTTCTCGTGTATTCAGAATTATACTACTGATGTGTCCTATCAATTGTTTGTGATTTATTCCCTTGCTACACCGCTGGATTATGTAGGCATTGTTTTAAAGTGTAATTGGTTGAAGTCACTGGTGAAAATAGTTGGTTGCATTCTGGTTTGTCTTACGGAGAACAAACAATCAATAGTGACTTCGACTCGAGTTCAGAAGAAAGTGGCACTGGTAATTCTAGTCTCCATCTTCTGGCTGCATTCATCTACATTGATTGAGCAATGTGAATCTGATAATTTTGTGGAATATATGCCTTATCTTATTATGGACGATGAAGGTAAGTTTACTTCCATATCTTCTCTTTTCATTTGTTTTTAGTCATGAATCGATTTCCCTAAAAGCCAACTTTGATTTGTAAACTATATATACTCTTACCTTGACGTGTGTATTGTGGCGCTTTATCTTGAGGAATCAATTGCAAAAAGAGTTCTGACAGTCGTTCTTGGTTGTGCGTCAGTTGCAGGCAGAGGCGATATTGTTGCCTTGTGGAATCAATTTGTCCAGGTATTTCTTTTAGGTATAGTGTTGACATATTATGTGCTAGTATTGTTTGATTATGTGTTGGTGGTATTTGTTAAAACACGTCTTTCTACTGCAGTTTCAGCGGCTGTGCATCATTGCAGATGAATTTTTTTTATGTAACAGAAATATTGTCTTCGCGTTAACAGGTAATCCACTTCCATTTCATTGATTATCAACTCGCTTAAGCCTACTTCTGTATGATTAAAGTACGTGGTTTTTGTCAGGTACTTTATGGTGTACGAACTTGTACACGACTTCGAATTTCAAACCGTTAAGTGAACCATTCGCTTTAGTACACGACTTCGAATTTCAAACACATCGCCCTATGTTGACTGGGGAAGCCTCTGAATGTGCAACCTGACTTTGCTTAGCTAGTGCTACTCTTTCTTTTGGCCTGCTCTCGTAAATAAAGGAAAGCTCATGAATGACCAATCCCTGGAGGCACGCTTGATTCTGCTTCTGTCTAGTCGTATTAGGCCATTAAAGTCTCACTACTTTACTATATTTGAATTGTTGGTGTTGATGAATTTTGCAGGCTCACTTGACCATTAACACAAAGGAAGAATATGATCATTAACCCAACAAATGAAGAACGAGGTTCGAGGGCTTTGGTCACTTTAGTGGTAAAAAATCATCGAATATAATATATTAACGTTGTTTGTCGTAGAGGCTAGTGTTTTGAACTATTTGTATAGTGGACACAATTTTGTAATATGATATTTTTTTGGTATAAAAGATGCTTGTGTTTGAATTGTTGGAAGTCGTAGTTTGTTGGGTTGTTTGTATTGTTACCGATTGATTTGCAGGCTTTTAGAATGTAAATATACAAAAGGAGGTGCTGTCGTATTTGTTGAACATTTAATTGCGGTCAATTATTGAATCAATTTTTCCCAAATAAATTAATCGAATTATTTACATTGGTTTTAGAAAATAAACGATGTTAATCTTATTGTTTTGTATGGATTTTGCGCAAGGCGAAATCAGGTCAGGGTAGATTTAGGTAGGGTTAACTAGCTCTAGTTAGTCTATATGTCAGGTCGTCAAGATGAAATATAAAGGTAAGAATGTAATGAAAATAACAATAATAAGACACAGAATTTTGTACGTGTAAAATCCTTAAATGGGAAAAAAACCACGGGCACCAAGCCAGGAGAGGATTTCACTATTGTATTATATATTGAACACAATTGGACGTAATTATCTAGGGATGGAATGAGAGTATTGTATGCTCTCTTGTCTTGTGATCGTCCCTCAAATAATTTCCAAATATCCCTTATATAAGCTCTTGTTGAACGGCTGTGTGATGACGGCATTAATGTGGATTATTCTCCTTAATTATCCGCAATAATTGTCAATATTACGCCCTTAATTACTGCATTTACTGCGAGATCTTTCTATTCAATGCTGCGCATATATTCTTCTTGTAATATGTCTTCCTGGTCTGATATCGTCCTGATATTTCGACCGTTGTCCTCTCCATGGCCTGGCGCCTATCTTCACGTGTCCTGATAGCCTGACTCCCTGACAGCCTGATGGTCAGGTTAAGGTGAGATACTGATCAGGGACGTCTGCGGATTTCCAGGCCTAACAATTGCCTCTTATCTCCTCATTTTCAATGTGTCAGGACAAAAAAATGAGGAGATAACTTTAATCTCTGGAAAATTACCCAACGGTTAAATTATGCCTGATCAGTTCCTGTAACGGCTGCCTCCTTCAGTTTATGACGCGTGTAAACTTTACTGCAACTTCTTCAATGATTATCCTTCCACTTGCGGTTGAAACCCTAATTTGATCTACTATAAATACCCATTCACTTCATTAAGTTAAACTCCATCAAAATAATCTCTCTTATTTCTTTCTTATTTCTCTCTTAATAATCTTCTTCTCTAATTTTCCTTAACTTCCAGTTCCTTAATCTTCAAATAATCTTCATAATCTTTCATTAATGGCCGCAAAAAAGAAGTCTACCAGGGCAGTGACTCCTGGGACTCCTCCTTCCCAGAATCCTGAGGAAACTTCTTCTGAGAATTTGCCTCTTTCTTCTGCTGCTCAATCTTCCACGATCAATAAGCCGAGTGATTCTCCATTGGAGATGATCTCAATTTTCCATGGGGATTTCCAGTTTAAGCCTACAAAGGCTTTGAAAGACGATCAGTCTCTTGCAAACCGTTTGAAGCCTGAGTTTGAAAAGGTGTTGAAGGATAAGGGGATCATCCCTGCTGATGCTGAAGTCTGGATCCCTGAGAATTCTCCTATCAGGGCTGACTGGGCTTGTCCTGGTTGGTTCTGTATTCACGACTGGGCTTTCAGGGCAGGTTGTAAGCTTCCTTTTTCTCCTCTTATGGTTGAGGTTATTAAGGAAATTGGTGTTCCTTCTTATCAGTTGATGCCTATGGTGTGGAAGGTTGTATGTTCCGTTGAGTACCTTTGTAAAAAACACAATATCTCGTTTTCCCTTGATGATCTGAAAGCTTGTTATGCTGTTAAAACCAATAGCCCTGGCCGTATAAGTTTTAAGGTTAGGGCTTCTACTACTCCCCTTTTAAGCAACCTGGATAGCAGCCATGACAAGAACTGGGCTGCTGGATACATGTTTGTCAGGACCAATTCTGTGGGTCCTGATATGGCGTATTTAAATTACGAAGCTTGTGTTTTGCTGGTGAGTTTTTTATTTTTCCTCTTATTCTGCATGTTTTATTCGTTAGTGAAGAAAATAAAATGAAATTTATAATAAGTCATACCTCTCATGTGTGCAGTTGATGATTGGGTTACTGAAACTGAGTATCCCACTGCAAATATTTCTGCTTTCCTTGCTATTCCTCCTTTGGAGAGGTCTTGGCCTCTCTATTATGGGGTTGGCCATCTTCCTCGTTGTCTGAAGGCTGACGGTACTGTCAGGGTGGCTAAACCTTCAAGGGCTGTTAGTGCTACTACCTCAGGCAGTAAGTCTATCTTAACTTCTTTTTTCTTCTTACTCTGGCTTCCTGGTGATGTTTAGTTTATATTGCTAATATAGTGTTTCGTGTTGTAGCCATCAGGTCATCTACTCGCCTTGCCAAGTTTGGTATGGCTGACCTCTTAGCCAGGTTGGCTAAGATCAAGGAGGAAGGCTCCCAGGAAGGCGGAGATACTGAGCCCGTTATCGATTTAACTGAACAACCTGATGCTCCTGAGGTCACTACTGTGCCTGCCGCCCCTGCTGAAACAAGTTTAGCAGCCCAAAAAAGAAAAATTGAAGATGTTGACATTTCTGCCCCGGTCAGGGAAGTGAGAGCCAGGGTGGACGATATGGAGGCTGCCAAGGTGAAAATTATGGATTACGCTGCTTCCAGGTCAGACGTTATGCTTACCCTTGACCCTGTTGAAACTGCTACTCAGGCGGTTGTTTCAGTGTATCATTCAGTTAGCCTTTTGGCAGGTGCCTTGGCTTCTGTGAGGGAGGTACGTTATCTTTACTATTATGTGTATTTTGTGCATTTTGTTTGGGTAATTTTTATTATTGGGGTATAATATTTATATTATTTTTTCTGTTTTTGGTCAGAGTGCTGCGTCTTGTCTCCATAACGCCAATCAGGCTACTTCTTTGGTAGCCAGGATTGATCTGATGAGGTCGGATTATGATAGGTTGAGGTCTGAACTGGATTTTGCATGGGCTGACCTGACTGCTAAAGCTGCTGACTTGGTAAGGGTGCAAGCTGAGAAGGATGCTGCTAAGGCTGAGGCAGATTCAGGTAAGCGGCTCTTGCGGGAAGCTTTGGACAGGAATGAGGAGCTCACCCAGGAGAGGGATGATTTGGAGTTCAAGCTAGATGATGCCTCTCTGTATTTTTATATTAAGGGAGGGCTGCTATGTCGAGCTGTCGAGGCCAGGCGAAGTGGAACCACGGGTTTGAGATGGCTTTTGCTACTTCAAAGTATCCTGACCTGCATAACACGGAAAATGAACAAGAGGTGGACTCTCCAGGGAAGCAAGATGTTGATGCTGATCCGGTTAAGGGTGGTAGTGTTGGTGCTGTTTCCGAGGAGAAACAGTAATTTGATTTTTTCAGTTGGTATTTGGCCCATCCAGGGGGGATGTTTCTGGACGAACAACTTTATTTTCTTTTTCTGTCTCTATTCAGGTCAGGGAGACTGTCTCTGGCCTCTATGAATATTTTGGTGCCTTTGCCCATGGGGGTAAGGTCTTTATTAATATAGGCACGGTGGCCTTTTTTGGCTGATTTTGCTTTTTTTTTACTTTGCTTGAGCTTGTGAGTTTTGCTTTTTCCAATCCTGTTGAATCTGTCAAAAAATTTTGTTTGGTTAACCTGCAAAGCATTTTTGATTTATTCTGTTATTTGAACTGTCGTGAGTAATTCAACCAAATATGGTTTTTTGCCATAATGGTTGAAGGGGTGGGAAAACCGGCCTATCAGGAGGGCTTATGTCCCCTGCCTGACTGGAGGGCTTGGTATTCGGCTGTCGGGGGCTTTTAGACTAAGTGGTTGGGAGAGAACACCCTTGCACCTGTCTTGCTGCGTTCAGCCGGTTGTAATCATTGGCAGTAAACCTAGTCAGGTCAGGCAATTATTTCATGCCTGATTGGTCCTGACATTTACTGTATCTGGTGATGGTTACCAACTCGTCAGGCACAGTTAAGTGCAAGATTTTTAGAAATTGATATATAGTAGAGTAGCCCTCAATCCTGAATAATTATGCATATAGAAACATCTATCATGTATAATTGTTCAGGATTCAAAAAGTGAGAGAAAATGGGTTAGTTAAATATATAGATATGAGTTGCATAAAGAGCATGTAAAGCATGTAATTTTTCAGGTAGCACATCAGGTTAAGTAATGATATGAATTTGTACCTGATTGTAGCCTGATCTGGACTTTACATATGGAATAATTTTAAATGTGTTATATTCCAGGATCTTGGGATCATTTCTCCTTCTAGTGTTTGGAGCCTGTATGCTCCATTTCCAACAACCGAGTCAATTAAGTAAGGGCCTTCTCATGTGGGGGCCAGCTTGCCTGCTGATTTTTCTTTTTTATTTGGGAAAACTTTGCGTAAGGCGAGGTCCCCTTCCTTGAAGACTCTGATTTTGACATTTTTGTTGTAAGTCCTGGTCAGTGCTTGTTGGTATGATGTCATCCTGATTTTGGCAGCATCTCTTAGCTCTTCTGTTAGAACCAGGTTATCTTGCATTAGGTCTCTGTTTGCTTCAACATTGTTCAGGTTGTACTTTGATGTTGGCACCCGTACTTCTGCAGGAATGACAGCTTCACAGCCGTATACCAAAGAATAGGGTGTTTGGCCTGTGGATGTCTTTGGAGTTGTCATGTCTGCCCATAATACTAATGGAAGTTATTCAGCCCATCTACCTTGTCTTCTTTTTAGCTTCTTTTTTAGGCAACTTATGACTATCTTATTGCTTGATTCAGCATGGCCATTAGCTTTTGGGTATCCAAGGGTTGACGTTACCAGGTTGATATTCCATTCTTGGCAAAATGCTTGGGTCTTTTTCCCCACAAATTGGGTTCCATTATCACATACTATTTCTGATGGGACTCCATATCTGCAAATGATGTTTGTCCTGATGAAGGATATTACTTCCTTTTCAGTTACTTGCCTGAAAGAATCATCCTCAATCCATTTGGAGAAGTAATCAGTCATAGCCAACATGAATACTTTTTGTCCTGGAGCTACGGTCAGTTTTCCCACAATATCCATGCCCCACTTTATGAATGGCCAGGGTGCAGAAATTGAGTGAAGGAGCTCAGATGGCTGTTGTATGATTGGTGCATGTACTTGGCAGGCTTCACATTTTGATGAATATTCCAGGCAATCAGCCCTCAGTGTAGGCCAGTAGTAGCATGTCCTGAGAACTTTACTTACCAGGCTCTTTTCTCCTTTGTGGTCGCCACAATGTCCATCGTGTATTTTTTGAAGTACTAGTTTGGCTTCGTCAGGCTCCAAGCATCTTAGGTAAGGTCCAGCCTGCGATCTCTTATCTCAGCATCCAGCAGGCTTTTACTTACATAATAAACCGGGTGTTGTTGGCCATCCTGTTCTTTTACTAGGACTGCACTGACTGCTGTGTCAGTAACGGATAAGTATACTGACAGGGGTTCTCCCTTCTCTGGTTTAGCCAGTAAGGGTGGAGATGATAGATAAGATTTCAAGTCTTGAAAGGCTGTCTCATGTTCATCCGTCTATTGAAACTGTTTATTCTTTCTGAGGAGGTTGTAAAATGTTTTGCACCTCTCAGAGGATCTTGATATGAAACGGTTCAGGGCAGCTACCCGGCCTGTCAATTTTTGAATATCCTTGACAGATTTGGGTGACTTTAGTTCCAGGATAGCTTTTATTTGTTCAGGGCTGGCTTCTATGCCTCTCTTTGTGACCATGTATCCAAGGAATTTGCCTGCAGAGACTCCAAAGTGGCATTTTGCAGGGTTGAGCTTCATGTTGTATTTCTCCAATATTTCAAATGCTATTTCCAGATGCTTCACATGATCTTCTGCATTTTTTTGATTTTACCACCATGTCGTCTATATATACTTCCATGATATCACCTATTTGGTCTTTGAACATCATGTTGACCAGGCGCTGGTACGTTGCCCCTGCATTCTTCAGGCCGAAAGGCATAGCAGTGTAACAGTATATGCCTCGGTCTGTAATGAATGCAGTACTCTCATGGTCAGCAGGGTGCATTTTTATTTTATTGAATCCACAGGAAGCATCCATGAATGTCAGCATCTCATGGCCTGCTGTGGCGTCTACCATGGCATCAATATGTGGCAAAGGAAATGGATCTTTGGGACAAGCTTTGTTCAGGTCAGTGTAGTCTACAGAGACTCTCCACTTTCCATTCTTTTTTTGCACAACAACCACGTTAGCCAGCCACTCAGGGTACATTACTTCCCTGATCATTCCCATATCCAAGAGTTTTTCCACTTCCTCACTAATTATATCAGCACTAATTCCAGTCATATCAAAATGTGACCAAGCAAACCAAGATGATTTATTTTTAGTAAATTTTAACAGTTCGGGCCTGACAGTGTCTGGGGCGTTAGATCCTACTAAAACATACCTGTCAGGGTGCTCAGGGTCCAGAATTACCTGATCTGTTTCCATTCTGGGAGGTGCTACATAAGTGCTCCTGACAGGGTACTGTAATTGCTATGCAAGGGACTTACCTGCCTTGGGAGGCTTCAAGGCTGTTGTGTAGCATTCCTGGGCTGTCTTGTCATCCCCTTTGATTGTGGCTATGCCCCAGTCTGTTGGTATCTTGATACACTGGTGATAGGTTGATGGTACGGCCTTGACATTATGAATCCAGGGTCTACCCAAGATTGCGTTGTAAGATGACAGACAATCAAGGACTCCAAATTTCTCATAGGATGAGACTCCTTCAACGTAGGTTGGAAGGTGGATTTCTCCTAGAGTGCTTCTGGTCTCTCCACTGAACCCTACCAAGACGGTGGATTTTTTGGTGATTTGGTCCTCGTTGATTTTCATGGCTTTTAGCACGTCAAGCATGATCAGCTTTACTGAGCTGCCTCTATCTACCAGGATCCTTCTTACTGTGGCGGTTCCAATCTGCATAGAAATTACCAGGCCGTCATGATGAACATCAGGGATGCCCACCAGGTCACAATCATTGAAGGTGATTGTTGGGATATGATCCGGTTTGCAAGGTGATACAGTCCTTGGCGTCCTGGCTATCTTTTTTTGTCTTTGAACCGTCGGGCCGCAGATTTCTGATCCACCAGATATGAATTTTACTTCATAGATTGTAGGTGGTGGAGGGAGGCTGCGACCCTGCTTATGCTCCTGGTTTTCTTTGCCCTGGTCCGCATTCCTGCCTTTCGTCTTGATCAAGTCTTTTAAGTATCCGGATTTCAGCAGATAAGCCACTTCTTTCCTCAGGGTGAAACAGTCATCCGTCGTGTGTCCAATGTCCATGTGGAATTCGCATCATTTGGAATTGTCCCTTCTAGAGTTGGGATTTTCCGACTTCCCGGGCCACCTGACTACTGTTCCCATGTTGTCAAGTCTCTCGATTAATCCTGCAATATCAACACTGAAGTTATGTTCGGAAATAGGTGGAAAAACTTTAGCCTTACCTTGATACTCATGAGCCAGGTTAACTTACGAATGGTCTGGCCTGGAATATAGAGTGGGCATGTAGTTGTTTCCTTTGTTGTTTTTCCTATTTCTCTTTTCATAATCCTTTGGTCCACTGGGTGATCCAAGTTTGTAGCTCTTGTCTTCTTCTAGCCTGATAAAAGCAAGAGTCTTGGCCTGGACGTCTTCGAAAGTATGGCAGGGATACTTAGTGAGCTCGCTGTATAAGTCACTGTGTGGTAGCAACCCCTGCCTGAATGCCTCCACTGCTGTTACAACGTCACATCTGGGAATGGATACTTTCTCTTTGTTGAATCTTGCAAGGAATGTCCTGAGAGTTTCATCATGCTTCTGTGTAATTCGGTAAAGGTCACTGGATCATTTCTCTAACTCCCTACTACTTGCAAACTGATGGTTGAAGCTGTTGATCAGGTTGGCGAAGGAATGGATGCTCCCAGTGGGCAGGTTGATGTACTATTGTAGAGCAGGGCCGGTCAGGGTCGTTCCAAATCCCTTACACATGCAAACTTGTCTGAACTCGCTGGGAATAGATGAAGCCAGCATTATTTGCTTGTAGAGGGCCACATGATTTTGTGGATCTGTGGTTCCATCATAGATTTTCATGGATGGGATCACAAACTTCTTTGGTAAATCTACTTTTGCTATTTCGTCTATGAAAGGTGAATCAGCATAGCTGTTAGGGGCAGCTTCTTCCATGCTGGCAGGCACTCTGGGTATCTTGTCAAATTTTTCATTGAGCTTCTTGATCTCCTGGATTACTGCCATCATGATGGCTGCTGCGGACTCATCAGGTTTCTCATTGTTGTTTTTTGGCTCATCATCACCATCAACATTAATAAATTTAGAACCACTTGGGCTCCCAAAACTGGAGAAATCGATGTTTTTGATGATTGATGCAAATGGGGTTCCTGGCTGGAATCTAGAGCCTGCTTCTTCGGGTTTTTCTAATTTTTGTTTCATAGCTGACTCAGATTCTCTTAATTGCAGGATTTCTGCTTCAATTTGGGCCACTTTTTCTTTCAAGTTTTCCAACTCAGCGATTTGTTGAAGGGATGCGTTCAATTGTTCTTCAACGGTAGGCTGGGCCATTTTTGTAGGATTTTTGAATTTTTGTGAGATGAGAAAAAAGGATTTAAAGAGCTAGATGCCCCACGGTGGGCGCCAATTGTTTTGTATGGATTTTGCGCAAGGCGAAATCAGGTCAGGGTAGATTTAGGTAGGGTTAACTAGCTCTAGTTAGTCTATATGTCAGGTCGTCAAGATGAAATATAAAGGTAAGAACGTAATGAAAATAACAATAATAAGACGCAGAATTTTGTACGTGGAAAACCCTTAAATGGGAAAAAACCACGAGCACCAAGCCAGGAGAGGATTTCACTATTGTATTATATATTGAACACAATTGGACGTAATTATCTAGGGATGGAATGAGAGTATTGTATGCTCTCTTGTCTTGTGATCGTCCCTCAAATGATTTCCAAATATCCCTTATATAAGCTCTTGCTGAACGGCTGTGTGATGACGGCATTAATGTGGATTATTCTCCTTAATTATCCGCAATAATTGTCAATATTACGCCCTTAATTACTGCATTTACTGCGAGATCTTTCTATTCAATGCTGCGCATATATTCTTCTTGTAATATGTCTTCCTGGTCTGATATCGTCCTGATATTTCGACCGTTGTCCTCTCCATGGCCTGGCGCATATCTTCACGTGTCCTGATAGCCTGACTCCCTGACAGCCTGATGGTCAGGTTAAGGTGAGATACTGATCAGGGACGTCTGCGGATTTCCAGGCCTAACACATATCATATTTACATAGGTTTTGGTCTAGAACATATGTAAATAAGGTGATATTTACATCGGTTTGGTTCAAAATCGATGTTAATATAATATTATTAACATCGGTTTCACATAGGAACCGATGTAATCAGAGTTTATTAACATCGGTTTTACATCCGATGTTTAGGTTAAAAATACTATATATGTCGCCCCCAGAAACATCACCACAAAATCGATGTAAATGGGGCAATATAACCGATGTCAATGGCACTTTTTCTACTAGTTATAGAGCTTGGAAGTTAGGCTTGCTGTAATGACACTTCAAAAAGCGATGAAATGCATTCAATTGTGAACCGTTCCTTGGAGTGTTTCTTTTGGCTTAAAAATGAATCACAATGCAACAAATTTTGTTGCAATTGGTGGTGTCATGGTGTTTACGAAACACTACCTGAAATGCAATGAAGGCTCAATGAACACATAACCATGCTCCTAATCTACATTTGTTTATAGAAATTTACGAGATAGCTCATTTGTTAACACTTTCTTTGTCCATTCCGGAGTTTTGAAATTAGGGTTTTATACTCATTCTCAACAAGAAGCAATTATTATATGAACGAATCTCGTCTACTAGAGCACACAAAAATCAGACAAAGGATCTCGAATCGATCCCGAACTTACTTGCCAAAAAGGCTAATGATGAACGAATTTCAGCATTTACTATAAGAATTAGGAGTAACAAAATACCTAATTACTGAAATTAATTTAGGGTTTAAGTAGCATGCCCACATAATTCATAAACTCAAATCACAAAAATAATTCATGTTGAACAACCCAAAGCATTAATTAAGCAAATAAACTCTAGAACGATTCCAAAATCAAATGCTAAACAATCCAAATCATGAATTTAACAATCACATAATATACCCAATAACATTGAGAATACAAGAACAAATTTGCAGAAAAAAAGGATGAAACTGGAATTACCTTGGTAGCGGCAGAGTTAAGTTAGAAGATTTTGTAACCTTGAAATAAAAATGAAGATGGAAATTGGTAAAGCCAAGTTTTTGATACAGGAGTATGCAGGAAACCTAAATAAATGATTCGAGTAAAGGGGAATTGTTGGGCCCCTTTAGTTTTTTCCAAATTAAATCATGTCCATCTACATCGTATATAAGTTAAGTTTTTTAAAGATTTCTGATTGGCCGATAAAATTCAGAAAATTGGCTTTGTATGGGTCTCCCCATATTTTACATCTCATTTAATTATCCTCTCTCCTCTCTAATAAATTCCTACTCTTATTCTGATTATTCAATTGCCAATTCTTAATTACTCAAATTCAATAATTACTGATAATAATTGTAAACTAGTTATCACTCTCCAACCCACTTTAAATAATCTTCTTGACTTTAATTTCAACAAGTCAACTGTTACATAAAGAAAAATTAAAAGAAAAATAGTTTCATGTTCAAAGAAAATGATGTTTAAAAAGAAGTACGGAGTATAGTAAATAAATATAAACTCTTTAAAAAATAGAGTAAATTATCAATTACACCCACGCTTAATCCACTTTTTTACATTTACTCCCACGTCAATTTTTTTTAATATTTTACACTGAAAATAATTGCCCAGTTTACATTTTGCACCCAATATCGGATTCAGGTCATATTTCCGTCAATTTTCAATTTTTTCCGGCAAAACAACAATTTCATGACTATTTTACCCTTCCCTCTTCTATTATTAAGCATAGTTATTTGCCTTCTTTCTCCTCAATCATTCATTCCCTCTTCTCCCTCATTTTCCCCAAATTTATTTCTTCTTTCTCCTCATTCATTCATTCCCTCTTCTCTTTCATTTTCCCCAAATTTATTTGAAGAATTCATCCTCAAGGTAAATGTATCCCATTGTTTTTAAAGTCATTTCCTACAATATATCCACAATAAGGGAGAAATTCAAAGTTGGGAAAACCTAATTTAAGGCACAAATATGCAAAACCCATAAATTTCAAATACAAAACCCATAAATTTCAAATAGAAAACCCAGAAAATCTAAATCCAGAAATTAAAAACAGAGAAATTAGAGTTAACAAATTTAATGGCTAATATAAACACGACATTACCAAAGTAGCGGAAATCAAACAATAAACTACAAACATATTAGAAAGAAGAATTAGAAGGACAACTTACATAAGTTACTAAAGTGATAGTGGTGATGGATCAACAATATCTCAATGATTAAGATATTACGACGGAAATTTGGGAGAATTTTTAGGGGGGATTTTTGGGGGAAAATTTTGGGATAAATTAGATTAAACAAGTGAAAAGAGGGGAAGTAAATGGAGAATCAAAAGCCAAACGGAGACTTATAATTGCGGAAGCAAAATCGTTGATGCGTGTCTTTTATATGATGTTTTACATCCCATTTTACACGCATTTCAGAGCTCATTTATGTAGTTTTATGCTACTATTTGCCCCATTTCGTCTACTTTCGTATTTTTATGTAATATTGCAGATTTATGCGGAAATGAGTAGAAATCAAGCTAAATCCGTCCCTGAGTATCTTGCATTGCATCTGACGTGAATTATTTACTTAAGGAACGAGCTTGGTGCGCATTTCGAGGCCCGAAAGACAAATCCACGAGAAGTTAGAAGTCAAGTATCAGCTAAAGCAGTCGATCGACCGCTACCTATGGTCGATCGACCATACCACGACTTCCAGGAGCTACTGTACACTGCAGCCCAGTCGATCGACCGGTCACCTTGGTCGATCGACCACACCGCTACTTTGACGTGAATTAAAAGATCGAGGAATAGCAAGCCCATAGTAGTTAGGTTTTGGAAATAAGAACTAAGTTGTATTCTATATAACGTATGCTAGGTTTTGAGAACATTCAGTCAGTCTTTCATCAAGTTTTAATCCAGTTTATCATTCAGTTTTAGTTTAGCATTGAGAATTAGGGTTTTCGATATTATTTCGTATTGAATACAATTCAGTTTCGCATTCGGCTTTGTTCTTTTCCTTCGCAATTCCACACGGTACTCTCCTGATTTTATTCAATTGTTTTGCTTTCATTCATAGATTTAGAATTGCTAGATCAGTTTCCCAAAGCCGAGTTATCATCTTATGTTAATCGTTTATTTAGCCGTTTTAATCATGAATTCTGCAGTTTTATTAGTCAATTTTATTGTTGTTATCATTCCTAGTATGAGTAGCTAAATTAATTGTGCTAGGATGTAGGGGAACTGTAGGTTAGGCGGCATTAGAATTAACATGGCCTGAAATCGCATGTCGGTCGATCGACTGGGTTCCCTGGTCGATCGACTGACCTCGTGAGTTTTATTTCGTTTTAATTGTTTTAATTGTTATGTTTGACGAATTGAGTGCACGCGACTAGTTGAATACCTAGGATTTGACCGACCCAATAAAGATCGAAAGATAGGGAAGGGAGATAGCCTGCTTAATTAAGACGACTAGATTAATTAGATCGAAAGATAGATTAATTTAGACCTTTTAGTCACTTTTCAGGACGAAAGTCAGTATTAGTGGTATTAGGGACCTGTAGCGTGATCGAAAGATGCTACCTGTGAGAGTGGACCGAGAGGACCTCTTATTTTCCCGTCTCACGTGATTGTTTTAGACCTACCTAGTTTGTTGCCGCCGAAACTATAGTGAACCGACCATCCTTGCACCCTTTTAATATCTGTTTTCATCCGTTTATTTAGTTTACTGTCTTTTATTGCTTTTAGCTATAGACCAATTCAAATCAAAACCCCAACATATTTGTTACCTTAAGACCGAAATTAGACAACTAGAAATTACATCTGCCTCTCTGTGGTTCGACCCGACTGCCGCTAGCTATAGTTGTAGTTGGAATTATAAATTTATTTTTGACAACTCACGACGGGTATCAAATTTTGGCGCCGTTGCCGGGGAAGCAATTGTTCTAATTTTTAGTTGTTTTTTTTAGTCTGTTTTTTTTTAGTTTAAGGGACATTCGTTCCTTAAACTATTCTCATATTCTTTTTTTAGTTTCTTCTTATGCGCAGATCACAGGGTGGTGATTTATTACCAATCAATCCTGAGATTGAGAAGACTTTGCGCGAGTTGAGACGATCATCTAGGATATTGCCGACAGAGGAAGAGCTGAGTACTCTGTCTAGTTACGATGAGAACGAGCTATTTGAGGAGGATCCACATTCATCTCCTGTTTCCACTTCTTCAGCTGAGACCGTCACATCTCCAGATTTTCTAGAGATGGCCGAAGAAGCAACCATAGCCAGTCACTGGGAGCCGACAGCTGCGAATCTCTACAAAGGATTTGCATTACCAGGGGAGGACAGGAAATTTGAGCCGAAACCTTCTTATATCAACTTGGTTGAGAGGAACCAATTCGGGGGAGCTGCAAATGAAGATGCAGCCAAGCATATGGAGACATTTATTGATTATTGCTGCTCCATACCCCCACCGACCGGTATGACCCAGGACCAGGTAAAGGAGACAATGTTTATATTCTCTCTTCGCGATGCTGCAAGGGAGTGGTACAGAGACCTCGATCGAGCTGCTAATGGGATCACGGACTGGAATTCTTTGGCCCTAGCATTTTATAAGAAGTATTTTTCTGCCTCGAAGACGAATGCTATTAGAGCTCAGATCACGAGCTTTAAACAGGGGCCTGATGAGAACTTTCATGAGGCATGGGTCCGTTTCAAGAAGCTGGTGCGAACCATTCCGCACCATGGGTTCGAAAAGTGGAGCCTATGCAATCAGTTCTATAATGGGCTCTATGACGATCAGAGGGCTATCCTGGATGCAGCTGCTAGTGACAGATTCCAGGAGAATTTGGGAGAGACTAAGGGGTGGAAAATCATTGATGATTTGGCCACCCATAAAGCTGAGTGTGGGAATTCCAGAGGAAATCAGAGGAGGAGTGTTGAATCCCCATCTGTAGCTGCATTAGAAGCTCTCACGGCCAGATTTGATAAGTATGAGTTGGGAGGAGCTTCAAAAGGAGGGATTTATCATGTGAATGCTGTTTCAGACGGTCCCTTCGTCTGCAAGAGATGTGGAGGAGAAGGACATGTTTCAGAAAACTGCAGCGCTCCCTTTGAGTCTTGTGCTGCCTTTCAATATTATAGGCAGACAAACACCTATTATGAGCCGAATGTCCATCCTAACTTGAGGCGGACTAGCCAAAATGTCCTAAATCCAACTCCACCTCCACAGCAGCAGCAGCAGCAGCAGAATTATGTGCCCCCTCACAAGCAACAACAATTCCAAAAGCCTCCGTATGTTCCTCAGCAGCGGCAACAGTTCCAAAATTCCGATCTTACCGAATTGAAGAATTTGTTGCTGAAAGAGTCCCAAGCTAGAGAGGCCGAGATGAAGATGTTGGAGAGCCAAATTGCTCAATTGGCTAGTAAGAGTACCACTCGAGATCCGGGACATTTACCGACACAAACTGATCAAAAAGAGACCCTTAATGCTATCACTTTGAGGAGTGGGTCCACCCTTGAGGGGCCTGTTATGGTTGAGGACGTCACTGAAAAGGATGAGGCGGAACCAAGCAAGGAGAAGGCTGTGACGAACAAAAACAAGAAAAAGATTATCAGCAGGTATGTCAGTCGATCGACTGACATACCCAGTCGATCGACTGGTCTGCGACAACCAGAAGCTACTGTTCCTGTAGATTCCAGTCGATCGACTACCCTACCCGGTCGATCGACCGGAAACGCTGCTGATAGTGAGAAATTTCATCCTCCAATGCCCAATAATTTGAGGGACCACTTGTTTCGGGGTACGACAACTCCGACAATATTGAGGGAAGACCCGAGTGCTGATGGGTCAGTCCCGGTTCCGAAATACGACCCAATGACGATTAATGGTTCATATTTGAGACGGTCTGAAGAGGGGTCAAGCTTTAACAAGGAGAAGGTGGTGGATTTTCAGCCTAAATCCACCGACGCCGGCATGCGAGATTTAGAGGAGAGGGCTAAGTTACTTCTTACAGCCCCTTATCCGGAGAGATTAGTGCCGACGAAGGAACAAGTATCATTTAATAAATTTGAAAAAGTTATTCGTAGCTTAAATGTACAAGTTCCTTTTCTCGAGTTAGTTAATCAAGTGCCTGCTTACACAAAATTCATGAAACAACTTTTATCTAAAAAGCGGTCACTTGAAACTGTGCATAGTGTCGCACTTACTGAAGAGTCATGTTCTTATCTGACCCACACTGCACCCCATAAGCTAGAAGACCCAGGTAGCTTTTCTGTTCCGTGCAACATTGGTACCTTCTCAATTGAGAAGGCATTATGTGACTTAGGAGCCAGTATTAGTGTAATGTCCTTGAGTCTTGCTAGGAAGCTCAAATTGACTAGGTTTGCAGTGACCGACATAACAGTACAGATGGCTGACCGATCTGCGGTCCAGCCAATAGGAGTCTTAGAGGACATTCCTGTGCAAATAGGAAAGTTCTTCTTCCCTGTTGACTTCGTTGTACTTGATATGCCTGAGGATGCCCACATTCCTATCATATTGGGTAGACCATTTCTGCACACTGCTGGTGCAGTTATAGATGTTGGTTCGAGAACTTTGACCTTCAAAGTAGGGAAGCATTCCATCGTTTTTGCCCTACCTGCTAAGAAGAAAGACCCCATGTGGCCTGTAACTTGTAATACGGTTTCTGAAAAGAAATCTTATTTTGTGCTTCCCGATATGCCTGTCTCTATTCATATTCCTGTTGTAACCCCTCCGCCCCAGATTGGGAGCAAATTGGAGGAAGATTCGTCTATTTCTGATATTGCAGGAACTGGTTTGGGGAAGGAAGAGCTGCATGTTGCTCCAGCTGTGCAGGAGCCAACCATTTCACGAGGCGGTCTTGGATGCCTAAGCTATGGCACTGATGAGGAGCTTGACGATGAGCCGGTCAAAGTGAGGGAGTCCGACTTGGACTTTGATGAGCCAGAGGAGGTCATTGACTAGGAAGATATAGAAGCTGTTGATCCGTTGAGCTCGGCGGATGTTGAAGTTGAGAAGAGTGCAGCTAAGTAAATGAGCACTGTTGAGGCTACCTCTTGTAGCCAGAAGCCGAGCAAGTGGGCCATCCCGTGGCCGTTCTTGATCAACTATTAGTTGATTAAGGCTTTCTCAAAAATATTTATTTTATTGTTTTGTTAAACTATTTACCGTATTTTGTGTGCGCGAGACTTCGCATTTTATTTCGTTTGCTTAGGATTTTAAATACTTTAGTCGGATACTTTGGGTTTTGCGCAATTTTGGGCGCGTTACTATGTGCATTTGCAGGTTAAAAGACCATATTAGCTCAAGTTATTGAGCTAATTCGAAGAAATCAGAAGTTACAGCAGCTTTTCCAGTCGATCGACTGGTCTGTCTGGTCGATCGACTGGCCGAACAGTTCCAGGAGCTTCTGTCCCTGACATCCTAGTCGATCGACTGGGTGATGTAGTCGATCGACCGTTGGCCGCTGTTGTACCTGTTCACGACCTTTCCCCTGCTGTGTTGGGTCGTTTTGCGGAATCAAGGGAGTATTCCCTTCACTTTATTCTCCGTTTAATTTCTGATTTCTTCCGTTTCATCATTTTTTGCACATAATTTTACCGTCCCAATTTTGCTTTCTCGAGATTACGCGTGGTATATGTTGTCTTTTCAGGTACTTATTGGTAGCACTGCTGGCTACTGAAATCTCCTAGCTCACGCTGGTTTGGGGAGGTTTCCTTTTGCTGCGCTTAAAGTCTTGTGAGTTTCTGAGTCCTTATTTCATGTCATATTTATTTATTTCGCAAATTCCCATTTCTCTTTTATTTCATTATATGATTTTGCACAATGGGGACATTGTGTGATTTGGTTTGGGGAAGGGTTTTGCGTCGCATTTGCATATGTTTTATTGCATTTCTGTTTCACGTTTACAATTTTGTTTTGCATATGTTTATTTCATTTCTCTTATATATACAAAAAATTCAAAAAAAAAATTGAAAAATTTCAAAAATTCAAACAAAAATGCACGTTTATTTTAGCATATAGGTCGAGTCGGAACGGTAGTATTTCCATGATGACATTGCATTTGCATTTTTTTATGCCTAAGCCTTGCTTTTCAACATGTTATTAGTAGAATCATATATGCATATCTACGAGTTTTCGTTAATTTATTTGCTGAACTTAAAACTTGACTTAGATTTTTGGCAAGCTACTTATATTTCTGAGGTTTAGAGCTTATAACTGGTGACATCTATGACCGGTTTATTTAGGAATGTGAGTAGTTACTCCTTATGAGACATGTCACATAAATTTGCATAAATATGAACTTGATCTGCTTAATACCTGTATGCATTCGGTTTGTGGTTCGTTGACACATGTGGTAGAGGTTTTCCTTTATTCATTTTGCCCATAAGCTCCACACTGCCAAGAATAGCCTTTTTGTCCCATTACTACATCCTACATATAGTCTGCCCTTGTCAAGCTAGTAGTTTAGTTTTCGGGATTGTTATTAAATTTTTGGTGGCATATGCTCATGTTTGAGATGTTGTTGGAAAGATGAAAAAAAGGAAAGAAAGAAGGAAAGAAAAAATGATTCGAAAAAAAGGAAAAAAGAGTTATGTACTGTAGAAGGCAGTCGATCGACTGGCATCATTGGTCGATCGACTGCAGCCCGAAGAAAAAGAGAAAAAGAAAGAAATCAATTCGCATAATTCAAAGTCCTTTTTATATGGCGATTTTTGCTCCCATGTTGCATTTATATCTTATGGGGAGTTGATTGATTTATTTTTATGGAGAATGCGAGATTAGTGCTTGATAATTAGCACCGGGTTTTATCGTTGATTTTGAGCAAGAAGTGGATGTTGTCATATGGCTTTGTTAGGTACTAGCTTGATCACCTGTACCTCCACACTCCCATAATTATCTTTGCCTTTTCTTACCCATACCTCACATATCCATATTTACCTCGGCATGTGTCACGGTCATCTGTTTGGTTGGAATGCATATGTACGGTTGTAGAGATCATTTTCATATTAGATTGCAGGCATATTCTTATAGGTCGTAGTTAGGTGAGAGTCACTACAAAATGAATTCTTTTTATCTTATACATTATTCACCTGTGCTTATGAGTGATTTGAGCGACCCGTGAGAGTCCAATTTGATAAGTCTATACAGTTGACGGTTCAGCAGTTTTTAACGACTTCATAACTCGTTTGCATGATTCACATTACTAATTGATTGTTAGTTATTGCATTAAATTGGTTTAGGCTATTCGGTTTGCATTTCGCTCTGAGATTGAACTCGTTCCACTAGGTTTTAGGACCGAGTCTAGTTCTTGCTTGGGGACAAGCAAGGGTTTGGTTTGGGGAAGTTTGATGCGTGTCTTTTATATGATGTTTTACATCCCATTTTACACATATTTCAGAGCTCATTTATGTAGTTGTATGCTACTATTTGCCCCATTTCGTCTACTTTCGTATTTTTATGTAATATTGCAGATTTATGCGGAAATGAGTAGAAATCAAGCTAAATCCGTCCCCGAGTATCTTGCATTGCATCTGACGTGAAGTATTTACTTAAGGAACGAGCTTGGTGCGTATTTCGAGGCCCGAAAGACAAATCCACGAGAAGTTAGAAGTCAAGTATCATCTAAAGCAGTCGATCGACCGCTACCTATGGTCGATCGACCATACCACGACTTCCAGGAGCTACTGTACACTGCAGCCCAGTCGATCGACCGGTCACCTTGGTCGATCGACCACACCGCTACTTTGACGTGAATTAAAAGATCGAGGAATAGCAAGCCCATAGTAGTTAGGTTTTGGAAATAAGAACTACGTTGTATTCTATATAACGTATGCTAGGTTTTGAGAACATTCAGTCAGTCTTTCATCAAGTTTTAATCCAGTTTATCATTCAGTTTTAGTTTAGCATTGAGAATTAGGGTTTTCGATATTATTTCGTATTGAATACAATTCACTTTCGCATTCGGCTTTGTTCTTTTCCTTCGCAATTCCACACGGTACTCTCCTGATTTTATTCAATTGTTTTGCTTTCATTCATAGATTTAGAATTGCTAGATCAGTTTCCCAAAGCCGAGTTATCATCTTATGTTAATCGTTTATTTAGCCGTTTTAATCATGAATTCTGTAGTTTTATTAGTCAATTTTATTGTTGTTATCATTCCTAGTATGAGTAGCTAAATTAATTGTGCTAGGATGTAGGGGAACTATAGGTTAGGCGGCATTAGAATTAACATGGCCT
The DNA here is from genome assembly GCF_048544455.1 of Silene latifolia. NCBI lineage: Eukaryota > Viridiplantae > Streptophyta > Magnoliopsida > Caryophyllales > Caryophyllaceae > Silene > Silene latifolia. The sequence goes on from NC_133533.1 coordinate 91,776,655, forward strand.
GAAATCGCATGCCGATCGATCGACTGGGTTCCCTGGTCGATCGACTGACCTCGTGAGTTTTATTTCGTTTTAATTGTTTTAATTGTTATGTTTGACGAATCGAGTGCACGCGACTAGTTGAATACCTAGGATTTGACCGACCCAATAAAGATCGAAAAATAGGGAAGGGAGATAGCCTGCTTAATTAAGACGATTAGATTAATTAGATCGAAAGATAGATTAATTTAGACCTTTTAGTCACTTTTCAGGACGAAAGTCAGTATTAGTGGTATTAGGGACCTGTAGCGTGATCGAAAGATGCTACCTGTGAGAGTGAACCGAGAGGGCCTCTTATTTTCCCGTCTCACGTGATTGTTTTAGACCTACCTAGTTTGCTGCCGCCGAAACTATAGTGAACCGACCATCCTTGCACCCTTTTAATATCTGTTTTCATCCGTTTATTTAGTTTACTGTCTTTTATTGCTTTTAGCTATAGACCAATTCAAATCAAAACCCCCGCATATTTGTTACCTTAAGACCGAAATTAGACAACTAGAAATTACATCTGCCTCTCTGTGGTTCGACCCGACTGCCGCTAGCTATAGTTGTAGTTGGAATTATAAATTTATTTTTGACACCTCACGACGGGTATCAATCGTCATTTCATAAAAAATTTCACCAGAAAATGCCATTGGGTGCAAAATATAACCTGAGCTATTAATTTGGGTGTAATTTAAAAAAAAAAATTGACGTGGGAGTAAATGTAAAAAAGTGGATTAAGCGTGGGAGTAATTGATAATTTACTCTAAAAAATAATATCTTAATAAAAAAATACAAGCTATCTAAAAATATTATGTGTATAATTGTTTTACGGAAATAAATCTTAATCATTGGAAATACATCGACCTATTTAAAAAATTAAATCACCATAATAATTATAATTATACTAATGAATCTTTTAAAACCTGTAGATTTGAAGGTTTTCGGAAAAAAAATATTGATAAATCTTTTAAAATGAAAAAAATACGAGTAACAATTAATGTAGAAGTGGACATTTTCGGGGGGGAGGGGCAAAAAAAAATAAAAAAAATATTTACGAATAATCCTCTAAAAGAAACATAAAAAAAACCACCTTAATGAATATACTAAAATATAACAAATAAGAAGTAGTCAAATAAGAAACATATTAGATCTGAAAAAATCTTGGAAAAAACATATTGACAAAATTTTAAAAATCGAAAAAAATATGCACTTTGAAATGGACCAAGCGAATAAAAGAACCCAGATAGAATAAGTTTTGGATCATACTTACATGAATTTCTTCTACTTATACTCTTCAATTAACTCCAATATTGACATTAAATTTATTAAGTTCGAATCTAAAAGGCATTAAAGATTAAGGAATATGTATATTGATGTAAATTGTCGATAGGCGGAAAATTAGAGGAAAATTTATCTTTGTTTTTTCTGTTAGGGTGGAGACCTGATAGAGATCGGAATAAGAGGTGAAAAATGTGAGGGTGATACTTGAGAATGGGTAGGATCACAAAAAGGAGAAAGATGATGATGAACAAAGATTGGTTTAAAGGAGTTTAAAAATATAAGAGGTGACTGATGAGGAGTGCGGCGGAACTTTAAGATAGGGTTAGAGAGCCACATGAAAGGGGGAGGCGGTAAAAATGAGTGAGGAGGTGGTTGGGTATGGTTAATTAATTAAAACATATTTTTGGTTATATATAATTTGTTTAGCTTTTAAGTTTTGGTGGGTTTATCCGTTTATATGTCAAACTCAAAATTTATAGGTAGGTAATACGGATATACGGAGTACGTAGTAGTGAATAATATGGCGTAGGATAGTACTTAGTAGTGAATAATATGGGATATGGTAGTTTTTGTGAAGCGGTTTTGCCCGATAAGACGGTTTTATTGTCTAAAAATACAAATTATTTATTAGCATTAAATAAAAAGTTTTCTAATAAAAATAGACCGTTTTACAGTGTGATGTCATACTATTCTATAATTTGTCATTTTGTGAAAAGTTATTTACCTGATATGGAAATAGATAACGAATGAATAATATACTGAAAATAAAAACAGATAACAAATGATTCGGCCGGAGGAAATAATAGTTTTGAACTCATATTTTAGTCATATGTGCATTTAAAGAACTGAGAATGATATGGTCGTTATGTACCAAAAATAAATACCTAAGTACTACTAACAGAAGTCAGCGGTAAGTAGGGTCGATCTCCACAGGGAGGCGGTCACTATCTACTTGTCTACTCGGTCTGTCTAATGTCACAGTGTGGGGGTTTGAATTGGTTAAATTAAACTACTGAGATAAAGGCAAGAGGAAATAAAAAGAGGGATTAACAGTAACAGAAAGGAAACTAGGATTCCGGGTCATCGATGACTATCAGTCAATTGCAGCTAAGGTCACAGATTAGTCGATGTGTCGGTCTAAGGGGCAACGAATATCTCCTTCCGGTCTCAATTCGCCCTAAAATGCTATTAGCTTAACTTCCGCCCTCAGTAAAGCATCCTATTGTTCACTGCAGGTCTCACCCCTTCCAACCTTCCGGTCTAGGTCAAGGCTTACCAATGTTAAAAGGCTAGTTGTGTCGACTCAACTAGCAGGATACAATTATAGCAGTGATTAACAATATAGACTAAAACAACAACGACAAATCTATAAACCTAATTAGCAATTAACATTCATTCATCGAATCACCTAATCCTAGCAGCGAAATTAGCTAGACATAAATAAGGGAAGAACAAGAATAAAGGGTAGAAGAACAGTAGGCATTAATTAAATAAAAGATAAAAGAGAAAGAAAGAAAGTTACAGTGGAAAAGATCCGGAAAATGAGAAGCAGAGCAGAAAGTAACGAAAACAGTGTATTAGAATGATAAGAGATGTGGGAGAGAGTTCAGAGAGAATACAAATGACGTCCTATCTTCCTATTTATAAGAAAATAGGATTTATTTGACCTAATGACGAAACAAAACTAAAAAGCCCAAGCCCATAAGCGATTCCACTCGATCGAGTGGTTTAAAACTACTCGATCGAGTAAACCTGAACTCAAACCATTCGATCGAGCAAAATAAATACTCGATCGAGTAAACACTAAATAGACATTGTTCGATCGACTTGAATAAGTACTCGATCGACCTATTATTTGATCTAAAACCACTCGATCGACCAATAAAGTACTCGATCGAGTGATATCTAACTTCAGCAGCTCATATCTTCGTTAGTTTCAGCTTTGACTTGTCTTTTAGCTCCCGAAATGGCTTCACGCATTCCAAGACAGCTACATTTCCGCTCCAAATTCACTCTTCCTCCAAATGCATGCAAAACGGACGGTAAAAGGCTCGATTTCACTACTTTCTGGTCCATTTCTGCAAATAGAACAAAACAAACCAAAGTAGCATATTCGGGGCATTTCGTAGCAAAAAACTATGATAATAGCATAGAAATACGTGCATAAAAAGGCCAAAAAGGACTATATAAAATGCACGTATCAAATCTCCCCAAACCAAACCTTTACTCGTCCTCGAGTAAACTAAATGCAACTAATGGAACGGAAAAGATAACTCAGAGCTAGCTACAAATGCCCACTTAAACCAATTTAATTCAAGCAAACTAACACTTATAGCAAACAGTCAAATGCAAACGAGTTGTAAGATGTTTATAATAAAGCTGAACCGTTGACCTTGCACGACCTTTAATAATGGACTCTCCCGGGTCACTCTTCTCTCATGAAGCAAAGGGTGAACATATATACGTAAGAGAGAAAGAAATACAGTCGCTCACCTAGACTACGACCCACATAAACATGCATGCAACTAATATGATAGACAATTCTAGATACCGTACATACATTCCAACCAAACAAGGTCCGTCACAGCCGAGGGCTTACAAAAATATGGTAAAGTGAGGCAATGGGTAAGAAAAGGCAAAACATTTATGGGAATGTGGAGGTATAAGCGGCCAAGCTAGTACCTAAACAAAACCAAATGACAACATCCATTTCCAACTCAATTATAAAATTAAGCACATATGCCCTTCATTTGGCACAAAACTCACCAAACCGAACTAAAAATACTCCTCAAATGATAATGATAAAGCATAGGAGCAAGACCGTCTCATCAAACAACATCTTTTTTCTTTATTTTCTTTTTTTCATCACGTTTTTTTTCTTTTTCTATTTTTTTCATTTTTTTTTTCTTTTTCACGTCCTTTTTTCATCAACCTTTTTCTCAATTCATCCTCCTTTTTTTCATAAATTACCAACTCCAAATAATGCAATACAAACCAAACTTGGCACAATAAATTATATACCGCAAAGATAATCTAAACTAGCTTGACAAGGCAGGCTAAATTTGGATGTAGCTAAGGGTCAACATGCAAATTTGGCTAATGTGGAGTTCAATGGGTAAAAATGAAATAAAGGGGAAATTGTAAGCACCTCCCTGCATGTGACACCAACCACTAACCCGAATGTATGTAGGCAAAAAGCAATTGAATTTCATATACGTGCAAATTAATGATACATGATATGCAAGGAGTAACTACTCACAATCCTACATGAAACTGGTCATAAATGACACCAGTTTATATGGCTCTAATTCCTTAGAATATATAAGTAGGTTGCCAAAATTTCAGGTCAAGTCGATATGTTCAGCTAAATTTTAACATAAACTCGTAGACTATGCAAAAGACAAAGCTAAAAGATATTAATTAAATGCAAGGCTTAAGCAAAAAGACAAAAGTAGTGCAGTTTCATCATTGAAATCTACCGTTCCGACTCAACCTATATGCTAAATAAACATGAATTTTTATGATTTTATAGATTTTGTAATTTTTATGAGATTTTGAAATTTATAAACAACAAACAACAATGCAATACGGAAATATAAATGTGATAACAAAAATGCAATAAAGACAATATGCAGACACAGATATGGATGAATAACCTCCCCAAACCAAACCGTACAATGCCCTCATTGTACCAAAACCTGGAAAGGAAATGCAAACTAAAAGAGAAAGAGAGTAAATGCGGAAAACTCACAAGAATACGCGAGTAAGGGACCTCTCCAAACCGACCATGAACATGGGAGGTCGCTAAATAGCTCCATCAGCATCACAGGAAGCAAATCCAAGTCATGGGCATCTAAAACTGCTCGAACGAATAAGAATAGTGGTCGATCGAACACTTCTCTCTTTGCGGGTACTAGATCGAGTGGAATATATACTCGATCGAGTGAATACAGCAGCAAAAGTTCTCGATCGAGTACAAAAAGTACTCGATCGAGTCATCCTCAACATATTCCTACAAGACGCCATAAAAACAGCCCGCAAAACTAACAAAGCAAGCATTACCGAATAGTCTATGGTACGAAGACCATTTATTACAACTAAAACTGAAATAAAAAGTAATGTTTGAAAAACAATTAAAAATAAATCTCCGGATTGCCTTCCGGGTAGCGCTAGCTTTAGACAGGTCCCAGCTCGACCTTCTTTTCTTCGAGCCTCTCTAATCAGTCACAATCAAAACAGCTCAAAGCGCGCAGCAACCGATCAAATAGTTGCGCATGTGCTACACTGAAATGTAAGTAGCACCACAGTGGAATAAAGAAATAGGAAATAAAAATGTACGACTGTTTAAGTCTAACAAATTTCCTATGAGAGCTCCTAAATTTATCCACAAAATAAAGGAACTCAGGAGCAATTAATAATGACTTAGGGCTCCATTTCAGATTAACAAGTTTGTGACGATAAGTACGGTGAAAAACCATTAAATTACTCGTCCAGCTAGGAGGGGGTATAGTATTAAAATACAAAGCATGAGTCAAATGAGGCGATGTACTATTTAAACAAACAATAATAGAATTATCGTTAACTACCTCGGTGTGGTCGCTCTCAATGATAGAATCATCCACAAAGTAAGATATTACCTCTTCCGTGTTAGGAGCAATCACTGACTCAGCTGCCTCCTCTGTGGAAACCGTCCCGTAAATCGCAGCCTCAAGCGCATCTAGCTCGGCTTTGAAAAGGGAAGACTCACCATAACCGTTGTCATCATCAAAATTGTCGTCTAAAACGAACCCAAGTAACGAATCAATGCTCTCACTGGCCAATCTACTCGATCGAGTAGAATTATTACTCGATCGAAGGCTTTCTTCCTGATTTTCACTCGATCGAGTACATTGAACTGCTCGATCGAGTACTCCCTCTAAACAGTTGTTCGATCGAGTGATGCAAACTACTCAATCGAACGTTTCTTCAAGAATTTCACTCGATCGACCACTAAAATCCTTTCGATCGAGTGAAAAATGCTGATCAGTGCATGAATCTTCGTCTGAAGCGTCACTATATGATATAAATTCGTAATCCGAGTCATAGGAATCATCATCAGCATTAGGCAACACGGTTTCTTCATGGGAAAAACCGATCTCTGCGTAGGTAACGCGGGCTTCCTCTAGTTGCCTAATTTTCGACTCAGCAGCTAACTGAGCTATCTCAGACTCGAGCTCAGCAATTTGCGCACAAACCTGTCTATCATATTCTTGCCTTTTGAGTGCAAGTGCCTTCATCAAAGATATCAGCTCCGCGATCTCTTATTTCTGCTTATCAGGGGGAGGAGCTTCTTGTTGCGGTGGCCAGATAAATGGAGGCTGTTGGTAGCCTCGTTGATAGGGCAGATGTGGCGGCACAACTACAGAAGTTTGACTAGCACGTCTACGCTGCTTGAATGCATAAACCTCGTCGTTCTCAAATGGGACAAACAAATTTTGCATTGTGCCCAGCAGCACCACATCTCCCGCAATAAATCACCTGTTGCGCCATATAATGGAACATGGGTGACGGGTCAAAGGTACTCAAGCCTTCCCTTTGACGATCTTTTACCTATAACTATCTAGGTAGGACCTGTAGGACCTATCAAAACAGCACTTAAAGGAAAAGATTAGAACAGTCTCAAGGGAAAATTCCCTTGAAGCTAAAAACAGACAAAATTAAACAAATAAATAAAGTAATTGCCTCCCCGGCAACGGCGCCAAAATTTGATATGGTCGTTATGTACCAAAAATAAATACCTAAGTACTACTAACAGAAGTCAGCGGTAAGTAGGGTCGATCTCCACATGGAGGCGGTCACTATCTACTTATCTACTCGGTCTGTCTAATGTCACAGTGTGGGGGTTTGAATTGATTAAATTAAACTACTGAGATAAAGGCAAGAGGAAATAAAAAGAGGGATTAACAGTAAGAGAAAAGAAACTAGGATTCCGGGTCATCGATGACTATCAGTCAATTGCAGCTAAGGTCACAGATTAGTCGATGTGTCGGTCTAAGAGGCAACGAATATCTCCTTCCGGTCTCAATTCGCCCTAAAATGCTATTAGCTTAACTTCCGCCCTCACTAAAGCATCCTATTGTTCACTGCAGGTCTCACCCCTTCCAACCTTCCGGTCTAGGTCAAGGCTTACCAATGTTAAAAGGCTAGTTGTGTCGACTCAACTAGCAGGATACAATTATAGCAGTGATTAACAATATAGACTAAAACAACAACGACAAATCTATAAACCTAATTAGCAATTAACATTCATTCATCGAATCACCTAATCCTAGCAGCGAAATTAGCTAGACATAAATAAGGGAAGAACAAGAATAAAGGGTAGAAGAACAGTAGGCATTAATTAAATAAAAGATAAAAGAGAAAGAAAGAAAGTTACAGTGGAAAAGATCCGGAAAATGAGAAGCAGAGCAGAAAGTAACGAAAACAGTGTATTAGAATGATAAGAGATGTGGGAGAGAGTTCAGAGAGAATACAAATGACGTCCTATCTTCCTATTTATAAGAAAATAGGATTTATTTGACCTAATGACGAAACAAAACTAAAAAGCCCAAGCCCATAAGCGATTCCACTCGATCGAGTGGTTTAAAACTACTCGATCGAGTAAACCTGAACTCAAACCATTCGATCGAGCAAAATAAATACTCGATCGAGTAAACACTAAATAGACATTGTTCGATCGACTTGAATAAGTACTCGATCGACCTATTATTTGATCTAAAACCACTCGATCGACCAATAAAGTACTCGATCGAGTGATATCTAACTTCAGCAGCTCATATCTTCGTTAGTTTCAGCTTTGACTTGTCTTTTAGCTCCCGAAATGGCTTCACGCATTCCAAGACAGCTACATTTCCGCTCCAAATTCACTCTTCCTCCAAATGCATGCAAAACGGACGGTAAAAGGCTCGATTTCACTACTTTCTGGTCCATTTCTGCAAATAGAACAAAACAAACCAAAGTAGCATATTCGGGGCATTTCGTAGCAAAAAACTATGATAATAGCATAGAAATACGTGCATAAAAAGGCCAAAAAGGACTATATAAAATGCACGTATCAGAGAATGTCGGCCCAATTACAATTTAGGCACATTAGGATTGTTGGTCTAAATATTACTCCCTCCATTCAACAATTATCACCCCATTTCTCTATTATATGTGAGGGGTATTATATTGAAATGGGGTGATAAAAGTTGAATGGAGGGAGTACAAGAGTATAATTTATACATGTACATTTATTTTAACATGTCGAGATAATATATATTTTCACTCCCGTCGGCCCTCCATATAAGATTTTTCTTTGTTCTTTATATCAGTTTAAATGTATTAAAATCATGTTATATTCACTAGATACTTTTAATCAATTTAATTGATCATGAATTTAAAATTCATTTTAAAAAAATATACTTATATTTTGCTTTTATCTTTATCGCCGGCAAAACAAGAACTTATATTTTGCTTGAATATATTCTCATTGCTGTTTGTTTTGCGATGTCAATAAACAAAGTCGAGGATAATCATACTCTTTTAAGTGCTCTTATACACAATGATAAATTGATAACGCCGCATGTTATAAATTACGACCCGTGCATTTTCTGCACGGGCTTAAAACTAGTTAATAGGTAATGATGAGAATTCATATGCTCGGTTCACTCAATTTTTTACCTATTTTATTTCACAAATTCTCATTTGTAACGGATAATATTCGTCACAAACTTGTGACGGGTCAATAAAATCAACATGGGTACCGGTAGATAATATCCGTCACAAATTCTCATTTTTGTCTTATCTACCTCATCTGGGTGATATTTGACATATCACAATGGAGACTTACTAATTTTATTTATAGTGTCTCAACCATTTATTTACCTATTGTAAGATTTGTAGTACGGACTACGAAGTATACATGAAACGTAAAAAAAAATACTTACATGTTTCAAATTTAAAATTTTAGTCAAAAATCGATTTATGAGCAAAATTGCTATGTGCAACTTTTTATTGAGATCAGAACTACTACTCCCACCATTCAAATCATCATTTGCTTATCTTTAATTAAAATAATTCTCTCAAAGAATAAAAAAAAAAAATGAGACAAAAGAAGTACATTAGTAGCAACATTACTTCAGAAATTTTAAAAAAAAAATATTGTAGTTTATTTGTTTTAGAGTATAAAGGAAACATTCCGTGCTTACATTAACAGTTGTGTAGAACCGATTTACAGAATCATTTTTTTTAAGGTAAATGGATATTTCACTTTAAAATTTATTGTTTTATTAAGATTTAGATTTTATCTATTTTCATATACGAGTACTCTGTAAATTATATTTGATCCATATTGATATTGCAGGTCATTTAATACTCCGTATGACTTATTAAAAGAGTGGTCTTCTAGAGGATTGTGATATCGTATTATAGTCGAGAAGGCCTTATATCATCAAGCAAACTGTCCAATTGATTAAACAATTGCATGAGCTTCTAAGTAACTTAATCATGTCCCCTTATAATAGGAGGGGACGCTAATACGAACGATGTCACACAAAAACGTCGTGAGTCTTTCAGATATTTTTTGGACAAGTCAGATGTTGAAGGCGGCTGCTTTTACATATTTGGAGCTCTTTTTTTGGTTTACCACCCGAAGCATTGACTCTTTTTGTTAAATTCGTGTAAAGGTTTTAAACGTATAACTTTAGGCTTCACTTTTTGTAAATTAAAAAAAAAACAAAAAAAAAGCATTTTAGCACCTAAATACTTAGGAATCTCGAAGTTAATTATAGAAGATGATAATTTATGTGTTAACAACTCAATCCGTAGTACTTGGCAAATTCCTCGGGAAATTTCTAGTATTATCAATGATGTAAAATTAGATCTTCATTTATTTGATAAAATGATAATTAAACATTGTTTTCGTGAACTCAACAAAGTTGCCGACTTTATTGCTTCTATTGGACATTCATGTCCAACTCTTTCGAGGTGGTTTGAAAGCCGGTGGCTTCAAGTCTTCAACCTACCTCTATCATTCGAAAGGATGAGATAGGCTGATCCTACCTTAGAGGATCAATCTAGTTTTATTATCTAAACAAACAAAAAAAACGTTCACAAGTCATTGGTAGTTGATTTAACTAACTCGACTTGGTGCGACTCATATAGGAACGGGAACACACTAAATATGATCTACAACTTGAACTTTTATCCCAATGAACCGCTTCCGGACTTGAACTTAAAATTTACGTTAGGATACAATGCAAAGTTAAGGACACTGCACTGGATTATCATAACTTGACCGGTATGGATCGTGCTGAACACTTGTATCCCAGTGATCCGCTACCAGAGTTCCTCCGTTGCTGTTATGGGTTAAGGGAAACACTAAACAGAGACAACTTCGCACAAATGTTTCATCAGTAACCAATTACTACGAGTTCAACTAATTAGATTTTTCTCGTAATGTCAGTGTACAAGATCGCGTTTAGAGACCATAAGATTAGAATTCCAACCTGTGTCCAGTTTCATTATTACCTTCATAAGAATTTTCCGTCTCTATGGATTACACTTGCTCCAAATCTAAGCTAATTAAGACATTGAAGGATCTGGGGAATGCAAGTCGTAAATTCCGTGAGAGCAAGCTAACAGAGTTCTCTTTGGTTGCCAATAGAGAACATTCCGGACTCCAAGAGCTTCCGCTTGTAGAGGATCCTCAGCCAAAAAGGGCTGACCACTAACCATATTATCGCTAGTCCCTCCAGGGAGGGAAAAGAACAATTCATCCAAACGCTACCATTTTATTGCTAGTCCAAGCTCCATCAACCTTCATACTAACCATATGACAACTACAGTATCCTTCAAGTTTAATGTTGAAAGCAAGGCGATAATCAACTGCCCATCTTCTGCCCTTGCATAAAATTCGACACGGAATTGAAATTAAAGAGAAGTTCTTGCATACCTACTACCTAGATCATTTCTACACGACAATCTGTTGAAGCCCTTGGAAGCTTCAACAGCGCCTTACAGATTTTCAGTTCCTCCTCCGAACCAAGACCGTAGACTGGATAGACAATCAAACTCCTCAGGACACTCGCGTTTCTAAGAAGATGCCCCATAAGTAACATCGGACCTCTATGCCCACAAAACTCATGAACTTAAACATCGACATGACATGAAAAAGGGAGCAGAGGTATATCTATACGTGACAGTGAGTTACAGTCGCAGTGATCCAGACAGTCACACTCTGAATTATAGCAGCAAAGAACGTCCTGAAAAAACAAATACGTCAAGTGAGAAAAACAGAAAAAATAACTGTTTGATACAAACTCCTGTGTAATGTGGCCTCACGCAAGAGCTTGTGTTAGTTATGCATTAACAAAGTTAATATTAGTTGCTGCTAACCGATTCAAAGTCGACAGTTTTAAGTTGAGGAGACTTGTCAAGCAAGCTTATCACATATTTCCACGAGCAAGCACCAAGGTGTAAACTTGACAGGCAATGAAACTCAGGCACTTGCTCGTCGTCATCAAGTCTAAGAAAAAGCTGTACAGTCAACAATAGTTTAGTACAATTATCTCACCACACCAACACTGAATAATGCAGAAACATGTAGGAAATACGTTGGAAATACTAATCATATGTGCACATATAGATATATACTAATATACCTTTATTAAGTTCGTTTCAAAATACAACTTCGTGGCTTTACAGGCCACGGCTTTTAGCAGTTCCAGATCATACTTGATCGAATCTTCATTACAGCGCCTGAAATTTAGCTCTGCCTCCTTGAAAAAGGACGAATTTTTCCACGACGGAACAATTTTCAGACCAATATTTGTACTGTAAGTTAAATATGCCAGATTAGGAGCATCAATCTCAAATGTACCCGAACGAAAAGTGCAATGCTCTATTCTTAACACTTTGAGTATTCCTATGCATTTATAAGCGTGACCGCTTATGTCACAATAGGAGTCTCTGAGAGTCGATTCTTCAAGCAATTCACAGCTAGAAAACAATCTTTCCATGGAGTTAAAATCAAAGAATGAGATTCTATCTAGATGAAGGATCTTCAGTTTTGGCAACCACGCTGATAGAGGAATTTCAATTTTATCGTGCCCAAAACTCATTCTATCCAAATGTAATCTCACTAATGTTCCACACACGAAAAAGCCATCAGGCACACAACAATAATCTGTCAGAACAGGAGGCTGGTAATGAAGCTCTTGAACACCCTTTTGTAACACATTACTAATCCATCGGTTCAAATCTGAATTATCGTAGATGCCTTCACAGAGTAGACTAAATTTCATGATGGGCGAGATGTGGTGCAATCCTAGAACTTTATCAACAAACTCCTTAAACCTTCGAGATGCATCTATTGTCTCTTTTTCTTGATTAAAACCAAAAAATATTTCATCATTAAAAGAAAGACAAGCTGTCAAAGTGAAAAGGCGCCGCCATCTTGCTGATAGTATACTAGTTCTCACGGCATGCCTTGTTGGTAGAAACGAAAGCATGTGACCAAGTACATCATCAGGCAAACTGCTAATCCTATCCAAACAATTCCCATCTTGACGTTCACAAAGTTTCTTAGATCGTCTCATGGTCCTTACACTACTCTTCCTGAAATGCAATACCGGCTGAAGTAAGTCATAACTCACAACCATGCTCGCAACGTAGTAATGTACAATTGTACATTGAATTCTAATTAATAATCACGAGATAGCAGGGTGGCCGATGCTTTCCTGTCCATTTCAGAATTATGAAAAGAAGGGTTTGATACTCATTCCCCGCAACAAACACCCCTTTCCCGCTAAGACGAGATTATGTGTTTGACCCCCTTCCCGTCTCGACACACCACCTAGACAATAATCCCTCCGTCTCAATCATTTGTTTACCTTTTATATTCTTTGTGAGGGGGTATTTAATCAAAAGTAAACAAGTGAATAAGACGGACGGAGTATAGTTTATCACTAGTTCATATATCCGAAAGGAAAAGGCGAGTGAAACACGAGATGGGGCACAAAATGAGACAAAGGATCAATCTCAACCTCTTTCCCCTTTCAACTTGCCAAACTCAAAATCAAACATTCAAACAGAATACACAAATTTCAGCATTTCCCATATGAATTAACAAAATAAACCATCACTGAAATTTAAGAAGGCTTCAAGTAGTAAACCCTAACCAAATTTACTAAAATCACAAGATTAATTTCATGCAATAACAGTAATTAAGCAAATAAAGTGTCAAACAATGGAAATTATTAATCCAAAATCAAATGATGAACAAACCCAGATCATCAATTTCACAATCACATAGTATCAGAATTGAATTAATAGACAAACTAATTGAGATAAAATTGAAATTACCTTGGTAGATTTTGTTAGCTTTGAATTAATAAAAGTGGAAGGGTTTTGTCAAAGAATGTTTCTGTCAAATTGACGACATTTTGGGTGCTGGAACCTGGAAGGGTTTTAATGTTTTGTGATTTTTTTTTTTTTTTTTTAAATGTTTTGTGATGGTTCTTGAATTTGTGGGAGGAAAGTATACAATTTTTTTTTGTTCGCATATGACCGTCACAAATAAAAATTTGTGTTCTACTTGTATCCATCCATCGATATGGATTGTGATTCGAATTTTTATTGTGGATTTCTCAGGGTGGTAAGGACGATTTGTTGGGCGAGACTCATATTTGTGGGGTTAGTACTTGGCACAGCCTAGTAGCCACTAGCCAGGAGCAATCTTACAATAGTTGAAAATTGAAATGGCGATCCGGATTAGTAGTTAGTACTTCCTCTCATCCACTCCAAAAATAACATGGATCCATTTTTCCTCACAAAAAATGGGTCCATGTTACCTTTGGAGTGGATGAGAGGGAGTATTAGTTTAACTTATTAGATAGGAGCAATAGTGAGACTAGACCTGTCAAACGGGTCGGGCGGGTCGGGTCTCGGGTCGGGTTAGGGCCAGAATACGGGTCAAGAAATAATTTTTAACGTCTTTTTTAAACGATTTTTTTAATTTAAAAAATATTTTTTTTAAAAGTAAAATATATTTAAAATTATTATTTTAATCATATTCATCATATACAATAATAATTATATTGATATAATTATTAAAATAAAGTTTTTTTAATAATTATTTTATTATTAAATATTATAAAAGTTATATAAAACGGTTTTTTCTCATGGTACCCTAGAAATTTGGCAGATTACACATGGTACCCCTCGTTTTAAGTTTCTACATATGGTACCCCTGTGTTTAACTTTTTCTTTCACAGAATACCCTTACAGACTTTCCGTTATAACGTCGTTAGTTTTACATCTTCTAAACACTTTACCATCCCTTATCCTTCATCTTCTTTGTTTTACATCTTCAAGGCTAATGTCACTCATCCCCTCTACCACCACCACCACGCGCGACCTCCACGGGCAACGGCACCATCCAGTCCCACCACCACCACTAATGACGCCACCATCCGAGATGGTTGGGTTAGGGGTTGGGGCGGGATTCCAATGAAAATCCTAATTTCCCCCAATTCATCCCGTCCTCCTTCATCTTGGTCATCATCTTCTTCAACTACAACCACTTCTTCTTGCTCATCCACCACCACCACCACCGCAATAACCAGCGAAAAAACCACTGTACCACGGCGATGCATAGGCCTAGACTTCTTGTCAAAGACGTCGTCTACCATGTCGACGGTTCAGTAATCGGAGTACCATACATTTAACGCCGTGTTATCCGTCGTCGTAAAGCTGCTATTCGTTTCAATCTGATTCTAATCTCTACTCAAATTCAAGAACACCTTGATCAGGATCGATGTAGGAGAAAGAGATCAATAAAGACCTGAATTTGTGATTTTGGAATTTGGGTTTTGATCAGATTAGTGTTTACTCATTTGGGTTGATCTTGAATTTAGAAGAAGGTGGTTAAAAGTGTGAGTTTTAACGGCCCCCAACTCGGGTCGTTTTATTCTCAGGAATATGGTGTTCTTTTCTTGCCATTCCTTGTCGATTTTTCTTGTGCCCTTACTTGTTTATTGTATGCACTAGATTTTGTTCTTACTTGATTATGTCTGATTTCGTTTTAGAATGTTCACCATAGTTGTACTTCATTGGGAAAGCTTAGCTATTACTTGTTTGTTTACCGAATTAGAATTGAAGCTACTAATATTGAAGTGAGAAAGGTAAGAGGCAAGAGGAAGAAGAGAGAGAGATGTCGCCAGTGAGAGGGCAGCATAGTGGCGTCATCAGTGGTGGTGGTGGTGGGATTGGATTGTGTCGTTGGCTGTGGTGGTTGTGGGGGTCGCACGTGGTGGTGGTGGCAAAGGGGATGGGTTAGATTAGGCTTGATTTCTTGAAGATGGTAAAACAAGAAGATGAAGATTAAGGATGGTAAAGTGTTTGTAAACTAACGGTGTTATAACGAAAAGTTTGTTAAGGCCCTTAAGGGTATTCTGGGAAAGAAAAACGTAAACACAGGGGTACCATATGTAGAAAGTTAAAAGAAGGGGTACCATGTGTAATCTGCCAAAGTTCGAGGGTAGCATGGAAAATTTCCGTATATAAAATTGACTTTTTAATTGAATTTTTAATTTTAAGTAATAAAAAAATAATTTTTTAACTATATTTTCAAATATAATATATAAATATTAATATTTTTAATAAAATTCATGATTTTCCCTTGACCCAACGGGTCGACCCGTTCGGGTCGTGTCTCGACTCTAAAATAACGGGTCATTTCGGGTTCGGGTCAAACGGGTCAAAAAAACTGGGTTTGTAACCCTAAGGAAAACGGGTCAGGCGGGTCGGGTTTTCAAATCGGGTCGGGTTTTGACCGGTCTAAGTGAGACTAATGTTCTATGGAGAGCGTCATAATAATTTGCGCGATCCGGATCGTAGGATCATATGACTAGCTAGGAGCAATCATGAGACTAATGATCTGTGGAGTGCGTAATAGTAGTTTGCGCAATCCAGAATGTGGAACCGATTCAAAATCGTCGTTTATATCAATCAAAGTTTACAAGTCATTGGTAGACTTGATTAAACTAACTTGACCCGATGCGACTCATATAAGAACGAGAACACCTAAATGTGATCCAAAACCTGAACTATACGATAAGATACAACCTGAGCTTTTATTCCAATGAATTGATTCAAACCGACTCAACATTAAGATACCAGAACGTAAAATTCGTCCAACTAATGATCCGGACGCGAACTTAATATCTACCTTAGAATTAACTCCCCGGATCATACATGGTAACTCTCATCCAAATTTGTCGGTACGGAAGGTCAAATTCTATCCTCGATCTGGAACAGAAATTAAGCTGGTGTTCCCGGTACGAAATTTAAATTCTACATGGCAGTCTTTTGAAGCCCTTGGAAGCATCAACAAGTACTTACCCAGCTCCAGATCCCTCGCCAAATCATGACCATAACCGCCATCCGTATGGACGAAGAACCTCTTTAAGCGACTCGCATTTGTAAGAAGATGTTTCATAAATGACAATGAATCCGGATCAAGCCCACAAAAATTGTGCACTTCAATTACTTGGACATGACATGAAAAAGGGACAAGAGGTATATTTGGTGACTGAGAGTTACAGTGGCAGTCATCCGGATCCTCGTAATATGCACAATAACTGCAGCCAAGAAAGCACTGGAAACAATGACATATGCTAGTTGATGATGTGATCTCCCACAAGAACTTGGGTTGGTTATGAAAAAGCAAAGCTAATATTAGTTGATACTTCCTCCATTCAACTCCAAACTACTATAGTACACTTTTCATGTTTGCCAACGCATGTTTTGCGCGGTAAATATCATTAGCTACGTATATGCAAAAATTATAAAAGTTACATATTTTTAATGTACTCGTAAAGACGAATCAAATAAGATCCCACAAGAATATATTTTCACTTATATATTGAGAGAAAATTGCAATTGAAGATTCATTTGTGAATAGTATGCAAAAACCAATATGGTAGTTTGGAGTTGAATGGAGGAAGTACAAAGGAGTAAGGATTGCTAACCGATTCAAAGACGACAGTTTCAAGTTGAGGAGATTTGTCCATCAAGCTTGTCACATATTCCCACGCATTATAGGGACACTTATTAACTTGTACACTTGACAAGCTAGCAAAATCAGACATATGCTTGTCTTCATCAAGTTGAAAAAAAAGCTGTACAATGAACAATATTCAAATAATATAAACAATGACAATATAATTCCACTAAAATTAAAGACTCGTTATCCTTTGGCTTCACAACAATACCACAGTAACTCGAGGGCTTCCGCAAATTTGGGCCGAATTATGATAAACTAAAATAAAATGGGTCATTAA
Source organism: Silene latifolia (assembly GCF_048544455.1). NCBI lineage: Eukaryota > Viridiplantae > Streptophyta > Magnoliopsida > Caryophyllales > Caryophyllaceae > Silene > Silene latifolia. The sequence goes on from NC_133533.1 coordinate 91,794,321, forward strand.
AGTGGTTGAACTTCTTTCAAGGATGAAGTAACAGTCACTGACTCACTGTATGTAATTCTGGATGCAATTTCTGTATCATCCGTACATATCCTCTCTAAGTGTTGGCAACCCTCCTACCCACCCCTTACTGGATCCCTCGAGGCACATGTCGTAATATATACGGAATATAAGTGAATAAGAATATAGATACCTTTATTGCATGATTTTTAAAGCGTAATTTAGTGGCTTTACATGCAGCCGCATTTAGAAGCTCATGGTCATATTTGGGTGAACCTTCATTAGTATCAAAATCATCATAAGCACTGCGCAAGTTTTTCCACGATGGAACCATTTTCACGCCAATATTTGAACTGTACTTCAAATATGCCAAATTAGGGGCGTCAATCTCAAATGTACCCCGCTCAAAAGAGCAATTTCTTATTGTTAGCACTTTGAGTATTCCAGTGCGATGAGTAGCAAGACCACCGTCAGTGTAACACCGACAATATTCGAGAGTAAGCTTCTGAAGACATTCACACCTAGATAACAATCTTTCCATAAAATTTAAATCATTGAACATGATGCTACCGAGATGAAGAATCTTCAGTTTCGGCAGCGGGTTGATAGAGGAATTTCAATTTTATTGTACCCCCGACCTATCATTTTCAAATTCACTAGTGTTTCACACTTGAAGAAGCCATCAGGCATACAATCGATCAGATTAGCAAGCTCGTAATGAAGTTCTTGAACACCCTTTTTTAACGCATGACTAACCCATTGATTCAAATTTGAATTTTTATAGGTGCTTCGACAAAGTAAACTAAATTTCTTGATAGGTGAGACCTGGTGCAATTCTAGAAATTTATCAACGAACTCCTTAAACCTTGGAGCTACTTCGGTAAAATCTGTTCTGTTATATTCTTCTTCTATACCACAATCTTCAAAAGAAAGACAAGTCGTCAAAGTAAAAAGGTACCGCCATCTCGTTGATAGAATACTTGTGCTAACAGCAAACCTTGTCGGCAAAAACAAGAGAATGTGACCAAGCAGTTCATCAGGTAAATTGCTGATCTTATCCAAACAATTCTCCCTTTTCGGGCTTTCTACATGTTTACTATGTCTCATTGGCGGTCCCATGGCCTTTACAAAAATCTACCTGAGATGTAATGAAGGCTGAATTAACATATATCCAAGCTCGTAATATACAATGATTTATAAAGATTTACGAGAAAAGAGTTTGATACTCATCAGTTATCACCAAGTCTCAACAAGAAGCAATTATTATACTAATGAATCTCGTCTACTAGAACACAAAAAGCGGACAAAGGATCTCAAATCCTTCCTGAACTTACTTGCCAAAAAGCAAATGATCGAGACAGAGGGAGTAATTAGGAGTAACAAAATACCTAATCACTGAAATTAATTTAGGGTTCAAGTAGCATGCCAAATACTCACTCCGTGGCTCCGTCCCAATCATTTGTTTACTTTTTTTTTTATATATATTCTTTGGAAGGAATAGTTTAATCAAAGATAAACAAATGACCGGGACAAAGGGGGTAATTCATAAACTCAAATCACAAGAATAATGTCACAAGCAATTGAACTACCCAAAATATCAATTAAGCGAATCAAGTCTCAAGCAATTGAAACTATTAATCACAACAATAATCTCATGCAAGCACAGTAATTAAGCAATTAAAGTGTCAAACAATTGAAATTATTAATACACAATCAAATGCTAAACTACCCAAACCATCAATTTCACAATCACATATTATGCCCAGTTGTTGAGTAACACAGAATTAAATTTACAAAAATTTTAAAAAATGAGATAAAATTGAAATTACCTTGGTTGTGGAACACTTCAGTCGGAAGATGGAACTTGTAATGCCAGCTTGTGAATTTTGATCAAGGAACTTGGTATAATTGTATCTAGAGGCAGGTGGCAAATGGTCAATCGGATAGGTTATGGGTCGGGTTATTCGGGCCTGTCATAAATTTGGTCGGGTTGAGTTAGGTCGGGTCATTCGGATTTCGGGTCAATTTCGAGTAACTTATTGTCAGGTCATTTCGGGTCGGGTCAATTTCGGGTATGAGTCATTTTTAAACGTGTCGTTTTCGGGTTAATGGCTAAAACATTTTAGTTAGTACTATTTTAATTACGAAATACTCTGTCTCATCTAAATCAAAGGTAACACTTGCTTTTTGACACTATTCATGGTCAAAAGAAATCTTTGATATTATTCTTAATCTATAAGATAAAATATAGTCATGTGATTTCTTGTTTGATTTATCGTCATGGATGCTATAAAAATATCAATTTTTAATAATGTTTTAACTAACAATATGCAAGTTGAAAAACGTGTCTCGACAAGTGTGATAAAGCAACGGTTACCTTTGTTTTGGATGTGAAGGAATACTATTTTGTAAATTTAACTACTATTTATTAAGATTGATCGTAAGTTTGTAACCAATGAAACTTTATTTTAATGCATATAACATTAATATGACTTAGTACTTATCGTTTTGGGTCATTTTGGACTTTTGGTCACATTAAGTCATTTTGAATCGGAGCAATTATGGGTCGGGTCAACATTGGGTCAATCAAGGTTCGGGTCGGGTCGGGTCAATTCGAGTTTCGGGTCAAGCAATTTTGGATCTCAGGACGGGTCAGCTTTACTGGGTCTAATTGTATCGCAAATAAGAATTTGGTAATTGTGTCAAATAGAATGTTTTTTTTTAATAAAGGGTGTCAGTCACGTGGACGATTTTGGTGCTAACGAGTTTTAAAACAAAGTTATGACCTTATGAGTATATTATTAGTTTCATCTTCATACACGGTTGTCATAAAAACACCACGATTTACACCAAAAGTTTGAAATGCCTACTATTATAAGATAGCTGGCCAGCTATCACTCTATGACTGTATGCCAAGTTTACAGGAAATCGGTAAGACCTTGCCATGAATACTGAATAATATATACCATGATTACATAATTAACCAAGTCTATATCATCTTTCACCAGTGATAAGTCCATTTTATATAGACTTTATCTCCTTATTTTAGCTCTAATATATTTGATTATTGCACTAACCTTAGTAATTTTATGAGCTAATATTGTATTCTAGTTGTCTTTGCCTGGTTTGTCACATTTTGTAGGAACTTGAGCTTTTAGGAGCTTATTTCTAACAAATTTGCAAGTAACTAGAATCAAGGCTAATTGTGGAAGCAAGATGGACCATGGTAGGATATTATGAAAATGTCAAGTCCAAGTATGAAGAATTGTGAAGTGGGTTGATGCACAAATGAAATCACAAGTGAAGCCCAAATTAAGAAGTCCACACAAACTCAACATGGTATGCTCAACTTTGGATTCTTATGGGATGCTAAATTGTGAGATTAACCAAAGGCTTAAAGATGGGATTAATGGCTCACATGGGATTCTCTAGGCAATTACTCAAGCAATTAAGAGAAAATATTTGGGGTTGACCCCTTGTATTTGCTCTAAGTTTCACCCCTCATTTCCTATATAAAGGGTGTAGACTTCAACACTTAGACACCATCTTTCTACACACTTTTACATAGAAATTCTCTCTAAATTTAGCAGTTAGTTTAGGTTAGCTCTTAGTTTAGTTTAGTTTAGATTTACTTTATGTTGTTTACATTTTCTATTTACATTACAAGTTATAAAACAATTTACATTTACAAATTATTTATATTACAAGTATTGTTCTTCCATTTCCATTTCCATTTCCATTTCCAATTGCAAGGTAATTTCTTATTCATATTTTCATTATGTTTGCCATTTCATTTATCATTAGTTTAATTTACATTTCCACCATGTTAGATTAGTTTCTTTTGTCTAGGGAATGAAGGGAGCCATGCATAAAAATTATTTGTAAAATGTTAAATTAGGTTGATATAATATTGTCTAATTGTTTCTATCACATGTTTGCATCGTCACGTTTAATCTTTGTTTAAAAGCCTTATTCATTGATTAAGTTTGTTCATTCGTTCTAAAAGTCGAGAGGCACGGAATTGAATTAGAATAAGCATGTGTAGTAGGACGACCTAGTCATGGACGGGAGTTTCTCTAGGACTCGGTCTATGGTTGACACTAACATCGTAAGGTGGGTGTCTCTAAGCCTAAACAATTAACGATTTATCAACTCCTATGTTTAATTTGAGCATTTACATAATTTGCATGTGTGACCTGACCTCCCTAGACATTTTATTTATTATTGTTTTATCACTTCAACCCAATCAATTAATCGATAATCTACCAAGGTAAAATTCAATCCATAACAATTAATTAATAGCCTCTACAGATTCAAATCAAATTACGCTAAGCTTTTAACATGGAAATGAATTTGGGTGATCACCTATTAATGGTGCTCCTTAAATAATGGTAGAAATGGAGCGTTTTTGCAGTTTAAGTGCCTTTGACAAATTGGGAGGTAACAAGGGTTCCATTGACGGAGCATAATTCTTTTCGGAATGGAAAGTTCGAAATTCCCTTTCTGATATTGCTTATAAAGGGCCGAAGTTCACATGGTGTAATAATAGAAAGGGTAATAAAAGAATTTATGAACGTATTGATAAAGGGTTAGCGTCTCCTCTATGGTATTCAGTGTTTCCTTATTCTGGCATTAAACATTTCCCTATTCAATGCTCTGATCATGCGCCAATCATCTTTGATACTGGTTTTTTTGAACCTCATAAACGCAAATCGTTTAGAATGGAAGCCTGGGCTTTTGAATATGAGGATTCTCTTCGACTATTGAAGCAAGAGTGGTTTCTTCATGATAGAGGATCTATGGTGACAAAACTTTCATGAAAATTACGAAGAACTCGCTATGTTTTCAAGAACTGGACTCTTGCTAAGCGAAAATCATGGAACGAAAAATGGTCTGAGTTTGATGAAAGATTAGAAGCTGAACTGGAAAAAAAATTTAGTGGTCACAGTGAAGAAGGATATCAAAAACAATTAGTCTTGCTGAAGACGGGTCGGAGCAAGTGACAGGTAATGCCACTCACAAAACGAATAGGGGGGACAAGGTGGGGCACCTCCATGTGCTTCCCTCTCTCCTCTATTTGGGTCATCTGTGAGAGAAAATGGTATCCGTCACTCCAAAATGACGGATACGTGCCGTCACAAATGAGATTTTGTGTATCAAAAATGGCATGATAGCTATATTGAATTTAATAAGGCTACCACCCTCTATTGGAGACAACGAGCAAAAATACATTGGATCAAAGACGGGAATGCTGGTACTCATTTCTTTTTTAATTCAGTTAAGAATAGGCATGATCGTAATTTAATTATTGGTTTGAAGAGGGCTGATAGCTCTTGGACTTTCGATAAGCAAGAATTAGCTGGTATTTTGACGATCACTTCAAATAAATTTATGGAGTTAGTACTTCTCGTGGTACATTTCAACAGTACCAAGTGACTCATCACCATTTATTTGGGAATATAAATTCCTTCCTAACTAATGACCAGCAAGATTTTTTCTCTTCTAGTTTCACACGTAAGGAAGTTAGAACAACCGTTTTTCAACTTGGATCAACTAAATCACCAGGACCGGATGGAATTCCTGCTCTCGTTTATCAGAAATTTTGGTTTCATATCAAAACTGAAGTTGAGGATGCTGTCCTTTTTATGCTTAATACTGGAAACATTTCAACTGAATTCAATCGTACTGCTATTGCCCTCATCCCAAAGGTTACTAGTACGGAGACAGTTGATAATTTTAGACCAATCAGTCTTTCTAACGTTATAATAAAAATCGTTACAAAGTGTATTTCTAACAGATTAAAAAGGGTGATGTCTCTTCTCGTGGGGGATTATAAAAATGGGTTTGTCCCTGGTCGACATATTGCTGATAACATTTTACTGTCACATGAAATCTTGCATCATATCTCTAATAAGCGTTTTGGAAAGAGAGGTCTTATTGCTGTTAAAGTGGATATGAGCAAGGCCTATGATCGTTTGGATTGGAATTTTATTAAATGCACTCTTCTTTCCATGAAGTTTCCGTCTAAATTTGTTGATCTTATCATGAATTGTGTCACTACGGTCTCTTATGAAGTTTTGATCAATGGCTCCTCAGGAAAGAGTTTTAGACCAAAGGCTGGTATTCGTCAGGGGGATCCTCTTTCTTCGTATCTCTTTGCTTTGTGTACGGAAGTTTTATCTCAATTACTATGTGATGCACAAGACAAAAAACTGATAAAGGGTATCCGAATTTCGCGTGAGGCTCCCCCTATTTCGCATTTGCTTTTTGTTGACGATTCAATTTTCTTTATGGATGCTAGGGCCTCGGATTGTGGAGCCCTAATGGTTCTCTTAAATCAATATGGGGATGCGTCTGGTCAACGCATAAATGAGGCTAAGACTACTATAACTACGAGTCCTAATTGCACTCTTAGAAATTATCGGGATTGTCTAAAAATCTTAAAGGCACCTGGAAATAAAGGCATGGGTAAGTATTTGGGGTTACCTACAGATTTTGGGTCCTCAAAGAAGGAGATTTTTGCTATGGTTATTGATAAGGTTCGATCAAGAATTCAAAGCTGGAATAATAATTACTTATCATCGGTTGGACGACTGACTCTCATTAATTCAGTTCTCTTTTCGCTTTTTCTTTTCTCTCTATCGGTATTTAAAATGCCGGTAAGTGTGAGTTCGAAGATTAATTCTCTTATCTCACAGTTTTGGTGGGGTGGAACTATTATGAGGAGAAGTCTTCACTGGTGTAGTAATCTTTTTATTAGTGCTTCGAAATCTGGCACTACTACAAATCCAGGCAACTACAACGCCCCTTTAACAACGATTATTCACGAAAATCACAATAGACGTTGTAGAATGTATGGCGCGAATTTTACTAAAACGAATTACAACGGGTATGGTTATAAAAACCGTTGTTATAAGTTTTAACAACGGGTTACACATGCACAACCGTTGTTAATAATTTGGCGCAAAATTGGCGCAAAGTTAGTGAAAAGTAATCACAACGGTTACTTTTGGAACCCGTTGTTAAAACTTATTTGACAACAGTTGTTGGTTTACAACCGTTGTTAAAACTATTTGACAACGGTTGTTCTTTAATAACCGTTGTCAATACCTTCCACACTATAAACCACACAAACACAAGTCTGCTATAGCCACAAAACACAAACCTTAATACACAAACACAAACCCAGCAGACAAACACAAACACAAACACAAAACACAAAACACACACTTTCTCATCGTCTCTTTCTCTCTTTCTCATCGTCTCTTTATCTTCTCGCCGTCACTGTTGATTTCATCGTCTAATTATCAGGTAAATCTCGCCGTCCATGTTGGTTTCATCGTCTTTCATCGTCATTATTTTCTTTTTCTAATTATTTCATTTGCATGTGTATGTGTTAGTTTTTATCGACCATTAATGTTATTTTTTTAAGTATTATTCGCTTAATTAGCTAGTAAAACAAATTAAATAAACTAAAACAAAGAAGAAGCAAGATGATAGAGAGGAATGCATGATAAACATAATTAATATATATATATATATATATATATATATATATAATAAATACATAAATTAAAAAAAAAATTACATTAATAAAAATGCAATTCTTATATTTTCATAAAGGGTCTTATTCTCCTCTATGATATCCGTCCTCTCCTCCTTGGCTATTTGAGGTTCCGTTCGCCAGCTTGCTATATCGTCATATAGCCGCAATCGCTTCGCTCCGTCAAGCCATCTTCTTTGGCGTCCTTCAGAATGGATCGAGCATCCGCAAGGTAGCTCCTGAAACTTTCCTCAATGTGGAGCAACCGGCGGATGAAACTGTTGTTGTTCTCGATTATAGTAAGAGTCTTAAGGATGATATCATTCATCATTTTGTTGGAGTTTGGAGTTTGTTTTGAAAGATTAAGTAGGGTTAATTTATTTGGAGTTTGTTTTAGCAGTTAGGGTTTGGAGATGTATATAGTGAGATAATGGAATGTTAGTTGAGATAATGCTTCTATTTATACTAAGCAATATGTGGGTTGGGTTGTTTTTTAATTAATATATATTTTAGGAAGTTGTGCCATAATCATCATCATATCTCTCAATGCTGCTTCAAATCTTATTACTAACCCTTATCATTCCATATTGTCCGTTCATATGCACAGTGATGGCAGTAATAATGCATGCATCGGAATTATAACGGGCCGTAATTATGCATGCATCTAGTAATATTTAATTTTATTTTTATTTTTTATTTTTTAAGAACAAACAACAACGGTTATTTATTAAAAAACCGTTGTCTTTAGTTATAACAACGGTTTTGTATATTACAACCGTTGTTATAACTTTCCCACCAAAATTGAGTCACACTTTCCACAACGGGTTTTTATACTTAAAATCGTTGTTAATAGTTTTAACAACGGGTTCCTTAAGAAAACCAATCGTTGTTAAAACCTTTTACAACGGACGCTTTAACAACGTCCGCTTTTTTATATAACAACGGTTTTTAGCCGTTGTTATAGCCTGTATCTGTAGTAGTGTGGTGGTGGTCTTAGCATTCGTAATATTGGATGTCTTAATCAAAGTCTTTTAGCTGAAATTGGATGGAAAATCTTGGTCAATCCTACTAGCCTCATTAGCAAAGTTCTTGGACCAAAATTTAAACTAAGCCCTGACATTATTTTCAGGTCATCATTTGCTACAACAGGGACTCGATCTTGGGGAGAACGTGGAATTCGCTGGGGTATTCAATTGTTACGAGAAAATTTGGCTTGGCAAGTTGGTTTTCCATCCCTTATTGATGTTTGGAAGGATAAATGGATTTATGGATTATCTTTGGGTCAACTTCTTGGCCTTTCTGATCATGAAATCAATGAGAAGCCATCCCTTAATGTGTGTCAATTGCAAACTGCTACTGGTGATTGGGATGTTGATGCCGTTTTTCTATTTGTGGCAATATTATGGCCCCTTACATTCTTGCACTTCCTCTTGCTGCTGAAGACTTTGATGATAGTCTTTATTGGACCTTAAATAAAAACGGCCAGTATTCGGTTAAAAGTGGATATGTGATGGCCTTCTCTCATCTTTGGGCTACCAAGGCTACAAATACGGATTGCAATCGAATGGCTGCTTTTTCAATAGCGTTTTGCAAAAAACGACTATGGACTCTACCTATTCAGGGCAAATGGAAAACTTTCCTTTGGAAACTTTTGTCCAACTCTCTTCCTATTGGTACTGAAGCTAGTAAAAGAAATCTTCCATGGAGTTATCAGTGCAAACTTTGTGCCTCTTTTGATAATCACTTGGAATCTTTAGAACATCTATTTCGTGACTGCTTGATTACATCACACATCTGGACGGGTTCCCCATTAGGCATTCGCGGTTCTAATGGCAGCAATATTTCTATTAAATCATGGGTACTTAATTGGGTCACTTTTCTTCATAAGGATGATTCCTTAGATTCCTGCATTCTCTTCATAAACACTTTATGGAGAATATGGTGCTTACGGAACGATTTGCTTTTTCATCCTGATTCAGTTATGGGGTTATCTTCACAAATCAAGCTCCTAACAACGGATGCTATCAACAATTCCTCAGTTGCTAAGCGTCGTCTTTCCTCCCCTGCCAATTCTAATTTCGGGGGTTCTAATGTGATGGACTCAATTAAGAACCATCTGCCTTTCTTTATCATTAGCAATTGTCTATGTTCCAATAATATTCGTCTTAGGTGTGATGCTTCTTGGCATACGGATTTTAGGGCATCTGCTGGGTGGCTTTTTCAGGATTCGCATGGAGTCGTCTTTCATACTGGGCAATTTCGTTTTTGGGCAGGCTCTGCTTTACAAGCTGAAGCTACGACTTTTTTTCATGCTCTCAGGGATGCAACTAATCAGGGCTTCTGGCACATTGACGCTCAAACTGAATGTGTACGTCTTGTTCTTCATCTAGCTGAATGCACAGAGGTGCAGCAAGAGCTCAAGACACTTTTACGTTCTATTTTTCATGTACTTGCTTCCTGTCATTGTTGTTCCATAAGTCACTGTCCAAGAATATTAAATCGGACTGCTCATCGTCTAGCGACTTTAGCTATGCGATGATCTTAGCCCCTCTGTCAAAAAAAAAAAAGTTTACTAAACCAATATCCATCCAATAGTAATATAGTATAGGTAAAACCACACTGCCAAATGACATAAAAATAAGATGAATATGATGCCACATGTCTTTTAAACAAATGCTCAAGTAGCCTTTCTATATTATTGTATGCCATTACTTTTAAATACCATCCACGCTTCCAAACACAATTGATAAAGTGCTCAAACTATCGTAATTGTCATCATATACTATACCAAATTGAAAAGAAGGATGGAAACAGGTAACATTAAGAATCACAATTAGTAGCTATGAAATGCTCGGCTCTCAAATAATGGCATGCTCTTAACTACCGCAAAAACACAAGAAGCAGCATCTACAGAACAAAGGATTACTAATTGAGTTGCTTAATGTATCATAGTTGAAGCAAAGTAATTGTTCCGGGTGTGATTCCGAAGCAGATATTTGTTACCACGCGTGGCTTGTAGACTGATGTCGTTGGTTGAATCCTCCCTTTGGCGTCTCCTGAAACAGTGAACAAACTGAGGGCTCGGCTTTGGCCGAGCGTACTCACTCCGACGCTCAAGTCAGTGAACTTAAAGAGATAAGTTGCGTGTTACTTGGCTAAGTATGTATTGTAGAGAGATAAGGAAGATATTACCAGATTATGAGGTGTTTAGGTTCTTTTTTTTGGATCCGCCGTCGGCAGTCGCCGTTCTCACTGAGCGGCAATTGGAGAAGCGGCCTGAGAAGGTGGGTGATAGAAATGTCACCGTTGACTCCTCACTTCAGAAGGTTCCCCCCACCGAGCTTGTGGCGGAGGGCACGAGAATATACAAGAGGCTGGCGAAGTGGACTCAATTGGCCGGCTCCCATATTTTGGAGCAAGAAAAGGTCATGGCTCAAGCTGGGCCACTGATCGAACAGCTTAAGCTTGATCTCTCCGCTGCAAAGGGGGAAGCCGGGAAGGCTAAGCTGGACCTCCTTGCTGCACGAAGGCGTGAGGAGGAAGCTGAGAAGCTGCTCTTGGCCGAGAGGGCCAAAGTTGAGGCTGCTGATGCCGCCACCGCCAAGTTGCTGGAGGAGCGGGACAGGTATAAGGGCGGTTACGACGCCGTTGTTGCCAAGAAGGAAGAATGGAAGGGTCTGTATTTGGCTCAGTCGGAGGCACATAGGGGCACAAAGGCTATCCTTGCCCAAAGGGAGAAAGACATTGAGATACTCCAAACTGAGGTCATCCCTAACATGTGCGCCCAATTTCGGGACCAGGCCGAGGACGCGGCCAGGGAAGCAATCAAGAAGCTCGTTCCTGAAGGCTCCTTCCCGTGGCAAGAATTTGACCACTGGATGAGATGGCCGATCTTTGCGGAAAGCGGCGGCGGAGAAGGCGGAGGCGGCGAAGGCCGCTCGGATAGGCGAGGCCAAGGCGGCCTACGATGCAAAGGTGAAGGAGGCCAAAGAGGAGGTCGAGAGGCTAAAGCGGTGAAGCCGGAAGGCGCCAAGTCAACTCTGGGTCGCCCACCAAGAATGATGTCTTGATGCCGCCGGTGGTGCGCAACAACGATCATAGGGAGACGGGCGGTCGTCACCGGTTCCCCGGCATCTCGGATAACTTCACTGTTCGGGGCCAATTATTAAGCCTATCCTCCCTGCCATCTTTTGGCGCTTCAAATGATATGTCTGAACCCTTTTGTTTTCCTTTTCCTTGTTTTTGTAAGACTTTGGTAAGTTGTGTTTTGGCTTATCCCTATGGGGACGGCCGTCGTCTGTAATCTCTTTACTTGTAATCTTCTTCAATAAAAATTGTTTATTGGCCCTCGGCTTTGCCGGGGCTTTGATCACAATTCTTCACTTGTCTTCTACGTTATTAATTGAGCGCTTCTTTTTGGTTTTTACCTTCGGCCTGGCCGAGGTAGTTAGAATGCGTATCTCAACTGTGTTTAACGTTTTCTAAACATGTTGGCATGTTGGTCGCTTCCTCTTTCACTCTCGGTCAAGCCGAGGCGTCCGATTTGCGCTTCCCAACCGCCGCTGTGAACATGTTAGCATATTGACCGTTGTGTCCCCTGCCAGGCCTTCGGTTGGGCGAGGCGGCTAGAGGTTACGGCGCGACATCGATCGTATCTGTAGACATATTGATCGCTTCCTCTGCCAGGCCTTCGGTTGGCCGAGGCGGCTAGAATTGCGTCTCAACTGTACTTTATACGTTCCTAAGGCGTGTTGGTCGCTTTCGCGAGTATCAACAGCCATACATAGTGACTGCCGTGGCGTCTACTTCTTGGGGTGACTGCCCGGCTTGGGCCGTGGCGTCTACCTCGATATGACTATGAAGGGTATAAACACTTTGATGGAAAACTTGGATGGCTCTTTATTAGATATGGACATGCGTTGGGGTGCCAACAATGGTTTTGGACACCTCCGCCGCTACACAAAGTATTTCCTGAGGTTGTCAGTGTTCCAATGGCTCATCAAAGGCACACCCTCCATGTCTGTCAGCCGGTATGTACCCGACCTCATTTCTTCAACCACTTTGTAGGGACCCTCCCAGTTGGCCGTCAATTTACCATGAATGTTTCTTTTGTTGGTGGCGGCCGACTTTCTTAGGACTAGATCCCCTACTTTTAAGTCCCTTTTGTGGACTCTTCGGTTGTAGGCTCTTCTCATTCTATTTTGGTATACTGCCATTCTTCGACCAGGTCTAGGGAGGCTTTCAAGCCTTCCTCGTTTTCAGCTGGGTCAAAGGTTCGCGTTCTGTACGTCGGCACCGTTGCTTCAATTGGCAGGACTGCTTCAGACCCGTAGACTAAGTGGAATGGACTGTACCCCGTTGCTTCTTTCTCCGTGGTTCGAAGGGACCACAGGACGCCGGGTAGTTCATCGGCCCATCTTCCCTTCAGGTCTTCAACTTTATTCTTCAAACCGTTGAGGATTGTCTTATTGGCTGCCTCCGCCTGTCCGTTGCTCTGTGGGTGGCAGACGGAGGAGTATGCAAATTTGATACCAAGCTCTTCCAACCAGCTCATCACCATGTCACTCCAAAACTCTCGGCCGTGGTCAAATACCATGACTTGGGGTAACCCAAAACGAGTTATGACATTTTCCCAGATTACCGTTCTTACGGCCGCCGTCGTCTTTGCAGGTACCGCTACAGCTTCAATCCATTTGGTGAAGTAGTCAATGGCGACGATCAAGAACTTTCTTCCTCCGGATGCCGTTGGAAATGGCCCTAGTAGATCCATCCCCCACTGTGCAAAAGGAAGGGGATTAAGTACCGGCTGTAGGTCTCGGGAAGGTGCATGTATCATCGGAGCATGCATTTGACAGTTGTTGCACTTTTTGGTTTTGGCTCTGGAATCCTTGAGCATGGTGGGCCAGAAGTAGCCGGCTCGGAGAGCTTTGTGGGCTAGTGTTCTTGCCCCCATGTGATGACCACAGATACCTTCGTGAATTTCTGTCAGTATTAGCTCCGCGTCGGCTGGGCCGACACATTTCAAGAGTGGCCTTATCACGGACCTCCTGTATAATTCTCCTTCAAACACCAAGTACCTTACCGAGATCCTCTTTATCTTCTGCGAGAGATTGCGATCCTCCGGTAACTCATTTGTCAGTTTGTACTTCATTATCGGAGTCATCCACGTCGTCTCGGCTTCGATGTCGCCCACCATGCAGAGTGTGTCAGTAATGCTTTTGGCAGTCCTGATATCCACTAGCACGGTTCGGCTGATATTCTTGATGGTCGAACTGGCAAGTTTTGAGAGAGCATCGGCTCGGTTGTTTTCGGACCTGGGGATGCACTGGATTTTGAAGAATTTCAACTTTGCTGTGTCGGCCTTCACCCTTTCCAGGTACTTCACCATTCCGTCGTCTCGAGCCTCATACTCTCCTCTGATTTGGTTAGTTACCAATAGAGAGTCTGTCTTCAACATAATATGTTCTGCTCCGGCAGCTCTAGCTAGCTCGACTCCGGTTATCACCGCCTCGTATTCGGATTCGTTGTTTGAGGCCGGAAAGGTAAATTTCAAGGCATACTCAAACTCGTCCCCGTTTGGGCTGATGATAAGGATGCCGGCGCCTGCGCTGCTCGTTGTGGATGACCCATCGGTGAATACTTCCCATACACCGGGATGAAGTTCTTCTTGATATGTGCACTCGGCCAGGAAGTCTGCAAGTGCCTGTCCCTTTATCGAGGGCCTCGGCTTGTATTGAATGCCGAAGCCGGATAGCTCTACCGCCCATTTGATGAGCCTGCCGGATTGCTCAAATTTTTCCAATGCTTTCTCCAATGGTTGGTCGGTTAAGACCGTCACGGGATGTGCGTCGAAGTAAGGTTTCAGTTTCCTTGCGTCGACGACGACAAAGAAAAAGGTCGCTTTCTCAATCGCGGGTAATTTCTTTCGGCGGGCAACAATGTATGGTGACAAAGTAGATTGGGTGTTCTTTGTTTGTCTTCTTCTCGACGATCACGACGACGACCGTGGCCGAGGTAACTGCTATGTATAGTGTTCCGGGTGTAACTCCAGAGCAGATATTTGTTACCACTCGTAGCTTGTAGAATGACGTCTTTGCTTGAATCCTCCTTGCGGTCTCCTGAAACGATGAACAAACTGAGGGCTCGGCTTTGGCCGAGCGTACTCACTCCGACGCTCAAGTCAGTAAACTTAGAGAGGTAAGTTGTTGTTACTTGGCTAAATGCGTATTATAGAGAGATAAGGAAGATATTACCAGATGAATAGTGGTTATTAGGTCAATTTGTGGATCCTTTCCTCAATGAGGGTTGAGGAGTATTTATAGACTTTCACCTTTTGTCACGTAGTGGCCAAGTGGCCAAGTGGCTAGCAGGTGGAAAGACCGTTCTACCCTCGGCCGATGGACCTATGGCAGGCCGGCCGAGGGGTCTTGGATATGAGTACGCGGATATGTGCCCGGCTGGCTGGTTGCCGGCCGAGACCAGTGACAGGCCGATGGGATGCATCGGCTAGGTCGCATCTAAGTCGTTGACTTTGCTGTGGATATCTTTGACCTTGCTCAATATGTTGACTTGGTCAGCGGTGCAGAATATGCCCCATCAATTTGCCCCCAGCGTAGTCTATGCCGTGGTATGGGCTCCGATGTATGCTGAGCGTATATTCTGCGCAAGTATTTTGCAAAATCTTTCTGTGTCGGCTTCTTCTGATGCATCGGCTTCTTCTACTTCGGCCTGGTTCTTATTAGGCCGTACCATATCCCCCCTCCACATGGATGCGTAAAGGGCATCTGATGTGGAAAAGAAAGTGACGCTGGCCGAGACCAGGATTGAGAGTGCTTGGGTTGTTTTTGATTGCCCCCGGCCGTGCTTCCTAGCTTGGTAGATCATGTGGCGGCGGAGAGCGGATACTTAGGAATTTGTTGAGGAAGATGAATAGGCACTCGAGATATGAAGGGGCGTGTTGAAGACGCTGGTCACTTTATTGCATTGATTGACGTTCAACTGTTGCAACGATTGACATTCCGTGGTTGCATGTCTGACACGTGTCTGTTCGCTGATTGGCTGACGCTTCATGGGCTGTGCGCTGATTGGTCCTTCTTCACGGGCTTTTTCCTATAAATAGGGCAGTTATTCCGTGAAATTGGCCATCAATTTCATTCTCTCAAATTTTTCTCCAAAATCTTCATCTTTCTAAACTTTCAAGGGCTTCCTTTTCTTCTAACCTTCAGAGTCTTTGATCTGGCGAGTGTTTTTCTTTAAGGTAAACAAACAAACTTTCTCACTTCTTATCTTGTTAATTGTTGTTACCATGTCTGCTGCTGACGCCGGGACTAGTACTTCTGCGCCGGGGGGTTCCCCGTCGCGTCTTGATGAGGAGGAGATACTAGAGGCCATCCCGATAAGGTTTGGGGGCCCTAGGTCTCCCTCTCACGTAGTTGATCAACCAATTTTGGAGGAACGGGAGGATGAGGAGGATGATGCCGATGATGATGATGATGAGAGGACTCCTTCTCATGGTGAGAGGCAGACCATCCCGGATCATGGCGAGGCCTGCACGACTGGTCTTGACCGTGTCTGGACCAATAAATTCGCCGGCTGCTCCGGTGGGACTCTTTTCGGAGGTCATTTCTCCTTCGGTGAGGGGTATAAAATTGTTATCCCTGAGGAGGGTCAGGCGGTCTGTTGCCCTCCTCCGGGTCATATCGGCGTATATATCAGGCACCTGGAGTATGGGCTCCGGTTTCCTTTGAATAAACATGTCATGTCCATCATCAAAGCTATGAACGTTGCCGTGGCCCAACTGCATCCGTTGGCCATGAGGACGATAGTCGGCTTTGTGTGGCTCTGTCTCTTTAAGGGGGAGACCCCTACGGTTAACTTATTCCGCCGACTTCATAGTCTTCGGCCGTCAATCGCCGGCAAAGTGGGGTGGTACAGCGTGCAGACGGAGCCAGGCTATGTCTCCGTGAACAAGCTTAATTCTTGCAAAGACTGGCAACGGCGATGGGTGCACGTCCAAGTGCCGGAGGACTACCCATTGCCTCGGTCTTTCCAGAGCCATGTTTACTTACGGTGTGAGAACCGGGAAGAATACGAGAAATGTATCTCCCGGGGTAAGGTTAAGATGGACGCTTCGATGGTCCCTCTTACTGCGGATGAGAAGCGGGCGATGCAGCTGTTTGATGCTGAGAAGGGATGGCTCCCCCGACTCATATTATTCTTCAAGATGAGCTGCTTTGCCGCGTCGGCCTCATACCGGCCCTCAACCAGGGTGAGTGGGGTCGGTGTGAGGCCCATCTTTGCTTGTTATGTTCCTGTTTTAGAGCTTTGTTTTACTTATTTTATGTAACTCTTGCTTGATTTCTTGCAGATCGGTTTGGCCAGGATCCGTCTGAGAGTACCTTGAAGAGGTTAGGGCTTGATAAGGACGGGAAGGTCGTTCAGCGGCGTCCTACGGCTGACTTTCGTGATCGTAGACTGGCTCCCAACAAACTTATGGACAAGTAGACGAGGGCGTTGGATCCGGAGGCGGCCCAAGCACGGGTTTTCGGAGGCGTGCCGAAGAGATCAAAGAAGGCAGCGTCCAAGTTGGCGGCGGCGTCAGTGTCTGCTCCCTCTTCGACCCCAGTGGTGCAGAAAGATTATGTGGAGGTCATTGACATCTCTGAGAGGGAGGTGACCGTTGCTAAGGGTCCTTCTTCTCCAAAGAAGAGAAAAGAGCCACCGTCTGCTTCCACCGTTGCTGGGGAGAAGCCTGCCTCAGCCGGCCCTCCAACTAAGAGGGTCCAGACTGGTACGGATTTAACTTGTGGTTCGGATTTAGCCGGTTCGTTGGACATTCCTGATGACAGGCTTTCTGACGTGTCAATGCATGGTGACATGGATGCTCTGTGTAAATTTTTTGTAGATCCACCGTCGGCAGCCACCGTTCTCACTGAACGGCAAATAGGGAAGCAGCCTGAGAAGGTTATTGAGAAGGCGGGTGATAGAAATGTCACCGTTGACTCCTCAGCTCAGAAGATTCCTTCCGCCGAGCTTGTGGCAGAGGGTGAGAAAATATATAAGAGGCTGGCGAAGTGGACCCGACTAGCCGGCTCCCACATCATGGAGCAGGAGAAGGCCATGGCCCAATCTGGGCCGCTGATCGCAAAGCTTAAGCTTGATCTCTCTGCTGCAAAGGGGGAAGCCGGGAAGGCTAAGCGGGATCTCCTTGCTGCCGAGAAGCGTGTGGAGGAAGCTGAGAAGCTGATGTTGACCGAGAGGGCCAAAGTTGTGGATGCTGATGCCGCCACTGCCAAGATGATGGAGGAGCGGGACAGGTATAAGGGCGCTTACGACGGCGTGGTTGCCAAGAGGGAAGAGTGGAAGGATCTGTTCCAGAACCAGGCGGAGGCGCTCAGGGACACACAGGCTATCCTTGCTCAAAGGGAGAAGGATATTGAAATGCTTCAAGATGATCTCCTCCCTAAAATGTGCGTCCAATTCCGGGACCAGGCCGAGGAGGCGGCCAGGGAGGCAATCAAGAAGCTCGTCCCCGACGGCTCCTTCCCGTGGGATAAATTTGAACAGACTTTTCGGATGAGATGGCGATCTTTGCGAGCGGAAGGCTGCGAGAGAAAGGCGGAGGCGGCGAAGGCGGCTCAGATAGCTGAGGCCAAGGCGGCCTATGATGCAAAGGTGAAGGAGGATGAGAGGCTAAAGGCACTTGAATACGTCGAGCCTTCTCCTGAGCCGGCCACCGAAGATGCTGCTGCTACTGATGGAGGACAGCGAAAGGCGTAGGGGGACGGGCGGTCGTCACCAGACTCACCCGGCATCTCGGATAGCTTTAGCTGTTCGGGGGCCAACTATTGAGCCTTTCCTCCCTGCCATCTTTTGGCGCTTCAAATGACATGCTTGTAATCTTTTGCTTTTCTTTTCCTTGTTTTGTAAAAACTCTTGGTAGGTTGTGTTTAGGCTTATCCCTATGGGGACGGCCGTCGTCTGTATTCTCCTTTCAATTATTTTTAACGAAGTTTTTCTCATTGGCCTTTAGCTTGGCCGGGGCTTTGATCACAATCCTTCACTTGTCTTCTTGCGTTATTAATTGAGTGCCTTCGTTTTTACCTTCGGTATGACCGAGGCAGTTTGAATGCATATTTCAACTGTGTTTAACGTCTTTTAGCGTATCGGTCATTGTGTCCCCATCGCTCTCGGCATTTAGCCGAGGTAATCGGGGTTATGGCTCGATAGCGTTTCTTCTAGCGTACCGGTCATTGTGTCCCCGTCGCTCTCGGCATTTAGCTGAGGTAATCGGGGTTATGGCTCGATAGCGTTTCTTCTAGCGTACCGGTCATTGTGTCCCCGTCGCTCTCGGCATTTAGCTGAGGTAATCGGGGTTATGGTTCGGTAGCGTTTCTCCCCACAGACGGCGCCAATTGTTCCGGGTGTAACTCCAGAGCAGATATTTGTTACCACTCGTAGCTTGTAGAATGATGTCCTTGCTTGAATCCTCCTTGCGGTCTCCTGAAACGATGAACAAACTGAGGGCTCGGCTTTGGCCGAGCGTACTCACTCCGACGCTCAAGTCAGTAAACTTAGAGAGGTAAGTTGTTGTTACTTGGCTAAATGCGTATTGTAGAGAGATAAGGAAGATATTACCAGATGAATAGTGGTTATTAGGTCAATTTGTGGATCCTTTCCTCAATGAGGGTTGAGGAGTATTTATAGACTTTCACCTTTTGTCACGTAGTGGCCAAGTGGCCAAGTGGCTAGCAGGTGGAAAGACCGTTCTACCCTCGGCCGATGGACCTATGGCAGGCCGGCCGAGGGTCTTGGATATGAGTACGCGGATATGTGCCCTTTGGTGGTTGCCGTAGCCGAGACCAGTGACAGCCGATGGGATGCATCGGCTAGGGCATCTAAGTCGTTGACTTTCTTTGTGGATATCTTTGACCTTGCTCAATATGTTTACTTGGTCAGCGGTGCAGAATATGCCCCATCATATAGATATAGCGTCTCCCCCGGATCGGCACAGACGGGGTTGGCGATGTCGAAAGGTGAGCTTTCGGTTGCACGAAAGCCGTGCTCTGTTCCTCCCCCACCAAGTCTTTATTCCCTTTTAGCACTGTAAAGAATGGAGTGCTCTTGTCGGCCGACCGAGAGATGAAACGGGCAAGAGCCGCCATCCTCCCGGTCGCGTCATTACTTCTTTTCGGTTCCTCGGCTCTGGCAGTCCAAGTATTGCTTGGACTTTTTCGGATTGGCATCAATTCCCCCAGCACCGACAAGTACGCCGAGGAACTTGCCGGCCAGGACACCGTTGCACTTCTTTGGGTTTAGCTTCATCTTGTATTTCCTTAGTGAACAAAATGTCTCGTGTAAATCGGCTAGGGTGCTCATTGTCGGACTTGCTTTTTACAATAGTATCGTCGACATAAGCCTCAACGTTTCGCCCTTTCGATTTTGGAACACTTTGTCCACCAGTCTTGTGTAAGTTGCTCCAGCATTCTTCAAACCGAACGGCATCATTTTATACATGAATGTGCCGTCTCACGTGATGAATGCGCACTTAGGCATGTCTTCTTCGACCATGAATACCGATGATACCGAGAAGG
This sequence comes from Silene latifolia, assembly GCF_048544455.1. NCBI lineage: Eukaryota > Viridiplantae > Streptophyta > Magnoliopsida > Caryophyllales > Caryophyllaceae > Silene > Silene latifolia. Next base: position 91,814,454 of record NC_133533.1, read on the forward strand.
CGTCCGGCGAGGCTCGGCATAGTGTAGCCTGCCGTGGCGTCAATTAAACTATCTATTCGAGGCAAAGGATAACAATCTTTGGGGCATGCTTTATTAAGATTGGTAAAATCTACACACATTCTCCATGCCCCCGATGATTTCCTCACCATTACAACGTTAGCCAACCACCTGGTAAAGAGGTGCCTGATTGACACAGGCGCCTACACGAACATCATGTACAGAGAATGCTTTCTCAACCTCGGTCTGAAGGTTGAAGACTTGAGCCCCTGCACGAACCCGTTGTACAGCTTTTCCGGGGTCAGCCTGGTACCCCTGGGGTCAATCAGGCTGCCGGTGAGGTTCGGCGGAGGGAATGCGGCCAAAAATGTTATGTCTGAGTTCGTGGTCATTGACGGCTCGTCCGCCTACAACATTCTCATAGGCCGGGTCACTTTGAGTGAGGCCGACGCTGTGATATCCATCCGGGCCCTGACTTTGATGTATGTCTCGGACCGGGGGGAAGCGCATAAGCTCGTCTCAAAGAACGAGAAGGACGAAGTAGTCAATGTCCAAGTATCTGCCAGAGGGTGCAACATGCAATCCTTCAAAGTGGCGAAGAAATCGGAGAAGCGGCCTGAGAAGGTGGGTGATAGAAATGTCACCGTTGACTCCTCACTTCAGAAGGTTCCCCCCACCGAGCTTGTGGCGGAGGGCACGAGAATATACAAGAGGCTGGCGAAGTGGACTCAATTGGCCGGCTCCCATATTTTGGAGCAAGAAAAGGTCATGGCTCAAGCTGGGCCACTGATCGAACGGCTTAAGCTTGATCTCTCCGCTGCAAAGGGGGAAGCCGGGAAGGCTAAGCTGGACCTCCTTGCTGCACGAAGGCGTGAGGAGGAAGCTGAGAAGCTGCTCTTGGCCGAGAGGGCCAAAGTTGAGGCTGCTGATGCCGCCGCCACCGCCAAGTTGCTGGAGGAGCGGGACAGGTATAAGGGCGGTTACGACGCCGTTGTTGCCAAGAGGGAAGAATGGAAGGGTCTGTATTTGGCTCAGTCGGAGGCACAAAGGCTATCCTTGCCCAAAGGGAGAAAGACATTGAGATGCTCCAAACTGAGGTCATCCCTAACATGTGTGCCCAATTTCGGGACCAGGCCGAGGACGCGGCCAGGGAAGCAATCAAGAAGCTCGTTCCTGAAGGCTCCTTCCCGTGGCAAGAATTTGACCAGCTTCTGGATGAGATGGCCGATCTTTGCGGAGAAAGTGGGCTCGGAGAGAAGGCGGAGGCGGCGAAGGCTGCTCAGATAGCTGAGGCCAAGGCGGCCTACGATGCAAAGGTGAAGGAGGCCAAAGAGGAGGCTGAGAGGCTAAAGGAAGCTGAAGCTGAAGCTGCCAAGTCAACTCCTGGGTCGCCCACCAAGAATGATGCTGCTGATGCCGCCGGTGGTGCGCAACAACAGGCATAGGGAGACGGGCGGTCGTCACCAGGTTCCCCCGGCATCTCGGATAACTTCAGATGTTCGGGGGCCAATTATTAAGCCTATCCTCCCTGCCATCTTTTGGCGCTTCAAATGATATGTCTGAACCCTTTTGTTTTCCTTTTCCTTGTTTTTGTAAGACTTTGGTAGGTTGTGTTTTGGCTTATCCCTATGGGGACGGCCGTCGTCTGTAATCTCTTTACTTGTAATCTTCTTCAATAAAACTTGTTTATTGGCCCTCGGCTTTGCCGGGGCTTTGATCACAATTCTTCACTTGTCTTCTACGTTATTAATTGAGCGCTTCTTTTTGGTTTTTACCTTCGGCCTGGCCGAGGTAGTTAGAATGCGTATCTCAACTGTGTTTAACGTTTTCTAAACATGTTGGCATGTTGGTCGCTTCCTCTTTCACTCTCGGTCAAGCCGAGGCGTCCGATTTGCGCTTCCCAACCGCCGCTGTGAACATGTTAGCGTATCGACCGTTGTGTCCCCTGCCATGCCTTCGGTTGGCCGAGGCGGCTAGAGGTTACGGCGCGACAGCGTTCGTATCTGTAGACATATTGATCGCTTCCTCTGCCAGGCCTTCGGTTGGCCGAGGCGGCTAGAATTGCGTCTCAACTGTACTTTATACGTTCCTAAGGCGTGTTGGTCGCTTTCGCGAGTATCAACAGCCATACATAGTGACTGCCGTGGCGTCTACTTCTTGGGGTGACTGCCCGGCTTGGGCCGTGGCGTCTACCTCGATATGACTATGAAGGGTATAAACACTTTGATGGAAAACTTGGATGGCTCTTTATTAGATATGAACATGCGTTGGGGTGCCAACAATGGTTTTGGACACCTCCGCCGCTACACAAAGTATTTCCTGAGGTTGTCAGTGTTCCAATGGCTCATCAAAGGCACACCCTCCATGTCTGTCAGCCGGTATGTACCCGGCCTCACTTCTTCAAAAACTCAAAACAAAACCCACCCATCAAGCTAAGAAGATGTCGAAACAACAAGAAGCAATTGTGACTGACGAAACCGAATTATACCAAGATGATACCGTCCACAATTCTGGGGTTGTGCAGTCCCTCACCGGCCGGGTAATTCAACCGGCGTACGGGATGCCAACAATACCAGATACACCGCTGCCCGCCGACCACGTCACCATCATGGGACATGTGGTTGATGCAGCTAAACTGAAGCTACTCCTGGACCTATTGGGTAGCACGCCGACTCACACTGTCACAACGACAAGAGCGGCGGCACACCCACAGGAGACCAGGGCCCAAAATGTGACTCCGAGAAATTTGAACGGAGCATTGAAGGAAGCTGAGGAGAACAAGACGCCGGGGGAGCCCAGAGTGCCAGTGGTAGACCTAAGTCCTTCCCGCACTCGCGGGAGGACAGCGTCGCCGCGGCACCAACGAGGCCTGCCCCAGAGAAGTGAAAGAAGCCCGACTCACCAGAGTCGGAGAAGAAGCCCGACTCACCAGAGTCGGAGAAGAAGCCCTTCCCGCCACGGGGAGGAGAGCCGGACTAAGGATGCGAGGAGCCGATCGCCGCGTGTCATTCGACATGTGGTCAGACAGCCCCCAGTGCCTATGTCCTAGAGGTCCCGGTGCCGACTAAGCTGAAGTTACCGGCCATATCGTACAAAGGAGAAAGCGACCCAACCGACCACGCCGAGGCTTTCGAGTCTTACATGTCGGTGTGGGAGCAACCTGATGAGGTTTGGTGCCGTGTCTTCCCAACAACCCTGCATGGGATGGCACAAAGTTGGTACAAGGGGCTACCCAATGGGTCGGTATACTGTTACGCCGACCTAAGACACATATTTTTGGCCCAGTATTCTTGCAATAAGAAGAGGGTCGTCGAGACATCGGACCTCCTGACTATCAGAGAGGAGGGGGGCGAGTCTCTCCGAAGCTATGTAAAGAGGTTCGACGCCAAAGTTCAGTAGATTCGTGAGCTGAATAGCGAACTAGCGGCATTCGCACTGATGCAAGTTCTCCCAATGGGGGGACTTAAAAAACGAGCTCATCAAGTGCGGAGGCCTGAACCTAGACTCCGCCAGGAAGATGGCCGACCAAGCCATAAAGGTGGAGGACTACCACAAAACCTGGGTAGGCCACAGCGAGGCCGGCCACTCAGAGAAGAAGAGCCACCGGGAGGACAACCCGGATGAAGGACGCCGTGACAATAACAGGTCACGGTCTGACAAGTCCGCCAGGAAACAGAATTCGGCGGGCGCCGGGGGGAGTTCAGGACCGTACTTCCAAAAGCGGTACAATAATCACACCCCCCTGGTCGTATCTGCTGCCGAAGTCTTTGCCCTGAGTAAGAACGAGGGTCAGAAGTGGGAAAGGCCTCCCAGGTCGAGGGGGACAAGACACGAGCCGATCTTGAGTACCACGGCCACACCGGTCACTTAATCGACAACTCGCGCATCGATCAAGAATGCCATTGAAGAGCTGATCCAGAAGGGGAGCCTCAGCAAATATGTTGTCGGAGGCCAAAAGACTAATACCGGCGGCTCAGATAAAAAATCCGTCTTTGAACGGATAGGAGTAATCCATGTTGTCATCGGGGGCAACGAGAACGGTGGGTCCGCTCATGGGCACAAACGGCACCTGAACGAACTATATCAGGCCATCAACTTTGTGCCCAAAACAGCAGCCCCCGCTTCCAGCATCCCCGATATAACTATTGGGAAGAAGGACTACGAGGGATTCATCGCCCCGCACAGCGACCCACTCGTAGTCGACTTGGACATAGCCAAGTAACACGCAACTTATCTCTTTAAGTTCACTGACTTGAGCGTCGGAGTGAGTACGCTCGGCCAAAGCCGAGCCCTCAGTTTGTTCACTGTTTCAGGAGACGCCAAAGGGAGGATTCAACCAACGACATCATTCTACAAGCCACGAGTGGTAACAAATATCTGCTTCGGAATCACACCCGGAACAGTAATCATATTTGCAGTGCTAAGAACCTTAATCTCTGCCTACAAATTACTTGCTTCAATTACGTACCACAAGGTACAAAAACAAAATTACCGGAACATCTGGAACTCCGATTGCAATTGCTTCACCTTTGACTTCGCCTAGAAGACTGCACAATGATTTTTAATAAAGCAACAAATGAACAAATTAAAAAAGAAGCATTGGATGGAAACAAAAGAAACTATTGAAATACTAATGTCTACAAATTGAATAAACTGAAATACATACAATTAACCAAATGTAGTTTCAATCTCTATTACACTTCATGTGTAATGCTACATCTCTTGAGTTCAGTTGTGTACTTAAATAGTCACCATTGAGTAGTTGAATATAAAAAAAGCCACGCAGACATTTGAAGCTCAAGTCAGCCGCATAACCCGAATGCCACACACACATTCATACCCAATTACCCCGTCTCTTATCATCATTATTCCTACCGACTACGAGAATCTCCCTTTTTCCGCTCATTTCGTTAACCGACATTAATTTATTATTACATGGCATTAATTTAATTCATTTATCTATAAATTAATTTAGTTAACTTATCTATAATATTAAACGATATTATCTACATTCTTAAATGATTTTTGTATATTGAATATATTGTTTTCCCAAATTTATGTAAACCTTAGAAATTTACATCAAAATTTCATAATTTATAGTTAATATTGACATTTTAATTGAAATTTTTGTGATAAAACATGTTAATAAAATTTATAATTTATAATTAAAATTGATTTTTTTGTAATAAAACATGTTAATAAATTAATTAAAACTTATTAATTAAAACTCTTCATATTACTTACCACCCACCATTTTTATTAATATTTTTTCCTATTTAATTCATTTTTTTTTAATTAAACATGTAAATAAATTGATTAAAACTCTTCATAATACTTAACACCCACCAAATTAATTAAATTTTTTTCCTATTTAATTAATTTTTATAATATAATATGTTAATAAATTGATTAAAACTCTTTATATTACTTAACAGTTAACACCCATAATTTTTATTAACATTTTTTCTTATTTAATTCACCTCTTGAGTTTCTCGGCAATCAATTATATAATTAAATAATACCTCAAAATAAACTAAAATTAAAATTAAAATATTGGAATTTATGGTTGTATAATGGCTATAAAACCTATAATAGTTTATATCTATAAAATCTTATTAAAAGGGTAACTTAAAAAATTTATAAAATCTTATTAAAAGGCTAACTTAAAAAATGTGACATTTCAAGTTTAATTGTGACGTGGCAACTTTTAATGTGACATGGTTAAAAAAAAGTGATATGGATTACCAATTTAAGAAAATTAAAAAATATAAGATAAAAAAATTTAAAAAATATAAGGTATAAACACAAAAAAAGAAAGAAAAAAAAATTAAATCATTGATCTCCCCTCATAATTTTTTTTATTTATTTAACCATTATTTCCTTTATTTAATGAAATGACCTTTTAACTTTCCTTTCTTTTCTTGGTGAAATGTGAGTAGTATATATATCATAACGAGGGAAGAATTACAAGATAAGCAGAACTTTCCTTTCATCACTACTATATATACTCCGTATTTATGTACCATATTTTTTTATTTTTCTTTCATTCATAAAATTTTGAGAGAATTTGTAATAGAATGTTTCACATATATAACTATTATATTCACCCTAATTTTCAATTTTATTCAAAAAAATAGCACCTAAAGTATACATAGAAAAGTAAACTAATTTTTTCGTTTTTTTATTTTTCTTATGTTTTGTATTAATTTGTTATTATTTTTTGTGTTTGTCTTAATATTGCAGGAGAATGAATTTCCAACTTTATTCAAAAAATTGGTAGGTAAGGTATAGCTAAAGAACTAAATTAATTATTTTGCTTTTTATTTTTATTATGTTTTGAATTAATTAGAATCTTATTAGTTACTTTTTTGTGTTTATATTAATATTGCAGGAGAATGAATTTTCAACTTTATTCAAAAAATTGGTAGGTAAACTATACAATGAGAACTAAATTAATTGTTTCACTTTTTATTTTTATTATGTTTTGAATTAATTAGAATTTTATTAGTTATTTTTTGTGTGTGTTTGTATTAATATTATAGGAGGATGACATATTCACATATCAATAACAATGCACGAGATTCGAAATAATGGTTATGGATCTTCTTTACAGATTTTTTTCTTGGTTTGGATGACTCTTTCATTTTTGTCAGTTTTTCTTTTTTCTACAATGGTGTATTATAAATGTCGAATGGTAGCAAAAATCTTTAATACGTTGTTGACATGTTGTTACATTATTGTCCTTCACTCTTTCCTATGCTTTAGTCTCCTTTGTAACACTTATGTTCTATTTTTATTTTGTCAAACAGGTTACAAATCAAATTGCTTAGCCAAATTATTAAAGTACGATGCACATGTCAATTTGATCTTATCATAGTGTTATAATATCCATAAATAGTAATTAGTTAGAAACCGATTCTTATTCTCCAATTCATTGTTTCAATTCCAATGCTTTCAAGCCTTTAAATCATTTTTTTATTTTCCATCAAATATACTATTCTGTAACTCACAATATTTTTTGGATAAATATTTTTTTTAATGATTTGTTTATATTTTATTTTCTCCTGAATTAGGAAAGGCTAATATTTCGTATGAAGTATAATAGTATTGTTTTGATTATAATTTTTTATGAATGATCGAATATGAAGAAGCTATGTTTAGAATCGTATATGCATAAATCTCTATTTATTACGTGATTCCGAGAAATGTGTAATTAGTTTTGCTCATCTTATACCACTAATAATAATTATTAGAGTTCACCAATAAAGTTTTGATCCTTACTTTACTCTCTTACTTTTTGTCACAAATCTAATCTTATATATACTACGGAGTATATTATTATAACACAAAATGTGATATTTTAAATATATGTAACCTTTCCTTGGAATTATTTGGAATAGTTGTTAAAGTTGCTCACATAAAAATTCACGGCCGTTTCTTTGCAAGATAAACATAGGGCCAAGTACTTTAAAATGCACCAAAACGACAATAAAAACAACATCTTCATTCAAGCAATAAAGAGGCAAAATGCAATGTTTGTTGGTGAAAAAAACCATTCATATTCTATAATCTTTAAGCCGGTCAAAGCAATGGTTAAATAATAAAGAGACAATTGAAGAATCACTAATTAAAAAGACAATTGAAGAACCATTAATTAAACAGGCAATTGAAGAATCATTAGCAACTCAAACGAGAAAATTGAGAGTCATTGATTTTCTTTCTATAAAATCTCATCAAAATACCAATTCATATTGTCTTATTTGATACCAGGTTGTCCAAACCAACATTACCCGTCCTTACAAAATTCAGTTTTTTTGTTCTCTCTGTAATTTAGAGTATTTTATTGGAGTTTTGTGTCTCATTTTTTCTTTTCTTTCTGTTCATGTATTTATATTTAATAGTCTTAATTGGAAGTGTCAATTCAATTAATTAACTTGATAATTTAATTAATGATGTTATTGTAGGAGGTATGTATATGTTAATGCGATCCTAAAATGGATGTGCTTTGAACTTCGTGTAATTATTTTGCATACACAATAAGAAATATTTTTACGAGATTAGCATGATTATCCACATTGTACGAGTTTTAGGATTTTGACGGGAGTATTTATTTAAATTCTATATCTATATGTGTACTTACTATAAGTAAAGTAATAAGAAGGTTATATTTTTGTAGAGAAAGAAAGGATAATGAATGAAAAGTAATCACGCTATATATTTCGAAGTTAGGAGGTTTTTAACTGCATATGTAGTAGAAAATAAATTTCAATGCAATTTGTTCATATATGGAAGGGTGACCTTCTTTTAATGTTTTGTTTTATTGGTAGAAACTTGTACTCATATTTTTAAATCCTTTGACAACAAGGGACGACAATGAAGCGCAAATTCATGTTCCAATACTTTTATGGCGTTAAGATTGTCCATAAGACCAGAAGTACCCGAAAATTCAATTTGACGGATTGTTTCCTCGCTTCAAAACAACCAAGCTATTCACATTTTGGTTTGAGTATCATCCAGAATCAAAAATTTGGAGTGTATTAAACTTTTGTTTTAAAATACCGCTCACTCAGTCGTGTTCATTTTATTTACCTTTTTTTTTTAAATTATTTGTGAATGGTTTTTTAATTAAAATTAAACAAATGATTGAGAGAGGGAGACTACTCCATATAAGTTATTCACAAATTAAACACTTAAACACAGTCAATTATTAACGATCCCGTGATTTTCACGGGCTCCAAAACTAGTTGAGTAGTTGAATAGTTTAATAAAACTGAAGATATCAATTCCTTACAAAAAAACTTAAGATATCAATCAATACTATGATTAAATGTTACATGAACGCAATAAAGTTCATGGGTCAATAAGAGGAATTGAAAGGCGGCAGTTTGGAAATTGCGGGTGGGAAAGGGAAGGGCAGAAGGCGTAATTATGGTTGGTGTTGATCCTTTTTTAGGGGAAAAATAATGAAAAATAAATTTAGAAATTTCAGGCAACTTCGAACACATAAGAATTAGGCTTATTTGCTAATGACACGTGGCTTTACAAACTACTTTAGTTTAGCCTTTTAATTATATTTATAGATATCTCGAGAAGGCCTTTGTTGTTTGTTTGGGAGGGGTTGGAAGAGAATAGAGTAGAGAGAGGGAGGGTAAGGGTATGGAGTGGCTTTTTTTAAAAAAAAAAACATCGACGACTTGTTATAAAACGTCGACAACGTTTCGCAGCCCCCTTTGAATTCTTTTTTTTGTTTGGTTGAATGTGAGCTTGTTTCATTAAAACATATCAAAGATGATTACATAGTTCCATACAATCCATTTATCTGACTATTTTCAAAGCCTATTACTTATACAATAAGATCAAGTTTTTGCAGCCAAATTCGATCTTGCATTTTAACACCTCCTGCAGTCTTCATTCGTATCCTAGCATAAACCAGTCTTTTAATTTCCTGCACCACCCTCTTAGGACATTTAAGACAATTATCCATCCTGCAAGTATTCCTTTCAATCCATACACAATACCAGAAAGATGCCAATGTCATCCTGCACACTCTCTGCTGTAACAACGAAATTCCCATACACTGAGGATCAATCTGAATCTGCAACCAAGTTTCCAACTATTCCTTTATCTGTTCACTGTATTTGCACCTACTGAATAGGTGCTCATGTGTTTCAATCCCATTTTCACACAACACACTGGTTGCTGTCACTAATCTGCAATCTGAACAGCTTCTCACGTGTGTTAAGAGCCTCTTGCTTAATCAACCAGCAAATAATAGAATGCTTAGGGACACACCATGCATCCCAGACATCCTTATACCAACCAACAGAGGGGTGTCCTCCCTACAACAAACCATACCCAGACTTAATGCTGTAACCCTTAGGATCATGAATCCAATGGTTATTCACATACCCACTGGAAATCAGACCCTTGACTTTACAAATATTCCTCCAATTCCAATTGGAATCAACAGGAGGAACATAGTTATGCCAGTCCTGATCTTTTAAATATATATGATGCACCCATTGAACCCATAACCTGTCAGCATTAGTATACAACCAGTTCACCAATTTTCCTACACTTGCAATATTCCAATTTTCAGCCTTTATGACACCCAAACCTCCTTCTTCCTTCCTACAACAGACCCTATCCCAGGCAATCAAGGGGGCCCTCTGATATTCAGACCCACCATCCCAAAAGTAACTCCTGCAGATGGCCTCAATTCTCCTTACTACAACCTTTGGGATTAGAAAAATGGAACCCCAATAATTATGTAAAGTATTCAAAACAGAGTTAACTAGAGTTAGTCTTCCTGCATAGCTCAATTTTCTAGCCCCAATGCTCCTAATTCTGGCCACAACTCTTTCAATCAATATGTTACAGTCCAGTTTTGTTAACCTCCCTGCCTGAATAGGAATCCCCAAGTACTTAAATGGGAGATCCCCTTCCCTAAAGCAAGAAATTTGAAGAATATCAGCTCTCACACTCTCTGGCACCCCCCTAAAAACAACTTCAGACTTAGCAGCATTCACCTTCAACCCAGAAGTAGCAGAGAACGTAGAGAAAGCTCTTAGGAGAAGCATAATAGACTGAGTATCCCCCTTGCAAAACAACAGTAAATCATCTACAAATAGGAGATGGTTCAATCTCAAGCTCTTACACAAAGGATGAAACCTAAAGCTCCATCTATAAGTAGAAAATTCCAACACGCTAGTCAGATACTCCATACAAATGGTAAATAACAAGGGAGAGATGGGATACCCTTGTCTTAACCCTCTCTTACCTTTAAAGTACCCAAACAAAGCTCCATTGAGATTTATTGAAAAGCTAGTAGTAGTTACACAAGTCATAATAAGCTGTCTAGTCTTCTCAGGGAAACTTAGAGCACTCAACATTTGATCCAAGAAACCCCACTCAATAGTATCATAAGCTTTCTGGAGGTCCAACTTAAACATACATCTTGGAGAGACATTCCTCCTATTATAGAGTCTAACCAAATCTTGGCAAATTAAAATATTTTCCAGAATACTCCTTCCTTGAACAAAAGCTCCTTGGTTAGTGCTAATAATATCAGGTAAAACCATTGCCACTCTTGAACACAAAATTTTGGAAATAGTCTTGTAAATCACATTGCAGCAAGCTATAGGCCTGAAGTGTTTTACACTTACTGGCCTATCCACCTTAGGAATCAGAGTAATTAAAGTGGCATTTATCTGGTTTAATAACTGCCCAGTCTCAAAAAAGTTCAACACAGCTGCAGTTATATCACCATCAGTGATCTCCCAAGAATCTCTGAAAAATTGACTGGTGTATCCATCGGGCCCTAGGGATTTGTCCTTAGGAATACTAAATAGAGCCTTCTTTACCTCATCTGCAGTAACATGTCTATTCAGAGCCTCTCAGTGGCTCTCAGTACAACATTTCCCTCTTCTAACCACCTGAACATTGACAGGTTCAGTGGAATTTTGAGTGCCCAATAACTCCATATAATAACTCAGGAAAGCCTGCTGAATATGTTCACCCTCAGTACAGATATTCCCATTCTGATCCTCAATACTCAAAACCTTATTCTGCACCATTCTCTTCCTAATAGAGTTATGAAAATACCCAGTGTTAATGTCTCCTTCCAATGACCATTGTAGTTTAGCCTTTTGAATAAAAAAACTATCCCTTGCAGCAAGGAGCTCTTTCAGTTCATTAGCCACATCATACTCCTGCTGCATCAGATCAATATTACCAGGGATATCAACAATTTCTTTCTGAATGCTTTCCAAAAGAACCACAGTAATGTTATAACTATTCTCAATATCTGAAAAGCATGATTTGTTGATATTTTTAAGAACAGGTTTGAGGGCCTTCAATTTTTTGATAACTTGAAACATCTTCGTGCCCCTAATTTGCCTCTGCCAAACATCATCAACTGATACTTTAAATATCTCAGATTGTCCCCACATATTGAAATATTTGAAACACTTCTTACCCTGCAACCCACTCTTCCTATCAGATAAGGTACAAGGAGAATGATAAAAAAGACCAGGGGGATGGAAATGAGCCCAGTAATCACCAAATTATTCAATCCACTCCAAGTTGCCCATAGCTCTATCAAGTCTACTATAAACTCTATCCACAGGATCCTGTTTATTAGACCATGTGAATAAGGCCCCAGTAGCTTGGATATCCTCCATACAGCATATGGACACACAGTCTTGAAACTGTTGCATCTCCACTTCAGTAGAATTACCTCCCAATCTTTCAACTGGGGACAAAACTGTATTGAAATCCCCTAGCCAAAGCCATGGAAGACTACAAGATCCAGCAACATTTTTGAGCACATTCCATAAAACTTGCCTCTTAGAAACATCATTGTGTGCATAAATCATAGTCAACAAAAACTCCTTTTTATCAATGCAAGAGGTCACCCTCATATGAATATATTGAGCACCATACTCAAGAAATTGAATAGAGAAACAGTCAGGTTTCCAGAAAACCCAAATCCTCCCCCTTTATGCCAACTACAATTAGTTGAAATACTCCACCCATCACATAAAGTAGTAGGTCTCTTTAACAAATTACTAGGTTTTATTTTGGTTTCTAATAATCCAAACAAGCCCACACCATTATTTTGCATAAACCATTTAACTATCTTCTGTTTATTCATATCATTCAATCCCCTAATATTCCAAAATCCCATACTATGCATTTAAAACCAATGGGGGGGGGGGGATCCTTACCACTCTGACCTATACTCCCCTTTGGTGTAGCCAGTTTGTTCAATGCCTCAATGAAAGTAAAAGGACCTGCACTGCCAGTTCCCCTAGCACCAACAGGCCCACCTTGCTTATTCATTCTCATTATAGTTCTTGCTGGAGTAGATTTGATAGTACGAACTAGAGGAGGAAACACTTCAGGGGTGAATAACTGGTCCTGAGGTACCGTCACAGGAGGACTGACATGAACCTTCTGAACTGGTCTCCACACCTTCTGAGGTTTCTGTACCTCCTTGACTCTAGGTTTCTGAGTTTTCCTACATTTCTCCTTGACATGCCCCATACCCTTGCACACGCTACAGGTAACAGGCAACCATTCATACTCAACCCTAACATCCACCACTTTCCCAGTTTCATCTAGGAATTTCACTTTATCAGGTAGAGCCTGGTCAACCTGCAACTCAACCATAACCCTAGCCTGACTCAGACGAGTACGATCTTCAGTGGCCTTGTCCTTCTTCACAAACTTACCCACCAGACCTGCAATTTTTGGAAGACAATCCCCCCAAAATTTTAGAGGGATTCCTGCCATTTTAATCCATACAGGCACTACATCCACTTTCGCCTTAACCAAATCAGCATCAACACTCCATGGCTTTATAACAATAGGCTTGTTATCAAACGTATAGTATCCATAAGATAACAAAGCCTCCTTACATTCAGCAGAATATAGACGCACCAAAAAAAATACCATTATCCATAAACGAGACTCTATCAACTTTAAACTCCTTCCAAACTTGATAAACATAATCCTCAATGATCTCCCATGGAGGGTTAGCACCAAGGATATAACAATAAACAGAGTTTTGCCAAAATTCTACCTCTTTATGAATATCAGCCTGTGAAAATTGCAGCATATCCCCAATCTCGGCCTCCTCTGCAATGGGCTCCATGATAGGTATATCCTTGCCACCTTTCCTCATCTACCACCCAAGAGTACCTGGAGCCTCAGGGACATCACCCAAGTTGAGAATCGGAATCTCATTCAACTCTCCCAAAGTTTTAGACTTTCGTGCATCCGCTGAAACAGGACCCTTAGTACTGGGAACCTGACCCTGCTTCTCAATCTTATCATTAGATGAGATAGAGGAAGAAGCACCAGACTCCTTATTTGTATTCGAAGAGTTTTTTGAGTTTTGTAGTTTGTTTTGAGTACTAGATGAAGCTAAAGAAGAGAATTGATTATCGCTAAATGTCATAACCGCCATTGTTGAGCTGACAGCGGCACAAAATTTTAGGTCATGAAAATCAGAGAAAATCGCCTTCTCTCTCTATCTCTAAACATGTTTAATTTTCATTTCTACATAATTAGAAGGCGATTTTCTCTGATTTCAGGCCCACTAGTGTTCCACACATGAAGAGGCTATCGTGCAGACAATCAATCTCACCATCTAGCTGGATATGAAGCTCTTGAACACCCTTTTGTAACGGGTTACTAACCCATTGATTCCAATCTGAATTATCACAAATGCCTATGCAGTCTAAACTAAACTTCTTGATTTGAGAGACTTGGTGTAGTTTCAAAACTTACTTTTATCCATCCCCATTTTTATAATTTGTGAAAGTTACTTTTATTATAAACTTAATTTGTGAAAGTTATTTTTATTATAAACTATTAATGAGCAGTGGGTGGGTGATCGTTGGTTCGGGGGCTCCTCTTGTTGCTACCGAAGAAGTTCAACGGGTTGTCGTATCTTGGGAGATGAACACACTATTTGGTATCAGTGTAGTGGAAGCGTTATTTCTCTTAGGAAAATGTCTAGCGCGATTCGACTCAGGCTACATCTTTCTACTCTACTCTCTTTTATTATTGTTCTTTTATTTATGTCATTTATATTACTGTATTTTGTTATAATATTATTTACGGTAATATATCGATCCACTTTTTCTAACAATATGTATCTTCAATGTCGTAAATATTATATTTAAAATGTATGCGGATTTTACTCATATTATTAAAATCAGTGTGTACTTTTTACTTTTTTATTCTTTAAACTTGTTACTCTATATATTGTAACAAAATTACACAAATAGTTATATGCTTTATAAGAGTCTTTAAATGCGTAAAAATAAACATAAGTTTTTGTAATTAAACTAGCAATCTTATTTTGTTTTTTATCATAAACTTATCAAAAAAAGAAAATGGTTTCAGTTACATGGTCAATTTTATTCCGAGTAAAAATGTAAAATTCCCTCTATTTTAATTCTTAGTATTACACATTAATAATTGTAGATAATTAAAAATGAAATTCAAATATCATTTACTTTGAATTGGATGAGAGGAAGTATATTATTATTAGCTCTAATTATTAAGTTCTATATAACTCTACCTCTTTCTTTATTCCTCTATTCACAATATTCCCCCCTCTCCTTTTTAGTAAAGTACTAGTATAGATCTCGCGCGAATGCGCGGTTTTTTAGATACGAATGTTAAAGAAAATAACAATTATACAAATGATATTTAACTCAATTTGAAATTTAATTGTAAAATTTATTATTATTAATATTTTGTATTAATCGGTGAAAAATGGGAAGTTCAGTATAATCCAATTGTAGATATAATATAATGAAAGCCTAATTAAAGATATGATATGATAAACAGATACGATATAATGAAATGCCAATTACAGCCAAATTTATTTAGGCGGGAAAATTTTGAAAATCTCTTATTCTTTTAGTATGAGGGGGATTATGCTTATTTTAATCAACTCACCCCAAAATATCATACTTTATTTTATTTTAATCAACTTACTCTACAACAATACTTTTTATTTTAACCACCTCACCCCAAAATTATACCCCTAAACTAGTTTTCTTGCCCGTGCGTTGCACGGATATTAAAATAATGTGTGATAAATTTCACAATAAAATGGAATATAGACATATAGTACATCGTTCATCTAAGATTTTATTTATGCCGCATGACCAACAAATAATTCCCGTTAACATAGTATTGACATAAGAATAAAAGAGTGTTTGATTAATAAAATACTTTTTTTTTAGGAAATAAAACCAATATGAAGTTTATATATATGTACTTGGACTGATAGTTTTTAGAATTTGTTCATTAATACCTGTTTGTTTTTCAATTGGTCAAGGAAAACAATAATATCTACTCTGCATAATCAACTCAATGATGCAACAAATCTTCTTCTTTCGATTAACAACCATAATTTAATAATTGCTGGATAAAATTGTAATTATGTAAAATCATTTAGAGGTAGTTAGAATGTTATATCTCCCGGTCAAACTATAGAAGTACGTTTGAATGTGAACTAAATTCTGACACAATACCACATGGCTAGGGCTACTTATCCTCCCCCCCCCTTTTCTCTCTATAACAATAGTCTTGGCTCCCATCTTCTCATTTGAAACAAAATCTTTCACGCAAATCTCTATTTTTATTCTCTATTCACACACATGATCTAAAATAATCTCATCCCTTGAAAGATCGATCCTTGTCTCCGAAACTTATCTCAAATTTATCCAACCAAGTGAAAAACTAAACCTCTACTTCTAGAAAAATCCACCATCCAATGGAAACTAACCCTTGCTCTCGACAATGTATTTTTTTAGGAAAATAAAACCAATATGAAGTTTATATATATGATACTTGGGACTGAGAGTTTTTAAATTTTGTTCGTTAATACCTGTTTGTTTTTCAATTGGTCAAGGAAAACAATAATATCTACTTTGCATAATCAACTCAATGATGCAACAAATCTCCTTCTTTAGAATAACAACCATAATTTAATCATTGTTGGGTCAAATGGTAGTTACGTAAAAACATTTACAGGTAGTTAAATGTTATATCTCTCGGTCAAACTATAGACGTACATTTGAATGTGAACCAAATTCCAACTCAATACAACATGGCCGGGGCTGCTAATGACACCCCACTATAACAATAGTCTTGCCCCCCATCTTCTCATTTGAAACAAAATCCTTCATGTAGACCCCTATTTTTCTTCCTTATTCACACACATGATCTAAAACAATCTCATCTCTTGAAAGATCGATCCTTGTTTTCGAAACTTCTCTCAAATTTATCCAACCAAGTGAAAAACTAAACCCCTACTTCTAGAAAAATCCACAATCCAATTGAAACTAACCCTTGCTCTCAGCAATGTTGTTAGAATTAATATTTTAATTTAATTTGGATTGATGGGGGTCAATATTAAGTTTATCAGTATGATCTTTTGAGGTTTCTTGTTATTATTCATGTTACCTATATGTTTTAATGTAAGCGATATTTTGCTGATAAATAACCTTATTTATTATCACTATCCTCGTTAAACTAATCACCCTCCACAAACTAATCACCCTCCATAAGTTGAAGTCACCGGCTTTCAAACCACCTCAAAGGAGTTGGGCATAAATGTCTAATATAAGCCATAAAATCAACAACCTTGCTGGCTTCACGGAAATAATGTTTAATTATCACTTCATCGAATAAATGAAGATCTAATTTCACATCATTGAAAATACTGAAAATTTTCCAGGGAATCTGCCAAGTGATATGAATTAAGTTAATAACACATAAATCATCACCTTCGACAATTAACTTTGAGATACCTAAGTATTTAGCTACTAAAATTCCCTTTTTAAAGCGAGAGCTTCCGCAACAAGAATACTATTAGATCCGCACTTTTTTTGTTCCCAACAAAACGACTTTACCAATTTGATCTTTTATAAAATATCCTAAAGCAACTTTATTCCAATCTATTTCCGTTTCGTCAAAATTTAGCTTTAAAAAACCGTTTATAGGTTTCTGCCACCATATTTCTTTAATGAGTGGGGGATAGGTAGGAGTGCGGTAGAAATTAAATCCCCCTCCCCTCTTTTTATAGTATAAAATATAGGATAATAATTAATTAATTTGAATGAAAGTTGTATCTATTTTAAAACTCGTCAATATTATAAAACTTTTAATTTTGCTTAATTTTTTGAACTTAACTTAATTTCGTTGAACTTAACTTAACTTAACTTATAGGAGAACTTAACTTAATATTGCTGAAATTTTCTAAACTTAATTTAATTTTGCTAAACTTAACTTAAAATGGTGACTTTAAGTTCAAAAGAATACGGCCTTATTAGGCTAAGTTTTAATTAATTGAAGGGTTATATAACCCGAATACTCAATACTATTAACAGCCTTATCAAAATACTACGAACTTCGATTTAACTCACAATAAACTATAATATTGCCCTTATCTTCTCATATTACTCTCGAGTAATCGGATACCCTGAATAGTGTAAATGGGCAATAGATGGTTGAGCAAGGTGTGGGGTTATGGCTCGTGAACGGAGGAGAATGGACTGATAGTGGTTGGCGCTTTTTATATGTAGGGGTGGTAATGGGATCCATGATAGGTCCAAATTATATACATTTTTACCCCAATATTTAGCTCCATTTTATATGTATTATGCACTAACTTTAGTGTTAATATGCTAATATTTGCTTTCTAGTTCTATTTGTATGTTTTGTCATGTTTTGTAGGTAGATAAGCTTTTAGGAGCTTAATTCTACAACATTTGCAAGTACTAGAAGCATGAGCTAAGTAGCTAAGCTAAGGAAGAGAATGGACCAACATGGAAGATGTGCATGGACTAACAATGCCAAAATGATGGACCAAAATGTAGATGTGCAACAAATACAAATGCAAAATGAAGCCCACAATATTACAAGTCCACAAAATTCTACATAATATGCTCAACTTCGGATGCTCTTAGGATTCTCATGAGATGATAAATTGAGTGTTTAAGTTAAGCTTAAATATGAGATTAATGGCTCACATTGGATCCCCTTGACAATTACTCAAGAATTGAAGGAAAATTAAGAGTGTGCTTAGGATGCCATTTTAGATTCCTCTACAAATTTTACTCCCTTATTTCGTATATAAGGGGTGCTAATCCTACACACTAGACACCATTTTTCCAAACACACTTTTACATATAAATTCTCTCTAAATTTAGTAGTTAGTTTAGGATAGCTCTTAGTTTAGTTTAGATTTACTTTATGTTATTTACATTTCATATTTACATTACAAGTTATAAAATAATTTACATTTACAAGTTATTTATATTACAAGTATTGTACTTCCATTTTCATTTCCAATTAGAAGGTAATTTCTATTCATATTTCCATTATGTTTGCCATTTCATTTATCATTAGTTTAATTTATATTTACATTATGTTAGAGTAGTTTCTTTTGTCTAGGGAATGAAGGGAGCCATGCATAAAAAGTATTTGTAACATGATAAACTAGGATGATATAATTTTGTCTAATTGTTTCTATCACATGTTTGCATCGTCACGTTTAATTTTTGTTTAAAGGCCTTATTCATTGATTAATTTTGTTCATTCGTTCTAAAAGTCGAGAGGCATGAAATTGAATTAGACTAAGCATGTGTAGTAGGACGACCTAGTCATGAACGAGAGTTTCTCTAGGACCCGGTCTATGGTTGACACTAATATCGTAAGGTGGG
Source organism: Silene latifolia (assembly GCF_048544455.1). NCBI lineage: Eukaryota > Viridiplantae > Streptophyta > Magnoliopsida > Caryophyllales > Caryophyllaceae > Silene > Silene latifolia. The sequence goes on from NC_133533.1 coordinate 91,833,704, forward strand.
TGTCTCTAAGCCTAAACAATTAACGTTTTATCAACTCCTATGTTTAATTTAATCATTTACATAATTTGCATGTGTGACCCGATTTCCCTAGACTCCTTTTATCATTTAGTTTATTATTTTCTAATCATCAAACCAACCAACAAACCAATTCAAACGTAATCGACCTTGATAAAATTCAATCCATAACAGTTAATTAATAACTCTCGTCTCCTTTGGGTTCGACCCCTAAGTACTACATTCATTTGTTGTCTAGGGTATAAATATTATCTTTGCATAGGTGTGCGATAGCCTATCAAATTTTGGCGCCGTTTCCGGGGAGACGGTTCTGTTTGTTATTAGTTGTTGAATTTTATCTTTTTCTTTTTATTTTGTCTCGAGGAACACTTGTTCCTTGAGATTCATCTCACCGGTTTCTTTGTAGTTTTAGTGCCTATTTTGTAGGTAATAAAGCTATTGGCCTTTCATAATGAATGACGAATTCGTTCCACAACCCAATGATGAGCCTTTTAATGACTATTATGCTCGATTTTACTGCTACCGCAACACTAGACTCATCTTCCTCATTTTCCTTGGGTATGTACTTGATTGGGATTACTGGGGTCGTCTCGTGCTTGATGGCATGAATCTCGAGACCCGTGAAAAGGCTCTTAACTTGAGTAATGGGAGTGTCTACTACATGGATTGGCCGGAGCTTTGGAATTTCTTTGAGTTCATGGCTTGCGAAAGTCGGGAAGTAGCTCGCCAAGAAAATTTAAGGCGTGTCGTAGAAGAGTTCACAATGCTTACTCAAATTTATTGGGAGCAACAAGCTTCTAAAGCCCGTTCCTTAAAAAGGCTCGGAGACATGCTCACAGAAATACGAGAAGAAAATGAGCGATATATCGAAGCTTCTGCTCTCCCAACCTCCCAATGTGAGTCTTTTGATCCTAACCATTTTGAATTATTGGATGAACCGACTTTCATTATTGAAATGCCCTCTATTGTCTATCCAATTTACCATTTCGTGGAGGAGGTAGTTGACACACGTGCCATGGATAAGTTTGAGCCCGACCATAGTGAAACGGATGAGGTTTTACCTGAGACATGTGAAACCTTTGAAAATCCTTTCACATGCGATGTAGTTGACGAATTCAAAGTTGATGGAGGACTTAGTGATGCTAACATAGAGGTTAATAGGGATGAAACCCCCAATTCCCCAAAGTCCTACCATTTAGAGTTTTCATACCACCCAATTGAGACCGTTTATGATGATATGCTATGCACTAACAATTTGTTTCATGATCTTAAGCTTGATGCTCTATCTCTTACTGACGAGTGGAGTAGTACGGTGGTTCTCTATGAAATCTCTCAAAAGCATTTTGATAAGATATCCTATCTATTACCTTTGCTTTATCATGTTTTTATCTTATCAATTGCTTACATATGCTTGTGTATTGCTCATGCGCAGGAATATGATCAACTTCTAAGGGCGTTGACATGCTTTTTAGAGGACAATAGATATTCATTTCGGGAAATCACTTTTATTTGTTTTTGTTTTTAATTTTCCGCAAATTTAATGTTTTCGTAGAAATAGAAATAAAATTACTAGACTTAACGATGTTTGTTTTGTGATTTATAGGTAAACAATGAAGAAAAGGTGATTGTACGCTTCCCCATGCATGAGACCCCGATCGGGGTCGTAACTTTCAAGAACGGAGGAGCTAAAAGAAATGCGGAAAAAGTCAAATACGGCAAGAGAGGGTCAACCCCGATCGGGGACGCAACTTTTTCCGATTTTTTTTTTTTTTAATTTGCCTAATCACTTGCAAACATCATTCCTTCTTCAAATTTTCAATTTTTGGACCTTTTTCTTGAATTTTTGATGAATGGAAGAGTCCCCCGAATACATGCTAGCTTTGGGGAGGCTCGCTAGTCTAGTAAGTTTTCTTTGTTTTGCATTTTAGTTTCACTAGTAGAAAAATATTTTTTTGCGGCTCTCTATTTGAGGCGTTTTAGCCAAATAGCAGCAAATAACTTTTTTTTTTTTTAAAATCATATAACTATGTGAGGCGTTTTATTAAAAACCCGCCTCAAATACTATATGTGCGGCGTCACTGCTACAAACGCAGCAAAAGAAAACAATATAATAAAAAAATAAAAACTCACTCACTCTCGTCTATCAGTACTCCTAGACATTCATCAATATCACTTTACCAATTATTACCACTACCCAATATCAATTTACCAAAACTAAAGAAAAAACCCTTGAAGCAGCCTGCGCGAACATTGTCACCAGCTCACCACTCGTCCCTCACCACCACCGCGTGCCTCACCACCACCGCGCCACCTCGCCGGAATTTAACCTGCCTTCTATTATTTGGATATTAGGTATGTAAATTCATTGTTAATTGTTTATGTTTTCGATTAAATTCTGTGTTATTGTTAGGGTTTATGTTTTTTTTTTTGATTAATTATCTTTTGTTAGGGTTTATGTTTATCTTTTTGTTAATTGGAGTGTTGATTCAGTGTTAATTATCTCTTTTAGGGTTTATGTGACTTACGAAAGGGGGTTTACGTTTTCGTCCAAGGTCTCATCGGATATCACCAATCCACGCCGGAATTTCTCATTTACTCGTCGTTCTCAACATTAAGTATCATAAACAGTAAGCCCTCTTTCCCGTTTACTTGTGCTATCATTTTTTTGGCTCAATTTTGTGAATTACCCATTAACTAATAAATATTTGTCCATTTTATCCTGCCAATTTTACTGTGTTAATTGAGATTTGACAGTAGATTATGGCGAAAATAGTTGTGTCGATCTAGAATAGTTACAATTTCTTAGTTGCTTAAAAGCTACACTTGCTGAGTTGGTGCTTTTTTTTGTTGTTAATGGGAATAATAATTACAACAACAAGAATATCAATAGTAGCAGTTGTAGTAGGAGCCAAAATGGGGAGGGACTAGTGGTTTTTAATTGTGTTTTCACTGGCTTCTTTTATTGTTGGTTTATGATTTTTATAAGCGTTTGTGTTGTTGTTTTTGTGTTTTTCCTGTTGTTTTCTGGTTTTAAAATCCTTATGCTGCTGTTTTATGGATTTTAAGTGCATTTTTCTTGCTATTTCGGGTTTTTAATGCCGTATTTTGGGTGCTAATTGTTTATTCTTTTTGTTGTTTTCTAAAATTTCAATGGTCATTTTGCTGTTTTCTGGGTTTAGGTGCCTATTGGGTTATTCAATAAGTTAATGTGACTATGTGGGATGGCCAATATGTATAATTATTTTTACAGTATATTGAAATCGAGACAGAAAATCTCTCATTTTTATAGTTGTTTTTAGGGATTTTCTACCATATACCCTTTCTCTTTTTTAAGTTTCTACCATATACCCTTACTCTTTCTAGCTTTCTATATTATACCCTCCTATCTTGCAAGTTTCTACCATATGGCCATTAACTTAACTTTATTGTTACTATCTTATTTGACATTGATTAATCCCTTGGTTTTTCTCATTGGACAGCCCGCTATCACCATACCATCACACCTAATGCATCTCCTCACCAGTCACCACCACCTCACATTCAACACACCAAAAACTTTCTAATCGTGAGGCCAACATCAATAATAGTAAAAATGAAAACCTCCACCCAAAACACCAGCAGCTATCGTAACTCCCTCTCCCAACCCGGATTTTAAGATAGGGTACGGAGTTTTGGCACTATTTCAGCGTCAATGATACAATCTGGACACAATGGTTGGGTTGTGACAAGGTTGTAGTCTGGCGTTGTCGTGGTTGTGGGTGGTTGTGTCGTGGAAGAGGTGTGGGTGAGGACTAAGGAGTAGTGCTGATTTTTCGAGTGGTTAGGGGAATGGTGGTTAATGTGGGTGATGGAGGGTGAATGTTGGTTAATGGCATATGAGAGAAATTTGGAAGGTTAAGGGGTATAATGTAGAAAGTTAGAAACAATAGGGGTATATGGTAGAAAAATAAAAAACATAAGGGTATATCATAAGAAATCCATTGTTTTTATTTTTTCGAAAAAAGAAAACTGACCTCAAATTTCCAAAGCTGTTGTATTTCAAGTTTTTTGTTACAAAGCTGTGGTTTTTCAACTTTTTTTTGTTACAAAGCTGCTTCTTTTCTTCTTTTTCTTCCCATTAATATATTTTTTATGTGACATGTTTTGGTGATGCTTAGTGTGTAGAATTAGTTTATTTATTACCTTAGGACTGCTTAAGTGGCAGTAGGCTACCACGGTCTAAACTAATCAGCTTATTCAGTACACATTCAGTTCTCATCAGAGTATTATTAATTCGAGCATTGTTTCTTTGAGTTCACACCGATACTTTCTTCTCTTTCCTCTCTCGCAGCGATTCCTTTGGCCACACCACTCTTCAAAAAGACTGGTAGCCTTCTACTGTACTTGGCATGAGAAAAACAAGTTATCTTGGCTTTTTACCTCCTGACTACATGCAAATCAAAGTTCCTGACAACATCCAAATCTATTTAGCTTTTCCTTGACTTCATACTATTCTTAGCTTTCCATATACTTCTCCAACTCCAACCTAATCAAGGGGGTTCATAGTCATTTATTTAGTTTTCCTTGTCTTTGGTGGATTTTGCATGAGATGGATCGAAGTTGGATGTATGGAAAACGTAATTTGACATAATTTCAAAAAGGCGTTGAAGAATTTTGTAGAACTGCTTTAGAATATTCCACTACTACAAATGATGAAGGGTTTTATTGCCCTTGTGTGGATTGCTCCAATGTGATGAAGGTTGATAGTATAAAGTTGTTAAGAGAACATATTATATGTCGTGGATTTAGGCAAGATTACTATGTTTGGATATGGCATGGTGAAGAAGGAGTGTATAAGGGAAATTCCAACGTCAATTATCATTTATCCGAGCAACTTGTAGAAAATGAAAACACTGTACAAACTGATATCCATATCCAGGAGGAACCAAATCAGGAGGAGCCGAATCTTGAGATTGGTGAAGGTAATGAGGCTGATAGTGGCGAGGAAAATATTGATGATGATACTGATGAGGATGAAGACCAATTAAATGAGATGTTAAATGGAGTTGAAGATCAGTTTCGTACCCGTTCTGTGTTTGATAGTTTGACCGAAGCATGTGAACTTCCATTGTATCCTGGATGTAATAATCACACTAAATTGTCCGCAGTGTTAACATTATTTAACATCAAAGCTAAACATGGCCGGAGCGACACAAGTTTCACGGAATTGTTAGAAGCTTTGCAATACATGTTTCCCGAAGGAAACCAACTTCCTAAGTCCAATTATTATGCTAAGAAGTTGTTGTGTCCCTTAGATTTAGGGTACATAAAGATAGACGCATGTCCAAATGATTGCATACTATATCGAAATGAGTATCTTGATTTACATAAATGTCCTCGTTGTGGTAAATCACGCTACAAGCTGGGAGATAGGATTTTGTTTGATACAAGTAGGAAGTATCCTTCGGCAAAGATTCTATGGTATCTTCCAATAATACCACGTTTGATACGCTTGTTTTCAATCAAGAAACATGCAAAACTTTTAAGGTGGTACATGGATCGAAGGAAGAAAGATGGAAAGCTAAGACATCCCGCTGATTCTCCTCAGTGGGAGATTATTGATGACAAGTATCCCGAATTCAAAAATGAAGTTAGAAATTTAAGATTGGGACTTAGCACGGATGGAATGAATCCATATGGCAGTTTGAGTAGTTTACACAGCACATGGCCAGTTTCTTTAGTGATTTATAATCTACCCCCATGGTTATGCATGAAGCGCAAGTACATGATGTTGTCACTTCTAATATCAAGGCCTAAACAGCCGGGAAACGACATAGATGTGTACCTTGCGCCACTCATTGATGATCTTAAGAAGTTGTGGAATGAAGGTGTAACAGCGTTCGATGCGCATGCTAATGAGAACTTCACGTTGCGTGCAATGCTCTTTTGTACCATCAATGACTTTCCGGCTTATGGTAATTTGTCGGGTTATAAAGTTAAGGGAAAAAAGCCCTGCCCTATATGTGAGGATGACATGAAGTCAACATATTTGACACATTCTAGAAAATATGTCTACTTGGATAATCGGAGGCACCTGAAACGCTTTCACCCTTATCGTAAGAAGAAATTACCATTCAATGGAAAAGTTGAGGAAGAAGTAACTCGCAAACCTTTAAGTGGAAAAGAGGTTTATGAGCGGGTCAAAGATGTTGAAACGGTTTATGGTAAGTTCGTGAAGCCAAAGCCAAAAGAGTCTGAAAGTTTTTGGAAGAAGAAGTCTATATTTTGGAAACTTCCATATTGGCAAGACTTACCGGTACGACATTGTCTTGATGTGATGCACATTGAGAAGAATGTGTGTGATGCGCTTTTGGGGACATTACTCAACTTTACCGGGAAGTCAAAAGATGGCTTGAAGGTGCGCAACGACTTGATGGAAATGAAGATTCGAACAAATTTATGGCCAGTTGAGAAGAATATTCAAACAAAGGGAAAAAGTCCATCCTTTTATCTTCCACCAGCTTGTTATACCCTATCTAAAGTAGAAAAGCGATTATTTTGTGAGTGCTTATATGGGATAAAGGTTCCTACAGGGTACTCGTCTAATATAAAAAGGCTTGCATCCAAGACTGATTTTAAGTTAGGGGGCATGAAATCCCATGATTCTCATGTCATGATGCAATTGTTTTTACCCATCGCAATTCGTGGAATATTGCCGAAACATGTGAGGAAGGCCATTACTAAACTTTGTTCATTTTTTAATATAATATGTAGTAAGGTGGTTGACCCGGAGATGCTAGATGCACTACAAGTTGATGTTACTGAAACACTTTGCCAATTTGAGATGTATTTTCCACCATCTTTTTTTGACATTATGATCCATTTAATTTTACATCTTGTCCGTGAGATCAAGTTGTGTGGTCCAGTATTCTTGAGATGGGCATATCCTTTTGAAAGACACATGGCTACTTTGCAAGATAAGGTTAGAAATCTAGCTCGACCAGAAGCTAGCATCATTGAAGGCACTGTCAGTGAGGAGGTAATTGAGTTTTGTAGTGAGTTTGTGAGCAAACTTCATCCTATTGGTCTTCCGAGATGTAAAGATGATGGAAGGTTTGAAGGTAAAGGTCTTGTTGGCGCCAAAGTGATCTCACCTCCATCAGATCTAATAAATAAGGCACACCTATACATATTGCAGCACAGTGATGAGGTGCAACCATATTTGACAAGACATAAACAAATATTAGCTTCTAGGCAGCCTTTAAGAGGTGAAAGGTGGTTGATGCAAGAGCATAATCGCACATTTATTAATTGGTTTCACGATGAAGTGATGCAAGAATTGCCGAATAATGGTAATGATGTATCTAACACGATCAAATGGCTTGCATATGGTCCTAGAGAGGGTGTTACCTCTTACGAAGGGTTTACTATAAATGGATGCACTTTCTATACTGAGCGGCAAGATAGAAAGTCATTATCAGTGCAAAATAGTGGCATAACCATTGTTGCATCATCAAGGGAATTTTCTAGTTCAAAAGACAAATGTCCTATCGATGCAACACAATCATACTATGGCGTCATTCAAGATATATGGGAACTAGACTATTGTGATTTTAAGGTTCCCCTTTATAGGTGCAAGTGGATTGACAACAATCGACTTGGTGTTCATATAGATGAATTTGGATTTACTCAAGTAGATATGAATCGTTTGCGGGATACTAATGAACCATTCATATTTGCATCACAAGGTAAACAAGTCTTCTACATTCTTGATCCTTCTGACCACCGTTGGTCTCTTGTGATTCATGGAAAAAGACGAACTCTAGGCGTTTGGGATGTTCTTGATGAAGATGAATATGATGATTTTGAGGATATTCCACCTTTCTCAAATCCTATAAACAATGTGAATGATATTGAAGATCTTGACACAATCTATATGCGTTCTGATCATAAAGAAGAAATTAGCGTGGATGACCCTTAATTATGGGGCTTAGGTATAGTGCTATGATTTCAGCATCATCATCTATCTTTTAGTTTGGGTAGTCCTTCCAGTGCAGTAAACAAATAGGCATTACTCGTTAGGTAAACTAAGATGACATGAGGTTTTCTAGCTTATTTAGGAAAGAATTACTCCAAGTACATATGGAGTGTGAGTCATCTCATATAACTCTTTTTAACCTTTTTTTTTTTGCATGAATGGTATAATAATTGACCAATCTTCTATCTAAATCATAGAGTACAATGTATATTACTATAGAAGTTGAATTACTAACACTAGTTTTCTGATTTTTGAATTTATCAGGCTGCTGCCCATCTGCCAATCATGACTGATATGGATGATCCAGTGGACATTGCTGATGACGATTACGATGATATGGAAGATAAGGATGTAAGTGATGATGCCTCTTATGATGATGACCTTGAGGATGACATTGATGAGATGGAAGATACTGCTGCGTTGGAGGAAGACCGTAGATTTGATGAGTATGAGATCATGGCTGATGTAGCTGCTTTGAAAGGGGTAGATGTAGTGGAGCCTATGAATCCATCTACCTTAGTTACAACAACTAAAGTCTCCAAAAAAGGCAAAGGTTCAGGCAAAGGAAGGACAGCCACAAAGGTGTTCAAGAAGGGTGATGAACCCATGTTTCTCAAGTTTGATGAGTATGATCGTCCCATTGGCATATGGCTGGAAAATTATGGCAAACAAATTGGGTTTTGCATGCGAAAATTGAATATTAATTGGAATTGGAAAGATGTGAGTGAAGGAAAGAGGAAAATGTTATGGGAAGATACAATGGTAAATTTTCTAGTATTGTTTCGTATTGTTTTTCCTGGATTTTATGTAGTTTTGGTGCTAGCTTTCTAGTGTAGTTTGGCTTCTGTTTTCTGTTTTGTTTAATACAGTGTACCAATCGTATGGTGATCTGTCTATTTTTTTTCCCTCAGAATTTATTCCACATCCCTAATGACGAGACATTGAAGAAGAACTTCTTGTCTGCAGTTGCTAAAAGGTTTAGGGATTTCAAAGGTAAATTGGTAAGTGGATGGATTACTAAAACGAGAGTGAGAACCATAGAAGAGGATGGATGGGAGCCTCATGAGATTTGGAATCATATAAAGGTAGAAGATTGGAAACTTTTTGTTCAAATTAAAACCTCTAGTCCACCAAGGTAATAAACAAGCCTAAATAATCGCTCATTTTTTTTTTTAAAATCTTACTTGATGCAATACTTTTAATTTAGATTTTTTTCTTATGTCCCACTCATTACGAGAAAGCGTAAAAGGGCTATTGAGTGTGCAAGGAAGAATGTACATCATCATCACATGGGTCGGAAAATAAGCTATAACGGTTTCGATCAACTTGGATTGAAGATGGCTTATATCCGGTGATCACTCCCATATCAACAGAGACGACCTCTATTGTGACGGTTGAACCGAATCGAGCTGATGATTGGTTTTGTTCAATGCATATTAAAGATAAAGACACTGGCAAATATGTTGTAATGGAGACTAAAACCAAGGAAGTAGCTGAAAAATGCGTAAGTTCTAACCTCAAATACTAGTTTTGTATACTTAAACTGTTAGTTATTTTAGTTACCAAGATGTGCTTAGTAAAATAGAAATAGGTAGTTCTTCCAAACTGTCTAAAAGAATTCACCTAGGGAGGTCGAGGTGAGGAGTTGTCTTTTGCTTAAGCATTCGTATAAGTTGTACGGTATAAGTGTTATGGTTTATGCTATAACTGCTCATTCTGGACTAATCATGTAGACAGGGAATATCAAACGTCTATGCCTACGAGTGTGTCATGCAGGCACTTATTTGTTTTCCTGTGCTAGCTTTTTATGTTGATAGATTCATTATAAAATTGTCCTACTTGATGTTTATGTGTGAAATTCATGTTAGCGTGAGCTAAGAATAAAGGAGATCAAAGGAGAATTTGTTCCAGTTGGCAACAAGGATGCTTTATATTTTGCTCTTGGTGAAAAGGCTGATCATCCAAGTCGTGCTAGAGGTTTTGGTGGAGTTAATGTGAGCGTGAAACGTGCATTTGGGGTTGCATCCCAAAAAGGTAGTCGTTCAAGAAAAAGTGAAACATCGTTAGAGGACCGAGAGGCCTTGAAAAATGAACTAAGAGAGCAGCTTCAAGTTGACTTTAAATTGGCAGTTAAGAATAGTGTGTCATTGGTTTTGGAAGAAATGGGCTTGTCCACCTTGAAGCAACCTGATGATGTAACTGATAATAATGGTGGTAATCAAGTATGCCTTGACCATGCTAAAGTAAACAACTTACAACCGTCGTTAACACCAGAAATTAAGGTAACCACATTATTTTAAGCTGTGAATGGTCGTCGTCGTTGCTTGTAGGCCGTCAGAAACTAACATATTTAGCTACAAATTATTAAATATACATGTAGAATGACACGCCACTGCATCTTCTTCTAAAAGATCCTCACAACGGAGTAACGTATAAGGTTGCTCGTGGAAAGGCATTTCCGGAGAATTATGTCATCATGGTTCATTGGATCCGATCAAGTAAGGGTGAAAATTTCGATTGTTCCTCAAGAGTTCGAGACTCTTCCCCTTCCTATTCCTGTCGATATGATCTAAATACATTGAAGGATGCGATTGGAAGTATTGTATTGTGGCCACTTGCATTAGTGAGAGTTGAAAATGAGGTATTAATGATTATTTAGTTGTTCTTCATACCTTTAATTTTAGCATAATCAAAGTGTCGGGTCAAAATACAAAATGGTAGACTGGTAGATCGGTTCTGGTCTTATCATATGTCAATGTTCTGGTATGAGCAAAGGTGAGTATAAAATGTCCTAAATTTAATAATGTTTCATTAATTGGGTGAGCAGAAGGACACACTACCTCCACAACTTGAAGTAATGGGTAGCAACTCACACCATTCGAAATTGTCGACCACGCCAACAAAAGTACCAACCGAGGAACCCATGGTGGAGTCTTTAAGTCCGGATTTGCAATGGCTGAAAATACTTCTTGATACAATGATTGATGGAGAGACCTATAACATTTACTTTGACGCCGATTTATTTTATTACAACACTGATGAAAACACGGAAGTATACAAAGATGATTTAAGCCAATTTCTCGAGGGGTGTGAGCTTAATATCCGGATCATTCAAATTTTCATAAGGTCTTGTAATTTATCTAGATCTATTTGAATTTTTATTTGAATTAGTTTTTATTTACATACACCTAATCCACCAGTATGTACATGTAGGGCCCTTCGAGATGATCTAGTGAAAGCCGTTACCCAACCTCGGTTAGGATGGTTGTGCCCCGATGCAACTTCAGATGCCAAATTGATTAAAAAAGCGGAGACTGCAATTGCATATATTACTAGAGCATTTATGAAGTCAGTTCAAAATGGCCATGAATTCATCTTGGCCCCAATTATTGATAGGTAAAACTGATACTTTCGGCCATTTTAGATCATTCACTGTATTCTTATACTTTGCCGCTGACTAGATAGTAGAGTTTTGGCTAAACCATTTGCTGACGGGATACTTTCAGCCATTTTAGATCGGTCGCTTGATTTCGTTGCGTGATGAGTATTTAGTAAATTGTGTTTGGTGCTATCTTTTAAATGCAGTAAGCAGTGGGTTCTACTCGCTATTTCTCCACAAACTTATACCATATATGAGTTCGACTCGGTTGCCCTTAAAGAAGGTCGCAAGTTGTATATGAAGATGGTAGTTCTTAGGCAAGTAACGGTAGTTTAAGCTTTCTTATTTATCTAGCCTACATGAGCGTTACTTATAACTAATGTTATGAATTTTTGTATGGTACGTAGCTCCCTAAAAAGGTACAAAATGTCTGGTGGTGAAATAAAGGTGAAAAGGAAAGAGCCATTGTGAAAATCTATTAAGGTGATTGATACATTTTCAGAATATTTTAAGCTCATTTTATATTATTAGCTCGTATTCAATTGCAACTATCTCATCTAAATTTTTATATGATGTATTAGTGCCCTCAACGAAACGGGTGCTTCGAGTCTGGCTATTTTGTGATGTGTTACATGTATGACATAGTGAAGAGATGCACAAGTATAACTGACTTGGAGAAGGTACGTCTTATTGTCTCCCATTTATGTAGTAGGGTATAAATGGTCTTGTGGTGGTTTGAGCATAATCTCTTAGGTTAGAATGTTAGGTTAGAGTCTGGTCAAAATGTCTTCTCCTTTGAGCCCATGCATTTTAACTCATTTGAAAGACCTTCAACCCTATTTAATTAAGTAGGGAAAGTTGGCGGTATGTCTTAAATAATTTTCGTATGTTTTTTTTTTTGGGTTAAATGAGTGAGATTGGCTTATGGTTAAGTATGAATGAAACCTACAAATTATATGTTGACAATGTTCATGCCCTATGCTCCTTCGCCCATGAGATTATAGATAGTGATCCATTATGGAATTGTATGACTACTTTTATAGGTTTGCTGATGTTATCGCTGTAAAGTATGTTTTCGGCCATTTTCAGGATGATCATATAGTTTCACTCACATGTGGGACATTTAAATTGACCCTCTCTAGTGTGGATTGAGCATATTATGGTCTAGTATGAATTGAGCATTGTGGTCAAATATGAATACGATATTAGCTTTTTCTCCTTTCGTTGTTCTGTTTTATACGGTTTTATAACTGTACTTTATAATTGTACTGTTCTGTTTTATGGGTGTCTTTTTGCTTTCACCTTCTTAATATAGTATGTATTCTAAAAACTTGTTGGTCCCTGTTGTTTTCTCTACTCCTCACTTGATGCCACATGTTCTTCTCTTCTTGTTATCCCTCCACATATGCCCTATCTTTTTTGGCCAAGACTCCAAATTATAATCATATTAACGATTTTACTATGTTATGTTATATATAGGTTTTCAACTCGCAAGGAGAAGAGTCGTACACTAATTGTGAGATAAATGAAGTACGGGACAAGTGGGCTACGTACTTCACTAGTCGATGTGTTAATTAGCTAGCCATTAAACCGTTGTATCTACTAAAAATCCTTGAAAAACTTTGCTTTCTAGATGATTAGTGGACATCACGTCCTACTTGATAGTTTTTGACGTTAGTTGTGAAGATTGTTGATGTTAATGGGTTGTAATGAAGTTGTTGGATGAAAGTTATGGTTATATATAATGGTATTGCGGTTGGATTTGGAAATTGTTATTGTAGGTTTTAATTTTTGGTAGGCTCAACTCAAATGAAACGCTGCCAATTTTATAAAAAAATATCCATAAATCTAGGTGGTATGAAGCGTTTTATTAAATTATCATGTGTCTATTTGTGGCTCCTTTATACAAAAAACGCCTCAAATAAATAGCTATTTGCGGCTCCTTTTTTAAAAAAACGCCGCAAATAGCTTATTTATTTGTTGCGTTTTCTAAAGAAAAACGCCGCAAATAGCTATTTATTTGAGGCGTTTTTATTTCGCCGCAAATGTATTTTCTATTTGCGGCCCTGCCATTTGCTGCTATGCTAAAAACGCCGCAAATAGCCCATATTTAGGAGGCGCAAAAAAATATTTTTCTACTAGTGTTTATTTCTCGCAACCCATTAAATATGACCTCTCGTCCTTCTTGTTTATGTGCTTTGCGCCATTTTTTTTGGTTTAGTTGGGTAATTAGTTGTTGGCACATTGAGGACAATGTTATGTTTAGCTTGGGGGGAGATTGCATTCGCATATTAGTTAGTTTGCATTTATTTCGTATAGATTTAGTGAGAATTTTTGAAAAATTTGTGTGAATTTTTGCTTCTAATTCTTTGCTTGTCCTACTTATGCCCTCTTGCATATCCTAATGATTGCTCAAGCTAATGATTTATTCTTTTATGATGGGATAATTGCTATATGGGGATGTCTTGACATAGTAGGTCAGAGATGGAGAATGAACCGAATAGGCTTGATCTTGACTCTTGGCAAACTACAAAATGGTAAGGTAGAACCTCTTTAGACCGATGCATCCATATCCGGTCTCTCTTAGGTGAGTGTAGGTGTCTGCTTATGATGTGTGTTTCATCAAAACGCACAAGTATGGTTCTCATGTCATCTCTTTGTAAGTATGCATTCACTTGTTATAGCATTTTGAAGTCATTCACATGAATATAATTGCCTTCTTGACCCCTTCACAAACAATTTTTTCTAACTACATTATAACTTGCCTACCTTGTTGAGCTAGTAGCTTGTTTGGTCTTGTTTGGCTGCTCAATTGGGATTTGTTACAAAGTTTGAATATCATGTGAGCTTGGTCTTAATGCTCTTGAAGAAGAAATGAGAAAACGAGGAAAAAATGAAAGAAAAAAAAGTGAAAAAGAAAAATGATGAAAAAAATGAGAATGAAAAGAAAGAAGAAAGAAAAAAGAAATGAAAAAGCATGGAAATAAAAAAAGAAGTATGCATTGAAATGAAAAAAGAGAAGAAGGAGAAGATGTGAGAAATTCTCATGCATTATTCATATACTTTGGAGAGTTTTCTTATGATTAAAATTGCAAACATGGGTTAGAATTGGGATTGAGCATCCTTGCATTTGATTGTTGCTAGCTTGACATTAGCTCCACAATCCACAATTCATTTGTTCCCTCTTCTTACCCATTACATATTGCCTTCTTCCTACCCATTTGGCTTCTTTATCATGCTTGCATATGATTGCTTTTGCTTACTAGTTTTGATTGATTACCATATTAGATTGCGGGCACATTGTTATAAATCGAGGATAGTTGAGTGATCATTCACATAATTGTCCTTTCACATAAAAAAGAGTTTGAGTGCACCGTGAGAGTCCATAAGTCGAAAGATCATGAAAGAGCTTAAAGGTTCATTTCAAGTTTTCCATGCTACGCCGTCGTGTAAATCTCATCCATGTTCTTGCATTATTCCATTGGCCATGTTGTTTCGGGTTTTAAAATCATTATGCTTAGCTTGTTTGGGATATTGCATTTGATGGGATATGGTTTCTTGCTTGGAGACAAGCAAGGGCTTAGCTTGGGGGAGTTTGATAGGTCCAAATTATATACATTTTTACCCCAATATTTAGCTCCATTTTATATGTATTATGCACTAACTTTAGTGTTAATGAGCTAATATTTGCTTTCTAGTTCTATTTATATGTTTTGTCATGTTTTGTAGGTAGATAAGCTTTTAGGAGCTTAATTCTACAACATTTGCAAGTACTAGAAGCATGAGCTAAGTAGCTAAGCTAAGGAAGAGAATGGACCAACATGGAAGATGTGCATGGACTAACAATGCCAAAATGATGGACCAAAATGTAGATGTGCAACAAATACAAATGCAAAATGAAGCCCACAATATTACAAGTCCACAAAATTCTACATAATATGCTCAACTTGGGATGCTCTTAGGATTCACATGGGATGATAAATTGAGTGTTTAAGTTAAGCTTAAATATGAGATTAATGGCTCACATTGGATCCCCTTGGCAATTACTCAAGAATTGAAGGAAAATTAAGAGTGTGCTTAGGATGTCATTTTAGATTCCTCTACAAATTTTACTCCCTTATTTCCTATATAAGGGGTGCTAATCCTACACACTAGACACCATTTTTCCATACACACTTTTACATAGAAATTCTCTCTAAATTTAGTAGTTAGTTTAGGATAGCTCTTAGTTTAGTTTAGATTTACTTTATGTTATTTACATTTCATATTTACGTTACAAGTTATAAAACAATTTACATTTACAAGTTATTTATATTACAAGTATTGTTCTTCCATTTTCATTTCCAATTAGAAGGTAATTTCTTATTCATATTTCCATTATGTTTGCCATTTCATTTATCATTAGTTTAATTTATATTTACATTATGTTATAGTAGTTTCTTTTGTCTAGGGAATGAAGGGAGCCATGCATAAAAAGTATTTGTAACATGATAAACTAGGATGATATAATTTTGTCTAATTGTTTCTATCACATGTTTGCATCGTCACGTTTAATTTTTGTTTAAAGGCCTTATTCATTGATTAATTTTGTTCATTCGTTCTAAAAGTCGAGATGCATGAAATTGAATTAGACTAAGCATGTGTAGTAGGACGACCTAGTCATGGACGAGAGTTTCTCTAGGACCCGGTCTATGGTTGACACTAATATCGTAAGGTGGGTGTCTCTAAGCCTAAACAATTAACGTTTCATCAACTCCTATGTTTAGTTTAATCATTTACATAATTTGCATGTGTGACCCGACTTCCCTAGACTCCTTTTATCATTTAGTTTATTATTTTCTAATCATCAAACCAACCAACAAACCAATTCAAACGTAATCGACCTTGATAAAATTCAATCCATAACAATTAATTAATAACTCCCGTCTCCTTTGGGTTCGACCCCTAAGTACTACATTCATTTGTTGTCTAGGGTATAAATATTATCTTTGCATAGGTGTGCGATAGCCTATCAATCCACTTTGCTTTTTAACCCGATTTTACGGGTAAAAAACGATCAAAGTATAATACGAGAAGAGGGGGTTAATAGTATGGTTTATTGTGAGTTAAATTAAAGTTCGTAGTATTTTAAGAAGACGTTCAATAGGCTGGAGTTTTCTTGTTAAATAACCCTTAATTTAATACATAAGTATTTTAACATAAGCTATGAAACATATACTATATTGGTGATAAAATCTGATTGAGATCATATGTGTAGTCAAATTGATTTCTAAAAAAAATAAAGAGTACGTTGGCGGGTTACCTTTTTTTTTTCATGCTTTTTCCATATGTAAAAATGATAAATTAAGTCGAGTACATTATACTCCCTCCCATCCAGACCAAAGGTTACATTGACTTTTTGGCATTATTCATGGTCGTGGAGAATCTTTGATATTATTCTTAATCTATAAGAGAAAATATAGTCATGTGAGATCTTGTTTGGTTTATCGTCATGAATGCTATAAGAATATCAAATTTTTATAATTTTTAATAATGTATAAATAAAGATATTCACGTTGCAAAACACGTCTCGACAAGTGTGATAAAGTCAATGTAACATTTGATGTGGATGAGAGGGAGTATTAAAGTACATCCTAACCAATGGAAGTGCATCATTTTCATTTCATCAAGATTATGTTTCGTAATACAAGAAGTATTACTAATTACAGTTTTCTCATTTGTTGGAAAATTCGGTGACGGTGTACAACAGATCTAGCTAAGAATATTTCTTTCTGTATTATGTCGACGGACAAATATTTGTAATGTGGCCAGTAAAAATTATTTAACGTTTGGCAAATTAAAAAATTCGTGTAATAATGGTCGGTATTTATGAAAATAATCTTTTTAATCGGAATGAGAAATAAGTTTTCACTAGGTAGTATCCCGCCCTTCGCGCGGTCTGTTTGAAAATTTTATTATTATAATTGAAGAAAAATAATATAATTTATATATGACATTTAATATCTTTACCTAAAAATTAAAATAAATTAACTTTCTCAACTCTTATTTTCTTATGTTTATTTAACTTCAATGATTTAAAATAAAATACATACAATTTTAATTATAACTAATATTCCCTCCATTATTCTTTATATGTAGTTTAGGTGATTAAAAATTTTACTCTTTATATATTGTTTTACATTTCCTATGGACAATCTATCTTATTGGAATTGTAAATTAATTATGGGTTTTTAATTACATCTCATGCAAACCTTTTTTTTTTCATTAGTTTAGAATAAATAAATTCACTATGAGTTGTTAAATTCCAACCATTTTGCTCATTCCAAAGCTCTATTTAAATGTTTAATTAATGTCATTATCACATTTAATCCATTGTCTTAATAGTTGTGTTTTTTCCTAAAACGACATCTAATGAATAATGGAGGGAGTAAGTGATAGTTCTATTCATGATAAACGTTATTATATAAATAGTTTTGTAACTTATCGAATATCATTTTAATTAAAATAAATGTATTCGAATAATGCAAAAATCAACATTAAGTTTTTAAGTTAGATCATTTCACGATACGTTATGATCCAAATCAATAATATTGGTTCAAAACGATGTGAATATAATTTGATGCATTTTTCAATTTTTAATGTATAACGTGTGATATTTATTTATCAAACATATATGGTCAAAGCTCAACTTATAAGAAATTTGCATTTTTCAAATGTTTTGGTTGTGTATATCTTGCATATGCTATGTGTCAAACAACATATTTATAAGAAATTTGCGCCTTTTATTTTTTTGAAACAATTACATATAAAATAGGGTTAATTGATAAACAAACCAACATAAGTACCTTTTTTCATAATCAGTACCAACATCATCAATAATTAGTAATCACTAATCAGTACCAAAATATTAACTTTTTTTACGATAGGGATCAAGTCGCCTGAAAATCTCATCTTATCCTACTCGAAAAAGTCCAAAAAACCATCATTCATGTATAAATCTCCACTCGTTATCACATTATTTAAAACCTCTTAAATCTCAAATGTATTTAATTTGTCCAATATAATTTTTTCATTATCAAATCATAAAAACTTATCTCTTAGTAGTTATCTTTAAGTTTTGTTTTTAATAAACACAATGATTCTTCCAAATATATTTTTCTTGATAAATTTAATGGTCTAAGTATTACTCCGTATAACTTTCTCAAAACATTTTTCCGTAAGTAAATGTAACGCATTGTGAGACATTCACTTTAATCATCTATATATATCAAAATATTTCAATAAATATAATGGAAAGTATAGTCAATTTAAATCATTTTTAGCAATAAAGGTAATGATTTACATTTTA
This sequence comes from Silene latifolia, assembly GCF_048544455.1. Lineage (NCBI taxonomy): Eukaryota > Viridiplantae > Streptophyta > Magnoliopsida > Caryophyllales > Caryophyllaceae > Silene > Silene latifolia. The sequence goes on from NC_133533.1 coordinate 91,852,463, forward strand.
GAATTTTTATCAATTTTTTTTTTGTAAATTTAAAATCAAATTACCGTAATTGTTATATGTAATTTTATAATACATTTGTTAAACTCTAATTAATACTTTGCTGAGATTTATGTAGTATTTATTATGTTTATATTTAATGTTCAGCTGTAATTAATACTCGTATTTAATGCTGTGTTGACACGTGTCGCATTCACAACGCTTCAACCCAGTTTTATATATATATATATATATATATATATATATATATATATATATATATATATATAAGATTTTAAATTTTTTAACCTTACAACATTTACATCAACTCACCCAACCATTCATGAACAAATTAAATGAGAAAATTGAAGTGACATACAAGTGATACAACTATACAAGTTGTGGACCTTTTTCGATTTGAGCATTATCTATTGTTGCTAAGTACTATTTCTAGTTGTTTTGCATAAGAAATAAAAAAATGATTTTGGAAATACTCTACCCCACATGTAAATGAATTTGGACCACACAAATTCGACTAGTATAAAAAAGGAAAAAGTGAAGAAATGAGCGACTGACTAGAAGGGAGTAGGTAGCAATAACTCACATACACCTTTGAAAATAGTCATCTATTTACCAGTTGTTGCATTATGTACGGGCGTAAAAATTAGTTGTTTCTTAAAAGCACAAGGTTTTAATTAAATTTTATAGTAGTTGTAAAAACTTTAAATAGTTTATTGACAATAAGAGCTGGAGCTTCAATATTTAAGGCTGATGAGCCAAGACTCTAAGAGTCAAGCTAGAGTTCGAGCAATTAAACTAATATTGGCTTGATTAGTACATTCTTAATCATTTTTTTTTTTAAAAAAAAAGTGTTTGCGAAAAGCTCAAGTTCTAGAAAAAGTATACAAGTTGGATTAAGCATCTATTTTAAAAGTTTGAGCTTAGATAAAATCATAAAAGTTTGATTTCATTAAGGGTGGGAATATGGGTAGGATTTGGTATTTGGAGAGAAGTAGAAATAGTTAAGATTAAATAATAATAAAAGATGCTCATTTCTATTCTATATAAGTGACCCATTGTCCATTTGCGTCTATTTATAATAATGTCCCATTGTCTATTTTTGGTCAACTTTTATACTTATTTTAATTACTTCAACCCCACAACAATACCTCACCTCAACCCAAAACAATACTTGTTTTAATCACTTCACTCACAATAATACCCCACAATAACTTCTCTCTCTCCAATTACTTCACCTCACCACAATACTTTACATTATTTAACTCATTTTCTTAATTCCCGTGCCATCCAAACAATGGGACACTTATCTAGAATAGGAGGGAGTATGAGTGTGGATTGGTTATTGGATAGAGGGAGAAATAATTAAGATTAATTATTAATAAAGGATATGGTGGAGTTTGATGATTAGAGAGAGTTGAGAGTATAATATTAATAAAACGATGGAAGAAAACCTGAATAATCCGTTTTAGGAAAGATGGAGGAATATAGTGGATGAGAGCGAGTATAAATTAGTACTTTTTTTTATAAGCCTTTAACTTTAATATTTCCGAAAAATATAATTATTCAAAAATTATAAAATTCGGATAAAATTAATACTATTAAATTCATTGTAAAAGTCTTATTTCATACTCCCTCCTATTCACTAACATATTCCACATTTTCTAAATCGGAAAATTTACAAAGATCTTTCACTTTCCTTATTTGTCCATTATTTGTGGTTAATATAACATCTAATCCCACGTTCTCTCTCCTACTTTTATTTTCCTCCACATACTACCACTCCACTAAATATTAGTCCAAAAGCAATATAGAAGATCATATAGAATGAGAGGGAGTATGAGATATCGATTCGGCTCGATTAGACTATTAGGATCCCTTACTTTCGCAATTCCCCGATCACACATTCTGCTTTTAAGTTTGTGAAAATTGTTAACTACGGCCTTATAAAAACCACTTTTTGAAAATTACAGCCTTAAATAATTTTTTTTTGAAAATTACAACCATAAAATCACTTTTCTTTGAGAATTGCACAACGACGACGTTTCTGGTGAATTTTATCAAAAACTGACCGATATACCCTTGTTTTTTATTATAGCTTACTTACCCAATTTCTGACCTCTTTATTACCTTCTCACATATCATTTTACCCAAAAACTCTCATCTTCCTCAACACTTTCTAACAATTTCTCCTCTAACATCATTTTACCCAAAAACACTCAAATCATGAGTGACAAAGCACAATATGGTCTTTAATTCTGACATTGTTGTTAATGATTTTGCATTCCATTAAACCGGATGGTAGTTTGTGGTTGTTCCATGCTAGTGACCTAACACGCGCAGTGTGCCCAGTGCCCACCTTTCAATATCCTCAACTCTAGGAAGAAAATTACATGAGACGAAGAACAACAATGCGACGACTATCAGGTGCCCAATTCACACTCGTTACTGCGCCGATCTCCTCAGATACATTAACTCGTTCAGAAGTAGAACCGGTCGACGCATCTCATAGATAGACTGTGGTTCCAAGATCGATTGCAAGAATATTGTCGCTGCCCCGTCGAACAAATTCAAGTAATAATCGTCCTAAGAGATAGGAGCATCCAGTGTATGGTTCTAGTTCGAAGAGTAAGTGTCCATACACCCAAAATTGAAAATTAAAGAACCCTAATTATTTTCAATTTTGGGAAAATTGATTTACAAAGTATATAAGAGAGAGGATAAGTTATTCTTAAGAGAAAATGAAAATAATAGAATTCAATTAAACTAATTAAGGTAGAATATGAAGAAAAGGGGTGAATTCGATTATGTGAGAATCCAAAAGAAATGGAGAATTAGGGGAAATGATGGGAGTTGTGAAATATGATGAACATAAAAGATGAAGGTAAGGGCAATTTCGTCATAAAAGATTAACTTTAGTGACAAAAATTCAAATTTGCATCAATTTTCCATTGGAGTAAATGTTTTCGATGTAATTTCTCATCAGAAGTGATATTTTGGATGTAATTTACAAACAAAATTATTTAAGACTGTAATTTTCAAAATGTGATTTTTAAAAGGCTGTAATCAACAATTTTCTCTTCAAATTTTGACGTAAAACTTCAAGTTCGTCCATTGTTCACCTGCCCCGCATTTAACGAAGATTTGTCGGTGCCAAGATTTCACACTCTTCCCGCTAGAGCTGATCAAATGGCCCAAGCCCATTGGCCCTACCCGGTTTTTTGAAGGGCTTGGGTCTTTAGTTTTGGCCCAAAAAAGCCCATGGGCCGGCCTAAAAAGGCCCAAAATATTTTGGGGCCGGGTTTGGGCCAAGCGTTTGGCCCAAATTTTGGCCCGGCCCGGCCCATATTTATTAATAATGAATATTTTTCTAATAAACCTATTAAAGTAGCGTTAAAGTTATACTCAACTCTTTACAAACTCAAGTATATTTTTTTAGATTTATAAAACAAAGTATACATAACATAAATCATATCTAAGGATGCATGATTAAGCATTCTAAAGTGGCGATTTTTGTCATTATTTTATTTTAGAGAGCAATTAATATGCATTTCATCATATTTTGTGCAATTTTATACACTGTATGTTTTAAAAGTTGTAACTGAAGGTATTATGCTAATTATTTCCTAGAGGGTAAGTCGTAAATTTTAGGGCCGAAAAAGCCCATTTAGGCCCAAAAGCCCGCATTAGCTCATAAGGGCCGGGTTTGGGCTTGCTTAATAAGCCCACGCATCTGGGCCGACCCGGGGCGTATTTGCATCGGTTTCAGTGGTTGGAGGATCATGAGATTGGGGAGATTCCCTTTGTTTGGAACTTTCTTGTTGGACATAATCGGGTTGTTGAGGGTAAGCCTGATACTGTCCCTAAGGCGATTCATTATACACTCGGTGGACCTTGGTTTGATGCTTGGAAGGAATGTGAGTTTGGCGATTTGTGGTTGAAGGAATTGGAGGAGTATCAGAACCAGAAAGACAAGATGGAGAAGAATTAAGTCGTGACTTGAGGAGCGGAATATTCATTTCTGCCTTTTGTCATACCTGTATGGGGGATACAGCTCTTATTTTCAGGGATGTAGATGTGAGAAATTAGTTCTTGATATAATGTCCTTAGTATTTGTCCACCATATGCGTCTTGCGGAGTTGACATTGTAATTTCACGAGTTTTTTTTAATACGAATCTATTGTTCAGCATTTGTAATGTTTCTTTAGCAATTCTATTTGTCCTCTTTTCTTTTGTAATTGTCTGAATGTTGTACTACAGAAGTTCTTTAGGAAGAATGCAATGTAAAACTATTAAAAGTTCTTTGAGTTGAGAAATGAGATTATTTAGTTTGTTTTAAGTATCATTGTCATCAGGTTCTTGTTCCGGTTTCCTGTCATGAAGATTGGTTGCTGTTGCTTCACATTTTCTATGGTGTTGACGGGCTGAAAGTCGTATGCCTATTAAATGTAAATTTATAATCACTTACTTACTAAACTACTAAAACAGTAATATAGAGAAAGTAAGGGTCGAACCCACAAGGAAGGACTAAGTCAATTAAAGTGTACGATAATGTAGAGTAAAGTAACCAGTTTAGGGGGAATTTGATTTGTTTGATTAACTAAAGAACTAAGATTAAGCAAATAATGAGATAGATGAACTCAGATTATTTTAAAAGATCTTGGGTCAAGCACAAATCCGCAACTTAATACCAATTGATCATTGTAAGATGGTTCTAATTAATTATCTTGACTACCTTATCGTGAATTATGAAATTCCAATTCTCCGTAAGATTAGCTAATTAAAACGTATCCCGTTCTTAACTAGCCCCAACTATTAAACAACCTCAACAATCCAGTTCAAGGTTTAATCTAACAGCAGCAATATGAATAGAGAATTCGACAAGGGATAAATAGCACATACAATCCAGTTGTACTTTAGATATATGTTAATTGCTCCTAAATACTAATATCAACGAATCCCGTTCAATATTAATACCTAGTTGTTACAAGTATAGAGTAATCAATAAATCCTATTCAATTAACTCTAATAACAATAGAACGATGAATTAGACAACTAGTTGCGCACCTAGAAATCATAAGACAACATTCATAAGATAGAGAACGAAGCAATTAACAATAGTCAAGACAAAGATTAGAACTTTCAAACTCACAATTTAATAATAAGTGCTTCAATGTCTTGAGCCAAGAAGAAAGATTAGTTACACATCGTCTGCTAAAAACAATAATAGGGTTTTTTCTCTTTCAAAGTTGTGTAAGTTCCTTCCTAAAGATCCCCTCACAAATTATATAGTAATAAGGTAAATAATTAAAATAGGAAATAAAGTACTAAAAATAATAATAATAATAAAATTCATCGGAACAAACCGAGTCAAATAAGGAAACAAAACACGAGTCTTTATGTTATGCAAAGCTGGACGCGGACACAGCAAGCTCGCGCCTTGGTCGCGCATAGGTCGCGCACAGGTCGAATGCAGGTCGCGCACAGGTCGCACATAGCTGCTGGCGCCCTTCCCTTTTTGATTTATGCGCGCTCAATTAGTGCACCTTAAGCGCACACGTCTTAGATATCTTCATAGGTATCCGGGCCCATCTTTCCTCGGACTTGGACTCCGTTTTTGACATACAAAACTGACCCACAAGATCATCTTCATCGTTACCAAGCTTAATTCTCAATATTTGGATCCAAGTTCCGCCAATGTTACAACTTAAAGCATTGTACCATTATAATTCATTAAGTACCGCCTTTGTCACTTGAACTTCACTAATTCGACCCTCTTAATACATACTAAAACCGTCTCATCAACTTCCCCACACTTAGATCTTTACTCGTCCTCGAGTAAACTCAAAGGACCCAATAAAATCAAACCAACACCGATCCACAGAAGTATGGGAAAAATCAATAAGACTCACAATGAAACATATAAAGATGGGTCTCCAATATTGTAAAGAAACATCAATTTTTTTTCATTTTGCCTAGATCTCTCATTTTGCCTAGAGCGCCCGCCCTTGCGGGTTTTCACTCTAGCTTATCATTATTTTTTTCAACCTCACTTTACTCTCAGTGGCACGCAACTCGATTCTTCATTTTACCCGGAGCGCCATTTTTGGTTATCACTCCGTCCTCGGCCACATCCCAATCTTGCCTAGGCGCCCTTTCGGGTTTTCACCTAGCCGGGATCCATTCTTTTTCTATTCTTTTTTTCACTTTTTTTTTCAATTTTTTTTTTTGCTGAAATAAATAACTGAAATAAACACACCACACAATTACAAAGGTGTACAAATCGGAACGATTCTCCCTCCCCACACTTAAATGAAACATTGCCCTCAATGTTGCAAGGACACAATATAAGGAAAAGGAGAACAAACCTCAGTCAAACGACTCAAAAGACATGCCAATCCTCAACACCGAGTGAAATAGAGCAATCCACGCACCACACCTCCTCCCCACACTTGGCCATTAGCATCTTCCATAAACTACAATAACAACAAAGCCAACAAAAGACAAAAGTAACCAAAGAAGACTAGCGCCCCTTATTACTCCGATCCTAACAGATGACCAAGTAGCTCTAATAACATATGTGCCAGCAACAGATTCCACATAAATAAAATACTTCTACAACTCCGAGCTCACATGGTCAATCCTAAATTCCTCTACACCAAATCAACAATCCATCCAACCGCATTAGCAAGGTGCCCACAACAACGCACCGCGGCTACACCACACCATAGCCTCTATCCTACCCAACCAACCTTCTATGTCTCCCTTCTTATGACGCCAACACCATAAATATGCAATGAATCTTGAGGTATTGTCCGATCCTTTTTTTAATCTATTTTTTGGGATTTTCGTTTTTTTTTTCAGATTTTTTTTTTTTTTTTTTTTTTTTTTGCAAAAATAACAATTTACGGGTTGCCTCCCGGGAGCGCTTTTGTTTAACGTCGCTGGCTCGACATCTCGCGGAATGGTAAAACCACCCGACTTAAGCTGAGATAGAAAGATCACCTGAACTTACCAATGGACCATTCAGAATGAGTGAAAAGCCAAGTCATGCGCGGAACAACTTAATGCCCTCAGTAACCTATCAAACATGATAGCCCACAAAAACGAGAAATGACAATAATAGTGTAAGAGCAGCTGAAACCATACATGTACAAAAGAGGTATAAACATGCAAATACTTTTCTTTACCTCTATGCTTCTCAAAATTAGCTATCAGGTCACGATATGGCTCCTTATATGATGAGGTTGACATAGGGATAGTCAAGTAAGGAATGGGGATAATATAAAAATTTTGAGGGACTAACACAGATTGAGTCTCAAAAGGTGGAATGGGTGATTCCTCCTTGTGAATATAAGACTCATTAACTACCTTGTCCTCTTCTTCCCCCACCTTTTTATAAAACTCCATGCTAAAGAATTCACCAAGTGTAGGAAGGTCATCTTTCATATTATTAAAAACAAGTATCTCTTCTTCTTCCATCCCGCTCACTATGGTCTCATCACATGACACAAACACCCCCTCTTTCTCATGCTCAACAATCACATTTGAAAAATCATCAACGATCGAAACATTACTCAAATCACTTTGCATCAATGAATTATCAACATGCGTCATCTCAATATTAGTGGAAGATGAGTCAACAAGCATAGAAACAGGGGAAGGGGGTGAAGAATGTATCACACCATATTCATCCTCCTCATCATCCCAAAAACCATCATCATCACTGTCAACATCACACTCTTTATAAGTGTGCTTCACTTTAGGTTCAAGGGGAAGGGGGTCATGAAACTTATCAACATGCTCAGTTTGCCACTTAATATAATAAGAATCAAGTTCTTCTTGTGTCACAGGCATATCAAAGTAGTTAGTCACTTGTTCAACACGGTCCTCTAAATCTTGACTAACTAGGTTAGTTTCACATGGAAAAGGTGTAACATTAGCACAAGAAGAATTCACATCAGCCATTAAAGCACGTATCATGTATTCAGTAGACATAGGTGAGTTATCATGATAATTCAAAGCACCAGAATAGAGGGGCTCGGGTTGCAGAGGAAGTGAATTGTATCGCTCCCATTCTTCAGTGTCATGAGCCAAATATTGAAAAAGTTCCCACTTTTCCTCATAGCTCAACCCATTAATGAAATTTTCCCCACTCAAAGAATTCACATGACCAAGAGTCTCCTTATTCAAACCATTAAAAATTACATGACAAAGCTCCCATGTTTGATAAGGATGACGACATCTTATAACATATTCATGGAGTCTATTGAAATATTTATAAAACAGTTCATGCTCATATTGGGGAAAATATTTAGTAGCCATCTATCTATCAAGTAAACTAATACGAAACTAACGAACTAAAACTCTCTACACTAATACACAAAAATTAACTATTGCCTTCCCCGGCAACGGCGCCAAATTTGACGGGCTGAAAGTCGTATGCCTATCAAATGTAAATTTATAATCACTTACTTACTAAACTACTAAAACAGTAATATAGAGAAAGTAAGGGTCGAACCCACAAGGAAGGACTAAGTCAATTAAAGTGTACGATAATGTAGAGTAAAGTAACCAGTTTAGGGGGAATTTGATTTGTTTGATTAACTAAAGAACTAAGATTAAGCAAATAATGAGATAGATGAACTCAGATTATTTTAAAAGATCTTGGGTCAAGCACAAATCCGCAACTTAATACCAATTGATCATTGTAAGATGGTTCTAATTAATTATCTTGACTACCTTATCGTGAATTATGAAATTCCAATTCTCCGTAAGATTAGCTAATTAAAACGTATCCCGTTCTTAACTAGCCCCAACTATTAAACAACCTCAACAATCCAGTTCAAGGTTTAATCTAACAGCAGCAATATGAATAGAGAATTCGACAAGGGATAAATAGCACATACAATCCAGTTGTACTTTAGATATATGTTAATTGCTCCTAAATACTAATATCAACGAATCCCGTTCAATATTAATACCTAGTTGTTACAAGTATAGAGTAATCAATAAATCCTATTCAATTAACTCTAATAACAATAGAACGATGAATTAGACAACTAGTTGCGCACCTAGAAATCATAAGACAACATTCATAAGATAGAGAACGAAGCAATTAACAATAGTCAAGACAAAGATTAGAACTTTCAAACTCACAATTTAATAATAAGTGCTTCAATGTCTTGAGCCAAGAAGAAAGATTAGTTACACATCGTCTGCTAAAAACAATAATAGGGTTTTTTCTCTTTCAAAGTTGTGTAAGTTCCTTCCTAAAGAAACCCTCACAAATTATATAGTAATAAGGTAAATAATTAAAATAGGAAATAAAGTACTAATAATAATAATAATAATAATAATAATAAAATTCATCGGAACAAACCGAGTCAAATAAGGAAACAAAACACGAGTCTTTATGTTATGCAAAGCTGGACGCGGACACAGCAAGATCGCGCCTTGGTCGCGCATAGGTCGCGCACAGGTCGAATGCAGGTCGCGCACAGGTCGCACATAGCTGCTGGCGCCCTTCCCTTTTTGATTTATGCGCGCTCAATTAGTGCACCTTAAGCGCACACGTCTTAGATATCTTCATAGGTATCCGGGCCCATCTTTCCTCGGACTTGGACTCCGTTTTTGACATACAAAACTGACCCACAAGATCATCTTCATCGTTACCAAGCTTAATTCTCAATATTTGGATCCAAGTTCCGCCAATGTTACAACTTAAAGCATTGTACCATTATAATTCATTAAGTACCGCCTTTGTCACTTGAACTTCACTAATTCGACCCTCTTAATACATACTAAAACCGTCTCATCAGGTGTAGTCATGAAGTTATTACACCTTTGCTTTTTCGCATAATGTCAATCTTCTGAAACTATGTACGAGTAGCAGGTAGCATTTTCCACTGCATCCGGTGTGCAGGTATTGTAGGTGATTGAAAAGCTTGCCCATCGTCTTTGTCCTATGCGTATGTTTGCTGTCAACTCGCGCAATATTTTCCATTGTTGTATTTATGTCTGGATGTCTGAATGATACTAGGAGCCTAGGAAACATAAGTAAACTTCGGTTCAGGTCGTTGGGTGCAGTGGCGGAGCCAGAATTTGAATTTAGGAGGGGCGAAAAATTTTAGGGGGGGCGAACGACTAATTTCATAAGGCACCCCGAAAAAATTTCGAAAAATTTAACTAAAAACTTCGAAAATTTCATCCGCTAGGGGGGGCGACCGCCCCTGTTAGCCCCTCCCTAGCTCCACCACTGGTTGGGTGTTTGGTTCAGGTCGTTGCTTCTGGTGGATATTATTGGGTAATTTTCGGCACCTGCCATCTTTGGTGCAATTCTTATATCCTACACCCATGTGTAGGATACTAAATACTCCCTCCAACTAGGGATGTCATTGGGGCGGGGCGGTGGTGGATATAGGCTCCCCCGTACCCGTACCCACCAAGAAAAACTCGTACCCATCCCCGCCCCACCACCCGTGGCGGGTACAAATTTCCAAAACCATCCCCGCCCCAACGGGTAAAAATATAAAACCGTACCCGCCCCGCCTACCTATTAACCCACTACACCATAATTTTATTCGATACATTTTTTCATAAAAGTTGGTTTAATCACTATTAATTTCCATTCTTTTTGAATTTACCTTTATAACTTTAATTTTTCACCAAATAAATTAGTAAAAAACTTTATAAAATAACTATTATTATCGTTATATCTTAACTATAACTAAATAAGATTTATAAAATTATCATAATCCTACAAAATTTTTTAATGATTGACGGGTAGGCGGGTATTAGGTGGGTAAGATGCGAAATCCATCCCCGCCCCATGACCCATGGCGGGTACAATTTTCGTACCCGTACCCGCCCCACCACCCGCCAAAGCTCTACCCATCCCCGCCCCAACTGGGGCGGGTGCGGGGCGGTACCCACTTGTACCCGCCCCGCTGACATCCCTACCTCCAACTCCCACTCCCCACTCATCCTCAACTTCCTCCTTTTTTTTTTCTTTTTTTCTTGCTTTTTTTTTCCTTTAAAAATTTTAAAACAAAAAATTAACTTCCACTTTTAAGAAAAAGCTACCACGGTCATTTTCAATTTAAATGTTACGTAGTGTTACATTCACGATATAACACTATTATATTCATTTTAAGTTTAGTGAATATGACAATATTGTTTAATGAATATGTGCGTTAAAGTGCGATATTCACAATAGGACACTATCATATTCACTTTCAGTTTTGTGAATATGACGGTATAGTTTGATGAATATGTATTATGTGGTGTGATATTCATCCCATAGTTCTATTATATTCACTTACACTTGAGTGAATATGACATTTATAGTTTAGTGAATATGACTTTATTGGTTCAAATATATGGAACAATAATCATGAACGTTTAATTTCATACCAAAATCGCATAATACAAAATAATTAAAGGAAAAAAATTATCTGATATAATATGAATATGTCAATTACGTTATGTGAATATGTGAGGAAAAATAAAATAATAACAAAACATATCAAATATGATCTCTATTTGTAGAGGAATAAAAATTATGAATAATAATATATTTTTTTATTATTTTCTAATTTATTAAATTTATGATTTATTTATTATAAGAAAAAAATTAAGAAAAGGGAGTACCATGCACCATACTCCTGGGTGCACGGTATAATTTACCATTTTATACTATATAGATTTATTATTCACTCCAACGACGGTTACTTCAAATGTTGAGCAATTGTAACTTGTAGGCGGCTACCTCAATAGTGGCGGTATTAGTTGGCTGATTTCATGGGCAGTTGTAATTATAAGGATTCACTCTCTGGACAATTCATGGATTATACAACTAGTTGTACGGTGTAAAATCCGCGCTTTGTAATAAACAATCTGAGTTCTACTTTAGCGAATACGAGCTTTATTAGTAGTATATAATTTCATCCATTTACACAATAAAAATATAACTTTGAATAAGCTCAGAAAAGATACACATAAGCTCGATTTGTTTTACCTTGGTTGTATCATGCTCATATACAACTAGATGTATAATCCTATCGGTGCTCTCTGAATGTATATTTTTATATACCTACGATTTCTATAAGCGCGATAGTCAACTTTTTGCCCAAAAACAGCAGTTATCGACTTTTGCGTTAATAGTATTAATATTATTAATAATTAACTAATCAACGAGCATTGAGTTTTACAACTTAATGAAACACATCCTCTACAAAATAAAATGCACAAACCATGAGCACTTAGATCAACTGGTAAGGGGTTGTTTTAGCTTAACAATATATCTCGTGTTCGAGCCCTGGGAACGCAGTAGAGTTAAAGCTCATGAGGGAGGGAGATATTTACCGCCTTAATGGTCCTACGCGGTTCGAATCCGGATTAAGCTGGATAGTCTACACTTAAAAAAAAAATTGCAAAGTAGCATAGTACATAGTTTTAAAAATGAGGTGGGCAAATGGCTATTTCATCTCTTGTGTCTTCAAAAACCAAATTGATCGTCTAGAGTAGTAGGTAATTGCAGCCGATTAAAGAGGATTGTTGCTGAACTGGTGGCTACCTTGATTCCGGCATGGAGTTCCTTGATTTATGATAAACGAGGAGTAAGCATAAATTCTCACTTTAGACGGGCACTATCCGTCTCAAGTTGTAGACGATTCAAATATCACATCACTTTCATAATAAGACAAACAAAAGTGGGATATCACCACTTTGTCTTATTACATAAGTGGTGACATATTTGACTCGTCTACACTTTAGACGGATATACCCTTCTTTTTTTTTAATGACGTGGACTAGGAGTATCCCCTACCGACGGTTGGGGCAATCTTCTTAGGGATAAAGAAGGCAATATAATGGGTTGACTCCTCCCATGTTTGGCCTTTTCATTCGCGAGTCGGTAATAGAACTCGTGACCATTCGTTTAAGAATTGAGAGCCCTTACCAGTCGCACCAGCCAACTTTGGTGATATACCCGTCTTTTGTGAGAATAATTGAGTAGTAAGAGACAACGAGCCAAGTTAGTAAGACGGTAATGAGCACGTCGGTCGTTAGGGTGAAAGCTGCTTGATTTGCCTTCGTTTCAGGTGTTAGGAAACCGAGATCATTCGGTTTTGGTATATAATATGTATTTAGGAACATTGTGTATGTATGTTTGATATTTAGCTTATTCTGCAAGGCGATCGTTTGTATATATTGTATTCCGTTTACCTTTGAATAACACAGAAATCAATTCTTCCAAAACCTATATATCTTTCATGGTACCAGGATTAGGTAAAATTTTCATTTTCCTTTGTTTAGTCGGCTATCATGGCCCCTAATAACAAAAAGAATGATGACCAATTACACTCGTTATCTCCTTGTGCTTTCTTCCAGTCGGATAGTCCGGGGCTTCGCTTACATCAGGTCGTTCTGAAAGGGCCAAAATATGATGAATGGACGTGATCTATGCAACTAGCGCTTCTCGCTAGGAATAAAGTTGGCTTCTGTTGGACCTGGAAAACCGCAGATATCCCTGATCAATACCTGACCTTGACCTGACTGTCAGGGTGTCAGGGTGTCAAGCTATCAGGACACATGAAGATAGGCGCCAGGCCATGGAGAGGACAACGGTCAAAATATCAGGAAGATATATGACCAGGAAATCATGTTATGAGAAGAATATACGCGCAGCATTAATTGGAAAGATTCTGCAATTAAAGGAAGCAATTAAGGGCGTAATAATGGACATTATTACGGGTAATTAAGACAGAATATTTGGCATTAATGATGACAAGATCCAGCCGTTCAACATTGACATATAAAGAGCACATGGAAATAATTCAAGGAGACAAGATATTTGACACTCAAGAAGATTACTCTCATACAATTCTAAGCAATATTACAATCATTTGTGCTAATTATCAAACAATTATAGTGAAATCCTCTCTTGGCTTGGTGCCCTTGGTTTTTTCCCATTTAAGGGTTTTCCATGTACAAATCCCTTATCTTATTAGTTCATACTTCTTGTTTTACATTTACTTATTACGCATTTCCTTATTTACTTTGTACCATGACATTTAATAAACAAGATAAGTGTGAGCTAGTTGATCCTACCTAGATCTACCCTGAGCTGATTTCGTCGTGCGCAAAATCCACACAAATTAACTGACGCCCACCGTGGGGCATCTAGCGCTTTAAAATCTTTTTTACTTATCTCAAAATAATCCAAATAACTCACAAAAATGGCCCAGCCTACCATTGAAGAACAATTGAATATAGCTCTCCAACGAATAGCTGAGTTGGAAAGCTTGAAAGAAAATGTAGCCCAAACTGAGACTGAAAACCTTCAGCTAAGAGCATATGAGTAAGCTCTAAAACAAAAATTGCAAAAAACCCAAGGAGCAGGCTCTAGATTTCAGCCAGGAATGCCATTTGCATCGATTATCAAAAACATTGATTTCTCCAGTTTTGGGATCCCAAGTAACTCAAAATTCATCAATGTTGATGGAGATGATGAACCAAACAACAACAATGAAAAACCTGATGAATCTGCAGCAACCATCATGATGGCAGTAGTCCAGGAAATCAAGAAGCGAAATGAAAAATTCGAGAAGGTACCTGGAGTCCCTGCCAGTTTAGAAGAAGCCGCCCCTGACAGCTATGCTGACTCACCCTTTATAGACGAAATAGAAAAAGCGGACTTGCGTAAAAAGTTTGTAATTTCATATATGAAGATCTATGATGGAACTACGGATCCATAGAATCATGTGGCTCTCTATAAAAAAAAAATGCTAGCTGCATCCATTCCCAGTGAATTCAGGCAAGTTTGCATGTGTAAGGGATTTGGAACAACCCTGACCGGACTTGCTTTACAATGGTACATCAACCTGCCAACTGGGAGCATCCATTGTTTTGACAACCTGACTAACAACTTCAACCAGCACTTTGCAAGTAGCAAGAAGTTGGAAAAGCGATCCAGTGATCTTTACAGAATTACACAGAAGCCTGATGAAACTCTCATGACATTCCTCGCCAGATTCAACAAAGAGAAAGTATTTATTCCCAGGTGTGACGTTGGAACAGTAGTGGAGGCATTCAGGCAGGGGTTACTACCTCATAGTGACTTATAGAATGAGCTCACTAAATATCCCTGCCATACCTTCGAAGATGTTCAGGCCAAAATCCTTACTTTTATCAGGCTGGAATAAGACAAGAGCTACAAAGTCGGATCATCCAGTGGACCAAAGGACTATGAAAAGAGCAATAGGAAAAGCAACAAAGAAAACAATTACAGACCTACTCCATATTCCCGGCCGGACCATTCAGAAGTCAACCTGGCACATTAATATCTAGGTAAGGTTAAAGTTTTCCCACCTATTTCTAAGCATAACTGTAGTGTTGATATTGCAATATTAATCCAGAGGCTTGACAACATGGGACCAGTAGTCAGATGGCCCAGAAAAGTGGAAAATCCTAACCCTATGAGAGATAAATCCAAATGGTGCGAATTCCACATGGACGTTGGACACACGACGGATGGTTGCTTTACCCTGAGGAAAGAAGTGGCTTACCTGCTAAAATCTGGATACCTGAAAGACCTGATCAAGACGGAAGGCAAGAATGCAGATCAAGGCAAAGAGAACCAGGAGCATAAGCAGGATCGTAGCCTTCCTCTACCACCTCCAATCTATGAAGTAAAGTTCATATCTGGTGGATCAGAAATCTGCGGCATGACCAGTTCAGCAGCAAAAACGATAGCCAGGACACCAAGGATTACATCACCCTGTAAACCGAATCACCACCCAACGATCACTTTCAGTGATTGTGACCTGGTAGGCATCGCTGATGTTCATCATGATGGCCTGGTAATTTCTATACAGATTGGAACTACCACAGTAAGAAGGGTCCTAGTAGATGGAGGCAGCTCAGTGAACTTGATCATGCTTGACGTACTGAAGGCCATAAAAATTAACGAGGACCAAATCACCAAAAAGTCCAGCGTTTTGGTAGGATTCAATGGAGAAACCAGAAGCACATTGGGAGAAATCCATCTCCCAAACTACGTTGAAAGAGTCTCATCTTATGAGAAATTTAGAGTTCTGGATTGCTTGTCATCCTACAACGCAATCCTAGGCAGACCCTGGATTTATAATGTCAAAGTTGTGCCACCGACCTATCACCAGTGTATCAAGATACCAACGGATTGGGGCATCGCCACAATCAAAGGGGATCACAAGACAACCCAAAAATATTATACGATAGCCTTGAAACCTTCCAAGGCAGGTAAGTCCCTTGCATAACAATTACCGTACCCTGTCAGGAGTACTTATGTAGCACCTCCCAAGATGGAAACAGATAATGTAATCCTAGACCCTGAGTACCCTGACAGGTATGTTCTAGTAGGGTCCGACGCCCCAGATTGTGTTAGGCTTGAACTGGTAAAATTCCTTATAAGTAAATCACCATGGTTTGCTTGGTCTCATTTTGATATGACTGGAATTAGTGTCGATATAATTACACATAAACTTAATGTTGATCAATATTTTAAGCCTGTGCAACAAAAAAGACGAAAACATGCACCTGAAAGAAATGCAATAATCAATGAGGAAGTGGAAAAGCTCTTGGATATGAGAATGATCAGGGAAGTAATGTACTCTGAGTGGCTGGCTAATGTGGCTGTTGTGCAGAAAAAGAATGGAAAATGGAGAGTTTGTGTAGATTACACTGACCTGAGCAAGGCTTGCACTAAGGGCCCTTTCCCCTTGCATCATATTGATGCCATGGTAGATGTAACAACAGGACATGCGATGCTAACATTCATGGATGCCTCTAGTGGATTCAATCAAATAAAAATGCACCCTGCTGACTAGGAGAGTACTGTATTCATTACAGACTGAGGCATATACTGTTACACAACCATGCCTTTCGGCCTGAAGAATGTAGGGGCAACGTACCAGCGCCTGGTCAACATGATGTTCAAAGATCAAATATGAGATATCATGTAAGTCTACATAGATAACATGGTAGTAAAATCCAAGAACGCACAAGATCACGTGAAGCATTTGGAACTGGCATTCCAAATATTGGAAAAATACAATATGAAACTCAACCTTGCGAAGTGCCACTTTGGAGTCTCTGCAGGTAAATTTCTTTGTTATATGGTTACAAAAATAGGCATGGAAGCCAGCCCAGAACAGATAAAAGCTATCCTGGAACTTCAGTCACCCAAGTCTGTCAAAGACATTCCGAAATTGACAGGCCGAGTGGCTGCCCTGAACCGATTCATATCGAGATCCTATGAAAGGTGTAAACCATTCTACAACCTGCTCAGAAAAAATAAACAGTTTCACTGGACGGATGAACATGAAGCAGCCTTTCAATACTTAAAATCATATCTATCATCTCCACCCTTACTGGCTAGACCAGAGAAGGGGGAACCTTTGTCAGTATACCTATCCGTCACTAACACAACAGTCAGCGTAGTCTTGGTAAAAGAACAGGAAGGCCAACAACATCCTGTTTATTATGTAAGTAAGAGCCTGCTGGATGCCGAAATGAGGTATGGACTACTTGAGAAATATGTTTTAGCTTTGATTATGTCATGTGCTAAATTGCGTCCTTACTTTAAATGTCACCCCATCATAGTCAGGACCAACTTACCCATAAAATCCGTCCTACGTAAGCCTGAATTGTCAGGAAGGATGGCCAAATGGCCAGTTCAGCTTAGTACATATGATATTTCCTTTGAACCCAAAACAACAATTAAATCACAGGCCTTAACGAACTTTGTGGCTGATTTCAGCCCTAACCTAGATCCTGACCTCGAAAAAGAAGTTAACCAATTAGAAGATAAGACGTTAGACCAGGAATGGACCTTGTTCATAGATGGGGCTTCCAATGCCAGGGGAACAGGGTTAGGGCTAGTACTTAAATCACCACAAGGAGACATGATAGCACAGACTATAAGCTGTGAATCCAAAGCTACCAACAATGAACCATAATATGAAGCTCTAATAGCAGGCTTAAAGGTATGTCTAGTCCTCGGTGTTTAGAACCTGAAGGTGAAAACTGATTCACTTTTAATTGCTAATCAAATAAATGGAATTTATACGGCTGAGGATGCAAAAATGATTTCGTATTTAGAATATGCAAAAAACCTTACCGCTAAATTTGCTTTATTTGATATAGATCAAATACCAAGAGACCTGAACACACAGGCTGATGCTTTGGCTAGCCTAGGTTCAAATTTTACCCCTACAATTTTTGATAAAATACCAATTATTCATTTATTAGAGCCAACTATCATCAAGACTGAACAAGTCTACACTGTCGATCAAGATAGTAATTCTTAGACAAAACCCTATTACGACTGGTTTCTCCGAAGAATACTACCTTGGGGAAGACATGAAGCAAGGGCTTTTAAAACCAGAGCTTCAACCTATGCTATTATCAATAACACTTTATTTAAGAGATCACATGATGGACCATACTTGAGATGTGTAGAGCCTGATGAAGCTAAGCAAGTACTTCAAGAAATACACGATGGACACTATGGTAACCATAAAGGAGAAAAGAGCCTGGAAAGTAAACTACTCAGGATAGGTTACTACTGGCCAACACTGAGGGCTGACAGCCTGGAATAATCTTCAAAATGTGAAGCCTGTCAAGTTTATGCACCAATAATACATCAGCCACCTGAACTCCGTCACTCAATTTCCTCACCCTTGCCATTCATGAAGTGGGGCATGGATATTGTAGGAAAGCTGCCTATAGCTCTAGGACAGAAAGTATTCATGTTGGCTATGCCTCATTACTTCTCCAAATGGATCGAAGCCGACTTTTTCAGGTAGGTAACAGAAAAAGAAGTAATATCTTTCATAAGGACAAACATTATATGCAAATATGGAGTCCCATCAGAAATGGTATGTGACAATGGAACCCAGTTTGTGGGGAAAAAGACTAAAGCATTTTGCCAAGAATAGAATATCAGCCTGGTACCATCAACCCCTGGATATCCAAAAGCTAATGGCCAGGCTGAATCCAGTAACAAGGTGGTCATAAGCTGCCTAAAAAAGAAACTGAAGAAAAGACGAGGAAGATGGGCTGAAGAACTTCCATTAGTGCTATGGGCAGACATGACAACTCCAAAGACATCAACAGACCAAACACTCTATTCTTTTGTTTATGGCTGCGAAGTTGTCATTCCTGCAAAAGTATGGGTACCAGCATCAAGATATAGCCTGAACAACGTTGAAGCAAACAGAGACCTGATGCAAGACAACTTGGTCCTGACAAAATAACTAAGTGACGCTGCCAAAATCACGATGGTATCATATCAACAAACAATAGCCAGGACTTACAACAAAAATGTTAGAATTAGAGTTTTAAAGGAAGGAGACCTTGTCCTACCAAAAGTTTTTCCAAACAAAAAAGAAAAATCAGCAGGCAAGCTCGCCCCTACATGGGAAGGCCCTTACTTAATTGATTCAATCGCTGGACAAGGAGCATATAGGCTCCAAACATTAGAAGGAGAAATTATCCCAAGATCTTGGAATGTAACACATTTGAAATTATTCCATATATAAAACCTACGTCAGGCCAAAATCAGGTAAAAAACTATATCTTTACTATCAGTGATTCAACCTGACATGCTATCTGAAAAAATTACGTGTTTTATATGCTATATGTGCAATCCATGTCTATATATTTATAAACTAACCCATTTTCTCTTATCTTTTGAATCCTGAACAATTATACATGACAAATGTTTGTATGCATAAATATTCAGGATTGAGGGCTACTCTACTATACATGAGCCTCTTAAAGACCAAAATTTTTGCACTTAACTGTGCCTAACGATTTGGTAACCATCACCGGTTACAGTAAATGTCAGGACCAATCAGGCATGAAATAATTGCCTGAGCTGACTTGGTTTACTGCAAACATTTACAGCCGGCTGGACGCAGCAAGACGGTGGAAGGGTGTTCTATCCCGACCATCGGTATAAAAAGCCCTCTTGTCAGGCCGAGTACCAAGCCCTCCAGTCAGGCAGGGGACATAAGCCCTCCTGTCAGGCCGGTTTTCCCACCCCTTCAACCACTATGGCAAAAGCTATACATAGTTGAATTACTTACGATGGTCTAAATCCCAAGATAGGTTCAAAAACTTGAACAGATTAACAAAGTAAAGATTTTGACAGGTTTACAGGATTGGAAAGACAAAATTCACAGTTTCAAAAAAATTCAAAAGCAAACAGAACATCAGGAAATAAGCAAAACTAGCCAAGGAAGGCCATTACTATCTTATTAACAAAGCCCTTACCCCCTGGGGCAAAGGCACCGAAATATTCATTAAGATAGGGATAGTCTCCTTGACCGACACAAGAACAAAGAAAATAAAATTGTTTGTCCAGGGACATCCCTCCTGGATGGGCCAATACCAAAAAAGAAAAATCAAATTACTGCTTCTCCTTAGAAACAACATCAACACTCCCACTCTTAGCATGATCAACCTCAGCATCAACATCCTGCTCCCCTGGAGAATAGACCTCTTGTTCATTGCCCATGTTGTGCAGATGTGAATAGTTAGAGGCAGCAAAGGCCATCTCAGCTTCAGAGTTCCAATTCGCCCTGGCCTCCACAGGCTCCGACATAGCAGCTGCTCTACCCTAAATATAAAAATGCAGGGAGGCATCATCAAGCTTTAACTCTAAATCATCCCTCTCCAGGGTAAGCTCCTCATTCCTGTCCAGCGCCTCCTGCAAGAGCTATTTGCTGGAGCTTGCCTCAACCTTGGCAGCATCCCTCTCAGCCTGCACCTTCGCCAAGTCAGCAGCCCTTACAGCTAGATCAGGCAGAGCAAACTCCGGTTCAAACTTCAGCTTGTCATAATCTGATCTCATAAGGTCAATCCTGGCTACCAGGGAAGTAGCCTGATAAGCACTATGAAGACCGGCTCTAGCACCCTGAACAAAAGCAAAAATAATATAAATACTATTTTATAATAAAAAAATCTCTAAATAAAATACACATATTATGAAATATACACAATAACAAAAATAACATACCTCCCTTACGGCAGCCAAGGCACTTGCCAAAAGGCTGACAAAATGATCTACTGAAGCAATTGCCTGAGTAGCAGTCTCAATAGGATCAAGGGTGAGCATGATTTATGACTTGGAAGCAGCGTTGTCCCTGATTTTTACTTTAGCAGTCTCCACATTATCTGTCGTGGCTCTCACTTCCCTGACTGGGGTAGACATAACAACATCTTCTATTTTTCTCTTTTAAGCTGCTTCAGTAGAGGCAGCAGGAACAGTAGAAACCTTGGAAGCATCAGGCAACTTGGTTAAATCAATAACAGGCTCAGCATCATCGCTTCCCTGGGAACCTTCCTCCTTAATCTTAGCCAATCTGGCTGAAAGGTCAGCCATACCAAATCTGGCAAGACGAGTAGTTGACCTGGTGGCTATAATACGAAACACTACATTAGCAATAAAAACTAACTATCATGGAAGAGCCAAAATAGGAAGAAAAGTGAAAACAAAATAGACTTACTGCCTGAGGTGGAAGCACTTACAGCCTTCGAAGGTTTAGGCACCCTGATAGCGCCATCAGCTTTCAGGCAGCGAGGAAGAAGAACAGCCCCGCAACGGAGAGGCCAAGACCTCTCCAATGGTGGAATAGCAAGAAAAGCAGAAATGTTTTGAGTAGGGTACTCAGTTTCAGTAACCCAATCATCAACTGCGCACAAAGGAGGTATGATTCAATATAATTTGATTATTTTTTACTAACGAACAAACATGCAGGATATAAGGAAAAGCCAAAGTACTCACTAGCAACACAAGCTTCATAGTTCAAATATGCCAGATCAGGGCCCACAGAATTGGTCCTGATAAACATGTACAAAGCAGCCCAGTACTTGTCATGGTCGCTGTCCAGATTGCTGAGGAGAGGAGTAGTGGAAGGCCTGACCTTGAAGCTTATATGGCCGATGCCTGTCGTTGTGTGCACCAAAAATAATATTTATAAAACCTACTAAAACTAACAGAAGCTAGTGGTAACAGGGTCGATCCACAGGGAGGAAGGGAGATAATAGTTATTTTCAATTTTAGTCCAACGGTAAAAGTGAGGGGGGTTTAGATATGAATTAATATTAAAACTAATAACATAACATAAACTAAATAAATAAATAAAAGTAGCAAAAGATGTAAACAATGATAAAAGAAATGCTAAGACGGTCGGTTCACTGTAGCTGCGATCGCACAATATCCTAGGTAAGTCCGAAATACAGTCGTGAAAGAAGGGTAAAACAGGTCCTATCGGTCCAAGTTAACTAGTAGCTCCTTTCGGCCTATGCTACCAGTCCCTAAGTCTCACTAATGCTAGCTCTCGCCCCGATTAGTGATTCCTAAAGCCTAAATTACATTATCTCTCGATCTCAGCAATTTAGTCGTCTTAATTCGTTAATTAATGCCCTCCCCTATCTTTCGATCTGCGGGTTGGTCAAAACTAAGCATCTAACAAGTCTCCTCTCGGTCTCATTGTTAAATATGGCACTTAACGAAACAAACGAATGCTAATCAGACACGAAGTCGGTCGATCGACCAGCTACCCCAGTCGATCGACAAACCGGCTCAGTCGATCGACTAGATAAGCCAGTCGATCGACCAAGCCCTAATCCGGGGTCACCTATTCTAAGGCCATCTACGCTATAGCTCTCCTACATCTTAGCAAAGGGTGTTTAGCTACTCATATTGGCGATAATAATAACAGTAAGATTAACAAATAAAGCAAACGAATTCATAATTGAATTAACTAAATAAATAACTAACATGAAACGAGAAATTGGCTTTGGATTCTATCTAGCAATTCTAACTACGGAAGAATAAAAGCAACGAAATTGAACGAAAGAACAGAGAATACCGTAAAGAGGAATTGCAGAGAAAAGATCAAACCCAATGCAAAAGAAAACTTTATTGATGGAAAATTAATCTAAACTAATGAATACTAGATTGTATGATAGGAACTGAATTAAACTAAGCTAATGAATGAATGGAATTGAATAGGAAGGGGTTACGTTAAATAAGAATGTCACGTAAAACCCTATTTCTAAAACCTAAATACAATGGTCTTCCTAATTCTCGTCCTTTTAATTTCCGCATCAGCTCGTGGAGTGGTCGATCGACCACTTGGACCGGTCGATCGACTGAGTATCGCTGAACAGTAGCTTCTGATCTTCTTTTGGAATCGCGCGTTGGTCGATCGACCATGTAGGTCAGTCGATCGACTGCTTCTCTTTCCTGCAGACTTTTGTTCAGCATTCTGTCAGTCTATAGATCACGTAGGTCAGTCTATAGACCACTGTAGCTGGTAGTTCGCTTCTAAAACTTTCGCAAATATATCTTTCAGGCCTTGAAATGCGCACCAAGTTCGTCTCTCGAGTCACTACTCCATGTCAAATGCAATGCTAAGTACTTAAGGACGGATTCGGCTCGATTTCCGCTGGATTCTTCACATTTCTGCAATATTACACAAAAACACGAAAGTAGACAGAAATGGGGAAAATAGTAGCATAAACTACGTAATTGAGCTCTGAAATGCGTGTAAAAGAGTGTGTAAAACATCATATTTTAGACACGCATCAAACTTCCCCAAACCAAACCCTTGCTTGTCCCCAAGCAAGAACTAGACTCGATCTTAGAACCTAATGTAACGAGTTCAAACTCAGAGCGAAATGCAGCTATAAAGCCTAAACCAGTTTAATGCAACAACTAACAATCAATTAGCAAGGTGAATCATGCAAACGAGTTATGTAGTCGTTAAAAACTGCTGAACCGTCAACTATAGAGACTTATCATCATGGACTCTCACGGGTCGCTCATATCACACATAAGCACAGGTGAATATATGTAAAAGATAGAAAGAAGTAATTTTGTAATGACACTCACCTAACTACGACCTATAAGAACATGCCTGAAATCTAATATGAAAATAATCTCTATAACCGTACATATGCATTCCAACCATTAATGACCATGACACATGCCGAGGTAAATATGGATATGTGAGGTAATGGGTAAGAAGGGGCTAAGATAAATTTGGAATATAGGAGTTAAAGCCAAGCTAGTAACTACCAAACACCAAATTACGGAAACATCCCAACTTCAAACTCAAGATTCAACAATAAAACCGGTGCTAATGATTAGCACTAATCTCACAATCTCCAATAATAACGGTAATTCCCCAAATGATAATAATAAAACATGGGAATAAAATCACCATCTACTCAAAACTTCACCCATGTGATTTTTTTTTCTTTCTTTTTTTTTTCTTTCGCTACTGCAGCAAGCAGTCGATCGACCAAGTGGGACGGTCGATAGACTGATCTTTTTTTTTTTTCGTATTCTGCTTTTTTTTTCTCTTTTTCTCTTTTTTTCTTTTTTTCTTTTCCTTTCTTTTTTCTTTTTTTCCCTTTCACCATTTCACCAACATCTCAACACGAGACATAAAAACCAAAATGCAATAAAATATTCCCGAACTACTACCAAACTAGCTCAGCAAGGGTAGGCTAAATATGGAATGTAGCTTATGGGACAAAAAGGCAAATTTGGCTTTTGTGGGGCTTATAGGTAAAATGAATAAAAGGGAACCTCTACCACATATGTCAACAAACCACAAACCCGAATGCATACAGGTACTAAGAAGATCAAGTTCATATTTATGCAAATTGATGTAACATGTCTCATAAGGAGTAACTACTCACAATCCTAGATAAACTGGTCATGAATGACACCAGTTATAAGGCTCTAAACCTCAGAAAATGATGTAGTTTGCCAAAAATCTAAGTCAAGTTTAAATTTCAGCAAAATATTTAACGAAAACTCGTAGACTATGCAAATGATTCTACTAATAACATGTTAATTAAGCACGGCTTAGGCATAAACAGCTGAATATGCAATGTCATCATTGAAATACTATCGTTCCGACTCGACCTACATGCTAAAATAAACGTGCATTTTTTGAAATTTTTAAAATTTTTCAATTTGAATTTTGTATATATAGGAAAATAAACAACAATGCAAGACAAAAATGTAAACGTGAATGCAAAATAGAATGAATGCAACGCAAAACCCTTCCCCAAACCTAATCACACAATGCCCTCATTGTGCAAAATCATATGAGAAAATAATCAAGCAAAATGGGAATTTGCGATATTGTAACTAAATATGACATAAAGATGAATGAGACTCGGGAACTCACAAGACTTTAAGCGCAAAAGGAAACCTCCCCAAACCAGCGTGAGCTAGGAGGTTTCAGTAGCCAGCAGTGCTACCATAAGTACCTGAAAAGAAACAAAAGTATCGCGCGTAATTTCGAGAAAACAATTTGCGAAACGCAAAATTATGTGCAAAGAATTAATTAAAAGAACGATGTATAGCAGCTACAGTGGTCGATCGACCACTCTAGCCAGTCGATCGACCAAGTTACCTGGAACAGTAGCCTCTGTGCTGCGAAGGTCAGTCGATCGACCACTCTAGCTATCGATCGATCGACGACCTAGGCGACGTGAATGGGGTTTTACTTCACGAATTAATTCAATAAATTGAGTTAATATGGTCTTAATACCTGCAAGTGCACATAATAACGCGCCCAAAATTGCGCTGAACCCAAACATAATAGTCTATAGTCTATGAAATCCTAAGCAAACCAATTAAAATGCGAAGTCTCGCGCACACGAAAAACGATAAATAGTCTAAAAGCAATAAAAATGTCTAAAATTTATGAAATAAAAATTGGTCATACGCGAAAAATGCGGAAAATCTCCGACCATGGCTTCTGGCTATATGAAGTACCCTCCGCGGTGCTTAAACTCTCAGCACTCCAATCTATTACATCGTCCGACGGGTCATCATTAGAAGCATCTTCCCACACTTGGACATCCTCATCAGTCTCGAGCTCCAAGTCTGAGACTGTAACTCGAACTGGCTTCTTCTTGGGTTCCTCATCTGGCTCCTCATTTGGGCCATAGCTAAGACATCCTAAACCGCCTCTCTGAACGGTTGGCTCCTTCACAACTGGAGCAACGGACGACTCTTCCTTCCCCAAACCATTTCCTGCAATATCCAAAATAGAAGAATTGTCCTCCAATTTGCTCCCAACCTGGGGCGGAGGTGTCAGAACAGGAATAGGCACAGGTACTAAAGTAGGCTCATCAGAAAGCACAAAATAGGATTTCTTTTCAGAAATCACATTACAAGTCACGGGCCACATGGGGTCTATCTTCCTAAGGGACTGGGCAAACATAATAGAGTGTTTCCCTACCTTAAAGGTTAAAGTTCTTTCCCTCACATCAATTACTGCACCAGCAGTGTGGAGAAATGGTCTTCCCAAAATAATTGGGGTGTTGACATCTTCAGGAATGTCCAACACAAAGTCAACGGGGAAAAAGAACTTCCTAATTTGCACGGGCACATTCTCTAAAACACCTATCGGCCGCATCTTAGACCGGTCAGCCATTTGTACAGTCATGTCAGTAATAACAAATCTAGTCAATCCCAATTTCTTAGCCAAACTCAAAGGCATAACACTGACACTAGCCCCTAAATCACATAATGCCTTCTCAATCGAGAAGGTACCAATATTACAGGGGACAGAGAAACTACCTGGGTCAGACAGTTTACGAGCAGCATTGTAAGTTAAGTATGAACTAGACTCCTCAGTTAATTGCATAGACTCGACAGCATTTAAAGACCTTTTCTTAGCTAACAACTGTCTCATGAACTTCATGTATGCAGGAACTTGATTAACTAGCTCTAAGAAAGGTACTTGCACATTAAGACTATGCACTAAATCTTTGAATTTATCGAATGTTACCTCATCTTTGGTTGGCATTAGTCTTTCTGGATAAGGGGCTGTCAGAAGTAGCTTTGCCCTCTCCTCTAGGTCTCTCATACCGGCATCAGTGGACTTAGGCTGAAAATCTACTACTTTGTCTTTGTTATAGCTCGACCCTTCTTCAGACCGTCTCAGGAATGAACCATTAACCGTCGTGGGGTCATACTTTGGAACCGAAACTGACCCATCAGCATTTGGATCTTGCCGCAGTAATTTCGGAGCCGTGGTACCCCGAAACAAGAAATCCCTCAAGTTATCTGCCATTGGAGGGCGAAAAGGTTCGACATCAGCTGCAACATCAGTCGATCGACCAGTGGGGTCGGTCGATCGACTGACCTCCTTTTTTCCAGAATGATCAGAAATGTCAGAATGTGTCGCTGAAGCACGAGGGGTGGTCGATCGACTGGGTGATGCGGTCGATCGACCGCGATCGCTGCTGTTCGCCTTTTTCTCGCTCTTTTTCTTCTTTCCTTTTTCAGCAACTTTTCCACCCTTTTCGACCATAACTCCCTCAACAGCGGGCCCGTCAGAAGTAGCCCCGCTCCTTAACTTAATCACATTCAAAGTTTCGTTCTTTTGGTCCGGCTGCGACGGTAATTGCCCCGGAGCTCGAGTTGCACTCTTGCTAGCCAGTTGAGCGATCTGAGACTCCAACATTTTCATCCCAGCCTCTCTAGCTTGAGACTCCTTCAGCAACATATTCTTCAACTCAGTAAAATCGGAACCTTGGGACTGCTGCTGCTGCTGAGGGACATACGGAGGCTTTTGGTACGGCTCTTGCTGCTTATGAGGGGGCACATAATTCTGCTGCTACGGAGGTGGAGTCGGATTTTGGACATTCTGGCTAGACCACCTCAGATTCGGATGAACATTCGACTCAAAATAAGTGTTTGTCTGCTTATAATGTTGAAAAGCAGCACAAACCTCATTGGGACTGCTGCAGAAATCTGCAACATGTCCTTCTCCTCCACATCTCTTGCAGACGAAAGGACCGTCTGACACAACATTCACTTGATAGATCCCTCCTTTTGAAGCTCCTCCCAACTCGTACTTATTAAATCTGGCCGTGAGGGCCCCTAAAGCAGCTACGGAAGAAGATTCAGCGGCTCTCCTTTGATTACCCCGGGAATTTCCATGCTCAGCTCTATGGGTGGCCATGTCTTCAATTATCTTCCACCCCTTAGTTTTTCCAATATTCTCCTGTAATCTGCCATTAGCTGCAGCATCCAGGATAGCCCTCTGACCATCGTAAAGCCCATTGTAGAATTGTTTGCATAGGCTCCGTTGCTCGAACCCATGGTGCGGAATAGATCGCACCAACCTCTTGAAACGGACCCATGCCTCATGAAAATCTTCATCAGGACCCTGCTTAAAGCCTGTGATCTGAGCTCTAATCGCATTGGTCTTCGATGCAGAGAAATACTTCTTATAAAACGCTAGGGCCAGAGAATTCCAGTCAGTAATCCCATTAGCAGCTCGATCCAGGTCTCGGTACCACTCCCTAGCAGCATCACGGAGCGAGAATATGAACATCGTCTTCTTTACCTGGTCCCGGTCACACTGTCTTGGTGGGGGTATGGAATGAAGAATAGTCGATAAATATCTCCATATGCTTAGCTGCATCTTCATTTGCAGCTCCCCCGAATTGGTTTCTCTCAACCAAGTTGATGTAGGACGGCTTTGCTTCAAATTTTCTTTCCGTCCCACCTGGCAATGCGAATCCCTTATAGAGATTCTCAGCTTTTGGCTCGGAGTGACTGGCTATACTTGCTTCTTCAGCCATCTCTAGGAAATCTGGTGCAGTGACGGTATCTGTGGAAGAAACTGGAGATGGTGGTGGGTTTTCTTCAAACAACTCGTTCTCGTAAAAACTGAAGGAAATGTAGATCTATATACATACTAACATACTCATATATGTTTAAATTAATTTGTCATAAAATTAAATAAGGATTTTATGCATGCAAACAATAAATCAAAATAAGGAAGAAACATTATTCTTACATTGTGATTTCGGTTTTATGGGCACAAAAGAGATCTCCTTCTCTCTTGTTCTTGAGCTTTCCTTATGGATGAACCAAGATCCAAGTGTAGGATCTCTCCCTAAGCTTTATACCCAAGGCTTTCTCTTAATTTAATTAATATTACATGAACTAGTATAATATTAATGTAGTAGAAAAATGACCCAAAAATAATATAAACACTTAATTATTTTCGGTTTTGTAGAGAGAAGAAGAGGAGGATTATTATTCTCTCTAGAATTATATTTTGGATGAGTAAAAATGAATGAAAGAACTCAACTAACTCCTTAGTGAATATTAGGCAAAATGATAAGAAAAATCTCCAACATTTTTCTTCCCAAAACCGGTGGGAGTGGAGGAAATAAAAGAGCCAATGCATGCCCTAGTTGTTCTTCACAATGAACCATAGGCATGCAAGGCTAGTTTAGTAGGTAATTATATTGTTTACCACTAATAAGAACAACTTAATATTTGTCTAATATTTCTCCAATTTTCGGCACATATGATAATATGGATTCCATATTATTTTTGTCAAATGTCAATATGTCACATGTCATATGTAACATAAATTGTTATGTATTTTTAACATATTAAAAATCAACGTATTAATAAAAATACGCCATATACAAAAATCGACTTAGTAATTCATAATTACTTGTACCAAAATATTTTACCAATTTATAAATCATATTTATAATAATTCATTCAATTCCGATTGTTTCTTTAAACAATAATTTCATCCGAGTAATGATACAATTCGATTACTCAGACCGTATCTCATTTAATCACATTTCAATTTGATACGTAAACTTTACTTCCAAAATCGTCCGTCAATTTTCAAGTAATTTAATCAACTCGTAACATTATACGATTAATTAAATGATCAATTAAGAGTGTTGCCCTATAGGTATGACCTAGGGGGTCAACTGATCACCACCGTCGTACGACAGTAATGTCAAACTCTAGTCAGCCAATCATTACCGATATATGTTGACCATTGTGATAAAAAAATACTTCCCAATTGTATTCTTTAAAATGAGATTTAATAATGATATTTAAATCATGTGATCGTACTATTGTTGAGGACACATTTCCCAACAATCTCCCACTTGTCCTCGACAAGTCTGCGTCACCAATTCTCTTGTCCTATTACTATCTCCCACTCAATGCAAGGTGTCTTTCAGGTCGTACTTGCAAGTGATCATATCGAGAGTGGTTTCCTCGATCTTGAGAATAACTGATTGACCGGACTTATCTATCATAGATACTTTCCGAGCGTGGCCACGCATTCCAGTTCATTACTCCTCGAGTGGCCCTGAGATATTGTTTTAACCCTGACAAGGGGATGGACAATTCCTATCGCACTCATTCCCTTCGACTAGCCACAGCCATCATAACCCAAAATATGCCCATTTGACCCCATTTACGAAGGTCGTAGTAACACAAATCAAAGTTAATCTGAAACTGAGCCATCTTAGGTGAATAGTCTTTAGTCAAAAGAATCGACTCATTTGAATACTATAGTAGCTCTCGCCACGACCAGGCTATATAAATATGCCAGAACTCTATAAGCGGTCATAAGGCCCGACAAGGTGTTCCTAACAATCTGCCTATGTGATCGACTAGTCATCTCACATGACTGTATGGCACTTGAACTTGCCATCAATCGCATCACACTCTAGTCACTTCGAGACGTCACCTCATACAAGTGACTATGGGCGAATACTATGCTAATCCGTGTTCACTTTAACGGGGTTCAATTGTCTCTACAACCCGTTTGGATGTAACAAAGTATAATAAAAGAGTTTTAAAATAAAACTCGAACGACAAATGCGATTATCACACATGAATAGTCAATGCCTGATTACTATTTCATGTTCTATAATCTGATTTGATCTTGTACGTAGTTGTTCATTTTAATTCAATTGAAATGACATGACTCATCATGTTTAGCCTTTGAGAAGGCTTTGGTTAGTAGGTTTTATCAATTTCTTGTACCTTACTCAACTTTACTACATACTCGTTTTCCTTTGTAATGTATACATTTGCATCACAAAACTTTCTGAGTACGTGTCGAGATCCAATCAAGACATAGGTCCTCTAGCCTAAGAATAGCTCCCACTGTTTTCACAGTGTGCGGGACTCATCCTCTTGCACATCTCATGATTGCAAGTGTACTCAATTTCCGTTATAAATATCTCTCATTGTTCTTTATTGCCTAGAACGATTCTAGAAAATCTACTTCTTAATTAACATAGCCATAATGGTATCTTAACCATCCTAATGTGTTTTGATTATGGTTTTGTTGGAAACCATGCGCAATCTCAATTGTCAATTGTCACTTGTGTAACACCCTTACACAAAATTGCATCATAAACACTTTGCTTTACTTCCTTAATGCTTCTGCAAGCACTTAAGGGTAATCTTTATATACTAGGTAAAGATTACTTAAATTCGATTTTGAAAACAATTCATCATACTCAAAGTATATGAAGTGTTATACATCATTACTCATTTATTTGATCCGCGAAGCAAATGGAATCAATCAAATATGTTCAATTTAATTGAACTAGTCATGAATCTTATCAACATAAGACTTCTTACTGACGCTAATATCATGTGGATTTATCTTCATAAATCCGGATATTCAAGATGTATTATAATACTCCAAAAGTCTTAAATCATTCTCAATGATCAATATGTCATCCACATATTGGACTAATTAAAATTTCCGTAACTCCCACTAAACTCCATGTATAAACACAACTTCTCGACTTATCGAGAAATGTTTTATCACATGATTAAAAATGTTGATTCTAACTCATTGATGTCCTACTTAATACCCTCTCTTAAGTTTCACACTATCTTAGGATTGCAAGAATCTACTAAACTCAAGACATGTATTGAATACATTCCTTCTATTGAAGAAGTGGGTTTTAGATTCACTCGCTATGTATTTCATAACCTCATAATGAAACACAATCCCTAAGAAGATCCAAATAGACTTAAGCATTTCAATTAGTGCAAAACCTTTTGCAACCAATCTTGCATTGAAATATCTCTTTATTAGTGCAAAAAACCTTTGTCACTAATCAAGCCTTTTATTTCGGATTCTCATGGCTCTAAGCCTTGTATTGAGTTGTGACTTAAACACTCTCATGTAAGTCATATGTTCATTACTTTCTAGAAGTAATCAACTTGAATCAAACGATTTCTTTTGTAAGTTGTAAGCTCTTTACTTTCTTAAAAGTAACATGAATTCATCATTTTTAACAAATGACGAATTTAACCTCCTAGGTTTTAAAGAAACAACGTCTTACACAAAAAATCTCATGTAGCCAAGAAAGACCAGTTTCTTGCGACATAACATTCTTTGTGGCTCTTGAATAAATTCTCCCACTCTGTCTTCTAGAAATAAACTTGTATTTTAGAAAGACAGCTTCACGAGCCGCAAACCCGTCGTACTCGTGATAATTGAAAAGGGAAAAATGAGCATTTGTTTCTTGTGAAAACTTACAAACATGGTACCCTTACCATTTCATATCTCATATGATTCGATTTATTGGAAAAATAATTTAGACAAAAAAGATAAAATCCCCAAAAGGATCAAGTAACTCAAAGTAACTTGATTGAAATCCAAACCATATCGAATAGCGTTTGATTTCTTATCTAATCACACATTATTCCATAATGCGTGCTAAGAGAGATTAACTTGTGATACTATATCACATTTCCTTTGGCTTATATCAAAGTCTTCACTTTGATAATCCTATCACGACTAAATCGTGATTCCTTGAACTCTTTGAAATTCTTCAAAGATTTCTCCTTTTACCTTATTAAGTGAACATATTAGCGTCAACTTAAATCGTTGGTAAAAGAAAATGATCAACCTATTTTGGATCGATGATATTCAACCTCGATCTCCTTTTCAACCAAAAAGCACGAGACATCTTGCTTTGAATACAAGATACGCATATACCATTAACAATCTAATGGTTTCAAGAGTACTCGATAACTCTTTGCGTTCATCATTCCAAAAATTTAAGGTTTGATCTTGGGTTACCAATTTGAGTCTTGCATCATCTTCATGATATATTATTCCAGTTTGGTTTAGAATATACTCACCTTGATAATGGACTAGCCATACATCAAATCGTGGTGTAAAGGGTCACAAAAGTGAAACCTCTTTTGTATCGTAACAAGTATATATTCTTATTTAGAGTTTATGTACTTAATAGTCATAATTAAGTACAACTCCAAACCCGAAAGCTAGATTAGTGCACAATGACTCTATCTCTCGACTTCGTTGTTGCTAGTCGTCATATTCTAATCATCCTATGTGTCAAACATAATGATGAAAACCTCCATTGGTTTCTAATATTGACGAAGTGGTACTAGCAAAATTTATGTTTAATCAAATAAACATTTAAAGAAGAAGGTCCCATTTAGATGTCCCACAACTAACTTGTTGATTCTTCAATAATTTGGGGTAGTTTCCTCTCTAGTGTCTAACATTTAAGACAATGGAAACATCGGTCGGGATTGATAGGTTAAGTATTGTCATTCTCAACAACTTTACCTTTAACATTACCTTGTATCAATTCCATTATAATCTTTACTTCTTGAACCTCGTTCTTATCTTAACGGTTGAAGAAAATGCTCCCACTCATTTCAATGAGTCTTTGCTTTGAGAAGCAAAATTGAATTCATGAAGATTACTCTTCATTTGTTCGTTTTAGTCTTAAAACTTTCATTGAAGTGGTTGCGTTATTTTGGTCAATTACGAATTCCAACAAATCTAATTACCAAAACAATTTATCATTTCAAGGTACTTAATTCAATTAAGTATATGAAAAATAATCCATTGTAAGTAGATGTGTTAGTCAAGAATCAAAAACCTGTTTGATAATGAATAACTTTAATCTATACTCTTTACAAGAGATCCTTAGCAATGGTTCATTTGAGGTTTTAGAAGCAAATTCATATTTGTCTTTAGTCACGGTATTTTAATGGAGATTTGAATCAAAAATCGAAATGATATCGTATATGAATTGTGGTAAAGAAATAGAACAATATAAAAACGGAATAGTGGAAAATTTAACATTTATCGTTTTATTAATACTTGGAAAAACAAGTATAGCATTTACATAGTGACCTCTACCCAACTATGATAAATGATTCCAAGACCCAAATTCATATTGACTTAGGCACGGTGGGGCCGATACATCCTTTATCAATATAACTCGGTGGATTAACGTTTAATCGATTCTACTTTTAGAACTCTTGGTCGATAATATTACATTAACATTTATCTTTAGCCCAAAACACATATGACAAGGGCACGGTGGGGCCGATACATCCCTTATCAAAAACTTTTGTTGAGTTCAATCCAAATTTCGAATAAATGTGTCCATGATCCAAACCCACATTAACTTGGGCACGGTGTGGCCGATACATCCCTTATCAACATGAATTCGGTGGATAGACATTTATCACCCACTTCCCCTACGTAACAAGGTTTGTACCCCGGTGGGGCCGAGCGCACTCCCTCGCGAAATAGGTTTTCATGGTTTCTACTATTTGGTAAGGCTATGTCTCAATTAATTATTTTAGCGAGAGGTCATGTCAATTTATTATCTATCACGTTTTAAGTGAACTAAAGCGGTGAACTACGATAATTTTAATTGACACGGTCGATAAACTCGATAAAAGAAGATGCATGTTTTAGTTATGGCGATTTAGCGATGCATGCGACATAAAATAAAATGCAAGCATAAAATAAATCCTAGTATGGCCTTTCCTAAAATAGAAAAACTATTTAACTATTACATATTCGGAAACCAACTCCATTGGTCCCTTGAACTTCGGTTGTGACACGCATCTCGAGGTAACACCGTCTTTATGTATCGCCATCTTGAAGAAATCCGTCTTTGGGAACTCCGAGATAATTAAAATTACATAATAAATTACATAATTTCCTATTATACATTTGTAACTAAAATAAAATAAATCTATTAAATTACAAAACGGTGATACGAGATCACAAAAATACAACCGAATCGATAATCCCATACATTTCGGGTAATACCAATTAAAACTAAGGCCATACTAAGCAAAATTACATAATTCAAAAATTACATAAATTAAATTATGACAATCATAAAGAAAATGCAGCATTATAATATGTATGAACATGCCCAATTTTATGCTAAATCGCCTTTAATGTGCCAATATCGTATATTACTTGGTTTTTACGGATTTGCGTGATTTCAACATTTTACAATCACAAAAATTACATAAATTCATATTTATGCATAAGTTAATTACCCTAACCTCTTAGGACTCAAAATTTAGTCTTCACTAATAAATTGACCATGATTAACTCAAAATTCTAAAATTGTTCATTAATAGTCCAAAAATACAAAAATAAGCTATAAACTTCAAATAAATCACAAAATTTCAAATAAATTCAAAATTTGAAATTTAAACTCATGAACATTCTGGAAAAATACTATGACACTCATAATGTTCAAAATCTTAGGTTAAAAATTTCGAAATTTTCCGGAAAAACAATGTTGCGGTTCATCGATTTTAACTAAAATAATCATAAGACATGAGAAAAATTATATTCATTAACTTTTCAATTTTAGATCTGAAAAATATAATAAAATGCAACATTGGACGTTTTTCCTTAGTCATAGATTATGTTTTATTAATTTTTCACTAATAATGTCACTATTTATGCTATTTTTCTTCAAAAATCCATAAATCATGCAAAAAGACTTCTTTATAGCCAATTATTTTACACACATCTTGTAAAATTGCATGTGACAACATATTAAATTTCTATGACCAGATTCGAAATTTAACTCATATTAACCTATTTTTCACCTAAATCCGAATTTAATAATGAAAAATCCATTTTTCGAGCATAACAAGTCCAAAAATTATGAAAATTTACAGGTTATCTCAAAATAATATATGTGACAACATATCCAAAAATCACTAAAAAATTCGAAGTATAGGAAATTTTAGACCGAAAATGACATTTTTACTCATAAAATCATATTTAAAGGTCATTATTGTATAATATGAACAATAAAAATCCGTAAAATTAACCAAAATATCCTAAAACATTTTAGGACCAGAAATATTAACATGCATGAATTAATTTCGTGATATATCATAATAACACAAATTTTACAAGTTTTATATGTTATTCTTATAACTCGGAAAAACTTTTAACCGATTTGCATGCAAACAACCATGGCTCTTGATACCGATTGAAGGAAATGTAGATCTATATACATACTAACATACTCATATATGTCTAAATTAATTTGTCATAAAATTAAATAAGGATTTTATGCATGCAAACAATAAATCAAAATAAGGAAGAAACATTATTCTTACATTGTGATTTCGGTTTTATGGGCACAAAAGAGATCTCCTTCTCTCTTGTTCTTGAGCTTTCCTTATGGATGAACCAAGATCCAAGTGTAGGATCTCTCCCTAAGCTTTATACCCAAGGCTTTCTCTTAATTTAATTAATATTACATGAACTAGTATAATATTAATGTAGTAGAAAAATGACCCAAAAATAATATAAACACTTAATTATTTTCGGTTTTGTAGAGAGAAGAAGAGGAGGATTATTATTCTCTCTAGAATTATATTTTGGATGAGTAAAAATGAATGAAAGAACTCAACTAACTCCTTAGTGAATATTAGGCAAAATGATAAGAAAAATCTCCAACATTTTTCTTCCCAAAACCGGTGGGAGTGGAGGAAATAAAAGAGCCAATGCATGCCCTAGTTGTTCTTCACAATGAACCATAGGCATGCAAGGCTAGTTTAGTAGGTAATTATATTGTTTACCACTAATAAGAACAACTTAATATTTGTCTAATATT
The DNA here is from genome assembly GCF_048544455.1 of Silene latifolia. Lineage (NCBI taxonomy): Eukaryota > Viridiplantae > Streptophyta > Magnoliopsida > Caryophyllales > Caryophyllaceae > Silene > Silene latifolia. Next base: position 91,889,282 of record NC_133533.1, read on the forward strand.
CCTCCAATTTTCGGCACATAGGATAATATGGATTCCATATTATTTTTGTCAAATGTCAATATGTCACATGTCATATGTAACATAAATTGTTATGTATTTTTAACATATTAAAAATCAACGTATTAATAAAAATACGTCATATACAAAAATCGACTTAGTAATTCATAATTACTTGTACCAAAATATTTTACCAATTTATAAATCATATTTATAATAATTCATTCAATTCCGATTGTTTCTTTAAACAATAATTTCATCCGAGTAATGATACAATTCGATTACTCAGACCGTATCTCATTTAATCACATTTCAATTTGATACGTAAATTTTACTTCCAAAATCGTCCGTCAATTTTCAAGTAATTTAATCAACTCGTAACATTATACGATTAATTAAATGATCAATTAAGAGTGTTGCCCTATAGGTATGACCTAGGGGGTCAACTGATCACCACCGTCATACGACAGTAATGTCAAACTCTAGTCAGCCAATCATTACCGATATATGTTGACCAGTTGACAGTAAAAATACTTCCCAATTGTATTCTTTAAAATGAGATTTAATAATGATATTTAAATCATGTGATCGTACTATTGTTGAGGACACATTTCCCAACAAAAACTTGTCCGAGAACTAGGCTCTTCCTCGGACTGTGCTTCTTGAAATAGCCTTCTCTTAACTCACAGGGTCCTCTCTAGCTCGAGATCAAGGGGAAATAATTCGCCTTGTTGTGACCTGCGCATAAGAATAAACTACAACAAAAAGATGAGAAAAGTTTAAGGAACAAAAAAAAGTTCCTTCAACTAAGAAAAAGACTAAAAAAAAAAAAAACTAAAACTAGCGCTGCCTCCCCGGCAACGGCGCCAAAATTTGATGCTTGTCGTTGTGTGTACCAAAAATAATATTTATAAAACCTTTTAAAACTAACAGAAGCTAGTGGTAATAGGGTCGATCCACATGGAGGTAGGGAGATAATAGTTATTTTCAATTTTAGTCCAACGGTAACACTGAGGGGGGTTTTGATATGAATTAATTTTAAAACTAATAACATAAACTAAATAAATAAATAAAAGTAGCAAAAGATGTAAACAATGATAAAAGAAATGCTAAGACGGTCGGTTCACTATAGCTACGATGGCACAATATCCTAGGTAAGTCCAAAATACAGTCGTGAAAGATGGGTAAAACAGGTCCTATCAGTCCAAGTTAACTAGTAGCTCCTTTCGGCCTATGCTACCAGTCCCTAAGTCTCACTAATGCTAGCTCTCGCCCCGATTAGTAATTCCTAAAGCCTAAATTACATTATCTCTCGATCGCAGCAATTAGTCGTCTTAATTCGTTAATTAATGCCCTCCCCTATCTTTCGATCTGCGGGTTGGTCAAAACTAAGCATCTAACAAGTCTCCTCTCGGTCTCATTGTTAAATATTGCACTTAACGAAACAAACGAATGCTAATCAGACACGAAGTCGGTCGATCTACCAGCTACCCTAGTCGATCGATAAACCAGCTCAGTCGATCGACTAGATAAGCCAGTCGATCGACCAAGCCCTAATCCGGGGTCACCTATTCTAAGGCCATCTACGCTATAGCTCCCCTACATCTTAGCAAAGGGTGTTTAGCTACTCGTATTGGCGATAATAATAACAGTAAGATTAACAAATAAAGCAAACGAATTCATAATTGAATTAACTAAATAAATAACTAACATGAAACGAGAAATTGGCTTTGGATTCTATCTAGCAATTCTAACTACGGAAGAATAAAAGCAACGAAATTGAACGAAAGAACAGAGAATACCGTAAAGAGGAATTGCAGAGAAAAGATCAAACCCAATGCAAAAGAAAACTTTATTGATGGAAAATTAATCTAAACTAATGAATACTGGATTGTATGATAGGAACTGAATTAAACTAAGCTAATGAATGAATGGAATTTAATAGGAAGGGGTTACGTTAAATAAGAATGTCACGTAAAGCCCTATTCCTAAAACCTAAATACAATGGGCTTCCTAATTCTCGTCCTTTTAATTTCCGCATCAGCTCGTGGAGTGGTCGATCGACCACTTGGACCGGTCGATCGACTGAGTATCGCTGAACATTAGCTTCTGATCTTCTTTTGGAATCGCGCGTTGGTCGATCGACCATGTAGGTCAGTCGATCGACTGCTTCTCTTTCCTGCAGACTTTTGTTCAGCATTCTGTCAGTCTATAGACCATGTAGGTCAGTCTATAGACCACTGTAGCTGGTAGTTCGCTTCTAAAACTTTCGCAAATATATCTTTCAGGCCTTGAAATGCGCACCAAGTTTGTCTCTCGAGTCACTACTCCATATCAAATGCAATGCTAAGTACTTAAGGACGGATTCGGCTCGATTTCCGCTGGATTCTTCACATTTCTGCAATATTACACAAAAACACGAAAGTAGACAGAAATGGGGAAAATAGTAGCATAAACTACATAATTGAGCTCTGAAATGCGTGTAAAAGAGGGTGTAAAACATCATATTTTAGACACGCATCAATGGCCAGGGCTATTAGTCTTGACAGCATAACAGGTCTTCAGGTCGTCAAGGGAAAAAGTGATAGTGTTTTTTTATAGAGATACTCAACAAAGCAGACTACTTTCCATACCATAGGCACCAGTTGATAAAAAGAGACACTGCTTTCTTTGATAACCTCCACCATAAGAGGAGAGAAAAGAAGCTTACAACCTGCCCTGATGGCCAGTCATGAATACAGAACCAACCAGGGCAAGCCCAGTCAGCCCTGATAGGCGAATTTTCAGGGATCCAAACTTCGGAATCAACATGAAAAATTCCTTTATCTTTTAGCACTATTTCAAATTCAGGCATCAGGCGATTTGAGAGAGATTGATCATCTTTCAGAACTTTTGTGGGTTTGAATTAAAAATCACCATGGAAAATTGAAATCATCTCGAGAAGAGAATCATTCGGTTTATCAACCACAGGAGGTTGAGCAGCAGAAGATAAAGGGAGATTTTCAGAAGTAGTTTCTTCAGGGTTTTAGACAAGTGGAGTTCCAGGAGACATCACCCCCCTGGAAGATTTCTTTTTTTGCGGCCATCGTTGAAGGATTGTTTTAAAATTTGATCGAAGATTATAAACTAAAAATTAAGGAACTTGAAAAAGAAGATTATAAGAAGAGAATAAAGCGGATTTTTTTAGTGACGATCAACTTAATGAAGTGAGGAGGTATATATAGCCGGTAATATTAGGTTTTCAACCGCAACTTGGAAGGGTAATTAATGAGGAAGTTGCAGTAATTGCAACACGCATCACAAACTGAAAAACTAGCCATTACAAGAAGCTGATTAGTCACAATTCAACCGTTGAGCAGTTTTTACCAAAGATAGAAGTTATCTCCTTATTCCTCGCCTGACCCAGCGAAAATAAGGAGATAAGGGGCAATTGTTGGGCGTGGAACACCGTAGATATCCCTGATCAATACCTGACTTGACCTGACTATCAGGGTGTCAGGATGTCAAACTATTAGGACACATGAAGATAGGCGCCAGGCCATGGAGAGGATAACGATCAAAATACTAGGACGATATCTTACCTGGAAATAATGTTATGAGAAGAATATACGCGCATCATTAATTGGAAAGATTCTGCAATTAAATGCAGCAATTAAGGGCGTAATAATGGACATTATTACGGGTAATTAAGACAGAATATTTGGCATTAATGACGAGAAGATCCAGCCGTTCAACATTGATATATAAAGAGCACTTGGAAATCATTCAAGGTGACAAGATATTCGACACTCAAGCAGATTACTCTCATATAATTCTAAGCAATATTAAAATCATATGTGCTAAATACCAAACAATTATAGTGAAATCCTCTCCTGGCTTGGTGCCCGTGGTTTTTTCCCATTTAAGGGTTTTCCACGTACAAATCCCTTGCCTTATTAGTTCATACTTCCTGTTTTACATTTACTTATTACGCATTTTTTTATTTACTTCGTACCCTGACGTTTAATAAATAAGATAAGTGTGAGCTAGTTGACCCTGCCTAGATCAACCTTGACCCGATTTCGCCTAGCGCAAAATCCACACAAAACAGCTTCATTTATGGCACGCTCAAGCAACCTGCTGCTTCCTCGGACGATATTATGTCCTGGTGGGCGGTTAATGCGACGGTGGTCACATGGATTATGAACAGGGACGAAGCTAGGCTAAGATAATGACCGGGGCCGCTTTCCATTTTGTCTCCGTAATCATAGACCATTAGACCTCATACCATTATTTTGGCATTTCCGATATTTATTAGGATTTCTTGATTGGTTATATATGAAACATACAAATTAATACGAGAATTTTTTCATGTAATTATTTAATTATACACTGATTTATTCAATAGGCTCATTCTATATTTTATAGAGAGTTGTTTATTTTATGAATAAACAAATCGAAAACATAAATATAAATGTTAATATATAGACGATTCTACTATAAATTACGGTGAGACTAATAAAACAATTTACGAATCTAGGCAAAAAAAAGGAAATTGTGAAGAAAAAAGAAAGCAAAAAGCAAATTCTAAAACCAAAAAATCCACGAATCCAGGCTAAATAAGGAGATGTGAAGGAAAAAAGGAAGCAAAAAGCGAATTCCAAAACATACTGATGCTTGCGTCGAACGCGGGACTTGGTGTGTATAGCATGACGTTCTTACCAACATACAACTAGTAACAATGCTGTCAATTATTACTAGTATTTTTTAATTATTCTTTAGAGCCTCACCCGGGCCATGGCCCATCCGGCCCAGCCTTAGCTCCGTCTCTGATTATGAATACCATTGAAAAGGATTTACGTTCTACTATTTCTTTTAACAATATCGCTAAGAATCTTTGGGATGAACTCAGGCTACTATTTTTGATTGGAAATGTCTCTCGTCTTTAAAAAATTACTTCTGATATTGATGCTTGCAAACAGGGTCCACAAAATATACGTAGACCTATTACGGTCGTATAAAATGATTTTGGGACGATCTGCGTGAGTGCGAACCAACTCCAACTTGTTCGTGCTCTGGGTGCAAATGCAAGATGACATAAATGTTTCTCCAACATCGGAATTATGCTCGCGCTCGTGAATTTCTGATGGGCCTCGAATCTTGTTTCACTGTGATTCGTTCTCATATTTTTTGTTTGGAATCCTTACCCTATATTAATCATGTTTACAACCTGTTAATTCAGGAAGAAGGTATGCGACCTTTCTTTAATTCCAAACACGAACCACAAGCAGATTCTCTTCCCTTTGTAGCTCGATTTCATGGGACTTGTGGTCATTCTTCAGCGGGTGTGTTAGAGATCCACCATTGAATAAGGACTCTTCTAGTCCTCGTTATGTTTGTCGTGCTTGTAACAGTTCTGGTCATGTCGTAAAGATTTGTTTTCGAGGTACGGGACGCTTTCCTTCATGGTGGGGCAATCGTTCTTGTGAAAGAATTATGTGGCCACCTTCGTCTGAACAGGAGCACCCGTCTTCTGGTAATGGAAGTTAGTCTAGCCGCACTCTTGCGTTGGTGGCAACCGGTGGTACCTCAACTTCTAGTGGAAGAAATTTTTGCGATGGAGATTGTCTTGATATTAATAATTTCAGCAAGGCTGAATGGGATGAGCTGACACATCTTTGGAATCTACTCAAGTCGACTGTCGTGGATCAACTTAATGGTAATGCTTCTAAACATTCTTGGATAATTGATAGAAGGTTATCTCACCATATGTCGGGCAGTTTTTACTACTTTATTAATGTCGTTGTTATTCCATCTAGTTCTATTAGTATGCCTAATGGTAATCGTGCTATGGCCACTAAACGTGGCGATATTATGCTTGGACCGAAATTAATTCTAAAAAATGCTTTGTATATTCCTAATTTGCATTGTAATTTAATTTCCATTTCTAGCTTATTGCTTGATGGTACTCTTTCCATTCAATTTACTCACAAGTTATGTGCCATTTAGGAACGTGCCTCGAAGATGATCATTGGTGCGGGTGAGCAACGTGAGGGACTCTACTTTTTGCGCGGCGTTTGTGACTCAGGGGGCGAAGGTTTTCTCGGCTAAAGCATGAGATACGACGGAACATTGGCATCAATGTTTAGGATACCCATCTTCGAAAGTAATTGACTAGTTAAATTTTATTCCTCGCAATAGTCATTGTCCTTTTGAGAGAAAAACTTGTGATTTATGTCTTCGGGCAAAACAAACCCATTCTGCGTTTGATTTAAGCATTAATAAAGATGCTCAAATTTTGACTTATGATACGTCTGTCGTGTACCTATCAAAAATAAACTAACTAAACTAACTAATAGCTAGGGAAGTCAGGTCGATCTCCTCAGGGAGGCAAGATATCTGTAGAAGTCCGTCTATTTGGTCACAAATTGGGGGGGGGGGGGGGGGGTGTTTAAATTGTTTTCTAAACTATAAGGTGTAAAGGGAAGAGAAGTAAAGACAAGAGCAGTAAAGGCAGGAAAGATTATAAACTATCAGATAAGAGGGGACATGTCAGGATTTCGGTTCACTACGGTAGTCCAGTGACTCAAGTGTAAACAGCTTAGACAGATTAATGCAAGACGGATGTGGAAAGGTCCTTTCGGTCCACTTTCTATCCTAAAATACCACTAACTAAATTTTCATTCTCGTCAGGGTAGTCTACTGTTCATAGCAGGCCTATTTAGTCCAATCTTTCGATCCAGGATTAATTTTAGCCAGGTTAAAGGGATGACTCAGAAGCGTGCACTCAACTAAGTCGGTAAAATACAATTAAATTGCTATGGTGACAGAGTCTCACAATTAACTCATCTAAACTATTTACTACATCGTCACATTCCTACCGCAGATTCCCTAATCCCAACATGAAAGAGGTTTAGCTACTCATATTGCTATTTAAACTATCAAAACTAACAATCAACAATGAATTAACAATAAACATAATGAAATAACAAATAAAATGCATAAAATTAAATTAGGGCAGAACTAAATATGACTAAACAAGGAATTAAAGCAAACAAAAGAGAGATTATTATTAAGAGAAGAGAAAGAGATTACAATCGTGCGAATCCGGCGTAAAGAACGACAAAATCCAAGCGAAATAATCCCAAGAACAAAGTTACAGTAAAAGGGAAAATGTAACGTAATAAGTTTTCTGTGAAAGCTAAACTGAATGATTGATAAGATAAAAGATCCTAATGACCTAGTTAACATAGGTTTAAATAGAAAACAACATAAGTTCATCGAAATAAAATAATTCACGGGCTAATTAAAGCCCATGACAGCGGAAATCACTCGATCGAGTGGAATAAAACCACTCGATCGAGCAAAACTCAGCATAATCTAATCGATCGAGTAGAATAATTACTCGATCGAGTAACTCTCTTTTCAGCGCTTATGGATCGAGTAGAAAACTACTCGATCGACCAACTGGGACCATAAAAACCACTCGATCGAGTGGTAAAACTACTCGATCGAGTCTTCTGTCTTCAAATCAGCTCAAGTCATTGCCCGACTGCCTCGTAATCCGTGCCTTCACGCATTCCAATGCAGTATCTCACTCTGGAAATTCCCGTCTCCTCTAAATGCATGCAAAAAGGACGAAAAAGGGTACGATTCCACTACTTTCGCGTTCATTTCTACAAAATGGACAAAACGAACCAAAGTAGCCAATTCGGGGCATAATGCAATATAAATAGTGCAAAAGTACATAGAAATACGTGCTAAAATAGGCTAAAAAGACTATATAAAAGGCACGTATCAACTTACTTCATTGTGATTTATAGGATACGTATACGGCTAATGATCGTACGTTATTCTTCAAGTTTTATACCCTGTCATACTTATTCACCGATTAATTCGAGCTAGTTAACCCTGCCTAGACCTACCCTGACCTGATTTCGCCTTCCGCAAAATCCATACAAAACAATTGACACCCACTGTGGGGGCATCTAACTCTTTAAAATCGTTTTTCCTTATCTCATAAAACCCAAATAACCTACAAAAATGGCCCAGCCTACCATCGAAGAACAATTGAATGCAGCCCTCTAACAAATAACTGAGTTGGAAAGCTTGAAAGAAAAATTAGCCTAAATTGAGGATAAAATCCTTCAGTTAAGAGAATCCGAGTAAGCTCTGAAACAAAAACTGGAAAAAACTCAAGGAGCAGGCTCTAGATTCCAGCCAGGAACACCATTTGCATCAATTATTAATAATTTCTCCAGTTTTGGGAGTCCAAGTGGCTCTAAATTTATCAATATTGATGGCGACGGTGAGCTAAATAATAGCAATTAAAAACCTGATTAGTTTGCAGCAGCCATCACGATGGCAGTAGTCCAGGAGATGAAGAAATTAAATGAAAAATTCGAGAAAATACCTTGTTGAATCATATAGCTTATATGTTTATGTTTTGATGATGTCAAGGTGTTTTATACTTTATATACTTGTTGCGTATAATTGTTTGTCAAGTGTTTTAGAATTAACCTATTACGAGCAACTAAGAAGATTGTGACAATTGCATGAGAAGTTCAAGCCTTCGTTCAAGATCAAACGGTTCAAGATTCATTCAAGAATTATGTAAAGACGAAGTTCGTCTAAAGATTAATCAAGCTTGGATGATGAAGTAGCCTATACTCGAAGATCTCCTTGAAGATTAGAATAGTATAGGTGATTATCTCATAATGGTAATCAAGAATGAGTTTCTTGATTTATTAAAGTTATAGCTTTGCAGCTATAACATTACTAGTAAAAGAGCTCAATGTTATAGCTCTCCTACTATAACATTGAGATGCTGAGTTTTTATACACGACTTATAACTGTTTCGAAAATTGTTTTATAATTGTTTAAAGTTTATTTTAAATGTTCTAATAAAAGTATTTATATATTAAAGCCCGGTTTAGTGAGGAGTCCGGCTTTGTATTAAACTTTATTAGTAGTTGTAATGGATCAACTTATGAGTTGGACTTTGCTACTAATTAGGGTTTTAACATAGCCTCTCTTAAAACCTAAATTATAATCATATGTTAAGACTAGGGTTTGCACGAGTCACGAGGCACATGAGCCGTGACATCTCGTGTTACCTAGGGTATATTAGGTAAAGATTTTATTCTATAATAATATCTTTACATATCTTATATATCTTACTTAATATATTTGTTTATGGTAAAAGATATTCTTGTTTTAGGAAATCTTATCATAATCTTAGAATTTATAGTAAAGATAATATTTGGAAAGATTATATTCTATCTCTTAGAATATTCTTTATTATCTTTTAAGGCTTTTAGGAAAGAGATAATAATAAGATATAATTTGTTTTTATATCTTAATATTTTGGCTATTAGGGTTTGACAAAACCGTGTAGCCTACTCCTTCTTCTCTTATAAATACTTTGCTATTTACAACATCTAAAAGAGAGACCTTAAGCATAAAAAATGATTTCATCTTTACAAAGCAAAACCGTGTGTTTTAAAAGGAAAACCGTTTTGTTATTTGAATGGTCGTGTGTTTATAAAGCTCGCATACTCGTTCTTCATTTATCGTTATAAGAAAATAGTGCTTAGTTGATTGCTTAACTTGTTTATTAACGTGAACCTTTGTTAGAATCATTAGTGCTTTCTTATTAGCGTAAGTTAGTCACTCGTGTATTTAACGGTACTCATTGGGTTACAGCTACAGTTAGTTGTACGAGTTGGTTTAGTAAATTTGTAATCCGTAGAAAGGTACTAAATTTATTAATCGAGAATAGTGGACGTAGGTTTCGAATTGTGAAATTGAACCACTTCAAAAACCGTGTGTCTCTTCGTTCTTTCGTTTGTTTCGCTTATTACATTTACCTTCATTAGTTGATTAGTTAACGTTTAAACAATAAACTTTAAATAATCAATTACAATAGCATAATCGAAAAAGCTTTTAAAAGTTTTAAATCCTCAATTCACCCCCCCTCTTGAGTATTTTGGATCAATAGACTCTTCAATTGGTATCAGAGCCTCGTGCTCTTGATTGCCTAACCGCAAAGAGGCTGATCTATCTTGTTTTTCATTTATCGTATCGTTTTATTTCCGCTGCCTATCACGTGATAAATGGATTCCAAATATCTCAAGTGTCCCGTCTTTGATGGGAAGAATTATGGATTATGGAAGAACATGATGACTCACTATGTGAAAGGTCATGATTGGGAGTGCTGGAGGATTATCCAAAACGGACCGCACAAAATTCTCGTGGCATCCGAGGAAGGAACTACCTATGAAAAGAAAGAAGAGGACTATGTCGAGGCCGACTACAAGAAGGCCGAAAAGAACTCCAAAGCAATAAGTCTTCTGCAAAACGGAATGACTTCTACTAAGTTTGATCGGTTCTCTTCATGCTCCACGGCCAAGGAGACATGGGATGGGCTTGAACTAGCTTATGAAGGTACTTCCATTGTTAGGAAGCACCGAATAGATTTGCTTATGCAAAGATATGAGCTATTCATTATGGAGCCTAATGAGTCTCTAGATAGTATGTCCGCAAGGTTTTCAAGAATCATAAATGAACTGAAAAACCTAGGTAGGAAATTCTGTACTGAGAACATTGCTAGAAAGGTTCTTAGGAGCCTGACTAAGAAGTGGCGTGCTAAGGTCACTGCAATGGAGGAATCACGAGATCTTGAAACCCTATCCTATCAAGAACTCATTGGTGCTCTCATGGCCCATGAAATTACTCTTAACAAAGATGACGCTGAACCAAGTCGTAATAAGAGTATGGCCTTAAAGAGCGAAGAAGTTGACTCTGACTTAGAGGATGAAACTGTTCTGTTTGCACGCCGTTTCAAAAATAAGATATTTCGAAACAAACAAACAAAATCATCCTATAACAACAATAACAACAAATCATTCAACAAAAAGGTTACTGACTCGAAATCGTCCTTCGGAAATAGAGGCTGCTTCAAGTGTCGAGAATCCGGTCATATGATCAAGGATTGTCCAACATGGGAGAAGATAAAGGACAAGACAAAACGTGAGAAGACAAAGAGAGAATTCAAACAAGTCATGATGGCGTCGTGTTGGGGAGACCTTGACTCAGAAGTTGACGAGGAATATGAAGACGACGAAGTAGCAAACCTTTGTCTCAGCAGTGTTAGTCTTGACCTAATCTCCGACAGTGACGATGAAAGCACAAATTCTCACTCAAACTATTGCTTTCTCGGAGAATCAGACGAAGATGACGATGAAGAGGTAAGTTATCTTGAGCTTAAAAAATGTGTTAAGAAGTTGTCAAAAAAGGCTTTAATTGAATACTTTGAACAATCTCTTGATAAGTGTCACGAACAGGATTTGGAATTGAAAGATCTAAAGGAACAGATTCTCGAAATTGCGGAAGAGAATCATACTATGAAGGCCAAAGCTAAGAAGTTGAAATCTAAGGTTACAGCTGAGAAAGCAACAACATTAGATTCTACTATGGCCGAAAAGAAGGAATTAGAGTCCAAAGTTATAGCTAATGAAGCTATAACTTCCGACCTAAAGCTTAACATCAAACACCTTCAAGCCAAAGTTATATCTAATGAAGCTATAACTTTAGAACTTAGAAAAGCCAGAGAACTTTTGGAAGCTAAGGTCACATCTAATGAAGTAGCGATCTTAGACCAAAAGAAAGAGATAGATTCTCTTTCAAAACAATTTAAAGAATCTAAGACCGATATGATCAATGTTAAGAAACAACACACCGATGTTGTGTTCATTCTTAATAAACGATTCCAAGACTTTCGTGATAACTTTAAAAAATACAATGATGTAGATCACACGAAATGTCAAGAGGAAATTAAAACCTTAAAAGACCTACTACTACACGCTAGAAAGGTCCATGATAAGTGGGAAGGTAGCACAAAAGTCCTAAACTTCCTAACCGAACAATCTGACAATAATATGAAGATGGGGTTAGGACATGAGTGCTACAGCCGTAGAGATCACTCTAAATGCAAATCAACACTTTCGGATTTTGACTTCAGAAAAAGGAAGTATGCTGATCTTCCTGAATACTTGATTTGCAATTACTGTGGTCATACGGGTCACATCCAAATCAATTGTGTCAAAAAGGCTCATGATTTACGAAAAAATGCCGACCATGCTAAAACTGCTGACACAGTTGACAAGGATAAGGAAACCCCCACTAACGAACCTAACGAAGAAAGGAATAATAAATTTCGTTGGTTCTATGACATGGCCTTTGACTACACCAAGAAACCTAGCACTTCTCAAAACCCTTGTCGATCTCAACCTAGTAAGCCTATTCACAAGGGAAATAGTCAAGAGAGACCTAGAGAAATTCCTAGACCTAGAGAAAACCCTAACCCTAGAACACCTCCTAATCCAAACAAACCTAAGGTTAGAAAAACGGTCATTAAACGTGTTTGGGTTCGAAAGGACTTAGTTTATAGAGTAACTAATCAAAAGGGACCCAACTTAGCTTGGGTACCTAAAAACTGTATCTAATCCTTTATGCAGGAAGTAGTGAAAGAAAACAATCAATGGTATCTTGATAGTGGTTGCTCAAGACACATGACCGGAGATAAGAATCTGTTTCTTTCACTCAAGCCCTTCAACGGAGGAAAAGTAACGTTCGGGGACAACAAAAAGGGAAAAGTTATTGGCGTTGGCAAAATCGGAATTTCTAAGTCTCATGCAATCAGTGATGTTTATCTCGTGGATGGTCTAAAACATAACTTGCTAAGCATATATCAACTATGCAACAAAGGTAACAAAGTAGTTTTTCATACTGATAGTTGTCGCATTATTATTGAAGGAACTAGCAATGTTATTCTTGAAGGTCATAGGAAAAGAAATGTTTATATGGTAGATTTAAATGTTGTGCCTACTAACTCCTTTTCATGCATGAAAGTTACACTTGATGATCCTTGTTTATGGCATAAACGGTTTGGTCACATTAGCTCACTAACCTTGAACAAGCTCAAGAAGTGGGACTTGGTGGAAGGGTTACCTAAGATCAAGTTCGACCAAGAAAAGATGTGTGACACGTGTGCAAGGTGCAAACAAGTAAGATCATCGTTCAAACCGAAAAGAGTAGTAAGCACAAATCAAGCCTTGGAATTAGTACACATGGATTTATGTGGACCAATGAAGGTAAGAAGTAGAGGAGGATCCAGGTACGTCTTCGTTCTTGTAGACGACTACTCAAGGTATGTATGGCCTATCTTTCTTCATTCAAAAGATGAAACTTTTGATGAATTTGATTGTCTTATGAAACGTGTTCAAAACAAATAAAAGACTAATCTTGTATCTATTCGTACGGATCATGGCACCGAATTTGACAACCAAACTTTTATAGAATATTGTAGAGTTAATGGTGTAGGGCATAACTTTTCTGCACCAAGAACTCCTCAACAAAACGATGTCGTTGAACGTATGAATAGAACTTTAGAAGATATGGCACGTACAATGCTTTTGTGTAGTGGTTTACCTCGTAACTTTTGGGCTGAAGCCATTAGTACTTCTTGCTACATCCATAATCATGCTATGATCCGACCTATTCTTAAGAAAACCCCCTACGAACTCCTTAGAGGTCGAAAACCTAATATCTCCCATCTTCGTTGCTTTAGGAGCAAGTGGTTTGTGCATAATAACAGAAAAAACCGTTTAAGCAAATTCGACCCTAGAAGTGATGAGGCGATTTTCATAGGATACTCAGATCATAGCAAGGCCTACAAAGTCTTCAATAAAAGAACTCTTTGTATTGAAGAAAGTGTCCACGTTATTTTTTATGAAGATAACGTGTTCGATAAGCCTTTACAGGATAAGGAAGAAGACTTGGATAAACCCGACTTTCGTCTTTCAAGAGACGATCCCCCGGAATTGGAATTAGAGGATAACGAAATTGAGGGAATAAGTGATGAACTTATTCGTTCCTCAAAAGATAAAAAGGAGAAAGGCAAAGTTATAGTTGATGATACTATAACATTGACTCACGACAAGAACTCCCAAACTAATGTTATAGATGATGTTACTATAACATTGAATCCAAATCAAGGTGTAGAGTCCGAGGTTATAATCGGCTCAAATACAACACCTGGATTGGATTCAGGGGGAACTTCCTCCAATTCCGAACCAAATGAAGTCGGGTCAAGCTCAAATAACGATGAAGAACCAAGCACTTCAACAAAGTGGAAATACAAGAATTCACACCCCATGGACAATATTCTTGGAAATATTAAGAAGGGTGTTCAAACAAGACGTTCCTTAAACAACTTCTGTTCTTTCTACTCTTTCCTATCCATGATCGAACCAAAGAACATAAATGAAGCTCTTGCTGAATCAGATTGGATTATAGCTATGCAAGAAGAGCTACAACAGTTCGAAAGAAACAAGGTTTGGCATTTAGTTCCTAGACCAAAAGATCGTTCAGTCATTGGAACTAGGTGGGTCTTTAGGAAAAAATTAGATGATGCCGGAGTCATTGTCAGAAACAAAGCAAGATTGGTGGTCCAAGGGTATAATCAACAAGAAGGAATAGATTATGACGAGACTTTCGCACCTGTTGCTCGCCTTGAATCTATTAGACTTCTGATAGCATTCGCCGCACACAAGGGAATGAAGCTCTTCCAGATGTATGTCAAGACGACATTCTTAAACGGTTATTTACAAGAGGAAGTCTTCGTTGAACAGCCCCATGGTTTTAAGAATATCAAATTTGAGGATCACATGTTCAAATTGGATAAAGCCCTATATCAATTAAAGCAGGCACCTAGGGCATGGTACGATCGATTATCTAAGTTTCTACTTGACAGTGGATTCAGTAGAGGATCCGTTGACAAAACCCTATTCCTAAAAACTGAGGGTACTGACCTTTTGGTTGTTCAAATATACATCGATGATATTATCTTTGGATCGACCAACCGAAGCCTATGCAAGTACTTTTCTGTGTTAATGACTTCCGAGTTCGAGATGAGTATGATGGGAGAATTGAAATTCTTCCTAGGTCTACAAATACAACAAACAGATGAAGGCATTAAGATCCATCATCAAAAATATATCAAAGAGTTGATTCGGAAATTTGGAATGGAAAATTCACATGCTATGCCTACTCCAATGGTTGAGAACAAGAAATTGACATTTGATGAAAATGGTAAATCAGTTGATGAAACTACTTACCGTGGGATGATTGGGTCATTGTTATATTTGACCGCAAGTAGACCCGATATTATGTTTAGTGTATGCGTTTGTGCGAGATATCAATCATCTCCCAAAGAATCGCATATGACGGCCGTAAAACGAATCTTACGTTACTTAATTAGAACGGCCAATCTATATTTATGGTATCCAATGGAGTGCAATTTTGATCTAGTCGGTTATTCTGATGCCGACTACGCAGGATGTTCTCCAGACAGAAAAAACACGTCGGGTGTCGCCACGTTTGTCGGACCGTGTATCATCACGTGGGGTTCGAAGAAACAAAATTCGGTTGCTCTCTCAACTGCTGAAGCTGAATATATTGCTGCAGGACTGGTATGTACTCAACTTTTATGGCTTAAGCAACAATTATGTGATTATGGTGTTGATGTAGGATGTATTCCTATTCTATGTGATAATACTAGTGCGATAATAATTTCTAAAAATCCCGCACAACATTCACGTACCAAGCATATTGAAATAAGACACCATTTTATACGAGACCATGTTGAGAAGGGGAATATAAAACTTGAATTTTGTAGTACTGAAAAACAATGGGCAGACATTTTGACAAAATCATTAGCTAGAGAACGATTTGAGACTCTACGGTTGGAAATTGGTTTAATCAGTGGTACCTAAGCTTCTATATATGTTCAATCTTTTTATGACTGACTAGTTAAGTTAAGATTGTATGACTGTGTCCGTATATTGCGTTGCATGAATAATTTCGTTTATAGGAATATTTTTATCATAAAATTCTATTTGTAATTTAGAATTTAATTGTTATACAAACTAATTCCTTATCACAATAAATAAAACACACCAATTCTTTTATCTTTCCAAATCACAAAGAATCTTTCCTATATTGCTATTTCTTGTACACGGCTCTATAATAAACTTCCTATACAAACTCAATTTCCTTATTCTTATCCTTTGCCTAATAAATTCCTGCACCTACCATAATTCATACTCCTAATTATACACTTACCATAATTACTCTCCACTTGTTAATCCTAGCCTACACCTATATCTACCCTCTTTGCGTGTTACCCGTCCACCCAACCCCACTTGCATACTTTTCCTTCTCTCAAATTTTTACCATCACCACAACTCATATTCTTTACACAAACCATCACCATCACCTCCTTTTTCAAACCATCATCATCATGAATCCAACCCATGCAAAAAATACCCGATCTTCAACCCGTCACCACCAAAACCGCCCCTTTCATAACCAAACATCACCACTACCACCACATGATCCTCATTCCACTAATTGTTCTTCACCACAACCAAACCAAAAAACGCCCCTGTTTCGTGGTCGGGACGAGTCGGTGTCCGAAGGCAAAAGACGCCGTCTTTTCAAAGGAAAACATAGGTGGTTGTTGATGACAGTGAAGCTGTGGAGGAACCCGAGGTAATAGTTCGGAATGGTGTTGCTCGTACTTTGCTTAGGGATGTTTCGAAAGCCGCGACAAAAGAGGGGTTAAATCGTGTTCGGCTTACACATGACGAAAGCATCTTAGTGAATCGAGTTTTGAGGTATTCCATTCATGGTGGAAGGTACTATCCGAAATCTTGGTTGGTTAATGTTCTCGCTCTTGCTTTCTTTGTTAATTTTCTTGATTTTCAAGGGTGGAGTCATATTAGTCAGTTTTCGGGTCCTATTTACCTAGTTGAGGTGGTTCAATTCTTTGCTAGTGTCTCAATTAAGAAAGGAGTCTTGCATGCAGTTGTTAATGGAGTTGATGTGACGGTCTCTATTTCGGATTTTTGCTCTGCTTTTTCGGTTCCCGATGACGGAATTGAATTAAATCCGAGTCTTGAATGGTCTAATGTTGTGAGTGAAAAGGAGTTGTTAGTGAAAAATTATTTTGAGGAGATGACGGATGGAGTTAATATCGTGGTTCGTCCTCTTTCGGCAAAAATCAAGTTCCTCTTGAACTTTTTGTGGAACACAGTGGTGCCGAGGAGAGGAGGCCGTGATAAGGTGTCAAGCTATGAAGCTATTATGGTTTATTCTTGGTTAGAAGGTCAAAAGGTGAATTTGGGTAGTGTCGTGTTGCACCGTATAATTCAAACAAGTCTTACCGTGACAAAAGAGAAGTTGAGCACCACAATCGATTTACCGTATGGGATGTGGGTGTCTCGGTTGTTGGAGATTAAGCGTGTGGTGGGAAAAGATAGTTACGGTGTTAGTGCGTGGGACTGTATGTGTGACAAGTTGATCAAGCTAATGGGTCTTGTTGTTGACGGACCTCAGTTGCTTCTTGTTAAAGATGTTGAGAAAACTCCGGGAGATTCGGGATTGAGAGCTATGGAGTCGAAGTTGGAAGGGTTTATGAGTGGTTAATGGAGAAATTTGAGGAGCATTCGACTAATTTGGCTACGGTGTTGTCACGGGTTGGACCATCTCGGTCCTTAGACTCGGGTTTGGATGCTACTCGGGTGTACTCTTGGATGGAGGAAGTGGACAAACGGTTAGCGGGTTTTGAGAGGGAGTTGAAGCCAATTCGTGGGGAAGTGTTCCCACACGGTGATCGTCTCACTTTCCTTACGAGTCAGGGTGGAGCTTTGGTTATGCACGGGAAAGCCATGGCGGGTGATCAAGCGGTCACGTTGGAGGCCACAAAAGCTCTTTCCTTGAAATTGCTTAACTTTGAAAGGAGCATTGGTACTCTTTACCAGCTGGTTCGGAGCTCGTTTGACCGTCTTGATGCCTTAGAGCATCGTACTAGGCCCGACTACGTGCACCCGTACCGTACCCGCAACATTTGATCTCCCTGCCTTACCATAATCAGCCCTTACCTTAATTATCTTTCTTTTTATTTCTTCTAATGGTGTGTTTAACAAACTTCTTATTCGGCCCATTTTGGCAATGCACTTGAGGTTATGGCCCAAGTGTTTCATTAGACATGTGTTAATTCGGCCCACTTTGGCTTTAACATGTTTAATTCCTAGTTTGTATGATAATTATCTTTTGGATGCTTATAGTCTTGCGTGTTCTTACTATTTCCTATGATGTTTTATCTCTTGTCTCGTCTTATATTATTCTAGTCATTTTTGATTTGTTCTTAGCTTTTCGATGATGTCAAGAGGGGGAAAGAACGTCTATAGTAAGCATCTACCTAAGCTTGCTCCTTGTCAAGACCAATTGTCTCTTAAAGTCCTTAAAGTTTCGGTTTTTGAAGAATCGTTTGGATCTTGCGTTAATCTTTATTATCAAGATAACGGTATTATATTGAGGGGGAACTACACACTTAGTCACATATTTTAGGAGGCTTGCCATCATCAAAAAGGGGGAATTTGTTGAATCATATAGCTTATATGTTTATGTTTTGATGATGTCAAGGTGTTTTATACTTTATATACTTGTTGCGTATAATCGTTTGTCAAGTGTTTTAGAATTAACCTATTACGAGCAACTAAGAAGATTGTGACAATTGCATGAGAAGTTCAAGCCTTCGTTCAAGATCAAACGGTTCAAGATTCATTCAAGAATTATGTAAAGACGAAGTTCGTCTAAAGATTAATCAAGCTTGGATGATGAAGTAGCCTATACTCGAAGATCTCCTTGAAGATTAGAATAGTATAGGTGATTATCTCATAATGGTAATCAAGAATGAGTTTCTTGATTTATTAAAGTTATAGCTTTGCAGCTATAACATTACTAGTAAAAGAGCTCAATGTTATAGCTCTCCTACTATAACATTGAGATGCTGAGTTTTTATACACGACTTATAACTGTTTCGAAAATTGTTTTATAATTGTTTAAAGTTTATTTTAAATGTTCTAATAAAAGTATTTATATATTAAAGCCCGGTTTAGTGAGGAGTCCGGCTTTGTATTAAACGTTAATTAGTAGTTGTAATGGATCAACTTATGAGTTGGACTTTGCTACTAATTAGGGTTTTAACATAGCCTCTCTTAAAACCTAAATTATAATCATATGTTAAGACTAGGGTTTGCACGAGTCACGAGGCACATGAGCCGTGACATCTCGTGTTACCTAGGGTATATTAGGTAAAGATTTTATTCTATAATAATATCTTTACATATCTTATATATCTTACTTAATATATTTGTTTATGGTAAAAGATATTCTTGTTTTAGGAAATCTTATCATAATCTTAGAATTTATAGTAAAGATAATATTTGGAAAGATTATATTCTATCTCTTAGAATATTCTTTATTATCTTTTAAGGCTTTTAGGAAAGAGATAATAATAATATATAATTTGTTTTTATATCTTAATATTTTGGCTATTAGGGTTTGACAAAACCGTGTAGCCTACTCCTTCTTCTCTTATAAATACTTTGCTATTTTCAACATCTAAAAGAGAGACCTTAAGCATAAAAATTGATTTCATCTTTTCAAAGCAAAACCGTATGTTTTAAAAGGAAAACCGTTTTGTTATTTTGAAAGGTCGTGTGTTTATAAAGCTCGCATACTCGTTCTTCATTTATCGTTTCAAGATAATAGTGCTTAGTTCATTTCTTAACTTGTTCATTAACGTGAACCTTGTTAGAATCATTAGTGCTTTCTTATTAGCGTAAGTTAGTCACTCGAGTATTTAACGGTACTCATTGAGTTACAGCTAGAGTTAGTTGTACAAGTTGGGTTAGTAAATTTGTAATCCATAGAAAGGTACTAAATTTATTAATCGAGAATAGTGGACGTAGGTTTCGAATTGTGAAACTGAACCACTTCAAAAACCGTGTGTCTCTTCGTTCTTTCGTTTGTTTCGCTTATTACGTTTACCTTCATTAGTTGATTAGTTAAAGTTTAAACAATAATCTTTAAATAATCAATTACAATAGCATAATCGAAAAAGCTTTTAAATGTTTTAAATCCTCAATTCACCCCCCCCTCTTGAGTATTTTGGATCAATAGACTCTTCATACCTAGAGTTCCTGCCAGTTTTGAAGAAGCTGCCCCTGATAGCTATGTTGATTCGCCTTTTATAGACGAAATAGCAAAAGTGGATTTGCCTAAAAATTTTGTGATCCCGTCTATGAAAATCTATGATGGCACTACGGATCCACAGAATCATGTGGCTCTCTATAAACAGAAAATGTTAGCTGCATCCATCCCCAGCGAGTTCAGGCAAGTCTGTATGTGTAAGGGATTCGGGACAACCTTGACCGGACCTACTCTACAGTGGTATATTAACCTGCCAACTGGGAGCATACATTCTTTTGCCAACCTTATCAACAACTTCAACCAGCAGTTTGCAAGCAACAGGGAGTTGGAGAAGCGGTCTAGTGATCTTTACAGGATTACACAGAAGCTAGAAGAGACTCTTAGGGTGTTCCTCGCCAGATTCAACAAAGAGAAAGTGTCTATTCCCAGGTGTGACGTTGTAACAGTAGTGGAAGCACTCAGCCAAAGGTTACTGCCTCATAGTGACTTGTACAATGAGTTCACTAAGTATCCCTGCCATACCTTCGAAGATGTCCAGGCCAAGACTCTTGCGTACATCAGGCTGGAAGAAGACAAGAGATACAAATTCGGATCATCCAGTGGACCAAATGACTATGAAAATAGCAATAGAAGGAGCAACAACGGAAACAATTACAGATGTACTCCATATTCCAGGCCAGACCATTCAGAAGTCAACCTGGCACATGAGTATCAAGGTAAGGCTAAAAGTTTCCCACCTATTTCTGAACATAACTTCAGTGTTGATATTGCAAGATTAATCCAGAGACTCAACAATATGGGATCAGTAGTCAGATGGCCCAGGAAGTTGGACAATCCAAACCCTAGGAGAGACACCTCCAAATGGTGCGAATTCCACATGAACATTGGACATACAACGAATGATTGCTTCACCCTGAGAAAAGAAGCTGCCTACCACTTGAAATCTGTATATCAATAGGACCTGATCAGGATGAAAGGCAGAAATGCGGACAAGGGCAAAGAGAACCAGAAGCATAAACAAGACCGCAACCTTCCTCCACCACCCCCATTGAGAGCATTAAAGCCACTTTCTCACTTCAGTCAGACTTGGATGTGGGCGTGGGCAAGACCATAGAAACTATTTCAAAGAATGAAAATGATATTGGCATAAACATAGAGGATGAGAATATATGCTCAGTTGATAACCCCTTCTTTGACGACAATCTAGAACCCCTCGATGACGATTTTACAGACAATGAGTGACATAAGGAAGAGTTGACAAACCTCTTAGTTTACCCCTCTTGTGATAAGTCTTGGGATAAGAAGAGTGACGATGCGGGATTCTAAGATCTCGAGGTTAAATGGGATTTTTTTGAGGATTTGGTGACTCTTTCTTTTGATAATTCCCCTTTGGTTATTGCATTTGATTCTATTTTTGAGTCTAGTGAGGTTCATTTTATTACGCCTGCGCAGAATGCATATTTTTATGTTTCTGATGTTTCTGATGATATTGATGAATACTCTACACAAGGGCCCCATACTACGGACTCTTTAGAGGCTTTGATATCTCTTGAGACATGTACAGGTGAATCTCCCATTTGGAAAGCTGAGCTGGATGCTTTAGAGGCTGAAATATAGGGGATAGAGCCCATCAACAAGGGGAACGAGAAGGTATACAAGTCAATGTATACTCCTAGCCCGGTAGAGGTAATTGTTGACGATAAATTATCTCGCATAACCACTTCTTTGTGCTTCGATACGCCATACTCTTTTGGTTGGACGAATAATTTGATGCGGTTCTGCTATAATTGTCATCAAAAATTTATTATGCTGAGATGGTCTCTAACATTAATTTTCTATGTTCGTATTGTATTTTGGTGCTACTTATGCTTTTGTGTAGCACATGCACAGATTTATGATCGATTAATAAGAGCTTTGAGTTGCTTTGATTGTGATCAACTAGAGCAATTGCGGTGAAGAGAAAAAGAGGTTGTGCGGGACTTATCTGAAATCAGCGCTGACCGGGAGGCATCCCAGATTTATTTTTAATACTCGTTTTAATTGGACTTTTGATACATTTTAGTCGGTAGCATGTGTTTTGTACTTTAATAGTTAGTTTTACAAATGATAGACTGGAACTTTTGAACTAGTTTTGTTAGTTCTATGGGTTGTTTGTCGCGTTTTTGCAGGTGTTTCATGTGACGCCTAGAAGATCACGCCTAAAGAGGTCGATCGAGTACCCTTTTATCTCGATTGAGTACTTTCCTCACTCGATCGAGTACTGATGTTCTTGATCGAGTACCCTTCATATCTGACCTCTCGATTGAGTGGTCTTATCTCTCGATCGAACGCTCCTGATGCCCCATTTTTCTCGATCGAGTGTTATACTCCTTCGATCGAGTTATATTGCTTTAACTCGCGTGCTGCGATGTTAGGGGGCTATTTGCGACCTCCCATGTTGCTGGCTGGTTTGGAGAGGTCTCTACTTCACGATTATCTTCTAAGTTTTCCGAGCTTCACTCTTCTTTTCATTTTGCATTTCCTTTCCCTATTTTTTAGTACAATGCGGGCATTGTATGGTTTTTTTTGGGAGGGTATATGCATCCATATCTGTGTCTGCATTTTGGTTTTTTCTTGCATTTCTGTTGTCACCTTTATTTTTTGTATGCATTGTCTTCTATTTTCAAAATTCAAAAATCTCACAAAAAATTTAAAAAATTCAAAAAATTCAATAATATTTTACGTTTACTTTTGCATATAGGTTGAGTCCGAACGATAGATTTCAATGATGAAATTGCACTACTTATAGTCCCTTTTAGTTAAGCCTTGCAAAAATTAATATCTCTTAGCTTTGTCTTCTGCATATCTATACGAGTTAATGTTCAAATTTAGCTGAACAAATAAACTTTACCTGAAATTTTGGTAACCTATTCATATATTCTAAGTTTTAGAGCCCTAAAACCGGTGTCATTTATGACCAGTTCATGTAGGATTGTGAGTAGATACTCCTTACATAGCATGTATCATTCATTTGCACATATATGAAATTCAATTGCTTTTTGCCTACATACATTCGAGTTAGTGGTTGGTATCATATACTGAGGGGTGCTTATATTCCCCTTTTTCCTATTTTTACCCATTTAACTCCACATTTAGCCAAATTTGCCTTTTGACCCTTAACTACATCCAAATTTAGCCTGCCTTGTCAAGCTTGTTTAGTGATTGTCTTACGGTATTTTACTATTGATTCTAATTTGGTTTGTTATCGGAGTTGGTAATATATAGAGAAGGAGGATGAAATGATGAAAAAACGAAGTTGGGAAAAAAAATTCGAAAAAAAAAGAAAGAAAATCAGAAAAAAAAAACTGTGAAAGAGAAATGATAAATGAGAAATGAGAAAATAAAAGTGTTTGTTAACGGTTTTTGCCCCTATATTCTTATTCTATGTCGTATGAGGAGTTGTTTGTTATACGGTTTAGTGAGTTTGTAACGCCGAAATAAAGGGCATATGTGCTTATTTCTAAGGTTGTGAATCAGATACGGTTCATTTAGTTTTGTTTAGTTAGCTATCTTGGCTTTTAAACTCACATTTCCAGAAAGGCTTCGCCTTTTCTTACCTATTGCCTTACTTTTCCATACTTTTGTAAGCCCTCGGCCGTAAGGGGCCCTTTTTTGGTTGGAATGGATGTGTACTGTAGCTAGAATTGTCTATCATATTAGATGCGTGCATGTTTATGTCGGTCGTACTTTAGGTGAGCGACTATTCTTCTTCTTCTCTTACAATTAATATGCTTACCCTTTGCTTATGAGAGAAGAGTGACCCGTGAGAGTCCATCATTAAAGGTCTTACAAGGTCGACGGTTCAGCTGTATTATAAACATCTCATAACTCGTTTGCATTTGACTGTTTTGCTATAAGTATTCGTGCTTGCATTAAATTGGTTTAAGTGGACAATTTCTAGCTAACTCTGAGTTTTATTTTCCGTTCCATTAGTTTTGCATACAGTTTGCTTGGGAACAAGCAAAGGTTTGGTTTGGGGAGGTTTGATGCATGCATTTTATATTGACTTTATAAGCTTAATTTGCACGCATTTCTATGCATATTACGCAGTATTAAGCTACAAATGTCCCCCGAATTGTCTACTTCGGTTTCTCTTGTCCTATTTGTAGGTATAAACCAATGATAAACGGAATCAAGCTTAAAACATGTCCCTATGCATGAATTTAGGAGATGAGTTGAGTCGGAACTTGGAAACTGCTATTTGGTGATGCGCGTAGAAGTAAAGAAGCTAGGCGAGCAAGATAAGAGCTTTAAATTACTAGTGCCTATTTTGAGGAGCCATATCTGGAGTTTTACAATTGAGATTCAAGTGATTAAAATTGGATAAAAAAAGCTTATCAACATAACTTTCCAACGCCAAGAAAATCGCTTGTTTCCAA
Organism: Silene latifolia; assembly: GCF_048544455.1. Lineage (NCBI taxonomy): Eukaryota > Viridiplantae > Streptophyta > Magnoliopsida > Caryophyllales > Caryophyllaceae > Silene > Silene latifolia. Next base: position 91,913,797 of record NC_133533.1, read on the forward strand.
CAAGTACCGAAGAAATGGCGGCCATTTGAAATTCAGTGCGCAAAGCAAGAATTACGCGTTGGAAACCAGTCGATCGAGTACTATAGTGCTAGATCGAGTACTTTTTGTATTCTATCAAGAGGTGCCTTTTTAGTGGTCCTCGATCGAGTACTTTTTGTGCTCGATCGAAAGGTTTTTGCTAGGAGTTACTCGATCGAGGAGTTCTAATGTCGTCGATCGAGTACTTTTCTATATGACGCAAGATTTTAATATCTTGTTATCGTATCTTAAGTTAAATAAATAACTCTCCTATAAATACGAGAGACTTAATTAGGTTTAGGTCTCTCTCTTTCTTCCCCTTCATAAAAATTGTTCGACGTTACTTCTCTATTTTATTTATTTTCCGGATCTTTTACTAGTGTAATCTTTATTACTCCCTTTCCATTTAAATTAATTCTCTTTTGCACATATTTATATCATGTTTTTTTAGAAGAAATACGCTTCTCATGAGAATAAGAAACAACTTCTTACAAAGCAAGCCACTAATAATTCCATATAATTACAAAATTATTTGATCAACTACCTTATCTAATAGGGAATCACTTACATTTACATATAATCTAACGGATAAAAAATATTTAATTCGATTAATCAGCTGCTCAAGAGTCCGAGAGCCTTGATCAAACATCCTCCTGTTTCTCTCCTGCCATATAAGATACACAGCAGCAGCAATGCAGCATCTGGCCCATTTCTTTCTCCATCCCTTCCCTTCATACCTAGATAGTTGAACCAGCTCCTGGCTTAAGCACATGGGTCTTCTTGTGGGGCCTAACCAGAGCAATACTCGTTGCAACACCTCATCCGAATAAGGACAAGCAAAGAAAATGTGCTTGCTACTCTCCATATCAGCCAAACACAACGCACATCTATTGATAATAACCATACCCTTTCTGTTGAGATTTTCTAAAGTGGGTAACCCATTCTGAGCTGCCATTCTTCTGATAACAGCATACCTAGGCATCACCACGTTATCCATGAGAGGCCTTGCTCAGTAGAGATTAGGGTCCCTGCCATGGAACATAGAGCAGATCTTATGAAGTATCATCTTACTAGTTAAGAGAGAAAACCTGACTGATGAACTCGTCTCTTGCATGCAGCAAGGCTTTCCAGATTATTGAATTGGACTTACCAGGAGTCACAGTCCAGCAATCAACCCCCTGAATGAGATATGTGTAACACCAAAGTACCCAAATTGATTGAGTATCTTTGGAAATTTCCAGAAAATTTTCAACAACAACGTTTTGTTCCAAGTCAAGACTTCCCGAATATCAAATCCCCCTTGCTGTCTAGTCCTGCATACCTTACTCTAGGCAAAGAAAATCAGCTTTCAATCAGATTGATAATTCCACAAAAACTTCCTTCAAAGCCTATCAATCTCTTGAATCACTCCCTTTAGAAAAATAAAGCTTGCACACCAGAAACTCCCAACACCAAATATTACAGAATTCAGCAACTGCACCTTGCCTGCATAAGACAGAAAACTATTTGCCAAATGATTAATTTTCTCAATATGAGAGTGATACATATCTTTAGTCAATCTAGAAGAGTGAAGAGGAATGCCCAAGTATCTAAAAGGAAAGGTCCATTTCAGATAACTTGTGTCTCTCGAAATTAAATCATTGACCTCAGAATGCACCCCTCCAAAGTAAATATTGGTCTTTGATGGGTTAGGTTGCCACCCTGAATAGTCAGTAAACAACTGGAGGCATGATTCCACAGCCTTAATGGATGGATAGTCCCCCTAGTAAACACCATGATGTGACTCATATTTGAGCACATTTAGACACCGAATTAACCTCGTTCCCATGCGTTTTAGTAGATAATTGGGTCATATACTATCTTTAGTTTGCCATTTTGCATATTCTTTGAGGTTTTGTTTCCTTGGTAGGAGAGGAGTGCAAACCTTGCATTTACATGGCAAAATGTAGTTAAATTGATCGCATCTAATGACCAAGCATCAAAAGGAAGACGATACTAGAAGGCCTACGTAGATAATAAAGTGAAAAGGGAAATGACAAAAGGATCCTTGCATCCCCGGATTGATCCTCGTGGATTATGAAGGAAGAAAAGTAGGAAAGTTAGTTGTCATGGGATCCGAGCGGATCACAGACGATCCGAGCGTCTCCCTCCACCACAATCCGAGTATCCTGTGCTCAAGAAGATCCGAGCGTCTCCCCTGCAATCCGCTCGGATCTTGGTACCGGAACCCGTGCCTATCTTAAAGACGCTCGTCCCATGCCAAGACCAGCAAAAGGGAGATGCTCATCTCCTTGGAGAGGAGCATTTCCTCAACTTTTCTGAAGGGTTTTAATTGTCAATTATGCCCTTAGTAACCCTAATCTTTGTACCTAATCTTTAGTATAAATACCCCATTGTACTACTTAGATTGGCATGCTCTCTTAATACCTTTCTAATCAAGTTTTAATCATTCCTTAATCTTGTAATCAACTCTTAAGCTAGTCTTAATACAAATCTCTATATTTAATCTCTCCTTAATTTCTCTATTGTTCATCATTTATTTTGGGTAATTGAAGATTATTTGGGTTTATTAGGGGATTGACAACCTTCCATCAATCACCGAGTACTTCTATTATTCTTTGTATTATTGTTTTGGAATCTCCATATGTATAATTCTCTTAATCCCTTTTTTAATTATTGTTAATCTTTCTTACTTATTCATCATGTTTTACCTTATTGATATGATTGACAGCAATGTTAGCATGTTCAATTTGATAATGAGTGAGTAGTTTCCTTTGCTAGGGTTAATGGGTAATTAGGGGAAACCAACATGGGGAATGATTCATGCTTAATATAATATGTTTTCATAATTTATTTGCTTGATTGTTGTGATTTCAACTTATGCACATGTTATGTTTGATGAAATGTGAGCCTATGAATCCTTGCATTTTTTTATCCATCATCCATCTTTTCAATAAGGCTTGTAAGACATAAACCAACACGAGCCTCATTAGACCATGCATAATGTTGAATAGGAAGGATTAAGTCGACTTGTAGGTGGTGTAAATTCTAATCGATTCGGCTCCGGGTCCAAACCTTCATAGGGATTGTAAGATATACACTAACTCGATGCCATCACAACAATAAGTGCTTGCTTATAATTTGAGACATTTTTGTATGATCAATTCCCATGATTCCCCTATGAACCCATGACACCCTAGTGCTTCAATTGTTTACATCTCATCTATTTACCTTGCTTTGCTTTTATTGTTGATTTAGTCTTTAATTGATCTCCCACCTCAAACACCAAATTGTGATACCCTAAGACACGACTATTTACAATTGAAAATTCTACATCAATACCCGTCCCTTGGGATCCGACCTTTACTTGCCTCTTTACTAAGAGTAGTTTGTAGAGTCATAAATATTGTTTTCGTTGGTAGCTTTTGACGGCGAGTTAGAACCGGTCCACACCAGCAGGTTATCAGTGAAAATAATGTGGATAAGCCTTAACCCGCATCACTTATGATGGAAACTGAAGTTATAAGACTCATGCATCCTCCTTAGAATCCTAGATAAGACTTCTATACACAACACAACGAGCAGGGGGGAGAGGGTCTCCTTGCCTTAGCCCTTTCTTTCCCTCAAAATATCCTACAGAAGAGCCATTAATGTTAAGAGAAAACCTGGTAGATTTAACACAGGTGATGATCCAATGGCAGAACTTATCAGGGAATCCAAATAGATACAGAATAGTTTGCAGAAATGTCCAGTTAGCCGAGGCAAAAGGCTTCTTCATATAAACTTTGATAACACATCTTGGGGAGGAATTATGTCTACCATATCCAGCAACCAAATTCATGTGCAAGCAAGATATTACCCCCTATAGCTTTGTCTCAAACAAATGTAGCTTGCTCCATACCTACAAGGTCAGGCATCACTTTGCATACTAAACCTTTATGACACTTGTAGATTGCCGAAAGAACCCAGATGAAAACCAATCTGGACCTGGGCTCTTATTGACATCAATAGAAAACAAAGCATCCTTAATCTCCTCTTCAGTGACCTTAGCAATCAAAGGGGCCCTCTTGTCTAGAGGCAAACAGTTACCCTTCAAAATAAAATCCCTATCAAAATCTTTAATCTGAGCTTCATGTCCAAGCAATCCTTTGTAGTAATCCAGAAAAGTCTCAGATATACTATCAAAAGAAGTGCACCTCCTTCCTACCAGATTTTTAATCTTACTGATATGACTCCTACTTCTTTTAGCAGCCAGCTTAGCAAAGAAGAAAGATATATTAGCATCCATCATCTTTACATCAAAAAATTTTGCTCTCTGGTAAACCATACTCAATTCAGCATTTTTCAACTTACAGTATCTCTCAACCAGAGCCACCTCTAACTTCAGCAATACAGAATTTAAAGAATCTCTCTGGATTCTAATTTGGCATTGTAGAAGATCATTTTTGGCCTCCTTAGCTCTGTCAGTCAGATTGGAGTAACCCCCCTTATGAAGAGTTTTGGGTTTTCCTTTATCCAACTTTAGATGGCTAACCAACTTATACATATAACACCCTCTCACCTCCTCCTTCCATATCTCCCTAACCAGGTTAGCAAAATCAGGATCCTGGCCCCAACATTTGACAAATCTAAACTGTTTTGGCCTCTGAGTTTCAGTATGAGAAAACGTGATAATCAAGGGGGAATGATCTGAAACCCCATCCTCTAGAGCATCAGCAAAAGCTGAGGGAAACTATTGATTCCATTCAGAATTTACCATAGCTCTATCCAATCTCATCCACTTCCTATCCTCCTCATCCTGCTTGTTAGTCCAAGTAAAGGTACAACCATGAGTATTTAGATTTTCCAGCCCAGATAACTCAATTGCTTCATTAAATTTTATTTCATGTTTAGTATTGCTTTATCTTTCATTATTGTTTTATTTACTTTTATCCATAGGTAAATTCTCTAATGCTAAGATTAGGGGACCATGATAAAAAAAATGATGCTTTAATTAGTTTAGAAGGTTTTTGTTGCGAGAATTATTTTATAGCAATATAAATGTAATTATTAGGTTGAATGCATGCAACTGAAGTAACTAGATTAGAAGATTGGAATGAATAGACCTGTTATGAACAATAGACTACTCTAATGTGGGCAAAAGTTAAATTAGTAGTATTTTAGGGTGGATAGCGGACCAGAATGACCTTTCGACTACCCTTCTCACATCAGACCGACTGGCCTATCTTTAGCTGATTTGTGTAATATCATGGTGAACCGACATCCTGACGTCTTTTTCTCTTTTTGATCTCAATTCTTTTCACTCTTGCCATTTTAATTTTTATTGCTTTAGTTTAGTAAAAAAACAACTCAAAACCCCGAAGAAACGGTCACTTAGACAGACTTAGTTTAACTTATGGAATTCCCATCTCCCCGTGGATACGATACCCGACTGGCTCTAGTACATTTTATAGAGACCAGTTGGTTTTATTTTGATAGGGTTGGGTCAGCTGTGTGACTCGTAACATTAATCTGTCTTGAGATAAATTCGTTAGTCGTAGCAGAAAATGCATCTTTATCGGCTACCCGTTTGGTAAGAAAGGTTGGTGGGTTTAGGACTTGGACACATGGGATTATTTTGAATCACGTGATGTTATATTTATTGATAATGAATTTCCTTATAATGGTCTTCATCCTACAAATACTACACCTAATTCTTTCTTTGCTCGTGATGAAACCGAGACTTTGGTTTCCCCTGCTGTACTCGACATTTTATCCTCTTCATCTCCTGAGATGATTTCTAGTTCGACGGTCTTTGTATCCGAGGTGGTAGTTCGTGGTTAGCGTATTCGAAGTCCGAGTGGGATCCTTCAAGGATATCTTCGCAACACCACGCTCGTCATTCCCTCATAGCCTATCTGGTCGTCAACGTCTTCAACAGGTACGCGGTTTCCTATGTCTAAGTATGTTTCTTGTGATAAATTTTCTAATTGTCATCGTGCTCTGTTGGTTGTCGTGACAACCGATCATGAACCAGCGTCTTATTATCGAGAAGCTTTGCTCGATTCTAATTGGCGTGTGACCATGATACGTTAGATTGATGCATTGGAAGCTAAACATACTTGGTATGTTGAGTCCTTCAATCGGGTGCATGTGGGTCTTTAAGATTAAATATACTGCGGATGGTACCATAGAGCGACATAAAGCTCGTCTTGTCATTTTGGGTAATCGTCAAATTGAAGGCATTGATTACCAAGAAACGTTTGCTCCTACTGTGAAAATTGTGACCGTTCATACTTTACTTATGATGAACTCATTTTTATATATACTTCTATGACTCCTTTTTTGTTGGTTTCGATACGGTTTCCGTGCATTTACATTAATTATATGCCCTTTGCATTAGAATGTCGATACTGTCGCTACTTTGTGTTAAAATGCAGGAATGACGCATTTATGAGATGAAACGAGTAAAGTTGAGCACCGCGCATTAGTTTGGACATGGGCGACCTACATGACAAGCCAATCTAAGGACGCACAATGGTCAGAAAGCCACGCTCGGCGGCGTAAAAAATGCATTCGACCGGATCGCTTTAGATCGGTCGGTTTCGTCTCGATGAAGTTCTCGAAACGATGCTAAAGATGTTCATAGTCGCCACCAAGCAATTATGGGATGCCTGGAAACCGTTCGAATCCACTATATACCTAGGTCAATCAAGGCAAAAAGCGGAGCTTGATATAGGTACTAAAGATAAGGAAACGTCCCTCTTTAGCATCATATTGTTAGTTATTTAGACCAAATCAGACTATCTTAGTGATAATAAAATTACATACTAATTTTATGTTGTCTAAATCTACATGCATGCAAAGATTTAAAGGATTGAAATTTTGTTTACATTGGGATAAGGCAAAATTGGGCACTACCTTTGTAGTTCTTGAGCTATAACAAAAGGATGATCCTGCTTAGTCTTCTAGTACTCAAGATAGAGTACCTCCTATGGTGGCACCCAAGAATCAACCCAAGAGTACTACAAATAATATTTACTAGATATTATTTGAGTATATATATGTATATTTGATGTACTAATAAATATTATTACTTTGATAATATTATTAGTTAATATTTATATGTGTTTTTGGAAGAAAATGATGAACAAAATAAGATGAAAAATTGGTCTTCAAATGACGAAGAAAGAACCGATATTTTCCACTCTCAAAAGACCAAATTTTCTTCAAATTTTTCCAGCTAGTGAAATGGGTGAATAGTTGGGTATTTATAGGAAAATAAGAGGACAAAAGGAAGTGGAAAATTGCCACATATTGGACACATGTAGTCCTCTAAAAACCAGTATATGTGGACTACTTTTGGTCCATTTCGGTTTTCGATATTTGCCCCACAAGTGCTTATAAGTCTTATATTTAATTATCTTACATAATTAAATATTAATTTAATTTATTTAACACTTAAATAATATAAATTAACTACCAATGACGACTTAACTATTAAGTAATCATAAGACCATTTTATCAACATACAATGTGTCAATATTAACCCACTTAGCTAATTTTACAACCTCTTGTAAAATTTAATAGCTAATTAATTCCACCTCAAAACATATACACATAACGTATAAAATTAATTAATTAGCAATTAATTAATAAATTCTAATTATTTAATTTATTATTTAAATATCACATAAATAAATAATAAATCTCCTTGTCCCGAGTTCGTAACCCGTCGTCAAATCATACATTTACGTGACTAATTAAAAGTCAAATAATACGAGGAATTAATTATCTTGTATCTCATACAAACAATTAATTCTTTCTTTTCATGGGTATCATCTAATAGGTGTGACCTAAAGGGATCAGCTGATCAGTACCGTCACACGACAGTAATGTCAAACTCTAGTCTGCCAATCATTACCGATTAACGATGACCAGCTGACAAATAAATTAAAAAATCCCTGATATTCCTTTTACGAGATTTAATATGTAAACGCACTTATTGTGGAGGGCACTACTCCAACAATCTCCCACTTGTACGACACAAGTGTGCGTTACCAATTCCCTTGTCCAATAATATTTCCCACTATATGCAAGATGTCTTTGAGGTCCTTCTTGCACGTAATCATATCATAAAGTGGTTTCCTCGATCAGGAGAATGACTGTCTGACCGGACAATCTACTATAGATCTGATCCGAGCGTGGCCACGCATTTACAGTCACCTCTCCTCGAGTGGCCTTGAGATAAAATATGACATAAATGGACAATCCCGTTGACCTATTTCCTTCGTTCGATACGGATCACAATGACCCAGTAAATGCTCATCGGCGTCCTTTTACGGTGCGACCTAGAACAAAAACCAAAGCCACCGGAAAACCGGACCAACTCAGACAAATAGTCATCAGTCTAAAGAATTGACTCGTAGGAATATTTATAAATACTCGTCACGACCCAGCAATAAAGGGACTCTGCAAACGGTCACTGCCCGACAAATTGTCTCACAATCTGCCTATGTAATCGACCAGCCATTACTATGACCATATGACAGTCGAACCTGTCATCTATCACCTTACAATCTAGTCACTCGGAGAAGTCACACTCATTAATTAACTAGGGACAAAATACAATGTTAATCCAGTTCATTTTAATAGGGTTCGACATTGTCACTACAACCTATTTGGATAAAAACAATGTATATAAAATTCAGACATAAAACTGAATATAACGATAAATGCAACTATCATATATGAAATAATAAATACAATATTTTGATTATTACATATCGTATAATTTACAACAGTTGTGGCATTCGTCTCAACCCCATCGAAACTACACGACTATCATGTTTAGCTTGAGACAAAGGCTTGGTTATAGGATCAGCGATGTTGTCAGCTGTCCTAACTTTACAAACTGTAATTTCTTTCCATTCGATTAAATCTCTAATTACATGAAATTTCCTAAGTACATGTCTAGACTTGTTACTAGACTTGGGCTCTTTTGCTTGAAAAATAGCCCAACTGTTATCACAATAGAAAGTGATAGGATCTTCGGCGGTTGGAACTACCTTCAGTCCCTCTTAAAATTGCCTAATCCAAACAGCTTTCTTTGCAGCTTCAGAGGCTGCAATGTACTCAGCTTCCGTTGTAGAATCAGCAGTCACAGACTCCTTGAAACTTCTCCATCAAACCGCCCCTCCGTTCAACAAAAAGAAACCAGCCTGGGATTTCAAATCATCCCTATCGGTTTGGAAACTGGCATCCGTATAACCTCTTATACGTAATTCAGATTCTCCTCCAAACACTAAGAATGAATCTTTAGTCCTTCTCAAGTACTTCAGAATATTCTTGACGGCTATCCAGTGACTCTCACCCGGAGTTTTCTGAAAATGACTCGTCATACTTAAAGCATACGAGACGTCCGGACGAGAACACATCATAGCATACATGATCGATCCAACAGTGGAAGCATAGGGAATCGATCCAACACTATGACTTACTCAATGTGATCCCACTGCCCATAGGTAGAAAACCACTCTTGGGGTTTTTCATATTGAATCGGTCAAGAATCTTATCGATACAGACTTCTTAACTCAATGATAATATCCTTTTGGATCTATCCTTATACATCCGGATACCCAAGATGCGCCGAGCTTCTCCCAAATTTTTCATTTGGAAGTGATTTCCTAACCACTTCTTAAAAGAAGCAATCATATCTACATCATTCCCAATGAGTAATATGTCGTCCATAAAAAGAAGTAAGAAAACAACTTTAATCCCACTAAACTTCATGTATAAACATGGTTCCTCAACACCTCGAGAAAAACCATTCTATTTAATAACATGATCAACACGATAATTCCAACTCCTTGACGCTTACTTAAGACCATAAATGGATCTCTTAAGTTTGCATACTTTGTTAGGATTTTTAGGATCCACAAAACCCTCCGGTTGTGTCATGAACATTTCCTCTTCCATAAACCCGTTCAGGAAAGCGGTTTTGACATCCATTTGCCATATCTCATAATCATGAAATGCAACAATCTCTAACATTATCCGAACAGATCTAGGCATAGAAACTGGTGCAAAAGTTTCATCATAGTGTAAACCATGAACCTGAGTAAAACTTTTTGCCACCAATCTAGCTTTGTAGTCATCCTTATGTCCATCCATGCCGATTTTAATCTTGAATATCCACTTACACTGAAGAGGTCGAACATCTTTAGGTAAGTCAACCAGGTCCCATACCTGATTATCGTACATGGAATCCATTTCGGATTGCATTCTTCTTCTTCAGACGACAAAGGTGAATCAGTTGGGAAACTGAAAGGTACGCATTTGGATGTCGTACCCTTTTTGTCAAATAATGGTGAAACGACTCACTGGGTATGCTCTAGTGATAAAACTGTTCAAATCGACGTAGTTCGTGGTAAATACCTGCTAATCTTGTGTGTTTACCTTCATGTCTACTTTGGGTCCCCTGATTATCACACTTGCCGCTCCCTCATAGATGCATACTCTAATTTACACGGAAATTTTGAAATTGTTTTAGTGGCCAATATGACACCTCGTTTTCATCTTCGAGAGGACGTTTTTGACTCGTTCTGTTCTGCATTCCAGTACCTTGCAGTACCCTTCTCGGAATGTGAAACCCGCCACTATATATGCTCCTTTATCGGTCTCAACCACCGTCGTCTTGGTAATGAAAGCATTTTGGTTGATCCCACGGGATGTGTTCTGTAGCATCATGAGGCGTCTGATCATTTTCTTACCTTTGGGTCTGAATGGTATCCCTTTACTAAAGATTTTGTGGAGCTCCTCGAAACACAAGACGATATCTTGAGAATGAGGTTCGATCCATTTTATCGGAAGAGGGAAAGCGTGTCTCCCAAAGCTGAAGCTATCGTGGACTCGTATCATCAACAACCACCGCCTCTGTCACTCTACACTGATATTCTTCTATGCGATTGGTCTCTCGTTCTCCACAAAGTCGATCCTGGTGCCGGTTCATCCATGACAGTATCACAGCTATTGGAGCATTACGATGAAATTAAGGCTAAAGGGTGTGAAGTTTTGTTTGTTCCGTTAGACGAGAAAGATGTTTATTTACATGAGCAGCATGCTGCTGTTGATGAGATGCCATGGCCAATTATGCCCGTCCAAGCTGTTATTGATGCTTATGTGTTCGGGGAAGATGGCAAAATGTTATTGCCAAACTATAATGACGGATACGAGTCACATTGTTTACTGATTGCATTCGGGGAAGATGGCAAAATGATTTCGAAAGAGGCTTATCACAAACTAGAGGATGAAGGGGTCACTGAATCTCTGTTTGTTGATACTCTTTACCAAGAAGTTGTTAACCATCATGATCCCTACTATGATTGAAGCGTGCGTCAGTATTTATCGAAATTTCATAGCAGTATAAGTAAATATTGTGTGCTTTCAGTTTTCAGACTTGTAATAGTAGTAGGAGTATTACTAACGTTATCAACTTTCCAAAAGTAAAACCTCATAGTCACCATCTTCCTCGATAACACCATGGTATCTATCACGCTGGCGACTAACCCTCTCTGACCTCCTAGGTTCAGAAAGAACAATAACCGATTCAGACGTAGAGGGAACATCTTCCTGCACTGTCACATCAGTTTGTGGCTCTTGAACTTCGTCAAGTTCAAATTTTCTCCGACTTTGTCTTCTGGAAATAAACTTCTTTTCTAGAAAGACAGTTTCACGAGCAACAAACACTTTATTCTCGTTAATATTGTAGAAGTAATATCCACAAGTTTCCTTAGGGTAGCCTACAAAAATATATTTTTCAGAACGAGGTGCAAGCTTATCGTCATACTTGCTCTTGACATAAGCATCAGAACCCCATACTTTCATGTATCGCAAATTCGGGACCTTCCCTTTCCATATCTCATATGGAGTTTTGTCAGTTGCTTTAGTGGGACTTTTATTAGGTAACTCTGTTTGACTCATCATCGATCGAACCATATCTAATAAAGTTCGATTCCTCCTTTCAGCCACACCATTTACTTGTGGTGTGCCAGGAGGAGTTAACTGAGATACAATACCGCAGTTTTTAAGGTGATCTTTAAAGTCATTGCTTAAATATTCCCCACCACGATCTGATCTTAATGTTTTAATCTTCTTATTTAATTGGTTTTCTACTTCATTCTGAAACTCTTTGAACTTATCAAAAGCTTCACTTTTATACCTCATTAAGTAGATATACCCATATCTACTCATGTCATCGGTAAAAGTAATGAAATAGTTATAATTACCTCTAGCAGTGACTATCATTTGACCACATATATCGGTATGTATTAAAACCAATAACTCACTAGCTCGAGATCCTTTTCCTAGAAAAGGAGAACGCGTCATCTTGCCAAGAAGACAAGATCCGCATGTACTAAATGATTCGAAATCAAAAGGTTTAATTATACTAGACGATACTAGTCTTTTAATGCGTTTCTTGTAAATGTGTCCTAATCGACAATGCCATAAATAATATTGATCGGGATCACTAGGTTTGAGTCTTTTATTATCTAAATGATAAACATCGTTGCAAGTGTCTAGAATATAAATACCATTGATTGAAATAGCTTGGCTATATACAATCCCATTTAGGGAAAAAGTACAACACTTGTCTTTAATTACAAAGGTAAAACCTTCCGTGTCTAACACAGATACTGATGTTATATTTCTAGACAACGTTGGTACAAAATAACAATTATTAAGATACAACTGCAACCCTGAAGCTAAATTAAGTACATAAGTTCCTACTGAGACGGCGACTACTTTAGACCCGTTACCCATTCGGAGATCAACATCACCCTTGTTTAGCTTTCTTATGCTTTTCAGTCCCTTCAAATGATTTCACAAGTGAGAACCACAACCAGTATCTAATACCCAAGTTATATTTGAAGCATAATTTATCTCTATCATAAAAGATTCGGTTGAGAAATTACATGTTGGCTTCACAATGCCAGCTTTGATGTCATCCAAGTATTTCGTGCAATTACGCCTCCAATGTCCCTTGTTATTACAGTAATTACAAGTATCTTTAAGAGGATTACCCTTTATAGGTTTAGGCTTGGTAGAGCAATTCGCAATTGCTTACCTTTGCCCTCCACCTGAACGGGCTTCTTACCAGCGTTCCTCTTAAACTGCTTCTTCCCTTTCACGATTATCGCAAGCACATCGTTCCTCGTACTCCCACTCAATCCCATGTCCTTCTCTGCTTGCACAATTAGAGAATGGAGCTCATGTAAATTCTTTCTCATGTTCGTCATATTATAATTTATCCTAAATTGAGTAAATCCTTTGACGTGCGAGAGAGAGTGGAGCACTCGTTCCACCACAAGTTCGTCGGGGATCTTGCATCCCAACCCCTCTAAAGTTTCCACGTACTCAATCATTTTAAGTACGTGTGAACTTACAGGTTGACCATCTTTGAGGTTAGCCTCAAAGAAACGAACTGCGGTGTCATATTGAATTATTCTCGGGGCTTGAGAAAACATAGTTGAAAGCCTTGGGAATACTTCATGTGCATCATGAAACTTGACACATTGCCTTTGTAAAGCAGGATCCCTTGAAAAAATCAAAACATTTTTAATGGCAGCGGATTCCTTTTGATAATTTGAAAAAGCCTCCCTTACATCGGCAGTGGCCCTAGTACTAGGCGAAGGGGGAGAGGGATTGACAAAGTAGCGTAATTTGCCATCACTTGCGCCAGCTAATTGAAGTTGTTCTTCCCAATCTTTAAAATTACTACCGTCGGCTTTTAAAACATATTTGTCCATAAAAGAACGTAGCCATGAATCTCTAGCTATAGTAACGATTTCACTAGTAGAAGTCATCGTGATTACTACAAAGGAAATGAAAGGAAAGATTAACATTTATCGTCTTAAAACAATTTTTTAACTTGTGAAATATTTAACAAGTTCCCATTTATATAATGATCTCCCACTGAATTATATAAATGATTCCAAGATTCAATTTTATATAAACACGGGCACGGTGGACAGATTCAACCTATATTTATATAAATTTGGTGAGTCAACAACTTTGACTGATTCTACTACTAGAACTCTTGGTCGACGAATTGTTTTAAAATCTATCTTTTAGCCCCAGAAATAATTATGGGCAAGGTGGACCGATTGAACCAATAATTATTCTGTTGAGTCCAACCAATTTTCACGAGTAATAACATTTATTACCCAACGTAAAAAGAGTATACCTTGGTGATCCGAACCTACCTCTATTGAAAAAGGGATTCATAGGTGTTATTATTTGGTAAGGCTTAATCTCAATTTTAAACAAATGTGAGAGATCTTATCACTTTAATTGTCTATCACTTTTAAGTGAACGAAATTGGTGAATGCTAGACAATTAAATCGATAACAACAAAATAAAAACATGTAGTGACAATTTTGGCATGAATGCATAAATATTAACTAAACCTATTACTTATCGGAAACCAACTCCTTGGTCCCTTGAGTCTTCATAAAATGGCCTCCTTCTTTAGGATTTCGGAACGCCTTTCCGAAAACACCGTGTTCATGAAAACTCCGTCTTTAGATGATTCATCTAATTAATAATAATTAAATTACATAAAAATACCCTATTATACAATTTGTAATAAAATTAAAATAAAATCTATTAATTAATTACAAATTAGGCGATACAAAATCGCAATTAATTACAAAACAAGTCGACATTCCCTTACATTACGGGAAATATCAACTTCTACCAATGGCCATATTAGTGAAAATTACATAATTCAAATACTAAAAAACATTCATCCAAATGAATAATAAAAATGCATTATGGAAAATGACATGCCAAATCGTCTTACTTACCAACAATGATTATTGAGCTTGCCTGACGGAATTTTTACCAATAAAAATTCATAATCAATTCTTAAAACAATTTTAAGACTTAATAATCATAATAATCTGGTCTAATATCAAAATAATTAGTCTCAATAATTAACTTGAATTTATATGGGATTTAAAGAATAAATTATGACAAAAAATATATAATAATTCACAATTATCATATAAAAATTTCATTTAATTAAAGAAATATATGAAAATAAAATTTCAAGGCCATGAACATTCTGGTCTTGCACCAAAAATGATATGCAAGTAAAATTTTTTGTTTTAAAATTTATTTAAAACATTTTTATAATTTAATCGGTAAAACGATAATTTTTACGATTTAATTCTAAATCAAACCATAAAAATTGAAATGACTTAAAATAAAATTTTGTACAATTTGGAACAATTTCTAGGAGCTAAAAATTTAAAAATTTCGAGCCCTAAAATTAAATCAATATTTATGTGCAAAATAACCATTATTTACCAATTTTTATCAAATAAAAATCAATAAACTACCTAAATTAATCACATTAATTTAAAGTTTCAATTTTTATCATAAATAGAACATTCATGTGGTTATTTATAAATAAATATGTATAAAATTAACATGCAACCAAAATAAATTAACTCTTAATTAATTTTAATGCATTTTTACTCAATTTTATGCCATTTTAAGTTATAAAAAGTGGAAAAATATAACAAAAATCAATTTTTCGTCCCATATCAATCTAAGACCAGATTATTTACATGCAAGACCATATTTTGTAATAAAACCAATTTTAATAACATAATATCAATTTTATTAATTTATCTCATAAATTACTAAAATCATCTTAAGACAACATGCTTATATTTAACAATGCTCTGATACCACTTGTTACTTATTTAGACCAAATAAGACTATCTTAGTGATAATAAAATTACATACTAATTTTATTATGTGGTCTAAATCTACATGCATGTAAAAATTTAAAGGATAGAAATTTTGTTTACATTGGGATAAGGCAAAATTGGGCACTACAAAGGTCTCCTACCTTTCTAGTTCTCGAGCTATAACAAAAGGATGATCCTCCTTAGTCTTCTAGTACTCAAGATAGAGTACCTTCTATGGTGGCACCCAAGAATCAACCCAAGAGTACTACAAATAATATTAACTAGATAATATTTGAGTATATAAATGTATATTTGATGTACTAATAAATATTATTACTTTGATAATCTTATTAGTTAATATTTATATGTGTTTTTGGAAGAAAATGATGAAAAAAATAAGAAGAAAATTGGTCTTCAAATGACGAAGAAAGAACCAAAATTTTCTACTCTCAAAAGACCAAATTTTCTTCAAATTTTTCCAGCTAGTAAAAGGGTGAATAGTTGGGTATTTATAGGTGATGGGGCATATTCTGCACCCGCTGACCGAGTCAACATATTGAGAAAGGTCAAAGATATCGACAGCAAGTCAACATCTCTGACAGCCTAGCCGACGCAGCCTTGAATTTACTAGCCCTGTCTTAAGTCTCGGCTAGGCAACCACCACCGAGAGACATATCCGCGTACTCATATCCAAGACCCTCGGCATGGAGTCAACCAGGCCAAATGGCCGGCCCTCGGGTCCCTCGGCCGAGGGTAGAACAGTCTTTCCACCTGCTCTGCCACTTGGCCACTTGGCCACTACGTGACAAAAGGTGAAAGTCTATAAATACTCCACTTCTCTCATTGAGAAAAGGATCCAAAAACAATCAAATAAACTCACAATTAATATGGTATAAACTCCCTTATCTCTCTACAATATACTTTGCCAAGTAACACACAACTTAATCCCTTTAAGTTTACTGACTTGAGCGTCGGAGTAAGTACGCTCGGTACCAAGCCGAGCCCTCAGTTTGTTCATTGTTTCAGGAGAGGCCGAAAGGAAGAGTCAAGCATAGTCATCATTCTACGAGCTTACGTGGTAACAAATCCTGCTCCGGAATTACACCCGGAACAATTGGCGCCGTCTGTGGGGACCAATACTAAAAGCTAGTCAAATCCCTTACAAAAAAAAACACAAAACTAAACCCACCCAACAAGCTAAGAAGATGTCAAAACAACAAGAGATAATTGTGAGCGACGAAACTGCATTCTACCAGGATGACACAGTCCCTAATTCTGAGATCGGGTAGTCCCCCACCGGCCGAGTAATTCAACCGGCGTACGGGATGCCGATACTACCAGAAACACCGCTGCCTACCGGCCATGTCACTGTCATGGGACATGTGGTCGATGCAGCCAAACTTAAGCTATTCCTGGACCTGATGGGTAATACGCCGATCACCCCCGCCGCAACGACGGTGACGGCAGCACACCCGCAGATGACCAGGGCCCATAAAGTGACCCCGAACAACTTGTCCGGGGGCGATACAAGGAGCCATGCATACTAGGACGCCGGCGGAGCCCGTGCTGCCAGTGGCAGACCAAAGTCCTTCCCCCCCTCGCGGGAGGACAGCGTCGCCGCGGCCACAACGAGGCCACCTCCGAAGAAATGAAGAAAGAAGTCCGACTCTCCAAAGTCGGACAACAAGAAGCCCTTCCCGCCACAGGGAGAGAAGCCGGACTAGGATTACGAGGAGCCGATCGCCGCGTGTCATTCGGCACGTGGTCAGACAGCCCCTCCACGCCTATGTCCTCGAAGTCCCGGTGCCGACCAAACTAAAGCTGCCGGCCATATCATACAAAGGGGATAGCGACCCAACCGACCACGCTGAGGCTTTCGAGTCTTACATGTCGGTATGGGAGCAACCCGATGAGGTGTGGTGCCGAGTCTTCCCAACCACCCTCCATGGCATGGCACAGAGTTGGTACAAGGGGCTACCTAATGGCTCTGTGTACTATTATGCCTACTTAAGGGACAACTTCATAGCCCAGTACGCTTGCAACAAGCGAAGGGCCGTGGAGACCTCGGATCTCCTGACTATCCGACAGGGGGAGGACGAGTCCCTCTGGAGCTACGTCAAGAGATTCGACGCCAAGGTTCAGCAGATTCGTGAGCTGAACACCGAACTGGCGGCCTTCGCACTGATGAAAGGCCTGCCGAAAGGCGAGTTCAAAAATGAGCTCATCAAGTGAGAGTACCTCGACCTCGACTCCGCCAGAAAGATGGCCGACCGAGCCATAAAGGTGGAGGACTACCACAAGACCTGGGTAGGCCACAGTGAAGCTGGGCACCTAGAAAGGAGGAACCGCCGGGAGAATGCTGATGTAGGACGCCGTGACGGGAATAGGTCACGGCCTGAGAGATCTAATAGGAGACAGAACTCGGCGGGCGCCGGGGGGAGTTCGGGACCATACACCCAGAAGCGGTACAGCGGTCTCACCCCCCTGGTCAAATCTCCGGCCGAAGTCTTTGCCCTGAGCAAGAATGAAGGGCAGAAGTGGGAAAGACCCCCCAAGACGAGGGCGGAAGGCGACGCAAGCCAATTTTGCGATTACCACGGCCAGCCCGGCCATAAGACCGACAACCGTCGGCATCGAAGAATGCCATCGAGGAGCCGATCCGAAAGGGGGCCCTCGGCAAGTACGTAGGCGGGGCCCCGAAACGAGCTCCGACGGGCGAATAGGAAATCGATTTCCGGAGGATGGGAGTGATCCAGGTGGTTATCGGAGGAAACGAGAACGGAGGGTCGGCTAATGGGCACAAACGGCACCTGAATGAGCTTTACCAAGCCATCAACTTTGTGCCCACCACAACGATCCCCGCTTTCACCGTCCCCGATATAACCATCGGAAAGAAAGACTACGAAGGAGTCATAGCCCAACACAATGACCCGCCGTAGTCCACTGGACATATCCAACCACTTGGTTAAGAGGTGCCTAATTGATACAGGCGCCTACACGAACATCATGTTCAGGGAATGCTTCCTCAATCTCGGTCTGAAGATTGAGGACCTGAGCCCCTGCACCAACCCACTATACAACTTCTCGGGGGCCGGCCTGGTACCCCTGGGGTCAATCAGGTTGCCGGTGATGTTCGGCCAGACGGGTGCAACCATGGAATGTCAATCGACAAATAGTTACAAAACTTCTTCAACACGCTCCTTGACAGAATGCCAATCGACGTATCTTCTTCAAACACGATCCTTGGTATCTACTTGCCAAACGGCCTGCTGTTCAACCGAGCTTGACAGCACCGGCTGGGGGAAATCAAAAGCACACGGCACTCACAACCTCGGTCTCAGCCAACATTTTCTTTTCCACATTTGATGTCCATTACACATCCATGTGGAGGGGGGATACGGTACGGCCTTAGCAGAACCAAGCCGAGGAAGAAGAAGCCGGGGAAGAAATTCAACTTGCGCAGAATACGCTCAACACTCATCGAAGGTCCATACCACGACATAGACTACGCTGGGGGCAAATTGATGGGGCATATTCTCGCACCCGACCGACCGAGTCAACATATTGAGCAAGGTCAAAGATATCCACAAAGAAGTCAACATCTCGATCGACCCTAGCCGACGCAGACCAAATTTACTGTCACTTGGGTCTTGGCTAGGCAACCAGCCAGCCGGGAGACATATCCGCGTACTCATATCCAAGACCCCTCGGCATGGAGTCAACCAGGCCAGCCGGCCTGCCATGGGTCCCTCGGCCGAGGGTAGAACAGTCTTTCCACCTGCTCTGCCACTTGGCCACTACGTGACAAAAGGTGAAAGTCTATAAATACTCCACTTCTCTCATTGAGAAAAGGATCCGAAAACAATC
Organism: Silene latifolia; assembly: GCF_048544455.1. Lineage (NCBI taxonomy): Eukaryota > Viridiplantae > Streptophyta > Magnoliopsida > Caryophyllales > Caryophyllaceae > Silene > Silene latifolia. The sequence goes on from NC_133533.1 coordinate 91,933,422, forward strand.
AAATAAACTCACAATTAATCTGGTATAAACTCCCTTATCTCTCTACAATATACTTTGCCAAGTAACACACAACTTAATCCCTTTAAGTTTACTGACTTGAGCGTCGGAGTAAGTACGCTCGGTACCAAGCCGAGCCCTCAGTTTGTTCATTGTTTCAGGAGAGGCCGAAAGGAAGAGTCAAGCATAGTTATCATTCTACGAGCTTACGTGGTAACAAATCCTGCTCCGGAATTACACCCGGAACAATAGGCAAATAAGGGCACAAAAGGAAGTGGAAAATTGCCACATATTGGACACATAGAGTCCTCTAAAAACCAGTATATGTGGACTACTTTTGGTCCATTTCGGTTTTCGATATTCGCCCCACAAGTGCTTATAAGTCTTATATTTAGTTATCTTGCATAATTAAATATTAATTTAATTTATTTAACACTTAAATAATATAAATTAACTACCAATGACTACTTCACTATTAAGTAATCATAAGACCATTTTATCAACATACAATGTGTCAATATTAACCCACTTAGCTAATTTTACAATCTCTTGTAAAATTTAATAGCTAATTAATTCCACCTCAAAACATATACACATATTGTATAAAATTAATTAATTAATAATTAATTTATAAATTCTAATTAATTTATTTATTATTGAAATATCACATAATTAAATAATAAATCTCCTTGTCCCGAGTTCGTAACCCGTCATCAAATAATACATTTACGTGACTAATTAAAAGTCAAATAATACAAGGAATTAATTATCTCGTATCTCATACAATCAATTAATTCTTTCTTTTCATGGGTATCATCTTATAGGTTTGACCTAAAGGGATCAGCTGATCACTGCCGTCACACGACAGTAATGTCAAACTCTAGTCAGCCAATCATTACCGATTAACGATGACCAGCTGACAAATAAATAAATAAATCCCTGATATTCTTTTTACGAGATTTAATATGTAAACGCACTTATTGTGGAGGAAACTACTCCAACACATATCGCTACAATGACTCTTATTTGTCCTGGATAAGGTCGATGTTGGTTGGTTAAGTAAAAAAGTTGATCAAACGGGTTAAATGCATGAATGTGCGTGCATCCACAAGTTTAAACCTAACATGTGAGATTTTCTATGTCAGTTGTTTATCCAAGTATCAAGTAATTGATGTCAAGTTTTATTTAATGTTGTTTCGCATGCAAGACGGAAATTCAACATCCATTTACCGAGTTAGGTTTATGGTGCTTAACCCGATCCATTTGTCTTAAAAGGAGTGTTTTGGGGTGAAAATTGCAAACTTATTAATTTGATCCGTCCTGTATTCGAGTTAACCGAAGTCGGGATCGTCCTAAACGAGTGCTCGAATTGGGACAGAAGCAGTGCAAGGCAGCCTATTGAGGCGCGAGCCATAAGGCGAGGCAAGGGAGCCTCTCTAGGTTTGAAAACTGAACATCAAAAGGCCTGTTTGGGCGCGAGTAAGGAGACGACCCAAAGGGTGTCTCCTGGGTGTTGAGATTGTTTTTGAAATTGTTTGTAAAAGAGTGTTAAAACTCGCTTTGTTGGTCGTTAAGACCATTTTTAGGCTAATGTGAAGAACGGGACTCAGAATAATTATCATTACTTTGACAATATTCGATGTCGGGTTCGGTTTCGTAAGCTTGATATGAATACTTTTGCAAGAAAAGATGCAAAAAAGTGTGATGTGAACAAATTATGTTTAGTTCATTGCTTTGTAATTAAAGTGTAAAAAGTGCTTCATATGAACTAATTATATTAAGTTCATTGATTTGTAATTCGTCAAAGTTTATCATCGTACTCTTGTTAAATTGACATGGTATGTATAACCAAGGATGTAATACCCGCCCTTTTAGCGACCCGTTGACCGACGTTGACCGACCTTAGATGTTGATCCAGACCTTGGAACACCCCAAGAGGGATGTCTTATGACGTGGTAAGCTTTGAGAGTGTGGTACTCGATCTAGTCGAGGCTACTCGATCGAGTAGGGGTCACTCGATCGAGTAAGTTAGTTACTCGATCGAGTAGCGTCTTTCCAGCGAGGATTTATAATCGTGTTTTAGTAAAATCGCAAATCATTTTCACCTCTTCCCAAAAACCTAAATGTCGTCTCTCCTTCTTCCCTTCACCATAGTCCCTTCCATGGGAGCCTTTGAGGATGCTTGTGCCGTAAGGATAGGTTGGTTGAGTCGGGTAGTAGTCTTGACGCCGGTGTGCTATGGTGAAGGCATGTCATCATCACCATAATTGTCGTTGTGTTTTCAGTTAGGGTTGTGGTAATAGTGATAGGTGATTGTACTTTTTGTATAGGTGTATTGCTTGGTTAAATTGGTATCATGTGATCGGACGTGGAATTGCTGCGATTGGCTAAAGGTAGGTTCGCCTACTCAGTACTGTTGGATGTCTAGTGTGTCTTAATATGAATTGGTTGATATCGTGTCGGTGAGAATTGATAGATTGTGATAAGTGGTTGGTGATGTGTTGTTTCATTTAACATAGTTGTGGTGCAGATGATTGTGAGTATCGTATATTTGTCTGTGATCTTTGGGCTGCATCCCTGGTTGAGTGGAGTAACATGCGGGACTGGTTTCACGCCTTGATTCGCCTTCTGTGGAACCCGCCACAAAAGGGATGTGCACATTAATGGACATGGGTCTATTGCTCGTTTTGAGGAGCGGGGCTTAGGTAGGAACGACTGTGGTCCCCCACTGGCAGGGCTGGTCCAGTGGACAATTGGTGATGGTGATGGATTGGCAGTGATGCGGCTTGTGTGTGTTGTGTGGTATTTAGATTATGTCGGCAAATGTTGGAGTGTTTACCTCAGTTACTAACCTTGTGTGGTGTTGTCTTCTTGTTATTTTCTGTTGTGTCTGCCGTGATCCCTTATCGTGAGCTGTAAGACCCCGTAAATTCGAAGACCTTTATATATAATAAAGGTCTTCGAATTTACGGGGTGTTACATGAGCAGTCAGTCTTAGCACGTGATGTATTGGATGATAGCAGGGTGCTTGGCGGGATGAGTCTTTCACAAGTCACGACATAAGTAGTTCACATAACTGATAGTAGTTTGTGTTATATCTTTTGTATACCTTTAGTTTTTGTTTAATCGCTTGTAATAAATCTTAATAATTCTTTTATCGACATTTGATGATTACTATCCTCGAGCAACCGAGATGGTAACGCTCTTATATGCTAGGGAAGGTCTTGTTATAACTAATATTGTTTTTGCAAATGTAAACAAATGAAGGAGGGATTTAAAATATCCTTAAAGTCTAATTAACCAAATATTATCACCGAGTCATAGATTAAACCGTCATGGTGTAAGGAACCAAGGGTGGATATAATTTATGGTTAAAAATGTTTGTTGTAAAAACGAATTGAAATATTTGAAATGGTAAAAATCAATTACAAATAAGGGATTAAAATAAAGGAAAGACGAAATCAAACACATTTGGGTTATGACCTTGGTTACCAGAAGAGGCGCGAGCCACCTAGTTGTGACTAGGAGCTTCTGTCTCAGGGCAAAACATGAATTTGTCTCATTCAATCCGTATTTTGTCCCTCATACTTACGTGCTAGGTTGCTTGACGATGAATTGACAAAGTGTAAACTTATGAGTCGGAAAACTCGGTTTAAAACCATTTTGTTAAGTATGAAGTGTTGCTTTGTTTGAGTGATGGTGTAGTTGGTGTAAGTGGTAAGTCAAGTGATCAAGTGATTTAATGCACGACGACGGTACCAAACAAATTGTAAGGCTCACATTTTCAATAGGTAGGTCAAAAATACGCGTCGTTTGTTGAATCGGGAAGTCGAGGTCTAGAATTTTAAGGGAGAAAAGAGGGGCGGAGTCTCGCGTACCTTGAAATGGTGGCATTTCAGGGATTATTTATAGAGTATTGCGTAGTAGTGTGCGTTTTAGGCGACGTTGTCACATGGGTTGGTTTAAGAGGCCCGAGCATGTCCGCGGGTCTTCAAGTTGTCTTGTCACTATAACACATTTTGATTTGTGGTTTGTTATATCCTGCATTTTTTAGGACATGATTGTTGTACTTGATCATCAAGTATACCGTGTATACATAGCATGGAAGCATTTTAGGGTTTTTTTGTGTGTTTGGCTCGGTTTGACCCGGCGTTGGAGTCGGGATTTGAATTTTGAGTCGGTTTTTGGTCCGGTGTCGGTTTTGAATCTAGTTACTGTCATTGCGACCCCGTCGTCATGCATAAAACACTCTAGGTATTTTTTGAAATGTTTTGAAAATGTGTGTTTTCGAAATCGTTTTTGAGTTTTCCGACGCGTAGTTATATAAAATGTCGATCAAATGTAGCGATTCCTCAGCATGTTGTGGTCCGATAATCATCTTTTGTTTGTCGTGGATTCAAATGATACTGGGTATCTACAAAGCCCACACTTTTAATAAGGCTTGGACAAAGCAAAAGTTAAAGTACAACCCCAAGGTCAATCGAAGATTACAACCTGGAGACCGAAGCGACATCAAGGCGGCTCGAAAGGATACGGGCCAAGGACTTGCAGTCGGGAAGTGCGACGTCGTGGCGACTAGGCGATTCGAGTCAACTACATGCCGTCCGAAACAATTTAGAGTTTGTCGACTGCTGGTGTGGGTCATTTAAAGTCCTTTATACTACGTATTAAGGCTCGCCAGCCATAGGAAGGACTCATACCTAGGGCATCTTCGGGATATGTCCTTAAATTGTTTTTTGTTCGCGCATATAGGCTCGCCAGCCGTTGATGTTGGAATATCTGTCCTCCGACAATAATGTGATCACAATTGTCAATCATATTGATCACATGTTTAAATCTCATTTTAAGAATACGTAAGGGATGATTCATTTTATTGTCAACTGATCAACATTAATCGGTAACGATTGGCTTGCTAGAGTTTGACGTTACTGTCGTGGGACGGTGGTGGTCAGTTGATCCCATAAGGTCACACCTAAAGGATGATGCCCTTATCTATACAGTTGATTAATTGTATGACGATGCAAGTTGATCAATTCCTTAAAATTGAACAATTCGATTTGTGAGAGAGAATAATTATCTTATTGTAATGGGATTAAATAAGATATATTTTAGTAATAAAATGCCTTGTTACTAAAATTATTTATTGTTTGAGAAACAATAGAGATAGGAATGAATGGTTAATTATAATTACAAGATGTTGTGAATTATAATTACATTACCCATTTTATTTATGTGATCAACTATCACTAGTCAATTTATTGGATGTAATTTAATTAATTCATGAAAGGATATTTATGTGATAAATATGAATTAAATTAATTAATAACATGTATCATACTACATGTGACATATTGTGTGACAATTGACAAATTGACAAAATAAAATGGTGGTCCATATTATGTGTAAACCGAAATATGGAGGTAGTATGGGTGAGTGGGTGTTTTGTTTAATGGACAAATAAAACACTATGATTACCTATAATGTAGGGTAGTCTTACACCTACTTTACTTAATAAGAACAAAAGTAAAAAGAAAATACCATGCATTGGTCTTACATGTCTCCTCCAACCGGTTTTGTGAGGTAGATTAGAGAATTTTATTCTCTAAATTTTGACTCATCATTCATTCTAATATCACATGCAAAAGTTCATGTATTTTCTCTCTTCTCTCTCTTTAATCTTCATCAAAAAGATGAGTTTTTGATTCAAATTGTTCCAAAAAGATTACTAAAATTATTAATGTAATATATGAGTGTTAGTAATCAATTTTAAGGTAAACTACTAAACTAATATCTAGCTAATATTATTTAGTGGGGATAAGGGATAGTCTTGGGTGCAATCAAGAGGAGAATCTCTACTTTGGGATTTTTGGAGGATCATCCTTATATATGGATAGCTCAAGAACTAACAAGAATGAGATCTTGTTGGTGCCCATATGACCGGAATTTATTTGGTGAGAAATTGATTTTCTTATCTCTTTTGTTTTAGTTTGCATGCATAAGTTTTGTATTTAATATTATGACTAAATTTAATATAACATATATGAATATGTTAAGTAATGAGATAAAGATTACTAACAAGCGGTATCATGAGCACATGGTTGTTTGCATGCAAATCGGTTATAGTTTTTCCGAGTTATACGATTAACATATAAAACTTGTAAATTTGTGTTATTATGATATATCACGAAAATAATTTTTTCATGTTAAAGTTTCTGATCCTAAAATGTATTTAGGATATTTTGGTTAATTTATGGATTTTTATTGTTCATTTTATTTAATATTGGCATTAAAATGTGATTTTTATGATAAAAATGTCATTTTTGGACGAAAATTAGCTAAACTTCGAATTTTCTAGTGGTTTTTGGATATGTTTTCATATATATTATTTTTAGATGATCTGGAAATTTTCAGAATTTTTGGAGTTTTTATGCTAGAAATATGGATTTTTCATGATAAAAATCGAATTTAAATGAAAAAGAGGTTAATATGAGAAATATTTCGAACCTGGTCATATAAATTTAGTATGTTGTCACAAGCAATTTTACAATATGTGTGTAAAATAATAGGCTATAATGAAGTCTTTATGCATGATTTATGAATTTTTGATGAAAAATAGCATAAATAGTGACTTAATTAGTGAATAATTACTAAAACATACTTCATGACTAAGGAAAAACGTCACATGTTGTATTTTATTATCTTTTTCAGATCTAAAATTGAAAAGTTGATGAATATAATTTTTTTCATGTTTTTATGATTATAATTGATTAGTCCGATAAACCGCAACATTGTTTTTCCCGATAACTTTCGAAATTTTTAACCTAAGTTTTTGAACATTATGAGTGTCATGGTATTTTCCAGAATTTTCATGAGTTTTAAATTTCAAATTTCAAATTTATTTGAAATTTTTGTGATTTATTTGAAGTTTATGGCATTTTATTGTAATTTTTAGTCCATTAATGAACAATTTTAAGAAATATAAGTTAATTATAGTCAAATGGTTAGTGGAGACTAATTTTGAATCCTAAGATGGTTAGGGTAATTAACTTGTGCATAAATATGATTTTATGTAATTTATTGTGATTTTAAAAAGTTGAATCACGCAAATCCGTAAAAACAGTTTAATATACGATATTGGCTATTTAAAGGCGATTTAGCATTAAATTGGGCATGTTCATACATATTATAATGCTGCATAATTTTATTTTATGTAATTTTTGAATTATATAATTTTACTTAGTATGGCCTTAGTTTTTAATTGGTATTACCCGAAATGTATGGGAATATCTGATGGGTGATGTCGTCGGGTCACATCCAATCAAACACATTTGTAATACTCAACAAACAACTAGTTAGTGGTAAGTCGAGGTCGATCCATGGGACGGTGTGCTTTGGGTTCTAAGTCTATCTATATCAATTTATGCTAGTGTCACAATTTGGTTGGGTTTGTAGTTGTGTCTAAACTAATGCGTGCAATATAGTAGAACAAGCAATAAAAGGAAGGATGTAAACAATTGATTAAGAGTGCTAGGATATCATGGGGTCATAGGGGATTCATGGTGTTGATCATACAAACATGTTCACAAGGTTGCAAGCAATTAATGTTGTGAAGGAACAGAGTTGGTTTATATCTTACGGTTCTTAGGAAGAGTTGGGTCCCGGAGCCGAATCGATTAGATTGTACAACACCTACAAGTCGACTTACTTTCCTCCTAATCAACTTCAATGCATGGTCTAACAAGACTCGAGTTGGTTTATATCTTACAAGTCAAGTTGAATAGATAAGAGATGGTTGAAAATGCAAGGATTCATAGGCTTAGCATTTCATCAAACATAACATGTGCATAAAGTTGACATCACAACAAGCAAGCAATTTGATTATGAAAACATATTAGATTAAGCATGAATCAATCCCATGTTGATTTCCCCTAATTACCCAGTAATCCTAGCTAATAGACTACTCACTCATTATCGAGTTTAACATGCTAACAAGGTTGTCAATCATATTAACAAGGTAAAACATGATGAACAAGTAAGAAAGATTAACAATAATTAAAACAAGGATTAAGAGAGTTATACCTATGGAGATTCCAAATAATAATGCAAGAATAAAAGAAGAAACTTGATGATTGATTGGAAGGGTTGTCAATCCTCCAATAATGACCCAATAATCTTCAATTACCCAATAATAAACTTGAATAATAAACTTGAACAATAATTAAGGAGAGATTTATGTGTAATTTGTGGAAAGATTAAAGAGTAATCTATTCTAATCTACTCCTAATCTAATCTAAAGAAGGATTTTCTACCCAAAAACAACATGCTTGATTAATTACAAAGATGGGGTATTTATAGTGGAAATTAGGTGGGATGCATTAGGTTAACTAAGGTCTTAAATGACGATTAAGTCCCTACTTAGGGAGACTCCGGTCTTTTTCGAAGGAAGGGAGTCTTTCTTTGAAGCTTGGAGAAGAAATCGTGCTGTAGAGGATTCCGTGCGTATTGGAGTCGGGACGGGCGGAATCTGGCAGTGGAATCCGAGCGGATTCAAAAGAATCCGGGCGGATTCGGGTGGAGGAATCCGAGCGGATTCAGAGCAGGACGCTCGGATTGTTTAGTGGAGACGGGCGGATTTGAGACAATCTGCTCGGATTGTTCTTCAGCAGTGGTTTTTCTTCTTTTCTTCCTTTTCGCTCATTTCCATTTTATTCTTGCGAGATTGGTCTTTTAGTCTTTGCTTCCTCTTCATACTAGTCCATCTAATATCGTCAAGTAGCTTCCAAATATGCACGAAAGACGGGAATTTCCGCCTTATCATCTCCTTCTCTACAAAACACATGAAATGCGATAGAAAAGCAAATAGGAAGGTTTTGACGGATAAAATGGCCATAGAATGTTATAATAGTATGCAAAATAGGCTCAATTAGGGGACTAAATGTGCGCTAATTATGGTCACATCAAATATCCCCAAACCGAACCTTTACTCGTCCCGAGTAAAGAGGTGACTAAAACTAGACCTTTATTTAAACTAACCTAATAACATAGCCGATATGAGACAATTAGCGGGTCTCACTCCGCCCCTTCAACTCACAACAAGACAACCATGAGGTAGGATGCCTTCTTGCAAGGCAAGGTGGGTCTTGCCAAAATGGCGACACATCCAAGCATTAAAGCACACAAAATCAAGTAATGGATGCATCTACAAAAGAATAGCCACTTTCCTCATCTAAGTGGCGGAAATTATCTACAAGGGAAGCAATTCAAGGGTACACACTCCTTCATAGATGCAATTTCTTCAAACTACTAAGCCTAGAAGGATACCAATAAATCACCTCCAAGTTGTGTCAAGCTAGGGTACCTTTGTCCTCAATCTTTAAATGCTTTTGTCAAGAGTAGACTCCCTATGGTGTTAGAAACACTGGAGGATCGCGGAATTCCCCCTCTTGCCTAGACAAGAAGAAGGGTCGTCCCCTCTCTACCATGCACAAAAATGGATACGATGGATAAAGGGATCGATAGATATTTGAGTTTCATTTGGGAGTTTGCTTTTGTTGTTGTTTTTCCCCCCAATTTCTTGTGGCAAATGACATTTGAGAACACTTTCTTGCCATTTCTTTTTGATTTTTGGTATTTCAATACTTGACAACTTTCTTTTCTTTGCATTTCTTTTGAACATTTTCAAAGTCACCCCAATTAGTAACGAGGGTGCCTTGTATTTGAAGTATAGGAGTTCTATTTTTGTTACTCCTCTTTTCTTTTGATGCATTTTGCAAAGTTTTTCTTTTCTTTTCATTTCTTTGAACTCAAATTGATTTCTTTTTGTTTTTGTGCCCATTCCCTTTGATGACAAAATGTATGGTAGAATATGGATGATGGATGGATGGATGCATGGTTTCAAGGGTCACCTTGGAATAAACGGTGGCCAAGGAGTTATCACACCACAAGGTACTCTTGACTAGGCCTTAATCCATGGGTCAAAGTATACTAGCATGACACATCCTAGGGTGTTTTACAAGTATTCTAACAAGCAAAGTCTTAAGAACAAAAAGCATCTACTAGGGCCTATATACACTTGTCAAGTTTCCCAAGTAGACGGTTTCAAAAATTTTTCTAACCATGCAACTATATGCCATGATGCAACTAACATATATACATCCTAATGCAAATGATTCTACCAACTAATATGCCATATAATCTAAATGCAAGTCCTAAGTTCACATTTTTTTACCGCATCAATCAAAATAAAGCCACATAGTCATTAACATAAAGAGGAAAAAGGAGATTGGAAAGATCATACCATGCGGTCTTCAATATCCTCATATCTCGGATGTGGCGTAGTCAATCAATGTGAACAAGGATGAACAAACATAATATATACAAAACTACACTACAAAGGAAATGAACATGTTTTTGTGTTTTTGAATTTTTCAAATTTTTATGGTTTTTGATTTTATGAAATTAAAGAACATATTTTTGGGATTTTTCGAAATTTTCAATTTTTATGCATTTTTTTGGAATATAAATTCCTATCCCCCACTTTATTTTGGACATTGTCCTCAATGTACATGTAGGAGTAGGAATAAAAAGAAAATACATGTTTTTGGATTTTTGATTTTATGGAAATTGAAGTACAAATGCAATGATATGATATGAATGAATGCATGCTCTAACTAAATGCAATTCTATATGACATATATAACAAATGAGTGCAAACTAAACTATACTATATGATGCATGATTTCTAGTAAACTATGGTCACTTATGATCAAACCTCCCCAAACCGATTTAAACACTATTTCTAGTGTAGAAATGAATAGGTTTGGCCATTTAGTAACTATGCATGAATTCTAATCTATATGCAATTATCTATATGAATTATATTACAATGCAAACTATACTATTTAAGCTCAACTAATGCAAATGCAATATGAAATATAATACAAATGCATGCAAAAGCTACACTAAATGCAATGTAAATGCAAAAGAGAGAGGGAGAGATGGGTATCATACAGGTGGTAGTGGTGAAGTAGGCCTCTTTCACTCGTCATCCTCATTTTGGTCGTAGCCATAACCATGAGAGCTTCCGGCTTGATCATGTCCCGGTGCTTGGCCCCAATATCCTCCTTGGTCAAAATTTCCTCCTTGTCCCGAGTACCCTCCACCTTGGCTAGAATGCCCTCCATCGCCGCGACTCCTAGTTTGGTCCCCATAATTTGGGAACAAGAGCTCCGGTTGTGCCCAAGAGGGCTTAGGACCATTGGGGTCAATATACCCTTGTTGAGCCATGGTATAGTATTGGGGGTAGAGGGCTAAGTAGTCGTCTTCCCTCCCTTTATGCATCCCAAGGTCCACTCTATTCATGAGTGCCATCAAATCATTAATACCCGGGGTGTTGGGGATTGCCGGTTGGAAAGGGGTATGCGGAATAGGGTAAGGTGGGATAGGGACGTAGGAAGGTGGGCGCATTTGTATGCCCGGCCCTCCACGAGGTGGTTGACGGCGTGGCTCTTCCCTTTGAGGGGGATTTTCAAGAATTTGGATGTCAAGGAGGTAGCTTGGTGGAGGAGAGTATGGACTCAATCTTGGGTCAATGCCCGGTATCTTCCATCCTTCAAGGATCATCGAAGTGCAACCCTTGGTGTACCATTCCACACTCCCATCTTGAGTGTAGTTGCACCATCGGTGACTATAGAAGATGGTGTGCTCATCAATCAAAGTCCTCCCTTCAAGAGGAATATAGGTTCCTCGGGCATTGAACCCGGGACAAAGGTGTTTAGCCAAAATTGTAATTAGACCTCCCATCACGAAGGTTTTAAGTTGAGATGTCCCTTGAGCAAAGTCATGGAACCTAGTGAGTATCTCAAGTGGCGTATTGAAGTTATAACGCCTCACCGCACGAACATTCAAATAAGACTCAAGAAAAGTTAAGTCGATGAGAGTACACCGATCTTGCTCGTATCTCCCATTGATGCACCCGGCTACAAAGCGTTCGGTGAATCGAATCACCGGATGTTGGATAGCAAATGTATAGCAACGCTTTATATGGGTAAAGTCCCTCCCGGAGATAGCTTTCCAAAGAAAATCCACATTAAAATTATCGGGCTTTTCGGTATAGGCGGTGGGTACTTCAAGACCAAAAACATAGGCAAATTCCTCAAGAGAAAGAACATGGTCTCGGTTGCATAACCTAAACTCCATGCCTAAATTGTTGCGGGCATCCGCTATAATGCGAAGGCTACTCAAAAACTCAAGGGTGAGACTAAGGTAAGTCTCTTCATGAGCAAGGAAAAAGTTCCCAATGCCAAGGCCATTAAAGAACATCTCGGTAGGGTACCTTATCTTAAGGATTTCCAACACCCTAGTGTCAACAAATTGAGTAGGCTCGTATTTCTTACCTAGAAGCTCGACGAATTTTTCGCGTTGGTCGTCGGATAGGAAGATCACTTCTTGGAAGTTGTTGAGTTGTTCAATACCTCCCCTCATTATCACATCTCGTGGTGTTGAAGAGGATGATCCCTTGCGCTTCTTCCCGATCGAATCAAACAATTTATTGGCCTTTCCCTTGGAACTCATGTTGGTGATGGGGCTGATGTGGGTGTTTTTGAGGATATGAAGGCGATTTTGAGGATTGAGATAAGTGTTTAGGGTTTGGTAAGATGGGGAAATGAGGGAGAAGGGGGGTGATTATATAGAAGAAGTGGGGAATCCGAACGGATAGGGTTGGACCTAACCCGTTTTATCCGCATGAACAGTACAATCCGAGCGGATTGCAGACGGGACGGACGGATTCTCGATGGGCAAGACGGGCGTCTTTTGTAGAATCCGCACGGATTCTAGAACAGAGAAATCTGTTGGTTGAGAAGCAGGGGCAAGACGGGCGGATTTCGTACGGGACGGACGGACTGATCAGGACGGGCGGATTTTTGAAAATCCGCACGGATTTTGGCACAGATTAAAATCTTGCTTCTGAACGTCATACGGGACGGGCGTCCCGTGAAGAGGACGGACGGATTGTAAGGGACGGGCGGATTTCTTTGAATCCGCTCGGATTCTTCCTCAGTTTCAGCTTTTTCTTTTCCGCTGGCCCTGGACGGGCGGATTTGCTTCGATCCGAGCGTCTCTGCTTCTTTCTCCTTCTTCTTTCTTCTTTCGTAAAATGATAAACCCCTTTTCATTGATTTCCTCTTTTTCCTTATCTTTTTCTGAAATTTGCTTTAGGAAACATGTAAGATGACTCTCTCTCTCTCTCCTCTCTCATGCAAGGAATTAAATGCAAAAATAAAATGTACAATATTATACAAAATAAAAGAGTTCAAGAAATATTTTACAAATGGTGGTTTGAGGTAGGACTCCACCAAACTAGTTCAATTCGTTGCAATTCTTATCCATAGAGCTCAAAGCTCTTAGAAGAAGATCAAAAGCTTGTGAACAAGCTCCAAACAAGCATAAGTATGGGTTGCTCCATTTGAAAATGAAATTCGGCCAAGGAAGTTTGTCATATATCCTTTCTTTCACCTTGTCCTTGGCACTAGAGCTTTCCCGATGGTTCAAGTAAATACATCCATGATTTTTGTTAAGATTAAGCATGAAGTGTGGTTCATTTTCATCCGGGGACTTCCACTTGCCAACTTCTTCTTCAATTTTGGTGATGACGATAGCATTTTGATTTTTCAATCCTTCCAAGGTGGAAGGAGAATTTTCATGACTTTGATGATCGGATACCATAGGAGTTGAGATTATGGGTGTCAAATCTTCACAAGTAGCCTCACGAGCAATTTTCTCTTTGAGCTTTTTCACCAAATAACTCTTGTAAGACATTTTGGCTTTTTGAAGAAGATCTAACATATCCTCTTCAATGATCATTGGCTCCATGATGGGTGCCAAATGGTCCTCGTGAAGGATAAAGGAAGGACGTTCTTCTTCATGATAGGGTATCTCAAATGCCTCAAGGATAGGCTCCTCAAGCAAGGTAATATTGTGAATCCCTCCTCTAGGTCCATCATCATTGTTGCTATCGTCATGTAAATCATGAATGGGGGCTTCATCTAGCTCTTTTTCCAACACCCCACCGTTCACATCAAAGGACACACCTTCATACTCGCAAAGGTTAAGAACATTTGGTTTACTCAACCTCATGTCTTCTTCATCAAACACGACACTCTCATAGTCACAAGAGCTCAAAGAACTTGGCTCCTCCCACTTTTCATCTTCCATGTCAAAAGTCACTACTTCAAACTCGCATTTATGCTCAATATCCAAAGAGCGGTGGTGAGGGGTTGCTTGGAATTCTTTTAATTGGGCAATTTGAATTCCCAATTCCTTTCTTTGGATAGCGATGTTTTTAAGAACATCTTCTTCCTTTAGGCTCTCTTCTAGCATTTGTTTGAAGAAGTTTTGTTGGTCTCCCATCATTTGGAGGATCATGTTTTGAATGGGTTCATTTCTTTGTTGTGAGTGGGTGTGAATATGGTTGTATTGCGGCAATTGAAGTTCATTGTGAAATGGGTATTGAGTGGGTGGTTGTTGTTGATATTGGGTGTGGTAATTTTGGTGGGAAAAATTGGGGTAGTGGTTAGGATTTTCGTTGTACAAATAATAAGGTAGGTTTGTGTTGACTTGCTCCTCAAACTCCCCATACCCATAGTCATACTCAAAAGATCCACCACATACTCCACAACACATGTCTTGAGTCATCATCACTAAGACAAGGAAACAACTACAAGCATGGAAACTACACAAAAATGGTAAGAACAATCCTTGAGGAACAAGTTCCTCAAGGTGAAAGCACAATCAAAATAGACAAACAAGTAAGAACTTAATCACATAGCACCATCCCCGGCAACGGCGCCATTTTGATGGGTGATGTCGTCGGGTCACATCCAATCAAACACATTTGTAATACTCAACAAACAACTAGTTAGTGGTAAGTCGAGGTCGATCCATGGGACGGTGTGCTTTGGGTTCTAAGTCTATCTATATCAATTTATGCTAGTGTCACAATTTGGTTGGGTTTGTAGTTGTGTCTAAACTAATGCGTGCAATATAGTAGAACAAGCAATAAAAGGAAGGATGTAAACAATTGATTAAGAGTGCTAGGATATCATGGGGTCATAGGGGATTCATGGTGTTGATCATACAAACATGTTCACAAGGTTGCAAGCAATTAATGTTGTGAAGGAACCGAGTTGGTTTATATCTTACGGTTCTTAGGAAGAGTTGGGTCCCGGAGCCGAATCGATTAGATTGTACAACACCTACAAGTCGACTTACTTTCCTTCTAATCAACTTCAATGCATGGTCTAACAAGACTCGAGTTGGTTTATATCTTACAAGTCAAGTTGAATAGATAAGAGATGGTTGAAAATACAAGGATTCATAGGCTTAGCATTTCATCAAACATAACATGTGCATAAAGTTGACATCACAACAAGCAAGCAATTTGATTATGAAAACATATTAGATTAAGCATGAATCAATCCCATGTTGATTTCCCCTAATTACCCAGTAATCTAGCTAATAGACTACTCACTCATTATCAAGTTTAACATGCTAACAAGGTTGTCAATCATATTAACAAGGTAAAACATGATGAACAAGTAAGAAAGATTAACAATAATTAAAACAAGGATTAAGAGAGTTATACCTATGGAGATTCCAAATAATAATGCAAGAATAAAAGAAGAAACTTGATGATTGATTGGAAGGGTTGTCAATCCTCCAATAATGACCCAATAATCTTCAATTACCCAATAATAAACTTGAATAATAAACTTGAACAATAATTAAGGAGAGATTAATGTGTAATTTGTGGAAAGATTAAAGAGTAATCTATTCTAATCTACTCCTAATCTAATCTAAAGAAGGATTTTCTACCCAAAAACAACATGCTTGATTAATTACAAAGATGGGGTATTTATAGTGGAAATTAGGTGGGATGCATTAGGTTAACTAAGGGCTTAAATGACGATTAAGTCCCTACTTAGGGAGACTCCGGTCTTTTTCGAAGGAAGGGAGTCTTTCTTTGAAGCTTGGAGAAGAAATCGTGCTGTAGAGGAATCCGTGCGTATTGGAGTCGGGACGGGCGGAATCTGGCAGTGGAATCCGAGCGGATTCAAAAGAATCCGGGCTGATTCGGGTGGAGGAATCCGAGCGGATTCAGAGCAGGACGCTCGGATTGTTTAGTGGAGACGGGCGGATTTGAGACAATCCGCTCGGATTGTTCTTCAGCAGTGGTTTTTCTTCTTTTCTTCCTTTTCGCTCATTTCCATTTTATTCTTGCGAGATTGGTCTTTTAGTCTTTGCTTCCTCTTCATACTAGTCCATCTAATATCGTCAAGTAGCTTCCAAATATGCACGAAAGACGGGAATTTCCGCCTTATCATCTCCTTCTCTACAAAACACATGAAATGCGATAGAAAAGCAAATAGGAAGGTTTTGACGGATAAAATGGCCATAGAATGTTATAATAGTATGCAAAATAGGCTCAATTAGGGGACTAAATGTGCGCTAATTATGGTCACATCAATATCGATTCGGTTGTAATTTATTGTGATCTCGTATCACCGTTTTGTAATTTAATAGATTTATTTTGTTTTAATTACATATGTATAATAGGGAATTATGTAATTTGTTATGTAATTTAATTATTCCGGAGTTCCTTGAAGACGGTGTCACTCAAGAAGGCGATACATAAAGACGGTGTTACCTCGAGATGCGTGCCAAAAACCGAAGTTCAAGGGACCAATGGAGTTGGTTTCCGAATATGTAATAGTTAATTAGATTTTCTATTTTAGGAAGGCCATACTAGGATTTAATTTATGCTTTGCATTTTATTTATATGTCGCATGCATCGCTAAATCGCCATAACTAAAACATGCATTGTCATTTTTTTTTAATCGAGTTTATCGACCGTGTCAATTATAATTATCGTAGTTCACCGCTTTAGTTCACTTAAAACGTGATAGATAATAAATTGACATGACCTCTCGCTAAAATAATCAATTGAGACATAGCCTTACCAAAAAGTAGAAACCATGAAAACCTATTTCGCGAGGGAGTGCACTCGGCCCTACCGGGTACAAACCTTGTTACGTAGGGGAAGTGGGTGATAAATGTCTATCCACTGAATTCATGTTGATAAGGGTTTCATCGGCCCTACCGTGCCCAAGTTGATGTGGATTTGGATCATGGACACATTTATTCGAAATTTGGATTAAACTCAACGGAAGTATTCGTGACCGTAGTCGCATGTGTTCCAGGCTAAAGATAAATATTAATTTAATTTTATCGACCAAGAGTTCTAAAAGTAGAATCGATTAAAGAGTTAATCCACCGAGTTATATTGATAAGGGATGAATCGGCCACACCGTGCCCAAGTTAATATGAATTTGGATCTTGGAATCATTTATCATAGTTGGGTAGAGGTCACTATGTAAATGCTTTACTTGTTATTTACAAGTATTAATAAAACGATAAATGTTAAGTTTTCCACTATTCCGTTATCATATTGTTCTATTTCTTTACCACAATTCATATACGATATCATTTCGATTTTTATTCAAATCTCCTTAAAACATCGTAACTAAAGACAAATATGAATTTGCTTCTAAAACCTCAAATGAACCATTGCTAAGGATCTCTTGTAAAGAGTATAGGTTAAAGTTATTGATTATCAAACAGGTTTTTGATTCTTGACTAACACATCTACTTACAATGGATTATTTTTCATATACTTAATTAAATTAAGTACCTTGAAGCGATAAATTGTTTTGGTAATTAGATTTGTCAGAATTCATAATTGACCAAAATAACGCAACCACTTCAATGAAAGTTTTAAGACTAAACTAACGAATGAAGAGCAGTCTTCATGAATTTCAATTTTGCTTCTCTTAGTAAAGACTCATTAAAATTAGTGGGAGCATTCTCTTAAACCGTTAAGAAAAGGATAAGGTTTTAAAGAAGTAAAGATTATAATGGAATTGATACAAGGTAATGTTAAAAGTAAAGTTGTTGAGAATAGCGATACTAAACCTATCAATCCCGACCGATAAAGTTTCCACTGTCTTAAATGTTGGACACTATAAAGGAAACTATCCCAAATTATTGAAGAATGAACAAGTTAGTTGTGGGACATCTAATGGGACCTTCTTCTTTAAATGTTTATTTGATTAAACATAAATTTTGCTAGTACTAATTCGTCAATATTAGAAACCAGTGGAGGTTTTCATCATTGTATTCGACACATAAGATGATTAGAATATGACGACTAGCAACAATAATGTCGAAAGATAGAGTAATTGTGTACTCAATCTAGTTTTTGGATTTAAAGTTGTACTTAATTGTGACTATTAAGTGCATAAACTCTAAATAAGAATATAAACTTGTCAAGATACAAAAGAGGTTTCACTTTTGTGACCCTATACACCATAATTTGATGTATGGCTAGCCCATTATCAAGGTGAATATATTCTAAACCAAACTAGAATGATATATCATGTAGATGATGTAAGACTCAAATTGGTAACCCAAGATTAAACCTTAAATTCCGGAATGATGAACGCAAAGAGTTATCGAGTACTCTTGAAACCATTAGATCTTATGGTATATGCGTATCTTGTATTCAAAGCAAGATGTCTCGTGCCTTTTGGTTGAAAAGGAGATCGAGGTTGTAAATCATTGATCCATAATAGGTTGATCATTTTCTTTTACCAACGATTTAAGTTGATGTTAATGTGTTCACTTAATAAGGTAAATAGAGAAATCTTTGAAGAAGTTCAAAGAATTTAAAGAATCACGATTTAGTCGTAATGGGATTATCAAAGTGAAGACTTTGATATAAACCAAAGGAAATGTGATATAGTATCACAAATTAATCTCTCTTAGCACGCATTATGGGATAATGTGTGATTGGATAAGAATTCAAACGCTATTTGATATGGTTTGGACTTCAATCAAGTTACTTTGAGTTACTTGATCCTTTTGGGGATTTTATCATTTTGTCTAAATTATTTTTCCACTAAATCTAAAACGGATCATATGAGATATGATATGGTAGGGTACCATGCTTGTAAGTTTTTACAAAGAAACAAATGCTCCTTTTTCCCTTTCAATTATCACGAGCACGACGAGTTTGCGGCTCATGAAGCTGTCTTTCTAAAATACAAGTTTATTTCTAGAAGACAGAGTGGGAGAAATTTATCAAGAGCCACAAAGAATGCCACGAAAATGTTATGTCGCAAGAAACTGGTCTTTCTTGACTACATGAGACGTTTTGTATAAGATGTTGTTTCTTTAAAACCTAGGAAGTTAAATTCGTCACTTGTTGAAAATGATGAATTCATGCTACTTTTAAGAAAGTAAAAAGCTTATAACTTATAAAGAAATTGTTTGATTCAAGTTACTTCTTGAAAGCAATGAATATATGACTTAAATAAGACTGTTTAAGTCACAACTCACTACAAGGCTTAGAACCATGAAAATCCGAAATTAAAAGGCTTGATTAGTGTCAAAGGGTCTTTGCACTAATAAAGAGAGATTTCAAAGCAAGATTGGTGGCAAAGAGTTTTGCACTGGTTTAAATACTCAAGTCTATTTCGATCTTCTTAGGGATTGTGTTTCATTATTATGAAATACATAGCGAGTGAGTCTAAAACTCACTTCTTCAATTAGAAGGAATGTATTCAATACATGTCTTGAGTTTTATAGATTCTTGCCAATCCTAAGATAATGTGAAACTTAAGAGAGAATCTTAAGTAGGACATCAATGAGTTGGAATCAACATTTTGATCATGTGATAAAACTTTTCTCAATAAGTCGAGAAGTTGTGTTTATACATGGAGTTTAGTGGGAGTTACGAAAATTTTAATTAGTCTTATATGTGGATGACATATTGATCATTGCGAATGATTTAAGACTTTTGGAGTATTATAATACATCTTTAATATCCGGATTTATGAAGATAAATCCACATGATATTAGCGTCAAATAAGAAGTCTTAAGTTCATAAGATTCATGACTAAGTTCAATAAAATTGAACATATTTGATTGATTCCATTTGCTTCCGCTGCCGGATCAATTAAATGAATTATGATGTATAACACTTCATATACTCTGAGTTTGATGAATTGTTTTCAAAATTGAATTTAAGTAATCTTTACCAAGTAAGCCATAAAGATTACCCTTAAGTGCTTGCAGAAGCATTAAGGAAATAAAGCAAAGTGTTTATGATGCAATTTTTGTGTAAGGGTGTTACACAAATGACAATTGACAATTGAGACTGCGCATGGTTTCCGACAAAACCATAATCAAAACACATCAGGATGGTTAAGATACCATTGTGGTTATGTTATTTAAGAAATAGATTTTCTAGAATCGTTCTAGGCAATAAAGAACAATGAGAAATATTTACAACGGAAATTGAGTACACTTGCAATCATGGGATGTGCAAGAAGGATGAGTCCCGCACACTGTGAAAACAGTGGGAGCTATTCTTAGGCTAGATGGCCTATGTCTTGATTGGATCTCGACACGTACTCAGAAAGTTTTGTAATGCAAATGTATACATTACAAAGGAAAACAAGTATGTAGTAAGGTTGAGTAAGGTACAACAAGTTGATAAAACCTACTAACCAAAACCTTCTCATAGGCTTAACATGATGAGTCATGTCATTTCAATTGAATTGAGATGAACAACTACATTCAAGATCAAACTGGATTATAGAATATGAAGTAGTAATCAAGTATTGACTACTCATATGATAATCACATTTATCGTTCGAGTTTTTTTATCTGAAAACTCCTTTATACTTTGTTACATCCAAACGGGTTGTAGAGACAACATTGAACCCCGTTAAAGTGAACACGGATTAGCATTGTATTCGCCCATAGTCACTTGTATGAGATGACGTCTCGAAGTGACTAGAGTGTGATGCGATTGATGGCAAGTTCAAGTGCCATAGAGTCATGTGAGATGACTAGTCGATCACATAGGCAGCGATCAGTTAGGAACACTTTGTCGGGCGGACCGCTTATAGAGTTCTCGCAAATTTATAAAGCCTGGTCGTGGCGAGAGCTACTATAGTATTCTAATGAGTCGATTCTTTTGACTAAAGACTGTTCGCCTAAGATGGCACAGTTTCAGATTAGCTTTGATTTATGTTACTACGACCTTCGTAAATGGGGTCAAATGGGCATATTTTGGGTTATGATGGCTGTGGCTAGTCGAAAGGAATAAGTGCGAGAGGAATTGTCCACCCCCTGTCAGGGTTAAAACAATATCTCAGGGCCACTCGAGGAGCAATGAACTGGAAATGCGTGGCCACGCTCGGAAGGTATCTATGATAGATAAATCCGGTCAATCAGTTATTCTCCAGATCGAGGAAACCACTCTCGATATGATCACTTGCAGCTATGACCTGAAAGACACCTTGCATTGAGTGGGAGATAGTAATAGGACAAGAGAATTGGTGACGCACACTTGTCGAGGACCAGTGGGAGATTGTTGGAATATGTGTCCTCCGACAATAATGCGATCACAATTGTCGATCATGTAACACCCGCGAATTTTCTATTTTGACATTTAAAATTTATTAAACCGTTTGACTACTTTATTTTATAATTTTGAATTATTCAATTTAATTAATTTTATGTCAAACACGATTTTATAAACGTATTATATAAAAGCTCATTTTTATAAAAATACGTATTACTAAATTATATTTTTGAGGCGTAATTTATATAATAATATATATATACGTATCTTGGTCGGATGATATTAGTGACAATAATAATGACCGTAATAATAAGTCCCGTCTCAATTTCCGTCTAAACTTTAGACTGTCACATTTCATGTTGTACCTAATTTAATATGGACCAATCAAAAACCAACAACACATTCCCTCACCTTCAAAATATCTACTATTATCATTATTATATATTATTATTATTATTATTATTATTATTATATATTATTATTGTTGATGTCTTGTTTTGTGCGTGTCCCACCCCCTCACTTTTCTTCTTCCCCTTTCCTGCGAAAAACAAAGACACACAGCAGCAACAACATCCCTTCAACTTCCATTTTTGCGCGTCATTCAAACTCCGATCCCGACTCCGTTTCTCAACCAAATTTCATGATTTTTACACCTTTAGCTTCCTCTCTTCTTCCTCCTCATTTCTAGGTAAGAAAGTCTTAATCTTGTTGAATTTTCGAAATGGGCATCTTTTTACATACTCGGTTTTGTGACCCATGTTGCTCGTTTTTCCTCATTTCTAGTTGAAGACCGAAGTAAAGCTCGTGCCTTGGACGTTTTCACCTGAGAATTTGAAGAGATAAGGTAACGGTGATAGGTTACTCGACAATGAGTCGATATTTCGCACCATAAACTCGTTTTTAAACCTTTTTCGTGTTAAAGTTACGTTCTTTATGCTTACATTCATTTGTGTGATTTACATGGAGGTTTCGTCTTGCTATGCTCGAAATTCCGCCTTGAACCGTTGTTGGAAATGGTTTGTTTTTGTACGGCCTTGTCCTCTGTTTTGGGGGCAGTCGGAATAAGGGTGGGGTGCGGTGTTTTGGACTGCTGTAGGGCGTGTTGGTGGCCTGTCGTGGCCGGAGTGGACTCTGTTTTAGAACCTTTTTCTGGTTGTCTCAATGGACGGTATAACGCGTTGCTTATGGCCGCTTTTGTGGCCGTTTATGGTCCGCTTGATAACCGTGGGGGAGTGGTTGTACGGGCTGTGTTGGGCGGGTATGTACCATTGGTTGTGCGGTTTATGTGGCCGTTCGGATCCGGCTGGGCAGTCGAAATGGTGGTGTCGGGTTGTGGTCATGGAATAGGAGTCGTAACATTTCCACTGCCCTCTTGTTTGTTTTTCCTTCACAATTTTGCTATATGTATTTTGGGCTCTCAACCTTCTAAATTTTGGGCTTATTATAAGTTAGTACTTGGGCTCCCCGCATTCGATTTGTCGGACTAGTTCATATGTTTGTTTTGGGTCTTTGAGTCGTGTTTACGGGTGCTTTTTGCGCCAATTTGGTTCATTCAAGTTGTTTAAATTTCTGACTCGTGTTTTATATTACATGACTCGTTAAATATCGTTCTTAGACATGTTAATTTAATTGGACTTGTCATAATCCTTTACTTGGGCTTGACATAATTGATTCGTTGGGCTTGACATATTATATTTGTTGGGCTTGACATTATTTATTTGTTGGGCTCATTTGATTTAGTTTATTGGACTTCACATGACAAATTTGTTGGGTCTCACATGATTATATGTTTGGATTTTACATGAGTTTTAAGTTGGGTCTAACATATCTTGTTTGTTGGGCTTAATGTGATTTAATTATTGGACTCCTTATAAATTGTTTATTGGGCTCATAAGTGAGTCACTTAAGTTGGTCACAATTTATCCCGTATATTTCATATAACGTAAATTATTCATTATCACTTGCTATATTTTATTTAACCGGCATGTTAATTTATAAAATGGAATATTCATTAATATAATACAAGTATGAGCTATTTATTATAAGTACTTGTAAGATTCATATTCTTGATAATGTCTTGAATTATTCTGTTGTGAGAGTCTTGGTCCTATCGGATACTAGAGGTGAGCTATAAGCCCTCTAGTTGCGATATGATCGTTGGGATTAATGTTCCCATCTGTACTCATGGTGAGATGCAAGCCATGAGTATGAGTGTGACATTTATAGTCCCGTGTCATATGATGATTGCATGATCATTCTTACTCCTATTGTGACTCGAGTGTGACATTTTACATTGTGTGACTACTTGACATTCCCTATTTATTTGCCCTCGGACATTGGGTCACGGTTAGGTGCCATTGTTTCCGAGTTGGGCTATTTTTCCTTCCGCCTCTTCGGACCGGGGGTCACGGTTAGGTGACAAGGTTCCGATTTGAGGTTACTCGACTTTCGGGCACGGTTAGGTGTTCCATGTTTCGAGTCTTGGATACGATTTGGTATCGTGTGTCGAATCGGGTGTCGTCCATCCCGAGAGTCTGGCCAGGTTTAGACTAGGACCGTATTATGATCGTCGTCCTACCAAGAGGTTGGAGTCTAGAGGGTTTGTCTTGTTTGAGTTCATACTAAGTATATGTCTTACACTTGTTGAGTCGTGTCAACATGAGTGGGTTGACTTGGTGATTCTATTTCCTTGATTGCATATTCATCCTCACATACCATGCCTATTCTATTAAGAAAGTATTATGCCTGTTTCACCATGATTGTTCATTAAATCTCCTTATTCTTCATGGTTCACATATGTTGCATGATTAATATGTTTGATTAAGTGTTGTTTGTTATCTGTTTTTCGACATATTGTGGCTGGGAGAACCTTGAGTTACTCCCCACTGACTGTGGCGTTCATGTTTACATGAATGACAGGTGGTGAAGATGCTTACGTGGGGAAGACGTGTGGGCTAGCGAGAACTAAACCCTCGGACCTTAGTTTCTAATTTAGAAACCCTTTATTTGTTTATTCGTGGGATATCTTTTCCCCGCTTTCAGACTTGGGTTGTATTAACCTAAATTTGTCTATCGTAGTATTTGTTTCTTTTCGTTAGTGGCACCCGCGTGCTAATCTTTAGTTAGTAATTTAAAAGTTTTTAAAAATCTCACTAATTTCCGCATTAAATTATTAGTTATATTTTCCGCTTTATCGCGGGGTGTCACAGTTGGTATCAGAGCATATGTTGCTCCCGACGCACACACGTGTATTGGAGTCGGGACGGGCGGAATCTGGCAGTGGAATCCGAGCGGATTCAAAAGAATCCGGGCTGATTCGGGTGGAGGAATCCGAGCGGATTCAGAGCAGGACGCTCGGATTGTTTAGTGGAGACGGGCGGATTTGAGACAATCCGCTCGGATTGTTCTTCAGCAGTGGTTTTTCTTCTTTTCTTCCTTTTCGCTCATTTCCATTTTATTCTTGCGAGATTGGTCTTTTAGTCTTTGCTTCCTCTTCATACTAGTCCATCTAATATCGTCAAGTAGCTTCCAAATATGCACGAAAGACGGGAATTTCCGCCTTATCATCTCCTTCTCTACAAAACACATGAAATGCGATAGAAAAGCAAATAGGAAGGTTTTGACGGATAAAATGGCCATAGAATGTTATAATAGTATGCAAAATAGGCTCAATTAGGGGACTAAATGTGCGCTAATTATGGTCACATCAATATCGATTCGGTTGTAATTTATTGTGATCTCGTATCACCGTTTTGTAATTTAATAGATTTATTTTGTTTTAATTACATATGTATAATAGGGAATTATGTAATTTGTTATGTAATTTAATTATTCCGGAGTTCCTTGAAGACGGTGTCACTCAAGAAGGCGATACATAAAGACGGTGTTACCTCGAGATGCGTGCCAAAAACCGAAGTTCAAGGGACCAATGGAGTTGGTTTCCGAATATGTAATAGTTAATTAGATTTTCTATTTTAGGAAGGCCATACTAGGATTTAATTTATGCTTTGCATTTTATTTATATGTCGCATGCATCGCTAAATCGCCATAACTAAAACATGCATTGTCATTTTTTTTTAATCGAGTTTATCGACCGTGTCAATTATAATTATCGTAGTTCACCGCTTTAGTTCACTTAAAACGTGATAGATAATAAATTGACATGACCTCTCGCTAAAATAATCAATTGAGACATAGCCTTACCAAAAAGTAGAAACCATGAAAACCTATTTCGCGAGGGAGTGCACTCGGCCCTACCGGGGTACAAACCTTGTTACGTAGGGGAAGTGGGTGATAAATGTCTATCCACTGAATTCATGTTGATAAGGGTTTCATCGGCCCTACCGTGCCCAAGTTGATGTGGATTTGGATCATGGACACATTTATTCGAAATTTGGATTGAACTCAACGGAAGTATTCGTGACCGTAGTCGCATGTGTTCCAGGCTAAAGATAAATATTAATTTAATTTTATCGACCAAGAGTTCTAAAAGTAGAATCGATTAAAGAGTTAATCCACCGAGTTATATTGATAAGGGATGAATCGGCCACACCGTGCCCAAGTTAATATGAATTTGGATCTTGGAATCATTTATCATAGTTGGGTAGAGGTCACTATGTAAATGCTTTACTTGTTATTTACAAGTATTAATAAAACGATAAATGTTAAGTTTTCCACTATTCCGTTATCATATTGTTCTATTTCTTTACCACAATTCATATACGATATCATTTCGATTTTTATTCAAATCTCCTTAAAACATCGTAACTAAAGACAAATATGAATTTGCTTCTAAAACCTCAAATGAACCATTGCTAAGGATCTCTTGTAAAGAGTATAGGTTAAAGTTATTGATTATCAAACAGGTTTTTGATTCTTGACTAACACATCTACTTACAATGGATTATTTTTCATATACTTAATTAAATTAAGTACCTTGAAGCGATAAATTGTTTTGGTAATTAGATTTGTCAGAATTCATAATTGACCAAAATAACGCAACCACTTCAATGAAAGTTTTAAGACTAAACTAACGAATGAAGAGCAGTCTTCATGAATTTCAATTTTGCTTCTCTTAGTAAAGACTCATTAAAATTAGTGGGAGCATTCTCTTAAACCGTTAAGAAAAGGATAAGGTTTTAAAGAAGTAAAGATTATAATGGAATTGATACAAGGTAATGTTAAAAGTAAAGTTGTTGAGAATAGCGATACTAAACCTATCAATCCCGACCGATAAAGTTTCCACTGTCTTAAATGTTGGACACTATAAAGGAAACTATCCCAAATTATTGAAGAATGAACAAGTTAGTTGTGGGACATCTAATGGGACCTTCTTCTTTAAATGTTTATTTGATTAAACATAAATTTTGCTAGTACTAATTCGTCAATATTAGAAACCAGTGGAGGTTTTCATCATTGTATTCGACACATAAGATGATTAGAATATGACGACTAGCAACAATAATGTCGAAAGATAGAGTAATTGTGTACTCAATCTAGTTTTTGGATTTAAAGTTGTACTTAATTGTGACTATTAAGTGCATAAACTCTAAATAAGAATATAAACTTGTCAAGATACAAAAGAGGTTTCACTTTTGTGACCCTATACACCATAATTTGATGTATGGCTAGCCCATTATCAAGGTGAATATATTCTAAACCAAACTAGAATGATATATCATGTAGATGATGTAAGACTCAAATTGGTAACCCAAGATTAAACCTTAAATTCCGGAATGATGAACGCAAAGAGTTATCGAGTACTCTTGAAACCATTAGATCTTATGGTATATGCGTATCTTGTATTCAAAGCAAGATGTCTCGTGCCTTTTGGTTGAAAAGGAGATCGAGGTTGTAAATCATTGATCCATAATAGGTTGATCATTTTCTTTTACCAACGATTTAAGTTGATGTTAATGTGTTCACTTAATAAGGTAAATAGAGAAATCTTTGAAGAAGTTCAAAGAATTCAAAGAATCACGATTTAGTCGTAATGGGATTATCAAAGTGAAGACTTTGATATAAACCAAAGGAAATGTGATATAGTATCACAAATTAATCTCTCTTAGCACGCATTATGGGATAATGTGTGATTGGATAAGAATTCAAACGCTATTTGATATGGTTTGGACTTCAATCAAGTTACTTTGAGTTACTTGATCCTTTTGGGGATTTTATCATTTTGTCTAAATTATTTTTCCACTAAATCTAAAACGGATCATATGAGATATGATATGGTAGGGTACCATGCTTGTAAGTTTTTACAAAGAAACAAATGCTCCTTTTTCCCTTTCAATTATCACGAGCACGACGAGTTTGCGGCTCATGAAGTCGTGTCTTCTAAAATACAAGTTTATTTCTAGAAGACAGAGTGGGAGAAATTTATCAAGAGCCACAAAGAATGCCACGAAAATGTTATGTCGCAAGAAACTGGTCTTTCTTGACTACATGAGACGTTTTGTATAAGATGTTGTTTCTTTAAAACCTAGGAAGTTAAATTCGTCACTTGTTGAAAATGATGAATTCATGCTACTTTTAAGAAAGTAAAAAGCTTATAACTTATAAAGAAATTGTTTGATTCAAGTTACTTCTTGAAAGCAATGAATATATGACTTAAATAAGAGTGTTTAAGTCACAACTCACTACAAGGCTTAGAACCATGAAAATCCGAAATTAAAAGGCTTGATTAGTGTCAAAGGGTCTTTGCACTAATAAAGAGAGATTTCAAAGCAAGATTGGTGGCAAAGAGTTTTGCACTGGTTTAAATACTCAAGTCTATTTCGATCTTCTTAGGGATTGTGTTTCATTATTATGAAATACATAGCGAGTGAGTCTAAAACTCACTTCTTCAATTAGAAGGAATGTATTCAATACATGTCTTGAGTTTTATAGATTCTTGCCAATCCTAAGATAATGTGAAACTTAAGAGAGAATCTTAAGTAGGACATCAATGAGTTGGAATCAACATTTTGATCATGTGATAAAACTTTTCTCAATAAGTCGAGAAGTTGTGTTTATACATGGAGTTTAGTGGGAGTTACGAAAATTTTAATTAGTCTTATATGTGGATGACATATTGATCATTGCGAATGATTTAAGACTTTTGGAGTATTATAATACATCTTTAATATCCGGATTTATGAAGATAAATCCACATGATATTAGCGTCAAATAAGAAGTCTTAAGTTCATAAGATTCATGACTAAGTTCAATAAAATTGAACATATTTGATTGATTCCATTTGCTTCCGCTGCCGGATCAATTAAATGAATTATGATGTATAACACTTCATATACTCTGAGTTTGATGAATTGTTTTCAAAATTGAATTTAAGTAATCTTTACCAAGTAAGCCATAAAGATTACCCTTAAGTGCTTGCAGAAGCATTAAGGAAATAAAGCAAAGTGTTTATGATGCAATTTTTGTGTAAGGGTGTTACACAAATGACAATTGACAATTGAGATTGCGCATGGTTTCCGACAAAACCATAATCAAAACACATCGGGATGGTTAAGATACCATTGTGGTTATGTTATTTAAGAAATAGATTTTCTAGAATCGTTCTAGGCAATAAAGAACAATGAGAAATATTTACAACGGAAATTGAGTACACTTGCAATCATGGGATGTGCAAGAAGGATGAGTCCCGCACACTGTGAAAACAGTGGGAGCTATTCTTAGGCTAGATGGCCTATGTCTTGATTGGATCTCGACACGTACTCAGAAAGTTTTGTAATGCAAATGTATACATTACAAAGGAAAACAAGTATGTAGTAAGGTTGAGTAAGGTACAACAAGTTGATAAAACCTACTAACCAAAACCTTCTCATAGGCTTAACATGATGAGTCATGTCATTTCAATTGAATTGAGATGAACAACTACATTCAAGATCAAACTGGATTATAGAATATGAAGTAGTAATCAAGTATTGACTACTCATATGATAATCACATTTATCGCTTCGAGTTTTTTTATCCAAAACTCCTTTATACTTTGTTACATCCAAACGGGTTGTAGAGACAACATTGAACCCCGTTAAAGTGAACACGGATTAGCATTGTATTCGCCCATAGTCACTTGTATGAGATGACGTCTCGAAGTGACTAGAGTGTGATGCGATTGATGGCAAGTTCAAGTGCCATAGAGTCATGTGAGATGACTAGTCGATCACATAGGCAGACTGTTAGGAACACTTTGTCGGGCAGTGACCGCTTATAGAGTTCTGGCAAATTTATAAAGCCTGGTCGTGGCGAGAGCTACTATAGTATTCTAATGAGTCGATTCTTTTGACTAAAGACTGTTCGCCTAAGATGGCACAGTTTCAGATTAGCTTTGATTTATGTTACTACGACCTTCGTAAATGGGGTCAAATGGGCATATTTTGGGTTATGATGGCTGTGGCTAGTCGAAAGGAATAAGTGCGAGAGGAATTGTCCACCCCCTGTCAGGGTTAAAACAATATCTCAGGGCCACTCGAGGAGCAATGAACTGGAAATGCGTGGCCACGCTCGGAAGGTATCTATGATAGATAAATCCGGTCAATCAGTTATTCTCCAGATCGAGGAAACCACTCTCGATATGATCACTTGCAGCTATGACCTGAAAGACACCTTGCATTGAGTGGGAGATAGTAATAGGACAAGAGAATTGGTGACGCACACTTGTCGAGGACCAGTGGGAGATTGTTGGAATATGTGTCCTCCGACAATAATGCGATCACAATTGTCGATCATGTAACACCCGCGAATTTTCTATTTTGACATTTAAAATTTATTAAACCGTTTGACTACTTTATTTTATAATTTTGAATTATTCAATTTAATTAATTTTATGTCAAACACGATTTTATAAACGTATTATATAAAAGCTCATTTTTATAAAAATACGTATTACTAAATTATATTTTTGAGGCGTAATTTATATAATAATATATATATACGTATCTTGGTCGGATGATATTAGTGACAATAATAATGACCGTAATAATAAGTCCCGTCTCAATTTCCGTCTAAACTTTAGACTGTCACATTTCATGTTGTACCTAATTTAATATGGACCAATCAAAAACCAACAACACATTCCCTCACCTTCAAAATATCTACTATTATCATTATTATATATTATTATTATTATTATTATTATTATATATTATTATTGTTGATGTCTTGTTTTGTGCGTGTCCCACCCCCTCACTTTTCTTCTTCCCCTTTCCTGCGAAAAACAAAGACACACAGCAGCAACAACATCCCTTCAACTTCCATTTTTGCGCGTCATTCAAACTCCGATCCCGACTCCGTTTCTCAACCAAATTTCATGATTTTTACACCTTTAGCTTCCTCTCTTCTTCCTCCTCATTTCTAGGTAAGAAAGTCTTAATCTTGTTGAATTTTCGAAATGGGCATCTTTTTACATACTCGGTTTTGTGACCCATGTTGCTCGTTTTTCCTCATTTCTAGTTGAAGACCGAAGTAAAGCTCGTGCCTTGGACGTTTTCACCTGAGAATTTGAAGAGATAAGGTAACGGTGATAGGTTACTCGACAATGAGTCGATATTTCGCACCATAAACTCGTTTTTAAACCTTTTTCGTGTTAAAGTTACGTTCTTTATGCTTACATTCATTTGTGTGATTTACATGGAGGTTTCGTCTTGCTATGCTCGAAATTCCGCCTTGAACCGTTGTTGGAAATGGTTTGTTTTTGTACGGCCTTGTCCTCTGTTTTGGGGGCAGTCGGAATAAGGGTGGGGTGCGGTGTTTTGGACTGCTGTAGGGCGTGTTGGTGGCCTGTCGTGGCCGGAGTGGACTCTGTTTTAGAACCTTTTTCTGGTTGTCTCAATGGACGGTATAACGCGTTGCTTATGGCCGCTTTTGTGGCCGTTTATGGTCCGCTTGATAACCGTGGGGGAGTGGTTGTACGGGCTGTGTTGGGCGGGTATGTACCATTGGTTGTGCGGTTTATGTGGCCGTTCGGATCCTACTGGCGATCGAAATGGTGGTGTCGGGTTGTGGTCATGGAATAGGAGTCGTAACATTTCCACTGCCCTCTTGTTTGTTTTTCCTTCACAATTTTGCTATATGTATTTTGGGCTCTCAACCTTCTAAATTTTGGGCTTATTATAAGTTAGTACTTGGGCTCCCCGCATTCGATTTGTCGGACTAGTTCATATGTTTGTTTTGGGTCTTTGAGTCGTGTTTACGGGTGCTTTTGGCGCCAATTTGGTTCATTCAAGTTGTTTAAATTTCCGACTCGTGTTTTATATTACATGACTCGTTAAATATCGTTCTTAGACATGTTAATTTAATTGGACTTGTCATAATCCTTTACTTGGGCTTGACATAATTGATTCGTTGGGCTTGACATATTATATTTGTTGGGCTTGACATTATTTATTTGTTGGGCTCATTTGATTTAGTTTATTGGACTTCACATGACAAATTTGTTGGGTCTCACATGATTATATGTTTGGATTTTACATGAGTTTTAAGTTGGGTCTAACATATCTTGTTTGTTGGGCTTAATGTGATTTAATTATTGGACTCCTTATAAATTGTTTATTGGGCTCATAAGTGAGTCACTTAAGTTGGTCACAATTTATCCCGTATATTTCATATAACGTAAATTATTCATTATCACTTGCTATATTTTATTTAACCGGCATGTTAATTTATAAAATGGAATATTCATTAATATAATACAAGTATGAGCTATTTATTATAAGTACTTGTAAGATTCATATTCTTGATAATGTCTTGAATTATTCTCATTTGTGAGAGTCTTGGTCCTATCGGATACTAGAGGTGAGCTATAAGCCCTCTAGTTGCGATATGATCGTTGGGATTAATGTTCCCATCTGTACTCATGGTGAGATGCAAGCCATGAGTATGAGTGTGACATTTATAGTCCCGTGTCATATGATGATTGCATGATCATTCTTACTCCTATTGTGACTCGAGTGTGACATTTTACATTGTGTGACTACTTGACATTCCCTATTTATTTGCCCTCGGACATTGGGTCACGGTTAGGTGCCATTGTTTCCGAGTTGGGCTATTTTTCCTTCCGCCTCTTCGGACCGGGGGTCACGGTTAGGTGACAAGGTTCCGATTTGAGGTTACTCGACTTTCGGGCACGGTTAGGTGTTCCATGTTTCGAGTCTTGGATACGATTTGGTATCGTGTGTCGAATCGGGTGTCGTCCATCCCGAGAGTCCGGCCAGTTTAGACTAGGACCGTATTATGATCGTCGTCCTACCAAGAGGTTGGAGTCTAGAGGGTTTGTCTTGTTTGAG
This sequence comes from Silene latifolia, assembly GCF_048544455.1. Classification (NCBI taxonomy): domain Eukaryota; kingdom Viridiplantae; phylum Streptophyta; class Magnoliopsida; order Caryophyllales; family Caryophyllaceae; genus Silene; species Silene latifolia. Next base: position 91,966,197 of record NC_133533.1, read on the forward strand.
TTCATACTAAGTATATGTCTTACACTTGTTGAGTCGTGTCAACATGAGTGGGTTGACTTGGTGATTCTATTTCCTTGATTGCATATTCATCCTCACATACCATGCCTATTCTATTAAGAAAGTATTATGCCTGTTTCACCATGATTGTTCATTAAATCTCCTTATTCTTCATGGTTCACATATGTTGCATGATTAATATGTTTGATTAAGTGTTGTTTGTTATCTGTTTTTCGACATATTGTGGCTGGGAGAACCTTGAGTTACTCCCCACTGACTGTGGCGTTCATGTTTACATGAATGACAGGTGGTGAAGATGCTTACGTGGGGAAGACGTGTGGGCTAGCGAGAACTAAACCCTCGGACCTTAGTTTCTAATTTAGAAACCCTTTATTTGTTTATTCGTGGGATATCTTTTCCCCGCTTTCAGACTTGGGTTGTATTAACCTAAATTTGTCTATCGTAGTATTTGTTTCTTTTCGTTAGTGGCACCCGCGTGCTAATCTTTAGTTAGTAATTTAAAAGTTTTTAAAAATCTCACTAATTTCCGCATTAAATTATTAGTTATATTTTCCGCTTTATCGCGGGGTGTCACAGTTGGTATCAGAGCATATGTTGCTCCCGACGCACACACGTGTACCCCAAATTTAAATTGAACTTGACCTTGAATAATGAATGAGAGATGGGTAGACTTAAGGACCTAAGGTGGTAGTCTCTAGTGTGCTTGCTCTTTGTTAGGTTCTAACATGTTTGTTGATTGTCATTTAATGATTGTTGTGTCCTTGGATCAATGACCGTGAGTTTACCTATGTGAAGATCAAGATTTGGTGCCTATTGTCGAGCATTGAAGATTTGTTCAACTTTTGAAGAATGCTTCTTCTTCCTCGAAGTTTTTCCTCCATCTTTATGTACCTTGCCTTGTTCTTTACTTCTTAATGTTTGCTTCTTCTAAACTCTCTTTTCTTATTCCTTGGGAATTACCCTTGTACCCCCCTTAACTTGTCCTTTGTTCCTCTTTTGTCCTCCCTTAACACCTTTTTAGAGTACTCTTTCCTTTGTGGAATGTTAACCATAGTTGGATAATTTGACTTTTGTGGAGTTTGTTTGTGTTTGACCCTTAACTCTGGTTTTGAGAGGTCGTGATGTTAGAAAGACTTAGGTAATGTGATGAGACATACTTAGTGATTCTTATACCTAGTTCCTCGACAAAGTGAGTATAATTGATTGGTGGATTCTTTGTGTTAGGAATGAGTTGCCTATGCGATTAAAGTTATAGAACTTGGCTTTGCTGTTTATGTTTGAGATTTGAAAGCTTAGTAGGTTGAGCGTCGTTACCTTAGGAGTAAACATGAGATAAGTTTAGGATATGAATTTGGGAGAAAACCCATTTTTAGATGTTATTGATCCCGTATAGATTGGTGATGTGATTTGATGTCAGTTGTTCCTTAAGAATTTTGTTGAGAAGTCTTCGTTAATTCATCCTTTGGTTTTTAAAACATTGAGGTTGTGTCGAGTGCTTGAGATAAAGAGATGCTTTTATACATGAGTGGTAGATTTGCTTTAGGGAAATCCTAATGTGTGATAAGATAGGTGGAAGAGGTATCTAACCGATTTATCAACCCTTAAGCAAGCGTTTATTTTACCTTGACCCCTGTTTTGGGATTTGGTCGTTTTGTTATGGAGGTATAATATCCTAATAGGCGTAACCTTGTTAGAGAGAACCTTAAAGTCTTAGAAAGCTTTTGGTTTAAGCCTTAAAATCCTCTTTCGTGCCATTAATCATTTTTCTTCCCTTTGTTCGTACCTTGGTTGGATTTAATTCTTAAGTATAAAAGTTCACTTGTCATTTCCTTGTCTTGAATACCTCCCTAATTCTAATATCTCTTACTGGTGTTAACTAGTTATCTTTATCATTTGACTCCCTTAATTTCACGTCTTGACATGTTCATGTATCCCTTTGAAATTTCCTATCTTTTCCTAACCTGGTTATTACCCTTGTTTCCTTAGTGAAGTGATGGCATTGTTGGCCACGTTGTAGAGTGAGTGAGATGCTCCTCGAGGATTCTTTGTGAGTCTTGTTTTCGTCGAAGTTGGATTGGTAGAACTTGAGTTAAGTTGATTAGGAAAAGTTGTGTGACAAACCTATTTACCTTTTGGTTGGTGGTCTTTATAATTTGGAGAATGTGACCAGTGTGATTGTATATTCGAGTGTGAATAAGATTTTTTTTTGGAATGTTAGGAAGTATAAGGAGCTTGGGATTATGATCTTTGATTAAGGATTTTACCATAGTGAGAACTCCTAGTGTCGATAGTTGGTTATGAGTGTAACTCTTTTAGTAGCTTTGATCTTGTCTCGTGGAAATCGTTGGTAGATGATTTATATTTGAGAGTTATGGAATCACAACCGCGGTGGAGTGCCTTGACCCACGGATTAGCATAAGAGTAAGTGTGTAAGTGTTTTGAGGAAATCCTTGGGAGTTAAGTGGTTATGAGTTTTGTGGTTAAGAAGTTTTCCGAACCGTTCAGGATGACATTGTTGTTTGAGATGTGAGTATCTGGCGTTTCCTTGTTGTCTAATTTCCTTTCTTCTTTGAGCATAAGCGTTACCGTTCATGCCTCTCTTCTTCGCTTCATCATGCTCCTCCTTTAAATTTAATACTCGTAACCTGTGAAACTCTATCTTTTACATCCTTGTAACTTTGATTTCAAGTCTTGCCCTATGAAATTCATCATAGCTCTTTTTATTGGTTAGGTTTGGACTCCCTTAGCGTAATTGGTATTTATGATGTCCAAATTGCCTTTCATTTTATACAATGCCTAAACTTTCAAGCTACCATTTTTGTTCCATTGTTAAAAGTTTGTATTGCTTTTACAAAACCTTACCCCTTTTAAAAGGATTGAAAATGAAAATTTGGTTTAGTTTCCTATTTGCTCTTGGAATATAGACTACTTTATCATGATTTTAATTGCTAAACACGTGATTTCTTAAAATTTTATCCAATTTCTGTTAAACTTTGATCTATTTATGATTTTGTTAAAGTATAATGTTATATTTTCAGGAATTTAATTCCCTTCTGAGTTTAAATGAGAAATCTTCATTTCTATTTTGGCTTTTACAAGAGGAAATTTGAGTGGATTGCCTTTTTCTTTTGATTTTGACGTTGATCGGATGATAGAACTTGTTATTGGAGACGTTTGATAACTTGTTCTACGCTTGTCGGCGAGTGGTTTTTGGTTTAAATTTGTCTTTGACTTGGAAAGTTGGCGTTCTTGTGTGCACGACAAGAGCAATTTCGTTCCATGAATGAGACTTATACTTTTGAAAACTCTTCATTAATGTTTTTGAAAGTATTTTGATTTTCAATTTATACAAATGATTTGCCTTTTTACCTTATCTTTGATTTGGAATGTGATTTTCTTGAATACGTAACGAGAACACTTTCGTTCCTTTGATGAGAATATGGTTCTGTCGAAAATTTTATGTGAAACTTTTGGAAGAATTATAATTCTTACGATAAGTAACCTTTTATTGTTTTGGTTACCAACTTTAAAAGTCCAAGTTTATTTTTATAACCTTTCATTTCTACTTTCAAGTTTCGAGGACGAAACTTTTTAAAAGGTGGGGTGATTGTAACACCCGCGAATTTTCTATTTTGACATTTAAAATTTTTTAAACCGTTTGACTACTTTATTTTATAATTTTGAATTATTCAATTTAATTAATTTTATGTCAAACACGATTTTATAAACGTATTATATAAAAGCTCATTTTTATAAAAATACGTATTACTAAATTATATTTTTGAGGCGTAATTTATATAATAATATATATATACGTATCTTGGTCGGATGATATTAGTGACAATAATAATGACCGTAATAATAAGTCCCGTCTCAATTTCCGTCTAAACTTTAGACTGTCACATTTCATGTTGTACCTAATTTAATATGGACCAATCAAAAACCAACAACACATTCCCTCACCTTCAAAATATCTACTATTATCATTATTATATATTATTATTATTATTATTATATATTATTATTGTTGATGTCTTGTTTTGTGCGTGTCCCACCCCCTCACTTTTCTTCTTCCCCTTTCCTGCGAAAAACAAAGACACACAGCAGCAACAACATCCCTTCAACTTCCATTTTTGCGCGTCATTCAAACTCCGATCCCGACTCCGTTTCTCAACCAAATTTCATGATTTTTACACCTTTAGCTTCCTCTCTTCTTCCTCCTCATTTCTAGGTAAGAAAGTCTTAATCTTGTTGAATTTTCGAAATGGGCATCTTTTTACATACTCGGTTTTGTGACCCATGTTGCTCGTTTTTCCTCATTTCTAGTTGAAGACCGAAGTAAAGCTCGTGCCTTGGACGTTTTCACCTGAGAATTTGAAGAGATAAGGTAACGGTGATAGGTTACTCGACAATGAGTCGATATTTCGCACCATAAACTCGTTTTTAAACCTTTTTCGTGTTAAAGTTACGTTCTTTATGCTTACATTCATTTGTGTGATTTACATGGAGGTTTCGTCTTGCTATGCTCGAAATTCCGCCTTGAACCGTTGTTGGAAATGGTTTGTTTTTGTACGGCCTTGTCCTCTGTTTTGGGGGCAGTCGGAATAAGGGTGGGGTGCGGTGTTTTGGACTGCTGTAGGGCGTGTTGGTGGCCTGTCGTGGCCGGAGTGGACTCTGTTTTAGAACCTTTTTCTGGTTGTCTCAATGGACGGTATAACGCGTTGCTTATGGCCGCTTTTGTGGCCGTTTATGGTCCGCTTGATAACCGTGGGGGAGTGGTTGTACGGGCTGTGTTGGGCGGGTATGTACCATTGGTTGTGCTGTTTATGTGGCCGTTCGGATCTGCTTGGGCAGTCGAAATGGTGGTGTCGGGTTGTGGTCATGGAATAGGAGTCGTAACATTTCCACTGCCCTCTTGTTTGTTTTTCCTTCACAATTTTGCTATATGTATTTTGGGCTCTCAACCTTCTAAATTTTGGGCTTATTATAAGTTAGTACTTGGGCTCCCCGCATTCGATTTGTCGGACTAGTTCATATGTTTGTTTTGGGTCTTTGAGTCGTGTTTACGGGTGCTTTTGGCGCCAATTTGGTTCATTCAAGTTGTTTAAATTTCCGACTCGTGTTTTATATTACATGACTCGTTAAATATCGTTCTTAGACATGTTAATTTAATTGGACTTGTCATAATCCTTTACTTGGGCTTGACATAATTGATTCGTTGGGCTTGACATATTATATTTGTTGGGCTTGACATTATTTATTTGTTGGGCTCATTTGATTTAGTTTATTGGACTTCACATGACAAATTTGTTGGGTCTCACATGATTATATGTTTGGATTTTACATGAGTTTTAAGTTGGGTCTAACATATCTTGTTTGTTGGGCTTAATGTGATTTAATTATTGGACTCCTTATAAATTGTTTATTGGGCTCATAAGTGAGTCACTTAAGTTGGTCACAATTTATCCCGTATATTTCATATAACGTAAATTATTCATTATCACTTGCTATATTTTATTTAACCGGCATGTTAATTTATAAAATGGAATATTCATTAATATAATACAAGTATGAGCTATTTATTATAAGTACTTGTAAGATTCATATTCTTGATAATGTCTTGAATTATTCTTTGTGAGAGTCTTGGTCCTATCGGATACTAGAGGTGAGCTATAAGCCCTCTAGTTGCGATATGATCGTTGGGATTAATGTTCCCATCTGTACTCATGGTGAGATGCAAGCCATGAGTATGAGTGTGACATTTATAGTCCCGTGTCATATGATGATTGGATGATCATTCTTACTCCTATTGTGACTCGAGTGTGACATTTTACATTGTGTGACTACTTGACATTCCCTATTTATTTGCCCTCGGACATTGGGTCACGGTTAGGTGCCATTGTTTCCGAGTTGGGCTATTTTTCCTTCCGCCTCTTCGGACCGGGGGTCACGGTTAGGTGACAAGGTTCCGATTTGAGGTTACTCGACTTTCGGGCACGGTTAGGTGTTCCATGTTTCGAGTCTTGGATACGATTTGGTATCGTGTGTCGAATCGGGTGTCGTCCATCCCGAGAGTCCGGCCAGTTTAGACTAGGACCGTATTATGATCGTCGTCCTACCAAGAGGTTGGAGTCTAGAGGGTTTGTCTTGTTTGAGTTCATACTAAGTATATGTCTTACACTTGTTGAGTCGTGTCAACATGAGTGGGTTGACTTGGTGATTCTATTTCCTTGATTGCATATTCATCCTCACATACCATGCCTATTCTATTAAGAAAGTATTATGCCTGTTTCACCATGATTGTTCATTAAATCTCCTTATTCTTCATGGTTCACATATGTTGCATGATTAATATGTTTGATTAAGTGTTGTTTGTTATCTGTTTTTCGACATATTGTGGCTGGGAGAACCTTGAGTTACTCCCCACTGACTGTGGCGTTCATGTTTACATGAATGACAGGTGGTGAAGATGCTTACGTGGGGAAGACGTGTGGGCTAGCGAGAACTAAACCCTCGGACCTTAGTTTCTAATTTAGAAACCCTTTATTTGTTTATTCGTGGGATATCTTTTCCCCGCTTTCAGACTTGGGTTGTATTAACCTAAATTTGTCTATCGTAGTATTTGTTTCTTTTCGTTAGTGGCACCCGCGTGCTAATCTTTAGTTAGTAATTTAAAAGTTTTTAAAAATCTCACTAATTTCCGCATTAAATTATTAGTTATATTTTCCGCTTTATCGCGGGGTGTCACAGATCATATTGATCACATGTTTAAATCTCATTTTAAGAATACGTAAGGGATGATTCATTTTATTGTCAACTGATCAACATTAATCGGTAACGATTGGCTTGCTAGAGTTTGACGTTACTGTCGTGGGACGGTGGTGGTCAGTTGATCCCTTAAGGTCACACCTAAAGGATGATGCCCTTATCTATAAAGTTGATTAATTGTATGACGATGCAAGTTGATCAATTCCTTAAAATTGAACATTTCGATTTGTGAGAGAGAATAATTATCATATTGTAATGGGATTAAATAAGATTTATTTTAGTAATAAAATGCCTTGTTACCAAAATTATTTATTGTTTGAGAAACAATAGAGATAGGAATGAATAGTTAATTATAATTACAAGATGTTGTGAATTATAATTACATTACCCATTTTATTTAGGGTTATTTCACAAGAATAATCCAAACCAAGCCTCCTCTTCTCATATTAATCCATACTACTGTTTAACTGTGAAAAATCCCAACTCTGACATCATTTAACTTGTACTAAACTCAGGCCATAATTGACCTGTTAATACCGGTTTCTCAACAGGTCATATATTTTTTTCCGGGTTTTTTTTATTTTCGTCTCTTTTATTTCTTCATCCTTCATTCGCTCTCCTAATTCTTCATTTCTTCTTTGTTAATTCTCTCTCAATCTTCTTAATCATTAGTACACAAGTTATTAACTTGCTCAATCCAAACACACCGATTAATTTCCCCTTCAATTCATCCCTTTGTTTTCATTCAATTAAATGTAATTAAATGGATGTGTATGAATATTGTATTTAATACTCTATTTTAAGGAGGAACATCAACAAGTTATTGAAGCTTTTAAATTTGGAACAATTCTGAGGATTGGAGCTATTTAGGTGAAGATTTTTAAAAGGATGCTTTATATTTCTGGGTTTTGAAATGGTTAATCTAATAAGAATTAAAAAGGGGACTAATTGTAGTAGTTTGTAGCAAATCAGGGGGTGTTGGTCTGTATAACCCAAAAGTTTCACATGGGTATGTGCTTTATATTTCTGGGTGTTGGTCCGTAATGACAATTAAAAAGGGGACTAATTGCAGTTAGTCTACAAATGGCAGCTGCTTTTTATACAGGTTTGATGATGAATGTAGACGTGGGTTTGTTGTAGTGAGAAGCAGATATATCGGCTGATTTTCGAACTACTATGGTTCCTTCAATTAATTGGGAGAAACATATCGGTGCTTGCTATAGTTTAGGGGAAAATAATTTTGGGGGAAAATAATTTAGGGGGAAATCAATTTGAGGAAAAATAATTGGGGGGAAATAATTTAGGGTTTTGATTGATTAAGAGGATGAAGATGTTGATTGATGTTTTTGTTTCTCATTAATATGAAAGGGTTCAAGAGGGAAGGTAACCGGTTTTACAGGTATCCCTTCCAAGAGATCAGTGCAAGTTAAATGACGCCAAAGATGAGATTATTCTCGGTTAAATACTAGTATGGATTAATATGAGAAGATGACGCTTAGGTTGGATTATTCCCATGAAATAACCCTTTTATTTATGTGATCAACTATCACTAGTCAATTTATTGGATGTAATTTAATTAATTCATGAAATGATATTTATGTGATAAATATGCATTCTCTCTCTTTAATCGTCATCAAAAAGATGAGTTTTTGATTCAAATTGTTCCAAAAAGATTACTAAAATTATTTAATGTAATATATGAGTGTTAGTAATCAATTTTAAGGTAAACTACTAAACTAATATCTAGCTAATATTATTTAGTGGGGATAAGGGATAGTCTTGGGTGCAATCAAGAGGAGAATCTCTACTTTGGGATTTTTGGAGGATCATCCTTATATATGGATAGCTCAAGAACTAACAAGAAGGAGATCTTGTTGGTGCCCATATGACCGAAATTTATTTGGTGAGAAATTGATTTTCTTATCTCATTTGTTTTAGTTTGCATGCATAAGATTTGTATTTAATTTTATGACTAAATTAAATGTAACATATATGAATATGTTAAGTAATGAGATAAAGATTACTAACAGTTGAAGGTCGAGTAATCAACTGTGGGGAAATAGCATGAATTGTCGGGCTTATCTCAAGAAGTTGCTTGTTGTTAGTGGACTCCGTGGGGAAGTCCACGATATCCTGTTGGGGAATTTTGGTTTTTATATAGGATGTTTGTGCTGCTGGGAAGAGATAGGCCCTTTGTAACTTGGGCATGGCTCTTCCGGATGGTGGTCTCTATTACTGCCATTTGCAATTTTGTTGTTGAAGAGAAGTAACGGTTTTTATGTGTATTTTTTGATTTTGAAATTTCTGATGGTAGCGAATTTGAATTTTCACCGTTTGCAACTTGGAAAATTCCGTTCTGATAATAGCAAGTTTTACTTTCTCTATTTGCTGTTTTTGTTGGAATATAACGGTTTTTAATTCTGTTGTTTAAAATTTGTGGGAAATAGCAAGTTTTGAATTTTGCCATTTGTGAAGGGAAATGACAATTTTGAAGTCCGTCGTTTTGAAATTTTGTGAAAAGAACGAATTTTGAATTTCGCCATTTTGTATTTCTGATGGAAATGACGGTTTTTAATTCCGCCGTTTAAAATTTGTGAGGAATAGCGAGTTTGAATTTAGCTATTTTGCTATTTGTGTTTGAAAATAACGGTTTTTAATTCCGTCATTTGAAATTTGTGAAAATAGCGGATTTGTTCGTTATTTTGTTCTGTTTGAAAATGACGGTTTTTAATTCCGCCAATTGAAAAATAGCGAATTTGTGTGAATATGGGCGAAAGTCCAAAATTTCGCGGAAATTGCTGGGATCTTCTCAAAGAGGCGCGAGCCTTTTTTTCGATGTAAGGAGCCTCTCCTTATTTTCTTAAAAGGATGAGAGATGCAGCAGCTCCTCATTCCTCTTCATCTTCTTCGACAAAACATTTGAAATCGCCAAAAGTCCGCCATTGTTGATCTCGTTTGTTGCTTGCATTTGTGCTATAATTATAATGTCATCTCAAGGTATGTAAACCCTCTTGATTCACTTTTAATTGTTTGCTTTTTCGTTGATTGAATTCGGGTGAAACCCTATCCTTTTCGAAATCGATGTTTTTATTTTCCCCATTTACGAGTGGAATTGCTGCTTGCATTAGGTTAGAAACCCGTTTTGGAGTATAGGGGGGCTTTTAGTTTGCATTTTGGTCCTCGTTCTCGTTCCCTAGGTGCGAAAGATGCGAATGAGACAAAAGACCGTCTCATTTCGCAACGTCGTACTTATTTGCTAGAGTTGTGTGCCCGACTAGGTTGCATTGTAGTTGGGGATGGCCGTCTTTGCTATGTTAAACCTTCATCGGGTGCTGGGCCATTATCAGTGGGTCTCATGGTGACGAAATAAGCGCCTCTTTGGACTCAAACTGAGACATATTCCTTAGAATAGACCTTAACGGTAGTTGAGGTCGTCTTGGAGCAGGACTGGGTCACGTTACATTGTTGTGGCCGTAGTTTGAATTTTGGCCATTTTGAGCTTCGTAAAATGCCCTGTTGGGACGGGGGAGGGGGAGGGGGAGGGGGAGGGGGAGGGGGAGGGGGATGTTTTTCGTGAATATAATTTTTGCAGACTTTGTGTTGGCCCGAGGGTGTTGCGTTATTTTTTTCGGTTCTTTTGACTCGTCTTTTGCTTAAAAAGAAGAACGACCCGTCTTTTTTGTGCTGGATGGGGTTGGGGGAGTTTGTGTGACACCCTGCGATAAAGAGGAAAATATAACTAATAATTTAAAGCGGAAATTGCGATATTTTTAAAACTTTTAAATTACTAAATAAAGATTAACACGCGGGTGCCAAAAACGAAAAATGAACAAATACAATAATTGAAAAACTTAGGTTATTACAACCCAAGTCTAGAAAGCGGGGAAAATATATCCCACGAATAAACATATAAGGGGTTTCTAAACTAGAAACTAAGGTCCAAGGGTTTAGTTCTCGCTAGCCCACACGTCTTCCCCACGTAAGCATCTTCACAAGCTGTCATTCATGTAAACATGAACGCCACAGTCAGTGGGGAGTAACTCAAGGTTCTCCCAGCCACAATATGTCGAAATACAAGTAAACAAACACATATTTAAACATATTATGCATGCATCATATATGAACAACAAAGAACAAGAGAATATAATTAATAATCATGATGAGATAGGCATAACACTTTCTTAATGGAATAGGCATGATATACGAGAATAAATATGCAATCAAGGGAAATAGAATAATCAAGTCAACCAACTCATATTGACACGACTCAACAAGTGTAAAACCGACACACAGTGTAGACGGAGTATCCGGCTCAGAGGCTACCTTTAAAGCATGTCCGAGATACCACACACAAGACTACATCCTAGACTCCAACCTCCTGGTAGGACGATGATCATAATACGGTCCTAGTCTAAACCTGGCCAGACTCTCGGGATGGATGACACCCGATTCGACATGCGGTGACCCATCCGCATCCAAGACTCGATACATGGTACACTTAACCGTGCACGAAAGTCGAGTAACCCCAAATCGGAACCTTGTCACCTAACCGTTACCCCCGGTCCGAAGAGGCGGAAGGAAAAATAGCCCAATCCGGAAACATGGCACCTAACCGTAACCAGTGGTCCGAAAGGGTAAATAAGGAATGTCAAGTCGTCACACAATGTAAAACGTCACACTTGAGTCACAATAAGAGTAAGAATGATTAAACAAATATAAACACGATAGAATGTCGTATGGCACGGGATCACTAATGTCACATTCATACTTATCGCTTGCATCTCACCATAAGTACAGGTGGGAACATTAATCCCGTCGATCATATCGCAACTAGAGGGCTTATAGCTCACCCCTAGTATCCGATAGGACCAAGACTCTCACAACAGAACAATACAAGATGTTATCAAGGATACGAATCTTACAAATACTTATTTAAAAATAAATAAGTCATACTTGTATTATGCAAATAAACATTTCATTTTATAATTTATCATGCCGGTTAAATGAAATATAATGAGTGACAATGAATAATTTAAGTTATATGAGATTACGGAATAAAATGGAACAAGCATAAGTGACTCATTCATGAGCCCACTACAAAACATGGGATTGGCCCAACAATCAAATCATATGATAAGTCCAACAAATCACTCATGTAAAAACCAACCATTAAATCATGTGAAACCCAAACAATTTTATCATGAGAGAAATATATATATATATATATATATATATATATATATATATATATATATATATATATATATATATAGTGTACAATATTTAACGGATTACATTATATAAAACACGAGACGGTTATTTAATCATATTTTAAGTAGACCCATCTAGCGCCAAATCAATTTATAAACATGACTAGCCCAAAGTTACCAAATATAGCTAGCCCTTTTACTAAAATTAAATGAGCCCAACAAACTAAATATGTGAAAGCACGATATTAACGAATTATCGTTATATAAAATACGAGATGGAAATTTAAACGATTCATACATACTAAATTTGGCGCCGAGAGCACCCATAATATGAGTATGGCCCAAACTACAAGTCAAGCCCAATTATTAGAATATAATGAGCCCAACTTTTAAAGTCAAATAAACCAAATTTGAATAATATGTAAACGAAATATTAACGAGTTGTGTTATATAAATATCAGACGGAAATTAAACGATTTCAAACGACTAATCATTGCACCAAGAGCAGACTAACCCCATGACTCAAACCCGCAGCCATACCCGGTACTCGATCATAAAACACTACCTCCAACTAGTCCATTTCAAACAGCCACCAAGACCCGACTCAAGACTGCCCGCAACCACCATACTGGCTGCTCATAACCACCATATCGACCATCCCCAAAACAGAGTCCAAATAGGTTGTGTCATGTCTAACATGACCGCCATTCACACCTACTCGGGACTACTCCTCCACGGCTGTAGACACAGCCATTCACAATCCCAAACACGGTTGTCAAAGTCTCATGAAACGGTCATCGAAACAGAGGTACACGAGGTCTAAAACTGGGTTATCAAGCGGAACAAAAATTTGAAAATACATGGGACGATATCGGAGGCTAAAAGGTAAGCATGAAAGCCGGTCTAAAAATCTGAAATCCCACTCTACCAGTTCCAAAACAGAGCCCAGCCACCCCTTCCACCCGTCTAGCTGAGTCAGAAACAGAGTCCGCGCAAGTATAGCTCACGACCGAACACGGGCTCAACACAAACCATTCTAAACACCAATATGAGACGATATTTACCATACAAACGAAATAAAATGTAAATAATTAAACTTTATTCGAAAGGAACGTATAAAACGACACAACAAGACGGAAATATCGACTCATTGTCGAGTAACCTATCACCGTTACCTTTGCTATCGAATTCCTGAGTAAAACATCCAAAAACACGCGCTTTTTTTCAGTCTTCAAGGTCCTCAACTTGAAAGAGGAAAAACGAGCTAAATAAGTCACCAAAACCGAGTTTGTCATAAGATGCCCATTTCGAAACTTCAACAAAATTGAGACTTTCTTACCTTGAAATATGACGGAGGAAGTAAGGATGAGAATGGTGTAAAAATTAAGAAGAAAGGTGGAGTAAATGAGCCGGAATCTGCGTTTGAAGCTCGGCCAAATATGGCGTCCGGAGCTTGAGTTTTGTGTCTTTGTTCGCAGGGGAAGAAGAGGAAAGAAATGAGGAATAAAGGGGGGTGTGGGGTTTGCGTGTGCACAAAATCTCATTTGTGACGGCACGTATCCGTCACATTGGAGTGACGGATACCATTTTCCCTCACAAATGACCCAAATAGAGGAGAGAGGAAAGCACATGGGGGTGCCCCCATCTTGTCCCCCTATCCGTTTTGTGAGATGCATTATCCGTCTTTTACTCCGACCCGTCTTCAGCAAGAATAATTGTTGCGTGTAATCAACAACGACCACACAAATAAAAATATCTAATATCAATAATATATAATAATTATTTATATATATATATATATATATATATATATATTATAATAATAACATATAATGATAATAATAATAATATATAATAATAGTAGAAGGGATGTTTAAGGTAAAGTGTAAGATGGTAGGTGAGCGCGTTGTTGAAGGAAATGTAGATTCAAATACACATTAACATACTCTTATATGTCAAATTAATTTGTCATAAAATTAAAACGGATTTTATGCATGCAAACTAAAATAAATAAGAGATGAAATCATGTCCTTACATAGTAGATTTCGGCTATTAGGGCACAAGAGAGATCACCTATCTCTTCTTGTTCTTGAGCTATTCCAATGGAAGAACAAAGATCTAAGGGTAAGATCTCTCCCTAAGCTTTATACCCAAGGCTTTCTCTTAATTAGAATTAATATTATGAGTACTAGATAATATTAATTCTTGTGGAAAAATGACCCAAAAATATTGTTTGTGCTCTTGAATATTCGGTCAAGAGTAAGGGGATTTTTGGAGTTTATTTCTCTAGAATTCTCATAAATTGTAGAGAATATTTGTAATTTTCTTACAGTAGAAAATTTACTTGTTGTATGAATGAATTAATTAGAAAAAGAAAACTCATTCTTTTCTCTTCTTGGTGGCCGAAATTGTGGCATTGGGTAGGTTGCCCAATAGCTTTTATTTTTGCTCTTCACAAGAGACCAAGCATGCAAAGCCTACTACCCTAGTGTTATCATTGTGTTTCCATTAAAATAAATAACACAATATATACTCTAAACATACCCATAATTTCGGTTTTATGTATAAAATGGAGAAACCATTTTATTTTGTCATTTGTCAAATTTGTCACATGTAACATGTTACATGACATGTTACAATGAAATGTATTTTTATCATATTAAAAATCAACATACTCATAAAATATGTCATTTACAAAATTGACTAGTAATTCGTAATTACTTGTACCAAAAAATGTTTCCAAGTTATAAACTACAACATTCTGTATTTATAATAATTTATTCATTCCGTTTCAATTGTTTCTTTAAACAATAATTTCATCCGAGTAATGATACAATTCGATTACTCAGACCGTATCTCATTTAATCACATTTCAATTTGATACGTAAATTTTACTTCCAAAATCGTCCGTCAATTTTTCAAGTAATTTAATTAACTCGTAACGTTATACGATTAATTAAATAATCAATTAAGAGTGTTGCCCTTTAGGTATGACCTAGGGGTCAATCGATCACCACCGTCACACGACAGTAATGTCAAACTCTAGTCAGCCAATCATTACCGATATATGTTGACCAGTTGACAGTAAAAAAATTACTTCCCAATTGTATTCTTTAAAATGAGATTTAATAATGATATTTAAATCATGTGATCGCACTATTGTTGAGGACACATTTCCCAACAATCTCCCACTTGTCCTCGACAAGTGTGCGTCACCAATTCTCTTGTCCTATTACTATCTCCCACTCAATGCAAGGTGTCTTTCAGGTCGTACTTGCAAGTGATCATATCGAGAGTGGTTTCCTCGATCCGGAGAATAACGATTGACCGGTTTTATCCACTCGGATACCTTCCGAGCGTGTACGCATTTACGATTCATTACTCCTCGAGTGGCCCCGAGATATTGTTATAACCCTGACAAGGGGGTGGACAATTCCTATCGCACTCATTCCCTTCGACTAGCCACAGCCATCATAACCCAAAATATGCCCATTTGACCCCATTTACGAAGGTCGTAGTAACACAAATCAAAGTTAATCTGAAACTGAGCCATCTTAGGTGAATAGTCTTTAGTCAAAAGAATCGACTCATTTGAATACTATAGCAGCTCTCGCCACGACCAGTGTAACACCCCGGTTTATAAAAGAAGTCCTCGTCAAGACATTCCTGAATAAAACGGACTGTTACCATCTCGGTTTCCCGAGGTAGTGAATAACAAATTAAACTCCAAGGCAATTTATATAATATTTTAACTTAATTATTACAAATTCTCTTTTCAAATTAAATTACAAGAACTGACATAAATAAAAGTGAAGTCTTCTAGATGATGATCTAGTTACTAAGTCGTCTGATCCAGTGTCTCACGCCCATCCAGCTCCCGTCCTATCTCTTAAACCTGTCAAGTCTGCTCCCCATAAAACGGTTCATCACAGGTGTTCACGAATACACAGGGTCAACCACGAGGTTGAGTAGGGAAAACAATAAAACAATAAAATATGATATGCATGATACTCCGTCACCTCCATCTCCATCTCAACTCATCACACACATCTCATACCGGAAACGCCCCATACCGATCCCCGTAGACTATAAATATCGACCAAAGTCGATCTCGCACTCAACAATGAGGACACCAGGGCAAGTCTGCGAGAACCCGCCCGGGCCTTATCACAACATCACATCGTATCTCAACATCGTCACCACCACATCCTCCTCCAACTCCAATGCATATGAAATGCTCAACAGTAATTAATGCAATGCAATATGTATATAAATCACTGAACTGATAAATCATAAAGTCATGCCAGTTACCCGATGTTGTGATATCATACTCAATACGATCAAATCAGTCAATCACCTTTCCGAATATAAATGATAACGTAAATCAACAACCAGGAATCCAGACAACACAATTCAACAACGTTAATAGAGTAAGTGTATTTCCCTACCTCAAGTGCCGAAATTCCAATTAAGCGATTAAGCGATCCCGAAATAAAGCAATGAATTTGATTATCGATCCTTCACGAATCCGTCACCTAAAACAATTATAATATTTATAATTACTAACTACTAAATATAGCAATCTCCCAAAATAGAAGCTTTCCCGATATAGTAACTTTCCACTTTAACCAAATCCGACTCAAAGTCCATCTCTAATTATTTAAACGACTCGGGGATTACATTAAATAAATTATTTAATGTTTCGGGAATAATTTATTTAAAAGACTCGGGAATTAAATTAATAATCTAATATGATAAATAAAAGATTAAACGAATTATACGATTTAAGAAATACTCGAATCAACTTTAAACAATTCAAACATCCCAACTCAAACCCGTCTTTAATTATTTTACTATTATCCATTATTATTTTATTTTAGATAACTCGGAATTAAATCAAATCGATAAACTAATTAAAACCGTATCAAACACTCAACAAACCACCCGACTCAACAACCCGTACTTCACTCTCACCCACACCCTTCAAACACCACCGGAGCCACCCCGACAACCACCAGCCGTGGTACCCACATTGACCCAGCCACCAACAACCCAGCCCTAGCTGGTCGACTCCCGCCGGCGAGTTGAACCAGGGCCGTCATTTGGCCTGGTTCACCGCCGAACCTCACCAAACACCCACTGTTTCCCCTCCTACAACCACCGCATCTGTCACTTAACACCTGCCAAACCACCACCTGCCTACTCACCGCCAACCCACGAACCCAGACGACATGGCACCACTGTTTCGACCTCCCCCGAGTCAACAGTGGTGCCACCCCAACCTAACCATCTCAAACTCCCTTGAACCCGTGTATACAACCCGTTTCTACACCCCTGTGTCGATGCCGCCTTGCACAGCCACAACCACCACCTATAACCACCCTGACCACCACCAACTCACTCGACCCTTACTACCCTACCCCTTTACCTTGCTAACCACCACGAGCAACACCTCCCTAAGCCACGAATTAACACCCAAAAACCCGACACTAATGCGAAAACAGAGGAGGGAGGGTTGTTCTTACCATTTTTCTGCCACCACGACGGCCACCACGGCCACCCTAGGTCGTCGACACTAGTCCCCTGCTCGTCCTTGCTGCACCGTAATTCACCAGCTCACACTCTCTCTCTCTCTATATGCGTGGGGGTGAAGATCTGGGCTGAAGAAAGAGGGAGGCGGGTTGAGGGTGTGAGAATGAGGGAGGCGGCTGGTAGTTACTATTAGGGTTAGGGTTAGGGTTTAAATATTTTAGTTGGGCTTAGGGTTAAGGGTAATTGGGCTGGACAGTTAATGGGCCAGCTCACATTTCGAATTCCATATAAACCCGTCACAATTAACTTATATCGATACAACGCGGTTAAATAAAATAATTTACGTAATTATCGACTTACCATTAACCCGACTTAATTAGTGATATAAAATGTATAATAATTAATATATAATAATATCCGTTTAATAATATCCGTTTAATTTATTATATAAAAAAAAATACGGGTATTATTCGGTCTTCCCCCTTAAAATGAACTTCGTCCCGAAGTTCGCTCCCGTACCCAAACCTCAGAAGGGTATTGTATATTGTACTTACGGACGTCACGAATTTCTAACACGGTTAACACCCACTTTTGACACATCTATTAAACCTTACAAATGCGAAATGTTACATTCTGCCCTCCTAAAAAAATAAACTTCGTCCCGAAGTTTGACTCGCCTTCACTTAACCAACTAACTATAACTAATAACTACCTGAGAACACAAATGCATAAAAACTAAATATTCATCTGAGAACACCGTCATCTTCCATCTAAATTCCGATCTCAACTCAAGTATCTCAATAACCATGGTCTCACTTTGTATCATAACGTAACTCGGGACAAAGGCCCCACAATTCAAACTCAATACCAGTAGTTTAACTATACTCCCCTTTTTCACCTCAACCAACTAACAGAATATATAACTCATTTCCATAGATACCCCACAACTAAAGGTCAACTTGGTCAACTATAACCTACAAACAAGTGCAAATTAAGCATCAAGATTTTACAATCCTCTCCAACTAAAAACATGGTTACGTCCTCGTAACCTTCATTATTATAACCAAAGTTCTCAAACTACGCTATCAACTCGAAAGAGGATGAAAGATTCACAATTCACGTTCAAGTTAACTAATCCTTACCAAAGATAATCAATATACAACTCTCTCAAGGAAGCTACCGTTACCATTAAAAATCATTAGTAATTATTTATTTCTCCAATCATTGTAATCTCGTGCTTTAGAAACATAGGGGATCAATCACATAAGAAAAGAATGAGGGTCAACACTTGCTAAATCGATTTATGAAAATTTATAACCTAATTTTCCCAATCGACTTTCCTTTACTTAATTGTACGGACCTAGGTCAAGACACGAATCACCAATTAAGACAACCAGTTTAGCCAAAAGATTATCATCCTAGAAATATTTTTAATCCTTATAACAAAAGGGTTTGGGAATTATTCACGAATGATGAATGCACCTTGATTGACAAATTCTACAAACTTATTGGTCGAGTCAGACAAGCGACTAAACAGCGATATTGGAAGGGTAACATACAAGACTATTATAAAATTTCGTTCTTGGTGTTAATTATATTTAGACTGTATCCAACACAATGACAGAAAAGGTTAGATGTATTTAACTACACCAATTTTACAAATATTCATTATATGTTATGCTAATATCAACTTACCATGTTAACACATTACTCCCTTAAATCACCACATTACCTTTCCCGTTTTGACATTTGAACTAATCACAACCCACCAACTCGCTACATGAACTAACCACATGACTAAATTATCCCACTACTTATGACTCCATTCTAGTTTCATTCCTCCAGACTAGCAATTATCATGGACACATACAACCAGACACTTGCTGGAAATCCCATTCCGAATTTATACTCATACGACACAATTTTAACTTCATTTTCAAAACTTTTACTTTCTTACGGGACGGTGAAAATTTTTCCTAACATAAATCTTATAACAGGCCGTCATAGAATCCACTTACAGCTAACTACGAAACCCAAAATCAGATAAACTTAATTCAATTACTTTAAACAAAACAAGCTTAGGTGTCGACTCACATATTGTAATTTACCGGTTCATCTTATTCAATTCAGGCCTATTTTTATTAATGAACGACTATTACTTCAACATCGATTTTAGTTGCACTTCTTTACTCGCTTATATTCATGGCTCAATTAAACGTAACTATAACAACTACCATTTAAACCAACGTATATCATGTGAATCATAAAAGGGTTATCCCATTATAATATTGCCAACATAGTTATCATAAACAATCCTTATTAGAATGTAATTGATAGTAATGACTCGAGAATATAGATATGTCAAATGTCGTGCTGAAATTGCAAAAATCATTTTAGCATTTTATGACAATATAATAACAAACATATTCAATAATGAATAACAACACGGTTTAATATCATGTCCTAGGTTTTAGGTTCAATTGAAATAATTTAATGCAATGAAAGTAATAAGTATAACTTTAGGCACACAACTCACATGAAAGTCTTTAAAACTCAGATGACATCCTACATGGGTGGACATTTAGACACGATCATTACTACCATCCATGTGTAAACATTTAACATAATTATTATAATTATTCATGCGTGTATATTAGAACAATCAAATTAACTTTTTACGCCATCAACTTTACCAAGATACGACAATATAGTTTTATATTTTTATATATCCGACCATTATGCAATGTTATGAACACACAAGAGACATTACAACATGCCAAACATATATAAAATATGCAAACACTGGACTCGTATAAAATATTTCACCATTGATTAAGAATCAATTTAAGCTATTCAATTTTACTCATACTATCATGCCAACAAGGTTATCAACTAAGTTTTAATTTTATCACTTGTTAAAATGCATAACTACTGAACATGCGTGCTACTACCGTCATATAAACATTATAAATTCACATCATCAAGACTCATGAATTAATCAAACAATCGTATGCAAATTCGACATAGACGCACATTTTAAATGTTTTGATTCACGTTGTAACTTCCAAAAATCACGAATAAATAATTGTTCGATTAAAACTTGTTTCATATTACTTTTATGAAACACGGTGAGTTCAAAACATAGGGAAATAGAATTAGGTTTAAAGCACAAGAATTCCATTTTTAAAGAATTTTACAACTCAGTTTGCTAAACTTATTATTTAATATTGAGACATCAAGATTTGTAGGGACTTATCAATTTGAAAACATATGCGAATTTTATGATCGATGCGGTTGAAATTATGCGAAAATTATTAATACAATTTAAATGAGGATTTTATAAAATCGTTGGTCAAACATCACTGCACAGGAACTTCCTAACCACAGCTTACTAAAATATTTATTACTCCTAATCCGTATATCATATAAGCATGAAACCAACGTCAAATGAACACTAACTCGCGAGGCTATCTCTCATAAAATTTTCATCGATGGGTAATAAACGAGAAAAGAAATGGCAAGAAGGTCAATTAAAGAGTAACATCAATCAAAACAAGTTTCATCACTAAGTCTTTCATTTCCTATGCCCAATTCTTACAACTATACTATCGATGCTAACCCATACCAACTTAGATCTCACACTGTACAATTCGTAACATCTACCCCATAGAATCCTTTCGCATCTCAATCTATTCCTTACATCTAAATAATGATTGTTATGACTATAAACATGTAATTCAATAGTGTTTCTAATTACTATCACAATACTATACTAACATGGCTTTGGGATCACATAACCGCATATTACTTAGTCATAGTAGTGCTATCAACACATCATTCATACAAATTACTTACCGTAGCGTTGTCCTGCAATAATCAATGTATCAATCAATTAACACTTAGGCAACGATATATAAATTTCCTGTTCATCCTCAAGCAACTATTCTACCCTTTCTCTCGTATACACTCATGGTTTCCGGTCAACTGAGAGGACCACTGGTTCGGTGTGAGGGGGCCCCTAACTCATACCTTACCGTAGTGTGCTCCTAACGATTCTATCCCGGTTCATTTTATTTAGACACATCCTAGGTTCATTGGGCTCATTGGTTTAGGCCTGAGGATCGTTCGCTCCGATACCACTTTGTAACACCCCGGTTTATAAAAGAAGTCCTCGTCAAGACATTCCCGAATAAAACGGATCGTTACCATCTCGGTTTCCGAGGTAGTGAATAACAAATTAAACTCCAAGGCAATTTATATAATATTTTAACTTAATTATTACAAATTCTCTTTTCAAATTAAATTACAAGAACTGACATAAATAAAAGTGAAGTCTTCTAGATGATGATCTAGTTACTAAGTCGTCGATCCAGTTGTCTCACGCCCATCCGCTCCCGTCCTATCTCTTAAACCCGTCAAGTCTGCTCCCCATAAAACGGTTCATCACAGGTGTTCACGAATACACAGGGTCAACCACGAGGTTGAGTAGGAAAACAATAAAACAATAAAATATGATATGCATGATACTCCGTCACCTCCATCTCCATCTCAACTCATCACACACATCTCATACCCCTAACGCCCAACCATACCGATCCCGGAGACTATAAATATCGACCGAAGTCGATCTGCCCGGCACCAACACTGAGGACACCAGGCAAGTCTGCGCAGAACCCGCCCCGGGCCTTATCACAACATCACATCGTATCTCAACATCGTCACCACCACATCCTCCTCCAACTCTAATGCATATGAAATGCTCAACAAGAATTAATGCAATGCCATATGTATATAAATCACCGAACCGATAAATCATAAAGTCATGCCGCTTACCCGATGTTGTGATATCATGCTCAATACGATCAAATCAATCAATCACCTTTCCGAATATAAATGATAACGTAAATCAACAACCAAGAATCCAGACAACACAATTCAACAACGTTAATAGAGTAAGTGTATTTCCCTACCTCAAGTGCCGAAAATTCCAATTAAGCGCTTAAGCAAATCGAAATAAAGCAATGAATTTGATTATCGATCCTTCACGAATCCGTCACCTAAAACAATTATAATATTTATAATTACTAACTACTAAATATAGCAATCTCCCAAAATAGAAGCTTTCCCGATATAGTAACTTTCCACTTTAACCAGTCCACTCAAAGTCCATCTCTAATTATCTAAACGACTCGGGGATTACATTAAATAAATTATTTAATGTTTCGGGAATAATTTATTTAAAAGACTCAGGAATTAAATTAATAATCTAATATGATAAATAAAAGATTAAACGAATTATACGATTTAAGAAATACTCGAATCAACTTTAAACAATTCAAACATCCCAACTCAAACCCGTCTTTAATTATTTTACTATTATCCATTATTATTTTATTTTAGATAACTCGGAATTAAATCAAATCGATAAACTAATTAAAACCGTATCAAACACTCAACAAACCACCCGACTCAACAACCCGTACTTCACTCTCACCCACACCCTTCAAACACCACCGAGCCACCCCGACAACCACCACCGTGGTACCCACATTGACCCACCACCAACAACCCACCCTAGCTGGTCGACTCCACGCGAAGTTGAACCAGGGCCGTCATTTGGCCTGGTTCACCGCCGAACCTCACCAAACACCCACTGTTTCCCCTCCTACAACCACCGCATCTGTCACTTAACACCTGCCAAACCACCACCTGCCTACTCACCGCCAACCCACGAACCCAGACGACATGGCACCACTGTTTCGACCTCCCCCGAGTCAACAGTGGTGCCACCCCAACCTAACCATCTCAAACTCCCTTGAACCCGTGTATACAACCCGTTTCTACACCCCTGTGTCGATGCCGCCTTGCACAGCCACAACCACCACCTATAACCACCCTGACCACCACCAACTCACTCGACCCTTACTACCCTACCCCTTTACCTTGCTAACCACCACGAGCAACACCTCCCTAAGCCACGAATTAACACCCAAAAACCCGACACTAATGCGAAAACAGAGGAGGGAGGGTTGTTCTTACCATTTTTCTGCCACCACGACGGCCACCACGGCCACCCTAGGTCGTCGACACTAGTCCCCTGCTCGTCCTTGCTGCACCGTAATTCACCAGCTCACACTCTCTCTCTCTCTATATGCGTGGGGGTGAAGATCTGGGCTGAAGAAAGAGGGAGGCGGGTTGAGGGTGTGAGAATGAGGGAGGCGGCTGGTAGTTACTATTAGGGTTAGGGTTAGGGTTTAAATATTTTAGTTGGGCTTAGGGTTAAGGGTAATTGGGCTGGACAGTTAATGGGCCAGCTCACATTTCGAATTCCATATAAACCCGTCACAATTAACTTATATCGATACAACGCGGTTAAATAAAATAATTTACGTAATTATCGACTTACCATTAACCCGACTTAATTAGTGATATAAAATGTATAATAATTAATATATAATAATATCCGTTTAATAATATCCGTTTAATTTATTATATAAAAAAATACGGGGTATTACAACCAGGCTATATAAATTTGCCAGAACTCTATAAGCGGTCATTTGGCCCGACAAAAAGTTCCTAACAGTCTGCCTATGTGATCGACTAGTCATCTCACATGACTCTATGGCACTTGAACTTGCCATCAATCGCATCACACTCTAGTCACTTCGAGACGTCACCTCATACAAGTGACTATGGGCGAATACTATGTTAATCCGTGTTCACTTTAACGGGGTTCAATTGTCTCTACAACCCGTTTGGATGTAACAAGGTATAATAAAAGAGTTTTAAAGTAAAACTCGAACGACAAATGCGATTATCACATATGAATAGTCAATGCTTGATTACTATTTCATAATCTATAATCTAATTTGATCTTGTATGTAGTTGTTCATTTCAATTCAGTTGAAATGGCATGACTTATCATGTTTAGCCTTTGAGAAGGCTTTGGTTAGTAGGTTTTATCAATTTCTTGTACCTTACTCAACCTTACTACATACTCGTTTTCCTTTGTAATGTATACATTTGCATCACAAAACTTTCTGAGTACGTGTCGAGATCCAATCAAGACATAGGCCCTTTAGCCTTAGAATAGCTCCCACTTTGTTTTCACAAAGTGTGGGACTCATCCTCTTGCACATCTCATGATTGCAAGTGTACTCAATTTCCGTTATAAATATCTCTCATTGTTCTTTATTCCCTAGAACGATTCTAGAAAATCTACTTCTTAATTAACATTGCCACAATGGTATCTTAACCATCCTAATGTGTTTTGATTATGGTTTTGTCAGAACCCATGCGCAACCTCAATTGTCAATTGTCACTTGTGTAACACCCTTACACAAAATTGCATCAAAAACACTTTGCTTTACTTCCTTAATGCTTCTGCAAGCACTTAAGGGTAATCTTTATAGCTTGCTTGGTAAAGATTACTTAAATTCGATTTTGAAAACAATTCATCATACTCAAAGTATATGAAGTGTTATACATCATTACTCATTTAATTGATCCGGCAAAATGGAAGCAAATGGAATCAATTAAATACGTTCAATTTAATTGAACTAGTCATGAATCTTATCAACATAAGACTTCTTATTGACGCTAATATCATGTGGATTTATCTTCATAAATCCGGATATTCCAGATGTATTTTAATACTCCAAAAGTCTTAAATCATTCTTAATGATCAACATGTCATCCACATATCGGACTAATTAAAATTTCCGTAACTCCCACTAAACTCCATGTATAAACACAACTTCTTGACTTATCGAGAAATGTTTTATCACATGATCCAAAATGTTGATTCCAACTCATTGATGTCTTACTTAAGACCCTCTCTTAAGTTTCACATTATCTTAGGATTGCAAGAATCTTCAAAAACTCAAGACATGTATTGAATACATTCCTTCTATTGAAGAAGTGGGTTTTAGATTCACTTGATATGTATTTCATAACCTCATAATGAAACACAATCCCTAAGAAGATCCAAATAGACTTAAGCATTTCAATTAGTGCAAAAACCCTTTGCAACCAATCTTGCTTTGAAATATCTCTTAATTAGTGCAAAAACCCTTTGTCACTAATCAAGCCTTTTATTTCGGATTCTCATGACTCTAAGCCTTGTATTGAGTTGTGACTTAAACACTCTTATGTAAGTCATTCGTTCATTACTTTCTAGAAGTAATTAACTTGAATCAAACAATTTCATTTGTAAGTTATAAGCTCTTTACTTTCTTAAAAGTAGCATGAATTCATCATTTTTAACAAGTGACGAACTTAACCTCCAAGGTTTGCAAGAAACAACGTCTTACACAAAACGTCTCATGTAGCCAAGAAAGACCAGTTTCTTGCGACATAATATTCTTTGTGGCATTCTTTGTGGCTCTTGAATAATTTCTCCCACTCTGTCTTCTAAAATAAACTTGTATTTTAGAAAGACAGCTTCACGAGCCGCAAAAACCCGTCGTACTCGTGATAATTGAAAAAAAAAAGAAAATGAGCATTTGTTTCTTGTGAAAAACTTACAACCATGGTACCCTTACCATTTCATATCTCATATGATTCGATTTAGTGGAAAAATAATCTAGACAAAAATGCTAAAATCCCCAAAAGGATCAAGTAACTCAAAGTAACTTGATTGAAGTCCAAACCATATCGAATAGCGTTTGAATTCATATCCAACCACACATTATTCAATAATGCGTGTTAAGAGAGATTAACTTGTGATGCTATATCACATTTCCTTTGGCTTATATCAAAGTCTTCACTTTGATAATCCCATCACGACTAAATCGTGTTTCTTCGAACTCTTTGAACTTCTTCAAAGATTTCTTTATTTACCTTATTAAGTGAACACATTAGCATCAACTTAAATTGTTGGTAAAAGAAAATGATCAACCTATTATGGATTAATGATTTACAACCTCGATCTCCTTTTCAACCAAAAGGCACGAGACATCTTGCTTTGAATACAAGATACGCATATACCATTAACAATCTAATGGTTTCAAGAGTACTCGATAACTCTTTGCGTTCATTATTCCAAAATTTTAAGGTTTAATCTTGGGTTACCAATTTGAGTCTTGTATCATCTTCATGATATATCGTTCTAGTTTGGTTTAGAATATTATCACCTTGATAATGGGCTAGCCATATATCAAATCGTGGTGTAAAGGGTCACAAAAGTGAAACCTCTTTTGTCTCTTAACAAGTTTATATTCTTATTTAGAGTTTATGCACTTAATAGTCACAGTTAAGTACCACTTTAAATCCAAAAACTAGATTGAGTACACAATTACTCTATCTCTCGACTTCATTGTTGCTAGTTGTCATATTCTAATCATCCTATGTATCAAACATAATGATGAAAACCACCACCGGTTTCTAATATTGACGAAGTAATACTAGCAAAATTTATGTTTAGTCAAATAAACATTTTTAAAGAAGAAGGTCCCATTAGATGTCCCACAACTAACTTTGTTGATTCTTCAATAATTTGGGGTAGTTTCCTTTCTCGTGTCCAACATTTTAAGACAATGGAAACTTTATCGGTCGGAATTGATAGGTTTAGTATCGTCATTCTCAACAACTTTACCTTTAACATTACCTAGTATCAATTCCATTATAATCTTTACTTCTTGAACCTCGTCCTCATCGTAACGGTTTAAGAGAATGCTCCCACTCATTTCAATGAGTCTTTGCTTGAGAAGCAAAATTGAATTCATGAAGATTACTCTTCATTTGTTCGTTTTAGTCTTAAAAACTTTCATTGAAGTGGTTGCGTTATTTTGGTCAATTACGAATTCTTGACAAAACTAATTACCAAAACAACTTTATCGCTTCGATGTACTTAATGCATTTAAGTACATGAATAACAATCCATTGCAAGTAGATGTGTTAGTCAAGAATCAAAAACCTGTTTGATAATGAATAACTTTAATCTATACTCTTTACAAGAGATCCTTAGCAATGGTTCATTTGAGGTTTTAGAAGCAAACTCATATTTGTCTTTAGTTACGATATTTTAATGGAGATTTGAATCAAAAACGAAATGATATCGTATATGAATTGTGGTAAAGAAATAGAACAATATGATAACGGAATAGTGGAAAACAAAACATTTATCGTTTTATTAATACTTGTAAACAAGTATAGCATTTACATAGTGACCTCTACCCAACTATGATAAATGATTCCAAGATCCAAATTCATATTAACTTGGGCACGGTAGGGCCGATTCATCCCTTATCAATATAACTCGGTGGATTAACTCTTTAATCGATTCTACTTTTAGAACTCTTGGTCGATAAAATTACTCTAATAATTATCTATAGCCCAAAACACATCCGACAAGGGCACGGTAGGGCCGATTCATCCCTTATCGAAAAACTTTTGTTGAGTTCAATCCAAATTTCGAATAAATGTGTCCATGATCCAAATCCACATCAACTCGGGCACGGTAGGGCCGATACATCCCTTATCAACATGAATTCGGTGGATTAACATTCATCACCCACTTCCCCTACGTAACAAGGTTTGTACCCCGGTAGGGCCGAGTGCACTCCCCTCGCGAAATAGGTTTTCATGGTTTCTACTATTTGGTAAGGCTATATCTCAATTAATTGTTTTAGCGAGAGGTCATGTCAATTTATTATCTATCACGTTTTAAGTGAACTAAAGCGGTGAACTACGATAATTCTAATTGACACGGTCGATAAACTCGATAAAAGAAGATGCATGTTTTAGTTATGGCGATTTAGCGATGCATGTGACATAAAATAAAATGCAAGCATAAAGATAAAAATCCTAGTATGGCCTTTCCTAAAATAGAAAAACTATTTAACTATTACATATTCGAAACCAACTCCATTGGTCCCTTGAACTTCGGTTGTGGCACGCATCTCGAGGTAACACCGTCTTTATGTATCGTCATTCTTGAAGAAATCCGTCTTTAGGAACTCCGAAATGAATAAAATTACATAATAAATTACATAATTTCCTATTATACATTTGTAACTAAAATAAAATAAATCTATTAAATATTACAAAACGGTGATACGAGATCACAATAAAAAATTACAACCGAATCGATATTCCCATACATTTCGGGAAATACCAATTTAAAATCTAAGGCCATACTAAGTAAAATTACATAATTCAAAATTACATAAATTAAAAATATGACAATCATAAGGAAAATGCAGCATTATAATATGTATGAACATGCTCAATTTTTATGCTAAATCGCCTTTAAATAGCCAATATCGTATATTACTCGGTTTTTAGCGATTTGCGTGATTTCAACATTTTATAATCACAAAAATACATAAACTCATATTTATGCATAAGTTAATTACCCTAACCTCTTAGGACTCAAAATATAGTCTTCACTAATAATTTGACCATAATTAACTTTTATTTACAAAATTGTTCATAAATGGACCAAAATTACAAAAATAAGCCATTAAACTTCAAATAATCGAAAAATTTCAAATAAATTCAAAATTTGAAATTTAAATTCATGAACATTCTGGAAAAATCCATGACACTCATAATGTTCAAAATCTTAGGTTAAAAATTTCGAAAATTTTCCGGAAAAACAATGTTGCGGTTTATCGATATTTAATAAAATAATCATAAAAATATGGAAAAATTATTTTCATTAACTTTTCAATTTTAGATCTGAAAAATATAATAAAATGCAACATTAGACGTTTTTCCTAAGTCATAGATTATGTTTTATTAATTTTCATTAATAATGTCACTATTTATGTCATTTTTCTTCAAAAATTCATAAATCATGCTAAAAGACTTCTTTATAGCCAATTATTTTACACACATCTTGTAAAATTGCATGTGACAACATATAAATTTTCTATGACCAGATTCGAAATTTAACTCATATTAACCTATTTTTCTCTTAAATCCGAATTTAATAATGAAAAATTCATTTTTCGAGCATAACAAGTGCAAAAATTATGAAAATTTACAGGTTATCTCAAAATAATATATTTAACAACATATCCAAAAACCAACTTAAAATTCGAAGTATAGCTAATTTTCGACCAAAAATGACATTTTAACTCATAAAATCACATTTAAATGTCATTATTGTAAATTATGAACAATAAAAATCCGAAAAATTAACCAAAAAATCCTAAAACACTTTAGGACCAGAAATATTAATATGCATGTAATTATTTCGTGATATATCATAATAACACAAATTTTACAAGTTTTATTTTGTTATTCATATAACTCGGAAAAACTTTTAACCAATTTGCATGCAAACAACCGTGGCTCATGATACCGATTGAAGGAAATGTAGATTCAAATACACATTAACATACTCTTATATGTCAAATTAATTTGTCATAAAATTAAAACGGATTTTATGCATGCAAACTAAAATAAATAAGAGATGAAATCATGTCCTTACATAGTAGATTTCGGCTATTAGGGCACAAGAGAGATCACCTATCTCTTCTTGTTCTTGAGCTATTCCAATGGAAGAACAAAGATCTAAGGGTAAGATCTCTCCCTAAGCTTTATACCCAAGGCTTTCTCTTAATTAGAATTAATATTATGAGTACTAGATAATATTAATTCTTGTGGAAAAATGACCCAAAAATATTGTTTGTGCTCTTGAATATTCGGTCAAGAGTAAGGGGATTTTTGGAGTTTATTTCTCTAGAATTCTCATAAATTGTAGAGAATATTTGTAATTTTCTTACAGTAGAAAATTTACTTGTTGTATGAATGAATTAATTAGAAAAAGAAAACTCATTCTTTTCTCTTCTTGGTGGCCGAAATTGTGGCATTGGGTAGGTTGCCCAATAGCTTTTATTTTTGCTCTTCACAAGAGACCAAGCATGCAAAGCCTACTACCCTAGTGTTATCATTGTGTTTCCATTAAAATAAATAACACAATATATACTCTAAACATACCCATAATTTCGGTTTTATGTATAAAATGGAGAAACCATTTTATTTTGTCATTTGTCAAATTTGTCACATGTAACATGTTACATGACATGTTACAATGAAATGTATTTTTATCATATTAAAAATCAACATACTCATAAAATATGTCATTTACAAAATTGACTAGTAATTCGTAATTACTCGTACCAAAAATGTTTCCAGATTATAAACTACAACATTCTGTATTTATAATAATTTATTCATTCCGTTTCAATTGTTTCTTTAAACAATAATTTCATCCGAGTAATGATACAATTCGATTACTCAGACCGTATCTCATTTAATCACATTTCAATTTGATACGTAAATTTTACTTCCAAAATCGTCCGTCAATTTTTCAAGTAATTTAATTAACTCGTAACGTTATACGATTAATTAAATAATCAATTAAGAGTGTTGCCCTTTAGGTATGACCTAGGGGGTCAACTGATCACCACCGTCACACGACAAGTAAATGTCAAACTCTAGTCACCAATCATTACCGATATATGTTGACCAAATGACATAAATAAAATTACTTCCCAATTGTATTCTTTAAAATGAGATTTAATAATGATATTTAAATCATGTGATCGCACTATTGTTGAGGACACATTTCCCAACAGTTGTCACTTTTTGATTAGTCCGCGCTTAGATAAGATTCCTCATTGAAATGTGACGGTCTAATATTAGACGGAATTTAAGACGGAAATTAATATTATTACAGTCATTATTACTGCCCGACCAAAATTACGTATTCATAAATTCTTATATAAATTATGCCTCAAAAATAATATTTAATAATACGTATTTTTATAAAAATGAGCTTTTATATAATACGTTTAAAAAAATCTTGTTTGACATAAAATTAACTAAATTGAATAATTTAAAAATATAAAATAAATAAATCAAACGGTTTAATAAATTTTAAATGTCAAAATGGGAAATTCGCGGGTGTTACAGTTTGCCCTTGGTGCTGTTTGCTTTTGCTCTGCGGTTGCTGGTGTTTTTTTTGTTTTTGGAACTTTGTCTGTTTTGTGTCGTCGTAATGACGAAATTTCGGATGACGTTTGTTTTTCTTTGGTTTCAGGTGAGTGTTCGGGGGCTTCTAGGCCCGTTGGGTTCGATGCTGAGGCCTTGGAGGAGGGGGAGAGACGATTGTCTTCTTGTTTTCTTCCAGTTGTTTTTCTTCCTAGTGGCCATTGACTCCCGCTTATGTCAAATGATCAAGAGCTTCAACCTTGGAAGAATGGTCGAAGTTCAGCACGGACGAAGTCATCAACCTCAAGTATAGGGAGGCGGCCAAGGCGAATCGCGCCTATATTTGAGGCTTTGGCGATGATGTGAGCCCGGATGTGGGCAGGCCATCGAAGAAGAGGAGCTTGGGTCCCAAGGAGGCGATGAGCCGCGTGTGATCTCGGCTTAGGCCGAGCATTGGGTCGTGAAGACCCCGGGTGCCGTTGCCATTGTGGATCCGTTGCGGATCTGTTTCAAGGAGGAAACCATGTTATGCGGGTTAGAAAGAAGAACAAGGGAAATATATACCCCGAGGGAAAAGGCAAGGGTAGATTGGAAGAATAAAGACCTCCATTACCCATTTTGTTATTATGGTGTATTAGCATTTTTGCATTTTTATTATGTGGTATTAGTTATGTATTGTGTGTTTGTGTATGTTAGTATTACTATGTATGATGTCTTGGTCGACACTCTAGCTTGGAAAACCGTGGACTTGTTTTGCTTTATTTGTTCTCAAGTTTGTAATCATTCATATTATTAACTAAATAAGAGGATTGCTTTGTGAACAATTGTTTTTTCTCCATTCATCTTGTAGAGGTAATTCGGTTTGAATTAACCTAAACATTGCACATGCGGAGGGGATTTTTGTGGGAAGGGAGAAAGGCCTTCTTTTTTTTTCTGAGGAAAAGGAATGGTTTTTTTAAAGTTTGTAGGGGTTATTGTTTTTTTTTTGTGAGGGATGGTTGTATCCTTCTAGTGTAAGAAAGGTTTGCCTACGTATTTACCTGAGGAGGTGAAAGCAAACCATGCTCGTAATTCAAGTGTGTTGTTTGAGTTGGGGTGTGAATTTTTGTTTGGGTGTTGTGGTTGTATCTCTCTTACCTAAGAAAGGATTGCCTACGTATTCACCTAAGGAGGTGAAATCAAACCATCCTCGTAGTTCAGGTGTTTTGTTTCATTGTGCAGATGGATGGGGCCTTTGACATATCAAAGGGTGTTGGAAACAGGGCAAGGTGCCGTAACTTGGACTCGATTAAACATGCAATTTCAAATCAAAACGTTTTGGGGAATTGACTTAAAAGGGGGAATGCGGTCACTAGTTGTAAAACAACGGAAAGGCGTTGGTTGTTTGTGCTAAGGTTCAAGGGTAGTATTTCTTGAGTTGGCCTAGGCTGGTTGTGTTTGTGAAGTCTTCCCTGTCTAGGTCACTCAATCTCACTGTGCCCCCTTAAAGGATTCTCTTGTCCAGATATGACCTGGCCCAATTGGGTTTCAATTTCCCCCTCAGATCGACGGGTAATGGTGCTCGAACGAACTTGGGGACCAAGTCTCCTTCTTTGATGTTTTTGTGTTTGACTTTTTTGTTGAATGCTCGTTGTATACGTCGTTGGTATAGGTGGAAGTTATGCAAGGCATTGAGTCGTCGTTCTTTTAGGAGTGTGAGCTGCTCGAACCTTCGAAAGGTCCATTCCGCCTTAGGGACTTGACTCTCTAGTAGGATGCTTAGAGATGGGACATCCAACTCCACTAGTTGTACAACCTCCATACCGTATGCTCGGTAGAAGGGTGTTGCTCCTGTTGGTGTTTGAATGGAGGTTTGGTATCCCAGAGTGTGGATGGGAGTTTGCTCGGCCGATCGCGATAATTATGTTGCATCTTTTTTATGATGGTTACAAGTGTTTTTTTTACTGCCTCTACTACACCGTTGGTTTGCGGATGATACGGGGATGAACGGTGTCGTCTGAACTAGCCATATTTGTTTTGGCCCAGAAGTAGGAGCCTAGGTCATTGATGATTTTTTGAGGTACCCCATATCTGCAGCTGATGTTGTCTTGGATGAACTTGGCCACTGGTTTCGCAGTCAAGACTGCATAGTATTGTGCTTTTACCCATTTTATGAATTAGTCGATTGTGACAAGGACAAAGCAATGTCCTTGGGTGCCTATCGGGTGACATTGACGATTATGTTGATGCCCCAGGTCGAGAAAGGCTAGGCTGATGTCATGGTGTATAGAAGGGATTGTGGTATGTGTTGTATGTTCGCGAAGAATTGGCAATTGTGGCAATGTTTGACTTAGCTTCTTCAATAAGCTTCCATAGTGGTCCAGTAGTAGCCTTACCGCATGATTTTTTGGGCTAGCATCATTGCGCTCATGTGAGGCCCACATTCTCCATCGTGGATCTCTTCCATAACTTTTTTGGTTTTGTTGTGGTCAATGCAAAGGAGTAGGATCCCCTGGGGTGTTATTTTGTATAGTTGTTCTTGGTTTATGACGAATTGTGATGCAAGTAAACGGATGGCTCTTTGTGCTCTTGTATCAGAGTTAGGAGGGAATTTGTTTTTGGTTTTGTAGTTGAGGATGGCTTGGTACCAAGGTTCGACATAGTTTTCCTCGTCGTTGTCAGCACAGATGTGAGTTGGCTCGCTCCTTCTTTCGACACACAATGGCATGGATGTCATGTCGCCAGGTTTGTTGACGAGCGCGACAAGTTTTGCTAGGACATCGGCAAATTAGTTCTCTTCAGTCGTAAGTGGAAGTAGTCCATTTGGTCAAAGAATTCGAATTCGTGGTTAATTTTTGTTTAGTATGGTGCTAGTCTGTCGCTTCGGATTTTCCATGATGATGTCCCGCGTCTTGTGATATTACAAAACCAAAAACCTCTTGATGCCAAGTGTTATGGCTGCTTGTAGGCCAATGACGCATGCTTCGTATTCAGCGGAATTGTTGGTGACGACAAAATATAGTTTGACTGAGATCGGAACGTGTCCCGCGTCTTGTGATATTAGAAGGATTCCTATCCCGAAGCCTCTTAGTTTTGATGCATCGTCGAAGTATAGGTCTCATACGTCTGTGTCGGCACAAAGGATGTCTTCGTTAGGGAGTGATCATGTGTCGGTCCTTGGAAACTCATTGACGGGAATTTCGGCTAGGAACTCTTGAGGTGTATGAATTTGAGGTCAAATTCGGATAGCATGAGTGTCCAGCTGGGCAGCACTATGCCAAATAATAGGATTAACAACGGTTCGATAAGGTGATATATCGCTGTAATACAAAACACAGAACCGTTATAACATCGACCATTGTTATTATGTTACCACAGTTGTTTAAAAGGCGGAACTGTTATTAAATGTAAATAACGGATTAAAATAACTGTAATAAAATATTAAGAACGGTTCAAAAACCGTTGTCTATAATATTGAAACTATGGTAGTATTAGTTGAAATGATCCACGAAAACCTCTGACAGCGGTTTTACTTTAACAAAACCGCTGTAAAATATTAAATATGACAACGGTTTATGGTTACTAAGCATTTTTAAATTTCATGAATTCGACAACAGTTTTATTTCGTTATATTATATTTTTGGACGTAGCATTATGGATGAATATGTCAACGGGTTTCTATGTAAATGGGACCGTTGTCAATATATTTATTGACTACGGTTTTATTTTTAACCGTAATCGAACTTATAAATATTTTTTTAAAAAAAAATTTTTAGCAGGTTCCTGCAGCTTCTGAAATGCTACTTTTTGCAGTAGGAGGTTCTGATGAAATGTTACTGCAAAATAGCATTTCACCAGCTGCGCATTGCAAAAATTCAATCCTGCATCATCAGAATATTCCCTAGATTGATCTATTGAACCCAACATCAAAATATTAAAAATAGGGTGACCAAAACTAAATACACACGTGTTAGGCCAAGATTTATCCTGGTTGATCAGACAAATGTCAGGCGAAGAATATAAGGTTAGCCTCGACATGGGTAACCCAGCACAAAACATTCTTCACTCAGACATGCCCCAGCCGGGAGGGAAAGGTAGGTCATGCCATCTTATTAGGCCGGACCTGAAGGGATAAATATCAACCGTATGTTAGGCATCACTTGAATGCGGCAACCAACAATCAGAATCCAACAAAGTAGTTCCTACTTTCACGGGAGATCTATTCAATAATACTACAACAAATATGAAGCACTCAACTAAAAGAATTTGTAATACCCAGCATTTATATAGACAAGACTTGACTAAGTAGACAATTCACTCGGCCGAGTGGCGCCCCACTCGATAAAGTGAAGGAGCGAGTGCCACTAGAGAGTATTCTGAAAGCCATTAAAGTTGGTCACTCGACCGAGTGACCATCCACTCGACCGAGTGGAGCTACCACTCAATCGAGTGGACCGGCCACTCGACCGGGTGTCGGTCGAGTACGGTTTATACGATAAATTATTGGTGAAATGTTGCTTTCGGAACCTTATCATCTTAGATTTCCCACACAAAACTCTTCTCCAAAACTATTCACACCACTCTCTAAACTCCCCCATTATCTCACTAAATTCCTCAGCAACAAACTCCCTCAAAACCCTAATTACCTAAGAGGAGATGCTTGCCTCCCTTGTTCTTCCAATTGGTTCTAAGTTGATCTATACCTCTCATTTCCTTTATTCTTGTCTTAACAATCTTATTTAGTTAGTATATTTCTCTATATATGTTAGGTTGAATTAAAGGGGATGCTTGAATTGGGGGGTGGGAGGGGGAGGTTTATTAGTATGTTATCATAGTAGATTGTAGTATGGATTGTAGTAATTAATATGTGTAGGGAGCTTCATTGAGGAGCTTCATTAAGCTTGAGGTTGGGTTTTACCTACTTAGCTCTGGTGATATTAGTGTTTAATTGTTCATTTATTATCACTAATTGTATATGTCTCATGATAGTTGCATTATAACATGTTTTGGTAATTAGGGTTTATCACATTTGAAGATTTCACGATAATTAGGTTAAGACAAAGATTCTAAATTGTCACAAATATGGTTACATTACATGATAACATGTTAAAGAGTAGTTAAATGATGGGAAAAGAATTAGTGAAGAGTTGAGCATAATTATACTTGTTTTGATAATGTGGTTGCATAGTTGTGTTATTTGGACTTGTTGGCTCATTTTTGGTTGTTGGACATTGGAGGATGTGAAGGACCTTTGGTTCCGATTTTGGAAACAGAAAACGGTTGGAAAACCGTCATCCGCTTAAGTCACCTTGGAGCTTCCCACTACAAGGGGGGGGTCTACACATTTAGTATTTAAGTTACGGAGGGACTCGTGTGGTGAGGCACGATGTCTGGCAAGGGACTCGAGTCTCACTCGGGCTCGGTACCACGGACGTTTTCCGGGTACCTTGGTTGTGTTAGTGACTTCGTGGGCATGTCATGGTCCCCGGTTGTGTGCATATGTTGGAGGGTGATCTCTTATCTCTCATTGTGTCTTGTGGTTTCATCTTGCATTGTCATATGTAGGTAAGTTTAGTTCCAATGCATTGAACATTTTTATC
Organism: Silene latifolia; assembly: GCF_048544455.1. Lineage (NCBI taxonomy): Eukaryota > Viridiplantae > Streptophyta > Magnoliopsida > Caryophyllales > Caryophyllaceae > Silene > Silene latifolia. The sequence continues at coordinate 92,003,248 of NC_133533.1, forward strand.
ATTAAGCTAACACTAGGGTTTTAATGATCACTGTTGAACGATATGGTGATTTCCACCTATATAGAGAGCAGTGTTGAAAGGTAAGCATGATTTATTCGAGGGATTGGGAGCGCTCTTCACCTGTACGCCAAGCCAAACTTTGCACATGCACCGGTCTTTTGAAAGCCACGCTCGGCGGCGTAAAAATGTTTTCGACTGGATCACTTTAGATCAGTCCGCTTCGTCTCAGCAACGGTCTCGAAACGATGCAAAGATGATCGAAGTCGCCACCAAGCGTTTGTGGGATGCATGGAACCTGTTCGAATAAAATTTATGCCTAGGTCAACCAAGCCAAAAAGCGGTGTTTGACATAGGTCCTATAGATAAGGACGCGTCCCTCTTTAGCATCCTCTCGCTAGAATGACTCTCGTACGCCCTGGATAAGGCCATCCAATATCCAAAGGTTCTGAGTAAGGGTGAGGGTACTGTTAGGCCTGAAAATCCGTAGATATCCCTGGAAGATATTCTACCTCGACCTGGCCATCAGGGTGTCAGGATGTCAAGCTTCTAAGACGCGAGAAGACAGGCGCCAAGCCACAGTGAGGACAATGGTGAAAATATCAGGACGATATTTGACTAGAAGATTATGTTATAAGCAATATTTGCACAATAAATAGAGCATTAATGAGGAAGATTCAGCAATAAAGGACGGCAGTCAATGGAGCAATAATCGGCATTATTGCGGGTAATCAAGACAGAATATTTGGCATTAATTAGTGAATTTTACAGCCGTTTAGCATCGCTATATAAGGATCACTTATAGGATCATTTGCGACACACAACAAGACATATACAAGCATACAGTATTCTATCACAATACTTAAGCTATTTACGATCATTTGTGTTAAATAATCAACATTATAGTAAAATCCTCTCCTGGCTTGGTGCCCGTGGTTTTTTCCCATTCAAGGGTTTTCCATGTACAAATTCTTTGTCCCATTATTGTTTATTTACCTTACTTTATCCTTCTAGTTTTATACCATGCCATACATACTCACAGATATGTTCGAGCTAGTTAACCCTGCCTAGACCTACACTGACATGATTTTGCCTTGCGTAAAATCCATACAAAAAAATTGAGGTCCACCGTGGGGCATCTCGCTCTTTAAAATCTTTTTTCCAAATCTTACAAAAAATCCAAATAACTTACAAAAATGGCCAAGCCTACCATTGAAGAACAATTGAACGCATCTCTCCAACAAATAGCTGAGTTGGAAAGCTTGAAAGACAAGGTAGCCCAAACTGAGGTTGAAATCCTTCAGTTAAGATAATTTGAGTCAGCTCTGAAACAAAAACTGGAAAAAACCCAAGGAGCAGGCTCTAGATTCCAGATAGGAACACCGTTTGCATCAATTATCAAAAACATTGATTTTTCCAGCTTTGGGAGCCCAGCTGGCTCTAAGTTTGTCAATGTTGATGGCGATATGAGCCAAATAATAACAATGAAAAACCTGATGAATCTGCAGATGCCATCATGATGGCCGTAGTCCGGGAAATCAAGAAGCTAAATGAAAAATTCAGAAAAATACCCGGAGTCCCTGCCAGTTTAGAAGAAGCTTCCCCTGATAGCTATGCTGATTCGCCTTTTATAGACGAAATAGCAAAAGTGGATCTGCCTAAAAAGTTTGTGATTTCGTCTATAAAGATCTATGATGGGACTACAGATCCACAGAATCATGTAGCTCTCTAGAAAAAGAAACTTTTAGCTGCATCTATCCCCAGTGATTTTAGGCAAATTTGCATGTGTAATTGATTTGGAACAAACCTGACAGGACCGGCTCTTCAATGGTATATGAACCTGCCAACTATGAGCATCCATTCTTTCGCCAACCTGATCAACAACTTCAACTAGCAATTTGCAAGCAGGAGGGAGTTGGAGAAACGATCCAGTGATCTCTACAGGATTGCACAGAAGCTAGAGGAGACTCTGAGGGTATTCCTCGCCAGGTTGAACAAGGAGAAAGTATCTATTCCCAGGTGTGAAGTTGGAACAGCAGTGGAGGCATTCAGGTAGGGGTTACTACCTCATAGTGACATGTAAAATGAACTCACTAAGTATACCTAACATACCTTCGAAGATGTCCAGGCGAAGACCCTTTCTTTTAGCAGGCTCGAAGAAGACAACAAGTACAAAGTCGGATCATCCAGTGGACCAAAAGAATATGAAAAGAGGAATAGGAAGAGCAACAAAGGAAACAATTACAGACCTACTCCATATTCCTGACACATGAGTATCAAGGTAAGGCTAAAGTATTTCTGCCTTTTTTAGAGCATAACTTCAGTATTGATATTGCAGGATTGATCCAGAGACTTGATAACATGGGATCAGTAGTCAGATGGCCCAGGAAGGTGGAATCCTAACCCAAGGAGAGACAACTCCAAATGGTGCGAATTCCACATGGACATTGGACGTACAACGGACGATTGCTTCACCCTGAGAAAAGAAGTGGCTTATCTGTTGAAATCTGGATACCTAAAGGACTTGAACAAAACAAAAGCCAGAAATGCAGACCACGCAAAGAGAACCAAGAGCTTAAACAGGATCGCAGCCTTCCTCAACTACCCCCAATATATGGAGTAAAATTCATATCCAGGGGATTAGAAATTTGCGGCCTGACCAGTTCAGCAGCAAAAAAGATAGTCAGGACACCAAGGACCACATCACCCTGAAAACCGGATCACATCCCAACAATCACTTTTAGTGATTGTGACCTGGTAGGTATTTCTGATGTTCATCATGATGGCCTGGTAATTTCTATGCAGATTAGAACCGCTGCAGTACGGAGGATCCAAGTAGATGGAGGCAGCTCAGTGAACTTAATCATGCTTGATGTACTGAAAGCTATGAAAATTAATGAGGACAAATCACCAAAAAATCCAGCGTTATGGTAGGGTTCAGCGAGGAAACCAGAAGCACATTACGAAAAATTCATCTTTCAACTTATGTTGAAGGAGTCTCATCCTATGAGAAATTTGGAGTCCTAGATTGCTTGTCATCCAACAACGCAATCTTGGGCATGCCCGAGATCTATAATGTTAAAGTCGTACCGTCAACTTACCATCTATGCATCAAGGTTCCAGCTGATTGGGGCATAGCCACGATCAAAGGAGAAGAGAAGACAGCACAAGAATGCTATACGACAGTCTTGAAGCCTTCTAAGGCAGGTAAGTCTCTGACATACCAATGACCGTACCCTCTCAGTAGCACTTATGTGGCACCATCCAAGATGGAAACAGATCAGGTAATCCAAGAACCTGAGTTCCCTGACAGGTATGTTCTAGTAGGGTCAGACGCCCCATACTATGTCAGGCCAGAACTGGTAAAATTCCTTAAGAATAAATCATCTTGGTTTGCTTGGTCTCATTTTGATATGACTGGAATTAGTTCTTATATAATTACACATAAAATTAACATTGATCAATCTTTTAAGCCTGTGCAACAGAAAAATCGAACATTTACACCTCAAAGAAATGCAATAATTAACGAAGAAGTGGAAAAACTTCTGGATATGGGAATGACCAGGAAAGTAATGTACCCTGAATGGTTAGCTAACGTGGTTGTTGTGCAGAAAAAGAATGGTAAATGGAGAGTTTATGGAGATTACACTGACCTGAACAAAGCTTTCCCTAAGGATCCTTTTCCACTGCCACATATTGATGCTATGGTAGATGCAACAGTAGGACATGAGATGCTGACATTAATGGATGCCTCCAGTGAGTTCAATCAAATGAAAATGCACCCTCCTGACCAGGAGAGTATTGCATTCACTACAGACCGAGGCATATACTGTTACACAGCCATGCCTTTCGGCCTGAAGAATGCACGGGCAACGTACCAGCGCCTGCTCAACATGATGTTCAAGGATCAAATAGGTGATATCATGGAAGTTTATATAGAAGACATGGTGGTAAAATCTAAAAATGCTAAAGATCATACATTTGGAAATAGTATTCCAAATATTAGAAAAATGCAACATGAAACTCAACCCTGCAAAGTGCCACTTTGGAGTCTCTGCAGGGAAATTCCTTGGTTATATGGTTACAAAAAGAGGCATAGAAGCCAGCCTAGAGCAGATAAAGGCTATCCTAGAACTTCAGTCACCCAAGTCTATCAAATATATTCAGAAAATGACAGGCCGAGTGGCTTCCTTGAACCGGTTTATATCAAGATCCTCGGAAAGGTGTAAAACATTGTATAGCCTACTCAAGAAAAAATAAGCAGTTCCGTTGGACGGATGAATATGAAGCAGCCTTTCAAGACTTAAAGACATACCTATCATCCACAGTTTTATTGGCCAAGCCAAAAAAAAGGAGAACCTTTGTCAGTATATTTGACTGTTACTGACACAGCAGTCAGTACAGTCTTGGTAAAACAACAAGAAGGCCAACAACATCTTGTCTATTTTGTAAGTAAAAGCCTGCTGGATGCCGAAATGAGTTATGGATTACTTGAGAAATATTTTTTAGCTTTAAATATGTCTTATGCTAAGCTGCGTCCTTATTTTGAGTGTCACCCCATCATAGTCAGGACCAACTTACCCATAAAATTCGTCCTACGCAAGCCTGTATTGTCAGGTAGGATGGCCAAATGGTCAGTTCAGCTCAGTATATACAATATAATTACCTTTGAACCCAGGACATCGATTAAATCACAGGCCTTAGCAGACTTCGTGGCTGATTTCAGCCCTAGCCTAGAACCTGACCTTGAAAAAGAAGTTGACCAATTAGAAGATAAGACCTCAGACCAAGAATGGACTTTGTTCATAGATGGGGCCAATTAGACTTTGTTCATGGATGGGACCAAGAATGGACTTTACTGACCTAGAAAAAGAAGTTAACCAATTAGAAGATAAGGCCAGGGGGACAGGGTTAGGATTAGTGCTTAAATCACGACAGGGAGACGTGATAGCTCAGGCTGTAAGCTGTGAGTTCAAAGCTACCAACAATGAAGCAGAATATGAAGCCCTGATAGCAGGCCTAAAGGTATGTCTAGACCTTGATGTTCAGAACCTAATGGTAAAAGATGATTCACTTTTAATTGCTAATCAAATAAAAGGAATTTACACGACAAAGGATGCAAAAATGATTTCATATTTAGAGTATGCAAAAAACCTTACCACTAAATTTGCCTTATTTGATATAGATCAAATACAAAGAGACCTAAACACACAGGCTGATGTTTTGGCCAGCCTAGGATCAAATTTTACCCCTGCCGCTTTCGATAAAATATAAATTGTTCATTTATTAGAGTCAGTTATCAGCAAGACTGAACAAGTCAACCCTGTCAATCATGATATTAATTGTTGGACCAAACCCTATTAAGATTGGTTTCTCCAAGGAATACTACCTCAAGGAAGACATGAAGCAAGGGCTTTTAAAATAATAGCTTCAACCTATTTTATTATCAATAACACTTTATTCAAGAGATCGCAGGCTGGACCATACTTGAGATGTTTAGAGCCTGATGAGGCTAAACAAGTACTCCAAGAAATACACGATGGACACTGCGGCAACCATAAAAGAGGAAAGAGTCTGGCAAGCAAAGTACTCAGGACAGGCTACTATTAGCCTACATTGAGGGCTGACTGCTTGGAGTATTGTTCAAAATGCGAAGACGGCGAAATGCATGAATAAATAATACACCAGCCATCTGAATTTCTTCACTCAATTTCTGCACCCTGGTCATTTATTAAGTGTGGCATGGACATTGTGGGAAAACGGCCTATAGCTCAGGACAGAAAGTATTCATGTTGGCTATGACTGACTACTTCTCCAAATGGATTGAAGCTGACTCCTTCAGGCAAGTAACTGAGAAGGAAGTAATATCCTTCATTAGGACGAATATTATTTGCAGATACGGCATCCCATCAGAGATAATTTTTGATAACGGAACTCAATTTGTGGGGAAAAAGACTAAAGCATTTCGGTAAGAATGGAATATTATCCTGGTCACATCAACCCCTAGATATCCAAAAGATAATGGCCAGGCTGAATCTAGCAACAAGGTAGTCATAAGCTGCCTAAAGAAGAAACTGAAGAGAAGACGAGGCAGATGGGCAAAAGAATTTCCATTAGTGCTATGGGTAGACAGGACAAGTCCAAAGACATCAACCGACCAAACACCCTATTCTTTGGTGTAAGGCAGTGAAGCTGTCATCCCTACAGAAGTTAGGTTGCCAACATCAAGGTACAACCTTATTAGTGTCAAAGCAAACAACAGCTTAGTGCAAGACAACTTGGTCCTAGCAGAAGAACTAAGAGACGCTACCAAAATCAGGATGGAATCATATCAACAAGCAGTAGCCAGAACTAATAATAAAAATGCTAGGATTAGAATCTTCTGGAAAGGAGACCTTGTCCTACGAAAACTTTTTCCAAATAAAAAAGAAAAATAAGCCGGCAAGCCTGTCCTTATATGGGAAGGCCCTTACTTAATTGACTCAATCGTCAGACAAGGAGGATACAGGCTCCAAACATTAGAAACAAAATGATCCCAAGATCTTGGAATGTAACACATTTGAAATTATTTCATGTATTAGAATCTATATCAGCCCTGAATTAGGTAAAAACTATATCTTTGCTATCAATGTTTCAACCTGGCGTGCTATCTGAAAACTTAGGTACTTCACATGTCTTATATGAAAACCATGTCTATATATATTCAACTAACCCAATTTCCCTTATTTTTTAATCCTGAACAATTATACATGATAAATGATTGTATGCATAAGTAGTCAGGATTGAGGGCTACTCTACTGAACAGTAGTTTCTAAAAAATATTTTTGCACTTAACTGTGCCTAACGAGTTGGTAACCATCACCGGATACAATAAATAGAAGGAGCAATCAGGTATGAAATAATTGGTTGACCAGACTAAATTTGCTGCACACATCTACAACCAGCTGAATGCAGCTAGACGGTGCAAGGGTGTTTTATCCCGACTCCCAGTCTAAAAAGCCCTCTTGTCAGGCCGAGTACCAAGCCCTCCAGCAAGGCAGGGGAGATAAGCCCTCCTGTCAGGCCGGTTTTCCTACCCCTACAACCACTATGGCAAAAACCATACATGGTTGAATCACTTACGATGGCTTCAATCGCAACACAAGTTTCAGAAATCTAACAAGTTAACAAAGTCAAGATTTTAACAGGTTGATACGATTAAAGGAACAAGGCTCACAAGTTCAAAGAAAATCAAAAGGCAACAAAGCATCAGGAAATAAGCAATATAAGCCAGTAAAGGCCATTACCATAATAAAGCCCTTATCCCCTGGGGCAAAGGCACCAAAATATTTGTCGAGGCCTGGGATAACCTCCCTCTCCCACCCAAGAAACAAAGAAAAATTTTTTGTCTAAGGACAACCCCCTGGATGGGCCAATACCATCAAAGAAATTTAAAATTACTGCTCCCCTTTGGAGACAGCACCAACACTTTCACTCTTGGCTTGATCAGCCTCAACATCAACATCTTGTTCCCCTGGAGAATCGACCTCCTGTTCGTTGCCCATATTATGCAGGTCGGGTTTCTTAGAGGCAGCAAAAGTAATCTCAGCTTCAAGGTTCCAGTTTGCCCAGGCCACCACAGGTTCCGACAAGGCAGCCACTTTCCCCTTGATATAGAGTACATGGAGGCATCATCAAACTTGAACTCCAAATCATCCCTCTCCAGGGTAAGCTCCTCATTCCTGTGCAGCGCCTCCTACAAAAGTTATTTTCTTGAGCCCGCCTTAGCCTTGGCAGTATCACTCTCAGCCTGCACTTTCGCCAAATCAGCATCCCTTGCAGCCAGAACAGCCCGAGCAAAATGCAGTTTAGACTTTAGCTTATCATAATCAGATCACATAAGATCAATCCTGGCCACCAAAGAAAAAACCTGATAAGCGTTATGGAGACAAGCTGGAGCACCCTGAACAAAAACAAGAATAGTATAAGTATTATATCATAAAAATAAATACCACTAAGATGGAGACAAGCGTTATGGAGACATATTACAAAATATATAAATAACGGAAACTACATACCTCTCTCACAGCTGCTAAGGCACTTACCAAAAGGCTCAGAAAGTGATCTACTTAAGCAACTGCCTGGGTAGTAGTCTCAACAAGATCAAGGGTGAGCATAACGTCTCATTTAAAAGTAGCATAATCCCTGATCTTCACCTTGACAGTCTCCACATTATCTACCCTAGCTTGTACCTCCCTGACTGGGCCTGACTGATCGACTTCCCTCACATTCCTTATCCGGGTTGCTGAACTTGTTTCAGCAGAGGAAATAGGAGTAGAAGAAACCTTCGGAGTAGGAGGCAATTAAGTTAAATCAATGAAAGATTCAGCATCGCCACCTCCCTGGGAGCTCTCCTCCTTGACCTTGGCTAGCCTGACAGAAAGCTCAGCCATACCAAGCTTGGCAAGGCGAGTGGATGATATAGTAGCTATAACATAAGACAATATATTGGCAATAAAGACAGGCTATCATGAAAAAGCAAAAATGAAAAGAAAAGAAAAGAACAAAGTAGACTTACTGCCTGAAGTAGAAGCACTGACAGCTTTTGAAGGCTTTGTCACTCTTGCAACGCCTTCAGTCTTCAGGCAATGACGGAGATGACCAGCCCCACAACAAAGAGGCCAGGTCCTTTTAATTTGAGGAATAACAAGAAAAGCAGAAATATTTGCAGTAGGGTACTCAATTTCAGTAACCCAATCATCAACTACAAGCAAAGGAGGTATAACTCGTTTTAATTTAGTTATTCACTTTAAAACTAACAAATAAACATGCAGGATAAGAGGAAAAGTCGGAGTACTCACCACCAACACAAGCATCATAGTTCAAATATGCCAGATCAGGACCCACGGAATTAGTCCTGATAAACATGTACCCAGCAGCCTAGTTCGTTCATGTCATGACCGCTATGCAAATTGCTGAGGAGAGGAGTAGTGGAAGGCCTAACCTTGAAACTTATGCGGCCAGGACTGTTGGTCTTGACAGCATAACAAGCTTTCAGGTCCTCATGGGAGAGAGAAATATTATGTTTTTTGCAGAGATGTTCAACGGAGTAGACCACCTTCCACACCATAGGCATTAGCTAATAGGAAAGCACACCTATTTCTTTGATCACATCCACCATGAGTGGAGAGAAAAGAAGCTTGCAACCAGCCCTGAAGGCCCAGTCATGAATACAAAACCTACCAGGACATGCTCAGTCAACTCTGACAAGAGAGTTTTTAGGGATCCAGACTTCAGAATCGGCAGGAATGATTCCCTTATCCTTCAGCACCTTGTCCAATTCAGGCTTCAGACGGTTTGGGAGAGACTGATCATCATTCAAAGCCTTTGAGAATTTAAATTCAAATTCACCATGAAAAATTAAAATCATCTCAAAAGGAGAATCAATCGGGTTTTCAACCACAAGAGGCTGAGTAGCAGAAGATAAAGCGAGATTTTCAGAGGTGGTTTCTTCAGGGTTTTGAACTAATGGAGTTCCAGGAGACATCACTCCCCTAGAGGATTTCTTTTTTGCGGCCATTATTGAAAATTTGTTGAAAATTTGTAGAAGATTGAAATCTGGAAATAAAGGAACTTGAAGAAGAAGATTATTAGAAGAGAGTAAAGCGGATTTTGGTGAAGATCAATTCAATGAAGTAAAAGAGTATTTATACTCGATGAAATTAGGGTTACAACCGCAACTTGCAAAAGTAATTATTGAGGATGTTACAGTAATTGCAACACACGTCATTAACCCCCCAACTAGCCGTTATAAAAGCCAATCAGACATAATCCAAACGTTGAGTAGTTTTTCATAATTAGAAGTTATCTCCTTATTTCTGTCCTGACCCAGCGAAGATAAGGAGATAAGGGGCAATTGTTTGGCCTGGAAATCCGCAGATATCCCTAGAAGATATTCTACCTCGACCTGACCATGAGTGTGTCAGGACGTCAAGCTACCAGGACGCGAGAAGACAGGTGCCAAGCCACGGAGAGAACAACGGTCAAAAGATCAGGACGATATTTGAATAGATGATTATGTTATAAGCAATATTTGTGCAATAATTGGAGCATTAATGAGGAAGATTTAGCAATAAAGGATGACAGTTAATGGAGCAATAATGGGCATTATTGCTGGTAATCAAGACGAAATATTTGGCATTAATTACCGAATTATACAGCTGTTCAACATGGCTATATAAGGAGCACTTATAAGATCATTTGGGACACACAACAAGACATATACAAGCATACGATATTCTCTCACAATACCTAAGCTATTTACGATAATTTGTGTTAAATAATCAACATTATAGTAAAATCCTCTCTTGGCTTGGTGCCCGTGGTTTTTTTCATTTCAAGGGTTTTTTTACTTGCAAATTCTTTGTCTCATTATTGTTTATTTACCTTACTTTATCCTTCTAGTTTTATACCCTGCCATACATACTCACAAATAAGTTCGAGCCAGTTAACCCAGCCTAGACACACCCTGACATGATTTTGCCTTGCACAAAATCCATACAAAACAGGTACGACGTATTGGGAAGCCCTTTAATCGGACACCCAATCCCGCCCGCGTTAGCGGCCTCTACTAATCGATCGTGGTTTTTTAAGTGCAAAAGTTGATAAAGCGGTTTAAATGCATGAATGCGCATTCAAAAGTCTTAACCTAACATGTGAAGATTTGCTAAGTCGTTTGTTTGTCCATGTACCAAGTATTTGATGTCGAGTTGGAATTAATGTTGATTTTCAAGTAAGACGAAAATTAAACATTCATTTACCTAGTTAGGTTAATGGTGCATAATGTGATTCATTTGTCTTAGTAAGGCGTTTTGCAAATATGATGTAAAATGGGCAGGTTTGTCATCCGATATGTCTTGTATTCGGTTAACCGAATTCGGGATTGTCCTAGACAAGTGCTGGAAGGAAACAGGTTCTGCATAAGGCAGCCTATATAGGCGCGAGCCACGAGGCAATGCAAACAGGCATGTGCTAATTTGAAAATTGGAAAATGGGTGGGTGTTTAGGCGCGGGTGAAGAGACGATGGAAGGACGTCTTTTGACCATTAAAAAGGTTTGTAAAATGGTTTGAAAAGAGGGTGTTTGAACCCGTCTTGATTTGGAAACGCCTTTTAGACAGCTTTTGTTTTGATGTGGAGAACGAGACTTGAATATCGTCATTTTTTTGAAAATATTCGATGTCGAGTTCGGTTTTGCAAGATTGACATGAATAGTTTTGAAAATGATTATGAACTAATTGTTTTAAGTTCATTTGTTTGTAATTAGTCAATGTTTATCATCGTATTCGGGTTAAAATCTAACATGGTATGTAGAACCAAGGATGATTTTGTATCTATGACTAATACATTTATTTTTGAAATGTAAAGAAATGAAATGAAAGGTTTTAAAATACCTTTTGAAATGTAAAGAAATGAAATAAAAGGCTTTAAAATAACTTTTTAAATATAATTAACCAAATATTATCACCGAAACATGGATTAAACCGTCATGGTATAAGGAACCGAGGGTGAAAAATGTTTCATGGTTAAAAATTTGTCATTAAAAAAAATTATTTGAAGTATTTGAAATGGTAAAAACCAATTACAAATATGAAATGAAATAAATAGGGAAGAAGAGACCAAACACGGCTTGATTAAGGCCTGAGAGTGGCTTTAGGCGTGAGCCATGCTGCTATACAAGCAGCCCCTGTCTTGGCCAAAAATCCGGTTTTGGCTTATTTTCCCCTATTTTGGACCATGTTATGCATGTTTTAGCATGTTGTAGTCATGAAAAACTGAAAAAAATGATAGAAGAGGATTTTTACACCCTCATACTTACATGCTAGGTTTAAGACGAGAAATCGACTAAAGTGTATCAACTTGTTTCGTCGGAAAACTCGGTTTGAAAACCGTTTCAGTAATGTAAAAGAGTGTTTGAGGTTTAGTGATGGTGTAGTTGGTCGAGATGGTCGGTCAAGTGATTTAATGCATGATGACGGTACCAAACAATGTGTAAGACTTGTGTTTACGATCGGTAGGTCGGAAACACGTATCGGTTTGTGATTTGAAAAGTCGAGTCTAGAATTTGAAGGGAGAAATAAGAGGGCGCACACTCGCGTAACTGTCAAATGGTGGCATTTGAGGGGTATTTATAGAGAAATGGGTGGATGTGTACGATTTGATCAACGTGGCCGCATGGGCTACTCGAAGAGTGATCGGTTCCGTTTCGTGTTCACAATTAAAGGTGTGGTCGTTGGGTCACGTCTGAATCAAAACACAATTTATAGCTTCACAAACAACTCTACAATTAGTAAAGAGGCAAGTAAAGGTCGGATCCCAAGGGACGGGATTTGAGATGAGATTTCTATTGAAACTAGTGGTGTCTTAGGGGTGTCACAAATTGGGTTGATGTAGAAGGTCACTAACTAAAATAGCAATGAAAATAAACAAGTAAGATGAAATAAAAGGGGTGTAAACAATTGATTAAAAAGCACTAGGGTGTCATGGGATCATAGAGGAATCATGGGAATTGATCATTCAAACATGTTCTCAAATTATAAGCAAGCAATTATTGTTGTGATGGATTGAGTTGGGTTATATCTTACAATCCTAGGTAAGTTTGGGTCCCGGAGCCGAATCGATTAGATTGTACAACACCTACAAGTCGACTTAGTCTTCCCTACTCAACAACATGCATGGTCTAATGAGACTCCAGTTGGTTTATGTCTTACAAGTCTCATTGAAAAGATAGGAGATGGTGGTAAATGCAAGGATTCATAGGCTTAGCATTTCATCAAATATAACATGTGCATGAGTTGAGATTAAAACAAGCAAGCAAATAAAACATGAAAGCATATTAATTTAAGCATAAATCATTCCCCATGTTGGTTTCCCCTAATCACCCATTAACCCTAGCTAAGAGACTACTCACTCATTATCATGTTGATCATGCTAGCAAGGTTTTCAATCATACCAACAAAACGAAACATGATGAATAAATGAAAGTAATTAACAATAATTAAAAAGGGATTAAGAGAATTATACCTACTAATGATTCCAATAATAAAGCAAAGAATAAAAGAAGTACTTGATGCTTGATTGAGAGGTTGTCAATCTCCCAATAATAACCCAAATAATCTTCAATTACCCAAAACAAAGGATGAACAAAAGAGAGATTAAGGAAATAAAACTTGTATTAGAACTTGATTAATTGTTGATTACAATACTAAAGAGAGATTTGATTAAGATTAACTACTCTAATTATTGATAAGAAGAACATGCTCTCCTAATTAGACTAATGGGGTATTTATAGTGGAAATTAGGGGGATGCATTAGGGTTAACTAAGGGCTAAACTAGTAATTACACTTTTTAGATTGAGCAGGGAGGAGCCGGTATTTTTCGAAGGAAGGGCTTCTTTCTTTGTAGCTTGGAGAAGACGAAATTGCGCTGTAGAGGAATCCGAGCTTATTAGTGTCGAGACGGGCGGATTCTGGCGGTGGAACCCGAGCGGCTTTGGAGGAATCCGGGCGGATTGTAGCAGTGATAATCCGAGCGTCTTTGGATGATTCCGCACAGATTGTGCAGGAGGAGGACGACCGGATTGTAGTCAATCCGCACGGATTGTTCTTCAGCAGGATTTCTTCTTTTTTTCTTCCCTTTTCTTCATAAATTCCTTGCGGATTTCCTTGGCGACTCAAGGATCCTTTCTCAACATTGCTCATCTACTATAATATGTACAAAGGCCTTCTAATCTTGTCTCTCCTTGATGCTTGGTCATTGGATTCGATCAATTTAGTCTCGTTTTGCCATGAAAATGCAAGATTCTTACTCCTTTCCTACCAAGGGATCAAAATCTCAAAGAATATGCAAAACAAAGAACTAAAGATAATAAATGACCCAAATATGCACTAAAAAGCATGGGAACAAGGCTAATTCGGGGGCTAAATATGCGCTAATTATGGTCACATCAAATATCCCCAAACCGAACCTTTGCTCGTCCCGAGTAAAGAGGTGACAAAGACTAGGACCATTATTTAAACTAACCTAATAACATAGCCGATATGAGACAATTAGCGGGTCTCACTCCGCCCCTTCAACTCACAACAAGACAACCATGAGGTAGGATGCCTTCTTGCAAGGCAAGGTGGGTCTTGCCAAAATGGCGACACATCCAAACATTAAGCACACAAAACCACATAATGGATGCATCTACAAAAGAATAGCCACTTCCTCATCAAGCGGCGGAGGCACTAAAGAGGAACAAATTTAAGAGCATGTAATCCTTCACAAATACTAGTTCAACAAATTACTAAGGCTAAGAGGATGGCACTAAATCACCTCCAAATGGTGTTAAACTAGACTACTTTCGTCCTCAATTTCCAAATGCTTTCGTCAAGAGCGATCGGATGGTGGTGGAATGATGATCCCTATGATGCTAGTAGCATATGACATGACACGTCTCGAATTCTCTACAAAAGTAAAGGTCATGGATCGTCCCAAGCTCGACCAAGTGGGTTGACAACAAGGCTTTTTGGGAATGAAATGCTCAAATCTTTATACACAACGGGTGGATATGACTAGTATTCAAAATTGTCCTCATTTCACTTTCACATTTCAAAAATTTAAGATGGGGTTTGTCCCTTCTGGGCTAGTGTCCTTTGCTTTCGCCAATCGCTTATTATGCAACCGGTTAACCTCTAGACAATAGCTTTTCGGGGTGATAGTCACTCTGTCTCTGGCCGGCCGAATTCACAACCGTGTAGGGGACCAATTCAATGGATCCCGCACCAAAGCACATCGAAGTGGTACGCCTCCATCAAAACAATTAAATTTCTCAACATTTCAACATTTCATAACATTTGAGGTTTCCATGGCATTAAATTACTTCCACATGACAAATTCTTTGAAATGAGCACTTCAAGCTTATTAATAGAAAATATTTTTGGGTTGCCTTACCACAAGGTCAATCAAGGTCACCTAGACAAGTTAACCAAGTCCACATCGCATCACGGGGTTGGATAGGTGACTCACATGCAAACCCTTGACTAGGCTTTGGGTCATGGGTCAAAAGACACTAGTATGACACTATCTAGGGTGTTTTACAACCATTCTAGTAGGCAAAGTCTTAAGTTGAACAAGTATTTATAATGGCTTAGTTGCTCTTGTCAAAGTTCCTAATTAGGCATTTTTCAAAACTTTTATCTAAATGCAACTACATGCTATGATGCAACTAATATAAACATCCTAATGCAAGTGATTCTATCAACTAATATGACATATCAACTAAATGCAAGTCCTAAGTTCACATTGTTATACCGCATCAAACAAAATAAAGCCACATAGTCATTAACATAAAGAGGAAAAAGGAGATTGGAAAGATCATACCATGCGGTCTTCAATATCCTCATGTCTCGGATGTGGCGTAGTCAATCAATGTGAACAAGGATAGAACAAACACAATATATACAATAATATATACATGACTATACTACAAAGGAAATGAACTTGTTTTTGGTTTTTTCAATTTTCAAATTTTTATGGTTTTTCAAAAATTTTCAATTTTTTGGATTTTTGAATAAGAGTTAAGTTAGAATTCCCCATCCCCACACTAATATGGGGATTGTCCTCAATGGCCAAAATGATGGGAAATTATGCAAAGATGATGCATGATTTCTACACTAAATACAATCTACACTAGTCTACACTACATGATGCATGGTTTTTGTTATGACGGAGAGGATAATTTAGATTACCTCCCGTTGTTTATGCATTAACTTCCCCAAACTGAGTTAGACACTATTGCTAATGTCCAAGGATGGGTGTAGTTCATGCACACACTATGCAATGCATGAAACTAATTTGTCATTTTGGATTTTGAAAGTGGGAACAATAAAATGAGAACACCTCAATGGTACCGAGGTGTTAGTCCTCTATGGTGCTAGGACTACTCCAACAATGATCAAGAAAATAATTAAAACAAAGATATAAATAGACAAACCATGAGAGGGTAGGAGCCTCCAAGGCTTGCTAATCTTCCATCATATCATCACCATCATCACTTTCCTCATTAGAAGTGGTCTCATTGCCGCTTCCCTCTTCACTTGCTTCTTCACCTTCTTCTTTATTTGTTTTTGTGATGGAGAGGATGAGGGTTTTGATCTTTTGAAGTAGTGTTATGAATAAATGAATGAATGAAAGAAGGTGGGAGGGGTTTTATAAAGCCCGAAAAAATTCGAACTGCAGGGGCAATCCGTGCGGTTTCTGCTCAAGACGGGCGGATTATGCACTTTCTGGGTTGGGGAAAACTCCCCTAAAGACGGGCGGATTCAAGTGAAGACGCTCGGATTCTTTGACACGGGACGGGCGGATTCTCCTGAAGACGGACGGATTTCAGTCCAGGGATTTTTCTTTTTTTCCTCAGCAGAGAAGACGTGCGTCTTCCTTTCAAGACGGGCGGATTTTCAGAGACGAGCGGATTGCTGTTCAGGACGCCCGGATTCTCTTACAGTTAAAAATCTTTCAAAAATTCAGCTCATAGGGACGTGCGTCTTCTACCCAATACCTTCGGATTGTCCGTAGACGGGCGGATTCTCCTGAATCCGCTCGGATTCGGCCCCTTTTGTACCCGGATTCAGTTTCATCCGTGTACAAAGCAAATTCCTTGCCATTCTTCCATTCTTCTTCATATCTCGTGTTCTTCATTGTGGGGGCACTAATAAGGCATGGATAGCCTAGGCTATTGCCATCCCCACACTAAGCTAAAGCACTACACATCGATTGAAATTATTAGTCCCTCCCTCACTTCTCTCAAACATGACAATTATCTTGATCAAAGTAAATAAAAAAGCAAAGATGACAAAAATGCAATACAAGAATTGAAATGCGAGTTAGGGAGTTAGAAATATTTACAAATGGTGGTTTAGGGAGGACTCCACCAAACTCTCATTCTTGATGAGATGTCAAGGGGGCATGTCCAAGGTGTTGTTGATGTTGCTCAACACCTTGAAAAAGCAATCAAAAGCTTGTTCATTATCATGGTAGAGGTCTTCAATAGACCTTGGCCCTTGTTGTCGGTCTTGATCGATGGCATTACCAATGTAGGGATTAAAAATCCCTTCAAATTCGTCGTCCTAAAGACCACAAACTTCATTAAGTTGATCATTGAAAATCTCTTGATTTGATGGAGACAACTCTCCCAAATTCTTCTCTTGGCTAATGAGGCCATCTTCTTCTTCTTTGATTGATTTTGATGAGCTTTGCAAGCTCTTCTTGTCACAATTCACTTGCTCTTTGGATGGAGCATCTTCAATTTTATTCTTCCATTGGAGTTCCGATTTCTTCCTCTCATCCTTTCGGCTATAATGATCAATCATGAAACACGGTTCATGCAAACGAGGAGCTCTCATAGTCTTGTCAAGATTAAAGGTTATGCTTTCATCTCCCACTTCTAGAGTGAGCTCACCATGTTTCACATCAATCACCGCACCCGCGGTGTGTAGGAAAGGTCTTCCTAGAATGATTGGAATGTTGGAATCTTCGTCCATATCAACAATGACAAAGTCCACCGGGATGAAAAACTTCCCAATTCGCACGGGGACATCTTCCCATATCCCTAATGGTGTCTTCGTCGATCTATCGGCCATTTGGAGTGTGATGTTGGTGCATTTAAGCTCTCCCATCCCAAACCTTTTACTTACCGAATACGGCATAACACTCACACTAGCCCCTAGATCACATAAGGCTTTGTTGATTGTGGTGTCGCCAATGGTACACGGTTTTGAGAAGCTTCCCGGATCCTTTAGTTTTGGAGGTGAACTCCCTTGGAGTATTGCACTACTCACCTTAGTGAAGGTGATAGTCTCAAGTTTCCGGATCAACTTCTTCTTTGTGAGGATATCTTTCATGTATTTCGCATAGGCCGGCACGTGATTGATTAATTTCGTGAAAGGAATTGAGACTTCCAAATTCTTCACAATTTCCATAAACTTTCCAAGTTGGTCATCAAATTTGGGCTTGGCTTGACGACTTGGAAAAGGAAGTCTAATCACAATGGGCTCCTTCTCCTTGACCTTGTCTTCATTTTTCTTTGAACTTTCTTCTTTTGATGATTCTCCATCTTTGGATTTTTGCACAATTTCTTCCTTATCACTAGCTTCCACAACTTCATCCTCAACTTGCTTCTTCGGTGCTTCATACCTTGTACCACTTCTCAAGTGAATGACACTAACCGTTTCATGTCTTGGGGGATTACTTTGAGGGGGTAATTGCCCCTTTTGTCTTTGTGAGCTTGAAGATGCTAGTTGAGTCAATTGTGTTTCCAACACCTTGGTGTGAGCTAGGATGTTGTTGATGGTGGTTTCCTTTGCTTTACTATCTTTTTGCATTTGAGTGAAAAATTCTTGTTGATTCTTTTGCATTTGGAGGACCGCTTTTGGACATCAAAACCTTGGTCATTTTGGTGATTGTATGGATTTTGATTTTGGTAACCTTGGTTTTGATTGTAAAAGGGTCTTTGATTTTGGTTTCTCATGGGAGGTGGGGTGTATGTTGTTTGAGGGTTTTGAACATTTTGGCTTTTGTATGAGAGATTTGGATGAAATTTGGTGTTCTCATTGTAATAGTTGGAATAAGGGGTACCACTCTTGTATGCTTGGAAAGCATTCACTTGTTCATTTGTTCCCCTACATTCATTTTGGTCATGTCCCAAAGTTCCACAATTCTCACATATCCCACTTGGGATTAATGAAGATGCCGTCATGGCATTAACATGATGCTTTGATGATTTTGAGGTTTCTTCAAGTCTAGCCATAGCTTGTTCAAACTTCAAATTGATTGTGTCAATATGAGCACTAAGTTGAGCACCCAATTGAGTAACGGAGTCCACTTCATGCTTTCCTCCTCTAGTAGCCTTGCGAGGTCTACTATATTGTGAGTTATGGACCGACATTTCCTCAATTTTGTTCCATGTTTGATTGTCATCAACTTCGGTGAACATTCCATTTGATCCCATGTTGAGAATGTTCCTTGAATCTTCATATAGACCGTTCCAAAATTTTTGTACCAAGAACCATTCGCTAAGAACATGGTGAGGACATGAGCGACAAATTCCCTTAAACCGCTCCCAAGCTTCATACAAAGATTCTTCATCCCTTTGCTTAAAACCCGTAATTTGAGCTCTTAGCATGTTAGTCTTTTCCGGTGGGTAGAATTTTTTGTAGAAAGCTAGAGCCAACTTCTTCCAAGAATCAATTCCGAGAGTGGCCTTATCAAGGCCCTTCAACCATTGTTTCGCGGTGCCAATTAGAGAAAAAGGAAATAAGACCCATCGAATTCGGTCTTGAGTCACACCGGTTTGAGAGATCGCATCACAATAGTCACAAAAGGTTTCCATATGAGAATGAGGGTCTTCACTAGGCATCCCCCCAAATTGGCTCCTTTCGACTAATTGGATAAAGGCGGATTTGGCAATAAAATTTCCGGTTAGATGTTGTGGTGTAGGAGTACCATTGGGTAGGTTCTCCTCGGTGGGTACGGAATGTGACGAGAATTTAGGCATTGTAGGTTGATTTTGTGGGGTATTTTGTAATGGGTTCTCCTCTCCTTCTCTTGCAAAAGGGTTGATGAACTCAATAGTTGGTTGAACAACCTCACTAATACCTCTCAAATTCCTCCTAGCAAATCTCCTATTGTTCGTCAAGGTTCTTTCAATTTCACGGTCAAAAGGCAACAAATCACCTTGTGACCTTCTAGACATGCAAAATATCAAACAACTCGAAAACAATTAGAACAAACCTTGAGGAGTTTTACTTCCCCAAGGCAAAGAAAGACACGACTAATAACAATGTAAGAAATCTAAATCAAGCTAACACCGTCCCCGGCAACGGCGCCATTTTTGATCGGTTTCGTTTCGTGTTCACAATTAAAGGTGTGGTCGTTGGGTCACGTCCGAATCAAAACACAATTTATAGCTTCACAAACAACTCTAAAATTAGTAAAGAGGCAAGTAAAGGTCGGATCCCAAGGGACGGGAATTGAGATGAGATTTCTATTGAAACTAGTGGTGTCTTAGGGGTGTCACAAATTGGGTTGATGTAGAAGGTCACTAACTAAAATAGCAATGAAAATAAACAAGCAAGATGAAATAAAAGAGGTGTAAACAATTGATTAAAAAGCACTAGGGTGTCATGGGATCATAGGGGAATCATGGGAATTGATCATACAAACATGTTCTCAAATTATAAGCAAGCAATTATTGTTGTGATGGATTGAGTTGGGTTATATCTTACAATCCTAGGTAAGTTTGGGTCCCGGAGCCGAATCGATTAGATTGTACAACACCTACAAGTCGACTTAGTCTTCCCTACTCAACAACATGCATGGTCTAATGAGACTCGAGTTGGTTTATGTCTTACAAGTCTCATTGAAAAGATAGGAGATGGTGGTAAATGCAAGGATTCATAGGCTTAGCATTTCATCAAATATAACATGTGCATGAGTTGAGATCAAAACAAGCAAGCAAATAAAACATGAAAGCATATTAATTTAAGCATGAATCATTCTCCATGTTGGTTTCCCCTAATCACCCATTAACCCTAGCTAAGAGACTACTCACTCATATCATGTTGATCATGCTAGCAAGGTTGTCAATCATACCAACAAAACGAAACATGATGAATAAATGAAAGTAATTAACAATAATTAATAAGGGATTACGAGAATTATACCTACTAATGATTCCAATAATAAAGCAAAGAATAAAAGAAGTACTTGATGCTTGATTGAGAGGTTGTCAATCTCCCAATATTAACCCAAATAATCTTCAATTACCCAAAATAAAGGATGAACAAAAGAGATATTAAGGAAATAAAACTTGTATTAGAACTTTATTAATTGTTGATTACAATACTAAAGAGAGATTTGATTAAGATTAACTACTCTAATTATTGATAAGAAGAACATGCTCTCCTAATTAGACTAATGGGGTATTTATAGTGGAAATTAGGGGGATGCATTAGGGTTAACTAAGGGCTAAACTAGTAATTACACTTTTTAGATTGAGCAGGGAGGAGCCGGTATTTTTCGAAGGAAGGGCTTCTTTCTTTGTAGCTTGGAGAAGACGAAATTGCGCTGTAGAGGAATCCGAGCGGATTAGTGTCGAGACGGGCGGATTCTGGCAGTGGAACCCGAGCGGCTGTGGAGGAATCCGGGCGGATTGTAGCAGTGATAATCCGAGCGTCTTTGGATGAATCCGCACGGATTGTGCAGAAGGAGGACGGCCGGATTGTAGTCAATCCGCACGGATTGTTCTTCAGCAGGATTTCTTCTTCTTTTCTTCCCTTTTCTTCATAAATTCCTTGGGGATTTCCTTGGGGACTCAAGGATCCTTTCTCAACATTGCTCATCTACTATAATATGTACAAAGGCCTTCTAATCTTGTCTCTCCTTGATGCTTGGTCATTGGATTCGATCAATTTAGTGTCGTTTTGCCCTGAAAATGCAAGATTCGTACTCCTTTCCTACCAAGGGATCAAAATCTCAAAGAATATGCAAAACAAAGAACTAAAGATAATAAATGACCCAAATATGCACTAAAAAGCATGGGAACAAGGCTAATTAGGGGGCTAAATATGCACTAATTATGGTCACATCAAAGAGGCGCGAGCCATTTCGCGCGTCTTCGAGGTGTCTTGTCACTATCACGCAATTGTAATCATGATTTATTTTATCCTATGTTTTAGATGAACTTGATTTGTACTTGACCATGCAGCATTCTGGGAAATTTTTAACATGAAAGTCTTGAAAAGTTTGTTTTTTGTGTTTGACTCGGTTAGACTCGTTGTTGGAGTCGGAATTAGAGTTTTGAGTCGTTTTTGGTCCGGTGTCGGTTTTGACTCTAATTAGTGTCATTGTGATCCCATCGTCATCCATTAAACACTCCAGGTACTTTTGAAAAGTTTAATTTTTGAAATCGTTTTAAGTTTTCCACCGTATAGTTGTACAAAACTGTCGATCACATGCTGTGATTCCTTAGCATGTTGTCGTACGATAATCATCGGGCGTTTGTTGGAGACTCGAAAGATACTGGGTATCTATAGAACCCCCACTTTGACTGAGACTGGACAAGGCGAAAGTTAAAGTATAGCCCCCAGTTCAATCGAAGATTACAACCTCGAGACCGAAGCGACGTCGAGGCAGCTTCGAAAGCATTCATGCCAAGGACCTGGCCTACCGTCAAGAAGGGCGACGTCAAGGCGGCTCAAGGGTACTAGTCAAGGAACTGTCATCAAGAACAATTTAGAGTCTGTAACCTGTCCGTGCGGGTCGTTTAAAGTCCGTTAGACTACGTACAATGGCTCGCTAACCATATGAAGGAGTCATACCTAAGGCATCTTCGGGATATATCTACGAGTCGTTTCTTGTTTGTAGACAAGGGCTCACCAGCCGTGTTGTGGATATGAAGGGGCTAGCTAGCCGCGTTGCATATATGAAGGGGCTCGCCAGCCGCGTTGTGGATATGAAGGTGATTTTGAATATTGAAGAGAGATGTCGGTTTTTATCGCCGTTCATTTTGTAGATGAAGGACAGATGTGTACTCTGTCGTCTATTGGATGTTTGGAGAAAACGGTTTTAATTTCGTCTTCCCACAATTTGAGATTTGTAAAGGGTAGTGAATTTCACTGCCCTGTTTGAAGGTTTGACGGTTTTTAATGCCGATTGTTTGAGATTTGAAATGTTGTTGAAATTTCTGTGAGAATAGCGAATTTGAACCTCACTATTGATTTTTGTATTTGAAAGATGGCGGCTTCTAATGACGTCGTTGAAATTTGTGAAAATACCGAATTTGAATTTCACTATTTTGTTTTTTGTATTTGGAAAATGCCGTCGTTGAAGTTTTCAGAAAATAACGAATTTGAATTTGACTACATTGGTCCTTTTTTTAAAAGATGACGGTTTTTAATGCCGTCGTTGAAATTTCGTGAAAATAGCGACTTTGAATTTCACTATTTTGTTTTTTGTATTTTGAAAAATGATAGTTTTAAATGCCGTCGTTGAAATTTTGTAAGAATAGCGATTTTGAATTTCACTATTTATTTTTGAAAAATAACGGTTTTTATTGTCGTCGTTGAATTTTGAGAAAATTAAAAATTTGAATTTCACTATTTTTTTAAAAAATGACGGTTTTTATTGCCGTCGTTGAAATTTGAAAAAATAGCAAATTTGAATTTCACTATTTATTTTTGAAAAATGACGGTTTTTATTGTCGTAGTTGAAATATAGAAATTTGTGTGGGAAATTGGGCCAAAGTCCAATTTTTTGCTGAATAAAGGAGGGAACACCCTATCGAGGCACAAGCTGTTGTGCGAAGGAAGGGGGCTTCCTTGTTTCCAGTCAAAGACGGGAGAAGTGGCTGCTCTCATTCTCACTTCGTCTTCCTCAAACAAACTCACGATAATCGGGAAAATTCGCCATTTTCGACATTGCTTTCTCGCTTGACTTTATGCCATTGTTATTGTGTCATCTCATGGTATGTAAATCCTCTTAAATCCATTTTAATTTGTTTGTCTTTTGGTTGATTGAATTAGGGCGAAACCCTAACCCTTCGAAAATCGAATTGGCCGTTTTTTATTAGCCCATTTTCGAGTGAAATTGATGATTTCATTAGGTTAGAAACCTGTTAAGGAGTATAGGGGTGCTTTTAGTTTGCATTTTGGTCCCCGTTCCTGCTCTCTATGCTTGAAAAACGTGAATGAGGCGAGAAAACTGTCTTTTTTCACAATGCCAAATTTGTTTGATTGAGTTGTGAGCCCCACTAGGTTGTATTGTAATCGGGGAATACCGTGTTTGCTATATTGAACCTTCGTTGGGTGTTGTGGGCAAAAATTTGAGTTTTTGCCTTTTGCGATAGTCTTATGTCTGGTGAATTGAGCGTCAGTTTGAGCTCAAATTGAGCTGGTTTATCTTGAAATGGACGTTCACGGTAGTTTAGGTCACTTTCAGACGTGATTAAATCACATTTCTTTGTCGTGGTCGTATTTGAATGTTTTTGACCTCTTTGTGCCCGAATTGGCGTAAAATTTCCTTTTTTAGCTCTGAAAATACCCAATTGCGTCGAGAATTTTTGTTGATGTTTTGTGGGCCTTGGGGTTTGGGGTGGTTTTTGAGAATTTCTGTTATTGTTTTGACTCGTGTTTTCCTTGAAAAGAAGCACAAGTCGTTTTTGTGCGTTTTTTTTGTGAATTGTTTTTTTGTTGGTTGGGTTTTGGGCCGGGTTCGCCCTTGTTTTGTTTTGCAGATTTTTGTTTTGGATTTGGCCATGTTTTGGATTTGTCTATTACTGAGACCTTAGAGGAGGAGGACGATCCTAGAGGAGGAGAGATAGTTGTTGCCTTGTCCTTGTCTAGTTGTGTTTCTCCCTCGTGGTCTTTGTCTAGCCTTTGATCGAGTATCGATCATTGGCTGTTTTCTGTAGAGGTTCGAATTTCTCATGATTGGGGGTCAATACGGATGCATCGTTCTACATTGTTATCTTCAATCGTTGTTGAATTCCGATGATTGGGGTTCAACATCGCGGTGGTACCCAATGTCATGGCTCCTGCACATCACTGAATTCCGACGATTGGGGTCAACGTCGGGATGATGCCCTGAGTCACAATTCCTGATTGTCATGTCGTCCGAAGTCTGCCAGGCATTGTTTCCCTTTTGTCACGGAGTAGGAATGAGGTATTACCGTCAAGGTATCCACCTCAACTTCCATTGTTACTCCTTTGTTTTCCGTGTTGCTCTTTTTCTTTTCCGATCAGAAGGATAGGGAGTGCTTAGTTCGGTAGGTGGCAGATAGCCCCCAGTTCGCTGTTTTAGGCTAGTGTCTGTATGATAAATACTTGTACCGGATCCTGTTTGTATGGTCAGTCGTTTGTATCAAACGTGTGTCGATGTATTTAAGTGACGCGGTTTGTATATATATGTTTTTGGATTGTGGTTTATTTGTGTTTTTGGCCCCTTTTTTGTGCCGTGTTTCGGAGAAGCGCGGTCAGCCGGTAGTCCCCTTTTTGCTTTGCATTTGTTCCTGCATTATTAGTGTGGAAAACAAGCAAAAGGTATCACATACGCTTAAACGTAAACACGCCAAAGCATTTGATGAAAATAAAAATAACCACGATGACTCGAAGTTAAAATTGAAATTTGAAAAGATATTTGAAAAATTCCGCGACAGGTCGTTAAGTTTTGATTTTCAAAATAAATTGATTTGAAATTTTGAGCAATTAACTCGTGTTTGAATTAAATTGCACCGAATTTAGCTACAAATTGATTTGTAACTCGAAAAACTCAAACTCAAACCGTCACGGGTGAATTTTAAAAGAGATTTTTGCGAGTGTATTTGATTTGATTTTTCTGAGATCAGGACTCGGATTTTTAAGAGCTTGAATTTTTGGGAAAAATTGACGTCGTGTAAGCGAAAAAATTTCGGAATTTTTGACTGACGTAGAAACGATTCGTCGCGGATCGGGGCGACTAGCCCTTCCCACCTACAAAATGAAGAGAAAGACCTGAATACTTACAGTTGCGTCATGGAAACCGGGTCGAATTTCATAAAACGCGAAAACAAGGAAATGAGAGTGTGAGAAAACACAAGTATTCCTGGATAGGCCCGAAGAGGGGCGAGTCCTATGGCGGGAAGTTTTAGGTGTCAGGTGGAAACACAACTTGAAACGGACAAATCAAGGTGCGGATCCTGAGGACTAGCCCAAAGAGGCGCGGGGTCATGGGCGATGGAAGGGAGCTTCCACTTTTTTCGGAAAAAAGCGCTAATTATTTTGTATAAATAAGGACGTTTATGCTTCGTTGGTTCATCCTCCGAAACACAAAAAACATTTCCACAAAAACCTTTCTTCTTCTTCCACAAAATTATTCATGGATGCTTTAGAAAATATGTTGCGGCATTGGTGTCGGGATTTTCACCTCCCGAGAAGTATCGACTCGTTGTAATAGGGGTTGGTCAGTTGTTGGTGCTTTATCTTGTCAAGGTGCAATCCTCGTTTCTTGAATCATGCTCTCGGTTTTGGGATTCGAAATATCATGTATTCGTATTTCCGAAGGTGAAGTTTGTCCTTTTGCCGAAGAAGTAGGCGCCATTGGTGGACGGCTAGGTTGTACTCCGGTGCTTCCCTCGACTCGGTTGTGTTACAAAGAGAAGTTTCGTTAAATGTAAGGCTTGTCAACAAGTCAAGTCAACTTTCTCCATGCTCCTCATGGTGTTGATATGTTTGATCTTATCAACATTTTCTCAAACCGGTTGGATGTCAATGTTTCGGA
This sequence comes from Silene latifolia, assembly GCF_048544455.1. NCBI lineage: Eukaryota > Viridiplantae > Streptophyta > Magnoliopsida > Caryophyllales > Caryophyllaceae > Silene > Silene latifolia. The sequence goes on from NC_133533.1 coordinate 92,029,576, forward strand.
TATGGCGAGGAGAAGGGCTCTTGCCTTTGGCCTAGTGCATGCATACCTTCTTGTCGATGCCTTGAAGAAGGAGGGGTCCAAATGTTATGGTAGTATGACCCTTCTGAATGTGGTAGAGCAAATGGAGCATGGTAGGTATCTATCATGGTTGGTGCTCGGTGAGATCATCCAAGCTTTGGACAAGAAGGGCACTTCTTGAGAAGCACCCTCGTTCGGATCTCCAAGGATCCTCCAAGTGTGGCTATGGAAGAGGCTAAGGTATGTAGAGCCTCCAACCAATTCTTTTTCTTATTTCTTCTGTCACCTTACCATGAGGTAGAAATTGTACTCAGATAGTTTTGCATCTACCGAGGCCTATTGGACCTCGAGATTGGTGGAGGAGGGTGGTCCTAATATTCGTTGGGTGGTGCCATGGTGGCACTTGAGGTCCTTCACGGGGTTGCCCGCTTCGGTTGCTAATTATTGTTCTTTGATGGTTGTGGGTTTTAAGGTTGCTTCCTTCATCTATCCCGAAAGGTTTATGAGGCAAATAGGGCGTCAGCAAAAGGTGCCCGGTCAAGATACTCTTGTCCAAGAGAGTGTTTTTCGAAACTCTGAGCTTGTGGAGGTCTTTGAAAGATGGTGGCCCACTCGGCCAATTTGGGAGGTATCAAACCCCGTTACCATGACATGGGTGACTCCCGCTTATGTCAAGTGGTTAAGAGCTCATACCTTGGAGGAAAGGTCAAAATCTCGTAAGGACGAGGTCGTCGACTTGAAGTATAGGGAGGTCAGTAAGGCCAACTATGTCTTCTTTGATGACTTTTTTGATGGAACTAGCCTGGATGTAATGAGGCCACCAAAGTGGAGAAGCTCGGTTCCCCAAGAGGCAGTGGGTCATGTATGGGCTCATCTTCGACCGAGTGTGGGATCATACAAGAGGTCGGAGGCCATCGCCGTTGTAGATCCGTTGAGGATACGTTCCGAAGAGGAAGTTCATGCTAGGCAGGCTAACAAGAAGAACAAGGGGAGTTTGTACCCCGAGGGAAAAGGCAGGGGTTGAATGGAAGAATAAAGACTTCCACTACCCTTTTTATTATTATGTTGTATTAGTGTTGAGAGTTTTTATTATGGTGTACTAGCTATGTATTGTGTACTTTGTGCTAATTTTATTATGTGAGATGCCTTAGTCGACATCATAGATTTGACAAGTTGTTGAATTGCTTAGATTTATTTGTTGTAAAATTTGTAATGCTTCTCATTATTAATTAAATAGAGGATTGCTTGTGTTAAAAGAAATTGTGAACACTTGTTTCTTCAATCCATTCTATAAAAGCTATCCGGTTTGAATTACTCTAAGCATTGTATTTGGGAAATGGGATTTTTGTGGGAAGGGAGAAAGGCTTTTTTTTTGTATTCTTTGTGGGAAAGGGAATGTCTTTTCCTTTTCCTTTGTTTTTTGAAGTTGATATGGGTGATTTTTTTTTCATGTGGGGATGGTTGTATCCTTCTTGTGTAAGAAACGACTGCCTATGTATCCACCAAAATAAAGGTGAAATCAAACCATGCTCATAGTTCAAAAAGTTTTGTTAATTTATTTGTGTTTGTGGTTGTATCCTTCTTGTGTAAGAAAGGACTGCCTACGTATCCACCTGAAAAGGTGAAATCAAACCATGCTTGTAGCTCAGGTCTTTTTGTTCGAGTGCAAATTGATTTTGCCTTTGACAGATCCAAGGTCGTTTGAAAGGTGCCGCAACTTAGACTCGATAAAACATGCAATTTCAAATCAGAACGCGTTGAGGAACTTGGCTTGAAAGGGGTACAGTGGTTGCTAGTTTATTAAACTAGGGCGAGGTTTGCTGGTTTCTAGGGTTCAAGAGTAGTATTTCTTGAGTGAACTAGGTTGGTCGAGTTTGTAAAATCATCCCCGTCTAGGTCACTCAGTCTCCCTGCGCCTCCCGAAAGTATTTTCTTGACCATGTAATGGCGAGCCCAATTCGGTTTGAATTTCCCCCTCAAGTCGACGGGTAATGGTGCTCGAACCGACTTGAGAACCAAGTCGCCTTCTTTGATTTTCCTTGGTTTGACCTTCTTATTGAATGCCTTCTGTATACGTCGTTGGTATAGCTGGACGTTCTGCAAGGCGTTGAGTCGTCGTTCGCCTAGAAGCGTGAGCTGTTCTAACCTTCGACGAGTTCATTCCGCCTCAGGAACCTGACTCTCCAGTAGGATGCGTAGAGATAGGACCTCCAAATCTAATGTTTGAACCACCTCCAAATCTTATGCTAGGTAGAAGGGTGTGGCTCCTTTTGGTGTTCAAATGGAGGTTCGGTATCCCTAGAGTGCGAATGGGAGTTTGATCGACCAATCGCGGTAATAATCTTGAATTTTCTTGATGATGGTAACAAGAGTTTTATTTGCTGCCTATACCGCTCCGTTGGTTTGGGGATGATAAAGGGGATGATGGATGTCGCTTGATTTTGTATTTGTCCAGCAAGGCTAGTGTTTCCGCCCGGAAGTGAGAGCGTTGGTCGGTGATGATCCATGGGGTACCCGATATCTGCAGATGATGTTGTCCTGGATGAACTTGGCCACTTATTTGGTGGTCAAGACTGCATATGACTGTGCTTTCACCCATTTTGTGAAATAGTCGATGGCGACGAGGACGAAGCAATGCCCTTTGGTGCCTATCGGACTAACTTTCCCGACGATGTTGATGCTCCAGGTTGAGAAAGGCCAGAGTGATGTCATGGTGTATAAAAGGGATGTTGGTATGTGTTGTATGTTAACGAATATTTTGCATTTGTGGAAATGTTTGACGTAATTTCTGCAATCGGCTTCCATAGTGGTCCAGTAGTAGCCTAACCGCATGATTTTTCGGGTCAGCACCATTGCGCTCATGTGAGGGCCGCATTCTCCGTCGTGGACCTCTCCCATGACTTTTTTTACTTTATGATGGTCAATGCAAAGAAGAAGGATCCTTTGTGGTGTTTTGTTGTATAATTGTTCTTGGTTTATCACAAATTATGATGCAAGTAAGCGGATTGCTCTTTGTCCTCTTGTATCCAAGTTAGGAAGGAATTCATTTTTGGCTTTGTAGTTGAGGATGGCTTGGTACCAAGGTTCGGCATGGTTTCCTTGTCGTCGTTGATGGCGCAATTGTGAGCGGGCTCGCACCTTCTCTCGACACATTAGGGCATCGACGTCATGTCATGAGGTTTGGTAACGAGCGCGACAAGTTTTTCGAGGGCATCAGCAAATTGATTTTCCTCCCATGGCAAGTGGAAGAAGTTGACTTGGTGAGTGAGGAATCGTCGTGGACACTCAGTCTCTTGATGCCAAGTGTTATGGCTCCTTGTAGGCCGGTGAGACATGCTTCATATTCGGCGGCATTGTTGGTAACGGCGTAGTCCAGTTTGACTGAGATCGGAACATGTTCTCCTTTTGGTGATATTAGAAGGATTCCTACCCCAAAGCCTTTCAGGTTTGATGCACCATCGAAGTATAGGTCCCATACGTCAGTGTCGGCACAAACGATGTCTTCTTCAGGAAGTGACCATGTGTTGGTCGTTGGATCCTCGTTGACGGGATTTTCTTACAAGAAATCGGCGATTGCCCTTCGCTTGATATTCTTGAGGGGTATGAACTTGAGGTCAAGTGTTGATAGAATGAGGGTCCATCTAGACAGCCTTCCGTTTAGTACGGTTTTTTCGAAGATGTATTTGACCGGGTCCATCTTGGACTACATGTGAACCGTGTAGCTCAGCATGTAGTGCCGCAACTTCTTTGTTGACCATACTAGAGCAAGGTACGTCTTTTCCATTTGGGTATATCTTGTCTCATACTCGATGAACTTTTTGCTGATGTAGTTGATAGCTCGTTTTGTTGGAGTATGTGTCATCAACAATGGTGCGATCACAATATTGAAACTCATGATAAGAATACATAAGGGATGATTCAATATATATAGTAAACTAATCAACATTAATCGGTAATGATTGGCTAACTAGAGTTTGACATTACTGTCGTTTGACGGTTTTATGGGTGGTAAATCGCTACAAGAATTTCAGTTTCGGGTGACAAAAATAGGCAACTGAAAATTATGGTCGCCAAATTAGCGACTAAGAAATAATTCGGGCGACGGACTTTCGTCGCCATTTTGGCGACTGCTATTTTCCGTACAATAATTGCATGTGGCGACTGAAATAAAGACAAGGGCGACTGAATTTCGGTCGCCATTTTCACACACCTTTTTGTTTTACCCAAATAAGATCCCACCTTCCCCACATAACTCCATATTCTCTTTCATTTCATTTCATTATCAAAAAAGTACTCATTCACCTTCCTTCATTTGTATCTCGTTCCATCTCTTCTTCTCTCAATTTTTTACTTTACTTTTTTTTTCTTTATTTATTAAATCTACCAGTTTCTTCATCTTATTTTTACTTTACCATTTCTTCATCCTTTACCAAATCTTACCGAAACCTACAAAAATCCCAATTTCATTTGTTTTAATTTCAAAGTATTTTGGTCGACGAGAAGCCAACAGCGCGGGACAAGCTGACGACGACAGAGAGAGGCGAAGAGGCGAGAAGGAAAGAGAGGCAATTAGTTTTTTCGTGTCGGTAATTTGGTTTTGTGTGTTATTCGAATTGGTATTGTTGTTGGTAGTTTGATTGTAATTAGTTTGATGTTATTTTTTATTGTAATGGAATATAAAGTTAATGTAATGTAAATCTAAATTAAAATTTGACATAGAAATGAGCAAATGGTTTTCCAGATCTGGCACTTTTTTTTGGAGAGGAATTGATTGTGTTGTTATTGTTGTTGTTTCGTGAAGATTAATGATGAAACAAAAAAATACATAAAAATAATTTATGTCCATTTTGTTCTTAACATCTAATAAATAAATATATTACTATGGTAGTAATGATATTAGTATTAGAATCAATATTTAAGGTAACTAATGTTGTTATCAAGTTAGTAATAATATTAGTATTGAGGGATAGTCATGGCGCAACTAAGAGGAGGTATTCTACAATGAATAGTTAAGGATTTTGGAGGATCATCCTAATATGTTTAAGCTCAATATCAAGATTATGAAGGTGTTCTAACCTAGTGCTCGTATTTCGTCCATTATCAATAGAGCTGGCAAATAATGACACGACATGAACCCGGCACGAAATTAACAGGTTTGGGTTGAGGCTCAATGACCTATTTATGTAAGTGGGTCGACACGAATACGACACGATATTTAATTGGGTCGGGATTGAGTTGAACTCTCTAAACACGAACCCGACACGAATGACCTGTTTAATAAATTATTCCTACTTTTTTTATCTTTCATCACATAAATATACGTAAAACTTTCCAAATATTGACATGACACAAAAACACGACCCGAACCCGACACGATATTAGCGGATTAGGGTTGAGGCTTGATGACCCATTCATGTAAGTGGGTCGACACGAACACGACACGAGATTTAAACGGGTCGGGTTTTGGTTGAAGGGTTTTTGACCCGTTTACATGTGACACGAACACTAACCCGACATGACCCGATCTGTTTGGCAGGTCTAATTATCAATGTAAGAAAATCCTTTTCCCTTAACCTTGTTGTTTTTGTTTTGCATGCATTAGATCTAATGACTAAATCAAAGAGTAATTTAGATCATCAATTAAATTAGTTTAATTAGAGGGTTATTGAATCCTTTCAAGTGGTATCCGAGCATAGGTCATGCATGCATAATAGTTTTGGTTTTTCCGAGTTAAATGTATCTTAATTAAAACTAGAATTTGTGATTTATAAGGATAAAGCCACAAATTTTTTCTATTTTTTTTGCATATAATATATTTAGGTCATTACAGGACGTGATTTTTTAGTATGACCACACATGCATATTTTATATATTGTATGTAAAATTTCGGATCATTGTGATTAGTTTTGTATGTTTTATGATTTTTATGTGATACAAATGGTATAAATGGAGGTTAAATGACCCAAAATAGTTAAATTTAGAAACAGGCCACAAATTTTTAATATGATGTCACATGCATATTTTACACATTGTATGTAAAATATGAGATAAATGTGATTTATTGTGCATGATTTATATTTTTAATAGTTAAAATGATATAAATAGTGACTATTTTTAGCAAAATTAGCTAATATGAATTTTATGGCATGAACTTTTTCCCTAATATTGTATATATGATATGGAAATTAGATCTAAAGTTGGATGATTATTTTTGATTGATTTGGTATGTTTATTGATTTTTATGTGATAAAATCGATATAAGGGCAACTTTATTAGTCATAAAGATTAAATCAAAAATTTTGGTTGAAATTTTGACCTTTACAGGTTCTGGAAATTATTTAAGAATGTTCAAAAAATTTATTTTGATTTTTCCATAATTTTTATGTTTAATTTGGATTAAATGGTAAATTTTATGATTTATAAGATTTATTAATGAAGTAAATTATAAATATTTTGTGGGCAAATATTATTGAGGTTTTGGAATCTTGGTAATATTTCAGAATTTACAAAATTGTGATTTCAAAATTTTTCAATTTTTTATGATTTATTGATAATTATTTCATAATTGTTATGATTAAGAGAAGTTTAATAAACAATAATACAAAACCAAGTTGAATTATTGTCAAATTATTAGTGAAGACTAATTTTTAAGCCCTAACAAGGTTAGATAATTAACTTGAACTTAAATTTTATTTAAGTATTGATTTGTGATTTTAATAAGTTATTATCACACATTTCCATAAAACCTGATTATATACGATATAAGAATTAGGTAGGGCAATTTGGCACATTAACTTGGAATGACACATAAATTTATTATGCAATTTTTATTGATGAATATCATAATTTATTTATATAATTTTGAATTATGTAAATTTATCTCAGTATGGCCTTTGTTTTAATCGGTATTACCCGTAATGTAAGGGATTACCGATTCGGTTGTAATTTTATTGTGATCTCGTATCACTTTTATTTTTTACTGGTTTTTCGTATTAAAAATGTATAATAGGAATAGGTATGTATTATATCTTTATTTTCGTAGTTCCTTCATGACGGTGCCTATAGGAAAGGCGTTCCGATCAAGATGGAGTCCTTTGGAAGCGTGTCACTTGAAGTTCAAGGGACCAATGGAATTGGTTTCCGAATTTGTAAATAGAATATTATATTTTCTATTTTAGAAGGCCATACTAGGAAACTTCTTTATTGCTTTGAATTTTTCTTTATATGTTGCATGCATTGCCAAATCGCCATTAACATCACATGCATTTTTTTATATATATATCGTTTTTTCTACCATGTCGATTATAATTATTGTTAGTTCACTAATATAGTTCACATAAAACTGATAGATAATAAATCGACAAGACCTCTCATATATTTAAAATTGAGATTAGCCTTCCCAAATAGTAGGACCTATGAATCCCTTTGACATTTGCGGTATATTAGGTTTCCCGGGGTACTTTCATTTTTCATTGGGTAAGTGGGTAAATCAAACGTTATTACACGCGAAATTTGGTTGGACTCAATAGGATATAAAGACTAGCCTTATGTTCCGGGGCTAGAGATGAAATTTATGAAATTCTTCGACCGAGAGTTCTAAGGTAGAATCAATTAAAGAGTTAATTCACCAAATTTATGCAAGTATGGGATATATCGGTTTCCCGTTCCCATGTTTGTGTAAAGATGGTTCTCGGAATCATTTATATAATTGGGTGGAGGTCATTATATAAATGCCAAAACATGCTAAAATGTTTTCATATATTAACGTTGTATGTTTGTTTTCCCACTTTTTCGTTGTTTTATGTTGTTCTTTATCATTTCTCCTATTACTAAACAATATCAATTCGATTGTAAAGCGAGTATGAGATTAACATCTCGGAGTTCCTTACATACCTATCTCTTGTGAAGAGTATGAATAGAAATAATAATTAGTCAAAATATGTTTTGATGAATTCTTCTATACATTCATGGTTCAACAATCTTATTGCTCAACCTAAACACTTGTCATTAAGCACTTAAGTTGTTAAGAACATGACAATGTTATATTGGTAAATTAATTTAATATAAATTTTGATTAACCAAATAGCAAAATAGAGTTAACCCTTGTGAAGGATTAACAAGGGATTTATATGAAGATAAGTCTTCATCAAGTAGAAATTCTTGAAGTTAGTGGGAGCAATAAGAAGTAAGTACCTATCTTAATTGTTAAGGATAGAACTAGGCTCCAAAAGAGAAAGTCTTAGACACAAAAATAGATACAAACCCCAATTATGTAAACATCAAATAAGTTGGTCGTGTGACTCCAAAATATTCCTTCTTAAAAATCTATGACATTGACATTGTATTCTTGCCAAATACCAGATCATGAGTATTTGATAAAAAATTGTGGATTTCATCATAATATTTGGAATTATCGTGTGACGACTAGGAAAAATGATGTAGTGTACTCAAATTACTTTTAGTTTAGAAATCTACCTCAATAATTATTGTGATTGACAATATGTCTAAATAAGAATATAATTTAAGTTTTCCACAAAAGGTAAAGGGTTTTACCATTATGCAATTAAAAATAAGTGTTGTACTCTTACATACCACGATTAGGTTTATGGTGAGACCATACAAATTAAGGTAATTATGTTCAAACTAGAATTAAAATGTCATATATACAAGACTCAAGTTGGTGACCCCAATCATTACTCAATCCTCGATTGAAAATCACATTTGGAAACTAGTTTTGACTAGTCTCCCAAACCATTTGATTGTGAATCTTTTGGTGTTTGCGAATCTTGTATTCAAAGCAAAATAATTCATGACTTCTTTCTTGAAAATGATTATGAATAGAGCAAGATATTCGCCATATTTACACTTTAAAGTGCATGGTCAAATACAATTTCAAAAGGTTATTACTTCTTCATCTCTTTTACCAACGAATTAAGTAGATACTTGATATCCACATAATAAGGTAAGAAGAGAAATTATTTGAATAAGTTCAATAAATGGTTAAAAAGTATCAAAACCTACAGATTATAAAACCAAAGTATTAGTACTTTGTTATAATGGGGAACAATAAAGTGATGACTTTTATCTGCACCAAAAAGAGTGTGATATGGTATCACAAGTTCACTTTCATTACGATATGAATGAATCTTTACATTATAGTTGAAGGTAGTTTCTGTTTTAAAATTTGTCTGGCATTTAAATTTTCCACTAAAATAAAACGTTTTTTAAGCAATCATTTACTTTTCGTATGAGATATGGCACTACGCCAAATCTGCCAATCAATAAGGAGCGTATCACAACGGTTTAATGCATTTAATAATGATACTTAGATTACCGTTTTCCAAATATGGCGGAAACCGAGACCGCGATAATGCGAATAATGGTTTCCCTCGAAAATCGTTGTTATTATAATCTGACAACGGCTACTTAACAAACCGTTATAAAAAACGTTCGGTTTCCAAAAGCTCGTTATAAAATCGCTCTTATCAACGGTTGTTAGACAACCGTTACCATTTAAGAAAACGGCATTTCGAAAACCGTTACTAAATTAGCACCAACAATGTTTTGTGGTACCCGTTGTTATGTTATAGATACGGGTTTCTTGTAACCGTTATGATTTTGAACTATGAAAGAACGGTTTTTCTATACAAACATTGTCACTATTTGATTAGATTTCTCAGTTTGACCACTGTATGCAAAAATTTATCAGAACTTTAATAAATATTCAGTTTGACCAATAATATTAAATTTGACCAAAATAATTCTATAAATATGTCTTTTAGGTCAAAATCTAAATTATCAATCATTTACTCTTTAATTTCTTTTAAATTTCTCTCTAAAAAAATATGGCTGGTGTATCGGAGCTACAATCACGTAATTGGTAGGCACGGCCTTTTACTTGCACTCTCCATAATCTCCTGGTTCGTTATGATAGAAATGGAAAGGGTTTAAACTATAATTTTTTGTGGTTGAGGCAAATGCTTCATGACTCCGCTTTCACTACGGTTAAAAAAGTGTATCATGTGTCTACAAACAGGCAAGGTTTTATAGGCTTCTGGTCGTGTTCCCTTTTGAGGGTTTAGTTTTCAGTACTTGTCGTTAGGAGCACCTAGACCAAAACACAATTTATAACTTCACAAACAACTCTACAATTAGTAAAGAGGCAAGTAAAGGTCGGATCCCAAGGGACGAGAATTGAGATGAGATTTTCTATTGCAACTAGTGCTGTCTAAGGGTGTCACAATCTGGGGTTTGAAGTAGAAGATCACTAAACTAAATAGAAATGAAAGTAAACAAGCAAGATGATTAAAAAGGGATGTAAACAATTGATAAAAGGCACTAGGGTGTCATGGGGTCATAGGGGATTCATGGGAATTGATCATAGAAACATATTCTCAAATTATAAGCCAGCAATTATTTTTGTGATGGATCGAGTTGGTTTATATCTTACAATCCTAGGAAAGTTTGGGTCCCGGAGCCGAATCGATTAGATTGTACAACACCTACAAGTCGAGTTAATCTTTCCTACTCAACTATATGCATGGTTTAATGAGACTCGAGTTGGTTTATGTCTTCCAAGTCTAATTGAAAAGATAGGTGATGGGTAAAAAATGCAAGGATTCATAGGCTCACATTTCATCAAACATAACATGTGCATAAGTTGGGATCACAACAAGCAAGCAAATAAACTATGAAAACATATTAAATTAAGCATGAATCATTCCCCATGTTGGTTTCCCTTAATTACCCATTAACCCTAACTAAGGAAACTACTCACTCATTATCATGTTGAACATGCTAGCAAGGTTGTCAATCATACCAACAAAGTGAAACATGATGAATAAATGAAGATAATTAACAATAATTAAAAAGGGATTAAGAGAATTATACCTACAAATTATTCCAATAATAAAGCAATCAGTAATAGAAGTACTTGATGCTTGATTAGAAGGTTGTCAATCTCCCAATAATAACCCAAATAATCTTCAATTACCCAAAATAAAGGATGAACAAGAGAGAGATTAAGGAAATGAAACTTGTATTAAAACTTGATTAAATGTTGATTACAAGATTAAAGAGAGATTTGATTGATATTAACTACCCTAAAGATTGCTAAGAAGAACATGATAATCTAATTAGACTAATGGGGAATTTATAGTGGGGATTAGGTACACAAATTAGGGTTTACTAACGGCTTAAATGACGATTAAGTCCTTGAGGAATCGCCGGTCTGTAGAGAGACTTCGGTCTCCTTTTCGCCGGTCTTAGAAAAAGATGCGCATCCTTCCTTGAAGCTTGTAGAAGACGAAAAGGCTGTTAGGGAATCCGGGCGTCCAGGGCACGGAACGGGCGGATTTGGGTGATTCTGGACGGGCGTCCAGCTGGGGAAGACGGGCGGATTGTGGGTGTTTTGGACGGGCGTCCTGTGGAGAAAGACGCTCGGATTGTGGGTGCTGGACGGGCGTCTTGTGGACAATCCGCCCGGATTATAAATAAGCTTCTTCATTTCTTCTTTTCTTCGTTTTTCTTCACATAATCCTTGAGGATTTTCTCGGGGATGCAAGGATCTTTTCTCATCATTGCCCATCTACTATAGTATGTACAAAAGCCTTCTAGTCTTGTCTTCTCTTTGATGCTTGGTCATTGAATTCAATCAATTTAGCTCCATTTTGCCATGAAAATGCAAGGTTTGAACTCCTTTCCTACCAAGGGATCAAAACCTCAAAGAATATGCAAAACAAAGGACTAAAGATAATAAATGACCCAAATATGCACTAAAAAGCATGGGAACAAGGCTAATTCGGGGACTAAATATGCTCAATTTATGGTCACATCAGCTTCGCTTTTATCTAGTTTGACGAAGCCAACTGTAATGATAGTTTTCGTCAGGCAACAACATTAGGGGCTAGATTTGCGGAGAAAGATGCGGGGAAAGAGGACTTTATTCGGATGCTAAACAAAATGGTCTTTATCTATGGGTTGCGACCCATGTTGATCATCGCCTGCTGACACATTACAGGAGGCAGCACATTCCTGTCAACGTGCCTCTGTTATGGGAGAAAGAGGCCATTCCACCAGCTGCGCTGCCCGCTGATGATGAATAGTCGATCTACGACTTGATTTATGCCGAAATTGGGCATGAAGACAATCCTAATTCTTCATCAGATTCTATTTATGTCTTTAATTATTATCTAACATTATGAGTTGTGTTTTGATTATGGTGCTTATTTGAATTAAAGTTTAATTATTTATGTTATTTTTATTACGTTTTAATTAAGTCCTAACACTCAAATGCAATCCCCCAAATAAAATAAGAAAAAATGATAACGGTTCTTTGTTAAGCCGTTATCATATTACATATATCAACAATGGTTATTTTAAAGTCGTTGTCATATTACAACAATTAACAACGGTGTTTCTTATAACCGTTTTAAAAACAGATCCACTATGAAAACTGAAAAGTTTGTGATTTTAGTTTACCAATGGCATGCCCCATTATTATTGGTTGTTTGACCATTATTCACCTCATGCATGCTTGCACAATTACAACGGTCCTTAAAAGAACCATCTTAGATTATGCAACTCTAAAAATAAATGAAATTTCAAAGGTATTAATAATAGAATGACTGATGGTGAACAAGTCATCTTTACCGTCGTCGTCGTCATTAATCTTTATAGCTTAAAAAATGTAATCTCATTTTCATAGCTACTGACTTATATATGGGTCGTACTTGGATGATTGATGGTGAAATTGACGATCCTATCTATAATGATGGAATTGCAGAATTTTACAATTTCGTTAGTGAAAATTTTCAGCTTTACTCATCAATCCCCTGCCCTTGTAATAGATGTGGTAATATTAGGGTTTTGCCTATCCCAGATGTCAAAATACACTTAATAAAGAATAGTTTCAGTAGAGATTATAAGTGTTAGATTTCTCATGGAGAATTAGAGGATGGGGATAGGGAATCTGATGTAGAGCTAAATAATCATACACCTGAAGCTGCTGGTTTAGATATAGGGGATGGGGCATATGATATGTGTGTAAACAATCGTTCACCTACACCTGAAGTTGTCTTAGGTGAGAAGTTTGCTGAAGATGATGGATTCGATGATTTTGAAACTACCGGTGATGGGGAAATAAATGTTGATGATTTAATTGAGAAGTTGAGTCAATCTGAAATGCCCTTATTTACTGATTGTAAGAAGTATACCAAATTGTCGGCAGTGGTAAAGTTATATAACTTGAAGGGGGAAAATGGGTGGAGTGATAAGAGTTTTACGGAGCTTCTAGCTTTGCTATGTGACATGCTTCCTAATGCTAATGTTCTTCCGAGTCGGACATATGAGGCTAAAAAAATGATTAGTGAATTGGGCATGGAATATGAGAAAATACATGCTTGTCCCAATGACTGCATATTCTACCGTAAAGATTATGAGAAATTATCATATTGTCTGTGCTGCTCTATATGGCGTTATAAGACTAAGGAAGGAATCCCAGCTAAGGTGTTGTGGTATTTTCCAATAATACCAAGATTCATAAGGATTTATTTGAATGAAGAAGATGCAAGAATGTTGACCTGGCATAATAGTGCAAGGATTGAAGATGGAAAGTTAATACACCCAGCGGATGGTCAACAGTGGAAAGAGTTTGACGCTAAATATCCTGACTTCGCCAAAGAAGCAAGAAACCTGAGTATCCAACACACTACTTGGCCAGTTATGTTGGCCATCTAAAATTTACTCCCATGGGTTTGCATGAAACGGAAGTATCTTATGTTGTCTTTGTTGATATTTGGCCCTCGACAACCTCGAAATGACATAGATGTGTATTTGGAACCACTTCTAGATGATCTGAAGATTCTATGGAAAAGAGGGATACCAGTGTTTGATGGTTATAAGAAGGAAAATTTCAATGTAAGAGCTATGTTATTGTGTACAATAACTGACTTTCCAGCGTACGACAATATTTCTGGACATACTGTACATGGGAAAGAGGCTTGCCCATTGTGTGGGTGGTGGGGGGTGTTGAATCAGAATATGTGAAGCATTCTCGCAAGCTGGTGTATAGGGGAAATCGTGGATGGTTATGCTCTGATCATCATTATCGTAAGCTTCACAAGGCGTTTAATGGGTGTCCTGAGCAACATGGGAGTCCTCAGATTTTGAATGGTCATGAAGTGTATGAGAAAGTGAAAGATATTGAGATAACATATGGGAAGAAGGGACCTAAGTTGTGTACTCGTGGTTATAAAAAAAAACATATTTTTTACCAAACTTCCGTATTGGTGTGACCTCCTAGTTAGACATTTCCTAGATTTTATGCACATTGAAAAGAACGTTTTTTATAATATAATCAATACTCTGCTGAATGTTCCGGGTAGGACAAAAGACAACAAGGCAGCTAGGGATGATATGGTTGAGATGGGTATTATGCCCGAGCTGGCAGCTAAAACAAAAGGAAATCAGACTTTTTTGCCACCTACAGCTCATAATCTTTCAAAAAAGGAGAAAAAAGAGTTTTGTGAATGCTTGCATGGTATTAAGGTGCCAGAGGGCTATTCATCTAATATTAGAAGCCTTGTTTCGTTGCAGGACCTAAAACTTACTGGTTTAAAGTCACATGACTGTCATACATTGATGTAACAACTACTAGATGTGGCCATTCGTTCCTTTCTACCTCCAAAGGTTCGACATGCTATAATTAGATTTGGCTATTTCTTAAAATCGATCAACAGTAAAGTCATTCATCCCGATGAAGCGAAAACTTTGCAGGATATCCTCGTCACCAGTCTTTGTCAAATTGAAATGTATTTTCCTCCCGCATTTTTCACTATCATGGTTCATTTGACTGTCCACCTAGTCCGGGAGGTTTTGTATCTCGGGCGAGTGTATTTGAGATATCAGTACCCATTCGAACGATTGATGAAAGTTTACAAGGATTACACATCTAATAGGTAGCGTCGAGAGGGGTGTATTGTTGAGCGGGAAATTATAGATGAAGCTCTTTTGTATTGTTATGCGTACCTCTCCTTGGATGAGCTAATTGGAGCTCCTACAAATCGTCATAGTGACTGGATGAATGGAAAAGGTGTAAGGGGTCGTCTTTCAACGGATATGTCATCTGATATGCGACATATAGCTCATACATACGTTCTATTTAACGATGATCATGTCCAGCCTTACACTACGGAACACCAGAGTTACCTTAAGGGAAAACACCCTCACAAGAACGAAAGGAGGTATGCAAATGAGCATTACAAGCAATTTAGTGACTGGTTTAATGATACTATTTATCATGATGATGATAACTCAATTTATGATTGCACCACCAGCCTACGAGATCTCGCTTTCGGTCCTAATGCTCGTGCAACTTTTTGTAGCGGGTATGCGATCAATGGGTACACTTTCTACACCCACATTCAAGATGAGGTGAGCACAATGCAAAACAGTGGAGTTTGCGTTGATTGTAAGGTAATATACTTTGCTAGTTCAAAGGACAAAAATCCTATTTTGGGTACAATGCAATATTAGTAGTTATTCAAGAGAAATTGGTTTTAGACTACATGGATTTTAAGATAGCTCTATTTCGGTGCAAGTGGGTTCACAACAACAATGGTGTTAGAAAGAATGATTTAGGATTCACATTAGGAAATTTTGACAAGGTTGGAAACAAAGACGATCCTTTTATATTAGCGTCATAAGCAAAACAAGTGTTTTATGTTATCGATCCTATAGATAAGAAGGGGTTAGTTGTTCTATCTTGCCATCTCTGAATTCCAGATGATGAAGACGTCGAATTTGAAGGACTTGATCACAGTGTTATATCGTAATTTGGTAATGATGTTGAAAATTTTAACATTCCAAACATATATACACGGGATGATCATGATGAAGGTATTTGGGTTAATGAAGAGACTGGCAAATCCAAAAAACGTTCCCGGCAGCCGTGAAAATATCAGCAAATCCAATCAAGATATCTGACGTCATGTGTAATTATTGTCTTGTTGTTATATATCAAACTGTTGTTGTAAACGGTTATACCTAAACCGTTGTTCAGGTCGTGTTCAGTTATAACGGTGATGATGCTATATTTCTTGGCGGTAAAATCAAACACAATGAAATACTTCGTATAAAGTAAAACGGTTATACTTAAACCGTTGTTCAGGAGGTGTACAGTTATAACGATTCAGGCCGTTGTTAGGTATATAAAAATGATGCTTTATTTCTTAGCGGGAAAATAAAAAAACATGTTAATATTACAGACAACGATTATTTCAAACCTATTGTAGATAGTCCTAAAGAATTACTGCTTAAAACAAAACTGTTGTCTGTTTGGGAACAAAATACAACGGTTTTTCTTCTACCGTGTTTATTTATTTCCAATAAAAAAGGTCTTGCAAGTGTTATTATTCACACATATATATTCTGAGCTTCCCCTCCCCCACATAATATCCTCAAACATTGAGCTTCCCCTCAACCACCAGACTACCCCATCGTCGTCGCAGTCATCGTTATCGTCCCCATTACCGCCGCCAGATCAATCCAGATTCTCCTCTTTAAAGAAGTAATAAACCCTCCTCTCTAGATATTTGTTTGTTATTATAAGTATGTGCATTGTTATTATTTGTTTATTAATTTCTGCATTAGATATGGTCCAAAAGCGGAAAAGAAACGATGAAAATGCATCATGCGATGACTCAGGTGATGAGAATAATTTGCAACACACTGCTGGTCGAATGCGTCACAGGATTTCCGTAGAAGCAATAAATTCAAAGATACCTAATCCTATGAATTGGGATAAAGATACGGGGCTGCCATATGGTGAGTATGGCTGGTATTTTACGAGTTGGCTTGGTTGTTGTGTGAGACAGTATGTGCCTCTCGGTACGCCGCGTATCAGTGAACTGAGTAAAATACGGAGCACCATGCTAATAAACAAAATAAAGGTGTGTATATACAATAATAAATGTTTTTGCTGAAATTAAGTTACTACTTGATATGTGTATTAGCCGAAACACTTGTACCAACTACGTTCATTATATATGCAGTTAGCTTACATTGTCCCTGAAATATATGATATGTACCTAAAAATGGACAGGGGAAGCCCTCAGATCTTGGAAGTTAAAGATTGCTGAGAACCACTTGTTCAACAAGGAAACCAGGGTGATGAAGAAGAACCCACCAAAAAAGAAGTATCCATATGTCAGTTAGGACCATTGGAATATCTATATCACTTATAGGCAGTCTGATAAGTTTAAGGTAACTTAATAATAATAATAAGTAAAGAAGTATACTTAGTTTAGTGTTTTGTCATGCTTACATTTCTTGATACAATTTATTTGATGAAGGCTACGAGTGAGAGGAACAAGACGAACATTTCAAAGAAAAAGACCGTCTTTTACGGCTCCCGAGGTGGTTATATATTTATTAAGAAGAAACTTGTAAGTACATAATTCTTATAGTATTAGACTATTAGGTGATGATTGTTATATATTTCATAGTAATTATACATATTTTGAGAGGATATCAATGTGATGGATGAATTGTAGGCAAAGCTTGGAAAATTCATTTGTCACGACGCTTGGGTGGAAGGTCACACTCCTAAGAATGGAAAGACGGAAACTGAATATGATAAGGACATCAAAGAGAAAATTGTAAGTTTGAATAAATATAACACTCCTACCACTGGTAGTCGGAGTTATATAATTGGGAGTTGCTTAATAGTTTAATGTGTATGTAGAGGATCTGTGAGAAGGAAGTACAGGTGATGGACAGCGTGTCGTTGCACGCCCAATTAAACACATTTATAATTCTCAACAAACAACTAGTTAGTGTTTAAGTCGAGGTTGATCCATGGGAAGGTGTGCTTTGGGTTCTAAATCTATCTATCTTAATTTATGCTTGTGTCACAATTTGTTTGGGTTTGTAGTTGTGTTCTAAACTAATGAAAGCAACAATAGAGTAAATAGGGGTCTAAACAAGTATTAAAGATTTCTAGGATATCATGGGGTCATAGGGGATTCATGGTGTTGATCATACAAACATGTTTACAAAGTTGCAAGTAATTAATGTTAAGGAGCAACCGAGTTGGTTTATGTCTTACGGTTCATAGGAAGAGTTGGGTCCCGGAGTCGAATCGGTTAGATTGTACAACACCTACAAGTCGACTTACTTTCCTCCTATTCAACTTCTATGCATGGTCTAACAAGACTCGAGTTGGTTTATGTCTTACAAGTCTTGTAGAAAACGTAAGAGATGGGTAAAATGCAAGGATTCATAGGCTTAGCATTTCATCAAACATAACATGTGCATAGGTTGACATCATAACAAGCAAGCAAATTAATTATGAAAACATATTAGATTAAGTATGAATCAATCACCATGTTGGTTTACCCTAACTACCCATTAACCCTAGCTAAGGAAACTACTCACTCATTACCATGGGAAACATGTCATCAATGGTGTCAATCATCACAACAAGTATAAACATGATAATAGAATGAGGAAATAAACAATAAAGAGTAAAGAGTAAAGGAATTATACCAAGCTTAAGATGAACAAATGGAAAGAAAAGAATAATCAAAGAAAACTTGATTGATTGATGGAAGGTTGTCAATCTCCCAATAATCTTCAATTACCAAATAATAAACTTCAATAATAATTAAAGAAATATTAATATGTGATTTGTGGAAAGATTGAAGAGTAATCTATTCTAATCTACTCCTAATCTAATCTAAGATATATGATCCCCCCTTTCATTATTACAAACATGGCGTATATATAGTAGTGCATCATTAGGTTAAATAAGGCTAAATTAGTAATTAACAATGCTAAGTTCTAAGTAGGGAAATGCAAGTATCCTTGAGGAGATGCGCATATTGCTGAAGGTGTCACGGTCCGTTTGTGTCAAGGCGACGCTCGGTTTTAGGGCAGGGGAGACGAGCGAATCAACCATCGGGACGCTCGGATTGTGTGAGGGGGCGACGAGCGTCTTCATGGTTGGACGCTCAGATTGTCCTTCAGAATGTTTTACTTCTTTCTTTTTCATACTTCGTATTCTTGCGTTGTTGATCTTAGTTTTTGCCTCTTCTTCCATACTTGTTCACCCAATATCATCAATAACCTTCCAAATAAGCACGAGAGATGGAAATTTCCGTCTAATTGTCTTCTTTCCTACAAAACAAACGTAATGCAATAGGAAAGCAAAATAGAAGGCATTTGACGGGTAAAATGGCTATCGAACGCTATAGTGATGTGCAAAATAGGATCAATTTAGGGACTAAATGTGTGCAAATATGAGTCACATGAAATATCCCTAAACCGAACCTTTACTCGTCCCGAGTAAAGAGGGGAAAAAAACTAGACCTTTATTTAAACTATCCTAATATAACCGATGTGATACAATTAGCGGGTCTCACTCCACCCCTTCAACTCATAACAAGACAACCATGAGGTAGGATGCCTTCTTGCAAGGCAAGCTGGGGCTTGCCAAAATGCCGACACATCCAAGCATTAAAGCACACAAAACAAGTAATGGATGCATCTACAAAAATGAATAGTCACTTTCCTCATCTAAGTGGCGGAAATTATCTAAAGGGGAAGCAATTCAAGGGTACATATTCCATCATAGATACGGTTTCTTCAAACTACTAAGCCTAGAAGGATACCAATAAATCACCTCCAAGTTGTGTCAAGCTAGGGTACCTTTGTCCTCAATCGTTAAATGCTTTCGTCAAGAGTAGACTCCCTATGGTGTTTGAAACACTGGAGGATCGCAGAATTCCCCTTATGGCCTAGACAAGAAGAAGGGTAGTCCCCTCTCTACCATGCACAAAAGTTGATTCGATGGAAAAGGGATCAATAGTATTTGAGTTTCATTTTGGGAGTTTGCATTGTTGTTGTTTTTCCCCCCAATTTGTGGCATTTGACATTTTGGGAACACTTCTTTTGCCATTTCTTTTGATGTTTGGCATTTCCAACACTTGACAATTTTTCAACTTTTTGCATTTCTTTTTGAACATTTTCAAGGTCACCCCAATTAGTAACGAGGGTGCATTGTATTTGAAGCATAGGAGTTTTCATTTTTGTTACTCCTCTTTTCTTTTGATGCATTTGCAAACTTTTTCTTTTCTTTTCTTTTCTTGAACTCAAATTTGAACATTTTTTAGTGTGCCCATTCCCTTTTGATGACAAAATTGTGGTAGAATATGAATGATGGTTGCATGGTTTCAAGGGTCACCTTGGAATAAACGGTAGCCAAGGACTTATCACACCACAAGGTACTCTTGACTAGGCCTTAGTCCATGGGTCAAAGGATACTAGCATGACACATGCTAGGGTGTTATACAAGTATCCTAACTAGCAAAGTATTAAGAAGAAAAAGTATCTACAAAGACCTTATATACACTTATCAAGCTTCTGAAATAGAGGCTTTCACAAAAAAATTTTCTAACCAAGCAAACTGCGTGTCATGATGCAACTAACATATATACATCGTAATGCATATGCTTCTACCAACTAGTATGTCATATAAACTAAATGCAACTCCTAACAACACATAGATACACAAACCGCAATAACAAAATACACCACATCCTCCTTGACATGTAAGCCCATCCTTCTCGTATGAGTAATGAAAAGAAATGGAAGAGAAATAGGGGTTAGAACGATCATACCAAGCGGTCTTCATTTTCCCTTGCTAATGCCTCAAATGTAGTGTTGTATCTATGTGACAAGAGAACAAAAACACAAGTGTATACAATTCTACACTACTAAATTAAAGAACATGTTTTGGGTTTTTGAAATTTTCAATTTTTTATGGATTTTGTTTTTATGAAATTAAAGAACATATTTTTGGGATTTTTCGAAAATTTTAAATTTTTATGTATTTTTGAAATATAAATTCTCATCCCCCACTTTATTTTGGACATTGTCCTCAATGTACATGTAGGAGTAGGAATGAAAAAGAAATACATGTTTTTTTTATTTTCAAATTTAAGGAAATTGAAGTACAAATGCAATGATATGATATGAATGAATGCATGCTCTAACTAAATGCAATTCTATATGAGATATATAACAAATGAATGCAATCTATACTATACTATATGATGCATGATTTCTAGTAAACTATGGTCACCTATGATCAAACCTCCCCAAACCAATTTAAACACTATTCCTAGTGTAGAAATGAATAGGTTTGGTCATTAGTGACTACGTATGAATTATAGTTTATATGCAACAAACCATGTGAGATATATTACAATACAACTATGCCATATGAACTAATGTAATATGTAATATGAAATATAATACAATTGCAAGTGAAGATTAAACTAGATCCAATGCACTATACATAAGAGAAAGGGAGAGAAGAGTAACATACAATTGGGGGTGATGAGGTAGGCATCTCTCACTCGTTATCATCTTCAACATTGCGGTAGCCATACCCGCTAGAACTTCCTCCTTGGTCATACCCTCCTTCTTGACCAAAGTATCCTCCACCTTGACCGCCAAAGTTCCTGGCTTGGTTCCCTTGATTAGGGAACAAAAGGTGTGGTTGAGCCCAAGATGGACGAGCGCCATTAGTGTCTATATACCCTTGTTGTGCAATTTGGTAGTATTGAGGATAAAGGGCCAAGTAGTTATCGACCCTCCCATAGTGTACTCCAAGATCAACCTGTTGCATAAGCTTCATCAAATCATTCAAATCCGGAGCATCGGGGATTTGTGGTGTGAAAGCCACATGAGGAGTAGGGTAAGGTGGGATGGGCACATAAGATGGTGGGGGCATTAACCCTTGTCGGTATTCCGCGAGGTTGTGGAGGTTGGCGGGGTACTGCTTCTCTTTGAGGGGGTTTGGGGTAGATCTCAATGTCGAGGAGGTAGCTCTGCATAGGTGAATACAGGCTCAAACTCGGGTCGGTACCGGGTACATTCCACCCCGAAAGAACAATAGAGGAGCGCACCCTTTTGTGAACCATTCTACACTCTCGCTTTGAGTGTAGGCAAACCACCGGTGGTGGTTGAAGACGGCGTTCTCATCAATCAAAGTACTACCCTTAAGTGGCTCATAAGTCCCATGGATGTTGAACCCGGGACAAAGATTGTTAGCCAAAATAGTAATTAGACCTCCCATCACGAAGGTCTTAAGTTGGGAATTCCCTTGAGAAAAGTCGAAGAATCTCGTAAGCATATCAAGGGGGGTATTGAAATTATATTGCCTTGTCCCCCGAACATTTAGATAGGACTCTAGAAAGGTCAAATCGAGGAGAGTTCATCTATCTTGCTCAAATCTTCTATTAATGGTGCCGGCATTGAAGCGTTCGGTGATCCGAATCACCGGATGCTGGATCGCGAAGGTATAACATTGTTTTTGGTGAATTAAATCCCTCCCGGAAACAGCCCTCCAAATCTGGTCAGCATCAAAGTCGAAGGGTTTGTTGGTGTTACTTGTTGGTACAACAAGACCAAAAATATGAGCAAATTGGTCAAGTGTTAGACTATGGTCAAGGTTGCACAATCGAAACTCCATACCAACAGATCTTTGCGTGTTTGAAACGATGCGTATGCTACTCAAGAATTCCAAGGTAAGGCTAAGGTATGTTTCTTCATGGGCATAGAATAATTTTCCAATCCCCAAACCATCAAAGAACGTTTCGGTTTGATACCTTATGCCTAGGACTTCTAACACCTTAGTGTCAATGAATTGAGTCGGCTCGTAATGCTTACCTAGAAATTTGGCGAACTTGTTGCGGTGCTCATCGGATGAGAAGAGTACCTCCGCAAAGTACTCAAGTTGCTCCACCCGTCCGATTATCACGGGGCGGAAGTTTCTTGGAGGCATCTTTTCTTGACCTAATGAAGATGATGAGCCCTTGCGTTTCTTGGTGGCGGATTCAACGAGATTCTTGGCTTTTCCCTTGAGGTTCATCATTTTTGATTAGGGAGAGTTAGGGTTTGGTTGATATTTGTGATGGGAGTATTTGGAGATGAAGATGTGAGGATTAGGTTTAGATAAGGTAAGAAAATGAGGGATGGTGGGGGTGTTTTTATAGAAAAAGTGGTGTGGGACGAGCGGCTGGGAGATGGGCTTGGGCGGCTTATTCGAGTTGTGCACAGGAATCCGAGCGTCTTGGATGTCGGGTCGAGCGTCTTGCAGCAGGGGTCCGAGCGTCTTGTGAAGAATCTGCTCGGATTCTATTCCAGTGATTTTGCTTCACCTGTTGTGGGCTGAGGACGAGCATATCGTGCAAAAGACGAGCGGCTTGAGAAGGACGAGTGGCTTGGTGAGAATCCTCTCGGATTCTCTTCCAATGCGAAGTTGTTTTTGAGCTGCTATACAGGACGAGTGTCTTCCCCATGATACGAGCGTCTTCACCTGGACGAGCGTCTCGTTTGATAATCCGCTCGGATTTCAAGTCAGCATCCATAGTACCCACGAAGAAGCCGAGGACGAGCAACTTGCCCTCCGGACGAGCGTCCCGTGCTGTTTTTCTCACTTTTTCATTCTTTTTTTCCAAAGATCATACCCTTGCACCCTTTTGTTGTTCCTTCTTATCTTTTTCTGAAATTGCGCTCAATAAATGTGTAAGGAAACCCTCTCCCAGTACTCTCATGCCAGAAATTGTAAGTAAAAGTGCAAAAATGTACAAAAGTATACAATGCAAAGGTTCAAGAAATATCTTACATACGGTGGTTTAAGATAGGACTCCACCAAACTAGTTCAAATTGTCGAAATTCTTTGTCCAAAGAGCTCAAGGCTCTTAGGAGGAGATCAAAAGCTTGTGAACAGGCTCCAAATAAGCACAAGTATGGGTTGCCCCATTTGAACGTGAAATTTGGCCAAGGAAGTTTGTCATATTTCCTTTCATTCACCTTGTTCTTGGCACTAGAGATTTCCCAATGCTTCAAGACAATAAGCCCATGATTCTTGTCATCATAAGGCATAAAATATGGTTCATATTTGTCCGAAGACTTCCACTTACCACCTTCCTCTACAATTTCGGTGATGATGATAGCATTTTGATTATTCAATCCTTCCAAAATAGAAGGAGAATTCTCACAACTTTGATGATCGGGTTCTTTAGAAGTTGACATTGTGGGTGCCAAATTTCCACAAGTAATTTCATTTGAAAGTTTGTTCTTGAGCTTTTCCACCAAGTACCCTTTATATGATGACTTGACTTTTTGGAGAAGGTTCACCATATTATCTCCAACAATCATAGGTTCCATGGTGGGTGCGAAAAGGTCTTTATGGTCAATAGGAAAGAGACATTCATCTTCCTCATGGAAGTATACCTCAAATTTCTCAAGGATAGGCTCCTTAAGTGAGGCAATCTCACAACTCCATTCCCCTTCTTCAATCCAAGACACATATTCCGCACAAGCTTCTTCTATAGGCTTGTCATCATTGTTATCTTCATAAGAATCATAGATGGGGGCTTCGCTCCTCTTCATTAACTCTTCCTCGACCATCTCAATATTCACATCAAAGGACACACCCTCATACTCACAACGATTGAGAGTATTTGGCTTACTCAACCTTATATCTTCCTTATCAAATACCACACTTTCATACTCATAAGAGCTCAAAGAGATTGGCTCTTCCAACTTCTCATCTTCCATATCAAAGGTCATTACCTCAAATTCACATTCATTGTCAATGCTCAAGGATTTGTGGGGAGTGGTTGGTTGGGCTTCTTTTATTTGGGCAATTTGAATCTCCAACTCCTCAACTTGGGTAAATATGCCTTGAAGAACATTGTCCCTATTTTGGCTCTTCTCTAGCATTTGTTTGAAGAAGGTTTGTTGATCTCCCATCATTTGGAGAATTACATTTTGAATCGGTTCATCTTCTTGTTGTGGGTGGGTGTGAAAGTGGTTGTATTGTGGTAATTGAAATTCATTATGAAGTGGATATTGGGTTGGTGGTTGTTGTGGAAATTGGATGTGAGGATTTTGGTTGGAAAATTTGGGGTAGTAGTTAGGATTTTCATTGTATGAATAGTAAGGTAGGTCTGTGTTGACTTGCCCCTCAAACTCCCCATACCCATAGTCATACACAAAAGATCCAACATATACTCCATATGTCAAGTCTTTAGCCATCATAGCTAAGACAAGGAAACAACTACAACCAAGAAAACTACAAGAAAACGGTAAAAACGACCTTGAGGAACAAGTTCCTCAAGGTTAAAGCACAAATAGAAATAGACAAACAAGTAAGAACTTAATCACATAACACCGTCCCCGGCAAAGGCACCATTTTGATGGACAGCGTGTCGTTGTATGCCCAATCAAACACATTAATAATTCTCAACAAACAACTAGTTAGTGGTTAAGTAGAGGTCAATCCATGGGACGGTGTGCTTTGGGTTATATGTCTATCTATCTTAATTTATGTTAGTGCCACAATTTATTTGGGTTTGTAGTTGTGTTCTAAACTAATGAAAGCAACAATAGAGTAAATAGAGGTCTAAACAAGTATTAAAGATTGCTAGGATATCATGGGGTCACAGGGGATTCATGGTGTTGATCATACAAACATGTTTACAAAGTTGCAAGTAATTAATGTTGTGGAGGAACCGAGTTGGTTTATGTCGTACGGTTCATAGGAAGAGTTGGGTCCCGGAGCCGAATCAGTTAGATTATACAACACCTACAAGTTGACTTATTTTCCTCCTATTCAACTTCTATGCATGGTCTAACAAGACTCGAATTGGTTTATGTCTTACAAGTCTTGTGGAAAAGGTAAGAGTTGGGTAAAATGCAAGGATTCATAGGCTTAGCATTTCATCAAACATAACATGTGCATAAGTTGACATCATAACAAGTAAGCAAATT
This sequence comes from Silene latifolia, assembly GCF_048544455.1. Lineage (NCBI taxonomy): Eukaryota > Viridiplantae > Streptophyta > Magnoliopsida > Caryophyllales > Caryophyllaceae > Silene > Silene latifolia. Next base: position 92,055,439 of record NC_133533.1, read on the forward strand.
AATTATCAAAACATATTAGATTAAGAATGAATCAATCCCCATGTTGGTTTCCTCTAATTACCCATTAACCCTAGCTAAGGAGACTACTCACTCATTATCATGGGAAACATGTCATCAATGGTGTCAATTATCACAACAAGTATAAACATGATAATAGAATGAGGAAATAAACAATAAAGATTAAAGATTAAAGGAATTATACCAAACTTAAGATGAACAAATGGAAAGGAAAGAATAATAGAAGAAAACTTGATTGATTGATGGAAGGTTGTCAATCTCCCAATAATCTTCAATTACCCAATAATAAACTTCAACAATAATTAAGGAAAGATTAATGTGTGATTTGTGGAAAGATTGAAGAGTAATCTATTCTAATCTACTCCTAATCTAATCGAAGATATATCCCTTTGATTATTACAAACATGGGGTATATATAGTAGTGCATCATTAGGTTAAATAAGGCTAAATTAGTAATTAACAATGCTAAGTTCTAAGTAGGGAAATACAAGTATCCTTGAGGAGATGAGCATATTGCTGAAGGTGCAACGGTCCGTTTGTGCCAAGGCGACGCTCGGATTCTGGGCAGGGGAGACGAGCGGATCAACCATCGGGACGCTCGGATTGCGTGAGGGGGCGACGAGCGTCTTCATGGTTGGACGCTCAGATTGTCCTTCAGAATGTTTTACTTCTTCCTTTTGCATACTTCTTATTCTTGCGTTGTTGATCTTAGTTTTTGCCTCTTCTTCCATACTTGTTCACCCAATATCATCAATAACCTTCCAAATAAGCACGAGAGATGGGAATTTCCGTCTAATTGTCTTCTTTCCTACAAAACAAACGTAATGCAATAGGAAAGCAAAATAAAAGGCATTTGACGGGTAAAATGGCTATGGAAAGCTATAGTGATGTGCAAAATAGGCTCAATTTAGGGACTAAATGTGCGAAAATATGAGTTACATCAACAGGAAGGAAAATGGAAGCCTGAAGGACGTGATGACATTCTTCCTAGGGCAATCGGCAAAGCAGAGCATCCAGATCGTGTGAGAGGGGTAGGAACGCATGTTGGTATCACTAAGTATTTTGGGAAAACTACTCGACGTGGTGATGATTCCAAGAAGATAATCTATAAATAGTGTATTTGAACCAACGTAATTAATTTACAACTATGTATGCTAACATTAATTTCTACTACACAACTATAGAAAATAGCCAGGTTGATGGTGAGAATGTTGGAAACTAGGGAGAAGCCATCAGAAAAGGAGTTGGATATGGTTCAACAAGTCATAAAGGAAGCAGAGGAGGAGGAGGAGGACCAGCAGGAGGAGGAGGAGTAGCAGGAGGAGGAGGAGGAGGAGGAGGAGGAGGAAGAGAAGGAGGAGAAGGAGGAGAAGGAGGAGGAGGAGGAGGAGGAAAAAGAGGTAATAATATTTATGTCTTATATATATATACAATGTGTTATATGATTTGGAAAATCAGTACGTGTTATATGGACAACTGTTAATGTGCAGAAGGAAGCCGAGGATGGAATGAAAAAGGAGAAGGAAATGAGAAAGGAGACTGAAGTGGAAGCTGAGGATCGATATCAGGCAGTTGAAGAGGAAGAGGATGCCAGGAAGGCCGTGACACATGATGAAGTGGAGGTAGTTGATGATCAGATGTTCTTCTCTACATCGAAAAAGGTAATAGCTGCAAGTTTATAATTATTCATCTAAGTACACGTTTTATACTTGTGAAATTTATTAAAGGTAGTGAATGTATGTGAACTAATTTTAATACCCGTTCTTTTAGGGACTCGTTGACCGTCGTTGACTGACCTTAGGAACTTGTGGTAACCTTTGGGAATTCGTACAAGAGATGTCTCGTATCATGATAGGCTTTAGATGAATGGTACTCGATCTAGTCGAGGCTACTCGATCGAGTAGCTTGAGTACTCGATCGAGTAGGGGTCACTAGATCGAGTAAGTTGGTTACTCGATCGAGTAGCGTCTTTACATCGAGGATTTATAATCGTGTTTTGATTGAATCGCAAATCATTTCCGCCTCCTTCTTTCAGACCTAGATGTCGCCTTTCCTCATTTCTTTCACCATAATCCCTTCCATGGGAGCCTTTGAGGATGCTTGTGCCTTGGGGATAGGTTGCTGGAGTCGGCTAGCGGTCGTGACGCTGATATGTTATGCGTAGGTATGTCATCATCGTCATCTTTATCATTGTTGTTTCTTGTAGGGTTGTGGCGATAGTAATAGGCGTTTGTACTATTTGAATAGTGGGTTTTCTTGCTTGGTTAATGCCGTACGATTGAGCAAGGAATCTCTGCGGTTGGCTAAAGGTAGGTTCGCCTACTCAGTTTCTGTTGGTTTTTTAGTGTGTCAGTTGTTGTGTTGATTGTAGTATCGGTGTAATTAGATTGATTGTGGTGTTGGTTGGTGTTGTGCGGTCCTGATTGGCGTGATTGTGATTATTGTATAACTGTTTGTGTTCTTCGGGGCGCGTCCCTGGCTGACTGGAGTCACTTGCGGGAGTGGCTTCACGCCCTAGTTTCGCCCTCCGTGGAACCCACCCAGGAGTGGATGTGCACATTAATGGGACATGGTTATCGCTCGGTATGATGAGCGGGGATTATGTGGGTACGGCTGCGGACCTCCACTGGCAGGGCTGGTCCAGTGGACAGTCGGTGATGGTGATTGAGTTGAGTGGTTGTGACTTATGTGTATGCTTGGTTGTGTTTGTAGTATGTTGGTCGTTGATGTTATGTCTTACCTCAGTTACTGAACTTGTGTGGTTATTTCTTATTTGCTTTTGTTGTGTCTGCCGTGATCCCTTATGGTGAGTAGTCGGTCTTACAGGTGATGTCTTGGGAGTTAGCTGGAGTCCTGACAGGGATGGGTCTTTCATTAATAATTATTTATTAATGATTTTTGGAAGTTGTAACATGTTTCTTAGCTTTGAAAAAAGTATAAGTTTTGTTTCTTATCTTTTGAACATTGATATTTTGATATTGTAAATTATGTGAAGTAGGATGACATATCTAGTGACATGCCGAATGTGTTCCCTAAGCCTATATGTTTGTTCACATTAACTGCATCCATGTCTAGTTAGATATCATTATGAAGAAAAGATTAAACTAAACAATTATGCGTATTTTTTTATGGATTATTATTTAGCCTGGCAATGTATTCGTCGATAGCTAAAGTAATAAGTTGAAGTTTCAATAAAGATTAGTTCGAATATCGTATATGGTTAGTTTTTCAATTTGGAAGAAAATTAAAGAATTTGTTATTCATTTAGTCATTACTTGGAGTTGTGTTTGAAATAATAGTTGTCTTAGGTTATAATGTGTGTTCCTTATTTTGTGGCATTTCAACAATGATTTGTTTGCTCCTATTGTTTGATACTCCGAACTTTGAGGACGAAGTTTATTTTTAGGGGGAACGAATGTAATGCTACGAAAGTTTTGAGTTGTTATTGTAATACCTTGTGATAAGATTGGTATGAATGATAATCGTAAAATGCATAATTTTGTGGGATGGTTCTTAGTTATGAGAATGTTTATGAGTGTTGTGGTGGTAGTTGTTGGCGAACTTCGGGACGAAGTTCATTTTAAGGATGGAAGACTGTAATACCCCGTAATTTAGTAATAATTTATGAGAATAATTTATGTAATTTAAAAGTTAATTAATGACATTTGTAATAAATAATTGTAAATAAGACATTAATTAAATAATAAAGTAAGTAAGCAAGTCGGTAATTGGACTTAAGGTCAGTTAAGCCTTGGGCCGTGCAATATGGAGATATGGGCTGATTATGTTAGGCCTAGTATGAGTAGTAGTCGAGATTTGAAGCGGGATTTAATAATAATAATAATAATAATAATAGTAATAATAATAGTAGTAGTAATAATAATAATAATAATAATAATAATAATAATAATAATAATAATAATAATAATAATAATAATAATAATAATAATAATAATAATAATAATAATAATAATAATAATAATAATAATAATAATAATAATAATAATAATAATAATAATAATAATAATAATAATAATAATAATAATATGGTAATTCCTAATAATAATCGGAATAAGGCAATTGTTTCAATTGGCTCCATATACTCTCTAATTCTAGACTATAAATACTAAGATATTTGTTAAATAAACCACGAAGAAAGAAGGAGGAGATTTAAGAGACAGAATGAGCAATTAGCGATACAAGTTAAGACCGTCTTATAAAACAATGTATTGATTTTGTAATTGTTATAATTCGTAAACTAGACCATCGTATGGCAAACTAAGATCGTCCACGTGACCATTGATCACCGGGGATTTACAAGGACCCTTTATTGACCACCGTTGACAGTCGGAAATGGGTGTTTGATGGGATGTTATATTGGTATTGCATTCATGATTATGTGGGTTTATGAACCTTGCCTTGACTCGTCTGACCTAACCTGGGCTAGGGTTGGTACCAGGGGTAAGGATCGACGATGTTGGTGGTGTTGGGGTGGTCAGAGGCGGTGTTTTGTACGGTTGTTGCCAGAGTTCGATGTTTTGTTGGTTGTTGTGGTTTATAGTTTAAAACCGTTTATTCGACCCAATTTATGACTTGACCGAACCTGGGTTCGGGTTGGGTCCTGTACTGGTGGAGTCGTGGCGGGTCAAGGAGTGTCGGATGGTTTTCATGGGCGGTCGTGGTGGTGTTTGGTGGCTGAAAAAGCGTGAAACAGAGGATAGGGCGATTTGGTTGTTGATGACAGGTTTGGGTTTTGCTGGGGTGTTATTATTTCGGTCGGGTTGGTGCTGGTGGTTCGTGGTGAGTGAAGGGCGTGATGGGTGGTTGAGGTGGTGGTCGGTAGTGGAGGTGGTGGTTGTAAGTAGTAGGTTGAAACATTGAGTTTGCATTATTTGCGTCGATTTCGGTTGCTGTTAGTGTTAGGGCTGGTGTTGAACACGGTTTGGTGGTTTTCAGGGGTGCTGACCACTGTGGATGGGTAGGGTGATGTAGGAGGTCCACGGTGGTGCATAGGGTGGAGGTTGTCGTGGTATAGCATAGTGTTTGGGCTGTGTTTGGTAGTGTCGGGTTTTCGGTAATGGTGGGTTGTGTAGGGTAGTTAGGGCATCGTGGGGAGGCCGTATATGGAGGCTTGTAGTGGTGGGAGGTAGTGTGGTAGTATAGGTGGCAGAGGCAGCTCACGGTGGGAGTGTTTGGTGGAGGTGTCGGTGTCGGTTTGATGGTGGTTTAAGGGTGTTTGGGGTGGTTGGTAAACACAAGTGAATGTAGTATGGAGTGGGGTTGTGTCACGTGTTTTTGGTGGTTGGGTTTAGGCTAACTTATTTGTTTTAGGACGGGTTTTACTTGGATGACTCGGGATTGAATTTGAATCGGGTTTTTAATATCGTAGATCTCTAATAATAATAATAATTAATTAATTTGAATCAAGAATATAATTTATAATTATTAAATAATAATGGAAGGTAATAATTAATAATTGGAAGTTATAATATTTTTCATAGGTGACGGAATTGGTTGAACGGGTTTATTGAAGGATAATAATTCTTGTTGATTGCTTTTATTGGATTGCTGATCAGGTAGGATAACTATTCAACTTGCCTTGATATTTAATTGATAAGAGAAATTGTGGAACTGTGTTGGTAATTGTCATTGGATAATTGTCGAATGTGAATTATATGTCACGGAATTATATTTTAGTTATTGGTTTATTCATATTATTTATTGGATACCTCAGATTCGGTCTGAGACGAGGTATGGTTATTGTTATTGTATTGTTATTGCTATATATCTTTGTGTTGGATACCTTAGTTTATACTGGGATGGTGGATACCTCAGTCTTGCCTTGGGATGATGGATACTTCAACTTCGGTTGGAATGATGAATACCTCAACTTCAGTTGGGATGGTGAATACTTCAACTTCCGTTGGACTGATGAATACCCTGGGCCAGGGAGTGGCGGGATGAATGGGTGCTTCGGGTGATGAGTTCAGTCATGTTTGTATTATATATCATATCATTTTACTTTGACTTGTTGTTGGTTATTCCTACTCAACCTCGTGGTTGACAGTGTATTCGTGAACACCTGTGGTGAACCATAATGCGAAGCCAATTTAACAGGTACTAAAGATTAGCTGACTTGGGAGCTATGGGATGCTTGAGGACTTGGCCAACCTACCTAGAAGTCTAGACCACATAGATTATTTAATCATTTTATTTATTTCCGCTGCGAGTTTTAATTATTTTATATCAACTTTTAGTTGGTTAATTTGTAGTAAAATGTAATCGCTAAAGTTTTAATTTAAAGTAGTTTGGTATTGTTGTACTTTGTTATTCACTACCTCATAAAACTAAGATGGTAACGGTCCTATTTATTTGGGAATGTCTAGCTAAAGGCTCCTGAAAAAATGGGGTGTTACAGCCCGTGGGTTTTTTCCTTGTTCCCATGGTTTTCCACGTATAAATCTTTGTTTTTCTCTTTATCATTTCAATCTTTGTTTATCTGTCATACTAGTCAGCCTTCATTAATTGAGTTAGATCACCCTGCATAATAAATCTCTGGCAGGACTTTACTTCTGTGTGAAATCTTCACTACTACAAATATACAGAATAACAACGCCCCATTAACAATGCATATTAATGCGTTATATGTAATAACGTTGTTAATCAGGTTAGCGTATTTTGGCGCAATTTTGTGAAAAGTAATAACAACGGTTATTTTTTTTAAAACTCTTATTATTAGTAATTACAACGGGTTTTATTTTAGAACCGTTGTTAATAGTTGAAAAGTAATAAAAGTTATTCTTTTTAAACACTTGTTATTACTTTTAACAACGGTTTTTTTTATTACATATAACCCTTGTTATTACTTTTAACATCGGTTGGTTTACATAAAACCATTGTTATTACTTTAACAACGGTGTTTTATATATAACCCTTGTTATTACTTTTAGCAACGTTGTTTTTACATATAACCCTTGTTATTACTTTCGAATCAAAATATTTTCACAAACCGGATCCCTTATGTTTCTTTCCCTTTTTATTCTTTATTCATCTTCAACATTCACAACTTCATCTCCCTCACACTCAAAAACAAAATCTCTCACACAATACTCACTCAAAACCCACAAAATCACCCACAAAACACTCAAAAATTTCTCCTAATTCAATCCTACATACTTATAACTCACTTTCAAACCTTCAAAACTACCAAAATCACTCAAAATCAAATTTTAGAAACCTAGGGTTTAAAAAATCCGGAAGCAAGAAATTGATTTTTTGGTTTAATTTTGCTCATAGATTATTTCTAAGGCTCGATTAAGGTACTTGGGTTCATTTACTAAAGGATTTGAAGCATCTTTTCGGGGTAGTATTTCTTGGGTTAGAATACAAAATGGTGAACACTAGAAGTTAGAGCAAGGCTCCTACCGGTGTCAAAAGGATTTGCAGGTATTCTCTCTTTCCATATTGTGGTATGTCGTTAATGTGTTTGTTCTTTGATTTGTTATTTACAAGTGTTGTCATTCCTTTCCCCTTCTTTCATTCAGTGCTTTTTCCATAGTGACCACTGATGTCTTGCGTATTCATCGCCATCGCGTTACCACCAACATCGTAGTCTCTTTTTTTGGTTCTCCCCACTTCTTTAATCAATCTACTTCAATTGTCGCTTAACTAGTATGGTTTCTTAATTAATTTGTCCAATTAATTAGGGTTGGAATAGAGGTATTAGCTAAAGTAAAATTATGGTATTTTGATGCTGACAATTAGGGGTTTTTTACTTCAACACGAATTAGTTGTACATTATCGATATAATTATGCTTATATGACGACAAACATGAATTATTTGTTTTGTGTATAGTAGTTTGTTAATTACTCTACTGAATTTGGATGGAAAATCTCAGTTTCATCTAGTACTTTTTAATTAGAGGTTTGGTTTTCTGAAGATTAGAGGTTTGTATTTTGATGCTGAAAATTGAACATATACTTGGATTGAGCTTTTGTACTTTTCTTCTTACTTGGATTGATATCAAATTTAATATGCCAAAAAGTTGCTAACTTTGTTCTAGTAACATGATTTTGTTTGAGTTTGATTAGTTTATTTACTAATTTGTTTAGTTATGATATTGGGTTAATATGGAGTACCATTTCTAAGTGAAAGGATGGAATGTTTTTTTGTTTATCTCCCTTAAATTAGTCTAATAATAACTCTAATAATTATATTAGGTTGTGTTTATGTTCTCTGCTTTCTACTAATTTCATTAGTTATGATGTTGGTTGCATAATGTGTTTGTTGTAAACATGCATGTTTTCAATGTTGCAGCAGCTGGCAACCTGCCAACCTTATTCCAGTTTTTACATTCATCTTAACAGTTCTTTGGAGGTGGGTTCTCTTTTTTTTTTTCACATGTGTACTATGAATTACTGTTTTGGTTATACAAGTTGTGATTTGAAGGTTTCAAAATTGATTTGTAAGAGGTAAGATATGCACATGCAGTATGACAATTTTGATTCTTATTTTTACATTGTCCAAACTAGCTTCATCTTCACTAAAGGTCAGAAGTCAGCCTTCCATTGCTTGATTACAACGAAATTTGTGCAAACTAGGGGTGACATTCTTCAGGTAACTATATGTTATTTACATTTTGATTTGTTTGTCAATTTAAGATGGTATTTTTGTCGGCAGCCAAGTAGTCTCGCCTCTTGAACCAATTTTTTTAATAACCAGTTATGAATTGATGGGTGTAACAATGTAATTAGTAAATGTCAAAATTTTGCTTAGCAACTGGGTGTAATCGTGTAAGTAAATGTATATTTTTACTTCGTTAGAATGGGTACAACTATTGTTGGACCATATAGATATATGATTAGGTTTTGATAATGACAAGTGTGTGCCTCGTGTTGTATAAACTCTTGCTTGTAATCGTTTGTTTAGTCTTTGTTAGATTAACTTAGGTTTACAAGTTACCAAGTAATGTTATAGCATTCCTAGCTATAACATTGAAGATTTGTGAGGCATCATTCAAGTAATGTTATAGCAGCTTGAGCTATAACATTGAAGATTCTTAAAGCATCATAAGCAACTGTAACAAGTTTCAAGTATGATGATCATTCAAGCAAAAGGCTAGATCAAGTCTTTAACAAAGCTCAAGATGAAGATCATTTGGTCAAGATAAAGAGAAGATCCTTTACTGAAGATCTCCAGGAAGATTAGTTAGTATGGGTCTTCATCTAATGACGGTATCTTAAGTTAAGAATATTGGGAAGGTAAAGTTATAGCTATTTCACCTAAAACTTTACTTACCAAACTTAAAGTTATAGCTGTTTCTACTATAACTTTAGGTAGCATTTTTAATAGCATGATTTTAATAGTTTTAAAATCATTTTTCAAAGGATAAAATTCTTTAAACATATTTCGAAATCATTTGTGTATATAGTAGAGTTGAATTATGGGTTGTTATAATAGGTAACTTGCATATCTCTATTGGTTAGTAAAATGACTTATGGGTCGTCATGCTACCTAGGGTTTGCTAGTCTATTTAACCTAACTCTAATTCAAGAAGAGAGATATTCATCCAAGATGGGCACGTGCCTAGGGTTTCGGCCGTGAGCTGTAAACCGTTGGGGCGTGTGAAGTTGTTCTGCATAAGTAACCTATCTAATCAAATCTAGCTTATATTTATATAAGATATTTTCCTATCTTTATAATATATGATTTGATTTGTTTACTTATCCAAACATCTTAAAGATATAGTTTTAGAAAACAAATAAGATTTACTTTTATCTTATTTACCAAAACTATAATATCTTGGATTAAGTTAGGAAAGAGATAAAAAATTATCTCTTGTAATCCTTGCCGCCTATCTCACGGCATCCCAGGGTTTCGTGCAAACCCTAGTTCTCTCTTCTACTATAAATACACTTGATCATTCCTTGTTTAAGTAAGCTTTTCGAAATACAACAATCCTTGCAAAACATATTTGAGTTTAATTCTTAATTGTCTTATTGTTTTGTTTTTGGAAATATTGCGTAAAGTCGTGCTCTTTAAATTGCTTATCTTTCTTAAGATTACGTCCTAAGATATTAGTACTTCATGTTGTTTCTTACTCGTTTAATTGTGTGAACACTTAGAAGAACAATCAAGTGCTTTCTTAGTAACTTAAGATAGTCAAATCGAATATCTAGTGATATTCAAATCGAGTTATAGTTAGAGTTAACTATACGAGTTGGGTTGATAATTTTGTAATCCAGAGTAAGGTACTAAAATTATTAATCGAGAATAGTGGACGTAGGCTTCGACGCGTGAAGCTGAACCACTTCAAATATCGTGTGTCCTTGCATCTTTCATTTCAGTCATTTCATTACGTTCATAATCAATTAGTTAATTAATTAAAGTTTAATCAATAAACTTTAAGCAATTAATTACTTTGATATAAAATAAAAAGTAGGCATAATTTTTAGATAGTCAATTCACCCCCCCCCCCTCTCTCTAGTATTTCGCGTGTGATAGACTCCTCAATTGGTATCAGAGCCTCGTGCTCTTGATTGCCTAACCGCAAAGAGGCTAGATCCGTCTATCTTTTTATCTTTTTATTTTATTTTCATTCTGCTGCCTTACACGTGTGAAATGGATTCCAAGTATCTTAAGTGTCCCGTCTTTGATGGGAAGAATTATGGACTTTGGAAAAACATGATGACACACTACATAAAAGGACATGATTGGGAGTGCTGGACGATTATAAAGAACGGACCACATAAAATTTTGGTCGCATCTTCGGAAGGCACTACCTATGAGAAAAAGGAAGAAGACTATGTTGAGACTGATTACAAGAAGGCTGAGAAAAACTCGAAAGCGATAAGCCTGTTACAAAACGGCATGACATCGACTGAATTCGATCGTTTTTCTTCTTGTACTTCGGCCAAGGAAATATGGGATGGTCTTGAATTGGCCTATGAAGGAACGTCGGCTGTAATGAAATATCGCATTGACTTGCTGATTCAAAAATACGAACTTTTTAGAATGGAAAGGAATGAATCACTTGATAGCATGTCAGCACAATTTTCTACTATAGTCAATGAGCTCAAAAATCTTGGTAAAACTTTTAACTCCGAGGATATTGCTAGAAAAGTACTTGAGTTTAACCAAGAAGTGGCGTCCCAAGGTCACAGTCATGGAAGAAGTCAGAGATCTTACTTCTCTTCCTTATGCAGAACTTATTGGTGCTCTCATGGCTCATGAACTCGTCTTGGAAGACGATGAGGCCGAGGCCAGTAAAACTAAAAGCATGGCTTTAAAAGCTTCTGCCAAGGAAGAAGAAGATGTCGAAATAGAGGACGAGACTGTGTTATTTGCTAAACGATTCAACAAATGCATCTTCAGAAATAAGCAAGCAAAATCGTTTAACAACAATAACAACAAATTCTCTAATAAGAAAATGTCTGAGTCTAAGAATACATTTGCTAATAGAGGATGCTTCAAGTGTGGAGAATCCGGTCATATGATAAAGGATCGTCCCACATTGGAGAAAATTAAAGACAAAGCAAAAAGTGAGAAGACCAAGAAGGAATTCAAGCAAGTGATGATAGCATCATGCTGGGGAGATCTCGACCCTGAGGATGACGAAGCATCAGAAGAAGAAGAAGTTGCTAACCTATGTCTAAGCAACGTCAGTCTCGACCTCTTCTCAGATGATGATAAAGATAATGTGGACTCCTACTGCTGTTTCCTAGGAGATTCCGATTAAGAAGAAGAAGAAGAGGTAAGTTATCTTGAACTTAAGAAGAGTGTTAAGAAATTGCCTAAGAATGCTTTAATCGAATATTTTGAGCAATCTCTTGATAAGTGTCACGAACAAGAAATGGAATTGAAAGACTTGAAAGAACAAATTCTCGATATTGCTGAAGAGAATCACCTTCTGAAGGCAAAGGCCAAAAAGCTTAAATCTAAAGTTACAGCTAATATAGCTACAACTTCAGATACGACCAAATGCTGAAAAGAAGGCTCTTGAGTCTAAAGCTATAGCTAATGAAGCTATAACCTCAGACCTGAAACTCAACATTAAGCATCTTCAAGCCAAAGTTATAGCTAGTGAAGCTATAACATTGGAATTGAGGAAAGTCAAAGAGCTTCTTGAGACAAAGGCTACGGATAGAGAGGCTGTGATCTCAGATCAAAAGAAGGAGATCGAATCTCTAACTCAGCAATTAAAGGAATCTAAAACCGATATATTAAATACTAAAAGAATGCATACTGAGATGGTACGAGTTCTCAATGACAGATTCCAAAACTTTCGTGACAATTATGAAGAGACTCATCCTCCCAAGGTCGTAGAGTCAGACCATTCTAAATGCAACAAAGAAATAGTGTCCTTAAAGGAATTACTTTTGCATGCTAGAAAGGTTCATGAGAAATGGGAAGGTAGCACACGTGTCCTAAATTTCCAAACTGAGCAATCAGATAATAACATCAAAATGGGATTAGGACATGAGTGCTACGGTCGTAGAGATCACTCTAAATTCAAATCAACCTCTTCCGAACGAGATTTCAGAAGGAGAAAATATACGAATTTACCAGAATATTTGTTTTACAATTACTGTGGTCATACTGGACATATCCAAGAAAATTGTGTCAAATATGCTCAGGATTTAAGAAAAGCAATCAACTTTGTTAAAGCATCCGACACTATTTTCGAGGATAATGATTGTATCCCATCAGAACCAAGTACAAGTGGAGAACACAACAATGATCATCGTTGGTTCTACGACATGAGCTTTGATTTCAAGAACGCCACCAAATCAAAACAAACACCAAAACCTAAGGAGCCCGTCAAAACCAATGCTCCCCCAAAACAACCTGAAAGACCACGACATAAGGAACCCATAACTAAACCTTTGACGGTTCCTAAACAAACCCATTCAGCTCCAAAACGAAACGTTATAAAAAGGGTTTGGGTTAGAAAAGATCTAGTTTTTAGAGTGACTAACGTCAAAGGACCCAACTTAGCTTGGGTACCTAAAAACTGTATCTAATTATTCTGCAGGTTGTGGTGAAAGAAAATAACCTATGGTACCTGGATAGTGGTTGCTCAAGGCACATGACTGGAGATGTAAATTTATTTCTTTCACTTAAACCCTTCGATGGAGGTAAGGTCACATTTGGTGATAACAAGAAAGGTAAGATCATCGGTGTTGGTAAAGTTGGAATATCCTCTTCTCATGAAATTAGTGATGTTTATCTTGTTAGTGGTCTCAAGCACAATTTACTAAGTATCTCTCAACTATGCGACAGAGGAAATAAAGTTGTTTTTAATTCAGATTCCCGTCGAATAATAATTGAAGGAACGAGTAGTGTTGTGCTTGAAGGACACCGTAGAAGGAATGTTTATATGATTGATTTAAATAATATTTCTACTAATTCATTCACATGCATGAAAGTAACGACAGATGATCCATGCCTTTGGCACAAAAGATTGGCTCATATAAATTCAACTACATTGAATAAGCTAAAGAAGTGGGATTTGGTTGAAGGACTTCCCTCAATCAAATCCGATCAAGAAACTTTATGTGATTCATGCGCTCGTTGCAAACATGTGAGATCATCGTTCAAACCCAAGAGGATGGTAAGTACCAATGAACCACTAGAACTCGTGCATATGGATCTCTGTGGCCCAATGAAGGTAAGAAGTAGAGGTGGATCCAGGTATGTCTTTGTTCTAGTTGATGACTATTCTAGATATGTTTGGCCAATCTTTCTCAATTCAAAAGATGAGACTTTCGAAGAATTTGCAGTTCTAATGAAGCTTGCCCAAAATAAGTACAAATCAAAATTAGTTTCCATTCGTACGGATCATGGCACCGAATTTGATAATCATGCGTTTATATAATATTGTAGGGAGAATGGTGTTGGGCATAACTCTTCGGCACCACGAACCCCACAACAAAACGGTGTTGTTGAACGTATGAATAGAACATTGGAGGATATGGCACGCACAATGTTATTGTGTAGTGGGCTACCTCGAAATTTCTACGGCTGAAGCTATTAATCTTGCATGCTATGTTCATAATCGAGCTTTGATTAGACCGATTCTCAAGAAGACTCCTTATGAGCTTCTTAGGGGACGTAAACCTAACGTATCACATCTACGTTGCTTCGGGAGAAAATGTTTTGTTCATAATAATGGCAAAAATAGATTAAGAAAATTCGATCCCAGAAGCGACGAAGCAGTGTTTGTAGGTTATTCTAATCATAGTAAAGCATATAAGGTTTTTAATAAGAGAACCTTATGCATCGAAGAAATTATCCATGTTGTTTTTGATGAAAATAATATGTTTGACAAAGCTGAACAGGATGAGGAAGAAGATTTGAACGAACCTGATTTCCGACTATCCAGGGATGAACTTCTAGAATTGGATGACGAAGATAAAGAAATTGAGGGCACAAATGATGAACAAAGAAGTCCTTCGAATGATAAAGGAAAGAGAACTGAGAGTTTAGTTGATGATACTAAAACCTCTTCTCAATCTAAGAAATTAGAGAATAAGGTTATAACTGATGAAGCTATAACTTTAACTCCAAATCAACAAACTAAGTCCAATGTTATAACTGATTCTGTTATAACTCCAGGCTTGGATTTAGGGGGAACAAGTTATGAACCCCGACCATTCGAAGATGATGAAACTAGTTTAGATGAAGATGTGCCTCATGTTTCAAAGAAATGGAAATATAAGGATTCCCATCCAATGGAAACCATCCTAGGAAGTCTCAATGAAGGCGTTCGAACTCGGAGAAGACTTAACAACTTTTGCTATTTCTACTCGTTTCTGTCAACCATTAAGCCAACAAACATCAAAGAAGCACTTGCTGAACCAGATTGGATCGTTGCCATGCAAGAAGAGCTTCAACAGTTCGAACGAAACAAAGTGTGGCATTTGGTACCAAGACCTAAAGAGCGAACGGTTATCGGTACGAGATGGGTTTTTAGGAACAAGCTGGACGATACGGGAGTTATTGTTCGAAATAAAGCTAGATAGGTTGTACAAGGGTATAATCAACAAGAAGGAATTAATTATGATGAGACCTTCGCTCCCGTAGCCAGACTTGAAGCTATTAGACTATTAATAGCATTTGCTGCTCATAAAGGAATTAAACTTTTTCAAATGGACGTTAAAACAGCTTTTCTTAACGGTTATTTGAATGAGGAGGTTTTTGTTGAACAACCCCCATGATTTCTCGATAGCAAGTTTCAAAACCATGTTTTCAAATGAGATAAAGCTCTGTATGGTTTGAAACAAGCTCCGAGATCGTGGTATGACACATTGTCAAAATATCTTCTAGAAAGTGGTTTTAAAAGAGGATCTGTCGATAAAACCTTATTCCTGAAAACTGAGGTTTCCGATCTATTAGTCGTACAAATATACGTTGACGATATTATTTTTGGTTCAACTAATAATCGTTTATGTAAGTACTTTTCAGATTTAATGACCTCAGAATTCGAGATGAGCATGATGGGAGAACTCAAGTTCTTCCTTGGACTCCAAATCAAACAAACTCCTGAAGGGATTATGATACACCAACAAAAATACATCAAGGAGCTAATCAAGAAATTCGGTATGGAAAATTCTAACTCTAAGCCAACTCCTATGGGCACTGAGAAGAAGTTAACCTTGGATGAAAACGGTAAGTCTGTCGATGAGACGACTTATCGAGGTATGATTGGCTCACTTCTTTATTTAACTGCAAGTCGTCCGGATATTATGTTTAGTGTATGCGTATGTGCTCGATTTCAATCGTGCCCTAAAGAATCGCATATGATCGCAGTTAAGAGAATCTTGAAGTATTTAATTGGTACATCTAAATTATATCTATGGTATCCTCTTGAGTGTAATTTCGATCTCATAGGGTATTCATATGCACATTATGCAGGTTGTTCACTTGACAGAAAAAGTACTTCCGGCATAGCCACGTTTGTTGGACCGTGTATCATCACGTGGGGGTCAAAGAAGCAAAATTCCGTTGCATTATCTACTGCTGAAGCCGAATACATTGCTGCTGGACTGGTATTTCTCAACTTTTATGGCTTAAGCAACAACTATGTGATTACGGTGTTAATGTAGGGGTGTATACCTATTTTTTGTGACAACACAAGTGCTATAATTATATCTAAAAATCCTGCACATCACTCACGAACTAAGCACATAGACATTAGACACCATTTTCTACGGGATCATGTAGATAAGGGCAACATAAGACTGGAATTTTGTAGTACAGAAAAACAATGGGCTGACATTTTTACCAAAGCATTGGCTAGAGAACGTTTTGAGATTTTACGGTTGGAAATTGGTTTAATCGGTGGCAACTAAACTTGTCACAAATATTTTATTCTCTATATGACTGACTAGATTTGACGATATTGTATGACTGTGTCCGTATTTTTCGTTGTAAGTTTATTTATGTCAAAAGTTATATTATATTATGAGAATATTCCATTTTCTAGTCATATAAATTTTAAGTTTTATTATGTGTAGATACCCGTATCCGTCGATATTGGAATTTATAGAGAACCCGACAAACACCCGATGATGATAGGACACATGTATTCTTTAGTTGTCATTGTCATTATTTGGGCTCGTTTTACGATGTAGAATGAGCGTTGTCGACGGAGTATTTTATTAATTTAAATGATATTTAAATTAATGTTTTTTAAAGTGAATTCATTTTATTGTTTTAATTTGAATTTATTTTCTTAAACTTATTTTATTGAAAATAAAATAGATATTTGATTTGAAAAATCATTCTTTAGTTACTTGATTTGAAAAATCAATTTAAATCGTTTTATAAATCGTATTTGAAGAACTCGTTTTTTACGACGATTTTGTACGCGATTTTGAGCTCGTTTTCTACTTGATTTGGGCTCGATTTTCGACGCACTTTCGGCCCAATCCCCTCTCCTCCAACCCGTGTTCAAATCCCAGCCAAATCCCACCACAAAACCCTGGCTTAGCCCTCCCAAATCACGTCCCAAACAGCCCACACAACCAGTCCATACCCTTCCCGTGATCAGCTTTACCAAGCTCCAAACCCGCTCCAAACACCACTTAAACCCGTGCCCATTAACCCTAATCTATACCCTAGTATCCTACCCATATTACCCTAGCTTAACCACCAAGAAACACCCCTCCTAAACCCTACACGAGCTCACGAAAGCTGCTGGACAGCAGCAGCGAAACAAAGAGGCCCGACTGCTTGTTGCCCTACTTCTACACTTCGGAACTCCTTATAAATACCTCCTCTTGACCATACATTCATTCCTCGAAGTTATCCATACATACTACCTTCACTTACAAGCTTTAAACTCCAGAAACAAACTCTAATTGCCTCCAAAAAACCCTCGACAAAACCGACTTACAAACTGAGAATCAGTTTGTGTGTCCTCTTTAAAACCCTTCGTTCTCCCTTCAAACCTCCATCAAAATTCGAGTTTCTTGTTCCAAATTAACCATACAACATCCATCTACACATTAGACAAAGATTTACGAGCCAAATTGCCCTTGAGAATACACGAATTCCCTCGAAAAACAGAGTGTTATACACTCTGTTTTCGCGGCTTTTCCTGTCTGTCCAGTTTTGTTTGTGGTCGTTTTTCGTGCCCAATAACTCAAAACGAGCAGGGATTGTTTTAAGATCTCTGTTCTCCTCTCTTTCTAGTTTTCAAAACATCTTTTAAATCGAATTTTCAACGTGAAACGAGAGAGAAATCGCAGTTTGAAAGTTGCTGTCCAGATTTGCAAAAAACGTGTTGTTTGCTTTGTTTCTTCGTCGACGACGGCCTCTCGAGATAAAATCTACCATCGATTACAACCCAAGACGGTGTCAACGATACATGTAGGTTGAGGGTGCATCAAATCCTCCTCTTTCTCCCGTTTATTTCGTTTTTTTGTGTTTGTTTCTTATTGTTTCGTTTTATTTTGTTTATCGACTGTTATCATTAACTATGAAACTAGTTTAGTCCGAGTATGAGTTAAAGTACCACCATGAACACCCCCGTTGACTTGAGATGGGAAAGAAATCCGCTACATCATTCGGTCGTAACCCCCGTCTCATTTACATATCCTCGTGTTCAAGGTAGGGCATTAATAAAACGAATTCTAACTTCGCTCTTCGCTTTTGACCCCTCTTTTGTTTCGTGTAATTCGACCCACCCTAGGACCCGTCACATGCTAGTATGACCTCTGATTGTTAACATATAACTTGTTTAGATGACATTCGATCAATTTAATAACCTAATTAGACACGTTAGGGTACATCGATATAGCTTTAAAAATCAACTAACATTTCTATAACCTAATTGAACGCATCTCTCTTTTCACTCGATTTCTCGCTAGCATAGGAGTGCGTGATTAGCATCTTCCTATTAACACTCGATGAGTTAACTTAATTAGCGAACTTGACCTAATTCGACCCCTTTAGGCCGTGTAGAACACTCGGTTTCAGGCGAAGCTTTATGACCTCTTTTATCGTTAATTTCTAATGTACATCCCATATCGCTTTGGAAATCTATCTAACCTAATGAACCTAACCTAGGAACTAGGGTGGCCGTGTCAGGGACCGTGTGCTTGGCCGCGCCTTTTGTCATTCTTGCTTCATCTTTACATCGTTTATTCATCGTTTTGTATTTTGTAATTACCTTTTGCTTATCGGGTCGTCTCTTGTAATTCACTTGTAATTAGTTTTCTTTTATCGAGTCAAAACCTCTTCAAAAACCTTAGTCTCATTTGGTTAGACGGTTGTGCTTCAATTCATGTAAGAGCGTAGTAAATCGCATGTTGTTCAAAGCGACATGGCCCGATTTATGCTAATGCATGCTTTGGTGTGTGACCCAATGTCTAATTCGATAAGATTAAGCGAAAGCACGCATTACGAGGAGTGACCCAAGGCCGTGAGCTATGTAAACCGTGGGCCCCCCCTTGGTGCACGTTTTCCTAGGCCGAATGGCCATGTGTCGTGTATGGTGTCGTATATAGCAATTGTATTTAGATCGAGTTGTATCTCTAAATTCTCGTTGTGTCGGCATGAAATGCCCAGGTTGTAATAGGGTAGATCCCAACGGCTCCCCAATTCCCCTTCAGCCTTGCTTGCTTTGTATGTTGTTAGATCAATCAACCCACATGCTAAATTACAACTTTGACAAAGTTAGTTTAGTTGCATCTAAATCAACATAGAAACTTCACATGTTAGGGTTTTAAAAACGATGTTTGCATAGCATATATCGTAGTAGCTATGACCTTGTTTGAAATCCGATACTTGACTTAGTAGAGGCCGTTATCGACGGGCGGGGTTAGGTGTCCTTATGGGCTTCCTAACACGTACCCTCACCCCTTACTCAAGATCTATGGTTTGTGGATCCGTCTAAATACCATTGGATTACGAGAGTCATTCAAATCGAGTGATATAGGGTACAAGTCTTTATCTTTAATCACTCGTAGTCGATTGGCTTTATGCTTTTCGACGAAAGGTGTAAAGTTGACTTGAACGGTTCCAAGTTCCCAAAAAATTTGGTGGCGACTCTAATTTGTCTTAATTCGATTCGAAAGAACCTCGAGTCGATAATGCCTAGTGTGGATCCCGCGGACGCAGTTCCCGAGGGCCTTGTCCACAGTTTGGCGACTCCGCTGGGGAAAAGAGGACTAGTTACACTGTGTTTCTAGGGTCTTTTCCTCCGAGGTGAAACTTGAAAAGAAAGTATTGGAAAGTAAATCATTACTCATAGTGCTACGATTCATGCATAAACCCTTAAGGACTTTCCCGGGCCGTCCCAGCGTTTCTCTGTGATGCGTGGGGAGCGACGTCCCACTATGCCAGGAACTTGCACATTGTTTGCTTCCGCTCCGCCTCGTCGTGGTTCTTGATGGTGGGGATGCTCTTCTAGGAACTCTACCTAAAGGCCCTTGCTCTATAAGACCCAAAAAGGATGGAGGGCATAAACCTTCTTGTAGAAGACTTGCCGAGACTTAGAGATGTCTAGGAGCATACATCCTTATCACATGAGAATGACAATGTGCGAAATGAATTTCCCGAGTCTTTTTAAAATTTTCCGTATCGATTTCAAAGCCGAACTTTTGAACAACTTACTTTCAAAATAGCATGGTTTTAAAAACGCGGAGTGCTGCCCAAATAGGACTAGATTTTTCGGCCCAAAATGAGGTTTTATAGCCGGCATGCTGCCTATTTCAAATCTCATTTTCAAATCAATCCTTCGTTTTTCAAAATCAATCGAAAATGCCTTTCGAACCTTAACCAAGCATGAAATACGTCGAGTCGTGTCCGGGTCCTGGCCGTGTTGGGCTAGGCGTGCTTTGCCCCGAGAGTCTAGAACACGACCATGTTGGGTCACCCAAGCTCACCTCTTGGGATTCGAGTCATGTGGGTCGACCAATTGGTCTAGGATAGTCCACAGAAACGTCCAAGCTAGGCCATTTAGGGCGTTTCACTTAAACCTATGGGCTATGTTAGTCCAATCACGGGTTTAGTCACACCGAGTCTAGTTTAGAATCGAGTTATGATGGTTTGGGTCGTATCGTTTTGTCGACTCTAAAATAAATCGAGGTCTAAATCCAACCGTGAGTCTAACCATTTGGTTAGCTCAATCTCAAGTCGAGTCTTTGTTTGAGTCAAGTTGGTGTCGTGTCCTTAAGTGTGTAGGGGCTCTTACATTCGAATATTGACTCAGTTCGGGGTTTTTCTTGTAGAAAGGCCACCAAAAACCCGACGTCAAGCAATGGAAGATGCTGTTAACAAGCTCACTGAGGCCGTGAACCTCATGATTACCAGAATGGATGCGATCGAATCTAAACTGGGTGAATATTCCCCTCCTTCTACCCCACCTCTGACTGATCTGGAGAAACGGTTCAAGTTCATTGAAGACCGTCTGAAACTCTCCCAGGGGAAGAACATCCACTATGAAAATGCTAGGGCCTATGCCTCGGTTCAAGATACGTTGCCTACGAACATGGTACTCACTGATATCCCAAAGTTCAAGGGCACCGAAGATCCAGTCCACCATGTTAAGGCCTATAAAGGGTACTTAGCACTAAAGGGAGTACCTGCTGACATGCTCTCTGAAATTTTCGCTCAATCTCTGGATGAACACCCGAAGGCGTGGTTCTATAATCTGGACCTTAAGAATTTCCCTACCTTCGAAGATATCACGGTGGAGTTTTGTAAGCACTATGCTGACAATGTCGAGATTCGGACAAACATAAGAACGCTAGAGGTTATGACACAGAAAGACAATGAAGGCTTTACTGAATTCCTTGCAAGATGGCGCGCTGAAAGCGTGAAATTAGCCAAGAAGCCTGACGAAGTTGAAATGGTAGATAAGTTCGTAAAGAATCTACGACCTATTTACCGCAATGCTCTGAAATACCAGAATTTTGGCTCTTTCAAAGAATTGATAAGAATCGGGATAAAGGTAGAAGATGATGTCATAAGGGCAGAGGCTGAAAAGCCGAAAGGGTACCAAGGGGCCTCATCTTCTAAGGGCAAGGCCCCAGCAATGGCCCATATTGATGAAGCCATCAATCTCTTAGAAGGGCAATCGTAGAAGTCGCAACGCCAAACACCTAGGGCATTCACCGATATCGGATGCACTTATACATACGCTCTCCAAAGGCTCATAGCCCAAGGAAAGCTGAAGCCTATTGGTCCAACTCCGGACCCACCCGCTGAGCAACAAGCTAAATGGTATAAACCAAATGCCTATTGTGTCTTTCATCAAGGGAAAGGCCATGATACTGAACGGTGCTATCGACTGAAGCACGAAATCCAAGACATGATTGAGAATGGAACACTCCCGATCCCAACTGGTAAACCCAATAACATCACCAATCCATTTAGCGATCACGCCAACTTTGTTTCTGTCGAAGACAATGTCGATTATTCCCATCTTATCCGCCCATGTCACTTGAAAGGGGTGTTTATCGGGAAGATATTTGTGGATTGCTTTGAATTCTTGCCAAACCCGAAGAATGAAATTAAAGTCGGGAGTCTTGCTCCAGAATGTACTCCTCTCGTTAACGAAGTTAATAAAAGACAATTCGATTCACCGACCTTCCTCATTGGCGTAGATCCTCAGAGGACTACCTCGGGATGGAGGCAGACCATCAAAGGGATCAAGGATAAGAGCCGAGCATCTCAGTTGACAGCTGAACAAGGGAAAGCTCAAGACCAGATTTGAAAATTATGAGTCGGGATCTGTTTTCTTATCTTAGTCGAGTCGAGCCTAGGACTTTCTTTTCTTGAAGTTGAGTCGTTTGTTCCGCGATGACCTAGGGTGTGTCCTAGGAATCGTTTTTTCGAGTCTGTTAAGCTTTTGCCATTCCAATAAAAGGTTGCAGTTTCGTTTCCCAATATGTCTTCTTTTCAATCCTCAATCATTCCGAAAGCATGATAAAATGCACAACACACTCAAAGGGATCCTTGGGGTAGAAATATGTCCCGTTTCAAAATTTAAGGTACACTAGGATCCCGTGTTTGATTCCTTTACCTATTCCATGTCTGGCGGTAGAAAACCTCCATCAGAACCAGGCTTATGACAGGCTTTTAGATGATTCTAGGACGAACCTGGACTAGCTCCTTGTTTTCAATATCGAGGACGGAAGGGAAGCCTTCTTCCCACAGAATCATCCCCTCTCGAAGAGAGAAGATATCAACCCGTTCTAACAAGGAATTGTTAGTTCTGACCCAAATTAGTTGGCGAAGCCAAGTTTTCAAGGTGTATCCATTTGTGACTAGGAGAATGAGTAGAAGACCATTTTCAAAAAGGAAAAAGAGAAAAAAGGAAAAGATGAAAAAAAAACGACAAAGAAAAGAAGAAAAAAAGAAAGGAAAAAAAGAAAAAAGAAGAGAAAAGAAAAGAAGAAAAGAAATGTTGAAATGTTAATCGGAGTTCAAGGCGAAGCCAAAATGGCCAGGTAGTGCCATCAGTAGTCATCCATGCCCCTAAGTCCTTCCCGAGGCATTTATGAGGAAATAGTTAGGGATTCTGAGAATCAGTTAGCTTGTGTTAGTAAAGCCAAGCCTTTAGGGTCCAGACATGGAAATTTGAACCCACATCATTTTCCAACCCATTTGCACTCGGGTTTCATCAAACCCGAGACACCATTTCCAACCACATCAGAAGCCATAGCCCTTAGCCTTAGCACCACAAAACGAACCTTCAGAATGATGGTTTACCTTGCGAACCGATTTTTACCAAGCTCCACATCCCAAAGAATCACAACCTTTTGTACCAGCCCTAGACACCGGATACAACGGTACCTTACAGGCTAGAATGGGATACGACATGATACCTTAGGTGAAACCTTTGAGTGTGTACACACAATCAAAATGCCATGTTTATGCACCTCGATCGAACTACGTCGGATTTGATTTCGCTTCACGCGAATACGTAGGCAGTCCTTCAGAATAAGGGATTCAATCCACTCATCAACCAAGTTGTCATCTTGTCGGTTTCTTACGGGTCTTAACCAAGTCCAAATGAAGCCACCTTTGTTTGAGTCGGTCTTAGCACTCGATGTAGGCTAGGATGAGGATATAGGTTCGGATGAGTAGTGTCAAGTCTCGGAATGAGCTTTATCTAACGGTGTAGGCAAAGATGCTGAGTCACATAGATGTGGGTTTGTGTTGGGAACAGAAAATATGAAAAAACCCGCGAAAAAGAAAGAAGGCGTGGAAGAAAAATAGTAAAAGCCCGCTGAAAAGAAAGAAGGCGGTGGCAAGAAATGATGAAAACTCGCTGAAAAGAAAGGAGGCGAGGAGAAGAGTGACAAAATGTTCCCAACAAGAGTGATGTGTGTTGTCTAAGTGCTTTCATAAAATCAGTCCGTGTTTAGTGTCTGGGCGAAGCCAACGTTGTTGCTCCGTGAGTTTAATCCACCATGTCAATGCCAAGTGATCTTGATTCCCAGGTGCCCTCCATCCCATGTCGACGACCTTGTGATTCCCATTTGTCGTCTTTTGGCGCCAGAATGGCCAATTTACATTTCTACCCCCAACAAGTAAATAATCGAATTAAAACCCGTGCACACTTACGATTTTATTTTCCTTTTTTGTTTTACGGTAGCGGGCTACGCCCACGTTTCTTAACGGGTCATACAGAGTGTCTGAGTCGTATTTCCTGCTCACCCGTCAAGGTTCGATTTCAAAATGCCAAAGATTTCAGAATTCCGAAATTTCAAAAACTTTTTGCGAATTATGGGATAGATGATCCAAGTAGTGGTACATTTCAAGTCAAGGTTCAAATCTCAAAGTTCAAAATCAAATTTTGGGTCGACGACCCAACATCCAAGTGATTCATTTCAAATTCAAAATTTGGGTCGATAGCCCAATTATTCAAAATTTTCAACATGTTCAAATTTCGGGGCGATGACCCAGTCTTTCAAACTCAAATTTCGGGTCGATGGCCCAATATTCCAAGTGATGTCAAATTCAAACGTCGGGTCGATGGCCCAATTATTCAAAATTTTCAAATTCAATTTTCGGGTCGATGACCCAATCTTCAAATGATCCAATTTTAAGATCGATGATCCAAATGTGCATATGTGATGATTATTGCTTGTACATTTTCTGTGTTTCAAATATAGCAGGATATGCTTCAACTAGGGGCTCTAAAGTCTTCGACTTTAGAGCCATCACAAACTGGGGGCTGTGAAGCCGTTGGCTTCAGAGACCATTATCAAGAGGTAAAGGATGACATCCACCAAGAATTCAATTCAATTACAAGATTAAGAAATGGAAGAATTCCATAGCTGAAAGCAAATGATGAAAGCGGCGGCAACCTCCTCGGAAAGTCCCGTCCCATTTGAGCAAGTGTCGGCAGATGATAAACTTTGGGCATGTGTCAGCAGTTGCCGAACTACGACGCGGGTTTGATTCCGTCAGAAACAGATACGTAGGCGCCTAAGGATAAGGCTCAACCTACCATATATGCAATTTATGGGTCGATGACCAACGATGATAATTCGACGCAACAGAAGCAAGAGTTAATCCCCAACGAAGTTTCAGGTATAATCTCTTCTTATGGCTGGCGAGCTTACATACGCAAGTCTAATGGACTATAAACGACCCGTAGAATCCTCAGGTCGAGAGGGACCTGGGGTATACTTTGACTTTCGCCTTGTCCAAGCCTCAGTCAAAGTGGGGGCTCTGTAGATACCCGTATCCGTCGATATTGGAATTTATAGAGAACCCGACAAACACCCGATGATGATAGGACACATGTTTTCTTTAGTTGTCATTGTCATTATTTGGGCTCGTTTTACGATGTAGAATGAGCGTTGTCGACGGAGTATTTTATTAATTTAAATGATATTTAAATTAATGTTTTTTAAAGTGAATTCATTTTATTGTTTTAATTTGAATTTATTTTCTTAAACTTATTTTATTGAAAATAAAATAGATATTTGATTTGAAAAATCATTCTTTAGTTACTTGATTTGAAAAATCAATTTAAATCGTTTTATAAATCGTATTTGAAGAACTCGTTTTTTACGACGATTTTGTACGCGATTTTGAGCTCGTTTTCTACTTGATTTGGGCTCGATTTTCGACGCACTTTCGGCCCAATCCCCTCTCCTCCAACCCGTGTTCAAATCCCAGCCCAATCCCACCACAAAACCCTGGCTTAGCCCTCCCAAATCACGTCCCAAACAGC
Organism: Silene latifolia; assembly: GCF_048544455.1. Taxonomy (NCBI): domain Eukaryota; kingdom Viridiplantae; phylum Streptophyta; class Magnoliopsida; order Caryophyllales; family Caryophyllaceae; genus Silene; species Silene latifolia. The sequence goes on from NC_133533.1 coordinate 92,081,160, forward strand.
CCACACAACCAGTCCATAACCTTCCCGTGTTCAGCTTTACCAAGCCCCAAACCCGCTCCAAACACCACTTAAACCCGTGCCCATTAACCCTAATCTATACCCTAGTATCCTACCCATATTAATCTAGCTTAACCACCAAGAAAAATCCCTCCTAAACCCTACACGAGCTCACGAAAGCTGCTGGACAGCAGCAGCGAAACAAAGAGGCCCGACTGCTTGTTGCCCTACTTCTACACTTCGAAACTCCTTATAAATACCTCCTCTTCACCATACATTCATTCCTATAAGTTCTCCATACATACTACCTTCACTTACAAGCTTTAAACTCCAGAAACAAACCCTAATTGCCTCCCAAAAACCCTCGACAAAACCGACTTACAAACTGAGAATCAGTTTGTGTGTCCTCTTTGAAACCCTTAGTTCTCCCTTCAAACCTCCATCAAAATTCGAGTTTCTTGTTCCAAATTAACCATACAACATCCATCTACACATTAGACAAAGATTTACGTGCCAAATTGCCCTTGAGAGTACACGAATTCCCTCGAAAAACAGAGTGTTATACACTCTGTTTTCGCGGCTTTCTGTCTGTCCGATTCAGTGTTTGTGCTCGTTTTTCGTGCCCAATAACTCAAAACGAGCAGGGATTGTTTTAAGATCTCTGTTCTCCTCTCTTTATAGTTTTCAAAAAATCTTTTAAATCGAATTTTCACCGTGAAACGAGAGAGAAATCGCAGTTTGAAAGTTGCTGTCCAGATTTGCAAAAAACGTGTTGTTTGCTTTGTTTCTTCGTCGACGACGGCCTCTCGAGATAAAATATACCATCGATTACGACCCAAGACGGTGTCAACGATACATGTAGGTTGAGGGTGCGTCAAATCCTTCTCTTTCTCCCTTTTATTTCGTTTTTTTGTGTTTGTTTCTTATTGTTTCGTTTTATTTTGTTTATCGACTGTTATCATTAACTATGAAACTAGTTTAGTCAGAGTATGAGTTAAAGTACCACCATGAACACCCGCGTTGACTTGAGATGGGAAAGAAATTCGCTACATCAGTCGGTCGTAAACCCCGTCTCATTTACATATCCTCGTGTTCAAGGTAGGGCATTAATAAAACGAATTCTAACTTCGCTCTTCGCTTTTGACCCCTCTTTTGTTTCGTGTAATTCGACCCACCCTAGGACCCGTCACATGCTAGTATGACCTCTGATTGTTAACATATAACTTGTTTAGATGACATTCGATCAATTTAATAACCTAATTAGACACGTTAGGGTACATCGACATAGCTTTAAAAATCAACTAACATTTCTATAACCTAATTGAACGCATCTCTCTTTTCACTCGATTTCTCGCTAGCATAGGAGTGCGTGATTAGCATCTTCCTATTAACACTCGATGAGTTAACTTAATTAGCGAACTTGACCTAATTCGACCCCTTTAGGCCGTGTAGAACACTCGGTTTCAGGCGAAGCTTTATGACCTCTTTTATCGTTAATTTCTAATGTACATCCCATATCGCTTTGGAAATCTATCTAACCTAATGAACCTAACCTAGGAACTAGGGTGGCCGTGTCTGGGACCGTGTGCTTGGCCGCGCCTTTTGTCATTCTTGCTTCATCTTTACATCGTTTATTCATCGTTGTTTTGTATTTTGTAAATTACCTTTTGCTTATCGGGTCGTCTCTTGTAATTCACTTGTAATTAGTTTTCTTTTATCGAGTCAAAACCTCATCAAAAACCTTAGTCTCATTTGGTTAGACGGTTGTGCTCCAATTCACGTAAGAGCGTAGTAAATCGCATGTTGTTCAAAGCGACATGGCCCGATTTATGCTAATGCATGCTTTGGTGTGTGACCCAATGTCTAATTCGATAAGATTAAGCGGAAGCATGCATTACGAGGAGTGACCCAAGGCCGTGAGCTATGTAAACCATGGGCCACCCCTTTGTGCACGTTTTCCTAGGCCGAATGGCCATGTGTCGTGCATGGTGTCGTATATAGCAATTGTATTTAGATCGAGTTGTATCTCTAAATTCTCGTTGTGTCGGCATGAAATGCCCGGGTTGTAATAGGGTAGATCCCAACGGCTCCCCCATTCCCCTTAAGCCTTGCTTGCTTTGTATGTTGTTAGATCAATCAACCCACATGCTAAATTACAATTTTGTCAAAGTTAGTTTAGTTGCATCTAAATCAACATAGAAACTTCACATGTTAGGGTTTTAAAAACGATGTTTGCATATCATATATCGTAGTAGCTATGACCTTGTTTGAAATCCGATACCTGACTTAGTAGAGGCCGTTATCGACGGGCGGGGTTAGGTGTCCTTATGGGCTTCCTAACACGTACCCTCACCCCTTACTCAAGATCTATGGTTTGTGGATCCGTCTAAATACCATTGGATTACGAGAGTCATTCAAATCGAGTGATATAGGGTACAAGTATTTATCTTTAATCACTCGTAGTCGATTGGCTTTATGCTTTTCGACGAAAGGTGTAAAGTTGACTTGAACGGTTCCAAGTTCCCAAAAAACTTGGTGGCGACTCTAATTTGTCTTAATTCGATTCGAAAGAACCTCGAGTCGATAATTCCTAGTGTGGATCCCGCGGACGCAGTTCCCGAGGGCCTTGTCCACATTATGAACCAATAGTCGTACCAAATTGTTCCAATTTCTTGCCTAAACCGAAATTTCCCACAACTTCATATCTTACCATATCTTGCCATATCTTTTCATATCTTTTAAACAATTTATCCTAACCACTTGTTTATTTCATGGTAAGTATCCTAAAAAAAATTAAAAAATAAACTTACCTAACTCCCTCTCCACACGCCACCTCCACTTTCTTTTTCCCTTAAATCTCTTTTACCATAATTGATCTACTACCCCATAAATACCTATCCCCTACCATCACAATCAACACAACACCCAAAGAATTACCTTTAGACTTTTCTACACACTCAACCTCCAAAATCCTATAATCATCATGACTCCTCCCTCAACTCGCTTTCACTCGCCCTCAACGCGGTCCACAACTCGGACCGGGTCCTCCAAACCTTCATGCAACAAATCCTATGTCCCTATCAAAACTCCCTCACCTTCATCAAACCAAAAACAACCTAACCCCGATCATAACCGGGTTGATCCTAACTTAGAAGGGAAAAGACGGATGTTAAATAAAGGGAAAAAGAAGGCCTTAGGGTTTGAAGATTCGGTGGAAGAGACCGAGGTTATAGCTACTCAAGAAGGTCATCAAAGGAATATGTTTCGAGAATACATGCCGAATGCAATATCAATGGGGCTTGATAAGATTCGACTCACCGCGGATGAAAGAACCCGTGTCAACTTTGTAATGAGGTACGGTATTCATGGTGGTCGTTTCTACTCCGAAAAGTGGTATGGAAAAATCAAAGCTTTGCAATTTTTTAAGGATTTCTTGAATTTTCAAGAATGGAAGAAAGTTTATTCCTTTATTGGTCCGATTTATCCTATTGAGGTAATCCAATTTTATTCTTCCGTCTCCGTCAAAAATAATGTGTTGCATGCAGTGGTGAATGATTCCGAAGTCAAAATCTCCCTTGCCGATTTTTGTACTGCTTTCTTTTCGGTCCCGATGATGGGATCGAAATAAATCCGAGTGCCGAGTGGGGAGATGTGACGGAGGAAGAAAAGCTTAAAATTAAGAAGTCGTTTGATGTTGATGCTACGGGGTCAAGTAACATGCTTGCGGGGTCGTTTACCCCAAAATTGAAATTCTTTCTTAATTTCATTTGGAAGACGGTTGTTCCAAGGAGGGGTGGTCGTGATAAATTGTCGAGTTATGAGATGGTGTTGTTGTCTAAGTGGCTTGAAGGATCCAAAGTTAGTCTTCCTCGTCTTGTGTTTCATAAAATCGTTCAAATAAGTGTTTGTGTCACTGAGGAAAAGTTTTATACTACATTGGATTTGCCGTATGGAATGTGGGTCTCTCCGCTTTTGGAACAAAAAGGGGTGATTGGGATTTCTAGCTATGGTGTAAAGGTGAAAGATGAGATGTGTGACACTCATCTTAAGTTGATGAAGATTGGTGCCATTGGACCCGATTTGGTGTTTTTAGCAAAAGGGAATGTGGTGGAAAAATCGTCGGATGTGGTCTTGGTTGTTGAACAAAAATTGGAATCATTTATGGCAAGTATTTATGAGAAAATGGATGCGCAAAATAAGATGGTTGCGGAGTTGGTCTCGGGTTTGGGAAAAGACAGGAGAGAGGCTTCGGGTTCGAAGGGTTCGGATCTTGGTGAAGTCTTGTCTTATTTGCATGGGTTGGAAGCACGGGTTGATGCTATGGCTAAGGATGCGGCTCGGGCGGCCAAAGAATGTGTTCGTCATTTTAGTTCTTTGGCTAACTTAGCTAGTCAAGGTGGGGCTTTGTGGCGTGAAGGGAAGGCTATGCATTAGGATATGCGGGTTGTTTACGAGGCTACCCAAGCCTTGTCATTGAAAGTGCTTAATTTTGAGCGGTGTCTCACGGCACAAGCTAACCATGTCTGTTCATGCTTTGATCGTCTTGACTCTCTTGAGTTTAGGACCCGTCCCGGTTATGTCAACCCCAATGTCGTGAAACGTGACATCCCTTAAACCCGTCCTCTTCTTTTCCTTGCCTTTCTTTTGTTAGACTTTATATTTTGCATAATTGTCTAATTCGGCCCATTTTGGCTTGCTTTTCATTCGGCCCATTTGGCTTAAACACTTGCTTCTTATTCGGCCCAATTGGCGATTAGACTAGTTTGGTTTGTAGTACACTTATTTTCTATTTGGCATGTTTATGTAGATTACTTTCTCGTTTTATAATATTTCCTTGCATGCTTAATACGTGTCTCGAACCATATCATTCTAGTTGTTTTATGTCTTTTCTCATCTTTTCGATGATGTCAAGAGGGGGAAGAAATTATTTTGACTTAAGTATTTGCCTAAGCTTGCTCCTTGTCGGAACCTTTAATCTCTTAAGGTCCTTAGATGCTATACTTTGTATATAAGTGATTGTTCTTGCGTTAAAATGTCTATGACTTTTATAGTATTATGTTGAGGGGGAACTTCCACTTAGTCACAAATCGTAAGATACTTGTCATCATCAAAAAGGGGGAATTTGTTGGACCATATAGATATATGATTAGGTTTTGATAATGACAAGTGTGTGCCTCGTGTTGTATAACCTCTTGCTTGTAATCGTTTGTTTTGTCTTTGTTAGATTAACTTAGGTTTACAAGTTAGCAAGTAATGTTATAGCATTCCTAGCTATAACATTGAAGATTTGTGAGGCATCATTCAAGTAATGTTATAGCAGCTTGAGCTATAACATTGAAGATTCTTAAAGCATCATAAGCAACTGTAACAAGTTTCAAGTATGATGATCATTCAAGCAAAAGGCTAGATCAAGTCTTTAACAAAGCTCAAGATGAAGAGCTTTTGGTCAAGATAAAAAGAAGATCCTTTACTGAAGATCTCCAGGAAGATTAGTTAGTATAGGTCTTCATCTAATGACGGCATATTAAGTTAAGAATATTGGGAAGGTAAAGTTATAGCTATTTCACCTATAACTTTACTTACCAAACTTAAAGTTATAGCTGTTTCTACTATAACTTTAGGTAGCATTTTTAATAGCACGATTTCAATAGTTTTAAAATCATTTTTCAAAGGATAAAATTCTTTAACCATATTTCGAAATCATTTGTGTATATAGTAGAGTTGAATTATGGGTTGTTATAATAGGTAACTTGCATATCTCTATTGGTTAGTAAAACGACTTATGGGTCGTCATGCTACCTAGGGTTTGCTAGTCTATTTAACCTAACTCTAATTCAAGAAGAGAGATATTCATCCAAGATGGGGCACGGGCCTAGGGTTTCGGCCGTGAGCTGTAAACCGTTGGGGCGTGTGAAGTTGTTGTGCATAAGTAACCTATCTAATCAAATTTAGCTTATATTTATATAAGATATTTTCCTATCTTTATAATATATGATTTGATTTGTTTACTTATCCAAACATCTTAAAGATATAGTTTTAGAAAACAAATAAGATTTACTTTTATCTTATTTACCTAAACTATGATATCTTGGATTAAGTTAGGAAAGAGATAAAGAATTATCTCTTGTAATCCTTGCCGCCTATCTCACGGCATCCTAGGGTTTCGTGCAAACCCTAGTTCTCTCTTCTACTATAAATACACTTGATCATTCCTTGTTTAAGTAATCTTTTCGAAATACAACAATCCTTGCAAAACATATTTGACTTTAATTCTTAATTGTCTTATTGTTTTGTTTTTGGAAATATTGCGAAAAGTCGTGCTCTTTAAATTGCTTATCTTTCTTAAGATTACGTCATAAGATATTAGTACTTCATATTGTTTGTTACTCGTTCAATTGTGTGAACACTTAGAAGAACAATCAAGTGCTTTCTTAGTAACTTAAGATAGTCAAATCGAATATCTAGTGATATTCAAATCGAGTTATAGTTAGAGTTAACTATACGAGGTGGGTTGATAATTTTGTAATCCGGAGTAAGGTACTAAAATTATTAATCGAGAATAGTGGACGTAGGCTTCGACGTGTGAAACTAAACCACTTCAAATATCGTGTGTCCTTGCATCTTTCATTTCAGTCATTTCATTACGTTCATAATCAATTAGTTAATTAATTAAAGTTTAATCAATAAACTTTAAGTAATTAATTACTTTGATATAAAATAAAAAGTAGGCATAATTTTTAAATACTCAATTCACCCCCCTCCCTCTCGAGTATTTCGGGTGTGATAGACTCTTCAACTATGATATTAGAAGTTGTATTAGAAAGTCAATCCATAATTGTAATGTATGAATCTTACTTATGCTTTCTCCTTCGCGACTCATATAGGATCGACTTTATGCAGGTTCCCTAAATGCATGTCGTATTCTCAATTGAATTTCATATGTTGAATAAGATTCTGTTAGTCAAGTGTGAAATGGAAGAGGAGAGTAGATTTTGGGATGTCTAGAGGCGCATCAGCTTTAATGTCACTTCTACTATGATTCCGTAAGTGCCTTTTTTTGTATTAATTTCTCCGGGGATTTATAAGTAAAACATAATTTTTCATTTCATTTGGGATTTTTGGGAGATAATTCATCGTAGCAATTCTTGTTTGATTTATTTCTCCTTGGGTTTGTCGACCCACAATTGTGACGTATGAATCTTGATTGATTATGCCTTTTTATCGGTGACTTGTATTTGCTTTCGACTTCTCTAATGACAGTATGACTAATTATATATGCAGATTCCTGTGCAATGGAAGATGAGTAGATCTCGACTACCAAGAAGTTAATTTGGTGGCAACAAGTTGTCTCGCTCTTCAACCTTTTTTTAAAATTATGTCACCTTATAAATTTGTTTCTGATTTTATTGATCGGTTACTCGGTTAGTTGTCTAAGTTAGGATAGATCTTTTAGTAATTGGATGGATTTGGATAATAGGTTGATTGCATGATGATATTTGTTGTTAATTATTAATTTATCTTACATTTGAGAAATATGTTGAATAAGATTCTGTTAGTCAAGTGTGAAATGGAAGAGGAGAGTGTCTAGAGGAGCATCAGCTTTAATGTCGCTTCCACTATGATTTTATAAGTGCCTTTTTTTTTTAATTTCTCTGTGGATTTATAAGTAAAACATAATTTTTCACTTCATTTGGGATTTTGGGAGATAATTCATCGTAGCAATTCCTGTTTGATTTATTTCTCCTTGGGTTTGTCGACCCACAATTGTGACGTATGAATCTTGATTGATTATGCCTTTTTATTGGTGACTTGTATTTGCTTTCGACTTCTCTAATGACAGTATGTCTAATTATATATGCAGATTCCTGTGCAATGGAAGATGAGTAGATCTCTGTAACACCCCCTCATACCAAGGTGCCTTACCAGGACCACCCTACCATGAAAGTGTGTTACCATCTCGGTTGCCCGAGGTTAGTACATATCAAAAGCGTCTGAACTGAGCACATTTATTAAAGTACTGTAAAGTATAAAGTTTACAACATCCAAACTCAAATACTGTTTTACCAAAATACAACTTCGTAGTCTGACAATAAAAGAAATCCAACGAAGACTCAGACGGTGATGCTATGACTCGTGATGGCAAATCTCCCAAGACAGTCCCCAAGCTCACACTAGCAATACCTGTCAAGCCTGCTCACCAACCCCGAATGGATCACCGCAGATTCCACAAACAACACGGGGTCAGTATTACTCAAATATTAAGACAAACAAACAGAGAAATCAACTGATCATTACCAATGTCCAATCATCCAATCTCCCACAGTAACCGACTACACACCAAAGTGTGTAGCCCTGCCAGGTTACCCATCGCAACAGGTAACCCTCGCCGTCAGTGGGTGACCGCAGCCGATCCCACCTAGTCCAGCTCCTCAACGAGCGACAACAATCCTTGTCCCTTAATGTGCACATCCCCTCCCGTGGCGGGTTCCACGGAGGGCGAACTAGGGTGTGAAGCAACTCCCGCAAGTGACTCCACCAAAATCACAATCACATGACATCACAGCCATCTGAATCCCCTCACACCAACATCGTCACCACAATCTCCATACTCCGATGATCAACAGATAACAATAATCACATCAAACATGTCTTATAAAGAACAGTAAACTGAGTAGGAAACCCTACCTTAGCAATCAACAGTGGAATGAACTCGGACAATCAGAAAGGCTCCTCTACGAAGTCTTCTCCTATACCATAATCATATCACAAAATTACACATTTCACAACCCCATATTCCCAATTCCGTAATTGTACAGTAACCCCAACGAATACAAACAACATATAATTAGAACTTACCAACAGTAGGATGAGGAATTATACGCAAGGACTCCGAAGCTTTCACAAACAACAAGGCTATGGGATGATTATGGAGTGATTAGGGAGAGATTAGGGTTAACGTAGAAATGATGAAGTTGAAATGATGTTTTGAAAACTGACGCGCGATATAAAATAATTTTAAACACTCCCTAATCAAACCGTCAAAATAATACTCGCCAGACCGAATACTCGGTCGAGTAAAGTTATACTCGGCCGAGTGTCCTCTACTCGGTCGAGTATTCATCGGCTGAACCAAAACAATTCACAACAGCAGCACTACTCGGCCGAGTAGGCTCTACTCGGTCGAGTAGTCACCAAAGAAAATCCGTAGTGTTACAATCTTCCCCCCTTAAAAATAACTTCGTCCCGAAGTTCACACTCTACTATAAAACAAAGCACTACACTACGCCACAAGACTATACTAACCATATATAACAACACCAAGGAACTATACAACTCACCACAAAAATCATTACCCCGACTCAAAGCAAAACAACAAACAAACAAAACACGACCGCGACCATCTCCTACTCCCCTAAAAAGACAACGGTTACGTCCCCGTAACCAACCATACCTGATCAAAAAGGTTAGGAAAACGTTCTCGCATAGCTTCCTCGGTTTCCCATGTGGCTTCCTTTACATTATGATTAGACCAAAGGACCTTGAGTAAGACTGTCTCACCATTATGGGTCCTACGAACCTTCCGATCAAGAATCTCCTTAGGAATCTCGGCGTAGGACAAGGACTCATCAAGCTCGATGTTCTCCATTTCAAGGATATGCGACGGGTCGCTCACATACTTCCGAAGTTGGGATACATGAAAAACATTTTGCACTCTATCCAAAGCTGGTGGTAACGCTAACCTGTAGGCTACCTCGCCAACACGGTCCAAAATCTCATAAGGACCTATAAACCTTTGGCTTAGCTTACCCTTTTTCCCAAACCTCATAACACCTCGCATAGGTGACACTTTTAAAAGAACCTTGTCACCTACCGTAAACTCAATGTCCTTGCGGTGCAAGTCGGCGTAGCTCTTCTGACGATCTTGAGCTGCTCGCATCTTTTGCCGAATTAACTGGACTTGCTCAACCATATCTTGAACCAGTTGTGGCCCTAAAACCACCGCCTCGGAACTATCATCCCAACAAACTGGACTTCGGCATTTCCGGCCATACAAAGCTTCAAAAGGTGCCATCCCCACGCTTGTATGATAACTAATATTGTATGAAAACTCAATCAGATCAAGCCTGTCTTCCCAACTGCCCCCAAACTCCATAACACAAGCCCTCAACATGTCCTCTAAGGTCTTGATGGTCCGTTCCGTCGACCATCGATTCTTGGATGAAAGGTGTACTCATCTTTAAAGTTGTACCCATCAACTCTTGCAGCTCTTGCCAAAACTTGGATATGAACCTCGCATCACGATCAGAAACGATATCCTTAGGTATACCATGTAACCGAACCACATGCCTCCTGTAACCCAATGCCAGCTGCATCTTAGACCAAGTATCTTTCATGGGAACGAAATGGGCTGACTTGGTTAACCGATCTACAATCACCCAAATTATGTTGTTACCTTGTTGTGACCTAGGTAACCCCACAATGAAGTCCATGGAGATCGACTCCCACTTCCACTCAGGTACATCCAAAGACTGAATCTTACCTTGTGGTCTATGATACCCGTCGTTGTGAGTACCAAAAATAAAATATATAATTTCCTATTAAGACTAACCTAGGCTAGTGGTAACAGGGTCGAACCACAAGGAGGCAGACGTAATTTCTAGTTGTCTAATAATAGTCTAAAGTAACAATTGTGGGGGTTGATTTGAATTGGTCTAAGACTAAGAATAAATAAAAACAATAAACTAAAAAGACGGATTAAACAGATAAAGAAGAGGTACTAGGATGGTCGGTTCATTATAGCTTCGGCGGCATCATACTAAACAGGTCCAAATCGAACACAAGTTAGGCGGGAAACAAGAGGTCCTCTCGGTCCACTCTTAACAAATACCATCTTTCGATCTCGCTATAGGTCCCTAATATCACTAATACTGACTCTCGTCCTGAAGAGTGACTAACGGTCTAAACTATACCTATCTTTCGAACTCAGCACAGTTTAGTCATTTTAATTGATGGTCTAACAACTTACCCTATCTTTCGATCTAATGGGTCAGTCATAAATTAAGTATCTAACTGGTCGCATGCATTCGATTCGTTAAATACAACATTAAAACAATTAAAACGAAAGATAAAACCCCACGAGGTCAGTCGATCGACCAAGAATGTCAGTCGATCAACTGACACGCGAATCAGGCCGTGTTCAATCTATTGCCGCCTATGCTATAATTCGCCTACATCCTAGCATAAATAATCTAGCTACTCATCCTGAGGGTAAAAACAATAATAACGATGATAAAACTAACTACTGAATTCATGCTTGAAACGATAAAGTAAACAATTAACATAAACAATTATTTGGTTGCGGGAATCTAGCTAGGAATTCTATACTAATGATGAAATAAAACAATAAACTGAAATTAGGGCAGATGAATACCGAATTTGCAGAGGAAAGATTAGGAATAAGAACCAAAGATCCAATGCTTAACAATAATCCAAACCCTAATTCCAAAACTAAATATTACTGTATGAAAACTTGAGTCTAAATCGAGATTCGAAACTTAGCTAAAAACTGAATGTCAAACTTAGTATTCTAGGTTACGTTATATACCAAATAACGTAACATTATTATCAAAACCTAAAACTTAATGGGCTTATGCTTCCTCAGTCTTTTAATTCTCGTCTGGAATAGCAATTGGGTCGATCGACTGCTAGAACTGGTCGATCGACTGATCTTCAGTAAACAGTAGCTTCTGGAACCTGATGGATGGTCGATCGACTAAGGGTGGTGGTCGATCGACTGCTTGAGCTGCTACTTGTCTTTTATAATCTTGTGGATTTGTCTTTTGGGCCTTGAATTGCGCACCAAGGTCGTTCCTCGGGTGAATACTTCACGTCATATGCAATGCAAGATACTCGGGGATGGATTTAGCTCGATTTCCGCTGGATTCTTCACATTTCTGCAATAATGTACAAAAATACGGAAGTAGACGGAAGTAGGGAGAAATGTAGCATAAACTACATGAATGAGCTCTGAAATGCGTGTAAAATGGGATGTAAAACATCATATAAAAGATACGCATCAAACTTCCCCAAACCAAACCCTTGCTTGTCCCCAAGCAAGAACTAGACTCGATCTAATGACCTAATGGAACAAGTTCAATCTCAGAGCGAAATGCAACGTGTAAGACCTAAACCAATTTAATGCACAACCAACAATCAATTAGCAAATGAATCATGCAAACGAGTTATGTAGTCGTTAGAAAGTCTTTGAACCGTCAACCATAGAGACTTATCAAATCGGACTCTCACGGGTCGCTCATATCACACATAAGCACAGGTGAATATATAAGAGAATAGAAAGAATTCATTTTGTAAAGACTCTCACCTAACTGCGACCTATAAGAACATGCCTGCAATCTAATATGAAAGTAATCTCTACAACCGTACATACGCATTCCAACCAACAAGAGACCATGACACATGCCGAGGTATAAATATGGAAATGTGAGGTATGGGTAGGAAGAGGCAAAACGTTTTATGGTAAAGTGGAGGTACAGGTGATCAAGCTAGTACCAAAACGGAACCAAATGACAACATCCTTCTTCTTGCTCATAATCAACAGAAACGGTGCTACAGCAAGCACAAATCTCACAATCTCCGGTATAAAAGTAATCAACTAACTCCCCATTAGGTATAAATGCAACATGGGAGCAAAAATCGCCATAAGATAAAGGATCGAATTATGCGAATTGATTCTTTTTTTTCCGAAGCTCAGTCGATCGACATATGATGCCAGTCGATGGACTGCTTAAACAGTACATAATCCCTTTTTTTTCTTTTTTTTCTTTTCGAAGCATTTTTCATCTCTTTTTTTTTCTTTTCTTTTCCATTTCTTTCTTTCCTTCATTTCGTTTCCCAACCATCATCTCAAAATGAGCATATGCCACCGAAAAACGAGTAACAATCCCAAGGACACGGACTACTAGCTTGACAAAGGACAGGCTAAATGTAGGATGTAGTAATGGGACAAAAAGGCTATTTTTGGCAGTGTGGAGCTTATGGGCAAAACGAATAAGGGGAAACCTCTACCACATGTGTCAACTAACCACAGACCGAATGCATACAGGTATCAAGCAGATTAAATTCATATTTATGCACGTTGATATGACATGTCTCATAAGGAGTACTACTCACATCCTAGATGAACTGGTCATGAATGTCACCAGTTATAGACTCTAAATCTCAGAAATATGATGTAGCTTGCCAAAAATCTCAGAACTGGTCATGAATGTCAGCAAGAATTTTAACGAAAACTCGTAGACTATGCATATATGATTCTACTAATAACACGTCAATCAAGCAAGGCTCAGGCAAAACAGGTGCAGAATGCAATATCATCCTTGAAATACTACTGTTCCGACTCGACCTATATGCTAAAATAAACGTGCATTTTATGAAATTTTTTGAAAGTTTTCTCAATTTTTTTTTGGATTTTGTATATATAAGGGAAATAAAATAAACAATGCAAGACAGAACTGTAAACGTGAATGCAAGAAAATGATATGCGACGCAAAACCCTTCCCCAAACCAAATCGCACAATGTCCCCATTGTGCAAAATCATGTAATGAAGAAAAATGGAAAACGGGAATTGCGAGAAAATTAAATAAATAAGACATGAAGAGGAGATCAGGAACTCACAAGACTTTAAGCGCAGCAAAAAGGAAACCTCCCCAAACCAGCGTGAGCTAGGAGGTTTCAGTAGCCAGCAGTGCTACTAATAAGTACCTGAAAGACAAATAAAACCCACGCATAAAACCGAGAAGAAAACTTTAAAGCGGTAAATATGTGCACAAATGATAAAATTTAGAAGAAATAATTAATTAGACGGAAAATAAAGTGGAGTAGAAAACTCCCTTAAGTCCGCATATCGACCAAACACAGCAGGGGAGAGGTCGTGAATAGGTACAGCAGCGTCCCTGGTCGATCGACCAAAAGGGGCAGTCGATCGACCACCGTCTCAGGAACAGTAGCTCCTGGAAAGTGCAACTCAGTCGATCGACCTATGTAGCCAGTCGATCGACTGAAAATACTGCAGTACTCCTCTTTTCTTCGTATTTGCTCAATTACTTGAGCTAATGAGGTCTTAAAACCTGCAAGTGCACAATAATATGCGCCCAAAATTGCGCAAAACCCAGAATAAAGTCTAAAGTACTTAAAAATCCTAAGCAAATAAGATAAATGCGAAGTTTCGGGAACACAAAAGCAATAAAAAGTGTTTAAGAGCAATAAAATGTTTGGAAAACATGTGACCAACTAGTAGTTGATCAAAAACGGCCACGGTATGGCCCACTTCGTCGGCTTCTGGCTACTAGAGGTAGCCTCAACGGTGCTTATCTTAGCAGCTGCACCCTTCTTAGCTTCCACGTCCGTATGGCTCAACGGATCAACATTCTCATCATCTCCCCAGTCAAGGATCTCTTCGGGCTCGTCAGAATCCAAATCAGACTCTCTGGCTTTGACCGGCTCGTCATCAACTACCTCATCAATTCCATAGCTCAGGCAACCAAGACCTCCTCTTTGAATGATCGGCTTCTTTGCAGCGGAAGCAACAAGCGGCTCGCCCTTCCCCAAACCAGCTCCTGCAATGTCTAAAACAACACAATCTTCCTCCTTTTTGCTCCCAGCCTGGGGCGGAGTTGTTAACACAGGAGTGAAGGAAATGTAGATTCATATACATACTAACATACTCATATATGTTAAAATTAATTTGTCATAAAATTAAATACGGATTTTATGCATGCAAACATAAGATAAAATAGAGGAGAAATCATATTCTTACATTGGATTTGGATTTAATGGGCACAAGAGAGATCACCTTTCTCTCTTGTTCTTGAGCTTTCCAAATGGAAGAACAAGGATTCAAGTGTAGAATCCCTCCCAAAAGCATATACCCAAGGAATACATCTTAATAAACCAATACTATTTAGATCTAGTAATAATAATAATGGTTTGTCAATAAAATTGATACAAATAAATTGTATTTTGGCTCTTGATGATTTCGGTCAAGAGGTAGAAATTTTGTGAGTTTATTTCTCTAGAATTCTCATAAATTGTAGAGAGGTTTTTATGGATTTTCTTACACTAGAAAATTAGATGGGAAGAATGAATGAATGAATTAAGAGAAAAGCTCTTCTCTCTTTTCATGTGGAGTGGCCGAAAATTTGGCTTTGGGTAGGCTGCCCAATAGCTTTCATCTTTGCTCTTCACAAGAGACTAGGCATGCAAGCCTACTAGTTAGCTTTTATCATTGTGTCTACCACTAAACAATTAACACAATTTTATTCCACTAACTCCTTATAATTTCGGTACATACAAAATAAAATGGATGGTCCATTTTATTTTGTTATTTGTCAATTGTAACATATGTGACATGTTACTTGACATATGAAATTGTAATGTATTTTTAACATATTAAAAATCAACATACTCATAAAATATGTCATATACAAAATCGACTAGTAATTCGTAATTACTTGTACCAAAATGGTTTCCAAATTATAAACTACAACATTCTGTATTTATAATAATTTATTCATTCCGTTTCAATTGTTTCTTTTAACAATAATTTCATCCAAGTAATAAAATAATTCGATTACTTAGACCGTGTCTTATTTAATCATATTACAATAAGATACTTAAATTATACTCACAAAATCATCCGTCAATTTTAAGCAATTTAATTAACTCATATCGGTATATGATTAATTAAATAATCAATTAAGAGTATTTCCCTATAGGTATGACCTAAGGGGATCAACTGATCACCACCGTCGCACGACAGTAATGTCAAACTCTAGTCAGCCAATCATTACCGATATGTGTGGACCAGTTGACTTGTAAAATATTACATCCCACATGTATTCATAAAATGAGATTTAATAATGATATTTAAATCATGTGATCGCACTATTGTTGAGGACACATTTCCCAACAAGGAGTAGTAATAGAAACAGGTAATTCAGGAAGCACAAAGTACGATTTCTTGTCAGAAACTGTATTGCAAGTCACAGGCCACATGGGGTCCTTTTTCTTAGCCGGATGGGCAAAGACAATAGAATGCTTTCCCACTTTAAAAGTCAAGGTACCTAGACCGACATCTATAACTGCACCAGCAGTGTGCAGAAATGGCCTACCCAAAATAATGGGAATATGAGCATCCTCAGGCATGTCAAGGACAACAAAGTCAACAGGAAAGAAAAACTTCCCTATTTGGACAGGGATGTCCTCTAGGACTCCTATGGGTTGGACCGCAGATCGGTCGGCCATCTGTACTGTCATATCTGTCACCGCAAACCTAGTCAATTTGAGCTTCCTAGCTAGACTCAATGGCATGACGCTTATACTAGCTCCTAAGTCACATAATGCCTTCTCAATAGAGAAGGTACCTATATTGCATGGAACAGAAAAGCTACCCGGGTCCTCTAGCTTATGGGGTGCAGTGTGAGACAAGTAAGAGCATGACTCTTTAGTTAATGCGACAGTGTGAACATGTTCAAGTGACTTTTTCTTTGACAGGCGTTGTTTCATGAATTTAGTGTATGCTGGCACTTGGTTGACCAACTCAAGGAAGGGTACTTGCACATTCAAACTACGGATAACCTTTTCAAATTTATTGAAAGATACCTGTTCTTTTGTTGGCACTAGTCTCTCCGGATATGGGGCTGTAAGAAGTACCTTAGCCCTCTCCTCTAAATCGCGCGTGCCGGTATCCGTGGACTTAGGCTGAAAGTCCATCACCTTCTCCTTGTTGAAGCTTGACCCCTCTCCAGACCGTCGCAAATGTGAGCCATTGACCGTCATCGGATCGAACTTCGGAGCCGGGACTGACCCATCAGCACTCGGGTCTTGTCCTAATATCTTCGGGACTGTCGAACCCCGAAACAAATAGTCTCTCAAATTGTCGGGCATCGGAGGACGAACAATCTCGCTATCAGCAGTAATCTTGGTCGATCGACCACTATCCTCAGTCGATCGACCACGGTGCACGCTTCCGATTCAGAGTTCTTTGTAACCCGCATATCAGTCGATTGACCGGGTATATCAGTCGATCGACTGATATACCTGGTAGACGCCTGTTTCTTTGATTTATTCGTGGAAGCTTTCTTTTGACTTGTTTCCGGCTCATCTTTTTGAACAGCGTCCTCGACCATGGCAGGACCCTCAAGGGTGGACCCACTGCTCAAAGTGATGACGTTTAGGGTCTCCTTTTGGTCAGTTTGAGTCGGTAAGTGTCCGGGAGCTCGAGTGGTACTCTTACTAGCCAATTGAGCAATTTGGCTCTCTAGTAGCTTCATCCCGGCCTCTCTTGCTTGGGACTCCTTCAACAACAAGTTCTTGAACTCAGCAAAATCAGAACTATGGGATTGTTGTTGCTGCTGCGGCATATAAGGAGGTTTTTGATATTGTTGTTGCTTTTGATGAGGGGGCACATAGGGTTGTTGCTGCTGTGGTGGAGGTTGAGTCGGATTCAAGACATTCTGGCTACTCCACCTCAAGTTGGGGTGGACATTCGGCTCATAGTACGTGTTTGTCTACCTATAGTGTTGAAAGGCAGCACAAGACTCAAAGGGACTAGGGCAATTCTTCGAAACGTGTCCCTCAGCTCCACACCTTTCGCAGACGAAAGGACCGTATGACACAACATTTACTTGGTAAATACCCCCCTTTGAAGCTCCTCCTAGTTCATACTTGTCAAATCTCGCAGTAAGAGCTTCAAGCGCAGCAATAGAGGAAGATTCAGCAGCTCTCCTCTGGTTCCCTCTGGAATTCCCATACTCAGCCTTGTGGGTGGCTAGATCGTCAATGATCTTCCACCCCTTGGTTGCTCCCAAGTTCTCAGCAAATCGGCCATTGGCTGCAGCATCCAAAATAGCCCTCTTATCGTCATACAGCCCATTATAGAAATGATTGCACAAGCTCCATTTTTCGAAACCATGGTGCGGTATGGTTCGCACCAACTTCTTAAAACTGACCCATGCTTCGTGGAAATTTTCGTCCGGCCCTTGTTTAAAGCTCATGATTTGGGCTCTAATAGCAATCGTCTTTGAAGCAGAAAAGTACTTCTTGTAGAATGCCAATGCCAAGGAATTCCAGTCGGTGATCCCATGAACGGTTCGGTCCAGATCTCTATACCACTCCCTTGCTGCATCACGAAGGGAGAAGATGAACATGGTCTCCTTGATCTGGTCTTGGGTCACGCCGGCTGGTGGGGGTATGGAACAGCAGTAGTCAATAAATGTTTCCACGTGCTTAGCCGCATCTTCATTTGCGGCTCCCCCCGAATCGTTTCTCTCAACCATATTAATGTATGAAGGCTTTGGTTCGAACTTCCTGGCATCTCCCAGTAACTCGAACCCCTTATATAATTTTGCAATTGTCGGCTCGAGTGACTAGCTATACTCGCTTCCTCGGCCATGACGGAATTTCGGAGAAGTAATGTCTCTACCAAGAAGTGGAAACGGGTGAAGAATGTGGGTCTTCCTCAAACAGTTCGTTCTCGTAATAGCTTGACAGAGTACTCAGCTCTTCCTCTGTCGGTAATACCCTTTGTGATCGTCTCAACTCGCGCAAAGATTTCTCTATCTCAGGATCGAATGGTACTAGTTCACCACCCTGTGACCTGCGCATAAGAGGAAACTACAAAAAGAATATAAGAAAAGTTTAAGGAACGGATGTCCCTTAAACTAAGAAAGACTAAAACTAAAACAACTAAAAATTAGAACTATTGCCTCCCCGGCAACGGCGCCAAAATTTGATACCCGTCGTTGTGAGTACCAAAAATAAAATTTATAATTTCCTATTAAGACTAACCTAGGCTAGTGGTAACAGGGTCGAACCACAAGGAGGCTGTAATACTCCGTATTTATAAGTCTTGGGGTACTCTATCGAGTAGGCCTTACTCTGTCGAGTAAGGGTAAGTTGCGTTTTAGAAAAGCTCCTGACCTGTTGGGTACTCGATCGAGTAACTGGGGTACTCGATCGAGTAGGGGGGTACTCGATCGAGTATCCTTGGGTACTCGATCGAGTAGCCGGTTTTACGGGGAATTTTCTCGGGTTTTGTTAAATATGCGATTAAGTTATATAAGCTTTGTCGTCATTATTCTAAATCACTTTTGCAAAACCTAAATCACTGTTTAAGAGAGAAAGCAAACAAGTTCTTCATCCTAATCGCATAATTAGCAATCCCCGGAGTTTGGAAGGTCAGTTCTTAGCGTTGATCATACCGTTGAGTTCCTTGCGTCGAGGGTAAGATCTATGTACCCTTTTTATTGTCTTTCCTTTGATTTGGTTAAACACTAATTTAGAGATTTGGGGGTGTTATGTGTAGTATGTGATTTGGTAGCCTTTATGTGTTATATGATAGGAGGAGGGTTCATAGAGGAGGCTTTTTGATTCAAAAGAGAGAGACCGTCGATTGTGTGCTTACCGGGTAGGATTTCTACTCGGTATTAATCCCATAATGGGATATTGGTTGATGTATTGTGTTTGGTTGTTTGATATAATAATTGTACCGTGTTTGTGGTTGTGATCGTTGTTGATGGTTCGCGAGGCGTGGCCTCGGGCGAGTGGGGTCACTTGCGGGAGTGGCTTCACGCCCTAGTTTCGCCTTCTGTGGAACCCGCCACAGATGGGATGTGCACATTAATGGACAGGGTTATCGCTCACTATGTGGAGCGGGGATTTGGTGGGTACGGCTGCGGTCCCCCACTGGCAGGGCTGGTCCAGTGGACAGTCAGTGATTGAGATGTTTGGATTTGGCGTGATTGCATGTGTGTGACGATTAAGTCATGTCATTTTGTCTTATTGTTAATATATATTGAACAGTGTGATTAGTCTTGACCCGGTGTTGTTTTGTAAACTGCGGTGATCCATTCGGGGATGGTGAGCGAGATATTGAGCGGGTATTGAGATGAATACTTTGGGATAGGCTGGGATGGCCACGACATGATGATAGGAGTCTTCCGCTGTAGCTTATTAGTTGTTTACATTTCAGTTAGAACAGTCAGTTTGAGAACATGTATTGTACTTTTGGTTTGGTTTGAGTATTGTAACTCTTCACTAAGTATTTATAATTAAATGTTGTTTCTTCATTTTTTATTTGATTATCATACCTCGGGCAACCGAGATGGTAATGTCCTCATACCTGAGTGGTCCTGGTAAGGCACTTGGAGTATGGGGGTGTTACAAATGGTATCAGAGCGACGATCCTGAAACCTGTAACCAATGAACCTAATGAACATAGGGAGTCAACTAAAATGAACCCGGGGTAAAAGTTGTAGGAGCTAATGCAACGGCTTGGGAGACGTCCTGAAGCCGCGAACTCGCCCTGCAATTTTGAACCGGTCACATGGGGAGGAGTGTTTGTCAAGTCGTATGTGTTGCTTGGTTAACTTGTGTGTGAATGTGATGAAGTGTGTGTAGTTGTTGGATGATTGAAGTAGAAATTTGAGAATGTGAAGGAAAGATTGGTGATATATAGAAATTGGTAGTTGGAATGATAACATGTTGGATGTTTACAAGGTGGCGTTTGATAATATGATAAAATGATTTCGAAGATCGTATGAAAGGATGCGTAGCATTCTATGCTTAGTTATGATATAATATGTGATTTTATAAAGTTGTTAGCATGTTAGTATATGACATAGCATGCGGGTAGCGTTTCTGAATTAGCATGACTCGATCGAGTGGGACTGACTTGATCGGGTGAGTTTTTGATGATTTTGAGTTCAGAATCGAGTTTTGGGGTACTCGATCGAGTAACTAGGGGTACTCGATCGAGTAGCCTAGCTACTCGGTCGAGTATGTTAGAGATCAGAAGGTCTGTTTGGGTCTGATGTTTGGGTACTCGATCGAATATGGAGGGGCACTCGATCGAGTAGCCCGTTACTCGATCGAGTAGGTTTGGGCACTCGATCGAGTAGGGTCTGGACAGCGTGTTTTCGTGTTTTGAGGTTTAGTACGTGTGTTTATGTCTACCCTTTCTTATATAGCTTCAAGATGTCGCCCAAGAGAAACGCTTACTATGCCAGAGCTGAGACCATGAATATGGATGATATCGTTAAGATGTTGGAGCACCAAGATGCTCTTACCGAGACCCTAAAGAAAGTGAATGAGGATAAGGATAAGGGTAAGGAGAAGGAGGTTGATCATTCTAAGATCAGCCTCTATATAGCGAGGTTCAACCCGAAAGAGTATAAGGGAGTTGGGGAGCCTAACCTTCTTGATAGTTGGCTGAGAGAGATGGAGAACATATTAGATTTGGTTCACTGTCCTGATGAGATGAGAGTGGAACAGGCTGCGTTCTATCTGAGGGAGGCAGCTGTCAAGTGGTGGGATACAGTGAAAGTGAGTGCTAAGGAGATTTATACAAACCAAGGTTTACCTGTTATACCTTGGGAGGAGTTTCGTAGGGCTGTGAGGAAGGAGTTCGTAACGGAGCATGTGAGGAGTAAGTTGAGGGAAGAGTTTGACAGTTTTAAGATGACCGCTGAGATGTCTGTGGCCGAGTACTACAGGCAGTTCAATGAGAAGTCTAGATATGCTGAGGATATGGGTTTGAGTGAGGAGAATCTGGCGTTGAGGTTTGAGAGGGGGTTGACCACGAAGATTATGGATAAGTTACCCGTGGGAATCCTTACTGATGTTAAGGAAGCTTATGAGAGGGCTGGGAGAGCTGAGAGGTTGGTGGAGATGGCTCAGGAGAGGTCAGGTGGTGAGAAGAGGAAGTCTGAGAGCGAGGGTGGTGGCCAATCTAATTACAAGAAAGGCAACCACAATCAGTCTAAGGGGTTTTCTTCTGGGTCAGGGTTCAGTGCTGGGGCTTCCTTTGGGCGCGGCCGGGGAAGTGTTAGTGGTAGTTGGGGAGTGACCTGCTATGGTTGTGGTGGCGTAGGCCACAAGAGACATGAGTGCACAAGTGCACCGGGATCTTTCCAGAGACCAGCGCAGAGCTATGCGAGCAACAGACCGGCTGGGTCATGGCCGAACCGGGGAGGTCAGAGTTACCAGAGTGGAGGCAACCGCAACGGCGGTAATTCTTATCAGAAACCACCAGCGAACAACAACAACAATCAAGGGTCGGGTGCTAAGCCGACCACTTCAGCTAGTACTGTCCAGGGAGGTGGACAGAAGACCAGTGGAAAGTTATTCATGATGGAGAAGAAAGCAGCTGAGGAAGATGCGCACGTTATCACCGGTACTTTTCTTGTTAATGGTATTCATACCTTTGTTTTGTTTGATTCGGGGGATTCTCAGTCGTTTGTATCTTCGAGTCATGTTAAACGGTTGGGTTTGAGAGCGTATGAGTCTGTTAGTGAGCAAGTTTTCATACCTTCGGGTAAGTCTGTATCTTGTGAGAGGTTATATAGGGATGTACCTATGATAGTTGGGTAAGTTGATCTACCTGTCGACTTGCTAGAATTTCCTTTTGACGGTTTTGAGATGATAGTTGGGATGGATTGGTTAGGAAAGTATAAAGCTAAGATAGACTGTCATCAAAAGAAAGTGTCTTTGAGAGGTCCTAAGGGAGTTAGTGTGTCTTATCGTGGGTTTCTAGTCAAACCCAAAGATAAGTTGATTGCAGCTGTCACCTTGAAGTCTTATCTGAGGAAGGGGTGTCCTTTGATCTTGTGCCATGTGAGAGATGACCGGATAGAGAGTCCGACAGTTGTTGAGATACCAATGGTGGGAGAGTTTTCTGACCTTTTTCCTGATGAGATTCCGGGGTTGCCACCGAAGAGGGAGATAGATTTCACCGTTGAGTTGAAACCAGGGACGGGGCCAATCTCTAAGGCACCGTATCGTATGGGTCCTAAGGAGATGGAGGAGCTTAGGAAACAGTTGGATGATTTGATAGAGAAGGGATACATTAGACCAAGTGTATCGCCGTGGGGAGCACCAGTTCTTTTTGTGAAGAAGAAAGATGGGAGTTTGAGGTTATGCATAGATTACAGGGAGCTGAACCGAGTGACGATAAAGAATAAGTATCCTTTGCCAAGGATACACGACCTGTTTGATCACTTGAGTGGTGCATCAGTCTTTTCTAAGATTGATTTGAGGTCGGGGTACCATCAGGTGAAGATTAGAGAGGTGGACATACCAAAGACAGCTTTCACATCGAGGTATGGTCATTATGAGTATGTGGTGATGACGTTTGGGTTATCTAATGCACCGGCAGTGTTTATGGATTTGATGAATAGAATCTTCAGACAGTTCTTGGACTAGTTTGTGGTGGTATTTATCGATGATATCTTAGTCTATTCTAAGACTAAAGAGGAGCATGAGAAGCATCTGAGGATCGTGTTGCAAACTTTGAGGGACCATGATTTATATGCTAAGCTATCCAAGTGTGAGTTCTGGTTAGAGAAAGTTGCTTTTCTGGGGCATGTAATCTCTAAGGATGGGGTAGCTGTGGATCCGGCGAAGACTGAGGCAGTGACAAAGTGGGAAGCACCAAAGAATGTTGCTGAGATCAGGAGTTTTCTGGGTTTAGCTGGATACTACAGACGGTTCGTGAAGGATTTCTCTAAGATAGCCAGACCTATGACAGCGTTGATGAGGAAAGAGAACAGGTTCCGTTGGGATGAGAGTTGTGAGACGGCGTTCCATACATTAAAGGAGCGTTTGACCACAACACCTGTCTTAGCATTGCCTGAAGGGAGTGAGAACTTTGAGGTTTATACAGATGCCTCAAAGAATGGGTTGGGAAGTGTGTTGATGCAGAATGGTAAAGTGATTGCCTATGCTTCTAGGCAATTGAAGCCTTATGAGGAGAACTACCCTACTCATGATCCGGTTGGGTCTTTGTGGTGTTTGCTCTTAAGATTTGGAGACATTACCTTTATGGAGCAATCTTTAAGGTATTTTCTGATCACAAGAGTCTCAAGTACATCTTCACGCAGAAGGAGTTGAACATGAGACAGAGGAGGTGGATGGAGCTGATTGGCGATTATGACATGGAAATCATCTACCATGAAGGGAAGGCCAATGTGGTTGCTGATGCTTTGAGTAGGAAGAGTGTACATTCTTTGTGTAAAGCTCTATCCTTGATGAGGCTGAGGGATGAGGTAGCGAGCTTTGGGATACATATGATGCAGAAAGGTGATGCCATGGGTGATATGACAGTACAGCTTGAGTTTTATGATGACATTCGAGGTAAGCAGGCTTTGGATCCTAAGATAGTTGAGTGGAGAGCTGGAGTAGAGAAAGGGACAGTGTCCCGCTTTTCCATTCATACAGATGGTAGTTTGATGTTTGATGGTAGGTGGTGTGTCCCTAATGATGAGGATTTGAAAAAGACTATCAAGACAGAGGCACATTGTACACCATATTCAGTTCATCCAGGCGGAGACAAGCTATACAAGGATTTGAAGAAAACGTTTTGGTGGCCTGGGCTGAAGAAAGAGACAGCTGAGTTTGTGTCCCGTTGTCTGACATGCCAGAGAGGTAAAGGGGAACAGCGACGACCACAAGGTAAGATTCAGTCTTTAGAGGTACCTGACTGGAAGTGGGAATCCATTTCCATGGATTTTATCGTGGGTTTGTGAAGAGTTAAGAACGATTAACACCTAAGAGGGGGAGGGGGTGAATTAGGTGTACCTTTTTTTAAAAATTTTATCCTTAGCTTAGTTAATTGGTTACTTTAAGCTAAGAATAAAGAAGTACAAGACTTGAGAAACTTAATTGAATGTAAGTTCACAAGAAGGTACAACAATTCTATGTCACAGTATAGGTGACTGTGACACAGAACTTGATTAGGTATATGCGAGAAATACCAAAGTGGAAGAACGTAAAAGTAAATGAACAAACAAACGACATTTAAAAATTGGTTCAGCCTCTACTCCGAGGCCTACGTCCAACCGTTATTTTATTGCTTGTTTAGAAATTTACTCAAACTTACTAAACCCCTTACAATGAAAATAACTCGCCAACCTACTCCGGTTGCACTCAAACATAAAGCTACTCCGCTTCAAGAGTTTATGGGTTCTATCTCAAGGTGTTACAGAATCTTGAATCTCAAGAGTTCACTTAAATGAACATGGAGATTACGATGAAGATCTAACACGAGAATCATGGAACAAACTCATCATGTCACAGTACAGCGAACTGATACTTGGAGGTTTTACAGCTTTTTCGAAAACAATTTTTGGAGACTTAAAATCAGAAAAACGTTTTGCAAATACTTGAAGAACAAAGCTTTCAATGCACAAATGATTTGCAAGGTTTTTACAATAAATGCTTTGGAAGTCTTGAGAAATAAATGTGACTAAGACACTCTATTTATAGTGGATTTAGTCTTAGGTAAGTACACTTTGAAAAATTAAATCCAATATAAAAATGATAGCTTTGAGTGATGGTAAGCTTTAGACTTGTAGGCTTGGGGCTTAAGAAATCAGAAAACTTAAGCTTTTACACTCAACATGTGACAATTTACCGAAATGGCAAAAAGCCTTTCTTACTTTACAAGTTTGACAAGTCTTCTTTGCCATTTTGGTAAAAGATGTTTGCACAAATCTAGAGGCTTAGTCAAGTGGGCTTGTGACTCCAAAATTTCAGATTATTTTCAAGCTTTTTGAAAATTCAAATGTTTAAGGTTTAAAGTTTGCAAAGTTTTGACACTTAAAAACATTTGGTCGAAATTCCTCCTCCGTATGATAGTATCAGAAACCACGGTACAGCGTACCGTTGCATGGTTTTGCTATTTCTTGACTTAAATGAGAATGTTACACTTACTCTTACATATATCGACTAAGGCTTTGGAAAGTATCATTGTCTTGACTTCCTTGATTGGCTTGATCATCTTGAATCATTTGTTGAAAGTCCATTTGATTGCTTTAATCACTAATTATGTCAACTAAGAGCAAACAATCAAATAACAAGGGGACTTGGCATCATCAATCCAATGTGTTCTAACAAATTCCCCCTTTGATGATGACAAGTCCAAACATGTGTGATATTCCCCCTTAGCCCATGGTTAGTCGGTCTTTGGGCAATTTCAACATAAACATAATTAATAAACATGATCAAGGTAGTCGAAAGGTGCAACATGCTTGGCCAAAGTAAAACATCTAATCATGGAAGCTAAGACATAATTAAGGTGGACGTTAGCCTAAGAGTTAGAAGATCACACATAGCATAATTAAACTACTTCCCCCTCTTGACATCGTCAAAGGAGGATAAAACACGTCCAAAAATCAAGCAACATGATCAAAACACACGCAAATAGTTCATGCAAGATAAAAACAAACAGCCGAAGGTGCAAGAGAGTGTCTTTAAAAAACAACAAAGAGCCAAGGTTCATAAGGAGAGACGGGTTAAAGAGGCAAGAGTTTAGGAGGCATTCTGAAGACGTTCAAGGAGATCTTCATTCATGGTGCGAAGATCACCGACTTCATCCCTTAACTTGGCCTGTTCTTTGACCAACCGGTTCACAATTCCAAGGAGTTCATCCAACTTTGCTAACACCACACCCATTTCAACAGTAGAACCTGTTGTAGAACCCGATTGATTCTTCCTTTCCAATTTTCCATTCTTAATCTCCAAGCTCATCCGAGAAAGAAGGCCCGGTGTCATTTCATCACTTAATTTCTCAATTGCAGGGCTTCCTTTCAAGATTAACCCTTCCCTCATAAAGATGATCGAGAGCCACATACCATAAGGGACCACGGCATTTTTGTCAAAGTTGCCGCTTTGGAACTCCGTGGACATCTCAAGAATTCGGTGAAACATCAGGCGAGGAAGGTTAATGGGTTTGTGCTTGACAATGTGATGAATCAGGAGCATGTCAAGGAGAGAACATCTCCCACGGCAATTGTTGGAAGGGACAAGGTTACGAAAAACCAGGTTAAAGATGAACCGAATGGGTGCGGTTAATTCAAAGGCATATATGTTGGTAGGGCCATCGTCATCATGAGGTCGAAGAACCCTCATGACCTGGGTAGAGGTAACCTCATCAACTTCACCCCAATCACGTTTGGGGAAGGAGGTAAGCCCGACATCACAAATATCCAGATGGGCAGGAAGTTGGTTGATTGTTAGGACAAAGGGTTTCTGATTTATAAAGGCTGAGAGAGTTCCAGATTCAACATCTACCTTGACTGTTGCATAGAATTGGATGATTTCGGACAAGTACATGGGACTATATTTGTCCAACAAATTCACCCAACCCTGTGCATACATAGCCTCTTTGAAATATTTAAAAGCAAGAGAGGTGTCATACCAAGATTTCTTATAACGCCTTCCACTGTGGAAGCAACAAATCAGCATACCGTGGCATATCTTGAAGATCTCCTCCGGGAGATCGAGAGAATTAAGATGGTTGAGGATGTCATTCTTGAATGATTCGGCATAAGGAGCAATAACAAGGTCCATGCATGTGTTGAGAGGAACCTTCTCCTCAATGATCTCATTTTCATCTATGCTCGGCAAATCCCGATGATAACGAGCCCTTTTGGTTGCTTTGGTTTTTGACCCGGATCCCCTTTTTCTTTGAGTGACTTTGGGTTTAGGAGGGGATGCCTCCGGCGTCACATCATCATCATCATCACCGAAGATTTCGAGCATCTTTCGCTTGGACCGGGTTCTTGATGCCGGTTTTGAAAATAATGGATCAAGCCCATCATCAAACACCACGGTGGCATCACCAAAATCCTTAACATCAACTACCACTTCAACATGTTCCTTCTCCGTTGAATCAGTTTTCGGATCTTCATTAATTTTTTCAGCATTGGAACCCATTTCCTTTTCAACAGTGGAAGCCACCGTTGCATCAATCTCACTCCTCTCATCCTTCTCTAAAGTTTCACTCACCAAATCTTTTAATAGCACATCATCATCATTCTCTTCGGCAACATCCTTCTCATCGTCACTCTTCTCCTTCTTTTCCTTTTCTTTCGAATCCCCTTCATTCTCTTTTGATTCCTCACTTTCCTTTTCTTTGTCTCCCTCTAATTTTTCCTCACTTTCTTTTAATTTTTCTGATTTTTCCTCACTTTCTTTTGATTTTTCTTTGTTTCCCTCTGATTTTTCCTTACTTTCTTTTCCCTCTTTTGATTTCTCACCTTCAAGTTCCCCCTCTTTCATCTCACTTGAGTGATCTCCCTTTTCACTTGTTTCGACAACATCACTTGATTTTCGAATGTCTTCATCCTTTTTGGTTCCCTTAGAACCGGAGTCCTCTTCATCGGTGTCAATGTCCACTTCAGCATCTAATTGGAGAGAGATAGGAGGATTCCTACTTCTTCCACCTCTGCCACGACCACCGCCCCTTTTGGCGGTTGTCTTCTTTCGTGCAACGGTTGGTTTGGCAGTGGCAGAGATGATTTCATTTGTTTTGGCAGCGGTTTTGGGAGCCATATTTTTGGCAATGTATTTTGGGTTAAATGTATCTCTGAGTTGAAGAACTTCCTTTGAAAACTTTGGAGGCATTTTGAAGAGAGTGGAAGGGAAGAGGTTTTGACGGTTTTTGGGAAACCGAAAAAGGTGAGGGTTGTTTTTGTTTAGTGGGTAATAGGAAGTGTTAGTGGAAACATGGATATAAATGAGAGGTTGGTGTAATTAAGCTAGGTGAAGGGACGGTTGAGTGTTGATAATGTGAGGCTAGGGTGTAGGCTTTTAAGTATGATGGGACATAAAGTAATTTGGGAAGCTCAATGCAAAAATAACTCAAGTGCACTCATACGGTTGTCAGTTTCATTTGTTCAACATTTGCATGCATTCTACCATATTAACTAAAATTTAATTACATGTAAATCCTCCCTCTAATCAATCATTGGAAGACGTAATTTAATTTAGCGGTATGTCACCTAATAAACCAATTTCCGACCGAAGTCTTTCGAATTGTTCTCTTTCTTACGGTTTTGTAAGAATGTCCGCAATTTGATTTTCCGTTTTACAGAAGCTTAGACAAATATGACCTTTTTCAACTTGATCACGTAGAAAATGATGTCGTATGTCGATGTGTTTAGTTCGTGAGTGTTGTATAGGATTCTTTGATATATTAATTGCACTAGTGTTGTCACAAAAAATAGGGGTAGTCTCGAAAGTAAGGCCATAATCATGCAATTGTTGACGTACCCAAAGAATTTGTGCACAACATAGAGCGGCACTCACATATTCGCTTTCGGCCGTGGACAATGCAACGGTGTTTTGCTTCTTAGAAGCCCATGAAATAAGACATGGTCCTAGGAAAGTAGCAATGCCCGAAGTGCTTTTCCTATCCAATGTATCACCGGCATAGTCCGCATCCGAAAAACCTACAAGATCAAGTTCGTAGTGAGTTGGGTACCAAAGATATAGCCCTTGTGTTCCAATCAAATACCTAAAAATCCGTTTGACGGCTTTGAAATGAGATTCTTTAGGATTTGCTTGGAAACGGGCACAAGCACACACACTAAATTGTATGTCGGGTCGACTAGCGGTTAAGTAAAGTAAGGAACCGATCATACCTCGATATACCTTTTCACTAATTCTCTTACCGTTTTCGTCTTTGTCAAGCTTGACTTTAGACACCATTGGTGTAGGCATAGGATTAGAATTAGTCAACCCAAACTTACTTAACATTTCTTTTAAGTACTTTTGTTGATGAATCATCGTTCCATTTTCACATTGTTTGATTTGAAGACCAAGAAAGAATCCAAGTTCTCCCATCATACTCATTTCAAATTCCGAGGTCATCAAATCAGAAAAGTACTTATAAAGAACATTGTTAGTTGCTCCAAAAATAATGTCATCGACATATACTTGCACAAGCAACAGTTCATCTCCTTGTGACTTGATAAACAACGTTTTATCCACGGACCCACGTATGAAACCATTTTCCAATAGAAACTTTGAAAGCCTATCATACCAAGCTCGAGGAGCCTGTTTTAAACCATAAAGTGCTTTATCTAGTTTAAAAACGTGGTTGGGAAACTCATTGTTTATAAAGCCCGGAGGTTGTTCAACAAACACTTCTTCATCAAGGTATCCATTTAAAAATGCGGTTTTGACATCCATTTGAAAAAGCTTTATACCTTAAAAAGATGCAAAAGCTACAAGCATTCGTATGGCTTTAAGCCTAGCTACCGGTGCAAAGGTTTCATCGTAATCAATTCCTTCTTGTTGGTTAAAACCTTGCACCACTAGTCTAGCTTTATTCCTTACGATTTCTCCAACATCATCTAGCTTATTGCGAAAGACCCACCGTGTACCAATTACGATCGTTGGGAGGGCCTAGGGACAAGATGCCATACCTTGTTCCTTTCGAATTGCTCCAATTCCTCTTGCATTGCAATCGTCCAAAGCATTCATCGATCAAGGCTCTTTGTGACATGGTCTGGTTCGATTTTTGAGATGAAGGCATTGTGTGCACAGAAATTTTGAAGCGATGATCTGGTTTTTATTCCAGAGGTTAGGTCACTGGTTAAGTTTGATAAAGGATGTGAGCTTTGGTGTTTCCATTTCTTGGGAATAAGTGAGTTAGAGGATTCGGTTTGTTCGTCTGCAACAGTAGAGGGGACTGTTGCATGAGGATTGTTTGAAGGAGGTGATTGTGGTTCGTTTATGATTAGATTGGGTTGTTCTTCACCATCCTTGTTCCCCCTGGATGAGGTAGCATCATCTTGTGTAGGAGGACGATTAGTTCCCCCTGAATTTTGCACATCCTCCTCATGCAACGGTGGCTCCATCTCGTTGCTCGGCCTTCTTCTACCACTTGATCCATTTCATGTCGTATCATACCAATCTCAAAATCATCATCATATTCATCATCCTCATCATCAACCTGTGTGTTTGACACAAAAAGACTAGATTCGTCAAATATTACATGAACACTTTCTTCCATTTTCATAGTCCTTTTGTTATAGACTTTATAGGCTTTACTATGATCGGAATAACCAACAAAAACTCCTTCATCACTACGAGCATCAAATTTGCCAAGGTTGTCTTTTCCATTATTGTGCACAAAGAATTTACTACCAAAGCATTTTAAATGTGAGAGATTAGGTTTTCTTCCTCGTAGTAGTTCATAGGGAGTTTTCTCAATGATTTTTCTTATCATGACACGGTTGTAAATATAACAAGATGTGTTTACAGCTTCGGCCCAAAAATTCTTAGGGACTTTAGAGCTAATGAGGATGGTCCTAGCCATATTTTCAAGAGTTCGATTCATTCGTTCTACAACCCCATTTTGTTGTGGGGTTCTTGCAGCTGAAAAGTTATGACTAACACCATACTCATTACAATAGGACTCAAATGACGAGTTCTCAAACTCGGTTCCATGGTCGGATCTCAATGAGACAAGTTTATAACCAAATTTGTTTTGAACCTTTTTGACCCAAATTAAGAACTCATCAAATGTTTGATCCTTAGAACTTAAGAAGAGAAGCCAAACAAATCTTGTGAAGTCATCTACAATGACACAAATAAAACGACTTCCACCTCTACTCACAACTCGCATGGGACCACATAAATCAATATGAATGAGTTCAAGAGGTAAGGAAGTGCTAACAACCTTTTTGGATTTAAAAGAGCACTTAACTTGTTTTCCTTTAACACAATCATCGCAAAGTGATTTAAATTCAAATTTAATGTTAGGAATGCCGTCAACTAAATCAAGTCTCTTGAGGGTGTTAAGTGTCTTAGCATTTACATGACCAAGTC
Source organism: Silene latifolia (assembly GCF_048544455.1). Classification (NCBI taxonomy): domain Eukaryota; kingdom Viridiplantae; phylum Streptophyta; class Magnoliopsida; order Caryophyllales; family Caryophyllaceae; genus Silene; species Silene latifolia. Next base: position 92,112,853 of record NC_133533.1, read on the forward strand.
GTTTGTGCCAAAGCCAAGGGTCGTTCTTTTGAACACTCATGCATGATAGTGATTGACCCGACAATGCATACAAGTTAGTCATGTAGACATCTTTGACACGTTTACCTTCAAGTATGAGTTCTCTAGTTTTTCCATTGATGATTCTACATTCACTAGCAAGAAATTCAACAATATTACCTCGATCACAAAGTTGTGAAATGCTCAAGAGATTGTGTTTCAAACCTTTGACAAGCAACACTTTGTCCACGCATAATGACTTTGACTTACCAACCTTTCCAATACCAATGATTTCACCTTTCTTGTTGTCGCCAAAAGTCACCATGCCACCATCGTAGGCTTCTAGCGAGAGGAACTGGTTTTCATCTCCCGTCATGTGACGAGAGCATCCACTGTCTAAGTACCAATTGCTGCTGCCCCTCACTAATGCCTATAAGAAATCAAACAGTTAGTTTAGGAACCCAAACAAGTTTGGGTTCCTTCTTGACAACGACCTTTTTGACTTCCTCTTTCTTTATCCATACTTGTTTAGCATTCTTAGTGTTTCTTTCTAGGTCACGGACTCTTTTGTCACAACCATTAAACTCATGACTTGTTTTGCCACAATAGTTACAAATGATGTACTCAGGAAGACCAGCATACTTTCTTCGTCGGAAGTCAGTTTGACTTGGATCCTGGTTTCGAGTGCAACAATGTGTGCTACTGTTGCATTTGAAACCAAGTCCAGCATTCTTTGCAGATTTTTCATATTCTTGTGATTGTTTCAAGAGAAACTCCAAAACATTCTGACTTCCTTCCCATTTTAAGTAAAACATCTTAGCCTCATCTAGCTCTTTAGTCAATGTATCGATTTTAGCGAGATGATTAAGATTCAATTTACCTAAATTATCAAAAGCTTGTTTTGCAAGTCTTGCTTCGTCACTAAGTAACATCCCAATTTGTTACAATTGTTTATTATCCCTTTGACATAGCTTGAGGTCAGCAAGAAGAGTGTCACGCTCCTTAGTTAAAGAGGACACTAATATTGTGAGAGTATTTACTTCTTTTTTCGACTCAGATGCCACAGTAGAGACCTCTGTGGCATGAGTCTGTTCAGCCCTTTTTCACATCTCAACTTGAGCAAGAAGATCGTCATTTGATTTTTGAGCTCGTTCTAAGGCACTTTTGACATGACTAGACTCATCATTTAACATTTCAGCAATCTTAACAAGATCATCCTTTTCGTTGTTACGAGTAACTAAGTCAATCAAAAGTTGATCACGTTCTTGAGTTGGTGATGACACATTTCCTTTGTTAGAAGTGGATGCAACAGTGCAGGGATCTGTTGCATTGGTTTCATCGATTTTGTTGACTAAAAACAGATTTTGTTTTCGAAGTTTTTTGATTTCTTTCTCAAGACTCAACGTTGAACTAGGTGGATCATTCTCATTTAGACTTTCCTTTAAGACTATATTTTCCTCAGCTATGTCCTCAATTTCGATTTGCATAGCTTCCAACTTATTAGTTTGGACACGACATTTATCTATGAATTGATCTAAGAGGAGACAAATTTTGTCTTTAGAGAAAGATCGAACCTTTTTCTTGAGCTTAATTACCTCATGGTCTGAATCAGAGTCTGAATCCGTGGAGTGAGCCATAAGACACTTGATGTCTTCTTTCTTTGATGATTTGGAAGCATTTTTTGAGGAACTAGACGAGATGCTAAGTTTGGCATCTAATTCATCCTCAAGGACATCGTCCTCTTCAGAATCAGACATGCCCCAAATAGCAGTCATTACTTTGTTTTTGTAATCACGTTTTGCAAAGTCACGTTTTCCTTAGATTTGATATCGTTCCACTTTGGGCATTCTTTGATTTGGTGACCTTTGTCACCACATTTAAAGCAACCAACAGTGGAGTTAGATCTTCTCTTAGGAAAACGTCGTTTACTAGAGTTGTTGCTATACCTTTGAGAGTTTCGACCATTGATCATGCCAACAATGTTTTTGGTGAACATTGCAAACTCATCATCTTCATCCTCCTCATTACTTGAGAGAGCATTAAGAGCGAGTCCTTTCCCTTTAGAGCTTTCACTAGAACGCTTCATGAGAGTTAACTCATGAGCCATAAGTGAGGCCATAAGTTCATCAAGGGTGAGCAATGAAAGGTCCTTAGCTTCCTCAATAGCCGTAACCTTCGGTTGCCACTTTTCAGTTAGGCTACGAAGGATTTTACGGACTAAATCCTCGGATTGAAAACTCCTACCTAAACTCTTAAGGTCATTGACAATACTAGAAAAACGTGAAGACAAACTATTAATTGACTCATCTCGTTCCATATTGAACATCTCATATTGTTGCATGAGAAGATCAATACGATATTTCTTGACTTGTGACGTTCCCTCATAAGCAAGGTTTAGGGTGTCCCAAATCTCTTTGGCCGAAGCACATCCAGATATACGATTAATCTCTTGGTCACCGATTCCATATTGAAGAATGGACATGGCCTTAGAGTTTTTATCGATTTTCTTATAGTCGGCCTCAACATACTTATCCTCACTTTTCAAGGAGCTAGTGCCATCAGCATTAGTCACTTCGATTTTGAGGGGACCCTTTTGAATGATTAACCAACATTCATAGTCCGAACTTTTGACATAGTGCTCCATGCGATGTTTCCACCAGGCATAGTTTTCTCCCTTGAAAATGGGATACTTAGTGTGTTTTGAATCGTCCATAACTATAGGATCAACTCTTTGGATTTAACCAATATCAAGAGCACGAGTCTCTGATACCAATTGAAGAGTTAAGAACGATTAACACCTAAGAGGGGGAGGGGGTGAATTAGGTGTACCTTTTTTTAAAACTTTTATCCTTAGCTTAGTTAATTGGTTACTTTAAGCTAAGAATAAAGAAGTACAAGACTTGAGAAACTTAATTGAATGTAAGTTCACAAGAAGGTACAACAATTCTATGTCACAGTATAGGTGACTGTGACACAGAACTTGATTAGGTATATGCGAGAAATAGCAAAGTGGAAGAACGTAAAAGTAAATGAACAAACAAACGACATTTAAAAATTGGTTCAACCTCTACTCCGAGGCCTACGTCCAACCGTTATTTTATTGCTTGTTTAGAAATTTACTCAAACTTACTAAACCCCTTACAATGAAAATAACTCGCCAACCTACTTCGGTTGCACTCAAACTTAAAGCTACTCCGCTTCAAGAGTTTATGGGTTCTATCTCAAGGTGTTACAGAATCTTGATTCTCAAGAGTTCACTTAAATGAACATGGAGATTACGATGAAGATCTAACACGAGAATCATGGAACAAACTCATCATGTCACAGTACAGCGAACTGATACTTGGAGGTTTTACAGCTTTTTCGAAAACAATTTTTGAAGACTTAAAATCAGAAAAACGTTTTGCAAATACTTGAAGAACAAAGCTTTCAATGCACAAATGATTTGCAAGGTTTTTACAATAAATGCTTTGGAAGTCTTGAGAAATAAATGTGACTAAGACACTCTATTTATAGTGGATTTAGTCTTAGGTAAGTACACTTTGAAAAATTAAATCCAATATAAAAATGATAGCTTTGAGTGATGGTAAGTGTTAGACTTGTAGGCTTGGGGCTTAAGAAATCAGAAAACTTAAGCTTTTACACTCAACATGTGACAATTTACCGAAATGGCAAAAAGCCTTTCTTACTTTACAAGTTTGACAAGTCTTCTTTGCCATTTTGGTAAAAGGTGTTTGCACAAATCTAGAGGCTTAGTCAAGTGGGCTTGTGACTCCAAAATTTCAGATTATTTTCAAGCTTTTTGAAAATTCAAATGTTTAAGGTTTAAAGTTTGCAAAGTTTTGACACTTAAAAACATTTGGTCGAAATTCCTCCTCCGTATGATAGTATCAGAAACCACGGTACAGCGTACCGTTGCATGGTTTTGCTATTTCTTGACTTAAATGAGAATGTTACACTTACTCTTACATATATCGACTAAGGCTTTGGAAAGTATCATTGTCTTGACTTCCTTGATTGGCTTGATCATCTTGAATCATTTGTTGAAAGTCTATTTGATTGCTTTAATCACTAATTATGTCAACTAAGAGCAAACAATCAAATAACAAGGGGACTTGGCATCATCAATCCAATGTGTTCTAACAGTTTGCCAAAGAGTCAACAAGGTAACAACATGATTTGGGTAATAGTGGATCGACTAACCAAGTCAGCTCGCTTTGTTCCAATGAAAGATACATGGACTAAGGCACAATTGGCTATGGCCTATCGAAAGAACGTGCTTAAGTTACATGGAGTCCCTAAGGACATAGTGTCTGACAGAGATGCGAGGTTTATATCGAGGTTTTAGAAAGAGTTGCAGGAAGCGTTGGGAACAACCTTGAAGATGAGTACAACATTTCATCCTGCGACAGACGGGCAGACTGAGAGAACAATCAAGACTCTTGAGGATATGTTGCGAGCTTGTGTCATGGATTTTGGTGGTAGCTGGGAACAGTGGTTGGATTTGATAGAGTTTTCTTACAACAACAGCTATCACACCAGTATTGGTATGGCACCGTTTGAGGCTTTGTATGAGAGGAGATGTAGGAGTCCAATCTGTTGGGACGATAGTGCTGAGGCAGTGGTTTTAGGACCAGAGATGGTGCATGAGATGGTGGAACAGATCAAGATGATCAGGGAACGGATGAGAGCAGCTCAGGACAGGCAAAAGAGTTATGCAGATCTACATCGCCGGGATATAGAGTTTCAGATTGGGGATAAGGTTCTTCTGAAAGTGTCTCCTATGCGTGGGGTTATAAGATTTGGGAAAAAGGGCAAGCTGAGTCAGAAGTTCATCGGTCCTTATGAGATCTTAGAACGAGTTGGAGAGGTTGCTTATCGTCTGGCTTTACCTGCTGCTTTAGAGAGAGTGCATAATGTGTTTCATGTATCGCAGCTGCGGAAGTATGTGAGTGACCCGTCACATGTGTTAGAGGCAGAGAGCTTAGAGCTAGATGAGTCCTTATCATATCTTGAGGTTCCTAAACAGATTCTTGACCGAAAGGTTAGAAAGACTAGGAGTGGTGAGACAGTTTTGCTTAAAATCCTTTGGTCTAACCACGAGACCGAGGAAGCTACATGGGAGGCGGAGGATATCATGAAAGAGCGTTACCCTTTCCTTTTTGATCAGGTATGTATGGTTACGGGGACGTAACCTTATTTCTTTTAGGGGGGTAGGAGATGATCGCGAGCAGTTTTTAAGAGTTTTTATACCCTTTTTGTATGTTGTGTCGGTATGTTTGTCGGGATGTGTTGGGTTAGTAACATGTTTTATGTTGATTTTGTTTTGGTTGTTGGGGCGGGAGTGTTTTGGGAGTACCCTTGTTTAGTAGTGGTTTGAACTTCGGGGACGAAGTTCCTTTTTAAGGAGGGAAGACTGTAATACTCCGTATTTATAAGTCTTGGGGTACTCTATCGAGTAGGCCTTACTCTGTCGAGTAAGGGTAAGTTGCGTTTTAGAAAAGCTCCTGACCTGTTGGGTACTCGATCGAGTAACTGGGGTACTCGATCGAGTAGGGGGGTACTCGATCGAGTATCCTTGGGTACTCGATCGAGTAGCCGGTTTTACGGGGAATTTTCTCGGGTTTTGTTAAATATGCGATTAAGGTATATAAGCTTTGTCGTCATTATTCTAAATCACTTTTGCAAAACCTAAATCACTGTTTAAGAGAGAAAGCAAACAAGTTCTTCATCCTAATCGCATAATTAGCAATCCCCGGAGTTTGGAAGGTCAGTTCTTAGCGTTGATCATACCGTTGAGTTCCTTGCGTCGAGGGTAAGATCTATGTACCCTTTTTATTGTCTTTCCTTTGATTTGGTTAAACCCTAATTTAGAGATTTGGGGGTTTTATGTGTAGTATGTGATTTGGTAGCCTTTATGTGTTATATGATAGGAGGAGGGTTCATAGAGGAGGCTTTTTGATTCAGCAGTAGAGACCGTCTGATTGTGTGCTTACCAGGTAGGATTTCCTACTCAGTATTAATCCCATAATGGGATATTGGTTGATGTATTGTGTTTGGTTGTTTGATGTAATAATTGTATTGTGTTTGTGGCTGTGATCGTTGTTGATGGTTCGCGAGGCGTGGCCTCGGCTGAGTGGGGTCACTTGCGGGAGTGGCTTCACGCCCTAGTTTCGCCTTCTGTGGAACCCGCCACAGAAGGGATGTGCACATTAATGGACAGGGTTATCGCTCACTATGTGGGGCGGGGATTTGGTGGGTACGGCTGCGGTCCCCCACTAGCAGGGCTGGTCATGTGGACAGTCAGTGATTGAGATGTTTGGATTTGGCGTGATTGCATGTGTGTGAAAGTTAAGCTGTCTGTTTGTCTTATTGTTAATATATATTGAACTGTGTGATTAGTACTGACCCCGGTGTTGTTTTGTAAATCTGCGGTGATCCATTCGGGGATGGTGAGCAGATATTGAGCAGGTATTGAGATAAGTACTGGGATAGCTGGGATGGCCACGACATGATGATAGGAGTCTTCCGCTGTAGCTTATTAGTTGTTTACATTTCAGTTAGAACAGTCAGTTTGAGAACATGTATTGTACTTTTGGTTTGGTTTGAGTATTGTAACTCTTCACTAAGTATTTATAATTAAATGTTGTTTCTTCATTGTTTATTTGATTATCATACCTCGGGCAACCGAGATGGTAATGTCCTCATACCTTAGTGGTCTTGGTAAGGCACTTGGAGTATGGGGGTGTTACAGAGGCAGACGTAATTTCTAGTTGTCTAATAATAGTCTAAAGTAACAATTGTGGGGGTTGATTTGAATTGGTCTAAGACTAAGAATAAATAAAAACAATAAACTAAAAAGACGGATTAAACAGATAAAGAAGGGGTACTAGGATGGTCGGTTCATTATAGCTTCGGCGGCAGCATACTAAACAGGTCCAAATCGAACACAAGTGTGGCGGGAAACAAGAGGTCCTCTCGGTCCACTCTTAACAAATAGCATCTTTCGATCTCGCTATAGGTCCCTAATATCACTAATACTGACTCTCGTCCTGAAGAGTGACTAATGGACTAAACTATACCTATCTTTCGACCTCAGCACAGTTTAGTCATTTTAATTGATGGTCTAACAACTTACCCTATCTTTCGATCCAATGGGTCAGTCATAAATTAAGTATCTAACTGGTCGCATGCATTCGATTCGTTAAATACAACATTAAAACAATTAATACGAAAGATAAAACCCCACGAGGTCAGTCGATCGACCAAGAATGTCAGTCGATCGACTGACACGCGAATCAGGCCGTGTTCAATCTATTGCCGCCTATGCTATAATTCGCCTACATCCTAGCACAAATAATCTAGCTACTCATGCTGAGGGTAAAAACAATAATAACGATGATAAAACTAACTACTGAATTCATGCTTGAAATGATAAAGTAAACAATTAACATAAACAATTATTTGGTTGCGGGAATCTAGCTAGCAATTCTATACTAATGATGAAATAAAACAATAAACTGAAATTAGGGCAGATGAATACCGAATTTGCAGAGGAAAGATTAGGAATAAGAACCAAAGATCCAATGCTTAACAATAATCCAAACCCTAATTCCAAAACTAAATATTACTGTATGAAAACTTGAGTCTAAATCGAGATTCGAAACTTAGCTAAAAACTGAATGTCAAACTTGGTATTCTAGGTTACGTTATATAGCAAATAACGTAACATTATTATCAAAACCTAAAACTTAATGGGCTTATGCTTCCTCAGTCTTTTAATTCTCGTCTGGAATAGCAATTGGGTCGATCGACTTCTAGAACTGGTTGATCGACTGATCTTCAGTAAACAGTAGCTTCTGGAACCCGATGGTTGGTTGATCGACTAAGGGTGGTGGTCGATCGACTGCTTGAGCTGCTACTTGTCTTTTATAATCTCGTGGATTTGTCTTTTGGGCCTTGAATTACGCACCAAGCTCGTTCCTCGGGTGAATACTTCACGTCATATGCAATGCAGGATACTCGGGGACGGATTTAACTCGATTTCCGCTGGATTCTTCACATTTCTGGATTAATGTACAAAAATACGGAAGTAGACGGAAGTAGGGAGAAATGTAGCATAAACTACATGAATGAGCTCTGAAATGCGTGTAAAATGGGATGTAAAACATCATATAAAAGACACGCATCAGTCTCCTTTGTTCACCCTTGACCTTTTGACAGGTCAAACATCTGGCTACAAACTCAGCTACATCTCTCTTCATGTTTGGCCACCAAAAAGTCTTCTTAAGGTCTCTATACAACTTGTCACCACCGGGTGAACTGAATAGGGAGTGCAATGAGCCTCCGTCAAGATCACTCTCCGCAAATCTGCATCCTCAGGAACACACCATCTCCCATCAAAACGAACACTCCCATCTGGGTGGATAGAAAACCTGGGAACCGTTCCACTCTCTACCCTTGACTTCCACTCCTGAATCTTAGGATCAAGCTCCTGCTTACTCTTGATGTTCGCATACAACTCTGGCTCGATCGTCAAATCCCCGACGGTATCCCCCTCTCGAATCATAAAGATCCCCAACCTAGACATCTCATCCCTCAACTTCAGCAAGGACATAGCTGTACATAGCGAATGAACGCTCTTCCTACTCAGTGCATCTGCAACAACATTAGCCTTACCCTCGTGATAAATGATCTCCATATCATAATCCCCGATCAGCTCCATCCACCGTCTCTGTCGCATGTTAAGCTCCTTCTGAGTGTAGATGTACTTTAGACTCTTATGATCAGAGAACACCTTAAAAGTTGCTCCATAGAGGTAGTGTCTCCAAATCTTAAGAGCGAACACAACTGCACCCAGCTCCAGATCATGAGTAGGGTAGTTCTCCTCATATTGCTTCACTGTCTCAAAGCATACGCTATGACTTTCCTCCCCGCATCAAAACACAACCAAGACCATTCTTTGAAGCGTCGGTATATACCTCAAAGTTCTCATAACCCTCCGGCAATGCTAGGATAGGAGCCGTGGTCAAGCGTTCCTTTAAGGTCTCAAACGCCGTCTCACAACTCTCATCCTGCATAAATCGACTTCCTTCCTCATCAAGGAGGTCATATGCCGCGCAATGGTAGAGAAATCTTTCACAAATCTCCTGTAGTAGCCGGCAAGGCCTAAGAAACTCCGAATCTCAGCAACATTCTTCGGCGATTCCCACTTGGTAACGGCCTCAATCTTACTAGGATCCACAGAGACCCTCTTCTTAGATATTACATGGCCCAGAAAAGCCACTTCCTCTAACCAGAACTCGCATTTGGATAACTTGGCATAAAGCTGATTTTCTCTCAAGGTCTGCAGGACTATCCTCAAGTGCTCCTCATGCTCTTCCTTAGTCTTAGAATAGACTAAGATATCGTCGATGAAAACAACCACAAACCTATCCAAAAACGGTGTAAAGATCCGATTCATCAAATCCGTAAAAGTCAGCGCATTGGCCAACCCAAAAGGCATCACCACGTACTCGTAATGACCATATCGAGATCGGAACGCTGTTTTAGGAATATCCTCATCTGCTATCCTCGCTTGGTGGTATCCCGACCTCGAGATCAATCTTGGAAAACACACCTTCTCCACTTAGTGATCAAACAAGTCATCAATCCTCGAACGGATACTTGTTCTTCACGTGACACGATTGAGCTCTCGTAATCAATGCACAACGCATACTCCCATCTTTCTTCTTTATAAAAAGAACTGGAGCTCCCCACGGTGACACACTAGGCCTGATGTAACCCTTGCCTAGTAACTCATGTATCTGCTTTTTCAACTCTGCCAACTCTTTAGGTGCCATACGGTATGGTGGTTTAGATATAGGACCTGTTCCCGGCTTAAGCTCCACACTGAAATCAACATCCCTCTTGGGAGGCAAACTCGGTATCTCTTCAGAAAAACATCTTCAAACTCTCTCACCACGGATATCTCGGAAGTCATCGGTGGCTCTACTCAGTGATCTCTCACATGACAAAGAATCAAGGGACACTTCTTCCTCAAACATGACTTTAAAGTCATCACAGCTATGAACCTACACTTAGGCTTTACCACAAACCCTCTATAGGACACCCTAACACCCTTGGGACCCTTTAAGGACACCCTCTTTTGTCGAGAATCTATCCTGGCATCATACTTACCCCGCCAATCCATCCCGACAATCACCTCGAACCCATCCATAGGAAACTCTAACAGGTCTACTGGTAAGTCTACCCCTCCAACTACCATGGATACTCCCTTATACAGCTTGAGACACAACACAGACTCCCCTGAGGGTATGAATACATCATCTTTTACAACCTCAAACTTCCCCAAACCCATAGACACAGCATGACTCTTAGACACAAAAGAATGTGTAGCCCCGGAATCAAACAAAACAAAGGACGGTATATTATGAACAAGAAAGGTACCGGTAACTACATGAGCATCATCCTGTGCTTCCTGCTTGTCCATCATGAAAAGCTTTCCACTATTTTTCTGTCCTCCACCCTGAACTGAAGCATTGGAGGTACTTGGCTTGGCTGCTGAATCCTGAGTGGTGCTATTGTTCTGGCGCTGATAAGATCTACCACCACCGCGGTTGTAACCGCCCTGGTTGCCCTGTCCATCTCTGTTCCCCCATGAACCTCCCGGTCGGTTACTAGCAAAACTCGGAGTCGGCCCCTGAGAAAAATTCCCTGACCGAGCCCCTGAACAAGTGTCGGGCTTGTAGCTCGTGCATTCCCGTCTTTGTGGCCTATCCCACCACAGTTGAAGCATGTAAGGTTAGAGTTGTCACTCAAACTCCGACCTCCATTCTTTCCCCAGCCACGAGATCCTCCCGAAAAACCAGCTCCCCCAGAAAAAGCCTTACCATGGTTAAAGTTCCCTTTCTTGTTGGCCGACTGGCTGTTGTTTCCACCATCAGCCTTCCTCTTTTCAGCAGCAATCCTCTCATCGATCTCTCTTGAGAGATCTACCATTCTCTCAGCTTGACCCGCTCTCAGGTACACTTCCTTGAGGTTAGTAGCAATCCCAGCTGGCATACGACTCACTATCTTAGCAGATAAACCCCTCTCAAAACGGAGAGCCAAACCTCTCTTTCCTAGCTTCATGTATTCAACATAACGAGATAGCTCCAAAAACCGATGATAGTAGTCAGTGACCGTCATCTCCTCAGTCATGGTGAAGGAATCAAAGTCAGACCTCATCTTGTGTCGGATATGCTCCGGCACAAACTGCTCTCTCATAGCACTCTTCAACCCAGACCACGGAATAGCTCCTTCCGCCTGGTAATAAGCTCTAGCATCTTCCTTGACATTTTGCCACCAAACTGCAGCCTCACCTCTTAGGTAGTACACTACCTGCTCAACAATCATGTCCTCGGGGCACTTAACCATTTCCATGAGAGTTTCAATCTCACGGTGCCACTTCTCGAGTAGCTTTGGTTCACCTACCCCGTCATATGTGGGAGGGTTGAAGCGAGCAATGATGATGCTAAGCTGAGTTGCATCCATCGACTTCTCGTTCCCCTTTCCCACATTTTTGAGAGCTTCAAGGAGAGCCTCTTGTTGCTCAATCATACGAGCAACCTCATCAAGAGTCATCTCCGAAGCTTGGATCTGCGCGGGAGTTCTTTTGGACGGCATACTGAACTGACAAGAAACACGGAAACGTAAACACAAAAGCCTACAACTCAAAAACGTAATAACTTTCCGCCAAAAGAACACTCGGCCGAGTATACGTCCATACTCGGTCGAGTAACGACTACTCGGTCGAGTATCTTAGATACTCGGTCGAGTATTCGACTCCAGAAGCGTACGTCAAAAACCCAAAAACAACACTCGGTCGAGTAAAACAACACTCGGCCGAGTAGCCACTACTCGGTCGAGTATACTTCTTACTCGGTCGAGTTATCACATACAGTAGCTACTGGTAATCACTGCCAAACAATACTCGGTCGAGTGCTTGGTTACTCGGCCGAGTACTCCCTACTCGGTCAAGTATCTGCCCTGCTCGGCCGAGTCACAGAGTAGACGGGTATACAGTATAAAGTTCTCTATCATGCTCACTATTCCCGAAGCAAATATATAACATCAAGGACTTTTATGCCAATTAAAAAAAAAATCACATCAGCCTACAATTCAAATATCAAGAACTTTAATGCCACGTTATAATCATATGAGCATACAAATCATGCATATGCTAACTCCAACATGACAAACATTCACACACCCGTCACATTCTCCATTTTTCCATCACCACATTTACAACTCTCTCAACACACACCTTCAACTATCTTCTATTACCAACATGCATCTTCACATACATATGCATACAAAACCTAACTCTCATCACACTTCCCCATGTTACCGGCTCGAGTTAGTGAGGGCCAGTTTGCGACTCTGGGACATCTCCCGAGTCTTTGCGTTAGCTCCAAACAACTCTCCTCAGGTTCATTTTATTTAGACTACCTAGGTTCATTAAATTCATTTGTTTAGGTGCCGGAATCTTCGGCTCTGATACCACTTTGTAACACCCCTTCATACCAAGGTGCCTTACCAGGACCACCCTACCATGAAAGTGTGTTACCATCTCGGTTGCCCGAGGTTAGTACATATCAAAAGCGTCTGAACTGAGCACATTTATTAAAGTACTGTAAAGTATAAAGTTTACAACATCCAAACTCAAATATTGTTTTACCAAAATACAACTTCATAGTCTGACAATAAAAGAAATCCAACGAAGACTCAGACGGTGATGCTATGACTCGTGATGGCAAATCTCCCAAGACAGTCCCCAAGCTCACACTAGCAATACCTGTCAAGCCTGCTCACCATCCCCGAATGGATCACCGCAGATTCCACAAACAACACGGGGTCAGTATTACTCAAATATTAAGACAAACAAACAGAGAAATCAACTGATCATTACCAATGTCCAATCATCCAATCTCCCATAGTAACCGACTACACACCAAAGTGTGTAGCCCTGCCAGGTTACCCATCGCAACAGGTAACCCTCGTCGCCAGTGGGTGACCGCAGCCGATCCCACCTAGTCCAGCTCCTCAACGAGCGACAATAATCCCTGTCCCTTAATGTGCACATCCCCTCTCGTGGCGGGTTCCACGGAGGGCGAACTAGGGTGTGAAGTCACTCCCGCAGGTGACTCCACCACAATCACAATCACATGACATCACAGCCATCTCAATCCCCTCACACCAACATCGTCACCACAATCTCCATACTCCGATGATCAACAGATAACAATAATCACATCAAACATGTCTTATAAAGAACAATAAACTGAGTAGGGAAACCCTACCTTAGCAATCAACAGTGGAATGAACTCGGACAATCAGAAAGGCTCCTCTACGAAGTCTTCTCCTATACCATAATCATATCACACAATTACACATTGCACAACCCCATATTCCCAATTCCGTAATTGTACAGTAACCCCAACGAATACAAACAACATATAATTAGAACTTACCAACTGTAGGATGAGGAATTATACGCAAGGACTCCGAAGCTTTCACAAACAACAAGGCTATGGGATGATTAGGGAGTGATTAGGGAGAGATTAGGGTTAACGTAGAAATGATGAAGTTGAAATGATGTTTTGAAAACTGACGCGTGATATAAAATAATTTTAAACACTCCCTAATCAAACAGTCAAAATAATACTCGCCAGACCGAATATTCAGTCGAGTAAAGTTATACTCGGCCGAGTGTCCTCTACTCGGTCGAGTATTCACTATACTCGGCCGAGTATTCATCGGCAGAACCAAAACAATTCACAACAGCAGCACTACTCGGCCGAGTAGGCTCTACTCGGTCGAGTAGTCACCAAAGAAAATCCGTAGTGTTACAATCTCGACTACCAAGAAGTTAATTTGGTTAATTTGGTGGCAACAAGTTGTCTCGCTCTTTAACCTTTTTTTTAAAAATTATGTCACCTTATAAATTTGTTTCTGATTTTATTGATCGGTTACTCGGTTAGTTGTCTAAGTTAGGATAGATTTTTTAGTAATTTGATGGATTTGGATAATAGGTTGATTGCATTTTCTTGCATGTTGATACTGCTGCTGTTGTTGTTACAAGATTTTGAATGAACTGATTTTGTAAATTTTTATTAAAATAAAAATAAATATCAATAACAACGGTTATATGCCACAAAACCGTTGTTAATAGTCACTTTTAACAACGTTTTTTTTACATATAACCCTTGTTATTACTTTTAACAACGGTTTTCTTACATATAACCCTTGTTAATAGTCACTTTTAACAACAATTTTATTTATATATAACCTTTGTTAATACTTTTAACAACGGTTTTTTTTGTTAAATAACCCTTGTTATTACTTTCACACCAAAATATTATTCGCATCGGTTAGTTCTTTTCAAACGGATAACACCAAATAACAACAGGTGTAAACCATTGTTAATACTTTCCACACTAGTTTTTTCTAAAAAAAATAACCGTTGTTAAAACCTTTAACAACGGCCCGAACAACAACGCTTATTTTTTTCTATAACAACGGTTAATAGCCCTTGTTGTCCCCTATATCTGGAGTAGTGCTTGGTAAAACATTGACGCCCACCTTGGGGCATCTATCTCAAAAATAATCAAAAACCCAATCCCAAACAACACATAAACTTTTGAAAATTACTGGACATAGCATAGAACAACAACTGGCTGCCGCCAAGCAACAACTACTGGAGATGGAACAACTGAAGCAAAAAATGGCCCAGGTTGAAGCTGAAGTCCAGAAACTGGAAGAATCAGAGTGCAACCTGAAGCAAAAGCTAGGAGATAAAACCTCATGCTCAAAATTGAGGATCCAGCCTGGAACACAATTCTCTTCAATCATCAGGAAAATTGACTTCTCCAACATTGGTACTCCAACTCCATCAAAAACCAAAGTATGAGATCTTGATTCGGACTCAGAGGAAACCCCAAATGAAGAAGCTATCCTAGATCAAATCAATGTAGCCATAATGATGGCTATGTTCCAGGAGATCCTGAGACTCCATGAGAAATTTGAGAAGATCCCTGGAATGCCCACAAGCATTGGGGAAGCCAACACTGAAAGCTATGCGGACCTATGATGGAACTGCATATCCTCAAAACCATGTAGCCTACTACAAACAAAGAATGTTGGCAGCCTCTATACCCAGTGAGCTACGACAAGTGTATATGTGAAAAGGTTTTGGAACAACCTAGACCAGTCCCGCCCTTCAATGGTCCATAAACCTGCTAATTGGAAGCAACAAGTTCGTCGCAGCTCTGTTAAACTCGTTCAACAACCAATTTGTGATGTGACTCATATTTGTGCACATTTAGTCCTCGAACTAGCCTCGTTCCTATGCTTTCTAGTACTTATTAGGGTTGTTTCTTATCTTTTGTTCCCTACTTTGCATATTCTATGAGGTTTTGTGTCCTTGGTAGGAGAGGATTGATAGCCTTGCATTTATGGAGCAAAGTGGAGCTAAATGGAGAGCATCTAATGACGAAGCATCAAAGAGGTTCAAAGACAATAATGTTTGTATGATCTCCACCATGAATCCCCTATGAACCCATGACACCATGAATCCCCTATGAACCCATGACACCCCTATGAGCATGTTTGTATGATCTCCACCATGAAGCCCCTATGAACCCATTACACCCTACTGCCTTAATCAATTGTTTACAAACTCTATTTTCTTACTTGATTTGTTTCGCTTTCATTTCTTTACATTTCATTGCTAAGAAGTTTAGTTTACAAACCTCAATCTCAACTAAATTTGTTACACCGTAAGACATAGCTGTCTACAACCGATAACTTAATTCAACACCCGTCCTTTGGGATCCAACTTTTACTTGCCACTATACTAAGAGTATTTAGTCAAGATTATAAATATTGTTTTGATTGGTTAGCTTAGACGACAAAATTTAAACTGAATAAAAAATGGCACCGTAACACCCGCCATTTTTGTATTCTACTTTCGTAACCGTATTTTATTCTTGATTACGATCTGATTTGTATGACTCGGAATTTACCTGCGAGCCATTTCTTTTCTTCCTTTGAATTCTTAAGTTCTCTTATTATGTCTCGAATATTCCTTTGTTTTCGAGAGTTATTATGTTTTTAATCATTAGAACTTCATTTTATTTATTCATTTAATTCGTATTCTAATTCTACTCGAGTAAATTCGTTGGACTTCGGAAATTATTTCTATTGAACCCTATTTTTTTTATTCTTATTCATTTCTAATCTCATATATTTTAATACTTATTTATGAGATTTAAATTGTTAGCTTTTATGTCACGGTTTTGATTTATTTATTTAATTAAATCCGTTCTTAGTTGATTTGCAGTCCAATTTTTCAAATTGACCGAATTTTATTCAAATGATCATTTTAAGATTAAAACCCAAGCCTTTTCCTAGATATTTTAAAAGGTGTTTAACATCTTTTTATTTACTTGCTTACATAATATCTTATCATTCACATATCTATCCCTCTTGCAAAAAAATAGTGGAACGTAACCCTACTGCTTCTCGGCCGCTATTTCTTAAAAACATTACGTACGTACTTGCCTTCTTGCTTCTTTATTTCCGTTTTACAATTATTCTACGTACGTGCTTGCCTTCTTGTTTCTTTATTTCGATCGACCTTCCCTCATCATCCGTTCATCCTATTCTAAGGGTTTGTAGAGGAGATATTGAAGGCTAGCATATGTGGATTCGGATTTGGAACAAGCTAACTACGACGTTACTCGGTATTACATCGATTTAATTGTTGTAGTTGTATGTATTATTGGATTTTAATGTTTTATGATGATTTATTGATACATATGATTTTTGAAACATTTAATTTCTGATCTTTTGATATCCATAATTTATTTTAACTAGGTATAATTTTATTTTGTCAATAGGGTATTTATTTTGGTTGATTTACAAGTTTTATTATCAAATCGACTATTATGATATAAAGATAGGTTAAATTCGTTTTTATGATTTCCAGGAGGTTTAAATTATTTTTCTGGGTTAAATGATAGATTTTATGATACCATGAATTTTCGTGGTAATTATTTTGGAGTTTTAGAATTTATTTCGTAAGTTAAAGTATTGACGCAGTTTCTGCGATTATAGCGATTTTGTTCGGTTTTAATTATATAAAAATACTAAATCAAATTATAAATTCACAAGATTTTAATATGTGGCAGAGACAATGATTATTAGGTTGTGTATATATTTGTAGGTCTTAAATCATTATTTTCGATTTATGGTGTATTTTACATGTTTGATGAAAACCGTTGTTAAATCTGTCAAATATGTTCGTCTGTTTGTAAAAATCATATCACCTGTTTTTATTTCGAATTTGCGAAAGTGTAAAGAATTGACTCCTATTATTTTAAATTGTAGAGTCTGCATAAAAAAGTTCATAAGAATTAATCTTACGGTTTGGTTAGAATAAATTATTTGTGAACAACTCGCCTGTAAAACGCATTTCTGACTTCTCTCAAAGATTTATTTTTAAAAGATATTTTTTTTGATACAGTAGCTAATCTTTTTCTCAAAGAAGCTTTATAATGTTTACTTATGTTTAAAATTATGCCTTGCCTTAAAATGTTTTCTAAAAGTGGCATTTTGTTTAGACTTAACCATTTAATTTTATCCTTGCGAATTTTATACATTCTCAATTTATAACAGTTAGAACTTTTATCTTTGTGTATTTAATCTCATTCGACAGTGTTTCCGCCACTGTTTTGCACTATATTTTATAGGGGATTACAGTTGGTATCAGAGCATCACTGCTCCCGACGCTCACACATTGATCTTTAGGAAAATGCCTAATAAATGATTTGACTAAATAAATGATTTAGTGAGAGATGGGTAGAAACCATAAGGACTTGAATGTTAGTTTATGTGTTCCTGCAAAATCAATTACTAGCATTGAATTTATGTTTTGTTTTTTATTTTCTCCGACAAAGAAGATGAAAGAAGGTGGACGTGAACGTTGTGTTTTTCCGGACCAGAACGCGATCATTATGGTGATATTGAACTCGCTCAACAACCTAGCTAACCGCTTGGAGAACTTGATGCCACAAGAAAGGGACAATGGTTGTTCTAGCCCAGATTCAGTTTTGCTCAAGCTACAGACCAGTTGGCTAAGAGAGGACTCAAGTTCCATAATGGTGCAGTACACCCGGAGTAACTACACTGTGGATCCGTCAGATGGAGCAACCCAAGACTGGTGTGTTTGTTTTCTCTTAAAGGTGATGGATTGATCCAACGAGCCATATTGCGTACTCTGGATGCCTGAAGATTCCTTCTCTGGTCTCAGACTTTATTTGTCTGCGATCATCATTCTTATTCCTTCAATCTTTTTCAGTCTTAGCTGATTCCTATGTGCTTATTATAAATTTTCATCTCATATTTTGATGAATTAATCCTTCTTTGTGATTCCTCCACATTGGTATCTATTCTCTTGAGATTCATTGGTTAAACTGACTCTTTCTTGGAGAAATGTGACATAAGTTAAGTAGGTTGGAGGTCTAGTGAAGCATTGTTACTTATGGTTTGAGGATAGTGAGTTTTACCCTTAATGTCTATCTTGTAAGAAATGTTATTTCTTGAGGATTAACTTGAATGGTGAGTAGTGGATTATGGAGTTAGAATTTTGGCGTAGTTAATGGTTTCGGATTATAGGTAATTACATATTTTGGACTGGAGGTGATTAAGATTTTATAGTATCCATGTGTCATTTTTGGTTGATCTAGATTAATCTCAGTTTCTATTCTTATGGATTTAGATTGTTGAGTTCTGATGTAAGGTTGTAACCTTGGAACTTTTGGTTATGTGACTTAACTTTATTTCGGTTGTTTAAGTGTTAACCTCGAGAATAAGGAGTGTCTTAGCCCAACTGCAGTTTGGATTGATTATACTGATTTGAAGAATTATGAACCCGGAGTTGGGAATTATGTATACATATCATATCTTAATGTCTTAACCCTAGTACATGTATTTCTCTGAAGAAAATTTTGGTCTGTATTACCTTAAAGGAAATTGTTGTTTGATGAACTTATATGATCGAAATTGTTGCTTGGTTGAGTTCTTAACCCCTAGCTGTTGTAGTGTTATGAATGGGAATTTGATGAACTGCTAAGAGAAATTTATATTCATTGGATGGACTTCTAAGAGAGCTTTATCTTCGTTAGATTGTACTTGTGGATGTTAGAGGCATTGTTGCTTTCAGTTCAAAGGAATTCTCATCAGAGGTTTATTAGACGATGTTTTCTGTTTGGTGTTTCGAGGAGTCTTATGGATTTAATAACTTGAGGAATTTAGTTAGTCGGTTGGATGTTGAAGTACTTGATGGATTTTTACCATGATGTTTTGAGAGGGTGATCAGTCATGTAAGGATTTGAGATGGAAGTTGTGTTAATCGATAATTTTGGAGGATGTAGACTAGGAAGTTTGGCAATTCTGAGCTTGATAACTTAGTAGCCTGAGTTTAATAACCTTGGTGTTGTTTTCGATAGAAATAGAAAAAGCTTGGGTTCCATAGAGGAGTCGTACCAAGAATTTTGAGATCTTTAACCTCTTCTGTAATCCTTGAGAGAGCTTTGTATAGCTCTTGAATCTCTCATTCCCACTTCTTCACCTGAGCATCTGTTACTACCTTAACCTTGGCTTAAGTTTGAAAACTTTTACCTTTAGCCTTTTTCCTCGAATATTTCTTTTTATACAAGGTTTGACTCGAAAGTTTCGATTATCTTTAAAATTTATGATTTCAAAGTGTTAAAATTCTATTTTCGTTTTACTCTTGCTTAATATCTAAATTTTGTATTGTCTTGAAATGTTTTTCAAACTCGTTTGAAAGTATTTCGGAATTGTTTCGAAAATTTTTGTTTGGATGCTTCTAAAACATTCAAAACTTATGTTGTATTTACAAATTCGATTAGTACAAAGGTATTAAGTAAAATTTGCACTCCTTCTTTTGAATCTCGAGATGTTTATCCTCTTTCATAATTCTTGAGAGAGTTATATAAGACTCTTAAATCCTTATTTCTCTTGCTTTAGTTTCAAACCTTTTGTCTTGATTTACCGTTGACCTTTTTCCTCGGATATTTCCATTTTATACAAGAGTTTCGGCTTTTACAAAGTTTGGTTCTCGGATATTTTAATTTTTAGTTATGATTAAAAAACTTTAATTTCATATTTATTGTTACTCTGGATTAGTGTCTAAAGTTGGTTTTGTTTCAAAATGTCATAAAACTCGTTTGAAAAAAAATACCGGAATTGTTTCAAATAAAGTTATTTAATGCATAAAAACAAAAAACATTCAAATGTTGTGTTGTATATACGAATTTGATTTCTCGTTAACCTTTTTCTTTGAGTAATTCCATTTTACACAAAATATTTTGACTTTTATAAAAATATTTTGATTATCTTGGAAATTTTGAATTATGACTAGCTTAAAAGCTTTGAACTTCTCTTTCTCTTTTAGTTTGGGTTATCACTTAAATTTGGTTTTGTTTTGAAATGACTTGAAATTCGTATGAAAATACTTCCGAATTTTTTTTTTCAAATACTTTGATCCCTTGAGAAACATTCAAAAGTGGTGTTCTATTTTCAAAATTTGATTTGTCCAAAGGTTTTAAGTAAAATTGGCACATTTACTTTTGAATTTCGACATTGGTGGATGCTAGCACTACTACAGATACAGGCTATAACAACGGTTAAAAACCGTTGTTATATAAAAAAGCGGACGTTGTTAAAGCGTCCGTTGTAAAAGGTTTTAACAACGGTTCGTTTTTCTAAGAAACCCGTTGTTAAAACTATTAACAACGGTTTATAGTAGAAAAAACCATTGTGGAAACTGTGACTAATTTTTGGTGGGAAAGTTATAACAACAGTTACAGTATAAAAAACCGTTGTTATAACTAAAGACAACGGTTTTCTCTTAAATAACCGTTGTTGTTGATGTTTTTAAAAAAATAAATTAATTTTTATATTACTAGATGCATGCATTGTTAGAAATATATATCTCATTACTATACATATTCATATATGTGATGAATTAATTTAGTCATAAAATTAATTAATGATCTTATGCATGCAAACAATAATAAGAATAAGGAAGAAATCATCATCTTACATTGAAGATTTCGGATTATTTGGGCACAAGTGAGTTCTCCTACTCACTTGTTCTTGAGATTCCTAAAATGGATGAATAAGGATTCAAGTATAGAATCCCTCCCAAGGAATAATACCCAAGGTAATCTCTTAATAAAATTAATATTATTATTACTAGAACAATATTAATTTTGAATAAAAATTGACCAAAATAATATTATGTTCTCTTAATATTTCGGTTAAGAGAAGGGAAAAAGAGGAAGGATTTTTATCTCTCTAAAATTCTTATTTTAGATGTCTGTTAGAATGAATGAAAAACTAATGTTTTTGGTATTGTATAAGGTAAAAATTAAAGAGAAAAACCTTTAGTTTTCTCTTCATAAAACCGGGTAGGAGGGGAAGTTCTTAGGGCCAATGCATGAGCAAGGTGCTCTTCACAAGAGGCACTAGGTTTGCATGGCTAGGTTTAGGCAAATATGATTATGTTTACCACTTAGTTAATAACATAATAATTTCCTAAAACACACCACTAATTCGGTCCATTAAGAGATAAAATGGATTCCATTTTAACTTTGTCAATTTGTCACATGTCACATGTCATGTAAAATTGTTATCTATTTTTAACATATTAAAAATCAACGCATTAATAAAAATACGTCATATACAAAACTGACTTAGTAATTCATAATTACTTGTACCAAAATATTTTACCAATTATAAATCACAACATCTTGTATTTATAATAAATTATTCATTCAAATGCAATTGTTTCCTTAAACAATAATTTCATCTAAGCAATAAAACAATTCGATCACTTAGACCGTATCTTATTTAATCAAATTATAATGAGATACGTAAATATTACTTCCAAAATCGTCCGTCAATTTTAAGTAATTTAATCAACCCGTATCGTCATACGATCAATTAAATAATCAATTAAGAGTGTTACCCTTTAGGTATGACCTAAGGGGATCAACTGATCACCACTGCAAATCGCACGCGAGTAATGTCAAACTCTAGTCAGCCAATCATTACCGATATGTGTGGACCAGTTGACAGTAAAATATTACTTCCCAATTGTATTCTTTAGAATGAGACTTAAACATGTGATCATCATGATCAACAGTTGTGATCGCATTATTGTCGGAGGACACATATTCCAACATGCATTATCATTACCGGTGCATGCATTATTACTGCCATATGAAAGGACATAATATATGGAATGAGAAGGGTTATAATATTTGAAGAAGAGATGATGGCACAACTTCCTAAACATATATTAATTAAAAAAAAACTCAAACGACACATTACTTAGTATAAATTCATGCATTATCTCAATAACCATTCCATATATTATCTCACTCTCTCCAAACCCTAAACTGCTAAAACAAACTCCAAACCCTAAATCGTTCAAACAAACTCCAAACTTCATCAACAATGAATGATACCATCCGTAAGACATGCACTATGACTGAGTTCAACAAGAGTTTCATCCGCGGTTGCTGGACATTGAGGACAGGTTCAGGAGCTACCTTGTGGATGCTCGACTTGCACTAAAGGACGCCAAAAAAAGGCTTGACAGAGCAGCAGTTGTTGCAGCTATATGACGATATAGCAACTGCTGAACGAAACCTCCAAATAGCAAAGGAGGAGAGGATGGATATCATAGAAGAGAATAAGACTCTCTATGCATATCTAAGAATTGCATTTTTAATAATGTAATTCGTTTTTTTATGTATATATATATATATATATATATATTAATTAATTAAGTTTATTATGCATTCCTCTCTATCATCTTCTTCTTTGTTTTATTTTATTTAATTTGTTTTACAAGCTAATAAACGCAGAAAAACAACAATGACAAAACTAATTAAGCGAATAATACTTAGAGAAAGAACATAATGATCGATAAAAACACTTGTAAATGAAATAAGGTTAGCGATCACAAAACGTACCTAAATTAAACCATGCATATTTACCTGATAATTAGAGAAAGTAAGAGACGATGACAACAACATTGACGGAGATGATAAAGCGACGATGAGAAATAGAGAAAGACACGGTGAGAAAGTGTGTGTTTGTGTTTGTGTTTGTGTTTGTTTATTTGTGTTTGTGGCTGTAGCTGATCTGTGTTTGTGTGGTTTATATTATTGAAAGTATTGACAACGGTTTTTACACAAAAACCCGTTGTCATTAGAGAATATATTAACAACGGTTCCTTAGAAAACCGTTGTTAAAAAGTATTAACAACGGGTTTATATATAACGTTGTAATTACTTTTCACTAATTTTGCGCCAATTTTGCGCCAAATTATTAACAACGGTTATAATGTATTACAGAGTAAACCATTGTTATTAGTTTTATATTAACAAAGATTGTTTAAGTTTGACCTGTTGTTAAAACCTATAACAACGGTTAACAATACATAACCGTTGTAATTTTTTTTAGTAAAATTCGCGCCATCCATTCTACAACATCTTATGTTGATTTTCGTGAATAAGCGTTGTTACAGGGCCGTTGTAGTTGCCTGCATTTGTAGTAGTGTAGGACTTGTCATTAAAGACGTCTAATGACCGGTTCAGTACTTACTGATGCATGGTTGCAAGATTTGATTTTTCCAATGTTGACTTAGCCTTATCTTGGGCGACAGAATCCTGGTTCGCGACAGTATTCCCTCGTTCCATGAGATGAGACAAGTGATTTTTAATAGTTCAATTTTAAAAACTGGTTTAAAAATTGTATGACCTCAACGATGATATTTTTTTTTTGAATTTAAGTGTCAACTGAAATGATATTAAAAAAAAAAAATTCTTGTTCTTTAAATTTTGTTTTCTACTTTTAAGTTTCGAGGACGAAACATTCTTTTAGTGGGGGAGGTTGTAACACCCGCCATTTTTGTATTCTACTTTCGTAACCGTATATTATTTTCGATTACGATCTGATTTGTATGACTCGGAATTTACCTCCGAGTCATTTCTTTTCTTCCTTTGAATTCTTAAGTTCTATTATGTCTCGAATATTCCATTGTTTTCTAGAGTTATTATGTTTTTAATCCTTAGAACTTAATTTTATTTATTCATTTAATTCGTATTCTAATTCTACTCGAGTTAATCCGTTGGACTACGGAAATTATTTCTATTGAACCCTATTTTTATTTTTATTCATTTCTAATCTCATATATTTTAATTCTTATTTATGAGATTTAAATTTATATCTTTTAATTCACGTTTTTGATTTATTTATTTAATTAAAACCGTTCTTAGTTGATTTACAATCCAATTTTTCAAATGGACCGAGTTTTATTCAAATGATCATTTTAAGATCAAAACCCAAGCCTTTTCCGAGATATTTTAAAAGGTATTTAACATCTTTTTATTTTACTTGCTCACATAATATCTTATCTTTCACATATTTGTCCCTCTTGAAAAAAAAATAGTGGAACGTAACCCTACTGCTTCTCGGCGCTATTTCTTAAAAAAATTACGTACGTGCTTGCCTTCTTGCTTCTTTTTTTATGTTTTACAATTATTCTACGTACGTGCTTGCCTTCTTGCTTCTTTATTTCGATCGACCTTCCCTCTCATCCGTTCATCCTATTCTAAGGGTTTGTATAGAAGATATTGAAGGCTAGGATATGTGGATTCGGATTTGTAACAAGGTAACTACGATGTTACTCGGTATTACATCGATTTAATTGTTGTAGTTGTATGTATTATTGGATTTTTAATGTTTTATGATGATTTGTTGATACATATGATTTTTGAAACATATAATTTCTGATCTTTTGATATCCATAATTTATTTTGACTAGGTATAATTTTATTTTGTGAATAGGGTATTTATTTTGGTTGATTTACAAGTTTTATTATCAAATCGATTATTATGATATAAAGATAGGTTAAATTCGTTTTTATGATTTCTAGGAGGTTTAAATTATTTTTTTGGGTTAAATGATAGATTTTATGATACCATGAATTTTTGTGGTAATTAATTTGGAGTTTTAGTATTTATTTCATAAGTTAAAGTATTGACGCAGTTTCTGCGATTATAGCGATTCTGTTCGGTTTTAATTATGATAAAAATACTAAATAAAATTATAAATTCACAAGATTTTAATATGTGGCAGAGACATGGAGTATTAGGTTGTGTATAGATTTGTAGGTCTTAAATCATTTTTTTCGATTTATGGTGTATTTTACAAGTTTGATGAAAACCGTTGTTAAAACTGTCAAATATGCTTGTCTGTTTGTAAAATCATATCACCTGTTTTTATTTCGAATTTGCAAAAGTGTAAAGAATACACTCCTGTTATTTTAAAGTCTAGAGTCTGCATAAAAAATGTCATAAGATTTAAACTTACGGTTTGGTCAGAATAAATTATTTGTGAACAGCTCGCCATTAAAACGCGTTTTTGACTTCTCTCAAAGATTCATTTTTAAAAGATATTTTTCTTTTGATAAGGTAGCTAATCTTTTTCTCAAAGAAGCTTTATAATGTTTACTTATGTTTAAAATTATGCCTTGCCTTAAAATGTTTTCTAAAAGTGGCATTTGTTTAGACTTAACCATTTAATTTTATCCTTGATAATTTTATACATTCTCAATTTATAACAGTTAGAACTTTTATCTTTGTGTATTTAATCCCATTCGACAGTGTTTCCGCGACTGTTTTGCCTAGTGAAGATCCTCATCAACACATGGAGACTTTTTGTGACTATTGTGATGCAATCTTCCAAAACCGGGGTAACCTAAGACCAAATTCGATGAGTGTGTTGGAAATCTATATCTCATTACTAAACATATTCTTATATGTAATGATTTAATTTGGTCATAAAATTAAATGTTGATCTTATGCATGCAAACAATAATAAAATTAAAGAAGAAATCATCATCTTACATTGAAGATTTCGGATTTAATGGGCACAAGTGAGTTCTCCTACTCACTTGTTCTTGAGCTTCCTTAAGTGAATGAACAAGGATTCAAGTAGAGAATCCCTCCCAAGGAATTATACCCAAAGTAACAACTTAACAAAATTAATATTATTATTACTAGAACAATATTAATTTTGTATAAAATTGACCAAAAATCTTTATTTTGTGCTCTCTAATTCGGTTGAGAGAAGGAGAAGAAGGAAAGCTTTTTATCTCTCTAAAAATTCTTATTTTAGATGTTGAAAATGAATAAATGATACACTACTTTTTCATGTAGTGTATAAGGTGAATTATAGAGCAAAATACCCTTGGCCTTGCTCTTTGAAAAACCGGGTAAGGGGGAAGGAAAGGGGCCTATGCATACAGAAGGTGGTCATCACAAGAGCAAGTAGGGTTGCATGGCTAGGTGTAGGAAGAAATGATTATGTTTACCACTAACATAATCAACATAATATATTCCTAATACTCCCCTTAATTTCGGTCATTATAGATAAAATGGACTCCATTTTATCTTTGTCAATTTGTCAATTTGTCACATGTCACATGTCATATAAAATTGTTATGTATTTTTAACATATTAAAAATCAACGCATTAATAAAAATACGTCATATACAAAATCGACTTAGTAATTCATAATTACTTGTACCAAAATAATTTACCAATTATAAATAACAACATCTTGTATTTATAATAATTTATTCATTCAAATGTAATTGTTTCCTTAAACAATAATTTCATCTAAACAATAAAACAATTCGATTACTTAGACCGTATCTTATTTAATCAAATTACAATGAGACACGTAAATATTACTTCCAAAATTGTCCGTCAATTTTAAGTAATTTACTTAACCCGTATCGTCATACGATCAATTAAATGATCAATTAAGAGTGTTACCCTTTAGGTATGACCTAAGGGGATCAACTGATCACCACCGTCGCACGACAGTAATGTCAAACTCTAGTCAGCCAATCATTACCGATATGTGTGGACCAGTTGACAGTAAAATATTACTTCCCAATTGTATTCTTTAAAATGAGACTTAAACATGTGATCATCGTGATCAACAGTTGTGATCGGATTATTGTCGGAGGACACATATTCCAACAATCTCCCACTTGTCCTCGACAAGTGTGCGTCACCAATTCTCTTGACCTATTACTATCTCCCACTCAATGCAAGGTGTCTTTCAGGTCGTATTTGCAAGTGATCATATCGAGAGTGGTTTCCTCAATCTGGAGAATAACTGATTGACCGGATTTTATCTATCATAGATATCTTCCGAGCGTGGCCACGCATTTCCAGTTCATTACTCCTCGAGTGGCCCTGAGATATTAGTTACTAATGTTTCCGCCATTAGAATAATCATGCACATGTCAAATAATGAATCATATGCATAAGAGCATGATGAATCATTGGCAAGCCATAGAAGAATCGTCATGAATTCTCGAGGAGAACCGATGAGCGATTTCAGTGTTGGACAAAAGACTCTGTTATGTGTCAAGAGGTTGCACATATTAAAGTTCGAACACATGTAAGGATTTATGAAAATCCTAAGCTTTTCAAGCTAAAAGGAAAAATAAGAAGTTTGGAAAAATACTTATTTGAAGTAAGGAGTTAGTCAAAACTAATATTTTCTAATATGCTAGGACTTGTGAGAAGTGCTAGGCTAATCATCTTGACAATTGTTGCAAGACTCTACAAAACATTTACCTAGTGCATTGTGAGTGGGTGGAGTACTTGATCAGTGCAAGTTATATCATTCACCACAAATTCATTGATTATGTGATAATCGACAAGGAAGTTCTTTCAAGATAAAGAACCCAAACCGAGGTTGGGAACCTATATGTGTACTTGGTAAGGTTCATGCTATGAGAGATAACATGAATGTAAAGGAAAATGCGATAAAAGAAGTTTGAGCACATGGACACATGGTATGTTAAACTTCTATTGCAATCAAATAGTGTTAATACACTTACGATATGCATCACAAGGTTGTAATATGGTATTGACTACCCAAATGTGATGTCGACATTTGTCGTTTGAGTTATTATTAACTCACCTTATACTTTGTTACATCCAAACGGGTTGTGAAGACAATTGAACCCCGTTAAAGTGAACATGGATTAACATTGTTTTTGCCCATAGTTACTTGTATGAGGTGACGTCTCGAAGTGACTAGAGTGTGATGCGATTGATGGCAAGTTCAAGTGCCATAGAGTCATGTGAGATGACTAGTCGATCACATAGGCAGACTGTTAGGAACATTTTGTCGGGCTAAATGACCGCTTATAGAGTTCTGGCAAATTTATATAGCCTGGTCGTGGCGAGAGCTACTATAGTATTCAAATGAGTCGATTCTTTTGACTTAAGACTATTCACCTAAGATGGCACAGTTTCAGATTAACTTTGATTTGTGTTACTACGACCTTCGTAAATGGGGTCAAATGGGCATATTTTGGGTTATGATGGTTGTGGCTAGTCGAAGGGAATGAGTGCGATAGGAATTGTCCACCCCTAGTCAGGGTTATAACAATATCTCAGGGCCACTCGAGGTGTAATGAACTGGAAATGCGTGGCCACGCTCGGAAGGTATCCAGAGTGGATAAATTCGGTCAATCAGTTATTCTCCAGATCGAGGAAACCACTCTCGATATGATCACTTGCAAGTACGACCTGAAAGACACCTTGCATTGAGTGGGAGATAGTAATAGGACAAGAGAATTGGTGACGCACACTTGTCGAGGACAAGTGGGAGATTGTTGGAATATGTGTCCTCCGACAATAATGCGATCACGACTGTTGATCATGATGATCACATGTTTAAGTCTCATTATATAGAATACAATTGGGAAGTAATATTGTTATCATCAACTGGTCAACATATATCGGTAATGATTGGCTGACTAGAGTTTGACATTACTGTCGTGTGACGGTGGTGATCAGTTGACCCCCTAGGTCATACCTATAGGGCAATACTCTTAATTGATTATTTAATTAATCGTATAACGTTACGAGTTAATTAAATTACTTGGAAATTGACGGACGATTTTGGAAGTAAAATTTACGTATCATATTGAAATGCGATTAAATGAGATACGGTCTGAGTGATCGAATTGTATCATTACTCGGATGAAATTATTGTTTAAAGAAACAATCGGAATGAATGAATTAATATAAATGCAATCTGTTGTGATTTATAAAATTGGTAAAATATTTTGGCACAAGTAATTATGAAATTACTAAGTCGATTTTTGTATGTGACGTATTTTTATTAATACGTTGATTTTTAATATGTTAAAAATACAACAAATTTATGTGACATGTGACATGTGACATATTGACAATTGACAAAAATAATATGGAATCCATATTATGTAAGTGCCGAAAATGGGAGGAGCATTAGTCTAATATTGTGTTGTTTAATCATGATTAGTAAACACAATGATTACTAATAAGAGTAGACATGCAACCCTAGTTTGCATTGTTAAGGCAAACAAGGGCATGCATTGGGTGAGCTCTCTTCCCTCCTCTTCCCTCCTACCCGGTTTTACCAAGGGAAAGGCAAGGGTTTTGCCTTAGATTTTTGCTTAACACATTACTCCTTATGTGTGCCAATTTATTCCATCATTCACTCATCCAAAAATTAGAATTCTAGAGAGAATATCCTCCTCTTCTTCTCTCTAAAAACCGAAATACTTAAGTGTTTTGATAAATATTTTGGTTCAATTTTCTACAAGATTAATATTATACTAGCTCAAATAATATTAATTAGATTAAGAGTTAGCTTTGGGTATTATTCCTAAGGAGAGATCCTACACTTGGATCTTGTTCTTCCATCTAAGGAAAGCTCAAG
Source organism: Silene latifolia (assembly GCF_048544455.1). Classification (NCBI taxonomy): domain Eukaryota; kingdom Viridiplantae; phylum Streptophyta; class Magnoliopsida; order Caryophyllales; family Caryophyllaceae; genus Silene; species Silene latifolia. The sequence continues at coordinate 92,142,794 of NC_133533.1, forward strand.
AACAAAAGAAAAGGAGATTTCTTTTGTGCCCAATAAATCCGAAATCAACAATGTAAGGACATGATTTCTCCTCTATTTTATCATATTGTTTGCATGCATAAAATCCATATTTAATTTTATGACAAATTAATTTAAACATATATGAGTATGTTAGTATGTATATAGATCTACATTTCCTTCAAGATGAACAATAAAAATCCATAAATTAACCAAAATATCCTAAGTACATTTTAGGATCAGAAACTTTAACATGCATAATTTATTTCGTGATATATCATAATAACACAAATTTACAAGTTTTATATGTTAATCGTATAACTCGGAAAAACTATAACCGATTTGCATGCAAACAACCAAGGCTCTTGATACCGCTTGTTGGAAATCTATATCTCATTACTAAACATATTCTTATATGTGATGATTTAATTTGGTCATAAAATTAAATGTTGATCTTATTCATGCAAACAATAATAAAATTAAAGAAGAAATCATCATCTTACATTTAAGATTTCGGATTTGATGGGCACAAGTGAGTTCTCCTACTCACTTTTTCTGGAGCTTCCTTAAGTGGATGAACAAGGATTCAAGTAGAGAATCCCTCCCAAGGAATTATACCCAAAGTAACAACTTAATAAAATTAATATTATTATTACTAGAACAATATTAATTTTGTATAAAATTGACCAAAAATCTTTATTTTGTTCTCTCTAATTCGGTTGAGAGAAGGAGAAGAAGGAAAGCTTTTTATCTCTCTAAAAATTCTTATTTTAGATGTTGAAAATGAATAAATGATACACTACTTTTTCATGTAGTGTATAAGGTGAATTATAGAGCAAAAGACCCTTGGCCTTGCTCTTTGAAAAACCGGGTAAGGGGGAAGGAAAGGGGCCAATGCATACAGAAGGTGGTCTTCACAAGAGCAAGTAGGGTTGCATGGCTAGGTGTAGGAAGAAATGATTATGTTTACCACTAACATAATCAACATAATATATTCCTAATACTCCCCTTAATTTCGGTCATTATAGATAAAATGGACTCCATTTTATCTTTGTCAATTTGTCAATTTGTCACATGTCACATGTCACATAAAATTGTTATGTATTTTTAACATATTAAAAATCAACGCATTAATAAAAATACGTCATATACATAATCGACTTAGTAATTCATAATTACTTGTACCAAAATAATTTACCAATTATAAATAACAACATCTTCTATTTATAATAATTTATTCATTCAAATGTAATTGTTTCCTTAAACAATAATTTCATCTAAGCAATAAAACAATTCGATTACTTAGACCGTATCTTATTTAATCAATTACAATGAGACACGTAAATATTACTTCCAAAATCGTCCGTCAATTTTAAGTAATTTAATTAACCCGTATCGTCATACGATCAATTAAATGATCAATTAAGAGTGTTACCCTTTAGGTATGACCTAAGGAGATCAACTGATCACCACCGTCGCACGACAGTAATGTCAAACTCTAGTCAGCCAATCATTACCGATATGTGTGGACCAGTTGACAGTAAAATATTACTTCCCAATTGTATTCTTTAAAATGAGACTTAAACATGTGATCATCATGATCAACAATTGTGATCGCATTATTGTCGGAGGACACATATTCCAACAGAGTGTTGTTTCCTTTTTTCCTTGATCGGAGCCGCAAAGCAATGATTAAAGAGGCTAGACAAGGCTACCCTTAGAATTGATTCATGGAAGAAGTTAGCACTTGCCTTCTACAAGAAATTATAACCTCTTGAGAAGACTAACATGTTCAGAGCCCAAATCACCGGTTTCAAGGAAAGGGATGAAGAGTCTCTATATGAGGCTTGGTAGAGATTCAAGGATACATGTTTCTCTTGTCCTCATCATGGACTAAGCGAGTGGTTCCTCGTCCAATTGTTTTGGAATGTCTTATATGAAGACTCAATAAATATGCTTAACATGGGCTCTAATAGAAGATTTACCGAGGTTGATGACAACCAAATATGGGCTAAAATCGAAGAAATGGCAATTAATAACTCCCAATATAGTAGGCCAAGAAAAGAAACTAGGGGAGGGAGGCATGAAGTGGATTATGTCACACAATTGAGTGCCCAATTAAGGGCCCATATTGACACCTTAAACTTAAAATTTGAGAAAGCCGTGGCCAAGCTTGATGAAGCTTTTAAATCAGCGAAACATCATGTCAATGCTATGATGGCAACATCTCCAATCCCAAATGGAGTGTGTGAGAGTTGTGGAACATTGGGACATGATCAACATGAATGTAGGGGAACAAATGAACAAGTGAATGCCTTCCAAGCATACTAGAATGACACCCCTTATTCCAACTATTACAATGAGAATGCCGAATTCCACCCAAACCTCTCATACAAGAGCAAAATGTTCAAAACCCTCAACCCACATACACAACACGTCCAATGAGAAATCCTACTCAAAGAACATACTATAATCAACCCAATAACCTAGCTTTTGATGTTCAAAATGCGGTTATCCAAATTCAAAAGATCCAACAATATTTCTTTGCTCAAATGCAAAGGGATAGCCGAGCTAAAGACACTATCATCAAAAATTTCCTTACTCACACCAAAATGTTGGAGACTCAATCGTCTCAATTGGCCTCTTCTAGTTCCCAAAGACAAAAAGGACAATTACCTCCTCAAGGTAATCGTCCTACAAGACATGAGACCATCAACGCTGACACGGCTATCGCAACCCTATCAAAGATAAAACCTAACGGTCTCAACTAAAATGTAGCAGAGGCAGTCGAGTATCGAATCCACAGGGAGGAAATGTAATTATAGCTGTCTATTCTAATCCTATGGTAACAATTGGGGGTTGATTGAAATTTGGTTCCTAAACTACGGAGTTGAAAGGGAAGAGAAATAAAGTAGAGAGCAGTAAGCAGGAAAATGATTTAAAACTATCAATAAGAGAGGGACATGTCGGGAATTCGGTTCACTACGGCAGTTCAACAACTTAGCAGTGATTGACTCAGACGAACTAATGCGAGACGGATATTAGAAGGTCCTTTCGGTCCACTTCCCACCCTAAAATACCACTAACTTAACTTTCGTCCTCATTAGGGTAGTCTACTGTTTATAGCAGGCCTATTTAGTCCAATCTTTCGATCCAGGATTAATTGTAGCCAGTTTAATGGGTGACATAGAAGCGTGCACTCAACTAGGTCGGGAATTACAGTTAAATTGCTATAGTGACAGAGTCTCTTAATCAATTCGTCCAATTCATTCACTACGTCGTCATTATTCTACCGCAGATTCCCTAATCCCAACATGAGAGGGTTTAGCTACTCATATTCGTAATTAATCTAACAGCAAACAAGTTTCCAGCAGAAGACATAACGGAATAATAATAAAATGCAATAATAGAAATTAGGGCAAGGAAGAATGATAACATAAACAAGAATTAAAAGCAACAAGAAGGTTAATTATTATTAAGGGAAGAAAGGAGATTACAATCTAAGCGATTCCGGCGTAAAGAACAACCGAATCCGAGTAAAATAATCCCAAAACAAAAGCAACAGTTGAAGGAGAAGGAGTAACGTAGGAAGTAGCAGTAGTTTCTAATGTGAAAGATAGTAAAAGAGATAGTAAAAAGAATGCCTAATAACCTAGTAAATCATAGGTTAAATAGCCAAACCCCAAAGTGTTTATGCGGAAATAAATAAAACATGGACTGATTAAGCCCACAATGTCGAAAACCTCTCGATCGAGTAGGCGAAACCACTCGATCGACCAATGTCTCAGCAGAAGTCCCTCGATCGACCAACAAACAACTCGATCGAGGACTTAGTCATGTTCAGCTAACTCGATCGAGGAAGGAACCTCTCGATCGACCAACAAGGGGGCTAGAAACCACTCGATCGATCAGCAAACAACTCGATCGAGCACTTGTATCTTCAATTCAGCTCACGTCCTTACCCAAGTGCCTCGTAATGCGTGCCACGACGCTTCCAAGTGCGGTACTCTACTCTGGGACAATCCCGTCTCCTCTAAATGCATGCAAAAAGGGCAAAAAGGAACATGGCTCCACCACTTTCGCGATCATTCCTACAAAAAGGACAAAATACACCAAAGTAGCCAATTCGGGGCAAAATACCATAACAATAGTATAGAAATGCATAGAAATACGTGCTGAAATAGGCAAAAAAGACTATACATTAAGCACGTATCAAATCTCCCCAAACCAAACCTTTACTCGCCCTCGAGTAAACTCAAAACTAAACTGATGGAACGGAAATGATAACTCAGAGCTAGCTCAACTTGTCTACTTGAACCAATTTAATGCAACGAAAATCAACAGTTTAAGCCAAGCAGTCAATACGCATACGAATTATAAGCTGTTCAGAAATAAAGCTGACCTATCGACCTTGCAAGACCAACAAAACTGGACTCTCACGTGGTCACTCTTCTCTCATGAAGCAAAGGGCAAATGTGATATGTAAAAGAGAGAAGAAAAGACAGTCACTCACCTAACTGCGACCTACATAGCATGCATGCAACAAAAATGAAAGACAATTCAAGTACTAATGCACAAATTCCAACCAACAATGTCCGTCACAGCCGAGGGTATGCAAATAATATGGGAATAGTGAGGTTCAGGTGAGAAAAGGCAAAACAAGTTATGGGAATGTGGAGGTAAAAGCGTCAAGCTAGTTCCTAACAGGACCATAATAAACCATCCGGATCTCAACTGACTGAAAGACTAAACACAGGTGCCCTTTGATTGGCACGGAACTCACTAGACTCAAGACACAATCTCCTCAAAAAAAAAATATAGAATAAGAGTGGAGGAGTCAGACGGTCACAAAATTCCCTTTTTTAAAGACACCGTCTGAAACAACTAACTGAAACAACCAACCCTCTTGTCGATTGTACATCTTCGAACATCTTCTCAACTCTGACAAGAGGGGACAATGTTTTACACAATTTCTCTTTCTTTCATTTTGTTCACTGCATACATGAATCCTCATCATTTTTTTTTTTTTTTTTTTCATTTTCTTTCTTCCACGTTTCTCTTCTCTTTTTTTTTTCTTTTTTCAATACTTTTGTTTTTTTTTCTTCCTCCTTCCTTAATACAAACACCAACTCCAAACGGGAATTACGGACCAAACTGCAACGACAAAACATACCACAAAAGGGCAGACTAACTAGCTTGACTAGGCAGGCTTAGACCGAAAAAGGATTCGATACTCGACTGCCTCTGCTACATTTTAGTTGAGACCGTTAGGTTTTATCTTTGATAGGGTTGCGATAGCCGTGTCAAATTTTGGCGCCGTTGCCGGGGAGGCAATTGTTCAATTTACTAGTTGTTTCGTTTTAATCCTTTTTCGGTCTAAGGGACAGCAGTTCCTTGGACTATTCTCATTTTTGTTGTAGTTTCTTCTTATGCGCAGGTGATGTGACCATAATTGTCGCATATTTAGCCCCCGAATTACCATTGTTTCCATGCTTTTTAGTGCCTATTTGGGTCATTTCTTATCTTTAGTTCTTTGTTTTGCATATTCTTTGAGATTTTGATCCCTTGGTAGGAAAGGAGTAAGAATCTTGCATTTACATGGCAAAACGAGGCTAAATTGATCGTATTCAATGACCAAGCATCAAGGAGAGACAAGACTAGAAGGCCTTTGTACATATTATAGTAGAAGAGCAATGTCGAGAAAAGATCCTTGAGTCTCCGAGGAAATCCCCAAGGACTTTATGAAGAAAAGGGAAGAAAAAGAAGAAGAATTGACGCTGCCAGACAATCCGAACGGATTGTACACAATCCGTCCGTCCGTCCAAGCCCAATCCGAGCGTCCCTCAAAGGAATCCGCTCGGATTCCCCTCGCCAATCCGAGCGTCTTGCCCAAAGATCCGCTCGGATTCTCCAGCCCAGATCCGGCCGTCCCGACTCCAATCCGCACGGATCTCAGTACAGCACGTCTTCATTCTTCAAGCTACGCGAAGAGACTCCCTTCTCTCAGACAATACCGGAGTCTCCCTAAGTAGGGACTTAATCGTCATTTAAGCTCTTAGTTAACCTAGTGCATCCTCCCTAATTTTCACTATAAATACCCCATTAGTCTAAATTAGAGGGGCATGTTCCTTTTATCAATAATTAGTATAGTAATATCTATAACAACCCGACCCGCCACCGTCGTAACACAACCCCAATAAGATGGATGTGCACTTTTGGGCCCATTAATTGTCCTCACTTAAGCCCAAAAGCACAAGGCCTTGTTACTAAGTGGTGGGTGGAATCCCTTATAAACATATCACAACCTCCTCAATTCCCCGATGTGGGACAACCTTACTCTCAATAACTTGGGGTGTTTCAATCTCCCCCACTTAAAGAACACAACGTCCTCGTTGTGCCTCCAACTTGACCGCAGCCAAGCCCAGAATCCTCCCCCGCTAGGTGTGTGACTCGGGTACTCCCGACCACGGGCTCACCACACGGTCGCAGGGTCGCTCTGATACCATTTATAACAACCCGACCCGCCACCGTCGTAACACAACCCCAATAAGATGGATGTGCACTTTTGGGCCCATTAATTGTCCTCACTTAAGCCCAAAAGCACAAGGCCTTGTTACTAAGTGGTGGGTGGAATCCCTTATAAACATATCACAACCTCCTCAATTCCCCGATGTGGGACAACCTTACTCTCAATAACTTGGGGTGTTTCAATATCAATCAAATCTCTCTTTAATATTGTAATCAAGTATTAATCAAGTTCTAATTCAAGATCTAGTTTCTTAATTCCTCTCTTGTTCTTGCTTTATTTTGGGTAATTGAAGATTATTTGGGTTATTTTGGGAGATTGACAACCTCTCAATCTAGGATTCAAGTACTTCTATTATTCTTGCTTTATTATTGGAATCATTAGTAGGTATAATCTCTTAATCCCTTTTTAATTATTGCTAATTACTTTCATTTATTCATCATGTTTCATTATGTTAGTATGATTGACAACCTTTCTACCATGATCAACATGATAATGAGTGAGTAGTCTTTTAGCTAGGGTTTAATGGGTGATTAGGGGAAACCAACATGGGGAATGATTCATGCTTAAATCAATATGCTTTCATATCTTATTTGCTTGCTTGTTTTGATCTTAATACATGCACATGTTATGTTTGATGAAATGCTAAGCCTATGAATCCTTGCATTTACTATCACCTTCTATCCTTTCAACTTGACTTGTAAGACATAACCCAACTCGAGTCTTGTTAGACCATGCATGTGTTGAGTAGGAAAGACTAAGTCGACTTGTAGGTGTTGTACAATCTAATCGATTCGGCTCCGGGACCCAAACTTTCCTAGGATTGTAAGATATAACCCAACTCAATCCATCACAACAATAATTGCTTGCTTATAATTCGAGAACATGTTTGTATGATCATATCCCATGATTCCCCTATGAACCCATGACACCCTAGTGCCTTTAATCAATTGTTTACACCCCTTACTTCATTCATCTTGCTAGTTTATTTTCATTGCTATTTTATTTAGTAACCTTCTACATCAACCCAATTTGTGACACCCCTAGACACTACTAGTTGCAATAGAATTCTCATTTCAATACCCGTCCCTTGGGATCCGACCTTTACTTGCCGCTTTGCTAATTGTAGAGTTGCTTGTTAAGCTATAAATTGTGTTTTGTATCGACCTTTGACCAACGACCACATATGCTTAATTGTGAACACCAAATGGCTTCGACCAAAAATGGCGCCGTTGCCGGGGACGGTGTTTAATTGATTTAAGATTTCGTTTATTGTTATTAGTTGTATCTTTTTCACCTTGGGGAAGTAAAACTCCTCAAGGTTTGTTCTAATTGTTTTTGACTTGTTTGATATTTTGCATGTCTAGAAGGTTACAAAGAGATTTGTTACCTTTTGACCGTGAAATCGAAAGAACCTTGACGAATAATAGGAGACTTGTTAGGAGGAATTTGGGAAGTGTTGGTGAAGTTGTTCAACCCACTAGTGAGTTTGTCAATCCTTTCGCAATAGAAGGAGAAGAGAACCCATTACTCAATACCCCACAAAATCCACCTACAATGCCTAAGTTCTCGTCACACTCTATACCCACCGAGGAGGATCTACCAAATGGTACTCCTACACCACAACATCTTACCGGAAACTTTATTGCCAAGTCCGCCTTCATCCAACTAGTTGAGAGGAGCCAATTCGGGGGAATGCCTAGTGAGGACCCTCATTCTCATATGGAAACCTTTTGCGATTATTGTGAAGCTATCTCTCAAACCGGCGTGACTCAAGACCAAATAAGATGGGTCTTATTTCCTTTTTCGTTAATCGGCACCGCCAAACAATGGTTGAAAGGCCTTGATAAGGCCACTCTTGGAATAGATTCTTGGAAGAAGTTAGCTCTAGCTTTCTACAAAAAATTCTACCCACCGGAAAAGACTAACATGCTAAGAGCTCAGATTACGGGTTTTAAGCAAAGGGATGAAGAATATTTGTATGAAGCTTGGGAGCGGTTCAAAGGTATTTGTCGCTCATGCCCTCACCATGGACTTAGCGAATGGTTTTTAGTGCAACAGTTTTGGAATGGTCTTTATGAAGATTCAAGGAACATTCTCAATATGGGATCAAATGGAATGTTCACGGAAGTTGATGACAATCAAACATGGAACAAGATTGAGGAAATGGCGGTCCATAATTCACAATATAGTAGACCTCGCAAGGCTACTAGAGGAGGAAAGCATGAAGTGGACTCCGTTACTCAATTGGGTGCTCAACTTAGTGCTCACATTGACACAATCAACTTGAAGTTTGAACAAGCTATGGCTAGACTTGAGGAAAACTCAAAATCATCAAAGCATCATGTCAATGCCATGACGGCATCCTCATCAATCCCAAGTGGGATATGTGAGAATTGTGGAACTATGGGTCATGACTCAAGTGAGTGTAGGGGAACAACCGAACAAGTTAATGCTTTCCAAGCTTACAAAAGTGGTACCCCTTATTCAAATTTTTACAATGAAAACACCAAGTTCCATCCAAATCTCTCATACAAAAGCCAAAATGTTCAAAACCCTCAACCAACATACACTCCACCACCCATGAGAAACCAAAATCAAAGACCCTTTTACAATCAAAACCAAAGTTATCAAAATCAAAATCCATACAATCACCACAATGACCAAGGTTTTGATGTCCAAAAAGCGGTCCTCCAAATGCAAAAGAATCAACAAGAATTTTTCACTCAAATGCAAAAAGATAGCCAAGCAAAAGACACCACCATCAACAACATTCTAGCTCACACCAAGATGTTGGAAACACAATTGACTCAACTAGCATCTTCAAGCTCACAAAGACAAAAGGGGCAATTACCACCTCAAAGTAATCCCCCTAGACATGAAACGGTTAGTGCCATCCACTTGAGAAGTGGCACAAGATATGAAGCACCGAAGGAGCAAGTTGAGAATGAAGTTGTGAAAGCTAGTGAAAAGGAACAAATTGTGCAAAGTCCCAAAGAAGGGGAATCATCAAAAGAAGAAAGTTCAAAGAAAAATGAAGATAAAGCCAAAGAGAAGGAGCCCATTGTGATTAGACTTCCTTTTCCAAGTCGTCAAGCCAAGCCCAAATTTGATGATCAACTTGGAAAGTTCATGGAAATTGTGAAGAACCTAGAAGTCTCAATTCCTTTCACGGAATTAATCAATCACGTTCCGGCCTATGCAAAGTATATGAAAGATATCCTCACAAAGAAGAAGTCGATCCGGAAACTTGAGACTATCGCCTTCACTAAGGTGAGTAGTGCAATACTTCAAGGGAGTTCACCTCCAAAGTTAAAGGATCCGGGAAGCTTCTCAATACCGTGTACCATTGGCGACACGACGATCAACAAAGCCTTATGTGATCTAGGGGCTAGTGTGAGTGTCATGCCGTACTCGGTGAGTAAAAGGTTGGGAATGGGAGCGCTTAAATGCACCAATATCACTCTTCAAATGGCCGATAGATCGACGAAGACACCATTAGGGATATGGGAAGATGTCCCCGTGCGAATTGGGAAGTTTTTCATCCCGGTGGACTTTGTCATTGTTGATATGGAGGAAGATTCCAACATTCCAATCATCTTAGGAAGACCTTTCCTACACACCGCGGGTGCGGTGATTGATGTAAAACATGGAGAGCTCACTCTAGAAGTGGGAGATGAAAGCATAACTTTTAATCTTGACAAGACCATGAGAGCTACTCATTTGCATGAGCCATGTTTCATGATTGACCATTATTGTCGAAAAGATGAAAGGAAGAAATCGGAACTCCAATGGAGGAAGAAAGTTGAAGATGCTCCATTCAAAGAGCAAGTGAATTACGACAAGGAGAGCTTGCAAAGCTCATCAAAATCAACCAAGGAAGAAGAAGATGGCCTCATTGGCCAAGAGAAGAAATTGGGAGAGTTGTCTCCATCTAAGCAAGAGATTTTTAATGATCAACTCAATGAAGTTTGTGGTCATTGGGACGACGAATTTGTAGGGATTTTCAATCCCTACATTGGGCATGCCATCGATCATGATCAACAACAAGGACCACGGTCTATTGAGGACCTCTACCATTACAATGAACAAGCTTTTAATTACTTCTTCGAGGTGTTGAGCAACATCAACAACACCTTGAACATGCCCCCTTGACATCTCATCAAGAATGAGAGTTTGGTGGAGTCCTCCCTAAACCACCACTTGTAAATATTTCTAACTCCCTAACTTGCATTTCAATTCTTGTATTGCATTTTTTTTTGTCATTTTTGGATTTCTATTTACTTTGATCAAAATAATTGTCATGAAAGAGAGAAGTGAGGGAGGGATTAACAATTTCAATTGATGTGTAGTGCTTTACCTTAGTGTGGGGATGGCAATTGCCTAGGCCATTCATGCCTTAGTAGTGCCCCCACAATGAAGAACACAAGAAATGAAGAAGAATGGAAGAATGGTAAAGGGAAATGCATTGTGCACAAATCCGGATACAAAGGACAAGAATCGCCCGTCTGAAGAAAATCCGAGCGTCCTGCTGAGAAGACGCCCGTCCTGGGCTGAGCTGAAATTGAAAATTTCTTGACTGTTGAAGAATCCGAGCGGATTTCTGGAAAGACGCCCGTCTCACAGAATCCGTCCGTCTTGTTCACAAGACGCCCGTCCTGCAGCAGAAGAAAAACAAAGAAAATTCTCTGGACTGAAATCCGTCCGTCCTGCTCGAAATCCGCCCGTCTCATCACGAAGAATCCGAGCGGATTCCCCAGAATCCGCCCGTCTCTAGGCGGGATTTTCAAATTTTGAAGCTGTAGAATCCGCACGGATTGCGCCCAATCCGCACGGATTGCCCCTGTGTTTTGAAAAATTCGACTCCTTTAAATACCCCCCCACCTTCATTCATTCATTCATTCACTCACAAACACTACCCACAAAATCAAAACCCTCATCCTCTCCATCTCAAAAATAAAAACCCTCAACAAAACTCACCAAAATCAAATCAAACCATCCTTCAAACAACAAATCAATCACTCCACCTTCAACAACAATCAAAACCAAGCACAAAATCTTCACCCTTTGAGTCGATTTTTGTTCTCATAAAGGCAAAGCCTTTCACCTTCAAGATCGACTTGGGCATTCAACAAATTGAAGATTTTGCACTCTTTTCTTGGTTAAAGCTCATCAATGGCAAGAACAAAGGGACCAACAAAGGCACCAAAGGCAAAGGCTCTCTCTCAAAGGCAAAAAGCTCTCCAAACAAAGAAAGCTTTGGCAATGGTGGTATCAACACCAAACTTGGAGGAACAACCACAACAACAACAAATTTCTATGGGAGCATCACCTTCTACTCCGGTAATTAATCAACTCTTACATTATCCGGAGGTAAATTTCATTTCCGATACCCATAGAAATACATTTGTCAAGTTTGCTATGAGACAAATTCAATCCACCAAATTCATTTGTCAAGATACCTTGAAAAAATTGGGTGTTCTTGAACAAACAAGAGTCTTTTTCAATGCCATGGGTTTGAAGAAAATGTTTGAAATGAAGGAAGTAACATACCCCTCCCTTGTCTTAGAATTCTTAAGTTCTTTAAAAGTGACAAAAGTTGAGAATAGGGAAAATATTGAGTTTCGTCTAGCTAACACTAGTAGACGCATTAGCTTTCCGGAACTAGGTGAAATTTTGGGTCTTAGCGATGAACATAAATATTATAAGCATTATGGGAAGTATGATCCGGAGCCTCTTTGGGAGGCAATCTCCGGGAAGAAATTTGAGGATTTTCATGCATGTCGTGCTCTCTTGGTCCATCACCCGGGCATAAGAGTATGGCACAAAGTTGTGGGAAATACCATAATTGCTAGGAGAGACACCAATCATTTCACCGGACTCGATTTTATTCTCCTTGAATCAACTTTGAATATTGGAAGAATTCACACCAAGCCTTACAATTCCTTGAGGCTCTTGGTAGATAGGTGGCTTAATGTTGATAGTGGGAAGAAGGGTACAACCGTTATTGTCAATGGCGGCCTAGTCACGGTCCTAGCCAAGCACTTTGATCCTAATTTCAATAAGGATAGCAAGTACAAGGCTAAGGAAGGTGGCCATCTTATTGATATGTCCATCTTGATTAACAAGTTCAAGTGGGTTGTTCACAAACCCCTTGACACCAAGTATGGGTGGCTTACTAGTGAGGCTCGATCATTCACTTTACCCGCAAAGATTTGTCGTCTTAGTGTCCACCGGACCAACTATTTACTTCCCCTATCCGAAGAAGCCGAGTACATCATTCAACAACAAAAGGGTGATCATGAAACCCCCTCCTCTTCCATTGTTATACCACCTTACCCCTTTGTATATGAAGAGTTCAAACCACAAGGAGTTGAAATTGGGAAAGACTATGTCACTCTTCTTATGCAAGCCATGCACAAACAAGCTTATGAAGATCGGAAGAATGCTTATTTGGCTCAATATCCTCCCCTCTTACATCTAGCTAGGCAAGGACTCCTTGATCCATCTTTTCCTTTGCCTAGTTGGGCGGATAGAGAAGCCTTATTTCCGGGTGCATCTAGGGACGTGATGAGAGACAATGAGGTTGTTGGAAATGGTGAAGAATTTGATGATAATATTGAAGAAGAAGCAAGTGGAGATGAAGAAAGGGATGGTGATGATGATGATAATGAAGAAAGTGATGAAGAAAGTACCAAGGAAAGTGGCAATGTGACCACTTCTCATGAGGGAAGTGATGATGATGATAGCATGATGGAAGACTAGCCTTGGAAACTCCTACCCTCCCATGGTTTGTCTATATCTCTTTGTATTTTATTTCAATTTTGATCATTGTTGGTTTAGTCCTAGCAACATCAAAGGACTCACACCTCGGTACCATTGAGGTGTTCTTTATTGTTCCCATTTTTGAAAATCCAAAATGACAATCTCGTTTCATGCATAGCATAGTGTGTGCATGAACTACCCCCATCTTTGACATTAGCAATAGTGTCTTATTCGGTTTGGGGAAGTTGATACATACACAACGGGAGGTAATTTAAATTATCCTCTCCGTCATAACAAAAACCCATGCATCATGTAGTGTAGCTTAGTGTAGAATTGCATTTAGTATAGAAATTATGCATCATTTTTGCATAATTTCCATCATTTTGGCCATTGAGGACAATGCCCATATTAGTGTGGGGATGGGAATTCTAACACTTAACTTTTATTCAAAAACCATAAAAATTGAAAAATTTCAAAAATCATAAAAATTTGAAAAATTTGAGAAAAACCAAAAACAAGTTCATTTCCTTTGTATATATTGTTTGTTTATCCTTGTTCACATTGATCGACTACGCCACATCCGAGACATGAGGATATTGAAGACCGCATGGTATGATCTTTCCAATCTCCTTTTTCCTCTTTATGTTAATGACTATGTGGCTTTATTTTGATTGATGCGGTAAAAACAATGTGAACTTAGGACTTGCATATGTTAATATGTCATACTAGTTGGTAGAATCACTTGCATTAGGATGTTTATATTAGTTGCATCATGGCATATAGTTTGCATGGTTAGAAAAATTTTGCGAAACCGTCTACTTGGGAAGCTTGACAAGTGTATATAGGCCCTAGTAGATGCTTTTTATTCTTAAGACTTTGCTTGTAGAATACTTGTAAAACACCCTAGGATGTGTCATGCTAGTATCCTTTGACCCATGGTTTAAGGCCGAGTCAAGAATACCTTGTGGTGTGATAACTCCTTGGCTACCGTTTATTCCAAGGTGACCCTTGAAACCATGCATACTTCCATCCATCATCCATGTTCTACCGTACATTTTTGTCAACAAAGGGAATGGGCACAAAAACAAAAAGAAAATCAATTTGAGTTCAAAGAAATGAAAAGAAAAAGAGAAAGTTTGCAAATTGCATCAAAAAGAAAAGAGGAGCAACAAAAATAGACTCCTAAAGCTTCAAATACAAGGCACCCTCGTTACTAATTGGGGTGACTTTGAAAATGTTCAAAAATAAATGCAAAAGAAAAGTTGAAAAATTGTCAAGTATTGAATTGCCAAACATCAAAAGAAATGGCAAAGAAAATGTTCTCAAATGTCATATGCCACAAGAAATTGGGGGGAAAAACAACAACAAATCAAACTCCCAAAAGAAACTCAAATATCTATTGATCCCTTTATCCATCATATCCATTTTTGTGCATGGTAGAGAGGGGACGACCCTTCTTCTTGTCTAGGCAAGAGGGGGAATTCCGCGATCCTCCAGTGTTTCTAACACCATAGGGAGTCTACTCTTGACAAAAGCATTTAACGATTGAGGACAAAGGTACCCTAGCTTGACACCTTTTGGAGGTGATTTATTGGTATCCTTCTAGGCTTAGTAGTTTGAAGAAATTGCATCTATGAAGGAGTGTGTGCCCTTGAATTGCTTCCCTTGTAGATAATTTCCGCCACTTAGATGAGGAAAGTGGCTATTCTTTTGTAGATGCATCCATTATGTGATTTTTGTGTGCTTAATGTTTGGATGTGTCGCCATTTTGGCAAGACCCACCTTGCCTTGCAAGAAGGCATCCTACCTCATGGTTGTCTTGTTGTGAGTTGAAGGGGCGGAGTGAGACCCGCTAATTGTCTCATATCGGCTATTATTGTTAGGTTAGGTTAGTATTGGTCCTAGTCTTTGTCACCTCTTTACTCGGGACGAGCAAAGGTTCGGTTTGGGGATATTTGATGTGACCATAATTGTCGCATATTTAGCCCCCGAATTACCATTGTTTCCATGCTTTTTAGTGCCTATTTGGGTCATTTCTTATCTTTAGTTCTTTGTTTTGCATATTCTTTGAGATTTTAATCCCTTGGTAGGAAAGGAGTAAGAATCTTGCTATTACATGGCAAAACGAGGCTAAATTGATCGTATTCAATGACCAAGCATCAAGGAGAGACAAGACTAGAAGGCCTTTGTACATATTATAGTAGAAGAGCAATGTCGAGAAAAGATCCTTGAGTCTCCGAGGAAATCCCCAAGGACTTTATGAAGAAAAGGGAAGAAAAAGAAGAAGAATTGACGCTGCCAGACAATCCGAACGGATTGTACACAATCCGTCCGTCCGTCCAAGCCCAATCCGAGCGTCCCTCAAAGGAATCCGCTCGGATTCCCCTCGCCAATCCGAGCGTCTTGCCCAAAGATCCGCTCGGATTCTCCAGCCCAGATCCGGCCGTCCCGACTCCAATCCGCACGGATCTCAGTACAGCACGTCTTCATTCTTCAAGCTACGCGAAGAGACTCCCTTCTCTCAGACAATACCGGAGTCTCCCTAAGTAGGGACTTAATCGTCATTTAAGCTCTTAGTTAACCTAGTGCATCCTCCCTAATTTTCACTATAAATACCCCATTAGTCTAAATTAGAGGGGCATGTTCCTTTTATCAATAATTAGTATAGTAATATCAATCAAATCTCTCTTTAATATTGTAATCAAGTATTAATCAAGTTCTAATTCAAGATCTAGTTTCTTAATTCCTCTCTTGTTCTTGCTTTATTTTGGGTAATTGAAGATTATTTGGGTTATTTTGGGAGATTGACAACCTCTCAATCTAGGATTCAAGTACTTCTATTATTCTTGCTTTATTATTGGAATCATTAGTAGGTATAATCTCTTAATCCCTTTTTAATTATTGCTAATTACTTTCATTTATTCATCATGTTTCATTATGTTAGTATGATTGACAACCTTTCTACCATGATCAACATGATAATGAGTGAGTAGTCTTTTAGCTAGGGTTTAATGGGTGATTAGGGGAAACCAACATGGGGAATGATTCATGCTTAAATCAATATGCTTTCATATCTTATTTGCTTGCTTGTTTTGATCTTAATACATGCACATGTTATGTTTGATGAAATGCTAAGCCTATGAATCCTTGCATTTACTATCACCTTCTATCCTTTCAACTTGACTTGTAAGACATAACCCAACTCGAGTCTTGTTAGACCATGCATGTGTTGAGTAGGAAAGACTAAGTCGACTTGTAGGTGTTGTACAATCTAATCGATTCGGCTCCGGGACCCAAACTTTCCTAGGATTGTAAGATATAACCCAACTCAATCCATCACAACAATAATTGCTTGCTTATAATTCGAGAACATGTTTGTATGATCATATCCCATGATTCCCCTATGAACCCATGACACCCTAGTGCCTTTAATCAATTGTTTACACCCCTTACTTCATTCATCTTGCTAGTTTATTTTCATTGCTATTTTAGTTAGTAACCTTCTACATCAACCCAATTTGTGACACCCCTAGACAC
Organism: Silene latifolia; assembly: GCF_048544455.1. Lineage (NCBI taxonomy): Eukaryota > Viridiplantae > Streptophyta > Magnoliopsida > Caryophyllales > Caryophyllaceae > Silene > Silene latifolia. Next base: position 92,159,619 of record NC_133533.1, read on the forward strand.
TACTAGTTTCAATAGAATTCTCATTTCAATACCCGTCCCTTGGGATCCGACCTTTACTTGCCGCTTTGCTAATTGTAGAGTTGCTTGTTAAGCTATAAATTGTGTTTTGTATCGACCATTGACCAACGACCACATATGCTTAATTGTGAGCACCAAATGGCTTCGATCAGCAGGTCGCAGGGTGGTCCACTACTACCTTTTGATCCCGAGATTGAGAGATCTCTGCACGTAAAAAGGAGACTATTTCAAGAACAGGCAGAGGAAGAGCCTAGTTCTCGTGGTAGCTTTTACGAGAACGAGCTTTTCGAGGAGAATCCACCGTCTTCTCCAGTTTCCAATTCTTCAGTTGAATCTATTACTTTCCCAGATTTTCCCGAAATGGCTGAGGAAGCAACCATTGCTAGTCACTCCGAGCCCACGGCTGACAATCTCTATAAGGGGTTCGAACTACCAGGAGATGCTAGGAAGTTCGAACCGAAGCCTGCTTATATCAATATGGTCGAGAAAAATCGAGTTCGGGAGCTGCAATCGAAGATGCAACAAAGATATGGAGACTTTCATTGATTATCGCTGCTCCATACCTCCTCCCGCGGCGTGACAAATGGATCGATAAAAGAAACCATGTTCATCTTCTCACTCCGCGATGCTGCAAGGGAGTGGTATAGGGATTTGGACCGAGCTGCTCACGCCATAACGGATTGGAATTCGCTAGCATTGGCGTTCTATAAAAAGTACTTCTCTGCTTCGAGAACCATAGCCATCAGAGCTCAGATAACAAGTTTCAAACAAGGGCCCGACGAGAACTTCCACGAGGCATGGCTTCGATTTAAGAAACTAGTGCGAACCATACCGCATCATGGTTTCGAAAAATGGAGTTTGTGCAACCATTTTTACAATGGTTTATATGATGATCAGAGGGCTATTTTAGATGCTTCAGCCAACGGTCGATTTGCTGACAACTTGGGAGCGACCAAGGGATGGAAAATCATAGATGATTTAGCCACTCATAGGGCTGAATATGGGAATTCAAGAGGAAACCAAAGGAGAGCCGCTGAATCCTCTTCAGTAGCCGCATTAGAAGCCCTTACCGCGAGGTTCGACAAGTATGAACTAGGGGGGCTCTCAAGGGAGGAATGTATCAGGTTAATGCTATGACAGACGGTCCTTTCGTCTGTACAAGGTGTGGGGTAGATGGACATGTCGCTGAATATTGTCCTAGTCCTTATGAGCAATGTGCTGCCTTTCAACATTACAGGCAAAACAACACTCATTACGAGCCGAATATCCACCCCAATTTGAGGTGGAGTAACCAGAACGTGCTCAACCCCACCGCCCCTCCAAATCAGCCGCAACAACCCTATATTCCTCCACACCAGAAGCAACAAGGCTATCAGAAGCCTCCGTCTTTCAACCCTCCTAACCAAGGTGCTTCGTCATCTAGTGGGGTGAGTGAGATGGGAGAGTTGAAGTCCATGATGCAGTCCATTGCAAAGCAATTACAACAGAAGGACACGGCATTCAAGGCACTCGAGACTCAAGTTGCCCAACTGGCTGAAAATCAATCTTCAAGGAAGCCCGGTCATTTACCGACTCAAAATGAGAAGAACCCGAATGAGACGGTAAATCTGATAGAGTTGAGAAGCGGTCTCTCTTATGAAGGACCGTATACGAAATCGACCCGAGGAAGTCAGAATCGATGATGATGGACGGTGTTCACAAGAAAAAGGGCTCACGACAAAACAGCTACTCGATCGACTGAAGTCTGGTGTTCGATCGAGTGGAAATGGTGAAGAATCTGGTCGATCGAGTAGAGTTTCTGCTCGATCGAGTGAAGCAGAAGATGAGGTTGGTCGATCGAGTGGTAAGTTTGCTCGATCGACTGACGCTGGTGAAGAAACTGCTCGATCGAGTGAGCACATTGCTCGATCGAGTGATATTGCTGACGGGAAGCTTATTCGAGAGCCTGCTAGTGCTCGTTTAAGCGAGGAATCACCGGAAAGACCTTGTTCGAGAGGTAAGAAGCGTCCAAAGGATACCAAACTTGCTCCAGAAGACACTTTGGAAGCGAGAAACAAGGGGCTCGAGATACCAATTACGGTTCCCTTCCCGAGGCGGCTGCAGAATACCAAGGTTAATCAACAATTTGGCAAATTTGTTGAACTTTTGAAGAGTTTGGAAGTTTCCGTGCCGTTCACTGAATTGCTGACCAAGGTACCCTCTTATTTAAAATTTATGAAAGAAATTTTAGCACGTAAGAGGACTATTAATAATAATGAGACCGTAGCTTTGACGGAGATGGGGTCAGCCCTATCTCAAAATAAGCTACCTCCTAAGCAATCAGACCCGGGTAGTTTTTCGATCCCTTGTCACATCGGTATGCAATTGATTGATAATGCGCTATGCGATTTAGGCGCTAGCGTAAGTGTTTTACCCTTGTCTCTAGCTAAGAGACTTGGTGTGACAAAATTGAGTTGCACCAACATGACTGTCCAGATGGCCGACCGTAGTCTATCACGGCCACTAGGTGTAGCAGAAGACGTACCTGTTCAGATCGGGAAGTTCTTTATTCCCGTTGATTTTGTCGTCTTAGATATCCCCGAAGATGTACACACCCCTATCATTTTAGGGAGACCATTTTTGTCTACTGCCCGTGCAGTGATAGATGTCAGTGGGAAGACTTTGACATTTCAGGTAGGGGATGAGGAGCTGACCTTTCATCAGTCCAAGTTCCGGAGGGCTCCCATGCAAGTTCAGCCTTGCAATGCCCTCTCTTCTGTTGACCCTATTATTGACACTCCAGATGAAAATTTGGAGGATATTGCTGTTATTGCTAACCCTCCGCGTCATACTGAGAGCAAAAAGGAGGAAAATTCGTCTGTTTTCCTTACCGCAGTACATGAAGGCAAGAAAGGAGTTGTCAAGGGACAGGGTGCAACCATTATCAATCAAACTGGAGCCAAGGATGCCAAAGAAGATGACAGAGGGGCGAGAACGAAGACAGTTCGAACCTACATAGATTGGAACTACATTCCTCCTACTGTCGCAAACAGTAATTCAAGCTCATGGAAATCAAAGAGGACGGTCAGTATCGCTGAGGTGACGTCCTCCAGTCAGAAGCCCACGAAGGGGCTACTGAAAACTGATGGGAATTAAACGGGGAAATGCCCCGTGTAACAAGTTGTAATAAATATTTATTTGAATTTCTTGACTTTGTTTATTACGTTCTTAATTAGGACAATTAGTTTAGACAATTCTTTAGCTTAGACTAAGACTATAGACTGTGTCTTCTGCGTATTTGGTATTTTGGGATGTTTTTGGAGATGTTTTACGCAGGTTTGGGGAAGTTCCACGCAATCCGAGGAAGAAAGGACGGAATTCAAAGAGTCTACACGAGGAAGCCCTCGATCGAGTACTTTTTGTACTCGATCGAGTGGAGAATGGTTCGATCGAGCTTTCTGGTTACTCGATCGAGAAAGGCCAAAATGGAACAGGTCGATCGAGGGGATTGCTACTCGATCGAGCAAAGGGGACATCAAAAGTCCTCGATCGAGTGATTAAAACCACTCGATCGAGTGGAATGAACAGTGAACACGGGAGTTTTCTTTCTTAAAACTCTTATTTCCCTAATTTAATTTCATTTCACCCCTAATTTCGTCTAACCCCCTCCTTAATGTGCGATTGATTTCACCCCCAAATCCCCATTTTATTGCCCAAAATCTCCAAATCCGCCACCTACAATCCCTTCATAGTTAATTAATCTTCAATAGCCCCTTATTTTCCCCCTCTTTGGTGCTCGTTTTCGCGGCTTTTAAAGGGAATTAAGGTTCGCGGGTTTTTCAATCGAAAATCCGCCTTTGTTGCTTGTTATTTGAAGTTTAATTGCTTATTGTAGGTTAATCATCATCAAGTAAGTGTTCCTTTCACACTCTTTGCATTTTCTCTTCATTTAATTCGAATTTCTTGAGGTGATTTGAATTAGGGTTCGAAAATCCATGTCTAGTCGATTTTATTTCGATTTAATTGTGTTTATATGCCCTTATTTAGCTTGTTGATGATCTTTTCGCAATTCCTCGTTGTTGTTACATGTTTAATTCGAATTTTGCGCGAGATTTCGCGATTAGGGTTCCTGTAAGTCGAAATTTGTCGACTGTCAGACGGTCCTTCCTGTTGCCTTGCTTGCTCAACTTCAGTTCTTTCCTACTTATTGCTGTTGTTAACTGCTGTTTACCGTCCCCTATCACCATTACTTGATGTAAATTATTGGGATTCTTGTATTGTGAGTGTTTTTCATCTGCTAGGAGCCCACATGCTTTCATTTGCGGCTTTCATGCCTCTTAGTCTCCTTTCGCAGTCATTATTTCGTCACTTTATCACCACTCACATGCTGTAATTCGAAGTTTTGAGGAATTGTTGGGTTTTGCTTGCTGTAAGTCGATTTTTTCGACTAATAGGGCCATTTTTTCTGCTGTCACATGCTGGTTAACGCTTCATTTTAGCCACGGTTAGCAGCTATCTTCACTTATCATGCCCTTTGATACATTGCAGGATGGATACTAGTTCTCTACCTTCTACTAGTACCACTTCCAGTCCATCCGTGACCGAGCCAGTGGTCCCTGCTGTTGCCACTAGCTCTGCCTTGGTCACCACTACAGCACCAGTTCTACTTGTCTCAGCTGCAGGGACAGTTTACACCGCGGCCAGCTCAGCTGGGAGCTCGGTTCAGGCTACACCAGCCACTACTCCTACCAGGCCCTTCTCCCTGCTGGACTGCGGATTCACCCCTCGGTTCCCGACGCCTGGTATGCTGCCACCCAGGCCACATCAGCAGGCTAGCCAGTTAGCCATCACCTCCAGCCCATCAGGGGCTACAGCTACTGCTACAGCTACAAGAGAGGGCGACCTCACACCTTTACAGCGGATACCCACGGTACGTTTTACTTCCGCGGCTCACCGGACTCGGTTAGCCGCTTTACTTCGTTACCCCCTCTCCTCCACCCGTTTCCTTGCACGGACCGACCTAGAGACCTTAGGCATTTACGAGGAGGTCTGTAGTTTGTTGAACGGGACGGGTATGTCGGGTCTGATCACCATGCAGGAAGCTACTATTCGTACCCTTACGTACGAGTTCTTTAGCTCCTATTCCTTCGACACCGACTCTTATGATGCTGACCACTCCAGCTCTTGCATTCACTTTCGACTCCGCAACGAGTCACACCACTGGACTTTGGCCAAGTTTGGGCAGGTTTTAGGCCTAGTTAGTGACGGTCCCACCGACCCACCGACCCACCTCGAGACCTCCTTCAGCCACTTTGGGCTGCACTCTCTCACACTCCCTTCCCTTCACGGAAGGGAGCTCACGTTCACTTACCTGCCCCCCGTTACTACTTGCGTCTGATAGGAGAGACCATCTTTGGGCGACCTGAGCCCAATAACGTGACCAACACTGAGCTAGCAATTCTCGCGGGGTACCTCAACATTGACTCCGGTACCCCATTTGTTCTAAACATTGCATATTTGGTAGCTCAGCATTGGAACGGAATTGGGACTCGGGTCAAGACCGTTTGTCCGTGGCGGGCTAGTGACTAGGATTGCCCGCCACCTTTACCCCACTGACCCTTCACTTACTGCACCCGATAGGGAGGCTTCTTACCTTGACCTGGGAGCCATGATTGACTTCGCCTGGTTCCCAAAGGCGAAGGGGAGCGCGAGGACGTGGAAGATTTGTGGTTCCACGTCCTCGTACCTTGCCGTGCTCTACCCTTCCGCCACTTTTACCGCTCCCTACTGCTGCTGAGGGAGCGAGGCCACCTACACCTACCTACCACCTTACCCTCACTCCTCCTTCTTCTTCTAGGAAGAGGAAGCGGGAGGTCGGAGCATCGTCTAGCTCTCAGACTCCGGCTCAGACCCAGACCCGCCTCGGACTCGATCGGACCCACACACGGACTCCCACACCTCCACCTTCACTCACTCCACCACCTTTCCGATCCGGCCTTTCCGGCCAATTTTGTCCGCCCTCCTGTCTTAGAGGCGCCCGAGGTCATGGACCAAGGGCGTCGTGATGCCGTGCTTTCGGATATGTGCGGGTACATTACGAGATGAGACGGGATATGGCTTTGGTCGTATTCCCGCTCTACGAGTTCCATATCCGAGCCCGGCGACCGATTCCAGAGGGGTGGCCGCATCCTTCCTTCTACCGATACCCGGCGGACGGGTACCCTCCACTACCTTCGACTCGGAGGAGGAGCCGGAGGAGACAAACGGTAGCACGAGAGGTGCGGTTCTGGCGAGCAGCGGCACGCGAGCTGCCAGAGAGGAGGAGAGTGACCCTCCGTTCGTACCCGGTCCGGAGGATCACCGAGATGACGACCGAGTCTCCCCTTGTTTGTTCTTTGGTTTGGGGAGACCGTTTTGTTGAGTCGAGTACTGGAGACGGCGGTGCCGACGACGAGTAGCTTTCGGTCTACTCACTTCCCGCTTTTCTTGGTTTTGGGGAAGTTCGCTTTTGTATGTACATTACTCTTTTCATTTTTGTCTCCTTTATTTATTTTTCTTTTGTTGGTTGTATACCCCCATCCCCCATATTTCTGCTGGTGTATGCTGGAGGACAACGAGGGCGTTGTCCGTTTTGGTTTGGGGAGGGTATTGCATCCTTTTGAGTCTGCATCTGCATTTGTTTTGCATTCACGTTTAATTTTTCAGTTTGCATTTGTTGTTTATTTTCATAAAAATCAAAAATTCAAAAAAAAAAAAAAAATTAGAAAATGTCAAAATTCAAAAAAAAAAAATTCACGTTTATTTTTGCATTTAGGTTGAGTCGGAACGGTAGATTCCCATGATGACAATGCACTATAACTTGTCATATTACTTGAGCCTTGCACTTTTATTGATAGTTTTTAGCCTTGTCATACGCATAATCTACGAATTTCTGTTCAAATAATAGCTGACTGTTTAGACTTGACCTGATAAATTGGCAAACTACTTATAAATTCTGAGTTTGAGAGCCATAACTGGTGACATTCATGACCAGTTCATTAGGATTTTTGAGAGTAGTACTCCTTGCATAGCATGTTTGTCTCATTTGCACATTTATGACATTCAATTTCTCGTCAAATGCACATATTCGGGTTCGTGGTTGGTGTCACATGCAGGGAGGGTCTTGCAAATTCCCCTTTCTTTACATCTTTCACCCATTTAGCTCCACATTGACCAAAACTTGCCTTTTTGACCCATTAGCCACATTCCAAACTAAGCCTGCCTAGTCAAGCTAGTTAGTCTGCCCTTTTGTGGTATGTTTTGTCGTTGCAGTTTGGTCCGTAATTCCCGTTTGGAGTTGGTGTTTGTATTAAGGAAGGAGGAAGAAAAAAAAACAAAAGTATTGAAAAAAGAAAAAAAAAAGAGAAGAGAAACGTGGAAGTAGCAGTAGTTTCTAATGTGAAAGATAGTAAAAGAGATAGTAAAAAGAATGCCTAATAACCTAGTAAATCATAGGTTAAATAGCCAAACCCCAAAGTGTTTATGCGGAAATAAATAAAACATGGACTGATTAAGCCCACAATGTCGAAAACCTCTCGATCGAGTAGGCGAAACCACTCGATCGACCAATGTCTCAGCAGAAGTCCCTCGATCGACCAACAAACAACTCGATCGAGGACTTAGTCATGTTCAGCTAACTCGATCGAGGAAGGAACCTCTCGATAGACCAACAGGGGGGCTAGAAACCACTCGATCGATCAGCAAACAACTCGATCGAGCACTTGTATCTTCAATTCAGCTCACGTCCTTACCCAAGTGCCTCGTAATGCGTGCCACGACGCTTCCAAGTGCGGTACTCTACTCTGGGACAATCCCGTCTCCTCTAAATGCATGCAAAAAGGGCAAAAAGGAACATGGCTCCACCACTTTCGCGATCATTCCTACAAAAAGGACAAAATACACCAAAGTAGCCAATTCGGGGCAAAATACCATAACAATAGTATAGAAATGCATAGAAATACGTGCTGAAATAGGCCAAAAAGACTATACATTAGGCACGTATCAAACGCCATCCACTTGAGGAGTGGTACAACATATGAGAGACCAAAGATGCCAATTGAAGAGAATATTGTTAAGGAGAATGTCAAGAAAAGTGACGTGATTGAACCATTCAGGAGAAATCCTAAGGTGGTAGAGACAATCACGAATGACGTATCAAAGAAGAGAAATGAAGAGAATGCCAAAGAAATTGAGAAAGAGCCTATTGTGATTAGACTTCCATTCCCAAGTCACACAGCCAAGACGAAGCTTGATGAGCAACTTGGAAAGTTCATGGAGATTGTGAAGAACTTGGAGCTTTCCATACCATTCACGGAGCTAATCAACTACGTTCAGGTCTATCCAAAATACATGAAAGATAACCCTACCAAGAAGAAGTCCATAAGGAAGTTGGAAACCATTGCCTTTACAAAGGTAAGTAGTGCAATTCCTCAAGGGAATTTGTGAGGTTCATATACCTATTGTTACACATTTCTAATAGTGATTTAATTAACATATTAACTTAGTCATTATGGAACTAGTGCATAAATAACAAAGTAAAAAGAGATAAAGAATAAAAAAATCTTCCTTACATTGTTAAATGGTTCGAAACTTTGGGCAAAAACAATGGACACCTTCCTTACTTGTTTTTGAGCTAAAAGATTATGTATGATCCTCCAAACCAAATCTCAAGTGTAGATATTCTCCTCTTGTTGCACCCAAAACAAACCCTTAAAAACTAATAACAATATTAACTGGATAGTAACATGATTTTCTTTAAAATAAAATTCTAATAATATAGTAGTTACTACACTAATTTAGTTTGAACAAGTTTAAGATCTCAAACACATTTTAGAGAGATGTGGGAGAATAATACATAAGATTATTTTTCATAAGAGTAAGTATATAAAAATAAGAGCCAAGCTCTCCTTTTTGCTAAGGGAGGCCGGGTAGGATGGGTGAAGAAGGCCAATGCATGGCCTTCACCTTTTGATTTTCCTCTTATAAAAATAGTAGGTATGTAAGGCTAGTTTTTAGGGTAATCATTGTGTTTATTCTATACTTAAAATAAAACATCCACTAACCCGAAAACCCTCAAATTTTTCGGTGCACCTATAAAATGGAAATCCATTCTATGTTTCTTAATTTATCATTTGTAATATGGTCATACAATATGTAACATGTAGCATGTATCATGTTGTTAATTAATTTAACGCATATTTAACAATTAAATATCATTATATAAATTAATTAAATTACGTATAACAAATTCTCTAGTAATTCATAATCACATGGTATAAAATGGGTCATGTTAATATAATTCACAACATCTTGTAATTATAATTAACTATTCATACTTATCTCAATTGTTTCATAAACAATAATAAAATTTTAGTAATACAAACATTTTAATTACTAAAACGAATCTTGTTTAATGGAATAACAATAAGATACGTATTCTCACTCACAAAATAAATTGTTCAATTTTAAGGAGTTAATTAACTCGTATCGATATACAATTAATTAACTTATTTATTAAGGGAATTTTGCTATAGGTGTGACCTTAAGGGATCAACTGATCACCACCATCAAACGACAGAAATGTCAAACTCTAGTTAGCCAATCATTACCAATTAATATTGATCAAATGACAATATTTTTCAACCATCCCCTGCGTATTCTTATCATGAGATTTACACATATGATCGCACTATTGTTGAGGACATTACTCCAACAATCTCCCACTTGGCCGAGACAATTGTGCGTCACTAATTCTCTTGTCATATTACTATCTCCCACTCAATGCAAGGTGTCTTGCAGGTCGTACTTGCATTTGATCATATGTAGATTGGTTTTCTCGATCTGGAAGGTATCTGTCTGAGCGGAATTATTTACCGTAGATACCTTCCGAGAGTGGCCACGCATTTTCAGTTCACTACTCCTCGAGTGGCCCTAATATTTCAAACAACCCTGACAAAGGGGTGGACAAATCCTATCGCACTATTCCCTCCGTATAGCCACATTTTGGCCAATCAGAAACTTGTGCCAACTTGAGCGAATCGTCTCTAGTCAAAAGATTTGACTCAAAAGAATACTATAGTATCTCTCGCCACGACTAGGCTTTATAAATTTCCAGAACACTATAAGCGGTCACTGCCCAACAGAGTGTCCCATACAGTCTGTCCATGTGATCGACTAGTCATCCCATATGACCCTATGACACTTGAATTGCCATCAATCGCATCACACTCTAGTCACTTCGAGACGTCACCTCCTATAATTAACTAAGGGTAGATACTATGTAATGGGGTTCAATATTATCTCAACAACCCATTTGGATATAATGTAGTAATGGATGAGTTTAAAGAAACGCGAACGATAGATGCGATTATCATATATGAATAGTCAATACCTTATTACTACTTCATATATTATAATCTATAGTGTACATTTTTCACTAGTTAAATTGCAATAAAAGCTTAGTAAGTGGATATACCATGTATCCATACAGTTCATACCATATGTGTAGACTTCTTTTTAGACTTAGGCTCTTTAACTTGAAAGATCCTCCCACTGTTATCATATAACTTGTGATGAAATCTTTGGTAGAGGGATTTACTCATAGTCCCTATGTTAACCATCCTACCACAATGTACTCAGATTCTGTTTGTAGAACTTGCAATGGTTGATACTAAAATATTTTTCTAATCACTTACTCCTAAATCATCTTAGGATTTCGATAAATCCTTATAAATTTGGAAACTTGAGTTTGTTTAACCCTTTAACACATAGCTTAGTATGTCATCCGAACACAAGAATGAATCCTCAGTTCACCTCAAGAATTTTAATGGATGTTCTTGAAGGCTTTCTAATGACATTCATATGAATTAACTTGTGATTGACTTATGATTCTCCAAGCATATAATTTATTAAGGCATGTGCATATAATGACATACATGATCTTTCTAATGGCGTAAACATTAGCAATCGATTTCATGTGATCAACAACTCTCTAGTTTCAGTGAATGACTATGACTCTATCATAGTAAATTTACTTTCATCAATATAAACAACCTCTTAAACCTTCTTGATATTAAAAAGATAAAGAATCTTATCAATATCATATACTTCTCTAAGTGCCAATCTAAAATTCCCTATGTTATAGTAGTTTTAGAATTGTAGAATGCATCATGTCTTCTTTCATCAAGAATTGAAAACCAAAACACCCCTTCATAGATAATAGTGTTAGCATGTCATCCTCAATGAGTAATATGACATTAACAAAGAAGACAATTTTTCCCACTGAACTTCATGCTTAAACGTGGCCATTTTGACTCCCACTCAAATCCATGTATACACATGGCTTATCGACAACTCGAGCGAAACCATTTTCTTATCACATGATTGAAATGATCATTGCAATCTTTAAGTGTTAATTAAAAACATGTGCTTATGTCATACACACACCCCTTTCTAAATACCTATTTAAAAATTGGCTTTAACATCTAACTTGATCATACACACTATGAGGTGTAACAATGATGACATGGATCTTAGCATAATTACATGTTAACTTAGCTTTGTAGATAAATTAATGTCTATCTATGCAACGCTAAATAAACTTATCCTGTTGCACAGATTTCACTTTGGTTTATAAGGCGCTTATGTAAAATTGAATTGAAATTAATTGATACAACCACTTCATAATCTTATTATATGAATAACATTTTCTTTTGGTCTCCTCACTAGTCTGAAGATTCACTTAAGAAAGCTTTCTTTTGGTCTCCTCACTAGTCTTGAGTTTAACCTAAGAGCGCTTTATTTTGGTCTCCTCACTTCTAACTAGTTATATGTTTGTTGCTAATTTTCTCCCACTCCATCTTTTGAAATATACATCTATTTTTCTCGAAATATAGCCTTATGAGCAACAAACAATTTCATACTTATGATTATGATGGAAGAAAATATCGCACGTGATAACCTTAATTGATGACCCTTTTGTAAAGACATTGTAATCTAGCTTCAAGATAGACTAGTCCTTATAAGGTAAAGGATTGGACTCATATCCATGTCTTATATAATTATAAGGTCTTAAGCCCTCCCATAGCTCGTATGGAGTCTTATAATTGGTTACAAGTCTTAGTTATAAGTGGTGTAGCCAATTGGTTTATAAAATTCCCTACTTAAAATCAAATAACTCTATTTGACTTTACAATCGTTCTTTCTTATATCAAATAAGATGTGATATTTAGTCATAAAAGCATAATTGAGAATCAAATTCATAGCTTATGATCTCATTACAATGATCCAATCGTTGTAATTCTTTTATGATCTATTTAAGTCAAAACAATTTATGTTTTTTTAATGTAAAAAGTGTGTAATGACAAATTATTAGAACAAAGAAATTCCATAAAAGAGTGACTTGGGTTGAAAACCATGTCACCAAAATCCAAATACAACCATTGTCTTTGAAAAAAAAAGGAAATAAACCAATTTTCATGTCAAACAAGGAAATTTTAAGAAGTTTTATAATAACATTTCAAAATACAATAATAAAGAGAAGACAATCAAAATAAGGGCCAAGCTTCCATAGGTATTCTACTATGGGCGGCTACTTTAGCTTCCCATGAAGAGCCTCCTTAGGATTGCTTGTCTTTGCCTTTGTCTTTGCTTGGATGCCCATAAATACAATTTAAAAAGTGTAAGAATCACAACTTCTATCCAAATACCAAAGTTGAGATTGAAATCAAAACATGAATGATAGGGAGAAATACATATTACCTACTTGAACAATCTTTCCAGTTTTGAGATCTCCAAGATACTTCGGGAAATTCCTCTTCCAATGTCCTTCGCCATTACAATAATGGCATTTGTCCTCGGAAGTAACACCTCTTTTGGAAGAGCTTTTCTCAATATTTTTCCTTTTCCCTTGAAGGGATTGGGCTTCTTACTCTTGCTTGCACTCTTTTTAAACCTCCCTTTGATCTTATTGTTAATAATGAGCACATCCTTCGTTGAGCTAACATTTAGACCTATGTCTCTCTCGGCTTCCACAAGTATTTTGTGCAACTCATGGAGAGTAGTCCTCATATTTTGCTTATTGTAGTTTACCCTTAACTATACACATGCTTTTATTTTGTAAAAGGTATGTCGAACTCGGTCTATAACGAGTTATTCAGGAATGTCAACCCCTTGCATCTTAAGGGTCTCAACAAGCTCAATCAACTTGAGCACATGAGGGATAAACGTTTGGCCCTATTTGATGTTGATCTCGAAAAATGCGGAGGCCGCCTTTGTAATACCCCTCATATTTTATGGTTATAGGACCCTTGTGTGTGTGTCTAATGTACAAGGTAGACTATGAAAGTTTAATAGGAAGCTTGCACGAATGTGTGAATTATGGAAATGCGATCACTTGTTTTAGGGGTAACTTGAAACGGGAATATCTAGAGTTTTACAGCTTCTATGAGGGTTATTCGAATTGGAGTTGAAAGCGTATTGTCTTAGCTTTCCAACGCTTGGTCACAAGCTTGATCCTGATGAGTAACGAAGAAATGACAGTTGTTTGAAAACCAGAGCGCAAAGCTGAACTCGCTGAGTGATGTTACGCGCTAATTAGTTTCATAATTTCGCACCTTATTGTTAATATTCATAATAATATAATATTATATCCCGTTATTATTAAGATTATGATTATTATTATGATTATATTAATTTATTTTACCTGGCATAAATATTTAATTATAATATTATTATATCTTACAACTTATAAACTTTCCTAAAATGATACTACCTTACTACTATATATATTCAATAGCAAACCACAAGTTTTATTCACTTTCACAAAACACAAAATATATATATATAGAGAGAGAAGGAGACTAGAGAGATAAGGAGCTTGTTCATTTGTTTTTTTTCATCTTAAAGTTAATTGGTGACGCTTTTGTGAGACGGGTTTTGTTGCTTGGATTCGTGTGCTTTGCTATTTGGATTTTTGAGCCGCTTTGCTATACAGGTAGGATAACTACTCAACTCATCTTGTCTTTGTTGGTTTGTGGAATTTATAAAAGTATTGTGAAATTGGATGGATTAATGGATATGAATTATATATCGTTGGATTGTTTATTGTTAAATTATTTATATTGGAATTTCGTTTGGATTGGATACCTCAGCCTCGTGTCTGAGATGATTTTATGTTGTCATAGTGTATAATTATAAATAAATACCTCAGCTTCGGTTGGGAAGATGAATACCTCAGCTTCGGTTGGGATGATGAATACCTCAGCTTCGGTTGGGATGATGAATACCTCAACTTCAGTTGGGATGGTGAATACTTCAACTTCGATTGGAATGATGAATACCCCGGCCAGGGATTGGTGGGATGAATGGGTGTTTCGGGTGATGAGCTCAATCGTGTTTGTATTATATATCATATCATTTTACTTTAACTTGTTGTTGGTTATTCCTACTCAACCTCGTGGTTGACAGTGTATTCGTGAACACCTGTGGTGAACCATAATGGGGAGAAGATTTGACAGGTACTAAAGATTAGCTAACTCGAGAGCATTGGAATGAGAGCTCGACTTGGACCATAGTTGAAATCTAGATCACATAGAATAATTATATCACTTTATTTATTTCCGCTGCGCGTTGTAATATTTTATATTAAGTTTTAGTTGGTTAATTTGTAGTAATCATGTATTCACTAAAGTTTTAATTTAAGGTACTTTCGTTTGTTGTACTTTGTTATTTGATGCATGTCATTTATATGATGTTTTACACCTCATTTTACACGCATTTCAGAGCTCATTTATGTGGTTTATACTACTATTTTCCCTATTTCCGTCTACTTTCGTGTTTTTGTATAATATTGCAGAAATGTGAAGAATCCAGCGGAAATCGAGCCGAATCCGTCCCTAAGTACTTAGCATTACATTTGACATGAAGTAAAGACTCGGGAAATGAACTTGGTGCGCATATTGAGGCCCGAAAGACGTATTCACGAATCTTTTGGAGCAACAACCTGATGAAGCAGTCGATCGACTGCCCACAATAGTCGATCGACCAGAGTGCGATTTTAAATAAGATCAGAGGCTTCTGTTCAATGAGTCTTCGTTGATCGACTGAGGTTCACGGTCGATCGACCACACCACGAGCTGACGGAAATCAAAAGACGCGAGAAAGCCCAATGTAATTAGGTTTAGGAATAAAAGTTACGTAAGACTATGTATATAACGTAACCTAGGTTTTCAGAAGTTTATCATCGAATTTTATCAGAGAATTTAGGGTTCCGAGTTTAGCATTAGATTTCATAATAATTCAATACAATTGTTTTTATTTTCTTTAATAAAGTTCGTGCTTTGGATTTCTTCCTCCTGTTTTTCATTCGGTAAATTACTTTCCTTAATTTCAGTTTTTATTTGTTCGTTCATAGTTTAGAATTGCTAGGTTAGATTTCCCAAGCCAAATTATTGATTCATGTTAGTTAATTATTTAGTTATTTCGATTATGAATTATATTGCTTTATTTGTTAATTTTATTGCTGTTGTTATTTTCATTATGAGTAGCTAAACCCATCGTGCTTGGATGTAGGGGACCTGTTGATGTGACCATAATTAGAGCATATTTAGTCCCCAAATTAGCCTTGTTCCCATGCTTTTTAGTGCATATTTAGGTCATTTATTGTCTTTAGTTCTTTGTTTTGCATATTCTTTGAGGTTTTGATCCCTTGGTAGGAAAGGAGTGCAAACCTTGCATTTTCATGGCAAAATGAGACTAAATTGATTTAATTCAATGACCAAGCATCAAGGAGAGACAAGATTAGAAGGCCTTTGTACATACTATAGTAGATGGGCAATGATGAGAAAAGACCCTTGCATCCCCGAGGAAATTCCCAAGGATCTTATGAAGAAAAAGGAAGAAAAGAAGAAGAAACAAGACTGGCCAGCAATCCGTGCGGATTGTCCTGAAGACGCCCGTCTCCACCATCATAATCCATGCGTCTTCTCCCCAAGACGCCCGAGCAGCAGCTCCAGAAGACGCCCGTCTTCTCCCAAAGACGCCCGGGCAGAGACCCCAGAATCCGCCCGTCCCGTGCTAAAGACGCCCGGATTCCAAGGCAGACCAATTTCGTTTCTTCAAGCTTCAAGAAATATGCCCATCCTTCCAAAAAGACCGGCGTTTCCTTAAGTAGGGACTTAATCGTCATTTAAGCCCTTAGTTAACCCTAATTCACACACCTAATCCCCACTATAAATACCCCATTAGTCTAATTAGAAGAGCATGTTCTTCTTAGCAATCTTTAGTGTAGTTAATATCAATAAAATCTCTCTTTAAATTTGTAATCAACAATTAATCAAGTTTTAATACAATTTTTATTTCCTTAATCTCTCTCTTGTTCATCCTTTATTTTGGATAATTGAAGACTATTTGGGTTATTATTGGGAGATTGACAACCTCTCAATCAAGCATCAAGTACTTCTTTTATTCTTTGCTTTATTATTGGAATCATTAGTAGGTATAATTCTCTTAATCCCTTTTTAATTATTGCTAATTACTTTCATTTATTCATCATGTTTCACTTTGTTGGTATGATTGACAACCTTGCTAGCATGTTCAACATGATAATGAGTGAGTAGTTTCCTTAGCTAGGGTTAATGGATAATTAGGGGAAACCAACATGGGGAATGATTCATGCTTGAATTAATATGCTTTCATGGTTTATTTGCTTGCTTGTTTTGATCTCAACTCATGCACATGTTATGTTTGATGAAATGCGAGCCTATGAATCCTTGCATTTTTTACGCATCACCTATCTTTTCAATGAGACTTGTAAGACATAAACAACCTCGAGTCTCATTAGACCATGCATGTTGTTGAGTAGGGAAGACTAAGTCGACATGTAGGTGTTGTACAATCTAATCGATTCGGCTCCGGGACCCAAACTTTCCTAGGATTGTAAGATATAAACCAACTCAATCCATCACAACAATAATTGCTTGCTTATAATTTGAGAACATGTTTGTATGATCAATTCCCATGAATCCCCTATGACCCCATAACACCCTAGTGCCTTTTATCAATTGTTTACATCCCTTTTAATTCATCTTGCTTGTTTACTTTCATTGCTATTTAGTTTCGTGATCTTCTATTCAAACCCCAATTGTGACACCCCTAAGACACCACTAGTTGCAATAGAAATCTCATCTCAATTTCCGTCCCTTGGGATCCGACCTTTACTTGCCTCTTTAATAATTGTAGAGTTGTTTGTGAAGTTATAATTTGTGTTTTGGTCTAGGTGCTCCTAACGACAAGTAACCGAAAGATTTTAGTTATCCCGACCAAAATGGCGCCGTTGCCGGGGACGGTGTTAACTTGATTTAGATTTTCTTATATTGTTATTAGTTGTGTCTTTCTTTGCCTTGGGGAAGTAAAACTCCTCAAGGTTTGTTCTAATTGTTTTCAAGTTGTTTGATATTTTGCAAGATGGACCTTATATATTGTTTTGTAGAGGACCACTTAAGTATACCTTTCTTCAAAGATCCCATGCAAGCATTGGAAGCCTTGGAAGCAAGTGAGGCTAAAAATATGTATTGGGAATTGGAGGTAGATCTTTTTGAGGCCGCTCTAGCTAACAAAGAACTTACTCATGCACAATCCGAATTAGTACATAACATCCTTGTGGAAGCATGTCAACCTATAGAAGATGAGTAATCCATCCTAGAAGACATCTTACAAGCTCAAGAGCAAGAGGAATCCATTATGGAATTCGAATGTGATGAGATTGATGAGAATGAAGAACAAGTTGAGTATGCTATGAGAATGGAATGTCTAATGGAGATGGAGCAAATTCTCAATGAAACTCCAAAGGAGGAAAGTGAGGTACAAACTCCTACTTTAAAACCTCTTCCCCCAAATTTGAAATATTCTTACCTTGATGAATCAAAGACCAAACCCGTGATTGTTAATGATAGACTTGATGAGAACGAATTGGGAAAATTGCTTGATGTGTTGAAAAAACATGAGAAGGCTATAGGTTATAGTCTAGATGACCTTAAGGGGATAAGTCCCAATTTTTGCATGCATAGAATTCATCTAGAGGAGGACCATAGACCTACCATTTAACCTCAAAGAAGATTGAACCCCCACATGCAAGCTGAAGTTGTCAAAGGAGAGGTTATAAAATTACTTGATGCGGGAAACATATATCCCTGATGGACAAGAGTTGGTCGTCACACATCCAATCAAACACATTTATAATACTCAACAAACAACTAGTTAGTGGTAAGTCGAGGTCGATCCATGAGACGGTGTGCTTTGGGTTCTAAGTCTACCTATCTCAATTTATGCTAGTGTCACAATTTGGTTGGGTTTGTAGTTGTGTTCTAGACTAATAAAAGCAATAAAGTAGAGCAAGCAATAAAAGGAAGGATATAAACAAATGGTTAAAGGTGCTAGGATGTCATGAGGTCATGGGAGATTCATGGTATTGATCATACAAACATGTTCACAATGTTGCAAGCAATTAATGTTGTGGAGGAACCGAGTTGGTTTATGTCTTACGGTTCATAGGAAGAGTTGGGTCCCGGAGCCGAATCGATTAGATTGTACAACACCTACAAGTCGACTTACTTTCCTCCTATTCAACTTCTATGCATGGTCTAACAAGACTCGAGTTGGTTTATATCTTACAAGTCAAGTTGAGTAGATAAGAGATGGTTGTAAATGCAAGGATTCATAGGCTTAGCATTTCATCAAACATAACATGTGCATAAAGTTGACATCACAACAAGCAAGCAATTTGATTATGAAAACATATTAGATTAAGCATGAATCAATCTCATGTTGGTTTCCCCTAATTACCCACTAATACTAGCTAAAAGACTACTCACTCATTATCATGGGAAACATGTCATTAATGGTGTCAATCATCACAACAAGTATAAACATGATAATGGAATGAAGAAATGAACAATAAAGAGTAAAAAGTAAAGGAATTATACCAACTTAAGATGATCCAAACAATAAAGCAAAGAATAATAGAAGAACTTGATGATTGATGGAAGGTTGTCAATCTCCCAATAAACCCAATAATCTTCAATTACCCAATAATAAACTTGAATAATAAACTTGAACAATAATTAAGGAGAGATTAATGTGAAATTTTTGGAGAGATTAAAGAGTAATCTATTCTAATCTACTCCTAATCTAATCTAAGGAACGATTGAATTAACCTAAGAGAGCCCCTCATAATCCACACTCTTGATTATTCACAAATGGAGTATTTATACAAGAAATTAGGTTGATGCATTAGGGTTAACTAAGGGCTAATATAGTAATTACACTTTTGAGATTTGAGCAAGGAGGAGCCGGTATTTTTCGAAGGAAGGGCTTCTTTCTTTGAAGCTTGAAGAAGACGAAAGTGTGTTGGGCTGAAATCCGGGCGGATTGATGTCGGGACGGGCGGATTGGTGAAGATGAAGACGGGCGGATTGTGGTGAAGACGCACGGATTCTGTATATTAGGGACGGTCGGATTTCAGAGAATCCGCACGGGTTGGACTGCAGTTCTCGTTTTCTCTTCTATTCTTCCTTTTCCTTCACTTCCATTTTATTCTTGTAGGCTTGGTCTTTAGTTCTTGCTTCCTCCTCATACTAGCCCATCTAATATCATCAATAAGCTTCCAAATATGCACGAAAGATGGGAATTTCCGCCTTATTATCTTCTTTTCTACATAACATATGAAATGCGATAGAAAAGCAAATAGGAAGGTTTTGACGGATAGAATGGCCATGAAATGCTATAATAGTATGCAAAATAGGCTCAGTTAGGGGACGAAATGTGCGCAAATAATGTTCACATCAAATATCCCCAAACCGAACCTTTACTCGTCCCGAGTAAAGAGGTGACAAAGACTAGACCTTTATTTAAACTATCCTAATAATATAACCGATATGAGACAATTAGCGGGTCTCACTCCGCCCCTTCAACTCACAACAAGACAACCATGAGGTAGGATGCCTTCTTGCAAGGCAAGGTGGGGCTTGCCAAAATGGCGACACATCCAAACATTAAGCACACAAAATCAAGTAATGGATGCATCTACAAAAGAATAGCCACTTTCCTCATCTAAGTGGCAGAAATTATCTACAAGGGAAGCAATTCAAGGGTACACACTCCTTCATAGATGCGATTTATTCAAACTACTAAGCCTAGAAGGATACCAATAAATCACCTCCAAGTCGTATCAAGCTAGGGTACCTTTGTCCTCAATCGTTAAATGCTTTTGTCAAGAGTAGACTCCCTATGGTGTTAGAAACACTGGAGGATCGCAGAATTGCCCCTCTTGCCTAGACAAGAAGAAGGGTCGTCCCCTCTCTACCATGCACAAAAATGGATACGATGGATAAAGGGATCAATAGATATTTGAGTTTCACTTTGGGAGTTTGCTTTGTTGTTGTTTTCCCCCCAAATTTCTTGTGGCATATAACATTTGAGAACACTTTCTTTTGCCATTTCTTTTTGATTTTTGGCATTTCAACACTTGACAACTTTTCAACTTTTTGCATTTTCTTTTTGAACATTTTCAAAGTCACCCTATATGTAATGAGGGTGCCTTGTATTTGAAGCTTTAGGAGTTCTATTTTTGCTCCTCTTTTCATTTGATGCATTTTTGCAAACTTTCTTTCACTTTTCATTTTATTGAACTCAAATTGATTTCTTTTTGTGCCCATTCCCTTTTTGATGACAAAAATGTGGTAGAACATGGATGATGGATGGATGCATGGTTTCAAGGGTCACCTTGGAATAAATGGTAGCCAAGGAGTTATCACACCACAAGGTACTCTTGACTAGGCCTTAATCCATGGGTCAAAGGATACTAGCATGACACATCCTAGGGTGTTTTACAAGCATTCTAACAAGCAAAGTCTTAAGAAGAAAAAGTATCTACTAGGGCCTATATATACTTGTCAAGCTTCCCAAGTTTCGGTTTCACAAAATTTTTCTAACATGCAAACTACGTGCCATGATGCAACTAGCATATAAACATCCTAATGCAAATGATTCTACCAACTAATATGACATATAAACTAAATGCAAGTCCTAAATTCACATTGTTTTACCGCATCAATCAAAATAAAGACACATAGTCATTAACATGAAGAGGAAAAAGGAGATTGGAAAGATCATACCATGCGGTCTTCAATATCCTCATGTCTCGGATGTGGCGTAGTCAATCAATGTGAAAAAGGATAGACAAACACAATATATACAAACAATATATACAAGACTACACTACAAAGGAAATGAATATGTTTTTGTTTTTTTTTTTTAAATTTTCAAATTTTTATGGTTTTTGATTTATGAAATTAAAAGACATATTTTTGTGATTTTTTTTTTGAAATTTTTTCAATTTTTATGTATTTTGGAATATAAATTCCCATCCCCCACTTTATTTTGGACATTGTCCTCAATGTACATGTAGGAGTAGGATAAAAAGGAAAACATGTTTTTGGATTTTTGATTTTATAGAAATTAAAGTACAAATGCAATGATATGATATGAATGAATGCATGCTCTAACTAAATGCAATTCTATATGACATATATAACAAATGAATGCAATCTAAACTATATTATATGATGCATGTTTTCTATTAAGCTATGGTCACCTATGATCAAACCTCCCCAACCCGATTTAAACACTATTTCTAGTGTAGAAAAGAATAGGATTGGTCATTAGTGACTATGCATGAATTCTAGTCTATATGAAATTATCTACAAGAATCATATGAAATATATTACAATGCAAACTATACTAAATGAACTAACTAATACAAACGAAATATGAAATATAATACAAATGCAAGTGAAAACTACACTAAATGCTATGTATATACAAAGGAGAGGGAGAGAGAGGGGTATCATACAAATGGAAGTGGTGAGGTAGGCCTCTTTCACTCGTCATCCTCATCTTGATCATAGCCGTAATGATGAGAACTCCCGGCTTGGTCATACCCAGGTGCTTGACCCCAATATCCTCCTTGGTCAAATTCTCCCCCTTGACCGGAGTACCCTCCACCTTGGCTAGAATGCCCTCCGCCGTCGCGACCCCAAGCTTGGTTCCCTTGGTTAGGGAACAAGAGCTCCGGTTGTGCCCAAGAGGGCTTAGGACCATTGGGGTCAATATACCCTTGTTGAGCCATGTTATAGTATTGGGGGTAAAGGGCCAAGTAGTTGTCGACCCTCCCGTTATGTATCCCGAGGTCCACTCTATTAATGAGTGCCATCAAATCATTAATACCCGGGGTATTGGGGATTGCCGGCTCAAATTCGGTGTATGGGGTAGGGTATGGTGGGATAGGCACATAGGAGGGCGGGCGAATAGGCCTTCCCGGTCCTCCACGTGGTATTTGGCGGTGTGGCTCTTCCCTTTGAGGGGGATTGTCTAGAATTTGGATATCAAGGAGGTAGCTTGGTGGAGGTGAATATGGGCTCAATCTTGGGTCAATGCCCGGTATCTTCCATCCTTCAAGGATCATTGAAGTGCATCCTTTGGTGTGCCACTCTACACTCCCGTCTCGAGTGTAGTTACACCATCGATGACTGTTGAAGATGGTGTGCTCATCAATCAAAGTCCTCCCCTCAAGAGGAGTATAGGTCCCTCGGGCATTGAACCCGGGACAAAGGTGGTGAGCCAAAATAGTAATTAGACCTCCCATCACGAAGGTCTTGAGTTGGGTGGTTCCTTGAGCAAAATCATTGAACCTAGTAAGTATCTCAAGTGGCGTATTGAAGTTATAACGCCTCACCACTCGAACATTCAAATAGGATTCAAGAAAGGTTAAATCGATGAGAGTACACCTATCTTGTTCGTACCTCCCATTGATGGTACCGGCCACAAAGCGCTCGGTGAATCGAATCACCGGATGTTGGATGGCAAAGGTGTAGCAATGCTTTGGGTGGATAAAATCCCTCCCGGAGATAGCCTTCCAAAGAAGGTCCACACCGAAATTTTCGGGTTTTTCGGTATAGTTGGTGGGCACAACAAGACCGAAGACATAGGCGAACTCCTCAAGTGAAAGATGATGGTCTAGGTTGCACAACCTAAACTCCATACCTACTTCGGTGTGGGTATTTGTCACAATGCGGAGGCTACTCAAGAACTCAATGGTGAGACTAAGGTACGTCTCCTCATGGGCATGGAAAAGTTTCCCAATGCCAAGACCATTAAAGAACATCTCGGTAGGGTACCTTATCTTAAGGGTTTCCAACACCTTATGGTCTACGCATTGAGTGGGTTCGTAGTTCTTACCTAGTAATTTGACGAAGTTCTGGCGGTGTTCATCGGATTCAAATAGCACCTCTTGGAAGTAGTCGAGTTGTTCAATTCCTCCCCTCATTAGGGGTTGCGAGCTCCTTGGTAGCACTACCTCCCTTGGAGTTGAAGAGGATGATCCCTTACGTTTCTTCCCGGTGGATTCAACCAACTTCTTGGCCTTGCCTTTGAGGTTCATCAATGGTGCCATTTTTTTTATGTGGGTGATGGGAGTGTTTTTGATGGGGTGTGTGATTTTGGGGATGGAGATGAGTGTTTTAGGGTTTGATAAGGTGAAGAAATGAGGGAGAAAGGGGGTGATTATATAGAAGAAAGGGGGAAATCCGAGTGGATAAGGATGGGTCATATCCGGTTTATCCGAAAAAACAGGACAATCCGAGCGGATTCTTTTCGGGACGGGCGTCTTGATAGAATAGAAGACGGGCGTCTTCGCCTGATTCCGGGCGGATTCTGATGCAGGTATTTTTCTCGGTTTAGAGGAGGGAACAGACGGGCGTCTTGGGACATAGGACGGGCGTCTTGTTCGAGACGGGCGTCTTGGATAATATCCGCCCGTTTTCTGGTGCAGCGTAAAATCTTTTTTTTAGGTGACATACGGGACGGGCGTCCCGTGAAGAAAATGGACGTATTGTCCCAGGACGGGCGTTTTTGCTTGAATCCGCTCGTCCTCTTCTAAAGCGCTAACCACTTTTCTGACGTGGGTCCTGGACGGGCGTCTTTCTCTAATTCCGGGCGTCTTCAGCTCCCTTTTCTTCTTTTTCTTTTCTTTTCCTTGCAACAACATACCCTTTCACCGATTTTCTCTTCCTCCTTATCTTTTTTCTGAAATTTGCTCATTAAAATGTAAGATGACTCTCTCTCTCACCACTCTCATGCAAGAAATTGAATGCAAATGCAATAGTGTACAATATTATACAAAGTGAAAGGTTCCAAGAAATACCGTACAAATGGTGGTTTGAGATAGGACTCCACCAAACTAGTTCTAATTGTAGAAATTCTTATCCATAGAGCTCAAGGCTCTTAGTAGAAGATCAAAAGCTTGTGAACAAGCTCCAAATAAGCATAAGTATGGGTTGCTCAACTTGAATATGAAGTTTGGCCAAGGAAGCTTGTAGAATGTTCTTTCCCTTGCCTTGTCCTTAGCGTTAGAGCTTTCCCAATGCTTCAAATAAACAAGCCCATGATTCTTGTCAACACTAGGCATGAAGCGTGGTTCGTTTTCATCCGTAGACTTCCACTTACAAACTTCTTCTTCAATCTCGGTGATGATGATAGCATTTTGATTTTTCAATCCTTTCAAAGTAGAAGGAGAATTCTCATAACATTGATGATCGGATACCTTAGGAGATGAGATTGTGGGTGCCAAATCTTCACAAGTAGCCTCACGAGCAATTTTCTCTTTGAGCTTTTTCACCAAGTAGCTCTTGTATGATACTTTGGCCTTTTGAAACAGATCTACCATATCCTCTTCAATGATCATTGGCTCCATGATAGGTGCCAAGTGGTCTTCATGAGGAATAAAGGAAGGACGTTCTTCTTCATGATAGGGTATCTCAAATGTCTCAAGGATAGGTTCCTCAAGCAAAGTGACATTACGAGTCCATCCATTAGGCTCATCATCATTGTTGCTATCTCCATATGAATCAGAAATAGGGGCTTCACTCTTCTTCATTATCTATTTCTCCAACACCTCAATGTTCACATCAAATGATACACCCTCATACTCACAAAGGTTAAGAGTATTTGGCTTACTCAATCTCATATCTTCCTCATCAAACACCACACTTTCACATTCACAAGAGCTCAGAGAAATTGGCTCTTCCCATTTCTCACTTTCCATATCAAAAGTTACTACTTCAAATTCACATTCATGATCAATGTCCCAGGAGTGGTGAGGAGTGGTTTCTTGGGATTCTCTTATTTGGGCAATTTGAATCTCTAATTCCTCACCTTGGGCAACAATGCCTTGAAGAACATTGTCCCTCTTTTGGCTCTCCTCTATCATTTGTTTGAAGAAGTTTTATTGATCTCCCATCATTTGGAGAATCATATTTTGAATGGGTTCATTTTCTTGTTGTGGGTAGGTGTGAAAGTGGTTGTATTGTGGCAATTGAAATTGGTTGTAAAGTGAGTTTTGGGTGGTTGGTTGTTGTTGATATTGGATGTGGTGATTTTGGTGGGAAACGTTGGGGTAGTGGTTAGGATTTTCATTGTACAAATAGTAAGGTAGGTTTGTGTTGACTTGCTCCTCAAACTCCCCATACCCATAGTCATACTCAAAAGATCCACCACATACTCCATATGTCAAGTCTTGAGCCATCATAGCTAAGACAAGGAAACAACTACAAGCATGGAAACTACACAAAAACGGTAAGAATAATCCTTGAGGAACAAGTTCCTCAAGGTGAAAGCAAAATCAAAATAGACAAACAAGTAAGAACTTAAACACATAGCACCGTCCCCGGCAACGGCGCCATTTTGATGGACAAGAGTTGCTCGTCACACATCCAATCAAACACATTTATAATACTCAACAAACAACTAGTTAGTGGTAAGTCGAGGTCGATCCATAGGACGGTGTGCTTTGGGTTCTAAGTCTACCTATCTCAATTTATGTTAGTGTCACAATTTGGTTGGGTTTGTAGTTGTGTTCTAGACTAATAAAAGCAATAAAGTAGAGCAAGCAATAAAAGGAAGGATATAAACAAATGGTTAAAGGTGCTAGGATGTCATGAGGTCATGAGGGATTCATGGTATTGATCATACAAACATGTTCACAATGTTGCAAGCAATTAATGTTGTGGAGGAACCGAGTTGGTTTATGTCTTACGGTTCATAGGAAGAGTTGGGTCCCGGAGCCGAATCGATTAGATTGTACAACACCTACAAGTCGAATTACTTTCCTCCTATTCAACTTCTATGCATGGTCTAACAAGACTTGAGTTGGTTTATATCTTACAAGTCAAGTTGAGTAGATAAGAGATGGTTGTAAATGCAAGGATTCATAGGCTTAGCATTTCATCAAACATAACATGTGCATAAAGTTGACATCACAACAAGCAAGCAATTTGATTATGAAAACATATTAGATTAAGCATGAATCAATCCCATGTTGGTTTCCCCTAATTACCCACTAATCCTAGCTAAAAGACTACTCACTCATTATCATGGGAAACATGTCATTAATGGTGTCAATCATCACAACAAGTATAAACATGATAATGAAATGAAGAAATGAACAATAAAGAGTAAAAAGTAAAGGAATTATACCAACTTAAGATGATCCAAACAATAAAGCAAAGAATAATAGAAGAACTTGATGATTGATGGAAGGTTGTAAATCTCCCAATAAACCCAATAATCTTCAATTACCCAATAATAAACTTGAATAATAAACTTGAACAATAATTAAGGAGAGATTAATGTGAAATTTGTGGAGAGATTAAAGAGTAATCTATTCTAATCTACTCCTAATCTAATCTAAGGAAGGATTGAATTAACCTAAGAGAGCCCCTCATAATCCGCACTCTTGATTATTCACAAATGGGGTATTTATACAAGAAATTAGGTAGATGCATTAGGGTTAACTAAGGGCTAAACTAGTAATTACACTTTTGAGATTTGAGTAAGGAGGAGCCGGTATTTTTCGAAGGAAGGGCTTCTTTCTTTGAAGCTTGAAGAAGACGAAAGTGTGCTGGGCTGGAATCCGGGCGGATTGATGTCGGGATGGGCGGATTGGTGAAGATGAAGACGGGCGGATTGTGGTGAAGACGCACGGATTTTGTATACTGGGGACGGTCGGATTTCAGAGAATCCGCACGGGTTGGACTGCAGTTCTCGTTTTCTCTTCTATTCTTCCCTTTCCTTCACTTCCATTTTATTCTTGTAGGCTTGGTCTTTAGTTCTTGCTTCCTCCTCATACTAGCCCATCTAATATCATCAATAAGCTTCCAAATATGCACGAAAGACGGGAATTTCCGCCTTATTATCTTCTTTCCTACATAACATATGAAATGCGATAGAAAAGCAAATAGGAAGGTTTTGACGGATAAAATGGCCATGAAATGCTATAATAGTATGCAAAATAGGCTCAGTTAGGGGACTAAATGTGCGCAAATAATGTTCACATCAATCCCATATCGGATTCTTTGTGGGTTAGCCCCGTTCAAGTGGTACCTAAGAAAGGAGGTACCATGGTAGTGACAAATGAAAAGAATGAGCTAATACCCACAAGGAAGATCACCGGTTGGCGTATGTGTATTGACTATCAAAAATTGAATTCCGCAACAAGAAAGGATCATTTCCCCTACCATTCATTGACCAAATGCTTGAGAGGTTAGCCTCCAACAAATTCTTTTGTAACCTTAACGGGTATTCGGGATTCTTCCAAATCCCTATACACCCGGATGACCAACATAAGACCATCTTCACATGCCCTTATGGTACTTTTGCATATAGGAGGATGCCTTTTGGTTTATGCAATGCCCCCGCCACTTTCCAAAGATGCATGATGAGTTTCTTCTCAGATTACCTAGAGACCATAATGGAAGTTTTTATGGATGATTTTAGTGTTTATGGAAAGGACTTTGACTCATGTTTGCATAATCTTTCTCTTGTATTGCAAAAATGTGAAGATGTTAGTCTTGTTTTAAATTGGGAAAAGTGTCATTTCATGGTCAATGAAGGAATTGTTTTGGGTCATTTAATCTCGGAAAAGGGCATCGAGGTCGATAAAGCTAAAGTTGAGGTGATAGAGAAACTCCCACCCCCCGTGAATGTTAGAGGGGTGAGAAGTTTTCTCGGTCACGCGGGTTTCTATTGCCGTTTCATAAAGGATTTTTCAAAAATAGCGAAACCCCTCACTCAACTCTTGCTTAAAGATGCCCAATTCCATTTCACTGATGAGTGTGTTGAAGCCTTTAATAGAATCAAGGAAGCACTAATCTCGGCACCGATCATTCAACCTCCAAATTGGGAACTACCGTTCGAGATTATGTGTGATGCTAGGAACTACGCCGTTGGAGCGGTTCTTGGCCAACGGGTAGGAAGAGCTCTTCATGCCATCTACTATATAAGCAAGACTCTTGATCCCTCCCAAGTGAATTATGATACCACCGACAAAGAGCTTCTTGCCATTGTCTATGCTTTGGACAAATTCCGTTCCTACTTACTTGGATCCAAGGTGATTGTCTTTTCGGATCACCGTGCTCTCCGACATCTCTTGATAAAGAAGGAGGCAAAACCAAGGTTGTTGAGATGGATTTTACTTCTTCAAGAATTTTACTTGGAAATAAGAGACAAGAAAGGAGCCGAAAATGTAGTGGTGGATCACTTGTCAAGGATCCGGTTTCATGATGAACATGGAGAAACCCCGATCAATGACTCATTTCCCGACGATATTTTGATGGCCATTCAAACACAACTTGAAAGGCACATCACCCCATGGTTTGCCGATTATGCTAACTATATTGTTGGAAAAGAACTCCCTCCAAATTTGAACCACAACCAAAGAAAAAGGTTCCTATTCGAAGTAAAGAGGTACTTTTGGGATGACCCAAACCTCTACAAGGAGTGTAGTGATGGGCTCTACCGGAGATGCATCCCTCAATGGGAAGTCCAATGAATCTTGGAAGGGTGTCACTCATCACCCTACGGTGGGCACCACGGAGCAAGAAGGACCATTGCAAAAATTCTTCAATCGGGCTTCTATTGGCCCACAATGTTTCAAGACACAAGGGAATTCATCATTCATTGCGATGCTTGTCAAAGAACGAGGAATATCTCTTGGAGGAACAAAATGCGACAAAGGGGCATTCTAGAGGTGGAGATCTTCGATGTTAGGGGGATCGACTACCAGGGTCCGTTTGTGACATCCAATGGGAATAAGTACATCCTTGTGACCGTAGACTACGTCTCAAAGTGGGTGGAGGCAATTGCCACTCCAAATGATGATGCAAAAACGGTCACCAGGCTCTTCAAGAAAATAATCTTCCCAAGATTTGGAGTTCCTAGAGCAATCATAAGTGATGGAGGAACGCATTTTCATGAGAAGAAACTTGCATCTCTTTTGACCAAATATGGTGTCCAATATCGAACCGGCTTGGGATATCATCCTCAAACAAGCGGTCAAGTTGAAGTTTCAAATAGAGAGATCAAACAAATCCTTGAGAAAGTTGTGAACAAGACCCGAAAAGATTGGAGCACAAAGCTTGATGATGCTCTTTGGGCTTATAGGACGGCCTATAAGACTCCCATAGGAACCTCCCCTTACAAGCTTGTCTATGGAAAAACATGTCATTTGTCAATCGAATTGGAGTACAAAGCTTTTTGGGCGATCCGAGCTCTTAATCTTGATCTCAAATTGAGTGGTCAAAAGCGGATGATTCAAATTCAAGAGTTGGAGGAATTCCGACTACAATCCTACGAGAACGCCAAGATTTACAAGGAAAGGACGAAATTGCTCCATGACAAGAGGATTAGACAAAAGGCCTTGTACAAAGGGGACAAAGTCCTTCTATTCAATTCCCGCTACTGACTCTTTCCGGGAAAGTGGAACTCTAGATGGATGGGTCCCTATGTGATAACCGAAGTTGGAAAATATGGAGATTTTGAAATCAAGGCGGAAGATGGAAGCAAGTTCAAAGTCAATGGTCAAAGGTTCAAACCATACTATGAGGGAGCATTTATTGGAGAGGTCGAGGTCACCTACCTCGGGCCTTCTCATCCTTGAAAGAACCATCAAAGGGAGAGTTTGGTGGAGTCCTCCCTAAACCACCACTTGTAAATATACTAACCCTCTAACTTGTATTTATAATTTTATTGCATTTCTTTAATCATGAACATAAACTCTTTTCATGAGAGTAAGTGAGGGAGGGTCACTAACGAATTTTGAATGAAGGAAGGAATCAATCTTCAAGTGTGGGGAAGCATTTATGAGAGGAAAGGACATCAAAGAAAAATTCAGATAACCCGAGCGTTTTCATTGGAATCCGCCCGTCCTGCTGGAATCCGGGCGTCTTCCCACAAATCCGCCCGTCCCGAGAAGCTGGAATCCGAGCGTCTTCTGCTCGAATCCGCCCGTCTTCCTGGGATAATTCGGCCCGACTTTTCTTAATTTTATTATACCCCACCACACAATTTGTGACACATCCCCCTTCCTTCCACTTGTATTATAAAAACCCACCTCCTTATGACTCCAAAGCATATCCCAATCACTCTTTTACCCCACAAAATCAAAAAGCCCCAAATTTCTAGGGTTTCAAAGGCAACATTCAATCCACAAGGTAGCATCTTTATTCTTTACCAAATCAAAAATCCCAGCTCAATAATCAAAGAATGACACCAAGGAGATCTTCTTTTAGGGATGGGAGGAGACCAAGGGTAAGAGGAAGTTCTTCTACGTCCCACATCAACACATTAAGAAGGGAGCATGAAGAAATTGTGGATCTTACAAGACTTGATGACTTCTCAAATGTTGAATTTATCAATGACGTGCAAAGACTAGTCTTCCACCGGCTTCTAAGTAAGAACATTCTCCCTACTAAGTTCTTATGTCATAATACTTTAAGGAAACTTGGGATTTATCACCAAGTGGAAGTTCTCTTTGAAGTATTTGGTCTCTCTACCCTTTTCCACATGTATGAGCAAACTTACCGATCCCTTGTGCTTGAATTTTTGAGCTTTTTGTAGATTACAACCTTGAACAAAACAATATGCATAGAATTTAGGTTGGAAAATGTTTCAAGGATGATGACCCTTGTGGTATTCGCAAATGTGCTTGGTCTCGATGTTTCGCCTACCCGGACATCGAAGCCAAAGCAATACAATGTTGAACCTTTATGGAGGGCTATGACCGGCCGAGATTTCAATCACACCA
The DNA here is from genome assembly GCF_048544455.1 of Silene latifolia. Classification (NCBI taxonomy): domain Eukaryota; kingdom Viridiplantae; phylum Streptophyta; class Magnoliopsida; order Caryophyllales; family Caryophyllaceae; genus Silene; species Silene latifolia. Next base: position 92,190,847 of record NC_133533.1, read on the forward strand.
AGGAATGTCTCGCTTTTCATATCCAAATTCCGATTTTGAGACTCACTTACCGGTTCCTCTCCGGCACCCTTCTTGCTCGCCGAGATCCGGCGATTGTGAATCAACTTGACCTTGTGTTCATGGAATCTTACCTCAATATTCAAGGAAGAAGTGTGTACCACTTCAATGTGCCTCTTATGCTACTCGAAAAATGGGAAAAGTTTAGGAATGGTGATGATGATGGGATGAAACACATTGTAAATGGAGGGCTCATTACTAGGCTTGCGAAGCATTTCAATTCGAGATTCAATGAGAATAATGAGTATGCTCCTCTTTCGGGAAACACAAGGATAAATGAAGATCTTCTTCTTATTCATCATCATTGGATAACCCTTGAGGTGGTTGATAAGCGGATCAAGTGGATAACGAAAGGAAGTGATCCGATTTATCTACCAATGACCGGCCTACCACGAATTTCCCCAAGAAGAGGACCTTTATCACCAATCCCATCCTACCTCATCCCTCCAAACCCAACCCAAGCAAGACAAGCACCACCACCTCCAAATCCCCAACAACAAAAACAAGAGCAACAATCTCAAGATGAGAAGATCAAAGTGCCTCCCTACCCATTTCCTTATCAACCGTATAACCATCTCAACCCCTTTATCCTCCCCCGTGATGACTTTGTCACGGGAATTCTACAAGATTTGCACTACCGACAATATCAAGCTACCGTGGACAATTACTATACACTCTATCCTCAATACCACGATATGATTCATAGGGGAAAGGTTAGTGAAGAGGGAGCATTTCCCTCTTGGGCAAAAATGGACTTACTCTACCCCAATTCGGAGAGGGCAAATGAAGGGGAAACGGGAGATAAGAGGAAGGGAGCAACAATTCTTGTGGAGGGGACACGGTGGGGCATGAAAGTGAAGAGGACGAGTTCATGGACCCGAATATGAGTGATACATCAAAGGAGATATGGGATAGTGATCTAGAGGGAGATGACGACGATCTCTAGAGGATCACTTCATAGCTAGGTGGAGTGGGCGAGAGGCACCCATCACAAGCTTAAGTGAAGTTTCCTCATCTCGTCTCTTTAATTTTCAATTTTCTTGAAAGAAGTTTATGTTTTGTTAACTTGTATTTTATTCAATCTTGATCTTGGTTGGAGTAGTCCTAGCAAAATAGAGGACTAACACCTCGGCCCCATTGAGGTGTTCTTATTTTATTGTTCCCACTTTTGAAAATCCAAAATGACAAATTTAGTTTCATGCATTGCATCGTGTGTGCATGAACTACACCCAACCTTAGGACATTAGAAATAATGTCTAACTCGGTTTGGGGAAGTACATGCATACGCAATGGGAGGTAATCTAAATTACGCTCTCCGTCATAAACAAAAACACATGCATCATGTAGTGTAGATTAGTGTAGCTTGCATTTAGTGTAGAATTCATGCATCATGCTTGCATGATTTCCCATCATTTTGGCCATTGAGGACAATGCCCATATTAGTGTGGGGATGGGGAATTCTAACTTAACTTTTATTCAAAAATCCAAAAAACTTAAAAATTTTGAAAAAACCTTAAAAATTTGAAAAATTGAAAAACCAAAAACAAGTTCATTTCCTTTGTGTGTAGTCATGTATATATTGTTGTATATATTGTGTTTGTTTCATCCTTGTTCACATTGATCGACTATGCCACATCCGAGACATGAGGATATTGAAGACTGCATGGTATGATCTTTCCAATCTCCTTTTTCCTCTTTATGTTAATGACTATGTGGCTTTATTTTGATTGATGCGGTATAACAATGTGAATTTAGGACTTGCATTTAGTTTATATGTCATATTAGTTGTTAGAACCATTTGCATTAGGATGGTTATATGCTAGTTGCATCATGGCATGTAGTTGCATGTTAGAAAAATTTTGCGAAACCGTCTACTTGGGAAGCTTGACAAGTGTATATAGGCCCTAGTAGATGCTTTTTCTTCTTAAGACTTTGCTTGTTAGAATACTTGTAAAACACCCTAGGATGTGTCATGCTAGTATCCTTTCACCCATGGATTAAGGCCTAGTCAAGAGTACCTTGTGGTGTGATAACTCCTTGGCTACCGTTTATTCCAAGGTGACCCTTGAAACCATGCATCCATCCATCCATCATCCATGTTCTACCACATTTTTTTCATCAAAGGGAATGTGCACAAAAAGAAATTGATTTGAGTTCAAAGAAATGAGAAGTGAAGGAAAGTTTGCAAAAAAAAAAATGCATCAAATGAAAACAGGAGCAAAAATAGAACTCCTAAAACTTCAAATATAAGCCACCCTCACTACATATGGGGTGACTTTGAAAATGTTCAAAAGAAATTCAAAGAAAAGTTGAAAGTTGTCAAGTGTTGAAATGCCAAAAATCAAAAGAAATGGCAAAAGAAAGTGTTCTCAAATGTTATATGCCACAAAAAATTGGGGGGAAAAACAAAAACAAAAGCAAACTCCCAAAGTGAAACTCAAATATCTATTGATCCCTTTATCCATCGTATCCATTTTTGTGCATGGTAGAGAGGGGACGACCCTTCTTCTTGTCTAGGCAAGAGGGGGAATTCCGCGATCCTCCAGTGTTTCTAACACCATAGAGAGTCTACTCTTGACAAAAGCATTTAACGATTGAGGACAAAGGTAACCTAGCTTGACACAACTTGGATGTGATTTATTGGTATCCTTATAGGCTTAGTAGTTTGAAGAAATTGCATCTATGAAGGAGTATGTACCCTTGAATTGCTTCCCTTGTAGATAATTTCCGCCACTTAGATGAGGAAAGTGGCTATTCTTTTGTAGATGCATCTATTATTTGATTTTGTGTGCTTAATGTTTGGATGTGTCGCTATTTTGGCAAGACCCACCTTGCCTTGCAAGAAGGCATCCTACCTCATGGTTGTCTTGTTGTGAGTTGAAGGGGCGGAGTGAGACCCGCTAATTGTCTCATATCGGCTATGTTATTAAGTTAGTTTAAATAATGGTCCTAGTCTTTGTCACCTCTTTACTCGGGACGAGCAAAGGTTTGGTTTGGGGATATTTGATGTGACCATAATTAGAGCATATTTAGTCCCCGAATTAGCCTTGTTCCCATGCTTTTTAGTGCATATTTGGGTCATTTATTGTCTTTAGTTCTTTGTTTTGCATATTCTTTGAGGTTTTGATCCCTTGGTAGGAAAGGAGTGCAAACCTTGCATTTTCATGGCAAAATGAGACTAAATTGATTGAATTCAATGACCAAGCATCAAGGAGAGACAAGATTAGAAGGCCTTTGTACATACTATAGTATATGGACAATGATGAGAACAGACCCTTGCATCCCCGAGGAAATCCCCAAGGATCTTATGAAGAAAAAGGAAGAAAACATAAAGAAACAAGACTGCCCAGCAATCCGTGCGGATTGTCCTGAAGACGCCCGTCTCCACCATCACAATCCGTGCGTCTTCTCCCTGAGACGCCCGGGCAGCAGCTCCAGAAGACGCCCGTCTTCTCCCAAAGACGCCCGGGCAGAGACCCCAGAATCCGCCCGTCCCGTGCTAAAGACGCCCGGATTCCAAGGCAGACCAATTTCGTTTCTTCAAGCTTCAAGAAAGATGCCCATCCTTCCAAAAAGACCGGCGTTTCCTTAAGTAGGGACTTAATCATCATTTAAGCCCTTAGTTAACCCTAATTCACGCACCTAATCCCCACTATAAATACCCCATTAGTCTAATTAAAAGAGCATGTTCTTCTTAGCAATCTTTAGTGTAGTTAATATCAATCAAATCTCTCTTTAAATTTGTAATCAACAATTAATCAAGTTTTAATACAAGTTTTATTTCCTTAATCTCTCTCTTGTTCGTCCTTTATTTTGGGTAATTGAAGACTATTTGGGTTATTATTGGGAGATTGATAACCTCTCAATCAAGCATCAAGTACTTCTTTTATTCTTTGCTTTATTATTGGAATCATTAGTATGTATAATTCTCTTAATCCCATTTTAATTATTGCTAATTACTTTTATTTATTCATCATGTTTCACTTTGTTGGTATGATTGACAACCTTGCTAGCATGTTCAACATGATAATGAGTGAGTAGTTTCCTTAGCTAGGGTTAATGGGTAATTAGGGGAAACCAACATGGGGAATGATTCATGCTTAAATTAATATGCTTTCATGGTTTATTTGCTTGCTTGTTTTGATCTCAACTCATGCACATGTTATGTTTGATGAAATGCGAGCCTATGAATCCTTGCATTTTTTACCCATCACCTATGTTTTCAATGAGACTTGTAAGACATAAACCAACTCGAGTCTCATTAGACCATGCATGTTGTTGAGTAGGGAAGACTAAGTCGACTTGTAGGTGTTGTACAATCTAATCGATTCGGCTCCGGGACCCAAACTTTCATAGGATTGTAAGATATAAACCAACTCAATCCATCACAACAATAATTGCTTGCTTACAATTTGAGAACATGTTTGTATGATCAATTCCCATGAATCCCCTATGACCCCATGACACCCTAGTGCCTTTTATCAATTGTTTACATCCCTTTTAATTCATCTTGCTTGTTTACTTTCATTGCTATTTAGTTTAGTGATCTTATATTCAAACCCCAATTGTGACACCCCTAAGACACCACTAGTTGCAATAGAAATCTCATCTCAATTCCCGTCCCTTGGGATCCGACCTTTACTTGCCTCTTTACTAATTGTAGAGTTATTTGTGAAGTTATAAATTGTGTTTTGGTCTAGGTGCTCCTAACGACAAGTAACCGAAAGATTTTAGTTATCCCGACCACTTGTAGTGTAGGCGGCATAAATTTTGTAGGCCTGAGTCGCGCCATGGTCGATCGACTTCCTACCCTGGTCGATCGACCGACTCACGTGAGATCAATTTCGTCTTGTATAATATAATTGCTATATTTTATAAATCGAGTGCACGCGAGTAGTTGAATGCTTAGGAATTGACCGACCCGACAAGATCGAAAGATAGGGGAGGGAAATAGACTACTTAATTAGGACGACTAAATTAATAAGATCGAGAGATAAGTTAATTTAAACTTTTAAATCACTTTTCAGAATGAGAGTCAGTACTAGTGACATTAGGGACCCGTAGCTAGATCGAAAGATGCTACCTGTTAAGAATGGACCGAGAGGACTTCTTATGTTCCCGTCTCACGTGATTGTTTTAGACTACTTAGGTTACTGCCGCCGAAACTACAGCGAACCGACCATCTTAGCATCCTTTTAATACTTGATTTTATCCATTTTCATCTATTGCTTATTTATTTGTTTTAGTTCCGTTTTTATTATTGCCTTTAGTTATAGAACAATTCAAAACAAACCCCCACACATTTGTTACTTTAGACTAAAATCAGACAACTATTAATTGCATCGCCTCTCTGTGGTTCGACCCTGACTGCCGCTATCTATAGTTGTAGTTTGGAAATTATAAATTTATCTTTGGTACTCTATGACGGTATCAAATTTTGGCGCCGTTGCCGGGGAGACAATTGTTCAATTTTTAGTTGTTTTTATTTTAGTCTTTTTCTTAGTTGAAGGGACATCTGTTCCTTAAACTATTCTCATATTCTACTTGTAGTTTTCTCTTATGCGCAGGTCACAGGGCGGTGAATTACGACCGTTAGATCCTGAGATCGAAGGGAATTTGCGTGAGTTGAGATGATCATCTAGAGTATTGCCGACAGAGGAAGAGCTGAGTACTCTGTCCAGTTACTACGAGAACGAGTTATTTGAGAAGGATCCACCTTCATCTCCTGTTTCTACTTCTTCGGCTGAGACCGTCACATCTCCAGATATGGCCGAAGAAGCAAGTATAGCCAGTCACTCCGAGCCAAAAGCTGAGAATCTTTATAAGGGATTCGCATTGCCAACCGGGACTGAAAGGAAATTCGAACCGAAACCGTCTTATATTAACTTGGATGAGAGAAACCAATTTGGGGGAGATGCAAATGAAGATGCAGCTAAGCATATTGATACTTTCATTGACTACTGATTTTCCATACCCCCACCAGCAGGTGTTACCCAAGACCAGGTGAAGGAGACGATGTTCTTATTCTCGTTTCGTGATGCTGCAAGGGAATGGTACTGGGATCTGGATCGAGCTGCTAACGGGATTACTGATTGGAATTCGCTGGCCCTAGCATTTTACAAGAAATATTTCTCTGCCTAGAAGACCAATGCGATTAGAGCTCAGATCACGAGCTTTAAACAGGGTCCTGATGAAGATTTTCATGAGGCATGGGTCCCTTTCAAGAGACTGGTGCGAACTATTCCGCACCATGGGTTTAAGAAATGGTTTCTATGCAACCAATTCTACAATGGTCTTTATGATGATCAAAGAGCTATCCTAGATGCTGCAGCTAATGGGAGATTTCAAGAAAATAGCGGTGAGACAAAGGGGTGGAAAATCATTGATGACATAGCCACCCATAAAGCTCAGCATGGGAATTATAGAGGAAATCAGAGAAGCTCAGCTGAATCTCCTGCAGTAGCTGCAATAGAGGCTCTTACTGCAAGATTCGACAAGATAAATTTTGGGGGATCCCAAAAAGGTAGGATATACAAAGTCAATGCAGTTTCAGACGGTCCCTTTACATGCAAAAGATGTGGATTAGAGGGACATGTTTTGGAGTTTTGTACCAGTTCGAATGAAACATGTGCTGCCTTTCAACATTATAGGCAGACTGGTACTTACCCCGATCCCTCTAATGTCCACCCCAATTTGAGGTGGACCAACCAGAATGTCCTTAATCCGGGTCCACCACCGCAGCAGCAGCAGAATTATGTGCCCCCTCACAAGCAGCAGCAGTATCAAAAACCTCCCTATGTGCCTCAGCAGCAACAATTTCAAGGTTCTGATATTTGTGAATTGAAGAACATGGTTCAAAATTTGTCGGGTCTGCTGCAAAAGGAGTCTCAAGCTCGAGAGACTTCTACAAAAATGTTGGAGAGTCAAATTGCTCAATTGGCAAGCAAAAATGCAACTAGAGCTCCGGGACAATTACCGTCGCAGCCGGACCAAAAAGAGATTCTAAATGTGATCACCTTAAGGAGTGGGTCTACCCTTAATGGGCCGGCCATGGTCGAAGATGTTACTGATAAAGATAAGGCGGAACCGAGTAAGAAAAAAGCTGGAACGAACAGTAGCAAGAACAAGACGATCAACAGGTATGTCAGTGGATCGACTGACACACCTGGTCGATCGACCAGCCCGCGCAACAGTGAAGCTTCTGGTTCTACGGAAGTCAGTCGATTGACTGACCTACATGGTCGATCGACTGACAGTGCTGCTGATCGTGAACCTTTTCGTCCTCCAATGCCAGATAACTTGAGGGACCACCTATTTCGGGGTACGAAGACTCCGAAATTATTGAGGCAAGATCCAAATGCTGATGGGTCAGTTCCGGTTCCAAAGTATGACCCCCTGAAGGTTAATGGTTCATTTCTGAGACGGTGTGAAGAAGGTTCGAGCTACAACAAGGACAAGGTAGTGGATTTTCAGCCTAAGTCCACTGATGCCGGTATGAGAGACTTAGAGGAGAGGGCTAAGTTGCTTCTTACAACCCCTTACCCAGAGAGATTGGTGCCGACAAAGGAACAAGTATCGTTTAACAAATTTGAAAATGTTATTCGTAGTTTAAATGTGCAAGTTCATTTCCTTGAATTAGTTAATCAAGTGCCTGCTTACACGAAGTTTATGAAGCAGCTTTTGTCTAAAAAGAAGTCACTTGATACTGTGCAATCTGTCGCACTAACCGAGGAGTCTTGTTATTATTTGACTCATACTGCACCTCATAAGTTAGAAGACCCAGGTAGTTTTTCAGTTCCATGTAATATTGGTACCTTCTCAATCGAGAAGGCCTTGTGTGACTTAGGGCCAGTATTAGTGTTATGCCTTTGAGTCTTGCTAAGAAATTGAAATTCACTAGGTTTGCAGTTACTAACATGACAGTACAAATGGCTGATCGTTACGCGTCCAAACCTATAGGAGTCTTAGAGGATATTCCTGTGCAAATAGGAAAGTTCTTTTTCCCAGTTGACTTCGTTGTACTAGATATACCCGAGGATGCTCACATTCCTATCATTTTGGGTAGACCATTTCTGCACACTGCTGGTGCAGTTATATATGTTGGCTCAGGGACATTGACCTTTAAAGTAGGGAAACAGTCCATTATTTTTGCCCAGACCGCTAAGAAGAAAGATCATATGTGGCCAGTCACTTGTAATACGATTTCTGAGAAGAAATCTTATTTTGTTCTTTCTGATGTGCCTGCCTCTATGCCTATTTCTGCTATAACACCTCCGCCCCAGATTGGGAGCAAATTGGAGCAAGAGCCTTCTGTTTTGACTATTGCAGGAGCTGGTTTGGGGAAGGAAGAGTCGTCCATTGCTCCAGCTATGAAGGAGCCAATCGTTCAAAGAGGCGGCCTAGGATGTCTTAGATATGGCACTGATGAGCAGCCTGATGAGGAGCCAGTCATGGTGACGGAGTCCGATTTGGATTTTGATGAGCCAGACGAGGTCATTGATAGGGAAGATGGTACAGATTTTGATCCGTTGAGTTCTGCGGATATTGGAGTTGATAGGAGTGCAGCTGAGGAGATGAGCACTGTAGAGGCTACTTCTTGTAGCCAGACGCCGAGCAAGTGGGCCATTCCGTGGCCATTTTTGATCAATTATTAGTTGATTAAGACTTTAAGAAAAACATTTTATTGTTTTTGTTAGACTTTTTATTGCTTTGGTTTGCGCGAGACTTCGCTTTTATAAGTTTGCTTAGGATTTAAAGACTTTAGACTGTTACTTTGGGTTTTGCGCAATTTTGGGCGCGTTATTATGTGCATTTGCAGGTTCATATACCCTATTAGCTCAATTTATTGAGCTAAATCAAAGAAATCAGAAACTTACAGCAGGTTTCTCAGTCGATCGACTGGCAGTCTTGGTCGATCGACTGAGCCGCGACACCAGGAGCTTCTGAGCACTGTCACCCTGGTCGATCGACTGGCTATTATGGTCGATCGACCGTCTTCCGCTGGTGTACTTGTTCACGACTATTCCCCTGCTGTGTTTGGTCGATTTGCGGAATTGAGGGAGTCTTTTCTCCACTTTATTCTCCGATTCATTTTTGTTTACTTCCGTTTCCTTATTTTGCACATAATTTTGCGTTTCGAAAATTGATTTCTCGGAATTACGCGCAGTATTTTTGTTTCCTTTCAGGTACCTATAGGAGCTCCTAGCTCACGCTGGTTTGGGAAGGTTTCCTTCTGCACTTAAAGTCTTGTGAGTTTCTGAGTTTAACTTCATATCTTGTTTAGTTATAATAACGCAAATTCCCGTTTCCCTTTTATTTCATTACAAGATTTTGCACAATGAGGACATTGTGCGATTTGGTTTGGGGAAGGGTTTTGCGTTACATTCACTCTGTTTTGCATTCACGTTTACATTCCTGTCTTGCATTATTGTTTATTTTCCCATATATACAAAAAATCAAAAAAATTTCAAAAATTTCAAAAATTCAAAAAATATGCACGTTTATTTTAGCATGTAGGTCGAGTCGGAACGGTAGTAATTCAATGACGACATTGCATTTGCATTTGTTTATGCCTAAGCCGTGCTTAATTGACATGTTATTAGTAGAATCATATATGCATAATCTACGAGTTTTCGTTAATTTATTCGTTTAATCTTGAGATTTGACTTTGAGTTTTGGCAAACTACATCATTTTCTGAGGTTTAGAGCTTATAACTGGTGTCATCTATGACCAGTTCATCTAGGATTGTGAGTAGTTACTCCTTATGAGACATGTTATATCAATTTGCATAAATATGAACTTAATCTACTTAATACCTGTATGCATTCGGGTTCGTGGTTAGTTGACACATGTGGAAGAGGCCACCCTTTTATTCATTTGTGGCATAAGCTCCACACTGCCAAAAATAGCCTTTTTGTCCCGTTAACTACATCCTACATTTAGCCTGCCCTTGTCAAGCTAGTAGTTTATGTTGTTGGGATTGTTATTTCGTTTTTGGTAGCTAATGCTTATTTTGAGATAATGTTGGAAAGATGAAAAAAATAGAAAAAAAAGAAAAAAAAAAGAAAGAAAAAAGAACAAAAATAGAGCAGTGTTCGACAAAAGAACAGAATTCAATCGATCGACTGACCATCTTTGTCGATCGACTGCAGCCCGAGAAAAGGAAATTCGAAAAATCACATGGTTGAAGTTTTGAGTAGATGGTGATTTTATTCCCATATTTTATTATTATCATTTGGGGAATTACTAATCATTGGAGAACGTGAGATTTGTGCTTACTATTAGCACCGTTCTATCGTTTAATCTTGAGCAAGAAGTTGGAATGAATTATTGATTTGGTTCCCTTAGTTACTAGCTTGGCTTTTAACTCAGTTTTTATCCAAATTTACATTAGCCCCTTCCTGCCCATACCTCACATATTCATATTTACCTCGGAATGTGTCATTGTCATTTGTTTGGTTGGAATGCATATGTACGGTTGTAGCAATTATTTTCATATTAGATTGCAGGCATGTTCTTATAGGTCGTAGTTAGGTGAGAGTCATTACAAAATTTACTTCTTTCTATCTTTTACATATTTTCACATGTGCGTATGTGTGATTTGAGCGACCCGTGAGAGTCCAAAATGATAAATCTCTATAGTTGATGGTTCACCAGTTTTTGACGACTACACAACTGGTTTAGGCTTTGCAGCTTGCATTTCGCTCTGAGATTGAAATCGTTCCATTAGGTTTTAAGATTGAGTCTAGTTCTTGCTTGGGGACAAGCAAGGGTTTGGTTTGGGGAAGCTTGATGCGTGTCATTTATATGCTGTTTTACACCTCATTTTACACGCATTTCAGAGCTCATTTATATGGTTTATACTACTATTTTCCCTATTTCCGTCTACTTTCGTGTTTTTGTATAATATTGCAGAAACGTGAAGAATCCAGCGGAAATCGAGCCGAATCCGTCCCTAAGTACTTAGCATTGCATTTGACATGGAGTAAAGACTCGGGAAATGAACTTGGTGCGCATATCGAGGCCCGAAAGACGAATTCACGAACCTTTTGGAGCAACTACCTGATGAAGCAGTCGATTGACTGCCCACCATAGTCGATCGACCAGAGTGCGATTTTAAATAAGATCAAAGGGTTCTGTTCAATGAGTCTTGGTCGATCGACTGAGGTTCATGGTCGATCGACCACACCACGAGCTGACGGAAATCAAAAGACGCGAGAAAGCCCAATGTAATTAGGTTTAGGAATAAAAGTTACGTAAGACTATCTATATAACGTAAACTAGGTTTTCAGAAGTTTATCATCGAATTTTATCAGAGAATTTAGGGTTCCGAGTTTAGCATTAGATTTCATAATAATTCAATACAATTGTTTTTATTTTCTTTAATAAAGTTCGTGCTTTGGATTTCTTCCTCCTGTTTTTCATTCGGTAAATTAGTTTCCTTAATTTCAGTTTATATTTGTTCGTTCATAGTTTAGAATTGCTAGGTTAGATTTCCCAAGCCAAATTATTGATTCATGTTAGTTAATTATTTAGTTATTTCGATTATGAATTCTATTGCTTTATTTGTTAATTTTATTGCTGTTGTTATTTTCATTATGAGTATCTAAACCCATCGTGCTAGGATGTAGGGGACCTGTAGTGTAGGCGGCGTAAATTTTGTAGGCCTGAGTCGCGCCATGGTCGATCGACCGCCTACCCTGGTCGATCGACCGGCTCACGTGAGATCAATTTCGTCTTGTTTAATATAATTGCTATATTTGATAAATCGAGTGCACGCGACTAGTTTAATGCTTAGGAATTGACCGACCCGACAAGATCGAAAGATAGGGGAGGAAAATAGACTACTTAATTAGGACGACTAAATTAATAAGATCGAGAGATAAGTTAATTTAGACTTTTAAATCACTTTTCAGGACGAGAGTCAGTACTAGTGACATTAGGGACCCGTAGCTAGATCGAAAGATGCTACCTGTTAAGAATGGACCGAGGGGACTTCTTATTTTCCCGTCTCACGTGATTGTTTTAGACTACTTAGGTTACTGCCGCTGAAACTACAGTGAACCGACCATCTTAGCATCCTTTTAATACTTGCTTTTATCCATTTTCATCTATTGCTTATTTATTTGTTTTAGTTCCGTTTTTATTATTGCCTTTAGTTATAGAACAATTCAAAACAAACCCCCACACATTTCTTACTTTAGACTAAAATCAGACAACTATTAATTGCATCGCCTCTCTGTGGTTCGACCCTGACTGCCGCTATATATATTAGTAGTTTGGAAATTATAAATTTATCTTTGGTACTCTACGACGGTATCATTATTCACTACCTTGGGAAACAGAGATGGTAACACTCTCATTTACTTGGGATGTCTAGCTAAAGACTCCTGAATAAATAGGGGTGTTACAAAGTGGTATCAGAGCAAACGATCCTAAGGCCTAAACTAATGAATTTAATGAACTTAAGATGAGTCTAATAAAATGAACCCGGGGTATAAACTATTTAGGAGTCCTCTTCTAGGTTAGGGAGACGTCGTTGACCTGGCCCTTTTCAGTTTTGAGCCGGTCACCTCGAGGAAGGTTAAGGAGAGAGAACGGTAGTTAGCGTGGATGTTTTAACTTAAGGGTCTAATTGTACCCTGAATATGTGAGAAGTACTAATTTTATCGCAATTTGAGAAGAAAATGTATGAAACTTTGAGACGAATAAAAAAGGATATGTGTGTGGTCTATGAGACGGCGGTCAGAGTGAATTTAATTTGTTTTAATTCGTTGCATAGTTACGCATGGAAATTTTCTTGGCATATCACGAATGACATAAATTGGAGAAACATGAACCGTGAATTATTGCATCTTTATATGAATTGGTTGTATATATGAGAATTTCATGCTTAGAAATTTCATGTCTAGAGATATGCGAAATGTGCTACCCTGAACTGATTTGTGGTATTTATGCTATAAAATTGTTATAAAGTTTAAATTTAATTGTCGAATATTTAGTATGATAGATGTTTAAAAGAAAGGCAGGTAGGCATGAATGGTGTGAGACCGAAAAAAAAACGAAAATTTTGACAAATTATAAAGAAATTGTGGCAAAATAATTTGTACCCATTCATTTATTTCTAGTAAGCATGCTCGTACCTTAGAATTTAATTAATTTGATATTAAAAAATTCAATGTAGAAATATCGTCGGGGGAGTCAGTAACGTTTGGGAAGATACATCAGGATATGAATATTTTAATCGGAAAAATTCTTTTTCTATGGATTTAATTAAACTTCTTTGAGAGATTTAGAGATATCTTGGGGATGAATTGATTGGGAAAAAAATAGAGGATTTATTGACTGCTATCAAAATGAAGTGTCTTTAAGGGAACTTAAAGGAATAAAGGTGTCTTATAAGGGAATTGTGGTGAAATCTAAGGTGAGATTTACGACAACAATTACCTTAAAATTTTTTGTTAGGAGGGTCATCAGATGTGAATGATATCTTTATTATTTTATGGGTCATATAGAAAAGATATATAGTCTGAGATTATTGGGAAACATAGGAGTATAAGAGAAGTGAGATTGGTGATTGATGCGATAAGAAGGTAAGTAATGTGATTTGAAGGGTGTTATTGGCATTAAATTTAATGAAGTATTAGTGTAGTTTTCTGGTTAGTTGTGACGTGAATACGGTGCAGGTAAGGGTAATAAATTTTAAAAAGTTAAATGTTCATGAGAAGGATATATTATAATAGGATGGAAGTGAATTTTATTTAATGAGCTTAATTTGTTTTATGTTAGTGTACGAAATTTTAGATGCTTGGGGTGCTTAGAAATTTGGGTTACTAAGAGATAACTTTAGGTGTATGTTAGTTATGAGTTACCAGAATGAGGTAAAATTTTCGATTTTGGAAATTATTAATGATGGGTATGATAACTAAAGATGAAATGTAATTTAATGGTGGCAAATGAGAATTTGAGTAAGTGAAATTAAATAATGTGTTTAATAAGGGAACAAATAACGAAACATTTTTCGGAGAAAAACTATCGTTATCAATTGTTGGGATTTAGTTAAGCATCAAAGATAAAATAGTCGATCCTTGAGGATTAAATAGTAAGAATAATAATTTCGGTTATTTAGTAATTTTAAGATGAGTAAGGTGAATAAGGATTGAAGCGAACTTAAGGACGAGTATGATTTAGGCATATGGTGTGTTAAGATTGATAAGATAAGAATGTTATAATTTGAAAGATTGACATTTATTACACAAGCAAGTGTTATGGACACTTGTTGGCAGAACGATGAGTGGAATGTTCGGACGAATATTTTGTAAATATAAATAAGTTGATAGTGATTGAAAGAAGTCTGAAGGATCTTGGTGAGTGTTGTGTAGTCTTTGAGGTTACGCGGACGGAACCTTAATTTTAAGTAGGGTAGGATGTCATATTCCGTTAGTATCACTTCTTTTTATTTGTTATTTGGTTATAAGAAATGTTGGTAAGCGTGATGAGATCTGTTGTAGCATTACAGTGGACTTAAGGATTTACTTCTTGTAAATGTTGGTGGTGCACCACGTAGGGTGTGAGTATCTGGGGGAGAGTATTGGATAAGACCACGTAGTCTGTTAATATTTGGGATTATTGTGGTGTCTAGATAGAGGTGAAACTTCGGGACGAAGTTATTTTTAAGTGAGGTAGAATGTAATACTACTGAAGTTAATAGTACATATGGTTGGGTAATATGTGTAAGTGGCGTCATAATGTGAGTTAGCAGTGATAACATTTTGATTAGCCTGCAGAGTCATGGTGGAAAAGGTTTTGAGTGGTTCTTAGTATGCGCGAACTTCGAGGACGAAGTTCATTTTAAGAAGGGAAGATTGTAATACCCATCATATTTTATGGTTATAGGACCCTTGTGATGTGTCTAAAGTATAAGGTTGACTATGAAAGGTTAATAGTAAGCTTGCACAAATGTGTGAATTATGGAAATGTGATCACTTGTTTTAGGGGTAACTTGAAACGACAATATCTAGATCTTTACAGCTATTATGTGGGTGATTCAAATTTGAGGTTAAAGCGTATTGTCTTACCTTTCTAACGCATGGTGACAAGCTTGATTCTGATGAGTATCGAAGAAATGACAGCTGCTTGAAAACCATTGCGCAAAGCTGAACTCGATGAGTGATATTACGCGCTAATTAGTTTCATAATTTCGCACCTTATTATAATATTCATAATCATATAATATTATATCCCGTTATTATTATTATTATTATATTAATTTATTTTACCTGGCATAAATATTTTATTATAATATTATTATATCTTAAAACTTATAAACTTTCCTAAAACGAAACTACCTTACTACTATATATACAATAGCAAACCACAAGTTTTATTCACTTTCACAAAACACAATATATATATATATATATATATATATATATATATATATATATATATATATATATATATATATATATATATATATATATATGGCGAGGGCATTGATCGGATATCCGATCCGAACTCAACTTTCGGTTCGGATACCCGATCCGAAAATTCAAAATTCTACTATCCGATATCCGATCCGAAAACTTCGGATATCCGACTTTTGATATCCGAAAATTTCAAATCGGATATCCGAATATCCGGTATCCGATCCGATTACTTGAAAAGCTGAAAATTCATATCAAAAGCATCCCCAAATCCAATTTTACTTTTATTTCCACATATTAAACTACACCAAAATCTTAGAAAATGCTTTATTTGTGTCAAAACTTACCACGGTAAACCTAATGTACCACAATTTTGAACTCATTTTTTAAAGTTAGGTTAACAAATTAACAATCCCTAATGTAATATTGATGGTGACGGTATAAAAGGCAGCTAGATCTGCAAACAAACTGAATCTAAGCCAATCACTATGCTTCCTCTTGGTATCATCACTCCGGGCCTCCGGCGCCCAGATCTGAGTTGTTGACTAAAAGTCATCAATAACTTCGTCGTGGCCAAAATGTAGATATTACTTTGTAGATGGCAAAAGCTATGGGGAAATGGAAAAGAAGGAGATCACCTTAGTGTAATAATGGAGGTATGATATTATTATTATGACTGAGTATGTATGGGAGAACTAACACTACTACAGATACAGGCTATAACAACGGTCAAAACCCGTTGTTATATAAAAAAGCGGACGTTGTTAAAGCGTCCGTTGTAAAAGGTTTTAACAACGGTTGGTTTTCTTAAGGAAACCGTTGTCAAAAATATTAACAACGGTTTTAAGTATAAAACCCCGTTGTGGAAAGTGTGACTCAATTTTGGGGGGAAAGTTATAACAACGGGTTGTTTGTAAATAACCGTTGTTGTTTGTTCTTAAAAAATAAAAAAAAATTAAATTAAATATTACTAGCTATAAATATTAAAGCATCCTTTACTAACATATTAAAGCATCCTTTACTAACATTCATTAATTGAAACAACATGGCAATGAACCCTAATTTTATCAACAACGAAGAATGGCTTACACAAACGATTGAAGATGATGGGAAGGTTCTCGCCGGGCTTCCCGCCGATCAACACCCATTAATCAAAGCATCCCTTGAACATCAACGGAATTATTGGATTAAGAGGCGTGAAGCAGTCCGGCTTGTTAACAAAGCCTCATCATCATCATCATCTTCATACCCTCGTCGGCCTTTTACTTTCGCAACTTGGTCTGCAGCCGAGATATGTTGAGTTGTACTCTTCCAACCTTATCTCCACATGCAAGTCGTGTCCTTGCATATATTCAATCTGTTATTGCAAAATATGAAGCCAATGACCAGGAAGTTAGCGGTATACCAGAGTGGCGTGATTGGTGGCAGGTTGAGAAGCGCTTTTTACGCTTAACCGGGGTTGTTCCGGCTTATTATACATCTTTTGATTTCTGATAATTGCTGTAATGTATTTGGTTTAAAATTAAATGAAATGATCATTTTGAAAGTGTTGAGTTATGCTTGTTTGATTTGCTTCCATTTTTTCAACTCCATAGATCGTCATCATCAAGATCCGATTATTACCGCCATCACTCATCCAATAAGATTTGAAGCAACATTGAGAGATATGATGATGCTGATTATGGCACAACTTCCTAACATATATATTAATTAAAAAACAACTCAACCCACACATTGCTTAGTATAAATACATTGCATTATCTCAACTAACATGCATTTCCATTATCTCAATATATTCTCCAAACCCTAACTCAAGTAAAACAAACTCCAAATAAATTAACCCTCTCCTTAATCTTTCAAAACAAACTCCAAACTCCAACAAAATGAATGATATCATCCTTAAGACTCTTACTATGCTCGATCCGTCTCAAGGACGCCAAAGAAGATGGAAATGAAATAATTAGAAACACATACATGGAAATGAAATAATTAGCAGATCTTTGAACGGAACCTAATGGTCGATAAAAACACATACATGGAAATGCAATAATTAGAAAAATAAAATAATGACGATGAAACAAACCTGATAATTACAGAACGTACGTAAAGAAACGATGAAATCAACAGTGACGGCGAGAAGATAAAGCGACGATGAGAAAGAGAGAAAGAGACGATGAGAAAGTGTGTGTTTTGTGTTTGTGTTTGGCTGCTGCTGGGTTTGTGTTTGTGTATTAAGGTTTGTGTTTTGTGGCTGGAGCAGACTTGTGTTTGTGTGGTTTATAGTATGGAAGGTATTGACAACGGTTATTAAACAACAACCGTTGTGAAATATGTTTTAACAACGGTTGTAAAAAACACCCGTTGTTAAATAAGTTTTAACAACGGGTTTCAAAAATAACCGTTGTGATTACTTTTCACTAACTTTGCGCCAATTTTGCGCCAAATTATTAACAACGGTTGTGCATGTGTTACCCGTTGTTAACACTAATAACAACGGTTTTTATAACCATACCCGTTATAATTTATTTTAGTAAAATTCGCGCCACACATTCTACAACGTCTATTGTGATTTTCGTGAATAATCGTTGTTAAAGGGCCGTTGTGGTTGCCTGTATTTGTAGTAGTGTAAAGGAGTAAGAAAAGAGATGAAGAAAGGAAATGAACTGAAAATGGTAAAAGAAGGAGATGAGGTCTGACATTTTGGTATGGATAAATGAACATGCGGCTGATTTTGTCTTAGATTTAGGTTAATGGAACTATGGAAGAACAATTCTTATATTTTATAACATCACAATATTGGCACACCGTTGAAGGCCCAATAATTATAGTTTGGGCTTATATAGTATGAACTTATTCAGTGACACGACCTACGTTAAGAGCTATATAAATTAAAAAAAATCAAAACACAACTTATCGGAACGGATATCAGATATCCTAATTTTTTTAAACTGTTATCCGATATCCGATCCGTATCCGAAAGTTTCGGATCGGGTATCCGAACCGAAACTGCTTTTCGGATCGGATATCCACTTTTTCGGATCGGATGCGGATCGGATCTCGGATCGGTTCGGATAATCGGATTTTTTGCTCAGCCCTAATATATATATATATATATATATATATATATATATATATATATATATATATATAGAGAGAGAGAGAGAGAGAGAGAGAGAGATAAGGAGCTTGTTCATCATTTTTTTCATCTTAAGGTTAATTGGTGATGCTTTTGTGAGACGGGTTTTGTTTCTTGGATTGGTGTGCTTTTGGTCGGGACTATGTCTTTTCGGTAACTTGTCTTTAGGAGCACCTAGACCAAAACACAATTTATAACTTCACAAACAACTCTACAATTAGTAAAGAGGCAAGTAAAGGTCGGATCCCAAGGGACAAGAATTTAGATGAGATTTCTATTGCAACTAGTGGTGTCTTAGGGGTGTCACAATTGGGGTTGATGTAGAAGGTCACTAAACTAAATAGCAATGAAAGTAAACAAGAAAGATGAATAATAAAGGGTTGTAAACAATTGATAAAAAGCACTAGGGTGTCATGGGGTCATAGGGGATTCATGGGAATTGATCATACAAACATGTTCTCAAATTATAAGCAAGCAATTATTGTTGTGATGGATTGAGTTGGTTTATATCTTACGATCCTAGGAAAGTTTGGGTCCCGTAGCCGAATCGATTAGATTGTACAACACCTACAAGTCGACTTAATCTTCCCTACTCAACAACATGCATGGTCTAATGAGACTCGAGT
The DNA here is from genome assembly GCF_048544455.1 of Silene latifolia. Taxonomy (NCBI): domain Eukaryota; kingdom Viridiplantae; phylum Streptophyta; class Magnoliopsida; order Caryophyllales; family Caryophyllaceae; genus Silene; species Silene latifolia. The sequence continues at coordinate 92,210,092 of NC_133533.1, forward strand.
TGGTTTATGTCTTACAAGTCTCATTGAAAAGATAGGTGATGGGTAAAAAATGCAAGGATTCATAGGCTCACATTTCATCAAACATAACATGTGCATGAGTTGAGATCACAACAAGCAAGCAAATAAACCATGAAATGTGCGGATTGCAAGCAAAGACGCACGGATTGCTGACCAGTCTTGTTTCATCTTCTTTTCTTCCCTTTTATTCATAAGATCCTTCGGGATTTCCTCGGGGATGCAAGGATCTTTTCTCATCATTGCCCATCTACTATAGTATGTACAAAGGCCTTCTAATCTTGTCTCTCCTTGATGCCTGGTCATTGAATTCAATCAATTTAGTCTCGTTTTGCCATGAAAATGCAAGGTTTGCACTCCTTTCCTACCAAAGGATCAAAACCTCAAAGAATATGCAAAACAAAGAACTGGAGTATCGCGGAATTCCCCCTCTTGCCTAGACAAGAAGAAGGGTCATCCCCTCTCTACCATGCACAAAAATGGATACGATGGATAAAGGGATCAATAGATATTTGAGTTTCACATTGGGAGTTTGCTTTTGTTTTTGTTTTTCCCCCCAATTTCTTGTGGCATATATCATTTGAAAACACTTTCTTGCCATTTCTTTTTTATTTTTGGCATTTTAACACTTGACAACTTTCAACTTTTCTTTGCATTTCTTTTGAACATTTTCAAAGTCACCCCATATGTAGTGAGGGTGGCTTATATTTGAAGCTTTAGGAGTTCTATTTTTGCTCCTCTTTTCATTTGATGCATTTTTTTTTTTGCAAACTTTCTTTCACTTTTCATTTCATTGAACTCAAATTGATTTCTTTTTGTGCCCATTCCCTTTTGTTGACAAAAATGTGGTAGAACATGGATGATGGATGGATGGATGTATGGTTTTAAGGGTCACCTTGGAATAAACGGTAGCCAAGGACTTATCACACCACAAGGTACTCTTGACTAGGCCTTAATCCATGGGTCAAAGGATACTAGCATGACACATCCTAGGGTGTTTTACAAGTATTCTAACAAGCAAAGTCTTAAGAAGAAAAAGCATCTACTAGGGCCTATATACACTTGTCAAGCTTCCCAAGTAGACGGTTTCACAAAATTTTCTAACATGCAAACTACATGCCATGATGCAACTAGCATATAAACATCCTAATGCATATGATTCTACTAACTAATATGTCATATAAACTAAATGCAAGTCCTAAGTTCACATTGTTATACCGCATCAATCAAAATAAAGCCACATAGTCATTAACATAAAGAGGAAAAAGGAGATTAAAAAGATCATACCATGCAGTCTTCAATATCCTCATGTCTCAGATGTGGCGTAGTCGATCAATGTGAACAAGGATAGAACAAACATAATATACAACAATATATACATGACTACAGTTCAAAGGAAATGAACTTGTTTTTGGTTTTTCAATTTTTCAAATTTTTATGGTTTTTTGAATAAAAGTTAAGTTATAATTCCCCATCCCCACACTAATATGGGCATTGTCCTCAATGGCCAAAATGATGGGAAATCATGCAAGCATGATGCATGAATTCTACACTAAATGCAAGCTACACTAATCTACACTACATGATGCATGGGTTTTTGTTTATGACGGAGAGCATAATTTATATTACCTCCCGTTGCGTATGCATGTACTTCCCCAAACCGAGTTAGACATTATTTCTAATGTCCTAAGGTTGGGTGTAGTTCATGCACACAAGATGCAATGCATGAAACTAAATTTGTCATTTTGGATTTTCAAAAGTGGGAACAATAAAATAAGAACACCTCAATGGGGCCGAGGTGTTAGTCCTCTATGTTGCTAGGACTACTCCAACCATGATCAAGATAAATAAATAAAACAAAGAAAGAAGTAGACAAACCTCAAGAGGGTAGGAGCCTCTAAAGGTTGCTAGTCTTCCATCATATCATCATCATCTTCCTCAATAGAAGTGGACTCATCACCACTTCTCTCTTCACTTTCTTGTTCACTTTGTTCGTCATCCTCTTCTTCTTTTTCACTAGCCTCTTCATCAATGCTTTCAACAACCGCATCACCGACAACCTCATCGTCACCCGGAATCTCACCCCTAGATGCACTCGGAAAGAAGACTTCCCTATCCGCCCAACTAGGCAAAGGACATGAAGGATCAAGTAGTCCTTGCCTAGCTAAATGAAGGAGGGGTGGATATTGGGCTAAGTAAGCATCTTCCCGATCCTTAAAAGCTTGCTTGTGCATCTCTTGCATAAGTAGAGTCATATAATCTTTGCTTGCTTCAACACCTTCGGGTTTGAACTCTTGGTACTTGAAAGGATAGGGTGGTGTGACAATGGAAGAGGAGGGCATTTCAATTTCATCCCTTTGTTGCCGGATGATGTATTCGGCTTCTTTATAGAGGGGAAGGAGATAGTTGGTCCGATGGACACTTAAACGACAAATCTTCGAAGGCAAAGTAAAAGATCTAGCCTCATTGCTGAGCCACCCATACTTGGTGTCAAGAGGGTTATGAGTGACCCACTTGTACTTGTTAATCATAGCATCCAAATCAATGAGATGACCCCCCTTTTTCGCCACATACTTGCTATCCTTGTTGAAGTTCGGATCAAAGTACTTAGCTAAAAGAGTGACTAGACCTACATTCACAATAACGGTAGTGACTTGCATCCCACAATCAACATTTAGCCATCGATCCACCAAAAGCCTTAGAGAATTGTAAGGCGTGGTGAATTCCCTTCCAATATTTAAGGCCGACTCAAGAAGAACACAATCGAGCTTGGTAAAGTGGTTGGTGTCTTTTCTTGCAATGATGGTATTCCCGATGACCTTATGCCACACTCTAATGCCCGGATGGTGGACTAATAGAACGCGACTAGCATGATAGTTCTCAAATTTCCTTCCGGAAATCGCCTCCCAAAGAGGAGCGGGGTCATACTTTACGGGATTCTTGAAATAGGTGAATCACTAAGACCCAATACTTTACCCAATTCATCAAAGGTGATTCGCCTACTCACATTAGCTAGGCGGAACTCGATGTTTTCCATAGTCTCTACCTTTGTAACTTTCAAAGAACTCAAGAATTCTAAGGTAAGGGAGGGGTATGTCAATTCTTTTGTAGCAAACAATTTTCCCAACCCCATGGCTTCAAATAAGGCTTTAGTTTGTTCAAGGACACCCAACTTATTCAAGGCATCTTCACAAATAAACTTGGTGGATAGAAAGGATTTTCTAGCATACTTGGCAAAAGTTTCCCTATGGGAGTTAGAAATGAAAATTACCTCCGGATAGTTCGAAAGTTGAGCAATTTCCGGAGTAGTTGAAGTGGTTGCTTCCAAGGGAGGTTGTTGTTGTTTTTGTTGCACTTCCAAGTTTGAGCTAGCTACCACCATAGCCAATGAGGCTTTCTTTGCTTGAAGACTCTTTTATCTTGTTGAGAGTGCCTTTGCCTTAGGTGCCTTTGTTGCTCCTTTTGTCCTTGCCATTGATGATTGAACCAAGAAAAGAGTGAAAATCTTCAATTTCCAAGTGTACCCAAATCTATTTTAAGATGAAAGGCTTTGCCTTTATGGATTCAAAAATCGACTCAAAGGTTGAAGATTTTGGTGCTTGGTTTGATTTTTGTTGAAAGAGGAGTGATTAATTGTTGTTAGGAGGATGTTTTGATTTGATTTTGATGAATCTGGTTGAGGAAATCTTGTTTTGGTGATGGAGAGGATGAGGGTTTTGAGTTTTGGGGTTTATGGGTAGTGTTTTGAATGAAGAAATGAAGAAATGAATGTGGGAGGGGGTCTATAAAAGACCCGAAAAGTTTGAATTGCAGGGGGAAGACGGGCGGCTTTCCTTCGAGACGCCCGTATTCTGTCTATTTTGGGTTGAGAATTCTCGCCTATAGACGGGCGTCTTTCAGCAAAGACGCTCGGATTGTTCAACTGCGGGACGGGCGTCTTTCCCTGAAGACGGGCGTATTCCTTTCCAGTGAATTTTCTTGTTTTTCTCAGCCAAAAAGATGGGCGTCTTTTCTTCCAGGACGGGCGTCTTTTTAAAGACGGGCATCTTCTCTTGCAGGACGCTCGGATTTGTTAACAGTCCCAAAATTTCAAAAATTCAGGTCAGAGGGACGGGCGTCTTTTGACTAATACCACCGGGTTGCCTGAAGACGGGCAGATTCTCTTGAAAACGCTCGGATTCTGCCCCTTTTACCCGGATTCAGTTCCATCCCTGTACTTGCATATCCCGTGTCATTTTTCATTCTTCAAAGTCCCGTGTTCTTCATTGTGGGGGCACTACTAAGGCATGAATAGCCTAGGCAATTGCTATCCCCACACTAAGCTAAAGCACTACACATCAATTGAAATCATTAGTCCCTCCCTCACTTCTCTCAAAAATGATAATTATCTTGATCAAAGTATAAAAATCCAAAAGTGACAAAAATGCAATATAAGAATTAAAATACGAGTTAGGGAGTTAGAAATATTTACAAATGGTGGTTTAGGGAGGACTCCACCAAACTCTCATCCTTAGTGAGATGTCATGGGGGCATATCCAAGGTGTTGTTGATGTTGCTCAACACCTTGAAGAAGTAATCAAAAGCTTGTTCATTATCATGATAAAGATCTTCAATAGACCTTTGCCCTTGTTGTCGGTCTTGATCGATAGCATTACCAATATAGGGATTGAAAATCCCTTCAAATTCATCGTCCCAAAGTCCACAAACTTCATCTACTTGATCACTAAAGATCTCTTGAGTTGATTGAGACAACTCTCCCATTATCTTGTCTTGGCCAATGAGGCCATCCTCTTCATTGCTTGACCTTGGTGAGCTTTGCAAGCTCTCTTCGTTACAATTCACTTGCTCTTTGAATGGAGAATCTTCAATTTTCTTCTTCCATTGGAGTTCCGACTTCTTCCTATCATCCTTCCGGCTATAATGATCAATCATAAAACATGGTTCATGCAAACGGGGAGCTCTCATGGTCTTGTCAAGATTGAAAGTTATGCTATCATCTCCCACTTCTAGAGTGAGCTCTCCATGCTTCACATCAATCACCGCACCCGCGGTGTGTAAGAAAGGTCTTCCTAGAATGATTGGAATGTTGGAGTCTTCTTCCATGTCAACAATGACAAAGTCCACCGGATGAAAAATTTCCCAATTAAATGGGGAACATCTTCCCATATCCCTAATGGTGTCTTAGTCGATCTATCGGCCATTTGGAGTGTGATATTGGTGCATTTAAGCTCTCCCATCCCCAAACTTTTACTCACCGAGTATGGCATAACACTCACACTAGCCCCTAGATCACATAAGGCTTTGTTGATCGTGGTGTCGCCAATGGTACACGGTATTGAGAAGCTTCCCGGATCTTTGAGTTTTGGAGGTGAACTCCCTTGAAGTATTACACTACTCACCTTAGTGAAGGCGATAGTCTCAAGCTTCCGGATCGACTTCTTCTTTGTGAGGATGTCTTTCATGTATTTCGCATAGGCCGGCACGTGATTGATCAATTCCGTGAAAGGAATTGAGACTTCCAAATTCTTCACAATTTCCATAAATTTTCCAAGTTGGTCATCAAATTTGGGCTTGGCTTGACGACTTGGAAAAGGAAGTCTAATCACAATGGGCTCCTTCTCCTTGACCTTGTCTTCATTTTTCTTTGAAATTTCTTCTTTTGATGGTTCTCCATCCTTGGAGTTTTGCACAATTTCTTCTTTGTCACTAGCTTCCAAAACTTCATCCTCAACTTGCTTCATCGGTGCTTCATACCTTGTACCACTTCTCAAGTGAATGGCACTAACCGTTTCATGTCTTGGGGGATTACTTTGAGGTGGTAATTGCCCCTTTTGTCTTTGTGAGCTTGAAGATGCTAGTTGAGTCAATTGGGTTTCCAACATTTTGGTGTGGGCTAGGATGTTGTTGATGGTGGTTTCCTTTGCTTGACTATCCTTTTGCATTTGAGTGAAAAACTCTTGTTGATTCTTTTGCATTTGAAGGACCGCTCTTTGAACATCAAAACCTTGGTCATTTTGTTGATTGTATGGAGATTGATTTTGGTAACCTTGGTTTTGGTTGTAAAAGGGTCTTTGATTTTGGTTTCTCATGGGAGGTGGGGTGTATGTTGGTTGCGGGTTTTGAACATTTTGGCTTTTGTATGAGAGATTTGGATGAAATTTGGTGTTTTCATTGTAATAGTTGGAATAAGGGGTACCACTCTTGTATGCTTGGAAAGCATTCACTTGTTCATTTGTTCCCCTACATTCACTTTGGTCATGTCCCAAAGTTCCACAATTCTCACATATCCCACTTGGGATTGATGAAGATGCCGTCATGGTAATAACATGATGCTTTGGTGATTTTAAGGCTTCTCCTAGTCTAGACATAGCTTTTTCAAACTTCAAATTGATGGTATCAATGTGAGCACTAAGTTGAGCACCCAATTGAGTAATGGAGTCCACTTCATGCTTTCCTCTTCTAGTAGCTTTGCGAGGTCTACTATATTGTGAGTTATGGACCGCCGTTTCCTCAATTTTGTTCCAAGTTTGATTGTCATCAACTTCGGTTAACATTCCATTTGATCCCATGTTGAGAATGTTCCTTGAATCTTCATAAAGACCGTTCCAAAATTGTTGTACCAAGAACCACTAACTAAGTCCATGGTGAGGACATGAGCGACAAATTCCTTTGAATCGCTCCCAAGCTTCATACAAAGATTCTTCATCCCTTTGCTTAAAACCCGTAATTTGAGCTCTTAGCATGTTAGTCTTTTCCGGTGGATAGAACTTTTTGTAGAAAGCTAGAGCCAACTTCTTCCAAGAATCAATTCGGAGAGTAGCCTTATCAAGGCCTTTCAACCATTGTTTCGCGGTGCCAATTAGAGCAAAAGGAAATAAGACCCATCGAATTTGGTCTTGAGTTACACCGGTTTGAGAAATCGCATCACAATAGTCACAAAAGGTCTCCATATGAGAGTGAGGGTCTTCACTAGGCATCCCCCCAAATTGGCTTCTTTCGACTAATTGGATAAATGCGGATTTGGCAATAAAATTTCCGGTTAGATGTTGTGGTGTGGGAGTACCATTGGGTAGGTTCTCCTCAGTGGGTATGGAATGTGATGAAAACATAGGAATTGTGGGTTGGTTTTGTGTTGGGTTCTTCTCACCTTCGCTTGCAAAAGGGTTGATGAACTCAATAGTTGGTTGAATATCTACAACCTCACTAATACCTCTCAAAGTTCTCCTAGCAAGTCTTCTATTGGTTGTTAAAGTTCTTTCAATTTCGTGATCAAAAGGTAACAAATCACCTTGTGACCTTCTAGACATGCAAAATATCAAACAACTCGAAAACAATTAGAAAAAACCTTGAGGACTTTTACTTCCCCAAGGCAAAGAAATACACAACTAATAACAATATAAGAAAATCTAAATCAAGTTAACACCGTCCCCGGCAACGGCGCCATTTTTGGTCGGCACTATGTCTTTTCGGTAACTTGTCGTTAGGAGCACCTAGACCAAAACACAATCTATAACTTCACAAACAACTCTACAATTAGTAAAGAGGCAAGTAAAGGTCGGATCCCAAGGGACGGGAATTGAGATGAGATTTCTATTGCAACTAGTGGTGTCTTAGGGGTGTCACAATTGGGGTTGATGTAGAAGGTCACTAAACTAAATAGCAATGAAAGTAAACAAGCAAGATGAATTAAAAAGGTTGTAAACAATTGATAAAAAGCACTAGGGTGTCATGGGGTCATACGGGATTCATGGGAATTGATTATACAAACATATTCTCAAATTATAAGCAAGCAATTATTGTTGTGATGGATTGAGTTGGTTTATATCTTACGATCCTAGGAATGTTTGGTTCCCAGAGCCGAATCGATTAGATTGTACAACACCTACAAGTCGACTTAATCTTCCCTACTCAACAACATGCATGGTCTAATGACACTCGAGTTGGTTTATGTCTTACAAGTCTCATTGAAAAGATAGGTGATGGGTAAAAAATGCAAGGATTCATAGGCTCACATTTCATCAAACATAACATGTGCATGAGTTGAGATCACAACAAGCAAGCAAATAAACCATGAAAGCATATTAATTTAAGCATGAATCATTCCCCATGTTGGTTTCCCCTAATTACCCATTAACCCTAGCTAAGGAAACTACTCACTCATTATCATGTTGAACATGCTAGCAAGGTTGTCAATCATACCAACAAAGTGAAACATGATGAATAAATGAAAGTGATTAGCAATAATTAAAGAAGGATTAAGAGAATTATACCTACTAATGATTCCAATAATAAAGCAAAGAATAAAAGAAGTACTTGATGCTTGATTGGAAGGTTGTCAATCTCCCAATAATAACCCAAATAATCTTCAATTACCCAAAATAAAGGATGAATAAGAGAGAGATTAAGGAAATAAAACTTGTAATAAAACTTGATTAATTGTTGATTACAAGATTAAAGAGAGATTTGATTGATATTAAATATCCTAAAGATTGCTAAGAAGAACATGCTCTTCTAATTTAGACTAATGGGGTATTTATAGTGGGGATTAGGTGTGTGAATTAGGGTTAACTAAGGGCTTAAATGACGATTAAGTCCCTACTTAAGGAAATGCCGGTCTTTTTGGAAAGAGTCCGGTCTCTAGGGAGACTCCGGTCTCTAGGAAAAGATGTGTATCTTTCTTTGAAGCTTGAAGAAGACGAAATGGGTCTGCCTGGGAATCCGGGCGTCTTTAGCACGGGACGGGCGGATTCGGTGGTTTCAGCCAGGGCGTCTTGGGGAGAAGACGAGCGTCTTCTGGAGCTGCTGCCCGGGCGTCTTGGGCTGAAGACGCACGGATTGTGGTGGTGGAGACGGGTGTCTTTAGGGCAATCCGCACGGATTGCTGGGCAGTTTTGTTTCTTCTTCTTTTCTTCCCTTTTCTTCATAAGATCCTTGGGAATTTCCTTGGGGATGCAAGGATCTTTTCTCATCATTGCCCATGTACTATAGTATGTACAAAGGCCTTCTAATCTTGTCTCTTCTTGATGCTTGGTCATTGAATTCAATCAATTTAGTCTCGTTTTGCCATGAAAATGCAAGGTTTGCACTCCTTTCCTACCAAGGGATCAAAACCTCAAAGAATATGCAAAACAAAGAACTAAAGACAATAAATGACCCAAATATGCACTAAAAAGCATGGGAACAAGGCTAACTCGGGGACTAAATATGCTCTAATTATGGTCACATCAGCTTTGCTATTTGGATTTTGTTGAGCCGCTTTGCTATACAGGTAGGATAACTACTCAACTCATCTTGACTTTGTTGGTTTGTGGATGGATTAATGGATATGAATTATATATCGTTGGATTGTTTACCGTTTAATTATTTATATTGGAATTTCGTTTGGATTAGATAACTTAGCCTCGTGTCTGAGATGATTTTATGTTGGCATAGTGTATAATTATAATTGAATACCTCAGCTTCAATTTGGATGATGAATACCTCAGCTTCGGTTGGGATGATGAATACCTCAACTTCGGTTAGGATGGTGAATACTTCAACTTCGGTTGGAATGATGAATACCCCGGACCAGGGATTGGCGAGATGAATAATGGGTGTTTCGGGTGATGAGCTCAATCGTGTTTGTATTATATATCATATCATTTTACTTTGACTTGTTGGTTATTCTTACTCAACCTCGTGGTTGACATTGTATTCGTGAACATCTATGGTGAACCATTATGGGGAGCAGATTTGACAGGTACTCAAGATTAGCTGACTCAGGAGCATTGGGATGAGAGCTCGACTTGGACCATAGTTGAAGTCTAGATCACATAGAATAATTATATCAATTTATTTATTTTCGCTGCGAGTTGTAATATTTTATATTAAGTTTTAGTTGGTTAATTTGTAATAAACATGTATTAACTAAAGTTTTAATTTAAAGTATTTTGGTTTGTTGTACTGTGTTATTCATTACCTCCGCAAACCGAGATGGTAACACTCTCATTTACTTGGGATGTCTAGCTAAAGACTCCTGAATAGATAGGGGTGTTACAGAATTATATTGGATGATCCTTGGAACTTGCAAGAACATGGTCACAATCTTGGTGTAGATCTCATAAGTCGTGCTTATCTTAACAGGACTCCTTTGGAGATCGGCTTCCATTGATAAAATCAAGACGTTCTTGATTGTGGCCGATTATTTTCGGTAAGCCTCATAGGCTTCCCTTACGGCGGGGGTACACCTAGTAGTAAGTGAAGCGGAAGCGGCTTCTGTAAGGTAACGAAGCTTGACGTCACCTTCCGCGGCCAAGCGGAATCGTCCCAATCGGAGAAATTAGATCCATTCTTTTCAAGTTTCCATCGATCCATATAAGGCCAAGAAGCATTGGTCAGTTGTGGATCGGTTGCTCTAGTTGATGCGGATTAATTAGGAGTTGTCATTGCTAATTAATGAAATTGACTACATAATAGAAAATGACGGAATCATAAACATTTATCGTTGTAATAAATCTTGCAAACATTTTAAACAAGTCTAGCATTTAGATAGTGACCTTTATCCAACTATAATAAATGATTCCGAGACCCAAAATTCATATTAACTTGGATCTGAGCTAACGGGACCTCTACACCATTACTAATATAACTTGATGGGTTAACCCTCTTAACCGATTCTATAATTAGAACTCTCGGTGGATGAATTTACGTTATGTTCATATTTAGCCCGAACCTATTGCGGCTACGGTCGCAAATACGTTCGTTGATATCAACCAAGTTTCGAAGTATAATAACTATTTATTACCCCACTTACCCAACGTCAAATGAAAGTACCCCGAAAAATCGTATTGTACCACTTATGAAATTGAGATTCATTGGTTCCTACTATTTGGTAAGGCTAAGTCTCAATATTTTAAAAGTGAAGGTCTTGTCAATTTTTTATCTATCATTTTGAAGTTAGCTAAAAAGTCGAATTATCGATAATTATAATTGACACGGTCGAAGACACAAAATGATATGTATTTGTGTTATAGCGATTTCGCAATGCATGCTACACATAAAGAAATATGCAAAGCAAATAACAAATTTCTAGTATCACATTCCTAGAATAGAAAATCAAATAATCTATTACAAATTCAGAAACCAACTCCTTTGGTCCCTTGAATCTTCAAGTGGCACACCTCCCAAGAAGACTGTCTTCGTCGGAACACCTTTCCGAATGGCACCGTCTTGAAAGAACTCCGGAATTACAAATAATAATAACATACATAGCAAATCCTATTATACATTTTTAATATGAAAAACTAGTAAAAATAAAAGTGATACAAGATCACATTAAATTACAACCGAATCAATATCCCCTTACATTACGGGAAATATCGATTAAAACTAAGGCCATACTAAGATAAAATTACATAATTTAAAAGTCATAAATAAAATATTACATTCATCAATGAAAAACGCAGCATTATAATATGTATCTTACATACCAAGTTATGTGCCAAATCGCCTATTTAATCTGATATCGTACATATAACCCGGTTTTATGGATATTCGCGATACTTAACTTATTAAAATCGCAAAATAATACTAAAATAAAGTTTTAGCCCAAGTTAATTATCCTTACTATTTTTGGACTCAAAAATTAGTCATCACTCAATTTTTGACAATAATTCAACTTGATTTAATATTTATGCTCATATTTGACCCTAATATCATACTCTTTATGAAATAAATCCAAATTAAATTACAATAATTTCAAAATTTGAATTTGAAATTTTTGAACATTCTGGAATATATCCATGTCATTCATAATGCCAAAAATCAAGGTTAAAATTTTTGAATTTATTTCAAGAAAAATATAGTTGCGATTTATCGGTTTTATCAAATAAAACAGCTAAAGCATATAGAAATTAATCGAATCAATGTCTCAACTTTAGATATGGGTATGTGGGATATAAATGAAACCTAAAATAATTTTCTAATGACATGTAATTTGTTTTAGCTATTATTGCCAAAATAGTCACTATTTATGTCATTTTTACACTAAAAATTAATAAATCATGCAAAATGAATCACATCAATCTTAAGTTTTATACACAGTGAGTAAAATTTGCATGTGACAACACATTAAAATTTTATGGCTTTTTTCGAAGTTTAACTATTTTTAACCTTTTTATCTCCATTTATTTTATTTTTATCATATAAAAATCATAAATCCTGCAAAATAAATCACATTTATACGAAATTGTACATATAATAAGTAAAATATATATGTGAGGTCATATAAAAATTTCAAGGTCAAAAACTGGTCGGGATAACTAACATCTTTCGGTTACTTTTCGTTAGGAGCACCTAGACCAAAACACAATTTATAACTTCACAAACAACTCTACAATTAGTAAAGAGGCAAGTAAAGGTCGGATCCCAAGGGACGGGAATTGAGATGAGATTTCTATTGCAACTAGTGGTGTCTTAGGAGTGTCACAATTGGGGTTTGAATAGAAGATCACTAAACTAAATAGCAATGAAAGGAAACAAGCAAGATGAATTAAAAAGGATGTAAACAATTGATAAAAGGCACTAGGGTGTCATGGGGTCATAGGGGATTGTTCATACAAACATGTTCTCAAATTATAAGCAAGCAATTATTGTTGTGATGGATTGAGTTGGTTTATATCTTACAATCCTAGGAAAGTTTGGGTCCCAGAGCCGAATCGATTAGATTGTACCACACCTACAAGTCGACTTAGTCTTCCCTACTCAACAACATGCGTGGTCTAATGAGACTCGAGTTGGTTTATGTCTTACAAGTCTCATTGAAAAGATAGGTGATGGGTAAAAAATGCAAGGATTCATAGGCTCGCGTTTCATCAAACATAACATGTGCATGAGTTGAGATCAAAACAAGCAAGCAAATAAACCATGAAAGCATATTAATTTAAGCATGAATCATTCCCCATGTTTGTTTCCCCTAATTACCCATTAACCCTAGCTAAGGAAACTACTCACTCATTATCATGTTGAACATGCTAGCAAGGTTTTCAATCATACCAACAAAGTGAAACATGATGAATAAATGAAAGTAATTAGCAATAATTAAAAAGGGATTAAGAGAATTATACCTACTAATGATTCCAATAATAAAGTAAAGAATAAAAAAAGTACTTGATGCTTGATTGAGAGGTTGTCAATCTCCTAATAATAACCCAAATAGTCTTCAATTACCCAAAATAAAGGATGAACAAGAGAGAGATTAAGGAAACAAAACTTGTATTAAAACTTGTATTAAAACTTGATTAATTGTTGATTACAAAATTAAAGAGAGATTTGATTGATATTAACTACACTAAAGATTGCTAAGAAGAACATGCTCTTCTAATTAGACTAATGGGGTATTTATAGTGGGGATTAGGTGTGTGAATTAGGGTTAACTAAGGGCTTAAATGACGATTAAGTCCCTACTTAAGGAAACACCGGTCTTTTTGGAAGGATGGACATCTTTCTTGAAGCTTGAAGAAACGAAGTTGGTCTGCTTTGGAATCCGGGCGTCTTTAGCACGGGACGGGCGGATTCGGGGGTCTCTGCCCAGGCGTCTTGGGGTGAAGACGGGCATCTTCTGGAGCTGCTGCCCGAGCGTCTTGGGGAGAAGACGCACGGATTGTGATGGTGGAGACGGGCGTCTTCAGGATAATCCGCACGGATTGTTGGGCAGTCTGGTTTCTTCTTCTTTTCTTCCTTTTTCTTCAAAAGAGCCTTGGGGATTTCCTCGGGGATGCAAGGGTCTTTTCTCATCATTGCCCATCTACTATAGTATGTACAAAGGCTTTCTAATCTTGTCTCTCCTTGATGCTTGATCATTGAATTCAATCAATTTAGTCTCATTTTGCCATGAAAATGCAAGGTTTGCACTCCTTTCCTACCAAGGGTTCAAAACCCCAAAGAATATGCAAAACAAAGAACCAAAGACAATAAATGACCCAAATATGCACTAAAAAGCATGGGAACAAGGCTAATTCGGGGACTAAATGTGCTCTAATTATGGTCACATCAAATATCCCCAAACCGAACCTTTGCTCGTCCCAAGTAAAGAGGTGACAAAGACTAGGACCATTATTTAAACTAACCTAATAACATAGCCGATAGGAGACAATTAGCGGGTCTCACTCCGCCCCTTCTACTCACAACAAGACAACCATGAGGTAGGATGCCTTCTTGCAAGGCAAGGTGGGTCTTGCCAAAATGGCGACACATCCAATCTTTAAAGCACACAAAATCAAGTAATGGATGCATCTACAAAAGAATAGCCACTTTCCTCATCTAAGTGGCGGAAATTATCTACAAAGGAAGCAATTCAAGGGTACACACTCCTTCATAGATTCAATTTCTTCAAACTACTAAGCCTAGAAGGATACCAATAAATCACCTCCAAGTTGTGTCAAGCTAGGGTACCTTTGTTCTCAATCGTTAAATGCTTTTGTCAAAAGTAGACTCCCTATGGTGTTAAAAACACTGGAGGATCGCGGAATTCCCCTTCTTGCCTAGACAAGAAGAAGGGTCGTCCCCTCTCTACCATGCACACAAATGGATACGATGGATAAAGGGATCAATAGATATTTGAGTTTTACTTTGGGAGTTTGCTTTTGTTGTTGTTTTTTTCCCCCAATTTCTTAGGGCATATAACATTTGAGAACACTTTCTTGCCATTTCTTTTTGATTTTTGGCATTTCAACACTTGACAACTTTCAACTTTTCTTTGCATTTCTTTTGAACATTTTCAAAGTCACCCCATATGTAGTGAGGGTGGCTTATTTTTGACGCTTTAGGAGTTCTATTTTTGCCCTCTTTTCATTTGATGCATTTTTTTTTTTTTTTGCAAACTTTCTTTCACTTTCTTTTCATTGAACTCAAATTGATTTTGTTTTTGTGCCCATTCCCTTTTGTTGACAAAAATGTGGTAGAACATGGATGATGGATGTATGCATGGTTTTAAGGGTCACCATGGAATAAACGGTAGCCAAGGAGTTATCACACCACAAGGTACTCTTGACTAGGGCTTAATCCATGGGTCAAAGGATACTAGCATGACACATCCTAGGATGTTTTACAAGTATTCTAACAAGCAATGTCTTAAGAAGAAAAAACATCTAATAGGGCCTTATATACACTTGTCAAGCTTCCCAAGTAGACGGTTTCGCAAAAATTTTCTATCATGCAAACTATATGCCATGATGCAACTAACATATATACATCCTAATGCATATGATTCTACCACTAATATGCCATATAAACTAAATGCGAGTCCTAAGTTCACATTGTTGTACCGCATCAATCAAAATAAAGCCACATAGTCATTAACATAAAGAGGAAAAAGGAGATTGGAAAGATCATACCATGCGGTCTTCAATATCCTCATGTCTCGGATGTGGAGCAGTCGATCAATGTGAACAAGTATGAAACAAACACAATATATACAACAATATATACATGACTACACTACAAAGGAAATGAACTTATTTTTAGTTTTTCAAATTTTCAAATTTTTATGGTTTTTTCGAAATTTTTCAATTTTTTGGATTTTTGAATAAAAGTTAAGTTAGAATTCCCCATCCCCACACTAATATGGGCATTGTCCTCAATGGCCAAAATGATGGGAAATCATGCAAGCATTATGCATGAATTCTACACTAAATGCAAGCTATACTAATCTACACTACATGATGCATGGGTTTTTGTTTATGACGGAGAGCGTAATTTATATTACCTCCCGTTGCGTGTGCATGTACTTCCCCAAACTAAGTTAGACATTATTTCTAATGTCCTAAGGTTGGGTGTAGTTCATGCACACATGAAACTAAATTTGTCATTTTGGATTTTCAAAAGTGGGAACAATAAAATAAGAAAACCTCAATGGGGCCGAGGTGTTAGTCCTATATATTTCTAGGACTACTCCAACCATGATCAAGATAAAGTAAATAAAACAAAGAAAGAAGTAGACAAACCTCAAGAAGGTAGGAGCCTCCAAAACTCGCTAGTCTTCCATCATATCATCATTATCATCATCTTCCTCAATAGAAGTGGACTCATCACCACTTCCCTCTTCACTTTCTTGTTCACTTTATTCATCATCCTCTTCTTATTCTTCTTCTTCTTCTTCTTCACTAGCCTCTTCATCAATGCTATCAACAACCGCATCACCGACAACCTCATCGTCGCCCGGAATCTCACCCCTAGATGCACTCGGAAAGAAGACTTCCCTATTCGCCCAACTAGGCAAAGGACATGAAGGATCAAGTAGTCCTTGCCTAGCTAAATGAAGGAGGGGTGGATATTGGGCTAAGTAAGCATCTTCCCGATCCTTAAAAGCTTGCTTGTGCATCTCTTGCATAAGTAGAGTCATAAAATCTTTGCTTGCTTCAACACCTTCGGGTTTGAACTCTTGGTACTTGAAAGGATAAGGTGGTGTGACAATGGAAGAGCAGGGCATTTTAATTTCATCCTTTTGTTGTCGGATGATGTATTCGGCTTCTTTTGAGAGGGGAAGGAGGTAGTTGGTCCGATGGACACTCAAACGACAAATCTTAGAAGGCAAAGTAAAAGATCTAGCCTCACTACTGAGCCACCCATACTTGGTGTCAAGAAGGTTATGAGTAACCCACTTGTACTTGTTAATCATAGCATCCAAATCAATGAGATGACCACCCTATTTCGCCACATACTTGCTATCCTTGTTGAAATTCGGATCAAAGTACTTAGCCAAAAGAGTGACTAGACCTCCATTCATAATAACGGTAGTGCCTTGCTTCCCACAATTAACATTTAGCCATCTTTCCACCAAAAACCTTAGGGAATTGTAAGGCTTGGTGAATTCCCTTCCAATATTTAAGGCCGACTCAAGAAGAACACAATCGAGCTTGGTAAAGTGGTTGGTGTCTTTTCTTGCAATGATGGTATTCCCTATGACCTTGTGCCACACTCTAATGCCCGGATGGTGGACTAATAGAGCGCGACTAACATGATAGTTCTCAAATTTCCTTCCGGAAATCGCCTCCTAAAGAGGAGCGAGGTCATACTTGCCAACATTCTTGAAATAACTAGGTGAATCACTAAGACCCAATGCTTTACCCATTTCCTCAAAGGTGACGCACCTACTAGCATTAGCTAAGCGGAACTCGATGTTTTCCATAGTCTCTACCTTAGTAACGTTCAAAGAACTCAAGAATTCTAAGGTAAGGGAGGGGTATGTAAATTCTTTTGTAGCAAACAATTTTCCCAACCCCATGGCTTCAAAGAAGGCTTTAGTTTGCTCAAGGACACCCAACTTATCCAAGGCATCTTCACAAATAAACTTGGTGGATAGAAAGGATTTTCTAGCATACTTGGCAAAAGTTTCCCTATGGGAGTTAGAAATGAAAATTACCTCCGGATAGTTCAAAAGTTGAGCAATTTCCGGAGTAGTTGATGTTGTTGCTTCCAAGGGAGGTTGTTGGTGTTGCACTTCCAAGTTTGAACTAGCTACCACCATAGCCAATGAGGCTTTCTTTGCTTGAAGACTCTTTTGTCTTGTTGAGAGTGCCTTTGCCTTAGGTGCCTTTGTTGCTCCTTTTGTCCTTGCCATTGATGATTAAACCAAGAAAAGAGTGAAAATCTTCAATTTCCAAGTATACCCAAATCAATTTTAAGATGAAAGGTTTTGCCTTTATAAATTCAAAAATCGACTCAAAGGTTGAAGATTTTTGTGCTTGGTTTGATTTTTGTTGGAAGAGGAGTGATTAATTGTTGTAAAAAGGATGTTTTGATTTGATTTTGATGAATGTGGTTGAGGAAATCTTGTTTTGGTGATGGAGAGGATGAGGGTTTTGAGTTTTGGGGTTTATGGGTAGTGTTTTGAATGAAGAAATGAAGAAATGAATGTGGGAGGGGGTTTATAAAAGACCCGAAAAATTTTGAATTGCAGGGGGAAGATGGGCGTCTTTCCTTCGGGACAGGCGGATTCTGTCTGTTTTGGCTTCAGAATTCTCGCATAAAGACGGGCGTCTTTCAGCAAAGACGCTCGAATTGTTCAGCTGCGGGACGGGCGTCTTTAACTGAAGACGGGCGGATTCCTTTCCAGTGAATTTTCTTGTTTTTCTGAGCCAAAAAGACGGGCGTCTTTTCCTTCAGGACGTGCGTCTTTCTGTAGACGGGCGGATTCTCTTGCAGGACGCCCAGATTTGTCAACAATCCCAAAATTTCAAAAATTCGGCTCATAAGGACGGGCGGATTTTGACCAAGACGCCCGGGTTGCCTGAAGACGGGCGGATTCTCTTGAAAACGCTCGGATCCTGCCCCTTTTTCCCGGATTCAGTTCCATCCGTGTACTTGCATATCCCGTGTCATTTTTCATTCTTCAAAATCCCGTGTTCTTCATTGTGGGGGCACTACTAAGGCATGAATAGCCTAAGCAATTGCTATCCCCACACTAAGCTAAAGCATTACACATCAATTGAAATCATGATCAAAATATACAAATCCAAAAATGACAAAAATGCAATGTAAGAATTAAAATGCGAGTTAGGGATTTAGAAATATTTACAAATGGTGGTTTAGGGAGGACTCCACCAAACTCTCATCCTTAGTGAGATGTCATGGGGGCATGTCCAAGGTGTTGTTAATGTTGCTCAACACCTTGAAGAAGTAATCAAAAGCTTGTTCATTATCATGATAAAGATCTTCAATAGATCTTTGCCCTTGTTGTCGGCCTTGATCGATAGCATTACCAATGTAGGGATTGAAAATCCCTTCAAACGCATCGTCCCAAAGACCACAAACTTCATCTACTTGATCACTAAAGATCTCTTGAGTTGATAGAGACAACTCTCCCATTTTCTTGTCTTGGCCAATGAAGCCATCCTCTTCAATGCTTGACTTTGGTGAGCTTTTCAAGCTCTCTTTGTTACAATTCACTTGCTCTTTGAATGGAGCATCTTCAATTTTCTTCATCCATTGGAGTTCCGACTTCTTCCTATCATCCTTCCGGCTATAATGATCAATCATAAAACATGGTTCATGCAAACGGGGAGCTCTCATGGTCTTGTCAAGATTGAAAGTTATGCTCTCATCTCCCACTTCTAGAGTGAGCTATCCATGTTTTACATCAATCACTGCACCCGCGGTGTGTAAGAAAGGTCTTCCTAGAATGATTGGAATGTTCGAGTCTTCTTCGATATCAACAATGACAAAGTCCACCGGGATGAAAAATTTCCCAAATCGTACGGGAACATATTCCCATATCCCTAGTGGTGTCTTCGTCGATCTATCGGCCATTTGGAGTGTGATATTGGTGCATTTAAGCCCTCCCATCCCCAACCTTTTACTCACCGAGTACGGCATAACACTCACACTAGCCCCTAGATCACATAAGGCTTTGTTGATCGTGGTGTCGCCAATGGTACACGGTATTGAGAACCTTCCCGGATCTTTGAGTTTTGGAGTTGAACTCCCTTGAAGTATTGCACTACTCACCTTAGTGAAGGCGATAGTCTCAAGCTTCCGGATCGACTTTTTCTTTGTGAGGATGTCTTTCATGTATTTCGCATAGGCCGGCACGTGATTGATTAATTCCGTGAAAGGAATTGAGACTTCCAAATTCTTCACAATTTCCATAAATTTTCCAAGTTGGTCATCAAATTTGGGCTTGGCTTGACGACTCGATAAAAGGAAGTCTAATCACAATGGGCTCCTTCTCCTTGACCTTGTCTTCATTTTTCTTTGAAATTTCTTCTTTTGATGGTTCCCCATCCTTGGACTTTTGCACAATTTCTTCTTTGTCACTAGCTTCCACAACTTCATCCTCAACTTGCTTCTTCGGTGCTTCATATCTTGTACCACTTATCAAGTGAATGACACTAACCGTTTCTGTTGGAATATATGTCCTCCGACAATAATGCGATCACGATTGTTGATCATGATGAACATATGTTTAAATCTCATTATAAAGGATACAATTGGGAAGTATTTTTACTGTCAACTGGTCCACACATATCGGTAATGATTGGCTGACTAGAGTTTGACATTACTGTCGTGCGACGGTGGTGAACAGTTGATCCCCTAGGTCATACTTATAGGGCAACACTCTTAATTGATCATTTAATTGATCGTATAACGTTACGAGTCAATTAAAATATTTAAAATTGACGGAAGATTTTGGAAGTATTATTTACGTATCTCATTGAAATTTGATTAAATGAGATACGGTCTAAGTAATCGAATTGTATCATTACTCAGATGAAATTATTGTTTAAGGAAACAATTGAAATTGAATGAATTATTATAAATACAAATTGTTGTGATTTATAAATTGGTAAAATATTTTGGTACAAGTAATTATGAATTACTAAGTCGATTTTTGTATATGACGTATTTTTATTAATACGTTGATTTTTAATATGTTAAAAATACATAACAAATTTATGTAACATATGACATGTGACATAAGACAAAATGACATTTTGACAAAGATAATATGGAGTCCATATTATCTAAATGGACCGAAATTAAGGGAGTATTAGGCTAATATTGTGTTGATTAAATTAGTGGAGAACATGATGATTACCTAAAGACTAGCCATGCAAAACCTATTGTTCATTGTGAAGAGCAACTAGAGCATGCATTGGCTCCCTCCCATGCCCTCTTCCACCCGGTTTTTGGAGAGGAAAAACCACTTGGTTTTTCCTCTTATTTTACCTAATATACACAAAAATGTTTTTGTTGTATTATTCATTCATTCAACCACCAAAAATATTTTAGAGAGATAAAATATTTCACCTTCCTCTTCTCCTCTCCTAACCGGTTTTGAGAGTTAAAACCAAATTATTTTGGGTCAATTTTTCTTACAAAATTAATATTGTCTAGTATTCATAATATTAATTTTATTAGGAGTGTGCTTTGGGTATAAAGCTTTGGGAGAGATCCTACACTTGGATCTTAGTTCTTCCATAAAGGAAAGCACAAGAACAAGAGAGAAGGAGATCTCTCTTGTGCCCATATAAACCGAAAATCCAATGTAAAGGTGAATGTTTCTTCTTTATTTTGTTTATAAGTTTGCATGCATAAGATCATTTATTAATTTTATGACAAATTAAAATAGAACATATATGAATATGTTAGGTATATAGATCCACTTTTTCTTCAATCGGTATCAAGAGCCATGGTTGTTTGCATGCAAATCGGTTAAAAGTTTTTCCGAGTTATAAGAATAACATATAAAACTTGTATAATTTGTGTTATTATGATATATCACGAAATTAATTTACGCATGTTAAAATTTCTGGTCCTAAAATGTTTTTAGGATATTTTGGTTATTTTATGGATTTTTATTGTTCATATTACATAATAATGACATTAAAAATATGATTTTATGAATAAAATGTCATTTTCGGACTAAAAATAGCTGTACTTCGAATTTTTCTGTGATTTTTGGATATGTTGTCACATATATTATTTTGAGATGACCTGTAAATTTTCATAATTTTTGGACTTCTGATGCTCGAAAAATGGATTTTTCATTATTAAAATCGGATTTAAGTGAAAAATAGGTTAATATGAGATAAATTTCGAATATGGTCATAGAAATTTAGTATGTTGTCACATGCAATTTTACAAGATGTGTGTAAAATAATAGGCTATATTGAAATCTTTTTGCATGATTTATGGATTTTTGAAGAAAAATGGCATGAATAGTGACTTAATTAGTGAAATATTAATAAAACATACTCCATGACTAAGGAAAAACGTCCAATGTTGCATTTTATTATCTTTTTCAGATCTAAAATTGAAAAGTTGGTGAATATAATTTTTCTCATGTTTTTATGATTATTTAGTTAAAACAGATAAACCGCAACATTGTTTTTCCGGATAAATTTCGAAATTTTTAACCTAAGTTTTTGAATATTATGAGTGTCATGGTATTTTTCAAGAATGTTCATGAGTTTAAATTTTGAATTTTGAATTTATTTGAAATTTTGTGATTTATTTGAAGTTTATAGCTTATTTTTGTAATTTTTGGTCCATTAATGAACAATTTTTGAAATATGAGTTAATTATGGTCAAATAATTAGTGAAGACTAAATTTTGAGTCCTAAGAGGTTAGGGTAATTAACTTATGCATAAATATGAATTTATGTAATTTTGTGATTATAAAATGTTGAAATCACTCAAATCTGTAAAAATCGAGTAATATACGATATTGGCTATTTAAAGGCGATTTAGCATAAAATTGGGCATGTTCATACATATTATAATGCTGCATTTTCTTTATAATTGTCATAATTTTATTTATGTAATTTTTGAATTATGTAATTTTTACTTAGTATGGCCTTAGTTTTAATTGGTATTTCCCGAAATGTATGGGAATATCGATTCGGTTGTAATTTATTGTGATCTCGTATCACCATTTTATAATTTAATAGATTTATTTTATTTTAGTTACAAATGTATAATAGGAAATTATGTAATTTGCTATGTAATTTAAATTTATCTCGGAGTTCCCCAAGACGGATTTCTTCAAGATAACGATACATAAAGACGTTGTTACCTCGAGATGCATGCCACAACCGAAGTTCAAGGGACCAATAGAGTTGGTTTTCTAATGTGTAATAGTTAAATAGTTTTTCTATTTTAGGAAGGCCATACTAGGATTTTTTTATGCTTTGCATTTTATTTATATGTCGCATACATCGCTAAATCGCCATAACTAAAACATGCATCTTTATCTAATCGAGTTCATCGGCCGTGTCAATTAGAATTATCGTAGTTCACCGCTTTAGTCCACTTAAAACGTGATAGATAATAAATTGACATGACCTCTCGCTAAAACAATTAATTGAGACATAGCCTTACCAAATAGTAGAAACCATGAAAACCTATTTCGCGAGGGAGTGCACTCGGCCCTACCGGGGTACAAACCTTGTTACGTAGGGGAAGTGGGTGATGAATGTTTATCCACCGAGTTCATGTTAATGAGGGTTTCATCGGCCATACCGTGCCCAAGTTGATGTGGATTTGGATCATGGACACATTTATTCGAAATTTGGATTGAGCTCAACGGAAGTATTCGTGACCGTAGTTGCATGTGTTCCGGGCTATAGATAATTATTAAAGTAATTTTATCGACCAAGAGTTCTAAAAGTAGAATCGATTAAAACGTTAATCCACCGAGTTATATTGATAAGGGTTTCATCGGCCATACCGTGCCTAAGTCGATATGAATTTGGGTCTTGGAATCATTTATCTAGTTGGGTAGAGGTCACTAGAAAAATGCATAAAACTTGTTTAAATTATAAATTTTTACGAGTATTATTATTAAAACGACATTTGTTTTACTCCATCTATTTTGTTTTGTAGACCATTTCTTTTCTCATAACAAATGGCAACACCAACCCCTAACGCCACGCCTCTCGCTAATTCATCTTGGCTCCGATCCTTCATGGATCGATGTAAACTTGAAAAGAATGGGTCAAATTTCTCCGATTGGGATGCCCAACTCAAGTTAGCCGCCCAAGGTGACGACAAGCTTCGTTACCTTACCGAGGCCTCTCCACCCGAACCTACTACTAGGTCGACCGCCGCCACTAGGGAAGCATATGAGGCTTACCATAAGGAGTCCGCCGCAATGAAAAATGTGTTGATATTTGCGATGGAGGCGGACCTCTAAAGGAGAGCCTTTAAAATGGGCACTGCTAATGAGATTTACTCCAAGCTTGTGACAATGTTTTCACAAACTCCGCGGATCGTCCAATATGAGGAGGCCGCGGCATTCTTTGATCTCGACTTCAAAGAGGGCCAAATGGTTAGCCCTCATGTGCTCAAACTTATGGAGCTTGTCGAGACCTTGAAAATTCAAAAGGTTGAAATCCCCAAAGAACTCATTGTAGATAGGATTCTACACTCCTTATCCAAGGTCAAAGCGTATGTTCAATTCCGGGTGAATTTTAACATGCAAGACAAGGATGTGTCTCTTGAAGAATTGCACAAGTTACTTGTGCAAGCGGAGAGGGACATGGGGTTAAATGTGAACCCACCAAAGGATGTGCTTAACATAAGCACTAAAAGCAAGGGGAAGTTCAAGAAGAATGGGAGGAAGGGTAAGAAACAAGCTCCCACCTTCACCAAAGCTAAAGCTAATGATGCTAGCACTTCAAAAATCAAGAAGGGTCCTCTTGATAAATGCCATTATTGTAATGGTATGGGACATTGGAAAAGAAATTGTTCCAAATACCTTGGTGATATTAACGCTGGAAAGATCACTCCAGTAGGTAAATGACTATCCCTTCTTTTATGTTTCTAATTCAACTATGGTATTATGATACAAAGTTGTGATAATGTATCTCCCTTTTTATTGTAAATAGGGCCTCCACCAAGCAAAGACAAGGGAAAGGAAAAGCAAGCTTAAGAAACCATCAAGGAGCTAGGAATAGCTTTCATGGAGCTTCGCTTTTTATTGTCTTATTTTAAATTATGTTTTGGATTTTAGAACCTTAAGTTTCCGTGTTCGACATGGAAAGGTATTTTGGATAATTGGTTGTATTTTGGATAATGGTGACTTGGTTTGCAACCCAAGTCACCCGTTTTATCACTTTATCCTTTGTTCTAAAATTCCTATTTAAATGCTTGCTCTTAGAAACATATGATTATTCACTTAAAGTGATCTAATAGACAACTATAATGACAGGATTCATTATATGTCCACATGCTTAAGGCTTGTGTATGATCATTTATAAAGTGATTTTGAGTCTATGAACTCTCTTAAAGGAATGCCAATCACCAAGTACACTTACGAAATCTAAAACTATTAGTCAATCTATGAGATATTTCTCCTTATACTTCAACATCATTATTTGTGTCTCATATGCTATCTTTGAATCTCTAGTGTATTTATTCTAAAGATAGAGTGGGAGAAAAATGAGGACACAACACACAAGGCAAGATAAATTTGTGTACTTGTGTAAATGAGATCTACGTAAGAGAGAATGATTTGAATGAAGGTATATCTATTCACATAGTATACCCAAATAGATGAGATCATTGGTCTCAAGTAAGTCCTATATGACTTAAAAGACCAAGTGATGTAATCACAAGAGTATGTTCTCAAGATAACTACACGAGGAGACCAAAAGAAAGTTTTGGAAGAAAAATGACTAGTGTAAAGTCTTAACAAGAGTTTTTGACTAAGTTTATGAAAAATTTTGACCAATAGTTTCAACCTTGAGATTTACTTAAGAGCCTAAATGAATCAAAGTAACATCCTAGTAATAAGCGATATTTATGACTAGAGGTTGCAAGGATTGATATACCGATATCCTCAATTGCTAAAGGTTAAACCATGCAAAAGTCATTACTTAACCTCATTATGAAAATTAATTGGTTAAACCTCCTTCTAAAAGGGATATTTTGAAAGATGTGTATTATATATTACTTATATTTAATAAATGACATTGCCACACATCATTATGACATGAATGTGTTAGAGATTTAAAATCTCTTTCCATAAGGTTAAGATGAGACCTCTTCGAAATAGGAATTTTGAAAGGATATGATGGGAACATATATGGTTTCATCTTAATAACTTTGCAAAGCAACATATATTCCAAATTTTGAAATGTTTTCAATTGAGTAATCAATTTCGAAACATGTGGAATTAAGTGGGAGTTTAGAAATTATCATGTGAAGACATGGAATTTAGTGGGAGCTATCATCCTTTGAATGTTTACAACTCATTACTCATTAGGAATGACGAGCTAATATCTTCTTTCACAAATAAGTATTTGAGTTTTCAATTCTGGATGAATTTGGACTATGATGAATCCAATTACATCAAGAAATATTGGATTATTATTAAGAGATACACATCGTATCAACATACACATAGGTTATTCATGTAGATGAAAATGGAATTGCCATTAGCAGTTGTGGTCGTTCATTGAACCTATGAACGGTTGATCTCATGATTATTAGTAACTAATGTTTCCGCCATTAGAATAATCATGCACATGTCCAATAGTGAATTATATGCATGAGAGCATGATGATTCATTGGCAAGCCATATTAGAAACGTCATGAATTCTCAAAAAGAATTCGATGAGCAATTTCGGTGTTTGATAGAATGCTCTGTTATGTGACAAGAGGTTGCACATATTAATGAAAATCCGACTACATGTAAGGATTTATGAGAATCCTAAGCCTTTCAAGCTTAAAAGAGAAATAAGAAGTTTGGAAAGATACTTAGTTGAATAAGAAGTTACTCAAAACTAATCTTTCCTAACTATGCTAGGACTTGTAAGAAGTGCTAGGCTAATCATCTTGACAAATTGTTGCAAGACTCTACAAAACATATACCTAGTGCATTGTGTGTGGATGGAGTACTTGATCAGTACAAGTTATATCATTCACCACAAATTCGTTCGTTATGTGATAATCGATAAGGAAGTTCTTTCAAGATAAAGAACCGAAACCAAGGTCGGGAACCTTGATGTGTACTTGGTAAGGTTCATGCTATGAGTGATAACATGAATATAGAGGATAATACGACTAAGAAGTTTGAACACTTGGACACATGACATGTTAAACTTCTATTGCAATCAACAAGTGTTTACACACTTACGATATGCATCACAAGATTGTAATATGGTATTGACTACCCGAGTGTGATGTCGACATTTGTCGTTTGAGTTATTATTAACTCACCTTATACATTGTTATATCCAAACGGGTTGTAGAGACAATTGAACCCCGTTAAAGTGAACATGGATTAACATTGTATTTGCCCATAGTCACTTGTATGAGGTGACGTCTCGAAGTGACTAGAGTGTGATGCGATTGATGGCAAGTTCAAGTGCCATAGAGTCATGTGAGATGACTAGTCGATCACATAGGCAGACTGTTAGGAACTTTTTGTCAGGCCTAATGACCGCTTATAGAGTTCTGGCAAATTTATATAGCCTGGTCGTGGCGAGAGCTGCTATATTATTCAAATGAGTCGATTCTTTTGACTAAATACTATTCGCCTAAGATGGCACAGTTTCAGATTAACTTTCATTTGTGTTACTACGACCTTCGTAAATGGGGTCAAATGGGCATATTTTGGGTTTTGATGGCTGTGGCTAGTTGAAGGGAATGAGTGCGATAGGAATTGTCCACCCCTAGTCAGGGTTATAACAATATCTCAAGGCCACTCGAGGAGTAATGAACTGGAAATGCGTGGCCACGCTCGGAATGTATCCATGGTGGATAAATCCGGTCAATTAGTTATTCTCCAGATCGAGGAAAGCACTCTCGATATGATCACTTGCAAGTACGACCTAAAAGACACCTTGCATTGAGTGGGAGATTGTAATAGGACAAGAGAATTGGTGACGCACACTTGTCGAGGACAAGTGGGAGATTGTTGGAATATGTGTCCTCCGACAATAATGCGATCACGACTGTTGATCATGATGATCACATGTTTAAATCTCATTATAAAGGATGCAATTGGGAAGTATTTTTTACTGTCAACTGGTCCACACATATCGGTAATGATTGGCTGACTAGAGTTTGACATTACTGTCGTGCGACGGTGGTGATCAGTTGATCCCCTAGGTCATACCTATAGGGCAACACTCTTAATTGATCATTTAATTGATCGTATAACGTTACGAGTCAATTAAAATATTTAAAATTGACGGAAGATTTTGGAAGTATTATTTACGTATCTCATTGAAATTTGATTAAATGAGATACGGTCTGAGTAATCGAATTGTATCATTACTCAGATGAAATTATTGTTTAAGGAAACAATTGAAATTGAATGAATTATTATAAATACAAATTGTTGTGATTTATAAATGTGTAAAATATTTTGGTACAAGTAATTATGAATTACTAAGTCGATTTTTGTATATGACGTATTTTTATTAATACGTTGATTTTTAATATGTTAAAAATACATAACAAATTTATGTAACATATGACATGTGACATAAGACAAAATGACATTTTGACAAAGATAATATGGAGTCCATATTATCTAAATGGACCGAAATTAAGGGAGTATTAGGCTAATATTGTGTTGATTAAATTAGTGGAGAACATGATGATTACCTAAAGACTAGCCATGCAAAACCTATTGTTCATTGTGAAGAGCAACTGGAGCATGCATTGGCTCCCTCCCATGCCCTCTTCCACCCGGTTTTTGGAGAGGAAAAACCACTTGGTTTTTCCTCTTATTTTACCTAATATACACAAAAATGTTTTTGTTGTATTATTCATTCATTCAACCACCAAAAATGTTTTAGAGAGATAAAATATTTCACCTTCCTCTTCTCCTCTCCTAACCGGTTTTGAGAGTTAAAACCAAATTATTTTGGGTCAATTTTTCTTACAAAATTAATATTGTCTAGTATTCATAATATTAATTTTATTAGGAGTGTGCTTTGGGTATAAAGCTTTGGGGGAGATCCTACACTTGGATCTTAGTTCTTCCATAAAGGAAAGCACAAGAACAAGAGAGAAGGAGATCTCTCTTGTGCCCATATAAACCGAAAATTCAATGTAAGGGTGAATGTTTCTTCTTTATTTTGTTTATAAGTTTGCATGCATAAGATCATTTATTAATTTTATGACAAATTAAAATAGAACATATATGAATATGTTAGGTATATAGATCCACTTTTCCTTCAGTTTCATGTCTTGGGGATTACTTTGAGGTGGTAATTGCCTCTTTTGTCTCTGTGAGCTTGAATATGTTAGTTGAGTCAATTGGGTTTCCAACATTTTGGTGTGAGCTAGGATGTTGTTGATGGTGGTTTCCTTTGCTTGACTATCCTTTTGCATTTGAGTGAAAAACTCTTGTTGATTCTTTTGCATTTGAAGTACCGCTTTTTGAACATCAAAACCTTGGTCATTTTGTTGATTGTATGGATATTGATTTTGGTAACCTTGGTTTTGGTTGTAAAAGGGTCTTTGATTTTGGTTTCTCATTGGAGGTGGGGTGTATGTTGTTTGAGGGTTTTGAACATTTTGACTTTTGTATGAGAGATTTGGATGAAATTTGGTGTTTTCATTGTAATAGTTGGAATAAGGGGTACCACTCTTGTATGCTTGGAAAGCATTCACTTGTTCATTTGTTCCCCTACATTCACTTTGGTCATGTCCCAAAGTTCCACAATTCTCACATATCCCACTTGGGATTGATGAAGATGCCGTCATGGCATT
The DNA here is from genome assembly GCF_048544455.1 of Silene latifolia. Taxonomy (NCBI): domain Eukaryota; kingdom Viridiplantae; phylum Streptophyta; class Magnoliopsida; order Caryophyllales; family Caryophyllaceae; genus Silene; species Silene latifolia. The sequence continues at coordinate 92,239,315 of NC_133533.1, forward strand.
AACATGATGCTTTGGTGATTTTGAGGCTTCTTCAAGTCTAGCCATAGCTTTTTCAAACTTCAAATTGATGGTATCAATGTGAGCACTAAGTTGAGCACCCAATTGAGTGATGGAGTCCACTTTACGCTTTCCTCCTCTAGTAGCCTTGCGAGGTCTACTATATTGTGAGTTATGGACCGCCATTTCCTCAATTTTGTTCCAAGTTTGATTGTCATCAACTTCAGTGAACATTCCATTTGATCCCATGTTGAGAATGTTCCTTGAATCTTCATATAGACCGTTCCAAAATTGTTGTACCAAGAACCACTCGCTAAGTCCATGGTGAGGACATGAGCGACAAATTCCTTTGAACCGCTCCCAAGCTTCATACAAAGATTCTTCATCCCTTTGCTTAAAACCCGTAATTTGAGCTCTTAGCATGTTAGTCTTTTCCGGTGGATAGAACTGTTTGTAGAAAGCTAGAGCCAACTTCTTCCAAGAATCAATTCCGAGAGTAGCCTTAACAAGGCCTTTCAACCATTGTTTCGCGGTGCCAATTAGAGAAAAAGGAAATAAGACACATCGAATTTGGTCTTGAGTTACACCGGTTTGAGAAATCGCATCACAATAGTCACAAAAGGTCTCCATATGAGAATGAGGGTCTTCACTAGGCATACCCCCAAATTGGCTTCTTTCGACTAATTGGATAAATGCGGATTTGGCAATAAAATTTCTGGTTAGATGTTGTGGTGTGGGAGTACCATTGGGTAGGTTCTCCTCGGTGGGTACGGAATGTGATGAAAACTTAGGCATTGTGGGTTGATTTTGTGTTGGATTTTGTGTTGGGTTCTCCTCACCTTCTCTTGCAAAAGGGTTGATGAACTCAATAGTTGGTTGAATATCTACAACCTCACCAATACCTCTCAAAGTTCGCCTAGCAAGTCTTCTATTGGTGGTCAAAGTTCTTTCAATTTCACGATGAAAGGGTAACAAGTCACCTTGTGAACTTCTAGACATGCAAAATATCAAACAACTAGAAAACAATTAGAATAAACGTTGAGGAGTTTTACTTCCCCAAGGCAAAGAAAGACACAACTAATAACAATGTAAGAAAATCTAAATCAAGTTAACACCATCCCCGGCAATGGCGCCATTTTTGGTCGGGATAACTAAAATCTTTCGGTTACTTGTCGTTAGGAGCACCTAGACCAAAACACAATTTATAACTTCACAAACAACTCTACAATTAGTAAAGAGGCAAGTAAAGGTCGGATCCCAAGGGACGGGAATTGAGATGAGATTTCTATTGCAACTAGTGGTGTCTTAGGGGTGTCACAATTGGGGTTTGAATAGAAGATCACTAAACTAAATAGCAATGAAAGTAAACAAGCAAGATGAATTAAAAGGGATGTAAACAATTGATAAAAGGCACTAGGGTGTCATGGGGTCATAGGGGATTCATGGGAATTGATCATACAAACATGTTCTCAAATTATAAGCAAGCAATTATTGTTGTGATGGATTGAGTTGGTTTATATCTTACGATCCTAGGAATGTTTGGTTCCCAGAGCCGAATCGATTAGATTGTACAACACCTACAAGTCGACTTAATCTTCCCTACTCAACAACATGCATGGTCTAATGAGACTCGAGTTGGTTTATGTCTTACAAGTCTCATTGAAAAGATAGGTGATGGGTAAAAAATGCAAGGATTCATAGGCTCACATTTCATCAAACATAACATGTGCATGAGTTGAGATCAAAACAAGCAAGCAAATAAACCATGAAAGCATATTAATTTAAGCATGAATCATTCCCCATGTTGGTTTCCCCTAATTACCCATTAACCCTAGCTAAGGAAACTACTCACTCATTATCATATTGAACATGCTAGCAAGGTTGTCAATCATACCAACAAAGTGAAACATGATGAATAAATGAAAGTAATTAGCAATAATTAAAAAGGGATTAAGAGAATTATACCTACTAATGATTCTAATAATAAAGCAAAGAATAAAAGAAGTACTTGATGCTTGATTGAGAGGTTGTCAATCTCCCAATAATAACCCAAATAGTCTTCAATTACCCAAAATAAAGGATGAACAAGAGAGAGATTAAGGAAATAAAACTTGTATTAAAACTTGATTAATTGTTGATTACAAAATTAAAGAGAGATTTGATTGATATTAACTACTCTAAAGATTGCTAAGAAGAACATGCTCTTCTAATTAGACTAATGGGGTATTTATTGTGGGGATTAGGTGTGTGAATTAGGGTTAAATAAGGGCTTGAATGATGATTAAGTCCCTACTTAAGGAAACGCCGGTCTTTTTGGAACGATGGGCATCTTTCTTGAAGCTTGAAGAAACGATGTTGGTCTGCCTTGGAATCCGGGCGTCTTTAGCATCGGACGGGCGGATTCGGGGGTCTCTTCCCGGGCGTCTTGAGGTGAAGACGGGCGTCTTCTGGAGCTGCTGCCCGGGCGTCTTGGAGAGAAGACGCACAGATTGTGATGGTGGAGACGGGCGTCTTCAGGACAATCCGCATGGATTGCTGGGCAGTCTTGTTTCTTCTTCTTTTCTTCCTTTTTCTTCATAAGATCCATGGGGATTTCCTCGGGGATGCAAGGGTCTTTTCTCATCATTGCCCATCTACTATAGTATGTACAAAGACTTTCTAATCTTGTCTCTCCTTGATGCTTGGTCATTGAATTCAATCAATTTAGTCTCATTTTGCCATGAAAATGCAAGGTTTGCACTCCTTTCCTACCAAGGGATCAAAACCTCAAAGAATATGCAAAACAAAGAACTAAAGACAATAAATGACCCAAATATGCACTAAAAAGCATCGGAACAAGGCTAATTCGGGGACTAAATGTGCTCTAATTATGGTCACATCAGAAACTAAGTCTAACTATGTTTAGCATTTTAAATACGATATTATTGAGTAAAATGTAATAAAATCACTAAAAATCATTAAAATGAGCAATAAAATATCATAAATCATAAATATAATCTAAATACATTTTAGTACCAGAATATACAAGATGCAAAAAGATTTCATGACATCATCTAATAAATCACGAATTATTAGTTTTATTTAAGTTAGTTTAACTCGAGACAAATATAAATCGATTATGCATGCAACATCCTATATTTGCGATTTATCGGTTTTATCAAATAAAACAGCTAAAGCATATAGAAATTAATCGAATCAATGTTTCAACTTTAGATCTGGTATGTGGGATATAAATGAAACCTAAAATAATTTTCTAATGACATGTAATTTGTTTTGGCTATTATTGCCAAAATAGTCACTATTAATGTCATTTTTACACTAAAAATTAATAAATCATGCAAAATGAATCACGTTAGTCTTAAATTTTATACTCAGTGAGTAAAATGTGCATGTGACAACACATTAAAATTTCATGGCCTGTTTTGAAGCTTAACTATTTTTAACCTTTTTACCTCCATTTATTCTATTTATCATATAAAAATCATAAATCCTGCAAAATAAATCACATTTATACGAAATTGTACATATAATATGTAAAATATGTATGTGAGGTCATGTAAAAATTTCAAGGTCATAAACTAAGTCTAACTATTTTTAGCGTTTTATTAAATACCATATTACTCATTAAAATGTAATAAAATCACTAAAAATCATTAAAATGAGCAATAAAATATCATAAATTATAAAAATGACCTAAATAAATTTTAGTACCAGAATATACAAGATGCAAAAAAATTTCGTGGCATCATCTAATAAATCACGAATTATTAGTTTTATTTAAGTTAGTTTAACTCGGAAAAAATATAAATCAATTATGCATGCAACATCCTATGTTTTCATACCAATTGGTAGGTTCATATACCTATTATTAGACATATATAGACATATATATATATATATATATATTGCTAAAATGTCAGCTTTCCATTAATAAACCAGCATTACACATACATTTGATATTTTTTGTGCTAATATTAGATCAATTGCACCTTAGACAACCAAAGTCCATATTTGTAAGAGATGGGCTTATTACACTAATCTCTAACTCTATTACGAAGTGAAGTAGTGAAATTACTCGCCACCATGGAAGGGCTCTGGAGCCTATTGTTAAGCCCGACCTCATTTCTTTGCATATATACAGAGTGCCACACTGCAAGAATAGAAGTTGTAGTTACTGTCTTCCTCAAACTACTTCATCTCCTCCTCTTAATATGTTGAAGGACATTAGCAGGGTTTAGATAAACCCCTAACTCAGTAGCAACTAAACGCATTACCTGTGTAGTATAAACACAATCCTGAAACACATGAAGATGACTTTCAGGAGCCTGAGCACAGAGGCAACACTGATTTTCAAGAATTACACTATATGTGTACAATCTGTCCTTCAATCTCAAAGCCTGATGAGAAATCAGACAGGCAATGAGTGCATGTTTAGGAGCAGCCATTGAACACCAGACAGCTTTGTACCAGTTAACTTCCTCATTCTTATCACGTAACCAATTATAGAAACCCTTTACATTATACTCTCCAGAACCTATATCATCTAGGAATCCATGTTTGATATTTTCCTTAACCTGGCATACCTTCCTCCAATGCCAGCTTGCTACAGAAGTAGGAGTGTAATCAAACCAAGAACTATCCTTCATATACACATGATGAACCCACTGAACCCACAGTTTATCAGGTTTGGTTGCTATCCACCAGACAAGTTTGCCAACAGTAGCTTATTAGACATTTATAATAGTGATTTAATTATCATATTAAATTAGTCATTATGGACCTAGTGCATGCATAACAAAATAAAAAGAGATAAAGAAGAAAACAATTTTCCTTACATTGTTAAATGGTTCGAAACTTTGGGCAAAAATAAGGACACCTTCCTTACTTGTTCTTGAGCTAAAAGATTATGGATGATACTCCAAACCAAATCTCAAGTGTAGAGATTCTCTTGTTGTTGCACCGAAAACAAACCCTTAAAAACTAATAAGAATATTAACTAGATATTAATATTAGTTTCCTTAAAATAAAATTCTAATAATATAGTAGTTAGTACACTGGTAATATGGAGGAATTATTAGAATTTAGTTTGAACAAGTTTAAGATCTAAAACTTATTTTAGAGAGATGTGGGAGAATAATACATAAGATTATTTTTCATACGAGTATGTATATAAAAATAAGAGCCAAGCTCTCCTTTTTGCTAAGGGAGGGCGGGTAGGAGGGGTGAAGAAGGCCAATGTACGACCTTCACCTTTTGCTTTTCCTCTTATCAAAATAGTAGGTATGCAAGGCTAGTTTTTAGGGTAATGATTGTGTTTATTTTATACTTTCAATAAAACATCCACTTACCCGAAAACCCTCCAATTTTTCGGTCCACTCATAAAATGGACATCCGTTTTATGTTTGTTAATTTGTCATTTGTAATATGGTCCATATAATATGTAACATGTAGCATGTATCATGTATCATGTTGTTAATTATTATAATGCATATTTTGTTAGGTTCATATACCTATTATTAGACTCCTCTAATAGTGAACTAATTAACTTCTTAACTATATGTCTTTAGCTCTAGTGCATGCATAACAAAATAAGGGATTTATAAGGAAAAACAATGTCCCTTACATTGTTGGTTAGTTTGAAAATATGGGCACAAGTAAGGTCACCTTCCTTCACTTGTTCTTGAGTGATACGTGCATTTTATATAGTCTTTTTAGGCCTTTTCATGCACATATTTCCATGCTTTTATCGTAGTTTTATGCTACGAAATGCCCTGAATATGCTACTTTGGTTTGTTTTGTCTTATTTGCAGGAATGAACCAGAAAGTAGTGAAATCGAGCCATTTATCGTCCGTTTTGCATGCATTTGGAGGAAGAGTGAATTTGGAGCGGAATTATAGCTGTCTTGGGATGTGTGAAGCTGTTTGGGGAGCTAAAAGGACAAGTCAAAGATGGAAACTAACGAACAAGTAGCTGCTGAAGTTAGTTTCACTCGATCGAATGGAATATATGGTCGATCGAGTGGTTTAAGATCAAATAATCGGTCGATCGAGTACTTTAGTTGGTCGATCGAACAGTTGCTTTTTAGTGTTTAGTCGATCGAGTGGATCTTTTGGTCGATCGAACGGTTTGAGCCTTATTTTGCTCGATCGAGTAGTCTTAAACCACTCGATCGAGTGGAACCGTTATCGGGCTTGGGCTTTTTAGTTTATTTCCGTCATTAGGTCAAGTAAATCCTATTTTCTTATAAAAAGGAAGTTAGGACGTCATGTTTAGGGGGTTTCTCCTCTCTCTTCTCTCTCTTGTCAACTGTTTTACTCCTGGATACTATTTTCTCTCCTATTTTCCGGATCCTTTTCTACTGTAACTTTCTTCCTTTCCCTTTTTTCTTTAATTTAATTAATGTTTATTGTTTTTCTTCCCTTTATTCTTGTTCTTTCTTTATTTATGTCTAGCTAATTCTCTCTGCTAGGATTAGGTGATTCAATGGACTAATGTTAAATTGCTAATTAGGTTTATAGGTTGTCGTTCTTGTTTTAGTCTATGTTGTTAATCGCTGGCCTTAATTGTATCTAGCTAATTGAATCGATGCAATTAGCCTTTTAATTTTGGTAAGCCTTGACCTAGACCGAAAGGTTGGAAGGGGTGAGACCCGCAGTGAATAATAGGATGCTTTAGTGAGGGCGAAAGTTAAGCTAATAGCATTTTAGGGCGAATTGAGACCGAAAGGAGATATTCATTGCCCCTTAGACCGACACATCGACTGACCTGTGACCTTAAATGCGATTTACTGACTGTCATTGATGACCCGAAATCCTAGTCCTCTCTTCCTTGCTTGTTAATTCCTCTCATTTCTATTTCTCTTGCTTTATCTAATTTAGTTTAGTCAAACAACTCAAAACCCCAACTTGTGACTTAGACAGACCGAATAGACAAGTAGATAGTGACCTCCTCCCTGTGGAGATCGACCCTACTTACCGCTGACTTCTGTTAGTAGTAGCTAGGTATTTATTTTTGGTACCTGACGACAGTATCAAATTTTGGCGCCGTTGCCGGGGAAGCAACTATTTATTTATTTGTTTAATTTTGTCTGTTTTTAGCCTCAAGGGGATTTTTTCCTTGAGGCCGTTCTAATCTTTTCTTTAGTGCTATTTTGATAGGCCTTACAGGTTCTACCTAGACAGTTCTAGGTGAAAGATTGTCAAAGGGAAGGCTTGAGTACCTTTGACCGGTCACCTATGTCCCATTATATGGCATAACAGGTGATCTACTGCGGGAGATGTGGTGCTGCTGAGCACAATGCAGTTTTTTGTATGGCAGAAAATGACGTGGTCTACGAATTCAAGCTGTGGGGACGTGTTAGCCATTCCCTTGTAGTTGTGCTGCCACATCCACCCTATCAATGGCCACCGCAATAAGATCCTCCTGATATACAGAAAGAAGAGGTTACGGAGCTGAAATCTCTGTTGGAAACACTTGTATCCAAAAGGCAAGAGTGTGATAGACGTATGGAAGCTCAACTCATTGAGCTGGAGTCTCAAATAGCTCAGCTACCTGCTGAGTCGGATAATAGGCAACCAGAAGAGGTGTATTTTACTGAGAGCGGTTTTTCCCATGAAGAAACCGTGTTGCCCAATGCTGAGGATGATTTCTATGACTCAGATTACGAGTTTCTATCATATTTCACTGCCTTACACGAGGATTTTAGCACTGTACAGGAAGAATCACTCGATCGAGTGACTTATATTAGTCGATCGAGTGAATTTCCAGAAAAACCGTTCGATTGAGTAGATCAAAGCACTCGATCGAGTGAAAATCAGGAAGGAAGTGGTCGATCGAGTAACAATTCTACTCGATCGACTGAATTGGCCAGTGAGAGCATTGATTCGTCATGTGGGTTTGTTTTGGATGACGATTTTGACGATAATAATGGATATGGTGAATCTCCCTTTTTTAAGGCCGAGTTGGATGCGCTTGAGGCTGCGATTTACGTGATGAAATCCACTGAGGAGGGTGACGAGGAGGCAGTTGAGTCGGTAATTGCTCCTAGCACGGAAGAGGTAATATCTTCCTTTGTCATTGATTCCGTCATTGAGAGCGATCAACCTGAGGTAGTAGACGATAATTCTATTATTGTTTGTTTAAATAGTACATTGCCTCACTTGACTTATGCTTCGCATTCTAATGCTTTGCCCCTTCCCAGTAGGTCGTATAATTTAACGATTTTTCACCGTCCTTATCATTTCAATTTCGTTAATCTGAAACGGGATCCCACTTTATTGTCAATTGCTCCTGGAGTCCTCTATTTTGTGGGTAAATGTAGGAGCTCTCATAGGAAATTTGTCAGGCTTAAACGATTAATTATTTCAATCTCCTATTTTATTATTATACTTTGGTGCTACTTATGCTCTTGTGTAGCACATGCGCAGATGTATGATCTCATGCTAAAAGCTTTGAGCTGTTTTGATTTTGACTGATTGATGCAGCTGGATGAAAAAGAAGGTCGAGCTGGGACCTGACTGAAGCTAGCGCTACCCGGAAAGCAATCCTGAGATTTATTTTAATTACATTACATTTTCTTACAGTTTTAGTTGTAATAAATGGTCTTCGTACCATAGACTATATCAGTTAAGCTTGTTTCGTTAGTTTGCGGGTTGTTTTCATTGCATCTTTGCAGGAACGTATTGAGGATCACTCGATCGAGTACTTTTTGTACTCGATCGAGAACTTCTGCTGCTGTATTTACTCGATCGAGCATTTAATCTACTCGATCGACCACCTGCAAAGAGAAAACAACTCGATCGACCGCTATTCTTCTCGATCGACTGTTTTGGATGCCCTTTGACTTGGATTCGCTTCCTGTGACGATATCTCAGCTATTTAGCGACCTCCCACGTTGCTGGCTGGTTTGGGGAGGTCCCTTATTCGCGTTATCTTGGAAGCTTTCCGCTTTTACTCTCTTACTCCGTTAGTTTGCATTTCCTTTCCATGTTTTGGTACAATGAGGTCATTGTACGGTTTGGTTTGAGGAGGTTATGCATCCATATCTGTGTCTGCATATTGTTTTTATTGCATTTCTGTTGTCACGTTTAATTTCCGTTTGCATTGTTGTTTATTCTTATTAAAATTCAAAATCTCATAAAAAATTGAAAATTTCAAAATTTCAAAAATTTCAAAAATTTCACATTTATTTTAGCATGTAGGTTGAGTCGGAACGGTTGATTTCTGTGATGAAATTGCACTATAAATTGTCTTTTTGCTTAAGCCTTGCATTGAACTATTATCTTTTTAGCTTTGTCTTTTGCATGTCTACGAGTTAATGTTTAAATTTAGCTGAACGAATAGACTTGACCTGAAATTTTGGCAACCTACTTATAATTTCTAAGGATTAGACCCTTATAAACTGGTGTCATTTATGACCGGTTACATGTAGGATTGGGAGTAGTTACTCCTTGCATAACATGTTCATCAATTTGCACATATATGAAATTCAATTGCTTTTTGCCTGCATACATTCGGGTTAGTGGTTGGTGTCACATGCAGGGAGGTGCTTACATTTCCCCTTTCTTTCATTTTTACCCATAAACTCCACATTAGCAAAATTTGCCTGTTGACCCTTAACTACATCTCAAATTTAGCCTGCCTTGTCAAGCTAGTATAATGTATGCTTTTGCGGTATATAATTTATTGTGCCAATTTTGGTTTATATTGCATGATTTGGAGTTGGTAGAAAAGAAAAAAAAGGAGGATGAATTGAGGAAAAGGTTGATGAAAAAAAGACGTGAAAAAGAAAAAAAAAAGAAATAAAAATGAAAAAGACAGAAAAAACGTGAAAAAAAGAAAAGAAGAAACCGAAAAAAAATAGAAAGAAAAAGAAGAAAAAAGATGTTGTTTGATGAGGCGGTCTCTACTCCTATGCTTTATTTACATTTATTGAGGAGTATTTTCAGTTCGGTTTGGTGAGTTTTGTGCCAAATGAAGGGCGCATGTGCTTAATTCATAATTGAGTTGGAAATGGATGCTGTCATATGGTTTTGTTTAGGTACTAGCTTGATCACCTATACCTCCACATTCCCATAAATGTTTTGCCTTTTCTTATCCATTGCCTCACTTTACCATATTTTTGTAAGCCCTCGGCTGTGACAGGACCTTGTTTGGTTGGAATGTGTGTACGGTAGCTAGAATTGTCTATCATATTAGTTGCATGCATGTTTATGTGGGTCGTAGTCTAGGTGAGCGACTATTTTTCTTTCTCTCTTAGATATATATGCTTACCCCTTGCTTCATGAGAGAAGAGTGACCCGTGAGAGTCCATTATTAAAGGTCTTGCTAGGTCGACGATTCAGCTTTATTATAAACATCTTACAACTCGTTTGCATTTGACTGTTTGCTATAAGTGTTAGTTGCTTGCATTAAATTGGTTTAAGTGGGCATTTGTAGCTGGCTCTGAGTTATCTTTTTCGTTCCATTAGTTTGCATTTAGTTTACTCGAGGATGAGTAAAGGTTTGGTTTGAGGAGATTTGATACGTGCATTTTATATAGTCTTTTTAGGCCTTTTCATGCACGTATTTCCATGCTTTTATCGTAGTTTTATGCTACGAAATGCCCCGAATATGCTACTTTGGTTTGTTTTGTCTTATTTGCAGGAATGAACCAAAAGTAGTGAAATCGAGCCATTTATCGTCCGTTTTGCATGCATTTGGAGGAAGAGTGAATTTGGAGCGGAATTATAGCTGTCTTGGGATGCGTGAAGCTGTTTTGGGAGCTAAAAGGACAAGTCAAAGATGGAAACTAACGAACAAGTAGCTGCTGAAGTTAGTTTCACATGATCGAATGGAATTTATGGTCGATCGAGTGGTTTTAGATCAAATAATCAGTCGATCGAGTACTTTAGTTGGTCGATCGAACGGTTGCTTATTTGTGTTTAGTCGATCGAGTGGATCTTTTGGTCGATCGAACGGTTTGAGCCTTATTTTGCTCGATCGAGTTGTCTTAAACCACTCGATCGAGTGGAATCGTTATCGGGCTTGGGCTTTTTAGTTTATTTCCGTCATTAGGTCAAATAAATCCTCTTTTCTTATAAAAAGGAAGTTAGGACGTCATGTTTAGGGGGTTTCTCCTCTCTCTTCTCTCTCTTGTCAACTGTTTTACTCCTGGATACTATTTTCTCTCCTATTTTCCGGATCCTTTTCTACAGTAACTTTCTTCCTTTCCCTTTTTTCTTTAATTTAATTAATGCTTATTGTTTTTCTTCCCTTTATTCTTGTTCTTTCTTTATTTATGTTTAGCTAATTCTCTCTGCTAGGATTAGGTGATTCAATGGACTAATGTTAAATTGCTAATTAGGTTTATAGGTTGTCGTTGTTGTTTTAGTCTATGTTGTTAATCGTGCCCTTAATTGTATCTAGCTGATTGAATCGATGCAATTAGCCTTTTAATTTTGGTAAGCCTTGACCTAGACCGAAAGGTTGGAAGGGGTGAGACCCGCAGTGAACAATAGGATGCTTTAGTGAGGGCGAAAGTTAAGCTAATAGCATTTTAGGGCGAATTGAGACCGAAAGGAGATATTCATTGCCCCTTAGACCGACACATCGACTGACTTGTGACCTTAACTGCGATTGACTGACGTTCATTGATGACCCGAAATCCTAGTCCTCTCTTCCTTGCTTGTTAATTCCTCTCATTTCTATTTCTCTTGCTTTATCTAATTTAGTTTAGTCAAACAACTCAAAACCCCCAACTTGTGACTTAGACAGACCGAATAGACAAGTAGATAGTGACCGCCTCCCTGTGGAGATCGACCCTACTTACCGCTGACTTCTGTTAGTAGTAGCTAGGTATTTATTTTTCGTACCTGACGACGGTATCATTGAGCTTAATATGTTGGATGATCCTCCAAAAATCCCAAAGTAGTGATCCTTCATAGATTGCACCCAAGACTTATCCCTTAAACTAGTATACAAATTAACTAGGTTAATAAACTAGTATCCTTAAAATTAATTCTAATATTATAACTATTACTACACTAGTAATCTTACTTTGATATTAGAATGGATGAACAATTATTCTATTCTAAAACTTGTTTAGAGAGAAGTGGGAAAATATGGAGCAAGCTATTGCATGTGTTGTGTATGAATAAAAAAATAAGAGAACAAAATTCTCTTAACATGAAGAAGGGAGGACGGTTGGAGTAGTCTAAATAGGGCATCTTACTTTCTCCTCTTTTTGTTCACAAGAAATGGATGTGTAAGATGTGTAAGAATAGGTGTAATGCTAGTTGTAGGGACGCATCATCATGCTATTTTTATCAAATAAAATAAAACAACCATAACCCACTAACACTCCCTCCATTTCGGTTTAACCTCCATAAAATAGACTACCATTTTATTTTGTCAATTGTCACACAATATGTCACATGTAGTATGTTCATGTTATTAATTAATTTAATGCATATTTATCACATAAATATCATTTTATAAATTAATTAAATTACATACACCAAATTGACTAGTGATACTTGATCACATAAATAAAATGGGTCATAAAATTATAATTCACAACATCTTGTAATTATAATTAACCATTCATTCTTATCTCATAATGTTTCTCAAACAATAAACAATTTTAGTAATAAAGTATTTTTATTACTAAAATAAATCTTATTTAATCCCATTACAATAAGATATCAATATTTTCTCTCACAAATGAATTGTTCAATTTTAAGAAATTGATCACCTTGTATCGTCATACAATTAATCAATTTATCTATTAAGGAAATTGTCCTTTAGGTGTGACCTTAAGGGATCAACTGACCACCACCGTCATACGACAGTAATGTCAAACTCTGGTTAGCCAATAATTAGCGATTAATGACGATCAGTTGACTATATAATGAATCATCCCTTACGTATTCTTAATATGAGATTTAATTATGATATTAAATCATTTGATCGCACTATTGTTTAGGAGACATATTCCGACAATCTCCCACTTGTCCGAGATAATTGTGCGTCACCAATTCTCTCGTCCTATTACAATCTCCCACTCAATGCAAGGTGTCTTGCAAGTCGTACTTGCACTTAATCTTATCTTGAGTGGTTTCCCCGATCTGGAGTGTAACTGTCTGACCGGAATTATCTACCGTAGATACCTTCCGAGCGTGGCCACGCATTTCCAGTTCACTACTGCTCAAGTGGCCTTGAGATTTCAAACAAACCTGACAAGGGGTGGACAATTCCTATCGCACTATTCCCTTTGTTCAGCCACAGTTCATCATAACCCAAAATATACCCATTTGACCTCATTTACGACAGTCGTAAAGCATAAATCAAAGTTAATCAGAAATTTGTGCCAACTTGGGCGAATAGTCTCTAGTCAAAAGAATTTACTCATAAGAATACTATAGCAGTTCTTGCCACGGCCAGGCTTTATGAATTACCATAACTCTATTAGCGGTCACTGCCCGACAGAGTGTCTCATACAGTCTGCCTATGTGATCGACTAGTCATCGCATATGACTCTATGGCACTTGAACTTGCCATCAATCACATCACACTCTAGTCACTTCGAGACGTCACCTCATATTAGTAACTAGGGGCGAATACCATGTCAATCTAGTTAACTTTAATAGGGTTCAATTTGTCTCTACAACCCATTTGGATATGACAAAGTGATGGGTGAGTTTAATAAAACTCAAACGATAAATGCGATTATCACACTACTACAGATACAGTCTATAACAACGGGTAAAAACCGTTGTAAAAACAAAAAGCGGACATTGTTAAAGCGGCCGTTGTAAAAGGTATTTACAACGGTTAGGTTATTTACTTAGAGAGTTGTCGAAAGTATTCACCATGGTTAAAAGCCGTTGTTGTTGCGTGTAAGCCGTTGTGGAAAGTGTTTTAAAAATTTGGTCGGAATAATATAACAACGGTTATCCTATATATAACCGTTGTTGTAACTTTCCCACCAAAATTGTGAAGACTTTTAACAACGGGTATACGCTAAAAACCCGTTGTTGAAATTTGTAGTAACAACGGTTCTTCGTTTAAAACCTGTTGTTGAATATTATGCGCGGGTATTTGTGAAAGGTATTTACAACGGTTCTTATTTTAAAACCTGTTGTTGAATATTATGGCGGGTATTTGTGAAAGGTATTTACAACGGTTTTTGTTTTAGTAACCGTTTTTATTACGAACTCCTAATTTTTTTAAAAATTAAATTTGTATTATGCCATTCAAAAACCTGCATATATCAAGAAGACCATATATCAAAGACACAAAGATAAATCACAAAAATTGGGTTCATCAGAACTCAATAGATTCAATTCAACCACAACAGCATCATATATATATATATATATATATATTTACAAGGAGTTAAATTTACATGAACTAAGATCATTCCCTAACTTCAACAAAAATTTTACTAATGTGCTGATCTAAGCTCTGAGTATCATGCATTTAGCCTTCAGCATTGCTATGTTCTAAGACGTATTTGCCCAACATGTCCCTTACCTCGTCTATATGTAAACATTTGTACAGCTGAAGCTCTTGTGACGGGTTGATTACATACTGCGGAAAAAACAAAGACAAGACATTATTGTAACAACATACATCATTCAGCATAGCAACATCATGGTATAGCAGCAAGCAAGACAACATCAGCTCTAATTTAAAAAAAAGTAATAAACACATTATTAAATTATTACTAACCTTTTCTGGAATAAGGATATATCTTCGCATAATAATCGCCAACATGAACCGACAAACGTAGTATCCACATTGTATGCTATCCGGCTGGCGAGGGACCTATTATTACAAAAAAACAAACAGACGAGAGAAGGCTCACATCAGAATCTTGAACTTTAGGTATTGTATTAGTATTAAACATAGATTTTTGTACTTAAGGTATTGTATTTGAGCACGTACCTATGTTATCGTAATAAAAGTAGGGCCATCATCAGAATCTTTCGTGGGTTGATCCTGCTCGTTAGCTCTTTTCTTCTCAAAGGCCCTTTTTTTTAAAAAAAAAAAAAAAAAAAAAAAAAAAAAGGAGGCAGAAACTCATTTTTTTAGGGGCAAAAATGAGCTTTTTGCTATAAATAAAAATTGAAACTTAATGTTATTATAAATAAATCAGTATTATAAACTTACTCAATAATCAAGCGCTTAAAAGTCTCGCTTGGTTGATTATGTATAGACTCCAACAAAAAAACTTTCTTCTTTGTCGGCATGATGGCTGCTAGCACCCAATGAGTCCTACATCAAGAGACATCATCATTATTAACAAGTACATATATTAGTTATGAAAATGCAATTGTAGGGGGAAACGTAATATTAATTTGTTTATTACCCGTTTTCATTATAAGGGGGAAAAACCAGCTTCTTGGTTGTCGCCAATTGCTGAGCAATATTATCTACCCGATCTTCGAACGAAAAAATCGTGATAAACATAGAAAAAAGATAGGGGCACAGGAATTCGTATTGATCAAGAGGAATCTTGTTCTCGGGGCTCACTCTCAATTTCAATATCTTACATTATTACGGTATTAATTCCGGTATTTAAAACATTATCTAGTAGTCAGAATATTAGAATATGAAATTATTTATTAAGAAACTTACTTCATCCAAACAAATAGGTGTTAGGTTCATATACCTATTATTAGACTCCTCTAATAATGAACTAATGGACTTGTTAATTATTTGTTCTTTAGATCTAGTGTATGCATAACAAAATGAAAGATTTATAAGAAGAACAATGTTCCTTACATTGTTATATGGTTCGAAATATATGGGCACAAGTAAGGTCACCTTCCTTCACTTGTTCTTGAGCTAAATATGATGGATGATCCTCCTTAGACTCCAAGTATAGAAGCCACTCCAATAAATTGCACCCAAGATTAATCCCAAAAATTCCTACTAATATTAACTAGATATGTAGTAGAAATGTTACCTTAATAATACTAATATTTCTATTATTACTACTTCTAGTAATATATTTAATATATTAGTATTTTTAGAGAGATTTAAACAAATGCATGTGAGGAAAAACTTGAGAGAAAAAAACAAGTAAAAGAAGCAACACCAAAATGAGCAACTAATGCTCCCTTTTGTAAGCCAAAAACCGGTGGCCTTGTGTGCATCAAGGGAATATTTTTCTTTTGTTTTTATTCTCTTGTTTAGTTTAGGTAGAGTGTGTAAGAGTAGGAATGATTAAAGCTAGTATGCAATGTCACTTTCATGCTTTAATCATAAATCAACAAAGACAAAAGAGCATCTTTTGCTCTTCTTATTTGGCCGAAATATTGGACCTTATTTGGTCCATTTTTGCCTTTTGTCATTTGTCCCACAAATGCTTATAAGTCATATGTTTAACTATCTTACATTTTTAATTATTAATGTAACCATTTAACACTTAAATATTACAATTAATAATATAATATACAGTCTGCCTATGTGATCGACTAGTCATCTCATATGACTCTATGGCACTTGAACTTGCCATCAATCGCATCACACTCTAGTCGCTTCGAGACGTCACCTCATATAAGTAACTAGGGGCATATACCATGTTAATCCATTTGTAACACCCCGGTTTATGAAGGAGCCTTTAGCAAGACATTCCCTAATAAAACGGACTGTTACCATCTCGGTTTCCCGAGGTAGTGAATAACAAATTAAACTCCAAGGCAATTTATAAAATATTTTAACTCAATAGTTACAAATTCTCTTTCCAAATTAAATTACAAGAACTGACGTAAATAAAAGTGAAGTCTTCTAGATGATGATCTAGTTACTAAGTCGTCTGATCCAGTGTCTCACGCCCATCCAGCTCCCGTCCTATCTCTTAAACTCACAAGACTCGCTCCCCATAAAACGGTTCATCACGGTGTTCACGAATACACGTGGTCAACCACGAGGTTGAGTAGGGAAAACAAGAAACAATAAAATATGATATGCATGATACTCCGCCACCTCCATCCCCATCTCAACTCATCACAACATCTCATACCCCGGAACGCCCAAACCTTTACCGATCCCCTTGACTATAAATATCGACCAAGTCGATCCGCCACCAACAAACCGAGGACACCAGGGCAAGTCCTGCAGAACCAGCCTGGGCCTTGTCACAACATCACATCGTATCTCATCATCGTCACCACCACTCCATCCTCCAACTCCAATGCATATGCCATGCTCAACGAAGAATCAATGCAACATGACATGTATATCAATGAATGAAGTCATGCCAGCTATCAAAATAACGAAGTAGCATAATCAACACGAACAGTTCAGTCAACCACACTCCAGTGTATGAATCATAACATAAATCACAACCACGCACAAGTCATCGAACACAGCTCGGTCACATGTAACACAACAACTCAACACAATTTAACAACACCGGTAAGTCAAGTGTATTTCCCTACCTCAGATCTGCAGTCAAATGGTCGGGTGCTCGGAATATTTCCACAACAATACGCCCTCTGAAAGGTAAATAAATGATAATTGATTACTTAACTATTCTCGTTCCCAAAATAGAAATTTACCAAAAATAGAAACTTTCCCGATATAGAAACTTTCCTCTTTTAACAATCCCGACACAAAACCTGTTTCCAATTATTTAAACGACTCGGGAATTAAATTTAATAACTACTATGATAGATAAAATATTAAACGAATTAAACATTTTAAGAAAACCCGACTCAAACATAAAACAATTCAACAACCCGACTTAAACCCGTCTTTCATTAATTAAATAACTCGGAATTAAATTAATTAGTTAAACATACGACCCATTACCGAATTATAACGATTAACTATGAAAACCCGTTTCAAAAACAACTCGAATAACCCCACACGCACCCCGTCCCTTCGCACACTCACACACCCCTCACGCACCACCTAGCCACCACGACAACCACCAGACCTGACCCCCACTTCGTCCCCACCGCCAGCAACCACCACCAGCCTGGTCGATTGATTGCCATGCGAGTCGAACCAGTATCGGCATTTGGCCCGGTTCACCGCGCATCATCACCAACACCCACTGTTTTCCTTTTTACCACCACCGCAACCAACAACCATCCCCTGCCAAACAACCACGACCCTACTCACCGTCAACCCACGAACCTAGACACCGTGGCACCACCGTCTCGACCTCCCCCTAGTCCACGGTGGTGCCACCCCAAACATACCCGTCTAAACCCGTATGCAAATCCCCCTGCTTACCCGTTTGCTACCCCCTGTCAAAGACGCCTACTTCTGCCACCACTACCACCCAAAGCCCACCTGACCGCCACCAATAGGGGCGACTCAGACCACCCAACACCATTACCCCGACACCAACCACCCTTATCCCCTCCCTAAGACACGCAACCCCAACCAAAAACCCGACATAAAAGATGAAAACAGAGGAGGAATGTGACATGCTTACCTTTCCGCCACCACAACAACCACCAGGGCCACCCTACGTCGTCGACAACCTCCCTTTGACCTTCCTTGCTGCGCCGTCACCACTCCTGCTCTCTCTCTCTCTCTCTCGTTTTGCGTGAAAGGCTGCCAAATGGGCTGATGAAAGAGGGAGGCGGGTTGAGGGTGTTGCTAGGGTAAAAATTAGGTTAAAACTTAGGTTAGAGAAAGGTGTTGGGTGCTAGGTTAATTGGGTTAAACATGATATTGGGTAAACCCAAATGGGTCGAGGGTAAAAGGTTTAGCTCACGTCTCGAATACCATATAAACCCGTCTCAGATAACTTATGCAACAACTCGATTTTACGATATCAACACGACTAAACAATTAACTCGACTCAACTATTATCCCGACATAATTAGTAAAATAATACCTAATAATTATATATAACAATATCCGTTTAATTAATTATATTATATAAAATACGGGGTATTACAGTCTTCCCCCCTTAAAATGAACTTCGTCCCGAAGTTCGCTCCATTATCAAACAGATTTTCTAGTACAAGGATTCATGGACTCAAGCGGTTGAAACGGAATGTTACATTCTACCCTCCTAAAAGAAAGTTACGTCCCGGAACTTACTTCATGTAACCAATCACCACTCATAAACTCATGCAACTATCAGAGCACCATAACAGCAGCAGTTTAATTACACAACATAGAGGACACATTTGTGTGGGTACCACGCAACGAAACATCAAACATCACTTGAACAAACTACGATCTACAA
Organism: Silene latifolia; assembly: GCF_048544455.1. NCBI lineage: Eukaryota > Viridiplantae > Streptophyta > Magnoliopsida > Caryophyllales > Caryophyllaceae > Silene > Silene latifolia. The sequence continues at coordinate 92,258,514 of NC_133533.1, forward strand.
CTTGATCAACACCACAATCTATACACAAGTGGAACATAAACCTTAAGATTTTACAATCCTACCCAACTAAAAACATGGTTACGTCCTCGTAACCTCTTCTCAACTTTCATCTTCCAATGTAACAAAACACCACAACGACATGTAATCGAAAAAGAACACATGACCGAAAGATTGCGCAAAAGAACATTAAAGTTGAAAACAAGGTTTTATTATGAAATTAACTGATTGTCAACAAGTATCATTTATTACTTAGTTCATACTTGACTTAAAACACAACATCGAACTAAAAGAACAACAAGAAGGAACCAAAGGTTTATACGGTTTCACAACAGACCGATCATGGTGTTACTAGCCCTAACCTAACGGTCCTTAGGTCGCGCTTCCTCTGTTTCTGGTGACTTCTAGGTCATTCCCTTTCTGGTTCACCTCTTCCCCGAAGTCTGGCATGGGTGGTTCAATCGTACTTTCGGCATCGGTACATTAGCGTAAAATTCGTGTCTCGGTCGCTTTCTATGAAGTCAAAGGTATGCTCGGGCGGGTATTTGGCCCCGCCGAGAATGGGGTCACGGAATAGCCTCATGCAATGGGTGGTCAACTCTCTCATATAAAATCGTTTCTTTGTCCTTTAGTATGCCGAGTCGGAATAGAATCGATAAGGGTATACGCTCTTAACTGAGTATTAGTTAAATACTCAGGGTGCCCATTATGGCCATACATGTCCATGGCAGTGCAAAGTCTCTCACAATGCTCATTAAAGTCAGCATCAAGTGACATGTAACAGTCTTGCGGGTGTACGTTGTAGGGATCCATCCTACAAAATGGAAAGTTAACAAATTAAGACACAAGGGTGTTAAGACAAGGATTCGTCCTCGAGGTTTAAGTGTGCGAAAGCTATATGACAAGTTTTCAGGGTAACTGTTGTAATGCCAGGGTTTTGGTCAACTCAGGATCATCACAGTTCGCATTATCTACCAGGAAACAACCACTTTAGGAATATCAACCGCAAGAATACACGTAAACCAGCATACAATCTAACATTGACTCCACCAAATTCCTCTCCCAAGTCAAAACCATTACCAACTTCGAACAATTGACCCGCCCTACCACTAATAAATCACCAGGAGTATTAAAACATGCGGTACATAAGCACTACTTAACACCTTGAAACCATAGAAACATAACACGTAATCAAAACCTTTTGACTCGTCAGACATACAACACGAATTAGTCAATTTGTTTGGTATAAATTCTGAAACATACTCGCTAATAAAAGTAACAACATATGATCCCTGACAACAACAACAACATTAATTCCATATCACACATGTGTTTGACATTTTAGCAACCATATCGTTCAGTTGTGTCCAGCAACTTAGTACAACTCATTTTCAGCATAACAACCGATATCGCATAAAGTGTTTAAACATACATTTGCCACCATATATTTTGTAGAATTCTAGCTATAGTAAAAGATTAGCAACTTGGAAACTTCACTGATTTGCACGACTTAAATACTTAGGCAACCCGTAGACTCAATTAAATGTAACTATAACTACTATCATTTAAACCAATGCATATCATGTGAATCATCAAAAGGGTTATCCTATTATAATTGTCAACATAGTTATCATAACAATCTTCATGTTAATATAATTGATAGTAACGACATAAGAATATAAATATGCCAATTGTCGTGTTATATCAAACAGTTTCCTTTATATCATACCCACGCATTTGCAAGAATCACTTTAGTGCTTTACGACATTGTAATAACGAACATATTCAATAACAAAATAACAACACTGTTTTATTATCATGTTATAGGTTTTAGGTTCGAAGTGAAATAATTTAATACAAGGAAGGCAATAAGTATAACTATAGGCACACAGACTCGCATAAAGGACCTTAGGACCCAGATGACATCCTACATGTGGGAACATTTAGATGTAACCATTACTACCGTTCCTGTGTAAAAATTTAACATCATTATTGTAAATATTCATGCGAGTACATTAGGACATTTAACGCCACCAAATTTACCAAGATATGATAATATGGTTTTATGTTTATGTATACCCGACCACTATACGAATAAGATGCACACTCAGAGACATTACATCATGCCAAATGTATACAAAGTATGCAAACAATCGACTCGTATAAACATTTCACCCTCGATTAAGAATCAAATTAAGCTATCCAATCTTACTCATGCTATCATGCCAACAATGTTATCAACTAAGTTTTAATTTTATCACTTGTTAAGATATATAACTACTGAACATACGTGCTACTATCATCATATAAAACATTATAATTTCACCTTACTAAGGCTCATGAATTAATCAAACAACTGTGTGAAAACTTAGCATAGAACGCACATTTTACAGGTCATGATTCACGTTGTAACTTTCAAAAATCACGAATAAACAGCCGTTCAACGAAAACTTAAGTTACATTACTTTTCGTAACATACAGAGAGTTAATAATTTGTGATAAAAAGAATGAGGTCGAAAGTTCAAGAATTCAATTTTTTAAAGAATTTTACAACTCAGTTGGTCCAAACAAGTATGTGACAGCAATTGGTCCGAAACTCGGGTCAGTTTGCAAAATTTACCATTTAATATGGGGACATCAAGAATTTGCGTGGCTTATCAATTTGAAAACGTGTGCGAAACCTCTAGTCAATGGAGTTGGAATTATGCAAAAATCATTTACACAATTTAAATGAGGATTTTTACAAAAACGTTGGTCAAAACATCACTGCACAGGGACTTCCCGACCACAGCCCACTAAAACAATTATTACTCTTAATCTGTATACCCTATACGCATGAAACCAACGCCAAAAGAACACTAACTCACGAGGCTATTCCTCATAAAATTTTCATCCGTAGAAAATTAACAGGAAGGAAATGACAGCAAGATCAATTACAGAGTAAAATCAAACAAAACGGATTTCAACACTAAATCATTCATTTTCCATGTTCCAAGCTCTTACAACCATACTATCGGTACTAACTCATCCTAACTTAAATCTCACATGTTTGTATTTACGTAAACGTCTATCCCATAGAAGTCCCTTCGCCTCTCGACCTACCCCTTACATCTAATCACGATTGCTACGACTAGAAATAAGCAATTCAATGGTGTCTCTCATTACTATCACGATACTATACTAGCATGGCTTTGGGATCACATAACCACATATTACCAGACATAATAGCACTATCAACACGTCATTCACATCCATCCAGATAAATATCATAAATTCGCAATTATTCTCACGCTCACGATTACCACAATCCAACGCCTCATTGATTATCCATCCAGATAAATATCATAAATTCGGCACTAGGTCTCAAGGTATACATCAACTCGCTTATATCCAAGGTTTTCCTTCTAACTACCCCATTCACTCGTTTTCTCTTGGGTTGCCTGGTTCAAAACTGAGAGGGCAAAAGAGCGCGCATTAAGGGCGCCTTCTTAACCGCACCGTGAGTCCTAGCGGTTTATTCCCAGGGGTTCATTTTATTTAGACACATCCTACGTTCATTAGGTTCATTGGTTTAGGCCTGAGGATCGTTTGCTCTGATACCACTTTGTAACACCCCGGTTTATGAAGGAGCCTTTAGCAAGACATTCCCTAATAAAACGGACTGTTACCATCTCGGTTTCCCGAGGTAGTGAATAACAAATTAAACTCCAAGGCAATTTATAAAATATTTTAACTCAATAGTTACAAATTCTCTTTCCAAATTAAATTACAAGAACTGACGTAAATAAAAGTGAAGTCTTCTAGATGATGATCTAGTTACTAAGTCGTCTGATCCAGTGTCTCACGCCCATCCAGCTCCCGTCCTATCTCTTAAACCTGTCAAGACTCCCCCCATAAAACGGTTCATCACGGTGTTTCACGAATACACGTGGTCAACCACGAGGTTGAGTAGGGAAAACAAGAAACAATAAAATATGATATGCATGATACTCCGCCACCTCCATCCCCATCTCAACTCATCACAACATCTCATACCCCGAACGCCCAACCTTACCGATCCCCGGTAGACTATAAATATCGACCGAAGTCGATCTGCGCACCAACACCACAGAGGACACCAGGGCAAGTCCCGCAGAACCACTGGCCTTGTCACAACATCACATCGTATCTCATCATCGTCACCACCACTCCATCCTCCAACTCCAATGCATATGCCATGCTCAATGATAATCAATGCAACATGACATGTATATCAATGAATGAAGTCATGCCAGCTATCAAAATAACGAAGTAGCATAATCAACACGAACAGTTCGATCAACCACACTCCGATGTATGAATCATAACATAAATTACAACCACGCACAAATCATCGATCACGGCTCGGTCACATGTAACACAACAACTCAACACAATTTAACAACACCGGTAAGTCAAGTGTATTTCCCTACCTCGATCTGCATCAAATGGTCGGGTGCTCGGGTGAATATTTCCACAACAATACGCCCTCTGAAAGGTAAATAAATGATAATTGATTACTTAACTATTCTCGTTCCCAAAATAGAAATTTACCAAAAATAGAAACTTTCCCGATATAGAAACTTTCCTCTTTTAACAATCCCGACACAAAACCTGTTTCCAATTATTTAAACGACTCGAGAATTAAATTTAATAACTACTATGATAGATAAAATATTAAACGAATTAAACATTTTAAGAAAACCCGACTCAAACATAAAACAATTCAACAACCCGACTTAAACCCGTCTTTCATTAATTAAATAACTCGGAATTAAATTAATTAGTTAAACATACGACCCATTACCGAATTATAACGATTAACTATGAAAACCCGTTTCAAAAACAACTCGAATAACCCCACACGCACCCGTCCCCTTCGCACACTCACACACCCCTCACGCACCACCTAGCCACCACGACAACCACCAGACTGACCCCACTTCGTCCCCACCGCCAAAGAACCACCACCAGCTGGTCGATCGCCACGGCCGAGTCGAACCAGGGCTGGCATTTGGCCTGGTTCACCGCGCATCATCACCAACACCCACTGTTTTCCTTTTTACCACCACCGCAACCAACAACCATCCCCTGCCAAACAACCACGACCCTACTCACCGTCAACCCACGAACCTAGACACCGTGGCACCACCGTCTCGACCTCCCCCTAGTCCACGGTGGTGCCACCCCAAACATACCCGTCTAAACCCGTATGCAAATCCCCCTGCTTACCCGTTTGCTACCCCCTGTCAAAGACGCCTACTTCTGCCACCACTACCACCCAAAGCCCACCTGACCGCCACCAATAGGGGCGACTCAGACCACCCAACACCATTACCCCGACACCAACCACCCTTATCCCCTCCCTAAGACACGCAACCCCAACCAAAAACCCGACATAAAAGATGAAAACAGAGGAGGAATGTGACATGCTTACCTTTCCGCCACCACAACAACCACCAGGGCCACCCTACGTCGTCGACAACCTCCCTTTGACCTTCCTTGCTGCGCCGTCACCACTCCTGCTCTCTCTCTCTCTCTCGTTTTGCGTGAAAGGCTGCCAAATGGGCTGATGAAAGAGGGAGGCGGGTTGAGGGTGTTGCTAGGGTAAAAATTAGGTTAAAACTTAGGTTAGAGAAAGGTGTTGGGTGCTAGGTTAATTGGGTTAAACATGATATTGGGTAAACCCAAATGGGTCGAGGGTAAAAGGTTTAGCTCACGTCTCGAATACCATATAAACCCGTCTCAGATAACTTATGCAACAACTCGATTTTACGATATCAACACGACTAAACAATTAACTCGACTCAACTATTATCCCGACATAATTAGTAAAATAATACCTAATAATTATATATAACAATATCCGTTTAATTAATTATATTATATAAAATACGGGGTATTACACCATTTCACTTTAATGGGGTTCAATTTGTCTCCACAACCCATTTGGATAGAACAAGGTTATAAATAAACGAGTTTGTATAAATAAACTCAAACGACAAATGCGATTATCATATATGAACCAAAAACTCAGATTTTTATTTCATATCTTATAATCTAATACAAATTTGGCATACGCCTTAGACCCATGGATACAACATGATGGTCATGTTTTGTTTGCGATAAAGGTTTGGTCAATGGATCAGCTTTGTTGTCATCCGTTCGAACCTTACAAATCGCTACTTCCTTTCTTTCAACGAAATCCCTAATTACATGGAATTTTCTAAGTACGTGCCTAGACTTATTGCTAGACTTGGGTTCTTTAGCTTGAAAGATCGCCCCACTATTGTCACAGAAGATCGTGATAGGATCTTTGGCGGTGGGAACTACCTTTAGCCCTTCCAAGAATTGCCTAGTCCACACGGTTTCCTTAGCAGCTTCTGATGCTGCAACGTACTCAGCCTCCGTAGTAGAATCCGCAATCACAGCTTCTTTGAAGCTTCTCCAGCTTATGGCACCACCATTGAGCATATATATAAATCTAGCCTGGGATTTCATATCATCTCTATCTGTTTGAAAACTTAAGTCTGTGTAACCCTTAACACATAACTCGGAGTCACCTCCAAACACTAAGATAGAATCCTTAGTCCTTCGCAAGTACTTAAGGATATTCATCACAGCTATCCAGTGACTCTCACCTGGATTCTCTTGATATCTACTAGTCATGCTTAAATCATATGATACATCTGGACGAGTGCATATCATGGCATACATGATTGATCCAACAGCGGAAGCATAAGGAATCAACTTCATGCGTTCAACATCTTCGGGTTTGGAAGGAGATTGAGACTTGCTCAAAATAATTCCATTACCCATAGGAATTAAGCCTCTCTTGGACTTTTCCATGCTGAAACGTCGAAGAATCTTTTCAATGTAATATTCTTGACTTAATGCCAATATCCTTTTGGTTCTATCTCTATAGATCCGGATACCTAGTATGGGTTGTGCTTCTCCTAAATCCTTCATTTGGAAATAATTTCCCAAATACTCCTTAACAGAGGATAACATTGGAATATCATTTCTAATAAGTAGTATGTCATCCACATACAATATTTGGAACACAACATTTCTCCCACTGAACTTCATATATAAACATGGTTCCTCAATACTTCGAGTAAAACCATTCTCTCTTATAACATGCTTGAATCGATGATTCCAGCTTCTAGATGCTTGCTTAAGACCATAAATGGATCTCTTGAGCTTGCATATTTTGTTAGGATTTTTCGGATCTACAAAACCTTCAGGTTGTAACATATACACCTCCTCTTCTAAATGCCCATTTAAAAAAGCGGTCTTTACATCCATTTGCCATATTTCATAGTCATGAAATGCAACAATCGCTAACATTATCCGAATGGATCTTAGCATGGCTACTGGAGCAAAGGTTTCATCATAGTGAAGACCCTGAACTTGGGTAAAACCCTTTGCAACAAGCCTAGCCTTGTAGACATCGTCATGTCCTTCTATGCCATTCTTTATTTTGAATATCCATTTGCATTGAAGAGGTCTCACTCCTTCAGGCAAATCCACCAAGTTCCAGACTTGATTTTCATGCATATAACTTATTTCGGATTCCATGACTTGAAGCCATAAAGCTGAATTAGGACAAGAGATTGCAACTTTGTAGGTAGCAGGCTCGTTGCTTTCTAGAAGCAACACATCAAGACTCCCATCCTCTTCGATAAGTCCCACATATCTATCAGGATGACGAATTTCTCGACCCGACCTTCTCAATTGAGGAACGACTTCCGAATTAGATGGCAAAGGAACGTCTTCACGTGCCTCTCCATTTGTCTCTACTTCGGTTTGTTTCTCTTGAACTTCATTAAGTTCAAAATTTCTCCCACTCTGTCTCTTAGAAATAAAATCACTTTCTAAGAAGACAGCCTCATTAGACACAAACACTTTGTTCTCTTCAGGTTTGTAGAAGTAGTAGCCTCGTGAGTTGGTAGGATAACCTACAAAGGTGCATTTTTCGGATCGGGGGGCTAGCTTATTGTCGGTTTTTGTCTTGACGTAAGCAGCACATCCCCAAATCTTCATATAGAAAATATGAGGAACCCTTCCTCTCTACATCTCATATGGTGTCTTTTCGCTTGCTTTTGATGGACTATAATTCAATGAGATGATTGCGGTTTGAATTGCAAAACCCTAAAACGAGTCAGGTAACTCAGTTTGACTCATCATAGATCGAACCATATCTAGTAGGGTTCGATTTCTCCTCTCGGCTACACCATTTAGTTGTGGTGTACCAGGTGGAGTAAGTTGTGACACAATGCCACAACTTTTCAAGTGTGAATCAAATTCATTACTGAGATATTCTCCACCACGATCAGATCGTAGTGTCTTAATCCTTTTGTTCAATTGGTTCTCAACTTCATTCTGAAATTGTTTAAATTTCTCAAAAGCTTCACTCTTATATATCATTAAGTAGATATACCCATATCTACTCAAATCATCGGTGAAGTTAATGAAGTAATCATAATTACCCCTAGCGGTGACAGTCATTGGTCCACATACATCGGTATGTATAAGGCCCAATAGTTCACTAGCTCGTGTCCCGTTACCACTAAAAGGACTACGAGTCATTATGCCTAGGAGGCATGATTCGCATATACCATAAGATTGGAAATCAAATGGTTTGATCACGTTAGTAGAAACTAATCTCTTAATGCGATTCTCATTGATATGACCCAATCGACAATGCCAAATGTAGGATTCATTTGGATCACTTGATTTGAGTTTCTTGGTTTGAATGTTATAGATGTCATTCCTTGGATTTGATGTTTCTAGAACATAAATACCATTAATAGATGAACCTCGGCCTATGACGAAGTCATTTCTAGAAATAGTGCAACAATTGTTCTTGATACCAAAATCAAAGCCATATATGTCTAACATAGCAACTGAAATAATGTTCTTAGATAGAGTAGGTACATAAAAACAATTATGCAAATACAATTCAAATCCATTCGCTAGAACAAGTACATAAGTACCCTTGGACGCGGACGCTACCCTAGCTCCATTCCCAAGTCGGAAATCAACATCGCCTTTGTTCAGCTTTTCCACGTTTCTTAGCCCCTGTAAATGATTACAAAGGTGAGAACCACAACTAGTATCTAGTACCCATGTTGTCGTGGAAGTGAAATTTACATCAATAACATAAATCTCAGTAGGAATTTTACCAAGTGGAATGACAAGTCCATCCCTTATATTTCCCAAATATATGGGGCAATTTCTCATCCAATGTCCCATGCCTTGACAATAATGGCATTTATCATCAACACTGGCTCCTCTATCATGGTTGAATTTTCTCCCTTTTCTTCCCTTCCTCTTGAACCTTTTCCCATTTGTAGCAAGAACTTGCTTGCTAGAACTCCCACTTACTTCGGCATCTTTCTCTTCCAAAGATAGGGACCTCATAGACTTAGTGACATGGTCTACCCGAGACGCATTCACATAAGGCCTAGTTATAGTAGGAGGTATGGAGGAAGTGATGAAATTGAGATTTCCATCGGAACCGATCCCAAAATGAAGCTCTCTATTAGTATCGAGTTGGTGGTTGGAGCAAATTTCGTCGAATAAATTGTGACATGACTTAATGGTAATTGGTGTTGTTGCTTGTGATGGATCCATTGTGATATAAATCAACTACAAATTTGGAGGTAAAGGAAATATTAACATTTGTCATTTTAATATAAACTTGTAAACATTTTTAAACAAGTTCTAACATTTATATAGTGACCTCCACCCAACTAATATAAATGATTCCGAGATCCAAATTCATATTAATACGGTACTGCAGTAGTTTGAGTCATCCCTTATTAATATAACTCGGTGGATTAACTCTTTAATCGATTCTACTTATAGAACTCTCGGTCGATAAAAATTACTCTAATTCTCATCTTTAGCCCGGAACACATGAGACTACGGTCAACAATACTTCCGTTGAGCTCAATCTAAATTTCGATGTAATAACATTTTACTGCCCCACTTCACCAACGTAACAAGGTTTGTATTACGGTAAAGCCGGCTCAACTCCCTTATGAAATTGGTACTTCATGGGTTTCTACTATTTGGTAAGGCTATTTCTCAATTTTTAATATGTGAGAGGTCTTGTCAATTTATTATCTATCAAAGCGATGAACTACGATAATTATAATTGACACGGTCGATGACTCGATATGATATGCATGTGTTGATATGGCGATTTGGCAATGCATGCAACATATTAAAAGAAATGCAAAGCAATAAATAAAATTCCTAGTATGACCTTCCTAAAATAGAAAATCAAATAATCTATTACATATTCAGAAACCAACTCCTTTGGTCCCTTGAATATTCAAGTGGCATGCCTCCCAAGACATCGTCTTTGTCGGATCACCTTTCCGAATGGCACCGTCTTTGAAGCATCTCCATAATTACAAATTAAAATAAAAATACAAAGCTATTCCTATTATACATTTGTAAAATGGAAAAACTAATAAAATAAAAGTGATTCGAGATCACATTAAATTACAACCGAATCAACATTCCCTTTCATTACGGGTAATATTGATTAAACTAAGGCCACACTAAGATAAAATTACATAATTTAAAATTATATAAATAAAAGACATTCAACAATTGAAATATGCAGCATTATAATATGTACCTATCATGCCAAATGATGTGCCAAATCGCCCTATTTAACTTATGTCGTACATATAACCCAGTTTTATGGAAATGCGTGATGATAACCTTTTAAAATTACTAATTAATACTTAAATCACATCTAAGCTCAAGTTAATTATCCTAACACTTTTTAGGACTCAAAAATTAGTCATCACATAATTTTTGACAATAACTCAACTTGATTTAATTTTATGCTCATTTTTGACCTTAAAATCATCATATTTATGAAATAAATCCAAATTAAATCATCAAAAATTTCAAAATTTGAATTTTAAATTTTTGAACATTCTGGAATAATTCCATGACACTCATAATGTCAAAAAACATGGTTAAAATTTTCGAATTTATTTTGAGAAAATATAGTTGTATTTTATCGGTTTTATCTCATAAAATACATAAAGTATCCGAAAATTAATCCAATAATTTTTAAAACATTAGATCTGATTAGTGGGATATTAATGCAACTTAAAATAATTTTCTCAAGGAATGCAATACGTTTTAGCTAATTGTTGCTAAAATAGTCACTATTTATGTCATTTTTACTCAAAAATCCATAAATCATGATAAAGAAGATCTTTTAATCTAGAAATTTACATACATTCTTTAAATCTTGCATGTGACATCATATTACAAGATCATGGCTTATTTCTAAATTTAACTATTTTTAACCATTTTACCTCTTTTAATCCATTTTTATCTCATAAAATTCATAAAACATGCAATATTGATCAAATTAATTCGACCTTTTACAACAACTTGTAAAATATGCATGTGAGGTCATATAAAATTTCCAAGGATAGAAACTAAGTTTAACTATTTTTAGCATTTTAATTCCCATTTTAATCATAAAAATGTAATAAAATGACCAAAAATCCTTAAAATGAGCAATAAATTTCCATAAATCATAAAAATGACCTAAAAACATTTTAGGACCAGAATATATAACATGCATGGTGATTTCGTGGCTTATACTTATAAATCACAAATTTTTAGTTTTATATGTTAACATTTTAACTCGGAAAAATAATAACCGATTATGCATGCAACATCCTTATGCTCTAATAATGATTTGTAATTGTTGAAAGGAAAAATGCTAGAGATAGAAAGAGAAACACCTGAAAAGCTCTGAAAAATAGATTCATCGTTTTCAGTAACCTAGATTTTAGGGATGACGGCGCATAAAATTTCTTCATCTTCTTCAACAAAAAATCATAAAAATAGTAATAAAAATCGTTTCTCTTCTCTGGATTTTTCTGTTGCAGGGAACTCGTCTTCGTCAGTGGTCAAGCTTCGAACAGATCCGGTGGAAATCGAACCTTTGGACCTTGATGATCTTATCACAGATGACGAGACGGAAGCATGGATTGTTCAGCAGCGTGGAAAAGGGAAGAAATTGGATACCATTCCTGAGGAACCTGAAGGTATGCTGCAATTTACTGAGTCTGAGGTTAATAAGGAACTTGAATTTTGGAAGAACTCTGTTATATGCTTCATATTGGGTGCCAATCCTTCCTGGAAAGTTGTTGAAGAGTTTATTCAGGGGTTATGGGGTGAATATGGGATTGATCGTATTTCCTTCTTACCTTCTGGTGTTTTTCTAGTTAAATTTAAGACTCAGAAAGCACAGGAAGCTATTTTGAAGCATGGACATTTCCTGTTCGAAAATAAGCCTGTAATCTTACGTCCTTGGCATTCTCAGGACCCGCTTACTAAGACGGATGTTAAAGTTGTTCCTGTATGGGTTAAGTTGCATCTGTTACCTCTTAAGTTTTGGGGTCAGTGTATTCCTAAAATTGCAGGGTTGATAGGTGATTTTGTGCGGTGTGATGGTCCTACTGAGGACCGGACAAGGCTAGGAATGGCCAGGGTCTTAATTGATGTTCCTTTTGATAAGCCAGCTCCCAAAGAGGTTAAATTCTTGGATGAATCAGGGAACATGGTTAAGATTCAGGCGGAGTTTGAGTGGAACCCTATTCTTTGTAAAACTTGTGGGGGAGTTGGTCACATAACCAATGCCTGTAAGAAAGTTAAAACCAAACCTCCTGCAAAGAAGAAGGTTGTTCAACAGTGGAAACCTAAACCTGCAGGTGACAAATCTCTTGGAACTAAGGTACCAGTTGCTAAGCTAGTTGTTTCTCCAAAAGCTACTCCTCTGGTCCAACCTAGTCCTAGGACTATGTTTACCCCTGTGGTGCCTGTTGTTCAACAGGGTGATCATACTAGGACAAGTCAAGTAGCTACCCCTGCGAGGGCTGTGATAAGATTGAGTAGACAAGAGTTGATTGATCAGGGCAGTACCACTTCTAAGTTTGGGCAATTCACTTTCATGGAAGCCTTAAACAATGCCACTCCAAAGGTGGGAATAGGGACGACTAGAGTACCCCCTGAAAAGGGGGGAGGGCAATGATAGGCTTTTGGAATGTTAGGGGATTGAATAGTCTAGCTAAGCAAAAGTACATTAAATGGTTTCTTCACCATCATCAGGTTGGATTATTTGGTCTCCTTGAGACGAAGGTTAAGCCTTCATCTCTAAATGGTGTTAGGGATAATATTTGTAGTGGATGGTGTGTTTCTACAAACACTCAGTACCATAAAGGTGGAAGAGTTTGGCTATTATGGAAGCCTAATCTGTTCAATGTTCAATTTATTGAGTACAATGCTCAATTTATTCATACTATTGTTAAGGATCTTGCTAATGGGTCAATGTTTCATTTTACTATTGTCTATGCCTTTAATGGTATTCAAGAGAGGAAGTCCTTATGGAGTAGGTTAATTGCCTTCAACCTGAGTATTCAGGGGCCTTGGTTTATAGGGGGAGATTTTAATGATGTCCTTAAACCTAGTGAACGTTTGGGAGGAGTTACTTCAGAGGAGGAAATGGAAGATTTTCACAATTGTCTTGAGCAGTGTAGTATGGTGGATATGCCTGCAACTGGTTCTTTCTATACCTGGAATAACAAGCAAGAAGCAGCTACTAGAGTGTTTAGTAGGCTTGATAGAGCCCTGGTTAATCATAAATGGACTGAGCAGAGACCTGACTATTATGCTCACTTTCATACTGAGGGGTATTTTGATCATACACCTTGTCTGATTCAGAAGACTTCTGATATTGGCCTAAGGAAGGGGAGTTTTAAATATTTTAACATATGGAGTGATTCTGATCTTTTTATTCCTTGTGTCACTCAGATTTGGGGGACTTGCATTCAGGGTACTCCTATGTTTCAGTTTGTTAAGAAGCTTAAGTTACTCAAAAAGCCTTTGAAGATGTTGAATAGGGATTTATATGCTGATATTGAGAATAATACTATGAGGGCTTGGAAACATTTGGAGCATATTAAAATGCAAATTAGAACTGATCCTACAAATGTTGATCTGATTGGAATGGAAATCAATGCTTCTAAAGAGTATTTTGAGCTTCAGAAGGCTTGTGATAGCTTCCTGCTGCAGAAATCCAAAGCCACCTGGATCTGTAGTGGGGATAGTAACTCAAAGCTGTTTCACAGTTATATGAAACAGAGGCAGGCTAAGAATAAAGTCTTCAGGATTGCAGATGAGCAGGGCACTTGGCTAAATGACCATGATAGTATTCAGGAAGCTTTTTTATCATTTTACCAAGACCTGTTGGGGAAGACTACTGCTGTGCAGGCAGTTAATGCCCAGGTTGTTCAGAGAGGCCCCTGCTGCAGTGAGGAGATGTGTGCTGAGCTAGGTACTCCTGTTACTAATGATGAAATCAGGGATGCTCTCTTTCATATTCCTGGCCACAAAGCACCAGGCTCTGATGGATTCACTAGTGCTTTCTATAAGGATGCCTGGCAAGTGATTGGAGAGGAGGTGTGCACTGTTGTGAAGGATTTTCTTCTCAATGGTAGGATTTTAAAACAAGTGAATCATACCTTAGTCTCCCTTGTTCCCAAAGTGGACTTGCCTCAAACTGTTGGACAGTTTAGGCCAATCTCATGTTGCAATGTCATTTATAAAGTGATCTCTAAGCTTTTATGTACCAGATTGGCTAGGGTTTTGCCTCACATTATTAGCACTACTCAAGGAGGTTTTGTTAAAGGGAGGAACATTATTGAGAACATTCTTGTTTGTCAGGACATCATTAGACTTTACAAGAGATCTGCTGTTTCCCCTCGTTGCCTCATCAAAGTTGATTTGAAAAAAGCTTATGACTCAGTGAACTGGCAATTCCTCAGTCAAATGCTTGATGCTTTACTCTTTCCAGTTCACTTCAAGAAGCTTATTATGGAATGTGTTTCTAGTGCCTCCTACTCTCTTGTCCTTAATGGTAACAGCTTTGGTTTTTTCCATGGGAAGAAGGGGCTTAGGCAGGGAGATCCCCTCTCCCCTTTATTGTTCACCATAGCCATGGAATACCTCACCAGGATTCTTAACTTTACAACTGAAGTTTTGCCTTTCAAGCATCACTCCCTTTGTAGGAAGCTTAGGTTGTCACATCTGATGTTTGCAGATGACCTTTTATTGTTCTCTAAAGGGGATTATTCTTCTGTTATGCTTCTGCTAAGGTCCTTTGCTACTTTTTCTAGAGCTTCTGGTTTGGAGATGAATAATGCAAAATCTAACATTTATTTTAATGGGGTGCATAACTCTATCAAAAAGCAACTCATTGAATGCTCAGGGTGTGTTGAGGGTCAGATTCCTCTCAGGTATCTTGGAGTCCCTATAGCTACTGGTAAATTGGGGAAAAAGGAGTGTAAGATCCTGGTGGAGAAGATTGTTGACAGAATCAGAATGCTTGGTGCAAGGAAGATCTCTTATGCTGGTAGACTCATCCTTGTTAAGTCTGTTCTTACTTCTCTTTTTTCTTATTGGGCAAATATTTTTCTTATTCCTAAGGGAGTGTTGAAACAAATTGATAATATTTGTCGTAACTACTTGTGGGATGGCACTAGCAATTATATGAGAGTCCCTCTTGTTGGATGGGATCATATTTGTACCCCTAAGAGTGAAGGTGGCCTTGGCATCAGGAATAGTTATCACTGGAATATGGCCACTATTGGGAAGTTAGTGTGGTGGATTTATAGCAAGCCGGATAGTTTATGGGTGAAGTGGGTGCATCAAATATACATAAAAAACTCTCCCTGGTCTGATCATATCCCTAAAAGCCACATGAGTGGCAACTGGAAGGCTGTATGTAAGACCAGGGATTCGTTTCAGAATGGCTACTCACAGGGTCTATGGCTTGCTGATATAAGGGGATATTCTGTGAAGTCTGGTTATGACTGGATCAGACTTAAGGAAACAAAAGTGGGATGGGCTAAGCTCATCTGGAACCATGTTGCTCTTCCTAAGCATTCTTTCATGAACTGGCTGATAATGAGGAATGCTCTGAATACAAAAGAGAAGCTGCACAGACTTGGCATCATTTCTGATGATCTCTGCTGCATATGCCAAGCTGGTTCTGAGACTGTGACTCATCTGTTCCAACAGTGTCAGTATTACAGAGAGGTTTTACTGCTTGTGTGCACCTGGCTGAAGATCAATCCTCCGCAGGGGAACTGTATCATCTGGACTGGTAGAAGGAATTGGACACAGGTACAGCGGGATGTTTGCTTAGCTGTGTTCATGGCTGTTACTTATGCTGTATGGCAGCAACGTAACTCAGCACGTTTGGAAGGAGTTCTTTTGAGACCTAATGCTTTAGTTGTTCAATGTCAAAATCTGATGAAATCAGACTACTTAATCAGCTAAGTAGAGTCAAAGGGTCTAAGGATAGAGATTTGATTACTAGTCTTGTAAGCTAAATTATGATGTATCTTGTGTACTTGGTTTGAGCTTAATGAGAATTACTTACCTTTCACCAAAAAAAAAACATCCTTATGCTCTAATACTACTTGTTAGGTTCATATACCTATTATTAGACTCCTCTAATAATGAACTAATTAACTTGTTAATTATTTGTTCTTTAGATCTAGTGCATGCATAACAAAATGAAAGATTTATAAGAAGAACAATGTTCCTTACATTGTTATATGGTTCGAAATATATGGGCACAAGTAAGGTCACCTTCCTTCACTTGTTCTTGAGCTAAATATGATGGATGATCCTCCTTAGACTCCAAGTATAGAAGCCACTCCAATAAATTGCACCCAAGATTAATCCCAAAAATTCCTACTAATATTAACTAGATATGTAGTAGAAATGTTACCTTAATAATACTAATATTTCCATTATTACTACTTCTAGTAATAGATTTAATATATTAGTATTTTTAGAGAGATTTAAGCAAATGCATGTGAGGAAAAACATGAGAGAAAAAAACAAGTAAAAGAAGCAACACCAAAATGAGCAACTAATGCTCCCTTTTGTAAGACAAAAACCGGTGGCCTTGTGTGCATCAAGGGAATATTTTTCTTTTGTTTTTATTCTCTTGTTTAGTTTAGGTAGAGTGTGTAAGAGTAGAAATGATTAAAGCTAGTATGCAATGTCACTTTCATGCTTTAATCATAAATCAACAAAGACAAAAGAGCATCTTTTGCTCTTCTTATTTGGCCGAAATATTGGACCTTATTTGGTCCATTTTTGCCTTTTGTCATTTGTCCCACAAATGCTTATAAGTCATATGTTTAACTATCTTACATTTTTAATTATTAATGTAACCATTTAACACTTAAATATTACAATTAATAATATAATATACACTCCACTTTTTGAGTAGTATACTACCACTATATCATCATATAATGGGTCCCATAATTACTAGTTAGTTAAAATTACAACTTCTTGTAACTTTAAATAACTAATTACCTCTACCTCAAAAATTATATTAAAACCTCAACTAATTTAGTAATTTAACACTTAATTACTAAATTAAATCTTATTTAATCACATTACAATAAGACGCAAAATTTGCACTCTCATAATTAAGGAATTAATTAATCTGTATCTCATACAATTAATTAATTATCTATTTGGGCCTCATCCTATAGGTGTGACCTAAAGGGATCAACTGACCACCACCGTCATACGACAGTAATGTCAAACTCTAGTTAGCCAATCATTACCGATTAATGACGGTCAGTCGACTGTATAAAGAATCATCCCTCACGTATTCTTAGTATGAGATTTAATAATGATATTTAAATCATGTGATCGCACTGTAATACCCGTCCTTTTAGGGACCCTTTGACCATCGTTGACTGACCTTGGGAACGGGAATAGCCTTAGAGTTAAGTGCCGAGGTCATCTGGAGTTGAGTTGAAAGAGTGGTACTCGATAGAGTAGAGGCTACTCGATCGAGTAGCTAGGGTACTCGATCGAGTAGGGGGTTACTCGATCGAGTATGTTGGGTACTCGATCGAGTGCCCAGTTTCCAGCGAGGGTTATATATCGCGTTTTGTTAGATCCGCATACCACTTCCGCCACTTTCCTCCTATCCTTCAGTCGCCTCTTTCCCTTCCCTTTCACCTCAAAACCTCCATGGATGCCTCTTGAAGATTCTTATGCCTTAGGAGGGCGTCCCTTGAGTCGGGTAGCGGTCTTTTGCCTTGTCTCTCCCTAATAGGTACGTCATAATCATCATCCGTGCCTTTGTCTCTATAGTTAGGGTTTGCTTGTAGTAATAGATATTTGTATGGTGGTTATAGGCTTTGCTTGGTCGCTGGATATGTTATCTGTCAGCGTGGATTGGTTGCGGTTGCTTAAAGGTAGGTTCGCCTACTCAGTTGCTGTAGATCGTCTAGTGTGTCGGTCGTTGTGATAGTGTTGTGGTTGATTGATATGATGATTGTAATTGTGTTGTGGTTGTGGTTGTGATCGTTGTTGATGGTTCTCGAGGTGCGTCCTCGGCTGAGTGGAGTCACTTGCGGGAGTGGCTTCACGCCCTAGTTTCGCCCTTCGTGGAACCCGCCACGAAAGGGGATGTGCACATTAATGGACAGGGTTAGCGCTCGTATGATGAGCGGGGCTTAGGTGGGAACGGCTGCGGTCCCCCACTGGCAGGACTGGTCCAGTGGACAGTCAGTGATAGATTTGGTTGGATTGTTATGATTGTGGTTGAGACTGATGTCATTGTTTCTCTTGTTGTTTGTGGTTGTCGTTGCCTTATCTTATCTCAGTACTGACCTTGTGTGGTTGTTTGTTTGTTACGTGTCTGCCGTGATCCCTTATGGTGAGCAGTCGGTCTTAGCAGGTGTTGGTGTTGATGATAGCCGGAGTCCGGGCAGGGATGAGTCTTCACGAGATTTGATTATAGTATCGAGTAGCTTCTGAGTTGTACCCCGTATTGTATTTTGGTTTGAATCACTTGTAATATAACTTAATAGTTCTTTTATTGACGTTTGATAATTACTTTCCTCGGGCAACCGAGATGGTAACGCCCTTATATGCTAAGGAAGGCCTAGTTAAGGCTCCTCTGAATATCGGGGTGTTACAAAGTGATATCAGAGCGACGATTTTGGAACCTGTAACGAATAAACATAATGAACGTAGAGAGTCTAATAAAATGAACCTGGTGTATGTGTAATGGGAGCCCCGGCTGATGCTAGATTTTGGGTGAGTAGGCGCCCTCATTTCAAAATCTTGGCCCCATGATACTTAAGCCAGTCACATGGGATGGGAATGTGGAGTCCGTGTGTCTATAGGTGCTATGTATGTTGATTGTGCCGGAGCTACCTCCGGTTAAGTTTAGATTAGAATTAATAGAGGTGTGATAATAATGTTTTGGCCGAGTATGGTAACCATTGACGAGATTATTTGAAGCCCGTTGGATGATTAGTGAGCTTATAGGATAGCTAGGAGTTACGTGACGAGATTATACGTCATGGAGATGCGTGAAAGTGTGAATTTGAATGTGTAATATGAATAGCAAACACGTAGGTGTTTGTCATAAAATTAATGAGGACGGAAGTTGTAAGTGAACTTGTAGATCCTACCGCGATGACTATAATGATAATTATAGCGTAGACGAGTAATGACCCGAATCAAGTATGTGGTAATGTGTTTATGTTTCGCTAATCAGTTGAAATTTTTCCGCTGCGTAATAGTTGATTTATGCAAAATAAATTGCTTATGATAGAATGTGAAACATGGTAGATTAAGTTGTTTTGAAAAGTATGCATTTATGTAATATGTAAAAGAATGAATTAGTGATAATTATACGTTTCAATTTGAGGTAGACACGAGTTTAGTAATAGCTTGTAAAGTAAGTTTAAATGTAATAAAATGACACGGCTAGGTTTATACATAACTCGGTGACAGGTAGACCGAGTTGGGTAATTTGTATAACGAAACGTGATATGTCTCTTAGTTATTGAAGAGTTGTATTTTGTGTGATAATGGTTATAAAACGTGATTGAATGCGATAATTAGTGTCGAATTCCGAACTTAGTTGGAATCGACACGTGGTGTTGTTTTTGCAGGAATCTTCAAGTTACTTCGTATTTTAGATCGAGTACGTAGCTATACTCGACCGAGTGCGAGTGCTTTGCTTACTTGACCGAGTAGACCTCACTCGATCTAATTAGGAAGCTATGATGTCGGGATGTGGGAAAATTCCTGCAGTTACTCGATGATTTAGCTCCTACTCGATCGAGTAGGGTGGTACTCGATCGAGTACCCCAGGCACTCGATCGAGTAGGTTACTGTACAGTGATTTCTACGGGTTTTCTTAAAACCCCTAACCTTCCTATTTCTACTCCTTATTCCTCTATAATTCGACACTCTTACACCTAATCACTCTAAATTCCTTATTTCCTCTCAAATCCTCTCATTCTTTGGGTTAGTAGTGAATCTTGGGGGTTAATTTCTTAGTTTAATTCCGTTTCTCTACTTTGTTCATCAATCAAGGTATGCTATTCCTCCTAATGTACATGGTTATTGCTTTGAATGTGTTAAAATAGTGTAATAATCTGAAATTTTGATGATAATGGCCAATTTGGTGCTTTTAATTGTTGAAATATGATTCATATGACTCCTTTTTCATGGTTGTTGGTGATTATATGCTGTAAATTAGATTAGAAATTGCAATAGTTGAACCCGAAATTTCTAGGGTTCCCAAATTGAAATCGATTTTTGATTGTGTTATGATGATTAGATAGTAGAATTGAGCCTCAAGTATTGTTTATAGTATGTTGGAGGATAGATTTTGATGATTTTACCCTTAGAAAGTTGCCTTAAAACTCCGTCTTGAGAGTGCCTTAAATGGAAATTCGTGATTTATAACTGAAAATTTATGTTGTAATTGACAGTATAAGCATGAATTGAACTTCAATATGCTAATAGAAACGATGATTGATGAATATATGTCGAAATTTTCACAGCTGTAAAGACCGTCTGAAAAATTTTAATTGAGTTGTTTTTACATAATAAGTGAAGGGTGATATTGATTAGTCATAAATTGTCCATTCTCTTGAATTAGTAACATGTAACTAGCAATGTAAATGGGACGACCGTGAGAAGCATGCTAAGATATGCGAATTGCTGGGTATATGTGTTCACATGCTAAATTTTTGTAATTCTGGTTTATAAGAAACTACAAACTGAGACTATATGTTAAAATTGAGGACACCATTGATGAAATGTGTGTACCTATCTGAACATCTAAGTTTAATGATATAATTTATGTGCTTCGAATATGGAACTAGTTGATGAGTTAGTGAACTTGCTAAGTATATAGGACTCGAATTGTATGAAGAATATGCCTACATGTTTTATACAAATTGTCTGATTTTATATGTTAAAACCCTAGAGACTGCTAATGAGCATGTATACTTATCTTAATATTCAAGTTTAATAGCATGAATTATGTACTTCACATGTCAAAATTTGTTGGAAAATTGTGTGCTTAGCTGGGTATGTGAATTCAAATTACATGAAACAAGTGTTTGGATGTTTATACAAGTTGTTTGGACTTATGCCTAAAACAGATGCCGAGACTGAACCTTGGGATTCGCCAAAGTAAGCGGGGAAAGGGTAACCCACTTGAGACGGGGGAAGGGAGCGGGCCCGTGGTACCCGCGGTCCCCGAATACCCTACAGTAGTGTTTGTTGACTTCAAGCAAAGGGAGCGTTTTGTAGCTTTACAAAAACGCAAGATGAGACCTACAAAATGTATTGACACCGCTGTGTTGGAGGAGTTGGAAATAGAGACGGATGTCCGTCACATATTCGAGACCTTGGGGTTTACGGGTTTGTACCGGCTGAGGAAGCACACTTACCCTTTCCTTACCCTAGAATTCATGAGTTCCTTTAACTATGACCCAGCGGGTCAGACTGTTGAGTTTAGGTTGATGAATACCAGCTTTCTGTTAACCATGGATTTGTTTGCCTCTCACCTTGGGTTGGCCAAGCCTCCCAAGGGCTCCATTACCGACATTCCAGGTGAGTGCGGCGTTTGCGCTAATGCCTTGCGTGGATCGGGAAGCAAGCTCCCACCTCGAGCAATATGCTGATTAATGATGTTCAGCATATTACCTTGAGGGTCTTTCTCCGTTCTCTCTCAAACCTTCTCTATGACCGAAAGGACATTAGTAAGTTGAATAACCATGAGGTCCTGCTTTTGATGTCGTACCTCAATCCGGAGCGGGCCAAGAAAGTGGTCTTTAATGCTCCTTCCATAGTTTGTGCTGCTCTTGCCTTGATGGCTTCTTCTCCTTCTCGATACTTGAGCTGTGGTGCTATTGCCACTCGGTTAGCCGAAAAGCTAACCTCTTTTGAGGCATCTTCGGCATACGTGCCCCTAGTTACCCCTGTGCCTACCATGGATCGTGAATACTATCTCGACCTGAAATGGTTGAGGACCTTGGCTGATGGTAGCTTGGCATGGAGGGTGTATGGGATGAGCTGGATGAAGATCCCAGCTCCTGAGCACCTCCCAGCCACGGAGCCCTTGGAGCCGGCAGTGGTGGCTGTGGATGTGGACGATGAGGATGAGGAGGAGGAGGAGGATGAGGATACACCCCGCCAGCTGCAGACCTATCTCATCGACGGCGACATTCTCGATGAGATGCCGGAGCCGACGAAAGGTGAGAATGCGGGAGTTCGGGTGGTGGAGAGACCCAGAGTGGTGAGGGGACCCCGTCGAGTGAGGGAGAGAGCCCCGGAGGCCAGGCCACAGCCGGTGGCACCACCACAGCAGCATCAGCCCTTCCCATGCTACCCTTACCTTGACACCCCGGAGACGCGATCCAGTTACCTGGCAGAGAGAGTGTCATCTACCTTGACACTCCGAAACATGCACGAGATGGCGTACACTCAGGGGATAGGGACCGAGGGACCGCATCCAGTCTGGTGGAGTGGAGTTGGGAATTACTCGGGGGTCTTCCATTCCTACGGGGTGGAACAGTCGACATGGGGAGCACCTCAATCCTTTCCTTATGGAGGCTTGACGCCATGGTACGTGGGCCCGGGAGCAGGAGCAGGAGGTGATGCGGGAGTAGGTTCATCTGGAGGTGGTGGTGGTGATGATGAGGTGATGTTCGAGCAGCAGCAGCAGCAGGAGTGATACTCCTTGTTTTTATTTCCGTTCGTGATTGTTAGTAGTAGTTGCTGTTGGTAGCGTGGTTGGATTTTCAGTTGTTTTAGTTGAGACTTTATTCATGAACTTGTATTGTTAGGCCATAAGGCCGGATTTGTTACTTTTACCTTAGGCAGGATGATGGAGAGTCGGGGCATCAGCCCGACTCAATTTATGTGATGATCATGTTTATATATGTTAGCCTATGACGAATTGTGTAGAGTACTTGACCTGCAGGTACTCGACAGAGTACCCCACACTCTATCGAGTAGCTGCAGGAAGGAAAGAAAGGAAGCATTCTGATCTCGGGCTACTCGATCGAGTAGCCAAGACACTCGATCGAGTAGCATGGCACTCGATCGAGTACCTATACATACTCGATCGAGTGACACTGTTACAGGAGGTTTTTGAAATTTAAAAGGTTCAAATGTTTTATAATGACAAGTTTTATGTTTAATGTGCTTATTAGTGCGTCGTAACACCTTTGAACAGTTAAATTCATATGTTAGAAGTTCTAGTTGGAGTTTATAAGCGTATTTGTCACAATTAGTAAGACGGTAATAATTTCTTGTTACTCTTATTTTGCATACGCCTCCTTACGATCTAGTTGTCGGCATTGTATCTTCGCCTATGTTTGTGCATATCATTTTAATGCGTCTTGTCAACGGTAACTAGTTATTCCGGTGACTCGTGTATGGTTTCTAACTTAACGAGTGTACAATTAGTGAGTAATGTCCATAATAATGTGGTTTTCCTTCATGTTTTCATGCCCATAATAAGTAATACGTGTTGATATTTGGGTGGTGAACTTCGGGGACGAAGTTCCTTTTTAGAGGGGAAGAGTAATGTCGCGAAATCGCGAAATAAAAAGGCTGTTTTTGAATAATGCTTTGCTTATTTATAATGTTGTCGGTACTATGTTTTGCTTTAATTACAAAATTTCTGAGATATAATGAATTACTTTAGTCATATATAAAAAAAAAAAAAAAAAAAATTTATTGTAAAATTATGGTGTGATAAATCGTGCTCGAGTCACGTTGCCAAGTAACATGGTGGCATTGGTTGTACCATATGATAATTTATATGAGACATGTTTTAGATGGATGGTTGGATAGTAATTATTGTATGTTGGGAGATCGTGAGCGACGGTTCGCATTGCGAGTTGGATGCTTTATATATGTGTAAGATAACGGTTGACTGTGATAGAGGTTGCATGATAGTGGCAAGAATCGATAGGTATAAATGTGGTCGGTGATGATAATGACATGGGGGGGATGGTATTTTCAAGAGGTAATGGTTGGACCGGGAAGTTTGGTAAGGTTGTGTGAGTTCCGTGTTGTGAGCAGGAGAGGTGAGTTGAACTTCGGGGACGAAGTTCTTTTTAAGGGGGGAAGATTGTAATACCCGTCCTTTTAGGGACCCTTTGACCATCGTTGACTGACCTTGGGAACGGGAATAGCCTTAGAGTTAAGTGCCGAGGTCATCTGGAGTTGAGTTGAAAGAGTGGTACTCGATAGAGTAGAGGCTACTCGATCGAGTAGCTAGGGTACTCGATCGAGTAGGGGGTTACTCGATCGAGTATGTTGGGTACTCGATCGAGTGCCCGTTTCAGCGAGGTTATATATCGCGTTTTGTTAGATCCGCATACCACTTCCGCCACTTTCCTCCTATCCTTCAGTCGCCTCTTTCCCTTCCCTTTCACCTCAAAACCTCCATGGATGCCTCTTGAAGATTCTTATGCCTTAGGAGGGCGTCCCTTGAGTCGGGTAGCAGTCTTTTGCCTTGTCTCTCCCTAATAGGTACGTCATAATCATCATCCGTGCCTTTGTCTCTATAGTTAGGGTTTGCTTGTAGTAATAGATATTTGTATGGTGGTTATAGGCTTTGCTTGGTCGCTGGATATGTTATCCGTCAGCGTGGATTGGTTGCGGTTGCTTAAAGGTAGGTTCGCCTACTCAGTTGCTGTAGATCGTCTAGTGTGTCGGTCGTTGTGATAGTATTGTGGTTGATTGATATGATGATTGTAATTGTGTTGTGGTTGTGGTTGTGATCGTTGTTGATGGTTCTCGAGGTGCGTCCTCGGCTGAGTGGAGTCACTTGCGGGAGTGGCTTCACGCCCTAGTTCGCCCTTCGTGGAACCCGCCACGAAAGGGGATGTGCACATTAATGGGACGGGGTTAGCGCTCGTATGATGAGCGGGGCTTAGGTGGGAAACACGGCTGCGGTCCCCCAGCGGGATCGGTCCAGTGGACGATCGATGATAGATTTGGTTGGATTGTTATGATTGTGGTTGAGACTGATGTCATTGTTTGTCTTGTTGTTTGTGGTTGTCGTTGCCTTATCTTATCTCAGTACTGACCTTGTGTGGTTGTTTGTTTGTTACGTGTCTGCCGTGATCCCTTATGGTGAGCAGTCGGTCTTAGCAGGTGTTGGTGTTGATGATAGCCGGAGTCCGGGCAGGGATGAGTCTTCACGAGATTTGATTATAGTATCGAGTAGCTTCTGAGTTGTACCCCGTATTGTATTTTGGTTTGAATCACTTGTAATATAACTTAATAGTTCTTTTATTGACGTTTGATAATTACTTTCCTCGGGCAACCGAGATGGTAACGCCCTTATATGCTAAGGAAGGCCTAGTTAAGGCTCCTCTGAATATCGGGGTGTTACACGCACTATTGTTGAGGACACATTTCCCAACAATAGGTGTTGGACATCAATCTCGTCTAGGCCAGCCCAAATGGCTAGCATCTCCCATGACACAAGTGCTTCACGCTCAACCTCTAGAATATGCTCCTCGAGCGGAATAATTATCAATTGCTCGTTTTCTATGTGATTGCAAGCCTCCTCATGCAGTTTCCTCATCGTCACCGTTCTTACTTTTAGCATGTAATCCTTCCCAGAATATTTTGTGGAGTTTAAACTCCTAACATCTTTCGGTTCGGGGAAATAATGATTCTTTGATTTTGTGCTACTACCACCAGCCTACACATGTAGATAATTAAAATAATTAAAAATCCAAAGGTAACATATCCTAGTTAGCTAGTTTGAGTAATAAAAATAAAGGGAGGTTTTTAAAAAAATGGAGAAGTTAATTAAATACCTCATCAAGTTGTTGTTTGGACGAGGTAGTTGGCATGTCCAGGGACTTAGGCTTATCCGCTTTAGTCTACTTTTTTGTTCCCTACAAAAAAATTCAATGCTTTTTAGAAATACAGAAAAAATTTAAATAAAGGGAGGTTTTCAAAAAAATGGAGAAGTTAATTAAATACCTCATCAAGTTGTTGTCTCGACGAGGTAGTTGACATATCTATGGACTTAGGCTTATCTGCCTTAGCCGGATTTTTTGTACCCTACAAAAAAAAACATATAAATTTAACATATAAAAACATTCAACAATTAAAAATTTAACATATAAAGGTATTTTTTCTAACCCCAACTGCTTTCGGCTGAGGCGGAGACGAACGAGCCAGGAAGATGTGAGACTCAGGCCATTGGATGAAACTTCCAACCGCATCTCCCAGAATGGTAATGTCGTCACGAACTGGGACGGGCTGTTGTAAGTTTTCATGGCCTGGAAAGACTTCAGTTATCTCCACTTTTCTATGACTCGGCAAAAGTTTTTCGCCATGAACAACCACTACAGTTTCCGCTGCTGATTTGGTGGGCACTTCTAGGAGACCCCGGCCAACACGCACAACTGGTGGTTTCTCGAATTTAGGGTCAGTAAGAATTACTACCCTCCTGTTTACGGCCTGAAGAATACACGACATTATTATATCCCAAAATTTAATAGAATTCATATAAATTTAACTAATTAAACACTTCATGCATACCTTACTGAAAACAGTGAACTGACTTGAAGGGGATGTATGCTGTTTTCCATCAGCCATCTTCTCAAGTTACATCTCCTTTTCAGACTCATTATTTACCTAATAAAATTCACCAATGGCACGATGTCAGAAGTTATAGCATTAGAGCTGGCAGGGAACACACCCCCTGATCTTACGCAAAAAAAAAAAAAAAAAAAAAAAAAAAAAAAAAAAAAAGGAAGTATTAGGTACCTGATCGGCTTTAGTTGTTACAACTTCAGAAGCATTAGGTACCTGATCTTTCTGAATCTCGTTGACCGATACTTCCTTCTCATGTATTTCCAAGGTAGTAGTGTTCTCGGCCTCTTGACCAATCTGTTGTACCTTATTACCCCCTTTAATGATATCCTCCATCATCTTCACTTCTTCTTCGGAAAGCTTGCCTCCAGCATTCATCTTTTGTAGTACGGATGCAATTAACTGAACCTGCGTGCCAAGAATGTAATGTTTCAGCAATTTTTATCCCAACAATAACATGTCAATTGAACTTAAATGAAAATAATAGAATAAATGGTACCATGTCAGCCTTCTCAGCCGTAGTCTTCCTTTTCTTCTTTTTCGGGGCAGTTGTCCCATAATATTTCGTTACTCCAACCTGTAACGGGACGCCCCTCAATCGACCTGGATGTTCGGGTCGGCCGATCGATCTAGCAAGAACGTCATCACGACCATTGGGAGTGAATTTCTCTTCTTCTACCTCCTTCAATACCTTGTCCTATAATATATTAAATAAACTTTAAATTATATTTGTGGCTAAAATAATAAAGTTATTAATGAACTCGTCTTAATAAAATAATGCTTACTATGTTGGCCAACACTTCCTCATCATATTTGTCACGCGACCTGGATCCTTTACGCCTGTGCCCTTCTTTATAAGTTACATGCCGATCCTAGTTGGTCACTCCCTTTGCCACCTACACATTAACATGGTAATAGTTATACATGTAAATGTGTATTAAGTCCAAGTGTGATTAAAAAAATCAAATCTCACAGGGGAATGCATGCTACTTACGAGGTTGTCCCCTATCAATCTATAACCGCCTCGAGAACCATACTATTTCCCCTTCTTGCATGAAATGTTAGCACGATTTCTTCTGCTAACGGCCTTCAAATTATATAAAAGCGCAAGTAGATGAGATAATAAAAAGATTATATAAAGAACTCATTAATTAAAAAAAATGATAGGTAAATCGTTAAAAGGCGAGGATATTTAACCTGAAACTTCTCACTAGTTCTCATCTCTTTGAAAAGGTCCCATTGTTCCTGACTGATGGTGGGACACTTATTGTCTCCCGGTGGGCTCTTACGCATCTCCCCCGTTGCCTTGTCCACATAAAACAAATCCCTAGCAACGTCACACTTTCACTGCCTAAGGGCACCTCCTGCCTTCTGCATTAAATACTTATCATGGTATTCATCGGCAATATCAAAGGCTTCCTTTAAACG
This sequence comes from Silene latifolia, assembly GCF_048544455.1. NCBI lineage: Eukaryota > Viridiplantae > Streptophyta > Magnoliopsida > Caryophyllales > Caryophyllaceae > Silene > Silene latifolia. Next base: position 92,286,999 of record NC_133533.1, read on the forward strand.
AGCCAAGTATAAATTCCTCAATTTTGGATTCAAATTTCTAATTTCAGCTAAATGGATAGGCACAAACTGTCTTGTACAACATCCAATCCAACTGGATAAATGACCCGCATTTGTCCCACTAGGGAAACCCTTCGAGTTCCATTTTATTTTAAGCGGCTCTTTAGCGGCTATAGCTGCAAAGGCTGCATGGCACTTCGTAGCACCCCTCTCACCAGGCTTATTATCATCCCCACGCTTATTATTCTTTTGTCTTCTTTTCCGTTTTTCACCCATGATAATCCTAAAAACCAAATATGAATGAAATAGTAAATGAACAACTTAACAACGTCATGCAGAGTATTATCTAAAACCCTAAAGAGGAATGAAAATTTAAAACAACAGTTTGAGCTTCTAAAATCCTAAACCCTAATAAGAGGAATGAAGTAGATGATGCGGGATGATAAAGATAACAAAGAAGACGAAAAACAAACAGATGCAAGAAAAACAAAAAAGATGATCGTCTTAAAACCCTAATGACGAAACACAAAATTAAAGTGAACATACCTGATGATGATGATAAAGAGAACGAGCAGGATGATAAGGGAAAGCAACGGAATCTGGGCATCGGAAACTAGGCGACGGCCGGAAACGAGAATGTAGAAAGCGGGGGAGAGAGAATAATAAACTCAGGATACCAAAGGTTGAACTGATGTTGTGTGTGTTTGTGTGGTATGCTGTATGTGTTTGTAAATTTGTTTTTTATTAAGACAAACTATTGACAACGGGTCCTCAAAACAAACCCGTTGTTATATGTTAATAACAACGGGTCAATAAAAGTCAACCGTTGTCATAAATTTATTACAACGGTTAGAATATACCCGTTGTAATATATTTTCACCAAATTTGCGCCAAAATGAAATATGTCTAAAAAATCAATTACAACGGGTAGGGGTCCTACACCCGTTGTTGAAAGTAATAACAACGGGTAGTGTAACTATAACCGTTGTTGATAGTAATAACAACGGGTGATGAAAATATACCCGTTGTTGAAAGTAATAACAACGGGTAATTTAAATATAACAATACATACTGTAACAGCAGAAGCACTATATACTGCAACATTATTCAGCAACTTCAACACTATCATCCACATCTAATAATAAGATCAAGAAAATAAGACAACACCAGCATGCATGCATACTGCATATCTACAGGATTTACCATGCCAGCATGCAAATTTGGGAATCTTTATTTAACAACACATCTCAAACTTGCTATAAATTAAGAAAAGAGGCATCCCATTAGCTCCCCACAACTCAAAAAAAAAATTAAACCATCAAATTACTGGTCTGAAAATGACTCAAAATGTTGGTCGTCCATATCATTGTGTCCTGATGAATGCCTCATGCCACATAGATATAGACAATAGAAAATTTGTTGCCAAGAGCTTTAATCCTTTGAGGAATAAGCTTATTGAGCTGGGATACTCGGTCAGCAAAGTTAAGCCACAATGGGGGCCATGAGGATTCAAAGGGAGTCTACTCATTCATTTTGGAACATTACCTGCACATGCAGAATCAGCATTTAAGCTTGACATGATGTTTCAACTCAGAGGCCATGGCAGGAACGACTGGAATGCTCCGAATAGGTTAACACTCGAACCATACCTGCAGGTAGCCACGGACTCGGATCTTGAGCTTCAAGAATACCGTGGACTATGTCCAAGTGCCGTATCGACCATCATTGATGGGCGTGATCGGCCAGTCGAAAAGCGTCGATGCCTCCAAGTCTACAACCAGGCTGTGGCTGTTTTCCAAGCAATGTACCCCTAAAACCCCTACAAAATGTGTCCGTGTCTACAACCAGGTTATGGCTGAAACTTCCAAGCAACGTCGTGTGTTATTTGTTGAGTGTCAAACTGTGTGTGTCTGTATCCGCCTATCATAAGCAGTGTCGTGGGCCTGTATGAAAAGGCAACTTAAATAAATATAATGTGTAACCCTGTGGTCTTGTAAGATTTCCAGTACGTTTGTATTAAATATGCGCCTTCTACTAATCATTTAAGTGGAGATAGTTATTTAAAAAAAAAAAACTAAAAGGAAGATATATATATATATATATATATATATATATATATATATATATATATATATATATATATATATATATATATTTAAAAAATATAAATATAAATAAAAGCTACTATTTCATTATAAGATACTGTGCGTAGATCATATGAGAACGGAGGAAGTAATAACTTACATTATGGACCATCTCAGAATCGGGGACGTTTCTTGGATGTCACAGTATCTTCGTTAACCCAAATACCTTCACCATGGTCATCACGCATATAGATGCTTTCAGTGTCCTCATGATCAGTGTCAACATCGTCGAAATAAGATATAGTGGTAGAGTGATCCATTCCCTCAAAAACGACATCCTGATCATCATCACCATTATCGGATGGACTACTCTTTCTACTCCTTATAGACAGTACAACAGACCACTTCTTATCCATAGGATCGGTGACATAGAACACTTGTTTAGCTTGAGATGCCATTATGAAAGGATAATCCTTATTATTGCCAACCTTACCCAGATTGACCAAGGTAAATCCCATCTTATCTTTTCGGACACAATGGATGTTGTTATCAACCCAGTCATATCGAAACAAAGGCATTGTGAAATCAATGTAATCTAGTACCAATATTTCTTGAATAACACCATAATAAAGGCATTTTCCCCAAATATGCTTTTTATCTTTTGAAGTAGCAAAGTGCATTGCCTCAAATTCAGAACTCACACCACTATTTTGCATTGTGCTCAACTCATCTTGCTCGCGGGTGTAAAAAGTATATCCATTAATGTCAAAACTGCTGTAAAAGGTGACCCTGGCATTTGGACCTAAACCAAGACGTAGTAACCTAGGGGAGATGTCATCACCAGTTTGATTCGTACACTCTAAGACAATATTCCTAAACCACTCTACAAACGTCTTCGTATGCTCATTTGCAATCCACTTCTCGTTCTTGTTTTGGTGATCGTATTTGAGCTCATCTTTGTGTTGTTGAATATAAGGTTTCACCTCATCTTCGTTGTTTAGCACATACGTATGTGCTAATGCAACATTTCACGTGTCACAATTTTTTCAACCCGGCCCCTAATACCTTTTCCGGTCATCTAGTCACTATGACGATTCTTAGGAACGCCAATCAACTCCTCAGGGGAGAGATGAGCGTAACAATATGAAAGAGCTTCGTCTAAAATAGCACGTTCAGCAATACAACCTTCCGGACGATAACGATTAGATGTATAGTCCTTGTAGACTTTCATCAATCTTTCGAAAGGATACTGGTATCTCAAGTACACGGGCCTAAGGTACAAAATCTCCCTAACCAAGTGAATGGTCAGATGAATCATGATAGTGAAGAAAGAGGGTGGAAAATACATTTCTAACTGACAAAGAGAGGTTACAACGAGGTCTTGCAATGAATCCGCGTCATCGGGATCGATGACTTTCTCGCATATAGACTGGAAGAAGAGACAGAATCTAGTTATAGCATATCTTACCTTTTCAGGTAAAATGGAACGAATAGCCACAGGTAGTAATTGTTGCATCAAAGTGTGACAATCATGTGACTTTAACCCGGTGAGTTTTAGGTCTTGCATCGACACTAGGCTTTTGATGTTCGACGAATAACCATGTGGCACTATAATTCCATTCAAGCATGCACATAACTCTTTTTTCTCATTCCGTGAAAGGGTATAAGCTGTTGGCGGTAAAAATGTACGATTACCTCTCTTCTGTGGTGCCAACTCTAGCCTAATACCAATCATTTTCATATCTTTCCTAGCTACGGTGTTATCCTTTGTTTTACCGGGAACATTCAGAAGGGTATTGATAATATTATCACAGACATTTTTCTCAATGTGCATGAAATCGAGGCAATGCCTGACCTCCAGTCGTCAAATATGGAAGTTTATCAAAAAATATGGATCTTTTCTTATACCCACGAGTAGACAATTTAGAGCCGCTCTTCTTCCCATAATCTATCTCAATATGCTTTACTTTCTGATAAACTTCATGTCCACTCAAAATTCTAGGAGGTTGACGAAGTTCTTGTCTTCCATTGAATGCTTTCTCCATCTTGCGATAACAATGGTCATGATACAAGAACCTCCTATTTCCCATATACACATACTTACGATAAGACTTCAAGTATTCAGACTCGATATCCTCCCCACACAATGGACAAGCCTCTTTCCCATGAACTGTGTGCCCAGAAAGGTCGCCATAAGCCGGATAGTCAGATATTGTACACAATAACATCGCTCTCAAATTGAAAGTTTCGTTCTTATATGCATCAAATACTTATATCTCACTATCCCACAACATTCGCAAATCATCTAGAAGAGGTTCCAAATAGACATCTATATCATTTCCAGGTTGTTTAAGGCCGAAAATTCACAACGACAATATCAAATACTTTCTTTTCATGCACACATATGGAGGTAAGTTATAAATAGCCAACACTACTGGCCAAGTACTATGTTGGCTACTTATGTTTTCGTGTGGGTTCATTCCATCAGTGGACAGCGCTAGACGTAAGTTTCTAGGTTCATTGCCGAACTCAGGATACTTAGCGTCGAACGATTTCCATCGCATACCATTTGTCGGGTGTCTTAGCTTTCCATCATTTATTCTTCCTGTTTCATGCCAAGTTAACATTTTTGAATCATCGGGATTCACATAAATCCTTATGAATCTTGGTATCACTGGAAAACACCACAACACCTTAGCCGGGATCCCTTCCTTATCCTTATAACGCCACTCCAAACATTTAGGGCAGTTGGTTAAGTTTTGATATAATTTCCGATACAATATGCAATCATTTGGACATGCATGTATTTTCTCATATTTCATACCCACTCCTCTTATTAGTTTTTTCGCCTCATATGTCTTAACAGTTAGAACATTACCATCTGGAAGCAACTCCTTTATCAAGGCTAAAAAACTAGTGAAACACGTGTCACTCACCCCATTTGCCCCCTTGATATTATACAACTTCATCACAGCCGACATTTTTGTGAACTTACAACCAGGATACAGAGGTGGTTCAGACTCACATAACTTCTCATACATGTTGTTAAGGTCATCCCAATTACTAGTGTCATCACCTACATCTTCAAAAGCATTCGACTCGTCATCATTCTCTTCATTATCTATAGACCGAACATTCAACTTCTCTGCTTCCAACTCAAAAAACTCGGCAAACTCAGGATCATCAGTTAGCCTTTCGTGTACCTCAACATCATCTTCTTCAGAGGTATTCTCGTCCTCTAATGGTTCCCCATGAAAAATCCAACGTGTATAGGATCGACTAAATATCAACTTTTCTAGGTGTATTTTAACGTCCGGAAAAGCCATATAGCTAATATTACCACATCTTTCACAAGGACATGCAATACTAGAAGAACCTTTCAAATAGTTCGAAACGACTTCATAAAATTCAGCTAAACCATCCTTATAGTTGTGGTCACTCATATTTGCATTAATCATCCAAGTTCGAGTCATTTTTCTTCATACATTCGTAATATATAGGCAACTAAATCAGAAAATCCAATAATAGGCAAACAAATAAACGAAATTCAGGAAAGCAATTAAGCTAAATTATCAACAAATTAGATAATAATCCAAAAAATTCACAAATTCAAAAATAATCGACATTCATAGGCCAGGAAATTGAACATACAATCCTATATCTATAAGCGTTGCTAAGAAACATATATACCTGATTAATAAAGACGATGAGGGAGAGAAGACAGTGACAACAGTGATGGAGATGAAGACAGAGAGACGATCAGGGAGGAATGGAGGATGATATTTGTGTATAGTAGCAGTATTAGCTTGTGTTTGTGTTTTGTAGCGTATAGCAGAATAAAGAAATATGTTGTTCTTAAGATTTGCATTACATTAATAACAACGGTTATTCAGTCTACAACCGTTGTTACAACATAATAACAACGGGTTCTAAAGAAACCGTTGTAATTACTTTTCACTAATTTTGCGCCAAATTATTAACAACTGTTAAAATGTATTACAGATTCAACCGTTGTTATTAGTTTTTATGTTTACAACGGTTTTGAAAGTATGACCCGTTGTTAAAACCAATAACAACGGTTAGCAACACAGAACCGTTGTAATTAATTTTGGTAAAATTCGCGCCATCCATTCTACAACGTCTTATGATGATTTTCGTGAATAAGCGTTGTTAAAGGGCCGTTGTAGTTGCCTGTATTTGTAGTAGTGTCACATATGAATAGTCAATACACTGTTACTACTTCATATCTTATAATCTATAGTGTACCTCTTACACTTGTCGAAATACAATAAAAGCTTGGCAAGGGATATACCCTATATCCATATATTCGAACTTTGTCAATTGTTATTTCCTTCTATTCAATGTCATCTCTAATGACATGAATTTATCTTAGTTTTTGTCTAGTCTTCTTATCAGACTTGGACTCTTTAACTTGAAAGATGCTCCCACTGTTATCGCATAACTTATGATAAAGTCATTTGTAGAGGGATTCACCCTTAATCCCTACATTGACCATTTTATCATAATTTACTTATATTCCTTTTGTAGAATTTGCAATGCACAAAACTAAAACACTTTTCTAGTTTCTCACTCCTTAGTCAATAAAATCAGCCTAGGATTTCGACAAATCACTTTCAGTTTGGAAACTAAAGTTTGTGCAACCCTTCAACACATAACTTAGTTTATCATCCAAACAATTGAACAAATCCTCAATTGTTCATTAAGGCTTTCACAAGACCATCTTATGAATTAACCTGTTATTAACTTATTATGCTCTTAGCATACGGTTCATCTTGGCGTGTGCGTCTGTTGGCATACATGATCATTCTAATGGCGGAATCATCAACAAATGATTTCATGTGATCAACAACTTAATAGGTTATGTGAATGACCATGACTTCATCATAATAATTCCACTTCCATCAACATGAATAACCCATTCAACCTTGTTGATTTTAAAAAGATTAAAAGATCTTATCATCATAAGACACTTAACTCTATGCCAATATTCTCTCACATAGATTCAAAAATCGTAGAATATATCGCACCCTTTCCTAGTCTCCTAATCACTCTTTCACAGAAGAGAGCATTGGTACGTTAATTTGAATAAGTAATATGTCATCAACATATAAGACATGGAGAAATAATTATAGCTCCCACTTAACTTCATGTATAAACATGATTCTTGAATCATGTGAATGAAACCATCCACTTTTATCACATGAACCAAAATTATAATCCTTAATGCTAGCTTAAGACCATCTTGTGATTACTTAAGATAGCTACGCATAATATGCTAGGATTCTTAGATCTTCATCTAAGGTTTTGTGTTCCAAACACTTCCTTCTCTAAATTACCTTTTTAGAAAAGCGAATTTTAATTTCATTTTCCATTCATCATCAAATGAAATGTGGCAATTCCTAACATAATTTATTTTGAATAACATCTTCATGTTAATCTATGCATTTAGGTACTCTAAAACTCTATTCACTTTAAGGAGACCCCCGCCTTTAAGTAAATCTACTCTTGAGTAACAATTTTCGGATTGTAATGCAATGGCTCGTATGTAACGATTTAGGACAATAGCATTACTTTCGCAAAGCAATGTTTTAACAACAAAACATGTGTGCTAAACTCCCACTGAACTATACTCCCACTCTATCTTTATAGATTATAGTTCTATCACTTTTAAAAATTAACACATTAACTATAAGACATGTTTGTGACGATCTCATCTACTCCCACTCTATCTCTTAGAAATACCTCTATGTTCTTAAGAGATAGTTTTGTGAGTTACAAACATATATATGGTGGAGTATTAAAGCTTCTCTAAATTGACAAGTTATCGTATAAAAGATCAGCTCTTTTATGGCAGTTTGATTCACGTAATATGCGAATCTGATCCATGTCATTTGTTAAATAGACTCTCTATTTTAGGTATCTCCTGGGTTGACCCTTCAGATTAATATAAAATCCCCAAAAGTGAGTTCAACAACTCAACTTCACTCATGTTAGTTTGATCTTATGGTTAGTGACACAAGGTCATAATCCATATATAATAGGGTTATTTGACAAGAATAATCCAACTTATGAGTGATCTTCTCAAAATAATACGAACTACATTTTAATCTAAAATAAACCCAACTTTGTATATACTCTTCTCAAAATAGACTCGTATGAATTTGACTTGTTATACCAGGTTATAAATGACCTGTTAATGACGTGGCACTAATTATAATAATAATAATATTATTTATTAATAATAATATATTTAATAGTAATAGTCATAATCCGCACCATCCGCCTCCGTCCATCATCCACACCACTCATTTGGCGCTTGACCAAGCACAATCCCCATGACCAACCAGACACCCCTTTGCACACCACTCCCACCGAACTTCACACCCACTCCGATGCGGTGCTTGATAATTAACAAGTGCGGTGATTGATGATGGTGTTTCTGTAACTTAGAAAACTCCTCCCGATACACCACCTCCTAACTTAGAAAACTCCCCTTCCTTCTTTTGTTTTTGTGACTTATCAACCCATCAACAAAGAGATATGGAAAGAGAATAGTGATGCAACAGTAATCCCCAGATTCAATTAGTTAATTAAATAATTAATCCTGCAAATCTCCATTTCAGTCCAGCGACCATCGTCTACCCAACTCCGCCATCAAAATCATTATTCATTACCTTGATCTTCTTCATTCCGAAATCAGCAACATGAGGAACGTCGTCATGGCTGTCGGCGACGACAATTCGCGACCGACTTCAGGCAAGATAACTGGTGTTTCTGAGAATGAGGACCGACTTCAGGTGATATTTCTGGCAAATTAATGGTGTCTACTTTTGATAGTAATTTATCGTTTTCAGGCGTAGTGTGGGACAAGAGTTAGGTCGTGTTATGGTCAGTTGAGTTTTTAGTGGTCAAGCGATTTAGTGGTTGTATAATGAGAGTGTATTGTTGGTGTTGGTGACTTGGTGGTGGTTTGTGGCAGCACCCTGACGATGGTGATTTTTGAGTGTTTGGTTGGTTGGTGGATAAGGAGTTTAGCGATGAACGGAAGTAGACTTCAATTAGGGAACGAAGTAAATGGGACTTATGGTAGTATAATATTTTTTTAATTAAAATGATTTTTTTCTTAAAAATGTGACCAGACAAATAGGTAATAGGTCACCGAGTGCATTATGAGAAGATGAGGTTAATAATACGGTTTATTGTGAGCTGAAATATAGTTCAGATTATTATAAGAAGACCACCCATAGTTTGGATTATTCTTGTCAAATAACCCTATATAATAAATGAAATTCATTACTTAGATCTTTGACACCATGATCGGATCATAATGCTTTAATTCCTTTTGTACAATTGGTTCTCTACTTCATTTTAGAAATTCTTTAAATTTCTCAAAAGCTTCACTTAATATTTGATCAAGTAAATATACCCATATCGACTTAAATCATTGGTAAAAGTGACAAAGTAGTCATAATTTCCCCTTGCGGTGATGTTCATTTGACCACATACATCGGCATGTATTAGTCCTAACAAATCACTTGCTCGTGTTCCTTTACCACTAAAGGGAGTACGAATCATTTTGAAAAGGAGACAAGATTCGCATATTCCATATGATTAAAAAAATCAAATGGTTCAATAAATCTAGTCGACACTAGCCTTTTAATGCGTTTCTCATTTATGTAACCTAATCGAAAAAGGCCAAATGCACAAATCATTTGAATCACTTGATATGAGTCTTTTGGATTGTATGTTATAGATATCTTTAGTTGAGTTGGAAGTGTCTAAAACATGAATACCATTGATAGAAGTGGACTGCCTCACAACCAAAACATATTCAACAAAATACAACAATTATTTTTGATTGTAAAAGAACAATCCTTCCATGTCTAACATGGAAATAATGTTTTTAGACAAAGTAGATACATAATCACCATTATGTAGATTACAACTCAAAGCTATTAGCTAAAATAAGTACATAAGTCCCTCTTGAAGTGGCGGCTACCCTAGCTCCATTTCCTTGTCGGAGATCTACATCACCCTTGTTTAGCTTTTCAACATTTACAAGTCCCACTTGGAGTGACAAGTCCAACTTTGATATCTTCCAAATACTTGGGGCAATTACGCTTCCAATGGCTCATGACATTACAATAATGACATTCATGGTAGGATTGGGCACCTTTCCTGGTTTTGGTTGTGGTAGTCTCACTATTAACTTCCAATTCACAATTGGATTTAGATTTCTTACCCTTCCTTGCCTTTCCTTTATAAATACTATTACCCATTTTGATTGCAAAGACACTCTTGCTAGAACTCCCACTCAATTTGATATCTCTTCTTGCTTCATTAAACAAGGATATCTTGGAATTTGTGAGATTCCCCTCATATGATCCTCTTACCAAAGAGGTGGGCATGAGTATGGAGTGGGAGGTGTGGAAGTGGTAAAATAGCAAAGATTTCCATCCTCACCAATGCCAAAACGTAGTTTTTTAATCGGGTCATCGTCATACGAGGAGCATTTTTCATTGAATGATTGGAGCCATGAACTAATGGTGATCGGTGTAGGATTATTAGATGAATCTAATGCAAATAAATAACTACAAAAAAGGAAATGAAGGAAATAATTAACATCTATCGTTTAAAATTACTTGTAAACAAGTATTGCATTTATATAGTGACCTCTACCCAACTATTATAAATGATTTCGAGATCCAAATTCATATTAATACGGGTACGGTGAGCCGAGTCATCCCTTATTAATATAACTCGATGGATTAACCTCTTCTAGAACCCTCGGTCGATAAAAATTACTCTGATTTTCATCTTGATCCCGGAACACATGCGACTACGGTCACGAATACTTCCGTTGAGCTCAATCCGAATTTCGATGTAATAACATTTAATTACCCACTTACCCAACGTAACAAGTTTAGTACCCCAGGGAGTCGAACCTACTTCCTTATGAAATTGGAATTCATGGTTTCTACTATTTGGTAAGGCTAATTCTCAAATATTAAAAGTGAGAGGTCTTGTCAATTTATTATCTATCACGTTTTAAGTGAACTAAAGCGGTGAACTATGATAATTGTAATTGACACGGTTGATGACTCGATATTATATGCATGTTGTTGTTTATGGCGATTTTGCAATGCATGTAACATACTAAAAGAAATGCAAAGCAATAATTAAAAATTCCTAGTATGGCCTTCCTATAAATAGAAAATCAAATAATCTATTACATATTCGGAAACCAACTCCTTTGGTCCCTTGATTCTTCAAGTGGCACGCCTCCCAAGAGCACCGTCTTCGTCGAAACGCCTTTCCGAATGGCACCGTACTGAAGAAGCTCCATAATTACAAATAATAAGAAAAATACAAATCTATTCCTATAATACATTTGTAAAATGGAAAAACTAGTAAAAATAAAAGTGACACGAGATCACATTAAATTACAACCGAATCAATATTCCCTTTCATTACGGGTAATATCGATTAAAACTAAAGCCATACTAAAATAAAATTACATAATTCAAAATTATATAAATAAAAGATATTCAACAATTGAAATGTGCAGCATTATAATATGTACCTATTATCCCAAATTATGTGCCAAATCGCCCTATTTAACTTATATCGTATATATAACCTGATTTTATGGAAATGCGTGATCGTAACTTCTTAAAATTACAAATTAACACTTTAATAAAATCTAAGTTCAATTTAATTATCCTAACACTCTAAGGACTCAAAAATTACTCATCCCTTAATTTTTGACAATAATTCAACTTGATTTAATTTTATGCTCATTTTTTACCTTAAAATCATAACATTTATGAATCCAAATTAAATAACAATAATTTCAAAATTTGAATTTTAAATTTTTTAACATTCTGGAATAATTTCATGACACTCATAATGTCAAAAAACATGGTTAAAATTTTCAAATTAATTTTGAGAAAATATAGTTGCAATTTAACGGTTTTATCTCATAAAACATCTAAAATATCCAAAAATTACTCCCATTAATTTTTAACTTTAGATCTAATAATTGAGATATTTATGCAACCTAAAATAATTTTCTCATGCCATGCTATTCGTTTGAGCTATTTATGCTAAAATAGTCACTATTTATGCCATTTTTACACTAAAAATTCATAAATCATGCTAAATGAGATCATTTAATCTCGAAATTTACATACACTGTGTAAATCATGTATGTGACAACATATTAAAGTTTCACGGCCCAGTTCGAAGTTTAACTATTTTTAACCATTTTACCTCTTTTAATCCATTTTTATCTCATAAAAATCATAAATCATACAATATTAATCCAATTAATACGAGATTTTAAACACAACTTTTAAAATATGCATGTGAGGTCTTATAAAATGTTTAAGGTCAAAAAGTAAGTTTAACCATTTTTAGTCATTTTAACATCCATTTATGCCATTTTTACACTAAAAATTCATAAATTCATAAATGATGAAATATTAATCACATTATTATGATATTTTACATGCAATAAATAAAATATTCATGTGAGGTCATACTTAAATACCACGGTCAGTAGTAAAGGTTAACTTATTTTAGTGAATAAGTGTTCATTTTAATCATAAAAATGTAATAAAATCTCTAAAAATCATTATAATGAGCTATAAATTTCCATAAATCATAAAAATGACCTAAAAATATTTTAGGACCAGAATATATAATTTAGTGGCTTACTCATATAAATAAAAAAATTTTAGTTTTATATGTTAACATTTTAACTCGGAAAAGCGATAACCGATTATGCATGCAACATCCTATGCTCTGATACCACTTGTTAGGTTCATATATCTATTATTAGACTCCTCTAATAGTGAACTAATTAACTTCTTAATTATATGTTCTTTAGATCTAGTGCATGCATAACAAAATAAGAGATTTATAAAGAAAAACAATGTCCCTTACATTGTTGGTTGGTTCGAAAATATGGGCACAAGTAAGGTCACCTTCCTTCACTTGTTCTTGAGCTTAATATATTGGATGATCCTCCAAAAATCCGAAAGTAGAGATCCTCCTTAGATTGCACCCAAGACTTATCCCTTAAACTAGTATACTAATTAACTAGATTAATAAACTAGTATCCTTAAAATTAATTGTAATATTATCACTATTACTACACTAGTAATCTTACTTTGATATTAGAATGGATGAACAATTTATTGTATTATAAAACTTGTTTAGAGGGAAGTGGGAGAATATGGAGCAAGCTATTGCATGTGTTGTGTAAATATAAAAAAAATAAGAGAACAAAATTCTCTTAACATGAAGGAGGGAGGACGGTTGGAGTAGTCCAAATAGGGCATCAAATAAAATAAAAAAACCATAACCCACTAACACTCCCTCCATTTCGCTTTAACCTCCATAAAATGGACTACCATTTTATTTTGTCAATTTGTCAATTGTCACACAATATGCCACATGTAGTATGTTACATGTTATTAATTAATTTAATGCATATTTATCACATAAATATCATTTTATAAATTAATTAAATTATATACAACAAATTGACTAGTGATACTTGATCACATAAATGAAATGGGTCATAAAATTATAATTCAGAACATCTTGTAATTATAATTAACCATTCATTCTTATTTCAATTGTTTCTCAAACAATAAATTTTTTTAGTGATAAAGCATTTTTATTACTAAAATAAATCTTATTTAATCCCACTACAATGAGATATCAATATTCTCTCTCACAAATGAATTGTTCAATTTTAAGGAATTGATCACCTTGTATCGTCATACAATTAATCAATTTATCTATTAAGGGAATTGTCCTTTAGGTGTGACCTTAAGCGATCAACTGACCACCACCGTCATACGACAGTAATGTCAAACTCTAGTTAGCCAATCATTAACGATAATGATGATCAGCTGACTATATAATGAATCATCCCTTACGTATTCTTAATATGAGATTTAATTATGATATTAAATCATGTGATCGCACTATTGTTGAGGACACATATTCCAACATATTTAACAATTAAATATCATTATATAAATTAATTAAATTACAGATAACAAATTGTCTAGTAATTCTTAATTACATGATATAAAATGGGTCATGTTAATATAATTCACAACATCTTGTAATTCTAATTAACTATTCATACTTATCTCAATTGTTCATACACAATAATAAAATTTTAGTAATACAAACATTTTGATTACTAAAACGAATCTTATTTAATAGAATTACAATAGGATACGTATTCTCACTCACAAAATTGATTGTTGAATATTAAGGAGTAAATTAACTGGTATCGATATAATATTAAGGGAATTGTCCTATCGGTGTGATCTTAAGGGATCAACTGATCACCACCGTCAAACGACAGTAATGTCAAACTCTACTTAGCCAATCATTACCGATTAATGTTGATCAGTTGACAATATTATTGAATCATCCCCTGCGTATTCTTATCATGAGATTTAAATATGTGATCGCACTATTGTTTAGGACACTTACTCCAACAGAATTCCCCTCCAAAGCTTAAGGATCTGGGAAGCTTCTCCATTCCATGTACCATTGGTGATACCACAATCAACAAGGCACCATGTTATCTAGGTGAAAGTGTGAGGGTCATGCCATATTCAGTATGTGAAAGACTAGGAGTGGGAGAGCTCAAGTGCACCAACATGGCCTTACAAATGGCGGATCGGTCAACAAAGAAACCACTACGGGTATGGGAAGATGTACCCGTGAGACTTGCAAAGTTCTTCATACCGGTGGACTTTGTCGTTGTTGATATGGAGGAAGATTCCAACATTCCAATCATTCTAGAAAGACCATTCCTACACACCGTCGGAGTGGTGATCAATGTGAAACATGGAGAGCTAACACTCGAAGTAGGTAATGAAACAATCACCTTAAATCTTGATAAGACTATGAGAGCTCCCAACTTGTTTGAGCCATGCTTTATGGTTGATCATGTTGGAGCTTGTGTCCTCCACAAATTAGTGTGATAACATTTGTAAATCTCTTACAGGTTCACAAGGGTATACTTCGTATATTTAATCAGTTGATTAACGTTTACCTAATAACGGTTGACTTGCTAGAAAGTTTGACGTTATTATCATACAGATGGCGGTGATCAACTGGTCCCTAAAGGTCACACCTATAGGATGTGTTTGAGAGATGTGGTTATAGAAATATGATCACATTGATGCCTAATATGACTAAACAATTAGTCAATGTGTTGATGAGACAATTATTTAATGAAGATTAAATAATATTAGTTGAGACGAATTAACTGTGAATTCGTCAATTAAATATAATAAGTTATATTTAATTAAATGTATGTAATGTTAGCTTGGAAGAATTAATCTGTTAATTCGTAATTAAATGTAATCGGTTATATTTAATATCAACAAGATAAATGTGTCATAGTGGTAATAGTGAGGGTACACAAACCAAGAGGTCATGGGTTCGATCCTCACTAGATGACAATTTAACACATTTTATACATTTTTGGAATAACCAAAATAAGGAAATTATATTCCTTATTTCGGTAATTGGGCCGAAATTAGAGGATGGAAAAAATCCACCCTAATCTACCCTAACACACGGTTTAAGAGGGAGATGGGTGATTTATTTTTCTACGCTAATTTTTCCTACTGACTCTCTTGCCTCCTCTCATCAGAAAAAACACAAAAACCTAAATTTTTACAGAAAAATTTGGATCGATTTCTAGCACAATCAAAGGGCATATCTCATATCGTCTTGGGTGCAACTGATAGGCGAATATCTACTTTGATATTGTTCTTAGGCCGTATTTGCTAGGACCGAAGGTTATTTCTAAATCCTATACACTTTTGTTTATGTAATTTTTTTATGACTAGTGATCATTTTCATAAAATTCGTTATAATCCTTGAATTTAAGGGGATGCATACAGATAAATCCCACAAGTGGTATCAGAGCAAAGGCCACGTATTTTATTTTGATGATTTACATAAAATTGAATTTAAACAATAAAATTTGAAGGATCGAAAAAAAATTTCCAGCTGTGAATTTTTTTTTTTTGCCGTCTGAATTTTTTGCCGAGATGAAAATTTTGGCAGCCGTGTTTTTGTTCTTATTTTGATGCGATATTTCCATTTTGATTTTTCATATTGTTGTTTTAATCAGTTAGAATGATTATATGAAGAATTGGTAGATGCTTTGATTTAATTCGGATTAAATTAAACTGTAAATGGAATCATCATGTTTTAATTTTTTTATAGCCGTAAATTTTTTTTTTTTCTGCTGTTCCTGTACTGTTCACGGATGAACAGTATTAAAAAAAAAGTTCTGTTTTTTTTTTTGTCTCTCGGTTTTTCCTGAAAAACCGATTAAAGTTTTTTTTGCGGTTGTTTTTGTTTATGCCGATTTGAAAAACATCCGAGAAAAGAATTTTTTTTTCGTTGTTACTGTTCACGTGTCACTGTTCACAGGGGACAGAATTTAAAAAAAAAAATTAAAAAATTTGTTTCGGTTTTTACAGATAAAACCGTGTATAAAATAAGAAACAGGCTTGTTTTGTTTTGTTTTTCCTTCATTATGCCGAGAACTTTTATAAATTTTTTTTTTTGTTTTTGACCAATTAGTTATTGTGAAACGGTTCACAATTTAAAGATACCTAATTATTTTAAAGCAGTTTAAAATATTGATGGATTAAATTCATATTACAAGTTTAATATGAATTAAGTTTGAAATTAATGTGATCAATTGAGGAATTGTCGCTTAATTTGTTAATTTAAATAGGTGGTTTGGATAAATTAATCAACATAATTAAGGAATTGTGTCATGTATGTTTAATTTATTTTTAGTTGATGCATTTTATTTTTGTTGAATGAATAGATTGAATGAATTTTATTTACGTATTTATTTTTTGCAATCGGTTGTAATTTGTAATACTTAGTGTGGCCTTAGTCAAATTATGTTTTCGTAATGAAGGAAACATGATTTTTAATGTAATTATGAGATCTCGAATCTCCTTTTTTCTTTAGTTTTGGGTTTTGAAATTAGAATGTAATAAATAGGTTTATTATGTAAATTTTATTTATTGTAATTTTCAAAAGAAGACTAAAGATGGAGATTGGAGCTCACTCCCGCTACATGGATCAAGATGAAACATCAAGACAAGCTTCTCGGGTCCAAGGATGGATTCCAAACTTGTATTTATTGTTCATTTTGATAGGATAGGCCACACTAGGACTTTTACTGTTTTTACGTTTTCATTCTTATTGCTTTTCATTCACATGTTAGTTTATGCATCATATTCCGCCTAAAACCAAACCACCTACTACTAAAATGCATGAAAATTGACTCATATAGATTGTATGTTAGTTTTCATGGACATACAGATGTCACATTTTTTTTAAGCCATCACCTTAGTTTATTCATTCTCGCATGCTAGATATTAGTTCACTTAAAATGAATTAAAATAAAGTTGATGGGATCTTCCTCTAAAACGGAAATTGATATTAGTCTTTATAAGGGCAAACAACTATGAATCCCTTCTTCGTCGGTAGGCATAATATGACCCCTTCTACGTTGGGTAAGTAGTTGTGTTGACTTAGTTTATCTCAACATTATAGTCCGAAGAGTTTCTCGTGATTATGATGGACTAAAAGATAGAATTTACAGAAATTTATCGACCACGAATTCTAACGGTAGAATTAGCTAAAAGGTTAGCTTATCAATTTACAGAGAATTGAGTCTTGGGATCATTTATATAATTCTTGAGAGAGGTCAATTGTATAAATGCTTGAGTCTTCGCGTTATGACATTAGCTCATTAGACTTAAAATCAAAACGATGCACATGCTTATTATTATTTTTATTCTTCTTTCGCAGTGTAGAACACGATTATTTTGATAATACTGTTACAACAAATGGCTGGAAATAACGAAATCCCAATGCCTAGTGCCACACTTGATCGCGTGTCCTGGCTTAAATTTTTTATGGACCAAATGAATCAGTTCACACGTCTGAAAAATGACGGGTCCAACTTTGCGGACTGGGAGGCAGCACTACGGAATGCTGCCATTGCTGACGGTAAGCTCAAGTACTTAACTGAGCCAATACCGGTCAACCTGGCCCCAATGCGAGAATCAACGAGTCACTCGCTTATAGTGACTTCGTTATGGAAGCGGGTGCGATAAAGAACGTACTCATCTTTGCAATGGAAACCAATTTGCAGAGACGCTTCATTGCCCAAGGTGCAAACAAGATTTTCACCACGCTCACTAACGAGTTCTCAAAAGCACCGAGAATCGTTACATATGAGCATACCTGTCGCTTCTTTGATGCAAAACTCCAGAAGGGCCAACCGGTTAGCCCACACATTCTTCACATGATTGAGAATGTCGAGAAGCTGGAGGCACTGAATTGTAAAATCAGTGAGAGCATTGTCATTGACCGAATGCTTCATTCTCTTCACGATGGTTTTGCCCTTTTCAGGGCGAACTACTACATGAATGACTTGAAAACGAGTCCTCATGAGCTACACTCCTTTCTCGTAAAGACCGAGAAGGATATGAAATTGAGTGGGAGCATGAAGCAGGATGTTCTCATGATTTCAAACAAATTCAAAGGTAAGGGCAAGGCTCATGGCGACCTAGCTGTAGGTAAGCCAAAGTTTAAAAAGCCAGGAAACGGTAAGAGTGCGCCTGGTGAGACTAGTGGCTCACAGGGCAAGGCAAAGAGCAAGGGCGGTGACATAGAGTGCCACCATTGTCACAAGACTGGACATTGGAGGAGGAACTGTCCCGTCTACCGTGAGGACATCAAAGCAGGCTGCGTCGCTCCTGTTGGTATGTCATCTTATATTCATATGATTGAGATTAACCATGCAAGTTTCGGAACTTGGGTACTAGATACTGGTTGTGGTTCTCATCTGTGTAATCATTTGCAGGGCCTAAAGAACATCATACCTCTCGAAAAAGGTGATGTGGACCTGCGTGTCGGGAATGGAGCACGAGTTGCTGCTGTCTCGAAAGGAACATATGTAATCCAACTCCCTAGTGGGTTTGAGTTATTTTTAAATAACTGTTACTATGTACCCAGTTTGTCTAAGAACATTATTTCTGTTTCCGTACTTGCTAAAGACGGTTTTGCATTTTCAATAAAGGATAATAGCTGTATTTTCTCTTTCAATGAAATGATTTATGGCAAAGCATTTCCATGAATGGAATTTATATCTTAGACCAAACCACAGAAGTATTACACGTGAATAATAAGAAAATAAAGGTTGGTGACAAAGATCAAACCTATCTATGGCATTGTCGAATGGGACACATAAATGAGAAACGCGTGAAGAAACTCGTCGATAATGGGACTATTCCCGCATTCGATTTTTCTACATATGGCACGTGTGAATCATGTCTCATTGGCAAGATGACTCGAATTTCCTTCAAAGGTGTTGGAATGCGCGCTAGTGACCTATTAGGACTCATACATATTGATGTTTGTGGACATATGTCAATTACCGCTAGAGATGGCTATAGATATTTTATCACTTTCACGGACGATTTGAGTAGATACGGATATGTCTACTTAATGAAGCATAAAAGTGAGTCCTTTGAGAAATTCAAGGAATACCAGAACAGGGTACAGAACCAACTGGGTAGAAAGATTAAAGCACTCCGTTCAGATCGGGGTGGCGAATATATTTCAAATGAGTTTGATCAACACCTGAAAGACTGTGGAATCGTTTTGTAGTTAACTCCACCTGGAACACCTCAATTGAATGGTGTGTCCGAACGAAGAAATCGAACCCTACTTGATATGGTTCGATCCATGATGAGTCACACGGTAGTGCCTGATTCAATATGGGGTTTTGCTCTTTTGTCAGCTGCTTTTATACTTAACCGAAGTCCGTCTAAAGCTGTCGACAAGACTCCATATGAAATGTGGAAGGGAACGGTACCTAACTTGTCCTTTATTCGGGTTTGGGGCTGCGAGGCTTATGTCAAGTGGAGACACGAGGATAAGCTTGGCCCGCGATCGGTCAAGACTGTAACACCCCGTATTTTATTAAGTTGGATAAAATTCTTTTAATTGCTATTTTGAATTTAATTACATCATTTAACGATTTATATATATATGCTTAGCTAATTAATTAATTTCATCATAATTCGATACGTTAGTTCGAGTTTATTTATTTAATAATTTCCGTTTCTTTACGAGTCCTTATGGAAGTTGTTTTAAGTGAACCCGAGATGGGTTTTGGGAACAAAACCGTCCAATTAGCTATTTTGAGCTTATTTCACTAAATTACCAATTTTTATTAATATCCGTTAGTTTCGTAAAAATCCTTAATTACTCCGATTCGAATCGAATTCCTATTATTTCCGTTAGCTGGCTGAGTTTATTTTATTTTCACTCATTAAATTTATTTATTATTGATTCCGTTTTATTACTGAAACTTTTACTAAAACCGATTTTTATTAACTCGAGACGGTTTTAAAAACGAGCGAAATTACTTAACGATGAAGAAAGATACGTATAATAAATAGCAGGCTAGCAGGCTGCTGTCTTATTTCACAAACTCACGTCTCATTTCTTCTTCTTCATTCTTTTTTTTTTCTTCTTCTGGCGAGTCTTTTTCCCTTTTCAAAATTTGATCTGTTAATCGACGTCGGTGCTTCGTTCCTTATCCGTTTTCAACTATTTTTGTTCCATAGCGCTCCTCTCGTCGTTCTCGTCATTCCGATGTAAGTAAAATTCATTTTCGTTATGTATTTTTACAAACCCATTTATATTTTCAGCTTTATTTATTATAAGACGGTTGTATGTACTAAAATAGACGGGCTGGTAGAAGATTTGTTAGTCATAAATGATTAGTTCAATCGGAAAAAGGTAACAATGATAGGTTACTCGATATTACTTGTAAAATAGGTTTATTTCGAATCTTTGGTTAGTCTTTTTATAATTGAGACGGTGTATAATTATATATAGGGATCATTATGGATGTTAATTAGTCATTTGTATAGTTGAGACGGTGTATACTGATATGTGGAGATGATTGAGAAGGTGTATACTGACCTGTAGGGATTATTTGGGATGCTAGCTAGTAAGTGGTATATTTAAGACTGTGTATGCTGACATGTATGGATTGTTTTGGAATGGCCTTGGACGAGTATTTGGGACGGTTTTAAGGTAGGAAGTGAACTGTTTTGAGTCAGTTTTGCAGGTACGTTGGGACAGTTTTGGGACGGATAAGATAGTACCTCTCAGGACTGTTTTTAGGGCGTAAGAGTGACTGGTGTTGGACGGTTTCCTGTGTATTTTTTGGGACCGCTATAATGTGTTGAGTAGGCTGTTTCGTGGGGTGATGAGGGACTATTTTAGGGTTGTTTTGAGGTCACTTTGTGCAGGTTTTTCAGAGTTGTTCATGAACTGTTGTGGGGTTGTTTTGATATGTTCTGTTGCAAGGTTTTGGGACTATTTTAACGTGTTTGAGTGGGCTGATTTTAGAACAGTCAAGCATGGGTTTTAGTGGCTGAGACGGGTAGTTGTTTAGGTGGAGTGTTGGTGACGATTCGGCCATGGCCTGGCTGTAGCTTAGATGTGGCCTAGTTGTGGCCTGGCTGTAGCTTAGCTGTGGCCTGGCAGTGGCCTAGCTAAGTCACGAGTTTGAGTCCATGTGTAGTGGGTGGTTAGGCCGAGTTTGAGGTTGTCATAATAACTTGTGGGCCGTGTCTATAAATTGTTTTGATGCTAGTTTGGTTTATTTAAAATATAATTAAATAACCGTCTCTTATTTTATATAACGATAATTCGTTAATATCGTCCTTTCACATAATTATTTTAGGTGACTCATATGTGGTTGAAGATGAAGAGTAATTTTGGGTTTTAGAAGCTTTCTCAAGTTATTACTCGTCTCTTTGCTAGCTTAAGGTAACTATTCCGAGTTACTCGACGAATTAATGTCACATTAGTAGTTAATATTGTGCTTGTTGTTTGTTAAGTGTTTAGGTGATTGATAATGTGTAACTTTCGTTTTTCACATGATAGAAATTGGAAATAGCATGAGAATAATATTGTGATAAATTTTGTAATTTGGGCCAAAGTAGGCCAAGACTCTGAGCTGGGCCAGATTGACCGAACGAGTTTGGTCAAACTAGGTTTAAACCGGTCAGCCTCGATTTGACCGATGACCCGTCGCGGGACTCGGGTCGAGGGTTTGTCTTTGAGGTAAGATTAGTTGTTATTGGAGGTTTTATGTTATGCCTTGATATTTGTACTTATCATTTCACATGTTGGTTGTTGGATGCTTTGGATGCCTTATGCTTAGTCTTGTTGCCTCTTTGCCATTTTAGCTTGTTCTCATGAATTATGAGATTAACGGTTAGCTAGAATTTGGATTATTATTGATATTGGAGATATTGTTGGATTGTCAGCTAAATATGCTCTTGCGTAACCTTTCATATGCTAGGGTGTGTATGATCATTTGAGTGTGCAAGTTTGGACTCTTTGACTCTCTTATGGTTAATTGGGTGTCCTACTTGTCTTGTGTGGTGTGGGCTAAAATATTCAAGCTGGGACCTAGATTGGTTTTATTTAGGTCCTAGGTGAGTATTTCGGCCTTCATCATAGATAGGTCTTTATAGTCTTTGACTAGTGTATGTTCACTGCTTAATAGCCTTTGTGTTCCTGACTTGGTGGGTTTATATCCAAGTTGGGGCATGACCTCGTTACTTATTTTGAGAGTAAGTGGTCAGCTTAAGTACTAGCCAACCCTTTGGTGGACTCCTTAGCGTACTCATGTGGTTTTATCATAAGTCTTGGGTGCGGTGGTGTGTATCCGCATGTCTAGGTCTCCAAGTGATTTAGGACTAGGGTTGTGTTGTGTCTTGGCCATGTTTTGATAGAACCTCCGAGCCAAGATACCGGTTCGATTACCTTCCCTACCTCGTGGTATAGACTCGAGTTCTGAGTGACTATTGACCGTGCTAAGAACTTATGACTGTCTTTGATATATTGCCCTTTCTTGTTTGATGATTCTATGAATCATAGAAGGTGAGATGCAAGCCGGCTATGGTTGATAGAGTTTGGATTCCTGAATGTTATGTGATTCACATGATAGTGTAGTATGAGTCGGTCTAGTATTCGCATGCTAGGACTATGTGTTGTTATATTGTTGTTCACATGATAAGCACGATTGTCTAGCATCTATATGCTAAGGCTATGTGTTATTCATATTCATATTCTTATGTTTACATGTTATATTAATTATGACATTTCGTGGTGGGAGAACTGGAGTTACTCCCCACCGATTTATGGCTTTCGTATTTGTATAAAATGCGAATGACAGGTAGGTGATGCATATATGGGGTACATGGACGAGCTAGCGAGCAAAGTAACCTTGTGACCTAGATTGGCTTTATTTTATTGTGACCCTTAAACACTTTTTATGTCACATACATTTTAGGGACATATGTCTCCCTCTTTACACTTAGTTGTATAATTTGCTATTCGCGACTTTAGCGATGGTTATGTTATGAAACTTCTAGTTAGACCTTGTATGTTTGACACCTTCCAATTTGGATATCTTTATAACAGGTTATGGTTTTAAAAATTACAGGTTTTTACCCAAATGAACCTATTACAAACAAATCCATGCAGTTTTTATTTAGGAATTACGTGTTTACTTTTCCGCGATTTTTGAGGGTGTCACAAAGACATACTTTATAGGTTATCCAAACGGAACATTTGGTCATTACTTCTATTCGCCTACCGAACATCGAGTTTTTGTTGCAGCTAGTGCGACGTTCTTAGAGAAAGAATTTCTCGAGAACAAGACGAGTAATAGAACCTTTGAGCTGTCGGAGATTCCAGAACCAACAACCGAGGAACAGATGGAGGAAGTTGTTCCTCCAACTGATGATACGGTTAATATTCCTGAGGAACCTAGGAGGTCGGGTAGAGTCTCTCATCCTCAGGACAGATACATTGGTATGGTCGAGGAGAATGACGTTTTACTCCTAGAGAGTAATGAACCGGTACCTATAAAGGTGTTATGACCTGTTCCCACTTAAAGCTATGGCTCGAAGCCATGCAATCCGAGATGGACTCCATGTATGAGAATGACGTGTGGGATCTAGTTGATTTACCTAATAAGGTAAAACCTCTACAGTGCAAATGGCTTTACAAGATAAAGCGTTTTGTAGACGCGCAACCAGATACCTATAAGGCACGACTTGTGGCAAAAGGTTTCACTCAAGTGCACGGATTGCACTATGATGAGATTGTTGCACCTGTAGTCATGCTACGTTCCATTCAGATAATCTTAGCGATTGCCGCTTTTCATGATTATGAAATTTGGCAAATGGATGTGAAAACCGCCTTCTTAAACGGTTATTTGGAGGAAGAGTTGTACATGGTGCAACCCGAAGGTTTCATAGATCCTGAACATCCTAAGAAAGTATGCAAGCTTAAGCGTTCCATTTATGGACTTAAGCAAGCTTCTCGGAGTTGGAATCATCGTTTCGACCAGGTGATAAAAGAGTATGGTTTCACTCGATCGGTCGAAGAACCATGCTTATATATCAAGTCGAGTGGGAGCAAGATTGTATTCTTGATATTATATGTCGATGACATACTCTTGATTGGGAATGACATTCCTCTCCTAACTTCGGTTAAAGAATGGTTGAAGAACCATTTCCAGATGAAAGATCTGGGTGAGGCACAACGCATTTTGGGAATCCGTATCTACCGAGATAGATCACGACGGACGTTATCACTTAGTCAGGAGTCTTATTTGGATAAGATTCTTGAGAAGTTCAGCATGACCAACTCCAAGAAGGGGAACCTTCCAATGACGATCGGGATGCGATTGAGCAAGTCTCAGTCACCCACGACGCCTGAAGGGATTGAGCGCATGAGTCGTGTTCCTTATGCATCTGCAATAGGATCGATCATGTATGCCATGATATGCACACGTCCAGACGTGGCATATGCATTGAGTATAACGAGTCGGTACCAAAAGACTCCAAGTGAAACACACTGGATAGCTGTTAAAAACATCCTCAAGTACCTACAGAGGACTAAGGATTGGGTATTGACTTATGGAGGCGATACTAAGCTATGCGCAATCGATTCTGTGAGAGGCTAGCTTCCAAACGGATCGAGATGATTCAAAATCTCAGTCTGGGTTCGTCTTCGCTCTTAATGGTGTTGCGGTCAGCTGAAAGAGTTCCAAACAGAGTGTTGTAGCAGATTCTACTACTGAATCCGAGTACTATGCCGCTTCGGAGGCAGCAAAGGAAGCGATATGGATGCGTCAATTCTTACAAGGACTTACGATAGTTCCGAGTTCGAATGACCCGATCACCATCTATTGTGACAATAGAGGTGCCATCTTCCAGGCTAAGGAGCCAAAGTCTAGCAACAAATCTAGACATGTACATCGGAAAGCTCACCTGATCCGTGATTACGTGGAGCAAGAGGAGATAGTGATAGACAAGATTGCGACGGATGATAACATCGCGGATCCTCTCACTAAACCGTTGAATTCTGATAAGCATGTAGGGCACGTTAATTCCATGGGAGTTAAACGTGTTCCTGAGTTGTAGTACTTGATTATGGATTTGATACATTATCTTTTTCATATACTATTTATAAATTCATCGTTTTATTATAATATTTTGTTTTTCATGTGGATTGTACTGACAACATTGAACACCACAAAGTGAACTGAATTACATTATATTTGTTTTGGTCCGTAATCGCCAATGTGAGCTGATAACTCCGGCTATTATATTGTGCAGTCGATTGATGGTGGGTTCAACGAGCCATAAGTCAAACGGTTGACTGATCGATCACAAATGCGAGATTATAACGATACCTCGTAGGACAACTTTTTGTGACAACGTAATGGAGTCCTAAATGTTTAAAACATTCGGTGCCAGGTCGTGGATAGGACATCCATTGTGTTCCTAGAGTCGATTCTTTTGACTATCGACTGTCTCTTGAGATTAAGGCGCTTTTGGGTGACTTTGGTTTCTTTCTCACGGTTGCAGAATCGGAGGCTAAGTAGATTTTTTCTGAGTCATTTCATACTATGCTTACATCTGCAGGATTCGAGTTGAGGAAAATATCCAAACCTTATCAGGTATAGTTATTTCTCAGGGCCGCTCGAGGAGTTGTAACTGAAATGCATGGCTATGCTCGAATGTTGATTCGTTTATCAGTTAAGTTACTCTCTAGTCGGGGAAACCACTCTTGATATTGATCGCTTGTAAAATACGACCTTTGTGAATACGGATTTGCAAATTGTTTTATATTGAGTGGGAGAAATTTTAGGATATGAGAATCGGTTATCGCACATACACTTGTGAGGACAAGTGGGAGTTTGTTGGAGCTTGTGTCCTCCACAAATTAGTGTGATAACATTTGTAAATCTCTTACAGGTTCACATGGGTATACTTCGTATATTTAATCAGTTGATTAACGTTTACCTAATAACGGTTGGGTTGCTAGAAAGTTTGACGTTATTATCATACAGATGGCGGTGATCAACTGGTCCCTAAAGGTCACACCTATAGGATGTGTTTGAGAGATGTGGTTATAGAAATATGATCACATTGATGCCTAATATGACTAAACAGTTAGTCAATGTGTTGATGAGACAATTATTTAATGAAGATTAAATAATATTAGTTGAGACGAATTAATCAGAATTAAGTAAATTAAATATAATAAGTTATATTTAATTAAATGTATGTAATGTTAGCTTGGACGAATTAATCTGTTAATTCGTAATTAAATGTAATCGGTTATATTTAATATCAACAAGATGAATGTGTCATAGTAGTAATAGTGAGGGTACACAAACCAAGAGGTCATGGGTTCGATCCTCACTAGATGACAATTTAACACATTTTATACATTTTTGGAATAACCAAAATAAGGAAAATATATTCCTTATTTCGGTAATTGGGCCGAAATTAGAGGATGGAAAAAATCCACCCTAATCTACCCTAACACACGGTTTAAGAGGGAGATGGGTGATTTATTTTTCTACCCTAACTTTTCCTACTGACTCTCTTGCCTCCTCTCATCAGAAAAAACACAAAAACCTAAATTTTTACAGAAAACTTTGGATCAATTTCTAGCACAATCAAAGGGCATATCTCATATCGTCTTGGGTGCAACTGATAGGCGAATATCTACTTTGATATTGTTCTTAGGCCATATTTGCTAGGACCGAAGGTTATTTCTAAATCCTATACACTTTTGTTTATGTAATTTTATTTTATGACTAGTGATCATCTTCATAAAATTTGTTATAATCCTTGAATTTAAGGGGATGCATACAGATAAATCCCACAGATCACTATTCCCGAGAAGTGACAATAAGAAGATGGCATCTCCATTCAAAGAACAAGGGAAAGATGGAAATCTCAAAGAGAAGGGAAAAGACACACCGCCCAATTGGAAGAAAGATATTGATCATGATGTTGAAATGGCTCTATTCAGAGAGCATGGAATTTTTCACAACAAGAATGAGAGCTTGCAAAGCTCATCCATGACAAGTATAGATGGAGGCCTCATTGGCCATGATAACAAGGAAAGAGAGTTGCTCTTGTCAACTCATGATCCACCCAGCATAAGGGAAAAAGCAAATGAATTGTATGGTCTATGTGACAATGAATTTCAGGGATTGGTTAATCCCTACATAGGGAATGCTATGATTTTGGACCGAGGCTTGATAGATCCTTGCCAACACTTTGACTCAGATTAAAACAATGAAGATAATAATGTGTAAGGGTCTATGCAAGACCTTTATCATGTTAATGAACAATCCTTTGACTACTTCTACAAGGTGTTGAGCAACATCAACAACGCCTTGGCTTTACCCCCTTGACACCTATCAAAAGAAGGAGAGTTTGGTGGAGTCCTCCCTAAATCACCACTTGTAAATATTCTAACCCTTTAACTTGCATTTCTTTTTATCTTGTAGATTATTCAATTTTTGCAATGCACTTTAGATGCTTTATCGATTAACTTGTGTGACAAGAGAGCAAGTGGGGGAGGGATTTTAATGTTTGTTGAATGTGTAGTGTTTGATGATCAAGTGTGGGGAAGCATATGCCTAGGCTAACAAAGCTTTTGTAATGCTACCCAAGATTAAATGACAAAGAAAAGAAGAAGAATTGATGCGGGAAGAAGATCCCTAGGAGCAGACTTGAGCTCGTGGGGACTGGGAAAGAGGCACAAGTGAAAAACTTTGCCCAGGAAAGGAATATGCCCGAGCCGAATGTAGCTTGAGCGTCCCTCAGCTCAGGTCGCTCAACCTCTGTAACACCCCCATATTCCAAGTGCCTTACCTGGACCACTTAAGGCATGGTACAAGTTCAACCAAAATTGATAATGTAAGATAAAACCGTTCTCAAAATGTCAAACCAATTAAACCAAATAAAAGAATGTTCGACACATCAGGAGACTTCTAAGACAGCTCATGATGACTCAACCCAGCTATCCCATGCGCATCAACTCATACCAGCTCAATAACTGCTCACCATTCCCGAATGGATCACCACAGTTTTTAAAAAAATCAAACGGGGTCAGTATTGATTACACAAAACAAACAACTGCAATAAAACGACATTACAATCCAATCCAATAAACTAAACTCCATCACATCACCATACACCTGACTACACACAAAAGTGTGTAGTCCTACCAGAATACCGATCGCAACAAGTATTCCCCACCGCCAGTGGGGGACCGCAGTCGTTCCCACCTAAGCCCCGCTTATCTCATCCGAGCGATAAACCCAAGTTCCTAAATATGCATATCCCTTATGTGGCGGGTTCCACATAAGGCGGATAAAGGGCATGAAGCCACTCCCGCAAGTGACTCCACTCAGTTGAGGATGCACCTCGCAAACCACGGACGATATACAATAACCACATTATACTATCAAGAATCACCAATTCTAAATTCAATTCCAATTCAAATATGATATACAACTGTGGACATGGGCCACGTCTCGGTCTGTGGATTTGGGCCACCTACCAATCCGTAGTCACGGGCCACCTGCACACCAAGCCAATCTGTGGACATGCAGCGGTCTTTTGAAAGCCACGCTCGGCGGCGTAAAGATGCTTTCGACCGGATCGCTTTAGATCGGTCGGTTTCGTCTCGGTAAAGGTCTCGAAACGATTAGAGATATTCGGAGTCGCCACCAAGCATTTGTGGGATGCCTGGAACCTGTTTGAATCCACTTTATACCTAGGTCAACCAAGGCAAAAAGCGGTGTTTGACATAGATACTAAAGATAAAGAATCGTCCCCCTTTTAGCATTCTATGCCTAAAATGACTCTCGTGCGCCCTGGATAAGGCCATCCACTATCCAAAGGTTCTGAGTAAGGGGTGAGGGTACGTATTGGGAAGCCCTTTAATCGGACACCCAATCCCACCCGCGTTACGGGCCTCTACTGATCGATCGTGGTTGTTTAAGTGCAAAAGTTGATAAAACGGTGTAAATGCATGAATGCACATCCAAAAGTTTAACCTAACATGTAAGAGCTTTCCTAAGTCGGTTTGTTAATCCAAATATCAAGCATAAGATGACAAGTTGGATTTAGATTGATTTGCATGTGAAAACGGAAAGTAAACATCCATTTACCAATTTCGGATTACGATGCTTAACACGATTCCATTTGTTCGAAAAAGGGTGTCAAATGAAAAAATATTAAAAAAACACGTAAACTTGTCAATCTGATCCGTCATGTATTCGGATTAACCGTAATCGGGATCGTCCTAGACAAGTACCAAAATGAGACAGTACACTGCCAGGCAGCCCATTGGGGTGCGAGCCACACAGCGAGGCAATAAGGCCTGTCCAGGTTTATAAAAGATGAAAACTGGAGCTGCCTTGGGGCGCGAGCCATGAGCCGACACAAGGAGCGTTTCCTGGTTGTTTAAAAGGTTGTTTAAAACCGGTTTTTTTTGTGATTAATTATTGCAAATATGATTTGCACGACTCGGAACAATTACTATTATGTTAGTAACATTCTTTGTTGGATTTGCAAGTTTGAAAAGCATAGTTTACAAGTAAAAATGTAAAATGTTTGATTTGACCTAATTATGTTAAGTTCATTTCTTTTGTAATTAGTCAAGTTTGTCATCGTACTCGGACTAAACCGACATGGTATAAAGAACCAAGGATGATTATGAATTATGACTAATATGTTTGCAAATGTAAATAAATGAGAAAAATGGTAAGTGAAAGAAAAGGGTGTTAAAATACCCATTAATTTGTAATTAACCAATAATATCATCGGGTCACGGAATAAACCGTCATGGTATAAAGAACCAAGGATGATTTTTGTAATGGTCAAAATATGTTTATCATAAAAATGAAATAAAATGGTAAATAAAAGAAAAGGATTTCCTTTAAAATGTAATTAACCAATTAATATCACCGGGTCACGGATTTAACCGTCATGGTATAAGGAACCAAGGGTGATTATGATTTATGGTTAAAAAGTTTGTCATAGAAATGGTTTGAAACATTTGAAATGTTAAAAACCGATTACAAATAAGAAAATGGATTAAAGGGGAAAGACGAGAACAATCACGGTTGAGTTCTGACCTGGGCACCCCATTGAGGCGCGAGCCTGTGTGCACCACAAGAGGCTTCTGCCTCAGGCCAAAACTCAGTTTTGGCTCGTCTAACCCATGTTTTGGATCGTGTTATGCATTGTTCATGCATGTAAACTCATGAAAACAGTAAGGACATGAAATAAAGTGAGTTGTTTACACCCTCAAACTTACGTGTATGATGTTTGTGACGTAGACGACTTTAGAGACGGTTTGCTCGTAGCGACTACTCACGATCAAAGAAGTTTAATAAAAACGTGCCTTAAAAAAGGATTTAGTTTTGAAAAGATGTTGAAAATATGTTAATAAAAACATGTTGATTAATGAGTTCAGTTGGTCGAATGAGTCGGTCGAACGCACGGCGACGGTACCAAACAATATGTGTAAGGCTTGTGTTTACGATCGGTAGTTCGTAAACACGTGTCGATTTTGTGACTTAGGAAGTCGAGTATAGAAGTTTAAGAGAGAGGTGAGGGGGCGGACACTCGCGTGAAGTTTATGGTGTGTGATGGTGGGTATTTATAGAGAAATGTGGGATGGTAGGTCGGTTGTGTTTGCTTGGAGGCTAAGGAGACACCCCATTGATGCGCGAGCCACCCCGTGACTCAATGGGGTGTGCTGTCCCTTTCGCAAATTTGGATTTTGCATTTGTTCTAACCAATGTTTTGTTGGTTGTGATTTGTGGTCTTTGAGGTTTGCTTAGCCATGTAAGCTTCCTCTTGGGTGATATTTGGGGTAGGTATTTTGTCTCTTTGACACGGGTTTGACCCGTGTGAGTCGGGATTTGAATTTCGAGTCGGTTTTTGGCTCGGTGTCGGTTTTGACTCTAAATAGGGTCATTTTAATGGAAATGACACGATGAAGACATTCATGGCATTATTTTTGACATTCGAGATTTGGGTTGACTCGGGTTGACTCAGGTTGACTCGAGTTGCGGGTTTCTGAGTCGGTTTTGGGTCCGAAGACGGTTTTAACTCTAAATAGATTTATTTTAATGGAAATGACATGATAAAGACATTCATGGCATTATTTTTGACATTCGAGTTTTGGGTTGACTCAGGTTGAATCGAGTTGTCGGTTTTGGGTCCGAATACGGTTTTAACTCTAAATAGTGTTATTTTAATGCAAATGAAGTTAGAAAACTTTTGAAATCATTTTTCATATCCGATTAGTGCATTAAACCGTCTCATGTATAGCCAATACACGCACGCATATCAAAAACACGTTATAGTCCAATCATCATCGGGTGGTTTTTGGAAGGTGCAAATACTGGGTATCTACAGAGCCCCCACTTTGACTGAGGCTTGGACAGGGCGAAAGTCAAAGTATGATCTCCAGGTCAATCGAAGATTACAACCTGAAGACCATTGCGACGTCGAGGCGACTCAAAAAGGTTTGAGCCAAGGACCTGCCGTCGGGAAGGGCGACGTCGAGGCGACTCGAGGATTCGAGTCAAGGACCTGCTGTCGGGAACATTTTAGAGTCTGTCGACTTCCGATTCGGGTCGTTTAAAGTCCGTTAGACTATGTATAAGGGCTCGCCAGCCATAAGAAGGAATCATATCTGAGGAATCTTTGGGATACGTCCTACAATCATTTGCGCGCAAAGGCTCGCCAGCCGGTGTTGAAGGTGGTGCGTTTTGAGGCTCGTCAGCCATAGGAAGGGGTCATACCCCAGGCATCTTCGGGATATGTCCTTGAGTCGTATCTCGTGTGCGTGTAAAGGCTCGCCAGTTGTGGTAAGGAGTCGTACCCGAGGCATCTTCGGGATACGTCCTTGAGTTGTACCTAGTTTGCGGACAATGGCTCACCAACTTGTGAAAAGGAGTCGTAGCCGAGGCATCTTCGGGATACGTCCTTGGGTTGTATCTTGTTTGCGGACAAAGGCTCGCCAGCCATAGTGGTCGAAAGATCGACTGTGGGAAAATAGCCTGTGTGACTTCCATTTGAAAATCGGCACTCGCTGGGGAGTTAGAAACTTCTTATGCCTCGCCGAGGATATGAGTTCATGCTCGCTTGGAGGTATCGTATGCCATGTAATCGACAGGATTAAAGCCTTTGGACTTGACGGGTCAGCGTTTGTTGGGAAGAACCCAGTACTCAGCTGAAGTGCGCTTTTCTTCTCAAGAATATCTGCATGGTTAGTGACCACACAAATACGCACTCGCATAGACAATCACGTAGGGTGCAAGCATATAAGCACGTAAGCATGTGAGCAATTAGCATGTAAGCAGCTAACATGTAATATCTCACACGAGGGGAGATAGGAGATTAAAAAGTTGTGGGATTTGATAATGAGTCTTGCTGGTGGCAGACCCGAAATTTGATGGATTGAAGACACGTGACCGTTGCGACATTGACTCACACGGACGCATACTGACAGACTGACAAACAGACGGTCGTGAACGTGATACAAACTTAGCATCATC
Organism: Silene latifolia; assembly: GCF_048544455.1. Lineage (NCBI taxonomy): Eukaryota > Viridiplantae > Streptophyta > Magnoliopsida > Caryophyllales > Caryophyllaceae > Silene > Silene latifolia. Next base: position 92,320,182 of record NC_133533.1, read on the forward strand.
ACGACACGGGGGTGACTCTAACAGACTTTGCACATGTAAGTGCAACTCCTAGCCAAGAAAGGGTGACAACGCGCATCAAATCCTTGAGGTAGAAGATTCGTTCGGCTGGGAAATACGAATTGATTTTCTTCTTCAGACATCTTTGCCTCATGTTTGCTTGTTTGAGATCCCTCCTTGAGGCATGATGGTTCGGAAAACGGAACCAAGACCTTGTCATCGTCCGAACCGAGCACTAGGCTAAAGCTGGTTTATTTTGGACTGTAGTTGAGACTCAAAAGATGTTTGAGAATAAAGGATGGGGGGCGTCTCGAAAGAGAAGCCCCTAGAGTGAGAAGGTAGGAATTTGACAAAACAAGGAATGGGCGACATCTTAAGGAAGAAGCCCCCAATAAAGAGGTATAAGATTAATATTTGCAGCAAGGTGGGCTACTGTTGAGGATTGATGTTGATGGTTGAGATTGAGAGAGATATGTGGTTGTGTCCTTGTAATAGGACTGCCTACGTATTCGCGTGTTTGCAAAATCAAACCAAATCATAGTTCTGAGCTGGTTATTGAGGATTGAAAATTAGAAATGTTTTGAAAGGAGTATGCGGTTGTGCCCTTGTAATAGGACTGCCTACGTATTCGCGTGTTTGCGAAATCAAACCAGATCGTAATTCTGAGCTATGTGTGCAATGGGTTGCGAATTGAAGGTTTGAAAATTGAATGTGTGTGGGAGTGTGGTTGTGTCCTCGTAATAGGACGGCCTACGTATTCGCGTGTTTGCGAAATCAAACCAGATCGTTGTTCTGCGTGTGTGTGTGCCTAAGCGAGATGTTAGGACCTTGAAGCGATTTTGAGGTGTATGGTTGCGTCCATGAGGGACTGCCTACGTATTCACGTGGTGTGAAATCAAACCAGATCGTAGTTCTGAACGTGTGCCTAAGCGAGTTGTTAGGACCTTAAGTGTGGAGGTCACGACGGTAAATGCCGTTTGGTGACTCGAAAAATTGATTTGAGATAATTCCTCCTTGATCATGAATCGAAGAGGTGTAATTTACGAAAATGTTCCTTATCATGTGAGCACACTAAAAAGTGGACCCTAAGGGTAGATTGGGTATGTCCCGTACTTGGTAGCAAAGCATTCGAGGACTCCGTATCTGGGTCAGGGTGAAAATGGCTTCGACATTATGGAATGTGGAGCTTGGTAATAAAAGGTTTGTTTCACAAATAAAAATCTAGAGTTGAGGGTCACAACGGTAAATTCCGTTTGGTGACTCGAAGGTTGATTGGAGATAAATACCTCTTGATCATGAATCGAAGATGTGTAATTTGTGAAAATGTTCCTTATCATTTGAACACACTAAAAAGTGGACTCTAAGGGTAGATTAGGTATGCCCTGTTCTCGATAGCAAAGCATTCGAGGACTCTGTGGGGATTGTGGTGAAAAATGGCTTGAACATTAGGGAATGTGGAGCTTGGTAATAATGGGTTTGCTTAACAGATAAAAATCTGGAGCAAGAATTTTGTGCTGTTTAGGCCGAAGGGTAACGGCTTGTAGTGTGGTGCGGAATGGGGTCTCCGGCTTGATGTGGCCTGAGCACGAAATGGTTGGTAAATAACATGGGATCAGATTTCCATGTCTGGACCTTAAAGGTTAAGGTGTGATATTACGAGCTTGAGGGGGAATCCTCAGAAGCCTAGATAGGTCTCCCTGCAACAGTCTCTAGAAGGACTTAGGGGTGAAGCAGTTTCGGTTATGATCTTGAGGGGAATCCCCAGGATCCAAGATAGGTCTCCCTACAACAGTCTGTAGAAGGACTTAGGGGTGAAGGAGTTTTGGTTGAGGTTTTAGTGTTTGGTGTTTTGGACTTGTTTGTCCTAGACTTGGTATGTTGGACTCATGCGTCCTGGGCTTTGGACTTGTTGGTCCTGGACTTTAGATGTTTGTGTCGGACTTGTTGGTCCGAAGTTTGGAAAGTGAAATTGTGGGAAAATAACGAATTTGAATTTCGCTATTTCATTTTTTTTTTGAAAAATGACGGTTTTGAATTTCGTCAGTTGAAATTTTGGGAAAATAGCGAATTTGAATTTCACTATTTCGTTTTTTGAATGGGATGGTTTTTAATTCCGTTGTTTGGAATTGTGAAAATAGTGAATTTGAATTTCACTATCTTGTTTTTTATTTGAGAATGACGGTTTTAACTTCCGTCGTTTGAAATTTGTGAAAATAGTGAACTTGAATTTCACTATCTTGTTTTTTGATTTGAAAATGACGGTTTTAATTTCCGTCGTTTGGAATTGAGAGAAAATAACGAATTTGAATTTCGCCATTTCTTTTTTTTGTTTGGGAAAAGACGGTTGTAATTCCATCGTTTCAAATTTGTGAGAGATAGCGAATTTGAATTTCACTATTCTGTTTTTTTTTTGTGGTTTGAGAATGACGGTGTTTGATTCCGTCGTTTGAAATTCGTGAAAATAGCGATTTTGAATTTCTCTATTTTGTGTTTGTGATTTGACTTTAGCCTTGGCTTTTGCTTTGGCTTTGGTTGAATTGTTTTTGGCTTTGGTTTTTGCTTTGGTCTTGAGCTTTGGCTTTGGGTGAATTGTTTTTGGCTGAATGGCTTATGGGCTAGGGCTTTTAATGTTGGCCTTTCGCTTTGGCTTTTGAATTATTGGTTCTTTGCCATCCTTCGTTCGAGGCGGGTAAAGGTGCAGACGGGGGTGTACCCGTTGGTGAAAGGTTAATAATTGGTGATGGGATGTTTTTGTGGGGAATGGGCTTGCCTTTCGTCATTGATCATGAACAAGGGTCCCTTTGATAGAAGCTCGTTCTAAATTGGGTGCTAATGAAAGATTTCTATTACCAGACATGGAATAGGTAAGGAAATGGAAACGGAGTTTCGAGTCCTCTTCTTACTCGGTACAGAACGTCACTCGAGTGTACTCACATTGAATTGGAACATATTGTTCGTTTTAAATCAATTCTCAAATCAATTCTCGTTGTCGACGGGAAATGGTAAAGAGGAGAATATGTGATAGCTGGAAATTGTGCTTTTATTTATATAAATAAGAGGTTAGCACAGACTCGATGAATACATGTGACTCATGGGGATAGCCCCCAGTTGTCATTTAGGAATAAAAAGACAGACACTAGGATAGATATGAGAAAGCCTAAGACTCGGACTCGGACTCAGACTTAATCGTATATATGAACTTCTAATCATCATGTTCCTCCTCGAAGGTCTCTTTCGCAGCATCCAGCGGCTTGAATGTTTGATCTTGAGCATGAAGGAAATGTAGATTCATAAACATACTAACATACTCATATATGTTAAAATTAATTTGTCATAAAATTAAATACGGATTTTATGCATGCAAACAAATAAACAAAAGGGGAAGAAATCATATTCTTACAATGGATGATTCGGTTTTATGGGCACAAAAGAGATCTCCTTCTCTTTTGTTCTTGAGCTTTCCAAATGGAAGAACAAGGATTCAAGTGTAGAATCCCTCCCAAAAGCATATACCCAAGGAATACATCTTAAAGACTAATATAATATGATCTAGTATTAAAATTAGTCTTACTTAAAATATGACACAAAAATGTTTTTGTACTCTCACATATTTCGGTGGAGAGAGGAGGAATTTTGTGATTTTATTTCTCTAGAAATCTCATAAGATTGTAGAGAGCATATAGATTTTCTTACTCTAGAAAATAAGATGAAGAATGAATGAATTGATTAGGAAAAGAAAAACTCTTTCTTTTCTCTTCATTTGGCCGAAAAATGGCATTGGGTAGGTTGCCCAATAGCTTTTATTTTTGCTCTTCACAAGAGACAAAGCATGCAAAGCCAACTACCTATTGTTATGATTGTGTTTCCATTTAAAATAAATAACACAATATAAACTATATGCCCACCCATATTTTCGGTTTTAAGACATAAAATGGAGAATCCATTTTATTTTTGTCATTTGTCAAATTTGTCACATGTGACATGTTACATGACATGTCACAATGTAATGTATTTTTAACATATTAAAAATCAACATACTCATAAAATATGTCATTTACAAAATCGACTAGTAATTCGTAATTACTTGTACCAAAAATGTTTCCAAATTATAAACTACAACATTCTGTATTTATAATAATTTATTCATTCCGATTCAATTGTTTCTGTAAACAATAATTTCATCCAAGTAATAAAATAATTCGATTACTTAGACCGTGTCTTATTTAATCACATTTACAATAAGATACGTAAATTATACTCACAAAATCATCCGTCAATTTTAAGTAATTTAATTAACTCGTATCAGTATACGATTAATTAAATAATCAATTAAGAGTATTTCCCTATAGGTATGACCTAAGGGGATCAACTGATCACCACCGTCGCACGACAGTAATGTCAAACTCTAGTCAGCCAATCATTACCGATATGTGTGGACCAGTTGACTGTAAAATATTACATCCCACATGTATTCTTAAAATGAGATTTAATAATGATATTTAAATCATGTAATCGCACTATTGTTGAGGACACATTTCCCAACAATCTCCCACTTGTCCTCGACAAGTGTGCGTCACCAATTCTCTTGTCCTATTACTATCTCCCACTCAATGCAAGGTGTCTTTCAGGTCGTACTTGCAAGTGATCATATCGAGAGTGGTTTCCTCGATCTGGAGAATAACTGATTGACCGGACTTATCTATCTATCATAGATACTTTCCGAGCGTGGCCACGCATTTCCAGTTCATTACTCCTCGAGTGGCCCTGAGATATTGTTTTAACCCTGACAAGGGGATGGACAATTCCTATCGCACTCATTCCCTTCGACTAGCCACAGCCATCATAACCCAAAATATGCCCATTTGACCCCATTTACGAAGGTCGTAGTAAAACAAATCAAAGTTAATCTGAAACTGAGCCATCTTAGGTGAATAGTCTTTAGTCAAAAGAATCGACTCATTTGAATACTATAGCAGCTCTCGCCACGACCAGGCTATATAAATTTGCCAGAACTCTATAAGCGGTCATAAGGCCCGACAAGGTGTTCCTAACATCTGTCTATGTGATCGACTAGTCATCTCTCATGACTGTATGGCACTTGAACTTGCCATCAATCGCATCACACTCTAGTCACTTCGAGACGTCACCTCATACAAGTGACTATGGGCGAATACAATGCTAATCCGTGTTCACTTTAACGGGGTTCAATTGTCTCCACAACCCGTTTGGATGTAACAAGGTATAATAAAAGAGTTTTAAATCAAAACTCGAACGACAAATGCGATTATCACACATGAATAGTCAATGCCTGATTACTATTTCATGTTCTATAATCTAATTTGATCTTGTACGTAGTTTTTCATTTCAATTCAATTGAAATGACATGACTCATCATGTTTAGCCTTTGAGAAGGCTTTGGTTAGTAGGTTTTATCAATTTCTTGTACCTTACTCAACCTCACTACATACTCGTTTTCCTTTGTAATGTATACATTTGCATTACAAAACTTTCTAAGTACGTGTCGAGATCCAATCAAGACATAGGCCCTCTAGCCTAAGAATAGCTCCCACTGTTTTCACAGTATGCGGGACTCATCCTTCTTGCACATCTCATGATTACAAGTGTACTTAATTTCCGTTATAAATATCTCTCATTGTTCTTTATTTCCTAGAACGATTCTAGAAAATCTACTTCTTAATTAACATTGCCACAATGGTATCTTAACCATCTTAATGTGTTTTGATTATGGTTTTGTCGGAAACCATGCGCAATTTCAATTGTCAATTGTCACTTGTGTAACACCCTTACACAATATTGCATCATAAACACTTTGCATCATAGCCTTAATGCTTCTACAAGCACTTAAGGGTAATCTTTATAGCTCACTAGGTAAAGATTACTTAAATTCGATTTTGAAAACAATTCATCATACTTAAAGCATATGAAGTGTTATACATCATTTCTTTTTAATTGATTCGGCAGCGGAAGCAAATGAAATCAATCAAATATGTTCAATTTATTTGAACTAGTCATGAATCTTATCAACATAAGACTTCTTACTGACTCTAATATCATGTGGATTTATCTTCATAAATCCGGATATTCAAGATGTATTATAATACTCCAAAAGTCTTAAATCATTCCTAATGATCAATATGTCATCCACATATCGGACTAATTAAAATTTCCGTAACTCCCACTAAACTTCATGTATAACCACAACTTCTCGACTTATCGAGAAATATTTTATCACATGATTAAAATGTTGATTCTAACTCATTGATGTCCTACTTAAGACCCTCTCTTAAGTTTCACATTATCTTAGGATTGCAAGAATCTACTAAACTCATGATATGTATTGAATACATTCCTTCTATTGAAGAAGTGGGTTTTAGATTCATTCGCTATGTATTTCATAATATTGAAACACAATCCCTAAGAAGATCCAAATATACTTAAGCATTTCAATTAGTGCAAAACTCTTTGCAACCAATCTTGCTTTGAAATATCTCTTTATTAGTGCAAAACCCTTTGTCACTAATCAAGCCTTTTATTTCGGATTCTCATGGCTCTAAGCCTTGTATTGAGTTGTGACTTAAACATTCTTATGTAAGTCCTTTGTCGATTACTTTCCAGAAGTAATCAACTTGAATCAAACAATTTCTTTTGTAAGTTATAAGCTCTTTACTTTCTTAAAAGTAGCATGAATTCATCATTTTTAACAAGTGACGAATTTAACCTCCTAGGTTTTTGAAGAAACAATGTCTTACACAAAACGTCTCATGTAGCCAAGAAAGACCAGTTTCTTGCGACATAACATTCTTTGTGGCTCTTGAATAACTTCTCCCACTCTGTCTTCTAAAAATAAACTTGTATTTTAGAAAGACAGCTTCACGAGCCGCAAACTCGTCGTACTCGTGATAATTGAAGAGGGAAAAATGAGTATTTGTTTCTTGTGAAAACATACAAACATGGTACCCTTACCATTTCATATCTCATATGATTCGATTTAGTGGAAAAATAATTTAGACAAAAATGATAAAATCCCCAAAAGGATCAAGTAACTCAAAGTAACTTGATTGAAATCCAAACCATATCGAATAGCGTTTGAATTCTTATCTAATCACACATTATTCCATAATGCGTGCTAAGAGAGATTAACTTGTGATACTATATCACATTTCCTTTGCCTTATATCAAAGTCTTCACTTTGATAATCCCATCACGACTTAAATCGTGATTCCTTGAATTCTTTGAACTTTTTCAAAGATTTCTCTATTTACCTTATTAAGTGAACACACTAACGTTAACTTAAATCGTTGGTAAAAGAGAATGATCAACCTATTATGGATAAATGATTTATAACCTCGATCTCCTTTTCAACCAAAAGGCACGAGACATCTTGCTTTGAATACAAGATACGCATATACCATTAACAATCTAATGGTTTCAAGAGTACTCGTTAACTCTTTGCGTTCATTATTCCAAAATTTTAAGGTTTAATCTTGGGTTACCAACTTGAGTCTAGCATCATCTTCATGATATATAATTCTAGTTTGGTTTAGAATATAATCACCTTGATAATGGGCTAGCCATACATCAAATCGTGGTGTATAGGGTCACAAAAGTGAAAACCTCTTTTGTATCTTAACAAGTTTATATTCTTATTTAGAGTTTATGCACTTAATAGTCACAATTAAGTACAACTTTAAATCCAAAAACTAGATTGAGTACACAATTACTCTATCTCTCAACATTATTGTTGCTAGTCGTCATATTCTAATCATCTTATGTGTCGAATACAATGATGAAAACCTCCACTGGTTTCTAATATTGACGAAGTGGCACTAGCAAAATTTATGTTTAATCAAATAAACACTTTTTAAAGAAGAAGGTCCCATTAGATGTCCCACAACTAACTTGCTGATTCTTCAATAATTTGGGGTAGTTTCCTTTCTCGTGTCCAACATTTAAGACAATGGAAACTTTATCGGTTGGGATTGATAGGTTTAGTATCGTCATTCTCAACAACTTTACTTTTAACATTACCTTGTATCAATTCCTTTTACTTCTTGAACCTAGTCCTCATCTTAACAGTTTAAGAGAATGCTCCCACTTATTTCAATGAGTCTTTGCTTTGAGAAGCAAAATTGAATTCACGAAGATCACTCTTCATTTGTTCGTTTTAGTCTTAAAACTTTCATTGAAGTGGTTGCGTTATTTTGGTCAATTACGAATTCTGAAAATCTAATCACCAAAACAATTTATCGCTTCAAGGTACTTAATTCAATTAAGTACATGGAAAAATAATCCATTGTAAGTAGATGTGTTAGTCAAGAATCAAAAACCTGTTTGATAATGAATAACTTTAATCTATACTCTTTACAAGAGATCCTTAGCAATGGTTCATATGAGGTTTAGAAGCAAATTCAAATTTGTCTTTAGTCACGATATTTTAATGGAGATTTGAATCAAAAACGAAATGATATCGTATATGAATTGTGGTAAAGAAATAGAACAATAACAACAACGGAATAATGGAAAACTTGACATTTATCGTTTTATTAATACTTGAAAATAACAAGTAAAGCATTTACATAGTGACCTCTACCCAACTATGATAAATGATTCCAAGATCCAAATTCATATTAACTTGGGCACGGTGGGGCCGATACATCCCTTATCAATATAACTTGGTGGATTAACTCTTTAATCGATTCTACTTTTAGAACTCTTGGTCGATAAAATTACATTAACATTTATCTTTAGCCCAAAACACATCGACAAGGGCACGGTGGGGCCGATACATCCCTTATCAAATACTTTTGTTGAGTTCAATCCAAATTTCGAATAAATGTGTCCATGATCCAAACCCACATTAACTTGGGCACGGTGGGGCCGATACATCCCTCATCAACATGAATTCGGTGGATTAACATTCATCACCCACTTCCCCTACGTAACAAGGTTTGTACCCCGGTGTGGCCGAGCGCACTCCCTCGCGAAATAGGTTTTCATGGTTTCTACTATTTGGTAAGGCTATGTCTCAATTGATAGTTTTAGCGAGAGGTCATGTCAATTTATTATCTATCACGTTTTAAGTGAACTAAAGCGGTGAACTACGATAATTCTAATTGACACGGTCGAAAAACTCGATAAAAGACAATGCATGTTTAGTTATGGCGATTTAGCGATGCATGTGACATAAAATAAAATGCAAGCATAAAGATAAATAAATCCTAGTATGGCCTTTCCTAAAATAGAAAAACTATTAATCTATTACATATTCGGAAACCAACTCCATTGGTCCCTTGAACTTCGGTTGTGGCACACATCTCGAGGTAACACCGTCTTTATGTATCGCCATTCTTGAAGAAATCCGTCTTTTGGAACTCCGGAATGAATAAAAATTACATAATAAGTTACATAATTTCCTATTATACATTTGTAACTAAAATAAAATAAATCTATTAAATTACAAAACGGTGATACGAGATCACAATAAAAATTACAACCGAATCGATATTCCCATACATTTCGGGAAATACCAATTAAAATCTAAGGCCATACTAAGTAAAATAACATAATTCAAAAATTACATAAATTAAAATTATGACAATCATAAAGAAAATGCAGCATTATAATATGTATGAACATGCTCAATTTTTATGCTAAATCGCCTTTTAATTAGCCAATATCGTATATTACTCGGTTTTTACGGATTTGCGTGATTTCAACATTTTATAATCACAAAAATGCATAAACTCATATTTATGCATAAGTTAATTACCCTAACCTCTTAGGACTCAAAATATAGTCTTCACTAATAATTTGACCATAATTAACTTTTATTTACAAAATTGTTCATAAATGGACCAAAATTACAAAAATAAGCTATTAAACTTCAAATAAATCCAAAAATTTCAAATAAATTCAAAATTTGAAATTTAAATTCATGAACATTCTGGAAAAATTCCATGACACTCATAATGTTCAAAATCTTAGGTTAAAAATTTCGAAATTATTCCGGAAAAACAATGTTGCGGTTTATCGATTTATAATAAAATAATCATAAAAACATGGAAAAATTATTTTCATTAACTTTTCAATTTTAGATCTGAAAAATACAATAAAATGCAACATTAGACGTTTTTCCTAAGTCATAGATTATATTTTATTAATTTTCACTAATAATGTCACTATTTATGCCATTTTTCTTCAAAAATTCATAAATCATGCTAAAAGACTTCTTTATAGCCAATAATTTTACACACATCTTGTAAAATTGCATGTGACAACATATAAATTTTCTATGACCAGATTCGAAATTTAACTCATATTAACCTATTTTTCTCTTAAATCCGAATTTAATAATGAAAAATTCATTTTTCGAGCATAACAAGTGCAAAAATTATGAAACTTTACAGGTTATCTCAAAATAATATATGTGATAACATATCCAAAAATCAACTTAAAATTCGAAGTATAGCTAATTTTAGACCAAAAATGACATTTTTACTCATAAAATCACATTTAAATGCCATTATTGTTAAATATGAACAATAAAAATCCGAAAATTAACCAAAAAATCCTAAAACACTTTAGGACCAGAAATATTAACATGCATGTAATAATTTCGTGATATATCATAATAACACAAATTTTACAAGTTTTATTTTGTTATTCATATAACTCGGAAAAACTTTTAACCAATTTGCATGCAAACAACCGTGGCTCTTGATACCGATTAAAGGAAATGTAGATTCATAAACATACTAACATACTCATATATGTTAAAATTAATTTGTCATAAAATTAAATACGGATTTTATGCATGCAAACAAATAAACAAAAGGGGAAGAAATCATATTCTTACAATGGATGATTCGGTTTTATGGGCACAAAAGAGATCTCCTTCTCTTTTGTTCTTGAGCTTTCCAAATGGAAGAACAAGGATTCAAGTGTAGAATCCCTCCCAAAAGCATATACCCAAGGAATACATCTTAAAGACTAATATAATATGATCTAGTATTAAAATTAGTCTTACTTAAAATATGACACAAAAATGTTTTTGTACTCTCACATATTTCGGTGGAGAGAGGAGGAATTTTGTGATTTTATTTCTCTAGAAATCTCATAAGATTGTAGAGAGCATATAGATTTTCTTACTCTAGAAAATAAGATGAAGAATGAATGAATTGATTAGGAAAAGAAAAACTCTTTCTTTTCTCTTCATTTGGCCGAAAAATGGCATTGGGTAGGTTGCCCAATAGCTTTTATTTTTGCTCTTCACAAGAGACAAAGCATGCAAAGCCAACTACCTATTGTTATGATTGTGTTTCCATTTAAAATAAATAACACAATATAAACTATATGCCCACCCATATTTTCGGTTTTAAGACATAAAATGGAGAATCCATTTTATTTTTGTCATTTGTCAAATTTGTCACATGTGACATGTTACATGACATGTCACAATGTAATGTATTTTTAACATATTAAAAATCAACATACTCATAAAATATGTCATTTACAAAATCGACTAGTAATTCGTAATTACTTGTACCAAAAATGTTTCCAAATTATAAACTACAACATTCTGTATTTATAATAATTTATTCATTCCGATTCAATTGTTTCTGTAAACAATAATTTCATCCAAGTAATAAAATAATTCGATTACTTAGACCGTGTCTTATTTAATCACATTTACAATAAGATACGTAAATTATACTCACAAAATCATCCGTCAATTTTAAGTAATTTAATTAACTCGTATCAGTATACGATTAATTAAATAATCAATTAAGAGTATTTCCCTATAGGTATGACCTAAGGGGATCAACTGATCACCACCGTCGCACGACAGTAATGTCAAACTCTAGTCAGCCAATCATTACCGATATGTGTGGACCAGTTGACTGTAAAATATTACATCCCACATGTATTCTTAAAATGAGATTTAATAATGATATTTAAATCATGTAATCGCACTATTGTTGAGGACACATTTCCCAACAGAGCATTGACCCACTTGAGCACTTCACTTTCGTTGTTGGGGATTATATGAGGACAATAGTCGATGAGGCTTTTATCTCCTTGCAGAAAGAGATGTTCATTAGGGTTGCCTCCATCACATGGTTGGCCTAGGGATGAAGCTGTCAGTTCATGGTTGTCGATCATATTTTGAATAATATGTTTCAGTTTGAAGCATGTTTCAGTGTCATGACCATTTCCTTGATGATATTGGCAATAGGCATTGCCGTCCCAAAAACGGGATTTCTTGCATTCAGACGGGCCCGGAGTGGGCCCGATTGGTTGGAGCTTCCCTTCAGTCATGAGCTTTTGAAGAGTTGCGGCATAGGTTGTGTTAAGCCTAGTGAATGTCCTTTGAGAACGTTCAACCTTGCTGTTTGACTTGAGACATTCAGGAGGATTGTCCTGACTAAGAGGTGCAATTATGATTTTGCAAGCTTCAATCATATCTTGAATGGCATGCTTGAGTTTGAAGCAGGTTTCGGTGTCATGGCCCTTGCCTTGATAGTATTGGCAATAGGCATTACCATCCCAGAATCGGGCTCTTTTGTGTTCGGGTTTGTCCGGAGTCGGACCAATGGGTTGGAGCATTCCTTCTGCAGCAAGTATCTCCAGAGCGGTGCCATATGTTATTCCCAGACATGTGAATACCCTTTGATGTTTTCCAATGGTTCTCACATTGGCGTTTTTTGGGGTGTTTTTGTGAGTTTTGTTTTTGTTTTTGTCAATCCTGGGCGGACGCAGGATTTGGTCGTTGTCAATGGGAAGGTTTTGGGATGTTGCTTGGTATTTTGAAAGGATATTTGTTGAGGTGATTTCATGTTCTTGTGTTGGTAGGTTCATGGATGTGGGAACCATCGGATGACGCCTCATTTTCAACAGCTGTTAGTTGGTGAAGGGAGGGTTGGTTTTCTCCATGGTGGTCAGGTTCATTTTTTGTACTACCAAACCTCTTCTCCAAATTAGCCACCCGAGTGATCAAATCATCGATAGCCACTTGCAGCTTTGAGAATATGTTGTTGATGGAGACACAAAGCATCATTATACCGCTTTGTATGCCATCCTCATTAATTGCATGAATTTGCTCATCGTCAGGAGGGATGAGGTGAGAGCAATCCAGGGAAGATTCCTCGCTGTGTCCAATAGGGTTTTCTGGAGGGTTGTTTTTGTTGTTTTTTGAGTGAGGTAATGGCAACTCGCCCTTTTCGATCATATCAAGGATGACACCCTTTAGGAGGAGACACATTTCAGTATCGTGTCCGCGACTTTGGTGATATTGGCAAAAGAGGTTTACATTCCATCTTCGACCTCGCTTGTTTGGTAAAGGGTCTGGAGTTAGACCAATTGGTTGGAGTTTTCCTTGGGAGATTAGCCTTTCCAAGGCTGTGGCATAACGCATACCCAAATCAGGGAAGGACCGATGAGGTCGTCTGGTTTTGGTTTGGTCGTTGGCCTGTAGCCGGCTTTCAAGGAGCTTAACCCTTTGCTCAATATCAGAAGAGGGAAAATCCCCGGTTATCATTTTTTCCTCAACTTGGGAGAGACGAGTGCTCAAGTCTTCCACGGTAGCTAGGAGTCGAAGGACCATGTTGTTGGTTTCGGCAGGAGTCATGGCAGATGCAGATTGATCAGCTTCTCGAGTTTCTTGTCGATAATCGATAGCACCCAAGGGATTCCTATTTCACGTAAATATAGGCGTTATAACTTGTCTTGGTAAGAGATTGCACAAACAAAGGCAAGTGCGACACATATGTACAAAAGGCAGTTTTGTCATGAAGACGCGACGGTGTGACTAGGTTATGAGTTCATTAAAGATCGTGAATGACCTCTTGTGTTTGAACTCTTGGTGCATGACTTTGAACTTAGATTCGAGTGTCAACTTTTGCATAGTGACGCCTAGACAGACGACTTATGACTCAGTTTGGATGTGCGTTGATGGCGTGACGTCGTTGGACAAGACACGTACACAAACTTGACCTTTGACCCATAATGTAGGGGAAAGACGGGTTTAATACCCGAAAGGCTTTGACTCTGTTAACGCCATTGAAGATGTCTCGAAAACTAGGCGATACGACCTAGACCAGAAGGTAGGTACTAACTTCGGCAGAGACTCGACGTTATCTAGAAGACTTAACTTGAAATCGACTGGACTCTAATCGACTCGAGGCTGAATCGAAAAGGTGGACTGAAATTTTCGAAAATAGACATTTTCAAAAGGATTCATTTGTCGCTTTATGGAAGGCTTCCGAAGAGTAGGGATCTTTAGAAGGTCGGTTAGTTGAAAAGGTTGTCTTAGGTTTATTTTCAAAACACGATTTGAGTTGAAATTGCGGCGGCTCTGGAAACAATGTGTTGTTTCCGAAGATGGTTTTTTGAAATTCAAAATTGTATGTTTTGTAGATCGAGAGTTGAAGAATTTGGAATCGTCATCACAATGGCCATGAAAACGTTTAAATTTGTTTTCAAAGAATTGAAATTGTGATTGAAAATTTGAAAACGGTTAAATTTGTTTTCAAAGATTTGATTTTAAATTGAAATTTGAAAACGGTTAAATTTGTTTTCAAAGATTTGAAAGTGGATTTGAAATCTGAAAACGGTTAAATTTGTTTTCAAAGATGAAATTTGAATTGAAATTTGAAAACGGTTAAATTTGTTTTCAAATGGTTTGAAATTGGATTTGAAATCTGAAAACGGTTAGATTTGTTTTCAAAGATTTGAAAATTGGATCTGAAAATTGAAAACGGTTAAATTTGTTTCAAATGATTTGATTTTTGGTATTGAAATTTGAAAGCGGTTAAATTGGCCTTCAAACGATTTGATATTTTATTGAAATTTTGAAACAGTGTAAATTGTTTTCAATGGTTTGAAATTGGAATTGAAATTTGAAAACGGTTAAAACTTGTTTTCGAAGATTTGAATTAGATTGAAATTTGAAAACGGTTAGATTTGTTTTCAAAGATTTCAATTGGATTGAAATTTGAAAATGGTTAGATTCGCTTTCAAATGATTTGATTTTGATTTGAGATTTGAACACAGTTAAAATCATTTTCAAGACTTGAAATTGGAAATTGGGAGTATTGAATTCGTCATTACGACGGGTTAGAAAACTGTTTTAACCTTTGAATGACGGTATGCACATAAAAAAGTGTGAGAATTGAAATCGTCATTACGACGGCTTAGAAAAGCCAAATTTGATTTCGAAAACGAGATTTCAAATTTGGAAAGTTGCACGCGTTGAAATCGTCATTACGACGGTTTGAAAAATATTCTTGTTTGAAAATTAATTTCGAATTTGTCATTAAAACGGCGTAAAAAGGCGCTTTGAGAATGCAACGGTCGGCGATAGACCAAGGTTTGAAACGACCATTATGACGACGTAAAAGGGTATTTTGAAATGGTTTGTGAAAACCAAGGTTTGAAATCGTCATTACAACGGCATGAAAAGGTGTAATTGAAAATGGTTATAAAAACCGGGTTTGAAAATCGTCATTACGACGGCCTAGAAAGGCGTGTTGAAATGGCTATAGAAAGCCGAGTTTGAAAATCGTCATTACAACGGCCTAAAAAGGCGTGCAACGGTCGGCGAAAGACCGAGGTTTGAAACGGCCGTTATAACGGCGCAAAAGGTTGTTTTTAAAGTTGAAAATGACACGGAAGGACTTATGATCATGTAGCACATAAGCACTCACAGTTTCATTATATTATGCATAATGCTGACACAGGTTTTGGCTTAGAAGGGTGGGTTACACACCAAGCAATGAAACCCCGATTTGCGAGAGGGATACCAATCCAAACAAAATGTGTAAGGAGGGTGCCCTAGCCTCGTTCTCGAAGGTGATGAAATCCCTTTGACGAAACAGAAATGTGTAACATCAATGGTATGCTTGACTCAATCGGGATTCGAAACGCGGGGATGAGAAAACTCACGCCGACGGGACGAGCTAATTGGTCGAAAAAGGTTACGTTGTGGGCCCGGACAAGGAACCCGACTTATGACCGTAATATCAATTAATGCACTTTAACCACGACCTCGTTCGAGTTTCACCTCTAAGGATCACTAAGACACAAGTGTCCTAGTTTTCCCCAGCGGAGTCGCCAAACTGTGGACATGGGCCACGTCTTGGTTTGTGGATTTGGGCCACCTACCAATCCGTAGTCACGGTCCACCTGCACGCCAAGCCAATCTGTGGACATGCAGCGGTCTTTTGAAAGCCACGCTCGGCGGCGTAAAGATGCTTTCGACCGGATCGCTTTAGATCGGTCGGTTTCGTCTCGGTAAAGGTCTCGAAACGATTAGAGATGTTCGGAGTCGCCACCAAGCATTTGTGGGATGCCTGGAACCCGTTCGAATCCACTTTATACCTAGGTCAACCAAGGGAAAAAGCGGTGTTTGACATAGATACTAAAGATAAGGAATCGTCCCCCTTTTAGCATTCTATGCTTAAAATGACTCTCATGCGCCCTGGATATGGCCATCCACTATCCAAAGATTATGAGTAAGAGGTGAGGGTACGTATTGGGAAGCCCTTTAATTGGACACCCAATCCCGCCCGCGTTAGCGGCCTCTACTGATCGATCGTGGTTGTTTAAGTGCAAAAGTTGATAGAACGGTGTAAATGCATGAATGCACATCCAAAAGTTTAACCTAACATGTGAGAGCTTTCCTATGTCGGTTTGTTAATCCAAATATCAAGCATAAGATGTCAAGTTTGATTTAGATTGATTTGCATGTGAAAACGGAAATTAAACATTCATTTACCAAGTTCGGATTACGATGCTTAACACGATTCCATTTGTTCGAAAAAGGGTGTCAAATGACAAAGTATAAAAAAACACGTAAACTTGTCAATCTGATCCGTCATGTATTCGGATTAACTGTAATCGGGATCGTCCTAGACAAGTACTAAAATGAGACACTACACTGCCAGGCAGCCCATTGGGGCGCGAGCCACACAGCGAGGCAATAAGGCCTGTCCTGGTTTATAAAAGATGAAAACAGGAGCTGCCTTGGGGCGCGAGCCATGAGCCGACCCAAGGAGCGTTTCCTGGTTGTTTAAAAGGTTGTTTAAAACCGGTTTTTTTGTGATTAATGATTGCAAATATGATTTGCACAACTCAGAACAATTACTATTATGTTAGTAACATTCTTTGTTGGATTTGTGAGTTTGAAAAGCATAGTTTACAAGTAAAAATGTAAAATGTTTGATTTGAACTAATTATGTTAAGTTCATAGCTTTTGTAATTAGTCAAGTTTGTCATCGTACTCGGATTAAACCAACATGGTATAAAGAACCAAGGATGATTATGAATTATGACTAATATGTTTGCAAATGTAAATAAATGAGAAAAATGGTAAGTGAAAGAAAAGGGTGTTAAAATACCCATTAATTTGTAATTAACCAATAATATCATCGGGTCGCGGAATAAACCTTCATGGGATAAATAACCAAGGATGATTTTTGTAATGGTCAAAATATGTTTATCATAAAAATGAAATAAAATGGTAAATAAAAGAAAACGATTTCCTTTAAAATGTAATTAACCAATTAATATCACCGGGTCACGGATTTAACCGTCATGGTATAAGGAACCAAGGGTGATTATGATTTATGGTTAAAAAGTTTGTCATAGAAATGGTTTGAAACATTTGAAATGGTAAAAACCGATTACAAATAAGAAAATGGATTAAAGGGGAAAGACGAGAACAATCACGGTTGAGTTCTGACCTGGGCACCCCATTGAGGCGCGAGCCTGTGTGCACCATAAGGGGCTTCTGCCTCAGGCCAAAACTCAGTTTTGGCTAGTCTAACCCATGTTTTGGATCGTGTTATGTATTGTTCATGCATGTAAACTCATGAAAACAGTAAGGACATGAAATAAAGTGAGTTGTTTACACCCTCAAATTTACGTATATGATGTTTGCGACGTAGACGACTTTAGAGACGGTTTGCCCGTAGCGACTACTCACGATCAAAAAAGTTTAATAAAAAGGTGCCTTAAAAAAGGATTTAGTTTTGAAAAGATGTTGAAAATATGTTAATTAAAACATGTTGATTAATGAGTTGAGTTGGCCGAATGGGTCGGTCGAATGCACGGCGAAGGTACCAAACAATATGTGTAAGGCTTGTGTTTACGATCGGTAGGTCGTAAACACGTGTCGATTTTGTGACTTAGGAAGTCGAGTATAGAAGTTTAAGAGAGAGGTGAGGGGGCAGACACTCGCGTGAAGTTTATGGTGTGTGATGGTGGGTATTTATAGAGAAATGTGGGATGGTAGGTCGGTTGTGTTTGCTTGGAGGCTAAGGAGACACCCCATTGAGGCGCGAGCCACCCCGTGACTCAATGGGGTGTGCTGTCCCTTTCGCAAATTTGGGTTTTGCATTTGTTCTAACCAATGTTTTGTTGATTGTGATATATGGTCTTTGAGGTTTGCTTAGCCGTGTAAGCTTCCTCTTGGGTGATATTTGGGGTTGGTATTTTGTGTCTTTGACTCGGGTTTGCCCCGTGTGAGTCGGGATTTGAATTTCGAGTCGGTTTTTGGCTCGGTGTCGGTTTTGACTCTAAATAGGGTCATTTTAATGGAAATGACACGATGAAGACATTCATGGCATTAGTTTTGACATTTGAGATTTGGGTTGACTCGGGTTGACTCAGGTTGACTCGAGTTGCGGGTTTCTGAGTCGGTTTTGGGTTTGAAGACGGTTTTAACTCTAAATAGAGTTATTTTCATGGAAATGACATGATAAAGACATTCATGGCATTATTTTTTACATTCGAGATTTGGGTTGACTCAGGTTGAATCGAGTCGTCGGTTTTGGGTCCGAAGACGGTTTTAACTCTAAATAGTGTTATTTTATGCAAATGAAGTTAGAAAACTTTTGAAATCATTTTTCATATCCGAGTAGTGCATTAAAACGTCTCATGTATAGCCAATCCATGCACGCATATCAAAAACACGTTATAGTCCGATCATCATCGGGTGGTTTTTGGAAGGTGCAGATACCGGGTATCTACAACAACAACAATAACAAACAATCACCAACACATTATGTAATCCGTACTAAGTAGGGAAACCCTACCTGGAATAACAATCACACAAGATCGTCAAGCAGCTAATCAAAACTTTTCCTCTACGAATCCTCGTCCTATAACATGTATACATACAATTTTTACCAAATCCACACAATACACAAAAAATCCCCAACATTACTGAATTAGGGTTTTAATCAAACTCAAATCGTCGCTATAAAAATTATACAAGAAACTTACCCTTGACACGACAATCACAACGGTATAACGAACAAGACAATCTGATGAACCAAGCCTTGGGATTTGCTAACAATGTGAGAGATGCGGTCAACGTAACTCTTGTTCTTCTCTTGAAAGGGTTTTAGAATGTTAAAAGTGTTTAAGAATAATGACGGAAGCCTTTTAAATTAATCGCGCATTATTAACAAAACCCAGCTAAACAATCACGTAAGACACACTTACTTGATCGAGTAAGTGACTTACTCGATCGAGTGGCATACTTACTCGATCAAGTACCCAACAAGAAGACTACTGTTTTGCGTAAAAAGCTACTTACTCGACCGAGTAAGTCCCACTCGATAGAGTACCCATTGACAAAGAAAACCGTAGTATTACAGTCTTCCCTCCTTAATAACAACTTCGTCCCCGAAGTTTAAACCATATACAAAAACAAAACACACTATCTCCCCTCCGACACAACCACATAACAAAAACTCAAAACAAAACACAAAATAAATCTCCCAACCAACACTCAAACCGACTCAAAGCAACTACTAACTGTACTAAAATCAACATAAAACATACAAAAACCTTACGCAACTATCTCCTACCCCCCTAAAAGAAACATGGTTACGTTCCCGTAACCACACATACCTGATCAAAAAGAGACGGATACCGCTCCCTCATAGCCTCGTCTGCCTCCCAAGTAGCCTCTTCATCCAAATGGTTAGGGCAAAGAACCTTACGCAACACTGCTTCCCCATGTCTAGTTTTCCGAACCATGCGATCAAGAATTTGTTTTGGTACCTCAAGGTAAGACAAGGACTCATCCAACTCGATGTTCTCTACATCTAAGACATGTGAAGGGTCACTCACATATTTCCGCAACTGAGACACACGAAACACACATATTTCCGCAACTGAGACACACGAAACACATTATGCACTCTATCCAAAGCTGCTGGCAACGCTAACCGGTAAGCAGCCTCACCCACTCGATCCAAAATCTGATATGGTCCGATAAAATTCTGGCTTAGCTTCCCTTTCTTACCAAATCTCATGACCCCACGCATAGGAGACACTTTCAAAAGGACCTTGTCCCCAACCTGAAACACTATCTCACGACAATGTAGGTCCGCATAACTCTTTTGTCGATCCTGGGCCGCTTTCATCTTTTGTTTGATCAGCTTAACTTGTTCTACCACCTCTTGTACTAGCTGTCGTCATAGAACCACTACCTCAGCGCAATCGTCCCAGCAAATCGGACTCCTACACCTCCTCCCTCACAAAGCCTCAAATGGTGCCATACCAATACTTGTGTGATAACTCTTGTTAATGGAAAATTCAATCAGATCCAATCTCTTCTCCCAGCTACCACCAAAATCCATAACACAGGCTCGCAACATATCCTCCAAAGTTTTGATGGTCCTCTGTGTCTGTCAATCGGTCGTAGGATGAAATGCAGTACTTATCTTCAAAGTAGTTCCCATCAACTCCTGCAACTCTTTCCAAAACCGTGATATGAACCTCGGAGCTCTATCTGACACTATATCCTTTGGTACCCCATGTAAACAAACCATATGCTTCCTGTAAGCCAAAGCTAACTGTATCTTTGTCCAATTATCTTTAATCGGCACAAAGTGAGCTGACTAGGTCGAACGATCAACTATAACGAGCCACAAACTCAGCTTGTGGTTGTCGCTGCTCCCCCTTAACTCTATGACATGTCAAACAACGAGCCACAAACTCAGTTGTTTCCTTAGTTATCCCAGGCCACCCGAAAGTCGTCTTCAAATCTTTATATAACTTGCCACCACCTGGATGTACTGAATATGGTGTGCAATGAGCCTCTGTCATGATAACCTTTTTCAAATCCTTACCACTGGGGACACATCATCTCCCATTAAATCTCACATTGTTGTCTGTATGAATAGAGAATCTAGACACTGTCCCTTTCTCTACTCCAGCTCTCCACTCCTCGATCTTAGGATCCAAAGCCTATTTCCTGCGAATATCATCATAAAGATCTGGCTCCACTGTCAAGTCCCCTCTAGCATCCCCTTTCTGCATCATATGTATCCCCATATTCCCCACCTCATCTCCCAACCTCATCAAAGACATAGTTGTGCAAAGATAATGCAAACCTTTCATGCTCAAGGCATCTTCAACCACATTAGCCTTCCCTTCATGGTATATAATCTCCATGTCGTAATCCCCAATCAGTTATATCCCCCTCCTCTATCTCATGTTCAACTCCTTTTAAGTGAAGATGTACTTGAGCTCCGGTGATCTGAAAACACCTTAAAGTCGCCCCATAATGATAGTGCCTCCAAATCTTTAGAGCAAACACAACTGCACCCAACTGCAGATCATGTGTCGGATATTTCTCCTCATAAGGCTTCAATTGCCTAGAAGCATATGAAATTACTTTCTCGTTCGGCATCAACACACATCCCAATCCATTATTTGAAGCATCTGTGTACACTTCAAAGTTCTCACTCCCTTTAGGTAATGCTAAGATGGGATATGTGGTCAAATGCTCCTTTAATATTTGGAACGCCGTCTCACAACTTTCATCCAACAAAACCTATTCTCTTTCCTCATCAAAGCTGTCATGGGTCTCACTATCTTGGAAAAATCTTTCACAATATGTCGATAGTGGTGTGGATTCAAACTCGTCATCAATAGCTACCAACCAAAATAATATTTATAACTCTACAAACTACTCCTAGCAAAGAGGCAAGTAAAGGTCGGATCCCAAGGGACGGGTATTGATGTAGGATTTTCAATTGTAAATGGCCGTGTCTTAAGGTGTCACAATTTGGGGTTTGACGTAGGAGATCAACTAAAGACTAAATCAATAATTAAAAATAAGCAAGGTGAAAAGATGGAGATGTAAACAATTGATTAAAAGCACTAGGGTGTCATGGGTTCATAGGGAATCATGGGAATCATGGGAATTGATCATACAGACATATTCTCAAGTTATAAGCAAGAAATTATTGTTGTGATGGGATCGAGTTGGTGTATAAGCTTACAATCCCTAGGAAGGTTTGGGTCCTGTAGCCGAATCGGACAAGATTGTACAACACCTACAAGTCTACTTAATTCTTCCTATTCAACATTATGCATGGTCTAATGAGGCTCGAGTTGGTTTATATGCTTACAAGCCTCGTTGAAAAAACAGGCGATGGATCAAAAATTGCAAGGATTCATAGGCTCGCATTTCATCAAACATAACATGTGCATGAGTTGAAATCACAACAAGCAAGCAAATAAATTATGAAAACATATTAGATTAAGCATGAATCATTCCCCATGTTGGTTTCCCATAATTGCCCATTAACCCTAGCTAAGGAGACTACTCACTCATGATCATGCTTAATATGTTAATAAGGTTATCAATCGTACTAAAAAAGCCAAACATGATGAGTAAGTAAGAAAGATTAACAATAATTAAAGCAAGGATTAAGAGAATTATACCTTTGGAGATTCAAAATAATAATGAAAAGAATAATAGAAGTACTTGATGATTGATGGAAGGTTGTCAATCTCCCAATAATAACCCAATAATCTTCTAGTTAGCCAAAATAAATGATGAACAATAGAGAAATTAACAAGAAAATAAGATGTGATTAATATTGATAATTTGTGTTACAACTAATTTGAGATGATTAAGATCTAATTAAGAAAGTATTAAGGCATAAGTCAAGCATAAAACAAGCATGATAATCTAGGTAGTACAAAGGGGTATTTATACTAATGATTAAGTATAAAAATTAGGGTTGCTAAGCGCTTAAATGACTATTAAGACCCTTAAGAAAAGTTGAGGAAATGCTCCTCCCTTAAGGAAATGAGCATTTCCGTTTTTGCTAGTCCCGTAAGGATATGCTCGTCCCGCGCGTCTGAATCTTGGCACGGAGGTCCTGTCTCGCAATCCGAGCGGATTGTCTTGGAGACACTCGGATTGTAGTGAAGGGAGACGGGCGTCTTGACTGCGAAACGCTCGGATCTTGGTGATGGGAGACGGGCATCTCCTCCATGATCCGCTCGGATCCTGGGATAAGCGGCTTTTCTTCTTTTCTTCCTCAACAATCCGCAGGGATCTTGTTGAGGATGCAAGGATCCTTTCGTCATTGCCCAATCTACTTTATAGGCCTCTAGTATCGTCTTCTCTTTGATGCTTGCTCATTAGATGAGATCAACTTAGCTCCATTTCACCATGTAAATGCAAGGTTAGCTCTTCTTTCCTACCAAGGGGCATAAAACTTCAAAGAATATGCAAAATGGGAGACTAAAGATAGTAAATGACCCAATTAAGCATAATAAAGCATAGGAACTAGGTAAATTCAGGGACTAAATGTGCTCTAATATGAGTCACATCAAACATCCCCAAACCAAATCTTTGCTCGTCCCGAGTAAAGAAGTGACTAAAACTAGGACCCTTATTTACACAATTCTATTAATATAGCCGATATGAGACAATTAGCAGGTCTCACTCCGCCCCTTCAACTCACACCAAGACAACCATGAGGTAGGGTGTCTTCTTGCAAGGCAGGGTGGGGTTTGCCAAAATGGTGATACATCCAAGCATTACGAACATAAAAACAAGTAATGGATGCATCTAAAAAAATGAAAAGCCACTTTCCTCATCTAAGTCGCGGATATTATCTACAAGGGAAGCAATCCAAGGGTACACACTCCATTATAGATACAATTTGTTCAAGTTACTAAGCCTAGTAGGATACCAAAAAATCACCTCCAAGTTGTGTCAATCTAGGGTACCTTTGTCCTCAATCGTTAGATGCTTTTATCAAGAGTAGACTCCTTATGGTGTTAGAAACACCAGAGGATCGCGGAATTCCCCTTCTTGCCTAGAGAAGAAGAAGGGTCGTCCCTTTTCTACCATGCATAAAGTTGTTTGATGGATAAAGGGATCATTTGCATTTTAAGTTTCAAATGGGAGTTTGCTTTTGTTGTTATCCCCCCCCCCCCCCCCCCCCCCCAATTTATTGTGGCATTTGACATTTTGAGAACAATTTCTTTTTGTCATTTCTTTGATATTTGGCATTTCAATACTTGACAATTTTCAACTTTTGTATTTTTCTTTTGAACATTTTCAAGGTCACCCCAATTAGTAACGAGGGTGACTTCTATTTGAAGCATAGGAGTTCTTATTTTTGCACTCCTCTTTTTTTTTTATGGAAATTGCAAACTTTTTCTTTTCATTTCTTGAACTCAAATTTTGAACTATTTTTGTGCCCATTGCCTTTTGATGACGAAAATGTGGTAGAATATGGAAGATGGTGGCATGGTTTCAAAGGTCACCTTGGAATAAACGGTAGCCAAGGAGTTATCACACCACAAGGTACTCTTGACTAGGCCTTAACTAATGGGTCAAAGGATACTAGCATGACACATCCTAGGGTGTTTTACAAGCATTCTAACAAGCAAAATCTTAAGAATAAAAAGTATCTCCAAGGGCCTATATACACTTATCAAGTTTCCCAAATAGATGTTTTCACAAAACTTTTCCTAAATGCAACTATATGCCATGATGTAACTAACATTTATACAACCTAATGCATATGCTTCTACTAACTAGTATGCCATATAATCAAAATGCAATTCCTAATTCACATTGTTTTTACCGCATCAACCAAAATAAAGCCACATAGTCATTAACATAAAGAGGAAAAAGGAGATTGGAAAGATCATACCATGCGGTATTCAATATCCTCATGTCTTGGATGTGGCGTAGTTGACAGGAGCAGAACCAGGAATAGGTTACTACTAGGGCTAGATGTATAAGCCGTAAAAAAAAAATTGTAAATTGGTGTATACGAAATACTACAGGGGCTTGTAAAGGGGACTCGCTCCTTTAGGCCGTAGTTATTTGTAAATTTCGAAACTGTAGCCAAAATTATAGAAAAAAAATTCGAGTTTATGATTTAACATTACTCGTCTACCCTTTGAATGTCTTTCGCTCCGTTTAACTTCAAATTTTGATTCCGCCACTGACAATAAAAGCTTTATTTAATTAATTATTATTCGATAATAAAGTACACAATATGAATGTTTAAATTTATCCTACAAGAGTAATACAGATGTCAAACTTAAAGCATGTTATTACAGAAAAAGATTAAGAATGTTTAATGATGAAAAAACTACCATATTTCATTTTCTACTAATATAATAGTCTATGATAAAAAAAAAATTGTATTTAATAATCTCTCTTATAAGATTAACTGAATTTGATTAAATTTTTTAGCAAAATATGATTTATATGAATAAAAGTACTCCAAATACAAAAGCAAGATTCTTGCAATTAAATGGGATAAGTGGCCCACGTGACAAGTAAACCAAAATTAAAAAAAACGTTTGTTGCGTTGTGCTTCGAACCGCAAACCAACTGGGCAATTTCCTCTTTACATGGCAAAGAGATTTACCACCAGACCCAATGCTTTATATTGTACCATTGTGCTTACTAAATTTTATTTCTTCCAAAATTGTCTAGAGCTATATCCCTAGTAAAAGAGGGCTAGTTCCGTCCCTGGTAGTCGATCAATGTGAAAAAGGATAAACAAACAATATATATACAATATATACAAGACTAAACTATAAAGGAAATGAACATGTTTTTGTATTTTTCAATTTTTATCATTTTTGTTTTAAGAATCAAGTTAGAATTTCCCATCCCCACACTAGTATGGGCATTGTCCTCAATGACCAATTCGATAGGAAACTATGCAAGCTATATGAAAAATGCATGATTTCTAAACTAACTGCAAACTATATGAAATAAAAACAAAAGTGAATGCATGCTAAACTATGCTATATGATGCATGAATTTTTGTTTGGTTGGAGAGCATAATTTAAATTAACTCTCAATGCGTATGATTGAACTTCCCCAACCCAAATGAGAGTGATGGAGTTCATGCATAAAAAAATGCTATGCATGAAAACAAAACTATAACTTGTCATTTTGGATTTTACATGTGGGAACAATAAAATACACCTCAATGAGACCAAGGCGGGAGTCCTGTAGGTGGTGCTAGGACTCAATACTCATGATCAAGAATAAATTAAAGATTGATACAAAGACAAAGCCAAAAGTAGGGGTAGGAAACTCAAAATGGGTAGTGGTATCCTCTAAAAAGCTTGTCTAAACCACAATCGTCACTCATAGCGACATCACTATCATCATCTTCATTATCATCATCCTTACTAGCATCTTCATCTACCTCCATAGATCCGGAAGCTTTGCCATCATCACTTGATCTTTCTCTTTCTTCCTCACTTCCTTGTTCTTCTTCTTCTTCTTCTTCTTCTTCTTCTTCTTCTTCTTCTTCTTCTTCTTCTTCTTCTTCTTCCTCACCACTCTCAACAACAACCTCCTCATCACCCATGCTAACATCCCTAAGAGCACTAGGAAAGACCACTTCCCTATCCGCCCAACTAGGCAAAGGACATGATGGGTCAAGAAGTCCTTGCCTAGCTAGGTGTAAGAGGGGTGGATATTGAGCTCTATAGGCATTGACTCGGTCTTCATGGGCTTTCTCATGCATTTGTTTCATTAAAAGAGCCAAGTAATCGTTACCCACCTAAATATTTTCGGGTGGGAACTTTTGGTAGGTGAACGGGTATGGTGGAGTGACAATAGCGGAGGAGGGTTCGACAATGGCCTCCCTATCTTGTCGAATTATCAACTCGGCTTCCTTGGAGAGTGGAAGAAGATAGTTTGGGCGACATACATTTAGACGGCAAATCTTGTTCGGTAGAATGAAGGGCTTGGCACCTTTTGTGAGCCACTCAAATTTGTCGTCAATATTAACTCTCTTGACCCAATGGAATTTGGTGATCAAAGTGCTCAAGTATTCCTACAGCGATTATTTATTTTATTTACTAACAAGTCTTAGTAAATTAACCCTTGATATTCTTATAGTTGCTCAATAACGGGTGGAACTGAACCCGTGAGGTACAGGAGCAATTCTAGCGTCCCAAAAAAGAACCCGCTCGACTTGTTAGTAAATAAAATAAATAATCACTAAGATTGTTAGTAAATAAAATAAATAATCACTAAGATTGTTAGTATTATTTACATATTATCAAGGGTTAATTTTACAAGTATCTAGTTAATACTTGTAAGATTATTTTGGGTGTAGTTCTTAGGTGCAACTTGAAGGAGACTTTTTTTTTGAAGGTTTTTCTAGGAGGATCATCCAATTTTATTTAGCTCAAGAACAAACTAGATAGGCGATCTAGTTTGTGCCCATTTTTACCATATAAATCAATGTAAGGAAATTGTTTTTCCTTAATCTTTAATTTTATGCTTTTATATTTGCATGCATGTTATATAGATCTCTAAATAAACATATTATGAGATAATTTGTTACTAATCAGAGAGTCTAATTAGGATCTATGATCATTCAAGTGGTATAAGAGTTTAGCCTTGTAATTTGCATGTTGATTTTAAGCATATTATAAAATTATGTGATAATTTATAAAAACTCAAAAATTGTGTTTGAAGAGGTTTTAGGACGAAATTTTTGGGGCATGCACACCTATTGATCTCAAAAGATTTCTGGTAAAGTTTGGTGATTTATGAAATTATTTTGCTTTTTTTAATGATTTTTGGTAGAAAACCGAGTCAAAATGCCGTATATTAGTTAAGAGTTGACTAAAAATAGTTATAAGATGATTCGGGTCATGGAATGTTTCTGGTGTTTCATGTATGTTTTCTACTGATTGTATGCAAAATGTTGAAGGTTTGTTTGATGTTTTGCATGTTTATTGATTTTATGAAATAAAAGTCGATAAAAGTGAAATAAATTAATCATAATTTTGAAATGATTGTTCCTGCCCTTGATAAATTTATGTACATTTAAAAATATTATTTAAAAGTTAAAAGTGAAATTTAAAATGTGATTTCACCTTGTTTTGATGTTTATTGGTTTTAGTGGTTAAAAACCGATAAATATCGATCTTTTTCTTCATAAATTTTATCCGATTTTTGGGGGTAATTTTTCTGAAATTTTGGTGTTCTTGGGAGTGTTCCAGAATTCTCAAAAAAAAAATTTCAATTTTTTGGGTAATGTTTCAATTATTTTGGATTTTTACTTAAAACTTATGATTTTACCGATTAAATTAGCAAAATATCACCAAATCAAACTAATTATTCATCATAAAATTAGTGAGGACTAATTTTGAGGTCCAAAACAGTTTGGACAATTAGTTTGGACTTAAATGAGATTTAAGAGTTGATTATTGATTTTTACAAGTTAAAAATCGATTAAATCCACAAAAGCCGAGATGGATAACAACGGTTGATAGATAGGGCGATGTTGGCATCATATTAAAGAATTTTAAGCATATTTATTTAATTTGAATGAATGATTGTCATTTATTTAATGATTTATCCTGTTGTACCTAGTATGGCCTAGTTTATTTTAATCGTTATTACCCGAAATGAATGGGGATAGCGATTTGTTTGTAATTAAATACGATCTCGTATCGTCGGTTTATAATTAATTAATAGTTTTATTTATTTTATTAATTAATGTATAATAGGAATAGCTATGTAATTCAATTGTAATAGTTGTTCTTACCGGCGTTTCCAAAAGACGGATTACACGAGACAGAGTCTATTTTTGGAAGGTGTTCCAAATCCCACAAGAAGGAGCCACTTTTGGAATGAAGAGGCAAGGGACCAAGGAGTTGGTTTCCTAAATGTAATAGACAAGTTTTTATTAACTAGGTGGCCATACTAGGATTTTTCATATGCTTACTTGTTTGCTTCTTTTTACTTTCGCGCATGCCAAAATCGGCATTCACATGCATTTTATTTTTCGCTGTTGTCAATTCATGTCATTTACATTCACCGACTTAGTTCACTTATAGGGAATTTATGACTAAATTGACAAGATCTCTCACATAACTAAAATTGAGATTAGCCTTACCAATTAGTAACACCTATGAATCCCTTGTTCATTAGAGCCATGCTCGTCAAGCGGGGTGTTCTCTTTTTACCTTGGGTAAGTAGGGTGGTAAACGGTTATCACGCGCCAAAATTGGTTGGACTCAAAGGGGTATAAGACGGTCTTGTATTCCGGGACTAGTAGATGGATTTGAGGAAATCCGTCAACCAAGAGTTCTAGAGGTAGAATTAGTCAACCGTTGACTTACCGAATTTATACGATTATGGGATGTTTCGCCCAAGCGATGCTCATTTTTGTGTAATATTTGGGTCTTGGACTCATTTATATAATTTAGTGGGAGATCATTATATAAATGCTAAAACTTGTTAAACATGTTTTCACAAGTAATTTTAAAACAATGGATGTTAATATTTCCTTATTTGTTGTAGCATTTTAATTCGCAAGGGCAACTTCTTCAACTCCATCGACTACTTCACTAGGCAAAGATTCATGGCTAAGGTACGTAATGGACGAATGTATCTTAAAAGATGACGGTAGTAATTTTCTTGAATGGGAATCCAACATCAAAAGTGCCGCGTTGTCCGACAATGTGCTCACTTACTTGACCGATGCTCCTCCCATCGAGCCCGGTTGAAGGGCTTCATCGGTGGTGCGGACCGCCTATGATGACTATGTGAGGATGTCGAATGATATCAAGAATTTGTTGATATGGTCGATATACCCAAAGCTCAAGCTTTCATGCATTTCTTTAAATGCGCACGAGATATTCACTCGTATGATTAGTATGTTTTCACAAATACCTAAAGTCTATCAATATGATGCGGCGGCACGCTTCTTTGAAGCTAAGCTTGAGAGGGGCCAAAAGGTTGGTCCCCATGTACTCAAAATGGTCGAATATGTCGACATCCTAGAGCGTCTAGGGTGTAACATTCCTAAGACTCTTGTGGTGGATCGTATCCTCCACTCACGTCCCACCAAGTTTGCTCTTTTTAGGGTAAACTACAACATGAATGGCATGGATAAGTGTTATCATGAAATTCATGCACTCCTCACCCAAGCAGAGAGGGATATGGAAGCTAGTGGGAGTGAAAAAGGGGATGTTCTAACCATGAAGTTAAAGAACATGTCCCTTGGAGTTAAGAAAGGAAAGGGGAAGGAAAAGTCCCAATTCAAGAAATCGTCAAATAAACATGACAAGGGAAAGGGGAAGGCCGTTGAGAATGGCAATCCCAAGGCAAAAAGTGTCAAACTCTTAGAGGCCAAATGTTTCCATCGTAATGGGAAGGGGCATTATAGGAGGAGTTGTCCCAAATACTTGGAGGATCTCAAGGAAGGGCGTGTGACGCCTATTGGTATGATTTCCTCTCTCTATATGATAGACATTAATTATGCTTGCACTTCCACTTGGGTACTTGATACCGGATGTGGCTCTCACCTATGTAATCATTTGCAGGGTTTAAGGGACGTGCAAGCACTAGCAAAAGGTGATGTAGATCTCTGAATGGGAAATGGAGCTAGAGTAGCGGCCGTTTCCGTGGGGACCTATGTGCTCACTTTAGCTAGTGGTCTAGAGTTGTATCTAAATAAGTGTTATTTTGTACCAACGTTAACCAAGAACATCATCTCCATTTCCGCGTTAGACGCGGAAGGATTTTGTTTTATGATTAAGGACAATAGTTGTACTTTTTCATTAAATGATGCGGTTTATGGCAAGGCCATTTCAATTGGAGGCATTTATGTTTTAAATGATGTTAATGACGTTTATCATGTGGAAACTAAAAAGCTCAAAACGGGTGATCCAAACAAATCCTACCTTTGGCATTGTCGTTTAGGCCACATAAACGAAAGACGCATAAAGAGACTTGCTTCATCAAAAGTGCTCAAACCATTTGGTTTCGAATCCTATGGTACATGCGAGTCTTGCCTTTTAGGCAAGATGACTAGTGCACCTTTTGCGGGAAAAGGGAAACGAGCTAGTGAGGTTTTGGCTCTCATACATACGGATGTGTGTGGACCATTAACCATCACCGCTAGAGGAGGTTTTCACTACTTCATTACTTTTACTGATGACTTAAGTAGATATGGGTATATCTACTTAATGAAGAACAAGAGTGAAGCTTTTGACAAGTTCAAAGAGTTTCAAAATGAAGTAGAGAACCAATTGGATAAAAAGATTAAGACCCAACGATCCGATCGTGGTGGTGAACATCTAAATTCTGAATTTGATTCACACCTAAAAGATTGTGGTATAGTATCACAATGGACTCCTCCTGGCACACCACAATTAAACGGTGTGGCCTAAAGGATAAACCGAACTTTATTAGATATGGTTCCGTCTATGATGAGTCTAACCGAGCTTGCTTCCTGATTCGTTTTGGGGTTTTTCCCTCTTGTCTGCAATATTTTCAGTAAATCGAAGCCCGACTAAAGCGGCCGATAAGACTCCATATGAGATATGGACAGGGAAAGTCACTCATTTGTCATTCATGCGTATTTGGGGTTGTGAGGCGTACGTCAAGATTAAGTCTGACAATAAGCTTGCACCCAGGTCTGACAAATGTCTTTTTGTAGGATATCCAAGGAAAACACGTGGCTATTACTTCTACAATAAACACGAGAACAAAGTGTTTGTGGCTTGTGATGTTGTCTTCCAAGGAAAGGAGTTTATTTCTAGGAGACAGAGTGGGAGAAAATTTGAACTTGACGAAGTTCGAGAGCCACAAACCGAGAATGACTTAGAGGAGAACGTGGAGGATAGCATTCCCTCTTCCTCTGAAACGGTAATTGTTCCTAGAAAGTCAAGTAGGATTTATAGTCCACCTGATCGTTACCTTGGTAACATCGAAGAGAATGGTGTTTTATTACTTTTAGAAAGTGATAAACCCACTACCTACAAATCGGCCATGTCTAGTCCCGACTCCTCGCTTTGGCTAGAAGCCATGCTGTCCGAAATGGATTCCATGTATGAGAACCAAGTATGGGACTTGGTGGATTTACCTGAGGGAGTGCGACCCCTTCAGTGTAAATGGATATATAAAATTAAGCTCGGCGTGGATAAACATGTAGATGTTTACAAAGCGAGATTGGTGTCAAAAGGTTTCACCCAAGTTCATGGTTTACACTATGACGAAACCTTCACTCCAGTCGCTATGCTTCGGTCCATTAGGATAATCTTAGCGGTTGCCGCATTTCATGATTATGAGATTTGGCAAATGGATATCAAAACCGCCTTCTTGAATGGGATTCTAGAAGAAGAGGTGTACATGATACAACCTGAAGGTTTTGTGGATACATCTAACCCTAAGAAGGTGTGTAAGATTAAGATGTCCATCTATGGTCTTAAGCAAGCATCTAGGAGTTGGAATCATCGCTTTGATCATGTTATTAAACAATACGGTTTCACTAGAAGTGTGGAAGAACCGTGTTTATACATGATGTTTAGTGGGAGTAAGGTTGCATTCCTTGTCCTATATGTGGATGAAATATTGCTCATCGGGAATGATGTTCCATCGCTCACTTTCGTTAAGGAGTGGCTAGGGAATCATTTCCAGATAAAGGACTTGGGAGAGGCACAACGAATCTTGGGTATCCGGATCTATAAGGATAGGTCCAAGAGGATACTAGCATTGAGTCAAGAAGCTTATATAGACAAAGTTCGTGATCGGTTCAATATGAAAAACTCCAAGAGAGGATTTCTACCTATGGGCCAAGGGATTACTTTGAGCAAGTCACAGTCTCCCTCTACCCCTAAGGAGATTGAACACATGAAGACCGTCCCTTATGCTTCTGTTGTTGGGTCTATCATGTATGCTATGATATGCACTCGTCCCGACGTTGCATATACCTTGAGCATGACAAGTCGTTATCAAGCCAAGCCTGGTGAGAGTCACTGGATAGCCGTAAAGAACATCCTTAAGTACTTGAGAAGGACTAAGGATTCGTTCTTTGTGTTTGGAGGAGAAACTGAGTTGCGTGTAAGAGGTTACACGGACGCAAGTTTCCAAACCGATCGGGATGATATGAAATCCCAATCCGGCTATGTGTTTATGCAAAATGGAGGAGTTGTTTGCTGGAAGAGCTTCAAGCAAAGCTTTACTACGGATTCTACCACAGAGGCAGAGTACCTTGCAGCGTCTGAGGCTGCGAAGGAAGCTGTTTGGATTAGGCAATTTGTGGAGGGACTAGGAGTAGTCCATTCCGCCAAAGATCTTATCATTCTATATTGTGATAAAATGGAGCTATTTTTCTAGCCAAAGAGCCGAAGTCTAGTAACAAATCTAGACACATTGAAAGGAAATACCATGTAATTAGAGATTATGTGGAAAGGAAGGAAATTGACATTTGTAAGGTTGGGACCGATGACAATATTGCTGATCCTTTAACCAAGCCTTTATCAAAGGCGAAACATGATGGTCATGTCGTCGCAATGGGATTGAGACGAATACCAGATTTTCTTTAGATTATGGATATGTAACAATTGGATAGTGTATCTTTTATTATATATATGATAATCACATTCATTGTTTTTGTATTCATTTTTGAATCTTTTATTTAGTGTGACTAAATTTTTTAAATACCTTGTTTATCTGAATAAGTTGTGGAGACAATATTGGACACTATTCAAGTGAACAAGATGAACTATGTATTTTGTCCCTAGTCACCATAAGGTCATACGTGATGACTAGTCGATTACATAGGCAGAGTGTGTGACACTTTGCCGGACAGTGACCATTTAGAGAGTCCCTTAGTTCTATCATAGGCGCCTGGTCGTGGCAGGGATCTCTAAGATGTTGCTATGAGTCAATTCTTTTGACAGGAGACTATTATCTGAGCAAGTGCAGTTTTCGAGTGACTTTGGTTTTTGTCCTAGGTCGTGCCGTGAAAGGAGGCCAAAGGGCATTTACTGGGTCATGGTGATCTGTATTGTGCAGTATGATATATAGGGCAGACAGGAATTGTCCACCCACGTTGGGTTAATATATCTCAAGGCCACTCGAGGAGTTAATGACTATAAATGCGTGGCCAGGCTTGGAAGTAATCTGTGGGAGAATTTTGCGGTCAGATACTCACACTCCCGATCGAGACAACCACTCGCGATATGTTCATGTGCAAGTGCGACCTGAAAGACACCTTGCATTGAGTGGGAGATTAAAAACGGACAAGAGAATTGGTAGCGCACACCTTGTGTTGGACAAGTGGGAGATTGTTGGAGTTAGTGTCCTCCCTAATAGTGCGTTTACATAATAAATATAATTAAAGGAATATCATCAGATATTTAATTATTTTATCCTCGCTAGTTGATTAACGTAAATCGATAACGGTTGGCTGACTAGAGTTTGACGTTATTGTCGTGAGACGGCGGTGATCAACTGACCCCTTTCGGTCACATCTATCGGAACGAACCCCAATTGATAACTAATTAATTTCATGAGATACAATTTATTTAGTCCCTTGATTTATTGACTAATAGGTTAGTCGATTATTTTAGAGAGATTTCGAGTTGCGAACTCGAGGTGCGGCAGTTATTATTTAATTATGCGATAATTAAATAATAAATTTTATGATATGGGTTTTAGTCAATTAAGTGTTAATTCACAAAAATTGCACTAATTGATTAATGTGATTAATATTAGTACGTAAATAATATGTGTAGCGGTGCACGTATATTTACGGAGTGATTTGGACAAATTAATTGGAAGCATTTAAACATGAAACGATGTTTAAATAAAATTTATACGTATTTGTGCGACAAATATAAGAACCAAAATGGACCCGTAAATAGGATATTGGACTGTGTAAAAGGAGTGTAGTGGATGATTACAAACATAATCATTACACTTTATTCTTCCACAAGTTATCTTATGTCTTTTGCATGTGATATGTAATTGAACATAAAATAAGACCAATTCCACACTCCACCCGTCCACTCCCTCCGTTACAACTCCATCTTATGTTCATTTCTCCACTAACTTGAACATCTTGCATGTGAACATTATTTTCTCTCTAAAAAAATAATAAAATCCTTTAGTAAGACTTGTTAGTAAATAAAATAAATAATCACTAAGATTGTTAGTATTATTTACATATTATAAAGGGTTAATTTTACAAGTATCTAGTTAATACTTGTAAGATTATTTTGGGTGTAGTTCTTGGGTGCAACTTGAAGGAGACTTTCTTTTTGAAGGTTTTTCTAGGAGGATCATCCGATTTTATTTAGCTCAAGAACAAACTAGATAGGCGATCTAGTTTGTGCCCATTTTTACCATATAAATCAATGTAAGGAAATTGTTTTTCCTTAATCTTTAATTTTTATGCTTTTATATTTGCATGCATGTTACATAGATCTCTAAATAAACATATTATGAGATAATTTGTTACTAATTAGAGAGTCTAATTAGGATCTATGATCATTCACTATTCAAGCTCTCATTGATTTGAAAATTCCCTTGCTCTTTGGATGGAGCATCTTGAAGCTTATCCACTTTCTTCTTCCATATGGGTGGTGATTCTTTACCCATAGCTTGTTCTTTGCTTTGAGATGCGAACTTCTTCGTATCACTTTGTCGGCTATAGTGATCAACCTTGAAATATGGCTCATGTAATCAGGGAGCTCCCATTGTCTTGTCAAGATTAAAAGTAATTGTTCAACTCCCACTTCAAGTGTGAGCTCTCCATATTTCACATCAATCACCGCTCCAACTGTATGAAAGAAAGGTCTTCCTAAATTATAGGAATGTAGGAATCTGATGGGTAGTGATGTCGTCGGGTCACATCCAATCAAACACATTTATAATACTCAACATACAACTAGTTAGCGGTAAGTCGAGGTCGATCCATGGGACAATGTGCTTTGGGTTCTAAGTCTATCTATCTCAATTTATGCTAGTGTCACAATTGATGGGGTTTGTAGTTGTATTCTAAACTAGTGAAAGTAACAAAGTAAAGCAAACAATGAACTAGGAAATGTAAACAAATGACTAAAAGCACTAGGATGTCATGGGTTCATAAGGGATTCATGGGAGTTGATCATACAAACATGTTTCCTACTAGATGCAAGCAATTATTGTTGTGATAAATTGAGTTGGTTTATATCTTACAATCCTAGGAAGGTTTGGGTCCCGGAGCCGAATCGATTAGATTGTACAACACCTACAAGTCGACTTAATCCTCCCTATCCAACTATATGCATGGTCTAATGAGACTCGAGTTGGTTTATGTCTTACAAGTCTCATTGAAAAGGTAAGTGATGGTTGTAAATGCAAGGATTCATAGGCTTAGCATTTCATCAAACATAACATGTGCATAAGTTGAAATCACAACAAGCAAGCAAATTAATTATGGAAGCATATTAGATTAAGCATGAATCATCCCCATGTTGGTTTCCCCTAATTACCCATTAACCCTAGCTAAGTAACTACTCACTCATGATCAAGTTTAACATGTTAATAAGGTTGTCAATCATACTAACAAAGCCAAACATGATGAACAAGTAGGAAAGATTAACAATAATTAAAAAGGAGATTAAGAGAATTATACCTATGGAGATTCCAAAATAATAATGCAATAAATAATGGAAGAACTTGGTGATTGATGGAAGGTTGTCAATCTCCCAATAATAACCCAATAATCTTCAATTACCCAAAAATAACAAGCTTGAATAATAAACTTGAACAATAATTGAGGAAAGATTAATGTGTAATTTTGTGGAAAGATTAAATGATAATCTATTCTAATCTACTCCTAATCTAATCTAAGAGAACTTGATTTAATCTAAGGAAACTTGATTATCTCTAATAAAACTTGATAACCCAACCTCCCTTGATTATTTACAAATGGGGTATATATAGTAGGGATTCATTAGGTTAACTAAGGCTAAATTAGTAATTACACTTTTGAGTTTTGAGCAGGGAAACGCCGGTATTTTTCGAAGGATGGGCATCTTTCATTGAAGCTTGAAGAAGACGAAAGTTGCTGTACGGGAATCCGGGCGTCCTGGGGAGAAGACGGGCGGATTGTAGAGGGGTGCACGAGCGTCTTTAGGTGAAGACGCACGTCTTCTGAAGTCCTTGCACGGGCGTCTTGGGGAGAAGACGCACGTCTTCTGGAGTTTGGAGACGGCCGTCTTCTAGAGAAGTCGCACGGGTTGGAGTGCAGTCTCGTTTTCTCTTCTTTTCTTCCCTTTCCTTCACTTCTATTTTATTCTCGTGGGATTGGTCTTTAGTTATTGCTTCCTCTTTAATCTTAGCCC
This sequence comes from Silene latifolia, assembly GCF_048544455.1. Lineage (NCBI taxonomy): Eukaryota > Viridiplantae > Streptophyta > Magnoliopsida > Caryophyllales > Caryophyllaceae > Silene > Silene latifolia. The sequence goes on from NC_133533.1 coordinate 92,357,649, forward strand.
ATCAAATATCGTCAAATAGTTTCAAAGCATGCACGAAAGACGGGAATTTCCGCCTTGTTATCTTCTTTCCTACACAACACAAGAATTACACTAGGAAAGCAAAATAGAAAGCATTTGACGGATAAAACGGCTATGGAATGTTATAATAGTACGCGAAATAGGCTCAATTAGGGGACTAAATATGCTCAAATAATGATCACATCAAATATCCCCAAACCGAACCTTTACTCGTCCCGAGTAAAGAGGTGACTAAAACTAGACCTTTATTTAAACTATCCTAATAATATAGCCGATGTGAGACAATTAGCGAGTCTTACTCCGCCCCTTCAACTCACAACAAGACAACCATGAGGTAGGATGCCTTCTTGCAAGGCAAGGTAGGTCTTGCCAAAATGGCGACACATCCAAACATTAAGCACACAAAAACAAATAATGGATGCATCTACAAAAGAATAGCCACTTTCCTCATCTAAGTGGTGAAAATTATCTACAAGGGAAGCAATTCAAGGGTACACACTCCTTCATAGATGCAATTTTTTCAAACTACTAAGCCTAGAAGGATACCAATAAATCACCTCCAAGTTGTGTCAAGTTAGGGTACCTTTGTCCTCAATTGTTAAATGCTTTTGTCAAGAGTAGACTCCCTATGGTGTTAGAAACACTGGAGGATCGCGGAATTCCCCCTCTTGCCTAGATAAGAATAAGGGTCGTCCCCTCTCTACCATGCACAAAAATGGATACGATGGATAAAGGGATCAATAGATATTTGAGTTTCACTTTGGGAGTTGCTTTTGTTTTTGTTTTTCCCCCCAATTTCTTGTGGCATTTGACATTTGAGAACACTTTCTTGCCATTTCTTTTTGATTTTTGGCAATTCAATACTTGACAACTTTTCAACTTTTCTTTGCATTTATTTTTGAACATTTTCAAAGTCACGCCATATGTAGTGAGGGTGGCTTGTATTTGAAGCTTTAGGAGTTATATTTTTGCTCCTCTTTTCATTTGATGCAATTTGCAAACTTTCTTTCACTTTTCATTTCATTGAACTCAAATTGATTTCTTTTTGTGCCCATTCCCTTTTTGATGACAAAAGTGTGGTAGAACATGGATGATGTATGTATGCATGGTTTCAAGGGTCACCTTGGAATAAACGGTAGCCAATGAGTTATCACACCACAAGGTACTCTTGACTAGGCCTTAATCCATGGGTCAAAGGATACTAGCATGACACATCCTAGGGTGTTTTACAAGTATTCTAACAAGCAAAGTCTTAAGAAGAAAAAGCATCTACTAGGGCCTATATACACTTGTCAAGTTTCCCAAGTAGACGGTTTCACAAAATTTTCTAACATGAAACTACATGCCATGATGCAACTAACATATAAACATCCTAATGCAAATGATTCTACCAACTAATATGCCATATAAACTAAATGCAAGTCCTAAATTCACATTGTTATACCGCATCAATCAAAATAAAGCCACATAGTCATTAACATAAAGAGGAAAAAGGAGATTGGAAAGATCATACCATGCGGTCTTCAATATCTTCATGTCTCGGATGTGGCGTAGTCGATCAATGTGAACAAGGATGAACAAATACAATATTTACAAACAATATATACAAGACTACACTACAAAGGAAATGAACTTGTTTTTGAGTTTTTTCAATTTTTCAATTTTTTTGGATATTTCGAAATTATGAAATTAAAAAACATATTTTTGTGATTTTTCAAAAAATTTCAATTTTTATGCATTTTTGGAATATAAATTCCCATCCCCCACTTAATTTTGGACATTGTCCTCAATGTACATGTAGGAGTAGGAATAAAAAAAGAAAAACATGTTTTTGGATTTTTGATTTTTTTGAAATGAAGTACAAATGCAATGATATGATATGAATGAATGCATGATCTAATCTAAATGCAATTCTATATGACATATATAACAAATGAATGCAATCTAAACTATACTATATGATGTATGTTTTAAACTATGGTCACTTATGATCAAACCTCCCCAAACCGATTTAAACACTATTTCTAGTGTAGAAAAGAATAGGATTGGTCATTAGTGACTATGCATGAATTCTAGTGTATATGCAACTATCTACATTAATCATGTGAGATATATTACAATGCAACTATACTATATGAACTAGCTAATGCAAATACAATATGAAATATAATACAAATGCAAGCTAAGACTACACTAAATGTAATGTAAATACAAAAGAGAGAGGGAGAGAGATATCATACAAATGGAGGTGGTGAGGTAGGCCTCTTTTACTCGTCATCCTCCTCATCGTGGTAGCCATATTGGTGAGAGCTCCCGGCTTGGTCATACCCTCTTGGTTGGCCCCAATATCCTGCTTGGTCAAATTCCTCTCCTTGACCCGAGTACACTCCACCTTGGCTAGAATGCTCTCCGCCGCCGCGACCCCAAGCTTGGTTCCCTTGATTAGGGAACAAGTGTTGCGGTTGTGCCCATGAGGGCAAAGGGCCATTAGGGTCAACATACCCTTGTTGAGCCATGTTATAATATTGGGGATAAAGGGCCAAGTAGTTGTCGACCCTCCCTTCATATACCCCGAGGTCCACTCTATTCATGAGTGCCATCAAATCATTAATGCCCGGGGTTTTGGGGATTTCCGGTTCAAATTCGGCATAAGGGGTAGGGTATGGTGGGATTGGCACATAGGAAGGTGGGCGAATAGGTCTTACCGGTGCCCCACGAGGTATTTGGCGGGGTGGCTCTTCTCTTTGAGGGGGATTGTCAAGAATTTGGATATCAAGGAGGTAGCTTGGTGGAGGCAAATATGGGCTCAATCTTGGGTCAATGCCCGGTATCTTCCAACACTCAAGGATGATTGAGGTGCATCCTTTGGTGTACCATTCTACACTCTCGTCTTGCGTGTAGTTGCACCACTGGTGATGGTTGAAGACGGTGTGCTCATCAATCAAAGTCCACCCCTCAAGAGGAGTATAGGTCCCTTGGGCATTGAACCCGAGATAAAGGTTGTTGGCGAAAATGGTAATTAGACCTCCCATTACGAAGGTCTTGAGTTGGGTGGTCCCTTGAGCAAAATCATTGAACCTAGTAAGTATCTCAAGGGGTGTGTTGAAGTTATAGCGCCTTGTCCCCCGAACATTCAAATAGGACTCAAGAAAAGTTAAGTCAATGAGAGTACACCTATCTTGTTCGTACCTCCCATTGATGGTACCGGCCACAAAGCGTTCGGTGATTCGAATCACCGGATGTTGGATGTCGAAAGTATAGCATTGCTTTAGACCGGTAAAATTCCTCCCAGAAATAGCCCTCCAAAGTAGGTCCACATCAAAATCAGTGGGTTTGTCGGTAAAGTTGGTGGGCACTTCAAGACCGAAAATGTAGGCAAATTGATCTAGGGTAAGACTATGGTGTAGGTTGCACAACCTAAACTCCATGCCCACATTGGTTCGAGTATTCGTCACAATGCGAAGGCTACTCAAAAATTCAAGGGTGAGACTAAGGTACGTCTCTTCATGGGCATGGAAAAGTTTTCCAATCCCAAGGCCATCAAAGAACATCTCGGTAGGGTACCTTATCTTAAGGATTTCCAACACCCTAGGATCTATGAATTGAGTAGGTTCATAGTTCTTACCTAGTAACTTGACAAAGTTCTTGCGGTGGTCATCGGATTCAAAAAGCACCTCTTGGAAGTACTCAAGTTGTTCAATTCCTCCTCTTACTAAGGGACGGAAGTTCCTTGGTAGCGCTACCTCTCGCGGAGTTGAGGAAGATGATCCCTTGCGCTTCCTTTGTAACACCCCGTAATTTCGGACCGTTAATATATTTCGGAAGTAATTTAATAATCAAATAAAATTTGATATTAATGTATTTCAAGTAAAAATAATTCAAAGAAATATAATTTTATTATATTTTGAAGAAAAGTATTTATTTTGATAGTTTCGAAATGTTTAAAAATAGTTTAAACCGTATAAAAACTTTTTATTTCGAAATAAGGGCATATCGGGGGGAAAATGACAATTCTATTGAAAATTGGGCAAACGATTTTGGAAATGGGTCGTATGAGTATTCAATTTTCTTGTAATCTCGTGTTTAAGAACTTTGGTCTTGTCGGAATTTACATTTGACAAACGGTTTTAATGATTATCGAAACGAGCCAAAACCGACTCGTAAAATCCCGACTTAAACCCGCTCCTTTCCTTCCTCCTTTCCTTTCCCGCGGACACCCCTTCCCCCTTCCTTTTTTATGATTTTTCTTCATCTTCCTTACATTCTATTCCTAATCTAAACTAATAAACACCATTTTCATCAAATTCAAGCTAAAAGTCATCATAACTTCCTCATTTCTTATCGGATTTTCACATAATTTATATTTCCGGAATCCTCTCGTCGAGATCTACCTCCTGATATATTTTAATTTCAGTTTTCTTGATGTTGTTTTAAGACGAATTTTGGGTAATTTCGGTATTTATACTTATTGTTGTGTTTTTATTGTTTATTTAGGTGAAGAATTGGAGGACGAGTTTGGGGACTCGTATATTGTCGAAGATAGCGGCTAGTTGCTTGTTAGGGTTTGGTTTTTAAGGTGCTAATTGCTCATTTTCTAGCTTAAGGTAACATATTTCGAGTTACTCGACGAATAATCGTCACATTCTTTGTTTTTTTGTATGTTTTTGTGAATTTTATTTAAGTAGTTAATTCCATGTGATAATATGGTTGCATGCATGGCTAATTCATGTCTTTTGGTTAGTTTAAGTTAATATATTAGTATGGGAACGATTAATTATGTTTCAGACGGTGTTATACTGAACAAAAATGGAGAAATGGAGGTGTGGGAGTGGCGGCCAGCAGGCCCAGGCAGGCCCACGGCTGCCGTGGGGTTGGCCCGGGTTGGTCCGTCGCTTGTTTCGCGGTTTTTCATGCAATATTTGTCATTTTGGGTTCATTAAGGTTATAGTTAGTATAGGTTACATATGAGTACTCTCTTGAATTGAATCATATTAGTAGTAAAAATTATGTTAATGGTAAAAGTTATGTTTATATTGGTAGTTGAACATGTTAGGGTAGATTATAAAATGAAATTGTAATGATTAGGCTCAAAATGAATTTTATAGCGATAATTGTAATGTTTTGATGATTGTGCCGAAAACTGAGCCTTAGTCCCTTTGACTGATTCGATGTCAGTTAATTGAGTGATTGGTCAGCCGCAATTTAACCCGCACTCCGCAGGTGGGGTTGCGGGTAAAAATTCGGTTGGATGAAATTTTATATGAATTGGATAATCGGCCTTTTTCTTGTTTTAGGCCATTTATCAAGTTTTTAAGTTCACATGTATAGTTGGTTGAATTTAATAGTTTGTTATATTGTATAAACGGCCTTAGATTCCCTGAAGCCTTTAATATTGTTAAAATTGCTAGAATTGGAATGGGTATTGAATATCTCTTGCAGGTTGTTGTGTTTGTCATAGATAGGTCTTTATAGTCTTTGACGAGTATATGTTCACTGCTTAATAGCCTTTGTGTTCCTGACTTGTTGGGATTATATCCAAGTTGGGGCATGACCTCGTTACTTATTTTGATAGTAAGTGGTCAGCTTAAGTACTAGCCAACCCTTTGGTGGACTCCTTAGGGTACTCACTTTGTTTTAGAAAAATTGTGGGTCTTGGGTGCGGTGGTGTGTATCCGCATGTCTAGGTCTGCGCAGATTTTAGGCTAGGGTTGTGTTGTGTCTTGGCCATGTTTTATTAATATTAACCGCTGAGCCAAGATACCGGTTCGATTACCTTCCCTACCTCGTGGTATAGACTCGAGTTACAGAGTGACTATTGACGGTGCTAAGAACTTATGCCTGTCTTTGATATATTGCCCTTTCTTGTATGGTGATTTTATGAATTGTAATAGGTGAGATGTAAGCCGGTTACAATTGATAAAGTTTGGATTACTATTTGTTATATGTTTCACATGATAGTTTAATTTGGTCAGTTTAAGGGTCATATGTTAGAATACTTGATAATTAAATGATTTATCATGCTGTTTACATGTTTCACTACATGTTACATTAAATATGACGTTTCGTGGCTGGGAGGACTCGAAGTTACTCCCCACTGAATTGTGGCTTTCGTGTTTGTATAAAATGCGATTGACAGGTTGAAGATTTAGATGGGGTCACGGCATTTGAGCTAGTGAGCATAAGGAACCTTGGACCTAGTTTGGCTATTTTTAGTAGTAAACCTTTTAACTTTTGGTTATGTATATATTTTGAAGGGACATATGTCTCCCTCTTTTATTTTGGTTTGTATCATTATAATTCCTTGTCTTTAGCATAGTTATGTAAATTAGTTTATTAGCTTTTGCAGGTATTGGCACTCTTAAATTGGAGGTGTTTGTGAATGGTTTAGGAAAATTTTAAAAATTACAGGTTTTGTCTAGTTGAACCAATTACAAACATATCCTACCAGTTCTTCCTTAGAATTTACGCCTTTATTTAAGGCTAAAAATGAGGGTGTCACATCCTTCCGGTGGATTCAACCAACTTCTTGGCCTTGCCTTTGAGGTTCATCATTTTGGAGTTGAGGAAATGGGGGTTGTGTTTGGCTTTTGATGTGAGGGGAGTGTTTTTGAGGAAGGAGATGAGTGTTTTAGGGTTTGATAAGGTGAAGAAATGAGGGATAAAGGGGGTGATTTTATAGAAGAAGAAGAGAATCCGGGCGGATAAGGGTGGGACCTGTCCGGTTTATCCGAGAAAAAGGGGCCAATCCGAGCGTCTTTGCAGCGGGACGGGCGTCTCGTGCCTGTAGGAGACGGGCGTCTTCCCACAAATCCGGGCGGATTCTAATACAGGGATTCTGCTAAGTTGAGAGCAGGAAGAAGACGGGCGTCTTTCGCGTTTGAACGGGCGTCTTGCGGAGAATCCGCCCGTCCTCTGAGACAGCGCCAACCATTTAATTGACGAGGGTCCTGGACGGGCGGCCAGGCTTTGGGACGGGCGTCTTCAGCTCCTTTTCTTCTTTTTCTTTCCTTTCCTTTCACAATCATACCCTTTCACCAATTTGGTATTCCTCCTTATCTTTTTACATGGTGGTTTAAGATAGGACTCCACTAGTTCAAATTGTAGAAATTCTTATCCATAGAGCTCAAGGCTCTCAATAGAAGATCAAAAGCTTGTGAGCAAGCTCCAAATAGACACAAGTATGGGTTGGTCCATTTGAACATGAAATTTGGCCAAGGAAGCTTGTAAAATGTTCTTTTTCTGTTTGCTTTGTCTTCGGCGTTAGAGCTTTCCCAATGCTTCCAATGAATAAGCCCATGATTCTTGTCAACACTAGGCATGAAGTATGGTTCATTTTCATCCGTAGACTTCCACTCACCGACTTCTTCTTTAATTTCGGTGATGATGATAGCATTTTGATTTTTCAATCCTTCCAAGGTGGAAGAAGAATTCTCATGACCTTGATGATCGAGTTCCTTAGAGGTTGACATTGTGGATGCCAAATTTCCACAAGTAGCTTCATTTGCAAGCTTCTCTTTGAGCATCTTCAGCAAATAGCTTTTATATGATACTTTGGCCTTTTGAAGAAGGTCCAACATATCATCTTCAATGATCATTGGCTCCATGATAGGTGTCAAGTAGTCTTCGTGAGGGATAGGGGAAGGACGTTCTTCTTCATGATAGGATATCTCAAATGTCTCAAGGATAGGTTCCTCAAGCAAAGTGACATTACGAGTCCATCTGTTAGGCTCATCGTCATTGTTGCTATCTTCATATGAAGCATAAATGGGGGCTTCGTTCAACTCTTTCCCCAACATCTCAATATTCACTACAAAGGACACACCCTCATACTCACAAAGGCTAAGAGTATTTGGCTCACTCAACCTCATGTCTTCCTTGTCGAACACAACACTTTCATATTCTCAAGAGCTCAAAGAAATTGGCTCTTCCCATTCTTCATTCTCCATGTCAAAAGTTACTACTTCAAATTCGCATTCATGATCAATGTCCAAGGAGTGACGAGGGGTGGTTTCTTGGGATTCTCTGATTTGAGCAATTTGAATCTCTAATTCCTCACCTTGGGCAACAATGCCTTGGAGAACATTGTCCCTCTTTTGGCTCTCCTCTATCATTTGTTTGAAGAAGTTTTGTTGATCTCCCATCATTTGGAGAATCACATTTTGAACGGGTTCATTTTCTTGTTGTGGGTAAGTGTGAAAGTGGTTGTATTGTGGCAATTGAAAGTCATTATGAAGTGGGTATTGGGTGGGTGGTTGTTGTGGATATTGGATGTGGTGATTTTGGTAGGAAAATTTGGGGTAGTAGTTAGGATTTTCATTGTATGAATAGTAAGGTAGGTTTGTGTTGACTTGCTCCTCAAACTCCCCATACCCATAGTCATACCCAAATGATCCACCACATACTCCATATATAAAATATTTCATCATCATGGCTAAGACAAGGAAACAACTACAAGCATGGAAACTACACAAAAACGGTAAGAACAATCCTTGAGGAACAAGTTCCTCAATGTGAAAGCAAAATCAAAATAGACAAACAAGTAAGAACTTAATCACATAGAACCATCCCCGACAACGGCGCCATTTTGATGGGTGGTGATGTTGTCGGGTCACATCCAATCAAACACATTTATAATACTAAACATACAACTAGTTAGCGGTAAGTAGAGGTCGATCCATGGGACGGTGTGCTTTGGGTTGTAAGTCTATCTATCTCAATTTATGCTAGTGTCACAATTGATGGGGTTTGTAGTTGTATTCTAAACTAGTGAAAGTAACAAAGTAAAGCAAACAATGAACTCGGAAATGTAAACAAATGACTAAATGCACTAGGATGTCATGGGTTCATAAGGGATTCATGAGAGTTGATCATACAAACATGTTTCCTACTAGATGCAAGCAAGTATTGTTGTGATAAATTGAGTTGGTTTATATCTTACAATCCTAGGAAGGTTTGGGTCCGGGAGCCGAATCGATTAGATTGTACAACACCTAAAAGTCGACTTAATCCTCCCTATCCAACTATATGCATGGTCTAATGAGACTCGAGTTGGTTTATGTCTTACAAGTCTCATTGAAAAGGTAAGTGATGGTTGTAAATGCAAGGATTCATAGGCTTAGCATTTCATCAAACATTTTTTTTTTTTGGGAAAGGTAAGCTTCTCATTAAAAATAGAGTGTCCCAATTACAAACAATATCATCATTCAGAACATTAACCTTATATTAGGCCTTCTGAAGATGATCAAGCCATACTAATACATTTGCATTTCGAGTTTTAATGTCACAATGTCTAAGTCTAATCTTAACTTCATGCTTCACCCTGTCAACAAGAACTGTTGGTCGCCATATAAATCCATCCACCCTGCTAGTATTCCTCATCTGCCATATCTGATACATCAAGCAAGCTAATACCACAACAATCACCATCTTCTTGCAAGCAGAAGGCTGCCTCCACTTGATCATCCACTGGATACACTTCGTGTCAGGTAGCTTAATGTTACACCAGTCACTGGTATATTTAAGACACTGTTTGCTATAGTAGCATTCAAAAAAGAGATGATTATGATTCTCTTCCTGAGTGCCACATAGGAAACATCTGTTGCTAGTAAGAATCTTCATCCTACACAGCCTGTCTTGCGTGAGTAGCCTTTGATGTGCCACTAGCCAACATAGAAAGGTATGTTTAGGAATAATCCATCTGTTAAGAACCCATGGGTACCAAGGGACTTTCTCTCCATCAGGTTTCAACCATTTGTAACCAATACTAACAGAATAGTGTGCTAAGCCATTCCTATCAGTATAAAGCTCTTTGAACATGTCTTTAACCTGGCAATTTTTTCTCCAGCCCCAACTACTGCCCACTCCAGGTTTATAATTCATCCAATCAGTCTGTTTAATATACACAGCGTGCACCCATCTGACCCATAAATGGTCTTTTTTCTGAGTTACCCACCATGCATATTTGCCAATACTGGCCGAATTCCAGAGGTGCAGATCCTTGAGTCCCATGCCACCTTGTTTCTTTGGTTTACAAACCTGTTCCCATGAGACTATAGCAGGACTTTCACTTTGATCAGTTCTATGCCACAGAAAAGCTCTGCAATTTGCCTCAATCCTGCCAATGACAACTTTAGGTTGAATAAAAATTCTACTCCAATAGCTATGCAAGGTAGAAAGGACGGCCCTAATTAAAACAATCCTCCCTGCATAAGAAAGTTTACGAGAACCCAGGCTCCTGATTCTATCCACCACCCTCTCAACAAGACAGGTGCAGTCAAGAATAGAAGGTCTCTTAAGGGAGACATTGACTCCCAGATATTTAAAAGGGAAAGTCCCTCTTTTAATCCCTGAATTCTGCTCAACCTCTCTTACCAGTATTTCATCAATCCCATTGCAGTAAAAATTGGACTTACTCTTATTCATACATAGGCCTGATGCTTGAGAAAAATAATCAAAAGCTTTGAGCATCAGATTGATTGAAGCTTTATCTCCTTTACAGAACAAAATCAGGTCATCTGCAAAGCACAAGTGTGTGAGTTTGACTCTATTGCATAGTGGATGAAACTTAAATCTCTCCATCTGCTGAACTACCCCCAAAATTCTGCTCAAGTATTCAAGATAAATAGTGAACAAAAGAGGAGAAAGGGGATCTCCTTGTCTGAGCCCTCTTTGTCCCTTAAAGAAACCAAAAATATTGCCATTAAGAGCCAAAGAATAAGAGGGAGTAGTCATACACTGTACCACAAGTTGAATAAATTTAGGAGGGAAACCCATAGCCTCCATCATGTCAGCCACAAAACTCCATTCAACTGAATCATAAGCTTTTTGTAGGTCAAGTTTCATCATGATTCTAGGTGAACAGCTCTTCCTCTTGTATAGCTTGATAAAATCCTGACAAATCAGGATATTGCCAACAATGTCTCTTCCTTTTATGAAAGCACTCTGAGATGAACTAATCACATCAGGAAGAACCTGGCCAAGCCTTGCACATATCACCTTAGAGAGGCATTTATAAATTGTATTACAACAGGCAATTGGCAATTACGAATTGCAACACACTGTCGGGAGCTCGGTTTTTGGGAGAAGAGTGAGGATAGTAGTGTTGCATTGTTTTAACAGCTGGCCAGACTGGAAAACCCCCTTTACAGCAGCAATCACATCAGGTCCAACAATGTCCCAATTATCTTTAAAAAACTGACTAGTATAGCCATCAGGTCCAGGGGATTTTGTACCTGGAATGGCATACATAGCCTGTTTTATCTCATCACCATTTACAGGAGCTAACAATATGTCACAGTGTGCTGAGTTAGACATTGACCAGGTGCCACAACCTTCTTATTAATATTAGTAACCTTTTTAGAAGTACCCAACAGCACTTTATAATATTGCTCAAATGCTGCCTGGATAGCATCAAGGTCATCACACATGTTTTGATCCATATCCCTGATTTGAAACACCCTATTCTTGGCCCTTCTTCTTTTAATCCGGGCATGGAAATATGAGGTGTTATCATCCCCAGATTGCATCCACTCACATTTAGCTTTTTGTCTCAAGTATTGATCTCTAGCAACTTTGAGATCAGCAAGATCTTTAGCACAATCCTTTTCAGACTTACACAAATCTTCATTGAGGGGGTCTTGTATCAACTGAATTTGGAATTGCTGCAAGGCAATCTCATTAATATGAGTAAGATTCTCAATGTCCCCAAATTGCTCCTTATTCAATTTTCTCAAACCATTTTTCAAGCCCTTCAATTTTTGGACAACTCTAAACATTGGAGTGCCATGACTCTCCTTACTCCATCCATTCCTAACAATGCTGTCATAGTCTGGGGCTAATGACCACATATTGAAGTATTTAAAAGGAGAGCCTCTTCTAAGAACTTCCCCCTCTAGATGTACAAGCCCAGGGCAGTGATCAAACAAGCCTTCAGGCAAAAAATGCACGAAACTATCAGGGAAAATATCCAACCAATCCACATTAACTAGGACCCTATCCAACCTGCTATAAACCTTAGTGCCATGTTCATGTTTATTAGTCCAAGTATAGAAAGACCCCTTGGCTCCAAGATCTGCTAACTGACAGTCCTGAACCACCTGGGATAGAGGAGCCATCTCAGCATGAGAAATAGGAGCCCCCCCAATTCTTTCATTGCTAGCCATGACTGCATTGAAGTCACCTCCAACTACCCAAGGCCCTCTCACAATCTTACAATATTTCCTTAGACTATCCCATAAAGGATGTCTTTCAGCCTGCTTATTCAATCCATAAACAACAGTAAACCAAAATTCTTTTCTCCTTGCTTTATCCAGAACCTTAGTATGAATGCTCAACAAAGAACATCAATAATTTCAACATCAAAAGCTTTAGGATCCCAAATAAGCCAAATCCTTCCCCCTTTATGCAGACTAGAGTTGGTACAAATGGACCAATCATCACAAATATTAAGCTTAACTTTATTCCAGTTCTTAATTTTTATTTTAGTCTCTAACAAACCACAAATACCCACTTTATTCTGAGATAAGAACCTCTTTATTTCTAACTGTTTAGTGGGATTATTCGAGCCTCTAATGTTCCAAAAACTGCAACTACCCATTCTCAGTTATAGATTTGCTGGACTCCCCCTTCTCCATATTCCTCTATTCAATCAAACCCAATCTAGCCTTATGCATAGAGGTAGACAAAGCCTCCATAAAGGTCACTCCCCCAGTGGTAAATCTCTTCCCACCATCCTCATTTCTCATCAATCTTGATATGAATCGTCTAGGAAGAGAGTTCTCCACCACAGGAGTATTGACAACCATAACTGGAGTCATAACAGTAGCAGGCACAATAGGTGTAGAGGGAACCAATTTCTGAGCAGGTGTCTTCAATCTGCTCTCCCCGAACAGTGCGAGTCCTGAGCGGTTTTTTAACCGCACCGGTTTAGTTGCCCCAACACCCTTAGGCCTCCACACTTTCTGAACCCCAGGTTTATCCATCTTACCCTTCCTGCAATCAGTAGCCACATGACCTAACCCCTGGCATTGTGTGCACTTCAGAGGTAACCAGTCATAGACTACCTTTAAAGTCTGTATGTTTCCATTATCATCCACAAATTTAAGCACAGAAGGGAAAGTTTGGTCAATGTCTACTTCAATCATAATTCTGGCAAAACCTAAAAAATTTCTGTGAGAAGTAGCATCATCACACTTGATAAATTTGCCTACTCCACTACAGATTTTCTTCAGGCATTCGGTTCCCCAAAACTTAACATCCAGGTCAAATAATTTCATCCTCAAAGGGATCTTTTTAACATCATGTTTAACCAACTGCAAATCAGGACTCCACTCTTTCATGATAACAGGTTTATTATCAAAGAGAAGATGTCCATTATTAAGCACAAATTTCTGTTGTTCCTTAGTTTTGAAGCGAACGAGAAATATACCATTGGGCATGAATGAGATCTTATCAACCCCTTGCGATTTCCAGACCCTGTTGACGAAGCCTGTGAGAACAGAGCTTGGAGGATGCACGCTAAGTACGTAACAGACCACTGATGTAGACCAGTACTTGATTTCACCAGCAACATCTTCTTTGGTGACTTGAATCAGTACCGGTTCCTCCTGTTCTGATCGTTCTTCCACCGCTTCCTCCTGAACCCCGTCCTCATCTTCTAAAATAACTTCCAGTTCATCCTCGAACTCTTGTGACGAAAATTGTAACTGACGATGATGAGATTTTCCTTTGTTATTAGATTGTAGCTGAACATCATCCTGTTTTTTGTTATTTTTTTGATTAGAGATCGTCGATTTCTGTAAATTTTTGGTTAATTTTTTTGATCGAGCCATTGCTTGATGAAAAAGCTAACTAAAATTCATAGGTTTCTCTCTCTAACTTTCTCTCTCTATGACTTGACCATTTCATCAAACATAACATGTGCATAAGTTAAAATCACAACAAGCAAGCAAATTAATTATGGAAGCATATTAGATTAAGCATGAATCATCCCCATGTTGGTTTCCCCTAATTACCCATTAACCTTAGCTAAGTAACTTCTCACTCATGATCAAGTTTAACATGTTAATAAGGTTGTCAATCATACTAACAAAGCCAAACATGATGAACAAATAGGAAACATTAACAATAATTAAAAAGGAGATTAAGAGAATTATACCTATGGAGATTCCAAAATAATAATGCAAAGAATAATGGAAGAACTTGGTGATTGATGGAAGGTTGTCAATCTCCCAATAATAATCGAATAATCTTCAATTACCCAAAAATAACAAGTTTGAATAATAAACTTGAACAATAATTGAGGAAAGATTAATGTGTAATTTTGTGGAAAGATTAAATGATAATCTATTCTAATCTACTCCTAATCTAATCTAAGAGAACTTGATTTAATCGAAGGAAACTTGATTATCTCTAATAAAACTTGATAACCCAACCTCCCTTGATTATTTACAAATGGGGTATATATAGTAGGGATTCATTAGGTTAATTAAGCCTAAATTAGTAATTACACTTTTGAGTTTTGAGCAGGGAAACGCCGGTATTTTTCGAAGGATGGGCATCTTTCATTGAAGCTTGAAGAAGACGAAAGTTGCTGTACGGGAATCCGTGCGTCCTGGGGAGAAGACGGGCGGATTGTAGAGGGGTGCACGGGCGTCTTTGGGTGAAGACGCACGTCTTCTGAAGTCCTTGCACGGGCGTCTTGGGGAGAAGACGCACGTCTTCTGGAGTTTGGAGACGGCCGTCTTCTAGAGAAGCCGCACGGGTTGGAGTGCAGTCTCGTTTTCTCTTCTTTTCTTCCCTTTCCTTCACTTCTATTTTATTCTCGTGGGATTGGTCTTTAGTTCTTGCTTCCTCTTTAATCTTAGCACATCAAATATCGTCAAATAGTTTCAAAGCATGCACGAAAGACGGGAATTTCCGCCTTATTATCTTCTTTCCTACAAAACACAAGAATTGCACTAGGAAACCAAAATAGAAAGCATTTGACGGATAAAACGGCTATGGAATGTTATAATAGTATGCGAAATAGGCTCAATTAGGGGACTAAATATTCTCAAATAATGGTCACATCAGAATCCTCCTCCATGTCTACAATGACAAAGTCTACCGAGATGAAGAATTTTCCAATTCTCACCGGCACATCCTCCCATATCCCTAAAGGTGTCTTTGTAGATCGATCCGTCATTTGAAGCATAATATTGGTGCATTTGAGTTCTCCCATTCCTAGCCTTTTGCACACCGAGTATGGCATGACACTAACACTTGCTCCAAGGTCACATAAAGCTTTGTTGATTGTAGTGTCGCCAATAGTGCATGGAATAGAGAAGCTTCTCGGATCTTTGAGTTTTGGAGGGGAACTTCCTTGAAGAATAGCACTACTAACTTTGGTGAAAGCAATAGTCTTAAGCTTCCGGATTGATTTCTTCTTTGTAAGAATGTCTTTCATGTACTTTGCATAGGCCGGAACATGATTGATCAATTCCGTGAATGGGATTGAGACTTCTAAGTTCTTCACAATTTCCATGAACTTTCCAAGTTGTTCATCAAACTTTGGCTTAGTTTGACGACTTGGAAATGGAAGTCTAATCACAATAGGCTCCTTCTCCTTAGCCTTTTCCTAATTCTTCTTCTTTGAAACTTCTTGAATGGTGATGGGTTCTTCTTCCTTAGAGTTTTCAACTCTTTGCTTGTCACTAGCATTAAAAACGATTTCATCAATTGGCTTCTTTGGTCCTTCATACCTTGTACCACTCCTCAAATGGATGGCACTCACCGATTCATGTCTTGGGGGATTTCCTTGAGGTGGTAGTTGCCCCTTTTGTCTTTGAGAACTAGAAGATGCTAATTGAGACATTTGGGTTTCCAACATATTGGTGTGAGCTAGTATGTTGTTGATGGTGATATCTTTTGCTTGACTATCTTTTTGCATTTGATTGAAGGATTCTTGTTGATTCTTTTGCATTTGGAGGACCGCTTTTTGAAAATCAAGGCCTTGGTGATTTGCTTTATTGAGTGAAAGTTTGTTTTGATAACCTAGGCTTTGATTGTAAAAGGGTCTTTGAGCTTGGTTTCGCATTGGAGGTGGGGTGTATGTTTGTTGAGGGTTTTGAACATTTTGGCTTTTGTATGAAAGATGGGGATGGAACTTGGTATTCTCATTGTAATAGTTTGAATAAGGGGTACCCCTTTTGTTTGCTTGGGAAACATTTACTTGTTCACTTGTTCCCCTACATTCACATTGGTCATGTCCCAATGTTCCACAACTCGCACATACTTCACTTGCAATTGAGGATGATGCCATCATAGCATTAACATGTTGCTTGGGTGATTTGGAAGCTTCTTCAAGCTTAGCCATAGCCCTCTCTAACTTCAAATTAATGGTGTCAATAATGTGAGCACTTAATTGGGCACCCAATTTTGTAATGGAATCAACCTCATGCTTTCCTCCTTTAGTAGCCTTTCGAGGCCTACTATATTGCGAATTATAAACCGCCATTTTTTCAATTTTGGCCCACGTTTGATTGGCATCAACTTCGGTAAACATACCATTTGATCCCATGTTGAGGATATTGCGTGAATCTTCATAAGGGCCATTCCAAAATTGTTGCAGAACGAACCATTCGCTAAGCCCATGGTCTGGTCAAGAACGAAAAGTATCCTTAAATCTCTCCCATGCCTCATACAATTATTCCTCATCCCTTTGCTTGAACCCGGTGATTTGGGCTCTTAACATATTCGTCTTCTCCGGAGGGTAGAATTTTTTATAGAAAGCAAGAGCCAACATTTTCCATGAGTCAATAACAAGAGTAGACTTATCTAGGTCTTTTAACCATTGCTTCGCGGTACCAATTAAAGAAAAACGGAATAATACCCATCGGATTTGATCTTGAGTAACTCCGGTTTGAGAAATCGCATCACAATAGTCACAAAAAGTCTCCATATCCCTCCAAATTGACTTCTCTTAACTATTTGTATCAATACGAATTTGGCAATGAAATTACCGGTTAAATGTTGTGGTGTAGGAGTACTATTTGGTAGGTTCTACTTGGTAGGAACGGAATGTGATAAAAACTTAGGCATTGTGGGTTGATTTTGTGGTGGGTTTTTTATTGGGTTGTCCTCTCCTTCTCTTGCAAAAGGGTTGGTAAACTCAATGTTTGGTTGAATGTCCACAATTTCACTCATGCCTACAACTCTTGAAGTATTTCTAGCAATTCTTCTATTGATGGTTAAGGTCCTTTCAATTTCGAAATCAATAGGTAATGGATTACCTTGTGATCTCCTAGTCATGCAAAATATCAAATAACTTGAAAACAATTAGAACAAACCTTGAGGAATTTTACTTCTCCAAGGTGAAGAAAGACACAACTAAAACAATTAGAACAAACCTTGAGGAATTTTACTTCCCTGGCAACAGCGCCATTTTTGGTGTGGATTCAAACTCGTCGTCAAAAGCTACCAACCAAAACAATATTTATAACTCTACAAACTAATCTTAGTAAAGAGGCATGTAAAGGTCGGATCCCAAGGGACGGGTATTGATGTAGGATTTTCAATTGTAAATGGTCGTGTCCTAGGGTGTCACAATTTGGAGTATGAGGTAAGAGATCAACTAAAAACTAAATCAACAATAAAAACAAAACAAGGTAAAAAAATGGAGATGTAAACAATTGATTAAAAGCACTAGGGTGTCATGGGTTCATAGAGGAATCATGGAAATTGATCATACAAACATATTCTCATGTTATAAGCATGCAATTATTGTTGTGATGGGATCGAGTTGGTGTATACGCTTACTATCCCTAGGAAGGTTTGGGTCCCGGAGCCGAATTGGTCAACATTGTACAACACCTACAAGTCGAATTAATTCTTCCTATTTAACATTATGCATGGTCTATTGAGGCTCGAGTTGGTTTATATGCTTACAAGCCTCATTGAAAAGATAGGTGATGGATCAAAAAATGGAAGGATTCATAGGCTCGCATTTCATCAAACATAACATGTGCATAAGTTGAAATTACAACAAGCAAGCAAATAAAAAATGAAAACATATTAGATTAAGCATGAATCATTCCCCATGTTTGTTTCGCTTAATTACCCATTAACCCTAGCTACGGAAACTACTCACTCTTTATCAAATTTAACATGATAACATGGTTGTCAATTATAACAACAAAGCAAAACATGATGAATAAGTAAGAAAGATTAATAACAATTAAAGCAAGGATTAAGAAAATTATACCTCTGTAGATTCCAAAATAATAATGCAAAGAATAATAGAATTACTTGATGATTGATGGAGGGTTGTCAATCTCCCAATAATAACCCAATAATCATCTAGCTACCAAAAATAAATGATGAACAATGGAGAAATTTACAAGAAATTAAGATCTAATTAAGAAAGTATTAAGAAAGCATAAGCCAAGCATAAAACAAGCATGATAATCTAGGTAGTACAAAGGGGTATTTATACTAAAGATTAAGTACAAAAATTAGGGTTACTAAGGGCTTAAATGACTATTAAGACCCTTAAGAAAAGTTGAGGAAATGCTCCTCTCTTAAGAAAATGAGCATTTCCATTTTTGCTAGTCCTGTAAGGATATGCTCGTTCCGCGCGTCTGAATCTTGGCACGGAGGTCCTGTCTCGCAATCCGAGCGGATTGTCTTTGAGACGTTGGATTGTAGAGAAGGGAGACGGGCGTTTTGGCTGCAGGACGCTCGGATCTTGGTGAAGGGACACGTGCGTCTCCTCCATGATCCGCTCGGATCCTGGGATAGGCGGCTTTTCTTCCTTAACAATCCGCGGGGATCTTTTTGAGGATGCAAGGATCCTTTCGTCATTGCCCAATCTACTACATAGGCCTATAGTATCGTCCTCTCCTTTATGCTTGATCATTAGATGCGATCAATTTAGCTCCATTTCGCCATGTAAATCCAAGGTTAGCTCTCCTTTCCTACCAAGAGGGACAAAACCTCAAAGAATATGCAAAATGGGAGATTAAAGATAGTAAATGACCCAATTATGCACTATAAAGCATAAGAACGAGGTAAATTCGGGGACTAAATGTGCTCAAATTTGAGTCACATTATATAGTACCCTGCCAAACCCAAGAAAGTCGTGATTGTCTCTCAAATTCTGCAACATCAACCTTAAATGCTCCTCATGCTCCTCCTTAGTCTTAGAGTAGACTAAGATATCATCAATGAAGGCTACCAAAAACCGATCGAAAAACTGACTGAAGATGCGGTTCATCAAATCCATAAACACTGCAGGTGCATTAGACAACCCAAACGGTATCTTTGTAGATCGATCCTACATTTGAAGTGTAATATTGGTGCATTTGAGTTCTCCCATTCCTAGCCTTTTGCACACCGAGTATGGCATGACATTCACACTTGCTTCAAGGTCACATAAAGCTTTGTTGATTATAGTGTCGTCAATAGTACATGGAATAGAGAAGCTTCTAGGATCTTTGAGTTTTGGAGGGGAACTTCCTTGAAGAATAGCACTACTAACTTTGGTGAAGGCAATAGTCTTAAGCTTCCGGATTGATTTCTTCTTTGTGAGAATGTCTTTCATGTACTTTGCATAGGCCGCCGGAACATGATTGATCAATTCCGTGAATGGGATTGAGACTTCTAAGTTCTTCAAAATTTCCATGAACTTTCCAAGTTGTTCATCAAACTTTGGCTTAGTTTGACGACTTGGAAATGGAAGTCTAATCACAATAGGCTCCTTCTCCTTAGCCTTTTCCTAATTCTTCTTCTTTGAAACTTCTTGAATGGTGGTGGGTTCTTCTTCCTTAGAGTTTTCAACTCTTTGCTTGTCACTAGCATTCACTATGTCTTCATCAATTGGCTTCTTCGGTCCTTCATACCTTGTACCACTCTGGTCGGACTCACTTGGAGTTTAATTTCGGTTACTTGTCGTTAGGAACACCTAGACCAAAACAATATTTATATCTCCACAAACAACTCTACTATTAGTAAAGAGGTAAGTAAAGGTCGGATCCCAAGGGACGGGTATTGATGTAGGATTTTCGATTGCAAGTAGCGGTGTCTAGGGGTGTGATGATTTAGGTTGAGAGAAGAAGATCACTAAACTAAATAGCAATAAAAGTAAACAAGCAAGATGATTAAAATAAGATGTAAACAATGGATTAAAACCACTAGGGTGTCATGGGTTCATAGGGGATTCATGGGATTTGATCATACAAACATGTTTTCAACTAGATGCAAGCAATTATTGTTGTAATGGGATCGAGTTAGTGTATATCTTACAATCGCTAGGAAGGTTTGGGTCCCGAAGCCGAATTGATTAGATTGTACAACACCTACAAGTCGACTTAATCCTCCCTATCCAACAATATGCATGGTCTAATGAGACTCGAGTTGGTTTATGTCTTACAAGTCTCATTGAAAAGATAAGTGATGGGTAAAAAATGCAAGGATTCATAGGCTCGCATTTCATCAAACATAACATGTGCATAAGTTGAAATTACAACAAGCAAGCAAATTAATTATGAAAGCATATTAGATTAAGCATGGATCAATCCCCATGTTGGTTTCCCCTAATTCCCCATTAACCCTAGTTAAGGAAACTACTCACTCACTATCAAGTTTAACATGTTAACAAGGTTGTCAATCACATTAAC
Organism: Silene latifolia; assembly: GCF_048544455.1. Taxonomy (NCBI): domain Eukaryota; kingdom Viridiplantae; phylum Streptophyta; class Magnoliopsida; order Caryophyllales; family Caryophyllaceae; genus Silene; species Silene latifolia. Next base: position 92,378,321 of record NC_133533.1, read on the forward strand.
AAAGCAAAACATGATGAATAAATGAAGATGATTAACAATAATTAAAAAGGGATTAAGAGGATTATACCTACTAATGATTCCAATAATAAAGCAAAGACTAATAGAAGTACTTGATGATTGATTGGAAGGTTGTCAATCTCCCAATAATAACCCAAATAATCTTCAATTACCCAAAATAAAAGATGAACAATAGAGAAATTAAGGAAATGAGATTTGTGTTAAGACTTAATTAGAAGTTGATTACAAGATTAAAGAGAGATTAGAATAATATAAACTACACTAAAGATAAATAAGAAGAACATGATATTCTAATTAGACTAATGGGGTATTTATAGTGGGGATTAGGTGCACAAATTAGGGTTTACTAAAGGCTTAAATGAGGATTAAGTCCTTGAGGAATCGCTCCTCTCAGAAAAGATGCGGGTCTCCTTTTTCCTAGGCATTCGAAAATATGCGCATCTTTCATGGAGCAAGAAGAGGACGTTGTGGGCCTGTAACACAATCCGAGCGTCCAAGGATCAGGACGAGCGGATTCTCAGGTGGCTGGACGAGCGGCCTTCAAGCTTGGACGCTCGGGTTCTGGCAGTTTTGGACGAGTGTCCCGACAAGTGCGACGCTCGGGTCTTGTCGCAGCCTTCCTTTTTCTTCTTTTCTTCTTCCTTCTTCCAACAATCCTGCGAGATCTTGCCGGAGATGCAAGGATCTTTCTTCATCATTGCCCAATCTACTACATAGGCCTATAGTATCGTCCTCTCCTTTATGCTTGATCATTAGATGCGATCAATTTAGCTCCATTACGCCATGTAAATGCAAGGTTAGGTCTCCTTTCCTACCAAGAGGGACAAAACCTCAAAGAATATGCAAAATGGGAGATTAAAGATAGTAAATGACCCAATTATGCACTATAAAGCATAGAAACGAGGTAAATTCGGGGACTAAATGTGCTCAAATTTGAGTCACATTATATAGTACCCTGCCAAACCCAAGAAAGTCGTGATTGTCTCGCAAATTCTGCAACATCAACCTTAAATGCTCCTCATGCTCCTCCTTAGTCTTAGAGTAGACTAAGATATCATCAATGAAGGCTACCAAAAACCGATCGAAAAACTGACTGAAGATGCGGTTCATCAAATCCATAAACACTGCAGGTGCATTAGACAACCCAAACGGTATCTTTGTAGATCGATCCTACATTTGAAGCGTAATATTGGTGCATTTGAGTTCTCCCATTCCTAGCCTTTTGCACACCGAGTATGGCATGACATTCACACTTGCTTCAAGGTCACATAAAGCTTTGTTGATTATAGTGTCGCCAATAGTACATGGAATAGAGAAGCTTCTAGGATCTTTGAGTTTTGGAGGGGAACTTCCTTGAAGAATAGCACTACTAACTTTGGTGAAAGCAATAGTCTTAAGCTTCCGGATTGATTTCTTCTTTGTGAGAATGTCTTTCATGTACTTTGCATAGACCGGAACATGATTGATCAATTCCGTGAATGGGATTGAGACTTCTAAGTTCTTCAAAATTTCCATGGACTTTACAAGTTGTTCATCAAACTTTGGCTTAGTTTGACGACTTGGAAATGGAAGTCTAATCACAATAGGCTCCTTCTCCTTAGCCTTTTCCTAATTCTTCTTCTTTGAAACTTCTTGAATGGTGGTGGGTTCTTCTTCCTTAGAGTTTTCAACTCTTTGCTTGTCACTAGCATTCACTATGTCTTCATCAATTGGCTTCTTCGGTCCTTCATACCTTGTACCACTCTGGTCGGACTCACTTGGAGTTTAATTTCGGTTACTTGTCGTTAGGAACACCTAGACCAAAACAATATTTATATCTTCACAAACAACTCTACTATTAGTAAAGAGGTAAGTAAAGGTCGGATCCCAAGGGACGGGTATTGATGTAGGATTTTCGATTGCAAGTAGCGGTGTATAGGGGTGTGACGATTTAGGTTGAGAGAAGAAGATCACTAAACTAAATAGCAATAAAAGTAAACAAGCAAGATGATTAAAATAAGATGTAAACAATGGATTAAAACCACTAGGGTGTCATGGGTTCATAGGGGATTCATGGGATTTGATCATACAAACATGTTTTCAACTAGATGCAAGCAATTATTGTTGTAATGGGATCGAGTTAGTGTATATCTTACAATCGCTAGGAAGGTTTGGGTCCCGAAGCCGAATTGATTAGATTGTACAACACCTACAAGTCGACTTAATCCTCCCTATCCAACAATATGCATGGTCTAATGAGACTCGAGTTGGTTTATGTCTTACAAGTCTCATTGAAAAGATAAGTGATGGGTAAAAAATGCAAGGATTCATAGGCTCGCATTTCATCAAACATAACATGTGCATAAGTTGAAATTACAACAAGCAAGCAAATTAATTATGAAAGCATATTAGATTAAGCATGGATCAATCCCCATGTTGGTTTCCCCTAATTCCCCATTAACCCTAGTTAAGGAAACTACTCACTCACTATCATGTTTAACATGTTAACAAGGTTGTCAATCACATTAACAAAGCAAAACATGATGAACAAATGAAGATGATTAAAAATAATTAAAAAGAGATCAAGAGAATTATACCTACTAATGATTCCAATAATAAAGCAAAGAATAATAGAAGTGCTTGACGAATGATTGGAAGGTTGTCAATCTCCCAATAATAACCCAAATAATCTTCAATTACCCAAAATAAAAGATGAACAATAGAGAAATTAAGGAAATGAGATTTGTGTTAAGACTTAATTAGAAGTTGATTACAAGATTAAAGAGAGATTAGAATAATATAAACTACACTAAAGATAAATAAGAAGAACATGATATTCTAATTAGACTAATGGGGTATTTATAGTGGGGATTAGGTGCACAAATTAGGGTTTACTAAAGGCTTAAATGAGGATTAAGTCCTTGAGGAATCGCTCCTCTCAGAAAAGATGCGGGTCTCCTTTTTCCTAGGCATTCGAAAATATGCGCATCTTTCATGGAGCAAGAAGAGGACGTTGTGGGCCTGTAACACAATCCGAGCGTCCAAGGATCAGGACGAGCGGATTCTCAGGTGGCTGGACGAGCGGCCTTCAAGCTTGGACGCTCGGGTTCTGGCAGTTTTGGACGAGTGTCCCGACAAGTGCGACGCTCGGGTCTTGTCTCAGCCTTCCTTTTTCTTCTTTTCTTCTTCCTTCTTCCAACAATCCTGCGAGATCTTGCCGGAGATGCAAGGATATTTCTTCATCATTGCCCATCTACAACATTATGTACAAAGGCCTTCTAGTCTTTCTTCTCTTTGATGCTTGGTCATTGAATTCAATCAATTTAGCTCTATTTTGCCATGAAAATACAAGGTTTGCACTCCTCTCCTACCAAGGACACAAAACCTCAAAGAATATGCAAAACAAAGGACTAAAGATAGTAAATGACCCAAATATGCACTAAAAAGCATAGGAATGAGGCTAATTCGGGGACTAAATATGCTCAAATAAGGGTCACATCACACTCCTCAAATGGATGGCACTCACCGATTCATGTCATGGGGGATTTCCTTGTGGTGGTTGATGCGTGTCTAAAATATGATGTTTTACACCCCATTTTACACGCATTTCAGAGCTCAATTATGTAGTTTATGCTACTATTTGCCCCATTTCGTCTACTTTCGTATTTTTATGTAATATTGCAGATTTATGCGGAAATGAGTAGAAATCGAGCTGAATCCGTCCTTAAGTACTTAGCATTGCATTTGACATGGAGTAAAGACTCGGGAAGCGAACTTGGTGCGCATTTCAAGGCCTGAAGACATATTTGCGAGAGTTTAGAAGCAGACTACCAGCTACAACGGTCTATAGACTGACCTACATGGTCTATAGACTGTCAGAATGCTTCTCGACATTGCAGCCTTATTCAGATGGCTATATCTCGAGTTCTAAAGAAGATAATTGAGGTATTCTAGTTGGAGGTAAAAACTTATCGTCTTAGCTTTTCAACGCCGCATAGAACGCTTGATTTGACCAAGTAACGAAGAAATGACAGCTGTTTTAAGATCGGTGCGCGCTGCAGGAATTGTCAGAATGCATTACTGTACAGCGCTTGTGGTCGATCGACTGCCTGATATGGTCGATCGACCACCTCACGAGCTGATGCGCAATTTAAAAGACGAGAAATTAGAAAGCCCATTGCATATTAGGTTTAGGATTAAGAAGTTGCGTGATATTGCTATATAACGTAACCTTAGTTTTCAGAATAATCATCAAGTCTTTTATCAGAAAACTACAGGGAAATATTAGGGTTTGCATTTAAGTTTAATTATTCAATACAATCGGTACTATTGCTTTACCTTTGTTCGTACTTTCGGTTTCCTCCTATTCCATTCGGTATTCTTCTGCTCTTATTTCAGTTTTATTGCTTTATCTTCATTCATAGTATAGAATTGCTAGATTAGTTTCCCGAAGCCGAAATTATCGTCTTATTTTATTTGTTTGTTTAATTATTGCAAGCATGAATTCAGTAGTTTTATTCGTTGATTTTATTGTTGTTTTCATCATAGTCATGAGTAGCTAAATACCCTGTGCTAGGATGTAGGGGAACTGTAGTGTAGGCGGCATTAGAATAATGACCTAAATCGCGCCATGGTCGATCGACTGGGCTCCGTGGTCGATCAACTGGCCACGCTGAGCTTACCTTTGTTTTAATTAATTTAATTGCTATGTTTGACGAATCGAATGCATGCGACTAGTTAAATGCTTAGTATTTGACCGACCCAATAAGATCGAAAGATAGGGGAGGGAAATAGACTACCTAATTAAAACGACTAGATTAATGAGATCGAAAGATGACTTAATTTAGACTTATAAATCACTTTTCAGGACGAAAGTTAGCATTAGTGATATTAGGGACCTGTAGCTAGATCGAAAGATGCTACCTGTTAAGAATGGACCGAGAGGACTTCTTATTTACCCGTCTCACGTGATTATTTTAGACTTACTTAGTATGCTGCCACCGAAACTACAGTGAACTGACCATCTTAGTACCCTTTTTATATTTGATTTCTTACATTTCTTTAGTTTAGTTTATTTTTCATTGCCTTTAGTCATAGATCAACTCAACTCAAAACCCTCACACATTGTTACCTTAAGACTAAAATTAGACAACTAATAATTGCATGCCTCTCTGTGGTTCGACCGTGACTGCCACTAGCTATAGTTGTAGTTTGGACTTATAAATTTATCTTTGGTGCACAACGACAGGCATCAAATTTTGGCGGCGTTGCCGGGGAGGCAATTGTTTAAGATTATTAGTTGTTTTTCATTTTAGTCTGTTTTTCGCCTCTAGGGAAGACTGAGTACCTTGAGGCAGTTCTTATCTTCTTCTTTAGTGTTGTTTATTTGCAGTACTTCAGGAGAGTCCACTCATGTTTCATTCTTGGGAGCAGCAGGTGGAGATTTGTGGGAGATGCGGCGCTGAGGGGCATGATTCTACTATATGCCGAGCAGATATGGACCAAGTTTATGCTTACTTGCAATATAAACAAGGTCATTATACGCCGCCACATCCGTACTATCAACAAGGCTTTCAAGAGCCTTCATATTCCTTTACACCGCCTCAGCAAGATCCTCTTCCTTCTGAAGAAAGTGCGGAATTGAAGTCTATGGTGAAGATGCTTAAACTCCAAATGCAAGAAGAGGCTGAACAGAGAGAAGCTTCTTTCAAAAGACTTGAGCTTCTCTTGGCTCAAGTAGCTGCCGAGCAAAATGAGGATATGTATGACTCGGAGGATGATGATTTGGAGGAAGATGAAGCGTCAATTGAAGATTTCAATGCTGTGCCACATGAAGAATTCGATCAAGCAGATTTGTGTGGTCGAACGATCGACATTGCAGAAGGGAAAGCGGTCGATCGAGTGGAACCAGTGGTCGATCGACCAGTTATGCTGGAGGAGGAAACTACTCGATCGAGTAGTGACGCTGTTCGATCGACCCCTGCATCCTTGGGAATTGTTAAATCGTCACCAACGCCTATTCCGGATGACGATGAGAAGGTAAATGAAGACCATTCCTATCCGATTAGAGGTAATTCCACTCCTTTAGTCAATTATGTATACCTTCTTACTCCTTCTGTTGAACCATTTGCTGCTGTAGAATTGACGCCTCCGCCCCAGTTTGGGGACAAATTGGAGGAACATCGCTTTGTTTCTCTTTCTACAGGTCTTGACAAGTTCAAAGACCCCGGAGGTGAGTTGGGTATTCCTAGCTCGAAGTCTGGAACTGCTCGTATATATGATCCAGGAGGAGGTCTTGATGAGGATATGCCGTCTAAGAAGAAGTCAGTGTTGAGGTGAAAGATTGGGATCCGGATGCTGCGAGACGTTGTTGTTCTTCCGTTGCCTTGTTGTGGATGCCGGGAGTAGATTTGACAGTTGCTGAAGCCACTGCATTCAGTCAGAAGCCTAGTAGTGGGCCAGTGATTTGTGCTTTTTGATGATCGAAAAATGGGTCGACCTGGGACCGTCTATTCTAGCGCTACCGGAAGGCAACCCGGAGTTTGAAACATTTCGTTTTATTTGGTTTTGGAACATTTAGCTTTTTTTGTTTTTTGTGTGCTCTAATAATTAGCTATGCTTTAGACGGTTATTTTGGGTTTTTGCGCAATTTTGGGCGCGTTATTATGTGTATTTACAGGTTTATAGACCTTGTTAGCTCGAGCTATTGAGCTAATTCGAAGAAAATCAGAAGTTACAGCAGGTTTTCCAGTCGATCGACTACCTTCTATAGTCGATCGACTGAGCTGCGAATTCCAGGAGCTGTTGTTCCTGTTCATTCTGGTCGATCGACCACCTTTCGCTGCTGGACCTGTTCACGACCTTTCCCCTGCTGTGTTTGGTCGATTTGCGGAATTGAGGGAGTTTTCTACTCCACTTTATTTTCCGTCATTTTTCTGATTTCTTCCATTTTCTTATTTTTGCACATAATTACCGCTTCAACATTGTTTTCTCGGTTTTACGCGCGGTACTTGTTTATCTTTTCAGGTACTTATTAGTAGCACTATTGGATACTGAAACCTCCTAGCTCACGCTGGTTTGGGGAGGTTTCCTTTTGCTGCACTTAAAGTCTTGTGAGTTTCCGAGTCCTTTTCATGTCTTGTTTATTTATTTTCTCGCAAAATCCCATTTCCCTTTTATTTCATTACATGATTTTGCACAATGGGGACATTGTGTGATTTGGTTTGGGGAAGGGTTTTGCATTGCATTCATATGTTTTATTGCATTTCTGTTTCACGTTTTTTTTTGCATTTCAGTTTGCATTGTTTATTTCATTTCTCTTATATATACCAAAAAATTTCAAAAATTTCAAAAATATATCATGTTTATTTTAGCATATAGGTCGAGTCGGAACGGTAGTACTTCAATGATGACATTGCATTTTCAGCTGTTTATGCCTAAGCCTTGCTAATTGACATGTTTTTAGTAGAATCAATATGCATAGTCTACGAGTTTTCGTTAAATTTCTTGCTGGACTTGAGACTTGACTTAGATTTTTGGCAAACTACTTATATATTCTGAGTTTTAGAGCCCTATAACTGGTGTCATCTATGACCGGTTTATCTAGGATTGTGAGTAGTACTCCTTATGAGACATGTTACATAAATGTGCATAAATATGAACTTAATCTGCTTAATACCTGTATGCATTCGGGTTCGTGGTTAGTTGATACATGTGGAAGAGGTTTCCCTTTTCTCATTTTACCCATAAGCTCCACACTGCCAAAAATAGCTTTTTGTCCCGTTAACTACATCCTACACTTAGCCTGCCCTTGACAAGCTAGTAGTTTATGTTCTTGGGATTGTTACTTCGTTTTTGGTGGCATATGCTCATTTTGAGATGATGTTGGGATGATGAAAAAGGAAGAAAAGAAAAAGAAAAAAAAAGAAGAAAAATGATTCGAAAAAGAAAGAAAAAGAGAAACGCATGTGTACTGTAGAGGGCAGTCGATCGACTGGACTCATTGGTCGATCGACTGCAGCCCGAGAAAAGAAAAAGAAAAAAACAAAATCACATGGTTGAAGTTTTGAGTAGTTGGTGGTTTTATTCCCATGCTTTATTATTATCACTTGGGGAATTACAATTATACCGGAGATTGTGAGATTTGTGCTTGTTATTAGCACCATTTCGATTGATTTTGAGCAGGAAGTTGGATGTTGTCATATGGTTCTGTTTAGGTACTAGCTTGATTACCTATACCTCCACATTCCCATAATTGTTTTGCCTCTTCTTCCCATACCTCACATATCCATATTTACCTCGGCATGTGTTATGATCATCTGTTTTGTTGGAATGCATATGTATGGTTGTAGAGATTATTTTCATATTAGATTGCAGGCATGTTCTTATAGGTCGTAGTTAGGTGAGTGTCACTACAAAATGAATTCTTTCCATCTTTACATTATTCACCTGTGCTTATGTGTGATATGAGCGACCCGTGAGAGTCCAAAATGCTAAGTCTCTACAGTTGACGGTTCAGCAGTTTTTAACGACTTCATAATTCGTTTGCATGACTCACATTGCTAGTTGATTGTTAGTTGCATTAAATTGGCTTAGGCTATTCTGTTTGCATTTCGCTCTGAGATTGAACTCGTTCCATTAGGTTCTAGGATCGAGTCTAGTTCTTGCTTGGGGACAAGCAAGGGTTTGGTTTGGGGAAGTTTGATGCGTGTCTAAAATATGATGTTTTACACCCCATTTTACACGCATTTCAGAGCTCAATTATGTAGTTTATGCTACTATTTGCCCCATTTCGTCTACTTTCGTATTTTTATGTAATATTGCAGATTTATGCGGAAATGAGTAGAAATCGAGTCAAATCCGTCCTTAAGTACTTAGCTTGCATTTGACATGGAGTAATGACTCGGGAAGTGAACTTGGTGCGCATTTCAAGGCCTGAAGACATATTTGCGAGAGTTTAGAAGCGGACTACCAGCTCCAGCGGTCTATAGACTGACCTACATGGTCTATAGACTGTCAGAATGCTTCTCGACATTGCAGCCTTATTCAGATGGGTATATCTCGAGTTCTAGAGAAGATAATCAAGGGATTCTAGTTGGAGGTAAAAGCTTATCCTCTTAGCTTTCCAACGCCGCTTAGAACGCTTGATTTGACCAAGTAACGAAGAAATGACAGCTGTTTTAAGATCGGTGCGCGCTGCAAGAATTGTCAGAATGCATTACTGTACAACGCCTGTGGTCGATCGACTGCCTGATATGGTCGATCGACCACCTCACGGGGTGATGCGCAATTTAAAAGACGAGAAATTAGAAAGCCCATTGCATATTAGGTTTAGGATTAAGAAGTTGTGTGATATTGCTATATAACGTAACCTTAGTTTTCAGAATAATCATCAAGTCTTTTATCAGAAAACTTTAGGGAAATATTAGGGTTTGCATTTAAGTTTAATTATTCAATACAATCGGTATTATTGCTTTACCTTCGTTCGTACTTTCGGTTTCCTCCCATTCCATTCGGTATTCTTCTGCTCTTATTTCAGTTTTATTGCTTTATCTTCATTCATAATATAGAATTGCTAGATTAGTTTCCCGAAGCCGAAATTATCGTCTTATGTTATTTGTTTGTTTAATTATTGTAAGCATGAATTCAGTAGTTTTATTCATTGATTTTATTGTTGTTTTCATCATAGTCATGAGTAGCTAAATACCCTGTGCTAGGATGTAGGGGAACTGTAGTGTAGGCGGCATTAGAATAGTGACCTAAATCGCGCCATGGTCGATCGACTGGGCTCCCTGGTCAATCGACTGGCCACGCTGAGATTACCTTCGTTTTAATTAATTTAATTGCTATGTTTGACGAATCTAATGCATGCAACTAGTTAAATGCTTAGTATTTGACCGACCCAATAAGATCGAAAGATAGGGGAGGGAAATAGACTACCTAATTAAAACGACTAGATTAATGAGATCGAAAGATGACTTAATTTAGACTTATAAATCACTTTTCAGGACGAAAGTTAGCATTAGTGATATTAGGGACCTGTAGCTAGATCGAAAGATGCTACCTGTTAAGAATGGACCGAGAGGACTTCTTATTTACCCGTCTCACGTGATTGTTTTAGACTTACTTAGTATGTTGCCACCGAAACTACAGTGAACCGACCATCCTAGTACCCTTTTTATATTTGATTTATTACATTTCTTTAGTTTAGTTTATTTTTCATTGCCTTTAGTCATAGATCAACTCAACTCAAAACCCTCACACATTGTTACCTTAAGACTAAAATTAGACAACTAATAATTGCATGCCTCTCTGTGGTTCGACCCTGACTGCCACTAGCTATAGTTGTAGTTTGGACTTATAAATTTATCTTTGGTGCACAACGATAGGCATCAGTGGTAGTTTCCCCTTTTGTCTTTGAGAACTAGAAGATGCTAATTGAGACATTTGGGTTTCCAACATATTGGTGTGAGCTAGTATGTTGTTGATGGTGATATCTTTTGCTTGACTATCTTTTTGCATTTGATTGAAAAATTCTTGTTGATTCTTTTGCATTTAGAGGACCGCTTTTTGAATATCAAGGCTTTGGTCATTTGCTTCATTGAGTGAAAGTTTGTTTTGATAACCTTGGCTTTGATTGTAAAAGGGTCTTTGAGCTTGTTTTCGCATTGGAGGTGGGGTGTATGTTTGTTGAGTGTTTTGAACATTTTGGCTTTTGTATGAAAGATTGGGATGGAACTTGGTATTCTAATTGTAATAGTTTAAATAAGGGGTACCACTTTTGTTTGCTTGGGTAAACAAAAGGCCATTTGATTGGCATCGACTTCGGTAAACATACCATTTGATCCCATGTTGAGGATATTGCGAGAATCTTCATAAAGGCCATTCCAAAATTGTTGCGCAATGAACCATTCGCTAAGCCCATAGTGTGGTCAAGAACGACAAGTATCCTTAAATCTCTCCCCTGCCTCATACAATGATTCGTCATCCTTTTGCTTGAACCTGGTGATTTGGGCTCTTAACATATTAGTCTTCTCCGGAGGGTTGAATTTTTAATAGAAAGCAAGAGCCAACTTTTTCCATGAGTCAATAACAAGAGTAGACTTATCTAGGTCTTTTAACCAATGCTTCGCGGTACCAATTAAAGAAAAACGGAATAATACCCATCGGATTTGATCTTGAGTAACTCCGGTTTGAGAAATCGCATCACAATAGTCACAAAAAGTCTCCATATGTGAGTGAGGGTCTTCACTAGGCATCCCTCCAAATTGACTTCTCTTAACTATTTGTATGAATGCGAATTTGGCAATGAAATTACCGGTTAAATGTTGTGGTGTAGGAGTACGATTTGGTAGGTTCTCCACCGTAGGTACGGAATGTGATGAAAACATAGGCATTGTGGGTTGATTTTGTGGTGGGTTTTGTATTGGGTTGTCCTCTCCTTCTCTTACAAAAGGGTTGGTAAACTCAATGTTTGGTTGAATGTCCACAATCTCACTCATGCCTACAACTCTTAAAGTATTTCTAGCAATTCATCTTTTGATGGTTAAGGTCCTTTCAATTTCGAAATCAATAGGTAATGGATTACCTTGTGATCTCCTAGTCATGCAAAATATCAAATAACTTGAAAAAAATTAGAACAAACCATGAGGAATTTTATTTCTCAAAGGTGAAGAAAGACAAAACTAAAACAATTAGAACAAACCTTGAGGAATTTTACTTCCCTGGCAACATCGCCATTTTTGGTGTGCATTCAAACTCGTCGTCAAAAGCTACCAACCAAAACAATATTTATAACTATACAAACTACTCTTAGCAAAGAGGCAAGTAAAGGTCGGATCCCAAGGGACGGGCATTGATGTAAGATTTTCAATTGTAAATGGTCGTGTCTTAGAGTGTCACAATTTGGGGTTTGGGGTAGGAGATCAACTAAAAATTAAATCAACAATAAAAACAAAGCAAGGTAAAAAGATGGAGATGTAAACAATCTACTACATAGGCCTATAGTATCGTCCTCTCCTTGATGGAGGATCTTGGTGAAGGGAGACGTGCGAATGAGGCTCGATCTTGTTAGATTAAGCATGAATCATTTCCTATGTTTGTTTCCCTTAATTACCCATTAACCCTAGATATGGAAACTACTCACTCTTTATCAAATTTAACATGCTAACATGGTTGTCAATCATATCAACAAAGCAAAACATGATGAATAAGTAAGAAAGATTAACAACAATTAAAGCAAGGATTAAGAAAATTATACCTATGGAGATTCCAAAATAATAATGGAAATAATAATAAAAGTACTTGATGATTGATGGGAGGTTGTCAATCTCCCAATAATAATCTAATAATCTTCTAGTTAGCCAAAATAAATGATGAACAATGTAGAAATTAACACGAAATTAAGATGTTATTAATATTGATAATTTGTGTTATAACTAATTTGAGATGATTAAGATCTAATTAACAAAGTATTAAGAAAGAATAAGCCAAGCATAAAACAAGCATGCTAATCTAGGTAGTACAAAGGGGTATTTATACTAAAGATTAAGTACAAAAATTAGGGTTACTAAGGGCTTAAATGACTATTAAGACCCTTAAGAAAAGTTGAGGAAATGCTCCTCTCTTAAGGAAATGAGCATTTTCGTTTTTGCTAGTCCCGTAAGGATATGCTCGTCCCGCTCATCTGAATCTTGGCACGGAGGTCCTGTCTCGTAATTCGAGCGGATTGTCTTGGAGACGTTGGATTGTAGAGAAGGGAGACGGGCGTTTTGGCTGCAGGACGCTCGGATCTTGGTGAAGGGAGATGTGCGTCTCCTCCATGATCCGCTCGGATCCTTGGATAGGCGGCTTTTCTTTCTTAACAATCCGCGGGGATCTTTTTTAGGATACAAGGCTCCTTTTGTCATTGCCCAATCTGCTACATAGGCCTATAGTATCATCCTCTCCTTGATGCTTGGTCATTAGATGCGATCAATTTAGCTCCATTTCGCCATGTAAATGCAAGGTTAGCTCTCCTTTCCTTCCCAGATGGACAAAACCTGAAAGAATATGCAAAATGGGAGACTAAATATAGTAAATGACCCAATTATGCACTATAAAGCATAGGAACAAGGTAAATTCGGGGACTAAATGTGCTCAAATATGAGTCACATCAGATAGTACCCTGCCAAACCCAAGAAACTCATGATTGTCTCGCAAATTCTGCAACATCAACCTCAAATGTTCCTCATGCTCCTCCTTAGTCTTAGATTAGACTAAGATATCATCAATAAAGGCTACCACAAACCGATCCAAAAACTTACTGAAGATGCGGTTCATCGAATCCATAAACACTACAGGTGCATTAGACAACCTAAACGGCATCATAACATACTCATAGTGACAATACCTCGATGTAAAAGTTGTCTTCGGTATGTCCTTATCCCAAATCTTCACATGATGATAACCCGACCTCAAATCGATCTTAGAAAAGACCGCTGCCCCGTTCAACTGATCAAACAAATCATCTATATTTGGGAAAGGATACTTGTTCTTCACGGTAACCGTGTTCAGCTCTCTGTAGTCGATACACAACCTCAAACTCCCATCTTTCTTTTTCACAAACAAGAGTGGTTCTCCCCACGGTGATACACTAGGTCTAATATATCCCTTCTCAATCAAATCATCCAGCTGTTTCTTCAGCTCCTCCAACTGTTTAGGACCCATGCGGTACGGGGCCTTAGAGATTTGCCCCTTACCTGGTTTCAACTCAACACGAAATATATCTCCCTCTTCGGCGGTAAAGCTCGTATCTCATCTGGAAAAACATCTGGAAACTCTCCCACCACTGGTATCTGCTCAACTGTCGAATTCCCCATACTACGGTCTCTCACACGGCATAAGATCCACGGACAGCCCTACCTTAAATAAGACTTCAAGGTAACTGTTGCAATCAACTTAACTTTGGGTTTGAAAACAAACCCACGATAAGACACACTAATTCCCTTAGGACATCTTAATGAGAGTCTCTTTCGATGATAGTCTATCTTAGCCTTGTACATACCCAACCAGTCCAAGCCAAGTATCATCTTAAAACCATCTAAGGGAAACTCTAATAAGTCCACTGGTAGGTCAACCTGCCAAACTATCATAGACACACACCTATTCCACCGCCCACAAGATACAGACCCACCCGACGGTATAAAAACATCCTTTTTTGCAGACTCATACTCTTTGAGACCCAAAAGCTTAGCATGACTCGATGATACAAATGACTGTGACGCCCTCGAATCAAACAAAACAAAGGTAAAGACTCCATTAACAAAAAAAGTACCCCTGATAACGTGAGCATCATCCTCTAATGCTTTCTTCTCCATCATGAACATCTTACCATTGGTCTTCTGTCCACCTCCTTGGATAATAGTAGCTGAAGTAGACGGCTTAGCAGTCGACCCTTGGTTGTTGTTCATCGCCAGTCTCTAATATGAATTACCACCATTACGGTTAGCCCCATCATTGTTGTTACTCTGACCACCCTGATTATTCCACGACCCAGCCGACCTGTTACTAGCATAGCTCTGAGATAAACCCTGGATGAAACTCCCCTGTGACTGCCTCTGCAAACCCCTTCCCACAGCACTGGTACAGTCATGTCTTTTGTGGCCCACACTGCCATAGTTAAAACAAGATAAACCCCAGCTACTACCACCACCACTGGACACCGACCGCGAAGAGTACGCTCTCACCTAGTTTTGGTCGCCCCTCTTGTAACTAGACTGGCCACCACCCTCACTCTCAACCTTCCTCTTCTGATAAGCTTTCTCTCAGTTTTATTTAGTCATATCTACTAACCCCTCATCTCTCCCGACACGCTTATATACCTCCTTAACATCAGTAAGGATTCCTACCGGCAGCTTCTCCATAATCTTGGGTGTCAAACCCTTCTGAAACCTTAATGCCATATTCTCTGGGCTCAGCCCTATATCTTCTCCGTACCTAGACTTCTCATTGAACTTGTGATAATACTTAGCCATTGTCATATCAGAAGTCATCTTGAAGTCATCAAAGTCCTCTCTCAGTTTACTAAGCACATGTTCCGGCACAAACTCACGTCTCATAGCCGTCTTAAACTCACCCCAAAGTACAACAGTCAAACCATGTTTCACATACAAGTCCAAGGTGCTCTCCCTAACCTTGTCCCACCACTCTCCAACCGCATCTCTCAAGTAGAAAGCAGCTTGTTACAATCCGAAATCCTCAGGACAATGAACCACATTAAGTATGTTCTCCATCTCTCTATTCCAATTATCTAGAAGAATTGGCACACTCCTTTTGATTAAACCTCGATATATGTATACTCATCTTGGCGAAATCTACACCCGCCTCTTTATCTTTCCCGAACATCTTTAGAGCCTCCGTGAGAGCATCTTGGTGATCCAACATCTTAACTATCTCATTTATGCTCATGATTTCAGTCCTGGCATACAACGCGTTTCTCTTTAGCGGCATTTTGGAACTATATAAGAAAAAGTAAACATAAACACACATCCCATATTCAAACATGAAAACAACTTGGGCAGGACCTACTTGATCGAGTGTAACACCACCATACTCCAAGTGTCTTACCAGGACCACTTAAGGCATGTAAGTGCTACCATCTCGGTTACCCGAGGCAATGATAATCAAAAGACACTAAGGAAACATACTTAAATAATAATAACGTTTAAAATGAATACATGCCAAACACTAAAACCGGAAAAGGAAAATACAAGGTTCTCAATACTGTCAACTATCAGATAACTATAATACGTTCGACACAGCGGAAGACTTCTAAAACTGCAACGTCGTGCCTCTTCCCAGCTATACCGTACGTATGGTCTCATACCTACTCAATAACTGCTCACCACCCCAAATGGATCACCACAGTTTTTAAAAACATTTAAACGAGGTCAGTACTAATTACACAAAATCAACAGCTGCATTGAAACGATAATACAAACAACTCAAATCCAAACATCTCAGTCATCATATCTCCACCCTATCTCCACATCTCTGACTACACATTGAAGTGTGTAGTCCTTCCAGAGTACCCGTCTGGTGTGGTTCAAAACTCGTCGTCAAATGCTACCAACCAAAACGATATTTATAACTCTACAAAGTACTCTTAGCAAAGAGGTAAGCAAAGGTCGGATCCCAAGGGATGGGTATTCATGAAGGATTTTCAATTGTAATAAGGCAAATTTAGGCACTACAAAGGTCTCCTACTTTTGTATTGTAGTTCTTGAGCTATAACAAAAAGATGATCCTCCTTAGTCTTCTAGTACTCAAGATAGAGTACCTTCTATGGTGGCACCGAAGAATCAACCCAAGAGTACTACAAATAATATAAACTAGATATTATTTGAGTATATATATATATATATATATATATATATATATATATATATATATATATATATATATATATATATATATATATATATATGTATGTATGTATGTATATATTTGAAGTACTAATTAATATTATTACATTGATAATATTATTAGTTTATTTTATATGTGTTTTAAGATATAAAAGTTGAACAAAATATGAAGAAAAATATGGTCTTTAGATAAGCCAAAGTGACCAGCCAAAAGCAATCACAAGACCAAATTTTCTTCAAATTTTCCAGCCTAAGATATGGTGGAATGATATGGGTATTTATAGGGAAAAATGGTGGACAAAAATGAGTGGAAAAAATCCACTTTGAGGACACTTATATCCCTCTTTAAAAACCAGTACAAGTGGACAATTTTGATCCATTTCGGTTTTCGACATTTGCCGCACAAATGCTTATAAGTCTTATATTTAATTATCTTACATAATTAAATATTAATTTAATTATTTAACACTTAAATAATTCAAAATAACTACTAATGACTTCTTAACTATTAAGTAATCATAAGACCATTTTATCAACATGCAATATGGCAATATTATCCCATTTAGCTAGTTTTATAACCTCTTGTAAAATTTAAATGGCTAATTAATTTCACCTCAAAGCATATGCAGATATCGTATAAAATTAAGCAATTAACAATTAATTAATAAATTCTAATTTATTTATTATTTAAATATCACATTACTAAATAACAAATCTCCTTGGCCTGGGTTCATAACCTGTCATCAAATAATACATTTAGGCGACAAATTAAAAGTCAAATAATACAAGTAATTAATTATCTCGTATCTCATACAAATAATTAATTCATTCTTTTTGGGCGTCATCCTATAGGTGTGACTTAAAGGGATTAGCTGATAACCGCCGTCACACGACAGTAATGTCAAACTCTAGCCAGTCAATCATTACCAATTAATGATGACCAGCTGATAAATAAATAAATAAATCCCTGATATTTCTTTAACGTGATTTAATATGTAAACGCAGTTATTGTGGAGGACACTACTCCAACAATCACACACTTGTCCGACACAAGTGTGCGTTACCAATTCTCTTGTCCAATTGTATCTCCCACTCAATGCAAAATTTCTTTCAGGTCGTTCTTGCACGTGATCATATCATAAAGTGGTTTCCTCGATCAGGAGAATGACTGTGTGACCAGATAATCTACTATAGATCTCATCCGAGCGTGGCCACGCATTTCCAGTCACCTCTCCTCGAGTGGCCTTGAGATAAAATATTACATAAATTGGACAATCCCGTAGACCTATTTTCTTTGTTCGATACAGATCACAATGACCCAGTTAATGCCCATCGGCCTCCTTTTACGGCGCGACCTAGAACAAAAATCTAAGGCACCGGAAAAATGCACCAACTCAGACAAATAGTCACGAGTCTAAAGAATTGACTCGAAGGAAAATATTGAAATCCTTGCCACGACCCAGCAACAAAAGGACTCTATAAACGGTCACTGTCCGACAAATTGTCTCACAATCTGCCTATGTAATCGACCAGCCATCACTATGACCATATGACAGTCGAACTTATCATCTACCGCCTTGCAATCTAGTCATTCCGATACGTCACCTCATTAAGTAACTATGGAAAAAACACAGTGTTAATCCAGTTCACCTTAATTGGGTTCGACATTGTCACTACAACCTATTTGTACAAAAACAAAGCATTTTAAATTCAGATATAAAACTGAATATAACGATAAAAGTAATTATCATATATGAAAAATAAGTACAATATCTTAATTATTACATATCATATAATTTACAACAGTTCTGGCATTCGTCTCAATCACATCGAAACTACATGACTATCTTGTTTAGCTTGAAACAATGGCTTGGTTAAAGGGTCAGCGAAGTTGTGAGCTGTCCCAACCTTACAGACTGTAATTTCTTTCCTTTCAATCAAATCTCTAATTACATGAAATTTCATAAGTACGTGGTTGGACTTGTTACTAGACTTCTGCTCTTTTGCTTGAAAAATTGCCCCACTGTTATCACAATATAAAGTGATAGGATCCTCAACGGTTGGAACTACTTTCAGTCCCTCTAAGAATTGCCTAATCCAAACAGCTTCCTTTGCAGCTTCAGAGGCTGCAATGTACTCAGCTTCCGTTGTAGAATCAGCACTCACAAACTCCTTAAAACGTCTCCAGCAAACCGCCCCTCCGTTCAACAAAAAGACAAAACCAGCCTAGGATTTCAAATCATCCCTGTCGGTTTGGAAACTGGCATCCGTATAACCTCTTATACATAATTCATATTCCCCTCCAAAACACTAAGAACGAATCCTTAGTCCTTCTCAAGTACTTCAGAATATTCTTGACGACTATCTAGTGACTCTCACCTGGAGTTTTCTGAAAACGACTCGTCATACTGAAAGCATACGAGAAGTTTAGACGAGAACACATCATAGCATACATGATCTATCCAACAACGGAAGCATAGGGAATCGATTTCATGCGTTCAATATCCATATGCTCAGTAGGACAATGTGACTTACTCAAAGTAATCCCACTACCTTTAGGTAGAAAACCTCTCTTGGAGTTTTTCATATTGAATCGGTCAAGAATCCTATCGATATAGGATTCTAGGCTCAAAGCTAGTATCCTTTTGGATTTATCTCTATAGATCTGGATACCCAAGATGCGCTGAGCTTCTCCCAAATCTTTCATTTGGAAGTGATTTTCTAACCACTTCTTGACAGAAGCAAGCATATATACATCATTCCCAATGAGTAATATGTCGCCCACATAAAGAAGTAAGAAAACAGATTTACTCCCACTAAACTTCATGTATAAACATGGTTCCTCAACACTTCGAGAAAAACCATTATGTTTAATAACATGATCAAAACGATGATTCCAACTCCTTGATGTTTGAGTAAGACCATAAATGGATCTCTTAAGTTTGCATACTTTGTTAGGATATTTAGGATCAACAAAACCTTCAGGTTGTGTCATGAACACATCCTCTTCCATAAACCCGTTCAGGAATGTTGTTTTGACATTAATTTGCCATATCTCATAATCATGAAATGTAGCAATCGCTAACATTATCCGAACAGATCTAAGCATAGCAACTGGGGCAAAAGTTTTATCACAGTGTAAACCATGAACCTGGGTGAAACCTTTTGCCACCAATCTAGCTTCGTAGACATCTTTATGTCCATCCATGCCGATTTTAATCTTGAATATCCACTTACACTGAAGAGGTCGAACATCTTTAGGTAAGTCAACCAGGTCGCATACCTGATTATCGTACATGGAATCCATTTCGGATTGCATGGCCTCGAGCCATATCTTAGAGTCAGAACTAGTAATAGTTGCTTTGTAGGTTTTAGGTTCATCACTTTCCAAAAGTAAAACCTCATAGTCACCATCTTCCTCGATAACAACAAGGTATCTATCAGGCTGGCGACTAACCCTCTCTTACCTCCTACGTTGAGAAGGAACAATAACCGATTCAGACGTAGAGGGAACATTTTCATGTATTGTCACATCAGTTTGTGGCTCTTGAACTTCATCAAGTTCAAATTTTCTCCCACTCCGTCTTCTAGAAATAAACTCTTTTTCTAGAAAGACAGTTTCACGAGCCACAAACACTTTGTTCTCGCTACTATTGTAGAAGTAATATCAACAAGTTTCCTTAGAGTATCCTACAAAAATACATTTTTTGAAGGAAATTGTAGATCTATATACATACTAACATACTCATATATGTTTAAATTAATTTGTCATAAAATTAAATAAGGATTTTATGCATGCAAACAATGATAAAATGGAGAAGAAATCATGTTCTTACATTGGTGATTTCGATTTAATGGGCACAAAAGAAATCTCCTTTTCTTTTGTTCTTGAGCTTTCCTTATGGATGAACCAAGATCCAAGTGTAGGATCTCTCCCTAAGCTTTATACCCAAGGCTTTCTCTTAATTTAATTAATATTACAAGAACTAGTATAATATTAATGTAGTAGAAAATTGAACCAAAATATTTATAAAACACTTAAATGTTTCGGTTTTTAGAGAGAAGAAGAGGAGGATTTTTATTCTCTCTAGAATACTAATTTTGGATGAGTGAATGAATGAAAAAATTTACAACATTTTGTATATTATTAGGTAAAAATTATAGAAAAACCATCATGGGTTTTGTCTTCTCAAAACCGTGTAAAAGGAGGGATTTTGGGGAGCCAATGCATGGAAAAATTGTTCTTCACAATAAACAATAGGCTTGCATGGCTAGTGACTAGGGTAATCATCATGCCCTCCACTAATTACAATCAACATATAATTAGCTTAAAAACCCTCTAATTTTCGGCCCACTTGATAATATGGATTCCATATTATTTTTGTCAATTTTCAATATGTCACATGTCATATGTGACATAAATTTTGTTATGTATTTTTAACATATTAAAAATCAACGTATTAATAAAAATACGTCACATACAAAAATCGACTTAGTAATTTCATAATTACTTGTGCCAAAATATTTTACCATTTATAAATCACAACAGATTGTATTTATAATAATTCATTCAATTTCGATTGTTTCTTTAAACAATAATTTCATCCGAGTAATGAAACAATTCGATTACTCAGACCGTATCTCATTTAATCGCATTTCAATATGATACGTAAATTTTACTTCCAAAATCGTCCGTCAATTTTCAAGTAATTTAATTAACTCGTAACGTTATACGATTAATTAAATAATCAATTAAGAGTGTTGCCCTATAGGTATGACCTAGGGGGTCAACTGATCACCACCGTCACACGACAGTAATGTCAAACTCTAGTCAGCCAATCATTACCGATATATGTTAACCAGTTGACAGTAACAATACTTCCCAATTGTATTCTTTAAAATGAGATTTAATAATGATATTTAAATCATGTAATCGCACTATTGTTGAGGACACATTTCCCAACAATCTCCCACTTGTCCTCGACAAGTGTGCGTCACCAATTCTCTTGTCCTATTACTATCTCCCACTCAATGCAAGGTGTCTTTCAGGTCGTACTTGCAAGTGATCATATCGAGAGTGGTTTCCTCGATCTGGAGAATAACTGTTTGACCGGATTTATCCACTCTAGATACCTTCCGAGCGTGGCCACGCATTTCCAGTTCATTACTCCTCGAGTGGCCCTGAGATATTGTTTTAACCCTGACAAGGGGATGGACAATTCCTATCGCACTCATTCCCTTCGACTAGCCACAGCCATCATAACCCAAAATATGCCCATTTGACCCCATTTACAAAGGTCGTAGTAACACAAATCAAAGTTAATCTGAAACTGAGCCATCTTAGGTGAATAGTCTTTAGTCAAAAGAATCGACTCATTTGAATACTATAGCAGCTCTCGCCATGACCAGGCTATATAAATTACCAGAACTCTATAAGCGGTCATAAGGCCCGACAAAGTGTTCCTAACAATCTGCCTATGTGATCGACTAGTCATCTCACATGACTCTATGGCACTTGAACTTGCCATCAATCGCATCACACTCTAGTCACTTCGAGACGTCACCTCATACAAGTGACTATGGGCGAATACTATGCTAATCCGTGTTCACTTTAACGGGGTTCAATTGTCTCTACAACCCGTTTGGATGTAACAAAGTATAATAAAAGAGTTTTAAAATAAAACTCGAACGACAAATGCGATTATCACACATGAATAGTCAATGCCTGATTACTATTTCATGTTCTATAATCTGATTTGATCTTGTACGTAGTTGTTCATTTCAATTCAATTGAAATGACATGACTCATCATGTTTATCCTTTGAGAAGGCTTTGGTTAGTAGGTTTTATCAATTTCTTGTACCTTACTACATACTCGTTTTCCTTTGTAATGTATACATTTGCATCACAAAACTTTCTGAGTACGTGTCGAGATCCAATCAAGACATAGGCCCTCTTAGCCTAAGAATAGCTCCCACTTTGTTTTCTCGATTAGCGGGACTCATCCTCTTGCACATCTCATGATTGCAAGTGTACTCAATTTCCGTTATAAATATCTCTCATTGTTCTTTATTGCCTAGAACGATTCTAGAAAATCTACTTCTTAATTATCATAGCCACAATGGTATCTTAACCATCCTAATGTGTTTTGATTATGGTTTTGTCGGAAACCATGCGCAATCTCAATTGTCAATTGTCGCTTGTGTAACACCCTTACACAAAATTGCATCAAAAACACTTTGCTTTACTTCCTTAATGCTTCTACAAGCACTTAAGGGTAATCTTTATGACTTACTTGGTAAAGATTACTTAAATTCGATTTTGAAACAATTCATCATACTCAAAGTATATGAAGTGCTATACATCATTACTCATTTAATTGATCCGGCAGCGGAAGCAAATGGAATCAATCAAATATGTTAAATTTAATTGAACTAGTCATGAATCTTATCAACATAAGACTTCTTACTGACGCTAATATCACGTGGATTTATCTTTATAAATCCGGATATTCAAGATGTATTATATTACTCCAAAAGTCTTAAATCATTCTTAATGATCAATATGTCATCCACATATCGGACTAATTAAAATTTCCGTAACTCTCACTAAACTCTATGTATAAACACAACTTCTCGACTTATCGAGAAATGTTTTATCACATGATCAAAATTTTGATTCCAACTCATTGATGTCCTACTTAAGATCCTCTCTTAAGTTTCATATTATCTTAGGATTGCAAGAATCTACTAAACTCAAGACATGTATTGAATACATTCCTTCTAATGAAGAAGTGGGTTTTAGATTCACTCACTATGTATTTCATAATAATGAAACACAATCCCTAAGAAGATCCAAATAGACTTAAGCATTTCAATTGGTATAAAAACCCTTTGCAACCAATCAAACCTTGAAATCTCTCTTTATTAGTGCAAACCCCTTTGCAACTAATCAAGCCTTCAAATCTCTCTTTATTAGTGCAAAATCCTTTGCAACTAATCAAGCCTTTTTATTTCGGATTTTCATGGCTCTAAGCCTTATATTGAGTTGTGACTTAAACACTCTCATGTAAGTCATTTGTTCATTACTTTCTAGAAGTAATTAACTTGAATCAAACAATTTCTTTTGTAAGTTATAAGCTCTTTACTTTCTTAAAAGTAGCATGAATTCATCATTTTTAACAAGTGACGAATTTAACCTCCTAGGTTTAAAAGAAACAACTTCTTACACAAAACATCTCATGTAGCCAAGAAAGACCAGTTTCTTGCGACATAACATCTTTGTGGCTCTTTGAATAATTTTCTCCCACTCTGTCTTCTAGAAATAAACTTGTATTTTAGAAGGACAGCTTCATGAGCCGCAAACCCGTCGTACTCGTGATAATTGAAAAGGGAAAAATGAGCATTTGTTTCTTGTGAAAACTTACAAACATGGTAACCTTACCATTTCATATCTCATATGATTCGTTTTAGTGGAAAAATAATTTAGACAAAATGAAAAAATCCCCAAAGGGATCAAGTAACTCAAGGTAACTTGATCGAAGTCCAAACTTTATCGAATAGCGTTTGAATTCTTATCCAATCATACATTATCCCATAATGCGTGTTAAGAGAGATTAATTTGTGATACTATATCACAATTCATTTGGCTTATATCAAAGTCTTCACTTTGATAATCCCATCACGACTAAATCGTGATTCCTTGAACTCTTTGAAATTCTTCAAAGATTTCTCTATTTACCTTATTAAGTGAACATATTAGCATCAACTTAAATCGTTGGTAAAAGAAAATGATTAACCTATTATGGATCAATGATTTACAACCTCGATCTCCGTTTCAACCAAAAGGCACGAGACATCTTGCTTTGAATACAAGATACGCATATACCATTAACAATCTAATGGTTTCAAGAGTACTCGATAACTCTTTGCGTTAATCATTCCAAAATTTAAGGTTTAATCTTGGGTTACCAATTTTGAGTCTTGCATCATCTTCATGATATATCATTCTAGTTTGGTTTAGAATATAATCAGCTTGATAATGGGCTAGCCATACATCAATTCGTGGTGTATAGGGTCACAAAAGTGAAACCTCTTTTGTATCGTAACAAGTTTGTATTCTAATTTAGAGTTTATGTACTTAATAGTCATAATTAAGCACAACTCCAAACCCAAAAACTAGATTTAGTACACAATGACTCTTTCTCTCGACTTCATTGTTGCTAGTCGTCATATTCTAATCATCCTATGTATCAAACATAATGATGAAAACCTCCACTGGTTTCTAATATTGACGAAGTAGTATTAGCAAAATTTTATGTTTATTCAAATAAACATTTAAAGAAGAAGGTCCCATTAGATGTCCCATAACTAACTTGTTGATTCTTCAATAATTTGGGGTAGTTTCCTTTCTTGTGTCCAACATTTAAGACAATGGAAACTATATCGGTCGGGATTGATAGGTTTAGCATTGTCATTCTCAACAACTTTACCTTTAACATTACCTTGTATCAATTCCATTATTATCTTTACTTCTTGAACCTCACCCTTTTCTTAACGGTTTAAGAGAATGCTCCCACTTATTTCAATGAGTCTTTGCTTTGAGAAGCAAAATTGAATTCATGAAGATTACTCTTCATTTGTTCGTTTTAGTCTTAAAACTTTCATTGAAGTGGTTGCGTTATTTTGGTCAATTACGAATTCTGACAAATCTAATTACCAAAACAATTTATCGCTTCAAGGTACTTAATTCAATTAAGTATATGAAACATAATCCATTGTAAGTAGAAGTGTTAGTCGAGAATCAAAAACCTGTTTGATAATGAATAACTTTAATCTATACTCTTTAAAAGAGATCCTTAGCAATGATTCATTTGAGGTTTTAGAAGCAAATTCATATTTGTCTTTAGTTACGATGTTTTAATGGAGATTTGAATCAAAAATCGAAATGATATCGTATATGAATTGTGGTAAAGAAATAGAACAATATGATAACGGAATAGGGGAAAACTTAACATTTATCGTTTTAAAAATACTTGTAAATAACAAGTAAAACATTTACATAGTGACCTCTACCCAACTATGATAAATGATTCCAAGATCCAAATTCATATTAACTTAGGCACGGGGTAGCCGATGCAACCTTTATCAATATAACTCGGTGGATTAACCTTTTAATCGATTCTACTTTTAGAACTCTTGGTCGATAAAATTACTCTAATGTTTATCTATAGCCCAAAACACATCAACAAGGGCACGGGGTAGCCGATGCAACCCTTATCAATAACTTTTGTTGAGTTCAATCCAAATTTCGAATAAATGTGTCCATTATCCAAACCCATATCAACTTAGGCACGGGGTAGCCGATGCAACCTTTATCAACATGAATTCGGTGGATTGACATTTATCACCCACTTCCCCTACGTAACAAGGTTTGTACCCCGGGGTAGCCGAGTGCACTCCCTCGCGAAATAGGTTTTCATGGTTTCTACTATTTGGTAAGGCTATGTCTCAATTAATTGTTTTAGCGAGAGGTCATGTCAATTTATTATCTATCACGTTTTAAGTGAACTAAAGCGGTGAACTACGATAATTTTAATTGACACGGTCGATAAACTCGATAAAATGACAATGCATGTTTAAGTTATGGCGATTTAGCGATGCATGCGACATAAAATAAAATGCAAGCATAAAAGTAAATAAATCCTAGTATGGCCTTTCCTAAAATAGAAAAACTCTTTAACTATTACATATTCGGAAACCAACTCCATTGGTCCCTTGAACTTCGGTTGTGACACGCATCTAGGTAACACCGTCTTTATGTATCGCCATTCTTGAAGAAATCCGTCTTTAGGAACTCCGGAATGAATAAAATTACATAATAAATTAAATAATTTCCTATTATACATTTGTAACTAAAATAAAATAAATCTATTAAATTACAAAACGGTGATACGAGATCACAATAAAATTACAACCGAATCGATATTCCCATACATTTCGGGAAATACCAATTAAAATCTAAGGCCATACTAAGTAAAATTACATAATTCAAAATTACATAAATTAAAATTATGACAATCATAAAGAAAAATGCAGCATTATAATATGTATGAACATGCTCCATTTTATGCTAAATCGCCTTTAATTAGCCAATATCGTATATTACTCGGTTTTTACGGATTTGCGTGATTTCAACATTTTATAATCACAAAAATTACATAAATTCATATTTATGCACTAGTTAATTACCCTAACCACTTAGGACTCAAAATTTAGTCTTCACTAACAATTTGACCATAATTAACTCAAATTTCTAAAATTGTTCATTAATAGTCCAAAAATACAAAAATAAGCTATTAAACTTCAAATAAATCACAAAATTTCAAATAAATTTGAAATTTGAAATTTAAACTCATGAACATTCTGGAAAAATACCATGACACTCATAATGTTCAAAATATTAGGTTAAAAATTTCGAAATTTTTACGGAAAAACAATGTTGCGGTTTATCGATTTTAACTAAAACAATCATAAAACATGAGAAAAAATATATCCATTAACTTTTCAATTTTAGATCTGAAAATGATAATAAAATGCAACATTTGATGTTTTTCTTAAGTCATAGATTATGTTTTATTAATTTTTCACTAATAATGTCACTATTTATGCTATTTTTCTTCAAAAATCCATAAATCATGCAAAAAGACTTCTTTATAGCCAATTATTTTACACACATCTTGTAAAATTGCATGTGACAACATATTAAAAAACTATGACCAGATTCTAAATTTAACTCATATTAACCTATTTTTCACCTAAATCCGAATTTAATAATGAAAAATCCATTTTTCGAGCATAACAAGTCCAAAAATTATGAAAATTTACAGGTGATCTCAAAATAATATATGTGACTACATATCCAAAAATCACTGGAAAATTCGAAGTATAGCAAATTTTAGACCGAAAATGACATTTTTACTCATAAAATCATATTTAAATGTCATTATTGTATAATATGAACAATAAAAATCCGTAAAATTAACCAAAATATCCTAAAACATTTTAGGACCAGAAATATTAACATGCATGGATGAATTTCGTGATATATCATAATAACACAAAATATACAAGTTTTATATGTTATTCTTTATAACTCGGAAAAACTTTTAACCGATTTGCATGCAAAAACCGTGGCTCATGATACCGATTGAAGGAAATTGTAGATCTATATACATACTAACATACTCATATATGTTTAAATTAATTTGTCATAAAATTAAATAAGGATTTTATGCATGCAAACAATGATAAAATGGAGAAGAAATCATGTTCTTACATTGGTGATTTCGATTTAATGGGCACAAAAGAAATCTCCTTTTCTTTTGTTCTTGAGCTTTCCTTATGGATGAACGAAGATCCAAGTGTAAGATCTCTCCCTAAGCTTTATACCCAAGGCTTTCTCTTAATTTAATTAATATTACAAGAACTAGTATAATATTAATGTAGTAGAAAATTGAACCAAAATATTTATAAAACACTTAAATGTTTCGGTTTTTAGAGAGAAGAAGAGGAGGATTTTTATTCTCTCTAGAATACTAATTTTGGATGAGTGAATGAATGAAAAAATTTACAACATTTTGTATATTATTAGGTAAAAATTATAGAAAAACCATCATGGGTTTTGTCTTCTCAAAACCGTGTAAGAGGAGGGATTTTGGGGAGCCAATGCATGGAAAAATTGTTCTTCACAATAAACAATAGGCTTGCATGGCTAGTGACTAGGGTAATCATCATGCCCTCCACTAATTACAATCAACATATAATTAGCTTAAAAACCCTCTAATTTTCGGCCCACTTGATAATATGGATTCCATATTATTTTTGTCAATTGTCAATATGTCACATGTCATATGTGACATAAATTTTGTTATGTATTTTTAACATATTAAAAATCAACGTATTAATAAAAATACGTCACATACAAAAATCGACTTAGTAATTTCATAATTACTTGTGCCAAAATATTTTACCATTTATAAATCACAACAGATTGTATTTATAATAATTCATTCAATTTCGATTGTTTCTTTAAACAATAATTTCATCCGAGTAATGAAACAATTCGATTACTCAGACCGTATCTCATTTAATCGCATTTCAATATGATACGTAAATTTTACTTCCAAAATCGTCCGTCAATTTTCAAGTAATTTAATTAACTCGTAACGTTATACGATTAGTTAAATAATCAATTAAGAGTGTTGCCCTATAGGTATGACCTAGGGGGTCAACTGATCACCACCGTCACACGACAGTAATGTCAAACTCTAGTCAGCCAATCATTACCGATATATGTTAACCAGTTGACAGTAACAATACTTCCCAATTGTATTCTTTAAAATGAGATTTAATAATGATATTTAAATCATGTAATCGCACTATTGTTGAGGACACATTTCCCAACATTTTTCACAACGAGGTGCAAGCTTATTGATGCATGTCTTTTATATGATGTTTTACATCCCATTTTACACGCATTTCAGAGCTCATTCATGTAGTTTATGCTACATTTCTCCCTACTTCCGTCTACTTCCGTATTTTTGTACATTATTGCAGAAATGTGAAGAATCCAGCGGAAATCGAGCTAAATCCGTCCCCGAGTATCCTGCATTGCATATGACGTGAAGTATTCACCCGAGGAACGAGCTTGGTGCGCAATTCAAGGCCCAAAGACAAATCCACGAGATTATAAAAGACAAGTAGCAGCTCAAGCAGTCGATCGACCACCACCCTTAGTCGATCGACCAACCATCGGGTTCCAGAAGCTACTGTTTACTGAAGATCAGTCGATCGACCAGTTCTAGCAGTCGATCGACCCAATTGCTATTCCATACGAGAATTAAAAGACCGAGGAAGCATAAGCCCATTAAGTTTTAGGTTTTGATAATAATGTTACGTTATTTGCTATATAACGTAACCTAGAATACCAAGTTTGACATTCAGTTTTTAGCTAAGTTTCGAATCTCGATTTAGACTCAAGTTTTCATACAGTAATATTTAGTTTTGGAATTAGGGTTTGGATTATTGTTAAGCATTGGATCTTTGGTCCTTATTCCTAATCTTTCCTCTGCAAATTCGGTATTCATCTGCCCTAATTTCAGTTTATTGTTTTATTTCATCATTAGTATAGAATTGCTAGCTAGATTCCCGCAACCAAATAATTGTTTATGTTAATTGTTTACTTTATCGTTTCAAGCATGAATTAAGTAGTTAGTTTTATCATCGTTATTATTGTTTTTACCCTCAGCATGAGTAGCTAGATTATTTGTGCTAGTATGTAGGCGAATTATAGCATAGGCAGCAATAGATTGAACACGGCCTGATTCGCGTGTCAGTCGATCGACTGACATTCTTGGTCGATCGACTGACCTCGTGGGGTTTTATCTTTCGTTTTAATTGTTTTAATGTTGTATTTAACGAATCGAATGCATGCGACCAGTTAGATACTTAATTTATGACTGACCCATTAGATCGAAAGATAGGGTAAGTTGTTAGACCATCAATTAAAATGACTAAACTGTGCTGAGGTCGAAAGATAGGTATAGTTTAGACCGTTAGTCACTCTTCGGACGAGAGTCGAGATAGTGATATTAGGGACCTATAGCGAGATCGAAAGATGCTATTTGTTAAGAGTGGACCGAGAGGACCTCTTGTTTCCCGCCTCACTTGTGTTCGATTTGGACTGTTTAGTATCTTTGCCAAAGCTATAATGAACCGACCATCCTAGTACCCCTTCTTTATCTGTTTAATCCGTCTTTTTAGTTTATTGTTTTTATTTATTCTTAGTCTTAGACCAATTCAAATCAACCCCCACAATTGTTACTTTAGACTATTATTAGACAACTAGAAATTACGTCTCCTCCCTTGTGGTTCGACCACTACCACTAGCCTAGGTTAGTCTTAATAGGAAATTATAAATTTTATTTTTGGTACTCACAACGACGGGTATCAAATTTTGGCGCCGTTGCCGGGGAGGCAATAGTTCTAATTTTTAGTTGTTTTAGTTTTAGTCTTTCTTAGTTTAAGGGATATCCGTTCCTTAAACTTTTATTATATTCTTTTTGTAGTTTCCTCTTATGCGCAGGTCACAGGGTGGTGAACTAGTACCGTTCGATCCTGAGATAGAGAAATCTTTGCGCGAGTTGAGACGAACACAAAGGGTATTACCGACAGAGGAAGAGCTGAGTACTCTGTCAAGCTATTACGAGAACGAGCTATTCGAGGAAGACCCACATTCTTCACCCGTTTCCACTTCTTCAGCCGAGACAGTTACTTCTCCTGAAATTCCAGTCATGGCCGAGGAAGCTGGTATAGCTAGTCATTCTGAGCCGACAGCTGCAAACTTATATAAGGGGTTCGAGTTACCAGGACATGCCAGGAAGTTCGAACCAAAGCCTTCATACATTAATATGGTTGAGAGAAACCAGTTCGGGGGAGCTGCAAATGAAGATGCAAAACTAAGGACATGGAAACATTTATTGACTCATCATTGCTCCATACCCCCACCAAATGCCGGCGTGACCCAAGACCGATCAAGGAGACCATGGTCATCTTCTACCTTCGTGATGCTGCAAGGGAGTGGTATAGAGATCTGGACCGAACCGTTCATGGGATCACCGACTGGAATTCCTTGGCATTGGCATTCTACAAGAAGTACTTTTCTGCTTCAAAGACGATTGCTATTAGAGCCCAAATCACGAGCTTTAAACAAGGGCCGGACGAAAATTTCCACGAAGCATGGGTCCGTTTTAAGAAGTTGGTGCGAACCATACCGTACCATGGTTTCGAAAAATGGAGCCTGTGCAATCATTTCTATAATGGGATGTTTGACGATCAGAGGGCTATTTTGGATGCTGCAGCCAATGGCCGATTTGCTGAGAACTTGGGAGCAACCAAGGGGTGGAAGATCATTGACGATCTAGCCACCCACAAGGCTGAGTATGGGAATTCCAGAGGGAACCAGAGGAGAGCTGTTGAATCTTCCTCTGTTGCTGCGCTTGAAGCTCTTACTGCGAGATTTGACAAGTATGAACTAGGAGGAGCTTCAAAGGGGGGTATTTACCAAGTAAATGGTGTGTCAGACGGTCCTTTCGTCTGCGAAAGGTGTAGAGCTGAGGGACACGTTTCGAAGAATTGCCCTAGTCCCTTTGAGTCTTGTGCTGCCTTTCAACACTATAGGCAGACAAACACGTACTATGAGCCGAATGTCCACCCCAACTTGAGGTGGAGTAGCCAGAATGTCTTGAATCCGACTCAACCTCCACCACACCAGCAGCAACCCTATGTGCCCCCTCATCAAAAGCAACAACAATACCAAAAACCTCCTTATGTGCCGCAGCAGCAACAACAATCCCATAGTTCTGATTTTGCTGAGTTCAAGAACTTGTTGCTGAAGGAGTCCCAAGCAAGAGAGGCCGGGATGAAGCTACTAGAGAGCCAAATTGCTCAATTGGCTTGTAAGAGTACAACTCGAGCTCCCGGACACTTACCGACTCAAACTGACCAAAAGGAGACCCTAAACGCCATCACTTTGAGGAGTGGGTCCACCCTTGAGAGTCCTGCCATGGTCGAGGACGCTCTTGAAAAAGATGAGCCGGAAACAAGTCAAAAGAAAGCTTCAACGAATAAATCAAAGAAACAGGCGTCTACCAGTTATATCAGTCGATCGACTGATATACCCGGTCGATCGACTGATATGCGGTTACAAAGCTTTTTCCTGAATCGTGCACCGTGGTTGATCGACTGAGTATAGTGGTCGATCGACCAAGATTACTGCTGATGGCGAGATTGTTCGTCCTCCGATGCCCGACAATTTGAGAGACTATTTGTTTCGGGGTTCGACAGTCCCGAAGACATTAGGACAAGACCCGAGTGCTGATGGGTCAGTCCCGGCTCAGAAGTTCGATCCGATGACGGTCAATGGCTCACATTTGCGACGGTCTGAAGAGGGGTCAAGCTTCAACAAGGAGAAGGTGATGGACTTTCAGCCTAAGTCCACGGATACCGGCACGCGCGATTTAGAGGAGAGGGCTAAGGTACTTCTTACAGCCCCATATCCGGAGAGACTAGTGCCAACAAAAGAACAGGTATCTTTCAATAAATTTGAAAAGGTTATCCGTAGTTTGAATGTGCAAGTACCCTTCCTTGAGTTAGTCAACCAAGTGCCAGCATACACTAAATTCATGAAACAACTCTTGTCTAAGAAAAAGTCACTTGAACATGTTCACACTGTCGCATTAACTAAAGAGTCATGCTCTTACTTGTCTCACACTGCACCCCATAAGCTAGAGGACCCGGGTAGCTTTTCTGTTCCACGCAATATAGGTACCTTCTCTATTGAGAAGGCATTATGTGACTTAGGAGCTAGTATAAGCGTCATGCCATTGAGTCTAGCTAGGAAGCTCAAATTGACTAGGTTCGCAGTGACAGATATGACAGTACAGATGGCCGACCGATCTACGGTCCAACCCATATGAGTCATAGAGGATATCCCTGTCCAAATAGGGAAGTTTTTCTTTCCTGTTGACTTTGTTGTCCTTGACATGCCTGAGGATGCTCATATTCCCATTATTTTGGGTAGGCCATTTCTGCACACTGCTGGTGCAGTCATAGATGTCGGTCTAGGTACCTTGACATTTAATGTGGGAAAGCATTCTATTGTCTTTGCCCAGCCGGCTAAGAAAAAGGACCCCATGTGGCCTGTGACTTGGAATACAGTTTCTGACAAGAAATCGTACTTTGTGCTTCCTGAATTACCTGTTTCTATTACTACTCCTGTGTTAACACCTCCGCCCCAGGCTGGGAGCAAAAAGGAGGAAGATTCTGTTATTTTAGACATTGCAGGAGCTGGTTTGGGGAAGGGCGAGCCGCTTGTTGCTTCCGCTGCAAAGAAGCCGATCATTCAAAGAGGAGGTCTTGGTTGCCTGAGCTATGGAATTGATGAGGTAGTTGATGACGAGCCGGTCAAAGCCAGAGAGTCTGATTTGGATTCTGACGAGCCCGAAGAGATCCTTGACTGGGGAGATGATGAGAATGTTGATCCGTTGAGCCATACGGACGTGGAAGCTAAGAAGGGTGCAGCTGCTAAGATAAGCACCGTTGAGGCTACCTCTAGTAGCCAGAAGCCGACGAAGTGGGCCATACCGTGGCCGTTTTTGATCAACTACTAGTTGGTCACATGTTTTCCAAACATTTTATTGCTCTTAAACACTTTTTATTGCTTTTGTGTGCGCGAAACTTCGCATTTATCTTGTTTGCTTAGGATTTTTAAGTACTTTAGACTTTATTCTGGGTTTTGCGCAATTTTGGGGGCGTATTATTGTGCACTTGCAGGTTTTAAGACCTCATTAGCTCAAGTAATTGAGCAAATACGAAGAAAAGAGGAGTACTGCAGTATTTTCAGTCGATCGACTGGCTACATAGGTCGATCGACTGAGTTGCACTTTCCAGGAGCTACTGTTCCTGAGACGGTGATCGATCGACTGCCCCTTTTGGTCGATCGACCAGGGACGCTGCTGTACCTATTCACGACCTCTCCCCTGCTGTGTTTGGTCGATATGCGGACTTAAAGGAGTTTTCTACTCCACTTTATTTTCCGTCTAATTAATTATTTCTTCTAAATTTTATCATTTGTGCACATATTTACCGCTTTAAAGTTGTCTTCTCGGTTTTATGCGTGGGTTTTATTTGTCTTTCAGATACTTATTAGTAGCACTGCTGGCTACTGAAACCTCCTAGCTCACGCTGGTTTGGGGAGGTTTCCTTTTTGCTGCGCTTAAAGTCTTGTGAGTTCCTGATCTCCTCTTTATGTCTTATTTATTTAATTTTCTCGCAATTCCCGTTTTCCATTTTTCTTCATTACATGATTTTGCACAATGGGGACATTGTGCGATTTGGTTTGGGGAAGGGTTTTGCGTCGCATATCATTTGCTTGCATTCACGTTTACAGTTCTGTCTTGCATTGTTTATTTTATTTCCCTTATATATACAAAATCCAAGCAAAAATTGAGAAAAATTTCAAAAAATTTCATAAAATGCACGTTTATTTTAGCATATAGGTCGAGTCGGAACGGTAGTATTTCAAGGATGATATTGCATTCTGCACCTGTTTTGCCTAAGCCTTGCTTGATTGACATGTTATTAGTAGAATCATATATGCATAGTCTACGAGTTTTCGTTAAAATTCTTGCTGAACTTGAGACTTGACTTAGATTTTTGGCAAGCTACATCATATTTCTGAGATTTAGAGCCTATAACTGGTGACATTCATGACCAGTTCATCTAGGATGTGAGTAGTACTCCTTATGAGACATGTCATATCAACGTGCATAAATATGAATTTAATCTGCTTGATACCTGTATGCATTCGGTCTGTGGTTAGTTGACACATGTGGTAGAGGTTTCCCCTTATTCGTTTTGCCCATAAGCTCCACACTGCCAAAAATAGCCTTTTTGTCCCATTACTACATCCTACATTTAGCCTGTCCTTTGTCAAGCTAGTAGTCCGTGTCCTTGGGATTGTTACTCGTTTTTTGGTGGCATATGCTCATTTTGAGATGATGGTTGGGAAACGAAATGAAGGAAAGAAAGAAATGGAAAAGAAAAGAAAAAAAAAGAGATGAAAAATGCTTCGAAAAGAAAAAAATGAAAAAAAAGGGGTTCTGTACTGTTTAAACAGTCGATCGACTGGCATCATAGGTCGATCGACTGAGCTTCGGAAAAAAAAAAAGAATAAATTCGCATAAATCGATCCTTTATCTTATGGAGATTTTTGCTCCCATGTTGCATCTATTCCTTATGGGGAGTTAGTTGATTACTTTTATACCGGAGATTGTGAGATTTGTGCTTGCTGTAGCACCGTTTCTGTTGATTATGAGCAAGAAGAAGGATGTTGTCATTTGGTTCTGTTTTGGTACTAGCTTGATCATCTGTACCTCCACTTTACCATAAAACGTTTTGCCTCTTCCTACCCATACCTCACATTTCCATATTTATACCTCGGCATGTGTCATGGTCTCTTGTTGGTTGGAATGCGTATGTACGGTTGTAGAGATTACTTTCATATTAGATTGCAGGCATGTTCTTATATGTCGCAGTTAGGTGAGAGTCTTTACAAAATGAATTCTTTCTATTCTCTTATATATTCACCTGTGCTTATGTGTGATATGAGCGACCCGTGAGAGTCCGATTTGATAAGTCTCTATGGTTGACGATTCAGCACTTTCTAACGACTACATAACTCGTTTGCCTGATTCATTTGCTAATTGATTGTTGGTTGTGCATTAAATTGGTTTAGGTCTTACACGTTGCATTTCGCTCTGAGATTGAACTCGTTCCATTAGGTCATTAGATCGAGTCTAGTTCTTGCTTGGGGACAAGCAAGGGTTTGGTTTGGGGAAGTTTGATGCGTGTCTTTTATATGATGTTTTACATCCCATTTTACACGCATTTCGGAGCTCATTCATGTAGTTTATGCTACATTTCTCCCTACTTCCGTCTACTTCCGTATTTTTGTACATTATTGCGTAAATGTGAAGAATCCAAATGAAATCGAGCTAAATCCATCCCCGAGTATCCTGCATTGCATATGACGTGAAGTATTCACCCGAGGAACGAGCTTGGTGCGCAATTCAAGGCCCAAAAGACAAATCCACGAGATTATAAAAGACAAGTAGCAGCTCAAACAGTCGATCGACCACCACCCTTAGTCGATCGACCAACCATCGGGTTCCAGAAGCTACTGTTTACTGAAGATCAGTCGATCGACCAGTTCTTGCAGTCGATCGACCCAATTGCTATTCCAGACGAGAATTAAAAGACTGAGGAAGCATAAGCCCATTAAGTTTTAGGTTTTGATAATAATGTTACGTTATTTGCTATATAACGTAACCTAGAATACCAAGTTTGACATTCAGTTTTTAGCTAAGTTTCGAATCTCGATTTAGACTCAAGTTTTCATACAAAGAATATTTAGTTTTGGAATTAGGGTTTGGATTATTGTTAAGCATTGGATCTTTGGTTCTTATTCCTAATCTTTCCTCTGCAAATTCGGTATTCATCTGCCCTAATTTCAGTTTATTGTTTTATTTCATCATTAGTATAGAATTGCTAGCTAGATTCCCGCAACCAAATAATTGTTTATGTTAATTGTTTACTTTATCGTTTCAAGCATGAATTCAGTAGTTAGATTTATCATCGTTATTATTGTTTTTACCCTTAGCATGAGTAGCTAGATTATTTGTGCTAGGATGTAGGCGAATTATAGCATAGGCGGCAATAGATTGAACACGGCCTGATTCGCGTGTCAGTCGATCGACTGACATTCTTGGTCGATCGACTGACCTCGTGGGGTTTTATCTTTCGTTTTAATTGTTTTAATGTTGTATTTAACGAATCGAATGCATGCGACCAGTTAGATACTTAATTTATGACTGACCCATTAGATCGAAAGATAGGCTATGTTGTTAGACCATCAATTAAAATGACTAAACTGTGCTGAGGTCGAAAGATAGGTATAGTTTAGACCGTTAGTCACTCTTCAGGACGAGAGTCAGTATTAGTGATATTAGGGACCTATAGCGAGATCGAAAGATGGTATTTGTTAAGAGTGGACCGAGAGGACCTCTTGTTTCCCGCCTCACTTGTGTTCGATTTGGACCTGTTTAGTATGCTGCCGCCGAAGCTATAATGAACCGACCATCCTAGTACCCCTTCTTTATCTGTTTAATCCGTCTTTTTAGTTTATTGTTTTTATTTATTCTTAGTCTTAGACCAATTCAAATCAACCCCCACAATTGTTACTTTAGACTATTATTAGACAACTAGAAATTACGTCTGCCTCCTTGTGGTTCGACCCTGTTACCACTAGCCTAGGTTAGTCTTAATAGGAAATTATAAATTTTATTTTTGGTACTCACAACGACAGGTATCACTTATCGTCAGACTTGCTCTTGACATAAACATCACAACCCCGTACTTTCATGTATCGCAAATTCAGGACCTTCCCTTTCCATATCTCATATGGCGTTTTGTCAGTTGCTTTAGTGGGACTTTAATTAAGTGAGCGTATCGCAAATAAAATGGCAAAACCCCATAATGACTTAGGTAGCTCAGTTTGACTAATCATTGATCGGAATATATCTAATAAAGTTCGATTCCTCCTTTCAGCCACACCATTTAACTGTGGTGTGCCACGAGTTGTTAACTAGGATACAATACCAAAGTCTTTAAGGTGATCTATGAAGTCATTTTTTAAATACACTCCACCAGGATCTAATCTTAATGTTTTAATCTTCTTATTTAATTGGTTTTCTACTTCATTCTGAAACTCTTTGAACTTATCAAAAGCTTCACGTTTATACCTCATTAAGTAGATATACCCATATCTACTCATGCCATCGGTAAATTAAATGAAATAGTTATAATTACCTCTAGCAGTGACTGTCATTGGACCATATACATCGGTGTGTATTAAACCCAACAACTCATTAGCTCGAGATCCTCTTCCTAGAAAAGGTGAATGAGTCATCTTGCGAAGAAGACAAAATTCGCATATACCAAATGATTCGAAATCAAAAGGTTTAATAATACCAGTTGACACTAGTCTTTTAATGCATTTATCATTAATGTGTCCTAATCAACAATGCCATAAATCAGATTGATCGGAATCACCTGTTTTGAGTCTTTTATTATCTTAATGATAAACATCGTTGCAAGTGTCTAGAATATAAATACCATTGATTTAGATAGCTTCGCTATATACAATCCCATTAAGGGAAAAAGTACAACGTTTGTCTTTAATTACAAAAGAAACCTTCTGTGTCTAACACAGATACTGATATTATATTCCTAGACAACGTCGGTACAAAATAACAATTATTAAGAAACAATTGCAACCCCAAAGCTAAATTAAGTACATAAGTTCCTACTGAGACGGCGGCTACTTTAGACCCGTTACCCATTCGGAGATCAACATCACCCTTGTTTAGCTTTCTTATGCTTTTTAGGCCCTGCAAATGATTGCACAAGTGAGAACCACAACCAGTATCTAATACCCAAGTTGTATTTGAGGCATAATTTATGTCTATCATAAAAGATTCGGTTGAGATATTACATGTTGGCTTCACAATGCCAGCTTTGATGTCATCCAAGTATTTTGTGCAATTACGCCTCTAATATCCCTTGTTATTACAGTAATTACAAGTATCTTTAAGAGGTTTACCCTTTTTAGGTTTAGGCTTGGTAGAGCAACTCGCAATTGCTTTACCTTTGCCCTCCACCTGTACGGGTTTCTAACTGGCGTTCCTCTTAAACTGCTTCTTCCCCTTCACGTTAATCGCACGTACATCTTTACTCGTACTCCCACTCAATCACATATCTTTCTCTGCTTGCACAAGCAGAGAATGAAGCTCATGTAAACGTTTTCTCATGTTCGTCATATTATAATTTACCCTAAAATGGGTAAATCCCTTGACGTGCGAGAGAGAGTGGACCACTCGGTCCACCAGTAGTTCGTCGGGGATCTTACATCCCAAACCCTCTAGAGTTTCCACGTACTCAGTCATTTTAAGTACGTGCGAACTCACAGGTTGACCGTCTTTGAGGTTAGCCTTAAAGAAGCGAATTGCGGTGTCATACTAAGTTATCCCCGGGGCTTGAGAAAACATAGTAGAAAGCCTCGAGAATACTTCATGTGCATTGCGGAACTTGACACATTGCCTTTGTAAAGCATGATCCATTGAAAAAATCAAAACATTTTTTATTGCAGGAAATTCCTTTTTATAATCATTAAATCCTCCTTTACATCGGCAGTGGCCCTAAAACTAGGCGAATGAGGAGAGGGATCGACAAGGTAGCGTAATTTGCCATCACCTGCGGTAGGTAATCGAAGTTGTTCCTCCCAATCTTTAAAATTACTACCGTCGTCTTTTAAAACATATTTGTCCACAAAAGAACGTAGCCATGAATCTCTAGCTATAGTGACAGTTTGACTAGTAGAAGCCATCGTGATTACTACAAAGGAAATGAAAGGAAGGATTAACATTATCGTTTAAAAAAAATTTGAACATGTGAAACTATTTAACAAGTTGCCATTTATATATTGATCTCCCACTGAATTATATAAATGATTCCAAGATCCAGTTTTATATAAACACGGGCACGGTGGACCGATTCAACCCATATTTATATAAATTTGGTGAGTCAACAACTTTGACTGATTCTAGTATTAGAACTCTTGGTCGACGGATTTTCTTAAAATATATCTTTTAGCCCCTAAAATAATTATGGGCATTGATAAGCCCAAATTAGCCTAGACCAACCTTAGTCTAGCCTGGCATAATTAGGCTGACTGGGGCAACCAAGGTCCGGACAAATCTATTCATTGTTTGATAAGTAAAGAATATTACAGGGTAAGCAAGCTACTAAACCTTGGAGGAAAGACCTGATGATAAGGAAAGAAAGCATGAAATAGCCTGACATAGCTCTTAAGCAGGCCAGACTGGATTGTCAAACAACAAACCGTTACATGTAGCAAAATGCTCATGTCCTATTTTCATGGAAGACTAAGTCCATCCTCTAAGAGCATGTTATTCTCACATCAGATCGTGTAAAAGAGAACAAGCCAATGTTTGTTAAGGAAGACTAAGTCAGGCGGATTAATAGGGAATGTGGCCTATTTTTCAGCAAGCAGCTGCCAACAGTCAAGAGGGATGTTGAGCAGCATCCAACGTTAATATTTAAAGAGTATAAATAGCATTATCAAGTAATTGTAAAGGACGGATTATTTCATTATTCTTTTACAGATTACTTTCTACTTTTCTCTCTAGCACTTAAATTTGTACACAATACTTGTATTCAGCTTACAAAAGAAATACAAGAACATTATTTATATTCCATTCCATCTATTTTTCATTCATATTATTACTTCTAATTTACAGAACCAGATACCCAGATCACATAATAAGTAAGCCGGATCTTTCCAGGGAAAATCGGGCTAAAACAATTGGCGCCCACTGTGGGGCATGTAGTTCATTAATCCTCAAAAAAAATCTTTATCATCTTCCATACAATATTCTCACAAGAAAATGGTGGGACTCACCCCAAAACAACAATTAGCCGCTGCCTTGGCCAATATCAAGGAACTAGAAACAATACAAGAAAAAGCAGCTTTCAGACGATCCCCTCAAAGAGTTCCTGGCCAGATTTGTCAAAGAAAAGGTGGGCATTCCCATATGTGACGAGGAGACAGCAGTGGAAGCATTCAGGCAGGAAGTCTTGCTTGACAGTGACATCTATGTAGATCTCACCAAGAAGGCTACTCGACCTTTGATATCGTACAGTCTATTGTCTTAGAGCATGTCAGACTGGAAGAAGATCTCAACTTCAGGACAAACTAATCCGGAGGAAAGCAAAGCTATGGCCACACCAATAGAAAAAGTTCTTACCAAAAAGGAAACAACTTCAGATCAGCACCTTACACTATACCTCACCGGTCTGAGGTCAATACGGCACAGGAATGCAATGGTAATCTTTCTAGCTTACCGACTATTCCTGATTATAACTTCTCTATAAATAATGCAGGATTGATCAAACGCCTGGAAAACCTAGGAGAAACAGTCTGATGGACCAAAAAGTCAGACAATCCGAGGAAGGATCCTTCAAGATGGTGTGACTTCCACCAGGACATTGGACACACCACAGAAGAATGCATCCAGCTCAGGAAACAGGTGGCTTATGTAACACCCGCGAATTTCCTATTTTGACATTTAAAATTTATTAAACCGTTTGATTACTCTATTTTATAATTTTGGATTATTCAATTTAATTAATTTTATGTCAAACACGATTTTTATAAACGTATTATATAAAAGCTCATTTTTATAAAAAATACGTATTATTAAATTATATTTTGAGGCATGATTTTTATAAGAATATATTTATTCGCATTTTTGGTCGGATAATAATAATGACCGCAATAATAATAACTTATGTCTTAAAATCCGTCTAACATTAGACCGTCACATTTCAATAGGGAATGTTATATAAACTCGGACCAATCGAAAATTGACAACACGTTCACCTACTCCCTTACACCCTACCTCTAAAAATCTCCTTTATATATTATTATATATTTTATATAATTCTTATATTATTATTATTATTATTATTATTATTATTATTATTAATATGTTATTATATATGTATTATTATTGTTATTATTACTTACACTCCGTGTTATTGGCCCGTGATCCCCACACACACACACCCCCGCATTTCCCTATTCTTCTTTTTCTCCCGCAAAACAAACACAAATGACACAAAGAATACAAAGAGCAGCCTCCGTACAACACCATTTTTAGACCTTCAACCCAAGATCTCTCCCTTATTTCTCAACCAAATTCCATGAATTTTGCACCAATAGCTTCCCCATCTCGTCCTCCTTCTTTATATGCAATAAAGAACCAAGCTTTCGTCCTGTTTCTTTTGGGTCGTCTTTCAGAGATGCGGTTTCTGGGCTAACCTCTTCCATTTTTGGGTTAGAATCACCCTTGGATGGTTCCTTGGACGTTTAAGAGCTCATAAACAGGTAACGGTGATAGGTTACTCGACAATTAGTCGATACTTTCGTCCTTCTTACTCGATCTTCCTTTTTCATTGTAAATTTTGAGTCTTTCCTGAGTTTCTCATGGAGGAAGTTGAGTTTTCAGAATTATGGTTAGTTTACATGGTCACTTGTTAGCTTCCATAGCCTGGCCTCATGTATAATCGATTAAAAGTATGTTGTGTAGCTGATTTGTCGGTTTGCTTTACTCGTCGAGTATATGTGCGTCCTCCTTCTGTTTCTTAGGACCCAATTATGGCAGAAATGGTCGTGTCTATCCCTCGCTGCAATCATGTTCATTTCTCGTCCCGAACTCGTTCTTTGTCTTCCGTCCGAAATCACACATATGCTTTGACTGTTCGCCTTTCTTTCTTTTATTTTCCTTCTGGTTTGCCGCTTGTTCTCGTGTCGAGCAAATGGTACTTTTTCTACTATTGTTCTTCGTTTCTTGCTGGATTTTCTGTGTGTAGATGCAGGAGTCGTGAAGGTGCCTGACCATGTCCCAGTATGCGCATCCCCATCCCCAAACCCTGAGTTAATTTCGTCTTAAGACGGAGTCGAATTAAGAGCTCCTAAATACAGATTTTAAAACCGTCCCTCTGCTAGTTTTGAACCCTATTTTGGGACGAATTAAACGGTCCCTCAAATCTGTTTTTCCTGCCTTACCTGCTTGCTAAAGTTGTCCCATGTATGCTTTGGTTGTTTTTCTCCGCTTCAAAACTCGATTTTGGTATGGTGGTGTTCTGTTTGGATGCCGTGCCCCTACCCCGCTGCGCCTGTTTTGAGGGCTGTCTTGTGAGGTCATGTGGTAGCGTGAGAGCCGTCTTGGCCGCAGCTAAGGGCTAACCACGGGTGGCGTGTGGCCACGACATGGTCGGGATGAATGGCCTCCACCATGACTCGGCAATGTCGAGTGTGGTCACGGGGAGGTGCCTTCTTTCCTTAGTTTCCTCTTGTTTTTATTGTTCTATGCTTTGGTGGTTATATTAAGAACAATATGTGTTGGACTCAAATCCTTGTTTCTCTTGGGCCCAATTTATTGGTGTTTTGGGCTCACCACTATTAAATTGTTGGGCTCACCACAATTTAATGGTTGGGCTTGTTCTGTCACTTTTATTGAATTTGTTTGCGTTCCATAAAGTTTTCACATGACGTAAGTTATTCGTTGTTACTTGTTTATTTTATTTAGTTATTAAACCGGCATGTTAAATTATGAAATGAATTGTTTATTTATATGTTACAAGCATGAAAAGGTTATTATAAATAATTACTTGTAAGAGTCGTATTCTTGTAGAAATGCCATATTACCATCGTTTATGCTTGACATACAATTTTTTGCCCTGCTTGTGCTGTTCCGGCAAGCACGGGTTTGACCTACTCGTGCTGTTCTGGCGAGTACGGTTTTGGCCTACTTGTGCTGTTCTGGCAAGTACGGCTTTTGGCCACTTGTGCTGTTCTGGCAAGTGAGTCTTATCTTAGTCTTTCCGCCACTTTCGTCTTTGTTCGCGATTGGGGTACTCGGTCTCCTTAGTAGTCGAGTCTTGGGTGCGTCTTTGTCTTTGGCGCACGTCGAATCGGGATGTACACCCGAGAATCTGCAGATTTAGACTAGGACCGTATTATTATCGTAGTCCTACCCGGGGAAATTATAGTCTAAGAGTGATAAATGTCTTGCATTATTTGGATGGTTACTTTGGTCATATCTCCTTGAAATACGTGCTCGTGGCTAAGTGACCGTGCCTGTTATCTTGTCTTTCTTATTATTTAAT
The DNA here is from genome assembly GCF_048544455.1 of Silene latifolia. NCBI lineage: Eukaryota > Viridiplantae > Streptophyta > Magnoliopsida > Caryophyllales > Caryophyllaceae > Silene > Silene latifolia. The sequence continues at coordinate 92,422,152 of NC_133533.1, forward strand.
TGTCTCACGTGAATAGTTTAATCGTTATCATGCTAATGTTGATCTATCTTGTTCCATCTCATTTGATCACCATGTTTAAACATAAACTTGATATCCATATTTCTGTAAGAGTCTTACATGACTTACCTGTTTTAGTTCTTGTTTATGTTCGTTTCGACATTTTGTGGCTGGGAGAACCTTGAGTTACTCCCCACTGACTGTGGCGTTCATGTTTACATGAATGACAGGTATTAGTGATGCATTCATGGGGTGAAGACATGTGTGAGCTAGCGAGCACTTCGGCCTACTAGTTGGTTTATTAGGATTGTTTAGACCTACCTTTTTGTACTGTCATTCGAGGGATATCTTTTCCCTCACCTTGACTATCACGTTTGTATAATTTAAACTTTATTTCTGCATTCTTTATTTATGTTTGGACTTTGATGAACCCGCGCTTTAAATTTTAAAAGTTTTCAAAAATTTCCTAATTTCCGCCTGAATTTATAAGTTATATTTTCCGCTTTATCGCGGGGTGTCACAGTTGGTATCAGAGCCTATGTTGCTCCCGACGCACACACGTGTACCCCAAATTTAATTTGAACTTGACCTTGAATAATGAATGAGAGATGGGTAGACTTAAGGACCTAAGGTGGTAGTCTGTAGTGTGTTTGCTCTTTGTTAGGTTCTAACATGTTTGTTGATTGCCATTTTATAATTGTTGTGGCCTTGGATCAATGACTGTAAACTTACCGATGTGGTGATCAAGATTTGGTGCCTATTGCTGAGGATTGAAGATTTGTTCAACCTTTGAAGATGTTTCTCATTCTTTGTGTATCTTGCTTTATTCTTTACCTCTTGGTGCTTATCCTTTCTCTAAACTCTCCTCTGTTCTACTTTGAAAGTACTCTTGTATTTCCTAACTTGTCTTTTGATCCTTGCTAATCTTTCTTAACGCCTTTGTATAGTACTCCTTCTTTTGAGAAATGTTGACCTTGGTTGGAAATTTGACTTCTGAGGAGATTGTTGTGTTTGACCTTTAAACCTGGTTTTGAGAGGATTGATGTTGGAAAGACTTAGGTAGTGTGATGAGACATACTTGATGGTTCTTATACCTAGATCCTTGATAGAGTGAGTATAGTTGATTGGTGGATTTTGTATGTCGAGTGTGAGTGATATTGATTACTACTTGAGGTATGATATGAGAGTGAGAGTAAGCTACATTGTTGGGGAGTCTTAGCACTTGTTTTAGTAACTGGAAAGGATAAAGGTAGGGTTGGCACCAATGATGAGGTTAAAGGACATAGTTTTAATTTATGGTTTTAGAAACTTTGAGGTTGTATTAAGTACTTGAGATGATGGGATGATGTTGTAGATAAGTGTAGATCTGTTTTTGGGAATCCGTAATAAGTAAAAGGATAGAAGGACTTGAGACCCTAGTGATTTTTCAGACTTTGGGTTGGCATGTTACTACCTTACTCTAAATGAGAACCTTGTGGAATATTCGAGAAACCCGTGGTTGACGCTAGTTGGATATGAGTGTAGCTTTGTTGGAAATTTTGACCTCGACTTTGATCTTGTGGAAGTTGTTTGTGGATGTCTGAGGATTTGGAGTGATGAGATCACACTTATAGTGGAGTACCTTGTTTCATGGAATTGCTTAGGATGAAGTAACATAAGTGATTTGAGGAAATTCTTTGGAAGGTTGTGATTATAAGTTTTGTTGTTAGGAAGTTTTCAGAACCGCTTAGGTTGATGTTGTTGTTTGAAGTTTGAGTACTTGGCGTTCCTTGTTGTCTAGTACCCGTCTTCTTTGATCATAAGTGTTACCGTTCATACCTCTTTTCCTTGCTTCATCATACTCTTCTTTTAAGTTTGATGCTAGTAACCTATAAAACTCTATCCTTGACATCCTTGTTGATTTGACTTCGAACCTTGCCCTATGAAATTCATCATAGCTCTTTTTGTCGTTAAGTTAGGACTCGTTAGCGCACTGGTATTTATGTTGTCTAAACTGCTTTTTATTTCATACAATTTCTAAACATTTCAAGCTACCATTTTTGTTTCGTTGTCAAAAGTTTATATTACTTTTACAAAACCCTACCTAATTTAAAGGTTTGAAAATAAAAACTTGGTTTAATTCCCTACTTTCTCCTTAAATATAAACTTATCTATCATGATTTTGATTACTAAACCCGAGATTTCTTAGAATTTTATCAAATTTCTGTTAACTTTGATCTAATTATGACTTCTTTGTCAAAGTTTAAGATTTCATTTTCAGAAATTCGACCCCCCTTTTGAGTTTAAAAGTGAAACTTCTATTTCCATTTTTGCCTCTTACAAGAGAAATTTGAGTAAATTACCTTTCTCTTTTGATTTTAACGTTGATCGGATGATAGAGCTCGTTATTGGAGACGTTTGATAACTTGTTCTACGCTTGTCGGCGAATGATTTTGTTTTGAATTTGTCTTTGACTTGGAAGGTTAGCGTTCTTGTGTGCACGACAAGAGCAATTTCGTTTCATGAATGAGACTTACACTTTTGAAAACACTCCGTTAATGTTCTTGAAAGTGTTTTGATTTTGATTTATACAAATGATTTGCCTTTCGACTTGGTTCTATCGGAAAATTTTAGTTGAAACTTTTGAAAGAATTTTAATTTTTACGATAAGTAACATTTTAAATGTTTCGGTTACCGAGTCCAGTTCCAGTTTCATTTTAAATAACCTTTCATTTCTACTTTCAAGTTTCGAGGACGAAACTTTTTAAAAGATGGGGTGATTGTAACACCCGCGAATTTCCTATTTTGACATTTAAAATTTATTAAACCGTTTGATTACTCTATTTTATAATTTTGGATTATTCAATTTAATTAATTTTATGTCAAACACGATTTTTATAAACGTATTATATAAAAGCTCATTTTTATAAAAAATACGTATTATTAAATTATATTTTGAGGCATGATTTTTATAAGAATATATTTATTCGCATTTTTGGTCGGATAATAATAATGACCGCAATAATAATAACTTATGTCTTAAAATCCGTCTAACATTAGACCATCACATTTCAATAGGGAATGTTATATAAACTCGGACCAATCGAAAATTGACAACACGTTCACCTACTCCCTTACACCCTACCTCTAAAAATCTCCTTTATATATTATTATATATTTTATATAATTCTTATATTATTATTATTATTATTATTATTATTATTATTATTATTATTATTAATATGTTATTATATATGTATTATTATTGTTATTATTACTTACACTCCGTGTTATTGGCCCGTGATCCCCACACACACACCCCCCGCATTTCCCTATTCTTCTTCTTTCTCCCGCAAACAAACACAAATGACACAAAGAATACAAAGAGCGAGTCCTCCATACAACACCATTTTTAAACCTTCAACCCAAGATCTCTCCCTTATTTCTCAACCAAATTCCATGAATTTTGCACCAATAGCTTCCCCATCTCGTCCTCCTTCTTTATATGCAATAAAGAACCAAGCTTTCGTCCTGTTTCTTTTGGGTCGTCTTTCAGAGATGCGGTTTCTGGGCTAACCTCTTCCATTTTTGGGTTAGAATCACCCTTGGATGGTTCCTTGGACGTTTAAGAGCTCATAAACAGGTAACGGTGATAGGTTACTCGACAATTAGTCGATACTTTCGTCCTTCTTACTCGATCTTCCTTTTTCATTGTAAATTTTGAGTCTTTCTTGAGTTTCTCATGGAGGAAGTTGAGTTTTCAGAATTATGGTTAGTTTACATGGTCACTTGTTAGCTTCCATAGCCTGGCCTCATGTATAATCGATTAAAAGTATGTTGTGTAGCTGATTTGTCGGTTTACTCGTCGAGTATATGTGCGTCCTCCTTGCTGTTTCTTAGGACCCAATTATGGCAGGAAATGGTCGTGTCTATCCCTGCTGCAATCATGTTCATTTCTGTCCCGAACTCGTTCTTTGTCTTCCGTCTGAAATCACACATATGCTGACTGTTCGCCTTTCTTTCTTTTATTTTCCTTCTGGTTTGCCGCTTGTTCTCGTGTCGAGCAAATGGTACTTTTTCTACTATTGTTCTTCGTTTCTTGCTGGATTTTCTGTGTGTAGATGCAGGAGTCGTGATGGTGCCTGACCATGTCCCAGTATGCGCATCCCCATCCCCAAACCCCGAGTTAATTTCGTCTTAAGACGGAGTCGAATTAAGAGCTCCTAAATACAGATTTTAAAACCGTCCCTCTGCTAGTTTTGAACCCTATTTTGGGACGAATTAAACGGTCCCTCAAATCTGTTTTTCCTGCCTTACCTGCTTGCTAAAGTTGTCCCATGTATGCTGGTTGTTTCTCCGCTTCGAAAACTCGATTTTGGTATGGTGGTGTTCTGTTTGGATGACGTGCCCCTACCCTGTTGCGCCTCTGTTTTGAGGGCTGTCTTGTGAGGTCATGTGGTAGCGTGAGAGCCGTCTTGGCCGCAGCTAAGGGCTATCCACGGGTGGCAGTGGCCACGACATGGCTGCGGGATGAATGGCCTCCACCATGACTCGGCAATGTCGAGTGTGGTCACGGGGAGGTGCCTTCTTTCCTTAGTTTCCTCTTGTTTTTCTTGTTCTATGCTTTGGTGGTTATATTAAGAACAATATGTGTTGGACTCAAATCCTTGTTTCTCTTGGGCCCAATTTATTGGTGTTTTGGGCTCACCACTATTAAATTGTTGGGCTCACCACAATTTAATGGTTGGGCTTGTTCTGTCACTTTTATTGAATTTGTTTGCGTTCCATAAAGTTTTCACATGACGTAAGTTATTCGTTGTTACTTGTTTATTTTATTTAGTTATTAAACCGGCATGTTAAATTATGAAATGAATTGTTTATTTATATGTTACAAGCATGAAAAGGTTATTATAAATAATTACTTGTAAGAGTCGTATTCTTGTAGAAATGCCATATTACCATCGTTTATGCTTGACATACAATTTTTTGCCCTGCTTGTCTTTGTTCCGCAAGCACGGGTTTGACCTACTCGTCTTTGGCTTCGGCGAGTACGGTTTTGGCCTACTTGTCTTTGTTAAGCAAGTACGGCTTTTGGCCACTTGTCTTTGTTCGCAAGTGAGTCTTATCTTAGTCTTTCCGCCACTTTCGTGTCAGTTAAAGCGATTGGGGTACTCGGTCTCCTTAGTAGTCGAGTCTTGGGTGCGTCTTTGTCTTTGGCGCACGTCGAATCGGGATGTACACCCGAGAATCTGCAGATTTAGACTAGGACCGTATTATTATCGTAGTCCTACCCGGGAAATTATAGTCTAAGAGTGATAAATGTCTTGCATTATTTGGATGGTTACTTTGGTCATATCTCCTTGAAATACGTGCTCGTGGCTAAGTGACCGTGCCTGTTATCTTGTCTTTCTTATTATTTAATTGTCTCACGTGAATAGTTTAATCGTTATCATGCTAATGTTGATCTATCTTGTTCCATCTCATTTGATCACCATGTTTAAACATAAACTTGATATCCATATTTCTGTAAGAGTCTTACATGACTTACCTGTTTTAGTTCTTGTTTATGTTCGTTTCGACATTTTGTGGCTGGGAGAACCTTGAGTTACTCCCCACTGACTGTGGCGTTCATGTTTACATGAATGACAGGTATTAGTGATGCATTCATGGGGTGAAGACATGTGTGAGCTAGCGAGCACTTCGGCCTAGTAGTTGGTTTATTAGGATTGTTTAGACCTACCTTTTTGTACTGTCATTCGAGGGATATCTTTTCCCTCACCTTGACTATCACGTTTGTATAATTTAAACTTTATTTCCGCATTCTTTATTTATGTTTGGACTTTGATGAACCCGCGCTTTAAATTTTAAAAGTTTTCAAAAATTTCCTAATTTCCGCCTGAATTTATAAGTTATATTTTCCGCTTTATCGCGGGGTGTCACAGCTTACCTCCTAAAGAAAGGATATCTGAAAGATCCGATCCAGCATCCTAGAGGCAAAGATGAAGGATCAGGCAAAAGAGACCCAGGGAACGCCAGGGATCCTCCTCCTCCTCCTCCCATCTACGAAGTCAAATTTATAAACGAAGGCTTATAAATCTGTGGCTTGACCAGTTCAGCCGCTAAGTGAATTGCCAGAGAGTCCAAACATCAATCTCCTTCTAGATCTAAATTATTACCCGCTGTTACCTTTGATGACTCGGACATGCAGGGAGTACCAGATTTGCACCATGACAGCCTCGTGATCACTATGCAAATTAGTACAGTTAAGGTGTCAAGAATCCTAATAGACAGAGGTAGCCCAATCAACTTAGTAATGCTAGATGTCCTTAAAGCCATGAGAATAGATGAAGAGAAAATCATCAAGTGTCCTGATTGGCTTCAGTGGAGAAACAAAGAATACCCTAGGAGAAATCAACTTGCCAACTTATGCAGAGGGGGTAGCCTTCTGTGAAAGATTTGGAGTAATGGATTGCCTGTCCTCGTACAACGTAATCCTGGGCAGACCATGAATCCACAACGTCAAAGCCATCCCATCAACATATCACCAGTGCGTAAAAATACTAACTGAATGGGGGATAACCACCATCAGAGGAGAACAGAAGGCAGCCCAGGAATGTTACACTCAAGCTTTAAAACCTTCAAGATCAGGTAAGTCCCTTGCATAACAATTAAAATCCCTTGTCAAGAGTGATTATATAGCCTAATCACAGATGGAGACAGGAGAGGTCACTCTAGACCAATACCCTGACAGGAAGGTACTCGTGGGATCCGATGCACCTGACTTTGTAAGGCCCAATTTGGTCAGCTTTCTTAAAACTAAGATGTCTTGTTTTGCTTGGTCACATTTTGAAATGACTGGTATAGATGCTGATATTTTAACTCATAAATTAAATATTGACAAATCATTCAAGCCTGTGCAACAAAAAAGAAGAAAATTTGCTGCAGAAAGAAATGAAATCATCAACCAAGAAGTCGACAAGCTATCGGACATGGGAATGATCAGGGAAGTAATGTACCCTGACTGGCTAGCCAATGTGGTAGTTGTCCAAAAGAAGAATGGAAAATGGAGAGTCTGCGTGGACTACACCGACCTGAACAAGGCCTGCCCAAAGAATTCATTTCCCCTGCCGCATATTGATGCAATGGTAGATGCCACCGCAGGCCACGAGATGTTAACATTTATGGATGCTTCAAGTGGATTCAGTCAAATAAAGATGCATCCCCCGGACCAGGAAAGTACGACCTTCATTACTGAAAGAGGAGTATATTGCTATACCGCCATGACTTTTGGATTAAAAAATGCAGGGGCAACTTCTCAAAGATTAGTCAAAATGATGTTCAAAGATCAAATTGGAGACACCATGGAAGTCAACATTGATGACATGGCCGGTGGTCAAATCAAAAAAAGCAGAAGACCACCTCAAAGACCTGGAAGTGGCATTCCAAATTTTGGAAAAAATCAACATGAAGCTAAATCCACAAAAGTGCCATTTCGGAGATTCAACAGGCAAGTTCTTGGGCTATATGGTGACAAAGAGAGGAATAGAAGCTAGTCCTGAACAGATAAAAGATATCCTAGAACTGGAACCACCAAAACTGTCAAGGATATACAAAAACTAACAGGAAGAGTAGACGCCCTGAACTGGTTCATTTCAAGATCATCAGAGACGTGCAAATCATTTTACAACCTGCTCAGGAAAAATAAATACTTCCAGTGGACTCCTGACCACCAGCCAGCCTTTGAAGACCTCAATGCATATCTATCTTCTCCACCTTTGATGGCCAAGCTAGTCAAAGATGAATCCCTGACGGTATACCTGTCAGTCAATTAGACTGCGGTCAGTGCAGTCCTGGTCAAAGAGATAGACGAACAACAACACCATGTCTATTACGTAAGTAAAACTCTACTAGATGCGGAAATGAGGTATGGTCCACTTGAAAAGTATGTTTTAGCTCTAATTATATGTTGTACTAAATTAAGACCTTATTTTGAAAGCCACGCTATAATAGTCAGCACCAACCTCCCTATTAAATCTGTACTTAGAAAACTAGAACAGTCCGGACGAATGTGCAAATGGTCAGTTTAACTCAGCACCTACAACATAACCGTTGAACCCAGGACATCAATTATGTCACAAGAATTAGCATATTTTGTGGCTGATTTCAGTCTTGCCCTTGAACCTGACCTAATAAAAGAAGTAAACAGACTGACCAATGACCAGACAGACCTAGAATGGACCTTGTTTGTCGATGGTGCAGCCAATATGAGGGGCACTGGTCTGGGCGTAGTACTAAAATCGCCAGAGGGGGATAAGATAGTATAGGCTATAAGTTGTGCATTTGAAGCCACCAACAATGAAGCTAAATATGAAGCCCTAACAGCTGGGTTAAAGGTATGTATTGACCTTGGTGTACAAAATCTAAAGGTACGTACTGATTCCCTTCTCATTTCAAATCAAGTAAATGGAGTTTATACCGCAAAGGACTCAAAATGATGCTCTATTTAGAAGTTGTCCAAAATTTAAAATGTAAATTTCGTAATTTTAATATTGATCAAATACCCATGGACTTGAATACCCAGGCAGATGCCCTAGCCGGCTTAGGATCTAATTTCAGCCCCCCCTGATTTTGATAAGATCCCCATCATACATTTTTTTGGAACCTGCAATAAATAAACAAGATGAAACCTTTCCAATATATGTTGCTAACTCTTGGACAAAACCCGATTACGATTAGCTCCAACAGGGAATTCTACCCTTAAACAAACAAGATGCCAGAGCACTTAAGATCAAAGTTGCTTCATACACCATCATTAACAATGTGCTTTTTTAGAAATCGCAGGCTGGACCATACCTCAGATGCCTGGAACCACGGGAGGCTGAACAGATACTGTCAGAAATCAATGAAGGACACTATTGTAATCATAAAGGTGGCAGAAGCCTAGTAAGCAAGGTACTCATGACCGACTACATTTGGCTACACTGAAGGCCGACTACCTGGAATTCAGCTCTAATTGCAAAGCCTGTCAAATTCATGCACCATACTGTTGGAATATGTGTCCTTCGACAATAATGCGATCACAACTGTTGATCATGATGATCATATGTTTAAATCTCATTTTAAGAATACATGTGGGATGTAATATTTTACAGTCAACTGGTCCACACATATCGGTAATGATTGGCTGACTAGAGTTTGACATTACTGTCGTGCGACAGTGGTGATCAGTTGATCCCCTTAGGTCATACCTATAGGGAAATACTCTTAATTGATTATTTAATTAATCATATACCGATACGAGTTAATTAAATTGCTTAAAATTGACGGATGATTTTGTGAGTATAATTAACGTATCTTATTGTAATATGATTAAATGAGACACGGTCTAAGTAATTGAATTGTTTTATTACTTAGATGAAATTATTGTTTACGGAAACAATTGAAACAGAATGAATAAATTATTATAAATACAGAATGTTGTAGTTTATAATACGGAAACACTTTTGGCACAAGTAATTACGAATTACTAGTCGATTTTGTAAATGACATATTTTATGAGTATGTTGATTTTTAATATGTTAAAAATACATTACATTGTGACATGTCATGTAACATGTTACATGTGACAAAATTGACAAATGACAAAATAAAATGGACCATCCATTTTATAATGAAAGTGCCGAAATTGGAGGGGTAATTGGGTTAATATTGTGTTTTCATATTAATGGAAAACATAATGATAAAAGACTACCTCTAGCCATGCAACCCTATAGCTTTTGAGAAGAGCAACTATTGCATGCATAGGCTCCCCAAAAAGCCCCCCACCCAACCGGTTTTCTATAGAGAACAACCCACATTGTTTTCTCCATTATTCATTCTTTTCACCTAATTTTCTAGTGTAGGAAAATTACATACTCTCTACAATTTGTAAAAATTCTAGAGAAATAAAACCTCAAAAATCTCCTCCCTCTTGAATCGATTTTTAAGAGGACAAATTATTTTTGTGTCATATTTTAAGTATGATTAATATTATTACTAGATCTAAATAATATTAGTTATTATGAGTCTTTCCTTGGGTATATGCTTTTGGGAGAGATTCTATACTTGAATCTTGTTCTTCCATTTGGAGAGCTCAAGAACAAGAGAGTAGGAGAACTCTCTTGTGCCCTTAAGATCCGAAATAGCAATGTAAGATGATGATTTCTTCTTTAATTATATTTTGTTTGCATGCATAAGATCACATTTTAATTTTATGACTAAATTAAAATTATAACATATATGAATATGTTGAGTAAAGAGATCTAGATTTCTAACAAGTGGTATCAGAGCACAAGGTTGTTTGCATGCAAATTGGTAATAGTTTTTACGAGTTATATGATTAACATATAAAACTTGTAAATTTGTGTTATTATGATATATCACAAAAATAATTTTTGCATGTTAAAGTTTCTGATCCTAAAATGTATTTAGGATATTTTGGTTAATTTATGGATTTTTATTGTTCATTTTATTTAATATTGGCATTAAAATGTGATTTTTATGATAAAAATGTCATTTTTGGACGAAAATTATTTAAACTTCGAATTTTCAAGTGGTTTTTGGATATGTTTTCTTATATATTATTTTTAGATGATCTGGAAATTTTCAGAATTTTTGGAGTTTTTATGCTCGAAATATGGATTTTTCATGATAAAAATCGAATTTAAATGAAAAATGGGTTAATATGAAAAATATTTCGAATCTGGTCATAGAAATTTAGTATGTTGTCACATGCAATTTTACAAGATGTGTGTAAAATAATAGGCTATAATGAAGTCTTTATGCATGATTTATGAATTTTTGATGAAAAATAACATAAATAGTGACTTAATTAGTATAAATTGCTAAAACATACTTCATGACTAAGGAAAAATGTCACATGTTGCATTTTATTACCTTTTTCAGATCTAAAATTGAAAAGTTGATGAATATAATTTTTCTCATGTTTTTATGATTATTATTGATAAATCCGATAAACCGCAACATAGTTTTTCGATAATTTTACGAAATTTTAACCTAAGTTTTTGAACATTATGAGTGTCATGGTATTTTTACAGAATGTTCATAAGTTTAAATTTTGAATTTTGAATTTATTTGAAATTTTTATGATTTATTTGGAGTTTATAGCATTTTATTATAATTTTGAGTCCATTAATGAACAATTTTAAGAAATATGAGTTAATTATAGTCAAATAGTTAGTGAAGACTAATTTTGAGTCCTCAGTTAGTTAGGGTAATTAACTTGTGCATATATATGATTTTATGTAATTTATTGTGATTTTAAAAGGTTGAATCACACAAATCCGTAAAAACTGTTTAATATACGATATTGGCTCCTTAAAGGCGATTTAGCATAAAATTGGGCATGTTCATACATATTATAATGCTGCATTTTATTTATGATTGTCATAATTTTATTTTTATGTAATTTTTGAATTATGTAATTTTACTTAGTCTGGCCTTAGTTTTAATTGGTATTACCCGAAATGTATGGGAATATCGATTCGGTTGTAATTTATTGTGATCTCGTATCACCATTTTGTAATTTAATATATTCATTTTATTTTAATTACAAATGTATAATAGGAAATTATGTAATTTGTTATGTAATTTAATTTTTTTTCGGAGTTCCTTGAAGACGGTGTCACTCAAGAAGGCGATACATAAAGACGGTGTTGCCTCGAGATGCGTGCCAAAACCGAAGTTCAAGGGACCAATGGAGTTGGTTTCCGAATATGTAATAGTTAATTAGATTTTCTATTTTAGGAAGGCTATACTAGGATTTAATTTATGCTTTGCATTTTATTTATAAGTTGCATGCATCGCTAAATCGCCATAACTAAAACATGCATCATTCTTTTAATCGAGTTTATCAACCGTGTCAATTATAATTATCATTTTTCACCGCTTTAGTTCACTTAAAACGTGATAGATAATAAATTGACATGACCTCTCGCTAAAAATAAACAATTGAGACATTGCCTTACCAAAAAGTAGAAACCATGAAAACCTATTTCGCGAGGGAGTGCACTCGGCCATCCCGGGGTACAAACCTTGTTACGTAGGGGAAGTGGGTGATAAATGTCTATCCACCGAATTCGTGTTGATGAGGGTTTCATCAGCTATCCCGTGCCCAAGTTGATATGAATTTGGATCATGGACACATTTATTTGAAATTTGAATTGACCTCAACGGAAGTATTCGTGACCGTAGTCGCATGTGTTCCGGGCTATAGATAAATATTAGAGTACTTTTTTCGACCGGGAATTCTAAAAGTAGAATTGATTAAAGAGTTAGTCCACCGAGGTATATTGATAAGGGTTTCATGGGCTATCCCGTGCCCAAGTTAATATGAATTTGGATCTCGGAATCATTTATCATAGTTGGGTAGAGGTCACTATGTAAATGCTTTACTTGTTATTTACAAGTATTAATAAAACGATAAATGTTAAGTTTTCCACTATTCCGTTATCATATTGTTCTATTTCTTTACCACAATTCATATACGATATCATTTCGATTTTTGATTCAAATCTCCATTAAAATATCGTAACTAAAGACAAATATGAATTTGCTTCTAAAACCTCAAATGAACCATTGCTAAGGATCTCTTGTAAAGAGTATAGATTAAAGTTATTCATTATCAAACAGGTTTTTGATGCTTGACTAACACATCTACTTACAATGGATTTTATGTAATTTATTGTGATTTTAAAAGGTTGAATCACACAAATCCGTAAAAACTGTTTAATATATTATATTGGCTCCTTAAAGGCGATTTAGCATAAAATTGGGCATGTTCATACATATTATAATGCTGCATTTTATTTATGATTGTCATAATTTTATTTTTATGTAATTTTTGAATTATGTAATTTTACTTAGTTTGGCCTTAGTTTTAATTGATATTACCCGAAATGTATGGGAATATCGATTCGGTTGTAATTTATTGTGATCTCGTATCACCATTTTGTAATTTAATAGATTCATTTTATTTTAATTACAAATGTATAATAGGAAATTATGTAATTTGTTATGTAATTTAATTTTTTTTTTCGGAGTTCCTTGAAGACGGTGTCACTCAAGAAGGCGATACATAAAGACGGTGTTGCCTCGAGATGCGTGCCAAAACCGAAGTTCAAGGGACCAATGGAGTTGGTTTCCGAATATGTAATAGTTAATTAGATTTTCTATTTTAGGAAGGCTATACTAGGATTTAATTTATGCTTTGCATTTTATTTATATGTTGCATGCATCGCTAAATCGCCATAACTAAAACATGCATCATTCTTTTAATCGAGTTTATCGACCGTGTCAATTATAATTATCATTTTTCACCGCTTTAGTTCACTTAAAACGTGATAGATAATAAATTGACATGACCTCTCGCTAAAAATAAACAATTGAGACATTGCCTTACCAAAAAGTAGAAACCATGAAAACCTATTTCGCGAGGGAGTGCACTCGGCCATCCCGGGGTACAAACCTTGTTACGTAGGGGAAGTGGGTGATAAATGTCTATCCACCGAATTCGTGTTGATGAGGGTTTCATCGGCTATCCCGTGCCCAAGTTGATATGAATTTGGATCATGGACACATTTATTTGAAATTTGAATTGACCTCAACGGAAGTATTCGTGACCGTAGTCGCATGTGTTCCGGGCTATAGATAAATATTAGAGTACTTTTTTCGACCGAGAATTCTAAAAGTAGAATCGATTAAAGAGTTAGTCCACCGAGGTATATTGATAAGGGTTTCATGGGCTATCCCGTGCCAAAGTTAATATGAATTTGGATCTCGGAATCATTTATCATAGTTGGGTAGAGGTCACTATGTAAATGCTTTACTTGTTATTTACAAGTATTAATAAAACGATAAATGTTATGTTTTCCACTATTCCGTTATCATATTGTTCTATTTATTTACCACAATTCATATACGATATCATTTCGATTTTTGATTCAAATCTCCATTAAAACATCGTAACTAAAGACAAATATGAATTTGCTTCTAAAACCTCAAATGAACCATTGCTAAGGATCTCTTGTAAAGAGTATAGATTAAAGTTATTCATTATCAAACAGGTTTTTGATGCTTGACTAACACATCTACTTACAATGGATTTTATGTAATTTATTGTGATTTTAAAAGGTTGAATCACACAAATCCGTAAAAACTGTTTAATATATTATATTGGCTCCTTAAAGGCGATTTAGCATAAAATTGGGCATGTTCATACATATTATAATGCTGCATTTTATTTATGATTGTCATAATTTTATTTTTATGTAATTTTTGAATTATGTAATTTTACTAAGTTTGGCCTTAGTTTTAATTGATATTACCCGAAATGTATGGGAATATCGATTCGGTTGTAATTTATTGTGATCTCGTATCACCATTTTGTAATTTAATAGATTCATTTTATTTTAATTACAAATGTATAATAGGAAATTATGTAATTTGTTATGTAATTTAATTTTTTTTTTCGGAGTTCCTTGAAGACGGTGTCACTCAAGAAGGCGATACATAAAGACGGTGTTGCCTCGAGATGCGTGCCAAAAACCGAAGTTCAAGGGACCAATGGAGTTGGTTTCCGAATATGTAATAGTTAATTAGATTTTCTATTTTAGGAAGGCTATACTAGGATTTAATTTATGCTTTGCATTTTATTTATATGTTGCATGCATCGCTAAATCGCCATAACTAAAACATGCATCATTCTTTTAATCGAGTATATCGACCGTGTCAATTATAATTATCATTTTTCACCGCTTTAGTTCACTTAAAACGTGATAGATAATAAATTGACATGACCTCTCGCTAAAAATAAACAATTGAGACATTGCCTTACCAAAAAGTAGAAACCATGAAAACCTATTTCGCGAGGGAGTGCACTCGGCCATCCCGGGGTACAAACCTTGTTACGTAGGGGAAGTGGGTGATAAATGTCTATCCACCGAATTCGTGTTGATGAGGGTTTCATCGGCTATCCCGTGCCCAAGTTGATATGAATTTGGATCATGGACACATTTATTTGAAATTTGAATTGACCTCAACGGAAGTATTCGTGACCGTAGTCGCATGTGTTCCGGGCTATAGATAAATATTAGAGTACTTTTTTCGACCGAGAATTCTAAAAGTAGAATCGATTAAAGAGTTAGTCCACCGAGGTATATTGATAAGGGTTTCATGGGCTATCCCGTGCCCAAGTTAATATGAATTTGGATCTCGGAATCATTTATCATAGTTGGGTAGAGGTCACTATGTAAATGCTTTACTTGTTATTTACAAGTATTAATAAAACGATAAATGTTATGTTTTCCACTATTCCGTTATCATATTGTTCTATTTATTTACCACAATTCATATACGATATCATTTCGATTTTTGATTCAAATCTCCATTAAAACATCGTAACTAAAGACAAATATGAATTTGCTTCTAAAACCTCAAATGAACCATTGCTAAGGATCTCTTGTAAAGAGTATAGATTAAAGTTATTCATTATCAAACAGGTTTTTGATGCTTGACTAACACATCTACTTACAATGGATTTTATGTAATTTATTGTGATTTTAAAAGGTTGAATCACACAAATCCATAAAAACTGTTTAATATATTATATTGGCTCTTTAAAGGCGATTTAGCATAAAATTGGGCATGTTCATACATATTATAATGCTGCATTTTATTTATGATTGTCATAATTTTATTTTTATGTAATTTTTGAATTATGTAATTTTACTTAGTTTGGCCTTAGTTTTAATTGATATTACCCGAAATATATGGGAATATCGATTCGGTTGTAATTTATTGTGATCTCGTATCACCATTTTGTAATTTAATAGATTCATTTTATTTTAATTACAAATGTATAATAGGAAATTATGTAATTTGTTATGTAATTTAATTTTTTTTTTCGGAGTTCCTTGAAGACGGTGTCACTCAAGATGGCGATACATAAAGACGGTGTTGCCTCGAGATGCGTGCCAAAACCGAAGTTCAAGGGACCAATGGAGTTGGTTTCCGAATATGTAATAGTTAATTAGATTTTCTATTTTAGGAAGGCTATACTAGGATTTAATTTATGCTTTGCATTTTATTTATATGTTGCATGCATCGCTAAATCGCCATAACTAAAACATGCATCATTCTTTTAATCGAGTATATCGACCGTGTCAATTATAATTATCATTTTTCACCGCTTTAGTTCACTTAAAACGTGATAGATAATAAATTGACATGACCTCTCGCTAAAAATAAACAATTGAGACATTGCCTTACCAAAAAGTAGAAACCATGAAAACCTATTTCGCGAGGGAGTGCACTCGGCCATCCCGGGGTACAAACCTTGTTACGTAGGGGAAGTGGGTGATAAATGTCTATCCACCGAATTTGTGTTGATGAGGGTTTCATCGGCTATCCCGTGCCCAAGTTGATATGAATTTGGATCATGGACACATTTATTTGAAATTTGAATTGACCTCAACGGAAGTATTCGTGACCGTAGTCGCATGTGTTCCGGGCTATAGATAAATATTAGAGTACTTTTTTCGACCGAGAATTCTAAAAGTAGAATCGATTAAAGAGTTAGTCCACCGAGGTATATTGATAAGGGTTTCATGGGCTATCCCGTGCCCAAGTTAATATGAATTTGGATCTCGGAATCATTTATCATAGTTGGGTAGAGGTCACTATGTAAATGCTTTACTTGTTATTTACAAGTATTAATAAAACGATAAATGTTATGTTTTCCACTATTCCGTTATCATATTGTTCTATTTATTTACCACAATTCATATACGATATCATTTCGATTTTTGATTCAAATCTCCATTAAAACATCGTAACTAAAGACAAATATGAATTTGCTTCTAAAACCTCAAATGAACCATTGCTAAGGATCTCTTGTAAAGAGTATAGATTAAAGTTATTCATTATCAAACAGGTTTTTGATGCTTGACTAACACATCTACTTACAATGGATTTTATGTAATTTATTGTGATTTTAAAAGGTTGAATCACACAAATCCGTAAAAACTATTTAATATATTATATTGGCTCCTTAAAGGCGATTTAGCATAAAATTGGACATGTTCATACATATTATAATGCTGCATTTTATTTATGATTGTCATAATTTTATTTTTATGTAATTTTTGAATTATGTAATTTTACTTAGTTTGGCCTTAGTTTTAATTGATATTACCCGAAATGTATGGGAATATCGATTCGGTTGTAATTTATTGTGATCTCGTATCACCATTTTGTAATTTAATAGATTCATTTTATTTTAATTACAAATGTATAATAGGAAATTATGTAATTTGTTATGTAATTTAATTTTTTTTTTCGAAGTTCCTTGAAGACGGTGTCACTCAAGAAGGCGATACATAAAGACGGTGTTGCCTCGAGATGCGTGCCAAAACCGAAGTTCAAGGGACCAATGGAGTTGGTTTCCGAATATGTAATAGTTAATTAGATTTTCTATTTTAGGAAGGCTATACTAGGATTTAATTTATGCTTTGCATTTTATTTATATGTTGCATGCATCGCTAAATCGCCATAACTAAAACATGCATCATTCTTTTAATCGAGTTTATCGACCGTGTCAATTATAATTATCATTTTTCACCGCTTTAGTTCACTTAAAACGTGATAGATAATAAATTGACATGACCTCTCGCTAAAAATAAACAATTGAGACATTGCCTTACCAAAAAGTAGAAACCATGAAAACCTATTTCGCGAGGGAGTGCACTCGGCCATCCCGGGGTACAAACCTTGTTACGTAGGGGAAGTGGGTGATAAATGTCTATCCACCGAATTCGTGTTGATGAGGGTTTCATCGGCTATCCCGTGCCCAAGTTGATATGAATTTGGATCATGGACACATTTATTTGAAATTTGAATTGACCTCAACGGAAGTATTCGTGACCGTAGTCGCATGTGTTCCGGGCTATAGATAAATATTAGAGTACTTTTTTCGACCGAGAATTCTAAAAGTAGAATCGATTAAAGAGTTAGTCCACCGAGGTATATTGATAAGGGTTTCATGGGCTATCCCGTGCCCAAGTTAATATGAATTTGGATCTCGGAATCATTTATCATAGTTGGGTAGAGGTCACTATGTAAATGCTTTACTTGTTATTTACAAGTATTAATAAAACGATAAATGTTATGTTTTCCACTATTCCGTTATCATATTATTCTATTTATTTACCACAATTCATATACGATATCATTTCGATTTTTGATTCAAATCTCCATTAAAACATCGTAACTAAAGACAAATATGAATTTGCTTCTAAAACCTCAAATGAACCATTGCTAAGGATCTCTTGTAAAGAGTATAGATTAAAGTTATTCATTATCAAACAGGTTTTTGATGCTTGACTAACACATCTACTTACAATGGATTTTATGTAATTTATTGTGATTTTAAAAGGTTGAATCACACAAATCCGTAAAAACTGTTTAATATATTATATTGGCTCCTTAAAGGCGATTTAGCATAAAATTGGGCATGTTCATACATATTATAATGCTGCATTTTATTTATGATTGCCATAATTTTATTTTTATGTAATTTTTGAATTATGTAATTTTACTTAGTTTGGCCTTAGTTTTAATTGATATTACCCGAAATGTATGGGAATATCGATTCGGTTGTAATTTATTGTGATCTCGTATCACCATTTTGTAATTTAATAGATTCATTTTATTTTAATTACAAATGTATAATAGGAAATTATGTAATTTGTTATGTAATTTAATTTTTTTTTTCGGAGTTCCTTGAAGACGGTGTCACTCAAGAAGGCGATACATAAAGACGGTGTTGCCTCGAGATGCGTGCCAAAACCGAAGTTCAAGGGACCAATGGAGTTGGTTTCCGAATATGTAATAGTTAATTAGATTTTCTATTTTAGGAAGGCTATACTAGGATTTAATTTATGCTTTGCATTTTATTTATATGTTGCATGCATCGCTAAATCGCCATAACTAAAACAAGCATCATTCTTTTAATCGAGTTTATCGACCGTGTCAATTATAATTATCATTTTTCACCGCTTTAGTTCACTTAAAACGTGATAGATAATAAATTGACATGACCTCTCGCTAAAAATAAACAATTGAGACATTGCCTTACCAAAAAGTAGAAACCATGAAAACCTATTTCGCGAGGGAGTGCACTCAGCTATCCCGGGTACAAACCTTGTTACGTAGGGGAAGTGGGTGATAAATGTCTATCCACCGAATTCGTGTTGATGAGGGTTTCATCGGCTATCCCGTGCCCAAGTTGATATGAATTTGGATCATGGACACATTTATTTGAAATTTGAATTGACCTCAACGGAAGTATTCGTGACCGTAGTCGCATGTGTTCCGGGCTATAGATAAATATTAGAGTACTTTTTCGAGAGAATTCTAAAAGTAGAATCGATTAAAGAGTTAGTCCACCGAGGTATATTGATAAGGGTTTCATGGGCTATCCCGTGCCCAAGTTAATATGAATTTGGATCTCGGAATCATTTATCATAGTTGGGTAGAGGTCACTATGTAAATGCTTTACTTGTTATTTACAAGTATTAATAAAACGATAAATGTTATGTTTTCCACTATTCCGTTATCATATTGTTCTATTTATTTACCACAATTCATATACGATATCATTTCGATTTTTGATTCAAATCTCCATTAAAACATCGTAACTAAAGACAAATATGAATTTGCTTCTAAAACCTCAAATGAACCATTGCTAAGGATCTCTTGTAAAGAGTATAGATTAAAGTTATTCATTATCAAACAGGTTTTTGATGCTTGACTAACACATCTACTTACAATGGATTGTTTTTCATATACTTAATTGAATTAAGTACCTTGAAGCGATAAATTGGTTTGGTAAAATTCGTAATTGACCAAAATAACGCAACCACTTCAATGAAAGTTTTAAGACTAAAACGAACAAATGAAGAGTAATCTTCATGAGTTCAATTTTGCTTCTCAAAGAAAAGACTCATTGAAATGAGTGGGAGCATTCCCTTAAACCGTTAAGATGAGGACGAGGTTCAAGAAGTAAAATTAGAATGGAATTGATACAAGGTAATGTTAAAGGTAAAGTTGTTGAGAATGACGATACTAAACCTATCAATCCCGACCGATAAAGTT
Organism: Silene latifolia; assembly: GCF_048544455.1. Classification (NCBI taxonomy): domain Eukaryota; kingdom Viridiplantae; phylum Streptophyta; class Magnoliopsida; order Caryophyllales; family Caryophyllaceae; genus Silene; species Silene latifolia. The sequence goes on from NC_133533.1 coordinate 92,442,339, forward strand.
TCCATTGTCTTAAATGTTGGACACTAGAAAGGAAACTACCCCAAATTATAGAAGAATCAACAAGTTAGTTGTGGGACATCTAATGGGATCTTCTTCTATAAATGTTTATTTGATTAAACATAAATTTTGCTAGTACTACTTCGTCAATATTAGAAACCAGTGGAGGTTTTCATCATTGTATTCAACACATAAGATGATTACAATATGACGACTAGCAACAATAATGTCGAGAGATAGAGTAATTGTGTACTCAATCTAGTTTTTGGATTTAAAGTTGTACTTAATTGTGACTATTAAGTGCATAAACTCTAAATAAGAATATAAACTTGTTAAAGATACAAAAGAGGTTTCACTTTTGTGACTATATACACCATAATTTGATGTATGGCTAGCCCATTATCAAGGTGAATATATTCTAAACCAAACTAGAATGATATATCATGTAGATGATGTAAGACTCAAATTGGTAACCCAAGATTAAACCTTAAATTCTGGAATGATGAACGCAAAGAGTTATCGAGTACTCTTGAAACCATTAGATCTTATGGTATATGCGTATCTTGTATTCAAAGCAAGATGTCTCGTGCCTTTTGGTTGAAAAGGAGATCGAGGTTGTAAATCATTGATCCATAATAGGTTGATCATTTTCTTTTACCAACGATTTAAGTTGATGCTAATGTGTTCACTTAATAAGGTAAATAGAGAAATCTTTGAAGAAGTTCAAAGAATTCAAAGAATCACGATTTAGTCGTAATGGGATTATCAAAGTGAAGACTTTGATATAAACCAAAGGAAATGTGATATAGTATCACAAATTAATCTCTCTTAGCACGCATTATGGGATAATGTGTGATTGGCTAAGAATTCAAATGCTATTCGATATGGTTTGGACTTCAATCAAGTTACTTTGAGTTACTTGATGCTTTTGGGGATTTTATCATTTTGTCTAAATTATTTTTCCACTAAAACTAAACGATTCATATGAGATATGTACCATGTTTGTAAGCTTACACAAGAAACAAATGCTCTTTGTCCCTTTTAATTATCACGAGTACGACGGGTTTGCGGCTCGTGAAGCTGTCTTTCTAAAATACAAGTTTATTTCTAGAAGACAGAGTGGGAGAAATTATTTAAGAGCCACAAAGAATGTTAAAAGAATGTTATGTCGGAAGAAACTGGTCTTTCTTTGCTACATGAGACGTTTCGTGTAAAACATTGTTTCTTCAAAACCCAGGAGGTTAAAGTCATCACTTGTTGAAGATGATGAATTAGTGTTGCTTCTTAAAGTAAAGAGCTTACAACTTACAAAGAAATTGTTTGATTCAAGTTACTTCTGGAAAGTAATGAATAGATGACTTACATAAGAGTGTTTAAGTCACAACTCAATACAAGGCTTAGAGCCATGAAAATCCGAAATAAAAGGCTTGATTAGTGACAAAGGGTTTTGCACTAATAAAGAAAGATTTCAAAGCTTGATTAATTGCAAAGAGTATTTGCACTAGTTGAAATGCTTAAGTCTATTTTGATCTTCTTGAGGATTATATTTCATTATGAGATATACAGCAAGTGAATCTAAAACCCACTTCTTCAATTAGAAAGAATGTATTCAATACATGTCTTGAGTTTTGTAAATTCTTGCAATCCTAAGATAATGTGAAACTTAAGAGAGGGTCTTAAGTAGGACATCAATGAGTTGGAATCAACATTTTGATCATGTGATAAAACATTTCTCGATAAGTCGAGAAGTTGTGTTTATACATGAAGTTTTGTGGGAGTTACGAAAATTTTAATTAGTCTTATATGTGGATGACATATTGATTATTGAGAATGATTTAAGACTTTTGGAGTATTATAATACATCTTTAATATCCGGATTTATGAAGATAAATCTACATGATATTAGCGTCAATAAGAAGTCTTATGTTGATAAGATTCATGACTAGTTCAATTAAATTGAACATATTTGATTGATTACATTTGCTTCCGCTGCCGGATCAATTAAATAAGTAATGATGTATAACACTTCATATACTTTGAGTATGATGAGTTGTTTTCAAAATCAAATTTAAGTAATGTTTACCAAGTAAACCATAAAGATTACCCTTAAGTGCTTGCAGAAGCATTAAGGATATAATGCAAAGTGTTTTTGATGCAATTTTGTGTAAGGGTGTTACACAAGTGACAATTGACAATTGAGATTGCGCATGGTTTCCGACAAAACCATAATCAAAACACATTAGGATGGTTAAGATACCATTGTGGCTATGTTATTTAAGAAATATATTTTCTAGAATCGTTCTAGGCAGTAAAGAACAATGAGAGATATTTATAACGGAAATTGAGTACACTTGCAATCATGAGATGTGCAAGAGGATGAGTCCCGCACACTGTGAAAACAGTGGGAGCTATTCTTAGGCTAGAGGACCTATGTCTTAATTGGATCTCGACACGTACTCAGAAAGTTTTGTAATACAAATGTATACATTCCAAAGGAAAAAGAGTATGTAGTAAGGTTGAGTAAGGTACAAGAAATTGATAAAACCTACTAACCAAAGCCATCTCAAAGGCTGAACATGATGAGTCATGTCATTTCAATTGAATAGAAATGAACAACTACATACAAGATCAAATTAGATTATAGAACATGAAATAGTAATCAGGCATTGACTATTCATATGTGATAATCACATTTGTCGTTCGAGTTTTTCCTTTAAAAACTCCTTTTATACTTTGTTACATCCAAACGGGTTGTGGAGACAACATTGAACCCCGTTAAAGTGAACCCGGATTAACATGGTATTCGCCCATAGTCACTTGTATGAGGTGACGTCTCGAAGTGACTAGAGTGTGATGTGATTGATGGCAAGTTTAAGTGCCATAGAGTCATGTGAGATGACTAGTCGATCACATAGGCAGACTGTTAGGAACACTTTGTCGGGCCATATGACCGCTTATAGAGTTCTGGCAAATTTATATAGCCTGGTCGTGGCGAGAGCTACTATAGTATTCTAATGAGTCGATTCATTTGACTAAAGACTGTTCGCCTAAGATGGCACAGTTTCAGATTAACTTTGATTTGTGTTACTATGACCTTCTTAAATGGGGTCAAATGGGCATATTTTGGGTTATGATGGTTGTGGCTAGTCGAAGGGAATGAGTGCGATAGGAATTGTCCATCCCCTTGTCAGAGTTAAAACAATATCTCAGGCCACTCGAGGAGTAATGAACTGAAAATGCGTGGCCACGCTCGGAAGGTATCCATGGTGGATAATTCCGGTCAATCAGTTATTCTCCAGATCGAGGAAACCACTCTCGATATGATCACTTGCAAGTACGACCTGAAAGACACCTTGCATTGAGTGGGAGATAGTAATAGGACAAGAGAATTGGTGACGTACACTTGTCGAGGACGAGTGAGAGATTGTTGGAATATGTGTCCTCCGACAATAATGCGATCACAACTGTTGATCATGATGATCACATGTTTAAGTCTCATTTTAAGAATACATGTGGGATGTAATATTTTACAGTCAACTGGTCCACACATATCGGTAATGATTGGCTGACTAGAGTTTGACATTACTGTCGTGCGACGGTGGTGATCAGTTGATCCCCTTAGGTCATACCTATAGGGAAATACTCTTAATTTATTATTTAATTAATCGTATACCGATACGAGTTAATTAAATTGCTTAAAATTGACGGATGATTTTGTGAGTATAATTAACGTATCTTATTGTAATATGATTAAATGAGACACGGTCTAAGTAATTGAATTGTTTTATTACTTAGATGAAATTATTGTTTACAGAAACAATTGAAACAGAATGAATAAATTATTATAAATACAGAATGTTGTAGTTTATAATACGGAAACACTTTTGGCACAAGTAATTACGAATTACTAGTCGATTTTGTAAATGACATATTTTATGAGTATGTTGATTTTTAATATGTTAAAAATACATTACATTGTGACATGTCATGTAACATGTTACATGTGACAAAATTGACAAATGACAAAATAAAATGGACCATCCATTTTATAATGAAAGTGCCGAAATAGGAGGAGTAATTGGGTTAATATTGTGTTTTCATATTAATGGAAAACATAATGATAAAAGACTACCTCTAGCCATGCAACCCTATAGCTTTTGAGAAGAGCAACTATTGCATGCATAGACTCTCCAAAAAGCCCCCCACCCAACCGGTTTTCTATAGAGAACAACCCACATTGTTTTCTCGATTATTCATTCTTTTCACCTAATTTTCTAGTGTAAGAAAATTACATACTCTCTACAATTTGTAAAAATTCTAGAGAAATAAAACCTCAAAAATCTCTTCCCTCTTGAATCGATTTTTAAGAGGACAAATTATTTTTGTATCATATTTTAAGTATGATTAATATTATTACTAGATCTAAATAATATTAGTTATTATGAGTCTTTCCTTGGGTATATGCTTTTGGGAGAGATTCTATACTTGAATCTTGTTCTTCCATTTGGAGAGCTCAAGAACAAGAGAGTAGGAGAACTCTCTTGTGCCCTTAAGATCCGAAATAGCAATTGTTTTAGCAGGATTTTCCCTCAATGGGTCCGGCTTGATTAAAGAATAATTTGGGTATCTAGCTCTATAAGTTTGGAATATTGTAAATGAATAACAAGGAAAGACTAAGTATAAAGAATAATGTTTATATTATTTAGATAAGCTGAATACAAATTTGTTTAAGAAATTGGATGCTCGTAAAATAATGAAAGATGAGTAGTGAAGTAGTTCAACACTGATGAATAATGAATGAAATTACAAATGCCAGATTACAATATTTATAGTCATAAACATGAACGTTGTATTGATCTTCAACGTCCTTCTCTTTTGTTGGAGTTGTTACCGGATTAATAGGGCACATTCACTATTAATTCGGTTGACTCGTTCTTCTTTGACTAATCCTTTGCTTTTTCTCCTCTTGCACGTCTAGGTTCATGGGTGATATAGTCTCATAATTAGACTTGGTCTTCCTTGAGAATAGGACATGAATATTTATCTTTATATAACCGTTTTGCTGCTCTTCAGCTTAATCCGGCCTGCTTAGGTGTGCTGCCAGGCTATTCCGTGCTTACCATCAGGCCTTCCTTCTGGGATTAAATAGCCTATTTATCCTGTAATACTCTTCATCTACCAAATAATGATTAGATTTGCCCGGTCTCTGTTTGCCTTGATCAGCCTTGTAAGGTCAGGCCAGGTTAGAGTCAGACCAGGCTAAACTGGGCCTAACAATTGCCCCTTGACATTTTGCCCGTGCTGGATCAGGCCAGGGGTGAGATGTCAACTTTACCGGGTTGAATAATAAAAAGAATTATATATGCTCAATGACTCTTATACTTCTAGTTACCGTTAAATACTATAACGGCTAAATTGGGTGATGTCACGCTGACAGTTTTATGTTTCCTAGGGTTTTTACACCGTTAAACCCCTTCTATAAATATGGTACTTGTGACGAGTTTGTTTTCCACCAAATTTCTTCCACTTTCCTTGCTAAATTTCTCTCTAGAATTCTTCCCTATTTCTCCTGAGTTCTTATTCTGCTAACTTATAAAATAAAATTCATCACAATAAACTAAAATAAAAAAGGATATGGGAGCCAAAAAGCGTCCTGCACCCCAGAATGCTGCTGGTGAACCTGAACCTAAAAACGTTCAGGAGGAGGAGGTTGTTGAAATTGATCCTCCTGCTCGTGCTATAGCTTTTAAATACCAGGATTCTATCTTTTCTGCTCTTCAATCTTTGAATCCTTACTTTCCTGAAGAGAACTTACTGAAGACGAACTATGATAGGGTTTTAAGGGAGAAAAATATTATTCCTGATTCGACTGAGGTATGGATTCCTGAATCTTGTCCAGTCAGAGCTAACTGGGTGTCCCCTGGTTGGTTCTGTATTTTTGAATGGGCGTTCAAAGCAGGCTGTAAGTTACCTTTTACCCCTTTAATGATTGATACCATTCGTGCTATGGAAGTATCACCTTTTCAGATTATGCCAATGGTTTGGAAACTTATCCATTCAATTGAAAATTTGTGTGCTAAGCACAATCTCGTAATTACTATTAACGATATCAAGGCAATTTATCATATGAAAAATCCTTCTCCTGGTCGTTTTAATTTGAGAATCAAGTCGAAGATGTCTCCATTAATCACTAACCTTGATTCTGAGATAATAAAAGCTGGGCAAAGACTTTCATGTTTATCCGGACTGAGAGTCTGGGATCAGGCTTTGGTTACCTGAGATATCCCCCTCTGGAAAGTGGTAGGTTTCCTGTACTGCTAATTTGCATTATATACGAAATCAGGATGTTTTGAGTTTCAACTGTGTATTTTTGTTGATTTTTGTAGCTCCTGATTAGAATTCTGATCCTCTTGACGAGGAAGCTATTTCCAGGATAGAGGCTTTCCTTGCTATTCCTGAGGAGGAGAGAGCCTGGCCTGCTAGTCTGGGCAGGGATCTGTTGCCCCGGTATATGAAGACCAAGCTGAGTGTGGTCAAAGTACCCAAAGGCAAGCCTAGCTCCACTGCTCTTTCCTGTACGTCTTCTATATGTCTTTATATCAATTGCTGTCTTCTTATTGCTTCTCATCTGATATTTATGTATACTCTTTGTATATTCAGTGTTCAGGTATTCTGCTAGGTTGGCCAACTTTACTGCAAAAGACTTAAAGACTGGGGTGGCTAGAATTGCTGAACAGTCCAAGAGCCAGGAGGCTAGCGGGAGTGACAAGACGCTTGATATTTTGGTTTCTGATGTCCAGCCTCCCCAAGAACCGCCCAGGCTAGTATCACCGGAGATTGTTCAGGCTTCTAAAAGGAGAAGAGAAGACGTTATTCCTGAAGAGGAAGGGGGAGAGAGAGAACCTATTCAGGCTCAACCAATCAGGAGTATCAGGCAAGTGCCTACTAGGGTTGATGATATGGATGCTGCCCGGGCACGGATAGATGAATTTTATGCAAAGATGGGCGACCAGCTTTTGTCTGCTAATACCCTTGAGTCGTCTACTAGAGTGGTTTCTATTCTGACTTCTCTTGTGACAAAGGCTGCTGAACTCGCTTCTCAGGCTAAGGAGGTTAGTTGTAAAGGGGTGTTTTAATTGTTCATGTGCTCTTTGTGTTGCTTTACATTGGGCTGATTAATTTTGCTTCTTGTAAGGATTGGATGTCGGCTTGGCAACTGCTTGTCAGCTCAGGGATGCCCAGGCCAGGGTTTCTAGCTTGGAAGAGAAAGTGGATAAAGTTAACCGTGAGCTGCATACATCCAAGAGTAATGAGGTAGTGCTTCAATCTCAGCTGGGGACAGCTAGAGAGGCGTCCAGGGCTGCTATAGTTTGTGAGGTGGCAGCAAAAAAATGCCGAGAAGGTCATCGAGCAAGAGTTAGAGGCTGTGAGGGAGGAGTTGGTCTGCCGAGAAGCGTGGCTATGCAAGATCAGTGAGGAAAAATGAAGAGCTTGGCGCCGAGAAGGAACTAGTGGAGGCGCGGCTTGCGATCTTTGCTCAAGTACTTCTTTGGGAAAGGCCGGGTTGATGCTATGAGGGATCCGGATTCGATCGGGGTAATTGGGACCCGGACCGTGATGAGGCGACTTTGGACGCCCGATCCCGATTTGGCCAATATGGGTCAAGAAGATGAGGCGGATTCTCCTCCTTCCAAGGGAAAATCTGGTGATCAGGAAATGGTGGATGGTTGTGAGTCAGTTACTGGTGAGAAACCTACTTAGTTTGGAGTTTTTTCTTTTTGTTTTGGCCCATCTAGGGGGGGTGTTCCTGGAATGAATATTTAGGTATTTTTTGGCTCATCCAGGGGGAATGTCCCTGGAATGGATAATTAGGTTTGTGGCAAGGCCAGCTATTTTGGGTAGATAAATATTTGGTCTTTGTTGGTTCCTTTTTGTGTTTTGATAAGGCATTTGTAGTATTGAATGTCTTAGTGGATCTGGCCAGTTATTCGACTGGATCGGGCCAGTTTTTTGTGCTGGATCTGGCCAGTTTATTGTGTTATGGGTGGGGTTGTTGCACATGCCGGAGGGCTTACGTCCCCGCTTGCTGTCTGGAGGGCTTATGACCCATCTATGTTATACAATCCAGGAATAGATTTTCCAGGTTTGTATGTTAAGTTGAGCTCAGTATTTTAAGGCCTGTTTTGCAACTGAAAATTGGGTATCAGTTGGATATTGGCAACTGAAAATTGGGTAAGTTTGATAGTGGTGGGGTGGCCCCCAATATTTAAGATTTGTTTTAAATAAAATGCAGTATGTAAAACAAGTATTGAAGATTCTACTTGGTAAAAATAAGTATAAGAATATTGACAAGTATTTGGGCACATAATAGAAGAAATTATATAAGGCATTTATTCATATAATGGCAAGTATCATACATTTAGTTTCACATCAGGTCAGGCAAGAAGTGTGAACACGAAAATTATACCTGGACCGGGAGATGTATTCTATATGTGAAATAGTTTTAAGTGTGCAATATTCCAAGCTCTTGGGATCATTTCGCCGTCCAGGGTTTGTAATCTATAAGCTCCCTGGCCGACTATCACTACTACAGATACAGGCTATAACAACGGTCAAAACCCGTTGTTATATAAAAAAGCGGACGTTGTTAAAGCGTCCGTTTTAAAAGGTTTTAACAACGGTTGGTTTTCTTAAGGAAACCGTTGTCAAAAATATTAACAACGGTTTTAAGTATAAAAACCCGTTGTGGAAAGTGTGACTCAATTTTGGGGGGAAAGTTATAACAACGGGTTGTTTGTAAATAACCGTTGTTGTTTGTTCTTAAAAAATAAAAAATAAATAAATTAAATATTACTAGCTATAAATATTAAAGCATCCTTTACCAACATATTAAAGCATCCTTTACTAACATTCATTAATTGAAACAACATGGCAATGAACCCTAATTTTATCAACAACGAAGAATGGCTTACACAAACGATTGAAGATGATGGGAAGGTTCTCGCCAAGCTTCCACGATCAACACCCATTAATCAAAGCATCCCTTGACCATCAACGGAATTATTGGATTAAGAGGCGTGAAGCGATCCGCTTGTCAACAAAGCCTCATCATCATCATCATCTTCATACCCTAGTCGGCACATTTACTCGCAACTTGGTCTTGCACCCAGGATATGTTGAGTTGTACTCTTCCAACCTTATCTCCACATGCAAGTCGTGTCCTTGCATATATTCAATCTGTTATTGCAAAATATGAAGCCAATGACCCGGAAGTTAGCGGTATACCAGAGTGGCGTGATTGGTGGCGGGTTGAGAAGCGCTTTTTACGCTTAACCGGGGTTGTTCCGCTTATTATACATCTTTTGATTTCGATAATTGCTTTGTAATGTATTTGGTTTAAAATTAAATGAAATGATCATTTTGAAAGTGTTGAGTTATGCTTGTTTGATTTGCTTCCATTTTTTCAACTCCATAGATCTATCAGTCATCATCAAGATCCAGATTATTACTGCCATCACTGTCCAATAAGATTTGAAGCAGCATTGAGAGATATGATGATGCTGATTATGGCACAACTTCCTAACATATATATTAATTAAAAAACAACTCAACCCACACATTAGTATAAATACATTGCATTATCTCAACTAACATGCATTTCCATTATCTCAATATATTCTCCAAACCCTAACTGCTAAAACAAACTCCAACAAAATGAATGATATATATATCATCCTTAAGACTCTTACTATGCTCGATCCGTCATCAAGGACGCCAAAGAAGATGGAAATGAAATAATTAGAAACACATACATGGAAATGAAATAATTAATGATCTTTGAACGGAACCTAATGGTCGATAAAAACACATACATGGAAATGAAATAATTAGAAAAATAAAATAATGACGATGAAACAAACCTGATAATTACAGAACGTACGTAAAGAGACGATGAAATCAACAGTGACGGCGAGAAGATAAAGAGACGATGAGAAAGTGTGTGTTTTGTGTTTGTGTTTGGTTGCTACTGGGTTTGTGTTTGTGTATTAAGGTTTGTGTTTTGTGGCTGCAGCAGACTTGTGTTTGTGTGGTTTATAGTATGGAAGGTATTGACAACGGTTATTAAACAACAACCGTTGTGAAATATGTTTTAACAACGGTTGTAGAAAACACCCGTTGTTAAATAAGTTTTAACAACGGGTTTCAAAAATAACCGTTGTGATTACTTTTCACTAACTTTGCGCCAATTTTGCGCCAAATTATTAACAACGGTTGTGCATGTGTGACCCGTTGATAAAACGAATAACAACGGTTTTTATAACCATACCCGTTGTAATTGATTTTAGTAAAATTCGCGCCATACATTCTTCAACGTCTATTGTGATTTTCGTGAATAATCGTTGTTAAAGGGGCGTTGTAGTTGCCTGGATTTGTAGTAGTGTATTGAGTCAATTAGATAGGGACCTTCCCAGGTTGGGGCCAATTTGCCAGCATTATTTTCTTTTGTGTTTTGGAAGACTTTCCTGAGGACAAGGTCTCCTACCCTGAATACCCTGGCTTTGACAGTCTTGTTGTAGCCTTTTGCAACTCTTTGCTGATATGCTGCCAATCTAATGCTGGCTGCATCTCTTAACTCTTCCGTTAAGTCCAGGCTGTCCTCCATTAGAGGTATATTGCTTGTTATTGTGTTCAGGCTGCATCTGGCTGATGGAATGTCGACCTCAGCCGGGATTACTGCTTCACATCCATAGACCAAGGAGTAGGGGGTTTGGCCTGTGGATTTTTTACGCGTGGTTCTATCAGCCCAGAGGACGAGGGGGAGCTCTTCAGCCCATCTGCCTTTCCTTCTTTCTAGTTTCTTCTTTATGCAGCTGATTACTACTTTGTTACTGGATTCTTCTGGCCGTTAGCTTTTGGATATCCTGGCGTGGAGGTTACCAGGTTGATGTTCCATTGAGCACAGAAGGCTGCTGTTCTTTTTCCTACGAATTGCGTGCCATCGTCACATACTATTTCAGAGGGGGTGCCATATCTACATATGATGTTGTGTTTGATGAATGCTATGACATCCTTTTCCTTGACTTGCCTGTATAAATCATCTTCTATCCACTTGGAGAAGTAATCAGTCATTGCTAGCATGAAAACTTTTTGTCCGGGTGCTTGAGGTAGTTTCCCTACTATATCCATGCCCCACTTCATAAATGGCCAGGGTGCGGATATGGAATGTAGTTCCTCAGATGGCTGATGGATATATGGTCCGTGAATCTGACAAGCTTTACATTTAGAGCTAAATTACAGGCAATCGGCCCTTAAGGTGGGCCAATATCCTTCATGGATTTCCACAGTATCCTTCATGGATTTCTGATAATATCTGCTCAGCTTCTTGTGGCTCCAGGCATCTGAGGTATGGCCCAGCCTGCGATTTCTTAAAAAGCACGTTGTTAATAATAGTATATGAAGCAGCTTTTATTTTTAGTGCTCTGACATCTTGCTTATTTAGGGGAAGGATTCCCTGTTGTAGCCAGTCATAGTAGGGTTTTGTCCAAGAATTGGCAACATAAATTGGGAAACTTTCATTTTGTTTATTTATTGCAGGTTCCAGTAAATGTACGATGGGTATTTTGTCGAAGTCAAGGGGACTGAAGTTGGATCCTAGGCCGGCTAAGGCATCGGCCTGGGTATTCAAGTCCCTGGGAATTTGGTCAATATTAAAATTGCGGAATTTTGATTTTAAAATTTGAACAATATCCAAATAGAGCATCATTTTTTAGTCTTTTGCAGTATATATTCCGTTTACTTGGTTGGAAATAAGAAGGGAATCGGTACGTACCTTTAGGTTTTGCACACCAAGGTCAATACATACCTTTAATCCAGCTATTAAGGCTTCATATTCTGCCTCATTGTTGGTAGCCTCAAATGCACAGCTTATAGCCTGTACTATCTTATCCCCCTGCGGCGATTTTAGTACTACCCCCAGGCTTGTGCCTCTCATATTGGCTGCACCATCGACAAATAGGGTCCATTCTAGGTCTGTTTGGTCGCTGGTCAGTTTATTTACCTCTTTTATCAGGTCGGGTTCTAGGGTTGGACTAAAATCAGCCACAACGTCTGCTAGTGCTTGTGACTTAATTGCTGTCTTTGGTTCAAATGTTATGTTGTATGTGCTTAGCTGGACTGACCATTTGCACATTCGTCCGGACAATTCTGGCTTCCTAAGTACAGACTTGATATGAATATTGGTTCTGACTATTATAGGGTGGCTTTCAAAGTATGGTCTTAATTTTGTGCAACACATAATTAAAGCTAAAACATATTTTTCAAGTAGGCCATACCTGATCTCTGCATCCAGTAGACTTTTACTTACGTAATAGACAGGGTGTTGTTGTCCGTCTGCTTCTTTGACCAAGACTACACTGACAGCAGTTTCTGTGACTGACAGGTATACTATCAGGGGTTCATCTTTGACTGGTTTTGCCAGCAAGGGAGGAGAGGATAGATATGTTTTCAGGTCTTCAAAGGCAGCCTGATGATCAGGGGTCCATTGAAAGTCCTTGTTCTTCCTTAGCAGGTTATAAAATGATTTGCACCTCTCTGATGATCTTGAAATGAACCTGTTCAGGGCCGCTATTCTTCCAGTCAGCTTTTGTATGTCTTTGACCGTCTTTGGTGGTTCTAGTTCTATGATAGCTTTGATTTGTTCAGTGCTGGCTTCTATTCCTCTTTTTGTCACCATATAGCCCAAGAATTTGCCTGCTGAGACTCCAAAATGGCATTTTTGTGGATTGAGCTTCATATTGAATTTCTCCAGTATTTGGAAGGATAATTCCAGGTCTTTGACGTGGTCTTCTGCCTTTTTTTACTTGACTAACATGTCATCTATGTAGACTTCCATGTTATCTCCTATTTGGTCTTTGAACATCATGTTGACTAGCCTTTGATAGGTTGCACCTGCATTCTTTAATCCAAAAGGCATAGCAGTATAACAATATATTCCTCTCTCAGTGATGAAAGCTGTTCTTTCCTGGTCTGCAGGGTGCATCTTTATTTGATTGAATCCGCTGGAGGCATCCATGAATATTAACATCTTGTGGCCTGCAGTGGCATCCACCATTGCATCGATGTGTGGCAGGGGAAATGGATCTTTTGGGCAGGCTTTGTTTAGGTCGGTGTAGTCTACACAGACTCTCCATTTGCCGTTTTTCTATTGGACGACTACTACATTTACAAGCCAGTCAGGGTACATTACTTCCCTGATCATTCCCATGTCCAGTAGCTTGTCAACTTCCTGGTTGATGATTTCATGCCTCTCTGCAGCAAATTTTCTTCTCTTTTGCTGTACAGGCTTGAATGATTTGTCAATATTCAACTTATGAGTTATAATATCAGTATCTATACCAGTCATATCAAAATGCGACCAAGCAAAACAGGACATTTTAGTTTTAAGAAAGCTGACCAGATCGGGTCTGACCGAGTCCGGTGCATCAGACCCTACAAGTACCTTCCTGTCAGGGAATTCCGGGTCCAAAATGACCTCTCCTGTTTCCATCTGTGTTTGTGCAATATATTCTTCCCTGACAGGTGACTTTAATTGCTATGCAAGGGACTTTCCTGACTTTGAAGGTTTCAAAGCCTGGGTGTAGCATTCCTGAGCTGTCCTTTGTTCTCCCCTGATGGTGGTTATCCCCCATTCGGTTGGTATTTTCACACATTGATGGTATGTTGATGGGATTGCTTTGACGTTGTGGATCCATGGTCTGCCCAGGATCACATTATATGAGGATAGGCAATCCATTACCCCGAATCTTTCATACGAAGACACGCCTTCCACATAGGTTGGCAGGCTAATTTCTCCCAGGGTGTTCTTTGTTTCTCCGCTGAATCCAACCAGGACGCTGGATTTCTTGATGATCTTTCCTTCATCTATCTTCATAGCTTTGAGGACATCAAGCATCACCAAATTGATTGAACTGCCTCCGTCTATCAGGATTCTTGATACCTTAGTTGTGCCAATTTGCATGGTGATTACCAAGCTGTCATGGTGTAGATTCGATATTCCCTGCAGGTCTGAGTCATCAAAGGTAATAGCGGGCAATGACTTGGACCTGGAAGGGGGCTGAAGTCTAGACTCCCTGGATATTCTTTTGGCAGCCGAGCTTGTTAGACCACAGATCTCTGATCCTCCATTTATGAACTTGACTTCATAGATGGGGGGAGGAGGAGGTGGATCTCTGGCGTTCCCTGAATCTCTCTTGTTTTGTCCTTCATCTTTGTTCTTTGGCTGCTGGATTAATTCCTTCAGATAGCCTTTCTTTAGAAGATATGCCACATGTTTCCTGAGTTGGATGCATTCTTCTGTAGTGTGCCCAATGTCCAGATGGAAGTCACACCATCTCGTTGGATCTTTCCTGGGGTTGTCGGATTTCTTGGGCCATCTGACTGTGTCTCCCAGGCTTTTCAAGCGTTTGATTAATCCTGCAGTATTAATAGAGAAGTTATATTCAAGAATAGTTGGAAGGCTAGAAAGGTTACCTTTGTGCTCTTGTGCCATGTTGACTTTAGATCGTTCAGGCCTGGAATAGGGTGCTGATTTGGGGTTGCCTCCTTTCTGGTAGGAGCTTTTCCTGTTAGTGTGTCCATAGCCTTGCTTTCCTCCGGATGAGTTCGTCCTGAAGTTGAGATCTTCCTCCAATCTGACATGCTCTAAGGCGATGGATTGAACAGTGGCAAAGGTTGGGCATGCTTTCTTGGTCAAGTCTGCATAGATGTCACCGTCAAGCAGGACTCATTGCCTCGAAAGCTTCTACCGTTTTCTTCATCACACCCGGAATGGCCACCTTCTCTTTGACAAATCTTGCCAGAATTCTTTGAGAGATTCTTCAGAAGTTGTTTTACCCCGAACAGTTCTGGGTCTCTTGGCCATATCTCACCGCTTGCGAATTGTTGATTGAAGGCATTGATCAATTCTGCAAAATTCTTGATGCCTCCATTTGGGAGATTAATGAACCATTGTAATGCTGCTCCGGTCAGGGTTGTACCAAAGCCTTTACACATGCAGACCTGCCTGAGTTCACTGGGTATTGAGGCAGCTAGCATCTTCTGTTTGAATATAGCAACGTGATTTTGTGAATCAGAGGTTCCATCATAAGTTCTCATGGATGGGACGGTGAATTTCTTGGGGAGGTCAATCTTTGCAATTTCATCTGCAAAGGGTGAGTCAGCAAAGCTATTAATTTCTACTTCAGCCACAGGGTCTGGTACTCCGGGTATATTTTCTATTTTGTTGTGGAGTTTTTGAATTTCCTGAAGCATAGCCATCATTATTGCTGCTTCAGTCTTGTTTGTTTCATCATTGGAAATGATTGGGGTACCGGATAATGTATCCTTCTCCAGGGTTCCAAAATTGGAAAAGTCAATGTTTTTTATTATGGATGAGAATGGGGTTCCTGGTTCGAATCTGGTCTTGGAGCCCGAAGCCTGATTTTCCAATTTTTTCCTCAGGCTAGACTCAGATTCCTTCAGTCCATTGATTTCTGCTTCTGCTTGTGCTGCCTTCTCTTGGATTGTCTCCAATTCTTTGATTTTGGCCAGGGCAGCCGCTAATTGTTGTTCTGAGGTGAGTTCCACCATTTTTGTGTGTGAATATTAAATAAAAAATGATAAAGGGAATTTTATTGGTTGAAGAACTAGATGCCCCACGGTGGGCGCCAATTGTTTTAGCAGGATTTTCCCTGAATGCGTCCGGCTTGATTAAAGAATGATTTGGGTATCTAGCTCTATAAGTTTGGAATATTGTAAATGAATAACAAGGAAAGACTAAGTATAAAGAATAATGTTTATATTATTGAGATAAGCTGAATACAAATTTGTTTAAGTAATTGGATGCTCGTAAAATAATGAAAGATGAGTAGTGAAGTAGTTCAACACTGATGAATAATGAATGAAATTACAAATGCCAGATTACAATATTTATAGTCATAAACATGAACGTTGTATTGATCTTTAACGTCCTTCTCTTTTGTCGGAGTTGTTACCGGATTAATAGGGCACATTCCCTATTAATTCGGTTGACTCGTTCTTAGCTTTTTCTCCTCTTGCACGTCTAGGTTCATGGGTGATATAGTCTCATAATTAGAATTGGTCTTCCTTGAGAATAGGACATGAATATTTATCTTTATATAACCGTTTTGCTGCTCTTCAGCTTAATCCGGCCTGCTTAGGTGTACTGCCAGGCTATTCCGTGCTTACCATCAGGCCTTCCTTCTGGGATTAAGTAGCCTATTCATCCGGTAATACTCTTCATCTACCAAATAATGATTAGATTTTCCCGGTCTCTGTTTGCCTTGATCAGCCTTGTAAGGTCAGGCCAGGTTAGAGTCAGACCAGGCTAAACTGGGCCTAACAGCAATGTAAGATGATGATTTCTTCTTTAATTATATTTTGTTTGCATGCATAAGATCACATTTTAATTTTATGACTAAATTAAAATTATAACATATATGAATATGTTGAGTAAAGAGATCTAGATTTCTAACACATACATCCATCAGCCCTCCAAAGAACTACATTCAATCTCTGCCCCCTGGCCGCTCATGAAATGAGGAATGGATATTGTAGGCAAATTACCGCCGGCACTAGGCCAAAAGGTATTCATGCTTGCAATGACTGACTACTTCTCAAAATGGATTGAGGCAGATTCATTCAGGCAAATCAAGGAGAAAGATGTTATTTCATTCATCAGGCGAAACATCATTTGTAGATATGGGATCCCAGCCGAAATAGCGTGTGACAATGGAAGCCAATTCATAGGCTGGAGAATGATATCATTTTGTGAAGCCTGGAACATCAAGCTTGTCACATCAACCCCAGGCTATCCTAATGCAAATGGTCAAGCTGAATCAAGTAATAAAGTAATCCTGAATTGCCTAAAAAAGAAGCTGACCCAGAGAAAAGGCAGGTGGGCCGAAGAGCTACCCTATGTGTTGTGGGCTGATAGAACAACACCAAAGACTGCAACCGGACATACTCCTTATTCCCTAGTCTATGCTTGTGAAGTAGTAATTCCAGCAGAAATTGATATTCCATCAGCCAGATGTAGCCTGAACACAGTAGCAAACAACACTCCCCTGATGGGGGATAGTCAGAACTTAACTGAAGAATTAAGAGATGTAGCCAAGATCAGATTGGCAGCCTATCAGCAAACAGTGGCCAAAAGTTACAACAAGAGCGTCAAGGCCAGTGTATTCAGAATAGGAGACCTTGTTCTCAGAAGCGTTTTCCCAAATACCAAAGAGGAAAATGCAAGCAAACTGGCCCTAACCTGGGAAGGACCTTACATGATCGACTCAATTGTCGGTCATGGCGCCTACAGACTACAAACCCTGGATGGCGACATGATTCCCAGAGCTTGGAATGTTGCACACTTAAATTATTTCATATGTAAAATGCACTCCTCAGCCCAGGTAAGAACCTCTATACGCCTGATTATTTGTCAATAGGAAATTCTCTCCTTTTACTCTTTAACTTTTACCAAATTGAATCTTGAATACTTGTTTACGTACACAGTGCATACATCTAGTTCACATTTCACTTAAACAAATTTTCAAGATTGAGGGCCACTCCACTAGCATACACACCACACATATGCAAAAAATACCCAACTTTCAATTGCCAAATCCTCAAAACAGGCCTTAAAAATACTGAGCTCAGTCCGAATAAGCAGGCTAGGGCATAATCTCCCTGATTCGCTTGTCATAAATAGGTCATAAGCCCTCCAGACAAGCATGGGTTGTAAGCCCTCCAGACAGGCAAATACCCCACTGATAACACAAAAAACTGGCTAGATCCAGTACGAGAATCTCGCCAGATCCAGCGCGAAAAAACTTGGCCTGATCCAGTAGACAAATTGGCATGATCTATAAATACAAACACATCTCAAAAACATAAAACACAAAATACCAGAAAACATTAATTATTTAAAAGGTCTATCAGACACAGCTGACCAACCACCAAAATATTTGCCCAGGGACATCCCTCCTGGATGGGTCAAACTAAAAACAAAGATCTATAAGGGTTTCGAATCAGAAACTGATCCACAACCCTCCACCATTTCCTGATCCGCATATTTCTCCTTGGAAGGAGGAGAATCCACTTCCTCATCCTGCCCCAAGTTGGCCAAGTCAGGATATTTGGTATCCAAAGCTGTCTCGTCTCGATCCGGGTCCCACCACCTATCAGACTCAGGATCTCTCATAGCATCAACCCGACCTTTAGCAAAGAAATATTGGGCAGCACCAGCAAGCCGTGCCTCCACCAACTCCTTTTCAGCACCAAGATCTTAATTTTTATTCAATTGATCCTTCATAGTCTGTTTCTCAGCAACCAACTCTCTTTTTACAGCTTCAAGCTCCTCTCTTACAACTTCGAGCTCTTTCCTGACCGCCTTCTCAGCATTTTTTGCTGCCACCTCACAAGCCTGAGCAGCCTTAGACGCCTCCCTGACTGATCCAAGCTGGGACTGAAGTACTAACTCATTACCTCTGGACAAATAAAACTCGTGGTTAACCCTGTCCAACTTCTCCTCCAAGCCGCTAATCTTGGCCCAGGCATCCTTAAGCTGGCAAGCACGGATCAACCCAGCATCCAAACCCTAAAGAGGAAAAAGTAAAACTTATTGACCAAACCTAAAGCAAAAGTCAATAAAAAAAAATTCCTTTATAACCAACCTCTTTGGCTTGGGAGGTAAGAGCAGCAACATTCGCCATAAAAGAGGAAAGGAGAGCCACAACCTTGGTAAAAGACTCAACTATATCACTAGATAAAAGCGGACCACTCATATTGACAGAAAAATCATTTATCTGTGCCCGGGCAGCTTCCATATCACCAAACTGAGCAGGCACTCCCCTGATGGTCCTAATCGGCTAGGCTTGAATAGGTTCCTCCTTTTCCTCTTCCTCTTTAGTAATAACAGCCTCTTTTCTCCTTTTGGCCGCCTGGACGACTTCAGGAGACACAAGCTGAGGTGGCTCTTTATGAACTTGAGCATCAGAGACTAGAATGTTGAGAGTCTTATAACTCCCACTACCAGTAGCCTCCTGGCTCCTAGACTGCTCAGAAACATTGGCAACCCCAGCCTTCAAATCAGCAGCACTAAAGCTAGCCAGTCTAGCAGAAGATCTATATACTGGATAGACAAAAGAAACACATATAAACGAAAGCAAACGAATAGGAGAAAGAAAACCATCAGCATAAGAATACAAAGACGTACAGGAAAGAGCAGAAGAGGTAAGCTTGCCTTTAGGAGCCTTAATAACACTTAGCTTAGGCCTCATATATCGGGGCAGAAAATCTCTACCCAAACTACCAGGACAAGTTCTCTCTTCCTCAGGAAGACCCAGGAAAGCCTCTATACTTGCGATAGACTCCTCATCAAGAGGATCTAAAATCCAATCAGGAGCTACAAACATCCCCAAAGCACTCGGATAAAATTTAAATACTTCAAATATGTGCAAAATAAATTATGTATAAATCAAGAAGTGCAGGAAACTTACCACTCTCCAAGGGAGGATATCTTAAATAGTCCAGGCCAGACCCCAGACTCTCAGTTTGGACAAACAGGTCAGTTTTCGCTCAACCTTTATCATCACCCGAATCCAGGTTGGTGATTAATGGAGACATCTTAGATCTAATCCGTAAATTAAAACGACCAGTAGAATGATTTTTCAGGTGATACACTGCCTTGATATCATTGACAGTGATTATAAGATTATGCATGGCACATAAATTCTCAATAGAATGGACAAGCTTCAAAACCATTGGCATAATCAGGAAGGGAGATACTTACATGGCCCGGATGGTATCAATCATCAAATGAGTAAAGGGCAACTAACAACCAGCCTTGAAGGTTTATTCATAGATACCAAACCAACCTGGTGATGTCCAGTTAGCCCTGACAGGACAGGATTCAGGAATCCAAACCTCGGCTGAATCAGGAATCAATTTCTTCTCTCTCAAAATCCCATCATAATTTGTTTTTAACAGGTTCTCTTCAAAAGAAGCGGATTCAAGCGACCGGTGAGCAGAAAAAAATAGAATCTTGGTATTTAAAAGCTATAGCACGAGCAGGAGGATCAATCTGAAATACCTCCAGTTCATGAGTTTTTGTCGGATCAGGACCAGCTGCCTTTTGAGAAGCATGACGTTTTTTGGCTCCCATATTCTTCAAATTTCTTAAAATAAATATGTTTATTGGAGAAGTTCTATGAAGAGTTGCAGGAAATAAATTAGGGTTTATTTCTGAGAAATTTGAAAGAATCCTTAGAGAGAATATAGCAAATAAGGTAGAAGAATTTTGGTGAATGTTGAACTCATCCTCAACAAACGTATTTATAGGAGTGGTAAAACGGTTTAAAAACCCTCGAAATTGCAAAACTGTCAGCATTACATCACCAAGCTAGCCGTTGCAGTGTCTAACGGTCAGTAGAAGTCTAAGAGTCATTGAATTACTATGATTCTTTTTATTTTTAAGCCCGGTAAATTGACATCTCACCCCTGGCCGGATCCAGCATGGATGAAATGTCAAGGGGCAATTGTTAAGCCCAAATTAGCCTGAACCGGCCTTAGTCTAGCCTGGCATAATTAGGCTGACTGGGGCAACCAAGGTCCGGACAAATCTAACCATTGTTTGATAAGTAAAGAATATTACAAGGTAAGCAAGCTACTAAACCTTGGAGGAAAGACCTGATGATAGGGAAAGAAAGCATGAAATAGCCTGGCTGAGCTCTTAAGCAGGCCGGACTGGATTGTCAAACAACAAAACCGTTACATAAAGGGAAATGCTCATGTCCTATATTCATGGAAGACAAAGTCCAACCTCCAAGAGCATGTTATTCTCACATCAGATCGTGTAAAAGAGAACAAGCCAATGTTTGTTAAGGAAGACTAAGTCAAGCGGATTAATAGAAAATGTGGCCTATTTTTCAGCAACTAGCTGCCAACGGTCAAGAGGGACGTTAAGCAGCATCCAACGTTAATATTTGAAGAGTATAAATCGCATTATCAAGTAATTGTAAAGGAAGGATTATTTCATTATTCTATTACAGATTACTTTCTACTTTTCTCTCTAGCACTTAAATTTGTACACAATATTTGTACTCAGCTTACAAAAGAAATACAAGAACATTATTTATATTCCATTTCCATCTATTTTTCATTCATATTTTTACTCCTAATTTATAGAACTAGATACCCTGATCACATAATAAGTAAGCCGGATCCTTCTAGGGAAAATCCTGCTAAAACAGGCACGGTGAACGGATTCAACCCATAATTATTCTGTTGAGTCCAACCAATTTTTACGAGTAATTACTTTTATTACCCTACTTACCCAACGTAAAAAGAATGTACCTCGATGATCTGAACCTACCTCTTATGAAGAAGGGATTAATAGGTGTTATTATTTGGTAAGGCTAATCTCAATTTTCAAACAAAGGTGAGAGATCTTATCAATTTAATTGTCTATCACTTTTAAGTGAACAAAATCGGTGAATGCTAGACAATTAGATCGATAACAACAAAATAAAACATGTAGTGACGATTTGGCATGAATGCATAAAAAATAAATAACAAGTCCTAATATGGTCAATCTAACTAACTTAAACTATTACATATCGGAAACCAACTCCTTGGTCCCTTGAGTCTTCATAAAATGGCCTCCTTCTTTAGGATTTCGGAACGCCTTTCCGAAAAAACACCACCTTCATGAAAACTCCGTCTCCAGATGCTTCATTTAATTACTAATAATTAAATTACATAAGAATTTCCTATTATACAATTTGTAATAAAAGTAAAATAAAAACTATTAATTAATTACAAATTTAGGCGATACGAAATTGCAATTAATTACAAAACAAGTCGTTATTCCCTTACATTACGGGAAATAAAAACTTCTACCTACGGCCCTATTAGGAAAAATTACATAATTAAATTGCTAAAAATAATTCATCCAAATGAATAATAAAAATGCATTATGTAAATATGTCATGCCAAATCGTCTAACTTACCAACAACGATCACTTGAGCTTGTTTTGACGGTATTTTTTACCATAAAAAATCCATAATCAATTCTTAAACCAATTTTAAGATTTACTAATCATATTAATCTGGTCTAATATCAAAATAATTATTCTCACTAATTATCTTGAATTTATATGGGATTAAAACATAAATTATGACAAAAAAGATATAATAATTCACAATTATTATGGAAAAATTCCATTTAATTAAAATATTTATGGAAAAATAGGAAGGTTTTGTACATTATGGTTTTTCACCAAAATGACATACATGTGAAAATGTTTGGTTTTGAAATTTAGTTAAAACAATTTCACAATTTTCTCGGTAAAACGGCAATTTTTAAGATTTAATTGTAAAACAAATCACAAAAATTGAAACGACTTTGAAATAAAAAATTTTACATTTTGGAACAATTTTCAGGAGTTAAAAATAAAAAAATTTCGAGCCCAAAAATTAAATCAATATTTATTTGTAAAATAACCATTACCTACCAATTTTTATCAAATAAAAATCAATAAACTACCTAAATTAATCACATTAATTTTTAGTTTCTACTTTTCTCGTAAATAGAACATACAAGAGGTTATTTATAAATAAATATGCATAAAATTAACATGCATCATAACTTAATTAACTCTTAATTAATTTTAGTGCATTTTTAACCAATTTTATGCCATTTTAAGTCATAAAAAGTGAATAAATATTACAAAAATTAAATTTTCGTCCCATATCATTTTAATACTAGATTATTTACATGCAATACAATATTATGTGATAAAACTAATTTTAACTACATAATATCAAATTTTATTAATTTATCTCATAAATTACTAAAATCGTCTTAAGACTACATGTATGTATGTAACAATGCTCTGATACCACTTGTTAGTTACTTAGACCAAATAAGACTCTCTTAGTGATAATAAAATTACATCCTAATTTTATTATGTGGTCTAAATCTGCATGCATGCAAAGATTTAAAGTATAGAAATTTTATTTACATTGGAATAAGGCAAATTTGGGCACTACAAAGGTCTCCTACCTTTGTAGACCTTTGTAGTTCTTGAGCTATAACAAAAGGATGATCCTCCTTAGTCTTCTAGTACTCAAGATAGAGTACCTCCTATGGTGGCACCCAAGAACCAACCCAAGAGTATTACAAATAATATTAACTAGATAATATTTGAATATATCTATATGTATATTTGAAGTACTAATTAATATTATTAGTTTATTTTAAATGTGTTTTAAGATGTAAAAGTTGAACAAAATATGAAAAGAGATATGATCCTTAGATGAGCCAAGGTGACCAGCCAAAAGCAATCACAAGACAAAATTTTTCTTCAAATTTTTCAACCTAAGATATAGTGGAATGATATGAGTATTTATAGGCAAAAATGGGAGAAAAAAATGAGTGGAAAAAATCCACTTAGAGGACACTTATATCCCTCTTAGAAAATCTGTACAAGTGGACAATTTTGATCCATTTCGGTTTTCGACATTTGCCCCACAAATGCTTATAAGTCTTATATTTAATTATCTTACATAATTAAATATTAATTTAATTATTTAACACTTAAATAATATAAATTAACTACTAATGACTAATTAACTATTAAGTAGTCATAAGACCATTTTATCAACATACAATGTGTCAATATTATCCCATTTAGCTAATTTTACAACCTCTTGTAAAATTTAAATGGCTAATTAATTCCACCTCAAAATATATACACACATCGTATAAAATTAATTAATTAAAAATTATTAATAAATTCTAATTTATTTATTTATTATTTAAATATAACTTAATTAAATAATAAATCTTTTTGGCCTGGGTTCGTAACCCGTCATCAAATAATACATTTACGCGACTAACTATAAGTCAAATAATACAAGTAATTAATTATCTCGTATCTCATACAAACAATTGTTCATTCTTTTTGGGCGTCATACTATAGGTGTGTCCTAAAGGGATCAGCTGATCACCGCCGTCACATGACAGTAATGTGAAACTCTAGTAAGCCAATCATTACCGATTAACGATGACCAGCTGACAAAAAAATATATAAATCCCTAATATTCCTTTAACGGGATTTAATATGTAAACGCACTTATTGTGGAGGACACTACTCCAACATCCCAAGCCTTTGCATTAGCACCTAACAACTCTTACCCGGGTTCATTTTATTTTGACTCCCTAAGTTCATTGCTTTAATTAGTTACCAGGACAACTTTGTAGCACCCCCATACCACAAGTGCCTTACAAGGACCACTTAAGGCATGAAAGTGCTACTATCTCGGTTACCCAAGACAATGAATATCAAATAGACCATAAAGGAACATGCTTTAATAAATAGTTTAACATGGTACAAGTTCAACCAAAACTGATAATGTAAGATACAACCGTTCTCAAAATGTTAAACCAACTAAACAAAATAAAAGAATGTTCAAAACAGCGGGAGACTTCTAAGACAGCTCGTGATGACTTAACCCAGCTATCCCATGCGCATCAACTCATACCTGCTCTCCATCCCTGGATGGTTCACCACAGTTTTTAAAACAATTAAACGTGGTCAGTACTGATTACAAAAAACAAACAGCTGCAATAAAACTACATTACAATCCAATCCAATCAACCAAACTCCCTCACATCACCATACACCTGACTACACATTAAATTTTGTAGTCCTGTCAAAGTACCCATCGCAACAAGTATTCAACACTTCCATTGGGGGACCGCAGCCTTTCCCACCTAAGCCCCGCTCATCTCATCCGAGCAATAAACCCAAGTTCCTAAATGTGCACATCCCTTCTGTCGCGGGTTCCACAGAAGGCGAATCAAGGGCGTGAAGCCACTCCCGCAAGTGACTCCACTCAGACGAGGACGCACCTCGTAAACTACAGACGATATAGAATAACCACATTATACTATCAACAATCACTAATTCCAAATCCAATTCCAATATGATATACAACAACAACAAACAATAACCAACACATTATGTAATCAATACTGAGAAGGGAAACCCTACCTAGAATAGCAATACCACGAGACCGTCAAGCAGCTAATCAAAACTTTTCCTCTACGAATCCTCCTTCAATAACATATATACAACCAATTACTACCAAATCCACACAATACACCCAAAACCCTCAACATTACCCAATTAGGGTCTTAATCAAACTCAACAAAATGCTATAAAAATTACACAAGAAACTTACCCTTGACACGACAATCACAATAGTATAACGAACAAGACAATCCGACGAACCTAGCCTTGGGATTTGCTAACAACAAGACAATCCGACGAAAGCTTTTTATATTAATCTTGCCCTATTAACAAAATGATGTGACTCTTATTTGCGCACATTTTGTCCACTAATTGAGCCTGTAACACCCCGGTTTATGAAGGAGCCTTTGGCAAGACATTCCCTAATAAACCGATCTGTTACCATCTCGGTTCCCCGAGGTAGTGAATAACAAATTAAACTCCAAGGCAACTTATATAAATACTTTAACTTATTTATTACAAACTTCTTTTAGAACAATTATAAGGAACTACATAAATGGAAGTGGAAGTCTTCTAAATAATGATCTACTACTATGTCTTCTGATCCAGTGTCTCACGCCCATCAAGCTCCCGTCCTATCTCTTAAACCTGTCAAGTCTGCTCGCCAATATTTGGGTCATCACAGGTGTTCACGAATACAGAGGGTCAACCACGAGGTTGAGTAGGGAATACAACGAAACAACAAAAATATGATATGCATGTTCCTCCGTCACCTCCATCTCCATCTCAGCTCATATCTCATAACCCGGACAACCCAGCCATACCGATCCCCGGTAGACTATATATATCGACCGCAGTCGATCTGCCAGCTCGCAGCTGAGGACACCAGGGCAAGTCCTGCAGAACCAGCCTGGGCCTTATCACAACATCACATCGTATCTCATCATCGTCACCACCACGCCATCCTCCAACTCCAATGCATATGCCATGCTCAACAGTAATCAATGCAACATAATATGTAGACTAATGAATGAAATCATGCCAGCTATCAAAATAATAAAGTAACATAATCAACACGAACAGTTCAGTCAACCATACTCCAGTATATGAAATATAACATAAATCACAACCACGAACAAGTCCACGATCACAGCTTGGTCACATGAAACACAACAAATCAACACAATCTCGCAACACTGGTAAGTCAAGTGTATTTCCCTACCTCAAAGTGCCAGCAATTCCAATTAAGCCGTTTAAGCAATCCCGAAAATAAAGCAATGAATTTGATAATTGATCCTTCACGAATTCGTCACCTAAAACAATTATAATACTCATAATTATTAACTACTAAATATAGAAATCTCCCAAAATGGAAACTTTCCCGATATAGTAACTTTCCTCTTTTAACAAACCCAACTCAAAAACCCGTCTTTAACTAATTAATTATTATTTTATTTTAAGTAACCCGGAACTTAGACCAAAACGATAATTAGAGAATTAAACGAATTATACGATGAAACGAATCAAGTATTTGAATAACTCTAACAATCCCGACTCAAAACCGTCTTTAAACATTTTGAATAACTCGGGAGTTAAAATAAATAACTAATTTAAAGAATTAAACGATTTAAGGAAAACCCGAATCAAACGAACGACTTAAACAACCCGACTCCCTAACCGCACCCCCTTCAACCCGACACAACTCCCTCCAACAACCACCAGCCCTCACCGCCGACCACCAGGCCTAACACCAGGTCTGGCCTGGTCACCTCCAACCACCACGACTGTGGTCGGCGCGTCAGAACCACCACCACCAACACCCCCTGCCTGCAACTCTGCCGCCATAACAGCCCACCTTTGCAACCCCATAGCCGCCACTGTTAACAACAGTACACCACCCTATCACCACCATTCTTTTTGCCGCCAACCCACGCACACAGACACCATAGCACCACCGTTTCGACCTCCCCCTAGTCCACGGTGGTGCCACCCAAAACCTACCCGCCTCAAACTCCCTTGAAAACCGCATCTAAAACCCGTTTGCTACCCCCTGTCAATGCCGCCTTTCACAACCACCATCACCACCCAAAACCTCCCTAACCACCACCAC
Organism: Silene latifolia; assembly: GCF_048544455.1. Lineage (NCBI taxonomy): Eukaryota > Viridiplantae > Streptophyta > Magnoliopsida > Caryophyllales > Caryophyllaceae > Silene > Silene latifolia. The sequence continues at coordinate 92,469,531 of NC_133533.1, forward strand.
TACACTCGTCCCTTACCACCCTACTCCCTTACTCTACCAACCACCACCAGAAATGCCTCGACAAGACACGAACAACCACCAAAAACTCGACAGAAAGATGAAAACAGAGGAAAGGGTTGACTCTTACCTTTTTCCGCCACCACAACCGCCACCAGGGCCACCCACGGCCATCGACAATAGACCCTAGTTCTTCCTTGCTTTGCTGTCAACACTCACGGCCACACCCTCTCCCTCTCTATGCGTGAAATCTGGTGTTTTGGTGTTGGTGAAGGAGGGAGGCGTGTGAGATGAGGGGTGTGTATGGTTAGGGTAAAATTAGGTTAAAAATTTAGGTTAAAGATCAAGTTAGATGGTAAATGGGTCATGGGTATGGGTAACGTGATATGGGTCATGGGTATGGGTAACGTGATTGGTAAATGGGTAAGCTATCGTTCAGTTAAACCCGTCTCAACAAGTTTACGAGTAACTTGGTCTTACGATATCAACACGACTAAACAATTACTCGACTCGATAGGCAATATAAAATACGGGGTATTACAGTCTTCCCCCCTTAAAATGAACTTCGTCCCGAAGTTCGCTCAACTACCAAATAGATTTTCTAGTACAAGAATTCGTGAACTCAAGCGGGTGAAACGGAATGTTACATTCTACCCACCTAAAAAGAAAGTTACGTCCCGGAACTTACTTCATGCAAACCTATCACCACTCATGAACTCATGCAAACTATCAGAGCACCATAACAACAGCAGTTTAATTACACAACATAGAGAACTCATTTGTATGGGTACCACGCAACGAAACATCAGCTTGAACAAAGCTACGATCTACAACTTGATCAAAACCACAATCTATAAACAAGTGGAACGTAAACATTAAGATTTTACAATCCTACCCAACTAAAAACATGGTTACGTCCTCGTAACCTCTTTTCAAATGTCATATCCCTATGCAACAACTCACTGTCAACAACAGGTAACAGAAAAGAACGCATGATAAGAGATTGCGCAGTAACATTTAAGTCGAAAACAAGGTTTTATTATGGAATTAACTGATTGTTATCAAGTAACACTTATTACTTAGCCCATGCTTGACTTAAAATACAACATCAAACTAAGGAACAACAAGAAAGGAGCCAAAGGTTTACACGGCTCCACAACAGACCGATCATGGTGTCACTACCCTAACCTAACGGTTCTTAGGTCGCGCCTCCTCTGATTCTGGTGACTTCTATGTCATTCCATTCCTGGTTCACCTCTTCCCCGAAGTCTGGCATGGGTGGTTCAGTCGTACTTTCGGCATCAGATACATTAGCGTAAAATTCAAATCTCAGGTCACCTGCTATTAAGTGAAAGGTATGCTCGGGCGGGTATCTGGCCCCGCCGCAGTAATTGGGGTCACGGCATAGCCTCATGCAATGGGTGGTCAACTCTCTCATATAAAAGCGTTTGCTGTCCTTTAGTATACCAGAGTCAGGGATAGAATCGATAAGGGTATACGCTCTTAACTGAGTATTAGTTAAGTACTCAGGGTGCCCATTATGGCCATACTTGTCCATGACAGCACAAAGTTTCTCACAATGCTCATTAAAGTCAGCGTCAAGTGACATGTAACAGTCTTGCGGGTGTACATTGTAGGGATCCATCCTACAAAATGGAAAGTTAACAAATTAAGACACAAGGGTGTTAAGACAAAGGATTCATCCTCGAGGTTTAAGTGTGCGAAAGCTATATAACAAGTTTTCAGGGTAACTGTTGTAATACCAGGGTTTTGGTCAACTCAAGGTCATCACAGTTCGCATTATCTACCAGGGAACAACCACTTTAGGAATATCAACCGCAAGAATACACGTAAACCAGCATACAATCTAACATTGACTCCACCAAATTCCTCTCCCAAGTCAAAACCATTACCAATTTCGAACAATTGACCCGCCCTACCACTAATAAATCACCAGGAGTATTAAAACATGCGGTACATAAGCACGACTTAACACCTTGAAACCATAGAAAACATAACACGTAATCAAACCTTTTTGACTCATCAGACATACAACACGAATTAGCCAATTTGTTTGATATAAATTCTGAAACATACTCGCTAATAAAAGTAACAACATATGATCCCTGACAACAACAACATTAATTCCATATCACACATGTGTTTGACATTTTAGCAACCATATCGTTCAATTGTGTCCAGCAACTTAGTACAACTCATTTTCAGCAAAACAAACGATATCGCATAAAGAGTTTAAACATACATTTCCCATCATATACTTTGTAGAATTCTAGCTATGGTAAGAGATTAGCAACTTGGACAACTTCTCTGATTTGCACGACTTAAATAATTAGGCAACTCGTAGGCTCAATTAAATGCAACTATAACGACTATCATTAAAACCAATGCATATCATGTGAATCATCAAAGGGTTATCCTATTATAATTGTCAACATAGTTATCATAACAATCTTTATTTTAATATAATTGATAGTAACGACTCGAGAATATAAATATGCCAATTGTCGTGTTATATCAAACAGTTTCCTTTATATCACACCCATACAATTGCAAGAATCATTTTAGCATATTCGACATTGTAATAACGAACATATTCAATAAGAAATAACAACACTGTTTATTATCATGCTATAGGTTTAGGTTCAACTGAAATACTTTATTGCAATGAAAGTACTAAGTATAACTAGAGGCACACAAATTCGCATAGAAGACATTGGAACTCAGATGACACCCTACACGTGTGAACATTTAGACACAATTATTATAATTATTCATGCGTGTATATTAGAATGATCAATTAACTTTTAACACCATCAACTTACCAAGATATGACAATATAGTTTTATATTTATATATATACCCGACCACTATGCAAATAAGATGCACACCCAGAGACATTACACCATGCCAAAAGTATACAAAGTATGCAAACAACTTGACTCGTATAAACATTTCACCCTCGATTAAGAATCAAATTAAGCTATCCAAATTTTATTCATGCTATCGTGCCAACAATGTTATCAACTAAGTTTTAAATTTTATCACTTGTTAAGGTATATAACTACTGAACATGCGTGCTACTATCATCATATAAAACATTATAATTTCACATTACTAAGGCTCATGAATTAATCAATCAACTGTATGAAAACTTAATATAGAACGCACATTTTACAGGTCATGATTCACGTTGTAACTTTCAAAAATCACGAATAAACAGCCGTTCAACGAAAACTTGAGTTACATTACTTTTCATAACATACAGAGAGTTAATAGTTCGTGATAAAAAGAAGGAGGTCGAAAGTTCAAGAATTCAATTTTTAAAGAATTTTACAACTCAGCTGGTCCAAACAAGTATGTGACAGCAATTGGTCCGAAACTTGGGTCGGTTTGCAAAGCTTACCATTTAATATAGAGACATCAAGAATTTTCGTGGCTTATCAATTTGAGAACGTATGCGAAACCTCTAGTCGATGGAGTTGGAATTATGCAAAAATCATTTACACAAATTAAATGAGGATTTTTACAAAATCGTTGGTCAAAACATCACTGCACAGGAACTTCCCGACCACAGCCCACTAAAACATTTATTACTCCTAATCCGTATATCCTATAAGCATGAAACCAACGCCAATTGAACACTAACTCACGAGGCTATCTCTCATAAAATTTTCATCCATAGAAAATTAACAGAAAAGAAATGACAGCAAGATCAATTACAGAGTAAAATCAAACAAAACGGATTTCAACACTAAATCATTCATTTTCCATGTTCCAAGCTCTTACAACCATACTATCGATACTAACTCATCCTAACTTAAATCTCACACTTTTGTATTTACGTAAACATCTATCCCATAGAAGTCCCTTCGTATCCCGACCTACCCCTTACATCTACTCACGATTGCTACGACTAGAAACAAGCAATTCAATGGTGTCTCTCATTACTATCACGATACTATACTAGCATGGCTTCGGGGTCACATAACCGCATATCACTAGACGTAATAGTACTATCAGCACATCATTCAACATCTATCCAGATAATTATCATCAATTCGCAATTATTTTCACGCTCACGATTACCACGATCCAACACTTCATTGATTATTAAACTGAACACGAAAATTTATTCTCATCTCCACGACATCGTATGGTCACGTCATCATTTATACAAAACACTTACTGTAACGTTGTCCGGCAGAATGGTTAGAATATATGGGTCTCAAGGTATACATCAACTCGCTTATATCCAAGGTTTTCCTTCTAACTACCCCATTCACTCGTTTTCTCTTGGGTTGCCCGGTTCAAAATCGAGAGGGCAAAAGAGCACGCATTAAGGGCGCCTTCTTAACCGCACCGTGAGCTCCTAGCACTTTATTCCCCAGGGGTTCATTTTATTTAGACGCATCCTACGTTCTTTAGGTTCATTGGTTTAGGCCTGAGGATCGTTCGCTCTGATACCACTTTGTAACACCCCGGTTTATGAAGGAGCCTTTGGCAAGACATTCCCTAATAAACCGATCTGTTACCATCTCGGTTCCCCGAGGTAGTGAATAACAAATTAAACTCCAAGGCAACTTATATAAATACTTTAACTTATTTATTAAAAACTTCTTTTACAAAATTATAAGGAACTACATAAATGGAAGTGGAAGTCTTCTAAATAATGATCTACTACTATGTCTTCTGATCCAGTGTCTCACGCCCATCAAGCTCCCGTCCTATCTCTTAAACCTGTCAAGTCTGCTCGCCAATATTTGGGTCATCACAGGTGTTCACGAATACAGAGGGTCAACCACGAGGTTGAGTAGGGAATACAACGAAACAACAAAAATATGATATGCATGTTCCTCCGTCACCTCCATCTCCATCTCAGCTCATATCTCATAACCCGGACAACCCAGCCATACCGATCCCCGGTAGACTATATATATCGACCGCAGTCGATCTGCCAGCTCGCAGCTGAGGACACCAGGGCAAGTCCTGCAGAACCAGCCTGGGCCTTATCACAACATCACATCGTATCTCATCATCGTCACCACCACGCCATCCTCCAACTCCAATGCATATGCCATGCTCAACAGTAATCAATGCAACATAATATGTAGACTAATGAATGAAATCATGCCAGCTATCAAAATAATAAAGTAACATAATCAACACGAACAGTTCAGTCAACCATACTCCAGTATATGAAATATAACATAAATCACAACCACGAACAAGTCCACGATCACAGCTTGGTCACATGAAACACAACAAATCAACACAATCTCGCAACACCGGTAAGTCAAGTGTATTTCCCTACCTCAAAGTGCCAGCAATTCCAATTAAGCCGTTTAAGCAGTCCCGAAAATAAAGCAATGAATTTGATAATTGATCCTTCACGAATTCGTCACCTAAAACAATTATAATATTCATAATTATTAACTACTAAATATAGAAATCTCCCAAAATGGAAACTTTCCCGATATAGTAACTTTCCTCTTTTAACAAACCCAACTCAAAAACCCGTCTTTAATTAATTAATTATTATTTTATTTTAAGTAACCCGGAACTTAGACCAAAACGATAATTAGAGAATTAAACGAATTATACGATGAAACGAATCAAGTATTTGAATAACTCTAACAATCCCGACTCAAAACCGTCTTTAAACATTTTGAATAACTCGGGAGTTAAAATAAATAACTAATTTAAAGAATTAAACGATTTAAGGAAAACCCGAATCAAACGAACGACTTAAACAACCCGACTCCCTAACTGCACCCCTTCAACCCGACACAACTCCTCCAACAACCACCACCCTCACCGCCGACCACCGGGCCTCGACACTGTGTCTGGCCTCGGTCACCTCCAACCACCACGATCGTGGTCGACCCACGCCGGTGGTCGAACCACCACCACCAACACCCCCGCCCGCAACTCTGCCGCCACAACAGCCCACCTTTGCAACCCCATAGCCGCCACTGTTAACAACAGTACACCACCCTATCACCACCATTCTTTTCGCCGCCAACCCACGCACACAGACACCATAGCACCACCGTTTCGACCTCCCCTTAGTCCACGGTGGTGCCACCCAAAACCTACCCGCCTCAAACTCCCTTGAAAACCGCATCTAAAACCCGTTTGCTACCCCCTGTCAATGCCGCCTTTCACAACCACCATCACCACCCAAAACCTCCCTAACCACCACCACTACACTCGTCCCTTACCACCCTACTCCCTTACTCTACCAACCACCACCAGAAATGCCTCGACAAGACACGAACAACCACCAAAAACTCGACAGAAAGATGAAAACAGAGGAAAGGGTTGACTCTTACCTTTTTCCGCCACCACAACCGCCACCAGGGCCACCCACGGCCGTCGACAATAGACCCTAGCTCTTCCTTGCTTTGCTGTCAACACTCACGACCTCACCCTCTCCCTCTCTATGCGTGAAATCTGGTGTTTTGGTGTTGGTGAAGGAGGGAGGCGTGTGAGATGAGGGGTGTGTATGGTTAGGGTAAAATTAGGTTAAAAATTTAGGTTAAAGATCAAGTTAGATGGTAAATGGGTCATGGGTATGGGTAACGTGATATGGGTCATGGGTATGGGTAACGTGATTGGTAAATGGGTAAGCTATCGTTCAGTTAAACCCGTCTCAACAAGTTTACGAGTAACTTGGTCTTACGATATCAACACGACTAAACAATTACTCGACTCGATAGGCAATATAAAATACGGGGTATTACAGAGCCTATTTTGCATACTGATATAGAAGTTTATGGCCATTTTATCCTTCAATTTCTTCCTATTTGGCTTTCCTATGGCATTGTACATGTTTTGTAGAAAAGAAGACAATGACGCGGAATTCCTGTCTCCCGTGCATACTTGGAAGCTTGTTGACGATACTTGATGAACTAGTATTAAGAGGAGGCAATAATTATTACCAAGGATGTAGGAATAAAGAATATATAGAAGGATCATAGGCTAAAAAGCAAGGATGATGAGAGGAAAGCCACTACAAGAAGAAATAGCTCGGAACCTAAATCAAGAGTTTCTTGTTTGACTCTGAAAGTATGCTAGCTGAAACGGTATCGGAAAATCAAGTGGTCTAAGCTTTTGAATCACTCCAATAGGAGTCCGGATGAGGAAATGACGTCCGTTTTACAATCCAAGCTCAAATGGAGCGGGATACAGCTCAACCCGCCCGGGTTGAGTCTCAAGTTGCGCGTTTTTCGCTCGGGACGAGCGGATTGTTAGATAGTACGAAAAGAGAAGCAATTTGCCCAATGATCCGAGCGTCTCCTCTCCAAGACGAGCGTCTCCCCTTACCATTATTCGAGCGTCTCGCAGCCAAGACGCATGTCTTAGAGCCAGAAAATCCAAGCGTCTCCTCCACGATCCGCTTGGATAACGAGACAGGACCTCCGCCCAAGACTCCAGACACGCGGAACGAGCATATTGTGGAGGAACTAGCAACGTGATATGCGCATGGATTGGCCCTACTCTATTTTTCAATGGTTCAATACTTCTTCTTGCTTACTTGAGGACCATTCACAAACCTTTGATCAACTATTGAAAGCATTGAGCTCCATAGATAATGGAATTTGCCATTTGACTTAGTTTGGTAGAGTCCTATCTCAAACCACCATTTGTAAGATATCCTTTCCCTTGACATTGCATTACATTTACACTTGCATTTAGTTATATACATATACTTTTAGCTTGCATTTGTATTATATTTCATATTGCATTTACATTAGTTAGTTCATATAGTATAGTTGCATTGTAATATATCTCGCATGATTCATGTAGACAGTTGCATATAGAATAGAATTCATGCATAGTCACTAATGACCAAACCTATTCATTTCTACACTAGAAATAGTGTTTAAATCGGTTTGGGAGGTTTGATCATAGGTGACCATAGTTTACTAGAAATCATGCATCATATAGTATAGGTAGATTGCATTCATTTGTTGTATATGTCATATAGAGCATGCATTCATTCATATACTTGTGTTCAAAATAAAGTGGGGGATGGAAATTTATATTCCAAAAATCCATAAAAAATTGAAAAAATTTCAAAAACCAAATACATGTTCTTTAATTTAGTAGGGTAGAATTCTATATACTTGTGTTTATGTTCTCTTCTCACATAGATACAACACTACATTTGAGGCATTATCAAGGGAATGTTAATATCGATTGGTATGATCGCTCTAATCTCTATTTCCCTTCCATTTATTTTCATTATTCATATGAGAAGGATGGTCTTACATGTCAAGGAGGATGTGGTGTATTTTATTGTTGCGGTTTGTGTATCTATGTGTTGCTAAGAGTTTGCATTTAGTTTATTTGGCATAATAGTTGATAGAAGCATATGCATTAGAGTTGTATATATGTTAGTTGCATCATGGCATGTAGTTTGCATGGTTAGAAATTTTGTGAAATTGCCTATTTGGGAAGCTTGACAAGTGTACATAAGGCCCTTGTAGATAATTTTTCTCCTTGAGACTTTTTTTGCTCGAATACCCTATAAGACACCCTAGGATGTGTCATACTAGTATCTTTTGACCCGTGGACTAAGGCCTAGTCAATAGTACCTTGTGGTGTGATAACTCCTTGGCTACCGTTTATTCCAAGGTGACCTTTGAAGCCTTGTAACCGTTCTTTTAATTATATCATCATATTTTGTCAACAAAAAGGGAATGGGCACAAAAATCTCCAAATTAAGTTCAAGTAGGAAAATGAAAATCAATTTTTTTGCAAAATGCATCAAATGAAAAGAGGAGCAAAAATAGACTCCTATGCTTCAATAAAAGCACCCTCGTTACAAATTGGGGTGACTTTGAAAATTATTCAAAAATGCAAAAATTGAAAAATTGCCACGTATCAAAATGCCAAACATCAAAAGTGGCAAAAGTAGTTTTCTCAAATGTCAAATACCACAAGAAATTGGGCGGAAAAACAAATCAAAAAGCAAAACTACAATTGTGAAACTCATACACTATTGATCCCTTTTATCCATTGATCTTATTTTTTGCATGGTGGAGAGGGGAAGACCCTTCTTCTTGTCTAGGCAAGAAGGGGAATTCCGCGATCCTACAGTGTTTCTAACACCATAAGGAGCCTATTCTGGAAAAAAGCATTTAGCGGTTGAGGATAAAAGTAACCTAGCTTGAGACAACTTAAAGGTGATTTGTTGGTATCCTTTTGGCTTAGTAGCTTGGAGAAATAATACCTACAATAGAATGTGTTCCCTTCATGTTCTTCCCCCATAGGTGATTTCCGCCAATTAGATGAGGAAAGTGGCTATTCTTTTGTAGATGCATCCATTACTTGTTTTGTGTGCTTAATGCTTGGATGTATCGCCATTTTGGTAAGCCCCACCTTACCTTCCAAGAAGGCACCCTACCTCGTAGATGTCTTGTTGTGAGTTGAAGGGGCGGAGTGAGACCCACTAATTGTCTCACATCGGTTATATTATTAGGACAGTTTAAATAAAGGTCTAGTTCTAGTCACCTCTTTACTCCGGACGAGTAAAGGTTCGGTTTGGGGATGTTTGATGTGACTCTTATTTGCACACATTTAGTCCCCTGATTGAGCCTATTTTGCATACGAATTTAGAATTTCATGGCCATTTTATCCTTCAATTCCTTCCTATTTGGCTTTCCTATTGCATTGTACATGTTTTGTAAGAAAGAAGATAATGAGGTGGAATTCTCGTCTCCCGTGCATATTTGGAAACTTGTTGACGATATTGGATGGACTAGTATGAAGAGGAGGCAGAGTATATAGAAGGATTGTAGGCTAAAAAACAAGGATGACGAGAAGGAAGACACTACAAGAAGAAATTGCTTTGAACCTAAACCAAGAGTTGCTTGTTTGGCTCTGAAAGTATGCTAAATGAGACGACATCAAAAAATCAAGTGGCATAGGCTTTTGAATCACTCTAATAGGAGTCCGGATGAGTAAATGACGTCCGTTTTACAATCCAAGCTCAAATGGAGCGGGATATAGCTTAACCCGCTCGGGACAAAATCAACCCGCTCGAGTTGAGGCTCAGGTTGCACGTTTGTTGCTCGGGACGAGCGGATTTTGAGACAGTAAGAAAAGAGAAGCAGTCTTCCCAATGATCCGAGCGTCTCCCCTCCAAGACGAGCGTCTTGATGGCTAAGACGAGCGTCTTCCTTTACCACTATCCGAGTGTCTCGCTGCCAAGACGTCCGTCTTAGAGCCAGACAATCTGAGCGTCTCCTCCACGATCCGCTCGGATCACGAGACATGACCTCCGACCAGACACCAGACGCGCGGGACGAGCATATTGTGGTGGAACTAGCAACGTGATATGCGCATCTCCCTTCGAGAGGAGCATTTCCCTACTCAGCACTTAGCAATGCTATTTAATAATCTACCCTTGCTTAACCTAATGATGTACCACTATATATACTCCATTTGTAATAATCAAAGCACCAAGTTTCCTTAGATTAAATCAAGTTCCTTTAGAGTATCAATCTCTCTTAGCTAATCCTCTTAGATTAGATTAGGAGTAGATTAGAATAGTTTAATCTCAACCATTCCACATTAATCTTTCCTTATTATTATTCAAGTATTGTTATTATTGGCTAATTGAAGATTATTGGGTTATTATTGGAGAATTGACAACTCTTCATCAATCAATCAAGCTCTCTTCTATTATTCTTTCCTTTCCATTTATTCATCTCAAGTTTGGTATAAACTCTTTACTCTTTTCTCTTTATTGTTTATTTCCTCATTCTCTTATCATGTTTATACTTGTTGTGATGATTGACAACATTAATGACATGTTTCCCATGATAATAAGTGAGTAGTTATTTGACTAGGATTAATGGGGATTTAGGGGAAACAAACATGGTGATTAATCATGCTTAATTTAATATGTCTCCATAATTAATTTACTTGCTTGTTGTGATATCAACTTATGCACATGTTATGTTTGATGAAATGCGAGCCTCTGAATCCTTGCATTTTTTACCCATCACCTATCTTTTCAATGAGACTTGTAAGATATAAACCCAACTCGAGTCTCATTAGACCATGCATATAGTTGAATATATAGGAAGGACTAAGTCGACTTGTAGGTGTTGTACAATCTAATCGATTCGGATTTGGGACCCAACCCTCCTTAGTGATTCTAAGATATACACTAACTCGATCCCATCACAACAATAAGTGCTTGCATCTAGTAGAGAACATGTTTGTATGATCAACTCCCATGAATCCCCTATGAACCCATGACATCCTAGTATCCTTTATTATTTATCTACACCTTTACTTATTTGTTTTGCTCTGTTGCTTGCATTAATTTAGAACACAACTACAAACCCAAATCAATTGTGACACTAGCATAAATTGAGATAGATAGACTTAGAACCCAAAGTACACCGTCCCGTGGATGAACCTCGACTTAACCACTAACTAGTTGTTTGTTGAGATTTATAAATGTGTTTGATTGACATCCCCAACGACACTCTCATCACAAAACCCAGCTAAACAATCTCGTATGACACACTTACTCGATCGAGTAAGTGACTTAATCGATCGAGTGCCCCTTACTCGATCGAGTGTCACACTTACTCGATCGAGTACCCAGCACGCAGACTATTGTTTCCAGTAAAAAGTTACTTACTCGACAGAGTAAGTCCCACTCGATAGAGTACGCATAGACATAGAAAATCGTAGTATTACAACCTTAACCCATGACGTGGGTCCTGAAAGTGCCTGCACCTATCAATTTTGCACTGCACAAAAATCCGCATGTCCCAAGCTCGAGACGAGCGAGCCAAGCAAAAGCAGATTCCTAAATTTTCACTGTTTGAAATTCGCGCGTCTCCACCACAAGTCGCCCGTCCCTACCTGCTACATGAACCAAAACACGGGACTCAGCCTTCATTCTTCATTTCATTTCCTTTCTTGAAACACAAACACAATAATTTCCCTCACTTTAACCTTCAATCCCCTCATCCAAAAACAACAATTTCTCATCCAAATTCACCACATCAAAACCAAACTTGCTCAAATAAAAAACAAATCACTCCTTTATCAACAATAAGACCATTTAAACAACAATTTCTTCACAAAATCAGTCAATATGTCTAGGGTTAGGTGAAAATCCGAATTCCCAAATTGATTGCGCATTTAATTAAAACTTGAAGAAGAAAGGTGATTTCAAGCATAAACTTGGTTTTTGATACTAATTTGAAAGGTAAATAGCCATGGCAAGGCGTAAAGGAGGCAACAAGGCAACAAAGACACCAACTTTATCAAGAGGTAACTTTTATATCCGATAAGCATAGGCTTGCATTCGAATACCTAGACAAGAAAAAGACTTTGTCTACCAAGTTTGTATGTCAAGATGCTTTGGGTAAATTGGGTATTCTTGAGCAAACAAAGGCAATATTTGAGTCGATGGTGTTAGTATTTTAGACCATGTAAGACTCATCTTATGATGATAAAATTACTTAATAATTTTATGTGACGGTCTAAAATCTACAAGCATGCAAAGATTTTAAGACGGAAAATTCCTTACATCGGATATAAGGCGAAATGGGCACCACAAAGTGTTGGAATATGTGTCCTCCGACAATAATGCTATCACAACTGTTGATCATAATGATCACATGTTTAAATCTCATTTTAAGAATACATGTGGGATGTAATATTTTACAGTCAACTGGTCCACACACATCGATAATGACTGGCTGACTAGATTTTGACATTACTGTCGTGCGACGGTGGTGATTAGTTGATCCCCTTAAGTCATACCTATAGGGAAATACTCTTAATTGATTATTTAATTAATCGTATGCCGATAGAGTTAATTAAATTGCTTAAAATTGACGGATGATTTTGTGAGTAAAGTTAACGTGTCTTATTGTAATTCGATTAAATTAGATACGGTCTAAGTAATCAAATTGTTTTATTACTTGGATAAAATTATTGTTTACGAAACAATTGAAATTGAAATTGAATGAATAATTTATTATAAATACAAGACGTTGTGATTCATAATTGATAAATCGTTTTGGTACAAGTAATTACGAATTACTAGTCAATTTTGTATATGACATATTTTATGACTATGTTGATTTTTAATATGTTAAAAATACATTACAATTTCACATGTCAAGTAACATGTCACATATGTTACAATTGACAAATGACAAAATAAAATGGACCACCCATTTTATTTATGTGCCGAAAATTGGAGGGGATTATGGTTGAAATTGTGTTAATTATTTTAAGTGAGAAAATATAATAATTAAACCTTACTAGTAGCCATGCAAACCTAGTTTATCTTGAGAAGAACACAAGCTCATGCATTGGCCCCATTCTTCCCCTCCCACCGGTTTTTCAGGCTAGAAATGCCAATGGTTTTTCTATCATCATTTCACTTCTTCAACTTATATTTTCTAGTGTAAGAAAATAATTTTTCTCTCTACCATTTTGTAAAAATTAGAGAAATAAAAACCTCACAAATCTCTCCTCTCTTGGCTGAAATAATAAGAGAACAAAATTATTTTTGTGTCAAATTTTAAGTAAGACTAATATCATTACTAGTTCATAATAATATTAGTTATTAAGAGTATTCCTTGGGTATATACTTTTGGGAGAGGTTCTATTTTGAATCTTGTTCATCCATTGTTGGAAAGCTCAAGAACTAACAAGAAGGAGATCTTGTTGGTGCCCAAAAATCTGAAACCTCAATGTAAGAAGTGACGGTTTCTTCTCTATTTTGTTTTAGTTTGCATGCATAAGATCTTGTATTTAATTTATGACTATATAAATTATTTCATATATGAATATGTAAACTAATGAGATTATTGAATCCCAACAAGCGGTATCATGAGCCATAGGTTGTTTGCATGCAAATCGGTTTATAGTTTTTCCGAGTTATAAGATTAACATACAAAACTAATTAATTTGGATTTATGAAGATAAACCTATAAATAACTTTGCATGGTAAAAGTTTCTGGTCCTAAGTGATTTTTAGGATATTTTGGTTTATTTATGGATTTAATTGTTCATTTTATATATTATTGGCATTAAAAGTGATTTTTATGATAAAAAATGTCATTTCTGGACGAAAAATAGCTAAACTTCAATTTTTCAGTGGTTTTTGGATATGTTTTCACATATATTATCTACTGATGGCCTGTAAATTTTCATGTTAAAATAAGTTGTTTTGCTCGAAATATGAATATGTAAACCTAAGTTTTGAACATTATGAGTGTCATGGTATTTTTCCAGAATGTCCATGAGTTTAAATTTCAAATTTCGAAATTATTTGAAATTTTTATAATTTAATTTGAAGTTTATTGCATAATTTTGTATTTTTGGGTCCATTTATGAACAATATTAAGAAATCAAGTTTAATTATTGTCAAAATGTTAGTGAAGACTAAGTTTTGAGTCATAAGATGGTTACGGTAATTAACTTGTACATAAATATTAATTTATGTAATTATTGTGATTTTAATAAGTTAAATCACGCAAATCCATGAAAACCGATAAATATACGATATTCGCTCTTAAAAGGCGATTTAGCATAAATTTTAGCATGTTCATACATATTATAATGCTACATTTTATTTATGATTGTCATATTTTAATTTTATGTAATTTTTAAATTATGTAATTTTACTTAGTATGGCCTTAGTTTTAATTGGTATTACCCGAAATGTATGGGAGTATCGATTCGGTTGTAATTATTGTGATCTCGTATCACCGTTTTGTAATTTAATAGATTTATTTTTATTATTATTACAAATGTATAATAAGAAATTATATAATTCATTTTGTAATTTAATTATTCCGTAGTTCCTTGAAGACGGTGCCATTCGAGAAGGCGGTCCATCAAAGAAAGTGTTACCTCGAGATGCGTGCCAAGACCGAAGTTCAAGGGACCAAAGGAGTTGGTTTCCGAATTTGTAATATTTTATTAGATTTACTATTTTAGGAAGGCCATACTAGGATTTTATTTATATTTTTATGCTTTGCATTTTATTTATATGTTGCATGGATCGCTAAATCGCCATAACTAAACATGCATTTTACATCGAGTTTATCGACCGTGTCAATTACAATTATCGTAGTTCACCGCTTTAGTTCACTTAAAACGTGATAGATAATAAATTGACATGACCTCTCGCTAAAATAAACAATTGAGACTTAGCCTTACCAAAAAGTAGAAACCATGAAAACCTATTTCGTGAGGGAGTGCGCTCGGCCAAACCGGGGTACAAACCTTGTTACGTAGGGGAAGTGGGTGATAAATGTCTATCCACCGAATTCGTGTTGATGAGGGTTGTATTGCCAAAGCGTGCCCAAGTTAATGTGGATTTGGATCATGGACACATTTATTCGAAATTTGGGTTGAACTCAACAAAAGTATTCTCGACCATAGCCGGATGTGTTGTGGGCTAAAGATAAATATTAATGTAATTTTATCGACCAAGAGTTCTAAAAGTAGAATCGATTAAAGAGTTTATCCACCGAGTTATATTGATGAGGGTTGTATCGCAAAAGCGTACCCAAGTTGATATGAATTTGGGTCTTGGAATCATTTATCAAGTTGGGTAGAGGTCACTAGATAAATGCTATAAAACTTGTTTAAATTAAAATTTACGAGTTTTATTATTATTTTGAAAAATGACAAGTGTTTTATTCCTTCTATTTTTGTTTTGTAGACCACTTTTATTTCTCATAACAAATGGCCACACCAAACACCAACGCCACCACTCTCACTAATGTTTCTTGGCTCCGATCCTTCATGGATCATTGTAAGCTTGAAAATAATGGGTCAAATTTCTCCGATTGGGATGCCCAACTCAAATTAGCCGCTCAAGGTGACAACAAGCTTCGTTACCTCATTGAGGCCTCTCCACCCGAACCTAATGCTAGGTCGAGTGCCGCCACTAGGGAAGCATATGAGGCTTACCACAAAGAGTCCGCCGCTATGGAAAAATGTGTTAATTTTTGCTATGGAGGCGGATCTCCAAAGGAGAGCCTTTAAAATGGGCACCGCTTATGAAATCTATTCCAAACTTGTGACAATGTTCTCACAAGCACCATGGATCGTCCAATATGAGGCGGCCTCGGCATTCTTTGATCTCGATTTCAAGGAGGGCCAAAAGGTTAGCCCTCACGTGCTCAAATTGTTGGAGCTAGTCGAGACATTGAAAATTCAAAAGGTTGAAATCCCCAAGGAGCTCATTGTTGATAGGATTCTTCACTCCTTATCCAAAGTCAAAGCATATGTACAATTCCGGGTGAATTTCAATATGCAAGACAAGGACGTGTCTCTTGAAGAGTTGCACAAGTTACTTGTGAAAGCCGAAAGAGACATGGGGCTAAATGTTAACCCTCCTAAGGATGTGCTTAATATAAGCACTAAGAGCAAGGGGAAGTTCAAGAAGAATGTGAAAAAGGGTAAGAGGCAAGCTCTTATGTCCACCAAGGCTAGGACTTTTAAAGCTAGCACTTCCAAAACCAAGAAGGGTCCTCTTGATAAATGCCATTATTGTAATGGTGTTGGACATTGGAAGAGGAATTGTTCCAAGTATCTTGGTGAGATCAAAGCTGGAAAGATCACTCTAGTAGGTAATTGACTATCCTTTCTTTTATGTTTCTAATTCAACTATGGTATTTTGATACAAAGTTGTGATAATGTATCCCTTTTTTTATTGTAAATAGGGCCTCCTCCAAGCAAAGACAAGGGAAAAGAGAAGCAAGCTTGAGAAATCATGAAGGAGCTAGGAGTAGCTACCAATGAAGCTTGGCTTTTTTTATTGGCTTTATTTTAATGTTATGAATTTTAGAACTACTTTGATTTCCGTGTTCGACATGGAAATGGTTGATCCTTTTAAACAATGGTTGTATCTTGGATTTTAGTGGCTTGGCTTGCAACCCAAGTCACCCCTTTTGTCATATTTGTTTGTTCTAAAAATTCGTCTTTATATGCTTGCACATAGAAACATATGATCATCTACTTATAGTGATCCAATAGACAATTATAATGATAGGATTCATTATATGTCCACAATCTTAAGGCGTGTGTATGATCAATTATAAAGTGATGTTGAGTTGATGAACTCTCCTAAAGGAATGTCAATTACCAAACACACTCATCAAATCTAAGATCTATTAGTCAATCTATGAGATAATCCTCCTTCTACTTCAAAATCATATTTGTGTCTCATAAGCTATCTTTGAATATCTAGTGTATTTATTCTAAACATAGAGTGGGAGAAAAATGAAGACACAAAGAATACAAAGAATAATTTGTATGCTTGATTAAATGAGATCTACGAAAGGAAGAATGATTTGTAATGAATTGTATACCAAATTAGATAGTATACGAAAGATGAGATCTATGGTCTCGAATAGATGAGATCTACATGACAAAAGAGACCAAGTGAAGTAATCAAAAGAATATGTTCTTAAGATAACTACACGAGGAGACCAAAAGAAAGTTTTTGAAAGAAAATGACTAAAGAAAAGTCTCAACAAGAGATTTTGCTAGTTTATGACCAACTTATATGATATTTACTTAAGAGCCTAAATGAAACAAAGTTGCATCCTTGAATATAAATGAGATTTATGATTAAAAGTTGCAAAGAAAGATATGCCGATGTCTACAAGAGCTAAGTTAATTTTTAACCACGCTAGTGTCATTACTTAACCTCATTATGAAAATGAAATGGTTAAACCTCCTTCAGAAAAGGGTATTTTGAGAAGGACGTGTATTAAATGGGATTTCACTTTTTAAATAATGACATTGCTACGCATTATTATAAAAATGAATGAGTCAGAGATTAAAATCTCTTTCCATAAGTTTAAGATTGAAACTTTTTCAAAATAAGTATTTTAAAAAGGTATGTTGGGAACATTTATGGTTTTATCTTAATAACTTGGCACATCAAAAATTGATTTCAATTCTTGAAATGTTTCGATTGAGTAGTCAAAATATGAAACATGTGGAATTGAGTGGGAGTTTAAAATTATTATGTGAAGACATGAAATTTAGTGGGAGCAATCATCTTGTAAAATTTATAACTCATTACTCATTGAGAATGACGAGCTAGTACTATCTTTCACAAAGAAGTATTTGAGTTTTCAGTTCTGGATGAAAATGGACTAAGATGAATCCAATCACATCATGGGATGTTGGATTGGCATCGAGATATGCACATCAAATCAACGAGAAACGTAGGTTATTCATATCGATGAAAATGGAATTACCATAAGTAGTCATAGTCATTCATTGAACCTAAGAATGGTTGATCACATGATAAAAGATTACTAATGTTTCCGCCATTAGAATAATCATGCACATGTTCTATAATGAATCATATGCTTAAGAGCATGATGAGTCATTGGTAAGCCATAGAAGAATCGTCATGAATTCTCGAGGAGAACTAATGAGCTATTCTAGTGTTTGATAGAACACTCCGTTATGTGATAAGAAGTTGCACATATTAAAGTTCGAAAACGCGTAAGGGTTTATGAAAATCCTAAGCTATTTAAGCTAGAAGGAGAAATAAGAAGTTTGAAAAGATACTTGGTTATAGTAAGAAGTTACTCAAAACTAGTATTTTCAAATTTACTAGGACTTATGAGAAGCACTAGGCTAATCATCTTGACAATTGTTGCAAGATTCTACAAAACATATACCTGGTACATTATGAGTTGGAAGAACACTTGACTAGTGCAAGTTATGTCCTCCACCATAATTCGTTTGTTATGTGATAAACAACAAGAAAGTTCTCTCAAAGTAAAGAACCTAAACCTAGTTTGGGAAACTAGATATGTACTTGGTGAGATTCATGCTATGTAAGACAAACATGAAAATAAAGGAAAATGCAATTCAAGAGTTTGATCACATGGACACATGGTGTGTTAAACACATGTTGCGAGTAACTAGTGTTTACACACTTACAATATACATCACAAGGTGGTAATATGGTATTGACTACCCGAATGTGATGTCCACATTTGTCGTTTGAGTTATTATTAACTCACTTTTTACTTTGTTACATCCAAACGGGTTGTAAACACAACTGAACCCCGTTAAAGTGAACTCGGATTAACATGGTATTTGCCCATAGTGACTTGTGTGAGGTGACGTCTCGAAGTGACTAGAGGGTGTTGCGATTGATGGCAAGTTCAAGTGCCATAGAGTCATATGAGATGACTAGTCGATCACATAGGCAGACTGTTAGGAACACTTTGTCGGGCCTTATGACGGCTTATAGAGTTCTGCAAATTTATATAGCCTGGTCGTGGCGAGAGCATCTATAGTATTCTAATGAGTCTATTCCTTTTGTTAGGAATCTATATCTCATTACTTAACATATTCATATATGTTTTAATTAATTTAGTCATAAAATTAATTACAAATCTTAGGCATGCAAACTAAAACAAAAGAGATAAGAAAATCAATTTCTCACCAAATAAATTTCGGTCATATGGGCACCAACAAGATCTCCTTCTTGTTAGTTCTTGAGCTATCCATATATAAGGATGATCCTCCAAAAATCCCAAAGTAGAGATTCTCCTCTTGATTGCACCCAAGACTATCCCTTATCCCCACTAAATAATATTAGCTAGATATTAGTTTAGTAGTTTACCTTAAAATTGATTACTAACACTCATATATTACATTAATAATTTTAGCAATTTCTTTGAACAATTTGGATCAAAGTTTCTCAAGTTTTTAGAGAAAAATGAAGGAGAAGAGAGAAAAAGCATTTGAATGAATTATCATCATATGAATGTGTAAGAGAGGAAAAATAATAACCAACAACCCCTCATGACAAGGGGAGTGTCACGGTTTTGGTAGAGCCAAAATGGCATCATTTCTTTTCCTTTTGCTCTTCTCAATATTATAGGTGTGTAAAAATAGGTAGAGTAGGTTTTATTAATTTATTCTTATCACATAAAATAATCACCCACTAAAGCCTACCACCCACAATATTTAGGTCCACTTCTTTAAAATGGACTACCATTTTATTTTTGTCAATTTGTCATTTGTCACACAATATGTCACATGTAGTATGCTACATGTTATTAATAAATTTTAATGCATATTTATCACATAAATATCATTTTATGAATTAATTAAATTACATCCAATAATTTGACTAGTGATACTTGATCACATGAATAAAATGGGTCATGTAATTATAATTCACAATATCTTGTAATTATAATTAACCATTCATTCCTATCTCTATTGTTTCTCAAACAATAAATAATTTTAGTAACAAAGCATTTTATTACTAAAATAAATCTTATTTAATCCCATTACAATAAGATATTTATTCTCTCTCACAAATCGAATTGTTCAATTTTAAGGAATTGATCAACTTGCATCGTCATACAATTAATCAACTTTATAGATAAGGGCATCATCCTTTAGGTGTGACCTTATGGGATCAACTGACCACCACCGTCCCACGACAGTAACGTCAAACTCTAGCAAGCCAATCGTTACCGATTAATGTTGATCAGTCGACAGTATAATTGAATCATCGCTTACGTATTCTTTATATGAGATTTAATAATGATATTTAAATCATGTGATCGCACTATTGTTGAGGACACATTTCCCAACAATCTCCCACTTGTCCTCGACAAGTGTGCGTCACCAATTCTCTTGTCCTATTACTATCTCCCACTCAATGCAAGGTGTCTTTCGGGTCGTACTTGCAAGTGATCATATCGAGAGTGGTTTCCTCGATCTGGAGAATAACTGATTGACCGGATTTATCTAACATAGATACCTTCCGAGCGTGGCCACGCATTTCCAGATCATTACTCCTCGAGTGGCCCTGAGATATTGTTTTAACCCTGACAAGGGGGTGGACAATTCATATCTCACTTATTCCCTTCGACTAGCCACAGCCATCATAACCCAAAATATGCCCATTTGACCCCATTTACGAAGGTCGTAGTAACATAAATCAAAGCTAATCTGAAACTGTGCCATCTTAGGCGAACAGTCTTTAGTCAAAAGAATCGACTCATTAGAATACTATAGTAGCTCTCGCCACGACTAGGCTATATAAATTTGCCAGAACTCTATAAGCGGTCACTGCCCGACAAAGTGTTCCTAACAGTCTGCCTATGTGATCGACTAGTCATCTCACATGACTCTATGGCACTTGAACTTGCCATCAATCGCATCACACTCTAGTCACTTCGAGACGTCACCTCATACAAGTGACTATGGGCAAATACAATGTTAATCTGTGTTCACTTTAACGGGATTTAATGTTGTCTCTACAACCCGTTTGGATGTAACAAGGTATAAAAGGAGTTTTTAAAGTAAAAACTCGAACGATAAATGCGATTATCACATATGAATAGTCAATGCCTGATTACTATTTCATGTTCTATAATCTAATTTGATCTTGTATGTAGTTGTTCATTTCAATTCAATTGAAATGACATGACTCTTCATGTTTAGCCTATGAGAAGGCTTTGGTTAGAAGGTTTTATCAACTTCTTGTACCTTACTGAACCTTACTACATACTCGTTTTCCTTTGTAATGTATACATTTGCATCACAAAATTTTCTGAGTACGTGTCGAGATCCAATCAAGACATAGGCCCTCTTGCCTAAGAATAGCTCCCACTGTTTTCACAGTGTGCGAGACTCATCCTTCTTGCACATCCCATGATTGCAAGTGTACTCAATTTCCGTTGTAAATATTTCTCATTGTTCTTTATTACCTAGAACGATTCTAGAAAATTTATTCCTTAAATAACATAGCCACAATGGTATCTTAACCATCCTAATATGTTTTAATTATGGTTTTGTCAGAAATCATGCGCAATCTCAATTGTCAATTGTCACTTGTGTAACACTCTTACACAAAACTGCATCAAAAACACTTTGCATTACTTCCTAAATGCTTCTGCAAGCACTTAAGGGTAATCAATATGGCTACTTGGTAATTATTTCTTGATTTCGATTTTGAAACAATTCATCATACTCAAAGTATATGAAGTGTTATACATCATTTCTTCTTTAATTGATTCGGCAGCGGAAGCAAATGGAATCAATCAAATATGTTCAATTTTGATTGAACTAGTCATGAATCTATCAACATAAGACTTCTTATTTGACGCTAATATCATGTAGATTTATCTCCATAAATCCGGATATTAAAGATGTATTATGATACTCCAAAAGTCTTAAATCATTCACAATGATCAATATATCGTCCACATATAAGAATACTAAAAATTCCGTAAGTCCCACTAAACTCCATGTATAAACACAACTTCTCGACCTATCGAGAAAAGTTTTATAACATGACAACTCATTAATGTCCTACTTAAGACCCTCTCTTAAGTTTCACATTCTCTTAGGATTGTAAGAATCTATAAAACTCATAACATGTATTGAATACATTCCTTCTAATTGAAGAAGGGGGTTTTAGATTCACTCGCTATGTATTTCATAATGAAACACAATCCCTAAGAAGATCCAAATAGGCTTAAGCATTTTAACTAGTGCAAAACCCTTTGCAACCAATCAAGCCTTTGAAATCTCTCTTTATTAGTGCAAAACCCTTTGTCACTAATCAAGCCTTTTATTTCGGATTTTCATGGCTCTAAGCCTTGTATTGAGTTGTGACTTAAACACTCTCAGGTAAGTCATATGTTCATTACTTTCCAGAAGTAATCAACTTGAATCAAACAATTTCTTTGTAAGTTGTAAGCTCTTTACCCTTTTAAAAGTAGCATGAATTCATCATCTTTAACAAGTGATGACTTTAACCTCCTAGGTTTTGAAGAAACAATGACTTACACAAAACGTCTCATGTAGCCAAGAAATGTAGCCAAGAAAGACCAGTTTCTTGCGATATAACATTCTTTGTGGCATTCTTTGTGGCTCTTGAATAATTTCTCCCACTCTGTCTTCTAGAAATAAACTTGTATTTTAGAAAGACAGCTTCACGAGCCGCAAACCCGTCGTACTCGTGATAATTGAAAGGGGAAAATGAGCATTTGTTTCTTGTGAAAACTTACAGACATGGTACCCTACCATTTCATATCTCATATGATTCGTTTAGATTTAGTGGAAAAACAACTTAGACAAAATGATAAAATCCCCAAAAGGATCAAGTAACTCAAAGTAACTTGATTGAAGTCCAAACCATATCGAATAGCGTTTGAATTCTTATCCAACCACACATTATTCCATAATGCGTGCTAAGAGAGATTAACTTGTGATACAATATCACATTTCCTTTGGCTTATATCAAAGTCTTCACTTTGATAATCCCATCACGACTAAATCGTGCTTCTTTGAACTTTTTGAACTTCTCCAAAGATTTCTCTATTTACCTTATTAAGTGAACACATTAGCATCAACTTAAATCGTTGGTAAAAGAAAATGATCAAACTATTATGGATCAATGATTTACAACATCGATCTCCTTTTCAACCAAAAGGCACGAGACATCTTGCTTTGAATACAAGATACGCATATACCATAAGATCTAATGGTTTCAAGAGTACTCGCTAACTCTTTGCGTTCATCATTCCAGAATTTACGGTTTAATCTTGGGTTACCAATTTGAGTCTTACATCATCTATATGATATATCATTCTAGTTTGGTTTAGAATATAATCACCTTGATAATGGGCTAGCCATACATCAAATCATGGTGTATAGGGTCACAAAAGTGAAACCTCTTTTGTATCTTAACAAAAATTATATTCTTATTTAGAGTCCATGTACTTAATATTCCTAATTAAGGTACAATTTTAAACCTAAAACTAGATTGAGTACACAATGACTCTATCTCTCGACATTATTTGATGCTAGTCGTCATATTCTAATCATCCTATGTATCGCATATAATGATGAAAACCACCATCGGTTTCTAATATTGACGAAATGGTACTAGCAAAACTTATGTCAATCAAATAAATAAAGAACTAAGTCTTATTAGATGTCCCACAACTAACTTGCTTATTCTTTAACAATTTGGGGTAGTTTCCTTTCTAGTGTCCAACATTTAAGACAATGAAAACTTTATCGGTCGGGATTGATAGGTTTAGTATCGTTATTCTCAATAACTTTACTTTTAACATTACCTTGTATCAATTCCATTCTAATTTTACTTCTTGAACCTCACCCTCATCTTAACGGTTTAAGAGAATGCTCCCACTCATTTCAATGAGTCTTTGCTTTGAGAAGCAAAATTGAATTCATGAAGATTACTCTTCATTTGTTCGTTTTAGTCTTAAAACTTTCATTGAAGTGGTTGCGTTATTTTGGTCAATTACGAATTCTGACAAATCTAATTACCAAAATAATTTATCGCTTCAAGGTACTTAATTTAATTAAGCATATGAGAAACAATCCATTGTAAGTAGATGTGTTAGTCAAGAATCAAAAACCTGTTTGATAATGAATAACTTTCATCTATACGCTTTACATGAGATCCTTCCAATGGATAATTCGAGGTTTTTAGAAGAAAATTCAAATTTGTTTTTAGTTACGATGTTTTAATGGAGATTTGAATCAAAACACGAAATGATATCGTATATGATTGTGGTAAAGAAATAGAACAATATAATAACGGAATAGTGGAAAACTAAACATTTATCGTTTATTAATACTTGTAAATAACAAGTAAAGCATTTACATAGTGACCTCTACCCAACTA
Source organism: Silene latifolia (assembly GCF_048544455.1). NCBI lineage: Eukaryota > Viridiplantae > Streptophyta > Magnoliopsida > Caryophyllales > Caryophyllaceae > Silene > Silene latifolia. The sequence goes on from NC_133533.1 coordinate 92,494,276, forward strand.
TGATAAATGATTCCGAGATCCAAATTCATATTAACTTGGGCACGGGGTAGCCGATGAAACCCTTATCAATATAACTCGGTGGATTAACTCTTTAATCGATTCTACTTTTAGAACTCTCGGTCGATAAAATTACATTAACATTTATCTTTAGCCCAAAACACATCCGACAAGGGCACGGGGTAGCCGATGAAACCCTTATCAATTACTTTTGTTGAGTTCAACCCAAATTTCGAATAAATGCGTCCATGATCCAAATTCACATTAACTTGGGCACGGGGTAGCCGATGAAACCCTCATCAACATGAATTCGGTGGATCAAACATTTATCACCCACTTCCCCTACGTAACAAGGTTTGTACCCCGGGGTGGCCGAGTGCACTCCCTCGCGAAATAGGTTTTCATGGTTTCTACTTTTTGATAAGGCTAAGTCTCAATTGTTTATTTTAGCGAGAGCTCATGTAAATTTATTATCTATCACGTTTTAAGTGAACTAAAGCGGTGAACTACGATAATTGTAATTGACACGGTCGATAAACTCGATTAAAAAGATAATGCATGTTTTAGTTATGGCGATTTAGCGATGCATGCAACATATAAATAAAATGCAAAGCATAAAGAAATCCTAGTATGTCCTTCCTAAAATAGAAAATCTAATTAACTATTACATATTCGGAAACCAACTCCATTGGTCCCTTGAAATTCGGTGTTGGCACGCATCTCGAGGTAACACCGTCTTTATGTATCGTCTTCCTTGAGTGACACCGTCTTCAAGGAACTCCGAAATAAATAAATTACATAACAAATTACATAATTTCCTATTATACATTTGTATTTAAAATAAAATAAATCTATTAAATTACAAAACGGTGATACGAGATCACAATAAATTACAACCGAATCGATATTCCCGTACATTTCGGGTAATACCAATTAAAAACTAAGGCCATACTAAGTAAAATTACATAATTCAAAAATTATATAAAATAAAATTATGACAATCATAAATAAAATGCAGCATTATAATATGTATGAACATGCCCAATTTTATGCTAAAACGCCTTTAAGGAGCCAATATCGTATATTACACGGTTTTTTTCGATTTGCGTGATTCAACGTTTTATAATCACAAAAATACATAAATTCATATTTATGCACAAGTTAATTACCCTAACCTCTTAGGACTCAAAATTAGTCTTCACTAACTATTTGACTATAATTAACTCATATTTCTTAAAATTGTTCATTAATGGACCCAAAATTACAATAAAATGCTATAAACTTCAAATAAATCACAAAATTTCAAATAAATTCAAAAATTTGAAATTTAAACTTATGAACACTCTGGAAAATTACCATGACACTCATAATTTTCAAAAACTTAGGTTAAAATTTCGTAAAGTTATCGGAAAAACTATGTTGCGGTTTATCGGATTTATCAATAATAATCATAAAAACATGAGAAAAATTATATTCATCAACTTTTCAGTTTTAGATCTGAAAAAGATAATAAAATGCAATATGTGACGTTTTTCCTTAGTCATGAAGTATGTTTTAGCAATTATTCACAAATTAAGTCACTATTTATGCTATTTTTCATCAAAAATTCATAAATCATGCATAAAGACTTCAATATAGCCTATTATTTTACACACCTCTTATAAAACTGCATGTGACCACATACTAAATTTCTATGACCAGATTCGAAATTTATCTCATATTAACCTATTTTTCATTTAAATTCGATTTTAATCATGAAAAAACCATATTTCGAGCATAAAAACTCCAAACATTATGAAAATTTACAGATCATCTAAAAATAATATATGTGAAAACATATCCAAAAAACACTGGAAAATTCGAAGTTTAGCTAATTTTCGTCCAAAAATGACATTTTTATCATAAAATCACATTTTAATGCCATTATTAAATAAAATGAAGGGTTAATTGTTGATTACAGCCTTTTAAAAATCACTTTTTGAAAATTACAGCCTTATAATTTTTTTTTTTTGAAAATTACATCCAAAATATTACTTTTCTTCTAAAATTGCACCAACTTGAGGATTTCGGTGAATTTTTATGATGTTTTTATGATGTTTGGGGTGATTAATTGGTTTGTGTTAAGGAGAGGTAAGAAATCTGGGTAAGTAGGCTCTCAAATAATAAAGAGTACATCATAAAAACATCATCAAAAATCACCAAAAACCTCAAGTTGGTGCAATTTTAGAAGAAAAGTAATATTTTGGATGTAATTTTCAAAAAAAATTATATAAGGCTGTAATTTTCAAAAAGTGATTTTTAAAAGGCTGTAATCAACAATTTTCTCTAAAATGAACAATAAAAATCCATAAATTAACCAAAATATCCTAAATAAATTTTAGGATCATAAACTTTAACATGCATAATTTATTTCGTGATATATCATAATAACACAAATTTACAAGTTTTATATGTTAATCGTATAACTCGGAAAAACTATAACCGATTTGCATGCAAACAACCTAAGGCTCATGATACCGCTTGTTAGGAATCTATATCTCATTACTTAACATATTCATATATGTTTTAATTAATTTAGTCATAAAATTAATTACAAATCTTATGCATGCAAACAAAAACAAAAGAGATAAGAAAATCAATTTCTCACCAAATAAATTTCGGTCATATGGGCACCAACAAGATCTCCTTCTTGTTAGTTCTTGAGCTATCCATATATAAGGATGATCCTCCAAAAATCCCAAAGTAGAGATTCTCCACTTGATTGCACCCAAGACTATCCCTTATCCCTACTAAATAATATTAGCTTGATATTAGTTTAGTAGTTTACCTTAAAATTGATTACTAACACTCATATATTACATTAATAATTTTAGCAATTTCTTTGAACAATTTGGATAAAAGTTTCTCAAGTTTTTAGAGAAAAATGAAGGAGAAGAGAGAAAAAGCATGTGAATGAATCATCATCATATGAATGTGTAAGAGAGGAAAAATAATAACCAACAACCCCTCATGACAAGGGGAGTGTCACGGTTTTGGTAGAGCCAAAATGGCATCATTTCTTTTCCTTTTGCTCTTCTCAATATTATAGGTGTGTAAAAATAGGTAGAGTAGGTTTTATTAATTTATTCTTATCACATAAAATAATCACCCACTAAAGCCTACCACCCACAATATTTAGGTCCACTTCTTTAAAATGGACTACCATTTTATTTTTGTCAATTTGTTATTTGTCACACAATATGTCACATGTAGTATGCTACATGTTATTAATTAATTTTAATGCATATTTATCACATAAATATCATTTTATGAATTAATTAAATTACATCCAATAATTTGACTAGTGATACTTGATCACATAAATAAAATGGGTCATGTAATTATAATTCACAATATCTTGTAATTATAATTAACCATTCATTCCTATCTCTATTGTTTCTCAAAAAAATAAATAATTTTAGTAACAAAGCATTTTATTACTAAAATAAATCTTATTTAATTCCATTACAATAAGATATTTATTCTCTCTCACAAATCGAATTGTTCAATTTTAAGGAATTGATCAACTTGCATCGTCATACAATTAATCAACTTTATAGATAAGGGCATCATCCTTTAGGTGTGACCTTAAGGGATCAACTGACCACCACCGTCCCACGACAGTAACGTCAAACTCTAGCAAGCCAATCGTTATCGATTAATGTTGATCAGTCGACAATATAATTGAATCATCCCTTACGTATTCTTTATATGAGATTTAATAATGATATTTAAATCATGTGATCGCACTATTGTTGATGACACATTTCCCAACACCTTTGACTAAAGACTATTCGCCTAAGGTGGCACAGTTTCAGATTAACTTTGATTTATGTTACTATGACCTTCGTAAATGGGGTCAAATGGGCATATTTTGGGTTATGATGGCCGTGGCTAATCGAAGGGAATAGTGCGATAGGAATTGTCCACCCCTTGTCAGGGTTAAAATATTATCTCAGGACCACTCGAGGAGTAATGAACTGGAAATGCGTGGCCACGCTCGGAAGGTATTTATGGTAGATAATTCCGGTCAATCAGTTATTCTCCAGATCGAGGAAACCACTCTCGATATGATCACTTGCAAGTACGACCTGATAGACACCTTGCATTGAGTGGGATATAGTAATAGGACAAGAGAATTGGTGACGAACGCTTGTCGAGGACAAGTGGGAGATTGTTGGAATATGTGTCCTCCGACAATAATGCGATCACAACTGTTGATCATAATGATCACATGTTTAAATCTCATTTTAAGAATACATGTGGGATGTAATATTTTACAGTCAACTGGTCCACACATATCGGTAATGATTGGCTGACTAGAGTTTGACATTATTGTCGTGCGACGGTGGTGATCAGTTGATCCCCTTAGGTCATACCTATAGGGAAATACTCTTAATTAATTATTTAATTAATCGTATGCCGATACGAGTTAATTAAATTGGTTAAAATTGACGGATGATTTTGTGAGTAAAGTTAACGTGTCTTATTGTAATTCGATTAAATTAGATACGGTATAAGTAATCAAATTGTTTTATTACTTGGATAAAATTATTGTTTACGAAACAATTGAAATTGAATGAATAATTTATTATAAATACAAGACGTTGTGATTTATAATTGATAAACCTTTTTGGTACAAGTAATTACGAATTACTAGTCGATTTTGTATATGACATATTTTATGAGTATGTTGATTTTTAATATGTTAAAAATACATTACAATTTCACATGTCAAGTAACATGTCACATATGTTACAATTGACAAATGACAAAATAAAATGGACCGCCCATTTTATATATGTGCCGAAAATTAAAGGGGATTATGGTTGAAATTGTGTTAATTATTTTATGTGAGAAAACACAATGATTAAACCTTACTAGTAGCCATGCAAACCTAGTTTATCTTGAGAAGAACACAAGCTCATGCATTTGCCCCTTTCTTCCCCTCCCACCGGTTTTTCAAGCTAGAAATGTCAATGGTTTTTCTATCATCATTTCACTTCTTTAACTTATATTTTCTAGTGTAAGAAAATAATTTTTCTCTCTACCATTTTGTAAAAACTTAGAGAAATAAAAACCTCACAAATCTCTCCTCTCTTGGCCGAAATAATAAGAGAACAAAATTATTTTTGTGTCAAATTTTAAGTAAGACTAATATCATCACTAATTCATAATAATATTAGTTATTAAGAGTATTCCTTGGGTATATAATTTTGGGAGAGGTTCTATTTTGAATCTTGTTCATCCATTGTTGGAAAGCTCAAGAACTAACAAGAAGGAGATTTTGTTGGTGCCCAAAAATCCGAAACCTCAATGTAAGAAGTGACGGTTTCTTCTCTATTTTGTTTTAGTTTGAATGCATAAGATCTTGTATTTATTTTATGACTATATAAATTATTTCATATATGAATATGTAAACTAATGAGATTATTGAATCCCAACACAAAGATCGCCTATCTTTGTAGTTCTTGAGCTATGTAAATGTGGATGATCCTCCTCTTACACCAAACCACCAAAAAGATGGTCTCCTTTGGTGTGCACCCAAGAGTAGCCCAAAACTTACTACACATAATAATAACTAGATATTATTTGAGTATTATGTATGTATATTTGATATACTAACTAATATTATTTCCTTGATAATATTATTAGTTTACTTTTATATGTGTTTATTGTAAAAGGATGAACAAAATAAGAAGAAAAATATAATCTATTGATGGTGTATATGAACCATCCACAACAAGCACACAAAGACCAATTTTTATTCAAATTTTCAACCTTAGAAATGATGGAAGGACTTAGGTATATATAGACATGCAAATGTATACAATTAGCATAAAAATGCTAGTGGGAAATGCCTACCTTTTCCAGTCACAATGAGTGTATTAGTAGTGTATAAAAATCTGTCCAAATGGTCCCCTCCGGGTCCATTTCGATTTTCGACATTTGCCCCACAAATGCTTATAAGTCTTATATTTAATTATCTGACATAATTAAATATTAATTTGATTATTTAATACTTAAATATTATAAATTAACTACCAATGACTACTTAACTATTAAGTAATCATAAGACCATTTTATCAACGTACAATGAGTCAATATTATCCCAATTAGCTAATTTTACAACCTCTTGTAAAATATAAATAGCTAATTAATTCCACCGCAAAACATATACACATATCGCATAAAATTAATTATTTAACATTTAATTAATAAATTCTAAATTATTAATTTATTACTTAAACATCACATAATTAAATAATAAATCCTCTGCCCGAGTTCGTAACCCGTCATCATATAATACATTTACACGACTTATTAAAAGTCAATTAATATAACGAATTAATTATATCGTATCTCATATAAATAATTAATTTATCCAATTTGGGCGTCATCCTATAGGTGTGACCTAAAGGGATCAGCTGATCACCATCGTCACACGACAATAATATCAAACTCTAGACAGCCAATCATTACCGATTAACGATGACCAGCTGACAAATAAAAACATAAATCCCCGATATTCGTTTTACGAGATTTAATATGTAAACACACTTATTGTGGAGGACACTACTCCAACAATCTCCCACTTGTCCGACACAAGTGTGCATGTAATACCCCGTATTTTAATTATATTTTATAAATCATATTTTATAAATGATATTGATTAGTTATATTTATTAATTATAATAATTGCGGATTAGGTTGTTAGATAGAAATAATTAATAAAATAATAGAAAAATGAGTCGGGATGACGTTTGAGCAATAACAAAATACGATAATTTATAGAATAATAATACTTGATAATTATGTTATAATTATAATAGTAATACTACTAATACTAATAATAATAATATAAGTGTATGGTATTAATATTATGGTAAATTACATATTTCCTAATTAATTTCTTATAACCTCAACCTACCTATATAAATAGTTGAAACCATAGACCATATTATTCATAATAAATCTGAAGAATTCACAAAGGGGGAGTATTGGGATCAACGTTGGATATTCAACTAACTTCGCTAATTAACTCAAGGTAAGACCGTCTCACAATTTAATGTAACGATTTTATAACTTAAACAACTCGTAATTTAAACCGCCTCTACACTAGCTGGGACCGTGACCTTGGACGTGGGACACCAGGGGGTGACCAGACCCACGTTAGACCGTCGTAGACCGTCTGGGAGGGGGTGGTTGACCGGAGTTTGTGGTGGTGTTTGTTGGGTTAAAACAATACAAAGACTTGGTTTTTGACCCTACTTCGACTATGATGGACCTGACCTGGGTTAGGGTTGGTACCAGGGGGAGTATTCGACCTTTATGGGTGGTCGTGGGTGACTTTTGTTGGTGTTTTGCGTGGTGGTTGCCGGAATTACGAGTTTAGGGCTAGGATGTTGTTTACCGGTTTTATACCCTTCCCCGAGACTTGCTTGGCTAGAAACTGGGTTGTTTGGGTTCATGGGGGTTAGTCGGTGCTGGTGGTGGAGGTAGGATGGTCTGGGGTGGTGGTTTGCGTAGGTAGTGGCCGGAGTTGAGCGTAAACAGAGGAAAACAGGTGAAGGATGTCACCATCTTAAGACGGGAACCGTGGTCGTGTTGGTTGCTGTACCGGGGAAAGAGCACCACCCCTAAAGTCACCGTGGGACAGAGGTGTCAACGGTGGTGTCCAGATGTGGTAGTGGTGGCTGTGGTGATGTTGGCGGGGTGCTTTGTATGCGGTGGTTTTTGATGACGGGTTTTCGGTAAATTGGTAAAGGTTGTGGTGATCGTTGCTAGGGCTCGTATTTTAGGCTAAGGGTGGTGGTTTTGTGAGGATTGGTCAGTCGTGGTAGGGTGGTTGGTCACGGTGGGGCTGAGGTCATGTTGTGCCGTAATGCTTTTGGGGTGTGGGTGACGGTGACGGTTTTTACACGGTTAAGTAGGCATGGTGTAATACGGTTTTCAAACCGTGTTGTAATTGTGGGGTGTGTTGATATATGACGTGGGTCATCACAAGTTGAGTGGGTGACTCGGGTTTTTAATTTAATCGTGTTTTAGAATATCGTAATATTATAATTAATAATAAGTAATTAATGTATAATTGATATTGAATTATAAATAAAGTATAAATAATTAATATTGGATAAATTATTATTTTATTAGGTGACGGAGTTTTGAGAAGCTTTGTTAATTGGATTGCAATTATTCGAATTTGCGCAGTTGGAGTATTTGCTTGCCAGGTAGGGATTATCCTACTCAACTTACATTTATGAGATTGTTAATTGTTTATATATATGTGGTTGATTTATTTATTGAGATTGTGATTATGAATGTGGAATTGAGAAGATGGAGTTGGGTTCTTTATGAGTATTGGCGATTATTGTATTTTGATTGAAGGGACCGAACTGCTAGTCCTTGTGAGTTATTTGTCGAAGGGACCAATATACCGCTAGTCCTTGGTTATTATTTGAAGGGACCGATATACCGCTAGTCCTTGGTTATTATTTGAAAGGACCGGTCTGAGCAACCGCTAGTCCTTGTGGCGTCAGTTGATCACTGGCCGCCCCTCAGAGTCTCTTCTCTAGTAGGCTCACTACTAGGGAGATGTGCACATTCGGAGCTGAGGAAGCGTTAAGACGGAGTTTGGGAGGAGTAGAGGTGATTGGAGTATAACATAGATGGTTGAAGGTTATGCGTGTTACCATAACATGCGATTATTTTGGCTGAGTTGGATATATTATTATTGTGCGTTGTTTAGTTAGTCCCTACTCAACCTAGTGGTTGACCGTGTATTCGTGAACCCCTGTGATGAACCATAATGGGGAGCAGATTTGACAGGTACTAAAGATTAGCTGGCTTGGGAGCTATGGGATGCGTGAGGACTTGACCAGTCTACCTAGAAGTTTAGACCACATAGATAATTTGATCACTTTATTATTTCTGTTGCGAGTTGTAATTATTTTATATTAAGTTTTAGTTGGTTAAGTTGTAATAAACATGTAATCATTAAGTTTTAATTTAAAGTACTTTGGTGAGTTGGACTTTGTTATTCACTACCTCGGGAAACCGAGATGGTAACAGTCTTATTTATTTGGGAATGTCTAGCTAAAGGCTCCTGGATAAATGGGGGTGTTACAAAGTGGTATCAGAGCAAAACGATCCTCAGGCCTAACCAATGAACATAATAATGAACATAGGATGTGTCTAATAAAATGAACCCGGATAGAAACTGTTAGGAGCCCACTTAAGGCTTGGGATGAGTTAGGGGCCCCCGCACACCAAACTTCTGGCCCTTTCAGTTAAACCGGTTCCCTTGAGAGATATTACAGAGCGGGGTAAGTTAAAATGAATATTATTTATTTTGTCGTAGGAGTTTGGTTGCTTTGTTTGAATACTGTTTTCATTGATGACTGAGTTTACGGGACGTAACCTTGATTTTTAAGAGGAGTGGAATGGATGAAATGAGGAGTTGATGTTGAATAATTTTGATCATGAGCATGATAACAATTATAAATTGATATTGAATTTGTGGTTGGACGTTGTGTGATATTAGAATCATGTCTAGTGATATGCGGTTGTGTGAATCCCAAAGCCATGTTATTTAAAATATATTATGAAATGATTAAGCTTGTGATATGAATGCTTTAGAGTATATACTAGTCGTGTGTGAAAGTTTATCGACCAAGTTGTGTTGATATAGGAGTAGGAGGGTGTTAATAAGGGCTTGTGACCTAGTAGAAAGGAACCTAGAGCTGAACTTTATTCAGTCAGATTTTACCTCTATTTGATTTAGTTGCCATTTGACCTCCGTTCATCATACAAGGTTGAAATATTTATGAGTGATTACCCAATGAGTTCGCTTACCAATTCCGTTGGTCTCATGTTTAAAAGTTTTACGGTTTGGGAGAAATAAATAATTTAGTGGACAGTGGTTAGAATGTTCATATACAGTTATGCTTTCGATAAACAATTTTGTAAAATTTGTCATTTAATACGTACTTAATATTTCTGCGTAATTCCAACTCTAATGTTTAAAATATTCAAATATGTTTCCATATTGATAAGGCACATTGCAATTTAAATTTTTGACAATTAATAGTGATTTTTACAAGTTGACCAAAATTGTTGACAAATTGCTGATCAGTTTTTGTTTCGACCCACTGAATTGTAAAAATCTTTGTAAAATGATTATTCGAGATTTGGGCTTAATTATTTTTCTCGTGATTTGAAAACTCTTTATATTTTCTGGAAAGTATAAAAACTAAATGTGGAATGTAACGGTTATTTAATGGTGATTTTTGAAAATAACAGCTTGACTTTGATTTCCGAAAAACGCGTGTTTTATCAAAAGTTTAAAATAAATGTTTTATCAATTTTTAACCTATGATAAATGGGAGGTGGGAATAATGATAGGAGGACTTAAAGAGGGGTAAGAAATGATAGAATTGACCCCACCTTGTTTTGACGGTATAGAATATTTAAAATGTTAAGCCATCTTTCCTCGGGTAGAAACTTATGCTATCTTGTTTTGCTTTTATAGAACCATGGCTCCAAAGAGATCTACACCTACACCCTCTACCATGTCCCAAGAGGAGATTGACCGTTTGATATCTATGAATGAGGCTTTGACTGTGGCTCTGAAGGCTAAGGGGTCGGTTGACGATCCAGCAAAGATGAGTGCTAGTAACGCAAGGCACAACCCGACGAAATATGACGGATTAGGTGAACCATCTTTACTTAGGGATTGGCATAGGGAGTTTGACAACCTTTTTGAGTTGCTAGGATGTCCTGCTGAGCTGCAAGTAGATCAAGCGGCTTACTATTTTAGGGAAAAAGCGGGTTTGTGGTGGAATCGTAGTAAGGAGGGTATAAGGCAAGCTTGGAGGGAGAGTGACGAACCTTTTATCACTTGGAGGGGTTTCAAGGAAAATATGAGAGCTGTTTTTGTACCAGAACATATTAGGAGTAAGATGAGAGCCGAATTTGATTCTTTCAAGATGACTGAGGAGATGACAGTAGAGACGTATTATAATAGGTTTATGGAATTGTCAGAATATGTGACTGATTTGAATTTTAGTGATGAGATGTTGGCACTCAGATTTGAAAAGGGATTAACAACCACTATTAAGAAGAGGCTTGCAGCTGGTCAACCAAGTACCATGGATGATGTTTATCGTTGGAGCTGGACATGCGAGAGGATCGATATCTTTGAAGGAGGAGAAGAAGGAGAAGGGGAAGAAAAGAAAGACTGAGTGTATTAGTGAAAGGAGTGGGAGCGGTAACAAAAAGAGAGGTGATAATAAATCTCGAATTAGCTCACCAGGAAGGTTTGGGAATGGAGGGGAAACGCGTCAGGGCACTAGTTGGAACCGTGGGTCGGAGGTTAGGATATATAATTGTAGGGTGTGTGGGAATAATCATCCAGGTAAGGATTGTGAGGGGAAGTTAGTGAAGTGTTATGCATGTAACCGGATGGGGCACCGAGCATATGAATGTAGGAGTACTCCGAGGAATGACAATGACAATGGGAGTCAGGGAAGAAGTCACCAAACTAGTATGTCAGGGTATATGAGCAACCCGAGAAATTTCAGTAACAACTATACTAATCAGAGTCGCAACAACCAAGGAAATGAGGGTGACCGGAACAATGACGGAAGTCGCCGGCTACTACAATGCAAGGGGGAAGGAATACCTAGTTATCGAGTGGCTTAAAAATTTTTACTACTATTATTTAAGCATTTTCTTTATTTTCGTAGCACCTTAATATTTATTTAATGGGAAACTTCGGGACGAAGTTTGTTCTTAGGAGGGTATAATGTAATACTCCTAAGATTTTATTATGTGTTTTTAGACTATGTGTGTTTAATTGTGATACGTTGGATTTATCATGAGTAATGGTAATGGCAAATTTATCGGAATTTATAGTGTCCTTCGAGTAGTGTGGGGTGAACTTCGGGACGAAGTTCATTTTTAAGGGGGAAGACCGTAATACCCCGTATTTTAATTATATTTTATAAATCATATTTTATAAATGATATTGATTAGTTATATTTATTAATTATAATAATTGCGGATTAGGTTGTTAGATAGAAATAATTAATAAAATAATAGAAAAATGAGTCGGGATGACGTTTGAGCAATAACAAAATACGATAATTTATAGAATAATAATCCTTGATAATTATGTTATAATTATAATAGTAATACTACTACTAATAATAATAATAATAATATAAGTGTATGGTATTAATATTATAGTAAATTACATATTTCCTAATTAATTTCTTATAACCTCAACCTACCTATATAAATAGTTGAAACCATAGACCATATTATTCATAATAAATCTGAAGAATTCACAAAGGGGGAGTATTGGGATCATCGTTGGATATTCAACTAACTTCGCTAATTAACTCAAGGTAAGACCGTCTCACAATTTAATGTAACGATTTTATAACTTAAACAACTCGTAATTTAAACCGCCTCTACACTAGCTAGGACCGTGACCTTGGCCGTGGGACAACAGGGGGTGGACAGACCCACGTTAGACCGTCGTAGACCGTCTGGGAGGGGGTGGTTGACCGGAGTTTGTGGTGGTGTTTGTTGGGTTAAAACAATACAAAGACTCGGTTTTTGACCCTACTTCGACTATGATGGACCTGACCTGGGTTAGGGTTGGTACCAGGGGGAGTATTCGACCTTTATGGGTGGTCGTGGGTGGCTTTTGTTGGTGTTTTGCGTGGTGGTTGCCGGAATTACGAGTTTAGGGCAAGGATGTTATTTACCGGTTTTATACACTTCCCCGAGACTTGCTTGGCTAGAAACATTACCTTGTATCAATTCCATTCTAATTTTACTTCTTGAACCTCGTCCTCATCTTAACGGTTTAAGAGAATGCTCCCACTCATTTCAATGAGTCTTTACTTAGAGAAGCAAAGTTGAATCTTATGAAGATTACTCTTCATTTGTTCGTTTTAGTCTTAAAACTTTCATTGAAGTGGTTGCGTTATTTTGGTCAATTACGAATTCTGACAAATCTAATTACCAAAATAATTTATCGCTTCAAGGTACTTAATTTAATTAAGCATATGAGAAACAATCCATTGTAAGTAGATGTGTTAGTCAAGAATCAAAAACCTGTTTGATAATGAATAACTTTCATCTATACGCTTTACATGAGATCCTTCCAATGGATAATTCGAGGTTTTTAGAAGAAAATTCAAATTTGTTTTTAGTTACGATGTTTTAATGGAGATTTGAATCAAAACACGAAATGATATCGTATATGATTGTGGTAAAGAAATAGAACAATATAATAACGGAATAGTGGAAAACTAAACATTTATCGTTTATTAATACTTGTAAATAACAAGTAAAGCATTTACATAGTGACCTCTACCCAACTATGATAAATGATTCCGAGATCCAAATTCATATTAACTTGGGCACGGGGTAGCCGATGAAACCCTTATCAATATAACTCGGTGGATTAACTCTTTAATCGATTCTACTTTTAGAACTCTCGGTCGATAAAATTACATTAACATTTATCTTTAGCCCAAAACACATCCGACAAGGGCACGGGGTAGCCGATGAAACCCTTATCAATTACTTTTGTTGAGTTCAACCCAAATTTCGAATAAATGCGTCCATGATCCAAATTCACATTAACTTGGGCACGGGGTAGCCGATGAAACCCTCATCAACATGAATTCGGTGGATCAAACATTTATCACCCACTTCCCCTACGTAACAAGGTTTGTACCCCGGGGTGGCCGAGTGCACTCCCTCGCGAAATAGGTTTTCATGGTTTCTACTTTTTGATAAGGCTAAGTCTCAATTGTTTATTTTAGCGAGAGCTCATGTAAATTTATTATCTATCACGTTTTAAGTGAACTAAAGCGGTGAACTACGATAATTGTAATTGACACGGTCGATAAACTCGATTAAAAAGATAATGCATGTTTTAGTTATGGCGATTTAGCGATGCATGCAACATATAAATAAAATGCAAAGCATAAAGAAATCCTAGTATGTCCTTCCTAAAATAGAAAATCTAATTAACTATTACATATTCGGAAACCAACTCCATTGGTCCCTTGAAATTCGGTGTTGGCACGCATCTCGAGGTAACACCGTCTTTATGTATCGTCTTCCTTGAGTGACACCGTCTTCAAGGAACTCCGAAATAAATAAATTACATAACAAATTACATAATTTCCTATTATACATTTGTATTTAAAATAAAATAAATCTATTAAATTACAAAACGGTGATACGAGATCACAATAAATTACAACCGAATCGATATTCCCGTACATTTCGGGTAATACCAATTAAAAACTAAGGCCATACTAAGTAAAATTACATAATTCAAAAATTATATAAAATAAAATTATGACAATCATAAATAAAATGCAGCATTATAATATGTATGAACATGCCCAATTTTATGCTAAAACGCCTTTAAGGAGCCAATATCGTATATTACACGGTTTTTACGGATTTGCGTGATTCAACGTTTTATAATCACAAAAATACATAAATTCATATTTATGCACAAGTTAATTACCCTAACCTCTTAGGACTCAAAATTAGTCTTCACTAACTATTTGACTATAATTAACTCATATTTCTTAAAATTGTTCATTAATGGACCCAAAATTACAATAAAATGCTATAAACTTCAAATAAATCACAAAATTTCAAATAAATTCAAAAATTTGAAATTTAAACTTATGAACACTCTGGAAAATTACCATGACACTCATAATTTTCAAAAACTTAGGTTAAAATTTCGTAAAGTTATCGGAAAAACTATGTTGCGGTTTATCGGATTTATCAATAATAATCATAAAAACATGAGAAAAATTATATTCATCAACTTTTCAGTTTTAGATCTGAAAAAGATAATAAAATGCAATATGTGACGTTTTTCCTTAGTCATGAAGTATGTTTTAGCAATTATTCACAAATTAAGTCACTATTTATGCTATTTTTCATCAAAAATTCATAAATCATGCATAAAGACTTCAATATAGCCTATTATTTTACACACCTCTTATAAAACTGCATGTGACCACATACTAAATTTCTATGACCAGATTCGAAATTTATCTCATATTAACCTATTTTTCATTTAAATTCGATTTTAATCATGAAAAAACCATATTTCGAGCATAAAAACTCCAAACATTATGAAAATTTACAGATCATCTAAAAATAATATATGTGAAAACATATCCAAAAAACACTGGAAAATTCGAAGTTTAGCTAATTTTCGTCCAAAAATGACATTTTTATCATAAAATCACATTTTAATGCCATTATTAAATAAAATGAAGGGTTAATTGTTGATTACAGCCTTTTAAAAATCACTTTTTGAAAATTACAGCCTTATATAATTTTTTTTGAAAATTACATCCAAAATATTACTTTTCTTCTAAAATTGCACCAACTTGAGGATTTCGGTGAATTTTTATGATGTTTTTATGATGTTTGGGGTGATTAATTGGTTTGTGTTAAGGAGAGGTAAGAAATCTGGGTAAGTAGGCTCTCAAATAATAAAGAGTACATCATAAAAACATCATCAAAAATCACCAAAAACCTCAAGTTGGTGCAATTTTAGAAGAAAAGTAATATTTTGGATGTAATTTTCAAAAAAATTATATAAGGTCAGTAATTTTCAAAAAGTGATTTTTAAAAGGTCAGAATCAACAATTTTCTCTAAAATGAACAATAAAAATCCATAAATTAACCAAAATATCCTAAATAAATTTTAGGATCATAAACTTTAACATGCATAATTTATTTCGTGATATATCATAATAACACAAATTTACAAGTTTTATATGTTAATCGTATAACTCGGAAAAACTATAACCGATTTGCATGCAAACAACCTAAGGCTCATGATACCGCTTGTTAGGAATCTATATCTCATTACTTAACATATTCATATATGTTTTAATTAATTTAGTCATAAAATTAATTACAAATCTTATGCATGCAAACAAAAACAAAAGAGATAAGAAAATCAATTTCTCACCAAATAAATTTCGGTCATATGGGCACCAACAAGATCTCCTTCTTGTTAGTTCTTGAGCTATCCATATATAAGGATGATCCTCCAAAAATCCCAAAGTAGAGATTCTCCACTTGATTGCACCCAAGACTATCCCTTATCCCTACTAAATAATATTAGCTTGATATTAGTTTAGTAGTTTACCTTAAAATTGATTACTAACACTCATATATTACATTAATAATTTTAGCAATTTCTTTGAACAATTTGGATAAAAGTTTCTCAAGTTTTTAGAGAAAAATGAAGGAGAAGAGAGAAAAAGCATGTGAATGAATCATCATCATATGAATGTGTAAGAGAGGAAAAATAATAACCAACAACCCCTCATGACAAGGGGAGTGTCACGGTTTTGGTAGAGCCAAAATGGCATCATTTCTTTTCCTTTTGCTCTTCTCAATATTATAGGTGTGTAAAAATAGGTAGAGTAGGTTTTATTAATTTATTCTTATCACATAAAATAATCACCCACTAAAGCCTACCACCCACAATATTTAGGTCCACTTCTTTAAAATGGACTACCATTTTATTTTTGTCAATTTGTTATTTGTCACACAATATGTCACATGTAGTATGCTACATGTTATTAATTAATTTTAATGCATATTTATCACATAAATATCATTTTATGAATTAATTAAATTACATCCAATAATTTGACTAGTGATACTTGATCACATAAATAAAATGGGTCATGTAATTATAATTCACAATATCTTGTAATTATAATTAACCATTCATTCCTATCTCTATTGTTTCTCAAAAAAATAAATAATTTTAGTAACAAAGCATTTTATTACTAAAATAAATCTTATTTAATTCCATTACAATAAGATATTTATTCTCTCTCACAAATCGAATTGTTCAATTTTAAGGAATTGATCAACTTGCATCGTCATACAATTAATCAACTTTATAGATAAGGGCATCATCCTTTAGGTGTGACCTTAAGGGATCAATCGACCACCACCGTCCCCACGGCGATAACGTCAAACTCTAGCAAGCCAATCGTTATCGATTAATGTTGATCAGTCGACAATATAATTGAATCATCCCTTACGTATTCTTTATATGAGATTTAATAATGATATTTAAATCATGTGATCGCACTATTGTTGATGACACATTTCCCAACACCTTTGACTAAAGACTATTCGCCTAAGGTGGCACAGTTTCAGATTAACTTTGATTTATGTTACTATGACCTTCGTAAATGGGGTCAAATGGGCATATTTTGGGTTATGATGGCCGTGGCTAATCGAAGGGAATAGTGCGATAGGAATTGTCCACCCCTTGTCAGGGTTAAAATATTATCTCAGGACCACTCGAGGAGTAATGAACTGGAAATGCGTGGCCACGCTCGGAAGGTATTTATGGTAGATAATTCCGGTCAATCAGTTATTCTCCAGATCGAGGAAACCACTCTCGATATGATCACTTGCAAGTACGACCTGATAGACACCTTGCATTGAGTGGGATATAGTAATAGG
The DNA here is from genome assembly GCF_048544455.1 of Silene latifolia. Taxonomy (NCBI): domain Eukaryota; kingdom Viridiplantae; phylum Streptophyta; class Magnoliopsida; order Caryophyllales; family Caryophyllaceae; genus Silene; species Silene latifolia. The sequence goes on from NC_133533.1 coordinate 92,511,874, forward strand.
ACAAGAGAATTGGTGACGAACGCTTGTCGAGGACAAGTGGGAGATTGTTGGAATATGTGTCCTCCGACAATAATGCGATCACAACTGTTGATCATAATGATCACATGTTTAAATCTCATTTTAAGAATACATGTGGGATGTAATATTTTACAGTCAACTGGTCCACACATATCGGTAATGATTGGCTGACTAGAGTTTGACATTATTGTCGTGCGACGGTGGTGATCAGTTGATCCCCTTAGGTCATACCTATAGGGAAATACTCTTAATTAATTATTTAATTAATCGTATGCCGATACGAGTTAATTAAATTGGTTAAAATTGACGGATGATTTTGTGAGTAAAGTTAACGTGTCTTATTGTAATTCGATTAAATTAGATACGGTATAAGTAATCAAATTGTTTTATTACTTGGATAAAATTATTGTTTACGAAACAATTGAAATTGAATGAATAATTTATTATAAATACAAGACGTTGTGATTTATAATTGATAAACCTTTTTGGTACAAGTAATTACGAATTACTAGTCGATTTTGTATATGACATATTTTATGAGTATGTTGATTTTTAATATGTTAAAAATACATTACAATTTCACATGTCAAGTAACATGTCACATATGTTACAATTGACAAATGACAAAATAAAATGGACCGCCCATTTTATATATGTGCCGAAAATTAAAGGGGATTATGGTTGAAATTGTGTTAATTATTTTATGTGAGAAAACACAATGATTAAACCTTACTAGTAGCCATGCAAACCTAGTTTATCTTGAGAAGAACACAAGCTCATGCATTTGCCCCTTTCTTCCCCTCCCACCGGTTTTTCAAGCTAGAAATGTCAATGGTTTTTCTATCATCATTTCACTTCTTTAACTTATATTTTCTAGTGTAAGAAAATAATTTTTCTCTCTACCATTTTGTAAAAACTTAGAGAAATAAAAACCTCACAAATCTCTCCTCTCTTGGCCGAAATAATAAGAGAACAAAATTATTTTTGTGTCAAATTTTAAGTAAGACTAATATCATCACTAATTCATAATAATATTAGTTATTAAGAGTATTCCTTGGGTATATAATTTTGGGAGAGGTTCTATTTTGAATCTTGTTCATCCATTGTTGGAAAGCTCAAGAACTAACAAGAAGGAGATTTTGTTGGTGCCCAAAAATCCGAAACCTCAATGTAAGAAGTGACGGTTTCTTCTCTATTTTGTTTTAGTTTGAATGCATAAGATCTTGTATTTATTTTATGACTATATAAATTATTTCATATATGAATATGTAAACTAATGAGATTATTGAATCCCAACACAAAGATCGCCTATCTTTGTAGTTCTTGAGCTATGTAAATGTGGATGATCCTCCTCTTACACCAAACCACCAAAAAGATGGTCTCCTTTGGTGTGCACCCAAGAGTAGCCCAAAACTTACTACACATAATAATAACTAGATATTATTTGAGTATTATGTATGTATATTTGATATACTAACTAATATTATTTCCTTGATAATATTATTAGTTTACTTTTATATGTGTTTATTGTAAAAGGATGAACAAAATAAGAAGAAAAATATAATCTATTGATGGTGTATATGAACCATCCACAACAAGCACACAAAGACCAATTTTTATTCAAATTTTCAACCTTAGAAATGATGGAAGGACTTAGGTATATATAGACATGCAAATGTATACAATTAGCATAAAAATGCTAGTGGGAAATGCCTACCTTTTCCAGTCACAATGAGTGTATTAGTAGTGTATAAAAATCTGTCCAAATGGTCCCCTCCGGGTCCATTTCGATTTTCGACATTTGCCCCACAAATGCTTATAAGTCTTATATTTAATTATCTGACATAATTAAATATTAATTTGATTATTTAATACTTAAATATTATAAATTAACTACCAATGACTACTTAACTATTAAGTAATCATAAGACCATTTTATCAACGTACAATGAGTCAATATTATCCCAATTAGCTAATTTTACAACCTCTTGTAAAATATAAATAGCTAATTAATTCCACCGCAAAACATATACACATATCGCATAAAATTAATTATTTAACATTTAATTAATAAATTCTAAATTATTAATTTATTACTTAAACATCACATAATTAAATAATAAATCCTCTGCCCGAGTTCGTAACCCGTCATCATATAATACATTTACACGACTTATTAAAAGTCAATTAATATAACGAATTAATTATATCGTATCTCATATAAATAATTAATTTATCCAATTTGGGCGTCATCCTATAGGTGTGACCTAAAGGGATCAGCTGATCACCATCGTCACACGACAATAATATCAAACTCTAGACGACCAATCATTACCGATTAACGATGACCACCGACAAATAAAAACATAAATCCCCGATATTCGTTTTACGAGATTTAATATGTAAACACACTTATTGTGGAGGACACTACTCCAACAATCTCCCACTTGTCCGACACAAGTGTGCATGTAATACCCCGTATTTTAATTATATTTTATAAATCATATTTTATAAATGATATTGATTAGTTATATTTATTAATTATAATAATTGCGGATTAGGTTGTTAGATAGAAATAATTAATAAAATAATAGAAAAATGAGTCGGGATGACGTTTGAGCAATAACAAAATACGATAATTTATAGAATAATAATACTTGATAATTATGTTATAATTATAATAGTAATACTACTAATACTAATAATAATAATATAAGTGTATGGTATTAATATTATGGTAAATTACATATTTCCTAATTAATTTCTTATAACCTCAACCTACCTATATAAATAGTTGAAACCATAGACCATATTATTCATAATAAATCTGAAGAATTCACAAAGGGGGAGTATTGGGATCAACGTTGGATATTCAACTAACTTCGCTAATTAACTCAAGGTAAGACCGTCTCACAATTTAATGTAACGATTTTATAACTTAAACAACTCGTAATTTAAACCGCCTCTACACTAGCTGGGACCGTGACCTTGGACGTGGGACACCAGGGGGTGACCAGACCCACGTTAGACCGTCGTAGACCGTCCGGGAGGGGGGTGGTTGACCGGAGTTTGTGGTGGTGTTTGTTGGGTTAAAACAATACAAAGACTTGGTTTTTGACCCTACTTCGACTATGATGGACCTGACCTGGGTTAGGGTTGGTACCAGGGGGAGTATTCGACCTTTATGGGTGGTCGTGGGTGGCTTTTGTTGGTGTTTTGCGTGGTGGTTGCCGGAATTACGAGTTTAGGGCTAGGATGTTGTTTACCGGTTTTATACCCTTCCCCGAGACTTGCTTGGCTAGAAACTGGGTTGTTTGGGTTCATGGGGGTTAGTCGGTGCTGGTGGTGGAGGTAGGATGGTCTGGGGTGGTGGTTTGCGTAGGTAGTGGCCGGAGTTGAGCGTAAACAGAGGAAAACAGGTGAAGGATGTCACCATCTTAAGACGGGAACCGTGGTCGTGTTGGTTGCTGTACCGGGGAAAGAGCACCACCCCTAAAGTCACCGTGGGACAGAGGTGTCAACGGTGGTGTCCAGATGTGGTAGTGGTGGCTGTGGTGATGTTGGCGGGGTGCTTTGTATGCGGTGGTTTTTGATGACGGGTTTTCGGTAAATTGGTAAAGGTTGTGGTGATCGTTGCTAGGGCTCGTATTTTAGGCTAAGGGTGGTGGTTTTGTGAGGATTGGTCAGTCGTGGTAGGGTGGTTGGTCACGGTGGGGCTGAGGTCATGTTGTGCCGTGGGCTGTTTGGGGTGTGGGTGACGGGTGACGGGTTTTTACACGGGTTAAGTAGGCATGGTGTAATACGGTTTTCAAACCGTGTTGTAATTGTGGGGTGTGTTGATATATGACGTGGGTCATCACAAGTTGAGTGGGTGACTCGGGTTTTTAATTTAATCGTGTTTTAGAATATCGTAATATTATAATTAATAATAAGTAATTAATGTATAATTGATATTGAATTATAAATAAAGTATAAATAATTAATATTGGATAAATTATTATTTTATTAGGTGACGGAGTTTTGAGAAGCTTTGTTAATTGGATTGCAATTATTCGAATTTGCGCAGTTGGAGTATTTGCTTGCCAGGTAGGGATTATCCTACTCAACTTACATTTATGAGATTGTTAATTGTTTATATATATGTGGTTGATTTATATATTGAGATTGTGATTATGAATGTGGAATTGAGAAGATGGAGTTGGGTTCTTTATGAGTATTGGCGATTATTGTATTTTGATTGAAGGGACCGAACTGCTAGTCCTTGTGAGTTATTTGTCGAAGGGACCAATATACCGCTAGTCCTTGGTTATTATTTGAAGGGACCGATATACCGCTAGTCCTTGGTTATTATTTGAAAGGACCGGTCTGAGCAACCGCTAGTCCTTGTGGCGTCAGTTGATCACTGGCCGCCCCTCAGAGTCTCTTCTCTAGTAGGCTCACTACTAGGGAGATGTGCACATTCGGAGCTGAGGAAGCGTTAAGACGGAGTTTGGGAGGAGTAGAGGTGATTGGAGTATAACATAGATGGTTGAAGGTTATGCGTGTTACCATAACATGCGATTATTTTGGCTGAGTTGGATATATTATTATTGTGCGTTGTTTAGTTAGTCCCTACTCAACCTAGTGGTTGACCGTGTATTCGTGAACCCCTGTGATGAACCATAATGGGGAGCAGATTTGACAGGTACTAAAGATTAGCTGGCTTGGGAGCTATGGGATGCGTGAGGACTTGACCAGTCTACCTAGAAGTTTAGACCACATAGATAATTTGATCACTTTATTATTTCTGTTGCGAGTTGTAATTATTTTATATTAAGTTTTAGTTGGTTAAGTTGTAATAAACATGTAATCATTAAGTTTTAATTTAAAGTACTTTGGTGAGTTGGACTTTGTTATTCACTACCTCGGGAAACCGAGATGGTAACAGTCTTATTTATTTGGGAATGTCTAGCTAAAGGCTCCTGGATAAATGGGGGTGTTACAAAGTGGTATCAGAGCAAAACGATCCTCAGGCCTAACCAATGAACATAATAATGAACATAGGATGTGTCTAATAAAATGAACCCGGATAGAAACTGTTAGGAGCCCACTTAAGGCTTGGGATGAGTTAGGGGCCCCCGCACACCAAACTTCTGGCCCTTTCAGTTAAACCGGTTCCCTTGAGAGATATTACAGAGCGGGGTAAGTTAAAATGAATATTATTTATTTTGTCGTAGGAGTTTGGTTGCTTTGTTTGAATACTGTTTTCATTGATGACTGAGTTTACGGGACGTAACCTTGATTTTTAAGAGGAGTGGAATGGATGAAATGAGGAGTTGATGTTGAATAATTTTGATCATGAGCATGATAACAATTATAAATTGATATTGAATTTGTGGTTGGACGTTGTGTGATATTAGAATCATGTCTAGTGATATGCGGTTGTGTGAATCCCAAAGCCATGTTATTTAAAATATATTATGAAATGATTAAGCTTGTGATATGAATGCTTTAGAGTATATACTAGTCGTGTGTGAAAGTTTATCGACCAAGTTGTGTTGATATAGGAGTAGGAGGGTGTTAATAAGGGCTTGTGACCTAGTAGAAAGGAACCTAGAGCTGAACTTTATTCAAATCAGATTTTACCTCTATTTGATTTAGTTGCCATTTGACCTCCGTTCATCATACAAGGTTGAAATATTTATGAGTGATTACCCAATGAGTTCGCTTACCAATTCCGTTGGTCTCATGTTTAAAAGTTTTACGGTTTGGGAGAAATAAATAATTTAGTGGACAGTGGTTAGAATGTTCATATACAGTTATGCTTTCGATAAACAATTTTGTAAAATTTGTCATTTAATACGTACTTAATATTTCTGCGTAATTCCAACTCTAATGTTTAAAATATTCAAATATGTTTCCATATTGATAAGGCACATTGCAATTTAAATTTTTGACAATTAATAGTGATTTTTACAAGTTGACCAAAATTGTTGACAAATTGCTGATCAGTTTTTGTTTCGACCCACTGAATTGTAAAAATCTTTGTAAAATGATTATTCGAGATTTGGGCTTAATTATTTTTCTCGTGATTTGAAAACTCTTTATATTTTCTGGAAAGTATAAAAACTAAATGTGGAATGTAACGGTTATTTAATGGTGATTTTTGAAAATAACAGCTTGACTTTGATTTCCAGAAAACGCGTGTTTTATCAAAAGTTTAAAATAAATGTTTTATCAATTTTTAACCTATGATAAATGGGAGGTGGGAATAATGATAGGAGGACTTAAAGAGGGGTAAGAAATGATAGAATTGACCCCACCTTGTTTTGACGGTATAGAATATTTAAAATGTTAAGCCATCTTTCCTCGGGTAGAAACTTATGCTATCTTGTTTTGCTTTTATAGAACCATGCCTCCAAAGAGATCTACACCTACAACCTCTACCATGTCCCAAGAGGAGATTGACCGTTTGATATCTATGAATGAGGCTTTGACGTGGCTCTGAAGGCTAAGGGGTCGGTTGACGATCCAGCAAAGATGAGTGCTAGTAACGCAAGGCACAACCCGACGAAATATGACGGATTAGGTGAACCATCTTTACTTAGGGATTGGCATAGGGAGTTTGACAACCTTTTTGAGTTGCTAGGATGTCCTGCTGAGCTGCAAGTAGATCAAGCGGCTTACTATTTTAGGGAAAAAGCGGGTTTGTGGTGGAATCGTAGTAAGGAGGGTATAAGGCAAGCTTGGAGGGAGAGTGACGAACCTTTTATCACTTGGAGGGGTTTCAAGGAAAATATGAGAGCTGTTTTTGTACCAGAACATATTAGGAGTAAGATGAGAGCCGAATTTGATTCTTTCAAGATGACTGAGGAGATGACAGTAGAGACGTATTATAATAGGTTTATGGAATTGTCGAATATGTGACTCGATTTGAATTTTAGTGGTGAGATGTTGGCACTCGGATTTGAAAAGGGATTAACAACCACTATTAAGAAGAGGCTTGCACTGTCAACCAAGTACCATGGATGATGTTTATCAGCGAGCTGGACATGCAGAGAGGATCGCTGATATGCTGAAGGAGGAGAAGAAGGAGAAGGGGAAGAAAAGAAAGACTGAGTGTATTAGTGAAAGGAGTGGGAGCGGTAACAAAAAGAGAGGTGATAATAAATCTCGAATTAGCTCACCAGGAAGGTTTGGGAATGGAGGGGAAACGCGTCAGGGCACTAGTTGGAACCGTGGGTCGGAGGTTAGGATATATAATTGTAGGGTGTGTGGGAATAATCATCCAGGTAAGGATTGTGAGGGGAAGTTAGTGAAGTGTTATGCATGTAACCGGATGGGGCACCGAGCATATGAATGTAGGAGTACTCCGAGGAATGACAATGACAATGGGAGTCAGGGAAGAAGTCACCAAACTAGTATGTCAGGGTATATGAGCAACCCGAGAAATTTCAGTAACAACTATACTAATCAGAGTCGCAACAACCAAGGAAATGAGGGTGACCGGAACAATGACGGGAAGTCAGCAGCTACTACAGTGCAAGGGGGAAGGAATACCTAGTTATCGAGTGGCTTAAAAATTTTTACTACTATTATTTAAGCATTTTCTTTATTTTCGTAGCACCTTAATATTTATTTAATGGGAAACTTCGGGACGAAGTTTGTTCTTAGGAGGGTATAATGTAATACTCCTAAGATTTTATTATGTGTGTTTAGACTATGTGTGTTTAATTGTGATACGTTGGATTTATCATGAGTAATGGTAATGGCAAATTTATCGGAATTTATAGTGTCCTTCGAGTAGTGTGGGGTGAACTTCGGGACGAAGTTCATTTTTAAGGGGGGAAGACTGTAATACCCCGTATTTTAATTATATTTTATAAATCATATTTTATAAATGATATTGATTAGTTATATTTATTAATTATAATAATTGCGGATTAGGTTGTTAGATAGAAATAATTAATAAAATAATAGAAAAATGAGTCGGGATGACGTTTGAGCAATAACAAAATACGATAATTTATAGAATAATAATCCTTGATAATTATGTTATAATTATAATAGTAATACTACTACTAATAATAATAATAATAATATAAGTGTATGGTATTAATATTATAGTAAATTACATATTTCCTAATTAATTTCTTATAACCTCAACCTACCTATATAAATAGTTGAAACCATAGACCATATTATTCATAATAAATCTGAAGAATTCACAAAGGGGGAGTATTGGGATCATCGTTGGATATTCAACTAACTTCGCTAATTAACTCAAGGTAAGACCGTCTCACAATTTAATGTAACGATTTTATAACTTAAACAACTCGTAATTTAAACCGCCTCTACACTAGCTAGGACCGTGACCTTGGCCGTGGGACAACAGGGGGTGGACAGACCCACGTTAGACCGTCGTAGACCGTCTGGGAGGGGGTGGTTGACCGGAGTTTGTGGTGGTGTTTGTTGGGTTAAAACAATACAAAGACTCGGTTTTTGACCCTACTTCGACTATGATGGACCTGACCTGGGTTAGGGTTGGTACCAGGGGGAGTATTCGACCTTTATGGGTGGTCGTGGGTGGCTTTTGTTGGTGTTTTGCGTGGTGGTTGCCGGAATTACGAGTTTAGGGCAAGGATGTTATTTACCGGTTTTATACACTTCCCCGAGACTTGCTTGGCTAGAAACTGGGTTGTTTGGGTTCGTGGGGATTAGTCGGTGCTGGTGGTGGAGGTAGGATGGTCTGGGTGGTGATTTGCGTAGGTAGTGGCCTGAGTTGAGCGTAAAAAGAGGAAAACAGGGGAAGGATGTCACCATCTTAAGACGGGAACCGTGGCCGTGTTGGTTGCTATACAGGGGAAAGGGGACCACCCCTAGAGTCACCGTGGGACAGAGGTATCAACGGTGGTGTCCAGATGTGGTAGTGGTGGCTGTGGTGATGTTGGCGGGGTGCTTTGCATGCGGTGGTTGTTGATGACGGGTTTTCGGTAAATTGGTAAAGGTCGTGGTGATCGTTGCTAGGGCTCGTATTTTAGGCTAAGGGTGGTTGTTTTGTGAGGATTGGTCAGTCGTGGTAGGGTGGTTGGTCACGGTGGGGCTGAGGTGATGGTGTGCCGTGGGTTGTTTGGGGTGTGGGTGACGGGTGACGGGTTTTTACACGGGTTAAGTGGGGATGGTGTAATACGGTTTTCAAACCGTGTTGTAATTGTGGGGTGTGTTGATATATGACGTGGGTCATCACAAGTTGAGTGGGTGACTCGGGTTTTCAATTTAATCGGGTTTTTGAATATCGTAATATTATAATTAATAATAAGTAATTAATGTATAATTGATATTGAATTATAAATAAAGTATAAATAATTAATATTGGATAAATTATTATTTCATTAGGTGACGGAGTTTTGAGAAGCTTTGTTAATTGGATTGCAATTATTCGAATTTGCGCAGTTGGAGTATTTGCTTGCCAGGTAGGGATTATCCTACTCAACTTACATTTATAAGATTGTTAATTGTTTATATATATATATATATATATATGTGGTTGATTTATATATTGAGATTGTGATTATGAATGTGGAATTGAGAAGATGGAGTTGGGTTCTTTATGAGTATTGGCGATTATTGTATTTTGATTGAAGGGACCGAACTGCTAGTCCTTGTGAGTTATTTGTCGAAGGGACCAATATACCGCTAGTCCTTGGTTATTATTGGAAGGGACCGATATACCGCTAGTCCTTGGTTATTATTTGAAGGGACCGGTCTGAGTAACCGCTAGTCCTTGTGGCGTCGGTTGATCATCGCCGCCTCGTAGTCTCTTCTCTAGTAGGCTCACTACTAGGGAGATGTGCACATTCGGAGCTGAGGAAGCGTTAAGACGTAGTTTGGGAGGAGTAGAGGTGATTGGAGTATAACATAGATGGTTGAAGGTTATGGGTGTTACCATAACATGCGATTATTTTCGCTGAGTTGGATATATTATTATTGTGCGTTGTTTAGTTAGTCCCTACTCAACCTCGTGGTTGACCGTGTATTCGTGAACACCGTGATGAACCATAATGGGGAGCGGATTTGTGGTACTAAAGATTAGGCGGCTTGGGAGCTATGGGATGCGTGAGGACTTGACCGCCTACCTAGAAGTTTAGACCACATAGATAATTTGATCACTTTATTATTTCTGTTGCGAGTTGTAATTATTTTATATTAAGTTTTAGTTGGTTAAGTTGTAATAAACATGTAATCATTAAGTTTTAATTTAAAGTACTTTGGTGAGTTGGACTTTGTTATTCACTACCTCGGGAAACCGAGATGGTAACAGTCTTATTTATTTGGGAATGTCTAGCTAAAGGCTCCTGGATAAATGGGGGTGTTACAAAGTGGTATCAGAGCAAAACGATCCTCAGGCCTAACCAATGAACATAATAATGAACATAGGATGTGTCTAATAAAATGAGCCCGGATAGAAACTGTTAGGAGCCCACTTAAGGCTTGGGATGAGTTAGGGGCCCCCTCACACCAAACTTCTGGCCCTTTCAGTTAAACCGGTTCCCTTGAGAGATATTACAGAGTGGGGTAAGTTAAAATGAATATTATTTATTTTGTCGTAGGAGTTTGGTTGCTTTGTTTGAATATTGTTTTCATTGATGACTGAGTTTACGGGACGTAACCTTGATTTTTAAGAGGAGTGGAATGGATGAAATGAGGAGTTGATGTTGAATTATTTTGATCATGAGCATGATAACAATTATAAATTGATATTGAATTTGTGGTTGGACGTTGTGTGATATTAGAATCATGTCTAGTGATATGCGGTTGTGTGAATCCCAAAGCCATGTTATTTAAAATATATTATGAAATGATTAAGCTTGTGATATGAATGCTTTAGATTATATACTAGTCGTGTGTGAAAGTTTATCGACCAAGTTGTGTTGATATAGGAGTAGGAGGGTGTTAATAAGGGCTTGTGACCAAGTAGAAAGGAACCTAGAGCTGAACTTTATTCCGTCAGATTTTACCTCTATTTGATTTAGTTGCCATTTGACCTCCGTTCATCATACAAGGTTGAAATATTTATGAGTGATGACCCAATGAGTTAGCTTACCAATTCCGTTGGTCTCATGTTTAAAAGTTTTACGGTTTGGGAGAAATAAATAATTTAGTGGACAGTGGTTAGAATGTTCATATACAGTTATGCTTTCGATAAACAATTTTGTAAAATTTGTCATTTAATACGTACTTAATATTTATGCGTAATTCCAACTCTAATGTTTAAAATATTCAAATATGTTTCCATATTGATAAGGCACATTGCAATTTAAATTTTTGACAATTAATAGTGATTTTTACAAGTTGACCAAAATTGTTGACAAATTGCTGATCAGTTTTTGTTTCGACCCACTGAATTGTAAAAATCTTTGTAAAATGATTATTCGAGATTTGGGCTTAATTATTTTTCTCGTGATTTGAAAACTCTTTATATTTTCTGGAAAGTATAAAAACTAAATGTGGAATGTAACGGTTATTTAATGGTGATTTTTGAAAATAACAGCTTGACTTTGATTTCCGAAAAACGCGTGTTTTATCAAAAGTTTAAAATAAATGTTTTATCAATTTTTAACCTATGATAAATGGGAGGTGGGAATAATGATAGGAGGACTTAAAGAGGGGTAAGAAATGATAGAATTGACCCCACCTTGTTTTGACGGTATAGAATATTTAAAATGTTAAGCCATCTTTCCTCGGGTAGAAACTTATGCTATCTTGTTTTGCTTTCATAGAACCATGCCTCCAAATAGATCTACACCTACACCCTCTACCATGTCCCAAGAGGAGATTGACCGTTTGATATCTATGAATGAGGCTTTGACTGTGGCTCTGAAGGCTAAGGGGTCGGTTCAGGATCCAGCAAAGATGAGTGCTAGTAACGCAAGGCACAACCCGACGAAATATGACGGATTAGGTGAACCATCTTTACTTGGGGATTGGCATAGGGAGTTTGACAACCTTTTTGAGTTGCTAGGATGTCCTGCTGAGCTGCAAGTAGATCAAGCGGCTTACTATTTTAGGGAAAAAGCGGGTTTGTGGTGGAATCGTAGTAAGGAGGGTATAAGGCAAGCTTGGAGGGAGAGTGACGAACCTTTTATCACTTGGAGGGGTTTCAAGGAAAATATGAGAGCTGTTTTTGTAGCAGAACATATTAGGAGTAAGATGAGAGCCGAATTTGATTCTTTCAAGATGACTGAGGAGATGACAGTAGAGACGTATTATAATAGGTTTATGGAATTGTCAGAATATGTGACTGATTTGAATTTTAGTGATGAGATGTTGGCACTCAGATTTGAAAAGGGATTAACAACCACTATTAAGAAGAGGCTTGCAGCTGGTCAACCAAGTACCATGGATGATGTTTATCAGCGAGCTGGACATGCAGAGAGGATCGCTGATATGCTGAAGGAGGAGAAGAAGGAGAAGGGGAAGAAAAGAAAGACTGAGTGTATTAGTGAAAGGAGTGGGAGCGGTAACGAAAAGAGAGGTGATAATAAATCTCGAATTAGCTCACCAGGAAGGTTTGGGAATGGAGGGGAAACGCGTCAGGGCACTAGTTGGAACCGTGGGTCGGAGGTTAGGATATATAATTGTAGGGTGTGTGGGAATAATCATCCAGGTAAGGATTGTGAGGGGAAGTTAGTGAAGTGTTATGCATGTAACCGGATGGGGCACCGAGCATATGAATGTAGGAGTACTCCGAGGAATGACAATGACAATGGGAGTCAGGGAAGAAGTCACCAAACTAGTATGTCAGGGTATAGGAGCAACCCGAGAAATTTCAGTAACAACTATACTAATCAGAGTCGCAACAACCAAGGAAATGAGGGTGACCGGAACAATGACGGAAGTCAAAGCACTACTACAAAGTGCAAGGGGGAAGGAATACCTAGTTATCGAGTGGCTTAAAATTTTTTACTACTATTATTTAAGCATTTTCTTTATTTTCGTAGCACCTTAATATTTATTTAATGGGAAACTTCGGGATTTAAGTTTGTTCTTAGGAGGGTATAATGTAATACTCCTAAGATTTTATTATGTGTTTTTAGACTATGTGTGTTTAATTGTGATACGTTGGATTTATCATGAGTAATGGTAATGGCAAATTTATCGGAATTTATAGTGTCCTTCGAGTAGTGTGGGGTGAACTTCGGGACGAAGTTCATTTTTAAGGGGGGAAGACTGTAATACCCCGTATTTTAATTATATTTTATAAATCATATTTTATAAATGATATTGATTAGTTATATTTATTAATTATAATAATTGCGGATTAGGTTGTTAGATAGAAATAATTAATAAAATAATAGAAAAATGAGTCGGGATGACGTTTGAGCAATAACAAAATACCATAATTTATAGAATAATAATACTTGATAATTATGTTATAATTATAATAGTAATACTACTACTAATAATAATAATAATAATATAAGTGTATGGTATTAATATTATGGTAAATTACATATTTCCTAATTAATTTCTTATAACCTCAACCTACCTATATAAATAGTTGAAACCATAGACCATATTATTCATAATAAATCTGAAGAATTCACAAAGGGGGAGTATTGGGATCATCGTTGGATATTCAACTAACTTCGCTAATTAACTCAAGGTAAGACCGTCTCACAATTTAATGTAACGATTTTATAACTTAAACAACTCGTAATTTAAACCGCCTCTACACTAGCTGGGACCGTGACCTTGGCCGTGGGACACCAGGGGGTGGCCAGACCCACGTTAGACCGTCGTAGACCATCTGGGAGGGGGTGGTTGACCGGAGTTTGTGGTGGTGTTTGTTGGGTTAAAACAATACAAAGACTCGGTTTTTGACCCTACATCGACTATGATGGACCTGACCTGGGTTAGGGTTGGTACCAGGGGGAGTATTCGACCTTTATGGGTGGTCGTGGGTGGCTTTTGTTGGTGTTTTGCGTGGTGGTTGCCGGAATTACGAGTTTAGGGCAAGGATGTTATTTACCGGTTTTATACCCTTCCCCGAGACTTGCTTGGCTAGAAACTGGGTTGTTTGGGTTCGTGGGGATTAGTTGGTGCTGGTGGTGGAGGTAGGATGGTCTGGGGTGGTGGTTTGCGTAGGTAGTGGCCTTAGTTGAGCGTAAATAGAGGAAAACAGGGGAAGGATGTCACCATCTTAAGACGGGAACCGTGGCCGTGTTGGTTGCTATACCGGGGAAAGGGGACCACCCCTAGAGTCACCGTGGGACAGAGGTATCAACGGTGGTGTCCAGATGTGGTAGTGGTGGCTGTGGTGAAGTTGGCGGGGTGCTTTGTATGCGGTGGTTGTTGATGACGGGTTTTCGGTAAATTGGTAAAGGTCGTGGTGATCGTTGCTAGGGCTCGTATTTTAGGCTAAGGGTGGTTGTTTTGTGAGGATTGGTCAGTCGTGGTAGGGTGGTTGGTCACGGTGGGGCTGAGGTGATGGTGTGCCGTGGGTTGTTTGGGGTGTGGGTGACGGGTGACGGGTTTTTACACGGGTTAAGTGGGGATGGTGTAATACGGTTTTCAAACCGTGTTGTAATTGTGGGGTGTGTTGATATATGACGTGGGTCATCACAAGTTGAGTGGGTGACTCAGGTTTTCAATTTAATCGGGTTTTAGAATATCGTAATATTATAATTAATAATAAGTAATTAATGTATAATTGATATTGAATTATAAATAAAGTATAAATAATTAATATTGGATAAATTATTATTTCATTAGGTGCCGGAGTTTTGAGAAGCTTTGTTAATTGGATTGCAATTATTCGAATTTGTGCAGTTGGAGTATTTGCTTGCCAGGTAGGGATTATCCTACTCAACTTACATTTATAAGATTGTTAATTGTTTATATATATATATATATATATGTGGTTGATTTATATATTGAGATTGTGATTATGAATGTGGAATTGAGAAGATGGAGTTGGGTTCTTTATGAGTATTGGCGATTATTGTATTTTGATTGAAGGGACCGAACTGCTAGTCCTTGTGAGTTATTTGTCGAAGGGACCAATATACCGCTAGTCCTTGGTTATTATTGGAAGGGACCGATATACCGCTAGTCCTTGGTTATTATTTGAAGGGACCGGTCTGAGTAACCGCTAGTCCTTGTGGCGTCAGTTGATCACTGGCCGCCCCTCAGAGTCTCTTCTCTAGTAGGCTCACTACTAGGGAGATGTGCACATTCGGAGCTGAGGAAGCGTTAAGACGTAGTTTGGGAGGAGTAGAGGTGATTGGAGTATAACATAGATGGTTGAAGGTTATGGGTGTTACCATAACATGCGATTATTTTGGCTGAGTTGGATATATTATTATTGTGCGTTGTTTAGTTAGTCCCTACTCAACCTCGTGGTTGACCGTGTATTCGTGAACACCTGTGATGAACCATAATGGGGAGCAGATTTGACAGGTACTAAAGATTAGCTGACTTGGGAGCTATGGGATGCGTGAGGACTTGACCAGTCTACCTAGAAGTTTAGACCACAAAGATAATTTGATCACTTTATTATTTCTCTTGCGAGTTGTAATTATTTTATATTAAGTTTTAGTTGGTTAAGTTGTAATAAACATGTAATCATTAAGTTTTAATTTAAAGTACTTTGGTAAGTTGGACTTTGTTATTCACTACCTCGAGAAACCGAGATGGTAACAGTCTTATTTATTTGGGAATGTCTAGCTAAAGGCTCCTGGATAAATGGGGGTGTTTCAGTGAATTACCAATTCTCTTGTCCAATAATATCTCCCACTCAATGCAAGATGTCTTTCAGGTCATTCTTGCACGTGATCATATCATAAAGTGGTTTCCTCGATCAGGAGAATGACTGTCTGACCGGATAATCTACTATAGATCTAATTCGAGCGTGGCCACACATTTCTAGTCACCTCTCCTCAAGTGGCCTTGAGATAAAATATGACATAAATGGACAATCCCGTTGACCTATCTTCTTCGTTCGATACAAATCACAATTACCCAGTAAATGCTCATTGCTTCCTTTTACGGTGCGACCTAGAACAAAAACCAATGCCACCAAAAAACCGCACCAACTCAGACAAATAGTCACCAGTCTAAAGAATTGACTCGAAGGAATAAATAGAAATCCTCGCCACGACCTAGCAACAAAAGGACTCTATAAACGACCATTGTCCGACAAATTGTCTCACAATCTGCCTATGTAATCGATCAGCCATCACTATGACCATATGACAGTCGAACTTGTCATCCATCGCCTTACAATCTAGTCACTTCAAGACGTCACCTTATTAAGTAACTAGGGACAAAATACAATGTTAATCCAGTTCACTTTAATAGGGTTCGACATTATCACTACAACCTATTTGGAGAAAACAAAGTATATAAAATTCAGACATAAAATTGAATGCAACGATAAATGTAATTATCATATATGAAATAATAAGTACAATATCTTAATTATTACATATCATATAATTTACAACAATTCTGGCATTCGTCTCAATCCCATCGAAACTACATAACTATCATGTTTGGCTTACAAAGGCTTGGTTAAAGGATCATCTTCCGTTGTAGAATCAGCAGTCACGGACTCTTTGAAACTTCTCCTGCAAACCGCCCCTCCGTTCAACAAAAAGACAAAACCAATCTGTGATTTTAAATCATCACTATCGGTTTGGAAATTGGCATCCGTATAACCTCTTTTACGTAATTCAGATTCCCCTCCAAACACTAATAATTAATCTTTAGTCCTTCTCAAGTACCTCAGAATATTCTTGACGGCTATCTAGTGACTCTCACCTGGAGTTTTCTGAAAACGACTCGTCATACTCAAAACATACGACACGTCAGGACGAGAACACATCATAGCATACATGATCGATCCAACAACGGAAGCATAGGGAATTGATTTCATGCGTTCAATATCCTTAGACTCAGTAGGACACTGTGACTTACTCAAAGTGATCCCATTTCCCATAGGTAGAAAACCTCTCTTGGAGATTTTCATATTGAATCGGTCAAGAATCTTATCGATATAGGCTTCTTTACTCAATGCTAATATCCGTTTGGATCTATCCCTATAAATCCGGATACCCAAGATGCGCTGAGCTTTGCCCAAATCTTTCATTTGGAAGTGATTTCCTAACCACTTCTTGACAGAAGCAAGCATATCTACGTCATTCCGAATGAGTAATATGTCAGCCACATGAACAAGTAAGAAAACAACTTTACTCCCACTAAACTTCATGTATAAACAAGGTTCCTCAACACTTCAAGAAAAACCATTATGTTTAATAACATGATAAAAACGATGATTCCAACTCCTTGACGCTTGCTTAAGACCATAAATGGATCTCTTAAGTTTGCGTACTTTGTTAGGATTATTAGGATCCACAACACCCTCAGGTTGTGTCATAAGCACTTCCTCTTCCAGAAACCCGTTCAGGAAAGTGGTTTTGACATCTATTTTCCATATCTCATAATCATGAAATGCAGCAATCGCTAACATTATCCGAACAGATCTAAGTATAGCAACTGGGGCAAAAGTTTCATCATAGTGTAAACCATGAACCTGGGTGAAACCTTTTGCCACCAAACTAGCTTTGTAGACATCTTTATGTCCATCCATGCCTATTTTAATCCTGAATATCCACTTACACTGAAGAGATCGAACATCTTTAGGTAAGTCAACCAGGTCCCATACCTGATTATCGTACATGGAATCCATTTCGGATTGCATGGCCTCAAGCCATAGCTTAGAGTCAGAACTCGTAATAGCTGCTTTGTAGGTCTTGGGTTCATCACTTTCCAAAAGTAAAACCTCATAGTCACCATCTTCCTCGATAACACCAAGGTATCTATCAGGCTGGCGACTAACCCTCTCTGACCTCCTAGGTTCAGAAGGAACAATGACCGATTGAGACGTAGAAGGAACATCTTCATGTACTGTCACATCAGTTTGTGGCTCTTGAACTTCATCATGTTCAAATTTTCTCCCACTCTGTCTTCTAGAAATAAATTGTTTTTCTACAAATATAGCTTCACGAGCCACAAACACTTTGTTCTCGTTACTATTGTAGAAGCAATATCCTTAAGTTTCCTTAGGGTAGCCTACAAAAATACATTTTTCAGAACGAGATGCAAGCTTATCATCAGACTTGCTCTTGACATAAGCATCACAACCCCATACTTTCATGTATCGCAAATTCGGGACCTTCCCTTTCCATATCTCATATGGAGTTTTGTCAATTGCTTTAGTGGGACTTTTATTAAGTGATCGTACAACAGATAAAGTAGCAAAAACCCATATGACTTAGGTAACTCTGTTTGACTCATCATTGATCAGACCATATCTAATAAAGTTCAATTCCTCTTTTCAGCCACACCATTTAATTGCGGTATGCCAGGAGGAGT
This sequence comes from Silene latifolia, assembly GCF_048544455.1. Classification (NCBI taxonomy): domain Eukaryota; kingdom Viridiplantae; phylum Streptophyta; class Magnoliopsida; order Caryophyllales; family Caryophyllaceae; genus Silene; species Silene latifolia. Next base: position 92,530,309 of record NC_133533.1, read on the forward strand.
TAACTGAGATATAATACCGCAGTTTTTAAGGTGATCTTTAAAGTCATTGCTTAAATATTCCCCACCATGATCTGATCGTAATGTTTTAATCTTCTTATTTAATTGGTTTTCTACTTCATTATGAAACTCTTTGAACTTATCAAAAACTTCACTTTTATACCTCATTAAGTAGATATACCCATATCTACTCATGTCATCGGTAAAAGTAATGAAATAGTCATAATTACCTCTAGCAGTGATTGTCATTGGAACACACACATCGGTGTGTATTAAACCCAACAACTCACTAGTTCGAGATCCTTTTCCTAGAAAAGGTGAACAAGTCATCTTGCCAAGAAGACAAGAGTCGCATGTACCAAATGATTCGAAATCAAAAGGTTTAATTACACCAGTCGACACTAGTCTTTTAATGCGCTTCTCGTTGATATGTCTTAAACGACAATGCCATAAATAAGATAGATCGGCTTCACCACATTTGAGTCTTTTATTATCTAAATGATAAACATTTTTGCTAGTGTCTAGAATATAAATACCATTGATATAAATAGCTTGGCTATATACAATCCCATTTAGGGAAAAAGGACAACACTTGTCTTTAATTACAAAGGAAAAACCTTCTGTGTCTAACACAGATACTGATATTATATTCTTAGACAACGTTGGTACAAAATAAGAGTTATTAAGATAAAACTGAAACCCCGAAGGTAAATTAAGTACATAAGTTCCTACTGAGACGGCGGCTACCTTAGACCCGTTACCCATTCGGAGATCAACATCACCCTTGTTTAGCTTTCTTATGCTTTTTAGGCCCTGCAAATGATTGCACAAGTGAGAACCACAACCAGTATCTAATACCCTAGTTGTACTTGAAGCATAAATTATGTCTATCATAATTCGGTTGAGAAATTACATGTTGGCTTCACAATGCCAGCTTTAATGTCAACAAGGTATTTCGTGCAATTACGCCTCCAATGTCCCTTGTTATTACAATAATTACAAGTATCTTTAAGACGATTACCCTTTTTAGGTTTAGGCTTGGTAGAGATATTCGCAATATCTTTACCTTTGCCCTCCACCTGTACGGGCTTCTTACCTGCGTTCCTCTTAAACTGCTTCTTCCCCTTCACGTTTATCGCAAGCACATCTTTCCTCGTACTCCCACTCAATCCCATGTCCTTCTCTGCTTGCACAAGCAGAGAATGGAGCTCATGTAAACTCTTTCTCATGTTCGTCACATTATAATTTACCCTAAATTAGGTAAACCCTTTAACGTGAGAGAGCGAGAGAGAGAGTGTAGAGCACTAGGTCCACCACTAGTTCGTCGGGGATCTTACATCCCAACCCCTCTAAAGTTTCCACGTAATCAATCATTTTAAGTATGTGTGAACTTACAGGTTGACCATCGAGGTTAAGCTTAAAGAAACGAACTGCGGTGTCATATTGAATTATCCTCAGGGCTTGAGAAAACATAGTGGAAAGCCTCGAGAATACTTCATGTGCATCGCGAAACTTGACACATTGCCTTTGTAAAGAAGGATCCATTGAGAAAATCAAAACATTTTTAATTGTAGCGGCTTCCTTTTGATATTTTGAAAAAGCCTCCCTTACATTGGCAGTGGCCCTAGTACTAGGTGAAGGGGGAGAGGGATCGACAAGGTAGCGTAATTTGCCATCACTTGCGGCAGCTAATCGAAGTTGTTCCTCCCAATCTTTAAAATTACTACCGTCGGCATTTAAAAGTTATTTGTCTATGAATGAACGCAGCCATGAATCTATAGCTATAGTGACGGTTTGACTAGTCGAAGCCATCGTGATTACTACAAAGGAAATGAAAGGAAAGATTAACATTGATCGTTTTAAATATTTTAACTTGTGAAACCTTTTTAACAAGTTCCCATTTATATAATGATCTTCCACTGAATTATATAAATGATTTCAAGATCCAATTTTATATAAACACGGGCACGGTGGACCGATTCAATCCAAATTTATATATATTTGGTGAGTCAACATTTTGACTGATTCTACTACTAGAACTCTTGGTTGACGGATTTTCTTAAAATCCATCTTTTAGTCCCAAAATAAATATGGGCAAGGTGGACCGATTCAACCCATATTTATCCCGCTGAGTCCAACCAATTTTCACGTGTAATAACTTTTATTACCCTACTTACCCAACGTAAAAATAGTGTACCTCGGTGATCCGAACCTACCTCTAATGAAGTAGGGATTCATAGGTGTTATTATTTGGTAAGGCTTAATCTCAATTTTAAACAAATATGAGAAATCTTATCAATTTAATTGTCTATCACTTTTAAGTGAACAAAACTGGTGAATGCTAGACGACTAAATCGATAACAACAAAAATTAAAACATGTAGTGACGATTTGGCATGAATGCATAAATAAACAAACAAGTCCTAATATGACCACCTAGTTAATCTAATTAACTAAAATTATTACATATCGGAAACCAACTCCTTGGTCCCTTGAGTTTTCATAAATTGGCCTCCTTCTTTAGGATTTCGGAACGCCTTTCCGAAAACACCGTCTTCATGAAAACTCCGTATTTAGATGCTTCATTTAATTACTAATAAATAAATTATATAACAATATCCTTTTAGACAATTTGTGATTAAAATTAAAATAAAACTATTAATTAATTACAAATTAGGCGATACGAAACGACAATTAATTACAAAACAAGTCGATATTCCCTTACATTACGGGAAATACCAACTTCTACCTATGGCCATATTAGGAAAAATTACATAATTATAATGCTAAAAACCTGCATTATGAAAAAAATATGTCATGCCAAATCGTCTAACTTAACAACAACGATCATTTGAGCTTACTTTGACGGAATTTGTACCAGTAAAAATTGATAATAATGACTTAAAACAATTTTAAGATATGATAATGATACTAAACTGGTCTAATATAAAAATAATTATTCTCACTAATTATCTAGAATTTATATGGGATTAAAACACAAATTATGACAAAAAGACATAATAATTCACAATTATTATGAAAAACAAATTCCATTTAAATATAAAATTTATGGAAAAATAAATTTAAAGGCCATGAACATTCTGGCCTTACACCAAAAATGACATGCAAGTGAAAAGTTTTGGTTCTAAAATTTATTTAAAACGATTTTACAATTTAATCGGTAAAACGACAATTTTTACGATTTAATTCTTAACCAAACCATAAAAATTGAAATAACTTAAAATAAAATTTTGTACATTTTGGAACAATTAGAGTAATCAGTGCATTTTTATTAATGATGGCTTTTAGGAAAAAAAATTTATTAATTTTGATTATGAAAGTTATTTCAATTTTTATTTAAAGTTATTTTATTAAAATTTTGTACATTTTGATTATTAGTTATGGCTTTTAGCTATTAAAATTTTATTAATTTTGTACATAGGGATTTTGAACGTGGGTGAGTGGAGATTTGTAGTTGAATGATGGCTTTTAGGACTTTTTTGAGTAAGTTAAGATTGGATTTTTAGGTGACTTGGTACTTATCATAGAAAAAAGTTAATATTTTGGTACTGATTACTAATTATTGATTATGTTGGCACTGATTATGAAAAAGGGTCCTTATATTGGTATTGTTTATCAATTAACCTTAATTTTAATGCATTTTTACCCATTTTTATGCCATTTTAAGTTATAAAAAGTGGAAAAATATAACAAAAATAAACTTTTCATCCCATATCAATCTAAGACCAGATTATTTACATGCAAGACGATATTATATGATAAAATTAATTTTAGTAACATAATATCAATTATATTAATTTATCTCATAAATTACTAAAATCGTCTTAAAACAACATGCATGTATGTAACAATGCTCTGATACAACTTGTTAGTATTTTAGACCATGTAAGAATCATCCTATGATGATAAAATTACTTACTAATTTTATGTGACGGTCTAAAATCTACATGCATTCAAAGATTTTAAGACGGAAAATTCCTTACATCGCGTATAAGGCGAAATGGGCACCACAAAGATCGCCTATCTTTGTAGTTCTTGAGCTATGTAAATGTGAATGATCCTCCTCTTACACCAAACCACCAAAAACATGGTCTCCATTGGTGTGCACCCAAGAGTAGCCCAAAACTTACTACAAATAATATTAACTATATATTATTTGAGTATTATGTATGTATATTTGATATACTAACTAATATTATTACCTTGATAATATGATTAGTTTACTTTTATATGTGTTTATTGTAAAAGGATGAACAAAATAAGAAGAAAAATATGGTCTATTGATGGTGTATATGAACCATCCACAACAAGCACACAAAGACCAATTTTTCTTCAAATTTCCAACCATAGAAATGATGGAAGGGCTTAGGTATATATAGACATTCAAATGTATACAATTCACATACAAATGCTAGTGGGAAATCCCTACCTTTTCCACTCACAATGAGTGGATTAGTAGTGTATAAAAATCAGTCCAAATGGTCCCCTCCAGGTCCATTTTGATTTTCGGCATTTGCCCTAGAAATGTTTATAAGTCTTATATTTAATTATCCAACATAATTAAATATTAATTTGATTATTTAACACTTAAATAATATAAATTAACTACCAATGACTACTTAACTATTAAGTAATCATAAGACCATTTTATCAACATACAATGTGTCAATATTATCCCAATTAGCTAATTTTTCAACCTCTTCTAAAATATAAATGGCTAATTAATTCCACCTCAAAACATATACACATATCGCATAAAATTAATTAATTAACAATTAATCAATAAATTATTAATTATTAATTTATTACTTAAATATCACATAATTAAATAATAAATCTTCTCTGCCCGAGTTCGTAACCCGTTATCAAATAATACATTCACACGACTTATTAAATGTCAATTAATACAAGGAATTAATTATATCGTATCTCATACAAATAATTAATTTATCCAATTTGGGCGTCATCCTATAGGTGTGACCTAAAGGGATCAACTGATCACCGTCGTCACACGACAGTATTGTCAAACTCTAGTCAGCCAATCATTACCGATTAACGATGACCAGCTGACAAATAAAAACATAAATCCTTGATATTCCTTTTACGCGATTTAATATGTAAACGCACTTATTGTGGAGGACACTACTCCAACAGATGTGGTTATCCACCCCTCTTTGAAATGATTGAGTTAACATACACCTCTTTGACATTGGAATTCATTAGTTTCTTGAGGGAGTATAGAGTTAAGACTCGAGATTATGTCGAATTCTGCCTCGAAAATAAGAATAGAACAATGCATAAAAGTGATTTCAGTAAAGTGTTTGGGCTTATGGACGATAATCGATTCATCAAGAAGCCTTTGGAGTTTGATGCCAAACCCCTTTAGCAAGCCATCTCTGGACGTGAGTTTACTACTTTCAAGGAGTTCCATTCCTTATACATTCATCATCCGGGTATTAGTATTTGCACAAGTTCACGGCTGACACTTTGATTGCTAGAAACGAAGTCAATCACTTGACCGAATTAGATTTCGTCTACCTTGAGTCATTTTTGAATGTTGGTGGGAAGCCCAAAAATGAGTACAATATTCTTCAACTATTGATCAATATATGATTGGACATTGAAAATAGGAAGTATGGAGCGACTTTCATTGTGACTGGAGACTTGGTGACAAGATTAGCAAAGCACTTTAACCCGGAATTCAACAAAGACAACACTTATAAATCAGCTAAGGGAAGCCACTTTATATGGGCAATTTGATCCACAAATTTCAATGGATCAAGCATGAAAACCTAGACCACACCTACGAGTGGCTCATCAAGGATACCAATTCTTCCAAGAAAGATTTGTTGAATCTCCACCCACCGAACCAACTACCTTATTTCCGTTTCCGAAAGAGCCGAGAGCATCATCATGCAACAACAAAATCCAAGTAAATAGCCCTCCTCCTCCATTGTTATACCACCATATCCCTTTGCCTACCACGAGTTCAAACCGAGTAATGTTATGGCGGGCAATGACTATTTGACACAATTAATGCAGCATATGCATAAGGAAGCATACAATGATCGGGCGAGTGCCTACTACGCCCAATATCCACCCATTTACCATCTTGCTAGGCAAGGACTCCTTGATCCTTCCGAGTTCTTTGCGAAATTGGGTGGATAGGAAAGTGTTCTTTCCTTGTGCTTCTCAAGATGAAGAAAGGGATGATCGGAAAACAAGGATAGAGGAAGATGTTGAATATGAGATCGGGGAAGGTAGTGGGTCTTGCCAAGATGATGATGATGATGAAGAGCAAAGTTCTAGTTCTAGTGAAGAAGATGTTGGTGAAACCTCCGGTTCCATACAGGTAGATGATGATGATGTCGCGATGAGCGAAATTTGATGGTTGACAAAGCACCAAGGACGACATCACAAATGTGGGGTTGATGGGTTATGCTAGTATTGGCCTATTCCATTTTTAGTTTCCTACCCCTCCTTTAGCTTTGTTGTTTTTATCTCTTGATTACATTGATATCATGACTTGTACAATTTTTAACATCTAGTTTAGAGCATCTTTAGAGTCATTTCAGGCTCTTTGGTAGTTATGAGTTTTTGAGTCTTAGGACCATTCAAAGGACTTACCCCTCAGCAACATTGAGGTGTCTATCTTTTTACTCCCACTACAAAGAATCCAAAATGACAAATTTCATTCATGCATTGTGTTGGGCCAAGAATTACCACGCATGACCAGACCGGAATAAGGCTTTGTCCAAAGCCAAGCCTGGAAAGGAGACATTCTATACAAGGCACTTGAGAACCTAAGCAGGCACCAGCTAGGAGGAAAGAACAGGTCAGATATCTACAATGCTTGGCCTGAATGGAAATCTCAGCCAACTACATACTAAAGCACCACCAAGACGTGACACGCGACAATTAAAGCACAACTAAGACCTAGAAAAAAGGTTTCTACTTTCATGGAAGACTTATTCCACGTAATATACAAAGAGTGTGGAGCAATTGACTGAGCAAAGATAACGGCAGGCAGATTATAGAGTCAACAACCTACCTCCGGGTAAATAGGGCACAAGGCCTATTTGCTAGGAACGTCCAAAACAACCAGAAGAGAGCCGTTATGAGCAAAGTATAAATAACAAAGTAGTAGTAGGAGAAAGCATCACCTACTATTCACTGATTCTTACTTTCATTTTATCATTGTAAACCTCTTAAGCGTAATTATTAAGCATTCATGCTCTGTTTCTAGCCTGACATACACATTCCCTATCAGGATAGACTAAAAGATTGTAACAATTCCTCCTGGCTTGGTGCCCGTGGTTTTTTCCCTTATTCCCAGGCTTTTTCCACGTATAAATCTTTGTGTCATTGTTTTTACTTCATTTTCTTATTCAGCAATATTAGTCAGGCAATTCAATTGAGTTAGATCACCCCCTGAAAACTCCCCTGGCATGACGTTCTCATTTAGTAAAATCCCTGCTAAAACACATCGCATTTCATGCCTTGTGAATTAACTTTCTCCTTTATGCACTAGAAATAGTGTTTTGTCCGGTTTGGGGGAAGTTCACTCATAGAGAGTGCGAGTTAATCTAAACTAGCTCTCCGAACAATAGAAAGCATGTATCATATAGTTTAGTCTAGTTTGCATGAATTGTATATACTTATCACATGTAAATATTTCACATATAGTTTGCATATAGTATAGAATCATTCATCATTCATATCATTCATTTCCATAATTCCTTATTGTTTTGTTCATTGGGGACAATGTCCATTCTAAGTGCATGGACGGGGAATTCTAACACTATCTAACTCAAAAAAAATTGAAAAATGATAAAAAATTTGAAAAGTTTGAAAAATTCGAAAACATGTTCTTCTCTTTTGTAATGTAGAAATGTATATATTGTATACATTTGTTTGATTGTGTTCACTTGTAATACCCGCCCTTTTAGGGACCCGTTGACCAACGTTGACCGACCTTTGGGGCAGGTGAAATCTTTAAGAATGCATGCAAGAGATGCCTTGCGTCTTGATAGACTTTGGGGATGAGTGGTACTCGATATAGTAGAGGCTACTTGATCTAGTAGCTTTGGTACTCGATCGAGTAGGGGCCACTCGATCGAGTAAGTTAGTTACTCGATCGAGTAGCGTCTTTTCAGCGAGGGTTTATAATCGTGTTTTAATAAATTGCAAATCATTTCCGCCTCTTTCCTTCAGACCTAGATGAGGCCTTTCTCCATTCCCTTAACTATAATTCCTTCCAAGGGAGCCTTTGAGGATGCTAGTGCCTTGAGGATGGGTTGCTTGAGTCGGGTAGCAGTCTTAACGCCGTTATGAGAGGTATAGGTATGTCACCATCATCATCTTTTTCGTCATTGTTCCTTGTATGGTTGTGGTAGTAGTAATAGGTGTTTATGCTGTTTGTATAGGGGTTTTGCTTGCTTGGTTGATGTTATATGGTTGAACAAGGAATCGCTGCTATTGGCTAAAGGTATGTTCGCCTACTCAGTTTATGTTGCTTGTTTAGGGTGTCGGTTGTTGTTGTTATTGTTGTGGTTGTTGTTGTTGTTGTTGTTGTTGTTGTTGTTGTTGTTGTTGTTGTTGTGGTTGTTGTTGTTGTTGTTGTTGTTGTTGTTGTTGTTGTTGTTGTTGTTGTTGTTGTTTTCGTTGTTGTTGTTGTTGTTGTTGTCGTTGTTGCGATTCAGCTGCTGTGATTGATCGTTTGTGGTTTTCGTGGTGCGTCCTCGGCTCAGTTCAGTCACTTGCAGGAGTGGCTTTACGCCCTAGTTTCGCCCTCCGTGGACCCGCCACGGGAGGGGATGTGCACATTAATGTGACAGGGTTTATCGCTCGGCATGATGCGCGGGGATTTGGTGGGGACGGCAGCGGTCCCCACTGGCAGGGCTGGTCCAGTGGACAGTCGGTGACGGTGTTTGATTGGAGTATTGAGGCTTGTGTGTGTGGTATGTTGTGTTTATAATGAGTTTTCTGTTGTTGCTATATTGTCCGCAGTAGTAACCTTGTGTGGTTGTTTTCTTATTTGCTTCTGTTGTGTCTGCCGTGATCCCTTATGTTGAGCAGTCTGTCTTAACAGGTGATGTCTTGGATAGTCGCTAGAGTCTTGGCGGGATGAGTCTTCTCGAGTTATCACAGGAGTAGTTTACATAGTGTTGATGAGTTATATCGTTTGTGCTAGTAGTTTTGGTTTAATCACTTGTAAAGTTATTATAAATGTTCTTTTATCGACTTTTGATGATTACTTTCCTCGGGTAACCGAGATGGTAACTTCTTTATATGCTAGGGAAGGTCTTGTTAAGGCTCCTTGGTCTATGGGAGTGTTACAAAGTGGTATCAGAGCGACGATTTTGGAACCTGTAACAAATGAGCCTAATGAACGTAGTGAGTTTAATAAAATGAACCTGGTGTATGTATATTGGGAGCCCCAGCTGATGCTAGATTTTGGGTGAGTAGGCGCCCTCATTTCAAAATCATGGCCCCATTATGCTTAAGCCAGTCACTGGGTATGGAAATGTTGAGTCGGCAATTATGTGCCTAATGTGTATAGTGGTCATACTAGAATTATTCATGGTAAAGTTTCAGTTGAAGTTAGCATGTGTGTAATGGTTATCCTAGAATCATAAATGGTGAAGTTCCTAATGAAGTTAATATGTGTGTGATGATTATGAAAAACGTGAAAGTTGTACACGAGTAGAAGTGTGTGTGAAAAGAGTAGAAGTGCGGGATAATGTATAGAATGTGGTGATGGTCGTGTTTGCTTCAAATAGTTGGTGATAGTAGTTCCTATAAGAATTATAGGTCTTATAATAGTAATAATAATAATAATTAAAGAGTTGTGAATTTGTGATGATGATTATCAAAATAATAATGGTTGCGTATGATATATGTTTGGTTGAATGCTTCCGCTTGTGACATGATTAACTTGAGTAACCTAGTTTGCTTATGTTGAGGCATAGTTAGATTCCTAGTAGACTTGAATGATACATGATTACTTGAAGTTGGATGAGTGCTTAGAGTAATATGAGTATAAGTGTTATTAATGAAATTGTAGACGAAATATTAGAAGTGAAATAACATGTTGAATGTATGCATGAGAAAGCTAATTGTGTAGTCAATTAATTTAGTAATGCCATTGTGCAATGAAGTGATATGTACTCTGGTCAAATGAAATCGTCGTGTTGCATATGAGTAGTGATAGTGTGTGGGAATGAATGTAATAATCTGTGACAATTCTCGAATTTATTTTGGAATCGACACGCATTGTTGTTTTGCAGGAACCGTTACTTCAACCCGTGACTTTGACCTCGTTCTTAATCTTGTACTTCCGACCGTGTACCTAGACTTGCTTGACCGAGTATGAGTGCCTACTAGACCGAGTAGACCTCATTCGATCTAGTTGGGAGGCTATACCGTCGAGGAAGTAGGAATTCCCTACGGAAACTCGACCGAGTAGCACCTACTCGATCGAGTAGAGGCCACTCGATCGAGTACCTTACTTACTCGATCGAGTAAGTGCTACAGTACTCGCATATCCGCGGGATAAACCCCTTTTCTTTTGTTCATTCTCTTACTTTCTTTCCTAATCCCGCAAACCCTAAGCTCTTTTCCTCTCAAATTCTTTGTTTCTTGCTACTTATGGTGCTTCAATCTAGTGATTTTCTTGCTTCAATTTGTTCCCTTTTACTTCCTAATTGATTAAGGTATGAATGCTTACTTTATTTCCAGGTTTTTAGTTAAGTGAAATCACATAGGATGATATAAAGTGTTCAAAAATCGATTTACATGTGTTAAAACTTGCTTCTAATTGTTGTAACATGATCTAAGTGTTTTGCTTTGATGATTTTAGTTGTTAGGATGCAAAAATCAAATTAAAATTGAATGTAATGTGGACCGAAATTTCTAGAGTTTGAGAAATTGAATTAATTTTTGATTATCTATTGCATATAAAAGGATGAAAATTGAGTGATGTATGTTGTATATATCATGTATGGAGTTAATTTTTATGATTTTCACCCCAAAATTTGTCTTAAAACTCCGTTTTAAAAGTGCCCCAAATTGAAATTCGTCTCATATAATTGCAAATTTGGGTGGTACATGAATATGTATTGAAGGTTTGAGTCCTAAAAGTAATAGTCGTTGAGTTAATTCATATTAATTATGTCCAATTTTTCACAACTGTAGAGACCGTCTGAGCTTTATGAATTTGAATTTTACTTGTAAATTGGGAATTGTTGGTGATAGTGTGTACTTAGATGATTCTTTTGTGATCATATGTGTATGCTTTGTGCGTTTTGGTGTATATGTAGTGGTGTATTTAAATTGTATGTTGAAACAGATGCCAAGACTGAAGATAAGAACCAGACAGAGTAAGAGGGGTAGGGCTTCCGCGCCCGAAATGGGGGAAGGGAGGGAACCGGTAGTTCCAGATGTACCCGAATACCCGTCTGTGGTATTTGCAGACTTCACACAACGGAAAAAGTTTGTAGCCTTACAGTCCCGTAAGATGAGACCGACCCGCTGTGTGGACACGACCATGTTGGATGATCTGGGTATTGAGACCGATGTCTGACACATTTTTGAGACCTTGGGGTTCACCGGACTTTACCGCCTACGGAAGCATTCGTATGCCTTTCTGACCCTCGAGTTCATGAGCTCGTTTAAATACGAGCCGGTGGAACAATCTGAAGAGTTCCGCCTCATGAACACCAGCTTTGTCTTGACCACGGACATGTTTGCTTCCCACCTTCGCTTGGCTAAGCCTGTCGAGGGAGCCCTTCGTGACATACCGACTGAGTGTAGGATTTGCAGTCTTATGCCTTGTATCATCGGGAAATTAGCTCAGCTCCCACTGCTAGTGACATGTTGAACAATAATGTGCAACATGTCACATTAAAGATCTTTCATCGTGTTGTGTCGTGTCTCCTCTCTGAGAGGTCTGATATGAGTAAGTTGAACTCGCATGAGTTGATGCTTCTGATGTCATACCTTAACCCCGAGCGGACTGAGAGAGTGGTCTTCAGTGCTCTCGCTATGATGTGTGCCAGTCTTGCCTTGATGGCCTCAGCTAGCACTAGGATTCTGAGTTGTGGTGCTATTGCCAACCGTTTAGCTGAGAAGCTAACTTCCTTTGAGGCTTCCTCGGAGTACACCCATCTAGCTACCCCGGTACCTACCATGGACAGAGCTTATTTCCTCGACCTGAAATGGTTGAGAACCCTAGAGGATGGGAGTTTAGCGTGGAGAGTATGGGGCATGAGCTGGATGAAGATACCCGATCCTGAGCATCTTCCACCAACAAAGCCTTTAACCGCGGCGGTGGTAGGTGTCGAGTCTGACGAGGAGGAGGATGAGGAGGCACGTCCTGCGAGGCAGGCATACTTCATCGACTCGGAGATCCTCCGAGTCATGCCTGAGCCGTGGAAGGGGGAGAACGTGAGAGCTGTGGAGGATTGGCCTATGTTAGGGAGAGGGCCACACCGAGTGAGGAAGAGGATGGCTGAGACACAGCCACAACCGGCATCACCACCACAATACCCGTTTCCTAGTTACCCTTTTCTTGATACCCCGTAGACAAGTGAGAGCTATCTGGCCGAGAGAGTGTCCTCTACCTTGACGCTCTGGAACATGCATGAGATGACATATACTCAGGGCATTGGGACCTCGGGACCACATCCGGTTTGGTGGAGGGGAGTCGGGGATTACAGCGTGGTTTTCCACTCCTACGGGGTGGATATGTCCACATGGGGATCACCTCAGTAATACCCTTACAGCGGCTTGACACCTTGGTATGTGAGACCAGATGTTGGAGCCGGTGGTGATGTGGATCTGGGTGTGTCAGGAGCAGGCACCTCGTGTGGTGATGGGGATGAGGATTATGTCATGGATGAGCAGCAACAGCAGTAGGAGTGATACTCCATTCCTTTATCATGTCTGTAGTTGTGTTGGATGTTAGTTTGCTTTAGTTGGAACCTTCTCTTTTCGTACTCTTCGTATTTTGGTTTTTATTGGCGGCCATAAGGCCGTACTTGCTTATTCCTAGACTTATGTTACAGGATTTGTGGTCGGCTTTGTTTAAATATGTGTCCTCCGACAATAATGCGATCACGGCTGTTGATCATGATGATCACATGTTTAAATCTCATTATAAAGGATACAATTGGGAAGTAATATTTTACTATCAACTGGTCCACACATATCGGTAATGATTGGCTGACTAGAGTTTGACATTACTGTCGTGCGATGGTGGTGATCAGTTGATCCCCTAGGTCATACCTATAGGGCAACACTCTTAATTGATCATTTAATTGATCGTATAACGTTACGAGTCAATTAAAATATTTAAAATTGACGGAAGATTTTGGAAGTATTATTTACATATCTCATTGAAATTTGATTAAATGAGATACGGTCTGAGTAACCGAATTGTTTCATTACTCAGATGAAATTATTGTTTAAAGAAATAATTGAAATTGAATGAATTGTTATAAATACAAGTTATTGTGATTTATAAATTGGTAAAATTTTTGGGTACAAGTAATTATGAATTACTAAGTCGATTTTTTGTGTATGACGTATTTTTATTAATACGTTGATTTTTAATATGTTAAAAATACATAACAAATTTATGTTACATATGACATGTGACATAAGACAAATTGACATTTTGACAAAGATAATATGGAGTCCATATTATCTATGTGTGCCGAAAATTAAGAGGAGGATTAGGCTTAAATTAAGTTGATTTTGTTAGTGGTAAGCACAATGATTACCTACTAACTAGCCATGCAACCCTAAGGCTCATTGTAAAGAACAACTCTAGCATGCATTGGCTCTCTCTAATCCCCCCCTTCCACCCGGTTTTTTGAGATGAAAAACCACTTTGGTTTTTCATCTTATTTCACCTAATATACACTAAAATGTAGTTAGTGTATTATTCATTATTCATTCATCTAAAATTTGAGTTTTAGAAAGATAAAAATTCTTCTTTCTCTTTCTTCTCTCTAACCGAAAAATAGAGAGTTCCATAATATTTTTGGGTCAATTTTTCCTACAAAATTAATATTGTCTAGTATTCATAATATTAATTTTAATTAAGAGTGTGCTTTGGGTATTAAGCTTTGGGAGAGATCCTACACTTGGATCTTAGTTCTTCCACTAAGGAAAGCACAAGAACAAGAGAGAAAGGGGATCTCTCTTGTGCCCATATAAACCAATATTCCAATGTAAGAGAAAGATTTCTTCTTTATATTGTTTATAAGTTTGCATGCATAAGATCACCATTAATTTTATGACAAATTAAAATATAACATATAGGAATATGTTAAGTATATAGATCTACTTTTCCTTCAATCGGTATAAAGAGCCATTGTAATACTCCGTATTTATACGTCTTGGGGTACTCTATCGAGTAGGCCTTACTCTGTCGAGTAAGGGTAAGTTGCGTTTTAGAAAAGTTTCGACTGACACAGAGGGTACTCTATCAAGTAGCCTTAGGTACTGATAGAGTAGGGGGTACTCTATCAAGTAGCCTTAGGTACTGATAGAGTAGGGGGTACTCTATCAAGTAGCCTTAGGTACTGATAGAGTAAGGGGTACTCGATCGAGTACCTCAGCTACTCGATCGAGTAGCCGGTTTACGGGGTGATAATTCGACGGGTTTTGTTAATAACACAGATTAATATATAAATCTTTCCGTCACTTTCATAATACACCTTTACAAACCTAATAGCATTAAAAGGGAGATTCAAGTTACGTTCTTCGCATTCATCCGTGTTGTTGACAAATCCCGGAGCTTGAGAGGTCGGATTTCATCGTTCTTTGTATCGTTGTGATCCTTGTGTCAAGGGTAAGTCCTACGTACCATTTTTATAGCTTTTGGTTAAGATTGTTTAAACCCTAATATGGGGAATTGGGGGTTTTGTTGTAGATAATGATTGGTAGTGATTTTGTGTATGTATGATAGGAGGAGGATTTGTAGAAGAGGCTTTTTGATACAGCTGTTGAGACCGTCTGATTGTTATGCTTTCCAGGTAGGATTTCCTACTCAGTATTAGTCCCATAATGGGATTATTGTTAATGTGTTAAGATTGATTGTTTGTTATAGTAATTGTATTGTGACGGCTGTGATTGTGATTGTACACTGTTGATAGATTCAGACGATTGTTGATATTGTGATTGTGATTGGTTGCCTATGGTTCTCGAGATGCGTTCTCGGCTGAGTGGAGTCACTTGCGGGAGTGGCTTCACGCCCTAGTTTTGCCCTTCGTGGAACCCTCCACGGAAGGGGATGTGCACATTAATGGACAAGGTTATCGCTCGGTATGATGAGCGGGGCTTAGGTGGGAACGGCTGCGGTCCCCATGGCAGTAATGGTCCAAAGGGACAGTCGATATTGAGATGATGGGAATTGGTTGGTGGAGTGTGTGTGTGTGTGATGATTCAAATTTGTCTGTTTATCTTATTATTGTTATCTATATTGATTGTGTGATTAGTACTGACCCCGTTTAAATGTTTTAAAAACTGTGGTGATCCATTCGGGGGTGGTGAGCAGTTGCTTGGCAGGGATATCTTGAATACGCGTGGGATCTAGCTGGGGATGGAGTCATCACATATCAGAGTCTTTAGTCTTCCGCTGTGTTTGTTAGGACAGTTCCTTTCAGTTGGTTTATAGTTTGAGAACAGTTGTATTTTGCTTACAGTTGGTTTTGTAATGTAATCACTTAAACTTATTTAATAAAGTATGTTTCTTCATTGTCTTATGATTATCATGCCTCGGGCAACCGAGATGGTAGCATCCTTATACCTGAGTGGTCCTGGTAAGGCACTTGGAGTATGGGGGTGTTACAAATGGTATCAGAGCGACGATCCTGAAACCTGTAACCAATGAATTCAATGAATATAGGGAGTCAATTAAAATGAATCTGGGGTAAAGGTTGTAGGAGCTAATGCAAAGACTTGGGAGACGTCCTAAAGTCGCGAACTCGCCCTATAATTTTGAACCGGTCACATGGGATATGAGTCGGGATCGCTATGTGTTTACCTTGTGCTTTGTGTACCTATGGAGTGACGTGTGGCATGAATCAGTGGATGTATGTATGTGGAGAATAGGGAATGTGTAGAAAAGATGGTGATAATGTGATTTCGTATGTTGTTGATTGAAAGCATGTTGCATGATAGTTGATTTACAATGTTGGTTGGAATTGTTAGAAAAGTGTATGAGAATGATGAGTAATGTGTTGGAAATAGATGAATTGATTGGAAAAGATGGAGTAGCAATTGCATAAGAATATGAATTTTGTGATTATGAATATGTTTAGGTGACGAAGTGTAATTGTAATGTTGTTATGCTAGTAACATGTGAATAGGGGATTTGATGTCATGTATTTGTGATTTTGTTTACGAAAGGTAATAGAATAAAAACATGTGGGTAAGTCATAATTGGCAAGTTAGATAAATTATGTGCATGATGAATGTTGTTGCTTGGCTTTTGAAAATAGTAACATATGATTATGAATACTGGTCTTATGAGTTTTGGACTGGTTTTGTTTGCTTGGTTGTTGTTTAAGCTATTTGGAAGTAAAAATCAAATAGTTATGTCGTCTGATTACAGCAAAGTTGTCTTTAAACTGTTATAACTTGAGATGCATAAATGATTTTGATGTAATTCCAATTGGAGGTGATAGCTTGTCCTTTTACGATTCTAACGATAGGTCACACGCCCAAATTGACCAAGAAATGAGTGAGTTATGACTGTTTTACGAAAACTGGACAGTGCTGAGAATGCGTAGGTACTCGATCGAGTAGCCTTGGTACTCGATCGAGTAGGGAATACTCGATCGAGTACGTCGCTTACTCGATCGAGTGTCCCTGGTAATTTGTTTTACGTGCTTCTGATCTTCACCTACTCGATCGAGTAAGTCCCTTACTCGATCGAGTGTCCTGTACTCGATCTAGTGACCCCTGTTTTGGGTCATATGCTTATCTTTTGAATTCGTTGCATATTATGTTTAATTCAAAGTTATTATTTTGCTTCTTTATGCATTGTTTTACATGTATGTTGGTCTTGACGCGTAAGTTACCCAATCTTGTGGTGTAGTGAGTGGCACCTGTGGTGAGTATGAGTTCGGTGGGAGGACATGAGTTATACGTGGTTGTAATAGATAGTGGAAAAAGAAAAAGGAAGGTTGTTATGGCTTAATCGAGACATAGAGCATGTTTTCTGAGATGAAATGGGATGAGTGACATGAGTGTGTGTTGAGTAACGTAAAAGTAAGTGAATGTGGGCAATGGATGATGTGAGTCTAAGGAACGTGAGAATGAAAGGATTGAGAGTAAGGATATGGATAGTGACAACTTGAGATGTGTAAAAAAAATTATGGAGGGAGGTAGTTAAGAGCCGTGTGGGTTAAGAATATACATAATGAAAGTTCGTTTTAAAGGGGTTGAGAAGAGTGGTATATAGTGAACTTTGTGGAGACATGTCGCGGGGTGGAGATTTGGCTTTTTAAGAGATGAAACTATTGTGGGTTTTCCTTGGGCAATTAGCGGTATGAAAGGAATTTTGATTTCTAGAGATGTAAGAAGGGAGATGCAATTGTTGAACAGTAAATGTTGATTCTATGGATGGATTAGTGGCAAGGGTGATTGATGACATAATAAGAGAATATTTGTGGTAAGAAAGAGTGAGATGATATCGATATGAAATAATTAGATGTGAGTTTTGGAGCAGTGAGAACGTAACCGGAACACTAAAGAGTTAGGTAGAAGTGATAAGAAGTTGAATGGTTAATTGATTTTGTAGATGTAAAGGAAAAGAATGAGGGGAATAAAACTAAGAAAATGTTGACCGGAGTTATGTGATATAGAGGTAAGGAGTCGTCGAGATGTGTGCTACCAATCATGAGGATGTTAGTTAATGGTTATAGAGGAGTTTTGGGACAACATGATTAGTAATGAGTTTCGAGGAATTAAGGGAAGTAAGAAGTTGGTAAAATATTTGCACGATACGAGATTTTTGGCGGAGAGTTAGATAATGACACAATTAAGGATAGTATTGGGAAGAATGTTGAGGTAGTGTTGTTGATGGATTTGATGTTCGTTATTTGGGATGCTAACCACAGATAGGAAAGAAATCGTGATGTTTAGAGATGAGTGAAGAGGTTTGATGTCCGGACAGTGGTAGTGTTATGGTTTTTTTTTTTTGACTAGTGGTTAAGGGTGATGGTATATTAGAAAGGTAGCAATTCTAAAGAGGTTGATTTTGGTAGAGACCAGATGGATATGTATGGTTGTGAGAGGGTATAAGATGTGGTTAGATGAGGCGGATGCTAATAGTTGAATAGTAATGGTATGGTTATACTTGGCAGGAAGTGATGGTAGTGCGAATGGGGGAAAAGGTTATGAGGGGCATATGAGTTAAGCTCGGGCGGCAGGTAACCTATGTTGAGTGGTAACTTACGTGATCAGGATTGACTGGTTGGATGTGATTATGGGTTTATGTCATATATATAAATGTTTGTGTGAGGTTGTGACCTCACAAGAAATGGTATGGTGTGATAATTATAAGTTGTTATCTGAATTTTCTGTAATACATGTTGGATACGAGAACGTAATGGAAGGATGTTTAAAAAGGTAATAATTTGACTGTTTTGGCATGACTAGTTATGCCTGTCTATATTCATGGTACATATCAATCTGTGATATGGTAAGGGAATGATATTCACGAGGTTATTACCTGTTTAATTCATAAAATATGTGGTGTTATGATTTAGTAAAGTGGATTTGAGTAAGTTTTTCTTGTCTGAGAAATTATTCTGAGTCCGTATTTATGGGAGTTGTATGCAGTCGTGATGACTATCGATGTGGTTGTGGTGCCTCGGGTGGTGATCCGGGCACGATATTTAGTGTTGTGATGCGGGTATTTTCGCACTGCGGTGTGGCTGTTGGTGGCGGTGTTGTGATGCCGTCACCGGTTGTGGTGGAGTAGGCAGGATGATTATGATTCGAGTTTCGAAAGTACATAGCAGTTATACATAGATTGTTGTTTTGTTTGATGTTGTTCCCTGCGAGTTTCAGTTTGTGCAGATAGACAGTTGTCTTGTTTATTGATGTTTTCTTTACCTGGTTAAGTTGGGAATGAGGGTAGAGTATGATATACATAGAGTTGTATATGTTTTCGTTGTTGTCATAGTATAGTGACATTCTGTTAATGGGACACGGTTGTGAGAGGTTGTTACAATAATTATGATCTTGTTCTAGTTAAGGTTTCAGTAGACATAGTAATGGCAAGTGAGTCGTAGAACATGTGTGGTAATGACCCGAAAGATGCAGGTGGTGCATAATCTTTTGTTGAGACAGTGAGTGTAGGGTATTGGGAATTAGTGTCATGTTAAGTTGTGTATGAGTTTTGCGGTAATGGAAGAAAGAACTTGAGGATCTAGTGTGCGTGTACGTAACGATTGTGGATTGTGAGTTATGCTTCTGGGAGATAAGTGCCTTACATAGAGAGGTATGTTGTTTTGGAGAAATAATGGAGAGTTAGTATGGTGATTTTGCTACGAGTTTTATGGTATAGGTTAGGTGGTATGCCAAATGAGTTGAGTTATGAGAAATGTTTAAGTAAGAGAGCCTTGGATATATGCATGGCAGTGTTTAGATTATAGGTGGTTATCTTTGACATGCGGTGGTGATGAGGATAATGAGCCGATATAGCTAGGATTTAGTATTAGAGAGTTACGAGGACGTAACATTTGTCTTAAGAGGACTAGGATGCGATAAAAGAGAGTTTCATGGTGGTGCATGTTGTAATATAATTGGAAGTAGAGTGTTAGCGTAGCGTAAAGGAGGGATTTATTTTGTGGATGATACTTATAAAAGGCCATGACCGTGCTTGTAGTAGTGTGATGCTTCAGAGTGTGAGAATATTTTATATAGTGTTGACAGTTGGTGGATGATGTTATGAGCCTGAGTAAACTTCGAGGACGAAGTTCCTTTTAAGGGTGGTAGAATGTAACATTCCGTTTGATGTCTATGAGTGTCTTGATATGGGATTTGGTAGTGGATGATATATTACGGAGCTAGCAGCGTTAAAGGATGGTAGTTGGTAGTGTATGGAGTTAGTGTTGAGAGAGATATAATGGAGTTGATACGATATCGTGAGCCATGTTGTGGAGGTAGGAATAGTTAGTGGAGTTGGTGTTACAAGTTCATGTTTGAGTTGGAGTTTTGTTTTGAGTTCTTAGTCACGTTGTTGAGTCTTGATCGAGTTAATAGGTTTGTTTTTGAGTATGGGTTGAACTTCGGGGACGAAGTTCTTTTTAAGGAGGGAAGACTGTAATACTCCGTATTTATACGTCTTGGGGTACTCTATCAAGTAGGCCTTACTCTGTCGAGTAAGGGTAAGTTGCGTTTTAGAAAAGTTTCTGACCTGTAGGGTACTCTATCAAGTAGCCTTAGGTACTCGATAGAGTAAGGGGGTACTCTATCAAGTAGCCTTAGGTACTCGATAGAGTAAGGGGGTACTCTATCAAGTAGCCTTAGGTACTCGATAGAGTAAGGGGGTACTCGATCGAGTACCTCAGCTACTCGATCGAGTAGCCGGTTTACGGGGTGCTAATTCGACGGGTTTTGTTAATAACACGGATTAATATATAAATCTTTCCGTCACTTTCATAATACACCTTTACAAACCTAATAGCATTAAAAGGGAGATTCAAGTTACGTTCTTCGCATTCATCCGTGTTGTTGACAAATCCCGGAGCTTGAGAGGTCGGATTTCATCGTTCTTTGTATCGTTGTGATCCTTGTGTCAAGGGTAAGTCCTACGTACCATTTTTATAGCTTTTGGTTAAGATTGTTTCAACCCTAATATGGGGAATTGGGGGTTTTGTTGTAGATAATGATTGGTAGTGATTATGTGTATGTATGATAGGAGGAGGATTTGTAGAAGAGGCTTTTTGATACAGCTGTTGAGACCGTCTAATTGTTATGCTTTCCAGGTAGGATTTCCTACTCAGTATTAGTCCCATAATGGGATGATTGTTGATGTGTTAAGATTGATTGTTTGTTATAGTAATTGTATTGTGACGGCCGTGATTGTGATTGTACAATCGTTGATAGATTGCACGATTGTTGATATTGTGATTGTGATTGGTTGCCTATGGTTCTCGAGATGCGTTCTCGGCTGAGTGGAGTCACTTGCGGAGTGGCTTCACGCCCTAGTTTCGCCCTTCGTGGAACCCGCCACGGAAGGGGATGTGCACATTAATGGACGGGGTTATCGCTCGGTATGATGAGCGGGCTTAGGTGGAACGGCAGCGCGGTCCCCATCGGGCAGTGGTCGTCCAAAGGGACAACAAGATATTGAGATGATGGGAATTGGTTGGTGGAGTGTGTGTGTGTGTGACAGTTCAGCTGTCTGTTTATCTTATTATTGTTATCTATATTGATTGTGTGATTAGTACTGACCCCGTTTAAATGTTTTAAAAACTGTGGTGATCCATTCGGGGGTGGTGAGCGATTGCTTAAGGGGGATATCTTGGATACGCGTGGGATCTAGCTGGGGATGGAGTCATCACATATCAGAGTCTTTAGTCTTCCGCTGTGTTTGTTAGGACAGTTCCTTTCAGTTGGTTTATAGTTTGAGAACAGTTGTATTTTGCTTACAGTTGGTTTTGTAATGTAATCACTTAAACTTATTTAATAAAGTATGTTTCTTCATTGTCTTATGATTATCATGCCTCGGGCAACCGAGATGGTATCATCCTTATACCAGAGTGGTCCTGGTAAGGCACTTGGAGTATGGGGGTGTTACAGCCATGGTTGTTTGCATGCAAATCAGTTAAAAGTTTTTCAGAGTTATACGATTAACATATAAAACTTGTTAAATTTGTGTTATTATGAGATATCACGAAAATAATTTTGCATGTTAAAGTTTCTGTTCCTAAAATGTTTTTAGGATATCTTGGTTAATTTATGGATTTTATTGTTCATATTACATAATAATGACATTAAAAATATGATTTTATGAATAAAATTTCATTTTCGGACTAAAATTAGCTAAACTTTGAATTTTCTAGTGATTTTTGGATATGTTGTCACATATATTATTTTGAGATGACCTGTAAAATTTCATAATTTTTGGACTTCTTTTGCTCGAAAAATGGATTTTTCATTATTAAAATCGATTTTAGGTGAAAAAATAGGTTCATATGAGTTAAATTTCGAATCTGGTCATAGAAATTTAGTATGTTGTCACATGAAATTTTACAAGATGTGTGTAAAATATTTGGCTATAATGAAGTCATTATGCATGATTTATGATTTTTTGAAGAAAAATAGCATAAATAGTGACTTAATTAGTGAAATATTAATAAAACATACTCTATGACTAAGGAAAAACATTATATGTTGGATTTTATTATCTTTTTCAGATCTAAAATTGAAAAGTTTATGAATATAATTTTTCTCATGTTTTTATGGTTATTTTGTTAAAAATCGATAAACCGCAACATTGTTTTTCCGAATAAATTTCAAAATTTTTTTTTAACCTAAGTTTTTGAACATTATGAGTGTCATGGTATTTTTTTTTCCATAATGTTCATGAGTTTAAATTTCAAATTTCAAATTTATTTGAAATTTTGTGATTTATTTGAAGTTTATAGCTTTTTTTTTATAATTTTAAGTCCATTAATGAATAAATATTAGAAATATGAGTTAATTATGGTTATATAATTAGTGAAGACTAAATTTTGAGTCCTAAGAGGTTAGGGTAATTAACTTATGCATAAATATGAATTTATGTAATTTTTGTGATTATAAAATGTTGAAATCACGCAAATCCATAAAAACCGAGTAATATACGATATTGGCTAATTAAAGGCGCTTTAGCATAAAATTGGGCATGTTCATACATATTATAATGCTGCATTTTCTTTATGATTGTCATATTTTTATTTATGTAATTTCGAATTATGTAATTTTTACTTAGTATAGCCTTAGTTTTTAATTGGTATTACCCGAAATGTATGGGAATATCGATTCGGTTGTAATTTTATTGTGATCTCGTATCACCGTTTTGTAATTTAATAGATTTATTTTATTTTAGTTACAAATGTATAATAGGAAATTATGTAATTTATTATGTAATTTTATTTATTTCGGAGTTCCAAAAGACAGATTTCTTCAAGATGGCGATACATAAAGACGGTGTTACCTCGAGATGCGTGACACAACCAAAGTTCAAGGGACCAATGGAGTTGGTTTCTGAATATGTAATAGTTTATTAGATTTTCTATTTTAGGAAGGCCATACTAGGATTTACTTTTATACTTTGCATTTTTATTTATATGTCACATGCATCGCTAAATCGCCATAACTAAAACATGCATCTTCATCTAATCGAGTTCATCGACCGTGTCAATTACAATTATCGTAGTTCACCGCTTTAGTTCACTTAAAACGTGATAGATAATAAATTGACATGACCTCTCGCTAAAACAAATCAATTGAGACATAGCCTTACCAAATAGTAGAAACCATGAAAACCTATTTCGCGAGGGAGTGCACTCGGCCACCCCGGGTTACAAACCTTTTTACGTAGGGGAAGTGGGTGATGAATGTCTATCCACTGAATTCATGTTGATGAGGGTTTCATCGGCTACCCCGTGCCCAAGTTAATATGGGTTTGGATAATGGACACTTTTATTCGAAATTTGGATTGAACTCAACAAAAGTTTTTGATAAGGGTTTCATCGGCTACCCCGTGCCTTGTCGGATGTGTTTTGGGCTATAGATAAATATTAGAGTAAATTTATCGACCAAGTGTTCTAAAAGTAGAATCGATTAAAATTTTAATCCACCAAGTTATATTGATAAGGGTTTCATCGGCTACCCCGTGCCTAAGTCGATATGAATTTGGGTCTTGGAATCATTTATCTAGTTGGGTAGAGGTCACTAGAAAAATGCATAAAACTTGTTTAAATCACAATTTTTACGAGTATTATTATTAAAACGACATTTGTTTTACTCCTTCTATTTTGTTTTGTAGACCACTTCTTCTTTTCTCATAACAAATGGCAACACCAACCCCTAACGCCACGCCTCTCGCTAATTCATCATGGCTCCGATCCTTCATGGATCGATGTAAACTTGAAAAGAATGGGTCAAATTTCTCCGATTGGGATGCCCAACTCAAACTAGCTGCCCAAGGTGACGACAAGCTTCGTTACCTTACCTAGGCCTCTCCACCCGAACCTACTACTAGGTCGACCGCCGCCACTAGGGAAGCATATGAGGCTTACCATAAGGAGGCCGCCGCAATGAAAAACGTCTTGATATTTGCGATGGAGGCGGATCTCCAAAGGAGAGCCTTTAAAATGGGCACCGCTAATGAGATTTACTCCAAGCTTGTGACAATGTTTTCACAAACTCCGCGGATCGTCCAATATGAGGCGGCCGCGACATTCTTTGATCTCGACTTCAAAGAGGGCCAAAAGGTTAGCCCTCGTGTGCTCAAACTTATGGAGCTTGTCGAGACCTTGAAAATTCAAAAGGTTGAAATCCCCAAAGAACTAATTGTAGATAGGATTCTACACTCCTTATCCAAGGTCAAAGCGTATGTTCAATTCCGGGTGAATTTTAACATGCAAGACAAGGATGTGTCTCTTAAAGAATTGCACAAGTTACTTGTGCAAGCCGAGAGGGACATGGGGTTAAATGTGAACCCACCAAAGGATGTGCTTAACATAAGCACCAAAAGCAAGGGGAAGTTCAAGAAGAATGGGAGGAAGGGTAAGAAACAAGCTCACACCTTCACCAAAGCAAAGGCTAATGATGCTAGCACTTCAAGAATCAAGAAGGGTCCTCTTGATAAATGCCATTATTGTAATGGTATGGGACATTGGAAAAGAAATTGTTCCAAATACCTTGGTGATATTAAGGCTGGAAAGATCACTCCAGTAGGTAAATGACTATCCTTTCTTTTATGTTCTAAATCAACTATGGTATTGTGATACAAAGTTGTGATAATGTATCTCCCTTTTTATTGTAAATAGGGCCTCCACCAAGCAAAGACAAGGGAAAGGAAAAGCAAGCATGAGAAACCATCAAGAAGCTAGGAATAGCTTTCATGGAGCTTTGTTTTTTATTATCTTATTTTATTCATGTTTTGGATTTTAGAACCTTTAAGTTTCCGTGTTCGACATGGAAAGGTATTTTGGATAATTGGTTGTATTTTGGATAATGGTGGCTTGGTTTGCAACCCAAGTCATCCGTTTTATCATTTTATCCTTTGTTCTAAAATCCGTATTTAAATGCTTGCTCTTAGAAACATATGATTATTCACTTAAAGTGATCTAATGGACAAATATAATGACGGGATTCATTATATGTCCACAATGCTTAAGGCTTGTGTATGATCATTTACAAAGTGATTTTGAGTCTATGAACTCTTTTAAAGGAATGTCAATCACCAAAAGCACTTACGATATCTAAAACTATTAGTCAACCTATGAGATAGTTCTCCTTATAATTCAAAATCATTATTTGTGTCTCATATGCTATCTTTGAATCTATAGTGTATTTATTCAAAAGATAGAGTGGGAGAAAAATGAGAACACAACACACGAGGCAAGATAAAATTGTAGACTTGTGTAAAAGAGATCTACGCAAGAGAGAATGATTTGAATAAAGGTATATCTATTTATATAGTATACCCAATAGATGAGATCTATGGTCTCAAGTAAGTTCTATATGACTAAAGAGACCAAGTGAAGTAATCATAAGAGTATGTTCTCAAGATAACTACACGAGGAGACCAAAAGAAAGTTTTGGAAGAAAAATGACTAATGTAAAGTCTTAACAAGAGTTTTGACTAGTTTATGAAAAATTTTGACCAATAGTTTCAACCTTGAGATTTACTTAAGAGCCTAAATGAATCAAAGTAACATACTAGTTATAATCGAGTTGCAAAGATTGGTATACCGATATCTTCAATGGCCATGTTTTAACCACGCAGATGTCATTACTTAAACTCATTATGAAATGGTTAAACCTCCTTCCGAAAGGGTATTTCGAAGGACGTGTTCTAGATATTATTTATATTTGAATAATGACATTGCTACACATCATTATGACATGTGTGAGTTAGAGATTAAAATCTCTATTAATAAGGTTAAGATGAGACCACTTCAAAATTAGTATTTTTAATTGATATAATGGGAACATATATGGTTTTATCTTAATAACTTGGCAATGCAATTTATATTTCAATTCTTGAAATGTTTCAATTAAAAAGTAAATTTCGAAACATGTGGAATTAAGTGGGAGTTTAGAAATTATCATGTGAAGACATGGAATTTAGTGGGAGCTATCATCCTTTGAATGTTTACAACTCATCACTCATTAGGAATGACGAGCTAATATCTCCTTTCACAAAGAAGTATTTGAGTTTTCAATTCTGGAGGAATATGGACTATGATGAATCCAATTACATCAAGAGATATTGGATTAGTATTAAGAAATACACATCGTATCAACATACTCCTAGGTTATTCATGTAAATGAAAATGGAATTGCCATTAGCAGTTATGGTCGTTCATTGAACCTAAGAACGGTTGATCTCATGATTATTAGTAACTAATGTTTCCGCCATTAGAATAATCATGCATATGTCCAATGGTGAATCATATGTATGAGAACATGATGATTCATTGGCAAGCCATACAAGAAACGTCATGAATTCTCGAGGAGAATCCGATGAGCGATTTCAGTGTTTGACAGAATACTCTGTTATGTGTCAAGAGGTTGCACATATTATAGAAAATCTGAACACACGCAAAGATTTATGAAAATCGTAAACTTTTCAAGCTAAAAGGAGAAATAGGAAGTTTGGAAAGATACTTAGTTGAATAAGAAGTTACTCAAAACTAACCTTTCCTAATATGCTAGGACTTGTGAGAAGTGCTAGGCTAATCATCTTGACAATTTATTGCAAGACTCTACAAAACATATACCTAGTGCATTGTGTGTGGATGGAGTACTTGATTAGTACAAGTTATATCATTCATCACAAATTTGTTCGTTATGTGATAATCGATAAGAAAGTTCTTTCAAGATAAAGAACCGAAACCAAGGTCGGGAACCTTGATATGTACCTGGTAAGGTTCATGCTATGAGCGATAACATGAATGTAAAGGATAATACGATTAAGAAGTTTAAACACATGGACACGTAACATATTGAACTTCTATTGAAATCAACAAGTGTTTACACACTTACGATAAGCATCACAAGGTTGTAATCTTGTATTGACTACCCGAGTGTGATGTCGACATTTGTCGTTTGAGTTATTATTAACTCACCATATACTTTGTTACATCCTAACGGGTTGTGGAGACAATTGAACCCCGTTAAAGTGAACATGGATTAGCATTGTATTTGCCCATAGTCACTTGTATGAGGTGACGTTTCGAAGTGACTAGAGTGTGATGCGATTGATGGCAAGTTCAAGTGCCATAAAGTCATGTGAGATGACTAGTCGATCACATAGGCAGACTGTTAGGAATTTTTTGTCGGGCCTTATGACCGCTTATAGAGTTCTGGCAAATTTATATAGCCTGGTCGTGGCGAGAGCTGCTATAGTATTCAAATGAGTCGATTCTTTTGACTAAAGACTATTCGCCTAAGATGGCACAGTTTCAGATTAACTTTGATTTGTGTTACTACGACCTTCGTAAATGGGGTCAAATGGGCATATTTTGGGTTATGATGGCTGTGGCTAGTTGAAGGGAATGAGTGCGATAGGAATTGTCTACCCCTAGTCAGGGTTATCACAATATCTCAGGGCCACTCGAGGAGTAATGAACTGGAAATGCGTGGCCACGCTCGGAATGTATCCATGGTGGATAAATCCGGTCAATCAGTTATTCTCCAGATCGAGGAAACCACTCTCGATATGATCACTTGCAAGTACGACCTGAAAGACACCTTGCATTGAGTGGGAGATTGTAATAGGACAAGAGAATTGGTGACGCACGATTGTTGGAATATGTTTCCTCCGACAATAATGCGATCACGACTGTTGATCATGATGATCACATGTTTAAATCTCATTATAAAGGATACAATTGGGAAGTAATATTTTACTATCAACTGGTCCACACATATCGTTAATGATTGGCTGACTAGAGTTTGACATTACTGTCGTGCGACGGTGGTGATCAGTTGATCCCCTAGGTCATACCTATAGGGCAACACTCTTAATTTATCGTATAACGTTACGAGTCAATTAAAATATTTAAAATTGACGCAAGATTTTGGAAGTATTATTTACGTATCTCATTGAAATTTGATTAAATGAGATACGGTCTGAGTAACCGAATTGTTTCATTACTCAGATGAAATTATTGTTTAAGGAAACAATTGAAATTGAATGAATTGTTATAAATACAAGTTATTGTGATTTATAAATTGGTAAAATTTTTGGGTACAAGTAATTATGAATTACTAAGTCGATTTTTTGTGTATGACGTATTTTTATTAATACGTTGATTTTTAATATGTTAAAAATACATAACAAATTGATGTTACATGTGACATAAGACAAATTGACATTTTGACAAAGATAATATGGAGTCCATATTATCTATGTGTGCCGAAAATTAAGAGGAGGATTAGGCTTAAATTAAGTTGATTTTGTTAGTGGTAAGCACAATGATTACCTACTAACTAGCCATGCAACCCTAATGCTCATTGTAAAGAACAACTCTAGCATGCATTGGCTCTCTCTAATCCCCCCCTTCCACCCGGTTTTTTGAGATGAAAAACCACTTTGTTTTTTCATCTTATTTCACCTAATATACACTAAAATGTAGTTAGTGTATTATTCATTATTCATTCATCTAAAATTTGAGTTTTAGAAAGATAAAAACTCTTCTTTCTCTTCCTTCTCTCTAACCGAAAAATAGAGAGTTCCATAATATTTTTGGGTCAATTTTTCCTACAAAATTAATATTGTCTAGTATTCACAATATTAATTTTAATTAAGAGTGTGCTTTGGGTATTAAGCTTTGGGAGAGATCCTACACTTGGATCTTAGTTCTTCCACTAAGGAAAGCACAAGAACAAGAGAGAAAGGAGATCTCTCTTGTGCCCATATAAACCAACATTCCAATGTAAGAGAAAGATTTCTTCTTTATATTGTTTATAAGTTTGCATGCATAAGATCACCATTAATTTTATGACAAATTAAAATATAACATATAGGAATATGTTAAGTATATAGATCTACTTTTCCTTCAGGCTTGTCATCCCGACTTGTGATTATGTGATAATATATATTATGTTTCGATAGTTTGAGGAGTTTTTTTACCTGAAGCCACTCGATCGAGTGCCCCTCACTCGGTCGAGTAGCTACAGGTGTGTCCACTTGGAGGTATTCTGATTTCGGGCTACTCGATCGAGTAGCTAAGATACTCGATCGAGTAGGGCCAGCTCGATCGAGTGCCTAACCCACTCGATCGAGTAGCACTGTTACAGGAACTTTGCGAAAATTAAATTGTTTGAATGCTTTTATTTTTGCATATTTCGATATTTATCATTGTTAGTGAAGGTTAGTAACATGTTTGGGTCGTCTTATTAGTTATGCTTGGGTTCGTGCTTGACTTATGGATGACGTTTTGTGAGAAATAGATGTGATGGGACAATAACACGTATTGTTGCGGGAATTGACACGTAAGTAATGTTATAAAGGTTCATATCTTTGTATGTATACATATCTTTACCTTGCAAGTAGTGGTTATGTGGCATCAGGTGTCGCAAGGTGAAAAATATTAATTGGTTCTTAATGCATTCATTTTAAATCCTCAACGTCAACAAGCAAGCTTTACTTATTATTACCGAAAAGACTTGTTACTTACTTCATGGAATTTTAATAATCATTCTCATAAAGTAGCAGGTGTGTATAAGTTGCTGTTAGTCGTGATTAGTGAGTAAGGTCGATAAGGTGCAATATGTGTCAGGTTCAGTGGCAGGAAAGTCGTTTGATGGTGAACTTCGGGGACGAAGTTCCTTTTTAGAGGGGAAGAGTAATGTCGCAAAAGAAAAAGCCGAAATTATAACAATTATTGTTGTATGTTGTAATGTTTTATAATGTCTTTGCTATATTTCAAGTACGAGTTTATAATTATTTCTAATAGTTTTGTGGAAGAAATTTGTTGCGTTAAGTGAAAATGAATAATTTACGTGTTATAATGAGAAGATGGTCATAATGAGACGGTGGTGTCATGAACAGTAGCAAGGTTGTCATCGGTAGTTACTTGATAGGATCGTTTGTTGCTTGTGGGTGTAGGATTGTTTGTTGCATGTGGCGTGTTCGGTAACCCTAATAGTGGTTTTTGGAGGTTTGAACATGTGGTGTGTGTTAGACAGTTGATGATGATGGTGTAGTGAGATGATGTTTCTAGAGATTTGTGAACCTATGTCGGGTAAACGGTGATGTCGACCTTAGTTTCGTGTCATGTGATTCGGGAGAGGATGAGTCGAACTTCGGGGACGAAGTTCTTTTTAAGGGGCGAGACTATAATACCCGCCCTTTTAGGGACCCGTTGACCAACGTTGACCGACCTTTGGGGCAGGTGATAGTCTTTAGAAATGCGTGCAATTGCGTCTTGATAGACTTTGGGGATGAGTGGTACTCCATAGAGTACATGCTACTCGATCGAGTAGCTTGGGTACTCGATCGAGTAGGGGGCACTCGATCGAGTAAGTTAGTTACTCGATCGAGTAGCGTCTTTTCAGCGAGGGTTTATAATCGTCTTTTAATAACTCGCAAATCATTTCCGCCTCTTTTCTTTAGACCTAGATGCCGCCTTTCTCCACTCCTTTCACCATAATTCCTTCCAGAGGAGCCTTTGAGGATGCTAGTGCCTTGAGGATGGGTTGCTTGAGTCGGGTAGCAGTCTTAACGCCGTTATGAGAGGTATAGGTATGTCACCATCATCATCTTTGTCGTCATTGTTCCTTGTAGGGTTGTCGTAGTAGTAATAGGTGTTTATGCTGTTTGTATAGGGGTTTTCCTTGCTTGGTTGATGTCATATGGTTGAACAAGGAATCGCTGCTATTGGCTAAAGGTAGGTTCGCCTACTTAGTTTCTATTTGTTGTTTAGGGTGTCGGTTGTTGTTGTTGTTGTTGTTGTTGTTGTTGTTGTTGTTGTTGTTGTTGTTGTTGTTGTTGTTGTTGTTGTTGTTGTTGTTGTTGTTGTTGTTGTTGTTGTTGTGGTGGTGGTTATTGTTGTTGTCGTCGTTGTTGTTGTTGTCGTTGTTGCGATGCAGCTGTTGTGATTAATCGTCTGTGGAAGTCACTTGCGGGAGTGGCTTCACGCCCTAGTTTCGCCCTCTGTGGAACCCGCCACGGCAAGGGATGTGAACATTAATGGGACATGGTTTATCTCTTGGTATGATGAGCGGGGATTTGGTGGGTACGGTTGCAGTCCCCCACTGGCAGGGCTGGTCTAGTGGACAGTCGGTGACGTGTTTGATTGGAGTATTGTGGCTTGTGTGTGCGGTCTGTTGTGTTTATAATGAGTTTACTGTTGTTGCTATATTGTTCGTAGTACTGACCTTGTGTGGTTGTTTTCTTGTTTGCTTCTGTTGTGTCTGCTGTGATCCCTTATGATGAGCAGTCTGTCTTAGCAGGTGATATCTTGGATGGTAGCTGGAGTCTTGGTGGGATGAGTCTTCTCGAGTTCTGACAGGAGTAGTTTACATAGTGTTGATGAGTTATATCGTTTGTGCTAGTAGTTTTGGTTTAATCACTTGTAAAGTTATTATAAATGTTCTTTTATCGACTTTTGATGATTACTTTCCTTGGGTAACTGAGATGGTAATGCCTTTATATGCTAGGGAATGTCTTGTTAAGGCTCCTTGGTATATGGGGGTGTTACATCACTCATGTCACTTGGGACCGACTACGCCACATTTAAGGCATGAGGAATATTAAGACCGCCTGGTATGATCTTTCCATATCTCCTTTTTCCTCTTGTATGTTAATGATAATGTGGCTTCTTTTTGTTTGATGCGGTACCAACCAATATGATTATTAGAGTTGCATTTATATTATATGGCACACTAATGAGAGTAGCATATGCATTAGGTTGTATATATGCTAGTTGCATCGTGGCATGTAGTTTCATATTAGGAATTTTTTTGTGAAAATGTCTAGACACGAAACTTGGCAAGTGTATATAGGCCCTTGTAGATAATATTTCTCCTTGAGACTTTGTTTGCTAGAATACCCTCAAGACACCCTAGGATGTGTCATACTAGTATCTTTTGACCCCTGGACTAAGTCCTAGTAAAGAGTAGCTTGTGGTGTGATCATGAATAATAGATCCCCTCGTCCCGAGTTCGTAAGTGGAGTATCTTTTGACCCATGGGCTAAGTCCAAATTACGAGTGGAGTTTCTTTTGACCCATGGACTAAGTCCAAATTGTAAGAGACTTTTCATCATCAAAAAGGGGGAATTTGTTGGACCATATAGCTATATGATTATGTTTTGATACTGACAATTATGTGCTTTATATTATATATATACTCTTGCTCGTAATCGTTTGTTTAGTCTTTATAATATTGACTTAGGTTATAAGTTTAGTAAGTAATGTTATAGCATCCTTAGCTATAACATGAATATTTGTGAAGCATCATTCAAGTAATGTTATAGCAGCTTGAGCTATAACATTGAAGATTTCTAAAGCGTCATAGTAACTGTAACAAGTTTCAAGTTTGACGTTCACTCAAGCAAAAGGCTCGATCAAGTCATTAACAAGCTTAAAATGAAGAGCTTATGATCAAGATAAAGAGAAGACTCTATGCTAAAGATCTCCAGGAAGATTAGCTAGTTTAGGACTTCATCTAGTAACGATATCTTAAGATGAAATATTGGCAAAGTAAAGTTATAGCTAGTTTACTTATAACTTTACTTACCAAACTTAAAGTTCTAGTTGTTTCTACTATAACTTTAAGTAGCAATTTTATCTCATGATTTTAATTAAGTTTAAATCATTTTCAAAAGATAAAATCTTCAAATATATTTCAAAATCATGGTGTATATAATAGTGATGAAATATGGGTTGTTATAATGGATAACTTGCATTTCTCCATTGGTTAGTAAAACGACTTATGGGTCGTCATGCTACCTAGGGTTTGCTAGTTTATTTAACCTAACCCTAATCCAAGTAGAAGGATTTTCGTCTAGATGGACATGGGCCTAGGGTTTCGGCCGTTGGCCTTGAGCCGTTAGGTTTCATAAGTCTAGTACAAGTAATCTATCTAATTAAATATAGCTTATATTTTTATAAGATATTCTCATATCTTAAATATATACCTGAGTTAATTTTCTTACTTATCTGAAAATCTTAAAGATATAGTTATGGAAAAATTAAGATTTACTTTTATCTTATTTACCTAAACTAAATTATTTTGGATTAAATTAGGAAAGAGATAGAGATTTATTTCTTGCGAAATAAACTATCTACCTCACGGCACTTCTAGGGTTTCGTGCAAAACCTTATTCCTCTCCTCTACTATAAATACACATGATCATTCTTCATTTGAAAAAAGCTTTTCGAAATATTGAAATCTCTTGCAAAAAATTTTGAGTTTAATTTTAATCGGTTGATTTTTATTGTTTTGCATTTGAAAATCCTTGCGAAAAGTCGTGCTCGTAAATTGCTTGTTTTTTCTTATGATTACGTTACAGGATAATAGTACTTCATATTTTTTCTTACTCGTTCGATTGTGTGAACACTTAGAAGAACAATCAAGTGCTTTTTTAGTAACTTAAGATAGTCAAATCCAATATCTAGTGATATTCAAATTGAGTTATAGCTAGAATAGTGGACGTAGGCTTCGACGTGTGAAGCTGAACCACTTCAAAACCGTGTGTCTTTACATTTTTGCTTTTGTTCATTTCATTACGTTAATAATCACCTAGTTAATTAGTTAAAGTTTAATCAATAAACTTTAAGTAATTAATTACTTTGATATAAAATAAAATGTGGGAATAAGTTTTTTAAATACTCAATTCTCCCCCCCCCCCTCCCCCCCGCTCAAGTATTTCGGGTGTGATAGACTCTTCAATTGGTATCAGCGCCTCGTGCTCTTGATTGCCTAAACCGCAAATAGACTAGATCCGTCTATCTTTTTATCTTTTTATTTTATTTTTTTTCCTCTGCCTTACACGTGTGAAATGGATTTCAGGTATGTCTTCGTTCTAGTTGATGACTATTCCAGATATGTCTTCCTTCTAGTTGATGACTATTCCAGATATGTTTAGCTAATCTTTCTCAATTCAAAAGATGAACTTTCAAAGAATTTGCAGTTCTAATGAAGCTTGCCCAAAATAAGTAGAAATATAAATTAATTTCCATTCGTACGGATCATGGCACCGAATTTGATAACCATGCCTATATAGAATATTGTAGGGAGAATGGTGTGGGGCATAAATTCTCAGCACCATAAATCCCACAACAAAACGGTGTTATTGAATGTATGAATAGGACATTGGAGGATATGACACACACTATATTATTATGTAGTGGAATACCTCGTAATTTTTGGGCTGAAGATATTAGTACTGCATGCTATGTTCATAATCGAGCTTTGATTAGACATATTCTTAGGAAGACTCCTTATGAGCTTCTTAGAGGACATAAACCTAACATAGCACATCTACGTTGCTTCTGGAGTAAATGTTTTATCCATAATAATGGTAAAAATAGATTAAGTAAATTCGATCCCAGAAGTGACGAAGTTGTGTTTGTTGGTTATTCTAATCACAATAAAGCATATAAGGTTTTTAATAAAAGAACTTTGTGCATCGAAGAAAGTGTTCATATTGCTTTTGATGAAAATAACATGTTTGACAAAGCTGAACATGATGAGGAAGAAGATTTGAACGAACCTGATTTTCGACTGTCCAGGGATGCTCTTCCAGAATTGGACGAAGAAGATAAAGAAATTGAGGTCACAAATGATGAACAAAGAAGCCCTTCGAATGATAAAGGAAAGAGAACTGAGAGTTTAGTTGATGATATTAAAACCTCTTCTCAATCTAAGCAATTGGAAGATAAAGTTATAACTGATGAAGCTATAACTTCAACACCAAATCAACGCACTTAGTCCAATGTTATAACTGACTCTGTTATAACCCCAGGCATGGATTCAGGGGGAACAAGACTTGAACCCCAATCATTCGAAGAAAATGAAACTAGTTCAGATGAATATGTGCATCCTGGTCCTAAGAAATGGAGATATAAGGACTCTCATCCAATGGAAACCATCCTAGGAAGTTTGAATCAAGGTGTTCGAACTCATAGAAGACTTAACAACTTTTGCTCGTTCTACTCCTTTCTTTCAACCATTGAGCCAACAAATATTAAAGAAGCACTTGCAGAACCAGACTAGATCGTTGCTATGCAAGAAGAGCTTCAACAGTTCGAACGGAACAAAGTTTGGCATTTGGTTCCAAGACCTAAAGACCGAATGGTTATTGGTACAAAGTGGGTTTTCAGAAACAAACTGGACGATACAAGAGTTATTGTACGAAATAAAGCTAAAATTTGTTGTACAAGGGTATAATCAACAAAAAGGAATTGACTATGATGAGACCTTCGCTCTTGTAGCCAGACTTGAGGCTATTCGATTGTTAATAGCGTTTGCTGCTCATAAAGGAATCAAACTTTTTCAAATGGACGTTAAGACAACATTTCTATACGGTTATTTGAATGAGGAGGTTTTCTTATAACAACCTCCACGATTTCTCGATAGCAAGTTTCAAAACCATGTTTTCAAATTAGATAAAGCTTTGTATAGTTTGAAACAAGCTCCGAGGTCGTGGTACGACAAATTATCAAAATATCTTCTTGAAAGTGGTTTTAAGAGAGGATCTGTCGACAAAACCCTATTTCTGAAAACTGAGGATTCCGATTTATTAGTTGTGCAAATTTACGTTGATGATATTATTTTTGGTTCAACTAATGATCGTTTATGTAAGTATTTTTCAGAATTAATGACCTCGGAATTCGAGATGAGCATGATGGGAGAACTCAAGTTCTTCCTTGGACTCCAAATCCAACAAACTCCTCAAGGAATTATGATACACCAACAGAAATAAATCAAGGAGCTAATCCAGAAATTCGGTATGGAAAATTCTAATTCTAAGCCAACTCATATGGGTACGGATAAAAAGTTGACTTTGGATGAAAACGGTGAGTGTGTCGATGAGACGACTTATCGAGGTATGATTGGCTCACTTCTTTCTTTAACTGCAAGTCGTCCAGATATTATGTTTAGTTTATGCGTTTGTGCTCGATTTCAACCGTGTCCTAAAGAATCGCATATGACTGTAGTTAAGAGAGTCTTGAAGTATTTAATTGGTACATCTAAATTATATTTGTGGTATCCTCTTGTGTGTAATTTCGATCTCATAGGGTATTCAGATGCAGATTATGCAGGTTGTTCACTTGATAGAAAAAGTACTTCCAGCATAGCCACGTTTGTTGGACCATGTATTATCACGTTGGGGTAAAAGAAGCAAAATTCCGTTGCGTTATCTACTGCTGAAGCCGAATACATTGCCGCTAGGCTGGTATGTTCTCAACTTTTATGGCTTAAGCAACAATTATGTGATTAAGGTGTTAATGTTGGATGTATACCTATTTTATGTGATAACACGAGTGCTATAATTATATCTAAAAACTTAGTACAGAAAAACAATGTGCTGACATTTTTACCAAAGCATTGGCTAGAGAACGTTTTGAGATTTTGTGGTTGGAAATTGGTTTAATTGGTGACACTAAAATTGTCACAAATATTTTATTCTCCGTATGACTGACTAGATTTGACGAGATTGTATGATTGTGTCCGTATTTTTCGTTGCAAGTTTATTTGTGTCAAATGTTATATTATATTATGAGAATATTCCGTCTTCTGGTCATGTATATTTTATGTTTTATTACGAACCATAAAATCGGTAACAAATTATTCTTTTATATCTTTTTTACCAAAATTCAATCTTTTGCCATAATTTATCCTACCATATCTTATAAAAGATTTACCCTAAATTATATTTCCTACTCTATCTAATTATATGGTAAGTAAATTAAACAAAAAAATAAAAAAATCCTACAAAATCTACTTACTTAATCCTACATGCCACCTTCCCTCTTTTCCTAATCCCACATAAACTCCACTAACCATAATTCACCTTTATCAAAACCATAAGAACCCACCTCCATCAGTCACAACTACCTCACAATTCTCAAATTTAATTTTCTCAATACCTTTCCACACTCAACCTCCAAAAATCAAATCACCATCATGACTCCTCCCTCAACTCGTCTTCACTCGCCCTCAACTCGGTCCACCACTCGGACCGGATCCTCCAAATCACCATGCAACAAAGCTTACGTTCCTATCAAAACTCCCTCACCTCAATCAAACCACAAGCCTACCAATCCCGATCATAACCGGGTTGATCCTAACTTAGAAGGGAAAAGACGAAAGCTAAATAAGGGTAAAAAGAAGGTATTCGGGTTTGAGGCTTCGGTGGAGGAAACCGAAATCGTGGCTAATTAAGAAGTTCATCAAAGAGCGATGTTCCGAGAGTATATGCCGAATGTAACATCATCGGGTCTTGATAAGGTTAGACTTACCATGGATGAAAGAACACGAGTCAACAATGTCATGCGATATGGTATTCATGGTGGTCGGTCTCACTCCGAAAAGTGGTATGAGAAAATCGATGCTTTAAAATTTTCAAGGATGGAAGAAAGTTAGCTCCTTTGTTGGTCCGGTCTATCCCATAGAGGTAATCCAGTTTTACTCTTTGGTCTCAATAAGAAATAATGTGTTGCATGCAATGGTGAATGAAACCGAAATCAAAGTCTCCCTTGCCGATTTTTGTATTCTGTTTTCGGTCCCTGATGATGGGATCGAAATAAACCCGAGTGCGGAATGGGTAGATGTGACGGAGGAAGAAAATCATAAAATAAAGAAGTCTTTTGATGTTGATGCTACGGGGTCGAGTAACATGCTTGCGGGGTCATTCTCTCCTAAGTTGAAGTTCTTTTTAAATTTTCTTTGGAACATGGTAGTCCCGAGGAGGGGTGGTTGTGATAAGTTGTCAGGCTATGAGATGGTTTTGGTGTCAAAATGGCTTGAAGGGTCTAAAGGGAGTCTTTCTCATCTCGTGTTTCATCGGATCAGTCAAACAAGCATTTCCGTCACTGAGGAGAAATTATTTACTACTTTATACTTGCCATATGGGATGTGGGTCTCTTGGCTTTTAGAGCAAAAAGGGATGGTCGGGTCTTCTAGCTATGGTGTGTTGGTCAAAGATGAGATGTGTGACACGCATCTTAAATTGATGAAAATTGGAGCAATTGCACCCGATTTAGTGTTTTTGGCAAAGGTTAATGTGGTGGAGAAATCGTCGGTTGTGGTGTCGGTTGTGGAACAAAAATTGGACTCTATTATGGCGTGTATTTGTGAGAAATTAGATGCTCAAAATAGGTTGTTTGCGGAGTTGGTCTCGGGTTTGGGTCAATACAAGAATGGGGCTTCGGGTTCAAAGGGTTCGGATCCCGCCGAGGTCTTGTCTTATTTGCATGGGTTGGAAACTATAGTTGATGCTATGGCTAAGGATGCGGCTAGGACGGCTAAGGAATGTGTCGTCATTCCGGGTCATTGGCTAATTTAGCTAGTAAAGGAGGGGCGATATGGCGCGAAGGGAAGGCTATGCATTAGGATATGCAGGTTATTTACGTGGCTACTGAAGCTTTGTCTTTGAAGGTGCTTAATTTCAAAACATGCCTCACGGCACAAGCCAACCATGTCCGCTCATGCTTTGATCGTCTTGACTCTCTTGAGTTTAGGACTCGTCTCTGTTATGTGAACTCAAATGTCGTGAACCGCGACTATCCTTAAGCCCGTCACCATCCTTTCTTTATTTCTCTTTTTATTAGAACTTATGTTTTGGATAATTGTCTAATTCGGCCCATTTTGGCTTGCTCTTTCATTCGGCCCATTAGGCTTATTAACTTGTTATTTAGCCCATTGGCAATTAGACTACTTTGGTTTGTAGTAGGCTTATTTTATACTTACCATGCTTATCTTAGATTACTTTCTCCTTTTATAATCTTTCTTTGCATGATTAATACGTGTCTCGATCTATATTATTCTAGTTGTTTTATGTTTTTTTCTCGTGTTTTCGATAATGTCAAGAGGGGGAAGAAAATTAATTATCGTGACTTAAGTATTTGCCTAAGCTTGCTCCTTGTCAGAACCTTTAATCTCTTAAGGTCCTTAGATGCTATACTTTGTCTATAAGTGATTGTTCTTGCGTTCAACTGACAATGACTTTATAGTATTATGTTGAGGGGGAACTTACACTTAGTCACAAATCGTAAGAGACTTGTCATCATAAAAAAAGGGGGAATTTGTAGGACCATATAGCTATATGACTAAGTTTTGATAATGACAAGTATGTGCTTCATATTATATATATACTCTTGCTCGTAATCATTTGTTTAGTCTTTATAAGATTGACTTAGGTTACAAGTTTAGCAAGTAATGTTATAGCATCCTTAGCTATAACATTGAAGATTTGTGAAGCATCATTCAAGTAATGTTTACTTATCTGAAAATATATACTTGATTTAATTTGTTTACTTATCTGAAAATAATAAAGATATAGTTATGGAAAAAATAAGATTTACTTTCATCTTATTTACCTAAACTAAATTATCTTGGATTAAATTAGCAAAGAGATAGAGATTTATTTCTTGCGAAATAAACTATCTACCTCACGGCACTTCTAGGGTTTCGTGCAAAACCCTATTTCTCTCTTCTACTATAAATACACATGATCATTCTTCATTTGAAATAAGCTTTTCGAAATATTAAAATATCTTGCAAACAATTTTGAGTTTAATTTTAATCGGTTGATTTTTATTGTTTTGCATTTGAAAATCCTTGCGAAATCTCATGCTCTTAAATTGCTTGTTTTTATTAAGGTTACGTTACAGGATAATAGTACTTCATATTGTTTCTTACTCGTTCAATTGTGTGAACACTTAGAAGAACAATCAATTACTTTCTTAGTATTTTAAGATAGTCAATCCGAATATCTAGTTATATTCAAATTGAGTTATAGCTAGCTAGAGTTAGCTATACGAGTTGGATTGATAATTTTGTAATCCGGAGAAAGGTACTAAAGTTATTAATCAAGAATAGTGGACGTAGGCTTCGACGTGTGAAGCTGAACCACTTTAAAACTGCGTGTCTTTGCATTTTTGCTTTTGTCCATTTCATTACATTAATAATCACCTAGTTAATTAGTTATTGTTTAATCAAT
This sequence comes from Silene latifolia, assembly GCF_048544455.1. Taxonomy (NCBI): domain Eukaryota; kingdom Viridiplantae; phylum Streptophyta; class Magnoliopsida; order Caryophyllales; family Caryophyllaceae; genus Silene; species Silene latifolia. The sequence goes on from NC_133533.1 coordinate 92,570,752, forward strand.
AAACTTTAAGTAATTAATTACTTTGATATAAAATAAAAAATGGGCATAAGTTTTTTAAATACTCAATTCACCCCCCCCCCCCCCCCTCTCGAGTATTTCGGGTGTGATAGACTCTTCAACAATCATTTGTGCTATCTACCAACAATTATAGTGAAATCCTCTCCTGGTTTGGTGCCCATGGTTTTTTCCCATTTGAGGTTTTCCACGTACAAATCCCTTGTCTTATTAGTTCATACTTCCTGTTTTACATTTACTTATTACGCATTTCCTTATTTACTTCGTACCCTGACATTTAATAAACAAGATAAGTGTGAGCTAGTTGACCCTGCCTAGATCTACCCTGACCTAATTTGGCCTCGCGCAAAATCCACACAAAATAATTGGCGCCCACCGTGGGGCATCTACCTCTTTAAAAACGTTTTTCCATATCTCACAAAAATCCAAATAACTCACAAAAATGGCCCAGCGTACCATTGAAGAACAATTGAATATAGCTCTCCAACGAATAGCTGAGTTGGAAAGCTTGAAAGAAAAGGTAGCCCAAACTGAGGCTGAAATCCTTCAGCTATGAGAATCTGAGTCAGCTCTAAAACAAAAATTGGAAAAAACCCAAGGAACAGGCTCTAGATTCTAGCCAGGAACGCCATTTGCATCGATTATCAAAAACATTGATTTCTCCAGTTTTGGGAGCCCAAGTAACTCCAAATTCATCATTGTTGATGGCGATGATGAGCCAAACAATAACAATGAAAAACATGATGAATCTGCAGCAGCCATCATGATGGCAGTGGTCTAGGAAATCAAGAAGCTAAATGAAAAATTTGAGAAGATACTTGGAGTCCCTGCTAGTTTAGAAGAAGCCGCCCCTGATAGCTATGCTGACTCGCCCTTTATAAACGAAATAGCAAAAGTGGACTTGCCTAAAAATTTTGTGATTCCATCTATGAAGATCTATGATGGAACTACGGATCCACAGAATCATGTGGCTCTCTATAAACAGAAAATGCTAGCTGCATCCATTCTCAGTGAATCCAGGCAAGTTTGCATGTGTAAGGGATTTGGAACAACCCTGACCGGATCAACCTGCCAACTGGGAGAATCCATTCTTTTGCCAACCTGATCAACAACTTCAACCAGCAGTTTGCAAGTACCAGGGAGTTGGAAAAGCGATCAAGTGATCTTTACAGAATTACACAGAAGCCTGATGAAACTCTTAGGGCATTCCTCGCCAGGTTCAACAAAGAGAAAGTGTCTATTCCCAGGTGTGGCGTTAGAACAGTAGTGGAGGCATTCAGGCATGGGGTACTACCTAATAGTGACGTGTACAATGAGCTCACTAAGTATCCCTGCCATACCTTCGAAGATGTCCAGGCCAAAACCTTTGCTTTTATCAGGCTGGAAGAAGACAAGAGCTACAAAGTCGGAGCATCCAGTAGACCAAATGACTATGACAAGAGCAATAGGAAAAGCAACAAAGGAAACAATTACAGACCTACTCCATATTCCAGGCCGGGCCATTCAGAAGTCAACCTAGAACATGAATACCAAGGTAAGGCTAAAGTTTTCCCACCTATATCTGGGCATAACTTCAGTGTTGATATTGCAGGCTTAATCCAGAGGCTTGACAACATGGGACCAGTAGTTAGATGGTCCGGATAGGTGGAAAATCCTAACCCTATGAGAGATAACTCAAATGGTGCGAATTCCACATGGACGTAGGACACACGATGGATGATTGCTTTACCTTGAGGAAAGAAGTGGCTTACCTGCTGAAATCTGGATACCTGAAAGACCTGATCAAGACGAAAGGCAGGAATACAGAGCAGGGCAAAGAGAACCAGGAGCATAAGCAAGATCGCAGCCTTCCTCCACCACCTCCAATCTATGAAGTAAAGTTCATATCTGGTGGATTAGAAATTTGCGGCCGGACTAGTTCAGCAAAAAAAAACCAGGACACCAAGGATTGCATCACCTTGTAAATCGGATCACTTCCCAACATTCACTTTCAGTGATTGTGACCTGGTAGGCATCCCTGATGTTCATCATGATGGCCTGGTAATTTCTATGCAGATTGAAACTGTCACAGTAAGAAGGATCCTAGTAGATGGAAGCAGCTCAGTGAACTTGATCATATTTGACGTACTGAAGACCATGAATATTAACGAGGACCAAATCACCAAAAAGTCCAGCGTTTTGGTAGGATTCAGTGGAGAAACCAGAAGTACATTGGAAGAAATCCATCTCCCAACCTACGTTGAAGGAGTCTCATATTTTGAGAAATTTGGAGTTTTGGATTGCTTGTCATCCTACAACGCAATCCTAGGAAGACCCTGGATTTATAATGTCAAAGCTGTGCCATCGACCTATCACCAGTGTATCGAGGCATAGCCACAATCAAAGGGGATCACAAGACAGCCTTGAAACCTTCCAAGGCAGGTAAGTCCCTTGCATAGCAAATACCGTACCCTGTCAGGAGTACTTATATAGCACCTCCTAACATAGAAACAGATCAGGTAATCTGAGACCCTGAGTACCCTAACAGGTATGTTCTAGTAGGGTCTGACGCCTCAGATTGTGTCAGGCCTGAACAGGTAAAATTCCTTAAAAATAAATCATCATGGTTTCTTGGTCTCATTTTGATATGACTGGAATTAGTGCCGATATAATTAAACATAAACTTAATGTTAATCAATCTTTTAAGCATGTGCAACAGAAAAGACGAAAATTTGCACTGAAAGAAATGCAATAATCAACGAGGAAGTGGAAAAACTCTTAGATATGAGAATGATCAGGGAAGTAATATACCTTGAGTGGTTGGTTGTTTTGCACAAAAGAATGGAAAATGGAGAGTTTGTGTAGATTACACTGACCTGAACAAGGCTTGCCCTAAGGACCCTTTCCCGTTGCCTCATATTGATGCCATGGTGGATGCAACAGCAGGACATGAGATGCTAACATTCATGTATGCCTCTAGTGGATTCAATCAAATAAAAATGCACCCTGTTGACCAGGAGAGTACTGCATTCATTACAGACCGAGGCATATACTGTTACACAACCATGCCTTTCGACCAGAACAATGCAGGGGCAACGTACCAGCGCCTGGCCAGCATGATGTTCAAATATCAAATAGGAGATATCATGGAATTCTACATACACGACATGGTAGTAAAATCGAAGAACGCGGAAGATCACGTGAAGTATTTGGAAGTAGTATTCCAAATATTGGAAAAATACAATATGAAACTCAACCCTGCGAAGTGCCACTTTGGAGTCTCTACAGCTAAATTTCTTGGTTATATGGTTACAAAAAGAGGCATATAAGCCAGCCCAGAATAGATAAAAGCTATCCTGGAACTTCAGTCACCCATGTCAGTCAAAGACATTCGGAAATTGACAGGCCGAGTGGCTGCCCTGAACCAATTCATATCGAGATCCGCTGAAAGGTGTAAAACATTCTACAACCTGCTCAAAAAAATTAAACAGTTTTATTGGACGGATGAACATGAAGCAGCCTTTCAAGACTTAAAATCATATCTATCATCTCCACCCTTACTGGCTAAACCAGAGACGGGGAAACCTTTGTCAGTATACTTATCCGTCACTGACACAGAAGTCAGCGCAGTCTTGGTAAAAGAACAGGAAGGCCAACAACATCCTGTCTATTATGTAAGTAAGAGCCTGCTGGATGCCGAAATGAGGTATGGATGACTTGAAAAGTATGTTTTAGCTTTGATTATGTCATGTGCTAAATTGCGTCCTTACTTTGAATCTCACCCCATCATAGTCAGGACCAACTTACCTATAAAATTCGTCCTGCGTAAGCCTGAATTATCAGGAAGGATGGCCAAATGATCAGTTCAGCTTCGTACATATGATATTTCCTTTGAACCCAGTGGTCAGCCTCTTGAAGGTTTAGTTTTCGGTACTTGTCGTGAGGAGCACCTAGACCAAAACACAATTTATAACTCTACCAACAACTCTACAATTAGTAAAGAGGCAAGTAAAGGTCGGATCCCAAGGGACGGGAATTGAGATGAGATTTTCTATTGCAACTAGTGGTATCTAAGGGTGTCACAATTTGGGGTTTGAAGTAGAAGATCACTAAACTAACTAGCAATGAAAGTAAACAAGCAAGATGATTAAAAAGGGATGTAAACAATTGATAAAAGGCACTAGGGTGTCATGGGGTCATAGGGGATTCATGGAAATTGATCATACAAACATATTCTCAAATTATAAGCAAGCAATTATTGTTGTGATGGATCGAGTTGGTTTATATCTTACAATCCTAGGAAAGTTTGGGTCCCGGAGCCAAATTGATTAGATTGTACAACACCTACAATTCGACTTAATATTTCCTACTCAACAATATGCATGGTGTAATGAGACTCGAGTTGCTTTATATCTTACAAGTCTCATTGAAAAGATAGGTGATGGGTAAAAAATGCAAGGATTCATAGGCTCGCATTTCATCGAACATAACATGTGCATAAGTTGAGATCATAACAAGCAAGCAAATAAACTATGAAAACATATTAATTTAAGCATGAATCATCCCCCATGTTGGTTTTCCCTAATTACCCATTAACCCTAGCTAAGGAAACTACTCACTCATTATCATGTTGAACATGCTAGAAAGGTTGTCAATCATACCAACAAAGTGAAACATGATGAATAAATGAAGATAATTAACAATAATTAAAAAGGGATTAAGAGAATTATACCTACTAATGATTCCAATAATAAAGCAAAGAATAATAGAAGTACTTGATGATTGATTGGAAGGTTTTCAATCTCCCAATAATAACCCAAATAATCTTCAATTACCCAAAACAAAGGATGAACAAAAGAGAGATTAAGGAAATGAAACTTGTATTAAAACTTGATTAAATGTTGATTACAAGATTAAAGAGAGATTTGATTGATATTAACTATACTAAATATTGCTAAGAAGAACATGCTCTTCTAATTAGACTAATGGGGTATTTATAGTGGGAATTAGGTACATAAATTATGGTTAACTAAGGGCTTAAATGACGATTAAGACCCTTGTTGAGGAATCACCGGTCTCGAGGGAGACTCCGGTCTCTAGGAAGACTCCGGTCTTTAGAAAAATATGTGCATCCTTCCTTGAAGTTTGTAGAAGACGAAAAGGCTGTAAGGGAATCCGGGCGTCTTAGGCACGGGACGGGCGGATTTGGGTGTTTCTGGACGGGCATCCAGAGAGGGAAGACGGGCGGATTCTAGAGGTTTTGGCCGAGCGTCGAGCTGAGGAAGACGCTCGGATTGTAGGCCTTGGACGGGCGGATTCAGGGCAATCCGCTCGGATTGTCTTACAGTTTCGTTCCTTCTTCTTTTCTTCCTTTTTCTTCATAGAATTCTTGAGGATTTCCTCGGAGATGCAAGGATCTTTTCTCATCATTGCCCATCTATTATAGTATGTACAAAGGCCTTCTAATCTTGTCTCTCCTTGATGCTTGGTCATTGAATTCAATCAATTTAGCTCTATTTTGCCATGAAAATGCAAGGTTTGCACTCCTTTCCTACCAAGGACACAAAACCTCAAAGAATATGCAAAACAAAGGACTAAAGACAATAAATGACCCAAATAAGCACTAAAAAGCATGGGAACAAGGCTAATTCGGGGACTAAATGTGCTCTAATTATGGTCACATCACCCAGAACATCAATTAAATTACAGGCCTTAGCAGACTTTGTGGCTGATTTCAACCCTAACCTAGAACCTGACCTCAAAAAAGAAGTTAACCAAATATAATATAAGACCTTAGACCAGGAATGGACCTTGTTCATAGATGGGGCATCCATAGCCAGGGGAACAGGGTTATGGATAGTACTTAAATCACAACAAGGAGACATGATAGCATAGGCTATAAGCTGTGAATTCAAAGCTACCAACAATGAAGCAGAATATGAAGTTCTAATAGTAGTCTTAAAGGTATGTCCAGAGCTCGGTGTTCAGAACCTGAAGGTAAAAACTGATTCACTTTTAATTTCTAATCAAATAAAGGGAATTTATATGGCTAAGGATGCAAAAATTATTTCGTATTTAGAATATGCGAAAAACCTTACCGCTAAATTTGCTTTATTTGATATAGATAAAATACCAAGAGACCTGAACACATAGGCTGATGCTTTGGCCAGCCTAGGTTCAAATTTTACCCCTACAGTTTTTGATAAAATACCAATTGTTCATTTATTAGAGCCAACTATCAGCAAGACTGAACAAGTCAAACCTGTCGATCTGGATATTAATTCTTGGACCAATCCCTATTACGACTGGCTTTTCCGAGGAATACTACCTCAGGGAAGACATGAAGCAAGGGCTTTTAAAATAAGAGCTTTAAACTATGCTATTATCAATAACACTTTATTTAAGAGATCACAGGCTGGACCATACTAAAGATGTTTAGAGCCTGATAAAGCTATGCAAGTACTTCAAGAAATACACGATGGACACTGTTGTAACCATAAAGGAGGAAAGAGCCTGCTAAGTAAACTACTCAGGATAGGTTACTACTGGCCAACATTGAGGGCTGACAGCCTGGAATATTCTTCAAAATGTGAAGCTTGTCAAGTTTATGCACCAATTATACATCAGCCATCTGAGCTCCTTCACTTAATTTCCGCACCCTGGCCATTCATGAAGTGGTGCATGGATATTGTAGGAAAGCTGCCTATAGCTCAAGGACATAAAGTATTCATGTTGGCTATGACTGATTACTTCTCCAAATGGATCGAAGCCGACTCTTTCAGGCAGGTATCAGAAAAAGAAGTAATATATTTCATCAGGACAAATATTATATGCAGATATGTAGTCCCATCAAAAATAGTATGTGACAATGGAACCCAATTTGTGGGGAAAAAGACTAAAGCATTTTGCCAAGAATGGAATATCAGCCTGGTAACATCAACCCTTGGATATCCATAAGCTAATGGCCAGGCTGAAACCAGTAACAAGGTGGTCATAAGCTGCCTAAAAAAGAAACTGAAGAAAAGACGAGGCAGATGGGCTGAAGAACTTCTATTAGTGCTATGGGCAGACAGGACAACTCCATAGACATCAACAGGCCAAACACCCTATTCATTGGTGTATGGCTGCGAAGCTGTCATTCCTGCAGAACTACAGGTACTAACATCAAGATATAGCCTGAACAACGTTGAAGCAAACAGATACCTAATGCAAGACAACTGTTGGACCATATAGATATATGATTAAGTTTTGATAATGACAAGTGTGTGTTTCATTTTATATATACTCTTGGTCGTAATCGTTTGTTTAGTCTTTGTTAGATTGACTTAGGTTTACAAATTTAGCAAGTAATGTTATAGCATTCTTAGCTATAACATTGAAGATTTGTGAGGCATGATTCAAGTAATGTTATAGCAGCTTAAGCTATAACATTGAAGATTCTTAAAGCATCATAGTAACTGTAACAAGTTTCAAGTTTGATGATCACTCAAGCAAAAGGCTAGATCAAGTCTTTAACGAAGCTCAAGATGAAGAGCTTTTGATCAAGATAAAGAGAAGATCATATCACTGAAGATCTCCAGGAAGATTAGCTAGTATAGGTCTTCATCTAATGACGGTATGTTAAGAAAAGAATATTGGGAAGGTAAAGTTATAGCTATTTCACCTATAACTTTACTTACCAAACTTAAAGTTATAGTTGTTTCTACTATAATTTTGGGTAGCATTTTAATGGCACGATTTTAATAGTTTTAAAATCATTTTTCAAACGATAAAATTCTTTAAATATATTTCGAAATCATATGTATCAATAGTGGATTTGATATATGGGTTGTTATAATGGATAACTTGCATATCTCTATTGGTTAGTAAAACGACTTATGGGTCGTCATGCTACCTAGGGTTTGCTAGTTTATTTTAACCTAACCCTAATCCAAGAAGAGAGATTTTCGTCTAAGATGGACACGGGCCTAGGGTTTCGGCCGTTGGTTGTAAACCGTCGGGTCGTGCAAATCCTCTAGTATAAGTAACCTATCTGATTATATCTAGCTTATATTTTTATAAGATATTTTCCTATCTTAAAGATATATGATTTGATTTGGTTACTTATTTAAAATCTTATGGATATAGTTTTGGAAAGATAAGATTTCCTTTTATCTTATTTACCTAAACTAATATATCTTGGATTAAAATTAGGAAAGGGATAAAGATTTATCTCTTATGAGATAAACCGCCTATCTCACGGCATCCTAGGGTTTCGTGCAAACCGTAGTTCTTTCCTCTACTATAAATACATATGATCATTCTTCACTCAAGATAAGCTTTTCGAAATATAAAAATCCCTTGCAAACAAAATTGAGTTTAATTCTTAATTGGCTATTTTTATTGTTTTGCGTTTGGAAAATCTTCGAAAAATCGTGCTCTTTAATTTGCTTATTTTTCTTAAGGTTACGTCATAAGATAATAGTACTTCATATTGTTTCTTACTTGTTCAATTGTGTGAACACTTAGAAGAACAATCAAGTGCTTTCTTAGTAACTTAAGATAGTCAAAACCGAATATCTAGTGATATTCAAATTGAGTTATAGTTAGAATTAGCTATACGAGTGGGTTGATAATTTTGTAATCCGGAGAGAGGTACTAAAATTATTAATCGAGAATAGTGGACGTAGGCTTCGACGTCTGCAGCTGAACCACTTCAAATATCGTGTGTCCTTGCAGTTTTTCTTTTCGTTCATTTCATTACGTTCATAATCATTTAGTTAATTAGTTAATGTTTAATTTATAAACTTTAAGTAATTAATTACTTTGATATAAAATAAAAAGTAGGCATAAGTTTTCAAATACTCAATTCACCCCCCCCCCCCCCTCCCCCTCCCCCTCTAGTATTTCGGGTGTGATAGACTCTTCAATTGGTATAAGAGCCTCGTGCTCTTGATTGCCTAACCGCAAAGAGGCTAGATCCGTCCATCTTTTTATATTTTTATTTTATTTTATTTCCGCTGCCTTACACGTGTGAAATGGATTTCAAGTATCTTAAGTGTCCCGTCTTTGATGGGAAGAATTATGGACTTTGGAAAACCATGATGACACACTTCATAAAAGGACATGATTGGGAGTGCTGGACGATTATAAAGAACGGACCACATAAAATTTTGGTCGCATCTTCGGAAGGCACTACCTATGAGAAAAAAGAAGAAGACTATATTGAGGCTGATTACAAGAAGGCTGAGAAAAACTCGAAAGCGATAAGCCTTTTACAAAACGGCATGACATCAACTGAATTCGGTCGTTTTTCTTCTTTCACTTCGGCCAAGGAAATATGTGACGGTCTTGAGTTGGCCTATGAAGGAACGTCGGCTGTTAGGAAATACCGTATTGACTTGCTGATTCAAAAATATGAACTCTTTAGAATGGAAAAGAATGAATCACTTGATAGCATGTCACAACGATTTTCCACTATAGTCAATGAGCTTAAGAATCTTGGGAAAACCTTTAACTCCGAGGATATTGCTAGAAAAGTACTTAGGAGTTTAACCAAGAAATGGCGTCCCAAGGTCACGATTATGGAAGAAGTCAGGGATCTCACTTCCCTTCCTTACGTAGAACTTATTGGTGCTCTCATGGCTCATGAACTCGTCCTGGACGACGATGAGGCCGAGGCCAGTAATAGCAAGAGCATGGCTCTACAAGCTTCTGCTAAGGAAGAAGAAGATGTTGAAATTGAGGATGAAACTGTTTTGTTTGCTAAACGATCCAATAAACGTATTTTCAGAAATAAGCAAGCAAAATCGTTCAACAACAATAACACAAGTCTTACAATAAGAAAACTTCTGAGTCTAAAAATACGTTTGCAAATAGAGGTTGCTTCAAGTGTGGAGAATCCAGTCACATGATTAAGGATTGTCCCACATGTGAGAAAATTAAAGACAAAGCAAAACGTGAGAAGACTAAGAAGGAATTCAAGCAAGTGATGATGGCATCATGCTGGGGAGATCTCGACACTGGGGACGATGAAGCATCCGAAGAAGAACAAGTTTCTAACCTATGCTTAAGCAACGTCAGTCTTGACCTCCTTTCTGACAGTGATAAAGATAGCGTGGACTCCTACTGCTGCTTTCTAGGAGATTCCGACTCAGAAGAAGAAGAAGAAGAAGAAGAAGAAGAGGTAAGCTATCTAGAACTTAAAAAGGGTGTTAAGAAACTACCTAGGAATGCCCTAATTAAATATTTTGAGCAATCCCGTGATAAGTGTCATGAACAAGAATTGGAATTAAAAGACTTGAAAGAAAAAATTCTCGATATTGCTGAAGAGAATCATCTTCTTAAAGCAAAGGCCAAAAAGCTTAAATCTAAAGTTACAGCTAATATAGCTACAACTTCAGATATGACAAATGCTGAAAAGAAGGCTCTTGAGTCTAAAGTTATAGCTAATGAAGCTATAACCTCAGAACTGAAACTCAACATTAAGCATGTTCAAGCCAAAGTTACAGCTAGTGAAGCTATAACATTGGAATTGAGGAAAATGAAAGAGCTTCTTGAAACCACGGCTACGGCTAGAGAAGCCGTGATCTCAGATCAAAAGAAGGAGATTGAATCTCTGACTCAGCAATTATCGGAATCAAAAATCATTATATCAAATACTAAAAGAACGCACGCTGAGATGGTGCGAGTTGTCAATGATAGATTCCAAAACTTTCGTGACATTTACGAAGAGACTCATCCCCCTAAGGTCAGTGAGTTAGACCATTCCAAATGCAACAAAGAGATACAGTCCTTAAAAGAATTACTCTTGCATGCTAGAAAGGTTCACGATAAGTCGGAAGGTAGCACAGGTGTCCTAAATTTCCTAACTCAGCAATCAGATAATAACATGAAAATTGGATTAGGGCACGAGTGCTATGGTCGTAGAGATCACTCTAAATGCAAATGAACTCCTTCCGAACGAGATTTCATAAGGAGAAAATACAAAAATTTACCAGAATATTTGATTTGTAATTACTGTGGTCATACTGGACATATCCAAAAAAATTGTGTCAAATATGCTCAGGATTTAAGAAAAGGAGTCAACTTTGTTAAAACATCTGACACTGTTTTCGAGGAAAGTGATTGTACCCGATCTGAACCAAGCACCAATGAAGAACGCAATAATGACCATCGTTGGTTCTACGATATGAGCGTTGATTTCAAGAAGGCTACCAAATCAAAACAAACATCTAAACCTAATGAGCCCTTCAAAACCAAAGCTCCCCCAAAACAACCCGAAAGACCACATCGTAAGGAACCCAGAACTCAACACAAGACGGTTCCCAAACAAAACCATTCACCTCAAAAACGTAAAGTTCTTAAAAGGGTTTGGGTTAGAAAGGATATTGTCTTTAGAGTAACTAAAGTTAAAGGACCCAACTTAGCTTGGGTACCTAAAAACTGTCTCTAATCATTCTACAGGTGGTAGTGAAATAAAATAACTTATGGTACCTTGATAGTGGATGTTCAAGGCACATGACTGGAGACGTAAATTTATTTCTTTCACTTGAGCCCTTCGACGGAGGTAAAGTCACATTTGGCGATAACAAAAAGGGTAAAATCATTGGTGTTGGTAAAGTTGGAATATCTTCTTCTCACGCTATTAGTGATGTTTATCTGGTTAGGGGCCTCAAGCACAATTTACTGAGTATATCTCAATTATGCGACAGAGGAAATAAAGTTGTTTTTCATTCAGATTCTTGTCGAATAATAATTGAAGGAACAAGTAGTGTTGTTCTTGAAGGACATCGTAGAAGGAATGTTTATATGATTGATCTAAATAATATTCCTACTAATTCATTCACATGCATGAAAGTAACAACAGGTGATCTGATACCGTCGTTTCGTATAAATATTAAATTTATAATCCAAACTAAAACTATAGCTAGTGATAGTAAGGGTCGAACCACAAAGAGACAAGATCAATTCTATTTGCTATTTTTAATCTATTGAAGTAACAATTATGGGGGGGGGGTGGTTGGTTGAGTCTATACTAACTACCGAAAATTGAATGAAGTTTAAGTAGATAATAAAAGGTAGCTAGGAATTTCGGTTCACCATGGCATAAGGGTCAGTCTAGCAAAGTCAAGTTCTGTCCAATACCGTCTCAGGATGTCAAATAGGTCGTCTAAGTCCCTATTCAAATTAAGCCTCTCGGTCTCTTTTCCACCCTAGGAAGAAACTAAACTACTTTCGCTCTATAGTCCTTCCAATTACTTGTAAGAAATCTAACTCCGCTAATTTCTCAATCTAGCAAAGGGGTAAAATCTCACAGCAGTAAATAAGACCGGTACGGGTTCAACCTAGACTTAATAAAATCAACTCATGATGCCATGGATTCCCTAATTCCTAGCATAGATATTTTACCTACGCATGATTAAGACTATAACAATTGCAAAATTAAAGACATAGAATGAAATTGACATGATTGAATTGAAATTTAAAATAGAGGATTAAAACTGAATTACTTGAAAATAAATTGGTAACAACAAGAATTTAAAAGACAAGAATAAAAGAAGATTTAAATTAAATTAAAGCTTACTAAGGAAATTGATGAACAAACAATTAATTCGAATCCGTGCCTCCACTTCGTGTCTCCAAAAACTAGATCTCAAACTTCAGTTATTGAATAATAAAAAGCATAACCTAAATTATTGTTGCGTACTACTGATAAACGTTCTCCAAACTTGATAATTTACAAACGGGCTTTCAAAAGACAAATGCATAAAAGACCCACAGCTTCGCGATCTGGTCGATCGACCAAGTGGCACGGTCGATAGACCGACCAGTATAGTGTTGTCTCTTCTGCTGAGCTTCCACGGTCGATAGACTGGGGATGTTGGTCGATCGACCAACTACGCGTTGCAGTAACTTCTTTTTCTCTTCCAATCAGCCTCTTCACTCCATGCACGCATCCCAAGGTGAACAAGTCCAAACTCCCATCTTCCAGGTTTCCATAAAGTTGCCTACGGAGGACGATTTAAGCTTGATTTAGCTCACTTCCACTCATTCCTACAATAAATCATAGAAATTCCAAAGTAAACCGTTTCGGGAGAAATAGTAGCTTTAAGCTAACAAATACGCATAGAAATACGTGCCAAAACTGTGATAAAGAGTATAGAATATGCACGTATCAAATCTCCCCAAACCAAACCTTTCTTGTCCCCAAGCAAGCACTATGACCCGACTAAAAACCTGTAATGGAACGGATTTCATGCTCAGAGCTAATACAAACCATCATACCCAACCAATTTAATGCAGCTATTAACATCCAAGTATCTTGTCAAATGCAAACGAGTTGAACATTTTAAAAAATTTGCTAAACCTTCGAACTTGCAAGACTCGTATATATCGGACTCTCACGGGTCGCTCATTCACTCAATTTAAGAATAGGGTGAGATATATTATGCAATACAGAAGAGTGATAAAAATAAGACTCTCACCTATCTACGACCCATAAGAACATGCATGCAATCTAACATGAATAAAGTCTCTACAACCGTACATATGCATTCCCCCACTGTAATGACCATGACACATGCCGAGGCGAATTTGGGATTGTGAGGCTAGAGGTAAAAAGAGGCTAAAATGAATTTGGGAAAGAGGGGTTAGGCCGAACTAATAACCACTAAACCAAATTATAAGCAAATCCACTTCTTACTTCCACTTACCAAAAATAACACCAATGCTCAAATATCATAAGCATAGAACTCACAATTCTCCAATAAAATAACAATTCCCCAAATAATATGAATAGCACATGGGAATTAAGAAATCACCATCCGAAAATCATTTTAAACATGTAAGATCTCCTTTTTTACTTTCATTTTCTTTGTTTTTTTCTTTTCTGACTTTTTTTTTTTTTTTTTAATTCCTGGACTGGCAGTCGATCGACCATACACTCCAGTCGACCGACCACCCCTGCTGGCTTGTGCTCTTCTGCCTAGTTCAATTCTCTTTCTCTTTTTTTTTCACTTCATTTTTTTTCTCAAATCATAGCTTCCCTTCATTTCCCAACAGATCATCCAACAAGATAATAAAAACCAAATCACAAGACAACATTCTCGAATTACTACCTTTACTAGCTCGGCTAGGGTGGCTAAATTTAGTATGTAGCTAAATGGGACAAAAAGGGCAAATTTGGCTTTGTGAGGTTTATGGGTAAAATGAGAAAGGGGGACCTATACCACATGTGTCAACAAACCACGGACCCGAATGCATATAGGTATCAAGTAGACTAGACTCATGCTTATGCAAATTAATGTGACATGCCTTATAAGGAGAAACTACTCTCATTCCTACATGAAATCGGTCATGAATTTCACCGATTTATTAAGCTCTATCTTTAGATATTTAAGTAGCTTGCCAATATTTAGTCAAGACTATTCGTTTAGCAAAATTCCAACAAAAACTCGTAGACTATGCAAGTGACATACTTGGAAATGTTTAAAGTGCAAGGAAGGGCAATGAGACAATATGTAATGCAAACTCATCATTGAAATCCTTCCGTTCCGACTCGACCTATATGCTAAAATAAACGTGCTTTTTTTTAAATTTTTGGTGGTGTTTCAATTTTTTTTTTTTTTTTTTTGAATTGAAATCAAATGCAAGCTGAAATGCAATAAACGTGTAACTAAAATGCAATAAATAACAAATGCAAATGCAATAGACATATGCAAATACCCTCCCCAAACCAAAACGCACAATGCCCCCATTGTGCTCAACAGCAAATCACCAGCATCAACAGCAATATAGGGAAGAATATAAGCAACAACAAAATAAAAGGAAACTAACAAAAAGGGACCGGAAACTCATAAAAGAAGACCTCCCCAAACCAGCCAAAAATAGGGAAGGTCATAATGCGTCTAATCTCCACCGTCATACTCAGAACCACTCTCCTCGTCTGATCCTGAGTCGTCCTCCTCTTCCGCCTCAGCAGCAGCGGCAGTAGTAGTCGGAGTGGAGGCAGCAGCAGTCAGAGTGGACGTCGGAGCAGGCGGAGGATATCCGCCCACCGGGGGAACAAAGAAGGACGGGTGGGTCCAGGGACCCCGTGGGAGCATCCCTGTCCTAACATACTCCTCGTAAACCGGGTACATGGCAAGAGCCATGTCCATCCTGTGCTGGTCAAAACTCCTGCACAAGTCACCCAACACACGTGAAACCGCCCTTTGGTCCATGACCGCAGGGATAACAATAGGTGTAGGGGGACGAAAAGTAGCTGGGAAACCCGTGGGAGCAGGAGTGGAGGAGGAGGAGGCCTGTGAAGAGGAGGCACGAGCTCCTCTCGAGGTGCTAGCAGTAGTGGTGCCCGCCTTGATAGGGAACCTGTAGCTAGGCAAGGGCGGACGAGTCGCCCCCAAAACAGTGGTAAGGGGCAAGATGGGAGGGAGGCCAGGGATAGGGATGGGGTCGCAAATGAAAGAGTCAATCTTCCACCATCCCCGAGTATTGACCCACTTCACAGACTTGACGTAGTCAAGGTCCATGAAGTGTGCGTCAGGGTCGAGAGGGGCCTCCTCTCGAGGGAAAACAAGAACCAGATGGTGGGCTATACGAGTCACCAGCCCACTGCAAACAATAGTGGCCAAAGAGGTACCCTCACTTATAGTGTTAAAGTGAGAGGCAGTCAAATAAGCGATATTATAAATACGAGCTACCCGACTCTCAATGTTCAGGTAGCCAGCCAAGATAGACAATTCAATGGTATTAACATTATTTGACTCTTTGCTGCCGAAAATGGTATTACCCATCAGCCGGAAGAAATAACGAAAAGGGGGTAAGTGGATGGAAGTGCCCGTCCTCTTAGGGGCGTTCAGGTCAGAGATACACGACCACATTACCTTGTGCACATCAGAAGATTCCGAGGTCTTACCCTCGAAACAAAGACCCAAATAACCAGCAAATTCAGCCAATATCAAGGAGTAGGTGACATTAAACAGCCGAAAAGAAATGCAAGAGCTACTCCTATTAGCTTCAAAAGAAGCCTGGTCAAAAGCAAAAGACGAGAAAAACTCAAGGGTTAGAGTATAGTAGGTGAACTCAGCCATGTCCACCAGTCCCGACATCCCTGTCCCATTTAGCAGAGACACAACAGATTCAAGACACCCTAGTTTCTCTAAAGTTGGCTTATGAATAAAACGGGTTGCCTGAACTTTTATTTTTTCGACCAAGGTAATAAATTTAGCTCTCTGAGTAGAGGTAGAGAAACTTACCTGCGGATAGTCAGGTAGACTATCCGTAGTTGCCTCGATCATTAGCGGCGGACCCCGTGGCCGTTTAGCTGCTCCTTGACTGGACTGCCCACTGAAGATCGTCTGCTTCCCTTTCGTCATTATTGCTTCCTACAAAATTGACAAATCAACAACTAGCTTCCCATAATCTTTAACAATGAGAATTTATAAACCCCAAACAAAATCAGAAATCAAACATGAAATTAGGGTTTCGAAAATTTGGGGAAAAACGAAATTAAGCTTCTCCTAGTTGCTAAAATGGCTCGAAATTCAAGGGAATAGGATAGCAAATGCAATTAAAGCACAAATTCGAAAAGAAATTAGCCCTAAATTGATTTTCCCCAAATCGATTTTTTTCGACACAAGGTGACATTGCTCGAAATTTGGGCATAGAAAATCAGCAAAAATCGAATTGAAAGGATTGAAAGAGGATTAGAAACATACCTTTGATGAGAACTTGGGGATTTGAGCAAGAAAAATCGAATTTAAAGGGTAGAGTAGCAAGAATCGCGAAAGGGGGAAAAGCTAGGGTTTCCCTGATTTTTTCGATCAAATGAGTATGAATGAAATAGAAATTAGAACTTCCCTTTTAATTCGCCATCTGATTTCGCGCAGTGGTTGATCGACTATCAGACCCAGTCGATCGACCAATCTCCCTATGAAACAGCTTCTGCCTTTTTCTCTTCAGTCGATCGACTGATGAACTTGGTCGATCGACTGCATGTGCTGGCAATTAATTTCAAATACGTCAAAAATTTATTTTTCCACTACAATTTCCCGTCTTTCTCTCATCGACATCCAGTAGATCATCCTACGCACTTTGCATAAAATAATTACCTGCAAACATTCTCAAAGGCGCACGTCTTTCCATAAAAGAAATTGTTAATTAAAATGAAATAAGCTAAAGCTCCTAATGCAAATTAATGAAATAAAACGGTAAAGTTCCTAATTACATAAAATTTACAAGCCGGGTTGCCTCCCGGTTAGCGTTGGTTTAAGAGGTCCCGCACGACCTTCTTACCTCAGTTTGCATCATCTGATAATGGGCCGAAGTACAATACCTCGACTTGCCCAACATATTCATTTGTTCCGTGATAATGCTTCACATATTGGCCATTAACTTTGAACCGGTCTCCAGATGAGGTTTCCAATTCAACTGATCCGAATTTTGTAATTGCTGTGACCGTATAGGGGCCAGTCCACCTGGATTTCAGCTTACCAGGAAATAAACGGATACGAGCATTAAAAAGAAGTACCTTATCGCCAATATGAAACTCGCGCTTAATGATTCTCTTGTCGTGCTAGCGCTTCGTTTTCTCTTTGTAGATCCTAGCATTATCATAGGTCAGCAGCCTAAATTCCTCCAGTTCATTTAGCTGTGTCATACGTTTCTCACGAGAGAGGTTAGGATCCAAATTCAAATCACAAATAGCCCACCAAAACTTACGCTCCAACTCAACAGGTAAAAGACATGTCTTACCATAAATCAATCGGAATGGTGACATCCCAATTGGCGTTTCAAACGCGGTCCTATAAGCCCACAAGACATCATCCAATTTAAGACTCCAATCTTTCCATGATTTAGAAACAACCTTAGCTAACATTTCTTTTAATTCTCTATTAGAAATCTCAACTTGACCACTAGTTTGGGGATGATACCCCAAACCTCTACGATGTTGGACACCGAATTTAGTCAACATAGCACAAAGTTGTTTTTCTTTAAAATGCATACCTCCGTCGCTAATGACAACCCTAGGGACACCAAAACGAGGGAAGATTATCTTTTTAAACATCTTAATCACGGCTTTTGCATCGTAATGAGGGGTAGCAACAGCTTCTACCCATTTGGACACATAATCTACAGCTACGAGGATCTATTTATTACCTTGACTGCTCGGAAAGGGTCCTTGATAATCAATGCCCCAGACATCAAAAATCTCAACCTCTACAATGTCTACCTGTGGCATCTCATGTCTCTTTGAAATATTCCCCCATCTTTGACAAGCATCGCACTCAGCAACAAAATTGCGACTATCTGCATGTAAAGTTGGCCAATAGAAACCAGATTGGAGTACCTTAGCCACAGTCCGGGACGGACCATGGTGACCACCATAGGCAGAAGAGTGGCAAGCTTCTAGGATGTCCTTCACCTCCCATTGAGGCACACATCTCCGGATAAGACCGTCTGCGCATTCCTTGAAAACATAAGGATCATCTCAAAAGTATTATCTAACATCATAAGCGAACCGCTTCTTCTACTGCCATGAAAGCTCGGGTGGTATCTTACCTGTCACAGCAAAATTAGAAAAATCAGCAAACCACGGAGGTGGATAAGACCCCGAATTAGTAATAGCTAACACACTCTCATCAGGAAAAGAATCATTAATGGGTAACGAATCCTCCCTTTCTGTCAGCTGCAGATGAGATAAATGGTCAGCTACCACATTCTCTGCACCTTTCTTATCTTTGATCTCCAAATCAAACTCCTGCAAAAGGAGTATCCACCTCAAAAGCCTCGGCTTCGCATCCTTCTTAAGAAAGAGAGTTTTCAGCGCTGCATGGTCAGTATAAACAATAACCTTAGAACCTAAAAAATAAGACCGAAATTTATCCAAGGCAAAAACTACAGCTAGAAACTCCTTCTCAGTGGTGTAATAATTGACTTGAGCCTCATCCAGAGTTCGGCTCGCATAATATATGGCATTCAAAACTTTATTTTTCCGCTGTCCTAAAACTGCACCAATTGCATAATCGCTGGCATCACACATAATCTCGAATGGGAGGTCCCAATCAGGCGGCTGAATGATTGGCGCAGAAACTAGAACCTCCTTTAACCTGTTAAAAGCTAAAAGGCACTCATCACTAAACTCAAAGACATCATCCTTGAGGAGCAATTGTGTAAGTGGTTTAGCAATTTTTGAAAAATCCTTAATGAAACGCCGATAAAAACCAGCGTGGCCAAGGAAACTCCTCACTCCTTTAACATTCACAGGAGGGGGCAATTGCTCAATCACCTGCACTTTTGCCTTATCAACATGTATATCCTTATCAGAAATCAAATGCCCTAACACAACTCCCTCATTGACCATGAACTGACATTTTTCCCAGTTTAAAACAAGATTAACATCAATACAACGCTGCATGACTTTATCAAGATTAGCTAAACAATGATCAAAGTCATTACCATAAACTGAGAAATCATTCATAAATACCTCCATAATGTTCTCTATATAAACAGAAAAAATCTCCATCATGCACCTCTGAAAGGTAGCTGGGGCGTTACACAATCCGAAAGGCATTCTGCGTTATGCAAAAACACCCTGTGGACAGGTAAAAGTGGTCTTACTATGATCATCCGGATGAATAGGGATCTGAAAGAACCCTGAATATCCGTCTAAAAAACAGAAAAATTTGTTAGAAGCAAGTCTTTCAGTCATTTGGTCAACAAAAGGGAGGGGGAAATGGTCTTTCTTGGTGGCAGCATTTAACTGTCTGTAGTCAATGCACATCCACCAACCTGTTACAACTCGAGTTGGTATTAATTCATTCTTCTCATTTTGCACCACAGTGGTCCCTCCTTTCTTCGGGACTACCTGAACTGGGCTAACCCACTTGGAGTTGCCAACTGTATAAATAATACCTGCATCGAGTAGTTTCATCACCTCGGCCATAACAACTTCCTGCATCCTCGGGTTCAGCTTTCGCTGACCCTGTCTGTAAGGCTTGTGACCTTCCTCCAGCTCTATCCTGTGCATACAAATATCAGGGCTGATGCCCTTAATATCATACAAAGAATAACCTACAGCTATCCTGTTTTTCTTAAGCACACAAATCAAAGAAGAAAGTTGGTCATCATTAAGCTTAGCACTAACAATAGCTGGGTACTTCTCCGTATCATCTAGAAAAACATACTTAAGATTAGGAGGAAGTGCCTTACGCTCTGGCACCTTTACCTCAACAGCATAGGCAGAATCAGCTTCAATGGTATAGCAAGTGTGATGGGTGATGTCGTCGGGTCACATCCAATCAAACACATTTGTAATACTCAACAAACAACTAGTTAGTGGTAAGTCGAGGTCGATCCATGGGACGGTGTGCTTTGGGTTCTAAGTCTATCTATATCAATTTATGCTAGTGTCACAATTTGGTTGGGTTTGTAGTTGTGTCTAAACTAATGCGTGCAATATAGTAGAACAAGCAATAAAAGGAAGGATGTAAACAATTGATTAAGAGTGCTAGGATATCATGGGGTCATAGGGGATTCATGGTGTTGATCATACAAACATGTTCACAAGGTTGCAAGCAATTAATGTTGTGAAGGAACCGAGTTGGTTTATATCTTACGGTTCTTAGGAAGAGTTGGGTCCCGGAGCCGAATCGATTAGATTGTACAACACCTACAAGTCGACTTACTTTCCTCCTAATCAACTTCAATGCATGGTCTAACAAGACTCGAGTTGGTTTATATCTTACAAGTCAAGTTGAATAGATAAGAGATGGTTGAAAATGCAAGGATTCATAGGCTTAGCATTTCATCAAACATAACATGTGCATAAAGTTGACATCAAAACAAGCAAGCAATTTGATTATGAAAACATATTAGATTAAGCATGAATCAATCCCATGTTGATTTCCCTAATTACCCAAAATCCTAGCTAATAGACTACTCACTCATTATCAAGTTTAACATGTTAACAAGGTTGTCAATCATATTAACAAGGTAAAACATGATGAACAAGTAAGAAAGATTAACAATAATTAAAACAAGGATTAAGAGAGTTATACCTATGGAGATTCCAAATAATAATGCAAGAATAAAAGAAGAAACTTGATGATTGATTGGAAGGGTTGTCAATCCTCCAATAATGACCCAATAATCTTCAATTACCCAATAATAAACTTGAATAATAAACTTGAACAATAATTAAGGAGAGATTAATGTGTAATTTGTGGAAAGATTAAAGAGTAATCTATTCTAATCTACTCCTAATCTAATCTAAAGAAGGATTTTCTACCCAAAAACAACATGCTTGATTAATTACAAAGATGGGGTATTTATAGTGGAAATTAGGTGGGATGCATTAGGTTAACTAAGGGCTTAAATGACGATTAAGTCCCTACTTAGGGAGACTCCGGTCTTTTTCGAAGGAAGGGAGTCTTTCTTTGAAGCTTGGAGAAGAAATCGTGCTGTAGAGGAATCCGTGCGTATTGGAGTCGGGACGGGCGGAATCTGGCAGTGGAATCCGAGCGGATTCAAAAGAATCCGGGCAGATTCGGGTGGAGGAATCCGAGCGGATTCAGAGCAGGACGCTTGATTGTTTAGTGGAGACGGGCGGATTTGAGACAATCCGCTCGGATTGTTCTTCAGCAGTGGTTTTTCTTCTTTTCTTCCTTTTCGCTCATTTCCATTTTATTCTTGCGAGATTGGTCTTTTAGTCTTTGCTTCCTCTTCATACTAGTCCATCTAATATCGTCAAGTAGCTTCCAAATATGCACGAAAGACGGGAATTTCCGCCTTATCATCTCCTTCTCTACAAAACACATGAAATGCGATAGAAAAGCAAATAGGAAGGTTTTGACGGATAAAATGGCCATAGAATGTTATAATAGTATGCAAAATAGGCTCAATTAGGGGACTAAATGTGCGCTAATTATGGTCACATCAAATATCCCCAAACCGAACCTTTACTCGTCCCGAGTAAAGAGGTGACTAAAACTAGACCTTTATTTAAACTAACCTAATAACATAGCCGATATGAGACAATTAGCGGGTCTCACTCCGCCCCTTCAACTCACAACAAGACAACCATGAGGTAGGATGCCTTCTTGCAAGGCAAGGTGGGTCTTGCCAAAATGGCGACACATCCAAGCATTAAAGCACACAAAATCAAGTAATGGATGCATCTACAAAAGAATAGCCACTTTCCTCATCTAAGTGGCGGAAATTATCTACAAGGGAAGCAATTCAAGGGTACACACTCCTTCATAGATGCAATTTCTTCAAACTACTAAGCCTAGAAGGATACCAATAAATCACCTCCAAGTTGTGTCAAGCTAGGGTACCTTTGTCCTCAATCGTTAAATGCTTTTGTCAAGAGTAGACTCCCTATGGTGTTAGAAACACTGGAGGATCGCGGAATTCCCCCTCTTGCCTAGACAAGAAGAAGGGTCGTCCCCTCTCTACCATGCACAAAAATGGATACGATGGATAAAGGGATCGATAGATATTTGAATTTCATTTGGGAGTTTGCTTTTGTTGTTGTTTTTCCCCCCAATTTCTTGTGGCAAATGACATTTGAGAACACTTTCTTGCCATTTCTTTTTGATTTTTGGTATTTCAATACTTGACAACTTTCTTTTCTTTGCATTTCTTTTGAACATTTTCAAAGTCACCCCAATTAGTAACGAGGGTGCCTTGTATTTGAAGTATAGGAGTTCTATTTTTGTTACTCCTCTTTTCTTTTGATGCATTTTGCAAACTTTTTCTTTTCTTTTCATTTCTTTGAACTCAAATTGATTTCTTTTTGTTTTTGTGCCCATTCCCTTTGATGACAAAATGTATGGTAGAATATGGATGATGGATGGATGGATGCATGGTTTCAAGGGTCACCTTGGAATAAACGGTGGCCAAGGAGTTATCACACCACAAGGTACTCTTGACTAGGCCTTAATCCATGGGTCAAAGGATACTAGCATGACACATCCTAGGGTGTTTTACAAGTATTCTAACAAGCAAAGTCTTAAGAACAAAAAGCATCTACTAGGGCCTATATACACTTGTCAAGTTTCCCAAGTAGACGGTTTCACAAAATTTTTCTAACCATGCAACTATATGCCATGATGCAACTAACATATATACATCCTAATGCAAATGATTCTACCAACTAATATGCCATATAATCTAAATGCAAGTCCTAAGTTCACATTGTTTTACCGCATCAATCAAAATAAAGCCACATAGTCATTAACATAAAGAGGAAAAAGGAGATTGGAAAGATCATACCATGCGGTCTTCAATATCCTCATGTCTCGGATGTGGCGTAGTCAATCAATGTGAACAAGGATGAACAAACATAATATATACAAAACTACACTACAAAGGAAATGAACATGTTTTTGTGTTTTTGAATTTTTCAAATTTTTATGGTTTTTGATTTTATGAAATTAAAGAACATATTTTTGGGATTTTTCGAAATTTTCAATTTTTATGCATTTTTTTGGAATATAAATTCCCATCCCCCACTTTATTTTGGACATTGTCCTCAATGTACATGTAGGAGTAGGAATAAAAAGAAAATACATGTTTTTGGATTTTTGATTTTATGGAAATTGAAGTACAAATGCAATGATATGATATGAATGAATGCATGCTCTAACTAAATGCAATTCTATATGACATATATAACAAATGAGTGCAAACTAAACTATACTATATGATGCATGATTTCTAGTAAACTATGGTCACTTATGATCAAACCTCCCCAAACCGATTTAAACACTATTTCTAGTGTAGAAATGAATAGGTTTGGCCATTTAGTAACTATGCATGAATTCTAATCTATATGCAATTATCTATATGAATTATATTACAATGCAAACTATACTATTTGAGCTCAACTAATGCAAATGCAATATGAAATATAATACAAATGCATGCAAAAGCTACACTAAATGCAATGTAAATGCAAAAGAGAGAGGGAGAGATGGGTATCATACAGGTGGTAGTGGTGAAGTAGGCCTCTTTCACTCGTCATCCTCATTTTGGTCGTAGCCATAACCATGAGAGCTTCCGGCTTGATCATGTCCCGGTGCTTGGCCCCAATATCCTCCTTGGTCAAAATTTCCTCCTTGTCCCGAGTACCCTCCACCTTGGCTAGAATGCCCTCCATCGCCGCGACTCCTAGTTTGGTCCCCATAATTTGGGAACAAGAGCTCCGGTTGTGCCCAAGAGGGCTTAGGACCATTGGGGTCAATATACCCTTGTTGAGCCATGGTATAGTATTGGGGGTAGAGGGCTAAGTAGTCGTCTTCCCTCCCTTTATGCATCCCAAGGTCCACTCTATTCATGAGTGCCATCAAATCATTAATACCCGGGGTGTTGGGGATTGCCGGTTGGAAAGGGGTATGCGGAATAGGGTAAGGTGGGATAGGGACGTAGGAAGGTGGGCGCATTTGTATGCCCGGCCCTCCACGAGGTGGTTGACGGCGTGGCTCTTCCCTTTGAGGGGGATTTTCAAGAATTTGGATGTCAAGGAGGTAGCTTGGTGGAGGAGAGTATGGACTCAATCTTGGGTCAATGCCCGGTATCTTCCATCCTTCAAGGATCATCGAAGTGCAACCCTTGGTGTACCATTCCACACTCCCATCTTGAGTGTATTTGCACCATCGGTGACTATAGAAGATGGTGTGCTCATCAATCAAAGTCCTCCCTTCAAGAGGAATATAGGTTCCTCGGGCATTGAACCCGGGACAAAGGTGTTTAGCCAAAATTGTAATTAGACCTCCCATCACGAAGGTTTTAAGTTGAGATGTCCCTTGAGCAAATTCATGGAACCTAGTGAGTATCTCAAGTGGCGTATTGAAGTTATAACGCCTCACCGCACGAACATTCAAATAAGACTCAAGAAAAGTTAAGTCGATGAGAGTACACCGATCTTGCTCGTATCTCCCATTGATGCACCCGGCTACAAAGCGTTCGGTGAATCGAATCACCGGATGTTGGATAACAAATGTATAGCAACGCTTTATATGGGTAAAGTCCCTACCGGAGATAGCTTTCCAAAGAAAATCCACATTAAAATTATCGGGCTTCTCGGTATAGGCGGTGGGTACTTCAAGACCAAAAACATAGGCAAATTCCTCAAGAGAAAGAACATGGTCTCGGTTGCATAACCTAAACTCCATGCCTAAATTGTTGCGGGCATCCGCTATAATGCGAAGGCTACTCAAAAACTCAAGGGTGAGACTAAGGTAAGTCTCTTCATGAGCAAGGAAAAAGTTCCCAATGCCAAGGTCATTAAAGAACATCTCGGTAGGGTACCTTATCTTAAGGATTTCCAACACCCTAGTGTCAACAAATTGAGTAGGCTCGTATTTCTTACCTAGAAGCTCGACGAATTTTTCGCGTTGGTCGTCGGATAGGAAGATCACTTCTTGGAAGTTGTTGAGTTGTTCAATACCTCCCCTCATTATCACATCTCGTGGTGTTGAAGAGGATGATCCCTTGCGCTTCTTCCCGATCGAATCAAACAATTTCTTGGCCTTTCCCTTGGAACTCATGTTGGTGATGGGGGTGATGTGGGTGTTTTTGAGGATATGAAGGTGATTTTGAGGATTGAGATGAGTGTTTAGGGTTTGGTAAGATGGGGAAATGAGGGAGAAGGGGGGTGATTATATAGAAGAAGTGGGGAATCCGAACGGATAGGGTTGGACCTAACCCGTTTTATCCGCATGAACAGTACAATCCGAGCGGATTGCGACGGACGGACGGATTCTCGATGGGCAAGACGGGCGTCTTTTGTAGAATCCGCACGGATTCTAGAACAGAGAAATCTGTTGGTTGAGAAGCGAGGCAAGACGGGCGGATTTCGTGCATGGGACGACGGATCGATCGGGACGGGCGGATTTTTGAAAATCCGCACGGATTTTAGCACGCAATTAAAATCTTGCTTCTGAACGTCATACGGGACGGGCGTCCCGTGAAGAGGACGGACGGATTGTAAGGGACGGGCGGATTTCTTTGAATCCGCTCGATTCTTCCTCGATTTCACTTTTTCTTTTCCGCTGGCCCTGGACGGGCGGATTTGCTTCGATCCGAGCGTCTCTGCTTCTTTCTCCTTCTTCTTTCTTCTTTCGTAAAATGATAAACCCCTTTTCATTGATTTCCTCTTTTTCCTTATCTTTTTCTGAAATTTGCTTTAGGAAACATGTAAGATGACTCTCTCTCTCTCTCCTCTCTCATGCAAGGAATTAAATGCAAAAATAAAATGTACAATATTATACAAAATAAAAGGGTTCAAGAAATATTGTACAAATGGTGGTTTGAGGTAGGACTCCACCTAACTAGTTCAATTCGTTGCAATTCTTATCCATAGAGCTCAAAGCTCTTAGAAGAAGATCAAAAGCTTGTGAACAAGCTCCAAACAAGCATAAGTATGGGTTGCTCCATTTGAAAATGAAATTCGGCCAAGGAAGTTTGTCATATATCCTTTCTTTCACCTTGTCCTTGGCACTAGAGCTTTCCCGATGCTTCAAGTAAATACATCCATGAAGTGTGGTTCATTTTCATCCGGGGACTTCCACTTGCCAACTTCTTCTTCAATTTTGGTGATGACGATAGCATTTTGATTTTTCAATCCTTCCAAGGTGGAAGGAGAATTTTCATGACTTTGATGATCGGATACCATAGGAGTTGAGATTATGGGTGTCAAATCTTCACAAGTAGCCTCACGAGCAATTTTCTCTTTGAGCTTTTTCACCAAATAACTCTTGTAAGACATTTTGGCTTTTTGAAGAAGATCTAACATATCCTCTTCAATGATCATTGGCTCCATGATGGGTGCCAAATGGTCCTCGTGAAGGATAAAGGAAGGACGTTCTTCTTCATGATAGGGTATCTCAAATGCCTCAAGGATAGGCTCCTCAAGCAAGGTGATATTGTGAACCCCTCCTCTAGGTCCATCATCATTGTTGCTATCGTCATGTAAATCATGAATGGGGGCTTCATCTAGCTCTTTTTCCAACACCCCACCGTTCACATCAAAGGACACACCTTCATACTCGCAAAGGTTAAGAACATTTGGTTTACTCAACCTCATGTCTTCTTCATCAAACACGACACTCTCATAGTCACAAGAGCTCAAAGAACTTGGCTCCTCCCACTTTTCATCTTCCATGTCAAAAGTCACTACTTCAAACTCGCATTTATGCTCAATATCCAAAGAGCGGTGGTGAGGGGTTGCTTGGAATTCTTTTAATTGGGCAATTTGAATTCCCAATTCCTTTCTTTGGATAGCGATGTTTTTAAGAACATCTTCTTCCTTTCGGCTCTCTTCTAGCATTTGTTTGAAGAAGTTTTGTTGGTCTCCCATCATTTGGAGGATCAT
This sequence comes from Silene latifolia, assembly GCF_048544455.1. Lineage (NCBI taxonomy): Eukaryota > Viridiplantae > Streptophyta > Magnoliopsida > Caryophyllales > Caryophyllaceae > Silene > Silene latifolia. The sequence goes on from NC_133533.1 coordinate 92,598,107, forward strand.
GTTTTGAATGGGTTCATTTCTTTGTTGTGAGTGGGTGTGAATATGGTTGTATTGCGGCAATTGAAGTTCATTGTGAAATGGGTATTGAGTGGGTGGTTGTTGTTGATATTGGGTGTGGTAATTTTGGTGGGAAAAATTGGGGTAGTGGTTAGGATTTTCGTTGTACAAATAATAAGGTAGGTTTGTGTTGACTTGCTCCGCAAACTCCCCATACCCATAGTCATACTCAAAAGATCCACCACATACTCCACAACACATGTCTTGAGTCATCATCACTAAGACAAGGAAACAACTACAAGCATGGAAACTACACAAAAATGGTAAGAACAATCCTTGAGGAACAAGTTCCTCAAGGTGAAAGCACAATCAAAATAGACAAACAAGTAAGAACTTAATCACATAGCACCATCCCCGAACAACGCGCCATTTTGATGGGTGATGTCGTCGGGTCACATCCAATCAAACACATTTGTAATACTCAACAAACAACTAGTTAGTGGTAAGTCGAGGTCGATCCATGGGACGGTGTGCTTTGGGTTCTAAGTCTATCTATATCAATTTATGCTAGTGTCACAATTTGGTTGGGTTTGTAGTTGTGTCTAAACTAATGCGTGCAATATAGTAGAACAAGCAATAAAAGGAAGGATGTAAACAATTGATTAAGAGTGCTAGGATATCATGGGGTCATAGGGGATTCATGGTGTTGATCATACAAACATGTTCACAAGGTTGCAAGCAATTAATGTTGTGAAGGAACCGAGTTGGTTTATATCTTACGGTTCTTAGGAAGAGTTGGGTCCCGGAGCCGAATCGATTAGATTGTACAACACCTACAAGTCGACTTACTTTCCTCCTAATCAACTTCAATGCATGGTCTAACAAGACTCGAGTTGGTTTATATCTTACAAGTCAAGTTGAATAGATAAGAGATGGTTGAAAATGCAAGGATTCATAGGCTTAGCATTTCATCAAACATAACATGTGCATAAAGTTGACATCACAACAAGCAAGCAATTTGATTATGAAAACATATTAGATTAAGCATGAATCAATCCCATGTTGATTTCCCCTAATTACCCAGTAATCCTAGCTAATAGACTACTCACTCATTATCAAGTTTAACATGCTAACAAGGTTGTCAATCATATTAACAAGGTAAAACATGATGAACAAGTAAGAAAGATTAACAATAATTAAAACAAGGATTAAGAGAGTTATACCTATGGAGATTCCAAATAATAATGCAAGAATAAAAGAAGAAACTTGATGATTGATTGGAAGGGTTGTCAATCCTCCAATAATGACCCAATAATCTTCAATTACCCAATAATAAACTTGAATAATAAACTTGAACAATAATTAAGGAGAGATTAATGTGTAATTTGTGGAAAGATTAAAGAGTAATCTATTCTAATCTACTCCTAATCTAATCTAAAGAAGGATTTTCTACCCAAAAACAACATGCTTGATTAATTACAAAGATGGGGTATTTATAGTGGAAATTAGGTGGGATGCATTAGGTTAACTAAGGGCTTAAATGACGATTAAGTCCCTACTTAGGGACACTCCGGTCTTTTTCGAAGGAAGGGAGTCTTTCTTTGAAGCTTGGAGAAGAAATCGTGCTGTAGAGGAATCCGTGCGTATTGGAGTCGGGACGGGCGGAATCGCAAAGAATCCGAGCGGATTCAAAAGAATCCGGGCGGATTCGGGTGGAGGAATCCGAGCGGATTCAGAGCAGGACGCTCGGATTGTTTAGTGGAGACGGGCGGATTTGAGACAATCCGCTCGGATTGTTCTTCAGCAGTGGTTTTTCTTCTTTTCTTCCTTTTCGCTCATTTCCATTTTATTCTTGCGAGATTGGTCTTTTAGTCTTTGCTTCCTCTTCATACTAGTCCATCTAATATCGTCAAGTAGCTTCCAAATATGCACGAAAGACGGGAATTTCCGCCTTATCATCTCCTTCTCTACAAAACACATGAAATGCGATAGAAAAGCAAATAGGAAGGTTTTGACGGATAAAATGGCCATAGAATGTTATAATAGTATGCAAAATAGGCTCAATTAGGGGACTAAATGTGCGCTAATTATGGTCACATCAAAGTGTTTACCAAATTTTCGTTGGCCAGGCTTATGAGCATCTCATCTTCTTCCTCTGTGAGCTCCTAGCTTTCCATTGAGGCTACCAAAACATCTAGCTCCTCAGCATTCTCCGCTGGATTATCTGCACACTCATCTAAATGGGTTAGATCAGCTAAGGGATCCTTGGCTAAGGATTCCCTCCAAGTACAATTAACAGCCATGTCAACAATATCAATGGAATAACACATATCATCATCAGCAGGTTCAGTCGCAGTGCGAGCAAGACTGAACTCAATTATGTCATCCCCTACCTCTAAGGTCAAGACTTCGCGTTTGACATCTATCACGGCCCCAGCCGTATGTAAAAATGGTCTACCTAAGATAATAGGTATCTGACTATCCTCAACAATGTCTAAAACGACGAAATCGACAGGAATAAATAACTTACCCACTCGAACGGGTACATCTTCTAAACTTCCTAAGGGTCTCTGAATCGATCTATCTGCTATCTGAAGGGTCATATTGGTCACCTTAAGGTTACCAATATTTAGCTTTTCGCAAACAGAATATGGCATGACACTGAGACTGGCCCCTAGATCACAAAGGGCCTTCCCAATTTCGTGGTTACCTATAGTACAAGGAATTGAAAAGCTACCCGGGTCCTTTAATTTAGGTGGTATGTTGATTTGCGAATGAGCATTACATTCTTCCACAAAAGCAACAGCGCCATCATCATGAAAATTTCTCTTACGATTCAAAATGTCTTTCATAAATTTAGCGTAAGAGGGTACCTGGGTAATTAGATCAGTGAATGGAATGGTTACCTCAAGATTCTTGACCATCTCCAAAAACTTACCAAACTTGCGCTCCAGCTTGGTATTCTTTAAACGCTCCGGATATGGGACTGCAACACTGGCCGTAGGATCAGCAATTTTCGTCTTCCGAATGTTTAAATTCTCCGTCAAATCGTCATTGGTTGAGGTATGTTGCAATTCAATTGACGAATTTTCGTTCAGCGCTGGAGACCCAGTCGATCGACCATTGGGCTCGATCGATCGACCAAATACACTGGGTTCGAACAGTTTCTGGTCAGAAACTCCTTCGTCAGGAACTTCAGTCGATCGACTGATGTTGTTGGTCGATCGACCACTGGCGCTGGGTTCAAATAGTTTCTGGTCAGAAACGTTTTAATCAGAAATTCTGGTCGATCGACTGATGTTGTTGGTCGATCGACCACTGGTACTGGCAGTAGAGCTCGTTTTCGCACCAGAATTTAGGTCTGACTTTTCATCATTTTCCGAGCCTTTTCTTGGCTTATCGGGACCATCATATGAGAGACCACTGTGGAGGTGAATTGCATTAAGTGTCTTGATAGGAACCTCACATTTGCTTGAAGAATTGGCGACTTGGTTAGCCGCTAAAATCTCTAACTGCTTTGCAAAATTCCTTGCAGATTCAATCCCAGCTTCTTCTATTTTCGTGACTTGAACCAAAAGATCTCGGATTATTTCTCTCAATTCCGCGGTCTCATCTGAGTTATGAACAGGAATTTAAATTTTCTTCTCGAAAGCTTCAGAAGTCTCAAGCTTTTCGAGCCGAGCAGTAATAGAAGCTATGAGTGTCGCAACGATACTCATTTCGTCATTTGGCTTTCGCTAGTTTCCACGCGAACTCCCAAACTCAGCTCTATGGACTGCCATCTCCTCAATAGTATTCCAACCTTTATTCTGACCAGTGTTATTTTGGAACCTACCATTCGCAGCTGCATCCAGGATAACCTTGTAGTCATCATATAAGGAATTATAGAATAGGTTGCAGAGGTACCACTGCTGGAAACCGTGGTGAGGAACAGACCGAACCAATCTCTTCAAACGTCCCCATGCTTCACAAAATTCCTCATCAGGTCCTTGCTGGAAATTTGTAATTTGGCTCCTCAAGGCATCAGTCTTTGCGAGTGGGAAGTATTTTTTGTAAAAATCTAATGCTAGAGATGTCCAATCTGTGACTCTAGCTGCTACCCTATCAAGGTAGCGGTACCAATCTCGCGCAGAATCCTTCAAGGAGTATAAGAACATCATCCCCTTTACTTCATCTTGGGTCACCCCAGCCGGTATAGGTATGGAACAACAGTAGTCTGTGAAAATTTGCATATGCTTCAAAGGATCCTCGTCCGGTAATCCAGCAAACTGGTTCCGCTCCACCAAATTGATATAGGAGGAACGGAGTTCGAAATGACCATGAGTAGAGGTGGGTAGATCGTATCCCTTTGGAACATGCTGCTCTTGTGGCTGAAGATTATCATATATTGTAGTCATGATCGCAAAATTGAGAGTATTCTAACCTTCCTCTCGAAAATCTGTCTTCTAACTGTGCAAAAGCAAAACTAGAAGCAAGAGTAACCAACGGCCTCAAGGAACCAAAGTTCCTTTAGACAAGAGAAATAAACTAAAAATAAAGAAATCAGAATTACACCGTCTCCCCGGCAACGGCGCCAAAATTTGATACCGTCATTTCGTATCAAAATTAAATTTATAATCCAAACTAAAATTATAGCTAGTGATAGTAAGGGTCGAACCACAGAGAGACATGATCAATTCTATTTGCTATTTTTAATCTATTAAAGTAACAATTATTGGGGGGGGGGGGGCGGGGTGGTTGGTTGAGTCTATACTAACTACCTAAACTTGAATGAAGTTTAAGTAGATAATAAAAGGTAGCTAGGAATTTCGGTTCACCATGGCATAAGGGTCAGTCTAGCAAAGTCAAGGTCTGTCCAATACCGTCTCAGGATGTCAAATAGGTCGTCTAAGTCCCTATTTAAATTAAGCCTCTCGGTCTCTTTTCCACCCTAGGAAGAAACTAAACTACTTTCGCTCTATAGTCCTTCCAATTACTTGTAAGAAATCTAACTCCGCTAATTTCTCAATCTAGCAAAGGGGTAAAATCTCACAGCAGTAAATAAGACCGGTACGGGTTTAACCTAGACTTAATAAAATCAACTCATGACACCATGGATTCCCTAATTTCTAGCATAGATATTTTACCTACGCATGATTAAGACTATAACAATTGCAAAATTAAAGACATAGAATGAAATTGACATGATTGAATTGAAATTTAAAATAGAGGATTAAAACTGAATTACTTGAAAATAAATTGGTAACAACAAGAATTTAAAAGACAAGAATAAATGAAGATTGAAATTAAATTAAAGCTTACTAAGGAAATTGATGAACAAACAATTAATTCGAATACGTGCCTCCACTTCGTGTCTCCAAAAACTATATCTCAAACTTTAGTTGTTGAATAATAAAAACATAACCTAAATTATTGTTGCGTACTACTGATAAACGTTCTCCAAACTTGATAATTTACAAACGGGCTTTCAAAAGACAAATGCATAAAAGACCCACAGCTTCGCGATCTGGTCAATCGACCAAGTAGCACGGTCGATCGACCGACCAGTACAGTGCTATCTCTTCTGCTGAGCTTCCACGGTCGATAGACTGGAGATGGTGGTCGATCGACCAACTACGTTGTGCAGTAACTTTTTTTTCTCTTCCAATCAGCCTCTTCACTCCATGCACGCATCCCAAGGTGAACAAGTTCGAACTCCCATCTTCCAGGTTTCCATAAAGTTGCCTCCGGAGGATGATTTAAGGTTGATTTAGCTCACTTCCACTCATTCCTACAATAAATCATAGAAATTCCAAAGTAAACCGTTTCGGGAGAAATAATAGCTTTAAGCTAACAAATACGTTAAGCTAACAAATACGCATAGAAATACGTGCCGAAACTGCGAATAAAGAGTATAGAATATGAACGTATCATGATCCGTGCCTTTGGCACAAAAGATTTGCTCATATAAATTCAACGATGTTGAATAAGCTAAAGAAATGGGAATTGGTTGAAAGACTTCCCTCAATCAAATTCGATCAAGAAACATTATGTGACTCTTGTTCTCGTTGCAAACACGTGAGATCATCTTTCAAACCAAAGAGAATGGTAAGTACCAATGAACCACTAAAGCTCGTACACATGGATCTTTGTGGCCCAATGAAGGTAAGAAGTAGAGGAGGATCCAGGTATGTCTTCGTTCTAGTTGATGATTATTCTAGATATGTTTGACCAATCTTTCTCAATACAAAAGATGAAACTTTCGAAGAATTTGCAGTTCTAATGAAGCTTGCCCAAAATAAGTATAAATCCAAATTATTTTCCATTCGTACGGATCATGGCACCGAATTTGATAACCATGCCTTTATAGAATATTGTAGGGAGAATGGTGTTGGGCATAACTTCTCGGCACCACGAACCCCACAACAAAATGGTGTTGTTGAACGTATGAATAGGACATTGGAGGATATGGCACGCACTATGTTACTTTGTAGTGGACTACCTCGTAATTTTTGGGCTGAGGCTATTAGTACTGCATGCTATATTCATAATCGAGCCTTGATTAGACCTATTCTCAGGAAGACTCCTTATGAGCTTCTTAGAGGGCGAAAACCTAACATAGCACATCTACGTTGCTTTGGGAGTAAATTTTTTGTCCATAATAATGGCAAAAATAGATTAAGCAAATTTGATCCCAGAAGTGACGAAGTTATGTTTGTCGGCTATTCTAATCATAGTAAAGCATATAAGGTTTTTAATAAGAGAACCTTATGCATCGAAGAAATTGTTCATATTGTTTTTGATGAAAATAAAATGTTTGACAAAGCTCAACATGATGAGGAAGAAGAGTTGAATGAACCGGATATCCGACTATCCAGGGATGATCTTCCTAAATTGGATGAAGAAGATAGAGAAATTGAGGGCACAAATGATGAACAAGGAAGCCCTTCGAATGATAAGGGAAAGAGAACTGAGAGTTTAGTTGATGATACTAAAACCTCTTCTCAATCCAAGCAATTGGAGGATAAAGTTATAACTGATGAAGCTATAACTTCAACTCAAAATAAACGAACTAAGTCGAATGTTATAACTGATTCTGTTATAACCCCAGGCTTGGATTCAGGGGAACAAGGCTTGAACCCCAATCATTCGAAGATGATGAAACTAGTTCAGATGAAGATGTGCCTCATGTCTCTAAGAAATGGAGATACAAGGATTCCCATCCAATGGAAACCATCCTAGGAAGTTTGAATGAAGGCGTTCGAACTCGTAGAAGAGTTAACAACTTTTGCTCATTCTACTCCTTTCTTAAAACCATTGAGCCAAAAAATATCAAAGAAGCACTTGCTGAACCAGATTGGATCGTTGCCATGCAAGAAGAGCTTCAACCGTTCGAACGGAACAAAGTTTGGCATTTGGCTCCAAGACCTAAAGATCGAACGGTTATCGGTACAAGATGGGTTTTTAGAAACAAGCTGGACGATACAAGGGTATAATCAACAAGAAGGAATTGACTATGATGAAACCTTCGCTCCTGTAGCCAGACTTGAGGCTATTAGATTATTAATAGCATTTGCCGCTCATAAAGGAATTAAAGTTTATCAAATGGACGTTAAGACATCATTTCTTAACGGTTATTTGAATGAGGAGGTTTTCGTCGAACAACCTCCAGGATTTCTCGATAGCAAGTTTCAAAACCATGTTTTTAAATTAGATAAAGCATTGTATGGTTTGAAACAAGCTCCAAGGTCATGGTACGACATATTGTCAAAATATCTTCTTGAAAGTGGTTTTAAAAGAGGATCTGTCGATAAAACCCTATTTCTGAAAATTGAGGATTCCGATTTATTAGTTGTACAAATTTACGTTGATGATATTATTTTTGGTTCAACTAGTGATCGTTTATGCAAGAATTTTTCAGAATTAAAGACCTCAGAATTCGAGATGAGCATGATGGGAGAACTTAAGTTCTTCCTTGGACTCCAGATTCAACAAACTCCTGAAGGAATTATGATACACCAACAGAAATACATCAAGGAGCTAATAAATAAATTCGGTATGGAAAACTCTAATTCCAAACCTACTCCTATGCGTACGGATAAGAAGTTGACCTTGGATGAAAACGGTGAGTGTGTCGATGAGACGAATTATCGAGGTATGATTGGCTCACTTCTTTATTTAACTGCAAGTCGTCCGGATATTATCTTTAGTGTATGCTTATGTGCTCGATTCCAAACGTGCCCTAAAGAATCGCATATGATTGCAGTTAAGAGAATCTTGAAGTATTTAATTGGAACATCTAAATTATATCTGTGGTATCCTCTTGAGTGTAATTTCGATCTCATAGGGTATTCAGATACAGATTATGTAGGATGTTCACTTGATAGAAAAAGTACTTCCGGCATAGCGACGTTTGTTGGACCGTGTATTATTACATGGGGATCAAAGAAGCAAAATTTTGTTGAATTATCAACTGCTGAAGCCGAATACATTGCCGCTGGATTGGTATGTTCTCAACTTTTATGGCTTAAGCAACAATTATGTGATTATGGTGTTAATTTTGAGTGTATACCTATTTTGTGCGACAACACGAGTGCTATAATTATATCAACGAACCCTGCACAGCACTCACGAACTAAGCATATTGACATTAGACACCATTCTTTACGTGATCATGTAGATAACGGAAACATAAGACTGGAATTTTGTAGTACAAAAAAACAATGGGCTGACATTTATGCCAAAGCATTGGCTAGAGAACGTTTTGAGATTTTACGGTTGGAAATTGGTTTAATTGGTGGCAACAAAACTTGTCACAAATATTTTACTCTCCGTATGACTGACTAGATTTGACGAGATTGTATGACTGTGCCCGTATTTTTCGTTGCAAGTTTATTTATGTCAAATGTTATTTTATAATATGAGAATATTCTATTTGCTAGTCATGTATATTTTATGTTTTTATTACGAACCATAAAGTCGTAACAAATTGCTTCCGTATTTTTCCTTACTCGAAATTCTCTAGGAAAATTATATCTCTTCCCATATCTTATCTTATCATATCATATAAATTATTTGCCCTAACCACTTATATTATCTTATGGTAAGTAAATAAAAAAAAAGGGAAAATATACTTACCTATTTCCACACGCCACCTTCACTTTCCTTACCTCCTTCAAACTCTTTTACCATAATTCACAATTAACACTCCCCATAAATACCCCACCCCTACCATCACCATCAACACACAACTCTCAATATTTGCTTTTTCTTCCTACACTTTTCCACACACAACCTCAAAAATCAAATCATCATCATGACTCCTCCCTCAACTCGCCTCCACTCACCCTCAACTCGGTCCACAACTCGCACCGGGTCCTCCAAATCACCATGCACCAAAACCTATGTCCCTCTCAAAACTTCCTCACCCTCATCAAACCAAAAACCAACTAATCCCGATCATAACCGGGTTGATCCTAACTTAGAAGGGAAAAGACGGAAGTTAAATAAGGGGAAAAAGAAGGTCGTGGGGTTTGAAGGTTCAGTGGAGGAAACCGAGGTCATAGCTACTCAAGAAGGTCATCAAAGGGCAATGTTCCGAGAGTATATGTCAAATGCAACATCAACGGGGCTTGATAAGCTTCGACTAACCACGGACAAGAGAACCCGAGTCAACTATGTTATGCGGTATGGTATTCATCGTGGTCGTTCCTACTCCGATAAATGGTATGGAAAAATCAAAGCTTTACAATTTTTTAAGGATTTCTTGAATTTTCAAGAATGGAAGAAAGTTTGTTCTTTTGTTGGTCCGGTTTATCCTATTGAGTTAATCCAATTTTACTCTTCCGTCTACGTAAGAAATAACGTGTTGCATGCGATGGTAAATGATTCTGAAGTCAAAATCTCCCTTGCCGATTTTTGTACTCTGTTTTCGGTCCCCGATGATGGGATCGAAATAAATCCGAGTGCGGAATGGGAGATATGACGGAGGAAGAAAAGCTTAAAATTAAGAAGTCTTTTGATGTTGATGCTACGGGGTCGAGTAATATGCTTGCGGGGTCGTTCACTCCAAAATTGAAATTCTTTCTCAATTTTCTTTGGAATACGGTTGTCCCGATGAGGAGTGGTCGTGATAAATTGTCGAGTTATGAGATGGTATTGATGTCTAAATGGCTTGAAGGGTCCAAAGTTAGTCTTCCTCATCTCGTGTTTCATAAAATCATCCAAACAAGTATTTCCGTCACCGAGGAAAAGTTTTATACCACTTTGGATTTGCCGTATGGTATGTGGGTCTCTCGGCTTTTGGAACTAAAAGGGGTGAGTGGGTCTTCTAGCTATGGTGTAATTGTCAAAGATGAGATGTGTGACACTCATCTTAAATTCATGAAGATGGGTGCAATTGGACCCGATTTTGTATTTTTGGCTAAGGGGAGTGTGGTGGAGAAATCGTCGGATGTGGTCTCGGTTGTTGAACAAAAGTTGGACTCGTTTATGGCAAGTATTTGTGAGAAAATGGATCCACAAAATAAGATGGTTGCGGAATTGGGCTCGGGATTGGGTCAAGACAATAATGGGGCTTCGGGTTCGAAGGGTTCGGATCTTGCCGAGGTCTTGTCTTATTTGCATGGGTTGGAAGCTCGGGTTGATGCTATGGCTAAGGATGCGGCTAGGGCGGCTAAGGAGTCTGTCCGTCATTCCGGGTCATTGGCTAACTTAGCTAGTCAAGGAGGGGCAATATGGCGTGAAGGGAAGGCTATGCATGAGGATATGCGGGTTATTTACGAGGCTACTAAAGTCTTGTCATTGAAAGTGCTTAATTTCGAGACGTGTCTCACGGCACAAGCTAACCATGTTCGTTCATGCTTTGATCGTCTTCACTCTCTTGAGTTTAGGACCCGTCCCGGTTATGTGAACCCAAATGTCGTGAAACGCGACTATCCTTAACCCGTTACCATCTTTCCTTGCTTTCCTTTTTATTAGAATTTATATTTTGAATAATTGTCTAATTCGACCCATTTTGGCTTGCATTTCATTCGGCCCATTTAGCTTAATCACTTGTCTACTCATTCGGCCTATTGGCAATTAGACTATTTTGGTTTGTAGTACACTTATTTTATATTTGGCATGCTTATGTAGTTTATTTTCTCGTTTTATGATCTTTCTTTTCATGATTAATACATGTCTCGACTTATATTATTCTAGTTGTTTTGTGTCTTTTCTCGTCTTTTCGATGATGTCAAGAGAGGGAAGAAAATTCTCGTGACTTAAGTATTTGCCTAAGCTTGCTCCTTGTCATAACCCTTAATCTCTTAAGGTCCTTAGATGCTATCTTTGTATATTAGTGGATTGTTCTTGCGTTCGACTGTCTATGACTTTTGTGGTATTATGTTGAGGGGGAACGTTCACTTAGTCACAAATCGTAAGAGACTTGTCATCATCAAAAAGGGGGAATCTGTTGGACCATATAGATATATGATTAAGTTTTGATAATGACAAGTGTATGTTTCGTTTTATATATACTCTTGCTCGTAATCGTTTGTTTAGTCTTTGTTAGATTGACTTAGGTTTACAAGTTTAGCAAGTAATGTTATAGCATTCTTAGCTATAACATTGAAGATTTGTGAGGCATCATTCAAGTAATGTTATAGCAGCTTGAGCTATAACATTGAAGATTCTTAAAGCATCATAGTAACTGTAACAAGTTTCAAGTTTGATGATCACTCAAGCAAAAGGCTAGATCAAGTCTTTAACGAAGCTCAAGATGAAGAGCTTTTGATCAAGATAAAGAGAAGATCCTATCACTAAAGATCTCCAGGAAGATTAGCTAGTATAGGTCTTCATCTAAAGACGGTATCTTAAGAAAAGAATATTGGGAAGGTAAAGTTATAGCTATTTCACCTATAACTTTACTTACCAAACTTAAACTTATAGCTGTTTCTACTATAACTTTGGGTAGCATTTTAATGGCACGATTTTAATAGTTTTAAAATCATTTTTCAAAGGATAAAATTCTTTAAATATATTTCGAAATCATATGTATCAATAGTGGAATTGATATATGGGTTGTTATAATGGATAACTTGCATATCTCTATTGGTTAGTAAAACTACTTATGGGTCGTCATGCTACCTAGGGTTTGCTAGTTTATTTTAACCTAATCCTAATCCAAAAAAGGATATTTTCGTCTAAGATGGACACGGGCCTAGGGTTTCGGCCGTTGGTTGTAAACCGTTGGGTCGTGCAAATCCCCTAGTATAAGTAACCTATCTGATTATATCTAGCTTATATTTTTATAAGATATTTTCCTATCTTAAAGATATATGATTTGATTTGGTTACTTATATAAAATATTATGGATATAGTTTTGGAAAGATAAGATTTGCTTTTATCTTATTTACCTAAACTAATATATCTTGGATTAAATTAGGAAAGGGATAAAGATTTATCTCTTATGAGATAAACCGCCTATCGCACGGCATCCTAGGGTTTCGTGCAAACCGTAGTTCTTTCCTCTACTATAAATACATATGATTATTCTTCACTCAAGATAAGTTTCTCGAAATATAAAAATCTCTTGCAAACAAAATTGAGTTTAATTCTTAATTGGCTATTTTTATTGTTTTGCGTTTGGAAAATCTTGCGAAAAGTCGTGCTCTTTAATTTGCTTATTTTTCTTAAGGTTACGTCATAAGATAATAGTACTTCATATTGTTTCTTACTCGTTCAATTGTGTGAACACTTAGAAGAACAATCAAGTGCTTTCTTAGTAACTTAAGATAGTCAAAACCGAATATCTAGTGATATTCAAATTGAGTTATAGTTAGAATTAGCTAATAGAGTGGGTTGATAATTTTGTAATCCGGAGAGAGGTACTAAAATTATTAATCGAGAATAGTGGACGTAGGCTTCGACGTGTGAAGCTGAACCACTTCAAATATCGTGTGTCCTTGCAGTTTTTCTTTTCCTTCATTTTATTACGTTCATAATCATTTAGTTAATTAGTTAAAGTTTAATTAATAAACTTGAAGTAATTAATTACTTTGATATAAAATGAAAAGTAGGTATAAGTTTTCAAATACTCAATTCACCCCCCCCCCCCCCCTCAAGTATTTCGGGTGTGATAGACTCTTCAACAACCTGGCCCTAACAGAAGAACTAATAGACGCTGCCAAAATCAGGATGGTATCATACCAACAAGCAGTAGCTAGGACTTACAACAAAAATGTTAGAATTAGATTTTTCAAGAAAAGAGACCTTGTCCTACGAAAAGTTTTTCCAAACACAAAAAGAAAAATCAGCAGGCAAGCTCGCCCCTAAATGGGAAGGCCCTTACTTAATTGATTCAATCGTTGGACAATGAGCATATAGGCTCAAAACATTAGAAGGAGAAATGATCCCAAGATCTTGGAATGTAACACATTTGAAATTATTCCATATGTAAAACCTACGTCAGGCCAAAATCAGGTAAAAACCTTTATCTTTACTATCAGTGATTTAACCTAACATGCTATCTGAAAAAATTACGTGTTTCATATGTTATATGTGCAATCCATGTCTATATATATACACACACTAACCCAATTTCTCTTATCTTTTGAATCCTGAACAATTATACATGACAAATGTTTGTATGCATAAATATTCAGGATTGAGGGCTACTCTACTATACATGAGCCTCTTAAAGACAAAAATTTTTGCACTTAACTTTGCGTAACGAGTTGGTAACTATCACCGGATACAGTTAATGTCAGGACCAATCAAGCATGAAATAATTGCCTGACCTGACTAGGTTTACTGCAAACATTTACAACCGGTTGGATGCAGCAAGACGGTGGAATGGTGTTCTATCCCGACCATCAGTCTAAAAAGCCCTCTTGTCAGGCCGAGTACCAAACCCTCCAGTCAGGCAGGGGACATAAGCCCTCATGTCAGGCCGGTTTTCCCACCCTTTAACCACTATGGCAAAAGCCATACATGGTTGAATTACTTACGATGGTCCAAATCACAAGATAGGTTCAAAAACATTAACAGATTAACAAAGTAAAGATTTAGACAGGTTTACAGGATTGGAAAGACAAAATTTACAGGTTCAAAAAAAATCAAAAGCAAACAGAACATCAGGAAATAAGAAAAATTAGCCAAGGAAGGTCATTACTATCATATTAATAAAGCCTTAGCCCCTGGGGCAAAGGCACCGAAATATTCATTAAGATACGGATAGTCTCCCTGACCGACACAGGAACAAAAAAAATAAAATTGTTTGTCCAGGGACATCCCCCCCTGGATGGGCCATTACCAACAACGAAAAATCAAATTACTGCTTCTCCTTAGAAAAAGCATCAACACTCCCACTCTTAGCCTGATAAGCCTCAGCATCATAATCGTGCTCCCATGGAGAATCGACCTCTTGTTCATTTCCCATGTTGTGCAGAACAGGATACTTAGAGGCAGTAAAGGCCATCTCAACTTCCGGGTTCCAATTCGCCCTAGCCTCCACAGGCTCCGACATAACAGCTGCTCTACCCTTAATATAAAAATACAGGGAGGCATCATCAAGCTTGAACTCTAAATCATCCCTCTCCAGGGTGAGCTCCTCATTCCTGTCCAGCGCCTCCTGCAAGAGCTGTTTGCTCGAGCTTGCCTCAACCTTAGCAGCATCCCTCTCAGCCTGCACCTTCGCCAAGTCAGCAGCCCTTGCAGTTAGATCACCCCGAGCAAAATCCAGTTCAGACTTCAGCTTGTCATAATCTGATCTCATAAGGTCAATCCTGGCTACCAGGGAAGTAGCCTTATAAGCACTATGGAGACAGGCTTTAGCTCCCTGAACAAAAGCAAAAATAATATAAATACTATTTTATAATAATAAAAACCTCTAAATAAAATACACATATTTTGAAATATACACAATAGCAAAATTAACATACCTCCATTACGGCAGCCAAGGCACTTGCCAAAAGGCTGACAGAATGATCTACTGAAGGAACCGCCCTATTAGCAGTCTTAATAGGATCAAGGGTGAGCATGACATCTGACTTCGACGCAGCGTAGTCCCTGATTTTTACCTTAGCAGCCTCCACATTATCTACCCTGGCTCTCACTTCCCTGACTGGGGCAGACATATCAACATCTTCAATTTTTCTCTACTGAGCTGCTTCAGTAGAGGCAGCAGGAACAGTAGAAACCTTGGAAACATCAGGCAACTCGGTTAAATCAATAACAAGCTCATCATCACCGCTTCTCTGGGAGCCTTCCTCCTTAGTCTTAGCCAATATGGCTGAAAGGCCATCCATACCAAATCTGGCAAGACTAGTAGATGACCTGGTGGCTATAATACGAAACACTACATTAGCAATAAAAATAACTATCATGGAAGAGCCAAAATAGACTTACTGCCTGAGGTGGAAGCACTAATAGCCTTCGAAGGTTTAGGCACCCTGGTAGCGCCATCAGCTTTCAGGCAGCGAGGAAGATGACCAGCCCCGCAACAGAGAGGCTAAGACCTCTCCAATTGAGGAATAGCAAGAAAAGCATAAATGTTTGCAGTAGGGTACTCAGTTTCAGTAACCCAATCATCAACTGCGCACAAAGGTGGTATGATTCAATATAATCTGCTTATTTTTTACTAACGAACAAACATGCAGGATAAAAGGAAAAGCCAAACTACTCACCAGCAACGCAAGCTTCATATTTCAAATATGCCAGATCAGGGACCACGGAATTGGTTCTCATAAACATGTACCCAGCAGCCCAGTTCTTATCATGGCCGCTGTCCAGATTGCTAAGGAGAGGAGTAGTGGAAGACCTGACCTTGAAGCTTATACGAACAAGGCTATTAGTCTTGACAACATAACAGGTCTTCAGGTCATCAAGGGAAAAAGTAATATTGTGTTTTTTACAAAGATACTCAACAGAGCAGAGTACTTTCCATACCATGGGCATCAGTTGATAAGAAGGGACACTGATTTCTTTGATAACCTCCACCATAAGAGGAGAGAAAGGAAGCTTACAACCTGCCCTGAAGGCCCAGTTATGAATACAGAACCAACCAGGACAAGCCGAGTTAGCCCTGATAGGCGAATTTTAAGGGATCCAAAGTTCGGAAACAACAGGAATAATTCCTTTATCTTTTAGCACTTTTTCAAATTCAGGCTTCAGGCGATTTGAGAGAGACTGATCATCTTTCCGAGCTTTTGTGGGTTTGAATTCAAAATCACCATGGAAAATTGAAATCATCTCGAGAGGAGAATCATTCGGTTTATCAACCACAAGAGTCTGAGCAGCAGCAGATAAAGGGAGATTTTCAGAAGTAGTTTCTTCAGGGTTTGGACAAGTGGAGTTCCAGGAGACATCAACCCCTAGAGGATTTATTTTTTGCGACCATTGTTGAAGGATTGTTTAAAAATTTGATCGAAGATTAAAAACTGGAAATTAAGGAACTTGAAGAAGAAGAAGATTATAAGAAGAGAATAAAGCGGATTTTTTTAGTGAAGATCAACTTAATGAAGTGAGGAGGTATTTATAATCGGTGAAACTAGGGTTTCAACCGCTACTTGGAAGGGTAATTATTGAGGAAGTTGTAGTAATTGCAAGACGCGTCACAAACTGAACAACTAGCCGTTACAAGAAGCTGATAAAAGTTATCTCCTTATTCCTGGCCTGATCTAGTGAAAATAAGGAGATAAGGGGCAATTGTTGGGCCTGGAAAACTGTAGATATCCCTAATCAATACCTGACCTTGACCTGACTGTTACGGTGTCAAGATGTCAAGCTATCAGGACACATGAAGATAGGCGTCAGGCCATGGAGAGGACAACGGTCAAAATATCAGGACGATATTTGAGCAGGAAATCATGTTATGAGAAGAATATACGCGCAACATTAATTGGAAAGATTCTGCAATTAAAGGCAGTCATTAAGGGCGTAATAATGGACATTATTACGGGTAATTAAGACAGAATATTTGGCATTAATGACGAGAAGATCCAGCCGTTCAATATTGATATATAAAGTGCACTTGGAAATCATTCAAGGAGACAAGATATTCGACACTCAAGCAGAATACTCTCATACAATTCTAAGCAATATTACAATCATTTGTGCTAATTACCAAACAATTATAGTGAAATCCTCTCCTGGCTTGGTGCCCGTGGTTTTTTCCCATTTAAGGGTTTTCCACGTACAAATCCCTTGTCTTATTAGTTCATACTTCCTGTTTTATATTTAATTATTACGCATTTCCTTATTTACTTCTTACCATGACGTTTAATAAACAATTAAGTGAGCTAGTTTACCCTGCCTAGATCTACCCGGCCTCATTTCGCCTCGCGCAGAATCCACACAAAACAGGCTTGTAAGTATATAAACCAAATCGAGCCTCATTAGACCATGCATAACTTTGAATAGGAAGAATTAAGTTGACTTGTAGGTGTTGTACAATCTTGACCGATTCGGCTCCGGGACCCAAACCTTCCTAGGGATTGTAAGCTTATACACCAACTCGATCCCATCACAATAATAATTTCTTGCTTATAACTTGAGAATATGTTTGTATGATCAATTCCCATGAATCCCCTATGAACCCATGATACCCTAGTGCTTTTAACCATTTGTTTACATCTCCATATATTTACCTTGCTTTGTTTTTATTGTTGATTTAGTCTTTAGTTAATTTCCTATCTCAACCCCAAATTGTGGCACCCTAAGACACGACCATTTACAATTGAAAAACCTACATAAATACCCGTCCCTTGGGATCCAGCGTTTCCTTGCCTCTTTGCTATGAGTAGTTTGTATAGTTATAAATATTGTTTTGGTTGGTAGATTTTGACGACGAGTTTCGACCACACCATTAGGCTCAGTAGGACCCTGCGACTTACTTACAATAATCCCACTGCCTATTGGTAGAGAACCTCTTTTGGAGTTTTTCATATTGAATAGGCCAAGAATCTTATCGATATAGGTTTCTTGAGTCAAATCTAATATCCTTTTGGATCTATTCCTATGAATCCGGATACCCAAGATGTGCTCAGCTTCTCCCAAATATTTCATTTGGAGGTGATTTCCTAGCCACTTCTTGACAGAAGCAAGCATATCTACATCATTCTCAATGAGTAATATGTCGTTAGCATAAAGAAGTAAGAAAACAATTTTACTCCCACTAAACTTCATGTAGAAACATGGTTCCTCAACACTTCGAGAAAAACCATTATGTTTAATAACATGATTCAAACGATGATTCCAACTCATTGACGCTTGCTTAATACCATAAATGGATATATTAAGTTTGCATACTTTGTTAGGATTTTTAGGATCCAGAAATCCTTCAGGTTCTGTCACGAAAACATCCTCTTCCAGTAACCCGTTCAGGAAAGCGGTTTTTACATGCATTTGCCATATCTCATAATCATGAAATGCAACAATCGCTAACATTATCCGAATATATCTAAGCATAGCAACTAGTGCAAAAGTTTCATCATAGTGTAAGCCATGAACCTAGGTGAAACCTTTTGCTACCAATCTATCTTTGTAGACATCTTTATATCCATGTATGCCGAATTTAATCTTAAATACCCACTTACACTGAAGAGGTCGAACATATTTAGGTAAGTCAACCAGGTCCCATACCTGATTATCCTACATGGAATCCATTTCTGATGGCATGGCCTCGAGCCATAGCTTAGAGTCAGAACTAGTAATAGCTGCTTTGTAGGTCTTAGGTTCGTCACTTTCCAAAAGTAAAACCTTATAGTCACCATCTTCTTTAATAACACCAAGGTATCTATCAGGCTGGCGACTAACCCTCTATGACCTCCAAAGTTCAGAAGGAACAATAACCGATTCAGATTTAGAAGGAACATCTTCATGTACTGTCACATCAGTTTGTGGCTCCTGAACTTCATCAAGTTCAAATTTTCTCCCACTCTGTCTTCTAGAAATAAAATCTTTTTCTAGAAAGATAGCTTCATGAGCCACAAACACTTTGTTCTCATTACTATTGTACAAGTAATATCCACAAGTTTCCTTAGAGTAGCCTACAAAAATAAATTTTTCAGGACGAGGTGCAAGCATATCGTCTGACTTGCTCTTGACATAAGCATCACAACCCCATACTTTCATGTATTACAAATTCGGGACTTTCCCTTTCCATATCTCATATGGAGTTTTGTCAGTTGCTTTAGTGGGACTTTGATTAAGTGAGCGTATAGTAGATAAAATGGCAAAACCGAAATATGACTTAGGTAACTCACTTTGACACTAGCTGGTACTGGAGGAAAATTTGTAAAGTGAGGGATCTTCTTATTGTCCCCTATTTACAAAAGCAATGGGATAACATCCCTGGTAAAACTTACACTATTGCCAAGGGATACGAATATCTTCGACATAAAAATGACCAAGTTCCGTGGTCATCACTAGTCTGGAATCAAATGACTCTTCCTAAACACAGTCTGCTAGCATGGATCTATTTCCACAAAGGTTTGAACACTCATGAAAAACTGAAAAGTTTTGGGTTGGATATTGATACTACCTGCCTTATTTGTGGAGATGGGAACGATTCCTTGGATCATCTTTTCTTCTCCTGTGAATATAGTCAAAGAATCAGTAGTAGAATTGAGCAATGGATGGGTATTAGCTTACCTCGAGACGATATGACGGTGTGGCGGAGTAACATCACTGGATCTCGGGATAGGAAGGACATCATCAATGCAATCATCAATGCTATGATGTATTCCATTTGGCACCAGAGGAATCGCAGCAAACATGAGGCTACGGTTGTCAGACCAGAAACAATGGCTACTGGAATCATCAAAGAGATGAAGATTTGGATAGCCAAAATTGTGACGAGGAGGAAGAAGCCGCGGGATCAGTGGATCTATGGTTTGTGTGGAGTGTGAAGGTGGCGCTGCTGTCTCTCTATCTCTCCTGGTTTTGTTGCTAAAAAGAAATTGGGTAAGACTTTTTGTTTGTCGGAAATAGGGTAAGACTTGTTTGTTGTCAGTGGTTGTAAGTGAGCTTTGGGCTTTCATGTTCCACCTGTTTTGTTGTTGCGTGTTTTGTTTGGCCCAATTTTTTTTGGGTCATCCTAACACGATGTATGGTCACGTTCTCTTTTGATTTAATGGAAAGCTTACATTTTATCAAAAAAAAAAACTCACTTTGACTCATCATTGATCGGACCATATCTAATAAAGTGCGATTCCTCCTTTCAGCTACACCATTCAATTGAGGTGTGGCAGGAGGAGTTAACTGAGATACAATACCGCAGTCTTTAAGGTGATCTCTAAAGCCATTGCTTAAATACTCCCCGCCACGATCTGATCATAATGTTTTAATATTCTTATTTAATTGGTTTAGTAATTCATTCTGAAATTCTTTGAACTTGTCAAAAGCTTCACTTTTATACCTCATTAAGTAGATATACCCATATCTACTCATGTCATAGGTAAAAGTAATTAAATCGTCATAATTACCTCTAGCAGTAACTGTCATTGGACCACACACATCGGTATGTATTAAACCCAACAACTTACTAGCTCGAGATCCTTTTCCTATAAAAGGTGCACGAGACATCTTGCCAAGAAGTCAAGATTCGCATGTACCAAATGATTCGAAATCAAAAGGTTTAATTATACCAGTCGACACTAGTCTTTTAATGCGTTTCTCGTTAAAGTGTCCTAATCGTCAATGCCATAAATAAGATTAAACGGGATCACCTGTTTTGAGTCTTTTATTATCTAAATGATAAACATCGTTGCAAGTGTCTAGAATAAAAATACTATTTATTGAAATAGTTTGGCTATATACAATCCCATTAAGGGAAAAAGTACTACACTTGTCTTTTATAAGAAAAGAAAAACCTTATGTGTCTAACACAAATACTGATATTATATTCCTAGACAACGTCGGCACAAAATAACAATTATTAAGAAACAACTGCAATCCTGAAGCTAAATTAATTGCATAGGTTCCTACTGAGACGACATCTACTTTAGATCCGTTTCCCATTCGAAGATCAACATTACCCTTGTTTAGCTTTCATATGATTTTTAGGCCCGGCAAATGATTCCACAAGTGAGAACCACAACTAGTATCTAATACCCAGGTTGTATTTGAAGCATAATTTATGTCTATTATAAAAGATTTGGTTGACAAATTACATGTTGGCTTCACAATGCCAAATTTAATGTTATCCAAGAATTTTGTGCAATTACGCCTCCAATGTCCCTTGTTATTACAATAATTACAAGTATCTTTAAGAGAATTACTCTTCTTAGGCTTAGGCTTGGTAGAGCAACTCGCAATTGCTTTACCTTTGCCATCTACCTGTACGGGCTTCTTACATGCGTTCCTCTTAAACTGCTTCTTCCCCTTCACGTTTATCGCAAGTCCTTCTCTGCTTGCACAAGTAGAGAATGGAGCTCATGTAAAATTTTTCTCATGTTCGTCATACTATAATTTACCCTAAATTGGGTAAATCCTTTGACGTGAGAGAGAGAGAGAGAGTGGAGCACTTGGTCCACCACAAGCTCGTTGGGAATCTTACATCCTAACCCCTTTAGAGTTTCTACGTACTCAATCATTCTAAGTAGGTGTCAACTCACATGTTGACCATCTTTGAGGTTGGCCTCAAAGAAACGAACTGCGGTGTCAATACTAAATTATTTTCAGGGCTTGAGAACACATAGTAGAAAGCCTCGAGATTACTTCTTGTGCATTGCGAAACTTGACACATTGCCTTTGTAAAGCAGGATCCATTCAAAAAATCAAAACATTTTTTATTGCAGCAGATTCCTTTGGATAATTATTAAAAGCCTCCCTTACATCGGCAGTGGCCCTAGTACTAGGTAAAGGGGGAGAGGGATCGACAAGATAGCTTAATTTGCCATCACCTGCGGCAGCTAATCGAAGTTGTTCCTCCCAATCTTTAAAATTTCTACCATCGGTTTTATTACATATTTGTCCATGAAAAAACGAAGCCATGAATCTTTAGCTATAGTGACGATTTGCCTATTAGAAGACATCGTGATTACTACAAAGGAAATGAAAGGAAAGATTATTATTTATCGTCTAAGTATTTTAACTTGTGAAACCATTTTAACAAGTTCTCATTTATATAATGATCCCACTGAATTATATAAATGATTCCAAGGTCAAATTTTATATAAACACGGGCTCGGTGGACCAATTCAACCCTTATTTATATAAATTTGGTGAGTCAACAATTTTGACTGATTCTACTACTAGAATGCTTAGTCGACGGATTTTCTTAAAATATATCTTTTAGCCCTATAAATACTTATGGGCACGGTTGACCGATTCAACCCATAATTATCTTGTTGAGTCCAACCAATTTTAACGCGTAATAACTTTTATTACCATACTTACTCAACGTAAAAGGAGTGTAACTCGGTGATCCGAACCTACCTCTAATGAAGAAGGGATTCATTGGTGCTATTATTTGATAAGGGTAATCTCAATTTTCAAACAAAGGTGAGAGATCTTATAAATTTAATTGTCTATAACTTTTAAGTGAACAAAATTGGTTAATGCTAGACAATTAAATCGATAACAACAAAATAAAACTTGTAGTGACGATTTGGCTTGAATGCATAAAAATAAGACAACAAATCCTAATTTGGCCACCTAGTTAATCTAATTAACTAAAACTATTACACTTTGGAAACCAACTCCTTTGTCTTTTAAATCTTCATAAAAATGGCCTCCTTTTTAGGATTTCGGAACGCCTTTCCGAAAATACCGTCTTTATGAAAACTTCGTCTTTAGATGCTTCATTTAACTACTAATAATTAAATTACATAACAATTTCCTATTATACGTACAATTTGTAATAAAATTAAAATAAAAACTATTAAATAATTACAAATTGGGCGATGCGAAATCGCAATTAATTACAAAACAAGTCGATATTCCCTTACATTACGGGAAATGCCAACTTCTACTTATGGCCATATTAGGAAAAATTACATAATTGTAATACTAAAAAAATAAAATATTCATCTATATGAATAAAAAAATGCAATAATGTAAAATGACATGCCAAATCGTCTAACTTACCAACAACGATCATTTGAGCTTCCTTTGACGTAATTTTTACCATTAAAATTCCATAATAAATTCTTAAAACACTTTTAAGATTCTCACTAACTATCTTGAATTTATATGGGATAAAAAGATAAATTATAACAAAAAGACATAATAATTCACAATTATTATGAAAAACATTCCATTTAATTAAAATATTTATTTAAAGATTTTTTACATTCTGGTATTTCACCAAAATGACATGCATGTAAAAATTTTGGTTTTGAATTTTAATTAAAACAATTTCACAATTTTCTCGTAAAACGATAATATTTAGGATTTAATTCTAAATCAAATCATAAAAATTGAATAGACTTGAAATAAATTATTTTTCATTTTGGAATAATTTCTAGGAGCTAAAAATCCAAATATTTAGAGACCAAAAATTAAATTAATATTTATTTGTAAAATAACCATTATTTACCAATTTTTATCAAATAAAAATCAATAAACTACCAAAATTAATCACATTAATTTATAGTTTCTATTTTTATCATAAATAAAGCATTAATTGGTTATTTCTAAATAAATATGCATAAAATTAACTTGTAACATAATTTAATTAACTCTTAATTAATTTTAGTGCATTTTTACTCAATTTTATGCCATTTTAAGTCATAAAAAGTGATTAAATATAATAAAAATCAAATTTTCGTCCCATATCATTCTAAGACAAGATTATTTACGTGCAAGACCATATTATGTGATAAAACTAATTTTAACAACATAATATCAAATCTTATTAATTTATATCATAAATTACTAAAATCGTCTTAAGACTACATGCATGTATCTAACAATGCTGTGATACCACTTGTTTGCTATTTAAACCATATTAGACTCATCTCGCAATGTCAAAATTACTAACTAATTTTATGAAGTGGTCTAAATCTACATGCATGCAAAGATAAACAACATAAATATTGTATAAAACCATCTTAAGATAAATTTCCTTACATTGATGGTGGAAATATATGGGCACAACACAAGGACTCCTTCCTAGATGTTGCTCTTGAGCTAATATATAGTGGATGATCCTCCAAAACCCAAATTACCAACTTAGGTAATCTCTTTTGGTGGCACCCAAGATTATCCTAAAAGACTACTAAAATTACTAACTAGATAATAGTAGTGATATCCTTGTATTATGTGAATTTGATGTACTAATTAATATTATTACTTTGATAATATTATTAGTTTATTTTTATACGTATTTTTTTATGTAAAAGATGAATAAAAATAAGAAGAAAAATATGGTCTTAAAGTGGCTAATACAAGCTATAAAGACCAAACTTTTCTTCAAATTTTTTTCCAACTTCATAAATGGTGGAATAACATGGGGATATATAGGAAAATTGTGGTGACAAAGGTGAGTGGAAATGCCACATAAAGGACACATGTAAGTCCTTAAAGAACCAGTGCATCTGGACCATTTTGGGTCCATTTCGGTTTTCGACATTTACCCCACAAATGCTTATAAGTCTTATATTTAATTATCTTACATAATTAAATATTAATTTAATTATTTAACACTTAAATAATACAAATTAACTACTAATGACTACCTAACTATTAAGTAATCATAAGACCATTTTATCAACATAAAATGTGTCAATATAACCCTATTTAGCTATTTTACAATCTCTTGTAAATTTCAAACAGCTAATAATCTTCACTTCATAACTTATACACATATCACATAAAATTAATTAATTAAAAAGTAATTTATAACTTTTAATTTATATTTATTAATTAATTATCACATAATTAAATAATAGATCCCCTCGTCCCGAGTTTGTAGCCCGTCATAAAATAATACATTCACGAGACTAATTAAAAGTCAAATAATACAAGGAATTAATTATCTCGTATCTCATACAAACAATTAATTCATTACTAGTATAGACCCCGTGCAATGTATGCACGGTATTTATAGAGTTTTATTTTTTAGTGTATTATTTGTGAAATTTAAATTGACAATTTATCTATTTTTCATATTTCTCATCATTGTATTTTGATTTGAAAAATAAAAAATTAAATTGTAAGAAGTCATGAAATGAGTGTTTTGCTTTAAAAAAAAAACTGCCGAGAAATTAATAACGTTACTTTATAAATATTTACTAATAACATACTCCCTCCATTCAACTCCACTTTGCAACATTGGTTTTTACACGGATATTAAGGAGCGGATTAAAAAAAGTATTAAAAGTACATGGGAAAAGAGAAAGAAGAGGTTAAAAATATTAAAAAAAACATAAAGGTGGGGTTTTATGGTGGGTTAGTGTGGGGTATAGGTGGCATTTTTTGTAAATAAAGATTTTCAATAAGGATATAATTGTCATTTTTTTAGCCAAATAAGGAAACCTGTAAAGTGGAGTTGAATGGACGGAAATGGAATACATGTAAAGTGAAGTTGAATGGAGGGAGTATTTTTTTAGCGGCAACTTTTTATCATAAATAATCAATGAGTTTTAATAAAGTTCTTAAGAAAAAAATAAATAATTTCTTTATCATACAAAGACCGGAGATAAATTTATGTAGAATGTGAAATATTGAATGTTATAAATATTCAAATCTAAAAGATTATGCCCATTTATAACCCGTTATGTAAATACCTATAGTATATGCTAAAAATAAAAAACCCTATTCTAGGAAACATGTTTTAGGCGGGAAAATATGGAGTTTCGCCTATTCATTTAGTAAATAGGGGATTTTTGGGCGTCATCCTATAGGTGTGACCTAAAGGGATCCGCTAATCACCACTGTCATCATATAGCACTCCAAGTCATCAGGTAGTAGACAGACGAAACCAAGACTCCAGAAGCCTTACCAGCCATCAATACCTGAAGCTGAGGAAGATGTTGAGTAGGGTCCCAAGATTGCCACCTCCGCTCGAAAAGGCGGCACCTGAAACTTATGCTGACTCACCATTCGTGGATGCCATATCCGTTATTGCCATGCCAAAGGGATTCACAAATCCAAACATGCCTCTCTTCGATGGCACTACAGACCTTTTGACCACATGAGCCAATACAAGCAGAAAATGATGACAGTGACGGCAGTAGGACAGGTAAAAGAAGCTTGTATGTGTAAGTGGTTCAGATCCACGTTAACAGGGCCAGCACTTCGGTGGTTCGTAGGCTTGCCTAACAGGTCGATATCAACGTTTGCCGACTTGGTAAACGTATTCACTCAGCAATTTGCAAGCAGCTGGAAGGCACAACAGCATGCATGAGACTTGTATAGAATTGTTCAGGGATCGGGAGAGACCATCGGAGAGTACAACACCAGATTCAATAATGAGAAGGCGGAAGTACGAGAGTGTGACGTGTCGACGGTAGTAGAAACCTTTAGAAGAGGTCTACATCACGAATCCGGCCTATACAAACAGCTGACTATGAACCCTTGTCATAATTTTGAAGCAGTACAAGAGAAAGCAGTAGCCACAATCAGGTTGGAAGAAGACATCTTAGCTAGTGCCAGCATGTCGAGCATGCCAAGCATATTCAGCACATCGACTATAGATAAATCAAGCAGAAAGCAACCCACTAGCAAGAAGGATGACATGTACAGGCCATATGGAAGGGGAGTCAACAGAGTAGACAAAAGAGAGAAAAATCAGCAGCTCCCTACACTGGCAGAGTTTTGATTCACAACCAACGTCGGAGGAATCTTGAAAGCACTAAAGGAGATGGGAGACAAGGTAAGACGGCCTAAGCCACCAGTAGAAGAGCAGGCATCGCGAAAAAGACAGCAAGAGGAAATGTGAGTTCCATCGTGATATAAGGCATAACACAGAAGATTGCTACACATTACGCAAGGAGATCCGACGCCTGTATGAGCAGGGGGACCTGAGCCACCTATTATCATGTGGGGGGCAGGCAGCAGGATAGGGTAGGCTCCACAAAACATGCAACTCAACCTAAATGCACCAAGATAATAAACGTGATAACAGGTGGCTCAGACATAAGTGGATTAACATACTCAGCGGCCAAAAGACATGATACTGAGACCAAAGGAGATAGACCAGAAACCTCTTGCAGAGTTTCTCATAGTGATCTACCTGCGGTAGCTTTTTACGAAAGAGACATATGTGACGAGCAAGAGCATCACGACACACTCATCATAACTCTATTGATGGCCAACTACACAGTCAGAAAGGCCCTGGTAGACACGGGTAGCTCGGTCAACTTGATCATGCTGAAAACCATCAAAAACATGGGATTCAGCGCGAAGGATTTGCAGAAGAAGATATTCCTCTGGTAGGCTTCAATGAGGAGACAACCAGCTCGTTGGGAGATATAGTAATCCCAACCTACGTGGGAGGAGTCAACAAGCAGGTAAGGTACAAGGTCATTGATGGACCCCCTACCTACAACGTTATCTTTGGAAGACCATGGCTGCACCTAATGAAAACAGTTCCCTCAACGTATCACCAATGCATAAAGTTCCCCACACCATGGGGATTAGAAACAGTATGAGGAGACCATGAGGAAGCTAGAGGTTGCTACAAGAAAGCGTTGAAGTGTACAGCCAGCCCCCAACATAACAATTACAGAAGCAACCTGTCCAGGACGAATACGTTGAACCTTCAGGCGAAGAACTAGATCAGATCAACCTGGACAAACTGCACCCTGAGAGGATCGTGCTTATAGGGGCAGGATGCACAGGAGACCTCAGACAACATCTAGTCAAATTCCTGCAAGCCAATATGGATTTTTTCGCATGGTCCTCAGACAACATGATAGGATAGATCCGTCTATCATAACACGTAAACTTAGCGTGGACCCGGGAAGCAAAGCTATCCAACAGAGACGAAGGAAGTTTGCAGCTGAGAGAAATAAACTGATCAACCAGGAGGTAGATAGCCTGCTAGCAACAGTTAAGATAAGAGAGGTGAAGTACCGAGAATGGTTGTCAAATGTGGTGGAAGTACCTAAGATGAATGGAAAGTGGAGAGTATGCGTAGACTTCACCGACCTTAACAAGGCATGTCCCAAAGATCCTTTCCCACTACAACACATTGACACAATGGTGGATGCAACAGATGGACACGGGATGCTAACATTCCTGGACGCATGGAGTGGTTACAACCAAATCAAGATGGATCCAGCAGATCAGGAGAAGACATCATTCATGTCTGAAAGAGGAATATATTGCTACAACGTCATGCCCTTCGGCCTTAAAACGCAGGATCCTCGTATCAAAGGCTAGTCAACCGTATGTTCACAGAGCAAATAGAAAGGACCATGGAGGTATATATTGATGATATGGTTGTAAAATCAAAGAAAGCTGCGGATCACAAGCGACATCTAGCAGAAACATTCAGCACCCTCAAAGAGTACAAAATGAAGCTAAATCCGTTCAAATGCACCATTGGAGTTTCCTCCGACAAATTCTTAGGTTATATTGTCACTCAAAGAGGAATAGAAGCCATCACCAAACAGATTAAGGCCGTATTACAACTGGAGTCACCAGAAAAACTGAAGGATGTGCAGAGGCTAGCTGGTAAAGTAGCAGCTTTGAGCAGGTTCATTTCGATATCTTCAGACAAGTGTAGACTATTCTACGATATATTAAGGAAGAGCCAGAAGTTTGAATGGACATCAGACCACGAGCAGTCATTCAAGGAGCTGAAGCACTACCTCAGCACCCCGCCACTACTATCAAAACCAGAACAGGGAGAACCATTGTTCCTCTACTTGGATGTCATAGAGGTAGCAGTAAGCGCAGTTCTAGTCAGAGAGCAGTAAAAGGAGCAAAAGCTGGTCTATTATGTAAGTAAATCTCTGCTGCCGGCAGAGACCAGGTACACATCTCTTGAAAAATTAGTACTAGCACTAGTAATTGCATCTTACAAATTGCGCCCTTACTTTGAGCCCCACACCATACATGTTGTAACAACTACCCATTAAAATCCGTGATGAGGAAGCCTGGGCTGTCAGGAAGAATGTAGAAATGGTTAGTACACCTTAGCGGATATGACATCAGATATGATCCAAAAACAACAATAAAGTCACAGGCAGTGGCAGACTTTGTGTCAGACTTCAGCCCGACCATCCAAAATCTGGCAGATGAAGAGATTCTAACCTTAAAAGGAAACAAGGAAGCAGAAGTCTGGCAGATATACATCGATGGAGCCTCCAACCAAAGGGGGACAGGTGTAGGACTAATCCTGTGATCACCGCATGGAGATCTAATAGCACAAGCAGTAAGATGTGAATTTAAGGCAACTAACAATGAAACAGAATATGAAGCCTTAATGCTAGGAATGCAGCTAGCCCTGGAGTTGGGAGTCAGGAACTTACAAATATTCAGTGACTCTTTGTTAATAGTTAACCATGTGAACGATGAATTCATAGCCATGGATTCAAAGATGATCGCCTATTTAAAAGTAGCAAAGGAGCTGAAGAAGAAATTCAAAGATTGCAAGCTTAAACAGATCCCCAGAGATCAGAACGTGGAAGCAGATGCCTTAGCAACTCTGGGGCAACCTTCAAGCCAACCGACTTGTCCAGCATCCCCATCGCTCACGTGCTGGAACCTTCTATCCGAAAATTGGAGGTAGCGAAGATAGGAGAACTGGAAGACCAGCAATATGGGGCAGCAGTTCAGTCAACTACAAATAGTCAGACGCTTGTACAGCCAGACAGTAGAGCTAGTGGTCAGATGGCTGCCCAGTGAGATAATCAACCGGCTGGTCAGGCAGATGACTGGGACTAGCGGATGACATACCTAGATTGGTTGCGACATGGCAAGCTTCCAGATGACGGGAAGAAGATAAGAGGTTTCAAAATAAAAGCCTCAAAATTCATACTAATTGATGACATATGTTTCAGGCAGTCAACAGCAGGACCATACCTAAGATGCCTTGATAAGCAAGAAGCGCAGACTGTTTTGGTTGCTCTCCACAGTGACGAGTGTGGAAACAATGTAGGGGGCAGGAGTCTGTCAAACAAAGCTCTGAGACAAGGTTACTTTTGGCCAATAAAGAGGGCAAACTCAACAGAATATGCCCACAAGTGTGACGCTTGCCAGTGCTCAGCGCCAATGATCCATCTGCCGGCAGAGCCCCTACATCCCATTATTTCTCCTTGGCCATTCATGACATGGGGGATGGATATAGTGGGCCCTCTGCCTAGAGCCACAGGAAACAGAATATGGATGCTAGCAATGACAGATTATTTCTCCAAGTGGATAGAAGCGGAAGCATTGACAAAAGTGAAAGACAAACAGGTCATCTCTTTCACTAAGCGTAATATCATCTGTAGGTTTGGTATCCCATCAGAAATCATATGTGACAACGGATGACAATTCATCTCAAACGATGTCAAGGGATATTGTGCTAGATGGAACATCACTCTAAAAAAATCAGCACCCAGGACTCCAATGTCTAACGGGCAAGCTGAATCCAGTAAGAAAATTATCATAGACAACTTGAGAAGGAGGTTACAGGAGTTAGGAGGAAAGTGGGAAGATGAATTGCCAATAGTGTTATGGTCAGACAGAATGACCCCAAAGACGGCAACAGGCCAGGCACCCTTCAGCCTGGTGTTTGGTGCAGAAGCACTCATTCCATCAGAAGTTATAGTTCTTACTCACAGGTATGGATGTATGACAGGGGAACAAAACAACGCATAGATGGCCAGGAGCCTGGACACAGTAGATGAGTTGCGAACAAGTGCCAATATACGTTTGCCAACCTACAAGCAGTCAGTCGCCAGAAGTTACAACAAGAATGAAAAGTCAGGCTCCTGAAGGTAGGAGACCTGGTTCCCAGTGAAATGTTCCAAAACACAAAGATTCGTAAGGCAGGCAAATTCGCCTACAAATAGGAAGGACCATACGACGTAGAAGGAGTTGTTGGCCATGGTGCGTAGAGATTAATGACTATGGACGGTCAGATCATACACAAACCATAGAACATACTTCACTTGAAGAGACATCACTTTTAATAATACGTAGAATTTAGTGTACAGGGTAGTGTGTTAAGAAAAGCCAAAAAAAAATTGTTAAAAAAAAACATTAGTAGGCATACTACCAATTTCGTGTCAATTTATTTTCATTATTTCTTTCAAACTTCAAAAACTATTGGAGTTGTGAGGGTCTTTGAGCTTCCTGGGACCATAATTGCTATGGAACCCCATGACACAACATAAGGTACTTCACATCGCACTGATAAATTTCTATTTTCAGGCTTCTCTAAATGCGTCTCTCTTAGTTCTAATATCTATGGTACATTGAAAGGGTAACTAGCAGGACTGTCAAACTACAAACATGCGGTGACAAGGCACACAACACTTCAACATGCCTAACCTACATTTCTCTATTAGGAGCACCGTCACCAGCCGGCCAGTGGAACAAACGAAAGGGAGCTTGGCTGACAGCTGAAAGCTTATCTAGCTACCCCTGATACCACCCTCTAGAAGTAGCTCGCAATCAACGCAATTAATCAGGGCCCCAGTATGCATGCACACACATATGGAGCGCAAGGATCTCTGAGCTACCAGAATTTTGCAAGGTTCCATTGGTCCTAGAATGACGATAAACTTGCCTAAGGTACGCCCCATTAATCTTTAAATATGATGAACACACCTTGCGTCATGAACAAGGTTAAATAGTCAAGTGCGGGATACGCCTAAATAAGTCGTCAGACTGACACAACAGCTAGCTGAGTCTAAATCAGCCTCTTCAGGCTCACACGACTGGTCTAAATCAACCTTGAAGGTTGACACGACTACCCCACCTATAATGCAGCATAAGCCTAAATCAGTCAAACTGACACGACAGCTAGCTGAGTCTAAATCAACCTCCTTAGGCTAACACGACTAGCCTAAATCAGCTAGCAGGCTGACACGGCAACTTCCTAAATTAAGTGTGTAAAATGAAACGCAAAAGATATAATAAACTTGCCAAACTAGGGCAAGGGGCATTTCAAAATTGGCCTAAAGAGCACGGCCCCAAGTTCAAACTGCCACTACGGCAGACAAACACAAACAAGAAAATGTTTTACAATTTTACAAACTCTGCACCACACAGAGTCGGACCGCCATCCAAAAAGTTTGAAACTAAAAAACTTTTAACTTTAGGTCACATTAATGACCACCACTTCAGGCATTTCTCTGCCTCCATCTGCTGACCTCCCATTTGAGGTACATGACCAACTTGCACGCCCTCAGCAACAGTAGCCTCCTGAGCCCCCTCAGCAACATTAGCTTCCTGAAATGAGTTGGCACCTATAGTAGCCGTCTGCTCCGCCAGTACATGAGAGTTCACCTCACCCACCACAGGCATCAGCACGCTCAAATAAGGTGGGGTAGGGTAAAGCATATCCAGCTGCCTCTCCTCCTCCTCAATGGCCTGCTGGGTTGGAGCCTCCTCAAGAGCAGCAGGCCTTCCGCTAATTTTTCCACGCCAGGTGGCATAGGCGACGATGTTGGTGGCCAGGGAGATCAGCTCGCTGATCTTTTCCTCATAACGCTTGAGAGAGTCAGAGAAGGTACTGCACTCCTCCTGGGTATACGCCAATTGATGAGCTCCCTCCTTCAGTTTCTTCTTGGCACCAGAAAGCTCAACTTTTAGCTCCACTACGCGCCCTCTTATATCAGATCGCTGCTGCTCCAAGTCTGCAACAGTCCCCTTCAGCTCGTGGTTCTTGGCATTGCTGGCACGACTGGTAGTCAGGACCAGGTTGATCATTCTCCTATTATATAAAGCTGACTGGAGGGTCTTCCAACAGGAAGAATAAAGGGTCAGCAAACTTGGCATAAAATAAAATCGGAGCAGGTAGTAGAGGGAGAATACTCACCATGAAGGCATTATGCATATTGTCTCTGCCATCTCCTCTAGCGAGAACTCTAAGAAAGCCTCCACCAATGGAGGGCAGAGGATTTGGTCGATTTCGGGCCAGTACGGCACCTTATCTATATTTCCAAAGCCCTCTGGGAAGTAGGTGATGGTGCCACCACTAGCGGCAGTAGAAGGACTGGCAGGTGGTGTAGGAGGATGATGGGACAACAAGCTTATTTCTAAAGTTTCAGAACGCATGGCGTTGGGACAAGCAGGAGGAGACTAAAATGAAGCAGCAGAAGCACTCCTCTTAGAGGCAGAAGCTACGTCAGGGCTCGCATCAGATCTTTTTCTTTTAGCACTCTGGAGGATGGCCTCCAACGGGTAAATTTTTGAACCTACAGGCAGCCAAATTATTGGTTGTCAGAAGTACCAGATAGGTAGCAAGATTACAAGCAAAGATAGCGTGAATAACAGCACGAAGAGGCTTACCGGACGACATGATGTAAGCTGACTACTGCGGGTTGAAGGAGGAAGCAGGTGAGAAACAAGGGAGCAGGTCAGGAAACTTTCTATCAGACTCAGAGATGCAGACTATCTTATTGCGAGCAGCCGCTGGGTCACCCAGACGAGTCAGATAGCAGGAACCTGCGGGAATGGAAAAAGTAAAATGGTAAGCATTAAGAGAAAAAAATAAGACGACAGGAGAACTACTTACTCGAGGTGATAATCAGATCCTCGAAAATGTAATCAGCAGGTGGCTGAATGGAAGCCTTCCTCACCTAGAAGAAGTCTTCGAACCAATTCTCGACCCTGGATTTTGACACGTCTTGGAAGGGGGTCTCACCAGATCCCCGAAATGAAAATTGGCCTCGTCCCAGGGACCGCATCTGGTACATGTGGGCTAGCTCACTTATGGAGATTGAGCCGTTGGTATTCTGACTAGCAGTCATAGAATAGAGAAGAACCCTCCAGATATTGGCAGAGATTTGCGCCATGGAAAAATTGTTGGTACGGAGGAAGTCTTGCATGAGTTTCGCGAAAGGGAAGCGGAGGTCGTATCTAAATGGGTAGAGGTAGAAACAAACTTGTCCCGGCCAAGCAGCGTCAACCTTTTGGTCTGGTTTAGAGATCGTTATTTCAACCCCATCGTCGAGGCCCAGCAGCTCCTTTATTAAAGAAATATCGTCGGGGGTGAGGCAGGAGTCACAGTCGTGAGGGTGGGCAAGGATTTTGCGAGAAGGAAAAACGGGATCTGGGTTTTGGTCGCCGGAGGCAAAGGTAGAAGATAAGGGACGGGTTTTACATATTGATGGTGGAGAGAGAAAGAAAAGGGTTAAAGAAAATGAGCAAGAAAGGTACCTGGAGAGGGGCAGATAAGGTAGCGCAGGGGAGACGAACTCCGACGAAGGAATAGAGAAGGGTTTTGGGAGATGAGAGGGTTTTTAATTTTTGGAATTAATGAAGTGGGGGAGGGGAATTGAGATTATCAAGGAAGAGCGAGATGGAGGGCGCGAGAAATAAGGGAGGAAAGAGATAGGAGTAATGATGAGTACGTAGGAAGGATTACAAACACGGCGCAAGACCTTTCAAAAATATGTGTACGTAATTCCTTATTCGACTCCTCGAGACGTAACTCACAAGGAATTAGGGGCAAACTGTTTGGGCTAAAATTATATTCATTTATTAACATGCTTACATGCATGTATATGAACTAACAGTTCAATTTTCAATAATTCATAGCAAGCATTGGCTGCTAATGTCAGTCAATCTGACAAAAAGCATAGTGTACTAGATTGACTCTTGCAAGCATAGTCCCAATGAGAAAATTGTAAAGATGATAATTGAGTAAGTTTACAACCTTACATTATAATGTTATTTTTTATTGTATGACCTGTTTGGGCTAAAATCCACAACTTAGCCTAGTATGAGGTAAGCCCATCTTGTTCCGTTTGGGGAGTTAGGTCGCGTAGGTATGTCGGTCAGAGGAAGCCCAAAGGCAAGAGGAATTCGTCTAGAAGAATTGGGCCAAGAAAGCAAGCAATGGTGGAGAAGCCCGCTGATAAAAGAATCTTATGTTGGAAAGCTTTCAGGGAGAATTCACGGAGATCTGGGAGACTGGAGGGAGACGACGCGTTATGGAAAGAGTTGTGATAGGATAATATTCCTTTCCATAACCGAGGTAGGACATATCTAGGGTTCTTATCCTATAAATAGCCAGAAGAGAAATCAAAGAAGGGTATTCAAGATCTCATACACATAATACACTGTGCTAGCTAGATTTACATTATGTCTCCATTGTACTCATCTTCCTATTAACGAAGCTAGTGCAATACTTAGAAGGGTACTGTCCCTTCCCGCGGTCGTTTCACACATTGGGTTTTCCGCGTCACCAAATCTCACGTGTCAATCCTTATTTGCATATTTAATTCCTTTATTCAGCACTAAATGCAATCATACAAACGATACACAACGAGTAAGACCGCATTGACCTCATACAACCTAATCTGGTAAAAATTACAAAAACATGACCTTTGAAGACTAGGCTCCTTTTAATGTACCATCAATATTACTGAGCCAAATGCTAATTATAATATTATGTATATATTTATGAATTAGTGTGTCTCGAGCAATTGGAGCACCATGTCCAACTATTGTCCGGATAATAGTAAGTGTATTCTTAATAATTACTCCTATAATTTAATTTATGTTTATGCGAGAGGTTGATCTAATTTAGATTAATTGTATGTGATTTATATAATAGTCTCCTCTACAACCAGACAACAAACAATGTGCCTTTTACTGTTGTCGGTCCATGTGGGAGATTATCACCCGAAAGTATATCGGTATAGAGTCACCGGTTAGTCTTTTTTAATAACTATTTCAAACGTAAATTGGATTAAGTATATTTTAATTTGTAGTTCCGACCGTCAATCAACAACAAAGACTGAACCTATTTGAAGGAAGACATCGCCGACATGAGAAATAAGTGGCCCACCTATTTTCTTTCATTAACGGATGGTCAATAGTCTTCTAATAATGTATGTGCGTATATAGAACCATGTGTATTTAGTTTTGATCACCTTGTGCATAATATTTTGATGCTGGATTTAATAGTTTAATCTGTGTAATATTCTGATGTTGCAGGATTGAATTTTTGCAATGCGCAACTGCTAAAACGCTATTTCGCAGTAGCATTTCAGCGGAACCTGCTACTGGAAAAATTAGCATTTGAGCAGCTGCTGGAACCTGCTAAAACAATTTTTTTTAAAAAAATATTTATAAATTCGCTTACGGTTAAAAAAAACCGTGGTCAAGAAATATATTGATAACGAAATAAAACCGTTGGCGAATTCATGAAATTTCAAACGATTTAATAAGCATAAACCGTTGTTATATTTAATATTTTACATCGGATTTGTTTCAGTAAAACCGTTGTCATAGGTTTCCGTAGAGAATTACAACTAATATTACCATGGTTTCTATACTATAGACAATGGTATTTGAACCGTTCTTAATATTGTGTTACGGTAATTTGAACCTGTTATTCACATTTGATAACAGTTCCGCCTTTTCAACAACCGTGGTCACAAATTAACAACGGTCGATATAATAACGGTTACGTGTTTTGTATTACAATGGTATATCACCTTATGTAACCGTTGTTGCACCTATTATTTGGCGTAGTGTTACGATGTATACTATGGACGCTTATCCTGACGTTTGGGAGGCAAGTTTACAAATAACATATATACTACCACTCATAGGATCAAGTCTCACATAACTATTTTTACACTTATACACACCTACTTTCAATTAAACGGCTAAACTTTATAACACGAAGGATCAACTGCCTCGACAATATGATTGAAGCCTTAAGCATTACATGCCACACCCTTACTCTCAAGACCGCAAAACCAAACTTGATAAACTAAATCTATCATCATATATCTCGATTATCAATCTTCGACCGACCCGTGTATCGACCCACTTCACCGACTTGACGTAGTCAAGGTCCATGAAGCGTGCATGAGGGTTGAGAGGAGCCTCCTCTCGAGGAAAGACAGGAACCAGACGGTGGGCTATACAAGTCACCAGCCCACCACATACTATAGTAGCCAGAGAGGTGCCCTCACTTATAGTGTTGAAGTGAGAAGCAATCAAATAAGCAATGTTATAAATACAGGCTACCCGACTCTCGATGTTCAGGTAGCCTGCCAAGATAGACAATTCAATTGTATTAACATATTTGACTGTTTGCAGCCAAAGATGGTGTTGCCCATCAGCCGGAAGAAGTAACGAAAAGGGGGTAAGTGGATGGAAGTGCCCTTCCTCTTAGGGCCGTCCAGGTCGGAGATACACGACCACATTACCCTGTGCACATCAGAAGATTCCGAGGTGTTACCCTTGAAACAAAGACCCAAATAACCAGCAAACTCAGCTAATGTCAAGAAGTAAGTGACATTAAACAGCCGAAAAGAGATACAAGAGCTACTTTTATTAGTTTCAAAAGAAGCCTGGTCGAAAGCAAAAGAAGAGAAAAACTCAAGGGTCAGAACACGGAATGTGAACTCAGCCATGTCCACCAACCCTAACATCCCTGTCCCATTTAGCAGAGAAACAGCGGATTCAAGACACCCTAGTTTTTCTAAAGTCGGCTTATGCATAAAACGGGTTGCTTGAACTTTCGTTTTTTCGACCAAGGTAAGGAATTTAGCTCTCTGAGTAGAGGTAGAGAAAATCACCTGCGGATAGCCAGGTAGACTATCCGTAGTTACCTCGACCATTAGCGGCGGAACCCGTGACCATTTAGATGCTCCTTGACTGCTTGTCTGCCCGCGGTCTACTGCCTTCCCTTTCGTCATTTATGCTTCCTACAAAAATTAACAAACTCAACAACTAGCATACCACAATCTTGAATAATAAAAATTAACAAACCCTCAATTACTAACAGAAATCAAACATTAAATTAAGGTTTCGAAAATTTTGGGGAAAACGAAATTAGACTCCTCCTAGTTGTTGAGATGGCTCGAAATTCAAAGAAATAGGATCGAAAATGCAATTAAAGCACAAATTCGAAAAGAAATTAGCCCTAAATCGATTTTCCCCAAATCGATTTTTTCGGAAATAGTACGAGGTTGCTCGAAATTAGGCATGAATATTCAGAAAAAATCGAATTTAAAGGACTAAAGATGATTAGAAACATACCTTTGATGAAACCTTGAAGATTTTGAGCAAGAAAATCGAAATTAAAGGGGGATTTGAATCGAAAAATCGCAAAGGGGAAGAACTTAGGGGTTTTTTTTTTCTTTTTTATTTCGTTCAAATGAGTATAAATGAATGAATGAAAATAGGAAATAAGACTTCCCTATTTGTTGGCCTCTGATGCGTGCTGTGGTCGATCGACTAACATACCAAGTCGATCGACCAGTCTTCCTCTTAAAAAGTTTCTGTTCGTTGGCGTATTTTTCTCTTCAGTCGATCGACTGATATTCCTGGTCGATCGACTGAAAGTACTGGCAGTTAAGCTCAATTACGTCAAAATTTTCTTTTCGATTTCAATTTCCCGTCTTTCTCTCATGGACATCCATCGAATCATCCCACTCGCTTTGCATAAAATAATTACCTGAAAATACTCACAAAGGCGCACGTCTTCCCATAACAGTGATCGCTAACTGAAATAAAATAAAAATCTAAAGCAACCTGATACAAATTAATTAAATAAAACTGTAAGGTTCCTAATTACACAAGAAAAATTACAAGCCGGGTTGCCTCCCGGTTAGCGCTGGTTTAAGAGGTCCCGCACGACCTTCTTACCTCAATTTCCAGCTTCTAAAAGTGGGTCAAAGTATAGTAATTCGACCTGCCCAACAAATTCGTTTGCACCGTGATAGTGTTTCACGTATTGACCATTCACTTTGAATCGGTCTCCAGATGAGGTTTCCAATTCAATTGATCCGAATTTTGTAACTGTTGTGACCGTATAAGGGCCACTCCACCTGGATTTCAGCTTACCAGGAAATAAACAGATACGAGCATTAAAAAGGAGTACCTTATCACTGACATTAAACTCGCGGTTGATTATCCCCTTGTCATGCCA
The DNA here is from genome assembly GCF_048544455.1 of Silene latifolia. Lineage (NCBI taxonomy): Eukaryota > Viridiplantae > Streptophyta > Magnoliopsida > Caryophyllales > Caryophyllaceae > Silene > Silene latifolia. The sequence continues at coordinate 92,637,072 of NC_133533.1, forward strand.
GCGCTTCGTCTTCTCCTTGTAGATCCTAGCATTATCATAGGCCAGCAGCCTAAATTCCTCTAACTCATTCAACTGCGTCATACGTTTCTCACGAGAGAGGTTAGGATCTAAATTCAAATCACAAATTGCCCACCAAGATTTACGTTCCAATTCAACAGGCAAATGACATGTTTTACCATAAATCAATCGGAATGGTGACATCCCAATTGGCGTTTTAAACGCAGTCCTATAAGCCCACAAGACATCATCCAACTTAAGACTCCAATCTTTCCGTGATTTAGAAACAACTTTAGCTAACATTTCTCTCAATTCTCGGTTAGAAATCTCAACTTGACCACTAGTTTGGGGATGATACCCCAAACCTCTACGATGTTGGACACCGAATTTAGTCAACATAGCACAAAGTTGTTTTTCTTTAAAATGCATGCCTCCGTCGCTAATGACAACCCTAGGGACACCAAAACGAGAGGAGATTATCTTTTTAAACAGCTTAATAACGGCTTTTGCATCGCAATGAGGGGTAGCAACAGCTTCTACCCATTTGGACACATAATCTACGGCTACGAGGATATATTTATTACCTTAACTGCTCGGAAAGGGTCCTTGATAATCGATGCCCCAGACATCAAAAATCTCAACCTCTAGAATACCTACCTGTGGCATCTCATGTCTTTTTGAAACATTCCCCGATCTTTGACAAGCATCACACTCAGCAACAAAATTCTGACTATCTGCATGCAAAGTTGGCCAATAGAAACCAGATTGGAGTACCTTAGCTACAGTCCGGGACGGACCATGGTGACCACCATAGGCAGAAGAGTGGCAAGCTTCTATGATATCCTTGACCTCCCATTGAGGCACACATCTCCGGATAAGACCGTCTGCACATTCCTTGAAAACAAATGGATCATCCCAAAAGTATTGTCTAGCATCATAAGCAAACCGCTTCTTCTGCTGCCATGAAAGCTTGGGTGATATTTTACCTGTCACTACAAAATTAGCATAATCAGCAAACCACGGAGGTGGATAAGACCCCGAATTAGTAATAGCTAATAGACTCTCATCAGGAAAAGAATCATTAATGGGTAATGAATCCTCCCTTTCTGTCAGCTGTAGACGAGATAAATGGTCAGCCACCACATTCTCTGCACCTTTCTTATCTTTGATCTCCAAATCAAACTCCTGCAAAAGGAGTATCCACCTCAAAAGCCTCGGCTTCGCATCCTTCTTAAGAAAGAGAGTCTTCAGCGCTGCATGGTCAGTATAAACAATAACCTTAGAACCCAACAAATAAGACCGAAATTTATCTAAGGCAAAAACTACAGCTAGAAACTCCTTCTCAGTTGTGTAATAATTAACTTGAGCCTCATCCAGAGTTCGGCTCGCATAATATATGGCATTCAAAACTTTATTTTTCCGCTGTCCTAAGACTGCACCAATCGCATAATCGCTGGCATTCACACATAATCTCGAATAGGAGGTGCCAATCAGGCGGCTGAATGATTGGCGCAGAAACTAAAGCCTTCTTTAACCTGTTAAAAGCTAAAAGGCACTCATCAGTAAACTCAAAAACAACATCTTTAAGAAGCAATTGTGTAAGTGGTTTAGCAATTTTCGAAAAATCCTTAATGAACCGCCGATAAAAACCAGCATGGCCAAGGAAACTCCTCACTCCTTTAACATTCATAGGAGGAGGCAGTTGCTCAATCACTTGCACTATTGCTTTATCAACATGTATGCCCTTATCAGAAATCAAATGTCCCAACACAACTCCCTCATTAACCATGAACTGACATTTTTCCCAGTTTAAAACAAGATTAACATCAATCCAACGCTGCATGACTTTATCAAGGTTAGCTAAACAACAATCAAAGTCATTACCATAAACTGAGAAGTTATCCATAAATACCTCCATAATATTCTCTATATAATCAGAAAAAATCCCCATCATGCACCTATGAAAGGTAGCTGGGGCGTTACACAATCCGAAAGGCATTCTGCAATACGCAAAAACACCTTGTGAACAGGTAAATGTGGTCTTACTCTGATCATCCGGATGAATAGGGATCTGAAAGAACCCTGAATATCCGTCTAGAAAACAGAAAAATTTATTAGAGGCTAGTCTTTCGGTCATCTGGTCAACAAAAGGGAGGGGGAAATGGTCATTCTTGGGGGCGGCATTTAACTGTCTGTAGTCAATGCACATCCGCCAACCTGTTAGAACTCGAGTTGATATTAATTCATTTTTCTCATTTTGTACCACAGTGGTCCCTTCTTTCTTCGGGACTACCCGAATCAAGCTAACCCACTTGGAGTTGCCAACTATATAAATAATACCCGCATCGAGTAGTTTCATCACCTCGCCCATGACAACCTCCCGCATCTTCGGATTCGCTTTCGACCGACCCCCGTCTCGCAAGGCTTGTGACCCTCCTCCACTCAATTCTGTGCATACAAATGTCGTGGCTGATGCCCTTAATATCATCCAAAGAGTAACCTAAAGCTTTCTGTTTTTCTTAAGTACACACATCAAAGCGAAAAGTCGGTTATCGTCAAGCTTAGCACTAACAATAGCTGGGTACTGCTCCGTATCATCTAAAAAGACATACTTAAGATTTGGAGGAAGTGGCTTACGCTCTGGCACCTTTACCTCAACAGCATAGGCAGAATCCGCTTCAATGGTATAGCAAGTGTTTACCAAATTTGCGTTGGCCAGGCTTATGATCATCTCATATTCTTCCTCTCGTGAGCTCGTGGTCTTCCATTATCGCTTCCAAAACATCCAAATTCATCAAAGATTCTTTGCTGGATTAACTGCACACTCATCTAAAAGGGTTAGATCATCTAGAGGATCCTTGGCAAGGATTCCCTCCAACTATAATTAATGACCACTCCAACAATATCAATGGAATAACACGTATCATCATCAAGCAGTTCAATCGCAAAGTGCGAGCAAGACAGAACTCAATTGTGTCATCCCCTACCTCCAAGGTCAAGACTCCGCGTTTGACATCTATCACGGCCCCAGCCGTATGTAAAAATGGTCTACCTAAGATAATAGGTATCTGACTATCCTCATTAATGTCTAAAACGACGAAATCGACAGGAATAAAGAACTTACCCACTCGAACGGGTACATCTTCTAAAATACCTAAGGGTCTCTGAATCGATCTATCTGCCATCTGAAGGGTCATATTGGTCACCTTAAGGTTACCTATATTCAACTTTTCACACACAGAGTATGGCATAACACTGACACTGGCCCCTAGATCACAAAGGGCTTTCCCAAATTCATGGTTACCTATAGTACATGGATTGAAAAACTACCCGGGTCTTTTAATTTAGGTGGTATGTTACTTCGTGAAAGAACATTACACTCCTCCGTGAAAGCAATAGTACCAACATCGTTAAAATTCTTCTTACGAGTCAAAATATCCTTCATAAACTTAGTGTAAGAAGGTAACTGGGTAATTAAGTCAGTGAAAGGAATGGTTACCTCAAGATTCTTGACGATCTCCAAAAACTTACCGAACTTATGCTCCAACTTTGTATTCTTCAAACGCTCCGGATACGGGACTGCAACACTTGTCGTAGGGTCGACAATTTTCGTCTTCCGAATGTTTAAAATCTCTGTCAAATCGTCACTGGCTGAGGTATGTTGCAATTCAATTGACGGATTTTCGTTCAGCAATTGAGACCCAGTCGATCGACCATTGGGCTCGGTCGATTGACCAAGTGCACTGGGTTCGAATAGTTTCTGGTCAGAAACTTTTTCGTCAGAGATTCTGGTCGATCGACTGATGTTGTTGGTCGATCGACCACTGACACTGGCAGTAGAATCCATTTTCGCACTAGAATTCAAATATGTCCTTTCATCATTTTCCGAGTCTTTTCTTGGCTTATTATGACCGTCATATGAGAGACCACTGCGGAGGTGAATTGCATTAAGTGTCTCGATAGGAACCTCACATTTGCTTGATGAATTAGCGATTGGGTTAGCCACTAAAATCTCCAACTGCTTCTCGAAATTCCTTGCAGATTAAATCCCAGCTTCTTCTATTTTCGTAACTTGAACCAAAAGAGCTCGGACTATTTCTCTCAATTCCGCGGTCTCATTTGAATTATGAACAGGAATTTCAATTTCTTTTTCAGAAGCCTTAGAAGACTCGAGCTTTTTGAGCCGAGCATTAATAGAAGCTATGAGTGTCGCAACAGCACTTATTTCATCACTTGGCTTTCGCGAATTTCCACGCGAACTCCCATATTCACTTATGAACCGCCATCTCCTCAATAGTGTTCCAACCTTTATTAGACTCCACATTGTTTTGGAACCTATCATTTGCAGCCGCATCAAGGATGACTCTATAATCATCGTACAAGGAATTATAAAATTTGTTGCAAAGGTACCACTGCTGAAAACCGTGGTGAGGAACAGATCGAACTAATTTCTTGAAACGGACCCATGCTTCATGTAATTCCTCATCGGGTCCTTGCTGGAAATTTGTAATTTGACTTCTCAAAGCATTGGTTTTCGCAGGCGGATAATATCTTTTGTAAAAAGCCAAAGCTAGAGATGTCCATTTTGTAACTCCAGCTGCTACCTTATCAAGGTAGCGATACCATTCACGCGCAGAATCTTTCAAGGAGTATAGAAATAATGTTTCCTTTACTTCATCTTGGGTTACTCCAGCCGGTACAGGTATGGAACAGCAATAATCAGTGAAGATCTCCATATGCTTCCCAGGATCTTCATCTGGTAATCCCCCAAACAGGTTCCGCTCCACTAAAGAGATGTGAGAGGGGTGGATGTCAAAAGTCCCCTGTGTAGGAACAGGAAGGCTAAATCCCTGAGGAATATCTTGTACCTTTGGCTGAGAATGATCATATATTGTTGGCATGATTGTAGCAAAATTGGGAGTACTCAAGTCTTCCTCTCGAAATCTTCTTCTAACTGTGCACAAGCAAAACTAGAAGGAAAAGGTAAGCAACGGCCTCAAGGAACCAAAGTTCCTTGAGACAAGAAAAATAAACTAAAAATAAAGCAAACAGAATTACACCATCTCCCCGGCAACGGCGCCAAAATTTGATACCGTCGTTTTGTATCAAAATTAAATTTATAAACCAAACTAAAACTATAGCTAGTGATAGTAGGGATCAAACCACAGAGAGACAAGATCAATTCTATTCGCTATTTTTAATCTATTATGGTAACAATTGGGACGGGTTTGGTTGGTTGATTCTAAACTAATCACTGAAATTCAAATGAAGTTTAAAATAAATATTAAAAAGCAGCTAGGAATTCGGTTCACCATGGCTGAAGGGTCAGTCAAATAAAGTCAAGGTCTGTCCAATACCGTCTCAGGATGTCAAATAGGCCCCCTAAGTCCCTATTCGAACTAAGCTTCTCGGTCTTCTTTCACCCTAGAATGAAACTAGGTTGCTTTCGCTCCACTAGTCTTTCCAATTACTTGTAAGAAATCTAACTCTGCTAATCTCTCAATCTAGTAAAGGGTAAAATCTCACAGAATTAAACAAGGCCGGTACGGGTTCAACCTAAACTTAATAAAGTCAACTCATGATGCCATGGATTCCCTAATTCCTAGCATAGGAAATTAGCTACGCATGATTAAGAATATGACAATTGCAAAATTAAAGATGTGGAATAAAATTAACATGATTGAATTAGAATTAAAACTAAGGGATTAAAATTAAATTGCTTAAACATAAATTGGAAGAAACTAGAAAATAAAATAGACAAGAATAAAGGAAGATTGAAATTTAATTAAAGCTTACTAAAGAATTTGATGAACAAACAATTGATTGCAATTCGTAGCCTCCACTTCGTGTTTTCAAAACTAGGTCTAAACTTCAGTTGTTGAATGATAAAAAGTATAACCTCCATTATTTGTTACGTTCTACTGATAATAGTCCGCCCAAAAGATAAATTACAAACGGGCTTTCAAAAGACAAACTCGTAAAATAACCCGCAGCTTCGAATCCTGGTCGATCGACCAGATGACACGGTCGATCGACCGTGCCGTACATTGCTGGCAAAGTGCTTCCTCTGCTGAACTCCCTGGTCGATAGACTGGGGTCTCTGGTCGGTAGACCAGAGATGCTGTAGCAGATTCCAGGCCTCCAACTTCATGCACGCATTCCGAGACGATCAAGTTCCGAGCTCCTAACTTCATAGTTTCCATAAAATGCCCCCGGGAACAGATAAAAGCTTGATTTAGCTTACTTTTGATCATTTCTGCAGTAACGACATATGAAATCCAAAGTAAACCGTTTCGGGAGAAATAATAGCTTAAAGCTAACAATTATGCATTGGAATACGTGCCAAAACCGCTAATAAAGTGTATAGAATATGCACGTATCAACATCCATGAGGTAAGATGTTTTCTTTCAAGGCAAGGTGGGGATTGCCAAAATGGCGATGCATTCAAACATTTAGGCACATAAAAGCAAGAAGAAGGGCCGTCCCCTCTCCACCATGCAACAAAGTAGGATCATCAAGGGATAAAAAGGATTTCAAGATACATGAAATTCATTGATAGTAATTTTCTTTTTGGGTTTGTTTTTCCCCCATTTTCGTATCATTTGACGATTAAAATCATGCCCTTTTTATGTTTGGCATTTTTCAACTTTTTGCATTTTCTTTGAACATTTTTTAATGTAATCCCATTTTGTAGCAGGGGTACATTTATTATAAGCATTGGAGTCTATTTTTGCTCCTCTCTTTCAATTGATGCAATTGCAAACATTTGACATTACTAACTTGAACTCAATTTGACATTTTTGTGCCCATTCTCTTTTTGTTTAGCAAATGTATGATGATAATGTTGGAGTGGTGTCCTCCTCAATAGTGTGTCTACATAATAAATCTCGTAAAAGAAATATCAGGGAAATATTATTTTAGTTGTCAACTGATTAACGTAAATCTGTAACGCTTAGCTGACTAGAGTTTGACGTTATTGTCGTATGACAGCGATGATCAGTTGATCCCTCTCGGTCACACCTATAGGATAATGCTCAAAATGGAGTAATTACTTATTTATATATGGATACAATTTAATTAATTTCTTGTTTAATATTGATTTATAATTAGTTAGGTGATTTTGTTTTTTGATGACGAGTAACAAACTCGGGCCAAGATTTTTTATTATTTAATTATACGATAATTAATTCGTAAATGTTATGTGATAATTTAGTAATTAATAGTTAATTAGGTAAAGTATTACGATATGAGTGTAAAGTTTGAGGCGGAGGTAATTAGCTAATTAATTTTATAAGAGGTTGTAAAACAAGCTAATAGAGTTTTATGGGACACATTTTATATTGATAAAATGGTCTAATAATACTTAAAAGTTGGGTGGAAATTATTTGTTAATTTATATTATTTAAGTGTTAAATAATTAAATTAATATTTAATTATATAAGATAATTAAATATACGACTTATAAGAATTTGTGAGACAAATGTCGAAAGTTGAAATGGACCCAAAGGTCCACATGAATGCCGCCTAAAATACATGATAATAGTAATCATTAGGCTGGGTGAAAATTCACTATCGTGTGTCTCTCATTTGTTTACATTTTGAGTACTATATAAACCTCAGTATTCACACATATTAAAGGTTGATTTTGAAGAAAAAAAATAAAAGATCACTTTAACAAGAAGAACAAGTCCATTCTTCTTCATCATCTTCATCATATTTTTGATCAAAAAGTTGATCATTTTTCATCAAATAAAATCACAAGAAAATAATATTTATCTACTAATATTATTATTGTTATAATATTATATATATATATATATATATATATATATATATATATATATATATATATATATATATATATATATATATAGAGATAGGTTCAGGTAAGTCCACAAATTTGGTTGAGTCCCTAAGTCCCATTCTTAGCCAATCATTTCTTAGTGTAACTTTATTACTTTATGAGTGTAACTTTAGTCATTTATTGATTCATGAGTGGAATTTTTGTCTTTAAGGTCATTTTGTATATGAAAATTTGAATTTATAAATTGGAATTTATGTAATTTTAACAAAAGTATATGTAACTTTATTTTTTTACGAGTATAACTTTAGTCGTTTTAGTTATAACTTTAGTCATTTTAGATGTAACTTTAGTCGTGTGGTGGTTTCTATACTTTTACAGGTGTAATTTTACCCCTTTTAAGTGTAACTTTAGTCATTGGAGTCGTAACTTTAGTCATAATAGTGAATTGTATGTGAAAATTTGAATTAATATATTTTGTTATTGTAACTTTAGTCATTTCAAATGTAACTTTTGTCCTTCAAGAGTGTAACTTTAGTCAATAAAGGTGTAATTTTATTGACTAACGAGTGAAACTCTAGTCCGTAAATTTGTAACTTTAGCACTCAGAAGTGTAACTTTATGCTAACAACCACCTCCAAACCCTAACAACCAACAACAACCCAACCACTTATTATTTCAGATCTGAACAAAAAAAAAATGCAACTGACCCACCACGCACTACAACCACCACCACCACCTTCCCCCTCCGACACACACGACACAAAGAAAACCAAAAAGGAAAAAAAAAAAAAAAAAAAAAAAAAAAAAACCAAAACGAAAACGAAAACACCCACCAACAGCGACACACCCACTACGGCACAACCAACCAAAACCAAAAAAAAACAACCACCAAATCACCAATCACCAATCAACAACCAACAACCACCATCATTTATTTTTTTCAGATCTGAAAAAAAGAAACAGAAAGGAGAACGGGAGGGAGAGGCGTATAGTGGGGTTGTTGCGGCGGCGGCGCGGTGGAGGGGTGGGGTTGGTGCGGCTGTAGGTGGTGTATGGTTGTCGGCGTGGTGTTGTGTGGTGGGAGAAAGGGAGAACGATGGAGAAGGAGAAAGGCGGAGGAGAGAAAAGCATGGTGGTGTGTTGTTGGTGAGGCGGCGGCAGCGGCGGCGAGGGGAGGGTGGCGGCGGCAGGGAGAAATTCAGAGAGAAGTTGAGAGAGAATGAAGAGAGAGAGAGGGGGTGGAAGGATTTGTGAAAGTGATTAGGGTTTGGGTGGGATTTGAGAGCTTTTAATCTCAGCCTTCCATTTTCTTTTAATCCTCACCACTCATCTCTTAGATCTAAAGGCTTAGATTAGGACTTATGGACTCAACCAAAATAGGTGGACTTACATGATCCTTTCTCTCTCTCTCTCTCTCTCTCTCTCTCTATATATATATATATATATATATATATATATATATATATATTTAGGATCCCGTGAGAACGATCACTCGGTGAGAACGGTGAGAACGACCTACAATTATTTGGATTATAAAAATATTCAACGCTGACTAATGCACGCAATTTTGTATAACCCACTATTTTGTCCAAATTTCTCTCTCTGTCCTATCATTTTTTCGCGCACTTCAATCTCCCTACCCAATTTTTCCCCAATTCAATTTCCCCCAATTTAATCGCACCAATTCATTTTTTTTTGTCAAAATTCATGTTAATTGAATGATGACAACGACGAACGGCGCTCATTTAACCGCAATTTGTTCAGCTTAGTTTCCGTAATCGAATGTCTTTCAGTTTTGTAAGTAGTCCTGATTCAATTGTCAATTCCATTTTAATCGCCAGTGTTAACCATTAATGTCAGCCAAAAAATGTTTATTTCAATGTCGTCAATTTCTGAAGCTCCTAATGGTGATTTAATTTGTGTAATTGAGAGTCTATCAATCAATCTGATTGTAATTACGATGTAATTAGCGACGCCGACTTCCAGGCTCAGAGCTTTGATCTTGATGAATTTATTCATTAACTTTCCGATGAGTCTTCAAGAGGCTGGCAGAGAGACCACCACCGAAGCAACTCCGACGAGTCCAATGAGCATCACGAGTCTCCAATTTCCCGGTATGAAAAGCCCAGGTGTGGAGTCTCCTCCTCTGATTGTTGCTGTCCATGACGACCATCAGAAACGCCGGCGAATATAAATGATTCCGGCACAGCTCCAGCGAGACCATGGAGTATCACAAACCTCCAAAATTGCCGATTTTACGAAGCCCAGATATGGATTTTAATTTTAAGTTTTTACGCCTCAATTTCGTTGAGTTTGCTACCTGTTATACTCATTTATGTTTAGTTGTTAGTTTTAATTCTAATTTGGTGCGGTGGCGACAAGCCTTGGTTGTCTCGATTCAATTGCTAGATTGATTTTCTGTGATTGGTTCAATTAGGAACGTTTTCTTGTCGAAGTTGCGTCATCATCAGGTCGACGATCGAAAATAAAAAATGGAGGGAGGAGCGGAGGAAAACGAAAAGTGTGCTGGAGAAAGGATGGATATGTCGACGACAGAAGAAGTGTGGAGCGGCGGTGGCACGACAAAGGAGAATGGCGGCGGTTTGATGATTAGTTTCACATCAACGGATGGAGAAACGTGATAAGAGAGTAACGTTAATGTTCGCCGCGTCGTCGATAGTGGGTATATACATTTTTATTAAGTGTATCCAAAATTTATGTAAAAAATCGTATCTACATTGTCAAAAAATGTATCTATAATATCAAAAAGTGTGTATAGAATTCTGAAAAAAAAAAAAGTGTATCTACAATGTCAAAAAGTGTATCTAGAATTATGAAAAAAAATGTATCTACGATAAGTTTTAGTGTACCTGAGATTTTTGTTAAAAAAAAGTGTATCTAACATAAAGAATTTGGTAAAAAAAAAGGTATTTCTATATTCTTAAAATGCGTATATAGAATTTTGGTAAAAAGTGTACCTACTTTAGTTAAAAGTGTATATGAGCTTGGGTAAAAAAAAAAAAAAAAAAAAAAGCGTATCTACATTCTTAAAATGCGTATATAGAATTTTGGTAAAAAGTGTACCTACTTTAGTTACAAGTGTATATGAGATTTGGTAAAAAAAAAAAAAAAAAAAAAAAAAGTGAACCTTTTTATATATATTCTAATGTATCTAGTACGTTCTCACCGTTCTCACTGAATGGTCATTCTCACCGGATCCCACCTCTATATATATATATATATATATATATATATATATATATATATATATATATATATATATATATATATATATATATGGGCGAGATCCCGTGCGAACCAAGTTTCAATACGAACCGTACTAACTAAGGCTCTGACACTGTATTTCACGCAAACAGTGAACACTTATAAAATTAACCCCTTTTCCTTTCCTATTCCATACTCCCCCGGCCTCCCTCCACTCTCCTCTCTCATCACTTATCCTCACCTGTTGTCGCCGCCGCCGGCGAGATACGATGACGCCGGCGCATCACCTGCGACCAGTGTCGGTGCATCTCCTTCTTTGGTACGTATCTTCGGTCAACATGACCTCCATTTTTCCCTGTCTTTTCTCCACCGGAGAACACCACCACCAACTGATTCTGTTGTCACCGAACCTAGTCTCACCGGCGATGTTACCCTCACACAGTTGATCCATTTCTGGAGCGAGAAGGGTGACCAACGACGGCGAGGGGATATGAGTTTCATTCTTAGATTTACGGTACGTAGATCTGAACAATTAATAAACAGTGGTGGTTATGTTATTGGTGGTTGTTTGTATATTTGATTATATGGTTGCACTATAAACTTCTCACGCTAAAGTCCCAACTCCTATTTTCTGCAACGATTCATGTTTTTAATTTTTGCAATTGAAGGGTTGCTGATTTGAGTGTTGTGACTGAAGCAAAGAACCGCAAGGTAGATATGGACGAAATCTTTTTTGGGTATGTCCAGACATTCTCACACTTTGTTTGATTTGATAGAAGGGGAATCACAATGATAGATTGCTAGATATACTCATTTAAGTTACGAGATACATCCTTTGACCTTACAAGATACACTCATTTAAATTACTAAATACACATATCTTTAACTTTTTAGATACATACCTTTAAATTGATAAATACATTTCTTTAAATTACTAGATACATACCTTTAACTTGCTAGATACATTTTTTTTAGTTAGTAGATACATAACTTTAGCTTGATTGATACACTCTTTTAAATTATTAGATACATACTTTTAACTTGCTAGATACACTTTTTGAAGCTATTAGATACATATAATTAGCTTCCTCGATACATTTCTTTAAATTACTATATACATACCTTTAGGGAGCGCTCTTTTAAAATCTCTACAAGAAATAATGACTGGTGCAGAATAATAATGGAAGAGCTAACAATGTCTTTGGCCGTTTCATTTTCACTGGCGACATCACTAACAACTCATCATAGGCCTGCAAAGGCATGTTGCTATAGGTCTTAAAATCAAAGACGCCTTCTATATGGATGAAATCTGTGTTTGACGAAGGTTGTCTATGCATCATTATTCAAAATCTATCACCTAATAATATCAGTACTGAGGTGGTGATTTTATTTCAAGAGCTATTTCAATCTGGTTATTTGAAGGCTGATCAAATAGCTAAGGTGAATCATTTATTCCAGGTAATTGTCTTCTCCTACTGTCTTCAGTGAAATTCGGTTTTTTGTCATCATGAGATTGAGATTTAGGCTTGTTCTACTCTAAAGCCCTCATGTTTGACAAATTTCACCATGACACTGAAGATCTAAAATATTAGTGAAATCCGTGAAAAATCTTGGTATTTAAATCAACTTATTTCAAACATCAGGGTATTAAAATGAGAACTTTCCATGTCATTTTATGCATTTCTGAGCATTTGGTTGTTTAATATTGCTGATGCTTTAGGATTCAATCCTAGATTCTGAATAATGGAAGACCAAAGACCAAGTAGCCTGCGAAATGTTTGTCGTACGGACTAATCCTAGATTCTGAATAATGGAAGACCAAGTTGTCTACAAATAAATTCCTAATTTACCATTTTGTCGCACATTTTGTCTTGCGGTGCACGAGACGGTGCACACTTATGGGTCGGGATGAAGATGAAAGGATGGAAGAACAAACTCGAAAAGGGATCACCATGGCAAGCGGTTTAGGAGACATTTGCGAGTTTCTCGCTTCAATTATTATCAACCAATTATTATCAACGAAAATCCGGATCTTACTCGATTGTTGAATATCATCTTTGTTGACCGGAGTATTTAATTGGTGGTGGTTGCATTTTATGATTTAGCGGTGGGTCGAATGTTGGTGTTGCTGGCTTGTTGCGATGGTCCAAGTCCTTGCCTTTAAGTTTCTAGATACATACCTCTAGGGTGATGGATACACTCTTTTAAAATTCAACTTTCCCATTTTTCAGTATGAACCGTACGAACTAAGTTAAAAAAACTCAAATCACAGATTGTGTGTTATTGACTACATTTCCTGCTTTTTCAAAATCAACTATCCCACATGGCCCCACATCCCCCATTCTCTTTCACCCATGCCCACACCTTCATAACGGTGGCACCGGAGTGCCAGACCTAGCTGACAACCTTCGATAAAATCGCTGACGACGCCTCTACTCTTCAGCGACCAGTTACTCACTCTCCCTTCTGTATCTTCTCCTCGTTTTTCACTCCGACCCATGCGAAATAACACCAGAAAGTATATCAGCAATGGTTTGCTGTTACCGATTCCAGTTACTATTTTCTCCCTCTTTTTTATTTTTTTATTTTTTTTTTATTTTGACTAATTTTGAGTTTGATTTTATGAGTTTTGGTGTTTATTACTAGTTGATTATTATTTGGATATTAACTGTGTTTCTGTATCTGTGTGTGTAGATGGAGATGGGCGTATTATAGGAAATGATGCGACTAAGTTCTTTGCGATGTCCAACTTATCCTGATCTGACCTCAAGCAGGTCCTTTTTTTTGCTGCTTTCATTTTCGAGTATATTTAGTGTTGTTAATGGATTGTTGTAAATTCACATTTTTGCGGTGAAGTACGATTGAACGCATATATTTTCATTTTGATGGTTGTCAATACTTTCTAGTGATTTTGCCTCGTTTTGCTTCAGCCTATTTGGGTGCTCAGCTGTAACACCCCGTATTTTATTAAGTTTGATAAAATTCTTTTAATTGTTATTTTGAATTTAATTACATCATTTAACGATTTATATATATATGCTTAGCTAATTAATTAATTTCATCATAATTCGATACGTTAATTTTAATAATCATTAATAAGTTTATTTAAAGTTAGTTCGAGTTTATTGAAGTTAGTTCGAGTTTATTTATTTAATAATTTCCGTTTCTTTACGAGTCCTTATGAAAGTTGTTTTAAGTGAACCCGAGATGGATTTTGGGAACAAAATCGTCCAATTAGCTATTTTGAGCTTATTTCACTAAATTAGCAATTTTTATTAATATCCGTTAGTTTCGTAAAAATCGCTAATAATTCCGATTCAAGCTGATATTGTATTATTTACGTTAACTAGCTGAGTTTATTTTTATTTTCACTCAGTAAATATATTAATTATTGATTCCGTTTTATTACTGAAACTTTTACTAAAACCGATTTTATTAACTCGAGACGATTTTAAAAACGAGCGAAATTTCTTAACGATGAAGAAACATACGTATAATAAATAGCAGGCAGGCAAGCTGCTCCCCCATTTCCCACGTCTCTTTCTTCTTTTCCTCTTCTTCGTCCTTCTTTTTCCTTGTGTCTGTTACTTCTTCAATTTTTGTCTATAATTCGTCCTGGTGCTCCGTTTGTCATCCGTTTTCAACTATTTTTGTTCCATAGCGCTCCTCTCGTCGTTCTCGTCGTTCCGATGTAAGTAACATTCATTTTCGTCATGTATTTTTACAAACCCAATTTATATTTTAAGCTTTATTTATTATAAGACGGTTGTATGTACTAAAATAGACGGGCTGGTAGAAGATTTGTTAGTCATAAATGATTAGTTCAATCGGAAAAAGGTAATAATGATAGGTTACTCAATATTACTTGTAAAATATGTTTATTTCGAATGCTGGTTAGTCTGTTTTATAGTTGAGACGGTGTATAATTATATATAGGGATCTTTATGGATGTTAATTAGTCAGTTGTATAGTTGAGACGGTGTATACTGATATGTGGAGATGATTGAGACGGTGTATACTGACCTCTAGGGATCATTTGGGATGCTAGCTAGTAAGTGGTATATTTAAGACGGTGTATGCTGACATGTATGGATTGTTTTGGGTGCTAATTGGTATCTTTGATAGTTGAGACGGTGTATACTGACATGTAGAGATTGTTTTGGGATGCTATTTGGGATCCTGTTTAGTTGTGGTATATTTAAGACGGTGTATACTGGCGTGTAAGGATCGTTTTCGGATACTAGTTAGAGTATTGTATAGTTGAGACGACGTATACTGGCATGTAGGGATTGTTTTGGATGCGGTTTTGATAAAAGAAAATGGTATATTATTTTGTGGGACTCATTTGATTTAGTTTGTTGGGCTCATTTGTTTTTAGTAAATGGGCTAGCTAAATTTAGTAATTTGGGCTATTCATGGTTATGAATCTCTTGGCGCAAGTTTGGTTTATTTGAAATAATTAATTTCCGTCTCTTATTTTATATAACGATAATTCGTTAATATCGTCCTTTCACATAATTATTTTAGGTGCCTCATATGTGGTTGAAGATGAAGAGTAATTTTGGGTTTTAGAAGCTTTCTCAAGTTATTACTTGTCTTTTTGCTAGCATAAGGTAACTCTTCCGAGTTACTCGACGAATTAATGTCACATTAGTAGTTGATGTTGCGTTTGTTGTTTGTTAAGTGTTTAGGTGATTGATAATGTGTTACTTTCGTTTTTCACATGATAGAAATTGGAAATATCATGAGAGTGATATTGTGATAAATTTTGTGATTTGGGCCAAAGTAGGCAAAGACTCTGAGCTGGGCCAGATTGACCGAACGAGTTTGGTCAAACTAGGTTTAAACCAGTCAGCCTCGATTTGACCGATGACCCGTCGCGGGACTCGGGTCGAGGGTTTGTCTTTGAGGTGAGATTGGTTGTTATTGGAGGTTTTATGTTATGCCTTGATAGTTGTAATTATCATTTCACATGTTGGTTGTTGGATGCTTTGGATGCCTTATGCTTGAGTCTTGTTGCCTCTTTGCCATTTTAGCTTGTTCTCATGAATTATGAGATTAACGGTTAGCTGGAATTTGGATTATTATTGATATTGGAGATATTGTTGGATTGTCAGTTGAATATGCTCTTGCGTAACCTTTCATATGCTAGGGTGTGTATGATCATTTGAGTGTGCAAGTTTGGACTCTTTGCCTCTCTTATGGTTAATTGGGTGTCCTACTTGTCTTGTGTGGTGTGGGCTAAAATATTCAAGCTGGGACCTAGATTGGTTTTATTTAGGTCCTAGGTGAGTATTTCGGCCTTCATCATAGATAGGTCTTTATAGTCTTTGACGAGTGTATGTTCACTGCTTAATAGCCTTTGTGTTCCTGACTTGGTGGGTTTATATCCAAGTTGGGGCATGACCTCGTTACTTATTTTGAGAGTAAGTGGTCAGCTTAAGTACTAGCCAACCCTTTGGTGGACTCCTTAGGGTACTCACTTGATTTTATAAAATAGTGGGTCTTGGGTGCGGTGGTGTGTATCCGCATGTCTAGGTCTGCGCAGATTTAGGACTAGGGTTGTGTTGTGTCTTGGCCATGTTTTGATAGAACCTCTGAGCCAGGATACCGGTTCGATTACCTTCCCTACCTCGTGGTATAGACTCGAGTTACAGAGTTACTATTGACCGTGCTAAGAACTTATGCCTGTCTTTGATATATTGCCCTTTCTTGTGGCATCTCATGTCTTTTTGAAACATTCCCCGATCTTTGACAAGCATCACACTCAGCAACAAAATTCTGACTATCTGCATGCAAAGTTGGCCAATAGAAACCAGATTGGAGTACCTTAGCTACAGTCCGGGACGGACCATGGTGACCACCATAGGCAGAAGAGTGGCAAGCTTCTATGATATCCTTGACCTCCCATTGAGGCACACATCTCCGGATAAGACCGTCTGCACATTCCTTGAAAACAAATGGATCATCCCAAAAGTATTGTCTAGCATCATAAGCAAACCGCTTCTTCTGCTGCCATGAAAGCTTGGGTGATATTTTACCTGTCACTACAAAATTAGCATAATCAGCAAACCACGGAGGTGGATAAGACCCCGAATTAGTAATAGCTAATAGACTCTCATCAGGAAAAGAATCATTAATGGGTAATGAATCCTCCCTTTCTGTCAGCTGTAGACGAGATAAATGGTCAGCCACCACATTCTCTGCACCTTTCTTATCTTTGATCTCCAAATCAAACTCCTGCAAAAGGAGTATCCACCTCAAAAGCCTCGGCCGCATCCTTCTTAAGAAAGAGAGTCTTCATGCTGCATGGTCGGTATAAACAATAACCTTAGAACCCAACAAATAAGACCGAAATTTATCTAAGGCAAAAACTACAGCTAGAAACTCCTTCTCAGTTGTGTAATAATTAACTTGAGCCTCATCCAGAGTTCGGCTCGCATAATATATGGCATTCAAAACTTTATTTTTCCGCTGTCCTAAGACTGCACCAATCGCATAATCGCTGGCATCACACATAATCTCGAATAGGAGGTGCCAATCAGGCGGCTGAATGATTGGCGCAGAAACTAAAGCCTTCTTTAACCTGTTAAAAGCTAAAAGGCACTCATCAGTAAACTCAAAAACAACATCTTTAAGAAGCAATTGTGTAAGTGGTTTAGCAATTTTCGAAAAATCCTTAATGAACCGCCGATAAAAACCAGCATGGCCAAGGAAACTCCTCACTCCTTTAACATTCATAGGAGGAGGCAGTTGCTCAATCACTTGCACTATTGCTTTATCAACATGTATGCCCTTATCAGAAATCAAATGTCCCAACACAACTCCCTCATTAACCATGAACTGACATTTTTCCCAGTTTAAAACAAGATTAACATCAATCCAACGCTGCATGACTTTATCAAGGTTAGCTAAACAACAATCAAAGTCATTACCATAAACTGAGAAGTTATCCATAAATACCTCCATAATATTCTCTATATAATCAGAAAAAATCCCCATCATGCACCTATGAAAGGTAGCTGGGGCGTTACACAATCCGAAAGGCATTCTGCGATACGCAAAAACACCTTGTGAACAGGTAAATGTGGTCTTACTCTGATCATCCGGATGAATAGGGATCTGAAAGAACCCTGAATATCCGTCTAGAAAACAGAAAAATTTATTAGAGGCTAGTCTTTCGGTCATCTGGTCAACAAAAGGGAGGGGGAAATGGTCATTCTTGGGGGCGGCATTTAACTGTCTGTAGTCAATGCACATCCGCCAACCTGTTACAACTCGAGTTGATATTAATTCATTTTTCTCATTTTGTACCACAGTGGTCCCTTCTTTCTTCGGGACTACCTGAACTGGGCTAACCCACTTGGAGTTGCCAACTATATAAATAATACCTGCATCGAGTAGTTTCATCACCTCACCCATGACAACCTCCTGCATCTTCGGATTCAGCTTTCGCTGACCCTGTCTGCAAGGCTTGTGACCCTCCTCCAGCTCAATTCTGTGCATACAAATGTCAGGGCTGATGCCCTTAATATCATCCAAAGAGTAACCTAAAGCTTTCCTGTTTTTCTTAAGTACACACATCAAAGCAGAAAGCTGGTTATCGTCAAGCTTAGCACTAACAATAGCTGGGTACTGCTCCGTATCATCTAAAAAGACATACTTAAGATTTGGAGGAAGTGGCTTACGCTCTGGCACCTTTACCTCAACAGCATAGGCAGAATCCGCTTCAATGGTATAGCAAGTGTTTACCAAATTTGCGTTGGCCAGGCTTATGATCATCTCATATTCTTCCTCTGTGAGCTCGTGGTCTTCCATTACTGCTTCCAAAACATCCAGCTCATCAGCATTCTTTGCTGGATTAACTGCACACTCATCTAAAAGGGTTAGATCATCTAGAGGATCCTTGGCAAGGATTCCCTCCAACTATAATTAACAGCCCTGTCAACAATATCAACGGAATAACACGTATCATCATCAGCAGGTTCAATCGCAGTGCGAGCAAGACTGAACTCAATTGTGTCATCCCCTACCTCCAAGGTCAAGACTCCGCGTTTGACATCTATCACGGCCCCAGCCGTATGTAAAAATGGTCTACCTAAGATAATACGTATCTGACTATCCTCATTAATGTCTAAAACGACGAAATCGACAGGAATAAAGAACTTACCCACTCGAACGGGTACATCTTCTAAAATACCTAAGGGTCTCTGAATCGATCTATCTGCCATCTGAAGGGTCATATTGGTCACCTTAAGGTTACCTATATTCAACTTTTCACACACAGAGTATGGCATAACACTGACACTGGCCCCTAGATCACAAAGGGCTTTCCCAAATTCATGGTTACCTATAGTACATGGATTGAAAAACTACCCGGGTCTTTTAATTTAGGTGGTATGTTACTTCGTGAAAGAACATTACACTCCTCCGTGAAAGCAATAGTACCAACATCGTTAAAATTCTTCTTACGAGTCAAAATATCCTTCATAAACTTAGTGTAAGAAGGTAACTGGGTAATTAAGTCAGTGAAAAGAATGGTTACCTCAAGATTCTTGACGATCTCCAAAAACTTACCGAACTTATGCTCCAACTTTGTATTCTTCAAACGCTCCGGATACGGGACTGCAACACTTGTCGTAGGGTCGACAATTTTCGTCTTCCGAATGTTTAAAATCTCTGTCAAATCGTCACTGGCTGAGGTATGTTGCAATTCAATTGACGGATTTTCGTTCAGCAATTGAGACCCAGTCGATCGACCATTGGGCTCAGTCGATCGACCAAGTGCACTGGGTTCGAATAGTTTCTGGTCAGAAACTTTTTCGTCAGAGATTTTGGTCGATCGACTGATGTTGTTGGTCGATCGACCACTGACACTGGCAGTAGAATCCATTTTCGCACTAGAATTCAAATCTGTCCTTTCATCATTTTCCGAGTCTTTTCTTGGCTTATTATGACCGTCATATGAGAGACCACTGCGGAGGTGAATTGCATTAAGTGTCTCGATAGGAACCTCACATTTGCTTGATGAATTAGCGATTGGGTTAGCCACTAAAATCTCCAACTGCTTCTCGAAATTCCTTGCAGATTAAATCCCAGCTTCTTCTATTTTCGTAACTTGAACCAAAAGAGCTCGGACTATTTCTCTCAATTCCGCGGTCTCATTTGAATTATGAACAGGAATTTCAATTTCTTTTTCAGAAGCCTTAGAAGACTCGAGCTTTTTGAGCCGAGCATTAATAGAAGCTATGAGTGTCGCAACAGCACTTATTTCATCACTTGGCTTTCGCGAATTTCCACGCGAACTCCCATATTCAGCTCTATGAACTGCCATCTCCTCAATAGTGTTCCAACCTTTATTAGACTCCACATTGTTTTGGAACCTATCATTTGCAGCCGCATCAAGGATGACTCTATCATCATCGTACAAGGCATTATAAAATTTGTTGCAAAGGTACCACTGCTGAAAACCGTGGTGAGGAACAGATCGAACTAATTTCTTGAAACGGACCCATGCTTCATGTAATTCCTCATCGGGTCCTTGCTGGAAATTTGTAATTTGACTTCTCAAAGCATTGGTTTTCGCAGGCGGATAATATCTTTTATAAAAAGCCAAAGCTAGAGATGTCCATTTTGTAACTCCAGCTGCTACCTTATCAAGGTAGCGATACCATTCACGCGCAGAATCTTTCAAGGAGTATAGAAATAATGTCTCCTTTACTTCATCTTGGGTTACTCCAGCCGGTACAGGTATGGAACAGCAATAATCAGTGAAGATCTCCATATGCTTCCCAGGATCTTCATCTAGTAATCCCCCAAACAGGTTCCGCTCCACTAAAGAGATGTGAGAGGGGTGGATGTCAAAAGTCCCCTGTGTAGGAACAGGAAGGCTAAATCCCTGAGGAATATCTTGTACCTTTGGCTGAGAATGATCATATATTGTTGGCATGATTGTAGCAAAATTGGGAGTACTCAAGTCTTCCTCTCGAAATCTTCTTCTAACTGTGCACAAGCAAAACTAGAAGGAAAAGGTAAGCAACGGCCTCAAGGAACCAAAGTTCCTTGAGACAAGAAAAATAAACTAAAAATAAAGCAAACAGAATTACACCATCTCCCCGGCAACGACGCCAAAATTTGATACCGTCGTTTTGTATCAAAATTAAATTTATAAACCAAACTAAAACTATAGCTAGTGATAGTAGGGGTCAAACCACAGAGAGACAAGATCAATTCTATTCGCTATTTTTAATCTATTATGGTAACAATTGGGACGGGTTTGGTTGGTTGATTCTAAACTAATCACTGAAATTCAAATGAAGTTTAAAATAAATATTAAAAAGCAGCTAGGAACTTCGGTTCACCATGGCTTAAGGGTCAGTCAAATAAAGTCAAGGTCTGTCCAATACCGTCTCAGGATGTCAAATAGGCCCCCTAAGTCCCTATTCGAACTAAGCTTCTCGGTCTTCTTTCACCCTAGAATGAAACTAGGTTGCTTTCGCTCCACTAGTCTTTCCAATTACTTGTAAGAAATCTAACTCTGCTAATCTCTCAATCTAGCAAAGGGTAAAATCTCACAGAAGTAAACAAGGCCGGTACGGTTTCAACCTAAACTTAATAAAGTCAACTCATGATGCCATGGATTCCCTAATTCCTAGCATAGGAAATTAGCTACGCATGATTAAGAATATGACAATTGCAAAATTAAAGATGTGGAATAAAATTAACATGATTGAATTAGAATTAAAACTAAGGGATTAAAATTAAATTGCTTAAACATAAATTGGAAGAAACTAGAAAATAAAATAGACAAGAATAAAGGAAGATTGAAATTTAATTAAAGCTTACTAAAGAATTTGATGAACAAACAATTGATTGCAATTCGTAGCCTCCACTTCGTGTTTTCAAAACTAGGTCTAAACTTCAGTTGTTGAATGATAAAAAGTATAACCTCCATTATTTGTTACGTTCTACTGATAATAGTCCGCCCAAAAGATAAATTACAAACGGGCTTTCAAAAGACAAACTCGTAAAATAACCCGCAGCTTCGAATCCTGGTCGATCGACCAGATGACACGGTCGATCGACCGTGCAGTACATTGCTGGCAAAGTGCTTCCTCTGCTGAACTCCCTGGTCGATAGACTGGGGTCTCTGGTCGGTAGACCAGAGATGCTGTAGCAGATTCCAGGCCTCCAACTTCATGCACGCATTCCGAGACGATCAAGTTCCGAGCTCCTAACTTCATAGTTTCCATAAAATGCCCCCGGGAACAGATAAAAGCTTGATTTAGCTTACTTTTGATCATTTCTGCAGTAACGACATATGAAATCCAAAGTAAACCATTTCGGGAGAAATAATAGCTTAAAGCTAACAATTATGCATTGGAATACGTGCCAAAACCGCTAATAAAGTGTATAGAATATGCACGTATCAACATCCATGAGGTAAGATGTTTTCTTTCAAGGCAAGGTGGGGATTGCCAAAATGGCGATGCATTCAAACATTTAGGCACATAAAAGCAAGAAGAAGGGTCGTCCCCTCTCCACCATGCAACAAAGTAGGATCATCAAAGGATAAAAAGGATTTCAAGATACATGAAATTCATTGATAGTAATTTTCTTTTTGGGTTTGTTTTTCCCCCATTTTCGTATCATTTGACGATTAAAATCATGCCCTTTTTATGTTTGACATTTTTCAACTTTTTGCATTTTCTTTGAACATTTTTTAATGTAATCCCATTTTGTAGCAGGGGTACATTTATTATAAGCATTGGAGTCTATTTTTGCTCCTCTCTTTCAATTGATGCAATTGCAAACATTTGACATTACTAACTTGAACTCAATTTGACATTTTTGTGCCCATTCTCTTTTTGTTTAGCAAATGTATGATGATAATGTTGGAGTGGTGTCCTCCTCAATAGTGCGTCTACATAATAAATCTCGTAAAAGAAATATCAGGGAAATATTATTTTAGTTGTCAACTGATTAACGTAAATCTGTAACGCTTAGCTGACTAGAGTTTGACGTTATTGTCGTATGACAGCGATGATCAGTTGATCCCTCTCGGTCACACCTATAGGATAATGCTCAAAATGGAGTAATTACTTATTTATATATGGATACAATTTAATTAATTTCTTGTTTAATATTGATTTATAATTAGTTAGGTGATTTTGTTTTTTGATGACGAGTAACAAACTCGGGCCAAGATTATTTATTATTTAATTATACGATAATTAATTCGTAAATGTTATGTGATAATTTAGTAATTAATAGTTAATTAGGTAAAGTATTACGATATGAGTGTAAAGTTTGAGGCGGAGGTAATTAGCTAATTAATTTTATAAGAGGTTGTAAAACAAGCTAATAGAGTTTTATGGGACACATTTTATATTGATAAAATGGTCTAATAATACTTAAAAGTTGGGTGGAAATTATTTGTTAATTTATATTATTTAAGTGTTAAATAATTAAATTAATATTTAATTATATAAGATAATTAAATATACGACTTATAAGAATTTGTGAGACAAATGTCGAAAGTTTAAATGGACCCAAAGGTCCACATGAATGCCGCCTAAAATACATGATAATAGTAATCATTAGGCTGGGTGAAAATTCACTATCGTGTGTCTCTCATTTGTTTACATTTTGAGTACTATATAAACCTCAGTATTCACACATATTAAAGGTTGATTTTGAAGAAAAAAAATAAAAGATCACTTTAACAAGAAGAACAAGTCCATTCTTCTTCATCATCTTCATCATATTTTTGATCAAAAAGTTGATCATTTTTCATCAAATAAAATCACAAGAAAATAATATTTATCTACTAATATTATTAGTGTTATAATATTATATATATATATATATATATATATATATATATATATATATATATATATATATATATATATATATATATATATATATATATATATATATATATATATATATATAGATTTAGGATCCCGTGAGAACGATCACTCGGTGAGAACGACCTACAATTATTTGGATTATAAAAATATTCAACGCTGACTAATGCACGCAATTTTGTATAACCCACTATTTTGTCCAAATTTCTCTCTCTGTCCTATCATTTTTTCGCGCACTTCAATCTCCCTACCCAATTTTTCCCCAATTCAATTTCCCCCAATTTAATCGCACCAATTCATTTTTTTTTTGTCAAAATTCATGTTAATTGAATGATGACAACGACGAACGGCGCTCATTTAACCGCAATTTGTTCAGCTTAGTTTCCGTAATCGAATGTCTTTCAGTTTTGTAAGTAGTCCTGATTCAATTGTCAATTCCATTTTAATCGCCGATGTTAACCATTAATGTCGCCAAAAATGTTTATTTCAATGTCGTCAATTTAAAGCTCCTAATGGTGATTTAATTTGTGTAATTGAGAGTCTATCAATCAATCGATTGTAATTACGATGTAATTAGCGACGCCGACTTCCGGCTCAGAGCTTTGATCTTGATGAATTTATTCATTAACTTTCCGATGAGTCTTCAAGAGGCTGGCAGAGAGACCACCACCGAAGCAACTCCGACGAGTCCAATGAGCATCACGAGTCTCCAATTTCCCGGTATGAAAAGCCCAGGTGTGGAGTCTCCTCCTCTGATTGTTGCTGTCCATGACGACCATCGAAACGCCGGCGAATATAAATGATTCCTAAGACGGCTCAGCGAGACCATGAAGTATCACAAACCTCCAAAA
This sequence comes from Silene latifolia, assembly GCF_048544455.1. Classification (NCBI taxonomy): domain Eukaryota; kingdom Viridiplantae; phylum Streptophyta; class Magnoliopsida; order Caryophyllales; family Caryophyllaceae; genus Silene; species Silene latifolia. The sequence goes on from NC_133533.1 coordinate 92,661,822, forward strand.
TTGCCGATTTTACGAAGCCCAGATATGGATTTTAATTTTAAGTTTTTACGCCTCAATTTCGTTGAGTTTGCTACCTGTTATACTCATTTATGTTTAGTTGTTAGTTTTAATTCTAATTTGGTGCGGTGGCGACAAGCCTTGGTTGTCTCGATTCAATTGCTAGATTGATTTTCTGTGATTGGTTCAATTAGGAACGTTTTCTTGTCGAAGTTGCGTCATCATCAGGTCGACGATCGAAAATAAAAAATGGAGGGAGGAGCGGAGGAAAACGAAAAGTGTGCTGGAGAAAGGATGGATATGTCGACGACAGAAGAAGTGTGGAGCGGCGGTGGCACGACAGTGAGAATGGCGGCAGTTTGACAGTTAGTTTCACATCAACGGATGGAGAAACGTGATAAGAGAGTAACGTTAATGTTCGCCGGCATCGTCTGATAGTGGGTATATACATTTTTATTAAGTGTATCCAAAATTTATGTAAAAAATCGTATCTACATTGTCAAAAAATGTATCTATAATATCAAAAAGTGTGTATAGAATTCTGAAAAAAAAAAGTGTATCTACAATGTCAAAAAGTGTATCTAGAATTATGAAAAAAAATGTATCTACGATAAGTTTTAGTGTACCTGAGATTTTTGTTAAAAAAAAAGTGTATCTAACATAAAGAATTTGGTAAAAAAAAAGGTATTTCTATATTCTTAAAATGCGTATATAGAATTTTGGTAAAAAGTGTACCTACTTTAGTTAAAAGTGTATATGAGCTTGGGTAAAAAAAAAAAAAAAAAAAAAAAAAAAAAAGCGTATCTACATTCTTAAAATGCGTATATAGAATTTTGGTAAAAAGTGTACCTACTTTAGTTACAAGTGTATATGAGATTTGGTAAAAAAAAAAAAAAAAAAAAAAGTGAACCTTTTATATATATTCTAATGTATCTAGTACGTTCTCACCGTTCTCACTGAATGGTCATTCTCACCGGATCCCACCTCTATATATATATATGGGCGAGATCCCGTGCGAACCAAGTTTCAATACGAACCGTACTAACTAAGGCTCTGACACTGTATTTCACGCAAACAGTGAACACTTATAAAATTAACCCCTTTTCCTTTCCTATTCCATACTCCCCCGACCTCCCTCCACTCTCCTCTCTCATCACTTATCCTCACCTGTTGTCGCCGCCGCCGGCGAGATACGATGACGCCGGCGCATCACCTGCGACCAGTGTCGGTGCATCTCCTTCTTTGGTACGTATCTTCGGTCAACATGACCTCCATTTTTCCCTGCCTTTTCTCCACCGGAGAACACCACCACCAACTGATTCTGTTGTCACCGAACCTAGTCTCACCGGCGATGTTACCCTCACACAGTTGATCCATTTCTGGAGCGAGAAGGGTGACCAACGACGGCGAGGGGATATGAGTTTCATTCTTAGATTTACGGTACGTAGATCTGAACAATTAATAAACAGTGGTGGTTATGTTATTGGTGGTTGTTTGTATATTTGATTATATGGTTGCACTATAAACTTCTCACGCTAAAGTCCCAACTCCTATTTTCTGCAACGATTCATGTTTTTAATTTTTGCAATTGAAGGGTTGCTGATTTGAGTGTTGTGACTGAAGCAAAGAACCGCAAGGTAGATATGGACGAAATCTTTTTTGGGTATGTCCAGACATTCTCACACTTTGTTTGATTTGATAGAAGGGGAATCACAATGATCACAATGATAGATTGCTAGATATACTCATTTAAGTTACGAGATACATCCTTTGACCTTACAAGATACACTCATTTAAATTACTAAATACACATATCTTTAACTTGTTAGATACATACCTTTAAATTGATAAATACATTTCTTTAAATTACTAGATACATACCTTTAACTTGCTAGATACATTTTTTTTAGTTAGTAGATACATAACTTTAGCTTGATGGATACACTCTTTTAAATTATTAGATACATACTTTTAACTTGCTAGATACACTTTTTGAAGCTATTAGATACATATAATTAGCTTCCTCGATACATTTCTTTAAATTACTATATACATACCTTTAGGGCGCGCTCTTTTAAAATCTCTACAAGAAATAATGACTGGTGCAGAATAATAATGGAAGAGCTAACAATGTCTTTGGCCGTTTCATTTTCACTGGCGACATCACTAACAACTCATCATAGGCCTGCAGTGCATGTTGCTATAGGTCTTAAAATCAAAGACGCCTTCTATATGGATGAAATCTGTGTTTGACGAAGGTTGTCTATGCATCATTATTCAAAATCTATCACCTAATAATATCATTACTGAGGTGGTGATTTTATTTCAAGAGCTATTTCAATCTGGTTATTTGAAGGCTGATCAAATAGCTAAGGTGAATCATTTATTCCAGGTAATTGTCTTCTCCTACTGTCTTCAGTGAAATTCGGTTTTTTGTCATCATGAGATTGAGATTTAGGCTTGTTCTACTCTAAAGCCCTCATGTTTGACAAATTTCACCATGACACTGAAGATCTAAAATATTAGTGAAATCCGTGAAAAATCTTGGTATTTAAATCAACTTATTTCAAACATCAGGGTATTAAAATGAGAACTTTCCATGTCATTTTATGCATTTCTGAGCATTTGGTTGTTTAATATTGCTGATGCTTTAGGATTCAATCCTAGATTCTGAATAATGGAAGACCAAGACCAAGTAGCCTCCGAAATGTTTGTCGTACGGACTAATCCTAGATTCTGAATAATGGAAGACCAAGTTGTCTACAAATAAATTCCTAATTTACCATTTTGCTTTTGCACATTTTGTCTTGCGAGCACGCAGACGGTGCACAGCTATGGGTCGGGATGAAGATGAAAGGATGGAAGAACAAACTCGAAAAGGGATCACCATGGCAAGCGGTTTAGGAGACATTTGCGAGTTTCTGCTTCAATTATTATCAACCAATTATTATCAACAGAAAATCCAGATCTTACTCGATTGTTGAATATCATCTTTGTTGACCGGAGTATTTAATTGGTGGTGGTTGCAGATTTATGATTTAGCAGGTGGGTCGAATGTTGGTGTTGCTGGCTTGTTGCGATGGTCCAAGTCCTTGCCTTTAAGTTTCTAGATACATACCTCTAGGGTGATGGATACACTCTTTTAAAATTCAACTTTCCCATTTTTCAGTATGAACCGTATTTAACTAAGTTAAAAAACTCAAATCACAGATTGTGTGTTATTGACTACATTTCCTGCTTTTTCAAAATCAACTATCCCACATGGCCCCACATCCCCCATTCTCTTTCACCCATGCCCACACCTTCATAACGGTGGCACCGGAGTGCCAGACCTAGCTGACAACCTTCGATAAAATCGCTGACGACGCCTCTACTCTTCAGCGACCAGTTACTCACTCTCCCTTCTGTATCTTCTCCTCGTTTTTCACTCCGACCCATGCGAAATAACACCAGAAAGTATATCAGCAATGGTTTGCTGTTACCGATTCCAGTTACTATTTTCTCCCTCTTTTTTATTTTTTTTTTTATTTTGACTAATTTTGAGTTTGATTTTATGAGTTTTGGTGTTTATTACTAGTTGATTATTATTTGGATATTAACTGTGTTTTTGTATCTGTGTGTGTAGATGGAGATGGGCGTATTATAGGAAATGATGCGACTAAGTTCTTTGCGATGTCCAACTTATCCCGATCGACCTCAGCGAGTCCTTTTTTTTGTCTTTCATTTTCGAGTATATTTAGTGTTGTTAATGGATTGTCAGAAATTCACATTTTTGCGGTGAAGTACGATTGAACGCATATATTTTCATTTTGATGGTTGTCAATACTTTCTAGTGATTTTGCCTCGTTTTGCTTCAGCCTATTTGGGTGCTCAGCTGTAACACCCCGTATTTTATTAAGTTTGATAAAATTCTTTTAATTGCTATTTTGAATTTAATTACATCATTTAACGATTTATATATATATGCTTAGCTAATTAATTAATTTCAGCATAATTCGATACGTTAATTTTAATAATCATTAATAAGTTTATTTAAAGTTAGTTCGAGTTTATTGAAGTTAGTTCGAGTTTATTTATTTAATAATTTCCGTTTCTTTACGAGTCCTTATGAAAGTTGTTTTAAGTGAACCCGAGATGGATTTTGGGAACAAAATCGTCCAATTAGCTATTTTGAGCTTATTTCACTAAATTAGCAATTTTTATTAATATCCGTTAGTTTCGTAAAAATCGCTAATAATTCCGATTCAAGCTGATATTGTATTATTTACGTTAACTAGCTGAGTTTATTTTTATTTTCACTCAGTAAATATATTAATTATTGATTCCGTTTTATTACTGAAACTTTTACTAAAACCGATTTTATTAACTCGAGACGATTTTAAAAACGAGCGAAATTTCTTAACGATGAAGAAACGTACGTATAATAAATAGCAGGCAGGCAAGCTGCTCCCCCATTTCCCACGTCTCTTTCTTCTTTTCCTCTTCTTCGTCCTTCTTTTTCCTTGTGTCTGTTACTTCTTCAATTTTTGTCTATAATTCGTCCTGGTGCTCCGTTTGTCATCCGTTTTCAACTATTTTTGTTCCATAGCGCTCCTCTCGTTTCTCGTCGTTCGATGTAAGTAACATTCATTTTCGTCATGTATTTTTACAAACCCAATTTATATTTTAAGCTTTATTTATTATAAGACGGTTGTATGTACTAAAATAGACGGGCTGGTAGAAGATTTGTTAGTCATAAATGATTAGTTCAATCGGAAAAAGGTAATAATGATAGGTTACTCAATATTACTTGTAAAATATGTTTATTTTGAATGCTGGTTAGTCTGTTTTATAGTTGAGACGGTGTATAATTATATATAGGGATCTTTATGGATGTTAATTAGTCAGTTGTATAGTTGAGACGGTGTATACTGATATGTGGAGATGATTGAGACGGTGTATACTGACCTCTAGGGATCATTTGGGATGCTAGCTAGTAAGTGGTATATTTAAGACGGTGTATGCTGACATGTATGGATTGTTTTGGGTGCTAATTGGTATCTTTGATAGTTGAGACGGTGTATACTGACATGTAGAGATTGTTTTGGGATGCTATTTGGGATCCTGTTTAGTTGTGGTATATTTAAGACGGTGTATACTGGCGTGTAAGGATCGTTTTCGGATACTAGTTAGAGTATTGTATAGTTGAGACGGCGTATACTGGCAGGTAGGGATTGTTTTGGATGCGGTTTTGATAAAAGAAAATGGTATATTATTTTGTGGGACTCATTTGATTTAGTTTGTTGGGCTCATTTGTTTTTAGTAAATGGGCTAGCTAAATTTAGTAATTTGGGCTAGTCATGGTTATGAATCTCTTGGCGCAAGTTTGGTTTATTTGAAATAATTAATTTCCGTCTCTTATTTTATATAACGATAATTCGTTAATATCGTCCTTTCACATAATTATTTTAGGTGCCTCATATGTGGTTGAAGATGAAGAGTAATTTTGGGTTTTAGAAGCTTTCTCAAGTTATTACTTGTCTTTTTGCTAGCATAAGGTAACTATTCCGAGTTACTCGACGAATTAATGTCACATTAGTAGTTGATGTTGCGTTTGTTGTTTGTTAAGTGTTTAGGTGATTGATAATGTGTTACTTTCGTTTTTCACATGATAGAAATTGGAAATAGCATGAGAGTGATATTGTGATAAATTTTGTGATTTGGGCCAAAGTAGGCAAAGACTCTGAGCTGGGCCAGATTGACCGAACGAGTTTGGTCAAACTAGGTTTAAACCAGTCAGCCTCGATTTGACCGATGACCCGTCGCGGGACTCGGGTCGAGGGTTTGTCTTTGAGGTGAGATTGGTTGTTATTGGAGGTTTTATGTTATGCCTTGATAGTTGTAATTATCATTTCACATGTTGGTTGTTGGATGCTTTGGATGCCTTATGCTTGAGTCTTGTTGCCTCTTTGCCATTTTAGCTTGTTCTCATGAATTATGAGATTAACGGTTAGCTGGAATTTGGATTATTATTGATATTGGAGATATTGTTGGATTGTCAGTTGAATATGCTCTTGCGTAACCTTTCATATGCTAGGGTGTGTATGATCATTTGAGTGTGCAAGTTTGGACTCTTTGCCTCTCTTATGGTAAATTGGGTGTCCTACTTGTCTTGTGTGGTGTGGGCTAAAATATTCAAGCTGGGACCTAGATTGGTTTTATTTAGGTCCTAGGTGAGTATTTCGGCCTTCATCATAGATAGGTCTTTATAGTCTTTGACGAGTGTATGTTCACTGCTTAATAGCCTTTGTGTTCCTGACTTGGTGGGTTTATATCCAAGTTGGGGCATGACCTCGTTACTTATTTTGAGAGTAAGTGGTCAGCTTAAGTACTAGCCAACCCTTTGGTGGACTCCTTAGGGTACTCACTTGATTTTATAAAATAGTGGGTCTTGGGTGCGGTGGTGTGTATCCGCATGTCTAGGTCTGCGCAGATTTAGGACTAGGGTTGTGTTGTGTCTTGGCCATGTTTTGATAGAACCTCTGAGCCAGGATACCGGTTCGATTACCTTCCCTACCTCGTGGTATAGACTCGAGTTACAGAGTTACTATTGACCGTGCTAAGAACTTATGCCTGTCTTTGATATATTGCCTTTCTTGTTTGATGATTCTATGAATCATAGAAGGTGAGATGCAAGCCGGCTATGATTGATAGAGTTTGGATTCCTGGATGTTATGTGATTCACATGATAGTGTAGTATGAGTCGGTCTAGTATTCGCATGTTAGGACTATGTGTTGTTATATTGTTGTTCACATGATAAGCACGATTGTCTAGCATCTATATGTTAAGGCTATGTGATTCGTATTCATATTCTTATGTTTACATGTTATATTAATTATGACATTTCGTGGCTGGGAGAACTCGGAGTTACTCCCCAATGACTGTGGCTTTCGTATTTGTATAAAATGCGATTGACAGGTAGGTGATGCATATATGGGGTACACGGACGAGCTAGCGAGCAAAGTAACCTTGTGACCTAGATTGGCTTTATTTTATTGTGACCCTTAAACACTTTTTATGTCACATACATTTTAGGGACATATGTCTCCCTTTCTCATATTTGGGTTGTATAACTTTGTTTCGCGACTTTAGCGATGTTGCATTCATGAGATTTATTTTGGACCTTGTATGTTTGACACATTCCCATTTGGATATCTTTATAACAGGTTCAGGTTTTAAAAATTATAGGTTTTTACCCAAATGAACCTATTACAAACATATCCATGCAGTTTTATTCTAGAATTACGTGTTTAATTTTTCCGCGATAAATGAGGGTGTCACAGTTGGTATCAGAGCATATTTGCTCCCGACGCACGTTTGTGCACCCCAATATAAATAACTTGACCTCGAAATAATAAACTTGAGAGATGGGTAAGATGGGTAGATTTAGGACCTTATGTTGTAGTCTATTTGTGTTTGCTCTTTGTTAGGTACTAACCTGTTTGTTGATTGTCATTTAATAATTGTTGCGTTCTTGGATCAATGTCCGTGAGCTTATCTATAGCTAATGGAGTTATTACCCTTATTAAAAAAAATTTTGAACTAAAGGTTTTGAAAATATTTTAATGTTTTTCACTGGTTTTAACGTCAATTAGTGTTAAAGCTTGTTATTGGAGACGTCTGATAATTAGTTTTATCATTTGTTGGTGTAAAAATCTATTTTTATGTCTTTGAATTGGAATATTGATGTTCTTGAGTGATCGCCAAGAGTATCTCCGTTCCATTGAAAGGACACTTATATTTTACGAAGATTAATCTCTTGGTGCCTACTGCCGAAGATTGAAGATTTGTTCAACCTTTGAAGAATGCTTCTACTTCCTTGAAGATGTTTCTCGTTCTTTTTGTATCTCGCCTTATTCTTAATCTCTTGGTGCCTATCCTTCTTCTAAACTCTCTTTTCTTCTTCCTTGGAAGTTACATTTGTATCCTCCCAACTTGTCCTTTCATCCTTGCTTATCCTCCCTTAACGCCATTTGATAGTTCTCTTTCTTTTGTGGGGTGTTAACCTTGGTTGGATAATTTGGCTTGTGGAGTTGTTTCTGGTTGACCTATAACCCAGGCTTTGAGAAGTCGTGATGTTAGAAAGACTTAGGTAATGTGATGAGACATACTTAGTGATTCTTATACCTAGTTCCTTGACAAAGTGAGTATAATTGATTGGTGGATTATTTGTGTTAGGAATGAGTTGCCTATGTGATTAAAGTTATAGAACTTGGCTTTGTTGGTTATGTTTGGGATTTGAAAGCTTAGTAGGTTGAGCGTCGTCACCTTAGGAGTAAACATGAGATAAGTTTAGAATATGAATTTGGAAGAAAACCCATTTTTAGATGTTAACAATCCCGTATAGATTGGGGATGTGATTTGATGTTAGTTGGCCCTTGAGAACTTTGTTGAGAAGTCTTTGTCAATTCATTCTTTGGTTTTTAATCAAGAGTATATTATATCTAATGTCAATATAATATAGCTTGTCAAATACGTGTATCTAGAAAGGTAAAGAAGTGTATCTAGTAAGGTATAAGAGTGTATCTAGCTTGCTAGAGATGTGTATCTAGCAATCTAAAAGAGTGTATCTACTATCTAGCTTATGAGAGATATGTATCTAGCAAGGTAAAAGCATGTATATAACAATCTAAAAAGGCGTTTTCTTTTATATGGGAGATTAATTATTTGTTTGTGTATTTAATCATGTGATGCACTGATGCCGTTTAAGCTGCTATATAATTCATGCTTTTGTTCAAGTTAACTGGTTATTTGATTTAAGTTGACATGTATTTTGTTACTTGAATGAGATTACAAAGGTATAATCAATATAGAATAAGTCGAGCTGCTTGAGACTACTTTTGGAGATGCTAACTGATGGAGTTTATTGTGATGGCAGGATAATCTTTTAAGAAAGTATGAATAACCAATGAAATGATTGCAGCATAACTATTTTGTAGTAGTACTCCGTATATCAGTATGCTTTTCTCGCTCTTAAAAATAATAATTCAGACGGGGATAGGAATGCTAACCCTACCAATGCTCGGTGATTCAACCAAGGCTTTGTTAATCATATCTCTGCAGGCAAAGGTATTAATCAACTTGTATAAATCACCTCTATTTCTCATCTACTTATGCAGTTTAAAGCGACATTGTTCGAATTTGATGTAATCTCAGGTACGCCTATGAGCCGAGCGGCCCCATTTACGCTTACCTTTTCAGCCTTGTTGACGAGGACGACAAGAGTACACTACCAAGCAGCTTTGAGAGGCATTGGGGGGTATTCTACTATGACGGAACACCTAAGTACCAGCTCAACCTTGGACTGACAAAAGCGGGATCTCTTGTGGCCGCTAAAGGTGTTGAATACCTTGACAAAAAATGGCGTGTCATGTCTCCTTCAGCTAACTTGAATGATCCCCAGATTGCATCCAGTGTAAGCTACGCTTGTGAAAATGGCGATTGCACTAGTCTCGGGTAAGGATCGTCTTGCAATGATCTAAGTATTCAAGGGAATATCTCGTATTGTTTTAGAGTGTGACTCGTTTTCATTATAGTTTTACAGGGTACTTAGTATTGCAGCTGATCAGAATTAAGTTATAAAGATATTCCATTGATATTATGATACATTTACTGATTTTCATGGATATTAGGCCTTCACACACATCTTGAACCTAACTTTTCCTCCGATCCTGTTATCTTATTGGTTGAGCATTCTGCACGTTTTCATATTTGTTTAGCGGTGTTTCTAGTAGACATGTTTATTTCTGCCTTCATGGCTCTCTGTATCGTAAATTTGCCTTTTGCTTAATATTTTCCTGTCTTGGGCTGGTGTACGTTTGACTTTTGCTTTCGCCTTTTTAATTCTTAATTGTTTCTTTTTCTTATTAGCTTAGGTGAACCTCTAGCTGTGCCAGCGGATGACCATACCACCTGGTTTACAACCGAGGATGATTCTACTTCTTCCGCTACTGGAAAAGAATCTTTATTCTCGTGTATAAGAAGTGAGGTGTTTATGAAGTTTCATAATGTAAATTTAAATGCGTCGAATGTGCATTCCACTCGAGCGGAATGAAAATTGGTGGATACTGTCATGATGAGCCATTCTATTTTAATGCAACACATGTACAACTTAGACAGGATGAAGTACCATAAGACGACGATGTCTCTTGCTGTCTTGACTGCCTTTAGCATCGATGTTAGCGTATCCATTTTTGCAGTTGTTTTCCAGCAAAGAAAGATGGCATCCGGTTGAGTTCCATGTTGTCCTTTCTTGAAATGGTATATAAAATTCAATTTCCAATACAATCATAATTGGGAGACGGGTATCCTTAACTAGAGGAGTAGAGTTATGTATATAACAACTTAAAAGAATGTATCTAGCTAATTAGAGGTATGTATTAAGCAATTTAAAGGAATGTATCTAGCTAGCTAGAGGTATGTATCTAGCTAGTTAGAGGTATGTATCTAACAACTTAAACGAATGTATCTAGTGGTACTCAATTCCAATATCATCGACGATCTATGATATAATGTTGTATATGTATCCTATGGCACCGTGGCATGCATCTAACCTATCCTTTCAAGTGTAACCTTTGGATCCGATGGCCGTTATAACTTATAATGTCGAAAAAACAGACTGAAAAGATTGTATTACTAAAATGTCATTTGTTTTATGAGCATCTTCAATGACGCAGTCCCGGAAAAATCAGCAAACCATATTAAATGAAACAATGAGACATACTGATGAAATTTGATATCTTCCATATCAATGGCCTTTCCTCTAAAAGAACTCTATCATTCAGGCCAAGTTTACATTCGGGCATACCACTACATCAAATTTACGAGGGTCAATGTATCTGCTTGTCCTATGATCCATTTTATCGTCACAAAAGAAGAAATAATTGGCAGCTACTGACAAAAAAAGAAATACGTAACGAGTGAAACGACAGAGATAGTTAAGCACCTCAAACAAGTATTGCATCTGTCTCAATTATTAAATCTACATCTTTTATTCTTTATTAGATTGTATTTTAGTTAAAAGGTAACAAATAATAACCGGAAAGAGGAGCTACTCAGTACCGGAGATGTTAAAAAGTGTTTGTACGCGCTAATAACAAATGGACAATGTTGTGTAACAATCAGTCTTTCGTAGTGCAGGGGATACTTATTAACCATGGACGAGGATCATGTTACATTTGATCCACTTAAAATTTGACAAATTTAAGTGTAATTCAGTTAACTCGACCTTTAACTAGACCGTCACAGACTCACAGTTCACACCATCCTCTCATACTCCGGTCCACAGCTCAATAACCTTGCCTTTGCTGCTACAGTAAATTATTAGTAGTAGTGCACTAATGCCCATTGCAAATTTGCATCCGACGATTAGCTAGATACATTCCTAGGCACTGTGGCAGTATGACACGCATCTAGCCTATCCTTTCAAGTGTACCCGGAGTCATGTTTGATGTATCCACCACACAACCTGAATCACTACTGCCCACCACCACTAACACACCCACCAAACCCACCACCCAACTGAACCACTATCAATTTCGCCATTGACCCAACAAGGAGCATGACAAAGACGCCCTCTAAACACAGTATAATACTTCCGGGTACACATTGTATTATTACCGGATACACATGTTATACTACCGGATACACATGTATCTAGTAGTAATAGCATGTGTATCCCGTAGTAATAAAATGTGTATCTAGGGGTGCTATTTTGTGTATCTACTGCCACCGCCTTTGACCGTCACCACCACTGCCACAAGCACCGTCACAACCAACCATCAGATCCACCCATTCGACAAACTGAACCACCATCGCCCACCACCACCAACTACCCGTGACCAACACTACACTACTACCTCCGCCACGACAACCAAACACCCCTGAATAACACCATGGACGACCTCCACAACTCGTTTCACACAACCACCAATTACCACACTCTCCCCCAAGCCAGCGTCGTTCTCACGACTACCTTTAATCCACCACCTCGACGCTCTCATTTATCCACCACAGTCCACAACTATGTCAAACATCAAGCACAATATCTACCATTCTATTCTTGCCTCGACCGATGCGCCTCACAACCACCATAAATCTCTCTTTTTTTGTAAAAAAAAGTTGTGATTGAAATCACAAATCTGTCAAATATGAAGAAGACTTACGAAAAACTACCCTCCATTAATGACATGATTGGAAGCTTTCGAGCCTCATGGATCTGATTTAGGCCGAAAATCATTGTAGTGTAGTAGTGTGGCGACAAGGTTGTCGGTGACGGGATAAGGTGCAGGGGAGAAAGAAGAAGAATTCGACCGCAATGATGGAGTTTTGCCTATCTCCGGCGAGGTATGACGGAGCTCCGACAACGTTATGTTGCTGGCCGGTGACTCCATGTGGTGATAGATAATAGTTTGATAGGGGCGAGGGAGTTTATTATTGCGTTTAATTTGTGAGGTTGTTTGAGTGTTTGTCAGAGTTACGTGGGTATTGGGTAGTTTATTTGCTTAAGAGTAAATTATCAATTACACCCACGTCAAATACACATTTTTACATTTACTCCCACGTCAAATTTTTTTATTAAATTACACCCAAGTTAATAGCTCAGTTTACAAATTGCACCCAATATCGAAATCCGGCCACTTTTCCGTCAAAAATCAAATTTTCTGGGTAGAAAATTGATTTTAGGACATTTTTGCCCTCCCTTCCTTCTTCTTACTTGTCAGTTTGTTTTTTCCCCTTCATACTCATCTTCCCCAATTTAATTTCTCTCTCATCTTCCCCAAATCCCCAATTTAATTTATATCAATTCGAAATAGAGAAAGTCCCCAAATCCCCAATTTAATTTATCCCTCATCAATTCGAAATAGAGGAAGTATACACAAAGGAAGATTTATGTGAGCAATGCTAGTGAAGCTGAAATGAAAGAGGCGGCTAGGATTGCAAATGCTCATCACTGTTGGATTTAATGTTTGATTTAGTCAAATTATGTTACTGTTAAGTGTCCTATACTCTAGGAGTTGGTTAAGTGTGTTGAGTAAAATAAGTTTGAAGAGTCGAAAGACATAGATGCACTATCAATTGATGAACTACAAAGTTCTTTATTGGTGCATGAGCAGAAGATGAAGCGGAGTCCAGTAAGTGAAGAGCAGGCTCTTAAAGCTTCTACCAATACCCGTTCTAACAATTTTCATGGAAGGGGTAGAGGTAGAGGCCGAGGTCGAGGAAGGGGAGATCATGGAAATAGAGATGGAGGCAGGAATTTTAGAGGCAGGAATGACCAAAATCACAGCAGTGAAAGGGAGCGAAACCATGACAAATCAAAGATAGAATGCTATCGATGTCATAAATTTGGTCATTATGCTTCTGAATGCCACTCCAAATTGCCTGCTAACCAAGAAAAAGGAGAAAGTTCAAGTGCAAACTATGTCGAGAAAGAGGAGGTAGAAACCTTGTTGATGACTGTTCAAGACGGAAGAGAAGCATGAATGAAGAGGAAAATAAATGCAGGGGCAAAATCGTCATTTTATTAATTTTTTCACCTGAAAATGGCCTTGGGTGCAAATTATAACCTGAGCTATTAACTTGGGTGTAATTTAATAAAAAAATTTGACGTGGGAGTAAATGTAAAAATGTGTATTTGACGTGGGTGTAATTGATGGTTTACTCTTTGCTTAATTTGACAATTTCTATTTAGTTCGTACGGTTCGCACCATAATTTGGTTCGTACAGGATCCTGATTCTCTCTCTCTCTCTATATATATATATATATATATATATATATATATATATATATATATATATATATTATACAAGGTTGTCCTAATAATTACCTAGTTGGTAATTTTAGGTTATTTTGAGCTAATCATTGGTGTACACCAAGAAGAGATCACCTACTTTGGCGATTGAAGATTGGAGGATCATCCTTTGGTATTTAGCTCAAGATCAACAAGAGGAAGGAGTCCTTCTTGTTGTGCCCATTTTTCCTTAATATTATGTAAGAATTTCTTACCTTTTAACTCATTTTACAAGTTTGCATGTAACTAGATCATTAAGAATAAATTAACATGTAATTTAGTAACTAATTAGAGGTGTCTAATTAGGGTTCTAGTACCTTCAAGTGGTACCAGAGCTCAGTCGTAGCATGCATGTCGATTTTCGACCATTTTATCGAGTTATAAGATGACTTTATAAAATCGTAATTTTTGTATGAAATTTTGTTTGGCGCGAAAATTACTGTTGCATGTATACATTATGACCTAAAAATGGGTTTGTTCAAATTTGGTTAATTATGGAATTTTATTGCTAATTAACAGATTTTTTTTCGTCTTAAAACCGTCTTAATACGCTTAAAATTGGTTAATAGTTAACTAAAAACCTTTGAATGTTAATTATGGAAATTAAATTTTATTATATTCTCACATGAATGGATTACTTAGATTAATTAAAAATTAAAAAAATAATTTGATTAATTTTGCATGATTATTGTTTTTGAATAGTTAAATATCAATAAAAAGTGATTATATTGGTTAAAAATCATAAAAATATATTTTATGGCATGAGAAATTTATCTAACGTTACTTTCATGTAGTATGAAATTTATGAAAACTTAGAAAATTAATTTGATTAATTTTGGAATGTTTATTGGTTTTTATGCGATAAAAGCGATAACTTGTAACCTTAATTTTCTCAAATTTTAATCGGATTTTTTGGTCAAATTTTTTACATTTTCAGGCTCTAGAAAATTTTCCAAAATATTAAAAAATTTCATTTGATTTGTTTTACGATTTTTATGTTTAATTTATAATTATATCATAAAAGTTGCGAAAACCATGTTTAAAATTGTGCATTTGATACAAAATAATTTTTTCGACAAAATTTTTTGAATTTTTGAGTTCTGGAAATGTTTCAATACAAAAAAAAAATTAACAATTTTCATAATTTTGTTTAATTATTTGGATTTATTACATAAGAGTTATGATTAAATAAGTTTTAGTTAGTAATTTTTCTTAAAAGGTTATGAAATTATCAAGAAATTAGTGAAGACTAATTTGTGGGTCTCAAAACAGGTTGGGATGTTATCTCTTGCTTAAATTTGACTTAAGTACTAATTTATGATTTTTAATGGATAAAAATCGCTTAATTAACCAAAATTACGAGCTTAATGTCAAACCGATGGTTCATAGGACGATTTGGCATTTTCGGGCATGTTTAAGTATGCTTTTTATACAGTATTTTTTTAAAGGAATGTCATTTAATTTTATGTAATTTATTAATGTAATTTGTCTAGTATGGCCTTAGTTAGAAATCGGTATTTCCCGTAATGAAAGGGAATACCGATTTGGTTTGTAGTTATTTACGATCTCGTATCGATGTTTTGTAGTATTAATCGATTTATTTTATTTTTATTTTACAAATGTATAATAGGAATTGTTGTGTAATTCTTTTTATACTTATAATTAATTGTTACGAAGACCGGCGGAATCCTAAAGACGGAGCCTTTCGGAAAGGAGTTCCGATGAAGACCGTAGTTTCTAAAAGACCAAGCTTTATTAGAAGGTGTTCCAATGAAGTTCAAGGGACCTAGGAGTTGGTTTCCGAAGCTGTAATAGTTAATTAGATTAACTAGTTTAGGAGGCCATACTAGAAATTGTCTTTTACATGTATTTTATTTATGCATTCGTGGCAAATCGCCATTACATGCTTTTTATTCGTTTTTACGACCGTTGTCAATTAAATTTATCGAGAATTCGCCGTTTTAGTTTGCTTAAAGGGAATTGTTAATAAATTGACAAGATCTCTCACATTGTTTAAATATTGAGACACCTATGAATCCTTTCTTCATTAGGGGGCAGGTACGACTCACCGTGGTGTTTCCTTTTTACGTCGGGAAAGTAGGGCAATAAATGTTATTACACGTAAATTTGGTTGGACTCAACGGAATTGCAAGATTGGTATCTCAAGCGTCACTGGGCCTAGTTTTGTGTTCCGGGGCTAAGAGACGGATTTACTAGAAATTTATCGACCGAGAGTTCTAAATGTAGAATCGGTCAATGGGTTGACTCACCGAATTTATTTAGATCTCGTATGTCTGGCGTCACCGGGCCGAAGATTATTTAGAGATGGATGTCGGGATCATTTATATAATTTAGGTGAGAGATCATTATATAAATGTGTATTCAAACTTGATAAAATTGTTTTTCAAGTATTTATTTAAGATGAATGTTGAATTTTCCTATTACTTCGTTTTTACTATTTTATATCGCGCAATGGCTAATATTCAATTCGTTCCTCAATTTATAGAATCGATAATCCGTTATGAATGAAAATAGTTTTTTAATAGTATACGGTAACTTAAATTTTCGATTATTTAACCTTTCTCCGCTTTACCACAATAGCTAATGACAAAAATTTGCAATTCCATTGATCCTCATATTGTCCGTTGTAAGGGTCTCTATGAAGAGTATGAACGGGATATTACCTTAGTCAAAAGTGTTTTTATTTTGCAATATAATTTTATTTACAAAAAAGATGTTACAATCTTATTGCTCATAAGATAAATGTTTTCATATAATTAAATTGTTTGAGCATGTAAGAGTGTTGGAAGGAATTCGTAATACCATTTGTTTGAGATCATGATTAACCAATTACCACATTCACTTCATAAAGTTTCTTAGAATTGAGTGGAAGCTCAAAGAGGGATGCATATATCTTAATAGTTAATATTAGGACGAGCTTCAAGAAAGTTTTTGGTTTGGTTAAGGTATTGGCTCATGGCAAAGGTTAATGCTAAACTATTGTGAATAGCAGCATCAAACCGTAGTGCGATGCCAATTCTAACCAAACTTGTTGTTTTTTATATATGTATGAAATTAGTAGATATAATACCACTAGCTTTTGAAGAATAAGAAAGTTGGGCGTGTGACACCTAAAAGGTTCCTTCTTCTCTAGATATCTATATGATTGACATTAGTAATACTTGTACCACTTCACTACGCCAATTCTTGCAATCAATAAAGAGTGTATCACAACGGTTTAATGCATTTAATAAGGACACATAGATTATCGTTTTCCATATATTGGCTGAAACCTAGACCGCGATAATGAGAATAACGGTTTCCCACGAAAACCGTTGTTATTATAATGTGACAATGGCTACTTAAAAAACTGTTATCAAAAGCGTTTTAACGGTTTCCAAAAGCTAGTTATAAAATCGCTCTTATCAACGGTTATTAGACAACCGTTACCAGTTTAAGAAAACAGCATTTCGAAAACCGTTACTAAATTAGCACCAGCAACGTTGTGGTACCCGTTGTTATGTTATAGATACGAGTTTCTTGTAACCGTTATCATTTTTAATTAATTATGAAAGAACGGTTTTTCAAAAAAAGTGTTGTCACTATTTGATTAGATTTCCCATTTTGACCACTGCATGCAAAACTTTATCAGAACTTTAATAAATATTCAATTTGACCAATAATATTCAATTTGACCAAAATAATTCTATAAATATGTCTTCATAATGTTTTAGGTCAAAATCCAAATTATCAAACATTTACTCTTTAATTTCTCTCTAAAAAAAATATGGTTGGTGTATTGCAGCTACAATCATGTAATCGTTGCGCACAGCCTTTTACTTACACAACTGCTTCGTTATGATGGGAATGGAAAGGGCTTAAACCCTAATTTTGGGCGGTTGACGCAGCTGCTTCATGACTCCGGTTTCACTGCGGTTAAAAAAGTGTACCCTGTGTCTACAAACAAGCAAGGTTTTGTAGGCTTCACCTATATCGAGTTTGACGAAGCTAACTGCCATGATAGTTTTCGTCAGGCAAGAACATTAGGGGCTAGATTTGCGGGGAAAGAGGACTTCTATTCAGATGCTAAACAAAAGGGCCCTTATCTATGGGTTACGACCCATGTTAATAATCGTCTACTGACACATTACAGGAGGCATCACATTCCAGCCAAGTGCCTATGTTATGGGAGAAAGAGTCAATTCCACCTGCGATGCCCGCTGATGATGAAGAGTCAATCTACGACTGAATCTATGCCGAAATTGGGCATGAAGACTATCCTAATTCTTCATCAGATTCTAATTAAGTCTTTAGTTATTATCTGACATTATTAGTTGTATTTTGATTATGGTGGTTATTTGAATTAAATTTGAATTATTTATTTTATTTGTTACTTCATTTTAATTAAGTACGTACACTCAAATGCAATCCACCAAATAAAATATTATAATGACTAACTTTCTACTTATAATAATAAACAAGAATGGAAACGGCATAATAAGATAATAAGAAATGGAATCGTTATAATATTAATAAGACAAAATGATAACGGTTCTTTGTTAAGCCGTTATCATATTGCATATATCAACAACGGTTATTTTAAAGCCGTTGTCATATTACACCAATTAAAAACGGTGTTTCTTAAAGTCGTTGTAAAAACAGATCCACTGTGAAAACTGAAAATTTTGTGATTTTAGTTTACCAATGCATGCGCTATTTATTGGTTGTTTGACCATTATTCACCACATGCATCCTTGCACAATTACAACGGTGCTTATAAGAACCGTATTAGATTATGCAACTCTAAAAATAAATGAAATTGCAAGGGTATTATTCATAGAATGACTGATGGTGAACAAGTCATCTTTGCCGTCGTCGCCGTCATTAATCTTTATAGCTTACGAAAGGTAATCTCATTTTCATAGCTACTGGCTTATATATGGGTCATACTTGGTTGATTGATGGTGAAATTGGTGATCCCATTTATAATGATAGAATTGCTGAATTTTACAATTTCGTTAGTGAAAGTTTTCATCTCCACTCATCAATCCCATGCCCTTGTAATAGATTTGGTAATATTAGGGTTTGCCTATCCCAGATGTCAAAATACACTTAGAAAAGAATAGTTTCAGTACAGATTATAGGCGTTGGATTTTTCATGGAGAATTAGAGGATGAGGATGGGGAATCTGATGTAGAGGTAAATAATCATACACCTGAAGCTACTGGTTTAGATATAGGGGATGGGGCATATGATGTGTGTATAAACAATCATTCACCTACACCTGAAGTTGTTTTAGGAAAGAAGTTTGCTGAAGATAATGGATTCGATGATTTTGAAGCTACCGATGATGGGGAAATAAATGCTGATGATTTAATTGAGAAGTTTAGTCAATTTGAAATGCCTTTATTTATTGATTGTAAGAAGTATACCAAATTGTCCACGGTGGTAAAGCTATATAATTTGAAGGGGGCAAATGGGTGGAGTGATAAGAGATTTACGGATCTTCTAGCTTTGCTATGTGACATGCTTCCTGACGGTAACGTTCTTTCGAGTCGGACATATGAGGCTAAAAAAATGATTAGAGAACTGGGCATGGAATATGATAAACTACATGCTTGTCCCAATGACAGCATATTTTACTGTAAAGATTATGAGAAATTATCATATTGTACGCGCTGCTGTGTATGGCGTTATAAGACTAAGGAAGGGATCCCAGCTAAGGTGTTGTGGTATTTTCCAAAAATACGAAGATTCATAAGGATTTATTTAAATAAAGAAGATGCAAGAATGTTGACGTGGCATAATAGTGGAAGGATTGAAGATGGAAAGTTAAGACACCAAGCGGATGGTCAATAGTGGAAAGAGTTTGACGCTAAATATCATGAATTTGCCAAAGAAGCAAGGAACTTGCGTCTAGCTCTCTCCAAAGATGGAGTGAACCCTCGTGGAAACATGAGTACCCAACACAGTACTTGGCCGGTTTTGTTGTCTATCTATAATTTGCCCCCATGGGTTTGCAAAAACGAATGTATCTGATGTTGTCTTTGTTGATATCTGGCCCTCGACAACCTGTAAATGACATAGATGTGTATTTGGAAATACTTCTAAATGATTTAAAGACTCTGTGGGAAAGAGGGATACCAGTGTTTGATGGTTTTAAGAAGCAAAGTTTCACTCTGAGAGATATGTTTTTGTGTACAATAACTGACTTTTCGGCGTACAGCGATCTTTCTGGACATATTGTACATAGGAAATAGGCTTGCCTATTGTGTGGGCTTTTTCCTTACGCGCTTTCGACGGCTTCTATTAGCTGTTGGGCGAGCCCAAAATGAGTATCCAAAACCTGAACTGCACCAAAGTCTGGTTTTCCCTTACCCTACGATCTGAACTAAGAAAGTGAGCTCCGGGCCGACCCTTTGGACTAGGGTGCTCTGTAATCAAAGGAAATATACTCAATTGATGAGGGTTATTGAAGAACTTCCGGGGGATCGATAAGGAGGAATGGAAAGATGAAAGAGAAGCCCTGGAAAGAGCCTTACTTAGACAGATACCCTTCCGGGATGTTGAATCAGAATATTTGAAGCATTCTCGCAAGCATGTGTTCAGGGGAAATTTGTCGATGGTTATGCCGTAATAATCATTACCGTAAGATTCACAAGGCGTTTAATGGGTGTCCTGAGCAATGTGAGAGTCCTCAGATTTTGAATGCCCGTGAAGTGTATGAGAAAGTGAAAGATATTGAGATAACGTATGGGAAGAAGGGACCTAAGTTGTCTACTCGTGGTTATAAAAAAACAATATTTTTTACCAAACTTCCGTACTGGAGTGACCTCCCGGCATCAAAGGCATTGGTAGTTTCTAATGCAAATTTTGAAATTCAACAACAAGATCCCTTATGGATGCTACAACATCAACAAGTCCGGTCATTGAGCAATTATCCAATTATCCGGAGGTAATTTTCACTTCCGACTCCCATAGGGAGAAATTCATTCATTTTGCTAAGAAGACTATTATGCCTACCAAGTTTTTATGTGAAAATGCATTGACAAAGTTGGGTATCTTTGACCAAGTTAAAGCCTTTTTCGAATCCATGGGGTTGGGTAAATGGTTTACCATGAAAGAATTGACAAACCCCTCCCTCACCTTGGAATTCTTAAGTTCTTTGACAGTTGTGAAGGTGGAGACTCGAACCCACATCGAGTTTCGTCTCGCCAATGTTGATAGACGCATAACTTATGGCGAATTGGGTAAGATTTTAGGCCTTAGCAATACCCCGAAATATACAAAGCTTCCTATCAAGTATGACCCCGCTCCTCTTTGGAAGGCTATTTCCGGAAGGAAATTCATAAGATTTCATGATTGCCGTGCTCTATTAGTCCACCATCCGGGCATTAGAATATGGCACAAGTTCATTGGGAATACTTTGATAGCAAGAAATGGGACGAACCATCTTACCAAACTTGATTTTGTCCTTCTTGAGTCGGCCTTGAATATTGGGAGGGAATTCACAAAACCATACAATGCTTTGAAACTTTTGGTTGATCGGTGGCTCAATGTGGATTGTGGCAAAAAGGGCACGACCTTTATTGCCAATGGAGGTCTAGTTACTCATTTGGCTAAACACTTTAACTCGGATTTCAACAAACACAATACTTACACACTGGTTAAAGGAGGCCATCTCATTGACATGGACACCATGATTCACAAGTTTAAATGGGTCAAGAACGACACCCTTGACAACAAATATGGGTGGTTAACAAACGAAGCTAGATCCTTCACCTTGCCCTCCAAAATTTTCCGATTGAGTGTCCACCGACCACATTACCTTCTCCCACTCTCCGAGGAGGCCGACTACATCATCCAACATCAAGGAGAAGAAGCCACCGAACCATCCTCCTCTATTATCACCCCACCTTATCCATTTGAGTATCAAGAGTTCACACCCAAGGATGCTAAGGCGGGAAATGATTATTTGACTCTACTTATGCAAGAAATTCATAAACAAGCCTACCATGATAGAGTTGAGGCTTACAAGGCCCAATATCCGCCCCTCCTACATCTTGTTAGGCAATGACTTCTTGATCCGTCTTGTCCTTTTCCTAGTTGGGCGGATAAGGAGGTTTTCTTTCCAAGCACATCTAGTGGTAGTAGACCGGGTGATAGGGAGGTGGTGGATAATGAGGTTGTTGATGAGGAAGAATAAGTTGAGAAAGAAGGTGAAGATGGAGAGAGTGAAGATGACGAAATCAACCAAGAAAAAGAAAGCGAGGAAGATCAAGGAAGTGAAAGTGAGAGTGGAGATGATTCCACATCTATGGAGGACGATGATGATAATGATGATATGATGGAGGATTAGCAAACCTTGGAGGCTCCTACATTCTTTCACCCCTCTTATGGTTTGTCTACTTCTTTTGTTTTCTTTATTTTATCTTGATCATAGTTTTGAGAGTCCTAGCAACATGGAGGACTAACACCTTGGCCTCACTTAGGTGTTCATTTCATTGTTCCCAACTTGTAAAATCCAAAATGACAATTTATTTTTAGTTTCATGCATTGCATTCCATGTGCATGAACTCCCCCGAAATTGTTGACATTAGAAATAATGAATATTTTGGTTTAGGGAAGTCCATACATATGCATTGGGAGCTAATTTAAATTATGCTCTCCGCCATAACAAAAACACATGCATCATGTAGTGTAGTTTAGTATAGTTTGCATTTAGTGTCGAAATCATGCATATTCATTTTCATTGCATAATTTCCTATCGTATTGGCCATTGAGGACAATGCCCATACTAGTGTGGGGATGGGAAATTCTAACTTGACTTTTATTTAAAAATCCAAAAAAATCAAATTTTTTCGAAAAATCCAAAAAAATTGAAAAAATTGAAAATCCAAAAACAAGTTCATTTCCTTTGTAGTGTAGTGTTGTATATATTGTTTGTATATATTGTGTTTGTTCACCCTTGTTCACATTGATTGACTACACCACATCCGAGACATGAGGACATTGAAGACCGCATGGTATGATCTTTCCTATCTCCTTTTTCCTCTTTATGTTAATGACTATGTGGCTTTATTTTGATTGATGCGGTATAAACAATGTGAATTTAGGATTGCATTTAGATTATATGGCATATTAGTTGGTAGAAGCATATGCATTAGGTTGTATAAATGATAGTTGCATCATGGCATATAGTTGCATGTTAGAAATTTTTTTTGAAACCGTCTATTTGGGAAGCTTGACAAGTGTATATAGGCCCTTGTAGATGCTTTTTCTTCTTAAAACATTGCTTGTTAGAATGCTTGTAAACCACCGTAGGATGTGTCATGCTAGTATCCTTTGACCCATAGATTAAGGCCTAGTCAAGAGTACCTTGTGGTGTAATAACTCCTTGGCTATCGTTTATTCCAAGGTGACCCTTGAAACCATGCAAACTTCCATCATCCATGTTCTATCATATTTTGTCATCAAAAAGGGAATGGGAAAAAAAATTGTTCAAATTTTGAGTTCAAGAAAAGAAAAGAAATGTCAAAAAGTTTGCAAAATTGCATCAAAAGAAAAGAGGAGCAAAAATAGACTCCTAAAGCTTCAAATATAAGCACCCTCCCTACATATGGGGTAGATTTAAAAATGTTCAAAAGAAATGCAAAAGTTGAAAAATTGTCAAGTATTGAAATGCCAAAAATCAAAAAAAGAAATGGCAAAAGAAATTGTTCTCAAATGTCAAATGCCACAAGAAATTGGGGGGAAAAACAACAACAAAGCAAACTCCCAAATGAAACTCAAATATCTATTGATCCCTTTATCCATCGTATCCACCTTTGTGCATGGTAGAGAGGGGACGACCCTTCTTCTTGTCTAGGTAAGAAGGGGAATTCCGCGATCCTCCAGTGTTTCTAACACCATAGGGAGTCTACTCTTGACGAAACCATTTAACAATTAAGGACAAAGGTACCCTAGCTTGACACTATTTGGAGGTGATTTATTGGTATCCTTCTAGGCTTAGTAGTTTGAAGAAATTATATCTATAATGGATTGTGTACCCTTGAATTGCTTCCCCTTTAGATAATTTCCGCCACTTAGATGAGGAAAGTGGCTATTATTTTGTAGATGCATCCATTACTTGATTTTATGTGCTTTAATGTTTGGATGTGTCGCCATTTTGGCAAGACCCACCTTGCCTTGCAAGAAGGCATCCTACCTTATGGTTGTCTTGTTGTGAGTTGAAGGGGCGGAGTGAGACCCGTTAATTGTCTCATGTCGGCTTTATTAGTAGGTTAGTTTAGATAAAGGTCCTAGTTTTTGTCACCTCTTTACTCGGGACGAGCAAATGTTAGGTTTGGGGATATTTGATGTGACCAATATTTGAGCATATTTAGTCCCCAAATTAGCCTCGTTCCTATGCTTTTTATTGCATAATTGGGTCATTTACTATCTTTAGTCCTTTGTTTTGCATATTTTTTGAGGTTTTGTGTCCTTGGTAGGAGAGGAGTGCAAACCTTGCATTTTCATGGCAAAATGGAGCTAAATTGATCGAATCTAATGACCAAGCATCAAAGTGAAGACATAACTAGAAGACCTATGTAAAAAAAAGCATTAGATGGGCAATGATGAAAAAGATCCTTGAATCTCCGATAAGATCCTTGAGGATTATTAGAAGAAGAAAAGCGGGAAAATAGAAGAAAGTTAGCTGAACCAAGATCCGAGCGTCTTACCATCGGGACGCTCGTCCAGGAAGCTTCAGAGGCCGCTCGTCCAAAGAGCCAGGCCTCTCGTCCAAAGACCACCACAATCCGAGCGTCTTGCCTGCTAGGCCGGTCGTCCAACACTTAAAGAATCCGCTCGTCCCGACCTTCTGGACGCTCGGATCGTCTTCCAGCTCTTAAGACTTCTTCTTGTTCCACTCGAGATGCGCAAATTTTTAAAAGACTAGCTAAAAGGAGCCTCGTATATTTTCTTGAGAGGAGCGATTCCTCAACTTTTATTAAGGACTTAATCGTCATTTAAGCCCTTAGTAACCCTAATTTGTGTACCGAATCCCCACTATAAATACCCCATTAGTCTAATGAGATTTACATCATCTTCTTAGCATTCCTTACTGTAGTTTATATTCTTGCTAGCATGTTTACCATGATAATGAGTGAGTAGTTTCATTAACTATGGTTAATGGGGAATTATGGGAAACCAACATAGGGATTCATTGATGCTTAATCTAATATGCTTTCATAATTAATTTACTTGCTTGTTGTAATTTCAACTTATGCACATGTTATGTTTGATGAAATGCGAGCCTATGAATCCTTACATTTTTTACCCATCACCTATCTTTTCAATGAGACTTGTAAGACATAAACCAACTCGAGTCTCATTAGACCATGCATATTGTTGGATAGGGAGGAGTAAGTCGACTTGTAGGTGTTGTACAATCTAATCGATTCGGCTCCGGGACCCAAACCTTCCTAGGGATTGTAAGATATACACTAACTCGATCCCATTACAATAATAATTGCTTGCATCTAGTTGAAAACATGTTTGTATAATCAAATCCCATGAATCCCCTATGAACCTATAACACCCTAGTGCTTTTTATCAATTGTTTACATCTCATTTTAATCATCTTGCTTATTTACTTTTACTGCTATTTAGTTTAGTGATCTTCTTATCTCAACCCAAATTGTGACACCCCTAGACACCGCTACTTGTAATCGAAAATCCTACATCAATACCCGTCCCTTGGGATCCGACCTTTACTTATCTCTTTACTAATAGAAGAGTTGTTTGTGGAGTTATAAATATTGTTTTTGTCTAGGTACTCCTAACGACAAGTAACCGAGAAAGAATACTCCTAAGCCCGGCCACACTCCTATTCCAAATCCTCTCAAGTTCGATGCTCCATCAAAGTAAAGGTCCCAGGAGTCTACATCGGTTTGGAGTATATCCTCATCTGGAAATGACCAATTGTCTATCGTTTGTGTATTATTGATGGGATTTTCTGCGAAGAACTCGGCAACGGCGCGCCCTTTTATAACTTTCAGAGGTACATACTTGAGGTCGAACTCTGAGAGCATCAAAGTCCATCTTGCTAGGCGTCCATTGAGGACGGGTTTCTCGAAGAGGTATTTGACTGGATCCATTTTGGAGTATATTTTGACGGAGTAGCTAAGCATGTAGTGTCATAGCTTCTTCGTCGCCCACACAAGAGCGAGGCATGTCTTTTCGAGCGGTGTGTATTTGCACTCGTACTCCAGGAACTTCTTACTAAGGTAGTAGATAGCTCTTTCTTCTTTTCCTACAGTTTGGGCTAGCATGGCGCCCATGGCTGTTTCAGTTACCGTGAGATATAAACTAAGAGGTTGATCTCGTTGAGGTGGCATGAGCACTGGTGGTTTGGCTAGTATCTCCTTGATTCGGTCGAATGCCTTCTGACTGTCATCATCCCAAATGGTTTGATCTGTTTTCTTTAGCTTTTTGAAGATAGGTTCACAGATCATGGTGAGTTTCGATATGAATCGACTTATGTATTGCACCTTACCTAGGAATCCTCTAACTTCTTTCTCTGTTTGAGGTTGCGACATTTCGATTAAGGGCTTAATCTTGGAAGGGTCTATTTTTATACCTCGTTGGCTAACAACGTATCCTAAGAGTTTGCCGGATGTTACTCCGAATGCGCATATCTGAGGATTGAGCCTCATGTTGTACTTTTGTAGCCTTGAGAAGAATTTGCGAAGGTTCGCAATGTGCCCTTCTCTATCTTTGGACTTGACGATCATGTCATCTACATATATCTCAACTTCTTTATGCATCATGTCATGTAAGAGTGTAGTTGCGGTGCGTTGATATGTAGCTCCGGCATTGATTAACCCAAACGGCATAACCGTGTAGCAATAGGTGACCCATTGAGTGACGAAGGCGGTCTTCTGCATGTCCTCTTCGGCCATCTTGATTTGGTTATAACCCGCATACCCATCCATGAAGGACAGTAGCGCGTGATCTGTTGTATTGTCAGCCAATATGTCGATGTGTGGTAGAGGAAAGTCATCCTTGGGACTCGCCTTGTTTAAGTCTCTAAAGTCAACACAAACACGGATTCTCCCATCCTTTTTGGGTACGGGTACTATGTTAGCTACCCAGTCTGAATACTCGGAAACTTTGATGAACCCGGCTTTGAATTGCTTATTGACTTTTTCTTTGATCTTAAGAGCCCATTCTGTTCTTATTCGACGAAGCTTCTGTTTTACGGGTTTGAAACCTGGTTTGATTGGGATTCTATGCTCTGCAATATCCCTGTCGATCCCTGGCATGTCTTTGTAGGACCAAGCAAAAATGTCTTTGAATTCGTGTAGGAGGTCAAGGAAACTAGCCCTTTCGGTAGAGCTCAAGGTAGTCCCTATCCTAAGTTCTTGAGGTTCTAGTTCGGTTCCTACGTTGATGGGTTCAGTGTTCTCTATTACTGGCCCCCTTTCCCCCTCTTGTAGTATTTCTTTGGCTATGTAGGGAGGTATTTCGATCGAGTCTGGGCCTGGGTCATCCTCAGTATCATCGTAAACAGAATTGCATGTAAAATAACACGAAGAGTAAGCAGAAACTGATTTATTCATATTAAAGTTTGAGAAAAGTTGAAACAAAGAAGCCATCTGATCAGTAGTCAGTGGCGGTAAAGGGACGGTCGTTGGGACATTTCCCGAACTACTGTTACTACTTGATGCTAAGCTAGGAGAAATAAAGGGAATGAGAATGACGACAGGAGGAGACTCTCTAGGAACTTCT
Organism: Silene latifolia; assembly: GCF_048544455.1. Lineage (NCBI taxonomy): Eukaryota > Viridiplantae > Streptophyta > Magnoliopsida > Caryophyllales > Caryophyllaceae > Silene > Silene latifolia. Next base: position 92,689,425 of record NC_133533.1, read on the forward strand.
CTAGACTCCGACTCTAACTCCAACTCCGACTCCGACTCAAATTCATCGTCTTCTGGTTCTCCTTTGAACATCTCTCCTTCTCCAGTGGTGAGCTTGAAGAGTCTTCCTTGATTGTTTGTCCACTTGATCGACTTTCTCCATCCTTTCTTCGGGTTCGGATTGATTTATGTGATTAACGCGGTAGGGTTGAAGTGATCGTCTTGAAGTATCATGGTAATGATCTCATCCTGCGCGGCTCTAACAAATCGATCTTCTCCAAATAGTAGACTAACAGCTTGTTCGTCTAAGCAAGGTGCTTGACGAGTTTTGACGGTAGGAACCGTTTCCGGAGGAATGAAGTAGCAATCGTGAAAGATCTCGATTCCGGCTAGCTTCCTCTCGAGATAGTGCCAAGGTTCGGGAAATCCGTGAAAGAGTTCTTGACTTCCTTCCCTAACGAAGTATCGATTTAGGGTAGGGAGGTAGGGTCGCATTTGGATTCCCACATTCTTACGGTTTTGAACTTGGGTGAGCATCTCGAGAACTTCCTCTTTAGTGGGCTTGTATCCTAATCCAAGGGGTATCCTTTGTGATTTGCCTTCCTTGTAGGGTGATGCGTGTCATTTATATGATGTTTTACATCTCTTTTTACACGCATTTCAGAGCTCAATTGTGCTATATATGCCCATATTTCTCTATTTTCCTCTACTTTCGTGCTTTTGTACTTTATTGCAGAAATGTGGAGAATTTAGCGGGAAATCAAGCCAAATCTGTTTCCGAGTAAGCTGCATTGCAAATGACGTAAAGGAACCGCTTAAGGAACAAGCTTGGTGCGCAATCCAAGGCCCGAAAGACAAGTCCACGAGTTAAAAGAAGTCAAGTAAGCAGCTCAGCCAGTCGACCGACCAACCTAGTCAGTCGATCGACCAAGGCTCGGTTCCCAGAAGCTACTGTTTGCTGATATTCAGTCGATCGACCGGCTTCTTCAGTCGATCGACCAGACTTCTTTACCAGACGAGAATTAGAAAGTCGTGAATCTCAAGGCCCGTGAAGTTTTAGGTTTTGGAATAAGTTGTTGCGTTGATTTCCTATATAACGTAACATAAAACTATCTAGTTAATCATCTAGCTTTTATCAGAGTTTTTACATCAAGTTTTATTTAAGTTTCTCTTGATAATAATTTAGCTTAATTTCGCAATTAGGGTTTGATATATCGACTTTGCATCGGATCTTTCAGTTCTTAATCTTAATCTTCCTCTGAATTTTCGGTATTCATTCTGCCCTATTTCCGTTTATTGCTTTTAGTAGTATAGAATTGATAGTTAGCGTTCCCCAAAGCCAATTATCGCTTCATTATTATTGTTATTTACATCAAACATGAATTCCATGATTGTCATTAGTTTATATGTTGTTTTTACCTTCGTCATGAGTAGCTAAACCTGTAGTGCTAGGATGTAGGCGATTTATGGCTAGGCGGCAATAGGTTAGACACGGATTGAACCAGCGTGTCGATCGATCGGCCACATAGTTGGTCGATCGACTGACCTTGTAAGGTTACTTTCGTTTTAATTGTTTTTAATCTTGTATCTGACGAGTTGAATGCATGCGACCAGTTAGACACCTCTTTTGTGACTGACCCATTAGACCGAGAGGTAGGGTAGTTATTTGACCATCAATTAATTCGACTAAACTGTGCTAAAGATCGAAAGATAGGTATAGTTTAGACCATTAGTCACTTTTCAGGACGAAAGTTAGTATTAGTGACATTAGGGACCTATAGCGAGATCGAGAGATGCTATTTGATAGGAGTGGACCGAGAGGACCTCTTATTTCCCGCCTTACCTGTGCTTATTTCAGACCGACTTAGTTTGCTGCCGCCGAAGCTGTAATGACCCGACCATCCTAGTACCTTTCTTTTATCTGTTTAATCCACATCTTTAGTTTATTTTCTTCTTACTGTTATTAGCTATAGACCAATTCAACCAACCCCCACAATAGTTACCTTAGACTGATCATAGAACAACCAAAGTTTACAACTGCCTCCTTGTGGATCGACCCTGTTACCACTAGCCTAGGTTAGTCTTAATAGGAGTTTATAAATATTATCTTTGGTACTCACAGCGACGGGTATCAAATTTTGGCGCCGTTGCCGGGGAGGCAATAGTCCTAACTTTAGTTGTTTTTGTTTTCAGTCTTTCTCAGTTTAAGGGACTTTTGTTCCTTAAACTTTTCTTATATTCTTGTTGTAGTTTCATCTTATGCGCAGGTCACAGGGTGGAGAATTACTACCATTTGACTCTGAGATAGAGAAATCTTTGCGCGGATTGAGACGAGCACGAAGGATATTGTCGACGAGAGGAAGAGCCGAGTACTCATCAAGCTATCTCGAGCACGATCTGTTTGAAGAAGACCAACAGTCTTCACCCACCTCTTCTACTGAAACAGTTACCTCTCCGAAAATCTCGGTCATGGCCGAGGAAGCGAGTATAGCTAGTTTTTCGGAGCCAACAGCCGCCGACTTGTACAAAGGGTTCGAATTACCGGGAGAAGCCAGGAAATTCGAACCAAAGCCTGCCTACATTACTATGGTCGAGAGAAACCAGTTTGGGGGAGCTGCAAATGAAGATGCAGCTAAGCACATGGAGACTTTCATTGACTACTGCAGCGCCATTCCCCCACCAAATTGGCGTGACCCGGGATCAAATCAAGGAGACCATGTTCATCTTTTCCCTTCGTGATGCCGCAAGGGAATGGTATAGGGATTTGGATAAGACCGTTCTGGAGATCACTGATTGGAATACACTGGCATTGGCGTTCTACAAGAAGTACTTCTCTACTTCAAGGACGATCGCCATTAGAGCTCAAATTACGGGCTTTAAACAAGGGCCAGATGAGAATTTCCACGAGGCATGGGTCCGATTCAAGAAATTGGTGCGGACCATACCGCACCATGGGATTGCAAAATGGAGTTTGTGCAATCATTTCTACAATGGGTTGTACGACGATCAGAGGGCCATTTTGGATGCTGCTGCCAATGGGAGATTTGCTGAAAATTTAGGAGCAACCAAGGGGTGGAAGATCATTGACGATCTAGCTACCCACAAGGCCGAGTATGGGAATTCGAGAGGGAACCAGAGGAGAGCTGTTGAATCCTCCTCTGTTGCTGCACTTGAGGCTCTTACCGCGAGATTCGACAAATATGAGCTAGGGGGAGCATCTAAAGGTGGGATCTACCAAGTCAATGCTGTGCAGGACGGTCCCTTCGTCTGTGAAAGGTGTGGAGTTGAGGGCCATGTCTCGAAAAATTGCCCTAGCCCTTTTGAATCATGTGCTGCCTTTCAACACTATAGGCAGAACAACTCTTACTACGAGCCACCGCATCCGAACTTGAGTTGGAGAAGCCAGAATGTCCAAAACCCAACTCAACCTCCGCCACACGGCGAGTATGTTCGCCTCATCAAAAGCAACAGCAGTACCAGAAGCCTCCTTATGTGCCGCAGCAGCAACAATCACAAAATTCTGAGTTTTCTGAGCTCAAGAATCTGCTGCTAAAGGAGTCCCAAGCAAGAGAGGCCGGGATGAAGCTACTTGAGAGCCAAATTGCTCAACTAGCTAGCAAAAGCAACACTCGAACTCCCGGACACTTACCCACTCAACCCGAACAAAAGGAGACCCTAAATGCTATCACCTTGAGGAGCGGGTCTACCCTTGACGGTCCTGCCATGGTTGAGAATGCTGTTGAGAAAGATGAGCCAGAAACAAGCCAAGAGAAAGCTTCAACGAACAATTCAAAGAAAAAGACGTCACAGGGAAAATCGATCGATCGACCGAAATATACCTAGTCGATCGACGAGGTGCGGGTTCTGAGGAGCTTAACGAATCGTGCATTCCGATCGATCGGCGAGAGGTTGGTCGATCGACCAATATCGCTGCTTGATCTTGAAGAATCTCGTCCTTTAATGCCAAATAATTTACGAGATCACTTGTTCCGGTACCACACGATCCGAAGATTTTAGGGCGGGCCGAATGCTTGATGGGTCGGTCCCGGCTCCGAAGTTCGATCCAATGACGGTCAATGGTTCTCATTTGAGACGGTCCGAGGAAGGGTCTAGCTTCAACAAGGAGAAGGTGACGGACTTTCACCAAAGTCCAAGGACGCTCAAGCACGCGAATTAGAAGAGAGGGCTAAGGTGCTCCTTCACCCCATATCCGGAGAGACTCGTACCGACCAAAGAACATGTATCTTTCAATAAGTTTGAGAAAGTTATCCGTAGTCTTAATGTGCAAGTCCCCTTCCTTGAGTTAGTTAACCAAGTACCCGCTTACACCAAATTTATGAAACAATCGTTTGTCAAAAAGCGGTCACTTGAAACATTGTGCACACCGTCGCACTCACAAAGGAGTCTTGTTCTTATCTGTCTCACACCGCGCCCCTCAAGTTAGAGGACCCGGGCAGCTTTTCTGTCCCTTGCAAAGTAGGTACCTTCTCAATTGAGAAGGCATTGTGTGACTTAGGGGCCAGTATAAGTGTCATGCCCTTGAGTTTAGCTAGGAGACTCAAGTTGACCGGTTTGCTATCACGAAATGACGATTCGGATGGTGACCGATCTGCGGTCGAACCTATAGGAGTCCTAGAGGACATACCCGTCCAGATAGGGAAGTTTTTCTTCCCCCGTCGACTTTGTAGTCCTAGATATGCCCGAGGATGAACATATACCGATCATCTTAGGAAGGCGTTTCGCACACCGCTAGGTGCGATTATTGACGTCAGTTTAGGAACCTTGACCTTCAAGGTTGGGAAACATTCTATCGTTTTGCCCAACCTACTAAAAAGAAGGATGCCATGTGGCTCATTACTTGTAATACGGTCTCGAAAAGAGATCGTACTTTGTGCTTCCCGAATTGCCTATCCCTATTCCTCTGCTTTGTTTAACCCCTCCGCCCCCGCATCGGGAGCAAAAAGGAGGAAGAATCTGTTGTTTTAGACATCGCAGAGCTGGTTTGGGAAGGAAGAGCGTGGATGCTCCAAATGCGACGACGAGCGGTCGTTTCAAGAGGAGGTCTTGGTTGTCTAAGCTATGGGACTGATGAAGAAGTAGAAGACGAGCCAGCCAAGGTGAGATGGGCTGATTTGGACTCCGATGGTTCTGAGGGAGTCCTTGATTGGGAGGATGACGACGCTGATCAGCTGAATTCTCCGTCTGTCGAAGCTGGGAAGGGTGCAACTGATAAGATGAGCACCATTGAGGCTACCTCTAGTAGCCAGAAGCCGACGAAGTGGGCCATACCATGGTCCTTTTTGATCAACTACTAGTTGATCAAATTCGTTATAAACTTCATTTTATTGCTTTCGAACCATTTTTTTATTGCTTTTGTGTGCGCGAAAACTTCGCTTTTATTTTCGTTTGCTTAGGATTTTTAAGTACTATAGACTTCGTTCTGGGTTTTGCGCAATTTTGGGCGCGTACTATTGTGTATTTGCAGGTAATTAGAGCTTATAAGCTCAAATCATTGAGCAATTACGAAGAAATAAGACACTGCAGCAGTGTTTTCAGTCGATCGACTGGTATCTTTGGTCGATCGACTGAACTGCAGACTTACAGGAGCTACTGTTCTCGCCATTTAGTCGATCGACTGCCTCTGTAGGTCGATCGACTGCTGCTGCTGCTACATCCTTCCACGACCTCTCCCCTGCTGTGATTGGTCGATATGCGGATTTAAGGGAGTCTCCTACTCCACTTTATTTTCCGTCGAATTGTCTATTTCTTCTTTTGTCTCATTTATGCACAATATTTACGTTCCAAAATTGCTTTCTTCCGTCTTATGCGTGGTTTTGATTGTCTTTCAGGCACTCTTGTCGGTAGCACTGCTGGCTACTGAAACCTCCTAGCTCACGCTGGTTTGGGGAGGTTTCCTTTGCTGCGCTTAAAGTCTTGTGAGTTCCCAAGTCTTTCCTTTATGTCATTGTGTTTTATTTCCCATTTCGCAAATTCCGTTCTCCATTTTCTTCATTACATGATTTTGCACAATGGGGACATTGTGCGATTTGGTTTGGGGAAGGGTTTTGCGTCGCATATCATATGTTTGCATTCACGTTTACTTTTTGTTTTGCATTGTTTATTTCATTTCACATATATATACAGAAAAATCAAAAAAAATTGAAAAATTTCAAAAATTTCCATAAAATGCACGTCTATTTTAGCATATAGGTCGAGTCGGAACGGTAGTATTTCTATGATGATTTAGCATTTGCAAAATTTGTTTGCACGAGCCTTGCTTGACTTACATGTTACTAGTAGAATCATAAGTGCATACCTACGAGTTTTCGTTAAATTTATTTGCTGAGCCTGAGACTTGACTTTAATAATTGGCAAGCTACATCATATTTCTGAGTTATTAGAGCCTACAACTGGTGTCATTCATGACCAGTTTATTTAGGAATGTGAGTAGTACTCCTTATGAGGCATGTTTCCTTAATTTGCACAATTATGAATTTGATCTACTTAATACCTGTATGCATTCGGTTTGTGGTTAGTTGACACATGTGGTAGAGGTTTCCTTTTCTCATTTTACCCATAAGCTTCACTATGCCAAAAATATCCTTTTTTGTCCTATTTACTACATCCTACATTTAGCCTGTCCTTTGTCAAGCTAGTAGCCTGTGTCCTTGGGATTGTTACTCATTTTTGGTGGTATATGCTCTATTGAGATGTTGTTGGGAAATGAAAAGAAGGAAGAAAAAAAAAAATGAAAAAAAATAAAAAGATTCGAAAAGAAATGAAAAAAGAGGTCCTGTACTGTTTAAGCAGTCGATCGACTGCCAAATATGGTCGATCGACTGAGATTCGTGAAAGAAAAAGAAAATCAATTCGCATACTTTATCCTTATCTTTTGGCGATTTTTGCTCCCATGTTCCATTTATATTCTATGGGGAGTTTATTGATTTGATAGTTGGAGATTGTGAGTTTTGTGCTCGTTATAGCACCGTTTCGTTCGTTAATGAGCAAGAAGTTGGATTTTGTCACTTGGTTCCGTTTTGGTACTAGCTTGATCACCTGTACCTCCACTTTACCATAAAATGTTTTGCCTCTTCTTACCCATACCTCACATTTCCATATATATATACCTCGGCATGTGAATTGGCATCTGTTCGGTTGGAATGCATATGTACGGTCATAGAGGTCGTCTTCATAATTTATTGCTGGCATGTTTTCATAGGTCGTAGTTAGGTGAGAGTCACTACAAAATTAATTCTTTCTATCTTACGAATATATCACCTGTTCTTAATTGAGTGATTTGAGCGACCCGCGAGAGTCCGATTTGATAAGTCTCTATAGTCAACGGTTCAGCAGTTTTTTTGACGACTTTATAATTCGTTTGCATGATTCGCATTACTAGTTGATTGTTGGTTATGCATTAAATTGGTTTAGGCCTTACAGTTTGCATTTCGCTCTGAGTTTGAACTCGTTCCATTAGGTCATTAGATCGAGTCTAGTTCTTGCTTGGGGACAAGCAAGGTTTGGTTTGGGGAGATTTGATGCGTGTCATTTATATGATGTCTTACATCTCTTTTTACACGCATTTCAGAGCTCAATTGTGCTATATATGCCCATATTTCTCTATTTTCCTCTACTTTCGTGCTTGTGTACTTTATTGCGAAAATGTGGAGAATTTAGCGGGAAATCAAGCCAAATCGTTTTCGAGTAAGCCGCATTGCAAATGACGTAAAGGAACCGCTTAAGGAACAAGCTTGGTGCGCAATCCAAGGCCCGAAAGACAAGTCCACGAGTTAAAAGAAGTCAAGTAAGCGGCTCGACCGATCGACCGACCAACCTAGTCGGTCGATCGACCAAGGCTCGGTTCCCGAAGCTACTTGTTTCTGATATTGATCGATCGACCAGGCTTCTTGATCGATCGACCGGACTTCTTTACCAGGCGAGAATTAGAAAGTCGTGAATCTCAAGGCCCGTGAAGTTTTAGGTTTTGGAATAAGTTGTTGCGTTGATTTCCTATATAACGTAACATAAAACTATCTAGTTAATCATCTAGCTTTTATCAGAGTTTTTACATCAAGTTTTATTTAAGTTTCTCTTGATAATAATTTAGCTTAATTTCGCAATTAGGGTTTGATATATCGACTTTGCATCGGATCTTTCAGTTCTTAATCTTAATCTTCCTCTGAATTTTCGGTATTCATTCGCCTTTATTTCCGTTTATTGCTTTTAGTAGTATAGAATTGATAGTTAGCGTTCCCCAAAGCCAATTATCGCTTCATTATTATTGTTATTTACATCAAACATGAATTCCATGATTGTCATTAGTTTATATGTTGTTTTTACCTTCGTCATGAGTAGCTAAACCTGTAGTGCTAGGATGTAGGCGATTTATGGCTAGGCGGCAATAGGTTAGACACGGACTGAACCCGCGTGTCAGTCGATCGACTGACATAGTTGGTCGATCGACTGACCTTGTAAGGTTACTTTCGTTTTAATTGTTTTTAATCTTGTATCTGACGAGTTGAATGCATGCGACCAGTTAGACACCTCTTTTGTGACTGACCCATTAGACCGAGAGGTAGGGTAGTTATTTGACCATCAATTAATTCGACTAAACTGTGCTAAAGATCGAAAGATAGGTATAGTTTAGACCATTAGTCACTTTTCAGGACGAAAGTTAGTATTAGTGACATTAGGGACCTATAGCGAGATCGAGAGATGCTATTTGATAGGAGTGGACCGAGAGGACCTCTTATTTCCGCCTTACCTCGTGCTTATTTCAGATCGACTTAGTTTGCTTTGCCACCGGTTTGTAATGCCCCGACCATCCTAGTACCTTTCTTTTATCTGTTTAATCCACATCTTTAGTTTATTTTCTTCTTACTGTTATTAGCTATAGACCAATTCAACCAACCCCCACAATAGTTACCTTAGACTGATCATAGAACAACCAAAGTTTACAACTGCCTCCTTGTGGATCGACCCTGTTACCACTAGCCTAGGTTAGTCTTAATAGGAGTTTATAAATATTATCTTTGGTACTCACAGCGACGGGTATCATAGGGTTTAAAGGTGTTTCCTCGAATTGGATTTAAAAGCCTTCCTGGGAAGTATCCCTGGGTTTTGAGTATGTGGTTGACCACCAAGTTGGAGTAGGGATTGAAGTATAAGGGTGCCAACTCACTTTTTATGACATTTATGTTGTGGAAGCCCCCAAGTTTATATACTGGATCCGCGAGTACTTAATTACTTGACCTCTTTTCGATTATTGCTTTGATGGGTGACGAAGGGATCGTCACTACCTTACCATTTAGTGGAATCTTGATTTTTTGGTGGAGGGTGGATGTTACCGCTTTGGAAGCGTGAATCCAAGGTCTTCCCAGAAGTATGTTAAAAGATGCTTCAATGTCCACTATTTGGAAGTTAACCTTTCGTTCAATTGGCCCTGGCTATAGTTAGGTTAACAAGTCCTACTACCTTTCGTCGTGTACCATCATATGCGCGAACACCATGATTGGTAGGGGTCCAATCCGACTCTTTCATGCCTAATTTGTATGCCGTTTTCAAGGGTATGACGTTGACTACGGAGCCATCATCTACCAATGTCATGGGCACATTCTTCTTTAAGCAAATGACGGTGATATAAAGAGCCAAGTTATGACTAGCACCAAAGGGTGGCAAATCTTCATCTGAGAAGGTAATAGGATTACTTAGCTTTGGCGATTCTTGGAAGACCAAGTTAACCACGTCATCGGGTGTGGAGTTTTGTGCCACATTTAGTTTGGCCAAAGCTTGCAGTAAAGCTTGGCGATGTGGGAATGAGCTTGCTACTAATTGCCAGACTGAAAGATCAGCCTTTGTCTTCTATAGTTGCATTAGAAAATGGTCAGTAGAGTCATATTCATTATCATTTGGCATGACAACGTTGTTTGTACCATTCGCTATGGGACCATTTTGAGAAGTATTTTGATATGAACGCCCCGAACGAGTAAGATGGTCCACATCTTGGTCTTCACTATTTTGAACTATTTCTTTGACTAGGTAGTGTTCACTGAGATACTCATCCTTATCATCATCGGCCCATACTTCATTGATAGTAGCAAGTTCTCTCATCCTTATGATTTCAGCCTCCAGTTGGATGATTTGGTCGATTAGTTCATCAACCACGGCTACTACTTCTTGCATCGTAGCATTTTGAGAGAAAATTAGTGGCGCACGTTCTTTAGGTGTTGCATTAGGGTCACGTAGGGTTGCCACTACACTCTATAGTTCCATGACTTGCCTATTCACACTTTTTGCCCATGCGATGAAATCGGTGATGGCTGGGGAAATGGTAGAGTAGTTCCCTTAACTCTCTATTGCATGAATTTCATCTTCAAGTGGAAAAATGAGGTGTGAACAATCTATGGTGGATTCTTCACTTGTAATCACCAGAATTCCAAGAGGATTCTGAGTGTTGTTGGGTTTGCCTCCAGGCGGTATTGGTAGGCGACCATCTTCTATCATGTCTTGAAGAACAATTTTCAGTTTGTAGCATTTTTCTGTATCGTGTCCCTTATCTCTATGATATTCGCAGTAAGAATTCTCGTCCCAGAACTTGGACTTTTTTTCTGGTTCGGGTGTAGGGCCAATGGGTTGAAGCTTACGTTGTTTCATCAATCTCTTTAGAGCATTGGAGTATGTATCCCCAAGATTTGTGAATTTTCTTGGTGGGATACTCTTATTTGATGGCTCGAGAAGGTTAACTTCATCAGTCTTGCTAGTAGAGCCGTAAGAACGACTTGTTGAGCCTTGATATCCACGACCTACCGTTTTGGACAAGAGTCCTTTACGGATGTCATCCTCGATCCTTGTTCCTAGTAAAGTTAAGTCTTTGAAGGTCTTGATGTTTTGGTAAGTCAAATGACTTGCATAGATGGGTTTTAGATTGTCCTCGAATTTCTCCACGAGGGTAGCTTCATCTGGACGTTTGACAAGTTGGGTACTCGTCTTCCTCCAGCTACTTAGGAAGTCGGTGAAACCTTCTTTGTCATTTTGGGTAAGAACCTCTAAAGTGCGCATGTTGACTTGGATTTCAGCATTAACCGCATATTGTTTGGCAAACTCAATTGCGGCATCGTCCCAAGTAGCGATCTTCTTATGCTCTAGAGAATAGAACCATTGTCTTGGGATGGTGTCAAGAGATGAAGGAAAGATCCTTAAGAACATCTCGGGTTTAATGCCTTTGATAGACATGTAATCCTTGAAAGCACAGATATGGTTCAAAGGGTTTTCATGCCCCTTGAATTTAGGGATATCCGTCATGTTGAAGTTGGTTGGCAACTTGGAACTCACGGCCTCATACTTGCGATTATTTTCCCTATAGATGTCATCCCTTTTTAGATACATCAATTGTTCCTCCAAATATTGGAGTCGTTTCTCAGCTGCAGTTATACCTATGGGAGGGTTTTCGTCCCCGAAGTTATTCAGAAATTCATCAGACACTTCACTTTCTCGAGGAGGCAACCTCGTTTCCACGGCATATATTCGGCCTTCGATTGTGTCGAGGCGATCATACACTTTGTCTTGAGTGACTTGGATATGAGCTAGTGCGGTCAGGATTTGATCATTACCATTCTGGGGTTGGTCGTTGCTCACGTCGCTTGTTTCAGGCATCTTGGAAACTGGATAAGAGATCGACGAGGAATCAAAACACGATCGACCATTCTAGCACACTTACTAAGAAAACGTTTTGACTCGTGAAGTGGGAGTGTGCCACTTGTGTCAAGTGAGCTTTGAAGAAATGACAAAGTTTGAAAATGTTGGTCCTAGTCAATTGTAGTGTAGTTGTAGGAGTGGGCTCGAAGTGAGATTTTGAAATGGGCTTAGGCCCGAAATTTGACTCGACAATTGGACAAAGTTTTGACTGATTTTGCGCTAATATTAGGCCTATGTTTCGAAAATTTTTACATTTTAAAAGGGATTTTGATTTTTCAAAAATCGTCATGGTTTTGTTTAGAAATGGTGATCACATATGTACAAGCATCTATACAAGCATTATAACGGGATGCTGAGTGCATTTAAAAGGGTTTTGACTTAAAGGGCGGGTTGCCATACCAAACAATCAAACCCGAAGTCTTTGGAGAGGTTCGTACCAAACAGGAGTAAGGCCGATTCCTAGTCCATTTCCTCAAGTAGTGAAAGTCCTTGATACAAACAAGAGTAAGTACCATGGTATGGATGACGTCAATCGCTATCCATCCTTGGGCCCAAATAAGAATTAGGACCGTTTAGACGGGACGATTGGTCGAATGGGTTGGGTTGGACCTAGGAAGGCCGAATGAAACGGTCTAGGAAGATCGAGTTATGAAAACCGACAATTGTCTTGTACAAACTATTCCCTAACCTTGTTCAAGTTTCACCCTTTTGGCTACACGTAAGTGTATTATCCCCAGCGGTGTAACACCCCCTAATACCAAGGTACCTTACTAGGACTATCCCAGCATGAAAGGTTGTTACCATCTCGGTTGACCGAGGTTAGTATATATCAAAAGCAACAGTCCAAACACATTTATTAATGTACGTTAATTATAAAAGTTACATATTCTCCAAAATCTAATAAACGAATTATCCAAATGGTAACAACTATCAAAACATTAACTAATACTCGTGGTAGTGACATCTAATCCAGCGTGGTGACTCTCCCATGACTGCCCCAAGCTCAATAAATGTATCACCTGTCACAATCTGCTCACCATCCCCAAATGGATCACCGCAGGTTTTACATAAACAACAACAACGGGGTCAGTACTATTCAATCAAGCTAAGACATACAAACATTGTAACCGGCTGATCTTCCTCCATTTTCGGTCTCCCGATCTCACACAGTAACCGACTACACACCGAAGTGTGTAGCCTTGACAGATTACCCATCGCAACAGGTAATCCTCGCCGCCAGTGGGTGACCGCAGCCCATCCCCACCTAGTCCAGCTCATCAACGAGCGACTAACAATCCCTGTCCCTTAATGTGCACATCCCTTCCTGTGACGGGTTCCACGGAGGGCGAATTAGGGTGTGAAGCCACTCCCGCAAGTGAATCCACCACAATCACACACACACACAGCATCACAGCTGTCACAAAACCACAACCGTCACAATACAACCACACTAACACCGCCACCACAACACCCATCCTACGATGATCAGCAGATAACAACAATCACAATACAACCAAATCTTAAATCAATTAACGGTAAACTGAGTAGGAAAACCCTACCTTTTCGCAATCCGCTACGCTACAATCAATCATACAAATGCACAACTAGTAACACATCATCACCTACAACAACGATAACCAACAATCAACAATTACGATGACCAAAACTCTAAACCCCCAAATTAACCCAAATTAGGGTTTGTTAACTTATAAGAACGACAATAGATGAACAAGGATAAGACACTTACTACGGCGATTGACACGGAATGAGATGCTAGAACCGACAATCGACGACCTTTGCCTTGGAATTGATGAAGATGATTAGAGGAGAATGAAACGTAGTTTATGTTTTTGGGGAGAAATGATTTTAGAAACTGACGAACGATTATATATAACCTCTAATCATTTTAACCAAAACCGCGGAAATAATACCCGTCAGGCCGGATACTCGATCGAGTATAAGGTATACTCGGCCGAGTATCCTCTACTCGGTCAAGTATTACCCATTCTCGGCTGAGTATTCCTGGGCAAAATCCAAACAGAATACCCAACACACTTTACTCGACCGAGTAGACCATACTCGGTCGAGTACCAACCTATAAAATCCGTAGTATTACAGTCTTCCCCCCTTAAAAAGAACTTCGTCCCCGAAGTTCCAACCCAACCTATAAAACATGAACACCTAACACCAACTCCACTAACCACACTTACTAGATAAAATATCCTCTCGATATTGACTCCATAATATTATCGAATAACCACAATATAATGTTGTCAACCTTGTCTAACTTCCATAACACTCACTAGCAACTCAATGCCAAGACAATCCACAAATTAAGATCAACCATCAAAACGAAATGTCAAATTCTACCACCCTTAAAACGAATTTCGTCCTCGAAGTTTAATCACACTCCTAAACATCATAATAAAATCAACCACATCACGAATCCATCCTTTACTCTACACCAACACTCAAACTTCCAATTGCAACCGTATGACCGCCAACTCTCTTGTCTCCTCCTACCCTCTTAAGATAAGTGTTACGTCCTGGTAACTCGCTAATACTAGATCCTTTGCTATGCCTCCCATAAACCTCATTACCACCGCATGTCAACGATCCCCCACTATAACCTCAACACCTACAACCATTCCTATGACCAGGACTCTCTTTCCTTAACAGTTCTCGTGCCTCAATTATTCGGTACTCCCATAACATATATCATCAAATCCTCAATATAACCAATACTCCATCACTTGTACATTACCGCCAAACGACATTCTTCTATATACATATACACTCATCTTCACAATCTTATCTCACAATCCTCAAGTGTTACACATACTTACATTAGCTTCTCAAGTTCATCTCCTTTGTTACCCCAAAACTCACCCTTATAAGGTTGGGACAACTGACAACATCGCTGATCCTTTAACCAAGCCATTGACTCAATCTCAACATGATAGTCATGTAGTTTCGATGGAATTGAGACGAATGCCAGAACTGTTGTAAATTATATGATATGTAATAATCAAAATATCGTATTTATTATTTCGTATATGATAATTGCATTTATCGTCATATTCAGTTTTATGTCTGAATTTTATATACTTTGTTTTATCCAAATAGATTTTAGTGACAATGTGGAACTCTATTAAGTGAACTGGATTAACACTGTATTTTGCCCCTAGTTACTTAATGAGGTGACGTCAAGGCGATAGATGACAGGTTCGACTGTCATATGGTCATAGTGATGACTGGTCGATTACATAGGCATATTGTGAGACAATTTGTCAAACAGTGACCGTTTATAGAGTCCTTTTGTTGCTAGGTCGTGGCAAGGATTTCTATTTATTCCTTTGAGTTAATTCTTTAGACTGGTGACTATTTGTTTTAGTTGGTATGGTTTTCCGGTGGCTTTGGTTTTTTTTCTAGGTCGCACCGTAAAAGGAGGCCGATGAGCATTTACTGGGTCATTGTGATCTGTATCGAATGAAGAAAATAGGTCAACGGGATTGTCTTTTTAAGTCATATTTTATCTGAAGGCCACTCGAGGAGAGATGACTGTGAATGCGTGGCCACGCTTGGATGCGATCTATTGTAGATTATCCAGTCAGACAGTCATTCTCTTGATCGAGGAAACCACTTTATGATATGATCACGTGCAAGAACGACCTGAAAGACATATTGCACTGAGTGGGATATATTATTGGACAAGAGAATTGGTAACGCACACTTTTGTCAGACAAGTGGGAGATTGTTGGAGTAGTGTCCTCCACAATGAGTGTGTTTACATATTAAATATCGTAAAACGAATATCAGGGATTTATCTTTTGATTTGTCAGATGGGCATCGTTAATTGGTAATGATTGGCTGACTAGCGTTTGACATTACTGTCGTGGGACGGCGGTGATCAGCTGATCCCTTTAGGTCACACCTATAGGATGATGCCCAAAAGGAAAAACTAATTATTTGTATGAGATACAAATTAATTAAATCCTTGTATTAATTGACTTTTCACAGAGGAAGATTAAGTTCACAAAAAAAAAACCCTAGAGAGAAAACATTGAGAGAAGCCATGCACGGCATGCTATGCCGCCATTGATTTCTGTGCCATGGCCAGGAAATCAATCCAACAGAGACAACGAGAGATGACTCTGCGTGGGAGGAGCATCCCCCCAACGTCTGAGGTGAAGAATTTGGAGGAAAATGTAGAAGAACAGGAGGTTTCAGAATGCCCTAATAATGTGAAGAATGGACCTAATGTCGAGATGGAAGGGAAAACAAAGAACATTCATGAAATAGTAGGGATACCAGAGGTAGTAGTAGAGACTGATACTGAATCAGAAAATGAAGAAGAAGATGAGGAGGAAATTAAGGAGAGCGAGGAGGAAAAGGAGACTAAAGAAAAGAGCATTGATACTCCAGAACATGTGCCTGAAACAGGGAGTGAGGAGATGCGGCAGTTGGATCAGGAAGATGTTGCAGATGAAATAGAGTATTGGCAGCAGGCTGTTGTTTGATTTATATTGGGTGCCAACCCACCATGGGACATAGTTGAAGGTTTTATAAGGAGAATCTGGACGAGGTATAAAATAGACAAGATTTCTTTTTTTCCCAATAGGATATTCCTGGTTAGGTTTAAAACGATGGAAATGAAAGAGAAGGTCCTTGCTTCAGGACACTATCTTTTTGATAGCAAGCCAATGATTGTGAAAGCTTGGGAGAGAGACATGGAGATGACTAAACAGGATGTGAAATGTGTTCCTGCGTGGATAAGATTGCACAGGTTGCCTCTGAAGTTCTGGGGAAAGGGGTTACCAAAAATTGCAGGCATTGTAGGTAAACATGTCAAGAATGATACAGCTACTGAGGAAAGAACCAGACTGGGGTTTGCTCGTGTTATGGTAGAATTGGTAGTTGATCAGGAGTTGCCAGCCAAAATAGCATTCAAGGATGAGCATGGGTTAGTTAATAAAATTGACATTGAATATGAGTGGAAACCTATTAAATGTACGAAGTGTCAAGGTATGGGGCATGATAAGGAACAGTGTAGGAAAGACAAACTGGTTAAGGATAAGACAGTGACCAAGAAAGTATGGAGGCCAGTTGTGAAGAATGCCAATCAGAAGATAGCAACATCAGAAATGCCAGTGGTCCCTAGCAAAGCTATTACCTCTCCTTCCAAGTTGCCTAAAACCCCAGTCAAGAGATTGGTGTTACTGAGAAGGGGAGACAGTGAGCAGGAAAATGAGAAGGATGGGCATAGCAGGGAGTCTTTTGGTGCTCACTCATACAAAGAGGTACTTAAGTCTCCTGGTAAAGCTGGTGCAGCTGGAAATGGTAGTGGTAACCCTCTTATTTTATCTAATGGATAATATAGGGTTCTGGAATGTTAGGGGAATGAATAGAGTTGGTAAACAGAAGGCTATTAATTTCTTTTTGCAAAAAAAAGGAGTAGGTCTTTTTGGCCTCTTAGAAACAAAAATAAAGAGCAAAGCTTTTCATAAAGTTGTAAATAATTTTAATGATTGGAGTATATCTACTAATAGTGGATATCACAATGGAGGTAGGATTTGTATTCTTTGGCAGCCTAGGTCCTTTAGGGTCCATTTTCTGGAATATAATGCTCAATTCATCCATATGAAGGTAGAATCTTTAGTGAGTAGGATTGTCTTCTATCTGACAATGGTGTATGCCTTCAATGGTATTAATGATAGAGCTCCTCTTTGGGGACACTTGAGGAGAATTGCAGGGACTATTGTTGGACCATGGGCTATAGCAGGAGATTTTAATTGTGTACTGGCAGCAAATGAGAGAGTTGGTGGAAATGTGCCTACTTCTGAAATGGAGCCATTTAGGGACCGTGTGGCGATTGTGGTGTCTGGACATGGCGACTCTTGGTGCACTATATACTTGGAATAACAAACAACAGCCTGAGGAGAGGATATATAGCAGATTGGACATGGTATTGATTAATAAGGACTGGTGTGATCATCTGAAGGACTTATATGCCCATTTTCTTCCAGAGGGATTGTATGATCATACACCTTGTATTGTGAGCAGCAACAAGCAAGTGCAGGGCAATAAATGCTTCAAGTACTTCAATATGTGGGGTGGATTCAAGGAGTTCATTCCTATTGTGATAAATACATGGCAGTCTAGAATATATGGGACTCCAATGTTTAAGCTTGTTAAGAAATTGAAGCTGCTGAAACCTGCTCTAAAGCAATTGAACAGGGAGAAGTTTAGTGACATTGAACAAGCAGCTGATATCAAACAGAAGCAAATAGAGGAATTACAAGGGCAGCTAGGCAAAGATCCCTCAGATATGCAGAAGAGAGCTCTTGAAGCAGAAGCTACTGTAACACCCCCATACTCCAAGTGCCTTACCAGGACCACTTAAGGCATGGAAATGCTACCATCTCGGTTACCCGAGGCAATGATTATCATAAGACAATAAAGAAACATATTTAAATAATAATTAACGTTTAAAGTGATTACATGCCAAAAACCAAAACTGATAAAGGGATACAAGTTCTCCAAAGCTATCTACTATCAAAAGACTATAAAACTATCAAACACAGCGGAAGACTTCTAAACTGCATCGTGGTGACTCCTCCCAGTTACCCCATACGCATCGGCTCATACCTGCTCAATAACCTCACCACCCCGAATGGATCACCACGATTTTTAAAACATTTAAACGGGTCGATACTAATCACACAATTAATATAGATAACAACAATAAGATAAACAGACAACTGAACTGTCACACACACACACACACACACCACCAACACCCATCATCTCAATCGACCGTCCACTTTGGACCCCACGCGATGGGGGACCGCAGCCGTTCCCACCTAAGCCCCGCTCATCGTACGAGCGATAACCCTGTCCATTAATGTGCACATCCCCTTTCGTGGCGGGTTCCACGAAGGGCGAAACTAGGGCGTGAGATCACTCCCGCAAGTGACCCCACTCAGCCGAGAACGCATCTCGAGAGCCATAGAAACCAATCACAATCACAATCACAATCATCATGATAAACAACTAACTACAGCACATCACCAATATCCCATTATGGGACTAATACTGAGTAGGAAATCCTACCTGGAAAGCACAACACGCAGACGGTATCTACAGCTGTATCAAAACGGCTCCTCTACGAATTCTCCTCCTATCATACAGCACATAAAGACTACCAATCACTCACTATTCATAAAACCCTCAAACCCTAAATTAGGGTTTAATCAAACTTAACAAAACATTATAAAAACTATGTTAAAAGCTTACCCTCGACGCAAGGAATCCAACGACACGAAAACCAGCAAGAACCGACCGTCTGAACTCCGGGAATTGTTAAGGATGCGATTAGGAAGATGACTGACTGCTTTCTCTCTTAAACAGGTTTTAGGTTTTGGTAAAAGTGTTTTAAAACAATGACGATTATGTTTAAATACCTTAATCGCATAATTAACAAAACCCGAGAAAACTCCCCGTAAAACCGGACACTCGATCGAGTACCCAAGGTACTCGATCGAGTACCCCCTTACTCGATCGAGTACCCCAGCTACTCGATCGAGTACCCAACAGGTCAGAAACTTTTTCTAAAACGCAACTTACCCTTACTCGACAGAGTAAGGCCTACTCGATAGAGTACCCCAAGACTTATAAATACGGAGTATTACAGTCTTCCCTCCTTAAAAAGAACTTCGTCCCCGAAGTTCAACCCATACATAAAAACAAACATGCTAACTCGATCAAGACACAACAACGTAACTAAGAACTCAAAACAAAACTCCAACCCAAACATGAACTCGTAACACCAACTCCACTAACTATTCCTACCTCCACAACATGGCTCACGATATCGTATCAACTCCACATATATATATCTCTCACGACACCAACTCCATACATAACCAACTACCATCCTCTAACGCTGCTAGCTCCATAATATCATCCACTATCAAATCCAAAATCAAGACACTCATAGACATTAAACGGAATGTTACATTCTACCACCCTTAAAAGGAACTTCGTCCTCGAAGTTTACTCACACTCATAATCTCATCATCCAACTGTCAACACTATCGAAGTATTCTCGCATTCCTAACATCAAACTACTACAAGCACAGCCATGGCCTTTTATAAGTATTATCCACAAAACAAATCCCTCCTTTACACTACGCTAACACTCTACTTCCAATTATATTACAACATGCACCACCATGAAACTCTCTTTTATCGCCTCCTACTCCTCTTAAGATAAATGTTACGTCCTCGTAACTCACTAATACTAAATCCTAGATATATCTTTTCATAATCCTCATTACCATCGCATGTCAAAGATAACCACCTATAATCTAAACACTCGCCATGCACCTACCCAAGGCTCACTTACTTAAACAACTCTCATACTTCACTTCTCTCGTCACACCACCTAACCTATACCACAAAATCCTTAACTTAACCCAAAACTTCACTTGTTCCCTATTACCGCAACATGACACACCTCTCTATATAAACTACATAAAACTCTTACCGCCAAAAGCATAACTCACGATCCACACTTGTTACGTACACTCACACTAGATCCTCAAGTTCCTTTCTTTTATTACCGCAAGCCTCATACATAACTTAACACGACACTAATTACTCAACGCCCTACACTCACTGTCTCAACAAAGGATTATGAACCACCTGCATATATCAGATCATTACTACACATGTTCTACGAATCACTTGCCATTACCATGTCCACTAAAGCCTTATCTAGAACAAGATCAAAATTACTGTAACAACCTCTCACAACCGTGTCCCATCAACAGAATATCACTATACCATGACAACAGCGAAAACATATGCCACTCTATTTCATATCATACTCTACCCTCATTCCCAACTTAACTTGGTAAGAAACATCAATAACAAAACAACTGTCTATCTGGCCTACAAACCGAAACTCACGGAAGCAACATCAAACAAAACAACAATCTATGTATAATTGGTATGTACTTTCGAAACTCGAATCATAATCATCCCACCTACTCCACCACAACCGGTGACATCACAACACCGCCACCAACCATGACCACACACCGCGATGCGAAAATACCCGCATCACAGCACTATGTACCGTGCCCGGATCACCACCCGAGGCACAACAACCACATCGATAGTCATCACAACGCATACAACTCCCGTAAATACGACTCGGAATAATTTCTCGAGACAAAAAAACTTACTTAAATTCGCTTTACTAAATCATAACACAACATATTTTATGAATTAAACAGATAATTACCTCGTGAATATCATCCCCTTACCATATCACAGATTGACATGTATCATGAATACAGACAAGCATAACTAGTCATGCCAAAACAGTCAAATTATTACCTTTTTAAACATCATTCCATTACGTTCTCGTATCCAAGATGTATTACAGAAAATTCAGATAACAACTTTATAATTATCACAACATACCATTTCTTGTGAGGTCAGAACCTCACACAAACATTTATATATGACCTAGACCCATAATCATATCCAACCAGTCAATCCTGATCATGTAAGTTACCACCTGATACAAGTTACCTCTCACCTGAGCTTAACTTGTATACACCTCATAACATATTCTCCCATTCGCATATCCATCACCCTCTGCCAAATGTAGCCACTCCATTAATACTCAACTACTCACAACCGCCTCAAATAACCACATCTTATACTCTTTCATAACCATACTTATCAATCTGGTCCCTACAAAATCAACCTCTTTAGATTTGCTGCTTTTCTAATATACCGTCACCCTTAACCACTAGTCACAAACCATAACACTACCACTGTCCGAGAATCAAACCCCTTACACTCATCTCTAAACATGACGATTTTTTTTTTCTATCTGTGGTTAGCATCCCAAATAACGAACATCAAATCCATCAACAACACTACCTCAGCATTCTTCCCAATACTATCCTTAATTGTGTCCTCATCTAACTCTCTACTCAAAATCTCATATCATGCAGATATTCTACCAACTTCTTACTCCCTTAATTCCTCGAAACTCATGATTAATCATGTTGTCCTGAAACTTCTGTATAATCATTAACTAACATCCTTATGATAATACCACACATTTCGATGATTTCTTACCTTCATATCACATAACTCCGGTGAAAATTTTCCTTAGCTTACTTTTTACTCTTCTTTTCTCTTCACATTCAACAATACCATTTAATAGCTCAACTCCTTATTACTTCTATCTAATTCTTTAGTGCTCCGGTTACCTTCTCATTCCGCCAAAGCTCAAATCCCATTATTTCATGTCGATATCATCTCACTCTTTCTTACCATGGATCTCCTCTTATTATGCTATCGCTCACACTTGTCACTAACCTATCCATAAAATCAACGTTCACTGTTTAAACAACTTCATTTCATGTCGTTAAATGCCCAAAGAAATCACACGTAGTTTCACCTCTTAATAAACCAAATCTCCCAAACTCACTCACTGTCTACAAATCCACCTCGCAACATGTCTCCATAAAGTTCACTATATACCACTCTTCTCAACCCCTTTATAACGACCTTTCATTACATATATTCTTACTCAACTCAATTTCTAACCATCTCCCTCCATAATTCGTTATATATCTCAGGTTGCTACTATTCACATCCTTCCTTTCAATCTTTTCATTCTCACGTTCCTTAGACCCATATCATCCCTTACTCACTTTCACTTACTTTTACATCACTCAATTTCGCGAATAAATCACTCACCACGTCTCACCAAAACTTGCACTATGCCTCAATCAGCTCATCAATATTCTTTTTCTTTTTCCACTTCTCAGCACAACCACATATAACTCATCTCCCCCCACCAAACTCATACTCACCATAAGGTGCCACTCACCACCCCATAAGATTGGGTAACTTACGTATCAAGACCAACTTACATGTAAAACAATGCATAAAGAAGTAAAATAACAATTTTGAATTAAACATAATATGCAACGAATGTAAAAAGATAAGCATATGACCCAAAACAGGGGTCACTAGATCGAGTACAGGCCACTCGATCGAGTAAGGGACTTACTCGATCTAGTAGGTGAAGATCAGAAGCACGTAAAACAAATCACCAGGGCTACTCGATCGAGTAACTAAGGTACTCGATCGAGTGCCCCTTACTCGATCGAGTACCAAGGATACTCGATCGAGTACCCCAATTCTCAAAGACTGTCCGAGTTTTCGTAAAAAACGATCATAACTCACTCATTTCTTGGTCAATTTGGGCGTGTGACCTATCGTTAGAATCGTAAAAGGACAAGCTATCACCTCCAATTGGAATCACATTAAAATCATTTATGCATCTCAAGTTATAACAGTTTAAAGACAACTTTGCTGTAATTAGACGACATAACTATTCGATTTTCTCTTTCAAACACTTAAACGATAACAATGGTAAACAAAACAACTCAATACTCACAAAACCAGTATCCCTAACCGCATGTTACTATTTTCAAAAGTTAAGCAACAAATAACTCGATGCACATATATCATTCAACTTACCAATCACATATTACCCACATGTTTTAATTTTATAACTTTTCGCAACACAAAACATTCTCATACATTACGAATCATATTTCCATGTTACTAATGCAACAATATTACAAATCCACTTCGTCATCTAAACATATTCATATTCACAAAATCCATATTCTCATGCAATTGCTACTCCATCTTTTCTAATCAATTCATCTATTTCCAACACATTACTCATCATTCTCATACACTTTTCTAACAATTCCAACCAACATTATAAATCAACTATCATGCAACATGCTTTCAATCAACAACATACGAAATCACATTATCACCATCTTTTCTACACATTCCCTATTCTCCACATACATACATCCACTGATTCATGCCACACATCACTCCATAGGTACACAAAGCACAAGGTAAACACATAGCGATCCCGACTCATATCCCATGTGACCGGTTCAAAATTATAGGGCGAGTTCGCGACTTTAGGACGTCTCCCAAGTCTTTGCATTAGCTCCTACAACCTTTACCCCGGATTCATTTTAATTGACTCCCTATATTCATTGGATTCATTGGTTACAGGTTTCAGGATCGTCGCTCTGATACCATTTGTAACACCCCCATACTCCAAGTGCCTTACCAGGACCACTTAAGGCATGGAAATGCTACCATCTCGGTTACCCGAGGCAATGATTATCATAAGACAATAAAGAAACATATTTAAATAATAATTAACGTTTAAAGTGATTACATGCCAAAAACCAAAACTGATAAAGGGATACAAGTTCTCCAAAGCTATCTACTATCAAAAGACTATAAAACTATCAAACACAGCGGAAGACTTCTAAACTGCATCGTGGTGACTCCTCCCAGTTACCCCATACGCATCGGCTCATACCTGCTCAATAACTGCTCACCACCCCCGAATGGATCACCACAGTTTTTAAAACATTTAAACGGGGTCAGTACTAATCACACAATCAATATAGATAACAACAATAAGATAAACAGACAGCTGAACTGTCACACACACACACACACACACCACCAACACCCATCATCTCAATACTGACTGTCCACTGGACCCATTACCGCCTCGCCGATGGGGGACCGCAGCCGTTCCCACCTAAGCCCCGCTCATCGTACGAGCGATAACCCTGTCCATTAATGTGCACATCCCCTTTCGTGGCGGGTTCCACGAAGGGCGAAACTAGGGCGTGAGATCACTCCCGCAAGTGACCCCACTCAGCCGAGAACGCATCTCGAGAGCCATAGAAACCAATCACAATCACAATCACAATCACAATCACAATCATCATGATAAACAACTAACTACAGCACATCACCAATATCCCATTATGGGACTAATACTGAGTAGGAAATCCTACCTGGAAAGCACAACACGCAGACGGTATCTACAAACATCAAAACGGCTCCTCTACGAATTCTCCTCCTATCATACAGCACATAAAGACTACCAATCACTCACTATTCATAAAACCCTCAAACCCTAAATTAGGGTTTAATCAAACTTAACAAAACATTATAAAAACTATGTTAAAAGCTTACCCTCGACGCAAGGAATCCAACGACACGAAAACCAGCAAGAACCGACCGTCTGAACTCCGGGAATTGTTAAGGATGCGATTAGGAAGATGACTGACTGCTTTCTCTCTTAAACAGGTTTTAGGTTTTGGTAAAAGTGTTTTAAAACAATGACGATTATGTTTAAATACCTTAATCGCATAATTAACAAAACCCGAGAAAACTCCCCGTAAAACCGGACACTCGATCGAGTACCCAAGGTACTCGATCGAGTACCCCCTTACTCGATCGAGTACCCCAGCTACTCGATCGAGTACCCAACAGGTCAGAAACTTTTTCTAAAACGCAACTTACCCTTACTCGACAGAGTAAGGCCTACTCGATAGAGTACCCCAAGACTTATAAATACGGAGTATTACAGCTACTGCCAGTCTGAAAGAGTTAGCTGCAGCAAGAGATAGCTATCTAGTTCAAAAGACAAAGCACAAATGGGTACAAGATAGGGACTCAAATAGTGCTTTCTTTCATGGATTGCTTAAGCAGAGAAATCATAGGAACAAGGTGTTCAGGATTGAGGACACTTCTGGGAGAGTTTGTGATACCCCAGATCAAATTCAAACTGCATTCCTGGACTATTATAAAGGCATGCTTGGCACCAGTCAGGCTATTAGCAAGATCCACAAAAGAATAATTGGGCAGGGACCTGTGTGCAGCTCAGATGACTGTGCAGCTTTGATGAGACCTGTCAGTGGGAAGGAGGTTAGAGATGCACTGTTCAGTATACCAAATATTAAATCTCCTGGACCAGATGGGTACACGAGTAAGTTTTTTAAGGATGCATGGGGAGAGGTAGGGGGAGAAGTGATTGGAGCAGTTCAGGATTTCTTCACTCAGAAGAGATTACTGACACAAATCAATGCCACCACTCTTACCTTGATACCAAAATGTGAGAGACCTCAGAATGTAACTCAGTTCAGGCCTATAGCATGTTGCAATGTTGTGTACAAGATCATATCTAAACTGCTATGTAACAGGCTTGCAGGAGTGTTACCACATATTGTAGACCAGAACCAGGGTGCATTCATTCAAAACAGGAGTATTCAGGAGAATATCCTGATATGCCAAGATCTCATTAGGTTGTATGAGAGACCTAATGCATCACCCAGATGCTTATTCAAAATTGACCTACAGAAGGCATATGATACAGTGGAATGACAGTTTGTGGAGCAGTTATTGAGGATGCTGAAATTTCCAGTTGGCTTCCAGAGCATGATTATGCAGTGTGTGACCACAGCTTTCTTCTCTTTATCTCTCAATGGGGATATGTTTGGCTTCTTTCAGGGCAAGAGAGGGCTTAGACAAGGGGATCCTCTATCACCCCTCCTCTTTACCCTGTGTATGGAGTATCTAACCAGAACATTGAGATATGCAGCTACTAAGTATGACTTCCATTTCCATCCAATGTGCAAAAATCAAAGATTGGCCTGCCTGATGTTTGCTGATGATGTGTTGCTGTTCAGTAAAGGTGACACTACCTCTATGATGCTTTTATTACAGTCCTTTTCCACCTTCTCAAAAGCATCTGGCCTTAAAATCAGTCCTGTTAAATCCAATGCTTACTTTAGAGGGGTGCCTGATCACATCAAGACTGATATCTTAAAGATATCAGGCTTTACTGAAGGTGTTCTCCCTTTTAAATACTTGGGAATGCCTATTCAAACTACAAGAATTAAGATATCTGATTGTGCTTGTCTCATTGAGAAAATCTGTGGGAGGATTCATAATTATGGAGCAAGAAAGTTCTCTTATGCTGGCAGGCTTGTGTTGATCAAATCTGTCCTAAACACCCTGCACTCATACTGAGCCTCGATGTTTGTCTTACCCAAGGGCATCATTAAGAGTATAGAAGCCATCTGTAGAAATTTTCTCTGGGAAAATGGTACAGAATATAGGAGGGTTCCTCTAGTGGCATGGGACAAAATTTGTAAGCCTAAGGAAGAAGGAGGATTGGGTCTGAAGGATCAGGAGGTATGGAACAAGGCAATGGTGGGTCGTCTGGTAAATTGGATTGCAGAGAAAAGAGACTCCCTCTGGGTGCAGTGGGTACAGTGTAACCATATCAGAGGGATAGACTGGTTTGAGTACAACCCTTCAACTAACTCAAGCTGGGTTAGGAGAAGGATCTGTAAGATTAAGCAGGAACTAGCTCATGGTTTTGTGGATGGGGTCTGGGTGGTTCAACCCACGGGTTACACTCCTAGTGGTTGTTATGAGTGGCTCAGGAATGTTAGTCCTCCTGTATACTGGAGTAAGGTTGTCTGAAACAGTTGGGCTCTACCTAAGCTTCAGTTCATGGGATGGCTAGTGGCACATGAGGCTTTAAATATTGTGGATAAGCTGTTAACCTATGGGATGGATGTTGATGCCTGTTGTCTGCTATGTGGTCAGGCTAATGAATCCTTGGCTCATCTGTTCTTTGATTGCCAGTACAGCAGACGAGTGATGATGGCTATACAGTAGATTAATGGGTGTAGCTTTCCTATGGCAGTTGATCTAATGTGGTGGTCTAATAGAGGAGGTACAGTTGTCTAGAGAGGAGTCCAGATTGCATTGTTTTTGGGGGCACTTTATTCTATCTGGTTCCAGAGCAACAAGTGCAGGCATGATATGGTCCTCATGCATCCAAGACATATTGCCTTGCAGATAAGTGATGGACTGAAAGCTAGAATTAGAGGAAGAGGTAGGGAGAATTTGAATGCTAATGATGTATCTTGGCTTTGCCATAAGAACCTTATGTAACTAAGGATTTGCATTACATGTAAATCCTATTTTTGATATATATATATACTCACATTTTATCAAAAAAAATTGACTTTTAACAAGTCATGTGAATATATTATTTGATGACGAGTTACGAACTCGGGCCAAGGGGATTTATTATTTAATTATTTGATAATTAATTAATAAATTTATTAATTATAGTTAATTAATTAAATTTATACGATATATGTATAAGTTTTGAGGTAAAGATAATTAGCTATTTTAATTTACAAGAGGTTGTAAAATTAGCTAAATGGGGTAGTATTGACACAATGTATGTTGATAAAATGGTCTCATGATTACTTAATAGTTAAGTAATCATTAGTGGTTAATTTGTATTATTTAATTGTTAAATAATTAAATTAATATTTAATTATGTAAGATAATTAAATATAAGACTTATAAGCATTTGTGGGACAAATTTCGAAAATCGAAATGGACTAAATAAGGTCCATTTGGACCGAAATATATGAGGTCATTAGAGACCACTTTTGTCAACATTTGGTGGAAAATCACATGTGATGTTCCCTCTCAATTGTATACATTTGAGAGGTCTATATATACCCTTATTTACATATTTTCATGAGATGAAATTTTGTGAAAACAATCCTTTAATTATCCTCCTTTGGTTGGTTTACTTTGAAGAGAAAAAGGTGTCTATTTTCTTCATCTTCTTCATCATAGCTTGATCAATATGTTGATCATAAAAATCAAATATAATTCACAAATAATAATATTCATTATATAATATTATTAGTGTAATAATATTACATAATACAAGGTTTACTACTACATATATCTAGTTAGTATTATAGTAGTATTTTGGGTTGATTCTTTGGTGCTTCCTTAGGAGACCATCTATTTTGGTGGTTTGTTGTCTTGGAGGATCATACATTTTCATAGCTCAAGAACAACTTCAAGGAAGGAGTCCTTGAGTTGTGCCCAAAACTTGCCTTATACCATGTAAAGAAGTCTTAAGAGATGGTTTAATACCATCTTTTATACTTTTATTTGCATGCATGTAGATTTAGACCATTTTAAATTAATTTGTAATTTTAATATCATAAGATGAGTATTAATATGGTCTAAATAACTAACACAAGGTACTTTGAACAATTCCTCTTACAATGCCCAACGCCATTAAAATAGTGGCATTTGTCCCCGGACGGGGCACCCTTCTTGGGCTTAGAGGAGCTAGCTTCACAAGCCTTTCCCTTGTTCTTGTAGGGAGTTTTCTTCTTTCCCTTATCGCCAATTTTCTTGAAATTCCCTTTGCTCTTATGATTAATATTGAGCACATCCTTGGAGGTGCTAACTGTTAGTTATTTAGACCAAATTAATACTCATCTTATGATATCAAAATTACAAGTTAATTTTTGTGGTCTAAATCTACATGAATGCAAAGAAAAGTATTAAAGAGATGGTATAAAACCATCTTAAGACAAAAATTCCTTACCATGGTTTAAGGCAAATAAGGGCACTACAAAGGTCTCCTACCTTTGTAGTTCTTGAGCTATATGAATGTGGATGATCCTCCAAATACACCAAAATTACCAAAATAGGTAATCTCCTAAGGTGGCACCCAAGATTAACCCAAAATACTACTAAGATTAATAACTAGTTAATAGTAGTAGTAACCTTGTAATTTGTATATTCGATGTACTAAATAATATTATTACCTTGATAATATTATTAGTTTACTTTTATATTTGTTTATTGTAAAAGGATGAATAAAATAAGAAGAAAAAAATGGTCTTTTGATGGTGTATATGAATCATCCACAACAAGCACACAAAGACCATTTTTTCTTCAAATTTCCAACTTAAGAAATGATGGAAGGACGTAGGTATATATAGGCATGCAAATGTATACAATTCACATACAAATTCTAGTGGGAAATGCCTACCTTTTCCTCACACAATGAGTGTATTAGTAGTGTATAAAAATCTGTCCAAGTGGTCCCCTCGGGTCCATTTTGATTTTCGACATTTACCCCACAAATGCTTATAAGTCTTATATTTAATTATCTGACATAATTAAATATTAATTTGATTATTTAACACTTAAATAATATAAATTAACTACCAATGACTACTTAACCATTAGGTAATCATAAGACTATTTTATCAACATACAATGTGTCAATATTATCCCACTTAGCTAATTTTACAACCTCTTGTAAAATATAAATAGCTAGTTAATTCCACCTCTAAACATATTCACATATCGCATAAAATTAATTAATTTACAATTAATTAATAAATTTTAATTCATTTATTTATTATTTAATATCACATAATTAAATAATAAATGTCCTTGTCCCGAGTTCGTAACCCGTAATCAAATAATACATTTACGTGACTAATTAAAGGTCAAATAATACAAGGATTTAATTATTTTGTATCTCATACAAATAATTAGTTTTTCCATTTCGGCATCATCCTATAGGTGTGACCTAAAGAGATCAGCTGATCACCGCCGTCACACGACAGTAATGTCAAACTCTAGTCAGCCAATCACTACCGATTAACGATGACTAGCTGACAAATAAATAAATAAATCCCTGATATTCCTTTAACGAGATTTAATATGTAAACGCACTTATTGTGGAGGACACTACTCCAACACTAACACTTAGCCCCATGTCCCTTTCGGCTTGCACAAGCATTTTGTGCAATTCATCAAGGGAAACATTCAAGTTTTGTATATTAAAATTCACCCTGAATTGAACATATGCCTGAACCTTGTATAGGGCGTGAAGAATTCGGTCAATGACGAGCTCCTTGGGAATCTTTACCTTATGCATTTTCAGAGTCTCAACATGCTCCATCAACTTGAGCACACGAGGGCTAACTTTTTGGCCCTCCTTAATGTTAAGATCAAAGAATGCGGATGCCGCGTCATATTGAATGATCCTCGGAGCTCGTGAAAATATGGTCACAAGCTTCGTATAGATCTCATAGGTGGTGCTAATATTTATAGCACTCCTTTGGAGTTCGGCCTCCATTGAGAAGATCAACCCATTTTTGATCGCGGCCGACTCCTTTTGGTAAACCTCATAGTCTTGCCTAGACGCGGAGGTATATCTAGCATTAGGTTCAGTGGGAGAGGCCTCGATAAGGTAACGAAGCTAGTCGTCACCTTTTGCGGGCAGGCGAAGTTGAGCGTCCCAATCGGCGAAGTTGGACCCATTCTTTTCTAATTTTCAACGATCCACGAAGGATCGGAGCCATGAAATATTGGTGAAAGTGTTTTAGCTAGTGGTCGCGGATGAGATTGGAGTTGCCATTGCAATTGAGAAAACAGTTTTGACTACAAAATAGGAAGTGAAGGAATTAATAAAATATTTATCGTTTTAATAATACTTGTAAACGTTTTATACAAGTTTTCAAGCATTTATATAGTGACATTTACCCAACTATTATAAATGATCCTGAGATCCAAATTCATATCAATTCGGGCATGGTGAGCCGATTCATTCCTTATCAATATAACTTGGTGGATTAACTTTTTAATCGATTCTACTTCTAGAACTCTCGGTCGATAAAATTACTTTAATATTTATCTTTAGCCCGGAACACATGCGACTACGGTCACCACTACTACAGATACAGGCTATAACAACGGTTAAAAACCGTTGTTATATAAAAAAGCGGACGTTGTTAAAGCGTCCGTTGTTAAAGGTTTTAACAACGGTTGGTTTTTCTAATAAACCCGTTGTGAAAACTATTAACAACTGTTTATAGTAGAAAAAACCGTTGTGGAAACTGTGACTAATTTTTGGTGGGAAAGTTATAACAACGGTTACTGTATAAAAAACCGTTGTTATAACTAAAGACAACGGTTTTTTCTTAAATAACTGTTGTTGTTGATGTTTTAAAAAAAAAAAAATTATATTACTAGATGCATGCATTACCATTACCGATGTATGCATTATTACTGCAATATGAAAGGACATAATATTTGGAATGAGAAGGGTTATAAGATTTGAAGAAGATATGATGACACATCTTCCTAAACATATATTAATTAAAAAACAACTCAAACGACACATTACTTAATATAAATTCATGCATTATCTCAATAACCATTCCATATATTATCTCACTATCTCCAAATCCTAAACTGCTAAAACAAACTCCAATCCCTAAATCTTTCAAACAAACTCCAAACTTCATCAACAATGAATGATACCATCTGTAAGACATGCACTATGACCGAGAAAAACAAGAGTTTCATCCGCCGGTTGCTGGACATCGAGGACAGGTTCAGGAGCTACCTTGTGGACGCTCGGCTTGCACTCAAGAACGCCAAAAAAATGGCTTGACAAAGCATCAGTTGTTGCAGCTATATGACGATATAGCAACTGCTGAACGAAACCTCCAAATAGCAAAGGAAGAGAGGATGGATATCATAGAAGAGAATAAGATTCTCTATGCATATCTAAGAATTGCATTTTTAACAATGTAATTCGTTTTTTTATGTATATATATATATATATATATATATATATATATATATATATATTAATTAATTAAGTTTATTATGCATTCCTCTCTATCATCTTCTTCTTTGTTTTATTTTATTTAATTTCTTTTACAAGCTAATAAACGCAGAAAAACAACAGTGACAAAACTAATTAAGTGAATAATACTTAGAGAAAGAACATAATGATCTATAAAAACACATGCAAATGAAATAATTAGAGTATGAAAATAATGATTGAGATGACAAAACCTAAATTAAACCATGCATATTTACCTAATAATTAGATAAAGTAAGAGACGATGACAACAACAGTGACGGAGATGATAAAGCGACGATGAGAAAGAGAGAAAGAGACGATGAGAAAGTGTGTGTTTGTGTTTATGTTCGTGTATGTTTGTGTTTGTGTTAGGTTTGTGTGGTTTATATTATGGAAAGTATTGACAACGGTTTTTACACAAAAAACCGTTGTCATTAGAGAATATATTAACAACGGTTCCTTAGAAAACCGTTGTTAAAAAGAATTAACAACAGGTTTATATATAACCGTTGTAATTACGTTTCACTTACTTTGCGCCAATATTGCGCCAAATTATTAACAACGGTTATAATGTATTACAGAGTAAACCGTTGTTATTAGTTTTATATTAACAACGGTTGTTTAAGTTTGACCCGTTGTTAAAACCTATAACAACGGTTATCAACACATAACCGTTGTAATTAATTTTAGTAAAATTTGCGCCATCCATTCTACAACGTCTTATGGTGATTTTCGTGAATAAGCGTTGTTAAAGGGGCGTTGTAGTTGCCTGGATTTGTAGTAGTGCACGAATACTTCCGTTGAGCTCAATCCCAATTTCAATGTAATAAAATTTACTATCCACTAACCCAACGTAACAACTTTAGTACCCCGGTGAGCCGAGCCTACTTCCTCATGAAATTGGGATTCATGGTTTCTACTATTTGATAAGGCTAATTCTCAATTATTATTTAGTGAGAGGTCTTGTCAATTTATTATCTCTCACATTTTAAGTGAACTAAGGTAGTGAACTACGATAATTATAATTGACACGGTCGATGACTCGATATGATACGCATGTGTTATTATGGCGATTTGGCAATGCATGCAACATATTAAAATAAATGCAAACAATAGTTAATAAATTCCTAGAATGGCCTTCCAAAAATAGAAAATCAAAAAATCTATTACATATTTGGAAACCAACTCCGTTGGTCCCTTGAATCTTCAAGTGGCACGCCTCCCAAGAACATCGTCTTTGTCGGAACGCCTTTCTGAATTGCACCGTCTTGAAGAAACTCCATGATTACAAATAATAATAAAAATACAAAGCTATTCCTATTATACATTTGTAAAATGAAAAGATAGTAAAAAAAATTAAAAAAATAAAGTGATACGAGATCACATTAAATTACACCGGAATCAATATTCCCTTTTATTACGGGTAATATCGATTAAAACAAATGTCATACTAAGATAAAATTACATAATTCAAAATTATGTAAGTAAAAGACATTCAAGAATTGAAATATGCAGCATTATAATATGTGTCTAACATGCCAAATTATGTGCCAAATCTCCCTATTTAACATATATATAATATATAACCCGACTTTATGGAAATGCGTGATAATAACTTATTAAAATCACAAAATAATACTAAAATCTAATTTTAGTCCAAGTTAATTATCCCAACATTCTTAGGACTCAGAAATTAGTCATCACTTAATTTTTGACAACAATTCAACTTGATTTAATTTGTATGCTCATTTTCTACCTTAAAATCATAACTATTATAAAATAAATCCAAATTAAATTACATTAATTTTAAATTTTGAATTTTAATTTTTTGAACATTCTGGAATAATTCCATGACCCTCATAATGGTAAAAATCATGGTTAAAATTTCCGAATTTATTTCGAGAAAATATAGTGCAACCTTAGTGGAATATAAGTGGAATATAAGTGCAACCTAAAATAATTGCAACCTAAAATAATTTTAGCAACTTTAGATCTGATATGTGGAATATAAGTGTAACCTAAAATAATTTTCTCATGCCATGCAATTTCTTTTAGCTATTTATGGTAAAATAGTCACTATTTATTCCATTTTTACTCTAAATATTCATAAATCATGCTAAATGAATCAAGTTTATTTCAAATTTTACACACAATAAGTAAAACATTCATGTGACAACATATTATAATTTCATGGCCCGATTCGAAATTTAACTATATTTAACCATTTTACCTCCATTTAACCCATTTTATCTCATAAAAATCATAAATCATGCAATATTAATCACATTAATACGAAATTTTACATACATTAGGTAAACTATGCATATGAGGTCATATAAAAATTACTAGGTCAGAAACTTAGCTTAACTATTTTTAGCATTTTAGTTTCCATTTTAGTCATAAAAATGTAATAAAATCACTAAAAATCATTAAAATGAACAATAAATTATCATAAATCATAAAAATGACCTAATAACATTTTAGGACTAGAATATACAACATGTATCATGATTTCGTGACTTTCTCTAATAAATCACAAATTTCTAATTTTAATTAATTTACATTTAACTCGGAAAAACCAAACCGATTATGCATACAACATCCTATGCTCTGATACCAATTGTAAGTTCATATACCTAATATTAGACTCTTCTAATAGTGAACAAATAACATTTTAATTATTAGTTCTTTAGATCTGGTGCATGCATAACTTAATGAGAGATTAAGTGAGAAAAACAATGTCCCTTACATTGTTATCTTCGGATTTATGGGCATAAGTAAGGTCTCCTACCTTCACTTGTTCTTAAGCTATGATGAGTATTAGGATGATCCTCCAAAACTCTATATTAAGAGCCCTCCTCTTGATTTCACCCAAGATTTAACCCTTATCACTACTATATAATATTCACTAGATATTTATTTAGTAATCTACCTTAAAATTGATTACTAATACTCATATATTACATTTACAATTTGGATTATCATTTCTCAAGCTTTAGAGAAATATGAACTATGTAAGAGAGAAGTATGCATGTGTATGAATGAATATGCATGTGAATGTGTAAGAGTAAAAATAAGAACAAAAACGCATCATGAAGATGAGTGTGGCCGGGTAAGGTGAGGCCAAAATGGCATCTAGCTTTTTCTTTTTACTCTTCTCAATATTGTAGGAGTGTAAGAATAGGTAGAGTAGGTTTGATTAATTTATTCTTATCACATTAAATGAATCACCCACTATGTCTACCACCCACAATATTTCAGTCCATATGTATAAAATGGACTTCTATTTTATTTTGTCAATTTGTCACTAGTCACACAATATGTCACATGTAGTATGTTACATGTTATTAATTAATTTAATGCATATTTATCAAATAAATATCATTTTATAAATTAATTAAATTACATACAACAAATCGACTAGTGACTCTTGATCACATAAATAAAATGGGTCATATAATTATAATTCATAACATATTGCAATTATAATCAACCATTCATTCCTGTCTCAGTTGTTTCACAAACAATAATCAATCTTAGTAATAAAGTATTTTAATTACTAAAATAAAAATTATTTAATCCAATTACAATAAGATATAAATATTCTCTCTCACAAATGAATTGTTCAATTTTAAGGAATTGACTAACTTGTATCGTCATACAATTAATCAACTTTACTGATAAGGGCATCATCCTTTAAGTGTGACCTTAAGGGATCAACTGACCACCACAGTCCTACGATAGTAATGTCAAACTCTAGCAAGCCAATCGTTACCGATTAATGTTCATCAGTTGACTATTGAATTTATCATCCCTTTCGTATTCTTATTATGAGATTTAATTATGATATTAAATCATGTGATCGCACTATTGTTCAGGACACATACTCCAACAGAACCAACCTTGGATTGCTCGCATCTCATCTTGCCAACTGATAACGAGGTGAATGCCTTAGAGAAGGATACCCCGGACGGGATATTCGTATTCAGCGTCGCGACCATGCTCATCATGTTCCAACAAGTTGAGGAGGCCATAGCCAGTCTCTCAGAAAGGATTACCAGACTTGAGGACGCCTACCACTGGTTCATTTTCAACCCACCAGCAACAGCACCGCGCCCGAGGGAGGGTCCTCCAAACACCCAAAACTACCCTCACCAGGAAGGATTGACCCCGCGACCATTCTGGAACGCACCCCACAATAATCAACCCCACAATAATCTACCCCAAAAAAATAACCGTCACAAAAATTACCGTCACAAAAACTTCCCCTACAAAAACTATCCACCGAGGAATACCACTCCAATGTACCCTCGAGATCCCGAAATCAATGGTATCTGGAGAGACAATGCAGAGGATGTCTACATGGTTCTGGGAAAACGCGAACAAGCAAAAGAGAACGGTCATCTTATCTAGTCTGGACGCCCCTACCAAAACCCGAACAATTCAACAGTCGTTCCAACAACAAATGACCAAGTTGTCTCAAACATGGACACTCAACCCAAGGTTCCCAAAAACTCGATCCTTAAACAACTACAAAAAGCAAAGGCCAAAATTTCAATTTGGCAACTGATTGCTGCGTCCTTCGATCATCGGCAGGCTTTGCTATA
This sequence comes from Silene latifolia, assembly GCF_048544455.1. Lineage (NCBI taxonomy): Eukaryota > Viridiplantae > Streptophyta > Magnoliopsida > Caryophyllales > Caryophyllaceae > Silene > Silene latifolia. The sequence continues at coordinate 92,726,153 of NC_133533.1, forward strand.
AACCTTGGGAAAGTTGACAGTTCCCTCTACCTCCTCTCCTGAAGAAGTGGTGGCACATATGACAAGGGATGTCCCTGACCTGGTCATCCCGATCATCTTCTCTAACGAAGATATCTCTCCATTCGGGGCAAACCACAACCTGGCCATGTACATCACCGTAACATGCCTCAAAAATAATGTGCCCATGGTTCTAGTGGATGACGGATCTACGGGTTATGTCATTCCCCTCAAGACGGCTCACAAACTAGGTATCAAAGAAAACGATTTGGTCCCAACTAACCAAAAAGTATGCGCCTATGACAGTACTCGTCGTAAGGTTGTGGGGCTTATCACCTTGACCATTGCAACTGGACCCTTGGAAAGACAAGCCAGTTTCCAGGTGGTCGACATCGACGCCTCTTTTAACAGGCTTTTGGGACGCCTCCTGGATTCACGTCATCAAGGCTGTCACCTCAACCCTTCATAAATAAAATCAGGGTCCCTCCTTCTTCAAGACATCAAAAAGGAGGTATGCATGCACTAGGTAAAAGGCAAGAGCCCTTCTCCTAGCCACCTTCGAGACATTAACATCCAACCGGTTTGAGAAAATGTTGATAAGAGCCAACATATCCACACTATGAGGGGCAAGGAGAAAGTTCACTTGGCTTGTGACAAGCCCAACATTGAACGAAACTTCTCTTTGTAACACAACTGAGTTGTGGGAAGCACTGGAGTACAACCCGACCATTCATCAATGGCGCCTAATTCTTCGGTAAGAGGACGAATTTCACCTTTCGCGAAAACGAAAACATGATGTTTCGAATCCCAAAACCGAGAGAATGCTTCAAGGAACGAGGATTGCACCTTGACTTGACGAAGCATCAATAATTGACCAACTCCCATTACAATGGGTTGATATTTCTCAGGAGGCGACAAATCCCGACACCAATGTTGCAACCTATTTTCGAAAGCATCCATGAATTATATTGTGGAAGAATAAGAAAGGTTTTCGTTGAGATGTTTCTCGTGTTTTCGATGATGAAACAATGAAGCACAAACGTCCCTATTTATACAAAACATTCAGCGTTTGGGCTGGTCCTCAGGATCCGCACCTTGATTTGTCCCTATCAAGTTGTGTTTCTTCCTGACACCTAAATCCTCCCGCCACAGGGCCCGCGCCTCTTCGGGCCTATCTAGGAATTTTTTTTGTTTTCTCACACTCACATTTTCTTGTCTCCGCGTTTTACGAAATCCGGCATGGTTTCCATGACGCAGTGATGGATCGGGTTGTTGTCTGCCATCAAACACATTTATACCCAACTACTAGCATAGCAAGCAAGTAGGGGTCGATCCACGGGACGGGGGTACTCAAATTTTTCAATCGAAGAGTAGTTGTGCTTAGGGTGTCACAATTGATTTGGGTTTGTAGATGATTATAATCAAATAAAAGCAATGGAAAGTAAACAAGCAACAAAAGGAAGGATGTAAACAAATGACTAAAAGCACTAGGATATCATGATTTCATAGGGAATTCATGGAAATAGATCATACAAACATGTTCTTAATTAAAAGCAAGTACTTATTGTTGTGATGGGATCGAGTTAGTGTATATCTTACAATCCCTAGGAAGATTTAGGTCCTAGAGCCGAGTCGTCTAGACTGTACAACACCTACAAGTCGACTTAGTTTCCTCCTATTCAACTCTATGGATGGTCTAATGAGGCTCGAGTTGGTTTATGTTTTACAAGCCTCATTTAAAAGATAAGGGATGGTCAAAAAATGCAAGGTTTCATAGTCTAGCATTTCATCAAACATAACATGTGCATAGGTTAAAATCTCAACAAGCAAGCAAATTAATTATGAGAACATATTAAATTAAGCATAGATCAATCCCCATATTTATTTCCCTAATCCCCCACTAATCCTAGCTAAGAGACTACTGAATACTTATCATGATTATCATGCTAGAAATGGTGTCAAACATCACAACACAGGTGAACATCATAAAAGAGTAAGGAAATAAACAATAAAGAGTAAAGAGTAAAGGAATTATACCAAACATAAGATTAACAAATGGAAAGGAAAGAATAATAGAAGAAAACTTTATTGATTGATGAAGAGTTGTCAATTCTCCAATAATAACCCAATAATCTTTAATTACCCAATAATAAACTTGAAAATTTTAAGGAAAGATTAATGATTAACTTGTGGAAAGATTGAAGAGTAATCTATTCTAATCAACTCCTAATGAAGGTTTAATCTAATCTAAAAAGCTCTAAATCTAATCTAAGAGGACTTGGTCTTTTAATTATTACAAATGGAGTATATATAGTGGTGCATCATTAGGTTAAGTAAGGGTAGATTAGTAAATAACAATGCTTAAGTATTGAATAAAGCTTTGCAAGTCCTAAAGGACATGCGCGGATCCTAGGTCTGGGACGCGTGTCCTGAGCTCGCGATGTGCGGATTGTCTCACAGGGTTTTTTGAAATGGCAAAGCAGTTCTGGGATGCGCGGATTGAGTTCGGGACGCGCGGATCCTGGGACAGCTTGTCTATTTGAGCTCGGATTGTAAAACGGACGTCATTTCCTCATTCGGACTCCTATTGGAGTGATTCAAAAACCTAGACCACTTGATTTTTCGACGCCGTTTCATCTAGAATACTTTAATATCCAAACAAACAAGTCTTGGTTCGGTTCCGAGCAATTTCTTCTTGTAATGGCTCCTCCCAATCCTTGGGTATCCTTCATGGGTTATGGGGATCCTGACATTGCCCAATGTGGACACGGGCCCACAAGGGTCGCTTGGGAACAAGAGTTTGCATTTTTTGAGTCGCCACCAATGTTTATGGGTAATTGGAACCGTTCGAATACCTCGTGTCATGTCAAGACACAAAGTAGTGACATGAACACTAAGAACTCGTTACCCTTAGCATTCTATGTCTGGCAGGACTCTCGTGAATGCCGATGAACACGGATGTACACAGAGATCTGGAGTAAGGGGTGAGGGTACGTATTAGAAAGCTCTTTAATCGAACACCTTGTAACACCCCCATACTCCAAGTGCCTTACCAGGACCACTCAGGTATAAGGATGCTACCATCTCGGTTACCCGAGGCATGATAATCATAAGACAATGAAGAAACATACTTTATTAAATAAGTTTAAGTGATTACATAACAAAACCAACTGTAAGCAAAATACAACTGTTTTCAAACTATAAACCAACTGAAAGGAACTGTCCTAACAAACACAGCGGAAGACTAAAGACTCAGATATGTGATGACTCCATCCCCAGCTAGATCCCACGTGTATCCAAGATATACCTGCTAAACAACGCTCACCACCCCGAATGGATCACCACGCTTTTAAAACATTTAAACGGGGTCGATACTAATCACACAATTCACTATACATATATACAATAAGATAAACAGACGACTTAACTCATCACACATACACAACCAACCAACTCCAATCATCTCAATCACCGATCATCCACTGGACCACCACGCCCGATGGGGACCGCAGCCGTACCCACCAAATCCCCGCTCCACATAGTGAGCGATAACCCCGTCCATTAATGTGCACATCCCCTTCCGTGGCGGGTTCCACGAAGGGCGAAACTAGGGCGTGAAGCCACTCCCACAAGTGACTCCACTCGGAGAACGCGTCTCGAGAACCACAGACAACCAATCACAATATCAACAACCGTCCGAATCTATCAACAATGTAAAATCACAATCACAGTACAAATACAATTACTATATCAAACAATCAATCTCAACACATCAACAATCATCCCATTATGGGACTAATACTGAGTAGGAAATCCTACCTAGAAAGCACAACTATCAGACGGTCTCTACAGCTGTATCAAAAAGGCTCTTCTACAAAAACTCCTCCTATCACACAAACATACAAACACTACCGAATCACAATCTACACAAAAACCCCCAATCCCTATATTAGGGTTTAACCAAATTAAAGGAAAGACAATAAAAAGGGTACATAGATCTTACCCTTGACGCAAGGAACTCAACGGTATAATCAACGCTAAGAACTGACCTTCCAAACTCCGGGGATTGCTAATTATGCGATTAGGATGAAGAACTTGTTTGCTTTCTCTCTTAAATAGTAATTTAGGTTTTGCAAAAGTGATTTAGAATAATGACGACAAAGCTTATATACCTTAATCGCATATTTAACAAAACCCGAGAAAATTCCCCGTAAAACCGGCTACTCGATCGAGTACCCAAGGATACTCGATCGAGTACCCCCCTACTCGATCGAGTACCCCAGCTACTCGATCGAGTACCCAACAGGTCAGAAACTATTTTAAAACGCAACTCACCCTTACTCGACAGAGTAAGGCCTACTCGATAGAGTACCCAAAGACTTATAAATACGGAGTATTACAGTCTTCCCTCCTTAAAAGAACTTCGTCCCCGAAGTTCAACCCATACATAAAAAACACCATACTGACTCGACCAAGACACAACAACTTAGCTAAGGACTCAAGAACTCGACCGAACATAGAACATGAACTCTTAACCCCCATTCTACCAACTATGTTTACTTCCACAACATGACTCACTATATCGTATCTACCACATATATATCTCTCACGACACCAACTCCATACATAATCAACTACCATCCTCTAATGCTGCTAGCTTCATAATATCATCAACTATCAAACCCAATACCAAGACACTCATAGACATCAAACGGAATGTTACATTCTACCACCCTTAAAAGGAACTTCGTCCTCGAAGTTTACTCACACTCGTAACCTCATCATCCAACTGTCAACACTAGCAAAATATTCTCACACTCCTAAACATCACGCTACTACAAGCACGGTCATGACCTTTAATAAAATCACCCACAACACGAATCGATCTTTTATTCTACATCAAGACTCAACTTCCGAATATATTACCATATGTACAACCATCAAAATCTGTTTTATCGCATCCTACTCCTCTTAAGACAAATGTTACGTCCTCGTAACTCACTAATACCAAACCTTATCTATATCTCATTACCCTCTTTACCACCACATGTCAAAGATAACCGTTTATAAACCAAACACTCACTATTCTTATATCCAAGGCTCCCGTACATAAACATTTCTCATTCCTCAACTCATTCGGCATAGCACCTAACCTATACCATAAACTCGTAGCAAATCAACATACCCACTCTTCATTATTACTGCCAAACAACATACCTCTCTATGTAAGGCACTTATCTCCCAGAAGCATAACTCACGATCCGCACTCGTTACATACACGCACACTAGATCCTCAAGTTCTTTCTTTCATTACCGCAAAACTCATACACAACTTAACATGACACTAATTCCCCCAACACCCTACACTCATTGTCTCAACAAAAGATTATGAACTACCTGCCGCTTTCAGATCATTACAACACATGTTCCACGAATCATTTTCCATTACCATGTCTCATCTGAAAACAAGATCAAAATTACTGTAACAACCTCTCACAACCGTGTCCCATCAACAGAATATCATTATACCATGACAACAACGAAAACATATTCAACTCTATTTCATGTCATACTCTACCTCATTCCCAACTTAACCTGGTAAAGAAAACATCAATAAGCAAGACAACTGTCTATCTGCACAAACTGAAACTCGCAGGGAGCAACATAAAACAAAACAACAATTTATGTGTAACTGGTATGTACTTTCGAAACTCGAATCATAATCATCCCGCCTACTCCACCACAACCGGTGACGGCATCGCAACACCGCCACCAACAGCCACACCGCAGTGCAAAAATACCCGCATCACATCACTAAATACCGTGCCCGGATCACCACCCGAGGCACCACAACCACATCGATAGTCATCACAACTTACACCATCTCATAAGCATTGACTCAACATAACTTCTCGGACAAGAAAAACTTACTCAAATCCACTTTACCAATTCACAAAGCAACATATTATATGAATTAAACATATAACCTCATGAATATCATTCCCTTACCATATCACAGATTAACATGTATCGTGAATATACAAACATAACTAGTCATGCTAAAACAGTCAAATTATTACCTTTTTAAACATCATTCCATTACGCTATCGTATCCCACATGTATTACAGAACATTCAGATAACAACTTTATAATTACCATATCATACCACTTATTGTGAGGTCAGAACCTCACACAAACATTTATATTTAACATAGACCCATAATCACATCCAACCAGTCAATCCTGATCACGTAAGTTACCACCCGATAAAAGTTACCTCTCAACAAGGGTTACCTGTCGCCCGAGTTTAACTCATATGACCCTCACAACATATTCCCCCTTTCGCACAACCATCACTTCCTGCCAAATCAACCTCTTTAGAATTGCTACCTTTCTAATATACCATCACTCTTAACCACTAGTGATAACACCACAATGCCACCACTGCTCGTATATCAAACCTCTTACACTCATATCAAAATAACATGGTTTTTCTCCTATTTTTGGTTATCATTCCAAATAACGAACATCAAACCCATCCACAAAATTACCTCAACATTATTCCCAATACTATCTTATTTGTATTGTCATCCAACTCTCCACCAAATATCTCGTATCGTGCCAATACTCCACCAACTTCTTACTCCCTTAATTCCTCGAAACTCATTATCAATCATGTTGTCCTGAAACTCCTATATAACCTTCAGCTAACATCCTCGTGATACTATCACACATTTCGATGATTCCTTACCTTTATATCACATAACTCCGGTGAACATTTTCCTCAGCTTACTTTTATCCTTCTTTTCTCTTTACACTCAATAATACCAATTAATAGTTCAACTCCTTATTCCTTCTAGCTAACTCTTTAGAAATCCAGTTACCCCTTCGTTGCTCCAAAACTCAAATTCCATTATTTTCTACCGACATCATCTCACTCTTTCTTACCATGGATCTTCTCTTATTATGCTATCACTCACACTTGCCACTAATCTATCCATAGAATCAACGTTTAATGTTCAAACAATTGCATCTCCCTTTTTACATCTCTAGAAATCAAAATTCATTTAATACCGTTAATTACCCAAGGAAATCACACAGTAGTTTCGTCTCTCGATAACACAAATTTCCAAACTCAGTCACTATCTGCAAATCCACGTCGCGACATGTCCCATTAAGTTCGCTATATACCACTCTTCTCAATTCCTCTAAAACGACCTTTCATTACATATATTCTTACTCAACACTATTTCTAACCATCTCCCTCCATAATTTATTATACATCTCAGGTTGCTACTATCCACATCCTTTCTTTCAATCTTTTCATTCTCACGTTCCTTAAACTTACATCATGCCTTGCCCACATTCACTTACATTTTCATTACTCAACATACAATCATGTCACTCATCTCGTCTCACACAACATGCTCTATGCCTCAATTAAGTCTTACCAATCACAACAGATATAAATCATGTCCTCCCCACCGAACTCATACTCATCATAGGTGCCACTCTTTACACCACAAGATTGGGTAACTTACGCGTCAAGACCAACATACATGTAAAACAATGCATAAAGAAGTAAAATAACGCCGTTGAATTAAACATAATATGCAACGAAGTCAAAAGATAAGCATATGACCCAAAATAGGGCTCACTAGATCGAGTACATGCCACTCGATCGAGTAAGGGACTTACTCGATCGAGTAGGTAAAGATCAGAAGCACCTAAAAAAAATTACCAGGGACACTCGATCGAGTAAGTAACATACTCGATCGAGTCCCCCCTACTCGATCGAGTACCAAGGCTACTCGATCGAGTACCTACGCATTTCTCAAAGATTTGTCCGAGTTTTAAAAGCAGTCATAACTCACCCATTTCTTGGTCGTTTTGGGCGTGTGACCTATCGTTAGAATCGTAAAAGGACAAGCTATCACTTCCAATTGGAATCACATCAAAATCATTTATACATCTCAAGTTATAACAGTTTAAAGACAACTTTGCTGTAATCAGACGACATAACTATTTGATTTTTACTTCCAAACAGCTTAAACAACAACCAAGCAAACAAAACCAGTCCAAACTCATAAAACCAGTATTCATAATCATATGTTACTATTTTCAAAAGCCAAACAACAACATTCATCATGCACATAATTTATCTAACTTGCCAATTATGACTTACCCACATGTTTTTATTCTATCACTTTTCGTGAACAAAATCACAAATACATGACATCAATTCCCCTATTCACATGTTACTAGCATAACAACATTATAAAATAACTTCCATTATATAACATCCTTAATCAGGAACCATGTTATCACACCACGATGATTCATCTTTTCCCACTAATTCATCCATCATACCACATATTTACCCACCATATTCGTTCAACATATTCACCCAGCACATGTTCAATTCACACTCCCAACCTTCTGTACTTTTACTCAACACGACAACAACAACATGTATACTTACACATCGCTTTATATATATATATATAGACAAAACACTTTTCCTTACATAATTATAACATGCCAAATTACATGTATCAATCATTATACTTTCATGCTTTACAATCAACCAACATACAATTCACGTCATCATCATCAATTCATGCAACATACTACTACATAGATACACACAGCACACAATATGCACATAACGATCCCGACACATATCCCATGGTGACCGGTTCAAAATTGTAGGGCGAGTTCGCGACTTTAGGACGTCTCCCAAGTCTTTGCATTAGCTCCTACAACCTTTACCCCGAGTTCATTTTAATTGACTCCCTATATTCATTGGATTTATTGGTTACAGGTTTCAGGATCGTCTCTCTGATACCATTTGCAACACCCCCATACTCCAAGTGCCTTACCAGGACCACTCAGGTATAAGGATGCTACCATCTCGGTTACCCAGGCATGATAATCATAAGACAATGAAGAAACATACTTTATTAAATAAGTTTAAGTGATTACATAATAAAACCAACTGTAAGCAAAATACAACTGTTCTCAAACTATAAACCAACTGAAAGGAACTGTCCTAACAAACACAGCGGAAGACTAAAGACTCAGATATGTGATGACTCCATCCCCAGCTAGATCCCACGCGTATCCAAGATATACCGCTTAAACAAATCGCTCACCACCCCCGAATGGATCACCACAGTTTTTAAAACATTTAAACGGGGTCAGTACTAATCACACAATTCACTATACATATATACAATAAGATAAACAGACAGCTTAACTGTCACACATACACAACCAACCAACTCGAATCATCTCAATCACTCGATCGTCCACTTTGGACCCATTACCCAGATGGGGGACCGCAGGCCTACCCACCAAATCCCCGCTCCACAAAGTGAGCGATAACCCTGTCCATTAATGTGCACATCCCCTTCCGTGGCGGGTTCCACGAAGGGCGAAACTAGGGCGTGAAGCCACTCCCGCAAGTGACTCCACTCAGCCGAGAACGCGTCTCGAGAACCACAGACAACCAATCACAATATCAACAACCGTCTGAATCTATCAACAATGTAAAATCACAATCACAGCCGTCACAATACAATTACTATATCAAACAATCAATCTCAACACATCAACAATCATCCCATTATGGGACTAATACTGAGTAGGAAATCCTACCTGGAAAGCACAACTATCAGACGATCTCTACAGCTGTATCAAAAAGGCTCTTCTACAAAACCTCCTCCTATCACACAAACATACAAACACTACCGAATCACAATCTACACAAAAACCCCCAATCCCTATATTAGGGTTTAACCAAATTAAAGGAAAGACAATAAAAAGGGTACATAGATCTTACCCTTGACGCAAGGAACTCAACGGTATAATCAACGCTAAGAACTGACCTTCCAAACTCCGGGGATTGCTAATTATGCGATTAGGATGAAGAACTTGTTTGCTTTCTCTCTTAAACAGTAATTTAGGTTTTGCAAAAGTGATTTAGAATAATGACGACAAAGCTTATATACCTTAATCGCATATTTAACAAAACCCGAGAAAATTCCCCGTAAAACCGGCTACTCGATCGAGTACCCAAGGATACTCGATCGAGTACCCCCCTACTCGATCGAGTACCCCAGCTACTCGATCGAGTACCCAACAGGTCAGAAACTATTTTAAAACGCAACTCACCCTTACTCGACAGAGTAAGGCCTACTCGATAGAGTACCCAAAGACTTATAAATACGGAGTATTACACACCTAATCTCGCCCGCCTCGATATCGGCATGATTAGGGAAATTATTCATAATCGATATGATGTCGATTATATGCATGCAATGCCAACGTTTTGATTCTAGCATGTGAAAATTAACTATGTCGGTGAACACATAATTAACACTCATTAATGTCGAATTAGGGTTTAGAATAATTCCATGTGAAAACAAGTAAATACATCATCCAATACGATAAATAAATAATAAATAAATATTGATAATTAAAATTACAATAAATTACAATGGGTTAAATGATTTACGTCAAAAATCTATTTAAGACGGACAATTTGAGAAAAAAAAGGAAAAAAAATAGGCTAAAAAACACGGACAGATTAAGAGTGATATTACGATTAATAGTCGATTAATACATAAACTAATGAATTAGGTCAAAGCAAGAACGGAAATTCATAGACAGAACTCAACCCGGAACAGGCGCATCAATGCTGCGTCCCTTGGAAGAGGCGCAGTGGTTACTGCGTCTGTCCTTGAGGTGAGTTTTGGCTGTGAAGCCGGAACTGCGAATTGTTAATGTTCGTTGATGATTTTAATGGTTGATTATCGATATTTGGCTCGAATGAAAGTGGTTTAACGGGTTATTTACATATGAATTTGTCGTAAAAGCGATAAAAGCAAGTTAAAACTAATTAAAATGAATTAATTAGGGTTATTTATGGAGATGAGAACGAATTAAACAAACGTGATAAACTAATGGAAGTATACAAAAGTCGGATTCCAGAGACTTGATATAAATAATTCGAATCTCCAAAATCCAGGTTTGATTCAATGACGAAAACCCGCAAATATTGATTATTAGGGATTTAGGTCGGATTTAAAGTGATAGATTATTGAGAACTATGTATTAAAAATATTATACGAATGAAATAAGAGGAAAAGACGGAAAGACGAAACAAAGGAGACGAATTAACAGAGAACAAAGGAAGAAGAAGAAAATAAGGAACAACGGCAGCCTCTGGAAGAGGCGCAGCAGATGCTGCAACCCTTCGAAGAGGCGCAGCAGTTGCTGTGTTTCTTCTCGACGTCTATCTTCCGTTAATGGGTTTTAGAAATCGGTTTTAAGTATACTTTTGACATAAATCTTACAATAATTAGTACGAAAGTAAAATACAATAATAAAAGATGGGTTTATACCCTCAGACTTACTTGTTTGACGGAACGAGATCAAATAAGTTAACGTTTTAGTGATTGCTCGACTCGAATGTACGATGAAAGTGCCCTCGTAAGAGGATTTAGAAACAAATTGATTGATTAATTGAGGTGAAGTTGGTCAAATTGGTCGGTCATGCAACATGACTGGTACTCAGAAGGATCTGAGTTTACGTGGTCGCGTAGAGCAAGCACGTAGTTTTCAATTAGCTTAGAGCACGGTCGTAGAATGCAAAGGGATAAGAGAAGGGCGGATACGCGCGTGAGAAATATGAGGAACAAAGGTCTTTATTTATACTAATCACACGGAGGAATTAGGGTTACGGTAAAACTTTGGAAATAAATCTCGAAAAGATTTGAAAATATGCAGAAAATGTATGGCGAAGAGGCACATCATCTGCTGCGATCCTCCGAAGAGGCGCAGCAGGTGCTGCGTCCTTTTCCCGGAGGTTTTCTCCCGCGAAAGAAAGATTTTCCGCGTTTCTTTTAGGAAATTGCGGTAGATCTCAACTTCCTTATCTTTAACATAAAATTTTAAGATATATTTTGCCAAAAGATATAAAATTGATTTTTATGGAATAAATATCTGGAACATTCTAGAACATTCTGACTCGACATTTAAACGGTTTATTAAAAAATAAAGCGGTTTTTGACCTGGACTCCAAATAAACTCTAATTACTGCCAAAATGACTGTATCGTTGCGTAGATGACAACCAGGGGTAGACACAAGTATTTGAGCTATTACTTGATGATAAACTTATGAACTGTCATAAATCGTTCCGCGTATCAAACATGCGGCCCTATCATCATCGGGCGTTTAGCGGGAGGTGTATAAACAAGGTATCTACAGAGCCCCCACATTGACTGAGGCTTGAACAAGGCGAAAGTTAAAGTATAGCCATCAGGTCAATCGAAGATTACAACCTGACGACTATGGCGACGCGAGGTGGTTCAAGGGGTTTGAACCAAGGACCTGTCATCGAGAACATTTTAGAGTCTGTCAAATATCAGGAAGGGTCGTTTATAGTCCATTAGACTACGTAAGGAAGCTCGCCAGCCATAAAAAGAAACCATACTTGAGACACCCCGCGGTTAAACGGAGCTGAAGGCCCTTCGGCAGAATTCTTTGATGTGAAGATATCTTGGCTTCTGAAGGCATTAGGGGTCACAGGGATTCTGAAGGTTACTTGAAAGTTTTCTGAAAATTGTCTGAAAGGATCATAATGTTGGAACAACAGGAACTTCGGTAGAAACTGCTGGGTGAATCTGCTTGCGTCGGTCTCAAGCGAACTCTTACTAGGGAATATATCGTATCCAATACGTCTATTGAGAAGTGCAATCGGCTGTCATGGACTCCCGGCGGACAAAAAAGGTGAAATCCGCTCGTTGTTGCGAGCGAAGTCTTGATGAAGTACTGCGACGATTCACAGTCTGCTCGGATATAGAATACTGTGACAATTCACAGTCTGCTCGAAAATAGAATACTGCGACAATTCACAGTCTGCTCGAAAATACAAGTTCGGAAAAAGAAGAAATGTCAAATGGACCAAACATGTAATATATGATGTCGTAGAACAGGCGCACCAAAGATGGGCGCACGAATAACGAACACATAACGAATTTTTGAAAATTGAATTGGAGGGAAGCTGAGGAAGAGGCGCAGCAGGTGCTGCGTCTTTTCCTGAGTTCGTCCCTGTCTGAGTAAAAACCCGACATAACCCGTATTGTGTTATTATTACTAAACACAAATTCTCTCTAAACTCTCTCAAATCTCAACCATAATCCGTAAAAATTTGATCAAATCCTTACATTAATCATGACTAATTTAGGTATGTGTCTCATTCTTGATTTATCATTCGTATTTGCTAGATTTTGAGTCGAAAAATTAGGGTTTTTTCAACCCAATTAATTCGAAAATTTGAGGCTTTTCCCCCAAATGGATTTGTCTTATGAAATTGATATTAGAAATGGATAATTGGCAATGTTAGGAACATAACCATGTATTTTCTTTGAATTTTCGTTGAGTATTGAGTATTTGAGTGAAATTGAGACGGTTTCTCGGCTGTTTTGAAAACCGCTTCGAAAATGGCCTTAGGATTGCCCATTTTTGATGAAATTTGATTTTTGGGATCTTTGTGTGATGGGTAAATCTTCATACCATGTCGTATTTTTGATTTGTGACAGCTTTTTCAGGACACTTTCTTAGGGCATAATTGCCATTATAGCAAAATACGGTCGAAATTTCGACTCAAACCAATGACTAGGCTTAGACATAGACTTGACTTGACTCCTTTTACCACATGAGTGATCGGGTTTCGAAATAAATGGCCAAAGATGGCGAGAAAAGGGCATTTTTGAGGCTTGAAAAGGCTATAAAACTACCTTTACCAAGGCTCAACGTCACTTGACACGGCCTGGCCTACTCTAATTTTGCAGGTGACATTGCTTCTATGTCGGGGAGGGCTCCCATAGACGTGGACACCGACTTTGACCCTTACCTCACTTTTGAGGAGGTGCTCGAGGAGGTTCTTGAGGAGGAGGTCGTTGAGGAGGCCTTGAGGCGGGCCAACGAAAGACGAGGTGGCCGCCAGCTAGCGGGGGCAACTGAGTGGGCTGAGAAATGGGATAGTCGACATCTCATTTGGGCAGTGGAGTGCCATCTGTCTTATCGGACGGCGAGGAGCTTGGTAATCTTCGGACTTGTCATTCCTTTGCTAATTTCCTCTTTTATTTCCGCCTCTATTTTTTATTTGTTTTGCGCTAAAGATAGCATTTTTGCGAATCGATATAGGAGGCTGTGAACTTGAGGTCCTTCTCTGGCTATATGACAATGATGGAAGCCTACGATAAGTTGACGGAAGAGGAGAACGCCATTATCGAGTTGGGAGCCTTCGGAGCCTTGGTGGGAGCATGAAGGGCGATCAAGGCTCAGAAGCTTCGGGCTAACCTTTGCCTAATTCGAGTCTTCCTCGATCGATATTGGGACATGACCTCGACCTTTCACATGTCTTTTCGGGAGGTCGGGGTCACTTTGGAGGATTACGGCATGATTTCTGGTCTATCGTGTGGTAATGGTTGTAGTGTGGCCGTCGACGGCCATGAGAGTGGAATCGGTCGAGGTCAAGAGGCTGATCGGTTGGAATCTAGCAGAGGCAGCTGCCAGCGTTCCCGGGTTGGTTCCGAGTACCTACGTTAGGGACTACTTTGCGGGTAGGACCCCGACGTTGGTGACGATAGATGGGAGGAGAGTGGCTCCTCCTAATTGTACTGCAGAGCAGAGGGCTCGTCTGTGGCTCTGGTGGTTCTTGTCTTCACTTTACCTTGGAGACAAGAGGAAGAGGTTGTCGATGAAGCTTCTTCCATTCCTTTATGACTTGAGAGACCTGTGTCGGTGGGACTGGGTTACTCCAGGTTTTGCGGTCCTCACTCGTTATATGAGGGCCATGGTACGTCCCCAGCTGCTGGAGAAGGGGACTTCACCGACCACTATAGGTCATGGGCTACTACTAGAGGTATGAACCTTCATTTATGAAAGACCATTGATCCTTCACGTATTTCCTTTACATCCATTAAATCATGAAAGCCCATTATCGATTGTCTTGTTTTGCAGGCGTGGGTGTACTCCTACTTTTCGGGCTTCGCGCCCAAGAGTACGGAGCCTGAGCCGAGGGCGTACCCAGTTGTGAGGGACTGGGTGGTGTGACATAGGAAGAGCCATCGCTCTTCTTATGATGTTTGGCAACGGGGCGTAATTGCCCTAAAGCTGAGTGGCGTAATTTTCTTGAATCACTTTTCCTTTTATTTGCTCATTGTCTTTTGAAATGATCATAGGTATGACCTATTTGTTTAGCAACGATCATAGGAATGACCTCTTTCTTTCTCATCTTTAGTGGGTGCCCAGACCTTGGGTGAACTATCCTGGTGCTCCGGCCTTCATGGCTGGGGTCCTTCGACTTAGGAGCTCGAGTCGGTTGCTACAGAGGACGTCCATGGGACCTGTGTGGTACCTGGGCAAGCGTTTGACTCGTCAGTGCTCTAGCGATGCTTTCAGGGTTCCCATAAACCCTCCTCGGATGATGTATAGGGAGCTTTCTGATGCTGAGAGGGAGGCTGACTTGGCGAGTGTTGGCGGTGACGCTCTTCTTCTTCCTGGCGAGGAGTACGTCTTGTTTGTTCGCCAGAGGCTGGCGTACTGGCCGACCGTGGTAAGTATTTTACTTTCTCTTTTTGCATTGATTTGATGAATGACGAATGATCTTTGAATAAAATATCATTTGAATTTTGCTGGAGATCGAGGCGGCGGGCGTCGAGCCCCCAGCGTACCCAGAGACCCTTGAGTACACCGACGCAGCGAGGATGACGACCATCTCTGAGCTTCGTGACTTTGGTGAGGCAGTGACAGATGACGGCCTGGAGGAGTGGCATCATTTGGTTAGGAGGGTAAGCCCCCAACTTTGTTTGATTTCTGTTATTGTATAAGAATACATTAGCTCATTTGTTGAAAATCCTTTGTTTTATTGAATTGCAGGTGGCGCCATCTCAGCATGTGGCGTTGTGGAGGGTGGCCAACCGGCTGTGGGCCACGGCCACTGAGGCACTTGCTGGTGGCCGGGGGCGACTGGTATGAACCTTTCATCCTTTTTACTTTGAGCTTTTGTTGTAATTTCTCGCATTTGTTTGAAATGGTTGATTTGAAATGGTTGAAATGAGGCATTTCTTTATCATCTTGCAGAGGGAGCGAGACTTGGAGCGCGAGCTGGCGCAGTCCCAGGACGAGACGGCTTGCCTGTTGAGAGAGTTGGAAGTCAGGGATGCTGAGATTGCCGCCCTTGAAGCTACCGTGGCTGAGTTGAGTGGCGACCAGGAGTAGTTGCTTTCTCTTTTGTTGTTGTTTGACTTGTATATATTTGTACATTTCGGCCTTTGTTTTGTACTGTCAGACTTGTTTTGGGCGAAAGCCCCAGTTGGTTGAACTTTGTGCTTCAGTTGTATATATAAAAGCCCGACTGCCTTCGATGTTGGGCTGTATGTTGTTCATCCATGTTAGCTTAGGAAACAGGTTTGGTAGATGACGGTTTACGGTGTCATGCTGCCGAAATTTACACAAAATTTACACACATGACACATAATATTTACGTGGCTTAAATTAGCGCGAAATGAGAAAAGGCAAAAAAAAGTGCCCATGAATGAGCAAAATGACTTGGAAATTTGGCAATTTTGCCCAGAAATGAGCGAAAATGACAAAAGTGCCTGTTTTAAGATGATCGGACGGTAGGGAGGGCTACCCTTAAAAAAACGTAAAAAGAAATGTATAAGTTTGAAAAAAATGTGAAACGGAGAGTGAAATGATTCCCCTAAAAAAATGAATGGTAAGTGTGCTTGACACGGTCGTTTCGTATCAAAAATAAATACCTAAGTACAACTAACTAATAGCTAGCAGTAAGAAGGGTCGATCTCCACAGGGAGGCAAAGTTGCTATCTTTCTGTTTAATTCAGTCTGTCAGGGTGTCACAGGAAATGGGGGTTTTGATTGTTGAACTAAACTAATGAAAAGGCAAGAGAGGAATAAGCGCAAGAAATTAACAAAAAGAGAAAGGAAGTATGCTAGGAGTCGGTCTACCGTGGCAGCTATCAGATCTTATACTATCGGGAATACTAAGGCGATTAGACTATTGATAAGAAGAGCTATGGTCGTCACCTTTCGGTCCTTAAACCGCCCTAGAGCGTAAACAGCTTAACTTTCGCCCTCACTGCAATACCCTATTGTAATTAAGGAAGCCTTCCCTTCCAATATTTCGATCCAGGTCGGGGTTAACTAAATTTATGGTCTCCTGCATGCATTCATTCGACCGGATAACAATTAAATTGCCTAATACAATTCCTATCGCAAGACTAATCTATATAAGTCAATTAAAACATCGCTACCACGGCTTCCCTAATCCTAACATACCACGGGGAATTAGCTACTCATGATAAAATAAACAAGAACAAGAATTAAAAGAGAATTAAACATTAAATTAAGAAAGAAAAGGGAAGAAATGTTACTGAAATAATGATCCGGAATAAAAAGCAAAGTAACAGTGTATCGTTCCAAGAGAAAAGAGAGAGTCAGAGTGTCTCCGGATAAAAAGAGATAGTTTAAACTGACGTCCTAACTCCTATTTATAAGAAAATAGGAGTATAATTAAACCTAAAGACGGAATTAGAGCAAAAAGCCAAGCCCGTAAAAGATTGTTGCTCGATCGAGCACTTAAGGCACTCGATCGAGTGATATTCCTTAGCATTCCTCTTGATCGAGAACAATTCCTCTCGATCGAGGACTTCTTTCCCTTTAATCACTCGATCGACCAATAGTAGCTCTCGATCGAGCAAATGGGCTCTCGATCGAATAGACATAGTTCTCGATCGAGCACTTCTCAACGCGTAATTCCTGCTTCGCGCACTGAACTTCAAACGGCTGCCATTCCTTCGTTACTTGGACAAATAGGGCGTGGTTGGTGGCGTTGGAAAGCTAAGAGGATAAGCTTCCACCTCCAACTGGAATCACCTTAATAACTATTGTAGAACTCGAGATATGGTTCTTACAAGAAGGAACTAGCAAATTGAAGCACTCTCTTGGCTCGCCTAACTTCCTTACTCCATTGCGCATCTCAAAATAGTACTTTACCGCTCCAAATTCACTCTTCCTCCAAATGCATGCTAAACGGACGGCTAATGGCTTGATTTCACTACTTTTGGATTCATTCCTGCAAATAAGACAAGGTAACCCAAAGTAGCATATTCGGGGCATTTCGTAGCAATAAACTACGATAAAAGCATGGAAATACGTGCATAAAATAGGCTAAAAAGACTATATAAAATGCACGTATCAAATCTCCCCAAACCAAACCTTTACTCGTCCCCGAGTAAACTAAAATGCAACTAATGGAACGGAAAAAGATAACTCAGAGCTAGCTACAAATGCCCACTTAAGCCAATTTAATGCAAGCAAACTAACACTTATAGCTAAATAGTCAAATGCAAACGAGTTATAAGATGTTTATAAAAGTAGCTGAACCGTCGACCTTGCAAGACCTTAAATAATGGACTCTCACGGGTCACTCTTCTCTCATGAAGCAAAGGTAAGCATATGAATGTAAGAGAGAAAGAAAAATAGTCGCTCACCTAGACTACGACCCACATAAACATGCATGCACCTAATATGATAGACAATTCTAGCTACCAAACATACATTCCAACCAAACAAGGTCCTGTCACAGCCGAGGGCTTACAAAAATATGGTAAAGTGAGGCAATGGGTAAGAAAAGGCAAAACATTTATGGGAATGTGGAGGTATAGGTGATCAAGCTAGTACCTAAACAAAGCCATATATCAACATCCGATCCTTAAGCAATTATGAATTAAGCACATGCCCTTCATTTGGCATAAAATCTCACCAAACCAAACCAAACATACTCCTCAAATAATGTAAGATAGAACATAAGAGCAGAAACCGTCTCATGAAACATCTTTTTTTTTTCATAATCTTTTTTTTTTCTTTCTAATTTTTTTTTCGGTTTCTTCTTTTCTTTTCTTCACGTTTTTTCTGTTTTGTTTTTTTCATTTCTTTTTTTTCTCGTCCTCCTTTTCTCCATGAATACCAACTCCAATTCAACAGAATATGCGCCAATATTTGATGCAATAGGCAATATACCGCAAAACAATCGAAACTAGCTTGACAAGGCAGGCTAAATTTGGATGTAGCTAAGGGTCAACTGGCAAGTTTGGCTAATGTGGAGTTTATGGGTAAAATGAAAGAAAGGGAATTTGTAAGCACCTCCCCGCATGTGACACCAACCACTAACCCGAATGTATGACGGCAAAAAGCAATTGAATTTCATATATGTGCAAATTGATGAACATGTTATGCAAGGAGTAACTACTCACAATCCTACATGAAACTGGTCATGAATGACACCAGTTTATAAGGCTCTAAATCTTAGAAATTATAAGTAGGTTGCCAAAATCTCAGGTCAAGTCTATATGTTCAGCTAAATTTTAACATTAACTCGTAGATTATGCAAAAGACGAAGCTAAAAGATAACAGTTCAATGCAAGGCTTAAGCAAAAAGACAGTTGCAGTGCAATTTCATCACTGAAATCTACCGTTCCGACTCAACCTATATGCTAAAATAGACATGAAATTTTTTTGAATTTAACAATTTTCTGATTTTTATTGAATTTTTTTGAATTTTTATGAAATAAATAACCATGCAAACAGAAAATTAAACGTGATAACTGAAATGCAATAAAAACAATATGCAGACACGGATATGGATGCATAACCTCCCCAAACCAAACCGTACAATGCCCCCATTGTACCAAAACATGGAAAGGAAACGCAAACTAAAAGAGAAAGAGAGTAAAAGCGGAAAAACTCACAAAATGCGCGAATAAGGGGACCTCCCCAAACCGACCATGAAATGGGAGGTTGCTAAAGGCCCGGAAAACCGTCTCTGGAAGCTAATCCAAGTCAACAATACTCGGTCAAGAGGAATAGTGTCTGATCGAGTAGAATGGGCGCTCAAAACAGCTCGATCGAATGGGATTTAGGTCGATCGAGTGGTTTCTCATCCTGCAGGTGGTCGATCGAGTACAATTGCCACTCGATCGAGTGAATTCATCAGCAAAAGTGCTCGATCGAGTAGAATGACTACTCGATCGAGTGATCCTCAGTGCAATTCCTGCAAAACGCAATAAAAACAGCCCGCAACTAACCAAAACAAGCATACTGAGATAGTTTAGGGTATAAAAACCATTTATTACAACTTAAATGAAATAAAAATGCAAAATGAAATCTCCGGGTTGCCTCCCGGGTAGCGCTAGCTTCAGTCAGGTCCCAGCTCGACCTTCTTTTCTTCGAGCCTCTCTAATAGTCACAATCAAAACAGCTCAAAGCGCGCAACATTAAATCATAAACCTGCGCATGTGCTACACAAAAGCATAAGTAGCACAAAAGTGGATTACAGAAATAGGAAATAAAAATGTTTCACTTTTTAAGCCGAACAAATTTCCTATGTGAGCTCCTAAATTTATCCACCAAATATAGGAGCGCGGGAGCAACTGTCAATAAAGTAGGGATTCGTTTTGGATTAACGAACTTGAAATGATAAGGACGGTGAAAATTCGTTAAATTATGCGTCCACATATGAGAGGGTGTAGCATTAAAAGAAGGAGCACAAATTAAACGAGGCAATATACCGTTAAAACAAACAATAATGAAATTATCGCTTACTACCTCGGGTTGGTCGCTCTCAACGACGGAATCACTGACAAAGGAATGCATTACCTCATCCGTGCTAGGAGCAATTACCGTCTCAGCTTCTTCATCAACCTCCTCGGTGGAATCCATCCCGTAAATCGCAGACTTCAAGTGTATCCGACTTACCGTGAATAAGGGAGGTTCACCGTAACCGTCATCATCGTCAAAATCGTCATCCAAAATGAACCCAAGTGACGAATTAAAGCTCCCAATGGCCAATTCAGTCGATCGAGCAGAATAATCACTCGATCGACCACTTTCCTCCCGCATCTCGCTCGATCGAGTAACAAAATCACTCGATCGAGAACTATCCTCCTGCATGTCACTCGATCGAGAAGAGATATTGCTCGATCGAGGACTTTCTTCCTGTACAGCGCTGATATCCTCGCATAAACTCTGGAAATACGATAGAAATTCGTCATCCGAAATATAGAAATCATTTTCAGCATTGGGCAACGCGGGTTCTTCATGGGAAAAACCGCTCTTGGTCAAGTACACCTCTTCTGGTATCCGATCATCCAACCCAGCTGTTAACCGAGCAATTTCAGACTGCAGTTCAGTGACTTGAGCACCCATATATCTATCATATTCTAGAATTACGGATTTCAGCTCCGCGATTTCTTTTTTCAGTATATCACGAGGATCCTGTTGCGTTGGCCATTGATGGGGTGGATGTGGCGGCACAACTACAACTGCATTGTGCTCAGCGGCACCACATCCCCAAGATTTCTTCCTTCCCCAACTAGCAGGTTTCTCAGCTTGGGCTTCAAACTGAGCAATTAGTCGGGAGACAGATGTCATCTTGGCAAGAGGGGTCGAAGGTACTCAAGCCTTCCCTTCGATAATCTCCCTCAGTAGCCTGTCTAATAAACCTGTAGGCCTATCAAAACAGCACTAAAGAAAAAGATAAGAACGGCCTCAAGGTACTTAGTCTTCCCTTGAGGCGGAAAGACAAACAAAAATAAAACAGATAAAAAGCGTCGCCTCCCCGGCAACGGCGCCAAAATTTGACACGGTCGTTTCGTATCAAAAATAAATACGTAAGTACAACTAACTAATAGCTAGCAGTAAGAAGGGTCGATCTCCACAGGGAGGCAAAGTTGCTATCTTTCTGTTTAATTCAGTCTGTCAGGGTGTCACAGGAAATGGGGGTTTTGATTGTTGAACTAAACTAATGAAAAGGCAAGAGAGGAATAAGCGCAAGAAATTAACAAAAAGAGAAAGGAAGTATGCTAGGAGTCGGTCTACCGTGGCAGCTATCAGATCTTATACTATCGGGAATACTAAGGCGATTAGACTATTGATAAGAAGAGCTATGGTCGTCACCTTTCGGTCCTTAAACCGCCCTAGAGCGTAAACAGCTTAACTTTCGCCCTCACTGCAATACCCTATTGTAATTAAGCAAGCCTTCCCTTCCAATCTTTCGATCCAGGTCGGGGTTAACTAAATTTATGGTCTCCTGCATGCATTCATTCGACCGGATAACAATTAAATTGCCTAATACAATTCCTATCGCAAGACTAATCTATATAAGTCAATTAAAACATCGCTACCACGGCTTCCCTAATCCTAACATACTACGGGGAATTAGCTACTCATGATAAAATAAACAAGAACAAGAATTAAAAGAGAATTAAACATTAAATTAAGAAAGAAAAGGGAAGAAATGTTACTGAAATAATGATCCGGAATAAAAAGCAAAGTAACACTGTATCGTTCCAAGAGAAAAGAGAGAGTCAGAGTGTCTCCGGATAAAAAGAGATAGTTTAAACTGACGTCCTAACTCCTATTTATAAGAAAATAGGAGTATAATTAAACCTAAAGACGGAATTAGAGCAAAAAGCCCAGCCCGTAAAAGATTGTTGCTCGATCGAGCACTTAAGGCTCTCGATCGAGTGATATTCCTTAGCATTCCTCTCGATCGAGGACTTCTTTCCCTTTAATCACTCGATCGAACAATAGTAGCTCTCGATCGAGCAAATGGGCTCTCGATCGAATAGACATAGTTCTCGATCGAGCACTTCTCAGCGCGTAATTCCTGCTTCGCGCACTGAACTTCAAATGGCTGCCATTCCTTCGTTACTTGGAAAAATAGGGCGTGGTTGCTGGCGTTGGAAAGCTAAGAGGATAAGCTTCCACTTCCAACTGGAATCACCTTAATAACTATTGTAGAACTCGAGATATGGTTCTTACAAGCAGGAACTAGCAAATTGAAGCACTCTCTTGGCTCGCCTAACTTCCTTACTCCAATGCGCATCTCAAAATAGTACTTTACCGCTCCAAATTCACTCTTCCCCGGCAACGGCGCCAAAATTTGATACGGTCGTTTCTGTACCAAAAATAAACCTAAAAACAACTAACTAATAGCTAGCAGTAAGAAGGGTCGATCTCCACAGGGAGGCAAAGTTGCTATCTTTCTATTTAATTCAGTCTGTCAGGGTGTCACAGGAAATGGGGGTTTTGATTGTTGAACTAAACTAATGAAAAGGCAAGAGAGGAATAAGCGCAAGAAATTAACAAAAAGAGAAAGGAAGTATGCTAGGAGTCGGTCTACCGTGGCAGCTATCAGATCTTATACTATCGGGAATACTAAGGCGATTAGACTATTGATAAGAAGAGCTATGGTCGTCACCTTTCGGTCCTTAAACCGCCCTAGAGCGTAAACAGCTTAACTTTCGCCCTCACTGCAATACCCTATTGTAATTAAGCAAGCCTTCCCTTCCAATCTTTCGATCCAGGTCGGGGTTAACTAAATTTATGGTCTCCTGCATGCATTCATTCGACCGGATAACAATTAAATTGCCTAATACAATTCCTATCGCAAGACTAATCTATATAAGTCAATTAAAACATCGCTACCACGGCTTCCCTAATCCTAACATACTACGGGGAATTAGCTACTCATGATAAAATAAACAAGAACAAGAATTAAAAGAGAATTAAACATTAAATTAAGAAAGAAAAGGAAGAAATGTTAAAAATAATGATCCTAATAAAAAGCAAAGTAACAGTGTATCGTTCCAAGAGAAAAGAGAGAGTCAGAGTGTCTCCGGATAAAAAGAGATAGTTTAAACTGACGTCCTAACTCCTATTTATAAGAAAATAGGAGTATAATTAAACCTAAAGACGGAATTAGAGCAAAAAGCCCAGCCCGTAAAAGATTGTTGCTCGATCGAGCACTTAAGGCTCTCGATCGAGTGATATTCCTTAGCATTCCTCTCGATCGAGAACAATTCCTCTCGATCGAGGACTTCTTTCCCTTTAATCACTCGATCGACCAATAGTAGCTCTCGATCGAGCAAATGGGCTCTCGATCGAATAGACATAGTTCTCGATCGAGCACTTCTCAACGCGTAATTCCTGCTTCGCGCACTGAACTTCAAACGGCTGCCATTCCTTCGTTACTTGGACAAATAGGGCGTGGTTGGTGGCGTTGGAAAGCTAAGAGGATAAGCTTCCACCTCCAACTAGAATCACCTTAATAAATATTGTAGAACTCGAGATATGGTTCTTACAAGCAGGAACTAGCAAATTGAAGCACTCTCTTGGCTCGCCTAACATCCTTACTCCTATGCGCATCTCAAAATAGTACTTTACCGCTCCAAATTCACTCTTCCTCCAAATGCATGCTAAACGGACGGCTAATGGCTTGATTTCACTACTTTTGGATTCATTCCTGCAAATAAGACAACGTAACCCAAAGTAGCATATTCGGGGCATTTCGTAGCAATAAACTACGATAAAAGCATGGAAATACGTGCATAAAATAGGCTAAAAAGACTATATAAAATGCACGTATCAGTGCTCGTTTGACAGAAATGTCGATTTTGCCTCGAAAGGTGTCCCGGGGAACTTTAGGAAACAAAAATTTTGGTAATTTGGACGGAATTACCAAAATAATAACCTATAGGAATAGGAAATTATAACCAAAATAAATTAGGAAAGATCCAAAGCGAAAAGCCAGGAAAATCATTCTGAGGAAGAGGTGCCGCAAGAGCTGCGACCCTTCAAAGAGGCACAGCAGGTGCTGCGCCACTTCCCCAGTTGGCCAGTCCTGACGGAATTTAGGAAACGGCGTTTAGTATATATAGAGACGTCGGGGAGGCTTTTATTCTCATAATTCCTCCGTCTTTCTTCCGTCTATTATATAAAAAGTCCATATATTCTAAAAAAATTCAAAAATATGGATGCCTTCGAAAACCATCTCAAGGAGTGGACAAATGAATTCACAAGTGTGGAAAAACATGATATGGGCGCCTTTAATTTGGGATCCATCTTGAGTCTCAAATTAGTGAAGATAGTGAAACCTTTCTTGGATGCTTGTCTCGACTACTCGGACCCTAATTTTCACGTGTTCGCCTTTCCTGGAGGCGATATTTGTCCTTCCCCGGAGGAGATAGCCGCTATAGGAGGATGGGATCCAGAAAATGCATAGGCTATACCTTCTAGCTCTCAGGGGTACAAGGGTAAATTCAAAGATTTGTTAGGACTGACTATGGCGGAAGTCGATCGTCTTGTGACCTCGAAAGGAGTTCACATGCTTGACTTTGTTCCTCGATTCATAAACAGGGAAGACCCTTCTATATCTTATGTTGCAAGACGTAGGGCGTTTGGATTTTGTCTACTTCACTGTTATCTATTTCAAGGGCATGTTGGCAAGGAGGTGAGAGGGGACCCTTGTTTCATGAGCATAGTGGAACAAATGGAGCTGCGCAAGAGCGTAGCGTGCCTTTGCTTAGGAGAGATCATTCTGGGGTTAGACAACAGAAAATCCAACTGCGAGTTTCATTATTTGGGAAGTCCTATTATCCTACGGGCAAGAGCCTTACCTTTCTTTTTTTTTTTGTCTTTCGAATTTTTTTTTTTTTGATTTTTTTTTATTGGCTATGAATTCCCGTTATCCTTTTAAGGTATGGCTCATGGAGCGACTGCGGTTGATGGAGCCCCCAGTTATCATTCCAGGCTACCATGCACGATCGATAGTGATGAGGACCCGGCTCTATATGGCGGACTTTACTCGGATTTGCAACTATTGGGAGAATAAGTTGAAGAATGAGGGAGGCCCCTTGATCCGTTGGATTGTACCATGGTGGCATCTTAGGTCAGTTACCAAATATTCTTCTCTAGACCCTACTCGGTCAGTTCGCATTCCTAGTTGGTAAATATGGTATGTATCTTCCCAGAGAGATTAATGAGGCAAGTAGGCCTCAAGCAGAAGATCCCGAAGCTTGACATCGTTCCTCAGACAGCATCGGCACTAAATCATCGATCCAAAATAGATTGATCATTTTCTTTTACCAACAATTTAAGTTGACACTAATATGTTCACTTAATAAGGTAAATAGAGAAATCTTTGAAGAATTTCAAAGAGTTCAAGGAATCACGATTTAGTCGTGATGGGATTATCAAAGTGAAGACTTTGATATAAGCCAAAGGAAATGTGATATAGTATCACAAGTTAATCTCTCTTAGCATGCATTATGGAATAATGTGTGGATGGATAAGAAATCAAACGCTATTCGATATGGTTTGGACTTCGATCAAGTTACTTTGAGTTACTTGATCCTTTTGGGGATTTTATCATTTTGTCTAGATTATTTTTCCACTAAATCGAATCATATGAGATATGAAATGGTAAGGGTACCATGTTTGTAAGTTTTCACAAGAAACAAATGCTCATTTTTCCCTTTTCAATTATCACGAGTACGACGGGTTTGCGGCTCGTGAAGCTGTCTTTCTAAAATACAAGTTTATTTCTAGAAGACAGAGTGGGAGAAATTATTCAAGAGCCACAAAGAATGTTATGTCGCAAGAAACTGGTCTTTCTTGGCTACATGAGACGTTTTGTGTAAGATGTTGTTTCTTTAAAACCTAGGAGGTTAAATTCGTCACTTGTTGATAATGATGAATTCATGCTACTTTTAAGAAAGTAAAGAGCTTATAATTTACAAAAGAAATCGTTTGATTCATATTGATTACTTCTAGAAAGTAATGAACATATGACTTACATGAGAGTGTTTAAGTCACAACTCACTACAAGGCTTAGAGCCATGAAAATCCAATATAAAAGGCTTGATTAGTTGCAAAGGGTTTTGCACTAATAAAAAGAGATTTCAAAGTTTGATTGGTTGCCAAGGGTTTTGCACCAGTTGAAATGCTTAAGTCTATTTGGATCTTCTTAGGGATTGTGTTTCATTATTATGAAATACATAGCGAGGGAATCTAAAACTCACTTCTTCAATTAGAAAGAATGTATTCAATACATGTCTTGAGTTTAGTAGATTCTTGCAATCCTAAGATAATGTGAAACTTAAGAGAGAATCTTCAGTAGGACATCAATGAGTTGGAATCAATGTTTTGATTATGTTATAAAACCTTTCTCGATAAGTCGAGAAGTTGTGTTTATACATGGAGTTTAGTGGGAGTTACGGAAATTTTAATTAGTCCGATATATGGATGACATGTTGATCATTGCGAATGATTTAAGACTTTTTGGAGTATTATAATACATCTTTAATATACGGATTTATGAAGATAAATCCACGTGATATTAGAGTCAATAAGAAGTCTTGTGTTGATAAGATTCATGACTAGTTCAATTAAATTGAACATATTTGATTGATTCCACTTGCTTCCGCTGCCGGATCAATTAAATGAGTAATGATGTATAACACTTCATATACTTCGAGTATGATGAATTGTTTTTCAAAATCGAATTTAAGTAATCTTTGCCAAGTAAGCCATAAAGATTACCCTTAAGTGCATGCAGAAGCATTAAGGAAGTAAAGCAAAGTGTTTATGATGCAATTTTGTGTAAGGGTGTTACACAAGTGACAATTGACAATTGAGGTTGCGCATGGTTTCCGACAAAACCATAATCAAAACACATTAGGATGGTTAAGATACCATTGTGGCTATGATAATTAAGAAGTAGATTTTCTAGAATCGTTCTAGGCAATAAAGAACAATGAGAGATATTTATAACGGAAATTGAGTACACTTGCAATCATGAGATGTGCAAGAGGATGAGTCCCGCACACTGTGAAAACAGTGGGAGCTATTCTTAGGCTAGAGGACCTATGTCTTGATTGGATCTCGACACGTACTCAGAAAGTTTTGTGATGCAAATGTATACATTACAAAGGAAAACGAGTATGTAGTAAGGTTGTGTAAGGTACAAGAAATTGATAAAACCTACTAACCAAAGCCTTCTCAAAGGCTAAACATGATGAGTCATGTCATTTCAATTGAATTAAAATGAACAACTACGTACAAGATCAAGTCAGATTATAGAACATGAAATAGTAATCAGGCATTGACTATTCATGTGTGATAATCGCATTTGTCGTTCGAGTTTTATTTTAAAACTCTTTTATTATACTTTGTTACATCCAAACGGGTTGTAGAGACAATTGAACCCCGTTAAAGTGAACACGGATTAGCATAGTATTCGCCCATAGTCACTTGTATGAGGTGACGTCTCGAAGTGACTAGAGTGTGATGCGATTGATGGCAAGTTCAAGTGCCATACAGTCATGTGAGATGACTAGTCGATCACATAGGCAGATTGTTAGGAACACCTTGTCGGGCCTTATGACCGCTTATAGAGTTCTGGCAAATTTATATAGCCTGGTCGTGGCGAGAGCTACTATAGTATTCTAATGAGTCGATTCTTTTGACTAAAGACTATTCACCTAAGATGGCACGATTTCGATTAACTTTGATTTGTGTTACTACGACCTTCGTAAATGGGGTCAAATGGGCATATTTTGGGTTATGATGGCTGTGGCTAGTCGAAGGGAATGAGTGCGATAGGAATTGTCCATCCCCTTGTCAGGGTTAAAACAATATCTCAGGGCCACTCGAGGAGTAATGAACTGGAAATGCGTGGCCACGCTCGGAAAGTATCTATGATAGATAAGTCCGGTCAATCAGTTATTCTCCAGATCGAGGAAACCACTCTCGATATGATCACTTGCAAGTACGACCTGAAAGACACCTTGCATTGAGTGGGAGATAGTAATAGGACAAGAGAATTGGTGACGCACACTTGTCGAGGACAAGTGGGAGATTGTTGGGAAATGTGTCCTCAACAATAGTGCGATCACATGATTTAAATATCATTATTAAATCTCATTTTAAAGAATACCATTGGGAAGTATTTTTACTGTCAACTGGTCAACATATATCGGTAATGATTGGCTGACTAGAGTTTGACATTACTGTCGTACGAAGGTGGTGATCAGTTGACCCCCTAGGTCATACCTATAGGGCAATACTCTTAATTGATCATTTAATTAATCGTATAATGTTACGAGTTAATTAAATTACTTGAAAAAATTGACGGACGATTTTGGAAGTAAAATTTACGTATCAAATTGAAATGTGATTAAATGAGATACGGTCTGAGTAATCGAATTGTATCATTACTCGGATGAAATTATTGTTTAAAGAAACAATTGGAATTGAATGAATTATTATAAATACAATCTGTTGTGATTTATAAATTGGTAAAATATTTTGGCACAAGTAATTATGAAATTACTAAGTCGATTTTTGTATGTGACGTATTTTTATTAATACGTTGATTTTTAATATGTTAAAAATACATAACAAATTTATGTGACATATGACATGTGACATATTGACATTTGACAAAAATAATATGGATCCCATATTATCCTATGTGCCGAAAATGGGAAGGGGTTTAAACAAATATTGTGTTTGTTTAAGTTAGTGGTAAGCATAATGATAATTACTCTAATATAGGCATGCAAACCTAGTGCCTTTTGTCTAAGAGCACAAAGGCCATGTATAGGCCATTTCCCTCCACCCTACCCGGTTCTCCCTTGGAAAGAACAAGGAGTTCTTTTACTTATTATTTTGATCATTCACCATATGTTGTGTGTGGTTAGATAATTATTCATTCTCACTTCACAATTTAATTTTTAGAGAGATAAAAATTACACTCTTCCTCACCTCTTCTCCTACCCGGTTTTAGGAGAAAAACCAAACAATTTTTGGTTCAATTTTTCAATAGATTAATATTATACTAGCTCAAATAATATTAATTAGATTAAGAGTTAGCTTTGGGTATTATTCCTAAGGAGAGATCCTACACTTGGATCTTGTTCTTCCATTAAAGGAAAGCTCAAGAACAAAAGAAAAGGAGATTTCTTTTGTGCCCATTGGAACCGAAATACCATTGTAAGAACATGATTTCTTCTCTATTTTGTTTATTTGTTTGCATGCATAAAATCCATATTTAATTTTATGACAAATTAATTAAGACATATATGAGTATGTTAGTGTATATAGATCTACATTTCCTTCAGATTATTAGCCTAGCACTTCCACAAGTCCTAGCTTAATTAGGAAAGATTAGTTTTGAATAACCTCTTATTCAACTAAGCATCTTTCCAAAACTTCTTATTTCTCCTTTTGATTTGAAAAGTTAGAATTTCCATAAATCTTTACGTGTGTTCGAACTTTCTATAATATGTGCAACCTCTTATCACATAATAAAGTATCCCGTCAAATACCGAAATCGCTCATCGGATTCTACTTGAGAATTCATGACGTTTCTATTATGGCTAACCAATCAATCATCATGCTCTTATGCATATGATTCATAATTGGACATGTACATGATTATTCTAATGGCGGAAACATTAGTTACTAATAATCATGAGATCAACCGTTCATAGGTTTAATGAACGACCATGACTGCTAATGGCAATTCCATTTTCATCTACATGAATAACCTATGTGAATGTTGATACGATGTGTATCTCTTAATACTAATCCAACTTCCCTTGATGTAATTGGATTCATCATAGTCCATTTTCATCCAGAATTGAAAACTCAAAACTTCCTCTAAGAAGGAAGGTGTTCGCTCGTCATTCTTCAATGAGTGATGAGTTGTAAACATTCAAAGGATGATAGCTCCCACTAAATTCCATGTCTTCACATGACAATTTCCTAATTCCCACTCAATTCCACATATTTCGAAATTGACTTCTCAATCGAAACTTTTCAAGAATTGAAATATAAATTGCATTGCCAAGTTATTAAGATAAAACCATATATGTTCCCATCATATCCCTTCAAAATACCTATTTCGAAGAGGTCTCATTTTAACCTTACGGAAAGAGATTTTAAATCTCTAACACACTCATGTCATAATGATGTGTGGCAATGTCATTTATTAAATATAAGCAATATCTAATACACATCCTTCAAAATATCCCTTTCGGAAGGAGGTTTAACCATTTCATAATGAGGTTAAGCAATGACATTTGCGTGGTTAAAACTTGGCCATTGAAGATATCGGTATATCAATCTTTGCAACTCCATTATAACTAGTATGTTACTATGATTAATTTAGGCTCTTAAGTAAATCTCAAGGTTGAAACTATTGGTCAAAATTTATCATATAGAACTTAGTCAAAAACTTGTTAAGACTTTACATTAGTCATTTTTCTTCCAAAACTTTCTTTTGGTCTCCTCGTGTAGTTATCATAAGAATATGTTCTTTCGATTACTTCACTTGGTCTCTTTAGTCATATAGAACTTACTTGAGACCATAGATCTCATCTATTCGGTATACTATGTAAATAGATATACCCTCATTCAAATCATTCTCTCTTGCGTAGATCTTAATTTACACAAGTACTTCATTTACACAAGTACACAATTTTTATCTTGTCTCGTGTGTTGTGTCCTCATTTTTCTCCCACTCTATCTTTAGAATAAATACACTATAGATTCAAAGATAGTATATGAGACACAAATAATGATTTGAAGTATAAGGAGAACTACCTCATAGGTTGACTAATAGTTTTAGATTTCATATGTGTACTTGATGATTGACATAGCTTTAAGAGAGTTCATAGACTCAAAATCTCTTTATAAATGATCATACACAAGCCTTAAGCATGTGGACATATAATGAAACCCGTCATTATATTTGTCTATTAGATCACTTTAAGCGAATAATTTTATGTTTCTAAGAGCAAGCATTTAAAGATGAATTTTAGAACAAAAAGGATAAATGATAAAATGGGTGACTTGGGTTGCAAACCAAGTCACCATTATCCAAAATACAACCCATTATCCAAAATATCTTTCCATGTCGAACACGGAAACTTAAGGTTCTAAAATCCAAAACATAATTTAAAATAAGACAATGAAAAGCAAAGCTCCATAAAAGCTATCCCTAGCTTCTCGATGGTTTCTCATGCTTGCTTTTCCTTTCCCTTGTCTTTGCTTGGTGGAGGCCCTATTTACAATAAAAAGGGAGATACATTATCACAACTTTGCATCATAATACCATAGTTGAATTAGAAACATAAAAGAAGGATAGTCATTTACCTACTGGAGTAATCTTTCCAGCCTTAATATCACCAAGGTATTTGGAACAATTTCTTTTCCAATGTCCCATACCATGACAATAATGGCATTTATCAAGAGGACCCTTCTTGATCTTTGAAGTGCTAGCTTCATTAGGCTTAGCTTTGGTGAAAGTGGGAGCTTGCTTCTTACCCTTCCTTGCATTCTTTTTGAACTTCCCCTTACTCTTAGTGCTTATGTTGAGCACATCCTTTGGTGGGTTCACATTTAACCCCATGTCCCTCTCGGCTTGCACAAGTAACTTGTGCAATTCTTCAAGAGACACATCCTTGTCTTGCATGTTAAAATTCACCCGGAATTGAACATACGCTTTCACTTTGGACAAGGAGTGTACAATCCTATCTACAATGAGTTCTTTGGGGATTTCAACTTTTTGAATCTTCAATGTCTCGACAAGCTCCATAAGTTTGAGCACATGAGGGCTAACCTTTTGGCCCTCTTTGAAGTCGAGATCAAAGAATGCCGCGGCCGCCTCATATTGGACGATCCGCGGAGTTTGTGAAAACATTGTCACAAGCTTGGAGTAAATCTCATTACCATTGCCCATTTTAAAGGCTCTCCTTTGGAGGTCCGCCTCCATCGCAAATATCAAGACATTTTTCATTGCGGCGGACTCCTTTTGGTAAGCCTCATATGCTTCCCTAGTGGCGGCGGTCGACCTAGTAGTAGGTTTGGGTGGAGAGGCCTCGGTAAGGTAACGAAGCTTGTCGTCACCTTGGGCGGCCAATTTGAGTTGGGCATCCCAATCGGAGAAATTTGACCCATTCTTTTCAAGTTTACATCGATCCATAAAGGATCGGAGCCATGATGAACTAGCGAGAGGTGTGGCGTTTGGAGTTGGTGTTGCCATTTGTTATGAGAAAAAGAAGTGGTCTACAAAACAAAATATAAGGAGTAAAACAAATGTCGTTTTAATAATAATACTCGTAAAAATGTATGATTTAAACAAGTTTTATGCATTTTTCTAGTGACCTCTACCCAACTAGATAAATGATTCCAAGACCCAAATTCATATCAACTTAGGCACGGGGTAGCCGATGAAACCTTTATCAATATAACTCGGTGGATTAACTTTTAATCGATTCTACTTTTAGAACTCTTGGTCGATAAAATTACTCTAATGTTTATCTATAGCCCAAAACACATCAACAAGGGCACAGGGTAGCCGATGAAACCCTTATCAATAACTTTTGTTGAGTTCAATCCAAATTTCGAATAAATGTGTCCATTATCCAAACCCACATTAATTTAGGCACGGGGTAGCCGATGAAACCCTCATCAACATGAATTCGGTGGATTAGACATTTATCACCCACTTCCCCTACGTAACAAGGTTTGTACCCCGGGGTAGCCGAGTGCACTCCCTCGCGAAATAGGTTTTCATGGTTTCTACTATTTGGTAAGGCTATGTCTCAATTAATTGTTTTAGCGAGAGGTCATGTCAATTTATTATCTATCACGTTTTAAGTGAACTAAAGCGGTGAACTACGATAATTTTAATTGACACGGTCGATAAGCTCGATAAAACGACAATGCATGTTTTAGTTATGGCGATTTAGCGATGCATGTGACATAAAATAAAATGCAAGCATAAAAAATAAATAAATCCTAGTATGGCCTTTCCTAAAATAGAAAAACTATTTAACTATTACATATTCGGAAACCAACTCCATTGGTCCCTTGAACTTCGGTTGTGACACGCATCTCGAGGTAACACCGTCTTTATGTATCGCCATTCTTGAAGAAATCCGTCTTTGGGAACTTCGGAATGAATAAAATTACATAATAAATTACATAATTTCCTATTATACATTTGTAACTAAAATAAAATAAATCTATTAAATTACAAAACGGTGATACGAGATCACAATAAAATTACAACCGAATCGATATTCCCATACATTTCGGGAAATACCAATTAAAATCTAAGGCCATACTAAGTAAAATTACATAATTCAAAAATTACATAAATTAAAATTCTGACAATCATAAAGAAAATGCAGCATTATAATATGTATGAACATGCTCAATTTTATGCTAAATCGCCTTTAATTAGCCAATATCGTATATTACTCGGTTTTTACGGATTTGCGTGATTTCAACATTTTATAATCACAAAAATTACATAAATTCATATTTATGCATAAGTTAATTACCCTAACCTCTTAGGACTCAAAATTTAGTCTTCACTAATTATTTGACCATAATTAACTTATATTTATAAAATTGTTCATTAATGGACTAAAATTACAAAAATAAGCTATAAACTTCAAATAAAACACAAAATTTCAAATAAATTCAAAATTTGAAATTTAAACTCATGAACATTCTGGAAAAATACCATGACACTCATAATGTTCAAAAACTTGGGTCAAAAATTCCGAAATTTTTCCGGAAAAACAATGTTGCGGTTTATCGGTTTTTAATAAAATAATCATAAAACATGAGAAAAAATTTATTCATCAACTTTTCAATTTTAGATCTGAAAAAGATAATAAAATGCAACATTTGACGTTTTTCCTTAGTCATAGATTATGTTTTATTAATTTTTTTCACTAATAATGTCACTATTTATGCTATTTTTCTTCAAAAATCCATAAATCATGCAAAAAGACTTCACTATAGCCCATTATTTTACACACATCTTGTAAAATTTCATGTGACAACATATTAAATTTCTATGACCAGATTCGAAATTTAACTCATATTAACCTATTTTTCACCTAAATCCGAATTTAATAATGAAAAATCCATTTTTCGAGCATAACAAGTCCAAAAATTATGAAAATTTACAGGTTATCTCAAAATAATATATGTGACAACATTTCCAAAAATCACTGGAAAATTCGAAGTATAGCTAATTTTAGACCGAAAATGACATTTTTACTCATAAAATCACATTTAAATGCCATTATTGTAAAATATGAACAATAAAAATCCGTAAATTTAACCAAAATATCCTAAAACATTTTAGGACCAGAAATTTTAACATGCATTAATTAATTTTGTGATATATCATAATAACACAAATTTTACAAGTTTTATATGTTAATCTTTATAACTCGGAAAAACTTTTAACCGATTTGCATGAAAACAACCATGGCTCTAGATACCGATTGAAGGAAAAGTAGATCTATATACTCAACATATTCATATATGTTTTAATTTAATTTGTCATAAAATTAACTAATGATCTTATGCATGCAAACATTAAAACAAAATAAGGAAGAAACATTATTCTTACATTGGATGTTTCGGTTTTATGGGCACAAGAGAGATCACCTTTCTCTCTTGTTCTTGTGCTTTCCTTTAATGGAAGAACTAAGATCCAAGTGTAGGATCTCTCCTTAGGATTTATACCCAAAGCTTACTCTTAATTAAAATTAATATTATAAGAACTAGTACAATATTAATCTTGTGAAAAATGACCCAAAATAATTTGGTATTTTGTCTCTCTAAAACCGGTTAGAGAAGAAGAGGAAGGAAGTAATTTTATCTTTCTAAAAATCTTATTTTTGATGAGTGAATGAATAATAATATTTTTCACACTAATAATGTAGTGTATGTGAAAAATATAAGGCAAAAACCTTTTGTTTTTCCCTTGTGAAAAACCGGGCAAGGAAGAGGAGGGAAGGAAAAATTGAGCCAATGCATGCACTAGTTTGCCTTCACAATGCAAACTAGGGTTGCATGGCTAGGCTATGAAAGAATGATTATGTCTTCCACTAATTAAAATCAACACAATATCATCCTAATCCCCTTCCATATTTCGGTACACTTATAACATGGAATCCATGTTATTTTTGTCAAATTGTCAATATGTTACATGTCACATGTAACATAAATTTGTTATGTATTTTTAACATATTAAAAATCAACGTATTAATAAAAATACGTCATATACAAAAATCGACTTAGTAATTCATAATTACTTGTGCCAAAATATTTTGCCAATTTATAAATCGTATTT
Source organism: Silene latifolia (assembly GCF_048544455.1). Classification (NCBI taxonomy): domain Eukaryota; kingdom Viridiplantae; phylum Streptophyta; class Magnoliopsida; order Caryophyllales; family Caryophyllaceae; genus Silene; species Silene latifolia. The sequence goes on from NC_133533.1 coordinate 92,762,258, forward strand.
ATAATAATTCATTCAAATTTAATCGTTTCCATAAACAATAATTTCATCTGAGCAATGATACAATTCGATTACTCAGACCGTATCTCATTTAATCACATTACAATGTGATACGTAAATTTTACTACCAAAATCGTCCGTCAATTTTCAAGTAATTTAATTAACTCGTAACGTTATACGATTAATTAAATGATCAATTAAGAGTGTTGCCCTATAGGTATGACCTAGGGGTCAACTGATCACCACCGTCGTGACAAGAATGTCAAACTCTAGTCGGACAATCATTACCGATATATGTTGACCGATTGACAAGAAAAAATTACTTCCCAATTGTATTCTTTAAAACGAGACTTAAACATGTGATCATCATGATCAACAGTCGTGATCGCATTATTGTCGGAGGACACATATTCCAACAGTGGCGAGAGCTGCTATAGTATTCAAATGAGTCGATTCTTTTGACTAAAGACTATTCGCCTAAGATGGCACAGTTTCAGATTAACTTTGATTTGTGTTACTACGACCTTCGTAAATGGGGTCAAATGGGCATATTTTGGGATATGATGGCTGTGGCTAGTTGAAGGGAATGAGTGCGATAGGAATTGTCCACCCCTAGTCAGGGTTATAACAATATCTCAGGGCCACTCGAGGATTAATGAACTGGAAATGCGTGGCCACGCTCGGAATGTATCCATGGTGGATAAATCCGGTCAATCAGTTATTCTCCAGATCGAGGAAACCACTCTCGATATGATCACTTGCAAGTACGACCTGAAAGACACCTTGCATTGAGTGGGAGATAGTAATAGGACAAGAGAATTGGTGACGCACACTTGTCGAGGACAAGTGGGAGATTGTTGGAATATGTGTCCTCCGACAATAATGCGATCACAACTGTTGATCATGATGATCACATGTTTAAGTCTCATTATAAAGAATACAATTGGGAAGTAATATTTTACTGTCAACTGGTCCACACATATCGGTAAAGATTGTCTGACTAGAGTTTGACATTACTGTCGTGAGACGGTGGTGACCAGTTGATCCCCTTAGGTCATACCTAAAGGGTAACACTCTAAATTGATCATTTAATTGATCGTATAACGTTACGAGTCAATTAAATTATTTAAAATTGACGGGCGATTTTGGAAGTAATATTTACGTGTCTCATTGAAATTTGATTAAATGAGATACGGTCTGAGTAATTGAATTGTTTCATTACTCAAATGAAATTATTGTTTAAGGAAACAATTGAAATTGAATGAATTATTATAAATACAATTTATTGTGATTTATAATTGGTAAAATATTTTGGTACAAGTAATTGCGAATTACTAAGTGGATTTTTGTATATGACGTATTTTTATTAATACGTTGATTTTTAATATGTTAAAAATACATAACAAATTTATGTAACATATGACATGTGACATAAGACAAATTGACATTTTGACAAAGATAATATGGAGTCCATATTATCTATGTGTTCCGAAATTAAGAGGAGAATTAGGCTAATATTGTGTTGATTATATTAGTGGAGAACATGATCATTACCTAAACACTAGCCATGCAAAACCTATTTGTCATTGTGAAGACAAACTCAAGCATGCATTGGCTCCCCTCTCTTCCCCTCTTACCCGGTTTTACACAAGGAAAAACCAAGGGTTTTTTCCTTATATTTTTATGATATACACTACATAAAATTGGTGTATTGAATTATTCATTCATCATCTAAAATAAGAACTTTTAGAAAGATAAAAATACTTTCCTCTTCCTTCTCTCTTAACCGGTTTTAAGAGTCCAAAAACCAAATATTTTTGGATCCATTTTATCACTAAATTAATATTGTTCTAGTATACATAATATTAATTTTATTAAGAGTGTGCCTTGGGTATTATACTTTGGGAAGGATCCTATACTTGGATCCTTGTTCATCCATTGAGGAAAGCACAAGAACAAAAGAGAAGGAGATCTCTTTTGTGCCCAAATAAACCAAAATTCCAATGTAAGATAAAGATTTCTTCTTTATATTGATTATAGTTTGCATGCATAAGATCACCAATTAATTTTATGATTAAATTAACATAAAACATATATGAATATGTTAGTATATAGATCTACTTTTCCTTCAATGGGATGGCTCATAGCCCATCAATCCCTGCACACAAATAGTAGACTGAAGAGTTTTGGGATGGATGTTGATGGCTTATGTTATCTCTGTGGACTGGCGATGAGACACAACTTCATTTGTTCTTTGACTGTGCATTTAGCAGACGAGTTATACACTCACCGAATATGCGTACTGGCTTAAATCTCCCTGAGTCTAATGTCATGCACTGGTGTATCCACCAACCAGGCCTGAAAATTCAGAGAAAGGTAATGAATGCCCTAGTTATGAGTACTATGTACCAGGTTTGGCAGCAGAGAAAGAAGAGTAGAATAGAGTAGATGGTGATGAGGCCTCTGCGTGTGGCACATATGATCATGGATGATATGAAGAAAAGGATAAAGAAACGAGACAAGAGCAAGATGACAACACATGAACTAGATTGGCTAGGGAAATTAAAGTTTATGTAATTTTATGAAGGACTAGCCCTATGCTTCTTGTATTTGATAGAATATATATATAATATACTCACATTTTACCAAAAAAAAAAAAGAATGATCAAGACAGCGCAAAACTACGCCAAGAGGCGTTATTTTATACAATTCTCATTGCATGAGGAAGTATTGAGAGGCTAGTAGGTGTACGGCGCGTTGTCCTCTCTTGTCCATGTCTGGTTAATATGTACCATTAAGTTTGAAGTTTAGAATGTCTTAGAACCAAGGTTTTCCTTGATTTTCTTCCTCATCTGTAATCTGGTGTACATAGGCTGATTCTGACCGTCTTTCGATGCATACCGGCATTTCTATCATGTCGTCTAGCATATTAATCAAAGATGCAAGTTTTGCAAGAGCGTCTGCAAACTGATTCTCCTCGCGAGGTAGGTGTAGATAAGTTACCTGGTCGAAGAATTGGGCAGCTTGATCTATCCTAGCCTGATAGGGTGCTAAACTTTCACTTCAAATTTCCACGATCCATTCATTTGGTTGATGTTCAAGGATGAGTCTTCATGAACTCGAAGGTTCTTGATGCCTAAACTTACTGCCGCTTATAGCCCAATCAGGCAAGCTTCATATTCTACCGCGTTATTTGTTACCTCGAAGTCGAGTTTGATAGAGATTGGTGTATGCTCACCTTCAGGAGAAATGAGCAACACTCCTATTCCAAATCCTCTTAAATTCGATGCCCCATCAAAATAGAGGTCCCAAGAGTCTATACTAGTTTGTAATATGGCCTCGTCTGACCATGTGTCTATTGCTTGGGTGTTGTCGATGGGGTTATATGCGAAGAACTCGGCAACGGCTCGCCCCTTTATAACCTTCAGAGGTACATACTTGAGATTGAACTCCGAGAGCATTAGGGTCCACCTTGCTAATCATCCGTTGAGAACGGGTTTCTCGAAGAGGTATTTGACAGGACCTATTTTGGAATACACCTTTACAGAGTAGCTAAGCATGTAATGGCATAGCTTTTTTTTGCCCACACAAGAGCGAGGCATGTCTTTTTGAGAGGTGTGTACTTGCACTCATATTCTAAGAACTTCTTACCAAGATAGTAGATAGCTCTTTCTTGTTTTCCTACAGTTTCTGCTAGCATATCCCCCATGGCTGTTTCGGTTACTGTAAGATATAAACCAAGAGGTTGATCTTGCTGAGGAGGCATGAGCCTTGGTGGTTTGGTTATTATCTCCTTGATTCTGTCAAATGCTTTTTGGCAATCGTCGTCCCACATAGTATGGTCTGTTTTCTTGAGCTTCTTGAAAATGGGTTCACAGATCATAGTAAGCTTCGATATGAATCAGCTTATATATTGAACCTTGCCTAGGAATCCTCTAACTTCCTTATCCGTTTGAGGTTGTGGCATTTCGATAAGAGCGTTGATCTTGGATGGATCAATTTCTATGCCTCTCTGACTGACGACATATCCGAGGAGTTTTCCTTAAGTTACCCCGAATGCACATTTCTGGGGATTGAGCCCCATGTTGTACTTTCGCAATCTTAGGAAGAATTTACGAAGGTTGCTAATGTGCCCCTTCCTATCCTTGGATTTGACAATCATGTCATCAACGTATACTTCTACTTCTTTATGCATCATGTCATGTAGTTCGTTGATATGTGGCTCCAGCATTAATCAGCCAGAATGGCATAACAGTATAGTAGTAGATACCCCATTGAGTGATGATCGCGGTCTTGTGCATGTCTTCTATTGCCCTTTTGATCTGATTATATCCTACGTATCCGTCCATGAAGGATAATAATGCATGGTCTGTTGTATTGTCTAACAATATGTCGATGTGTGGTAGAGGGAAATCGTCTTTAGGACTTGCCTTGTTAAGTCTCTGAAATCAACACAAACTCGGATTCGTCCATTTTTTTTGGGTACGGGTACTATGTTGGCCACCCTGTCTGAATACTCGGAAACTTTGATGAACTCGTCTTTGAATTGTTTATCGACTTATTCTTTGGTTTTAAGATCTCATTCAATTCTCATTCGACGAAGCTTCTGCTTTACGGGTTTGAAACCCGGTTTGATTGGAATTCTGTGTTCTGCGATATCCCGGTCGATCCCTGGCATGTCTTTTTAGGACCAAGGGAAAACATCCTTGAACTCGTGTAGGAGGTCTATGAAATCGGCCCTTTCAGTTGGGTTTAAGGTTGTCCATATCCTAAGTTCTTGAGGTTCTAGTTCGGTTCCTACATTGATAGGTTCGGTATTCTCTATTACTGGTGCCCCTTCCCTTTCTTGTCATATTTCTTTAGCTATGTAGGGAGGTAATTCGATTGAGTCTGGGTCAGGATCATCCTCATTCAGAATAACACAAAGAGTAAGCAGAATCTAATTTATTCATTGATACCCGTCGTTGTGAGTACCAAAAATAAAATTTATAATTTCCTATTAAGACTAACCTAGGCTAGTGGTAACAGGGTCGAACCACAAGGAGGCAGACGTAATTTCTAGTTGTCTAATAATAGTCTAAAGTAACAATTGTGGGGGTTGATTTGAATTAGTCTAAGACTAAGAATAAATAAAAACAATAAACTAAAAAGACGGATTAAACAGATAAAGAAGGGGTACTAGGATGGTCGGGTCATTATAGCTTCGGCGGCAGCAGACTAAACAGGTCCAAATCGAACACAAGTGAGGCGGGAAATAAGAGGTCCACTCTTAACAAATAGCATCTTTCGATCTCGCTATAGGTCCCTAATATCACTAATACTGACTCTCGTCCTGAAGAGTGACTAACGGTCTAAACTATACCTATCTTTCGACCTCAGCACAGTTTAGTCATTTTAATTGATGGTCTAACAACTTACCCTATCTTTCGATCTAATGGGTCAGTCATAAATTAAGTATCTAACTGGTCGCATGCATTCGATTCGTTAAATACAACATTAAAACAATTAAAACGAAAGATAAAACCCCACGAGGTCGGGCCGATCGACCAAGAATGTCGATCGATCGACCGACACGCGAATCGAGCCGTGTTCAATCTATTGCCGCCTATGCTATAATTCGCCTACATCCTAGCACAAATAATCTAGCTACTCATGCTGAGGGTAAAAACAATAATAACGATGATAAAACTAACTACTGAATTCATGCTTGAAACGATAAAGTAAACAATTAACATAAACAATTATTTGGTTGCGGGAATCTAGCTAGCAATTCTATACCAATGATGAAATAAAACAATAAACTGAAATTAGGGCAGATGAATACCGAATTTGCAGAGGAAAGATTAGGAATAAGAACCAAAGATCCAATGCTTAACAATAATCCAAACCCTAATTCCAAAACTAAATATTACTGTATGAAAACTTGAGTCTAAATCGAGATTCGAAACTTAGCTAAAAACTGAATGTCAAACTTGGTATTCTAGGTTACGTTATATAGCAAATAACGTAACATTAATATCAAAACCTAAAACTTAATGGGCTTATGCTTCCTCAGTCTTTTAATTCTCGTCTGGAATAGCAATTGGGTCGATCGACTGCTGGAACTGGTCGATCGACTGATCTTCAATAAACAGTAGCTTCTGGAACCTGATGGTTGGTCGATCGACTAAGGGTGGTGGTCGATCGACTGCTTGAGCTGCTACTTGTCTTTTATAATCTCGTGGATTTGTCTTTTGCGCCTTTAATTGCGCACCAAGCTCGTTCCTCGGGTGAATACTTCACGTCATATGCAATGCAGGATACTCGGGGACGGATTTAGCTCGATTTCCGCTGGATTCTTCACATTTCTGCAATAATGTACAAAAATACGGAAGTAGACGGAAGTAGGGAGAAATGTAGCATAAACTACATGAATGAGCTCTGAAATGCGTGTAAAATGGGATGTAAAACATCATATAAAAGACACGCATCAAACTTCCCCAAACCAAACCCTTGCTTGTCCCCAAGCAAGAACTAGACTCGATCTAATGACCTAATGGAATGAGTTCAATCTCAGAGCGAAATGCAACGTGTAAGACCTAAACCAATTTAATGCACAACCAACAATCAATTAGCAAATGAATCATGCAAACGAGTTATGTAGTCGTTAGAAAGTGCTGAACCGTCAACCATAGAGACTTATCAAATCGGACTCTCACGGGTCGCTCATATCACACATAAGCACAGGTGAATATATAAGAGAATAGAAAGAATTCATTTTGTAAAGACTCTCACCTAACTGCGACCTATAAGAACATGCCTGCAATCTAATATGAAAGTAATCTCTACAACCGTACATACGCATTCCAACCAACAAGAGACCATGACACATGCCGAGGTATAAATATGGAAATGTGAGGTATGGGTAGGAAGAGGCAAAACGTTTTATGGTAAAGTGGAGGTACAGGTGATCAAGCTAGTACCAAAACGGAACCAAATGACAACATCCTTCTTCTTGCTCATAATCAACAGAAACGGTGCTACAGCAAGCACAAATCTCACAATCTCCGGTATAAAAGTAATCAACTAACTCCCCATAAGGTATAAATGCAACATGGGAGCAAAAATCGCCATAAGATAAAGGATCGAGTTATGCGAATTGATTCTTTTTTTTTTTCCGAAGCTCAGTCGATCGACCTATGATGCCGGTCGATCGACTGCTTAAACAGTACATAACCCCTTTTTTTCATTTTTTTCTTTTCGAAGCATTTTTCATCTTTTTTTTTTTATTTTCTTTTCCATTTCTTTCTTTCCTTCATTTCGTTTCCCAACCATCATCTCAAAATGAGCATATGCCACCAAAAAACGAGTAACAATCCCAAGGACACGGACTACTAGATTGACAAAGGACAGGCTAAATGTAGGATGTAGTAATGGGACAAAAAGGCTATTTTTGGCAGTGTGGAGCTTATGGGCAAAACGAATAAGGGGAAACCTCTACCACATGTGTCAACTAACCACAGACCGAATGCATACAGGTATCAAGCAGATTAAATTCATATTTATGCACGTTGATATTGATGGAAATGTAGATTCATATACATACTTAACATACTCATATATGTCTAAATAATTTGTCATAAAATTAAAACGGATTTTATGCATGCAAACAAAATAACAAAGAGAAGAAATCATGTTCTTACAATGGGTATTTCGGTTTTATAGGGCACAAAAGAAATCTCCTTTTCTTTTGTTCTTGAGCTTTCCTTATGGATGAACAAGATCTAAGTATAAGATCTCTCCCTAAGCTTTATACCCAAGGCTTTCTCTTAATCTAATTAATATTATTTGAGCTAGTATAATATTAATCTAGGTAGAAAATTGAACCAAAAATATTTATAAACACTTATATTATTTCGGTTTTATGAGAGAAGATGAGGAGGATTTTTCTTCTCACTAGAACTTATTTTTGGATGATGAGATTAGAATGAAAATAATACACTACACTTAGTATATTATTAGGTAAAAATTATAGAAAAACAATGATGGTTTTTCTTCCCCAAAACCGTGTAAGAGGAGAGCTATTGGGGAGCCAATGCATGGAAAAATTGTTCTTCACAAGGAACAATAGGCTTGCATGGCTAGACTTGCTTTTTAATCATTATGTTTTTTCAACTAAATAAAACAATTAACTAGCTTAATACTTCCCCAATTTTTCGGCACTTTACATAATATGGATCCCATATTATTTTTGTCAATTGTCAATATGTCACATGTCATATGTGACATAAATTTGTTATGTATTTTTAACATATTAAAAATCAACGTATTAATAAAAATACGTCACATACAAAAACCGACTTAGTAATTTCATAATTACTTGTGCCAAAATATTTTTACCATTTATAAATTTACAACCGATTGTATTTATAATAATTCATTCAATTTTAATTGTTACATTAAACAATTATTTCATCCGAGTAATGATACAATTCAATTACTCAGACCGTATCTCATTTAATCACATTTCAATTTGATACGTAAATATTACTTCCAAAATCGTCCGTCAATTTTCAAGTAATTTAATTAACTCGTAACGTTATACGATTAATTAAATAATCAATTAAGAGGATTGCCCTTTAGGTATGACCTAGGGGGTCAACTGATCACCACCGTCACACGACAGTAATGTCAAACTCTAGTCAGCCAATCATTACCGATATATGTTGACCAGTTGACAGTAACAAAATTACTTCCCAATTGTATTCATTTTGATGAGACTTAAACATGTGATCATCATGATCAACAGTCGTGATCGCATTATTGTCGGAGGACACATATTCCAACAATCTCCCACTTGTCCTCGACAAGTGTGCGTCACCAATTCTCTTGTCCTATTACTATCTCCCACTCAATGCAAGGTGTCTTTCAGGTCGTACTTGCAAGTGATCATATCGAGAGTGGTTTCCTCGATCTGGAGAATAACTGATTGACCGGACTTATCTATCATAGATACTTTCCGAGCGTGGCCACGCATTTCCAGTTCATTACTCCTCGAGTGGCCCTGAGATATTGTTATAACCCTGACTAGGGGTAGACAATTCCTATTGCACTCATTCCCTTCGACTAGCCACATCCATCATAACCCAAAATATGCCCATTTGACCCCATTTACGAAGGTCGTAGTAACACAAATCAAAGTTAATCTGAAACTGTGCCATCTTAGGAGAATAGTCTTTAGTCAAAAGAATCGACTCATTTGAATACCATAGTAGCTCTCGCCACGACCAGGCTATATTAATTTGCCAGAACTCTATAAGCGGTCATAAGGCCCGACAAAATGTTCCTAACATTCTGCCTATGTGATCGACTAGTCATCTCACATGACTCTATGGCACTTGAACTTGCCATCAATCGCCTCACACTCTAGTCATTTCGAGACGTCACCTCATACAAGTGACTATGGGCAAATACTATGTTAATCCGTGTTTACTTTAACGGGGTTCAATTGTCACTACAACCCGTTTGGATATAACAATGTATAAATTAAAGATAAAAGACAAATGTGATTATGAACATGAACAAAAACAACACTTTTATTTCATTTCAAAATCTAACAAAAATTTGGTACACGTTTAAGTCCCATGGACGTAACATGTCCATCATGCTTAGCTTGCGATAAAGGCTTGGTGAGCGGATCGGCTATGTTGTCATCCGTCCCAACCTTACATAACGCAATTTCCTTTCTATCAATAAAATCTCTTATTACATGATACTTTCTAAGTACGTGTCTAGATCTATTACTAGACTTTGGCTCTTTAGCTTGGAAGATCGTCCCACTATTATCACAATAGAGAGTGATGGGATCATCGGCGGTAGGTACTACTTTTAGACCTTCCGTGAATTGCTTGATCCACATAGCTTCCTTGGCGCTTCGATCTTTGCTATGTACTCACCTCCGTTGTAGAATCCGATTCTGACTTCCTTGAAGCTTCTCCAGCTTATGGCACCACCATTGAGCATGAAAACAAAACCAGCTTGTGATTTCATGTCATCTCTATCTGTTTGAAAACTTGAGTCCGTGTATCCATTAACACGCAACTCATTGTCTCCTCCAAATACAAGGATAGAGTCCTTAGTTCTTCTCAAGTACTTAAGGATGTTCTTGACACAATCCAGTGACTCTCACTGGATTTCCTTGATATCTACTCGTCATGCTCAAGGCATACGAGACATCGAGCGTGTGCATATCATGGCATACATGATTGATCCGACAATGAAGCGTAAGGGATCTCATTCATGCGTTCAACATCATGGGGTTCGGAGGGAGATTGAGTCTTGCTCAATATCGTCCCGGTTACCATAGGTACCAAACCCCTTTTGGATTTGTCCATGCTGAACCGTCGAAGAATCTTATCAACATAAGACTCTTGACTTAGTGCCAATATCCTCTTGGATCTATCTCTATAGATCCGGATACCTAATATGCGTTGTGCCTCTCCTAAATCCTTCATTTGGAAGTGGTTACCTAACCACTTCTTAACAGAAGATAACATTGGAATATCATTTCCAATGAGTAGTATGTCATCGACATACAAGATTAGGAACACAACATTGCTCCCACTAAATTTCATGTATAAACATGGTTCCTCAACACTTCGAGTGAAACCATTTTCCTTTATGACATGATTGAATCGATGATTCCAACTTCTAGATGCTTGCTTAAGACCATAAATGGATCTCTTAAGCTTGCACACTTTGGTAGGATTATTAGAATCAACAAAACCTTCGGGTTGTATCATGTACACCTCCTCTTCTAAATGCCCATTTAGAAAAGCGGTTTTGACATCCATTTGCCATATTTCATAGTCATGAAATGCGGCAATCGCTAACAAAATCCGTATGGATCTTAGCATGGCTACGGGGGCGAAAGTCTCATCATAATGGAGACCTTGGACTTGGGTAAATCCTTTTGCCACTAGCCTAGCTTTGTAGACATCATCATGTCCTTCTATGCAATTCTTGATTTTGAATATCCATTTGCATTGAAGGGGTCTTGCCCCTTTAGGAAAATCTACCAAGTCCCAAACTTGGTTTTCATGCATAGAATCCATTTCGGACTTCATGGCTTCAAGCCATAAGAAGGAATTTGGACTAGAGATTGCGGTCTTGTAGGTGGCGGGCTCGTCACTCTCTATAAGTAACACATCGAGTGTTCCATCTTCCTCGATAAGTCCCACATATCGATCGGGATGGCGAATTACTCGGCCCGTCCTTCTTAGTGGAGGAGGTACAACCGTGTTAGACGACGAAGGAACATCTTCTTGCGTCTCTACCTCGGTTTGTGGCTCTTGAACTTCATCAAGTTCAAAATTTCTCCCACTCTGTCTTGTAGAAATAAATTCTCTTTCTAAGAAGACAGCCTCACAAGACACAAACACTTTGTTATCTTGAGGTTTGTAGAAGTAGTAACCTCGAGAGGTCAAAGGATAACCTACAAAGATGCATTTTTCGGATCTTGGGGCAAGCTTATTGTCGGGTTTAGTCTTGACATAAGCATCACATCCCCAAATTTTCATGTAGGATAGATTAGGAACTCTTCCTCTTCATGTTTCAAATGGAGTCTTTTCGGTGGCTTTAGTGGGACTATTATTTAAAGATAGCATTGCGGTTTGAAGCGCAAATCCCCAAAACGAGTTCGGTAACTCGGTTTGACTCATCATCGATCGAACCATATCAAGTAGGGTTCGATTTCTCCTTTCGGCAACACCATTGAGTTGTGGTGTTCCGGGTGGAGAAAGTTGTGATATAATACCACGACTTTTCAAGTGTGAATCAAATTCAAGACTAAGGTATTCACCACCACGATAGGATCGTAGTGCCTTAATCCTTTTGTTCAATTGGTTCTCTACTTCGTTTTGAAATTCCTTGAATTTCTCAAACGCTTCACTCTTATGTCTCATTAAATAGACATGCCCATGTCTACTCAAGTCGTCGGTGAAGGTTATAAAGTAGTCATAATTTCCACGAGCGGTGATAGTCATTGGTCCACATACATCGGTGTGTATGAGTCCCAATAGCTCACTAGCTCGTGTCCCTTTACCACTAAAAGGATTCAAGTCATCTTGCCAAGTAGGCAATATTCGCATGTACCATATGATTGATAATCAAATGGTGTAATCACATTAGTCGAAATTAATCTTTTGATGCGATTCTCGTTTATGTGACCTAATCGACAATGCCAAATGAACGCTTCACTTGGGTCACTTGTTTTGAGTTTCTTTGATTGAATGTTATAAATATCATTTATCGGATTTGAGGTCTCTAAAATGTATATGCCATTGATGGAGGAAGCTTGGCCTATAATCAAGTCGTTCCTAGAAATAGAGCAACGATTGTTCTTAATGACAAAACAAAAACCGTCCATGTCTAGCATGGCGATTGAAATAATGTTTTTAGAGAGTGTAGGAACATAAAAACAATTATGCAAATACAACTCAAATCCATTTGGCAAAGCTAAAACATAAGTTCCCTTGGATTCGGCCGCTACCCGAGCTCCATTTCCAAGGCGTAGATCCACATCTCCCTTGCTAAGCCTCTCCACATCTCTTAAACCCTGTAAATGATTACAAAGGTGAGAACCACAACCGGTATCTAGTACCCATGTCGTAGTGGAAGTATAATTTATATCAATAACATAAATTTCTTTAGGAATTGTACCTTTTGGAGTAATGAGTCCCTCCCTTATATTTCGCAAATACACGGGACAATTCCTAAGCCAATGTCCCATGCCATAGCAATAATGGCACTCATCATTAACTTGCTTGAAGTTCTTGATTTTCTTTCCCTTCTTCTTGAACCTCTTGCCCTTTGAAGCAAGAGCTTGATAGCTAGAGCTCCCACTAGCTTTGGCATCTTTATCTTCCAGAGACAAAGACCCTATAGCTTGCATGAGGTAGTCTTCCTGAGACGGACTCACACGAGGTCTAGTAGTAGTGGGTGGTTTAGAAGAGGTGATGAAATTAAGGTTTCCATCCGAACCTATCCCGAAATGAAGTTCTCTAGTTGTATCGAAATCGTTGTTGGAGCAAATGTCATCAAGAACATTGTGATAAGAATCAATAGTGATAGGTGCGGTAGCATTTGATGGATTCATTGTAAAAAACTACAAATATGGAGGAAAAGGAAATATTAACATTTGTCTTTTAAAATCATACTCGTAAAAATTAACAAGATATGAACATTTATATAGTGACCTCTACCCAACTATTATAAATGATTCCAAGACCCAAATTCATATCAACTTAGGCACGGGATAGCCGATGCAACCTTTATCGATATAACTCGGTGGATTAACCTTTTAATCGATTCTACTTTTAGAACTCTTGGTCGATAAAATTACTGTAATGTTTATCTATAGCCCAAAACACATCAACAAGGGCACGGGATAGCCGATACAACCCTCATTAAATACTTTTGTTGAGTTCAATCCAAATTTCGAATAAATGTGTCCATGATCCAAACTCATATTAATTTGGGCACGGGATGGCCGATTCAACCCTTATCAACAAGAATTCGGTGGATAAACATTCATCACCCACTTCCCCTACGTAACAAGGTTTGTACCCCGGGATGGCCGAGTGCACTCCCTCGCGAAATAGGTTTTCATGGTTTCTACTATTTGGTAAGGCTATGACTCAATTAATTGTTTTAGCGAGAGGTCATGTCAATTTATTATCTATCACGTTTTAAGTGAACTAAAGCGGTGAACTACGATAATTTTAATTGACACGGTCGATGAACTCGATAAGACAATGCATGTTAAGTTATGGCGATTTAGCGATGCATGAGACATAAAATAAAATGCAAGCATAAAATAAATAAATCCTAGTATGGCCTTTCCTAAAATAGAAAAACTCTTTAACTATTACATATTCGGAAACCAACTCCATTGGTCCCTTGAACTTCGGTTGTGACACGCATCTCGAGGTAACACCGTCTTTATGTATCGCCATTCTTGAAGAAAACCGTCTTTGGGAACTCCGGAATGAATAAAATTACATAATAAATTACATAATTCCTATTATACATTTGTAACTAAATAAAATAAATCTATTAAATTACAAAACGGTGATACGAGATCACAATAAAAATTACAACCGAATCGATATTCCCATACATTTCGGGAAATACCAATTAAAATCTAAGGCCATACTAAGTAAAATTACATAAATTAAAATTATGACAATCATAAAGAAAATGCAGCATTATAATATGTATGAACATGCTCAATTTTATGCTAAATCGCCTTTAATTAGCCAATATCGTATATTACTCGGTTTTTACGGATTTGCGTGATTTCAACATTTTATAATCACAAAAATACATAAATTCATATTTATGCACTAGTTAATTACCCTAACCACTTAGGACTCAAAATTTAGTCTTCACTAATAAATTGACCATAATTAACTTAAAAATACTAAAATTGTTCATAAATTAGTCCAAAAATACAAAATAAGCTATTAAACTTCAAATAAATCATAAAATTTCAAATAAATTCAAAATTTGAAATTTAAATCCATGAACATTCTGGAAAATTACCATGACACTCATAATGTTCAAAATCTTAGGTTAAAAATTTCGAAATTTTCCCGGAAAAACAATGTTGCGGTTTATCGAATTTAACTAAAATAATCATAAAACATGAGGAAAAATTATATTCATAAACTTCTCAATTTTAGATCTGAAAAATATAATAAAAGGCAACATTAGACGTTTTTCCTAAGTCATAGATTATGTTTTATTAATTTTTAACTAATAATGTCACTATTTATGCTATTTTTCTTCAAAAATCCATAAATCATGCAAAAGGACTTCTTTATGGCAAATTATTTTACACACATCTTGTAAAATTGCATGTGACAACATATAAAATTTCTATGACCAGATTCGAAATTTAACTCATATTAACCTATTTTTCACTTTAAATCCGAATTAAAAATGAAAAATCCATTTTTCGAGCATAACAAGTCCAAAAATTATGAAAATTTACAGGTTATCTCAAAATATAATATGTTACAACATATCCAAAAACCACTGGAAAATTCGAAGTATAGCAAATTTTAGACCAAAAATGACATTTTTACTCATAAAATCACATTTAAATGCCATTATTGTAAATTATGACCAATAAAAATCCGAAAAATTAACCAAAATATCCTAAAACATTTTAGGACCAGAAATATTAACATGCATGTAATAATTTCGTGATATATCATAATAACACAAATTTTACAAGTTTTATTTGTTATTCTTATAACTCGGAAAAACTTTTAACCAATTTGCATGCAAACAACCGTGGCTCATGATACCGATTGATGGAAATGTAGATTCATATACATACTTAACATACTCATATATGTCTAAATAATTTGTCATAAAATTAAAACGGATTTTATGCATGCAAACAAAATAACAAAGAGAAGAAATCATGTTCTTACAATGGGTATTTCGGTTTTATAGGGCACAAAAGAAATCTCCTTTTCTTTTGTTCTTGAGCTTTCCTTATGGATGAACAAGATCTAAGTATAAGATCTCTCCCTAAGCTTTATACCCAAGGCTTTCTCTTAATCTAATTAATATTATTTGAGCTAGTATAATATTAATCTAGGTAGAAAATTGAACCAAAAATATTTATAAACACTTAATTAAATCTCCCACTTGTCAAATTGATTATTTAATTAATCGTATAACGTTACGAGTTAATTAAATTACTTGAAAATTGACGGACGATTTTGGAAGTAATATTTACGTATCAAATTGAAATGTGATTAAATGAGAAACGGTCTGAGTAATTGAATTGTATCATTACTCGGATGAAATAATTGTTTAATGTAACAATTAAAATTGAATGAATTATTATAAATACAATCGGTTGTAAATTTATAAATGGTAAAAATATTTTGGCACAAGTAATTATGAAATTACTAAGTCGGTTTTTGTATGTGACGTATTTTTATTAATACGTTGTTTTTTAATATGTTAAAAATACATAACAAATTTATGTCACATATGACATGTGACATATTGACAATTGACAAAAATAATATGGGATCCATATTATGTAAAGTGCCGAAAAATTGGGGAAGTATTAAGCTAGTTAATTGTTTTATTTAGTTGAAAAAACATAATGATTAAAAAGCAAGTCTAGCCATGCAAGCCTATTGTTCCTTGTGAAGAACAATTTTTCCATGCATTGGCTCCCCAATAGCTCTCCTCTTACACGGTTTTGGGGAAGAAAAACCATCATTGTTTTTCTATAATTTTTACCTAATAATATACTAAGTGTAGTGTATTATTTTCATTCTAATCTCATCATCCAAAAATAAGTTCTAGTGAGAAGAAAAATCCTCCTCATCTTCTCTCATAAAACCGAAATAATATAAGTGTTTATAAATATTTTTGGTTCAATTTTCTACCTAGATTAATATTATACTAGCTCAAATAATATTAATTAGATTAAGAGAAAGCCTTGGGTATAAAGCTTAGGGAGAGATCTTATACTTAGATCTTGTTCATCCATAAGGAAAGCTCAAGAACAAAAGAAAAGGAGATTTCTTTTGTGCCCTATAAAACCGAAATACCCATTGTAAGAACATGATTTCTTCTCTTTGTTATTTTGTTTGCATGCATAAAATCCGTTTTAATTTTATGACAAATTATTTAGACATATATGAGTATGTTAAGTATGTATATGAATCTACATTTCCATCAGATATGACATGTCTCATAAGGAGTACTACTCACATCCTAGATGAACTGGTCATGAATGTCACCAGTTATAGGCTCTAAATCTCAGAAATATGATGTAGCTTGCCAAAAATCTAAGTCAAGTCTCAAGTTCAGCAAGAATTTTAACGAAAACTCGTAGACTATGCATATATGATTCTACTAATAACATGTCAATCAAGCAAGGCTCAGGCAAAACAGGTGCAGAATGCAATATCATCCTTGAAATACTACCGTTCCGACTCGACCTATATGCTAAAATAAACGTGCATTTTATGAAATTTTTTGAAAATTTTCTCAATTTTTTTTTGGATTTTGTATATATAAGGGAAATAAAATAAACAATACAAGACAGAACTGTAAACGTGAACGCAATCAAATGATATGCGACGCAAAACCCTTCCCCAAACCAAATCGCACAATGTCCCCATTGTGCAAAATCATGTAATGAAGAAAAATGGAAAACGGGAATTGCGAGAAAATTAAATAAATAAGACTTGAAGAGGAGATCAGGAACTCACAAGACTTTAAGCGCAGCAAAAAGGAAACCTCCCCAAACCAGCGTGAGCTAGGAGGTTTCAGTAGCCAGCAGTGCTACTAATAAGTACCTGAAAGACAAATAAAACCCACGCATAAAACCGAGAAAACAACTTTAAAGCGGTAAATATGTGCACAAATGATAAAATTTAGAAGAAATAATTAATTAGACGGAAAATAAAGTGGAGTAGAAAACTCCCTTAAGTCCGCATATCGACCAAACACAGCAGGGGAGAGGTCGTGAATAGGTACAGCAGCGTCCCTGTCGATCGACCAAAAGGGGCAGTCGATCAACCACCGTCTCAGGAACAGTAGAACCTGGAAAGTGCAACTCAGTCGATCGACCTATGTAGCCAGTCGATCGACTAAAAATACTGCAGTACTCCTCTTTTCTTCGTATTTGCTCAATTACTTGAGCTAATGAGGTCTTAAAACCTGCAAGTGCACAATAATACGCGCCGAAAATTGCGCAAAACCCAGAATAAAGTCTAAAGTACTTAAAAATCCTAAGCAAACAAGATAAATGCGAAGTTTCGCGCACACAAAAGCAATAAAAAGTGTTTAAGAGCAATAAAATGTTTGGAAAACGTGTGACCAACTAGTAGTTGATCAAAAATGGCCACAGTATGGCCCACTTCGTCGGCTTCTGGCTACTAGAGGTAGCCTCAACGGTGCTTATCTTAGCAGCTGCACCCTTCTTAGC
Source organism: Silene latifolia (assembly GCF_048544455.1). Taxonomy (NCBI): domain Eukaryota; kingdom Viridiplantae; phylum Streptophyta; class Magnoliopsida; order Caryophyllales; family Caryophyllaceae; genus Silene; species Silene latifolia. Next base: position 92,780,265 of record NC_133533.1, read on the forward strand.
TTCCACGTCCGTATGGCTCAACGGATCAACATTCTCATCATCTCCCCAGTCAAGGATCTCTTCGGGCTCGTCAGAATCCAAATCAGACTCTCTGGCTTTGACCGGCTCGTCATCAACTACCTCATCAATTCCATAGCTCAGGCAACCAAGACCTCCTCTTTGAATGATCGGCTTCTTTGCTGCGGAAGCAACAAGCGGTTCGCCCTTCCCCAAACCAGCTCCTGCAATGTCTAAAACAACAGGATCTTCCTCCTTTTTGCTCCCAGCCTGGGGCGGAGGTGTTAACATAGGAGTAGTAATAGAAACAGGTAATTCAGGAAGCACAAAGTACGATTTCTTGTCAGAAACTGTATTGCAAGTCACAGGCCACATGGGGTCCTTTTTCTTAGCCGGTTGGGCAAAGACAATAGAATGCTTTCCCACTTTAAAAGTCAAGGTACCTAGACCGACATCTATGACTCACACCAGGCGGTGTGCGAAAATGGCCTACCCAAAATAATGGGAATATGAGCATCCTCAGGCATGTCAAGGACAACAAAGTCAACAGGAAAGAAAAACTTCCCTATTTGGACAGGGATGTCCTCTAGGACTCCTATGGGTTGGACCGCAGATTGGTCGGCCATCTGTACTGTCATATCTGTCACCGCGAACCTAGTCAATTTGAGCTTCCTAGCTAGACTCAATGGCATGACGCTTATACTAGCTCCTAAGTCACATAATGCCTTCTCAATAGAGAAGGTACCTATATTGCATGGAACAGAAAAGCTACCCGGGTCCTCTAGCTTATGGGGTGCAATGTGAGACAAGTAAGAGCATGACTCTTTAGTTAATGCGACAGTGTGAACATGTTCGAGTGACTTTTTCTTAGACAAGAGTTGTTTCATGAATTTAGTGTATGCTGGCACTTGGTTGACCAACTTAAGGAAGGGTACTTGCACATTCAAACTACGGATAACCTTTTCAAATTTATTGAAAGATACCTGTTCTTTTGTTGGCACTAGTCTCTCCGGATATGGGGCTGTAAGAAGTACCTTAGCCCTCTCCTCTAAATCGCGCGTGCCGGTATCCGTGGACTTAGGCTGAAAGTCCATCACCTTCTCCTTGTTGAAGCTTGACCCCTCTTCAGACCGTCGCAAATGTGAGCCATTGACCGTCATCGGATCGAACTTCGAGCGGATCGACCCATCAAAGACACTCGGGTCTTGTCCTAATGTCTTGGATCTGTCGAACCCCGAAACAAATAGTCTCTCAAATTGTCGGGCATCGGAGGACGAACAATCTCGCTATCAGCAGTAATCTTGGTCGATCGACCACTATCCTCAGTCGATCGACCACGGTGCATAGTTCCAGAAGCTGCTGTAACCCGCATATCAGTCGATCGACCGGGTATATCAGTCGATCGACTGATATACCTGGTAGACGCCTGTTTCTTTGATTTATTCATTGAAGCTTCCTTTTGACTTGTTTCCGGCTCATCTTTTTCAACAGCGTCCTCGACCATGGCAGGACCCTCAAGGGTGGACCCACTCCTCAAAGTGATGGCGTTTAGGTTCTCCTTTTGGTCAGTTTGAGTCGGTAAGTGTCCGGGAGCTCGAGTGGTACTCTTACTAGCCAATTGAGCAATTTGGCTCTCTAATAGCTTCATCCCGGCCTCTCTTGGTTGGGACTCCTTCAGCAACAAGTTCTTGAACTCAGCAAAATCAGAACTATGGGATTGTTGTTCTTCTTTGCACATAAGGAGGTTTTTGATATTGTTGTTGCTTTTGATGAGGGGGCACATAGGGTTGCTGCTGCTGTGGTGGAGGTTGAGTCGGATTCAAGACATTCTGGCTACTCCACCTCAAGTTGGGGTGGACATTCGGCTCATAGTACGTGTTTGTCTGCCTATAGTGTTGAAAGGCAGCACAAGACTCAAAGGGACTAGGGCAATTCTTCGAAACGTGTCCCTCAGCTCCACACCTTTCGCAGACGAAAGGACCGTCCGACACAGCATTTACTTGGTAAATACCCCCCTTTGAAGCTCCTCCTAGTTCATACTTGTCAAATCTCGCAGTAAGAGCTTCAAGCGCAGCAACAGAGGAAGATTCAAAGCAGCTCTCTCTCTCGGTTCCCTCCGAATTCCCATACACAGCCTTGTGGGTGGCTAGATCGTCAATGATCTTCCACCCCTTGGTTGCTCCCAAGTTCTCAGCAAATCGGCCATTGGCTGCAGCATCCAAAATAGCCCTCTGATCGTCATACAACCCATTATAGAAATGATTGCACATGCTCCATTTTTCGAAACCATGGTGCGGTATGGTTCGCACCAACTTCTTAAAACGGACCCATACTTCGTGGAAATTTTCGTCCGGCCCTTGTTTAAAGCTCGTGATTTGGGCTCTAATAGCAATCGTCTTTGAAGCAGAAAAGTACTTCTTGTAGAATGCCAATGCTAAGGAATTCCAGTCGGTGATCCCATGAACGGTTCGGTCCAGATCCCTATACCACTCCAGATCCCTATACCACTCCCATGAACAGGATCTTCCCCCTTTTTGCTCCCATCCTGGGGCGGAGGTGTTAACATAGGAGTAGTAATAGAAACAGGTAATTCAGGAAGCACAAAGTACGATTTCTTGTCAGAAACTGTATTGCAAGTCACAGGCCACATGGGGTCCTTTTTCTTAGCCGGTTGGGCAAAGACAATAGAATGCTTTCCCACTTTAAAAGTCAAGGTACCTAGACCGACATCTATGACTGCACCAGCAGTGTGCAGAAATGGCCTACCCAAAATAATGGGAATGTTAGCATCCTCAGGCATGTCAAGGACAACAATGTCAACAGGAAAGAAAAACTTCCCTATTTGGACAGGGATGTCCTCTAGGACTCCTATGGGTTGGACCGCAGATTGGTCGGCCATCTGTACTGTCATATCTGTCACCGCGAACCTAGTCAATTTGAGCTTCCTAGCTAGACTCAATGGCATGACGCTTATACTAGCTCCTAAGTCACATAATGCCTTCTCAATAGAGAAGGTACCTATATTGCATGGAACAGAAAAGCTACCCGGGTCCTCTAGCTTATGGGGTGCAATGTGAGACAAGTAAGAGCATGACTCTTTAGTTAATGCGACAGTGTGAACATGTTCGAGTGACTTTTTCTTAGACAAGAGTTGTTTCATGAATTTAGTGTATGCTGGCACTTGGTTGACCAACTCAAGGAAGGGTACTTGCACATTCAAACTACGGATAACCTTTTCAAATTTCTTGAAAGATACCTGTTCTTTTGTTGGCACTAGTCTCTCCGGATATGGGCTGTAAGAAGTACCTTAGCCCTCTCCTCTAAATCGCGCGTGCCGGTATCCGTGGACTTAGGCTGAAAGTCCATCACCTTCTCCTTGTTGAAGCTTGACCCCGCTATGGTCGAGGACATTGCTGAAAAAGATGAGGCGGAACCGAGTCAGAAGAAAGCTGGAACGAATAGTGGCAAGAAAAAGACGATTACCAGGTACATCAATCGATCGACTGATATACCCAGTCGATCGACCAGTCCGCGAGATACAGTAGCTTCTAGTCCTGTAGAAGTCAGTCGATCGACTGACATACATGGTCGATCGACTGACAACGCTGTTGATGGTGAGTCTTTTCATCCTCCAATGCCAGACAACTTGAGGGACCACTTGTTTCGGGGGTACGACTACTCTGAAAATATTGAGGCAAGACCCAACTGCTGATGGGTCAGTCCCGGTTCCATAATATGACCCGACGATGATTAATGGTTCATTTTTGAGACGGTCTGAAGAAGGGTCAAGCTACAACAAAGAGAAGGTGGTGGATTTTCAACCTAAGTCCACCGATGCCGGCATGAGAGATTTAGAGGAGAGGGCTAAGTTACTTCTTTCAGCCCCATATCCGGAGAGATTGGTGCCGACAAAGGAACAAGTATCGTTTAATAAATTTGAAAATGTCATTCGTAGCTTAAACGTACAAGTTCCTTTTCTTGAGTTAGTTAATCAAGTGCCTGCTTACATAAATTTATGAAGCAACTTTTGTCTAAGAAGAAGTCACTTGAAACTGTGCATACTGTCGCACTAACTGAGGAGTCATGCTCTTACTTGACCCATACTGCACCCCATAAGCTAGAAGACCCAGGTAGTTTTTCCGCCCCATGTAGTATTGGCACCTTTTCCATTGAGAAGGCCCTATGTGACCTAGGAGCCAGTATTAGTGTCATGCCCTTGAGTCTTGCTAGGAAGCTGAAATTGACTAGGTTTGCAGTTACCAACATGACAGTACAGATGGCTGACCGATCTGCGGTCCAGCCTATAGGAGTCTTAGAGGACATTCCTGTGCAAATAGTAAAGTTCTTTTTCCCTGTTGACTTCGTTGTACTAGATATGCCCGAGGATGCCCACATTCCCATCATTTTGGGTAGACCATTTCTGCACACTGCTGGTGCAGTTATAGATGTTGTTTCAGGAACTTTGACCTTTAAGGTAGGAAAGCATTCTATTGTCTTTGCCCAGACAGCTAAGAAGAAAGACCCCATGTGGCCAATAACTTGTAATACGGTTTCTGAAAAGAAATTCTATTTTGCGCTTCCTAATATGCCTGCCTCTACGCCTGTTTCTGCTGTAACACCTCCGCCCCAGATTGGGAGCAAATTGGAGGAAGATTCTTCTGTTTTGGATTTTGCAGGAGCTGGGTTGGGAAAGGAAGAGTCGCATATTGCTCCAGCCGTGAGGGAGCCAGTCGTTTCAAGAGGCGGCTTAGGATGTCTTAGCTATGGCACTGATGAGGAGCTTGAAGATGAGCCAGTCAAAGTGACGGAGTCCGACTTAGATTCTGACGAGCCAGAAGAGGTCATTCCTTGGGAAGATGTTGAAGCTATTGATCCGTAGAGTTCTGCGGATGTTGGAGTTGAGAAGAGTGCAGCTAAGGAGATGAGCACTATAGAGGCTACTTCTTGTGGCCAGAAGCCGACCAAGTGGGCCATTCCGTGGCCGTTCTTGATCAACTATTAGTTGATTGAGACTTTACATACATTTTATTGTTTTTTAAGACTATTTACCGTTTTTCGTGTGTGCGAGACATCGCATTTTAATAAGTTTGCTACTTCTTGTAGCCAGAAGCCGAGCAAGTGGGCTATTTCGTGGCCGTTCTTGATCAACTACTAGTTGATCAATTGCTTTCCATTCATTTTATTGCTTTTTAAGACTATCTATTGTTTTTTGTGTGCGCGAGACTTCGCATTTTAATAAGTTTGCTTAGGATTTTATACACTTTAGACTATTGCTTTGGGTTTTGCGCAATTTTGGGCGCGTTATTGTGTGTATTTGCAGGTTTATAGACCTTGATAGCTCAATTTATTGGGCTAATTGAAGAAATCAGAAAGTTACAGCAGGTATTGCAGTCTATCGACTGGCCTGTGTGGTCGATCGATTGAGCTGCGATTTCCAGGAGCTTCTGTTCCTGTTCACTCTGGTCGATCGACTGGGTGATGTAGTCGATCGACCGCTGTTGCTGCTGTACTTGTTTCGATCATTCCCCTGATGAGTTTGGTCGATTTGCGGAATCGAGGGAGTCCTTTCTTTGCTTTATTCTCCACTTAATTTCTGTTTTCTTCCATTTTCTCATTTTCGCACATAATTTTACCGTCCCAATTTTTGGTTTCTCGGAATTACGCGTGGTATTGTTTGTCTTTTCAGGTACTTATTAGTAGCACTGCTGGCTACTAAAACCTCCGAGCTCACGCTGGTTTGGGGAGGTTTCCTTTTCTGCGCTTAAAGTCTTGTGAGTTTCCGAGTTCTTACTTCATGTCTTATGTAGTTAATTTCACGCAAATTCCCGTTTTCCTTTTATTTCATTTTATGATTTTGCACTATGGGGACATTGTGTAATTTGGTTTGGGGAAGGGTTTTGCATTGCATTCATATGTTTTATTTCATTTCCGTTTCACGTTTGTTGCATTTCAGTTTTACATTGTTTTTTTTATTTACTATATATATACAAAATTCAAAAAAATTGAAAAATTTCAAAAAATTTCAAAAAATGCAAAACAAATGCACGTTTATTTCAGCATATAGGTCGAGTCGGAACGGTAGTATTTCAATGATGACATTGCATTTTCAGCTGTTTATTGCCTAAGCCTTGCTAATTGACATGTTATTAGTAGAATCATATATGCATAGTCTAAGAGTTTTCGTTAATTTATTCGCTGAATCTTGAGACTTGACTTTGATTATTGGCAAACTACTTTTATTTTTTGAGGTTTAGAGCCTATAACTTGTGACATCTATGACCAGTTTATCTAGGATGTGAGTAGTACTCCTTATGAGACATGTTACATAAATTTGCATAAATATGAACTTAATCTGCTTAATACCTGTATGCATTCGGTTCGTGGTTTGTTGACATATGTGGAAGAGGTTTCCTTTACTCGTTTTGCCCATAAGCTTCACATAGCCAAAAATAGCCTTTTTGTCCCGTCACTACATCCTACATTTAGCCTGCCCTTGTCAAGCTAGTAGTTTATGTTTTTGGGATTGTTACTATATTTTTGGTGGCATTTGCTCATTTTTGAGATGATGATTGGGAAAATGAAAAAGGAATGGAGGAAAGAGGGGAAATAAAGAAAGAAAAAAAAAATGATTCGAAAAAAGAGAAAGAACGCATGTGTACTGTAGAGGGCAATCGATCGACTGGCCTCATTGGTCGATCGACTGAAGCCCGAGAAAAAAAAAAAAAAAAAAAAGAGAAAATCAATTCGCATAATTCAAGTCCTTATTTTATGGCGATTTTTGCTCCCATGTTGCATTTCTATCTTATGGGGAGTTGATTAATTAATTATTATGGAGATTGTGAGATTTGTGCTTGACAATTAAGCACCCGTTTATTGAAGATTTTGAGCAAGAAGTTGGATGCTGTCATATGGTTCTGTTTAGGTACTAGCTTGATCACCTATACCTCCACATTCCCATAATTGTTTTGCCTCTTCTTACCCATTACCCCACTTATGCATATTTACCTCGGCATGTGTCATGGTCATCTGTTTGGTTGGAATGCATATGTATGGTTGTAGAGATTATTTTCATATTAGACTGCAGGCATTTTCTTATAGGTCGTAGTTAGGTGAGTGTCACTACAAAATGAATTCCTTCTATCTTATACATTATTCACCTTGTGCTTATTTGAGTGATTTGAGCGGCCCGTGAGAGTCCGATTTGATAAGTCTCTATAGTTGACGGTTCAGCAGTTTTTAACGACTCCATAACTCGTTTGCATGATTCATATTGCTAATTGATTGTTAGTTGTTGCATTAAATTGGCTTAGACTATTCAGTTTGCATTTCGCTCTGAGATTGAACTCGTTCCATTAAGTTTTAGGATCGAGTCTTGTTCATGCTTGGGGACAAGCAAGGGTTTGGTTTGGGGAAGTTTAATGCGTGTCCTAAATATGATGTTTTACACCCCATTTTACACGCATTTCAGAGCTCATTTGGGTAGTTTATGCTACTATTTGCCCCATTTCGTCTACTTTCGTATTTTTATGTAATATTGCAGATTTATGCGGAAATGAGTAGAAATTGAGCTAAATCCGTCCCCGAGTATCTCGCATTGCATTTGACGTGAAGTATTTACTCAAGGAACGAGCTTGGTGCGCATTTCGAGGCCCGAAAGACGAATCCACGAGAAGTTAGAAGTCAAGTGTCAGCTACTTCAGTCGATCGACCGCTGCCCTTAGTCGATCGACCAACCCACGAGTTCCAAAGAGGCTACTCTTGTTCGAAAGAGCAGTCGATCGACAGCCTTGCATGGTCGATCGACTAAGCCGCTAATTCTAACGTGAATAAGAAGATCGAGAATTAAGAAGCCCATTGTACATTAGGTTTTGGAATAAGAACTACGTTGTATTCCTATATAACGTAGCTTTCGCATTCAGAATAATCATCTAGTTTTTTTATCAAGTTTTTATCATTCAGTTCGAAGATACAATTCAACATTCATAGTTTAGTTCGTTCTTTAATAAAGTTTCTGTTTTGCATTCGGTTCTGATCTTCCCTTTTCAATTCCTTTACACGGTATTCTTCTGTTCTTATTCAGTTCTATTGCTTCCATTCGTAGTATAGAATTGCTAGGTTAGATCTCCCGAAACCAATTTATCGCTTTATGTTAATCGCTTGTTTAGATAATTTAAGCATGATTTCGAATGTTTTAATTGTTAAGTTTATTGCTGTTTTTATGATGAGTATGAGTAGCTAAATCCCCTGTGCTAGGATGTAGGGAATCTGTAGTATATGCGGCATTAGAATAGGACGACCTAGAGCGCGCCATGGTCGATCGACTGGGCTCCCTGGTCGATCGACTAGCCTTGTGAGATATACTTCGTTTTAATTAATTTAATTTCTATGTTTGACGAATCGAGTGCACGCGACTAGTTGAATGCCTAGGATTTGACCGACCCAATATAGATCGAAAGATAGGGAAGGGAGATAGCCTACCTAATTAAGACGACTAGATTAACGAGATCGAAAGATAAGTTAGTTTAGCCTTTTTAGTCACTTTACAGGACGAAAGTTAGTATTAGTGATATTAGGGACCTGTAACGAGATCGAAAGATGCTACCCGTGAGAGTGGACCGAGAGGACCTCTTATTTTCCCGTCTCACATGTTTGTTTTAGACCTACCTAGTATACTGCCGCCGAAGCTACAGTGAACCGATCGTCTTAGCACCCTTTTAATATCTGTTTTCATCAATTAGCTTAGTTTACTGTTTTTTTTATTGCCTTTATCTATAGACCAAATCAAAGCAAACCCCCACATCGTTACTTTAAAGACTTAAATAAACAACTAATAATTGCATCGCCTCCCTGTGGTTCGACCCTGTTACCACTAGCTTCTGTTAGTTTTAATAGGCATTATAAATTTTATCTTTGGTGCATACAACGACGGGCATCAATGATATTGACTGCAGAGCTATCCTCTACCAACGTCATTGGCACGTTCTTCTTCAAGCATATGACAGTGATATACAATGCTAGGTTATGACTGGCGCCAAAAGGAGGCAAGTCTTCATCTGAGAAAGTAATCGGGTTACTTAGCTTAGTTTAATCTTGGAAGACCAAGTTGACTACATCGTCAGGCGTAGAGTTGTGTGCCACATTCAATTTAGCCATGGCTTGCAGTAAAGCTTGGCGATGAGGAAATGAACTTGCTACCAGTTTTCAGACTGAAAGATCAGCCTTTATCTTCTTTAGTTGTTTTAGCGGTAAATGGTCAGTAGATGTATCCTCGCCATCATTTGGGATGATGATATTGGTGTTAGTGATTGGACCATTAGTTATAGGATCGTTTTGCGAAACATTTTGATACGGACGTCCTGAACGAGTAAGGTGGTCAATATCTTGATCTTGGCTTGCATTGGCTATATCTTCACTAATCTTGACAAGGTAGTGTTCAGTGAGGTATTCATCTACATCGTCATTGATGCGTGTCATTTATATGATGTTGTACACCCTATTTTACACGCATTTCAGAGCTCAATTGTGTAGTTTATTCTACTATTTTCCCTATTTCCGTCTACTTTTGTGTTTTTGTGTAATATTGCAGAAATGTGAAGAATCCAGCGGAAATCGAGCCGAATCCATCCCTAAGTGCTTAGCATTGCATTTGACATGAAGTAGATGCTCGAGGAATGTGCTTGGTGCGCTTTTCAAGGCCTAAAGATAGCAAAAGCATGGGTGCATACGAGTTTAACAAGCAAAGAAGCACTTCACGATATTGCAGCCTGCTTCAGATGACAATATCTCGTGTTCTAGAGTCTATAATCGAGTGATTCTAATTGGAGGTGAAAGCTTATCCTCTTAGCTTTCCAACGTCGTGTAGAACGCCTGATTTGACCAAGTAACGAAGAAATGGTAGCTCTTTTATGATTGTTGCGCGCTGTAGAATTCGTCAGAATGCACTACTGTACAACACCCTTGGTCGATCGACTGACCTACTTGGTCGATCGACCAGAGCGTGAGTTCCGTGGCTCTGTTGTTCAGCTATGCTCTGTCGATCGATCGGTCTTGTGGTCGATCGACCGATTTTATCTTTATAGCGAGATTTGTTTGCGCGAGACTTAGTAATTAGTCTTATCTTTTATTAATAATAGTTAATAATAATTAGCTCTTGAGTATAAATAAGAGACGAATTTAGACCTAGAGACTAATTCCCTTTGCTCGATTTTTTGGGGTGATGTTACTTTGCTTATTTCGTTCGGCGTTGCTCTTTCTTTTCTTTCTAGATTCAATTGTAAACTTCTTCTTCCCTTAATCTTGTTCTTAATTTACTTCTTGTTCTTAATCTCTTCTTAATTACTGTTTTATTCTTAATTTCTTGTTCTCCTTTAATTAATTTATGCAATTAGTTTAGTTAATTCCTTTCGTTATGCTTTATTTAATTAATCGTTTCATTATTATTGTTATTAGATTTATCGTTATGCTTAGGTAATTCGTTGCTAGGATTAGGGGAATTGATGGAATAACGATTTTTGCTAATTAGGTTTAAGATCTATTGATTAGATCGTTTCTATGTTGTTCATCGCTGTTTTGATTACAATTAGTCGCTTGAGTTAACGCTATTCGACTGATTAGTTTCGTAAGCCTTGACCTAGATCTGACGATTGGGAAGGGTGAGACCTGCAGTGAACAATAGAATACTTTAGTAAGGGCGGAAGCTAGACTAATAGTGTTTTAGGGCGAATTGAGACCGTTAGGAGATATTCGTTGCCCCTTAGGCTGATTTATGAGACTTATCTGTGACCTTAACTGCTTTTATCTGTTTCTTTTGATGACCCGAAATCCTAGTTTCCTTCTCTTATTGTCAATCATTTATTTTATCTCCTTGCTTTAGTTAGTTTTAGTCCTTTATCTTATAAAACCCCCAATTGTGACAAATCCGACAGACCGAGTTAAGCAGATAGATAGCAACCTAGCCTCCCTGTGGAGATCGACCCTACTTACCGCTGACTTCTGTTAGTAGTACTTAGGTATTTTATTTTTGGTACTAAACGACGGTATCAGTCATCGACCCATATCACGTTGACATTAGCAAGCTCTCTCAATTTAATGATCTCACCTTCTAAATTGATTATTTGGTCGACTAGCTTGTCAACTACGGCGACTACCTCTCGCAATGTGGAATTTTGAGATAGATTTAGTGGTATGTCCTCTTTGGGTATGATGCTTGAATCGCGGAGGGATGCTACTACATCTTATAGTTCTAACACTTGTCTACTCACATTCTTTGCCCATGCAACAAAATCGGTGATAGTAGGAGAAATGGTCGAATAACGCCCCTCATCTTCTAATACCTGAATCTCGTTTTCGATTGGAGAAATGAGGTGCGAACAATCCAAGGTGGATTCTTCATTTGTAATCATCAGAACTCCAAGTGGATTCTGAGTATTGTTAAGCTTACCTCCAGGAGGTATAGGTAAACGACCATCTTCGATCATGTCTTGAAGGACATGTCTTAGCTTGTAGCATTTCTCTGTATCGTGTCCCTTACCTTTATGATATTTGCAGTATGGATTCTCATCCCAGAATTTGGACTTCTTCTCTGGGTCAGGTGTTGGTCCTATGGGCTGGAGCTTACCTTGTTTTATTAAGCTTTTTAGAGCATTGGAGAATGTATCACCGATGTTTGTAAACTTCCTTTGTGGGTTATTATTCTTTGATGGTTCAAGGAGGTTAACCTCATCAGTCTTGCTAGTAGAGCCATAAGAATGACTCGTTGAGGCTTTATATCCACGACCCACAATTCTTGTCCCTAGTACAGTTAAGTCTTTGAAGGTCTTTATGTTTTGATACCTCAAGTGATTGGCATAAATGGGTTTCAAGTTATCCACAAATTTTTCCACAAGGGTAGCTTCATATGGACGTTCAACTAATTGCGTGCTAGTCTTCCTCCACCTACTTAGGAAGTCGGTGAAGCCTTCTTTTTAATTTTGGGTAAGAACCTCAAGAGTGCGCATGTTGACTTGAATCTCAGCATTATCCGCGCATTGCTTAGTTAACTCGATTGCGGCATCGGCCCAAGTGGCGATCTTCTTATGCTCTAAAGAGTAGAACTATTGTTTAGGGATGGTGTCGAGAGATGAAGGAAAGATCCTTAAGAACATCTCAGGTTTGATGCCTTTGATAGACATGTAGTCTTTGAATGCACGGATGTCAGTCATGTTGAAATTGGTTGGCAATTGAGGATCTATGGCCTCATACTTGCGATTGTTTTCCCTGTATATGTCATCTCCCTTAAGGTACATTAGTTGCTCCTCCAAATATTGGAGTCGCTTTTCAGGTTCGGTGAGGCCCGCTGGAGGGTTGATATCTTGTGGTCCAATGAAGGGTGGAAGATTATCATACACATTTTTGCTAGGAGTATCCTCTTCCGCAGGAGGGAGTCTAGTTTCGACAGCACCAATTTGGCCTTCGATGATGTTGAGGCGATCATAGGCTTGGTCTTGGCTTGTTTGGAGACGAGCGAGCGCATCTAGGATTTGATCATTACCATCCGGGGTCGGACCGCTTGCACTTGTCATCACTACTACATTTAGATTCTATAGCAACACTTTGCTATTGTTGCATAATGTCATATAAATGTTGCAATAGAGTTTATGCAACACTTAATCAAGTGCTACATCAGGTCTTGTTGCATTAGGTCATTGCAACGCTTAATGCAACACTTTTTAATCTGAAGCAACACTTTTGAAAAGTGTTGCATTGGTCATGTTTATGCAACGCTTTTTCAATTGCAAAGGCAACATTTTTTATCTTCTAATGCAACATTTGTTATGTAAAAAAAGCAACACTTCCTGAACTAATGCAATACTTTTCATGTTGATAAGCAACACTTATATCAAATTAATGCAACATTTTTATTTTGGAAACGCAACACTCGTTACGTCCCAAAACAACACTTATAATAAACAAATGCAACACTAATTTATTCAAAAACAACACTTAATAAAGTGCAACGACATAAGGACTTGTAAGGCACGCAACAATTGTAATTCTCTCTAACTGTGCATTCAATTGATTCAGTCTCAAAAATATATGTCAATTACATTTCAAAAAAGGATCAAAAGTAGAACTTCGATCGCAAATGTTCAATTATTTAACTAAAACAAATATAACAAATGTTTAAATAGAACAAATAATAATTCTTAACGATTATTTGAAAGCTACTAATTATAAGTCTTCATTCTTGTATTGTGAGCACATATATGTTGCCAACCGGACAAAAAATCAACCCGTCATCATTGTTAATACCTCAAATGCAACTCAGTAACATAAAAAATAGAACATTATTAGATTTGAGGATTCAAAGGCTCAATAGGCATAGATGATACGTCACACTTAATTATCACGAAATAATAAATAATGCATTAAAGAACAACTAATTAACAAGGACGTGCAGAAAATAGAGTACGTGATTGTACACAAGGTGTAGCCTATGTGAAACCTTTGAGTTTGATCTGCAAAGGTAGGCCTGTCCAGCCATAATAATCACACCAAAGACTCAGAGACCCTCTGTTCTCGATAGTGCCATTTTTCTACCTTCACAGGATAAGCATACTAACCTCGCCTTACACTAATAATTCGCATCATAAGTTCCAATCATAGCAGCCCTATTGACTACTCTATCTACCTCACGAATTTACTCTAACTACATACTCTGCCTCATGCTACTAATAAGGTTTATCAATGGTCCGAATGGTTCGGAGGTACACAAGCATGCACCAAAGATAGGTGACCTGTACAACAAAGTGCCTGGAATGGGTGGGTTAGTTGTGCCAAAAATCAGTTTATGGGATGACAATATGCACTAAAAGCTCTGAATACGAATGACAAATGACAAACTGATCAAGTATGACATGGATATTGAGGATAGATGCTACTTTTGTAGAATTAAGAACATATAGATGTGATAGGAAATATAAGAAAAACACCCTTCATTCCTCTTTGACTTGTTAGAAATCCCATCAAAACGGAGAATAATGAATGATATATACCTTGAGAGTTAATTCAACACCAAACCATATACATTTCCAGACACCTTGAAGCTATCTAGATCAATGATACTAGGAAGTAGGAATAGACTTGAAACAAATTTCAAGAATTTGTCAATTGCTCATCAAATCAATTGTTAGAAATAGCTCAATGAAATATTAACTACTGTATGAAAAGAGGCGACTTCCACCACCAAGTAGGACAAAGCATTTTTGAAGTACTGGACTTAATTCATATGGTAGGATTAGCGGGATTAGCTCTAAGAAAGCAACAAACGACATTAGTGCTAAATCAACAAGTCGTCTCTCAATTATAAGTTTATAACACTAGATAATCAAAATAAAGAATCGCTCCCTAGCTTATCAAAGACATGACAAAAGTAAAGTTCTATTATACATGTAATATCAATAAATTTGATCCTCAAAGTAACGCATTTTTAATTTCAACAACTACAAAGAGGTAAACCTTGGATCTTCATCGAAATATTTCCATATTTTATGTTCTAGGTGCTTAAGTAACTTGTCATTCAGATAGCAAAATCAAAAATTATCTAAGTTTCAACAATTTTTAATTGAATTGCACAATAACCATCAGAAACCAAACTTTCACCCCGGATGAAGCAATAAATAGGTCACAATCAAAATGAATTTCACCAATCTCACAACCACAAGATAATTAAATATCACTAATTATATTAATGCACATTTACCAAGCCAATGGTAGAACAAAAGTTATCTTTGAAGTATAAATCTTACTTCTACGAAAGGCAAAACGAAACAACCGCTCATACTCCTCGGTCCTCGCCGAATCGACAACAGGCTAATGCAAATTGAAGCACGTCAAATTCAAATATCGTAAACCAAAGACAAATTCAAACAAAAGGGAAACTAAAGTAACAAATTCAAACTCAAATCCCACTCAAAATTCACCAAAATCGAAGGAAATAAACCTAAAACAACGGATTGTCACGCCTCCAGACATAATTTCATCACATAACCCGGATCAAATTTAGAAAATATTAAAACAAAATAATAACCTAAAATTAACATAATCAGACTCAAATCTAACGCAAAATTTGCGAAAATGAAGGAAAAAATTAAACCTGAGAATAAGAGAATCGAGAAGATCCAGATAAGCAATTAACCAATAACCCTAATTCATATTCTACCAAAAATCCCTAAATCAATACAACTTAACACCAAAATTAGTCATAATTACAATCAACAAATTACCAATCCTAATAAATTCTGGAAAACTAAGAAGGAATTTATGTCTAATTAAAAAGAAACACAAAAAAAAATTCGAATAGAAAAAAGAAAGAGAGAAAACGGACCTTAACTTGGAAGGATATCGAATCGGACGATCAGTAGTGGTTGGCGAGCAAGGCGGCTCGTGGTAGTTGAAGCGAAGTGACGGTGCAGGGAAGATGATTGTCGAGGATGATCTAAAATGAAGTGTTAACTGTAAAAGGAGATGGTAATCTTATTTTTAGTTGGGTTAAGTATGCGTCACAACCCTCACAAGAAAACCGCCCTAGTATTCTATCTATTTTCAAGAAGAAAACACTTGCTATTGATGAAACATTGCCATAAAAACCTGTTTTTTAAGCGATTTAACTTAGATTTGATTTGGGTCACAAACGATTGTTTCCTCGTGACCACTCTGGACCATTAGAAATTGCCAAAATTAATGATAACGCTGGATACTTAACTAACAAGAATGATGCCACCAGCCAAGTTGAGTGAAATTTCGCGCTTCATCTGTGTTTGTCTTGACTAAGATTTTTGCTTGTTTTAATAATTAATACCAACAATGCGCACCTATCGCATAGAATGCTACACTGTTGCGAATATATCCAACAACTAATGCCACTTCAGACTAACAATTGGCTATAAAAAATTTAAAAAATAAGGTTCAAAAGCTCTAACAAGTAACAACTCACATTAAACTTAAATATTAGTTTAAGTTATTAGCACAAAGACTTCACCATTCGTTAAATATCTTAACCAAATTACCTATGCCTGCAAAACGTCCCCAACGTCACCGAAATGCCTGATCGAAATGTGCTAATGTAAATTTTATGACATAATAATAAAAATAATTAAGAACCCTGAAACAAAACATAACTAAAAGAAGCAATGTGCAAGATGATTGAAAAGTGAACTGCTAATTTTGCACTTACAAATGAAGCCCATGGATTAGATTCGCTTCACCTTCAATTGACACATCCTTTGAAGAATTGATACATAGAATTTGGCAATGTTCGAGCCAATCGTATTTCTCATCTCCATCAAAATCTTTGATGCTCTGAAATGGATAAGAGAACATAACTAGTTAACATCATCAAAGGAAAAGTCATTGTGTGAGCTATTCTAATGGATAAGTCATTATATGAGCTCATCAAAGGAAAAAATATTCTCGTTTATTTTCTGGGATTAGTATTATATGTGCAAAAGCAAGAACACGGAAACAAAATTTTTATCCTGAAATACCGTATCGTACCTCGTTAGATGCTTAAAGTTGTACTCAAACTAATGAGCAATGAGCATCAAGTGTCAGTATAGTTGTAGTGTTACTATGATTACTTATAACTATTAGATGGACAACAACAATAGATCACACTCCAAATAAAAAAGTTACAAAAAATTACCAAGTACATAAAAATGACAGAATACTACATTCCCGTATAAGGGTATGAAACCGCCTCAATTATCGAATAAAATCAAAGAAACCCCATCAACATGATTCTAGAAATACGATGACTATTTAACAAGTAAACTTAAGTCTTAACAGCTTGAATGAGTATGAAACATATTCCACCGAAGTGTAAGCAAGACGATGAATGTAAATTTCATTTGCCCCATGGTCGAACAAAGAGCAAATTTAATAGAAATAGATGTCATTTGATCATGGGGCAAATGGGTATCTGATTTCAGTAGCAAATTTAAGAAAGATGATCTAGAAATAGTTGTCATTTGAGCATTTTTGTAAATTTCATCAAATATAGGCGTGACTTGTGAATTATGATACAGAAATGAAACTAAAATAAAGCTTGCAACTGATGAATCGAGTGTGGCTTTCCCATCTGGGAAATTTAAGCCAAATGCTTCAATCACAACAACAATTATGTTCTATTATCATTAAATAACAACAAATATCATACCACATTGGAATGCAACTAATTAAGCACAAATCAAATTACCCATGAAACCCTAACTAATTAAATTGAAACCAAGAAAAAAATGAGTACCTATTAAGAGTATTACGGAGGAATCGATTGAATGGAGGCGCACACGATACGATTCGACAGTGGCGGTCGGCGTGCGGCTTGGTGAGTGGCGAAGATAATTAGGAGGGTTTCCTACATCGTCAAAGCGAGTTGCCGCGGTGGACGAATTGGGGCAAGACCAAGGGGGTACAGTTCGCAAACTGAAAACATGAATATAAAAAGGAAACTGCATCCTTTATGGTTGAAACATGGGAAAAATAAGAAACCGGGTTTTAGTTTAACACATTTGTTACCTTTTTCTAAGAAACCAGTTTAAGAAAATCAACGGTATCTTTTGTTAAGAAACCGGTTCTAAAATCTAACAAGTTTCTTATTAATGGTTCCTTTGATGATTTTTGTAGTAGTGTGTGTACATTAACCAAATTCTCTTTGTTATAGCGTTTATGTTAAACTGAGTTTCACATCGATTTTAACAAAACCGATGTTAGAACTGTTGATACTAATATTCTATTACATTGCTTTTAAAAAGTAACCAACATAAATAAAAAAATGCAATCAATTGACATCGGTTTTTGAAAGAATCGATGTTATTTACGAACATTTACATCGTTTCAACTAAAAGCGATGTTATTGTGGCGATGTCAATAGGACTAATTGTACTAGTGATGTTGCTATTGTTGCTTAAAGTGTTGCGACAAAATGCAACATTTGTGTCAAAATGTTGCATTTATAACAATACAATGCAACACTTCTCTTAAAGTGATGCCCTATATCAATAAAAGCAACATTTTTGAATAAAGTGTTGCATGATTAACTAAAATGCAACATAAAAAACAAAGTGTTGCAGATGAAATGTTGCATTACATCAATTTTTGTAGTAGTGCGTACTAGTTTCAGGCATCTTGGAAACTGGATAAGAGTTCGACCGCGAATCAAAACACACTCGACCAATCAAGCATACCTACTCAAGGAAAAGACTCGACTTGTGAAGTGGAAGTGTGCCACTTGTGTTAAGTGAGATTTGAAAATGACAAAGTTTTGAAATGGTTATCCTGACAACCCTAGTGTTGACCCGAAGTGAGGTTTTTGAAATGGGTTTTGAGGCCTGATTTTTTTACTGGACATTTGGACAGAGTTTCAACCCATTTTGCCCTAATTTAGGCCATTTTCGATAAAGGTTTACATTTTCAAAAGGTTTTGAGTTTTTTACAAAATTCGTCATGGTTTTGTTTAAATGGTGATCACATATAAAACAAGCATTTAAACATGCATTATAACGGTATGCTGAGTGCATTTAGAAGGGTTTTGGTTTAAAAGGGTAGGTTGCCATACCGAGCAATCAAACCCGGGTCTGTGGAGAGGTCCGCGCCAACATGAGTAAGGCCGGTTCCTAGTCCATTTCCTCGACTAGTGAAAGCCCTTGATACCCACTAGAGTAAGCATCATGGTATGGTTGACGTCAAGCGCTATCCAGCTTTAGGCTCAGATAATAATTTGGCCCGTCCAGATCGGACGATTGGTCGAATGGGTTGGGTTAGGCCTAGGAACAAGCGTTTGCATTTGTGGAGTCGCCACCAATTTTTATGGGAAATTGGAACCGTTCGAATACCTCGTGTCATGTCAAGACTCAAAGTAGTGAAATGAACACTAAGAACTCGTTACCCTTAGCATTCCGTGTCTAGAATGACTCTCGTGGATGCCAATGAACACGAATGTTCACAGAGATCTGGAGTAAGGGGTGAGGGTACGTATTAGGAAGCTCTTTAGTCGAACACCTAATTCCGCCCGCCTCGATAGCGGCCTCTACTAATGATTAGGGAAATTATTCAAACTCGATATGCTGTCGATTATATGCATGCAATGCAACATCCAACGTTTTGATCCTAGCATGTGAAAATTAACTATGTCGGTGAACACATAATTAACACTCATTAATGTCGAATTAGGGTTTAGATTAATTACATGTGAAAACAAGTAAATAAATCATCCAATACGATAAATAAATAAATAATGATAATTAAAATTACAATAAATTACAATAGGTTAAATGATTTACGTTAAAAATATATTTAAGACGGACAATTTGAGAAAAAAAAAGGAAAAAAAAATAGGCTAGAAAACAGGGACAAATTGAGAGTGATATAACGATTAATAGTTGATTAATACGTAAACTAATGAATTAGGTCCAAGCAAGAACGTCAGTTCAGAGATAGAACTCAACCCGGAACAGGCGCATCAATGCTACGTCCCTTGGAAGAGGCGCACTGGTTACTGCATCTGTTCCTGAGGTGAGTTCTGGCTGTGAAGCCAGAACTGCGAATTGTTAATGTTCGTTGATGAATTTAATGGTTGATTATTGATATTTGACTCGAATGAAAGTGGTTTAACAGGTTATTTACATATGAATTTGTCGTAAAAGCGATAAAAGCAAGTTAAAACTAATTAAAATGAATTAACTACAAATTAATTAGGGCTATTTATGGAGATGAAAACGAATTAAACAAACGTGATAAACTAATGGAAGAATACAAAAGTCGGATTCCAGAGACTTGATATGAACAAATCGAATCTCCAAAATCCGGGTTTGATTCAATGACGAAAACATGCAAATATTGATTATAAGGGATTTCAGTCGGATTTAAAGTGATAGATTATTGAGAACTATGTATTAAAATTATTATACGTGATACGTGCATATTCTATCCACTTTATTTGCAGTTTTGGCATGTATTTCCATGCGTTTTTGTTAGCTTTAAGCTACTATTTCTCCCGAAACGGTTTACTTTGCGATTTCTATGATTTATTGTAGGAATGAGTAGAAGTGGGCTAAATCAAGCCTAAATCGTCCTCCGGAAGCTGCTTTATGGGAACTTGGAAGATGGGAGCTCGGACTTGTCCACCTCGGGATGCGTGCATTGGAGTGAAGTGGCTGTTTTGAAGAGAGGAGGAAGTTACTGCACAGCTCAGTTGGTCGATCGACCAACATCACCAGTCGATCGACCGTGGAATTTCAGCAGATGCTACTGTACTGCACTCACCAGTCGATCGACCATGCCCCTTAGTCGATCGACCAGGTTTCGCAGCTGTTATTGATTTTACGTGTTAGACTTTTAAAAAGCCCAATTGTAATTAACTTTTTGGCATCGTTTATCAGTAGTTAGGCAGCAATAATTAGGTTATGCTTTTTATTATTGAGGAACTGAGTTTAGATCTAGTTTGGAGACAAGAAATTGCGACGACGGGTTCCGATTTCGATTGTTTTGTTCATCAATTAATTAGTAAGCTTTAATGCGATTTCCTTCTTCTTTCATTTCTTGTCAATTCAATTCTTGTTGTTACTAATTTATTTTCAGCAATTCAGTTTTAACCTTTGGTCTTAATTTCAATTCCAATCATGTCTAGTTTATTCTTTGCTTTTAATTTCGCAATTGTTATAATTTTAATCATGCATAGCTAATCTGCTTGATTGGGAACGAGGTGAGCCATGGTATAAGTTAGGTCGATTTTATTAGTATGATTTCTTTCGTATCGATCTTATCTCCTTTTGATAAATCCATCTTGCTAGATTGAAAGATTAGTAGGTTAGGTTTTCATTAGTTGTGGAATTTTCTTTGAGCGAAAGTTTGAGAAATTCTAGGGAATTAAAAGACCGTAAGGTTAAATTTGAGCATAGATCGAAAGGCTTGCTCTTTCCCCCTGAGACCGTTACAAGACCTCTGCTATCCCTTTGTGACCTGACCTTAGCCATGGTGAACCGAAGTTCCTAATCTCTCTTTTGTCTTATTTTAGAAACTCTTTATTTTGTCAATTAGTCTTTAGAATCAAATAAATTCAAAACCCCCATTTAAATTGTTACTTCAATAGATTAAAAATTAGAAAATAGAATTGATCTTGTCTCTCTGTGGTTCGACCCTTACTATCACTAGCTATAGTTTTAGTTCAGATTATAAATTTAATTTTGATACAAAACGACGGTATCAAATTTTGGCGCCGCTGCCGGGGAGACGGTGTAATTCTTTTTGCTTTTTTTTTTTTAGTTTATTTTTCTTTTCTCAAGGAACTTTGGTTCCTTGAGGCCGTTGCTTACTCTTGCTTCTAGTTTTTCTCTTGCACAGTTAGAAGACATGTTTTTGAGAGGAAGACTTGAGTACTCTAAGTTTTGCGAACATGACTACGATATATGACAATCTTCAGCCAAAAGAGCAGCACATTCCAAAGGGACACGTATTACCTACCCCTACTACTGGTCACTTCGAATTTCGTTCCTCTTATATTGATTTAGTGGAGCGAAATCAGTTTGCTGGTCTACCGGACGGGGATCCTTTGAAGCACATGGAAATTTTCACATACTACTGCTGTTCCATACCTGTACCGGCTGGGGTGACCCTGGATGAAGTAAAGGGGATAATGTTCTTATACTCCTTGAAGGATTCGGCGAGAGATTGGTACCGCTACCTTGATAGGGTAGCAGCTGGAGTCACAGATTGGACATCTCTAGCATTAGTCTTCTACAAAAAATACTTCCCACTTGCAAAGACAGATGCCTTGAGAAGTAAAATTACAAATTTCCAGCAAGGACCTGATGAGGAATTTTGTGAAGCATGGGGACGTTTTAAGAGTTTGGTTAGGGATGTCCCTCACCACGGTTTCCAGCAGTGGTACATTTGCAACTTATTCTATAATGCTTTATATGATGACTACAAGGTTATCCTGGACGCAGCTGCGAATGGTAGGTTCCAAAATAATACCGGTCAAAATAAAGGTTGGAACACTATTGAGGAGATGGCAGTCCATAGAGCCGAGTTTGGAAGTTCGCGTGGAAAGTCGCGAAAGCAAAGTGATGAAATGAGTGCCCTTGTGACACTCATAACTTCTATTACTGCCCGTCTCGAGAAGCTCGAGACCCCTGAAGCTTCCAAGGAAAGAGTTGAAATTCCTGTCCATAATTCAGATGAGACCGCGGAATTGAGAGATCTAGTCCGAACTCTTTTGGTTCAAGTCGCGAAAATAGAAGCAGCAGGGATCGAGTCTACAAAGAATTTTGTCAAGCAATTGGAGAATTTAGAGGCTAAGCAAGTCGCCAATTCTTCAAGCAAATGTGAAGGGCCAATTGAAACCATTAATGCCATTAATCTCCGAAGTGGCCTTTCTTATGATGGTCCTGATAAGCCAAGAGAAGACTCGGGAAAGGATGAAAAGACGAGTTTAATTTCTGGTGCGAAAATGAACTCAATTGCCAGTACCAGCGGTCGATCGACCCACAACAGCAGTCGATCGACCGGGTTTTTAGATGAAAAAGTTTCTGACCAGAAACTAGTCATACCCAGCATATGTGGTCGATCGACCAATACTACCAGCCGATCTACTGAAGCTCCTGACGAAGGAGTCTCTGTCAAGGAACTATTTACGCCCAGTGTGAATGGTCGATCGACCGAGCCCAATGGTCGATCGACCGGGTCTCCAGTGCAGGACGCAAATCCGTCAACTAGTTTGCATGATTCTACACTTATTGATGATTTGACGGAGGTTTTAAACTTACGGAAGCCGAAGGTTACTGATCCTACGGCCAGTGTTGCAGTCCCGTATCCGGAGCGTTTAAAGAATACTAAGCTGGAGCGCAAGTTTGGTAAGTTTTTGGAAATGGTCAAGAATCTCGAGGTAACAACTCCTTTCACTGACCTAATTACCCAGGTACCCTCTTACGCTAAATTTATGAAAGACATTTTGAATCGTAAGAGAAATTTTCATGATGATGGTAATGTTGCTTTTGTGGAAGAATGCAATGCTCTTTCGCAAATTAATATACCACCCAAATTAAAGGACCCGGGTAGTTTTTCAATTCCCTGCACTATAGGTAACCACGAAATTGGGAAGGCCCTTTGTGATTTAGGGGCCGGTGTCAGTGTCATGCCATATTCTGTTTGTCAAAGGCTAAATATTGGTAGACTTAAGGTAACCGATATCACCCTTCAGATGGCAAATAGATCGACTCAGAGACCTTTAGGAGTCTTAGAGGATGTACCCGTTCGAGTGGGTAAGTTTTTTATTCCTGTCGATTTCGTTATTTTGGACATTGCAGAGGATAGTCAGATACCTATTACTTTAGGTAGACCATTTTTACATACAGCTGGAGCTGAAATAGATGTCAAACGCGGAATCATTACCTTAGAGGTAGGGGATGACACCATTGAGTTTAGTCTTGCTCGTAAGGCTACTGAACCTGCTGATGATGATACGTGTTATTCCATTGATATTGTTGATGGTCATTAATTATAATGGAGAATCCTTAGCCAAGGATCCCTTAGCTGATCTAACCAGTTTAGATGAGTGTGCAGGTAATACAGCGGAGAATGCTGAGGAACAAGATGCTTTGGTAGCCTCAATGGAAAGCTACGAGCTCACAGAGGAAGAAGATGAAATGCTCTTAAGCCTGGCTAACGAGAATTTGGTAAACACTTGCTATACTATCGAAGCTGATTCTGTCTGTGCTGTAGAGGTAAAGGTGCCTGAACCTAAGCCACTTCCTCCTAATCTTAAGTATGTTTTTCTAGATGATACGGAGCAGTACCCAGCTATTGTTAGTGCTAAGCTTAATGATGACCAACTGTCTGCTTTGATGTGTGTGCTTAAGAAAACCAGGAAGGCTTTAGGTTACTCTTTGGATGATATTAAGGGCATCAGCCCTGATATTTGTATGCACAGGATAGAGCTGGAGGAAGGCCACAAGCCTTACAGACAGGGTCAACGCAAGTTGAACCCAAAGATGCAGGAAGTTGTTATGGCCGAGGTGATGAAACTACTCGATGCAGGTATTATTTATACAGTTGGCAACTCCAAGTGGGTTAGCCCAGTTCAGGTAGTTCCGAAGAAAGGAGGGACTACCGTGGTTAAAAATGGGAAAAATGAATTAATACCAACACGAGTTGTGACAGGGTGGCGGATGTGCATTGATTATAGACAGTTGAATGCCGCCACCAAGAAAGACCACTTCCCCCTCCCTTTTGTTGACCAAATGACTGAAAGACTTGCCTCTAACAAATTTTTCTATTTTCTAGACGGATATTCAGGTTCTTTCAGATCCATATTCATCCGGATGATCAGAGTAAGACCACTTTTACCTGTCCATAAGGTGTTTTTGCGTACCGCAGGATGCCCTTCGGATTGTGTAACGCCCCAGCTACCTTTCAGAGGTGCATGATGGGGATTTTTTCGAATTATATAGAGAACATTATGGAGGTATTTATGGATGATTTCTCAGTTTATGGTAATGACTTTGATCGTTGTTTAGCTAATCATGATAAAGTCATGCAGCGTTGTATTGATGTCAATCTTGTTTTAAACTGGGAAAAATGGCAGTTCATGGTCAATGAGGGAGTTGTGTTAGGGCATCTGATTTCTGATAAAGGTATACATGTTGATAAAGCAAAAGTGCAGGTGATTGAGCAATTGCCTCCTCCCGTGAATGTTAAAGGACTGAGGAGTTTCCTTGGTCACGCTGGTTTCTATCGGCGTTTCATTAAGGATTTTTCAAAAATTGCTAAACCACTTACACAATTGCTCCTTAAGGATGCTGTCTTTCAGTTTACCGATGAGTGCCTTTTAGCTTTTAACAGGTTAAAGGAGGCTCTAGTTTCTGCACCAATCATTCAAATTACCGATTGGGATCTCCCATTTGAGATTATGTGTGATGCCAGCGATTATGCAATCGGTGCAGTTTTGGGCCGGCGGAAGAATAAAGCTTTGAATGCCATATATTATGCGAGCCGAACTCTGGATGAGGCTCAAGTCAATTATTATACCACTGAGAAGGAGTTTCTAGCTGTACTTTTTGCCTTAGATAAATTTCGATCTTATTTGTTAGGCTCTAAGGTTGTTGTTTATATTGACCATGCAGCGCTGAAGACTCTCTTTCTCAAGAAGGATGCGAAGCCGAGACTTTTGAGGTCGATACTCCTTTTGCAGAAGTTTGATTTGGAGATCAAAGATAAGAAAGGAGCAGAGAATGTGGTGGCTGACCATTTATCTCGTCTGCAGCTGACAGAAAGGGAGGATTCGTTACTTATTAATGATTCTTTTCCTGATGAGAGTCTGTTAGCTATTACTACTTCAGGGTCTTATCCACCTCCGTGGTTTGCTGATTTTGCTAACTTTGCTGTGACAGGTAGGATACCACCCGAGCTTTCATGGCAGCTGAAGAAGCGGTTCGCTTCTGATGCTAGACAATACTTTTGGGATGATCCTTATGTTTTCAAGGAATGCGCAGACGGTCTTATCCGGAGATGTGTGCCTCAATGGGAGGTGAAGGATATCCTAGAAGCTTGCCACTCTTCTGCCTATGGTGGTCACCATGGTCCGTCCAGGACTGTAGCTAAGGTACTTCAATCTGGTTTCTATTGGCCACATTTTCATGCAGATAGTCGCAATTTTGTTGCTGAGTGCGATGCCTGTCAAAGATCGGGGAATATTTCAAGGAGACATGAGATGCCACAGGTAGGCATTCTTGAGGTTGAGATTTTCGATGTCTGGGGCATTGATTATCAAGGACCTTTTCCGAGCAGTCAAGGTAATAAATATATCCTCGTAGCTGTAGATTATGTGTCCAAATGGGTAGAAGCTATTACTACTCCCCATTGCGATGCAAAAGCCGTGATTAAACTGTTTAAAAAGATCATTTTCCCTCGTTTTGGTGTCCCTAGGGTTGTCATTAGCGATGGTGGAATGCATTTTAAAGAGAAACAACTTAGTGCTTTATTGACTAAATTCGGTGTCCAACATCGTAGAGGTTTGGGGTATCATCCCCAAACTAGTGGTCAGGTTGAGATTTCTAACAGAGAATTGAAAGATGTTTTAAGTAAACTTGTTTCTAAATCACGGAAAGATTGGAGTCTTAAGTTAGATGATGTCTTATGGGCTTATAGGACTGTGTTTAAAACGCCAATTGGGATGTCACCATACCGATTGATTTATGGTAAGACATGTCATTTACCTGTTGGGTTGGAGCGTAAGTCTTGGTGGGCTATATGTGATTTGAATTTGGATCCTAACCTCTCCCGTGAGAAACGTATGACATAGCTGAATGAGCTGGAGGAATTTAGGCTGCTGGCCTATGATAGCGCTAGGATCTACAAAGAGAAAACAAAGCGCTGGCACGACAAGAGAATCATCAAGCGCGAGTTCCATATTGGCGATAAGGTACTTCTTTTTTAATACTCGTATCCGTTTATTTCCTGGTAAGCTGAAATCCAGGTGGACTGGCCCTTATACAGTCACAGCAGTTACAAAATTCGGATCAGTTGAATTGGAGACCTCTGCTGGAGAAAGGTTCAAAGTTAATGGCCAATATGTGAAACATTATCACGATGCAGACGATTTCGTTGGGCAGGTCGAAGTACTTTACTTTGACCCAATTTTAGAAGCTGCAAACTGAGGTAAAAGGGTCGTGCGGGACCTCTTAAACCAGCGCTAACCGGGAGGCAACCCGGCTTGTATATTTTTTGTAATTAGGAATTTTACATTTTTATTTCATTTGAATTGCATTAGGAGCTTTAGTTTTTTCCTTTTAATTAGCAATTTCTTGGTTTGGAGAATGTGCGCCTTTGAGAATTTTTGCAGGCGATTATTTTATGCAAAGTGCGTAGGGTGATTTACAAAATGTTTGTGAGATAAAGACGGGAAAATTATGTTGGCAAAGCATTTTTAACGTAAAAAAGGATTTGTTGCCAGTACCTGCAGTCGATCGACCAAGTTCATCAGTCGATCGACTGAGAAACAAAGGGACAGAAGCTGTTTCACAGGGATATTGGTCTATCGACTGGGTAGGGTAGTCGATCGACCACTACGCGATGACCAGAAGAGCTGTATGGGAGAAGCCTGGTCGATCGACTGAGCCTGATAGTCGATCGACCCCTGCGCGAGATCAGAATGCAAGTTCATAAGGGAAGTTTTACTACTTTATTCATTCATTCCTCCACTTTCACTTAATCAAAAAATAAGAAAACCCTTGTCTTCCCCTTTCTTGCGATTTTTCTTGCTAATCCATCCCTCAATCTCGAATTTTCTTGCTTTTTTCTTCAAGTTCTCGTCAAAGGTATGTCTTTAATCCTCTTTTAATCCTTTATTTTCGATTCTCGCTGGATTTCTATGCCCATATTTCGAGCCATGCTACCTTTTGATCGAAAAATCGATTTGGGGAAAATCGATTTCAGGCCATTGTCTTTTGATTTTTATGCTTTAATTACCTTTGTTATCTTATTCCTTTGATTTTCAAGCCATATTAGCAATTGTAAGATGCTTAAATCAGTTTCCCCCAAATTTTGGAAACCCTAATTTCGGTTTCAATTTCTGATTTTTAGTTAGGGTTTCATAAATTGTTATTGCTAAAGGTTAGGGGAGGCTTGTTGCTAATTTATTGTTTGCAGGAAGCAATAATGACCAAATGAAAGCAGGCAATGTTCGAGGGTCAGTCCAGTCAGGGAGCTGCCAAACGGCCGCGGGGTCCGCCGTTGATGATCCAGGATACTACGGATAGTCTACCTGACTATCCGCAGGTTACTTTCTCCACCTCTACTCAGCGAGCTAAATTCGCTCTCTTTGCCGCAAAAATGAAAGTTACAGCCACTCGTTTTCTTCACAGGCCAACTTTAGAGAAATTAGGTTGTTTTGAGTCTGTTGTGTCTCTGCTAAATGGGACAGGAATGTCGGGTCTTGTGGACATGGCTGAGTTCACTTACTACACTTTGACCCTCGAGTTTTTCTCGTCTTATGCCTTTGACCAGGCTTCTTTTGAAGCCAACAGGAACAGCCCTTGCATTTCGTTTCGGCTATTCAATTACCTACTCCCTGACATTAGCCGACTTTGCTGGTTATTTGGGTTTGTATTTCGAGGGTAACACCTCGAAAACTTCTGATGTTCATCGGGTCATGTGGTCATGTATCTCTGACTGGAACGGCTTTAAGAGGACGGGCACTTCCGTCCGCTTACCCCATTTTCGCTATTTTTTACGGCTGATGGGTAATACCATTTTCGGTCGCAAGGAGTCAAATAATGTGAATACCATTGAATTGTCTATCTTGGCGGGCTATCTGAACATTGAAAGTCGGGTAGCCCGTATCTATAACATAGCTTATTTGACTGCCGCTCAATTTCAGACTATAAGTGAGGGCACTTTGGCCACTATTGCATGTGGTGGGTTGGTGACGCGTATCGCCAACCGTCTAGATATTCTTTTCCCTCGAGTGGAGGCCCCTATTGACCCTGACCTACGCTTCATGGATCTTGCCTACACGAGGTCTGTGAAGTGGGTCGATAGTCGGAGTCAGTTGAAGATTGATTCTTTCATCTGCGACCCCATTCCTGTCCTTGGCCTCCCTCCTATCCTACGCCTTACTACTGTCCAGGGGACCGCTCTCCCGCCCTTGCCTAGCTACAGGCTTCCTATTGGGGCGGGCACCGCTACTGCTAGCACTTCGAGGCGAGCTCGTGCCTCCTTTTCACAGGCCTCCTCCTCCACTCCTGCTCCCACGGGTTTCCCGGCCACTTTTCGTCCCCCTCCTCCTATGGTTATCCCTGCGGTCATGGACCAAAGGGCGATGTCACGTGTGTTGGGTGATCTGTGCAGGAGTTTTGATCAGCACAGATTAGACACGGCTCTGGCCCTGTACCCAGTCTACGAGGAGTACGCTCGGACGGGGATGCTCCCACGAGGTGCCTGAACTCACCCGTCCTTCTTTGTTCCTCCGGTAGGCGGTTACCCTCAGCCTGCCACGAGATCTGATCCCACTACTACTACTACCGCTGCTGCTGAGGCGGAAGAGGAGGACGACTCAGGATCTGAGGAGGATGAGGGTAGCGATCCCGAGTATGACGGTGGAGATTAGATTCTTGTGACCTCCCCTGTTTTTGGCTGGTTTAGGGAGGTTGTCTTTTGTGAGTTTCCGATCCCTCTTTATTACTTTCTTTTTATGTTGTTGTGCTTTTATTCTTCCCTATTTATGCTGGTGATTTGCTGCTGAGCACAATGGGGGCATTGTGCGTTTTGGTTTGGGGAGGGTATTTGCATATGACTTTTACATCTGCATTTGTTTTTTATTGCATTTCAGTCACACGTTTATTTCATTTTAGTTTACATTTGTGTTATTTCAAAAAAAAACAAAGAAAAAAATCGATAAATTCAAAAAAATCAAAAATATCACGTTTACTTTTGCATATAGTCGAGTCGGATTGGAGTTTATTAATGATGACATTGCACTATTAGTCAAATATATGCCATTCCTTGCCTTTTCACAACTGCTTAGCAAGATTTAAAAGTGATTTCTCAAATTTTGTTGTGGAATTTACTTCGGGTTATTAGACTTGACTCATTCATTTTTTGGCAAACTACTTATACTTTCTGAGATATAGAGCCTATAACTTGTGACATTCATGACCGGTTAATTTAGGATCGAGAGTAGTACTCCCGTCATTTCATGTTTTGCACGTGTATGAGTTTTGATTGCTTATTGCCTATACGCATCGGTTTGTGGTCGGTATTACATGTTTTGAGAACTATTGTATCTCCCATTTTCTCATTTTGCCCCATTAACTCCACTATAAGCCATATCTGCCAGTTGCCCTTAACTACATCCCATACTTAGCCTACCATTGTGCCGAGCTAGGAAGTAGTAGAGGAATTTGTAGAATCATAGCAGTTTTGGTTCGTTTTGTACTGTTGGAGTGAGTATTTATGAGAAGTGCAGGAGTTGCTAAAGCGTCAGCCTGAAAAAGAGAAAGTCAGGAGAGAAAAAAAAAAACAACTCAGAAAAAAAAAATGAAAAAAAAGGAGGAAGTTGATTTGGGCAGTGAGTATAGTCCAGCAGAGGTGGTCGATCGAGTGGGTCTGATGGTCGATCGACTGCCCATCCAAGAAAATGAAAAGAAAAAAAACAGAAGAAAAAAAAAAAATTGGGAAAAATGAAATAATAATTCGGCTGAGTTGAGAATACGCCTCATGTGCTCATTTTATTAATTCGAGGTGTTTGTTTTGGGATAGTGTGTTGCCTAGACATTTAGAGGCAATGGTTTATATTTCGAGTTGGAGGAACGGGATACGGGTTAATTCGTGAGGTTTGTTAG
Source organism: Silene latifolia (assembly GCF_048544455.1). Taxonomy (NCBI): domain Eukaryota; kingdom Viridiplantae; phylum Streptophyta; class Magnoliopsida; order Caryophyllales; family Caryophyllaceae; genus Silene; species Silene latifolia. The sequence continues at coordinate 92,810,633 of NC_133533.1, forward strand.
GTACTAGCTATCACTTGCTTGGCTTCTTACCCTCACATTTCCATACTTGTTTTGCCCTTTCTTCCCGCTTAACCTCACATATCCAAATCTTGCAATAGTTCGGCATGTAATAGTCATTGACGGTGGTTATGCGTGTGTACGGTACCTAGAATCATTATTCATACTAGTCAAGCATACATGTATTGTCGGTCGCAGTCTAGGTGAGAGTCTATATTTTCTTCCTTCTCTTCTACATATATTCTTACCCTTTGCTTTGCTGAGAGAAGAGCAACCCGGGAGTGTCCAAATTTATGAGTCTTGCAAGGTCGAACGCCAGATTTAATTCCATAATATGCATAAATTTGTTCACTTGCTTTGAGCTTTGCAGTAGTTGATTATGTGCATTAAACGGTTTAGCATTGACTTGTAGCTAGCTCTGAGATATACTCCTTTCCATTAGGTCCTTTTAGTTGCATTTAGTGCTTGATTGGGGACAAGTAAGGTTTGGTTTGGGGAGATTTGATACGTGCATATTCTATACACTTTATTTGCAGTTTTGGCACGTATTTCCATGCGTTTTTGTTAGCTTTAAGCTACTATTTCTCCCGAAACGGTTTACTTTGCGATTTCTATGATTTATTGTAGGAATGAGTAGAAGTGGGCTAAATCAAGCCTAAATCGTCCTCCAGAAGCTGCTTTATGGGAACTTGGAAAATGGGAGCTCGGACTTGTCCACCTCGGGATGCGTGCATTAGAGTGAAGTGGTTGTTTTGAAGAGAGGAGGAAGTTACTGCACAGCTCAGTTGGTCGATCGACCAACATCACCAGTCGATCGACCGTGGAATTTCAGCAGATGCTACTGTACTGCACTCACCAGTCGATCGACCATTCCCCTTAGTCGATCGACCAGGTTTCGCAGCTGTTATTGATTTTACGTGTTAGACTTTTAAAAAGCCCAGTTGTAATTAACTCTTTGGCATCGTTTATCAGTAGTTAGGCAGCAATAATTAGGTTATGCTTTTTATTATTGAGGAACTGAGTTTAGATCTAGTTTGGAGACAAGAAAGTGTGACGACGGGTTCCGATTTCGATTGTTTTGTTCATCAATTAATTAGTAAGCTTTAATGCGATTTCCTTCTTCTTTCATTTCTTGTCAATTCAATTCTTGTTGTTACTAATTTATTTTCAGCAATTCAGTTTTAACCTTTGGTCTTAATTTCAATTCCAATCATGTCTAGCTTATTCTTTGCTTTTAATTTTGCAATTGTTATAATTTTAATCATGCATAGCTAATCTTCTTGATTGGGAACGAGGTGAGCCATGGTGTAAGTTAGGTCGATTTTATTAGTATGATTTCTTCCGTATCGATCTTATCTCCTTTTGATAAATCCATCTTGCTAGATTGAAAGATTAGTAGGTTAGGTTTTCATTAGTTGTGGAATTTCCTTTGAGCGAAAGTTTGAGAAATTCTAGGGAATTAAAAGACCGTAAGGTTAAATTTGAGCATAGATCGAAAGGCTTGCTCTTACCCCCTGAGACCGTTACAAGACCTCTGCTATCCCTTTATGACCTGACCTTAGCCATGGTAAACCGAAGTTCCTAATCTCTCTTTTGTCTTATTTTAGAAACTCTTTATTTTGTCAATTAGTCTTTAGAATCAAACCAATTCAAAACCTCCATTTAAATTGTTACTTCAATAGATTAAAAATTAGCAAATAGAATTGATCTTGTCTCTCTGTGGTTCGACCCTTACTATCACTAGCTATAGTTTTAGTTCGGATTATAAATTTAATTTTGATACAAAACGACGGTATCAATACGAATGAAATAAGAGGAAAAGACGGAAAGACGAAAGAAAGGAGACGAATTAACAAAGAACAAAGGAAGAAGAAGAAGAGCAGGAACTGCGGCAGCCTCTGGAAGAGGCGCAGCAGATGCTGCGACTCTTCGAAGAGGCACAGTAGTTGCTGCGTTTATTCTCGACGTCTGTCTTCCGTTAATCCGTAAAACAATTTAACAAAAGGGCTTTAGAAATCGGTTTTAAGTATACTTTTGACGTAAACCTTACAATAATTAGTACGAAAGTAAAATACAATAATAAAAGATGGGATTTACACCCTCAGACTTACATGTTTGACGGAACGAGATTAACTAAGTAAACGTTTTAGTGATTGCTCGACTCGAATGTATGATGAAAGTGCCCTAGTAAGAGGATTTAGAAATAAATTTATTGATTAATTGGGGTGGAGTTGTTCAAATTGGTCGGTCATGCAACGTGACTGGTACTCAGAAGGATCCGAGCTTACGTGGTCACGTAGAGCAAGCACGTAGACGTCAATAAGCTTAGCGCACGGTCTTGGAATGCAAAGGGAGAAGAGAAGGGCGGACAATCGCGTGAGAAATATGAGGAACGAAGGTCCCTATTTATACTAATCACACAGAGGAATTAGGGTTACGATAAAAATTTGGAAATAAATCTCGAAAAGATTTGAAAATATGCAGAAAAGGTCTGGGAAAGAGGCGCAACATCTTCTGCGATCCTTCGAAGAGGCGCAGCAGTTGCTGCGTCCTTTCCCCTGAGTTTTCTCCTGCGAAAGAAAGATTTTCCGCGTTTCTTTTAGGGAATTGTGGTAGATCTCATCTTCCTTATCTTTATCATAAAATTTTGGGATATATTTTACCAAAAGATATAAAATTGATTTTTATAGAATAAATATCTGGAACATTCTAGAACATTCTGACTCGGTATTTTAAACGGTTTATTAGAAAATGGAGCGGTTTTTGACCCGGACTCCAAATGAACTCTAATTACTCTAAAAACGACTGTATCAGTGCGTAGATGACAACCAAGGGGTAGACACAAGTATTTGAGCTATCACTTGACAATAAACTTACGAACTTTTATAAATCGTTCCGCGTATCAAACATGCGGCCCAATCATCATCGGGTGTTTGGCGGGAGGTGCAGAAACGACATTTTTACACCCATTTAATTGTTTTATTGAATTAGGCCTTTAGTATTGGTCTCCTTTTTGGTGCTTGGTTGCTATATGTTATCAATTTTGCCCCTCTTCACTCGACTAGGGCATGGTTAGTGCTCCTCTCCTACCAAGAACACCAAACCTCATAATACATGCATAATAGGAAGCTTAAAGACAAGAAATGACCCTAATACACACTAGAAAGCATAGGAACTAGGCTAGTTAGGGGACCAAATGTGCGTAAGTAGGAGTCACATCAAACATCCCCAAACCGAACCTTTGATCGTCCCGAGTAAAGAGGTAACTAAAACTATGACCTTTATTTATATTAATCTAATAATATAGCCGATGTGAGACAATTAGCGGGTATCACTCCGCCCCTTCAACTCACAACAAGAAATCCATGAGTTAAGATGCCTTCTTTCAAGGCAGGGTGGGGCTTGCCAAAATGGTGATACATCCAAACATTAAGCACACAAAACAAGTAATGGATGTATCTATAAAAGAAAGCCACTTTCCTCATCTAAGTGGCGGAAATCATATAAATGGACGTAATATAAGGGTACACACTCCATTATAGATATCATTTCTCCTAGTTACGAAGTCCAAGAGGATACAAACAAGTCTGTAGGTTGGGACAACTGAAAACATCGCTGATCCTTTAACCAAATCATTGTCTCAAGCTAAACGTGATAGTCATGAAGTTTCTATGGGATTGAGACGAATGGCAGAACTATTGTAAATTATACGATATGTAATAATTAAGATATTGTATTTATTATTTCATATATGATAATTACATTTATCGTTGTATTCAGCTTTATATCTGAATTTAAAAAACTTCGTTTTGTCCAAATAGGTTGTAGTGACAATGTCGAACGCTATTAAAGTGAACTGGATTAACATTGTATTTTGTCCCTAGTTACTTAATGAGGTGACGTCTCAGAGTGACTAGATTATAAGGCGATAGATGACAAGTTTGACTGTCATATGGCCATTGAGATGGTTGGTCAATTACATAGGTAGATTGTGAGACGATTTGTCGGACAATGACCGTTTATAGAGTCCTTAGTTGCTAGGTCGTGGCAAGGATTTATATTTATTCCTTCGGGTCAATTCTTTAGACTAGTGACTATTTGTCTGAGTTGGTGCAGTTTTCCGGCGGCTTATGTTTTTGTTCTAGGTCGCGCCGTAAAAGGAGGCCGGTGAGCATCTACTAGGTCATTGTCATCTGTAACGAACGAAGAAAATAGGTCAACGGGATTGTCCATTTATGTCATATTTTATCTCAAGGCCACTCAAGGAGAGGTGACTGAAAATGCGTGGCCACGCTCGAATGAGATCTATAGTAGATTATTCGGTCAGACATTCATTCTCCGGATCAAGGAAACCACTTTATGATATGATCACGTGCAAGAACGACCTGAAAGACATCTTGCATTGAGTGGGAGATATTATTGGACAAGAGAATTGGTAGCGCACACTTGTGTCGGACAAGTGGGAGATTGTTGGAGTAGTGTCCTCCACAATAAGTGCGTTTACATATTAAAGCTCGTAAATGGAATATCAGGGAGATATTATTTATTTGTCAGCTAGTCATCGTTAATCGGTAATGATTGGCTGACTAGAGTTTGACATTACTGTCGTGTGACGGCGGTGATTAGCTGATCCCTTTAGGTCACACCTATAGGATGATTCCCAAATTGGAAACATTAACTATTTGTATGATATACGATATAATTAATTCCTTGTATTAATCGATTTTTAATAAGTCGTGTGAATGTATTATTTGATGACGGGTTACGAACTCGGGATAAGAGGATTTATTATATAATTATGTGATAATTAATTAATAAATAAAATTTAGAATTTATTAATTAATTGTAAATTAATTAATTTTATACGATATGTGTATAAGTTTTGAGGTGGAGATAATTAGCTATTTAAATTTACAAGAGGTTGTAAAATTAGCTAATAAAGGTTTATAAGATACATTTTGTACTGATAAAATGGTCCAATAATTACTTAATGGTTAAGTGGTTATTAGTTGTTAATTTGTATTATTTAATTGTTAAATAATCAAATTAATATTTAATTATGTCAGATAATTAAATATAAGACTTATAAGCATTTGTTGGGCAAATGTCGAAAACCGAAATGGACCTGTAGGAGCCCATATGGACTGGTTTTTACACCTACTAATACACTCATTGTGAGTGGAAAAAGTAGGTCACGCCCACTAGCATTTGTATGTGAATTGTATACATTTGCATGCCTATATATACCCAAGTCCTTCCATCCTTTATAAGGTTGAAAATTTGAAGGAAAATTTGGTCTTTGGTTGTTTGTTTGATACACCATCAAAAGACCTACTTTTTCTTCTTATTTTGTTCATCCTTTTACAATAAAGCACATATAAAAATAAACTAATAATATTATCAAGGTAATAATATTAGTTAGTATATCAAATATACATGCATAATACTCAAATAATATCTAGTTAATATTATTTGTAGTAAATTTTGGGCTACTCTTGGGTGCACACCAAAGGAGACCATCTATTTTGCTGGTTTGGTGTAAGAGGAGGATCATCCACATTTACATAGCTCAAGAGCTACAAAGATAGGCGATCTTTGTGGTGCCCATTTTGCCTTATACCCGATGTAAGGAATTTTCCGTCTTAAAATCTTTCCATGCATGTGGATTTTAGACCGTCACATAAAATTAGTAAGTAATTTTATCATCATAAGATTGGTCTTACATGGTCTAAAATAACTAACACCCTCCTCCTAGTGGTACTAACCCTCCGCCCACAAGTACCGGTCTTAGATCCAGTCTGAGCCCTCCCAGCACCAACAGCCTCATTAGCAGGCTCCTCCCGGGCCCCCTTGGCTCCCTCAGCACCAACGGCCCCAACAACGGGCTCCTTACGAGCCTATGTGGCTCTCTCGGCTCTAACGGCCTCCTCAGTAGGCCCCTCCACCTCGGAAACATCCTCTAATACCGCCTCAGGTGCACTCGCCGAAGTACTAACATGCCCGGTCCCAAACAAGAGCTCTAAGGTCTCAGCAACGGACCCAGTGGGCCTAGAACACTCCCCTGTAATCAGGACAAAACAAAAACTCAGCCAAAATTTCGGCAATACGCCGGCACAAAACAGACAAATCCAAAAAAAAAAAATAAACCACTGCAAATGCAAAACAAAAACAAGGGCAAGCCCACCCAAACCCAACCAACAAAAACACTTCACAAAAACCGCACAAAAAATGAGTCGCCCTTCTTTTGAAGCAAAACACGAGTCCAAACAACAACAAAAAATTTCAAAAACCACCCAACACCTCAAGGCCCACACAAGGCCTACAAAACAACAACAAAAATTCCCGACACAACTGGGTATTTTTCACAGCTCAAAAAGGCAATTTTACGCCAATTCGGGCACAAACAGATCAAAAATTCAAAATACGACCACAACAATGCAACGTGATTTAATCACGCCTCAAAGTGACCTAAACTACCATTAAGGTCCATTTCAAGACAAACTGACTTAATTTAAGCTCAAGCAGACGATTATTTCATCAGACATAAGACCATCACGAAAAGGCAAAAACTCAAATTTTGACCACAACACCAAGCGAAGGTTCAACATGGCAAAGACGGTCTTCCCCGACTACAATACAACCTAGTGGGGCCTACAACTCAAGCAAACAAACTTTGCATTTGCGGAATAAGACGTTTTTTTGTCTCATTAACGTTTTTCGAGCCTAGGGAGCGGGAACGGGGACAAAAATGCAAATTAAAAGCACCCCTATACTCCTAAACAGGTTTCTAACCTAATGTAATAATCAATTTCGCTCGAAAATGGGATAAACAAAAACACCCAAATCAATTTTTCGAAGGGTTAGGGTTTCGCCCTAATTCAATTAACCAAAAGACAAACACATTGAAAGGGATTCAAGAGGATTTGCATACCTTGAGATGACATGATGACAATGTGTAGATACCCAGTATCTGCTGAGACTCCAACAAACACCCGGTGATTATCGGACTATAACGTGCTTTGGAATCGCGGCGTTTGATCGACAGTTTGTGTACAACTTTACGTCGGAAAACATAAAACGATTTCGAAAATAAAACATTTCAAAACTTTTCAAAAGTACCTGAAGTGTTTAATGCACGACGACGGGGTCTCAATGACACTAACTAGAGTCAAAACCGACACCGGACAAAAAACCGACTCAAAAATTGAAATCCCGACTCCAACAACGAGTCAAACCGAGTCAACCACAAAAAACAAAACATTCAAAGCTTTCTATACTAAGATTTCCCGGATTCATGAATGGTCAAGTACCAAACATGTTACTACAAATCCTAGGATAGAACAAATCATGATTGCACTTGTGTGAAAGTGACAGGACAACTCGAAGACCCGCGACGTGGCTCGTGCCTCTTTGAGCAGCCCAGGTGGCCACGTCTCTCAAAACTCACACAACCACTCTTTTTCCTATAAATACCCCTCAAATGCAACCATTTGAGACTTACGCGAATTTTCGCCCCTCACATCTCCCTTAAACTTCTCGACTCGACTTCTTAAGTCACAATCCGACGCGTATTTACGACCTACCGATCGTAAATACAAGCCTTACACATTGTTTGGTACCATCATCGTGCATTAAATCACTTGACCGATCACTTCGACCACTACACCATCACTAATCTTAATAAAACACTCTTTTTACTTACCAAAACGGTTTTAAAACGAGTCTTTTCCGACCAAACGAGTTGTTACACTTAGCCAATGAACTTGACAAAAGGGAAACCAGAACCCCCATCATTGAGGAGACCGAACCAATTAACGTAGGAACCGACAACACACCTCAAGAACTTAGGATAGGGACAACCCTGGACCCCTCGGAAAGACAACAATTCATTGACCTCCTCCACGAATACAAGGACGTATTTGCTTGATCCTACAGAGATATGCCTGGGATTGACAGGGAAACTGCTGAGCACCGGATACCCATTAAACCCGGAGCTAAACCCGTGAAGCAAAAGCTACGCCGGATGCGTCCTGAATGGGCCCTGAAAATCAAGGAAGAAGTGGACAAACATTTCAAGGCTGGTTTCATCAAAGTGTCTGAATACTCTGACTGGGTGGCCAACATTGTGCTTGAACCAAAGAAAGACGAAAGAATTCGGGTTTGCGTCGACTTCAAGGATCTGAACAAGGCAAGTCCAAAGGACGACTTCCCTTTGCCACATGTCGACATTCTGGTGGACAATACTGCCAAACATGCTCTCCTATCATTCATGGACGGGTATGCTGGGTACAACCAGATAAATGGCTGAGGAAGACATGCACAAGACTGCATTCACTACACAGTGGGGTACGTATTGCTACACGGTCATGCCCTTCGGCCTCATCAACGCCGGAGTAACTTATCAAAGAACCGCTACCACTCTCCTACATGATATGATGCACAAGGAGGTAGAGGTATATGTCGATGACATGATCGTCAAATCAAAAGAACGGGACGGCCACATTAGCGCCCTTCGGAAATTCTTCGCTCGTCTGCGGAAATATAAGATGAGACTAAATCCTCATAAGTGTGCATTCGGGGTCACCTCTGAAAAACTCTTGGGACATGTCGTCAGCAAAAGAGGCATTGAGATTGTTCCAACCAAAATCAAAGCCCTTCAACAAATTCCATGACCTAAGAACGAGAAGGAGATTCGGGGATTTCTCGGTCAGGTCCAATACATCAGCCGTTTCATTGCCAAGCTCACCATTATTTGTGAACCAATATTCAAGAAACTTCGCGCCTCTGATCATACCGATTAGGATGACGATTGTCAAAAGGCCTTCGAAAGGATAAAGGAAATCCTATCCAAGCCTCCTGTCCTCATGCTACCTCAACCAGGGATCCCTTTATCCCTATACCTGACTGTTACCGACACAGCCATGGGAGCAATGCCAGCACAAACAGTCGACGGCGAAGAACGAGCCATCTACTACATCAGCAAAAAGTTCATTGAGTACGAGATAAGGTACACCCAACTGGAGAAGACATGCCTTACCCTAGTATGGTCAACAAAGAAGCTGCGGCATTACATGCTCAGCCACACGGTCCACATCTGCTGCAAGATGGACCCAGTCAAATATATCTTCGAAAAACCCGTACTAAACCGAAGGCTGACTAGGTGGACACTCATGCTGTCCGAATTTGACCTCAAGTTGGTACCCCTCAAGGTTATCAAGGGAAGAGCAGTCGCCGATTTCCTAGCAGAAGATCCCGTCAACGAGGATCCAACGACCGACACATGGTCACTTCCTGACGAAGACATCCTTTGTGCCGACTCCGACACATGGGACCTATACTTCGATGGTGCATCTAATCTGAGAGGTTTCGGGGTAGGAATACTTCTAATATCACTAGAGGGAGAACATGTTCCGATCTCACTCAAGCTAGACTTTGCCGTCACCAACAATGCCGCTGAATATGAAGCATGTCTCATCGGCCTACAAGCAGCCATCGCACTTGGCATCAAGAGACTGAGAGTCCACGGCGATTCCTCACTCATCATCAATCAGGTGTCCGGATCATGTAAAATCCGAAGTGACAGCTTAGCTCCCTACCGAGCGAAAATAAATCAAGAGGCCGAGTTCTTCGACTAAGTTGGCTACTTCCACTTGCCACGAGAGAAAAATCAATTTGCTGATGCCCTGGCAAAACTTGCCGCGCTCGTCAACATACTTGACGACATCACATCGATGCCCCTGTGTGTCTTGAGAAGGAGCGAGCCATCTCACATTTATGCCATCAACGACGACGAGGAAACCCATGATGAACCCTGGTACCAAGCTATCCTCAACTACAAAATCAAAAACGAATTCCCTCCCAACTCTGATCAAAGAGGACAAAGAGCCATCCGTTTACTTGCATTACAATTTGTGATAAACCAAAATCAATTACACAAAAGAACACCCCAAGGAATTCTCCTCCTTTGCATTGACCATCACAAAGCCAAAAAAGTCATGGTAGAGGTCCACGGCGGAGAATGCGGCCCTCACATGAGCGCAATGATACTTACCCGAAAAATCATGCGGCTAGGTTACTACTGGACCACCATGGTAGCCGATTGCCGTAATTACGTCAAACACTGCCACAATTGCCAAACCTTTGCCAACATACAACACATACCACCATCCCTTTTATACACCATGACATTACCCTGGCCTTTCTCAACCTGGGGCATCGACATCATCGGGAAAGTTAACCCGGTAGGCACCAAGGGGCATTGTTTCGTCCTCGTCGCCATCGACTACTTCACCAAATGGGTGGAAGCGCAGTCATATGCAGTCTTGACCGCCAAATAAGTGGCCAAGTTCATCCAAAACAACATCATCTGCCGGTGTGGGGTACCCCATGAAATCATCAGCGATCAAGGCTTTCACTTCTGGGTGGAAACTCACGCCTTTCTGGACAAATACAAGATTAAACGACATCTGTCATCCCCCTACAATCCCCAAACCAACGGAGCGGTGGAGGCAGCCAACAAAACTCTTGTCACCATTATCAAGAAAATGTAAGACAACTACCGTAATTGGTCGAGCAAACTCCCATTCGCACTCTGGGGATACCGAACCTCAATTCAAACACCGACAGGCGCCCACCCTTCTACCTAGCATACGATATGGAGGCGGTTCAACCGGTAGAGTTAGAGGTCCCATCTCTACGCATCCTACTGGAAAGTCAAGTCCCTGAGGCTGAATGGACCCGTCGAAGGTAAGAACAACTCACTTTTCTAGACAAACGGCGGCTCAACGCCTTGCACAACGTCCAACTATACCAACGACGTATACAACGGGCATTCAACAAGAAGGTCAAACCTCGGAACATCAAGGAATGCGACTTGGTCCTCAAGTCGGTCCGAGCATCGCTACCCGTCGATCCGAGGGGAAAATTCAAACCCAACTGGGCCGGGCCATACCTGGTCAAGAAAATACTTTCGGGGGTCGCAGTGAGACTGAGTGACCTAGATGGGGAGGATTTTACAAACCCGACCAACCTAGACCAACTCAAGAAATACTACCCTTGAACCATAGCAACCAATAACCTCAGCCAAGTTTCACAACTAGCATCCACCTTAACTCTTTTCAAGTCAAGTTCCTCAACGCGTTCTGATTTTATATTGCATGTTTTATCGAGTCTAAGTTGCGGCACTTTGCCCGTTTCGAATGTCCTTTGATCTATCAAAGGCAATGTCCATTTGCACTAAAACAAAAACCCCTTAACTACGAGCATGGTTTGATTTCACCACCTCAGGTGGATACGTAGGCAGTCCCTCTTATACATGAGGGATACAACCATAACACCCAATAAAAATTCAAAAAAAAAAACCTGAACAACGAGCATGGTTTGATTTCACCTCCTCAGGTGGATACGTAGGCAGTCCCTCTTATACATGAGGGATACTACCACAAAACCCAATCAAATTCACAAAACATTTCGAAATACGATCATGGTTTGATTTCACCACTTCAGGTGAATACGTAGGCAGTCCTCTCTTACACAAGAAGGATACAACCATCCCCACAATAAAAAAACAACCATCCCCACAATCAAAAAACCACCAACGCATACAAAATATCCCAAAAAAAGAGAAAGGGAAAACCATTCCTTTCCCACAAAAATACAAGAAATAAGCCTTTCTCCCTTCCCACAAAAATCCCACTTTCCCAAGTGCAAATGTTTAGGACGATTCAAATCGAATTGCCTTTATAAAATGGATGGAAGAAACAAGCGTTCACAATTTTTGACACGAGCAATCCTCTTATTTAATTAATAATATGAGGGATTACAATTTCAACAACAAATAAAGATCGACGAGTCTACAACTTGTCAAGGCTAAGGTGTCAACTAAAGCACTCACATAGTAAAACTAGCACAAAACACACAAAACATAGCTAGTACAACATAATAAAAAAACTCACAACACTAATACAACATAATAATAAAATGGGTAATGGAGGTCTTCACTCTTCCATTCTACCTTTGCCTTTTCCCTCGGGGTACATCTTCCCCTTGTTCTTCTTGTTGGCCCGCCTAGCATGGATTTCCTCCTCGAAACGGATCCTGAACGGATCTAAGACGGCGCCGGCCTCCGGTCTAGCACAAGACCCCATGTTCGACCCGAAATAAGCCAATGCACGGCCCACCATGTTCTTGGGACCCGAGCTTCTCCTCTTTGGTGGTCTCATCACATCCGGGTTAGCTCCATCAACATAGTCTTCAAAGAAGGCACGGTTGGCTTGGCCAACCTCTTGATATTTCAAGTCGACAACCTCGTCCTTATGGAATTTGGACCTCTCTTCCAAGGACGGAGGTCTTGACCACTTGACATAAGCGGGAGTCACCCATGTCATGGCAATAGGGTTTGGTACCATCCAAAGCGGCCGAGTGGCCCACCATCTTTCGAAGACCTCCACGAGCTCGGAGTTTCGGAAAACATTCTCTTGGACAAGGGTATCTTGAGCGCGCACCTTTTTGTTGATGCCCCATTTTCCTCATGAGCCTTTCGGGATAAATGAAGGAAGCAACCTTCAAACCCACCACCATCAAAGAACAAGGACTAGCACCCGAAGCGGGCAACCCCGTGAAGGACCTCAAGTGCCACCATGGCACCACCCAACGGATATGAGGACCACCCTCCTCTGCCAATCTTGCGGCCCAATAAGCCTCGGTAGAAGCAAAACTATCCGAGTACAACTTCTTCCTCATAGTAAGGTGACGAAAGGAATAAGAAGAAGAATCAACCGGAGGCTCTACATACCTTAGCCTCTCCAATAGCCACACTTGGAGGATCCTTGGAGACACAAATGAAGGAGCTTCTCCGAAAGAGCCTTCCTTGTCCAAAGCTTGGATGATCTCGCCAAGCACCAACCATGACAGATCTCTACCATGCTCGATCTGCTCAACCACGTGTATAAGGGTCATGCCACCATAGCATTTCGGCCCCTCCTTCTTCAAAACATCAACAAACAGGTACACATGGACAAGGCAAAAGGCAAGAGCCCTTCTCCTAGCCACCTCCAAAACATTGGCATCTAATCGGTTTGAAAAGATGTTTATAAGAGCCAACATATCCACCCTATGTGGAGCAAGAAGGAAGTTGACTTGACTTGTCGACAAGCCCAACATTGAACGGACTTTCTCGTTGTAGCACAACCGAGTCGGAGGAAGCACCGGAACACAACCCGACCACCCACCAATGGCTCCAATTTCTTCGGCTAGTGGACAAATTTCACCTTTCGGGAAAACGAAAACATGGTGTTTCGAATCCCAAAACCGAGAGCATGCTTCGAGAAATGATAATTGCACCTTGACTTGACGAAGCACCAACAATTAACAAACTCCCATGCAAATGAGTTGATACTTTTCGGGAGGCGACAAATCCCGGCACCATTGTCGCAACGCATTCTCAAAGGCATCCATGAAATATTTTTGTGGAAGAAGGAGAGGTATTGTAGAGATGTTATTGTGTTTCGGATGAGGAAACAATGAAGCACAAACATCGCTATTTAGACAAAACAATCAGCGCATTTTTCAGAAAAAGGGGAGAGCTGGCTCCCATCGCCAGGCCCCTCGCGCCTCTTTAGGACTTCTCCAAGGATTCCCACTTTGACTTGTCACTTTCAAGTTGTGTTTTCTCCTGACACCTCAAACCTCCCGCCAAAACGCTCGCACCTCTTCGGGATGACCCATGACATTTTGTGATTCCTCACACTCACATTTCATTGTTTTCACGTTTTACGAAATCCGACACGGTTTCCATGACGCAGCTTTCAACATACGGATTTTTCTTTCTTTTTTTAAAGAGGGAAGGGCTAGTCGCCCCGATCCGTGACGGATCGTTTCCATGTCAGTCGAAATTCCGAAAAAATTTTCGCTTTTTCGCAATTTTCCCAGCAAAAATAAAAATTGAAAATTGATAACACGACTTCAGTTTTCCTCAAAATTCAAGCGCTCACAAATTCGAGTCTTGACCTCACAAAAATCAAATCAAATATACTTGTAAAAATGTTTCTAAAAAGTCATCCCTGACGGTTTGAGTTTGAATTTTTCGAGTCGCGAATCAATTTCAATAACTTCAATGTAATTTAATTCAAGACACGAGTTAATTGCTCAATTTTCAAATTAATTCCTTTTGGAGTCCAAACGTGACGACTTGTCGCGGAATTTTCAAAATTCATTTCAAATTTCAAAATTCAATTTTAACTTCAAGAAATCTTGGTTAATTTTGTTCTCGATCAAATGCTTTATGTGTTTACGATCAAATGCTTTTACGTGTTTATATTTATGCAAACGTGGTACATGTTGCCTGTTTTTCCACACTAACGATGCAGGAACTAGTGCAAAGCAAAAGGGGAATTGACAGCCGACAGCACTTCCCCGAAACACAACACAAAAAAGCCAAAAATCACAAAATGAACCATAGTCCAAAAACACATATATACAAACCGCCTCACGCAAAATGTAAATATGTACAAGCAAGAGTCCAAGACACGGAGAAGCTACTACTACTACTCAGCGCCTCCCGTCGGACCGGTCCCGGCCTCACGAGGAGTCGCCGCCAACGCAGACACTACCACCTGCTCAGACTCCCTCTCCGGAGAACTCTCCAGCTTCTCACGCTCCATCTCAACATGAAGCTCCTCCGCTGCAGCCAACTGAGCCCTCAGAGAGGCAATCTCCAAGTTTCGGCTCCGTAACTCGTCCTCACGACGCCTCAACTCTTGGTCTCGATGGGTGATCCCTAACCTCTAGGCCTCGATCATCGACCTGGCTGTATCCAACTCAGCACAGACCCGAGCAAGCTCCGCCGGATCCGTAGTACCCTACAAAACACAGTACAGGTCATCAAGGTCTAAAAACGTGAAATGCAACACAAAATACACAAAAACAACACACAAAAATACATGAGAAAGCTGAGCCTCCCTCGCAGCGAGGTCACCAGTAAGCGCCCTTCAGCGGTTAGCCATCCGCCATAAAGCCTGATGACTAACGGTCGTCACCTACATCCAAAAAGGTCCTTCAATACAATGCAAGGCAAAACACGAATGAGGAAAATATTCAAGTCAGGAACTCACCCTCAGAACGACCAACCTCCACTCAATGCCAACATCGGTCACCTCAGCAACCGCAGGCTCTGGCAGGCGCAACTGTAGCTCCTCACCGCCCGGTCCCTAAAAGGAGGTCTCCGCCAGGAAAACTGGGGGCTGAGTCCTCATCAACGAATCGACCCCCTGCAATTCGGGTCCGCATCAAAGGTATCAAACCCTCCTATCAAAAGAGATAATCAAAACAAAAGAACAGAGGAAAACATACCTCGATCGGGTACCAGGCAAGCCTCGACAGCCGGAAGGTGTCGTAGTCGACCTGTTGGAAAATGTGTCCTCAACAATAGTGCGATCACATGATTTAAATATCATAATAAAATCTCATACTAAGAATACGTGAGGGATGATTCTTTATACAGTCGACTGACCATCATTAATCGGTAATGATTGGCTAACTAGAGTTTGAAATTACTGTCGTGTGACGGTGGTGGTCAGTTGATCCCTTTAGGTCACACCTATAGGATGAGGCCCAAATAGATATTTAATTAATTGTATGCGATACAGATTAATTAATTCCTTAATTATGAGAGTGCAATTTTGCGTCTTATTGTAATGTGATTAAATAAGATTTAATTTAGTAATTAAGTGTTATATTACTAAATTAGTTGAGGTATTAATAGAAGTTTGGGATATTCTACCGTGTACCCTCGTGGTTTTCGGTTTTCTACGTTGTACCCCTCCTTTTTCAATATTCTATGGTGTATCCCTAAACTCTATACATTAGTCTATACCATGACCATATTTATTGTCATTGCTAACTTAGTTTCTTAAATGACCTATTAAATCGTCTATTTATCATTCCAATTACTCAATAACCTACTCATTTACTTACTAGTTCGCTGAATTAATCATTAGCCCAATAAATAGTATACGAAACTAACTAAAAGTTCAAAAAATCTCCTTTATCATGTCATGAATCATAACAGTTGTTTTTAATAGTAGTTGGTGCTTATTAAAAGTGATTGGTGATGTTTCTCATATATAATGGTGATACAACATTCATAAGTCATAATAAAGGTCAAAGTACGGTCGTTTGATAGCGATAAAGTTAATGGAGAGTTAAACGAGGTTATGATGGAGAAATAAGTAATAAGTTTAGGGGTACAATGTAGAATTTAAAAAAAAAAGGGGTACAACATATAAAACCGAAAAACTCAGGGGTACACCGTAGAATATCCCTAGAAGTTTTGAGGTAGAGGTAATTAGTTATTTAATGTTACAAGAAGTTGTAATTTTAACTAACTATGAATTATGGTACCCATTATATGTTGATATAATGGTAGTATACTACTCAAAAAGTGGAGTGTATATTATATTGTTAATTGTAATATTTAAGTGTTAAATGATTACATTAATAATAAATTATGTAAGATAGTTGAACATATGACTTATAAGCATTTGTGGGACAAATGACAAAAGGCAAAAATAGACCATAATGGGTCCATTTTTTCGGCAATATGAGAGAGCAAAAGATGCTCTAGTTTGTCTTGTTCATTTGTTATAACATAGTGTGATAGAGACATATCTATGACACATCTTACAAGCATGCATACTACACTCTACCTATAATAAACAAGCAAGTAAAATCAAAAGGCAAAAGATTCCCCCTTTGCTTATGCCAACCGGTTTTGGCTCTTTAAATGGGCAAAAATTTTGCTCATTTTTGACTCTCTAGTTTTTACTTGTTTTTCCTCTCAAGCTTTTCCTCACATGCAATTGCTTAAATCTCTCTAAAATACTAATACACTCATCATCTATTACTAGAGGTAGTAATATAAGAATATTAGTATTATTAAGGTTACATTTCTACTACATATCTAGTTAATATTAGTAGGAATTTTTGGGATTAATCTTGGGTGCAGTTTATTGGAGTGGCTTCTATACTTGGAGTCTTAGGAGGATCATCCATCATATTTAGCTCAAGAACAAGTGAAGGAAGGTGACCTTACTTGTGCCCATAATTTCGAAATACATAACAATGTAAGGAACATTGTTTTTCTTATAAATATTTCATTTTGTTATGCATGCACTAGATCTAAAGAACAAATAATTAACAAGTTAATTAGTTCACTATTAGAGGAGTCTAATAATAGGTATATGAACTTTACAAGTGGTATCAGAGCATAAGGATGTTGCATGCATAATCGGTTATTGTTTTTCCGAGTTAAAAGGTTAACATATAAAACTAAAAATTTGTGATTTATAAGTATAAGCCACGAAATCACCATGCATGTTATATATTCTGGTCCTAAAATGTTTTTAGGTCTTTTTTATGATTTATGGAAATTTATTGCTCATTTTAGGATTTTTGGTCATTTTATTACATTTTTATTACTAAAATGGGAATTAAAATGCTAAAAATAGTTAAACTTCGTTTATGACCTTGGAAATTTTATATGCCCTCACATGCATATTTTACAAGTTGTGTGTAAGAGGTCGAGTTAATTGGATCCATATTGCATGTTTTATGATTTTTATGAGATAAAAATGGATTAAAAGAGGTAAAATGGTTAAAAATAGTTAACTTTCGAATAAAGCCATGATATTTTAATATGATGTCACATGAAAGATTTACAGAGAGTATGTAAATTCCTAGATTAAAAAATCTTCTTTAGCATGATTTATGGATTTTTGAGTAAAAATGGCATAAATAGTGACTATTTTAGCAAAAATTAGCTAAAACGTATTGTATGGCTTGATAAAATTATTTTAAGTTGAATTAATATCCCACTAATCAGATCTAATGTTGTAAAAATTATTGTATTAAGTTTCGGATTCTTTATGTATTTTATGAGATAAAACAGATAAAATGCAACTATATTTTCTCAAAATTAATTCGAAAATTTTAACCATGTTTTTTTTGACATTATGAGTGTCATGGAATTATTCCAGAATGTTCAAAAATTTAAAATTCAAATTTTGAAATTTTTATAATTTAATTTGGATTTATTTCATATAAATAATGATTTTAAAGGTAAAAAATGAGCATAAAATTAAATCAAGTTGAATTATTGTCAAAAATTTAGTGATGACTAATTTTTGATTCCTAAAAAGTGTTAGGATAACTAACTTGAGCTTAGATGTGATTTAAGTGTTAATTAGTGATTTTAAAAGGTTATTATCACGCATTTCCATAAAACCGGGTTATATGTACGACATAAGTTAAATAGGGCGATTTGGCACATCATTTGGCATGATAGGAACATATTATAATTCTGCATATTTCAATTGTTGAATGTTTTTATTTATATAATTTTGAATTATGTAATTTTATCTTAGTATGGCCTTAGTTTAATCAATATTACCCGTAATGAAAGGGAATATTGATTCGGTTGTAATTTAATGTGATCTCGTATCACTTTTATTTTTTATTTCATTAGTTTTTCCATTTTACAAATGTATAATAGGAATAGCTTTGTATTTTTGTTCTTATTTGTAATTATGGAGCATCTTCAAAGACGGTGCCATTCGGAAAGGTGATCCGACGAAGACGGTGTCTTGGAAAGCGTGCCAATTGAAGATTCAAGGGACCAAAGGAGTTGGTTTCCGAATATGTAATAGATGATTTGATTTTCTATTTTAGGAAGGCCATACTAGAAATTTTATTTATTGTTTTGCATTTATTTTAATATGTTGCATGCATTGCCAAATCTCCATAACAACACATGCATATCATATCGAGTCATCGACCGTGTCAATTATAATTATCGTAGTTCACCACTTTAGTTCACTTAAAACGTGATAGATAATAAATTGACAAGACCTCTCACATATTAAAAATTGAGAAATAGCCTTACCAAATAGTAGAAACCCACGAAGTACCAATTTCATAAGGGAGTTGAGCCGGCTTTACCGTAATACAAACCTTGTTACGTTGGTGAAGTGGGGTAGTAAAATGTTATTACATCGAAATTTGGATTAAGCTCAACGGAAGTATTGTTGACCGTAGTCTCACTAAAGATGAGAATTAGAGTAATTTTTATCGACCGAGAGTTCTAAATGTAGAATCGATTAAAGAGTTAATCCATCGAGTTATATTAATAAGGGATGACTCGGCTTACCGTACCCGTATTAATATGAATTTGGATCTCGGAGTCATTTATATAGTTGGGTGGAGGTCACTATATAAATGCAATACTTGTAGTTATATTTATGAGTATTATTAAAACGATAGATGTAAATTAATTCCTTCATTTCCTATTTTGTAGTCAAATTTGTTTTATCAAACGCAATGGCAACTCCAATCACGTCCGCATCCACTAGTTCCACCACGCTTACCAATGTGTCATGGCTCCGATCCTTCATGGATCGATGTAAGTTAGAAAAGAATGGGTCTAATTTCGCCGATTGGGACGCGCAACTTCGCTTGGCCACGCAAGGTGACGACAAGCTTCGTTACCATACCGAGGCATCTCCCACCGAACCAAATGCTAGGTCCACCCCCGCCGCTAGGCAAACCTATGAGGTTTACCAAAAGGAGTCGGCCGCGATCAAAAATGTGTTGATCTTTGCTATGGAGGCCGAACTCCAACAAAGTGCTATAAAGATTAGCACCGCTCATGAGATCTACATGAAGCTTGTGAACATGTTTTCACGAGCTCCTAGGGTCATTCAATATGAGGCGGCTTCCTCATTCTTTGATCTTAACATCAAAGAGGGCCAAAAGGTGAGCCCAGATGTGCTCAAATTGATGGAGCATGTTGAGACCTTGAAAATGCATAAGGTGGAAATTCCCAATGAACTCGTAATTGATCGAATTCTTCATTCCCTCAACAAAATCAAAGCATATGTTCAATTCCGGGTGAATTTTAATATGCAAGATAAGAAAGTTTCCCTTGATGAGTTGCACAAAATGCTTGTGCAAGCCGAAAGGGACATGGGGCTAAGTGTTAGCACCCCAAAAGATGTGCTCAATGTAAATCATAAGAGCAAGGGAACCTTCAAGAAAGGTGGGAAGAAAGGGAAAAAGCGAACTCCCAACAGGAATATAGCTAAAGCCTGTGAAGCTAGCACCTCCAAGCCCAAGTACAGTGCCCCCACTGGGGACAAGTGCCACTATTGTTGTGGTGTTGGGAATTGGAAGAGGAACTGTTCCAAATACTTTGGCGACATCAAAACTGGAAAGGTTATTCCATTAGGTATATAACTATCCCTATCTTTTATGTTTCAATCTCAATTAGTATGTGATACAAGTTGTGATGATTACCCTTTTTATTGTAAATAGGGGCTCTTACCAAGGACAAAGGCAAGTAAAAGCAAACCTAGAGGATCATATGGGAAGCTAGAGTAGCCGACCGTGGTGATGGATCAAAGGAAGTTTGGCTTTAATTTGCTTTGTCTTTAATTTTATGATGTATTTCATGTTTTAGAACCATTTTGATTTCCTTGTGTGACTTGGAAATTGGTTTGTATCCTTTAAACACGGGTTGTATTTTGGATATTGGTGATTTGGTTTTCATCCCAAATCACTTGTTTTATTATGTTATTTGTTCTAAAATCATCATCATTAATTACTTGCGTAGAGAAACATTAGATAAACAACTTAAATTGATCAAATAGACGATTACGATGATGGGATCATTATATGTCCATAAGCTATGAATTTGATTCTCCTTATGTAATCATTACTAAAAGTAACATCTTACTTATGTAAGATCAAGTAAAGTTGTAATGAGTTTTTTGAACTCATCAAGTAGGGAATTCACGATACCATACGGACACATTATTCTAAACGGATGGTCAACCATGAGATACCTAGAATAGAGAGTCTATTAAACAGATGACATGGATAAGACTCACATATTATCAAGCTGCCATGTTAGGATGGCCTTTTGAATGCTAATACATAGTCTAGATAAAATCTTAATACTCCGTTAAATATATATGTTTGTGACTCACAAAGCTATCTCTCGAGAATATAGATGTATTTCTGAGAGATAGAGTGGGAGTAGATTGAATCGTCACAAACATCTCTTATAGTTGAAATGTTACTTTGTGAAAGTAATATAATTATAGAGTGGAAGTTGGTATTGAACTATTATTTATGAAGATAGTATGAGAGCATAGTTCAGTGGGAGTTTTTCGCACATGTCTTATTGTTCAAAAATATTACTTTGTGAAAGTGATAGTATCATGACCATCTTACATACGAGCCGAAGCATTACAATCCGAAAATTGTTGCTCAAGAGTAGATTTACTTTAAGGCGCGGGTCTCCTCAAAAGTAAATAGAGCTCCAAAGTACTCAAAAGCATAAGATTTACATAAAGATGTTAATGAAGATTAATTGTGTTAGGAATTGCCACATTTCATTACATGAAGAATGGCAAATAAAATTTCGCTTTTCTAATATGGGAATTTAGAGAAAGACGTGTTTGAAACACAAAACCATAGATGAAGATCTAAGAATCCTAACTTCTTATGCGTAGCTTTCTTAAGTAAACCTAAAATGATCTTAAGCAAGCATTAAAGGATTATACTTTTCGTTCATGTCATAATAGTGAATTGGTTCATTCACATGATTGAAGAATCATGATTATACATGAAGTTAAGTGGGAGCTAGAATTGTTTCTCCATGTCTTATATGTTGATAACATATTACTTATTGAGAATAATGTACCAATTCTCTCTTCTAGAAAGAGTGATTGGGAGACTAGGAAGAGGAGAAATATACTTTAGATTACCGAATCTATGTGAGAGTATATTGGCATAGAGTTGAGATTCTTATGAGAATAAGATCTTGCGTATCTGTTTAACATCAACAAGGATGAATGGCTTATTCATGATGATGAAAGTGGAATTACTATGATGGAATCATAGTCGTTCACTGAACCCATTAAGTTGTTGAATACATGAAATCGATTGCTAATGTTTCCGCCATTAGAACGATTGTGTATACCAACAGACGCACGTGCTGTGATGTACCATATGCTAGGTACATTATGAATCAATAATAAGTTAATTCATAAGATGGGCTTGTGAAAGCCTTAAAGTACAATTGATGACTTGTACACATGTTTGGATGACAAACTAAGTTAGGTGTTGAAGTGTTGCACAAACTTTAGTTTCCAAACTTAAACGGGATTTGTTGTAATCCTAGGATGTCTTATTGACAAAGGAGTAAGAGACTAATAAAGGTGTTTTAGTTTCGTGCATTACAAATACTACAAAAGGAATCTAAGTAAATAGTGATAAAATCGTTAATGAAGGGATTAAGAGTGAATCCCTCTACAAAAGATTTTGTCACAAGTTATGTGATAACAATAGGAGCATCTTTCAAGTTAAAGAGCCCAAGTCTAATAAGAAGTCTAGACATATAAATTCAAGTTAATAGAGATATTATCGAATTGAAGGAAATAGCAATTAATAAAGTTTGAATATATGGATATCGGGTATATCTGCTTTCCAAGCTTTTATTGATCATAAACTAGTGTTAAAAATACACTAAAGATTATAGAATATGAAGTAGTAATAGTGTATTGACTATTCATATGTGATAATCACATTTATCGTTTGAGTTTTATTAAACTCACCCGCTACCTTGTCGTATCCGAATGGGTTGTAGAGACAAATTGAACCCTATTAAGGTGAACTGGATTGACATGGTATTCGCCCCTAGTTACTTATATGAGGTGACGTCTCGAAGTGACTAGAGTGTGATGCGATTGATGGCAAGTTAAAGTGCCATAGAGTCATATAGGATGACTAGTCGATCACATAGGTAGACTGTTTGGGACACTCTGTCGGGCAGTGACCGCTTATAGAGTTCTGATAATTCATAAAGCCTGGTCGTGGCAAGAGCTACTATAGTATTCTTATGAGTCAATTCATTTGACTAGAGACTATTCGCCCAAGTTGGCACAACTTCTGATTAGCTTTGATTTATACTCTACGATTTCGTAAATGAGGTCAAACTGGGTATATTTTGGGTTAAGATGGACTGTGGCTGAACGAAGGGAATAGGGCGATAGGAATTGTCCACCCCTTGTCAGGGTTGTTTGAAATCTCAAGGCCACTCGAGGAGTAGTTAACTGGAAATGCGTGGCCACGCTCGGAAGACATCTATGATAGATAATTCCGGTCAGACAGTTAATCTCCAGATCGAGAAAACCACTGAAGATATGATCAATGTAAGTACGACCTGCAAGACACCTTGCATTGAGTGGGAGATTGTAATAGGACAAGACAATTGATGACGCACACTTGTCGAGGACAAGTGGGAGATTGTTGGGAAATGTGTTCTCAACAATAGTGCGATCACATGATTTAAAAATCATAATAAAATCTCATACTAAGAATACGTGAGGGATGATTCTTTATACAGTCGCCTGACCATCATTAATCGGTAATGATTGGCTAACTAGAGTTTGACATTACTGTCGTGTGACGGTGGTGGTCAGTTGATCCCTTTAGGTCACACCTATAGGATGAGGCCCAAATAGATATTTAATTAATTGTATGCGATACAGATTAATTAATTCCTTAATTATGGGAGTGTAATTTTGCGTCTTATTGTAATGTGATTAAATAAGATTTAATTTAGTAATTAAGTGTTATATTACTAAATTAGTTGAGGTATTAATAGAAGTTTTGAGGTAGAGGTAATTAGTTATTTAATGTTACAAGAAGTTGTAATTTTAACTAACTATGAATTATGGGACCCATTATATGTTGATATAATGGTAGTATACTACTCAAAAAGTGGAGTGTATATTATATTGTTAATTGTAATATTTAAGTGTTAAATGATTACATTAATAATAAATTATGTAAGATAGTTGAACATATGACTTATAAGCATTTGTGGGACAAATGACAAAAGGCAAAAATAGACCATAATGGGTCCATTTCTTCGGCAATATGAGAGAGCAAAAGATGCTCTAGTTTTTCTTGTTCATTTGTTATAACATAGTGTGATAGAGACATATCTATGACACATCTTACAAGAATGCATACTACACTCTACCTATAATAAACAAGCAAGTAAAAACAAAAGGCAAAAGATTCCCCCTCTTACTTATGCCAACCGGTTTTGGCTCTTTAAATGGGCAAAAATTTTGCTCATTTTTTACTCTCTAGTTTTTACTTGTTTTTCCTCTCAAGCTTTTCCTCACATGCAATTGCTTAAATCTCTCTAAAATACTAATACACTCATCATCTATTACTAGAGGTAGTAATATAAGAATATTAGTATTATTAAGGTTACATTTCTACTACATATCTAGTTAATATTAGTAGGAATTTTTGGGATTAATCTTGGGTGCAATTTATTGGAGTGGCTTCTATACTTGGAGTCTTAGAAGGACCATCCATCATATTTAGCTCAAGAACAAGTGAAGGAAGGTGACCTTACTTGTGCCCATAATTTCGAAATACATAACAATGTAAGGAACATTGTTTTTCTTATAAATCTTTCATTTTGTTATGCATGCACTAGATCTAAAGAACAAATAATTAACAAGTTAATTAGTTCACTAGTAGAGGAGTCTAATAATAGGTATATGAACTTTACACGACCTCCCGCAGCAGCAGCTCCTCACCTCCCTGACCGTGAAGGTGCTCCTCAACCTCGTCGGGAGTCGACTTCTGGAACAACACCCTAAGCGGGTCGACCGGTACCATGAAGATCTCAGTAAGGCACTGACGAGCTAAACGCTCGCCCAGGTACCAAACCGGCTCGATCGCCGTCTCCAAGTATAAACGTTCCCTGACAGTGGCCGTCACCTCCGTGTGGTGCTCCCAAGGCCACCCGACAAACTGCATTCAAGACAAAGCTACTCAACCGACTGGGGGCTTCCTAAGCTACCTAGTCATCCTATCTCTATCTATTTCTGCAAATAAAAAGGAGTAAGGAACAATAACTTACGTCAGCAACTCGAAGGGCGTTCACACGACGCCTGCAGTCCTCACAGCAGAGTAAGTCGAGGGGACACCACCTGTAGTCCCCGGACGCAGAGGGACGAAGTAAGCGTACAACCAAGCCTGTAACCGAACACAGCAAACACCAAATCACCCAATCTTTTCAAAAAAATTGCCAAAATCAAAATCAAACTCAAAACTACAAAAAATGCTCGTACCTCCAAGATGAGGCCGGGACCAACCAGAGCAGGGGCACTACATACCATCCCCCGCCCACTGCCTCCGAACGCACCGCCGCGTGCATATACCGGGTAAAACTCGTCAAAGCTGGCGTGACCCAGTCGTGCTGACCTTAAGTGTCAAGGTCAAAAAGGAGAGGAAGTACCTTGGTCGACAAGCGCTCACCCTTGTCGCCAAAGTACGTGGCACCCAACAAGTACCACAACCACAACTGCGCCTCCTGCGCGTCAGCTCTAGCCTCAGCCTCCGGACTCGCCAACGGCGTCGGAGCATTAACCCACCACTCTCCCTCTAAAGTGGTCTCTCACATACAAACTCGCGATCAGGTACGGGGTAATGTCAGAAGGCTCGGGCAAAACAGTATGGATCAGATGAGTAACCGCAGGAGAATACACCCTCTCCGGTGTCTCTGTAAACTCGACAGGCGTCTCGCCACAAGGGGAGGCTAGATATCATGGCAAAATCCTCTAAAGTCACACCGACCTCCCCAAACTCCATGTGGAACGACGACGTCGTGTCCTAGTACCGATCCAACATGGCACGGATCAGACACAGGTTCGACCTAATCGAAGACCTGTGAATGTCCCGCCAAGCGGCCACCAACGGCCCAAAAGCCGACCTCTCTATCAACGCCCTCGTACCGGCTCGGAGAACGTCGTAAAAGCCCATGCAGGTAGTGAAGCCCGAAAAAGTACTCATGGCGTCGATCTCCTGAAATCAAAAACAAACAACGTCAGAGCACCTATTCAGGTCTGACACTTCAAAAGTGACGAAAGTTCAATCAGGTGACGCGACTCACCAAGCCCTCGTGAGCACGGTAAGAGATGTGCTGTCCGGTCGGCAAAGAATCGCTACCGTCAAAACCCTCGGCCCAGCGGCGCGCGCCGCAGTTCAGCCCCGCAGGGTCAGAACCCGTCTAGCATCCCAACTCGCGACATCAGCGTCGTCCTCAACCGTCTCCTTCCGCCGTCTCTTCTGATCACGAGACTCGACGTGACGGATATGAGACATCTCGATGATCCTGACGACGTTCTGTAACGACCGCCTAGTCGGTCAAGGGGTCCTCGTCCTCCTAGAAACCTTCCTCCCGGAGGTACCAGCCTCAGACCCCGTCTGAGCTCTCTCAACATCAGTAGCCCCAACAACGGGCTCCTCACGCTCCTCAACGGCCCTCTCGGCCCCAACAGTCTCCTCAGGGGGCCCCTCCTCCTCGGAAGCGTCCTCCACTACAGCGGCGGGTGCACTGACCGGAGTGCTAACTGGCCCCGTCCCAAACAGCTCCTCAAAGGTCGCAGCAAGGGACCCAGCTTATCCCGAACACTCTCCTACAAACAAAGAACGTCAGCCGAAATTTCGGCATTACGACGGCGTAAAATGGACAAATCCCAAAAAAACCTGCAAAGCAGAACAAGAGCAATCCCGCCCAAACCCAACCAAACAAAAACAATTCACAAAAAACACAAAAAAAAACGACTCGCCCTTCTTTTCAAGCAAAAGACGAGTCAAAACAACCACAACAAAAACGGCACCCCAAGACCCACACAAGGTCCGCCAATAAACCAAAATACATTCATGATACAATGGGATATTTTTCTACGGCTCAAAAAGGCAATTTCTACGCCAATTTGAGCACAAACCGATCAAAATTTCAAAATACGACCACAAAAAGGCAACATGATTTTTTCACGCCTCAAAGCGACCTAAACTACCAATGGGGTCCATTTCCAGGCAAACTGACTCAATTCAAGCCCAAACAGACGCTTATTTTGTCAGTCATAAGACCGCTTCAAAAGGCAAAAATTCCAATTTTGCCCACAAACCCAACAAAGGTCCACAATGGCAAATACGGTCTTTCCCGACTACAACGCATCCTAGTGGGACTCACTACCCAAGCAAATAAACTTGGCATTGTGAGATGAGACAGTTTCTCCACCTCACTAACGTTTCTCGAGCATAGGGAGCGGGAACGGGGACCAAAATGCAAACTAAAGGCACCCCTATACTCCTAAACAGGTTTCTAACCTAATGCAATCATCAATTTCACTCGAAATGGGCTCAATAAAAAACGCCCAAATCGATTTTCTAGGGTAAAATTTTCGCCCTAATTCAATCTATCAAAAGGATCATCAAATTCAAATGGATTCAAGAGGGAATACATACCTTGAAATGACATTGTTGATATCGGTGCAAATGGAAGCAAGCTAAAGACCAACAATGGCGGTTTTTTTGGTTTGTTTGTATCGAAGGTTGAAGACGAAATGAGGATGATATGCGGACCATCCTCGCATCTTTTACAGAAAAACAAGGAAGCTCCCTTGACTCGCCAGGTTGCTCGCGCCTCAATGGGGTGCTCCCTGCTGTTTCAGTAAAATTTTGGGCTTTGGCCCAATTTCCCGTAACAAACTTCAAGTTTTCAATGACGACATTAAGGACCGTCATTTTTCAAATACAAAAATAAATAGTGGATTTAAAATTCACTATTTTCCTTCAAAATTTCAAACAAGCGGCGATCAAAACCGCCATTTTCACTTCAAAAAATAATAGTGAAAATTCAAATTCACTATTTCTTCAAATTTCAAACGACGGCAATTAAAACCGTCATTTTCAAAAAAATAATAGTGAAAATTCAAATTCACTATTTCTGCAAATTTCAAAACGACGGCAATTAAAACCGTCAATTTTTAAGATAATAGTGAAAACTCAAATTCACTATTTCTTCAAATTCAAACGACGGCAATTAAAACCGTCATTTTAAAAGTAATAGTTGGAAATTAATAAATTCCACTATTTTCACCACACATGTCAACGACGGCAACATAAACCGTCACTTGAAAAATAATAGTGAAGATTCCAAATTCACTATTTCCTTCACATGTCAGCGACGGCACATAAACCGCCACTTCAAACGTAATAGCGAAAATTCAAAATTCGCTATTTCCTTCAAAATTCAAACAAACGGCGGCAACATAAACCGTCACTTCAAAAATAATAGTGAAGATTCCAAATTCACTATTTCCTTCACATGTCAGCGGCTGCACATAAACCGTCACTTCAAACGTAACAGCGAAAATTCAAAATTCGCTATTTCCTTCAAATTTCAAACAAACGGTGATTAAAACCGCCACTTCAAATTCAAAAACAAATAGTGAGTTTAAAATTCACTATTCCTTCAAAAGTCAACAGGGGGCTCCCTCACGGGATCCACTTATCTCAACATCGGTAGTGAAAATTTTAAATTCACTATTTCCACGGCGGCATCATGAGTCCGCTACCTTCAAAATAAGCCGATCCGACGCCGCTATTCTCACAGTCAATTAACCGACCGCACCATGGCTGGCGAGCCTTACTACGCATCGCGGCTGGTGAGCCCTTTCTCAAATACGAACCATGGCTGGCGAGCCTTACTACGCATCGAAGCTGGCGAGTCCTCCTCAGGTATGCACCATGGCTGGCGAGCCTTAAATGCATCGCGGCTGGCGAGCCCTCCTCAAGTACGCGCCATGGCTGGCGAGCCTTACTACGCGTTGCGGCTGGCGAGCCCTCCTCAATTACACACCATGGCTGGCGAGCCTTACTAAGCGTCGCGGCTGGCGAGCCTTCCTCAAGTACGCACCATGGCTGGCGAGCCTTCCTACGCATCGCGGCTGGCGATCCCTCTTCAGGTACGCACCATGGCTGGCGAGCCTTACAACGCATCGCGGCTGGCGAGCCCTCCTCAGGTATGCACTATGGCTTTCGATCCTTATGACGCATCGCGATTGGCGAGCCCTTCTCAGGTACGCACCATGGCTGGCGAGCCTTACAACGCATCGCGGCTGGCAAGCCCTCCTCAAGTACGCACCATGGCTAGCGAGCCTTACTACGCGTTGCGGCTGGCGAGTCCTCCTCAAGTACGCACCATGGCTGGCTAGCCTTACTACGCATCGTGGCTAGCGAGCCCTCCTCAGGTACCCACCATGGCTGGCGAGCCCTCCTCAGGTACGCACCATGGCTGGCGAGCCTTACTACGCATCGCGGCTGGCGAGCTCTCCTTACGTACGCACCATGGCTGGCGAACCTTACAACGCATCGCGGCTGGCGAGCCCTCCTTAGGTACGCACCATGGCCGACGAGCCTTACTACGCATCGCGGCTGGCGAGCCCTCCTCAGGTACGCACCATGGCTGGCGAGCCTTACCATGCATCGCGGCTAGCGAGCCCTCTTCAGGTAGGCACCATGGCTGGCGAGCCTTACTACGGATTGCGGCTAGCGAGCCCTCGTCATATACGCACCACAGCTGGCAAGCCTTTTTCCGCAAACATGCAAGGACATATCCGAAGATGCCTCAGGTATGACTCCTTCTTACAGCTGGCGAGCCTTTGTCCGCAAACATGCAAGGACATATCCGAAGATGCCTCAGGTATGACTCCTTCTTATGGCTGGCGAGCCTTTGTACGTAGTCTAATGGACTTTAAACGACCCGCACAGATAGTCGACAGACTCTAAACTGTTCCCGACGACAGGTCATTGGCTCGTACCCTCGAGTCGCCTTGGCGTCGTCCTTCCCGACGGCAGGTCCTTCGCCCGAATCCTTTCGAGCCGCCTCGACGTCGTTTGGGTCTCCGGGTTGTAATCTTCGATTGACATGGGGGCTCTACTTTGACTTTCGCCCTGTCCAAGCCTCAGTCAATGTGGGGGCTCTATAGATACCCAGTATCTGCTGAGACTCCAACAAACACCCGATGATTATCGGACTATAACGTGCTTTGCAATCGCGGTGTTTGATCGACAATTTGTGTACAACTTTACGTCGGAAAACTTAAAACGATTTCGAAAATAAAACTTTTCAAAAGTACCTGGAGTGTTTAATGCACGACGACGGGGTCGCAATGACACTAACTAGAGTCAAAACCGACACCGGACCAAAAACTGACTCAAAAACTCAAATCCCGACTCCAATAACGAGTCAAACCGAGTCAACCACCAAAAACAAAACATTCATAGCCTTCTATACTAAGATTTCCTGGATTCATGAATGGTCAAATACCAAACATGTGACTACAAATCCTAGGATATAACAAATCATGATTGCACTTGTGTTAAAGTGACAGGACAACTCGAAGACCCACGACGTGGCTCGCGCCTCTCTGAGCAGCCAAGGTGGCCACGTCGCTCAAAACTCACACAACCACTCAATTTCCTATAAATACCCCTCAAATGCAACAATTTGAGACTTACGCGAATTTTCGCCCCCCACCTCTCCCTTAAACTTCTCGACTCGACTTCTTAAGTCACAATCCGACGCGTATTTACGACTTACCGATCGTAAATACAAGCCTTACACATTGTTTGGTACCGTCATCGTGCATTAAATCACTTGACAGGCCACTTCGACCACTACACCGTCACTAACCTTAGAAAACCATCTTTTTACTTAACAAAACGGTTTTAAACCGAGTCTTTTCCGACCAAACGAGTTGTTACACTTACGTCGGTTTCTCGCCATAACCAAACATGTAAGTATGAGGGTGTAAAAATCCTTCTTTTATCATGTCTTTACTTGTTTTATGACCATAACATGCTAAAACATGCATAACACGATCCAAAACATAGGATAGACGAGCCAAAACTGAGTTTTGGCCTGAGGCAGAAGCCCCTTATTCTGCACAAAGGCCCGCGCCTCAATGGGATGCCCAGGTCAGAACTTAACCGTGTTTGTTCTCGTCTTTCCCCATTAATTCATTTTCATATTTGTAATCGATTTTTACCATTTCGAATATTTTCAAACCCTTTTATTTATTTTCACAAGTTTTAACCATAAAACATTTTCACCCTTGGTTCTTATTACCATGACGGTTTAATCCGTGTCTCGGTGATAATATTTGGTTAATAACATTTAAAAGGTATTTTAAAACCTTTTATTTCATTTCTTTACATTTTGAGAGGTATTTTAAAGCCTTTCATCATTTCTTTACATTTCATATTAGTCACCAACACAAAGTCATCCGTGGTTCTACATACCATGCCGGATTTTAACCCGGGTACGATGATGAGTACCGACTAATTGTATTCAAATGAACTTAAAACAATTAGTTCATAATTATTTTCAAAACTATTCATGTCAAGGTTGTAAAGTCGAACCCGACATCGAGTATCGTCAAAATAATGATGATTATTCGAGTCTCGTTCCTCAAATCCACAAATACAGTCTAAACGGCCCTTTCAAACCAAAACGGGTTCAAATACCCATTTTCAACACGTTTTATAAACGTTTTTCAAATGGTTAGAATGCGTCTTAAACCGTTGGCGGACCCGCGCCTAAACAGGCCTTTTCTTTCTCATTTTCAAAACTAGGGGAGGCCCCTTTACACCGTCGGCATGCTTGCGCCTCATATAGCCGCCTGGCACAGGGCCTGTTTCCCTTCCAGCATTAGTCTAGGACGATCCCGACTCCGGTTAACCCGGATATAGAACGGATCAGATGACTACTTGCTCATTCAAAAATCATATTTGCAAAATGCCTTACTAAGACAAATGGATCACGTTATGCACCTTAAACCTAATACGATAAATGGATGTTTAATTTCTGTCTTGCATGCAAATCAACCATAAATCCAACTTGACATCTTATACTTGATACTTGGATTAAATCAACCGACTTAGAAAGCTCTCACATGTTAGGTTTAAATTATTGGATGCGCATTCATGCATTAGACCGTTTTATCAACTTTTGCATTCAACCAACCAAGATCGATCGGTAGAGGCCGCTACCGTGGGGGGGATTGGTTGTCTGATTAAAGGGCTTCCCAATACGTACCTTCACCTCTTACTAAAAAACTTTGGATAGTGGACGACCTTATCCAGGGCGTACGAGAGTCATTCTAGAGATAGGATGCTAAAGAGGAACGATTCCTTATCTTTAGTACCTATGTCAAAACACCGCTTTTTGCCTTGATTTTACCTAGGTATAAAGTGGATTCGAACGGGTTCCAAGCATCCCACAAATGCTTGGTGACAATCCGAACATCTCTAATCGTTTCGAGACCCTTACCGAGACGAAACCGACCGATCTAAAACGATCCGGTCGAAAGCATTTTTACGCCGCCGAGCGTGGCTTTCAAAAAGACCGTTGCATGTCTGCCGGATCGACCGGACTTGCAGGTGGGCCGATGTCCACACAATGGCACAAATACAAGCAAGAAACAAAGTCGAAAATGGTGTCTTTTTCGTGGTTTTTTTGTTGTTGTTTCGAAGAAGGGTGAGAATGAGAGCAGCTACTTCTCACGTCTTTTTACTGAAAATAGGGAAGCTCATTTCCTTCGCACAACTGCTCGAGCCTCAATTAGGCGTTCCCTGCTCTATTCAGCGGAATTTTGGGCTTTTGCCCAATTCCCCACACAAACTTCGAAATTTCAACGACAACATTAAAAAAACGTCATTTTTCAAAATACAAAAACAAAATAGTGAAATTCGAATTCGCTATTTTCACAAAATTTCAGCGACGGCATTAAAACCGTCATTTTTTCAAAATACAAAACTAAATAGTGAAATTCAAATTCGCTATTTTCACAAAATTTCAGCGACGGTAGTAAAAACCGTCATCTTTCAAATACAAAAATCAATAGTGAAGTTCACATACTCTATTCTTATAAAATTTTCAACGACATGTTCAAAACTCAAACAAACGGCATTAAAAACAATCAAACCTTCAAAAAGGAGTGGTGAAATTCACTACCCTTCACAAATCTCAAATCATGGGAAGACGAAATCAAAATCGTCCTCCCCAAACACATCAGATACCAGACGATAGACCACGGAAGCCAGGCACACGAGCCTGTCTATTTCCGGCGCTTTAGACATCCGATATAACGACGAGATTCCCCAATAGGATATCGGAGGCTCCCTCATGGAGCCCGCTAACGGAAACAACTTCTCGAAATAGGATCGTCCAACGGGGCTATTTTCTACAATCGATCAATCGACATTCAACAAGGCTGGCGATCCTCAAAACGCATCACATTCAACACGGATGGCGAACCTCAAAAAGCATCACATTCAACACAGCTGGCGAGCCTCAAAACGCATCGCATGCAATGCTGCTGGCGAGCCCCTTCATATCCGCAACACGGTTGGCGAGCCCCTTCATATCCGCAACGTGGCTGGCGAGCCCCTTCATATCCGTAAGCGTCTGGAGAGCCCCATCATATCTGCAACATGGCTGGCGAGCCTTTGTCCGCAAGCAAGAAGCGACTCAAGGACATATCCTGAAGATGCCTCAGGTATGACTCCTTCTTATAGCTGGAGAGCTTTCTTACGTAGTCTAACGGACTTTAAACGACCCGCACGGACAGTCAACAAACTCTAAACTATTCTCGACGACATATCCTTGACTCATATCCTCAAGTCACCTTGGCATCTTCCTTACCGACGGTAGGTCCTTGGCCCGAACTCTTTCGAGCCGCCTCGACGTTGCTTCGGTCACCAGGTTGTAATCTTCGATTGACCTGGGGCTATCCATTGACTTTCGCTCTATCTAAGCCTCAGACAAAGTGGGGTTCTGTAGATACCCAGTATCTGTCGAGTCTCCAATAAACACCCGATGATTATCGGACAACAACATGCTTAGGAATCGCAACGTTTAATCGACAGTTTTGTACAATTATACGTCGGAAAACATAAAACGGTTTCGAAAACAAAACAATTCAAAAATTTCAAAAGTTCCTAGAGTGTTTAATGCATGAAGACAGGGTCACAATGACACTAACTCGAGTAAAAACCGACACCGGACCAAAAAGCGACTCAAAAATTCAAATCCTGACTCCAATAACGAGTCAAATCGAGTCAAACACAAAAAACAACTTTTCAAGACTTCCATGTTAAGTATTCCCGGAATGCTTCATGGCCAAGTACAAATCATGTCATCCAAAACATAGGATAGAACAAATAATGATTTCAATTGCGTGATAGTTACAAGACACCTCGAAGACCCGCTAATTGGCTCTCGCCTCTTAGAGCAGCGCATGCGACCACGTCGCTCAAAACGCACACAGCCGCCCATTTCTCTATAAATACCCACCTTTACACACCATAACACCTTACGCGAGTGTCCGCCCCCTCATTTCTCCCTTCAAATTCAAGACTCGACTTCTCAAGTCACAAATCGACACATGTATTCGACCTACCGATCGAAAACACAAGCCTTACAAATTAATTGGTACTGTCATCGTGCATTTAATCACTTGACCGACCATCTCGACCAACTACACCAACACTAAACATTAAATACTCTTTTACATTGGTAAAACGGTTTTTAAACCGAGTTTTCCGACCAAACAAGTTGATACACTTTCGTCGATTTCTCGTCTCAAGCGTAGCATGTAAATATGAGGGTGTAAAAATACTCTTCTATCATGTTTTTCATCTGTTTTATGACTATAACATGCTAAAACATGCATAACATGATTTAAATATGAGTTCAATGAGCCAAAACCGGATTTAGGACGGAGACAGGGCTGCTTGTATAGCATCATGGCTCGCGCCTAAAGCCCCTCTCAAGCCTTAATCAAGCCGTGTTTGGTTTCATCTTCCCCTTTATTCAATTTCTTATTTGTAATCGGTTTTTTTACCATTTCAAATATTTCAAATAACTCTTTTTCATAATAAACTATTAAGCATAAAATATTTGTACCATTGGTTCCTAATACCATGACGGTTTAATCCGTATTTCGGTGATAATATTTGGTTAAATACATTTTAAAAGGAATTTTAAAACCTTTTATTTCATTTCTTTACATTTTCAAAACAAACATATTAGTCATAAATACAAATCATCCTTTGTTCTACATACCAAAGTCTTTCTTCACATCAACACAAAAACGGTCGCCCAATTGAAACCAACACAGATTCAAACAGCCTCTTTTCAAACCATTTTACAAACCAGGACAGGCTTTTTTGCATCGCATGATGGCTCGCGCCTATATAGCTTGCCTGATGCAGACCCTTCTTCCTTCCATCACTTGTCTAAGACGATCCCGACTTTGGTTAACCCGAATACATGATGGATCAGATGACGAATCTGTCCATTTTACATTGTATTTGCAAAACGTCTTACTAAGACAAATGAATCACGTTATGCACCATAAACCTAACTCGGTAAATGGATGTTTAATTTCCGTCTTGCATGAAAATCAACATTAAATCCAACTCGACATCAAATACTTGATACTAGGATTAAATAAACCGACATAGAATGCTCACATGTTAGGTTCAAACTTGTGGATGCGCAATCATGCATTTACCCGTTTTATCAACTTTTGCATTAAACCAGCCATGATCGATAAGTAGAGGCCGCTACGGCGTGCGGGATTGGGTGTCGGATTAAAGGGCTTCCCAATACGTATCTTCACCTCTTACTCAAAAACTTTGGATAGTGCACGACTTTATCCAGGGCGTACGGGAGTCTTTCTAGAGACATGATGCTAAAGAAGGACGATTCCTTATCTTTATTACCTATGTCAAACACCGTTTTTGGCCTTGGTTGACCTAGGTATAAAGTGGATTCGAACGGGTTACAAGCATCCCACAAATGCATGGTGGAGATTCCGAACATCTCTTGCATCATTTCGAGACCCTTGCCGAGACGAAACCGACCGATCTAAAACGATTCGGTCAAAAGCATTTGTACGTTGCCGAGCGTGGCTTTCAAAAGACAGCTACACGTCCGCAGACCGGCCGGGCGCGTAGGTGGCTACGTCCACAGGTCTTCTTTCTTCCTTGCGGATTCGTTTTCCCACGCATGTTCCGCTGTATTGTGACAATCAGTCGGCTCTTCATCTTGCAAAAAAATCCGGTCTTTCATGAGCGCACTAAGCATATTGAGGTCGACTGTCATTTTGTTCGTGATGAAATTATTTGTGGGCTGATCAAGACTACGTATGTTAATAAGAATGATTAATTACCTAAGCTTCTGACTAAGGCTTTGGGTTGTTCTTCCTTTGAAGCTTTACTTTCTAAGTTGGGCATTTCGAATCTTCATATTCTAACTTAAGGGTGTGTTAGGAAACCGAGATCTTTCATTTTGGTATATAATATGTATTTAGGAATATTCTGTATTTTTGTTTGATATTTAGCTTATTTCGCAAGGCGATCGTTTGTATATATTGTATCCCCTTTACCTTTGAACTAGTATTGGTGTCCGGCTTCGCCCGAGCTACCTTTACTTACCATTAAATTTATTTAATGAATTACTTAAAGTTGCATAACCCATAAATTTATCATTAATATTTTTTTCTATGACATATCCTAAAATTACGATGAAATAAATTTTGAGACAAATTCACTACTTCGCTATTAATATTTTACTCTTATTAGTGAAACAATAGTAATAACATTTCACTACTTGCCCGTAATCATTGTTACTTTCACTACTCCCGCCGTAATTATTGTTATTTTCACTATTGCCGCATTAATATTGATTATTTCACTACTCTCGTTGTTGTTTCTACCACTTTCACTAATCTCGCTGATAATATTGTTACTTTAACTATTCAAATGAGTGATTATTATCATATAACTATATCCAATGTTACTACAATTCTTTTCTTTGTTGAAGAAATTACTTTTACTACTTAGGCATGAAATTTTAAGAGGATTATATATTTATATAAATATATTACATATATGCATTAAATCAAATCGATAAATTATATAATATTATATATTATGGAATCTAAATTGAATTATTTATAACCTACTTATATTATATTTTTGTATGTTAAGTACGAGTAATTAACATCTCTATACATCTAATATATAAAGTTTAATAAAATTGCATAGATTTTAAATTTAATATATAATTTTATGATGATCAAAATTAATACCATAAGTGTATATGTTTATACTAATTAATTATTTTATTTTAAGAAAATTGACCATGTTTTAGTCTCTTACAAATGTTTAGGAAAATTAACAAGCTTATATATAGTTTAATTTTAACCCAAACTATATAATATTTGCATTGAGATCCCTTAATCGGGTCCATCACACGGTGCTAAAGATTTAAAACTATATAGTATAATAATTAATTTGTAAAAGTTTTTTTAATTACACAGTCTCTCGATTTATGCATTTATTATACTAGTATGGGCGCCCGGCTTCGCCCGGGCTACCTCTATTTGACATTAATATATATTTTCGATTAACTAAAACTATTTTAAAGTCGTATAACTCGTAAATATCATTAATATATTTTTCTATGATACAGAGTATATCTTAAAATTACAATGAAATAAATTATGAGACAAATTCACTACTCCCAGTATTATTATTTTACTTAAATCGATTGCTTAGCTAATTTTACTCCCGCTAAGTTTACCTTTGCTTTACTTTACATTTTCGCTCTCCCTTTTGTTTTTCGTCTTCGCTTTTTTATTCGTAATTTGAGGTGTGCTTTCACACATGGACGGTTCTAAAGGATGATTCATGTCAGACGACCCCAAATCATTTTGGGATTAAGGCTCTGATGTTGTTGTTGTTGATTGCTTAGCTAATTTTTCATATATACTTCCTTTTATTCTTAGAATTGTTACTTTTATTACACACTCGTTATTATTACTTTTACTTTTATACTCGCGCCGTAACTATTGTTAATTAATTATTGTTACTTTCACTACTTGTGCATTAATATTGATAATTTCACTACTCTAGTTGTTACTTTTGTTATTTTCACTACTCCCGCTCGCTACTAATATTGTTACTTTGACTATTCAAATGAGTGATAACTATCATATTACTATATCTGATGTTACTACACTTCTTTTCACTACTAACATATTTACTTTTACTCTTTAAGTATCCAATGAGTGATTACTACATCCAATTAAGGTTACTTTTATTACTCTCACTACTCGAAATAAATATTATATATATATACATTATGTAACACCCCCATACTCCAAGTGCCTTACCAGGACCACTCAGGTATAGAAACGTTACCATCTCGGTTACCCGAGGCAATGAATATCATAAGACAATAACGAAACGTACTTTAAAGATAAATATAATTTAAAGGTTTACATGTTCAAAACCAAACTGATAAATCGAAAACAAAATCCAAAACCAAATGTCTACTAGCCAAAACTGAAAACTAAAGACATCGTCTGACACAGCGGAAGACTCTTCTAATCCATGTGATAACTCATCCCAGCTAGCCCAAAAGCGTCATATCAAACCTGCTCAACAACTGCTCACCATCCCCGAATGGATCACCACAGTTTTACAAAACAAGGAACGGGGTCAGTACTAATTACACGATATAAACAAAACATGAAACAACTGCCAAACAATTCAATCAACACAACAGTCCCCAATCTCCATCATCAATCTCCACACAACTGACTACACACTAAAGTGTGTAATCCTGCTAGAGTATCCATTGCAATAGATACTTCACACCGCCAGTGGGGGACCGCAGCCGTTCCCACCTAAGCCCCGCCCATCTCATCGAGCGATAAACCCAGGTTCCTTAATGTGCACATCCCTTCTGTGGCGGGTTCCACAGAAGGCGAATCAAGGGCGTGAAGCCACTCCCGCAAGTGACCCCACTCAGCTAGGGACGCACCCCGAAGAACACAGACAGATAAACAGTAATCACAACACAACCTCAACAACCGTATGAAACATTCAACAATATGAACTCACAACCGTTTGAAACAATCAACAATTACTAACTACAGCACAAACACCACATTCATGTAATTAATACCTAGTAGGGAAACCCTACCTGGAAAGCAACCACAACTCAGACGATCTAGCAGCTGTCTCAAAACCTTTCTTCTACGAACCCTCCTCCTATACACATATTCATACAATCACTACCACAATAATATAATCATCAAACCCCCAATTCCCAAATTAGGGTTTAACCAAAACTACCCAAACGCTATAAAAATGGTACGTAAGACTTACCCTTGACGCAAGGATCACAATGATATCAAGAACGAAAGAAACCGACTCCTCTAGCTCCGGGATTTGTCAATAAAGCGGAAGAACAAAGCAACTTATATGAAATCTCTCTTTATCAGTAGGTTCGGTTTGCGAAAGTGTTTAAGGAAGATGACGAAAAGTATTATATATTAATCCGCCTTATTAACAAAACCCGTCAAATATCACCCAAAGACCGACTTACTCGATCGAGTAAGTCTCGTACTCGATCGAGTGCCACTTACTCGATCGAGTGCCAAGGCTACTCGATCGAGTACCCTACAGGCAGACTACTGTTTCGTAACACAAACATACTTACTCGACAGAGTAAGCCCCACTCGATAGAGTACCCAAAGACACGTAAAACCGTAGTATTACAGTCTTCCCTCCTTAAAACGAACTTCGTCCCCGAAGATCAAACCACAACAAAATAAAACACACTAACACTCTCCCGACACAACAACAAAAACAAAATGCAACATAAAACTCCAAAACATACGCACCAAACCAAACACAACCCGACTCAAACAACTACTAACTATATCAAAATCAACATAAAAGATGTAAAAACTCTTCGCGACCATCTTCTACCACCCTAAAAGAAACAAGGTTACGTCCCCGTAACCTTACATACCTGATAAAAAAGAGACGGGCAACACTCTCTCATAGCCTCTTTTGCCTCCCATGTAGCCTCCTCTACCTCATGATTGGACTAAAGGGCCTTAAGTAACACTGTCTCACCATGTCTGGTTTTCCTAACTTTCCGGTCAAGAATCTGTTTAGGCACCTCCAGATAAGACAAGGACTCATCCAACTCTATGTTCTCTACCACTAACACATGGGACGGGTCACTAACATACTTCCGCAGCTGAGACACATGAAACACATTATGTACCCTATCCAAAGCAGACGGTAAAGCCAACCGATAAGCAACCTCACCCACACGGTCTAAGATCTCATATGGTCCGATGAACTTTTGACTCAACTTCCCTTTCTTACCGAATCTCATATCCCCACGCATAGGAGACACTTTCAAAATAACCTTGTCCCCAACCTGAAACTCTATATCCCGTTGATGTAGGTCAGCATAACTCTTTTGTCGATCCTGAGCCGCTCGCATCTTATGTCTGATTAACTTAATCTGCTTCACCATTTCATGTACCATCTCTGGTCCCAAAACTACTGCCTCAGCACTGTCGTCCCAACAAATCGGACTCCTATATCTCCTCCCATATAAGGCCTCAAATGGTGCCATGCCAATACTGGTATGATAGCTGTTGTTGTAAGAAAACTCAATCAAATCTAACCTCTGTTCCCAGCTACCACCAAAATCCATAACACAAACTCGCAACATATCCTCTTGAGTCTTGATTGTCCTCTCTGTCTGACAATCTCTCGCAGGATGAAATGTTGTACTCATCTTCAATGTAGTTCCCAAAGACTCCTGCAACTCTTTCCAAAACCGTGAGATAAATCTCGAATATCTGTCAGATACTATATCCTTAGGTATCCCATGCAATCTAACCACATTCTTTCTATAAGCCATAGCTAATTGTGCCTTTGTCCATGTATCTTTCATTGGCACGAAATGAGGTGACTTGGTCAACCGATCCACTATAACCCATATCATGTTGTTGCCCTGTTGACTCTTCGGTAAACCCACAATGAAATCCATAGAAATGGACTCCCACTTCCACTCAGGTACCTCAAGAGACTGAATCTTACCTTGTAGTCGTCGCTACTCCCCTTTCACTCGCTAACATGTCAAACAACGAGACACGAACTCAGCTGTTTCTTTGTTCATCCCAGGCCACCAGAAAGTCTTCTTCAGATCCTTATATAATGATGCGTGTCTTTTATATAAGGTTTTTACCTCATTTTTACACGCATTTCTGTACTTTTTATGTGGCATCTGGCTACAAATACCCCCGAATACTCTACTTTTGTCCGTTTATTGTAATTTGCAGGAATTGACCGAAGAGGAGCTAAATCGAGCCTTAATTGTCCCAATTGTATGCATTCATGGAAAATAAGGAGCCGGAGCTTGGAAATCTAACACTTGGAAGACACGTGAGCTGAGTTCGGGAAGCAATTCAAGTCCTAACGTGCCTATATAGCTCGATCGAGTGGTTTTCTACTCGATCGAATGCTCTATATACTCAATACTAGTCGATCGACCAGTTTAAGGAGCCATCGAGGAGTTTTTGCAAGAGCTGCTCGATCGAGTGATTTGTATCCCCTCGATCGAGTGGTTTGGTGATGATATTGCTCGATCGAGTAGATTACTCCTACTCGATCGAGGGGTTTCGTGTGCTTTAGCTGATTTCCGCCTAATCATATTATGGGCTTTTGTAATTAGTCCATAGATTAGGTTTAGGATGGATTTCTAGTATAAGACGGAGAGAGTGAACTACATTACTCCTCTCTCTTCGACTGCTACGTTCGTTTCTACTCTAGTGCTTGTGACTGTTCTTTGGATTTACTCTTCCTTTACACTTTACTACTCGGATTTGGATCTCGCGATTGGTATTATCATTCTAGTTTTATTCTTAATTCTATTTACTGTTTTTAATTCTTCTTCTCTTTATTAATTGCTTGAATAAATCTTAATTAGTTGTTATAATGTTTAATTCCAATTATCAGTTAATCGTTATTGTTAATTCAATTGCAATGAGTAGCTAATTTTCCTTGGCTAAGACTATAGGGGATCCATAATCTGAAGGGAGAGTAATCGAATTACTAGGTTAATCTTTGGTAATCGGCTTTGTTGGTTAAATGCTACAATTAATTGTATCTTTCTAATTGAGTCGACGCAATTAGACCTATAATTCTTAGTGATCCTTGACCTGGACCGAAAGGTTGGAAGGGGTAGACTAGTGGCGAACAATAGAGTATCGCAGTGATGGCGAAAGTTAAGCTGTTTACGCTTTAGGGTGAATTAAGGACCGAAAGGTGACGTTCGCTACCCCTTAGACCGTGTCGGCATTGACCTGAGACCTAGATTACTTGACCGGATGATTATGGTGAACCGTTTGTCTTAGCTATC
This sequence comes from Silene latifolia, assembly GCF_048544455.1. Taxonomy (NCBI): domain Eukaryota; kingdom Viridiplantae; phylum Streptophyta; class Magnoliopsida; order Caryophyllales; family Caryophyllaceae; genus Silene; species Silene latifolia. The sequence continues at coordinate 92,852,871 of NC_133533.1, forward strand.
TCTCTTTATCTGTTTATTTCCTTCCCTCTATTCTCTTTCCTTTATTTCCTGTTAGTTTAGACAATCACATTTTATAAACCCCAATTTGGTTACCTTGACGAACTTAGATTTAGCTGACATATTCCTACCTCTCTGTGGATTCGACCCGACTTCCCTAGCTATATTAGTTAGAGCCAGTTGGTATTTTTGACAGGTACGCGATAGACGTGTCAAATTTTGGCGTCGTTGCCAGGGAGGTGGCGCAATTTTGTTGCTTTAATTAAGTTTGTCTCTCGTCTCAAGGAATTTATTCCTTGAGGCTGATCTCATTTTTGCGAAGCTTTGATTAGTTTTGCAGGTTAGTTGTTGCTTTGAAAGTTTATTTGCCAAGATGCCTACGATTACAGAGCATATAGAGCCATGTGGTAGATGTGGCAAGGAAGGGCACGACCTTTATGAATGCACGACAAATGTAGAGCGCGCCCTTGCTTATATGAAATATAAGCAAGGGGTCCCTTTTTCTCAGCTGTACGAGGAGATAAAGAATGTCTCTACCCCTCCTACGCTAGTGCCGCAGCCGGTCTCTCTTTCTGCAATTCAAGAAGTTGCTGAATTAAAATCCCTTGTGATGAGCATGCGCGATAGTAAGGACACGGTCATAGCAGAATTGAGGGAACAAGTCGCGCAGTTAACATTCGCGACAGACCAAGCCAAGCTTTTTCCCATATGCGATCCAGTCAGTGCAATGAATTTTCAAAATGACCTTACTCATGAAGAAGATGAGGTTTTGATAGCTGACGATAACCCGGATGATGATTTAGACGAGTTCTTGGAAGAAATACTTGTCGCGTGTGCTGTAAACACTCGATCGAGTGATTTTCCTGCTCGATCGAGCAACTTAATTCACTCTACCACTCGATCGAGTGGAAAAACTGGTCGATCGAGTGATGCACAGGTTGATACTGGTCGATCGAGTGACTGTCTTACTCGATCGAGTAAGATTGCTGAGGAAATCACTCAATCGAGTGAAACAAATGGTCGATCGAGTGAAACAAATGGTCGATCGAGTGATTCAGAAGATAAAGATGGTCGATCGACCGATAAAAGTACTCGATCCAGTCCTTTAAGTGGCGGGGATCCTAGTTTGCTATCTAATACCGTCACCGTGTCATCTTCCCCTGCTGTGGAGACGTCACGCAATGATAAAGGTAAAGAAAAAGTTGCGGGTCAACTCATTGCTACCAGGGTACCCTTCCCAAGTCGTCTGAAGGACGCAAAGATCGAGCAACAGTACGGTAAGTTTATGGACGTCGTGAAGAACCTCCAGGTAACTGTCCCTTTTACTGAACTCGTTACTCAGGTACCCACTTACGCTAAGTTTATGAAAGATATTGTGACGCGTAAGAGAAATTTAAGTGAATTTGAGACGATTTCATTTATGGAAGAGTCTAGTAATTTGCTTTTGAATAAGGCTCCTCCAAAACTGAAAGACCCGGGCAGCTTTTCTATTACCTGTGTTATAGGCAACATGGTCATTGATAAGGCCCTATGTGATTTAGGAGCCAGTTTTAGTGTCATGCCCCTTCCTGTCTGCAAGAAACTGAACATGAGTCATTTTAAAGTGACTAACATCACCCTACAGATGGCTGATAGATCTGTTAGGAGGCCTTTAGGTGTCTTAGAGGATGTGCCTGTGAAAGTAGGCAAGCTCTTTATCCCAGTAGATTTCATTGTTTTGGATATAGCTGAGGACACCCGGACCTAAATTATCTTAGGAAGACCATTCCTTTGTACAGCTGGGGCTGTTATTGATGTCAGGCAGGGCCGTTTGACTCTTGCAGTAGGGGATGACGCTATCACATTCAGTCTGCCTAGTACTTTAGCTCGCCCAATGATAGAGGACACTTGTTATTCGGTTGATATTATTGACGAGTCTATTTATGACTTCTGGTCGGGTTCTTTTATGAAGGACCCGCTAGAAGCTCTTATGCTCTTTGATTAGTGTGTAGATAGCCCAGACGATGATGACGCTGCGTTGGAATTGCTTGTTGATGATTTAGATGAGCATGAGGGAGAGCAGGTGGAACAAATGATTAACACTCTTTGCTCCATTGAGGTAAAGTTACCGGAACGTAAGCCTCTTCCCTCTCATCTTAAATATGCTTTCTTAGACGATACAGAGCAATATCCAGTCATTGTTAGTGCCAAGCTTAGTGATGATCACCACCTCTTTGTTAGTCAGACTTAAGAAAAACAAGAAAGCAATGGGCTATTCACTGGACGATATCACGGGGATTAGTCCGATATTTGTATGCACAGGATAGAGTCGGAGGAGGATCACAAACCTTGCGAGACAAGGTCGGCGCCCGGCTGAACCAAAGATGCGGGATATTGTGATGGTTTGAGGTAATGAAGTCTTGGATGCGGTATTATTTATTCATTGGTAATTCTAAATGGGTGAGTCCAAAGACGTAGTCCCGAAGAAAGGAGGGACGACTGTAGTTAAGAATGAGAAGAATGAATTAATACCTACTCGAGTAGTAACTGGTTGGCGGATGTGCATAGACTACAGACAGTTGAATGCCGCCACTAAGAAAGATCACTTTCCCCTTCCTTTTATTGATCAAATGGTAGAAAGGTTAGCTTCTCATAAATTTTTCTCGCTATTTTAGACGGGTATTCGTGGTTCTTTCGGATCCCTATCCACCCGCATTTATCGTGCTAAGACTACATTTACCTATCCTAAGGGCGTTTTTGCGTATCGCAGAATGCCTTTTGGTTTATGCAATGCCCCTGCCACCTTCCAAAGGTGGATGATGGGGATATTTTCAGAGTATATTGAGTCCATCATGGAAGTTTTTATGGACGATTTCAGTGTATACGGAAGTGATTTTTCTAATCGTCTGTCTAACCTTGAGAAAGTGTTGCGTTAACATTGTATTGAGGTTAATATTGTCTTTGAATCGGGAGAAGTGCCACTTTATAGTCAACGAGGGAGTTGTTTTAGGGCACTTAGTTTCTAATAGGGGAACAGTTGACAAGGCAAAGGTGGAAGTGATTCAATTACCACCTCCCCGTTAATGTTAAGGGGGTAAGGAGTTTCCTTGGTCACGCTGGCTTTTATCGCGGGTTTATCAAGGATTTCTCCAAAATTGCTAAACCACTTACACAGATTCTGCTTAAGGATGCCCCTTTTGTGTTTATCGATGCTTGTCTTTCTCGCTTTAACAGGTTAAAGCAGGCCTTAGTCTCTGCGCCGATCATACAGCCTCCCAACTGGGACTTGCCGTTTGAGATTATGAGTGATGCGAGTGACTATGCACTAGGAGCGGTGCTAGGCCAAAGGAAAGACAAAGCTTTGAATGCTATCTACTATGCGAGACGAACTCTGGATGAGGCTCAAGTGAAGTACACTACCACTAAGAAAGAGCTGCTAGCTGTAGTTTATGCCTTAGAGAAGTTTCGTACTTATTTAGTTGGGTCGGAGTTCTTTTTTTTACCGACCATGCAGCTTTGAGGCATCTCCTTGCTAAGAAGGAGGCTAAACCGCGGCTATTAAGATGGATACTCCTTCTTCAGGAGTTCGATTTGCAGATCAAGGATAAGAAAGGAGCTGAGAACGTTGTAGCTGATCACTTGTCGCGACTGATGCGACAAGAAGGGGAAGATTCTCTACCTATTGATGATTCTTTTCCTGACGATGCTTTAATTGTTGTTATATCGTCTATTGTTGACCAAGATCCTTGGTATGCAGATATAGCTAACTTCGTTGTCAGTGGTAAGATGCCGCCTGACCTTTCTCATCAGCAGAGGAAGCGTTTTACAGATAACGCTAAGCGTTTCCGGATGATCCTTACTTGTTTAAGGAATGTGCAGACGGTCTCTACAGACGGTGTATTCCGCAGTGGGAGACCAAAATAGTCCTAGAAGGCTATCACTCCTCTTCCTATGGTGGTCACCACGGTCCATCGCGCACCGTGGCTAAGGTACTTCAGTCTGGCTTTTATTGGCCTTCTTTGTTTGCTGATGCTAAATCTTTTGTTTCAGCTTGCGATGCTTGCCAGCGATCAGGGAACATTTCGAAGAGACATGAGATGCCGCAGAACGGTATCTTAGAGGTTGAGGTTTTCGATGTCTGGGGAATCGATTTCCAAGGACCGTTCCCATCCAGTAAAGGTAACAGGTACATCTTAGTGGCTGTAGACTATGTGTCGAAATGGGTTGAGGCAATTGCTTCACCCAATTGTGATGCTAAGACCGTGATAAAGATGTTCAAAAAGATAATATTCCCCCGATTTGGTGTCCCTAGGGTCGTCATTAGTGACGGGGGGGATGCATTTTAAAGAGAAGAAGCTAACTTCAATTCTGTCTAGAGTTGGTGTCCCACACCGGCGTGGTTTGGGGTATCATCCCCAAACTAGTGGTCGGGTAGAGGTCTCTAATCGCGAGTTTAAAGAGATCTTGTCTAAGGTAGTTTCTAAATAACGGATAGACTGGAGTCTTAAGCTAGATGATACCTTGTGGGCTTACAGAACTGCCTTTAAGACACCTATTGGTGCATCACCTTATAGGCTAGTTTATGGGAAATCGTGTCATTTGCCTGTTGAATTGGAATGTAAGGCCTGGTGGGCAATTCGTGAGCTTAATTATGATCCTAAGTTGTGTGGTGAGAATCGTCTTTTGCAGCTAGATGAATTGGAAGAGTTTAGGCTTAATGCCTATGACAGCTCGCGGATTTACAAAGAAAAGACGAAGAGATGGCATGACAAGAGAATCCTACCTCGTGAGTTTCATGTTGGGCAAAAGGTGCTGTTGTTCAATGCCAGGTTGAGATTATTTCCTGGCAAGCTGAAGTCCAGATGGAGTGGTCCTTATACGGTGACAGCTGTCACCAAATTTGGATCCGTGGAGCTTGAAGATTCCGAGGGTCACAGGTTCAAGGTGAATGGCTAGTATGTGAAACATTACCACGAGGCCAGTGAAGCAGACAATCGTGTCGAAGTATTGCGCTTCGACGAGCTTGACGCGCCAATAAATTGATGCCGAAAGGTCGTGCGGGACCTCTTAAACCGGCTCTCTCGGGAGGCAGCCCGGATCGCTTTATTGTACTTTTGTTGAACTATTTAATTTTCTTTAGCCTTACGTTGAACTTTAGACGATATTTTACGAACTTCCCATGTATTTCCTTGCTCTATACGCGTGTTTTGCAGGTCACAGTACTCGATCGAGTGGTTTCATGCTCGATCGAGCACCTTTTGAGGGGGATTTCACTCGATCGAGTGATAATAGTCCTCGATCGACCAAAACCAATACCACGCTTACTCGATCGACTGGTTTTCTACTCGATCGAGGCCTTCCATGCAGCAGTTCAATCGATCGAGTTGTTCCAGCCACTCGATCGTTCAGTTTCACCTTCCAGCTGCTGTTTTACGTCTATGGAGCCACTGCTTGACTTTTCTTGACCTCCCATGTTCATGGTCGGTTTGGGGAGGTCCCTCCTTATGACGTTTTGTAAGTTTTCGAACTCCGTTTATCCTTTTCCCCTTAGTTTGCATTTCTTTCCCTATTTTTGGTACCATGAGGACATTGTACGGTTTGGTTTGGGGAAGTATGCATCCATATCTGTTCTGCATGTTTTCTTGCATTTTTTCTTGCACGTTTATTTATTTCCGCATGCACTGTTGTTTTAATTAATTCCAAAAACCATAAAAATTCAAAAAATTTCAAAAATTTCATGTTTAAATTGAGTCGGAACGTTTGAACACTGACGCTACTTTGAACCCTTACTTGAGCCCTGCATATTCTTGATATTTAATTGGCATGATTATGTGCATAATCTACGAGTTTTTGTCTCTCTCTTATCTGAACGAATAGACTTGATTCATTATGTCGGCAAGCTACATTACATTCTGAGGTTAGAGCTTTTTAAACTGGTGACATTCATGACCGGTTTCATTTAGGATGTGAGTAGTACTCTCTTTAAGACATGTAATATTAATTTGCATAAGCATGAGTCTAGTCTTCTTAATACCTGTATGCATTCGGCCTGTGGATGGTGACACATGTTAGGAGAGGCAGTTCCATTTATTTCATTCTACCCATGAGCCTCACATAGCCAAATTGCCTTTTTGTCCTGTCAACTACTTTCTATAATACTTCATACCCTAGCTGAGCTAGTAACGAGTAGTTCTTGGAATGTTTTACTGCAATATGGTTATTTCATCTGATCCCAGAAGATGGTGGAAGAATTGAAGGGAAGGAAAGAAAAAATTGTTGAATTGTTGAAAAAATGAAAAGAAAAAAAAAAAGAATGAAAAAAAAAGGAAAAGAAAAAGAAAGAAAGAAAAATCACATATGAAAAGAATGAGAATCGTATAATGATTCACACTCCCATGTCTTATCTATATTTTATGGGGAGTTGACGGTTTCTGGTGTTTCGTGAGTTTAGTGCATAAGTTTTGCACCGTTTCATCTTGCTTTATTGAGTACGAAGTTGGGATGCAGTTTATGTTTGGATCCGTTGTTGCTAGCCTGGCTATTAACTCCACATATCCAAATTCATTTTAGCCCCTTCTTACCCATTACCTCACTTACCCAAATGTAAGTCCTCGGCATGTGTTTTGGTCATTAGTTAGTTGGAATGCATATGTACGGTTGTAGAGGCTTTACTCATGTTAACTGCATGCATGTTCTTATAGGTCGAGTTAGGTGAGTGTCTTACTTTTTTCTATCTTTCACAAATATAGTCACCTGGTGCCTGATTTTGAGTGACGAGCGACCCGTGAGAGTCCGATATCTTATGAATTTTGCAAGGTCGACGGTTCAGTAAGTTTGAAACATTGATTTAACTCGTTTGCACCTCTCATTTGCCACTTTGTCATTTCATTGCATTAAATTTGTTTTAGTGGGTGATTTGTAGCTGATGCGTTGGTCCCGTTCCACTGTTTTTCCTTAGTTGCATTCATATTTGCTTGGGGACAAGCAAAGGTTTGGTTTGGGGAGATTTGATGCGTGTCTTTTATATAAGATTTTTACCTCATTTTTACACGCATTTCTGTACTTTTTAGGTGGCATCTGGCTACAAATACCCCCGAATACTCTACTTTGGACCGTTTATTGTAATTTGCAGGAATTGACCGAAGAGGAGCTAAATCGAGCCTTAATTGTCCCATCTGTATGCATTCATGGAAAATAAGGAGCCGGAGCTTGGAAATCTAACACTTGGAAGACACGTGAGCTGAGTTCGGGAAGCAATTCAAGTCCTAACGTGCCTATATAGCTCGATCGAGTGGTTTTCTACTCGATCGAATGCTCTATATACTCAATACTGGTCGATCGACCAGTTTAAGGAGCCATCGAGGAGTTTTTGCAAGAGCTGCTCAATCGAGTGATTTGTATCCCCTCGATCGAGTGGTTTGGTGATGATATTGCTCGATCGAGTAGATTACTCCTACTCGATCGAGGGGTTTCGTGTGCTTTAGCTGATTTCCGCCTAATCATATTATGGGCTTTTGTAATTAGTCCATAGATTAGGTTTAGGATGGATTTCTAGTATAAGACGGAGAGAGTGAACTACGTTACTCCTTTCTCTTCGACTGCTACGTTCGTTTCTCCTCTAGTGCTTGTGACTGTTCTTTGGATTTACTCTTCCTTTACACTTTACTACTCGGATTTGGATCTCGCGATTGGTATTATCATTCTAGTTTTATTCTTAATTCTATTTACTGTTTTTAATTCTTCTTCTCTTTATTAATTGCTTGAATCAATCTTAATTAGTTGTTATAATGTTTAATTCCAATTATCTGTTAATGGTTATTGTTAATTCAATTGCAATGAGTAGCTAATTTCCCTTGGCTAAGACTATAGGGGATCCATAATCTGAACGGAGAGTAATCGAATTACTAGGTTAATGCTGGTACTGGCTTTGTTGGTTAAATGCTACAATTAATTGTATCTTTCTAATTGAGTCGACGCAATTAGACCTATAATTCTTAGTGATCCTTGACCTGGACCGAAAGGTTGGAAGGGGTAGACTAGTGGCGAACAATAGAGTATCGTAGTGAGGGCGAAAGTTAAGCTGTTTACGCTTTAGGGTGAATTAAGGACCGAAAGGTGATGTTCGCTACCCCTTAGACCGTGTCGGCATTGACCTGAGACCTAGATTACTTGACCGGATGATTATGGTGAACCGTTTGTCTTAGCTATCTCTCTTTATCTATTTATTTCCTTCCCTCTATTCTCTTTCCCTTATTTCCTGTTAGTTTAGACAATCACATTTTATAAACCCCAATTTGGTTACCTTGACGAACTTAGATTTAGCTGACATATTCCTACCTCTCTGTGGATTCGACCCGACTTCCCTAGCTATATTAGTTAGAGCCAGTTGGTATTTTTTATAGGTACGCGACAGACGTGTCATATAACTTGTCACCGCCTGGATTTACCGAGTATGGTGTGCAATGAGCCTCTGTCATAATCATCTTTTTCAGCTCCTCATCATTAGGGACACACCACCTCCCATCAAATCTCACACTACCATCTGTATGAATAGAGAATCTAGACATTGTCCCTTTCTCTACTCTAGCTCTCCACTCCACTATCTTGGGATCTAACGCCTGTTTACTGCGAATATTATCATAAAGATCAGGTTGCACTGTCAAATCTCCCATAGCATCCCATTTCTGAATCATATATATCCCAAACTTCCCTACCTCATCTCTCAATCTCATCAAAGATATGGCTGTGCACAAAGAATGCACACTCTTCCTACTCAAAGCATCAGCAACCACATTGGCTTTCCCTTCATGGTAGATAATATCCATGTCATAATCGCCGAACAACTCCATCCACCTCCTATGTCTCATGTTCAACTCCTTTTGAGTGAAGATGTACTAGAGACTCTTGTGATCCGAAAAGACCTTAAAGGTCGCCCCATATAGGTAATGTCTCCAAATCTTAAGAGCAAACACAACTGCACTTAACTCCAGATCATGCGTCAGATAATTCTCCTCATAAGGCTTCAATTGCCTAGAAGCATAGGCAATCACTTTCCCATTCTGCATCAACACACAACCCAACCCATTCTTTGAAGCATCTGTATACACTTCAAAGTTCTCACTCCCTTCAGGCAAAGCTAAGATTAGAGCTGTGGTCAAACGCTCCTTTAATGTTTGGAACGCCGTCTCACAATTTTCATCCTGGCGAAACCTGTTCTCTTTCCTCATCAAAGCTGTCATAGGTCTAGCAATCTTGGGGAAATCTTTCATGAACCATCGATAATATCTAGGTAAACCCAAGAAACTCCTGATCTCAGCTACATTCTTTGGTGCTTCCCACTTGGTAACTGCCTCAATCTTTACAGGATCCACAACTACCCCTTCTTTAGAAATCACATGCCCCAGAAAAGCAACTTTCTCCAACCAAAACTCACACTTGGACAACTTTGCATACAACTAATGCTCCCTCAATGTCTGCAACATAATCCTCAGATGCTCCTCATGTTCCTCCTTAGTCTTAGAAAATACTAAGATGTCATCTATGAAAACCACCACAAACTTATCCAAGAACTGGCTGAAGACTCGATTTATCAAATCCATAAACATAGCTGGTGCATTATATAACCCAAACGGCATCACCACATACTCATAATGGCCATACCTCGACGTGAAAGCTGTTTTTAGTATGTCCTCCTCTCTAATCTTCATCTGATGGTACCCCGACCTCAAATGTATCTTAGAAAAGACTGATGCACCACTCAACTGATCAAACAGGTCATCTATCCTTGGCAAAGGATACTTGTTTTTTACCGTCACTCTATTCAGCCCTCTGTAATCTATGCACAACCTCAGACTCCCATCTTTCTTTTTCACAAACAGAACTGGTTCTCCCCACTGTGAAACACTAGGTCTAATGTATCCCCTCTCAATCAGATCATCTAAGTGCTTCATCAGCTCCTCCAACTCCTTAGGACCCATACGGTACGGTGCCTTAGAGATTGGCCCCGGCCCAGTTTCAACTCAACACTGAAATCTATCTCCCTCTTCGGTGGTAACCCCGGAATCTCCTCTGGAAAAACATCTGCAAACTCTCCCACAATTGGTATCTGCTCAACTGTCGGACTCTCCACTCTGTGATCCCTCACATGGCACAAGATCAACGGTCACCCCTTCCTCAGATAGGACTTCAAGGTCACAGCTGCAATCAACTTAACTTTGGGTTTGACAACAAACCCACGATAAGACACACTAATCCCCTTAGGACCTCTTAGAGAAACTTTCTTTTGATGACAATCTATCTTAGCTTTGTACTTTCCCAACCAATCCAACCCGACTATCATCTCAAAACCGTCTAAAAGAAACTCTAGCAAGTCTACAGGTATATCAACTTGCCCAACTAACATGGATACGTCTCTATACAGCCTTCCACACGATACAGACTCACCCGAAGGTATAAAAACTGTCTCTCTTACAGACTCATACTCACTCAAACCCAGCCTTTTAACATGAATCGAAGATAAAAACGACTGTGACGCTCCCGAATCAAAAAAAATAAAGGTATAAACACCATTAACAAGAAATGTACCAGTGATAACGTGAGCATCATCCTCAGCTGCTTTCTTCTCCATCATAAACAGCTTGCCACTTGTCTTCTGCCCACCTCGCTAGACAGTACTAGCTGAGGTAGTCGGCTTAACACCCGACCCCTGGTTGTTTTTGGTGTTCGTAGCTGGTCTCTGATAAGAATTACCACCATTGCGGTTACCCCCACCGTTGTTGTTCTAACCTCCCCTGTTGCTCCATGACCCAGCCAGTCTGTGTTACTAGCATAACTCTGTGCAGACCCCTGAGAAAAGCTCCCCTGCGACGGTCTCTGGAAACCCCTACTCGCCGCACTGGTGCACTCATGCATTATGTGGCCCACACCGCCACAGTTAAAGCAGGTCATACCCTAACTACCACCACTACTACCACGGCCACGCCCGTATGAAACCCCAGCACTAAACCCTGAACCAGAAGAATAAGCTCTCACCTGATTGTGATTACTCTTCTTATAGCCGGACTGACCACCCCCTGCACTCTCAGCTTTCCTCTTCTCAGCACCTCTCTCTTTCGTCATCTCAACCAACCTCTCAGCCCTCCCAGCTCACTCATAGACTTCCTTAACATCTGTAAGGACTCCCACCGGTAGCTTCTACATGATCTTGGGGGTCAACCCCTTCTCAAACCTCAAGGCTAGATTCTCCTCACTCAACCCCATGTCCTCAGCATATTTGGACTTCTCATTAAACTTGCGGTAGTAATCAGCTATCGTCATATCAGATGTCATCCTAAACTCATCGAACTCCTCCCTCAGCTTACTCCTCAGATGCTCCGGCACAAACTCACGTCTCATGGCTTTCCTGAACTCCTCCCAAGGTATTGCAGGTAGACCCTGTTTCATGTACATCTCCCTAGCAATCCCCTTGACCTTATCCCACCACTCACCAGCCGCTTCCCTCGGGTAGAACGCAGCCTGTTCCACCTTTAACTCCTCCGGGCAATGCACTAACTCCAGGATGTTCTCTATCTCCCTATGCCAATTATCCAGAAGAATTGGCGCCCCTGTTCCCTTATACTCTTTCGGGTTGAACCTAGCTATAAAAATACTGATCTTGGAGGATCAACCTCCTTATCTTTCCCCACTCTTTTCAAATCTTCCGTGAGAGCATCTTGATGCTCCAACATCTTTACCAAGTCATCAACTGTCATACTCTCAGCTCTAGCATACAAGGCATTTCTCTTTGGCGGCATCTTGCTAATAAGAAAAGGTAGACATAAACACTCACACTATAACTCAAAACACGCATACGACTTGTATAGAACCCACTCGATCGAGTAACAGAACCCACTCGATCGAGTTGAGCCACTTAATCGAGTTCCCAACCTACTCGATCGAGTGCCTCGACTTCAGAACCTGATCAGACCTCTTCCGAAAAACACACTCGACCGAGCTGACAAGCCACTTGATCGAGCAGACCCTACTCTATCGAGTGCCCATATGTACTCGATCGAGTACCCAAAAACACGTTTCTGCCCAGAAAAACACTAACTCACTACTCGATCGAGTCAGACCCAATCGATCGAGTACCTCACCTACTTGATCGAGTGCCCCCTACTCGATCGAGTCATGCAGACTCGTATAACTACCCGCATGCTCATCTTACTTTCCCAACATTATATACAACTTCTATATTCCAACATAGTAACAACAACTACGCATGCATATATATATATATATATATATATATATATATATATATATATATATATATATATATATATATATATATATATATATATATATATATATATATATACACACGCAACTTTTATATATCAACAAAACGATCTACTTCATATTACCAATATGCCACATTTTAAACAAACAACATGCTTTTCATTCAACACAACATATAAATCATATATCTTTCAACTCTTACTCCACACCTCCAATTCTCCACATTCAACATCCAACAATTCACACCACATGCTACTATATACATACGCAAACCAGAAGACAACACATACGATCCCGACACATACCCCATGTGACCGGTTCAAAATTGTAGGGAAATTTCGCGACTTTAGGACGTCTCCCAAGCCTTTGCATTAGCTCCTACAACTTCTACCCCAGGTTCATTTTAATTTGACTCCCTATGTTCATTAAATTCATTTGTTTACAGGTTTCAAGATCGTCTCTCTGATACCACTTTGTAGCACCCCCATACTCCAAGTGCCTTACCAGGACCACTCAGGTATAGAAACGTTACCATCTCGGTTATCCGAGGCCATGAATATCATAAGACAATAACGAAACGTACTTTAAATATAAATATAATTTAAAGGTTTACATGTTCAAAACCAAACTGATAAACCAAAAACAAAATTCAAAACCAAATGTCTACTAGCCAAAACTGAAAACTAAAGACATCGTCTGAAATAGCGGAAGACTCTTCTAATCCATGTGATAACTCATCCCAGCTAGCCCAAAAGCGACATATCAAACCTGCTCAACAACTGCTCACCATCCCCGAATGGATCACCACAGTTTTACAAAACAAGCAACAGGGTCAGTACTAATTACACGATATAAACCAAACATGAAGCAACTACCAAACAATTCAATCAACACAACAGTCCCCAATCTCCATCATCAATCTCCACACAATTGAATACACACAAAAGTGTGTAATCCTGTTAGAGTATCCATCGCAATAGATACTCCACACCGCCAGTGGAGGACAACAGCCGTTCCCACCTAAGCCCCGTCCATCTCATCGAGCGATAAACCCAGGTTCCTTAATGTGCACATCCCTTCTGTGGCGGGTTCCACAGAAGGCGAATCAAGGGCGTGAAGCCACTCCCACAAGTGACCTCACTCAGCCAGGAACGCACCCCGAAGAACACAGACAGATAAACAGTAATTACAACACAACCTCAACAACTGTCTGAAACATTCAACAATATGAACTCACAACCGTCTGAAACAATCAACAATTACTAACTACAGCATTGTAGATACCATTATCTGCTAAGACTCCAACAAACACCCGATGATTATCGGACTATAACATGCTTTGGAATCGCGGCGTTTGATCGACAGTTTGTGTACAACTTTACGTCGGAAAACTTAAAACGATTTCGAAAATAAAATATCTCGAAACATTTAAAAAATACCTGGAGTGTTTAATGCACGACGACGGGGTCGCAATGACACTAACTAGAGTCAAAACCGACACCGGACCAAAAACCGACTCAAAAATTCAAATCCCGACTCCAACAACGAGTCAAACCGAGTCAACACCAAAAACAAAACATTTCAAACCTTCTACCTTAAGTTTTCCCAGATTCATGAATGGTCAAGTACCAAACATGTGACTACAAAACCTAGGATAGAACAAATACCCCTCAAGTGCAACCATTTGAGGATTACGCGAGTGTCCGCCCCCTCTTTTCTCCCTTAAAATTCTCGACTCGACTTCTTAAGTCACAATCCGACGCGTATTTACGACCTACCGATCGTAAATACAAGCCTTACACATTGTTTGGTACCGTCATCGTGCATTAAATCACTTGACCGACCACTTCGATCACTACACCATTACTAATCTTAAAACACTCTTTTTTACTTACCAAAACGGTTTTAAACCGAGTTTTTTTCCGATCAAACGAGTTGTTACACTTACGTCGGTCACTCGCCATAACCAAACATGTAAGTATGAGGGTGTAAAAATCCACTTTTATCACGTCTTTGCTTATTTCATGACTATGACATGCTAAAACATACATAACATGGGCCAAAATATGGGATAAACGAGCCAAAACTTTGTTTTGGTCTGAGACAGAAGCCCCTTAGGTTGCAGGCTTACCCGCGCCTAAATAGGGTGTCCTGACCAGAACTCAACCGTGTTTGTTCTTGTTTTTCCCTTCTTATTCATTTTCATATTTGTAATCGGTTTTTACCATTTCAAATATCTTCGAATCCTTTTTTTATTTTATTTGTTTTAACCATAAAACATCTTTCACCCTTGGTTCCTCATACCATGACGGTTAAATCCGTGTTTCGGTGATAATATTTGGTTAATGACATTTAAAAGGTATTTAAACCCTTTTATTTTCATTTCTTTACATTTTGGAAGGTATTTTAAAGCCTTTCATCATTTATTTACATTTTCAAAACCAACATATTAGTCACCAACACAAAGTCATCCTTGGTTCTACATACCATGCCGGATTTTAACCCGGGTATGATGATGAGTATCGACTAATTATATTCAAATTAACTTAAAACAATTAGTTCATAATCATTTTTCAAAACTATTCATGTCAAGTATGTCAAGACGAACCCGACGCCGAATATTATCAAAATAATGATGATTATTTAAGTCCCGTTCTTCAAATCAACAAATACGGTCTAAACGACCCTTTCAAACCAAATCGGATTCAAATACCCATTTTCAACACGTTTTATAACGTTTTCTAAAAATTCAGAACACGGCATATAACCGTTGGTTGACTCGCGCCTAAACAGGCCCTTCATTTCTCATTTTCAAAGCCAGGGGGAGGCCCCTTACACCGCCGGCTGGCTCGCGCCTCATGTTGCCGTCTGGTGCAGGGCCTGTTCCCTTTCCGGCATTAGTATAGGACGATCCCGCTTGCGATTAGCCCGGATATAGGACGGATCAGATGACTATTTGCTCATTCAAAATCATATTTGTAAAACACCTTACTAAGACAAATGGATCACGTTATGCACCATAAACCTAATATGGTAAATGGATGTTTAATTTCCGTCATGCATGCAAATCAATCATAAATCCAACTCGACATCTTATACTTGATATTTGGATTAAATCAACTGACTTAGAAAGCTCTCACATATTAGGTTTAAATTATTGGATGCGCATTCATGCATTTAAACCGTTTTATCAACTTTTGCATTCAACCAACCAAGATCAATCAGTAGAGGCCGCTACCGCGGGTGGGATTGGGTGTCTGGTTAAAGGGCTTCCCAATACGTACCTTCACCTCTTACTCGGAAACTTTGGATAGTGGACGACCTTATCCAGGGCGTACGAGAGTCATTCTAGAGATAGGATGCTAAAGAGGGACGATTCCTTATCTTTAGTGCCTATGTCAAACCCTGCTTTGTGCTTCATTTGACCGAGGTATAAAGTGGATTCGAACGGGTTCCAAGCATCCCACAAATTCTTGGTGGGGACTCCGAACATCTCTAATCGTTTCGAGACCCTTACCGAGACGAAATCGACCGATCCAAAACGATCCGGCCGAAAGCATTTTTACGCCACCGAGCGTGGCTTTCAAAAAGACCGTTGTATGTCCATAAATCGAAGTGGGCTTGCAGGTGGGCCATGTCCAAAGATTGGCGACTCCACTGGGGAAAACTAGGACACTTACGTCTTTGTGATCCCTAGATGGTGAGACTCGAACGAGGTCTTGGTTGGAATGCATTAATTGATATTACGGTCACGGTCGGGTTCCTTGTCCGAGCCCACAACCTAACCCTTTTCGACCAATTGGCTCGTCTCGTCGGCGTGAATTTTCTCATCCCCGCGTTTCGAATCCCGATTGAGTCAAGCATACCGTCAAACATTGCCACAATTGCCAAATCTTAGACAACATACAACATGTACCACCATCCCTTTTATACACAATGACATCACCCTGGCCTTTCTCAACCTGGGGAATCAACATCATCGGGAAAGTTAACCCGGTAGGCACCAAGGGACACTGCTTCGTACTCGTCGCTATCGACTATTTCACCAAATGTGTGGAAGCACAGTCATATGCAGTCTTGACCGCTAAACAAGTGGCCAAGTTCATTCAAAACAACATCATCTGCCGATATGAGGAACCCCATAAAATCATCAGCAATCAAGGCTCCCACTTCCGGGCGGAAACACAGACCTTGCTGGACAAGTACAAGATCAAGCGACATCGATCATCCCCCTACCGTCCCCAAACCAACGAAGCGGTGGAGGCAGCTAACAAGACTCTTGGAACCATTATCAAGAAGATGCAAGATAACTACCGCGATTGGCCGAGCAAACTCCCATTGGCACTCTGGGGATACCGAACCTCCATTCGAACACCAACGGGCGCCACACCCTTCTACCTAGCATACGGTATGGAGGCGGTTCAACCAGTAGAGTTAGAGGTCCCTTCTCTACGCATCCTACTGGAGAGTCAAGTCCTCGAGGCAGAATGGACCCGCCGAAGATACGAGCAACTTACTCTTCTAGACCAGTGGCGGCTCAACGCCTTGCACAAAGTCTAGCTATACCAACGACGTATACAACAGGCATTCAACAAGAGGGTTAAACCCAGGAACATCCAATAGGGCGACTTGGTCCACCCGTCAGTCCGAGCATTGCTACCCGTCGATCCGAGGGGAAAATTCAAACCTAACTGGGCCGGGCCATACCTGGTCAATAAAATACTTTCGGGGGGCGTAGTGAGACTGAGTGACCTAGACGGGGAGGATTTTACAAACCCGATCAACCTAGACCAACTCAAGAAATACTACCCTTGAACCTTAGCGACTAACGACCTAAGCCTAGTTCTACAACTAGCAACCACTTCAACCATTTTCAAGTCAAATTCCTCAACGTGTTCTGATTTGAAATTGCATGTTTTATCGAGTCTAAGTTGCGGCACCTTCCCCGTTTCGAATGTCCTTTGATCTGTCAAAGGCAATGTCTATTTGCACTAAAACAAAAACCCCTGAACTACGATCATGGTTTGATTTCACCTCTTCAGGTGGATACGTAGGCAGTCCCTCTTACGCCTGAGGGATACAACCACAAAACCCAATCAAATCCACAAAACATTTCGAACTACGATCATGGTTTGATTTCACCTCTTCAGGTGGATATGTAGGCAGTCCTTTCTTACACAAGAAGGATACAAAAATCCCCATAATTAACCCCCCCCCCACATACAAAACATCCCCATCAAAAAATTCCCATCAAAAAAAGAGAGAAAGGGAAAAACATTCCCCTTTCCCACAAAAATACAAAGTAAGCCTTTCTCCCTTCCCACGAAAATTCCACTTTCCCAAGTGCAAATGTTTAGGACGATTCAAGCCGAATTGCCTTTACAAAATGGACGGAAGAAACACGCGTTCACATTTCGACACGAGCAATCCTCTTATTTAATTAACAATGGGAGGGATTACAATTTCAACAAATAAAGCTCGACGAGTCTACAACTTGTCAGAGCTAAGGTGTCAACTAAGACACCTCATATAATAAAACTAGCACAAAACACACAATAACTAGCTAGTACAACATAATAAAAACTCGCAACACTAATACAACATAATAATAAAGTGGGTAATGGAGGTCTTCACTCTTCCATTTTACCCTTGCCTTTTCCCTCGGGGTACATCTTCCCCTTGTTCTTCTTGTTGGCCCGCCTAGCATGGATTTCCTCCTCGGAGCGGATCCTCAACGGATCTAAGACGGCAACGGCTTCCGGTCTAGCACAAGACCCCATATTCGACCCTAAACGAGCCAATGCACGGATCACCACACTCTTGGGACCCGAGCTTCCCCTCTTCGGTGGTCTTATCACATCCGGGCTAACTCCAACGACATACACTTCAAAAAAAGGCACGATTGGCCTTGCCAACCTCTCGATACTTCAAGTCGACAACCTCGTCCTTACGTAATTTTGACCTCTCTTCCAAGGACGGAGCTTTTTACCATTTGACATAAGCGGGAGTCACCCATGTCATGACAACGGGATTTGGTACCTCCCAAAGCGGCCGAGTGGCCCACCATCTTACGACGATCTCCACAAGCTCGGAGTTCCGAAAAACATTCTCTTGGACAAGGGTATCTTGATCGGGCACCTTTTGTTGACGCCCCATTTGCCTCATGAGCCTTTCGGGATAAATGAAGGAAGAAACCTTCCAACCTACCACCATCAAAGAACGAGGACTAGCACCCGAAGCGGGGAACCCCATGAAGGACCTCAAGTGCCACCATGGCACCACCCAACGGATATGAGGGCCACCCTCCTCCGCCAATCTTGCGGCCCAATAAGCCTCGGTGAAAGCATAGCTATCCGAGACAACTTCTCCCTCATAGTAAGGTGCCGGAAGGAATAAGAAGAAGAATTAACCGGAGGCTCTATATACCTTACCCTCTCCAATAGCCACACTTGGAGGATCCTTGGGGATCCAAATGAAGGAGCTTCTCCACAAGAGCCTTCCTTATCCAAACCTTGCATGATCTCGCCAAGCACCAACCATGATGGATCTCTACCATGCGCCATTTGCTCAATCACATGAACAAGGGTCATGCTACCGTAGCATTTTGGCCCTTCCTTCTTCAAAACATCAACAAAGAGAAACATATGGACAAGGAAAAAGGCGGGAGCCCTTCTCCTAGCCATCTCCGAAACATTGACATCTAATCAGTTTGAAAAGATGTTGATAAGAGCCAACATATCCACACCATGTGGAGCAAGAAGGAAGTTGACTTGATTCGTCGACAAGCCCAACATTGAACGAAATTTCTCCTTGTAGCACAACCGAGTCAGAAGAAGCACCGGAACACAACCCGGCCACCCACCAATGGCTCCAACTTCTTCGGCAAGAGGACAAATTTCACCTTTCGGGAAAACAAAAACATGGTGTTTCGAATCCCAAAACCGAGAGCATACTTCAAGAAATAAAGGTTGAACCTTGACTTGACGGAGCACCAACAATTGACCAACTCCCATGCAAGCGAGTTGATACTTTTCGGGAGGCGACAAATCCCGACACCATTGTCGCAACGCATTCTCAAAGGCATCCATGAAATATTTTTGTGGAAGAAGAAGAGGTTTTGTAGAGATGTTTTTGTGTTTCGGATGATAAAACAATGAAGCACAAACGTCCCTATTTATACGAAAATGATCAGCGCGTTTTTCAGAAAAAGGGGAGAGCTGGCTTCCATCGCCAGGTAGCTCGCGCCTCTTTGGGCTGTCCCCAGGATTCCCGCTGTTGACTTGTCTCTTTCAACTTGTGTTTTCTCCTGACACCTCAAACCTCCCGCCGGGAAGCTCGCGCCTCTTCGGGATGACCCAGGATATTTTGTGTTTCCTTACACTCACATTCCTTTGTTTTCACGTTTTACGAAATCCGACACGGTTTCCATGACGCAGCTTTAAACATACGGATTTTTCTTTCTTCTTTTTTAAGGGGGGAAGGGCTAGTCGCCCCGATCCGCGACGGATCGTTTCCATGTCAGTCTAAATTCCGAAATTTTTTTGCTTTTTCGCAATTTTCCCATCGAAACAAAAAATCGAAAATTGATAACACGACATCAGTTTTCCTTAAAAATTCAAGCACTCACAAATTCGAGTCTTGATCCCAAAAATCAAATCAAATACAATCGTAAAAGTTTTTTTTTCTTTCCAAAAGTTCATCCCCGACGGTTTGAGTTTGAATTTTTCGAGTCACAAATCAATTTCAACAATTCCAATGCAATTTAATTCAAGACACGAGTTAATTGCTCAATTTTCAAATCAATTCCTTTTGAAATCTAAACGTGACGACTTGTCGCAAATTTTCAAAATTCATTTCAATATTCGAAAATCAATTTTTAACTTCAAGTCATCTTGGTTAATTTTGTTTCGATCAAATGCTTTTACGTGTTTACGTTTATGCATATGTGCTACCTGTTACCTGTTTTTCTATACTAACAATGCAGGAACTGTCGCAAAGCAAAAGGAGAATTGACAGCCGACAGCGCTCCTCCGAAACACAACACAAAAAAGTCAAAAATCACAAAACGAACCACAATCCAAAAACACATATATACAAACCGCCTCACGCAAAATGTAAATATATACAAACAGAGTCCAAGACACGGACGAACTATAACTACTCAGCGTCTCCCGTCGGACCAGTCCCGGTCTCACGAGGAGTCGCCGCCAACGCAGACACTACCACCTGCTCAGACTCCCTCTCTGGAGAACTCTCCAGCGTCTCACGCTCCATCTCAATGTGAAGCTCCTCCGCTACAGCCAACTGAGCCCTCAGAGAGGCAATCTCCGCATCTCGGCTCCGTAAATCGTCCTCACGACGCCTCAAGTCCTGGTCTCGATGGATGATCCCCAACCCCTGGGCCTCGATCGTCGACCTAGCTGCCTCCAACTCAGCACGGACCCGGACAAGCTCCGCCGGATCCGCAGTACCCTGCAAAACACAATACAGGTCATCAAAATCTAAAAACGTGAAATGCAACACAAAATAAACAAAAACAACACAAAAAGTACCTGAGAAAGCCGAGCCTCCCTCGCAGCCAGGTCACCAGCAAGCGCCCTCCAGCGGTTAGCCATCCGCCACAGAGCCTGATGACTAACGGTCGTCACCTACAAACAAAAGGTCCTTCAATACAATGTAAGGCAAAGTGTGAATGGGGAAAACGTTCAAATCAAGAACTCACCCTCAGGATGATCAACCTCCACTCCATGTCAGCATCGGTCACCTCGGCAACCGCTGGCTCTGGTAAGCGCAGCTGAAGCTCCTCGCCACCCGGTCCCTGAAAGGTGGTCTCCATCGGGAAAGCTGGGGGCTGAGTCCTCATCAGCAGATCAACTCCCTACAATTTGGGTCCATATCAAAATAACGAACCCTGTTCTCAAAAAAGAGGCAACGAAAACAAAGAACAGAGGAAAATATATCTCGATCGGGTACCAGGAAAGCCTCGACAATCGGAAGGTGTCGTAGTCGACGTCCCGTAGCAACAGCTCCTCACCTCCCTGACCGTGAAGGTGCTCCTCAACCTCGTCAGGGGTCGACTTCTGAACAACACCCTAGGCGGGTCAACCGGTACGACGAAGTTCTCGGTGAAGCACTGACGAGCTAAACGCTCGCCCAGGTACCAAATTGGCTCAAACGCCGTCTCCAAGTACAAACGCAGAGAGCTGCGAGGCCGCAAACGCTCCCTGATGGCAGCCGGCACACCCGTGTAGTGCTCCCAAGGCCGCCCGACAAACTGCATTCAAGACAAAGCTACTCAGCTGACTGGGGGCTTCCTAAGCTACCTAGTCATCCTATCTCTATCTATCTCTATAAAGAGGAAGGAGTAAAGAACGAGAACTTACGTGAGCAATCCGAAGCTTGTTCACGCGACGCCTGCAGTCCTCGTAAGTCGACTTAATCGACTTCTTCCGAGCCACCGTCCAACCCCTCACGGCAGGGTAGGTCGAGGGAACACCGTCTGTAGTCGCCGGACGCAGAGGGGTGAAGTAAGCATACAACCAAGCCTGTAATCAAACACAAATCAGCCAATTTCTCAAAAAAAAATTGCCAAGACCAAAATCAAAATCAAACTAAAAAAAAAAAAAAAAAAAAAAAAAAAAAAACTACAAAAAATGCTCTTACCTCAAAAATGAGGCCGGGAACAACCAAGGCAGGGGCACTACCTTCCCTCACCGCCTCCGGACGCACCGCTGCGTGCAGTGCAAGGTGAAACTCGCCGAGCCAGCGAATCTACAAACTGACCCAAAGTGTCAAGGTCAGTGAGGAGGGGAAGCACTTTGGTCGACAAGCGCTCGCCCTTGTCACCAAAGTACGTGGCACCAAAGAAGTACCACAGCCACAATCGCGCCTCCTGCGCGTTAGCCTCAACCTCAGCCTCCGGACTCTCCAACGGCGCCGGAACCACACCTGCCACCCTCCCACTGAAGTGGTCTTTCACGTACGAACTCGGGATCAAGTACGGAGTGATGTCAGAAGGCTCCGGCAAAGCGGTACCGATCAGACGAGTAACCGCGGGAGAAGACACTCTCTCCGGCATCTCGGTATACTCAACAAGCAACTCGCCGCAGGGAAGGCCGGATACCATGGCGAAGTCCTCTAAAGTCACGCCGACCTCCCCAAACTCCATGTGGAACGACGACGTCGTATCCCAGTACCGATCCAGCATGGCACGGATCAGACACAGGTTCGACCTAATCGAAGACCTATGAACATCCCGCCAAGCGGCCACCAACGGCCCAAACGCCGACCTCTCTATCAACGCCCTCGTCCCGGCTCGGAGAACGTCGTAAAAACCCAGGCAAGTAGTGAAGCCCGAGAAAGTCCTCGTGGTGCCAATCTCTTGAAATCAAAAACATACAACGTCAGAACACCTATCCAGGTACGACATTTCAAAAGTGACGGAAGTCCGATCGGGTAACATGACTCACCAAACCCTCGTGAGCGCGGTAAGAAATGTGCTTGTCGAGTCGCAGCAACAACTGACTGCCATCAAAGCCCTTGGCCCAGGCAGGTGCCGCCCGCAAGTGCAGCCCCCACGGGGCTGTGGCCCGTCTTGCTCTCCAACTCGCGACGTCGGCATCATCATCAATGGTCTCCGCCCCCCGTCTCTTCTGGCCACGAGACTCAGCGTGGTGGATATGGCCCATCTCAATGACCCTGGTGACGTTTTGTAACGTCCGTCTGGTCGCCCGAGGACGACGCTGCCTCGTAGAAATCCTCCTCCCAAAGGTACCAGCCTCAGACCCAGTCTGAGCTCTCCCAGCGCTAGTAGCCCAAACAACGGGCTCCTCGCGCTCCTCAGCGGCCCTCTCGGCCCCAACAGTCTGCTCAGGAGGACCATCCTCCTCAGAAACGTCCTCCACTACCACGGCAGGTGCACTAGCCGGAGTACTAACCGGCCCCGTCCTAAACAACTCCTCGAAAGTCGCAGCGAGGGACCCAGCCTGTCCTGAACACTCTCCTGCAAACAGAGAACGTCAGCCCAAAAACAAACAACAACCTGCAAAGCAAAACAAGGGCAAGCCCGCCCAAATCCAACCAAACAAAAACAATTCACAAAAAAAAACGCACAAAAAAACGACTCGCCCTTCTTTTCAAACAAAAGACGAGTCAAAACAACCAACAAAAAATGGCGCCCCAAGACCCACACAAGGTCCGCCAACAAATCAAAATATACTCCCTACACAATGGAGAATTTTTTCTACGGCTCAAAAAGGCAATTTATCGCCAATTTAAGCACAAACCGATCAAAAATACAAAATACGACCACGACGAGGCAACGTGATTTTATCACGCCTCAAAGCGACCTAAACTACCAATGGGGTCCATTTCAAGGTAAACTGACTAAATTCAAGCCCAAACAGGCGCTTATTTCGTCAGACATAAGACCGTCACAAAAGGCAAAAATTCCAATTTCGCCCATAATATCCAACAAAGGTCCACAATGGCAAATACGGGTTTTTTCGACTACAATGCAACCTAGTGGGACCCATTACCCAAGCAAATAAACTTGGCATTGTGAGGTGAGACGGTTTCTCCACCTCACTCACGTTTTTCAAGCATAGGGAGCGGGAACGGGGACCAAAATGCAAACTAAAAGCACCCCTATACCCCTAAACAGGTTTCTAACCTAATGCAATCATCAATTTCACTCGAAATGGGCTCCATCAAAAACGCCCAAATCGATTTTCTAGGGTAAAATTTTTGCCCTAATTCAATCTATCAAATTACCAACAAATATAAATGGATTCAAAAGGAAATACATACCTTGAGATGACATTATTGTTGATGGCACGAATGGAAGCTAGCAAAGGTCCAACAATGGCGATTTTTGCGGGTTTTTATGTCGAAGGTTGAAGATGAATGAGGAATGAGATGCAGCCAAACCTCGGGTCTTTTACAGAAAAAAAAAAAAGGGGGAAGCCCCTTTGGTTCGCCAGGTGGCTCGCGCCTCAATCAGGCTTTCCCTTACTCTTTCAGCGATTTTGGGGCTTTGGCCCAATTTCCACGTAACAAACTTCAAATTTTCATTGACGATATTAAAGATCGTCATTTTCTCAAAGACAAAAACAAATAGTGAAAACTAAAATTCGCAATTTTCGAGAATTTCAAACGAACGGCGATCAAAACCGCCAATTCCAAAAATAATAGTGAAATCAAAAATTAACTATTTTCCTTCGAAAATTTCAAAATAATAGCGAAAATTTAAATCCGCTATTTCTCCAAATATCGAATGTCGGTAATTAAAGCCGTCATTCTCAAAAAAAATAGCTTGAAACTGAATTCCGCTATTTTCGCCACAAATGTCAACGGCGGCACATAAACCGTCACTTCAAAAAATAATAGTGAAGATTCCAAATTCACTATTTCTTTCAACTGTCAACGGCGGCACATAAACCGTCACTTCAAAAAATAATAGTGAAGATTCCAAATTCACTATTTCTTTCAAACGTCAACGGCGGCACATAAACCGTCACTTCAAAAAATAATAGCGAAGATTCCAAATTCACTATTTCTTTCAAATGTCAACGGCGGCACATAAACCGTCAATTCAAAAATAATAGTGAAGATTCCAAATTCACTATTTTCTTCAAATGTCAACGGCGGCACATAAACCGTCACTTCAAAGCGGGTGGTGAAGATTCAAATTCTCCATTCCTTCAAATGCCAACAGGGGGCTTCCTCGCGGAACCCGCTCATTTCAAAAATAGTGATAGTTAAAATCGAAGTTCACTATTTCCACAGCGGCATCATGAGTTCGCTACCTTCAAATCAAGCCCATTCGACGCGGCTATTCTGATGGTCCATTAATCGACCACGCCATGGCTCGCGAGACTTACTACGCGCCATGGCTCGCGAGCCTTACTACGCGCCATGGCTCGCGAGCCTTACTACGCGCCATGGCTGGCGAGCCTTACTACACGCCATGGCTGGCGAGCCTTATTATGCACCATCGCTGGCGAGCCTTACCAGACCCCGCGGATGGCGAGCCCTCCTCAGGTACGCACCACCGGCTGGCGAGCCTTTGTCCGCAAGCATGCAAGGACGTATCCGAAGATGCCTCAGGTATGACTCCTCCTTGTGGCTGGCGAGCCTTTGTACGTAGTCTAATGGACTTTAAACGACCTGCACGAATAGTCGACAGACTCTAAACTGTTCCCGACGACAGGTCCTTGGCTCGTACCCTCGAGTTACCTTGGCGTCGCCCTTCCCGACGGCAGGTCCTTGGCCCGAATTCTTTCGAGCCGCCTCGACGTCGCTTGGGTCTCCAGGTTGTAATCTTCGATTGACCTGGGGGCTCTACTTTGACTTTTGCCCTGTCCAAGCCTCAGTCAAAGTGGGGGCTCTGTAGATACCCAGTATCTGTTGAGACTCCAACAAACACCCGATGATTATCGGACTATAACATGCTTTGGAATCGCGGCGTTTGATCTGCAGTTTGTGTACAACTTTACGTCAGAAAACTTAAAAAGATTTCGAAAATAAAATATCTCGAAACATTTCAAAAATACCTGGAGTGTTTAATGCACGACGACGGGGTCGCAATGACACTAACTATAGTCAAAACCGACACCGGACCAAAAACCGACTCAAAAATTCAAATCCCGACTCCAACAACGAGTCAAACCGAGTCAACCACCAAAAACAAAACATTTCAAACCTTCTACCTTAATTTGTCCCGGATTCATGAATGGTCAAGTACCAAACATGTGACTACAAAACCTAGGATAGAACAAATCATGATTGCACTTGTGTGAAAGCGACAAGACCCTCGAAGAACCGCGACGTGGCTCGCGCCTCTTTGAGCAGCCCAAGTGGCCACGTCACTCAAAACTCACACAACTACTCATTTCCCTATAAATACCCCTCAAGGGCAACCATTTGAGGATTACGCGAGTGTCTGCCCCCTCTTTTCTCCCTTAAAATTCTCGATTCGACTTCTTAAGTCACAATCCGATGCGCATTTATGACCTACCGATCGTAAATACAAGCCTTACACATTGTTTGGTATCGTCATCGTGCATTAAATCACTTGACCGACCACTTCGACCACTACACCATCACTAATCTTAAAACACTCTTTTTTACTTACCAAAACGGTTTTAAACCGAGTTTTTTTCCGATCAAACGAGTTGTTACTGTAATACTACGGTTTTATGAGTCTCTGGGTACTCTATCGAGTGGGCCTTACTATGTCGAGTAAGAATATTTTGCAATTTAAAATAGTTTCTGACCTGTAGGGTACTCGATCGAGTAGGCGGCACTCGATCGAGTACGTCAGTTACTCGATCGCGTAGCCCGGTTTACGAGTAATGTTTTGACGGGTTTTATTAATAATGCGGGAATGATATATGAGGCTTTCGTCACTTTTCTCAAAAAACTTTTACAATCTAAAAACCTTCAAGAGAAGATTAGAAGTTACGTTGAATCATCCTCGCCGCATTATTAGCAAATCCCGGAGCTAGAAGTGTCGGATCCTGTCGTTCTTTACATCTTTGTGATCCTTGCGTCGAGGGTAAGATCTACGTACCGAATTTGTTATATTTAATTAAGTTTCGTTAAACCCTAATTTTGGGAATTGGGGATTTGTGTTAGTTTTGTGTGGTTAGTGATATATGTGATGTTATGTTAGGAGGAGGATTCGTAGAAGAGGCTTTTTGAGAACAGCTGTTTAGATCGTCTGACTGTATTGCTTTCCAGGTAGGGTTTCCCTACTCAGTATTAGTCCCATAATGTGTTGTTGGTGTATTGTGATTGTAGATATTATCGTATTCGTATTGTGACGGTTGTTTGTTTTGATTGCTGGTTAATGGTTGTGATTGTTTGTCTCTGGTTCTCGAGATGCGTTCTCGGCTGAGTGGAGTCACTTGCGGGAGTGGCTTCACGCCCTAGTTTCGCCCTCCGTGGAACCCGCCACGGGAGGGGATGTGCACATTAATGGGACAGGGTTATCGCTCGGTATGATGAGCGGGGATTTGGTGGGTACGGCTACGGTCCCCCACGCGGCGAGGGTCCAAAGGACAATCGGTGACGGAGATTGATTGGAGTGGGTGTGATTGTGTGTGTGACCGTTTGAGCTGCTTGTTTACTGTGTTGTTGGATATATAAATTGTGTGATTAGTACTGACCCCGTTTAATTGTTTTAAAAATTGTGGTGAACCATTCGGGGGTGGTGAGCAGTTATTGAGCAGGTATGATATGACGCGTATGGGATAACTGGGATGAGTCATCACATGGCAGTTAGAAGTCTTCCGCTGTGTCAGACGATGTTTTATAGCTTTGATAGTTTTAGCATTAGACCGTCTACTTTAAGTATGATACTTGTATTTCTTTTTATCAGCTTTGGAGTTGGTATGTAATCACTTTAAACATTATTTACTTTTAAGTATGTTTCGTTATTGTCTTATGATTATCATTGCCTCGGGAAACCGAGATGGTAGCACTTTCATGCCTTAAGTGGTCCTGGTAAGGCACTTGGAGTATGGGGGTGTTACAAAATGGTATCAGAGCGACGATCCTGAAAACTGTAACCAATGAATCTAATGAACCTAGGGAGTCTAATTAAAATGAACTCGGGGTAGAAGTTGTAGGAGCTAATGCAAAGACTTGGGAGACGTCCTAAAGTCACGAACTCGCCCTACAATTTTGAACCGGTCACCATGGGATATGAGTCGGGATCGCTATGTGTTTATCTTGTGAATTGTGTATCTTTGTAGCAAAGTGTGGTATAAATTGGTGGATGTATGTATGTGGAGAATGGGGAATGTGTAGAGAAAGTCACGAACTCGCCCTACACGAAGATCTCCTAACGAAGATTAGAATAGCGTAGGTGATTATCTCGTAATGGTAACGTAAGAATGAGTTTCTTAGATTGGTAAAGTTATAGCCTCACAGCTATAACATTGCTTATATAAGAGCTCAATGTTATAGCTCTTCTACTATAACATTGAGAATAGCGTAGGTGATTATCTCTTATTCCTTGTATACACTCGGGTTTGTGGTGGTGACACATGTGGAGAGGCAACCCTTCCTTTATGTTTTACCTAACAACTTCACATTAGCCAAATTTTCCTTGTTTTGACCTATTTATTTAACTACATTCTTATATAGCCTACCCTAGTCAAGCTAGTCTTGTTGGGAAGTTTGGAAGTTTTATTGCGGTCAATTTTGTTGCTTTTGTGGTCGATATTGGAAGGAAGGTGAATAAGAAACAGAAAGAGATGGATGGATTGAAAAAGAATATATATAAAAAAAGAGAAAAATGATATTGAAAAAGATGGAAAGTCGAAATCTCTTATTACTCCTATTCTTATCATTCCATATTACTTGAGGAGAAGAACTTGTTGATGTGAGTGAGTTTGTGTCATACTTGGCATTGTGCATCATCTTTAATGTTGGGTTGAGTAGTGGAATTTGGTTACTTTTGATTGTGTTCGGTGCTAGCTTGGCTTTTACCTCCACATATCCAAATTATTTTGCCCCTTCTTACCCAATTACCTCACCTCACATTCATATGTAAGTCCTCGGCATGTGTTTTGGACCTCGATTGGTTGGAGTGTATATGTACGGTAGCTAGAGATATCTATCATGTTAGATTGCATGCATGCTTTTGTAGGTCGTAGTTAGCTGAGTGACTATTTTCATTCTCTCTTACAAAAATCTATACTCATCTTGGTTTGTATTACACACTTTATATTTAGAGCTTGCTTATGTTGAAATCATTCTTATGCTATAATATATGCTTTGATTAATATATTTCTTGCCTCGGTTGATATCATTCTAGTCGTTTTATGTCTATTCTCGTCTTTTCGATGATGTCAAGAGGGGGAAGAAATGACCATGATTAAGTATTTGTCTAAGCTTGCTCCTTGTCAGAACCTGTAATCTCTTAAGGTTCTTAGATGCTATACTTTGTATATAATTGTTTGATCTTGCGTTGATCTTTATCTATAAAGATGACGGTATTATATTGAGGGGGAACTACATACTTAGTCACAATTTTAGGAGACTTGTCATCATTAAAAAGGGGGAATTTGTTGAACCATATAGATATATATATATATGCTTATGTTTTGATGATGTCAAGAGTGCTTTATATATTATATACTCGTTGCGCATAATTGTTTGTTTAGTCTTTTAGATTGGACTTACTAATCGCAAGCATTAAAGAATTGTGATGGAAGTATACAAGAACATATTGTGATCAAGCCCTCAATCACAGATCAAGATATTACAAGATAGTGAAAGAGTTATTCTAGCGTCGTGAGAAAATAAAGCTCATTTAAAGATTGATCAAGCTTGAATAATGAAGTAGCCTACACTCGAAGATCTCCTAACGAAGATTAGAATAGCGCGTAGGTGATTATCTCGTACTGGTAACCTAAGAATGAGTTTCTTAGATTGGTAAAGTTATAGCCTCACAGCTATAACATTGCTTATATAAGAGCTCAATGTTATAGCTCTTCTTTTATAACATTGAGATGTGAAGTTTATAAAACACATGACAAAATAGTTTTTAAATTGTTTTTGGAAAACCGTTTTAAATGTTTTAGTAAAAGTATTTATTTTACAAGGGAGATTATTTTAATATTGAGTATGTTTCTACTATGTGCTTATAATTAGTAATTATGATTGAATCAACTTATGAGTTGAGGCATCTTGCTAATTAGGGTTTCTAGTTTCTGCATACTCTAAAATACCCTAAACCTAATTTATCTTACCTAGGGTTTTCGTGAAAGAGGATTGGGCTTATGAGTCGTTTCTTTCTTATACACGGTTACTCTTTGTACAAGTTAGGGGTTTGTGTAAATCTTTATAATATTTGATAAGAGATTTAATATCTCTTTTATATTATTTTGATTTATTCTTTCCTAACTTAAAAGATATTATTTTTGCAAAGATAAAAGGAAAAGATTGGGTAAATCATTAAAATAATATTTGATTAGAGATTTGTTATCCCTTTATTATTTGATTTATTCCTTTCTATATTAAAAAAATATTAGGGATGAATAGTGCCGCGTGAACAGTACCGTGAATAGTAATGTGAATAGTAAAACGTGAATAGTAATTTCTTTCTTGTGCAATAAGCCTTTGCTTGGATAAGAGTTAAGGTATTGGGATAATATCTTTATCTCCTTATATTTTTGATGCGTGTCATTTATATGATGTTTTATACCTCATTTTACACGCATTTCAGAGCTCAATTGTGTAGTTTTATGCTACTATTTGCCCCATTTCGTCAACTTTCGTATTTTTATGTAATATTGCAGATTTATGCGGAAATGAGTAAGAAATCAAGCCGAATCCGGCCCCGAGTACCTTGCATTGCATTTGACGTGAAGTATTTACTCAAGGAACGAGCTTGGTGCGCATTTCGAGGCCCGGAAGACAAATCCACGAGAATTTGGAAGTCAAGTATCAGCTACTTCAGTCGATCGACCGCTGCCTTCAGTCGATCGACCAGAGCACGAGTCCAGAAGGTACTGTTTAGTGCAGACCAGTCGATCGACCGGCCACAGTGGTCGATCGACCACACCGCTAATCTGCGTGAATTAAAAGATCGAGAATTTAGAAGCCCATTGTATTTTAGGTTTTGGAATAAAGTTACGTGATAATTCTATATAACGTAACCTGCTCACATTGATACAAGGATCGAGTTATGATTCAGTTTTCTATTCAAGTTTTAGCATTCGGTTTTTAGGAAATAATTAGGGTTTGGTTTTCGAGTTTAATCATTCAATACAATTCCTTTCGTTCGTGTTTCTGATCTTCTGCCTGCAATTCTTCTGCTGGTATTCCTTTGTTCCATAATTTCAGTTTTATTGCTTTATTATCGTTCGTAGTATGGAAATTGCTAGTTAGTTTCCCCAAGGCCAAAATTATCGTTTTAAGTTATTTGTTTGTTCAATTATTTCAAGCATGAATTCAGTAGTTTATTTCATTAAACTTGTTGTTGTTTTCGTAATAGTCATGAGTAGCTAAATTATTCGTGCCAGGATGTAGGGAATCTGTAGGTTAGGCGGCATTAAAATTACTATGACCTGAAATCGCACGCCGGTCGATCGACTGGGTTCCCTGGTAGATCGACTGGCCACGCTGAGATTGTCTTCGTTTTAATTGATTTAAATTCTATATTTGACGAATCGAGTGCACGCGACTAGTTGAATGCTTAGGAAATGACTGACCCATTAGATCGAAAGATAGGGAAGGTTGTTAGACTACCAATTAAAATGACTAAACTATGCTAAGATCGAAAGATAGGTAAAGTTTAGGCTTTTTAGTCACTTTTCAGGATGAGAGTCAGTACTAGTGATATTAGGGACCTATAGCGAGATCGAAAGATGCTACTTGTTAAGACTGGACCGAGAGGACTTCTTATTTTCCCGTCTCACGTGATTTATTTCAGACCTACCTAGTATGCTGCCGAAACTACAGTGAACCGACCATCTTAGTACCCCTTTTATTATTTGATTTAATTTATTTCTTTTATTAGCACGTTTAATTGCCATTAGTTATACACCAAATCAAATCAAAACCTCCCCCACTTGTTACTTTAAAGACTTAATTCAGACAACTATTGATTGCATCGCCTCCCTGTGGTTCCACCATGTTACCACTAGCTTCTGTTAGTTTTAATAGGTATTATAAATATTATCTTTGGTGCACACAACGACGGGCATCAAATTTTAGCGCCGTTGCCGGGGAGGCAATTGTTTAAAATTTTTAGTTGTTTTTATTTCAGTCTTTCTCTTAGTTTAAGGGACATATGTTCCTTAAACTTTTCTCATATTCTTCTTGTAGTTTCTTCTTATGCGCAGGTCACAAGGCGGTGAATTACTACCATTTGATCCTGAGATTGAGAGAACTTTGCGCGTGAAGAGGAGATTGTTTCAAGAACAACAGTCAGAGGAAGAGCCTGGTTCACATTCCAGTTTTTACGAGAACGAGTTGTTCGAGGAGGATCCACCTTCATCTCTTGTTTCCACATCTTCAGTCGAGACCGTCACATCTCCAGATTTTCCAGTCATGGCTGAAGAAGCAAGTATAGCCAGTCACTCTGAACCGACAGCTGAGAATCTTTACAAAGGATTCGCATTACCAGGGGAGGACAGAAAATTCGAGCCGAAGCCTTCTTATATCAACTTGGTTGAGAGAAACCAATTCGAGGGAGCTGCAAATGAAGATGCAGCCAAGCACATGGAGACATTCATTGATTACTGCTGTTTCATACCCCCACAAGCCGGTGTGGCCCAGGACTAGGTGAAGGAAACCATGTTTATATTCTCCCTTCGTGATGCTGCAAGGGAGTGGTTGTAACACTACGGATTTTCTTTAGTGACTACTCGACCGAGTAGAGCCTACTCGGCCGAGTAGTGCTGCTGTTGTGAGTTGTTTTGGTTCTGCCGATGAATACTCAGCCGAGTATAGTGAATACTCGACCGAGTAGAGGATACTCAGCCGAGTATAACTTTACTCGACCGAGTATTCGGTCTGGCGAGTATTATTTTGACGGTTTGATTAGGGAGTGTTTAAAATTATTTTATATCGCGCGTCAGTTTTCAAAACATCATTTCAACTTCATCATTTCTACGTTAACCCTAATCTCTCCCTAATCACTCCCTAATCATCCCATAGCCTTGTTGTTTGTGAAAGCTTCGGAGTCCTTGCGTATAATTCCTCATTCTACTGTTGGAGAAGACTTCGTAGAGGAGCCTTTCTGATTGTTCGAGTTCATTCCACTGTTGATTGCTAAGGTAGGGTTTCCCTACTCAGTTTACTGTTCTTTATAAGACATGTTTGATATGATTATTGTTATCTGTTGATCATCGGAGTATGAGATTGTGGTGACGATGTTGGTGTGAGGGGATTGAGATGGCTGTGATGTCATGTGATTGTGATTGTTGTGGAGTCACTTGCGGGAGTGGCTTCACACCCTAGTTCGCCCTCTGTGGAACCCGCCACGGGAGGGGATGTGCACATTAAGGGACAGGGATTGTTGTCGCTCGTTGAGGAGCTGGACTAGGTGGGATCGGCTGCGGTCACCCACTGGCGGCGAGGGTTACCTGTTGCGATGGGTAACCTGGAAGGGCTACACACTTTGGTGTGTAGTCGGTTACTGGGAGAGATTGGATGATTGGACATTGGTGATGATCAGTTGATTTCTCTGTTTGTTTGTCTTAATATTTGAGTAATACTGACCCCGTTGTTGTTTGTGGAATCTGCGGTGATCCATTCGGGGATGGTGAGCAGTCTTGACAGGTATTGCTAGTGTGAGCTTGGGGACTGTCTTGGGAGATTGACCATCACGAGTCATAGCATCACCGTCTGAGTCTTAGTTGGATTTCCTTTATTGTTAGACTTTAGAGTTGTACTTTGTTAAACAGTATTTGGGTTTGGATGTTGTAAACTTTATACTTTACAGTACTTTAATAAATGTGTTCAGTTTCGACGCTTTTTATATGTACTAACCTCGGGCAACCGAGATGGTAACACACTTTCATGGTAGGGTGGTCCTGGTAAGGCACCTTGGTATGAGGGGGTGTTACAAAGTGGTATCAGAGCCGAAGATTCCGGCACCTAAACAAATGAATTTAATGAACCTAGGGAGTCTAAATAAAATGAACCCGGGGAGAGTTGTTTGGAGCTACCGCAAAGACTCGGGAGACGTCCCGGAGTCGCAAATTGGCCCTTACTAACTCGAGCCGGTAACATGGGGAACTGTGATGAGAGTTAGGTTTTGTATGCAAATGTATGTGAAGATGCATGTTGGTAATAGTTGATAGTTGAAGGTGTGTGTTGAGAGTTGTAAATGTGGTGATAGAAAAATGGAGGATGTGATGGGTGTGTGAATGTTTGTCATGTTGGAGTTAGCGTATGCATGATTTGTATGCTCATATGATTATAACGTAGCATTAAAGTTCTTGATATTTAAATTGTAGGCTGATGTGATTTTTAATTGGCATTAAAGTCCTTGATGTTATGTGTTTGTTGCGGAAATAGTGAGCATGATAGAGAACTTTATACTGTATACCCGTCTACTCTGTGACTCGGCCGAGCAGGGCAGGTACTCGACCGAGTAGGGAGCACTCGGCCGAGTAACCAAGCACTCGACCGAGTATTGTTTGGCAGTGATTACCAGTAGCTACTGTATGTGATAACTCGACCGAGTAAGAAGTATACTCGACCGAGTAGTGTCTACTCGGTCGAGTGTTGTTTTACTCGACCGAGTGTTGTTTTTGAGTTTTTGACGTTCGCTTCTGGAGTCGAATACTCGACCGAGTATCTACGATACTCAACCGAGTAGTCGCTACTCGACCGAGTATGGTTGTATACTCGGCCGAGTGTTCTTTTGGCGGAAAGTTATTACGTTTTGAGTTGTAGGCTTTTGTGTTTACGTTTACGTATTTCTTGTCAGTTCAGTATGCCGCCCAAAAGAACTCCCGCGCATATCCAAGCTTCGGACATGACTCTTGATGAGGTTGCTCACATGATTGAGCAACAAGAGGCTCTCCTTGAAGCTCTCAAAAATTTGGGAAAGGGGAACGAGAAGACGATGGATGCAACTCAGCTCATCATCATCATTGCTCGCTTCAACCCTCCCACATATGACGGGGTAGGTGAACCAAAGCTACTCGAGAAGTGGCACCGTGAGATTGAAGCTCTCATGGAAATGGTTAAGTGCCCCGAGGACATGATTGTTGAGCAGGTAGTGTACTACCTAAGAGGTGAGGCTGCAGTTTGGTGGCAAAATGTCAAGGAAGATGCTAGAGCTTATTACCAGGCGGAAGGAGCTATTCCTTGGTCTGGGTTGAAGAGTGCTATGAGAGAGCAGTTTGTGCCGGAGCATATCCGACACAAGATGAGGTCTGATTTTGATTCCTTCACCATGACTGAGGAGATGACGGTCACTGACTACTATCATCGGTTTTTGGAGCTATCTCGTTATGTTGAAGACATGCAGCTAGGATAGAGAGGTTTGGCTCTCCGTTTTGAGAGAGGTTTATCTGCTAAGATAGTGAGTCGTATGCCAGCTGGGGTTGCTACTGACCTCAAGAAAGTGTACCTGAGAGCGGGTCAAGCTGAGAGAATGGTAGATCTCTCAAGAGAGATCAATGAGAGGACTGCTGCTGAAAAGAGGAAGGCTGATGGTGGAAACAACAATCAGTCGGCCAATAAGAAAGGAAACTTTAGCCATGCTAAGGTTTTTTCCGGGGGACTGGTTTTTCGGGAGGATCTCGTGGCTGGGGAAAGAATGGAGGCCGGAGTGTGAGTGACAACTCTAACCTTACATGCTTCAACTGTGGAGGGATAGGCCACAAAAGACGGGAATGCACGAGCTACAAGCCCGGCACTGGTTCAGGGGCTCGGTTAGGGAACTTTTCTCAGGGGCCGACTCAGAGTTTTGCTAGTAACCGACCGGGAGGTTCGTGGGGCAACAGAGGTGGACAGGGCAACCAGGGTGGTTACAACCGCGGTGGTGGTGGATCTTATCAGCGCCAGAACAATAGCACCACTCAGGATTCAGCAGCCAAGCCAAGTACCTCCAATGCTTCAGTTCAGGGTGGAGGACAGAAAATCAGTGGAAAGCTTTTCATGATGGACAAGCAGGAAGCACAGGATGATGCTCATGTAGTTACCGGTACCTTTCTTGTTCATAATGTACCGTCCTTTGTTTTGTTTGATTCCGGGGCTACACATTCTTTTGTATCTAAGAGTCATGTTGTGTCTATGGGTTTGGGGAAGTTTGAGGTTGTAAAAGATGATGTATTCATACCTTCAGGGGAGTCTATGTCATGTCTCAAGCTGTATAGGGGAGTATCCATGGTAGTTGGAGGGGTATATTTACCAGTAGACCTGTTAGAGTTTCCTATGGATGGGTTCGAGGTGATTGTCGGGATGGATTGGCTGGGTAAGTATGATGCCAGGATAGATTGTCGGCAAAAGAGGGTGTCCTTAAAGGGTCCCAAGGGTGTTAGGGTGTCCTATATAGGGTTTGTGGTAAAGCCTAAGTGTAGGTTCATAGATGTGATGACTTTAAAGTCATGTTTGAGGAAGAAGTGTCCCTTGATTCTTTGTCATGTGAGAGATCACCGAGTAGAGCCACCGACAGCTTCGCAGATATCTGTGGTAAGAGAGTTTGAAGATGTTTTTCCTGAAGAGATACCGAGTTTGCCTCCCAAGAGGGATGTTGATTTCAGTGTGGAGCTTAAGCCGGGAACGGGTCCTATATCTAAAGCACCATACCGTATGGCACCTAAAGAGTTGGCAGAGTTGAAAAAGCAGATACATGAGTTGCTAGGCAAGGGTTACATCAGGCCTAGTGTGTCACCGTGGGGAGCTCCAGTTCTTTTTGTAAAGAAGAAAGATGGGAGTATGCGATTGTGCATTGATTACAGAGAGCTCAATCGCGTCACAGTGAAGAACAAGTATCCGTTGCCGAGGATTGATGACTTGTTTGATCGCCTAAGTGGAGCAGTGTGTTTTTCCAAGATTGATCCGAGGTCGGGATACCACCAGTGAGGATAGCAGATGAGGATATTCCTAAAACAGCGTTCCGATCTCGATATGGTCATTACGAGTACGTGGTGATGCCTTTTGGGTTGACCAATGCGCCAGCAGCTTTTATGGATTTGATGAATCGGATCTTCACACCGTTCTTGGATAGGTTTGTGGTTGTTTTCATCGACGATATCTTAGTCTATTCTAAGACTAAGGAAGAGCATGAGGAGCATTTGAGAATAGTCCTGCAGACCTTGAGAGAAAATCAGCTTTATGCCAAGCTATCCAAGTGCGAGTTCTAGTTAGAGGAAGCGGCTTTTCTGGGCCATGTAATATCTAAGAAGGGGGTCTCTGTGGATCCTAGTAAGATTGAGGCCGTTACCAAGTGGGAATCGCCGAAGAATGTTGCTGAGATTCGGAGTTTCTTAGGCCTTGCCGGCTACTACAGGAGATTTGTGAAAGATTTCTCTACCATAGCGCGGCCTATGACATCCTTGATGCGGAATGAAGTTAGATTTGTCTGGGATGAGAGATATGAGACGGCGTTTTAGACCTTAAAGGAACGCTTGACCACAGCTCCTATCCTAGCATTGCCAGAGGGTTGTGAGAACTTTGAGGTATATAGCGACGCTTCAAAGAATGGTCTTGGTTGTATTTTGATGCAGGGAGGGAAAGTCATAGTGTATGCTTCGAGACAGCTGAAGCAATATGAGGAGAACTACCCTACTCATGATCTGGAGCGGGGTGCAGTTGTGTTCGCTCTTAAGATTTGGAGACACTACCTCTATGGGGCAACTTTTAAGGTGTTCTCTGATCATAAGAGTCTAAATTACATCTACACTCAGAAGGAGCTTAACATGCGAGAGAGACGGTGGATGGAGCTGATTGAGGATTATGATATGGAGATCATCTATCACGAGGGTAAGGCTAATGTTGTTGCAGATGCACTGAGTAGGAAGAGCGTTCATTCGCTATGTACAGCTATGTCCTTGTTGAAGTTGAGGGATGAGGTGTCTAGGTTGGGGATATTTATGATTCGAGAGGGGGATACCGTCGGGGATTTGACGATCGAGCCAGAGTT
Organism: Silene latifolia; assembly: GCF_048544455.1. Classification (NCBI taxonomy): domain Eukaryota; kingdom Viridiplantae; phylum Streptophyta; class Magnoliopsida; order Caryophyllales; family Caryophyllaceae; genus Silene; species Silene latifolia. The sequence goes on from NC_133533.1 coordinate 92,890,747, forward strand.
GTATGCGAACATCAAGAGTAAGCAGGAGCTTGATCCTAAGATTCAGGAGTGGAAGTCAAGGGTAGAGAGTGGAACAGTTTCTAGGTTTTCTATTCATCCAGATGGGAGTGTTCGTTTTGATGGAAGATGGTGTGTTCCTAAGGATGCAGAGTTGCGGAGAGTGATCTTGACGGAGGCTCATTGCACTCCCTATTCAGTTCACCCGGGTGGTGACAAGCTGTATAGAGACCTTAAGAAGACTTTTTGGTGGCCAAACATGAAGAGAGATGTAGCTGAGTTTGTAGCCAGATGTTTGACCTGTCAAAAGGTCAAGGGTGAACAAAGGAGACCACAAGGTAAGATTCAGTCTTTGGATGTACCAGAGTGGAAGTGGGTGTCGATCTCCATGGACTTCATTGTGGGGTTACCTAGGTCACAACAAGGTAACAACATGATTTGGGTGATTGTTGATCGGTTAACCAAGTCAGCCCATTTCGTTCCCATGAAAGATACTTGGTCTAAGATGCAGCTGGCATTGGGTTACAGGAGGCATGTGGTTCGGTTACATGGTGTTGGGCCCTAAATTATCCTGCCTGATCAGGTACAGGCCAGGCAACAGCTAAGGACAACTTCCAGGCAAAAGATATCTAAAATCAGGCATTACTTCAACACGGATAGGCACCAAGCAGGAATTAATAGAAGACAGGCGAAAGATAACCAGCAGCCTGAAAAGGAAAAGCACCAGGCTACTGCAGGCAACAAACAGGCAGTTTTATATACGTTCCCTACAAAAAAGGAAGACCAATTCCAGAAAGCAAAGATATAGGAAGCAGTCAAGGCAACGGCTAAGAAAGAGGCAACCATCTCCGGGTAAATAGGGCACATTCCCTATTTACCAGGAAAACCTAAACGGCACAAAGACAATTGGAAGCAACCACCTATAAATAGAAAAGAGGAGAAGACAAGAAGGATCATCTGAAAAACAATCACATATACTCATATTCTTTGTATTCTTAAGCAATATATTCGCCTGTTACGCCTGATGTAACAATACTCTGTCAGGCTACCTGAAATCATAGTAACAATCACTCCTGGCTTGGTGCCCGTGGTTTTTTCCCTTATTCCCAGGGTTTTTCCACGTATAAATCCTTGTGTCATTATTTATTAGTTTGTTTTACATTTAATTATACCAATCAGGCGAGTTATTCGAGTTAGATCACCCTACATATAAATCCCTGGCAGGACGCTCTAGATCAATAAAAATCCTGCCAAAACAATTGGCGCCCACCGTGGGGCATCTAACTCAAAAATAATCAAAAGCCCACCATCAAATACCACAAAAAACTAAGAAAAAATGGCAGGAGATAGCATTGAGCAACAATTAGCTGCTGCCAAACAACAGTTGTTGAAGATGGAACAATTGAAACAAAAAATGATCCAGGCTGAAGCAGAAGTGGCAAAATTGAAAGAATCAGAATCCAGCCTAAAGATACAGCTGGGAGAAAAAGCTTCAGGATCAAAGTTGAAAGTCCAGCCTGGCACACCATTCTCCTCCATCATAAGGAACATTGACTTCTCCAATATTGGTACTCCAACTCCATCAAAATCCAAAGCAGGAGAAGAAATGGACTCAGGAGAACTCCAAAATCAAGAACTCCAAGATCAGACTAACACGGCCATTATGATGGCTATGCTCCAGGAAATCCAAAAACTTCACGAGAGATTTGAAAAGATCCCAGGAGTTCCTACCCCAATTGAAGAAGCAAATCCAGAAAGCTATGCTGATTCACCCTTCGTGGATGAAATAGCAAAAATAGACCTGCCAAAGAAATTTGTGATTCCCTCAATGAGAATCTATGATGGAACCACTGATCCACAAAACCATGTTGCCTATTACAAGCAAAGGATGCTGGCAGCATCAATTCCCAGTTAGCTACGCCAAGTCTGCATGTGTAAGGGATTTGGAACAACTCTGAACGGACCTGCCTTGCAATGGTACATAAACCTGCCAAATGGAAGCATCAAGTCCTTTGCTGACCTGGTCAATTCTTTCAATCATCAGTTTGCCAGCAGCAGGGAACTAGAAAAAAGATCCAGTGACCTGTATAGGGTTAAACAAAAACCTGGAGAATCCATCAGATCCTACATGACAAGATTCAACAAAGAAAAAGTGTCAATCCCCAGATGTGATGTTGGAACAGCCGTTGAAGCTTTCAGGCAAGGGCTACCCCTGGACAGTGACTTCTACGATGAAATGACCATGAAGCCCTGTCATACCTTTGAAGATGTCCAGGCATTAGCCATAGGCTATATCAGGCTAGAAGAAGACAAAGGCTACAAGGCAGATAATGCTGACAATAACTGAGGATATGACAAAACCAACAGAAAAAGCTTTAACCACAAAGGAAGCAGTTCCAGGCCATCTCCCTACACAAGACCTGACAGATCAGAAGTCAACTATACACATTAACAACGAGGTAACTCCTATACCTATCCTCCTGTCCAGGAATATAACTTCTCTGTTGACATTGCAGGATTAATCAAAAGACTTGACCATATGGGAGACATTGTCAAGTGGCCAAAGAAGTCAGACAACCCCAGCTCAAGGAAGGACACCACCAGGTGGTGCGAATTTCACATGGACATAGGTCACACAACAGAGGAATGCCTGGGATTACGGAGACAAGTGGCTTACCTGCTAAAGAAAGGATACCTGAAAGACTTGATGCAAACAAAGAACAGGGAAGACGATGGAACAAAGAGAAACACAGAAAGGCAACAACGTGACCTGCCCCCTGCACCACCCATTTATGAAGTCAAATTCATCAATGGAGGATCAGAAATTTGTGGCCTGACCAGCTCAATTTGCTAAGAAAATTGCCAGGAGTCAAAAATGAAATCTCCTTTTAAACCTAGCAATTTACCTCAAATTACTTTTGACGACACCGATATGCAGGGCATTCCAGGACCTCCACCATGATGACAGCCTGGTAATCACCATGCAAATAGGGACCGCACGTGTCATGAGAATCCGATAGATGGAGGCGATTCAAAGAAACCCGATCATGCTTGATGTCCTTAAAGCAATGAAAATTGATGAAAGCCAAATCATAAAGAAGTCTAATGTCCTAGTAGGATTCAGTGGAGAAACAAGAAACACACTGGGAGAAATACACCTGCCCACATATGTGGAAGGAGTATCTTCATATGAAAGATTTGGAGTCCTGGACTGCATCATCCTATAATGCCATATTGGGAAGACCATGGATCCACAACGTAAGAGCCATACCCTCCACCTATCACCAATGCATCAAAATACCAACAGAATGGGGAGTAGCAACCGTTAAAGGTGAACAAAAATCTGCCCAGAATGTTATACTTGAGTCACTCGAAGCCTTCCAAGGCGGTAAGTCCCTCGCCTAGCAATTACAAGATCCCTGTCAGACAACTCATGTGGCGAAAAACCAAAATGGAAACCGATCAAGTAATTTTAGACCCTGAGTACCCCGACAGGACACGTCTTGGTAGGATCTCGATGTCCCTGATCATATCAGGCCAGAATTAGTAAATTTTCTTAGAGGTAAATCTTCATGTTTTGCCTGGTCACATTTTGATATGACCGGAATAGATGCCAATATTATTACACATAAACTAAATGTTGATGAGTCTTATAAGCCTGTCCAGCAGAAAAGAAGAAAGTTTGCCGCTGAAAGACATGCTATCATTAATGAAGAAGTAGACAAACTATTGGACATGGGGATGATAAGAGAAGTCATGTACCCTAGCTGGCTAGCCAACGTAGTGGTGGTTCAAAAGAAGAATGGCAAGTGGAGAGTTTGTGTAGATTACACAGACCTCAATAAAGCCTGTCCAAAAGACCCATTTCCACTCCCACACATAGACGCAATGGTGGATGCTACAGCAGGACATGAACTCCTGACATTCATGGATGCCTCAAGTGGATTCAATCAAATCAAGATGCACCCATCTCGATCAGAACATCTTTGCATTTATCACGGAAAGGGGCATATCTCGCTACACAAAGAATGCCCTTTGGCCTGAAAAATGCAGGGGCAACATACCAACGCCTAGTCAATACAATGTTTAAAGACCAAATAGGGGACACCATGGAAGTCTATATTGATGACATGGTAGTTAAATCAAAGAAAGCTGAAGATCATGTCAGGGACTTGGAAACAGCCTTTAAGATCCTAGAAGATTTCAATATGAAACTCAACCCATCCAAATGCCATTTTGGGGTATCCTCAGGAAAATTCCTGGGGTACATGGTGACCAAAAGAGGAATAGAAGCCAGCCCAGAACAAATTAGAGCCATACTAGAACCGGAATCCCCAAGTCGACAAAGATATTCAAAAACCGACAGACGAGTTGCACCAATGCATTCATTTCCGGATCATCGAAGGTGCAAGGCATTCTATGACCTACTCAGGAAAAACAAAGCATTCAAATGGTTGCACGAACACGAGTCACCTTCCAGAGCTCAAAACATACCCGACCACACCTCCGCTACTTGCCAAAACTGGACAAAGGAGAACCCCCGACGGTCTCCCTATCTCACACATAAACAGCAGTAAGTGGAGTCCTGACCAAAGAAATTGATGGCCAACAAAGATCCAGTCTACTATGTAAGTAAAAGTCTCCTAGATGCGAAAACCGGGTATGGCCTACTTGAAAAATATGTACTTGCTTTAGTAATGTCCTGCACTAAACTCCGACCTTATTTTGAAAGTCACCCAATCTTTGTAAGAACCAACTTGCCTATCAAATCTCTCCTGAGAAAGCCTGAGTTGTCGGGCAAATGGCAAAATGGTCGACAAATCAGCACCTATGATATAACCTTTGAACCCGGACGGCAATTAAATCTCGTGCACTAGCGAGACTTCGTGGGTCAATTCAAATCCTACCCTAGAACCAGACCTCATAAAACAGGTCAATCTTCTTGACACCCAAAAAACAGACCAGGAATGGACTCTCCATGTAGATGGGGCAACAAATATGAAAGGCACTGGCCTAGGATTAGTCCTAAAATCACCACAGGGAGACCGATTGCACAAAGCTATTAATTGTGAGTTCAAAGCCACGAATAATGAGGCTGAATATGAAGCCCGATTCTTGGATTAAAGGTATGTATAGAACTCGGTGTAGCAAACCTCAAGGTAAAAAACTGACTCTCTCTTAATTTCCAATCAAATTAAAGGAGTATATGCTTTCAAAAGATTCAAAGATGATACTCTATTTGGAATATGTCAAAAATCTTTGCAAAAATTCAAACCTTTGACATTGACCAAATACCAAGAGACTTAAATACCCAGGCGGATGCCCTAGCCACTGGGATTAAATTTCACCTGCTGTGTTTGACAAAATACCCATCGTCCACTGCTAGAACCAACCATAGAAAGGCTCGAACAAATTTGCCCTATCCAGGAAGATACAAATTCCTGGACTAAACCTTACTATGATTGGTTCCTACAAGGGATACTCCCTACAAATAAAAACGAAGCAAGGGCCCTGAAAATCAAAGCATCCACTTACACCATTATAAATAACACCTTGTTTAAAAAGTCTCAGTCGACCTTACTTACGTTGTTGCACGAACCAAATGAAGCCAGCCAGGTCATAGAAGACATACATAATGGATACTGTGGAAATCATAAAGGTGGAAGGAGCCTGGCAAGCAAAATTCTCGACAGGCTACTTGCCAACCCCGAGAGTCGATCGCATAGCATACTGACTCAAAATGTGAAGCTTGTCAAATCCACTCCCCTTATATCCATCAACCATCGTAGCTACTACATTCCATCTCAACCCCCTGGCCATTCATGAAATGGGGCATGGACATAGTAGGGAAGCTACCTCGTGCACTGGACAAAAGTCTTCATGCTAGCAATGACCGACTACTTTTCCAAATGGATAGAGGCGACTCTTACAGCAAGTCAAAGAAAAAGATGTCATATCATTTATCAAAAGGAATATCATATGCAGATATGGAATACCTTCAGAGATAGTCTCGTGATAATGGAACACAATTTGTGGGAAGAAGAACACTGACTAATTTCATGCACAATGGAATATCAATCTAGTCACATCTACACCAGGCTACCCTAAAGCCAACGGCCAAGCGTAATCAAGCAACAAAGTAGTAATCGGTTTGCCTGAAGAAAAAGCTGAAAAGAAGAAAAGGAAGATGGGCGTAAGAGCTCCCCTAGTCCTATGGGGTGACAGACCACACCCAAAATGACCCACAGGCCAAACACCATATTCCCTGGTCTATGGTCACAAGCGATAATACCAATAGAAATTCATGTGCCAACTACCAGAAGCAGCCTGAACACAATAGAAGAAAACAGGCCCCTATTACAAGATAACCTACTCTTAACAGAAGAACTGAGAGATGCAGCCAAAGTCAGAATAGCCGCCTACCAACAGGCAGTAGCCATAAGTTACAACAAAAATGTCAACATCAGAGTATTCAAAGAAGGAGACCTGGTACTAAGGAAAGTTTTCCCCAACACCAGAGAAAAGAATGCAGGCAAACTAGCCCCTACATGGGAAGGCCCGTACTTAATTGATTCAATAGTGGGACAAGGAGCTTACAGGCTACAAACTTTGGAAGGAGAAATGATCCCCAGATCTTGGAACATTTCCCACTTAAAACTATTTCATATCTGAGAAGCAGGTAAAACTACCCACCCTATATACATGTGCTAAATTCCATACCTGCTATGTGTAAAGTTCCCACTTAAAATTATTTCATACCTGCTATGTGCTAAGTTACTTGCCTGTTATTCTTAATCTCACCTTACTTTATTTCAAATCCTGAAAACTTGTTTTACGCCTTCTTTTCACTTATTATATACTTTAGGCTTAAACAAATGTTCAGGATTGAGGGCCACTCCACCCAACCTGAAAAGCATTTCTAAAAATGCTCTAATTTGGCACCTGCCTGCCTGACCCAAAAATTAAACTGAGCTCAGTACATAAAAAGACAAGTACAAAGGTGGAATAGACCATTGTACTTGTCAAAGAAGCCCTCCTGACAGGCTGAGGGCCATAAGCCCTCCTGACCGGCAACCACCCTCATTCTTAAAAGCCCTCCTGACAGGCAGATAAAGCCACCATTTCCCATAAACACAGGAATGAGGGCCATAAGCCCTCCTGACAGGCATTACTCTAACAAAAAATATCACATGAATGAACAGTACAAATTCCGAAAAAAACAAAGAAGAAAATCAAGAAAGGAAAGGATATATATATTTAAACCAACCCAGAACACACCGTTTATCCAGGCAAAGCCAACAAAAACCAAAACAAATCCTAAATTATTTGTTCAGGGAACATCCCCCCTGAATAGGCCAAAACAACACAAAATCCCACAAACAGAAAAAAATCAAACTAGCCCACCTTGGACACGATGTGAGCCAATCCCCTCTTCGACCTCCTCTTCTTCATCTCCATCCCCTTCAACATCACTATTTTTCCCTTTGGATGGAGGAGAGTCCACCTCCTCGTCGGCATGCAACTTACAAAGCTCGGGATAAGTAGTATTGAGATCGGCCAATTCTTGATCGGGATTCCAAAAAGGCTCGACTTCAAAGCAGGCTCTTTCATAGCATCCACACGACCCTTGCCAAAGAAATACAAAGCAAAGATCTTTATACCCGGCCCGAACCTCATCCCTCTCTACAGACCAATTCTTCATTTACCTTTAATCGCTCTCGCATAGCCTTTGTTTTTCGACCTTCAATTCTTCTTGGGCAATATCAAACTTAGCCTGGAGAGCTTTCAAGGCATCCTGAGCAGATTTCAGCTTAGCAGACTCCACCAACAACCGAGCCTTCCCTGCCTCATTATCCTCCTTCAACGAATGATTCTCACCTTGACACCTCCAAATCGACTTTAAACTTGTCAAAGATCTTTCTTCAAGATTTGTACCTCCCAATCCAAGGAATTCTTCAAACCATGGACTGATTCCAATTGATGTGCACTCCTCAACACATCATTAACATTCTGGAACAAAAAGAAAAATACCCATCTAAGCCACCAAAAAGAAAACACACACAAAAACCCACAACAAACAAGGACAGAGAATATATACCTCCCGAAGCATGGTAACCAGGTTGGCGGATAATCCCGGAACGATACATAGCAGCCAAAGCACGAGCGAAGCCTCCTCTCGCCTGGTACTTGAAATAGGGATCATCAACCACAAAAGCCCGAGCCTGAATTTGATCCTTAGCAAATGGACCTCATCCATACGAGCCCGACTCCCCCGACCTCATGAACTCCTCCCAAAGACTCATCCACTCTCTTCCTCTTCTCAGGACGATCACTTTCATCCACAATCTTTTCAGCGACACCAACCGAGCCCCCGCATGTTCATGAATCAACAAAGACTATCACTCCCCGTTGCCTCACCGCTCTTTGACTTCTCCCCGTAATTTGAGAAACCCCGCCTTCACCAAAGATAGACCAAAACTAGCAATTACGCGAAGCCCTGGTAGCTGCACGACGAGTTTCTAAATCAAAGAATATAAGCATGAATCCAATACAGAAACGAAGGGACAAAACAAGCAAAAGAACTTACTCCCCGACGAAGATGCCCCCGGAACCTTAGTTCTCTTCACGGGCTTATAAGTGCTCAACTTAGCCTTCTTAAAACGAGGCATAGCGACTTGCCCCAGACAGGCGGGCCAAGCCCTCTCCTCTTCGAAAGTAACGCCATAAACGCTGCTATCCGGTCACCAGGCCCCTCAAAGATCGGGATCATTCACCCAATCATTTACTAAAAGAAAGCACGGCCAAAGTAAGTGAACTCTCCAAAAAATACTATTACCAAACCAAAAATTATGCAGAAAGAAAGATTACCTCCTTCAACAATTTGGGTAATTGAGATAGTCCAGGTCGGGGCAATTGAATCACCTTGATAAACATATAAGTTTGAGCCCACCTTTATCATCCCCTGAATCAAAATTGGTGATCGGGTGAGCCATCTTTGACCGACTCGAAAATTAAACCTCCCGATGAGAATGACTCTTCAGGTGATAGACATTCTTAAAGTCATCCAGAGTAATAACCAAGTTATGCTTAGAACATAAATGCTCAATAGAATGGACAATCTTCCAAACCATTGGCATGAGTTGAAACGGAGGAACCCTAATAGCCCTAATCACCTCGGCCATAAAAGGAGAAAGGGGAAGTTGACCACCACCCCGAAAGCCCACTCAAAATACATAACCAACCCGGGCTACTCCAATTAGCCCCGACAGACCATTCTCGGGAATCCAAACCTCAGCCCCTTGAGGAATGAGGCCCCCGCCCTTTATATAATGCTCAAAAGGTTTTTCGATTGATTGGCCTCATGGAAAGAAACTGCCAAAGCCTTATTAGGAGAATATTCAACCCCCTTATAAGACATGGACAAGATCTCTGGAGGAGCAACAATCTCCACCACATCATCTTCAGGGATGATATCAGGGACCCCCTCAACCACAAAGCAGGCCATTTCAACTTCAACAGGAACTTTTTCAACCTCAGCAGGAGCTTTTTGAGCTGCTGTCCTTCTCCTACCACCAGCCATATGTTATTTTTTCTGGGAAATGAATTTTTTGCAAAGGGGGAATTTTTTAGAAAGAGAAAGAAGAAAGTTAGAGATTGGAATGTGAAGAAAACAACGGCAAAGGAAGGCTATTTATAACCGCAAATCCTAAACGGCTAGAAAAGCAAGTGGTAGAGACTAATCATGACTCTCCTAGGGTTTTGTGAACCTACCCTATTTATGGCAAGTAACCGTTACAAGAAGTTGAATCAAACACAAATTTTGAATCCGATAGAAAGTCCCTGCACAAATCACTTGCCTGGCCCAAATTTTTATCTCCTCATTCCTGGCCAGACCCAATAAAGAAATAAGCAGATAAGGGGCAATTGTTGGGCCCTAAATTATCCTGCCCGATCAGTGCATGGCCAGGCAAATGACTAAGGACAACTTCCGGGCAAAAGATATCTAAAATCGGCATTACTTCAACACGGATAGGCACCAAGCAGAATTAATAGAAGACAAAGCGAAAGATAACCAAGCGACTGAAAAGGAAAAGCACCAGGCTCTGCCAGGCAACAAAAAATGTTTTTATATACGTTCCCTACAAAAAAGGAAGACCAATTCCGGAAAGCAAAGATATAGGAAGCAACAAGGCAACGGCTAAGAAAGAGGCAACCATCTCCTGGGTAAATAGGGCACATTCCCTATTTACCAGGAAAACCTAAACGGCACAAAGACAATTGGAAGCAACCACCTATAAATAGAAAAGAGAGAAGACAAGAAGGATCATCCTCGAAAAAAATCACATATACTCATATTCTTTGTATTCTTAAGCAATATATTCATTGCACATTACGCCCGATATAACAATACTCAAAGCTACCGAAATCATAGTAACAATCACTCCTGGCTTGGTGCCCGTGGTTTTTTCCCTTATTCCCAGGGTTTTTCCACGTATAAATCCTTGTGTCATTATTTATTAGTTTGTTTTACATTTAATTATACCAATCAGGCGAGTTATTCGAGTTAGATCACCCTACATATAAATCCCTGGCAGGACGCTCTAGATCAATAAAAATCCTGCCAAAACACATGGTATACCTAAGGATATCGTTTCTGATCGTGATGCGAGGTTCATATCCAAGTTTTGGCAAGAGCTGCAAGAGTTGATGGGTACAACTTTAAAGATGAGTACAGTCTTTCATCCGGCAACCGATGGTCAGACGGAACAGACCATCAAGACCTTAGAGGACATGTTGAGGGCATGTGTTATGGAGTTTGGGGGCAGTTGGGAGGACAGGCTTGATCTGATTGAGTTTTCATACAATAACAGTTATCATACAAGCGTGGGGATGGCACCTTTTGAAGCTTTGTATGGCCGGAAATGCCGAAGTCCAGTTTGTTGGGATGATAGTTCTGAGGCGGTGGTTTTAGGGCCACAGCTGGTTCAAGATATGGTTGAGCAAGTTCAGTTAATTCGGTAAAAGATGCGAGCAACTCAAGATCGTCAGAAGAGCTACGCCGACTTGCACCGCAAGGACATTGAGTTTACGGTATGTGACAAGGTTCTTTTAAAAGTGTCACCTATGCGAGGTGTTATGAGGTTTGGGAAAAAGGGGAAGCTAAGCCAAAAGTTTATAGGTCCTTATGAGATTTTGGACCGTGTTGGCGAGGTAGCCTACAGGTTAGCGTTACCACCAGCTTTGGATAGAGTGCACAATGTTTTTCATGTATCCCAACTTTGGAAGTATGTGAGCGACCCGTCGCATATCCTTGAAATGGAGAACATCGAGCTTGATGAGTCCTTGTCCTACGCCGATATTCCTAAAGAGATTCTTGATCGCAAGGTTCGTAAGACCCGGAATGGTGAGACGGTCTTACTCAAGGTCCTTTGGTCTAATCATAATGTGGAGGAAGCCACATGGGAACCCGAGGAAGCGATGCGAGAACGTTTTCCTATCCTTTTTTATCAGGTATGTTTGGTTACGGGGACGTAACCGTTGTCTTTTTACGGGGGTAGGAGATGGTCGCGGTCGTGTTTTTTTTTTGTTTGTTGTTTTGCTTTGAGTCGGGATAATGATTTTTGTGGTGACTTGTATAGTTCCTTGGTGTTGTTATATGTGGTTAGTATAGTCTTGTGGCATAGTGTAGTGCTTCGTTTTATAGTAGAGTGTGAACTTCGGGACGAAGTTCTTTTTAAGGGGGGAAGATTGTAACACTACGGATTTTCTTTAGTGACTACTCGACCGAGTAGAGCCTACTCGGCCGAGTAGTGCTGCTGTTGTGAGTTGTTTTGGTTCTGCCGATGAATACTCGGCCGAGTATAGTGAATACTCGACCGAGTAGAGGATACTCGGCCGAGTATAACTTTACTCGACCGAGTATTCGATCCGCAGCAGTATTATTTTGACGGTTTGATTAGGGAGTGTTTAAAATTATTTTATATCGCGCGTCAGTTTTCAAAACATCATTTCAACTTCATCATTTCTACGTTAACCCTAATCTCTCCCTAATCACTCCCTAATCATCCCATAGCCTTGTTGTTTGTGAAAGCTTCGGAGTCCTTGCGTATAATTCCTCATTCTACTGTTGGAGAAGACTTCGTAGAGGAGCCTTTCTGATTGTTCGAGTTCATTCCACTGTTGATTGCTAAGGTAGGGTTTCCCTACTCAGTTTACTGTTCTTTATAAGACATGTTTGATATGATTATTGTTATCTGTTGATCATCGGAGTATGAGATTGTGGTGACGATGTTGGTGTGAGGGGATTGAGATGGCTGTGATGTCATGTGATTGTGATTGTGGTGGAGTCACTTGCGGGAGTGGCTTCACACCCTAGTTCGCCCTCCGTGGAACCCGCCACGGGAGGGGATGTGCACATTAAGGGACAGGGATTGTTGTCGCTCGTTGAGGAGCTAGACTAGGTGGGATCGGCTGCGGTCACCCACTGGCGGCGAGGGTTACCTGTTGCGATGGGTAACCTGGCAGGGCTACACACTTCGGTGTGTAGTTGGTTACTGGGAGAGATTGGATGATTGGACATTGGTGATGATCAGTTGATTTCTCTGTTTGTTTGTCTTAATATTTGAGTAATACTGACCCCGTTGTTGTTTGTGGAATCTGCGGTGATCCATTCGGGGATGGTGAGCAGGCTTGACAGGTATTGCTAGTGTGAGCTTAGGGACTGTCTTGGGAGATTGACCATCACGAGTCATAGCATCACCGTCTGAGTCTTAGTTGGATTTCCTTTATTGTTAGACTTTGGAGTTGTACTTTGTTAAACAGTATTTGGGTTTGGATGTTGTAAACTTTATACTTTACAGTACTTTAATAAATGTGTTCAGTTCCGACGCTTTTGATATGTACTAACCTCGGACAACCGAGATGGTAACACACTTTCATGGTAGGGTGGTCCTGGTAAGGCACCTTAGTATGAGGGGGTGTTACAGTGGTACAGAGACCTGGATCGAGCTGTAAATGGGATCACCGATTGGAATTCTTTGGCCCTAGCGTTCTACAAGAAGTATTTCTCTGCCTCGAAGACTAATGCCATTAGAGCTCAGATCACGAACTTTAAACAGGGTCCTGATGAGAACTTTCATGAGGGGTGGGTTCGTTTCAAGAAGCTGGTGCGAACTATTCCGCACCATGGGTTTGAGAAGGAAAGCTTATGTAATCAATTCTATAATGGGCTCTATGACGATCAGAGGGCTATCCTGGATGCGGCAGCTAGTGGCAGATTCCAGGAGAATGTTGGAGAGACTAAGGGGTGGAAAATTATTGATGATTTGGCCACCCACAAAGCTGAGTATGGGAATTCCAGGGGAAATCAAAGGAGGAGTGCTGAATCTCCTTCTGTAGCTGCATTAGAGGCTCTCACGGCGAGATTTGATAAGTACGAGTTGGGAGGAGCTTCGAAAGGAGGAATCTATCATGTGAATGCTGTGTCAGACGGTCCTTTCGTCTATAAAAGATGTGGAGCTGAGGGACATGTTTCAGACAACTGTCCTAACCCCTTTGAGTCTTGTGCTGCCTTTCAACATTATAGGCAGACAAATACTTATTTTGAGTCGAATACCCATCCGAACTTGAGGTGGAGTAGCCAAAATGTACTGAATCCAACTCCACCTCCACAGCAGCAGCAGCAGCAGAATTATGTGCCCCCTCATAAGCAACAACAGTTCCAAAAGCCTCTGTACTTGCTGAAAGAGTCACAAGCTAGAGAGGCCGGGATGAAGATGTTAGAGAGCTAAATTGCTCAATTGGCAAGCAAGAATACAACTCGAGCTCCGGGACATTTACCGACGCAGACTGATCAAAAGGAGACCCTTAATGCCATTACTTTGAGGAGTGGGTCTACCCTTGATGGGCCCGCTATGGTCGAGGACATTGCTGAAAAAGATGAGGCGGAACCGAGTCGGAAGAAAGCTGGAACGAATAAAGTGGGAAGAAAAGACGATTACCGGTATATCGATCGATCGACGATATACCCATCGATCGACCAGATTCGCGAGATACTGATAGCTTCGGGTCTCAGAGAAGTCGATCGATCGACCGACATACATGGTCGATCGACTGACAACGCTGCTGATGGTGAGTCTTTTCGTCCTCCAATGCCCAATAACTTGAGGGACCACTTGTTTCGGGGTGCGACTGCTCCGAAAATATTGAGGCAAGCCCCAAATGTTGATGGGTCACTTCCGATTCCGAAGTACGGCCCGATGTCGATTAATGGTTCAAATTTGAGACGGTCTGAAGAAGGGTCAAGCTACAACAAAGAGAAGGTGGTGGATTTTCAGCCTAAGTCCACCGATGCCGGCATGAGAGACCTAGAGGAGAGGGCTAAGTTGCTTCTTACAACCCCTTATCCAGAAAGATTGGTGCCGACGAAGGAACAGGTATCGTTTAATAAATTTGAAAATGTTATTCGTAGCTTAAATGTACAAGTTCCTTTCCTTGAATTGGTCAATCAAGTGCCTGCTTACATGAAATTTATGAAGCAACTTTTGTCTAAGAAGAAGTCACTTGAAACTGTGCATACTGTCGCACTAACTGAGGAGTCGTGCTCTTATTTGACCCACACTGCACCTCATAAGCTAGAAGACCCAGGTAGTTTTTCAGTTCCATATAGTATTGGCACCTTTTATATTGAGAAGGCCTTATGTGATTTAGAAGCCAGTATTGGCGTCATGCCCTTGAGTCTTGCTAGAAAGCTGAAATTGACTAGGTTTGCAGTCACCAACATGACAGTACAGATGGCTGACCGATCTGCGGTCCAGCCAATAGGAGTCTTAGAGGACATTCATGTGCAAATAGGAAAGTTTTTCTTCCCTGTTGACTTCGTTGTACTAGATATGCCCGAGGATACCCACATTCCTATCATTTTGGGTAGACCATTTTTGCACACTGCTGGTGCAGTTATAGATGTTGGTTCAGGGACTTTGAAATTCAAAGTAGGGAAGCACTCCATTGTCTTTGCCCAGACAGCTAAAAAGAAAGACCCCATGTGACCAGTAACTTATAATACGGTTTCTGAAAAGAAATCCTATTTTGTGCTTTCTGATATGCCTGTCTCTACGCCTGTTTCTGCTGTAACGCCTCCGCCCCAGATTGGGAGCAACTTGGAGGAAGATTCTTCTGTTTTGGATTTTGTAGGAGCTGGTTTGAGGAAGGAAGAGCCGCATGTTGCTCCAGCTGCAAGGGAGTCAGTCGTTTCAAGAGGCGGCTTAGGATGTCTTAGCTATGGCACTGATGAGGAGCTTGAAGATGAGCCAATCAAAGTGAGGGAGTCCGATTTGGATTCTGATGAGCCAGAAAAGGTCATTGATTGGGAAGATGTTGAAGCTGTTGATCCGTTGAGTTCTGCGGATGTTGGACTTGAGAAGGGTGCGGCCGAGGAGATGAACACTGTAGAGGCTACTTCTTGTAGCCAGAAGCCGAGCAAGTGGGCTATTCCGTGGCCGTTCTTGATCAACTACTAGTTGATCAATTGCTTTCCATTCATTTTATTGCTTTTTAAGACTATCTATTGTTTTTTTTGTGCGCGAGACTTCGCATTTTAATAAGTTTGCTTAGGATTTTATACACTTTAGACTATTGCTTTGGGTTTTGCGCAATTCTGGGCGCGTTATTATGTGTAATTGCAGATTTATAGACCAAATTAGCTTGAGTTATTGAGCAAATTCGAAGAAATCAGAACTTACAACAGGTATTGCAGTCGATCGACTGGCCAGTATGGTCGATCGACTGAGCTGCGATTTCCAGGAGCTTCTGTTCCTGTTCACTCTGGTCGATCGACTGGGTGATGTGGACGATCGACCGCTGTCGCTGCTGTACTTGTTTTCGATCATTCCCCTGCTGTGTTTGGTCGATTTGCGGAATTGAGGGAGTCTTTTCTCCGCTTTATTCTCCGCTTAATTTTTGTTTCCTTCCATTTTCTCATTTTCGCATATAATTTTACCGTCCCAATTTTTGCTTTCTCGGAATCACGCGCGGTATTATTTGTCTTTTCAGGTACTTATTGGTAGCACTGCTGGGTACTGAAACCTCCTAGCTCACGCTGGTTTGGGGAGGTTTCCTTTTGCTGCGCTTAAAGTCTTGTGAGTTTCCGAGTTCTTACTTCATGTTTTGTTTAGTTTTACCGCAAAATCCCATTTCCTTTGTTTATCTCATTACATGATTTTGCACAATGGGGACATTGTGCGATTTGGTTTGGGGAAGGGTTTTGCGTTGCATTTCATTTGCTTGCATTCACGTTTACATTTTTGTCTTGCATTATTGTTTATTTTCCCTTATATATACAGAAAATTTCAAAAAAAATTGAAAAATTTCAAAAATTCAAAAAAATTGCACGTTTATTTTTAGCATATAGGTCGAGTCGGAACGGTAGTATTTCAATGATGACATTGCATTTGCATCTGTTTATGCCTAAGCCGTGCTTAATTGACATGTTATTAGTAGAATCATATGCATAATCTACGAGTTTTCGTTAAATTTCGTGCTGAGCTTGAGACTTGACTTTGATTTTTGGCAAACTACATCATTTTCTGAGGTTTAGAGCCTATAACTGGTGACATTCATGACCAGTTTATCTAGGATGTGAGTAGTACTCCTTATGAGACATGTTACATAAATGTGCATAAATATGAACTTAATCTGCTTAATACCTGTATGCATTCGGTCTGTGGTTTGTTGACACATGTGGAAGAGGCTTCCCTTTATTCTTTTTACCCATAAGCTCCACACTGCCAAAAATAGCCTTTTTGTCCCGTCAATTACATCCTACACTTAGCCTTCCCTTGTCAAGCTAGTAGTTTATGTTCTTGGGATTGTTACTACGTTTTTTGGTGGCATTTGCTCATTTTGAGATGATGATTGGGAAGATGAAAAAGGAATGAAGGAGAGAAAAGAAATAGAATTGGAAAAAAAAAAAGAGAAAAAAAAATGATTCGAAAAAGAAAAAAAAAAGATGCGTGATGTACTGTAGAGGGCGGTCGATCGACTGGTCTCATTGGTCGATCGACTGCAGCCCGAGAAGAGAAAAGAAAAATCAATTCGCATGATTTAAAGTCTTTATTTTATGGCGATTTTTGCTCCCATGTCGCAATTATATCTTATGGGGAGTTGATTGATTATTATGGAGATTGTGAGATTTGTGCTTGATAATTAGCACCAGTTTTATTGTTTATTTTGAGCAAGAAGTTGGATGTTGTCATGTGGTTTTGAAAGGGTACTAGCTTGATCACCTATGCCTCCATATTCCCATAAATGTTTTGCCTCTTCTTACCCATTGCCTCACATATCCATATTTACCTCGGCATGTGTCATGGTCATCTGTTTGGTTGGAATGCATATGTACGGTTGTAGAGATCATTTTCATATTAGACCGCAGGCATGTTCTTATAGGTCGTAGTTAGGTGAGAGTCACTACAATATTACATCTTTCTATCTTTTACATATACTCACCCGTATTCATTGAGTGATATGAGCGACCCGTGAGAGTCCGATTTGATAAGTCTCTACAGTTGACGGTTCAACAGGTTTTTAACGACTCCATAACTCGTTTGCATGATTCATATTGCTAATTGATTGTTAGTTGTTGCATTAATTTGGTTTAGGCTATTCGGTTTGCATTTCTCTCTGAGATTGAACTCGTTCCATTAGGTTTTAGGATCGAGTCTAGTTCATGCTTGGGAACAAGCAAGGGTTTGGTTTGTGGAAGTTTGATGCGTGTCATTTATATGATGTTTTATACCTCATTTTACACGCATTTCAGAGCCCAATTGTGTAGTTTTATGCTACTATTTGCCCCATTTCGTCTACTTTCTTATTTTTATGTAATATTGCAGATTTATGCGAAAATGAGTAGAAATCAAGCCGAATCCGTCCCCGAGTACCTTGCATTGCATTTGACATGAAGTATTTACTCAAGGAACGACCTTGGTGCGCATTTCGAGGCCCGGAAGACAAATCCACGAGAATTTAGAAGTCAAGTATCAGCTACTTCAGTCGATCGGCCGCTGCCCTCAGTCGATCGACCATAGCACGAGTCCAGAAGGTACTGTTTAGTGCAGACCAGTCGATCGACCGGTCACAGTGGTCGATCGACCACACCGCTAATCTGCGTGAATTAAAAGATCGAGAATTTAGAAGCCCATTGTGTTTTAGGTTTTGGAATAAAGTTACGTGATAATTCTATATAACGTAACCTGCTCACATTGATACAAGGATCGAGTTATGATTCAGTTTTCTATTCAAGTTTTAGCATTCAGTTTTTAGGAAATAATTAGGGTTTGGTTTTCGAGTTTAATCATTCAATACAATTCCTTTCGTTCGTGTTTCTTATCTTCTGCCTGCAATTCTTCTGCTGGTATTCCTTTGTTCCATAATTTCAGTTTTATTGCTTTATTATCGTGCGTAGTATAGAAATTGCTAGTTAGTTTCCCCAAGGCCAAAATTATCGTTTTAAGTTATTTGTTTGTTCAATTATTTCAAGCATGAATTCAGTAGTTTATTTCATTAAACTTGTTGTTGTTTTCGTAATAGTCATGAGTAGCTAAATTATTCGTGCTAGGATGTAGGGAATCTGTAGGTTAGGCGGCATTAAAATTAGTATGACCTGAAATCGCACGCCGGACGATCGACTGGGTTCCCTGGTCGATCGACTGGCCACGTTGAGATTGTCTTCCTTTTAATTGATTTAAATTGTATATTTGACGAATCGAGTGCACGTGACTAGTTGAATGCTTAGGAAATGACTGACCCATTAGATCGAAAGATAGGGAAGGTTGTTAGACTACCAATTAAAATGACTAAACTATGCTAAGATCGAAAGATAGGTAAAGTTTAGGCTTTTTAGTCACTTTTCAGGACGAGAGTCAGTACTAGTGATATTAGGGACCTGTAGCGAGATCGAAAGATGCAACTTGTTAAGACTGGACCGAGAGGAC
Source organism: Silene latifolia (assembly GCF_048544455.1). NCBI lineage: Eukaryota > Viridiplantae > Streptophyta > Magnoliopsida > Caryophyllales > Caryophyllaceae > Silene > Silene latifolia. The sequence continues at coordinate 92,909,730 of NC_133533.1, forward strand.
TTCTTATTTTCCCGTCTCACGTGATTTATTTCAGACCTACCTAGTATGCTGCCGAAACTACAGTGAACCGACCATCTTAGTACCCCTTTTATTATTTGATTTAATTTATTTCTTTTATTAGCACGTTTAGTTGCCATTAGTTATAGACCAAATCAAATCAAAACCTCCCCCACTTGTTACTTTAAAGACTTAATTCAGACAACTATTGATTGCATTGCCTCCCTGTGGTTCGACCCTGTTACCACTAGCTTTTGTTAGTTTTAATAGGTATTATAAATATTATCTTTGGTGCACACAACGACGGACATCAATTATCTTTCCTAATCTCCAAGATATTGGTGAGTTGTTAAGATATGAAGATATTATTTATTAAGGCAAGTCTTGGAAAAGAATTAAGGAAATATTTAATCTAATTCTTTCTTTCTTTACAAGATTTTCACACGGTACCTAGGGTTTTTAAAAAACCGAAACCCTTGCTCCTCTTTTACTATAAATACTCCATACTTTACATCATTAAAAGTTAAGACCTTTGAGCATAACTTTGATATATTTTCAAAAAGCAAAAACTGTGTTTTAGAGCAAAACCCGTTTTGATATTGTTCGAAAAAGGTCGTGTGATTTATAAACTTGTGCATTCGTTCTTATTGTTATCGTTATAAGATAATAATGCTTATTTGATTTCTTACTTGTTCATTAACGTGAACCTTTGCAAGAATCATTAGTGCTTTCTTATTAGCGTAAGTTAGTCACTCGAGTATTTAAAGGTACTCATTGAGTTACAGCTAGAGTTAGTTGTACGAGTTGGGTTAGTAATTTGTAATCCGTAGAAAGGTACTAAATTTATTAATCGAGAATAGTGGACGTAGGTTTCGATTTGTGAAACTGAACCACTTCAAAAACCGTGTGTCTCGTCTCTTTCATTCTTTCGTTTACTTTGTTTTAATCGTTCATTAGTTGATTAGTTAACGTTTAATCAATAAACTTTAAATAATCAATTATATATACACATAATCGATAAAGCTTTCAAAAGTTTTAAATCCTCAATTCACCCCCCCCCCCCCCCCCTCCCAATTCTCTTGAGTATTTTGGATCTATAGACTCTTTAATAATCATTAAACCCCCAATTCCCAAATTAGGGTTTAACCAAAACTACCCAAACGCTATAAAAATGGTACGTAAGACTTACCCTTGATGCAAGGATCACAATGATATCAAGAACGAAAGAAACCGACTCCTCTAGCTCCGGGATTTGTCAATAAAGCGGAAGAACAGAGCAACGTAATATGAAATCTCTCTTTATCAGTAGATTAGGTTTGCAAAAGTGTTTAAGGAAGATGACGAAAAGTATTATATATTAATCCGCCTTATTAACAAAACCCGTCAAATATCACCCAAAGACCGACTTACTCGATCGATTAAGTCTCGTACTTGATCGAGTGCCACTTACTCGATCGAGTGTCAAGGCTACTCGATCGAGTACCCTACAGGCAGACTACTGTTTCGTAACACAAACATACTTACTCGACAGAATAAGCCCCACTCGATAGAGTACCCAAAGACTCGTAAAACCGTAGTATTACACATTAAGTATATTACATATGTGTATTAAATTAATTAAGTCGAAATAATTATGGAATATTATACTTTTTGGAGATTTAGCTTGATTTATTTACTTTTTAATAGTTTTCAAAATATAATATACTTATATTATATATGTTTTTTTTATTTAATTTTTAATAGTTTCCAAAATATAATAAAATATAATATGCTTATATTATATATGATTATGTTAATATAATTAACAACTTTATACTAATTAATATCATAAGTGGGACATGCTTATTTTAAGGAAAATTTCCATATTCCGTGTTCTCTAAATTTATACTTAACCAAAACTATATAATATTTACATTGAAGTCTCTTGTTCAGGTTCATCGCACAGTGCTATTAATTTAAAACTATATAGTATAATTAATTTGTATAAATTTAGTTATCAACAATTCTCCCTTGTGACGGTCACAATTTGCGACGGGCAAATGTGACCACTTTTTGATAAAATGTAACCACTTAAGTACTGTTCATAAAATGTCACCTAAAAAAATGGTCATATTTTATCAAAAAGTAGTCACATTCGGCCCGTCGCAAATGTGAACAGTGTTTGTGACGGAATAGTACCCGTCACAAGGGAGAATTTGCGTTTATTAGTTACATTGAAGTTCATTGGTTTCTGTAATTAATACTCCCTCCCATCCAGACCAAAGGTTACAGTTGATTTATACACTTGTCGAGGCACGTTTTGTAACGTGCATATCTTTAGTTACACATTATTAAAAATTACAAAAATTTGATATTCTTATAGCATTCATGACGATAAATCAAACAATATCTCATATGACTATATTTTGTCTTATAGATTAAGAATAATATCAAAGATTCCCTAGGACCATCAATAATGCCAAAAAGCAATTGTAACCTTTGGTCTAAATGAGAGAGTATATAATATTGATAGTATTGATGATAACACAGTTCAATTCTTCCAAAATCTATATTTCTCTCATGTATCGGGTGTGTCACAGTTCCACCCACCCACCCTATCTTCATTATCTCCACATCCTCCAAACTCAAAATATAAGAAAAACAGCAAACAATCAATATATATATAAAACTGGGTTGAAACGATGTGGCCTGGATGCGCCACGTGGCGTATTCAACCACTACTACAAATCCAGGCAACTACAACGCCCCTTTAACAACGATTATTCACGAAAATCACAATAGACGTTGTAGAATGTATGGCGCGAATTTTACTAAAATCAATTACAACGGGTATGGTTATAAAAACCGTTGTTATTCGTTTTATCAACGGGTCACACATGCACAACCGTTGTTAATAATTTGGCGCAAAATTGGCACAAAGTTAGTGAAAAGTAATCACAACGGTTATTTTTGAAATCCGTTGTTAAAACTTATTTAACAACGGGTGTTTTCTACAACCGTTGTTAAAACATATTTCACAACGGTTGTTGTTTAATAACCGTTGTCAATACCTTCCATACTATAAACCACACAAACACAAGTCTCCTGCAGCCACAAAACACAAACCTTAATACACAAACACAAACCCAGCAGCAGCCAAACACAAACACAAAACACACACTTTCTCATCGTCTCTTTATCTTCTCGCCGTCACTGTTGATTTCATCGTCTCTTTACGTACGTTCTGTAATTATCAGGTTTGTTTCATCGTCATTATTTTATTTTTCTAATTATTTCATTTCCATGTATGTGTTTTTATCGACCATTAGGTTCCGTTCAGCATCTGCTAATTATTTCATTTCCATGTATGTGTTTCTAATTATTTCATTTCCATCTTCTTTGGCGTCCTTCAGTACGGATCGAGCATAGTAAGAGTCTTAAGGATGATATATATATCATTCATTTTGTTGGAGTTTGTTTTAGCAGTTAGGGTTTGGAGAATATATTGAGATAATGGAAATGCATGTTAGTTGAGATAATGCAATGTATTTATACTAATGTGTGGGTTGAGTTGTTTTTTAATTAATATATATGTTAGGAAGTTGTGCCATAATCAGCATCATCATATCTCTCAATGCTGCTTCAAATCTTATTGGACAGTGATGGCAGTAATAATCTGGATCTTGATGATGACTGATAGATCTATGGAGTTGAAAAAATGGAAGCAAATCAAACAAGCATAACTCAACACTTTCAAAATGATCATTTCATTTAATTTTAAACCAAATACATTACAAAGAATTATCGAAATCAAAAGATGTATAATAAGCCGAACAACCCCTTAAGCGTAAAAAGCGCTTCTCAACCTGCCACCAATCACGCCACTCTGGTATACCGCTAACTTCCGGGTCATTGGCTTCATATTTTGCAATAACAGATTGAATATATGCAAGGACACGACTTGCATGTGGAGATAAGGTTGGAAGAGTACAACTCAACATATCTCCTGGTCAAGCCAAGTTGCGAGTAACAGTCGACTAGGGTATGAAGATGATGATGATGATGAGGCTTTGTTGTCAAGCGACCGCTTCACGCCTCTTAATCCAATAATTCCGTTGATGTTCAAGGGATGCTTTGATTAATGGGTGTTGATCGGCGGAAGCCCCGGCGAGAACCTTCCCATCATCTTCAATCGTTTGTGTAAGCCATTCTTCGTTGTTGATAAAATTAGGGTTCATTGCCATGTTGTTTCAATTAATGAATGTTAGTAAAGGATGCTTTAATATGTTGGTAAAGGATGCTTTAATATTTATAGCTAGTAATATTTAATTTAATTTTTTTTTATTTTTTAAGAACAAACAACAACGGTTATTTACAAACAACCCGTTGTTATAACTTTCCCCCCAAAATTGAGTCACACTTTCCACAACGGGTTTTATACTTAAAACCGTTGTTAATATTTTTGACAACGGTTTCCTTAAGAAAACCAACCGTTGTTAAAACCTTTTACAACGGACGCTTTAACAACGTCCGCTAGCTTTTTTATATAACAACGGGTTTTGACCGTTGTTATAGCCTGTATCTGTAGTAGTGAACCTTAATTTCAAGTATTAATTATAGTTAATTATTAAATTCGAATAAGCATTAGATATGTTGTATAATAAATGAAATTAGTGTAAAACACTATGCGTCACCGAAGAGAGAATGTGTTAAAATACTAGAATATGAATCTAGCCACTTACCGTAAATAAATAGTTTGTTACTTATTTCCAAGGCACATAGTCAAAGTAAAAGGTAGTTTATGTTCAATGTATAGACTCCATGTAACCATGGTGAGCACATATTCAAAGCACTCTCAATAATTGGTAATCTGCCATACTTAATGCACACTACATATAAATATAGACTTCTTTTTTGCCCAAGTCAATTTGCAAATGGTGAAAAAAAAAAAAAATTCAATTGTACGTTGTCATTCTATCTATGCATGGTTCCATTACTCTACTTCTCAAAATTTGGCTTTTCATGGCTTATACAAGTGTGGTCTTCTTCCCAGACAAATATAGTGTTCTCTGTAATAGAAAGTTCTATTTAATTCTCTAATAAGTTCAGCAAACAAATTAAGATATTGCTATACTAGAAGGTGGAAAGCACATGTATCCAAATTGTGGGATGTAAATAAGAACCAATAAGCGCAAGCTGACTTCGATCTCTATTATTTGCCCAAATATTGCAACGGATCGGCCAAAACAGTATCATCCATTGTATCATGCATTATACACAAGTTTCTTCTACAATTTCCATTGTTTCTCCAATGAACCATCTGTTAATATTTCCAAAACGTAGCATTTATTTTTATCATTAAAAATGAAAAGTTAGAAATGACGAATCATACAAATTAAATGATTGAAACAGTGAATGTAGATAAAATAGAATCACATAGATATTTGCATGTTAGTGTTTGTGTTTTTTAAAAAGTTTGTTTTGGTTTAGGGAGAAAACATTTATCTTAGCCTTATTAAGAAGTCAAGAAATAAGCATAAGGCCGTAATTATAGACGGAGTAAAAAATTGAAGAAATAAGCACAAGTATATGTACATGATACGATATGATTGTGTATATCTTTCTGTTTCCTTTTTATCATGGGATTGTGATTAGAATATTCTTGTAGACTTTTCTGATGTAATTGTATATATAGTCGACAATGTATATTGTGTTGAACATCAATAAGATTACGGCACAATTGCCTTCTATTCTCTTCTCCCGGTTAAGTTTATCAAAACCCATTCACCTCCATTTTAGCGACGGAATCTATATACAAATCCGAAAATCATTGATTGAAAACTCACTTCCTTTATTAATTGAGCGACAAACAAACAATAAGATAGTGCAAAAGATCTGAAGATAGAGGAAGAGTAAGTGGCGAGAGGTAACGCCATAACAATAAAGGGGGTGAGATGGGTTTGTAGTTGTGTTGTATCATGTATGCATAAGGTCGGTTAGGTGGACTGATGCTATGAGTAAATCCATCAGCTTATTACTTAGGATTGATTAGGAGCTTTATACGTAAATCACAATTATTTGAATAATAAGTTAGCTTTATACCAAAAAAACGAATAATAAGTTACGATAGTTTAGCCTATATACACTTCTTCCCTTTGCAGTGATCATATTTCAAATGTACATTTTACTTAATTTTCATGACACTGACCTTCATTTTACTCCATACTTTACATCATTAAAAGTTAAGACCTTTGAGCATAACTTTGATATATTTTCAAAAAGCAAAAACTGTGTTTTAGAGCAAAACCCGTTTTGATATTGTTCGAAAAAGGTCGTGTGATTTATAAACTTGTGCATTCGTTCTTATTGTTATCGTTATAAGATAATAGTGCTTATTTGATTTATTACTTGTTCATTAACGTGAACCTTTGCAAGAATCATTAGTGCTTTCTTATTAGCGTAAGTTAGTCACTCGAGTATTTAACGGTACTCATTGAGTTACAGCTATAGTTAGTTGTACGAATTGGGTTAGTAAATTTGTAATCCGTAGAAAGGTACTAAATTTATTAATCGAGAATAGTGGACGTAGGTTTCGATTTGTGAAACTGAACCACTTCAAAAACCGTGTGTCTCGTCTCTTTCATTCTTTCGTTTACTTTGTTTTAATCGTTCATTAGTTGATTAGTTAAAGTTTAATCAATAAACTTTAAATAATCAATTATATATACACATAATCGATAAAGCTTTCAAAAGTTTTAAATCCTCAATTCACCTCCCCCCCCCCCTTCTCTCGAGTATTTTGGATCTATAGACTCTTCAATAATCATCAAACCCCGAATTCCCAAATTAGGGTTTAACCAAAACTACCCAAACGCTATAAAAATGGTACGTAAGACTTACCCTTGATGCAAGGATCACAATGATATCAAGAACGAAAGAAACCGACTCCTCTAGCTCCGGGATTTGTCAATAAAGCGGAAGAACAAAGCAACGTAATATGAAATCTCTCTTTATCAGTAGATTAGGTTTGCAAAAGTGTTTAAGGAAGATGACGAAAAGTATTATATATTAATCCGCCTTATTAACAAAACCCGTCAAATATCACCCAAAGACCGACTTACTCAATCGAGTAAGTCTCGTACTTGATCGAGTGCCACTTACTCGATCGAGTGTCAAGGCTACTCGATCGAGTACCCTACAGTGGGACTCATTGTTTCAGTAACACAAACATACTTACTCGACGAAATAAGTCCCACTCGATAGAGTACCCAAAGACTAAATAAAACCGTAGTATTACACATTAATTATATTACATATATGTATTAAATTAATTAAGTCGAAATAATTATTATGGAATATTATACTTTTTGGAAATATAGCTTGATTTATTTACTTTTTAATAGTTTTCAAAATATAATATACTTATATTATATATGTTTTTTTATTTACTTTTTAATAGTTTCCAAAATATAATATAATATAATATGCTTATATTATATATATGATTATGTTAATATAATTAACAACTTTATACTAATTAATACCATAAGTGGGACATACTTATTTTAAGAAAAATTTCCATATTCCGTGTTCTCTAAATTTATACTTAACCAAAACTATATAATATTTACATTGAAGTCTCTTGTTCAGGTTCATCGCACAATGCTATTAATTTAAAACTATATAGTATAATTTATTTGTATAAATTTAGTTATCAACAATTCTCCCTTGTGACGGTCACAATTTGCGACGGGCAAATGTGACCACTTTTTGATAAAATGTAACCACTTAAGTACTGTTCATAAAATGTCACCTAAAAAAATGGTCATATTTTATCAAAAAGTAGTCACATTTGGCCCGTCGCAAATGTGAACAGTGTTTGTGACGGAATAGTACCCGTCACAAGGGAGAATTTGCGTTTATTAGTTATATTGAAGTCCATTGGTTTCTGTAATTAATACTCCCTCCCATCCAGACCAAAGGTTACAGTTGACACTTGTCGAGGCACGTTTTGTAACGTGCATATCTTTAGTTACACATTATTAAAAATTCCAAAAATTTGATATTCTTATAGCATTCATGACGATAAATCAAACAAGATCTCACATGACTATATTTCGTCTTATATATTAAAAATAATATCAAAGATTCCCTAGGACCATCAATAATGCCAAAAAACAACTGTAACCTTTGGTCTAAATAAGAGAATATATAATATTGATAGTATTGATGATAACACAGTTCAATTCTTGCAAAATCTATATTTCTCTCATGTATCGGGTGTGTCACAGTTCCACCCACCCACGCTATCTTCATTATCTCCACATCCTCGAAACTCAAAATATAAGAAAAACAGCAAACAATTACTTGTATTATTGCAGGTGCAGGGAAAAGAGGGAACAAATGGACAAACTCTCATGTCTCTTTCGTCTATCTCATCTCAGGTTTAATTAATTTTTATCATCTATTTAGTACTAATAAAATAAGAATCTACCCGAGAGTTTATTTAGGATTCATAATTGCTATCAGAATCGAAATAGGATGGATGATTAATCAACTGTAGGTCAGATTCGGAATAGGATTATTAATAAACTATAACTACTCCCTATATAAATCCCATAAGCTCCAACCAAATAATCCTGAATCCCAGATTTTCGTAAGAATGGATATATTATCTGCAGTCGCTAAGAGGAGGAAGTTATGTGGTGGTGGTGGTGCTGCTGTTGGGTTTTCAAATTGTGCAACCAAGGGTCTTTGTGCTTGTATTTTTAAGAAATCGTTATCATCGAGCTTTGATCATCTTACTGATGATCTCTTGGCAGAGATCCTGCTCAGGCTTCCAGCCAAGTTTGTTTTCCGCTGCAAGTCCGTCTCCAAGCGTTGGCTCTCTCTTACGTCTTCCTTGTCTTTCACTTGTTCCTTTATCCTTACCCGTTTTTCAAATGACATTAACAAGATGCTACTCTTCAAAGTTGCTACTAGATTACCATGTATTGGACAAGCTTACGCACTTCCACTCCTCCATGATTTCTCATTGCCCTTTGCCTTTGATTTCATTCCGCCACTTCGACCTGATAACTATGATATTAACCTTTACTACCAGCTTAACCCCAGGAAGGTCACAGATAGGTTGTTGACGGACATCCACTTGATTGATTCCTATGGTGGATTGGTCTTACTACGGGCTGTATTTAAAGACCCGCCTCTTGTGCCTTCATACCATGGAACTCTGCCTTATTATCATTATTATGTTTGTAACCCCATCACGAAACACTGGGTAGAACTGCCTTTGATATCAACACTCGATCTTGTTGGTTTTACTTGCTACCACTTACAAAAGGCACAAGGAGAAGGTCAAGATTCTAGGGTTTGGGCTGATATCGATTCCTATGAGAACCTCATTAAGCACAATGCAAGTTATGACCCTAACAAGATAGACTTCACTGTAGTTTCCATCAAACCGGATGAGCAGGCTCTTGTACATATTATTCACGTCCTCTCCTCTGCCGATGAAACAGGTGGGTGGAACATATTCTTTGTTCCTTTTTCTCCTGATTGGAGGAGCGCACCTTTTGGAGGTGAGCTCTTGTTCGTGAATGGAAAGTTTCACTGGTGTGGGGAAAACTCTATTGCTGCTTATGACCCATTCTGCAATCCTCTGCAGTGTGATTTCATTCCGTTGCCCCAAATGGATCCACTCGATACTGAAGCTACAAAATCATTCACTTTGGAGGCATTTGAAGGGCGTCTCAGATTGGTGACTTCGTTTGCGGCCTCAAGACTTGTGGCATGGGATCTTGAAGATTATGCTAATAAGGTGTGGGTTAAAAAAGTTGACGTTAGCTATGATCACCACCGTTTAATGTTTCAGTCATTCGTTGGTGCTGCTGCAAAAGACAAGGTTTACATGGAAGCTTTCCCTTCAACTATCATGCTCTTGGATGTGAGAAATAAATCTCTAGAGCATGTTTACGATCTTAGCAACTTGGATAGCTCTAATCAGTTGCTGTTTGTCAAACCATTCATATCAAGCCCATGGCCGACTCCCGTTCCACTACTCAAGCAGAAATAGATAGGTTCAAGTCACTCTGCGAGCATCCTCAACAAGTGAACTAGTGTTGTTGTAGAACCTTGTAAGTTCACAATATAAGAGTAGCTTCTATGTATTCCATTACGAGTACTTTTTTCTGTCTATTCTCCTGAATTTGTATTCTTGTTGAAATTTGGTGGTCAACATTATATATTTATTACACTAGTTTTGTAACCCGTGTAATTTGCGGGACTATTCTAATTATCTTTCATTTTTGAACTATGATAATATTTGATGGCATTTTGATATTTCCCCTCATGGGCGAGGTTTTAAAATAGGCTGACTTGGTATTTGGATCTTTGTAGTTGTTGCACGTATTGTCACGTGGTACAGCCGTACAGGTTAGCTATGTTAACTCTCTGATCAAGTTTCCTAGTCGAAATCACTTCTCTTTACGAAAATCTATGATCTCAATTAAGATACAAAACAATAGTAGACTCAAAACCTTAAAGATAATAATATTAGCAGCTGTTATCAGAGTAACTCACATACGAGTTATGTCCAAGAATTATGGTTTGACAATTTGAACGCGGTACTTGTTTTAGCTGCTAAATGGTGGAAAGATATAAACTCTCTAACTTAAACATGTCATTAATTTTTTTTTTTTGCCAGCTGTAAAAATAAGTGTCCTAACTAAACATTTAACTTGTTGCGCAAGACAATGCGCAACTTTGTTAAAAGATCTAGGAATATAACTAAAAGCTAAGCAATGGAAACAAGAAAATAAGAGCTGGATATCATTAAGGATATCCCTCGTAAGATGATGTGACGCCTCCAGCCCCCTGAGTTGAGAAATCAGCTGAACACAGTCAGACGACACCTCTAGATGTAGAATCCCACGGTCCATAGCCCACTTCAACACTTCCCTCAGTCCTAGAGCTTCAGCCTGTAATGGTGATTCTGCTCTAATGGTCATACCATGTGTGTACACAACATCATCATTCTCCTCATAAACAACCCAACCAATACCCGCATTAACCAAGGATTTCCAGCCAGCATCCACCATAACCCTCAAGGAGACACAAGAATTAGCAGTGCCGACCACCCAGAAAGCCTTACTCTCACGGAGAGACAGAGTGGTGTCACCACACCCCTCATCGGCCGCCAAATCAAGTGAGACGGGTAACAGCTTTGTCTTACATATTGCCTTATCAACCGTATGTACAAGTTGTGAGCACATATTGAAGAAAAAAGTTGGGTGGAAAGTTTTACCATTGAAAAGAATCACATTGCGTATTGCCCACAAACTCCATAAAGTTGCCAGGAATCTTACAAATCGAGCCTCTCCATCCTCAAGATTACTCAAATACTTTATCCAGTTAAGAATCCATGTTGTGATACTTAAGCTACCATCACTGTCTGTTCGAATACCCATATCCAATGTAGCCCACACCCTTGTAGCAATACTACAATCCCGTAAGAGGTGTTCCATCGACTCCATCATCTCACCACCATTCAGACACGTCCAACAAGAGTAATCTATTGAAATATTTCTTCTCGCAAAATTACTACCCACAGAAAGAGAGTTAGTAATAATGCCCCATACAAATATTTTCCAGGTTGTTGGACCCGGTAAGCGCCACAACCTCCTTTTACAGAACAATTTGCCATCAATAGATAGTCTAGAACTATCCTTTTGTGAGCCCTTTTGCGGCATGTGCTTTTGAAAAAGAACCCCATAACCACTCTTCACCGTATACTCACCGGTGCTAGTATGAATCCAAAAGACCTTATCCCTAAGATGGGATACACAATAAGGCGTGGCGAGAATTTGATTAGCCTACTCATCTTTGAATAAGTGATGTGACCATAATTAGCGCATATTTAGCCCCTGAATTAGCTTTGTTCCCATGCTTTTTAGTGCATATTTGGGTCATTTATTGTCTTTAGTTCTTTGTTTTGCATATTCTTTGAGATTTTGATCCCTTGGTAGGAAAGGAGTAAGAATCTTGCATTTCCATGGCAAAACGAGACTAAATTGATTGAATCCAATGACCAAGCATCAAGGAGAGACAAGATTAGAAGGCCTTTGTACATATTATAGTAGTTGGGCAATGAAGAGAAAGGATCCTTGCATCCCCGAGGAAATCCCCAAGGATTTTATGAAGAAAAGGGAAGAAAAGAAGAAGGAACAAAGCTGAGCAGCAATCCGTGCGGATTGCCCTCAATCCGCCCGTCCTCCACAGTCCCAATCCGTGCGTCTTCCTTCAAAGACGCCCGGACTGCAGCCATCAGAATCCGGCCGGCTTCTCCCAAAGACGCCCGTCTTCCCCCGCCTGAATCCGCCCGTCCCGACACTAATACGCCCGGATTCCTGTCCAGCACGAATTCTCTTCTTCAAGCTCCAAAGAAAGAAGCCCTTCCTTCGAAAAATACCGGCGTCTCCCTGCTCAATCTAAAAAGTGTAATTACTAGTTTAGCCCTTAGTTAATCCTAATGCATACACCTAATTTCCACTATAAATACCCCATTAGTCTAATTAGAAGAGCATGTTCTTCTTATCAATTCTTAGAGTAGTTAATATCAATCAAATCTCTCTTTAGTTTTGTAATCAACAATTAATCAAGTTTTAATACAAGTTTTATTTCCTTAATCTCTCTTTTGTTCATCCTTTGTTCTTGGGTAATTGAAGATTATTTGGGTTATTATTGGGAGATTGACAACCTCTCAATCAAGCATCAAGTACTTCTTTTATTCTTGCTTTATTATTGGAATCATTAGTAGGTATAATTCTCTTAATCCCTTTTTAATTATTGCTAATTACTTTCATTTAATCATCATGTTTCCTTTTGTTGGTATGATTGACAACCTTGCTAGCATGATCAACATGATAATGAGTGAGTAGTGACCTAGCTAGGGTTAATGGGTAATTAGGGGAAACCAACATGGGGAATGATTCATGCTTAAATTAATATGCTTTCATGGTTTATTTACGTGCTTGTTTTGATCTCAACTCATGCACATGTTATGCTTGATGAAATGCTAAGCCTATGAATCCTTGTATTTACCACCATCACCTATCTTTTCAATGAGACTTGTAAGACATAAACCAACTCGAGTCTCATTAGACCATGCATGTTGTTGAGTAGGGAAGATTAAGTCGACTTGTAGGTGTTGTACAATCTAATCAATTCGGCTCCGGGACCCAAACTTTCCTAGGATTGTAAGATATAACCCAACTCAATCCATCACAACAATAATTGCTTGCTTATAATTTGAGAACATGTTTGTATGATCAATTCCCATGATTCCCCTATGACCCCATGATACCCTAGTGCTTTTTATCAATTGTTTACAACCTTTTCAATTCATCTTGCTATTTACTTTCATTGCTATTTAGTTAGTGACCTTCTACATCAACCCAAACTGTGACACCCCTAAGACACCACTAGTTTCAATAGAAATCTCATCTCAATTCCCGTCCCTTGGGATCCGACCTTTACTTGCCTCTTTACTAATTGTAGAGTTGTTTGTGAAGCTATAAATTGTGTTTTGATTCAGACGTGACCCAACGACAACATCTATTCAATTGTGAACACGAAACGGACCGATCAAAAATGGCGTCGTTGCCGGGGACGGTGTTATTTTGATTTAGATTTTCTTGTATTGTTATTAGTTGTGTCTTTCTTTGCCTTGAGGAAGTAAAAATCCTCAAGGTTTGTTCTAATTGTTTTCAAGTTGTTTGATATTTTGCATGTCTAGAAGGTCACAAGGTAACTTGTTACCCTTTGATCGTGAAATTGAAAGAACTTTGACAACCAATAGAAGATTTGCTAGAAGGAATTTGAGAGGTATTAGTGAGGTTGTAGAGGATCCACAAAATACTATTGAGTTCATCAACCCTTTTGCAAGAGAAGGTGAGGAGAACCCAACACAAAATACCACACAAAATCAACCCACAATGCCTAAGTTTTCATCACATTCCGTACCCACCGAGGAGAACCTACCCAATGGTACTCCCACACCACAACATTTGACCGGAAATTTTATTGCAAAATCCGCCTTTATCCAATTAGTCGAAAGGAGCCAATTTGGGGGGATGCCTAGTGAAGAGTGAAGACCCTCATTCTCATATGGAAACCTTTTGTGACTATTGTGATGCGATTTCTCAAACCGGTGTAACTCAAGACCAAATTCGATGGGTCTTATTTCCTTTTTCTCTAATTGGCACCGCGAAACAATGGTTGAAGGGCCTTGATAAGGCCACTCTTGGAATTGATTCTTGGAAAACGTTGGCTCTAGCTTTCTACAAAAAATTCTACCCACCGGAAAAGACTAACATGCTAAGAGCTCAAATTACGGGTTTTAAGCAAAGGGATGAAGAATCTTTGTACGAAGCTTGGGAGCGGTTCAAAGGAATTTGTCGCTCATGTCCTCACCATGGACTTAGTGAATGGTTCTTGGTACAACAATTTTGGAACGGTCTATATGAAGATTCAAGGAACATTCTCAACATGGGATCAAATGGAATGTTCACCGAAGTTGATGACAATCAAACTTGGAATAAAATTGAGGAAATGGCGGTCCATAACTCACAATATAGTAGACCTCGCAAGGCTACTAGAGGAGGAAAGCATGAAGTGGACTCCATTACTCAAGTGGGTGCTCAACTTAGTGCTCACATTGACACAATCAATTTGAAGTTTGAAAAAGCTATGGCTAGACTTGAGGAAGCCTCAAAATCACCAAAGCATCATGTTAATGCCATGACGGCATCTTCATCAATCCCAAGTGGGATATGTGAGAATTGTGGAACTTTGGGACATGACCAAAGTGAATGTAGGGGAACAAATGAACAAGTGAATGCTTTCCAAGCATACAAAAGTGGTACCCCTTATTCCAACTATTACAATGAAAATACCAAATTTCATCCAAATCTCTCATACAAAAGCCAAAATGTTCAAAACCCTCAAACAACATACACCCCACCTTCTATGAGAAACCAAAATCAAAGACCCTTTTACAATCAAAACCAAGGTTACCAAAATCAATCTCCTTACAATCAACAAAATGACCAAGGTTTTGATGTTCAAAAAGCGGTCCTCCAAATGCAAAAGAATCAACAAGAACTTTTCACTCAAATGCAAAAAGATAGTCAAGCGAAGGAAACCACCATCAACAACATTCTAGCTCACACCAAGATGTTGGAAACTCAATTGACTCAACTAGCATCTTCAAGCTCACAAAGACAAAAGGGGCAATTACCACCTCAAAGTAATCCCCCCAAGACATGAAACGGTTAATGCCATTCACTTGAGGAGTGGTACAAGATATGAAGCACCGAAGAAGCAAGTTGAGAATGAAGTTGTGGAAGCTAGTGATAAGGAAGAAATTGTGCAAAACTCGAAAGATGGAGAATCATCAAAAGAAGAAAGTTCAAAGAGAAATGAAGACAAGGTCAAGGAGAAGGAGCCCATTGTGATTAGACTTCCTTTTCCAAGTCGTCAAGCCAAGCCCAAATTTGATGACCAACTTGGAAAGTTTATGGAAATTGTGAAGAATTTGGAAGTCTCAATTCCTTTCACGGAATTAATCAATCACGTGCCGGCCTCTGCGAAATACATGAAAAACACCCTCACAAAGAAGAAGTCGATCCGGAAGCTTGAGACTATCGCCTTCACTAAGGTGAGTAGCGCTATACTTCAAGGGAGTTCACCTCCAAAACTAAAGGATCCGGGAAGCTTCTCAATACCGTGTACCATTGGCGACACCACGATCAACAAAGCCTTATGTGATCTAGGGGCTAGTGTGAGTGTTATGCCGTACTCGGTGAGTAAAAGGTTGGGGATGGGAGAGCTTAAATGCACCAATATCACACTCCAAATGGCCGATAGATCGACGAAGACACCATTAGGGATATGGGAAGATGTTCCGTATTTAATTGGGAAGTTTTTCATCCCGGTGGACTTTGTCATTGTTGATATGGAGGAAGATTCCAACATTCCAATCATTCTAGGAAGACCCTTCTTACACACCGCGGGTGCGGTGATTGATGTAAAACATGGTGAGCTCACTCTAGAAGTGGGAGATGAGAGTATAACTTTAAATATTGACAAGACTATGAGAGCTCCCCGTTTACATGAACCGTGTTTTATGATCGATCATTATAGTCGGAAGGATGAAAGGAAGAAGTCGGAATTCCAATGGAAGAAGAAAATTGAAGATGCTCCATTCAAAGAGCAAGTGAATTGTGACAAGGAGAGCTTGCAAAGCTCATCAAAATCAAGCAATGAAGAAGATGGCCTCATTGGCCAAGAAAAAGAAGTGAAAGAATTGTCACCATCAAATCAAGAGATTTTTGAAGATCAAGTCAATGAAGTTTGTGGTCTTTGGGACGACGAATTTGAAGGGATTTTTAATCCCTACATTGGTAATGCCATCGATCAAGACCGATAACAAGGGCCAAGGTCTATTGAAGACTTTTAACATGACAATGAACAAGCGTTTGATTACTTTTTCAAGATGTTGAGCAACATCATCAACACCTTGGACATGCCCCCTTGACATCTCATCAAGAATGAGAGTTTGGTGGAGTCCTCCCTAAACCACCATTTGTAAATATTTCTAACTCCCTAACTTGCATTTCAATTCTTGTATTGCATTTTTGTCATTTTTGGATTTTTATACTTTGATCAAGATAATTGTCATGTTTGAGAGAAGTGAGGGAGGGACTAACGATTTCAATTAATGTGTAGTGCTTTAGCTTAGTGTGGGGATGGAAATTGCATAGGCTATCCATGCCTTAGTAGTGCCCCCACAATGAAGAACATGAGATATGAAGAAGAATGGAAAAATGACAAGGGATATGCAATGTACACGGATGGAACTGAATCCGGGTACAAAGGGGTCGAATCCGAGCAGATTCAGGAGAATCCGCCCGTCTTCAGGCAATCCGGGCATATTGGGTAAAAGACGCACGTCCCTCTGAGCTGTACTTTTGAAATATTTTTGATTGTCAGCGAATTCGGGCGTCCTGCATTCAAATCCGCCCGTCTTCAACAATCCGCCAGTCCTGAAAGGAAGACGCCCGTCTTCTAAGCTGAGGAAAACAAGAAAAATCCCTGTAAAGGAATCCGCCCGTCTTCTGTAAAAGACGCCCGTCCCGTGTTTGCAAATCCGAGCGTCTTCACTGAAAGACGCCCGTCTTTAGGCGAGTTTTTCCCAGCCCAGAAAAGGCCGAATCCGGGCGTCCCGAGCAGAAGCCGCCCGTCTTGCCCCTGTATTTCGAATTTTTCGGGTTTTATAAACCCCCTCCCACATTCATTTCTTCATTCCTTCATTCATAAACACTACTCATAACTCCAAAACCCTCATCCTCTCCATCACAAAAATAAGATTCCTCAACAACATTCACCAAAATCAAATCAAAACATCCTTTTAACAACAAATCAATCACTCCTCTTTCAATAAAAATCAAAACCAAGTACAAAATCTTCAACCTTTTGAGTCGATTTTTGAATTCATAAAGGCAAAGCCTTTCATCTTTAAATCGATTTGGGTACACTAGAAATTGAAGATTTTCACTTTTTCTTGATTTGTTCATCAATGGCAAGAACTAAGGGAGCAACAAAGGCAACAAAGGCAAAGGCACCAAAGACAAAGGCACTCTCATCAAGACAAAAGAGCCTTCAAGCAAAGAAAGCATTGGCTATGGTGGTAGCTAGCCCAAACTTGGAAATGCAACAACAACAACCTCCCATGGAAGCAACAACATCTTCTACTCCGGAAATTGCTCAACTTTCGAATTATCCGGAGGTAATTTTCATTTCCAATTCCCATAGGGACACTTTTGCCAAGTTTGCTAGAAAATCATTTTTATCCACCAAGTTTATTTGTGAAGACTCCTTAGATAAGTTGGGTGTCCTTGAGCAAACTAGAGCCTTCTTTAAAGCCATGGGGTTGGGCAAATTGTTCAAATCAAAAGAATTGACATACCCCTTCCTTACCTTAGAATTTTTGAGTTCTATGAAAGTTAACAAAGTTGAGACTATGGAGACCATCGAGTTTCGCCTAGCTAATGTTAGTAGGCGCATCTTCTTTGAGGAAATGGGTAAAGCTTTGGGTCTTAGTGATTCACCGAGTTATTTTAAGAATGTTGGCAAGTATGACCCCGACCATCTTTGGGAGGCGATTTCCGGAAGGAAATTTGAAGACTTTCATGCTAGTCACGCTCTATTAGTCCACCATCCGGGCATTAGAGTGTGGCACAAGGTCATTGGAAACACCATCATTGCAAGAAAAGACACCAACCATTTCACCAAACTCGATTTTGTTCTTCTTGAGTCGGCTTTGAACATTGGAAGGGAATTCACCAAGCCTTTCAACTCTCTAAGGCTTTTGGTGGATAGATGGTTAAATATTGATTGTGGGAAGAAAGGCACTACCGTTATTGTGAATGGAGGCCTAGTCACTATCCTAGCTAAATACTTTGATCCAAACTTCAACAAGGATAACAAGTATGAGGCGAAAGAGGGTGGTCATCTCGTTGATATGAATACTATGATATACAAGTACAAGTGGGTTACCCATAACCCTCTTGACACCAAGTATGGATGGCTCACTAGTGAGGCTAGATCATTCACTTTGCCTTCAAAGATTTTTCGATTGAGTGTCCACCGGACCAACTATCTACTTCCCCTTTCAAAAGAGGCCGATTACATTATTCAACAACAAAAGGGTGAACTTGAAATGCCCTCCTCTTCCATTGTCACACCACCCTACCCTTTCGAGTACCAAGAGTTCAAGCCGGAAGGTGTTGAAACAAGAAATGATTATTTGACTCTTCTAATGCAAGAGATGCACAAGCAAGCTTTCGAGGATCGGAAAAATGCTTAATTAGCCCAATATCCACCCCTCCTACACTTAGCTAGGCAAGGACTACTTGATCCTTCATGTCCTTTGCCTAGTTGGGCGGATAGGGAAGTTCTCTTTCCGAGTGCATCTAGGGTTGTTCCGGGTGACAATGAGGTTGTTGGTGATAAGCTTGTTGATGAAGAGGTTGATGATAACATTGATGAAGAAGCTAGTGAAGAAGGAGAAGAGGATGATGAGCAAGGTGAACAAGAAAGTGAAGAAGAAAGTGGTGATGAGTCCAATTCTAGTGAGGAAGATGATGATAGTGATGATATGATGGAAGATTAGCAAGCTTTAGAGGCTCCTACCCTCTTGAGGTTTGTCTATTTCTCTCTTTGTTTTATTTATTAATCTTGATCATTGTTGGAGTAGTCCTAGCACCATGGAGGACTAACACCTCGGCCCCATTGAGGTGTTCTCATTTTATTGTTCCCACCTTTCAAAATCCAAAATGACAAATTTAGTTTCATGCATTGCATAGTGTGTGCATGAACTATACCCATCCATAGGACATTAGCAATAATGTCTAGATCGGTTTGGGGAAGTCAATGCATACACAACGGGAGGTAATCTAAATTATCCTCTCCGTCATAAACAAAAACCATGCATCATGTAGTGTAGATTAGTATAGCTTGCATTTAGTGTAGAAATCATGCATCATGTTTGCATAATTTCCCATCATTTTGGCCATTGAGGACAATGCCCATATTAGTGTGAGGATGGGGAATTCTAACTTAACTTTTATTCAAAAATCCAAAAAAATTGAAAAATTTCGAAAAACCAAAAACCAAAAACATGTTCATTTCTTTTGTAGTGTAGTCATGTATATATTATTGTATATATTGTGTTTGTTCTATCCTTGTTCACATTGATTGACTACGCCACATCCGAGACATGAGGATCATGAAGACCGCATGGTATGATCTTTCCAATCTCCTTTTTCCTCTTTATGTTAATGACTATGTGGCTTTATTTTGATTGATGCGGTATAACAATGTGAACTTAGGACTTGCATTTAGTTTATATGTCATATTAGTTGGTAGAATCACTTGCACTAGGATGTATATAATAGTTGCATCATGGCATATAGTTGCATTTAGATAAAATATTTTGAAAAGTGCCTAATTGAGAACTTTGACAAGAGCAACTAAGCCATTACAAATACTTTTTCAACTTAAGACTTTGCCTACTAGAATGGTTGTAAAACACCCTAGATTGTGTCATACTAGTGTCTTTTGACCCATGACCCAAAGCCTAGTCAAGGGTTTGCATGTGAGTCACTTATTCCAACCCCGTGATGCGATGTGGACTTGGTTAACTTGTCTAGGTGACCTTGATTGACCTTGTGGTAAGGCAACCCAAAAACACTTTCTATCAATAAGTTTGAAGTGCTCATTTCGAAAATTTTTTTATGTGGAAGTAATTTATTGCTAAGGAAACCTCAAATGTTATGAAATGTTGAAATATTGAGAAATTTAGTTGTTTTGATGGAGGCGTACCACTTCAATGTGCTTTGGAGAGGGATCCATTGAATTGGGCCCCCACACGGTTGTGAATTCAACTGCCCAGAGACAGAGTGACTATCACCCCGAAAAGCTATTATCTAGAGGTTAACCGGTTGCCTAATAAGCGATTGGCGAAAGCAAAGGACACTAGCCCGGAAGGGACAAACCCCATCATAAATTTTTGAAATGTGAAAGATGAATGAGGTCAATTTTTGAATACTAGTCATATCCACCCTTTGTTTATAACGATTTGAGCATTTCATTCCCAAAAAGCCTTTTTGTCAAGCCACTTTGTCGAGCTTGGGACGATCCATGACCTTTACTTTTCTAGAGAATTCGAGACTTGTCATGTCATATGCTACTAGCATCATAGGGATCATCATTCCACCACCATCCGATTGCTCTTGACGAAAGCATTTGGAAATTGAGGACGAAAGTAGTCTAGTTTAACACCATTTGGAGGTGATTTAGTGCCATCCTCTTAGCCTTAGTAATTTGTTGAACTAGTATTTGTGAAGGATTATATGCTCTTAAAATTGTTCTCTTTTAGTTGCCTCCGCCACTTGATGAGGAAGTGGCTATTCCTTTTGTAGATGCATCCATTATTTGATTTTGTGTGCTTAATGTTTGGATGTGTCGCCATTTTGGCAAGACCCACCTTGCCTTGCAAGAAGGCATCCTACCTCATGGTTGTCTTGTTGTGAGTTGAAGGGGCGGAGTGAGACCCGCTAATTGTCTCATATCGGCTATGTTATTAGGTTAGTTTAAATAATGGTCCTAGTCTTTGTCACCTCTTTACTCGGGACGAGCAAAGGTTCGGTTTGGGGATATTTGATGTGACCATAATCAGCGCATATTTAGCCCCCAAATTAGCTTTGTTCCCATGCTTTTTAGTGCATATTTGGGTCATTTATTGTCATTAGTTCTTTGTTTTGCATATTCTTTGAGATTTTGATCCCTTGGTAGGAAAGGAGTAAGAATCTTTCATTTCCATGGCAAAACGAGACTAAATTGATTGAATCCAATGACCAAGCATCAAGGAGAGACAAGATTAGAAGGCCTTTGTACATATTATAGTAGTTGGGCAATGACGAGAAAGGATCCTTGCATCCCCGAGGAAATCCCCAAGGATTTTATGAAGAAAAGGGAAGAAAAGAATAAGGAACAATGCTGAGCAGAAATCCATGCGGATTGCCCTCAATCCGCCAGTCCTCCACAGTCCCAATCCGTGCGTCTTCCTTCAAAGACGCCCGGACTGCAGCCATCAGAATCCGGCCGGCTTCTCCCAAAGACGCCCGTCTTCCCTCGCCTGAATCCGCCCGTCCCGACACCAATACGCCCGGATTCCTGTCCAGCACGAATTATCTTCTTCAAGCTCCAAAGAAAGAAGCCCTTCCTTCGAAAAATACCGGCGTCTCCCTGCTCAATCTAAAAAGTGTAATTACTAGTTTAGCCCTTAGTTAACCCTAATGCATCCGACTAATTTTCACTATAAATACCCCATTAGTCTAATTAGAAGAGCATGTTCTTCTTATCAATTCTTAGAGTAGTTAATATCAATCAAATCTCTCTTTAGTTTTATAATCAACAATTAATCAAGTTTTTATACAAGTTTTATTTCCTTAATCTCTCTTTTGTTCATCCTTTGTTCTTGGGTAATTGAACATTATTTGGGTTATTATTGAGAGATTGACAACCTCTAAATCAAGCATCAAGTACTTCTTTTATTCTTGCTTTATTATTGGAACCATTAGTAGGTATAATTCTCTTAATCCCTTTTTAATTATTGCTAATTACTTTCATTTATTCATCATGTTTCCTTTTGTTGCTATGATTGACAACCTTGCTAGCATGATCAACATGATAATGAGTGAGTAGTGACCTAGTTAGGGTTAATGGGTAATTAGGGGAAACTAACATGGGGAATGATTCATGCTTAAATTAATATGCTTTCATGGTTTATTTGCTTGCTTGTTTTGATCTCAACTCATGCACATGTTATGCTTGATGAAATGGTAAGCCTATGAATCCTTGCATTTACCACCATCACCTATCTTTTCAATGAGACTGATGGAGGTGGTGTCCTCCAGTTAGTGCGGATAACGTCATTGCACGTACACTTGTACGGACAAGTGGGAGCTTGTTGGGGCTGGTGTCCTCTACAGTTAGTGCAAGGACTTATAAATCTCTAAAAGGATCAAAGGGTATACTTTTGTATTATTATCAGTTGGTCCACGTTTATCAATAACGGTTGGCTTGCTAGATAAGTTTGACGTTATTGTCATACAGATGGCGGTGATCAACTGGTCCCTAAAAGTCACACCTATAGGATACGTTTGAGAGATGTGACGGTATGAAAATACAGTCATGTTGATGCCAAATTTGACTAACCAGTTAGTCGGAGTTATTGACTAGTAATTAGTCAAACGCGATGTTGAGATAATTATTTAATACGGATTAAATAATAATGGCTAAGACGAATTAAGCAGTTAATTCGTAAATTGAATATAAACAAATTATATTTAATTAATGTATATTGAATTAATTATACAATATTGTCTTTGTCGGACATGTATTAATATTTCAACTAATCCGTGTTATTAGTCGATATATTAATAACCGATAACCGATGACGATTTATAATAAAACCGCGTCATATACATTTAGCGAAAATGATGTCGGACCACGAGTTAAAAATAAGGAGAAAGTGGAAAGCCCACTCCCTCCTCTTGAAGCTCACGGCCGAACCAAACAAAAGGGAGAGCCTCTCTCACTTTTGATCTATGCATTTTCATTTTTACACAAATTAGGGTTTTGAGAACATTTTCTCTCAAAACTCAAATCTCACATCTGAAAACTCACATAACAACTCTCTCAATATTGCAAGTCAATTAGAGAGCATTTCTAGCACAAGGGCATAGTCTCAGACGGTCTTGGGTGCAACGATTAGGAGGAAATCTAATTTGATTTTTGTTCATTACGCCGCACTTTAAAGGACCCGAGGTTGATTCTTAATCTTTATCGTTTTCTATTGTATTTCGTTTATGACCATAAATTGCATGTTAAATTTACGTTATAGTCCTAAATTTTAAGGGTCTTATACGGATATTACCCTACAAGTGGTATCAGAGAAAGGCCACGTAAATTTTTCTATGTGTTTTTTATAAAACGATTTTGAAACGATTGTTTTTGTCTAGAAAACCGTGCCGTCACATGTATTACACGGCTGTTTTTGTTTCAGTTTTCGATTTGTTCTTTTGCATATTGTTGTTTTATACGGAGATTATAGCAATATGTCAAGTTTTGTCAATTGTTGAATTGATTTTATGCGTTTTAGATCAAATTGAAATTGGTTTTGTATCGTCAAATCTGTTTTCACGAGGGTTTTGGTTTTCAGAACTTGTTTGGTCTCGATCGAGTGGATTTCTACTCGATCGAGAGTTTTTTCTGTCTTGTTTTACTCGATCGAGAACTATCTTTACTCGATCGACTTGTTTTAAAACCCCACTGCTCGATCGAGAAGTCCTCGTACTCGATCGAGCAATTTTGCTAATATAAGTCCTCGATCGACCACGAGTTCTGTCGATCGAGTACTTACTGTTTGGCATACCTCTCGATCGACTAGCAGTTCAGTCGATCGAGTCCTTTTGTTCCTCGATCGAGAACGTTTGTCCCTGGATCGAGGGATTTCGTTTTGGCAGCTTTGAAATTTTATTTCTTTTGTTTTAAATTTTCTTATGGCCATAAAATGTACTTTATACGGATATTGTACACTCGCTTGATAGTGAAACGGTTCACTCACGTACCATATAGTTATTTTAAAGCGAATTTAAAGTAACGGATTGTAATGGATTAAAATTAAAACTGATTGAAGCGGTTTTGTCACATAATTTTAATCATTATCAGGTGGTTTGGATAAATTTAACATAATTACGGAATTATGTCACGAATAAATTTGTTTTAGTTGATGCATATTTATTTATCGTTTTAGTTGAATGCCTTGAATGCTTTTAATTACGTATTTATTTATTTTACAAACGGTTGTAACTTAGTGTGGCCTTAGTAGAACGTGTTACCGTAATGATGGAACACGGTCTTGGTTGTATTTTGAGATCTCGTATCTCCGTTTTGGATTTTTCAATTGTAATTACAGTTTTTATTTAGAATGTAAATAGGTTTATATTTTGTAAATTTTAAATTGTATTTTTGAGAAGACCAAAGATGGAGAACCGGATGCTCACTCCCGCTACATGGATCAAGATGGAACATCAAGACAAGCTTCTCGGGTCCAACGGTGGATTCCAAAGTTGTTTTATGTTCTTTTTATTAGTATAGGCCACACTAGGAATTTTATTTACGTATTGCATTCTTTTATTTATTTTTCGTAACGATAATATGCATCATATTCCGCCTAAAACCAAACCACCTATTATTTGCATGAAAACTGACACATATAGAGGTCACGCGTTAGTTTTCTTTGACATTTCATATGTCACACGATTTTCTTAAGCCATCACCTAAGTTAATTCATTCACGTAATGCTAGTTTTTTGTTCACTTAAAATGAATTAAACTAAG
This sequence comes from Silene latifolia, assembly GCF_048544455.1. Classification (NCBI taxonomy): domain Eukaryota; kingdom Viridiplantae; phylum Streptophyta; class Magnoliopsida; order Caryophyllales; family Caryophyllaceae; genus Silene; species Silene latifolia. The sequence goes on from NC_133533.1 coordinate 92,934,731, forward strand.
TTGATGGGATCTTCCTCGTATAAACAAAAATTGAGAATAGTCTTTATAGGTCAAACTCCAATGAATCCCTTCTTCGTCGGTAGGCATAATATGACCCCTTCTACGTCGGGTAAGTTGGAACTGATTGACCTATTTTATCTCAACACTATGGTCACTCGTACGATCCTGTGATTATGGTGGACTATAGATAGGATTTACATAAATCTATCGACCAAGAGTTCTTACGGAAGAACCAGCTAAACAGTTGGCTTATCAATTTACGGAAATTGAGTCTTGGGATCACTTGTATCATTCTTGAGGGAGATCAATTATGCAAGTGCAATGAGTCTACACGTTAAAATGAATTTTAAATAGACTTAAATCACCTCGATGAGTTGCTTATTTCGTTTTTGTTTTTCTTTCTTTTTCAGTGCAGAACACGTTTTTAAACTGCTAATAACAAAAATGGCTGGTCTTACTGACGACCCAATGCCAAGTGTCACATTGGACCGTGAGTCCTGGCTTCGGATCTTTATGGATCAGATGAATCAGTCTACTCGACTGAAGAATGATGGATCGAACTTCGCGGACTGGGAGGCGGCATTACGGAATGCTGCCATTGCTGACGGGAAGCTCAAATATCTGATTGAGCCCATCCCGCCAAACCCAGGCCCCACGGCTGGAATTAACGAGATCGACAAGTATAGCGATTTCGCCATGGAAGCAGGTGCGGTAAAGAACGTACTCATTTTTGCAATGGAACCCAATTTGCAGAAACGCTTCATAGCCCAAGGTGCAAACAAGATTTTCACCACACTCACTAGGGAATTCTCAAAAGCACCGAGAATCGTGACCTATGAGCTTACCAGTCGCTTCTTCGAGGCGAAACTCCAGAAGGGCCAACCGGTTAGCCCACACATTCTCAGCATGATTGAGATTGTCGAGAAACTGGAGGCACTTGATTGTAAGATCAATGAGAACACCGTGATTGACCGCATGCTTCATTCACTCCACGATGGTTTTGCGCTCTTTAGAGCCAATTACTATATGAATGATTTGAAGAAAAGTCCTCACGCACTACACTCCCTTCTCGTACAGACCGAGAAGGACATGAAGTTTAGTGGGAGCCTTAAACAGGATGTTCTCGTTGTGTCAAACAAGGGCAAGGGTAAGGGCAAAGTTCAGCCAAACCTAACAGTAGGTAAACCGAAGTTTAAGAAGTCGGGTTCAGGTAAGAGTGGGCCTGGTGAGTCGAGCACCTCATCAGGCGCGACAAAGAGCAAGAATGGTAACATGGAATGCCATCATTGCCACAAGACTGGGCATTGGAGGCGTACATGTCTTGTATACCATGAGGACATAAAGGCAGGTCGCGTTAAACCTGTTGATATGTCTTCTTCTTCTTCTACTTTTATTCATATGATTGAGATTAACCACGAAAGTTGCGGAACTTGGGTACTAGATACTGGTTGTGGTTCTCATCTGTGTAATCATGTGCAGGGGCTCCGAAACATCGAACCCCTAATAAAGGGTGAGGTGGACCTGCGTGTCGGGAATGGAGCACGAGTGGCTGCCGTCTCGAGGGGAACATACGTGATCCAGCTTCCTAGCGGATTCGAGTTATTTTTGTATAACTGCTATTATGTACCCGGTCTTTCGAAAAACATTATTTCGGTTTACGCACTTGACAAACTTGGTTTTTCATTTGTAATAGAGAATAATTCTTGCATTTTCTCATTACACAATATGATTTATGGCAAGGCAGTCTCCATGAATGGAATTTATGTTTTAGATCAGACCACCGAAATATTACACGTAATGAATAAAAAGTTAAAGGTTGGTGACAAAGATCAAACGTATCTATGGCACCGCTGTATGGGACACATTAATGAGAAACGCGTAAAACAGCTCATAAAGAATGGAGCTATCTCGGCCTTTGATTTTCAATCATTTGGCACGTGTGAATCATGTCTCATCGGTAAGATGACTCGTATTTCCTTCAAAGGTGTTGGAATGCGCGCTGCTGACCTATTAGGACTCATACATACGGATGTGTGTGGACCTATGTCAATCACCGCACGAGAAGGCTATAGATATTTCATCACTTTCACGGACGATTTAAGTAGATATGTCTATGTCTACTTAATGAAGCACAAAAGTGAATCCTTTGAGAAATTCAAAGAATACCAGAATCGGGTACAGAACCTACTGGGTAGAATGATTAAAACACTACGTTCAGATCGTGGTGGCGAGTATCTTTCTCACGAGTTTCATCAACACCTTAAGGACTGTGGGATTGCCTTACAGTTAACTCCACCTGGAACACCTCAGTTGAATGGTGTGTCCGAACGGAGAAATCGAACACTACTTGATATGGATCGATCCATGATGAGTCACACCGTGTTGCCTGACTCATTATGGGGTTATGCTCTTTTGTCAGCTGCTCTAATACTTAACCGAAGTCCGTCTAAAGCTGTTGACAAGACTCCATATGAACTACGGAATGGTACGGTCCCTAACTTTTCCTTTATACGGGTTTGGGGCTGCGAGGCTTATGTCAAGTGGAGACACGAAGATAAGCTCGGCCCGCGATCGGTCAAGACATACTTTATAGGTTATCCTAAAGGAACACTTGGTCATTACTTTTACTCGCCAACCGAACAACGTGTTTTTGTTGCGGCTAGTGCGACATTCTTAGAGAAGGAATTTCTCGTGAACGCAAAGAGTGATAGAACCTTCGAGCTGTCGGAGATTCCAGAACCAAACACCGAGCAACCATTGGAGGAACCACTTCCTTCAACCCCGGTTGCGGTTGATATTCCTGAGGAACCAAGAAGGTCAGGAAGAGTCTCTATTCCTCCGGACAGATACATTGGTATGGTCAAGGAACATGACATTGATGACATTCTACTCTTAACGAGTAGTGAACCCGCAACCTATAAAGGTGCCATGACTAGTTCCGACTCAAAGCTATGGCTTGAGGCCATGCAATCCGAGATGGACTCCATGTATGAGAACAAAGTATGGGATCTCGTTGACTTACCTGCTAAGGTTCGTCCCCTTCAATGCAAATGGCTTTACAAGATAAAGCATTCTGTGGAAGGTCAACAAGATATCTATAAAGCACGACTAGTTGCTAAAGGTTTCACCCAAGTGCCAAGTTTGCACTACGATGAAATTTTTGCACCCGTAGTCATGCTGCGTTCCATTCGGATTATCTTAGCGATTGCCGCTTTTCATGACTATGAAATTTGGCAGATGGATGTGAAAACCGCCTTCTTAAACGGTTTTTTGGAGGAAGAGTTGTACATGGTACAACCCGAAGGTTTCATCGATCCAGAACATCCTAAGAAAGTGTGCAAGCTTAAGCGTTCCATTTATGGACTTAAGCAAGCATCTCGGAGTTGGAATCATCGCTTCGACCAAGTGATAAAAGAGAATGGATTCATTCGATCAGTCGAGGAACCATGTCTATATATCAAGTCGAGTGGGAGCAAGATTGTCTTCCTAATATTGTATGTTGACGACATACTCCTGATTGGGAATGACATACCTCTCTTAACTTCGGTAAAAGTATGGTTGAAGAACCATTTCCAGATGAAAGATCTGGGTGAGGCACAAAGAATTTTGGGCATCCGTATCTATCGAGATAGATCACGTCGGATGTTATCTCTCGATCGGAGTCTTACATAGACAAAATCCTAGAGAGATTCAGCATGACTAACTCCAAAAGGGGTTTCTTCCTATGGCTCCAGGGGTGCATATGAGCAAGTCTCAGGCACCAGAGACACCGGAAGAGAAAGAGCGCATGGCACGGATTCCTTATGCCTCGGCTATAGGATCAATCATGTATGCCATGATATGCACACGTCCAGACATGGCATATGCATTGAGTATGACAAGTCGATTCCAACAGCATCCAGGTGATTCACATTGGATGGCTGTCAAGAACATTCTTAAGTACCTACGGAGGACTAAATATTGGGCATTGACTTATGGAGGCGAACAAAAGCTATGCGCAACCGTTCTGCAGATGCTAGCTTCCAAACGGATCGTGATGACTCGAAATCTCGATCCGGATTCGTTTTTACTCTTAATGGCGCTGCGATCACCGGAAGAGTTCCAAACAAAATGTTACAGCAGATTCTACGACTGAGTCCGAGTACTATGCTGCGTCTGAAGCTGCAAAGGAAGCGATATGGATGCGTCAATTCTTACAAGGACTATCTGTAGTGCCTAGTTTGAATGACCCAATCACCATCTATTGCGACAATAGAGGTGCCATCTTCCAGGCTAAGGAGCCTAAGTCTAGCAACAAATCTAGACATGTACAACGGAAAGCTCATCTAATCCGAGATTACGTGGAGCAAAAGGAAGTAGTGATAGAAAAGATTGCTACAGATGATAATATAGCAGATCCTCTCACTAAACCATTACGACAAGATAAGCATGAAGGGCACGTTATTTCCATGGGAATTAAACGTGTTCCTGAGTTGTAGTACTCTTTTATGGATTAGATTCATTCTCTTTTGTACTCTATTCGAAATCATCGTTTTGATATTTATATATTTTTTTTTCTCATGTGGATTTGTACGACAATTTTGAACACCACAAAGTGAACTGAACAAACATTATATTTTTGGTCCTTAATTGCCCACGTGAGCTGATAACTCAAGGTAATTATTTTGTGACGTTGGTTGATGGTGGGTTCAACGAGCCATAAGTCAAACGGTTGACTGACCAATCACAGAGGCGAGTTATACGGATATCTCGTAGGACACAATTGTGACATCGACGTGGAGTCCTAAATGTTTTATAACATTCGGTGCCCGGTCATGGATAGGACCTCCATGGTGATCCTAAGAGTCGATTCTTTTGACTATCGACTGTCTCTTGAGACTAAGGCAGATTTTGGGTGACTTTGGTTTCTTTCTCACAGTCATCCGTAACAGGGGGCCAAGTAGATTTTTTCTTGGTCATTTCATGTTGTGCTTAGATCGGAAGGAGTCGAGTTGAAGGAAATATTCAGCCTTTATCGTGTACTCGATATTTCTCGGGGCCACTCGAGGAGTCAGAATCGAAATGCATGGCCATGCTCGGATACGGATTCGTTTTATCGGTTAAGTTACTCTCTAGTCGGGGAAACCACTCTTGATACAGATCGATTGTAAAATACGACCTTTGCGGATCCGGATCTGCAAATTGTTTTACATTGAGTGGGAGAAATTTTTAAATGAATATGAGAATCGGTTATCGCACATACACTTGTACGGACAAGTGGGAGTTTGATGGAGGTGGTGTCCTCCAGTTAGTGCGGATAACGTCATTGCACGTACACTTGTACGGACAAGTGGGAGCTTGTTGGGGCCGTGTCCTCTACGATTAGTGCAAGGACTTATAAATCTCTAAAAGGATCAAAGGGTATACTTTTGTATTATTATCAGTTGGTCCACGCTTATCAATAACGGTTGGCTTGCTAGATAAGTTTGACGTTATTGTCATACAGATGGCGGTGATCAACTGGTCCCTAAAAGTCACACCTATAGGATACGTTTGAGAGATGTGACGGTATGAAAATACAAATCATGTTGATGCCAAATTTGACTAACCAGTTAGTCGGAGTTATTGACTAGTAATTAGTCAAACGCGATGTTGAGATAATTATTTAATACGGATTAAATAATAATGGCTAAGACGAATTAAGCAGTTAATTCGTAAATTGAATATAAACAAATTATATTTAATTAATGTATATTGAATTAATTATACAATATTGTCTTTGTCGGACATGTATTAATATTTCAACTACTCCGTGTTATTAGTCGATATATTAATAACCGATAACCGATGACGATTTATAATAAAACCGCGTCATATACATTTAGCGAAAATGATGTCGGACCACGAGTTAAAAATAAGGAGAAAGTGGAAAGCCCACTCCCTCCTCTTGAAGCTCACGGCCGAACCAAACAAAAGGGAGAGCCTCTCTCACTTTTGATCTATGCATTTTCATTTTTACACATATTAGGGTTTTGAGAACATTTTCTCTCAAAACTCAGATCTCACATCTGAAAACTCACATAACAACTCTCTCAATATTGCAAGTCAATTAGAGAGCATTTCTAGCACAAGGGCATAGTCTCAGACGGTCTTGGGTGCAACGATTAGGAGGAAATCTAATTTGATTTCTGTTCATTACGCCGCACTTTAAAGGACCCGAGGTTGATTCTTAATCTTTATCGTTTTCTATTGTATTTCGTTTATGACCATAAATTGCATGTTAAATTTACGTTATAGTCCTAAATTTTAAGGGTCTTATACGGATATTACCCTACAGAGACTTGTAAGATATAAACCAACTCGAGTCTCATTTGACCATGCATGTTGTTGAGTAGGGAAGATTAAGTCGACTTTTAGGTGTTGTACAATCTAATCGATTCGGCTCCGGGACCCAAACTTTCCTAGGATTGTAAGATATAACCCAACTCAATCCATCACAATAATAATTGCTTGCTTATAATTTGAGAACATGTTTGTATGATCAATTCCCATGATTCCCCTATGACCCCATGATACCCTAGTGCTTTTTATCAATTGTTTACAACCTTTTCAATTCATCTTGCTATTTACTTTCATTGCTATTTAGTTAGTGACCTTCTACATCAACCCAAATTGTGACACCCCTAAGACACCACTAGTTTCAATAGAAATCTCATCTCAATTCCCGACCCTTGGGATCCGACCTTTACTTGCCTCTTTACTAATTGTAGAGTTGTTTGTGAAGTTATAAATTGTGTTTTGATTCGGACGCGACCCAACGACAACATCTATTCAATTGTGAACACGAAGCGGAATCCGATCAATAAGAAACGAAGCAAGTCTTCCCGCCACACCCAATTTCCATGTCGGAGATCCCCAATCCGTAGATCATATAAATGAGCGAAAGACAAGGATAACATCGCATCACTTGACTCAGGTTGTGCACCATTTACCCATTGTGACATCCAAACAGTCAATGGAGAGTTTAGTCCTAGTTTCCATCCAATATTATCCATAAGCATCTCCAATCCATAAAGAATACTCCGCAACCCCCACGACCTTTGGGTCGCTGAGAATTGAGGGATCCCGTAACTCCCAATAATTTCCTCTTGAAGACTTGATAGAAGTAAGAGTCCTCTCCCGAGATAACCCTCCATCCATGTTTAGCAAGTAATGCCTGATTAACACACTCAATGTTTCAAATACCAAGGCCTCCTTCCTTTTTTGATAAACTTAGGAATTTTTGGCTACACCAATGGATAGTCCTACCTAATTTACATCCGGTCCACCAAAAATCTGCTAATAAAGAGTTCAGCTTATTAGACACACTTTCCGGCATTTTAAATACCGGTAGAAAGAAATTAGAAATGTTGGATAAGACGGATAAGATTAAGGTAAGTCTTCCACCTGATGAGAGAAAAACCCCATTCCACGAAGATATACGCCTCATAACCAAATCAATGAGGCCCTCAACTCCTTTTTGGAACCTTGAAAATCAGTTTGTAAACCCAAGTATTTATCTAAGCCTTTATTACCCTTGATTTGGAGAATACGCAAGCATTTTCGCGCTTTGAATAATCTAGTACTTGGGCTAAATAAAACACCCGATTTATCAGTATTAATAACTTGTCCCGACACTCGAAAATACTTATCTAGGAGCCCCCTCAAGAAACGCACATAATTATCAGTATCATGGAGGAAGAAGACCGCATCATCCGCAAAAAAATAAGCGCGTCAATGGAACAACGCCACGGCATAAGAAGATACCCTTAAGATGGCCAGAAGATTGAGCAATAGACACACTACAAGAGAGAACCTCCGTATACAAGATGAACAAATAAGGTGATAAAGGGTCACCCTGCCGTAACCCACACTTAGGAAAGAAAGGCTGAAGTGGTGACCCATTCACAAGTACCTGATATGAAACCGTTGTAACACAATTCATGACCAAGCGGACCATTCTTTCCGGGAGCCCTACTTTTTTAAGCACATGTTCAAGAAAATCCCACCTTACGTGATCATACGCCTTACTCATATCAGCTTTAAAAGCAAAGCGTCCATACTTCCCCTTTTTGGGCGAGTTTATATTATGTAATTCCTCATGAGCCATGAGAATATTGTCGGAAATGTGCCGACCCGGAAGAAAAGCATCTTGATAATCACTCACCAAGTAATTCATAACCATTGCTAGCCGATTAGTGATACACTTGGAAATGATTCTCATAATAACATTACTAAGACTTATTGGTCGATAATCCAGAAGGTGTGAATGATTAACATGTCATTAATTAAGCAATCAATTATCAATAGTATTTGATACTAGACCTGGTTAACGGGTCAATCGGTCTGGTTTGGATTGAGTCAATTTGGATTCTTGTTACTCGGGTTTGCAATAGTTTGGGCTGGGTCATTTCGGGTTCGAGTCATTTTTGGATACTTATTATCTATTTATTTAGGGATAACGGTTAGTATGAGATAATAGATATTCGGGTCGGATCAATTCGGTCCCTTGTTATCAAGTTATTCAGATCTAGTTTTTAGTTTTTTACATTTCTAGATTTTATTGCTCATAGATTTATTCTGATTATTCGGTTACCCTATTCATGGAGATCCATGTATTAGAATTGTTTAAGGTGTTAATGGATCTTGAAATGTTGTCAAAAATTTCCTTATTGATAACAACTCAGTGAACTCCCAAATAAATTTGATTTCGGCATTACCTTTACCAAAATGGAAAGTGAAGGATAATGATTTTTAGAGTTGATCATGTCCGGGCTAGCCTGCCCAGCCCGGACTGTCCGTCCCGTTACTTGAGCTCGGTCATGCAATTTTTTAAAATAAATAGTTAAGAAAAAGTTGGACCGTTAAGTTAATAGACGGAGATGGACTAAGTAAAAATGTTCATGGACAGTCCATAAAGCAATTTAACCACCAAATCAATACTATATATTAATTCCAGAAATTAAGGAACTTCAATATAATTAAATAAATCTATACAAATTAATTATACTATATAGTTTTAAATCAATAGCACTGTGCGATGGACCTAAACAAGGGACTTCAATGTATTATATATTTTTGGTTGAAGTATAAATTTAGAGAACACCGAAATATGTTGATTTTTCCTTAAAATAAACATGCCTCACTTATGATATTATTTTTTTTTCCGATAAAATGTAAGTATATTAAGGAAAAAAAAACGTCACCATACATCAAATAATCAGGCGGTCACTAGACCCATCCCAACTACTCGACCAAACTATATAAAGCAAAGCCCCTCCAAGCCAACGGGCCCAAAACCAATATCTACCACAAAACCAAATAGACCCAATCTACACAAGGCAACAAATTCAGACTAACCAGATCAGATCACAAAATCCCTAAAACATCGACTTCATCTTCAAGCTATGCTTCCCTCAATCCCGCCTATTCTGAAATCTGGCCATTAGAGATCGATCCTGAGCCCCTAACTGAGCATCTGGGAGACTCAAAATCCGGCGAGAGATGTCAGTAACAATCTGATTAGCCAACTTATGTGGACGGATAAGGATAAGCTCATGTTTGCTCAGATTACGCTGTCGCCAAATGGAATACACACAAGCATTGAAAATCGCATTGAGAACACCCTTCTTCAGACTTGTACCTGTCATGTTCAGTCTCCAATTTGTGGTATCCCTGTACGGAAGAATGATCCCTATTTTTTCTCCAATGGATGTAATAACCTGTCTATTGTAAGAGCACTCGAAGAAGAGGTGTGAAGTGCTCTCAATTCAAGTACCACAAATACAGCAGGTATTTTCCTCACTAATGCCCAATTTATGCAATTTTACATTAGTATTTAGGCTGGAGTGATGATAAATCCATGCTAATATCCCATGTTTCGGAATAGTTAACTTGTCCCATATGAGGTCAGACCATAGAGCCGTATCCCCTTTGTATTGACCGTATTTTACGCAGCCTGGAATCCGGCTAGGCATTCTAGGGTATTCCGGCCAGGGTAGATTATGGTGAGGTTAACTAGTATCATCCTATTATGATGGTATTGTGGTTGTACCTTTGCAGGGTTGATTATAAAGTAAAAGAAAATAATTTAAAAGTAAAGAATAATAAAAAGAGACATGACACAATGATTTATACGTGGAAAAACCCTTGAATGGGAAAAAAACCACGGGCACCAAGCCAGGAGAGGATTTCACTATGTATTTTGCGTAATATAAGAACAATGTTGTAATAGCTAAATAATTGTAGTATTTGCTTAAGGTAGAGTAGATGAGAGTGGGATAAGATGTCCCTTGAATGAGCTTCATCCCTTCTTATTTATAGTGACCGTTGGAGAGCAACAACCCCTTCCTTAAGATGTGGTGGTTGTTGCTAGTTTGTAGGTAAGACTCCTTAAATATACTTGACTTTTCCTTATTAGTTGCTGCTACCTTATGCTCATTCTTCTAGGGTTTTGATCTTCACGTCATGCTTATAAAGATGTGGACTTAGTCTCTCTTGATTATAAGAACTACCCTTGACTTAGTTTATTTCAACATGTGCTTAATTGCTTAGCCCCCAATATTTGTAAATATCTTCTCCATATTATATGTTGGTCGTCCACTTCATCCCTGGATACCTCTCTCCCCGGCTCAGTATCAATGCCTCAGCTAAAAAAAGCTGCTTTGTCGCAAGCTTTGATCAGTATCTGTTGTACCACGACAATGCTGTTGTCTTGGTGTACCTTGACAATGCCTGTTGTATCTTTGTCTTGTCTTTGACTTATAATAATGTCGACCGAGTTGTACCCTGATCGTATTTTCAGTATGATGCCCTGTCCGCCTGATATAGTCTTCTAGCCTGTCTCCTTGCTTGGACCGCTACATTGAACTCGCCTGAACGGTAATGCTGAGGCTGAATTCTAGCCTGACGGTAGTGTAAAATATCAGGCTCAACAATTGCCCCTTATCTCCTTATTTATTTGTGGTTCAAGTCAATAATGAGGAGATAACTTCATTCCAATCATAGACAAAGCTTGATCATGCAGTTTGTACATATTCCTGACTTAATGTTTCTTCACTGCGCTGGGTCAGGCCATATATGAAAAAATAACCGCTTTCTTACGTGTCTAAGGATTCTTTCTAACCTGCATACAGTTGGTAGGGCTTGATTTTGCCCCACTTATATGATAGATAAAATTAGAGTAAAGTGCAGATCGACAATGTGAGTAACTTGATCAAGTGTATTTACCAAGTGTATATGAATTAATATCCCTGCAATATTTTTTGTACTAGCATTTAGATAGTCGTAAACAAAATTAGATTAGTCATGCGCTCTGTGTCCTGCACGTGAATGATAGCTCCTGATAGGTGGAAAATATATTAAAAAAAAACACGAGAGTGAAAAATGAAATATAGGAAAGAGTAAACCTGGTGGCAATAATCAAGCAATCGCTGACATATTGTTTTTTGTAAGTGTATTGGAATCACTCATGAAGCTTTTGCCAAGTCAGGAAAGATATAGCTTTGATGATATATACCCCGACTTTCATTAGAAGCCTGACGATGAAGTTGAGGTGAAATTTCCTCCTTAAGGACATGATGATGAGTATAAGACAACCTTTGAACAATCTGTTATGTAGGATGCCCCAATGCTGATGAAGATAAATAATGTTATAACTTTTCAGGACACCTTTTAAGTGAAGGCATTAGTTCTGGAACGATCCTGGGATCGTAAGCTGATGGAGGTTGATGTCCTTCATGAGAAAAGAAGAATTATGGTGCTCGGTCAGGCGAGAAACAATTTCTGACTGGTGATAGTATTTGATCCTATTTTGTTTGTTTTTCGATAGTTGTACTTTTGAAAGGATATTTGCCTGTCTGGAGGGCTTATGATCCTCAGCCTGACTGGAGGGCTTTGTACGAGTTGTCAAGATCTTTCACCTTTGTCCCCGTATAAAATGATTTTTGCCTGGCTGGAGGGCTTATTATCCTTAGCTTGACTGGAGGGCTTTGATTATGCCTGTCTGGAGGGCTCGTGAATATAACTTTTCGTCTGGATCTGGCCATTTTGGATGTGTACTGGATCTGGCCAGTTATTCGACTGGATCGGGCCAGTTTGTTTTACTGGATCTGGCCAGTTCTTTGTGTTATGGGTGGGGTTATTGCCTATCTGGAGGGCTTATGTCCCCTGCCTGTCTTGAGGGCTTATGACCCATCTATGTTATACAAGCCAGGAAAAGGTTTTCCAGGTTTGTATATTAAATTGAGCTCAATATTTTAAGGCCTGTTTTGCAACTGAAAGTTGGATATCAGTCGGATATCAGTGGGGTGGCCCTCAATCTTTAAAATTTATTTTAAGTAAAGTACAGTATGTAAAACAAATATTGAATATTCTACTCGGTAAAGGGAAATACGAGAATATTGACAAGTACTTGGGCACATAATGGAAGAAATCATATAAGGCATTTATTCATATAATGGCAAATATCATACATTTAGTTTCATATTAGGTCAGGCAGGAAATGGTAAGATGAAGATTATACCTGGGCTAGGAGATATATTTTATATGTGAAATAGTTTTAAGTGTGCAATATTCCAAGCTCTTGGGATCATTTCGCCGTCCAGGGTTTGTAGTCTATAAGCTCCCTGGCCGACTATTGAGTCAATCAGGTGGGGACCTTCCCAGGTTGGGGCCAATTTGCCAGCATTCTTCTCTTTTGTGTTTTTGAAAAACTTTTCTGAGAACAAGGTCTCCTACCCTGAATACTCTAGCTTTGACAGTCTTGTTGTAGCTTTTTGCAACTCTTTGCTGATATGCTACCATTCTAATGATGGCTGCATTTCTTAGCTCTTCCGTCAAGTCCAGGTTGTCCTCCATTAGAGGTATATTGCTTGTTATTGTATTCAGGCTGCATCTGGCTGATGGAATATCGACCTCAGCTGGGATTACTGCTTCACATCCATAGACCGAGGAGTAGGGGGTTTGGCCTGTGGGTGTTTTAGGCGTGGTTCGGTCAGCCCAAAGGACCAAGGGAAGTTCTTCAGCCCATCTTCCTTCCTTTCTTTCTAGCTTCTTCTTTAGGCAACTGATTATTACTTTGTTGCTAGATTCTGCCTAGCATTTTGTTTTTGGATATCCTGATGTCCTGCTGATAGAGAAAAAAGGAGACAAGTAATCGTGTTAGATTATTGGAGCATGTTTGTGTCAAGCTTCACATTTTGTGTTGTAGTCCAAGCAATTGGCCCTCAGTGTTAGCCAATAATAGTCAGCCCAGAGCACTTTGCTGGCCAGGCTTCTTCCTCTTTGTGGTTGACACAACATCCATCATGTCTGTCCTGGAGATCTTGGTTAGTTTTGTGTGGTTCAAGACATCTCAAGTATGGTTCAACCCTGAGCCTTGCTATGAGAGCTTTGTATCGAGCTTCATTGTTGACAATTTTGAATACACAGCTTACAACGGGCGCTATTATGTCCCTTTGTGGCGATTTTAGTACTAAACCTAATCATGTCCCCTGCATGTTGGTTGCCCCATATGTAAACATGGTTCATCCCTGACCGGAGGTCTAGGTGTCTAATTGGTTTAAAGTTTGATTCTAGGTTAGGACTGAAATCAGCCACAAAGTTTACTAGGGCATGGGATTTGATTATTATCATGGGTTAAAGGTGATATCATATGTGCTTAGGCTGAATGACTACTTGGTCATCTTACTGCCTGACAGTGCAGGCTTCCTCACGACAGGTTTAATGGGGAGGTTAGTTCTGACTATAATAGGGCGACATTCATAGTAGGGACGAAGTTTAGTACATGAAATAATTATATCTAAAACATATTTGTCAAGAAAGTAATACCTCATGTCCGCATCTAGTAGACTTTTACTTACTGAATAGGCTGGGTGTTGCTGATCATCATCTTTCCTGACAAGGACTCTACTGACGGTTGTTTCAGTCACAAGAATGTGTAAACTGATAGTGGTTGCCTTTTGCCTGGCCAGGCCAGTAACAGAGGAGTGAAAATATAGTTTGTAATGTCATCTCATGAACAGGAGTCCACACAAATAATTGTGTTTTCCTTTCAGGGATGTTATAGAAAGCTTTGTATGTTTCCGAGGGCCTCGATAAGAATTTGTCCAGGGCTGTAACTTTTCCTGCCAAGCGAGAGCTTTTTGATGCCCCTGACTGACTTTGGTGATTAGAGCTCCAGTTTTCTTTAATCTGTTCAGGACAGGCTTCTATGCCTCTTTTGGTTTCCTTGTAACTCATAAACTTATCACATGGCACACAATGTTTTGTATTTGATAGGACTGAAATTATATCATATCTTCCAAAATAGTCACAAGTAGTTTCTTAATGATTCACATAAATTATTCAATTACAACTATGTTGACTAGCTGGTCAGGATAGATTGTGTCTTTAATTGTCCAGGCATTATCAACCATTAAAGGTAACAATTCCATTGGTTCAAAGTTTTTAGTTTTATGCTACAAAAGTTTGAAACATAATAAGGAAAAGTTAACGAGTAATAATGTGAGAATTCATTAAGGTAGTGTGATGATAGATCTAAGCATATCGGGATCGATTGGTCGAGCCAGGCCAATTATCTTTTCAAAACAGTCAGGCCAGGCTGATTTTCTATCCAAAATCAGTCATGTCAGGCTTGACTAACACTAGTGTATCAGGAGAGATTAAAAATATCATATGTAAGATGGTTATATTTTTTTTTTTTTTTTTTTTTAAAAAAAATTTGATCCTTAGTTGACATATATATTTAAATGTTATATAAAGGATAAGGACTTATCTGTGTAGAAATATTTGAACACCTATGTTCGGCCAGGATAAATTATATTCTGACCAGACTTTGTGCAGCTTGGAAACATTTGGCTGGGGCATTCTAGCCAGGCTAGCAGATGACGACCAGGCATCAGCCATGAGGGGGAATGAAGGACAGCCAATCATAGTAGCCCTGCACAATAATTCTTGGTAGAACTTTCTCCCCTGCATGAAATTTTCCTAGAACAGTCCTTATGATTTGTTCCTGGGCTATTGCGTTATATAGTGTTAGTAAACATTCCCTGTCCTGATAAGACTGGGTCTCAGTGTTGTCTTCTTTCATCTTTCTTGTTGGTGACTTTTAAGCTGTTTGGTCGGGGCTAAGTTGTCCAGCCAGACTTGTATTTTGATGTTCAAGGCTTTGAATTTCCTAAGAACATAAAATTATTAGAATTAACAAAATCTAAAATTTAAATGTAGAAGTAAGATCAAAGTACCAAAATTTTAAGATATATTATTTAGAGTTTGCGAAACTTGTATTGGATATGAGAAAGACTTATCTTTGAATTTCTTTAGAAATAAATTTTCACTTGAACTCCGCATTCTCCTAAGCAATGTTATACTTGTTGTTATTGGAAGGGCTTCTAGCTTGTCTTGACAATATTTCTCTTGGATTCAACGTTTGTAGTGTAGAGATGGAATTTTTTGTATCGATCTTTCTTAAAGCTCTCAAAACTTGTTGTGGAGAAGAAAAGATATTGCGAATAATGTATAGGAATGATAAACTAGTTGCCCCACGGTGGGCGCCAATTGTTTTGACCGGATTTTACGCAGCTGGAATCCGGCCGGGCATTCTAGGGTATTCCTACCGGGGTAGATTATGGTGAGGTTAACTAGTATCATCCTATTATGATGGTATTGTGGTTGTACCTTTGCAGGGTTGATTATAAAGTAAAAGGAAATAAATTAAAAGTAAAGAATAATAAAAAGGGACATGACACAATGATTTATACGTGGAAAAACCCTTGAATGGGAAAAAACCACGGGCACCAAGCCAGGAGAGGATTTCACTATGTATTTTGCGTAATATAAGAACAATGTTGTAATTGCTAAATAATTGTAGTATTTGCTTAAGGTAGAGTAGATGAGAGTGGGATAAGATGTCCCTTGAATGAGCTTCATCCCTTCTTATTTATAGTGACCGTTGGAGAGCAACAACCCCTTCCTTAAGATGTGGTGGTTGTTGCTAGTTTGTAGGTAAGACTCCTTAAATATAGTTGACTTTTCCTTATTAGTTGCTGCTACCTTATGCTCATCCTTCTAGGGTTTTGATCTTCACCTCATGCTTATAAAGATGTGGACTTAGTCTCCCTTGATTATAAGAACTACCCTTGACTTAGTTTATTTCAACATGTGCTTAATTGCTTAGCCCCCAATATTTGTAAATATCTTCTCCATATTATATGTTGGTCGTCCACTTCATCCCTAGATACCTCTCTCCTGGCCTGTATCAATGCCTCACAAAGCTAAAACGCTTTGTACGCAAGCTTTGATCGTGTCTTTGTTGTACCCTGACAATGCCTGTTGTACTTGGTGTACCACGACAATGCCTGCTGTCTTCTTTATCTTGTCTTTGACTTATAATAATGCCTGACCTGAGTTGTACCACTGATCGTATTTTCGATATGATGCCCTGTTACTTTGATATAGTCTTCTAGCCTGTCTCCTTGCCTGGACCGCTACGTTGAACTCGCCTGAACGGTAATGCTGAGGCTGAATTATAGACTGACGGTAGTGTACAATATCAGGCTCAACACCCTTTCTTTCTGAGAAGTTCATATCCTCTGGCAATAGTGTATTCCCTCCCTTTTTATGTTATCCACCTTTGCTGCTGGTATGATTCCCTAAATAGGTCTTTGGTATGGCAGATCTTCCTCCATGACCAACTGGAATTGCTGGTATGAGTGTACTCTAGCCAATCCTTTCCCTTTATGTATATTTGATTGACCCATTTGACCCATAGATGGTCAGATTTCGATGCTAACCACCATACCAGTTTCCCCACAACCGCCTTGTTCTATTGAATGTCATCCTTCAGTCCAAGACCCCCTTCCTTTTTAGGTTTGCATACCTTCTCCCATGAGACAAGGGGTGCCCTCATATAATCTAATCCCCTATCCCAAAGGAAATTACGGCATGTAGATTCTATTCTGGTGATCACTCCAGTAGGTTGTATAAATATGCTAGCCCAATAGTTGTGTAGCGTCTTAAGAACTGCATGAACCAGAGTCAATCTCCCAGCATAGGAAAGTTTCCTTGCTCCCAAGTTTCTTATTCTCTTCATTATTTTATCAATCAAAGGTTTATAGTCTTTTGCATTGAGCCTTGTGGTTTTGATTGGAACTCCAAGATATTTAAAAGGCATAGCTCCTTCCACCATCCTTGATATTTGGAGAATTTCCTTCTTCAAACTATATTTAACCCTATTAAAATAGGCATTAGACTTTCCTTTACTCATATTAAGGCCAGAAGATTTGGAGAAAGTAGCAAAAGTCCTGAGAATAGTCATGATTGAAGGGACATCTCCTTTTCAAAACAAGAGCAGGTCATCTGCAAACATTAGGTGTGTCAGTTTCATTGGTTTGCAAAGGGAATGATACCCGAAGTCAGCATTATCTGTAGTATGTGCAAGCAGTCTTGAAAGATATTCCATGCACACAGTGAAAAGTAGGGGGAAAAGAGGATCACCTTGTCTTAAACCTCTCTGCCCTTTAAAAAATCCAAACACGTTGCCTTTGAGATTAAAGGAATAGGTTGCAGTTGTGACATATTGCATAATCCACCCTTTAAATTGAACTGGAAAAATTAAGGCACTAAGCATCTGATCTAAAAATTCCCAGTCAATGGTGTCATAAGCTTTCTATAGATCCATTTTGAACAGGCACCTTGGAGAAACAGCCTGCCTCTCATATAGTCTGATAATGTCCTGGAAAATGAGGATAATCTCCATGATGCCCCTCCCCTGAATAAACCCTCCCTGATTTTGAGCAATCAGTCCAGGCAAAATTTTAGCCAACCTGTTGCATAAAAGTTTAGAGATGCACTTATATATGACATTAAAACATGCAATTGGCCTATACTGGATAACACTTGTGGGTCTTTCAATTTTTGGGATCAGAGTAACCAAAGTGGCATTAGTTTGCTTCAGAATATGTCCTGACTCAAAAAATCCATGATAGCACTAGTGACCTCTTTTATCACTATATCCCAACTATCTTTAAAAAATTTGCTCGAAAATCCATCAGGGCCAGGTGCCTTGTAATCAGGAATATGGAATATGACATCTTTAACCTCTTCTTTGGTGACAGGGGCTAACAGGATCTGCTTGTGGACATTAGTACACACATTGCCTTTTTTAACAATAGTCTTGTTGAGCTTTGTGATAGGAGCTCTTGTCCCCAGAAGCATCGGGTAATAATCCAAAAAGGCATTGTGGATCCCTTCTTGATCATTATAAGTGTTATTATTGTGTCCTATAATTTGACAGAAATAATTCTTGTGCCTTCTTGCTTTTATAACACCATGGAAATAGGCAGTGTTTGAATCCCCATCCTTAATCCAGTGAGCTTTAGCCTTTTGTTTGAGAAACTCCATCTTAGCAGCAAGCAAGGAGATTGAAACCTGGTGAGCATCATACTCCTGCTTCATTAACACCTCATCCCCTAGATTAGCAATAAGTTTCTCCTGAATTTAAGTCAGCCTGAGTTGAGTTATATGTTGGAGTATGTGTCCTCAACAATAGTGCGATCACATGTTTAAATCTCATATTAAGAATACGTAAGGGATGATTAATTATATAGTCAACTGATCAACATTTACTAGTAATGATCAGCTAACTAGAGTTAGACATTACTGTCGTTTGACGGTGGTGGTCAGTTGATCCCTTAAGGTCACACCTAAAGGACAATTCCCTTAATAGACAAATTGATTAATTGTATGACGATACAAATTGATCAATTCCTTAAAATTGAACAATTCGTTTGTGAGAGAGAATATTGATATCTTATTGTAATGAGATTAAATAAGATTTATTTTAGTAATTGAATACTTTATTACTAAAATTGATTATTGTTTGAGAAACAATTGAGATGAGAATGAATGGTTAATTATAATTACAAGATGTTGTGAATTATAATTAAGTAACCCATTTTATTTATGTGATCAAGTATCACTAGTCAATTTATTAGATGTAATTTAATTAATTTATAAAATGATATTTATGTGACAAATATGAATTAAATTAATTAATAACATGTATCATACTACATATGACATATTGTGTGACAATTGACAAATTGACAAAATAAATTGGTAGTCCATTTTATGGAGATTGAACCGAAATGGAGGGAGTATTAGTGGGTTATGGTTGTTTTATTTTATTTGATAAAATAGCATGATGATGCCTACCTACAAATAGCCTTACACCTATTCTTACACATCTTACACATCCATTTCTTGTGAACACAAAAAGGAAAAAGAAAGATGCCCTCTTTGGACATACCCTACCCGGCCTCCACCTCCCCTTTATGAGAATTTTTTGTTCTCATTTTTCCATTCACACATTTTCATACTACATGCTTTTGTGGTTGATATTGGAAGGAAGGTGAATAAGAAACAGAAAGAGATGGATGGATTGAAAAAGAATATATATAAAAAAAAAGACAAAAATGATATTGAAAAAGATGGAAAGTCGAAATCTCTTATTACACCTATTCTTATCATTCCATATTACTTGAGGAGAAGAACTTGTTGATGTGAGTGAGTTTGTGTCATACTTGGCATTGTGCATCATCTTTAATGTTGGGTTGAGTAGTGGAATTTGGTTACTTTTGATTGTGTTCGGTGCTAGCTTGGCTTTTACCTCCACATATCCAAATTATTTTGCCCCTTCTTACCCAATTACCTCACCTCACATTCATATGTAAGTCCTCGGCATGTGTTTTGGACCTCGATTGGTTGGAGTGTATATGTACGGTAGCTAGAGATATCTATCATGTTAGATTGCATGCATGCTTTTGTAGGTCGTAGTTAGCTGAGTGACTATTTTCATTCTCTCTTACAAAAATCTATACTCATCTTGGTTTGTATTACACACTTTATATTTAGAGCTTGCTTATGTTGAAATCGTTCTTATGCTATAATATATGCTTTGATTAATATATTTCTTGCCTCGGTTAATATCATTCTAGTCGTTTTATGTCTATTCTCGTCTTTTCGATGATGTCAAGAGGGGGAAGAAATGACCATGATTAAGTATTTGCCTAAGCTTGCTCCTTGTCAGAACCTTTAATCTCTTAAGGTTCTTAGATGCTATACTTTGTATATAATTGTTTGATATTGCGTTGATCTTTATCTATAAAGATGACGGTATTATATTGAGGGGGAACTACATACTTAGTCACAATTTTAGGAGACTTGTCATCATCAAAAAGGGGGAATTTGTTGAACCATATAGATATATATATGCTTATGTTTTGATGATGTCAAGAGTGCTTTATATACTATATACTCGTTGCGCATAATTGTTTGTTTAGTCTTTTAGATTGGACTTACTAATCGCAAGCATTAAAGAATTGTGATGGAAGTATACAAGAACATATTGTGATCAAGCCCTCAATCACAGATCAAGATATTACAATATAGTGAAAGAGTTATTCAAGCGTCGTGAGAAGATAAAGCTCATTTAAAGATTGATCAAGCTTGAATAATGAAGTAGCCTACAGTCGAAGATCTCCTAACGAAGATTAGAATAGCGCGTAGGTGATTATCTTGTACTGGTAACGTAAGAATGAGTTTCTTAGATTGGTAAAGTTATAGCCTCAGAGCTATAACATTGCTTATATAAGAGCTCAATGTGATAGCTCTTCTACTATAACATTGACATGTGAAGTTTATAAAACACACGACAAAATAGTTTTTAAATTGTTTTTGGAAAACCGTTTTAAATGTTTTAGTAAAAGTATTTATTTTACAAGGGAGCTTATTTTAATATTGAGTATGGTTGTACTATGTGCTTATAATTAGTAATTATGATTGAATCAACTTATGAGTTGAGGCATCTTGCTAATTAGGGTTTCTAGTTTCTACATACTCTAAAATACCCTAAACCTAATTAATCTTACCTAGGCTTTTCGTGAAGGAGGATTGGGCTATGAGTCGTTTCTTTCTTATACACGGTTACTCTTTGTACAAGTTAGGGTTTTGTGTAAATCTTTATAATATTTGATTAGAGATTTAATATCTCTTTTATATTATTTTGATTTATTCTTTCCTAACTTAAAAGATATTATTTTTGCAAAGATAGAAGGAAAAGATTGAGTAAATCATTAAAATAATATTTTATTAGAGATTTGTTATCCTTTTATTATTTGATTTATTTCTTTCTATATTAAAAAAATATTAGGGATGAATAGTGCCGCGTGAACAGTACCGTGAATAGTAAAACGTGAATAGTTATTTCTTTCTTGTGCAATAAGCCTTTGCTTGGATAAGAGTTAAGGTATTAGGATAATATCTTTATCTCCTTATATTATTGATGCGTGTCATTTCTATGATGTTTTATACCTCATTTTACACGCATTTCAGAGCTCAATTGTGTAGTTTTATGCTACTATTTGCCCAATTTCGTCTACTTTCGTATTTTTATGTAATATTGCAGATTTATGCAGAAATGAGTAGAAATCAAGCCGAATCCGTCCCCGAGTACCTTGCATTGCATTTGACGTGAAGTATTTACTCAAGGAATGAGCTTGGTGCGCATTTCGAGGCCCGGAAGACAAATCCACGAAAATTTGGAAGTCAAGTATCAGCTACTTCAGTCAATCGACCGCTGCCTTCAGTCGATCGACCAGAGCACGAGTCCAGAAGGTACTGTTTAGTGCAGACCAGTCGATCGACCGGTCACAGTGGTCGATCGACCACACCGCTAATCTGCGTGAATTAAAAGATCGAGAATTTAGAAGCCCATTGTATTTTAGGTTTTGGAATAAAGTTACGTGATAATTCTATATAACGTAACCTACTCACATTGATACAAGGATCGAGTTATGATTCAGTTTTCTATTCAAGTTTTAGCATTCAGTTTTTAGGAAATAATTAGGGTTTGGTTTTCGAGTTTAATCATTCAATACAATTCCTTTCGTTCGTGTTTCTGATCTTCTGCCTGCAATTCTTCTGCTGGTATTCCTTTGTTCCATAATTTCAGTTTTATTGCTTTATTATCGTTCGTAGTATAGAAATTGCTAGTTAGTTTCCCCAAGGCCAAAATTATCGTTTTAAGTTATTTGTTTGTTCAATTATTTCAAGCATGAATTCAGTAGTTTATTTTATTAAACTTGTTGTTGTTTTCGTAATAGTCATGAGTAGCTAAATTATTCGTGCTAGGATGTAGGGAATCTGTAGGTTAGGCGGCATTAAAATTAGTATGACCTGAAATCGCACGCCGGTCGATCGACTGGGTTCCATGGTCGATCGACTGGCCACGCTGAGATTGTTTTCGTTTTAATTGATTTAAATTCTATATTTGACGAATCGAGTGCACGCGACTAGTTGAATGCTTAGGAAATGACTGACCCATTAGATCGAAAGATAGGGAAGGTTGTTAGACTACCAATTAAAATGACTAAACTATGCTAAGATCGAAAGATAGGTAAAGTTTAGGCTTTTTAGTCACTTTTCAGGACGAGAGTCAGTACTAGTGATATTAGGGACCTGTAGCGAGAACGAAAGATGCTACTTGTTAAGACTGGACCGAGAGGACTTCTTATTTTCCCGTCTCACGTGATTTATTTCAGACCTACCTAGTATGCTTCCGAAACTACAGTGAACCGAACATCTTAGTACCCCTTTTATTATTTGACTTAATTTATTTCTTTTATTAGCACGTTTAATTGCCATTAGTTATAGACCAAATCAAATCAAAACCTCCCCCACTTGTTACTTTAAAGACTTAATTCAGACAACTATTGATTGCATCGCCTCCCTGTGGTTCGACCCTGTTACCACTAGCTTCTGTTAGTTTTAATAGGTATTATAAATATTATCTTTGGTGCACACAACGACGGGCATTTAATTTTGGCGCCGTTGCCGGGGAGGCAATTGTTTAAAATTTTTAGTTGTTTTTATTTCAGTCTTTCTCTTAGTTTAAGGGACATCTGTTCCTTAAACTTTTCTCATATTCTTCTTGTAGTTTCTTCTTATGCGCAGGTCACAGGGCGGTGAATTACTACCATTCGATCCTGAGATTGAGAGAACTTTGCGCGTGAAGAGGAGATTGTTTCAAGAACAACAGTCAGAGGAAGAGCCTGGTTCTCATTCCAGTTTTTACGAGAACGAGTTGTTCAAGGAGGATCCACGTTCATCTCCTGTTTCCACTTCTTCAGTCGAGACTGTCACATCTCCAGATTTTCCAGTCATGGCTGAAGAAGCAAGTATAGCCAGTCACTCTGAGCCGACAGCTGAGAATCTTTACAAAGGATTCGCATTACCAGGGGAGGACAGAAAATTCGAGCCGAAGCCTTCTTATATCAACTTGGTTGAGAGAAACCAATTCGGGGGAGCTGCAAATGAAGATGCAGCCAAGCACATGGAGACATTCATTGATTACTGCTGTTCCATACCCCCACCAGCCGGTGTGACCCAGGACCAGGTGAAGGAAACCATGTTCATATTCTCCCTTCGTGATGCTGCAAGGGAGTGGTACAGAGACCTGGATCGAGCTGCAAATGGGATCACCGATTGGAATTCTTTGGCCCTAGCATTCTACAAGAAGTATTTCTCTGCCTCGAAGACTAATGCCATTAGAGCTCTGATCACGAGCTTTAAACAGGGTCCTGATGAGAACTTTCATGAGGCGTGGGTCCATTTCAAGAAGCTGGTGTGAACTATTCCGCACCATGGGTTTAGAAGTGAAGCCTATGTAATCAATTCTATAATGGGCTCTTTGACGATCAGAGGGCTATCCTGGATGCGGCAGCTAGTGGCAGATTCCAGGAGAATGTTGGAGAGACTAAGGGGTGGAAAATTATTGATGATTTGGCCACCCACAAAGCTGAGTATGGGAATTCCAGAGGAAATCAAAGGAGGAGTGCTGAATCTCCTTCTGTAGCTACATTAGAGACTCTCACGGCGAGATTTGATAAGTACGAGTTGGGATGAGCTTCGAAAGGAGGAATCTATCATGTGAATGCTGTGTCAGACGGTCCTTTCGTCTGTAAAAGATATGGAGCTGAGGGACATGTTTCAGACAACTGTCCTAACCCCTTTGAGTCTTGTGCTGCCTTTCAACATTATAGGCAGACAAATACTTATTTTGAGCCGAATACCCATCCGAACTTGAGGTGGAGTAGCCAAAATGTCCTGAATCCAACTCCACCTCCACAGCAGCAGCAGCAGCAGAATTATGTGCCCCCTCATAAGCAACAACAGTTCCAAAAGCCTCCGTATGTCCCTCAGCAGCAGCAGCAATCCCAAGGTTCCGAATTTGCCGAAATGAAAAACTTGTTGCTGAAAGAGTCACAAGCTAGAGAGGCCGGGATGAAGATGTTAGAGAGCCAAATTGCTCAATTGGCAAGAAAGAATACAACTCGAGCTCCGGGACAATTACCGACGCAGACTGATCAAAAGGAGATCCTTAATGCCATTACTTTGAGGAGTGGGTCTACCCTTGATGGGCCCGCTATGGTCGAGGACATTGCTGAAAAAGATGAGGCGGAACCGAGTCAGAAGAAAGCTGGAACGAACAGTGGAAGAAAAAGACGATTACCAGGTATATCAGTCGATCGACTGATATACCCAGTCGATAGACCATTTCGCGATATACAGTAGCTTCTGGTCCTGTAGAAGTCAGTCGATCGACTGACATACATGGTCGATCGACTGACAACGCTGCTGATGGTGAGTCTTTTCGTCCTCCAATGCCCAATAACTTGAGGGACCACTTGTTTCGGGATGCGACTGCTCTGAAAATAATGAGGCAAGACCCAAATGTTGATGGGTCAGTTCCGATTCCGAAGTACGACCCGATGTCGATTAATGGTTCATATTTGAGACGGTCTGAAGAAGGGTCAAGCTACAACAAAGAGAACGTGGTGGATTTTCAGCCTAAGTCCACTGATGCCGGAATGAGAGACCTAGAGGAGAGGTCTAAGTTGCTTCTTACAACCCCTTATTGTAGATACCCAGTATCTGCTGAGACTCCAACAAACACCCGATGATTATCGGACTACAACATGTTTTGGGATCGCAGCGTTTGATCGACAGTTTGTGTACGACTTTACGTCGGAAAACTTAAAACGATTTCGAAAACAAAACATTTCAAAACATTTCAAAAATACCTGGAGTGTTTAATGCACGACGACGGGGTCGCAATGACACTAACTAGAGTCAAAACCGACACCGGACCAAAAAACCGACTCAAAAATTCAAATCCTGACTCCAACAACGAGTCAAACCGAGTCAAACACAAAAACCAAAAATATCTCAAGCCTTCTATACTAAGTTTTCCCGGATTCATGTTGGTCAAGTACCAAATATGTGACTACAAAACCTAGGATAGAACAAATCATGATTGCGTTTGTTGTGATAGTGACAACACAACTCGAAGTGCCGCGACGTGGCTCGCGCCTCTTTGAGCAGCCCAGGTGGCCACGTCGCTCAAAACTCACACAACCACTCATTCTCCTATAAATACCCCTCAAATGCCACCCATTTGAGATTTACGCGAGTGTCCGCCCCCTCTTTTCTCCCTTAAAATTCTCGACTCGACTTCTTAAGTCACAACCCGACGCGTGTTTACGACCTACCGATCATAAACACAAGCCTTACACATTGTTTGGTACCGTCATCGTGCATTAAATAACTTGTCCAACCACTTTGACCACTACACCATCACTAAACTTTTAAAACACTCTTTTACTTACCAAAATGGTTTTAAACCGAGTTTTTTCCGATCAAACGAGTTATTACACTTACGTCGGTCACTCGCCATAACCAAACATGTAAGTATGAGGGTGTAAAATCTTATTTTATTATGTTTTCATTTGTTTCATGACTCTAACATGCTAAAACATGCATAACATGAACCAAAACATGGAATAAACGAGCCAAAACTGTTTTTTGGTCTGAGGCAGAAGCCCCTTAGGTCGCCAACTGGCTCGCGCCTAAATGGGGTGATCAGACCAGAGATCAACCGTGTGTGTTCTCGTCACTTACCTTAAACCATTTTTCATATTTGTAATCGGTTTTTACCATTTCAAGTATTTTCGAAACCCTTTTGTTTCATTTCACATGTTTTAACCATAAAGCATTCTTCACCCTTGGTTCTTCATACCATGACGGTTAAATCCGTGTTTCGGTGATAATATTTGGTTAATGACATTTAAGAGGTATTTTAAAGCCTTTTATTTCATTTCTTTACATTTTCAAACAAACATATTAGTCACCAACACGAAATCATCCTTGGTTCTATATATTATGCCGGATTTTAACCCGGGTACGATGATGAGTACCGACTAATTACATTCAAAATGGACTTAAAACAATTAGTCCATAATCATTTTCAAAACTATTCATGTCAAGCTTGTCAAATCGAACCCGACATCGAATATTATCAAACAATGATGATTATTCGAGTCTAGTTCTCCAAATCAACAAATGCGGTCTAAACGACCCTTTCAAAATCAAACCGGGTTAAAATACCCATTTTCAATACGTTTCATAACGTTTTCTAAACAGTCAGAACACGGCATACAGCCGTTGGCTAACCCGCGCCTTAAGCAGACCTTTTTCTTCTCATTTTCAAAACCGAGGGGAGGCCCCTTACACACGCCGGTGGCTCGCGCCTCTTATAGCCGTGCTGTGCAGGGCCTCCCCTTCCAGCATTAGTCTAGGACGATC
Source organism: Silene latifolia (assembly GCF_048544455.1). NCBI lineage: Eukaryota > Viridiplantae > Streptophyta > Magnoliopsida > Caryophyllales > Caryophyllaceae > Silene > Silene latifolia. The sequence goes on from NC_133533.1 coordinate 92,961,452, forward strand.
CCGACTCCGGTTAACCCGGATATAGGACGGATCAGATGACTATTCGATTATTCAAAACCATATTTGCAAAATGCCTTACTAAGACAAATGGATCATGTTATGCACCCTAAACCTAATACGGTAAATGGATGTTTAATTTCCGTCTTGCATGCAAATCAACCATTAATCCAACTCGACATCTTATACTTGATACTTGGATTAAATCAACCGACTTTGAAAGCTCTCACATGTTAGGTTTAAAACATTGGACGCGCATTCATGCATTTAAACCATTTTATCAACTTTTGCATTCAACCAACCAAGATCGATCAGTAGAGGCCGCTAAACGCAGGCGGGATTGGGTGTCTGATTAAAGGGCTTCCCAATATGTACCTTCACCTCTTACTCAGAAACTTTGGATAGTGGACGACCTTATCCGGGCGTCGACGAGTCATTCTAGAGATAGGATGCTAAAGAGGGACGATTTCCTTATCTTTAGTACCTATGTCAAACGCTGCTTTGTGCTTCGATTTGACCGAGGTATAAAGTGGAATTCGAACGGGTTCCAGGCATCCCACAAATGCTTGGTTGCGACTCCGAACATCTCTAATCGTTTCGAGACCCTTACCGAGACGAAACCGACCGATCTAAAAACGATCCGGTCGAAAGCACCTTTACGCCGCCGAGCGTGGCTTTCAAAAAGACCGTTGCGCGTCCGCAGATCGAACCGGACCCGCAGGTGAGCCATGTCCACAGATTGGCGACTCCGCTGGGGAAAACTAGGACACTTACTTCTTTGTGATCCCTAGATGGTGAGACTCGAACGAGGTCTTGGTTGGAATGCATTAATTGATATTACGGTCACGGTCGGGTTCCTTGTCCTGGCCCACAACCTAACCTTTATCGACCAATTGGCTCGTCTCGTCGGCGTGAGTTATCTCATCACCGCGTTTTGAATCCCGATTGAGTCAAGCATACCATTGCCGTTACACATTTTTGTTTCGTCAAAGAGCTTTCATCACTCTCGAGCACGAGGCTAGGGCACCCTCCTTACACATTTTGTTTGGATTGGTATCCCTCTCGCAAATCGGGGTTTGATTGCTTGGTGTGTAACCCACCCTTTTAAGCCAAAACCCGTGTCAGCATGATGCATAATATAATGAAACTGTGAGTGCTTATGTGCTACTTGATCATAAGTCCTTCCGTGTCATTTTCAAACTTTCAAAAACACATTTTGCGCCGTTATAATGGCCATTTCAAACCTTGGTCTTTCGCCAACCGATGCACGCCTTTCTAGGCCGTCGTAATGACGATTTTCAAACTCGGTTTTGTATAACCATTTCCACACGCCTTTCTAGGCCGTCGTAATGACGATTTTCAAACTCGGTTTTGTATAACTATTTCAACACGCCTTTCTAGGCCGTCGTAATGACGATTTTCAAACTCGGTTTTGTATAACCATTTCAACACGCCTTTCTAGGCCGTCGTAATGACGATTTTCAAACTCGGTTTTGTACAACCATTTCAAAATCACCTTTTTACGCCGTCATAATCGTCGCGTCTAGACACGGATTTTAACTCGTTTCGCGCCGACAATGGCTCTTTCGAAACCCGAGAAAAGCACACGCCCTTTTTCTCGAAACACTTTCGGGATCCCGAGGACCATGCACCGTCCCCGAGACCTCTTCAAACATTTCAAACTCGATTTTCAAAACATACAATTTTGAATTTCAAAACCGTCATGGGAAGCAACACACCGATTTCCGAGACGACCCCAAACTCAAACCGTCTTTTGCAAATAAACTTAAGACAACCCTTTTTCAACTAATCGACTTGCGGAGATTTCTATCTTCGGAAGCCGCCCATTAAAGCGACAAATGAATCTTTTGAAAATTTCTATTTTCGAAAACTTCAGTCCACCATTCCAATTCCGCCTCGTGTCTATCGAGTCAAAGCAAACGTACTTATGGGTCTTTACTTATGAGTCGTCTCGCCACGAGACCCGTCCAATGGCGTTACGCCGTTATGTTGGACTCGTGTCTATGTTAGACTCGTGTCAAAGGTTCGGTCAAAAACCGTCACGTTATAAATCGAGTCAGCACCGAGGGACCACACATGGTCGCCCCGTCTTGTTGAGTCGATCTTGGTCTCGTCCTCTGTGTTGTCTGCGTTCAGTCTTGGAACCGTGTCGGATTGAGTTGTAATGTGAGCCGTTTTTCTGCCTCAGAGCCATGGCCCCGTCTTCAGCTTCGTCCAACAACAACAATGATAACAACGGAGATGTCACAACTGATTAGCTAGCCAGCCTACTTACCGCTCTTAAGGTCATCTTGGATCGCGTCGAGACCCGTATCGACGCCCTGGAGAACAAGGAAGTTGGGGAACATAATACCCCACCTCCCGACGAGACCGAGTAGAGGTGAAACTCTTGCGCGAACAACTCCTAGCCCCGGGTAACAACATCCACCTTGAAAATAACCGAAGGTTCGAACTCGTTGGGGACCGGTTACTGACAACTTCACCCCGACCGATGTGCCTAAGTTCAAGGGAGTGGAGGACCCACTCAACCACATCCGTGCTTTCAAAGACTACATGGCCATTAAGGGGGTCAAACAGGAACTTTTTACCAGGATCTTCCCATCCTCTTTGGAGCCAATTCCTCGCCAATGGTACTACTCCTTGGACCCGAAAAACCTTACCACCTGGGATGAAATCGCAGTTGAGTTTGCCAAACAGTATGCCGACAATGTCGAGATCCAGGCCAACACCCGTACTCTCGATGTGTTAACCCAAAACGACAAAGAGGGGTTCACTGAGTTCCTAACCCGTTGGAGGAGGGTGAGCACTCAGTTGGTTAGTAAGCCGAGGGAATCAACTCTGGTGAAAAAATTTGTCAACAACCTCCGCCCGGTTTATGCCAACCTGCTGAGGTATCAAAATATCAAAACTTTTCAAGATCTGCAGATTCTGGGGACACGTATCGAGGACGACCTCCTAAAGGGTGTCTTAGCAAAGACCACAGGCAGGGGTTATCAAGGATCCACCTCAACCGGATCTCGCCCTTACGGTCAGACAAACAAGATTGATGAGGTCAACCTCGTCGAACCATCTGCCAAGAAAATTGAACGCCCCTAGAGAGTGTTCACCAACATAGGGTCAACTTATGCGAGTGCCTTGAAAAGGCTCATGGACCAAGGAAAGCTACAACCGATCGGGCCCACCCCGGACCCGGCCGACGCCAAGAAATCCCGATTTTGGAACCCCAACGCCTACTGCCAATATCATCGAGGGAAAGGGCATGATACCGAAAATTGCTTCAAACTTAAGCACCTCATTCAAGACATGATTGAGAAGGGAGATTTGCCTATACCCCCACCAACTAAACCAAACAACAAGACGAATCCTCTGGGAATTCACGCCATCTCTGACGATGAGCCGACCCTAGACTGCTCTCATCTAATCTTGCCAATTGACGATGAGGTGAATGTTCTGGAAAAGGACCCTTTAGATGGAGTGTTCGTATTCAGTGCTGCCACTATGGTCACTATGTTTCAGGAAGTTGAGGAGGCCATTGCCAGCCTTTCTGAGAGAATCACCCGACTCGACGACGCCTACCGTCGACTCATCTTCAATCCCCCTAAGACCACGTCCGCGGAGAATTCCCCAAGCATTCAAAACTACCCACCCCAGGATGGATTGCTCCCGCGACCATTCTGGCATAGGCCCCACGAAAATCACCTTCAAAATAACCACCTTCATGAGAATTACCCTCAAAATAACTACCCTCAAAATAATTACCCCCACAAAAATCGCCCTCACAAAAATATTCCCCACAAGAACTACCCACCGAGGAATACCCCTCCGAGGTATCCTCGAGACCCTGAAATTAACGGCATATGGCGGGATGATGTTGAGGATGTCTATGTCGTCCCGGGAAAGGAGGAGCGGACGAAGGAAATCGGACATCTCACCCGGTCCGGACGTCCCTATCAGAATCCGAGCAACCCAGCGGTCGTTCCAACGACGAATGACCAAATCGTCCCAGAGGTGGACACTCAACCAAAGGCTCCCGAGAACTCAATCCTGAAACAGCTCCAGAAAGCAAAGGCCGAGATCTCAATTTGGCAACTGATCGCAACGTCTTTTGAGCATCGACAGGCCTTGCTGCAGGCCTTGGGAAAATTAACCGTGCCCTCCACCTCTTCCCCAGAAGAAATAGTGGCACACATGACGAGAGACGCCCCTGATATGAGCAACCCGGTCGTCTTCTCCGACGAGGATATCCCCCTGTTCGGAGCCAACCATAACCTGGCCCTGTACATCACTGTGCAATGCCTCCAAAAGAACATACCAATGGTCCTCGTGGATGACGGTTCCGCCGTGAATGTCATTCCTCTCAAAACTACCCACAGGCTGGGTATTAAGGAATCTGATTTAATCCCAACGAATCAAGGAGTACGCGCCTACGACGACACTCGTCGCAAGGTCGCTGGGCTTATCACTCTAGCCGTCGCAACCGGGCCACTGGAAAGACAAACCAGTTTCCAATTGGTCGACATCGACGCATCCTTCAACATGCTCCTGGGACGTCCCTGGATTCACGCCGTCAAGGCGGTCACATCAACACTTCACCAAAAGATCAGGGTCCCCTTCAACGGGAAAACGATCACGATTCCCGCTTCCCCAATCAAAGCGGTCATGAGAAGAGGGGTAGCCTCCCAAGCCATTGAGGAGGACGACAATGAAATTTGGGGTTTCCAAGCCGTGAATGCCATAACTGATGAACTAACAACCTCTGAATGTGACCCGTTCGCCAGCCTCACGATCAACCGTATCATGATGCGCCAGGGTTATTTCCCAGGTTTGCCGCTCAATCCGCTAAAGGACCCATTGCCTCCCTTGAAACGGGCTAAGGTCCCCAACATTCCCTTTGGACTGGGATACGAACCTACTGACAAAGATATCTAGGAGATGAACCTCCTAATCCGAAAACGCAAGAAGCACGGAGTCATCCTCCGTCCCTACCACCTGACTCTCAACGGATACTTTGTCCCCGAGGGAGAGTCCGAACTCTACCACGGCTTTCCGGAGCCTATCTATAACTCTGTGGCGAAGGCTAGATACCCGGGAGTGGAAGTCTTCCAGGACTGCTACTTTATTCCCGACAACATCAAAGCTGCATCAACCGAGTCCAAACCGTCACCATGCCTCGACGGACAAGCTGTCACACTACTCTTTGGGGAAGATAACATCAAACGCCTCGACTATGAGGACATCATCAACATCGCCCTGAAAGACAATCAGTTTGATCCAACTGCCTTGATCTCCGATACTGACCCGGAGAAAGCCACCTAGGGCTGGAGGAAGACCATCAAGTGGACCGATCGCCAAGGCCGCATTCTCAAGATCACAACTGGAGAAGGCCCTATGTTTAAGGAGGAAAGTGAAGAAGGATCTGAGTCTGAGTCGGAGTCAGAGTCTGTTATAGCTCCTAACACTCCGGAAGTCTCAGTCAAGGTCCCCTTCCCACTATTTTATCACAAAGTCGTGGCTGATTCAGAGGCTGAGTCCACTAAGGTCACCCCCACTCCAATGAAAGGTGACAACCTGGAGCCTGTTCCAGGGGCCACTTCTTCTGTCGTGTCGCCTCTGACTGGCCACGAGATGTCTGTCCTTTCCGAGCTTCTCGCTCGTGTCAACTTAATGAACGCTAAGTTTGCTTATGACTCGTCTCATTTTAACTGCAATGCAATTCTGAATGATTATGAGGAATTTGACGTGAGTGACTACCCACCTCACTTAGCCAAAGAAATTGCCAAATGGGAAGCCAGAACCCCCATCATTGAGGAAACTGAGCCTATTAACGTAGGAACCGACAATACACCTCAAGAACTTAGGATAGGGACAACCATGGACCCCTCGGAAAGACAACAGATCATTGACCTCCTCCACGAATACAAGGACGTGTTCGCCTGGTCTTACAAAGATATGCCTGGGATTGACAGAGAAATTGCAGAGCACCGGATACCCATCAAACCCGGGGCTAAACTCAGAAAGCGAAGCTACGCCGGATGCGTCCTGAGTGGGCCTTAAAAATCAAAGAAGAGGTGGACAAATAGTTCAAGGTCACTGGTTCATCAAAGTATCTGAATACTCTGACTGGGTGGCCAACATTGTGCCGGTACCAAAGAAAGACGGACGAATTCGGGTTTGCTTCGACTTCAGGGATCTGAACAAGGTGAGTCCAAAAGACGACTTCCCTTTGCCACATGTTGACATTCTGGTAGACAACACTGACGAACATGCTCTCCTATCATTCATGAACGGGTATACCGGGTACAACCAGATTAAAATGGCTCAGGAAGACATGCACAAAACTGCGTTCACTACACAGTGGGGTACATATTGCTACACGGTCATGCCTTTCGGCGACATCAACGTCGGAGCGACCTATCAAAAAACCGCTACCACTCTCCTACATGATATGATGCACAAGGACGTAGAGGTATATGTCGATGACATGATCGTCAAATCAAAAGAACGGGACGGCCACATCAATGCCCTCCGGAAATTCTTCGCTGGTCTGCGGAAATATAACATGAGACTAAATCCTCAGAAGTGTGCATTCGGGGTCACCTCCGGAAAACTCTTGGGACATGTCGTCAGCAAAAGAGGCATTGAGATTGATCCAACCAAAATCAAAGCCCTTCAACAAATGCCTCGGCCTAAGAACGAGAAGGAGATTCGGGGATTTCTCGGTCAGGTCCAGTACATCAGCCGGTTCATCGCCAAGCTCACTATGATTTGTGAGCCGATATTCAAGAAGCTTCGCGCCTCCGATCACACCGATTGGGAGGACGACTGTCAGAAGGCGTTCGACAGGATAAAGGAAATCCTATCCAAACCTCCCGTCCTCATGCCACCTTAACCGAGGATTCCTCTATCCATGTACCTGACCGTTACTGACACAGCCATGGGAGCAATGCTAGCACAAACAGATGGCAACGAGGAGCGAGCCATCTACTACATCAGCAAAAAGTTCATTGAGTACGAGACAAGGTATACCCAGCTGGAAAAGACATGCCTTGCCCTAGTATGGTCAACAAAGAAGCTGCGGCATTACATGCTCAGCTACTCGGTCCACATCTACTCCAAGATGGACCCGGTTAAATACATCTTCGAAAAACCCGTACTAAACGGAAGGTCATCTAGGTGGACACTCATGTCAGTCCGAATTCGATCTCAAGTTTGTACCTCTCAAGGTTATCAAGGAAGAGCAGCGTTCGATTTCCTAGCAGAAAACCCCGTCAACGAGGATCCAACGACCGACACATGGTCACTTCCTGACGAAGACATCCTTTGTGCCGACTCCGACGCATGGGACCTATACTTTGATGGTGCATCAAATCTGAGAGGCTTCGGGGTAGGAATCCTTCTAATATCACCGGAGGGAGAACACGTTCCGATCTCGGTCAAGCTAGACTTCGCCGTCACCAACAATGCCGCTGAATATGAAGCATGTCTCATCGGCCTACAAGCAGCCATCACACTTGGCATCAAGAGACTGAGGGTCCATGGCGATTCCTCACTCATCATCAATCAGGTATCCGGATCATGGAAAATCCGATCTGACAGCTTAGCTCCCTACCGAGCAAAGATCAATCAAGAGGCCGAGTTCTTCGACCAAGTCGACTACTTCCACTTGCCGCGAGAGGAAAATCAATTAGCTGATGCCCTGGAAAAACTTGCCGCGCTCGTCAACATACCTGACGGCATGACATCGATGCCCCTATGTGTCGAGAGACGGAGCGAGCCAGCTCACATTTGTGCCATTATCGACGACGAGGAAAGCCATGATGAACCTTGGTACCACGCCATCCTCAATTACAAAACCAAAAATGAATTCCCTCCCAACTCTGATCAAAGAGTACAAAGAGCCATCCGTTTACTTGCGTCACAATTCGTGATAAACCAAAATCAACTCTACAAAAGAACACCCCAAGGAATTCTCCTCCTTTGCATCAACCATCACAAAGACAAGAAGGTCATGGGAGAGGTTCACGACGGAGAATGTGGCCCTCACATGAGCGTAATGATGCTTACACGGAAAATCATGCGGCTGGGTTACTACTGGACAACCATGGAAGCCGATTGCCGTAACTACGTCAAACATTGCCACAATTGCCAAATCTTCGCCAACGTACAACACATACCACCATCCCTTTTATACACCATGACATCACCCTGGCCTTTCTCAACCTGGGGCATCGACATCATCGGGAAAGTCAACCCGATAGGCACCAAGGGGCATTGCTTCGTCCTCGTCGCCATCGACTACTTCACCAAATGGGTGGAAGCGCAGTCATATGCAGTCTTGACCGCCAAACAAGTGGCCAAGTTCATTCAAAACAACCTCATCTGCCGATATGGGGTACCCCATGAAATCATCAGCGATCAAGGCTCTCACTTCCGGGCGGAAACTCAGGCTTTGATGGACAAATACAAGATCAAACGACATCGATCATCCCCCTACCGTCCCCAAACTAACGGAGCGATGGAGGTAGCGAACAAAACTCTTGTTACCATTATCAACAAAATGCAAGACAACTACCGCGATTGGCCGAGCAAACTCCCATTCGCACTCTGGGGATACCGAACCTCCATCCGAACACCGACAGGCGCCACACCCTTCTACCTAGCATACGGTATGGAGGCGGTTCAACCGGTGGAGTTAGAGGTCCCATCTCTACGCATTCTATTGGAGAGTCAAGTCCCTGAGGCGAAATGGACCCGGCGAAGGTAGGAACAGCTCACTCTTCTAGACCAGCGGCGACTCAACGCCTTGCACAACGTCCAGCTATACCAACGACGTATACAACGGGCATTCAACAAGAAGGTCAAACCCCGAAACATCCGGGAGGGCGACTTGGTCCTCAAGTCAGTCCGAGCACCATTACCCGTCGATCCGAGGGAAAAATTCAAACCCAACTGGGCCGGGCCATACCTGGTCAAGAAAATACTTTCGGGGGGCGCAGTGAGACTGAGTGACCTACATGGGGAGGACTTTACAAACCCGACCAACCTAGACCAACTCAAGAAATACTACCCTTGAACCCTATCAACCAACAACCATTCCCACAATAAAAAAAAAACATCCCCATCAAAAAAGAAAGGGAAAATCATTCCCTTTCCCCACAAAAATACAAAAAATGAGCCTTTCTCCCTTTCCACAAAGTACCACTGTCCCAAGTGCAATTGTTTAGGACGATTCAAATCGAATTGCCTTCGCAAAATGGATGGAAGAAACAAACGTTCACAATATTCGACACGAGCAATCCTCTTATTTAATTAATAATGGAAGGGATTACAATTTCGACAACAAATAAAGCCCGACGAGTCTACAACTTGTCAAAGCTAAGGTGTCCACTAACACACCTCACATAGTAAAACTAACACAAAACACACAACAACTAGCTAGTACCACATAATAAAAACTCACAACAATAATACAACATAATAATAAAGTGGGTAATGGAGGTCTTCACTCTTCCATTCCACCCTTGCCTTTTCCTTCGGGGTACATCTTCCCCTTGTTCTTCTTGTTGGCCCGCCTAGCATGGACTTCCTCCTCGGAACGGATCCTAAACGGATCTAAGACGGCGACGGCCTCCGGTCTAGCACAAGACCCCATATTCGACCCAAGACGAGCCAATGCACGGCCCACCATACTCTTGGGGCCGGAACTCCTCCTCTTCGGTGGTCTCATCAGATCGGGAGTAGCTCCATCAACATACTCTTCAAAGAAGGCACGGTTGGCCTTGCCAACCTCTCGGTACTTCAAGTCGACAACCTCGTCCTTACGGAATTTGGATCTCTCTTCCAAGGACGGAGCACGTGACCATTTGACATAAGCGGGAGTCACCCATGTCGTGGCAACGGGGTTTGGTACCTCCCAAAGCGGCCGAGTGGCCCACTATCTTTCAAAGAACTCCACAAGCTCGAAGTTCCGGAAAACATTCTCATGGACAAGAGTATCTTGAGCAGGCACCTTTTGTTGACGCCCCATTTGCCTCATGAGCCTTTCGGGATAAATGAAGGAAACAACCTTTAAGCCCACCACCATCAAAGAACGAGGACTAGCACCCGAAGCGGGCAACCCCGTGAAGGACCTCAAGTGCCACCACGGCACCACCCAACGGATATGAGGACCACCCTCCTCCGCCAGTCTTGCGGCCCAATAGGCCTCGGTGGAAGCAAAACTATCCGGGTACAACTTCTTCCTCATAGTAAGGTGACGGAAGGAGTAAGAAGAAGGATTAACCGGAGGCTCTACATACCTTAGCCTCTCCAATAGCCACACTTGAAGGATCCTTGGCGATCCAAAAGAGGGAGCTTCTCCACAAGAGCCTTCCTTGTCCAAAGCTTGGATAATCTCTCCAAGCACCAACCACGATGGATCTCTACCATGCTCCATTTGCTCAATCACATGGATAAGGGTCATGCTACCATGGCATCTCGCCCCTCCTTCTTCAAGACATCAACAAAGAGGTACACATGGACAAGGCAAAATGCAAGAGCCCTTCTCCTAGCCACCTCCGAGACATTAGCATCTAACCGATTCGAGAAGATGTTAATAAGAGCCAACATATCCACACCATGTGGAGCAAGAAGAAAGTTGACTTGGCTTGTTGATAAGCCCAACATGGAACGGAATTTCTCCTTGTAGCACAACCGAATCGGAGGAAGCACCGGAGTACAACCCGGCCACCCACCAATGGCTCCAACTTCTTGGCAAAGAGGACAAATCTCGCCCTTCGGAAAACGAAAACATGATGTTTCGAATCCCAAAACCGAGAACATGCTTCAAGAAACGAAGGTTGAACCTTGACTTGACGAAGCACCAACAATTGACCAACTCCCATGCAATCGAGTTGATACTTCTCGGGAGGCGACAAATCCCGGCACCACTGTCGCAATGCGTTCTCCAAAGCATCCATGAAATATTTTTTTGGAAGAAGAGGAGGTTTTGTAGAGATGTTTTTGTGTTTGATCTTTGAAACAATGAAGCGCAAACGTCCCTATTTATACAAAATGATCGTGCGCACTTTTTCGGAAAAAAGGGAGAGTCGGCTTCCATCACCGAGCAGCTCGCGCCTCTTTGAGCCTTCTCCAGGATTCCCGCTGTTGAATTGTCTCTTTCAACATGTGTTTTCTCCTGACACCTCAAACCTCCCGCCAGGAACTTCGCGCCTCTTCGGGATGATCCGGGAAATTTTGTGTTTCTTTACACTCACATTTCTTTGTTTTTCGCGTTTTACGAAATCCGACACGGTTTCCATAACGCAGCTTTAAACATACGGGTTTTTCTTTCTTTTTTTAAGGGGGGAAGGGCTAGTCGCCCCGATCCGCGACGGTTCGTTTCCATGTCAGTCGAAATTCCGAAATTTTTTTTTTTCGTTTTTTCGCAAATCAAAAATCAAAATCGAAAATTGATAACACGAAATCAATTTTTCCTCAAAAATTCAAGCACTCACAAATTCGAGTCTTGACCTCAAAAGCCAAATGTACTCGCAAAAATCATTTCCGAAATTCTTTCCTGACGGTTTGAGTTTGAATTTTACGAGTCAATTTTCAAAAATTTCGATGCAATTTAATTCACGACACGAGTTAATTGCTCAAATTTTCAAATCAATTCCTTTTGAATTCCGAACGTGACGATTTTGTCACGGAATTTTCAAAATTTCAATTTTAACTTCAAGTCATCTTGGTTAATTTTGATTTTTCAAACAAATGCTTTACGTGATCAAATGCTTCTACGTGTTTGCGTTCATGCGTATATGCTATCTGTTGCTTGTTTTCTACACTAACGATGCAGGAACTGGTGCAAAGCAAAAGGAGAGTCGACAGCCAACAACGCTCCTCCGAAACATAACACAAAAAAGAAGCCAAAAATCACAAAACAAACCACAGTCCAAACACACATATATACAAACCGCCTTACGCAAAATACATCAACAAACGTCTATCATACAGACACTGGCCTAAAACAAACGTCTATCATACAGACACTGTCCTAAAACAAACGTCTATCATACAGACACTGGCCTAAAACAAACGTCTATCATAAAGACACTGGCCTAAGACAACGAACTGGGGGCTATCCGCCACCTACCGAACTAAGCACCCCTATCCTCTCAAACAGAAAGGAAAGGGAGCAACAGGGGAAACAGAGGAGCAACAGTGAAAGCAGAGCAGGTTACCATGACGATAACCCCTCACTCCTGCTCCGTGACAAAAAAGAAGACAATGTCTTGCAGATTTCGGACGATACGACAACCAGGGACCGTAGCTTAGCATGCTACCCCGATGTTGGACCTACTCAGCTGGACTCAACTGCAATCAAGGTCAACAACAGGGGATAACACACTCGTACTGACCCCCAATCATCAGTCATCTTGTCCATGAGCCACGACGAAAAGGACAAACCAGCCATATTGGCCGCCTATCCGAATCTCTACAGACAACGACCAACAATCGATAACCGATCGTTGGCCGGACTAAGGCCGCCAGGGAGAAACACAACCAAGCCTGTAACAAAAAACAGTCGGCTCTTCCCCTCCGGGATCGACTTCCTCCTCCAAAGCCTCAACAACGGACCCCATCGGTCCCAAATGATATCCTGCAATCAAAAAACAACGAAAAAAACGTCAGCCGAAATTTCGGCATTACGACGGCATGAAATGGACGAATCCAAAAACAACAAAAAACAACCTGCAATATAAAAAACAAGGGGCAATCCCGCCCCGAACCATTCACAAAAAAAAAACAACACAAAACGACTCGCCCCTCTTTTCAAGCAAAATACGAGTCAAAATCACAAAAATAGCATTTGAAGACCCATACAAGGTCTGCCAACAACCCAAAATACAGTCCCGACACAATGGGGATTTTTCTACGGTTCAAAAAGGCAATTCATACGCTAATTTGAGCCCAAACCGGTCAAAATTCAAAAACGACCGCAAAAAGGCAAACGTGATTTTATCACGCCTCAAGGTGACCTAAAATACCAATAAGGTCCATTTCAAGGCGAGATCGACTCAATTCAAGCCCGAATGACGCTTATTCCGGGACGTAAGACCGTCGCAAAAGGCAAAAATTCAATTTTGCCCACAAACATCCAATGAAGGTCCTTAAATGGCAAGCGCGGGTTTTCCCAACTACAATGCAACCTAGTGGGGCCCACTACCCAAGCAAATAAACTTGGCATTGTGAAATGAGACGGTTTCTCGCCTCAATCACGTTTTTCGAGCATAGGGAGCGGGAACGGGGACCAAAATGCAAACTAAAAGCACTCCTATACTCCTAAACAGGTTTCTAACCTAATGCAAACATCAATTTCACTCGAAATTGGCTCAATCAAAAACGCCCAATTCGATTTTTAGGGCAAAATCCGCCCTAATTCAATCTAGCTAACAATCAACAACTTTGAAAGGATTCAAGAGGAAATACTTACCTTGAGATGACATTTGTTGACAGAGGCACGGATGAAAGCAAGCTTTAAAGATCCGTCAAAGGCGATTTTGGGCGAGATTTCGAGGTTGAAGATGAATATTCACCCGCAACTCAACCTCGCGTCTTTTTAACAAAAAATAGGGAAGCCGGCTTGCATCGCCAGGTGGCTCGCGCCTAAACCAGGCCTCCCCTTTTCTTTTTCAGCGAAATTTGGGCTTTGGCCCAACTTCCCACAACAGACTTCAAAATTTTCGTTGACAATATTAAATATTGTCATTTTCTCGAAAACAAACAAAACAAATAGTGAAAATTTAAAACTCGCTATTTTCAAGCAAACGGCGATCAAAACCGCCAATTTCAAAATAATGGCAAAATCAAAATTCACCATTTTCCTTCAAATTTTCCAAAATAATGGCGAAAATTCAAAATCGCTATTTCAAGCAACGGCGGCACATAAACCGTCACTTCAATCAATAGTGAAGATTCCAAATTCACTATTTCTTTCAAATGTCAACGGCGGCACATAAACCGTCACTTCAATCAATAGTGAAGATTCCAAATTCACTATTTCTTCCACATGTCAACGGCGGCACATAAACCGTCACTTCAATCAATAGTGAAGATTCCAAATTCACTATTTTCTTTCAAATGTCAACGGCGGCACATAAACCGCCACTTCAATCAATAGTGAAGATTCCAAATTCACTATTTCCATCAAATGTCAACGGCGGCACATAAACCGTCACTACAAACGCAATAGCAAACTCAAATCTGCTATTTTCCTTCAAAATTAAAACAAACGGCGATCAAAACCGCCACTACAAATTCAAACCGAATGGTGAAAATTCCAAATTCATTATTCCTTCAAATGCCAGCAGGGGGCTTCCTCGCGGAACCCGCTCATTCCGAAAACAGTGATGGTGAGGATCCATACTCAATATTTCCCCAGGGACATCATGAGTTCGCTATTCTCAAAACAAGCCCAATCGACGCTGGCGAGCCTTTATCCGCACCCTATTCAGGGACACATCCCGAAGATGCCTCGGGTACATTTCCTTGACATGGCTGGCGAGCCTTACCACGCACCACGGCTGGCGAGCCTTACAACGCATCGCGGCTGGCGAGCCCTCCTCACATACGCACCATGGCTGGCGAGCCTTACAACGCACCATGTCTGGCGAGCCTTACAACGCACCGCCGCTGGCGAGCCCTCCTCACATACGCACCATGGCTGGCGAGCCTTACAACGCACCGCGGCTGGCGAGCCTTACAACGCACAATGGCTGGCGAGCCTTACAATGCACCACGGCTGGCGAGCCTTACAACGCACCATGGTTGGCGAGCCTTACAACGCACCATGGCTGGCGACCCTTACAACGCACCACGGCTGGCGAGCCTTACAACGCGCCGCGGCTGGCGAGCCCTCCTCACATACGCACCATGGCTGGCGAGCCTTACAACGCACCGCGGCTGGCGAGCCTTACAACGCACCATGGCTGGCGAGCCTTACAACGCACCATGGCCGGCGACCCTTACAACGCACCATGGCTGGCGAGCCTTACAACGCACCATGGCTTGCGTGCCTTACAATGCACCAAGGCTGGCGAGCCTTACAACGCACCGCGGCTGGCGAGCCCTCCTCACATACGCACAACAGCTGGCGAGCATTTGCCCGCACCCCTTCAAGGACACGTCCCGAAGATGCCTCGGGTACATGTCCTTGTCTCGGCTGGCGAGCCTTACAACGCACCGCGGCTGGCGAGCCCTCCTCACATACGCACCGCACCTGGCGAGCATTTATCCGCAACCATGTAAGGACATATCCGAAGATGCCTCAGGTATGACTCCTTGTTATGGCTGGCGAGCATTCGTACGTAGTCTAACGGACTTTAAACGACCCGCACGGACAGTCGACAGACTCTAAACTGTTCCCGACGACAAGTCCTTGGCTCGTACCCTCGAGTTGCATTGGCGTTGCCTTTCCCGACGGCAAGTCCTTGGCCCGAAACCTTTCGAGCCGCCTCGACGTCGTTTGGGTCTTCAGATTGTAATCTTCGATTGACCTGGGGACTCTACTTTGACTTTCGCCCTGTCCAAGCCTCAGTCAAAGTGGGGGCTCTGTAAATACCCAGTATATGCTGAGACTCCAACAAACACCTGATGATTATCGGACTACAACATGTTTTGGGATCGCAGCGTTTGATCGACAGTTTGTGTACAACTTTACGTCGGAAAACTTAAAACGATTTCGAAAACAAAACATTTCAAAACATTTCAAAAATACCTGGAGTGTTTAATGCACGACGACGGGGTCGCAATGACACTAACTAGAGTCAAAACCGACACCGGACCAAAAAACCGACTCAAAAATTCAAATCCCGACTCCAACAACGAGTCAAACCGAGTCAAACACAAAAACCAAAAATATCTCAAGCCTTCTATACTAAGTTTTCCCGGATTCATGTTGGTCAAGTACCAAACATGTGACTACAAAACCTAGGATAGAACAAATCATGATTGCGTTTGTTGTGATAGTGACAACACAACTCGAAGTGCCGCGACGTGGCTCGCGCCTCTTTGAGCAGCCCAGGTGGCCACGTCGCTCAAAACTCACACAACCACTCATTCTCCTATAAATACCCCTCAAATGCCACCCATTTGATATTTACGCGAGTGTCCGCCCCCTCTTTTCTCCCTTAAAATTCTCGACTCGACTTCTTAAGTCACAACCCGACGCGTGTTTACGACCTACCGATCGTAAACACAATCCTTACACATTGTTTGGTACCGTCATCGTGCATTAAATCACTTGTCCGACCACTTTGACCACTACACCATCACTAAACTTTTAAAACACTCTTTTACTTACCAAAACGGTTTTAAACCGAGTTTTTTCCGATCAAACGAGTTATTACACTTACGTCGGTCACTCGCCATAACCAAACATGTAAGTATGAGGGTGTAAAAATCCTCTTTTATTATGTTTTCATTTGTTTCATGACTCTAACATGCTAAAACATGCATAACATGAACCAAAACATGGAATAAACGAGCCAAAATCTGTTTTTGTCCGAGGCGTAGCCCCTTAGATCGCCAAATCGCTCGCGCCTAAATGGGGTGCTCGGACCGAGGAGATCAACCGTGTTTGTTCTCGTCACTTCCCTTAATCCATTTTCATATTTGTAATCGGTTTTTACCATTTCAAGTATTTTCGAAACCCTTTTGTTTCATTTCACATGTTTTAACCATAAAGCATTCTTCACCCTTGGTACTTCATACCATGACGGTTAAATCCGTGTTTCGGTGATAATATTTGGTTAATTACATTTAAGAGGTATTTTAAAGCCTTTTATTTCATTTCTTTACATTTTCAAACAAACATATTAGTCACCAACACGAAATCATCCTTCGTTCTATATACCATGCCGGATTTTAACCCGGGTACGATGATGAGTACCGACTAATTACATTCAAAATGGACTTAAAACAATTAGTCCATAATCATTTTCAAAACTATTCATGTCAAGCTTGTCAAATCGAACCCGACATCGAATATTATCAAACAATGATGATTATTCGAGTCTAGTTCTCCAAATCAACAAATGCGGTCTAAACGAACCTTTCAAAATCAAACCGGGTTAAAATACCCATTTTCAATACGTTTCATAACGTTTTCTAAACAGTCAGAACACGGCATACAGCCGTTGGCTAACCCGCGCCTCAAGCAGGCCTTTTTCTTTTCATTTTCAAAACCAGAGGGAGGCCCCTTACACCGCCGGCTGGCTCGCGCCTCTTATAGCCGTCTGGTACAGGGCATGTCCCCTTCCAGCATTAGTCTAGGACGATCCCGACTCCGGTTAACCCGGATATAGGACGGATCAGATGACTATTCAATTATTCAAAACCATATTTGCAAAATGCCTTACTAAGACAAATGGATCATGTTATGCACCCTAAACCTAATACGGTAAATGGATGTTTAATTTCCGTCTTGCATGTAAATCAACCATTAATCCAACTCGACATCTTATACCTGATACTTGGATTAAATCAACCGACTTAGAAAGCTCTCACATGTTAGGTTTAAAACATTGGATGCGCATTCATGCATTTAAACCGTTTTATCAACTTTTGCATTCAACCAACCAAGACCGATCAGTAGAGGCCGCTAAACGCGGGCGGGATTGGGTGTCTGATTAAAGGGCTTCCCAATACGTACCTTCACCTCTTACTCAGAAACTTTGGATAGTGGACGACCTTATCCAGGGCGTACGACAGTCATTCTAGAGATAGGATGCTAAAGAGGGACGATTTCCTTATCTTTAGTACCTATGTCAAACGCTGCTTTGTGCTTCGATTTGACCGAGGTATAAAGTGGAATTCGAACGGGTTCCAGGCATCCCACAAATGCTTGGTGGCGACTCCGAACATCTCTAATCATTTCGAGACCCTTACCGAGACGAAACCGATCGATCTAAAAACGATCCGGTCGAAAGCACCTTTACGCCGCCGAGCGTGGCTTTCAAAAAGACTGTTGCGCGTCCGCAGATCAAACCGGACTCGCGGGTGGGCCATGTCCACACTTATCCAGAAAGATTGGTGCCGACGAAGGAACAGGTATCGTTTAATAAATTTGAAAATGTTATTCGTAGCTTAAATGTACAAGTTCCTTTCCTTGAATTGGTTAATCAAGTGCCTGCTTACATGAAATTTATGAAGCAACTTTTGTCTAAGAAGAAGTCACTTGAAACTGTGCATACTGTCGCACTAACTGAGGAGTCGTGCTCTTATTTGACCCACACTGCACCTCATAAGCTAGAAGACCCAGGTAGTTTTTCAGTTCCATGTAGTATTGGCACCTTTTCTATTGAGAAGGCCTTATGTGACTTAGGAGCCAGTATTAGCGTCATGCCCTTGAGTCTTGCTAGAAAGCTGAAATTTACTAGGTTTGCATTCACCAACATGACAGTACAGATGGATGACCGATCTGCGGTTCAGCCAATAGGAGTCTTAGAGGACATTCCTGTGCAAATAGGAAAGTTTTTCTTCCCTGTTGACTTCGTTGTTCTAGATATGCCCGAGGATGCCCACATTCCTATCATTTTGGGTAGACCATTTTTGCACACTGCTGGTGCAGTTATAGATGTTGGTTCAGGGACTTTAACCTTCAAAGTAGGGAAGCACTCCATTGTCTTTGCCCTGACAACTAAAAAGAAAGACCCCATGTGGCCAGTAACTTGTAATACGGTTTCTAAAAAGAAATCCTATTTTGTGCTTTCTGATATGCCAGTCTTTACGCCTGTTTCTACTGTAACGCCTCCGCCCCAGATTGGGAGCAACTTGGAGGAATATTCTTCTGTTTTGGATTTTGCAGGAGCTGGTTTGGGGAAGGAAGAGCCGCATGTTGCTCCAGCTGCAAGGGAGCCAGTCGTTTTAAGAGGCGGCTTAGGATGTCTTAGCTATGGCACTGATGAGGAGCTTGAAGATGAGCTAGTCAAAGTGAGGGAGTCCGATTTGGATTCTGATGAGCCAGAAGAGGTCATTGATTGGGAAGATGTTGAAGGTGTTGATCCGTTGAGTTTTGCGGATGTTGGAGTTGAGAAGGGTGCGGCCGAGGAGATGAACACTGTAGAGGCTACTTCTTGTAGCCAGAAGCCGAGCAAGTGGGCTATTCCATGGCCGTTCTTGATCAACTACTAGTTGATCAATTGCTTTCCATTCATTTTATTGCTTTTTAAGACTATCTATTGTTTTTTGTGTGCGCGAGTCTTCGCATTTTAATAAGTTTGCTTAGGCTTTTATACACTTTAGACTATTGCTTTGGGTTTTGCGCAATTTTGGGCGTGTTATTATGTGTAATTGCAGGTTTATAGACCAAATTAGCTCGAGTTATTGAGCAAATTCGAAGAAATCAGAACTTAGAGCAGGTATTGCAGTCGATCGACTGGCCAGTATGGTCGATCGACTGAGCTGCGATTTCCAGGAGCTTCTGTTCCTGTTCACTCTGGTCGATTGACTGGGTGATGTGGACGATCGACCGCTGTCGCCGCTGTACTTATTTTCGATCATTCCCCTGCTGTGTTTGGTCGATTTGCGGAATTGAGGGAGTCTTTTCTCCGCTTTATTCTCCGCTTAATTTCTGTTTCCTTCCATTTTCTCATTTTCGCACATAATTTTACCGTCCCAATTTTTGCTTTCTCGGAATCACGCGCGGTATTATTTGTCTTTTCAGGTACTTATTGGTAGCACTGTTGGCTACTGAAACCTCCTAGCTCACGCTGGTTTGGGGAGGTTTTCTTTTGCTGCGCTTAAAGTCTTGTGAGTTTCTGAGTTCTTACTTCCTGTTTTGTTTAGTTTTACCGCAAAATCCCATTTCCTTTGTTTATCACATTACATGATTTTGCACAATGGGGACATTGTGCGATTTGGTTTGGAGAAGGGTTTTGCGTTGCATTTCATTTGCTTGCATTCACGTTTACATTTTTGTCTTGCATTGTTGTTTATTTTCCCTTATATATACAGAAAATTTCAAAAAAAATTGAAAATTTCAAAAATTCAAAAAAATTGCACGTTTATTTTTAGCATATAGGTCAAGTCGGAACGGTAGTATTTCAATGATGACATTGCATTTGCATCTGTTTATGCCTAAGTCGAGCTTAATTGACATGTTATTAGTAGAATCATATGCATAATCTACGAGTTTTCGTTAAATTTCGTGCTGAGCTTGAGACTTGACTTTGATTTTTGGCAAACTACATCATTTTCTGAGGTTTAGAGCCTATAACTGGTGACATTCATGACCAGTTTGTCTAGGATGTGAGTAGTACTCCTTATGAGACATGTTACATAAATGTGCATAAATATGAACTTAATCTGCTTAATACCTGTATGCATTCGGTCTGTGGTTTGTTAACACATGTGGAAGAGGTTTCCCTTTATTCTTTTTACCCATAAGCTCCACACTGCCAAAAATAGCCTTTTTGTCCCGTTAATTACATCCTACACTTAGCCTGCCCTTGTCAAGCTAGTAGTTTATGTTCTTGGGATTGTTACTACGTTTTTGGTGGCAATTGCTCATTTTGAGATGATGATTGGGAAGAAGAAAAAGGAATGAAGGAGAGAAAATAAGTAGAATTGGAAAAAAAAAAAGAGAGAAAAAATGATTCGAAAAAGAAAAAAAAAAAGATGCGTGCTGTACTGTAGAGGGCGGTCGATCGACTGGTCTCATTGGTCGATCGACTGCAGCCCGAGAAGAGAAAAGAAAAATCAATTCGCATGATTTAAAGTCTTTATTTTATGGCGATTTTTGTTCCCATGTCGCAATTATATCTTATGGGGAGTTGATTGATTATTATGGAGATTGTGAGATTTGTGCTTGATAATTAGCACCAGTTTTATTGTTTATTTTGAGCAAGAAGTTGGATGTTGTCATGTGGTTTTGAAAGGGTACTAGCTTGATCACCTATGCCTCCACATTCCCATAAATGTTTTGCCTCTTCTTACCCATTACCTCACTTATCCATATTTACCTCGGCATGTGTCATGGTCATCTGTTTGGTTGGAATGCATATGTACGGTTGTAGAGATCATTTTCATATTAGACTGCAGGCATGTTCTTATAGGTCGTAGTTAGGTGAGAGTCACTACAATATTACTTCTTTCTATCTTTTACATATACTCACCCGTATTTATTGAGTGATATGAGCGACCCGTGAGAGTCCGATTTGATAACTCTCTACAGTTGACGGTTCAGTAGGTTTTTAACGACTCCATAACTCATTTGCATGATTCATATTGCTAATTGATTGTTAGTTGTTGCATTAATTTGGTTTAGGCTATTCGGTTTGCATTTCGCTCTGAGATTGAACTCGTTCCATTAGGTTTTAGGATCGAGTCTAGTTCTTGCTTGGGGACAAGCAAGGGTTTGGTTTATGGAAGTTTGATGCGTGTCATTTATATGATGTTTTATACCTCATTTTACACGCATTTCAGAGCTCAATTGTGTAGTTTTATGCTACTATTTGCCCCATTTCGTCTACTTTCGTATTTTTATGTAATATTGCAGATTTATGCGGAAATGAGTAGAAATCAAGCCGAATCCGTCCCCGAGTACCTTGCATTGCATTTGACGTGAAATATTTACTCAAGGAACGAGCTTGGTGCGCATTTCGAGGCCTGGAAGACAAATCCACGAGAATTTAGAAGTCAAGTATCAGCTACTTCAGTCGATCGACCGCTGCCTTCAGTCGATCGACCAGAGCACGAGTCCAGAAGGTACTGTTTAGTGCAGACCAGTCGATCGACCGGTCACAGTGGTCGATCGACCACACCGCTAATCTGCGTGAATTAAAAGATCGAGAATTTAGAAGCCCATTGTGTTTTAGGTTTTGGAATAAAGTTACGTGATAATTCTATATAACGTAACCTGCTCACATTGATACAAGGATCGAGTTATGATTCAGTTTTCTATTCAAGTTTTAGCATTCAGTTTTTAGGAAATAATTAGGGTTTGGTTTTCGAATTTAATCATTCAATACAATTCCTTTCGTTCGTGTTTCTGATCTTCTGCCTGCAATTCTTCTGCTGGTATTCCTTTGTTCCATAATTTCAGTTTTATTGCTTTATTATCGTTCGTAGTATAGAAATTGCTAGTTAGTTTCCCCAAGGCCAAAATTATCGTTTTAAGTTATTTGTTTGTTCAATTATTTCAAGCATGAATTCAGTAGTTTATTTCATTAAACTTTTTGTTGTTTTCATAATAGTCATGAGTAGCTAAATTATTCATGCTAGGATGTAGGGAATCTGTAGGTTAGGCGGCGTTAAAATTAGTATGACCTGAAATTGCACGCCGGTCGATCGAATGGGTTCCCTGGTCGATCGACTGGCTACGCTGAGATTGTCTTCGTTTTAATTGATTTAAATTCTATATTTGACGAATCGAGTGCACGCGACTAGTTGAATGCTTAGGAAATGACTGACCCATTAGATCGAAAGATAGGGAAGGTTGTTAGACTACCAATTAAAATGACTAAACTATGCTAAGATCGAAAGATAGGTAAAGTTTAGGCTTTTTAGTCACTTTTCAGGACGAGAGTCAGTACTAGTGATATTAGGGACCTGTAGCGAGATCGAAAGATGCTACTTGTTAAGACTGGACCGAGAGGACTTCTTATTTTCCCGTCTCACGTGATTTATTTCAGACCTACCTAGTATGCTGCCGAAACTACAGTGAACCGACCATCTTAGTACCCCTTTTATTATTTGATTTAATTTATTTCTTTTATTAGCACGTTTAATTGCCATTAGTTATAGACCAAATCAAATCAAAACCTCCCCCACTTGTTACTTTAAAGACTTAATTCAGACAACTAGGGCACCTAGGGTTTTTAAAATACCGAAACCCTTGCTCCTCTTTTACTATAAATACTCCATACTTTACATCATTAAAAGTTAAGACCTTTGAGCATAACTTTGATATAATTTCAAAAAGCAAAAACCGTGTTTTAGAGCAAAACCCGCTTTGATATTGTTCGAAAAAGGTCGTGTGATTTATAAACTTGTGCATTCGTTCTTATTGTTATCGTTATAAGATAATAGTGCTTATTTGATTTATTACTTGTTCATTAACGTGAACCTTTGCAAGAATCATTAGTGCTTTCTTATTAGCGTAAGTTAGTCACTCGAGTATTTAACGGTACTCATTGAGTTACAGCTATAGTTAGTTGTACGAGTTGGGTTAGTAAATTTGTAATCCGTAGAAAGGTACTAAATTTATTAATCGAGAATAGTGGACGTAGGTTTCGATTTGTGAAACTCAACCACTTCAAAAACCGTGTGTCTCGTCTCTTTCATTCTTTCGTTTACTTTGTTTTAATCGTTCATTAGTTGATTAGTTAAAGTTTAATCAATAAACTTTAAATAATCAATTATATATACACATAATCGATAAAGCTTTCAAAAGTTTTAAATCCTCAATTCACCTCCCCCCCCCCCTTCTCTCGAGTATTTTGGATCTATAGACTCTTCAATAATCATCAAACCCCGAATTCCCAAATTAGGGTTTAACCAAAACTACCCAAACGCTATAAAAATGGTACGTAAGACTTACCCTTGATGCAAGGATCACAATGATATCAAGAACGAAAGAAACCGACTCCTCTAGCTCCGGGATTTGTCAATAAAGCGGAAGAACAAAGCAACGTAATATGAAATCTCTCTTTATCAGTAGATTAGGTTTGCAAAAGTGTTTAAGGAAGATGACGAAAAGTATTATATATTAATCCGCCTTATTAACAAAACCCGTCAAATATCACCCAAAGACCGACTTACTCAATCGAGTAAGTCTCGTACTTGATCGAGTGCCACTTACTCGATCGAGTGTCAAGGCTACTCGATCGAGTACCCTACAGGCAGACTACTGTTTCGTAACACAAACATACTTACTCGACAGAATAAGCCCCACTCGATAGAGTACCCAAAGACTCGTAAAACCGTAGTATTACACATTAATTATATTACATATATGTATTAAATTAATTAAGTCGAAATAATTATTATGGAATATTATACTTTTTGGAAATCTAGCTTGATTTATTTACTTTTTAATAGTTTTCAAAATATAATATACTTATATTATATATGTTTTTTTATTTACTTTTTAATAGTTTCCAAAATATAATATAATATAATATGCTTATATTATATATGATTATGTTAATATAATTAACAACTTTATACTAATTAATACCATAAGTGGGACATACTTATTTTAAGGAAAATTTCCATATTCCGTGTTCTCTAAATTTATACTTAACCAAAACTATATAATATTTACATTGAAGTCTCTTGTTCAGGTTCATCGCAGTCTTTATTAATTTAAAACTATATAGTATAATTTATTTGTATAAATTTAGTTATCAACAATTCTCCCTTGTGACGGTCACAATTTGCGACGGGCAAATGTGACCACTTTTTGATAAAATGTAACCACTTAAGTACTGTTCATAAAATGTCACCTAAAAAAAATGGTCATATTTTATCAAAAAGTAGTCACATTTGGCCCGTCGCAAATGTGAACAGTGTTTTTAATGACGGAATAAGACCGTCCACAAGGAGAATTTGCGTTTATTAGTTATATTGAAGTCCATTGGTTTTTACGTAATTAATACTCCCTCCCATCCGCACCAAAGGTTCTGATTGACACTGGTTTAAGACGTTTTGTAACGTCGTATATTTAATTCTGGCACATTATTAAAAATTCCAAAAATTTGATATTCTTATAAAGATTAAGCGACGATAAATCAAACAAGATCTCACATGACTATATTTAAATCTTATATATTAAAAATAATATCAAAGATTCCCTTATACCATCAATAACGCCTAAAAAGAATCAGAATCTTTTGGCCTTTGGCCTAAAATAAGAGAGTATATAATATTGATAGTATTGATGATAACACAGTTCAATTCTTCCAAAATCTATATTTCTCTTTTCCTCAAAAAAAAAATCTATATTTCTCTCATGTATCGGGTGTGTCACAGTTCCACCCACCCACCCACGCTATCTTCATTATCTCCACATCCTCGAAACTCAAAATATAAGAAAAACAGCAAACAATTACTTGTATTATTGCAGGTGCAGGGAAAAGAGGGAACAAATGGACAAACTCTCATGTCTCTTTCGTCTATCTCATCTCAGGTTTAATTAATTTTTATCATCTATTTAGTACTAATAAAATAAGAATCTACCCGAGAGTTTATTTAGGATTCATAATTGCTATCAGAATCGAAATAGGATGGATGATTAATCAACTGTAGGTCAGATTCGGAATAGGATTATTAATAAACTATAACTACTCCCTATATAAATCCCATAAGCTCCAACCAAATAATCCTGAATCCCAGATTTTCGTAAGAATGGATATATTATCTGCAGTCGCTAAGAGGAGGAAGTTATGTGGTGGTGGTGGTGCTGCTGTTGGGTTTTCAAATTGTGCAACCAAGGGTCTTTGTGCTTGTATTTTTAAGAAACCGTTATCATCGAGCTTTGATCATCTTACTGATGATCTCTTGGCAGAGATCCTGCTCAGGCTTCCAGCCAAGTTTGTTTTCCGCTGCAAGTCCGTCTCCAAGCGTTGGCTCTCTCTTACGTCTTCCTTGTCTTTCACTCGTTCCTTTATCCTTACCCGTTTTTCAAATGACATTAACAAGATGCTACTCTTCAAAGTTGCTACTAGATTACCATGTATTGGACAAGCTTACGCACTTCCACTCCTCCATGATTTCTCATTGCCCTTTGCCTTTGATTTCATTCCGCCACTTCGACCTGATAACTATGATATTAACCTTTACTACCAGCTTAACCCCAGGAAGGTCACAGATAGGTTGTTGACGGACATCCACTTGATTGATTCCTATGGTGGATTGGTCTTACTACGGGCTGTATTTAAAGACCCGCCTCTTGTGCCTTCATACCATGGAACTCTGCCTTATTATCATTATTATGTTTGTAACCCCATCACGAAACACTGGGTAGAACTGCCTTTGATATCAACACTCGATCTTGTTGGTTTTACTTGCTACCACTTACAAAAGGCACAAGGAGAAGGTCAAGATTCTAGGGTTTGGGCTGATATCGATTCCTATGAGAACCTCATTAAGCACAATGCAAGTTATGACCCTAACAAGATAGACTTCACTGTAGTTTCCATCAAACCGGATGAGCAGGCTCTTGTACATATTATTCACGTCCTCTCCTCTGCCGATGAAACAGGTGGGTGGAACATATTCTTTGTTCCTTTTTCTCCTGATTGGAGGAGCGCACCTTTTGGAGGTGAGCTCTTGTTCGTGAATGGAAAGTTTCACTGGTGTGGGGAAAACTCTATTGCTGCTTATGACCCATTCTGCAATCCTCTGCAGTGTGATTTCATTCCGTTGCCCCAAATGGATCCACTCGATACTGAAGCTACAAAATCATTCACTTTGGAGGCATTTGAAGGGCGTCTCAGATTGGTGACTTCGTTTGCGGCCTCAAGACTTGTGGCATGGGATCTTGAAGATTATGCTAATAAGGTGTGGGTTAAAAAAGTTGACGTTAGCTATGATCACCACCGTTTAATGTTTCAGTCATTCGTTGGTGCTGCTGCAAAAGACAAGGTTTACATGGAAGCTTTCCCTTCAACTATCATGCTCTTGGATGTGAGAAATAAATCTCTAGAGCATGTTTACGATCTTAGCAACTTGGATAGCTCTAATCAGTTGCTGTTTGTCAAACCATTCATATCAAGCCCATGGCCGACTCCCGTTCCACTACTCAAGCAGAAATAGATAGGTTCAAGTCACTCTGCGAGCATCCTCAACAAGTGAACTAGTGTTGTTGTAGAACCTTGTAAGTTCACAATATAAGAGTAGCTTCTATGTATTCCATTACGAGTACTTTTTTCTGTCTATTCTCCTGAATTTGTATTCTTGTTGAAATTTGGTGGTCAACATTATATATTTATTACACTAGTTTTGTAACCCGTGTAATTTGCGGGACTATTCTAATTATCTTTCATTTTTGAACTATGATAATATTTGATGGCATTTTGATATTTCCCCTCATGGGCGAGGTTTTAAAATAGGCTGACTTGGTATTTGGATCTTTGTAGTTGTTGCACGTATTGTCACGTGGTACAGCCGTACAGGTTAGCTATGTTAACTCTCTGATCAAGTTTCCTAGTCGAAATCACTTCTCTTTACGCAAATCTATGATCTCAATTAAGATACAAAACAATAGTAGACTCAAAACCTTAAAGATAATAATATTAGCAGCTGTTATCAGAGTAACTCACATACGAGTTATGTCCAAGAATTATGGTTTGACAATTTGAACACGGTACTTGTTTTAGCTGCTAAATGGTGGAAAGATATAAACTCTCTAACTTAAACATGTCATTAATTTTTTTTTAGCAGCTGTAAAAATAAGTGTCCTAACTAAACATAACTTATTGCGCAAGACAATGCGCAACTTTGTTAAAAGATCTAGGAATATAACTAAAAGCTAAGCAATGGAAACAAGAAAATAAGAGCTGGATATCATTAAGGATATCCCTCGTAAGATGATGTGACGCCTCCAGCCCCCTGAGTTGAGAAATCAGCTGAAGACAGTCAGACGACACCTCTAAATGTAGAATCCCACGGTCCATAGCCCACTTCAACACTTCCCTCAGTCCTAGAGCTTCAGCCTGTAATGGTGATTCTGCTCTAATGGTCATACCATGTGTGTACACAACATCACCATTCTCCTCATAAACAACCCAACCAATACCCGCATTAACCAAGGATTTCCAGCCAACATCCACCATAACCCTCAAGGAGACACAAGAATTAGCAGTGCCGACCACCCAGAAAGCCTTACTCTCACGGAGAGATAGAGTGGTGTCACCACACCCCTCATCGGCTGCCAAATCAAGTGAGACGGGTAACAGCTTTGTCTTACATATTGCCTTATCAACCGTATGTACAAGTTGTGAGCACATATTGAAGAAAAAAGTTGGGTGGAAAGTTTTACCATTGAAAAGAATCACATTGCGTATTGCCCACAAACTCCATAAAGTTGCCATAAATCTTACAAATCGAGCCTCTCCATCCTCAAGATTACTCAAATACTTTATCCAGTTAAGAATCCATGTTGTGATACTTAAGCTACCATCACTGTCTGTTCGAATACCCAGATCCAATGTAGCCCACACTCTTGTAGCAATACTACAATCCCGTAAGAGGTGTTCCATCGACTCCATTATCTCACCACCATTCAGACACATCCAACAAGAGTAATCTATTGAAATATTTCTTCTCGCAAAATTACTACCCACAGAAAGAGAGTTAGTAATAATGCGCCATACAAATATTTTCCAGGTTGTTGGACCCGGTAAGCGCCACAACCTCCTTTTGCAGAACAATTTGCCATCAATAGATAGTCTAGAACTATCCTTTTGTGAGCCCTTTTGCGGCATGTGCTTTTGAAAAAGAACCCCATAACCACTCTTCACCGTATACTCACCGGTGCTAGTATGAATCCAAAAGACCTCATCCCTAAGATGGGATACACAATAAGGCGTGGCGAGAATTTGATTAGCCTACTCATCTTTGAATAAGAAACGAAGCAAGTCTTCCCGCCACACCCCATTTCCATGTCGGAGATCCCCAATCCGTAGATCATATAAATGAGCGAAAGACAAGGATAACATCGCATCACTTGACTCAGGTTGTGCACCATTTACCCATTGTGACATCCAAACATTCAATGGAGAGTTTAGTCCTGGTTTCCATCCAATATTATCCATAAGCATCTCCAATCCATAAAGAATACTCCGCAACCCCCACGACCTTTGGGTCGCTGAGAATTGAGGGATCCCGTAACTCCCAATAATTTCCTCTTGAAGACTTGATAGAAGTAAGAGTCCTCTCCCGAGATAACCCTCCATGCATGTTTAGCAAGTAATGCCTGATTAACACACTCAATGTTTCTAATACCAAGGCCTCCTTCCTTTTTTGATAAACTTAGGAATTTTTGAGTACACCAATGGATAGTCCTACCTAATTTACATCCGGTCCACCAAAAATGTGCTAATAAAGAGTTCAGCTTATTAGACACACTTTCCGGCATTTTAAATACCGGTAGAAAGAAATTAGAAATGTTGGATAAGACGGATAAGATTAAGGTAAGTCTTCCACCTGATGAGAGAAAAACCCCATTCCACGAAGATATACGCCTCATAACCAAATCAATGAGGCCCTCAACTCCTTTTTGGAACCTTGGAAATCAGTTTGTAAACCCAAGTATTTATCTAAGCCTTTATTACCCTTGATTTGGAGAATACGCAAGCATTTTCGCGCTTTGAATAATCTAGTACTTGGGCTAAATAAAACACCCGCTTTATCAGTATTAATAACTTGTCCCGACACTCGACAATACTTATCTAGGAGCCCCCTCAAGAAACGCACAGAATTATCAGTATCATGGAGGAAGAAGACCGCATCATCCGCAAAAAAATAAGCGCGTCAATGGAACAACGCCACTGCATAAGGAGATACCCTTAAGATGGCCAGAAGATTGAGCAATAGACACACTACAAGAGAGAACCTCCGTATACAAGATGAACAAATAAGGTGATAAAGGGTCACCTTGCCGTAACCCACACTTAGGAAAGAAAGGCTGAAGTGGTGACCCATTCACAAGTACCTGATATGAAACCGTTGTAACACAATTCATGACCAAGCGGACCATTCTTTCCGGGAGCCCTACTTTTTGAAGCACATGTTCAAGAAAATCCCACCTTACGTGATCATACGCCTTACTCATATCAGCTTTAAAAGCAAAGCGTCCATACTTCCCCTTTTTGGGCGAGTTTATATTATGTAATGCCTCATGAGCCATGAGAATATTGTCGGAAATGTGCCGACCCGGAAGAAAAGCATCTTGATAATCACTCACCAAGTAATTCATAACCATTGCTACCCGATTAGTGATACACTTGGAAATGATTCTCATAATAACATTACTAAGACTTATTGGTCGATAATCCAGAAGGTGTGAATGATTAACATGTCATTAATTAAGCAATCAATTATCAATAGTATTTGATACTAGACCTGATTAACGGGTCAATCGGTCTGGTTTGGATTGAGTCAATTTGGATTCTTGTTACTCGGGTTTGCAATAGTTTGGGCTGGGTCATTTCGGGTTTGAGTCATTTTTGGATACTTATTATCTATTTATTTAGGGATAACGGTTAATATGAGATAATAGATATTCGGGTCGGATCAATTCGGTCCCTTGTTATCAAGTTATTCAGATCTAGTTCTTAGTTTTTTACATTTCAAGATTTTATTGCTCATAGATTTATTCCGATTATTCGGTTACCCTATTCATGGAGATCCATGTATTAGAATTGTTTAAGGTGTTAATGGATCTTGAAATGTTGTCAAAAATTTCCTTATTGATAACAACTCAGTGAACTCCCAAATAAATTTGATTTCGGCATTACCTTTACCAAAATGAAAAGTGAAGGGTAATGATTTTTAGAGTTGATCATGTCCGGGCTAGCCTGTACAGCCCAGACTGTCCGTCCCGTTACTTGAGCTCGGTCATGCAATTTCTTAAAATGAATGGTTAAGAAAAAGTTGGCCCGTTAAGTTAATAGACGGAGATGGACTAAGTAAAAATGTTCATGGACAGTCCATAAAGCAATTTAACCACCAAATCAATACTATATATTAATTCCAGAAATTAAGGAACTTCAATATAATTAAATAAATCTATACAAAATAATTATACTATATAGTTTTAAATCAATAGTACTGTGCGATGGACCTAAACAAGGGACTTCAATGTATTATATATTTTTGGTTGAAGTATAAATTTAGAGAACACCGAAATATGTTGATTTTTCCTTAAAATAAACATGCCTCACTATGATATTATTTTTTTTTCCGATAAAATGTAAGTATATTAAGGAAAAAAAAAACGTCACCATACATCAAATAATCAGGTGGTCACTAGACCCATCCCAACTACTCGACCAAACTATATAAAGCAAAGCCCCTCCAAGCCAACGGGACCAAAACCAATATCTACCACAAAACCAAATAGACCCAATCTACACAAGGCAACAAATTCAGACCAACCAAATCAGATCACAAAATCCCTAAAACATCGACTTCATCTTCAACCTATGCTTCCCTCAATCCCGCCTATTCTGAAATCTGGCCATTAGAGATCGATCCTGAGCCCCTAACTGAGCATCTGGGAGACTCAAAATCCGGCGAGAGATGTCAGTAACAATCTGATTAGCCAACTTATGTGGACGGATAAGGATAAGCTCATGTTTGCTCAGATTACGCTGTCGCCAAATGGAATACACACAAGCATTGAAAATCGCGTTGAGAACACCCTTCTTCGACTTGTACCTGTCATGTTCAGTCTCCAATTTGTGGTATCCCTGTACGGAAGAAGGATCCCTATTTTCTCTCCAATGGATGTAATGACCTGTCTACTGTAAGAGCACTCGAAGAAGAGGTGTGAAGTGCTCTCAATTCAAGTACCGCAAATACAGCAGGTATTTTCCTCACTAATGCCTAATTTATGCAATTTTTCATTAGTATTTAGGCTGGAGTGATGATAAATCCATGCTAATATCCCATGTTTCAGAATAGTTAACTTGTCCCATATGAGGTCAGACCATAGAGCCGTATCCCCTTTCTTTCTGAGAAGTTCATATCCTCTGGCAATAGTGTATTTCCTCCCTTTTTCTGTTATCCACCTTTGCTGCTGGTATGATTCCCTAAATAGGTCTTTGGTATGGCATATCTTCCTCCATGACCAACTGGAATTGCTGGTAGGAGTGTACTCTAGCCAATCCTTTCCCTTTATGTATATTTGATTGACCCATTTGACCCATAGATGGTCAGATTTCGATGCTAACCACCATACCAGTTTCCCCACAGCCGCCTTGTTCTATTGAATGTCATCCTTCAGTCCAAGACCCCCTTCCTTTTTAGGTTTGCATACCTTCTCCCATGAGACAAGGGGTGCCCTCATATAATCTAATCCCCTATCCCAAAGGAAATTACGGCATGTAGATTCTATTCTGGTGATCACTCCAGTAGGTTGTATAAATATGCTAGCCCAATAGTTGTGTAGCGTCTTAAGAACTGCCTGAACCAGAGTCAATCTCCCAGCATAGGAAAGTTTCCTTGCTCCCAAGTTCCTTATTCTCTTCATTATTTTATCAATCAAAGGTTTATAGTCTTTTGCATTGAGCCTTGTGGTTTTGATTGGAACTCCAAGATATTTAAAAGGCATAGCTCCTTCCACCATCCCTGATATTTGGAGAATTTCCCTCTTCAAACTATCTTTAATCCCATTAAAATAGGCATTAGACTTTCCTTTAATCATATTAAGGCCAGAGGATTTGGAGAAAGTAGCAAAAGTCCTGAGAATAGTAATGATTGAAGGGACATCTCCTTTGCAAAACAAGAGCAGGTCATCTGCAAACATTAGGTGTGTCAGTTTCATTGGTTTGCAAAGGGAATGATACCCGAAGTCTGCATTATCTGTAGTATGTGCAAGCACTCTTGAAAGATATTCCATGCACACAGTGAAAAGTAGGGGGAAAAGAGGATCACCTTGTCTTAAACCTCTCCGGCCTTTAAAAAATCCAAACACATTGCCTTTGAGATTAAGGGAATAGGTTGCAGTTGTGACATATTGCATAATCCACCCTTTAAATTGAACTGGAAAATTTAAGGCACTAAGCATCTGATCTAAAAATTCCCACTCAATGGTGTCATAAGCTTTCTGTAGATCCATTTTGAACAGGCACCTTGGAGAAACAGCCTGCCTCTCATATAGTCTGATAATGTCCTTGAAAATGAGGATATTCTCCATGATGCCCCTCCCCTGAATAAACCCTCCCTGATTTTGAGCAATCAGTCCAGGCAAAATTTTAGCCAACCTGTTGCATAAAAGTTTAGAGATGCACTTATATATGACATTACAACATGCAATTGGCCTATACTGGATAACACTTGTGGGTCTTTCAATTTTTGGGATCAGAGTAACCAAAGTGGCATTAGTTTGCTTCAGAATATGTCCTGACTCAAAAAATCCATGATAGCACTAGTGACCTCTTCTACCACTATATCCCAACTATCTTTAAAAAATTTGCTCGAAAATCCATCAGGGCCAGGTGCCTTGTCATCAGGAATATGGAATATGACATCTTTAACCTCTTCTTTGGTGACAGAGGCTAACAGGATCTACTTGTGGACATTAGTACACACATTGCCTTTTTTAACAATAGTCTTGTTGAGCTTTGTGATAGGAGCTCTTGTCCCCAGAAGCATCGGGTAATAATCCTAAAAGGCATTGTGGATCCCTTCTTGATCATTATAAGTGTTATTATTGTGTCCTATAATTTGACAGATATAATTATTGTGCCTTCTTGCTTTTATAACACCATGGAAATAGGCGGTGTTTGAATCCCCATCCTTTATCCAGTGAGCTTTAGCCTTTTGTTTGAGAAACTCCATCTTAGCAGCAAGCAAGGAGATTGAAACCTGGTGAGCATCATACTCCTGCTTCATTAACACCTCATCCCCTAGATTAGCAATAAGTTTCTCCTGAATTTGAGTCAGCCTGAGTTGAGTTATATGTTGGAGTATGTGTCCTCAACAATAGTGCGATCACATGTTTAAATATCATATTAAGAATACATAAGGGATGATTCATTATATAGTCAACTGATCAACATTTATTAGTAATGATCAGCTAACTAGAGTTAGACATTACTGTCGTTTGATGGTGGTGGTCAGTTGATCCCTTAGGGTTCGTTTGGATTGAAGGAATTAGAGAGAAGGGGAGGGGAGGGAAAGAGAGGGATTTAATTTCCTTTGTTTGGATAAAAAATATGGGAGAAAGGAAATAGAAGGGGAGAGAAATGAGATGATTTATTTTCCCTCCTATAGAACAAACTATAATCTTTCCAATGGTGGCAAGATTTGGAAAGAAAACATTATTTGGACTCTAATTATACCACCAACATCCTTCAATCCTCCATCCATTCTTCATCTCCCTCCTTCCTCCCCTTCCATTTCCCTTCATATTTTTTGTTATCCAAACACCCACATCTCATTTGCCCTCTCCTTCTCTCCCCTCCCTTCACCTCCCCTCACTCCCCCTCCCCTCCCCTTCCCTCCTAAAATTGTATCCAAACGGACCCTTAAGGTCACACCTAAAGGACAATTCCCTTAATAGACAAATTGATTAATTGTATGACGATACAAATTGATCAATTCCTTAAAATTGAACAATTCGTTTGTGAGAGAGAATATTGATATCTTATTGTAATGGGATTAAATAAGATTTATTTTAGTAATTGAATACTTTATTACTAAAATTGATTATTGTTTGAGAAACAATTGAGATGAGAATGAATGGTTAATTATAATTAAAAAATGTTGTGAATTATAATTAAGTAACCCATTTTATTTATGTGATCAAGTATCACTAGTCAATTTATTGTATGTAATTTAATTAATTTATAAAATGATATTTATGTGATAAATATGAATTAAATTAATTAATAACATGTATCATACTACATACGACATATTGTGTGACAATTGACAAATTGACAAAATAAATTGGTAGTCCATTTTATGGAGATTGAACCGAAATGGAGGGAGTATTAGCGGGTTATGGTTGTTTTATTTTATTTGATAAAATAGCATGATGATGCCTACCTACAAATAGCCTTACACCTATTCTTACACATCTTACACATCAATTTCTTGTGAAGACAAAAAGGAAAAAGAAAGATGCCCTCTTTGGACATACCCTACCCGGCCTCCACCTCCCCTTTATGAGAATTTTTTGTTCTCATTTTTCCATTCACTCATTCATTTTCATACTACATGCAAAAATACTTATTCTCTCCTACTCTCTCTAAAACAAGCTTTTAGAAATATTGATTTGTTCATCTAATATTATAACAACCATTGGATTACTAATGTAGTAATAAACATAATATTGGAATCATTTTAAGGATACTAGTTTATTAATCTAGTTAATTAGTATAAGGGATAAGTCTTGGGTGCAATCTAAAGAGGATCTCTACTTTGGGATTTTGGAGGATCGTCCAACATATTAAGCTCAAGAACAAATAAGGAAGATGACCTTATTTGTGCCCTATATTTCGGACCTATATACAATGTAAGGGACATTGTTTTTCCTCATAAATTTCTTATTTTGTTATGCATGCACTAGATCTAAAGAACAAATAATTAAGAATTTATTTAGTTCGCTATTAGAAGAGTCTAATAAAAGGTAAATAAACCTAACAACTAACAAGTGGTATCAGAGCATAGAATGTTGCATGCATAATCGGTTATTGTTTTTCCGAGTTAAAATGTTAACATATAAAACTAAAAATTTGGGATTTATTTTATAAAGCCACGAAATAATGATGCATGTTATATATTATGGTCCTAAAATTTGTTTAGGTAATTTTTATGATTTATGGAAATTTATTGCTCATTTTAATGATTTTTAGTGATTTTATTACATTTTTATGAGTAAAATGAACTTTTATTCACTAAAAATAGTTAAATCTAACTACTGGCCGTGATTTTTTTAGTATGACCTCAAATGAATATTTTATGTATTGCATGTAAATTTTCATATTAATGTGATTAATATTTCATGATTTATGTTTTTATGTGATAAAAATGGCATAAATAGAGGTTAAATGACTAAAAATGGCCAATATTAGTTTATGATATTGAAAATTTTATATGACCACACATGCATATTTTACAAGTATTATGTAAAATCTCGTATTAATTTGATTAATATTGCATGATTTATGATTTTTATGAGATAAAAATGGATTAAAAGAGGTAAAAATGGTTAAAAATAGTTAAACTTCGAACCAGGTCATGAAACTTTAATATGTTGTCACATGCATGATTTACATAGTATGTAAATTTTGAGATTAAATGATTTCATTTAGCATGTTTTATGAATTTTTAGTGTAAAAATGGCATAAACAGTGACTATATTAGCATAAATAGCTAAAACGAATTGCATGACATGAGAAAATTATTTTAGGTTGCATAAATATTCCACTTATCAGATCTAAATTTGTAATATTTATTGGATTAATTTTTAGATACATTAGATATTTTATGAGATAAAACCAATAATTTGCAACTATATTTTCTCAAAATTAATTCGTAAATTTTAACCATGATTTTTGATATTATGAGTGTCATGGAATTATTCCAGAATGTTCAAAAATTTAAAATTCAAAATTTTAAATTATTGTAATTTAATTTGGATTTATTTCATATATGTTATGATTTTAAGGTAAAAAATGAGCATAAAATTAAATCAAGTTGAATTATTGTCAAAAATTGAGTGATGACTAATTTTTGGGCCCTAAGAGTTTTAGGATAATTAACTTGAGCTTAAATGTTATTTGAGTGTTAATTTGTGATTTTAAGAAGTTATTATCACGCATTACCATAAAACCGGGTTATATATACGATATAAGTTAAATAGGGCGATTTGGCACATAATTTGGCAAGATAGATAAAATTATAATGCTGCATAATTCAATTGTTGAGTGTATTTTATTTATATAATTTTGAATTATGTAATTTTATCTTAGCATAGCCTTCGTTTTAATCGATATTACCCGTAATGAAAGGGAATATTGATTCGGTTGTAACTTAATTTGATCTCGTATCACTTTTATTTTTACTAATTTTTCATATTACAAATGTATAATAGGAATAGCTTTGTATTTTTATTATTATTTGTAATTATGGAATTTCTTCAAGACGGTACCATTCGGAAAAGTGTTCCGACGAAGAAGGTGTTCTTGGGAGGCGTGTCACTTGAAGATTCAAGGGACCAAAGGAGTTGGTTTCCGAATATGTAATAGATTATTTGATTTTCTATTTTAGGAAGGTCATAATAGGAATTTATTATTATTGCTTTGCATTTTTTTTAATATGTTACATGCATTGCCAAATCGCCATAACAACACATGCATATCATATCGAGTCATCGACTGTGTCAATTATAATTATCGTAGTTCACCGCTTTAGTTCACTTAAATCCTGATAGATAATAAATTGACAAGACCTCTCACTAAATAATAATTGAGAATTAGCCTTACCAAATAGTAGAAACCATGAGTCCCAATTTCATGGGGAAGTAGGCTCGGCTCACCTGGGTACTAAACTTGTTACGTTGGGTAAGTGGGTAATAAAATGCTATTACATCGAAATTTGGATTGAGCTCAACGGAAGTATTCGTGACCGTAGCCGCATGTGTTCCGGGCTAAAGATAAATATTAGAGTAATTTTTATCGACCGAGAGTTCTAGAAGTAGAATCGATTAAGAGTTAATCCACCGAGTTATATTGATAAGGGATGAATCGGCTCACCGTGCCCCAATTGATATGAATTTGGATCTCAGAATCATTTATAATAGTTGGGTAGAAGTCACTATATAAATGCTTAAAACTTGTTTAAAGTGTTTACAAGTATTATTAAAACGATAAATGTTAATTATTTCCTTCATCTCCGTTTTTGTAGTTATTTTTTCTTTTGCAATGGATTCATCTAATAATCCTACACCGATCACCATTAATTCATGGCTCCAATCATTAAATGAAAAATGCTCCTCGTATGACGATGACCCGATTAGAGAACTACGCTTTGGCATTGGTGAGGATGAAAATCTTTGTTTTTTTACTACTTCTACACCTCCCACTCCCATACTCATGCCCACCACATCCTTGGTAAGAGAATCATATGAGGATAATCTCACAAATTCAAAGGTATCCTTGTTTGAAGAAACAAGGACAAATATCAAATTGAGTCGGAGTTCTAGCAAGAATGTCCTTGCAACCGAAAGGAGTAATGATATTAATAAAGGAAAGGCAAAGAAGAATAAGAAACCCAAATCCAATTATGAATTGGAAGTTGATAGTGAGACTACCACAACCAAAATAAAAAAGGGTGCCCAATCCTACCATGAATGTTATTATTGTAATATCATGGGCCATTGGAAGCTTAATTGCTCCACGTATTTGGAAGATATCAATGTTGGACTTATCACTCCAAGTGGGACTTGGAAATGTTTCAAAGCTAAACAAGGGTGATGTAGATCTCCGACAAGGAAATGGAGCTAGGGTAGCCGCCACTTAAAGAGGGATTTATGTACTTGTTTTAGCTAACAACTTTGAGTTGTAATTTACATAATTGTTATTATGTACCCATTTTGTCTAAAAGCATTATTACCATTTCTATGTTAGACATAGAAGGATTTTTTTCTTTCTTTTGCGATAAAAAAAAAATTAATTGTTGTATTTTGTTGAATATGACTTGGCTGTGAGCCAAGCCCCTTCTATCAATGGTATTCATGTTTTAGACACTTCCAACTCAACTAAAGATATCTATAACATACAATCCAAAAGACTCATAACTAATAATTCAAATGATTTGTACATTTGGCCTTTTTCGATTAGGTTACATAAATAAGAAACACATTAAAAGGCTAGTGACGACTAGATTTTTGGACCATTTGATTTTCAATCATATGAAATATGCAAATCTTGTCTCCTTCGCAAAATGAATCGTACTCCCTTCAGTGGTAAAGGGACACGAGCAAGTAATTTATTGGGACTAATACATGCCGATGTATGTGTTCTAATGAGTATCACCGCAAGGGGAATTTATGACTATTTCGTCACTTTTAACAATGATTTAAGTAAATATGGGTATATTTACTTAATCAAATATAAAGTGAAGCATTTGAGAAATTCGAGGAATTTCTAAATGATGTAGAGAACCAATTGAACAAGGTACTAAAGCATTACTATTCGATCGTAGTGGTTAATATCTAAGTAATAAATTTGATTTATTAAATATGGATTATGACCTGGTGTCACTGCCCATAAGATCAAACTAATATGAGTCGGTTTGAGTTATTGAACTCAATTTTGGAAATTTGTAATCCAAAACGGACAAGTAATTCTAAACGGATGGTCAACCAGGAAATACCTGAAATAGAGAGTCTATTTAACAGTTGACATGGATAAGACTCGTATATAATGTCTACCGTAAAAGAGCTGGTCTTTTGTGCCCTTATATGTCAATCTAGACAAACCACTATTACTCCACCATATATGTTTGTGTCTCACAAAGCTATCTCTTTAGAAGATAGAGGTAGTTCTAAGAGATAGAGTGGGAGTAGATTAGATCGTCACAAACATGTCTTATAGTTAATGTGTCACTTTGTGAAAGTGATGGAATTATAATCTATAAAGATAGAATGGGAGTATAGCTCAGTGGGAGTTTAACACACATGTCTTGTTGTTAAAATGTTGCTTTTCGAAAGCAATGGTATTATGACCTTATCCTAAATCGACCTTGTGCATACGATTCATAGCATTACAATCCAAAGATTGTTACTCAAGAGTAGATTTAATTTAAGGCGAGGGTCTCTTTAAAGTAAATAGAGCTTTAGAGTAATTAAATGCATAGATTGACATGAAGATGTTAATCAAGATTAATTATGTAAGGAATTGCCGCATTTCATTTTGATGAAGAATGGCAAATGATATTAAAAATTCGCTTTTCTAAAATGGGAATTTAGAAAAAGGAACGTGTTTGGAACACAAAACCTTAGATACAGATCTAAGAATCCTAACATATTATGCGTAGCTATCTTAAGTGATTCCAAAATGGTCTTAAGCAAGCATTAAAGGATTATACTTTTCGTTCATGTGATAATTGTGAATGGTATCATTCACATGATTGAAGAATCATGATTATACATGAAGTTAAGTGGGAGTAAGAATTATTTTTCCGTGTCTTATATGTTAATAACATATTACTTATTGAGAATAATGTACCAACGCTCTCTTCTGTGAAAGAGTGATCGGGAGACTAGAAAAGGGTGCGATATATTCTAAGATTTCTGAATCTATGTGAGAGAATATTGGCATAGAGTTGAGTGTCTTATGATGATAAGATCTTTCAAATCTGTTTAAAATCAACAAGGTTGAATAGATTATTCATGGTGATGAAAGTGGAACTACTATGATGGAGTCATGGTCGTTCATTGAACCTATTAAGTTGTTGATCACATGAGATCGATTGCTAATGTTTCCGCCATTAGAACGATCATGTATGCCATTAAATGTACACGTCATGATGAATCATATGCTAAGAGCATAATTAACTCAATAACAAGTTAATTCATAAGATGGTCTTGTGAAAGCCTTAAAGAACATCCTTTGAGATTCTTGAGAAGGATTAAGGATTCGTTCATATGTTTGGATGACATACTAAGTTAAGTGTTGAAGGGTTGCACAAACTTTACTTTCCAAACCGAGAAGGATTTGTCGAAATCCTAGGTTGATTTTATTGACTAAGAGTAAGAGACTAGAAAAAGTGTTTTAGTTTCGTACATTGTAAATTCTACAAAAGGAATCTAATTAAATTGTGATAAAATGGTCAACGTAGGGAATGAGAGTAGATTCCTCTACTAAAGACTTTATCACAAGTTATGTGATAACAGTGGGAGCATCTTTCAAGTTAAAGAGCCCAAGTGTAGTAAGAAGACTAGACATAAAATTAGATAAATTCATGTCATTAGAGATGACATTGGATAGAAGAAGATAGCAAATGATAAAGTTGGAATGTTTGGATATAGGGTATATCCACTAGCCAAGCTTTTATTGCATTTTAACTAGTGTAAAAGGTACATTATAGATTATGAGATATGAAGTAGTAATAGTGTATTGACTATTTATATATGATAATCGCATTTATCGTTTGAGTTTTAATAAACTCGCCCATTACCTTGTTAAATCCAAATGGGTTGTAGAGACAAATTGAACCCCATTAAAGTGAACTTGATTAGCATGGTATTCGCCCCTAGTTACTTAAAAGAGGTGACGTCTCGAAGTGACTAGAGTGTGATGCGATTGATTGAAAGTTCAAGTGCCATAGAGTCATATGGGATGACTAGTCGATCACATACGCAGACTGTATGGGACACTCTGTCGGGCAGTGACCGCTTATAGAGTTCTGGTAATTCATAAAGCCTGGTCGTGGCAAGAGCTGCTATAGTTTTCTTATGAGTCAAGTCTTTTGACTAGAGACTATTCGCCCAAGTTGGCACAAATTTCTGATTAGCTTTGATTTATGCTTTACGACTGTCGTAAATAAGGTCAAATGGGTATATTTTGGGTTATGATGAACTGTGGCTGAACAAAGGGAATAGTGCGATATGAATTGTCCACCCCTTGTCAGGGTTGTTTGAAATCTCAAGGCCACTCGAGGAGTAGTGAAGTGGGAATGTGTGGCCACGCTCAGAAGGTATCTACGGTAGATAATTCCGGTCAAACAGTTACTCTCCAGATCGAGGAAACCACTCAAGATATGATCAAATGCAAGTACGGCTTGCGAGACACCTTGCATTGAGTGGGAGATTGTAATAGGACAAGAGAATTGGTGACGCACACTTGTCTCGGACAAGTGGGAGATTGTTGGAGTATGTGTCCTCAACAATAGTGCGATCACATGTTTAAATCTCATATTAAGAATACATAAGGGATGATTCATTATATAGTCAACTGATCAACATTTATTAGTAATGATCAGCTAACTAGAGTTAGACATTACTGTCGTTTGACGGTGGTGGTCAGTTGATCCCTTAAGGTCATACCTAAAGGACAATTCCCTTAATAGACAAATTAATTAATTGTATGACGATACAAATTGATCAATTCCTTAAAATTGAAAAATTCGTTTGTGAGAGAGAATATTGATATCTTATTGTAATGGGATTAAATAAGATTTATTTTAGTAATTGAATACTTTATTACTAAAATTGATTATTGTTTGAGAAACAATTGAGATGAGAATGAATGGTTAATTATAATTACAAGATGTTGTGAATTATAATTAAATGACCCATTTTATTTATGTGATCAAGCATCACTAGTCAATTTATTGTATGTAATTTAATTAATTTATAAAATGATATTTATGTGATAAATATGCATTAAATTAATTAATAACATGTAACATACTACATGTGCCATATTGTGTGGCAATTGACAAATTGACAAAATAAAATTGTAGTCTTTTTTATGGAGGTTGAACCGAAATGGAGGGACTATTAGTGGGTTATGGTTGTTTTATTTTATTTGATAAAATAGCATGATGATGCCTACCTACAACTAGCCTTACACCTATTATTACACATCTTACACATCAATTTCTTGTGAAGACAAAAAGGAAAAAGAAAGATGCCCTCTTTGGACATACCCTACCCGGCCTCCACCTGCCTTTTATGAGAATTTTTTGTTCTCATTTTCCATTCACTCATTCATTTTCATACTACATGCAAAAATACTTATTCTTTCCTACTTCTCTCTAAAACAAGCTTTTAAAAATATTGATTTGTTCATCTAATATTATAACAACCATTGAATTACTAGTGTAGTAATAAACATAATATTGGAATCATTTTAAGGATACTAGTTTATTAATCTAGTTAATCAGTATACTAGTTTAAGGGATACGTCTCGGGTGCAATCTATGGAGGATCTCTACTTTGGGATTTGGAGGATCATCCAACATTTTAAGCTCAAGAACAAATAAGGAAGGTGACCTTATTTGTGCCCTACATTTCGGACCTATATACAATGTAAGGTACATTGTTTTTCCTCATAAATCTCTTGTTTTGTTATGCATGCACTAGATCTAAAGAATAAATAATTAAGAAGTTAATTAGTTCGCTATTAGAGGAGTCTAATAAGAGGTAAATAAACCTAACATTATATCCGCATTGTTCTCAATATCTGAAAAGTGATCTTTATTGATCTTTTTAAGCTCAGGTTTCAACATCTTCAATTTTCTTACAACCCTGAACATCTTAGTGCCATCAACCCATTTCTCCCATACATTAGATACACACTCCTGAAAACCAGTAGTAGTACTCCACATATTAAAGTACTTGAATGGCCTATTCTGACTCCCTCCCATACTCCTTTTACTCACCAGACATGGATTATGATCAAAGAGGCTCTCTGGTAAAAAGTTAGCCGAATAATCAGGAAAAGTAGCCAACTATTCCTAATTAACAAAGAATCTATCCAACCTGCTATAGACCCTTGTCTCTGGTGGCTTTTTATTATTCCATGTATAGAAAGCTCTTGTAGCTGGAATATCCATGAGACAACACTCTTGTAAACAATCATAAAAAGGTACAGTTTCAGCATCTGAAACCTGCCCACCAAGTCTTTCATTTCCCTGAAGCACACAATTGAAATCTCCCCATATAGCCCAAGGTCCATGAACCTGTCTTGCAATGTTTCTGAGATTCATCCAAAGGGATTCCCTTTCCCCAACTCTATTAAAAGCATAGATAATGGTATGATAAAATTGCATATGGTCAAATTTATTTGTCACGTGTAAATGAATAAATTGTGCATCATATTTTAAAAATTGAACCTCAAACATATGAGGCTTCCACACAACCCAAACCCTGCCTCTAGGATGATAAGAGTTATTAGTAGAGACACTCCAGTGTGAGAAAATATTATTGACTATATTATGAAAACTTTTTGATTTGACTTTGGTTTCTAACAAACCAAAGAACCCAACATTATTTGCATGAAAAAAATTATTTACAACCCTTTGCTTCACTTCTTTATTCATCCCTCGTATATTCCAAAATCCAAAGTTTATTGATGAATATCAGGAGGGTCATTACCATTAATACCAATACCTTTCTTGGGTGAACAGTCCTCCCTCAAATCCTCCATCTGATGTGGAGAAGTTTGAATCTTCCTGCTAGGATTCCCACTTCTCTGTCTTATGATATTAATTAGTATAAAGATATTAATTATTTTAACATAAACAAATATAATATAAGTATATTATATTTTGGAAACTATTAAAAAGCAAATAAATCAAGCTAGATTTCCAAAAAAATATAATATTTCATAATTATTTCGACTTGATTAATTTAATGCATATATGTAGTATATTTATTTCGAATAGTGAGAGTAAAAAAATAACCTGGGATATAGTAATCACTTATTGGATACTTAAAAAAAATAAAAGTAATTTTGTTAGTAGTGAAAAGAATTGTAGTAACATTGGATATAGTAATATGATAGTAATCACACATTTAAATAGTCAAAGTAACAATATTAGCAGTGGGCGGAAGTAGCGAATGTAAAAGAAGTAACAACGAAAATAGTGAAATTATCAATATTAATGTACAAGTAGTGAAAGTAACAATAATTAGTTAACAATAATTATGGCGGGAGTAGTGAAAGTAAAAGTAGTAATAACAAATATAATAAAATTAACAATTCTAAGAACAAAAGGAAGTATATAGGAAAAATTAGCTAAGCAATCGATTTAAGTAAAATATT
The DNA here is from genome assembly GCF_048544455.1 of Silene latifolia. Classification (NCBI taxonomy): domain Eukaryota; kingdom Viridiplantae; phylum Streptophyta; class Magnoliopsida; order Caryophyllales; family Caryophyllaceae; genus Silene; species Silene latifolia. Next base: position 93,005,962 of record NC_133533.1, read on the forward strand.
AATAGCGAGAGTAGTGAAGTTGTCTTATAGTTTATTTCATTGTAATTTTAAGATATATTCCGTATCATAGAAAAATATATTAATGATAAATTTATGAGTTATGCAACTTTAAAATAGTTTTAGTTAATTGAAAATATATTTTAATGCTAAATCGAGGTAGCTCGGCTGAAGCCGAGCACCCATACTAGTAAATTAACAAAGAAAAAACAAAATCGGAATCCCAAATCACCCATACCCACTTACTGATTGTTTTTTTTTTGATAATAAAACTAGATTTATCCTCTAAGGTAGAACCAACTTATCTCATCCTTTCGAATGATAAAGGTAGGTTGAAGCCACCAGCTTTCAAACCACCTCGAAAGAGTTGGACATGAATGTCCAATAAAAGCCATAAAGTCGGCAACTTTGTTTGCTTCACGAAACAATGCTTAATTATCACTTCCTCAAAGAACTGACGATCTAATTTTACATCCTTGATAATACTAGAAATTTCCCAAGGAATTTTCCAAGTACTACGGATTGAGTTGATAACATATAAATTATCACCTTCTACAATTAACTTCGAGGTTCCTAAGTATTTAGCTGCTAAAATGCCTTCTTTTAAAGCGAGAGCTTCAGCAACAAGAATACTATTAGATTCGCACTTTTTTGCTCCTAGCAAAACGACTTTACCATTATGATCTCTTATAACATATCCTAGAGCAGCTTTATTACCATCTATTTTTGATCCGTCAAAATGTAGCTTTAAAACCCCATTTTTAGGTTTCTCCCACCAAATTTCTTCCTTACTAATAGTATTTCTAACGGACACGTCTTTATCATGATTGTTAAGATCCTTATGTCTAGTCTCGTTCCAAATTTTGATGCTATTATTACATAAAAGGACAATTTTGCTTATATTAAAATGAACATCATTAAAAATAATGTCATTTCTATGGAACAATGCATTCCACCAAATAAATACAATCTTAATGAAATCGGCTTTTGGATTAAACTTTTAAGATGATTAAGTTTCCCTATAAAGCTCTGACTTGCAATATTATCGTATATTGCCAAAACATTATTAAAGGTAATGATATTCATGTCTTGGATGACTAATGCAATCAAGGAACACTTGAAAAAGAAATGATTTTTATCTTCAATTGGACGATTGCACAAAACACATTGAGGTGGGACAATTATATGATTTCTTAGAAGCCTACTTTTCGTAGGAACACCATCAACACAAGTTTTCCAAAGGAAAAAATTCAATTTTGGAGGAACATTTAGTTTCCAAATCCAGTAAAATTCACATTTGTCAATATTTCTATCGAACAAGCCTTGTGCTAACCATGTCGGTGTTTTGGTCGAGAAATTTCCATCCACATATAGCCCCCAAAGAAGGGTATCTGGAATATCATTGTGTGGCAATAGAATATTAACTATCTGGTTAACAATATCATTATTTACTGTATCTGATAACTTACTGACATCCCATTGTTTATCAAGGGTTATGAAATCTCTAAACAAAAGACAAATCAAGGTTACTATGACCATCTATATTTCTAGTAAGGGGATGAGAAAAAACCCAATTGTCAGTCCAAAATTTTATATTGCTACCATTACCTATATGCCATCTCCACCCCTTTCTAAACATGTCCCGAATACTCATGAGTTTACGCCATTGCCAGGAGCAAACTGTATTAGGCTTATGTTCAAAAAGTGAACAGTTTCTCAAATATTTCTTAGTTACCACTTTGACCCATATATTATCCTTTTCCATAAGAAGTTTCCATAAAAGTTTCTGAAGAATTAAGAACGATAAACACCTAAGAAGGGGAGATGGTGAATTAGGTGTACCTTTTAAATATTTTCTCTTTTACTTGGTTAGAGGCTAACACAAGTAAGATCTATTAAAGTCCTAGTTTGAGAAACTTAATGGATTGTAAGTTCACAAACGGTACAAAGAGTCTATGCAACAAGATGAGTAATCATTGCACAAAGATTGGCATTGGCGAGATTAATGAATAAAAGTGGAATGATAAGAGAACGTAAAAGTAAATAAACAAACAAGACGATGTTTAAAAATTGGTTCAACTCATACTTCGGAGTCTATGTCCAACCGTTATTTTATTGCTTGTTTAGAAATTTACTCAAACTTAAATAACCCATTATAATGAAAATAACTCGCCAACCTACTCCGGTTACAATTGCTTAAAGCTACTTCGCTTCAAGACTTTCCCTTGCTTAAAGCTACTCCGCTTCAAGACTCTAAGTTCTATCTCATAGGTTTACAAAGTCAGAATCTCAGTGGTTCACTTAAGAACATGGAGATTACAATTAAGACCGAAATACGAGAATTATTGAACATATTCTTTTATGCAACAGTGAAGCGAACTGATACTTGGAGATTTTATAGCTTTGAAAAACAACTGAAGACTTTTGAAAATAGAAAACGGTTTTGAAAATGAATAAAAAACAAAGCTTAAATGCTGAAAACATTTGCTAAGTGTTTTACAATGAATGCTCTTTAAAAGTCTTACAATAAATGATAAAATAGGATGGATATTTATAGAAGGAAGAAGTGTGTAAGAGAACGATCTTAACACTTTTTTCACTCTAATGTCGTCCATGAGTTTGTAAGATGTATTATCATTTAAAAATATAGAAGAACAATCAGATTTGTGAGGCTCAAGGTGGCTGTATATTTCCTAGGCAAGGAGTGTTTCCCATAAATAATGGAAACTCACAATTTCATCAAAAATGAAAAAAAAGCAAACGACCTATTTTTAACATGAAAAACCACTTGCATTAATAAGATTAGTATCTTTAATTTAACTTGAAAGCATATTCTTTTTCTTCTATTTGTTCTTCAGATTTGAGAAATGATATTCCTTTTGAACACAATAAAATTTAGAAAGGTTTTGAACACTTGTAATTTTTTCCGAAAATTCTCCATTTAGTACCAGAAACCATGGTGCAACAGTCACAAGAACTATTGCATGGTTTTGTAATCACTAATGCTTAAAGAGGATATGTTTAACTACCTCATTTACAACATTTATTCTAGGCAATGGGCATGCTTGACTTATCTTTATTCTTGATCATCGTTGGGATTCTTTAAACACTTATTGGATGCTTTAATTTGCTAAACAATCTAACTAAGAAGCAAACAATTAAATGACAATGAAACTTGGCATCATCAACCAAGTGTGTTCTAACAAATTCCCCCTTTGATGATGGAAAGTTCTAAATATGTGTTTAGTTCCCCCTAAGCCCATGGTGAGTCGGTCTTTAAACTAAATAATAAGAGGCATCAAGTAAACATGATCAAGGTAAATGGGGGTCAACATGCTTGGCCTAAGTAGACATTTCCACGTTGAAGGTTAGCCTAAGAGTCGTTAGTTAACACATAAACACATAATTTAACTACTTCCCTCTCTTAACATCATCAAGTGAAGGACATAAACATGTTCAAGTAGAACAAAAATTAAACCAAAGGCAATTGTTCGAAATAAGAGAGAAAAACAGTCCATGATTTGCATAAGAGTTAAAAACAAAGAGCCAAAAGGTTAGGAGGGCAAGGGTAGGCACGTATGCCTTATTTATCATCGGGAGCATCTCCTCCAAGAGCTTTGACATGCTCAATGAGATCTTTATTAGTGGTTTTGAGCTCAGCAACTTCTTCCCTAAGGGTCTCATTGTCGACAACCAACTTGGACACCATGTTCACAAGCTTGTCCAACTTTGCATTTACTGCACCCATTTCAACTGTTGCACCAGACATAACCTTACCCGAGTACATGCAAACCAACTTCCAATTCCTAATTAATAGCCAAAGCCATTTGAGAGAGTAAACCCATGGTCATTTCATCACTCAACTTCTCAATACCGGGGATACTTTTCATGACTAGTTTCCTTTTCATAAAGATAATGGACAACCACACACCATAAGGAATCACCGTTTTCTTGTCAAATTTCCCTTTTTGAAGGACGGGGGCTATCTCATTATTACGGTGAAGGATGAGTTGGGGAAGGTTGATGGGACGGCGTTTGAGAATGTGGTGGAGAAGAAGCATCTCAAGTAGAGAGCATCTTCTCTTACTGTTGTTGCTTGGTAAGATGGCTCGGTGAACAAGGTTAAAGGTGAAACGATGGGGGGCACGAAGTTCATGAGCATAAATGTTGGTTGGTCCATTTTCATTATCGGGTCGAAGGGTTCTCACAACCTCACTAGCCATAACTTCATCAATATCACCCAAGTACTTTTAGGAAAGGAGGTAAGACCCACGGCTTCAACCTCAAGGTAAGAGGCTAGTTGGTCAATGATCAAGACAAAGGGTTTTTGGTTGATGAAGGCCGAAAGAGGGCCTGATGTAACATCAACCTTGAAGAGTCTATCACACAAATAAATACTCAAGAGGGGGGGGGGGTGAATTGAGTATTTAAGAACTTATGCCCAATTTTTATTTTTTATCAAAACAATTAATTACTTAAAGTTTATTGATTAAACTTTGACTAATTAACTAAGTGATTATGAACATAATTAAATGAACGAAAAGGAAAACCGCAAGGACACACGATATTTGAAGTGGTTCAGCTTCACACGTCGAAGCCTACGTCCACTATTCTCGATTAATAATTTTAGTACCTTTCTCCGGATTACAAAATTATCAACCCAACTCGTACAACTAACTCTAGTTGTAACTCAATTTGAATATCACTAGATATTCGGTTTTAACTATCTTAAGTTACTAAGAAAGTGCTTGATTGTTCTTCTAGTGTTCACAATATGAACGAGTAAGAAACAATATTTAAGCGCTATTATCTTATGACGATACTTAGATCGGAAATAATTGCAATATAATATAGCACACGACTTTTCAAAAATAATTTTGACTTGCAAAAAGAATAATAAAATTAAAAATGTTTGCAAAGAATGTTTTGTTCAAATATTGAAAAGTTGTTTAAATGAATTATTATGTGTAGTATTTATAGTAGAGAGGAGATCTAGATTTTCATCTAAGAAACCCTAGATACCGTGTGGATTGTTCCACAAGGAAGAAATTAGGTTAAATTTTATTTAATCATTTAGAACTCATAAAATCTTGGAAGATAGGAAAGAATAAAAATAAAAATAATATATGGAGATAAGAAATTTCAAACAAATATTATTTTGATTTACCATGATTCTTATCCAGGAAAGAAAAAGATCTTAATCCATTTATTTATTCTAACAACATCTTAGTAAAATATATGGAATAAATATAAAGAGAAAAAATATTTTTAACAAATATTTTATCAAAGATCTTTACCTAAACCCTAGATATGGAAAGGATCTCATGTAGGTTAAGGAAGGAATAAGATATATGTTTTTCCTATTTTAATCCAACAATAATTTAGGTAAAATATATAAAATAAATATAAGGAGATAAAATATCTCTAACAAATATTTATTTATGATTTTTATCATAAACCCTAGATACTATATAGATCACGTGTGAAGTATATAGTAAGTAGGAGATCTAATCTTATTATTTAACCTAATAATATCTTAGTAGAAGATTTGGAATAAATCTAAATATCTATAAAGATATAAAATATCTTTAATAATAATCTTATTTAGATTTACTCTAATCTTTACTTGCACAAGGAGTATCACATGAGTAGGAGATGACCCATAAGCCTGTTACATCCAACATGAAACCCTAGTAAGATATTAGGTTAAATAAATTAGGGTTTAGATATGAGTAAGTAGAAAACCCTAGTTAGCCACCAAGTAACAACCCATAAGTTGTCACATAAGTCGACCAAACTAAAAGGTAATTATCTATTCATAACCCAATTTAAGTCCAAACTTCAATCTACTATAAAATAGGTTTTTCATTTAAAGAATATAAAGATAAGATTTGAAAAACTATTTTCAAAACAATTTAAAACTCAAGTCGTGCGTTTTTAATATTGCAGCTCAATGTTATAATTAAATCACCTATAACACTGAGTCTTGTAGGTAATGTTATAACCATAACAGCTATAACTTTACTTACCAAAATCATTTCTTTAAATACCGTTATAAGACGATGACCTACGCTATCTAATCTTCCTGGAGATCTTCAATGTAAGATCATCTCTATATCTTGACCATAAGCTCTTCATCTTGAGCTTGCTATAGACTTGATCGAGCGTTTTGCTTGATTGATCATCATACTTGAAACTTGTTACAGTTACTATGACGCTTTAAGAATCTTCAATGTTATAACTCAAGATGGTATAACATAACTTGAATGATGCTTCACAAATCTTCAATGTTATAGCCAAGGTTGCTATAACATTACTTGCTAAACTTGTAAACTGAAGTTAATCTATTAAAGACTAAACAAACGATTACGAGCAAGAGTATATATAACATGAAGCACACACTTGTCTTTATCAAAACTAATCATATGTAATTATATGGTCCAACAAATTCCCCATTTTTGATGATGACAAGTCTCTTACGATTTGTGACTAAGTGTAAGTTCCCACTCAACATAATACTATAAAAGTCATAGTCAGTTGAACGCAGGAACAATCCACTTATATACAAAGTATAGCATCTAAGGACCTTAAGAGATTAAAGGTTCTGACAAGGAGCAAGCTTAGGCAAATACTTAAGTCACACAATCATTTTCTTCTCCCTCTTGACATCATCAAAAAGACGAGAACAGACGTAAAACGACTATAATGATATCAACCGAGGCAAGAAATATATATTAATCAAAGCACATATTATAGCATAAGAAAGATTTCAACATAAGCAAGCTTGAAATAGAGAGTGTGTAATACACACCAAGATGAGTATAGATTTTGTATGAGAGAATGAAAAGAGTCACTCACGTAACTACGACCTACAAAAACATGCATGCAATCTAACATGATAGATATCTCTAGTAACCGTACATATACACTCCAACCAAGCGAGGTGCAAAACACATGTCGAGAACTTACAAGGTAATGTTAGGTGAGGTAATTGGGTAATAAGGGGCAAAATAATTTGGATATGTGGAGGTAAAAGCCAAGCTAGAACCGAACACAATCAAAAGTAGCCATATTTCACTTTCCAACCCAACATGAAAGATGATGCACCATGCCAAGTATGGCGTAAACTCACTCACATCAACAAGTAGTTCTCCTCAAGTAATATGTAAATGATAAGAATAGAAGTAATACGAGATTCTTGCTTTTCCATCTTTTGTATCAGTTTTCTGGTTTTTTTTTTCGGTCCATCTTTTTCTTCTTCCTTCCAATATCCATCACAAAATCAACAAAATTGACCACAACAAGATTTTCAAACTTAGCAACAAGACAAGCTTGACAAGGGTAGGCCATATGGAATGTAGTAGAATAAATGGGTCAAAACGAGACAAATTTGGCTAATGTGAGGTTAGTAGGTAAACCGTAAAGGAAGGATCGCTTTTCCACATGTGTCACCACCACAAACCCGAGTGTATACAGGTAATAAGAGACAAATTTCATGCTTATGCAATTAGATGTTACATGCCATGTAAGGAGTACTACTCACACCATAAATAAAACCAATCATGAATGTCATTGGTTTATAAAGCTCTAAACCTTAGAATGTATATGTGATGAACAAGAATTATGGTTTGTATACAACACAAAATATAACAGACTAGCAAACAGAATATTTTCATAAGACAATAAGATACTATATAAGAATGTACTTGCGGCGGAAAATACGAACACAGTCATACAATCTCGTCAAATCTAGTCAATCATACAAGAAATAAAATATTTATGACAAGTTTAGTTGCCACCAATTGAACCAGTTTCCAACCGTAAAATCTCAAAACTTTCTCTAGCCAATGTTTTGGTAAAAATGTCAGCCCATTGTCTTTCTGTACTACAAAATTCCAGTCTTATGTTGCCCTTATCTAGATGATCACATAGAAAATGGTGTCTAATGTCTATATGCTTAGTTCGTGAGTTCTGCGCAGCGTTCTTAGATATAATTATAGCACTCGTGTTATCACATAAAATAGGTATACATCCGACATTAACACCGTAATCACATAATTGTTGCTTAAGCCATAAAAGTTGAGAACATACCAACCCAACGGCATGTATTCGGTTTCAGCAGTAGATAACACAACGTAATTTTGCTTCTTTGACCCCCAACTAATAACACACGGTCCAACAAACGTGGCTATGCCGAAAGTATTTTTTCTGTCAAGTGAACAACCTGCATAATCTGCATCTGAATACCCTATGAGATCGAAATTACACACAAGAAGATACCATAGATATAATTTAGATGCACCAATTAAATACTTCAAGATTCTCTTAACTGCAACCATATGCGATTCCTTAGGGCACGATTGAAATAGAGCACAAACGCATACACTAAACATTATATCGGGACGACTTGCAGTTAAATAAAGAAGTGAGCCAATCATACCTCGATAAGTCATCTCATCGACAGACTTACCGTTTTCATCCAAAGTCAACTTCTTATCTGTACCTATAGGAGTTGGCTTAGAATTAGAATTTTCCATACCAAATTTCTTGATTAGCTCCTTGATGTATTTATGTTGGTGTATCATTATTCTTTCAGTAGTTTGTTGAATTTGGAGTCCAAGGAAGAACTTGAGTTCTCCCATCATGCTCATCTCGAATTCTAAGGTCATTAATTCTAAAAAATACTTACATAGACGATTAGTAGTTGAACCAAAGATAATATCATCAACATAAATTTGTACAACTAATAGATCGGAATTTTCAGTTTTCAAGAATAAGGTTTTATCGACAGATCCTCTTTTAAAACCACTTTCGAGAAGATATTTTGACAATCTGTCGTACCACGACCTTAGAGCTTGTTTCAAACCATACAAGGCTTTATCTAGTTTGAAAACATGGTTTTGAGACTTGCTATCGAAAAATCCCGGAGGTTGTTCAACAAAAACCTCCTCATTCAAATAACCATTAAAAAAGTTGTCTTAACGTCCATTTGATATAGTTTAATTCCTTTATGAGCAGCAAATGCTATCAATAGTCTAATAGCCTCAAGTCTGGCTACAGGAGCGAAGGTTTCATCATAGTCAATTCCTTCTTGTTATTTGTACTCTTGTACAACCAATCTAGCTTTATTTCGTACAATAACTCCTGTATCGTCCAACTTGTTTCTAAAAACCCATCTAGTACCAATAACAGTTCGATCTTTAGATCTTGGAACCAAATGTCAAACTTTATTCCGTTCGAACTGTTGAAGCTCTTCTTGCATAGTAACGATCCAATATGGTTCTGCAACTGCTTCTTTAATATTTGTTGGCTCAATGGTTGAGAGAAAGGAGTAGAACGAGCAAAAGTTATTAAGTCTTCTACGAGTTCGAACACCCTCATTCAGACTTCCTCGGATGGTTTCCATTGGATGAGAGTCCTTATATCTCCATTTCTTAGAAACAGGAGGCACATCTTCATCTGAACTAGTCTCACCTTCTTTAATTGATTGGGGGTTCAAGCCTTGTTCCCCCAGAATCCAATCCTAGGGTTATAACAGAATCAGTTATAACATTGGATCTTGTTTTTTTGATTTGGATTTAATGTTATAGCATCATCAACTATCACTTCAGCTTCCAATTACTTGGATTGAGAAGAGGTTATAGTATCATCAACTATATTCTCAGTTCTCTTTCCTTTATCATTCGAAGGGCTTCCTTGTTCATCATTTGTGCCCTTAATTTCTTTATCTACCTCATCCAACTCTGGAAGACCATCTCTGGATAGTCGGAAATAAGGTTCGTTCAAATTTTCTTCTTAATCCTGTTCAGCTTTATCAAACATATTATTCTCATAAAAAACAAAATGAATACTTTCTTCGAGGCATAAGGTTCTCTTATTAAAAACCTTATATGCTTTACTATGATTAGAATAACCAATAAACACAACTTCGTCACTTCTGGGATCGAATTTGTTTAATCTATTTTTACCATTATTATGGACAAAACATTTACCCCTGAAACAACTTAGATGTGATATGTTGGGTTTACGTCCCCTAAGAAGCTCATAAGGAGCCTTCTTGAGAATGAGTCTAATCAAAGCTCGATTATGAGCATAGCATGTAGTGCTAACAACTTCAGCCCAAAAATTACGAGGTAGTCCACTACACAAAAACATAGTGCGTGCCATATCCTCTAACGTCCTATTCATACATTCAACAACACCATTTTGTTTTGGGGTTCGTGGTGCTGAGAATTTGTTCCCAACACCATTCTCCCTACAACATTATATAAAAGCATGGTTATCAAATTCGGTGTCATGATCCGTACGAATGAAAACTAATTTTGATTTGTACTTATTTTGGGGAAGCTTCATTAGACTGCAAACTCTTCGAAAGTTTCATCCTTTGAATTGAGAAAAATTGGCCAAACATATCTAGAGTAGTCATCAACTAGAACGAAGACATACCTGGATCCACCTCTACTTCTTACCTTCATTTGACCGCATAGATCCACATGCACGAGTTGTAGTAGTTCATTGGTACTTACCATTATCTTAGGTTTGAACGATGATCTCACATGTTTGCAACGAGCACATGAGTCACATAATGTTTCTTGATCTAATTTGATTGAGGGAAGTCCTTCAACCAATTCCCATCTCTTTAGCTTATTCAACGTTGTTGAATTTATGTGAGCAAGATGTCCTTCAAGTACAACACTACTTGTTCCTTCAATTATTATTTGACAAGAGTCCGAATTAAAGATAACTTTATTTCCTTTGTCGCATAATTGAGAGATACTCTGTAAATTGTGCTTGAGACCACTAACGAGATAAACATCACTAATAGCATGAGAAGAGCATATTCCGACTTTACCAACACCGATAACCTTGCCCTTCTTATTATCACCAAATGTGACCTTACCTCCATCGAAGGGCTCAAGTGAAAGGAATAAATTTACATCTCCAGTCATGTGCCTTGAGCATCCACTATCAAGGTACCATAGGTTATTCTCTTTCACTACAACCTGCAAAATAATTAGAAACAGTTTTTAGGTACCCAAGCTAGGTTGGGTCCTTTGACATTAGTCACTCTAAAAACTAAATATTTTCTAACCCAAACCCTTTTTAAAACCTTACATTTTGGAAGCGAAAGAGTTTGTCTGGGAACCGTCTTGGGTTGAGTTCTGGGTTTCTCATGTCGTGGTCTTTCAGGTTATTTTGGAGGAGCTTTTGTTTTAAAGGGCCTTTTAGATTTGGGTGTTTGTTCTGATTTGGTAGCCTTCTTAAAATCAAAGCTCATATCATAGAACCAACGATAATCATGGTTACGTTCTTCGTTTGTACTTGGTTCAGATGGGGTAGGTTCACTATCCTCAAAAACGGTGTCAGAAGCTTTAACAAAGTTGATTCCTTTTCTTAAATCCTGAGCATATTTGATACAGTTTTCTTGGATATGTCCAGTATGACCACGGTAATTATATATCAAATATTCTGGTAGATTTGAATATTTTTTCCTTCTGAAATCTCTTTCGGAAGGGGTTGATTTGCATTTAGAGTGATCTCTATGACCATAGCACTCGTGCCCTAGTCCCATTTTCATGTTATTATCTGATTTCTCAGTTAGGAAATTTAGAACACGTGTGCTACCTTCCTATTTTTCGTGAACCTTTCAAGCATGCAAAAGTATTCTTTTAAGGACTGTATCTCTTTATTGCATTTGGAATGGTCTAACTCTACGACCTTGGGAGGATGAGTCTCTTTATAGTTGTAACGAAAGTTTTGGAATCTATCATTAAGAACTCGTACCATCTCGGTATGCGTTATTTTAGTATTTGATAGAACGTTTTTAGATTCCTTTAATTGCTGAGTTATAGATTCAATCTCCTTCTTTTGATCTGAGATCACGGCTTCTCTAGCCGTAGCCTTTGACTCAAGAAGCTCTTTGACTTTCCTCAATTCCAAGGTTATAGCTTCACTAGCTGTAACTTTGGCTTGAAGATGCTTAATGTTGAGTTTGAGGTCTGAGATTATATCTTCATTAGCTATAGCTTTAGACTCAAGAGCCTTCTTCTTAGCATTTGTCACATCTGAAGTTGTAGCCATATTAGTTGTAACTTTAGATTTAAGCTTTTTGGCCTTTGCTTTAAGGAGATGATTCTCTTCAGCAATATCGAGAATTTGTTCTTTCAAGTCTTTCAATTCCAATTCTTGTTCGTGACATTTATCAAGAGATTGCTCAAAGTATTCAATTAAGGCATTCTTAGGTAATTTCTTAACACTTTTCTTAAGTTCAAGATAGCTTACCTCTTCTTCTTCTTCTTCTTCAATCGGAATCTACTAGAAAGCAGCAATAGAAGTCCACGCTATTATTATCTGAAAATAGGTCAAGACTTACGTTGCTTAGACATAGGTTAGCAACTTCTTCTTCTTCTGATGCTTCGTCATCCTCAGTGTCGAGATCTCCCCAGTATAATGCCATCATCACTTGCTTGAGTTACTTCCTGGTCTCCTCACGTTTTGCTTTGTCTTTAATTTTCTCCCATGTGGGACAATCCTTAATCATATGACTGGATTCTCCGCACTTGAAGCATCCTCTGTTAGAAAACGTATTTTTAGACTCAGAAGTTTTCTTATTATAGGACTTGTTGTTGTTGTTGAACGATTTTTCTTGCTTATTTCTGAAAATACATTTATTAAATCGTTTAGCAAATAGAACCATTTCGTCCTCTATTTCAACATGTTCTTCTTCCTTAGCAGAAGCTTGTAAAGCCATGCTCTTACTATTACTGGACTCGGCCTCATCATCATCCAAGACGAGTTCATGAGCCATGAGAGCCCCAATAAGTTCTGAATAAGGTAGAGAGGTGAAATCTCTAACTTCTTCTATAATCGTGACCTTGGGACGTCATTTCTTGGTTAGACTCCTAAGTACTTTTCTAGCAATATCAAAGTTTTACCAAGATTTTTGAGCTCATTGACTTTAGTAGAAAATCGTGCTAACATGCTATCAAGAGATTCATTCTTTTCCATTTTAAAAAGTTCATATTTTTGAATCAGCGAGTCAATACGATATTTCCTAACAGCTGGCGTTCCTTCATAGGCCAACTCAAGACCATGCAATATTTCCTTGGCCGAAGTGCAAGAAGAAAAACGATCGAATTCGGTCGATGCCATGCTATTTTGTAACAGGCTTATCGCTTTTGAGTTTTTCTCAGCCTTCTTGTGTGGACACGGCCCACCTGCGAGCCCACTTCGATCTGTGGACGCACATCGGTCTTTTGAAAGCCACGCTCGGCGGCGTAAAAATGTTTTCGACCGGATCGTTTTAGATCGGTCGGTTTCTTCTCGGTAAGGGTCTCGAAATGATTAGAGATGTTCGGAGTCGCCACCAAGCATTTGTGGGATGCCTGGAACCCGTTCGAAATCCACTTTATACCTCGGTCAAATCGAGGCACAAAGCAGCGTTTGACATAGGTACTAAAGATAAGGAAATCGTCCCTCTTTAGCATCCTATCTCTAGAATAACTCTCGTACGCCCTGGATAAGGTCGTCCACTATCCAAAGTTTCTGAGTAAGAGGTGAAGGTACGTATTGGGAAGCCCTTTAATAAGACACCAAATCCCTCCCGCGTTAGCGGCCTCTACTGATCGATCTTGGTTGGTTGAATGCAAAAGTTGATAAAACGGTTTAAATGCATGAATGCGCATCCAATAATTTAAACCTAACATGTGAGAGCTTTCTAAGTCGGTTGATTTAATCCAAGTATCAAGCATAAGATGTAGAGTTGGATTAATGATTGATTTGCATGCAAGACGAAAATTAAACATCCATTTACCGTATTAGGTTTAGGGTGCATAACATGATCCATTTGTCTTAGTAAGGCATTTTACAAATATGATTTTGAATATTCAAATAGTCATCTGATCCGTCCTATATCCGGGCTAACCGGAGTCGGGATCGTCTTAGACTAATGCTGGAAGGGAATAGGCCCTGTATCAGACAGCTACATGAGGCGCGAGCCAACCGGCGATACAAGAGGCCTCCCTCTGGTTTTGAAAATGAGAAATGGAGGGCCTGTTTAGGCGCGGGTTAGTCCATGGTTTATGTGCCGTGTTCTGACTTTTTTAGAAAACGTGTTGAAAATGGGTATTTGAACCCGATTTGATTTGAAGGGGTCGTTTAGACCACATTTGTTGATTTGAAGAACTAAACTCGAATAATCATCATTATTTTGATAATATTCGGTGTCGGGTTCGACTTGACAAACTTGACATGAATAGTTTTGAAAACAATTATGAACTAATTGTTTTAAGTTTATTTGAATGTAATTAGTCGATACTCATCATCGTACCCGGGTTAAAATCCGGCATGGTATGTAGAACCAAGGATGACTTTGTGTTGGTGACTAATGTGTTTGTTTGAACATGTAAAGAAATGATGAAAGGCTTTAAATTACCTCCAAAATGTAAAGAAATGAAATAAAAGGCTATAAAATACCTCTTAAATGTTATTAACCAAATATTATCACCGAAACACGTATTTAACCGTCACGGTATGAGGAACCAAGGGTGAAAAATGTTTTATGGTTAAAACAAATGAAATAAAAAAAAAGGGTTCGAAAATATTTGAAATGGTGAAAACCGATTACAAATATGAAAATGAATCAAAGGGAAATGACGAGAATAAACACGGTTGATCTCTGACCTAGACACCCCATTTAGGCGCGGGTAAGCTGGTGACCTAAGGGGCTTATGCCTCAGACCAAAAATCAGTTTTGGCTCGTTTATTCCATGTTTTGGTTCATGTTATGCACGTTTTAGCATGTTATAGTCATGAAACAAATGAAAACATGATAAAAGAGGATTTTTACACCCTCATACTTACATGTTTGGTTATGGCGAGTGACCGACGTAAGTGTAACAACTCGTTTGATCGGAAAAAACTCTATTTAAAACCGTTTTGGTAAGTAAAAAGAGTGTTTTAATGTTAGTGACAGTGTAGTGGTCGAAGTGGTCGGTCAAGTGATTTAATGCACGATGACGGTACCAAACAATGTGTAAGGCTTGTATTTACGATCGGTAGGTCGTAAATACGCGTCGGATTGTGACTTAAGAAGTCGAGTCGAGAATTTTATGGGAGAAAAGAGGGGGCGGACACTCGCGTAAATCTCAAATGGTTTCATTTGAGGGGTATTTATAGGGAAATGAGTGGTTGTGTGAATTTTGAGCGACGTGGCCACTTGGGCTGCTCAAAGAGGCGCGAGCCACGTCGCGGTTCTTCGAGGTGTCTTGTCGCTTTCACAAAAAACGCAATCATGATTTGTTCTATCCTAGGTTTTGGATGAACATGTTTGATTTTTGACTATGTAAGATTCCGGGAAACCTTAACATAGAAGGTTTGAAAAGTTTTGTTTTTTGTGGTTGACTCGGTTTGACTCGTTGTTGGAGTCGGGATTTGAATTTTTGAGTCGGTTTTTGGTCCGGTGTCGGTTTTGACTCTAGTTAGTGTCATTGCGACCCCGCCGTCGTGCATTAAACTCTCCAGGTATTTTTGAAATGTTTTGAAATGTTTTATTTTAGAAATCGTTTTAAGTTTTCCGACGTAAAGTTGTACACAAACTATCGATCAAACGCCGCGATTCCAAAACATGTTGTAGTCCGATAATCATCGGGTGTTTGTTGGAGTCTCAGTAGATACCGGGTATCTATAGAGCCCCCACTTTGACTGAGGCTTGGACAGGGCGAAAGTCAAAGTAGAGCCCCCAGGTCAATCGAAGATTACAACCTGGAGACCCAAGCGACGTCGAGGCGGCTCGAAAGGATTCGGGACAAGGACCTGCCGTCGGGAAGGGCGACGCTAAGGCGACTCGAGGGTACGAGCCAAGGACCTGTTGTTGGGAACAGTTTATAGTCTGTCGACTGTCCGTGCGGGTCGTTTAAAGTCCATTAGACTACGTACAAAGGCTCGCCAGCCATAGAAATGAGTCATACCTAGGGCATCTTCGGATATGTCCTTGCGCGTCTGCGGACAAAGGCTCGCCAGCTGTGGTAAGGAAATGTACCCGAGGCATCTTCGGGATCTGTCCTTGAACGTCTGCGGACAAAGTCTCGCCAGCTGTGATGCGTAGTAAGGCTCGCCAGCCATGATGCGTAGTAAGGCTCGCCAGACATGGAGGTCGATTATTGGTCCGCGAGAATAGCCGCGTCAAATGGGCTTGTTTTGAAAGTAGCGAACTCGTGATGCCGCCGTGAACTTGAAAGTAGCGAACTCGGAATGCCGCTGTGAATGAGAATAGCCACGTCGAACGGGCTTGTTTTGAAAGTAGCGAACTCGGGATGCCGCTGCGAATGAGAATACCCGCGTCGAACGGGCTTGTTTTGAAAGTAGCGAACTCGTGATGCCGCTGTGAATGAGAATAGCCACGTCAAATGGGCTTGTTTTGAAAGTAGCGAACTCGTAATACCGCTGTGAATGAGAATAGCCGCGTCGAACGGGCTTGTTTTGAAAGTAGCGAACTCGTGATGCCGCTGTGAATGAGAATAGCCGCGTCGAACGGGCTTATTTTGAAAGTAGCGAACTCGTGATGCCGCTGTGAATGAGAATAGTCGCGTCGAACGGGCTTGTTTTGAAAGTAGCGAACTCGTGATGCCGCTGTGAATGAGAATAGCCGCGTCGAACGGGCTTGTTTTGAAAGTAGCGAACTCGTGATGCCGCTGTGGATATAGTGAATTTGAATTTTCACTGTCACTGTTTTTGAAGTGAGCGGGTCCCGAGAGGAAGCCCCCTGCTGGTGTTTGAAGAAATAGTGAATTTGGAATCTCCACTACTCTTTTTTGGGATTTGAAGTGGTGGTTTATGTGCCGCCGTTGAATTTGAATTTTGGAGGAAATAGCAAAATTTAAATTTTGCTATTACGTTTGAAGTGACGGTTTATGTGCCGTCGTTGACATTTGGATGAAATAGTGAATTTGGAATCTTCACTATTATTTGTAGTGACAGTTTATGTGCCGCCGTTGACATGTGAATGAAATAGTGAATTTGGAATCTTCACCATTAATTGAAGTGACGGTTTATTACATGTGAATGAAATAGTGAATTTGGAATCTTCACTATTAATTGAAGTGATGGTTTATGTGCCGCCGTTGACATGTGTGGTGAAAATAGTGGAATTCAATTTCCAGCTATCATTTTGACAATGACAGTTTTAATCGCCGTCGTTTGAAATTTGAAGAAATAGCGGACTTGAATCCTCGCTATTACTTTTTGAAATTTTGAAGGAAAATAGTGAATTTTGATTTCACTATTATTTTTGGAATTGGCGGTTTTGGTCGCCGTTTGTTTGAAATTTTCGAAAATAGTGAATTTAACTTTCACTATTTGCTTTTGTTTTTGAGGAAATAACGATTTTTAACATCGTCAATGAAAATCCTATGTGGAAATTGGGCTAAAGCCCAAAATTCGCTGAAAGAGTAAGGGACGCCTGATTGAGGCGCGACCCACCTGGCGAACCAAATGGGCTTCCCTTTTATCTGTAAAAAGACGCGAGGTTGGACTGCATCTCAATCCTCATTCATCTTCAACCTTCGACACAAAAACCCGCAAAAATCGCCATTGAAGGACCTTTGCTAGCTTCCACTCGTGCCATCAACAATAATGTCATCTCATGGTATGTATTTCCTCTTGAATCCATTTAAATTTGTTGGTCTTTAGCTTGATTGAATTAGGGCGGGAATTTTACCCTAAAAAAATCGAATTGGGCGTTTTTGATTGAGCCCATTTCGAGTGAAATTGATGCTTGCATTAGGTTAGAAACCTGTTTAGGAGTATAAGGGTGCTTTTAGTTTGCATTTTGGTCCCCGTTCCCGCTCCCTATGCTTGAAAAACGTGAGTGAGGTGAGAAACCGTCTCATCTCGCAATGCCAAGCTTATTTGCTTGGGTAGTGGGTCCCACTAGGTTGCATTGTAGTTGGGAAAACCCGTATTCGCCATTATGGACCTTCGTTGGGGTATTGTGGGCAAAATTGGAATTTTTGCCTTTTGTGACGGTCTTATGTCTGACAAAATAAGCGTCTCTTTGAGCTTGAATTGAGTCAGCTTGCCTTGAAATGGACCTTATTGGTAGTTTAGGTCACCTTGAGCCGTGATAAAATCACGTTTGCCTTTTTGCGGTCGTCTTTGAATTTTTGACCGGCTTAAGCTCAAATTAGCGTAGAAATTGCCTTTTTGAGCCGTGGAAAAAAATTTCGTTGTATTGGGAATGTATTTTGGTTTGTTTTTTTGGATTGTTTTGTTGCTGTTGGATTTTGGGCGGGATTGCCCTTGTTTTGTTTTGCAGGCTGCTGTTTTTTTGTTGTTTTTTTTTTGGATTTGTCCATTTCATGCCGTCGTACTGCCGAAATTTCGGCTGACGTTTTTGTTTGTAGGAGAGTGTTCGGTACAGGCTGAGTCCCTTGCTGCGACTCTCGAGGAGTTGTTCGGGGCCGGGCCGGTTAGTACTCCAGCTAGCACACCCGCCGTGGTTGTTGAGGACGTTACCGAGGAAGTGGGACCTCCTGAGCAGACCATTGGGGGCCACAGGGGTCGTCGAGGAGCCCTTTGTTGGGGCTACTAGCACTGGGAGAGCTCAGGCTGGGGCTGAGGCGAGTACCTCCGGGAGGAGGGTTTCT
Organism: Silene latifolia; assembly: GCF_048544455.1. Lineage (NCBI taxonomy): Eukaryota > Viridiplantae > Streptophyta > Magnoliopsida > Caryophyllales > Caryophyllaceae > Silene > Silene latifolia. The sequence goes on from NC_133533.1 coordinate 93,024,603, forward strand.
ACGAGGCAGCGTCGTCCCCGGGCGACCAGACGGACGTTGCAGGACGTTGCCAGGGTTGTTGAGATGGGCCCTACCCACCACGTCGAGTCTCGCGGCCATAAGAGACGGAGGGCGGAGACAGCCGAGGATGATGCCGACGTCGCGAGCTGGAGAGCCAGAAGGGCTACAGCCCCGCGGGGGTTGCTCTTGCGGGCGGCGCCTGCTTGGGCCGAGGGTTTCGACGGCAGCCAGTTGCTGCTTCGACTGGACAGACACCTCTCTTACCGTGCTCACGAGGGCTTGGTGAGTCGTGTCCCTCGATTGAACTTTTGTCATTTTTGAATTGTCGGGCCTGAATCGACGTTCTGACGTTGTTTGTTTTTGATTTTAGGAGATCGGCACCATGAGGACTTTCTCGGGCTTCTCCACCTGTCTGGGCTTCTACGACGTTCTCCGAGCCGGGGCGAGGGCGCTGATAGAGAGGTCGGCTTTTGGGCCGTTGGTTGCCGCTTGGCGGGACATTCACATGTCTTCGATTAGAGCGAACATGTGTCTGATCCGCGCCATGTTGGATCGGTACTGGGACACGACGTCGTCGTTCCACATGGAGTTTAGGGAGGTCGGCGCGACTTTAGAGGACTTCGCCATGGTATCCGGACTTCCCTGTTGCGAGTTGCCCATTGAGTTTACCGAGACGCCGGAGAGAGTGTCCTCTCCTGCGGTTACTGCTTTGATCGGTACTGCTTTGCCGGAGCCTTCCGACGTCACTCCGTACTTGTTCGCGAGTACGTACGTGAAGGACCACTTCACTGGGAGGGTGGCCGGGGTTACTCCGGCGCCGTTGGAGAGTCCGGAGGCGGAGATTGAGGCCGACACGAAGGAGGCAAGGCTATGGTTGTGGTACTTCTTAGGTGCCACGTACTTTGGTGACAAGGGTGAGCGCTTGTCGACCAAAGTGCTTCCTCTCCTTACTGACCTCGACACCTTGGGTCAGTTTGACTGGGTTACGCTGGCTCTGGCGAGTTTCACCCGGTACTTGCACGCGGCGGTGCGCCTGGAGTCAGTGGGGGCGGGTAGTGCCCCTGCTTTGGTTGGTCCCGGCCTCATTTTTGAGGTACGAGTATTTTTTGTAGTTTTTTTTGAGTTTGATTTTGATTTTGGCAATTTTTGAGAAATTGGCTGATTTGTGTTTGCAGTGTTTGATTACAGGCTTGGTTGTACGCTTACTTTACCCCTCTGCGTCCGGCGACTACGGACGGTGTTCCCTCGACTTACCCTGCCGTGAGGGGCTGGGCGGTGGCTCGGAAGAAGTCGATTAAGTCGACTTACGAGGACTGTAGGCGTCGCGTGAACAAGCTCCGGATTGCTAAAGTAAGTTCCTGTTCTCTTCTCCCCCTTCTTTGTAGAAATAGATAGAGATAGGATGACTAGGTAGCTTAGGAAGCCCCCAGTTAGCTGAGTAGATTTGTTTTGAATGCAGTTTGTTGGGCGGCCCTGGGAGCACTACACGGGTGTGCCGGCTGCCATCAGGGAGCGTTTGCGGCCTCGCAGCTCCCTGCGTCTGTACTTGGAGATGGCGATTGAGCCGGTTTGGTACCTGGGCGAGCGTTTAGTTCGTCAGTGCCTCACCGAGACTTTCGTCGTACCGGTCGACCCACCTAGGGTGTTGTTCCAGGAGTCGACTCCTGATGAGGTGGAGGAGCACCTTCACGGTCAGGGAGGTGAGGAGCTGCTGATGTGGGACGTTGACTACGACACCTTTCGGTTGTCGAGACTTGCTTAGTACCCGATCGAGGTATGTTTTCCTCTGTCCTTTTGTTTTCATTGCCTCTATTAATAGGAGGGTTTGTCATCTTTGATGTGGACCCAAATGTCAGGGAGTTGACCTGCTGATGAGGACTCAGCCCCCAGCTTTCCCGACTAGAATCACTTTTCAGGGGCCGGGTGGCGAGCAGCTTCGGTTGCGCTTACCGGAGCCTGCGGTTGCCGAGGTGACCGAGGCTGGCATGGAGTGGAGGTTGATCGTCTTGAGGGTGAGTTCCTGATTCGAACACTTTCCTTGATCGTACTTTGCCTTACATTGTATTGAAGGACATTTTTGACTTGCAGGTGACGACCGTTAGTCATCAGAACTTGTGGCGGATGGCCAACCGCTGGCGGGCGCCTGCTGGTGACCTGGGTGCGAGGGAGGCTAGGCTTTCTCAGGTACTTTGTGTGTGTTGTTTTTGTGTATTTTGTGTTGTATTTCACGTTTTTAGATCTTGAGGATCTGTCATTGTGTTTTGTAGGGTACTGCGGATCCGGCGGAGCTTGCTCGGGTCCGTGCTGAGTTGGAGGCAGCCAGGTCGACGATCGAGGGCCAGGAGCTGGGGATCATTCGTTGGGACCAGGACTTGAGGCGTCGTGAGGGCTCAGTTGGCTGCGGCGGAGGAGCTCCGCGTCTTGATGGAGCAGGAGACGCTGGAGAGTTCTCCGGAGAGGGAGTCTGAGCAGGTGGTGGTGTCTGCGTTAGCGGCGACTCTTAGTGAGACTAGGACTGGTCCGACGGGAGACGTTGAGTAGTTGTTGTTGTTTGTCCGTATTTTGGATCTTGTCTGTACATATTTACATTTTGCGTGAGGCGGTTTGTATATATGTGTTTTTGGATTGTGGCTCATTTTGTGATTTTTGGCTTTTTGTGTTGTGTTTCGGAGGAGCGCTGTCGGCTGTTGATTCTCCTTTTTGCTTTGCACTAGTTCCTGCATCGTTAGTGTAGAGAAACATGCAACAGATAGCACATATGCATAAACGCAAACACGTAGAAGCATTTGATTGAAAACACGTAAAGCATTTGATCGAAAACCAAAATTAACCAAGATGACTTGAAGTTAAAATTGAAATTTTGAAATGAATTTTGAAAATTCCACGACAAATCGTCATGTTCGGAATCTAAAAGGGAAATGATTTGAAAATTTGAGCAATTAACTCGTGTCGCGAATTAAATTGCGTCGAAATTACTGAAATTAATTCGTGACTTAAAAAATTCAAACTCAAACCGTCGAGGATGAATTTTAGAAAAGGATTTTTGCGAGTGTATTTGTCTTTTGATGTCAAGACTCGGATTTGTGAGTGCTTGATATTTTGAGGAAAATTGACGTCGTGTTATCAATTTTCGATTTTTTGATTTTTGATGGAAAATTGCGAAAAAGCGAAAATTTTTCGGGATTTCGGCTGACATGGAAACGATCCATCGCGGATTGGGGCGACTAGCCCTTCCCCCCTTAAAAAAGAAAGAAAAATCCGTATGTTTTAAAGCTGCGTCTTGGAAACTGTGTCGGATTTCGTAAAACGCGAAAACAAGGAAATGTGAGTGTGAAGAAACACAAAAATGTCATGGATCATCCCGAAGAGGCGCAAGCTTCCTGGCGGGAGGTTTGAGGTGTCAAGAGAAAACACAAGTTGAAAAAGACAAGTCAACAGCGGGAATCCTGGGGAAGCCTCAAAGAGGCGCGAGCCCCCTGGCGATGGAAGCCAGCTTTCCTCCTTTTCTGAAAAACGCGCTGATCATTTTGTATAAATAGGGACGTTTGAGATTCATTGTTTCACCATCCGAAACACAAAACCATCTCTATAAAACCTCTTCTTCTTCCACAAAAATATTTCATGGATGCTTTTGAGAGCGCATTGCGACAATGGTGCCGGGATTTGTCGCCTCCCGAAAAGTATCAACTCGTTTGCATGGGAGTTGGTCAATTGTTGTTGCTTCGTCAAGTCAAGGTGCAACCTTCGTTTCTTGAAGCATGTTCTCGGTTTTGGGATTCGAAACATCATGTTTTCGTCTTCCCGAAAGGTGAGCTTTATCATCTTGCCGAAGAAGTTGGAGCCATTGGTGGGTGGCCGGGTTGTGTTCCGGTGCTTCCTCCGACCCGGTTGTGCTACAAGGAGAAATTCCGTTCCATGTTGGGCTTGTCAACAAGCCAAATCAACTTCCTTCTTGCTTCTCATGGTGTGGATATGTCGGCTCTTATCAACATCTTTTCAAATCGATTAGATGCTAATGTCTCGGAGGTGGCTAGGAGAAGGGCTCTTGCATTTTGCCTTGTCCATGTGTACCTCTTTGTTGATGTATTGAAGAAGGAGGGGCCAAAATGTTATGGTAGTGTGACCCTTATTCATGTGATTGAGCAAATGGAGCATGGTAGAGATCCATCATGGTTGGTGCTTGAAGAGATTATCCAAGCTTTGGACAAGAAAGGCTCTTGTGGAGAAGCTTCTTCATTCGGATCCCCAAGGATCCTCCAAGTGTGGCTGTTGGACAGGCTAAGGTATGTAGAGCCTCCGGTTGATTCTTCTTCTTATTCCTTCCGTCACCTTACCATGAGGAAGAAGTTGTACCCGGATAGTTTTGCTTCCACCGAGGCCTATTGGGCCGCAAGAGTGGCGGAGGAGGGTGGTCCTCATATCCGTTGGGTGGTGCCGTGGTGGCACTTGAGGTCCTTTACGGGGTTGCCCGCCTCGGGTGCTAGTCCTCGTTCTTTGATGGTGGTTGGGTTGAAGGTTGTTTCCTTCATTTATCCCGAAAGGCTCATGAGGCAAATGGGGCGTCAACAAAAGGTGCCCGCTCAAGATACTCTTGTCCAAGAGAATGTTTTCCGGAACTCCGAGCTTGTGGAGATCTTTGAGAGATGGTGGGCCACCCGGCCGCTTTGGGAGGTACAAAACCCCGTTGCCACGACATGGGTGACTCCCGCTTATGTTAAGTGGTCACGTGCTCCGTCCTTGGAAGAGAGATCCAAATTCCGTAAGGACGAGGTTGTTGACTTGAAGTATCGAGAGATTGGCAAGGCCAACCGTGCCTTCTTTGAGGAGTACGTTGATGGAGCTACCCCCAATGTGATGAGACCACCGAAGAGGAGGAGTCTCGGCCCCAAGAATATGGCAGGCCGTGCATTGTCTCTTTTTGGGCCGAACATGGGGTCTTGTGCTAGACCTGAGGCCGTCGCCGTCTTAGATCCGTTGAGGATCCGTTCCGAGGAGGAAATCCATGCTAGGCGGGCCAACAGGAAGAACAAGGGGAAGATGTACCCCGATGGAAAAGGCAAGGGTAAAATGGAAGAGTGAAGACCTCCATTACCCGTTTTATTATTATGTTTTATTATTGTTGTGAGTTTTTATTATGTTGTACTAGCTAGTTAATGTGTGTTTTGTGCTAGTTTTATTATGTGAGGTGTTTTAGTCGACACTTTAGCTTTGACAAGTTGTAGACTCGTCGAGCTTTATTTGTTGTTAAAATTGTAATCCCTCCCATTATTAATTAAATAAGAGGATTGCTCGTGTCGAAAATTGTGAACGCTCGTTTCTTTCATCCATCTCGTAAAGGCAATTCAGTTTGAATCGTCCTAGACATTTGCACTTGGGAAAGTGGTATTTTTTGGAAAGGGAGAAAGGCTTATTTTTGTATTTTTGTGGGAAAGGGAATGGTTTTCCTCCCCTTTTTTTTTGATGGGAATTTTTTGTATGTTGGGATGGTTGTTTTTGATTGTGGGGATGGTTGTTTTTGATTGTGGGATGGTTGTATCCTCCTTGTGTAAGAAAGGACTGCCTACGTATTCACCTGAAGAGGTGAAATGAAACCATGATCCTAGTTCGAAATGTTTTATGAATTTTAATTGGGTTTTGTGGTTATATCCCTCAGGTATAAGAGGGACTGCCTACGTAATCACCTGAAGAGGTGAAATCAAACCATGCTCGTAGTTCAGGGGGTTTGTTTTAGTGCAAATGGATGTTGCCTTTGACAGATCAAAGGACCTTTGAAACGGGCAAGGTGCCGCAACTTAGACTCGATAAAACATGCAATTTCAAATCAGAACACGTTGAGGAACTTGACTTGAAAAGGGTTGAAGGTGGTTGCTAGTTGTAAAACTAGGCTAGGTCGTTGGTTGCTACGGTTTAAGGGTAGTATTTCTTGAGTTGGTCGGGTTTGTAAAGTCCTCCCCATCTAGGTCACTCAGTCTCACTGCGCCCCCCGAAAGTATTTTCTTGACCAGGTATGGCCCGGCCCAGTTGGGTTTGAATTTTCCCCTCGGATCGACGGGTAACGGTGCTCGAACTGACTTGAGGACCAAGTCGCCCTCCTGGATGTTACTGGGTTTGACCTTCTTGTTGAATGCCCGTTGTATACGTCGTTGGTATAGCTGGACATTGTGCAAGGCGTTGAGTCGCCGCTCGTCTAGAAGAGTGAGTTGTTCGTACCTTTGACGGGTCCATTCCGCCTCAGAGACTTGACTCTCCAGTAGGATGCGTAGAGAAGGGACCTCTAACTCTACCGGTTGAACCGTCTCCATACCGTATGCTAGGTAGAAGCGTGTGGCGCGTGTCGGTGTTTGAATGGAGGTTCGGTATCCCAGAGTGTGAATGGGAGTTTGCTCGGCCAATCGCGGTAGTTGTCTTGCATTTTCTTGATAATGGTAACAAGAGTTTTGTTCGCTGCCTCCACCGCTCCGTTGGTTTGGGGACGATAGGGGGATGATCGATGTCGTTTGATCTTGTATTTGTCCAGCAAAGCTTGAGTTTCCGCCCGGAAGTGAGAGCCTTGATCGCTGATGATTTCATGGGGTACCCCATATCTGCAGATGATGTTGTTTTGAATGAACTTGGCCACTTGTTTGGCGGTCAAAACTGCATATGACTGTGCTTCCCCCCATTTGGTGAAATAGTCGATGGCGACGAGGACGAAGCAATGCCCCTTGGTGCGTATCGGGTTGACTTTCCCGATGATGTCGATGCCCCAGGTTGAGAAAGGCCAGGGTGATGTCATGGTGTATAAAAGGGATGGTGGTATGTGTTGTATGTTGGCGAAGATTTGGCAATTGTGGCAATGTTTGACGTAGTTATGGCAATCCGCTTCCATGGTGGTCCAATAGTAACCTAGCCGCATGATTTTCCGCGTAAGCATCATTGCGCTCATGTGAGGACCACATTCTCCGTCGTGAACCTCTCCCATGACCTTTTTGGCTTTGTGATGCTCGATGCAAAGGAGGAGAATTCCTTGGGGTGTTCTTTTGTATAGTTGATTTTGGTTTATCACGAATTGTGATGCAAGTAAACGGATGGCTCTTTGTCCTCGTTGATCAGAGTTGGGAGGGAATTCATTTTTGGTTTTGTAATTGAGGATGGCTTGGTACCAAGGTTCGTCATGGCTTTCCTAGTCATTGTTGATGGTACAAATGTGAGCTGGCTTGCTCCTTCTCTCGACACATAGGGGCATCGATGTCATATCATCAGGTATGTTGACGAGCGCGGCAAGTTTTGCCAGGGCATCAGCAAATTGATTTTCCTCCCGCGGCAAGTGGAAGTAGTCGATTTGGTCGAAGAATTCGACCTCTTGATTGATCTTTGCTCGGTAGGGAGCTAAGCTGTCAGATCGGATTTTCCATGATAGGGACACCTGATTGATGATGAGCGAGGAATCGCCGTGGACCCTCAGTCTCTTGATGCCAAGGTGATGCCTGCTTGTAGGCCGATGAGGCATGCTTTATATTCAGCGGCGTTGTTGGTAACGGCAAAGTCCAGCTTGACCGAGATTGGAACATGTTCTCCCTCTGGTGATATTAGAAGGATTCCTACCCCGAAGCCTCTCAGATTAGACGCACCATCGAAGTATAGGTCCCAGGCGTCGAATTCGGCACAAAGGATGTCTTCGTCAGGAAGTGACCATGTGTCGGTCGTTGGGTCCTCGTTGACGGGATTCTCTGCAAATAAATCGGCGACTGCTCTTCCCTTGATAACCTTGAGGGGTACGAACTTGAGATTAAACTCGGACAGCATGAGTGTCCACCTAGATAGCCTTCCGCTTAGTATGGGTTTTTCGAAGATGTATTTAACCGGGTCCATCTTGGAGTAGATATGGACCGTGTAGCTGAGCATGTAATGCCGCAGCTTCTTTCTTGACCATACTAGGGCAAGGCATGTCTTTTCCAGCTGGGTATACCTCGTCTCGTACTCAATGAACTTTTTGCTGATGTAGTAGATGGCTCTTTCTTCGTTGCCAACTGTTTGTGCTAGCATTGCTCCCATGGCCGTGTTGGTAACAGTCAGATATAGGGATAGAGGAATTCCCGGTTGAGGTGGCATGAGGACAGGAGGTTTGGATAGGATTTCCATTATCCTGTCGAAGGCCTTCTGACAGTCGTCGTCCCAATCGGTGTGATCGGAGGCGCGAAGCTTCTTGAATATTGGTTCGCAAATTATAGTGAGCTTGACAATGAAGCGGCTGATGTATTGAACCTGACCGAGAAATCCCTGAATCTCCTTCTCGCTCCTAGGCTGAGGCATTTGTTGAAGGGCTTTGATTTTGGTTGGATCAATCTCAATGCCTCTTTTATCTGACGACATGTCCCAAGAGTTTTCCGGAGGTGACCCCGAATGCAAACTTATGAGGATTTAGTCTCATGTTATATTTCCGCAGACGAGCGAAGAACTACCGGAGGGCATTGATGTGGCCTGCCCGTTCTTTTGATTTGACAATCATGTCATCGACATATACCTCTACCTCCTTGTGCATCATATCATGTAGGAGAGTGGTAGCGGTTCTTTGATAGGTTGCTCTGGCGTTGATGAGACCGAAAGGCATGACCGTGTAACAATATGTACCCTACCGTGTAGTGAATGCTGTCTTGTGCATATCTTCCTCAGCCATCTTAATCTGGTTGTACCCAGCATACCCGTCCATGAAGGATAGGAAAGCATGCTCGGCGGTATTGTCCACCAGAATGTCAACATGTGGTAGAGGGAAGTCGTCTTTTGGGCTCGCCTTGTTCAAATCTCTGAAGTCGAGGCAAACCTGAATTCTTCCGTCTTTCTTTGGTACGGGCGCAATATTGGGTACCCAATCAGAGTATTCAGACAATTTGATGAAACCAGCCTTGAACTGTTTATCCACTTCTTCCTTGATTTTAAGGGCCCATTCAGGACGCATCCGGCGTAGCTTCTGCTGCACAGGTTTAGCTCTGGGTTTAATGGGTATCCGGTGCTCTGCAATTTCTCTGTCAATCCCAGGCATGTCTCTGTAAGACCAGGCGAACACGTCCTTGTATTCGTGGAGGAGGTCAATGAATTGTTGTCTTTCCGAGGGGTCCAGGGTTGTCCCTATCCTAAGTTCTTGAGGTGTGTTGTTGGTTCCTACGTTAATAGGTTCGGTCTCCTCAATGATGGGGGTCCTGGTTTCCCGTTTGTCAAGTTCTTTGGCTAAGTGAGGTGGGTACTCACTCAAGTAAAATTCCTCATAGTCATTCTGAATTGCATTGTAGTTAAATTGAGACGAGTCGTAAGAAAACTTAGCGTTCATTAAATTGACACGAGCGAAAAGCTCGGAAAGGACAGACATTTCGTGGTCTGTCAGAGGCGACACAACAGACGAGGTGGCCCCTGGAATAGGCTCCAGGTTGTCACCTTTCATGGGAGTGGGGGTGACCCTAGTAGACTCAGCCTCTGAATCAGCCCACGACCTTGTGATAAAACAGTGGGAAGGGGACCTTGACTGGGACATCAGGAGTGTTAGGAGCTACGACAGATTCTGACTCCGACTCAGACTCAGATTCAGATTCCTCTTCACTTCCCTCCTTGAACATAGGGCCTTCTCCAGTTGTGATCTTGAGAATGCGGCCTTGGCGATCGGTCCACTTGACAGTCTTCCTCCAACCTTGTGTAACTTTCTCTGGGTCAGTGTCGGAGATCAAGGCGGTTGGATCAAATTGATTGTCCTTCAGGGCGATGTTGATAATGTCCTCATAGTCGAGGTGCTTGATGTTATCTTCCCTAAAGAGGAGAGTGACAGCTTGTTCATCGAGGCATGGCGAGGGCTTAGATTCGGTTGATGCAGCTTCGATGTTGTCGGGGATAAAGTAGTAGTCCTGGAAGACTTCCACTCCCGGGTACCTAGCCCTGGCCACAGAGTCATAGATTGGCTCCGGAAAGCCATGGTAGAGCTCAAACTCTCCCTCGGGGACAAAGTATCCATTGAGAGTCTGATGGTAGGGACGGAGGATAACTCCTTGCTTCTTGCGCATTTGAACTAGGAGGTTCATCTCCTGGATATCTTCATCAGTAGGTTCATATCCCAGTCCAAAGGGAATGTTGGGGACCTTAGCCTGTTTCAAGGGAGGCAAGGTATCCTTCAGTGGATTGAGCGGCAAACCCGGGAAGTAACCCTGACGCATCATGATACGGTTGACCATGAGGTTGGCAAACGGGTCACAATCAAAGGGTGTTGATTCATCAGTTATGGCATTCACAGCTTGGAAATCCCACATTTCATTATCATCCTCCTCAATGGCTTGGGAGGCTATTCCCTTTCTCATGACAGCTTTGATCGGGGAAGCAGGAATTGTGATTGTTTTCCCGTTGAAGGGGACCCTGATTTTCTGGTGGAGAGTCGAGGTAACTGCCTTGACGGCGTGAATCCAGGGACGTCCTAGGAGCATATTGAAGGAGGCGTCGATGTCGACCACCTGAAAACTGGTTTGTCTTTCCAGTGGTCCGGTTGCGACAGCCAGAGTGATAAGCCCTGCGACCTTGCGACGAGTGCCGTCATAGGCGCGTACTCCTCGATTTGTCGAGAAATAATCAGCTTCCTTAATACCCAGCTTGTGAGCAGTCTTGAGAGGAATGATATTCACCGCGGATCCGTCATCCACGAGGACCATAGGTACATTCTTCCGGAGGCATTGTACGGTGCTATACATGGCTAGGTTATGATTGGCTCCGAACGGAGGGATATCTTCGTCGGAGAAGACGACTGGGTTGTTCAGATCAGGGGCGTCCCTCGTCATATGCGCCACTATTTCTTCGGGGGAAGAGGTGGAGGGCACTATTAACTTCCCCAAAGCCTGTAGCAGAGCCTGTCGATGCTCAAAGCACGTTGCGATCAGTTGCCAGATTGAGATTTCGGCTTTTGCCTTCAGAAGTTGTTTCAGGATCAAATTTTCAGGAGCCCTTAGTTGAGTCTCTACCTCCGGAACGACTTGGTCATTCGTTGTTGGAACGACCGTTGGATTCTGATAGGGGCGTCCGGATCGGGTAAGGTGTCCGATTTCTTTCGCCCGTTTCTCTTTTTTTGGGACCAGGTAGACGTCTTCAAAGTCGTCTCTCCAGATGCCGTTGATTTCAGGGTCCCGAGGGTACCTTGGAGGGGTATTCCTCGGTGGGCAGTTCTTGTGAGGGATATTTTTATGAGGGTGGTTTTTGTGAGGGTGATTTTTGTGGGGGCAGTTATTGTGAGGGTAGTTATTTTGAGGGTGATTTTCGTGAGGTCTATGCCAGAATGGTCGCGGGAGCAATCCATCCTGGTGTGGGTAGTTTTGAATGCTTGGGGAACTCTCCCTTGGGCGCGGTGGCGGAGGATTGAAGATAAGTCGACGGTAGGCGTCGTCGAGTCGGGTGATCCTTTCGGAGAGGCTGACTATGGCTTCCTCAACTTGTTGAAACATAGTGAGCATAGTGGCAGCACTAAACATAAACACTCCGTCTGAAGGATCTTTTTCCAAGGCATTCACCTCGTCATCAACTGGCAAGATGAGGTGAGAGTAGTCTAGAGTTGGCTCATCGTCAGAGATGGTGTGGATTCCTAGAGGATTCGTTTTGTTGTTCGGCTTAGTTGGTGGGGGTAAAGGCAAATCCCCTTTTTCGATCATGTCTTGGATAATGTGTTTGAGTTTGAAACAGGTTTCGGTATCATGCCCCTTCCCTTGGTGGTACTGGCAATAGGCATTGGGGTCCCATAAGCGAGATTTCTTAGCGTCGGCCGGATCCGGGGTGGGTCCGATCGGTTGTAGCTTCCCTTGGTCCATGAGCTTTTTCAGGGCACTTTCATACGTCGACCCTATATTGGTGAACACTCTCCGGGGGCGCTCGACTCTCTTGGTAGACGGTTCAAGGAGGTTGACCTCATCAATCTTGTTCGTTTGGCTGTAAGGGCGAGATCCGGTTGAGGTGGATCCCTGGTAGCCTCTGCCAGTAGTCTTGGCTAAGACACCCTTCCGGAGGTCATCTTCGATGCGTGTCCCCAGAATTTGCAGATCCCGGAAGGTCTTGATATTTTGGTACCTTAGCAAGTTGGCATAAACCGGGCGGAGATTGTTGACGAACTTTTCCACCAAAGTTGATTCACTCGGCATACTAACCAATTGAGTACTCACCCTCCTCCAACGGGTCAAGAACTCGGTGAACCCTTCCTTATCGTTCTGGGTTAGCACCTCAAGAGTGCGGGTATTAGCCTGGATTTCGACATTGTCGGCATATTGCTTGGAAAACTCAACTGCGACCTCGTCCCAAGTGGTAAGGTTTCTCGGATCATGGGAGTAGTACCATTGGCGAGGATCGGTTCCAAGGAGGATGGGAAGATCCGGGTAAAAAGTTCCTGTTTGACCCCTTTAATGGCCATGTAATCTTTGAAAGCACGGATATGGTTGAGTGGTTCCTCCACTCCTTTGAACTTAGGTACATCAGTTAGAGTAAAGTTGTCAGGTAATTGATCCCCAACAGGTTCGAACCTTCGGTTGTTCTCAAGATGGATATTGTTACCCCGGGCTAGGAGCTGTTCTTCCAAGAGCTTCAGCCTCATCTCAGTTTCAGTCAGAGGTGGGGTGTTATGTTCCCCATTTTCCTAGTTCTCCAGGGCATCGATACGGGTCTCGACGCGATCCAGGGTGACCTTAAGAGCGGTGAGCAGGCTGGCTAGCTGATCAGTTGTGACATATCTGTTGTTATCATTGTTGTTGTGGTTCACAGAAGAAGTTGAAGACGGGGTCATGGCTCTGAGGCAGAATAACGGCTCACATTACAACTCAAACCGACACGGTTCCAAGACTGAACGCAGACAACACAAAGGACGAGACAAAGATCAGACTAAAAAAGACGAGGGTGACCGTGTGTGGTCCCTCGGTGCTGACTCGATTTATGACGTGACGGTGTTTGACCGAACCTTTAACACGAGTCCAACATAACGGCGCGACGCCATTGGACGGGTCTCGTGGTGAGACGACTCATAAGTAAAGACCCATAAGTATGTTTGCTTCAACTCGATAGACACGAGGCGGATATGGAATGGTGGACTGAAGTTTTCAAAAATAGAAATTTTCAAAAAGATTCATTCGTCGCTTTAATGGACGGCTTCCGAAGATAAAGATCTCCGCAAGTCGATCAGTTGAAATGGGTCGTCTTAAGTTTATTTGCAAAAGACGGTTTGAGTTTGAATCGGCTCCGAAAACAGTGCATTGTTGGTACGGAATCGTTTCGCGATTAAATGATTAGATATTGTCGTTGGGTCACGTCCGAATCAAAACACAATTTATAACTTCACAAACAACTCTACAATTAGTAAAGAGTCAAGTAAAGGTCGGATCCCAAGGGACGGGAATTGAGATGAGATTTCTATTGCAACTAGTTGTGTATTAGGGGTGTCACAATTGGGGTTGATGTAGAAGGTCACTAAACTAAATAGCAAAGCAAGTAAACAAGCAAGATGAATTAAAAGGGTTGTAAACAATTGATAAAAGGCACTAGGGTGTCATGGGGTCATAGGGGATTCATGGGAATTGATCATACAAACATATTCTCAAGTTATAAACAAGCAATTATTGTTGCGATGGATCGAGTTGGTTTATATCTTACAATCCTAGGAAAGTTTGGGTGCCGGAACCGAATCGATTAGATTGTACAACACCTACAAGTCGACTTAGTCTTCCCTACTCAACAACATGCATGGTCTAATGAGACTCGAGTTGGTTTATGTCTTTGATCGGTCCGTTTGGTGTTCACAATTGAATAGATGTTATCGTTGGGTCACGTCCGAATCAAAACACAATTTATAGCTTCACAAACAACTCTACAATTAGTAAAGAGGCAAGTAATGGTCGGATCCCAAGGGACGGGAATTGAGATGAGATTTCTATTGTAACTAGCGGTGTCTTAGGGGTGTCACGATTTGGGTTGATGTAGAAGGTCACTAAACTAAATAGCAAAGCAAGTAAACAAGCAAGATGAACTAAAAGGGGTGTAAACAATTGATAAAAGGCACTAGGGTATCATGGGGTCATAGGGGATTCATGGGAATTGATCATACAAACATGTTCTCAAATTATAAGCAAGCAATTATTGTTGTGATGGATTGAGTTGGGTTATATCTTACAATCCTAGGAAAGTTTGGGTTCCGGAGCCGAATCGATTAGATTGTACAACACCTACAAGTCGACTTAGTCTTCCCTACTCAACAATATGCATGGTCTAATAAGACTCGAGTTGGTTTATGTCTTACAAGTATCATTGAAAAGATAGGTGATGGTGGTAAATGCAAGGATTCATAGGCTTAACATTTCATCAAACATAACATGTGCATCAGTGGAGATCAAAACAAGCAAGCAAATAAACTATGAAAGCATATTAATTTAAGCATGAATCATTCCCCATGTTGGTTTCCCCTAATTACCCATTAACCATAGCTAAGGAACTACTCACTCATTATCATGTTGAACATGTTAGCAAGGTTGTCAATCATACCAACAAAGTGAAACATGATGAATAAATGAAAGTAATTAGCAATAATTAAAAAGGGATTAAGAGAATTATACCTACTAAGGATTCCAATAATAAAGCAAGAATAAAAGAAGTACTTGATGCTTGATTGAGAGGTTGTCAATCTCCCAATAATGACCCAAATAATCTTCAATTACCCAAGAACAAAGGATGAACAAAAGAGAGATTAAGGAAATAAAACTTGTATTAAGAACTTGATTAATTGTTGATTACAAAATAAAGAGAGATTTGATTGATATTAACTACTCTAAGAATTGATAAGAAGAACATGCTCTTCTAATTACACTAATGGGGTATTTATAGTGGAAATTAGGTGGATGCATTAGGGTTAACTAAGGGTTAAACTAGTAATTACACTTTTGAGATTTGAGTAGGGAAACGCCGTTATTTTTTGAAGGAAGGGCTTCTTTCTTTGAAGCTTGAAGAAACGAATTTGTGCTGGACTGGAATCCGTGCGTCTTAGGCACGGGACGGCCGGATTTGTCAGCTGCTTCCCGGGCGTCTTTGAAAGAATCCGGGCGTCTTTGGGATCTGCTGCCCTGGCGTCTTTGAAGGAAGACGCACAGATTGTCGTGCTGGGGACGGGCGGATTCAGGGCAATCTGCACGGATTGCTCCTCAGTCTTGTTTCTTCTTCTTTTCTTCCCTTTTCTTCATAAAATCCTTGGGGATTTCCTTGGGGATGCAAGGATCCTTTCGCGTCATTGCCCATCTACTATAGTATGTACAAAGACCTTCTAATCTTGTCTCTCCCTGATGCTTGGTCATTTGAATTCGGTCAATTTAGTCTCATTTTTACATGAAAATGCAAGGTTTGCACTCATTTCCTACCAAGGACACAAAACTTCAAAGAATATGCAAAACAAATAACTAAAGACAATAAATGACCCAAATATGCACTAAAAAGCATGGGAACAAGGCTAATTCGGGGACTAAATATGCGCTAATTATGGTCACATTAAATATCCCCAAATCGAACCTTTGCTCGTCCTGAGTAAAGAGGTGACAAAGACTATGACCATTATTTAAACTAACCTAATATCATAGCCGATATGAGACAATTAGCGGGTCTCATTCCGCCCCTTAAACTCACAACAAGACAACCATGAGGTAGGATGCCTTCTTGCAAGGCAAGGTGGGTCTTGCCAAAATGGCGACACATCCAAACATTAAAGCACGCAAAATCAAATAATGAATGCATCTACAAAAGGAATAGCCACTTCCTCATCAAGTGGCGAAGTCAACTAAAAGAGAACAAATTTAAGAGCATATAATCCGTCACAAATACTAGTTCAACAAATTACTAAGGCTAAGAGGATGGCACTAAATCACCTCCAAATGGTGTTAAACTAGGCTACTTTCGTCCTCAATTCCCAAATGCTTTCGTCAAGAGCGATCGGATGGTATGGAATGATGATCCCTATGATGCTAGTGGCATATGACATGACAAGTCTCGAATTCTCTACAAAAGTAAAGGTCATGGATCGTCCCAAGCTCGACAAAGTGGCTTGACAAAAAGGCTTTTTGGGAATGAAATGCTCAAATCGTTATAAAAAAGGGTGGATATGACTAGTATTCAAAAATTGACCTCATTCAACTTTCACATTTCAAAAATTAGAGATGGGGTTTGTCCCTTCCGTGCTAATGTCCTTTGTTTTCGCCAATCGCTTATTAGGAAACCAGTTAACCTCTAGACAATAGCTTTTCGGGGTGATAGTCATTCTGTCTCTGGGCGATTGAATTCACAACTGTGTGGGGGCCCAATTCAATGGATCCCTCTCCAAAGCACATCGAAGTGGTACGCATCCATCAAGACAACTAAATTCTCAACATTTCGACATTTCATGACATTTGAGGTTTCCTTAGCAATAAATTACTTCCACATAACAAAATTTTCGAAATGAGCACTTCAAATTTATTGATAGAAAGTATTTTCGGGTTGCCTTACCACAAGGTCAATCAAGGTCACCTAGACAAGTTAACCAAGTCCACATCGCATCACGGGGTTGGAAAAGGTGACTCACATGCAAACCCTTGACTAGGCTTTGGGTCATGGGTCGAAAGACACTAGTATGACACAATCTAGGGTGTTTTACAACCATTCTAGTAGGCAAAGTCTTAAGTTGAAGAAGTATTTGTAATGGCTTAGTTGCTCTTGTCAAAGTTCTCAATTAGGCACTTTTCAAAATATTTCATCTAAATGCAACTATATGCCATGATGCAACTATTATATACATCCTAATGCAAGTGATATTACCAACTAATATGACATATAAACTAAATGCAAGTCCTAAGTTCACATTGTTATACCGCATCAATCAAAATAAAGCCACATAGTCATTAACATAAAGAGGAAAAAGGAGATTGGAAAGATCATACCATGCGGTCTTCAATATCCTCATGTCTCGGATGTGGCGTAGTCGATCAATGTGAACAAGGATAAAACAAACACAATATATACAATAATATATACACGACTACACTACAAAAGAAATGAACATGTTTTTGGTTTTTTCAATTTTCAAATTTTTATGATTTTTCGAAAATTTTCAATTTTTTGGATTTTTGAATAAAGGTTAAGTTAGAATTCCCCATCCCCACAAAAATATGGGCATTGTCCTCAATGGCCAAAGTGATGGGAAATTAAGCAAACATGATGCATGATTTCTACACTAAATGCAAGGTACACTAATCTACACTACATGATGCATGGTTTTTGTTTATGACGGAGAGGATAATTTAGATTACCTCCCGTTGTGTATGCATTTACTTTCCCAAACCGAGTTAGACATTATTGCTAATGTCCTAGGGATGGGTGTAGTTCATGCACACACTATGCAATGCATGAAACTAATTTTGTCATTTTGGATTTTGAAAGGTGGGAACAATAAAATGAGAACACCTCAATGGGGCCGAGGTGTTAGTCCTCTATGGTGCTAGGACTACTCAAAAATGATCAAGATTAATAAAATACAAGTTAACAAAACACAAACTTCTTTTCATGAAACTTTGAAAATTAAAGAGAGGAGATGAGGAAACTTCACTTGAACACTACAAAAATAACGCGGGAAACTGACGGAATTTCTGACGGAAGTTCCAAACCGTCAGATAATTCGGGAAACTGACGGATTAGTGACGGAATTTCCGTCAGTATTGGATTACTGACGGAAATCCCGTCCGAATTAAATCACGATTCTTGCGCGTTAAAAAAGCAATCGGCGCAAATCTTCACGACGGAATTTCCGTCAGACTCACACTATTACTGACGGAAATCCCGTCAAATGTCAATTATTGAGAGAAAATTTCTGACGGAATTTCCGTCAGAAATTTTGTTAACATATCCCTGCGTCTTTCCTCATTTCCTATCATTATTTTCCCAAATCACTTAACATTACCCAAACCCTAACCCCCCAAATCGACCCTCACTACCACTGACCACCTCACCTCCGGCCACTCTCCGGCCACTCTCCGGCTCCCTTCTCTTATTCCGACTACCATGCGGCCTTGCCGGATCTCCCATCTCTCTTTCTTTGGTGAGTATACATTCCTTCATTTCTTTCCTTTTTTTTTTATTTATTACATTTTTTCTCTTCTAGTATTTGTTCATCTGCTAATTTGATTTCAATATGAAAATGAGACTCCTAATTTGACGAATTTCAGGTTATTTGGTCATTTTCTTATAGAATAATTACTCTTTGTGTTTTCAACAATTGGGTTTACTTAAAGTTACAATTTTGACTGCAATTTGTGATGTATAATAGTAAATTAATTCCTAAATTTTCAAAAGCAGTGATTTGGGAGATTATTCTAATGCTTGTTTCACATGGGTTTGCATTATTATACTGCTTATGCGTTTGTTAATAACACAATTCTTGTTTAAGTCGGTAATATCCGTCTTAAACTTAAAATGGGTCAAATATGGTTAGATTTCATGTCTATTTCTTTGTTTGGATTTGATATTATAATCTCATATCTCATATCTTGTTAATTTGAAGGAATGCAAATTTTTATCTTATGTTTTGCTTGCTTTTTCAATTGAAAATTGGGGTTTTTTTCTTGATTGATTTTTCGTTACTTTTCGTCAATTTCTTTGTTTGGATTTGATATTATAACTAAGTTAGAAGTGAAAATCAATTCTTTATACTTTCTACATCTTGTATATTGAATTATTGTTGTATTGTTCACATTTGCCTAAGCATATTTACTCACTTTTGTTGGTTTTATTAATGCACCGTTGTTTTCTATAGATAATTGTTTAATTGATTGAAGGAGCATATATGTGAAGAGGGTTGTAGCAATTACATATATGTGAAGAGGGTTTATTAATTCACTTTTGAGTTCAATTTTTCACTTTAAATGTGCGCTAATGATAGTGAATCGAGCTCTTTAGCTGAACATTCAGAACTTTGTAGTGAACCAGAATATTCAGAATCTCCTTGTAAAAGTGTTTTAACAAGAGTACTGATGTACCATATGTTTTAAACTCTTTAGGCTTTAGGTAGCATTCAAGTCTTATTCCGAGCATTTGCCTGTTATTCATTCTAAGTAATAACATGTTAGCGACTACTCATCTGTGTATGAAATGGGTTTTGCTCAAGGCGATGCAAATTTGATAAAACACCCATGAATCCCACTTCTTCCTTATCTCAGATAAAACATCAAGCCCTTGGCCCATCAGGCTTCTTTTTGCGAGCGGGGTGAATATGTTTTCGAGTTGAGAGCTTTAGTTAGGCCTACTTGTTGCGTTTACTGTCATAATCTTATCTCAAGGAGCAATATGCACTCACAAGTCACAAATCCCAACCATGCGAAAACTAAATTTGTTGTCTACTAATTTTAGTGATGCACCCTTAAAACCATAGTGGACACTCAATCAATAAACATTCGTCAAGGTAATCGATATCGGTGTTTGACCCTTAAGTACGCACCCATATCCGACCCTTTGAACCGAGTTTGAGTAACATAACCCTTGACATAAAATTTAGTAAAATAATACGATATGGTAATCGTAACCTTTTTTTTTTTAATCTTGTTGTGTGTTTGCACAAGATCATGACCGGGTTTTTGGACCGGTATTTACTTGGCAAAAAATGAGGAAGCTCGGAAGATGTAAACATAGTCAGTTGAGTATTTTAACAAACGCTAGTAGCTCTTATATTTGAATTTGAGTTCAATTTTTCACTTTAACTGTGATAGTAGTAGCTCTTATATTTGAATTTGGTTTGTTGCGAAATGCGAACAAAAAAATTACTCCGTATACACTTCATGGTTACATGAAACACGAAAAGCATTTAGTTTCATATTTTAGGATATTTTTGCATTTAATCTTACCAACTTTTCTAGCTAGTCTGGACTAATGTGATGAAAACTCAATGTTATTGTGAAACTTTCAGCTATTTATGTTGTATATCCAATACGACGCAAGCTTACAAGTCATAGCGACTTAGTGACCATTTATATGTTGGTTTGCGGGGGCGAGGAGGCGACTTAGGCGATCCTTATTTCTTTTGCGTCATGGCTTCGATTGTGACAAGGGTGATTGTGAGCCATCGGCAAGAAGAAAAAATGGTTCGAGGTACATGTGAACATTTAAATCTGTTTCCAAACCAAACTAACTTGATCATATACTATTTTTCCATATTCTTTGAAGCGTGCAAATATTGACGCTTTGATTTATAAGTTACATGACCATTGATAATTGGATTGAAGATTTAAACTTATGACAACTTAGAACTGTAATTTTCTTCTCTCAAGCCATCAATTATTCATGCGGTATCCACAAATGACCGAGGAGCGGTTGCCGAAGCTTAACCAGTTTACGCAAACAAATATACTAATGAAGTTGCATGAATTTGTCGTAGCGATGCGTTTTCTAGTTTTTGATTAAGTATCAATAGTGTTATTGGAATGTATTTGATTTAAATTGATCAAGTAGCAGTGGTGATCTAGTTTTTGATTGTAACCTGATGAAAAAAACCATTGTGAGAGTATCTTATGTGGTCCATATATGACTGGAAGATTTTTTTTTTTTTTTTTTTTATAAAAAAAAGTCAACTTTCCTGACGGAAATTCCGTCAGAAATGTTGACTTTTCTGACGGAATTTCCGTCAAAAAAGTCAACAAAAGTCAACATTTTCGACAAACCTGGGAGGCTACGTTTGACGGATTTTATGTCAGTTTTCCGTCACTAATCCGTATTACTGACGGAAATTCCGTCAGGAACGCGGTTTTAGTGACGAATTATAGTGACGTCCATTCCCGACGGTTTTTCCGTCAGAAACCCGTGTTTTCTGACGGATAAAGGCCATTATTGACGGATTTTGGCCGTCAGTTTCGCGCATTTATTTTGTAGTGGAACTTAGGTGGGTGCCTCTCGCCCGCTCCACCTAGCTATGAAGTAATCCTTTAGAGATCAGCATCATCTCCTTCTAGATCGCTATCCCATATCTCCTTTGATGCATCACTCATACTTGGGTCCATGAACTCGTCCTCTTCACTTTGAAGCTCCACCGTGTCCCCTCCGCAAGAATTATTGCTTCCCTCCTCTTGTCTCCCGTTTGCCCCTTCGTTTGCCCTCTCCGAATTGGGGAAAAGTAAGTCCATTTGAGCCCATGAGGGAAATGCTCCTTCCTCACTAATCTTTCCCTTTTGAACCATATCGTGGTATTGAGGATAGAGTGCATAGTAAATGTCCACATTGGTTTCGTACTGTCGGTAGTGCATATCTGGTAGGATTCCCGTGACGAAGTCATCACGGGGAAGGATGAAGGGGTTTGGATGAATGTAAGGTTGATAAGGAAATGGGTAGGGAGGCACTTTGATCTTCTCATCTTGAGATTGTTTCTCTTGTTGTTGTTGTTGGGGATTTGTGTAATACTCCGTATTTATAAGTATTGGGGTACTCTATCGAGTAGGCCTTACTCTGTCGAGTAAGGGTAAGTTGCGTTTTAGAAAAGTTTCTGACCTGTTGGGTACTCGATCGAGTAGCTGGGGTACTCGATCGAGTAGGGGGGTACTCGATCGAGTATCCTTGGGTACTCGATCGAGTAGCCGGTTTTACGGGGAATTTTCTCGGGTTTTGTTAAATATGCGATTAAGGTATATAAGCCTTGTCGTCATTATTCTAAATCACTTTTGCAAAATCTAAATTACTATTTAAGAGAGAAAGCAAACAAGTTCTTCATCCTAATCGCATAATTAGCAATCCCCGGAGTTTGGAAGGTCAGTTCTTAGCGTTGATTATACCGTTGAGTTCCTTACGTCGAGGGTAAGATCTGTGTACCCTTTTTATTGTCTTTCCTTTGATTTGGTTAAACCCTAATTTAGAGATTTGGGGGTTTGTGTGTAGTATGTGATTTGGTAGCCTTTATGTGTTGTATGATAGGAGGAGGGTTCATAGAGGAAGCTTTTTGATTCAGCAGTAGAGACCGTCTGATTGTGTGCTTTCCAGGTAGGATTTCCTACTCAGTATTAGTCCCATAATGGGATGATTGTTGATGTGTTGAGATTGATTGTTTGATATAGTAATTGTATTGTGACGGCTGTGATTGTGATTGTACATTGTTGATAGATTCAGACGGTTGTTGATATTGTGATTGTGATTGGTTGCCTATGGTTCTCGAGATGCGTTCTCGGCTGAGTGGAGTCACTTGCGGGAGTGGCTTCACGCCCTAGTTTCGCCCTTCGTGGAACCCGCCACAGAAGGGGATGTGCACATTAATGGACGGGGTTATCGCTCACTATGTGGAGCGGGGATTTGGTGGGTACGGCTGCGGTCCCCCATCGCGGGGTCCAGTGGACGATCGGTGATTGAGATGATTGGAGTTGGTTGGTTGTGTATGTGTGATTAAGTTTGTCTGTTTATCTTATTGTATATATATATATATAGTGAATTGTGTGATTAGTACGACCCGTTTAAATGTTTTAAAAACTCGGGTGATCCATTCGAGGGTCGGTTGCTTGCGGTATATCTTGGATACGCGTGGGATCTAGTCTGGGATGGAGTCATCACATATCCGAGTCTTTAGTCTTCCGCTGTGTTTGTTAGGACAGTTCCTTTCGGTTGGTTTATAGTTTGAGAGCGATTGTATTTTGCTTACAGTTGGTTTTGTTATGTAATCACTTAACTTGTTTAATAAAGTATGTTTCTTCATTGTCTTATGATTATCATGCCTCGGGTAACCGAGATGGTAGCATCCTTATACCTGAGTGGTCCTGGTAAGACACTTGGAGTATGGGGGTGTTACAAATGGTATCAGAGCGACGATCCTGAAACCTGTAACCAATGAATCTAATGAATCTAGGGAGTCATTTAAAATGAACCCGGGGTAAAGATTGTAGGAGCTAATGCAAAGACTTGGGAGACGTCCTAAAGTCGCGAACTCGCCCTACAATTTTTAACCGGTCACCATGGGTTATGTGTCGGGATCGTTATGTGCTTATTGTGTGCTGTGTGTATCTATGTAGTAGTATGTTGTATGAATTGATGGATGCATGCATGTGGAGAATGGGGAATGTGTAGAAAAGATGGTGATAATGTGATTTCGTATGTTGTTGATTGAAAGCATGTTGCATGATAGTTGGTTTACAATGTTGGTTGGAATTGTTAGAAAAGTGTATGAGAATGATGAGTAATGTGTTGGAAATAGATGAATTGATTGGAAAAAAAAAATGGAGCAGCAATTGCATAAGAATATGAATTTTGTGATTATGAATATGGTTAGGTGACGAAGTGTAATTGTAATGTTGTTGTATTAGTAACATGGAAATAGGATTTGTAATGTATGAGAATGTTTTGTGCTACGAAAAGTTATAAAATTTAAAGCATGTGGGTAGTGAATGATGAATGTTGTTGCTTTGCTTTCGAAAATAGTAATATGTGATTGGGGCTACTGGTTTTATGAGTATTGGGTTGTCTTTGTTTACCTTGTTGTCGTTTAAGTAGTTTGGAAGTAAAATCAAGTAGTTGTGTTTCCGATTATAAAGAGGTTGTCTTTAAACTGTTATAACTTGAGATGTATAAATGATTTTAATGTGATTCCAATTGGAGGTGATAGCTTGTTCTTTTACGATTCTAACGATAGGTCACACGCCCAAAACGACCAAGAAATGAGTGAGTTATGACTGTTTCTGAAAACTGGACAGTCTTTGAGAAATGCGTAGGTACTCGATCGAGTAGCCTTGGTACTCGATCGAGTTTGAAAGTACTCGATCGAGTACGTCAGTTACTCGATCGAGTGGCCCTGGTAATTTATTTTACGTGCTTCTGATCTTCACCTACTCGATCGAGTAAGTCACTTACTCGATCGAGTGGCCTGTACTCGATCTAGTGACCCTTGTTTTGGGTCATATGCTTATCTTTTGACTTCGTTGCATATTATGTTTAATTCAAAGATGTTATTTTACTTCTTTATGCATTGTTTTATATGTATGTTGATCCTGATGCGTAAGTTACCCAATCTTATGGTGTAGTGAGTGGCACCTGTGGTGAGTAGGAGTTCGGTGGGAGGACATGAGTTATATGTGTTGTGATAGTTAGTGGAAAAAGAAAAGACAGATTGGTATGGTTTAGTAAGACATAGAGCATGTTTTTTGAGATGAAATGAGATGAGTGATATGATAGTGTGTTGAGTAACGTAAAAATAAGTGAATATGGGAAAGGGATGATGTGAGTCTAAGGAACGTGAGATTAAAAAGATTGAAAGTAAGGATGTGGATAGTGACAGCTAGAGATGTGTAAAGAATTATGGAGGGAGATGGTTAGGAGTCGTGTGGGTTAAGGATATATGTAGTGAAAGTGCGTTTTAAAGGGGTTGAGAAGAGTAGTATATAGTGAACTTTATGGAGACATGTCGCGAGAGAGATTTATACACAGTGATTGAGTTTGGGAGATTTGGTTTATTAAGAGATGAAACTACTGTGAGATTTTCTTGGGCAATTAACGGTATGAAAGGAATTTTGATTTCTAGAGAGGTATAAAGGAGATGCAATTGTTTGAACGGTGAACGTTGATTTTATGGATAGATTAGTGGCAGTATGGGTGATGGCATAATAAGAGAATATTTATGGTAAGAAAGAGTGAGATGATATCGATATGAAATAATGGGATTTGAGTTTTGGAGCAATGAAAAGATAATCGGAGCACTAAAGAGTTAGATAGAAGTAATAAGGAGTTGAGCTATTAATGGTATTATTGAGCATAACGAGAAAAGAAGGATAAAAGTAAGTTGAGAAAAAGTTCACCGGAGTTATGTGACATAAAGTAAGGAATCGTCAGGATGTATGATATTATCAAGAGTAAGTAAGTTAATGGTTATATGGAAGTTTCAGGACAACATGATTAATCATGAGTTTCGAGGAATTAAGGGAGTATGAAGTTGGTGGGGTATTTGCACGATACGAGATTTTTGGTGGAGAGTTAGATGATGATACAATTAAGGATAGTATTGGGAGGAATGTTGAGGTAATTTTGTTAATGGATTGGATGTTCGTTATTTGGGATGCTAACCACAGATAGGAAAGAAATCGTGATGTTTAGAGATGAGTGTAAGGGGTTTGATGCCCGGACAGCGATATTGTTATGGTTTGTCACTAGTGGTTAAGGGTAATGGTATATTAGAAAGGTAACGATTCTAAAGAGGTTGATTTTGTAGAGACCAGATTGATAAATACAGTTATGAAAGAGTATAAGATGTGGTTATATGAGGCGGTTGTTAGTAGTTGAGTATTAATGGTGTGGCTACATTTGGCAGAGGGCGATGTATATGCGAATGGGAGAATATGTTATGAGGTGTATACGAGTTAAGCTCAGGGGAGAGGTAACTTTTGTCAGGTGGTAACTTACGTGATCAGGATTGACTGGTTGGGTGTGATTATGGGTCTATGTCATATATAAATGTTTGTGTGAGGTTCTGACCTCACAAGAAATGGAATGGTGTGATAATTATAAAGTTGTTATCTGAATGTTCTGTAATACATGTTGGATACGATAGCGTAATGGAATGATGTTTAAAAAGGTAATAATTTGACTGTTTTGGCATGACTAGTTATGCTTGTATATATTCGCGATACATGTTAATCTGTGATATGGTAAGGGGATGATATTCATGAGGTTATCTGTTTAATTCATATAATATGTTGCTTTGTGATTTGGTAAAGTGGATTTGAGTAAGTTTTTCTTGTCCGAGAAGTTATGTTGAGACAATGCTTATGAGATTGTGTAAGTTGTGATGACTATCGATGTGGTTGTGGTGCCTCGGGTGGTGATCCGGGCACGGTATTTAGTGTTGTGATGCGGGTATTTTCGCACTACGGTGTGGCTGTTGGTGGCGGTGTTGTGATGCCGTCACCGGTTGTGGTGGAGTAGGCGGGATGATTATGATTCGAGTTTCGAAAGTACATACCAGTTATACATGGATTGTTGTTTTGTTCGATGTTGCTCCCTGCGAGTTTCAGTTTGTGCAGATAGACAGTTGTCTTGTTTATTGATGTTTCTTATCAGTTAAGTTTTGGATTGAGGGTAGAGTTTAATATAAAGAGAGTTGTATATGTTTTCGTTGTTGTCATGGTATAGAAATGCTCTGTTGATGGGACACAGTTGTCAGGAGTTGTTACAGAACTTTTGATCTTGTTCTAGATAAGGCTTTAGTAGACATGGTAATGACAAGTGTTTCGTAGAACATGTGTGGTAATGATCTGAAAGCTGCAGGTGGTTCATAATCTTTTGTTGGGACAGTGAGTGTAGGGTGTTGGGGGAATTAGTGTCATGTTAAGTTGTGTATGAGTTTTGCGGTAATGAAAGAAAGAACTTGAGGATCTAGTGTGCGTGTACGTAACGAGTGCGGATCGTGAGTTATGCTTCTGGGAGATAAGTGCCTTACATAGAGAGGTATGTTGTTTGGCAGTAATAATGAAGAGTGGGTATGATGATTTGCTACGAGTTTATGGTATAGGTTAGGTGCTATGCCGAATGAGTTGAGGAATGAGAAATGTTTATGTATGGGAACCTTGGATATAAGAATGGTGAGTGTTTGGTTTATAGACGGTTATCTTTGACATGTGGTGGTACAGGGGGTAATGAGATATAGATATGGTTTAGTATTGGTGAGTTACGAGGACGTAACATTTATCTTAAGAGGAGTATGATGCGATAAAAGAGATTTTGATGATTGTTCATATGGTAGTATATTTGGAAGTAGAGTGTTGGTGTAGCATAAGATATGGATTTGTATATGTTGTGGTTGATAGTGTTAAAAGGTTACGGACGTGCTTGTAGTAGTTTGATGTTAGGAATGCAAGAATATTTCGCTAGTGTTGACAGTTGGATGATGAGGTTACGAGTGTGAGTAAACTTCGAGGACGAAGTTCCTTTTAAGGGTGGTAGAATGTAACATTCCGTTTGATGTCTATGAGTGTCTTGGTATTGGATTTTTTAGTTGATGATATTATGGAGCTAGCAGCATTAGAGATGGTAGTTGATTATGTATGGAGTTGGTGTCGTGAGAGATATATATGTGGTAGATACGATATAGTGAGTCATGTTGTGGAAGTAAACATAGTTGGTAGAATGGGGGTTAAGAGTTCATGTTCTATGTTCGGTCGAGTTCTTGAGTCCTTAGCTAAGTTGTTGTGTCTTGGTCGAGTCAGTATGGTTGTTTTTATGTATGGGTTTAACTTCGGGGACGAAGTTCCTTTTAAGGAGGGAAGACTGTAATACTCCGTATTTATAAGTATTGGGGTACTCTATCGAGTAGGCCTTACTCTGTCGAGTAAGGGTAAGTTGCGTTTTAGAAAAGTTTCTGACCTGTTGGGTACTCGATCGAGTAGCTGGGGTATTCGATCGAGTAGGGGGGGGTACTCGATCGAGTATCCTTGGGTACTCGATCGAGTAGCCGGTTTTACGGGGAATTTTCTCGGGTTTTGTTAAATATGCGATTAAGGTATATAAGCCTTGTCGTCATTATTCTAAATCACTTTTGCAAAACCTAAATTACTGTTTAAGAGAGAAAGCAAACAAGTTCTTCATCCTAATCGCATAATTAGCAATCCCCGGAGTTTGGAAGGTCAGTTCTTAGCGTTGATTATACCGTTGAGTTCCTTACGTCGAGGGTAAGATCTGTGTACCCTTTTTATTGTCTTTCCTTTGATTTGGTTAAACCCTAATTTAGAGATTTGGGGGTTTGTGTGTAGTATGTGATTTGGTAGCCTTTATGTGTTGTATGACAGGAGGAGGGTTCATAGAGGAAGCTTTTGATTCACGGTAGAGAGACCGTCTGATTGTGTGCTTTCCAGGTAGGATTTCCTACTCAGTATTAGTCCCATAATGGGATGATTGTTGATGTGTTGAGATTGATTGTTTGATATAGTAATTGTATTGTGACGGCTGTGATTGTGATTGTACACTGTTGATAGATTCAGACGGTTGTTGATATTGTGATTGTGATTGGTTGCCTATGGTTCTCGAGATGCGTTCTCGGCTGAGTGGAGTCACTTGCGGGAGTGGCTTCATGCCCTAGTTTCGCCCTTCGTGGAACCCGCCACGGAAGGGGATGTGCACATTAATGGACAGGGTTATCGCTCACTATGTGGAGCGGGGATTTGGTGGGTACGGCTGCGGTCCCCCACTGGCAGGGGTGGTCCAAAGGACGATCGGTGATTGAGATGATTGGAGTTGGTTGGTTGTGTATGTGTGACGATTAAGGTGTCTGTTTATCTTATTGTATATATATATATAGTGAATTGTGTGATTAGTACTGACCCCGTTTAAATGTTTTAAAAACTGTGGTGATCCATTCGGGGGTGGTGAGCAGTTGCTTGGCAGGTATATCTTGGATACGCGTGGGATCTAGCTGGGGATGGAGTCATCACATATCAGAGTCTTTAGTCTTCCGCTGTGTTTGTTAGGACAGTTCCTTTCAGTTTGTTTATAGTTTGAGAGCAGTTGTATTTTGCTTACAGATGGTTTTGTTATGTAATCACTTAACTTGTTTAATAAAGTATGTTTCTTCATTGTCTTATGATTATCATGCCTCGGGTAACCGAGATGGTAGCATCCTTATACCTGAGTGGTCCTGGTAAGGCACTTGGAGTATGGGGGTGTTACAATTTGGAGGTGGTGGTGCTTGTCTTGGTTGTTTGGGTTTGGAGGGATGAGGTAGGATGGGATTGGGGACAAAGGTCCTCTTCTCGGGGAAATTCGTGGTAGGCCGTTCATTGGTAGATAAATTGGATCACTTCCTTTTGTCGACCACTTGATCCGCTTATCAACCCCCTCAAGGGTTATCCAATGATGATGGATGAGAAGAAGATCTTCATTTATCCTCGTGTTTCCCGAAAGTGGAGCATACTCATTATTCTCATTGAATCTCGGATTGAAATGCTTTGCAAGCCTAGTAATGAGTCCTCCATTCACAATGTGTTTCATCCCGTCATCATCACCATTCCTAAATTTTGCCCATTTCTCGAGTAGCACAAGAGGTGCATTGAAGTGGTACACATTTCTTCATTGAATATTGAGGTAGGATTCCATGAACACAAGGTCAAGTTGATTCACAATTGCCGGATCTCGGCGAGCAAAGAGAGTGCCCGAGAGGAAACGGTAAGTGACTCTCAAGATTGGATTTTGAATATGAAAAGCGAGACATTCCTTGTTGTGAATGAAATCCCGGCCGGTTGATACGTGCACTTTATATAGTCTTTTTAGCCTATTTTATGCACGTATTTCTATGCTTTTATCGTGGTTTTATGCTACGAAATGCCCCGAATTGCATACTTTGGAAGTTCTTGTCTTAATTGCAGGAATGGATCATAAAGTAGTGAAATCAAGCCATTTGCCGTCCATTTTGCATGCATTTGGAGGAAGAGATAATTCGGAGCGGGAAATATAGCTGTCTTGGGATGCGTGAAGGTGTTTCGGGAGCTAAAAGGACAAGTCAAAGACCAAATTACAAGACCAACACGAGCTGGAACCAGGAACCACTCGATCGAGCAGTTTCTCTTGGTCGATCGAGTGAACAGACGGAAGAACTGTTCGATCGAGTGAACAACTGCTCGATCGAGCCTTCTCTTTGGTCGATCGAGTAAACAGACGCAGGAACTGTTCGATCGAGTGACTTAACTGTTCGATCGAGCACTTACAAGCTGTTGGGCCTCTATTCACGTGAAGTTTAGATTAGGTTTTATATTTTGATGCTATAAATAAATCTAACAGGAGGCTTGTACGGGGACTTCTGCCTCTCTTCCCTTCTCCTCTCCTTTTACTTGGTTACTGTTCGATACACTGTTGCTTTGCTCTTTATTCCGGATCATTATTTCAGTAACATTTCTTCCGTTTTCTCTCTTAATTTAATGTTTATTTCTCTTTTAATTCTTGTTCTTCTTTATTTTATAATGAGTAGCTAATTCCCCCTAGTATGTTAGGATTAGGGAAGCCGTGGTAGCATGTTTTAACTGACTTGATTAGGTTAGACTTGCGATAGGAATTGTATTAGGCAATTTAACTGTTATCCGGTCGAATGAATGCATGCAGGAGACCATAAATCTAGTTAACCCCGACTTAGATCGAAAGATTGGAAGGGAAGGCTTGCTTAATTACAATAGGGTATTGCAGTGAGGGCGAAAGTTAAGCTGTTTACGCTCTAGGGCGGTTTAAGGACCGAAAGGTGACGACCATAGCTCTTCTTATCAATAGTTTAATCACCTCAGTATTCCCGATAGTATAAGATCTGATAGCTGCCACGGTAGACCGACTCCTAGCATACTCCCTTTTCTTCTGTTAATTTCTCTTCCTTTATTTCCCTCGCTTTAGTCTTTAGTTTAGTTAACACAATCAATCCAAACCCCCAATTGTGACATTTAGACAGATAAACAGACAAATAGATAGTACACCGCCTCCCTGTGGAGATCGACCCTACTTACCGCTGACTTCAGTTAGTTGTACTTAGGTATTTTATTTTTGGTACGAAACGACAAAGATCAAATTTTGGCGCCGTTGCTGGGGAGGCAATCTATTTATTTATTTGTTTAAATTTTATCTTTTTTAGCCTCGGGGGATTTTTCCCTTGAGGCCGTTACCGATCTTTTTCCTTGAGTCTTTGTTTTGATAGGCCTTACAGGTACTACCTAGACAGTTCTAGGTGAAAGACATCAAAGGAAGGCTTGAGTACCTTTGACCCATCACCGATGTCCCATTATATGGAACAGTAGGTGATCTGCTGCGGAGATGTGGTCTGCTGAGCACAATGCAGCTGTAGTTGTGCCACCACATCCACCCTATCAATGGCCACCGCAACAAGACCCTCCAGATATACAAGAAGAAGAAATTGCGGAGCTGAAATCTTATTTGGAGACACTTGCATCTCAAGTGCAAGCTCAGCAAGATTTTAATAGACAATTCCACGCTCAATTCCTTGAGCTCGAGTCTGTAGTTGCTCAGATAGCAGCTGAGATGGAGCTAGAAGAGATCGCGGAGTGGACATATTCAGTGGTGACGCTTGTATCACAAATGCAAGAGAGAAGTAAAAATATGGACGCTCGATTCCGTGAGCTCGAGTCTGTAGTTGCTCAGTTAGCAGCTGAGATGCAAGAAGAAGAGGTATACCTTGCTGAGAGCGGTTTCTCCCCTGAGAAAACCGTGTTGCCCAATGCTGAGGATGACCTCTATGACTCGGATGACGAGTTCCTATCATATTTCACTGTCCCACGCGAAGATTTCAGCCAGTCAGGGAGGAATCACTCGATCGAGTGACTAATACTAGTCGATCGAGTGATTTTCCAGGAGAAACAGCTCGATCGAGAGAAATTGCTGCTCGATCGAGTGGAATTCAGGAGGAAGTTGGTCGATCGAGTGACTATCCTACTCGATCGACTGACTTGGCCATTGGGAGCATTGATGCGTTACTTGGGGTCGTTTTCGATGACGATTTTGACGATGATAACGGTTATGGTGAATCACCCTTATTCAAAGCCGAGTTAGATGCGCTTGAGGCTGTGATTTACGGGACGAATTCCACTAAGAAGGGTGTCAAAGAGGCAGCTGAGTCGGTAATTGCTCCTAGCACGGAAGAGGTAATATCTTCCTTTGTCGATGATTCCATCATTGAGAGTGACCGACCCGAGGTAGTAAACGATAATTTATTTATTGTTTGTTTTAATAGTAAATTGCCTCGGTTGACTTTTGCTGCGCATCCCAATGCTTTACCCCTTCCCAGTAGGTCGTATAATTTGACGATTTTTCACCGTCCTTATCATTTTAATTTCGTTAATCTGAAGTGGAGCCCTACTTTATTGACAATTGCTCCCGCGCTCCTATATTTTGTGGATAAATTTAGGAGCGCCCATAGGAAATTTGTTAGACTTAAATGTTTACACATTTTTATTTCCTATTTTGCTATTCCACTTTGGTGCTACTTATGCTGTTGTGTAGCACATGCGCAGCTATTTGACAGGTTGCTGCGCGCTTTGAGCTGTTTTGATTGTGATTAGTTTGAGTAGCTCGAAGAAAAGAAGGTCGAGCTGGGACCTGACTGAAGCTAGCGCTACCCGGGAGGCAACCCGGAGATTTTATTCTGTTTTTATTTCAATTTCAGTTGTTATAAATGGTTCTTATACCATAGACGGTCTCAGTTAAGCTTGCTTTTGTTGTTTTGCGGGCTGTTTTCATTGCGTTTGCAGGAATTACGTTGAGCATTACTCGATCGAGTAGTTCTTCTACTCGATCGAGCACTGTAGCTGATGGATTCACTCGATCGAGTGAAATACTTACTCGATCGACCACCTGCAAGATGAGAACTACTCGATCGACTGGTATCTTCCTCGATCGAGCAGTTTTGGACGCCCATGTTACTCGATCAGCTACTATTCCTCTTGATCGAGTGCTATCGACTTGGATTAGCTTCCTGAGACGGTTTTCCGGACCTTTAGCAACCTCCCATTTCATGGTTGGTTTGGGGAGGTCCCTTTATTCGCGTTATCTTGTAAGTTTTCCGCATTTACTCTCTTTCTCTTCAGTTTGCATTCCCTTTCCATGTTTGGGTACAATGGGGGCATTGTACAGTTTGGTTTGGGGAGGTTATGCATCCATATCTGTGTCTGCATATTGTTTTTTTTTTGCATTTCAGTTATCACATTTAATTCATGTTTGCATTGTTGTTTATTTTCGTTAAAATTAAAAAAAAATCAATAAAAATCAGAAAATTGTTGAAAATTTCAAAAATTTCACGTTTAATTTAGCATATAGGTTGAGTCGGAACGGTAGATTTCTATGATGATATCGCACTACTTTTGTCTTTTTGCTTAAGCCTTGCATTAAATTGTTATCTTTTAGCTTTGTCTCTTTGCATATCTACGAGTTAATGTTTAATTTAGCTGAACGAATAGACTTGACCTTAAATTTTGGCAACCTACTTATAAATTCTAAGATTTAGAGCCGTATAAACTGGTGTCATTTGTGACCAGTTTCATGTAGGATTGTGAGTAGTTACTCCTTGCATAACATGTTCATTAATTTGCACAAATATGAAATTCAATTGCTTTTTGCCGTCATACATTCGGGTTAGTGGTTGGTGTCGCATGCAGGGAGGTGCTTACATTTCCCTTTTCTTTCATTTTTACCCATAAACTCCACATTAGCCAAATTTGCCAGTTGACCCTTAGCTACATCCAAATTTAGCCTGCCTTGTCAAGCTAGTTTAGATTGTTTTGCGGTATATTGTCTATTGTATCAAATTTTGGCGCATATTCTGTTGACTTGGAGTTGGTAATTTATGAAGGAGAGGAGGATGATGAAAAAATGACGTGAAAAGAAAAAAAAAAGTTGAAAAAAAAAGAAGAATTCAAAAAGAAAATGAAAATGATGTGAAAAAATGAAAGGAAACCGAAAGAAATAGAAAGAAAAGAAAGAAAAAAAAAAGATGTTGTTTGGTTGACGGTTTCTACTCCTATGTTCTATCTTACATTATTTGAGGAGTATGTTTGGTTTGGTTTGGTGAGATTTTATGCCAATTGAAGGGCATGTGCTTAATCCATAATTGAGTTGGAAATGGATGTTGTCATATGGTTTTGTTTAGGTACTAGCTTGGCCGCCTATACCTCCACATTCCCATAAATGTTTTGCCTTTTCTTACCCATTGCCTCACTTTACCATATTTTTGTAAGCCCTCGGCTGTGACAGGACCTTGTTGGTTGGAATGTGTGTACGGTAGCTAGAATTGTCTATCATATTAGTTGCATGCATGTTTATGTGGGTCATAGTTTAGGTGAGCGACTATTTTTCTTTCTCTCTTACATATATATGTTCACCCTTTGCTTCATGAGAGAAAGAGTGACCCGTGAGAGTCCATTGTTAAAGGTTTTGCAAGGTCGACGGTTCAGCTTTATTATAAACATCTTATAACTCGTTTGCATTTGACTGTTTGGCTATAAGTGTTTAGTTTGCTTGCATTAAATTGGCTTAAGTGGGCATTTGTAGCTAGCTCTGAGTTATCTTTTTCCGTTCCTTTAGTTGCATTTTAGTTTACTCGAGGACGAGTAAAGGTTTGGTTTGGGGAGATTTGATACGTGCACTTTATATAGTCTTTTTAGCCTATTTTATGCACGTATTTCTATGCTTTTATCGTGGTTTTATGCTACGAAATGCCCCGAATTGCATACTTTGGAAGTTCTTGTCTTAATTGCAGGAATGGACCATAAAGTAGTGAAATCAAGCCATTTGCCGTCCATTTTGCATGCATTTGGAGGAAGAGATAATTCGGAGCGGGAAATATAGCTGTCTTGGGATGCGTGAAGGTGTTTCGGGAGCTAAAAGGACAAGTCAAAGACCAAATTACAAGACCAACACGAGCTGGAACCAGGAACCACTCGATCGAGCAGTTTCTCTTGGTCGATCGAGTGAACAGACGGAAGAGCTGTTCGATCGAGTGAACAACTGCTCGATCGAGCCTTATCTTTGGTCGATCGAGTAAACAGACGCAGGAACTGTTCGATCGAGTGACTTAACTGTTCGATCGAGCGATTACAAGTCATTGGCCTCTATTCACGTGAAGTTTAGATTAGGTTTTATATTTTGATGCTATAAATAAATCTAACAGGAGGCTTGTACGGGGACTTCTGCCTCTCTTCCCTTCTCCTCTCCTTTTACTTGGTTACTGTTCGATACACTGTTGCTTTGCTCTTTATTCCGGATCATTATTTCAGTAACATTTCTTCCGTTTTCTCTCTTAATTTAATGTTTATTTCTCTTTTAATTCTTGTTCTTGTTTATTTTATAATGAGTAGCTAATTCCCCCTAGTATGTTAGGATTAGGGAAGCCGTGGTAGCATGTTTTAACTGACTTGATAAGGTTAGACTTGCGATAGGAATTGTATTAGGCAATTTAACTGTTATCCGGTCGAATGAATGCATGCAGGAGACCATAAATCTAGTTAACCCCGACCTAGATCGAAAGATTGGAAGGGAAGGCTTGCTTAATTACAATAGGGTATTGCAGTGAGGGCGAAAGTTAAGCTGTTTACGCTCTAGGGCGGTTTAAGGACCGAAAGGTGACGACCATAGCTCTTCTTATCAATAGTTTAATCACCTCAGTATTCCCGATAGTATAAGATCTGATAGCTGCCACGGTAGACCGACTCCTAGCATACTCCCTTTTCTTCTGTTAATTTCTCTTCCTTTATTTCCCTCGCTTTAGTCTTTAGTTTAGTTAACACAATCAATCCAAACCCCCAATTGTGACATTTAGACAGATAAACAGACAAATAGATAGTACACCGCCTCCCTGTGGAGATCGACCCTACTTACCGCTGACTTCTGTTAGTTGTACTTAGGTATTTTATTTTTGGTACGAAACGACAGTATCACCGGTCATGGCCCTCCACAAAGGTTCAACACTATAATTCTTTGGCTTCGATGTCCGGGTAGGCGAAACATCGAGTCCAAGCACATTTGCGAATTCTACAAGGGTCATCATTCTTGGAACATTCTCCAACCTAAACTCTATGCATATTATTTTGTTCAAGGTTGTAATCTTCAAAAAGCTCAAAAACTCAAGCACAAGGGATCTATAAGTTTGTTCATACATGTGGAAAAGGGTAGAAAGAGCAAACACTTCAAAGAGAGCTTCCACTTGGTGATAAATCCCAAGTTTCCTCAAAGTATCATGACATAAAAACTTAGTGGGAAGAATGTTCTTACTTAGAAGCCGGTGGAAGACTAGTCTTTGCACATCATTGATGAATTCGACATTTGAGAAATCGTCAAGTCTTGTGAGATCCACTATCTCTTCATGTTCCCTTCTTGATGTGTTGACATGGGAGGTAGAAGAACTTCCCCTCATCCTTGGTCGTCTCCCATTCCTAAAAGAGGATCTCCTTGGTGCCATTCTTTGATTATTGAGCTGGATTCTTTTGTTTTGTGAAGGAATAAAGATGCTCCTTGTAAATTGAATGTTGCCTTTGGAAACCCTAGAAAATTGGGGCTTTTTGATTTATAGAGGTTAAAGAGTGATTTGGATATGCTTGGGAGTCATAAGGAGGTGGGTTTTATAATGCAAGTGGAAGGAAGAGTGACGTGTCACTAAATGTGTGGTGGGGTGTAATTTAATTAAGAAAAGACGGGCTAAATCACCGTGGGAAGACGGGCGGATCCGAGCAGAAGACGCTCGGATTCAGGCTTCTCGGGACGGGCGTCTTCTACTGAAGACGGCCGGCTTCTCTTACAGGGAATTTTCTTCAAAAATCATTGCACAAAGACGGGCGTCCCGAGCATAAAACGCTCGGATTCTTCAATTGCGGGACGGGCGTCTTCTTCTGAAGACGGGCGGATTCCTTTCCAGGAAAATTTCTTGAAATGCACAGGAAAAAGGACGGCCGGATTTCTTCAAAGACGACCGTATTCTTCAGGACGAGCGTCTTTCTCCCTGAGACGCTCGGATTCTTCTTCAGTCCCAAAATCTTCAAATTTTCAGCTTAGTAAGACGGACGGATTCTTCCCAGCATGTCCGGATTCCAGAAAGACGGCCGGATTCCAGGTAGTACGCACGGGTTCAAGCCTTGAATCCTTCCTTTGACTTCCTTTCCTAAATGCTTCCCCACACTGGAAGATTGGTTCCTTCCTTCATTCAAAAATTCGTTAGAGACCCTCCCTCACTTACTCTCATGAAAAGAGTTTATGTTTATGATTCAAGAAAAGCAATAAATTTATAAATACAAGTTAGAGGGTTAGTATATTTAAAAGTGGTGGTTTAGGGAGGACTCCACCAAACTCTCCCTTTGATGGTTCTTTCAAAGATTAGGAGGCCCGAGGTAGGTGACCTCGACCTCTCCAATAAACGCTCCCTCATAATATGGCTTTAAACTTTGACCATTGACCTTGAACTTTCTTCCATCTTTTGCCTTGAGTTCAAAATCTCCATATTTTCCAACTTCGGTTATCACATAAGGACCCATCCATCTAGAATTCAATTTTCCCGGAAAAAGTCGATAGCGGGAATTGAATAGAAGGACTTTGTCTCCCTTGTGCAAGGCCTTTTGTCTAATTCTCTTGTCATGGAGCAATTTCGTTCTTTCTTTGTAAATCTTTGCATTCTCATAGGATTGTAGTCGGAATTCCTCCAACTCTTGAATTTGAATCATCCTCTTTTGACCACTCAATTTGAGATCAAGATTGAGCGATCGGATTGCCCAAAAAGCTTTGTACTCCAATTCGATTGGCAAATGACATGCTTTTCCATAGACAAGCTTGTAAGGGGAGGCTCCTATACGAGTATTATAGGCCGTCCCATAAGCCCAAAGAGCATCATCAAGCTTTGTGCTCCAATCTTTTCGGGTCTTGTTCACGACTTTCTCAAGGATTTATTTG
This sequence comes from Silene latifolia, assembly GCF_048544455.1. Lineage (NCBI taxonomy): Eukaryota > Viridiplantae > Streptophyta > Magnoliopsida > Caryophyllales > Caryophyllaceae > Silene > Silene latifolia. Next base: position 93,061,998 of record NC_133533.1, read on the forward strand.
ATCTCTCTATTTGAAATTTCAACTTGGCCGCTTGTTTGAGGATGATATCCTAAGCCGGTTCTATGTTGAACACCATATTTGGTCAAAAGAGATGCAAGTTTCTTCTCATGAAAATGCGTTCCTCCATCACTTATGATTGCTATAGGAACTCCAAATCTTGGGAAGATTATCTTCTTGAAGAGCTTGGTGACCGTTTTTGCATCATCATTCGGAGTGGCAATCGCTTCCACCCACTTTGAAACGTAGTCTACGGCCACAAGGATGTACTTATTCCCATTGGATGTCACAAACGGACCTTGGTAGTCGATCCCCCAAACATCGAAGATCTCTACTTCTAGAATGCCCTTTTGTGGCATTTCGTTCCTCCAAGAGATATTCCCGTTCTTTGGCAAGCATCGCAATGAATGATGAATTCTCTTGTGTCTTGAAACATCGTAGGCCAATAGAAGCCCGATTGAAGAACTTTTGCAACGGTCCTCCTTGCTCCATGGTGCCCACCGTAGGGTGATGAGTGACACCCTTATAATATTCCTTGGACTTCCCATTGAGGGATGCATCTTCGGTAGAGCCCATCACTACATTCCTTGTCGAGGTTTGGGTCATCCCAAAAGTACCTCTTTACTTCGAATAGGAATCTTTTTCTTTGGTTGTGGTTCAAATTTGGAGGGAGTACTTTTCCAACAATATAGTTAGCATAATCGGCGAACCATGGGGTGATGTGCCTTTCAAGTTGTGTTTGAATGGCCATCAAGATATCGTCGGGAAATGAGTCATTGATCGGGGTTTCTCCATTTTCATCATGAAACCGGATCCTTGACAAATGATCCGCTACTACATTTTCGGCTCCTTTCTTGTCTCTTATTTCCATGTCAAATTCTTGAAGAAGTAAAATCCATCTCAACAACCTTGGTTTTGCCTCCTTCTTTATCAAGAGATGTCGGAGAGCACGATGATCCGAAAAGACAATCACCTTGGATCCAAGTAGGTAAGAGCGGAATTTGTCCAAAGCATAGACAATGGCAAGAATCTCCTTCTCGGTGGTATCATAATTCACTTGGGAGGGGTCAAGAGTCTTTCTTATATAGTAGATGGCATGAAGAGCTCTCCCTACCCGTTGGCCAAGAACCGCTCCAACGGCGTAGTTGCTAGCATCACACATAATCTCGAATGGTAGTTCCCAATTTGGAGGTTGAATGATTGATGCCGAGATTAGTGCTTCCTTGATTCTGTTAAAGGGTTCAACACACTCATCAGTGAAATGGAATTGGGCATCCTTAAGCAAAAGTTGAGTGAGGGGTTTCGCTATTTTTGAAAAATCCTTTATGAAACGGCGATAGAAACCCGCGTGACCGAGGAAATTTCTCACCCCTCTAACATTCACGGGAGGTGGGAGTTTCTCTATCACCTCAACTTTAGCTTTATCGACCTCGATGCCCTTTTCCGAAATTAAATGACCCAAAACAATTCCTTCATTGACCATGAAGTGACACTTTTCCCAATTTAAAACAAGACTAACATCTTCACATTTTTGCAACACAAGAGAAAGATTATGCAAACATGAGTCAAAATCCTTTCCATAAACGCTAAAATCATCCATAAAAACTTCCATTATGGTTTCTAGGTAGTCGGAAAAGACACTCATCATGCATCTTTGGAAAGTGGCGGGGGCATTGCATAAACCAAAAGGCGTCCTCCTATATGCAAAAGTACCATAAGGGCATGTGAAGGTGGTCTTATGTTGGTCATCCGGGTGTATAGGGATTTGTAAGAATCCCGAATACCCGTCAAGGTAACAAAAGAATTTGTTGGAGGCTAACCTCTCAAGCATTTGGTCAATGAATGGTAGGGGGAAATGATCCTTTCTTGTTGCGGAGTTTAATTTTCGGTAGTCAATACACATACGCCAACTGGTAATCTTCCTTGTGGGTATTAGTTCATTCTTTTCATTTGTCACTACCGTGGTACCTCCTTTCTTAGGTACCACTTGGATGGGGCTAACCCACAAAGAGTCCGATATGGGATATATGATTCCCGCATCAAGTAATTTCATGACTTCTCCTTTGACAACTTCTTGCATGTGGGGGTTTAATCTTCTTTGGGGTTGAATGGTAGGTCTATGGTCCTCCTCTAGATGAATTCTATGCATGCAAAAGTTGGGACTTATCCCCTTAAGGTCATCTAGACTATAACCTATAGCCTTCTAATGTTTTTTCAACACATCAAGCAATTTTTCCAATTGGTTCTCATAAAGTCTATCATTAACAATCACGGGTTTAGTCTTTGATTCATCAAGGTAAGCATATTTCAAATTTGGGGGAAGGGGTTTCAAAGTAGGAGTTTGTACCTCACTTTCCTCCTTTGGAGTTCATTGAGAATTTGCTCCATCTCCATTAGACATTCCATTCTCATGGCGTATTCAACTTGTTCTTCATTCTTATCAACCTCATCACATTCGAATTCCATTACGGATTCCTCTTGCTCTTGAGCTTGTAAAATATCTTCTACGATGGATTGCTCATCTTCTATTGGTTGGTATGCTTCCACTAGAATGTTATGCACCAATACGGATTGTGCATGAGTAAGTTCTTTGTTAGATATAGCGGCCTCAAAAAGATCTACCTCCAATTCCCAATACATATTTTTAGGCTCACTTGCTTCCAAGGCTTCCAATGCTTGCATGGGATATTTGAAGAAAGGTATACTTAAGTGGTCCTCTACAAAACAATCTATAAGGTCCATCTTGCAAAATATCAAACAACTTGAAAATAATTAGAACAATCCTTGAGGAGTTTTACTTCCTCAAGGCAAAGAAAGACACAACTAATAACAATATAAGAAAATCTAAATCAAGTTAACACCGTCCCCGGCAACGGCGCCATTTTTGATCGGTCCGTTTCGTGTTCACAATTGAATAGATGTTGTCGTTGGGTCACGTCCGAATCAAAACACAATTTATAGCTTCACAAACAACTCTACAATTAGTAAAGAGGCAAGTAAAGGTCGGATCCCAAGGGACGGGAATTGAGATGAAATTTCTATTGTAACTAGCGGTGTCTTAGGGGTGTCACGATTTGGGTTGATGTAGAAGGTCACTAAACTAAATATCAAAGCAAGTAAACAAGCAATATAAACTAAAAGGGGTGTAAACAATTGATAAAAGGCACTAGGGTATCATGGGGTTATAGGGGATTTGAAGGAAATGTAGATTCATATACACTTTAACATACTCATATATGTCTAAAATAATTTGTCATAAAATTGAAACGGATTTTATGCATGCAAACAAAATATAAATAGAAGAGAAATCACATCCTTACATTGATAGATTTCGGTTATATTGGGCACAAGAGAGATCACCTTTCTCTCTTGTTCTTGAGCTTATCCTTATGGAAGAACAAAGATCTAAGTATAAGATCTCTCCCCAAGCTTTATACCCAAGGCTTTCACTTAATCTAATTAATATTATAAGTACTAGTATAATATTAATCTTAGTAGAAAATTGAACCAAAACTCTTTAAATCACATAAAAGTTTCGGTTTTTAAGAGAGAAGAAGAGATGATTTTTCTTCTCACTAGAACTTGTATTTTGGATGAGTAGTTAGAATGAATAATACACCCATTACATTATGGTGTATATCAAAAATAAGAAGAAAAACCAAGTGGTTTTTCTTCTCTAAAAATCCGGCCAAGAGGAGGTGGAAAGGAGCCAATGCATGGGCTCATTTGTCTTCACAAGGTGAGTAGGCATGCATGGCTACTTTAGCTTTTCATCATTATGTTTTCTATTTAAAATATAAACACAATTTAACCCTAAAACTCCTCTAATATTTCGGCACTTATACCTAATATGGAGTCCATATTATTTTTGTCAATTGTCAATATGTCACATGTCACATGTCACATAAATTTGTTATGTATTTTTAACACATTAAAAATCAACGTATTAATAAAAATACGTCACATACAAAAATCGACTTAGTAATTTCATAATTACTTGTGCCAAAATATTTTACCAATTTATAAATCACAACAGATTGTATTTATAATAATTCATTCAATTCCGATTGTTTCTTTAAACAATAATTTCATCCGAGTAATGATACAATTCAATTACTCAGACCGTATCTCATTTAATCACATTTCAATTTGATACGTAAATTTTACTTCCAAAATCGTCCGTCAATTTTCAAGTAATTTAATTAACTCGCAACGTTATACGATTAATTAAATAATCAATTAAGAGTATTGCCCTTTAGGTATGACCTAGGGGGTCAACTGATCACCACCGTCACACGACAGTAATGTCAAACTCTAGTCACCAATCATTACCGATATATGTTGACCGTTGTGATAACAATATTACTTCCCAATTGTATTCTTAAAATGAGATTTAATAATGATATTTAAATCATGTGATCGCACTATTGTTGAGGACACATTTCCCAACAATCTCCCACTTGTCCTCGACAAGTGTGCGTCACCAATTCTCTTGTCCTATTACTATCTCCCACTCAATGCAAGGTGTCTTTCAGGTCGTACTTGCAAGTGATCATATCGAGAGTGGTTTCCTCGATCTGGAGAATAACTGATTGACCGGATTTATCCACTCTGGATACCTTCCGAGCGTGGCCACGCATTTCCAGTTAATTACTCCTCGAGTGGCCTTGAGATATTGTTTTAACCCTGACAAGGGGGTGGACAATTCCTATCGCACTCATTCCCTTCGACTAGCCACAGCCATCATAACCCAAAATATGCCCATTTGACCCCATTTACGAAGGTCGTAGTAACACAAATCAAAGTTAATCTGAAATCGTGCCATCTTAGGTGAATAGTCTTTAGTCAAAAGAATCGACTCATTAGAATACTATAGCAGCTCTCGCCACGACCAGGCTATATAAATTTGCCAGAACTCTATAAGCGGTCATTAGGCCCGACAAAAAGTTCCTAACAGTCTGCCTATGTGATCGACTAGTCATCTCACATGACTCTATGGCATTTGAACTTGCCATCAATCGCATCACACTCTAGTCACTTCGAGACGTCACCTCATACAAGTGACTATGGGCGAATACAATGCTAATCCGTGTTCACTTTAACGGGGTTCAATTGTCTCTACAACCCGTTTGGATGTAACAAGGTATAATAAAAGAGTTTTAAAGTAAAACTCGAACGACAAATGCGATTATCACATATGAATAGTCAATGCTTGATTACTATTTCATAATCTATAATCTAATTTGATCTTGTATGTAGTTGTTCATTTCAATTCAGTTGAAATGGCATGACTCATCATGTTTAGCCTTTGAGAAGGCTTTGGTTAGTAGGTTTTATCAATTTCTTGTACCTTACTCAACCTTACTACATACTCGTTTTCCTTTGTAATGTATACATTTGCATCACAAAACTTTTGAGTACGTGTCGAGATCCAATCAAGACATAGGCCCTCTTAGCGTAAGAATAGCTCCCACTTTGTTTTCTCGGTGTGCGGGACTCATCCTTCTTGCACATCTCATGATCACAAGTGTACTCAATTTCCGTTATAAATATCTCTCATTGTTCTTTATTGCCTAGAACGATTCTAGAAAATCTACTTCTTAATTATCATAGCCACAATGGTATCTTAACCATCCTAATGTGTTTTGATTATGGTTTTGTCGGAAACCATGCGCAACCTCAATTGTCAATTGTCACTTGTGTAACACCCTTACACAAAATTGCATCATAAACACTCTGCTTTACTTTCATAATGCTTCTGCAAGCACTTAAGGGTAATCTTTATATACTAGGTAAAGATTACTTAAATTCGATTTTGAAAACAGTTCATCATACTCAAAGCATATGAAGTGTTATACATCATTTCTTTTTAATTGATTCGGCAGCGGAAGCAAATGAAATCAATCAAATATGTTCAATTTAATTGAACTAGTCATGAATCTTATCAACATAAGACTTCTTACAATTCCTAATATCATGTGGATTTATCTTCATAGATCCGGATATTAAAGATGTATCATATTACTCCAAAAGTCTTAAATCATTCTTAATGATCAATATGTCATCCACATATCGGACTAATTAAAATTTCCGTAACTCCCACTAAACTTCATGTATAAACACAACTTCTTGACTTATCGAGAAATGTTTTATCACATGATCAAAATGTTGATTCCAACTCATTGATGTCATACTTAAGACCATCTCTTAAGTTGCTCATTATCTTAGGATTGCAAGAATCTACAAAACTCATGACATGTATTGAATACATTCCTTCTATTGAAGAAGTGGGTTTTAGATTCACTTGCTATGTATTTCATAACCTCATAATGAAACACAATCCCTAAGAAGATCCAAATAGACTTAAGCATTTCAATTAGTGCAAAACACTTTGCCACCAACCAAGCTTTGAAATCTCTCTTTATTAGTGCAAAACCCTTTGTCACTAATCAAGTCCTTTAATTCGGATTCTCATGGCTCTAAGCCTTGTTTTGAGTTGTGACTTAAACACTCTTATGTAAGTCATTTGTTGATTACTTTCCGAAGTAATCAACTTGAATCAAACAATTTCTTTTGTAAGTTATAAGCTCTTTACTTTCTTAAAAGTAGCATGAATCCATCATTTTCAACAATTTGACGAATTTAACCTCCTAGGTTTTAAAGAAACAACATCTTACACAAAATGTCTCATGTAGCCAAGAAAGACCAGTTTCTTGCGACATAATACAAAATGTCTCATGTAGCCAAGAAAGATCAGTTTCTTGCGACATAATATTGCGACATAACATTCTTTGTGGCTCTTGAATAAATTCTCCCACTCTGTCTTCTAGAAATAAACTTGTATTTTAGAAAGACAGCTTCACGAGCCGCAAACCCGTCGTACTCGTGATTATTGAAAGGGAAAAATGAGCATTTGTTTCTTTGTGAAAACTTACAAATATGGTACCCTTACCATTTCATATCTCATATGATTCGATTTAGTGGAAAAATTAATTTAGACAAAAATGATAAAATCCCCAAAAGGATCAAGTAACTCAAAGTAACTTGATTGAAATCCAAACCATATCGAATAGCGTTTGATTTCTTATCTAATCACACATTATTTCATAATGCGTGCTAAAAGAGATTAACTTGTGATACTATATCACATTTCCTTTGGCTTATATCAAAATCTTCACTTTGATAATCCCATCACGACTAAATCGTGATTCCTTGAACTCTTTGAAATTCTTCAAAGATTTCTCCTTTTACCTTATTAAGTGAACATGTTAGCGTCAACTTAAATCGTTGGTAAAAGAAAAATGATCAACCTATTTTGGATCGATGATATACAACCTCGATTTCCTTTTCAACCAAAAGGCACGAGACATCTTGCTTTGAATACAAGATACGCATATACCATTAACAATCTAATGGTTTCAAGAGTACTCGATAACTCTTTGCGTTCATCATTCCAAAATTTAAGGTTTAATAGGGTTGCCAATTTGAATCTTACATCATCTACATGATATATCATTCTAGTTTTGGTTTAGAATATAATCACCTTGATAATGGGCTAGCCATACATCAAATCGTGGTGTATAGGGTCACAAAAGTGAAAACCTCTTTTGTATCTTAACAAATTTATATTCTTATTTAGAGTTTATGCACTTAATAGTCACAATTAAGTATAACTTTAAATCCAAAAACTAGATTGAGTACACAATTACTCTATCTCTCGACATCATTGTTGCTAGTCGTCATATTCTAATCATCCTATGTATCAAGTACAATGATGAAAACCTCCATTGGTTTCTAATATTGACGAAGTAGTATTAGCAAAATTTATGTTTAATCAAATAAACATTTTTAAAGAAGAAGGTCCCATTAGATGTCCCACAACTAACTTGTTGATTCTTCAATAATTTGGGGTAGTTTCCTTTCTCGTGTCCAACATTTTAAGACAATGGAAACTTTATCGGTCGGGATTGATAGGTTTAGTATCGTTATTCTCAACAACTTTACCTTTAACATTACCTTGTATCAATTCCATTATTATCTTTACTTCTTGAACCTCGTTCTCATCTTAACGGTTTAAGAGAATGCTCCCACTCATTTCAATGAGTCTTTGCTTTGAGAAGCAAAATTGAATTCATGAAGAACACTCTTCATTTGTTCGTTTTAGTCTAAAAAACTTTCATTGAGGTGGTTGCGTTATTTTGGTCAATTACGAATTCTTGACAAAACTAATTACCAAAACAATTTTATCGCTTTGATGTACTTAATGCATTTAAGTACATGGAAAAACAATCCATTGCAAGTAGATGTGTTAGTCAAGAATCAAAACCCTTTTGATAATGAATAACTTTAATCTATACTCTTTACAAGAGATCCTTAGCAATGGTTCATTTGAGGTTTTAGAAGCAAATTCATATTTGTCTTTAGTTACGATATTTTAATGGAGATTTGAATCAAAAACCGAAATGATATCGTATATGAATTGTGGTAAAGAAATAGAACAATATAAAAACGGAATAGTGGAAAACTTAACATTTATCGTTTTATTAATACTTGTAAATAACAAGTAAAGCATTTACATAGTGACCTCTACCCAACTATGATAAATGAATCCAAGACCCAAATTCATATCGACTTAGGCACGGTAGGGCCGATTCATCCTTTATCAATATAACTCGGTGGATTAACGTTTAATCGATTCTACTTTTAGAACTCTTGGTCGATAATATTACATTAACATTTATCTTTTAGCCCAAAACACATTCGACAAGGGCACGGTAGGGCCGATACATCCCTTATCAAAAACTTTTGTTGAGTTCAATCCAAATTTCGAATAAATGTGTCCATGATCCAAATCCATATCAACTTGGGCACGGTAGGGCCGATACATCCCTTATCAACATGAATTCGGTGGATTAACATTTATCACCCACTTCCCCTACGTAACAAGGTTTGTACCCCGGTAGGGCCGAGAGCACTCCCTCGCGAAATAGGTTTTCATGGTTTCTACTATTTGGTAAGGCTATATCTCAATTAATTGTTTTAGCGAGAGGTCATGTCAATTTATTATCTATCACGTTTTAAGTGAACTAAAGCGGTGAACTACGATAATTCTAATTGACACGGTCGATAAACTCGATAAAAGAAGATGCATGTTTTAGTTATGGCGATTTAGCGATGCATGTGACATAAAATAAAATGCAAGCATAAAGAAAAATAAATCCTAGTATGGCCTTTCCTAAAATAGAAAAACTATTAATCTATTACATATTCGGAAACCAACTCCATTGGTCCCTTGAACTTCGGTTGTGGCACGCATCTCGAGGTAACACCGTCTTTATGTATCGCCATTCTTGAAGTAATCCGTCTTTTGGAACTCCGGAATGAATAAAATTACATAATAAATTACATAATTTCCTATTATACATTTGTAACTAAAATAAAATAAATCTATTAAATTACAAAACGGTGATACGAGATCACAATAAAAATTACAACCGAATCGATATTCCCATACATTTCGGAAATACCAATTAAAATCTAAGGCCATACTAAGTAAAATTACATAATTCAAAATTACATAAATTAAAATTATGACAATCATAAAGAAAAATGCAGCATTATAATATGTATGAACATGCTCAATTTTATGCTAAATCGCCTTTAATTAGCCAATATCGTATATTACTCGGTTTTTTGACGGTTTGCGTGATTTTAACATTTTATAATCACAAAAATACATAAACTCATATTTATGCATAAGTTAATTACCCTAACCTCTTAGGACTCAAAATATAGTCTTCACTAATAATTTGACCATAATTAACCTTTATTTACAAATTTGTTCATAAATGGACCAAAATTACAAAAATAAGCTATTTAACTTCAAATAAATCACAAAATTTCAAATAAATTCAAAATTTGAAATTTAAAATTCATGAACATTCTGGAAAAATCCATGACACTCATAATGTTCAAAATCTTAGGTTAAAAATTTCGAAAATTTACCGGAAAAACAATGTTGCGGTTTATCGATTTTTAATAAAATAATCATAAAAACATGGAAAAATTATGTTCATTAACTTTTCAATTTTAGATCTGAAAAATATAATAAAATGCAACATTAGACGTTTTTCCTAAGTCATAGGTTATGTTTTATTAATTTTTCATTAATAATGTCACTATTTATGCTATTTTTCTTCAAAAATCCATAAATCATGCATAAGGACTTCTTTATGGCCAATAATTTTACACACATCTTGTAAAATTGCATGTGAGAACATATAAAATTTCTATGACCAGATTCGAAACTTAACTCATATTAACCTATTTATCTCTTAAATCCGAATTTAATAATGAAAAATTCATTTTTCGAGCATAACAAGTGCAAAAATTATGAAAAGTTACAGGTTATCTCAAAATAATATGTGTGATAACATATCCAAAAACCAAGTGAAAATTCGAAGTATAGCTATTTTTAGACCAAAAATGACATTTTTACTCATAAAATCACATTTAAATGCCATTATTGTAAATTATGAACAATAAAAATCCGAAAAATTAACCAAAATATCCCAAAACACTTTAGGACCAGAAATATTAACATGCATGTAATGATTTCGTGATATATCATAATAACACAAAATTTACAAGTTTTATTTTGTTATTCTTATAACTCGGAAAAACTTTTAACCAATTTGCATGCAAACAACCGTGGCTCATGATACCGATTGAAGGAAATGTAGATTCATATACACTTTAACATACTCATATATGTCTAAAATAATTTGTCATAAAATTGAAACGGATTTTATGCATGCAAACAAAATATAAATAGAAGAGAAATCACATCCTTACATTGATAGATTTCGGTTATATTGGGCACAAGAGAGATCACCTTTCTCTCTTGTTCTTGAGCTTATCCTTATGGAAGAACAAAGATCTAAGTATAAGATCTCTCCCCAAGCTTTATACCCAAGGCTTTCACTTAATCTAATTAATATTATAAGTACTAGTATAATATTAATCTTAGTAGAAAATTGAACCAAAACTCTTTAAATCACATAAAAGTTTCGGTTTTTAAGAGAGAAGAAGAGAGGATTTTTCTTCTCACTAGAACTTGTATTTTGGATGAGTAGTTAGAATGAATAATACACCCATTACATTATGGTGTATATCAAAAATAAGAAGAAAAACCAAGTGGTTTTTCTTCTCTAAAAATCCGGCCAAGAGGAGGTGGAAAGGAGCCAATGCATGGGCTCATTTGTCTTCACAAGGTGAGTAGGCATGCATGGCTACTTTAGCTTTTCATCATTATGTTTTCTATTTAAAATATAAACACAATTTAACCCTAAAACTCCTCTAATATTTCGGCACTTATACCTAATATGGAGTCCATATTATTTTTGTCAATTGTCAATATGTCACATGTCACATGTCACATAAATTTGTTATGTATTTTTAACACATTAAAAATCAACGTATTAATAAAAATACGTCACATACAAAAATCGACTTAGTAATTTCATAATTACTTGTGCCAAAATATTTTACCAATTTATAAATCACAACAGATTGTATTTATAATAATTCATTCAATTCCGATTGTTTCTTTAAACAATAATTTCATCCGAGTAATGATACAATTCAATTACTCAGACCGTATCTCATTTAATCACATTTCAATTTGATACGTAAATTTTACTTCCAAAATCGTCCGTCAATTTTCAAGTAATTTAATTAACTCGCAACGTTATACGATTAATTAAATAATCAATTAAGAGTATTGCCCTTTAGGTATGACCTAGGGGTCAATCGATCACCACCGTCACACGACAAGAATGTCAAACTCTAGTCAGCCAATCATTACCGATATATGTTGACCAGTTGACAGTAACAATATTACTTCCCAATTGTATTCTTAAAATGAGATTTAATAATGATATTTAAATCATGTGATCGCACTATTGTTGAGGACACATTTCCCAACAGGATTCATGGGAATTGATCATACAAACATGTTCTCAAATTATAAGCGAGCAATTATTGTTGTGATGGATTGAGTTGGGTTATATCTTACAATCCTAGGAAAGTTTGGGTCCCGGAGCCGAATCGATTAGATTGTACAACACCTACAAGTCGACTTAGTCTTCCCTACTCAACAATATGCATGGTCTAATGAGACTCGAGTTGGTTTATGTCTTACAAGTCTCATTGAAAAGATAGATGATGGTGGTAAATGCAAGGATTCATAGGCTTAGCATTTCATCAAACATAACATGTGCATGAGTTGAGATCAAAACAAGCAAGCAAATAAACTATGAAAGCATATTAATTTAAGCATTAATCATTCCCCATGTTGGTTTCCCCTAATTACCCATTAACCCTAGCTAAGGAACTACTCACTCATTATCATTTTGAACATGCTAGCAAGGTTGTCAATCATACCAACAAAGTGAAACATGATGAATAAATGAAAGTAATTAGCAATAATTAAAAAGGGATTAAGAGAATTATACCTACTAAGGATTCCAATAATAAAGCAAGAATAAAAGAAGTACTTGATGCTTGATTGAGAGGTTGTCAATCTCCCAATAATAACCCAAATAATCTTCAATTACCCAAGATCAAAGGATGAACAAAAGAGAGATTAAGGAAATAAAACTTGTATTAAGAACTTGATTAATTGTTGATTACAAAACTAAAGAGAGATTTGATTGATATTAACTACTCTAAGAATTGATAAGAAGAACATGCTCTTCTAATTAGACTAATGGGGTATTTATAGTGGAAATTAGGTGGATGCATTAGGGTTAACTAAGGGTTAAACAAGTAATTACACTTTTGAGATTTGAGCAGGGAAACGCCGGTATTTTTTGAAGGAAGGGCTTCTTTCTTTGAAGCTTGAAGAAACGAATTTGTGCAGGACTGGAATCCGTGCGTCTTAGGCACGGGACGGCCGGATTTGTCAGCCTCTGCCTGGGCGTCTTTGAAAGAATCCGGGCGTCTTTGGGAGCTGCTGCCCGGGCGTCTTTGAAGGAAGACGCACGGATTGTCGTGCTGGGGACGGGCGGATTCAGGGCAATCCGCACGGATTGCTCCTCAGACTTGTTTCTTCTTCTTTTCTTCCCTTTTCTTCATAAAATCCTTGGGGATATCCTTGGGGATGCAAGGATCCTTTCGCGTCATTGCCCATCTACTATAGTATGTACAAAGGCCTTCTAATCTTGTCTCTCCTTGATGCTTGGTCATTTGAATTCGGTCAATTTAGTCTCATTTTGCCATGAAAATGCAAGGTTTGCACTCCTTTCCAACCAAGGACACAAAACCTCAAAGAATATGCAAAACAAAGAACTAAAGACAATAAATGACCCAAATATGCACTAAAAAGCATGGGAACAAGGCTAATTCGGGGACTAAATATGCGCTAATTATGGTCACATCAGTCTTACAAGTCTCATTGAAAAGATAGGTGATGGTAGTAAATGCAAGGATTCATAGGCTTAGCATTTAATCAAGCATAACATGTGCATATATTGAGATCACAACAAGCAAACAAATAAACTATGAAAGCATATTAATTTAAGTATGAATCATTCCCCATGTTGGTTTCCCCTAATTACCCATTAACCTTAGCTAAGGAACTACTCACTCATTATCATGTTGAACATGCTAGCAAGGTTGTCAATCATACCAACAAAGTGAAACATGATGAATAAATGAAAGTAATTAGCAATAATTAAAAAGGGATTAAGACGATTATACCTACTAATGATTCCAATAATAAAGCAAGAATAAAAGAAGTACTTGATGCTTGATTGAGAGGTTGTTAATATCCCAATAATAACCAAAATAATGTTCAATTACCCAAAACAAAGGATGAATAAAAGAGAGATTAAGGAAATAAAACTTGTATTAAAACTTGATTAATTGTTGATTACAAAACTAAAGAGAGATTTGATTGATATTAACTACTCTAAGAATTGATAAGAAGAACATGCTCTTCTAATTAGACTAATGGGGTATTTATAGTGGGGTTTAGGTGGATGAATTAGGGTTAACTAAGGCTAAACTAGTAATTACACTTTTGAGTTTTGAGCAGGGAAACGCTAGTCTTTTTCGAAGGATGGGCATCTTTCATTGAAGCTTGAAGAAGACGAAGTTTGTCTGCCTGGGAATCCGGGCGTCTTGGGGTCGGGACGGGCGGATTCTGCGGTCTCTGCCCGGGCGTCTTTGGGTGAAGACGCACGTCTTCTGGTGTTGCTGCCCGGGCGTCCTTGGGAGAAGACGCACGAATTGTGTTGTGGAGGACGGCCGTCTTCTAGGCAATCCGCACGGATTGCTGGACAGCTTCATTTCTTCTTCTTTTCTTCCTTTTCCTTCATAAAATCCTTGGGGATTTCCTTGGGGATGCAAGGATCCTTTCGCGTCATTGCCCATCTACTATAGTATGTACAAAGGCCTTCTAATATTGTCTCTCCTTGATGCTTGGTCATTTGAATTCGGTCAATTTAGTCTCATTTTGCCACGAAATGCAAGGTTTGCACTCCTTTCCTACCAAGGGATCAAAATCTCAAAGAATATGCAAAACAAGGAACTAAAGACAATAAATGACCTAAATATGCACTAAAAAGCATGGGAAAAAGGCTAATTCGGGGACTAAATATGCTCTAATTATGGTCACATCAAATATCCCCAAACCGAACCTTTGCTCGTCCCGAGTAAAGAGGTGACAAAGACTAGGACCATTATTTAAACTAACCTAATAACATAGCCGATATGAGACAATTAGCGGGTCTCACTCCGCCCATTCAACTCACAACAAGACAACCATGAGGTAGGATGCCTTCTTGCAAGGCAAGGTGGTCTTGCCAAAATGGCGACACATCCAAGCATTAAAGCATACAAAACAAGTAATGGATGCATCTACAAAAGAATAGCCACTTTCCTCATCTAAGTGACATAAATTATCTACAAGGGAAGTAATTCAAGGGTACACACTCCTTCATAGATGCGATTTCTTCAAACTACTAAGCCTAGAAGGATACCAATAAATCACCTCCAAGTTGTGTCAAGCTAGGGTACCTTTGTCCTCAATCGTTAAATGCTTTTGTCAAGAATAGACTCCCTATGGTGTTAGAAACACTGGAGGATCGCGGAATTCCCCCTCTTGCCTAGACAAGAAGAGGGTCGTCCCCTCTCTACCATGCACAAAAATGGATACGATGGATAAAGGGATCGATAGTATTTGAGTTTCACTTTGGGAGTTTGCTTTTGTTTTTGTTTTTCCCCCCAATTTCTTGTGGCATTTGACATTTGAGAACACTTTCTTTGCCATTTCTTTTTGATTTTTGGCATTTCAACACTTGACAACTTTCAACTTTTGCATTTCTTTTGAACATTTTCAAAGTCACCCCATATGTAGTGAGGGTGGCTTATATTTGAAGCTTTAAGAGTTCTTTTTTTTGCTCCTCTTTTTATTTGATGCATTTTTGCAAACTTTCTTTCACTTTTCATTTCATTGAACTCAAATTGATTTCTTTTTGTGCCCATTCCCTTTTGTGACAAAAATGTGGTAGAACATGGATGATGGATGTATTCATGGTTTCCAGGGTCACCTTGGAATAAACGGTAGCCAAGGAGTTATCACACCCACCACAAGGTACTCTTGACTAGGCCTTAATCCATGGGTCAAAGGATACTAGCATGACACATCCTAGGGTGTTTTACAAATATTCTAACAAGCACAGTTTTAAGAAGAAAAGCATCTACTATGGCCTATATACACTTTTCAAGCTTCCCAAATAGATGGTTTCGCAAAATTTTTCTAACATGCAAACTACATGCCGTGATGCAACTAACATTTATACATCCTAATGCAAATGATTCTACCGACTAATATGACATATAAACTAAATGCAAGTCCTAAATTCACATTGTTATACCGCATCAATCAAAATAAAGCCACATAGTCATTAACATAAAGAGGAAAAAGGAGATTGGAAAGATCATACCATGCGGTCTTCAATATCCTTATGTCTCGGATGTGGCGTAGTCGATCAATGTGAACAAGGATAAAACAAACACAATATATACAACAATATATACATAGCTACACTACAAAGGAAATGAACTTGTTTTTGGTTTTTCAAATTTTCAAATTTTTATGGTTTTTTTCGAAATTTTTCAATTTTTTTTGATTTTTGAATAAAAGTTAAGTTAGAATTCCCCATCCCCACACTAATATGGGCATTGTCCTCAATGGCCAAAATGATGGGAAATCATGCAAGCATGATGCATGAATTCTATACTAAATGCAAGCTACACTAATCTATACTACATGATGCATGGGTTTTTGTTTATGACGGAGAGCGTAATTTAGATTACCTCCCGTTGCGTATGCATGCACTTCCCCAAACCGAGTTAGACATTATTTCTAATGTCCTAAGGTTGGGTGTAGTTCATGCAGACACGATGCAATGCATGAAACTAAATTTGTCATTTTGGATTTTCAAAAAGTGGGAACAATAAGGTAAGAACATCTCAATGGGGCCGAGGTGTTAGTCCTCTATGTTGATAGGGCTACCAATCATGATCAAGATAAAGTAAAATAAAACAAAGAAAGAAGTAAGCAAACCTCAAGAGGGTAGAAGCCTCCAAAGCTTGCTAGTCTTCCATCATATCATCATCATCATCTTCCTCAATATAGAAGTGGACTCATCACCACTTCCCTCTTCACTTTGTTGTTCACTTTGTTCATCATCCTCTTCTTCTTCTTCTTCTTCTTCTTCTTCACTAGCCTCTTCATCATCTTCATTATCAACCGCATCATCAACAAGCTCATCACCGACAACCTCATCGTCACCCGGATTCTCACCCCTAGATGCACTCGGAAAGAAGACTTCCCTATCCGCCCAACTAGGCAAAGGACATGAAGGATCAAGTAGTCCTTGCCTAGCTAAATGAAGGAGGGGTCGATATTGGGCTAAGTAAGCATTTTCCCGATCCTTGAAGGCTTGCTTGTGCATCTCTTTCATGAGAAGAGTCATATAATCATTTCTTGATTCAACACCTTCCGGTTTGAACTCTTGGTACTTGAAAGGATAGGGTGGTGTGACAATGGAGGAGGAGGGCATTTCAATTTCACCCTTTTGTTGTTGGATGATGTACTCGGCTTCTTTTGAAAGGGGAAGGAGATAGTTGGTCCGATGGACACTCAAACGACAAAACTTAGAAGGCAAAGTAAAAGATCTAGCCTTACTAGTGAGCCATCCATACTTGGTGTCAAGAGGGTTATGGGTAACCCATTTGTACTTGTTTATCATAGCATCCAAATCAATGAGATGACCCCCCTTTTTCGCTACATACTTGCTATCCTTGTTGAAGTTTGGATCAAAGTACTTAGCTAGAAGAGTGACTAGACCTCCATTCACAATAACGGTGGTGCCTTGCTTCCCACAATCAACATTTAGCCATCTATCCACCAAAAGCCTTAGAGATTTGAAAGGCTTGGTGAATTCCCTTCCAATGTTTAAGGCCGACTCGAGAAGAACAAAATCGAGCTTGGTAAAGTGGTTGGTGTCTTTTCTTGCAATGATGGTGTTTCCAACGACCTTATGCCACACTCTAATGCCCGAATGGTGGACTAATAGAGCGCGACTAGCATGAAAGTTCTCAAATTTCCTTCCGGAAATCGCCTCCCAAAGAGGAGCGGGGTCATACTTTCCAACATTCTTGAAATAACTATGTGAATCACTAAGACCCAATGCTTTACCCATTTCCTCAAAGGAGATGCGCCTACTCACATTAGCTAGGCGGAACTCGATGTTTTCCATGGTCTCTACCTTTGTAACTTTCAAAGAACTCAAGAATTCTAAGGTAAGGGAGGGGTATGTCAATTTTTTTGTTGCAAACAATTTTTCCAACCCCATGGCTTTAAAGAAGGCTTTAGTTTGCTCAAGGACACCCAACTTGTTTAAGGCATCTTAACAAATAAACTTGGTGGATAGAAAGGATTTTCTAGCATACTTGGCAAAAGTTTCCCTATGGAGCTAGAGATGAAAATTACCTCCGGATAGTTCGAAAGTTGAGCAATCGGAGTAGTTGATGTTATTGCTTCCAAGGGAGGTTGTTGTTGTTGTATTTACAAGTTTGAGCTAGCTACCACCATAGCCTTTGAGGCTTTCTTTGCTTGAAGACTCTTTTGTCTTGTTGATAATGCCTTTGCCTTTGGTGCCTTTGTTGCTCCTTTTGTCTTTGCCATTGATGATTTAACCAAAAAGAGTGAAAATCTTCAATTTCTAAGTGTACCCAAATCGATTTAAAGATGAAAGGCTTTGCCTTTATAAATTCAAATATCGACTCAAAGGTTGAAGATTTTGTTGCTTGGTTTGATTTTGTTGAAAGAGGAGTGATTAATTTTTGTTAGGAGGATGCTTTGATTTGATTTTGATGAATGTGCTTGAGGAAATCTTGTTTTTGTGATGGAGAGGATGAGGGTTTTGAGTTTTGGGGTTTATAGGTAGTGTTATAAATGAAGGAATGAAGAAATGAATGTGGGAGGGGGTTTATAAAAGACCCGAAAAATTTGAATTGCAGGGGGAAGACGAGCGTCTTTCCTTCGGGACGCCCGGATTCTCTCTGTTTTGGCTTCAGGAATCCCGCCTAAAGACGGGCATCTTTCAGCAAAGACGGACGGATTGTTCAACTGCGGGACGGGCGTCTTTTGCTGAAGACGTGCGGATTCCTTTCCAGGGATTTTTCTTGTTTTTCTCAGCCAAAAAGACGGGCGTCTTTGCTTTCAGGACGGGCTTCTTTCTGAGGACGGGCGGTTTCTTTATCAGGACGCCCGGATTTGTTAACAGTCCCAAACTTTTAAAAATTCAGCTCAGAGGGACGAGCGTCTTTCTGAGGACGGGCGGATTCTTTATCAGGACGCCCGGATTCTGCCCCTTTTACCCGGATTTAGTTCCATCCGTGTATTAGCATATCCCGTGTCATTTTTCATTCTTCAAAATCTCGTGTTCTTCATTGTGGGGGCACTACTAAGGTATGAATAGCCTAGGCAATTGCTATCCCCACACTAAGCTAAAGCACTACACATCAATTGAATCATTAGTCCCTCCCTCACTTCTCTCAAAAATGATAATTATCTTGATCAAAATGTAAAAATCCAAAAATGACAAAAATGCAATATGAGAATTAAAATGCGAGTTAGGGAGTTAGAAATATTTACAAATGGTGGTTTTGGGAGGACTCCACCAAACTCTCATTCTTGGTGAGATGTCATGGGGGCATGTCCAAGGTGTTGTTGATGTTGCTCAACACCTTGAAAAAGTAATCAAAAGCTTGTTCATTATCATGATAGAGGTCTTCAATAGACCTTTGCCCTTGTTGTCGGTCTTGATCGATGGCATTACCAATGTAGGGATTGAAAATCCCTTCAAATTCGTCGTCCCAAAGACCACAAACTTCATTAAGTTGATCATTAAAAATCTCTTGATTTGATGGAGACAATTGTCCCACTTCCTTATATTGGCCAATGAGGCCATCATCTTCATTGCTTGATTTTGATGAGCTTTTCAAGCTCTCCTTGCTACAATTCACTTGCTCTTTGAATGGAGCATCTTCAATTTTCTTCTTCCATTGGAGTTCCGACTTCTTCCTATCATCCATCCGACTATAATGATCGATCATGAAACATGGTTCATGTAAACGGGGAGCTCTCATGGTTTTGTCAAGATTGAACGTTATGCTCTCGTCTCCTACTTCTAGAGTAAGCTCTCCATGTTTCACGTCGATTACCGCACCCGCGGTGTGTAGGAAGGGTCTTCCTAGAATGATTGGAATGTTGGAGTCTTCTTCCATATCAACTATGACAAAGTCCACCGGGATGAAAAATTTCCCAATTCGTACGGGAACAACTTCCCATATCCCTAATGGTATCTTCGTCGATCTATCGGCCATTTGGAGTGTGATATTGGTGCATTTAAGCTCTCCCATCCCCAACCTTTTACTCACCTAGTACGGAATAACACTCACACTAGCCCCTAGATCACATAAGGCCTTGTTGATCGTGGTGTCGCCAATGGTACACGGTATTGAGAAGCTTCCCGAATCCTTGAGTTTTGGAGGTGAACTCCCTTGAAGTATAGCACTACTCACCTTAGTGAAGGCGATAGTCTCAAGTTTCCGGATTGACTTCTTCTTTGTGAGGATGTCTTTCATGTATTTCGCATAGGCCGGCACGTGATTGATTAATTCCGTGAAAGGAATTGAGACTTCCAAATTCTTCACAATTTCCATAAATTTTCCAATATGGTCATCAAATTTGGGCTTGGCTTGACGACTTGGAAAAGGAAGTCTAATCACAATGGGCTCCTTTTCCTTGACCTTGTCTTCATTTTTCTTTGAACTTTCTTCTTTTGATGATTCTCCATCTTTGGAGTTTTGCACAACTTCTTCCTTATTGATGTGGGTGATGTCGTCACTCATCCAATCAAACACATTTATAATACTCAACAAACAACTAGTTAGCGGTAAGTCGAGGTCGATCCATGGGACGGTGTGCTTTGGGTTCTAAGTCTATCTATCTCAATTTATGCTAGTGTCACAATTTGGTTGGGTTTGTAGTTGTGTCTAAACTAATGCACGCAATATAGTAAAACAAACAATAAAAGGAAAGATGTAAACAAATGATTATAAGTGCTAGGATGTCATGGGGTCATAGGGGATTCACGGTGTTGATCATACAAACATGTTTACAAGGTTGCAAGCAATTAATGTTGTGGAGGAACCGAGTTGGGTTATATCTTACGGTTCTTAGGAAGAGTTGGGTCCCGGAGCCGAATCGATTAGATTGTACAACACCTACAAGTCGACTTACTTTCCTCCTATTCAACTTCTATGCATGGTCTAACAAGACTCGAGTTGGTTTATATCTTACAAGTCAAGTTGAGTAGATAAGAGATGGTTGTAAATGCAAGGATTCATAGGCTTAGCATTTCATCAAACATAACATGTGCATAAAGTTGACATCACAACAAGCAAGCAATTTAATCATGTGAACATATTAGATAAAGCATGAATCAATCCCCATGTTTGTTTCCCCTAATTACCCACTAATCCTAGCTAAGAGACTACTCACTCATTATCATGGGAAACATGTCATTAATGGTGTCAATCATCACAACAAGTATAAAAATGATAATAGAATGAAGAAATGAACAATAAAGATTAAAGAGTAAAGGGATTATACCAAACTTGAGATGATCCAAATAATAAAGCAAAGAATAATAGAAGAAACTTGATTGATTGATGGAAGGTTGTCAATCCTCCAATAATAACCCAATAATCTTCAATTACCCAATAATAAACTTGAATAATAAACTTGAATAATAAACTTGAACAATAATTAAGGAGAGATTAATGTGTAATTTGTGGAAAGATTAAAGAGTAATCTATTCTAATCTACTCCTAATCTAATCTAAGGAAGGATTTTCTACCCAAAAACAACATGCTTGATTAATTACAAAGATGGGGTATTTATAGTGGAAAATGGGTGGGATGCATTAGGTTAACTAAGGGCTTAAATGACGATTAAGTCCCTACTTAGGAGACTCCGGTATTTTCTGAGAGAAGGGCGTCTTTCTTTTAGGCTTGAAGAAGACAATCCGTCTTTGGGCTGGAATCCGTGCGGATTAGAGTCGGGACGGCCGGATTTGGGCTGGGTAATCCGAGCGGATTCAAGGGAGGGACGCTCGGATTGTTGGGGGAATCCGAGCGGATTCCAAGGAGGAGGGAGCTCGGATTGTGGAAGGGGAATCCGGGCGGATTGTATGGAATCCGGGCGGATTCTCCTCCGATGAATTTTCTTTATTTTCCCAGCCAGAAGACGTGCGTCTTGGGGACAATCCGGGCGGATTAGGGGAGACGAGCGTCTTCTTCTCGGGACGCGCGGATTCCCGAACAGCTTCTTTGTTTGACCTCGGATTGTAAAACGGACGTCATTTTCTCATCCGGACTCCTATTGGAGTGATTCAAAAGCCTAGATCGCTTGATTTTTCGACGCCGTTCCATCTAACATATTTTCAGAGCCAAAGGAGCAACTCTTGGTTTGCGTTCCGAGCCATTTTCTTCATGAAGTGCCTTCCCTCTCGTCATTCTTACTTTTAACCCTTTGATCCTTCTACATACACTTTATTCCTACATCTTTGGTCATCATTCTTGCCTCCTCTTCATACTAGTCCATCTAATATCATCAATAGGCTTCCAAATATGCACGAAAGACGGATTTTCCGCCTTTATTTATCTCCTTTTCTACAAAACATATGAAATGCGATAGAAAAGCAAATAGGAAGGTTTTGACGGATAAAATGGCCATAGAATGATATAATAGTATGCAAAATAGGCTCAATTAGGGGACTAAATGTGCGCAAATAATGTTCACATCAAATATCCCCAAACCGAACCTTTACTCGTCCCGAGTAAAGAGGTGACTAAAACTAGACCTTTATTTAAACTATCCTACTAACATAGCCGATATGAGACAATTAGCGGGTCTCACTCCGCCCCTTCAACTCACAACAAGACAACCATGAGGTAGGATGCCTTCTTGCAAGGCAAGGTGGGTCTTGCCAAAATGGCGACACATCCAAGCATTAAAGCACACAAAATCAAGTAATGGATGCATCTACAAAAGAATAGCCACTTTCCTCATCTAAGTGGCGGAAATTATCTACAAGGGAAGCAATTCAAGGGTACACAATCCTTCATAGATGCAATTTATTCAAACTACTAAGCCTAGAAGGATACCAATAAATCACCTCCAAATTGTGTCAAGCTAGGGTACCTTTGTCCTCAATCGTTAAATGCTTTTGTCAAGAGTAGACTCCCTATGGCGTTAGAAACACTGGAGGATCGCGGAATTCCCCCTCTTGCCTAGACAAGAAGAAGGGTCGTCCCCTCTCTACCATGCACAAAAATGGATACGATGGGTAAAGGGATCGATAGAATATGAGTTTCACTTTGGGAGTTTGCTTTTGTTGTTGTTTTCCCCCCAATTTGTTGTGGCATTTGACATTTGAGAACATTTTCTTTTTGCCATTTCTTTTTGATTTTTGGCATTTCAATACTTGACAACTTTCAACTTTTGCATTTTCTTTTTGAACATTTTCAAAGTCACCCCAATTAGTAACGAGGGTGCCTTATTTTTGAAGCTTTAGGAGTCTATTTTTGCTCCTCTTTTCTTTTGATGCAATTTTTGCAAACTTTCTTTCACTTTTCATTTCGTTGAACTCAAATTGATTTCTTTTTGTGCCCATTCCCTTTTGTTGACAAAAATGTATGGTAGAATATGGATGAATGGTGGAAGTATGCATGGTTTCAAGGGTCACCTTGGAATAAACGGTAGCCAAGGAGTTATCACACCACAAGGTACTCTTGACTCGGCCTTAAACCATGGGTCAAAGGATACTAGCATGACACATCCTAGGGTGTTTTACAAGTATTCTAACAAGCAAAGTCTTAAGAATAAAAAGCATCTACTAGGGCCTATATACACTTGTCAAGCTTCCCAAGTAGACGGTTTCGCAAAATTTTTCTAACCATGCAAACTACATGCCATGATGCAACTAATATAAACATCCTAATGCAAGTGATTCTACCAACTAGTATGACATATTAACTAAATGCAAGTCCTAGGTTCACATTGTTATACCGCATCAATCAAAATAAAGCCACATAGTCATTAACATAAAGAGGAAAAAGGAGATTGGAAAGATCATACCATGCGGTCTTCAATATCCTCATGTCTCGGATGTGGCGTAGTCAATCAATGCGAATAAGGATGAACAAACACAATATAACAAGACTACACTAAAAAGGAAATGAACTTGTTTTTGGATTTTTCAATTTTTCAAATTTTTATGGGTTTTGTTTTTATGAAATTAAAAGACATATTTTTGTGATTTTTCGAAATTTTTCAATTTTTATGCATTTTGGAATATAAATTCCCATCCCCCACTTTATTTTGGACATTGTCCTCAATGTACATGTAGGAGTAGGAATGAAAAAGAAATACATGTTTTTGGGTTTTTGGTTTTTTGAAATAAAGTACAAATGCAATGATATGGTATGAATGAATGCATGCTCTAACTAAATGCAATTCTATATGACATATATAACAAATGAATGCAATCTAAACTATACTATATGATGGATGATTAATTCTTAAGTCACTTATGATCAAACCTCCCCAAACCGATTTAAACACTATTTCTAGTGTAGAAATGAATAGGTTTGGCCATTAGTAACTATGCATGAATTCTAATCTATATGCAACTAACTACATGAATAATGTGAGATATATTACAATGCAAACTATACTATATGAACTAACTAATGCAAATGCAATATGAAATATAATACAAATGCATGATTAATGTAATGCAAAGTTAAGGGAAAGGGTATCTTACAAATGGTGGTTTGAGATAGGACTCCACCAAACTAGTTCACTTTGTAAAAATTCTTGTCCATAGAGCTCAAGGCTCTTAGTAGAAGATCAAAAGCTTGTGAACAAGCTCCAAATAAGCACAAGTATGGGTTGCTCAATTTGAATATGAAGTTTGGCCAAGGAAACTTGTCATATATCCTCTTCTTCACCTTACCCTTAGCACTTGAGCTTTCCCAATGCTTCAAACCAATTAGCCCATGATTCTTGTCATCATAAGGTAAGAAGTATGGTTCATGGTTGCCCGGAGACTTCCACTCACTACCCTCTCTTTCACTTTCGGTGATGATGATAGCACTTTGATTTGTCAATCCTTCCAAAGTAGAAGGAGAATTCTCATAACATTGATGATCGGATACCTTAGGAGTTGAGATTGTGGGTGCCAAACCTCCACAAGCACGTTCATTTGCAATTTTGTTCTTGAGCTTCTCCACCAAGTACCCTTTATATGATGTTTTGACCTTTTGGATAAGGTCCACCATATCATCTCCAACAATCATAGGTTCCATGGTGGGTGCGAAAAGGTCTTCATGGTTAATAGGAAAGAGGAATTCATCTTCTTCATGGAAGCATACCTCAAACTTCTCAAGGATGGGCTCCTCAAGTAAGGCAATCTCACAACTCCATTCCTCTTCTTCATTGCAAGACACATATCCCGCACAAGCTTCTTCCATAGGCTTGTCATCGTCGCTATCTCCATAAGAATCATAAATGGGGGCTTCACTCTTCTTCACCAACTCATTCTCCAACACCTCAACATCAACTTCAAATGACACACCCTCATACTCACAAAGGCTAAGAGTATTTGGCTTACTCAACCTCATATCTTCCTCATCAAATACCACACTTTCATACTCACAAAAGCTCAAGGAGATTGGCTCTTCCCACTTCACATCTTCTTCATCAAAGGTCATTACCTCAAATTCACATTCATGGTCAATGCTCAAGGATTCGTGGGGAGTGGTTGGTTGGGTGGTTTCTTGGGTTGCCTTTGTTTGGGCAATTTGAATCTCCAACTCCTCAACTTGGGTAACAATGCCTTGAAGAACATTGTCCCTATTTTGGCTTTCCTCTAGCATTTGTTTGAAGAAGTTTTGTTGATCTCCCATCATTTGGAGAATCACATTTTGAATGGGTTCATCATTTTGTTGTGGGTAAGTGTGAAAGTGGTTGTATTGCGGCAATTGAAAGTCATTGTGAAGTGGGTATTGGGTGGATGGTTGTTGTTGATATTGGGTGTGGTGATTTTGGTGGGAAAAATTGGGGTAGTAGTTAGGATTTCCATTGTATGAGGTGTAAGGTAGGTTTGTGTTGACTTGCTCCTCAAACTCCCCATACCCATAGTCATACTCCAAAGATCCACCACATACTCCATATGTCAAGTCTTGGGTCATCATCATTGGTCAAGATAGAGATACAACTACAAACATGGAAACTACAAGAAAACGGTAAAAACGAGCCTTGAGGAACAAGTTCCTCAAGGTTAAAGCACAACTAAAATAGACAAACAAACAAGAACTTAATCACATAGCACCGTCCCCGGCAACGGCGCCATTTTGATGTGGGTGATGTCGTCACTCATCCAATCAAACACATTTATAATACTCAACAAACAACTAGTTAGCGGTAAGTCGAGGTCGATCCATGGGACGGTGTGCTTTGGGTTCTAAGTCTATCTATCTCAATTTATGCTAGTGTCACAATTTGGTTGGGTTTGTAGTTGTGTCTAAACTAATGCACGCAATATAGTAAAACAAACAATAAAAGGAAAGATGTAAACAAATGATTATAAGTGCTAGGATGTCATGGGGTCATAGGGGATTCACGGTGTTGATCATACAAACATGTTTACAAGGTTGCAAGCAATTAATGTTGTGGAGGAACCGAGTTGGGTTATATCTTACGGTTCTTAGGAAGAGTTGGGTCCCGGAGCCGAATCGATTAGATTGTACAACACCTACAAGTCGACTTACTTTCCTCCTATTCAACTTCTATGCATGGTCTAACAAGACTCGAGTTGGTTTATATCTTACAAGTCAAGTTGAGTAGATAAGAGATGGTTGTAAATGCAAGGATTCATAGGCTTAGCATTTCATCAAACATAACATGTGCATAAAGTTGACATCACAACAAGCAAGCAATTTAATCATGTGAACATATTAGATAAAGCATGAATCAATCCCCATGTTTGTTTCCCCTAATTACCCACTAATCCTAGCTAAGAGACTACTCACTCATTATCATGGAAAACATGTCATTAATGGTGTCAATCATCACAACAAGTATAAACATGATAATAGAATGAAGAAATGAACAATAAAGATTAAAGAGTAAAGGGATTATACCAAACTTGAGATGATCCAAATAATAAAGCAAAGAATAATAGAAGAAACTTGATTGATTGATGGAAGGTTGTCAATCCTCCAATAATAACCCAATAATCTTCAATTACCCAATAATAAACTTGAATAATAAACTTGAATAATAAACTTGAACAATAATTAAGGAGAGATTAATGTGTAATTTGTGGAAAGATTAAAGAGTAATCTATTCTAATCTACTCCTAATCTAATCTAAGGAAGGATTTTCTACCCAAAAACAACATGCTTGATTAATTACAAAGATGGGGTATTTATAGCGGAAAATGGGTGGGATGCATTAGGTTAACTAAGGGCTTAAATGACGATTAAGTCCCTACTTAGGGAGACTCCGGTATTTTCTGAGAGAAGGGCGTCTTTCTTTTAGGCTTGAAGAAGACAATCCGTGCTGGGCTGGAATCCGTGCGGATTAGAGTCGGGACGGCCGGATTTGGGCTGGGTAATCCGAGCGGATTCAAGGGAGGGACGCTCGGATTGTTCTGGGGGAATCCGAGCGGATTCCAAGGAGGGACGCTCGGATTGTGGAAGGGGAATCCGGGCGGATTGTATGGAATCCGGGCGGATTCTCCTCCAGTGAATTTTCTTTATTTTCCCAGCCAGAAGACGTGCGTCTTTGGGACAATCCGGGCGGATTAGGGGAGACGAGCGTCTTCTTCTCGGGACGCGCGGATTCCCGAACAGCTTCTTTGTTTGACCTCGGATTGTAAAACGGACGTCATTTTCTCATCCGGACTCCTATTGGAGTGATTCAAAAGCCTAGATCGCTTGATTTTTCGACGCCGTTCCATCTAACATATTTTCAGAGCCAAAGGAGCAACTCTTGGTTTGCGTTCAGAGCCATTTTCTTCATGAAGTGCCTTCCCTCTCGTCATTCTTACTTTTAACCCTTTGATCCTTCTACATACACTTTATTCCTACATCTTTGGTCATCATTCTTGCCTCCTCTTCATACTAGTCCATCTAATATCATCAATAGGCTTCCAAATATGCACGAAAGACGGGATTTTCCGCCTTATTTATCTCCTTTTCTACAAAACATATGAAATGCGATAGAAAAGCAAATAGGAAGGTTTTGACGGATAAAATGGCCATAGAATGATATAATAGTATGCAAAATAGGCTCAATTAGGGGACTAAATGTGCGCAAATAATGTTCACATCACTTATCACTAGCTTCCACAACTTCATTCTCAACTTGCTTCTTCGGTGCTTCATATCTTGTACCACTCCTCAAGCGAATGGCATTAACCGTTTCATGTCTTGGGGGATTACTTTGAGGTGGTAATTGCCCCTTTTGTCTTTGTGAGCTTGAAGATGCTAGTTGAGTCAATTGGGTTTCCAACATTTTGGTGTGAGCTAGGATGTTGTTGATGGTGGTTTCCTTTGCTTGACTATCTTTTTGCATTTGAGTAAAAAATTCTTGTTGATTCTTTTGCATTTGAAGGACCGCTTTTTGAACATCAAAACCTTGGTCATTTTGTTGATTGTATGGAGATTGATTTTGGTAACCTTGGTTTTGGTTGTAAAAGGGTCTTTGATTTTGGTTTCTCATGGGAGGTGGGGTGTATGATGTTTGAGGGTTTTGAACATTTTGGCTTTTGTATGAGAGATTTGGATGGAATTTGGTGTTTTCATTGTAATAGTTTGAATAAGGGGTACCACTCTTGTATGCTTGGAAAGCATTCACTTGTTCATTTGTTCCGCTACATTCACTTTGGTCATGTCCCAAAGTTCCACAATTCTCTCATATCCCACTTGGGATTGATGAAGATGCCGTCATGTCATTAACATGATGCTTTGGTGATTTTGAGGCTTCTTCAAGTTTAGCCATAGCTTTTTCAAACTTCAAATTGATAGTATCAATGGGAGCACTAAGTTGAGCACCCAATTGAGTAATGGAGTCCACTTCATGCTTTCCTCCTCTAGTAGCCTTGCGAGGTCTACTATATTGTGAGTTATGGACCGCCATTTCTGTTGGGAAATGTGTCCTCAACAATAGTGCGATCACATGATTTAAATATCATTATTAAATCTCATTTTAAGAATACATGTGGGATGTAATATTTTATAGTCAACTGGTCCACACATATCGGTAATGATTGGCTGACTAGAGTTTGACATTACTGTCGTGCGACGGTGGTGATCAGTTGATCCCCTTAGGTCATACCTATAGGGAAATACTCTTAATTGATTATTTAATTGATCGTATACCGATACGAGTTAATTAAATTGCTTAAAATTGACGGATGATTTTGTGAGTATAATTTACGTATCTTATTGTAAATATGATTAAATAAGACACGGTCTAAGTAATCGAATTATTTTATTACTTAGATGAAATTATTGTTTACAGAAACAATTGAAACGGAATGAATAAATTATTATGAATACAGAATGTTGTAGTTTATAATACGGAAACATTTTTGGCACAAGTAATTACGAATTACTAGTCAATTTTGTAAATGACATATTTTATGAGTATGTTGATTTTTAATATGTTAAAAATACATTACATTGTTACATGTCATGTAACATGTTACATGTGACAAAATTGACAAATGACAAAATAAAATGGATCATCCATTTTATTATGAAAGTGCCGAAATTAGAGGTGAAGAGTTAAGAACGATTAACACCTAAGAGGGGGAGGGGGTGAATTAGGTGTACCTTTTTTTAAATTTAATCCTTAGCTTAGTTAATTAGTTACTTTAAGCTAAGAATAAATAAGTACAAGACTTGAGAAACTTAATTGAATGTAAGTTCACAAGTGGGTACATCAATTCTATGTCACAGTATAGGTGACTGTGACACAGAACTTGATTAGGTATATGCGATAAATAGCTAAGTGGAAGAACGTGAAAGTAAATGAACAAACAAACGACATTTAAAAATTGGTTCAGCCTCTACTCCGAGGCCTACGTCCAACCGTTATTTTATTGCTTGTTTAGAAATTTACTCAAACTTACTAAACCCCTTACAATGAAAATAACTCGCCAACCTACTCCGGTTGCACTCAAACTTAAAGCTACTCCGCTTCAAGAGTTTATGGGTTCTATCTCAAGGTGTTACAGAATCTTGAATCTCAAGAGTTCACTTAAATGAACATGGAGATTACAATGAAGATCTAACACGAGAATCATGGAACAAACTCATCATGTCACAGTACAGCGAACTGATACTTGGAGGTTTTACAGCTTTTTCGAAAACAATTTTGAAGACTTAAAATCAGAAAAACATTTTGCAAATGCTTGAAGAACAAAGCTTTCAATGCACAAATGATTTGCAAGGTTTTTACAATAAATGCTTTCGAAGTCTTAAGAAATAAATGTGACTAAGACACTCTATTTATAGTGGATTTAGTCTTAGGTAAGTACACTTTGAAAAATTAAATCCAATATAAAAATGATAGCTTTGAGTGATGGTAAGTGTTAGACTTGTAGGCTTGGGGCTTAAGAAATCAGAAAACTTAAGCTTCTACACTCAACATGTGACAATTTACCAAAATGGCAAAAAGCTTTTCTTACTTTACAAGTTTGACAAGTCTTCTTTGCCATTTTAGTAAAAGGTGTTTGCACAAATCTAGAGGCTTAGACAAGTGGGCTTGTGACTCCAAAATTTCAGATTGTTTTCAAGCTTTTGAAAATTCAAATGTCTAAGGTTTAAAGTTTGCAAAGTTTTGACACTTAAAAACATTTGGACGAAAACTCCTCCGTATGATAGTACCAGAAACCACGGTACAGCGTACCGTTGCATGGTTTTGCTATTACTTGACTTAAATGAGAATGTTACACTTACTCTTACATATATCGACTATGGCTTTGGAAAGTATCATTGTCTTGACTTCCTTGATTGGCTTGATCATCTTGAATCATTGTTGAAAGTCCATTTGATTGCTTCATTCACTAATTGTTTCAACTAAGAGCAAACAATCAAATAACAAGGGGACTTGGCATCATCAATCTAATGTGCTCTAACAAATTCCCCCTTTGATGATGACAAGTCCAAACATGTGTGATATTCCCCCTTAGCCCATGGTTAGTCGGTCTTTGGTCAATTTCAACATAAACATAATTAATAAACATGATCAAGGTAGTCGAAAGGTGCAACATGCTTGGCCAAAGTAAAACATCTAATCATGGAAGCTAAGACATAATTAAGGTGGACGTTAGCCTAAGAGTTAGAAGATCACACATGGCATAATTAAACTACTTCCCCCTCTTGACATCGTCAAAGGAGGAGAAAACATGTCCAAAAGGCAAGCAACACGATTAAAACACACGCAAATAGTTCAAGCAAGATAAAAACAACCGAAGGTGCAAGAGAGTGTCTTAAAACAAAGAGCCAAAGTAAGAGGAGAGACGGGTTAAAGAGGCATGAGTTTAGGAGGCATTCTGAAGACGTTCAAGAAGATCTTCATTCATAGTGCGAAGATCACCAACGTCATCCCTCAACTTGCCCTGTTCTTTGACCAGCCGATTCACAATCCCAAGGAGCTCATCCAACTTTGCTAGTACCACACCCATTTCAACGGTAGAACCCACTGTAGAACCCGACTGATTCTTCCTTTCCAATTTGCCATTCTTAATCTCCAAGTTCATCCGAGAAAGAAGGCCCGGTGTCATTTCATCACTTAATTTCTCAATTGCAGGGCTTCCTTTCAATACTAGCCCCTCCCTCATAAAGATGATCGAGATCCACATACCATAAAGGACCACGGCATTTTTGTCAAAGTTGCCGCTTTGGAACTCAGTGGACATCTCAAGAATTCGGTGAAACATAAGGCGAGGAAGGTTAATGGGTTTGTGCTTGACAATGTGATGAATCAGAAGCATGTCAAGGAGAGAACATCTCCCACGACTATTGTTGGAAGGGATAAGGTTACGAAAAACCAGGTTGAAGATGAACCGGATGGGTGCGGTTAATTCGAAGGCATATATGTTGGTAGGGCCATCGTCATCATGAGGTCGAAGAACCTTCATGACCTGGGTAGAGGTAACCTCATCAATTTCACCCCAATCTCGTTTGGGGAAGGAGGTAAGCCCGACATCACAAATATCCAGATGGGCAGCAAGTTGGTTGATTGTTAGGACAAAGGGTTTCTGATTTATAAAGGCTGAGAGAGTTCCAGATTCAACATCTACCTTGACTGTTGCATAGAATTGGATGATTTCGGACAAGTACATGGGACTATATTTATCCAACAAATTCACCCAACCCTGTGCATACATAGCCTCTTTGAAATATTTAAAAGCGGGAGAGGTGTCATACCAAGATTTCTTATAACGCCTTCCACTGTGGAAGCAACAAATCAGCATACCGTGGCATATCTTGAAGATCTCCTCCGGAAGATCGAGAGAATTAAGATGGTTGAGGATGTCATTTTTGAATGATTCGGCATAAGGAGCATAACAAGGTCCATGCATGTGTTGAGAGGAACATTCTCCTCAATGATCTCATTCTCATCTATGCTCGGCAAATCTCGATGATAACGAGCCCTTTTGGGTGCTTTGGTTTTTGATCCGGATCCTTTTTTTTCCTTTGAGTGACTTTGGGTTTTGGAGGGGATGCCTCCGGCGTCACATCATCATCATCATCACCGAAGATTTCAAGCATCTTTCGCTTGGACCGGGTTCTTGTTGCCGGTTTTGAAAATAATGGATCAAGCCCATCATCAAACACTACGGTGGCATCACCAAAATCCTCAACATCAACTACCACTTCAACATGTTCCTTCTCCGTTGAATCAGTTTTCGGATCTTCATTAATTTTTTCAGCATTGGAACCAATTTCCCTTTCAACAGTGGAAGCCTCCGTTGCATCAATCTCACTCCTCTCATCTTTCTCTAAAGTTTCACTCACCAAATCTTTTAAAAGCACATCATCATCATTCTCCTCGGCAACATCTTTCTCATCGTCACTCTTCTCCTTCTTTTCCTTTTCTTTTGAATCCCCTTCATTCTCTTTTGATTCCTCACTTTCCTTTTCTTTGTCTCCCTCTAATTTTTCTTCACTTTCTTTTATTTTTTCTGATTTTTCCTCACTTTTTGATTTTTCTTTACTTTCTTTTCCCTCTTTTAATTTCTTACTTCCAAGTTCCCCCTCTTTGATGTCACTTGATTGATCTTTCTTTTCATTTGTTTCGGCAACATCACTTGATTTTCGAATGTCTTCATCCCTTTTGGTTGCCTTAGAACCGGAGTCCTCTTCATCGGTGTCAATGTCAACTTCAGCATCTAGTTGGAGAGAGATAGGAGGATTCCTACTTCTTCCTCCTCTGCCAGGACCACCGCCCCTTTTGGCGGTTGTCTTCTTTCGTGCAACGGTTGGCTTGGCAGTGGCAGAGATGGTCTCATTTGGTTTTGCAGCGGTTTTGGGAGCCATTTTCTTCTTGGCAATATATTTCGGATTAAAAGTATTTCTGAGTTGAAGTAATTCTTTTGAAAGTCTTGGAGGCATTTTAAGAGAGAGGAGAAAAAGGAGGTTAATGGCGGTTTTGGGAATCCGAAAAAGGTGAGGGTTGGTTGTTTATTTAGTGGGTAATAGGAAGTGTTAGTGGAAACATGGATATAAATGAGGGATTGGTGTAATTAAGCTAGGTGAAGGACGGTTGAGTGTTGATAATGTAAGGCTAGGGTGTAGGCTTTTAAGTATGATGGGACATAAAGTGATTTGGGAAGCTCAATGCAAAAATAACTCAAGTGCACTCATACGGTTGTCAGTTACATTTGTTCGACATTTGCATGCATTCTACCATATTAACTAATATTTAATTACATGTAATTCCTCCCTCTAATCAATCATTGGAAAACGTAATTTAATTTAGCGGTATGTCACCTAATAAACCAATTTCCGACCGAAGTCTTTCGAATTGTTCTCTTTCTAACGGTTTTGTAAGAATGTCCGCAATTTGATTTTCCGTTTTACAAAAGCTTAGACAAATATGACCTTTCTCAACTTGATCACGTAGAAAATGATGTCATATGTCGATGTGTTTAGTTCGTGAGTGTTGTATAGGATTGTTTGATATATTAATTGCACTAGTGTTGTCACAAAAAATAGGGGTAGTCTCGAAAGTAAGGCCATAATCATGTAATTGTTGACGTACCCAAAGAATTTGTGCACAACATAGAGCGGCACTCACATATTCGCTTTCGGCCGTGGACAATGCAACGGTGTTTTGCTTCTTCGAAGCCCATGAAATGAGACACGGTCCTAGGAAAGTAGCAATGCCCGAAGTGCTTTTCCTATCCAATGTGTCACCGGCATAGTCCGCATCCGAAAAACCTACAAGATCAAGTTCGTAGTGAGTTGGGTACCAAAGATATAGCCCTTGTGTTCCAATCAAATACCTAAAAATCCGTTTGACGGCTTTGAAATGAGATTATTTAGGATTTGCTTGGAAACGGGCACAAGCACACACACTAAACTGTATGTCGGGTCGACTAGCGGTTAAGTAAAGTAAGGAACCGATCATACCTCGATATACCTTTTCACTAATGCTCTTACCGTTCTCGTCTTTGTCAAGCTTGACTTTAGACACCATTGGTGTAGGCATAGGATTAGAATTAGTCAACCCAAACTTACTTAACATTTCTTTTAAGTACTTTTGTTGATGAATCATCGTTCCATTATCACATTGTTTGATTTGAAGACCAAGAAAGAATCCAAGTTCTCCCATCATACTCATTTCAAATTCCGAGGTCATCAAATCAGAAAAGTACTTATAAAGAACATTGTTAGTTGCTCCAAAAATAATGTCATCGACATATACTTGCACAAGCAACAGTTCATCTCCTTGTGACTTGATAAACAACTTTTTATCCACGGACCCACGTATGAAACCATTTTCCAATAGAAACTTTAAAAGCCTATCATACCAAGCTCGAGGAGCCTGTTTTAAACCATAAAGTGCTTTATCTAGTTTAAAAACGTGGTTGGGAAACTCGTTGTTTATAAAGCCCGAAGGTTGTTCAACAAACACTTATTCATCAAGGTATCCATTTAAAAATGCGGTTTTGACATCCATTTGAAAAAGCTTTATACCTTGAAAAGATGCAAAAGCTACAAGCATTCGTATGGCTTCAAGCCTAGCTACCGGTGCAAAGGTTTCATCGTAATCAATTCCTTCTTGTTGGTTAAAACCTTGCACCACTAGTCTAGCTTTATTCCTTACGATTTCTCCAACATCATCTAGCTTATTGCGAAAGACCCACCGTGTACCAATTACAGTACGTTGGGAGGGCCTAGGGACAAGATGCCATACCTTGTTCCTTTCAAATTGCTCCAATTCCTCTTGCATTGCAATCGTCCGGCATTCATCGATCAAGGCTCTTTGTGACATGGTCTGGTTCGATTTTTGAGATGAAGGCATTGTGTGCACAGAAATTTTGAAGCGATGATCTTGTTTTTATTCCAGAGGTTAGGTCACTGGTTAAGTTTGATAAAGGATGTGAGCTTTGGTGTTTCCATTTCTTGGGAATAAGTGAGTTAGAGGATTCGGTTTGTTAAATGCCTGTGATGGGGGACTGTTTGCATGAGGATTGTTTGAAGGAGGTGATTGTGGTTCGTTTATGATTAGATTGGGTTGTTCTTCACCATCCTTGTTCCCCCTGGATGAGGTAGCATCATCTTGTGTAGGAGGACGATTAGTTCCCCCGAATTTTGCACATCCTCCTCATGCAACAAAGTGGCTCAACTGTTGCTCGGCTTCTTCTACCACTTGATCCATTTCATGTCGTATCATACCAATCTCAAAATCATCATCATATTCATCATCCTCATCATCAACCTGTGTGTTTGACACAAAAAGACTAGATTCGTCAAATATTACATGAACGCTTTCTTCCATTTTCATAGTCCTTTTGTTATAGACTTTATAGGCTTTACTATGATCGGAATAACCAACAAAAACTCCTTCATCACTACGAGCATCAAATTTGCCAAGGTTGTCTTTTCCATTATTGTGCACAAAGCATTTACTACCAAAGCATTTTAAATGTGAGAGATTAGGTTTTCTTCCTCGTAGTAGTTCATAGGGAGTTTTCTCAATGATTTTTCTAATCATGACACGGTTGTAAATATAACAAGATGTGTTTACGGCTTCGGCCCAAAAGTTCTTAGGGACTTTAGAGCTAATGAGCATGGTCCTAGCCATATTTTCAAGATTTCGATTCATCCGTTCTACAACCCCATTTTGTTGTGGGGTTCTTGCGGCTGGAAAGTTATGACTAACACCATACTCATTACAATAGGACTCAAATGACGAGTTCTCAAACTCGGTTCCATGGTCGGATCTCAATGAGACAAGTTTATAACCAAATTTTTTTTGAACCTTTTTGACCCAAATTAGGAACTCATCAAATGTTTGATCCTTAGAACTTAAGAATAGAAGCCAAACAAATCTTGTGAAGTCATCTACAATGACACAAATAAAACGACTCCCACCTCTACTCACAACTCGCATGGGACCACATAAATCAATATGAATGAGTTCAAGAGGTAAGGAAGTGCTAACAACCTTTTTGGATTTAAAAGAGCACTTAACTTGTTTTCCTTTAACACAATCATCGCAAAGTGATTTAAATTCAAATTTAATGTTAGGAATGCCGTCAACTAGATCAAGTCTCTTGAGGGTGTTAAGTGTCTTAGCATTTACATGACCAAGTCGTTTGTGCCAAAGCCAAGGGTCGTTCTTTTGAACACTCATGCATGATAGTGATTGACCCGACAGTGCATACAAGTTAGTCATGTAGACATCTTTGACACGTTTACCTTCAAGTATGAGTTCTCTAGTTTTTCCATTGATGATTCTACATTCACTAGCAAGAAATTCAACAATATTACCTCGATCACAAAGTTGTGAAATGCTCAAGAGATTGTGTTTCAAACCTTTGACAAGCAACACTTTGTCCACGCATAATGACTTTGACTTACCAACTTTTCCAATACCAATGATTTCACCTTTCTTGTTGTCGCCAAAAGTCACCATGCTACCATCGTAGGCTTCTAGTGAGAGGAACTGGTTTTCATCTCCCGTCGTCATGTGACGAGCATCCACTAAGTACCAATTCTTTCTTGCCCCTCACTAATGCCTATAAGAAATCAAACATTTAGTTTAGGAACCAAAACAAGTTTGGGTTCCTTCTTGACAACGACCTTTTTGACTTCCTCTTTCTTTATCCACACTTGTTTAGCATTCTTAGTGTTTCTTTCTAGGTCACGGACTCTTTTGTCACAACCATTAAACTCATGACCTGTTTTGCCACAATAGTTACAAATGATGTACTCGGAAAACCAGCATACTTTCTTCTTGATCGGTTTGACTTGGATCCTGGTTTCGAGTGCAACAATGTGTGCTCTTTGTTGCATTTGAAACCAAGTCCAAAGCATTCTTTGCGATTTTTCATATTCTTGTGATTGTTTCAAGAGAAACTCCAAAACATTCTGACTTCCTTCCCATTTTAAGTAAAACATCTTAGCCTCATCTAACTCTTTAGTCAATGTATCGATTTTAGCGAGATGATTAAGATTCAATTTACCTAAATTATCAAAAGCTTGTTTTGCAAGTCTTGCTTCGTCACTAACTAACATCCCAATTTGTTCCAATTGTTTATTATCCCTTTGACATAATTTGAGGTCAGCTAGAAGAGTGTCACGCTCCTTAGTTAAAGAAGACACTAATTTTGTGAGAGTATCTACTTCTTTTCTCGACTCGGATGCCACGGTAGAGACCTCTGTGGCATAAGTCTGTTCACCCTTTTAACATCTCAACTTGAGCGAGAAGATCGTCATTTGATTTTTGAGCTCGTTCTAAGGCACTTTTGACATGACTAGACTCATCATTTAACATTTCAGCAATCTTAACAAGATCATCCTTTTCGTTGTTACGAGTAACTAAGTCAATCAAAAGTTGATCACGTTCTTGAGTTAGAGATGACACATTTCCTTTGTTAGAAGTGGATGCAACAGTGCAGGGATCTGTTGCATTGGTTTCATCGATTTTGTTGACTAAAAACAGATTTTGTTTTCGAAGTTTTTTGATTTCTTTCTCAAGACTCAACATTGAACTAGGTTGATCATTCTCATTTAGACTTTCCTTTAAGACTACATTTTCCTCAGCTATGTCCTCAATTTCGATTTGCATAGCTTCCAACTTATTAGTTTGGACACGACATTTATCTATGAATTGATCTAAGAGGAGACAAATTTTGTCTTTAGAGAAAGATCGAACCTTTTTCTTGAGCTTAATTACCTCATTGTCTGAATCAGAGTCTGAATCCGTGGAGTGAGCCATAAGACACTTGATGTCTTCTTTCTTTGATGATTTGGAAGCATTTTTTGAGGAAATAGACGAGATGCTAAGTTTGGCGTC
Source organism: Silene latifolia (assembly GCF_048544455.1). NCBI lineage: Eukaryota > Viridiplantae > Streptophyta > Magnoliopsida > Caryophyllales > Caryophyllaceae > Silene > Silene latifolia. Next base: position 93,100,249 of record NC_133533.1, read on the forward strand.
TAATTCATCCTCAAGGACATCGTCCTCTTCAGAATCAGACATGCCCCAAATAGCAGTCATTACTTTGTTTTTGTAATCACGTTTTGCAAAGTCACGTTTTTCCTTAGATTTGATATCGTTCCACTTTGGGCATTCTTTGATTTGGTGACCTTTGTCACCACATTTAAAGCAACCAACAGTGGAGTTAGATCTTCTCTTAGGAAAACGTCGTTTAATAGAGTTGTTGCTATACCTTTGAGAGTTTCGACCATTGATCATGCCAACAATGTTTTTGGTGAACATTGCAAACTCATCATCTTCATCCTCCTCATCACTTGAGAGAGCATTAAGAGCGAGTCCTTTCCCTTTAGAGCTTTCACTAGAACGCTTCATGAGAGTTAACTCATGAGCCATAAGTGAGCCCATAAGTTCATCAAGGGTCAGCAATGAAAGGTCCTTAGCTTCCTCAATAGCCGTAACTTTCGGTTGCCACTTTTCAGTTAGGCTACGAAGGATTTTACGGACTAAATCCTCGGATTGAAAACTCCTACCTAAACTCTTAAGGTCATTGACAATACTAGAAAAACGTGAAGACAAACTATTAATTGACTCATCTCGTTCCATATTGAACATCTCATATTGTTGCATGAGAAGATCAATACGGTATTTCTTGATTTGTGACGTTCCCTCATAAGCAATGTTTAGGGTGTCCCAAATCTCTTTGGCCGAAGCACATCCAGATATACGATTAATCTCTTGGTCACCGATTCCATATTGAAGAATGGACATGGCCTTAGAGTTTTTCTCGATTTTCTTATAGTCGGCCTCAACATACTTATCCTCACTTTTCAAGGAGCTAGTGCCATCAGCATTAGTCACTTCGATTTTGAGGGGACCCTTTTGAATGATTAACCAACATTCATAGTCCGCACTTTTGACATAGTGCTCCATGCGATGTTTCCACCAGGCATAGTTTTCTCCCATGAAAATGGGATACTTAGTGTGTTTTGAATCGTCCATAACTATAGGATCAACTCTTTGGATTTAACCAATATCAAGAGCACGAGGCTCTGATACCAATTGAAGAGTTAAGAACGATTAACACCTAAGAGGGGGAGGGGGTGAATTAGGTGTACCTTTTTTTTAAATTTAATCCTTAGCTTAGTTAATTAGTTACTTTAAGCTAAGAATAAAGAAGTACAAGACTTGAGAAACTTAATTGAATGTAAGTTCACAAGTGGGTACAGCAATTCTATGTCACAATATAGGTGATCGTGACACGAAACTTGATTAGGTATATGCGAGAAATAGCTAAGTGGAAGAACGTGAAAGTAAATGAACAAACAAACGACATTTAAAAATTGGTTCAACCTCTACTCCGAGGCCTACGTCCAACCGTTATTTTATTGCTTGTTTAGAAATTTACTCAAACTTACTAAACCCCTTACAATGAAAATAACCCGCCAACCTACTCCGGTTGCACTCAAACTTAAAGCTACTCCGCTTCAAGAGTTTATGGGTTCTATCTCAAGGTGTTACAGAATCTTGAATCTCAAGAGTTCACATAAATGAACATGGAGATTACAATGAAGATCTAACACGAGAATCATGGAACAAACTCATCATGTCACAATCTGTTGAATCGATACTTGGAGGTTTTGACTTTTTCGAAAACAATTTTGAAGACTTAAAATCAGAAAAACGTTTTGCAAATGCTTGAAGAACAAAGCTTTCAATGCACAAATGATTTGCAAGGTTTTTACAATAAATGCTTTGGAAGTCTTAAGAAATAAATGTGACTAAGACACTCTATTTATAGTGGATTTAGTCTTAGGTAAGTACACTTTGAAAAATTAAATCCAATATAAAAATGATAGCTTTGAGTGATGGTAAGTGTTAGACTTGTAGGCTTGGGGCTTAAGAAATCAGAAAACTTAAGCTTCTACACTCAACATGTGACAATTTACCAAAATGGCAAAAAGCTTTTCTTACTTTACAAGTTTGACAAGTCTTCTTTGCCATTTTAGTAAAAGGTGTTTGCACAAATCTAGAGGCTTAGACAAGTGGGCTTGTGACTCCAAAATTTCAGATTGTTTTCAAGCTTTTGAAAATTCAAATGTCTAAGGTTTAAAGTTTGCAAAGTTTTGACACTTAAAAACATTTGGACGAAAACTCCTCCGTATGATAGTACCGAAAACCACGATGCAGCATCCGTTGCATGGTTTTGCTATTACTTGACTTAAATGAGAATGTTACACTTACTCTTACATATATCGACTATGGCTTTGGAAAGTATCATTGTCTTGACTTCCTTGATTGGCTTGATCATCTTGAATCATTGTTGAAAGTCCATTTGATTGCTTCATTCACTAATTGTTTCAACTAAGAGCAAACAATCAAATAACAAGGGGACTTGGCATCATCAATCTAATGTGTTCTAACAAATTCCCCCTTTGATGATGACAAGTCCAAACATGTGTGATATTCCCCCTTAGCCCATGGTTAGTCGGTCTTTGGTCAATTTCAACATAAACATAATTAATAAACATGATCAAGGTAGTCGAAAGGTGCAACATGCTTGGCCAAAGTAAAACATCTAATCATGGAAGCTAAGACATAATTAAGGTGGACGTTAGCCTAAGAGTTAGAAGATCACACATGGCATAATTAAACTACTTCCCCCTCTTGACATCGTCAAAGGAGGAGAAAACATGTCCAAAAGGCAAACAACACGATTAAAACACACGCAAATAGTTCAAGCAAGATAAAAACAACCGAAGGTGCAAGAGAGTGTCTTAAAACAAAGAGCCAAAGTAAGAGGAGAGACGGGTTAAAGAGGCATGAGTTTAGGAGGCATTCTGAAGACGTTCAAGAAGATCTTCATTCATAGTGCGAAGATCACCAACGTCATCCCTCAACTTGCCCTGTTCTTTGACCAGCCGATTCACAATCCCAAGGAGCTCATCCAACTTTGCTAGTACCACACCCATTTCAACGGTAGAACCCACCGTAGAACCCGACCGATTCTTCCTTTCCAATTTGCCATTCTTAATCTCCAAGTTCATCCGAGAAAGAAGGCCCGGTGTCATTTCATCACTTAATTTCTCAATTGCAGGGCTTCCTTTCAATACTAGCCCCTCCCTCATAAAGATGATCGAGATCCATATACCATAAAGGACCACGGCATTTTTGTCAAAGTTGCCGCTTTGGAACTCAGTGGACATCTCAAGAATTCGGTGAAACATAAGGCGAGGAAGGTTAATGGGTTTGTGCTTGACAATGTGATGAATCAGAAGCATGTCAAGGAGAGAACATCTCCCACGACTATTGTTGGAAGGGATAAGGTTACGAAAAACCAGGTTGAAGATGAACCGGATGGGTGCGGTTAATTCGAAGGCATATATGTTGGTAGGGCCATCGTCATCATGAGGTCGAAGAACCTTCATGACCTGGGTAGAGGTAACCTCATCAATTTCACCCCAATCTCGTTTGGGGAAGGAGGTAAGCCCGACATCACAAATATCCAGATGGGCAGCAAGTTGGTTGATTGTTAGGACAAAGGGTTTCTGATTTATAAAGGCTGAGAGAGTTCCAGATTCAACACATCTACCTTGATCATTTGCATAGAATTGGATGATTTCGGACAAGTACATGGGACTATATTTGTCCAACAAATTCACCCAACCCTGTGCATACATAGCCTCTTTGAAATATTTAAAAGCGGGAGAGGTGTCATACCAAGATTTCTTATAACGCCTTCCACTTTGTGGAAGCAACAAATCAAAGATACCGTGGCATATCTTGAAGATCTCCTCCGGAAGATCGAGAGAATTAAGATGGTTGAGGATGTCATTTTTGAATGATTCGGCATAAGGAGCATAACAAGGTCCATGCATGTGTTGAGAGGAACATTCTCCTCAATGATCTCATTCTCATCTATGCTCGGCAAATCTTGATGATAACGAGCCCTTTTGGGTGCTTTGGTTTTTGATCCGGATCCTTTTTTTTTCCTTTGAGTGACTTTGGGTTTTGGAGGATGCCTCGTCACATCATCATCATCATCACCGAAGATTTCAAGCATCTTTCGCTTGGACCGGGTTCTTGTTGCCGGTTTTGAAAATAATGGATCAAGCCCATCATCAAACACCACGGTGGCATCACCAAAATCCTCAACATCAACTACCACTTCAACATGTTCCTTCTCCGTTGAATCAGTTTTCGGATCTTCATTAATTTTTTCAGCATTGGAACCAATTTCCCTTTCAACAGTGGAAGCCTCCGTTGCATCAATCTCACTCCTCTCATCTTTCTCTAAAGTTTCACTCACCAAATCTTTTAAAAGCACATCATCATCATTCTCCTCGGCAACATCTTTCTCATCGTCACTCTTCTCCTTCTTTTCCTTTTCTTTTGAATCCCCTTCATTCTCTTTTGATTCCTCACTTTCCTTTTCTTTGTCTCCCTCTAATTTTTCTTCACTTTCTTTTATTTTTTCTGATTTTTCCTCACTTTTTGATTTTTCTTTACTTTCTTTTCCCTCTTTTAATTTCTTACTTCCAAGTTCCCCCTCTTTGATGTCACTTGATTGATCTTTCTTTTCATTTGTTTTTAGCAACATCACTTGATTTTCGAATGTCTTCATCCCTTTTGGTTGCCTTAGAACCGGAGTCCTCTTCATCGGTGTCAATGTCAACTTGACATCTAGTTGGAGAGAGATAGGAGGATTCCTACTTCTTCCTCCTCTGCCAGGACCACCGCCCCTTTTGGCGGTTGTCTTCTTTCGTGCAACGGTTGGCTTGGCAGTGGCAGAGATGGTCTCATTTGGTTTTGCAGCGGTTTTGGGAGCCATTTTCTTCTTGGCAATATATTTCGGATTAAAAGTATTTACGAGTTGAAGTAATTCTTTTGAAAGTCTTGGAGGCATTTTAAGAGAGAGGAGAAAAAGGAGGTTAATGGCGGTTTTGGGAATCCGAAAAAGGTGAGGGTTGGTTGTTTATTTAGTGGGTAATAGGAAGTGTTAGTGGAAACATGGATATAAATGAGGGATTGGTGTAATTAAGCTAGGTGAAGGACGGTTGAGTGTTGATAATGTAAGGCTAGGGTGTAGGCTTTTAAGTATGATGGGACATAAAGTGATTTGGGAAGCTCAATGCAAAAATAACTCAAGTGCACTCATACGGTTGTCAGTTACATTTGTTCGACATTTGCATGCATTCTACCATATTAACTAATATTTAATTACATGTAATTCCTCCCTCTAATCAATCATTGGAAAACGTAATTTAATTTAGCGGTATGTCACCTAATAAACCAATTTCCGACCGAAGTCTTTCGAATTGTTCTCTTTCTAACGGTTTTGTAAGAATGTCCGCAATTTGATTTTCCGTTTTACAAAAGCTTAGACAAATATGACCTTTCTCAACTTGATCACGTAGAAAATGATGTCGTATGTCGATGTGTTTAGTTCGTGAGTGTTGTATAGGATTGTTTGATATATTAATTGCACTAGTGTTGTCACAAAAAATAGGGGTAGTCTCGAAAGTAAGGCCATAATCATGTAATTGTTGACGTACCCAAAGAATTTGTGCACAACATAGAGCGGCACTCACATATTCGCTTTCGGCCGTGGACAATGCAACGGTGTTTTGCTTCTTCGAAGCCCATGAAATGAGACACGGTCCTAGGAAAGTAGCAATGCCCGAAGTGCTTTTCCTATCCAATGTGTCACCGGCATAGTCCGCATCCGAAAAACCTACAAGATCAAGTTCGTAGTGAGTTGGGTACCAAAGATATAGCCCTTGTGTTCCAATCAAATACCTAAAAATCCGTTTGACGGCTTTGAAATGAGATTATTTAGGATTTGCTTGGAAACGGGCACAAGCACACACACTAAACTGTATGTCGGGTCGACTAGCGGTTAAGTAAAGTAAGGAACCGATCATACCTCGATATACCTTTTCACTAATGCTCTTACCGTTCTTGTCTTTGTCAAGCTTGACTTTAGACACCATTGGTGTAGGCATAGGATTAGAATGTCAACCCAAACTTACTTAACATTTCTTTTAAGTACTTTTGTTGATGAATCATCGTTCCATTATCACATTGTTTGATTTGAAGACCAAGAAAGAATCCAAGTTCTCCCATCATACTCATTTCAAATTACGAGGTCATTAAATCAGAAAAGTACTTATAAAGAACATTGTTAGTTGGTCCAAAAATAATGTCATCGACATATACTTGCACAAGCAACAGTTCATCTCCTTGTGACTTGATAAACAACTTTTTTATCCACGGACCCACGTATGAAACCATTTTCCAATAGAAACTTTGAAAGCCTATCATACCAAGCTCGAGGAGCCTGTTTTAAACCATAAAGTGCTTTATCTAGTTTAAAAACGTGGTTGGGAAACTCGTTGTTTATAAAGCCCGGAGGTTGTTCAACAAACACTTATTCATCAAGGTATCCATTTAAAAATGCGGTTTTGACATCCATTTGAAAAAGCTTTATACCTTGAAAAGATGCAAAAGCTACAAGCATTCGTATGGCTTCAAGCCTAGCTACCGGTGCAAAGGTTTCATCGTAATCAATTCCTTCTTGTTGGTTAAAACCTTGCACCACTAGTCTAGCTTTATTCCTTACGATTTCTCCAACATCATCTAGCTTATTGCGAAAGACCCACCGTGTACCAATTACAGTACGTTGGGAGGGCCTAGGGACAAGATGCCATACCTTGTTCCTTTCAAATTGCTCAATTCCTCTTGCATTGCAATCGTCCAAAGATTCATCGATCAAGGCTCTTTGTGACATGGTCTGTTCGATTTTGAGATGAAGGCATTGTGTGCACAGAAATTTTGAAGCGATGATCTGGTTTTTATTCCAGAGGTTAGGTCACTGGTTAAGTTTGATAAAGGATGTGAGCTTTGGTGTTTCCATTTCTTGGGAATAAGTGAGTTAGAGGATTCGGTTTGTTAAATGCTGCAGTGAGAGGGGACTCATTGCATGAGGATTGTTTGAAGGAGGTGATTGTGGTTCGTTTATGATTAGATTGGGTTGTTCTTCACCATCCTTGTTCCCCCTGGATGAGGTAGCATCATCTTGTGTAGGAGGACGATTAGTTCCCCCTGAATTTTGCACATCCTCCTCATGCAACAGTGGCTCCAACTGTTGCTCAGCTTCTTCTACCACTTGATCCATTTCATGTCGTATCATACCAATCTCAAAATCATCATCATATTCATCATCCTCATCATCAACCTGTGTGTTTGACACAAAAAGACTAGATTCGTCAAATATTACATGAACGCTTTCTTCCATTTTCATAGTCCTTTTGTTATAGACTTTATAGGCTTTACTATGATCAGAATAACCAACAAAAACTCCTTCATCACTACGAGCATCAAATTTGCCAAGGTTGTCTTTTCCATTATTGTGCACAAAGCATTTACTACCAAAGCATTTTAAATGTGAGAGATTAGGTTTTCTTCCTCGTAGTAGTTCATAGGGAGTTTTCTCAATGATTTTTCTAATCATGACACGGTTGTAAATATAACAAGATGTGTTTACGGCTTCGGCCCAAAAGTTCTTAGGGACTTTAGAGCTAATGAGCATGGTCCTAGCCATATTTTCAAGATTTCGATTCATCCGTTCTACAACCCCATTTTGTTGTGGGGTTCTTGCGGCTGAAAATTTATGACTAACACCATACTCATTACAATAGGACTCAAATGACGAGTTCTCAAACTCGGTTCCATGGTCGGATCTCAATGAGACAAGTTTATAACCAAATTTTTTTTGAACCTTTTTGACCCAAATTAGGAACTCATCAAATGTTTGATCCTTAGAACTTAAGAATAGAAGCCAAACAAATCTTGTGAAGTCATCTACAATGACACAAATAAAACGACTCCCACCTCTACTCACAACTCGCATGGGACCACATAAATCAATATGAATGAGTTCAAGAGGTAAGGAAGTGCTAACAACCTTTTTGGATTTAAAAGAGCACTTAACTTGTTTTCCTTTAACACAATCATCGCAAAGTGATTTAAATTCAAATTTAATGTTAGGAATGCCGTCAACTAGATCAAGTCTCTTGAGGGTGTTAAGTGTCTTAGCATTTACATGACCAAGTCGTTTGTGCCAAAGCCAAGGGTCGTTCTTTTGAACACTCATGCATGATAGTGATTGACCCGACAGTGCATACAAGTTAGTCATGTAGACATCTTTGACACGTTTACCTTCAAGTATGAGTTCTCTAGTTTTTCCATTGATGATTCTACATTCACTAGCAAGAAATTCAACAATATTACCTCGATCACAAAGTTGTGAAATGCTCAAGAGACTGTGTTTCAAACCTTTGACAAGCAACACTTTGTCCACGCATAATGACTTTGACTTACCAACTTTTCCAATACCAATGATTTCACCTTTCTTGTTGTCGCCAAAAGTCACCATGCCACCATCGTAGGCTTCTAGTGAGAGGAACTGGTTTTCATCTCCCGTCATGTGACGAGAGCATCCACTGTCTAAGTACCAATTGCTGCTGCCCCTCACTAATGCCTATAAGAAATCAAATATTTAGTTTAGGAACCCAAACAAGTTTGGGTTCCTTCTTGACAACGACCTTTTTGACTTCCTCTTTCTTTATCCACACTTGTTTAGCATTCTTAGTGTTTCTTTCTAGGTCACGGACTCTTTTGTCACAACCATTAAACTCATGACCTGTTTTGCTACAATAGTTACAAATGATGTACTCAGGAAAACCAGCATACTTTCTTCTTCGGAAGTCAGTTTGACTTGGATCCTGGTTTCGAGTGCAACAATGTGTGCTACTGTTGCATTTGAAACCAAGTCCAGCATTCTTTGCAGATTTTTCATATTCTTGTGATTGTTTCAAGAGAAACTCCAAAACATTCTGACTTCCTTCCCATTTTAAGTAAAACATCTTAGCCTTATCTAACTCTTTAGTCAATGTATCGATTTTAGCGAGATGATTAAGATTCAATTTACCTAAATTATCAAAAGCTTGTTTTGCAAGTCTTGCTTCGTCACTAAGTAACATCCCAATTTGTTCCAATTGTTTATTATCCCTTTGACATAATTTGAGGTCAGCTAGAAGAGTGTCACGCTCCTTAGTTAAAGAAGACACTAATTTTGTGAGAGTATCTACTTCTTTTCTCGACTCAGATGCCACAGTAGAGACCTCTGTGGCATAAGTCTGTTCAGCCCTTTTTAACATCTCAACTTGAGCGAGAAGATCGTCATTTGATTTTTGAGCTCGTTCTAAGGCACTTTTGACATGACTAGACTCATCATTTAACATTTCAGCAATCTTAACAAGATCATCCTTTTCGTTGTTACGAGTAACTAAGTCAATCAAAAGTTGATCACGTTCTTGAGTTAGAGATGACACATTTCCTTTGTTAGAAGTGGATGCAACAGTGCAGGGATCTGTTGCATTGGTTTCATCGATTTTGTTGACTAAAAACAGATTTTGTTTTCGAAGTTTTTTGATTTCTTTCTCAAGACTCAACATTGAACTAGGTTGATCATTCTCATTTAGACTTTCCTTTAAGACTACATTTTCCTCAGCTATGTCCTCAATTTCGATTTGCATAGCTTCCAACTTATTAGTTTGGACACGACATTTATCTATGAATTGATCTAAGAGGAGACAAATTTTGTCTTTAGAGAAAGATCGAACCTTTTTCTTGAGCTTAATTACCTCATTGTCTGAATCAGAGTCTGAATCCGTGGAGTGAGCCATAAGACACTTGATGTCTTCTTTCTTTGATGATTTGGAAGCATTTTTTGAGGAAATAGACGAGATGCTAAGTTTGGCGTCTAATTCATCCTCAAGGACATCGTCCTCTTCAGAATCAGACATGCCCCAAATAGCAGTCATTACTTTGTTTTTGTAATCACGTTTTGCAAAGTCACGTTTTTCCTTAGATTTGATATCGTTCCACTTTGGGCATTCTTTGATTTGGTGACCTTTGTCACCACATTTAAAGCAACCAACAGTGGAGTTAGATCTTCTCTTAGGAAAACGTCGTTTAATAGAGTTGTTGCTATACCTTTGAGAGTTTCGACCATTGATCATGCCAACAATGTTTTTGGTGAACATTGCAAACTCATCATCTTCATCCTCCTCATCACTTGAGAGAGCATTAAGAGCGAGTCCTTTCCCTTTGGAGCTTTCACTAGAACGCTTCATGAGAGTTAACTCATGAGCCATAAGTGAGCCCATAAGTTCATCAAGGGTGAGCAATGAAAGGTCCTTAGCTTCCTCAATAGCCGTAACTTTCGGTTGCCACTTTTCAGTTAGGCTACGAAGGATTTTACGGACTAAATCCTCGGATTGAAAACTCCTACCTAAACTCTTAAGGTCATTGACAATACTAGAAAAACGTGAAGACAAACTATTAATTGACTCATCTCGTTCCATATTGAACATCTCATATTGTTGCATGAGAAGATCAATACGGTATTTCTTGACTTGTGACGTTCCCTCATAAGCAAGGTTTAGGGTGTCCCAAATCTCTTTGGCCGAAGCACATCCAGATATACGATTAATCTCTTGGTCACCGATTCCATATTGAAGAATGGACATGGCCTTAGAGTTTTTCTCGATTTTCTTATAGTCGGCCTCAACATACTTATCCTCACTTTTCAAGGAGCTAGTGCCATCAGCATTAGTCACTTCGATTTTGAGGGGACCCTTTTGAATGATTAACCAACATTCATAGTCCGCACTTTTGACATAGTGCTCCATGCGATGTTTCCACCAGGCATAGTTTTCTCCCATGAAAATGGGATACTTAGTGTGTTTTGAATCGTCCATAACTATAGGATCAACTCTTTGGATTTAACCAATATCAAGAGCACGAGGCTCTGATACCAATTGAAGAGTTAAGAACGATTAACACCTAAGAGGGGGAGGGGGTGAATTAGGTGTACCTTTTTTTTAAATTTAATCCTTAGCTTAGTTAATTAGTTACTTTAAGCTAAGAATAAAGAAGTACAAGACTTGAGAAACTTAATTGAATGTAAGTTCACAAGTGGGTACAGCAATTCTATGTCACAATATAGGTGACTGTGACACAGAACTTGATTAGGTATATGCGAGAAATAGCTAAGTGGAAGAACGTGAAAGTAAATGAACAAACAAACGACATTTAAAAATTGGTTCAGCCTCTACTCCGAGGCCTACGTCCAACCGTTATTTTATTGCTTGTTTAGAAATTTACTCAAACTTACTAAACCCCTTACAATGAAAATAACCCGCCAACCTACTCCGGTTGCACTCAAACTTAAAGCTACTCCGCTTCAAGAGTTTATGGGTTCTATCTCAAGGTGTTACAGAATCTTGAATCTCAAGAGTTCACTTAAATGAACATGGAGATTACAATGAAGATCTAACACGAGAATCATGGAACAAACTCATCATGTCACAGTACAGCGAACTGATACTTGGAGGTTTTACAGCTTTTTCGAAAACAATTTTGAAGACTTCAAATCAGAAAAACGTTTTGTAAATGCTTGAAGAACAAAGCTTTCAATGCACAAATGATTTGCAAGGTTTTTACAATAAATGCTTTGGAAGTCTTAAGAAATAAATGTGACTAAGACACTCTATTTATAGTGGATTTAGTCTTAGGTAAGTACACTTTGAAAAATTAAATCCAATATAAAAATGATAGCTTTGAGTGATGGTAAGTGTTAGACTTGTAGGCTTGGGGCTTAAGAAATCAGAAAACTTAAGCTTCTACACTCAACATGTGACAATTTACCAAAATGGCAAAAAGCTTTTCTTACTTTACAAGTTTGACAAGTCTTCTTTGCCATTTTAGTAAAAGGTGTTTGCACAAATCTAGAGGCTTAGACAAGTGGGCTTGTGACTCCAAAATTTCAGATTGTTTTCAAGCTTTTGAAAATTCAAATGTCTAAGGTTTAAAGTTTGCAAAGTTTTGACACTTAAAAACATTTGGACGAAAACTCCTCCGTATGATAGTACCGAAACCACGGTGACAATCCGTTGCATGGTTTTGCTATTACTTGACTTAAATGAGAATGTTACACTTACTCTTACATATATCGACTATGGCTTTGGAAAGTATCATTGTCTTGACTTCCTTGATTGGCTTGATCATCTTGAATCATTGTTGAAAGTCCATTTGATTGCTTCATTCACTAATTGTTTCAACTAAGAGCAAACAATCAAATAACAAGGGGACTTGGCATCATCAATCTAATGTGTTCTAACAAATTCCCCCTTTGATGATGACAAGTCCAAACATGTGTGATATTCCCCCTTAGCCCATGGTTAGTCGGTCTTTGGTGAATTTCAACATAAACATAATTAATAAACATGATCAAGGTAGTCGAAAGGTGCAACATGCTTGGCCAAAGTAAAACATCTAATAATGGAAGCTAAGACATAATTAAGGTGGACGTTAGCCTAAGAGTTAGAAGATCACACATGGCATAATTAAACTACTTCCCCCTCTTGACATCGTCAAAGGAGGAGAAAACATGTCCAAAAGGCAAGCAACACGATTAAAACACACGCAAATAGTTCAAGCAAGATAAAAACAACCGAAGGTGCAAGAGAGTGTCTTAAAACAAAGAGCCAAAGTAAGAGGAGAGACGGGTTAAAGAGGCATGAGTTTAGGAGGCATTCTGAAGACGTTCAAGAAGATCTTCATTCATAGTGCGAAGATCACCAACTTCATCCCTCAACTTGCCCTGTTCTTTGACCAGCCGATTCACAATCCCAAGGAGCTCATCCAACTTTGCTAGTACCACACCCATTTCAACGGTAGAACCCACTGTAGAACCCGACTGATTCTTCCTTTCCAATTTGCCATTCTTAATCTCCAAGTTCATCCGAGAAAGAAGGCCTGGTGTCATTTCATCACTTAATTTCTCAATTGCAGGGCTTCCTTTCAATACTAGCCCCTCCCTCATAAAGATGATCGAGAGCCACATACCATAAGGGACCACAGCATTTTTGTCAAAGTTGCCGCTTTGGAACTCAGTGGACATCTCAAGAATTCGGTGAAACATAAGGCGAGGAAGGTTATTGGGTTTGTGCTTGACAATGTGATGAATCAGAAGCATGTCAAGGAGAGAACATCTCCCACGACTATTGTTGGAAGGGACAAGGTTACGAAAAACCAGGTTGAAGATGAACCGGATGGGTGCGGTTAATTCGAAGGCATATATGTTGGTAGGGCCATCGTCATCATGAGGTCGAAGAACCTTCATGACATGGGTAGAGGTAACCTCATCAATTTCACCCCAATCTCGTTTGGGGAAGGAGGTAAGCCCGACATCACAAATATCCAGATGGGCAGCAAGTTGGTTGATTGTTAGGACAAAGGGTTTTACGATTTATAAAGGCCGAGAGAGTTCCGTTCAACATCTACCTTGACTGTTGCATAAAATTGGATGATTTCGGACAAGTACATGGGACTATATTTGTCCAACAAATTCACCCAACCCTGTGCATACATAGCCTCTTTGAAATATTTAAAAGCAGGAGAGGTGTCATACCAGAATTTCTTATAACGCCTTCCACTGTGGAAGCAACAAATCAGCATACCGTGGCATATCTTGAAGATCTCCTCCGGAAGATCGAGAGAATTAAGATGGTTGAGGATGTCATTTTTGAATGATTCGGCATAAGGAGCATAACAAGGTCCATGCATGTGTTGAGAGGAACCTTCTCCTCAATGATCTCATTCTCATCTATGCTCGGCAAATCTCGATGATAACGAGCCCTTTTGGGTGCTTTGGTTTTTGATCCGGATCCTTTTTTTTCCTTTGAGTGACTTTGGGTTTTGGAGGGGATGCCTCCGGCGTCACATCATCATCATCATCACCGAAGATTTCAAGCATCTTTCGCATGGACCGGGTTCTTGTTGCCGGTTTTGAAAATAATGGATCAAGCCCATCATCAAACACCACGGTGGCATCACCAAAATCCTCAACATCAACTACCACTTCAACATGTTCCTTCTCCGTTGAATCAGTTTTCGGATCTTCATTAATTTTTTCAGCATTGGAACCAATTTCCCTTTCAACAGTGGAAGCCTCCGTTGCATCAATCTCACTCCTCTCATCTTTCTCTAAAGTTTCACTCACCAAATCTTTTAAAAGCACATCATCATCATTCTCCTCGGCAACATCTTTCTCATCGTCACTCTTCTCCTTCTTTTCCTTTTCTTTCGAATCCCCTTCATTCTCTTTTGATTCCTCACTTTCCTTTTCTTTGTCTCCCTCTAATGTTTCTCCACTTTCTTTTATTTTTTCTGATTTTTCCTCACTTTTTGATTTTTCTTTACTTTCTTTTCCCTCTTTTAATTTCTTACTTCCAAGTTCCCCCGCTTTCATCTCACTTGATTGATCTTTCTTTTCATTTGTTTCGGCAACATCATTTGATTTTCGAATGTCTTCATCCCTTTTGGTTGCCTTAGAACCGGAGTCCTCTTCATCGGTGTCAATGTCAACTTCAGCATCTAGTTGGAGAGAGATAGGAGGATTCCTACTTCATCCTCCTCTGCCACGACCACCGCCCCTTTTGTCGGTTGTCTTCTTTCGTGCAACGGTTGGCTTGGCAGTGGCAGAGATGGTCTCATTTGGTTTTGCAGCGGTTTTGGGAGCCATTTTCTTCTTGGCAATATATTTCGGATTAAAAGTATTTCTGAGTTGAAGTAATTCTTTTGAAAGTCTTGGAGGCATTTTAAGAGAGAGGAGAAAAAGGAGGTTAATGGCGGTTTTGGGAATCCGAAAAAGGTGAGGGTTGGTTGTTTATTTAGTGGGTAATAGGAAGTGTTAGTGGAAACATGGATATAAATGAGGGATTGGTGTAATTAATCTAGGTGAAGGACGGTTGAGTGTTGATAATGTAAGGCTAGGGTGTAGGCTTTTAAGTATGATGGGACATAAAGTGATTTGGGAAGCTCAATGCAAAAATAACTCAAGTGCACTCATACGGTTGTCAGTTACATTTGTTCGACATTTGCATGCATTCTACCATATTAACTAATATTTAATTACATGTAATTCCTCCCTCTAATCAATCATTGGAAAACGTAATTTAATTTAGCGGTATGTCACCTAATAAACCAATTTCCGACCGAAGTCTTTCGAATTGTTCTCTTTCTAACGGTTTTGTAAGAATGTCCGCAATTTGATTTTCCGTTTTACAAAAGCTTAGACAAATATGACCTTTCTCAACTTGATCACGTAGAAAATGATGTCGTATGTCGATGTGTTTAGTTCGTGAGTGTTGTATAGGATTGTTTGATATATTAATTGCACTAGTGTTGTCACAAAAAATAGGGGTAGTCTCGAAAGTAAGGCCATAATCATGTAATTGTTGACGTACCCAAAGAATTTGTGCACAACATAGAGCGGCACTCACATATTCGCTTTCGGCCGTGGACAATGCAACGGTGTTTTGCTTCTTCGAAGCCCATGAAATGAGACACGGTCCTAGGAAAGTAGCAATGCCCGAAGTGCTTTTCCTATCCAATGTGTCACCGGCATAGTCCGCATTCGAAAAACCTACAAGATCAAGTTCGTAGTGAGTTGGGTACCAAAGATATAGCCCTTGTGTTCCAATCAAATACCTAAAAATCCGTTTGACGGCTTTGAAATGAGATTATTTAGGATTTGCTTGGAAACGGGCACAAGCACACACACTAAACTGTATGTCGGGTCGACTAGCGGTTAAGTAAAGTAAGGAACCGATCATACCTCGATATACCTTTTCACTAATGCTCTTACCGTTCTCGTCTTTGTCAAGCTTGACTTTAGACACCATTGGTGTAGGCATAGGATTAGAATTAGTCAACCCAAACTTACTTAACATTTCTTTTAAGTACTTTTGTTGATGAATCATCGTTCCATTATCACATTGTTTGATTTGAAGACCAAGAAAGAATCCAAGTTCTCCCATCATACTCATTTCAAATTCCGAGGTCATCAAATCAGAAAAGTACTTATAAAGAACATTGTTAGTTGCTCCAAAAATAATGTCATCGACATATACTTGCACAAGCAACAGTTCATCTCCTTGTGACTTGATAAACAACTTTTTATCCACGGACCCACGTATGAAACCATTTTCCAATAGAAACTTTGAAAGCCTATCATACCAAGCTCGAGGAGCCTGTTTTAAACCATAAAGTGCTTTATCTAGTTTAAAAACGTGGTTGGGAAACTCGTTGTTTATAAAGCCCGGAGGTTGTTCAACAAACACTTCTTCATCAAGGTATCCATTTAAAAATGCGGTTTTGACATCCATTTGAAAAAGCTTTATACCTTGAAAAGATGCAAAAGCTACAAGCATTCGTATGGCTTCAAGCCTAGCTACCGGTGCAAAGGTTTCATCGTAATCAATTCCTTCTTGTTGGTTAAAACCTTGCACCACTAGTCTAGCTTTATTCCTTACGATTTCTCCAACATCATCTAGCTTATTGCGAAAGACCCACCGTGTACCAATTACAGTACGTTGGGAGGGCCTAGGGACAAGATGTCATACCTTGTTCCTTTCAAATTGCTCCAATTCCTCTTGCATTGCAATCGTCCGAGCATTCATCGATCAAGGCTCTTTGTGACATGGTCTCGTTCGATTTTTGAGATGAAGGCATTGTGTGCACAGAAATTTTGAAGCGATGATCTGGTTTTTATTCCAGAGGTTAGGTCACTGGTTAAGTTTGATAAAGGATGTGAGCTTTGGTGTTTCCATTTCTTGGGAATAAGTGAGTTAGAGGATTCGGTTTGTTCGTCTGCAACAGTAGAGGGGACTGTTGCATGAGGATTGTTTGAAGGAGGTGATTGTGGTTCGTTTATGATTAGATTGGGTTGTTCTTCACCATCCTTGTTCCCCCTGGATGAGGTAGCATCATCTTGTGTAGGAGGACGATTAGTTCCCCCTGAATTTTGCACATCCTCCTCATGCAACAGTGGCTCCAACTGTTGCTCAGCTTCTTCTACCACTTGATCCATTTCATGTCGTATCATACCAATCTCAAAATCATCATCATATTCATCATCCTCATCATCAACCTGTGTGTTTGACACAAAAAGACTAGATTCGTCAAATATTACATGAACGCTTTCTTCCATTTTCATAGTCCTTTTGTTATAGACTTTATAGGCTTTACTATGATCGGAATAACCAACAAAAACTCCTTCATCACTACGAGCATCAAATTTGCCAAGGTTGTCTTTTCCATTATTGTGCACAAAGCATTTACTACCAAAGCATTTTAAATGTGAGAGATTAGGTTTTCTTCCTCGTAGTAGTTCATAGGGAGTTTTCTCAATGATTTTTCTAATCATGACACGGTTGTAAATATAACAAGATGTGTTTACGGCTTCGGCCCAAAAGTTCTTAGGGACTTTAGAGCTAATGAGCATGGTCCTAGCCATATTTTCAAGATTTCGATTCATCCGTTCTACAACCCCATTTTGTTGTGGGGTTCTTGCGGCTGAAAAGTTATGACTAACACCATACTCATTAGAATAGGACTCAAATGACGAGTTCTCAAACTCGGTTCCATGGTCGGATCTCAATGAGACAAGTTTATAACCAAATTTGTTTTGAACCTTTTTGACCCAAATTAAGAACTCATCAAATGTTTGATCCTTAGAACTTAAGAATAGAAGCCAAACAAATCTTGTGAAGTCATCTACAATGACACAAATAAAACGACTCCCACCTCTACTCACAACTCGCATGGGACCACATAAATCAATATGAATGAGTTCAAGAGGTAAGGAAGTGCTAACAACCTTTTTGGATTTAAAAGAGCACTTAACTTGTTTTCCTTTAACACAATCATCGCAAAGTGATTTAAATTCAAATTTAATGTTAGGAATGCCGTCAACTAGATCAAGTCTCTTGAGGGTGTTAAGTGTCTTAGCATTTACATGACCAAGTCGTTTGTGCCAAAGCCAAGGGTCGTTCTTTTGAACACTCATGCATGATAGTGATTGACCCGACAAAGGCATACAAGTTAGTCATGTAGACATCTTTGACACGTTTACCTTCAAGTATGAGTTCTCTAGTTTTTCCATTGATGATTCTACATTCACTAGCAAGAAATTCAACAATATTACCTCGATCACAAAGTTGTGAAATGCTCAAGAGATTGTGTTTCAAACCTTTGACAAGCAACACTTTGTCCACGCATAATGACTTTGACTTACCAACTTTTCCAATACCAATGATTTCACCTTTCTTGTTGTCGCCAAAAGTCACCATGCCACCATCGTAGGCTTCTAGTGAGAGGAACTGGTTTTCATCTCCCGTCATGTGACGAGAGCATCCACTGTCTAAGTACCAATTGCTGCTGCCCCTCACTAATGCCTATAAGAAATCAAACATTTAGTTTAGGAACCCAAACAAGTTTGGGTTCCTTCTTGACAACGACCTTTTTGACTTCCTCTTTCTTTATCCACACTTGTTTAGCATTCTTAGTGTTTCTTTCTAGGTCACGGACTCTTTTGTCACAACCATTAAACTCATGACCTGTTTTGCCACAATAGTTACAAATGATGTACTCGGAAAACCAAAGATAGTTTCTTCTTCGGAAGTCAGTTTGACTTGGATCCTGGTTTCGAGTGCAACAATGTGTGCTCTTTGTTGCATTTGAAACCAAGTCCAAAGATTCTTTGCAGATTTTTCATATTCTTGTGATTGTTTCAAGAGAAACTCCAAAACATTCTGACTTCCTTCCCATTTTAAGTAAAACATCTTAGCCTCATCTAACTCTTTAGTCAATGTATCGATTTTAGCGAGATGATTAAGATTCAATTTACCTAAATTATCAAAAGCTTGTTTTGCAAGTCTTGCTTCGTCACTAAGTAACATCCCAATTTGTTCCAATTGTTTATTATCCCTTTGACATAATTTGAGGTCAGCTAGAAGAGTGTCACGCTCCTTAGTTAAAGAAGACACTAATTTTGTGAGAGTATCTACTTCTTTTCTCGACTCGGATGCCACAAAGAGAGACCTCTGTGGCATAAGTCTGTCAGCCCTTTTAACATCTCAACTTGAGCGAGAAGATCGTCATTTGATTTTTGAGCTCGTTCTAAGGCACTTTTGACATGACTAGACTCATCATTTAACATTTCAAAGAATCTTAACAAGATCATCCTTTTCGTTGTTACGAGTAACTAAGTCAATCAAAAGTTGATCACGTTCTTGAGTTAGAGATGACACATTTCCTTTGTTAGAAGTGGATGCAACAAAGTCGGGGGATCTTTGCATTGGTTTCATCGATTTTGTTGACTAAAAACAGATTTTGTTTTCGAAGTTTTTTGATTTCTTTCTCAAGACTCAACATTGAACTAGGTTGATCATTCTCATTTAGACTTTCCTTTAAGACTACATTTTCCTCAGCTATGTCCTCAATTTCGATTTGCATAGCTTCCAACTTATTAGTTTGGACACGACATTTATCTATGAATTGATCTAAGAGGAGACAAATTTTGTCTTTAGAGAAAGATCGAACCTTTTTCTTGAGCTTAATTACCTCATTGTCTGAATCAGAGTCTGAATCCGTGGAGTGAGCCATAAGACACTTGATGTCTTCTTTCTTTGATGATTTGGAAGCATTTTTTGAGGAACTAGACGAGATGCTAAGTTTGGCGTCTAATTCATCCTCAAGGGCATCGTCCTCTTGAGAATCGACATGCCCCAAATAGCAATCATTACTTTGTTTTTGTAATCACGTTTTGCAAAGTCACGTTTTTCCTTAGATTTGATATCGTTCCACTTTGGGCATTCTTTGATTTGGTGACCTTTGTCACCACATTTAAAGCAACCAACAGTGGAGTTAGATCTTCTCTTAGGAAAACGTCGTTTAATATAGTTGTTGCTATACCTTTGAGAGTTTCGACCATTGATCATGCCAACAATGTTTTTGGTGAACATTGCAAACTCATCATCTTCATCCTCCTCATCACTTGAGAGAGCATTAAGAGCGAGTCCTTTCCCTTTAGAGCTTTCACTAGAACGCTTCATGAGAGTTAACTCATGAGCCATAAGTGAGCCCATAAGTTCATCAAGGGTGGCAATGATGAAAGGTCCTTAGCTTCCTCAATAGCCGTAACCTTCGGTTGCCACTTTTCAGTTAGGCTACGAAGGATTTTACGGACTAAATCCTCGGATTGAAAACTCCTACCTAAACTCTTAAGGTCATTGACAATACTAGAAAAACGTGAAGACAAACTATTAATTGACTCATCTCGTTCCATATTGAACATCTCATATTGTTGCATGAGAAGATCAATACGGTATTTCTTGACTTGTGACGTTCCCTCATAAGCAAGGTTTAGGGTGTCCCAAATCTCTTTGGCCGAAGCACATCCAGATATACGATTAATCTCTTGGTCACCGATTCCATATTGAAGAATGGACATGGCCTTAGACTTTTTCTCGATTTTCTTATAGTCGGCCTCAACATACTTATCCTCACTTTTCAAGGAGCTAGTGCCATCAGCATTAGTCACTTCGATTTTGAGGGGACCCTTTTGAATGATTAACCAACATTCATAGTCCGCACTTTTGACATAGTGCTCCATGCGATGTTTCCACCAGGCATAGTTTTCTCCCATAAAAATGGGATACTTAGTGTGTTTTGAATCGTCCATAACTATAGGATCAACTCTTTGGATTTAACCAATATCAAGAGCACGAGGCTCTGATACCAATTGAAGAGTTAAGAACGATTAACACCTAAGAGGGGGAGGGGGTGAATTAGGTGTACCTTTTTTTAAAATTTAATCCTTAGCTTAGTTAATTAGTTACTTTAAGCTAAGAATGAAGAAGTACAAGACTTGAGAAACTTAATTGAATGTAAGTTCACAAGTGGGTACAGCAATTCTATGTCACAGTATAGGTGACTGTGACACAGAACTTTATTAGGTATATGCGAGAAATAGCTAAGTGGAAGAACGTGAAAGTAAATGAACAAACAAACGACATTTAAAAATTGGTTCAGCCTCTACTCCGAGGCCTACGTCCAACCGTTATTTTATTGCTTGTTTAGAAATTTACTCAAACTTACTAAACCCCTTACAATGAAAATAACTCGCCAACCTACTCCGGTTGCACTCAAACTTAAAGCTACTCCGCTTCAAGAGTTTATGGGTTCTATCTCAAGGTGTTACAGAATCTTGAATCTCAAGAGTTCACTTAAATGAACATGGAGATTACAATGAAGATCTAACACGAGAATCATGGAACAAACTCATCATGTCACAGTACAGCGAACTGATACTTGGAGGTTTTACAGCTTTTTCGAAAACAATTTTGAAGACTTAAAATCAGAAAAACGTTTTGCAAATGCTTGAAGAACAAAGCTTTCAATGCACAAATGATTTGCAAGGTTTTTACAATAAATGCTTTGGAAGTCTTAAGAAATAAATGTGACTAAGACACTCTATTTATAGTGGATTTATTCTTAGGTAAGTACACTTTGAAAAATTAAATCCAATATAAAAATGATAGCTTTGAGTGATGGTAAGTGTTAGACTTGTAGGCTTGGGGCTTAAGAAATCAGAAAACTTAAGCTTCTACACTCAACATGTGACAATTTACCAAAATGGCAAAAAGCTTTTCTTACTTTACAAGTTTGACAAGTCTTCTTTGCCATTTTAGTAAAAGGTGTTTGCACAAATCTAGAGGCTTAGACAAGTGGGCTTGTGACTCCAAAATTTCAGATTGTTTTCAAGCTTTTGAAAATTCAAATGTCTAAGGTTTAAAGTTTGCAAAGTTTTGACACTTAAAAACATTTGGACGAAAACTCCTCCGTATGATAGTACCAGAAACCACGGTACAGCATACCGTTGCATGGTTTTGCTATTACTTGACTTAAATGAGAATGTTACACTTACTCTTACATATATCGACTATGGCTTTGGATAGTATCATTGTCTTGACTTCCTTGATTGGCTTGATCATCTTGAATCATTGTTGAAAGTCCATTTGATTGCTTCATTCACTAATTGTTTCAACTAAGAGCAAACAATCAAATAACAAGGGGACTTGGCATCATCAATCTAATGTGTTATAACAAGAGGGAGTGTTGGGTTAATATTGTGTTTTCATATTAGTGGAAAACATAATGATTAAAGACTACCTACTAGCCTTGCAAGCCTAAGCTTTTGAGAAGAGCAAAAACAAAAGGCATTGGGCATACTACCCAATGCTTAATTTCGGCCATCCCACAAGAAAGAGAGAAGAGCTTTTCTCTTTCACATTATTATTCATTCTTTTCACCAACATAATTTTCTAGAGTAAGAAAATGAATAATCTCTACAATATGTAATTTTTCTAGATAAATAAAATCTCACCTATACTCCCTCTTGACCGAGTGATTCAAGAGCCAAAATACAATTTATTTTGTATCATTTTATAGCAAAACTAATATTATTACTAGATCTAAATAATATTAGTTATTATGAGTATTCCTTGGGTATATGCTTTTGGGAGGGATTCTATACTTGAATCTTGTTCATCCATAAGGAAAGCTCAAGAACTAAGTAAGGTAGGTGACCTTACTAGTGCCAAAATATCCGAAAATTGCATGGTGAGAAATAGATTTTTCCATCTCTTTAATTAATGTTTGCATGCATAAGATCAATCTTTAATTTTATGACAAATTAAATTAAAACATATATGAATATGTAAGTATATAGATCTACTTTTCTTTCAATTTCCTCAATTTTGTTCCAAGTTTGATTGTCATCAACTTCGGTGAACATTCCATTTGATCCCATGTTGAGAATGTTCCTTGAATCTTCATAAAGACCGTTCCAAAATTGTTGTACCAAGAACCACTCACTAAGTCCATGATGAGGACATGAGCGACAAATTCCTTTAAACCGCTCCCAAGCTTCATACAAAGATTCTTCATCCCTTTGCTTAAAGCGCGTGATTTGAGCTCTTAGCATGTTAGTCTTTTCCGGTGGATATAACTTTTTGTAGAAAGCTAGAGCCAACTTTTTCCAAGAATCAATTCCGAGAGTAGCCTTATCAAGGCCTTTCAACCATTATTTCGCGGTGCCAATTAGAGAAAAAGGAAATAAGACCCATCGAATTTGGTCTTGAGTTACACCGGTTTGAGAAATCGCATCACAATAGTCACAAAAGGTCTCCATATGAGAGTGAGGGTCTTCACTAGGCATCCCCCAAAATTGGCTTCTTTCGACTAATTGGATAAATGCGGATTTGGCAATAAAATTTCCAGTTAGATGTTGTGGTGTGGGAGTACCATTGGGTAGGTTCTCCTCGGTGGGTACGGAATGTGATGAAAACTTAGGCATTGTGGGTTGATTTTGTGTTGGATTTTGTGTTGTGTTCTCCTCTCCTTCTCTTGCAAAAGGGTTGATGAACTCAATAGTATTTGGTTGAATCTCTACAACCTCACCAATACCTCTCAAATTCCTCCTAGCAAGTCTTCTATTGGTTGTCAAAGTTCTTTCAATTTCACGATCAAAGGGTAACAAGTCACCTTGTGACCTTCTAGACATGCAAAATATCAAACAACTCGAAAATAATTAGAACAAACCTTGAGAAGTCTTACTTCCCCAAGGCAAAGAAAGACACATCTAATAATAATATAAGAAAATCTAAATCAAGTTAACACCGTCCCCGGCAACGGCGCCATTTTTGGTCCGGAATCGTTTCGCGATTAAATGATTAGATATTGTCGTTGGGTCACGTCCGAATCAAAACACAATTTATAACTTCACAAATAACTCTACAATTAGTAAAAAGGCAAGTAAAGCTCGGATCCCAAGGGACGGGAATTGAGATGAGATTTCTATTGCAACTAGTGGTGTCTTAGGGGTGTCACAATTGGGGTTGATGTAGAAGGTCACTAAAATAAATAGCAAAGCAAGTAAACAAGCAAGATGAATTAAAAGGGTTGTAAACAATTGATAAAAGGCACTAGGGTGTCATGGGGTCATAGGGGATTCATGGGAATTGATCATACAAATATATTCTCAAGTTATAAGCAAGCAATTATTGTTGCGATGGATCGAGTTGGTTTATATCTTACAATCCTAGGAAAGCTTGGGTCCCGGAGCCGAATCGATTAGATTGTACAACACCTACAAGTCGACTTAGTCTTCCCTACTCAACAACATGCATGGTCTAATGAGTCTCGAGTTGGTTTATGTCTTACAAGTCTCATTGAAAAGATAGGTGATGGTAGTAAATGCAAGGATTCATAGGCTTAGCATTTCATCAAGCATAACATGTGCATATATTGAGATCACAACAAGCAAGCAAATAAACTATGAAAGCATATTAATTTAAGCATGAATCATTCCCCATGTTGGTTTCCCCTAATTACCCATTAACCCTAGCTAAGGAACTACTCACTCATTATCATGTTGAACATGCTAGCAAGGTTGTCAATCATACCAACAAAGTGAAACATGATGAATAAATGAAAATAATTAGCAATAATTAAAAAGGGATTAAGAGGATTATACCTACTAATGATTCCAATAATAAAGCAAGAATAAAAGATGTACTTGATGCTTGATTGAGAGGTTGTCAATCTCCCAATAATAACCCGAATAATCTTTAATTACCCAAAACAAAGGATGAACAAAAGAGAGATTAAGGAAATAAAACTTGTATTAAAACTTGATTAATTGTTGATTACAAAACTAAAGAGAGATTTGATTGATATTAACTACTCTAAGAATTGATAAGAAGAACATGCTCTTCTAATTAGACTAATGGGGTATTTATAGTGGGGATTAGGTGGATGAATTAGGGTTAACTAAGGCTAAACTAGTAATTACACTTTTGAGTTTTGAACAGGGAAACGCTAGTCTTTTTCGAAGGATGGGCATCTTTCATTGAAGCTTGAAGAAGACGAAGTTTGTCTGCCTGGGAATCCGGGCGTCTTGGGGTCGGGACGGCGATTCTCGGTCTCTGCCGGGCGTCTTTTGGGTGAAGACGCACGTCTTCCGTGTTCTTTGCCCGGGCGTCTTTGGGAGAAGACGCACGTTGTCTTTGGAGTGGAGGACGGCCGTCTTCTAGGCAATCCGCACGGATTGTTGGGATGACTTCATTTCTTCTTCTTTTCTTCCTTTTCCTTCATAAAATCCTTGGGGATTTCCTTGGGGATGCAAGGATCCTTTCGCGTCATTGCCCATCTACTATAGTATGTACAAAGGCCTTCTAATCTTGTCTCTCCTTGATGCTTGGTCATTTGAATTCGGTCAATTTAGTCTCATTTTGCCATGAAAATGCAAGGTTTGCACTCCTTTCCTACCAAGGGATCAAAACCTCAAAGAATATGCAAAACAAGGAACTAAAGACAATAAATGACCTATGTATGCACTAAAAAGCATGGGAACAAGGCTAATTCGGGGACTAAATATGCTCTAATTATGGTCACATCAATTGTTTCCCAAGACGGTTTTGAAATTCGAAATTGCATGTTTTGAAAATCGAGTTTGAAATGTTTGAAGAGGTCTCGGGGACGGTGTATGGTCCTCGGGATCTCGAAAGTGTCTCAAGAAAAGGGTGTGTGCTTTTCTCGGGTTTTGAGAGAGCCATTGTCGGCGCGAAATGGGTTAAAATCCGTGTCTAGACGCGGTGATTATAACGGCGTGAAAAGGTGATTTGAAACGGTTGCAGAAAACCGGGTTTTGAAAATCGTTATCACGACGGCCTAGGAAGGCGTGTTAAAATGGTTCTAAAAACCGGGTTTGAAAATCGTCATCACGACGGCCTAGAAAGGCGTGTTGAAATGGTTGTAAAAACTGGGTTTGAAAATCGTCATTACGACGGCCTAGGAAGGCGTGTTGAAATGGTTGTAAAAACCGGGTTTGAAAATCGTCATTACGACGGCCTAGGAAGGCGTGTTGAAATGGTTATAAAAACTAGGTTTGAAAATCGTCATTACGACGGCCTATAAAGGCGTGCAACGGTCGGCGAAAGACCGAGGTTTGAAATGGCCATTATAACGGCGCAAAAAGGTGTTTCTGAAAGTTTGAAAAAAGACACGGAAGGACTTATGATCAAGTAGCACATAAGCGCTCACAGTTCATTATATTATGCATTATGCTGACACGGGTTTTGGCTTTAAAGGGTGGGTTACACACCAAGCAATCAAACCCCAATTTGCGAGAGGGATACCAATCCAAACAAAATGTGTGAGGAGGGTGCCCTAGCCTCGTGCTCGAAAGTGATGAAAGCTCTTTGACGAAACAGAAATGTTTAACGTCAATGGTATGCTTGACACAATCGGGATTCGAAACGCGGGGATGAGAAAAACTCACGCCGACGAGACGAGCCAATTGGTCGAAAGGGGATAGGTTGTGGGCCCGAACAAGGAACCCGACCATGACCGTAAGTGTCCTAGATATCTCCAGCGGAGTCGCCAATCTGTGGACACGGCCCACCTGCGAGCCCACTTCGATCTGTGGACACACAGCGGTCTTTTGAAAGCCACGCTCGGCGGCGTAAAAATGCTTTCGACCGGATCGTTTTAGATCGGTCCGTTTCGTCTCGGTAAGGGTCTTGAAACGATTAGAGATGTTCGGAGTCGCCACCAAGCATTTGTGGGATGCCTGGAACCCGTTCGAAATCCACTTTATACCTCGGTCAAATCGAAGCACAAAGCAGCGTTTGAAATAGGTAGTAAAGATAAGGAAATCGTCCCTCTTTAGCATCTTATCTCTAGAATGACTCTCGTACGCCCTGGATAAGGTCGTCCACTATCCAAAGTTTCTGAGTAAGAGGTGAAGGTACGTATTGGGAAGCCCTTTAATCAGAGACCCAATCCCGCCCGCGTTAGCGGCCTCTACTGATCGATCTTGGTTGGTTGATTGCAAAAGTTGATAAAACGTTTTAAATGCATGAATGCGCATCCAATAATTTAAACCTAACATGTGAGAGCTTTCTAAGTCGGTTGATTTAATCCAAGTATCAAGCATAAGATGTCGAGTTGGATTATTGATTGATTTGCATGCAAGATGGAAATTAAACATCCATTTACCGTATTAGGTTTAGGGTGCATAACATGATCCATTTTTCTTAGTAAGGCATTTTGCAAATATGATTTTGAATAATCAAATAGTCATCTGATCCGTCCTATATCCGGGCTAACCGGAGTCGGGATCGTCTTAGACTAATGCTGGAAGGGAATAGGCCCTGTACCAGACGGCTACATGAGGCGCGAGCCAACCGGCGATACAAGGGGCCTCCCTCTGGTTTTGAAAATGAGAAATGGAGGGCCTGTTTAGGCGCGGGTTAGTCCACGGTTTATGTGCCGTGTTCTGACTTTTTTGGAAAACGTGTTGAAAATGGGTATTTGAACCCGGTTTGATTTGAAGGGGTCGTTTAGACCGCATTTGTTGATTTGAAGAACTAGACTCAAATAATCATCATTATTTTGATAATATTCGGTGTCGGGTTCGACTTGATAAACTTGACATGAATAGTTTTGAAAATAATTATGAACTAATTGTTTTAAGTTCATTTGAATGTAATTAGTCGATACTCATCATCGTACCCGGGTTAAAATCCGGCATGGTATGTAGAACCAAGGATGACTTTGTGTTGGTGACTAATGTGTTTGTTTGAAAATGTAAAGAAATGATGAAAGGCTTTAAAATACCTCCAAAATGTAAAGAAATAAAATAAAAGGCTTTAAAATACCTCTTAAATGTTATTAACCAAATATTATCACCGAAACACGGATTTAACCGTCATGGTATGAGGAACCAAGGGTGAAAAATGTTTTATGGTTAACACAAATGAAATAAAATAAAAAGGGTTCGAAAATATTTGAAATGGTGAAAACCGATTACAAATATGAAAATGAATCAAAGGGAAATGACGAGAACAAACACGGTTGATCTCTGACCCGGACACCCCATTTAGGCGCGGGTAAGCTGGCGACCTAAGGGGATTCTGCCTCAGACCAAAAATAAGTTTTGGCTCGTTTATTCCATGTTTTGGTTCATGTTATGCACGTTTTAGCATGTTATAGTCATGAAACAAATGAAAACATGATAAAAGGGGATTTTTACACCCTCATACTTACATGTTTGGTTATGGCGAGTGACCGACGTAAGTGTAACAACTCGTTTGATCGGAAAAAACTCGGTTTAAAACCGTTTTGGTAAGTAAAAAGAGTGTTTTAATGTTAGTGACGGTGTAGTGGTCGGTCAAGTTATTTAATGCACGATGACGGTACCAAACAATGTGTAAGGCTTGTATTTACGATCGGTAGGTCGTAAATACGCGTCGGATTGTGACTTAAGAAGTCGAGTCGAGAATTTTAAGGGAGAAAAGAGGGGGCGGACACTCGCGTAAATCTCAAATGGTTGGATTTGAGGGGTATTTATAGGGAAATGAGTGGTTGTGTTAATTTTGAGCGGCGTGGCCACTTGGGCTGCTCAAAGAGGCGCGAGCCACGTCGCGGTTCTTCGAGGTGTCTTGTCGCTTTCACAACAAACGCAATCATGATTTGTTCTATCCTAGGTTATGGGTAAACATGTTTGATTTTTGACTATGTAAGATTTCGAGAAACCTTAACATAGAAGGTTTGAAAAGTATTGTTTTTGGTGGTTGACTCGGTTTGACTCGTTGTTGGAGTCGGGATTTGAATTTTTGAGTCGGTTTTTGGTCCGGTGTCGGTTTTGACTCTAGTTAGTGTCATTGCGACCCCGTCGTCGTGCATTAAACACTCCAGGTATTTTTGAAATGTTTTGAAATGTTTTATTTTCGAAATCGTTTTAAGTTTTCCGACGTAAAGTTTTACACAAACTGTCGATCAAACGCCGCGATTCCAAAACTTGTTGTAGTCCGATAATCATCGGGTGTTTGTTGGAGTCTCAGCAGATACCGGGTATCTATAGAGCCCCTACTTTGACTGAGGCTTGGACAGGGAGAAAGTCAAAGTAGAGCCCCCAGGTCAATCAAAGATTACAACCTGGAGACCCAAGCGACGTCGAGGCGGCTCGAAAGGATTCGAGCCAAGGACCTGACGTCGGGAAGGGCGACGCTAAGGCGACTCGAGGGTACAAGCCAAGGACCTGTCGTTGGGAACAATTTAGAGTCTGTCGACTTTCCGTGCGGGTCGTTTAAAGTCCATTAGACTACGTACAAAGGCTCGCCAGCCATAGGAAGGAGTCATACCTGGGGCATCTTCGGATATGTCCTTGCGCGTCTGCGGACAAAGGCTCGCTAGCTGTGGTAAGGAAATGTACCCGAGGCATCTTCAGGATCTGTCCTTGAACGTCTGCGGACAAAGGCTCGCCAGCTGTGATGCGTAGTAAGGCTCGCCAGCCATGATGCGTAGTAAGGCTCGCCAGCCATGGAGGTCGATTATTGGACCGCGAGAATAGCCGCATCAAATGGGCTTGTTTTGAAAGTAGCGAATTCGTGATGCCGCTGTGAACTTGAAAGTAGCAAACTCGAAATGCCGCTGTGAATGAGAATAGCCGCGTCGAACGGGCTTGTTTTGAAAGTAACGAACTCGGGATGCCGCTGCGAATGAGAATAGCCGCGTCGAACGGGCTTGTTTTGAAAGTAGCGAACTCGTGATGCCACTGTGAATGAGAATAGCCGCGTCGAACGGGCTTGTTTTGAAAGTAGCGAACTCGTGATGCCGCTGTGAATGAGAATAGCCGCGTCAAATGGGCTTGTTTTGAAAGTAGCGAACTCGTAATGCCGCTGTGAATGAGAATAGCCGCGTCGAACGGGCTTATTTTGAAAGTAGCGAACTCGTGAAGCCGCTGTGAATGACAATATCCGCGTCGAACGGACTTGTTTTGGAAGTAGCGAACTCAGGATGCCGCTGTGAATGAGAATAGCCGCGTCGAACGGGCTCGTTTTGAAAGTAGCGAACTCGTGATGCCGCTGTGAATGAGAATAGCCGCGTCGAACGGGCTTGTTTTGAAAGTAGCGAACTCGTGATGCCGCTGTGGATATAGTGAATTTGAATTTTCATTGTCACTGTTTTTGAAGTGAGCGGGTCCCGGGAGGAAGCCCCCTGCTGGTGTTTGAAGGAATAGTGAATTTTGAATCTCCACTACTCTTTTTTGGGATTTGAAGTGATGGTTTATGTGCCGCCGTTGAATTTGAATTTTGGAGGAAATAGCAAAATTTAAATTTTGCTATTACGTTTGAAGTGACGGTTTATGTGCCGCCGTTGACATTTGGATGAAATAGTGAATTTGGAATCTTCACTATTATTTGAAGTGACGGTTTATGTGCCGCCGTTGACATGTGAATGAAATAGTGAATTTGGAATCTTCACCATTAATTGAAGTGACGGTTTATGTGCCGCCGTTGACATGTGAATGAAATAGTGAATTTGGAATCTTCACTATTAATTGAAGTGATGGTTTATGTGCCGCCGTTGACATATGTGGTGAAAATAGTGGAATTCAATTTCCAACTATCATTTTGACAATGACACTTTTAATCGCCGTCGTTTGAAATTTGAAGAAATAGCGGACTTGAATCCTCGCTATTACTTTTTGAAATTTTGAAGGAAAATAGTGAATTTTGATTTCACTATTATTTTTGGAATTGGCGGTTTTGGTCGCCGTTTGTTTGAAATTTTCGAAAATAGCGAATTTAACTTTCACTATTTGCTTTTGTTTTTGAGGAAATAACGATTTTTAACATCGCCAATGAAAATCCGAATTTGGTTATGTGGAAATTGGGCTAAAGCCCAAAATTCGCTGAAAGAGTAAGGGACGCCTGATTGAGGCACGAGCCACCTGGCGAACCAAATGGGCTTCCCTTTTATCTGTAAAAAGACGAGAGGTTGGACTGCATCTCAATCCTCATTCATCTTCAACCTTCGACACAAAAACCCGCAAAAATCGCCATTGAAGGACCTTTGCTAGCTTCCACTCGTGCCATCAACAATAATGTCATCTCATGGTATGTATTTCCTCTTGAATCCATTTAAATTTGTTGGTCTTTAGCTTGATTGAATTAGGGCGGAATTTTACCCTAAAAAATCGAATTGGGCGTTTTTGATTGAACCCATTTCGAGTGAACTTGATGCTTGCATTAGGTTAGAAACCTGTTTAGGTGTATAAGGGTGCTTTTAGTTTGCATTTTGGTCCCCGTTCCCGCTCCCTATGCTTGAAAAACGTGAGTGAGGTGAGAAACCGTCTCATCTCGCAATGCCAAGCTTATTTGCTTGGGTAGTGGGTCCCACTAGGTTACATTGTAGTTGGGAAAACCCGTATTCGCCATTATGGACCTTCGTTGGGGTATTGTGGGCAAAATTGGAATTTTTGCCTTTTGTGACGGTCTTATGTCTGACAAAATAAGCGTCTGTTTGAGCTTGAATTGAGTCAGCTTGCCTTGAAATGGACCTTATTGGTAGTTTAGGTCACCTTGAGGCGTGATAAAATCACGTTTGCCTTTTTGCGGCCGTCTTTGAATTTTTGACCGGCTTGAGCTCAAATTAGCGTAGAAATTGCCTTTTTGAGCCGTGGAAAAAAATTTCGTTGTATTCGGAATGTATTTGGGTTTGTTGGCGGGCACTGTAGGGGTCTTGAAATGCCGCTTTTTTGTGGTTTTGACTCGTCTTTTGCTTGAAAAGATGGGCAAGTCGTTTTTTGTTTGTTTTTTTTGGATTGTTTTGTTGCTGTTGGATTTTGGGCGGGATTGCCCTTGTTTTGCTTTGCAGGCTGCTGTTTTTTTGTTGTTTTTTTTTCGATTTGTCCATTTCATGCCGTCGTAATGCCGAAATTTTGGCTGACGTTTTTTGTTTGTAGGAGAATATTCGGGACAGGCTGAGTCCCTTGCTGCGACTCTCGAGGAGTTGTTCGGGGCCGGGCCGGTTAGCACTCCGGCTACCACACCCGCCGTGGTTGTTGAGGACGTTACCGAGGAAGAGGGACCTCCTGAGCAGACCATTGGGGCCACAGGGGTCGTCGAGGAGCGTGAGGAGCCCGTTGTTGGGGCTACTAGTACTGGGAGAGCTCAGTCTGGGGCTGAGGTGAGTACCTCCGGGAGGAGGGTTTCTACGAGGCAGCGTCGTCCCCGGGCGACCAGACGGACGTTGCAGGACGTTGCCAGGGTTGTTGAGATGGGCCCTACCCACCACGTCGAGTCTCACGGCCATAAGAGACGGAGGGCGGAGACAGCCGAGGATGATGCCGACGTCGCGAGCTGGAGAGCCAGAAGGGTTACAGCCCCGCGCAGGTTGCTCTTGCGGGCGGCGCCTGCTTGGGCCGAGGGTTTCGACGGCAGCCAGTTGCTGCTTCGACTGGACAGAAACCTCTCTTACCGTGCTCACGAGGGCTTGGTGAGTCGTGTCCCTCGATTGAACTTTTGTCATTTTTGAATTGTCGGGCCTGAATCGACATTCTGACGTTGTTTGTTTTTGATTTCAGGAGATCGGCACCATGAGGACTTTCTCGGGCTTCTCCACCTGTCTGGGCTTCTACGACGTTCTCCGAGCTGGGGCGAGGGCGTTGATAGAGAGGTCGGCTTTTGGGCCGTTGGTGGCCGCTTGGCGGGACATTCAAAGGTCTTCGATTAGGGAAAACCTGTGTCTGATCCGCGCCATGTTGGATCGGTACTGGGACACGACGTCGTCGTTCCACATGGAGTTTGGGGAGGTCGGCGCGACTTTAGAGGATTTCGCCATGGTATCCGGCCTTCGCTGTGGCGAGTTGCCCATTGAGTTTACCGAGACGCCGGAGAGAGTGTCCTCTCCTGCGGTTACTGCTATGATCGGTACTGCTATGCCGGAACCTTCCGACGTCACTCCGTACTTGATCGCGAGTACGTACGTGAAGGACCACTTCACTGGGAGGGTGGCCGGTGTTACTCCAGCGCCGTTGGAGAGTCCGGAGGCGGAGGGTGAGGCCGACACGAAGGAGGCACGGCTATGGTTGTGGTACTTCTTGGGTGCCACGTACTTTGGTGACAAGGGTGAGCGCTTGTCGACCAAAGTGCTTCCTCTCCTTACTGACCTCGACACCTTGGGTCAGTTTGACTGGGTTACGCCGGCTCTGGCGAGATTCACCCGGTACTTGCGCGCGGCGGTGCGCCTGGAGTCAGTGGGGGCGGGTAGTGCCCCTGCTTTGGTTGGTCCCGGCCTCATTTTTGAGGTACGAGTATTTTTTGTAGTTTTTTTTTTGAGTTTGATTTTGATTTTGGCAATTTTTGAGAAATTGGCTGATTTGTGTTTGTTGTGTTTGATTACAGGCTTGGTTGTACGCTTACTTTACCCCTCTGCGTCCGGCGACTACGGACGGTGTTCCCTCGACTTACCCTGCCGTGAGGGGCTGGACGGTGGCTCGGAAGAAGTCGATTAAGTCGACTTACGAGGACTATAGGCGTCGCGTGAACATGCTCCGGATTGCTGACGTAAGTTCTTGTTCTCTTCTCCCCCTTCTTTGTAGAAATAGATAGAGATAAGATGACTAGGTAGCTTAGGAAGCCCCCAGTTAGCTGAGTAGCTTTGTTTTGAATGCAGTTTGTTGGGCGGCCCTGGGAGCACTACACGGGTGTGCCGGCTGCCATCAGGGAGCGTTTGCGGCCTCACAGCTCCCTGCGTCTGTACTTGGAGACGACGATTGAGCCGGTTTGGTACCTGGGCGAGCGTTTAGTTCGTCAGTGCCTCACCGAGACTTTCGTCGTACCGGTCGACCCGCCTAGGGTGCTGTTCCAGGAGTCGACTCCTGATGAGGTGGAGGAGCACCTTCACGGTCAGGGAGGTGAGGAGCTGCTGCTGTGCGATGTTGACTTCGACACCTTTCGGTTGTCGAGACTTGCTTAGTACCCGATCGAGGTATGTTTTCCTCTGTCCTTTTGTTTTCATTGCCTCTCTTAATAGGAGGGTTTGTCATCTTTGATGTGGACCCAAATGGCAGGGAGTTGACTTGCTGATGAGGAATCAGCCCCCAGCTTTCCCGACGGAGACCACTTTTCAGGGGCCGGGTGGCGAGCAGCTTCAGTTGCGCATACCGGAGCATGCGGTTGCCGAGGTGACCGAGGCTGGCATGGAGTGGAGGTTGATCGTCTTGAGGGTGAGTTCCTGATTCGAACACTTTCCTTGATCGTACTTTGCCTTACATTGTATTGAAGGACATTTTTGACTTGCAGGTGACGACCGTTAGTCATCAGGACTTGTGGCGGATGGCCAACCGCTGGCGGGCGCTTGCTGGTGACCTGGCTGCGAGGGAGGCTCGGCTTTCTCAGGTACTTTTTCTGTGTTGTTTTTGTGTATTTTGTGTTGTATTTCACGTTTTTAGATCTTGAGGATCTGTCATTGTGTTTTGTAGGGTACTGCGGATCCGGCGGAGCTTGATCGGGTCCGTGCTGAGTTGGAGGCAGCCAGATCGACGATCGAGGGCCAGGAGCTGGGTATCATTCGTCGGGACCAGGACTTGAGGCGTCGTGAGGACGAGCTGCGGAGTCGAGACGCGGAGATTGCCTCTCTCAGGGCTCAGTTGGCTGCGGCGGAGGAGCTCCGCGTCGTGTTGGAGCAGGAGACGCTGGAGAGTTCTCCGGAGAGGGAGTCTGAGCAGGTGGTGGTGTCTGCGTTGGCGGCGACTCTTAGTGAGACTAGGACTGGTCTGACGGGAGACGTTGAGTAGTTGTTATAGTTTGTCCGTATTTTGGACTCTTGTCTGTACATATTTACATTTTGCGTGAGGCGGTTTGTATATATGTGTTTTTGGATTGTGGCTCATTTTGTGATTTTTGGCTTTTTGTGTTGTGTTTCGGAGGAACGCTGTCGGCTGTTGATTCTCCTTTTTGCTTTGCATTAGTTCCTGCATCGTTAGTGTAGAGAAACAGGCAACAGATAGCACATATGCATAAACGCAAACACGTAGAAGCATTTGATTGAAAACACGTAAAGCATTTGATCGAAATCCAAAATTAACCAAGATGACATGAAGTTAAAATTGACATTTTGAAATGAATTTTGAAAATTCCGCGACAAATCGTCATGTTTGGAATCCAAAAGGGAAATGATTTGAAAATTTGAGCAATTAACTCGTGTCGCGAATTAAATTGCGTCGAAATTATTGAAATTAATTCGTGACTCAAAAAATTCAAACTCAAACCGTCGGGGATGAATCTTAGAAAAGGATTTTTGCGAGTGTATTTGTCTTTTGAGGTCAAGACTCGAATTTGTGAGTGCTTGATATTTTGAGGAAAATTGACGTCGTGTTATCAATTTTCGATTTTTTGATTTTTGATGGAAGATTGCGAAAAAGCGAAAATTTTTCGGAATTTTGACTGACATGGAAACGATCCATCGCGGATCGGGGCGACTAGCCCTTCCCCCCTTAAAAAAGAAAGAAAAATCCGTATGTTTTAAAGCTGCGTCTTGGAAACCGTGTCGGATTTCGTAAAACGCGAAAACAAGGAAATGTGAGTGTGAAGAAACACAAAAATGTCATGGATTATCCCGAAGAGGCGCGAGCTTCCTGGCGGGAGGTTTAAGGTGTCTAGAGAAAACACAAGTTGAAAAAGACAAGTTAACAGCGGGAATCCTGGGGAAGCCTCAAAGAGGGGCGAGCCCCCTGGCGATGGAAGCCAGCTTTCCTCCTTTTCTGAAAAACGCGCTGATCATTTTGTATAAATAGGGACGTTTGCGCTTCATTGTTTCACCATCCGAAACACAAAACCATCTCTATAAAACCTCTTCTTCTTCCACAAAAATATTTCATGGATGCTTTTGAGAACGCATTGCGACAATGGTGCCGGGATTTGTCGCCTCCCGAAAAGTATCAACTCGTTTGCATGGGAGTTGGTCAATTGTTGTTGCTTCGTCAAGTCAAGGTGCAACCTTCGTTTCTTGAAGCATGTTCTCAGTTTTGGGATTCGAAACATCATGTTTTCGTCTTCCCGATAGGTGAGCTTTGTCCTCTTGCCGAAGAAGTTGGAGCTGATGCGTGTCCTAAATATGATGTTTTACACCCCATTTTACACGCATTTCAGAGCTCATTTGTGTAGTTTTATGCTACTATTTGCCCCATTTCGTCTACTTTCGTATTTTTATGTAATATTGCAGATTTATGCGGAAATGAGTAGAAATTGAGCTAAATCCGTCCCCGAGTATCCTCCACTGCATTTGACGTAAAGTATTCACTCAAGGAACGAGCTTGGTGCGCACTTCGAGGTCCGGAAGACAAATCCACGAGAAGTTAGAAGCGGACTATCAGCTAAACCAGTCGATCGACCAGCCCCCTTTGTCGATCGACCAATCCACGACAAACGAGAAGCTACTGTTCAGTATTCCCAGTCGATCGACCGGCTTCAGTGGTCGATCGACCACACCGTTATTCTGACGTGAATAAAAAGATCGAGGAATAGAAAGCCCATAGTACGTTAGGTTTTGGAATAAGAATTACGTTGTATTCTATATAACGTAACCTAGTTTACAGATGAGAGCATCAAGTTATATACATTCAGTTTCATTCAGTTTTGATTAGCTTTGTTAATTAGGGTTCTTAATATTGTTGGGTAATCAATACAAATCGGTTTTCGGATCTTTCTTCTGCAATTTCATTCGGTATTATCCTGCTTTTATTTTCAGTTTATTACTTTATTTGCATTCATAGATATAGAATTGCTAGTTAGTATCCAAAGCCAATTATCGTTTATTGCTATTTGTTATTTGATTATTTCAAGCATGAATTCAATAGTTTATTTCGTTATTATTATTGTTGTTTTTATCAGTACCATGAGTAGCTAAATTAATTGTGCTAGGATGTAGGGAAACTGTAGGTTAGGCGGCATTAGAATTAATTTAGCCTGAAATCGCATGCCGGTCGATCGACTGGGCTTCCTGGTCGATCGACTGGCCACGTTGAGATTGCTTCGTTTTAATTGTTTTAATTGTTATATTCGACGAATCGAGTGCACGCGACTAGTTGAATACCTAGGATTTGATCGGCCCAATAAAGATCGAAAGATAGGGAAGGGAAATAGCCTGCCTAGTTAAGACGACTAGATTAATTAGATCGAAAGATAGATTAATTTAGACTTATAAATCACTTTTCAGGACGAAAGTTAGCGTTGGTGATATTAGGGGCCTGTAGGTAGATCGAAAGATGCTACCTGTTAAGAATGGACCGAGAGGACTTCTTATTTACCCGTCTCACGTGATTGTTTTAGACTTACTTAGTATGCTGCCGCCGAAACTACAGTGAACCGACCATCCTAGTACCCTTTTTATATTTGATTTCTTACATTTTTTTAGCTTAGTTTATTTTTCATTGCCTTTAGTCATAGATCAACTCAAATCAAAACCCCCATATCATTGTTACCTTAAGACCGAAATTAAGACAGCTAGAAATTACGTTTGCCTCCCTGTGGTTCGACCCGACCGCCGCTAGCTATAGTTGTAGTTTGTGAAGGAAATGTAGATCTATATACATACTAACATACTCATATATGTTAAATTAATTTGTCATAAAATTAAATATGAATGTTATGCATGCAAACAAATAAACAAAATAGAGAAGAAATCACATTCTTACATTGATGTGTCGGTTTTATGGGCAAAATAAAGAAATCTCCTTTTCTTTTGTTCTTGAGATTTCCTTATGGATGAACCAAGATCCAAGTGTAGGATCTCTCCCTAAGCTTTATACCCAAGGCTTACCCTTAATCAAATTAATATTATATGAGCTAGTAGAATATTAATCTTGTGAAAAATTGAACCAAAATGTTTGGTTTTTGGGTTCTCAAAACCGGTTGAGAGAGAGGGATTTTTAGGTGTTTTTATCTTTCTAAAACCTTAAGAAGTGAGAATGAATAATAATAGATTATTTACACTAATGCATGTAGTGTTTTTATCAAAAATAAGACAAAAATCCTTTTGTCTTTCCTAGGGTGAAACCGGGTAGGAGGGAAGAAAGGGGGAAGAGAATTACCCAATGCATGCCCTTGTTTGCCTTCACAATGCAAACTAGGGTTGCATGGCTATGCTCATTTAGAATGATTGTGTTTACCACTTGTTTAATCAACCATAATTAGCCTAAACCACCTCCCATTTTCGGCACTTATGTTAATATGGATTCCATATTATTTTTGTCAAATGTCAATATGTCACATGTCATATGTAACATAAATTGTTATGTATTTTTAACATATTAAAAATCAACGTATTAATAAAAATACGTCATATACAACAATCAACTTAGTAATTCATAATTACTTGTACCAAAATATTTCACCAGTTTATAAATCGTATTTATAATAATTCATTCAATTCAATCGTTTCTTTAAACAATAATTTCATCCGAGTAATGATACAATTCGAATACTCATACCGTATCTCATTTAAACACATTTCAATTTGATACGTAAATTTTACTTCCAAAATCGTCCGTCAATTTTTCAAGTAATTTAATTAATTCGTAACATTATACGATTAATTAAATGATCAATTAAGAGTGTTGCCTTATAGGTATGACCTAGGGGGTCAACTGATCACCACCGTCACACGACAGTAATGTCAAACTCTAGTCAGCCAATCATTACCTATATATGTTGACCAGTTGACAGTAAAAATACTTCCCAATTGTATTCTTTAAAATGAGATTTAAAAATGATATTTAAATCATGTAATCGCACTATTGTTGAGGACACATTTCCCAACAATCTCCCACTTGTCCTCGACAAGTGTGCGTCACCAATTCTCTTGTCCTATTACTATCTCCCACTCAATGCAAGGTGTCTTTCAGGTCGTACTTGCAAGTGATCATATCGAGAGTGGTTTCCTCGATCTGGAGAATAACTGTTTTGACCGGATTTATCCACTCTGTATTCCTTCCGAGCGTGGCCACGCATTTCCAGTTCATTACTCCTCGAGTGGCCCTGAGATATTGTTATAACCCTGACTAGGGGTGGACAATTCCTATCGCACTCATTCCCTTCGACTAGCCACAGCCATCATAACCCAAAATATGCCCATTTGACCCGATTTACGAAGGTCGTAGTAACACAAATCAAAGTTAATCTGAAACTGTGCCATCTTAGGTGAATAGTATTTAGTCAAAAGAATCGACTCATCTGAATACTATAGTAGCTCTCTGTAATACCCGCCCTTTTAGGGAGCCTTTGACCATCGTTGACTGTCCTTGGGAGCGGGAGTAATCTTAGAAAAGTATGCCAAAACCATCTTGGGGTGCGTGTTAAGAGTGGTACTCGATAGAGTAGAGGCTACTCGATCGAGTAGCTACGTTACTCGATCAAGTAGGGGGCTACTCGATCGAGTATGTTGGGTACTCGATCGAGTACCGGGTTTTCAGCGAGGGTTTTATATCGCGTTTTGTTAAATCCGCAAATCACTTCCGCCACTTTCCTCCTATCCTTCAGTCGACCCTTTTCCCTTCCCTTCACCTCAAAACCTCCATGGAAGCCTTTTTGAAGATCCTTGAACCTTAGGAAGGCATCACTTGTGTCGGGTAGCGGTCTCTTGCTGAGTTTTCTCCCTTGTGAGTATGTCTTAAGCATCATCTGTGCCTTTGTTCTCTATAGTTAGGGTTTGCTTGTTAGTAATAGATATTTGTGTGGTGGTTATAGGCGTTGCTTGCTCGCTGGATATGTTGTTTGTCAGCATGGATTGGTTGCAGTTGCTTAAAGGTAGGTTCGCCTACTCAGTTTCTGTAGATGGTCTAGTGTGTCGGTCATTATGATAGAGTTGTGGTTGTTTGATATAGTAATTGCATTGTGACGATTGTGTTTGTGGTTGTGATCGTTGGTGATGGTTTGCGAGGCGTGGCCTCGGCTGAGTGGGGTCACTTGCGGGAGTGGCTTCACGCCCTAGTTTCGCCCTCCGTGGAACCCGCCACGAGAGGGGATGTGCACATTAATGGACAGGGTTATCGCTCGATTTGATGAGCGGGGATTTGGTGGGTACGGCTGCGGTCCCCCACTGGCAGGGCTAGTCCAGTGGACAGTCAGTGACAGAGTTGGTTGGTTTATTGTGATTGCGTTTGGGACTGATAGCATTGTTTGTATTGATAATTGTAGTTGCCGTTGTCTTGTCTTATCTCAGTACTGACCTTGTGTGGTTGTTTGTTTGTTATGTGTCTGCCGTGATCCCTTATGGTGAGCAGTCGGTCTTAGCAGGTGTTGATGTTGTTGATGGCTGAAGTCCGGGCAGGGATGAGTCTTCACGAGATATGATGGTCATAGCGAGTAGTCTTGAGTTGTACCTTTTATTTCGTTTGTTGGTTTAAAACACTTGTAATATGAGTTAATAGTTCTTTTATTGACGTTTGATAATTACTTTCCTCGGGCAACCGAGATGGTAACGCCCTTATATGCTAAGGAAGGCCTAGTTAAGGCTCCTCTGAATATGGGGATGTTACAAAGTGGTATCAGAGCGACGATTTTGGAACCTGTAACAAATGAACATAATGAACGTAGGGAGTCTAATAAAATGAACCTGGTGTATGTGTAATGGGAGCCCCAGCTGATGCTAGATTTTGGGTGAGTAGGCGCCCTCATTTCAAAATCTTGGCCCCATGACACTTAAGCCAGTCACATGGTACGGGAATGTGGAGTCCGTGAGTCTATGTGTGATATGTATGTTAATTGTGTCGGAGCTACCTCCGGTTAAGTCTTTGTTAGAGCTAATAGGGGTATGATAGTGATATATTAGACCGTGTATGGTAATTGTCGATGAGGTTATTGAGGTTCTTTGAGTGATTAGTGAGCTTATATAATGGCTATGAGATATGTGACGAAAGTTTACGTGATAGAAATGCGTGAAAATGTGGAATTGAATGTTGTGACATGAAGAGCGAACATGTAGGTGTTTGTTATAAGGTAATGATGACGGAAGTCATATACGAGTTTATAAATCCACGATAATCCCTATGATGATAGTTATAGTATAGTAGAGTTATAATTCGAGACATAGCATATAGTAATGCGTTTATGCCTACTTGTTGGTTGAAATTTTTCCGCTGCGTAATGTGTGATTCGTACCAAAATGAATTGCTTATGATAGAATGTGAAACATGGTAGATTACTTTGTTTTGAAAAGTATGCATTTAAGTGGTACGTGAAAGAAAGAACTAATGTTAATTATCCGCTTCAACTTGAAGTAAACACGAGTTTAGTAGTAACATGTAAGGTAAGTTTAAGTGTAATAAAATGACACGACTAGGTTTATAAATAACTCGGTGACAGGTAAACCGAGTTGGGTAATTTGTATAGCGTAATGTGACATGTCTCTTAGTTGTTGAAGGATTGCATTTTGCGCAACAATGGTTGTAAAACGTGATTGAATGTGATAATTAGTGCCGAATCCCGAACTTAGTTTGGAATCGACACGCGGTGTTGTTTTGCAGGTATCTTCAAGTTACTTAGTGTTTCTGACCGAGTACTTAACTCTACTTGACCGAGTGCGAGTGCTTACTAGACCGAGTAGACCTCACTCGATCTAGTTAGGAAGCTATAACGTCGGGATGTGGGAAAATTCCTGCAGATACTCGACGATTTAACTCCTACTCGATCGAGTAGGGTGGTACTCGATCGAGTACCCCAGGCACTCGATCGAGTAGGTTACTGTACAGCGAATCCTACAGGTTTTCATAAAACCCCTATTCTTCTATTTCTTTCCCATTCTCCTCATTCTTCCTCTATATTTCGAAACATCTAAACCTAATTCCTCTCAAAATCTCTCATTCTCTTGGGTTAGTAGTGAATCTTGGGGTTGATTTCTTAGTTTAATATCGTTTCTTTACTTTGCTATTTAATCAAGGTATGCTTTTCTTCCCAATTTACATTATTTATTGAATTGAATGTGTTAAAATAAGGATAAAAGTCTGAAATTTTCGATTAATATGAATAGATAGTTGCTTTTGATAGTTGAAATATGATTCACATGCCTCCTTTCCATGTTTGTTGGTGACTAATTGCTGTAAATTAGATTAGGAATTGCAAAAAGTGAACCCGAAATTTCTAGGGTTTCCAAAATTGAAGTCGATTTTTGATTGTTTTACAATGGTTAGATGGTAGAATTGAGCCTTAAGTATTGTTTATATCATGTTGGAGGATAGATTTTGATGATTTTACCTTAGAAAGTTGCCTTAAAACTCCGTCTTAAAAGTGCCTCAAGTGGAAATTCGTGACTTATAATTGAAATTTGCTGTGGTACATGACTGTTTAGGTGAAGATTCGACTTCAATATGATAATAGAGATGGTAATTGATGAAAATATGCCCAAATTGTCACAGTTGTAAAGACCGTCTGAAAATTTTAATTGAGTTGCTAGACATAATATGAAGGTGATGATGATATGTTATAAGTTATTCTTGTTCATGAACTAGTAAGAATGCCTCACATGTGATTAGAAGTGTGTCTGGAATAACCTTAGAATCATGCTAGGATATTGGAATTCGTTGAACATGTGTATTCACCATGATAAATTCTTCATAGCTGTGATTTATAAGTAGCAATAATCTGAGCTTATATGACAAATTTTGGAAACTGCTGGTGAACGTGTGTACTTAGCTTAATATTCAAAGTTAATGGCATAAATTGCGTGCTTCACATGCTGAAAGTTGTTGATAAATTGGTGTGCTTAACTGAATATGTTGAATTCAAATTACATGAAGTATATGTTTGCATGTTTATACAAATTGTTTGAACATATGCCTAAAGCAGATGCCGAGACTGAACCTTGGAACCCGCCAAAGTAAACGGGGGAGGGGTGATCCACCTGAGAGGAGGGAAGCTAGTGGACCGGTGGTACCCGCAGTTTCCGAATACCCTTCTGTTGTTTTTCTTGACTTTAAGCAAAGAGAGCGTTTTGTAGCCTTACAAAAACGCAAGATGAGACCTACGAGGTGTATAGACACCACCGTGTTAGAGGAGTTGGAGATAGAGACGGATGTCCATCACATTTTCGAGACCTTGGGTCTTCTTGGGTTGTATAGGCTGAGGAAACATTCTTACCCTTTTCTCACCTTGGAGTTCATGAGCTCCTTTCTCTATGACCCATCGGGCCAGACTGTTGAGTTTAGGTTGATGAACACTAGTTTTCTGTTGACAATGGATTTGTTTGCTTCTCACCTTGGGTTGGCCAAGCCTCCCAAGGATTCTATCACCGATATCGCTGCCGAGTGCGGTGTATGCCGTCTGTTGCCTTGTCTGACCGGGAAACCAGCTCCTACCTCGAGCAGCATGCTGATTAATGACGTTCAACATGTTACCTTGAGGGTCTTTCTCCGTTCTCTTTCGAACCTCCTTTATGACAGAAAGGATATCAGTAAGCTGAATAATCATGAGGTTTTGCTTCTAATGTCGTATCTCAACCCGGAGCGAGCCAGGAAAGTGGTCTTTAATGCTCCTTTTATGGTTTGTGCTGCCCTTGCCTTGATGGCTTCTTCCTCTTCCCGGTACCTGAGTTGTGACGCCATCTCCACTCGGTTAGCTGAAAAGCTAACCTCCTTCGAGGCTTCTTCGGATTACGTGCCTTTAGCTACTCCTGTGCCCACCATGGACCGTGAATACTATCTTGACCTGAAGTGGTTGAGGACTTTGGCGGACGGTGGCCTAGCGTGGAGGGTGTGGGGCATGAGTTGGATGAAAATTCCAGCTCCTCAGCACCTCCCACCGACAGAGCCCTTAGAGCCGGCAGTGGTGGCTGTGGATGTGGACGATGAGGAGGAGGAGGAGGAGGAGGATGAGGATAGACCCCGCCAGCTGCAGACCTATCTCATCGATGACACCATCCTCGAGGTGATGCCGGAGCCGACAAAGGGCGAGAATGCGGGAGTTGCAGTGGTGGAGAGACCCAGAGTGGGGAGGGGACCCCGCCGAGTGAGGGAGAATGCCTCGGAGACTAGGCCACAGCCGGTAGCGCCACAGCAGCAGCAGCATCCTTTTCCGTGCTACCCTTACCTTGACACCCCGGAGACGCGATCCAGCTACTTGGCAGAGAGAGTGTCATCCACCTTGACACTCCGGAACATGCACGAGATGGCGTACGCTCAGAGGATAGGGACCGAGGGACCTCACCCGGTTTGGTGGAGTGGAGTTGGGGACTACTCAGGGGTTTTCCATTCCTACGGAGTGGAACAGTCGACGTGGGGGACACCTCAGTCCTTCGCCTACGGTGGCTTGACCCCATGGTACGTGACCCCAGGAGCAGGAGCAGGAGGTGATGCGGGTGTGGGTTCATCAGGTGCGGGTATGGCTGGAGGTGGTGGTGGTGATGATGAGGTGATGTTTGAGCAGCAGCAGCAGCAGCAGCAGCAA
Source organism: Silene latifolia (assembly GCF_048544455.1). Lineage (NCBI taxonomy): Eukaryota > Viridiplantae > Streptophyta > Magnoliopsida > Caryophyllales > Caryophyllaceae > Silene > Silene latifolia. Next base: position 93,144,510 of record NC_133533.1, read on the forward strand.
GAGTGATACTCCTTGTTTCTATCTTTGTTCATGATCCTTAGTAGTAGTTGTGGTTGGTAGCGTGGTTAGATTTTCGGTTGTTTTTGGTTGAAACTTTATTTATGAACTTGTATCGTTAGGCCATAAGGCCGGATTTGCTACTTTAACCTTTTTGCAGGATGACTGAGAGTCGGGGCATCATCCCGACTCAATTTATGTGATAGTCATGTGTATATATGTTGGTCTATGACAGGTTGTGTAAGGCACTTGGCCTGCAGGTACTCGATAGAGTACCCCACACTCTATCGAGTAGCTGCAGGAAAGGAAGAGAGAAAGCAATCTGAACTCGGGCTACTCGATCGAGTAGCCAAGACACTCGATCGAGTAGCATGGCACTCGATCGAGTACCGTTACCTACTCGATCGAGTAGCACTGTTACAGGAGGTTTTCGAAAATTAAAAATGTTCAATTGTTTTATAATTGCGAGTTTAATATTTAAAGTAGTTGTGAGTGCGTAGTAACATCTTTGAACCGTTAATTTCATATGTTGCAAGTCGTGATTGAAGTTTTATTGTTGGGGTTGGTGCCCTTAACAGTTAGTGCAAGGACTTATAAACCTCTAAAAGGATCAAAGGGCATACTTTGGTATTATTATCAGTTGATCCACGTTTATCAATAACGGTTGGCTTGCTAGATAAGTTTGACGTTATTGTCATACAGATGGCGGTGATCAACTGGTCCCTAAAAGTCACACCTATAGGATACGTTCGAGAGATGTGACGGTATGAAAATACAAATCATGTAGATGCCAAAATCGACTAACCAGTTAGTCCGAGTTATTTGACTAGTAATTAGTCAAAAATATGATGTTGAGATATTATATTTAATACGGATTAAATATTATGGGCTAAGGCGAATTAACCAGTTAATTCGTAAAATTAAATATAAACGATTTATATTTAATTAAATGTATATTGAATATAATTATACAATACTGTTTTTTTGACGGACACGTATTAATAATTCAGCTAACCCGTATTATTAGCTGATGCCTTAATTTCCGATAACCGATAACAGTTTATAATCAGACCGTGTCATATGCATTTAGCCATTGGGATTCGGACCACGAGTTCAAGTGAAGAGGAAATCAAAAAGCCCACGGGCTCTCCTCATACTCGGTTTGGCCGAAACACACAAAAGGAGAGCTCCTCTCCTTTTGTGACCTAGACAATTCATTTTACAGAAAACTAGGGTTTTGGAGACAGTTTCTCTCAAACCTAGATCTCACATCTCGAAAACCTCACATCGCTTCTCCCAATATTGCAAGGCAATCTGAGAACACCATCTAGCCAAGGGCATATCTCGGACAAGTCTTGGGTGCAACAATTAGGAGGGAATCTCGTTTGATTTCTCGTTTTACGCCGCACTATAAAGGACCCGAGGTTAATTCTTGTTCCTTATCGTTTCTCTATTGTTTTTATGTTTTATGACGATATTCGCATGTTAAATTTACGTTATAGTCCTACAATTAAAGGGTAGTATACGGATATTAACCTACAAGTGGTATCAGAGCGAGGCCACGTAAATTTTCTATGTGTTTTTCATAAAACGATTTGAGACGATCATGTTTTGTCTAGAAAACCGTGCGGCCGGAATTTTATTTCATTGTTTTCTTTTTTTTGTAAACCGTGTCATGTTTACACACGGCTGATCTTTTGTTTTCGATTTGTTTTTACATATTGTTGTTTTATACGGAAATTATAACAATATGTCATGTTTTGGAAATTTATAAAATTGTTTTGATGTGTTTTTGATCAATTTTACGATTGCTTTGTTTCATCAAAACAGTTTTCACGAGGGTTTGATGTTTTCAGAAAGTTTTATGCTCGATCGACCATGTTTTTAATCGATCGAGTGTTTTTTCTGTCTTGTTTTTGCTCGATCGAGTCCCTGTTGTACTCGATCGACCCTGTTCCAAAACCTTTTGCTCGATCGAGTCCCTGTTGTACTCGATCGACCCCTTTCAAAACCCCTCTGCTCGATCGAGTTGTCCTCGTACTCGATCGAGCAGATTTGCTGATAAAGGTACTCGATCGACCACCAGTTTAGTCGATCGAGCACCTCCTGTTTAGCACACCCCTCGATCGACTTGTAATTCAGTCGATCGAGCCCTTTTGTCCCTCGATCGAGCACTTATGTCCCTGGATCGAGGGATTTCGTCTTTGACAGCTTTGAAAATTTGTTTCTTTTGATTTAAATTTTCTTTTGGCTCCAATATGTACTTTATACGGATATAGTACACTCGCTATGATTGTGAAACGGTTCACACACGCACCATTAAGTTATTTTAAAGCGTTTTTAAAGTAACGGATTGTAATGGATTAAAATTAAATGATAGAAGCGGTTTTATCACATGAATTTTAATCATTAAAAGGTGGTTTGGATAAATTTAACATAATTACGGAATTATGTCACGAATGAATTTGTTTTTAGTTGATGCATTTTTATTTATCGTTTATCTTGAATGCCGTGAATGCCTTTTATTACGTATTTAATTTTTGCAAACGGTTGTAACTTAGTGTGGCCTTAGTAGAGCGTGTTACCGTAATGATGGAACACGGTCTTGGTTGTATTTTGAGATCTCGTATCTCCGTTTTGGATTTTTCACTTGTAATTACAGTTTTTAATTAGAATGTAAATAGGTTTATATTTTGTAATTTTAATTGTAATTTTTGAGAAGACCAATGATGGAGACCGGATGCTCACTCCCGCTACTTGGATCAAGATGGAACATCAAGACAAGCTTTTCGGGTCCAACGATGGATTCCAAAGTTGTATTATGTTCTTTTACTAGGATAGGCCACACTAGGACCTTTTTATTTACGTATTGCATTCCTTTATTTATTTTTCGTAACGATAATATGCATCATATTCCGCCTAAAAACCAAACCACCTAATTATTGCATGAAAACTGACACATATAGAGGTCACGAGTTAGTTTTTTTTTTACATTCGTATGTCACACGATCATGCTAAGCCATCATCTAAATTGATTCATTCACGCAGACGCTAGTTATTCGTTCACTTAAAATGAATTATAATTAAGTTGATGGGATCTTCCTCGTATAAACAAAAATTTAGAACGGTCTTTATAGGTCAAACTCCAATGAATCCCTTCTTCGTCGGTAGGCATAATATGACCCCTTCTACGTCGGGTAAGTTGGAACCGATTGACCTATTTTATCTCAACACTATGGTCACTCGTACGATCCTGTGACTGTGGTGGACTATAGATAGGATTTACGGAAATCTATCGACCAAGAGTTCTTCCGGAAGAATTAGCTAAACAGTTGGCTTATCAATTTACAGAAATTGAGTCTTGGGATCACTTGTATCATTCTTGAGGGAGATCAATTATGCAAGTGCGAGAGTCTACATGTTTAAAATGAATTTTAAATAGACTTAAATCACCTCGATGAGTTGCTTATTTCGTTTTGTTTTTCTTCCTTTTCAGTGTAGAACACGAACATTTAAACTGCTAATAACATAATGGCTGGCCGTGAGGACGACCCAATGCCAAGTGTCACTTTGGACCGTGAGTCCTGGCTTCGGATATTCATGGATCAGATGAATCAGTCTACTCGACTGAAGAATGATGGATCAAACTTCACGGACTGGGAGGCGGCATTAAGGAATGCTGCCATTGCTGATGGGAAGCTCAAATATCTGATTGAGCCCATCCCACCAAACCCAGGCCCCACGACTGAAATTAACAAAATCGACAAGTATAACGATTTCGCCATGGAAGCGGGTGCGGTAAAGAACGTACTTATTTTTGCAATGGAATCCAATTTGCAGAAATGCTTCATAGCTCAAAGTGCAAACAAGATTTTCACTACACTCACTAGGGAATTCTCAAAAGCACCGAGAATCGTGACCTATGAGCTTACCACTCGCTTCTTTGATGCGAGACTCGAAGGGCCAACCAGTTAGCCCACACATTCTCGGATGATTGAGAATGTCGAGAAGCTGGAGACCTTTGATTGTAAGATCAGCGAGAACATTGTTATTGACCGCATACTTCACTCACTCCACGATGGTTATTCGCAATTTCGAGCGAATTACTATATGAATGATTTGAAGAAAACTCCCCATGAACTGCACTCCCTCCTCGTACAGACCGAGAAGGACATGAAGTTCAGTGGGAGCATGAAACAAGATGTTCTCGTTGTGTCAAACAAGGGCAAGGGTAAGGGCAAAGTTCAGCCAGGCCTAGCAGTAGGCAAACCGAAGTTTAAGAAGTCGGGATCAGGTAAGAGTGGGCCTGGTGAGGCAAGTAACTCATCAGGCGCGACAAAGAGCAAGACCGAAAACATGGAATGCCATCATTGCCACAAGACTGGGCATTGGAGGCGTACATGTCCTGTTTATCATGAGGACATAAAAGCAGGTCGCGTTAAACCTGTTGGTATGTCTTCTCCTTCTATTTTTATTCATATGATTGAGATTAACCACGCAAGTTACGGAACTTGGGTACTTGATACTGGTTGTGGTTCTCATCTGTGTAATCATGTGCAGGGCCTCCGAAATCTCAAGCCTCTCGTAAAGGGTGAGGTTGACCTGCGTGTTGGGAATGGAGCAAGAGTGGCTGCCATCTCAAAGGGAACATATGTGATCCAGCTTCCTAGCGGATTTGAGTTATCATTATATGATTGCTATTATGTACCCAGTCTTTCTAAAAACATTATTTCTGTTTCTGCACTTGATAAACTTGGTTTTTCATTTGTAATTGAGAATAATACTTGCATTTTCTCTTTACACAATATGATTTATGGCAAGGCAGTCTCCATGAATGGAATTTATGTTTTAGATCATACCACGGAAATATTACACGTAATGAATAAAAGGTTAAAGGTTGGTGACAAAGATCAAACGTATCTATGGCACTGCCGTATGGGACACATTAATGAGAAACGCGTAAAACAGCTCATCAAGTATGGGGCTATCTCGGCCTTTGATTTTCAATCATTTGGCACGTGTGAATCATGTCTCATCGGTAAGATGACTCGTATTTCCTTCAAAGGTGTTGGAATGCGCGCTGCTGACCTATTAGGACTCATACACACGGATGTATGTGGCCCTATGTCAATCACCGCACGAGAAGGCTATAGATATTTCATCACTTTCACGGACGATTTGAGTAGATATGGCTATGTCTACTTAATGAAGCACAAAAGTGAATCCTTTGAGAAATTCAAGGAATACCAAAATAGGTTACAGAACCTATTAGGTAGAAAGATTAAAACACTACGTTCGGATCGTGGTGGCGAGTATCTTTCTCACGAGTTTGATCAACACCTCAAAGACTGTGGGATTGCCTTACAGTTAACTCCACCTGGAACACCTCAATTGAATGGTGTGTCCGAACGGAGAAATCGAACACTACTTGATATGGTTCGATCCATGATGAGTCACACGGTTTTACCTGATTCGTTATGGGGTTATGCTCTTATGTCAGCCGCTCTAATACTTAATCAAGTCCGTCTAAAGTCATGTGACAAGACTCCATATGAACTATGGAAGGGAACGGTCCCTAACTTGTCCTTTATACGGGTTTGGGGCTGCGAGGCTTATGTCAAGTGGAGACTCAAGATAAGCTCGCCCGCGATCGGTCAAGACATACTTTATAGGTTATCCTAAAGGAACACGTGGTCATTACTTCTATTCGCCAACCGAACAACGCGTTTTTGTTGCGGCTAGTGCGACATTCTTATAGAAGGAATTTCTCGAGAATGCAAAGAGTGATAGAACCTTCGACCTGTCGGAGATTCCAGAACCAAACACCGAGCAACTATTGGAGGAACCTGTTCCTTCAATCCCGGCTGCGGTGAATATTCCTGAGGAACCTAGGAGGTCGGGAAGAGTCTCTATTCCTCCGGACAGATACATTGGTATGGTCGAGGAACATGACATAGATGACGTTCTACTCTTAACGAGTAGTGAACCCGCAACCTATAAAGGTGCCATGACTAGTTCTGACTCAAAGCTATGGCTTGAGGCCATGCAATCCGAGATGGACTCCATGTATGAGAACAACGTCTGGGATCTTGTTGACTTACCTGCTAAGGTTCGTCCCCTTCAATGCAAATGGCTTTACAAGATAAAGCATTCTGTGGAAGGTCAACAAGATATCCACAAAGCACGACTAGTTGCTAAAGGTTTCACCCAAGTGCCAGGTTTGCACCACGATGAGATTTTTGCACCCGTAGTCATGCTGCGTTCCATTCGGATTATCTTAGCGATCGCCGCTTTTCATGACTATGAAATTTGGCAAATGGACGTGAAAACCGCCTTCTTAAACGGCTTTTTGGAAGAAGAGTTGTACATGGTACAACCCGAAGGTTTCATTGATCCAGTACATCCTAAGAAAGTGTGCAAACTTAAGCGTTCCATTTATGGACTTAAGCAAGCATCAAGGAGTTGGAATCATCGCTTCGACCAAGTGATAAAAGAAAATGGATTTACTCGATCGGTCGAGGAACCATGTCTATATATCAAGTCGAGTGGGAGCAAGATTGTCTTCCTAATATTGTATGTTGACGACATACTCCTGATTGGGAATGACATACCTCTCTTAACTTCGGTGAAAGTATGGTTGAAAAACCATTTCCAGATGAAAGATCTGGGAGAGGCACAAAGAATTCTAGGCATCCGTATCTATCGAGATAGATCACGACGGATGTTATCTCTCGATCAGAGTCTTACATAGACAAAGTCCTAGAGAGATTCAGTATGACTAACTCCAAGAAGGGGTTTCTTCCCATGGCTCCAGGGGTGCATTTGAGCAAGTCTCAGGCACCAGAGACACCGGAAGAGAAAGAGCGCATGACACGGATTCCTTATGCTTCGGCAATAGGATCAATCATGTATGCCATGATATGCACACGTCCGGACGTGGCATATGCATTGAGTATGACAAGTCGATTCCAACAAAGATCCAGGTGAATCACATTGGATGGTTTGTCAAGAACAATCTTAAGTACCTACAGAGGACTAAAGATTGGGCATTGACTTATGGATCGAAATGACTCAAATCTCGACCGGATTCGTTTTTACTCTTAATGGCGCTACGATCACCGGGAAGAGTTCCAAGCAAAGTGTTACAAAGAGATTCTACGACGAGTCCGAGTACTATGTTGCGTCTAGACATGTACAACGGAAAGCTCATCTAATCCGGGATTACGTGGAGCAAAAGGAAGTAGTGATAGAAAAGATTGCTACAGATGATAACATAGCAGATCCTCTCACTAAAGCATTACGACAAGATAAGCATGAAGGGCACGTAAATTCCATGGGAATCGAACGTGTTCCTGAGTTGTAGTACTCTTTTATGGATCAGATTCATTCTCTCTTGTACTCTATACGACATCATCGTTTTGATATTTTATATATATTTTGTTTTTCATGTGGAATTGTACGACAATTTTGAACACCACAAAGTGAACCGAACAAACATCATATCTTTTTAGTCCTTAATTGCCCACATGAGCTGATAACTCGGCAATTATTTTGTGACGTTGGTTGATGGTGGGTTCAACGAGCCATAAGTCAACCGGTTGACCGACCAATCACGAGGGCGAGTTATACGGATATCTCGTAGGACACCATTGTGACATCGACGTGGAGTCCTAAATGTTTTATAACATTCGCGGCCCGGTCGTGGATAGGACTTCCATGGTGATCCTAAGAGTCGATTCTTTTGACTATCGACTGTCTCTTGAGACTACGGCAGATTTTGGGTGACTTTGGTTTCTTTCTCACGGTCATCCGTAACAGGGGGCCAAGTAGATTTTTTCTGGGTCATTTCATGCTGTGCTTAGATCGGAAGGAGTCGAGTTGAAGGAAATATTCAGCCTTTATCGTGTACTCGATATTTCTCGGGGCCACTCGAGGAGTCAGAATCGAAATGCATGGCCATGCTCGGATACGGATTCGTTTTATCAGTTAAGTTACTCTCTAGTCGGGGAAACCACTCTAGATACAGATCGATTGTAAAATACGACCTTTGCGGATCCGGATCTGCAAATTGTTTTACATTGAGTGGGAGAAATTTTAAATGAATATGAGAATCGGTTATCGCACATACACTTGTACGGACAAGTGGGAGTTTGTTGGAGCTTGTGTCCTCCAGTTAGTGCGGATAACGTCATTGCACATGCACTTGTACGGACAAGTGGGAGCTTGTTGGGGTTGGTGCCCTTAACAGTTAGTGCAAGGACTTATAAACCTCTAAAAGGATCAAAGGGCATATTTTGGTATTATTATCACTTGATCCACGTTTATCAATAACGGTTGGCTTGCTAGATAAGTTTGACGTTATTGTCATACAGATGGCGGTGATCAACTGGTCCCTAAAAGTCACACCTATAGGATACGTTCGAGAGATGTGACGGTATGAAAATACAGTCATGTAGATGCCAAATCTGACTAACCAGTTAGTCCGAGTTATTTGACTAGTAATTAGTCAAAAATATGATGTTGAGATATTATATTTAATACGGATTAAATATTATGGGCTAAGGCGAATTAACCAGTTAATTCGTAAAATTAAATATAAACGATTTATATTTAATTAAATGTATATTGAATATAATTATACAATACTGTTTTTTTGACGGACACGTATTAATAATTCAGCTAACCCGTATTATTAGCTGATGCCTTAATTTCCGATAACCGATAACAGTTTATAATCAGACCGTGTCATATGCATTTAGCCATTGGGATTCGGACCACGAGTTCAAGTGAAGAGGAAATCAAAAAGCCCACGGGCTCTCCTCATACTCGGTTTGGCAGAAACACACAAAAGGAGAGCTCCTCTCCTTTTGTGACCTAGACAATTCATTTTACAGAAAACTAGGGTTTTGGAGACAGTTTCTCTCTGAAACCTAGATCTCACATCTCGAAAACCTCACATCAGTTCTCCCAATATTGCAAGGCAATCGGAGAACACCATCTAGCCAAGGGCATATCTCGGACAAGTCTTGGGTGCAACAATTAGGAGGGAATCTCGTTTGATTTCTGTTCTTTACGCCGCACTATAAAGGACCCGAGGTTAATTCTTGTTCCTTATCGTTTCTCTATTGTTTTTATGTTTTATGACGATATTCGCATGTTAAATTTACGTTATAGTCCTACAATTAAAGGGTAGTATACGGATATTAACCTACATTTATAAGCGTATTTGTCACAATTAGTGAAGCGGTAATAACTTCTTGTTACTTTAATATTGCATACGCCTCATTACGATCTATTTAACGGAGTTGTAACTTCACCTATATTTGTGCATACCATTTTAACGTGTGTTGTCAACGGTGACTAGTTATTCCGGTGGCTTGTGTACGATTTCTAATTTAACGAGTATATAGTTAGCGAGTAATGTCCACAACAAATAAGATGGTTTTCTTTAATGTTAAGATACAAATAATAAGTAATACGCGTTGATATTTGGGTGGTGAACTTCGGGGACGAAGTTCCTTTTTCGAGGGGAAGAGTAATGTCGCGAAATAAAAAGGCTGTTTTTGAATAATGCTTTGCTTGTTTATAATGTTGTTGGTACCATGTTTTGCTTTAATTACAAAAAATTCTGAAGTATAACGAATTACTTTAGTTCTTTAAAGTAAAGGTGGTTGTATGTTTCAAGAGACGGTCATGAAGAATAGTTATAGTGTGATGAATTGTACTCGAATCACGTTGCCAAGTAACATTGTGGCATTAGTTGTACCACACGAAAGTTGATATGAGATATGTTCTAGATTGATAGTTGATAGTTGTTACTGTATGTCGGGTGATCGTGAATGGTGATTCGTATTGCGAGTTTGATGTTTTATATGTATATAGAGTAACAGTTAACGGTGATAATGCTTGCATGATCGTAGACGGTGATGATGATGACATTAGATATAAAGTATAGGCGGTGATGATGATGACATGGGGGGGGGGGAAATGGTATTTCCAGGGAGTAATGGTTTGAGCGGGAAGATTGGTGAGGTCGTGTTGTTTCCGTGCCTTGTGGGGGAGATTGGTGAGTTGAACTTCGGGGACGAAGTTCCTTTTAAGGGGGGAAGACTGTAATACCCGCCCTTTTAGGGAGCCTTTGACCATCGTTGACTGTCTTTGGGAGCGTGAGTAATCTTAGAAAAGTATGCCAAAACCATCTTGGGGTGCGTGTTAAGAGTGGTACTCGATAGAGTAGAAGCTACTCGATCGAGTAGCTAGGTTACTCGATCGAGTAGGGGGCTACTCGATCGAGTATGTTGGGTACTCGATCGAGTACCGGTTTTCAAATGAGGGTTTTATATCGCGTTTTGTTAAATCCGCAAATCACTTCCGCCACTTTCCTCCTATCCTTCAGTCGCCCCTTTTCCCTTCCCTTCACCTCAAAACCTCCATGGAAGCCTTTTTGAAGATCCTTGAACCTTAGGAAGGCATCACTTGTGTCGGGTAGCAGTCTCTTGCTGAGTTTTCTCCCTTGTGGGTATGTCATAATCATCATTTGTGCCTTTGTTCTCTATAGTTAGGGTTTGCTTGTTAGTAATAGATATTTGTGTGGTGGTTATAGGCGTTGCTTGCTCGCTGGATATGTTGTTTGTCAGCATGGATTGGTTGCAGTTGCTTAAAGGTAGGTTCGCCTACTCAGTTTCTGTAGATGGTCTAGTGTGTCGGTCATTATGATAGAGTTGTGGTTGTTTGATATAGTAATTGCATTGTGACGATTGTGTTTCTGGTTGTGATCGTTGGTGATGGTTTGCGAGGCGTGGCCTCGGCTGAGTAGGGTCACTTGCGGGAGTGGCTTCACGCCCTAGTTTCGCCCTCCGTGGAACCCGCCACGAGAGGGGATGTGCACATTAATGGACAGGGTTATCGCTCGATTTGATGAGCGGGGATTTGGTGGGTACGGCTGCGGTCCCCCACTGGCAGGGCTGGTCCAGTGGACAGTCAGTGACAGAGTTGGTTGGTTTATTGTGATTGCATTTGGGACTGATAGCATTGTTTGTATTGATAATTGTAGTTGCCGTTGTCTTGTCTTATCTCAGTACCGACCTTGTGTGGTTGTTTGTTTGTTATGTGTCTGCCGTGATCCCTTATGGTCAGCAGTCGGTCTTAGCAGGTGTTGATGTTGTTGATGGCTGAAGTCCAGGCAGGGATGAGTCCTCACGAGATATGATGGTCATAGCGAGTAGTCTTGAGTTGTACCTTTTATTTCGTTTGTTGGTTTAAAACACTTGTAATATGACTTAATAGTTCTTTTATTGACGTTTGATAATTACTTTCCTCGGGCAACCGAGATGGTAACGCCCTTATATGCTAAGGAAGGCCTAGTTAGGGCTCCTCTGAATATGGGGGTCTTACACTCTCGCCACGACCAGGCTATATAAATTTTCCAGAACTCTATAAGCGGTCATTAGGCCCTCCAAAAAGTTCCTAACAGTCTGCCTATGTGATCGACTAGTCATCTCACATGACTCTATGGCACTTGAACTTGCCATCAATCGCCTCACACTCTAGTCACTTCGAGACGGCACCTCATACAAGTGACTATGGGCAAATACTATGTTAATCCGAGTTCACTTTAACGGGGTTCAATTGTCACTACAACCCGTTTGGATATAACAATGTATAAATTAAAAATAAAAGACAAATGTGATTATGAACATGAACAAAAACAACAATTTTATTCCATTTCAAAATCTAACAAAAACTTGGTACACGTTTAAGTCCCATGGACGTAACATGTCCGTCATGCTTAGCCTGCGATAAAGGCTTGGTGAGCGGATCAGCTATGTTGTCATCCGTCCCAACCTTACAAATCGCAATTTCCTTTCTTTCAATGAAATCTCTTATTACATGATATTTTCTAAGTACATGTCTAGATCTATTACTAGACTTTGGCTCCTTAGCTTGGAAGATCGTCCCACTATTATCACAATAGAGAGTGATGGGATCATTGGCGGTAGGTACTACTTTTAGACCTTCCGTGAATTGCCTGATCCACACAGCTTCCTTGGCAGCTTCTGATGCTGCTATGTACTCAGCCTCCGTTGTAGAATATGCGGTTACAGCTTCCTTGAAGCTTCTCCAGCTAACGGCACCACCATTGAGCATAAAAACAAAACCAGCTTGTGATTTCATGTCATCTCTATCCGTTTGGAAACTTGAGTCCGTGTATCCATTAACACGCAACTCAGTATCGCCTCCAAACACTAGGATAGAGTCCTTAGTTCTTCTTAAGTACTTAAGGATGTTCTTGACAGCAATCCAGTGACTCTCACCTGGATTTCCTTGATATCTACTCGTCATGCTCAAGGCATACGAGACATCAGGGCGTGTGCATATCATGGCATACATGATTGATCCGACAGCGGAAGCGTAAGGGATCTCCTTCATGCGTTCAACATCATGGGGTTTAGAGGGAGATTGAGTCTTGCTCAATATCGTCCCGGTTACCATAGGTACCAAACCCCTTTTGGATTTCTCCATGCTGAACCGTCGAAGAATCTTATCTACATAAGACTCTTGACTTAGCGCCAATATCCTCTTGGATCTATCTCTATAGATCCGGATACCTAATATGCGTTGTGCCTCTCCTAAATCCTTCATTTGGAAGTGGTTACCTAACCACTTCTTAACAGAAGACAACATTGGAATATCATTTCCAATGAGTAGTATGTCATCGACATACAAGATTAGGAACACAACATTGCTCCCACTGAATTTCATGTATAAACATGGTTCCTCAATACTTCGAGTGAAACCATTTTCCTTTATAACATGATTGAATCGATGATTCCAACTTCTAGATGCTTGCTTAAGACCATAAATGGATCTCTTAAGCTTGCACACTTTGTTAGGATTTTTAGAATCAACAAAACCTTCGGGTTGTATCATGTACACCTCCTCTTCTAAATGCCCATTTAGAAAAGCGGTTTTGACATCCATTTGCCATATTTCATAGTCATGAAATGCGGCAATCGCTAACAAAATCCTTATGGATCTTAGCATGGCTACAGGGGCGAAGGTCTCATCATAATGGAGACCTTGGACTTGGGTAAACCCTTTTGCCACTAGCCTAGCTTTGTAGACATCATCATGTCCTTCTATGCCATTCTTGATTTTGAATATCCATTTGCATTGGAGGGGTCTTGCCCCTTTAGGCAAATCTACCAAGTCCCAAACTTGGTTTTCATGCATAGAATCCATTTCGGACTTCATGGCTTCAAGCCATAAGGAGGAATTTGGACTAGAGATTGCGGTCTTGTAGGTGGCGGGCTCGTCACTTTCTATAAGCAACACATCGAGTGTTCCATCTTCCTCGATAAGTCCCACATATCGATCGGGATGGCGTATTACTCGGCCCGTCCTTCTTAGTGGAGGAGGTACAACCGCGTTAGACGACGAAGGAACATCTTCTTGCGTCTCTACCTCGGTTTGTGGCTCTTGAACTTCATCAAGTTCAAAATTTCTCCCACTCTGTCTCTTAGAAATAAACTGACTTTCTAAGAAGACAAAATTTCGAAGACACAAACACTTTGTTATCTTGAGGTTTGTAGAAGTAGTAACCTCGAGAGGTCAAAGGATAGCCTACAAAGATGCATTTTTCGGATCTTGGGGCAAGCTTATTGTCGGGTTTAGTCTTGACGTAAGCATCACATCCCCAAATTTTCATGTAGGATATATTAGGAACTCTTCCTTTCCATGTCTCAAATGGAGTCTTTTCGGTGGCTTTAGTGGGACTATTATTTAAAGATAGAATTGCAGTTTGGATTGCAAATCCCCAAAACGAGTTCGGCAACTCGGTTTGACTCATCATAGATCGAACCATATCAAGTAGGGTTCGATTTCTCCTTTCGGCAACACCATTGAGTTGTGGTGTTCCGGGTGGAGAAAGTTGTGATATAATACCTGTAGATACCCGTATCCGTCGATATTGGAATTTATAGAGAACCCGACAAACACCCGATGATGATAGGACACATGTATTTATTTTGTTGTCATTGTCATTATTTGGGTTCGTTTTACGATGTAGAATGAGCGTTGTCGACGGAGCATTTTATTAATTTAAATGATATTTAAATTAAAGCTTTTTTAAGATAAATTCATTTTAATGCTTTATTTTGAATTTATTTTCTCAAATTTATTTTATTGAAAATAAAATAAATAATTGATTTGAAAAATCATTTTATGAGTATATTTGATTTGGAAAATCATTTATTTTAATGTATTATTTGATTTGAAAAATCGATTTGAAAATCGAAAAGAACTCGTTTTAAACACGTGTTTTAGAGCTCGATTATAGCTCGGTTTTTGAGCCCGTTTCTTTTACGAGTTGGCACGAATCTCGAGTACACTAACCAACCTAAGCCTCTACCCATCCAACCCCAGTTCGAACCCCATATCCACGGCCCAAATCCCATCCCAAACACCTCTCAAACAGCCCGCAAAAACACCAAGCAGCCCCCCTGTTTTGCAGCTCAATCCCGAGTCCAAAACCCGCTCCAAACAGCTACCAAACCCGTGCCCATTAACCCAAACCCATACCCTAGTATCCTACCTATATTACCTTAGCTTAACCCCCAAGAAAACCCCTCTCAAACCCTCACAAAAGCTGCTGGACAGCAGCTATGCTCAGCCGAGCCCGTCTGCCTCTCCTCCCTTTTACCCTACTTTAACTCCTTATAAATACCCCCCCTTTGCCATAAATTCATTCCTCTAAGTTCTACATACATCCTACCTTCACTCACAAGCTTGAAACCTCAGAAACGAACCCTAATTGCCTCTCAAAAACCCTCCACAAAACCGACTTACAAACTGAAACAGTTTGTGTGTCCTCTTCGAAAAACAATTCGTTCCTCCATCAAACCTCCATCAAAATTCGAGTTTCTTGTTCCTAATTAACCATACAACATCCATCTACACATTAGACAAAGATTTACGAGCCAAATTGCCCTTGAGAGTACACGAATTCCCTCGAAAAACAGAGTGTTATACACTCTTTTTGCGGCTTTTCTGTCTGTCCGATTCTGTTTGTGCTCGTTTTTCGTGCCCAATAACTCAAAACGAGCAGGGATTGTTTTAAGATCTCTGTTCTCCTCTCTTTCTAGTTTTCAAAACATCTTTTAAATCGAATTTTTACCGTGAAACGAAAGAGAAATCGCTGTTTGAAAGTTGCTGTCCAGATTTGATAAAAACGTGGTGTTTGCTTTGTTTCTTCGTCGACGACGGCCTCTCGAGATAAAATCTACCATCGATTACGACCCAAGACGGTGTCAACGATACATGTAGGTTGAGGGTGCATCAAATCCTCCTCTCTTTCCCTTTTATTTCGTTTTTTTGTGTTTGTTTTTTATTGTTTCGTTCTATTTCGTTTATCGTTTTATTTATCGTTTAAATTAACTATGAAACTAGTTTAGTCCGAGTATGAGTTAAAGTACCACCATGAACACCCGCGTTGACTTGAGATGGGAAAAGAAACCGCTACATCAGTCGGTCGTACACCCCCGTCTCATTTACATATCCTCGTGTTCAAGGTAGGGCATTAATAAAACGATTTCTGACTTCGTTCTTCGTTTTTGACCCCTCTTTCGTTTCGGCCACTTCGACACACCCTAGGATCCTTTGTATGTTAGTTTAACCTCTGATTTTTAACATATAACTTGTTTAGATGACATTAGAACAATTTAATAGTCTAATTAGACACTTTAGGGTACATCGACATAGCTTTTAAAATCAACTAAAAATTCTGTAACTTCAATTAAACGCATCTCTTTCTTTCACCTATTTCTCGCTAGTATAAGAGTGCGTGATTAGCACCTTCTTATTAACACTCGATGAGTTAAATTAATTAGCGAACTTGACCTAATTGGACCCCTTTAGGCCGTGTAGAATGCAACTTTGCGCGACAATCAATCAACGTTGTTTCTAACTCGTTTTCTAACTTGTTTCCTATCCCGTTTCGCAATCATCTATCTAACCTAATGAATCTAACCTAAGGATTAGGGTATGCTAAGTCGTGTAGGCCGTGTTTGGCCGTGTCCTTGTAGTCCCTTTTCTCGTTATTTCTCATCTTTATCTCGTTATTTTGTATCTTGTAATTATTTTGTTCATCGAGTCGTGTTCGGTAGTTTGTTTGTAATTTTCAAGTTAGTTTTCTTTTATCGAGTCAAAACCTCTTTCAAAAAACCTTAGTCTTGTTTGGTTAGATGGTTGTGCCCTAATGCATGTAAGAGCGTAGTAAATCGCATGTTGTTTAAAGCGACATGGCCCGATTTATGCTAATGCACGCTTTGGTGTGTAGCCCTATGTCTAATTCGATGAGATTAAGTGAAAGCACGCATCACGAGGAGTGACCCAAGGCCGTGAGTCATGTAAGCCGTGGGCCACCCCTCTTGTGCACGGTTTCCTAGGCCGAATGGCCGTGTAGTGCGTCATGTACGGTTTCGTATGTAGCAATTGTATTTAGATCGAGTTGTATTTCTAATTTCTCGTTGTGTCGGCATGAAATGCCTGGTTTGTAATAGGTAGATCCCAACGGCTCCCCCATTCCCCTTTAAGCCTTGTTTGCTTTGTATGTTGTTAGATTAATCAACCCGCATGCTAAATTACAACTTTGACAAAGTTAGTTTAGGTGCATCTAAATCGACATAGAAACTTCACATGTTAGGGTTAAAACGATGTTTGCATTTCATATATCGTAGTAGCTATGACCTTGTTTGAAATTCGACACTTGACTTAGTAGAGGCCGTTATCGACGGGCGGGGTTGGGTGTCCTTATGGGCTTCCCAACACGTACCCTCACCCCTTACTCAATATCTATGGTTTGTGGATCCGTCTAAATACCATTGGATTACGAGAGTCATTCAAATCGAGTGATATAGGGTACAAGTCTTTATCTTTAATCACTCGTAGTCGATTGGCTTTATGCTTTTCGATGAAAGGTGTAAAGTTGACTTGAACGGTTCCAAGTTCCCAAAAAACTTGGTGGCGACTCTAATTTGTCTTAATTCGATTCGAAATAACCTCGAGTCGATTATGCCTAGTGTGGGTCCCGCGGACGCAGTTCCCGAGGGCCTTGTCCACAGTTTGGCGACTCCGCTGGGGAAAAGAGGACTAGTTACACTTTGTTTCTAGGGTCTTTTCCTCCGAGGTGAAACTTGAAAAGAAAGTGTTGGAAAGTAAAACATTACTCATAGTGCTACGATTCATGCATAAACCCTTAAGGACTTGCCCGGGCCGTCCCTGCGTTTCTTCGTGATGCGTGGGGGGCGACGTCCCACTATGCTAGGAAGCTGCACATTGCTCGCTTCCACTTCACCTCGCGTGGTTCTTGATGGTGGGGACGATCTTCTAGGTACTCTACCTTAAGACACCTTGCTCTATAAGACCGCAAAAGGATGGAGGGCATAGACCTTCTTGTAGAAGACTTGTCGAGACTTAGAGATGTCTAGGAGCATACATCCTTATAACATGACAATGACAATGTGCAAATTGTTTTCCCGAGACTTTTCGAAATTGTCCATGTCCTTTTCGAAACCGAACTTTTGAACAAACTTACTCTCAAAATAGCATGGTTTTAAAAACGCGGAATGCTGCCCAAATAGGACTAGAATTTTCGGCCCAAAATGAGCTTTTATAGCCGGCATGCTGCCCATTTCAAATCTCATTTTCAAATCAATCTTTCGTTTTTCAAAATCAATCCAAAATGCCTTTCGAACCTCAACCAAGCATGAAATGCGTCGAGTCGTGTCCGGGTCATGGCCGTGTTAGGCCGGGTGTGTTTCGTTCTAAGAGTCTAGAACACGACCTTGTTGGGTCACCCAAGCTCACCTCTTTGGCCTTGAGTCATGTTGGTCGACCTTTTGGTGTAGGATAGTCCACAAAAACGCCCAAGCTAGGCCATTTAGGGCGTTTTCACTCGAACCTAAGGACTATGTTAGTCCAATCACGGGTTTAGTCACACCGAGTCTGGTGTATAACCGATTTATAATGGTTTGGGTCGTGTCGTTTTGTCAAGTCCAAAATGAATCAAGGTCTAGATCCAACCGTGAGTCGAACCTTTGGTTAGTCAATCTCAAGTCGAGTCTTTGTTTGAGTCAAGTTGGGGTCGTGTCCTGAAGTGTGCAGGGGCTGTTACTTTAAATATTGACTCAGTACGGGGTTTTCTTGTAGAAAGGCCGCCAAAAACCCGACGTCAAGCAATGGAAGATGCTGTTAACAAGCTCACTGAGGCCGTGAACCTCATGATGACCCGAATGGATGCAATCGAATCTAAGCTGGGTGAAGATTCCCCTCCACTTACCCTACCTCTGACTGATCTGGAGAAACGGTTCAAGTTTATCGAAGACCGTCTGAAACTCTCCCAGGGGAAGAACATCCACTATGAGAATGCTAGGGCCTATGCCCCAGTTCAGGATAAGTTGCCCACGAACATGGTACTCACTGACATCCCAAAGTTCAAGGGCACCGAAGATCCAGTCCACCATGTTAAGGTCTATAAAGGGTACTTAGCACTGAAGGGAGTACCTGCTGACATGCTCTCTGAAATTTTCGCTCAATCTCTGGATGAACACCCGAAGGCGTGGTTCTACAATCTAGACCTTAAGAACTTCCCTACTTTCGAAGATATCACGGTGGAGTTTTGTAAGCACTATGCTGACAATGTCGAGATTCGGACCAATATAAGGACGCTAGAGGTTATGACACAAAAAGAAAAAGAAGGCTTTACTGAATTCCTTGCAAGATGGCGCGCTGAAAGCGTGAAATTAGCCAAGAAGCCTGACGAAGTTGAAATGGTAGATAAGTTCGTAAAGAATCTACGACCTATTTACCGCAATGCTCTGAAATACCAGAATTTTGGCTCTTTCAAAGAATTGATAAGAATCGGGATAAAGGTAGAAAATGATGTCATAAGGGCAGAGGCTGAAAAGCCGAAAGGGTACCAAGGGGCCTCATCGTCTAAGGGCAAGGCCCCAGCAGCGGCCCATGTTGATGAAGCAATCAATCTCTTAGAAGGGCAATCGAAGGAGCCGCAGCGCCAAATACCTAGGGCATTCACCGATATCGGATGCACTTATACATATGCTCTCCAAAGGCTCATAGCCCAAGGAAAGCTGAAGCCTATTGGTCCAACTCCGGATCCACCCGCTGAGCAACAAGGTAAATGGTATAAACCAAATGCCTATTGTGCCTTTCATCAAGGGAAATGCCATGATACTGAAAGGTGCTATCGACTGAAGCACGAAATCCAAGACATGATTGAGAATGGAACACTCCCAATCCCAACTGTTAAACCCAATAACATCACCAATCCATTTCGTGATCACGCCAACTTTGTTTCTGTCGAAGACAATGTCGATTATTCCCATCTTATCCATAATATATTTGTGGATTGCTCTAAATTTTTGCCAAGCCCGAAGAGTGAAATTCAAGTCGGAAGTCTTGCTCTAGAATGTACTCCTCTCGTTAACGAAGTTAATAAAAGACAATTCGATTCACCAACCTTCATCATTGGCGTAGATCCTCAGAGGACTACCTCGGGATGGAGGCAAACCATCGAAGGGATCAAGGACCAGAGCCGAGCATCTAAGCTGACAGCTGAACAAGAGAAAGCTCAAGACCAGATTTGAAATTTATGAGTCGGGATTTGTTTTCTTATCTTAGTCGAGTCGAGTCTAGGACTTTCTTTTCTTTAAGTTGAGTCGTTTGTTCCGCGATGACCTAGGTTATGTCCTAGGAGTCGTTCCTTTAAATCTGTTAAGCATGTGTCATTCCAATAAAAGTTGCAGTTTCGTTTCCAAATATGTCTTGTTTCCAATCCCCAATCATTCCGAAGCATGATAAAATGCACAACACACTCAAAGGCATCCCTGGGCTAGAAATATGTCCCGTTTCAAAATGTAAGGTACACTAAGATCCCGTGTTTGATTCCTTTACCTATTCCATGTCTGGCGGTAGAAAACCTCCATCTGAACCAATGTTTGTGACAAGCTTTTAGATGATTCTATGACGAACCCGGACTAGCTCCTTGCTTCCCCTATCGATGATGGAAGGCAAGCCTTTTCCCCATAAAATCATCCCCTCTCGAAGAGAGAAGAGACCGACCCGTTGTAACAAGAATTGTTAGTTCTGACCCAATTTAGTTGGCGAAGCCAAGTTTTCAAGTTGTGTCCATTTGTGACTAAGAGAATGAATAGAAGATCATTTTCAAAGAGAGAAAAAAAAAAGATGAAAAAAAATGAAAAAATAAGAAAAAGAGAAAAATTGGAAAAATGAAAAAAAATGACAGAAGAAAAATAAAAAAAGATGAAAGAAAAAGAAAAAATGAAAAAAGATGTTGAAGTTATTGCAGAACGCTTTTGGTTGAATGTCGAAGTTACGGAAGCCAGAAGTCAGTCAAGTACCCATAGTTGATGTTCAATGGGCGAAGCCCAAAAGCGTAAGTAGTAACCTCTTTACCCCCTAAGTCCTTCTCGAGACAGTTGCAAGGGAATAGTTAGGGATTTTGAGGATTCATCTAGCTTGTTTCATTACACCCAATCCGTTAGGGTCCAAACATGGAAATTTGAACCAACATCGTTTTCCTACCCGTTTGCACTCGGGTTTCATCAAACCTGAGACACCATTTCCAACCACGTTATAAGCCATAGCCCTTGGCCTTAACACCACAAAACGAACCTTCAGAATGACGGTCCACTATTCCAACTTGTTATTACCAAGCTCCACATCTCAAAAGATCCAAGCCTTTTACACCTAACCCCAGACACGGGATTTAACGGTACCTTACAGGCTAGAATGGGATATGACATGATACCTTAGGTGAAACCTTCGAGTGTGTACACACAATCAAAATGCCATGTTTATGCACCATGATCGAACTACGTCGGATTTGATTTCGCTCCACGCGAATACGTAGGCAGTCCTTCAGAATAAGGGATTCAATCCACTCATCAACCAAGTCGTCGTCTTGTCGTTTTCTTACGGGTCTTAACCAAGTCCAAATGAAGCCACCTTTGTTTGAGTCGGTCTTAGCACTCGATGTAGGCTAGGATAAGGATATAGGTTCAGATGAGTAATGTCAAGTCTCGGAATGAGCTTTATCTAACGGTGTAGGCAAAGATGCTCAGTCAAATAGATGTGGGTTTGTGTTGGGAATAGAAAAATAGTAAAAGCCCGCTGAAAAGAAAGAAGGCGGTGGCAAGATATGATGAAAACTCGCTGAAAAGAAAGGAGGCGAGGAGAAGAGTGATGGGATGTTCCCAACAAGAGTGATGTGTGATGTCTAAGTATTCTCATAAAATCAACATGTGTTTAGTGTCTGGGCGAAGCCAACGTTGTTGCTCTGTGATTTTAATCCACCTTGTCAATGCCAAGTAATCTTGATTCCCATATGCCCTCGGGAGCACGCCCATGCCATACGATATCTCCTTCCCAAGTCGACGACCTTGTGATTCCCATTTTCCATCTTTTGGGTGCGCCGGAACGGCCAATTTACTTTTCTACCCCCAACAAGTCAATAATTGAATTTAAATTCGGGCACACTTACGGTTTTATTTTCCTTTCTTGTTTTACGGTAGCGGGCTACGCCAACGTGGTTTACAAGTCATACAGAGTGTCTGAGTCGTATTTCATGCTCACCCATCAAGGCTCAATTTCAAAAAATAAAAAACAATTTCAAAAAATTTCAAAATTTCAAAATTCCAAAAACTTTTTGCGAATCAAAATTTCGGGTCGACGATCCAACATCCAAATGATTCGTTTCAAATTCAAATTTCGGGTCGATGGCCCAATTACTCAAAATTTTCAACATGTTCAAATTTCGGGTCGATGACACAGTCTTTCAAATTCAATTTCAGGTCGACGACCCAGCATTCCAACACTTCAACTTCAAACCTCGGGTCGATGGCCCAACATTCCAAGTGATGTCAATTTCAAACTTCGGGTCGATGGCCCAATTATTCAAAATTTTCAAATTCAATTTTCGGGTCGATGACCCAATCCTTCAAATGATCCAATTTTAAGATCGATGATCCAAATGTGCTTATGTGATGATTATTGCTTGTACATTTTCTATGTTTCCAATATAGCAGGATATGCTTCAACTGGGGGCTCTAAAGTCTTCGACTTTAGAGCCATCACAAACTGGGGGCTCTGAAGCCGTTGGCTTCAGAGACCATTATCTAGAGATAAAGGATGACATCCACCAAGAATTCAATTCAATACAAGAGTATGAAATGGAAGAATTCCTTAGCTGAAAGAAAATGATGAAAGCGGCGGCAACCTCCTCGGAAAGTCCCGTCCCATTTGGGCACCTGCCAGCAGATGATAAGCTTTGGGCAAGTATCAACAGATGATGAATTTTGGACAAACGCCAGCAGATGATAAAGTTTGGGCAAGTGTCAGCAGTTGCCGAACTACGATGCGGGTTTGATTCCGTCAGAAACGGATACGTAGGCGCCCGAGGATAAGGCTCAACCCACCATATATGCAATTTTATGGGTCGACGACCAACGATGATAATTCGACGCAACATGAAGCAAGAGTTAATCCCCAACGAAGTTTCAGGTATGATCTCTTCTTATGGCTGGCGAGCTTATATACGCAAGTCTAATGGACTATAAACGACCCTCGGAATCCTCAGGTCGAAAGGGACCTGGGGTATACTTTGACTTTTGCCTTGTCCAAGCCTCAGTCAAAGTGGGGGCTCTGTAGATACCCGTATCCGTCGATATTGGAATTTATAGAGAACCCGACAAACACCCGATGATGATAGGACACATGTATTTATTTTGTTGTCATTGTCATTAATTGGGTTCGTTTTACGATGTAGAATGAGCGTTGTCGACGGAGCATTTTATTAATTTAAATGATATTTAAATTAAAGCTTTTTTAAGATAAATTCATTTTAATGCTTTATTTTGAATTTATTTTCTCAAATTTATTTTATTGAAAATAAAATAAATAATTGATTTGAAAAATCATTTTATGAGTATATTTGATTTGGAAAATCATTTATTTTAATGTATTATTTGATTTGAAAAATCGATTTGAAAATCGAAAAGAACTCGTTTTAAACACGTGTTTTAGAGCTCGATTATAGCTCGGTTTTTGAGCCCGTTTCTTTTACGAGTTGGCACGAATCTCGAGTACACTAACCAACCTAAGCCTCTACCCATCCAACCCCAGTTCGAACCCCATATCCACGGCCCAAATCCCATCCCAAACACCTCCCAAACAGCCCGCAAAAACACGAAGCAGCCCCCCTGTTTTGCAGCTCAATCCCGAGTCCAAAACCCGCTCCAAACAACTACCAAACCCGTGCCCATTAACCCAAACCCATACCCTAGTATCCTACCCATATTACCTTAGCTTAACCCCCAAGAAAACCCCTCTCAAACCCTCACAAAAGCTGCTGGACAGCAGCTATGCTCAGCCGAGCCCGTCTGCCTCTCCTCCCTTTTACCCTACTTTAACTCCTTATAAATTCCCCCCCTTTTCCATACATTCATTCCTCTAAGTTCTACATACATCCTACCTTCACTCACAAGCTTGAAACCTCAGAAACGAACCCTAATTGCCTCTCAAAAACCCTCCACAAAACCGACTTACAAACTGAAACAGTTTGTGTGTCCTCTTCGAAAAACAATTCGTTCCTCCATCAAACCTCCATCAAAATTCGAGTTTCTTGTTCCTAATTAACCATACAACATCCATCTACACATTAGACAAAGATTTACGAGCCAAATTGCCCTTGAGAGTACACGAATTCCCTCGAAAAACAGGTGTTATACACTCTGCGGCTTTTCCTTTTCTGTCTGTCCAGTTCTGTTTGTGCTCGTTTTTCGTGCCCAATAACTCAAAACAAGCAGGGATTGTTTTAAGATCTCTGTTCTCCTCTCTTTTTAGTTTTCAAAACATCTTTTAAATCGAATTTTCACCGTGAAACGAAAGAGAAATCGCTGTTTGAAAGTTGCTGTCCAGATTTGATAAAAACGTGGTGTTTGCTTTGTTTCTTCGTCGACGACGGCCTCTCGAGATAAAATCTACCATCGATTACGACCCAAGACGGTGTCAACGATACATGTAGGTTGAGGGTGCATCAAATCCTCCTCTCTTTCCCTTTTATTTCGTTTTTTTGTGTTTGTTTTTTATTATTTCGTTTATCGTTTTATTTATAGTTTAAATTAACTATGAAACTAGTTTAGTCCGAGTATGAGTTAAAGTACCACCATGAACACCTGCGTTGACTTGAGATGGGAAAAGAAACCGCTACATCAGTCGGTTGTACACCCCCGTCTCATTTACATATCCTCGTGTTCAAGGTAGGGCATTAATAAAACGATTTCTGACTTCGTTCTTCGTTTTTGACCCCTCTTTCGTTTCGGCCACTTCGACACACCCTAGGATCCGTTGTATGTTAGTTTAACCTCTGATTTTTAACATATAACTTGTTTAGATGACATTAGAACAATTTAATAGTCTAATTAGACACTTTAGGGTACATCGACATAGCTTTTAAAATCAACTAACAATTCTGTAACTTAAATTAAACGCATCTCTTTCTTTCACCTATTTCTCGCTAGTATAAGAGTGCGTGATTAGCACCTTCTTATTAACACTCGATGAGTTAAATTAATTAGCGAACTTGACCTAATTGGACCCCTTTAGGCCGTGTAGAATGCAACTTTGCGCGACAATCAATCAACGTTGTTTCTAACTCGTTTTCTAACTTGTTTCCTATCCCGTTTCGCAATCATCTATCTAACCCAATGAATCTAACCTAAGGATTAGGGTATGCTAAGTCGTGTAGGCCGTGTTTGGCCGTGTCCTTGTAGTACCTTTTCTCGTTATTTCTCATCTTTATCTCGTTATTTTGTATCTTGTAATTATTTTGTTCATCGAGTCGTGTTCGGTAGTTTGTTTGTAATTTTCAAGTTAGTTTTCTTTTATCGAGTCAAAACCTCTTTCAAAAAACCTTAGTCTTGTTTGGTTAGATGGTTGTGCCCCAATGCATGTAAGAGCGTAGTAAATCGCATGTTGTTTAAAGCGACATGGCCCGATTTATACTAATGCACGCTTTGGTGCATAGCCCTATGTCTAATTCGATAAGATTAAGTGAAAGCACGCATCACGAGGAGTGACCCAAGGCCGTGAGTCATGTAAGCCGTGGGCCACCCCTCTTGTGCACGGTTTCCTTGGCCGAATGGCCGTGTAGTGCGTCATGTACGGTTTCGTATGTAGCAATTGTATTTAGATCGAGTTGTATTTCTAATTTCTCGTTGTGTCGGCATGAAATGCCTGGTTTGTAATAGGTAGATCCCAATGGCTCCCCCATTCCCCTTTAAGCCTTGTTTGCTTTGTATGTTGTTAGATTAATCAACCCGCATGCTATATTACAACTTTGACAATGTTAGTTTAGTTGCATCTAAATCGACATAGAAACTTCACATGTTAGGGTTAAAACGATGTTTGCATTTCATATATCGTAGTAGCTATGACCTTGTTTGAAATTCGACACTTGACTTAGTAGAGGCCGTTATCGACGGGCGGGGTTGGGTGTCCTTATGGGCTTCCCAACACGTACCCTCACCCCTTACTCAAGATCTATGGTTTGTGGATCCGTCTAAATACCATTGGATTACGAGAGTCATTCAAATCGAGTGATATAGGGTACAAGTCTTTATCTTTAATCACTCGTAGTCGATTGGCTTTATGCTTTTCGATGAAAGGTGTAAAGTTGACTTGAACGGTTCCAAGTTCCCAAAAAACTTGGTAGCGACTCTAATTTGTCTTAATTCGATTCGAAAGAACCTCGAGTCGATTATGCCTAGTGTGGATCCCGCGGACGCAGTTCCCGAGGGCCTTGTCCACAATACCACAACCTTTCAAGTGTGAATCGAATTCAAGACTAAGGTATTCTCCACCACGATTGGATCGTAGTGCCTTAATCCTTTTGTTCAATTGGTTCTCTACTTCGTTTTGAAATTCCTTGAATTTCCCAAATGCTTCACTCTTATGTTTCATTAAATAGATATACCCATATCTACTTAAATCATCGGTGAAGGTTATGAAGTAGTCATAATTACCACGAGCGGTGATAGTCATTGGTCCACATACATCGGTGTGTATGAGTCCCAATAGCTCACTAGCTCGTGTCCCTTTACCACTAAAAGGATTACGAGTCATTTTGCCAAGTAGGCAATATTCGCATGTACCATATGATTGATAATCAAATGGTGTAATCACATTAGTCGAAATTAATCTTTTGATGCGATTCTCGTTTATGTGACCTAATCGACAATGCCAAATGAACGCTTCACTTGGGTCACTTGTTTTGAGTTTCTTTGATTGAATGTTATAAATATCATTTGTCGGATTTGAGGTCTCTAAAATGTATATGCCATTGATTGAGGAAGCTTGGCCTATAATCAAGTCGTTCCTAGAAATAGAGCAACGATTGTTCTTAATGACAAAACAAAAACCGTCCATGTCTAGCATGGCGATTGAAATAATGTTTTTAGAGAGCGTAGGCACATAAAAACAATTATGTAAATACAACTCAAATCCGTTTGGCAAAGCTAGAACATAAGTTCCTTTGGATTCGGCCGCTACCCGAGCTCCATTTCCAAGGCGTAGATCCACATCTCCCTTGCTAAGCTTCTCCACATCTCTTAAACCCTGTAAATGATTACAAAGGTGAGAACCACAACCGGTATCTAGTACCCATGTCGTAGTGGAAGTATAATTTATATCAATAACATAAATTTCTTTAGGAATTTTACCTTTCGGAGTGATGATTCCTTCCCTTATATTTCGCAAATATACGGGACAATTCCTAAGCCAATGTCCCATGCCATAGCAATAATGGCACTCGTCATTAACTTGCTTGAAGTTTTTGATTTTCTTTCCCTTTTTCTTGAACCTCTTGCCCTTTGAAGCAAGAACTTGATTGCTAGAGCTCCCACTAGCTTTGGCATCTTTATCTTCCAGAGACAAAGACCCTATAGCTTGCATGAGGTAGTCTTCCTGAGACGGACTCACACGAGGTCTAGTAGTAGTGGGTGGTTTAGAAGAGGTGATGAAGTTAAGGTTGCCATCCGAACCTATCCCGAAATAAAGTTCTCTAGTTGTGTCGAAATCATTGTTGGAGCAAATGTCGTCAAGAACATTGTGGTAAGAATCAATAGTTATAGGTGCGGTAGCATTTGATGGATTCATTGTTAAGAACTACAAATATGGAGGAAAAGGAAATATTAACATTTGTCTTTTAAAATCATACTTGTAAAATATTAACAAGATATGAACATTTATATAGTGACCTCTACCCAACTATAATAAATGATTCCAAGACCGAAATTCATATCAATTTAGGCACGGGGTAGCCGATGAAACCTTCATCAATATAACTCAGTGGATTAACTTTTTAATCGATTCTACTTTTAGAACTCTTGGTCGATAAAATTACTCTAATGTTTATCTATAGCCCAAAACACATCAACAAGGGCACGGGGTAGCCGATGAAACCCTTATCAATTACTTTTGTTGAGTTCAATCCAAATTTCGAATAAATGTGTCCATTATCCAAACCCACATCAACTTAGGCACGGGGTAGCCGATGAAACCCTTATCAACATGAATTCGGTGGATTAGACATTTATCACCCACTTCCCCTACGTAACAAGGTTTGTACCCCGGGGTAGCCGAGTGTACTCCCTCGCGAAATAGGTTTTCATGGTTTCTACTATTTGGTAAGGCTATGTCTCAATTAATTGTTTTAGCGAGAGGTCATGTCAATTTATTATCTATCACGTTTTAAGTGAACTAAAGCGGTGAACTACGATAAATCTAATTGACACGGTCGATGAACTCGATAAAATAACAATGCATGTTTAGTTATGGCGATTTAGCGATGCATGTGACATAAGATAAAAGCAAGCATAAAAGTAAATAAATCCTAGTATGGCCTTTCCTAAAATAGAAAAAACTATTTAACTATTACATTTCGGAAACCAACTCCATTGGTCCCTTGAACTTCGGTTGTGACACGCATCTCGAGGTAACACCGTCTTTATGAATCGCCATTCTTGAAGAAATCCGTCTTTGGGAACTCCGGAATGAATAAAATTACATAAAAATTACATAATTTCCTATTATACATTTGTAACTAAAATAAAATAAATCTATTAAATTACAAAATGGTGATACGAGATCACAATAAAATTACAACCGAATCGATATTCCCATACATTTCGGGAAATATCAATTAAAATCTAAGGCCATACTAAGTAAAATTACATAATTCAAAATTACATAAATTAAAATTATGACAATCATAAAGGAAAAATGCAGCATTATAATATGTATGAACATGCTTCATTTTATGCTAAATCGCCTTTAATTAGCCAATATCGTATATTACTCGGTTTTTACGGATTTGTGTGATTTCAACATTTTATAATCACAAAAATTACATAAATTCATATTTATGCACTAGTTAATTACCCTAACCACTTAGGACTCAAAATTTAGTCTTCACTAATAAATTGACCATAATTAACTCAAAATTCTAAAATTGTTCATAAATAGTCCAAAATAACAAAAATAAGCTATTAAACTTCAAATAAAACACAAAATTTCAAATAAATTCAAAATTTGAAATTTAAACTCATGAACATTCTGGAAAAATACCATGACACTCATAATGTTCAAAATCTTAGGTTAAAAATTTCGAAATTTTTTCCGGAAAAACAATGTTGCGGTTTATCGATTTTAACTAAAATAATCATAAAACATGAGAAAAATTATATTCATTACCTTTTCAATTTTAGATCTGAAAATGATAATAAAAAACAACATTTGATGTTTTTCCTAAGTCATAGATTATGTTTTATTAATTTTTCACTAATAATGTCACTATTTATGCTATTTTTCTTCAAAAATCCATAAATCATGCAAAAAGACTTCTTTATATCCAATTATTTTACACACAAATTGTAAAATTGCATGTGACAACATATTAAATTTCTATGACCAGATTCGAAATTTAACTCATATTAACCTATTTTTCACCTAAATCCGAATTTAATAATGAAAAATCCATTTTTCGAGCATAACAAGTCCAAAAATTATGAAAATTTACAGGTTATCTCAAAATAATATATGTGACAACATATCCAAAAATCACTGGAAAATTCGAAGTATAGCATATTTTAGACCGAAAATGACATTTTTACTCATAAAATCATATTTAAATGTCATTATTGTATAATATGAACAATAAAAATCCGTAAAATTAACCAAAATATCCTAAAACATTTTAGGACCAGAAATAATAACATGCATGAATTAATTTCGTGATATATCATAATAACACAAAATATACAAGTTTTATATGTTATTCTTTATAACTCGGAAAAACTTTTAACCGATTTGCATGCAAAAACCGTGGCTCATGATACCGATTGAAGGAAATGTAGATCTATATACATACTAACAAACTCATATATGTTAAATTAATTTGTCATAAAATTAAATATGGATTTTATGCATGCAAACAAATAAACAAAATAGAGAAGAAATCATATTCTTACATTGGATGTGTCGGTTTTATGGGCACAAAAGAAATCTCCTTTTCATTTATTCTTGAGCTTTCCTTATGGATGAACCATGATCCAAGTGTAGGATCTCTCCCTAAGCTTTATACGCAAGGCTTACCCTTAATCAAATTAATATTATATGAGCTAGTAGAATATTAATCTTGTGAAAAATTGAACCAAAATGTTTGGTTTTTGGGTTCTCAAAACCGGTTGAGAGAGAGGGATTTTTAGGAGTTTTTATCTTTCTAAAACCTTAAGAAGTGAGAATGAATAATGATAGGTTATTTACACTAATGCATGTAGTGTTTTTATCAAAAATAAGACAAAAATCCTTTTGTCTTTCCTAGGGTGAAACCGGGTAGGAGGGAAGAAAGGGGGAAGAGAATTACCCAATGCATGCCCTTGTTTACCTTCACAATGCAAACTAGGGTTGCATGGCTAGGCTCATTTAGAATGATTGTGTTTACCACTTGTTTAATCAACCATAATTAGCCTAAACCACCTCCCATTTTCGGCACTTATGTTAATATGGATTCCATATTATTTTTGTCAAATATCAATATGTCACATGTCATATGTAACATAAATTGTTATGTATTTTTAACATATTAAAAATCAACGTATTAATAAAAATACGTCATATACAACAATCAACTTAGTAATTCATAATTACTTGTACCAAAATATTTCACCAGTTTATAAATCGTATTTATAATAATTCATTCAATTCAATCGTTTCTTTAAACAATAATTTCATCCGAGTAATGATACAATTCGATTACTCAGACCGTATCTCATTTAAACACATTTCAATTTGATACGTAAATTTTACTTCCAAAATCGTCCGTCAATTTTTCAAGTAATTTAATTAACTCGTAACATTTTACGATTAATTAAATGATCAATTAAGAGTGTTGCCCTATAGGTATGACCTAGGGGGTCAACTGATCACCACCGTCACACGACAGTAATGTCAAACTCTAGTCAGCCAATCATTACCGATATATGTTGACCAGTTGACAGTAAAAATACTTCCCAATTGTATTCTTTAAAATGAGATTTAATAATGATATTTAAATCATGTAATCGCACTATTGTTGAGGACACATTTCCCAACAGTTTGGACTTATAAATTTATCTTTGGTGCACAACGACAGGCATCAAATTTTGGCGCCGTTGTCGGGGAGGCAATTGTTCTAATTTCTAGTTGTTTTATTTTAGTCCGTTTCTTAGTTTAAGGGACATTCGTTCCTTAAACTATTCTCATATTCTTTTTGTAGTTTCTTCTTATGCGCAGGTCACAGGGTGGTGAATTACTACCATTCAATCTCGAGATTGAGAAGACTCTGCGCGAGTTGAGACGATCAACTAGAGTGTTGCCGATAGAGGAAGAGCTGAGTACTCTGTCTAGTTACTACGAGAACGAGCTATACGAGGAGGATCCACCAGCATCACCAATTTCCACTTCTTCAGCTGAGACAGTCACTTCTCTAGATTTTCCAGTCATGGCTGAAGAAGCAAGTATAGCCAGTCACTCAGAGCCGACAGCTGAGAATCTCTACAAGGGATTTGTACTACCAGGGACGGATAGAAAATTCGAGCCAAAGCCGTCCTATATCAATTTGGTTGAGAGAAACCATTTCGGGGGAGCTGCAAATGAGAATGCAGCCAAGCATATGGAGACATTTATCGATTATTGCTGTTCCATACCCCCACAAAATGGAGTGACCCAAGACCAGATAAAGGAGACTATGTTTATATTCTCCCTTCGTGATGCTGCAAGGGAGTGGTACAGAGACCTGGATCGAGCTGCTCATGGGATTACTGACTGGAATTCGTTGGCCTTGGCGTTCTACAAGAAATATTTCTCTGCCTCGAAGACCAATGCCATTAGACCTCAGATCACAAGCTTTAAACAGGGTCCGGATGAGAACTTTCACGAGGCGTGGGTCCGTTTTAAGAAGCTGGTGTGAACCATTCCGCATCACGGGTTTGAAAAGTGGAGCCTATGCAATCAGTTCTATAATGGGCTCTATGACGATCAGAGAGCTATCTTGGATGCGGCAGCCAATGGCAGGTTCCAGGAGAATGTTGGGGAGACTAAAGGGTGGAAGATAATCGATGACTTGGCCACCCATAAAGCTGAATATGGGAATTCCAGGGGAAATCAAAGGAGAAGTGCTGAATCTCCTTCTGTAGCTGCATTAGAAGCTCTTACGGCGACATTTGATAAGTATGAGTTAGGGGGAGCTTCAAAAGGAGGGATTTACCATGTTAATGCTGTTTCAGACAGTCCTTTCGTCTGTAAGAGATGTGGAGCTGAGGGACATGCTTCAGACAATTGTCCTAGTCCCTTTGAGTCTTGTGCTGCCTTTCAACATTATAGGCAGACAAATACTTACTTTAAGCCGAATACCCATCCCAACTTGAGGTGGAGTAGCCAAAATGTCTTAAATCCGACTCAACCTCCGCAGCAGCAGCAGAATTATGTGCCCCCTCATAAGCAACAACAGTTCCAAAAGCCCCCGTATGTCCTACAGCAGCAGCAACAATCCCAAAATTCCGAATTTGCTGAGTTGAAGAACTTGTTGCTGAAAGAGTCTCAAGCCAGAGAAGCCGGGATAAAGATGTTAGAGAGCCAAATTGCCCAATTGGCTAGCAAGAACACAACTCGAGCTCCGGGACATTTACCGACTCAAACTGATCAAAAGGGGAGCTTAAATGCAATCACATTGAGGAGCGGGTCTACCCTTGAGGGTCCTGCTATGATTGAGGACGTCACTGAAAAAGATGAAGTGGAATCAAGCGAGAAGAAAGCTCTGACGAATAATAACAAGAAAAAGACGATCAGCAGGTATGTCAGTCGATCGACCGACATACCCAGTCGATCGACTGGCCCGCGACAACCAGAAGGTAGTGTTCTTGTGGAAGTTGGTCGATCGACTGACCAACCCAGTCGATCGACTGACAGAGCTGCTGAAGGTGATTCTTTTCGTCCTCCAATGCCCGACAACTTGAGGGATCACTTGTTTCGAGGTACGAGCGCCCCGAAAATATTGAGGCAAGACCCAAATGCTGATGGGTCAGTTCCGGTTCCGAAGTACGACCCTTTGTCTATTAATGGTTCACATCTGAGACAGTCTGAAGAAGGGTCAAGCTACAACAAGGAGAAGGTGGTGGATTTTCAGCGTAAATCCACCGATGCCGGCATTAGAGATTAGAGGAGAGGGCTAAGTTGCTACTTTCAGCCCCCTATCCATAGAGATTAGTGCCGAAAAAGGAACAGGTATCATTTAATAAGTTTGAAAAGGTTATTCGTAGCTTAAATTTACAAGTTCCTTTCCTTGAATTAGTAAATCAAGTGCCTGCTTATACGAAATTCATGAAACAACTTTTGTCCAAAAAGAAGTCACTTGAAACCGTGCACACTGTCGCACTCACTGAGGAGTCATGCTCTTATTTCACCCATACTTCACCCCTTAAGCTAGAAGAACCAGGTAGTTTTTCAGTCCCATGTAATATTGGCACCTTTCCTATTGAGAAAGCCTTATGTGACTTAGGAGCCAGTATTAGTGTAATGCCCTTGAGTCTTGCTAGGAAGCTCAAATTAACTAGATTTGCAGTGACCAACATGACAGTACAGATGGCTGATCGCTCTGCGGTCCAGCCAATAGGAGTCTTAGAGGACATCCCCGTGCAAATAGGAAAGTTTTTCTTCCCTGTTGACTTCGTAGTACTTGATATGCCCGAAGATGCCCTCATTTCTATCATTTTAGGTAGACCATTCCTGCACACTGCTGGTGCAGTTATTGATGTTGGTTCGGGTACTTTGACCTTTAAGGTAGGCAAGCATTCCATTGTCTTTGCCCATACAGCTAGGAAGAAAGACCTCATGTGGCCCGTCACTTGCAATACGGTTTCTGAAAAGAAATCTTATTTTATACTTCCTGATATGCCTGTCTCTATTCCTACTCCTGTTGTGACACCTCAGCCCCAGATTGGGAGCAAAGTGGAGGACGATTCTTCTGTTTTAGATATCGCAGGAGCTGGTTTGGGGAAGGAAGAGCTACGTGTTGCTCCAGCTGTGAAGGAGCCAGTTGTTCAAACAGGTGGTCTAGGATGCCTTAGTTATGGCACTGATGAGGAGCCTGAGGATGAGCCAGTCAAAGCGACGGAGTCCGATTTGGATTCCGACGAGTCAGAGGAGATCATTGAGTGGGATGATGTCCGACATGTTGATCCGTTGAGCTTGACGGATGTTGGAATCAAGAAGAATGCCGCTGAGAAGATGAGCACTGTTGAGGCTACCTCTTGTAGCCAGAAGCCAACCAAGTGGGCCATTCCATGGCCGTTCTTGATCAACTATTAGTTGATCGAGACTTTTTCACAAACTATACATTTTATTCGCTTTCGTTGAACCTTTTTATTTATTGCTTTTGTGTGCGCGAGACTTCGCATTTTAACTTTGCTTAGGATTTTAAACACTTTAGATGGTTACTTTGGGTTTTGCCCAATTTTCGGCGCGTATTATTGTGCATTTGCAGGTTTTTAGACCTCATTAGCTTAAGTTATTGAGCTAATTCGAAGAAATCATAAAGTTACAGCAGTTATTCCAGTCGATCGACTGGTCCTTATAGTCGATCGACTGAGTTGCACAGTTCCAGGACCTTCTGTTCCTGACACCTTGGTCGATCGACTGAGTAATGTGGTCGATCGATCGAGGTCGCTGCTGTACCTATTTACGATCACTCCCCTAATGTGTTTGGTCGATTTGCGGAATTAAGGGAGTTTTCTACTCCACTTTATTTTCCGTCATATATCTGATTTTTTCCATTTTCTTAATTTTGCACATAGTTATCGCTTCAACATTGCTTTCGCGGTTTTATGCGTGGTATTGTTTGTCTTTTCAGGTACTTATTGGTAGCACTGCTGGCTATTGAAACCTCCTAGCTCACGCTGGTTTGGGGAGGTTTCCTTTTGCTGCGCTTAAAGTCTTGTGAGTCTCCTTGTCTTCACTTCATGTCCTTTTATTTAATTGTTCGCAAAATCCCATTTCCTCTTATTTCACTATATGATTTTGCACAATGGGGACATTGTGTGATTTGGTTTGGGGAAGGGTTTTTGCGTTGCATTTCATTCTGTTTTGCATTCACGTTCACATTTTGTCTTGCATTGTTATTTAATTTCCCCATATATACAGAAAATTCAAAAAAATTGAAAAACTTCAAAAATTCAAAAAAATGCACGTTTATTTTAGCATATAGGTCGAGTCTGAACGGTAGTATTTCAATGATGACATTGCATTTTCAGCTGTTTTTGCCTAAGCCTTGCTAAATTGACATGTTATTAGTAGAATCACATATGTATATCTACGAGTTTTCATTAATATCTTGCTGAACTTGAAACTTGACTTGGATTTTTGACAAGCTACTTATATTTTCTGAGGTTTAGAGCCTTATAACTGGCGACATCTATGACCAGTTTTCCTAGGATTGTGAGTAGTACTTCTTATAAGACATGTTACATAAATATGCATAAATATGAACTTAATCTGCTTAATACCTGTGTGCATTCGGTTTGTGGTTTGTTGACACATGTGGTAGAGGTTTTCCTTTATTCATTTTGCCCATTAACTAGATAGTAACTTTAATTGCCTATGAACTATTCATTTTATATGATCATAGTACAACAGATACATTATAATGAACTAACCTTCATTAAAAATGCACAGTAAAAATCCAACCAACTGATGTCATTACCCAAATCACCATAGCTTTGAAATATTCATTAAGAATAACAAAATAAGAAACGATCAAAAACTCAATAGAAAAACGGAGGGAAAAAATGCATAAAAAGAGCAATAGACTTACCTTACTCAAGGAAGAACCTACTTCAAATTGACATCTCGCCATCAAAAATAGACAATATGTAATATGTGAGTATATATAATAAAGATTATATTTTTTCCATGAAAGTAGAAGTAAATAATTAATTACATAATTTTTTTGGTTGAATATGCTTAAATTGAGGCAAGATGAAAGACAGAGGGGATAGGGAAGCAACCAAGGTGACTAATGACGGCATGTTTGTTTAGTAAAGAAAATATTCGCTTAGGGTTATGGGTGGAAGGAAGCAAGATAATTAATGACGGCAGATTTGTCAGTAGGAACAATCTATATTTTTAGGGTTGTAGAGGGATGAGCGGGAAAAAATTTAATGAGGAGTTGAGACGTGTACAGTTCAATGTATAGTGGTTCTTCTATTATAGATTAATATAGATATAGATATAGATAGATGTCTATTGTAACTAGAACCGCCACAAAATTTATATGGTGGCGGTTTTGATAATGAAGCGTAGCTTTTTTTTTTTTTTTTTTTGGAAAAGGAATCGTCACACACGATCCGGAGAAGGAGTTGGGGTTGTGAATTTGGGGTTGTGAATTTTGACTTGTCTAAATAGTATAAAAGATGAGTTTTTAATAAAGAGGGAAAATGGAAATAAAACCCGCGCATGATGGTTTATTGGGAATTGTAGGAGTTTAACCAATACGCAACGGATAGGCATTACAAAATCCGTTGCATAAATTAACCAGCTTTAAATTTATTAGGCGGGTAAATAGATATGACGCATATCCGTTGCAAATTTTCATTAAGCCGTTACATAATTTAATATCCGTTGCAAAGTTTCATTTAGCCGTTGCATAATTTAATATCCGTTGCAAATATAATAATATCTGTTGCAAGTAATACTTAGCAACGGCTTATACAGTTCGTTGCAATTAGTCCGTTGCAAATCAGCCTTTTTCTTGTAGTGACTCCACACTGCCAAAAACAGCCTGTTTGTCCCATTACTACATCCTACACTTAGCCTGCCCATGTCAAGCTAGTAGTTTACATTCTGGGATTGTTACTTCGTTTTGGTGGCATATGCTCATTTTGAGATAAAGTTGGGAAGTTGGAAAAAGGAAAGAAAGAAAGGAACAAAAAAATAAAATAGAAAAAATAGAAGTGAAAAAATGATTCGGAGAAAAAAAAAAGAATGTTGTACTGTATGAAGCAGTCGATCGACTGACCTCATTGGTCGATCGACTGGAGTTTGAGGAAGAAAGAAGAAGAATCAATTCACATTTTCAAAGCTTTATTTTATTGCGATTTTTGCTCCCATGTTGCATCTATATCTTATGGGGAGTTGATTGATTATAATTATTTCGGAGATTGTGAGTTTTGTGCTTGCTATAGCACCGTGTAGATTGAAGTTTGAGCAAGAAGTGGATATTGTCATACGGTTTTGTTACGGTACTAGCTTGATCACCTGTACCCCCACATTCCCATAAAAGTTTTGCCTTTCCTGCCCATTACCTCACATATCCATATATATACCTCGGCATGTGTCATGGTTATTTGTTCGGTTGGAATGCATATGTACGGTTGTAGAGATCATTTTCATATTAGATTGAAGGCATGTTCTTATAGGTCGTAGTTAGGTGAGTGTCACTAACAAAATGAATTCTTTCTATCTTTCACATATATTCACCTGTATTTGATGAGTGATTTGAGCGACCCGTGAGAGTCCAATTTGATGAGTCTCCATAGTTGACGGTTCAACAGTTTTTAACGACTCCATAACTCGTTTGCATGATTCACGTTACTGATTGATTTTTAATTTTGCATTAAATTGGTTTAAGCTATTCAGTTTGCATTTCGCTCTGAGATTGAATTCGTTCCTTTAGATCGAGTTTAGTTCTTGCTTGGGGACAATCAAGGGTTTGGTTTGGGGAAGTTTGATGCGTGTCCTAAATATGATGTTTTACACCCCATTTTACACACATTTCAGAGCTCATTTGTGTAGTTTTATGCTACTATTTGCCCCATTTCGTCTACTTTCGTATTTTTATGTAATATTGCAGATTTATGCGGAAATGAGTAGAAATTGAGCTAAATCCGTCCGCGAGTATCCTGCACTGCATTTGACGTAAAGTATTCACTCAAGGAACGAGCTTGGTGCGCACTTCGAGGTCCGGAAGACAAATCCACGAGAAGTTAGAAGCGGACTATCAGCTAAACCAGTCGATCGACCAGCCCCCTTTGTCGATCGACCAATCCACGACAAACGAGAAGCTACTGTTCAGTATTCCCAGTCGATCGACCGGCTTCAGTGGTCGATCGACCACACCACTATTCTGACGTGAATAAAAAGATCGAGGAATAGAAAGCCCATAGTACGTTAGGTTTTGGAATAAGAATTACGTTGTATTCTATATAACGTAACCTAGTTTACAGATGAGAGCATCAAGTTATATACATTCAGTTTAATTCAGTTTTGATTAGCTTTGTTAATTAGGGTTCTTAATATTGTTGGGTAATCAATACAAATCGGTTTTCGGATCTTTCTTCTGCAATTTCATTCGGTATTACCCTGCTTTTATTTTCAGTTTATTACTTTATTTGCATTCATAGATATAGAATTGCTAGTTAGTATCCAAAGCCAATTATCGTTTATTGCTATTTCTTATTTTATTATTTCAAGCATGAATTCAATATTTTATTTCGTTATTATTATTGTTGTTTTTATCAGTACCATGAGTAGCTAAATTAATTGTGCTAGGATGTAGGGAAACTGTAGGTTAGGCGGCATTAGAATTAATTTGGCCTGAAATCGCATGCCGGTCGATCGACTGGGCTTCCTGGTCGATCGATTGGCCACGTTAAGATTGCTTCGTTTTAATTGTTTTAATTGTTATATTCGACGAATCGAGTGCACGCGACTAGTTGAATACCTAGGATTTGACCGACCCAATAAAGATCGAAAGATAGGGAAGGGAAATAGCCTGCCTAGTTAAGACGACTAGATTAATTAGATCGAAAGATAGATTAATTTAGACTTATAAATCACTTTTCAGGACGAAAGTTAGCATTGGTGATATTAGGGACCTGTAGCTAGATCGAAAGATGCTACCTGTTAAGAATGGACCGAGAGGACTTCTTATTGACCCATCCCACGTGATTGTTTTAGACTTACTTAGTATGCTGCCTCCGAAACTACAGTGAACCGACCATCCTAGTACCCTTTTTATATTTGATTTCTTACATTTCTTTAGCTTAGTTTATTTTTCATTGCCTTTAGTCATAGATCAACTCAAATCAAAACCCCCATATCATTGTTACCTTAAGACCGAAATTAAGACAGCTAGAAATTACGTCTGCCTCTCTGTGGTTCGACCCGACTGCCGCTACCTATAGTTGTAGTTTGGACTTATAAATTTATCTTTAGTGCACAACGACAGGCATCAGGAGCCATTGGTGGGTGGCCGGGTTGTGTTCCGGTGCTTCCTCCGACTCGGTTGTGCTACAAGGAGAAATTATGTTCCATGTTAGGCTTGTCAACAAGCCAAATCAACTTCCTTCTTGCTTCTCATGGTGTGGATATGTCGGCTCTTATCAACATCTTTTCAAATCGATTAGATGCTAATGTCCCGGAGGTGGCTAGGAGAAGGGCTCTTGCATTTTGCCTTGTCCATGTGTACCTCTTTGTTGATGTCTTGAAGAAGGAGGGGCCAAAATGTTATGGTAGCATGACCCTTATTCATGTGATTGAGCAAATGGAGCATGGTATAGATCCATCATTGTTGGTGCTTGGAGAGATTATCCAAACTTTGGACAAGGAAGGCTCTTGTGGAGAAGCTCCTTCATTCGGATCCCCAAGGATCCTCCAAGTGTGGCTGTTGGAGAGGCTAAGGTATGTTGAGCCTCCGGTTGATTCTTCTTCTTATTCCTTCCGTCACCTTACCATGAGGAAGAAGTTGTACCCGGATAGTTTTGCTTCCACCGAGGCCTATTGGGCCGCAAGATTGGCGGAGGAGGGTGGTCCTCATATCCGTTTGGTGGTGCCGTGGTGGCACTTGAGGTCCTTCACGGGGTTGCCCGCTTCGAATGCTAGTCCTCGTTCTTTGATGGTGGTGGGCTTGAAGGTTGTTTCCTTCATTTATCCCGAAAGGCTCATGAGGCAAATGGGGCGTCAACAAAAGGTGCCCGCTCAAGATACTCTTGTCCAAGAGAATGTTTTACGGAACTCCGAGCTTGTGTAGATATTTGAGAGATGGTGGACCACCCGGCCGCTTTGGGAGGTACCAAACCCCGTTGCCACGACATGGGTGACTCCCGCTTATGTCAAGTGGTCACGTGCTCCGTCCTTGGAAGAGAGATCTAAATTCCGTAAGGACGAGTTTGTTGACTTGAAGTATCGAGAGATTGGCAAGGCCAACCGTGCCTTCTTTGAGAAGTACGTTGATGGAGCTACCCCCAATGTGATGAGACCACCAAAGAGGAGGAGTCCCGGCCCCAAGAATATGGCGGGCCGTGCATTGTCTCTTTTTGGGCCGAACATGCGGTCTTTCGCTAGACCGGAGGCCGTCGCCGTCTTAGATCCGTTGAGAATCCGTTCCGAGGAGGAAATCCATGCTAGGCGGGCCAACAGGAAGAACAAGGGGAAGATGTACCCCGATGGAAAAGGCAAGGGTAGAATGGAAGAGTGAAGACCTCCATTACCCGTTTTATTATTATGTTGTATTATTGTTGTGAGTTTTTATTATGTTGTACTAGCTAGTTAATGTGTGTTTTGTGCTAGTTTTATTATGTGAGGTGTTTTAGTCGACACCTTAGCTTTGACCAGTTGTAGACTCGTCGAGCTTTATTTGTTGTTGAAATTGTAATCCCTCCCATTATTAATTAAATAAGAGGATTGCTCGTGTCGAAAATTGTGAACGCTCGTTTCTTTCATCCATCTCGTAAAGCCAATTCGGTTTGAATCGTCCTAGACATTTGCACTTGGAAAAGTGGTATTTTTTGGAAAGGGAGAAAGGCTTATTTTTGCCTTTTTGTGGGAAAGGGAATGGTTTTCCTCCCCTTTTTTTTATGGGTATTTTTTGTATGTGGGGATGGTTGTTTTTTATTGTGGGGATGGTTGTTTAATATTGTGGGGATGGTTGTATCCTCCTTGTGTAAGAAAGGACTGCCTACGTATTCACCTGAAGAGGTGAAATCAAACCATGATCGTAGTTCAAAATTTTTTATGAATTTTAATTGGGTTTTGTGGTTGTATCCCTCAGGTATAAGAGGGACTGCCTACGTATTCACCTGAAGAGGTGAAATCAAACCATGCTCGTAGTTCAGGGGGTTTGTTTTAGTGCAAATGGATGTTGCCTTTGACAGATCAAAGGACCTTTGAAACGGGCAAGGTGCCGCAGCTTTGACTCGATAAAACATGCAATTTCAAATCAGAACACGTTGAGGAACTTGACTTGAAAAGGGTTGAAGGTGGTTGCTAGTTGTAAAACTAGGCTAGGTCGTTGGTTGCTACGGTTCAAGGGTAGTATTTCTTTAGTTGGTCTAGGTTGGTCGGGTTTGTAAAGTCCTCCCCATCTAGGTCACTCAGTCTCACTGCGCCCCCCGAAAGTATTTTCTTGACCAGGTATGGCCCGGCGCAGTTGGGTTTGAATTTTCCCCTCGGATCGACGGGTAACGGTGCTCGAACTGACTTGAGGACCAAGTCGCCCTCCTGGATGTTACTGGGTTTGACCTTCTTGTTGAATGCCCGTTGTATACGTCGTTGGTATAGATGGACGTTGTGCAAGGCGTTGAGTCGCCGCTCGTCTAGAAGAGTGAGTTGTTCGTACCTTTGACGGGTCCATTCCGCCTCAGGGACTTGACTCTCCAGTAGGATGCGTAGAGAAGGGACCTCTAACTCTACCGGTTGAACCGCCTCCATACCGTATGCTAGGTAGAAGGGTGTGGCACGTGTCGGTGTTCGAATGGAGGTTCGGTATCCCCCGAGTGTGAATGGGAGTTTGCTCGGCCAATCGCGGTAGTTGTCTTGCATTTTCTTGATAATGGTGACAAGAGTTTTGTTCGCTGCCTCCACCGCTCCGTTGGTTTGGGGACGATAGGGGGATGATCTGTGACACCCTCAAAAATAGCGGAAAAGTAAACACGTAATTCTAGGTAAAAACTGCATGGATATGTTTGTAATAGGTTCATTTGGGTAAAAACCTGTAATTTTTAAAACCATAACCTGTTATAAAGATATCCAAATTGGAAGGTGTCAAACATACAAGGTCTAACTAGAAGTTTCATAACATAACCATCGCTAAAGTCGCGAATAACAAATTATACAACTAAATGTAAAGAGGGAGACATATGTCCCTAAAATGTATGTGACATAAAAAGGGTTTAAGGGTCACAATAAAATAAAACCAGTCTAGGTCCCAAGGTTACTTTTCTCGCTAGCTCGTCCATGTACCCCATATATGCATCACCTACCTGTCATTCGCATTTTATACAAATACGAAAGCCACAGTCAGTGGGGAGTAACTCCGAGTTCTCCCAGCCACGAAATGTCATAATTAATATAACATGTAAACATAAGAATATGAATATGAATAACGCATAGGCTTAGCATATAGATGCTAGACAATCGTGCTTATCATGCGTACAACAATATAACAACACATTGTCCTATCATGTGAATACTAGACCGACTCATACTACACTATCATGTGAATCACATAACATCCAGGAATCCAAACTATATCAACCATAGCCGGCTTGCATCTCACCTTCTATGATTCATAGAATCATCAAACAAGAAAGGGCAATATATCAAAGACAGGCATAAGTTCTTAGCACCGTCAATAGTCACTCTGTAACTCGAGTCTATACCACGAGGTAGGGAAGGTAATCGAACCGGTATCTTGGCTCAGAGGTTCTATCAAAACATGGCCAAGACACAACACAACCCTAGTCCTAAATCTGCGCAGACCTAGACATGCGGATACACACCACCGCACCCAAGATCCACAATTTTTTTAAAACAAAGTGAGTACCCTAAGGAGTCCACCAAAGGGTTGGCTAGTACTTAAGCTGACCACTTACTCTCAAAACAAGTAACGAGGTCATGCCCCAACTTGGATATAAACCCACCAAGTCAGGAACACAAAGGCTATTAAGCAGTGAACATATACTCGTCAAAGACTATAAAGACCTATTTATGATGAAGGCCGAAATACTCACCTAGGACCTAAATAAAACCAATCTAGGTCCCAGCTTGAATATTTTAGCCCACACCACACAAGACAAAAAGGACACCCACTTAACCATAAGAGGGCAAAGAGTCCAACTTACCCACATAAATGCTAACATTCTATCATGTGAAAGGCTATATAAATGTCTATTCAGTAGACAATCCAACAATATCCTCAATATCAATAATAATCCAAACTCCAGCTAACCGTTAATCTCATAATTCATGAGAACAAGCTAAAATGGCAACAAGGCAAGAAAACTCAAGTATAAGGCAACCAATTCATCCAACAACCAACATGTGAAATGATATTTACAAATATCAAGGCATAACATAAAACATCCAATCTCACCTCAAAGGCAAACCCTCGACCCGAGTCCCACGACGGGTCATCGGTCAAATCGAGGTTGACCGGTTTAAACCTAGTTTGACCAAACTCGTTCGGTCAATCTGGCCCAGCTCAGAGTCTTGGCCTACTTTGGCCCAAATCACAAATTTTATCGCAATATTATTCTCATGCTATTTCCAATTTCTATCATGTGAAAAACGAAAGTAACACATTATCAATCACCTAAACACTTAACAAACAACAAGCACCACACCAACTACTAATGTGACATTAATTCGTCGAGTAACTCGGAATAGTTACCTTAAGCTAGCAAAGAGACAAGCAATAAACTTGAGAAAGCTTCTAAAACCCAAAATTACTCTTCATCTTCAACCACACATGAGCCACCTAAAATAATTATGTGAAAGGACGATATTAACGAATTATCTTTATATAAAATAAGAGGCGGAAATTAATTTAATTATATTTTAAATAAACCAAACTAGCGTCAAAACAATTTATAGACACGGCACAAAAGTTATTATGACAACCTCAAACTCGGCCTAACCACCAACTACACATGGCCTCAAACTCGTGACTTAGCTAGGCCCTTTGCCTGGCCACGGCCAGGCCATCGCTAAGCTACTGACCATGCCACAATGCTAGCCACAGTGTCTCCAACACTCCACCTAAACAACTACCCATCTCAGCCACTAAAACCCATGCTTGACTGTTCTAAAATCAGCCCACTCAATCACGTTAAAATAGTCCCAAAACCTTGCAACAGAACATCCCAAAACAACCCCACCACAGCCCATGAACAACTCTGAAAAACCTGCACAAAGTGACCTCAAAACAGTCCTAAAATAGTCCCTCATCACCCCACGAAACAGCCTACTCAACACATTATAGCGGTCCCAAAAATACACAGAAACCGTCCAACATCGATCACTCTTACGCCCTAAAAACAGTCCCGAAAGGCACCATTTTATCCATCCCAAA
Organism: Silene latifolia; assembly: GCF_048544455.1. Classification (NCBI taxonomy): domain Eukaryota; kingdom Viridiplantae; phylum Streptophyta; class Magnoliopsida; order Caryophyllales; family Caryophyllaceae; genus Silene; species Silene latifolia. The sequence continues at coordinate 93,188,542 of NC_133533.1, forward strand.
CTGCCCCAAAACAAACCCTACATGTCAGTATACACCGTCTCAAATATAAAAGACAACAATTAGCACCCAAAACAATCCATACATGTCAGCATACACCGTCTTAAATATACCACTTACTAGCTAGCATCCCAAATGATCCCTAGAGGTCAGTATACACCGTCTCAATCATCTCCACATATCAGTATACACCGTCTCAACTATACAACTGACTAATTAACATCAATAAGGATCCCTATATATAATTATACACCGTCTCAACTATAAAACAGACTAACAAATCTTCTACCAGACCGTCTATTTTAGTACATACAACCGTCTTATAATAAATAAAGCTGAAAATATAAATTGGGTTTGTAGAAATACATAACGAAAATGAATGTTACTTACATCGGAATGACGAGAACGACGAGAGGAGCGCTATGGAACAAAAAATAGTTGAAAACGGATGAGAAACGAAGCGACGAAATCAATGTTTGGGACCAAAAATTGAAAAAGTGAACAAGAAAGAAGAACAGAGTAGGACGAAGAAGAAAAAGAGGCGTGAAAGATTAAAAGAATGAGTGACGAGCTTGCTTGCCTGCTATATATTATACGTACGTTTCTTCATCGTTAAGTAATTTCGCTAGTTTCTAAATCCGTCTCGAGTTAATAAAATCGGTTTTAGTAAAAGTTTCAGTAATAAAACGGAATCAATAATAAATAAATTTAGTGAGTGAAAATAAAATAAACTCAGCTAGTTAACGTAAATAATACAATATCAGCTTGAATCGGAATTATTAGCGATTTTTACAAAACTAACGGATATTAATAAAAATTGCTAATTTAGTGAAATAAGCTAAAAATAGCTAATTGGACGGTTTTGTTCCCAAAATCCATATCGGGTTCACTTAAAACAACTTTCATAAGGACTCGTAAGGAAACGGAAATTATTAAATAAATAAACTCGAACTAACTTCAATAAACTTATTAATGATTATTAAAATTAACGTATCGAATTATGATGAAATTAATTAATTAGCTTAGCATATATATATAAATCGTTAAATGATGTAATTAAATTCAAAATAGCAATTAAAAGAATTTTATCCAACTTAATAAAATACGGGGTGTTACAATCACCCCATCTTTTAAAAAGTTTCGTCCTCGAAACTTGAAAGTAGAAATGGAAGGTTATGAAAATAAAACTGGAATTTTTGAAATTGGTAACCCAAAATATTAAAAGGTTGCAAATAGTAAGAATTAAAATTCTTTCAAAGTTTCAAATAAAATTTTCTGTCAGAACCAGATTCTCATCAAAGGAACGGAAGTGTTCTCGTTGCGCATTCAAGAACATCACATTCCAAATCAAAGATAAGGTCAAAAGGCAAATCATTTGTATAAATCAAAAATCAAAATACCTTCAAAAACATTAATGAAGAGTTTTCAAAAATATAAGTCTCATTCATGGAACGGAAATGCTCTTGTCATGCACACAAGAACGCTAACTTTCCAAGTCAGAGACAGATTTAAAACAAAAATCATTCGCCGACAAGCGTAGAACAAGTTACTAAACGTTTCTAATAACGAGTTCTAACATCCGATCAACGTTAAAATCAAAATAAGAGAAAGGTAATCTACTCAAATTTTCTTTTGCAAAAAGCCAAAATAGAAATAAAGGTTTCACTTTTAAACCCAAATGGGGGTCAAATCCCTGAAAATGTAACATTAAACTTTGACAAAGAAGTCATAAATAGATCAAAGTTAACAGAAATTGGATAAAATTTAAAGAAATCTCGGGTTTAGCGATTAAAATCATGATAAAGAAGTCTATACTCAAAGAACAATTAGAGAATTTGATCGAATTTTCATTTTTCAAATCTTTACAAGTAGGGAAAATTTTGTAATGGTAACATAAATTTTTAGCAACGAACCAAAAATGGTAGTTTGAAATATTTAGAAATTGTGTGAAATGAAAAGTAAGTTAGACATCATAGATACAAGTATGCTAAGAGGGTTCAAGCTTAACCAACAAAAGAGGTATGATGAACTTCCTAGGGATAAGAATTGAAGTCGAACCTAAAAGGGTGTCAAAGATGGAGTTTCATAGGTTACCAACATCAAACTTATGAGAGGAGTATGATGAAGTAAGGAAGAGAGGTATGAGCGGTAACGCTCATGATCAAGGAAGAAGGGAAATTAGACAACAAGGAAACGCCAGACACTCTTATCTCAAACAACAACATCACTCAAAACGGTTCCGAAAACTTCCTAACAACAAAACTCATAACCACATCACTCCCAAGGGTTTCCTCAATCGCTTATGTTACCTCATCCTAATCTATTCCCTGAAACAAGGTACTCCACTATAAGTGTGATCTCATCACTCCAAATCCTCAAACATCCAGAAACAACTTTCACAAGCCTAAGGTCAAGGCTTCCAACAAAGCTATATTCGTATCCAACTAGTGACAACTATGGGTTCCTTAAAAAAAAGTAAACCTTCAATCAAGAATCCCAATACCAAGCTCTAAACTCCAAGAGAAGGTTCCTCAAATATTCCACAAGGTTCTCATTTCAAAACAAGGTAGTAACATACCAACCCCAAAATCTGAAAAATCAATAGGATCTCAAGTTTCACTATCCTTTTACTTATCAAGGATTCCCAAAAGCGGAACTACACTCAGCTACACTCAGCTACGACATCATCCCATCATCTCAAGTACTCAATGCGACCTCAAGGTCTATACAACTATAGGGTTAACAAATTCTTCTCAATACTAAGTCTCTCTCAACTCAAGAACTCTCAAGAGCCAACTAATACCAAATCACATCACCAATCCATTATGGTCATCAACATCCCAAGGAGTATTATTTCAAATTTGACATCCTAAAACTTACTTACCATCAAATTCCCAAGAAACAAGGTCTTAATTGTAACAACACTTTATCACCTCAAAGTTCATAAAACTATAAATTGAAACTATGTTCTTTAACCTAACATTTGGTGTCAACCATACCCCTTTCTAGTTATTAAAACAAGTGCTAAAACTTCCCAATAATGTAGCTTACTCTCACTCTCATACCATACCTCAAGTAGTAATCAATATCACTCACTAAAACCAACTAATAATCCCACCATTAGCTTTTCTCATATGGTCATACACATTATCAAACTCTCATGTCCAAAGTGATTATGGAAGCCAATCACAACTCGACTTACTTAGTCAATCCTATATCCTCAAACCCACCATTCAGTTTCATCCATTTTAAGTCAAGTACTAAGCACTAGTATCCCAAACATAAACAACAATGCCATGTTCCATAACCTCAGTAACCAATGCAACTCACACTTGACACACAAAATCCACCAATCCAACGTACTCACTTTATCAAGGATCTATAGGTATAAGAATCATCAAGTATGTCTCATCACACTACCTAAGTCTTTCCAACATCAAATCCTCTCAAAACCAGGAAAGGGTCAAGCACAAACAATCCCTTCAAAGGTCATAATTTCCAACCAAGGTCAACATTTCTCAAAAGAAATAGTATTATCAAAAAAAGCGTTAAGGAAGGGTAAGCAAGGAACAAAGAACAAGTTAGGATTACAAGAGTAGCTTTTAAAGTAAAACAGAAGGGAGTTTAGAAGGAGGATAAGCACCAAGAGATTAAGAATAAGGCGAGATACAAAAAGAACGAGAAACATCTTCAAGGAAGTAGAAGCATTCTTCAAAGGTTGAACAAATCTTCAATCCTCAGCAATAGGCACTAAATCTTGATCTTCGTAAAACATAAGTGTCCTTTCAATGGAACGGAGATACTCTTGGCGATCACTCAAGAACATCAATATTCCAATTCAAAGACATAAAAATACATTTTTACACCAACAAATGATAAAACTAATTATCAGACGTCTCCAATAACAAGCTTTAACACTAATTGACGTTAAAACCAGTGAAAAACATTAAAATATTTTCAAAACCTTTAGTTCAAATTTTTTTTATAATAAGGGTAATAACTCCATTAGCTATAGATAAGCTCACGGTCATTGATCCAAGAACGCAACAATTATTAAATGACAATCAACAAACAGGTTAGTACCTAACAAAGAGCAAACACAAAGAGACTACAACATAAGATCCTAAATCTACCCATCCTACCCATCTCTCAAGTTTATTATTTGAAGGTCAAGTTATTTATATTGGGGTGCACAAACGTGCGTCGGGAGCAAATATGCTCTGATACCAACTGTGACACCCTCAAAAATAGCGGAAAAGTAAACACGTAATTCTAGGTAAAAACTGCATGGATATGTTTGTAATAGGTTCATTTGGGTAAAAACCTGTAATTTTTAAAACCATAACCTGTTATAAAGATATCCAAATTGGAAGGTGTCAAACATACAAGGTCTAACTAGAAGTTTCATAACAAAACCATCGCTAAAGTCGCGAATAGCAAATTATACAACTAAATGTAAAGAGGGAGACATATGTCCCTAAAATGTATGTGACATAAAAAGGGTTTAAGGGTCACAATAAAATAAAACCAGTCTAGGTCCCAAGGTTACTTTGCTCGCTAGCTCGTCCATGTACCCCATATATGCATCACCTACCTGTCATTCGCATTTTATACAAATACGAAAGCCACAGTCAGTGGGGAGTAACTCCGAGTTCTCCCAGCCACGAAATGTCATAATTAATATAACATGTAAACATAAGAATATGAATATGAATAACACATAGCCTTAGCATATAGATGCTAGACAATCGTGCTTATCATGCGTACACCAATATAACAACACATAGTCCTATCATGTGAATACTAGACCGACTCATACTACACTATCATGTGAATCACATAACATCCAGGAATCCAAACTCTATCAACCATAGCCGGCTTGCATCTCACCTTCTATGATTCATAGAATCATCAAACAAGAAAGGGCAATATATCAAAGACAGGCATAAGTTCTTAGCACCGTCAATAGTCACTCTGTAACTCGAGTCTATACCACGAGGTAGGGAAGATAATCGAACCGGTATCTTGGCTAAGAGGTTCTATCAAAACATGGCCAAGACACAACACAACCCTAGTCCTAAATCTGCGCAGACCTAGACATGCGGATACACACCACCGCACCCAAGACCCACAATTTTTTTTAAAACAAAGTGAGTACCCTAAGGAGTCCACCAAAGGGTTGGCTAGTACTTAAGCTGACCACTTACTCTCAAAATAAGTAACGAGGTCATGCCCCAACTTGGATATAAACCCACCAAGTCAGGAACACAAAGGCTATTAAGCAGTGAACATATACTCGTTAAAGACTATAAAGACCTATCTATGATGAAGGCCGAAATACTCACCTAGGACCTAAATAAAACCAATCTAGGTCCCAGCTTGAATATTTTAGCCCACACCACACAAGACAAAAACGACACCCACTTAACCATAAGAGGGCAAAGAGTCCAACTTACCCACATAAATGCTAACATTCTATCATGTGAAAGGCTATATAAATGTCTATTCAGCAGACAATCCAACAATATCCTCAATATCAATAATAATCCAAACTCCAAACTAACCGTTAATCTCATAATTCATGAGAACAAGCTAAAATGGCAACAAGGCAAGAAGACTCAAGTATAAGGCAACCAATTCATCCAACAACCAACATGTGAAATGATAATTACAAATATCAAGGCATAACATAAAACATCCAATCTCACCTCAAAGACAAACCCTCGACCCGAGTCCCGCGACGGGTCATCGGTCAAATCGAGGCTGACCGGTTTAAACCTAGTTTGACCAAACTAGTTCGGTCAATCTGGCCCAGCTCAGAGTCTTGGCCTACTTTGGCCCAAATCACAAATTTTATCGCAATATTATTCTCATGCTATTTCCAATTTCTATCATGTGAAAAACGAAAGTAACACATTATCAATCACCTAAACACTTAACAAACAACAAGCACCACACCAACTACTAATGTGACATTAATTCGTCGAGTAACTCGGAATAGTTACCTTAAGCTAGCAAAGAGACAAGCAATAAACTTGAGAAAGCTTCTAAAACCCAAAATTACTCTTCATCTTCAACCACACATGAGCCACCTAAAATAATTATGTGAAAGGACGATAATAACGAATTATCTTTATATAAAATAAGAGGCGGAAATTAATTTAATTATATTTTAAATAAACCAAACTAGCGTCAAAATAATTTATAGACACGGCCCAAAAGTTATTATGACAACCTCAAACTCGGCCTAACCACCAACTACACATGGCCTCAAACTCGTGACTTAGCTAGGCCACTGCTAAGCTACAGCCAGGCCACAGCTGTCTCCAACACTCCACCTAAACAACTACCCATCTCAGCCACTAAAACCCATGCTTGACTGTTCTAAAATCAGCCCACTCAATCACGTTAAAATAGTCCCAAAACCTTGCAACAGAACATCCCAAAACAACCCCACCACAGTCCATGAACAACTCTGAAAAACCTGCACAAAGTGACCTCAAAACAGTCCTAAAATAGTCCCTCATCACCCCACGAAACAGCCTACTCAACACATTATAGCGGTCCCAAAAATACACAGGAAACCGTCCAACATCAGTCACTCTTACGCCCTAAAAACAGTCCCGAAAGGCACCATTTTATCCATCCCAAACTGCCCCAAAACAAACCCTACATGTCAGTATACACCGTCTCAAATATAAAAGACAACAATTAGCACCCAAAACAATCCATACATGTCAGCATACACCGTCTTAAATATACCACTTACTAGCTAGCATCCTAAATGATCCCTAGAGGTCAGTATACACCGTCTCAATCATCTCCACATATCAGTATACACCATCTCAACTATACAACTGACTAATTAACATCAATAAGGATCCCTATATATAATTATACACCGTCTCAACTATAAAACAGACTAACAAATCTTCTACCAGACCGTCTATTTTAGTACATACAACCGTCTTATAATAAATAAAGCTGAAAATATAAATTGGGTTTGTAGAAATACATAACGAAAATGAATGTTACTTACATCGGAATGACGAGAACGACGAGAGGAGCGCTATGGAACAAAAAATAGTTGAAAACGGATGAGAAACGAAGCGACGAAATCAATGTTTGGGACCAAAAATTGAAAAAGTGAACAAGAAAGAAGAACAGAGAAGGACGAAGAAGAAAAAGAGGCGTGAAAGATTAAAAGAATGAGTGACGAGCTTGCTTGCCTGCTATATATTATACGTACGTTTCTTCATCGTTAAGTAATTTCGCTAGTTTCTAAATCCGTCTCGAGTTAATAAAATCGGTTTTAGTAAAAGTTTCAGTAATAAAACGGAATCAATAATAAATAAATTTAGTGAGTGGAAATAAAATAAACTCATATAGTTAACGTAAATAATACAATATCAGCTTGAATCAGAATTATTAGCGATTTTTACAAAACTAACGGATATTAATAAAAATTGCTAATTTAGTGAAATAAGCTCAAAATAGCTAATTGGACGGTTTTGTTCCCAAAATCCATCTCGGGTTCACTTAAAACAACTTTCATAAGGACTCGTAAAGAAACGAAAATTATTAAATAAATAAACTCGAACTAACTTCAATAAACTTATTAATGATTATTAAAATTAACGTATCGAATTATGATGAAATTAATTAATTAGCTAAGCATATATATATAAATCGTTAAATGATGTAATTAAATTCAAAATAGCAATTAAAAGAATTTTATCCAACTTAATAAAATACGGGGTGTTACATGATCGATGTCGTTTGATCTTGTATTTGTCCAGCAAAGCTTGAGTTTCCGCCCGGAAGTGAGAGCCTTGATCGCTGATGATTTCATGGGGTAGCTCATATCTGCAGATGATGTTGTTTTGAATGAACTTGGCCACTTGTTAGGCGGTCAAAACTGCATATGACTGTGCTTCCCCCCATTTGGTGAAATAGTCGATGGCGACAAGGACGAAGCAATGCCCCTTGGTGCCTATCGAGTTGACTTTCCTGATGATGTCGATGCCCCAGGTTGAGAAAGGCCAGGGTGATGTCATGGTGTATAAAAGGGATGGTGGTATGTGTTGTATGTTGGCGAAGATTTGGCAATTGTGGCAATGTTTGACGTAGTTACGGAAATCAGCTTCCATGGTGGTCCAATAGTAACCTAGCCGCATGATTTTCCGCGTAAGCATCATTGCGCTCATGTGAGGACCACATTCTCCGTCGTGAACCTCTCCCATGACCTTTTTGGCTTTGTGATGGTAGATGCAAAGGAGGAGAATTCCTTGGGGTGTTCTTTTGTATAGTTGATTTTGGTTTATCACGAATTGTGATGCAAGTAAACGGATGGCTCTTTGTCCTCGTTGATCAGAGTTGGGAGGGAATTCGTTTTTTGTTTTGTAATTGAGGATGGCTTGGTACCAAGGTTCGTCATGGCTTTCCTAGTCGTTGTTGATGGCACAAATGTGAGCTGGCTCGCTCCTTCTCTCGACACATAGAAGCATCGATGTCATATCGTCAAGTATGTTGACGAGCGCGGCAAGTTTTGCCAGGGCATCAGCAAATTGATTTTCCTCCTGCGGCAAGTGGAAGTAGTCGATTTGGTCGAAGAATTCGACCTCTTGATTGATCTTTGCTCCGTAGGGAGCTAAGGTGTCAGATCGGATTTTCCATAATAGGAGCACCTGATTGATGATGAGCGAGGAATCGTCGTGGACCCTTAGTCTCTTGATGCCAAGGTGATGCCTGCTTGTAGGCCGATGAGACATGCTTCATATTCAGCGGCGTTGTTGGTAACAGCAAAGTCCAGCTTGACCGAGATTGGAACATGTTCTCCCTCTGGTGATATTAGAAGGATTCCTACCCCGAAGCCTCTCAGATTAGACGCACCATCGAAGTATAGGTCCCATGCGTCGGAGTCAGCACAAAGGATGTCTTCGTCAGGAAGTGACCATGTGTCGGTCGTTGAGTCCTCGTTGACGGGATTCTCTGCTAAGAAATCGGCGACTGCTCTTTCCTTGATAACCTTGAGGGGTACGAACTTGAGATTAAACTCGGACAGCATGAGTGTCCACCTAGATAGCCTTCCGTTTAGTATGGGTTTTTCGAAGATATATTTAACCGGGTCCATCTTTGAGTAGATGTGGACCGTGTAGCTGAGCATGTAATGCCGCAGCTTCTTTGTTGACCATACTAGGGCAAGGCATGTCTTTTCCAGCTGGGTATACCTCGTCTCGTACTCAATGAACTTTTTGCTGATGTAGTAGATGGCTCTTTCTTCGTTGTCAACTGTTTGTGCTAGCATTGCTCCCATGGCCGTGTTGGTAACAGTCAGATATAGGGATAGAGGAATTCCCGGTTGAGGTGGCATGAGGACAGGAGATTTGGATAGGATTTCCTTTATCCTTTCGAAGGCCTTCTGACAGTCGTCGTCCCAATCGGTGTGATCGGAGGCGCGAAGCTTCTTGAATATTGGTTCGCAAATCATAGTGAGCTTGGCAATGAAGCGGCTGATGTATTGAACCTGACCGAGAAATCCCCGAATCTCCTTATCGCTCCTAGGCTGAGGCATTTGTAGAAGGGCTTTGATTTTGGTTGGATCAATCTCAATGCCTCTTTTGCTGACGACATGTCCCAAGAGTTTTTCGGAGGTGACCCCGAATGCACACTTCTTAGGATTTAGTCTCATGTTATATTTTTGTAGACGAGCGAAGAACTTCCGGAGGGCATTGATGTGGCCGTCCCGTTCTTTTGATTTGACAATCATGTCATCGACATATACCTCTACCTCCTTGTGCATCATATCATGTAGGAGAGTGGTAGCGGTTCTTTGATAGGTTGCTCCGGCGTTGATGAGACCGAAAGGCATGACCGTGTAGCAATATGTACCCCTCTGTGTAGTGAATGATGTCTTGTGCATATCTTCCTCAGCCATCTTAATCTGGTTGTACCCAGCATACCCGTCCATGAAGGATAGGAGAGCATGCTCGGCGATATTGTCCACCAGAATGTCAACATGTGGCAGAGGGAAGTCGTCTTTTGGGCTCGCCTTGTTCAGATCTCTGAAGTCGACGCAAACCCGAATTTATCCGTCTTTATTTGGTACAGGCGCAATATTGGCTACCCAATCAGAGTATTCAGACAATTTGATGAAACCAGCCTTGAACTGTTTATCCACTTCTTCCTTGATTTTTAGGGCCCATTCAGGACGCATCCGGCGTAGCTTCTGCTTCACAGGTTTAGCTCCGGGTTTAATGGGTATCCGGTGCTCTGAAATTTCTCTGTCAATCCCAGGCATGTCTCTGTAAGACCAGGCGAATTCGTCCTTGTATTCGTGGAGGAGGTCAATGAACTGTCGTCTTTCCGAGGGGTCCAGGGTTGTCCATATCCTATGTTCTTGAGGTGTATTGTCGGTTCGTACGTTAATAGGTTCGGTTTCCTCAATGATGGAAGTTCTTGTTTCCCATTTGTCAAGTTCTTTGGCTAAGTGAGGTGGGTAGTCACTCAAGTCAAATGCCTCATAATCATTCAGAATTGCATTGCAGTTAAATTGAGACGAGTCATAAGCAAACTTAGCATTCATTAAGTTGACACGAGCGAAAAGCTCGGAAAGGACAGACATCTCGTGGTCAGTCAGAGGGGATACGACAGAGGAAGTGGCCCCTGGAACAGGCTCCAGGTTGTCACCTTTCATGGGAGTGGGGGTGACCCTAGTAGACTCAGACTCTGAATTAGCCACGACTTTGTGATAAAACAATGGGAAGGGGACCTTGATTGGGACATCAGGAGTGTTAGGAGCTACGACAGATTCTGACTCCGACTCAGACTCAGATTCAGATTCCTCTTCACTTCCCTCCTTGAACATAGGGCTTTCTCCAGTTGTGATCTTGAGAATGTGGCCTTGGCGATCGGTCCACTTGACAGTCTTCCTCCAGCCTTGTGTAACTTTCTCCGGGTCAGTGTCGGAGATCAAGGCGGTTGGATCAAATTGATTGTCCTTCAGGGCGATGTTGATAATGTCCTCATAGTCGAGGTGCTTGATGTTATCTTCCCTAAAGAGAAGAGTGACAGCTTGTCCATCGAGGCATGGCGACGGCTTAGATTCGGTTGATGCAGCTTCGATGTTGTCAGGGATAAAGTAGCAGTCCTGGAAGACTTCCACTCCCAGGTACCTAGCCCTGGCCACAGAGTCATAGATTGGCTCCGGAAAGCCATGGTAGAGCTCAAACTCTCCATCGGGGACAAAGTATCCATTGAGAGTCAGATGGTAGGGACGGAGGATAACTCCGTGCTTCTTGCGCTTTCGAACTAGGAGGTTCATCTCCTGGATATCTTTATCAGTAGGTTCATATCCCAGTCCAAAGGGAATGTTGGGGACCTTATCCTGTTTCAAGGGAGGCAAGGTATCCTTCAGTGGATTGAGCGGCAAACCCGGGAAGTAACCCTGACGCATCATGATACGGTTGACCGTGAGGTTGGCAAACGGGTCACAATCAAAGGGTGTTGATTCATCAGTTATGGCATTAACAACATGGAAACCCCATATTTCATTATCATCCTCCTCAATGGCTTGGGAGGCTATTCCCTTTCTCATGACAACTTTGATCGGGGAAGCAGGAATTGTGATTATTTTCCCGCTGAAGGGGACCCTGATTTTATGGTGGAGAGTCGAGGTAACTGCCTTGACGGCGTGAATCCAGGGACGTCCTAGGAGCATATTGAAGGAGGCGTCGATGTCGACCACCTGAAAAATGGTTTGTCTTTCCAGTGGTCCGGTTGCGACAGCTAGAGTGATAAGCCCCGCGACCTTGCGATGAGTGCCGTCATAGGCGCGTACTCCTTGATTTGTCGGGACCAAATCAGCTTCCTTAATACCCAGCTTGTGAGCAGTCTTGAGAGGAATGACATTCACCGCGGATCCATCATCCACGAGGACCATGGGTACATTCTTCCGGATGCATTGTACGGTGATATACATGGCCAGGTTATGATTGGCTCCGAACGGAGGGATATCTTCGTCGGAGAAGACGACTGGGTTGTTCAGATCAGGGGTGTCCCTCGTCATATGCCCCACTATTTCTTCGGGGTAGAGGTGGAGGGCACTGTTAACTTCCCCAAAGCCTGTAGCAGAGCCTGTCGATGCTCAAAGGACGTTGCGATCAGTTGCCAGATTGAGATTTCGGCTTTTGACTTCTGAAGTTGTTTGAGGATCAAATTTTCAGGAGCCCTTGGTTGAGTGTCTACCTCCGGAATGACTTGGTCATTCGTTATTGGAACGACCGTTGGATTCTGATAGGGGCGTCCGGATCTGGTAAGGTGTCCGATTTCTTTCGCCCGTTTCTCCTTTTTCTGGGACCAGGTAGACGTCTTCAACGTCGTCTCTCCAGATGCCGTTGATTTCAGGGTCCCGAGGGTACCTTGGAGGGGTATTCCTTGGTGGCAGTTCTTGTGAGGGATATTTTTGTGAGGGTGGTTTTTGTGAGGGTGATTTTTGTGGGGGTAGTTATTGTGAGGGTAATTATTTTGAGGGTGATTTTCGTGAGGTCTATGCCAGAATGGTCGCGGGAGCAATCCATCCTGGTGTGGGTAGTTTTGAATGCTTGGGGAACTCTCCCTTGGGCGCGGTGGCGGAGGATTGAAGATAAGTCGACGGTAGGCGTCGTCGAGTCAGGTGATCCTTTCGGAGAGGCTGGCTATGGCTTCCTCAACTTGTTGAAACATAGTGAGCATAGTGGCAGCACTAAACACAAACACTCTGTCTGAAGGATCTTTTTCCAAGGCATTCACCTCGTCATCAACTGGCAAGATGAGGTAAGAGCAGTCTAGAGTTGGCTCATCGTCAGAGATGGCGTAAATTCCTAGAGGATTCGTTTTGTTGTTCGGCTTAGTTGGCGGGGGTAAAGGCAAATCCCCTTTTTCGATCATCTCTTGGATAATGTGTTTGAGTTTGAAACAGGTTTCGGTATCATGCCCCTTCCCTTGGTGGTACTGGCAATAGGCATTTGGGTCCCAGAAGCAAGATTTCTTAGCGTCGGCCGGATCCGGGGTGGGTCCGATCGGTTGTAGCTTCCCTTGGTCCATGAGCCTTTTCAGGGCACTTGCATACGTCGACCCTATATTGGTGAACACTCTCCGGGGGCGCTCGGCTCTCTTGGTAGACGATTCAAGGAGGTTGACCTCATCAATCTTGTTCGTTTGGTTGTAAGGGCGAGATCCGGTTGAGGTGGATCCCTGGTAGCCTCTACCAGTAGTCTTGGCTAAGACACCCTTCCGGAGGTCATCTTCGATGCGTGTCCCCAGAATTTGCAGATCCTGGAAGGTCTTGATATTTTGGGACCTTAGCAAGTTGGCATAAACCGGGCGGAGATTGTTGACGAACTTTTCCACCAAAGTTGATTCACTCGGCATACTAACCAATTGAGTACTCACCCTCCTCCAACGGGTCAAGAACTCGGTGAACCCTTCCTTATCGTTCTGGGTTAGCACCTCAAGAGTGTGGGTATTAGCCTGGATTTCGACATTGTCGGCATATTGCTTGGCAAACTCAACTGCGACCTCGTCCTAAGTGGTAAGGTTTCTCGGATCAAGGGAGTAGTACCATTGGCGAGGGATCGGTTCCAAGGAGGATGGGAAGATCCGGGTAAAAAGATCCTGTTTGACCCCTTTAATGGCAATGTAGTCTTTGAAAGCACGAATATGGTTGAGTGGGTCCTCCACTCCTTTGAACTTAGGTACATCAGTTAGGGGAAAGTTGTCAGGTAATTGATCCCCAACAGGTTCGAACCTTCGGTTGTTCGCAAGATGGATATTGTTACCCCGGGCTAGGAGCTGTTCTTCCAAGAGCTTCAGCCTCTTCTCAGTTTCAGTCAGAGGTGGGGTGTTCTGTTCCCCAGTTTTCTTGTTCTCCAGGGCATCGATACGGGTCTCGACGCGATCCAGGGTGACCTTAAGAGCGGTGAGCAGGCTGGCTAGCTGACCAGTTGTGACATCTCTGTTGTTATCATTGTTGTTGTGGTTGACAGACGAAGTTGAAGACGGGGCCATGGCTCTGAGGCAGAATAACCGATCACATTACAACTCAAACCGACACGGTTCCAAGACTGAACGCAGACAACACAAAGGACGAGACAAAGATCAGACTCAAAAAGACGAGGGTGACCGTGTGTGGTCCCTCGGTGCTGACTCGATTTATGACGTGACGGTGTTTGACCGAACCTTTGACTCGAGTCCAACATAACGGCGCGACGCCATTGGACGGGTCTCGTGGTGAGACGACTCATAAGTAAAGACCCATAAGTATGTTTGCTTCAACTCGATAGACACGAGGCGGATATGGAATGGTGGACTGAAGTTTTCAAAAATAGAAATTTTCAAAAAGATTCATTCGTCGCTTTAATGGACGTCTTCCGAAGATAAAGATCTCCGCAAGTCGATCAGTTGAAAGGGGTCGTCTTATGTTTATTTGCAAAAGACGGTTTGAGTTTGAATCGGCTCGGAAAACAGTGCATTGTTTCCCAAGACGGTTTTGAAATTCGAAATTGCATGTTTTGAAAATCGAGTTTGAAATGTTTGAAGAGGTCTCGGGGACGGTGTATGGTCCTCGGGATCTCGAAAGTGTCTCAAGAAAAGGGTGTGTGGTTTTCTCGGGTTTTGAGAGCGCCATTGTCGGCGCGAAATGGGTTAAAATCCGTGTCTAGACGCGGCGATTACAACGGCGTGAAAAGGTGATTTGAAACGGTTGCAAAAAACCGGGTTTTGAAAATCGTTATCACGACGGCCTAGGAAGGCGTGTTGAAATGGTTGTAAAAACCGGGTTTGAAAATCGTCATCACGACGGCCTAGAAAGGCGTGTTGAAATGGTTGTAAAAACTGGGTTTGAAAATCGTCATTACGACGGCCTAGGAAGGCGTGCTGAAATGGTTGTAAAAACCGGGTTTGAAAATCGTCATTGCGACGGCCTAGGAAGGCGTGTTGAAATGGTTATAAAAACCGGGTTTGAAAATCGTCATTACGATGGCCTAGAAAGGCGTGCAACGGTCGGCGAAAGACCGAGGTTTGAAATGGCCATTATAACGGCGCAAAAAGGTGTTTTTGAAAGTTTGAAAAAAGACACGGAAGGACTTATGATCAAGTAGCACATAAGCACTCACAGTTCATTATATTATGCATTATACTGACACGGGTTTTGGCTTTAAAGGGTGGGTTACACACCAAGCAATCAAACCCCAATTTGCGAGAGAGATACCAATCCAAACAAAATGTGTAAGGAGGGTGCCCTAGCCTCGTGCACGAAAGTGATGAAAGCTCTTTGACGAAACAGAAATGTATAACGTCAATGGTATGCTTGACTCAATCGGGATTCGAAACGCGGGGATGAGAAAAACTCACGCCGACGAGACGAGCCAATTGGTCGAAAGAGGTTAGGTTGTGGGCCCGAACAAGGAACCCGACTGTGACCGTAATGTCAATTAATGCATTCCAACCAAGACCTCGTTCGAGTCTCACCATCTAGGGATCACAAAGACGTAAGTGTCCTAGTTATCCCCAGCGGAGTCGCCAATCTGTGGACACGGCCCACCTGCGAGCCCACTTCGATCTGTGGACGCACATCAGTCTTTTGAAAGCCACGCTCGGCGGCGTAAAAATGCTTTCAACCGGATCGTTTTAGATCGGTCGGTTTCGTCTCGGTAAGGGTCTCGAAACGATTAGAGATGTTCAGAGTCGCCACCAAGCATTTGTGGGATGCCTGGAACCCGTTCGAAATCCACTTTATACCTCGGTCAAATCGAAGCACAAAGTAGCGTTTGACATAGGTACTAAAGATAAGGAAATCGTCCCTCTTTAGCATCCTATCTCTAGAATGACTCTCGTACGCCCTGGATAAGGTCGTCCACTATCCAAAGTTTCTGAGTAAGAGGTGAAGGTACGTATTTGGAAGTCCTTTAATCAGACATCCAATCCCGCCCGCGTTAGCGGCCTCTACTGATCGATCTTGGTTGGTTGAATGCAAAAGTTGATAAAACGTTTTAAATGCATGAATGCGCATCCAATAATTTAAACCTAACATGTGAGAGCTTTCTAAGTCGGTTGATTTAATCCAAGTATCAAGCATAAGATGTTGAGTTGGATTAATGACTGATTCGCATGCAAGACGGAAATTAAACATCCATTTACCGTATTAGGTTTAGGGTGCATAACATGATCCATTTTTCTTAGTAAGGCATTTTGCAAATATGATTTTGAATAATCAAATAGTCATCTGATCCGTCCTATATCCGGGATAACCGGAGTCGGGATCGTCTTAGACTAATGCTGGAAGGGAATAGGCCCTGTACCAGACGGCTACATGAGGCGCGAGCCAACCGGCGATACAAGAGGCCTCCCTCTGGTTTTGAAAATGAGAAATGGAGGGCCTGTTTAGGCGCGGGTTAGTCCATGGTTTATGTGCCGTGTTCTGACTTTTTTAGAAAACGTGTTGAAAATGGGTATTTGAACCCGGTTTGATTTGAACGGGTCGTTTAGACCGCATTTGTTGATTTGAAGAATTAGACTCGAATAATCATCATTATTTTGATAATATTCGGTGTCGGGTTCGACTTGACAAACTTGACA
Organism: Silene latifolia; assembly: GCF_048544455.1. NCBI lineage: Eukaryota > Viridiplantae > Streptophyta > Magnoliopsida > Caryophyllales > Caryophyllaceae > Silene > Silene latifolia. Next base: position 93,205,153 of record NC_133533.1, read on the forward strand.
TGAATAGTTTTTAAAATAATTATGAACTAATTGTTTTAAGTTCATTTGAATGTAATTAGTCGATACTCATCATCGTACCCGGGTTAAAATCCGGCATCGTATGTAGAACCAAGGATGACTTTGTGTTGGTGACTAATGTGTTTGTTTGAAAATGTAAAGAAATGATGAAAGGCTTTAAAATACCTCCAAAATGTAAAGAAATGAAATAAAAGGCTTTAAAATACCTCTTAAATGTTATTAACCAAATATTATCACCGAAACACGAATTTAACCGTCATGGTATGAGGAACCAAGGGTGAAAAATGTTTTATGGTTAAAACAAATGAAATAAAATAAAAAGGGTTCGAAAATATTTGAAATGGTGAAAACCGATTACAAATATGAAAATGACTCAAAGGGAAATGACGAGAACAAACACGGTTGATCTCTGACCTGGACACCCCATTTAGGCGCGGGTAAGCTGGCGACCTAAGGGGCTTCTGCCTCAGATCAAAAATCAGTTTTGGCTCGTTTATTCCTTGTTTTGGTTCATGTTATGCACGTTTTAGCATGTTATAGTCATGAAACAAATGAAAAAATGATAAAAGAGGATTTTTACACCCTCATACTTACATGTTTGGTTATGGCGAGTGACCGACGTAACTGTAACAACTCGTTTGATCGGAAAAAACTCGGTTTAAAACCGTTTTGGTAAGTAAAAAGAGTGTTTTAATGTTAGTGACGGTGTAGTGGTCGGTCAAGTGATTTAATGCACGATGACGGTACCAAACAATGTGTAAGGCTTGTATTTACGATCGGTAGGTCGTAAATACGCGTCGGATTGTGACTTAAGAAGTCGAGTCGAGAATTTTAAGGGAGAAAAGAGGGGGCGGACACTCGCGTAAATCTCAAATGGTTGCATTTGAGGGGTATTTATTGGGAAATGAGTGGTTGTGTGAATTTTGAGCGACGTGGCCACTTGGGCTGCTCAAAGAGGCGCGAGCCACGTCGCGGTTCTTCGAGGTGTCTTGTCGCTTTCACAACAAACGCAATCATGATTTGTTCTATCCTAGGTTTTGGATAAACATGTTTGATTTTTGACTATGTAAGATTCCGGGAAACCTTAACATAGTAGGTTTGAAAAGTTTTGTTTTTGGTGGTTGACTCGATTTGACTCGTTGTTGGAGTCGGGATTTGAATTTTTGAGTCGGTTTTTGGTCCGGTGTCGGTTTTGACTCTAGTTAGTGTCATTGCGACCCCGTCGTCGTGCATTAAACATTCCAGGTATTTTTGAAATGTTTTATTTTCGAAATCGTTTTAAGTTTTTCGACGTAAAGTTGTACACAAACTTTCGATCAAACGCCGCGATTCCAAAACATGTTGTAGTCTGATAATCATCGGGTGTTTGTTGGAGTCTCAGCAGATACCGGGTATCTACATCTTGTAATTAGCCTCAATATAGTCTTCTTCCTTTTTCTCATAGGTAGTGCCTTCCGAAGATGCGACGAAAATTTTGTTTGGTCCATTCTTGATAATGGTCCAGCACTCCCTATCATGTCCTTTTATATAGTGTGTCATCATGTTTTTCCAAAGGCCATAACTCTTCCCATCAAATATAGGACACTTAAGATACTTGGAATCCATTTCACACGTGAAAGGCAACGGAAATAAAATAAAATAAAAAGATAAAAAGATAGACGGATCAACCTCTTTACGGTTAGGCAGTCAAGAGCACGAGGCTCTGATACCAATTGAAGAGTCGATCACAGTCGAAATACTCGAAGGGAGGGGGGGGGGGGGGGTTAATTGAGTATTTAAAAACTTATGCCCACTTTTTATTTTATATCAAAACAATTAATTACTTAAATTTTATTGATTAAACATTGACTAATTAACTAAGTGATTATGAACGTAATGAAATGAAAGAAAAGGAAAACTGCAAGGACACACGATATTTGAAGTGGTTCAGCTTCACACGTCGAAGCCTACGTCCACTATTCGTCGATTAATAATTTTAGTACCTTTCTCCGGATTACGAAATTATCAAACCAACTCGTACAACTAACTCTAGTTGTAACTCAATTTGAATATCACTAGATATTCGGTTTTGCCTATCTTAAGTTACTAAGAGAGTGCTTGATTGTTCTTCTAGTGTTCACAATATGAACGAGTAAGAAACAATATTTAAGCGCTATTATCTTACAACGATACTTAGAAAAAATTACAATATAACATAGCACACAACTTCACAAAAAAAATTTTGACTTGCAAAAAGAATAATAAAATTAAAAACGTTTGCAAAAGATGTTTTGTTCGAATATTGAAAAGTTAATTCAATGAATTATTATGTGTAATATTTATAGTAGAGGTAGATCTAGGTTTTCATCTAAGAAACCCTAGATGTCGTGTGGATTGTTCCACAAGGAAGAAATTAAGTTAAATCTTATTTAATCATTTACAACTCATAAAATCTTGGAAGACAGGAAAGAATAAAAATAAAAATAATATATGGAGATAAGAAATCTCTAACAAATATTATTTTGATTTACCATCATTCTTATCCAAGCAAGAAAAATATCTTAGGGGGCGTTTGGATCAGGGGCTTTAGGAAGGGAAAAGACAATCAAAATGGTCTATTCCTTTTATTGCTGTTGGTTTGACACAAACAAAGGGTAACCCATACCGTCAAAACCATTCTCATCCATACCCACTCACCCCCCCCCCCCCCCCCCCGGTAACCCCATAACCCCCTTTCCTAGTTTCCCTCCTACTCCCTATTACCATTACTACATCCGTACACCCACCGTCAAACACTACAACCAACACCCACAACACCCTCCCACACCGACACAACCACCACCAGCGATGTCGCGCGGTCTCTTATTCCGGCCCACTCACCGGCGCACTAATCGCCTCTCCACGCCACCCTTGCTTTCAATTCGCACCCCACATCCCCAACCACTAAACACCACACCATCCCCTTCAATAACTCTCTCACCCCACCGGAACTCCCTCCCTCGCCGGTAATATCTCTTCCCCAACACTAAATCTTGTGTTTATTAGGGCGAGGATCGAAACAGCAGTTTCGTGGGTGAGGGCTTATTTTTCATTGTTTATAGGGCTTTGGGTTTTGGTGTCCGAAAAGGGAGAGGGGAATGGCGAGGCGGTTGTCGGTGAGGAAACGACGGTGTGTCGCCGGTCATGCTACTGTTGGTGGTATCAGTGTGGGTAGTGGTGATAAGTGGTGCGTGATGGCGGTGTCAGATGGTGGAGTTAGTTTTAATGGTGACGATTCCCTTTCTCTTTAATATCCAACCAACAATAAAGGATATAGGGGTGATCCCATACCTTTCCCTTATTACCCTTTCTTGATTTAATTCCCTTACCCTTTCTCGTACCAAACGCCTCCTTAATCCATTTATTTATTCTAACAACATCTTAGTAAAAGATATGGAATAAATATAAGGAGATAAAATATTTTTAACAAATATTTTATCTAAGATCTTTACCCAAACCCTAGATATGGAAAGGATCTCGTGTAGGGTAAGGAAGGAATAAGATCTATCTTTTTCCCATTTTAATCGAACAATATTTTAGGTAAAAGATATAAAATAAATATAAGGAGATAAAATATCTCTAACAAATATTTATTTAAGATTTTTACTATAAACCTTAGATGCTATATAGATCACGTGTGAAGTATATAGTAAGTAGGGGATCCAATCTTATTATTTAACCTAATAATATCGTAGTAGAAGATATGGAATTAAACTAAATATCCATAAAGATATAAAATATCTTTAATAATAATCTTATTTAGATTTACCCTAATGTTTACTTGCACAAGGAGTATCACATGAGTAGGAGACGGCCCATAAGCCTATTACATCCAACATGAAATCCTAGTAAGATATTAGGTTAAATAAATTAGGGTTTAGATATGAGTAAGTAGAAAACCCTAGTTAGCCACCAAGTAACAACCCAAAAGTTGTCACATAAGTCGACCAAACTAAAAAGTAATTGTCTATTCATAACCCAATTTAAGTACAAACTTCAATCTACTATAAAATAGGTTTTTCATTTAAAGAATATAAAGATAAGATTTGAAAAACTATTTTCAAAACAATTTAAAACTCAAGTCGTGCCTTTTTAATATTGCATCTCAATGTTATAACTAAATCACCTATAACATTGAGTCTGGTAGGTAATGTTATAACCATAACAGCTATAACTTTACTTACCAAAATCATTTCTTTAAATACCGTTATAAGACGATGACCTACGCTATCTAATCTTCCTGGAGATCTTCAATGTAGGATCATCTCTATATGTTGATCATAAGCTCTTCATCTTAAGCTTGTTATAGTCTTTTTTTTTTGGTGAAATGTGAAAATTTCCATTAAGCACAAACAGCTATTACAAGCTACGGTTATAATAAAAGCAATTTCAATATCTATAGAGATATTACATACGCAACATGACTCTATTGACCCAAGATTGGTCACGCCTATCAATACAGGGGCCAATTTTTGACTTCAACCATAACACATTGTCCTTTTTTTATGAGCTTCAAAATAGTTTCCGGCCTAAGAAGACAACCGTCCACTCTTGCCTTATTTCTTTGCAACCAGATATGATAGTGTGCAGCATGAATGAGGCACAGAATCATACCTTCCTTCAACTGTTTGAGCTTGCAGTCCTCAACCCATTGCACCACGCTCCTGGAAGGGATAGAGAACTCACACAATCTGGCAACCTCAACCATAATCCTGCTGCTATACAGACAAGTCTGAAAAAGATGTTCAAAATTCTCAGCATCAGCTCCACAAAGAAAACAGATGTCATCAGATGCAATGCCTAGAGTAAATAATCTGTCTTTATGCTGTAGTGCCTCCCTAGCAATCAGCCAGCCAACAAACTGATGTTTAGGGATTACCCAGCTATTCCAGACACACTTGTGCCACTGAACTTCCTGGTATTTCTGTCTCAACATCTCATAACCAGAGTTCACAGTGTAACCTTTGTTACCAAACACCCATTGTCCATTAGTAAAACCAACAGCTAACTTGTCCCCGACCTTACATACAATTTTCCAACCCCAGCTAATGTCTCCCACAGGGGTATAATCAGTCCATCTACACCCTTTTAAATAGACATTACTGATCCACCTTACCCAAAGTCTATCAGGGCAACAATAAATCCACCAAACAAGCTTCCCTATAGTAGCTAGATTCCAGGCATAGCTCTCCCTAATACCCAAACCACCTTCAGTTTTTAGAGAGCAACTCTTATCCCAACTCACCATGGGAACTAATATACTCAACATTTCCATCCCATAAATAATTTCTACATATGGCATTAATCTTATTGAGCACACCTTTAGGAATAATGAATATATTGGCCCATTAACTATAAATGGAAGATAAGACTGAATTGACCAGTACCAGCCTGCCATCATAAGATAGCTTCCTTGAACCAAAACTTCTAACTCTATCAATCAGTTTTTCAACTAACATAGTACAATCAGCCTTCTTCATTCTCCCACAAGTGATGGGTATACCCAGATACCTAAAAGGCATCTGTCCTTCCTTGCATCCAGAAACTTGGAGAATATCTTTTTTAACCCAACTAGGCACCCCTTTAAAATAGGCATTAGTTTTAGTAGGGTTCAACTGCAAACCTGAGGCACATGAAAAGGTGGCAAAAGAACAAAGCGGAACCATGATAGAAGCAATGTCACCCTTACTGAAAAGCAGCAGGTCATCAGCAAACATCAGATGGGAAAGCTTCAAACTACCACATAAAGGATGAAATTTAAAAGGCATGGTAGTAGTAGTGAACCTTAAGACCCTGCTCAAATACTCCATAGCAATAGTGAAAAGTAGAGGTGATAATGGGTCACCTTGCCTCAAGCCCATCTTTTCTTTAAAATAGCAAAAAATTTCACCATTCAAAGAGAGAGAGTAAGAAGCAGACCTCACACACTCCATAATCTTGCCAATAAATTGCTGAGGAAAATTAAGAGAGGTCAACATCTGTTCCAGGAACTCCCAATTCAAAGAGTCATATGCCTTTTTGAGGTCCACCTTAAGCATAAATCTGGGTGAAGCAGACTGTCTATTGTAGCATCTAAGAAGGTCCTGACAAATCAGGATATTCTCAACAATGCTTCTACCCCTAATGAACCCCCCTTGGTTGTCACTAATAATATCAGGCATAACTTTAGCCAGTCTCTTGCACATCAACTTTGAAATACACTTATAAACAACATTACAACATGAAATAGGTCTAAATTTTGTGACATTCTGAGGGAGAGCAATCTTAGGTACTAAAGAAATGAGAGTATGATTTACCTGTTTTAATAACAGACCATTAAGGAAGAAATCATAGACTGCGTCACAGAGACTACCACCCACAATGTCCCATGCATCTTTGAAAAATGCACTAGAATACCCATCAGGGCCAGCAACTTTATGACTTGGAATGGAAAAAAGAACTTCCTTAATCTCATCATTAGATATGGGGGCAGTAAAGCAACAAATCATGATGCTCTCTAGTGCAAAGCTTCCCTAATTGAATAACATTCTGAGACACAGGAATAGTTTCAACAGTGGAACCCAATAACTCCTTGTAAAAAACCAAGAATGCATTCTGAATACTAGTACCATCCTCACACAGTCTACCCTTCATATCAGCAATTTTCAGAACCTTGTTTTGCACTTGTCTGGCCTTAATTAGACTATGGAAATACTTAGTATTCTTGTCACCTTTCTCCATCCAAGTTGCCTTAGACTTTTGAAGCAAGTAGTCATGAGAGGCCTGATCAAGAAATCTAACACTACTAGTAGCCATTAGCTCATTCTGGATAAGCTCAGGATCAAAAGGATTAGTCCTAAGCTTCTCCTGAATGTATTCCAAATTCTTTCTGGCCCTAGAAGCATTATTCACAACATCATTAAACACACTCTTATTCAGTTGTTTCAAGCGCATCTTCAGTAACATCAATCTTTTCACAAGCTTGAACATGTGAGTACCATAAAGTGAGGTGTTCCAGGTTTGCTGAACACAAAACTTAAACTCAGCAGAAGTACTCCACATATTAAAATACTTGAAATGCCTTCTTTTCTTACCATCATCAGTCATACTCTGAACAACACAAGGGGTATGGTCAAAAGCTCCTTCACAATAAAACTGAGCATATACACTCCCATTATCACTAAGCCACCTATGATTCACCAAGACCCTATCAAGCCTACTATACACCCGTGTCTCAGGCACTTGTTTATTACACCAGATATACAAGGACCCACTAGCAGGACAGTCAGACACCTCACACTCATCAACACACCTCTTGAAGTCCTCCATTTCCTCATTGGTGCTAGTACCCCCTAACCTTTCAGCAGGCACCAACACAGTATTATAATCACCACAGATTACCCAGGGTCCTTGAATTTGATTTTTAAACCCACATAACTTATCCCAAAGAGGTTTCCTCTCTTGAGTATCATTAAAAGCATACACCATTGTGAGATGAAAATTATAGCCAGTTCCTAAATCCTTAACACACATATGAATGTATTGAGCATTGTAATCCAGAAACTGAACATTAAACATGGTAGGATTCCACAAAATCCAAATCCTACCCCCTTTATGATACTGTATATTAGTAGAAACACACCAATTACTACACAGATTATTTCTAACAGAATTTAGAGACAAAGGTTTAACCTTTGTCTCAAGGAGGCCAAACAAACCAATCATATGATGATGTAGGAACCATTTAATAGTGTTTTGTTTGGAAAGGCTGTTTAACCCCCTAATATTCCAAAATCCCCAATTATACATTACCCCTAGAAGGAGGTAATGCACTACCATTTATCCCAATCCCAACTCTTGGGGTAACATTATTAAGGGAATCAAGAAAAGTTTGGGAACCAAATTTGATTGAGCTCAAACCTGCTTTAACAATCTCCTGCCTACTTAATCTGATGATATTACGTGCAGGAGTGGCAACCATATGACATTTCCCATTCCTACTCCATTCAACATCAAACTGATTAGGTTTTTCAACGGGGGTAACAGTGACATGAGCTTGAACAGGAGGAGTAATAGGGTTCTCAACAGCAGGGGCAACAACTATCTTAGGACTCTGTGTAATAGCATTCTGTATCCCATTCTGCTGCTTAGGTCTCCATTGCTTTTTCATAGGAGGAGCAGGAGCCACCTTCTGTTTCCCATTAGACCCCTTCCTATAGTTAGCCGTCTCATGACCTAAACCTTTACACTTAGTACAAGCAATTGGTTTCCATTCAAAATCTACTTTCAGAGACACAATATGACCATCCTCATCCATAAACTTCACACACTTAGGAATTTGCCTGCCAAAAGGCACATCCACCATGACACGAGCAAACCCTAAACGTGTTTTGGCAGAAGTGGCCTCATCACATCTAACAAAACTACCCAGTAAACCAGCAATTTTAGGAAGGCACTTACCCCAGTATTTCAAGTGTAAATTATGTATTTTGACCCATACTGGAACATCCTTTACATTTTCTTTCACCAGCTATACATCTTCACTCCAAGGACGCACTATTAGCGGTTTATTATCAAAGAGGAAATGCCCCTGCTGCGACTCTTGAGTTTGAGCAGCAGCAGTCCTAAATCTCACAATAATTACACCATTAAGGCAAAAGGAGATTTTATCGATGGGGAATTTAGACCAGAGGCATTTTATAAAGCCCTCCAACACCTCAATAGGTGGGTTTGCCCCTAGGACAAAACCATATACAGAATTCTTCCAATATTCAAGTTCTTCCTTAACATCGTCAGCCGTGAACCGTAACATATCCTCAGGTTCCTCTGGAATACTAACCAATGGCTGTTTCCCCTTACGACGTCTCTGAATAGTCCATCCCGAATCAGATTCAGGCACCAAAGCTTCCAAATCATAAGGAGCAACACCCACTATTTGATTAATATCCGCCGATTTCTGATTATGAGCGCTACCAGGACCACAAACAATAACAGAAGAAGAAGCCCCTGCAGTTGGCGGCACAGGATCAACATTATGAGAATTTAGATTAGCATTAGAGATTAAAGGGGGAAATTGAGTAGTATCATTACAATCAATTATTTCCATTTTTTAGGGTTTTCAATTTTTAGGGTTTTTACTATTTTTTGTTCTTTTTTCTCTCTCTATCTCTACATCTCAATTTTTTCTCTTAGTCGCAAGATCCTTGTTATAGATTTGATCGAGCCTTTTGCTTGAGTGATCATCATACTTGAAACTTGTTACAGTTACTATGACACTTTAACAATCTTCAATGTTATAGCTCAAGCTGCTATAACATCACTTGAATGACGCTTCACAAATCTTCAATGTTATAGCCAAGGTTGCTATAACATTACTTGCCAAACTTGTAAAATTAAGTTAATCTATTAAAGACTAAACAGACGATTACGAGCAAGAGTATATATAACACGAAGCACACACTTATCATTATCAAAACTAATCATATATCTATATGGTCCAACAAACCTTGACTGTTGCATAGAACTGGATTAACTCCAACCTGTAAACTAGAGAGTATTTGTCGAGGAGATTAAACCAACCTCGACCAAAAATAGCAGCTTTGAAGAATGAAAAAGTTGGAGAAGAGTCATACCATGTTTTCTTGTATCGCCTCCCACTATGGAAGCAACATGCAAGCATCCCTTGACATAACTTGAGAGTGTCATCCGGAAGGTCGAGAGTATTATGGTGAGCAAGGACATCATTTTTGAATGCATCATCATGAACGGTACTATCCACTCTGTGCAAGTATTGGGAGGAATTTTATCCTCAATGACATCCTCATCACCCGGTGGAAAAACCACCTCCTTCTTCTGTGGGTACCTCGGTTTTTTGACCGCCTTGGGGTTTGATCCCATCTTTCTCTTGGTAACGGTTTTAGGCTTTGTCTTTGTTTTGGTAGGAGTTCCAATGATAATGTCATCATCATCATCATCACCAAACGGTTCGGTGATTTTTATTTGGGATTTGATTTTAGGGGTTTCGGTGGATAAAGGGTCAAATTCATCAAACGCCTTGTCTTCATTGTTGGGTTCACCCACATTTTCATTGTTGGGGATGAACTCTTCTTCATGCATGACTTCACTTTCTGGATTTTTAATCGGAGAATCAATTTTTTCAGCATCATCTTTGTCACTCACGGTTTCCTTCTCCTTTCCAAGCTCATGCTTCTCATCTTTTTCACTCATTTTTTCTTTCTCATTTTTATCACCATCATCTTCGGTCTGCTTTTCCTCTTCTACAATAACTTCTCTTCCACTTTCTTTCTATTTCTCAACAACATCATCTCCATCCTCATTTTTATTTTCATTTTCAACACAAGATCCTCATCAACAATATATTCTACTATCATCTTTTCTTTGTTGATTTTACTTGCCATTTGATTAAGTGTGGGCTAATCTTCCTCGAAATCAACATCAACATTTTACTCCTTTTTAATCCACCACGTCCTCCTCTACCATGGCCTCTTCTCTTTGTAGACATGGATTTCTTTCGTGCAACACCGGGCTTGACAGTTGGAGGCTTGGTAGGAGACGGGTTAGGTTTGTCGGATTTTTTTATGTTTGCAGCGGATTTGGTGACCATTTTTTGCTTGGCAATGAACTTTGGGTTGACGGAGTTTTGAAGATTTTGGACTTCTCTACTGAATGAATTTTTCGGGGCCATTTGAGGGGCGTTGGGGTTGACGGTTTTAGGTAGATGAAAGAGGTTGAGTTTCTTTTGAATTTTGAATTGAAGTTTGTGGGTAAATGGGAAAGTGTGGTTATTGCATGGGGGTTTTAAAAGATGGACGGTTGGGTTAATGAGAGAGTGGTTAATAAGTGAGGTAGAGTGTAAATGTGGGAAATGATGGTGTAGGAAACGGCTATAGGTGGGATTTGCTTGATTTGACATAAAGTGATTGTGAGGCTCAATGCAACAATTCAAGTGCGAAATGTGAAGTTTCAATGCAATTTTTTTCGGTCCATTTGACATATGATAAATTTTGACATTTTTAAACTTGATAACATGTGCCATCCTTTTTCACTAGTCAATCATGTGGCAAAATAATCTTAATTCGTGTTACATGTCGCCTAACAAACCAATTTCCATCCGAAATTTTACGAATTGTTCCCTTTCTACGGTTTTGTAAAAAAAGGTCCGCAATTTGATTTTCTGTTCTACAAAAGGTTAGACATATATTTCTTTTTTCGACTTGATCACGTAAAAAAGATACCTTATATCAATGTGTTTCGTCCTATAATGTTGTATTGGATTTTTTGAGATGTTAATTGCGCTTGTATTATCACAAAATATGGGAGTGGTTTTGAAAATAAGAACGTAATCACGCAATTGTTGTCGTACCCAAAGAATTTGAGCACAACAAAGAGCAGCATTTACATACTCACTTTCGGCCGTGGATAGAGCAACGATATTTTGTTTCTTGGGTGCCCATGAAATGAGGAACGACACTAATGTAGCAATACCCGAGGTGATTTTCCTATCAACTGTGCTTCCCGCATAATCGACATCCGAAAATCCTACAAGATCAATGTCATAATGAGTTGGGCACCAAAGTTATAAACCTTGTGTTCCAATCAATTAGCTGAAAATCCGTTTAACGACTTTGAAATGTGATTCCTTAGGATTTTAATGGAAGCGAGCACATACACTCACACACACACACTAAATTGTATGTCGGGTCGACTAGCGGTTAAATAAAGCAATGAACCGTTCATACCTCGATAAACCTTTTCACTAACACTCTTACCACTTTCGTCTTTGTCAAGACTAAGCTTGGAGATCATAGGTGTAGGCATAGGATTCAAGTCAGTCAACCCAAACTTACTTATCATTTCCTTTAGGTACTTTTGTTGGTGGATCATGGTTCCTTTCTCACTTTTCTTAATTTAAGACCAAGGAAGAATCCAAGCTCTCCCATTATACTCATTTCAAAATCGGAAGTCATTAGATCTGAAAAGTACTTACAAAGAACATTATTTGTTGCACCAAACATAATGTCATCGACATATACTTGCACAAGATAAACAATGTTTTATCAACCGAACCACGTAGAAAACCGTTTTCTAACAGAAATTTTGAAAGTCTGTCATACCAAGCTCTGGGAGCCTATTTTAAATAAAGTGATTTATCAAGTTTTAAAACGTGGTTAGGAAACTCATTGTTTATGAAGGCCGGAGGTTGTTCGACAAAAACTTCTTCTTCAAGATAGCTATTTAGGAAAGCGGTTTTAACATCAATTTGAAAAAGTTTTATGCCAAGGTGAGACGCAAAAGCTATGAGCATTTGTATGGCTTCAAGCCTAGCTACTGAAAGGATTCAATAACCCTTTAGTTAAACTCATTTAATTTATGATCTAAATTACTTTTGATTTAGTTATTAGATCTAGTGCATGCAAGATAAAAGGAACAAAAGGAAGAAAAATTGATTTCTAGTTACATACATGTGAACCAAACTTCGGGCACAAGTGTAGGACTCCTTCTTACACTTGATCTTGAGCTAGAACATATTTGGATGATCCTAAAAAACTTCAAGTATTCATAGTGGAATACCTCCTCCTAATTGCACCAAGACTAAGCAAAAAATACTACTACTATTAACTAGATATTGTGTAGTATTATCCCTAATTTATACTAATATTACTTGTATTACTACAATAGTAATTAGTAGAAGAGTATTAGTATTTAGTGATAGTTCTAGAGAGGAGTTTTTAAGAGCTTTGCATGTAAGTAAAGGAATAAGAATGAGCAACCAACAAATAAGGACAAAAGTGCCCCTTATATGGGTACCATACGGCACACACATATAACAAGTGAAGGTTTTGCTCTTATTTTAATCTTGCATGCAAAAAGTTTGAGTGTAAGAGTAAGAATCATCATTATGGTGTAAGAATCCAATGTCATATGCACATGACTTTGGATGGAAAATTGGACAAAGAAAAGAGTATAATAGTAGTCTCCAAAACCAGTGGCCATGTGCCATTTTGTCCAATTTTTGATTTTTAACATTTGTCCCACAAATGGTTATAAATCATGTGATCAATTATCTTATATAATTAATTATTAATATAATCATTTAATAATTAAATATTATAATTAATCTAATAATATACACCTAACACTTAACATTATATCAATATATAACGGTTCCCATAATAACTAGTTAGTTAAATTTACAACTCCTTGTAAATATAAATAACTTATTACCTCAACCTCAAAATATCTATAAAACCTCAACCAATTTAGTAACTTAACATTTAATTACTAAATTAAATCTTATTTAATCATATTACAATAAGATATACAATTAAACTCACATAAATAAGGGATTAATTAATATGTATCAAATACAATTAATTAATTATCTATTTGGGTTTCATCCCTTAGGTGTGACCTTAAGGGATCATCTAATCACCACCGTCAAACGACAACAATGTCAAACTCTAGTTAGCCAATCATTACTGATTAATGTTGATCAGTTGACTATATAATTGAATCACCCCTTACGTATTCTTATTATGAGATTTAATTATGTGATCGCGCCAATGTCGAGGAAACTTACTCCAACAATCTCCCACTTGTCCGAGACAAGTGTGCGTCACCGATTCTCTTGTCCTATTACAATATCCCACTCAATGCAAGGTGTCTTGCAGGTCGTACTTGCATGTGATCATATTCAGAGTGGTTTCCTCGATCTGGAGAGTAACCCTCTGACCGGAATTATCTACCGTAGATACTTTCCTAGCGTGGCCACGTATTTTCAGTTCACTACTCCTCGAGTGGTCTTGAGATTTCAAATAACCCTGACAAGGGGTGGACAATTCCTATTGCACTATTCCCTTCGTACACCCATAGTTCATCATGACCCAAAATATGCACACTCACCCCTTTTGACATAATGGCTTGGGACAAAAATCAAAGTCAATCAGAAACTCTGCCGACTTGGGCGAACAGTCTCTAGTCAAAGAATCGACTCAAAAGAATACCATGTTGCTCTCGCCACGACCAATCTATATAAATGTTTCCAAAACTCTATAAGCGGTCACTACCCGACAGAGTGTCTCATACGGTCTACCTATGTTATCTACTAGTCATCTCTAATGACTCTATGACACTTGAACTTGCCATCAATCGCATCACACTCTACTCACTTGGAGATGTCACCTCATATAAGCAACTAGGGGCCAATACTATGTTAATCCAGATCACTTTAATAGGGTTCAATATTGTCTCAACAACCTATTTAGATATAACAAAGTAATAAAAGAGTTTGTAATTAAACTCTAACGACGAATGTATTAACACATATGGAAAATTGATACAATATCAATTACTACATAATCTATAATCCGTATTTAATTTTGTATATGGTTGTAAATTTCAACTGAATTGAAATGACATGACTTGTCATGTTAAGCCCTTGAGAAGGCTTTGGTTAGTAAGTCTCAGCAACACTTTGCACTTAACTAACTTTACTATATACTTTTTCCCTTTGTTATGTATAATCTTTATTATAAAAACCATTTGAGTATATGTGTCTAGATCCAATCTAGACATAGGCTATCTTGCCTTAGAATAGCTTCTACTGTCCTCACAGTGAATAGGATAGGATCTTCGGTTATTGGAATGAACTACCATAGTTCCTCCAATCCAGAAAAACGAATCCTAATATCATCCCTTCCTTCTTACACATCTCATTATTGCAAGTGTACTCAATTTCCGTTGTGTATATCTCATTGTTCAACTGTCTATGACGTATCTAGCAGATATCCTCCTTCAATAATATAGCCAAGATGGTTATCTAACCATCCTTATGTGTTTATAATATGGTTTTTGTGTAACTCATTGCACACAAATCCATTTCATTTCTAAATGCTTAGCTTCATATCTTTAGTACTTCCTGAATACTAACTAATGAACTATGTGGCTATAAAAAGTCTTCTCTCAAGGATTCGATTTGTAACATCTCGTCATACTCCAAGTATACGAGATTTAAGAATAATGATACATCTTAGCGTAATGAATTAATCCCGCAGTGGAAGCAAATGGATTCAATTTCTTCATGTTCAATACTTTTGAACTTTTCAAAATTCTCATTAACGACATAAGAATATTAACTTAACGATAATATCCTCTTAGAACTATCTTTATAGGTCTGGATACCATACAGATGTATTATTCTTCTCCTAAGTCTTTCATCATTCACAATGATCAATATGTCCCTTACATATAAGACTAGTAACACCACCTTACTCCCAATAAACTCCATGTATAAACAGAACTACTCGACAATTCGGGAAAAGTTTTCACATGATCTAAACATACAGTTCAACTCCTTAACTTCTACTTAAGATTTCTTCTTAAATTTCCATCCTACCTTAGGATAGTTTTGATTTACAAAACTAATCCAAGATGATTTTAAAATCCAACCATTACATAATCCGACTTTAATGAAACTTTGTTGTAGTGTGCAAAACTCTTTGCAATAAATTAACCAAGATAAATGAACATTTTCATGTTTATGCTCACTTCGGACTCTTGTGGATTTTAGACTAGATAAAGCATCTTAATAAGTTACAGGTTTATTACTTTCAAAAGGTAACATGACTCCTGTCCACTTTAGGTTTCGAAGAAAGAATAACTGATTTTGACCAAGAAGGAACATCTTCCTACGTCAAGGAACATATCCCTACGTATTATTCTTAGTTTGTGTCTCTTGAACATTTTCTCCCACTCTGTCTTTAAGAAATAATCCTCTTTTCTCAAATGACAGCATCACGAGCCACAAACCTGTTGTTCGCGTGATAGTTGGGTTACAAAGCCATATGCTATCTTCCGAAACAAGCTACAACTTAGGTACCATGCCTAATCATATCATATATGAATTGTACTTGATTGCTTTAACTATGTTTTGTTTGAGTGGAATAAATAAATACTAGACAAATTGTGATAGAAACTATTTCCAACTTTATGGTAAAGATTCAATCATATCGTAATGAAAGCGAACTTGTGATACCATATCACTCTCTGTTGATGGAGATAAAAGTCATCACTTTATTGTTCCCCATTTTAACAAAGTACTAATACTTTGGTTTTTATACTTCGTAATAAGAATTCATTGAACTTATTCAAAGAATTTCTCTTCTTACCTCATTAAGCGGATAACAAGTATCTACCTAGTTCGTCGGTAAAAGAGAAGAAGTAATAATGACCTTTTCAGATTGAAAATATATTCGAATACACATTGAAGTGTAATGATGTGAATAACTTATTTTATTCGCTATACTTTTCAAGAAAAGTCAGGAACCATCGTGCTTTGAATACAAGATTCGCACATTTCATGAGATTCACAATCAAATGGTGTGGGATACTTGTCAAAACTAGTTTTAATGCAATTTTCAATCGAGAAATGAGAAATAATTTGGGGTCACCAACTCGAGTCTTGTATATATATATATATATATATATATATATATATATATATATATATATATATATATGACATTTTATTTCTAGTTTGAATATAATTACCTTGATTTTATGGTCTCACCATAAACTTAATCGTGGCATGATAGGGCACAACGCTTGTTTTAATTGCATAATTAAGAAACCATTTGCGTTTTATACAAAAACTTAAATTATACTCTTATTTAGACATGTTGTACATCATAACTATTATTGAGGTACGTCTCTAAATCGGTAACTAGATCAAGCACATTATAATATTTATATGTCTTTGGATGAAGTGGCAACTATCTTAGTTCCATTCATATCAATTTCATTCATGTTAGTCGTCATACGATTATTCAATGTCAGGATTCTAAGAATTTTCGAAACCCTCGGATTGTGTTATGAATACATCCTCCTCTAAATACCTATTTAGAAAGGAGATTTTGACATCCTTTTGCTATATTTCATAATCAGGAAATGTGGCAATTTCTAACATAATTCACAATTTTTTATCAAATACTCATGATGTGGTAATTAGCAAGAATGCAGTGTCAATGACATAGATATTCAGGAAGGAATATGTTGGAGTCACACGACCAACTTCCTAGATCTTTACTTATTTGGGGGTTGCCTCTATTTTAGTGTCTAACACCTTCTCTTTCTTACCTAATTATATCCTTAACGATTAAGATAGGTACTTACTTCTTATTTCTCCCACTGACTTCAAGAATTTCTACTTGATGAAGACTTATCTTCATATAAATTCCTAGTTAATCCTTCACAGGGATAACTCTATTGTGGTATTTGGTTAACCAAAATTTCTAAAAAAATCAATTTACCAATTTAACATGGTCATGTTCTTAATAACTTAAGTTCATGATAACAAGTGTTTAGTTTGAGCAATAAGACTTTTGAACCATAGACGCATAGATAATATTATCAAAACATATTTTGACTAATCATTACTCTATTCACACTTTTTCACAAGAAATCATACATAGGCATGTTAGGAATTTAAGATACTAATCTTTTATGACATAGGACAACTCCTATGGAGTTCTATGGAATAGAACGATTCCTATTGAACTAGTCCATGCCCTATTTAAACGGTTCATTTGAGGATTTAAAAAGAGATTCTATTTGTCGTTAGTAATAGTGGTTTAGCGGAGACTCGTGTTACAATCAAATTGATATCATATATTAATAGGAGAAGTGATAAAGAACAACATAAAACAACGAGTGGGAAACGAAACATTCATCGTTAATATATGAAAACATTTTAGCATGTTTTAGCATTTATATAATGACCTTCACCCAATTATATATATATGATTCTGAGATCCATTTTCACACAAACATGGGCACGGGAAACCGTTATATCCCATACTTGAATAAATTTGGTGAATTAATTCTTTAATTGATTCTACCTTAGAACTCTCGGTCGATGAATTTCATAAATTCCATGTCTAGCCCCGGAACATAAGACTAGTCTTTATATCCCGTTGAGTCCAACCAAATTTCGCGTGTAATAACGTTTTATTACCCCACTTACCCAATGAAAAATAAAAATACCACGAGAAACCGAATCTACCCCAAATGTTAAAGGGATTCATGGGTCCTACTATTTGGAAATGCTAATCTCAATTTTAAATATGTGAGAGGTCTTGTCGATTTATTATCTATCACTTTTATGTGAACTATATTAGTTAACTAACGATAATTATAATCGACACGGTCGAAAAGGCGATATAAATATATATAAAATGCATGTGATGTTAATGGCGATTTGGCAATGCATGTAACATATAAAGAATAATGCAAAGCAATAAATAAATTTTCCAGTATGACCTTTCCTAAAATAGAAAATCTAATAATCTATTACAAATTCGGAAACCAACTTCTTTGGTCCCTAGAATCTTCATATGGCACGCCTTCTAAGAAAACTCCGTCTTGTCGAAACACATTCCGAATGGCATCATCTTGAAGGAATTCCGGAATTAAAAGTAAAATAAAATACATAGCTATTTCTATTATACATTTGTAATATGAAAAACTAGTAAAAGTAAAAGTGATACAAGATCACATTAAATTACAACCGAATTAATACCCCTTACATTACGGGAAATATCGATTAAAACTAAGGCCACGCTAAGATAAAATTACATAATTCAAAATTATATAAATAAAATATGACATTCATCAATAAAAAAATGCAGCATTATAATATGTGACTAACATGCCAAATTAATGTGCCAAATCGCCCTACTTAAATCTTATATCGTATATAATCCGGTTTTATGGAAATGCGTGATAATAAATTATTAAAATCATAAATCAATACTAAACATTAGACAATAATTCAACTTGGTTTTGTATTATTGCTTATTTAAACTTCTTTTAATCATAACAATTATGAAATAATTCCCAATAAATCATAAAAATTTGAAACAATTCGAAATTACATTTTTATATATGCTGCAAGATTACCAAGATTCCAAAAACTCAATAAACGTTTCCCACAAAATATTTATAATTTACTTCATTAATAAATCGTATAAAATATAACTTTTACAATTTAATTCCAAATTAAACATAAAAATTATGGAAAAATCAAATCAAAATTTTGAAATTTCTTATATAATTTACAGAACCTGGAAATGGCAAAATTTCAACGAAAAATTTGAATTAGTTTTTTTATGACTAATAAAGTTGCCCTTTTATCGATTTTATCACATAAACCTCAATAAAATTTACCAAATCAATCAAAATTAATCATGCAACTTTAGCTCTGATTTCCATATCATATATAAAACTTTAGGGAAAAATTTCATGGCATAAAATTTATTTTAGCTATTTTTGCTAAAAATAGTCGCTATTTATATCATTTTAAACATTAAAATTATAAATCATGCATAATAAATCACATTTATCTCAAATTTTACATACATTCTGTAAAATATTCATGTGACATTATATTAAAATTTCATGGTTTGTTTTGAGGTTCAACTATTTTTAGTCATTTAACCTGCATTTATACCATTTTTATCACATAAAAATCATAAAACATGCAAAACTAATCACAGTGATCCGACGTTTTACATACAATATGAAAAATATACATGTGAGTTCATAATAGAAAATCACGGCCATTAGTGAAGTTTAACTATTTTTAGTAAATAAAAGTTCATTTTACTCATTAAAATGTAATTATTTCACCAAAAATCATTAAAATAAGCAATAATCATCCATAAATCATCAAAATTACCTAAATATATTTTAGGCGCAGCATACATAACATGCAAAATAATTTCGTGGCTTTATCACATAAATCATAAAATTTCTAGTTTTAATTAAGTTACATTTAACTCGGAAAAACCAAACTGATTATGCATGCACGACCTAAGCTCTGATACGACTTGAAAGGATTGAATAACCCTCTAATTAAACTTATTTAATTTATGATCTAAATTACTTTATATTTATTTATTAGATCTAGTGCATGCAAGATAAAAGGAACAAAAGGTGGAAAAATCGATTCCTACTTACATACATGTGAACCGAAATTTGGGCACAAGTGTAGGACTCCTTCCTACACTTGATCTTGAGCTAGAACATATTTGGATATTGAGTAGTATTATCCCTAATTTATAACAATATTACTTGTATTACTACACAAGTAATTAGTAAAAGAGTATTAGTATTTATTGGGAGTTGTAGAGAGGAGTTTTTAAGAACTTTGCATGTAAGCAAAGGAGTAAGAATGAGTAACCAACAAATGAGCACAAAAGTGCCCCTTATATGGGTACCATACGGCACGCGCACATAACAAGTGAAGGTTTTGCTCTTATTTTAATTTTGCATGCAAAAGGTTTGAGTGTAAGAGTAAGAATCATCATTATGGTGTCAGAATCCAATGTCATATGCACATGACTTTGGATGGAAAATTGGACAAAGAAAAGAGTATAATAGTAGTCTCCAAAACCGGTGGCCATGTGCCATTTTGTCCAATTTTTGATTTTTAACATTTGTCCTACAAATGCTTATAAATCATGTGATCAATTATGTTATTAAATTAATTATTAATATAATCATTAAACAATTAAATATTATAATTAATCTAATAATATACACCCAGCACTTAATTAGTATACTACCATTATATCAATATATAACGTGTCTCATAATTACTAGTTAGCTAAATTTACAACTCCTTGTAAATATAAATAACTTATACCTCTACCTCAAAATATCTATAAAACCTCAACTAATTTAGTAACTTAACATTTAATTACTAAATTAAATCTTATTTAATCATATTACAATAAGATATACAATTCAGCTCACAAAAATAAGGGATTAATTAATCTGTATCAAATACAATTAATTAATTATCTATTTCGGTTTCATCCTTTAGGTGTGACCTTAGGGGATCAACTGATCACCACCGTCAACGACAGTAATGTCAAACTTTATTTAGCCAATCACTACCGATTAATGTTGATCAGTTAACTATATAATTGAGTCACCCCTTACGTATTCTTATTATGGGATGTAATTATGTGATCGCACTATTGTTGAGGACACTTACTCTAATAGCTACCGGTGGAAAGGTTTCATCATAATCAATTACTTCTTGTTGATTAAACCCTTGTACCATTAGTCTAGCTTTATTCCTTAATATTTCTCCAACATCATCGAGATGATTGCGAAAGACCCATCTCATACCAATTATAGTACGTTGAGATGGTCTAGGGACCAGATGCCATACATAATAATAATAATAATAATAATAATAATAATAATAATAATAATAATAATAATAATAATAATAATAATAAATATTATTATTATTATTATTATTATTATTATTATTATTATTATTATTATTATTATTATTATTATTATTATTATTATTATTATTATTATTATTATTATTATTATTATTATTATTATTATTATTATTATTATTATTATTATTATTATTATTATTATTATTATTATTATTATTATTATTATTATTATTATATTATCATCATCATCATACATTACTAGTCTTACCATAACTAGTATTACCATACATCTCTTTTACTAATTTAATTATTAAGATAATTATTATTACTTTCCCATATTATTATTTTCTTTTTCTTTTTTATTAATTACCGATACAAATCCCGACCACATCCATATTATACTACTAAATTTCGGTCAACGAAATATGGCACACGGCCCAAGGTCCAATTATTAGCTAAAACCGATTCCCGACTTGCTTACTTCCTTTATTATTTAATTAACGTCATATTTGTAATTGTTATTAGAAATGCCTTTAATTTATTAAATAAATAAATTATTCTCATAAATTACTATCGAAATACGGGGTATTACAGGTCAGATCTCAAGGAGAGAAGTTTATAACCAAATTTGTTTTGGATCTTTTTAACCCAAATTAAGAATTCGTCAAATGTTTGATCTTTAGAACTTAAGAAAAGAAGCCAAAAATATCTTGTAAAGTCATATACAATGACACAAATGTGGCGACTTCCACCTCTACTAACAATGCGCATGGTTTCACACAGGGGCGGATTTGGGGGGGGGGGAGTGAGGGCACGTGCCCTCACGTGACCAAAAAAAAAAAGGACGATAAACACAATACAAACCACACAATCAGTAAACCACAAAATAGAACGCAAAACCAATTTCTCACTGACGATAGGCACAACCCACTGTCCACACCACACATCTGCCGTCCCCGCTGTACCGCCGGCTCGGTATTTCCTCCTGCAGTCACCGGTCACCGGCTGACCATCCCCCCGTCGCGGCGTCGCGGTACAGTGAGCCAGGTATGTGTTCTCAGTTCTTACTTCTTATAATCTTATTAATTCGATTAATTTATTGATTAATTCGATTAATTTGTTCTTATTAGTTATTAGTTTTGATTAATTTGTTCTCCAAATTTAATGAATTTGTTCTTATTAGTTTGATTAAGTTGTTCCCCAAACCCTAGATCCCAAATTTGTGAGTTAGTGACTATAAATGGTTGACAATTGAATTAGATATATACTGAAGTTGCGATTAGCTTCTGGTTGGTATGAAAGAAACCAAGGAAATACAAGTGCTTAATGACCTACGGAGTACATATCAAAACAGTACAACACAACATATGAAGAACAAGCCCGAACAACTACGCAAAAGGTTTTATAACAAAAGTAAAATGACCCGGACCAAACGCAGTTTGTTAGATCGAGTATTTTTTTTCTCAACTCCTTGCAGATCTAAAACTCAAAACAACACTGCTTAGAATTTGTTATTTGTTTTATTGTTTGTAGATTGAATCAACGAAAATGAATAGCTTACAATACTTGTGGAGTCGGAAGTCACAAAAAACTACATCGTCCTCTTCTCCGTTGTCATTAGAACCTCAAAATCTCCCTAATCAAGAAGAGCAAATTAATGATGAGCAAATTAGTGACGGGGAATCCGATAATCCATCAATTCAAGAGGGCAATCAAAGTGAGCATGAGGGTAACTCACCAACTCAAGAGGGTAATCAAAGTGAAGAGTACAATGTTCTCCCTCTTGATCCTCCACATGATCCGGGAAATCGTAAGACAATATCATCTTACCTGGTTAATGATCGAGATGCCTTGAGAAGGATATATATCGGAAAAGGTCCTTGTAGACCTAGACCAAATGGTGAATTTCCTCAAACTTTCCAAGGTAATAAAATGCGTCGCTTCCAAGTTCTTTGGTATGATAAGTATGATTGGCTAGAATATAGTGAGAAAAATAATGCGGCATTTTGCTTTTGTTGTTACTTGTTCAAAGAGCCTTCAAGTATCCCGAAAGCAAATGTGTTGGAGATTGGAGGGTTTAAGAATTGGAAAAATGCGTTGGATAGATTTAAAAAACATGTTGGGAAAGGTACTAGTAGTTCTCACAAAGTAGCGAAACAAAAGTATGAGTCTTTCATTAATAAAAAAGTATCAATAATAGAGATAGTTGAAAAAGTAAGTGATGAAGCTAAGAGTCTCTATAAATGCCGTTTGTTACGCTCTCTTTCTTGTTTAAGATTTCTTTTGAGGCAAGGACTAGCATTTAGGGGGCATAATGAAAAAGCAAAGTCAAGTAATAAGGGTAATTTTCTTGAACTTTTGGATTGGCTTGTTCAAAATAGTGAAAGTGTTGCTAAAGTTGTTCTTGCTAAGTCTACGGAAAATCACCAAGTTACTTGCCCAACCATTCAAAAAGAATTAATTAAATGTTGTGCCCATTAGACTACTAAGCTTATCATTGAGGATCTAAATGGTGATTACTTTGGTCTATTAGCCGATGAGTCTAGTGACGTGTCTCATAAGTAAGAATTAGCTATTTGTTTGCGTTATGTTAATAAAGATGGTAAACTTTGTGAAAGATTTCTTGGGATTGTGCATGTGAAAAATACAACTAGTTTGACACTTTTTGAGAAAATAAAGAAACTACTTGATGGCCACTCATTAAGTATGTCAAACATCCGTGGTCAAGGCTATGATGGAGCTAGTAACATGAGAGGTGAACTTAATGGTTTGCAAAGTTTGATAATAAGTGACAATCCATGTGCATATTATGTTCATTATTTTCTGCACCAACTTCAATTGACATTAGTGGCGGTGGCTAAAGAAAACAAAGATTGTGCCAAATTTTTCCAACATCTTGGAATTGTGCTTAATAATATTGGATATTCTTGTAAACGTTTGGAGATGGTTAGGGATATTCAAGCGGATAAGGTTTTGGAGGCCTTAGCATCGGGTGAAATGGAAAGTGGTAAGGGATTGAATCAAGAACTTGGTTTAAGTAGACCGGAGGAGACTCGGTGGGGGTATCATTTTAAATCAATTGTGAGAGTCATGTCTTTATATGGCACACTTATTAGAGTTTTTGAGATAATTAGTAAAGGGGCTAAATCCGTTGATGATCGTGCTAAAGCCGAAATTGGGATAGATCACCTTGAATCTTTTGAGTTTGTTTTCATGTTACATTTGATGAAAGTGGTGTATGGATACACTAATTCTTTGTGTGAAGCATTACAAAGAAAACATCAAGACATTGTTAAAGCCATGACTATTCTTGATTTAACTAAGAAGCATTTGACAAAGTTTAGGAATGATGGATGGGATCAATTTCTTCTAACGGTTTCTAACTTTTGTGCAAAACATAATATTGAAGTCCCAAATATGGATGATTTTTATGCTCCTCCGGGAAGATCAAGACGCCGTCTTGTCAACGAGCTTAACCTACAACGATTTCGAATTGACATGTTTATAGGTGTTTTGGATAAACAAGTCCATGAACTAAATAGCCGATTTGATGTGAGAAGCATGGAGATGCTAATGTGTATGGCTTGTTTTAGTCCCGCCGATGTTTTTGCTTCTTTCGATAAGGACAAATTGGTTAGACTTGCAAAGTTCTATCCTAATGAGTTTAATGATACCGAGATAACACTACTTGAGTTTGAACTTGATATTTTTGAAAGTGATATGCTAAGGGATTCAAGATTTCATCTTATCAAGAGCCTTGGTGAGCTTTCAATTTTGCTTGTTGAGACAAAGAAACATATTTCATATTCACGTGTTTATTTGTTATTGAAGCTTGTATTGATACTTCCGGTGGCAACGGTAAGTGTGGAAAGAGTTTTCTCCTCCATGAAGTATGTGAAGAATTATTTGCGAAATAGTATGAGCGATGAACTATTAGATAACTGTTTAGTGACTTATATTGAGAGAGATTTTTTTTCACAAGTGAGTGATGATGATGTTATTAGGCGTTTTCAAGATATGAATCCTCGTCGGATGGCTTTAGATTTTTCTTAGATTTTTCCTTTGTAATTTACTATGTATTGACGATATTTGAATTTTAATGTATAAATGTTGTCCGCAATTTTTTTTTCTTACTGTGCCCCCCCTTTACCCAAATCCTGGATCCGCCACTGGTTTCACATAAGTCTATGTGAATGAGTTCAAGAGGCAAGGAAGTGCTAATGACCTTTTTGGATTTAAAGGAGCATTTTACTTGTTTGCCTTTAACACAATCGTCACAAAGTGATTTAAACTCAAATTTGATGTTAGGAATGTCATCTACTAAATCAAGTCTCTTGAGGGTATTAAGTGTTTTAGCATTAACATGACCAAGTCGTTTATGCCAAAGCTAAGGGTCATTCTTTTGAACACTCTGCAGGATAATGTTTGACCCGACAATGAATATAGCTTAGTCATGTAAACATCCTTGACATGTCACATGACATACAATTGTACAATTGACAAAAATAAAATGGACTCCATATTACACATGATGACCGAAAAATTGGTGGGCAATTTTAGATGTTTTGTCTTATTCATTTGTCTATGACATTTGATAGTGACTTGACTATGACAAAGGCTTACACTAATTAGTCTTGTGAAGACAAAAAGGAAAAAGAAAAAGGGCCTAAAAGTCCCCCTACCCACTGGTTTTAGCAAGTAACAATTGAGAGATTTTTCACTCAATTTTTCATTCTCTCATGTTTTATGAAAAACACAACAGTCTCTCTCTTGTTCTTCATAAAAATTATTTTTATGAATCAAATTTGTACAAATCAATCACTAATAATACTAGTAGTAGTATATGTGTATTAGTAATCGATTTTAAGGTAAACCACATTACAAATATCTAGTACATATTATTTTGTGGGATTTTGGGATAGTCTTGGGTGCTACTTATTGGAGGGCTTCTATTTGAAGTCATGGATGATCATCCTAATGTATTTTCTAGCTCAAGAACAAATGAAGGTAGGAGACCTTCAATTGTGCCCATTTGGCCGAATTTTTGATGGTGAGAAAACAATTTTCTCATCTCTTGTTATTTAGTTTGCATGCATAAGATCAACAATTTATTTTATGACTAAATATTTTGAACATATATGAATATGTTAATTAATGAAATTAGTGTATTTTCTAACATTCATCGATTATTCTACATTCACTAGCAAGAAATTCAACGATGTTACCTCGATCACACAATTCTGATATGCTTAGAAGATTGTGTTTCAAACCTTTGACAAGCAACACTTTATCGACACATAGTGACTTTGACTTACCAACGTTTCCAATACCGATGATTTTACCTCGTTTGTTATCACGAAAAGCCACCATGCCACCATCGTAGGCTTCTAGCGAAAGGAATTAGCTTTTATATCCCGTCATGTGACGAGAGCATCCACTATCTAAGTACCAATTGCTGATGCCTCTCGCTAATGCCTATAAGAAATCAAACGTTTAGTTTAGGAACCGAAACAAGCTTGGGTTCCTTATTGATAACGACTTTATTGACTTCTTCCTTTTTAATCCAAAATTGTTTAGCAACTTTAGTGCTTCTTCCTAAGTCAAGAACTCTCTTTTCAAAACCATTAAACTCATGACCAATTTTACCACAATAATTGCAAACGATGTACTCGGGAAGGCCATCATACTTTCTTCTTCGAAAATCAGTTTTGCTTGGGTCCTGGTTTCGAGTGCAACAGTGCGTGTTATTGTTGCATTTGAAACCAAGTCCAGCATTTTTTTGCACGGTTTTCATATTCTTGTGACTGTTTTAGAACAAATTCAAAAACATTCTTAATTCCTTCCCATTTTAAGTAAAACATCTTAGCCTCATCTAGCTCTTTGGTTAATGTTTCAATTTTAGCACGATGATTAAGATTTAGTTGACCTATTTTGTCGAAATAGTGTTTAGCATGTCTTTTTTCATCACCAAGAAGTAAGCCAACTTGATCAAGTTGCTTGTTAACTCTTTTACACAAAGTAAGGTCAGCTAGTAGAGAGTCACGTTCCTTTGTTAGTGAAGACACATGTTTTGTGAGAGTCTCAATTTCATTTTTAGACTCAGATGCAATAGTTGCATTATTTGTTGCATGGATTTGTTCAGCCTTTTCCAGAATTTCAATTTAAAAAAGGAGGTCATTGTTTGATTTTTGCACTCGATCTAAACGCTTGTGACATGACTTGACTCGTCATTCAACATTTCAGCAATTTTGACAAGATCGACTTTTTCACTTTCACATGTTGATAGATCAATCAAAATTTGGTCACGTTCTTTGGTTAGTGAGGACACAGTGCATGCTCTATTGCATGCATTTCATCAACTCTTTTAGCAAGAAACAAATCCTGTTTTCGGAGCTTTTTAATCTCCTTTTTAAGACTCAATGATGAACTAGGTTGATCAACCTCGTTTAGACATTCTTTTAAACAAACATTTTCTTCGGCTATGTCTTCAATTTCAGTTTGCATAGCCTCTAATTGATTGTTTTGGACACGACACTTGTTAGTGAATTGGTCTAGGAGGAGACAAACTTTGTCTTTAGAGAAAGATCGAACCTTTTTCTTGAGCTTATTTACCTCATTGTCTGAATCTGAATCTAAGTCTACGGAGTGAGCCATAAGACATTTGACATTTTATTTCTTTGTTGACTTTGGAACATCATGGATTGATTGGGGAAGAGATGAATATTTTGACATTCCCCAAATGGTTGTCATCACTTTGCTTTTGTACTCTCCCTTAGCAAGCTCACGCTTTTCTATGGACTTAATGTCGTTCCACTTTTGGCATTCCTTTATTTGGTGACCCTTGTCACCAATTTAAAGCAACCAACGGTGGAACTAGACTTCCTTTTGGGAAAGCGTCGTTTGCTAGAATTGTTATATGACCTTTGAGAGTTACGACCATTTATCATGCCAACAATGTTCCTAGTGAACATTGCAAACTCGTCATCTTTATCCTCCTCATCACTTGAGAGAGCATTAAGAAGAGCGAGTCCTTTCCCTTTACATCTTTCACCAGAGCGCTTTATGAGATTTAGTTCAAGTTCATTAAAGGACAACAAAGAAAGGTCTTTAACTTCCTCAATTGTCGTAACCTTCAGTTGCCACTTTTCAGTTAGGCTACGAAAGATATTACGGACTAAATCCCCAGATTCAAAGTTTCTACCTCTTGCGGTCATTGACAATACTAGAGAAACATGAAGACAAACTATTAATTGACTCATCTCTTGCCATGTTGAACATCTCATATTGTTGCATAAGTAGATCAACACAGTACTTTTTGACTTGTGACGTTAACTCATAAGCTTAGGGTGTCCCAAATTTCCTTGGCCGAGTTACATCCGTTATCCGGTTAATCTCTTGTTCACCAATGCCATCTTGAAGGATAGACATGGCTTTAGAGTTTTCTCGACTTTTCTATAATCGGCCTCGACATATTTGTCCTCGCTTTTAGGGGTAATAGTGCCATCAGCATTAGTCATCGAAATAGCAAGTGGACCCTTTTGGATGATCATCCAACATTCATAGTCCGCACTTTTGACATAGTGCTCCATGTGATGTTTTCACCAGAGATAGTTTTCTTCCTTAAAGATGGGATACTTAGTGTATTTTGAATCGTCCATAACTATATGATCAACACTTTGGTTTTAACCAATATCAAGAGCACGAGGCTCTGATACCAATTGAAGAGTTAAGAACGATAAACACCTACGAGGGAGAAGGGGTGAATTAGGTGTATCTTTTAAAAATTATCTTTTACTTAGTTAGAGGCTAACACAAGTAAGATCAATTAAGTATTAGTTTCAGAAACTTAATGGATTGTAAGTTCACAAACAATACAACAGGTCTACGCAACTGTATGAGTGACTGTTGCACAGCACTGATAGCGATATTGATGAAAAAAAGTGGGATGATAAGAGAACATAAAAGTAAATAAACAAACAAGATGATGTTTAAAAATTGGTTTAGCTCCTACTCCGCGGCATACGGCCAACCGTTATTTTATTGCTTGTTTAGAAATTTACTAAAACTTAACTAAACCATTACAATGAAAATAACTCGCCAACCTACTCCGGTTATAATTGTTTAAAGCTACTCCGCTTCAAGACTTTCCCTTGCTTAAAGCTACTCCGCTTCAAGACTCTAAGTTCCATTTCATAGGTTTACAAAGTCAGAATCTCAATGGTTCACTTAAGAACATGGAGATTACAATTAAGACCGAAACACGAGAATCATTGAACATATTCTTTTATGCATCAGTGAAGCGAACTGATACTTGGAGATTTTATAGCTTTGAAAAACAATTGAAGACTTTTGAAAACAGAAAACGGTCTTGCAAATGATTGAAGAGCAAAGCTTAAATGCTGAAAAGATTTGCAATGAGTTTTACAATGAATGCTCTTTAAAAATCTTGTAATAAATGATAAAATGGGATGGATATTTATAGAAGGAAGAAGTGTGTAAGAGAAGGATCTTAACACTTCTTCACTCTAATGTCCATGGGTTTGTAAGATGTATTATCATTTAAAAATATAAAATCAGATTTGTGAGGCTCAAGGTGGCTGCATTTTTTCCTAGGCAAGGAGTGTTTCCCATAAATTATGGGAACTCATAATTTCACCAAAAATGGAAAAAGCAAAAAGCAAAAAACCTATTTTTAGAATGAAAAACCACTTGCATTAATAAGATTAGTATCTTTAATTTAACTTGCAAGCATATTCTTTTTGTTCTTCAGATTTGAGAAATGATATTCCTTTTGAACACAATAAAGCTTTAGAAAGGTTTTAAACACTTGTGAATTTTTCCGAAAATTCTCCATACGTTAGTACCAAAAACCATGCTGCAACAGTCATAGGAACTGTTGCATGGTTTTGCAATCACTAATTCTTAAAAAGGATATTTTTAACTACCTCGATTACAACATTTATTCTAGACAATGGGCATGCTTGACTTGTCTTTCATCTTGGTCATCTTTGGGCTTCTTTGAACAATCATTGGATGCTTCAATTTGCTAAACAATCTAACTAAAAAGCAAACAATTGAATGACAATGAAACTTGGCATCATCAACCAAGTGTCTTCTAACAGTTTCATTTGAAGGGCCTTATTAGGTACTTTTTAGGATTTCATTCCTAATCCGCCAAGAGACTTTGGTAAACAAACTTTATGCCAACCAATTAAATTAGGAGAACGCTGTGAAGGATTCTTATTCCATAAAAAAATCTCTATTAATTTTGTCTAATCTGTTAGGGATACTTGAGGGAAGGAGGAAACTTTGCATTTGAAAGGTTCCCTTCGCAACAAGGTTAGCATTAAGAAGAACCATTCTACCTACTTGCGATAAAGAATTCGCTTTCCATTTCGATAATTGAGTTCATGAGGAATTATAATACTTTCAAATATATTTTTAGTCACTCTGCCGTCAATTAAAGTACAACCTAAGTACTTACCCAAATGAGCATCTTCGTTCATACAAAGAATACCTCTAAAAGACCAAAAAAGTGAGCGGTCAATATTTCTAGTGCACTGGAAAGTCGATTTTTCGAAATTAACAAATTGTCCAGAAATAGTGCAAAATTTATCTAAAATAGATTTAATAGTTCTACAACTCTGGTTAGAGACATTAGCGAAAATTATAGTGTCATCCGCAAAAGTTAAGAATGGAATTTTTTCCAATCCAGGTCCAATTCTAATACCAATATCACTAGATCTAAGATCGATATTCTTTTGTAGAAATCTTGCTAAAAACTTCAGCACACATAATAAAAATATATGGCGAAAGTGGGTCTCACTGTCTAATACCTCGAGGAAGTGTGAACACGTTCCCCGTCTTACATTTACAAGAACCGAGAAAGAAACAGTTTTAATACATTCTATAATCCAAGAAATCCAAGTAGGATTAAAACCTATTTGCGTAAAAGTCTCTTCAATAAGGTTCCATTCAAGTCGATCATATGCTTTCTCCATATCAAGTTTAACAGCAATCCATCCTCCTTTACCTTTTTTACGCTTATAAGAGTTGAAGATCTCTTGCGCTAGAAGGATATTATCTTGAATAAACCGATTAGGTGTAAAAGCACCTTGATAAGGATGTATAACCTTATGTAATAAACTTCGGAGACGAGTTGCTAAAGTTTTTGAAATACTTTTACAAATTGTTGAGCAAAGACTAATTAGCCGAAAATGGTTTGCTGATTAAGAATTATCAATTTTAGGGATTAATGCTCTAAAAGTATGATTGACTTCTTTAAGGAGTTTACCAATATGAAAAAAAAAGCTAAAACTGCTTTAGTAACAGAATTTCCTACTATATCCCAATATTTTCAAAAACATTCTGCGGGAAGCCATCAGGTCCAGGAATTTTACCAGCAGTTAAATTGAAAACAGTTTCTTTAACCTCTTCCTTACTGATCTTACTAGTAAGAAAATTGTTATCTTCATCCGTTATTACCACTAATAGACATAAAATCCTCATTTTTATCAAAATGGCAAAGTTGATTCTTTGTAAACCTCAGTTTGAACTCATTCAATATTTCTTGTTGAATGAGATCTTGGTCAATTAAAAAAACATCATCCTTATTAATAAATTGCTTAATACCATTCTACTACGTCTAATTGTGGCATGATTTTTAAAATATTTAGTGTTATTATCTCCAAAATTAGGTTTATTAATACGAGTTTTTTGTAGCCAATAGATGCGCTTATAGTCAAGTAGGGCATCACGCTTTTTTAGCCATTTCAACAGCGCAACTTCTAAAACCGTTACATTGGATGAACCAAGTTGGTTTTGTATATTTTCTAACTTTTTTTCAGGGATTGAAAGTTGTCTAAAGATATTTCCAAAAGTAGATTGATTCCATTTTTTAGCCTTTTGCTTTAGGAATTTGCATTTTTTAGAAAGGCAAAACATATAAGATCCCTGAAACTGGTATTGCCAACACTTTTTTACCAGCTTACTAAAATCATCTCGAAGAGTCCACATAAGTTCAAATCGAAAAGGAGGGGCTTTCTTTTTAGATTGGTTATGAAACTTCACAGAGATAGGACAATGGTCAGAGCTAGTTAACGCATGATGCACAAACTGCATGTTTGGATAAATACTAATCCAATTAGGAGATGCTAAGGCTCTATCAAGAATTTCAAAAACATTTTCAGAACCGGTTTTCTTTTTTCTCCAAGTAAAAAAATTACTGGAAAAAGGTAGATCCACACAATTAGTATAACAAAAAAACTTTGTTATCTCAAACAACACGCATTCACCACGCCAAATAAGACCTTCAATAACAGTCATAAAATGCAATTACCGTTATTAATTAGAAACACGGAACCGTTATTGCAACGACCGTTGTTAAATATATACCACGGTTGTATACAAACACGCGACCGTTATATAACTTTTTAATCAATAACGGATCTATAATACCGAAATCACAACTCAAGAACCGTTATAAAACTGTTGTTAAATATGTTTATGGCAACGGGTATACTTTTAAGAAACCGTTGATAAATACTAATAACGGTTTCAAATCCGTTGTCCTAGTTTACTCTTGACAACTGTTTAGTGGTTCTAAAACCGTTGTTAAATATTAGAGTAAATTATCAATTATACCCACGTCAAATGCAGTTTTTTACATTTTCTCCCACGTCAAATATTTTTTATAAATTACACCCAAGTTAATAGCTCAGTTTATAAATTTCACTCAACCCCAATTTCCGGCAAAAAAAAATTGAAATGACAATTTTGCCCCCGAGTCTATTAGGCTAATTTTGTTTGACTTTTGAGTTATTTCCCCCCATTTCCCCCTCTCAACCTAATTTCCTCTCAAAGCCAGGGCGGGTCCCACCTTTGAGCTTCATCTTTCTCCTCCATTACAACTTCATCTTCCTCCTCCTCCTCCATTACAACAATAACCATGAAGCCTTCCTCGGTTTCAATCATTTTTTCCTTACCAAATAAAAAAAAAAATTCAAACACCTATACTCCATACACAAATTAAAACTAATAAGCATTGATCCAACCTTAATTAATATCTCCTCCATTTTACTTCTAATTATTTCCCCTTAATGAAAGTACCCCTCTTTCCATTAATTCCCGTCTTTATTAAATATGCACACAAAAAAACCGTAGAAATCAAAACTATCCTCCATTTTGTTGATTTGTAATCAATGGCAAGAATGGGTAAAAAATGGGTACTGGGTTTAATCGAATTGACAAGCTTTGATAAAGGTCGTTAATGGTGTTTTTGAGAGGTAAAGTAGAGTAAAGGAGAAGAAGGTAGGTTTACTTAATTTGGAGTATGAAAAAAAAATTATAAGAAAGATAACCTATTTAATAAAAGAACAAGGGTAAAATCGTCATAAATTTAATGTTTTAAACAAAAAAATTTGAAATTTGACGGAAAAGTGGTCGGAATCCGATATTGGGTGCAATTTATAAACTGAGCTATTAACTTGGATGTAATTTATAAAAAAAAATTGATGTGGGAGTAAATGTAAAAAAGTGCATTTGACGTGGGTGTAATTGATAATTTACTCTAAATATTATATATGATAACAGTTCATTTCGTTATCTTATTTAATTAAATGCCAAAATTTAACAACAGTTTTATTGGGTGCTAAACCGTTGTTATATTTATCAGTTGATGAAACTTTGACAACAGTTCTTCTTAAATTTCCGTTTTTAACATTTTGAACACAGCAACGGTTATCGTTTGTTATCTTATATTTTGGTAGTTTGAATCGGAGGGAAAAAATACCAACGGTTATTTATCTAAATAAAACTGTTGTCAAATAATTGTTTGCAACGGGTTGTTTTTAACCGTTATCGTTTTTAATTTTTTTTTTTTAAATGATTTTAGCCTGTTCTAGCAGCTGCTGAAATGCTATTTTTTCAGCGGTGTTGTAGCAGCTGCTGGAATGCTATTTTTCAGCTATGCACTGCAAAAAATTCAATCCTGCATCAAAATATTACACCCCGTGATCAATTAAACCTAGTTTCAAAACAGTACAAACAGGATGATCAAAAGCCATAAAACACAACTTCCTCAAAAAAACAAAAGAAGCCAATACGCATTGGCTATACACACACACACACACACACACACACACACACACACACACACACACACACACACACACACACACACACACACATATATATACATACGTACATAAAGCATGAGCAAACTATTGATACTCCGCTAATGAAACAACATAACTGACCCACATATTTGTCATCTGATTGATGTCCTCTTGCGAATATTTTGGGGCTTTGTTGAGTATTAATGGAAACTACAATTCAAAATATATATAATCAAAATAGATATAATACATGGAAGTATACATAATTGAACTCAATTTACGTCTGAAATAGTTTTTAAATCACAATAACCCGTATCGGAATGGTAGAAAGTTTTTCGTCGATAACCATCCACATGGACTGACAAACGTAAAAGGTGCATTGTTTGTCATCTAGTGCTTTAGGAGACTATTATATAAATCACACACAAATCAACTGAATTAGATAATCAACCGCTCGCATAAACATTAATTAAATGATACGAGTAATTATTAAGAATACACTTACTATTGGCATGATAAAATTGGGATCAGTGTTGCTTTCATATTTCCCAAGTGGACATAATCTTTTTTTTTTTTTTGCTTCAAAAACACTAATTCATAAATACATATATATGGCTTAAGTCATACAATAACAAATGAAATTATTGAAGGTTGTAAACTTACTCAGTTATCATCCTTACACAACTGTCAGAGGGTTTGCCTTCGCGAGAGTCAATATAGTACACTGTTTTTGTTTCTACTTGGATTGCATGTAGCACCCAATGCTTCTTATTCATTTTGGGACATTGAACTGTTAGTTTATTTACACGCATTTAAGCATGTTAATAATAAATTTATAGAATCGTGATTCATTACAATAATCACATACTATACATACATATTCTAATTGTAGGGGTCAAGCCATAGTTTTTTGGACGACATCAACTGAAGAGCCATACCATTGATTTGTTCTTCATATGAAATTTTGTGCACAGAGAACGCCTTAGGACTCAAAAATCCGTAGACGTGAATTGAGACCTTCCACTCAGCAAACTGATTATTGAGGTACCTATTACGCCACATGGAACGAAGATTGTTATTCTTATTGATAATTTAAACAAACATCATTATTCGTAAATGGAAATAAATAAATACTTTTATTAATAAAACTTACTTCATCCAAATCAAAATGTGAACAACATCTAAATTGTCAAGGTCGAAAAATTCCATCAGTTGCTTCGGGTCCAATATGGCTATATCAGCTGCACCCATAACTTCATTTTCAATGTTAATCATGACTACATCCCCTATAGGTGACCTCTTTATAACCAGGTTGTGCAAAGTCTTCAGCGAAGCAGTTTTCATATTTTTCTTATATTCACACGATTCATAATAAGAATCACAAGCAGGCTTGACTGCAACAACTTTCGTTAACATAGTAGTAATTGCTTTAGCTGCCATCATGGCTTTCCTTAAGTTCTACAAATGTAAAGATTGAAGTACTTACAATATGTTAATATTCATACCCTAATATATTCAAAGAACAAGAAATAATTAACATCTGCATATAGGTACCTCGGGGATGACAACATTGATGAGGTTGGCAGGCCATTGCACATAAGAGCTCAGGGCTTCTTTCAAATACGTGACCTCCTTATTAGGAAATGGTACTTTTACTTCCCCATACTCGTCTTTATATAATTGGGACACTTCCACTTTCCTGCAATTGTGACGAAGGGAATTGTGACGAAGGGGTATACCATGAACCTTAACTTGCTGAAGCCGGTCGTAATTGAACACGTATCCCCTGGCAACAACAACTTTCTGTTTCCCCAGTAAATAGGACAGACGACAAGCCACCTTGCAACCTCCCTTCACCTCAGCTTTAATCAATTAATACACATACATTTGAAATATCATAGATAGTAATTAGACTCTCTAATTAAAATTCAAATTATCTCATAATTTGTTTTAGTTGATCTATGTAACATGCATGCAATATAAAATCATATTAATATAAAAGATGTGGAAAAAACATTTCTCCTTACATTGAGTATGGTAGTATTGGGCACAACCAAGATCATCCATCTTGGTTGTTCTTGAGCCATTCATATTGGCAAGATCCTCTATCTTCAAGTCTCCAAGGTAGAACACCTCCTCTCTTCAGCACCCAAGAACTTACCCCAAAATCTTACTAAAATTAACTAGATATTATATAAGATTGCCTTTGAAAAATATACTAACACTTAGTAAAATATTAGATTTATCCTACTAACACTTAGTATTTTATTTCTAATTTTTAGGATTTTAAAGAGAGGAACACTCTATATTTTTCCACATGCAAAAGTTGAGTTGAGTGGAAAAAATGGAAAAATAAAAGTATAGAGTGAAGGAGGGAGGCCGGTTGAGGGAGTAATTAGAGAGGGAGTTATGGGTTGTGTTTTGTGCCCAATAGAATTAGTCATAGATTAGACAAAACTTGTAATGGGAAGATCACCCAATAGAATGCATGCATTAGTTATAATTGTGTCTAACAACACATAATCACACTACCATTTACACGGTCGAACTGACCCATTTATGTGTCCATTTTGGTTCTTATATTTGTCTCACAAATACGTGTAATTTTTATTTAGACATCGTTTTATGTTTAAATGCTTCCCAATTTATTTCGTCTCAAACACTCCGTAAATATATATGTGTACAGCTACACATATATTTTATATACCAATATTAATCACATTAGTCAATTAGTAGTAATTTAACAATTAACCGTTTAATCGTTAATTCTTGTCTCAAATAATTTATTATTAAATTATCGCATAATTAAATAATAATTTCCGTGCCTCAAGATCACAACTCGATATCTCTCTAAATTAATATAATCGACTAACTCTTAGTCAATTTATCAAGGGACTAACTAAATTGTATCTTATACAATTAATTAGCTTTCGTGTTGGGGTTTGTTCCTTTAGGTGTGACCGAAAGCGATCAGCTGAACACCGCTGTCTCACGATATTAACGTCAAACCCTAGTTGGCCAACCGTTACCGATATACGTTGAGATACAATTGTGGTCACGCCCTATTGTGGAGGACAACTACTCTAACAATCTCCCACATGTTCGAGATAAGTTGTGCGATGATTATAACATACAATTGTGGATAACTCCTTATCCCAACATTATCCTGCTTGTACCATACAAGGGTGTGTTACCGGTTCTCTTGTCTGATTTAACAACAATCTCCAACTCAATGCAAGGTGTCTTTCTGGTCGCACTTGCACATGAACATATCGTGAGTGGTTTTCTCGATCGTGAGTGTGACTGCAAGACCGGAAAAATCTACCATAGATTACTTCCGAGCGTGGCCACGCATATCCCAGTCAGAACTCCTCGAGTGGCCTAGAGATGTTTAAACCCAACGTGGGTGATCAATTCATGTCTGCCCTATCTATCCTTTTGCAGAATACAGATCACCATGACCTAGTATATGCCTTTTGGCCTCCTTTCACGGCACGACCTAGGACCAAAACCAAAGTCACTCGAAAACTGCAGTGGCTCAGATAATAGTCTCCAGTTTAAAGAATTGACTCATAGGAATATCATAGAAGTCCCTGTTACGACCAGGCGTCTGTAGTAGATCTATTGAACTCTATA
Organism: Silene latifolia; assembly: GCF_048544455.1. NCBI lineage: Eukaryota > Viridiplantae > Streptophyta > Magnoliopsida > Caryophyllales > Caryophyllaceae > Silene > Silene latifolia. Next base: position 93,243,197 of record NC_133533.1, read on the forward strand.
AATGTCGTTTCCCGACAAAGTGTCCCATAGTCTGCCTATGTAAACGACTAGTCATCCTTATGACCATATGGTACTGAACCTACCATCAATCGTCTAACAATCTAGCTACTCCGAAAAGTCACCTCATTAAGTGACTAGGGGCCAATACAATGTTCATCCTATTCACTTGAACTGAAGTTCTACATTGTCTCCACAACCAATTCAGATAAACAAGTTATTCAATGTTTTCAGTCAAACTGAATAATTGAGTTCTTAAAGAGACGCAAACAATGAATGTGATCATCACTTATGTAAATATCAGTACTCTTATCCAATATTTATATAACGATCTTTATCAATTAAGGTATACTCCTCAATTACATTGAGTTGACATAACAATCATGTCAACCTTATGCCAACGGCTTTGGCTAGAGGATTAGCAACAGTTGCATCACTCTAGTTTCCATTGCTATTTTCCTTTTATTCTATGCAATCTTTTCATCGCATAGAGCCTTTCTGAGTACATGTCTAAACAAGATTTTAGACTCTGGTTCTAAAGCCAGTCAAACACTCTCACTGTTTTCACAGTCTCTTGGGAGACGATATTCGGCTAACAGAACTACTCTAGTTCCGTTAAACTCCGAATATCAACTGTCTCTTTTACAACATCGGATGTTGTAATGTACTTAGATTTTGTTCATGATTTGTACGTATAACACTTATACATACACATCATTTATACGACATCTTTTATACATATATGTATAACTCCTTATACATATTATTCCTTATGCACAAAATACTTTTACATGCTAACCATTCCTTAACTAGGCCCATAACATCTTATAAGCATAGGAATGTTATCGTGTTACCCTTTTACACGAAATTCATAAATTCCTCCAAACTACAAGAGTAAATCCTCAGTGCTTCTCAAGTACTCAAGGATACTTTTGATAATCATCTAGTGACACTCACTAGAAAATGATATGGTAATGACTTCTCATATTCTCAATATCATAAGTCCCGACGAGAGCAGCTTTTAGCATATTTAATAGATCTTGCAGCTGAAGCTAAAGAGATCATATTGTGTTCAACTAAAATGCTAATATGTGTCATGCTACTCTCAAGTATTCACCCGGAGTCATTAATATGTCAGACACATATGTAGACTAAGAAACTCACCTTATGTAAAACCCCTCATATTTTATGGTTATATGACCCTTTGTGTGTGTCTAAAGAACAAGGTAGACTATGAAAGGTTAATAGGAAGCTTGCACAAATGTACCAATTATGGAAATATGATCACTTATTTTAGGGGTACTTTGAAACGGGAATATAAAGAGTTTTACAGCTTCTATGAGGGTGATTCAAATTGTAGGTGAAAGATTATTGTCTTAGCTTTCCAACGCATGGTCACAAGCTTGATTTCAATGAGTAACGAAGAAATGACAGCTGTTTGAAAATCAGTGCGCAAAGCTAAACTCGATGAGTGATGTTACGCGCTAATTAGTTTCATAATTTCGCACCTTATTATAATATTCATAATAATATAATATTATATCCCATTATTATTATGATTATGATTATGATTATTATTATTTATTTATTTTCCCTGCCATAAATATTTTATTATAATATTATTATATCTTACAACTTATAAACTTTTCTAAAACGATACTACCTTACTACTATATATACAGTAGAAACCCACAAGTTTTATTTACTTTCACAAGACACAATATATATATATATATATATATATATATATATATATATATATATATATATATATATATATATATATATATATATATATATAGATTTGGGATCCAGTGAGAACCACCTACATAATGAGAACCGTGAGAACTCCACCTTACGTATATTTTTTCTAAAAAATAATGACATATTTGGATTCGGCATAAAATTTTATGGCTAGATAACATATTTCTTGGTCCAAAAAGTATAAATTATTGACGGAAATCGAGACGAGAAACATTTTATTAATTTTCATGCACCTACTACTCATTTTCATGTATCTAACAATTTTCATGCATCTAGAACTCGTTTTCGTGCACCTAGAGCCTGATATTTTCATGCACCCAGTAATCATTTTTATGCATGTAACAATTTTCATGCACCTAGTATTCGTTTTCGTGCATCTATAGCTATTTTAGTATACGTAGTTGTACTTTCGTACACTAAGTTCATATTTTGTTAATAAAATAAAAAAAAAATTGTTTACCTATACTAAAAATGTGTTTGAATAAACTAAACAAAAGGTAAATGATCCATCAAAACTTTCAGAACAATATTTGATGATGATTTAATAAGGGTTCTCACGGTTCTCATTATGTTAGTGGTTCTCACCGGATCCCGACCCTATATATATATATATATATATATATATATATATATATATATATATATATATATATATATATATATATATATATATATATATAGAAATAGGATCCTGTGCGAACCTAAAGTTCGGTGCGAACTGACCTAATAACCCATACTCAAATACACACATTGCCATTTTCCCACTCCACTGTCTCCACCTTTTGTCCCTGATATTAATTATTCCCATCTTCTTTATCAATCACCCCGACACACAGGCCACGACTACCTCCATTTGCCGACGCTAGATCACAAATCATTGCCGGGAAAACGACGAAACCCCACTGCGACCACCTAATCCACCAGCGATGTCGACCTTCAACATAATCGAACCCATTTTTATTTCCTTTGTCTCTGTCATGCTTCACATCATTGATTCATATTCCCATTATTATGTTCTGACGCCATAGACGGGCTACACCGAGCCGCCACCACCTCACCTCCATAAACCAACCACGTGCCAGATCTTTTTCAATTTTATTTTGGTTTTGTTAGATCTAGCATTTAGATCTCGAATTTTGAAGAAAAAATAAGAACAGTGAGTGAACCACAACTAACTCCGGCGTAATTTTGGGATGCGATGGTCGCCGATGAATAGAATGGTGAGGCTGTTAGGGGTCAATGGTGTCCGAGGATGTCTTTGGTGCTGTCAGTGGTGGCGGATGTTTCTCTTGTGGATGTCAGGGAAGTACAAGTTGGTCGGCGCCGGAGTTCTAAGTGATATGGTGATGATGGAGAGGGAAAACGGGCCGGAGGTAAGTTGTGGTCGTGTGATGGTGAGTAATGGTGATATCGCTGGTAGCTTCAACCCAATTACTCTTATTAACCCTCCCGCACATTTACCCAACCTAACACTAACTTTCTCTCTTATCCTCTCACATCCTCACCATGCCGCCGGCGTCTGTAACCTCGCCGGAGCACACTGCAGTTGTTGCCGCCGCACCATCGCCTCTTCATCCCTTTCTCTTTCACCCATTTATCATTCTTTGCATCTAGCCACCACGCCGACTTGCCATCGCCGACCACTTATATCAGTCAATTCCCTTCTCCGGCGAGTTAATAGGCGACGATCTGGTGAAATGTTGAATTAATGGTGAGTACAGAAGTTCGTCGGAAAGAGATACAAATCAAAGCAAAGAAGAACGAGCAGGGAGGTTAAGTAGCGGGGATTGACGGCGAGGTCGCTATTAGCCAAAAACTGCCTGGCTTCAACCTTTTGTTGGTCGAAAATTTCCGACCAGTTGAATTGTAGGATAAGTTTTTAAATTTTGTTGTTCCTTTTTTTCAGATCTACAATTTAAATCGAACAAAAGATATTAGATATCGACTTCAGGTGAGGGAAAGAAAGACGATAGGCGTTGGGGGCGGCAGGTGATGTGGTGCTGGTCTTGGTGGTCATCAGCTTTTGGCTGTGGTATCGGCGACGACGGTGTCGACGGTTGGGCCAGTGGTGATGGCGGTCAAAATGGCGGGATGAGTAGCTATAAATTGTTGGGTTAATGTGGTGGGTATAAAAATGATGGATTCGTGGTGTTTTGGGGAGTCGTGGCGGCAGTGGTATGGCAGTGGTGGTTGGTGCTGGTGGTGTAAAGGTGGGTGGTAGGTGGTTCTGGCGTGAGGTGGCGCAACTGTGGTGGTTTAAAGTCGGATACGCAAAATACCACCTAGATACACATAATATCGGCCCGGATACACATGGTATTACTGCGGGATACATGTGTAACTAGTAGTTATATCATGTGTATCAAGTATCTGCTAATAATATAAAGTGTATCTGCTAATAATATAAAGTGTAGCCGCAAATACTATAAAATGTATCTCGGAGTTGTCTTAAAACTTCCAAAAAAATTAGTGTAAAAAAAATTGTAAAAGTGCATTTAGAATTTTAGGGTGGAAAAAGTGTATCTACATATATTATAAAATGTATGTGAAGAAGAGGTGTATCTAGTAAAGAGATAAAGTGTATCTACAAAAAAAAAAAAAAAAAAAAAAAAAACCGGGTTGAAGCTAGTTCGTGCGTTCGCACTTTTTTTCGACCCTATATATATATATATATATATATATATATATATATATATATATATATATATATATATATATATATAGGAATGGGATCATGTGAGGATACACTATCTTTTTGAGGATTGAGGATTTTGTTACAATATCACAGGTTGTTCAATACAATATCACTTCAATACAATATCACAGGTTGTTCGAAACAATATCACGCGAAAAAATAGCTGCGCAAAAAAAAAAAAAATTTATAAAAATTTTTTTTTTTTTGGACAAGTCGATTTTTTCGTGATATTCAACACAATATCACGGGTTGTGCGAAACAATATCACACGAAAAAAAATAGTCTGCGAAAAAAAAAAATTTTTTATTTTTTTTTTATAAAAAAATTTTTTTTTTTGGACAAGTCCGATTTTTTTCGTGATAATCAATACAATATCACAAAGTTGTTCAAACAATATCACACGAAAAAAATAGCTGCGCAAAAAAAAAAAAAAATTTTTTTTTTTTTTTTTATAAAAATTTTTTTTTTTGGACAAGTCTGATTTTTTTCGTGATATTGTATTGAAGAACCCGTGATATTGTATTGCAATCCTCAATCCTCAAATATTTAGCCGTCCTCACCGGATCCCGCTCTATATATATATATATATATATATATATATATATATATATATATATATATATATATATATATATATAGAATTAGGATCACATGAGTCCACCCTATCTTTTTGAGTCCCGTGAGTCCACTTATGTATCACACGTTGTACACAAAAATATCACAGTTCTTTTACAAAAAAAAAAAAAAAAAAAAAAAAAAAAAAACTTTTTTTTTTTTACAAAAATCTAAGCTGTGATATTGTTTAGTATAACCTGTGATATTGTATCTGAGTCTGTGAGTCCAGTAAAAGTGTATCACAAGTTATACAAAACAATATCACACTTTTCGATAAATAATATCACTGGTTGTACTAAACAATATCACGAGTTATACTATACAATATCACACCACCGAACCTAACTCCCCCTTTCACTCCGCCTTTCACCATCTTCATTGTCAGTCATCTTGTACACCATTGCAATCCGCTATTATTTGTGTCTCCTCTGTTACATAGCTCAACCCATTAGAGAATAGAGAGAGATAAAAAGACAAGAGGATTATCATATTATATACTAACTAATATATTTATAGTATATACAGAAAACCATGAAGCACGCAATAATGAAAGATTTAGATGAGTATATACTAACTCAAATATTTTTACGACTTGACTCTTGTGTAACAACGTCAGTATGCAGGTATGCAGGGCTGCTTTAATATGCCAATACCCGAGTGATTTGAGATCATTCCATGTCAACACCAAATCTCATTGAAGACGGGCGATATCCGTCACAAGCTTGTGACGGATACCGTTTCCTCTCACAAAATACCCATTGAGAGGTGAGTGGGAAGCACATGGGGGTGTCTCACCTTGTCCCCTCTCCCTTTTTGTGAGAGGTCACAAGCTTGTGACGGGATTAGCCCGTCACAATCACAAGCAAGACTAACTGCCATGGCAAATGTTAAAAAAATGGAGGTTGGAACAGACAATCAGAATCGTAATCTTTGTTTGTGGCAGCCCACTACTCTACGTCTCATGTTGCACACTTGGAAGACATTAATCATTGGATAAGTAAAATTATTTGGTGTGTTATGTTCTTGTAGTGGAAATCATCATGGGCTGCTTTTAATATGCCAACACTTGTGTGATTACTACTACTCCCAAAATTTCAAGTTTAGGTGTACTGCAATTCGTGATATGTCAACACGCGCGGATGACTACTATTGCTTTAATAGCTCAATTCGTGATATTCTTGTGTAACGTGTGTGATATATAAGTGGACTCATGAGACTCAAAAATATAGGTGGACTCACCGGATCTTGCCTCTATATATATATATATATATATATATATATATATATATATATATATATATATATATATATATATATATATATATAGAGGCAAGTTCAAATGAGTCCACCTAAATTGGTGAGTCCACTAAGTCCTAATCCTAGCCATTGATCTTCTAAGATTGATGGTTGAGATTTTAAAATTTTAAAATGAAAACTTTAGTGTTTTATAAATGAAACTTTAATTTATGAGTGTAACTTTAATTCTTTACAATTATAACTTTAATATTTAAGGTTATTTTATAAATAAAAATTTAAATTTATGTTATAAAATTTTATTTTAAATATATAAAATTGATTTATGAGTGTAACTTTAGTGTTCTACGAGGGAAATTTTAATGCTAAAATTTGAAACTTCAATTTTTTTAGACAATTTTTAATATAAAAATTTGAATTTATTTAATTTTACTGATTTATAAATGTAACTTTAATACTAAAAATTGAAACTTTAAATTTTTTAGCCAAATTTTCTTATAAAATTTGAATTTATTTAATTTTGCTGATTTATAAATGTAATTTTAATGTTTTACGAGTGAAACTTTAACGCTAAAAATTGAAACTTTAATTTTTTTGGACAATTTCTAATATAAAAATTTGAATTTAATTAATTTTAATAATTTATAAATTTTATGTAAATATTGTAATTTTATGAATGTAACTTTAATGTTTTAAGATGGTAACTTTAGTCATAATTTTTGAAACTTTATTTTTTTTATTTAGGATTGTAACTTTATACTAATTTGAATTTATGTAATATAGTTTCAACGGTTTATGAAACTTTATGCTCTTAGGAACGTAATTTTAGTCCATGTCTTGTAAAACTTTAGTCCATGTCATGTGAAAATTTAATCCATATCAGTGAAATAAATTTTAAGTGAGTGTCAAGTGAAACTTTAGTCAATATTAGTGAAATTTTAGTCCATATCTTTGAAACTTTAATCCATAACACCACCTTTTTGCGACCAAAATGAGCCCGCTCCCACCTCCACGTCGCCTCCACAACAACCAAACCAACAAATTCATCACCAACAACCGACCACCACCGACCACCAACACTGACGACCACCGATATGACCCACCACCAACACCCTTACCCACGACAAATCTGAAAAAAAATTAAAAAGAAAATAAAAGAAAATCTGACGACCAACACTGACCACAGCCGTCACACACCGCCACCAACACTGACGACCAACGACCTGACCGACCACCAACACCCTTACCACCACCCACGAACCACCAGATCTGAAAAAAGAAAAAAAACTAAGCCTACACCTGAACCGCCACCCCGACAAATGACCCACCGACGACAAAAAAAAATAACAACTCCTATAATCAGATTTTAAAAAAAAAACCACTGAAAACACCACACCATGACCCACCACTACCGCCATCAACCAAAAACCACCCCACAGCCTTAACCTTCTCCAACCACCACAAACAAACAAAAAAACGAGTTCAAAAATAAAACTCAGATCTAATTTGTGAGCGACGACAATGGAGATGGTTGTCGTGTTGTAGATCTGGGATGTGAGGGGCAAGGGCGGCTGTTTTGTGGTGGCGACAGCAACGTGGCATTGGAGGCGGCATGTGTGGGTTAATATCCGTATACTACCCTTTAATTGTAGGATTATAACGCAAAATTCATATGTAGTTTATAGTCATAAAACGAAAATAACAATGAAACGATAAAGATTAGAAATAACCTTCGGTCCTAGTGCAATAAGGCAATGAGAGATCAAATTAGACCTCCTCCTAAACGATGCACCCAAGATAGTCCGAGATATGCCCTTGTGCTAGATCAAATCCTGTAATTGCCTTTGCAATATTGAGAGGATAGTTTTTGTGATTTGTGTTGGATGTGAGATCCGAATTTCGGGAGGCACAAATCCCAAAACCCTAATAATTTTTAGCAAATGATGATTAGGTTAGAAGGGAGGAGAAACCCTCCCTTTTGTGCTCTCTCACTCGGCAAAACCGAAACCCACCAAGGGGAAGTGGGCTTCCACTTCCTCTTGGTTTTAAATCGTGGTCCGGTCCAAAATGCGCTATGTGTATATGACACGGTCGATTATAAATCATTATCGGTTATCGGAAATTAAGGCATCAACTAATAATACGGGTTAGTTGAATTATTAATACGTGTCCGACAAAGACAATATTGTATAATTATATTCAATATACATTAATCAAATATAAAACGCTTATATTTAATTTTACGAATTTAATCAGTTAATTCGCCTTAGCCCATGATATTTAATCCGTATTAAATATAATATCTCAACATCACGTTTTGACTAAATATTAGTCAAATAACTCGACTAACTCGGTTAGTCAAAATTGGCATCTACATGACTCGTATTTTCATACTCACACGTCTCTCAAACGTATCCTATAGGTGTGACTTTTAGGGACCAGTTGATCACCGCCATCCGTATGACAATAACGTCAAACTTATCTAGCAAGCCAACCGTTATTGATAAACGTGGATCAACCGATAATAATACCAAAAGTATGCCCTTTGATCCTTTTAGAGGTTTATAAGTCCTTGCACTAACTGTTAAGGACACCAACCCCAACAAGCTCCCACTTGTCCGTACAAGTGTATGTGCAATGACGTTATCCGCACTAACCGGAGGACACAAGCTCCAACAAACTCCCACTTGTCCGTACAAGTGTATGTGCGATAACCGATTCTCATATTCATTTAAAATTTCTCCCACTCAATGTAAAACAATTTGCAGATCTGGATCCACAAAGGTCGTATTTTACAATCGATCCGTATCTAGAGTGGTTTCCCCGACTAGAGAGTAACTTAACCGATAAAACGAATCCGTATCCGAGCATGGCCATGCATTTCGATTCTGACTCCTCGAGTGGCCCTGAGAAATATCTAGTACCTGATAAAGGCTGAATATTTCCTTCAACTCGAACTCCTTCCGATCTAAGCACAAAGATGAAATGACCCGAAAAAAAATCTACTTGGCCCCCTGTTACGGATGACCGTGAGAAAGAAACCAAAGTCACCCAAAATATGCCTTAGTCTCAAGAGACAGTCGATAGTCAAAGAATCGACTCTTAGGATCACCATGGAAGTCCTATCCACGACCGGGCAACGAATGTTATAAAACATTTAGGACTCCACGTCGATGTCACAATTGTGTCCTACGAAATATCCGTATAAATCGCCTCTGTGATTGGTCGACCAACCCGTTGACTTATGGCTCGTTGAACCCACCATCAACCAACGTCACAAAATAATTGCCGAGTTATCAGCTCATGTGGGCAATTAAGGACTGAAAAATATAATGTTCGTTCAATTCACTTTGTGGTGTTCAAAATTTGTCGTACAAATCCACATGAAAAACAAAATATATATAAAATATCAAAACGATGATGTTGTATAGAGTACAAAAGCGAATGAATCTAATCCATAAAAGAGTACTACAACTTAGGAACACGTTTAATTCCCATGGAATTAACGTGCCCTTCATGCTTATCTTGTCGTAATGGTTTAGTGAGAGGATCTGCTATGTTATCATCTCAGAGCAATCTTTTCTATCACTACTTCCTTTTGCTCCACGTAATCTCTGATTAGATGAGCTTTCCGTTGTACATGTCTAGACTTGTTGCTAGACTTTGGCTCCTTAGCCTGGAAGATGGCACCACTATTGTCGCAATAGATGGTGATCGGGTCATTCGAACTAGGCACTACGGATAGTCCATGTAAGAATTGACGCATCCATATCGCTTCCTTTGTAGCTTCGCACGCGGCATAGTACTCGGACTCGGTCATAGAATCTGCTGTAATCTTCAATCGTTTGCTTGAACTCTTCCAAATGATCGCAGCGCCATTAAGAGTAAAAACGAATCCAGACTGAGATTTCGAGTCATCTCGATCCGTTTGGAAGCTAGCATCTGCGTAACCGGTTGCGCATAGCTTTTGTTCGCCTCCATAAGTCAAAGCCCAATCTTTAGTCCTCCGTAGGTACTTAAGAATGTTCTTGACAGCCAGCCAATGTGATTCACCTGGATGCTGTTGGAATCGACTTGTCATACTCAATGCATATGCCACGTCCGGACGTGTGCATATCATGGCATACATGATAGATCCTATTGCCGAAGCATAAGGAATCCGTGCCATGCGCTCTTTCTCTTCCGGTGTCTCTGGTGCTTGAGACTTGCTCAAATGCACCCCTGGAGCCATAGGAAGGAACCCCTTCTTGGAGTTAGTCATGCTGAATCTCTCTAGGACTTTGTCTATATAAGACTCCTGACTGAGAGATAACATCCGACGTGATCTATCTCGATAGATACGGATGCCCAGAATTCTTTGTGCCTCACCCAGATCTTTCATCTGGAAATGGTTCTTCAACCATACTTTCACCGAAGATAAGAGAGGTATGTCATTCCCAATCAGGAGTATGTCGTCAACATACAATATTAGAAAGATAATCTTGCTCCCACTCGACTTGATATATAGACATGGTTCCTCGACCGATCGAGTAAATCCATTTTCTTTTATCACTTGGTCGAAGCGATGATTCTAACTCCTTGATGCTTGCTTAAGTCCATAAATGGAACGCTTAAGCTTGCACACTTTCTTAGGATGTACTGGATCGATGAAACCTTCGGGTTGTACGATGTACAACTCTTCCTCCAAGAAGCCGTTTAAGAAGGCGGTTTTCACGTCCATTTGCCAAATTTCATAGTGATGAAAAGCGGCAATCGCTAAGATAATCCGAATGGAACGCAGCATGACTACGGGTGCAAAGATCTCATCGTAGTGCAAACCTGGCACTTGGGTGAAACCTTTAGCAACTAGTCGTGCTTTGTAGATATCTTGTTGACCTTCCACAGAATGCTTTATCTTGTAAAGCCATTTGCATTGAAGGGGACGAACCTTAGCAGGTAAGTCAACAAGATCCCACACGTTGTTCTCATACATGGAGTCCATCTCGGATTGCATGGCCTCAAGCCATAGTTTTGAGTCAGAACTGGTCATGGCACCTTTATAGGTTGCGGGTTCACTGCTCGTTAAGAGTAGAATGTCATCTATGTCATGTTCCTCGACCAGACCAATGTATCTGTCCGGAGGAATAGAGACTCTTCCCGACCTCCTAGGTTCCTCAGGAATGTTAACCGCACCCGGGATTGAAGGAATAGGTTCCTCCAATAGTTGCTCGGTATTTGGTTCTGGAATCTCCGACAGGTCGAAGGTTCTATCACTCTTTGCATTCTCGAGAAATTCCTTCTCTAAGAATGTCGCACTAGCCGCAACAAAAACACGTTGTTCGGTTGGCGAATAAAAGTAATGACCAAGGGTTCCTTTAGGATAACCTATAAAGAATGTCTTGGCCGATCGCGGGCCGAGCTTATCCTCGTGTCTCCACTTGACATAAGCCTCGCAGCCCCAAACCCGTATAAAGGACAAGTTAGGGACCGTTCCCTTCCATAGTTCATATGGAGTCTTGTCAACAGCTTTAGACGGACTTCGGTTAAGTATTAGAGCGGCTGACATAAGAGCATAACCCCATAATGAATCAGGTAAAACCGTGTGACTCATCATGGATCGAACCATATCAAGTAGTGTTCGATTTCTCCGTTCGGACACACCATTCAATTGAGGTGTTCCAGGTGGAGTTAACTGTAAGGAAATCCCACAGTCTTTAAGGTGATGATCAAACTCGTGAGAAAGATACTCGCCACCACGATCTGAACGTAGTGTTTTAATCTTTCTACCTAATAGGTTCTGGACCCTATTCTGGTATTCCTTGAATTTCTCAAAGGATTCACTTTTGTGCTTCATTAAGTAGACATATCCATATCTACTTAAATCGTCCGTGAAAGTGATGAAATACCTATAGCCTTCTCGTGCGGTGATTGACATAGGTCCACATACATCCGTGTGTATGAGTCCTAATAGGTCAGCAGCGCGCATTCCAACACCTTTGAAGGAAATCCGAGTCATCTTACCGATGAGACATGATTCACACGTGCCAAATGATTGAAAATCAAAGGCCGAGATAGCTCCATATTTTATGAGCTGTTTTACGCGTTTTTCATTAATGTGTCCCATACGGCGAGCACATAGATATGTTTGATCTTTGTCACCAACCTTTAACTTTTTATTCATTACGTGTAATATTTCCGTGGTCTGATCTAAAACATAAATTCCGTTCATGGAGACCGCCTTGCCATAAATCATATCGTGTAAAGAGAAAATGCAAGCATTATTTTCTATTACAAATGAAAAACCAAGTTTGTCAAGTGCAGAAACTGAAATAATGTTTTTCGAAAGACTAGGAACATAATAGCAGTCATATAATGACAACTCAAATCCGCTGGGAAGCTGGATCACATATGTCCCCTTTGAGATGGCAGCTACTCTTGCTCCATTCCCAACACGCAGGTCCACCTCACCCTTTACGAGGGGTTCGATGTTTCGGAGCCCCTGCACATGATTACACAGATGAGAACCACAACCAGTATCAAGTACCCAAGTTCCGTAACTTGCGTGGTTAATCTCAATCATATGAATAAAAGTAGAAGAGAGAGAAGACATACCAACAGGTTTAACACGACCTGCCTTTAAGTCCTCATGATAAACAGGACATGTACGCCTCCAATGCCCAGTCTTGTGGCAATGATGGCATTCCATGTTTTCATTCTTGCTCTTTGTCATGCCTGATGAGTTGCTCGACTCACCAGGACCACTCTTACCTGAACCCGACTTCTTGAACTTCGGTTTACCTCTTTTTTAGGTTTGCCTGAGCTTTGCCCTTACCTTTCCCTTTGTTGGATACAACGAGAACATCCTGTTTCAAGCTCCCACTGAACTTCATGTCCTTCTCGGTCTGTACGAGAAGGGAGTGCAGTTCATGGGGAGTCTTCTTCAAATCATTCATATAGTAATTCGCTCTGAATTGCGAAAAACCATCGTGGAGTGAATGAAGCATGCGGTCGATAACAATGTTCTCGCTGATGTTACAATCAAAGGTCTCCAGCTTCTCGACATTCTCAATCATGCTGAGAATGTGTGGGCTAACCGTTGGCCCTTTCGAGTCTCGCATCAAAGAAGCGAGTGGTATGCTCATAGGTCACGATTCTCGGTGCTTTCGAGAATTCCTTGGTGAGCGTGGTGAAAATCTTGTTTGCACCATGGGCTATGAAGCGTTTCTGCAAATTGGATTCCATTGCAAAAATGAGTACGTTTTTAATCGCACCCGCTTCCATACAGAAATCATTAAACTTGGTGATTTCAGCAGCTCTAGCCGTGGGACCTGGGTTTGCCGGGAGGGGCTCTAATAAATATTTGAGCTTCCCATCGCAGCGGCGATTCCGTAATGCCGCCTCCCGCCTCCGGTTGGATCCATCATTCTTCAGTCGAGTAGACTGATTCATCTGATTCATGAAGATACGAAGCCAGGACTCACGGTCCAATGTGGCACTTGGCATTGGGTCGTTAGTTGGACCAGCCATTTCGTTATAGTAGTTTAAAATTCGTGATCTACACTGAAAAAGAAAGAAAAACAAAAACGAAATAAGCAACTCATCGAGGTGATTTAAGTCCATTTAAAATTCATTTTAACATGTAGACTCAATGCACTTGCATAATTGATCTCCCTCAAGAATGATACAAGTGATCCCAAGACTCAATTTCTGTAAATTGATAAGCCAACTGTTTAGCTAATTCTTCCGGAAGAACTCTTGGTCGATAGATTTCCGTAAATCCTATCTATAGTCCACCATAGTCACAGGATCGTACGAGTGACCATAGTGTTGAGATAAAATAAGTCAATCGGTTCCAACTTACCCGACGTAGAAGGGGTCATATTATGCCTACCGACGAAGAAGGGACTCATTGGAGTTTGACTTATAAAGACCGTTCTCAATTTTGGTTTATACGAGGAAGATCCCATCAACTTAATTATAATTCATTTTAAGTGAACGAATAACTAGCGTCTGCGTGAATGAATCAATTTTGGTGATGGCTTATAAATCGTGTGACATGAGAATGTCAATGAAAACTAACTCGTGACCTCTATATGTGTCAGTTTTCATGCAATAATTAGGTGGTTTGGTATTTAGGCGGAATATGATGCATATTATCGTTACGAAAAATAAATAAATGAATGCGATACGTAAATAAAAATTCCTAGTGTGGCCTATCCTAGTAAAGTAAAACATAAAACAACTTTGGAATCCACCGTTGGACCCGAGAAGCTTGTCTTGATGTTCCATCTTGATCCATGTAGCGGGAGTGAGCATCCGGTCTCCATCTTTGGTCTTCTCAAAATTTACAATTAAAATTTACAAATATAAACCTATTTATATTCTAAATAAAAACTGTAATTAAAAGAAATAAAAATGGAGATACGAGATCTCAAAATACAACCAAGACCGTGTTCCATCATTACGGTAACACGTTCTACTAAGGCCACACTAAGTTACAACCGTTTGCAAAATAATTAAATACGTAATTAAAAGGCATTCAAAACATTCAAAATTAACGATAAATAAAATGCATCAACTAAATTAAAATTAATTCGTGACATAATTCCGTAATTATGTTAAATTTATCCAAACCACCAAAGATAATTAAAATTACATGACAAAACCGCTTTAGTCAAGTTAATTTTAATCCGAGATAATCCGTTACAATAAGTCGTTTTAAAGTAACTTTATTTTACGTGGGTGAACCGTTTCACTAATCAAGCGAGAGCATAAAAACACTTTATGCAATAAAAGGGGCCGAAAAAAAAACAGAAATTTTTTTTTTTTTTTTTCTTCTGTACTGCTGTACGTGAACAGTACCAGGGGCCAAAAAAAATTTTTTTTTTTTTTAAATGCTGTAAAAAAAAACGAGAGCATTAAAAGTCCAAAAAAAAATTTACACGGCTCATTCATGAGCAACTAATGATCAAAACAAAACGGTTTGATAAAACACAATTGTAATTTTAATCTAATCCGTATAGAAATCAAAATACAATTGTTATATCTTCAACATATTGCAATCATTATCGTTAAAATTACAATATGCGAAGAACGATAGAAAACAAGAGATCGAACGATCTAACAAAAACTTGTGGCACGCAAATCAATGCAATAAAAATCAGAAAACAGGCCGAGTACTTGAAGGCCACTCGGTTTTCAAAAAAAACAGATTTGCCGAAACAAAAATGCCACACGAAATTTTATGCAATAATTTTGACCGATCTTTAACATATAGCGATGAATATCGATTACATAGACAATATGCAAAGATCAAAATTAAAACAAAACAATCATCACCGTGTAAACTAGACACGGATCCCAAGGCACAAATCAACAACAAAACGCAGCAAAAAAAAAAAAAAAATTATTGCCGAAAAAAAAAAATTTTGTGCCGAGACAAAAAAAAACAGCCGAGACAAATTTTTAAACCAAAATTCATCGTTTCAACAATCGTTTGATGAAAAACACATATAAAATTTTACGTGGCCTCGCTCTGATACCACTTGTGGGTTAATATCCGTATACTACCCTTTAATTGTAGGATTATAACGCAAAATTCATATGTAGTTTATAGTCATAAAACGAAAATAACAATGAAACGATAAAGATTAGAAATAACCTTCGGTCCTAGTGCAATAAGGCAATGAGAGATCAAATTAGACCTCCTCCTAAACGATGCACCCAAGATAGTCCGAGATATGCCCTTGTGCTAGATCAAATCCTCTAATTGCCTTTGCAATATTGAGAGGATAGTTTTTGTGATTTGTGTTGGATGTGAGATCCGAATTTCGGGAGGCACAAATCCCAAAACCCTAATAATTTTTAGCAAATGATGATTAGGTTAGAAGGGAGGAGAAACCCTCCCTTTTGTGCTCTCTCACTCGGCAAAACCGAAACCCACCAAGGGGAAGTGGGCTTCCACTTCCTCTTGGTTTTAAATCGTGGTCCGGTCCAAAATGCGCTATGTGTATATGACACGGTCTGATTATAAACTGTTATCGGTTATCGGAAATCAAGGCATCAACTAATAATACGGGTTAGCTGAATTATTAATACGTGTCCGACAAAACAGTATTGTATAATTATATTCAATATACATTAATCAAATATAAAACGCTTATATTTAATTTTACGAATTTAACTGGTTAATTCGCCTTAGCCCATGATATTTAATCCGTATTAAATATAATATCTCAACATCACGTTTTGACTAAATATTAGTCAAATAACTCAGACTAACTGGTTAGTCAAAATTGGCATCTACATGACTGTATTTTCATACTGTCACGTCTCTCAAACGTATCCTATAGGTGTGACTTTTAGGGACCAGTTGATCACCGCCATCTGTATGACAATAACGTCAAACTTATCTAGCAAGCCAACCGTTATTGATAAACGTGGATCAACTGATAATAATACCAAAAGTATGCCCTTTGATCCTTTTAGAGGTTTATAAGTCCTTGCACTAACTGTTAAGGACACCAACCCCAACAAGCTCCCACTTGTCCGTACAAGTGTATGTGCAATGACGTTATCCGCACTAACTGGAGGACACAAGCTCCAACAACATGGCGGCGTGGGAGGAGTTGTGGCGTGGCAGTTGAGGCCAAAAAGAGGATAGAAGAGGGAGTCGTGAGAGCGCGTGGTGGTTGTGGTGAGAGGCGTGGACGGAGGTGTGAGCGGTGGTGAGTGATGTTGTCAATGGTGGGTGTTCTCGGTGGTGGAGATGGGAGATAAAGAGTAGATGAGAGGAAGAGAGAGAAGTGAGATTTGGGTTGTGAGGGGGTAAAATGAGAGAGATGGTTGAGATTAGGGTTTGTGTTCTTTTATATCTATTTCAATAATTTTGTTTTAATCTTGACCATTCATTTGTTTGATCCAATGGTTTATATGAGGACTTATGGACTCATCTAATCTAAGAGGACTCACTTGAACCTAATTCTATGTATATATATATATATATATATAGAGGCAAGATCCGGTGAGTCCACCTATCTTTTTGAGTCCCGTGAGTCCAAAAAAGTATCACACGCTATACAAAATAATATCAGTCACACGCTATACAAAACACAATGCACAAAATCAAAAACAAAAATCACGAAGGAAAGGTTCCTGATAAAAGTACATATATGTAGCTACACTCACCTTGAAACCACCAGATTAATTATCACCGACAAACCCATTTCTCAATCCACAAAATCAAAAACAAAAATCAGATTCTGAAAAATCACACACCAAAAGTCGATTAGTTCATCCAAATGGTGAAGGAACGGGTCCTGCCAGAGAGTCTGATCTTTTGATGCTTCCCATGCCACAAATGATGCATCCCGGTGATGATAGGGCAGCAAATTTCGACCCGCACAAATCAGAAACATCATACCCAATAGTCGATAAACGACTAAGAGTGGCAGCACAAAACTGAGACGGGTCTTCCACGGGATCCATGGACTTGTTGGACAAACCCCTTTGGTCACACAAGTCAATCAAGCTCCTCAACTCCACTCTTTTACCTGGAGGTGCTTTTGAGAAGAGGAGATCAAGCATTTGTTTAGAATATGCATAATTCTGGACCTCCATGTTTCGTTTTATTGCTGTTCGTATGCAGCTTATACGATGTTTCGCTAGAAGAAGCAGTGATCCAAGATGTCGGAATAATCTGGCCATCTCATCTTTAGCACTTATAGCAGCTGCGCCTTGGACCCTTTGTAGCTGTCCGATTTCCTGACCGATTGATATAAAGCTTGGATGAAGGATGCGAAATATAATAGGATTAAAAATATACTCCCCCCGTCCCGGTCATTTCTTTACCTATTCCATCTATAATAGGACCCATTGTAGTCGTCTGCGGTCTTTCTTAGTTCATAATGAGAACTTAGTTGTAAAACCGTATAAAGGTTTTGAATCATTTAAACAAATAGTGTAGTCGTCCCTACTTCAATTTGGTTTTAATGATGTACTCGTAAGAAGGGTAAACTGTGATATTGTTTAGTATAACTCGTGATATTGTTTAGTACAACAAGTGATATTGTTTATTGTAATGTGTGATATTGTTTTGTATAACTTGTGATACTCCTTTACTGGACTCGTGGACTAGATACAATATCACAGCTTATACTAAATAATTTCACAGCTTAGACTTAAAAAAAAATTTAAAAAAAAAGTTCTTTTTTTTTTTTTTTTTTTTTTAAAAAAAAAAAACGTGATATTTTTGTGTACAACATGTGATACATAAGTGGACTCACGGGACTCAAAAAGATAGGGTGGACTCATGTGATCCTAATTATATATATATATATATATATTATATATATATATATATATATATATATATATATATATATATATATATATATATATATATATATATATATATATATATATATATATATATATATATAGAGAGAGAGAGAGAGAGAGAGAGAGAGAGAGAGAGAGAAAAGGAGACTACAGAGATAAGGAGCTTGTTCATCTTTTCTTTATCATAAGATTAATTGGTGACGCTTTTGTGAGATGGGTTTTGTTGCTTGGATTCGTGTGCTTTGCTATTTGGATTTTGTTGAGCCACTTTGCTTTACAGGTTGGATATCTACTCAATCACTTTAATGTTTACTTGAATTGTATTATCTAATTTTATTGGTTGAATTATTTGGAATTGTGATGCATTATATATGATTGTTGGTTGGGTGCATTGAGAAATATTGTTTAATAACTACCTAAGCTCGTGACTGAGATGATTTGATTATTGACTACCTCAACTCGTGACTGAGATGATTATATTGATCTGGTTTCCCTAGCCTCGTGTATGGGATGGTAAGTATATTGTTTGCATATCATATCATGAGCACTTGCATTGGTTTTCCAGGCTGGTTCTGCAGGATTTGTCTCTGGAATGTTATTGAGATTACCCCGGCCAAGGATTGGCGGGATGAACGGGAGCGTTAGAGGATTGATCATGAGCATGCATTGCATTTGTATTTGATATTGTCTTGTATTCATTTATTTTTGTTGTTTAGCTATTTCTACTCAACCTCGTGGTTGACAGTGTATTCGTGAACACCTGTGATGATCCAATATTTGGGGAGCAGATTTTGACAGGTAGTTGAGACAGATTTGATAGGTTCTGCGGGATGGCGTGAGGAAGATGACTTGGCTTGGCTTAGTTTTAGATCACAACTTAGTTGTCTTTTAATCAGTTGTATTTTATTTCCGCTGCGAGTTTATGTTGTATTTGATTTAAAAAAAAAGAGGTTGTAAAGATATTTGAGTTTAAATTTATCTAAATTGCCTTGGTTGTTTTGTCTTGTTATTCACTACCTCGGGAAACCGAGATGGTAACAATTCTATTTATTCGGGAATGTCTTGCTAAAGGCTCCTAAATAAATGGGGGTGTTACACCTTAACTCCCACTAAACTCTATGTATCATCATGGTATCTCGACAACTCGAGTAATACCATTCTGATTACTGACATGATTGAACCCAAGGTTCTAATTCCTTGACGTATATAAGATCACAAAAGTGATCTTTCAAGCATGCTAGGCTTCTTAGTATTGACAAGATCAACAAAACTTCTCCCTTCATTAATTTCATTCAAGGAGAAGGTTTTATTATCCTTTTGCCGATTCTCATCCATATGAGAGGCTATATTGCTAAGAACATTCGAATTAATAAAGGCATTTGGGTTGTCACAAACTCTCTGTAACCAACTCAAAATTAAAACATCCTATGTAACCTTTATGACAAGATCAAGGTAACCTAATTTGGTGCAAAGTTTTTTCCCAAAATCAAGTCTCGAAAATATCTCATGTTTCCTTCCTTATCACATCTTATTGATGAAGACAAATTCGAATTGCATGGTGTCAACTATAGAAAAGCCATTGATGAGGGTTGAATATTCGTCACTTTTGAAAAGTAACGCAATATTATCGCAAAATTATCTCCTTATAACCACTGAGCCCTAATAAAGAACGTCTTCTTGCATTGTACTCAGTTTGTGGGTCTTGGACTTCCGTAAGTTCAAAACATTATCTCCTTATAACCACTGAGCCTCAATAAAGAAAGTCTTATTGCATTGTACTCAGTTTGTGGGTCTTGGACTTCCGTAAGTTCAAAATTTCTCCCATTCTGTCGTTCAGAAAATGAAATTTTTTCTATAAAGACAGCATTACGAGCCACAAACTCTTTGTTCTCGTTTTGGAGGAGTAAAAACCAAGTGGTTCAAATTTGGATAACCCTCACAAATACATAAATTGGTTCTGAACATAAATTTATGGTCCCAAATGTATAAAAATGACAAGTTAGGGACCCTCCCGATCCATATCTCATATGGAGTAATTTAGGCTATTATAGTCGGGTTTTAAACTTTTATTGAGAAAATAGCTTACAAAATTGCGAAAAACCTCAAACTATATCTCATAAAGATTGGTTTATCTTCTTGACTACACCATACTCTATGGTGTCCCTAGGAGAAAGTATATGTGAAATGGTTCGCAATCTTCTTAATGATCATCAAGGTCATTACTTGATATTTACCCATTTGACCTTCAAAGTCATTACTTTGAAATTTCCGATCAACATTTTGATCTTGTCGTGCTTTTGGTTTACTACTTCATTTTAAAAATATTCCACGTTTCAAAAATCACTTTTATGTCTCATTAAATAGATACAAAATTTTCATATCTACTTAACATTACGGTAAAAGTAACGAAGTTTATATAACCTACTATTGGCCTTACAGATTCATATATATATGGTCAATTACCTCACTATTTGTGTTTCTTTTCTGCAAAAGGAAACATAATTTATGCACACACACCATAAGATTCTCAATCAAATGGTTGTTCGATTTGCTTATCGTTTACTCGTTTAAACTAATTTACTTGAGGTTTGATCAATCGGGTTCACCAGATTAGAGACTTTAAAATCAACAAGATAATATAATATTTACTTTTAATGAAGAATGTAAAATACCTCTAACTTGAGTGGTCTAAACCAACCACCAAGTTATCATATGAGTAGGTACAACCTTTTGTTTTAAATCACATCAGTGATGCCTTCTATGCATAAACATAGATGATTACATTCTTTTAAAACCGAATTTAGGTATGTTTGTCCCTATCAAAATCGTTGCTACTCTAGCATCATTTCGATACAAAAATGTCCTATGCTAGACGTCTTGCGTTTTATCAATTCATGTAAAACTCTTTACAAAGAAATGGCCTATACTTGGTATCTCATACCAAGATAGTGGAACTAGCCTATCCTTTGAGTAGATGTCTCTTTCAACTTTGTCGTATCACATACATCTAGGGTTGCTTCTTCTTAACTCCCACTCACTTTCACATTCCTTTTTGCTTCAACAAGAAAAAATGAATCTTATGAAGACCTCTCTTCATGTCATTCGTGATATTTTATACACTTAGTAAGAGTAAATCACTATAAAGTGAGTGCAACATGTGGCAAAATCTCAACTTCTTGCGAAATCGGACTACCTAACCGTTCAATTGTAATCATATACCTAAACTCTTTAGCGCATAAACAATTGATTTGGCCTTTCTCGAAGTAAGCCATTTGATGGTATCATATTGGAGTATTCTTTATGTTTTTGAAAACTCTTTTCGCAAAATTTTGAATTACTGTTGAGTAATTAAAACTAATATGTCATCTTCATGCTGGAGGTGTTACTTTCGAAATCAAGACACTCTTGAGAAAATGTGACTCCTATTCTAAACTCGTAATAAAAGTTTGTTACATGAAACCCCCTTTTTAATATGTATGGACGATAAGTTGTAGAATAATCGCAAAAATTATTGTAAGCTTATGTAGGTGAGTTGGTAAATCATATTTCCAATCATTGCTGTTGGAACATGTGTCCTCCGCCAATAATGCGATCACAACTGTCGATCATGATGATCACATGTTTAAGTCTCATTTTAAAGAATACAATTGGGAAGTAATATTTTACTGTCAACTGGTCCACACATATCGGTAATGATTGGCTGACTAGAGTTTGACATTACTGTCGTGCGACGGTGGTGATCAGTTGATCCCCTTAGGTCATACATAAAGGGTAACACTCTTAATTGATTATTTAATTGATCGTATGACGATACGAGTTAATTAAATTACTTAAAATTGACGGACGATTTTGGAAGTAATATTTTCGTGTCTCATTGTAATTTGATTAAATAAGATACGGTCTAAGTAATCGAATTGTTTTATTACTTAGATGAAATTATTGTTTACAGAAACAATTGAAACGGAATGAATAATTTATTATAAATACAAGATGTTGTGAATTATAAATTGGTAAACCATTTTTGGCACAAGTAATTGTGAATTACTATGTTATTTTTATAAGTGACATATTTTATTAATATGTTGATTTTTAATGGTTAAAAATACATTTTATAAATAAGATGTCATGAAATGTGTCACATGTGACATATTGACAAAATCACAAATAAAATGGACTCATCCATTTTATGTAGGTGTACTGAAATGGGGGGAGTATTTAGGATAAAATTATGTTGATTATTTATAAGTGGAAAACATAATGATAATGCCTACATATAGCCTTGCATACATAGCTTTCTCTTGGGAAGAAAAGGTGAGCATGCATTGGGTCAATCTCCTCTCCCTTTTTTCGGTTTTCCCTAAAGAAGAGAACAAAATATTTTTGCTTATTATTTTACTCATACACTACATGCAAAAGCTAGTGTGTATTATTCATTCCAACACAACATCTAAAAATATAGAGTTTTTAGAGAGACAAAAATTACTTCCTCTTTTCTCTTCCTCTTAACCGAAAATTGAGAGAGCAAAATAAATTTTTGGGTCAATTTTATTTAAATTAATATTGTTCTAGTATTGATAATATTAATTTTATTAAGAGGTTATCTTGGGTATATGCTTTTGGGAGAGATTCTATACTTGAATATTTGTTCATCCATTATTTGGAATGCTCAAGAACTAACAAGAAGGAGATCTTGTTAGTGCCCTTATAATCCGAAAATCATATGGTGAGAAAACGATTTCTTCTCTATATTTAATATTGTTTGCATGCATAAGATTTTTAATTAATTTTATGACTAAATTAATTCATCACATATATGAATATGTTAAGTAAAGAGATCTAGATTTCTAACAATTGCTACCAAGTTCCTTCAAAGAAACCGCTTTCAATGAAGAACGAAACGAATATAATAATAAATAGAGGATGAAAGGAGGATGAAATACGCGATGTCATAGTAAATACATTTATGAATATGAACGAAAAATAGGAAAAATTAACATTCAATGTTTTAAATTTACTTGTGAAACATTGATCGGAGTCCGTTCGTATTCACAATTAAAGATGTGGTCGTTGGTCACGGTCGAATCAAAACACAATTTATAACTTCACAAACAATCTCTACAATTAGTAAAGAGGCAAGTAGAGGTCGGATCCCAAGGGACGGGAGTTGAGATGAGATTTCTATTGCAACTAGTGGTGTCTAAGGGGTGTCACAATTTGGGTTGATGTAGAAGGTCACTAAATTAAAATAGCAATGAAAATAAACAAGCAAGATGAATTAAAGGGGTGTAAACAATTGATTAAAAGCACTAGGGTGTCATGGGATCATAGGGGAATCATGGGATATGATCATACAAACATGTTCTCAAATTATAAGCAAGCAATTATTGTTGTGATGGATTGAGTTGGGTTATATCTTACAATCCTAGGAAAGTTTGGGTCCCGGAGCCGAATCGATTAGATTGTACAACACCTACAAGTCGACTTAATCTTCCCTACTCAACAACATGCATGGTCTAATGAGACTCGAGTTGGGTTATGTCTTACAAGTCTCATTGAAAAGATAGGTGATGGTGGTAAATGCAAGGATTCATAGGCTTAGCATTTCATCAAACATAACATGTGCATGAGTTGAGATCAAAACAAGCAAGCAAATAAACCATGAAAGCATATTAATTTAAGCATGAATCATTCCCCATGTTGGTCTCCCCTAATCACCCATTTAACCCTAGCTAAGAGACTACTCACTCATTATCATGTTGATCATGCTAGCAAGGTTGTCAATCATACCAACAAAGTGAAACATGATGAATAAATGAAAGTAATTAACAATAATTAAAAAGGGATTAAGAGATTATACCTACTAACGATTCCAATAATAAAGCAAAGATAATAGAAGTACTTGATGATTGATTGAGAGGTTGTCAATCCCCCAATAATAACCCAAATAATCTTCAATTACCCAAAATAAAGGATGAACAAAAGAGAGATTAAAGAACTAAAACTTGGATTAAAACTTGATTAATACTTGATTACAATATTAAAGAGAGATTTGATTGATATTAACTATACTAATTGTTGATAAGAAGAACATGCTCCTCTAATTTAGACTAATGGTGTATTTATAGTGAAAATTAGGGAGGATGCATTAGGGTTAACTAAGGGCTAAACTAGTAATTACACTTTTTAGTTGAGCAAGGAGACTCCGGTATTTTCTGAGAGAAGGGCGTCTCCCTTTGAGGCTTGAAGAAGACAATCCGTGCTGTGCTAGAATCCGAGCGGAATGGGGTCGGGACGGGCGGATTCTGGCGTTTGAATCCGAGCGGATTCATTTGAATTCGGGCGGATTGTGGAGGTGGAATCCGAGCGGAATGGGGCAAAGCCGCTCGGATTGTGCTGCTGCTGGACGGACGGATTGGTGACAATCCGCTCGGATTGTCACTCAGCAACTCATCTTCTTCTTTTCTTCCCTTTTCTTCATAAATTCCTTGGGGATTTCCTTGGAGACCCAAGGATCTTTTCTCAACATTGCTCTTCTACTATCATATGTACAAAGGCCTTCTAATCTTGTCTCTCCTTGATGCTTGGTCATTGGATTCGATCAATTTAGCCTTGTTTTGCCTCGAAAATGCAAGATTCTTACTCCTTTCCTACCAAGGGATCAAAATCTCAAAGAATATGCAAAACAAAGAACTAAAGATAGTAAATGACCCAAATATGCACTAAAAAGCATGGAAACGAGGCTAATTCGGGGACTAAATGTGCACTAATTATGGTCACATCAAATATCCCCAAACCGAACCTTTGCTCGTCCCGAGTAAAGAGGTGACAAAGACTAGGACCAATACTAACCTATCCTAATATTAATAGCCGATATGAGACAATTAGCGGGTCTCACTCCGCCCCTTCAACTCACAACAAGACAACCATGAGGTAGGATGCCTTCTTGCAAGGCAAGGTGGGTCTTGCCAAAATGGCGACACATCCAAACATTAAGCACACAAAACAAGCAATGGATGCATCTACAAAAGAATAGCCACTTTCCTCATCTAAGTGGCGGAAATTATCTACAAGGGAAGCAATTCAAGGGTGCACATTCCTTCATAGATGCAATTTCTTCAAACTACTAAGCCTAGAAGGATACCAATAAATCACCTCCAAGTTGTGTCAAGCTAGGGTACCTTTGTCCTCAATCGTTAAATGCTTTTGTCAAGAGTAGACTCCCTATGGTGTTAGAAACACTGGAGGATCGCGGAATTCCCCCTCTTGCCTAGACAAGAAGAAGGGTCGTCCCCTCTCTACCATGCACAAAAATGGATACGATGGATAAAGGGATCAATAGATATTTGAGTTTCATTTTGGGAGTTTGCTTTTGTTTTTTTGTTTTTCCCCCCAATTTCTTGTGGCATATAACATTTGAGAACATTTCCTTTGCCATTTCTTTGATGTTTGGCAATTCAACACTTGACAACTTTCTTTTCTTTTGCATTTTTCTTTTGAACATTTTCAAAGTCACCCCATATGTAGGGAGGGTGCCTTATTTTTGAAGCATAGGAGTTTATTTTTGTTACTCCTCTTTTCTTTTGATGCAATTTGCAAACTTTTTCTTTTCCTTTCTTTTCTTTGAACTCAAATTGATTTTTCTTTTTGTGCCCATTCCCTTTTGTTGACAAAAATGTGGTAGAACATGGATGAATGATGGATGGATGGATGCATGGTTTCAAGGGTCACGTTGGAATAAACGGTAGCCAAGGAGTTATCACACCACAAGGTACTCTTGACTAGGCCTTAATCCATGGGTCAAAGGATACTAGCATGACACATCCTAGGGTGTTTTATAAGCATTCTAACAAGCAAAGTCTTAAGAACAAAAAGCATCTACTAGGGCCTATATACACTTGTCAAGTTTCCCAAGTAGACGGTTTCGCAAAATTTTCTAACATGCAACTAAATGCCATGATGCAACTAGCATTTATACATCCTAATGCATATGATTCTACCAACTAATATGACATATAATCTAAATGCAATCCTAAATTCACATTGTTTACCGCATCAATCAAAATAAAGCCACATAGTCATTAACATAAAGAGGAAAAAGGAGATTGGAAAGATCATACCATGCGGTCTTCAATATCCTCATGTCTCGGATGTGGCGTAGTCAATCAATGTGAACAAGGGTGAACAAACACAATATATACAAGACAATTTATACAAAAGGAAATAAACATGTTTTTGGGTTTTCGATTTTTCAAATTTTTATGATTTTTTTGAAATTTTTCAATTTTTTTTTTTTTTTTTTTTGATTTTTGAATAAGAGTTAAATGTTAGAATTCCCATCCCCACACTAATATGGGCATTGTCCTCAATGGCCAAAGTGATGGAAATTATGCAAAGATGATGCATGATTTCTACACTAAATGCAATCTACACTAAGCTACACTACATGATGCATGGTTTTTGTTATGACGGAGAGGATAATTTAGATTACCTCCCGTTGTGTATGCATTAACTTCCCCAAACCGAGTAAGACACTATTGCTAATGTCAAAGGATGGGTGTAGTTCATGCACACACTATGCTATGCATGAAACTAATTTGTCATTTTGGATTTTGAAAATGGGAACAATAAAATGAGAACACCTCAATGGTACCGAGGTGTGAGTCCTCTATGTTGCTAGGACTACTCCAACCATGATTGAAATTATTGAAAATACAAGGTAACAAGACATAAACTTCTTTTCATGGAACATTGAAAAATAAAGAGGAGAGATAAGAAAACTTCACTTGAACTTAGGTGGGTGCCTCTCGCCCGCTCCACCTAGTGTTGAAGTAATCCCCTAGACATCGGCATCATCTCCTTCTAGATCACTATCCCAAACTCCTTTTGAAGCATCACTCAAACTTGGGTCCATGAATTCGTCTTCTTCGCTCTCTAGCTCCACCGCGTCACCTCCACAAGAATTGCCACTTCCCTCCTCTTGTCTCCCACCCGCTCCTTCATTAGCCTTCTCCGAGTTTGGGAAGAGCAATTCCATTTGAGCCCATGAAGGGAAAGCTCCTTCCTCACTAATCCGTCCTCTTCAAACCATCTCATGGTATTGGGGGTAAAGAGCATAGTAAGTGTCCATGGAGGTCTCGTATTGACGGTAGTGTAAATCTTGCAAAATTCCCGTGACAAAGTCATCACGGGGGAGGATGAAGGGATTTGGATGGTTATACGGTTGGTAGGGAAAGGGGTAGGGAGGTACTTTTATCTTTTCATCTTGGGGTTGTTGTTCTTGTTGTTGTGGTGGTGGGTTTGGAGGTGGTGGTGCATTCCTTTCTTGACTTGGGATGAGGTAGGATGGAATTTGAGACAAGCTTCCTCTTCTTGGGGAGATCCGTGGTAGATCGGTAATTGGGAGATAGATCGGATCGCTCCCTTTTGTCAACCACTTTATCCGCTTGTTGACCCCCTCAAGGGTTATCCAATGGTGTTGGACGATAAGTAGATCTTCATTAATTCTCGTATTCCCCGTAAGTGGAGTGTACTCATTGTTCTCATTGAACCTTGGGTTGAAGTGTTTTGCAAGTCGAGTTATGAGTCCTCCATTCACTATGTGCTTCATTCCATCATCGTCCCCATTTCTAAATTTTGCCCATTTCTCTAGCAAAACTAGAGGTGCATTGAAGTGATACCCATCTCTCCCTTGAATGTTGAGGTATGATTCCATAAACACAAGGTCCAATTGGTTGACGATGGCCGGATACCGGCGGGCGAAGAGAGTACCCGAAAGAAATCGATATGTAAGCCTCAAGATTGGGTTTTGGATATGAAATGCAAGACATTCCTTGGTAAGAATGAAGTCCCGGCCCGTCATGGCCCTCCACAAAGGTGCAACATTATACTTTTTGGGTTTCGATGTTCGGGTAGGCGAAACATCAAGTCCAAATACATTCGCAAATTCGACAAGGGTCATCATCCTAGAGACATTCTCCATCCTAAACTCTATGCAAATAGTTTTTTTCAAGGTTGTGATTCTAAAAAAGCTTAAGAATTCTAGCACAAGGGACCGATATGTTGGCTCATACATGCGAAAGAGGGTTGAAAGGCCAAAAACCTCGAAGAGGGCTTCTACTTGATGAAAAATCCCAAGCTTTCTCAATGTAGCATGACAAAGGAATTTAGTGGGAAGAATATTCTTACATAGGAGTCGGTGGAAGACTAATCTCTGCTCATCATCAAGGAATTCCACATTTGAAAAATCATCGAGCCTTGTGAGATCAACAATCTCCACATTTTCCCTTCTGATAGTGTTGGGATGGGAAGTAGAAGAGCTTCCCATCATTCTTGGTCTTCTTGCATTCCGAAAAGAGGATCTCCTTGGTGCCATTCTTGATTCTTTTGTTGGGTTCTTTTGATTTGTGAAAGGATGAGGATGTTCCTTGTTGGTATGATTGAGTGTTGGAAACCCTAGAAAATTGGGGATCTTTGATGTTGTGGGTAAAGAGAGTGATTTGGATGTGCATGGGAGTCATAAGGAGGTGAATTTTATAGGGTAAGTGGAAGGAATAGTGATGTGGCATTGTATGTGGGGTGGGGTGTATTTTAATTAGGGAAAAATCTGGTCAAAGCACCGTGAGAGGACGAGCGGATTCGAGCTGAAGACGCTCGGATTCGTGCTCATCGGGACGGGCGGATTCTGGGCAATACGCCCGGATTCTGCCACAGCGGAGATTTCCAAAATTTGATATCACAAAGACGGGCGTCCCGAGCATAAGACGCTCGGATTCTTTTAACATGGGACGGGCGTCTTTTCCTGCAGACGGACGGATTCCTTCACAGAAATTTTCCTTGAAATGCACAGGTAGAAAAACGGGCGTCTTTCTTCAAATCCGGCCGGATTCTATAAGACGGGCGTCTTTCCTCGTTGGACGCTCGGATTCGACCTCAGTACAAAAATCTTCAATTTCTCAGCGTAGCTGGACGGACGGTTTTTCCTCTAGACGCCCGGATTCCAACAGAACGGCCGGATTCTAGGGAATCCGCACGGATTCAGGCTGAGAGTTTTGACCTTTTTCTCCTCTCTAAGATGCGTCGCCACACTTGAGAATTTGTTCCTTCCTTCATTCAAAACTCATTAGTAACCCTCCCTCACTTACGCTCATGAAAAGAGTTCATGCTTTTATTAAAAACAAATGCAATAAATATAAGTTAGAGGGTTAGTATATTTACAAGTGGTGGTTTAGGGAGGACTCCACCAAACTCTCCCTTAGATGGTCCTTTCAAGGGGGAGGAGGTCCGAGGTAGGTTGCCTCGACCTCTCCAACAAACGCTCCTTCATAGTATGGTTTCAACCTTTGACCATTTACCTTGAACTTGCTTCCATCTTCCGCCTTGAGTTCGAAATCTCCATATTTTCCAACTTCGGTTATCACGTAGGGACCCATCCATCTAGAGTTCAATTTTCCCGGAAAGAGTCGGTAGCGGGAATTGAATAGAAGGACTTTGTCTCCCTTGTGCAAGGCCTTTTGTCTAATTCTCTTATCATGAAGCAACTTCGTTTTTTCTTTGTAAATCTTTGCATTCTCATAGGATTGAAGTCGGAACTCCTCCAATTCTTGGATTTGAATCATCCTTCTTTGACCGCTCAATTTGAGATCAAGATTAAGTGCTCGGATTGCCCAATAAGCTTTGTACTCCAATTCAATTGGCAAATGACATGCTTTTCCATAGACAAGCTTGTAGGGGGAGGCTCCTATGGGAGTCTTATAGGCCGTCCTATAAGCCCAAAGAGCATCATCAAGCTTTGTGCTCAAATCTTTCCGAGTTTTGTTCACAACTTTCTCAAGGATTTGCTTGATCTCTCTATTTGAAATTTCAACTTGACCGCTTGTTTGAGGATGGTATCCCAAGCCGATGCGATGTTGAACACCATACTTGGTCAAAAGGGATGCAAGCTTCTTCTCATGGAAATGCGTTCCTCCATCACTAATGATTGCTCTGGGAACTCCAAATCGTGGGAAAATTATCTTCTTGAAAAGCTTGGTGACCGTTTTTGCATCATCATTTGGAGTGGCAATTGCCTCCACCCACTTCGAGACATAATCTACGGCCACAAGGATGTACTTATTCCCATTGGATGTCACAAAGGGCCCTTGGTAGTCGATCCCCCAAACATCGAAGATCTCCACCTCTAGGATGCCCCTTTGTGGCATTTCGTTCCTCCAAGATATATTCCACGTTCTTTGACACGCATCACAATGAATGATGAATTCTCTTGTGTCTTGAAACATTGTAGGCCAATAGAAGCCTGATTGGAGAATTTTTGCAACGGTTCTCCTTCCTCCATGGTGCCCACCGTAGGGTGATGAATGATACCCTTCCAAGATTCCTTGGATTTCCCATTGAGGGATGCATCTCCGGTAGAGCCCATCACTACACTCCTTGTAGAGGTTTGGGTCATCCCAAAAGTACCTCTTCACTTCGAATAGGAATCTCTTCCTTTGGTTACGGTTCAAATTTGGAGGGAGCACGTTTCCAACAATATAATTGGCATAATCGGCAAACCATGGAGTTATGTGCCTTTCAAGTTGTGTTTGAATAGCCATCAAAATATCGTCGGGAAATGAGTCATTGATTGGGGTTTCTCCACTTTCATCATGAAACCGGATCCTTGACAAGTGATCCGCCACTACATTCTCGGCTCCTTTCTTGTCTCTTATTTCCAAGTCAAATTCTTGAAGGAGCAAAATCCATCTCAACAATCTTGGTTTTGCCTCCTTCTTTATCAAGAGATGTCGGAGAGCACGGTGATCCGAAAATACAATCACTTTGGATCCAAGCAAGTAGGAACGGAATTTATCCAAAGCATAAACAATGGCAAGAAGCTCCTTTTCGGTTGTATCATAATTCACTTGAGAGGGGTCGAGGGTCTTGCTTATGTAATAGATGGCGTGAAGAGCTCTCCCTACCCGTTGGCCAAGAACCGCTCCAACGGCGTAGTTGCTAGCGTCACACATAATCTCGAAAGGTAACTCCCAATTCGGGGGTTGAATGATTGGTGCCGAGACTAATGCTTCTTTGATTCTATTAAAAGCTTCAACACGCTTGTTAGTAAATTGGAATTGGGCATCTTTAAGCAAAAGTTGAGTGAGGGGTTTTGCTATTTTTGAAAAATCTTTTATGAAACGACGATAAAAACCCGCGTGACCGAGAAAACTTCTCACCCCTCTAACATTCACGGGAGGTGGGAGTTTCTCTATCACCTCAACTTTAGCTTTATCGACCTCGATGCCCTTTTCCGAAATCAAATGACCTAAAACAATTCCTTCATTGACCATGAAGTGA
This sequence comes from Silene latifolia, assembly GCF_048544455.1. Taxonomy (NCBI): domain Eukaryota; kingdom Viridiplantae; phylum Streptophyta; class Magnoliopsida; order Caryophyllales; family Caryophyllaceae; genus Silene; species Silene latifolia. The sequence continues at coordinate 93,275,169 of NC_133533.1, forward strand.
CACTTTTCCCAGTTTAAAACAAGACTAACATCTTCACACTTTTGCAACACGAGAGAAAGATTATGCAAACATGAGTCAAAGTCCCTTCCATAAACACTAAAATCATCCATAAAAACTTCCATTATGGTCTCTAAGTAATCGGAGAAGACACTCATCATGCATCTTTGGAAAGTGGCGGGGGCATTGCATAAGCCAAAAGGCATCCTCCTATATGCGAAAGTGCCATAAGGGCATGTGAAGGTGGTTTTATGTTGGTCATCCGGGTGTATAGGGATTTGGAAGAATCCCGAATACCCGTCAAGGTAACAAAAGAATTTGTTGGAGGCTAACCTCTCAAGCATTTGGTCAATGAATGGTAAGGGGAAATGATCTTTTCTTGTTGCGGAGTTTAATTTCCGATAGTCAATGCACATACGCCAACCGGTGATCATTCTTGTGGGTATTAATTCGTTCTTTTCATTCGTCACTACCGTGGTACCTCCTTTTTTAGGTACCACTTGGACGGGGCTAACCCACAAAGAATCCGATATGGGATATATGATTCCCGCATCAAGTAATTTCATGACTTCTCCTTTGACAACTTCTTGCATATGGGGGTTCAATCTTCTTTGGGGTTGAATGGTAGGTCTATGGTCTTCCTCTAGATGAATTCTATGCATGCAAAAGTTGGGACTTATCCCCTTAAGGTCATCTAGACTATAACCTATAGCCTTCTCATGTTGTTTTAACACATCAAGCAACTTTCCCAATTGGTCATCATCAAGTCTATCATTAATAATCACGGGTTTGGTTTTTGATTCATCAAGGTAAGCATATTTCAAATTTTGGGAAAGGGGTTTCAAAGTAGGAGTTTGTACCTCACTTTCCTCCTTTGGAGTTTCGTTGAGAATTTGCTCCATCTCCATTAGGCATTCCATTCTCATAGCATACTCAACTTCTCTTTCATCAACTTCATCATATTCAAATTCTATGATGGGTTCCTCTTGCTCTTGAGTTTGTAAAATGTCCTCTAGGATGGATTGCTCGTCCTCTATGGGTTGACATGCTTCCACTAGAATATTATGCACCAATTCGGATTGTGCACGAGTAAGTTCCTTGTTAGCTAGAGCGGCCTCAAAGAGATCTACCTCCAATTCCCAATACATGCTTTTAGCCTCACTTGCTTCCAAGGCTTCCAATGCTTGCATGGGATCCTTGAAGTAAGGTATACTCAAGTGGTCCTCTACAAAACAATCTATGAAATCCATCTCGCAGAATATCAAACAACTCGAAAACAATTAGAACAAACCTTGAGGAGTTTTACTTCCCCAAGGCAAAGAAAGACACAACTAATAACAATAAAAGGAAATCTAAATCAAACAAACACCGTCCCCGGCAACGGCGCCATTTTTTGATCGGAGTCCGTTCGTATTCACAATTAAAGATGTGGTCGTTGGTCACGGTCGAATCAAAACACAATTTATAACTTCACAAACAATCTCTACAATTAGTAAAGAGGCAAGTAGAGGTCGGATCCCAAGGGACGGGAGTTGAGATGAGATTTCTATTGCAACTACTGGTGTCTAAGGGGTGTCACAATTTGGGTTGATGTAGAAGGTCACTAAACTAAAATAGCAATGAAAATAAACAAGCAAGATGAATTAAAGGGGTGTAAACAATTGATTAAAAGCACTAGGGTGTCATGGGATCATAGGGGAATCATGGGATATGATCATACAAACATGTTCTCAAATTATAAGCAAGCAATTATTGTTGTGATGGATTGAGTTGGGTTATATCTTACAATCCTAGGAAAGTTTGGGTCCCGGAGCCGAATCGATTAGATTGTACAACACCTACAAGTCGACTTAATCTTCCCTACTCAACAACATGCATGGTCTAATGAGACTCGAGTTGGGTTATGTCTTACAAGTCTCATTGAAAAGATAGGTGATGGTGGTAAATGCAAGGATTCATAGGCTTAGCATTTCATCAAACATAACATGTGCATGAGTTGAGATCAAAACAAGCAAGCAAATAAACCATGAAAGCATATTAATTTAAGCATGAATCATTCCCCATGTTGGTATCCCCTAATCACCCATTTAACCCTAGCTAAGAGACTACTCACTCATTATCATGTTGATCATGCTAGCAAGGTTGTCAATCATACCAACAAAGTGAAACATGATGAATAAATGAAAGTAATTAACAATAATTAAAAAGGGATTAAGAGATTACACCTACTAATGATTCCAATAATAAAGCAAAGATAATAGAAGTACTTGATGATTGATTGAGAGGTTGTCAATCCCCCAATAATAACCCAAATAATCTTCAATTACCCAAAATAAAGGATGAACAAAAGAGAGATTAAAGAACTAAAACTTGGATTAAAACTTGATTAATACTTGATTACAATATTAAAGAGAGATTTGATTGATATTAACTATACTAATTGTTGATAAGAAGAACATGCTCCTCTAATTTAGACTAATGGGGTATTTATAGTGAAAATTAGGGAGGATGCATTAGGGTTAACTAAGGGCTCAACTAGTAATTACACTTTTTAGTTGAGCAAGGAGACTCCGGTATTTTCTGAGAGAAGGGCGTCTCCCTTTGAGGCTTGAAGAAGACAATCCGTGCTGTGCTAGAATCCGAGCGGAATGGGGTCGAGACGGGCGGATTCTGGCGTTTGAATCCGAGCGGATTCAGTTGAATCCGGGCGGATTGTGGAGGTGGAATCCGAGCGGAATGGGGCAAAGCCGCTCGGATTGTGCTGCTGCTGGACGGACGGATTGGTGACAATCCGGTCGGATTGTCACTCAGCAACTCATCTTCTTCTTTTCTTCCCTTTTCTTCATAAATTCCTTGGGGATTTCCTTGGAGACCCAAGGATCTTTTCTCAACGTTGCTCTTCTACTATCATATGTACAAAGGCCTTCTAATCTTGTCTCTCCTTGATGCTTGGTCATTGGATTCGATCAATTTAGCCTTGTTTTGCCTCGAAAATGCAAGATTCTTACTCCTTTCCTACCAAGGGATCAAAATCTCAAAGAATATGCAAAACAAAGAACTAAAGATAGTAAATGACCCAAATATGCACTAAAAAGCATGGAAACGAGGCTAATTCGGGGACTAAATGTGCACTAATTATGGTCACATCAAACATCTTTAACAAGTTTTAACATTTATATAATGATCTCCCACTAAATTATATAAATGATTCCAAGATCCATTTTTAAACAAAAATGAGCATCGCTTGGGTGAAACATCCCATAATCGTGGAAATTCGGTAAGTCAACGTTTGACTAATTCTACCTCTAGAACTCTTGGTCGACGGATTTCTTTAAATTCATCTACTAGCCCCGGAACACAAGACCGTCTAATATCCCGTTTATTGCAACCAAGTTTGGTGCGTAATAACCTTTTATCACCCTTCATACGCGAGGTAAAAAGAGAACACCCCTCTTGGGCGAGCGTGGCTCTAATGAACAAGGGATTCATAGGTGTTACTAATTGGTAAGGCTAATCTCAATTTTAGTTATGTGAGAGATCTTGTCAATTTAGTCATAAATTCCCTATAATTGAACTAAGTCGTTGAACGTAAATGACGTGAATTGACAACAAGAAAAATAAAATGCATGTGAATAGCGATTTTGGCATGCACAGAAAAATAAAAGCAAGTAAGCATATGAATAATCCTAGTATGGCCTCCTAGTTAAAAATAACTAGACTATTACATATCGGAAACCAACTCCTTGGTCCCTTGCCTCTTTATTCCAAAAGTGTCTCCTTCTTGTGGGACTTGGAACACCTCTCCAAAAATAGACTCAGTCTCGATGTAAATCCGTCTTTTGGAAACACAGGTAAAAATAACTATTACAATCAAATTACATAGTTATTCCTATTATACATTAGTTAATAGAATAAGTAAACCTACTAATTAATTACAAACCGACGATACGAGATCGTATTTAAATTATAAACAAATCGCTATTCCCATTCATTTCGGGTAATAACGATTAAAAATAACTAGGCCATACTAGCTTCAACAAAATAAATACTTTAAAGAAATGACATTCATTCATTAAACATATATAAATATGCTTAAAATGCTGTAAAATGATGCCAAAATCGCCCTATCTTACAATTGTTGGTATCTTGCTCGGATTTGTGGATTTAATCGATTTTTTACCTGTTAAAAATCAATATTTTACACTTAAATCTCATTTAAGTCCAAACTATTTTGGACAACAAAAATTAGTTCTCGCTAATTTGATGATGAATAATTAGTTTGATTTGGTCTTATTTGCTAATTTAATCGGTAAAATCATAACTTTTAAGTAATAAATCCAAAATAATTTAAAATATTACCAAAAATTTGAAACTAAAAATTTTGAGTATTCTTTAATACTCCCAAGAACACCAAAAGGTCAAAAATTTTGCCTAAAATTTCGGATAAGTTTTATGAGGAAAAAGATTGATATTTATCGGTTTTTAACCACCAAAACTAATAAACATGAAAACAAGGTAAAAATATATTTTAAATTTCACTTATAAATTTTAAAACATATTATTGAATATACGTAAATTTATCAAGGGCATAAACATTCATTTCAAAATTATAATTAAAATATTTCACTTTTATCGAATTGTATCTCATAAAATAAATAAACATGCAAAACTTCAAACCAACTTTCGGAATTTTACATACAATCTGTAGAAATTATATATGAAACAATATAAAAGTTTCATAACCCAAATCAACTTTAACTATTTTTAGTTAACTCTTAACCAAAATACGACATATTTGACTCGGGTTTCTACAAAAATCATTAAAAATAGAAAAATAACTTCACAAGTCACCAAATTTTACCACAACCATTTAAGATCAATAGGTATGCATTGTTAAAAATTTTCGTGCTAAAATCTCTTTTAACATCACTTTTATTTTTTCCAAATTATCTTATAATTTGTTTAATATGCTAAAAATCAACATGGAAATTACAAGCCTTAGCTCTGATACCACTTGAAATATCATAGATCCTAATTAGAGTCTCTAATTAAAATTCGAATTATCTTATAATTTGTTTTAGTTGATCTAGGTAACATGCATGCAATATAAAAGCATATTTTCATAAAATATGAGGAAAAACAATTTCTCCTTACATTGAGTATGGTAGTATTGGGCACAACCAAGATCACTCATCTTGGTTGTTCTTGAGCTATTTATATTGGCAAGATCCTCCATCTTCAAGTGTCCAATGTATAACACCTCCTCTTTAAGCACCCAAGAACTTACCCCAAAATCTTACTAACATTAACTAAATATTATATAATATTGGCCTTGAAAAATATAATAACACTTAGTAAAATTATTAGATTTACAATACTAACACTTAGTATTTTATTTTAAATTTTGAGGATTTTAGAGAGAGGAAAACTCTATATTTTTCCACATGCAAAAGTTGAGTTGAGTGGAAAAAATAGAAAATGAAAGTGTAGAGTGAAGGAGGGAGGCCGGTTGAGGGAGTAATTAGAGAGGGAGTTATGGGTTGTGTTTTGTGTCCAATGGAATTAGGCATCGATTAGACAAAACTTGTAATGGGAAGAGCACTCAATATAATGCATGCATTAGTAATAATTTTGTCTAACAACACACAATCACACTACCATTTACACAGTCCAAATGACCCATTTAAGGGTCCATTTTGTTCTTATAGTTGTCGCACAAATACGTGTAATTTTTATTTAAACATCATTTTATGTTTAAATGCTTCCCAATTAATTTCGTCTAAAACACTCCGTAAATATACGTTTATAGCTACACATATATTTTACGTACCAATACTAATCACATTAGTCAATTAGTATTAATTTTACAACTAACCATCTAATCGTTAATTCCCGCCTAAAATAATTTATTATTATATTATCGCATAATTAAATAATAATTTCGGCGCCTCGAGTTCACAACTCGATAGCTCTCTAAATTAATATAATCGACTAACTCTTAGTCAAATTATCAAGGGACTAACTAAATTGTATCTCATAGAATTAATTAGCTTTCGTGTTGGGGTTTGTTTCTTTAGGTGTGACCGAAAGGGATCAGCTGAACACCGCCGTCTCACGACAGAAACGTCAAGCCCTAGTTGGCCAACCATTACCGATATACGTTGATCAGCTGACTAGTATTGCCAATGAATATCCCATGCATATCCCTTAATGAGATTTAATATGATCACGCACTATTGTGGAGGACAACTACTCCAACAACATTCACTACCTTTAATAAGTTTCATAAGTAAAAAACGTGTATGATATGAATAATTATAAACTAGCAGCTATTACCTTTTTCGGTGTTGAGAAGAATATCTGATCATCAACTACCTCCACTTCATCCTGTGTCACGACCTTCCTGGCATCCTCTTCCTCTTCAACTGCTTGATATCGATCCTCGGCTCCCACTTCAGTCTCCTTTCCCATTTCCTTCTCCCTTGTCATGTCATTCTCGGCTTCCTTCTATACATTAATACTTGTCCATATAACGCGTACTGATTTTCCAAATCATATTAGACATTGTCTATAACACATAAATATTATTACCTATTTTTTCTCCTCCTCCTGCTGCTCCTTCTCCTCCTCTGCTACCTTCATGACTTGTTGAACCATATCCAACTCCTTTTCTGATGGCTTTTCCCCAGTTTCCAACATTCTCACCATCAACCTGGCTATTTTCTATAGCTGTGTCACTATTACAATTTTAGGCTAAGAGAACGCCCCTTAAAGGACGGTTGGACACGGAACCATCTTACATTAGCCAATTAATTTCCGCGCCATTCCTGATCACGTGAAGAAGATTGTGGACAAGGGCCACGGGGGAGCTTGGGACAAGCGTTTTCATTTGTGGAGTCGCCTCCAACTTTTATGGGAAATTGGTGTTGGGAAATGTGTCCTCAACAATAGTGCGCCCACATGATTTAAATATCATTATTAAATCTCATTTTAAGAATACATATGGGATGTAATATTTTACAGTCAACTGGTCCACACATATCGGTAATGATTGGCTGACTAGAGTTTGACATTACTGTCGTGCGACGGTGGTGATCAGTTGATCCCCTTAGGTCATACCTATAGGGAAATACTCTTAATTGATTATTTAATTGATCGTATACCGATACGAGTTAATTAAATTGCTTAAAATTGACGGATGATTTTGTGAGTATAATTTACGTATCTTATTGAAAATATGATTAAATAAGACACGGTCTAAGTAAACGAATTATTTTATTACTTAGATGAAATAATTGTTTACAGAAACAATTGAAACGGAATGAATAAATCATTATAAATACAGAATGTTGTAATTTATAATTTGGAAACATTTTTGGTACGAGTAATTTCGAATTACTAGTCAATTTTGTAAATGACATATTTTATGAGTATGTTGATTTTTAATATGATAAAAATACATTACATTGTGACATGTCATGTAACATGTTACATGTGACAAATTTGACAAATGACAAAATAAAATGGATTCTCCATTTTATGCTCAAAACCCAAAATAAAGGGGTGTGTACATAGTTTATATTGTGTTGTTTATTTTTAAATGAAAACACAATCATGACACTAGATAGTAGGCTTGTATGCCTAGTCTCTTGTGAAGAGCACAAATGAAAAGTGTTGGGCAACCTACCCAAGCAATTTTCGGCCATCCCACAAGAGAGAGAAGAGCCCTTCTTTTTCATCATCAATTATTCATTTTTCCACCACATAATTTTCTAGTGTAAGAAAGTTGAAATTCTCTACATCTTATGAGATTTCTAGAGAAATAAACCACAAAAATTACTCCCTCTTGACCGAAATTTCAAGAGTGAAAATACAATTTATATTGTATCAATTTTATTGTAAAACTAATATTATTACTAGATCTAAATAATATTGGTTATTAAGATGTATTCCTTGGGTATATGCTTTTGGGAGGGATTCTACATTTGAGTCCTTGTTCATCCATTGAGGAAAGCACAAGAACAAAAGAGAAGGAGATCTCTTTTGTGCCCATAAAACCGAAACATCCATTGTAAGAATATGATTTCTTCTCTTTTTGTTTATTTGTTTGCATGCATAAAATCCACATTTAATTTTATGACAAATTAATTTAACATATATGAGTATGTTAGTATGTATATAGATCTACATTTCTTTCAATTGGTATCAGAGCCACGGTTTTTGCATGCAAATCGGTTATAAGTTTTTCCGAGTTATAAAGAATAACATATAAAACTTGTAAAATTTGTGTTATTATGATATATCACGAAATTCATCCATGCATGTTAATATTTCTGGTCCTAAAATGTTTTAGGATATTTTGGTTAATTTTACGGATTTTTATTGTTCATATTATACAATAATGACATTTAAATATGATTTTATGAGTAAAAATGTCATTTTCGGTCTAAAATTTGCTATACTTCGAATTTTCCAGTGATTTTTGGATATGTTGTCACATATATTATTTTGAGATAACCTGTAAAGTTTCATAATTTTTGGACTTGTTATGCTCGAAAAATGGATTTTTCATTATTAAATTCGGATTTAGGTGAAAAATAGGTTAATATGAGTTAAATTTCGAATCTGGTCATAGTTTTTTAATATGTTGTCACATGCAATTTGATGAGGGAGTGCACTCGGCTACCCCGGGGTACAAACCTTGTTACGTAGGGGAAGTGGGTGATAAATGTTAATCCACCGAATTCATGTTGATGAGGGTTTCATCGGCTACCCCGTGCCTAAGTTAATGTGGGTTTGGATAATGGACACATTTATTCGAAATTTGGATTGAACTCAACAAAAGTAATTGATAAGGGTTTCATCGGCTACCCCGTGCCCTTGTTGATGTGTTTTGGGCTATAGATACATATTAGAGTAATTTTATCGACCGAGAGTTCTAAAAGTAGAATCGATTAAAGAGTTAATCCACCGAGTTATATTGATAAGGGTTTCATCGGCTACCCCGTGCCCAAGTTAATATGAATTTGGATCTTGAAATCATTTATCATAGTTGGGTAGAGGTCACTATGTAAATGCTATACTTGTTTACAAGTATTAATATAACGATGAATGTTTTGTTTTCCACTATTCCGTTATCATATTGTTCTATTTCTTTACCACAATTCATATACGATATCATTTCGATTTTGATTCAAATCTCCATTAAAACATCGTAACTAAAGACAAATATGAGTTTGCTTCTAAGACCTCGAATTATCCATTGTAAGGATCTCTTGTAAAAGGTATAGATTAAAGTTATTCATTATCAAACAGGTTTTTGATTCTTGACTAACACATCTACTTACAATGAATTATGTTTCATATACTTAATTGAATTAAGTACCTTGAAGCGATAAATTGTTTTGGTGATTAGAATTTCAGAATTCGTAATTGACCAAAATAACGCAACCACTTCAATGAAAGTTTTAAGACTAAAACGAACAAATGAAGAGTAATCTTCATGAATTCAATTTTGCTTCTCAAAGCAAAGACTCATTAAAATGAGTGGGAGCATTCTCTTAAACCGTTAAGATGAAGACGAGGTTCAAGAAGTAAAGATAATAATGGAATTGATACAAGGTAATGTTAGAGGTAAAGTTGTTGAGAATGACGATACTAAACCTATCAATCCCGACCGATAATAGTTTCCATTGTCTTAAATGTTGGACACGAGAAAGGAAACTACCCCAAATTATTGAAGAATCAACAAGTTAGTTGTGGGACATCTAATGGGACCTTCTTCTTTAAATGTTTATTTAATTAAACATAAATTTTGCTAGTACTACTTCGTTAATATTAAAAACCAGTGGAGGTTTTCATCATTGTACTTGATACATAGGATGATTAGAATATGACGACTAGCAACAATGAAGTCGAGAGATAGAGTAATTGTGTACTCAATCTAGTTTTTGGATTTAAAGTGGTACTTAATTGTGACTATTAAGTGCATAAACTCTAAATAAGAATATAAACTTGTTAAGAAACAAAAGAGGTTTTCACCTTTGTGACCCTATACACCACGATTTGATGTATGGCTGACCCATTATCAAGGTGATTATATTCTAAACCAAACTAGAATGATATATCATGAAGATGATGCAAGACTCAATTTGGTAACCCAAGATTAAACCTTAAATTTTGGAATGATGAACGCAAGGAGTTATCGAGTACTCTTGAAACCATTAGATTGTTAATGGTATATGCGTATCTTGTATTCAAAGCAAGATGTCTCGTGCCTTTTGGTTGAAAAGTGATCGAGGTTGTATATCATCGATCCAAAATAGGTTGATCATTATCTTTTACCAACGATTTAAGTTGACACTAATATGTTCACTTAATAAGGTAAATAAAGAAATCTTTGAAGAATTTCAAAGTATTCAAGGAGTCACGATTTAGTCGTGATGGGATTATCAAAGTTAAGTCTTTGATATAAGCCAAAGGAAATGTGATATAGTATCACAAGATAATCTCTCTTAGCACGCATTATGTAATAATGTGTGGTTGGATAAGAAATCAAACGCTATTCGATATGGTTTGGACTTCAATCAAGTTACTTTGAGTTACTTGATCGTTTTGGGGATTCTATCATTTTGTCTAAATTATTTTCCACTAAATCGATTCATATGAGATATGAAATGGTAATGTACCATGTTTGTAAGTTTTCACAAGAAACAAATGCTCATTTTTCCTTTTTAATTATCACGAGTACGACGGGTTTGCGGCTCGTGAAGCTGTCTTTCTAAAATACAAGTTTATTTTTAGAAGACAAAGTGGGAGAAATTATTCAAGAGCCACAAAGAAAGCCACAAAGAATGTTATGTCGCAAGAAACTGGTCTTTCTTGGCTACATGAGACGTTTTGTGTAAGATAAGAGCCACAAAGAATATTATGTCGCAAGAAACTGGTCTTTCTTGGCTACATGAGACATTTTGTGTAAGATGTTGTTTCTTTAAAACCTAGGAGGTTAAATTCGTCAAATTGTTGAAAATGATGGATTCATGCTACTTTTAAGAAAGTAAAGAGCTTATAACTTACAAAGAAATCGTTTGATTCAAATTGATTACTTCTAGAAAGTAATGAACATATGACTTACATAAGAGTGTTTAAGTTACAACTCAATACAAGGCTTAGAGCCATGAGAATCCGAAATAAAAGGCTTGATTAGTGACAAAGGGTGTTGCACTAATAAAGAGATATTTCAAAGCAAGATTGGTTGCAAAGGGTTTTGCACTAATTGAATTGCTTAAGTATATTTGGATCTTCTTATGGATTGTGTTTCATTATGAGGTTATGAAATACATAGCGAGTGAATCTAAAACCCACTTCTTCGATAGAAGGAATGTATTCAATACATGTCATGAGTTTATTAGATTCTTGCAATCCTAAGATAATGTGAAACTTAAGAGATGGTCTTAAGTAGGACATCAATGAGTAAGAATCAATATTTTGATCATGTGATAAAACGTTTCTCGATAAGTCGAGAAGTTGTGTTTATACATGGAGTTTAGTGGGAGTTACAGAAATTTTAATTAGTCCGATATGTGGATGACATATTGATCATTGAGAATGATTTAAGACTTTTGGAGTATTATAATACATCTTGAATATCCGGATTTATGAAGATAAATCCACATGATATTAACGTCAGTAAGAAGTCTTATGTAGATAAGATTCATGACTAGTTCAATTAAATTGAACGTATTTGATTGATTCCATTTGCTTCCGCTGCCTGATCAATTAAATGAGTAATGATGTATAACACTTCATATACTTTGAGTATGATAAATTGTTTTCAAAATCGAATTTAAGTAATCTTTACCTAGTATATAAAGATTACCCTTAAGAGCTTGCAGAAGCATTAAGGAAGTAAAGCAAAGTGTTTATGATGCAATTTTTGTGTAAGGGTGTTACACAAGTGACAATTGACAATTGAGATTGCGCATGGTTTCCGACAAAACCATAATCAAAACACATTAAGATGGTTAAGATACCATTGCGGCTATGTTAATTTAGAAGTAGATTTTCTAGAATCGTTCTAGGCAATAAAGAACAATGAGAGATATTTATAACGGAAATTGAGTACACTTGCAATCATGAGATGTGCAAGAGGATGAGTCCCGCACACTGTGAAAACAGTGGGAGCTATTCTAAGGCTGGAGGGACTATGTCTTGATTGGATCTCGACACGTACTCAGAAAGTTTTGTAATGCAAATGTATACATTACAAAGGAAAACGAGTATGTAGTAAGGTTGAGTAAGGTACAAGAAGTTGATAAAACCTACTAACCAAAGCCTTCTCAAAGACTAAACATGATGAGTCATGTCATTTCAATTGAATTGAAATGAACAACTACATACAAGATCAAATTAGATTATAGAACATGAAATAGTAATCAAGCATTGACTATTCACATGTGATAATCACATTTGTCGTTTGAGTTTTACTTTAAAACTCTTTTATTATACCTTGTTACATCCAAACGGGTTGTAGAGACAATTGAACCCCGTTAAAGTGAACAGGGATTTGCATGGTATTCGCCCATAGTCACTTGTATGAGGTGACGTCTCGAAGTGACTAGAGTGTGATGCGATTGATGGCAAGTTCAAGTGCCATAGAGTCATTTGAGATGACTAGTCGATCACATAGGCAGACTGTTAGGAACACTTTGTCGGGCCTAATGACCGCTTATAGAGTTCTGGCAAATTTATATAGCCTGGTCGTGGCGAGAGCTTCTATAGTATTCAAATGAGTCGATTCTTTTGACTAAAGACTATTCACCTAAGATGGCTCAGTTTCAGCTTAACTTTGATTTGTGTTACTACGACCTTCGTAAATGGGGTCAAATGGGCATATTTTGGGTTATGATGGCTGTGGCTAGTTGAAGGGAATGAGTGCGATAGGAATTGTCCATCCCCTTGTCGGGTTAAAACAATATCTCTGGGCCACTCGAGGAGTAATGAATTGGAAATGCGTGGCCACGCTCGGAAGGTATCCCGAGTGGATAAATCCGGTCAATCAGTTATTCTCCAGATCGAGGAAACCACTCTCGATATGATCATTACAGTACGACCGAAAGACACCTTGCATTGAGTGGGAGATAGTAATAGGACAAGAGAATTGGTGACGCACACTTGTCGAGTACAAGTGGGAGATTGTTGGGAAATGTGTCCTCAACAATAGTGCGCTCACATGATTTAAATATCATTATTAAATCTCATTTTAAGAATACATATGGGATGTAATATTTTACAACAACAATGGTCCACACATATCGGTAATGATTGGTGACTAGAGTTTGACATTACTTTGTCGTCCGACGGTGGTGATCAGTTGATCCCCTTAGGTCATACCTATAGGGAAATACTCTTAATTGATTATTTAATTGATCGTATACCGATACGAGTTAATTAAATTGCTTAAAATTGACGGATGATTTTGTGAGTATAATTTACGTATCTTATTGAAAATATGATTAAATAAGACACGGTCTAAGTAAACGAATTATTTTATTACTTAGATGAAATAATTGTTTACAGAAACAATTGAAACGGAATGAATAAATCATTATAAATACAGAATGTTGTAATTTATAATTTGGAAACATTTTTGGTACAAGTAATTTCGAATTACTAGTCAATTTTGTAAATGACATATTATATGAGTATGTTGATTTTTAATATGATAAAAATACATTACATTGTGACATGTCATGTAACATGTTACATGTGACAAATTTGACAAATGACAAAATAAAATGGATTCTCCATTTTATGCTCAAAACCGAAAATAAAGGGGTGTGTACATAGTTTATATTGTGTTGTTTATTTTTAAATGAAAACACAATCATGACACTAGATAGTAGGCTTGCATGCCTAGTCTCTTGTGAAGAGCACAAATGAAAAGTGTTGGGCAACCTACCCAAGCAATTTTCGGCCATCCCACAAGAGAGAGAAGAGCCCTTCTTTTTCATCATCAATTATTCATTTTTCCACCACATAATTTTCTAGTGTAAGAAAGTTGAAATTCTCTACATCTTATGAGATTTCTAGAGAAATAAACCACAAAAATTACTCCCTCTTGACCGAAATTTCAAGAGTGAAAATACAATTTATATTGTATCAATTTTATTGTAAAACTAATATTATTACTAGATCTAAATAATATTGGTTATTAAGATGTATTCCTTGGGTATATGCTTTTGGGAGGGATTCTACATTTGAGTCCTTGTTCATCCATTGAGGAAAGCACAAGAACAAAAGAGAAGGAGATCTCTTTTGTGCCCATAAAACCGAAACATCCATTGTAAGAATATGATTTCTTCTCTTTTTGTTTATTTGTTTGCATGCATAATATCCACATTTAATTTTATGACAAATTAATTTAACATATATGAGTATGTTAGTATGTATATAGATCTACATTTCTTTCAATTGGAACCGTTCGAATACCTCGTGTCATGTCAAGACACAAAGTACTGACATGAATACTAAGAACTTGTTACCCTTAGCATTCTATGTCTAGAATGACTCTCGTGGATGCCAATGAACACGGATGTTCACAGAGATCTGGAGTAAGAGGTGAGGGTGTTAGGATCATATACCTATTATTACACTTTTCTAATAGTGAACAAATTAACATTTTAATTATTAGTTCTTTAGATCCAGTGCATGCATAACTAAATGAGAGATTAATAAGAAAAACAATAACTCTTATGTTACAAATACTTAATCTCATTAATTTACATATTCATATATGTAATAATTTATTTAGTCATAAAATAAATGCTAGATCTTATGCATGCAAACTAAAACAAGATAAGATAAGAAATCATCAATCTTACTATGTGATTTCGGATTAAAGGGAACCAACAAATTCACCTATTTGTTAGTTCTTGAGCTTTCCTTAAAATGGATTAACAAGGTTCAAATTAGAACCTCTCCCAAAAGCATATACCCAAAAAAATCTCTTAATAACTTATAAATTTATGAACTAGTAAAAATATAAGTTTTACTTAAAATATGACACAAAAATATTAATTTGTTCTCTTGAATATTTCGGTCAAGAGAGGAGTGATTTTTGAGGTTTTTGTTTCTCTAAGTGTCCAACAATCTCCCACTTGTCCTCGACAAGTGTGCGTCACCAATTCTCTTGTCCTATTACTATCTCCCACTCAATGCAAGGTGTCTTTCAGGTCGTACTTGAAAGTGATCATATCGAGAGTGGTTTCCTCGATCAGGAGAATAACTGATTGACCGGAATTATCTACCATAGATACCTTCCGAGCGTGGCCACGCATTTCCAGTTCATTACTCCTCGAGTGGCCCTGAGATATTGTTATAACCCTGACAAGGGGTGGACAATTCTTATCGCGCTTATTCCCTTCGACTAGCCACAACCATCATAACCCAAAATATGCCCATTTGACCCCATTTACGAAGGTCGTAGTAACATAAATCAAAGTTAATCTGAAACTATGCCACATTAGGCGAACGAACTTTAGTCAAAAGAATTGACTCATTAGAATACTATAGTAGCTCTCGCCACGACCAGGCTATATAAATTTGCCAGAACTCTATAAGCGATCATAAGGCCCGACAAAGTGTTCCTAACAGTCTGCCTATGTGATCGAATAGTCATCTCACATGACTCTATGGCACTTGAACTTGCCATCAATCGCATCACACTTTAGTCACTTCGAGACGTCACCTCATACAAGTGACTATGGGTGAATACCATGTTAATCCGGGTTCACTTTAACGGGGTTCAATAATGTCTCTACAACCCGTTTGGCTGTAACAAAGTATAAAAGGAGTTTTCAGATTTAAAAACTCGAACGACAAATGTGATTATCACATATGAATCGTCAATACCTGATTACTACTTCATATTTTTATAATCCACTTCCATCTTATATGTAGTTGTTCATCTCAATGCAATTGAAATGACATATTACATGACTCGTCATGTTAAGCCTATGAGAAGGCTTTGGTTAGTAGGTTTTATCAACTTCTTGTACCTTACTCAACCTTACTACATTCTCGTTTTCCTTTGTAATGTATACATTTGCATTACAAAACTTCCTGAGTACGTGTCTAGATCAAATCTAGACATAAGCTCTCTAGCCTTAGAATAGCTTCCACTTTTTTTTCAAGAAAGGGATCCATCCTCTTGCACATCTCATGATTGCAAGTGTACTCAATTTCCGTTGTAAGCATCTTTCATTGTTCTTTATTGCCTAGAACGATTCCAGCAAATCTATTTCTTAAATAACATAGCCACAATGGTTCCTTAATCATCTTCACGTGTTTTGAATATGGTTTTGTTTGAAACCTTTCGCAATCTCAATTGTCATTCGTGTAACACCCTTACACAAATTAGTTAATTGCATCAAAAACACTTAACTTTCCATCCTTAATTCTTCCTCAAGCACTTAAGGATAATCTATATGGCTACTAGGTAACTATTACTTAAATTCGATTTGAAACAATTCATCATACTCAAAGTATATGAAGTGTTATACATCATTACCTATTTAATTGATCCGGCAGCGGAAGCAAATGGAATCAATCAAATATGTTCAACTCGATTGAACTAATCATGAATCTTATCAACATAAGACTTCTTATTTGGCGCTAATATCATGTGGATTTATCTCCATAAATCTGGATATTAAAGATGTATTATAATACTCCAAAAGTCTTAAATCATTCCCAATGATCAATATGTCATCCACATATAAGACTAATTAAAATTACCGTAATTCCCACTAAACTCCATGTATAAACACAACTTCTCGACTTATCGAGAAAAGTTTTATAACATGATCAAAAAATTGATTCCAACTCATTGATGTCCTACTTAAGACCCTATCTTAAGTTTCACATTATCTTAGGATGACAAGAATCTACAAAACTCAAGACATGTATTGAATACATTCCTTCTAATTGAAGAAGTGGGTTTTAGATTCACTCGCTATATATATCTCATAATGAAACACAATCCCTAAGAAGATCCAAATAGACTTAAGCATTTCAACTAGTGCAAAACCATTTGCTACCAATCAAGCTTTGATATCTAACAATTCACTTGGAATTTATTTCGGATTTTCATGGCTCTAAGCCTTGTATTGAGTTGTGACTTAAACACTCTCATGTAAGTCATATGTTCATTACTTTCCAGAAGTAATCAACTTGAATCAAACAATTTTTTTGTAAGTTGCAAGCTCTTTACTTTCTAAAAGTAACACTAATTCATCATCTTCAACAAGTGATGACTTTAACCTTCTAGGTTTTAAAGAAACAACGTCTTACACAAAACGTCTCATGTAGCCAAGAAAGACCAGCTTCTTGCGACATAACATTCTTTGTGGCTCTTGAATAATTTCTCCCACTCTGTCTTCTAGAAATAAACTTGTATTCTAGAAAGACAGCTTCGCGAGCCACAAACCCGTTGTACTCGTGATTATAGTAAGAAAAATGAGCATTTGTTTCTTTTGAAAACTTACAAACATGGTACCCTACCATTTCATATCTCATATGTTTCGTTTTAGATTTAGTGGAAAAATAATTTAGACAAAATGATAAAATCCCCAAAAGGATCAAGTAACTTAAAGTAACTTGATTGAAGTCCAAACCATATCGAATAGCGTTTGATTTCTTTATCCAACCACACATTATTCCATAATGCGTGCTAAGAGAGATTAATTTGTGATACTATATCACATTTCCTTTGGCTTATATCAAAGTCTTCACTTTGATAATCCCATCATGACTAAATCATGATTCTTTGAACTCTTTGAACTTCTTCAAAGATTTCTCTATTTACCTTATTAAGTGAACACATTAGCGTCAACTTAAATCGTTGGTAAAAGAAAATGATCAACCTATTTTGGATCAATGATTTACAACCTCGATCTCCTTTTCAACCAAAAGGCACGAGACATCTTGCTTTGAATACAAGATACGCATATACCATAAGATCTAATGGTTTCAAGAGTACTCGATAACTCTTTGCGTTCATCATTCCAGAATCTAAGGTTTAATCTTGGGTTACCAATTTGAGTCTTGCATCATCTTCATGATATATCATATTCTAGTTTGGTTTAGAATATAATCACCTTGATAATGGGCTAGCCATACATCAAATCATGGTGTATAGGGTCACAAAAGTGAAACCTCTTTTGTATCTTAACAAGTTTATATTCTTATTTAGAGTTTATGCACTTAATAGTCACAATTAAGTACAACTCTAAACCCAAAAACTAGATTGAGTACACAATGACTCTCTCTCTCTCTCTCAATATCATTGTTGCTAGTCGTCATATTCTAATCATCCTATGTATCAAATACAATGATGAAAACCACCACTGGTTTCTAATATTTACGAAGTAGTACTAGCAAAATTTATGTCAATCAAATAAACATTTAAAGAAGAAGGTCCCATTAGATGTCCCACAACTAACTTGTTGATTCTTCAATAATTTGGGGTAGTTTCCTTTCTAGCGTCCAACAATTAAGACAATGGAAACTTTATCGGTCGGGATTGATAGGTTTAGTATCGTTATTCTCAATAACTTTACTTTTAACATTACCTTGTATCAATTCCATTCTAATTTTACTTCTTTGAACTTCGTCCTTTTCTTAACGGTTTAAGAGAATGCTCCCACTCATTTCAATGAGTCTTTGCTTAGAGAAACAAAATTGAATTTCATGAAGACTACTCTTCAATTCATTTGTTTAGTCTTAAAACTTTCATTGAAGTGGTTGCGGTATTTTGGTCAACTTTGATTTCAAACAAATCTAGTTACCAAAATGATGTAACGTTTCAAGGTACTTAACTCAATTAAGCATATGAGAAACAATTCATTGTAAGTAGATATGTTAGTCAAGAATCAAAAACTCTTTTGATCACGAATAACTTTTATCTATACTCTTCACAAGAGATCCTTACAATGGATAATACGAGGTTTTTAGAATAAAATTCATATTTGTCTTTAGTTACGATGTTTTAATGGAGATTTGAATCGAAAATCGAAATGATATCGTATATGAATTGTGGTAAAGAAATAGAACAATATGATAACGGAATAGTGGAAAACTTAACATTTATCGTTTTATTAATACTTGTAAATAACAAGTAAAGCATTTACATAGTGACCTCTACCCAACTATGATAAATGATTCCAAGATCCAAATTCATATTAACTTGGGCATCGGTAAAGCCGAATACAACCCTCATCAATATAACTCGGTGGATTAACTCTTTAATCGGTTCTACTTTTAGAACTCTTGGTCGATAAAATTACATTAATATTTATCTTTAGCCCGAAACACATCCGGCAACCGTCGAGAATACTTTCGTTGAGTTCAACCCAAATTTCGAATAAATGTGCCCATGATCCAAATTTACATCAACTTGGGCATCGGTAAAGCCGAATACAACCCTTATCTTTATAAATTCGGTGGGTAGACATTTATCACCCACTTCCCCTACGTAGCAAGGTTTGTACCCCGGTAAGGCCGAGTGCACTCCCTCACGAAATAGGTTTTCATGGTTTCTAATTTTTGGTAAGGCTAAATCTCAATTGTTTATTTTAGCGAGAGGACATGTCAATTTATTATCTATCACGTTTTAAGTGAACTAAAGCGGTGAACTACGATAATTGTAATTGACACGGTCGATAAACTCGATTTAAAGAGAATGCATGTTTAGTTATGGCGATTTAGCGATGCATGCAACATATAAATAAAATGGAAAGCATAAAAATAAAATCCTAGTATGGCCTTCCTAAAATAGTAAATCTAATAAACAATTACAAATTCGGAAACCAACTCCTTTGGTCCCTTGAACTTCGGTCTTGGCACACACTTCAAGGCATCACTTTCTTTGATGGCTCGCCTTCTCGAATGGCACCGTCTTCAAGGAACTCCGGAATGATTAAATTACAAAATGAATTACATAATTTCCTATTATACATTTGTAATTAAAAAATTAAAATAAATCCATTAAATTACAAAACGGTGATACGTACGATATCACAATAATTACAACCGAATCGATATTCCCATACATTTCGGGTAATACCAATTAAAACTAAGGCCATACTAAGTAAAATTACATAATTCAAAAATTACATAAAATAAAAATATGACAATCATAAATAAAATGCAGCATTATAATATGTATGAACATGCTCGATTTTATGCTAAATCGCCTTTGAAGAGCCAATATCGTATATTAATCGGTTTTTACGGATTTGCATGATTTAACCTTTTAAAATCACAATAATTACATAAATTCATATTTATGTACAAGTTAATTACCCTAAACATCTTAGGACTCAAAATTAGTCTCCACTAACATTTTGACAATGATTAACCTAGATTTCTTAATATTGTTCATAAATGTACCTAAAAAATCAAAATTAAGCTATAAACTTCAAATTAAATTATAAAAAATTCAAATAAATTCAAAATTTGAAATTTAAACTCATGAACATTTTGGAAAAATACCATGACACTCATAATGTTCAAAACTTAGGTTAAAAATTTCGAAAATTTATCGAGAAAAACAATGTTGCGGTTTATCGGTTTTAACAATTTTGACCATAAAAATATGACAAAAATTATTTTCATCAAATTTTCACTTTTAGATCTGAAATATATGATAAAATGCAACATGTGACGTTTTTACTTTAGTCATGAAGTATGTTTTAGCATTATTACTAATTATAGTCACTATTTATGTGATTTTTCATCAAAAATTCATAAATCATGCATAAAGACTTCATTATAGCCAAATATTTTACACACATCTTTTAAAACTGCATGTGATAACATACTAAATTTCCATGACCATATTCGAAATATAACTCATATTAACCTATTTACCCATTTAAATACGATTTTAACTTGAAAAATCCATATTTCGAGCAAAACAAATCATTTTATCATGAAAATTTACAGGCCATCAGTAGATAATATATGTGAAAACATATCCAAAAATCACTGAAAAATTAGAAGTTTAGCTATTTTTCGTCCAAAAATGACATTTTTATCATAAAAATCACATTTTAATGCCAATAATCTATAAAATGAACAATAAAATCCATAAATAAACCAAAATGTCCTAAAATCACTTTGGACCAGAAACTTTTAACATGCAAGGTTATTTTTAGGTTTATCTTCATAAAACCAAATTAATTTGTTTTGTATGTTAATCATATAACTCGGAAAAACTATAAACCGATTTGCATGCAAACAACCTAAGGCTCTTGATACCGCTTGTTATAAATACTTAATCTCATTAATTTAAATATTCATATATGTAATAAGTTATTTAGTCATAAAATAAATGCTAGATCTTATGCATGCAAACTAAAACAAGACAAGAGAAGAAATCATCAATCTTACTATGTGATTTCGGATTAAAGGGCACCAACAAATTCACCTATTTGAAGTTCTTGAGCTTTCCTTAAAATGGATGAACAAGGTTCAAATTAGAACATCTCCCAAAAGCATATACCCAAAGAAATCTCTTAATAACTTTTAAATTTATGAACTAGTAAAAATATAAGTTTTTCTTAAAATATGACACAAAAATATTAATTTGTTCTCTTGAATATTTCGGTCAAGAGAGGAGTGATTTTTTAGGTTTTTGTTTCTCTAAGTTTTCACAAATTATAGAGAGAATTCATTTTCTTACACTAGAAAAAATATGAGTTGAAGTTGTGAATGAATAATAGAGGGAAAACTGTATCTTTTCTCTAGGAAAAACCGGTTGGAGGAGGGAGTAGTAGCCAATGCATGAGCTTGTTTTTCTACCCAAGAAAAATAGGCATGCAAGGCTACAAGTAGGGTTTGATCATTGTGTTTTCCACTTAAAATAAAAACACAATATAAACCTAATACTCCCTCCTTTTTTTAAGACACTTAAATAAAATGGGTAGTCCATTTTATTTTGTCATTTGTCAATTGTGACAAATGTGACATGTTACTTGACATGTGAAATTGTAATGTATTTTTAACACATTAAAAATCAACATACTCATAAAATATGTCATATACAAAATCGACTAGTAATTCGTAATTACTTGTACCAAAACGGTTTATCAAATTATAAATTACAACGTCTTGCATTTATAATAAATTATTCATTCAATTTCAATTTCAATTGTTTCGTAAACAATAATTTTTTCCAAGTAATAAAACAATTTGATTACTTAGACCGTATCTAATTTAATCGAATTACAATAAGACACGTTAACTTTACTCACAAATCACCCGTCAATTTTAAGCAATTTAATTAACTCGTATCGGCATACGATTAATCAAATAATCAATTAAGAGTATTTCCCTATAGGTATGACCTAAGGGGATCAACTGATCACCACCGTCGCACGACATTAATGTCAAACTCTAGTCAGCCAATCATTACCGATATGTGTGGACCAGTTGACTGTAAAAAAAACTGCATCCCACATGTATTCTTAAAATGAGATTTAAACATGTGATCATCATGATCAACTGTTGTGATCGCATTACTGTCGGAGGACACATATTCCAACATCTTACATTGTTATTTTCGGATTTTTGGGCACAAGTAAGGTCTCCTACATTCACTTGTTCTTGAGCTATGATGAGTGATACCGTCGTCAGGTACCAAAAATAAATACCTAAGTACTACTAACAGAAGCTAGCGGTAAGTAGGGTCGATCTCCACAGGGAGGCAAAAATGAGATTTATCTGTTTTAAATTAGTCTATGAGTAACGGGTCGCAATGTGGGGTTTGAATATGATTTCTAACTAAACTAAGAGCTTAAGGCAAGAGAGGAAAGAATTAAGGGAAATTAACAGAAGGAGAAGAGAACTAGGATTTCGGGTCATCAATAAACGTCAGTTAATCACAGTTAAGGTCACAAATCAGTCGATGTGTCGGTCTAAGGGGCAATGAATATCTCCTTTCGGTCTCAATTCACCCTAAAATGCTATTAGCTTAACTTTCGCCCTCACTAAAGCACCCTATTGTTCACTGCAGGTCTCGCCTATTCCAACCTTTCGGTCCAGGTCAAGGTTTACCAATATTAAAAGGCTAATTGCTTCGAATCAACTAGCAGGATACAATTAAAGCATCGATTAAACAACATAGACATAACTACAACGACAGACCTATAAACCTAATTAGCAATTAACATCGGTCTACTGAGTCACCTAATCCTAGGAAGAGTATTTAGCTAGACATGGGTAAAGGGAGAACGAAAATAAAGGAATTAAGAACAATAAACATTAAATAAATTAAGGAGAGAAAGGGAGAGAAAGAGTTACAGTAGAAATAGATCCGGAAAAGAGAAGAAATAAAGTAACAGTGTATTAGAATCGTCACCAAGCATCTGGCACACAGCCTCGCATAGTGTCAGCGTACCTACAAATGACGAAAATACCTTCCTATTTATAAGAAAATAGGATTTATTTAACCTAATGACGAAAATAAACTAAAAAGACCAAGCCCATAAGAGAATCCACTCGATCGAGTGATTTAAAACCACTCGATCGAGTAAACTAAAGCTTAAACCACTCGATCGAGTAGAAAAGCTACTCGATCGAGTAAATCCTAAAATGCAACTACTCGATCGAGTAGAAAAAGGACTCGATCGATCATAATTGTACTCAATCGAGTACTTTCCAGCTACAGTTTCCTGCTTTGCGCACTGAACTTCAAACGGCTTCCATTTCTTCGTTACTTGGGCAAACAGGGTGATTCCGGTGGCGTTGGAAAGCTAAGAGGACAAGCTTTCATCTCCAATTGTAATCACCTGAATATCAGTTGTAGAACTCGAGATATGGCTCTTGAAAGTAGGCATTTGCAATTTGAAGCTCTTCCTATGCTCGCCTAGCTATCTTTCTTCTTTGCGCATCTCAAAATAGCTACATTCCCGCTCCAAATTCACTCTTCCTCCAAATGCATGCTAAATGGACCGTAAAAGGCTTGATTTCACTACTTTCTGGTTTATTCCTGCAAATAAGACAAAACAAACAAAAGTAGCATATTCGGGGCATTTCGTAGCATAAAACCACGATAAAAGCATAAAAATACGTGCATAAAATAGGCTAAAAAGACTATATAAAATGCACGTATCAAATCTCCCCAAACCAAACCTTTACTCGTCCTCGAGTAAACTAAATGCAACTAATGGAACGGAAAAGATAACTCAGAGCTAGCTATAACTTGTCTACTTGAACCAGTTTAATGCAACAAAAACTAACAGTTATAGCTACAATGGTCATTACGCAAACGAATTATAAGCTGTTCAGAAATATAGCCAACCTATCGACCTTGCAAGACCAACAAAATGGGACTCTCTCGTGGTCACTCTTCTCTCATGAAGCAAAGGGTGAATGTTTATATGTAAAAGAGAGAAGAAAGGACAATCACTCACCTAACTGCGACCTACATAGCATGCATGCAACAAAAATGAAAGACAATTCAAGTACTTATGCACACACTCCAACCAATAATGTTCGTCACAGCCGAGGGCTTACAAATAATATGGGAATAGTGAGGTTCAGGTGAGAAAAGGCAAAACAAGTTATAGTAATATGTGGAGGTAAAAGCGTCAAGCTAGTTCCTAAACAGGACCATATAAGACCGTCCGAATCTCAACTGACTAAGAAATAAACACAAGTGCCCTTCATTTGGCACAAAACTCACTACCCAATACACAATCTCGTCAAAATGATATAGATAAAACAGAGGAGTAAGACCGTCACAAGATAGAGATAAACACAGTCGGTCTCTTTTATTCATACAACTCAATTTTTTTGATTTTCATACTTTTCTTTCTTCTGGTTTTTCACGTGAATCACAAATTTTTTATTTTTGATTTTTTTTTTCTTTTTCTATCTCACGTAATTCTCTTTTTTTTCAACTCTTTTTTTTTCTTCTCATACTCCCTTCCTTAATTCTCCACCAACTCCAAACGAAATACACATGGGCCAAACTGTAGACGAAAAATCATACCATAAAAGACATACTAGACTAGCTTGACTAGGCAGGCTCAGTTTGGGATGTAGCTAATGGGTCAAAAAGGCAAGATTTGGCTTAAGTGGAGCTATATGGGTGAAAAATATAAGAAAAGGGGAAAATTTATAAGCACCTCCCTGCATGTGACACCGACCACAAACCCGAATGTATGCATTTGACAAGAAATCGAATGTCATAAAAGTGCAAAAATAATGAACATGCTATGCAAGGAGTACTACTCTCAATTCCTACATGAACCGGTCATGAATGTCACCAGTTATAAGGCTCTAAAACTCAGAAATTGTGGAGTAGGTTGCCAATTTATCAGGTCAAGTCTACACGGTCAGCT
The DNA here is from genome assembly GCF_048544455.1 of Silene latifolia. NCBI lineage: Eukaryota > Viridiplantae > Streptophyta > Magnoliopsida > Caryophyllales > Caryophyllaceae > Silene > Silene latifolia. Next base: position 93,300,575 of record NC_133533.1, read on the forward strand.
ATATTTGAACAAAAACTCGTAGATATGCGCAAGACTTAGCTAATAACTGTCAATAAAGTGCAACGCTCAAGTAAAAAAGACAAGTTAAAGTGCAATTTCATCATGGAAATCTACCGTTCCGACTCAACCTATATGCAAAAATAAACGTGAATATTTTTTTGAATTTTTGAAAATTTTCAATTTTTATGAGATTTTTGATTTTTATGAAAATAAACAACAATGCATACTGAAATTAAACGTGATAACAGAAATGCAATAAAAACAAGATGCAGACACAGATATGGATGCATAACCTCCCCAAACCAAACCGTACAATGCCCTCATTGTACCAAAACATGGAAAGGAAATGCAAACTAAAAGAGAAAGAGAGTAAATACGGAAAGCTCACAAGATTGCGCGAATAAGGGACCTCCCCAAACCAGCCAGCAACGTGGGAGGTCACTAATAGCTCCGAAACATCGTCACAAGAAGCTAATCCAAGCAATGGGCGTCCAAAACAGCTCGATCGAGAGGAATAGTGGTCGATCGAGTAGCTTTTTTTTTTTAATTTTTTTTTTTTTTTTTCAGGTACTCGATCGAGTAATATAAGTACTCGATCGAGTAATATAAGTACTCGATCGAGTGATTTCAGCAGCAAAAGCTCTCGATCGAGTACAAAAAGTACTCGATCGAGTGATCCTTAGTATATTCCTGCAAAAGACGAAACAAAAACAGCCCGCAAAACTAACAAAGCAAGCATACTGATATAGTCTATGGTACGAAGACCAATTATTACACACAACTGAAATAAAATGTAATGTTTGAAAAACAACTAAAAATAAATCTCCGGGTTGCCTCCCGGGTAGCGCTAGTTTCAGACAGGTCCCAGCTCGACCTCTTTTTTCAGCCAACTACTCCAATTGAACCCAATCAAAGCAGCTCAAAGCTCGCAGCAACCTGTCAAACTTCTGCGCATGTGCTACACAAAACTGTAAGTAGCACCATAATATAGTAATATCATAGGAAATTGAAATATAATAACATTTAAGCCTAACAAATTTCCTATGATAGCTCCTAAAATCATTCACAAAGTAATTCTGCCCTCCAGCTAAGGGCGGAATATAAAAGCTCAAATTATCCGCAGGTGGAAAATTAGAGAGCTCAGGAGCAATTAACTCAAAAATAACGCGAGTAGAATTAAGATGCTCAGACGGGTATGAACTGTGAGGTGGAGGAGTCTGGTCAACTAAGGGAGAAGGTGGATAATCGTCCCAAATGCAAGGGACGGTAAAGTCAATTGGGTCAATTGGGTCCTCTATAATAGGTTCATCTACTATATCATCGTATGTATCCCATTTGATCTCAAGACTGTCTAAATCTACCTCCTCACTCTCCTTATTGCTAGACTCGTCAAGATGGAGATTCTCAAAGAGAGCCTTCAAATCACCCTCACTATCAGTGCAAGAATCATAAAGGGGTTCTAAACTATCCTCATAAAAAGGATTGTCAACCACGCTAGTGGTCTCCTCTATGTCTCCGTCAAAGATTTCCTAGATTGGTTTCTAAGGTCTCACCCACCCCCTCATTTGAGTCAACATGAAGAGAAAAGTTGGGTTTAAGAGATTCAAGAAGAAACCAATTAAAGAATTATAATACCTCATTTACGGGGATTCCTTCCAAATCCCACTTACCAATAGATTCTAGGTATGCTCGCGTAGGGTCATTCATACCCCGGAAGATAGTCCAAAGACAATTGGAGTTCGAAAATGCATCTCGTCTGGGCTCGAGCCACTCCAAAAACCTGGCTAAATAAGTACCAAAAATTTCGTTCTCTTCCTGCGGAAAGAGAAGAACGAAAGACATAATAACGGTCTCAAGGAACCGAAGCTCCTTGAGACAAGAAATAAACTAAATAAAAATGATAAAATCACTACTCCTCCCCGGCAACGGCGCCAAAATTTGATACCGGCGTCAGGTACCAAAAATAAATACCTAAGTACTACTAACAGAAGCTAGCGGTAAGTAGGGTCGATCTCCACAGGGAGGCAAAAATGAGATTTATCTGTTTTAAATTAGTCTATGAGTAACGGGTCGCAATGTGGGGATTGAATATGATTTCTAACTAAACTAAGAGATTAAGGCAAGAGAGGAAAGAATTAAGGGAAATTAACAGAAGGAGAAGAGAACTAGGATTTCGGGTCATCAATAAACGTCAGTTAATCACAGTTAAGGTCACAAATCAGTCGATGTGTCAGTCTAAGGGGCAATGAATATCTCCTTTCGGTCTCAATTCACCCTAAAATGCTATTAGCTTAACTTTCGCCCTCACTAAAGCACCCTATTGTTCACTGCAGGTCTCGCCTATTCCAACCTTTCGGTCCAGGTCAAGGTTTACCAATATTAAAAGGCTAATTGCTTCGAATCAACTAGCAGGATACAATTAAAGCATCGATTAAACAACATAGACATAACTACAACGACAGACCTATAAACCTAATTAGCAATTAACATCGGTCTACTGAGTCACCTAATCCTAGGAAGAGTATTTAGCTAGACATGGGTAAAGGGAGAACGAGAATAAAGGAATTAAGAACAATAAACATTAAATAAATTAAGGAGAGAAAGGGAGAGAAAGAGTTACAGTAGAAATAGATCCGGAAAAGAGAAGAAATAAAGTAACAGTGTATTAGAATCGTCACCAAGCATCTGGCACACAGCCTCGCATAGTGTCAGCGTACCTACAAATGACGAAAATACCTTCCTATTTATAAGAAAATAGGATTTATTTAACCTAATGACGGAAATAAACTAAAAAGACCAAGCCCATAAGAGAATCCACTCGATCGAGTGATTTAAAACCACTCGATCGAGTAAACTAAAGCTTAAACCACTCGATCGAGTAGAAAAGCTACTCGATCGAGTAAATCCTAAAATGCAACTACTCGATCGAGTAGAAAAAGGACTCGATCGATCATAATTGTACTCGATCGAGTACTTTCCAGCTACAGTTTCCTGCTTTGCGCACTGAACTTCAAACGGCTTCCATTTCTTCGTTACTTGGGCAAACAGGGCGATTCCGGTGGCGTTGGAAAGCTAAGAGGACAAGCTTTCATCTCCAATTGTAATCACCTGAATATCAGTTGTAGAACTCGAGATATGGCTCTTGAAAGTAGGCATTTGCAATTTGAAGCTCTTCCTTTGCTCGCCTAGCTATCTTTCTTCTTTGCGCATCTCAAAATAGCTACATTCCCGCTCCAAATTCACTCTTCCTCCAAATGCATGCTAAATGGACCGTAAAAGGCTTGATTTCACTACTTTCTGGTTTATTCCTGCAAATAAGACAAAACAAACCAAAGTAGCATATTCGGGGCATTTCGTAGCATAAAACCACGATAAAAGCATAAAAATACGTGCATAAAATAGGCTAAAAAGACTATATAAAATGCACGTATCAATGAGTATTAGGATGATCCTCCAAGACTTCATATTAGGAACCCTCGTTTTGATTGCACACAAGATTAGCCCTTATCACTACTAAATAATATTAGCTGGATACTTATCTAGTAATCTACCTTCAAATTGATACTAATACTCATATATTGCATTAATATTATTTGTAATATCATTGAACAATTTGGATCAAAACTTCTCAAGTTTTTAGAGGATAAATTATGAACACAAGAGGGGTTTTTATGATGCATATTTTTAGAAAATGGTGGAGTAAAAATATGAAGAACAAAAATGTTCTCCTCTCTCTTTGTACCGTCCAAATGCCTCTATTGTAGAGCATTTTGGTTTTCTCCTTTTAACTTATGCAATATGCACTTGTGTAGGTCTTAGGCTAGGTAGTATAAAGCATGTCATAAGTTGTTGGAGTATCTTTCCAACAACTAAATGACAAAACCTAAAAACTCCATCATCATCACCTTTTGGACGGTACACTAGTGCCTATATGAGTCCATTTTTGTCTTATAATATTTGTCCCACAAATTCTTATAAGTCTTATGTTTAATTATCTTACATAATTAAATATTAATTTGATCATACAACAATTATGTGACAAATTAATAAACATATATTCACTCAACTTATTAAGTAATATTTTACCATTATATCAACATATAATGGGTCCCATAATAGCTAGTTAGTTAAATTTACAACCTCTTGCAAATGTAAATAATTAATTACCTCTACCTCGAAATATTAATAAAACCTTAACATAATTTAGTGAATTAATATAATAATCCACTAAATCGAATCTTATTTAATCACACTACAATAAGAAACATATTTCCTCTTATAAATATAAATGGTTCAATTTTAAGGAATTAGTTAACTTGTATCAATATACAACTAATTAACTTTTCTAATAAGGGCATCATCATTTAGGTGTGACCTTAAAGGATCAACTGACCACCACCGTCCTACGACAGTAACGTCAAACTCTAGCAAGCCAATTATTACAGATTAATGTTGATCAGTTGACTATTTAATTTATCATCCCTTTCGTATTGTTAATATGAGATTTAATTATGATTTTAAATTATGTGATCGCACTATTGTTGAGGACACATACTCCAACAATCTCCCACTTGTCCGAGACAAGTGTGCGTCACCAATTCTCTTATCCTATTACAATCTCCCACTCAATGTAAGGTGTCTTGCAGGTCGTACTTGCATTTGATCATATCTTGAGTGGTTTTCTCAATCTGGAGTGTAACTGTCTGACCGGAATTATCTACCGTAGATATCTTCCGAGTGTGGCCACACATTTTCATTTCACTGCTCTTCGAGTGGCCTTGAGATTTCAAATAACCCTGACATGGGGGTGGACAATTCCTATCGCACTGTTCCCTTCGCTTAGCCACAGTTCATCGTGACCCAAAATATACTCATTTGACCTCAGTTACGACATTCGTAGAGCATAAACCAAAGCCATTCAGAAATTTGTGCCAACTTGGGCGAATAGTCTCTAGTCAAAAGAATTGACTCATAAAAATATTATAGTAGCTCTTGCCACGACCAGACTTTATGAATTACCAGAACTTTATAAGCGGTCACTGCACGACAGAGTGTCCCATACAGTCTGCCTATGTGATCGACTAGTCATCCCATATTACTCTATGGCACTTGAACTTGCCATAAATCGCATCAGACTCTAGTCACTTTGAGACGTCACCTTCTATAAGTAACTAGGGGCGAATACAATGTTAATCTCAACAACCTGTTTGGATTTAACAAAGTGATAGATGAGTTTAAAGAAACTCAAACGATAAATATGATTATCATATATGAATAGTTAATCACTATTACAACTTCATATCTTATAATCTATAGTGTACCTTTTACACTAGTTGAATGCAATAAAAGCTTGGCAAATGGTTATTCCATGTATCCATATATTCCAACTTTATTATTGCCATTTCCTTCTATTCAATATCATCTCTAATGACATGAATTTATCTAAGTAGATGTCTAGTCTTCTTTCTAGACTTGGTCTCTTTAGCTTGAAAGATGCTCCCACTGTTATCATATAACTTGTGATAAAGTCATTTGTAGAGGCATTCACTCTTATTCCCTATGTTAATCATTTTATCACAATTTACAAGAAAAACAGTGGGCATTAGACGATGCCGATGAAAAAAGCCTTAATATTTGTTTGTAGAATTTGCAATATACGAAACTAAAACACTTCTCTAGTTTCTTACTCCTAAGTCAATAAAAAACAGCCTAGGATTTCAACAAATCCTTTTCGGTTTGGAAACTAAAGTTAGTGCAACCCTTCAACACATAACTTAGTATATCATCCAAACATAAGAACAAATCCTCAATTCTTCTCAAGAATCATAAAGGATGTTCTTTAAGGCTTTCACAAGACCATCTTATGAATTAACTTATTATTGACTTATTATGCTCCAAGCATATGATTCATCAAGGTGTGTGCATTTAATGGCATACATGATCGTTCTAATGGCGTAAACATTAGCAATCGATTTCATGTGATCAACAACCTATTTAGGTTCAGTGAATGACTATGACTCTATCATAGTAATTCCACTTCCATCACCATGAACAACCTACTCAACCTTGTTGATGTTAAACAGATATGAAAGAACTTATCATCATAAGGCTCTCGACTATATGCCAATATTCTATCAAATTCAACACATATATTCTGAAATTTCGAATACATTACACCTCTTCCTAGTCTCCCAATCACTGTTTCACAAAGAGAGTATTGGTACATTATTCTCAATAAGTAATATGTCTTCAAGATATAAGACATGGGAAAATAATTCCTCCTCCCACTTAACTTCATATATAAACATGATTCTTCAATCATGTGAATGAAACCATTCTCAATTATCACATGAACGAAAAAATACAATCCATTGATGCTTGCTTAAGACAACTCTAAGATTGCTTAAGTAAACTTTGCATAATATGTTTGGATTCTTAGATCTTTATCCAAGGTTCTGTGTTCCATACACATCCTTCTCTAAATTTCCATTTTAGAAAAGCGAATTTTTAATAACATTTGCCATTATTCATCAAAATGAAATACGGCAATTCCTAACATGATTTATCTTGATCAACATCTTCATGTCAATGTATGCATTTAAGTACTCTAAAGCTCTATTTACTTTAAAGAGACCACCGCCTTAAAGTAAATCTACTCTTGAGATTGTAATGTTATGGCTATTATGCAACAAAGTCGATATTGTTGGGACTACTCGCAATAAATCATTCAATAGGTCATAATTTCATTACTTTCAAAAAGCAACATATTAACAATAAGACATGTCTACTTTACCCCTACTCTATCTCAATATATTATAGTTCCATTACCTCCAAAAAGTAACACATTAACTATAAGACATGTTTGTGACGATCTACTCCCACTCTATCTCATAGAAATACATCTATATTCATAAGAGATAGTTTTGTGAGTTACAAACATATATAGTGAAATAATAAAGCTTGTCTATATTGACATGTTAGCTCACAAATAGACTGGCTCTATTATGGCAGCTTGATTCATGTTATATGCGAGTGTGATCCATGTTATTTGTTTAATAGACTCTCTATTTAAGGTATCTCCACGTTGACCCTCCAGATTAAAATAAAAATCCCCAAAAGTAAGTTCAACAACTCAACCCGAATCATATTAGTTTGATCTTATGGGTAGTGACACAAGGTCATAATTCATATATAAGAAATCAAATTCATTACTTAGATCTTTTCCACCATGATCGAATCGTAATGCTTTAATTCCTTTTGTACAATTGGTTTTCTACTTCATTTTAGAAATTCTTTAAATTTCTCAAAAGCTTCACTTAATTTTTGATCAAGTAAATATACCCATATCTACTTAAATCATGGTAAAAGTCTCGAAGTAGTCATAATTTTCCCTTGCGGTGATGCTCATTTGACCAGATACATCAGCATATATTAGTCCTAACAAATCACTTGCTCGTGTTCCTTTACCACTAAAGGGAGTACGAATCATTTTGCGAAGGAGGCAAGATTCGCATATTCCATATGATTGAAAATCAAATGGTCTAATAAATCTAGTCGACACTAGCCTTTAAATGTGTTTCTCTTTTATGTGACCTAATCGAAAAAGGCCAAATGTACAAATCATTTGAATTACTTGTTATGAGTCTTTTGGATTGTATGTTATAGATATCTTTAGTTGAGTTGGAGTTGTCTAAAACATAAATACATTAATAGAAGTGGCTTGGCTCATGGACAAGTCATTTCAACAAAATACAACAATTGTTTTTGATTGCTAGTGAACAATCCTTCTATGTCTAACATAGAAATACTAATAATGCTTTTAGACAAAATGGGTACATAATAACAATTATGTAGATTACAACTAAAATCTATTACCTAAAATAAGTACATAAGTCCCTCTTGAAGTGGCGGCTACCCTAGCTATATTTCCTTGTCGGAGATCTACATCACCCTTGTTTAGCTTTTCCACATTTCCAAGCCCCTGTAAACGATTACAAAAGTGAAAACCACAACCGTCCAATACCCACGTTGAGGTCGAAGTATAATTTATATCAATAACAACGATTTCGGAAGAAATAGTACCAAGTGGAGTGACAAGTCCAACATTGAAATCTCCCAAATACTTGGGGCAATTACGCTTCTAATGGCCCATGACATTAGAATAATGACATTCATCGTAGGATTGAGCACCCTTCTTGGTTTTGGTTGTGGTAGTCTCACTATCAACTTCCAATTCACTATCGGGTTTGGGTTTCTTACCCTTCTTTGCCTTTCCTTTATTAATACCATTACCCCTTTCGGTTGCAAGAACATTCTTTCTAGAACTCCCACTCAATTTGATATTTATCTTTGCTTCATTAAACAAGGATACCTTGGAATTTATGATATTCTCCTCTTACCCACTACAACGAAAACGCGGGATACCGACGGAAAAAATTAGGCCATACTGACGGTTTTTCCGTCGGTATTTCAATTTCCTGACAGAAATTCCGTCAGGAACCAGGGTCAGCTTATTTCGTCACTAAAAAACCTGTCCTGACGGAATTTTCGTCAGTAAATAGAAACACTGACGGGAAAACCGTCCCTATTTGTAGCTGGAAAGTGACGGAAATTCCGTCAGGAAAGGGTAAATACTGACGGATTTTCCGCCAGGAAATGACTCTTGGCAGTTTTTTGACACCCAACTGAAACACATAAAAAAGTTGGAAGTGACGGAAATCCCGTCAGTTTTTTATAATTACCGACGGAATTTCCGTCAGTTTTTTATAATTACCGACAGAATTTCCGTCAGTTGTTAGGACACGTGGCATGTTCTGGTTATTTCTGGGAAATATATGGGTATTGGAGTGGGAGGTGTAGAAGTGGTAAAATAGCAAAGATTTCCATCCTCACCAATGCCAATGCGTAGTTCTCTAATCGGATCATTGTCATACAAGGAGGATTTTTCATTTAATGATTGGAGCCACGAATTAATGGTGATCGGTGTAAGATTATTAGATTAATCCATTGCAAATAAATAACTAAAAAAATGGAGATGAAAGAAACATTTAACATTTATCGTTATAATAATACTTGTAAACGTTTAAACAAGTTTTAAGCATTTTTATAGTGACCTCTACCCAACTATTATAAATGATCTCGAGATCCAAATTCATATCAATTCGGGCACGTTGAGCCGATTCATCCCTTATCAATATAACTCGGTGGATTAACTCTTTAATCGATTCTACTTCTAGAACTCTCGGTCGATAAAATTACTTTAATATTTATCTTTAGCCCGGAACACATGCGACTACGGTCACGAATACTTCCGTGGAGCTCAATCCAAATTTTGATGTAATAACATTTTATCACCCACTTACCCAACGTAACAAGTTTAGCACCCTGGTGAGCCGAACCTACTTCCTTATGAAATTGGGACTCATGGTTCTCTTATTTGGTAAGGCTAATTCTCAATTATTATTTAGTGAGAGGTCTTGTCAATTTATTATCTATTAAGTGAACTAAAGCGGTGAACTCTGATAATTATAATTGACACGGTCGATGACTCGATATGATATGCATGTGTTGTTATGGGGATTTGGCAAGGCATGCAACATATTAAAATAAATGCTAAGTAATAATAATAAATTCCTAGTATGGCCTTATTAAAATAGAAAATCAAATAATCTATTACATATTCATAAACCAACTCCTTTGGTCCCTTGATTCTTCAAGTGGCACGCCTCCCTAGAACACCATCTTTGTCGAACGCCTTTCCGAATGACACCGTCTTGAAGAAACTCCATGATTACAAATAATAATAAAAATACAAAGCTATTCCTATTATACATTTGTAATATGAAAAACTAGTAAAAACAAAAATAAAAGTGATACGAGATCACAAAAAATTACAACCGGATCAATATTCCATTTCATTGCGGGTAATATCGATTAAAACTAAGGCCATACTAAGATAAAATTACATAATTCAAAATTATATAAATAAAAAGACATTCAACAATTGAAATATGCATTATAATATGTGTCTCTCATGCCAAATTATGTGCCAAATCGTCCTATTTAACTTATATCAAATATATAAACCGGTTTTATGGAAATGCACAATTTTAACTTATTAAAATCGATAAATAATACTAAAATATAATTTTAGTCCAAGTTAATTATCCTAACATTCTTAGGACTCAAAAATTAGTCATCACTAAATTTTTGACAATAATTCAACTTGATTTTATTTTTATGCTCATTTTTGACCTTATAATCATAACTATTATGAAATAAATCCAAATTAAATTACAATAATTTCAAAATTTGAATTTTAAATTTTTGAACATTCTGAAATATTTTCATTACTCTCATAATGTCAAAAACATCATGGTTAAAATTTTCAAATTTATTTTGAGAAAATATAGTTGCGATTTATCGGTTTTATCAAATAAAACATCTAAAGTATACAAAAAATAATCCAATCAATTTAACAACTTTATATCTGATAATAGGGATATAAATGCAACCTAAAATAATTTTCTCATGCCATGCAATTCGTTTTATCTATTTATGCTAAAATAGTCACTATTTATGCCATTTTTACACTAAAAATTCATAAATCATGCTAATTGAATCAAGTTCATTTGAAATTTTACACACAGTGGGTAAAACATGCATGTGACAACATATTAAAATTTCATGGCCGGATTCAAGGTTTATTTATATTTAACCATTTTACCTCCATTTAATCCATTTTTATCTCGTAAAAAACATAAATCATGCAATATTAATCACATTAATACGAAATTTGACATACAATAAGTAAAATATGTATGTGAGGTCATATAAAAATGTCTAGGTCAGAAACTTAGTTTAACTATTTTTAGCATTTTAATTTCCATTTTAGTCATAAAAATGTAAAATCACTAAAAATCATTAAGAGCAATAAATTACCATAAATCATAAAAATGACCCAAAAACATTTTAGGACCAGAATATACAACATGCATCTTGAATTCGTGACTATCTCTAATAAATACAAATTTCTAGTTTTAATTAAGTTACATTTAACTCGGAAAAACCAAACCGATTATGCATGCACCATCCTATGCTCTGATACCAATTATTAGGTTCATATACCTATTATTAGACTCTTCTAATAGTTAATAAATTAACATTTTAATTATTAGTTCTTTAGATCTAGTCCATGCATAACTAAATGAGAGATTAATAAGAAAAACAATGACTCTTACATTGTTATTTCGGATTTTTGGGCACAAGTAAGGTCTCCTACCTTCACTTGTTCTTGAGCTATGATGAGTATTAGGATGATACTCCAAGACTCCATATTAGGAACCCTCCTTTTGTTTTCACCCAAGATTAGCCCTTATCACTACTAAATAATATTAGCTAGATATTTATTTAGTAATCTACCTTAAAATTGATTACTAATACTTATATATTACATTAATAATATTAGTAATATCATTAAATGATTTGGATCAAAACTTCTCAAGTTTTTAGAGGAAAATCTATGAACGAGAGATAGGCTTTTATGATGCATATTTTTAGAAAATGGTAGAGTAAAAATATGAAGAACAAAAATGTTCTCCTCTCTCTCTTTGTACCGTCCAAATGCCTCTATTGTAGAGCATTTTGGTTTTCTCCTTTTAACTTATGCAATATGCACTTGTGTAGGTCATAGGCTAGGTAGTATAAAGCATGTCATAAGTTGTTGGAGTATCTTTCCAACAACTAAATGACAAAACCCAAAAACTCCATCATCATCACCTTTTGGATAGTACACTAGTGCCTATATGAGTCCATTTTTGTCTTATAATATTTGTCCCACAAATGCTTATAAGTCTTATGTTTAATTATCTTACATAATTAAATATTAATTTGATCATACAACAATTATGTGACAAATTAATAAACATATATTCACTCAACTTATTGAGTAATATTTTACCATTATATCAAAATATAATGGGTCCCATAATAGCTACTTAGTTAAATTTACAACCTCTTGTAAATGTAAATAATTAATTACCTCTACCTCGAAATATTTATAAAACATCAACATTATATAGGGAATATATTAACCCACTAAATGGAATCTTATTTAGTCACATTACAATATGATACATATTTCCTCTCATAAATATAAATTGTTCAATTTTAAGGAATTAATTAACTTGTATCAATATACAACTAATTAACTTTTCTAATAAGGGCATCATGTTTTAGGTGTGACCTTAAGGGATCAACTGACCACCACCTTCCTACGACATTAACGTTAAACTCTAGCAAGCCAATCATTACCGATTAATGTTGATCAGTTGACTTTTAAATTTATCATCCCTTTCATATTCTTAATATGAGATTTAATTATGATTTTAATTTATGTGATCACACTATTGTTGAGGATACATACTCCAACAGAGGGTACGTAATAGGAAGTCCTTTTACTGAACATCTAATTCCGTCCGCCTCGATAGCGGCCTCTACTAATGATTAGGGAAATCGTCGGTACTTGATTTGTTGTCAATTATATGCATGCAATGCAACATGCAACATTTTAAACCTAACATGTGAGAATTAACTAAGTCGATGGACAAGTAATTAGCACTCATTAATGTCGAATTAGGGTTCAGATTAATTACATGTGAAGAACAAGTAAATAAGTCATCCATAATAAGATACAATAAATAAATAAATTGAGATAATTAATTACAATGAATTGCAATGATTTACGTCAAAAATATACTTAAGAGGGATGTGTTGAAGAAAAAGGAAGGAAACAAAATATAGACAGATTAGGAGGTGATATTACAACGAATAGTCGATTAATTACGTAATTAAGATATTAGGGTCACAACAAGAACGGAGTTAAGGGACAAAGTTCACCCCGGAACAGGCGCAGCATTGCTGCGTCCCTTGGAAGAGGCGCAGTGGTTACTGCGCCTGTTCCTGAGTTGAGTTCTGGCTGTGAAGTCAGAACTGCGAATTGTTAATATTCGTTGATGAATTTAATGATTGATTATCGATACTTGACACAAGCGAAAGTGATTTAGCATATTAATAACATATGAAAACGTCATAAAAGCAATAAACACGAGTTAAAACGGGTTAAAACGAATTAAAAACGAATTAAGACGAATTAGGTTAAATTAGGTTAAATTACGAACGTGGAAACGAGTTTGAAAGATGCGACAAACTGGACATAAACGGGTAAAAACATGTACAAAGATGAATCTTAAAAGCTTGATATGAACAAATCGAGTATCTAAAATCCGGGTTTGATTTAATGGCGAAAACCCGCAAATATCGATTATATGGGATTTAAACCGTAAAACAAAGCATAATTATTATGAATACGTATCAAAAGATTATTATGTATGAATGAAAGAAATAAAATAAGAAATAAGGACAAAAGGGATGAATTAACAGAGGGCCGAGAAAGAAGAAGAAAGGCAGGAACTGCGGCAGCCTCTGAAAGAGGTGCAGCAGATGCTGCGACTCTTCGAAGAGGCGCAACAGTTGCTGCGTTTCTTCTCGACATCTGCTAACTGTTAATTCATAAAAATAATTTAATAAAAGGGTTTTAGAAATCGGTTTTAAACATACTTTTGACGTAAATCTTACATTAATTGATACAAGAATAAAATACATTAAAAGATTGGATTTACATCCTCAGACTTACATGTTTAACGAAACGAGATTAACTAAGTTAACGTATAGTGATTGCTCGACTCGAATGTATGTAGAAAATGCCCTCGTAAGAAGATTTAGCTTAAATTGATTGATGTGTGGTGGTCAAATTGGTCGGTCATGCAACTTGACTGGAACTCAAAATGACCTGAGCTTACGTGGTTGATTGATCAAGTACGTATGCGTTGAATGCTTAGAGCACGGTCTTAGAATGCAAAGGGAGAAGAGATGGGCGGACACTCGCGTGAAAAATATGTGGAACGAAAGTCCCTATTTATACTAAAAAATATGAAGAGTTATGAAATGACTCAAACTTTGGAAACAAATCACGGAAAAATCTGAGAATACGCAGAAAAGAGCAGGGAAAAAGGCGCATCAGCTGCTGCGATCCTTCGAAGAGGCACAGCAGGTACTGCGTCCTTCCCCCAGAGGTTTCCTCCTACGGAAGAAAGAATTCCGCGTTTCTTTGATGGAATTGCGGTGGATCTCTATTTCCTTATTCTTTAAAATAGGATTTTCGGGATATATTTTACCAAAAGATATAAAATTAATTTACGGAATAAATATCTTGAATATCTAGGACATTCCAACTCGGCATTTTGAACGGTTTCTTAGAAAATGAAGCGGTTTCTGACCCGGACTCCAAATGAATTCTAATTAATGTCAAAACGACCGTATAGACGCGCTAGATGACGACCAAGGGGTAGACACAAGTATTTGAGCCATCACTTGACGATAAAATTACGAATTGTCATAAACCGTTCCGCGTACCAAACATGCGGCCCAATCATCACTAGGTGTTTGGCGGGAGGTGTTGAAAAATGTGTTCTCAACAATAGTGCGTTCACATAATTTTACATCATAATTTAATCTCATAATAAGAATACGTAAGGGATGATTCATTATATAGTCAACTGATCAACATTAATCGGTAACGATTGGCTTGCTAGAGTTTGACGTTACTGTCGTGGGACGGTGGTGGTCAGTTAATCCATTAAGGTCACACCTAAAGGATGATGCCCTTATCTTTAAAGTTGATTAGTTGTATGATGATACAAGTTAATCAATTCCTTAAAATTGAACAATTCAATTTGTGAGAGAGAATATTTATATCTTAATATAATGGGATTAAAAAAGATTTATTTTAGTAATTGAAATACTTTATTACTCAAAATTGATTATTGTTTGTGAAGCAATTGAGATAAGAATGAATGGTTAATTATAATTACAAGATGTTGTGAATTATAAATTTACGACCCATTTTATTTATGTGATCAAGTATCACTAGTCAATTTTCTATATGTAATTTAATTAATTTGTAAAATGATATTTATGTGATAAATATGCATTAAATTAATTAATAACATGTAACATACTACATGTGACATATTGTGTGACAAATGACAAATTGACAAAATAAAATGGTAGTCCATTTTATACATATGGACCGATATAATAGAGGTGGAAGGTGTTAGTGGGTGACGTTATTTTACGTGATAATGATTAAATAATAACACCCACATCATATAGCCTTAAACACCTAAGATGTTGATAAGAGCAAAAAGAAAAAGGAAGATGCCTTCCTTGGCCTCAAGTGAGCCGGCCATACTACTCTTTTAAGAGTAGTTTTGGCTCTTTCATTTGATATTCTTACACTTCTGCATATTCCATTCATTCTACATGCAAACTCTCTCAAATATTCATTTCTCTTTCACCAAAAATTGAGAAATGATGATCCAAATTGTTCTAAGGTGTTACTAATATTATTAGTGTAATATATGAGTACTAGTAATCAATTTTAAGGTAAACTATTAAACAAACATCTAGCAAATATTATTTAGTAGAGATAAGGGCTAATAGATCTTGGGTGCAATCTAAGGATTTCTATACTTAGAGTCTTAGGAGGATCATCCATCATATTAAGATCAAGAACAAGTGAAGGAAGATGACCTTACTTGTGCCCTATATTTTAAACCAACCAACAATGTAAGGAACATTGTTTTTCTCATAAATCTCTTATTTTGTTATGCATGCACTAGATCTGAAGAACAAATAATTAAGAAGTTAATTAGTTCACTATTAGAGGAATCTAATAAAAGGTAAATAAACCTAACAAGTGGTATCAGAGCATAGGATGTTGCATGCATAATCGGTTATTGTTTTTCCAAGTTAAAATGTTAACATATAAAACTCAAAATTTGAGTTTTATGAAGATAAAGCCATGAAAATTTTTGCATGTTATATATTCTGGTTCTAAAATTTTTTTATGTCATTTTTATGATTTATGGAAATTTATTGCTCATTTTAAGGATTTTTGGTCATTTTATTACATTTTTATGACTAAAGTGGGAACTAAAATGCTAAAAATAGTTAAAATAAGTCTCTGACCTTGAAAAGTTTATATGACCTCACATGCATATTTTACAAGTTGTGTGTAAAATCTCCTATTAATTGGATTAATTTTATGATTTATGATTTTTATGATATAAAAATGGAGTAAAAGAGGTAAAATGGTTAAAAATAGATAAACTTCAAACCAGGCCATGATTTGCACAGTATATGTAAATTTCGAGATGAAATGATCTCATTTAGCATGATTTATGAATTTTTAGTGTAAAAATGGCATAAATAGTGACTATTTTAGCATAAATAGATAAAATGAATTGCATGGCATGATAAAATTATTTTAGGTTGCATAAATACTCCACTTATCATATCTAAAGTTGTAAAGTTAATGGGAGTAATTTTTTGATACTTTAGATGTTTTATGAGATAAAACCGATAAAATGCAACTATATTTTCTCAAAATTAATTCGAAAGTTTTAACCATAATTTTTGACATTATGAGTGTCATGGAATTATTCTAGAATGTTCAAAAAATTAAAATTCAAATTTTGAAATTATTTTAATTTCATTTGAATTTATTTTATAAATGTTATAATTCTAAGGTAAAAAATGAGCATCAAACTTAAATCAAGTTGAATTATTGTCAAAAATTGTGTTAATTAATTTTTGAGTCCTAAGAGTGTTAGGATAATTAACTTGAGCTTAGATGTGATTTAAGTGTTAATTTGTGATTTTAAGAGGTTATTATCACGCATTTTCGTAAAACCGGGTTATATATACGATATAAGTTAAATAGGGCGATTTGGCACATAATTGGCATGTTAGACACATATTATAATGCTGCATATTTCAATTGTTGAATGTCTTTTATTTATATAATTTTGAATTGTGTAATTTTATCTTAGTATGGCCTTAGTTTTAATCGATATTACCCGTAATGAAAGGGAATATTGATTCAGTTGTAATTTAATGTGATCTCGTATCACTTTTATTTTTACTAGTTTTTCCATTTTACAAATGTATAATAGGAATAACTTTGTATTTTTATTATTATTTGTACTTATGGAGCTTCTTCAAGACGGTGCCATTCGGAAAGGTGATCTGACGAAGTCGGTGTTCTTGGGAGGTGTGCCACTTGAAGATTCAAGGGACCAAAGGAGTTGGTTTCCGAATATGTAATAGATTATTTTATTTTCTATTTTAGGAAGGTCATACTAGGAATTTATTATTGCTTTGCATTTCTTTTAATATGTTGCATGCATTGCCAAATCGCCATAACAACACATGCATATCATATCGAGTCACCGACCGTGTCAATTACAATTATCGTAGTTCACCGCTTTAGCTCACTTAAAACGTGATAGATAATAAATTGACAAGACCTCTCACTTTTAATAATTGAGAATTAGCCTTACCAAATAGTAGAAACCATGAATCCCAATTTCATAAGGAAGCAGACTCGGCTCACCGGGGTACTAAACTTGTTACGTTGGGTAACTGTGTAATAAAATTTTATTACATCGAAATTTGGATTGAGCTCAACGGAAGTATTCGTGACCGTAGTCGCATGTGTTCCGGGCTAAAGATGAAAATTAGAGAAATTTTTATCGACCGAGAGTTCTAGAAGTAGAATCGATTAAAGAGTTAATCCACCGAGTTATATTAATATATAAGGGATGAATCGGCTCACCATGCCCGAGTTAATATGAATTTGGATCTCGGGATCATTAATAATAGTTGGGTAGAGGTCACTATATAAATGCAATACTTGTTTACAAGTATTATTAAAACGATAGATGTTAATTATTTCTTTCATTTCCGTTTTTGTAGTTATTTATTTATAATCGATTCATCTAATAAA
Organism: Silene latifolia; assembly: GCF_048544455.1. Classification (NCBI taxonomy): domain Eukaryota; kingdom Viridiplantae; phylum Streptophyta; class Magnoliopsida; order Caryophyllales; family Caryophyllaceae; genus Silene; species Silene latifolia. Next base: position 93,318,483 of record NC_133533.1, read on the forward strand.
TCCTACACCGATCACCATTAATTCATGGCTCCAATCATTCAATAAAAAAATGCTTCTCGTATAATGATCATGATTAGAGAATTACGCTTTGGCATTGGTGAGGATGTAAATCTTTGTCTTTTTACTACTTCTACACCTCCCACTCCATACTCATGCCCACCTCTTTGGTAAGAGGATCATATGAGGGGAATCTCACAAATTCCAAGGTATCCTTGTTTGATGAAGCAAGGAGAAATATCAAATTGAGTGGGAGTTTTAGCAAGAATGTCCTTGTAACCGAAAAGGGTAATGGTATTTATAAAGGCAAAGAAGGGTTAGAAACCCAAATCCGATTGTGAATTGGAAGTTGATAGTGAGACTACCACAAAACCAAGAAGGATGCCCAATCCTACCATGAATGTCATTATTGTAATGTCATGGGCCAATGGAAGCGTAATTGCCCTAAGTATTTAGAAGATATCAAAGTTGGACTTATTACTCCAAGTTGGACTTGGAAATGTGGAAAAACTAAACAAGGCTGATGTAGATCTCCGGCAAGGAAATGGAGCTAGGGTAGCCGCCATTTCAAGAGGGACTTATGTACTTGTTTTTTGCTAATAGCTTTGAGTTATAATCTACATAATAGTTATTATGTACCCACCTTGTCTAAAACATTATTTCCATTTCTATGCTAGACATGAAAGGATTTATTTTGTTGAAAATAGACATGGCTGTGAGCCATGTCACTTATCTTTATGATATACAAGTTTTAGACACTTCCAACTGAAGCAATGATATCTTCATAATACAATCCAAAAGACTCATAACAAGTGATTTGTGCATTTGGCCTTTTTCGATTAGGTTACATAAATGAGAAACGCATTTAAAAGCTAGTGTCAACTAGATTTATTGAACCATTTGATTTTTAATCATATGGAATATGCCAATCTTGTCTCCTTCGCAAAATGGTTTGTACTGCCATTAGTGGTAAAGGAACACGAGCAAGTGATTTGTTAGAACTAATACATGCGATGTATGTGGTCAAATGAGCATCACTGCAAGGGGAAATTATGACTACTTCGTCACTTTTACCAATGATTTAAGTAGATATGGGTATATTCACTTGATCAAATATTAAGTGAAGCTTTTAAGAAATTTAAAGAATTTCTAAAATGAAGTAGAGAACCAATTGTACAAAATAAATTAAAGCATTACGATCCGATCGTGGTGGCAAAGATCTAAGTAACGAATTTGATTTATTAAAATATGGATTATGACCTAGTGTCACTGCCCATAAGATCAAACTAATATGAGTTAGTTTGAGTTGTTGAACTCACTTTTGGGGATTTTATATTAATCTGGAGGGTCAACCAGGAGATACCTAAAATAGAGAGTCTATTTAACTGATTACATGGATCAGACTCACATATTACGTCAATCAAACTGCCATAGAAGAGCTGGTCTTTTATGTGCTAACGTGTCAATCTAGACAAACTACTATTACTCCACCATATATGTTTGTAACTCACAAAGCTATCTCTTAAGAAGATAGAGGTATTTCTAAGAGATAGAGTGGGAGTAGATGAGATCGTCACAAACATGTCTTATAGTTAATGTGTTACTTTGTAAAAGTAATGGAACTATAATCTATAAAGATAGAGTGGGAGTATAGTTCAGTGGGAGTTTAGCACACATGTCTTGTTGTTAAAATATTACTTTGCGAAAGTAATGGTATTGTCCTAAATCGACATTATTACATACGAGCCATAGCATTTACAATCCGAAAATTGTTACTCTAGAGTAGATTTACTTAAAGGCGAAGGTCTCCTTAAAGTGAATAGAGCTTTAGAGTAAATAAAGGCATAGATCGACATGAAGATGTTGATCAAAATAAATCATGTTAGGAATTGCCACATTTCATTTGATGATGAATGGCATATTAAAATTCGCTTTTCTAAAACGGGAGTTTAGAGAAGGAGGTGTTTGGAACACAAAACCTTTGATAAAGATCTAAGAATCCTAACATATTATGCGTAGCTATCTTAAGTGATTCCAAAATGGTCTTAAGCAAGCATTAAAGGATTATACTTTTCGTTCATGTGATAATTGTGAATGGTTTCATTCACATGATTGAAGAATCATGATAATACATGAAGTTAAGTGGGAGCTAGAACTGTTTCTCCATGTCTTATATGTTGATGACATATTACTTATTGAGAATAATGTACCAATGCTCTCTTCTGTCAAGAGTAATTGGGAGACCAGGAAAACGTGCGATATATTCTAAGATTTCTAAATCAATGTGAGAGAATATTCGCATAGAGTTAAGTGTCTTATGATGATAAGATCTTTTTAAAAGCAACAAGGTTGAATGGGTTATTCATGTTGATGGAAGTGGAATTAGTATGATGGAATGATGGTCATTCACTGAACCTATTAAGTTGTTGATTATATGAAATCCTTTGCTAATGTTTCCGCCATTAGAATGATCATGTATGCCAACGGACGCACACGCTGTGATGAACTATATGCTAGGAGCATAATAAGTCAATAATAGGTTAATTCATAAGATGGTCTTGTGAAAGCCTTAAAGAAGAATTAAGGATTTGTTCAATTGTTTGGATGATAAACTAAGTTAAGTGTTGAAGGTTTGCACAAACTTTAGTTTCCAAACTTAAAGGGATTTGTTGTAATCCCAGGATGTCTTATTGACTAAGGAGTAAGAGACTAAAAAGGTGTTTTAGTTTCAATGCAAATACTACAAAAGGAATCTAAGTAAATTGTGATAAAATGGTCAACGTAGGGATTAAGGGTGAATCCCTGTACAAATGACTTTATCACAAGTTATGCGATAACAGTGGGAGCATCTTTCAAGTGAAAGAGCCCAAGTCTAGTAAGAAGACTAAACATATACTTAGATAAATTCATGTTATTAGATATAACATTGAATAGAAGGAAATAACAATTAACAAAGTTGGAATATATGAATATAGGGTATATCCACTTGCCAAGCTTTTATTGCATTTTAACTAGTGTTAATAATACACTAAAGATGATAAGATATGAAGTAGTAATAGTGTATTGACTATTCATATGTGATAATCGCATTTCTCGTTTGAGTTTTATTAAACTCAACCGTTACCTTGTTATATCCATATGGGTTGTAGAGACAAATTGAACCCCATTAAAGTGAATTGGATTGACATGGTATTCGCCCCTAGTTACTTATATGAGGTGACGTCTCAAAGTGACTAGAGTGTGATGCGATTGATGACAAGTTCAAGTGCCATAGAGTCATATGGGATGACTAGTCGAGCACATAGGCAGACTGTATGGGACACTCTGTCGGGCAGTGACCGCTTATAGAGTTCTGGTAATTCATAAAGCCTAGTCGTGGCAAGAGCTACTATAGTATTCTTATGAGTCAATTCTTTGGACTAGAGACTATTCGCCCAAGTTGGCACAAATTTCTGATTTGCTTTGATTTATGCTCTACGACTGTCGTAAATGAAGTCAAATGGGTATATTTTGGGTTATGATGAACTATGGCTAAACAAAGGGAATAGTGCGATAGGAAATGTCCACCCCTTGTCAGGGTTATTTTAAATCTCAAGGCCACTCGCGGAGTAGTTAACTAGAAATACGTGGCCACGCTCGGAAGGTATCTATGGTAGATAATTCCGGTTAGACAGTTACTCTCCAGATCGAGGAAACCACTCAAGATATGATCAAGTGTAAGTACGACCTGCAAGACACCTTGCATTGAGTGGGAGATTGTATTAGGACAACAGAATTGGTGACGCACACTTGTCTCGGACAAGTGGGAGATTGTTGGAAATGTGTTCTCAAAAATAGTGCGTTCACATGATTTAACATCATAATTAAATCTTATAATAAGAATACGTAAGGAATGATTCAGTATATAGTCAACTGATCAACATTAATGAGTAACGATTGGCGACGTTACTGTCGTGGGACGGTGGTGGTTAATTGATCCCTTAAGGTCACACCTAAAGGATGATGCCCTTATCTGTAAAGTTGATTAGTTGTATGACGATACAAGTTAATCAATTCCTTAAAATTGAACAATTCAATTTGTGAGAGAGAATATTTATATCTTATTATAATGAGATTAAATAAGATTTATTTTTGTAATTGAAATACTTTATTACTAAAATTGATTATTGTTTGTGAAACAATTGAGATAAGAATGAATGGTTAATTATAATTACAAGATGTTGTGAATTATAATTTTATGACCCATTTTATTTATGTGATCAAGTATCACTAGTCAATTTGTTATATGTAATTTAATTAATTTGTAAAATGATATTTATGTGATAAATATGCATTAAATTAATTAATAACATGTAATATTTTATACATATGGACCGAAATAATGGAGGTGGAAGGTGTTAGTGGGTGATTTTATTTTATGAGATAATGATTAAATAATAACACCTACATCATATAGCCTTACACACCTAAGATGTTGATGAGAGCAAAAATAAAAAGGAAGATGCCTTCCTTGGCCTCAAGTGAGCCAGCCATACTACTCTTTTAAGAGTAGTTTCGGCTCTTTCATTTTATACTCTTACACTTCTCCATATTCCATTCATTCTACATGCAAACTCTCTCAAATATTCATTTCTCTTTCACCAAAAATTGTGAAATGATGATCCAAATTGTTGTAAGGTGTTACTAATATTATTAGTGTAATATATGAGTACTAGTAATCAATTTTAAGGTAAACTATTAAACAAATATCTAGCAAATATTATTTAGTAGATATAAGGGCTAATCTTGGGTGCAATCTAAGGAGGATTTGTATACTTGGAGTCTTAGGAGGATCATCCATCATATTAAGCTCAAAAATAAGTGAAGGAAGGTGACCTTACTTGTGCCCTATATTTCGAACCAACCAACAATGTAAGGAACATTGTTTTTCTAATAAATCTCTTATTTTGTTATGCATGCACTAGATCTAAAGAACAAATAATTAAGAAGTTAATTAGTTCACTATTAGAGAAATCTAATCAAAGGTAAATAAACCTAACAGGAGGTGCAGAGATGAGATATCTACAGAGCCCCCAATTTGACTGAGGGTTGGACAAGGCAAAAGTCAAAGTATAGCCATCAGGTCAATCGAAGATTATAACCTGACGACTATGACGAGGCGGCTAAAGGGATCTGAGCCAAGGACCTGTCGTCGGGAACATTTTAGAGTCTCTCAACTATCGGGGATGGTCTTTTAAAGTCCATTAGACTACGTAAGGAGGCTTGCCAGCCATAAGAAGAAACCATACCCCAGACTTCTTTCTCGAAACAAATAATATTGAGGACATCAGGACGTTGGTGGGAACTGCTGGGGGAATCATCTTGCGTTGGTCTTCAAGCGAACTCTTTCTGGGGAATGACTTTGTCTGGATTGAATCATTTCTGGGAATCTGCTTGTGTCTGCTTCTAAACAAACTTCATCTCTTGAGAAGTACAATTGGCTGTCATGAACTCTCGGTGGATAAAAAGTATATATAAAGATGTGTCGAAATACCGTCGTAAATCCGCTTGTTGCTGCGAGGGAAGTCTTCATGAAAGATGAAATACTGCGATGGTTCACAGTTTGCTTAGAGATAGAATACTGCGACGGTTCGCAGTCTGCTTGAGAAGGATATAGGAGAGATAAAATACTACAACGGTACGCAGTTTGCTTGACAAAATACGGGTCTGGGCAAAAATAAATGTCCAAAAGATGCAAAATATATAATATGGGGTGTCGGAGAAGAGGCGCACCAAAGATTGGCCCACAAACAACTAACTTGTAACGAACTTTTGAAAATTGAGCTGGAAAGGAGCTGGGGAAGAGGCGCAGCAAGAGCTGCGACTCTTGGAAGAGGCGCAACAGGTGTTGCGTCCTTTCCCAAGCTCGCCCTTGTCTGGGTAAAAACTCGACAGAAGTCGTGTTTCATTCATAATAACAAAACACAAATTATATTAAAACTCTCACAAATTCCAACCATTTTCCATCAAAATTTGATCAATCCACTCCATTAATCATGACTAATAGAGGTATGTGTCTTATCCTTGCTTTAATTCTTGTATTTGCTTGATTTTTATTGAAAACATTAGGGTTTTCAACCTAAATTTTCGAAAATTTGGGCCTTTTCCCCCAAATGGATTTGTCTTTTGAAATTGACATTAGAAATGAATAATAGGTAATGTTAGGAGCATAACCATGTATTCTTTTTGAATTTTCGTCAAGTATTATGCATTTGAGCGATTTTGAGACGGTTTCTCAGTTGTTTTGAAAATTGCTTCGAAAGTGCCTTTAGGATTGTCCATTTTTGATAAAATTTGGTTTTCTAGAATCCTTCTGTAATGGGTAAACTTCCTACTATGTCGTATTTTTGATTTGTGATGACTTTTTCAGGACACCTTTCTTAGCCATAATCGCTATTATAGCGAAATGTCGCCGAAATTTTGACTCAAACCCGTGACTAGGCTTGGAGTTAGACTTGACTTGACCCAATTTACTACATGAGCGGTCGGGTTTCGAAAGAAATAGCCAAAGGCTTTTCAAGGCTTGACGCGGCCTATTCTACTTTAATTTTGCAGGTGACATTCCTTCTACGTCGGGGAGAGCTTCCATGGATGTAGACTTTGACCCTTCTCTCTCTCTCTCGAGGAGGTGTTTGAGTAGGAGGTTGAGGAGGTCTTTAAGGAGATCCCGAGGCGGGCCAACGTAGGACGTGATGGTCATTAGCTGGTGGGGGCACCCAAGTGGGCTTGGAAATAGGATGGTAGACATCTCATTTGAGCAGCAGAGAGACACATGTCTTACTGGACGGCGAGGAGTTTGGTAAGTCTCGAACTCGTCAATTATTGTAATATTTCCTATTTGTTTCATTTTTCATTTCTCGTTTGCTTCGTGCTAAATATAGCATTTTATTTGAATTGACACAGGAGGCCGGGAACATGAGGTCCATTTCGGGTTACAAGACGATGATGGAGGCCTACGAGAGACTGGCGGAGGAGGAGAAGGCCATCATCGAGCTAAGAGGCTTCAGAGCATTGGTGGGAGCATGGAGGGCGATTCAGGAAAGGAAGATTCAGGCTAACCTTTGGCTGATTCGAGCTTTCCTCGATCGGTTTTGGGACACGACCTCGAGCTTTCACATGCCTTTCGAAGAGGTCGGGGTCACTCTGGAAAATTACGGTATGATCTCTGGTTAGCCGTGTGGAGAGGAGGCGTTGGTGTGGCCGTCGTCGGCCATGACAGTAGACTCGGCCGAGGCGAGGAGGCTGATCGGCTGGAACCTGGCGGCGGGTGCTGCCAGCGTTCTCGGGTTGGTGCCGAGCACTTACGTCAGGGACTACTTTGCGGGTAGGACCCCGGCGACGGTGGTGATGGATGGGAGGAGGATGTCTCCTCCTGCTTGTACTGCGGAGTAGAGGGCCCGCTTGTGGATGTGGTGGTTCTTGTCCTCGATTTATCTCGGGGACAAGGGGGAGAGGTTGTCGACGAAGATTATTCCGTTCCTTTTTTACTTGAGTGACCTAGGTCGGTGGGACTGGATTACTCCTGGCTTTGCGGTCCTCACTCGTTACATGAGGGCCATGGTTCGCCCCGAGCTGTTGGAGAAGGGGACTTCTCCTAATACTGGCAGTCCTGGACTACTGTTGGAGGTAAGAACCTCTATTTTGCATTATGAAAGATTATTACTTCTTCATGTATTTCTTTTATTTCCATTTCTGTCGAATTATAAAAGATCGTTATCGATTGTCTTGTTTTTCAGGCGTGGGTGTACTCCTACTTTCCGGGCTTCGCACCCAAGAGGACGGAGCCGGAGCCGAGGGCGTACCCTGACGTGAGGGACTGGGTGGTGTGTCGTAAGTAGAGCCAGCGTTCTTCTTACGACATTTGTCGACGGGGCGTAAATGCCCTGGATTTGGGGGACGTAAGTGCCTTTGATTACTTCTCCTTTATTTATTTCATTCCTTTAGAAGTGATCATAAGAATGACCCCCTTCCCGCTTAGAGCCGATCATAGGAATGACCATACATTTGCCTGTCTTTAGTGGGTACCTAGACCCTAGGTGGACTACCCTAACGCTCCAACCTTCGTTGATGAGGTCCTTCGGCCCAGGAGCTCGAGTCGATTGCTGCTGAGGACGTCCAGAGGACCGGTGTGGTACCTGGGCGAGCGTTTGACTCGTCAGTGTGATGTGACTCATACTGGAGCACATTTAGTCCCCGAATTAGCCTTGTTCCTATGCGTTTTAGTGCATAATTAGGTCATTTACTATCTTTTGTTTCCCATTTTGCACATTCTTTGAGATTTTGTTTCCTTGGTAGGAGAGGAGTGCAAACCTTGCATTTTCATGGCAAAATGGAGCTAAATTGATCGAATTCAATGACCAAGCATCAAAGGGAAGATGATACTAGAAGGCCTATGTAGATAATAAATTAGTTTAGGCAATGATGAAAGGATCATTGCATCCTCAACAAGATCCCCGAGGATTGTTGAGGAAAGAAGAAAAGAGAAGTGGCTGACCCAGGATCCGAGCGGCTCTCAGCCAATCCGAGTGTCTCCCTGCCCAGCCAATCCGAGTGTCTCTCTCCCCAGATCCGGACGGATCTCCTGACAGAACCCACCGTGCCAGCACCAAAGCCGCTCAGGACGAGCATATCTTCTGGGGACTACCAAAACAGAGATGAGCATCTCCTTCGAGAGGAGAACTTCCTCAACTTTCCTTAAGAGTCTTAATAGTCATTTAAGTCCTTAGTAACCCTAATCTTTGTACCTAATCTCTAGTATAAATATCCCATTGTACTACGTAGATTAGAATCAAGTCTTAATTCTCTCTTAGTGCTATCTTAATACAATCTTAATCTCATCTTAATCTTGTAATCAACTCTTAGTCTAGTATTAATACAAATATCATTTCTTAATCTTTCCTTAATTTCTCTATTGTTCATCCTTTATTTTGGGTAATTGAAGATTATTTGAGTTTATTGGGAGATTGACAACCTTCCATCAGTCATCAAGTACTTCTATTATTCTTTGCTTTATTATTGTGGAATCTCCATAGGTATAATTCTCTTAATCCTTGCTTTAAATATTGTTAATCATTTCCATTCATTCATCATGTTTTGCCTTGTTAATGTCATTGACAACCTTGTTAGTATGTTAAACTTGATAATGAGTCAGTAGTTTCCTTAGCTAGGGTTAAGGGGTAATTAGGGGAAACCAACATGGGGATTGATTCATGATTAATCTAATATTTTTTCATTATTAATTTGCTTGCTTGTTGTGTTTCCAACTTATGCACATGTTATGATTGATGAAATGCGAGCCTATGAATCCTTGCATTTTTTACCCATCACTTATCTTTTCAATGAGACTTGTAAGACATAAACCAACTCGAGTCTCATTAGACCATGCATAACGTTGAATAGGGAGGAATAAGTCGACTTGTTAGTGTTGCACAATCTAATCGATTCGGCTCCAGGACCCAAACCTTCCTAAGGATTGTAAGACATACATTAACTCGATCCCATCATAACAATAATTGCTTGCTTATAATTTGAGAATAAGTTTGTATGATCAACTCCCATGTATCCCCTATGACCCCATGACACCCTAGTGCCTTTTAAGCAATTGTTTACATCTTATTTTAATCATCTTGCTTGCTTTTCTCACTTTTAAATTGTTGGTTAGTTTAGTTGACCTCTTATCTCAATTCAAATTGAGACACCCTTAGACACAACCATTCGCAATTAAAAATCAAACATCAATACCCGTCCCTTGGGATCCGACCTTTACATAACTCTTTACTAAGAGTAGATTGTGAAGTTATAAATATTGTTTTGGTTAAGGTGACTTTTAACGACGAGTAACAAAAACGACGAACCAAAAATGGTGCCGTTGCTGGGGACGGTGTTATCTTCATATTATTTTCTTTGATTGTTTTTAGTTGTGCCTTTCTTTACCTTGAGGAATTCAAACTCCTCAAGGTTTGTTCTAATTATTTTCGAGTTGTTTGACATTTTGCATGACTAGGACATCACAAGGTAACTTGTTACCCGTTGATCATGAAATTGAAAGAAATTTGACAAACAATAGAAGACTTGCTAGAAATACTTTTAGAGGTATTGGTGAAATTGTGGACATACAACCAAACATTGAGTTTATAAACACTTTTGCAAGAGAAGGAGAGGATAACCCAACACAAAACCAACCACAAAATCAACCCACAATGCCTAAATTCCCATCACATTCAGTACCAACCGAGGAGAACCTACCAAATGGTACTCCTACACCACAACATTTAACCGGTAATTTCATTGCAAAATACGCATGTATATAACTAGTTGAGAGAAGTCAATTTGGGGGGATGCCTAGTGAAGACCCTCATTCTCATATGAAGACTTTTTGTAACTATTGTGATGCGATATCTCAAACCGGAGTTACTCAAGACCAAATCCGGAGTTACTCAAGACTCTTTGATTGGTTCCGCGAAACAATGGTTGAAGAGCCTAGATAAGGCTACTCTTGGAAGAAATTGGCACTTGGTTTCTACAAAAAGTTCTATCCTCCGGAAAAGACTAACATGTTGAGAGTCCAAATCACCGGGTTCAAACAAAGGGATGAAGAATATTTGTATGAAGCATGGGAGAGATTAAAGGACACTTGTCGATCTTGTCCACACCATGGACTTACCGAATGGTTCCTTGTACAACAATTTTGGAATGGTCTATATGAAGACTCCCGAAACATTCTCAATATGGGATCCAATGGTATGTTTACCAAAGTTGATGACAATCAAACATGGAACAAGATTGAAGAAATGGCGGTCCGTAACTCACAATATAGTAGGCCACGGTAGGCTACTAGAGGAAGAAAGCATGAAGTGGATTCCATTACTCAATTAGGTGCTCAACTAAGTGCTCATATTGATACCATTAATTTGAAGTTTGAGAAGGCTATGGCTAAACTTGAAAAAGCCTCAAAATCACCTAAGCAACATTTCAATGTTATGGTGGCATCTTCATCAATTCCAAGTGGAGTATGTGAGAGTTGTGGAACTTTGGGTCATGACCAAAGTGAATGTAGGGGATCAAGTGAACAAGTAAATGCTTTCCAAGCATACAAGAGTGGCACCCCTTATTCCAACTATTACAATGAAAACACCAAATTCCATCCCAATCTCTCATACAAAAGCCAAAATGTTCAAAACCCTCAACCAGCATATACCCCACCTCCAATGAGAACCCAAGCTCAAAGACCCTTTTACAATCAAAACCAAAGTTATCAAAACCAACCTCCATACAATCAAAAAAATGACCAAGGTTTTGATGTTCAAAAAGCGGTCCTCCAAATGCAAAAGAACCAACAAGAATTTTTCACTTAAATACAAAACGATAGTCAAGCAAAAGACATCACCATCAACAACATCCTAGCCCACACCAAAATGTTGGAAACCCAAATGTCTCAATTAGCATTTTCTAGTTCTTAAAGACAAAAGGGGAAATTACCATCTCAAGGTAATCCCCCAAGACACAAATCGGTAACTGCCATCCATTTGAGGAGTGGTACTAAGTATGAAGGACCAAAGAAGCAAATTGAGGAAGACATTGTGGAGGCTAGTGACAAGGAAAGAGTTCTGGAAAACTCTAGGGAAGAAGAACCCACCATTCAAGAAGATTAAAAGAAGAATGAAGAGAAGGCTAAGGAGAAAGAGCCTATTGTGATAAGGCTTCCATTCCCAAGTCGTCAAGCTAAGCCTAAGTTTGATGAGCAACTTGGCAAGTTCAAGGAAATTGTGAAGAACTTGGAAGTCTCAATACCATTCACCGAATTGATTAATCATGTTCCGGCCTATGCAAAATACATGAAAGATATTCTTACAAAGAAGAAATCCATCCGGAAGCTTGAAACTATTTCTTTCACTAAATTAAGTAGTGCTATTCTTCAAGGAAGTTCACCTCCAAAACTTAAGGATCCGGGAAGCTAATATATTCCATGCACTATTGGTGACACTACAATCAACAAAGCTTTATGTGACCTTGGAGCAAGTGTGAGTGTCATGTCATACTCGGTATGCAAGAGGCCAGGAATGGGAGAGCTCAAGTGCACCAATATCATGCTTCAAATGGTGGATCGATCAACAAAGATACCTTTAGGGGTGTGGGAAGATGTTCCCGTAAGAATTGGCAAGTTCTTCATCCCGGTAGACTTTGTTATTGTTGATATGGAGGAGGATTCCAACATTCCTATGATCTTAGGAAGACTTTTCTTGCACACTGCGGGAGTGGTGATTTATGTCAAACATGAAGAGCTCACCCTTGAAGTGGGAGACGAAAAAATCACTTTTAATATTGACAAGACAATGAGAGCTCTCCGACTACATGAGCCATGTTTCATGGTTGATCATTATAGCCGAGAAGGTGATAGGAAGAAGTTGGCATCTCAATGCAAAGAACAAGCTATGGGTATTGAATCACCACCCATATGGAAAAAGAAAGTGGACAAATCTCAAGGTGCTCCATCCAAAGAGCAAGAAAGTTTCAACAATGAGAGCTTGAAAAGCTCACCCATGACAAGTAATAAAGAAGGCCTCATTGGCCATGATAACAAGAAGAAAGAGGAGTTGTTTCCATCAACTCATGATACTATTGGGAAGCAAGCTAATGAAGTATGTAGTCTATAAGATGATGACTTTGAAGGGTTAGTCAATCCCCACATTGGCAATGCTATGACTCTAGACCAAGGCTTTGGTGACCATCTTGATTCGGGTCACCACAATGAAGAACAACATGTGCAAAGGTCTATTGAAGATCTTTATTACAACAATGAACAAGCCTTAGACTACTTCTTCAAGGTGTTGAGTAACATCAACAACACCTTGGCTATGCCCCCTTGACATCTCACACATGGATGAGAGTTTGGTGGAGTCCTCCTTAAACCACCATTTGTAAATATTTTAACCCCTTAACTTGCATTTTACCTATTATATTGCATTTTCGTCAATTTTGGATTTCTATTTTTATGCCTTGGTCAAGGTTTTCATTTCTAGAGGAAGTGGGGGAAGGACTTATATGTTTATTAATGTGTAGTGTTTTTGACATAGTGTGCGGATGACAATTGCCTAGACTATTCGAGCCTTCGTAGTGCCCCCACAATGAAGACCAAAGGAATGAAGAGTAAATGACACGGGTTATAAAATACCCATGGGTGGAACTGAATCCGTGAGGTACATGGACAATCCGAGCGGCCCGACAACAATCCGCTCGTCCTGAAGAAAATACGAGCGTCCTGGGAAGAAGACGCTCCTTCTGAGAGAACCGGAAAGGGAATATTTTGGTATGACTAAAGATCTGACCGTCTCCTTTCAGAATCCGCTCGTCTCAGTCAAGACGCTCGTCTCATAGTGGATCCGCTCGTCTTTCTGCTATTGAAATTTGGGATTTCTCCCTGTGAGAGAATTCGAGCGTCCTCAAGCAAATCTGCTCGTCTCCCTTCAGAAAGACGCTCGTCTTCATCAGAAGACGCTCGTCTCAGCACGGTCTTCTTTTCTGAAATAAACTGCCGGGGAATCCGAGCATCCCGACCCAGATCTGCTCGTGTCCCCTGCTGAATTCAAAATTAATGGGATTAAAACCCCCCTCTCCCAATTCATTTTACTCATTCAAAACACAAACACATCTCCTAAACCCTCAAAACCCTCAATCCCTCCATCCTTCAAAAATCAATTTTCTCAACCAAATTCACCCAAATCAATTCCAAACTCCCTCAAAACTCAAACAAATCACTCCTTTGTCAACAGCAAGCAATCAAAACACCAAAATCCTCAACATTTGAATCGATTTTCTAGGGTACAAGACAAAATTCGAATTCCCTAAATCGATTTGGGTCTTATTGAAACTTGAGGAATTCAAGCAAATTATTACAACATACAAGGAGAAGATGGCTAGGACAAAAGGTGGAAGTACAACACCTCCAAAGAAAACTCTCTCAAAAAGGCAACAAGCTCTACAAGCTTCAAAGGCTTTGGTGGTTCAAAATGCAAGTATGGAAATTCAAGAGATTACTCCTCCTATGGTGGAAACTACAATTACCACTCCGATTGATGAGCAACTACATGATTATCCGGAGGCAATTTTCACATCTGATTCTCATAGGAAGAAATTTGTATCCCTTGCTACGAAATCTATTTTACCCACTAAGTTTATATGCCAAGAGACCTTGACCAAATTGGATGTCATTGAACAAACCAAGAATTTCTTCGAGTCTATGGGATTGCTTACTTTGTTTAATATGCAAGAGTTGACCTACTCATCCCTCACCTTGGGGTTTTTAAGCACATTGAAACTTACGAAGGTGGAGACTCAAACAAACATTGAATTCCGCCTTAAGAATGTTGATAGGAAAATGTCTTTTGGCGAATTTGGTAAAGTCTTTGGCCTTAGCAATGACTCGACTTACATGAAGAAACCCTTCACCAAATATGATCCCGCTCCTTTATGGAAGGCTATTACCGGAAGAAATATTACGTCTTACAATGATTGTCGTGCCCTTTATGTCCATCATCCGGGTATAAGAGTGTGGCATAAGGTTGTTGGGCACACTTTGATTGCTAGAAAGGGAACAAACCACTTCACCGAGTTCGATTTAATCTATCTTTAATCGACCTTGAATATTGGTAGAGAGTTCACCACAAGCTACAATATTCTTCAACTTTTAATTAAGAAGTGGCTTAAGGTCGACCAAGATAAGGAAGGCACGGCGTTTATTATTAATGGAGAATTGGTAACTTATTTGGCAAAACACTTCAACCGGGACTTCAACAAAAATGGTACTTATAAACCGGTTAAGGGAAGCCATATCATTGATCTCACCACTATGGTTCAAAAATTCAAATGGCTCAAGAATGACACTCTTGATAACCAATTCGGGTGGTTAACAAAAGATGCCAAGTCCTTCACTTTACCGAGCAAAATTTGCCGACTCAATGTCCATAGGCCACACTACCTTCTCCCACTCTCCGAGGAAGCCGATTACATCATACAACACCAAGGGGAGGACATTGCCAAGCCCTCCTCCTCTATTTTCACTCCACCCTATCCATTCACCTACCATGAGTTTCAACCCAAAAATGTTAAGGCGGGGAATGATTTCTTGACTCTTTTGGTGCAACAAATGTACAAGGACGCCCATGAGGATCGAGTCAACGCATATAGAGCATAATATCCGCCTCTTACATCTAGCTAGGCAAGAAATTCTTGACCCATCTTGTCCTTTGCCTAGTTGGGAGGATATGGAAGTCTTCTTTCCTAGTGCTTCTACGGGTGTTAACTTGGGTGAAGAGGAGGTTGTTGTTGAGAGTGGTGAAAAAGAAGGTGAAAGAAATGAAGAAGATGAAGAAGAGGAGGTTAGTGAAGAAGAAGAAGGAAGTTCAAGTGAAAGTAGTGAAACCTCCGAGTCTATGGAGGTAGATGATGATGACGATACTAGTGAAGAAGTTGGTGATGATGATGGAAATGATAGCGATATCGCCATGGGCGTTGATTGACGATTAGCAAGCTATTGGGAGGATGCCACAATACTTTGTGAGTCTCCTACACCTCCTTTAAGCTATGTTTATTTCCTTTGTTTTTCATATAATTTTTATCTTGATCATGATT
Organism: Silene latifolia; assembly: GCF_048544455.1. NCBI lineage: Eukaryota > Viridiplantae > Streptophyta > Magnoliopsida > Caryophyllales > Caryophyllaceae > Silene > Silene latifolia. The sequence goes on from NC_133533.1 coordinate 93,334,146, forward strand.
TTGAGTCCTAACATCATTTAGAGGACTCACACCTCGGTCCCTTTGAGGTGTTTCTTTTATTGTTCCCACATGAAAAATCCAAAATGACAATTGTAGTTTCATGCATTCATCCTTATGCATGAACTCCCCCATTTGTTGACATAAGAGTGTCTATTTTGGTTTGGGGAAGTCTATGCATATGTACTGGGAGTTAATTTAAATTATGCTCTCCAACCAAACAAAAAATCATGCATCATATAGCATAGCTTAGTTTGCAATCACTTTTGTTTATATACCATATAGTTTGCATTTAGTTTAGAAATCATGCATTTCATATAGTTTGCATAATTTCCTATCGTATTGGCCATTGAGGACAATGCCCATACTAGTGTAGGGATGGGAAATTCTAGTATGACTTTTAAAAAAAATGATAAAATTGGAAAATTTTGAAAAATACAAAAACATGTCTTTTATTTCATAAATCATAAAAACCTTAAAAATTTGAAAAATGTAAAAATGCAAAAACATGTTCATTTCCTTTATAGTGTAGCCTTGTATATATTGTGTTTGTATATATTGTTTGTTCATCCTTTTCACATTGATCGACTACGCCACATCCGAGACATGAGGATATAGAAGACCGCATGGTATGATCTTTCCAATCTCCTTGTTCCTGTTTATGTTAATGACTATGTGGCTTTATTTTGATTGATGCGGTATAAAAAATGTGAACTTAGGATTGCATCTAGATTATTTGGCATACTAGTTGGTAAAATCATATGCATTAGGTTGTATAGATGTTAGTTGCATCATGGCATATAGCTGCATTTAGGAAACATTTTGTGAAAGCATCATGGCTACCATTTATTCCAAGGTGACCCTTGAAACCATGCAACCATCATCCATATTCTACCACATTTTTGTCATAAAAAGGGAATGGGCACAAAAATTGTTCAAAATTTCAGTTCAAGAATTGAAATGAAAAGAAAAAGTTTGCAAATGCATCAAAAGAAAAGAGGAGTAACAAAAACGAAAACTCCTATGCTTCAAACCCTCGTTACTAATTGGGGTGACTTTGAAAATGTTCAAAAAGAAATGCAAGAAAAAGTTGAAATTATCAAGTATTGAAAATGCCAAACATCAAAGAAATGGCAAAAAGAAATTGTTCTCAAAATGTCAAATGCCACAAGAAATTGGGGGGAAAACAACAACAAAAGCAAACTCCCACATGAAACTCAAAATTCTATTGATCCCTTTTCCATCGTATCAACTTTTGTGCATGGTAGAGAGGGGACGCCCCTTCTTCCTGTCTAGGCAAGAAGGGGAATTTTGCAATCCTCCAGTGTTTCTAACACCTTAGGGAGTCTATTATTGACAAAAGCATTTAACGATTCAGGACAATGGTACTCTAGCTTGACACAACTTGGAGGTGATTTATTGGTATCCTTTTAGGCTTAGTAGTTTGAAGAAACCTTATCTATAATGGAATGTGTACCCTTAGATTGCTTCCCCTTTAGATAATTTCCACCACTTAGATGAGGAAAGTGGCTATTCATTTTTGTAGATGCATCCATTTCTTGTTTTGTGTGCTTTAATGCTTGGATGTGTCGCCATTTTGTTAAGCCCCACCTTGCCTTGCAAGAAGGCATCCAACCTCATGGTTGTCTTGTTGTGAGTTGAAGGGGCGGAGTGAGACCAGCTAATTGTCTCACATCGGCTATATTAGTGGGTTAGTTTGAATAAGGGTCCTAGTTTTTGTCACCTCTTTACTCGGGACGAGCAAAGGTTCGGTTTGGGGATATTTGATGTGACTCATATTGGAGGACATTTAGTCGCCGAATTAGCCTCGTTCCTATGCTTTTTAGTGCATAATTGGGTCATTTACTATCTTTAGTTTCCCATTTTGAATATTCTTTGAGATTTTGTTTCCTTGGTAGGAGAGGAGTGCAAACCTTGCATTTTCATGGCAAAGTGGAGCTAAATTAATCGAATTCAATGACCAAGCATCAAAGGGAAGATGAAACTAGAAGGCCTATGTAGATAATAAAGTAGTTTGGGCAATGATGAAAGGATCCTTGCATCCTCAACAAGATCCCCGAGGATTGTTGAGGAAAGAAGAAAAGAGAAGTGGCTGAAAAGAGAAGTGGCTGACTCAGAATCCGAGCGGCTCTCGGCCAATCCGAGTGTCTCCCTGCCCTGCAATCTGAGCGTCCCGTGCTCAAGACGCTCGTCTTGAGACCAAGCAATCCGAGCGTCTCTCCCCTGATCCGCTCAGATCTCCTGACAGAACCCACCGTGCCAGCACCAAAGCCGCTCGGGACGAGTATATCTTATGGGGACTACCAAAACGGAGATGAGTATTTCCTTGGAGAGGAGAACTTCCTCAACTTTGCTTAAGGGTCTTAATAGTAATTTAACCCCTTAGTAACCCTAATATTTGTACCTAATCTCTAGTATAAATATCCCATTGTACTACGTAGATTAGAATCAAGTCTTAATTCTCTCATAGTTCTATGTTAATACAATCTTAATCTCATCTTAATCTTGTAATCAACTCTTAGTCTAGTATTAATACAAATCTCATTTCTTAATATTTCCTTAATTTCTCTATTGTTCATCCTTTATCTTGGGTAATTGAAGATTATCTGGGTTTACTGGGAGATTGACAACCTTCCATCAATCATCAAGTACTTCTATTATTCTTTGCTTTATTATTGTGGAATCTCCATAGGTATAATTCTCTTAATCCTTGCTTTAATTATTGTTAATCATTTCCATTCATTCTTCATGTTTTGCCTTGTTAATATGATTGACAACCTTGTTACCATGATAAACTTGATAATGAGTGAGTAGTGTCTTAGCCAGGGTTAATGGGTAATTAGGGGAAACCAAAATGGGGTATGATTCATACTTAATATAATATGTTCACATAATTTATTTGCTTGCTTGTTGTGATTTCAACTTATGCACATGTTATGTTTGATGAAATGCGAGCCTATGAATCCTTGCATTTTTTACCCATCACTTATCTTTTTAATGAGACTTGTAAGACATAAACCAACTCGAGTCTCATTAGACCATGCATAATGTTGAATAGGGAGGAATAAGTCGACTTGTAGGTGTTGTACAATCTAATCGATTCGGATCCGGGACCCAAACCTTCTTATGGATTGTAAGACATACACTAACTCGATCCCATCACAACAATAATTGCTTGCTTATAATTTTAGAACATGTTTGTATGATCAACTCCCATGTATCCCCTATGACCCCATGACACCCTAGTGCCTTTTAATCAATTGTTTACATCTCATTTTAATCATCTTGCTTGCTTTTCTCACTTTAAATTTTTGGTTAGTTTAGTTGACCTCTTATCTCAATTCAAATTGTGACACCCTTAGACACAACTATTCGCAATTGAAAATCCTACATCAATACCCGTCCCTTGGGATCCAACCTTTACTTACCTCTTTAGTAACAGTAGTTTGTGAAGTTATAAATATTGTTTTGGTGAAGGTGACTTTTAACGACGAGTAACAAAACCGACGAACCACAGTGCTCTCGTGAGACTTTCACGGTTCCCATCGATCCTCTAAGGACGATGATTAGGGAGCCTTTTGATGCCGAGAGAGAGGCTGACTTGGCGGATGTTAGCGGTGACGCCATTCTCCTTCCCGATGGGGAGTAATCTCAGTTTTTTCGCCAGAGGTTGGCGTTCTGGCCGATCGTGGTAGGTATTTTTACTTTTCTTTTTGAATTGATTTGATAAGTGACGAACGATCGTCAATTAAAGAATCATTTGAAACTTGCAGGATATCGAGGTGGCAGGCGTCGAGCTCCCACTTTACCCGGAGACACTTGAGTACACCAACGTGGCAGGGATGACAACGGTCTCAGAAATCCGCAACTTCGGCGAGGAGGTGACGGACGCTGGCCTGGAGGAGTGGCAGCACTTAGCGAGGAGGGTAAGCCCCCAGTTTCGGCTAACTTTTGTTGTTTTTATCGCATAAGAATGCATCCGTTCTTAAACCTTCGTTATTCAAATGCAGATGGCGCCGTCTCAACACGTGGCGTTGTGGAGGATGGCCAACCGGCTGCGGGCCACGGCCGTCGAGGAACTTGTAGGTGGCCGAGGACAACTGGTATGAACCTCTCATTCTCTTTATTTCAATTCGAATTTTTTGCAATTTCTCGTATTTGTTTTGAAATGGTTTAATTAAATGATTTAAATGAGGCATTTCTTTATCATTTGCAGAGGGAGCGTGACCTGGAGCGCGAGCTGGCGCAGTCCTGAGAGGAGACAGCTCGCCTGTTGAGGGATTTGGAGGTCAGGGACGCTGAGATCGCTGCCCTCAAGGCGACTGTGGCTGAGCTGGGTGGTGACCAGGAGTAGTTGCCCTTCTTCTTTTTGTTGTTGATCGTCTTGTATATATTTTGTACATTTGAACTTCATTTTCGGACTATTTCAGGCCTATTTTGGGCGAGAACCCCCAGTTTGATGTACATATCATATTTTGGTTGTATATACGACGGCCTGAGTGCCTTTGCTGCTGGTTGTTTGTTGTCCCTGCAGGTTAGCCTAAAAAACAGGTTTGGTAGATGAAAGTTTGCGCCCTCATGCTGCTGAAATTTACACAGAATTTACACGTAGAACGCATAATATATATACGTGACTTAAATTAGCGCAAAATGAGAAAAAAGCGAAAAAAGAGCCCGAAAATGAGCAAACAATGAAAAAATGCGAGAAATGACCGGATGGTAGGGAGGGCTACCCCCTAAAATAAACATTAAAAGAAATGTATAAGTGTGAAATGTAGTGAAAATGAGCAGTGAAATTATTCCCCAAAAAAAGAAAACAAAATAAAATGGGTAAGTGTGCTTGTTTGGCGAAAATGTCGAGTTCGTCTAGAAAAGCGTGCCCGAAAACTTAGGAAACATAAATATGGTAATTTGGCGGAATTACCAAAATAATATCCTATTGGAACAATAAATTATAGCCATAAACAAAGAAGGAAAGATCCAAATCTGAATTTCACGAAAATCAGCCCGGGGAAGAGGCGCAGCAGATGCTGCGTCATTTCCCCAGCTGGCCAGACCTCGACAGAAATTAGGAAATTTCTTTTAGTATAAATAAGACGCCAAGGAAGCTTTTATTCAAACAAATACTTCATCTTTATTCCGTCTATCTCATAAAAGTTCTCATATCTTCTAAGTCAAAATCATGGATGCCTTTCAAATCCGTCTCAAGGAGTGGACAAATGAGTTCACGAACGTTGAGAAACATGACATGGGTGCTTTTATTTTGGGATCAATCTTGAGTCTCAGATTAGTGAAGATTGTAATGCCCTTCTTGGATGTTTGTCTTGAATATTGGGACCCAAATTTCCACGTATTTGCCTTTCCTGAAGGCGATATCTGTCCTTTCCCTGAAGAAGTAGCTGCTATTGGAGGATGGGATCTGGAGAGTCTTTCCACTATACCCTTTAGCTCTCAAGGGTATAAAAGTATATTTACAGACTTGCTCGGGTTGAACAAGGCTAAGGTGGACCGTCTTGTGACCTCCAAAGGGGTATGTATGCTTGACTTTATTCATCGATTTATAAATAGGGAAGACCCTTCTATTTCTTATGTTGCGAGACGCACATCGTTCAGGTTTTGTCTATTGTATTGCTATGTCTTTCGAGGGCATGTTGACAAGGAGATGAGAGAAGATCCCCGTTTCTTGAGCATAGTGGAACAAATGGAGCTGCGCAAGAGCCCAGCATGCCTAGTTTTAGGAGAGACCATTCTCGACTTAGATAACAGGAAGGCCAACAGCGAGCTTCCTTTTTTAGGAAGTCCCATTATTATACAGGAAAGAACCCGCTTTCCTTCTTTTCAACGGTTTTTTTTTTTTTTTTTTTTTTTTTTTTGTTTTCGGTTGAAATATGGGCATTTATTCCCGTCTTCTTCTTAGGTATGGCTAATGGAAAGGTTGCGGTTGATCGAGCCCCCAGTTAATGTTCCAGGATACCATGCTCGGTCAATAACAATGAGAACTAAGCTCTATATGGTGGACTTCACTCGGGTAATTACTGGGAAAATAAACTGTAGAGTGAAGGAGGTCCCTTGATCCGGTGGAATGTGCCATGGTGGCATCTTAAGTCAGTCACTGGTGTGACACCCTCAAAAATCGCGGAAAAGTAAACACGTAATTCCTAAATAAAAACTGCATGGATATGTTTGTAATAGGTTCATTTGGGTAAAAACCTGTAATTTTTAAAACCATAACCTGTTATAAAGATATCCAAATTGGAAGGTGTCAAACATACAAGGTCTAACTAGAAGTTTCATAACATAACCATCGCTAAAGTAGCGAATAGCAAATTATACAACTAAATGTAAAGAGGGAGACATATGTCCCTAAAATGTATGTGACATAAAAAGTGTTTAAGGGTCACAATAAAATAAAGCCAATCTAGGTCCCAAGGTTACTTTGCTCGCTAGCTCGTCCATGTACCCCATATATGCATCACCTACCTGTCATTCACATTTTATAAAAATACGAAAGCCACAGTCAGTGGGGAGTAACTCCGAGTTCTCCCAGCCACGAAATGTCATAATTAATATAACATGTAAACATAAGAATATGAATATGAATAACACATAGCCTTAGCATATAGATGCTAGACAATCGTGCTTATCATGTGAACAACAATATAACAACACATAGTCCTAGCATGCGAATACTAGACCGACTCATACTACACTATCATGTGAATCACATAACATTCAGGAATCCAAACTCTATCAACCATAGCCGGCTTGCATCTCACCTTCTATGATTCATAGAATCATCAAACAAGAAAGGGCAATATATCAAAGACAGGCATAAGTTCTTAGCACGGTCAATAGTCACTCTGTAACTCGAGTCTATACCACGAGGTAGGGAAGGTAATCGAACCGGTATCTTGGCTCAGAGGTTCTATCAAAACATGGCCAAGACACAACACAACCCTAGTCCTAAATCTGCGCAGACCTAGACATGCGGATACACACCACCGCACCCAAGACTCGTGATAAAACCACATGAGTACCCTAAGGAGTCCACCAAAGGGTTGGCTAGTACTTAAGCTGACCATTTACTCTCAAAATAAGTAACGAGGTCATGCCCCAACTTGGATATAAACCCACCAAGTCAGGAACACAAAGGCTATTAAGCAGTGAACATACACTCGTCAAAGACTATAAAGACCTATCTATGATGAAGGCCGAAATACTCACCTAGGACCTAAATAAAACCAATCTAGGTCCCAGCTTGAATATTTTAGCCCACACCACACAAGACAAGTAGGACACCCAATTAACCATAAGAGAGGCAAAGAGTCCAAACTTGCACACTCAAATGATCATAGACACCCTAGCATATGAAAGGTTACGCAAGAACATATTCAGCTGACAATCCAACAATATCTCCAATATCAATAATAATCCAAATTCTAGCTAACCGTTAATCTCATAATTCATGAGAACAAGCTAAAATGGCAAAGAGGCAACAAGACTAAGCATAAGGCATCCAAAGCATCCAACAACCAACATGTGAAATGATAATTACAAATATCAAGGCATAACATAAAACCTCCAATAACAACTAATCTCACCTCAAAGACAAACCCTCGACCCGAGTCCCGCGACGGGTCATCGGTTAAATCGAGGCTGACCGGTTTAAACCTAGTTTGACCAAACTCGTTCGGTCAATCTGGCCCAGCTCAGAGTCTTGGCCTACTTTGGCCCAAATTACAAAATTTATCACAATATTATTCTCATGCTATTTCCAATTTCTATCATGTGAAAAACGAAAGTAACACATTATCAATCACCTAAACACTTAACAAACAACAAGCACAATATTAACTACTAATGTGACATTAATTCGTCGAGTAACTTGGAATAGTTACCTTAAGCTAGCAAAGGGACGAGTAATAACTTGAGAAAGCTTCTAAAACCCAAAATTACTCTTCATCTTCAACCACATATGAGTCACCTAAAATAATTATGTGAAAGGACGATATTATAGAATTATCGTTATATAAAATAAGAGACGGTTATTTAATTATATTTTAAATAAACCAAACTAGCGTCAAAACAATTTATAGACACGGCCCACAAGTTATTATGACAACCTCAAACTCGGCCTAACCACCCACTACACATGGACTCAAACTCGTGACTTAGCTAGGCCACTGCCTAGGCCACGGCCAGGCCACAGCTAAGCTACAGCCAGGCCACAACTAGGCCACATCTAAGCTACAGCCAGGCCGCAACTGTCACCAACACTCCACCTAAACAACTACCCATCTCAGCCACTAAAACCCATGCTTGACTGTTCTAAAATCAGCCCACTCAAACACGTTAAAATAGTCCCAAAACCTTGCAACAGAACATATCAAAACAACCCCACCACAGTCCATGAACAACTCTGAAAAACCTGCACAAAGTGACCTCAAAACAGCCCTAAAATAGTCCCTCATCAGCCGACGAAACAGCCTACTCAACACATTATAGCGGTCCCAAAAAATACACAGGAAACCGTCCAACATCAGTCACTCTTACGCCCTAAAAACAGTCCTGAGAGGTACTATCTTATCCGTCCCAAAACTGTCCCAACGTACCTGCAAAACTGACTCAAAACAGTTCACTTCCCACCTTAAAACAGTCCCAAATACTCGTCCAAGGCCATTCCAAAACAATCCATACATGTCAGCATACACCGTCTTAAATATACCACTTACTAGCTAGCATCCTAAATGATCCCTACAGGTCAGTATACACCTTCTCAATCATCTCCACATATCAGTATACACCGTCTCAACTATACAACTGACTAATTAACATCCATAATGATCCCTATATATAATTATACACCGTCTCAATTATAAAACAGACTAACCAGCATTCGAAATAAACCTATTTTACAAGTAATATCGAGTAACCTATCATTGTTACCTTTTTCCGATTGAACTAATCATTTATGACTAACAAATCTTCTACCAGCCCGTCTATTTTAGTACATACAACCGTCTTATAATAAATAAAGCTGAAAATATAAATGGGTTTGTAAAAATACATAACGAAAATGAATTTTACTTACATCGGAATGACGAGAACGACGAGAGGAGCGCTATGGAACAAAAATAGTTGAAAACGGATAAGGAACGAAGCACCGACGTCGATTAACAGATCAAATTTTGAAAAGGGAAAAAGACTCGCCAGAAGAAGAAAAAAAAAAATGAAGAAGAAGAAATGAGACGTGAGTTTGTGAAATGAGACAGCAGCCTGCTAGCCTGCTATTTATTATACGTATCTTTCTTCATCGTTAAGGAATTTCCCTCGTTTTTAAAACCGTCTTGAGTTAATAAAATCGGTTTTAGTAAAAGTTTCAGTAATAAAACGGAATCAATAATAAATAAATTTAGTGAGTGAAAATAAAATAAACTCAGCTAGTTAACGTAAATAATACAATATCAGCTTGAATCGGAATTATTAGCGATTTTTACGAAACTAACGGATATTAATAAAAATTGCTAATTTAGTGAAATAAGCTCAAAATAGCTAATTGGACGGTTTTGTTCCCAAAATCCATCTCGGGTTCACTTAAAACAACTTTCATAAGGACTCGTAAAGAAACGGAAATTATTAAATAAATAAACTCGAACTAACTTCAATAAACTCGAACTAACTTTAAATAAACTTATTAATGATTATTAAAATTAACGTATCGAATTATGATGAAATTAATTAATTAGCTAAGCATATATATATAAATCGTTAAATGATGTAATTAAATTCAAAATAGCAATTAAAAGAATTTTATCCAACTTAATAAAATACGGGGTGTTACAATCACCCCATCTTTTAAAAAGTTTCGTCCTCGAAACTTGAAAGTATAAATGAAAGGTTATAAAAATAAAACTAGAATTGGAATCAGAACTAAAAACATTTAAAAGGTCACTTATCGTAAGAATCAAAATTCTTTCAAGAGCTTCAACTAAAATTTTCTCAACCGACGATTCTCATCAAAGGAACAGAAGTGTTCTCGTTATGTATTCAAGAACATCACATTCCAAATCAAAGATAAGGTCAAAAGGCAAATCATTTGTATAAATCAAAAATCAAAATACCTTCAAAAACATTAATGAAGAGTTTTCAAAAATATAAGTCTCATTCATGGAACGGAATTGCTCTTGTCGCGCACACAAGAACGTTAACTTTCCAAGTCAGAGACAAATTTAAAACAAATACTATTCGCCGACAAGCGTAGAACAAGTTATCAAACGTTTCCAATAACTAGTTCTAACATCCGATCAACGTTAAAATCAAAATAAGAGAAAGGTAATCTACTCAAATTTTCTTTTGCAAAAAGCCAAAATAGAAATAAAGGATTCACTTTTAAACCCAAATGGGGGTCAAATCCCTGAAAATGTAACATTAAACTTTGACAAATAAGTCATAAATAGATCAAAGTTAACAGAAATTGGATAAAATTTAAAGAAATCTCGGGTTTAGCGATTAAAATCATGATAAAGAAGTATGTACTCAAGGAAAAAATATGGAATTAAATCAAATTTTCATTTTCAAATCTTTAAAAATAGGTTAGGTTTGCAGAAGTGACATAAACTTTTAAGAATGAATCGAAACTGGTAGCTTGAAAGTTTAGAAGTTGTACAAAAAGGAAAGTAACTTAGATAGCATAAAAACAAAGTATGTTAAGAGAGCTCAAACTTAACCACAAGAGAGCTATAATGACTTTCATAGGGTAAAAATTGAAGTCAAAATTACAAGGATGTCAAAGATAGAGTTTCACAAGATACAAGTGTCAAACTTAAAGGAGGAGAAAGATGAAGCGAGGAAATGAGGTATGAACGGTAACGCTTATGATCAAGGAGAAAGGGAAATTGGACAACAAGGGAAAGCCAGACACTCTTATCTCAAACAACAACATCACTCAAAACGGTTCCGAAAACTTCCTAACAACAAAACTCATAACCACATCACTCCCAAGGGTTTCCTCAATCGCTTATGTTACCTCATCCTAATCTATTCCCTAAAACAAGGTACTCCACTATAAGTGTGATCTCATCGCTCCAAACCCTCAAACATCCAGAAACAACTTTCACAAGCCTAAAGTCAAGGATTCCGACAAGGCTATATTCGTATCCAACTAGTGTCAACTATGGGTTCCTTAAAAAAAAAATAAACCTTCAATCAAGAATCCCAATACCAAGCTCTAAACTCCAAGAGAAGGTTCCTCAAATATTCCACAAGGTTCTCATTTCAAAACAAGGTAGTAACATACCAACCCCAAAATCTGAAAAATCAATAGGATCTCAAGTTTCTCTATCCTTTTACTTATCAAGGATTCCCAAAAGCGGAACTACACTCAGCTACGACATTATCCCATCATCTCAAGTACTCAATGCGACCTCAAGGTCTATAAAACTATAGGGTTAACAAATTCTTCTCAATATTAAGACTCTCTCAACTCAAGAACTCTCAAGAGCCAACTAATACCAAATCACATCACCAATCTATTATGGTCATCAACATCCCAAGGAGTATTCTTTCAAATTTGACATCCTAAAACTTACTTACCATCAAATTCCCAAGAAACAAGGTCTTAATTGTAACAACACTTCATCACCTCAAAGTTCATAAAACCATAAATTGAAACTATGTTCTTTAACCTAACAATTGGTGTCAACCATACCGTTACCCTTTCTAGTTATTAAAACAAGTGCTAAAACTTCCCAATAATGTAGCTTACTCTCACTCTCATACCATACCTCAAGTAGTAATCAATATCACTCACTAAAACCAACTAATAATCCCACCATTAGCTTTTCTCATATGGTCATACACATTATCAAACTCTCATGTCCAAAGTGATTATGGAAGCCAATCACAACTCGACTTACCTAGTCAATCCTATATCCTCAAACCCACCATTCAGTTTCATCCATTTTAAGTCAAGTACTAAGCACTAGTATCCCAAACATAAACAACAATGCTATGTTCCATAACTTTAGTAACCAATGCAACTCACACTTGACACAGAAAATCCACCAATCCAACGTACTCACTTTATCAAGGATCTATAGGTATAAAAATCATCAAGTATGTCTCATCACCTTACCTAAGTCTTTCTAACATCACGACTTCTCAAAGTCAGGGTTAAGGGTCAGACACAAACAAGCTCCTCAAAAGTCGAATTTTCCAACCCATGTCAACATTCCTCACAAGAAAGAGTACTATCAAATGGCGTTAAGGTAGGATAAGCAAGGAACAAATGACAAGTTAGGAAATACAAGAGTGACTTTTAAAGTAAAACAGAAGGGAGTTTAGAAGGAGGATAAGCACCAAGAGATTAAGAATAAGGCAAGATACAAAAAGAACGAGAAACATCTTCAAGGAAGTAGAAGCATTCTTCAAAGGTTAAACAAATCTTCAATCCTCAGCAATAGGCACTAAATCTTGATCTTCGTAAAATATAAGTGTCCTTTCAATGGAACGGAGATACTCTTGGCGATCACTCAAGAACATCAATATTCCAATTCAAAGACATAAAAATACATTTTTACACCAACAAATGATAAAACTAATTATCAGACGTCTCCAATAACAAGCTTTAACACTAATTGACGTTAAAATCAGTGAAAAACATTAAAAAATTTTCAAAACCTTTAGTTCAAATTTTTTTTTTTTTTTTTTTAATAAGGGTAATAATTCCATTAGCTATAGATAAGCTCACGGTCATTGATCCAAGAACGCAACAATTATTAAATGACAATCAACAAACAGGTTAGTACTTAACAAAGAGCAAACACAAAGAGACTACAACATAAGGTCCGAAGTCTACCCATCCTACCCATCTCTCAAGTTTATCATTTTAAGGTCAAGTTATTTATATTGGGGTGCACAAACGTGCGTCGGGAGCAAATATGCTCTGATACCAACTGTGACACCCTCAAAAATCGCGGAAAAGTAAACACGTAATTCCTAAATAAAAACTGCATGGATATGTTTGTAATAGGTTCATTTGGGTAAAAACCTGTAATTTTTAAAACCATAACCTGTTATAAAGATATCCAAATTGGAAGGTGTCAAACATACAAGGTCTAACTAGAAATTTCATAACATAACCATCGCTAAAGTCGCGAATAGCAAATTATACAACTAAATGTAAAGAGGGAGACATATGTCCCTAAAATGTATGTGACATAAAAAGTGTTTAAGGGTCACAATAAAATAAAGCCAATCTAGGTCCCAAGGTTACTTTGCTCGCTAGCTCGTCCATGTACCCCATATATGCATCACCTACATCATTTCGCATTTTATACAAATACGAAAGCCACGGTCAGTGGGGAGTAACTCCGAGTTCTCCCGCCACGAAATGTCATAATTAATATAACATGTAAACATAAGAATATGAATATGAATAACACATAGCCTTATCATATAGATGCTAGACAATCGTGCTTATCATGTGAACAACAATATAACAACACATAGTCCTAGCATGCGAATACTAGACCGACTCATACTACACTATCATGTGAATCACATAACATTCGGGAATCCAAACTCTATCAACCATAGCTTCTTGCATCTCACCTTCTATGATTCATAGAATCATCAAACAAGAAAGGGCAATATATCAAAGACAGGCATAAGTTCTTAGCACGATCAATAGTCGATCAGAACTCGAGTCTATACCACGAGGTAGGGAAGGTAATCGAACCGGTATCTTGGCTCAGAGGTTCTATCAAAACATGGCCAAGACACAACACAACCCTAGTCCTAAATCTGCGCAGACCTAGACATGCGGATACACACCACCGCACCCAAGACTCATGATAAAACCACATGAGTACCCTAAGGAGTCCACCAAAGGGTTGGCTAGTACTTAAGCTGACCACTTACTCTCAAAATAAGTAACGAGGTCATGCCCCAACTTGGATATAAACCCACCAAGTCAGGAACACAAAGGCTATTAAGCAGTGAACATACACTCGTCAAAGACTATAAAGACCTATCTATGATGAAGGCCGAAATACTCACCTAGGACCTAAATAAAACCAATCTAGGTCCCAGCTTGAATATTTTAGCCCACACCACACAAGACAAGTAGGACACCCAATTAACCATAAGAGAGGCAAAGAGTCCAAACTTGCACACTCAAATGATCATACACACCCTAGCATATGAAAGGTTACGCAAGAGCATATTCAGCTGACAATCCAACAATATCTCCAATATCAATAATAATCCAAATTCTAGCTAACCGTTAATCTCATAATTCATGTGAACAAGCGAAAATGGCAAAGAGGCAACAAGACTAAGCATAAGGCATCCAAAGCATCCAACAACCAACATGTGAAATGATAATTACAAATATCAAGGCATAACATAAAACCTCCAATAACAACTAATCTCACCTCAAAGACAAACCCTCGACCCGAGTCCCGCGACGGGTCATCGGTTAAATCGAGGCTGACCGGTTTAAACCTAGTTTGACCAAACTCGTTCGGTCAATCTGGCCCAGCTCAGAGTCTTGGCCTACTTTGGCCCAAATTACAAAATTTATCAAAATATTATTCTCATGCTATTTCCAATTTCTATCATGTGAAAAACGAAAGTAACACATTATCAATCACCTAAACACTTAACAAACAACAAGCACAATATTAACTACTAATGTGACATTAATTCGTCGAGTAACTTGGAATAGTTACCTTAAGCTAGCAAAGAGACGAGTAATAACTTGAGAAAGCTTCTAAAACCCAAAATTACTCTTCATCTTCAACCACATATGAGTCACCTAAAATAATTATGTGAAAGGACGATATTAACGAATTATCGTTATATAAAATAAGAGACGGTTATTTATTTATATTTTAAATAAACCAAACTAGCGTCAAAACAATTTATAGACACGGCCCACAAGTTATTATGACAACCACAAACTCGGCCTAACCACCCACTACACATGGACTCAAACTCGTGACTTAGCTAGGCCACTGCCTAGGCCACGGCCAGGCCACAACTAAGCTACGACCAAAGGCCACAACTAGGCCACATCTAAGCTACGACCAGGCAACTGTCACCAACACTCCACCTAAACAACTACCCATCTCAGCCACTAAAACCCATGCTTGACTGTTCTAAAATCAGCCCACACAAACACGTTAAAATAGTCCCAAAACCTTGCAACAGAACATATCAAAACAACCCCACCACAGTCCATGAACAACTCTGAAAAACCTGCACAAAGTGACCTCAAAACAGCCCTAAAATAGTCCCTCATCACCCGACGAAACAGCCTACTCAACACATTATAGCGGTCCTAAAAAATACACAGGAAACCGTCCAACATCAGTCACTCTTACGCCCTAAAAACAGTCCTGAGAGGTACTATCTTATCCGTCCCAAAACTGTCCCAACGTACACCGCAAAATCCGACTCAAAACAGTTCACTTCCCACCTTAAAACAGTCCCAAATACTCGTCCAAGGCCATTCCAAAACAATCCATACATGTCAGCATACACCGTCTTAAATATACCACTTACTAGCTAGCATCCTAAATGATCCCTACAGGTCAGTATACACCTTCTCAATCATCTCCACATATCAGTATACACCGTCTCAACTATACAACTGACTAATTAACATCCATAATGATCCCTATATATAATTATACACCGTCTCAATTATAAAACAGACTAACCAGTATTCGAAATAAACCTATTTTACAAGTAATATCGAGTAACCTATCATTGTTACCTTTTTCCGATTGAACTAATCATTTATGACTAACAAATCTTCTACCAGCCCGTCTATTTTAGTATATACAACCGTCTTATAATAAATAAAGCTGAAAATATAAATGGGTTTGTAAAAATACATAACGAAAATGAATTTTACTTACATCGGAATGACGAGAACGACGAGAGGAGCGCTATGGAACAAAAATAGTTGAAAACGGATAAGGAACGAAGCACCGACGTCGATTAACAGATCAAATTTTGAAAAGGGAAAAAGACTCGCCAGAAGAAGAAAAAAAAAGAATGAAGAAGAACAAATGAGACGTGAGTTTGTGAAATGAGACAGCAGCCTGCTAGCCTGCTATTTATTATACGTATCTTTCTTCATCGTTAAGTAATTTCACTCGTTTTTAAAACCGTCTTGAGTTAATAAAGTCGGTTTTAGTAAAAGTTTCAGTAATAAAACGGAATCAATAATAAATAAATTTAGTGAGTGAAAATAAAATAAACTCAGCTAGTTAACGTAAATAATACAATATCAGCTTGAATCGGAATTATTAGCGATTTTTACGAAACTAACGGATATTAATAAAAATTGGTAATTTAGTGAAATAAGCTCAAAATAGCTAATTGGACGGTTTTGTTCCCAAAATCCATCTCGGGTTCACTTAAAACAACTTTCATAAGGACTCGTAAAGAAACGGAAATTATTAAATAAATAAACTCGAACTAACTTTAAATAAACTTATTAATGATTATTAAAATTAACGTATCGAATTATGATGAAATTAATTAATTAGCTAAGCATATATATATAAATCGTTAAATGATGTAATTAAATTCAAAATAGCAATTAAAAGAATTTTATCCAACTTAATAAAATACGGGGTGTTACAATCACCTCATCTTTTAAAAAGTTTCGTCCTCGAAACTTGAAAGTATAAATGAAAGGTTATAAAAATAAAACTGGAATTGGAATCAGTAACCAAAACATTTAAAAGGTCACTTATCGTAAGAATCAAAATTCTTTCAAGAGCTTCAACTAAAATTTTCTGTCAGAACCAGATTCTCATCAAAGGAACGGAAGTGTTCTCGTTATGTATTCAGGAACATCACATTCCAAATCAAAGATAAGGTCAAAAGGCAAATCATTTGTATAAATCAAAAATCAAAATACCTTTAAAAACATTAATGAAGAGTTTTCAAAAATATAAGTCTCATTCATGGAACGGAATTGCTCTTGTCGCGCACACAAGAACGTTAACTTTCCAAGTCAGAGACAAATTTAAAACAAATACTATTTGCCGACAAGCGTAGAACAAGTTATCAAACGTTTCCAATAACTAGTTCTAACATCCGATCAACGTTAAAATCAAAATAAGAGAAAGGTAATCTACTCAAATTTTCTTTTGCAAAAAGCCAAAATAGAAATAAAGGTTTCACTTTTAAACCCAAATGGGGGTCAAATCCCTGAAAATGTAACATTAAACTTTGACAAAGAAGTCATAAATAGATCAAAGTTAACAGAAATTGGATAAAATTTAAAGGAATTTCGGGTTTAGCGATTAAAATCATGATAAAGAAGTCTGTACTCAAGGAACAAATATGGAATTAAATCAAATTTTCATTTTCAAATCTTTAAAAATAGGTTAGGTTTGCAGAAGTGACATAAACTTTTAAGAATGAATCGAAAATGGTAGCTTGAAAGTTTAGAAGTTGTACAAAAAGGAAAGTAACTTAGATAGCATAAAAACAAAGTATGTTAAGAGAGCTCAAACTTAACCACAAGAGAGCTATAATGACTTTCATAGGGTAAAAATTGAAGTCAAAATTACAAGGATGTCAAAGATAGAGTTTCACAAGATACAAGTGTCAAACTTAAAGGAGGAGAAAGATGAAGCGAGGAAATGAGGTATGAACGGTAACGCTTATGATCAAGGAGAAAGGGAAATTAGACAACAAGGGAAAGCCAGACACTCTTATCTCAAACAACAACATCACTCAAAACGGTTCCGAAAACTTCCTAACAACAAAACTCATAACCACATCACTCCCAAGGGTTTCCTCAATCGCTTATGTTACCTCATCCTAATCTATTCCCTAAAACAAGGTACTCCACTATAAGTGTGATCTCATCGCTCCAAACCCTCAAACATCCAGAAACAACTTTCACAAGCCTAAGGTCAAGGCTTCCGACAAGGCTATATTCGTATCCAACTAGTGTCAACTATGGGTTCCTTAAAAAAAAATAAACCTTCAATCAAGAATCCCAATACCAAGCTCTAAACTCCAAGAGAAGGTTCCTCAAATATTCCACAAGGTTCTCATTTCAAAACAAGGTAGTAACATACCAACCCCAAAATCTGAAAAATCAATAGGATCTCAAGTTTCTCTATCCTTTTACTTATCAAGGATTCCCAAAAGCGGAACTACACTCAGCTACACTCAGCTACGACATTATCCCATCATCTCAAGTACTCAATGCGACCTCAAGGTCTATAAAACTATAGGGTTAACAAATTCTTCTCAATACTAAGACTCTCTCAACTCAAGAACTCTCAAGAGCCAACTAATACCAAATCACATCACCAATCCATTATGGTCATCAACATCCCAAGGAGTATTCTTTCAAATTTGACATCCTAAAACTTACTTACCATCAAATTCCCAAGAAACAAGGTCTTAATTGTAACAACACTTCATCACCTCAAAGTTCATAAAACCATAAATTGAAACTATGTTCTTTAACCTAACAATTGGTGTCAACCATACCGTTACCCTTTCTAGTTATTAAAACAAGTGCTAAAACTTCCCAATAATGTAGCTTACTCTCACTCTCATACCATACCTCAAGTAGTAATCAATATCACTCACTAAAACCAACTAATAATCCCACCATTAGCTTTTCTCATATGGTCATACACATTATCAAACTCTCATGTCCAAAGTGATTATGGAAGCCAATCACAACTTGACTTACCTAGTCAATCCTATATCCTCAAACCCACCATTCAGTTTCATCCATTTTAAGTCAAGTACTAAGCACTAGTATCCCAAACATAAACAACAATGCCATGTTCCATAACCTTAGTAACCAATGCAACTCACACTTGACACACAAAATCCACCAATCCAACGTACTCACTTTATCAAGGATCTATAGGTATAAGAATCATCAAGTATGTCTCATCACCTTACCTAAGTCTTTCTAACATCACGACTTCTCAAAGTCAGGGTTAAGGGTCAGACACAAACAAGCTCCTCAAAAGTCGAATTTTCCAACCCATGTCAACATTCCTCACAAGAAAGAGTACTATCAAATGGCGTTAAGGGAGGATAAGCAAGGAACAAATGACAAGTTAGGAAATACAAGAGTGACTTTTAAAGTAAAACAGAAGGGAGTTTAGAAGGAGGATAAGCACCAAGAGATTAAGAATAAGGCAAGATACAAAAAGAACGAGAAACATCTTCAAGGAAGTAGAAGCATTCTTCAAAGGTTGAACAAATCTTCAATCCTCAGCAATAGGCACTAAATCTTGATCTTCGTAAAATATAAGTGTCCTTTCAATAGAACGGAGATACTCTTGGCGATCACTCAAGAACATCAATATTCCAATTCAAAGACATAAAAATACATTTTTACACCAACAAATGATAAAACTAATTATCAGACGTCTCCAATAACAAGCTTTAACACTAATTGACGTTAAAATCAGTGAAAAACATTAAAATATTTTCAAAACCTTTAGTTCAAATTTTTTTTTTTTTTTTAATAAGGGTAGTAATTCCATTAGCTATAGATAAGCTCACGGTCATTGATCCAAGAACGCAACAATTATTAAATGACAATCAACAAACAGGTTAGTACTTAACAAAGAGCAAACACAAAGAGACTACAACATAAGGTCCTAAGTCTACCCATCCTACCCATCTCTCGAGTTTATCATTTTAAGGTCAAGTTATTTATATTGGGGTGCACAAACGTGCGTCGGGAGCAAATATGCTCTGATACCAACTGTGACACCCTCAAAAATCGCGGAAAAGTAAACACGTAATTCCTAAATAAAAACTGCATGGATATGTTTGTAATAGGTTCATTTGGGTAAAAACCTGTAATTTTTAAAACCATAACCTGTTATAAAGATATCCAAATTGGAAGGTGTCAAACATACAAGGTCTAACTAGAAGTTTCATAACATAACCATCGCTAAAGTCGCGAATAGCAAATTATACAACTAAATGTAAAGAGGGAGACATATGTCCCTAAAATGTATGTGACATAAAAAGTGTTTAAGGGTCACAATAAAATAAAGCCAATCTAGGTCCCAAGGTTACTTTGCTCGCTAGCTCGTCCATGTACCCCATATATGCATCACCTACCTGTCATTCGCATTTTATACAAATACGAAAGCCACAGTCAGTGGGGAGTAACTCCGAGTTCTCCCAGCCACGAAATGTCATAATTAATATAACATGTAAACATAAGAATATGAATATGAATAACACATAGCCTTAGAATATAGATGCTAGACAATCGTGCTTATCATGTGAACAACAATATAACAACACATAGTCCTAGCATGCGAATACTAGACCGACTCATACTACACTATCATGTGAATCACATAACATCCAGGAATCCAAACTCTATCAACCATAGCCGGCTTGCATCTCACCTTCTATGATTCATAGAATCATCAAACAAGAAAGGGCAATATATCAAAGACAGGCATAAGTTCTTAGCACGGTCAATAGTCGATCCAGAACTCGAGTCTATACCACGAGGTAGGGAAGGTAATCGAACCGGTATCTTGGCTCAGAGGTTCTATCAAAACATGGCCAAGACACAACACAACCCTAGTCCTAAATCTGCGCAGACCTAGACATGCGGATACACACCACCGCACCCAAGACTCATGATAAAACCACATGAGTACCCTAAGGAGTCCACCAAAGGGTTGGCTAGTACTTAAGCTGACCACTTACTCTCAAAATAAGTAACGAGGTCATGCCCCAACTTGGATATAAACCCACCAAGTCAGGAACACAAAGGCTATTAAGCAGTGAACATACACTCGTCAAAGACTATAAAGACCTATCTATGATGAAGGCCGAAATACTCACCTAGGACCTAAATAAAACCAATCTAGGTCCCAGCTTGAATATTTTAGCCCACACCACACAAGACAAGTAGGACACCCAATTAACCATAAGAGAGGCAAAGAGTCCAAACTTGCACACTCAAATGATCATACACACCCTAGCATATGAAAGGTTACGCAAGAGCATATTCAGCTGACAATCCAACAATATCTCCAATATCAATAATAATCCAAATTCTAGCTAACCGTTAATCTCATAATTCATGAGAACAAGCTAAAATGGCAAAGAGGCAACAAGACTAAGCATAAGGCATCCAAAGCATCCAACAACCAACATGTGAAATGATAATTACAAATATCAAGGCATAACATAAAACCTCCAATAACAACTAATCTCACCTCAAAGACAAACCCTCGACCCGAGTCCCGCGACGGGTCATCCGTCAAATCGAGGCTGACCGGTTTAAACCTAGTTTGACCAAACTCGTTCGGTCAATCTGGCCCAGCTCAGAGTCTTGGCCTACTTTGGCCCAAATTACAAAATTTATCACAATATTATTCTCATGCTATTTCCAATTTCTATCATGTGAAAAACGAAAGTAACACATTATCAATCACCTAAACACTTAACAAACAACAAGCACAATATTAACTACTAATGTGACATTAATTCGTCGAGTAACTTGGAATAGTTACCTTAAGCTAGCAAAGAGACGAGTAATAACTTGAGAAAGCTTCTAAAACCCAAAATTACTCTTCATCTTCAACCACATATGAGTCACCTAAAATAATTATGTGAAAGGACGATATTAACGAATTATCGTTATATAAAATAAGAGACGGTTATTTAATTATATTTTAAATAAACCAAACTAGCGTCAAAACAATTTATAGAGACGGCCCACAAGTTATTATGACAACCTCAAACTCGGCCTAACCACCCACTACACATGGACTCAAACTCGTGACTTAGCTAGGCCACTGCCTAGGCCACGACCAGGCCACAACTAAGCTACAGCCAGGCCACAACTAGGCCACATCTAAGCTACAGCCAGGCCGCAACTGTCACCAACACTCCACCTAAACAACTACCCATCTCAGCAACTAAAACCCATGCTTGACTGTTCTAAAATCAGCCCACACAAACACGTTAAAATAGTCCCAAAACCTTGCAACAGAACATATCAAAACAACCCCACCACAGTCCATGAACAACTCTGAAAAACCTGCACAAAGTGACCTCAAAACAGCCCTAAAATAGTCCCTCATCACCCGACGAAGCAACCTACTCAACACATTATAGCGGTCCCAAAAAATACACAGGAAACCGTCCAACATCAGTCACTCTTACGCCCTAAAAACAGTCCTGAGAGGTACTATCTTATCCGTCCCAAAACTGTCCCAATGTACCTGCAAAACTGACTCAAAACAGTTCACTTCCCACCTTAAAACAGTCCCAAATACTCGTCCAAGGCCATTCCAAACCAATCCATACATGTCAGCATACACCGTCTTAAATATACCACTTACTAGCTAGCATCCCAAATGATCCCTACAGGTCAGTATACACCTTCTCAATCATCTCCACATATCAGTATACACCGTCTCAACTATACAACTGACTAATTAACATCCATAATGATGCCTATATATAATTATACACCGTCTCAATTATAAAACAGACTAACCAGCATTCGAAATAAACCTATTTTACAAGTAATATCGAGTAACCTATCATTGTTGTTGGAATATGTGTCCTCCGACAATAATGCGATCACGACTGTTGATCATGATGATCACATGTTTAAGTCTCATTATATAGAATACAATTGGGAAGTAATATTGTTACTGTCAACTGGTCAACATATATCGGTAATGATTGGCTGACTAGAGTTTGACATTACTGTCGTACGACGGTGGTGATCAGTTGATCCCCTAGGTCATACCTATAGGGCAATACTCTTAATTGATTATTTAATTAATCGTATAATGTTGCGAGTTAATTAAATTATTTGAAAATTGACGGACGATTTTGGAAGTAAAATTTACGTATCAAATTGAAATGTGATTAAATGAGATACGGTCTAAGTAATTGAATTGTTTCATTACTCGGATGAAATAATTGTTTAATGTAACAATGAAATTGAATGAATTATTATAAATACAATCTGTTGTGATTTATAAAATTGGTAAAATATTTTTGGCACAAGTAATAATGAAATTACTAAGTCGATTTTTGTATGTGACGTATTTTTATTAATACGTTGATTTTTAATATGTTAAAAATACATAACAAATTTTTGTGACATGTGACATGTGACATATTGACAATTGACAAAAATAATATGGAATCCATATTATGTAAGTGCCGAAAATGGGAGGAGCATTAGTCTAATATTGTGTTGGTTAATCATAATTAGTAAACACAATGATTACTAATAAGAGTAGGCATGCAACCCTAGTTTGCATTGTTAAGGCAAATAAGGGCATGCATTGGGTGAGCTCTCTTCCCTCCTCTTCTCCTCCCACCCGGTTTTCCAAGAGAGAATGGCAAGGGTTTTGTCTTATATTTTTCTTATACACTACTTTGATTAAGCTAGTGAATGATTCATTCTTATTGATCATCCAAAATACATTTTCTAGAGAGAATAAAAATCCCCTCTTCTTCTCTCATCAAAACCGAAAATATTCAAGTGTTAAATAATATTTTGGTTCAATTTTCTACTAGATTAATATTATACTAGTACTTATAATATTAATTAGATTAAGAGTTAAGCTTTGGGTATTAATCCTAAGGAGAGATCCTATACTTGGATCTTGTTCTTCCATCTAAGGAAAGCTCAAGAACAAAAGAAAAGGAGATTTCTTTTGTGCCCAATAAATCCGAAATCAACAATGTAAGGACATGATTTCTCCTCTATTTTATCATATGTTTGCATGCATAAAATCCTTGTTTAATTTTATGACAAATTAATTTTAACATATATGAGTATGTTAGTATGTATATAGATCTACATTTCCTTCAATCGGTATCATGAGCCACGGTTTTTGCATGCAAATCGGTTAAAAGTTTTTCCGAGTTATAAAGAATAACATATTTTTTTTTTTTTTTTTTTGGTGAAATGTGAGTGTAATATATATATATCAAAAGATAATTACAAAAGTTTATCAAGCCAACATAAGAAAAATATCATTCTACTAGACGCATTTTAATAAACCAATCTCTCTCAGCCTGTGTTAGGGTAGCTCTTTCCAAGCCTCGAACTTGTGACCTCATCTCATCCATAATCATCTTTGCCACACACTCAGGCCGTACCAAAACAGCTTCATTTTTGCTTTTGTTTCTCTGTTTCCAGACCTGGTATAGTGCACTCAACATCATAGCTGACTGCACCCCTCTTTGCGCCTTTGTTCCCGTCCTCTGCTCACACCAGTGAATCACATTCCTTATGGGGAAGTCCCACCTTGTTTGCCTGTTTAATTCTGTAATGACCCTTGTGATGTACATGCACTCAAAGAACAAGTGACCTGCAGATTCTTCATCCACTCCACATAAGTAGCACTTGTCCTCTATGTCCATACCAAAGCTCTTCAATCTAGCAACCGTGTTCAGAGCTTCATGAGCAATAAGCCACCCCAAAAATTGATGCTTGGGGATAGCCCATCCATTCCAGATTACCTTATACCAAGTGACACAAGGCCAATTCCCCTTAAACCAGTTATAACACCCAGCTGGTGTATAACCATCCTGCTGTACCTCCCATTTGCCATCTGTATATCCAGCAGCCATTTCCTCTTTAACCTTGCATATTCTTCTCCAAATCCAACTCGAATTCGTGGTAGGGGAGTACTCCATCCACGCCCGTCCCTTTAGGTAGTTATTATGTACCCAATGTACCCAAATTGAATCCCTTTTCTCTGCTACCCAGTCAACAAGCCTGCCTATCATAGCCTTGTTCCACATTTCCTGATCTTTCAGTCCTAGTCCCCCTTCTTCCTTTGGCCTACAAACAGTATCCCATCCCACAAGAGGAGATCTCCTGTAATCTGCACTATTGTCCCAAAGGAAGTTCCTGCACACTGCCTCTATTCTCTTCATTATTCCTTTGGGTATGATAAAAATGGAAGCCCAGTATGAATGCAATGAATTAAGCACACTTCTCACAATTACCAGTCTCCCTGCATAAGAAAACTTTCTTGATCCATAACCATGTATTCTTGAGCAGATTTTATCCACCAGACATTCACAATCCTGTCTTCCAATTCTGGTAGTTTGTATTGGCATCCCTAGATATTTGAATGGAATGCTCCCTTCAGTGAATCCTGAAACCTGCAAGATTTCATTCTTTATCTGTTCAGGTACATTTCTGAAATAGGCATTTGATTTTTGAGCACTAACTTTCAGTCCACTTGCTTTAGAGAAAGTAGCAAAAGATTTCAACAGCAACATGATGGAGTTGGCATCCCCCTTACTAAATAGAAGAACATCGTCTGCAAACATCAGACTGGTTTTTTGCATAAGGGGTGAAATTTGAAGTCATACTTTGAGGAAGCATATTGCAGAGTACGGGTCAAGTATTCCATACAAAGAGTGAAAATCAAAGCCGACAAGGGGTCCCCCTGCCTGAGGCCCCTCTTGCCCTGGAAGTACCCAAACAATTCTCCATTTACAGATAGGGAGTATGTAGTAGTAGTAATGCACTGCATTAGCATTTCAATAAACTCAGGTGGGAATTTGAGCTCCTCTAAAAGCTAAGAATAACATATAAAACTTGTATATTTTGTGTTATTATGATATATCACGAAATTCATCCATGCATGTTAATATTTCTGGTCCTAAAATGTTTTAGGATATTTTGGTTAATTTTACGGATTTTTATTGTTCATTTTATACAATAATGACATTTAAATATGATTTTATGAGTAAAAATGTCATTTTCGGTCTAAAATTTGCTATACTTCGAATTTTCCAGTGATTTTTGGATATGTTGTCACATATATTATTTTGAGATAACCTGTAAAATTTCATAATTTTTGGACTTGTTATGCTCGAAAAATGGATTTTTCATTATTAAATTCGGATTTAGGTGAAAAATAGGTTAATATGAGTTAAATTTCGAATCTGGTCATAGTTTTTTAATATGTTGTCACATGCAATTTTACAAGATGTGTGTAAAATAATTGGCTATAAAGAAGTCTTTTAGCATGATTTATGGATTTTTGAAGAAAAATAGCATAAATAGTGTCATTATTAGTGAAAAATTAATAAAACATAATCTATGACTTAAGGAAAATATCAAATGTTGCATTTTATTATCATTTTCAGATCTAAAATTGAAAAGTTAATGGATATAATTTTTCTCATGTTTTATGATTATTTTAGTTAAAATCGATAAACCGCAACATTGTTTTTCGGAAAAATTCGAAATTTTTAACCTAAGATTTTGAACATTATGAGTGTCATGGTATTTTTCCAGAATGTTCATGAGTTTAAATTTCAAATTTCAAATTTATTTGAAATTTTGTGATTTATTTGAAGTTTAATAGCTTATTTTGGTAATTTTGGACTATTAATGAACAATTTTAGAAATTTGAGTTAATTATGGTCAAATTGTTAGTGAAGACTAAATTTTGAGTCCTAAGTGTTTAGGGTAATTAACTAGTGCATAAATATGAATTTATGTAATTTTTGTGATTGTAAAATGTTGAAATCACGCAAATCCGTAAAAACCGAGTAATATACGATATTGGCTAATTAAAGGCGATTTAGCATAAAATGAAGCATGGTCATACATATTATAATGCTGCATTTTTCTTTATGATTGTCATAATTTTAATTTATGTAATTTTGAATTATGTATTTTTACTTAGTATGGCCTTAGATTTTAATTGGTATTTCCCGAAATGTATGGGAATATCGATTCGGTTGTAATTTTATTGTGATCTCGTATCACCGTTTTGTAATTTAATAGATTTATTTTATTTTAGTTACAAATGTATAATAGGAAATTATGTAATTTTTTATGTAATTTTATTCATTCCGGAGTTCCCAAAGACGGATTTCTTCAAGAATGGCGATACATAAAGACGGTGTTACCTCGAGATGCGTGCCACAACCGAAGTTCAAGGGGCCAATGGAGTTGGTTTCCGAATATGTAATAGTTAAAGAGTTTTTCTATTTTAGGAAAGGCCATACTAGGATTTATTTACTTTTATGCTTGCATTTTATTTTATGTCACATGCATTACTAAATCGCCATAACTAAACATGCATTGTCATTTTATCGAGTTCATCGACCGTGTCAATTAGAATTATCGTAGTTCCCCGCTTTAGTTCACTTAAAACGTGATAGATAATAAATTGACATGACCTCTCGCTAAAACAATTAATTGAGACATAGCCTTACCAAATAGTAGAAACGATGAAAACCTATTTCGCGAGGGAGTGCGCTCGGCCCCACCGGGGTACAAACCTGTTACGTAGGGGAAGTGGGTGATGAATATTAATCCACCGAATTCATGTTGATAAGGGATGTATCGGCCACACCGTGCCCAAGTTGATGTGGGTTTGGATCATGGACACATTTATTCGAAATTTGGATTGAACTCAACAAAAGTTTTTGATAAGGGATATATCGGCCCCACCGTGCCCTTGTCGATGTGTTTTGGGCTATAGATAATTGTTAATGTAAAATTATCGACCAAGAGTTCTAAAAGTAGAATCGATTAAACGTTAATCCACCGAGTTATATTGATAAAGGATGTATCGGCCCCACCGTGCCTAAGTCGATATGAATTTGGGTCTTGGAATCATTTATCTAGTTGGGTAGAGGTCACTAGAAAAATGCATAAAACTTGTTTAATTCATACATTTTACGAGTATTAATATTTATACGACATTTGTTTACTCCTTATATTTTGTTTTGTAGACCACTTCTCTTTTCTCATAACAATGGCAACACCAACACCAACCCCTAATGACACGCCTCTCGCTAGTTCGTCTTGGCTCCGATCCTTTATGGATCGATGTAAACTTGAAAAGAATGGGTCAAATTTCTCCGATTGGGATGCCCAACTCAAATTAGCCGCCGAAGGTGACGACAAGCTTCGTTACCTTACCGAGGCCTCTCCACCCGAGCCCTCCACTAGGTCCACCGCGGCCACTAGGGAAGCATATGAGGCTTACCAAAAGGAATCCGCCGCAATGAAAAATGTCTTGATATTTGCAATGGAGGCGGACCTCCAAAGGAGAGCCTTTAAAATGGGCAATGCTAATGAGATTTACTCCAAACTTGTGACCATGTTTTCACAAACTCCGCGGATCGTCCAATATGAGGCGGCCGCGGCATTCTTTGATCTCGACTTCAAAGAGGGCCAAAAGGTTAGCCCTCATGTGCTCAAACTCATGGAGCTTGTCGAGTCCTTGAAAATTCAAAAGGTTGAAATCCCCAAAGAACTCATCGTAGATAGGATTCTACACTCCTTGTCTAAAGTCAAGGCATATGTGCAATTCCGGTTGAATTTCAACATGCAAGACAAGGATGTGTCTCTTGAGGAGTTGCACAAGTTACTTGTGCAAGCCGAGAGGGACATGGGGTTAAATGTGAACCCTCCCAAAGATGTGCTTAACATAAGCACTAAGAGTAAGGGGAAGTTCAAGAAGAATGGGAGAAAGGGCAAAAAGCAAGCTCCCACATTCACCAAAGCTAAGCCTAATGATGCTAGCACTTCAAAGATCAAGAAGGGTCCTCTTGACAAATGCCATTATTGTAATGGTATGGGACATTGGAAAAGAAATTGTTCCAAATACCTTGGTGATATCAAAGCTGGAAGGATTACTCCAGTAGGTAAATGACTATCCTTCTTTTATGTTTCTAATTCAACTATGGTATTATGATGCAAAGTTGTGATAATCTATCTCCCTTTTTATTGTAAATAGGGCCTCCACCAAGCAAAGACAAAGGAAAGGAAAAGCAAGCATGAGAAACCATCAAGAAGCTAGGGATAGCTTTTATGGAGCTTTGCTTTTCATTGTCTTATTTTAAATTATGTTTTGAATTTTAGAACCTTAAGTTTCCGTGTTCGACATGGAAAGGTATTTTGGATAATGGTTTGTATTTTGGATAATGGTGACTTGGTTTGCAACCCAAGTCACCCATTTTATCAATTTATCCTTATGTTCTAAAATTCGTATTTAAATGCTTGATCTTAGAAACATAAGATTATTCACTTAAAGTGATCTAATAGACAAATATAATGACGGGTTTCATTATATGTCCACATGCTTAAGGCTTGTGTATGATCATTTATAATGTGAATTTGAGTCTAGGAACTCTCTTAAAGGTATGTCAATCACCAAGAACACATACAAAATCTAAAATATTAGTCAACCTATGAGGTAGTTCTCCTTATACTTCAAAAATCATTATTTGTGTCTCATATGCTATCTTTGAATCGGTAGTGTATTTATTCTAAAGATAGAGTGGGAGAAAAATGAGGACACAACACACAAGACGAGATTAAACTTGTGTACTTGTGTAAATGAGATCTACGCAAGAGAAGAATGATTTGCAAAGAGGTATGTCTATTTATATAGTATACCCAATGGATGAGATCTATGGTCTCAAGCAAGTTCTATATGACTAAAGAGACCACGTGAAGTAATCGAAAGAATGTATTCTTGAGATAACTACGTGAGGATACCAAAAGAAAGTTTTGGAAGAAATGACAAATGTAAAGTCTTAATAAAAGTTTTGACTAAAGCTTAGACTATTTTGTGATAAATTTTGACCTATAGTTTCAACCGAGATTTACTTAAGAGCCTAAATGAATCATAGTAATTTTCTAGTATATATATACAAGTTTTATGACTAGAAATTGCGAGGGTTGATATACCGATATCTTCAAAAGCTAAGTTAAGTACTAACCAAGCAAATGTCACTTATTAACCTCATTGTAAAAATGAAATGGTTAAACCTCCTTTCGAAAGGGCATTTCAAAGGATGTATTCTAAATATTATTTATATTTGAATAATGACATTGCTACACATCATTATGATATGTGTGAGTTAGATGTTAAAATCTTTTTAATAAGGTTAAGATGAGACCACTTCAAAATAGGTATTTTGAAGGGATATGATGAGAACATATATGGTTCTATCTTAATAACTTGGCAAATGCAATTTATATTTCAATTCCTTAAAAGTTTTGATTGAGAAGTCAATTTCGAAACATGTGGAATTGAGTGGGAGTTAGGCAATTATCATGTGAAGACATGGAATTGAGTGGGAGCAATCATCTTGAAAAAGGTTATAACTCATCACTCATTGAAGAATGACGAGCTAATACCTTCCTTCATAAAGGAAGATTTGAGTTTTCAATTCTGGATGAAAATGGACTATGATGAATCCAATTACATCAGGGATGTTGAATTAGTATTGAGATATACACATCACATCAACATTCACATAGGTTATTCATATGAATGAAAATGGAATTACCATTAGCAGTCATGGTCGTTCATAGAACCTAAGAACGGTTGATCTCATGATTATTAGTTACTAATGTTTCCGCCATTAGAATAATCATGCACATGTCCAAACATGAATCATATGCATAAGAGCATGATGATTGATTGGCAAGCCATAATAGAAACGTCATGAATTCTCAAGTAGAATCCGATGAGCGATTTCAGTGTTTGACGGAATACTCTATTATGTGACAAGAGGTTGCACATATAAATGAAATCCGAGCACATGTAAGGATTTATGAGAATCCTAAAACTTTCGAGCTAGAAAGAGAGATAAGAAGTTGTGGAAAGACACTTAGTTGAAGAAAAAGGTTGCTTAAAACTAATCTTTCCTAATAAGCTAGGACTTGTCAGAAGTGCTAGGCTAATCATCTTGACAATTTTTGTAAGATTCTACAAAACATTTACCTAGTGCATTGTGTGTGGATAGGTACTTGATCAGTACAAGTTATATCATTCACCACAAATTTGTTCGTTATGTGATAATCGATAAGAAAGTTCTTTCAAGTTAAAGAACCGAAACCAAGGTCGGGAACCTTGATGTGTACATGGTAAAATTCATGCTATGAGAGAGAACGTGGATGTGAAGGAAATTGCAAGTGTAAGAAGTTTGAACACATGGACACATGGCATGTTAAACTTCTATTGCAATCAATAAGTGTATACACTTAGGATATACATCACAAGGTTGTAATATGATATTGACTACCCGAGTGTGATGTTGACATTTGTCGTTTGAGTTATTATTAACTCACCTTATACTTTGTTACATCCGAACGGGTTGTGAAGACAATTGAACCCCGTTAAAGTGAACGCGGATTAACATAGTATTTGCCCATAGTTACTTATATGAGGTGACGTCTCGAAGTGACTAGAGTGTGATGCGATTGATGGCAAGTTCAAGTGCCATAGAGTCATATGAAATGACTAGTCGATCACATAGGCAGATTGTTAGGAACATTCTGTCGGGCCTAATGACCGCTTATAGAGTTCTGGCAAATTTATATAGCCTGGTCGTGGCGAGAGCTACTATAGTATTCAAATGAGTCGATTCTTTTGACTAAAGACTATTCACCTACGATGGCACAGTTTCAGATTAACTTTGATTTGTGTTACTACGACCTTCGTAAATGGGGTCAAATGGGCATATTTTGGGTTATGATGGTTGTGGCTAGTCGAAGGGAATGAGTGCGATAGGAATTGTCCACCCCTAGTCAGGGTTATAACAATATTTCAGGGCCACTCGAGGAGTAATGAACTGGAAATGCGTGGCCACGCTCGGAAGGTATCCAGAGTGGATAAATCCGGTCAATCAGTTATTCTCCAGATCGAGGAAACCACTTTCGATATGATCACTTGCAAGAACGACCTGAAAGACACCTTGCATTGAGTGGGAGATAGTAATAGGACAAGAGAATTGGTGACGCACACTTGTCGAGGACAAGTGGGAGATTGTTGGAATATGTGTCCTCCGACAATAATGCGATCACGACTGTTGATCATGATGATCATATGTTTAAGTCTCAATATATAGAATACAATTGGGAAGTAATATTGTTACTGTCAACTGGTCAACATATATCGGTAATGATTGGCTGACTAGAGTTTGACATTACTGTCGTACGACGGTGGTGATCAGTTGACCCCCTAGGTCATACCTATAGGGCAATACTCTTAATTGATTATTTAATTAATCGTATAATGTTGCGAGTTAATTAAATTATTTGAAAATTGACGGACGATTTTGGAAGTAAAATTTACGTATCAAATTGAAATGTGATTAAATGAGATACGGTCTGAGTAATTGAATTGTTTCATTACTCGGATGAAATAATTGTTTAATGTAACAATGAAATTGAATGAATTATTATAAATACAATCTGTTGTGATTTATAAAAATGGTAAAATATTTTTGGCACAAGTAATTATGAAATTACTAAGTCGATTTTTGTATGTGACGTATTTTTATTAATACGTTGATTTTTAATATGTTAAAAATACATAACAAATTTATGTGACATGTGACATGTGACATATTGACAATTGACAAAAATAATATGGAATCCATATTATGTAAGTGCCGAAAATGGGAGGAGCATTAGTCTAATATTGTGTTGGTTAATCATAATTAGTAAACACAATGATTACTAATAAGAGTAGGCATGCAACCCTAGTTTGCATTGTTAAGGCAAATAAGGGCATGCATTGGGTGAGCTCTCTTCCCTCCTCTTCTCCTCCCACCCGGTTTTCCAAGAGAGAATGGCAAGGGTTTTGTCTTATATTTTTCTTATACACTACTTTGATTAAGCTAGTGAATGATTCATTCTTATTGATCATCCAAGATACATTTTCTAGAGAGAATAAAAATCCCCTCTTCTTCTCTCATCAAAACCGAAAATATTCAAGTGTTAAATAATATTTTGGTTCAATTTTCTACTAGATTAATATTATACTAGTACTTATAATATTAATTAGATTAAGAGTTAAGCTTTGGGTATTAATCCTAAGGAGAGATCCTATACATGGATCTTGTTCTTTCATCTAAGGAAAGCTCAAGAACAAAAGAAAAGGAGATTTCTTTTGTGCCCAATAAATCCGAAATCAACAATGTAAGGACATGATTTCTCCTCTATTTTATCATATGTTTGCATGCATAAAATCCTTGTTTAATTTTATGACAAATTAATTTTAACATATATGAGTATGTTAGTATGTATATAGATCTACATTTCCTTCAATTGTTACCTTTTTCCGATTGAACTAATCATTTATGACTAACAAATCTTCTACCAGCCCGTCTATTTTAGTACATACAACCGTCTTATAATAAATAAAGCTGAAAATATAAATGGGTTTGTAGAAATACATAACGAAAAAGAATTTTACTTACATCGGAATGACGAGAACGACGAGAGGAGCGCTATGGAACAAAAATAGTTGAAAACGGATAAGGAACGAAGCACCGACGTTAAACTAACGATCAAATTTTGAAAAGGGAAAAAGACTCGCCAGAAGAAGAAAAAAAAAGAATGAAGAAGAAGAAATGAGACGTGAGTTTGTGAAATGAGACAGCAGCCTGCTAGCCTGCTATTTATTATACGTATCTTTCTTCATCGTTAAGTAATTTCACTCGTTTTTAAAACCGTCTTGAGTTAATAAAATCGGTTTTAGTAAAAGTTTCAGTAATAAAACGGAATCAATAATAAATAAATTTAGTGAGTGAAAATAAAATAAACTCAGCTAGTTAACGTAAATAATACAATATCAGCTTGAATCGGAATTATTAGCGATTTTTACGAAACTAACGGATATTAATAAAAATTGCTAATTTAGTGAAATAAGCTCAAAATAGCTAATTGGACGGTTTTGTTCCCAAAATCCATCTCGGGTTCACTTAAAACAACTTTCATAAAGACTCGTAAAGAAACGGAAATTATTAAAAAAATAAACTCGAACTAACTTCAATAAACTCGAACTAACTTTAAATAAACTTATTAATGATTATTAAAATTAACGTATCGAATTATGATGAAATTAATTAATTAGCTAAGCATATATATATATATATATATATATATATATATATAAATCGTTAAATGATGTAATTAAATTCAAAATAGCAATTAAAAGAATTTTATCCAACTTAATAAAATACGGGGCGTTACAACTGGAGTCTCTTCTTTGGACCTGACACGGTCGGTTCGCGTTCCTGGCTTGGAATTTATGATTTTTATCTATCCTGAGACGTTGATGAGACAAGTAGGCCTGAAGCAGAAAATTCTGAAGATTGATACCGTCTCTCAAACTGCATCGACACATACTATAGAGACTTGCCAGGAGTGGGCAATTAGATAGGCTCAAAGGAACATGTGGTTCATACCATTTCGTACTGGCTCTTTTTGGGTATCTGACTCCTACTTGCAATGGAGGAAGGCTGGCACACCTGAAGAACGTGAGAAATTGAGGAAGCGCGAGTCTGTTGACTACAAGATTCACGAGGTGTCAAAAGAGAATCAGAAGCACTTGACTGAGGAGGAAGAAGAGGCTAGATTCCGAGTCGTTCATCCATCGAAGAAACCGAAGACCGCTCATGCCGTAGAGATGGGGGTGGATGGCAGGCCTAGACCGCGAAAGGGACCTTTGGTGATTAGGTCGGAGATAGCACATGAGCGCCCGGCTCGAGGTCGAGTGAAAAAGTATGACAAAAATTACAAAGGCAAAGAGAAAGTGGAAGAATACCCTTAGTCGTACTACTATTTATTATTATTATTTAAGTTGTAATAAACAGTGGGGTTTTTAGAATCCTAGCCTAGCATTTAGTTTCAGCATTCATATTATTTGGCATATTATTATTATTTATGGAACAAATGAATAAAAGATTTATTAGTTAAGAAACTATTATGATTTCATTTAATTATTCTTGTCGAATTTCAAATGCAAATGCAAATGTCCTTTTATTTACATTTTGAAATAATGGGTTGTATCCTGTGAAGGATTGCCTACGTATTCATTAAAAAAATGAAATCAAACCATGTGCGTAGTTGGAATGAATGTAAAAGAATAATTGTTCGAAGCAAGAGCCTGTGCGAACTAGAAAATAAGCATGAGTTGTACTTACTCCTACAATACAATTTAATTTATTTGATGACGTGAGGATGTCGAAATGTCAAAACGCAAGAGCATAGTGACATAAGTTTTCTTTCAGCGGGCAAGGGGCCGTTTTTTTTATTTTGTGTCGCATGAGCGACACGTGAGTGTTACGCGAGGCGCGTTTCCTATCCTATGCTAAAGGTAGTATCGTTTCAGTTGGTCTAGGTTGGTTGGGTCAGCAAATTCATTCCCGTCTAGGTTTGTAATCCTAACCGCACCCCAGAGAGTATGGAGTTGACTAAGAAAGGGTCGGCCCTGTTGGGTTTAAACTTTCCACGAGGATCGACAGGTAGGAAAGCTTTGACTGATTTGAGCACCAAGTCTCTTTCTTTGATGTTCCTGGGCATAACCCGTTTGTTGAAGGGTCGTTTGATACGTGCCTGATATGTTTGCACATTATGTAATGCGTGCAGCCTTCGTTCATCCAATAGGACGAGTTCTTCATAACGATTCCTATTCCATTCAACTTCTAGGATTTGACTTTCGATCAAAATGCGTAAAGACGGGATTTCTAGTTCCACAGGTTGCACAACTTACATGTCAGAGGTCAGAAAGAAAGGGGTAGCCCCAGTGGGCGTCCTAACTGATGTGCGATAACCCCATAGCGCGAAAGGTATTTTGCTAGGCCAATCCCTATAATTGTAGATCATTTTCTTGAGGATCATAACGACGTTCTTGTTAGCTGCATCTACCGCGCCATTAGTTTAAGGTCTATAAGGCGAGGAATGGTGGTGCTTGATCTTGTACTTGACTAGTATTTGTGCAGCTTCAGCTTGGAAATGTGACCCATTGTCGCTGATGATCTCATGTGGAAAACCATATCGACATATGACATATGTTTGTATGAACTTTGCCACATGTTTAACTGTAAGAGTAGTATAGGATGCTGCTTCGACCCATTTAGTAAAATAGTCGATAGCTACCAAAATGAAACAGTGACCTCCTGTTCCAGGTGGGGTGATTTTCCCAATGATGTTGATTTCCCAAGCGGAAAACGGCCAAGAAGAGGTCATGGTGTAAACCAATGAGGGAGGAACATGTTGCACATTCCTGAAGATTTGGCAATTATGATAATGTCTGACATATTTGATACAATCTGACTCCATTGTTGTCCAGTAATATCCTAGACGTGTTATTTTCTTTGCCATCATTGGTCCACTCATGTGAGGACCGCATTCCCCATTGTGAACTTCTTTCATCACTTTTTTTGCCTGTGAATGATCAAGGCAACGCGGGACTACACCAATAGGTGTTCTTCTGTATAATTATCCTTGCATGAAGAGGTATTGAGAGGCCAATAGGCGTATGACACGTTGTCCTCTCTTATCCACATCCGGTGGATAGGTACCATTGAGCTTTGAAGTTTAAAATGGCTTGAAACCAGGGTTCCCCTGGGCTTTCTTCTTCATCTGTAATTTGATGTACATAGGCTGGCTCTGACCGCCGTTCGATGCATAAAGGCATTTCTAACATGTTGTCTGGCATATTAATTAAAGATGCAAGTTTTTCAAGAGCGTCTGCAAATTGATTCTCCTCACGAAGTAAGTGTAGATAGGTGACTTGATCGAAGGATTGGGCAACCTGGTCTATCCTAGCCTGATAAGGCGCTAGACTTTCACTTCAAATTTTCCAGGATCCTTTAATTTGGTTGATGATCAAGGATGAGTCTTTGTGGACTCGAAGGTTCTTAATGCCTAAACTTATTGCCGCTTGCAGACCAATGAGACAAGCTTTCATATTCTGCTGCGTTATTTGTCACCTCGAAGTCGAGTTTTACAGAGAGAGGTGTATGCTCGCCTTCAGGAGAAATGAGCAACACTACTATTCGAAATCCTCTTAGGTTTGATGCTCCATCAAAATAAAGATCCTAGGAGTCCACACTAGTTTGTAGGATGTCCTCGTCTTGAAATGACCACATTTCTATTGCTTGAGTCTCATTAATGGGATTGTTTGCGAAGAATACGACAACAGCGCACCCCTTTATAACCTTTAGTGGTACGTATTTGAGATTGAACTCTAAGAGCATGAGGGTCCATCTTGCCAATCGACCATTGAGGACGGGTTTCTCGAAGAGGTACTTGACGGGATCCATTTTAGAATACACCTTGACAGAATAGCTAAGCATGTAGTCGCGTAGCTTCTTTATTGCCCACACAAGAGCGAGGCATGTCTTTTCGAGAGGTGTGTACTTAAACTCGTATTCTATGAACTTCTTACTAAGGTAGTAGATAACTGTTTCTTGCTTTCCAACAGTTTGCGCAAGCATAGCCCCCATGGCTGTATCAGTTACTGGGAGATATAAATCAAGCGGTTGATCTCGTTGAGGAGGCATTAGCACTGGTGGTTTGGCTAGTATCTCCTTGATCTTATCAAATGCTTTCTGACAGTTGTCGTCCCATATGGTGTGATCTGTTTTCTTGAGCTTTTCGAAAATGGGTTCGCAAATCATAGTAAGCTTTGATATGAATCGGCTTATATACTGTACTTTGCCCAAAAATCTTCTAACCTCCTTCTCTCTCTGGGGCTGCAGCATTTCGATTAAAGCTTAGATCTTAGATGGATCAATTTCTATTCCTCTTTGACTGACGAAGTATCCCAGGAGTTTGGCTGACGTTACCCCGAATGCACATTTCTGAGGATTGAGTCTCATATTGTACTTGCGCAATCTTAGGAAGAATTTGCGAAGGTTATCAATATGCCCTTTCCTATCCTTGGACTTAAAGATCATATCATCGACGTATACTTCTAATTCTTTATGCATCATGTCATGATGCAAGGTGATTGCAGTTCGTTGATATGTAGCTCCAGCGTTGATTAACCCGAATGGCATAACTATATAACAAGAAGTGCCCCATTGAGTAACGAAAGTTGTCTTATGCATGTCTTATATGGCCATTTTGATTTTATTATACCCTGCATATCCACCCATGAAGGATAAAAATTCGTGATCTGTTGTATTATCTACCACTATGTCGATGTGTGGTAGAGGGAAGTCGTCTTTGGGACTTGCTTTATTTAAGTCTCTGGAATCAACATAAACTCGGATTTGCCCATCCTTTTTGGGTACGGGGACTATGTCAGCCACTAAGTATGAATACTCGGAAACTTTGATGAACCCGGCTTTGAATTGTTTATCGACTTCTTCTTTGATTTTAAGAGCTCATTCGGTCCTCACTCGACGAAACTTCTATTTCACGGGTTTGAAGCCTGGTGTGTTTGGAATTCGATGTTCTGCAATATCAGTGTCGATTCCTGGCATGTGTTTGTAAGACCAAGCGAAAATGTCCTTGAACTCGTGTAGGATATCGATGAAACTTGACCTTTCAGTTGGGTTTAAGGTCGTCTTATCCTAAGTTCTTGGGGTTCTAGTTCGGTTCCTACATTGATGGATTCGGTGTTCTCTATAACTGGTGCCCCTTCCCCCTCTTGTAATATTTCTTTAACTATATGAGGAGGTAAATCGATTGAGTCTATGTCAGGATCGTCCTCATTATCATCGTAAATAGAATTGCATTCATAATAACACAAAGAGTAAGCAGAATCTGATTTATTCATATTAAGTTTTGAAAAGAGTTGAAACAAATAAGCCATCTGTTCAGTAGTCAGTGGCGGTAGAGGGACAGCTGCCGGGACATTTCCTAAGCTGCTGTAACTACTCGATACTATGCTTGGAGAAACAAGTGGAAGGGGAGAAACGACAGGAGAATACTCTCTAGCAACTTCTCTAGACTCGGACTCTGGTTCCGACTCCGACTCCGACTCATATTAGTTGTCTTCATATTCTCCTTTGAACATCTCTTCTTCTTTAGTGGTGAGCTTGATGAGCCTTCTTTGGTTTTTAGTCGACTTGATATACTTTCTCCATCCTTTCTGCTAATTTGAATTCGTTTCGGTGATCAATGATGTGGGGTTGAAATGGTCATCTTGAAATAACATGGAAATGATCCCCATCCGTACGACTTTCGGCATTTTTGATCAAGGGAAGATCCTGGAGGTAGACATATTCATTTCCATCTTCCCATATTCCATTGACTTCCTCCTTCGTTGAAGAGATAAAGTGTAAGCAATCCAAAATGAGTTCTTCATTGTGATCATCAGAACTCCAAGAGGATTCTGAGTATTGTTAAGCTTACCTCCGGGAGGTATAGGTAAACGACCATCTTCAATCATATATTAAAAGACATGTTTTAGTTTAAAGCATTTCTCTGTATCGTGTCCCTTACCTCTATGATACTCGCAGTACGCATTTTCGTCCCAGAATTTAGACTTCTTTTCTGGGTCAGGTGTAGGTCCTATGGGTTGGAGCTTACCTTGTTTCATCAATCTCTTTAGAGCATTGGAGTATGTATCACCAATGTTTGAGAACTTCCTTTGTGGGTTATTTCTCTTTGATGATTCGACAAGTTTAACCTCATCAGTCTTGCTAATAGAGCCATAAGAACGATTCGTCAAGCCTTGATATGCACGACCTACCGTTTTGGACAAGAGTCCTTTACGGATGTCATATTCAATTATTGTCTCTAGCACAGTCAAATCTTTGAAAGACTTTATGTTTTGATACCTCAAATGGTTTGCATAAATGGGTCTCAAATTATCCACGAACGTTTCCACAAGGGTAGCTTCATCTGGACGCCCAACAAGTTGTGTGCTAGTCTTCCTCCACCTACTTAGGAAGTCGGTGAAGCCTTCTTTTCATTTTAGGTAAGAACCTCTAAAGTACGCATATTGACTTGGATCTCAGCATTATCCGCGTATTGCTTATTGAATTCAATTACGGCATCATCCCAAGTGACAATCTTCTTGTGTTCCAAAGAGTAGAACCATTGCTTCGGAATGGTGTCGAGAGATGGAGGAAAGATCCTTAGGAACATCTCAGGTTTGATGCCTTTGATAGACATGTAGTCTTTGAAAGCAAGAATGTGGTTCAAAGGGTTTTCATGTCCCTTAAACTTTGGGATGTCAGTCATGTTGAAGTTGGTTGGCAATTGCGCATTCACGGCCTTATACTTGCGATTATTCTCCCTGTAGATGTCATCTCCCTTAAGGTACATTAGTTGCTTCTCCAAGTATTGGAGTCGCTTTTTAGCTTCAGTAGGACCTATTGGAGGGTTGGTTTCTTGTTGTCCAACAAAGGGTGGAAGGTTATCATGCACGATCTTGCTAGGAATATCATTTTCTGCAGGAGGGATTCTAGTTTCCACAACAACAATTCGGCCTTCAATAGCGTTGAGGCGATCATAAGCTTGGTCATGGCTTGTTTGGCCACGGATTAACGCAGCTAGAATTTGATCATTACCATTTTGGGGTTGACCACTAGCCCTCGTGGTGCTAGTTTCAGGCATCCTGGAAACTGGATAAGAGATCGATAATGAATCAAAACACGATCGACCATTATAGCACACTTACTCAAAGAAAAGACTCAACTTGTGAAGTGGGAGTGTTCCACTGTGTTAAGTGAGGTTTGAAAATGACAAAGTCTTGAAATGTTTATTTGTCCTAGGCAACTGTTGTGTAGCTGTAGGAGTGCTGACTCAAGGTGAGGTTTTGAAATGGGTTTTGAGGCCCGAATTTTGACTGGAGATTTGGACAGAGTTTTGACTCATTTTGCGCTAATTTCGGCCATTTTTGAAAATGTTTATATTTTGAAGAAGGATTTTTATTTTACAATATTTCGTCATGGTTTTGTTTAGAAATGGTGATCACATATGATACAAGCATTCATACATGCATTATAACGGTGTGCTGAGTGCATTTATAAGGGTTTTGGCTTAAAAGGTGGGTTGCCATACCAAGCAATTAAACCCTGGTCTATGGAGTGGTCCGTGCCAAACATGAGTAAGGCTGGTTCCTAATCCATTTCCTCGAGTAGTGAAAGCCCTTGATAGAAACAGAAGTATGCACCACGGTATGGTTAACGTCAATCGCTATCTATCTTTAGGCCCAGATAAGAATTTGGACCGTCGAGACGGGACAATTGGTCGAATGGGTTGGGTTGGGCCTAGGAAGGCCGAATAAAACGACTTAAGAAGGTCGAGTAATGAAAACCGACAACTGTCTCCTATAAACGATTCTCTAACCTTGTTCAAGTTTCACTCTTGGCAACACGTAAGTGTATTTCTCCCCAGCGGAGTCGCCAAACTGTGGACATGGGCGACGGGGGCGCTTGGGACAAGCGTTTGCATTTGTGTAGTCTCTACCAATTTTTATGGGTACACTACTACAAATGAGCACTTAGGCCACGACTAAATTCGTGGCGCAAGTGTTAAATTTATGTGGCTAAATCATTTGGCCACGGGAATATCTTCTGTAACGCAAGTGGCCGTGGCAAAGAGATAGCCACGAGAAAAACGAGAACGTGGCTGTTATTAAATTTTTGGCCACAGATTCTCTCGTGGCTAATAACTCCCGTGGCCAAAAAATAATTCCCGTGGCAAAAAATATATATGAAAATTAAATAAATAAAATGTTAAATAATTTTTTTTTTCACGATCGATATTTTATCATATATGGAATCGTGACAATGTCGGTCAATCTCGGTACTGGTTTCGCTAGTTAACTCGATTCATTTGAACGTTCTTTGGTTTCACCGGTCATCCATTCACGCGCATCAAAGAGGCTTCCCAGGAGGTCACCCATCCCAACACTACTCTCACCTGAGCACGCTTAACTGTAGAGTTCTTTTGATGTGTTACCGAAACTAAAAGTTAACTTTGTTGATATAATTAGTACTTTGAATCTTTTTAAGTTTATTTTTTTTCTTTCAAAATTTACCTTTAGTACTATTTAATTACAAAAATATTACATGATTTAAAAATTTTTGCTGGAAAAACATTATTTTGGACAAAACAATCAAATTTTCAATATTACCCTCCCGACTAATGATTTTGACGTCATTTTTTTGTCCAAGTTAGCAAAACCATTTTCTCTAAAAAGTAAACTTATTCGTTTTTCCTAAAAAAAATTTATTTCTTTAATTTATCGACATTCTTATTTTCATTCCTCTTGTACTCATTTTTTCGTATATTTTTTACGCTAATGTTATTGTATGACCACCGTACCTACGATATGAAAAATTAACCATTTTTCGATAAAATAATGACCACTTTTTATAACTTAAGGTCTTTCCATATTGAACTTTGGGTAAATTGATAAAAATTACCAACTTTAGTCATCTTTTTCATAATCAATACCAACATAATCAATAATTAGTAATCAATACCAAAATATTAACTTTTTTCTACGATAGGTACCAACTCGCCTTCTTACTCTAATTTTTTTCCTACTTTAAAAATGTTTTCATCTAAGAGAGGGATTTTGGAAGTGGGTGAGTGGAGATTTGTGTTAAGTTCATATACCTATTATTAGACTCTTCTAATAGTGAACTAATTAACATATTAATGTGAGTTCATTAGATCTAGTGCATGCATAACTAAATAAGTGATTAAATGAGAAAAACAATGTCCTTTACATTGTTATATGGCTCGAAATAATGGGCACAAATAAGGTCACCTTCCTTATTTGTTCTTAAGCTTAAATGTAATGGATGATCCTCATTGTAGAGATCCTCCTCTTAATTGCACCCAAAACAAATCCCTTAAACTAATATATTAATTAACTAGATTAATACACTAGTATCCTCAAAATGATTCTAATAATATTCTTATTACTACACTAGTAATCTAATATTGTGATTAGAATTTAGGATGAACAATCTTTTGATTTTCTAAAACTAGTTTAGAGAGAAGTGGGAGAGAAGGAGAATATGAGATAATGCATGTGAATGAATGTAGAGTAAAAATGAGAACAAATCTCATCATAAGAGAGGAGTGTGGCCGGGTAGGGCAATGAGTAAATGCCCAAAATTGGCATCTCCTTTTGCCTTTACTCTTATCCAAAATGTAGGCGTGTAAGCTAGTATGTAATATCCATGATGATATGCACTTTATCACATAAAATAATATCATCCTCACTCCTTACACCCTCCATTTCGGTCCATATGCATAAAATGGACTACCATTTAATTTTGTCAATTTGTTACTTGTCACACAAAATGTCACATGTAGTATGTTACATGTTATTAATTAATTTTAATGCATATTTATCAAATAAATATCATTTTATAAATTAATTAAATTACATACAACAAATTGACTAGTGATTTTTGATCACATAAATAAAATGGGTCATATAATTATAATTCACAACATATTGTAATTATAATTAACCATTCATTCTTATCTCAATTGTTTCACAAACAATAATCGATTTTAGTAATAAAGTATTTCAATTACTAAAATAAATCTTATTTAATCAAATTACAATAAGATATAAATATTCTCTCCCACAAATTGAATTGTTCAATTTTAAGTAATTTATTAACTTTTATCGTCATACAGTTAATCAATTTTTCTATTAAGGGAGTTTGTCCTATAGGTGTGACCTTAAGGGATCAACTGATCACCACCGTCAAACGACAGTAATGTCAAACTCTAGTTAGCCAATCATTACTGATTAATGTTGATCAGTTGACTATATAAATGAATCATCCCTTACGTATTCTTAATATGAGATTTGATTATGATATTAAATCATGTGATCGCACTATTGTCGAGGACACATACTCCAACAATTTATACTTGAATGATGGCTTTTTGGACTTTTTCAAGTAGGTTGAGATTAGATTTTTAGGCGACCTAGTACCGATCGTAGAAAAAAGTTAATATTTTGGTATTGATTACTAATCATTGATTATGTTGGTACTGATTATGAAAACGCGTGCTTATATTGGTACTGTCTATCAATTGATTTGTGGGAGATCATTTTTTTTCTTTCATTTCTGAGCGCACTTATTTTATTTAATCAATTTTGTAATCTAATTGTCGTTTTTTTTTCAATACTAAAAAAAAAAAAAAAAAAAAATTCCCAAACTTTTTTTTCTCACCAAGTTTAATTTTATATCAAATTCAAATTTTTCTATAAATATCTTACAAATAAAGTTGTAAATCAAATTTTGAATAAACCAATTTGACATGTAAATTTTAGATTTATCAAAGATAGATGATAAATAACTTATTTATTTAATTTTATATGCTATGTCTTTAAATGTGATACGATCATTTAAGATTATTATTTAAGATTATAATGTTTTAATTAAAAATTTAAAAGATATTCAAGACT
Organism: Silene latifolia; assembly: GCF_048544455.1. NCBI lineage: Eukaryota > Viridiplantae > Streptophyta > Magnoliopsida > Caryophyllales > Caryophyllaceae > Silene > Silene latifolia. Next base: position 93,378,383 of record NC_133533.1, read on the forward strand.
CTAATAAACAGAATTATATATTAAAACAAATTTCTTAAATTAGAAATGTTTTGAAAAACCTGCAAAATATAATTGTGATTTCTAAAAGAATAAAAAAATTTAGACGATAAACTTTTCTTTGCTTGCATATAAGTTTATAAAATTTTAAAATTTCTTATTAAGGTAAATAAAACAATAAAAAAATATTAATTAAATTAATCAAAATGTTTGCAAAATTTTATATTTAAATGAATTTTTATATTATTTATATTTGATTAAATTTCTTTTAGATTTTAGGTTTGCCTTAACATGAAAATATCTTAATTTAAGACAGAAAAGATACTCGCCACGGGAGTTTGTGAGTTCGTGGCGAATTTTTTTTTTTGCCACAGAACAATTCGTGGCTAATCAAAATTTTGTCTCGGGTGTGACATAGTTCGTGGCTAAAATGATTATTTGCCACGGGTGTAGCCTATTTCGTGGCGCAAGTGACTTTTTGCCACGGGAAAAGTTATCCCGTGGCATAATTTTTTTTCCAAAATAATGAATAAATTTTTCCTGTGGCTAAGCATAATTTAGCCACGAATTATAAATTCTCGTGGCATAATTCGTGGCGCAAGTGACAATTTGTTGTAGTGGTAATTGGAACCGTTCGAATACCTCGTGTCATGTCAAGACACAAAGTAGTGGCATGAACACAAAGAACTCCTTACCCTTAGCATTCTATGTCTGGAATGACCCTCGTGGATGCCAATGAACATGGATGTTCATAGAGATCTGGAGTAAGGGGTGAGGGTACGTATTAGGAAGTCCTTTTACTGAACACCTAGTCCCGCCTCGATAGCGGCCTCTACTAATGATTACTGAACATCCAACGTTTTAAACCTAACACGTGAGAATTAACTAAGTGGGTGGACAAGTAATTAGCACTCATTAATGTCGAGTTAGGGTCTAGATTAATTTCATGTGAAGAGCAAGTAAATAAATCATCCATAATAAGATACAATAAATAAATAAATTGCGATAATTAATTACAATGAATTACAATGATTTACGTCAAAAATATATTTAAGATGGATGACTTGACGAAAAAGGAAGGAAAACAAAATATAGAAAGATTATGAGGTGATATTACAGCTAATAATCGATTAATTACGAAATTAAGAGATTAGGGACACGGCAAGAACGGAGTTCAGGGCAGAATTAACCCCGGAACAGGCGCAACATTGCTGCGTCCCTTGGAACAGGCGCAATGGTCACTGCGTCTGTTCCTGACGTGAGTTCATGCAGTGAAGTTAGAACTGTGAATTATTAATATTCGTTGATGAATTTAATGATTTATTATCGATATTTGACTCAAGTGAAAGTGATTTAGCATATTACTAACATATGAAACCGTCATAAAAGCAATAAAAACGAGTTAAAACGAATTAAAAACAAATTAAGACGAATTTTTTTAAATTAGGTTAAATTACGAACGTGGAAACAATTTTGAAAGATGAGTCAAACTGGAAATAAATGATAAAAACATGTACAGAGACGAATCTCAGAAACTTGATATGAACAAATCGAGTCTCTAAAATCTGGGTTTGATTTAATGGCGAAAACCCGCAAATATCGATTATAAGGGATTTAAACCGTAAAACAAAGCATAATTATTATGAATATGTATCAAAAGATTATTATGTATGAATGAAAGAAAGAAAATAAGAAATAGGAACAATATGAAGAATTAACCGAGGGCCGAGGAAGAAGATAAAAGGCAGGAACTGCGGCAGCCTCTGAAATAGGCGCAGCAGATGCTGCGACTCTTCGAAGTGGCGCAACAGTTGCTGCGTTTCTTCTCGACGTCTGCCCACTGTTAATTCGCAAAAATAATTTAATAAAAGGGTTTTATAAATCGATTTTAAACATACTTTTGATGTAAATCTTACACTAATTGATACAAAAATAAAATACAATAAAAAAGATGGGATTTACACCCTCAGACTTACATGTTTGACGAAACGAGATAAACTAAGTTAACTTATAGTGATTGCTCGACTCAAATGTATGTAGAAAGTGACCTCGTAAGAGGATTTAGATTAAATTGACTGATGCGTAGTGGTCAAATTGGTCGGTCATACAACATGACTGGAACTCAGAATGATCTGAGCTTACGTGGTCGATTGATCAAGCACGTAGGGATCGGATGGCCAGAGCACGGTCTTAGAATGCAAAGGGAGAAGAGAAGGGCGGACACTCGCGTGAAAAATATGTGGAACGAAGGTCCTTATTTATACTAAACAATATGAAGAGTTATGGAATGACTCAAACATTGGAAACAAATCACGGAAAAATCTGAGAATACGCAGAAAAGAGCTGGGGAAGAGGCGCAGCAGGTACTGCGTCTTTTCCCCAGAGGTTTCCTCCTGCGGAAGAAAGAATTCCGCGTTTCCTTTCGAGATATATTTTAACAAAAGATATAAAATTAATTTATGAAATAAATATCCGGAATCTTCTAGGACATTCTGACTCAACATTTTGAACGGTTTCTGTAATACTAAGATTTTCTATGTCTTTGGGTACTCTATCGAGTGGGACTTACTCTGTCGAGTAAGTATGTTTTTATACGAAACTGTAGTCTGCCTTATGGGTACAAGTATGTGTGGCACTCTATCGAGTAAGTCACTTACTCGATCGAGTAAGTTGGTCTTACGGGTTATTTTAGCCGGGTTTTGTTAATAACGTGTGATTAGTATTTAAGGGTTCCGTCACCCTTTTTAATCAGTTTTAAATTTTCTAAAAACCTTTTATAGAGAAGAAGAAGTTATGTAGCTTTCATTCATCGCGTTATTAGCAAATCCCAAGGGCTAGGATCGTCCGATTGTCTTGTTCTTTACACCGTTGTGTTCATCGCGTTAAGGTAAAGATTCTTGTATAATTTATGTTATGTTTTGTTGAGTTTCTTTGAAACCCTAATGGGTATTGTTGGGAATTTTGGGTGATTTGTATGATTGTGGTGGTAGTTGTATGTATGCATGTTATAGGAGGAGGATTCGTAGAGGAGACTTTCTGATTAGCTTCTAGTTCGTCTGTGGTGATTGCATTTCAGGTAGGGTTTCTGTACTCAGTATTGGTTACATAGTATTGTTGGTGATTGTTGTTGTTATTGTTGATTCGTTATCGTATTGGTATTGGTTTTGATAATTGTTGATTGTGTAAGGTGATTGTTGTATAACTATCTGTGATCTTCGGGGTGCGTCCCTGGCTGAGTGGAGTCACTTGCGGGAGTGGCTTCACGCCCTTGATTCGCCTTATGCGGAACCCACCACGGAAGGGATGTGCACATTAATGAACATGGGTTTATCGCTCGAAGGAGATGAGCGGGGCTTAGGTGGGAACGGCTGCAGTCCCCCACTGGCGGCAAGGAGTACTTGTTGTGATGGGTACTCTGACAGGGCTACACAATGAAGTGTGTAGTCATATGTGTGGAGATGAGATGGAGCTGTGGTGATTGAGTTGTGCTGTTTGAGTTGTTTGTAATACTATTTCTTTGCAGCTGTTGTTTTATGAAATCAGTACTGACCCCATTTAATTGTTTTAAAAACTGTGGTGATCCATTTAGGGGTGGTGAGCAGTTATTGAGCAGGTATGATTGATGTGCATGAGATAACTGGGTTGAGTCATCACGAGCTGCTTTAGAAGTCTTCCGCTGTGTCGAACGTTGTTCTTTAGCTAGTTGGTTTAACTTTTGAGAACCTTTGTATTTTCTTTTATCAGTTTCGGTTTTGGCTGTATCGCTTTAAACTTTATTATTATTATTATTAAAATACGTTTCGTTATTATCTATTTGATTATCATTGCCTCAGGTAACCGAGATGGTAGCATTCTCATGCGTTAAGTGGTCCTGGTAAGGCACTTGGAGTATGGGGTGTTACAAAGTGGTATCAGAGCGACGATTTTGAAACCTGTAACTAATGAACCTAATGAACATAGGGAGTCAAACTAAAATGAACCCGGGTAGGATTTGTTACGAGCTAATGCAAAGACTTGGGAGACGTCCTAAAGTCGCGAACTCGCCTACAACTTTAACCGGTCACTATGAGGTGTCATGGCTATGTGTTTACTAATGTTCTATTGCGAATGTTGGATGATATGTTGTATGGACGTGTGTTATATGGTTGAATGGAGGTGTGGTGGAAAAGATGAAAGTAATTGTTCATGATAACATGAATCGTGGTGGGGATCTCTACTAGTTACTAATGTTTATATGCATCTGATTGGATGAATAAATTGTATGAATACGTGTATGAATATGATCTATGAATTTGTTTAAAAACATGAAGTAAGGAATTGCATGAAAATATGAAATTCAAAAAGAACATGTTTATGTGATGGAAGTGGATTTCCTACTTTTTCTATGTTAGTGACATGTGAATAGGGGATTTTATGTCGTATATTATGTTATTGTTGTACGTAAAGTTATAGAATAAAAGCTTGTGGGTAATTCATAATTGACAAGTTAAATAATATATGTCCATGATGAATGTTGTTGCTTGGCTTTTCAAGATAGTAACATGCGATTAGGAATACTAGTTTTCTGAGTATTGAGTTGTTTTTATCGATTTTGTTGTTGTTTAAGTTGTTTGGATGTAAAAATCAAATAATTATGTTGTCTGATTACAGCAAACTTGTCTTTAAATTTTTATAACTTAAGGTACATAAATGATTTTGATGTGATTCCAATTGGAGGCGATAGCTTATTCTTTTACGATTCAAACGATAGGTCACACACCCAAAATGCCCAAGAAACGAGCGAGATATGACCGTTTTACGAAAATTGGACAGTGTTGAGAAATGCGTAGAGTACTCGATCGAATGGCCCTCACTTGATCGAGTTCACCTCTTGTTACTCGATCGAGTAACCATTACTCGATCGAGTAGCCCTGCTAATTTTTTATACGTGTCTCTGACTTTCACCTACTCGATCGAGTAAGTCACTTACTCGATCGAGTGACCTGTACTCGATCTAGTGACCCTTGTTTTGGGTCATATGCTTATCTTCTGACTTTTTTGCCTATTATGTTTAATTCAAAGGTGTCCTTTTGCTTCTATATGCATTGTTTTACGTATTTGTTGTTCCTGATGCGTAAGTTCCCCAATCATATGATGTAAAGAGTGGCACCTATGGTGAGTATTGGATTGGTGGGGAGGACCTGAGTTATATGTGGTTGTCATAGATAGTGGAAAAAGAAAAGGAAGATCGGTATGGCTTTTTGAGGCATGGAGCATGTTTTGTGAGATGAGGTGAGTGATATGATTGTGTGTTGAGTAATATAAAAGTAAATGAATGTGGGCAAGGGATGATATGAGTCTAAAGAACGTGAGAATGAAAAGACTGAAAGGAAGGATGTGGATAGTAGCAACTTGAGATGTGTAAGGAATTATAGAGAGAGACGATTAGATTGTGTTGGTTAAGAATGTATGTAATGAAAGATCGTTGTTAAGGGATGGGGAAGAGTGGTATATAGTGAACTTAGTGGAGACATGTCGCGACGTGATTTGCAGATAGTTAGTGAGTTTGGTAATTTGTATTATCAAGAGGTGAAACTAATGTGTGATTGTAACACTCCCATTTATTCAGGGGGTCGAAACAGAAACTGATCAGCAATTTGTCAAAAACTTGGGCGAAATTGTAAAACTCACCATTAATTGTCAAAAATGTACCTTGCAACGTGCCTTATCAATTTGGAAACATATTCGAGTCTTTTAAACAGTGGACTTGGAATTAAGCAAAATAATTAATTACGTATTAAATGAGAAATTTTACAAAATTGTTTGTCGAAAACATAACTGTACAGCAACATTCTGACCACTGTTCACTAAATTATTTATTTCTCCCAAACCATATAACTTTTAAACATGAGACCAACGGAATTGGTAAGCTAACTCACTGGGTTATCACTAATAAATATTTCAACCTTGTATGATAAACGGAGGTCAAATGACAACTAAATCAAATAGGTATAAAATCTGACGGAATAAAGTTCAGCTCTAGGTTCCTTTTTACTATGTCACAAGTCCTCATTAACACCCTTCTACTCCTATATCAACACAACTTGGTCAATAAAACTTCACACACAACTATTATCTATTCTAAAGCATTCATATCACAAATTAAATCATTCAATAATATTGTAAATAGCATGGTTTCGGGCTTCACATAACCGCATATCGCTAGACATGATACTACAATAATCATCCAATCAAATAATCAATACCAATTCAACAATTACTTTCATGCTCATGGTCAAACCAATTCAATATTAAATCCTTATTTTATCCATCCAACTCTCCTTAAAATCAAGGTTGCGTCCCGTAACCTCGGTCATCAACGAAAATAATGCACATCCAAGGCAACAATGACTCCTAAGAAAATAAATAACATTCATTTTAAATTTACCCCACTCTTCAATATCTCTCAAGGTAACCGGTTCAAAACTAGAAGGGCCGGGGTTCCGAGTGAGGGTACCTTCTCATCCTAAACCAAAATGGGCTCCTAACAGTTTCTACCCGGGTTCATTTTATTAAACACATCCTATGTTCATTATTATAATCATTGGTTAGACCTGAGGATCGTTTTGCTCTGATACCACTTTGTAACACTCCCATTTATTCAGGAGCCTCTAGCTAGACATTCCCAAATAAATAAGGCTGTTACCATCTCGGTTTCCCGAGGTAGTGAGTACAAATTAAAACAGAACCAAAGTACTTTATTAAAATTCTCTAATAAATACTCATATTAATTACAACTTATTTAAACAACTTAACTAATTAAATGACAAACTCGCAGCGGAAAAAAATACAAATGAGTAATAAAATAACTAAATGATCTAGACTTCTAGGTGGTCTTGCCAAATCCTCACGCAATCCCATAAGCTCCCAAGTCAGCTAACTCAAGTACCTGTCAATCAATCTGCTCCCCATAAAACGGTTCATCACAGGTGTTCACGAATACACGGTCAACCACGAGGTTGAGTAGGAATAACCAACAACAAGTCAAAGTAAAATGATATGATATATAATACAAATACGGCTGAGCTCATCACATGAAACACCGATTCATCCCGCTAATCCCTGGCCCGGGGTATTCATCATTCCAACCGAAGTTGAAGTATTCACCATCCCAATAGAAGTTGATGTATTCATCATCCCAACCGAAGTTGGGGTATTCAATTATAATTATACGTCATGCCAACATAAAATCATCTCAGACACGAGGCTGAGGTATCCAATCCAAACGAAATTCCAATATAAATGATCAAACAATAAACAATCCAACGATATATAATCCACATCCATTAATCCAACCAATTTCACAATAACTTTATAAATTCCACAATCCAACAAAGATAAGACGAGTTGAGTAGTTATCCTACCTCGTCAGCAAATTCCAATAATGCAATCCGAGTAAATAGAAATCCAATAAATACAGCCTCTCACAACTCCGTCACCTAGACAAGTAATTATTATAATTACTAATTATATATTTTATTAAAATAGTTCAATTAATTATAAATTAATATATTACTTACGTTAATTATAATCTCGTGTAATGTAATTCAAAAACCCGTTTCAATAAACCAAAACACGATTACCCATTAAATCCGTGTTAATCCGTCTTAATTAATTTAAATAAAAGCCAACCATAGAACCGATGTACGCACACCCACAAACACCACCCCATACAACACGTTAAAACCATGTTCAACACCCTTCCTTCACCCGTCCTTTCCCTACACTACCAACCACCAATGACACCCCCACCACTAGCCATCTCAAGCCCGCACTATGGTGCATACTGACGACCACTAACCACCAGCCTAGCCATCACCAGAACCCCACAACCTCACGCCCTAGCTACCACGACCATGAACATCAAATACCGAAAACCCGACACCCTCATCTACACCAACCACACCACCTATGGCCACCACCGTTGCCACCAATACCTCACGGTGGTTCCAGGGGCGGTACCTCCTTCCCCTCGACAAAACACCGCCAGCACAACAACCCCTAAAACCGCCAGCAACAACAACAATAAACTCTCCCCTGTTTCACGCTAAAACGACCATCATCGACACAAACCACCACCTCCGACCACCCTACACCACCAATAGAACCGACTAATCACCAAGAACCCAGCCAACCCCACTTTGAGTCCAACGAGTCAAGCAATTGTGTATAAAACAGTTCCAACGTGTTAGTCAACAACTAAGCCCTATCGTGTGTTTTCCGGCAACCACCACTCAAAACAGCACTTCCGACCACCCATGCCCACCCATGGTGGTCGACTCATAACCCAGGAACCACCCTACCAATCCCAGGTCAACGCATGCACATTAAAGGGTCAAAACCCCGTGTAAAACCATATTACAATCCCTTCGAACCACCAGCGAAATTACCCAGAAAGCAACCCCTTACCGTCGGTCAAAGGTGGTCAAAATCGGGTCCGGTCAATCCCTGGTGTCCCACGGTCAAGGTGATGGTCTCGGGGCGGTCAACGGTTGTCTATTTAACGAGTTATATTAGTCTTAAGGTGAGTATGTTATGAGATGATTAGATTATTACCGACGATCTCCTAGCTAGTTCTTTCTTCTCTTTTTTTTTTTTCAGATCTCCTCTTCTCTCTCTTTTATCAACTATTTGTGTTTTATGATGAATAAGGTCTATTTATATGGGTAGGCCATATGGTATAATAAAGCAATTAGGAAACTATGTAATTATCATACTATTACTATTATACAAATACGATTATTATTATTATTATTATTATTATTATTATTATTATTATTATTATTATTATTATTATTATTATTATTATTATTATTATTATAACATAATTATCGTTCACTATTATTATCTAAATTATCGCATATTATTATTATCCAATTTCCATTCCGACTCATTATTCTATTATTTATTATTTATTATTTTATTATACCATTCAGTCTTATTCACAATTATTAAATATTAACCTTTTAATTAGTTATCCAAGTTACATAAATCATTCTTGTAAAAGCTTACGAAATTACGAGCTATTACAGTGATTTCCTTGGGCAATTTGTTGGAATATGTGCCCTCAACAACAGTGCGATCACGTGATTTAATATAACAATTAAATCTCATAATAAGAATACGTAAGGGATGATATAGTTAATATAGTCAACTGATCAACATTAATCGGTAACGATTGGCTTGCTAGAGTTTGACGTTACTGTCGTAGGACGGTGGTGGTCAGTTGATCCCTTAAGGCCACACCTAAAGGATGATGCCCTTATCAGTAAAGTTGATTAATTGTATGACGATACAAGTTAATCAATTCCTTAAAATTGAACAATTCAATTGTGAGAGAGAATATTAATATCTTATTGTAATGGGATTAAATAAGATTTATTTTAGTAATTGAAATACTTTATTACTAAAATTGATTATTGTTTGTGAAACAATTGAGATAAGAATAAATGGTTAATTATAATTACAAGATGTTCTGAATTATAATTATATGACCCATTTGATTTATGTGATCAAGTATCACTAGTCAATTTGTTGTATGTAATTTAATTAATTTATAAAATGATATTTATTTGTTAAATATACATTAAATTAAATAATAACATGTAACATACTATATGTGACATATTGTGTGACAAGTGACAAATTGACAAAATAAAATGGTAGTCAATTTTATGTATATGGACCGAAATTATGGAGGTGTTAGTGGATTATGGGTGATTTATTTAAATGGTTAAAATATAGGATAATCATATCTACACTACATATGTTTTACAAGCCTACATTTTGGGTAAGAAAAAAAGGAAAAAGAAGATGCCATTTTGGCCTCTTCTACCCGGCTCCTTTCCCCTTTTATAATGAGAATTTGTTCTCATTTTTTACTACTTCACATCCTACATTCATTTACATGCATTTTTCCTCTCTACTCTTTCATCTTTCTCTAAAACTTGAGAAATGATTATCCAAATTGTTCAACAACATTACTAATATTATTAATGTAATATATGAGTATTAGTAATCAATTTTAAGGTAGATTACTAAATAAATATCTAGCAAATATTATTTATTAGAGATAAGGGTTAAATCTTGGGTGCAATCAAAAGGAGAGCTCTTAATATAGAGTTTTGGAGGATCATCCTAATACTCATCATAGCTCAAGAACAAGTGAAGGTAGGAGACCTTACTTGTGCCCATAAATCCGAAAATAATAATGTAAGGGACATACTTTTTTTGTTATTAACCTCTATTTTTGTTATGTATGCACTAGATCTAAAGAACTAATAATTAAAATGTTAATTTGTTCACTATTAAAATAGTCTAATAATAGGTATATGAACCTAACAAGTGGTATCAGAGCATAGGATGTTGCATGCATAATCGGTTTGGTTTTTCCGAGTTAAATGTAACTTCATTAAAACTAGAAATTTGTGATTTATAAGAGTAAGTCACGAAATCATGATGCATGTTATATATTCTGGTCCTAAAATATTTTTAGGTCATTTTTATGACTTATGGTAATTTATTGCTCATTTTAATGATTTTTAGTGATTTTATTGCATTTTATTGAGTAAAATGGACTTTTATTCACTAAATATTGATAAATGTCACTACTGGCTGTGATATTTTAGTATGACCTAACATGAATATTTTATGTATTGTATGCAAAATTGTATATTAATGTAATTAATATTTCATGATTTATGATTTTTATGTGATAAAAAATGGAATAAATGGAGGTTAAATGACTAAAAATGGCTAAATTTAGTTTCTGGCCTTGAAAATTTTATATGACCTCACATGCATATTTTACAAGTTGTGTGTAAAATATCGTATTAATTTGATTAATATTGCATGATTTATGATTTTTATGAGATAAAAATGCATTAAAAGAGATAAAATAGTTAAAAATAGTTAAATTTTGAACCAGGCCATGAAACTTTAATATGTTTTCATATGCATGATTTAAATAGTGTATGTAAATTTTGAGATGAAATGATCCCATTTAGCATGATGTATGAATTTTTTAGTGTAAAAATGGCATAAATAATGACTATTTTACCATAAATAGCTAAAACGAATTGCATGGCATGAGAAACTTATTTTAGGTTGCATAAATATCCCACCTATCGGATAAAAATGATAAATTACAACTATATTTTTTCGAAATTAATTCAAAAATTTTAACCATGATTTTTGACATTATGAGTGTCATGGAATTATTCCAGAATGTTCAAAAATTTAAAATTTAATTTTTGATATTATTGTAATTTAATTTGGATTTATTTCATAAATGTTATGACTTTAAGGTCAAAAATGAGCATAAAATTAAATCAAGTTGAATTATTGTCAAAAATTGACTGATGACTTATTTTTGAGTCCTAATAGTGTTAGGATAATTAACTTGAGGTTAAATGTGATTTGAGTGTTAATTTGTGATTTTAAGAAGTTATTATCACGCATTACCATAAAACCGGGTCATATATATACGATATAAGTTAAATAGGGCGACTTGGCACATAATTTGGCATGATAGATACAGATTATAATGCTGCATATTTCAATTGTTGAATGCCTTTTATTTATATAATTTTGAATTATGTAATTTTATCTTAGTATGGCCTTAGTTTTAATCGATATTACCCGTATTGAAAGGGAATATTGATTCGGTTGTAATTTAATGTGATCTCGTATGACTTTTATTTCACTAGTTTTTCCATTTTGCAAATGTAGAATAAGAATAGCTTTGTATTTTTATTATTATTTGTAATTATGGAGCTTCGTCAAGACGATGCCATTCAGAAAGATGTTCCGACAAAGACGTTGTTCTTGGAAGGGCAAGCCACTTGAAGATTCAAGGGAGCAAATGAGTTGGTTTTCGAATATGTAATAGATTATTTGATTTTCTATTTTAGGAAGGCCATACTAGGAATTTTATTATCGCTTTGCATTTATTTTAATATGTTGCAATGTAATACTAGGGTTTTATGTGTCTTGGGGTACTCTATCGAGTGGGGCTTACTCTGTCGAGTAAGTATGTTTTTACGCAAAACAATAGTCTGCCTGTAGGGTACTCGATCGAGTAAGCTTGGCACTCGATCGAGTAAGGGTCACTCGATCGAGTAAGTGACTTGCTCGATCGAGTAAGTCTATTTACGGGTGATTTGCGACGGGTTTGTTAATAATGCAAATTAATATATATTAAGTTCCGTCATCTCCTTTAAACACTTTTACAAAACCTAATTCACAGTAAAGAGAGATTTCAAGTTACGTTGTCTTGTTCTTTCGCATTATTAACAAATCCCGGAGCTAGAGGTGTCGGTTTTCGTTGTTCTTTATACAGTTGTGTTCCTTGCGTCGTGGGTAAGTTCTACATATCATTTTTATATCATTTGGTTAATGTTGGTTAAACCCTAATTTAGGGAGTTTGGGGTTTTTATGATTATGTGGTTATGGTAGTGATAATATGTATGTATGTTTAGGAGGAGGCTTTGTTGAGGAGAGATTCTGAGTCAGCTGTGTGATCGTCTGATTTCGTATTGCTTTCCAGGTAGGGTTTCCCTACTCGGTATTAATTACATGATGTGTGTGGTGGTTGTATTGTGATTGTTGATTAGTTATATTGTTGGTGATTGTGACGGTTGTCGGTTTACATTGCTGATTTTTGTTGTATAACTGTCTGTGATCTTCGGGGTGCGTCCCTGGCTGAGTGGAGTAACTTGCGGGAGTGGCTTCACGCCCTTGATTCGCCTCCTGTGGAACCCGCCACAAGAGGGATGTGCACATTAAAGAAACTTGGGTTTATCGCTCAGTGGTTGATGAGCGGGGATTCGGTGGGTACGGCTGCGGTCCCCCACTGGCGGTGTGGAATACTTGTTGCGTTTGGTATTTTGGCAGGACTACACACTTTAGTGTGTAGTCAGTTGTGTGGCGATTGATTATGGGGACCGGGGATTGATTTGTTGATTGAGCTGTTTGACATTTGTTTCATTGTGGTTTGTATCGTGTAATTAGTATTGACCCCGTTTAAATGTTTTAAAAACTGTGGTGATCCATTCGGGGATGGTGAGCAGTTATTGAGCAGGTATGATATGATGCATATGGGATAGCTGGGATGAGTCATCAGGTGGCAGTTAGAGGAGTCTTCCGCTGTGTCAGACGATGTCTTATAGTTGTGACAGTTTTGCTAGTAGACATTTTGAGTACTATGTATTTCAGTTCACAGTTTTGGGTTTTGAACATGTAATTACTTAACCGTATTTTACTTTTAAATTATGTTTCTTCATTGTCTTCTGATTATAATTGCCTCGGGTAACCGAGATGGTGACGTTCTTATACCTAAGTTGTCCTGGTAAGGCACTTGGAGTATGGGGGTGTCACATGCATGCATTGCCAAATCGCCATAACAACACATGCATATCATATCGAGTCATCGACCGTGTCAATTATAATTATCGTAGTTCACCGCTTTAGTTTACTTGAAATGTGATAGATAATAAATTAACAAGACCTCTCACTTAATAATAATTGAGAATTAGCCTTACCAAATAGTAGAAACCATGAGTCCCAATTTCATGAGGAAGTTGGCTCGGCTCACCGGGATGCTAAACTTGTTACGTTGGCTAAATGGATAATAAAATATTATTACATCGAAATTTGGATTGAGCGGAAGTATTCGTGACCGTAGTCGCATGTGTTCCGGGCTATAGATAATTATTAATGTAATTTTTATCGACCGAGAGTTCTAGAAGTAAAATCGATTAAGAGTTAATCCACCGAGTTATATTGATAAGGGATAAATCGGCTCACCGTGCCCGAGTTAATATGAATTTGGATCTCGGAATCATTTATAATAGTTGGGTAGAGGTCACTATATAAATGCTTAAAACTTGTTTAAAATATTTTACAAGTATTATTAAAACGATAGATGTTAATTATTTCCTTCATTTCCCTTTTTGTAGTTATTTATTCACAATGGATTCATCTAATACTCTTACACCAATCACCATTAATTCATGGCTCAAATCATTCAATGAAAAATGCTCTGAATATGAAAATGATACGATTAGAGAATTACGCATTGGCATTAGTCAGGATGAAAATATTTGCTACTTTACCACTTCCACACCGCCCACACTCTTTAGTAAGAAACTCTTGTGAAGAAAATATCACTAAACCCAAGGTATCCTTGTTTGAACAAACAAGGAGAAATATTAAATTCAGTGGGAGTTCTAGCAAGAATGTTCTTGCAACTGAAACGAGTAATGGTATTAATAAAGGAAAGGCAAAGATGGGTGAGGAACCCAAACCTGATAATGAATTGGAAATGAATTGTGAGAGTACCACAACCAAGACCAAGAAGGGTGCCCAATCTTATGAAGAATGTCATTATTGTAATGTCATGGCCCATTGGAAACGAAATTGCCCAAATTATTTGGGAGATATCAAAGCTGGACTTATCACTCCACTTGGTACTATTTCTTCTGAAATCATTGTTATTGATATAAATTATACATCCACCTCAATGTGGGTATGAGATACCGGTTGTGGTTTTCACCTTTGTAATTGTGTGTAACACCCCCATACTCCAAGTGCCTTATCAGGACCACTTAAGGCATGGAAGTGCTACCATCTCGGCTACCCGAGGCAATGTTAATCATAAGACAATAAAGAAACGTACTTTAAAAGTAAATATAGTTTAAGTGATTACATGATCAACCAAAACAGATAAACTGAAATACAACATTCTCAGACGGTCTACTTCTAAAACTATCAAAGTTATAAAACATCGTCTGACACAGCGGAAGACTTCTAACTGCCACGTGATGACTCATCCCAGCTATCCCATACGCGTCATATCATACCTGCTCAATAACTGCTCACCACCCCCGAATGGATCACCACAGTTTTTAAAACATTTAAACGTGGTCAGTACTAATCACACAATTATATAAACCAGCAACACAGTAAACAACACAACTCAAACGG
Source organism: Silene latifolia (assembly GCF_048544455.1). Taxonomy (NCBI): domain Eukaryota; kingdom Viridiplantae; phylum Streptophyta; class Magnoliopsida; order Caryophyllales; family Caryophyllaceae; genus Silene; species Silene latifolia. Next base: position 93,393,404 of record NC_133533.1, read on the forward strand.
TCACACACAGAATCACACCCAATCCAATCAATCTCCGTCACCGACTGTCCACTGGACCAACCCTGCCAGTGGGGGACCGCTGCCGTACCCACCAAATCCCCGCTTATCATACCTTGCGATAACCCTGTCCCATTAATGTGCACTTCCCCTCCCGTGGCGGGTTCCACGGAGGGCGAAACTAGAGCGTGAAGCCACTCCCGCAAGTGACTCCACTCAGCCGAGAACGCATATCGAGAACCAGAGACAAACAATCACAACCATCAAACAGCAATCAAACAACAACTGTCTCAAATCGAATACGAATACGATAACAATCAACAATATACAATCACAACCGTCTGAATCAATCAACAATCACTAACTACAGTACAATCACCACACATTATGTAATTAATACTGAGTAGGGAAACCCTACCTGGAAAGCAACACAAACATCAGACGATCTAGCAGCTGTCTCAAAACCTTGCATCTACGAACCATTCTCCTATACACACAAACACATAATCACTACCAATCACGAAACACAACAAAACCCCCAAATCCCAATATTAGGGTTTAAGTAACTTTAACGAAACACTATAAAAACGGTACGTAGATCTTATCCTCGACGCAAGGGTCACAAATATGGAAAGAAAGACGAATTCCGACCTTTCAAGCTCCGGGATTTGCCAATAATGCGATTGATGCGAACAACGTAGTTTGTTTTCTCTTTTGAACGTCATTAGGTTGTAAAAGTGTTTTAAAGAAAGTGACGGAAGTTTATATATATTAAATCGCATTATTAACAAAACCCGACAAACCATCTCCCTGTAACCCGGCTACTCGATTGAGTAGCTGACATACTCGATCGAGTGACCCCCTACTCGATCGAGTATCAAGGTTACTCGATCGAGTACCCAACAGGTCAGAAACTATTCAAAACTGCAAAACACCCTTACTCGACAGAGTAAGGCCCACTCGATAGAGTACCCAGAGACTTATAAAACGGTAGTATTATAGTCTTCCCTCCTTAAAAAGAACTTCGTCCCCGAAGTTTAACCCATACATGAAAACAAACATGCCAACTCGACCAACTCCACAAACGTTGCTAGTCCGTAACATATCATCCACTAGAAAATCCAAAATCAAGATACTCATAAACATCAAACGGAATGTTACATTCTACCACCCGTAAAAGGAACTTCGTCCTCGAAGTTTACTCACACTCATAACATCACCATCCAACTCTCAACACAATCGAAACATTCTCGCACTCCTAGACATCACACTACTACAAGCACGGTCATGACCTTTAACAAAATCAACCACAACACGAATCCATCTTTTATTCTACATCAAGACTCAAACTTCCAAATCTATTACAACCATTAAACTCTATTTGTCGCATCCTACTCCTCTTAAGATAAATGTTACGTCCTCGTAACTTACTAATACGAAATCCTTAGCTATATTATCTCATCATCCTTATCGCCAGCACATGTCAAAGATAACAGCCTATAATCTAAACACTCACCATTCCTATATCCAAGGCTCTCTACATAAACAGCTCTCGTACCTCGATTCATTTTGCACTCCATCTAACCAAAACCATAAAACTCGTAGCAAAATCACCATACTAACTCTCCATTATTACGACAAAGCAACATACCTCTCTAAGTAAAGAACCTATCTCCCAAAAGCATAACTCACGCTCCACAGTCGTTACGTACACTCACACTAGATCCTCAAGTTCTTTCCTTCATTACCGCAAAGCTCATACATAACTTAATATGACCCTAATTCCCACAACACCCTACACTCAATGTCTTAACAAAGGATTATGAACCACCTGCATCTTTCAGGTCATCACCGCACATATTTTACGAATCACTTGCCATTACCATGTCCACTAAAGCCTTATCTAGAACAAGATCAAAATTACTGTAACAACCTCTCACAACCGTGTCCCATCAACAGAATATCACTATACCATGACAACAACGAAAACATATACAACTCTATTTCATATCATACTCTACCCTCATTCCCAAACTTAACCTGGTAAAGAAACCATCAATAAACAAGACAACTGTCTATCTGCACAAACTGAAACTCACAGGGAGCAACATCAAACAAAACAACAATCTATGTATAACTGGTATGTACTTTCGAAACTCGAATCATAATCATCCCGCCTACTCCACCACAACCGGTGACGGCATCGCAACACCGTCACCAAAAGCCACACTGCAGTGCGAAAATACCCGCATTACAACACTAAATATCGTGCCCGGATCACCACCCGTGGCACCACAACCACACCGATAGACATCACAACAGACACAATCCCATAAACACTGACTCAACATAGCTTCTCGGACAAGAAAAACTTACTCAAATCCACTTTACTAAATCACAATGCAACATATTATATGAATTAAACAGATAAGAATCTCATGAACATCACCCTTACCATTTCACGGAATAAACATGTATCATCAATACACATACAATTTTAACTATCTATGCCAGATCAATCAAATTATTACCTTTTGAACCTCATTCCATTACTATACCATACCCAACATAAATTACAAAACAATCATATAACAACTTTATAATTCTCACACCATACCACTTCTTGTGAGGTCAGAACCTCACACAAACATTTATATACATCTTAGACCCGTAATTATATCCAACTGGTCAGTCTTGATCACGTAAGTTACCACTCGATAAAGGTTACCTGTCGCCCGAGCTTAACTCATATACCCCTCATAACATATTCTCCCATTCGCATATCCATCACCCCCTGCCAATTGTAACCATACCATTAATACTCAACTACTAACAACCGCCTCATATAACCACATCTTATACTTTCTCACAACCATCCATATCAATCTGGTCTCTACAAAATCAACCTCATTAGAATTGCTATCCTTCTTATCTATCATCACCTTTAACCATTATTGACCGCACCACAACAAACCTCTTACACTCATCTCTAAACATCACGGTTTCTTCCCTATCTGTGGTTAACATCCCCAAATCACGAACATCAAACCCATCAACCAAATCACCTCAACACTTTTTCCAATTTCATCCTTAATTGTATCATCAACGACTCAGCAGCAAGATCTCATATCGTGCAATACTTAATTCCTCGAAACTCCTGACTAATCATGTTGTTCTAAAACTCCTATATAACCATTAACTCAAATCCTCATGATAGTACCATACATCTCGACGATTCCTTACTTTTATATCACATAACTCTGGTGAACATTTTCTTAGTTTTACTCCCCTCATTCTTTTCTTTTACACTCGACAAAATCAATTAACCATTCAACTCCTTATCACCTCTACCTACCTCTTTAGTGTTCCGGTCACTTTCTCATTGCTCCAAAACTCACATCTCATTATTTCATATCGATATTATCTCACTCTTTCTTACCATAAATATTCTCTTATTATGCCATCAATCACCCTTGCCACTAATCCATCCATAGAATCAACGTTTACTGTTTGACAATTGCATCTTGTTTGTACATCTCTAGAAATAAAAATTCCTTTCATACCGTTAATTGCCCAAGGAAATCCCACAGTAGTTTCATCTCTTAATAAACCAAATCTCCCAAACTCACTCACTGTCTACAAATCCACCTCGCGACATGTCTCCACAAAGTTCTCTATATACTACTCTTCTCAACCCCCTTTAAAACGAACTTTCACTATGTATATTCTTAACCCACACGACTCCTAACCACCTCCCTCCATGATTCTTTGCACATCTCAAGTTGCCACCATTTGCGTCCCTCATTTCAATCTTTTCATTCTCTCGTTTCATAAACTCACATCATCCCTTGCCCACATTAATTTACTTTTACATTACTCAACACATAAACATATCACTCATGTCATCTCACAAAACATGCTCTATGTCTTAATTAAGCCATAACGATCTTCCTTTTTCTTTTCCCACTATCTACCACAACCACATATAACTCATCTCCTTCCACCAAACTCATACTCACCACCCCATAAGATCGGGTAACTTACGTATCAAGACCAACATACATGTAAAACAATGCATAAAGAAGCAAAATAAAAACTTTGAATTAAACATAATATGCAACGAATTCAAAAGATAAGCATATGACCCGAATCATGGGTCACTAGATCGAGTACTGGCCACTCGATCGAGTAAGGGACTTACTCGATCGAGTAGGTGAAGGTCAGAAGCACGTAAAACAAATCAACAGGGCTACTCGATCGAGTACCAAGGCTACTCGATCGAGTACCCTACGCAATTCTCAGCATTGTCCAGTTTTCGTAAAACAGTCATAACTCACTCATTTCTTGGTCGTTTTGGGCGTGTGACCTATCGTTAGAATCCTAAAAGAAGAAGCTATCACCTCCAATTGGAATCACAATAAAATCATTTATGCATCTCAAGTTATAACAGTTTAAAGACAACTTTGCTTTAATCAGACGACATAGCTATTTGATTTTCTCTTTCAAACAACTTAAACATCAACGAGGTAAGCAAAAACAACCCAATACTCATAAAACCAGTAGCCCCAATCACATGTTACTATTTTCAAAAGCAAAGCAACAACATTCATCATGCATTACCCACATGCTTTTATTCTATAGCCTTTCGTAAGACAAAACATACTCATACATTACAAATCCTATTTCCATGTTACTAATACAACAATATTGGAAATACACTTCGTCGCCTAAACATATTCATAATCACAAAAGTCATATTCTCATGCTATTGCCACTCCATCTTTTCCAATCAATTCATATATTTTAACCATATTCTTCATACAACATGTACATACACAAACAAAATTATGTATAACCATATCACATATGAACTACTTCCTTTTTCCACCGCATTACTCATCAGTCTCATACACTTTTCTAACAATTCCAATCCACATTGTAAACCAACTATCATTCAACATGCTTTCAATCAACAACATACGAAACCACATCATCACCATCTTTTCTACACATTCCGCATTCTCCACATACATACATCCACTGATTCATGCCACACATCACTATATAGATACACAATTCACAAGATAAACACATAGCGATCCCGACTCATATCCCATGGTGACCGGTTCAAAATTGTAGGGCGAGTTCGCGACTTTAGGACGTCTCCCAAGTCTTTGCATTAGGTCCTACAACTTCTACCCCGGGTTCATTTTAATTGACTCCCTATGTTCATTGGATTCATTGGTTACAGGTTTCAGGATCGTCGCTCTGATACCATTTGTAACACCCCCATACTCCAAGTGCCTTACCAGGACCACTTAAGGCATGGAAGTGCTACCATCTCGGCTACCCGAGGCAATGATAATCATAAGACAATAAAGAAACGTACTTTAAAAGTAAATATAGTTTAAGTGATTACATGATCAACCAAAACTGATAAACTGAAATACAACATTCTCAGACGGTCTACTGCTAAAACTATCAAAGCTATAAAACATCGTCTGACATAGCGGAAGACTTCTAACTGCCACGTGATGACTCATCCCAGCTATCCCATACGCGTCATATCATACCTGCTCAATAACTGCTCACCACCCCCGAATGGATCACCACTGTTTTTAAAACATTTAAACGGGGTCAGTACTAATCACACAATTATATAAACCAGCAACACAGTAAACAACACAACTCAAACGGTCACACACAGAATCACACCCACTCCAATCAATCTCCGTCACCGACTGTCCACTGGACCAGCCCTGCCAGTGGGGGACCGCAGCCGTACCCACCAAATCCCTGCTCATCATACTGAGCGATAACCCTGTCCCATTAATGTGCACATCCCCTCCCGTTGAGGGTTCCACGGAGGGCGAAACTACGGCATGAAGCAACTCCCGCAAGTGACTCCACTCAGCCGAGAACGCATCTCGAGAACCAGAGACAAACAATCACAACCATCAAACAGCAATCAATCAACAACCGTCTCAAATCGAATACGATAACAATCAATAATATACAATCACAACCGTCTGAATCAATCAACAATCACTAACTACAGCACAATCACCACACATTATGTAATTAATACTGAGTAGGGAAACCCTACCTGGAAAGCAACACAAACATCAGACGATCTAGCAGCTGTCTCAAAACCTTTCATCTACGAACCATTCTCCTATACACACAAACACATAATCACTACCAATCACGAAACACAGCAAAACCCCCAAATCCCAATATTAGGGTTTAACTAACTTTAACGAAACACTATAAAAACGGTACGTAGATCTTACCCTCGATGCAAGGGTCACAAATATGGAAAGAAAGACGAATTCCGACCTTTCAAGCTCCGGGATTTGCCAATAATGCGATTGATGCGAACAAAGTAGTTTGTTTTCTCTTTTGAACGTCATTAGGTTGTAAAAGTGTTTTAAAGAAATTGACGGAAGTTTATATATATATTAAATCGCATTATTAACAAAATCCGACAAACCATCTCCCCGTAACCCGGCTACTCGATCGAGTAGCTGACATACTCGATCGAGTGACCCCCTACTCGATCGAGTATCAAGGTTACTCGATCGAGTACCCAACATGTCAGAAACTATTCAAAACTGCAAAACACCCTTACTCGACAGAGTAAGGCCCACTCGATAGAGTACCCAGAGACTTATAAAACCGTAGTATTACATTGTGTACAGGGGCTTGGAAATGTGGAAAAGCTAAACAAGAGTGATATAAATCTCCGACAAGAAAATGGAGCTAGGGTAGCCGCCACTTCAAGAGGGACTTATGTACTGGTTTTAGCTAATAGCTTTGAGTTGTAATGTACATAATGGTGATTATGTACCCATTTTATCTAAAACATTATTTCATATTAGACATGGAAGGATTTATATTTCGCCATCAAAAACAATTGCTGTATTTTGTTGAATATGACTTCGCTGTGAGCCAAGCCATTTTTATTAATGGTATTCATGTTTTAGACACTTCCAACTCAACTAAAGATATCTATAACATACAATCCATAAGACTCATAACTAGTAATCCAAGCGATTTGTACATTTCGCTTTTTCAATTAGGTCACATAAATGAGAAACGCATCAAACGCTAGTGTCGACTAGAATTATTAGACCATTTGATTTTCAATCATATGGAATATGTGAATCTTGTCTCCTTCGCAAAATGATTTGTACTCCCTTTAGTGATAAAGGGACACGAGCAAGTGATTTGTTCGGACTAATACATGCCGATATATGTGTTCTAATAAGCATCGCCGCAAGGGGAATTTATGACTACTTCGTAACTTTTAACGATGATTTAAGTAGATATGGGTATATTTAATTAATCAAATTTAAAGTGAAGCATTTGAGAAATTTGAGAAATTTCTAAATGATGTAGAGAACCAATTGAACAAAGTACTAAAGCATTACGATCCGATCGTAGTGGCAATGATCTAAGTAATGAATTTGATTTATTAAATATGGATTATGACCTAGTGTAACTACCCATAAGATCAAACTAATATGAGTCGGTTTGAGTTATTGAACTCAATTTTGGGAATTTGCAATCCGAAACGGACACGTAATTCTAAGCGGATGGTCAACCAGGAAATACCTAAAATTGAGAGTCTATTTAACATATGACATGGATAAGACTCGCATTTTACATGAATCAATCTGCCATGATAGGGGTGGTCTTTTATGAGCTAATGCGTTAGTCTAGAAAAACTCCTAATACTCCACCATATATATGTTTGTAACTCACAATGCTATCACTCAAGAAGATAGATATATTTCTGAGAGATAGAGTGGGAGTAGATTGGATCGTCACAAACATATCTTATAGTTAATGTGTTACTTTGTGAAAGTAATGGAACTATAATCTATAAAGATAAAGTGGGAGTATAGTTCAGTGAGAGTTTAGCGCACATGTCTTTTTGGTTAAAATATTACTTTGTGAAAGTCATAGTATTATGACCTTGTTACATACGAGTCATAGCATTACAATCCGAAAATTGTTACTCAAGAGTAGATTTACATGAAAGTGAGGGTCTCTTTAAAGGTAAATAGAGCTTTAGAATACTCAAATGCATAAGATTAGGATGACGATGTTGATCAAGATAAATTGTGTTAGGAATTGCCGCATTTCATTTTGATGAAGAATGTCAAATGATATTAAAAATTCGCTTTTCTAAAATGGGAATTTAGAGAAGGATGTGTTTGGAACACAAAACGTTAGATAAAGATCTAAGAATCGTAACTTATTATGCGTAGCTTTCTTAAGTGATCCTAGAATGGTCTTAAGCAAGCATTAAAGGATTATACTTTTCGCTCATGTGATAATTGAGAATGGTATCATTCACATGATTGAATAATCATATTATACATGAAGTTAAGTGGGAGCCAGAATTATTTTTCCATGTCTTATATGTTGAAAACATATTACTTATTGAGAGTACTGTACCAATGCTCTCTTCTGTCAAGAGTGATTGGGAGACTAGGAAAGGGTGCAATATACTTTAGATTACCGAATCTATGTGAGAGAATATTGGCATAGAATTGAGAGTCTTATGATGATAAGATCTTTCATATCTGTTTAGCATCAACAAGGTTGAATAGGTTATTCATGTTGATGAAAGTGGAATTGCTATGAGAGAGTCATAGTCATTCACTGAACCTATTAAGTTGTTGATTACATGAAATCGATTGCTAATGTTTCCGCCATTAGAACGATCATGTATGCCATTAAATGTACACGTCGTGATGAATCATATGCTTGGAGCATAATAAATCAATAACAAGATAATTCCCATGATATGGCTTGTGAAAGCCTTAATGAACATCCTTGAGATTCTTCAGAAGAATTAAGGATTTGTTCATATGTTTGGATGATAAACTAAGTTATGTGTTGAAGGGTTGCACAGACTTTAGTTTCCAAACCAAAAAGGATTTGTTGAAATCCTAAGATGTCTTATTGACTTAGGAGTAAGAAACTAAAGAAGTGTTTTAGTTTCTACCACTACAAATTATACAAACAGAATCTAAGTAAATTGTGATAACATGGTAAACATAGGGAGTAAAGGTGAATCTCTCTACAAATGACTTTATCACAAGTTATGTGATAACAATAGGAGCATCTTTCAAGTTAAAGAGCCCAAGTCTAGTAAGAAGACTAGACATCTACTTAGATAAATTTATGGTATTAGATATAACATTGAAAAGAAGGAAATAACAATTGATAAACTTGGAATATATGGATATAGGGTATATCTACTCGCCAAGCTTTTATTGCATTTCAACTAGTGAAAAAGATACACTATACATTATGAGATCTAAAGTAGTAACAGTGTATTGGCAATATATATATATATATATATATATATATATATATATATATATATATATATATAATTAGGATCACATGAGTCCACCCTATTTTTTTGAGTCCTGTGAGTCCACTTATGTATCACATATTGTACACAAAAATATCACGTTTTTTTTTTTTAAAAAAAAAAAAACTTTTTTTTTTTTTTTTTTTAAAAGTCTAAGCCGTGATATTGTTTAGTATAAGCTGTGATATTGTATCTAGTCCACGAGTCCAGTAAAAGAGTATTACAAGTTATACAAAATAATATCACACATTACAATAAATAATATCACTGGTTGTACTAAACAATATCACGAGTTATATTAAAACAATATCACAGTTTACCCTTCTTACGAGTACATCATTAAAACCAAATTGAAGTAGGGACGACTACACTATTTGTTTAAATGATTCAAAACTTGAAGTAGGGCTGAGCTTATCGAGTTTTGGTGTGTGATTTTTCAGAATCTGAATTTTTTTTTTGATTTTGTGGATTGAGAAATGTGTTTGTCGGGGATAATTAATCTGGTGGTTTCACGGTGAGTCCCTTTAATGGTGGAGTCACCTGTCCAAGAATGTTTGCGTGCGTCGTGTATGGAATCTACTTGAGCAGATTATTTTAGTATGTCTGCTGAGTTTAATTCAATGATTACTATTGTTTGTTGTCCTCCTAAATTGTTATAGGCTCGATTGATCATATAGTAGTCATTCTCAGTTTGGCCACTTTGAAGTTTGAATGCATGCCTTCTAGGAAGAGTCATGACTAACCTCCGAGAGTTCCTCAATGTATTGCACAATTTTTTTCGGCGATGTGTCTAATGTGTAGCTTCGATCCCTTAATGAAGTGGATGAGTCTTAATATAACCAAAGCCTATTTTTGCTGTACAATTTATCCTTTTGTCGAAAAATATTCTTCCTCAGCTGTTAGGAACTGATGTGGCTGGGGAAGTGATTCAGGCTGGATCAGCATCAAGAGATTCAAAGCTGGTGACAAAGTCGTGGCCCTGCTTACCCCAACTGTAAGTTTCCTTTGCTACCCCGTCCCCAATTATAACTGATGAAAATTGTCGTCACAGTACTATAAATGATGTAAAATACGTGTGACTGATATTATTTTGTATAGTGTGTGATACTTTTTTGGACTCACGGGACTCAAAAAGATAGGTGGACTTCACCCTATCTTTTTGAGTCCGTGAGTCCATGATATAAAATCACACGTTATATTAAAAATATCACAGCTTACAGTATCACACGTTATACTAAACAATATCACAGCTGGAAAAAAAATTTGAAAAAAAAAAAAAATTGAAAAAAAAATCGTGCTATTGTTTTATAATACAATATCACACGTTATGCTAATCAATATCACACGTTATACTAAACAATATTACAGATTTCACGAAAAAAAAATTTGTTTAAAAAAAATTTTGAAAAAAAAAAATTTCGTGATATTTTTTTGTAATACAATATCACAAGTAATGCTAAACAATATCACACGTTATACTAAACAATATCACAGCTTACACGAAAAATAAATTGTTAAAAAAAAAATTCGGAAAAAAAAAATTTGGAAAAAAAATTCGAAAAAAAAATTGAGAAAAAATTTTTTGAAAAAAAAAAAATTCGAAAAAAAAAAATTCGAAAAAAAATTTTTATTTTTAAAAAAAAAATAATTTTGAAAAAACAAATTTCGTGATATTGTTTTGTATAGTGCGTGATATTGTTTTATGGACTCATGGACTCAAATATTTAGGTGGACTCACCGGATCTCACCTCTCTCTCTCTCTCTCTCTCTTTCTTTATATATATATATATATATATATATATATATATATATATATATATATATATATATATATATATATATATATGATAATCGCATTTATCGTTTGAGTTTTATTAAACTCACCCATTACTTTGTTAAATCCAAATGGGTTGTAGAGAGAAATTGAACCCCATTAAAGTGAACTGGATTGGCATGGTATTCGCCCCTAGTTACTTATAAGAGGTGACATCTCGAAGTGACTAGAGTGTGATGCGATTGATGGCAAGTTCAAGTGCGATAGAGTCATATGGGATGACTAGTCGATCACATAGACAGACTGTATGAGATACTCTGTCGGGCAGTGACCTCTTATAGAGCTCTGGTAATTCATAAAGCCTGGTCGTGGCAAAAACTGCTACAGTATTCTTATGAGTCAATTCTTTTGACTAGAAACTATTCTCCTAAGTTGGCACAATTTCTGATTGGCTTTGATGTATGCTCTACGACTGTCGTAAATGAGGTCAAATAAGTATATTTTGGGTTATGATGAACTGTGGCTAAACAAAGGGAATAGTGCGATAGGAACTATCCACTCCCTTGTCAGGGTTGTTTGAAATCTCAAGGCCACTCGAGGAGTAGTGAACTGGAAATGCGTGGCCACGCTCGAAAGTATTTATGTTATATAATTCCGGTCTGTTAGTTACACTCCAGATTGAGAAAACTACTCAAGATATGATCAAGTGCAAGTACGACCTGCGAGACACCTTGCATTGAGTGGGAGATTGTAATAGGACAAGAGAATTGGTGACGCACACTTGTATCGGACAAGTGGGAGATTGTTGGAATATATGTCCTCAACAATAGTGCGATCACGTGATTTAATATAACAATTAAATCTCATAATAAGAATACGTAAGGGATGACTCATTTAATATAGTCAACTGATCAACATTAATCGGTAACGATTGGCTTTCTAGAGTTTGACGTTACTGTCGTAGGACGGTGGTGGTCAGTTAATCCCTTAAGGCCACACCTAAAGGATGATGCCCTTATCTGTAAAGTTGATTAATTGTACGACGATACAAGTTGATTAATTGTATGACGATACAATTTAATCAATTCCTTAAATTGAACAATTCAATTGTGAGAGAGAATATTAATATCTTATTGTAATGGGATTAAATAAGATTTAATTTAGTAATTGAAATACTTTATTACTAAAAAATTGATTATTGTTTGTGAAACAATTGAGATAAGAATGAATGGTTAATTATAATTACAAGATGTTGTGAATTTTAATTATATGACCCATTTTATTTATGTGATCAAGTATCACTAGTCAATTTGTTGTATGTAATTTAATTTATTTATAAAATGATATTTGATTGATATGCATTAAATTAATTAATAATGATACCGTCGTCAGGTACCAAAAATAAACCTAGATACACTAACAGAAGCTAGCAGTAAGTAGGGTCGATCTCCAAAGGGAGATGGGAAAATGTCAGCTTTAACTAAGTCCGTCAAGGTAACCAATTTCTGGGGGTTTGAATTTGTTTGTGCTAAACTAATGAGATTAAGGAAGAGAGAAAAGATAAGAGAATAAGGATTAAAAAAATAGAGAGACAATAGCTAAGACAGTCGGTTCACCATGATCATTCAGTCAAGCAATCTAGGTCTCAGGTCAATGCAAGTACGGTCTATGGGGCAGTGAATATCTCCTTCCGGTCTCAATTCGCCCTAAAGCACAAGTAGCTTAGCTTCCGCCCTCACTACGTGTCCTAATGTTCGCTACAAGTCTCACCCTTTCCAATCTTCCGATCTAGGTCAAGGTTTACTGCGATTAAATAACTAATTGCGTCGACTCAATTAGACATAAACAATTAAATGTAGCGATTAAGAACATAAACTACACAAGCATTAGACCTAATAATTCCATTTACAATTCCTTCATAATCATGGATTCCCTAAGTCTTAGGAAAGGAAATTAGCTACGCATTATCATCGAATTAACAACAATCATACATAGACTATAGAAATTAAACATCATAACAATGCAATAAGAGAGATTTGAATAGAGACAATAGTAAATAAGGGGAGAGGAGAAATAAGAGCAACAAGGGAATTATGATTAAGAAATAAAGGAGAGTATGATACCCATTACAAGATTCGATCCAAGCCAAAGTTCCAAAGGTAAGAGTAAGAGTAGTAGAGAATCGAGAGAAGAAGAGAGGAGTAACGTCGTCTCCGAAATGACCAAGTTCTCGAACACGCAGTACTACTTAACGTAATAAAAGATACTAATTACAAAGCCCATACGGAATTAGGCAAAATCACGATTACAGGATAAAACCTCTTGATCGAGTGGAATTAAACCACTCGATCGAGGACATAAACAATAATTCCTCCCGATCGAATGGAAAAACCATTCGATCGAGGACTTCTTATGATGGGAGAAATGCAACAAGGATAATACCGCTATTGTGGAGTTAAAAGAGCAAGTTGCGCAATTAACACTCGCGCAAAACCAAGTTAATCATCCACCCTCCTCCGACACAATCAATGCCATTAATCTCTGAAGTGGTCTTGCTTATGATGGGCCAATAATGCCGGAAGACGGGGTTGTGACAGCTGATGATGCCCCGGATGACGCATTGGAAGAGCTTACGGACGATATCCCTGTTGAATACTGTCCTGCTACTCGATCGAGTGAAGTTTCTACTCGATCGAGTGAAATAGCCCATCCATTTACTCGATCGAGTACAATTTCCACTCGATCGAGAGATGCCCAAATATCAGGTTTCGATGGAACAACTAATTCCTCTCGATCGAACATTCCGACAGAAGAAGTTACTCGATCGAGTGATTCTGTAACTCGATCGAGAGAACCTGAAATACAAGAGCTCGATCGAGAGGTTCCAATGCCTCGATCGAGTAATTCTCAAGATAAAACCACTCGATCGAGTGAGGAAACTGCTCGATCGAGTGCCAGAACCAGTGGAGCTCCATTTTTGACATCTAATTCCGCTATCGTGTCATCTTCCCCTGCTGTGAAGATGTCACCTGCTGATAAAGGTAAAGAGAAAGTCGCGGGTCCACTCATTGCTACCAGAGTACGGTAAGTTTTTGGAAGTTGTCAAGAACCTCCAGGTAACCGTCCCTTTTACCGAACTAATTACCCAGGTACCTACTTACGCTAAATTTATGAAAGATATTGTGATGCGTAAAAGAGAGCTAAGTGAATTTGAGACTGTTGCTTTTATGGAAGAGTCTAGTAATCTACTTTTAAATAAAGCTCCACCTAAAATGAAAGACCCGGGTAGTTTGTCTATTACCTGTGTTATAGGCAATGAAGTAATAGATAAGGCTCCTTGTGATTTAGGAGCCAGCGTCAGTGGCATGCCTCTATCTGTCTGCAAGAAATTAAATATGGGTCACCTTAAAATGACTAACATTACTTTACATATGGCTGATAGATCTGTAAGACGACCCTTGGGTGTCTTAGAGGACGTGCCTGTGAAATTAGGCAAGTTCTTAATACCAGTGGACTTTATTGTTTTAGACATAGCCGAGGATACCCGGACCCCAATTATACTAGGAAGACCATTCTTATGTACTGCTGGGGCCATTATTGATGTCAAACAAGGGCGTTTGACTCTTGCAGTAGGGGATGACGCGATTACTTTCAGTCTGCCTAGCACTTTGGCTCGGCCAATGATAGAGGATACTTGATATTCTGTCGATATTGTTGATGAGTCTGTCTATGACTTCTGGTCGGGTTCTTTTACAAAGGACGCACTAGAAGCTCTAATGCTTTTGGATGAGTGTGCAGATAACCCAGATAACAATGACGCTGTGTTGGATTTTCTTGAAGCTGCTTTAGATGAGCGTGAACTCACCGACGCTGAGGGAGAGAATGTGGAACCGGTGATCAGTACCCTTTGCTCCATAGAGGTAAAGGTACCTGAGCGTAAGCCTCTTCCCTCTCATCTTAAATATGCTTTCTTAGATGATACCGAGCAATATCCAATTATTGTTAGTTCTAAGCTTGATGATGATCAGCTCACTGCTTTATTAGCTGTACTTAATAAAAATAGGAAGGCTATGGGTTATTCTTTGGATGACATCAAAGGGATTAATCCCGATATTTGTATGCACAAGATTGAGCTGGAGGAAGATCACAAGCCTTGCAGACAGGGTCAGCGCCAGCTGAACCAAAAGATGCAAGATGTTGTGATGGCTGCGGTAATGAAGGCCGCTGACGCAGTATTATCTATTCTGTTGGTCATTCTAAGTGGGTGAGTCCAGTTCAGGTAGTTCCTAAGAAAGGAGGGACTATAGTGGTAAGGAATGACAAAAATGAGTTACTACCTACTAGAGTAGTGACTGGCTGGCGGATGTGTACAGACAGCTGAAGGCCGCCACCAAGAAAGATCACTTTCCCCTTCCTTTCATTAATCAGATGGTAGAAAGGTTAGCTTCTAATAAGTTTTTCTGTTATCTGGATGGGTACTTAGGGTTCTTTCAGATCCCTATTCATCCGGATGATCAGGCTAAGACTACTTTTACTTGTCCTCAGGGCGTTTTTGCTTATCGCAGGATGCCTTTCGGTTTATGTAATTCCCCCACTACCTTTCAAAGGTGCATGATGGGGATATTTTCAGAGTACATTGAGTTTATTATGGAAGTTTTGATGGACGACTTCAGTGTTTATGGAAGTGATTTTTCTAATTGTCTGTCTAACCTTGATAAAGTGTTGCAGCGCTGCATTGAGGTTAATCTTGTGCTTAACTGGGAGAAGTGCCATTTCATGGTGAACGAGGGAGTTGTCTTAGGGCACTTAATTTCTGATGGGGGAATAGAAGTTGACAAAGCAAAAGTGGAAGTATTCATCAATTACCTCCTTGGTCACAATGGCTTTTATCGCTGGTTTATTAAGGATTTCTCAAAAATCGATAAACCACTCACAGCTGCTACTTAAGGATGCCCCTTTTGTATTTACTGATAAGTGTCTTTCTGCTTTTAACAGGTTAAAGCAGGCTTTGGTATCTACGCATATCATACAGCCTCCCGACTGGGATTTGCCATTTGAGATTATGTGCGATGCTAGTGATTATGCACTAGGAGCGATGCTAGGCCAAAGGAAAGACAAAGCTTTAAATGCAATTTACTATGCGAGCCGAACTCTGGATGAGGCTCAAGTGAAGTACACCACTACTGAGAAAGAGCTGCTAGCTGTGGTTTATGCCTTAGAAAAATTTCGTTCTTATTTGATTGGATCAGAAGTTTGATTTGCAGATTAAAGAAAAGAAAGGTGCTGAGAACGTTGTAGCTGATCATCTGTCGAGACTGTCACAACAAGAGGGAGAAAATTGTTTACCTATTGATGATTCTTTTCCCGATGATTCTTTGTTTGATGTGTTATCCTCTATTGTTAACCAAGATCCTTGGTATGCAGATCTAGCTAATTACGTTGTCAGTGGCACGCTGCCGCCTGACCTTTCCCATCAGCAGAGGAAGCGTTTTCTGTATAACGCTAAGCACTACTTATGGGATGATCCTTATTTGTTTTAGAAATGTGAAGACGGTCTCTATAGACAATGTATTCCGCAGTGGGAAACCAGAGTAATCTTGGAAGGCTGTCACTCATCCTCTTATGGTGGTTATCACGGTCCATCGCGCACCGTGGCTAAGGTACTTAAGTCTGGTTTTTACTGGCCTACTTTGTTTGCTGATGCTATGGCTTTTATTTCAGGTTGTGATGCCTGCCAACGATCAGGGAATATTTCCAAGAGACATGAGATGCCACGAAATGGTATCTTGGAGGTTGAGGTTTTCGATGTCTGGAGCATCGATTTCCAAGGACTGTTCCCAACTAGTAAAGGTAACAGGTATATCTTAGTAGTTGTTGATTATATGTCTAAGTGGATAGAGGTAATTACTTCACCCCATTGTGATGCCAAGACCGTGATTAAGATGGTAAAAAAGACTATATTTCCCCGATTTGGTGTCCCTAGGGTCGTCATTAGTGATGGGGGAATGCACTTTAAAGAAAAGAAACTAACTTCCATTCTGTCTAAGGTTGGTATTCAACACCGGCATGGTTTGGGGTATCATCCCCAAACTAGTGGTCATGTCGAGGTCTCTAATCGCGAGATTAAAGAGATCTTATCTAAAGTAGTTTCTAAATCATGGAAGGACTGGAGTCTTAAACAAGAAGACACATTATGGGCTTATAGGACTGCCTTTAAGACACCGATTGGTGCATCACCTTATCGGTTAGTTTATGGGAAATTATGTCATTTACCTGTTGAGTTGGAATGCAAAGCTAGCTGGGCAATTTGTGAATTTAACTTTGATCCTAAGTTTTGTGCTCAGAACCGTCTTTTGCAGCTAGACGAACTGGAGGAGTTTAGACTCAATGCCTATGATAGCTCACGCATCTACAAGAAAAAGATGAAGAGATGGCATGACAAAAGGATCTTACCTCGTGAATTTCATGTCGGGGAGAAGGTGTTCTTTGTTGAACGCCCGATCATTGATTATTTCTGGCAAAGTCAAGTCCAGGTGGAGTGGCCCTTATACAGTGACAGTTGTGACTAAATTTGGGTCTGTTGAGCTAGAAGGTCCCGAGGGAAATAGGTTCAAGGTGAATGGGCAATATGTGAAGCATTAACACGAAGCAAATGATGTAGACAATCGTGTTGAAGTCTTGTACTTCGACGAGCTTGATGCGCCAGTTAATTGAAACCAGGAAGGTCGTGCGGGACCTCTTAAACCTGCGCTTTCCGGGAGGCAACCTGGACTGTTGTATTGCACTTTAGTTAAACTTATTTCCTTTCTTTTTGCTTTGTATTATATTTTGAACGCCGAACTATGCGTCTCTCGTATTTCCTACACTTCTTATATGCGTCTTGCAGGTGAAGCAGCTCGATCGAGTGGTTTTTCTAATCGATCGAGTACTTTGGCTAAGAATTTCACTCGATCGAGCATCTGTTGTCCTCGATCGAAATGCTGCAACTCCCATTCTCGCGATCGAGTAACATATCCTCTCGATCGAGTCCGTCTGGCGCCTAAATCCTCTCGATCGAACTATTCTGAGTCGTTCGATCGAGCAGTTCCGTGTTCCAGCATCTATTTTTCGTCCGCTGAGCTGCTGTGTGGCTACCTATAACCTCCCGTGTTCATGGTCGGTATGGGGAGGTCCCTCCTTACAACGTCTTGTAAGTTTTCCGACTCCCACTATCCCTTTCTCTTTAGTTTGCATTTCTTTCCCTATTTTTGGTACAATGAGGGCATTGTACGGTTTGGTTTGGGGAGGTATGCATCCATATCTGTGTCTGCATGTTTTCTTGCATTTCTGTTTCCACGTTTATTCATTTTCGCATGCATTGTTGTTTTTAATTCAAAAAATCACATAATAAAATTCATAAAATTTCACGTTTAATTTGAGTCGGAACGTTTGAACTTCTGACGCTACAATGAGTCTTTACTCTTGCCCTGCATATCTTGACATATCGTTGGCATGATAAAGTGCATAATCTACGAGTTTTTGTTTCTCTCTTATCTAAACGAACAGACTTGACTCACGTATTGGCAAGCTACATTACATTCTGAGGTTAGAGCCTTATAAACTGATGACATTCATGACCGGTTTCAGGTAAGATGTGAGTAGTACTCTCTATAAGGCATGTAACATCAATTTGTGTAAGCAAGAATTTAGTCTTCTTAATACATGTATGCATTTCGTCTGTGGATGGTGACACATGTTAGGAGAGGCGGTCCCCTTTATTTCATTCTACCTATAAGCCTCACGTAGCCAAATTGCCTCTTTGTCCTATTAGCTACAATCTATAATTTTGCCTACCTAGCCAAGCTAGTGATGAGTAGCTGTTTGGGAAGTCTTATTGCAGTTTGGTTACATATATGATTTCAGAAGTCGGTGGAAGAGTTGAAGGGAATGAAAACAAAAATGTCGTGAAAAAGAAAAAAATCAATAGAAAAAGAATGAAAAAAAAAGTATGAAAAAGAAAGAAAAAATCATATGCGGAAAAATGAAAAGTTACATAGATGATTTTTACTCCCATGTCTTATTTGTATCTTTTGGGGGTGTTGACAAGTTTATGGTGTACTGTGAGTTGAGTGCATCCAATTTGCACTTTTTTGTATTGATATATATTGAGTATGAAGTTGGGATGTAGTTTCAAAATTTGGATCCGATGTTGCTAGCCTGGCTATTAACTCCACATTTCCAAATTTATCTGAGCTCCTTCTTACCCATTACCTCACTTACCCAAATGTAAGTCCTTGGCATGTGTCTTGGTCATTAGTTTGGTTGGAATGCATATGTACGGTTGTAGAGACTTTATTCATGTTAACCTGCATGCATGTTCTTATAGGTCGAGTTAGCTGACTGTATTTACTTCTTTCTATCTTTCACTTATATACTTACCATGTGCCTAAATTTGAGTGATGAGCGACCCGTGATAGCCCGATATCTTTGAATCTTGCAAGGTCGACGGTTCAGTAAGTTTGAGACATTGATTTAATTTGTTTGCACTTATCACTTGCCACTTTGTTAGTTCTTGCATTAAACTGGTTTTGGTGGATGATTTCTAGCTGTTGAGTTGGTCCCGTTCCACTGTTTGTTCTTAGTTGCATTCATAGTTTGCTTGGGGAAAAGCAAAGGTTTGGTTTGGAGAGATTTGATGCGTGTATTTTATATAAGGTTTTAACCTCATTTTTACACGCATTTTTGTATTATTTTACGTGGCATCTAGCTATAAATACCCCCGAATAGTCTACTTTGGTGTGTCTTGTGTAAATTACAGGTACGGACCAGAAAGAAGATAAATCAAGCCTAAACTTGTCTTATTTGTATGCATTTATGGAGAATAAGGAATTGGAGCTTGGAATATATCACTTTAAAGACGCGTGAGCTGATTTTGGAAGATGTCAAGGTGTTTTACGTGCTAATATAGCTCGATCGATCACTTTTCAGTCGATTGAATGCTTTATCCCTTGAAGTTTCACTCGATCGAGTTGTTTTCATACTCGATCGAGATGGCCAATATAAGAAGTCCTCGATCGAATGGTTTTTCCGTTCGATCGAGAGGAATTGTTGGTTATGTCGTCGATCGAGTGGTTTAATTCCACTAGATCGAGAGGTTTCATCCTGTAATTGTATTTTTGCCTTATTCCGTATGGGCTTTGTAATTTGGATCTTTTATTAGGTTAAGTAGTACTGCGTGTTCGAGTACTTGGTCATTCCGGAGACGACGTTACTCCTCTCTTCTTCTCTCGATTCTCTACTACTCTTACTCTTACCTTTGGAACTTTGGCTTGGATCGAATCTTGTAATGGGTATCATACTCTCCTTTATTTCTTAATCATAATTCCCTTGTTGCTCTTATTTCTCCTCTCTCCTTATTTACTATTGTCTCTATTCAAATCTCTCTTATTGCATTGTTATGATGTTTAATTTCTATTGTCTACTTATGATTGTTATTAATTCGTTGATAATGCGTAGCTAATTTCCTTTGCTAAGACATAGGGAATCCATGATTATGAAGGAATTGTAAATCGAATTAATAGGTCTAATACTTGTGTAGTGTATGTTGTTAATCGCTACATTTAATTTTTTCTGTCTAATTGAGTCGACGCAATTAGTTTTTTAATCGCAGTAAACCTTGACCTAGATCGGAAGATTGGAAAGGGTGAGACTTGTAGCGAACATTAGGACACGTAGTGAGGGCGGAATCTAAGCTAGTTGTGCTTTAGGGCGAATTGAGACCGGAAGGAGATATTCACTGCCCCATAGACCGTACTTGCATTGACCTGAGACCTATATTGCTTGACTGAATGATCATGGTGAACCGACTGTCTTAGCTATTGTCTCTCTATTTTCTTAATCCTTATTCTCTTATCTTTTCTCTCTTCCTTAATCTCATTAGTTTAGAACAAACAAATTCAAACCCCAAAAATTGGTTACCTTGACGGACTTAGTTAACGCTGACATTTTCCCATCTCCTTGTGGATATCGACCCTACTTACTGCTAGCTTCTGTTAGTGTATCAAGGTTTATTTTTGTTACCTGACGACGGTATCATTATTAATTATTTTAATGCATATTTATCAAATAAATATCATTTTATAAATTAATTAAATTACATACAATAAATTGACTAGTGATACTTGATCACATAAATAAAATGGGTCATATAATTATAATTCACAACATCTTGTAATTATAATTAACCGTTCATTCTTATCTCAATTGTTTCACAAACAATAATCAATTTTAATAATAAATTATTTCAATTACTAAAATAAACCTTATTTAATCCCATTACAATAAGATATTAATATTCTCTCTCACAATTGAATTGTTCAATTTTAAGGAATTGATTAACTTGTATCGTCATACAATTAATCAACTTTACAGATAAGGGTATCATCATTTAGGTGTGGCCTTAAGGGATCAACTAACCACCACCGTCTTACGACAATAACGATAAACTCTAGAAAGCAAATCGTTACCGATTAATGTTGATCAGTTGACTATATTAAATGAATCATCCCTTATGTATTCTTATTAAGAGATTTAATTGTTTTATTAAATCACGTGATCACACTATTGTTGAGGACACATATTCCAACAATCTCCCATTTGTCCCAGACAAGTGTGCGTCACCAATTCTCTTGTCCTATTACAATCTCCTACTCAATGCAAGGTGTCTCGCAGGTCGTACTTGCACTTGATCAACACTTAAGTGGTTTTCTCGATCTGGAGTGTAATTGTCTGAACGGAATTATCTAACATAAATACTTTCGAGCGTGGCCACGCATTTCCAGTTCACTACTACTTGAGTGGTCTTGAGATTTCAAACAACCCTGATAAGGGGGTGGACAATTCCTATCGCACTATTCCCTTTGTTTAGCCACAGTTCATCATAACCCAAAAATTCTTATTTGACCTCATTTACGACACTCGTAGAGCATAAATCAAAGCCAAACAGAAATTGTGCCAACTTGGGTGAATAGTTTATAGTCAAAAGAATTGAGTCATAAGAATACTGTAGCAGCTCTTACCACGAGCAGGCTTTATGAATTACCAGAACTCTATAAGCGGTCACTGCCCGACAGAGTGTCTCATACAGTCTGTCTATGTGTTCGACTAGTCATGCCATATGACTCTATGGCACTTGAACTAGCCATTAATCGCATCACACTCTAGTCACTTCGAGATGTCACCTCATATAAGTAACTAGGGGCGAATACCATGTCAACCCATTTGGATTTAACAAAGTAATGGGTGGGTTTAATAAAACTCAAACTATAAATACGATTATCATATATATATATATATATATATATATATATATATATATATATATATATATATTTTTGCCAATACACTATTACTACTTCATATCTCATAATCTATAGTAGTGTATCTTTTACACTAGTTGAAATGCAATAAAAGCTTGGCAAGTGGATAGACCCTATATCCATATATTCCAACTTTATCAATTGCTATTTCCTTCTTTTCAATGTTATATCTAATACCATGAATTTATCTAAGTAGATGTCTAGTCTTCTTACTAGACTTGGGCTCTTTAACTTGAAGGATGCTCCCATTGTTATCGCATAACTTGTGATAAAGTCATTTGTACAGGGATTCACCTTTAATCCCTACGTTGACCATCTTATCACAATTTACTTAGATTCTGTTCGTAGAATTTGCAGTGGTCGAAACTAAAACACTTCTTTAGTTTCTTACTCTTAAATCAATAAGACATCCTATGATTTCAACAAATCCTTTTCGGTTTGGAAACTAAAGTTTGTGCAACCCTTCAACACATAACTTAGTTTATAATCCAAACATATGAACGTATCCTTAATTCTTCTGAAGAATCTCAAGGATGTTCTTTAAGGCTTTCACAAGCCATATCATGGGAACTATCTTGTTATTGACTTATTATGCTCCAAGCATATGATTCATCACGACGTGTGCATTTAATGGCATACATGATCGTTCTAATGGCGGAAACATTAGCAATTGATTTCATGTGATCAACAACTTAATAGGTTCAGTGAATGACTATGGCTCTCTCATAGAAATTCCACTTTCATCAACATGAATAACCTATTCAACCTTGTTGATGTTAAACAGATATGAAAGATCTTATCATCATAAGACTCTCAATTCTATGCCAACATTCTCTCACATTGATTCGGTAATCTAAAGTATATTGCACCCTTTCCTAGTCTCCCAATCACTCTTGACAGAAGAGAGCATTGGTATATTACTCTCAATAAGTAATAGGTTTTCAACATATAAGACATGGAAAAATAATTCGGGCTCCCACTTAACTTCATGTATAAATATGATTCTTCAATCATGTGAATGATACCATTCTCAATTATCACATGAACGAAAAGTATAATCCTATAATGCTTGCTTAAGATCATTATAGGATCATTTAAGAAAGCTACGCATAATAAGTTAGGATTATTAGATCTTTATCTAAGGTTTTGTGTTCCAAACACATCCTTCTCTAAATTCCCATTTTAGAAAAGCGAATTTTTAATATCATTTGCCATTCTTCATCAAAATGAAATGCGGAAATTCCTAACACAATTTATCTTGATCAACATCTTCATGTCAATCTTATGTATTTGAGTATTCTAAAGCTCTATTTACCTTTAAAGAGACCCTCGCTTTCAAGTAAATCTACTCTTGAGTAACAATTTTCGGATTGTTATGCTATGGCTCGTATGTAACAAGGTCATAATACTATTACTTTCACAAAGTAATATTTTAACCAAAAAGATATGTGCGCTAAACTCCCACTGAACTATACTCTCACTATATCTTTATAGATTATAGTTCCATTACTTTCACAAAGTAACACATTACCTATAAGACATGTTTGTGACGATCCAATCTACTCCCACTCTGTCTATCAGAAATACATCTATCTTCTTGAGAGATAGCATTGTGAGTTACAAACATATATATGGTGGAGTATTAGGAGTTTTTCTAGACTAACGCATTAGCTCGTAAAAGACCACCCCAATCATGGAAGCTTGATTCATGTAAAATGCGAGTCTTATCCATGTCATATGTTAAATAGACTCTCTATTTTAGGTATTTCCTGGTTGTCCATCCGCTTAGAATTACGTGTCCGTTTCGGATTGCAAATTCCCAAAATTCAGTTCGATAACTCAAAACGAGTCATATTAGTTTGATCTTATGGGTAGTGACACTAGGTCATAATCCATATTTAATAAATCATATTCATTACTTAGATCATTGCCACTACAATCGGATCGTAATGCTTTAGTACTTTGTTCAATTGGTTCTTGATACGTGCATTTTATATAGTCTTTTTAGACCTCTTTATGCACGTATTTCTATGCTATCCTCGTGGTTTTATGCTACGAAATGCCCCGAATATTCTACTTTGGGTTGTTTTGATTTATTTGCAGGAATGGACCTGAAAGTGATGGAATCGAGCCTTTTATCGTCCGTTTTGCATGCATTTGGACGATGAGTAGATTTGTGACTCGGTCGGTTTCGTGTTCACGTTTAGATGATTAGATA
Organism: Silene latifolia; assembly: GCF_048544455.1. NCBI lineage: Eukaryota > Viridiplantae > Streptophyta > Magnoliopsida > Caryophyllales > Caryophyllaceae > Silene > Silene latifolia. The sequence continues at coordinate 93,418,144 of NC_133533.1, forward strand.
TTGTCGTTGGATCACTTCCGAATCAAAACACAATTTATAGCTTCACAAACAACTCTACAATTAGTAAAGAGGCAAGTAAAGGTCGGATCCCAAGGGACGGGAATTGAGATGAGATTTCTATTGCAACTAGTGGTGTCTTAGGGGTATCACAATTGGGGTTGATGTAGAAGGTCACTAAACTAAATAGCAAAGCAAGTAAACAAGCAAGATGAATTAAAAGGGTTGTAAACAATTGATAAAAGGCACTAGGGTGTCATGGGGTCATAGGGGATTCATGGGAATTGATCATACAAACATATTCTCAAGTTATAAGCAAGCAATTATTGTTGTGATGGATCGAGTTGGTTTATATCTTACAATCCTAGGAAAGTTTGGGTCCCGGAGCCGAATCAATTAGATTGTACAACACCTACAAAACGACTTAGTCTTCCCTACTCAACAATATGCATGGTCTAATGAGACTCGAGTTGGTTTATGTCTTACAAGTCTCATTGAAAAGATAGGTGATGGTAGTAAATGCAAGGATTCATAGGCTTAGCATTTCATCAAGCATAACATGTGCATATATTGAGATCACAACAAGCAAGCAAATAAACAATGAAAGCATATTAATTTAAGCATGAATCATTCCCCATGTTGGTTTCCCCTAATTACCCATTAACCCTAGCTAAGGAACTACTCACTCATTATCATGTTGAGCATGCTAGCAAGGTTGTCAATCATACCAACAAAGTGAAACATGATGAATAAATGAAAGTAATTAGCAATAATTAAAAAGGGATTAAGAGAATTATACCTACTAATGATTCCAATAATAAAGCAAGAATAAAAGAAGTACTTGATGCTTGATTGAGAGGTTGTCAATCTCCCAATAATAACCCAAATAATCTTCAATTACCCAAAATAAAGGATGAACAAAAGAGAGATTAAGGAATAAAACTTGTATTAAAACTTGATTAATTGTTGATTACAAAACTAAATAGAGATTTGATTGATATTAACTACTATAAGAATTGATATGAAGAACATCCTCTTCTAATTAGACTAATGGGGTATTTATAGCGGGGATTAGGTGGATGCATTAGGGTTAACTAAGGGCTAAACTAGTAATTACACTTTTGAGATTTGAGCAGGGAAACGCCGGTATTTTTCGAAGGATGGGCATCTTTCATTGAAGCTTGAAGAAACGAAATCGTGCTGTCTTGGAATCCGTGCGTCTTAGGCACGGGACGGCCGGATTCCTGAGTCTCTGCCCGGGCGTCTTTGGAAGAATCCAGACGTCTTATGGGGTTGCTGCCCGAGCGTATTTTGGAGAAGACGGCCGGATTGTGGAGGTGGAGGACGGGCGTCTTCCAGGCAATCCGCACGGGTTGCTGGACAGCTTCACTTCTTTCTTCTTTTCTTCCTTTCCTTCATAAAATCCTTGGGAATTTCCTCGGGGATGCAAGGATCCTTTCGCGTCATTGCCCATCTACTATAGTATGTACAAAGGCCTTCTAATCTTGTCTCTCCTTGATGCTTGGTCATTTGAATTCGGTCAATTTAGTCTCATTTTGCCATGAAAATGCAAGGTTTGTACTCCTTTCCTACAGAGGACACAAAACCTCAAAGAATATGCAAAACAAAGAACTAAAGACAATAAATGACCCAAATATGCACTAAAAAGCATGGGAACGAGGCTAATTCGGGGACTAAATATGCAAGCATGATGCATGAATTCTATACTAAATGCAAGCTACACTAATCTACACTACATGATGCATGGGTTTTTATTTATGACGGAGAGGTTAATTTAGATTACCTCCCGTTGTGTATGTATGCACTTCCCCAAACCGAGTTAGACATTATTTCTAATGTCCTAAGGTTGGGTATAGTTCATGCATGCACGATGCAATGCATGAATCTATAGTTGTCATTTTGGATTTTCAAAAATGGGAACAATAAGATAAGAACACCTCAATGGGGCCGAGGTGTTAGTCCTCAATGTTGCTAGGACTACCAATCATGATCAAGATAAAGTAAAATAAAACAAAGAAAGAAGTAAGCAAACCTCAAGAGGGTAGGAGCCTCCAAAGCTTGCTAATCTTCCATCATATCATCATCATCTTCTTCAAGAGAAGTGGACTCATCACCACTTCCATCTTCACTTTCTTGTTCACTTTGTTCATCATCCTCTTCTTCTTCACTAGCTTCTTCATCATCATCATCCTCATCAACCACATCACCAACAAGCTTATCACCAACAACCTCATCGTCACCCGGACTCTCAACCCTAGATGCACTCGGAAAGAAGAATTCCCTATCCGCCCAACTAGGCAAAGGACATGAAGGATCAAGTAGTCCTTGCCTAGCTAAATGAAGGAGGGGTGGATATTGGGCCAAGTAAGCATCTTCCCGATCCTTGAAGGCTTGCTTGTGCATCTCTTGCATAAGAAGAGTCATATAATCATTTCTTGCTTCAACACCTTCCGGTTTGAACTCTTGGTACTATAAAGGATAGGGTGGTGTGACAATGGAAGAGGAGGGCATTTCAATTTCACCCTTTTGTTGTTGAATGATGTACTCGGCCTCTTTTGAAAGGGGAAGGAGATACTTGGTCCGATGGACACGCAATCGACAAATCTTTGAAGGCAAAGTAAAAGATCTAGCCTCACTAGTGAGCCATCCATACTTGGTGTCAAGAGGGTTATGGGTAACCCACTTGTACTTGTTTATCATAGCATCAATATCAATGAGATGACCACCCTTTTTCGCCTCATACTTGCTATCCTTGTTGAAGTTTGGATCAAAGTACTTAGCTAGAAGAGTGACTAGACCTCCATTCACAATAACGGTAGTGCCTTGCTTCCCACTATCAACATTTAGCCATCTATCCACCAAAAGCCTTAGAGAGTTGAAAGGCTTGGTGAATTCCCTTCCAATGTTCAAGGCAGACTCAAGAAGAACAAAATCTAGTTTAGTAAAGTGGTTGGTATCTTTATAGATACCCAGTATCTGCTGAGACTCCAACAAACACCCGATGATTATCGGACTACAACATGTTTTGGGATCGCAGCGTTTGATCGACAGTTTGTGTACAACTTTACGTCGAAAAACTTAAAACGATTTCGAAAACAAAACATTTCAAAACATTTCAAAAATACCTGGAGTGTTTAATGCACGACGACGGGGTCGCGATGACACTAACTAGAGTCAAAACCGACACCGGGCCAAAAACCGACTCAAAAATTCAAATCCCGACTCCAACAACGAGTCAAATCGAGTCAACCACAAAAACAAAATATCTTCAAGCGTTCTATGCTAAGTTTTCCCGGATTCTTGTTGGTCAAGTACCAAACATGTGACTACAAAACCTAGGACAGAACAAATCATGATTGCGTTTGTTGTGATAGTGACAACACAGCTCGAAGACCCGCGACGTGGCTCGCGCCTCTTTGAGCAGCCCAGGTGGCCACGTCGCTCAAAACTCACACAACCACTCATTCTCCTATAAATACCCCTCAAATGCCACCCATTTGAGACTTACGCGAGTGTCCGCCCCCTCTTTTCTCCCTTAAAATTCTCGACTCGACTTCTTAAGTCACAATCCGACGCGTATTTACGACCTACCGATCGTAAATACGAGCCTTACACATTGTTTGGTACCGTCATCGTGCATGAAATCACTTGTCCGACCACTTTGACTACTACACCATCACTAAACTTTTAAAACACTCTTTTACTTACCAAAACGGTTTTAAACCGAGTTTTTCCGATCAAACAAGTTGTTACACTTACGTCGGTCACTCGCCATAACCAAACATGTAAGTATGAGGGTGTAAAAATCCTCTTTTATTATGTTTTCAATTGTTTCATGACTTTAACATGCTAAAACGTGCATAACATGAACCAAAACATGGAATAAACGAGCCAAAACTGATTTTTGGTCTGAGGCAGAAGCCCCTTAGGTCGCCAACAGGCTCGCGCCTAAATGGGGTACTCAGGCCAGAGATCAACCGTGTTTGTTCTCGTCATTTCCCTTAATCCATTTTTCATATTTGTAATCGGTTTTTACCATTTCAAGTATTTTCGAAACCTTTTTGTTTTATTTCACATGTTTTAACCATAAAGCATTTTTCACCCTTGGTTCCTCATACCATGACGGTTAAATCCGTGTTTCGGTGATAATATTTGGTTAATGACATTTAGAAGGTATTTTAAAGCCTTTTATTTCATTTCTTCACATTTTCAAACAAACATATTAGTCACCAACACAAAGTCATCCTTGGTTATACATACCATGCCGGATTTTAACCCGGGTACGATGATGAGTACCGACTAATTATATTCAAAATGGACTTAAAACAATTAGTCCATAATCATTTTCAAAACTATTCATGTCAATCTTGTCAAACAGAACCTGACACCGAATATTATCAAACCATGATGATTATTCGAGTCTAGTTCTTCAAATAAACGAATGCAGTCTAAACGACCCTCTCAAAATCAAACCGGGTTCAAATACCCATTTTCAACACGTTCTATAACGTTTTCAAAACAGTCAGAACAAGGCATACAACCGTTGGCTAACCCGCGCCTCAAGCAGGCCTTTTCTGTCTCACTTTCAAAACCATTTGGCGGCCCCTTACACCGCCGGCTGGCTCGCGCCTCTTATAGCCGTCTAGTACAGGGCCTGTTCCCTTCCAGCATTAGTCCAGGACGATCCCGACTCCGGTTAACCCGGATATAGGACGGATCAGACGACTATTCAAACCATATTTGCAAAATGCCTTTCTAAGACAAATGGATCATGTTATGCACCCTAAACCTAATACGGTAAATGGATGTTTAATTTCCGTCTTGCATGCAAATCAATCTTTAATCCAACTCGACATCTTATACTTGATACATGGATTAAATCAACCGACTTAGAAAGCTCTCACATGTTAGGTTTAAATTATTGGATGCACATTCATGCATTTAAACCATTTTATCAACTTTTGCATTCAACCAAGCAAGATCGATCAGTAGAGGCCGCTAAACGCGGGCGGGATTGGGTGTCTGATTAAAGGGCTTCCCAATATGTACCTTCACCTCTTACTTAGAAACTTTGGATAGTGGACGACCTTATCCAGGGCGTACGAGAGTCATTCTAGAGATAGGATGCTAAAGAGGGACGATTTCCTTATCTTTAGTACCTATGTCAAAACGCTGCTTTGTGCTTCTATTTGACCGAGGTATAAAGTGGAATTCGAACGGGTTCCAGGCATCCCACAAATGCTTGGTGGAGACTCCGAACATCTCTAATCGTTTAGAGACCCTTACCGAGACGAAACCGACCGATCTAAAACGATCCGGTCGAAAGCACCTTTACGCCGCCGAGCGTGGCTTTCAAAATGACCGCTGCCATTGTCCACAGATCGGCTGGGCATACGCAGGTGGGCCATATCCACAATCTTTTCTTGCAATGATGGTGTTTCCAATGACCTTGTGCCACACTCTAATGCCCGGATGGTGGACTAAAAGAGCGCGACTAGCATGATAGTTCTCAAATTTCCTTCCGGAAATCGCCTCCCAAAGAGGGTCGGGGTCATACTTGCCAACATTCTTGAAATAACTTTGTGATTCATCAAGACCCAATGCTTTACCCATTTCCTCAAAGGAGATGCCCCTACTAACATTAGCTAGGTGGAACTCGATGTTTTCCATGGTCTCTACCTTATTGACTTTTAAAGAACTCAAGAATTCTAAGGTTAGGGAGGGGTATGTCAATTCTTTTGTTGCAAACAATTTTTCCAACCCCATGGCTTTAAATAAGGCCTTAGTTTGCTCAAGGACACCTAACTTATTCAAGGCATCTTCACAAATAAACTTGGTGGATAGAAATGATTTTCTAGCATACTTGGTAAAAGTTTCCCTATGGGAGTTAGAGATGAAAATTACCTCCGGATAGTTCAAAAGTTGAGCAATTTCCGGAGTAGTTGATGTTGTTGCTCCCAAGGGAGGTTGTTGTTGTTGCATTTCCAAGTTTGAGCTAGTTACCACCATAGCCTTTGAGGCTTTCTTTGCTTGAAGGCTCTTTTGTCTTGTTGATAGTGCCTTTGCCTTTGGTGCCTTTGCTGCTCCTTTAGTCCTTGCCATTGATGATTTAACCAAAAAGGAATGAAAACCTTCAATTTTCAAGAATACCCAAATCGATTTAAAGATGAAAGGCTTTGCCTTTATAAATTCAAAAATCGACTCAAAAGGTTGAAGATTTTGTTGCTTGGTTGATTTTGTTGAAAGAGGAGTGATTAGTTTTTGTTTGTAGGATGATTTGAATTGATTTTGATGAATGCTCTTGAGGAAATATTGTTTTTGTGATGGAGAGGGTGAGGGTTTTGAGTTTTGGGGTAGTGTTATGAATGAAGGAATGAAGAAATGAATGTGGGAGGGGGTTTATAAAGACCCGAAAAAATTTGTATTGTAGGGGTAAGACGGGCGTCTTTCCCTCGGGACGCCCGGATTTGGTCTTTGTTGGCTTCAGGAATCCCGCCTAAAGACGGGCGTCTTTCAGCAAAGACGGGCGAATTGTGCAGCTGCGGGACGGGCATCTTTTGCTGAAGACGGGTGGATTCCTTTCCAGGGATTTTTCTTGTTTTTCTCAGTCAAAAAGACGGGTGTCTTCTAAACCAGGATGGACGTCTTTCTGAGGACGGGCGGATTCTTTATCAGGATGCCCAGATTTGTTAACAGTCCCAAAATTTCAAAAATTCAGCTCAGAGGGACGGGCGTCTTTCAGCAAAACCGTTCGGGTTGCCTGAAGACGGGCGGATTCTGCCCCTTTTACCCGGATTCAGTTCCATCCGTGTATTAGCATATCCCATGTCATTTTTTCATTCTTCTTCATATCTCGTGTTCTTCATTGTGGGGGCACTACTAAGGCATTGATAGCCTAGGCAATTGATATCCCCACACTAAGCTAAAGCACTACACATCAATTGAATCATTAGTCCCTCCCTCACTTCTCTCAAAAACGATAATTATCTTGATCAAAATATAAAAATCCAAAAATGACAAATAATGCAATATGAGAATAAAAATGCGAGTTAGGGAGTTAGAAATATTTGCAAATGGTGGTTTAGGGAGGACTCCACCAAACTCTCATTCTTGATGAGATGTCAAGGGGGCATGTCCAAGGTGTTGTTGATATTGCTCAACACCTTGAAAAAGTAATCAAAAGCTTGTTCATTATCATGATAGAGGTCTTCGATAGACCTTTGCCCTTGTTGTCGGTCTTGGTCGATGGCATTACCAATGTAGGGATTGAAAATCCCTTCAAATTCGTCGTCCCAAAGACCACAAACTTCATCAACTTGATCATTAAAAATCTCTTGATTTGTTGGAGACAATTCTTTCACTTCCTTTTCTTGGCCAATGAGGCCATCTTCTTCCTTGCTTGATTTTGATGAGCTTTTCAAGCTCTCCTTTCTACAATTCTCTTGCTCTTTGAATGGAGCATCTTCAATTTTCTTCTTCCATTGGAGTTCCGACTTCTTTCTATCATCCTTCTGACTATAATGATCGATCATGAAACATGGTTCATGTAAGCGGGGAGCTCTCATGGTCTTGTCAAGGTTGAAAGTTATGCTCTCATCCCCTACTTCTAGAGTAAGCTCTCCATGTTTCACATCGATTACCGCACCCGCGGTGTATAAGAAGGGTCTTCCTAGAATGATTGGAATGTTGGAATCTTCCTCCATATCAACAATGACAAAGTCCACCGGGATGAAAAATTTCCCAATTCGTACGGGAACATATTCCCATATCTCTAATGGTGTCTTCGTCGATCTATCGGCCATTTGGAGTGTGATATTGGTGCATTTAAGCTCTCCCATCCCCAACCTTTTACTCACCGAGTACGGCATAACACTCACACTAGCCCCTAGATCACATAAGGCTTTGTTGATCGTGGTGTCGCCAATGGTGCACGGTATTGAGAAGCTTCCCGGATCTTTGAGTTTTGGAGGTGAACTCCCTTGAAGTATAGCACTACTCACCTTAGTGAAGGCGATAGTCTCAAGCTTCCGGATTGACTTCTTCTTTGTGAGGATGTCTTTCATGTATTTCGCATAGGCCGGCACGTGATTGATTAATTCTGTGAAAGGAATTGAGACTTCCAAATTCTTCATAATTTCCATAAATTTTCCAAGATGGTCATCAAATTTGGGCTTGGCTTGACGACTTGGAAAAGGAAGTCTAATCACAATGGGATCCTTCTCCTTGACCTTGTCTTCATTTTTCTTTGAACTTTCTTCCTTTGAAGATTCTCCATCCTTGGAGTTTTGCACAACTTCTTCCTTATCACTAGCTTCCACAACTTCATTCTCAACTTGCTTCTTCGGTGCTTCATATCTTGTACCACTCATCAAGTAAATGGCATTAACCATTTCATGTCTTGGGGGATTACTTTGAGGTGGTAATTGCCCCTTTTGTCTTTGTGAGCTTGAAGATGCTAGTTGAGTCAATTGGGTTTCCAACATTTTGGTGTGAGCTAGGATGTTGTTGATGGTAGTTTCCTTTGCTTGACTATCTTTTTGCATTTGAGTGAAAAATTCTTGTTGATTCTTTTGCATTTGAAGGACCGCTTTTCGAACATCAAAACCTTGGTCATTTTGTTGATTGTATGGAGATTGATTTTGGTAACCTTGGTTTTGGTTGTAAATGTTAGAAATCTAGATATCTATACTCAACATATTCATATATGTTATAGTTTTAATTTAGTCATAAAATTAAAAGGTGATATTATGCATGCAAACTACAAAATAAATAAAGAAGAAATCATCATCTCACATTGATATTTCGGTTTATATGGGCACAAGAGAGTTCTCCTACTCTCTTGTTCTTGAGCTTTCCTTAGTGGATGAACAAGGATTCAAGAAGAGAATCCCTCCCAAAAGTATTATACCCAAGATAACAACTTAATAAAATTAATATTATTATTACTAGAATAATACTAATTTTGTATTAAAATTGACCCAAAAATATTATTGGACTCTCTACAATTTCGGTTTAGACAGACGGAAGAGAAGGAAGAATTTTATCTTTCTAAAACTCTAATTTTAGATGTGTTGAATGAATGATGATAATACACTAACAATTAGTAGTGTATAAGGTAAAAAGATGAGAAAAACCCATGGTTTTTCTCCTTTTAAAACCGGGTGGAATGGGGAAGGGAAGGGAGCCAATGCATGCACAAGGTGGTCTTCACAATGACCACTAGGTTTTGCATGGCTAGTATATTAGGGAAATGATTATGTTTACCACTAACATAATCAACACAATATCTTCCTAATACTCCCCTTAATTTCGGTTTACATGGATAAAATGGACTCCATTGTATCTTTGTCAAAATGTCAATTTGTCATATGTCACATGTCACATGTCACATAAAATTGTTATGTATTTTTATCATATTAAAAATCAACGCATTAATAAAAAAACGTCATACACAAAATCGACTTAGTAATTCACAATTACTTGTACCAAAATAATTTACCAATTATAAATCACAACATCTTGTATTTATAATAATTTATTCATTCTAATGTAATTGTTTCCTTAAACAATAATTTCATCTAAGTAATCAAAACAATTCGATTACTTAGACCGTATCTTATTTAATCAAATTACAATGAGACACGTAAATATTACTTCCAAAATCATCCGTCAATTTTAAGTAATTTAATTAATCCGTATCGTCATACGATCAATTAAATGATCAATTAAGTGTGTTACCCTTTAGGTATGACCTAAGGGGATCAACTGATCACCACCGTCGCACGACAGTAATGTCAAACTCTAGTCAGCCAATCATTACCGATATGTGTGGACCAGTTGACAGTAAAAATTACTTCCCAATTGTATTCTTTAAAATGAAACTTAAACATGTGATCATCATGATCAACAGTTGTGATCGCATTATTGTTGGAGGACACATATTCCAACAATCTCCCACTTGTCCTCGACAAGTGTGCGTCACTAATTCTCTTGTCCTATTAGTATCTCCCACTCAATGCAAGGTGTCTTTCAGGTCGTACTTGCAAGTGATCATATCGAGAGTGGTTTCCTCGATCTGGAGAATAACTGATTGACCGGATTTATCCACCATGGATACATTCCGAGCGTGGCCACGCATTTCCAGTTCATTACTCCTCGAGTGGCCCTGAGAAATTGTTATAGCCCTGACTAGGGGTGGACAATTCCTATCGCACTCATTCCCTTCGACTAGCCACAGCCATCATAACCCAAAATATGCCCATTTGACCCCATTTACGAAGGTCGTAGTAACATAAATCAAAGTTAATCTGAAACTGTGCCATCTTAGGCGAATAGTCTTTAGTCAAAAGAATCGACTCATTCGAATACTATAGTAGCTCTCGCCACGACCAGGCTATATAAATTTGCCAGAACTCTATAAGCGGTCATAAGGCCCGACAAAATGTTCCTAACAGTCTGCCTATGTGATCGACTAGTCATCTCACATGACTCTATGACACTTGAACTTGCCATCAATCGCATCACACTCTAGTCACTTCGAGACGTCACCTCATGTAAGTAACTATGGGCAAATATAATGCTAATCCGTGTTCACATTAACGGGGTTCAATTGTGTCTACAACCCGTTTGGGTGTAACAAAGTATAAGGCGAGTTAATGATAACTCAAACGACAAATGTCGACATCGCATTCCGGTAGTCAATACCATATTACAACCTTGTGATGCATATCGTAAGTGTATAAACACTTGTTTGATTGCAATAGAATTAACATACCATGTGTCCATGTGTTTAAACTTCTTATTATCGCATTTTCCTTTACGTTCATGTTATCTTCTCATAGCATGAACCTTACCAAGTACACATCTAGGTTCCCAACCTTGGCTTCGGCTCTTTATCTTGAAAGAACTTCCTTGTCGATTATCACATAACAAACGAATTTGTGGTGAATGATATAACTTGTACTGATCAAGTACTCTACCCACACACAAATGCACTAGGTATATGTTTTGTAGAATCTTGCAACAATTGTCAAGATGATTAGCCTAGCACTTCTCACAAGTCCTAGCATTATAGGAAAAACTAGTTTTGAGTAACTTCTTATTCAACTAAGTATCTTTCAAAACTTCCTATTTCTCCTTTTAGCTTAAGAGCTTAGGATTTTCATAAATCCTTACATGTGTTCGAACTGCAATATGTGCAACCTCTTGACACACAACAGAGTCTTCTTTTCAAACACTGAAATCGCTCATCAAATTCTCCTCGAGAATTCATGACGTTTCTTGTATGGCTTGCCAACTATTTATCATGCTTTTATGCATATGATATATTTTGGACATGTGCATGATTATTCTAATGGCGGAAACATTAGTAACCTTTAATCATGTCATCAACTATTCTTAGGTTCAAGGAACGACCATGACTGCTAATGGCCTTTCCATTTTCATTTACATGAATAACCTACGTTACTTGTTGATTCGATGTGTATATCTCAATACTAATCCAACATCTCAAGATGTGATTGGATTCATCATAGTCCATTTTCATCCAGAATTGAAAACTCAAATACTCCTTTGTGAAGGAAGGTATTAGCTCGTCATTCTTCAATGAGTGATGAGTTATAAATTTTATAAGATGATTGCTCCCACTAAATTCCATGTCTTCACATGATAACTTCCAACTCCTACTTAATTCCACATGATCCGCAATTGACTACTCAATTGAGATATTTCAAGAATTGAAATTTATTGCTTTGCTAAGTTATTGAGATAAAACCATATATGTTCCCATCATATCCTTTCAAAATACCCATTTTGAAGTGGTCTCATCTTAACCTTATGGAAAGATATTTTAATCTTTAACTCATTCATATCATAATGATGCGTAACAATGTCATTATTTAAATATAAATAATATCTAATACACGTCCTTCAAAAATACCCTTTTCGGAAGGAGGTTTAACCATTTCATTTTCATAATGAGGTTAAGTAATGACATTTGCGTGGTTAATACTTAACTTAGCTATTGAGGATATCGGTATATCAATCCTTGCAACCTCTAGTCATAAATCTTGTTTATTTTCTAGGATGTTACTTTGATTCATTTAGGCTCTTAAGTAAATATCAAAGTTGAAACTATTGGTCAAAATTTATCATAAACTAGTCAAAACTCTCGTTAAGACTTTACATTAGTCATTTTTCTTCCAAAACTTTCTTTTGGTCTCCTCGTGTAGTTATCTTGAGAAAATATTCTTTTGATTACTTCACTTGGTCTCTTGAAATCATGTAGATCTATTCGAGACCATAGATCTCATCTATTGGGCATACTATATAAATAGATATACCTTAATTCAAATCATTCTCCCTTGCATAGATCTCATTTACACAAGTACACAAATTCTAATGATGTTGTGTCCTCCTTTTTCTACCACTCTATCTTTAGAATAAATACACTAGAGATTCAAAGATAGCATATGAGATATAAATAATGATTTTTGAAGTATAAGGAGGACTATCTCATAGGTTGACTAATTGTTTTAGATTTTGTAAGTGTACTTGGTGATTAACTTTCCTCAATCTCACTTTGTAAATGATCATACACAAGTCTTTAGCTTGTGGTCATATAATGAATCCCATCATTATAGTTGTTAATTAGATCACTTTAAGTGAATAATCATATGTTTTTATGAGCAAGCATGTATAGACGAATTTTAGAACAAGGATAAAAATGATAAAACGGGTGACTTGGGTTGCAAACCAAGCCACCATTATCCAAAATACAACCAATTATCCAAAATACATTTCCATGTCGAACACGGAAATTAAAAGGTTCTAAAATCCAAAACAAAATTAAAATAAGACAATAAAAAGCGAAGCTTCATGGAAGCTATTCCTAGCTTCTCGATGGTTTCTCAAGCTTGCTTTTAATTTCCCTTGTCCTTGCTTGGTGGAGGCCCTATTAACAATAAAAAGGGGATACATTATCACAACTTTGTATCACAATACCATAGTTGAATTAGAAACATAAAAGAAAGGATAGTCATTTACCTACTAGAGTGATCTTTCCAGCGTTAATATCACCAAGGTATTTGGAACAATTTCTTTTCTAATGTCCAACACTATTACAATAATGGCATTTATCAAGAGGACCCTTCTTGATTTTGGAAGTGCTAGCTTCATAAGTCTTAGCTTTGGTGAAAGTGGGAGCTTGCTTCTTACTCTTCTTCCCATTCTTCTTGAACTTCCCCTTGCTTTTGGTGCTATTGTTAAGCACATCTTTTGGTGGGTTCACATTTAACCCCATGTCCCTTTCGGCTTGCACAAGTAACTTGTGCAACTCTTCAAGAGACACGTCCTTGTCTTGCATGTTAAAATTCACCCGGAATTGAACATATGCCTTGACTTTGGATAAGGAGTGTAGAATCCTATCTACAATGAGTTCTTTGGGGATTTCAACCTTTTGAATTTTCAAGGTCTCGACTAGCTCCATTAATTTGAGCACATGAGGGCTAACCTTTTGGCCCTCTTTGAAGTCAAGATCAAAGAATGCCGCGGCCACCTCATATTGGACGATCCGCGGAGTTTGTGAAAACATTGTCACAAGCTTGGAGTAAATCTCATTAGTGGTGCCCATCTTAAAGGCTCTCCTTTGGAGATCCGCCTCCATCGCAAATATCAACACATTTTTCATTGCGGCGGACTCCTTATGGTAAGCCGCATATGCTTCCCTAGTGGCGGCGGTCGACCTAGTATTAGGTTCGGGTGGAGAGGCCTCGGTAAGGTAACGAAGCTTGTCGTCACCTTAGGCAGCTAGTTTGAGTTGGTCATCCCAATCGGAGAAATTTGACCCATTCTTTTCAAGTTTACAACGATCCATGAAGGATCGGAGCCATGAAGTATTAGTGAGAGTCGTGGCGTTGGTGTTTGGATTTGCCATTTGTTATGAGAAATAAGATCGGTCTACAAAACAAAATATAGAAGGAATAAAACATATGTCGTTTTAATAATAATACTCGTAAAAATTTTTAATTTAAACAAGTTTATATGCATTTTTCTAGTGACCTCTACCCAACTAGATAAATGATTCTAAGACCCAAATTCATATCAACTTAGGCACGGGGTAGCCGATGAAACCCTTATCAATATAACTTGGTGGATTAACCTTTTAATCGATTCTACTTCTAGAACTCTTGGTCGATAAAATTACTCTAATATTTATCTTTAGCCCAAAACACATCCGACAAGGGCACGGGGTAGCCGATGAAACCCTTATCAAAAACTTTTGTTGAGTTCAATCCAAATTTCAAATAAATGTGTCCATGATCCAAATTTACATTAACTTGGGCACGGGGTAGCCGATGAAACCTTCATCAACATAAATTCGGTGGATAGACATTTATCACCCAGTTCCCCTACGTAACAAGGTTTGTACCCCGGGGTGGCCGAGTGCACTCCCTCGCGAAATAGGTTTTCATGGTTTCTACTGTTTGGTAAGGCTATGTCTCAATAGATTGTTTTAGCGAGAGGTCATGCCAATTTATTATCTATCACGTTTTAAGTGAACTAAAGCGGTGAAATACAATAATTCTAATTGACACGGTCAATACACTCGATTAAAGGATAATGCATGTTTTAGTTATGGCGATTTAGCGATGCATGCAACATATAAATAAAATGCAAAGCATAAAAAAATAAAATAAATAAATCCTAGTATGGCCTTCCTAAAATAGAAAATCTAATTAACTATTACATATTCGGAAACCAACTCCATTGGTCCCTTGAACTTCGGTTATTGCACGCATCTCGAGGTAACACCGTCTTTATATATCGCCTTCTTGAGTGACACCGTCTTCAAGTATCTCCGGAATAAATAAATTACATAACAAATTACATAATTTCCTATTATACATTTGTAATTAAAATAAAATAAATCTATTAAATTACAAAACGGTGATACGAGATCACAATAAATTAGAACCGAATCGATATTCCCATACATTTCGGGTAATACCAATTAAAAACTAAGGCCATACTAAGTAAAATTACATAATTCAAATATTACATAAAATAAAATTATGACAATCATAAATAAAATGCAGCATTATAATATGTATGAACATGCCCAATTTTATGCTAAATCGCCTTTAAGTAGCCAATATCGTATATTACGGTTTTTTTGATTTGCGTGATTCAACGTTTTATAATCACAAAAATTACATAAATTCATATTTATGCACAAGTTAATTACCCTAACCTCTTAGGACTCAAAATTTGTCTTCATTAATTACTTGACTATAATTAACTCATATTTCTTAAAATTGTTCATTAATGGACTTAAAATTATAATAAAAATGCTATAAACTTCAAATAAATCACAAAATTTCAAATAAATTCAAAATTCAAAATTTAAACTTATGAACATTCTGGAAAAATACCATGACACTCATAATGTTAAAAAAACTTAGGTTAAAATTTCGTAAAATTATCGGAAAAACTATGTTGCGGTTTATCGGATTTATCAATAAAAATCATAAAAACATGAGAAAAAATATATTCACCAATTTTTCAATTTTAGATCTGAAAAACATAATAAAATGCAACATGTGACATTTTTCCTTAGTCATGGAGTATGTTTTAGCAATTATTTAATAATTAAGTCACTATTTATGCTATTTTTCATCAAAAATCCATAAATCATGCATAAAGACTTCAATATAGCCCATTATTTTACACACATCTTGTAAAATTGCATGTGACAACATACTAAATTTCTATGACCAGATTCGAAATTTATCTCATATTAACCTATTTTTCATTTAAATTTGATTTTTATCATGAAAAATCCATATTTCGAGCATAAGAACTCCAAAAATTATGAAAGTTTACAGGTCATCTAAAAATAATATATGTGAAAACATATCCAACAATGACTGGAAAATTCGAAGTTTAGCTAATTTTAGTCCGAAAATGACATTATTAATCATAAAATCACATTTTTAATACCATTATTATATAGGATGAACAATAAAAATCCATAAATTAACCAAAATATCCTAAAAACATTTTAGGACCAGAAACTTTAACATGCATAATTATTTTTCGTGATATATCATAATAACACAAATTTAACAAGTTTTATATGTTAATCGTATAACTCGGAAAAACTATAACCGATTTGCATGCAAACAACCAAGGCTCTTGATACCGCTTGTTAGAAATCTAGATCTCTATACTCAACATATTCATATATGTTATAGTTTTAATTTAGTCATAAAATTAAAAGGTGATCTTATGCATGCAAACTACAAAATAAATAAAGAAGAAATCATCATCTCACATTGATATTTCGGTTTATATGGGCACAAGAGAGTTCTCCTACTCTCTTGTTCTTGAGCTTTCCTTAGTGGATGAACAAGGATTCAAGAAGAGAATCCCTCCCAAAAGTATTATACCCAAGATAACAACTTAATAAAATTAATATTATTATTACTAGAATAATACTAATTTTGTATTAAAATTGACCCAAAAATATTATTGGACTCTCTATTATTTCGGTTTAGAGAGAAGGAAGAGAAGGAAGAATTTTATCTTTCTAAAACTCTAATTTTAGATGTGTTGAATGAATGATGATAATACACTAACAATTAGTAGTGTATAAGGTAAAAAGATGAGAAAAACCCATGGTTTTTCTCCTCTTAAAACCGGGTGGAATGGGGAAGGGAAGGGAGCCAATGCATGCACAAGGTGGTCTTCACAATGACCACTAGGTTTTGCATGGCTAGTATATTAGGGAAATGATTATGTTTACCACTAACATAATCAACACAATATCTTCCTAATACTCCCCTTAATTTCGGTTTACATGGATAAAATGGACTCCATTTTATCTTTGTCAAAATGTCAATTTGACATATGTCACATGTCACATAAAATTGTTATGTATTTTTATCATATTAAAAATCAACGCATTAATAAAAATACGTCATACACAAAATCGACTTAGTAATTCACAATTACTTGTACCAAAATAATTTACCAATTATAAATCACAACATCTTGTATTTATAATAATTTATTCATTTAAATGTAATTGTTTCCTTATACAATAATTTCATCTAAGTAATCAATGGGAATCCGAGCGGATTTGGCGGCTTCTGCCGGGGCGTCTTGTGAAGGAGGACGGGCGTCTTTGGGTGGTTTTGCTCGGGCGTCGAGCTGAGGACGACGCACGGGTTGTGGGTGGTGGACGGGCGTGTTCAGGGGAAGACGCACGGATTGTTAGGCAGTCTTGTTCCTTCTTCTTTTCTTCCTTTTTCTTCATAAAATCCTTGGGGATTTCCTCGGGGATGCAATGATCTTTTCTCACCATTGCCCATCTACTATAGTATGTACAAAGGCCTTCTAATCTTGTCTCTCCTTGATGCTCGGTCATTGAATTCAATCAATTTAGTCTGATTTTGCCATGAAAATGCAAGGTTTGCACTCCTTTCCTACCAAGGGATCAAAACCTCAAAGAATATGCAAAATAAAGGACTAAAGACAATAAATGACCTAAATATGCACTAAAAAGCATGGGAATAAGGCTAATTCGGGGACTAAATATGCTCTAATTATGGTCACATCAAATATCCCCAAACCGAACCTATGCTCGTCCCGAGTAAAGAGGTGACAAAGACTAGGACCATTATTTAAACTAACCTAATAACATAGCCGATATGAGACAATTAGCGGGTCTCACTCCGCCCCTTCAACTCACAACAAGACAACCATGAGGTAGGATGCCTTCTTGCAAGGCAAGGTGGGTCTTGCCAAAATGGCGACACATCCAAACATTAAGCACACAAAATCAAGTAATGGATGCATCTACAAAAGAATAGCCACTTTCCTCATCTAAGTGGCGTAAATTATCTACAAGGGAAGCAATTCAAGGGTACACACTCCTTCATAGATGCAATTTCTTCAAACTACTAAGCCTAGAAGGATACCACTAAATCACCTCCAAGTTGTGTCAAGCTAGGGTACCTTTGTCCTCAATCGTTAAATGCTTTTGTCAAGAGTAGACTCCCTATTGTGTTAGAAACACTGGAGGATCGCAGAATTCCCCCTATTGCCTAGACAAGAAGAAGGGTTGTCCCCTCTCTACCATGCACAAAAATGGATACGATGGATAAAGGGATCAATAGATATTTGAGATTCACTTTGGGAGTTTGCTTTTGTTGTTTGTTTTTTTCCCCCCAATTTCTTGTGGCATATAACATTTGAGAACATTTTCTTTTTGCCATTTCTTTTGATTTTTGGCATTTCAATACTTGATAACTTTCAACTTTTTGCATTTCTTTTTGAACATTTTCAAAGTCACCCTATATGTAGTGAGGGTGCCTTATATTTGAAGCATTAGGAGACTATTTTTGCTCCTCTTTTCATTTGATTCAATTTGCAAACTTTCTTTCACTTTTCATTTCATTGAACTCAAATTGATTTCTTTTTGTGCCCATTCCCTTTGATGACAAAATGTGGTAGAACATGGATGATGGATGCATGCATGGTTTCAAGGGTCACCTTGGAATAAACGGTAGCCAAGGAGTTATCACACCACAAGGTACTCTTGACTAGGCCTTAATCCATGGGTCAAAGCATACTAGTATGACACATCCTAGGGTGTTTTACAAGTATTCTAACAAGCAAAGTCTTAAGAAGAAAAAGTATCTACTAGGTCCTATGTACACTTGTCAAGTTTCCCAAGTAGACGGTTTCACAAAATTTTTCTAACATGCAACTACATGCCATGATGAAACTAGCATATATACATCCTAATGCATATGATTCTACCAACTAATATGACATATAAACTAAATGCAAGTCCTAAATTCACATTGTTATGCTACATCAATCAAAATAAAGCCACATAGTCATTAACATAAAGAGGAAAAAGGAGATTGGAAAGATCATACCATGTGATCTTCATGATCCTCTTGTCTCAGATGTGGCGTAGTCGATCAATGTGAACAAGGATAAAAAAAACACAATATATACAATAATATATACATGACTACAATACAAAGGAAATGAAATTGTTTTTCGTTTTTCGAAATTTTCAAATTTTTATGGATTTTTGAAATTTTTGATTTTTTTGGATTTTTGAATAAAAGTTAAGTTAGAATTCCCCATCCCCACACTAATATGGGCATTGTCCTCAATGGCCAAAATGATGGGAAATTATGCAAACATGATGCATGGGTTTTTTTGTTTATGACGGAGAGCGTAATTTAGATTACCTCCCGTTGCGTATGCATGTACTTCCACAAACCGAGATAGACATTATTTCTAATGTCCTAGAGTTGGGGGTAGTTCATGCACACAAGATGCAATGCATGAAACTAAATTGTCATTTTGGATTTTTAAAAGTGGAAACAATGAAATAAGAACACCTTAATGGGGCCGAGGTGTTAATCCTCTATGTTGCTAGGACTCTCCAAACATGATCAAGATAAATAAATAAAACAAGGAAAGAAGTAGACAAACCTAAAGAGGGTAGGAGCCTCCAAAGCTTGCTAGTCTTCCACCATATCATCATTGTCATCATCTTCCTCAATAGAAGTGGACTCATCACCACTTCCCTCTTCACTTCCTTGCTCACTTCCCTCATCATCTTCATCTTCTTCTTCATTAGCCTCTTCCTCTTCATTTACCTCTTCATCAACAACCTCATCACCGACAACCTCATCGTCACCCAGAATCTCACCCCTAGATGCACTTAGAAATAAGACTTCCCTATCCGCCCAACTAGGCAAAGGACACGAAGGATCAAGTAGTCCTTGCCTAGCTAAATGAAGGAGGGGTGGATATTGGGCTAAGTATGCATCTTCCCGATCCTTAAAAGCTTGTTTGTGCATCTCTTACATAAGTAGAGTCATGTAGTCTTTGCTTGCTTCAACACCTTCGGGTTTGAACTCTTGATACTTGAATGGGTAGGGTGGTGTGACAATGGAGGAGGAGGGCATTTCAATTTCACCCCTTTGTTGAAGGATGATGTATTAGGCTTCTTTTGAGAGGGGAAGAAGGTAGTTGGTCCGATGGACACTCAAACGGCATATCTTGGAAGGCAAAGTAAAAGATCTAGCCTCATTGGTGAGCCACCCATATTTGGTGTCAAGAGGGTTATGAGTGACCCACTTGTACTTGTTAATCATAGCATCCATGTCAATGAGATGACCCCCCTTTTTCGCCACATACTTGCTATCCTTGTTGAAATTCAGATCAAAGTACTTAGCCAAAAGAGTGACTAGACCTCAATTTACAATAACGGTGGTGCCTTACTTCCCACTATCAACATTTAGCCATCATTCCACCAAAAGCCTTAGAGAATTGTAAGGCTTGGTGAACTCCCTTCCAATATTTAAGGCCGACTCAAGTAGAACACAATCGAGCTTGGTAAAGTGGTTAGTGTCTTTTCTTGCAATGATAGTATTCCCGATGACCTTGTGCCACACTCTAATGCCCGGATGGTGGACTAATAGAGCGCGACTAGCATGATAGTTATCAAATTTCCTCCCGGAAATCGCCTCCCAAAGAGGAGCGGGGTCATACTTGTCGGGATTCTTGTAATAACTAGGTGAATCACTAAGACCCAATACTTCACCCAATTCATCAAAGGTGATGCGCCTATTCACATTCGCAAGGCGGAACTCGATGTTTTCTCTAGTCTCTACCTTAGTAACTTTCAAAGAACTCATGAATTCTAAGGTAAGGGAGGGGTATGTCAATTCTCTTGTAGCAAATAATTTTCCCAACCCCATGGCTTCAAAGAAGGCTTTCGTTTGTTCAAGGACACCCAATTTGTTCAAGGCATCTTCACATATGAATTTGGTGGATAGAAAGGATTTTCTAGCATACTTGGCAAATGTATCCCTATGGGAGTTAGAAATGAAAATTACCTCCGGATAGTTTGATAATTGAGCAATTTCCGGAGTTGTTGATGTTGTTGCTTCTAAGGGGTTGTTATTGTTGAACTTCCAAGTTTGCACTAGCTACCACCATAGCCAATGAGGCTTTCTTTGCTTGAAGACATTTTTGTCTTGTTGAGAGTGCCTTTGCCTTAGGTGCCTTTGTTGATCGTTTTGTTCTTGCCATTGATGGAAATACCAAGAAAAGAGTGAAGATCTTCAATTTCCAAGTATACCCAAATCGATTTTAAGATGAAAGGCTTTGCCTTTATAATTTCAAAAATCGACTCAAAGGTTGAAGATTTTGGTGCTTGGTTTGATTTTTGTTGAATGTGGAGTGATTAATTGTTGTTAAAAGGAAGTTTGGATTTGATTTTGTTGAATTTGGTTGAGGAAATGTTGTTTTGGTGATGGAGAGGATGAGGGTTTTAAGTTTTGGGGTTTATGGGTAGTGTTTTGAATGAATGAATGAAGAAATGAATGTAGGAGGGGGTATTTAAAGTACCCAAAAAAATTGAAACAGCAGGGCAAGACGGGCGTCTTTCCTTCGGGACGCTCGGATTCTACCTCTTTTTTGTTCAGAATGCACGCCTAAAGACGGGCGTCTTTCAGCAAAGACGCTCGGATTTATCAATTGCAGGACGGGCGTCTTCTGCTGAAGACGGGCGGATTCTCAGACAGTGATATTTCTTATTTTTCACAGCCAAAAAGACGGGCGTCTTTTCTTCCAAGACGGGGGAATTTCTGAAGACGAGCGTCTTCTCTTCCAGGACGCTCGGATTCTTCACCAGTCCCAAAATATCAAATTCTCAGCTCAGATGGACGGGCGGATTAAGGAAAAGACGGGCGTCTTTTCTAAAGACGAGCGGATTCCCTAGAAGACGCTCGGATTCTCCCTGTTTTACCCGGAATCAGTTCTATCCGTGCACTTGCATATCCCGTGTCATTTTTTCATTCTTCAAATCCCGTGTTCTTCATTGTAGGGGCACTACTAAGGCATGAATAGCCTAGGCAATTGTTATCCCCACACTAAGCTAAAAGCACTACACATCAATTAAAATTATTAGTCCCTCCCTCACTTCTCTCAAAAATGATAATTATCTTGATCAAAGCATAAAAATCCAAAAATGACAAAAATGCAATGTAAGAATTAAAATGCGAGTTAGGGAGTTAAAAATATATACAAATGGTGGTTTAGGGAGGACTCAACCAAACTCTTATCCTTAGTGAGATGTCATGGGGGCATGTCCAAGGTGTTGTTGATGTTGCTCAACACCTTGAAAAAGTAGTCAAAAGCTTGTTCATTATCATGATAAAGATCTTAAATAGATCTTTGCCCTTGTTGTCGGTCTTGATCGATAGCATTACCAATATAGGGATTGAAAATCCCTTCAAACTCATCGTCCCAAAGACCACAAACTTCATCTACTTGATCACTAAAGATCTCTTGAGTTGATAGAGACAACTCTCCCACTTGATTGATTTGGCCAACAAGGCCATCCTCTTCATTGCTTAACTTTGGTGAGCTTTTCAAGCTCTCTTTGTTACAATTCTCTTGCTCTTTGAATGGAGATCTTCAATTTTCTTCTTCCATTGGAATTCCGACTTCTTCCTATCATCCTTCCGGCTATAATGATCAACCATAAAACATGGTTCATGCAAACGGGGAGCTCTCATGGTCTTGTCAAGATTAAAAGTTATGCTCTCATCTCCCACTTCTAGAGTGAGCTCTCCATGCTTCACATCAATCACCGCACCCGCGGTGTGTAAGAAAGGTCTTCCTAGAATGATTGGAATGTTGGAATCTTCTTCCATGTCAACAATGACAAAGTCCACGGGGATGAAAAATTTCCCCACTCTTACGGGAACATCTTCCCATATCCCTAATGGTGTCTTCGTCGATCTATCGGCCATTTGGAGTGTGATATTGGTGCATTTAAGCTCTCCCATCCCTAACCTTTTACTCACATAGTACAGCATAACATTTACACTAGACCCTAGATCACATAAGGCTTTGTTGATCGTGGTATCGCCAATGGTACACGGTATTGAGAAGCTTCCCGGATCTTTGAGTTTTGGAGGTGAACTCCCTTGAAGTATTTCACTACTCACCTTAGTGAAGGCGATAGTCTCAAGCTTCCGGATCGACTTCTTCTTTGTGAGGATGTCTTTCATGTATTTCGCATAGGCCGGCGTGATTGATTGATTAATTCAGCTGAAAGGAATTGAGACTTCCAAATTCTTCACAATTTCCATAAATTTTCCAAGTTGGTCATCAAATTTGGGCTTGGCTTGACGACTTGGAAAAGGAAGTCTAATCACAATGGGCTCCTTCTCCTTGACCTTGTCTTCATTTTTCTTTGAAATTTCTTCTTTTGATTGTTCTCCATCCTTGGAGTTCTGCACAATTTCTTCTTTGTCACTAGCTTCCACAACTTCATCCTCAACTTGCTTCTTCGGTGCTTCATACCTTGTACCACTTCTCAAGTGAATGGCACTAACTGTTACATGTCTTGGGGGATTACTTTGAGGTGGTAATTGCCCCTTTTGTCTTTGTGAGCTTGAAGATGCTAGTTGAGTCAATTGGGTTTCCAATATTTTGGTGTGAGCTAGGATGTTGTTGATGGTGATTTCCTTTGCTTGACTATCTTTTTGCATTTGAGTGAAAAACTCTTGTTGATTCTTTTGCATTTGGAGGACCGCTTTTTGAACATCAAAACCTTGGTCATTTTGTTGATTTTAAGGAGTTTGATTTTGGTAACCTTGGTTTTGGTTGCAAAAGAGTCTTTGATTTTGGTTTCTCATGGGAGGTGGGGTGTATGTTGGTTGAGGGTTTTGAACATTTTGGCTTTTGTATGAGAGATTTGGATGGAATTTGGTGTTTTCATCGTAATAGTTGGAATAAGGGGTACCACTCTTGTATGCTTGGAAAGCATTCACTTGTTCATTTGTTCCCCTACATTCACTATGGACATGTCCCAAAGTTCCACAATTCTCACATATCCCACTTGGGATTGATGAAGATGCCGTCATGGCATTAACATGATGCTTTGGTGATTTTGAGGCTTCTTCAAGTCTAGCCATTGCTTTTTCAAACTTCAAATTGATGGTATCAATGTGAGCACTAAGTTGAGCACCTAATTGAGTAATGGAGTCCACTTCATGCTTTCCTCCTCTAGTAGCCTTGCGAGGTCTACTATATTGTGAGTTATGGACTGCCATTTCCTCAATTTTGTTCCAAGTTTGATTGTCATCAACTTCGGTGAACATTCCATTTGATCCCATGTTGAGAATGTTCCTTGAATCTTCATAAAGACCGTTACAAAATTGTTGTACCAAGAACCACTCGCTAAGTCCATGATGAGGACATGAGCGACAAATTCCCTTGAATTGCTCCTAAGCTTCATACAACGATTCTTCATCTCTTTGCTTAAAGCCCGTAATTTGAGCACTTAGCATGTTAGTCTTTTCCGGTGGATAAAACTTTTTGTAGGAAGCTAGAGCCAACTTCTTCCAAGAATTAATTCCGAGAGTAGCCTTATCAAGGCCTTTCAACCATTGTTTCGCGGTGCCAACTAGAGAAAAAAGAAATAAGACCCATCGAATTTTGTCTTGAGTTACACCAGTTTGTGAAATTTCATCACAATAGTCACAAAAAGTCTCCATATGAGAATGAGGGTCTTCACTAGGCATCCCCCCAAATTGGCTTCTTTCGACTAATTGGATAAATGCGGATTTGGCAATAAAATTTCCGGTTAGATGTTGTGGTGTAGGAGTACCATTGGGTAGGTTATCCTCGGTGGGTACGGAATGTGATGAAAACTTAGGCATTGTGGGTTGATTTTGTGTTGGATTTTGTGTTGGGTTCTCCTCACCTTCTCTTGCAAAAGGGTCGATGAACTCAATAGTATTTGGTTGAATATCTACAACCTAATCGATACCTCACAAAGTTCTCCTAGCAAGTCTTCTATTGGTTGTCAAAGTTCTTTCAATTTCGTGATCAAAGGGTAACAAGTCACCTTGTGACCTTCTAGACATGCAAAATATCAAACAACTCGAAAATAATTAGAACAAACCTTGAGGAGTTTTACTTCCTCAAGGCAAAGAAAGACACAACTAATAACAATATAATAAAATCTAAATCAAGTTAACACCGTCCCCGGCAACGGCGCCATTTTTGGTCTGTGTTCCCTCGTGGGGTTTAGTTTTTCAGTACTTGTCGTCAAGAGCACCTAGACCAAAACACAAATTATAACTTCACCAACAACTTTACAATTAGTAAAGAGGCAAGTAAAGGTCGGATCCTAAGGGACGGGAATTGAGACGAGATTTCTATTTCAACTAGCGGTGTCTAAGGGTGTCACAATTGGGGTTTGAAGTAGAAGGTCACTAAACTAATTAGCAAAGAAAGTAAACAAGCAATATGAACTAAAAGGGATGTAAACAATTGATAAAAGGCACTAGGGTGTCATGGGGTCATAGGGGATTCATGGGAATTGATCATACAAACATATTCTCAAGTTATAAGCAAGCGATTATTGTTGTGATGGATCGAGTTGGTTTATATCTTACAATCCTAGGAAAGTTTGGGTCCCGGAGCCGAATCGATTATATTGTACAACACCTACAAGTCGACTTAATCTTCCCTACTCAACAATATGCATGGTCTAATGAGACTCGAGTTGGTTTATGTCTTACAAGTCTCATTGAAAAGATAGGTGATGGGTAAAAAATGCAAGGATTCATAGGCTCACATTTCATCAAACATAACATGTGCATAAGTTGAGATCACAACAAGCAAGCAAATAAACTATGAAAGCATATTAATTTAAGCATGAATCATTCCCTATGTTGGTTTCCCCTAATTACCCATTAACCCTAGCTAAGGAAACTACTCACTCATTATCATGTTGAACATGCTAGCAAGGTTGTCAATCATACCAACAAAGTGAAACATGATGAATAAATGAAAGTGATTAACAATAATTAAAAAGGCATTAAGAGAATTATAGCTACTAATGATTCCAATAATAAAGCAAAGAATAAAAGAAGTACTTGATTCTTGATTGGAAGGTTGTCAATCTCTCAATAATAACCCAAATAATCTTCAATTACCCAAAATAAAGGATGAACAAGAGAGAGATTAAGGAAATAAAACTTGTATTAAAAGTTGATTAATTGTTGATTATAAGATTAAAGAGAAATTTGATTGATATTAACTACACTAAAGATTGCTAAGAAGAACATGCTCTTCTCATTAGACTAATGGGGTATTTATAGTGGGGATTAGGTGCATGAATTAGGGTTAAGTAAGGGCTTAAATGACGATTAAGTCCCTATTTGAGGAATCGCCCGTCTCTTTAGAGAGACTCCGGTCTCTAGGGAGACTCCGGTCTCTAGAAAAAGATGTGCGTCCTTCCTTGAAGCTTGTAGAAGACGAAATGGGACTGTCTGGGAATCCGGGCGTCCTTAGCACTGGACGGGCGGATTTGGCAGCTTCTGCCCGGGAGTTTTGTGAAGGAGGACGGGCGTCTTTGGGTGGTTTTGCCCGGGCGTCCAGCTGAGGAAGACGCACGGGTTGTGGGTGGTGGACGGGCGTCTTCAGGGGAAGACGCACAGATTGTTAGGCAGTCTTGTTCCTTCTTCGTTTCTTCCTTTTTCTTCATAAAATCCTTGGGGATTTCCCCGGGGATGCAAGGATCTTTTCTCATCATTGTCCATCTACTATAGTATGTACAAAGGCCTTCTAATCTTGTCTCTCCTTGATGCTCGGTCATTGAATTCAATCAATTTAGTCTCATTTTGCCATGAAAATGCAAGGTTTGCACTCTTTTCCTACCAAGGGATCAAAACCTCAAAGAATATGCAAAACAAAGGACTAAAGACAATAAATGACCCAAATACGCACTAAAAAGCATGGGAATAAGGCTAATTCGGGGACTAAATATGCTCTAATTATGGTCACATCACGTACAAGAGTCATTCTAGAGATGGGATGCTAAAGATGGACGATTCCTTATCTTTAGTACCTATGTAAAACACTGCTTTCTGCTTCGTTTGACCGAGGTATAAAGTGGATTCGAACGGGTTCCAAGCATCCCACAAATGCTTGGTGGCGACTCCGAATATCACCAATCAGTTCGAGACCCTTGCCGAGATGAAACGGACCAATCTAAAACGATCTAGTCGAAAGTATTTTTACGCCGCCGAGCGTGGCTTTCCAAAGACCACTACGCGCCCGACAGATCAGCTCGGCGCGTAGGTGGGCCCATGTACACAGATTGGCGACTCCGATGGGGACAACTTGGACACTTGTGTTGTGACACCCTCAAAAATCGCGGAAAAGTAAACACGTAATTCCTAAATAAAAACTGCATGGATATGTTTGTAATAGGTTCATTTGGGTAAAAACCTAGAATTTTTAAAACCATAACATGTTATAAAGATATCCAAATTGGAAGGTGTCAAACATACAAGGTCTAACTAGAAGTTTCATAACATAACCATCGCTAAAGTCGCGAATAGCAAATTATACAACTAAATGTAAAGAGGGAGACATATGTCCCTAAAATGTATGTGACATAAAAAGTGTTTAAGGGTCACAATAAAATAAAGCCAATCTAGGTCCCAAGGTTACTTTGCTCGCTAGCTCGTCCATGTACCCCATATATGCATCACCTACCTGTCATTCGCATTTTATACAAATACGAAAGCCACAGTCAGTGGGGAGTAACTCCGAGTTCTCCCAGCCACGAAATGTCATAATTAATATAACATGTAAACATAAGAATATGAATATGAATAACACATAGCCTTAGCATATAGATGCTAGAAAATCGTGCTTATCATGTGAACAACAATATAACAACACATAGTCCTAGCATGCGAATACTAGACCGACTCATACTACACTATCATGTGAATCACATAACATTCAGGAATCCAAACTCTATCAACCATAGCCGGCTTGCATCTCACCTTCTATGATTCATAGAATCATCAAACAAGAAAGGGCAATATATCAAAGACAGGCATAAGTTCTTAGCACGGTCAATAGTCACTCTGGAACTCGAGTCTATACCACGAGGTAGGGAAGGTAATCAAACCGGTATCTTGGCTCTGAGGTTCTATCAAAACATGGCCAAGACACAACACAACCCTAGTCCTATATCTGCGCAGACCTAGACATGCGGATACACACCACCGCACCCAAGACTCATGATAAAACCACATGAGTACCCTAAAGAGTCCACCAAAGGGTTGGCTAGTACTTAAGCTGACCACTTACTCTCAAAATAAGAAACGAGGTCATGCCCCAACTTGGATATAAACCCACCAAGTCAGGAACACAAAGGCTATTAAGCAGTGAACATACACTCGTCAAAGACTATAAAGACCTATCTATGATGAAGGCCGAAATACTCACCTAGGACCTAAATAAAACCAATCTAGGTCCCAGCTTGATTATTTTAGCCCACACCACACAAGACAAGTAGGACACCCAATTAACCATAAGAGAGGCAAAGAGTCCAAACTTGCACACTCAAATGATCATACACACCCTAGCATATGAAAGGTTACGCAAGCGCATATTCAGCTGACAATCCAACAATATCTCCAATATCAATAATAATCCAAATTCTAGCTAACCGTTAATCTCATAATTCATGAGAACAAGCTAAAATGGCAAAGAGGCAACAAGACTAAGCATGAGGCATCCAAAGAATCCAACAACCAACATGTGAAATGATAATTACAAATATCAAGGCATAACATAAAACCTCCAATAACAACTAATCTCACCTCAAAGACAAACCCTCGACCCGAGTCCCGCGACGGGTCATCGGTCAAATCGAGGCTGACCGGTTTAAACCTAGTTTGACCAAACTCTTTCGGTCAATCTGGCCCAGCTCAGAGTCTTGGCCTACTTTGGCCCAAATTACAAAATTTATCACAATATTATTCTCATGCTATTTCCAATTTCTATCATGTGAAAAACGAAAGTAACACATTATCAATCACCTAAACACTTAACAAACAACAAGCACAATATTAACTACTAATGTGACATTAATTCGTCGAGTAACTCGGAATAGTTACCTTAAGCTAGCAAAGAGACGAGTAATAACTTGAGAAAGCTTCTAAAACCCAAAATTACTCTTCATCTTCAACCACATATGAGTCACCTAAAATAATTATGTGAAAGGACGATATTAACGAATTATCGTTATATAAAATAAGAGACCGTTATTTAATTATATTTTAAATAAACCAAACTAGCATCAAAACAATTTATAAACACGGCCCACAAGTTATTATGACAACCTCAAACTCGGCCTAACCACCCACTACACATGGACTCAAACTCGTGACTTAGCTAGGCCACGGCCAGGCCACAGCTAAGCTACAGCGAGGCCATAACTAGGCCACATCTAAGCTACAGCCAGGCCGCAACTGTCACCAACACTCCACCTAAACAACTACCCATCTCAGCCACTAAAACCCATGCTTGACTGTTCTAAAATCAGCCCACTCAAACACGTTAAAATAGTCCCAAAACCTTGCAACAGAACATATCAAAACAACCCCACCACAGTCCATGAACAACTCTGAAAAACCTGCACAAAGTGACCTCAAAACAGCCCTAAAATAGTCCCTCATCCCCCCACGAAACAGCCTACTCAACACATTATAGCGGTCCCAAAAAATACACAGGAAACCGTCCAACATCAGTCACTCTTACGCCCTAAAAACAGTCCTGAGAGGTACTATCTTATCCGTCCCAAAACTGTCCTAACGTACCTGCAAAACTGACTCAAAACAGTTCACTTCCCACCTTAAAACAGTCCCAAATACTCGTCCAAGGCCATTCCAAAACAATCCATACATGTCAGCATACACCGTCTTAAATATACCACTTACTAGCTAGCATCCCAAATGATCCCTACAGGTCAGTATACACCTTCTCAATCATCTCCACATATCAGTATACACCGTCTCAACTATACAACTGACTAATTAACATCCATAATGATCCCTATATATAATTATACACCGTCTCAATTATAAAACAGACTAACCAAAGATTCGAAATAAACCTATTTTACAAGTAATATCGAGTAACCTATCATTGTTACCTTTTTCCGATTGAACTAATCATTTATGACTAACAAATCTTCTACCAGCCCGTCTATTTTAGTACATACAACCGTCTTATAATAAATAAAGCTGAAAATATAAATGGGTTTGTAAAAATACATAACGAAAATGAATTTTACTTACATCGGAATGACGAGAACGACGAGAGGAGCGCTATGGAACAAAAATAGTTGAAAACGGATAAGGAACGAAGCACCCACGTCGATTAACAGATCAAATTTTGAAAAGGGAAAAAGACTCGCCAGAAAAAAGAAAAAAAAAAGAATGAAAAAGAAGAAATGAGACGTGAGTTTGTGAAATGAGACAGCAGCCTGCTAACCTGCTATTTATTATACGTATCTTTCTTCATCGTTAAGTAATTTCGCTCGTTTTTAAAACCGTCTTGAGTTAATAAAATCGGTTTTAGTAAAAGTTTCAGTAATAAAACGGAATCAATAATAAATAAATTTAGTGAGTGAAAATAAAATAAACTCAGCTAGTTAACGTAAATAATACAATATCAGCTTGAATCGGAATTATTAGCGATTTTTACGAAACTAACGGATATTAATAAAAATTGCTAATTTAGTGAAATAAGCTCAAAATAGCTAATTGGACGGTTTTGTTCCCAAAATCCATCTCGGGTTCACTTAAAACAACTTTCATAAGGACTCGTAAAGAAACGGTAATTATTAAATAAATAAACTCGAACTAACTTCAATAAACTCGAACTAACTTTAAATAAACTTATTAATGATTATTAAAATTAACGTATCGAATTATGATGAAATTAATTAATTAGCTAAGCATATATATATAAATCGTTAAATGATGTAATTAAATTCAAAATAGCAATTAAAAGAATTTTATCCAACTTAATAAAATACGGGGTGTTACAATCACCCCATCTTTTAAAAAGTTTCGTCCTCGAAACTTGAAAGTATAAATGAAAGGTTATAAAAATAAAACTGGAATTGGAATCAGTAACCAAAACATTTAAAAGGTCACTTATCGTAAGAATCAAAATTCTTTCAAGAGCTTCAACTAAAATTTTCTGTCAGAACCAGATTCTCATCAAAGGAACGGAAGTGTTCTCGTTACGTATTCAAGAACATCACATTCCAAATCAAAGATAAGGTCAAAAGGCAAATCATTTGTATAAATCAAAAATCAAAATACCTTCAAAAACATTAATGAAGAGTTTTCAAAAATATAAGTCTCATTCATGGAACGGAATTGCTCTTGTCGCGCACACAAGAACGTTAACTTTCCAAGTCAGAGACAAATTTAAAACAAATACTATTCGCCGACAAGCGTAGAACAAGTTATCAAACGTTTCCAATAACTAGTTCTAACATCCGATCAACGTTAAAATCAAAATAAGAGAAAGGTAATCTACTCAAATTTTCTTTTGCAAAAAGCCAAAATAGAAATAAAGGTTTCACTTTTAAACCCAAATGGGGGTCAAATCCCTGAAAATGTAACATTAAACTTTGACAAAGAAGTCATAAATAGATCAAAGTTAACAGAAATTGGATAAAATTTAAAGAAATCTCGGGTTTAGCGATTAAAATCATGATAAAGAAGTCTGTACTCAAGGAACAAATATGGAATTAAATCAAATTTTCATTTTAAAATCTTTAAAAATAGGTTAGGTTTGCAGAAGTGACATAAACTTTTAAGAATGAATCGAAACTGGTAGCTTGAAAGTTTAGAAGTTGTACAAAAAGGAAAGTAACTTAGATAGCATAAAAACAAAGTATGTTAAGAGAGCTCAAACTTAACCACAAGAGAGCTATAATGACTTTCATAGGGTAAAAATTGAAGTCAAAATTACAAGGATGTCAAAGATAGAGTTTCACAAGATACAAGTGTCAAACTTAAAGGAGGAGAAAGATGAAGCGAGGAAATGAGGTATGAATGGTAACGCTTATGATCAAGGAGAAAGGGAAATTAGACAACAAGGGAACGCCAGACACTCTTATCTCAAACAACAACATCACTCAAAACGGTTCCGAAAACTTCCTAACAACAAAACTCATAACCACATCACTCCCAAGGGTTTCCTCAATCGCTTATGTTACCTCATCCTAATCTATTCCCTAAAAAAAGGTACTCCACTATAAGTGTGATTTCAACCCTCCAAACCCTCAAACATCCAGAAACAACTTTCACAAGCCTAAGGTCAAGGCTTCCGACAAGGCTATATTCGTATCCAACTAGTGTCAACTATGAGTTCCTTAAAAAAAAAAAAAAAAAACCTTCAATCAAGAATCCCAATACCAAGCTCTAAACTCCAAGAGAAGGTTCCTCAAATATTCCACAAGGTTCTCATTTCAAAACAAGGTAGTAACATACCAACCCCAAAATCTGAAAAATCAATAGGATCTCAAGTTTCTCTATCCTTTTACTTATCAAGGATTCCCAAAAGCGGAACTACACTCAGCTACACTCAGCTACGACATTATCCCATCATCTCAAGTACTCAATGCGACCTCAAGGTCTATAAAACTATAGGGTTAACAAATTCTTCTCAATACTAAGACTCTCTCAACTCAAGAACTCTCAAGAGCCAACTAATACCAAATCACATCACCAATCCATTATGGTCATCAACATCCCAAGGAGTATTCTTTCAAATTTGACATCCTAAAACTTACTTACCATCAAATTCCCAAGAAACAAGGTCTTAATTGTAACAACACTTCATCACCTCAAAGTTCATAAGACCATAAATTGAAACTATGTTCTTTAACCTAACAATTGGTGTCAACCATACCGTTACCCTTTCTAGTTATTAAAACAAGTGCTAAAACTTCCCAATAATGTAGCTTACTCTCACTCTCATACCATACCTCAAGTAGTAATCAATATCACTCACTAAAACCAACTAATAATCCCACCATTAGCTTTTCTCATATGGTCATACACATTATCAAACTCTCATGTCCAAAGTGATTATGGAAGCCAATCACAACTCGACTTACCTAGTCAATCCTATATCCTCAAACCCACCATTCAGTTTCATCCATTTTAAGTCAAGTACTAAGCACTAGTATCCCAAACATAAACAACAATGCCATGTTCCATAACCTTAGTAACCAATGCAACTCACACTTGACACACAAAATCCACCAATCCAACGTACTCACTTTATCAAGGATCTATAGGTATAAGAATCATCAAGTATGTCTCATCACCTTACCTAAGTCTTTCTAACATCACGACTTCTCAAAGTCAGGGTTAAGGGTCAGACATAAACAAGCTCCTCAAAAGTCGAATTTTCCAACCCATGTCAACATTCCTCACAAGAAAGAGTACTATCAAATGGCGTTAAGGGAGGATAAGCAAGGAACAAATGACAAGTTAGGAAATACAAGAGTGACTTTTAAAGTAAATCAGAAGGGAGTTTAGAAGGAGGATAAGCACCAAGAGATTAAGAATAAGGCAAGATACAAAAAGAACGAGAAACATCTTCAAGGAAGTAGAAGCATTCTTCAAAGGTTGACAAATCTTCAATCCTCAGCAATAGGCACTAAATCTTGATCTTCGTAAAATATAAGTGTCCTTTCAATGGAACGGAGATACTCTTGGCGATCACTCAAGAACATCAATATTCCAATTCAAAGACATAAAAATACATTTTTACACCAACAAATGATAAAACTAATTATCAGACGTCTCCAATAACAAGCTTTAACACTAATTGACGTTAAAATCAGTGAAAAACATTAAAATATTTTCAAAACCTTTAGTTCAAAATTTTTTAAATTTTTTTTTAATAAGGGTAATAATTCCATTAGCTATAGATAAGCTCACGGTCATTGATCCAAGAACGCAACAATTATTAAATGACAATCAACAAACAGGTTAGTACTTAACAAAGACCACACACAAAGAGACTACAACATAAGGTCCTAAGTCTACCCATCCTACCCATCTCTCAAGTTTATCATTTTAAGGTCAAGTTATTTATATTGGGGTGCACAAACGTGCGTCGGGAGCAAATATGCTCTGATACCAACTGTGACACCCTCAAAAATCGCGGAAAAGTAAACACGTAATTCCTAAATAAAAACTGCATGGATATGTTTGTAATAGGTTCATTTGGGTAAAAACCTATAATTTTTAAAACCATAACCTGTTATAAAGATATCCAAATTGGAAGGTGTCAAACATACAAGGTCTAACTAGAAGTTTCATAACATAACCATCGCTAAAGTCGCGAATAGCAAATTATACAACTAAATGTAAAGAGGGAGACATATGTCCCTAAAATGTATGTGACATAAAAAGTGTTTAAGGGTCACAATAAAATAAAGCCAATCTAGGTCCCAAGGTTACTTTGCTCGCTAGCTCGTCCATGTACCCCATATATGCATCACCTACATCATTCGCATTTTATACAAATACGAAAGCCACGGTCGATGGGGAGTAACTCCGAGTTCTCCCGACCACGAAATGTCATAATTAATATAACATGTAAACATAAGAATATGAATATGAATAACACATAGCCTTAGCATATAGATGCTAGACAATCGTGCTTATCATGTGAACAACAATATAACAACACATAGTCCTAGCATGCGAATACTAGACCGACTCATACTACACTATCATGTGAATCACATAACATTCAGGAATCCAAACTCTATCAACCATAGCCGGCTTGCATCTCACCTTCTATGATTCATAGAATCATCAAACAAGAAAGGGCAATATATCAAAGACAGGCATAAGTTCTTAGCACGGTCAATAGTCACTCTGGAACTCGAGTCTATACCACGAGGTAGGGAAGGTAATCGAACCGGTATCTTGGCTCAGAGGTTCTATCAAAACATGGCCAAGACACAACACAACCCTAGTCCTAAATCTGCGCAGACCTAGACATGCGGATACACACCACCGCACCCAAGACTCATGATAAAACCACATGAGTACCCTAAGGAGTCCACCAAAGGGTTGGCTAGTACTTAAGCTGACCACTTACTCTCAAAATAAGAAACGAGGTCATGCCCCAACTTGGATATAAACCCACCAAGTCAGGAACACAAAGGCTATTAAGCAGTGAACATACACTCGTCAAAGACTATAAAGACCTATCTATGATGAAGGCCGAAATACTCACCTAGGACCTAAATAAAACCAATCTAGGTCCCAGCTTGAATATTTTTGCCCACACCACACAAGACAAGTAGGACACCCAATTAACCATAAGAGAGGCAAAGAGTCCAAACTTGCACACTCAAATGATCATACACACCCTAGCATATGAAAGGTTACGCAAGAGCATATTCAGCTGACAATCCAACAATATCTCCAATATCAATAATAATCCAAATTCTAGCTAACCGTTAATCTCATAATTCATGAGAACAAGCTAAAATGGCAAAGAGGCAACAAGACTAAGCATGAGGCATCCAAAGCATCCAACAACCAACATGTGAAATGATAATTACAAATATCAAGGCATAACATAAAACCTCCAATAACAACTAATCTCACCTCAAAGACAAACCCTCGACCCGAGTCCCGCGACGGGTCATCGGTCAAATCGAGGCTGACCGGTTTAAACCTAGTTTGACCAAACTCGTTCGGTCAATCTGGCCCAGCTCAGAGTCTTGGCCTACTTTGGCCCAAATTACAAAATTTATCACAATATTATTCTCATGCTATTTCCAATTTCTATCATGTGAAAAACGAAAGTAACACATTATCAATCACCTAAACACTTAACAAACAACAAGCACAATATTAACTACTAATGTGACATTAATTCGTCGAGTAACTCGGAATAGTTACCTTAAGCTAGCAAAGAGACGAGTAATAACTTGAGAAAGCTTCTAAAACCCAAAATTACGCTTCATCTTCAACCACATATGAGTCACCTAAAATAATTATGTGAAAGGACGATATTAACGAATTATCGTTATATAAAATAAGAGACGGTTATTTAATTATATTTTAAATAAACCAAACTAGCGTCAAAACAATTTATAGACACGGCCCACAAGTTATTATGACAACCTCAAACTCGGCCTAACCACCCACTACACATGGACTCAAACTCGTGACTTAGCTAGGCCACGGCCAGGCCACAGCTAAGCTACAACCAGGCCACAACTAGGCCACATCTAAGCTACAGCCAGGCCGCAACTGTCACCAACACTCCACCTAAACAACTACCCATCTCAGCCACTAAAACCCATGCTTGACTGTTCTAAAATCAGCCCACTCAAACACGTTAAAATAGTCCCAAAACCTTGCAACAGAACATATCAAAACAACCCCACCACAGTCCATGAACAACTCTGAAAAACCTGCACAAAGTGACCTCAAAACAACCCTAAAATAGTCCCTCATCACCCCACGAAACAGCCTACTCAACACATTATAGCGGTCCCAAAAAATACACAGGAAACCGTCCAACATCAGTCACTCTTACGCCCTAAAAACAGTCCTGAGAGGTACTATCTTATCCGTCCCAAAACTGTCCCAACGTACCTGCAAAACTGACTCAAAACAGTTCACTTCCCACCTTAAAACAGTCCCAAATACTCGTCCAAGGCCATTCCAAAACAATCCATACATGTCAGCATACACCGTCTTAAATATACCACTTACTAGCTAGCATCCGAAATGATCCCTACAGGTCAGTATACACCTTCTCAATCATCTCCACATATCAGTATACACCGTCTCAACTATACAACTGACTAATTAACATCCATAATGATCCCTATATATAATTATACACCGCCTCAATTATAAAACAGACTAACCAGCATTCGAAATAAACCTATTTTACAAGTAATATCGAGTAACCTATCATTGCTATCTTTTTCCGATTGAACTAATCATTTATGACTAACAAATCTTCTACCAGCCCGTCTATTTTAGTACATACAACCGTCTTATAATAAATAAAGCTGAAAATATAAATGGGTTTGTAAAAATACATAACGAAAATGAATTTTACTTACATCGGAATGACGAGAACGACGAGAGGAGCGCTATGGAACAAAAATAGTTGAAAACGGATAAGGAACGAAGCAAAGCGTCGATTAACGAGATCAAATTTTGAAAAGGGAAAAAGACTACGCAGAAGAAGAAAAAAAAAATGAAGAAGAAGAAATGAGACGTGAGTTTGTGAAATGAGACAATGACACCTGCTAGCTTGCTATTTATTATACGTATCTTTCTTCATCGTTAAGTAATTTCGCTCGTTTTTAAAACCGTCTTGAGTTAATAAAATCGGTTTTAGTAAAAGTTTCAGTAATAAAACGGAATCAATAATAAATAAATTTAGTGAGTGAAAATAAAATAAACTCAGCTAGTTAACGTAAATAATACAATATCAGCTTGAATCGGAATTATTAGCGATTTTTACGAAACTAACGGATATTAATAAAAATTGCTAATTTAGTGAAATAAGCTCAAAATAGCTAATTGGACGGTTTTGTTCCCAAAATCCATCTCGGGTTCACTTAAAACAACTTTCATAAGGACTCGTAAAGAAATGGAAATTATTAAATAAATAAACTCGAACTAACTTCAATAAACTCGAACTAACTTTAAATAAACTTATTAATGATTATTAAAATTAACGTATCGAATTATGATGAAATTAATTAATTAGCTAAGCATATATATATAAATCGTTAAATGATGTAATTAAATTCAAAATAGCAATTAAAAGAATTTTATCCAACTTAATAAAATACGGGGTGTTACATGTGTCTTTGTGATCCCTAGATGGTGAGACTTAAACAAGGTCTTGGTTGGAATGCATTAATTGATATTACGGTCACGGTCGGGTTCCTTGTCTGGGCATACAACCTAACCCTTTTCGACCAATTGGCTCGTCTCGTCGGCGTGAGTTTTTCTCATCCCCGCGTTTCGAATCCCGATTGAGTCAAGCATGCCAGCGACGTTACACATTTATGTTTCGTCAAAGAGCTTTCATCACCTTCGAGCACTAGGCTAGAGCACTCTCCTTACACATTTTGTTTGGGTTGGTTTCCCACTTGCAAATCGGGGTTTGATTGCTTGGTGTGTAACCGACCCTTTTAAGCCAAAACCCGTGTCAGCATTATGCATAATATTATGAAACTGTGAGTGCTTATGTGCTACTTGATCATAAGTCCTTCCGTGTCATTTTCAAAACTTTCAAAAACACCTTTTTGTGTCGTTATAATGGCCGTTTCAAACCTCGGTCTTTTGCCGACCGTTGCATTTTAAAACACGCCTTTCTAGGACGTCGTAATGAGGATTTTCAAAACCCGGTTTTTATAACCATTTCAACACGCCTTTCTAGGCCGTCGTAGTGACGATTTTCAAACACGGTTTTTTATAACCATTTAAACAAGCCTCTCTAGGCCGTCGTAATGACAAATTTAAAAACCCGGTTTTTATAACCATTTAAACACGCCTCTCTAGGTCGTCGTAATGATGATTTTCAAAACCCGGTTTTTATAACCATTTCAACACGCCTTTCTAGGCCGTTGTAAGACGATTTTCAAACTCGGTTTTGTTTTTACTGTTGGAGTAAGTGTCCCCAACAATAATGCGATCACAATTGTCGATCTTATTGATCACATATTTAAATCTCATATCAAGAATACGAAAGGGATGATACATTACATATATAGTCAACTGGTCCACACATATCGGTAATGATTGGTTGGCTAGAGTTTGACATTACTGTCGTGCGACGGTGGTGATCAGTTGATCCCTTGAGGTCACACCTAAAGGACGATTCCCTTAATTGAAAAAGGTTAATCAATTGTATGTCGATACAGATTAATTAATTCCTTAAAATTAAACAAATTATTATCATAAGAGAGAAAATGACATCTTATTATAATGTGATTAAATAAGATTTTATTTAGTAATTTAAGAAGTTATATTACTAAAATTAATCGGTGTTTGCGAAACACGCGAGATGAGAATGATAAGTTAGTTATAATTACAAGATGTTGTGAATTATACTAACTAGTATTTAAATGACAATTTTATGAGAAAGTAATTTTGAATTACTAGTCAATTTGTTAAATGTGATTTATTTAATTTGTAAATGATATTTAATTTGTTAAATATGCATTTTAAATTAAAACATGACATAAGACATGTCACATGTCACATGACATACAATTGTACAATTGACAAAAATAAAATGGACTCCATATTACACATCAAAACCGAAAATGGATGGGCAAATTTTAGAAGTTTTGTCTTATTCATTTGTCTTATTCATTTGTCTATGACACTTGATAGTGACTTGACCATGAAAAAGCCTTACACTTATTTGTCTTGCAAAGACAAAAAGGAAAAAGTGAAAGGGTCCTATAACCCTATTGCCAACCGGTTTTGTGCAAGGAGATTGAGAGATTTTTCTCTCAATTTTTCCATTCTCTCATGTTTAAATAAAAACATAAACTTCTCTCTCTTGTTCTTCATAAAATCAAGTTTTATGAATCAAATTTGTTCAAATCAATCACTAATAATACTAGTAGTAGTATATGAGTATTAGTAACCGATTTTAAGGTAAACCACATTACAAATATCTACTACATGTTAGTTTGTGGGATTTTGGGATAGTCTTGGGTGCAACTTATTGGAGGGCTTCTA
Source organism: Silene latifolia (assembly GCF_048544455.1). NCBI lineage: Eukaryota > Viridiplantae > Streptophyta > Magnoliopsida > Caryophyllales > Caryophyllaceae > Silene > Silene latifolia. The sequence goes on from NC_133533.1 coordinate 93,457,872, forward strand.
TTTTGAATTCATGGATGTTCATCCATTATTGGAAAGCTCAAGAACAAGTAAGAAGGATATCTTACTTGTGCCCTTTGATCCGAAAATTTGATGGTGAGAAAACGATTTTCTCATCTTTTGTTATTTAAGTTTGCATGCATAAGATTTGTAATTTATTTTATGACTAAATAAATTGTTTCATATATGAATATGTAAATTAATGAGATTAATATTTCCAACAAGCGGTATCATGAGCCTTAGGTTGTTTGCATGCAAATCGGTATTGTTTTTCCGAGTTATACGATTAACAAACAAAACTTTTAAATTTGTGTTTATTATGATATATCACGAAATTAATTATGCATGTTAATGTTTCTGGTCCTAAAATGTTTTTTAGGATTTTTGGGTTTATTTATGGATTTTATTGTTCATTTTATATAATAATGGCATTAAAATGTGATTTTTATGATAAAAATGTCATTTTTGGACGAAAAATAGCTAAACTTTGAGTTTTCCAGTGATTTTTGGATATGTTTTCACATATATTATCTTATGATGACCTGTAAATGTTCATAATTTTATGAGTTCTTATGCTCGAAATATGGATTTTTCAAGATAAAATCGAATTGAAATGGAAAAATAGGTTAATATGAGTTATATTTCGAATATGGTCATAGAAATTTATTATGTCGTCACATGCAATTTTACAAGATGTGTGTAAAATATTTGGCTATAATGAAGTCTTTATGCATAATGTATGAATTTTTGATGAAAAATCACATAAATAGTGACTTTAATTAGTAAAAATTGCTAAAACATACTTCATGACTAAGGAAAAACGTCACATGTTGCATTTTATCTTATATTTCAGATATAAAATTGAAAAGTTGATAAAAATAATTTTTCTCATATTTTTATGGTTATTATTGATAAATCCGCTAAACCGCAACATTGTTTTTCTCGATAAATTTCGAAATTTTTAACCTAAGTTTTTGAACATTATGAGTGTCATGGTATTTTTCCAAAATGTTCATGAGTTTAAAATTTTGAATTTTGAATTTATTTGAAATTTTTATGATTTAATTGAAGTTTATGACATAATATTGTATTTTAGGTCCATTTATGAACAATTTTAAGAAATATAAGTTAATTATTGTCAATATGTTAGTGGAGACTAATTTTGAGTCCTAAGTTGGTTAGGGTAATTAACTTGTACATAAATATGATTTTATGTAATTAATGTGATTTTAAAATGTTAAATCACGCAAATCTGTAAAAACCGATTAATATACGATATTGGCTCCTTAAAGGCGATTTAGCATAAAATTGGGCATGTTCATACATATTATAATGCTGCATTTTATTTATGATTGTCATAATTTTAATTTTATGTAATTTTTGAATTATGTAATTTTACTTAGTATGGCCTTAGTTTTAACAATTGGTCTCCCTTGTGACGGGTTATCATTTGTGGCGGATATTTTGTGAGTTAAAATGGTAACAAAATGGGTTAGTGGAGAAAGGGGACCACATGAATAGTGTTGCAGAGAGAGAAAAAGTGGGTACTTTGTGAGGTAAAATGGTATCCGTCACTCAAGAGTGACGGATATGTACCGTCACAAACAAGAATTTGTGTAGTTTTAATTGGTATTACCCGAAATGTATGGGAATATCGATTTGGTTATAATTTATTGTGATCTCGTATCACCGTTTTGTAATTTAATTGATTTATTTTCTTTTAATTACAAATTTATAATAGGAAGTTATGTAATTTATTATGTAATTTTTTCCATTCCGGAGTTCCTTGAAGACGGTGCTGTTGGAATATGTGTCCTCCGACAATAATGCGATCACAACTGTTGATCATGACGATCACATGTTTAAGTCTCATTTTAAATAATTGGGAAGTATTTTTACTGTCAACTGATCCACACATATCGGTAATGATTGGCTGACTAGAGTTTGACATTACTGTCGTGCGACGGTGGTGATCAGTTGATCCCCTAGGTCATACCTAAAGGATAATACTCTTAATTGATCATTTATTAATCGTATAACGTTACGGGTTAATTAAATTACTTGAAAATTGACGGACGATTTTGGAAGTAAAATTTATGTGTCTCTTTAAATAAGATACGGTTTAAGTAATCGAATTGTTTTATTACTTGGATAAAATTATTGTTTAAGGAAACAATTGAAACAGAATGAATTATTATAAATACAAGATGTTGTGATTTATAATTGGTAAATTATTTTGGTACAAGTAATTGTGAATTACTAAGTCGATTATGCATATGACGTATTTTTATTAATGCGTTGATTTTTAATATGTTAAAAATACATAAAAATTATACATGACATGTAACATGTGACAAATTGACAAATTGACAAAGATAAAATGGAATTAACATATATATTATGTTGATTGAGTTAGTGGTAAGCATAATGATGTTAGCCTAATACTAGCCATGCATACCTACACAATCTTGTGAAGACCACATTGTGCATGCATTGGCCACTCTCTCCCACCCTACCCGGTTTTGGTCATAAGAGGAGCCAAGGGTTTTCTCTTATTTTTCCAATATACACGACATGCAAATCAAGTGCAATTTCAATTCATTCTAACATTACAAAAATATTTTTAGAGAGATAAAAATATTATCTTCCTCCTTCTTCCTCCTCTTGACCGAAAATTAAGAGGACCAAAAATATTTTGGATCTTTTATTTAAATTAATGTTATTCTAGTATTAATAATATTAATTTTATTAAGAGTATATCTTGGGTATCATTCCTTGGGAGGGATTCTACATTTGAGTCCTTTTGTTCATCCATATAAGGAGAGCTCAAGAACAAGAGAGTAGGAGAACTCTCTTGTGCCCTTAAGATCCGAAAATACCAATGTAAGATAATGATTTCTTCTTTAAATTGTTTTTAGTTTGCATGCATAAGATCACCAATTAATTTTATGCCTAAATTAACATAAAACATATATGAATATGTTGAGTATATAGATCTACTTTTCCTTCAATTGGTATCAGAGCCTTGGTTGTTTGCATGCAAATCGGTTAAAAGTTTTTCCGAGTTATACGATTAACATATAAAACTTGTTTAATTTCTGTTCTTATGATATATCACGAAATTAATTTATGCATGTTAAAATTTCTGGTCCTAAAATGTTTTTAGGATATTTTGGTTAATTTATGGATTTTTATTGTTCATCTTACATAATAATGGCATTAAAAATATGATTTTATGAATAAAATGTCATTTTCGGACTACAATTAGCTAAACTTCGAATTTTCTAGTGATTTTTGGGTATGTTATCACATATATTATTTTGCGATGACCTGTAAATTTTCATAATTTTGGACTTCTTATTCTCGAAAAATGGATTTTTCATTATTAAAATTGGATTTAGATGAAAAATAGGTTAATATGAGATAAATTTCGAATCTGGTCATAGAAATTTAGTATGTTGTCACATGCAATTTTACAAGATGTGTGTAAAATAATAGACTATATTGAAGTCGTTTTGCATGATTTATGATTTTTTGAAGAAAAATAGCATAAATAGTGACTTAATTAGTGAAATATTAATAAAACATACTCTATGACTAAGGAAAAACGTCACATGTTGCATTTTATTATCGTTTTCAGATCTAAAATTTAAAAGTTGATGAATATATTTTTATCATGTTTTTATGATTATTTTTGTTAAAACCGATAAACCGCAACACTGTTTTTCCGGATAAATTTCGAAATTTGGTAACCTAAGTTTTTGAACATTATGAGTGTCATGGTATTTTTCCATAATTTTCATGAGTTTAAATTTCAAATTTCAAATTTATTTGAATTTTTGTGATTTATTTGAAGTTTATAGCTTATTTTATTATAATTTTAGGTCCATTACTGAACAAATTTTGTAAATATGAGTTAATTATGGTCAAATAGTTAGTGAAGACTATTTTTGAGTCCTAAGAGGTTAGGGTAATTAACTTATGCATAAATATGAATTTATGTAATTTTTGTGATTATAAAATGTTGAATCACGCAAATCCGTAAAAACCGAGTAATATACGATATTGGCTACTTAAGGCGATTTAGCATAAAATTGGGCATGTTCATACATATTATAATGCTGCATTTTATTTATGATTGTCATAATTTTATTTTATGTAATTTTGAATTATGTAATTTTACTTAGTATGGCCTTAGTTTTTAATTGGTATTACCCGAAATGTATGGGAATATCGATTCGGTTGTAATTTATTGTGATCTCGTATCACCGTTTTGTAATTTAATAGATTTATTTTATTTTAGTTACAAATGTATAATAGGAAATTATGTAATTTATTATGTATTTTTATTTATTCCGGAGTTCCCAAAGACGGATTTCTTCAAGAAGGCGATACATAAAGACGGTGTTACCTCGAGATGCGTGCCACAACCGAAGTTCAAGGGACCAATGGAGATGGTTTCCGAATGTTTAATAGTTAAATAGTTTTTTCTATTTTAGGAAGGCCATACTAGGATTTATTTTATGTTTTGCATTTTATTTATATGTCACATGCATCGCCAAATCGCCATAACTAAAACATGCATCAACATTTAATCGAGTTTATCGACCGTGTCAATTACAATTATCGTAGTTTACCGCTTTAGTTCACTTAAAACGTGATAGATAATAAATTGACATGACCTCTCGCTAAAACAATCAATTGAGACACAGTCTTACCAAATAGTAGAAACCATGAAAACCTATTTCGCGAGGGAGTGCACTCGATCGGCCCTACCGGGCTACAAACCTTGTTACGTAGGGGAAGTGGGTGATGAATGTCTATCCACCGAATTCATGTTAACAAAGGGTATTTCGGCACACCGTGCCCTAAGTTGATATGGGTTTGGATTATGGACACATTTATTCGAAATTTGGGTTGTACTCAACGAAAGTATTCACGACGATTTCCGGATGTGTTTCAGGCTAGAGATAAATATTAATGTAAATTTTATCGACCAAGAGTTCTAAAAGTAGAATCGATTAAGAGGTTAATCCACCGAGTTATGTTAATAAAGGATATTTCGGCACACCGTGCCCTAAATTAATATGAATTTGGATCTTGGAATCATTTATAATAGTTGGGTAGAGGTCACTATATAAATGTTCATATCTTGTTAATTTATTTACAAGTATGATTTAAAAAGACAAATGTTAATATTTCCTTTCCTCCATACTTGTAGTTCATTACAATGAATCAATCCAACGCTACCGCACCGATAACTATTGAGTCCTACCACAATCACTACAACAAATCCCTTGCATTTTTGACGCTTATGAAGCCAACTCTCGACGCAAAAAAGCGTCGATAATTATATTCTCGACGCTTCTTAAAAGTGTCAAAATTTTTGCCGTCAGTATTTTTTGACGCTTTTTAGCGTAACCAATTTTGACGCCTTTATGCGTCAATAATAAAAAAAACTACGCTTATAAGTGTCACTCTATGGCATAATCATGACACTAAATTATATATTCATGACGCTTTTAAACGTCATCTGTTGATTTCTCTATAACGAATTATTGTATGCACCAATTTTGTTTCACATACATCACGACGACATATATTTAATCAAAGTTCTTACATTATTGTCGACTGGGGTCGTCGTTAAATTGTAACAAAACCTCATAATTAATAACCAAGAAAACTAGAAATTAAAATACTCATAATATAATTAAATTAGTAGTTACTACTACAATTCAAGTATTACATTATTCAACCATGCCAAAATAGAAAGGGTGTTGACTAAACTTAATCCAAAATACATATTAAAACTCAAGTTATCAAATGGTACTAGAACAAAAAATCTCTTGATAAAATAATTCGACGCGATAGTTGTAGCAGATAACATTCCGACCCGACTTGACCATCCGAAGAATCTGAAACCTACAAATTTCAAATGAGCGCGGCGATTTAGTATCAGGTAATTCAGTTTGAGACATAGCAAACTAAATGACCTAGCCAATGTTAAGTCAGTGACTCATTTCTCCAAAACATTAGTGTTGTAGTACACCGAAATATTGATGTCATTTGACAATAAATCAAGCCGGAAAACAAATTCTTAGATACAAAAACAGCATTTAACATAGATTGGTTGTACAAGCAAATGAAGCCATGACCCCAGTGTTGCAAAACTTAGGTTGGCTACACACGCGCATTAACAGAAGGCAATATATTACCATTCTAAGCAGTGAAATTTAAATTGTAGCATCATGGCCCTACAAAGTAGTTCCATATATTAATGTGCAAATAGACCCAATTATAATATTCCGACAACCTTTCACCGAAAAACTACCAAAACTAATGCTGGAAAAGTTACTAAAATCAAATTATCCCGAGTTTTGAGAGTAACTTGTTGATCAGTTAATTAGTTTGCTCAAACAATAGGTGAAGGTACTAGCAATAATTCTACTGAAATCAAATGGGAAGTTGGGACCCATTCTACTTAGGCGTTTGACTATTGGCATTTTGGTTGAAGCGGTTAACTTGAATTCACCGGAAATCAAAATAATCACATAACTATTTAAAGAATTTGAATCCTCACCTTCAAATTTTGGCTGAAGCAATGAACTTGATCCTTCCTATAACTCACCGACGAAATTTGCTCGTAACTGTATGAAATAAAAGAAACAAACTGATAAATAATTGAATCCCGTACTAATTCGTTTTAGCCAAACGTAAAAATAAAATAAAAATAAATAAATAAATTCACGACAATATCAATATTAATATCAATATTGAAAATGACTACGAAGGGTGGACAGATGTACAAAGAGTACAATTGGTTATTCGAGATTCTAACCAAAAAATAAGGAAATAAGAAGGAAAAACGCACAATAATCAATTGAAAAAAGTGATGGAAGGAATGATTAGGGGAAGGATAAGAAGCGTAGAAAGAATGATATAGAGAGCATTGTCCTGTTTTCGTACGCGTTGCCATAATGCCATCTGCTTCTTCCTTTGTCTTGACTTTATTAGTTATTACTAATATTATTATATTGATCCAGCTTAAGTCAATTATTCCATACAAAAAACAATAGGTACATTTTGGCAACAGAAGAAAAAGGGAATGTTTATCCAACCGAAATATGCTAAACAACATTTCAAGTGTTGCACTCTTTTACTACGCATTATAGACATGTGCTTCAACTAATCAAGGAATCAAAGATAAAGGGAGAGAATAATCTCCAACACAAAGTACTTTATCATCAAGCAAATAGAAAAATAAAATAAAAGATGCGATGGCAGACCTAAAACTAATTTTAATAATGTGTAGATATACTGTCTAAAAAACCTACCATGAGTATCTAGACGAAGAACTATCTCGACAAGCAACATCATTACTTAATAGCTTCAGAACTATGATAGAAACCAATTAATCACGCTTCTTAACACCACAACTGTAATCTTCTAAGAACTGGTTACTAGTGAACAAGAAATGCCATAAAAGAAGGAAGTTGTTTACCATAAATTAGAAGCAACATTAGCACTAAAACAAGATCTGATTAACATAGTTTTTTTGTGAATTGTAATCTATAATTATAGAATTAAGTATAACATGGATTTTAGTACCTATTATTGGGGGAAGCAAAGTGTTACATAACCATATTTGTAGTAGTGTGGGTTATAGAAAGAAAATATGGTTTTAACTACAGAGTTCCACAAAAGGCAAATAAATGAAGAGAGTTTAATAGTGAAGCATTCAAATACGAAAGAGTCAAATGCCTTGTAAAAAATATTTGACCTGAATATTTATGGCAGAAAGTTCTAAAACTATATTAAAAAACAACTCAATACCTCAATCGAGAGATGTAGATCATCACAATAACTCAATAACTCTTTAGTACTCCATAATTCAGTAGGCTCAAAAAGAATATCGAAATAAAGAGCAGATAAGAATAGATAAGAATGGAAGCTGAGATGTTTCAGTAATTATTACCTCCCCAGGGTAAGCACGACCAATCAAATCTAATTTCCTTAAACTTTCAGACTATGCATTCCTCTCTTCTGTCATTTTTTTTTTCCAGCAGTACACACTGTAAAATACAGGGAAGAAACTAAGGACCATTAGACTATGATGGAAAATGGAAGAAGAAAAATATAACAAATTTAAGTCCAACGACAAGTAAAGAATAGTTACCAAGTTCATATAATTCATGTTTCCTAGCTCTTTAGAAGTTAACTTTATAATGATGGTAGACAAAGACACTTACAAAACTGCCAACATACAGTAAATCCCAAATACAAAAAATTAGAAAGTACAACTATCGTTGAGCTCTAGCTTCATAACCAATTGATTGTATAAAAAGTAATTTATCTTGGACCAACAACTACACTGGTTTGTAGCATAAGAAATGCCAAATTTACATTTTCAAATCCATGATCCTGTCCCACATCCCAAATTCATGTTTTCGGTAATATGAAATAATAAAGTAAGTGAAGAACAAAAAAACAATTAAAGCATTTTAGATCGAGTTAATACTTGAATACTCCGTATAATCAACAAAAATATTGGCATAGCTAAACAAAAAGAAAGAGAGAAATGGAGGAGACCTTGAGAAACATGGGCAAGGCCGACAAATCTACTAGCACACCAAACCCCCGTGATTGAACAAAATTACTCCCTCCGTCCAAATCATTTGTTTCCCTTCGATTAAAATAATCCTCACAAAGAATAATAAAGCCAAACAAATGATTGGGACAAAGGGAGTAATACAATTGTCAACTACGCAGTCCTTAATATTTCGTTCATTTTTGTGACTGGCCTTATGACCATTTGTAACACCACTTATTAGGATTAAACAAAACCCACAAATTAATCATAGAATGAAGAGAAATCAGTGGCTTTATACACCAATTATATAGAAAATCATGCAAATTGGATATAAATTACAAAATTAACATAAAAATCAAAACAAAGACTAAGAGATACTTCATATTAGGGTTTGTTTGAAGTAAGAACTTACGAGAGGATTAGAGACCATGGAGTGAATTGAAGGTGTAGATGACGAACCAATCTTGGTAGTGCATATTTCGAAGCCTATAAGAAATAGAGAGATGAAGAAGAAACAACAGTGGAGATGAAAACAAACGGGATCGGAGGGAGAGAAGGGCGTTTTCATCTCTTTTGGTGAAGATGGGAAACTCCGATTCTAGATCTAGTAGGGTTTTGTCTTACTTTAGAGGATGAAAGGAAAAATTGATTTTTAAAATTTTCACAATTGCGCTAAGGTACGATTTTTTAACTATGCAAAGTTAAGTTGAGCGGGAATCAAAAATTTAGACGCAATGAATGGAATACCCAATAAAATGGGCTCCACGCTTTGGAAAAGCGTCAATGTTGAAGCGTAAAAAAGACAAGGGTTTTGTAGTAGTGAATGTTTTTGACGACGTTTGTTCCAACAATGATTTCGACACTACTAGAGAACTTCATTTTGGGATAGGTTCGGATGGAAACCTTAACTTCATCACTTCTACTAGACCACCTACTACTACTAGATCTCGTGTGAGCCCGTCTCAGGAAGACTACCTCATACAATCTACAGGGTCTTTGTCTTTGGAAGATAAATATGCCAAAACTAGTGGGAGCTCAAGCAATCAAGTTCTTGCTTCAAAAGGCAAAAAGTTCAAGAAGAAGGGAAAGAAAGTCAAAAACTTCAAGCAAGTTAATGATGAGTGCCATTATTTCTATGGCATGGGACATTGGCTTAGGAATTGTCCCGTATATTTGCGAAATATAAGGGAGGGAATCATCACTCCAAAAGGTAAAATTCCTAAGGAAATTTATGTTATTGATATAAATTATACTTCCACTACGACATGGGTACTAGATACCGGTTGTGGTTCTCACCTTTGTAATCATTTACAGGGTTTAAGAGATGTGAAGAGGCTTAGCAAGGGAGATGTGGATCTACGCCTTGGAAATGGAGCTCGAGTAGCGGCCGAATCCAAAGGAACTTATGTTTTAGCTTTGCCTAACGGATTTGAGTTGTATTTACATAATTGTTTTTATGTGCCTACACTCTCTAAAAACATTATTTCAATCGCCATGCTAGACATGGACGGTTTTTGTTTTGTCATTAAGGACAATCGTTGTACTTTTTCAAGGAATGATTTGGTTATAGGCCAAGCTTCTTCCATCAATGGCATTTACATTTTAGAGACCTCAAATCCAACTAATGATTTCTATAACATTCAATCAAAGAAACTCAAATCAAGTGACCCAAGTGAAGCGTTTATTTGGCATTGTCGATTAGGTCACATAAACGAGAATCGCATCAAAAGATTAATTTCGACTAATGTGATTACACCATTTGATTATCAATCATATGGTATATGCGAATATTGCCTACTTGGCAAAATGACTCGTAATCCTTTTAGTGGAAAAGGGACACGAGCTAGTGAACTATTGGGACTCATACACACCGATGTATGTGGACCAATGAACATCACCGCTCGTGGTAATTATGACTACTTTATAACCATCACCGATGACTTGAGTAGATATGGGTATATCTATTTGATAAAGCATAAGAGTGAAGCGTTTGAGAAATTCAAAGAATTTTAAAACGAAGTAGAGAACCAATTGAACAAAAGGATTTAGGCACTACGATCCGATCGTGGTGGAGATTATCTTATCCTTGAATTTGATTCACACTTGAAAGGTTGTGGTATTATATCACAACTTACTCCACCCGGAACACCACAACTCAATGGTGTTGCCGAAAGGAGGAATCGAACCCTACTTGATATGGTTCGATCCATGATGAGTCAAACCGAGTTACCGAACTCGTTTTGGGGATTTGCAATTCAAACCGCAATAAAATTTTTGAACGTAAGTCCAACCAAAGCAACTGAAAAGACTCCATATGAAATATGGAGAAACAAGGTTCCAAATCTATCCCATATGAAAATTTGGGGTTGTGATGCTTATGTCAAAATTAAAAATGATAATAAGTTGGCACCACGATCCGAAAAATGCATTTTTGTAGGATATCCCATGGCCTCACAAGGCTATTACTTCTATAAGCCAAAAGAGAACAAAGTGTTTGTGTCTCCAGATGCTGTCTTCCTAGAAAGTGATTTTATTTTTAGGAGACAGTGGGAGAAATTTTGAACTTGATGAAGTTCAAGAGCCACAAACCGAGATAGAGACGCCAGAAGAAGTTCCTTCGTCATCTAACGCGGTTACTCCTCCTCCTCTTAGAAGAACGGGCCGAGTTATTCGCCATCCCGATCGATATGTGGGACTTATCGAAGAAGATGGAACACTCTATGTGTTACTTATAGATAGTGACGAGCCCGCCACCTACAAGGCCGCAATCTCTAGTCCTAATTCCTCCTTATGGCTTGAAGCCATGAAGTCCGACATGGATTCTATGCATGAAAACCAAGTTTGGGACTTGGTAGATTTGCCTAAAGGGACAAGACCTCTTCAATGCAAATGGATATTCAAAGTCAAAAATGGCATAGAAGGACATGATGATGTCTACAAAGCTAGGCTAGTGGCAAAAGGATTTACCCAAGTCCAAGGTCTCCATTATGATGAGACCTTCGCCCCCGTAGCCATGCTAAGATCCATACGGATTTTGTTAGCGATCGCCGCGTTTCATGATTATGAAATATGGCAAAGGGACGTCAAAACCAATTTTCTAAATGGGCATTTAGAAGAGGAGGTGTACATGATACAACCCGAAGGTTTTGTTGATTATAAAAATCCTAACAAAGTGTGCAAACTTAAGAGATCCATTTATGGTCTTAAGCAAGCATCTAGAAGTTGGAATCATCGATTCAATCATGTTATAAAGGAGAATGGTTTCACTCGAAGTGTTGAGGAACCATGTTTATACATGAAATTTAGTGGGAGCAATGTTGTGTTCCTAATCTTGTATGTCGATGACATACTACTCATTGGAAATGATATTCCGATGTTGTCTTCTGTTAAGAAGTGGTTAGGTAACCACTTCCAAATGAAGGATTTAGGAGAAGCACAACGCATATTGGGTATCCGGATCCATAGAGATAGATCCAAGAGGATATTGGCACTAAGTCAAGAGTCTTATGTTGATAAGATTCTTCGACGGTTCAGCATGGACAAATCTAAAAGGGGTTTGGTACCTATGGTAACTGGGACTATATTGAGCAAGACTCAATCTCCCACCGAACCCCATGATGTTTAACGCATGAAGACGATCCCTTATGCTTCTGCTGTTGGATCAATCATGTATGCCATGATATGCACACGTCCTGATGTCTCGTATGCCTTGAGCATGACGAGTAGATATCAAGGAAATCCAGGTGAGAGTCACTGGATAGCCGTCAAGAACATCCTTAAGTACTTAAGAAGAACTAAGGATTCTATCCTAGTGTTTGGAGGAGACACTGAGCTTCGTGTCAATGGATACACGGACTCGAGTTTTCAAACGGATAGAGATGACATGAAATCACAAGCTGGTTTCGTTTTCATGCTCAATGGTGGTGTCGTAAGCTGGAGAAGCTTCAAGGAAGCTGTAACTGCGGATTCAACAACGGAGGCTGAGTACATTGCAGCATCAGAAGCTGCCAAGTAAGCTATGTGGATCAGGCAATTCACGGAAGGTCTAAAAGTAGTACCTACCGCCAATGATCCTATCACTCTCTATTATGATAATAGTGGGAAGATCTTCCAAGCTAAGGAGCCAAAGTCTAGTAATAGATCTAGACATGTACTTAGAAAATATCAAGTAATAAGAGATTTCATTGAAAGAAAGGAAATTGCGGTTTGTAAGGTTGGGACGAATGACAACATAGCCGATCCGCTCACCAAGCCTTTATCGCAGACTAAACATGATGGACATATGGCGTCCATGGGACTTAAACGTGTACCAAGTTTATGTTAGATTTTGAAATGAAATAAAAGTGTTGTTTTTGTTCATGTTCATAATAGAATTTGTCTTTTATCTTTTTATTATACATTGTTATATCCAAACAGGTTGTGGAGACAATTGAACCCCGTTAAAGTGAACACGGATTAACATTGTATTTGCCTATAGTCACTTGTATGAGGTGACGTCTAGAAGTGACTAGAGTGTGATGCGATTGATGGCAAGTTCAAGTGCCATAGAGTCATGTGAGATGACTAGTCGATCACATAGGTAGACTGTTAGGAACATTTTGTCGGGCCTTATGACCGCTTATAGAGTTCTGGCAAATTTATATAGCCTGGTCGTGGTGAGAGCTGCTATAGTATTCAAATGAGTCGATTCTTTTGACTAAAGATTATTCACCTAAGATGGCAGAGTTTCAGATTAACTTTGATTTGTGTTACTACGACCTTCGTAAATGGGGTCAAATGGGCGTATTTTGGGTTATGATGGCTGTGGCTAGTTGAAGGGAATTAGTGCGATAGAAATTGTCCACCCCTAGGCAGGGTTATAATAATATCTCAGGGCCACTCGAGGAGTAATGAACTGGAAATGCGTGGCCACGCTCGGAATGTATCCATGGTGGATAAATCCGGTCAATCAGTTATTCTCCAGATCGAGGAAACCACTCTCGATATGATCACTTGCATGTACGACCTGAAAGACACCTTGCATTGAGTGGGAGATAGTAATAGGACAAGAGAATTGGTGACGCACACTTGTCGAGGACAAGTGGGAGATTGTTTGAATATGTGTCCTCCGACAATAATGTGATCACAACTGTTGATCATGATGATCACATGTTTAAGTCTCATTTTAAAGAATACAATTGGGAAGTATTTTTACTGTCAACTGATCCACACATATCGGTAATGATTGGCTGACTAGAGATTGACATTACTGTCGTGCGACGGTGGTGATCAGTTGATCCCCTAGGTCATACCTAAAGGATAATACTCTTAATTGATCATTTAATTAATCGTATAACGTTACGGGTTAATTAAATTACTTGAAAATTGACGGACGATTTTGGAAGTAAAATTTACGTGTCTCATTAAATAAGATACGGTCTAAGTAATCGAATTGTTTTATTACTTGGATGAAATTATTGTTTAAGGAAACAATTGAAACAGAATGAATTATTATAAATACAAGATGTTGTGATTTATAATTGGTAAATTATTTTGGTAGAAGTAATTGTGAATTACTAAGTCTATTTTGCATATGACGTATTTTTATTAATGCGTTGATTTTTAATATGTTAAAAATACATAACAATTATACATGACATGTAACATGTGACAAATTGACAAAGATAAAATGGAATCCATTTTATCTCTATTTGGACCGAAATATTGGGTGGCAATTAACATATATATTATGTTGATTGAGTTAGTGGTAAACATAATGATGTTAGCCTAATACTAGCCATGCATACCTACACAATCTTGTGAAGACCACATTGTGCATGCATTGGCCACTCTCTCCCACCCTACCCGGTTTTGGTCATAAGAGGAGCCAAGGGTTTTCTCTTATTTTTCCAATATACACTACATGCAAATCAAGTGCAATTTCAATTCATTCTAACATTACAAAAATATTTTTAGAGAGATACAAATATTCTCTTCTTCCTTCTTCCTTCTCTTGACCGAAAATTAAGAGGACCAAAAATATTTTGGGTCTTTTATTTAAATTAATGTTATTCTAGTATTAATAATATTAATTTTATTAAGAGTATATCTTGGGTATCATTCCTTGGGAGGGATTCTACATTTGAGTCCTTTTGTTCATCCATATAAGGAGAGCTCAAGATCATGAGAGTAGGAGAACTCTCTTGTGCCCTTAAGATCCGAAAATACCAATGTAAGATAATGATTTCTTCTTTAAATTGTTTTTAGTTTGCATGCATAAGATCACCAATTAATTTTATGTCTAAATTAACATAAAACATATATGAATATGTTGAGTATATAGATCTAGTTTTCCTTCAGGTGCCACTCGAGAAGGTGATCCATTAAAGAACGTGTTGCCTTGAAATGCGTGCTAAGACCGAAGTTCAAGGGACCAAAGGAGTTGGTTTCCGAATTTGTAATAGTTTATTAGATTTACTATTCTTGGAAGGCCATACTAGGACTCTATTTATGCTTTGCATTTTATTTATATGTTGCATGCATCGCTAAATCGCCATAATTAAACATGCATTTTATATCGAGTTTATCGTTCGTTTCAATTAAAATTATCGTAGTTCACCGCTTTAGTTCACTTAAAACGTGATAGATAATAAATTGACATGACCTCTCGCTAAAAATAAACAATTGAGACTTAGCCTTACCAAAAAGTAGAAACCATGAAAACCTATTTGGTGAGGGAGTGCGCTCGGCCACACCGGGGTACAAACCTTGTTACGTAGGGGAAGTGGGTGATAAATGTCTATCCACCGAATTCATGTTGATAAGGGATGAATCGGCTACACCGTGCCCAAGTTAATATGGATTTGGATCATGGACACATTTATTCGAAATTTGGGTTGAACTCAACAAAAGTACTGATAAGGGATGAATCGGCCACACCGTGCCCTTGTCGGATGTGTTTTGGGCTAAAGATAAATGTTAATGTAATTTTAAGAGTTCTAAAAGTAGAATCGATTAAAGAGTTAATCCACCGAGTTATATTGATAAGGGATGAATCGGCCACACTGTGCCCAAGTTAATTTGAATTTGGATCTTGGAATCATTTATCATAGTTGGGTAGAGGTCACTATTTAAATGCTATACTTATTTACAAGTATTATTATAACGATAAATGTTGAGTTTTCCACTATTCTGTTATCATATTGTTCTATTTCTTTACCACAATTCATATACGATATCATTTCGATTTTTGATTCAAATCTCCATTAAAACATCGTAACTAAAGACAAATATGAATTTTTCTTCTAAAAACTCGTGTTATCCATTGGAAGGATCTCTTGCGAAGAGTATAGATTAAAGTTATTCATTATCAAACAGGTTTTTGATTCTTGACTAACATATCTACTTACAATTCATTGTTTCTCATATGCTTAATTGAGTTAAGTACTTTGAAACGTTAAATCATTTTGGTAACTAGATTTGTTAGAAATCGTAATTGACCAAAATAACGCAACCACTTCATTGAATTGAAGAGTAGTCTTCATAAGATTCAAACTTTGCTTCTCTAAGTAAAGATTCTTTGAATTGAGTGGGAGCATTCTCTTAAACCGTTAAGAAAAGGACGAGGTTCAAGAAGTAAAGATTAGAATGGAATTGATAAGACAAAGGTAAAAGTAAAGACTAAACCTATCAATTCCAATCGATAAAGTTTTCTTGTGGAAGTGTTGCACACTAGAAAAGAAACTACCCCAAATTATTGAACAATAAGCAAATTAGTTGTGGGACATCTAATGAGACATTCTTATATAAATGTTTATTTGATTAACACATTTTTGTTAGTACTGCTTCGCCAATATTAGAAACCGGTGGTGGTTTTCATCATTGTGTTTGATACATTAGGATGATTAGAATATGACGACTAGCAAACAATGATGTCGAGAGATAGAGTCATTGTGTACTCAATCTAGTTTTGGGTTTATATTTATACCTTAATTATGACTATTAAGTGAATAAACTCTAAATAAGAATATAAACTTGTTAAGATACAAAAGAGGTTTCATTTTTTGTGACCCTATACACCATGATTTGATGTATGGCTAGCCCATTATCAAGGTGGTTATATTCTAAACCAAACTAGAATGATATATCATGTAGATGATGCAAGACTCAAATTGGTAACCCAAGATTAAACCTTAGATTTTAGAATGATGAACGCAAAGAGTTATCGAGTACTCTTGAAACCATTAGATTTTATGGTATATGCGTATCTTGTATTTAAAGCAAGATATCTCGTACTTTTTGGTTGAAAAGGAGATCGAAGTTGTAAATCATTGATCCAAAATAGGTTGATCATTTTATTTTACCAACGATTTAAGTTGACGCTAATGTGTTCACTTAATAAGGTAAATAGAGAAATCTTCGAAGAAGTTCAAAGTGTTCAAAGAATCACGATTTAGTCGTGATGTAATTATCATAGTGAAGACTTTGATATAAGCCAAAGGAAATGTGATATAGTATCACAAATTAATCTCTCTTAGCACGCATTATGGGATAATGTGTGGTTGGTTAAAGAATTCAAACGCTATTCGATATGGTTTGGACTTCAATCAAGTTACTTTGAGTTACTTGATCCTTTTGGGGAATTTATCATTTTTGTCTAAATTATTTTTCCACTAAATCTAAAACGAATCATATGAGATATGAAATGAGAAATATTTACAACGAAAATTGAATACACTTGCAATCATGAGATGTGCAAGAAGGACAAGTCCCGCACACTGTGAAAACAGTGGGAGCTATTCTAAGGCTAGAGGGCCTATGTCTTGATTGGATCTCGACACATACTCAGAAAGTTTTGTAATGCAAATGCATACATTACAAAGGAAAATGAGTATGTAGTAAGGTTGAGTAAGGTACAAGAAGTTGATAAAACCTACTAACCAAAGCCTTCTCATAGGCTTAACATGATGAGTCATGTCATTTCAATTAAATTGAAATGAACAACTACATTCAAGATCAAACTGGATTATAGAATATGAAGTAGTAATCAGGCATTGACTATTCATATGTGATAATCGCATTTGTCGTTCGAGTTTTACTTTAAAACTCTTTTATTACACTTTGTTACATCCAAACGGGTTGTATGACGATATTGAACCCCGTTAAAGTGAACCCGGATTAACATAGTATTCGCCCATAGTCACTTGTATGAGGTGACGTCTCGAAGTGACTAGAGTGTGATGCGATTGATGGCAAGTTCAGTGCCATATAGTCATGTGAGATGACTAGTCGATCACATAGGCAGATCGTTAGAACACTTTGTCGGGCGAAAGGACCGCTTATAGAGTTCGGCAAATTTATATAGCCTGGTCGTGGCGAGAGCTACTATAGTATTCTAATGAGTCGATTCTTTTGACTAAAGACTGTTCGCCTAAGGTGGCACAGTTTCAGATTAACTTTGTTTGTGTTACTACGACCTTCGGAAATGGGGTCAAATGGGCATATTTTGGGTTATGATGGTTGTGGCTAGTCGAAGGGAATAAGTGCGATAGAATTGTCCCCCCCCTTGTCAGGGTTAAAACAATATCTCATGGCCACTCGAGGAGTAATGAACTGGAAATGCGTGGCCACGCTCGGATGGTATCTATGGTAGATAACTCCGGTCAATCAGTTATTCTCCAGATCGAGGAAACCACTCTCGATATGATCACTTGCAAGTACGACCCGAAAGACACCTTGCATTGAGTGGGAGATAGTAATAGGACAAGAGAATTGGTGACGCACACTTGTCGAGGACAAGTGGGAGATTGTTGGAGTAAGTGTCCCCGACAATAATGCGATCACAATTGTCAATCATATTGATCACATATTTAAATGTAATATCAAGAATACGAAAGGGATGATACATTACATATATAGTCAACTGGTCCACACATATCTGTAATGATTGGCTGGCTAGAGTTTGACATTACTGTCGTGCGACGGTGGTGATCAGTTGATCCCTTGAGGTCACACCTAAAGGACGATTCCCTTAATTGAAAAACATTAATCAATTGTATTTCGATACAGATTAATTAATTCCTTAAAATTGAACAAATTATTATCATAAGAGAGAAAATGACATCTTATTATAATGTGATTAAATAAGATTTTATTTAGTAATTTAAGAAGTTATATTACTAAAATTAATCGGTGTTTGCGAAACACGCGAGATGAGAATGATAAGTTAGTTATAATTACAAGATGTTGTGAATTATACTAACTAGTATTTAAATGACCATTTTATGAGAAAGTAATTTTGAATTACTAGTCAATTTGTTAAATGTGATTTATTTAATTTGTAAATGATATTTAATTTGTTAAATATGCATTTTAAATTAAAACATAACATAAGACATGTCACATGTCACATGACATACAATTGTACAATTGACAAAAATAAAATGGACTCCATATTACACATCAAAACCGAAAATGGATGGGAAAATTTTAGAAGTTTTGTCTTATTCATTTGTCTATGACACTTGATAGTGACTTGACCATGAAAAAGCCTTACACTTATTTGTCTTGCGATGACAAAAAGGAAAAAGTGAAAGGGTCCTATAACCCTATTGCCAACCGGTTTTGTGCAAGGAGATTGAGAGATTTTTCTCTCAATTTTTCCATTCTCTCATGTTTAAATAAAAACATAAACTTCTCTCTCTTGTTCTTCATAAAATCAAGTTTTATGAATCAAATTTGTTCAAATCAATCACTAATAATACTAGTAGTAGTATATGAGTATTAGTAACCGATTTTAAGGTAAACCACATTACAAATATCTAGTACATGTTAGTTTGTGGAATTTTGGGATAGTCTTGGATGCAACTTATTTGAGGGCTTCTATTTTGAAGTCATGGATGTTCATCTATTATTGGAAAGCTCAAGAACAAGAAAGAAGGAGATCTCACTTGTGCCCTTTTGTAACACCCCGGTTTATGAAGGAGCCTTTAGCAAGACATTCCCTAATAAACCGAACTGTTACCATCTCGGTTTCCCGAGGTAGTGAATAACAAATTAAACTCCAAGGCAAATTATATGATTATTTTTAACTTAACTTTTACAAACCTCGTTTACATCAATTTACAAGAACTAACATAAATAAAAGTGAAGGTCTTCTAGATGGTGATCTAGCTACTAAGTCGTCTGATCCAGTGTCTCGCGCCCATCCAGCTCTCGTTCTATCTCTTAACTGCCAAGTCTGCTCGCCAATATTTGGTTCATCACAGGTGTTCACGAATACACAGGGTCAACCACGAGGTTGAGTAGGGAAAACAAGGAAACAACAAAAATATGATATGCATTCTCCTCCGTCACCTCTATCTCCACCTCAACTCATATATCATAACTCATATCTCATAACTCATAACCCGGACAACCCAGCCATACTGATCCCCGGTAGACTATATATATCGACCGTAGCCGATCTGCCAACATTTCTGAGGACACCAGGGCAAGTCTGCGCAGAACCCGCCTGGGCCTTATCACAACCTCATCAACACCACACCATATCACCTCAACATCCTCCATCTCCAATGCATATGAATGCTCAACAGTAAACAATGCAATACAAATGTATAACAATGAATGAAATCATGCCAGCTACCAAATGTCGTGATAACACACTCAACACGAACAATTCAGTCAACCATATCATAGCGTAATCAACAACCACGAATCAAGTCACGTTCACAACTTGGTCATATGAAACACAAACAAGTCAACACAATTCAATAACACGATAAGAAGTCAAGTGTATTTCCCTACCTCAATACCGCAATCAAATAGTCGGGTGTCCAGTAATATTCCACAACAATGCTCCCTCTGAAAGATAATTAAATGATAAACAATCACTTAACTATTCCCGTTCCCAAAATAGAAGTTACTAAAAATAGAATCTCTTAAAATGGAAACTTTCCCGATATAGTAACTTTTCTCTTTAACAAACCGACTCAAAATCCGTCTCTAATTATTTTAAAAGACTCGGGAATTTAAATTAAATAAATTATTTAAAAGACTCGATAATTAAATTAACTACAAAATACGATAATTTAAACAATAAAGAAACGAATCAAAGCCGGCTAAATACACGCCCAAACCCACGACTTCCAACCCGTTTCCCGAACTCCCACGCGCCCCCTTCCACCGTGATGCCGGGTCGGACACCGGGTCCGACTCGAGCACCCCCAACACCCTCACCGGGTTCGACTCCGCCGGTGAGTCGGACCGTGGCCACGAACTTCCCCCGGTTCACTCCACCTCCCATGGTTGCCACCACAAAGAGCCCACAACACAACCCCACAGACGCCGCTGTTGTCAACAGCACTCCACCCTATCACCACCACTCTGCTCACCGTCTAGCCACGCACACAGTCGCCATGGCGCCGCCGTTTCGACCTCCCCCGAGTCCACGTTGGCGCCACCCCAAGCCTAGCATCTCAACTCGCCTGAAAACATAAATAAACTCGTTTGCTACCCCCCATGTCGATGCCGCCCATCTCTGCCACCACCACCACCTAAAGCCCACCTGACCGCCACCAATAGGGGCGACTCAGACCACCCAACACTATTACCCCGACACCAACCACCCTTACTACCTCCCTGCGACACACCGAGACAACAACCACAACCTGACAACCAACAAAAGAGAAAAGGGATGGTGACTGCTTACCTAAACCGCCACGAAAACCACCTCCAGGGCCGCCTCACCACGTCGACAACCACCCTAAGCTCTTCCCTGATGCGCCGTCAATGCCCACGATCTCTCCCTCTCTCTCGAATTGCGTGAAGGCTGATGTTTGATGCTGAAGAAAAGAGGTAGGCGGGTGAGGGAGTAGGGTTTGTAATGTTAGGGTAGAATTAGGTTAAATTTTAGGTTAGATGGTAAATGGGTCATGGGTAAACGTGATTGGGTAAGTGGGTAAATATTATGGGTCCGCGTGGTTGGTAAAAGAACTAGTTAACGTGATCTCATACAGTTAAACCCGTCTTGACAAGCTTACGAATAACTCGATCCCACGATATCAATACGACCAGACAATTACTCGACACAATAAACAATATAAAATACGGGGTATTACACCTTTGATCCGAAAATTTGATGGTGAGAAATCATTTTTCTCATCTTTTGTTATTTAAGTTTGCATGCATAAGATTTGTAATTTATTTTATGACTAAATAAATTGTTTCATATATGAATATGTAAATTAATGCGTTTAATATTTCCAACATTTACAACCATTTTAATCACCTTTTTACGCCGTTATATTCGCCGCAATTAGACACGGATTTTAACCCGTTTCGCGCCGACAATAGCTCTTTCAAACCCGAGAAAAGCACGCACCCTTTTCTTGAGACACATGCGAGATCCCGAGGACCATGCACCATCCCCGAGACATCTTCAAACATTTCAAACCTCGATTTTCAAAACATACAATTTTGAATTTCAAAAACCGTCTTTGGAAACAGTACATCATTTTTCGAGCCAACTTAAACTCAAAACCGTCTTTTGCAAATAAACTTAAGACAACCCTTTTAACCGACCGACTTGCGGAGATCCCTATCTTCGGAAGCCGTCCATAAAGCGACTAATGAATCTTTTTTATAATTTCTATTTTCGAAAACTTCAGTCCACCACTCCAATTCCGCCTCTTGTCTATTGAGTCGAAGCAAACATACTTATGGGTCTTTACTTATGAGTCGTCTCACCACGAGACTCATCTAACGGCGTCATGCCACTACGTTGGGCGCATGTCAAAATTCAGTTGACACCGTCACGTCATACATCGAGTCAGCACCGAGGTACCACACACGGTCACCTTTGTCTTGTTGAGTCTGATCTTTGTCTCGTCCTTTGTCTTGTATGCGTTCAGTCTTCGAACCTTGTTGGATTGAGTTGTAATGTGAGCCATTTTTCTGTCTCAGAACCATGGCCCCGTCTTCAACTTCGTCCATCAACGAGAATGATAACAACAAAGATGTCACAACTGCTCAGCTAGCCAGCCTACTCACTACTCTTAAGGTCACTCTGGATCGTGTCGAGACCCGTATCGAAACGCTGGAAAGCAAGGAAATTGGAGAACACAACACTTCGCCTTTAACAGAAACTGAGAAAAGGCTCAAGCTCTTGGAAGAATAGCTAGGAGCCCGGGGTAACAATATCCATCTTGAGAACAACCGAAGATTTGAACCTGATGGGGATCAACTACCTGACAACTTTACCCTGACTCATGTGCCCAAATTCCAGGGAGTGGAGGACCCACTCAATCATATCCGAGCCTTCAAGGACTACATGGCCATAAAAGAGTTAAACAGGAACTCTTCACACGGATCTTTCCATCATCCTTGGAACTGATCCCTCGCCAATGGTTCTACTCCCTTGACCCGAAGAATCTCACCACCTTGGATGAGGTCGCAGTTGAATTTGCTAAGCAATATGCCGACAATGTCGAAATCCAAGCCAATACCCGTACCCTAGAGGTCCTAACCCATAATGACAAGGAGGGATTCACCGAGTTCCTAACTTGGCTGATGCTATGAAATCCCGCTTTTGGAACCCTAATGCCTACTGTTAGTACCACCAAGGGAAAGGGCATGACACGGAAACCTGCTTCAAACTCAAACACGTCATCCAAGACATGATCGAAAAAGGGTAACAGCCTTTGCCTCCACCGACTAAGCCAAACAACAAAACCAACCCTTTGAGAATCTACGCCATCTCCGATGATGAGCCAACCCTTGACTGTTCACACCTCATCTCAGCTATTGATGACAAGGTGAATGCCTTGGAAAAGGATGCCTCGGATGGGGTATTTGTGTTTAGTGCCGCGACAATGCTCACCGTGTTCCAACAGGTCGAGGAGGCTATAGCCAGTCTCTCCGAAAGGATAACGCAACTTGACGACGCTTACCACCGTCTGATTTTCAGTCCCCCAACACCACGCCCGACGGAGAGTCCCCCAAACACCCAAAGCTACCCTCACGAGGATGGATTGCTACCGCGATCATTCTGTCATGCACCTCAGAATAATCATCCTCACAAAAAACTCCCCCTACAATAATCAACCTCACAAAAACTACCCTCACAAAAATTTCCTTCACAAAAACTGCCCACCGAGAATACCCCTTTAAGGTACCCTCGGGATCCCGAGATCAATGACATCTAGAGAGATGATGTTGAGGATGACTATACTGTCCCATGGAAAGAGAAGCGGGCAAAATAAATCGGTCATCTTTCCCGGTCCGGACGTCCCTATCAAAACCCGACATTCGTTCCAACAACGAACGATCAGGTCGTCCCGAACACGGACACTCAACCAAAGGCTCCTGAGAACTCTATCCTCAAGCAACTACAGAAGGCGAGAGCCGAGATCTCAATTTGGCAACTTATTGCCACGTCCTTCCAGCATCCATAAGCTCTGCTGCAAGCCTTGGGAAAATTGAATGTGCCCTCTACCTCCTCCCCGAAAGAAGTGGTGGCCCACATGACAAGGGATGTCCCTGATTTGAGCAACCCTGTCATCTTCTCTGACGAAGATATCCCTCCCTTCAGAGCCAACCACAACCTGGCCCTGTACATCACCGTACAATGCCTAAAAAATAATGTGCCTATGGTTCTTATGGATGACGGATCCGCGGTGAATGTCATTCCCCTCAAAACCGCTCACAAGCTGGGTATCAAAGAAGCTGATTTGGTCCCAAACAATCAAGGAGTACGCGCTTATGACGGCACTCGTCGTAAAGTCGCAGGGCTTATCACTCTAGCCGTCGCAACCGGACCACTGGAGAGGCAAACCAGTTTCCAGGTAGTCGACATCGATGCCTCCTTCAACATGCTCCCGGGACGTCCCCGGATCCACGGCGTCAAGGCAGTTACTTCTACTCTCCACCAGAAAATCAGGGTCCCCTTTAACGGGAAAACAATCACAATTTATGCTTCACCTATCAAAGCCGTCATGAGGAAAGGAAATGTGGGGATTCCAAGCCGTGAATGCCATAACTAATGACTCAACACCCTTTGATTGTTACCCGTCTGCCAACCTCACAGTCAACCATATTCTGAGGCGCTAGGGTTATTTCCCGGGTTTACCCTGTTGGGAAATGTGTCCTCAACAATAGTGCGATCACATGATTTAAATATCATTATTAAATCTCATATTAAGAATACGTGAGGGATGATTCTTTATACAGTCGACTGACCGTCATTAATCGGTAATGATTGGCTAACTAGAGTTTGACATTACTGTCGTGAGACGGTGGTGGTCAGTTGATCCCTTTAGGTCACACCTATAGGATGAGGCCCAAATAGATATTTAATTAATTGTATGCGATACGAATTAATTAATTCCTTAATTATGGGAGTGCAATTTTGCGTCTTATTTTAATGTGATTAAATAAGATTAAATTTAGTAATTAAGTGTTATATTACTAAATTAGTTGAGGTATTAATATAAGTTTTGAGGTAGAGGTAATTAGTTATTTAAAGTTAAGAGAAGTTGTAATTTTAACTAACTAGAAATTATGGGACCCATTATATGTTGATATAATGGTAGTATACTACTCAAAAAGTGGAGTGTATATTATATTATTAATGGTAATATTTAAGTGTAAAATGATTACATTAATAATTAAATATGTAAGATAGTTAAACATATGACTTATAAGCATTTGTGGGACAAATGACAAAAGGCAAAAATGGACCAAAATAAGACCATTATTTCGGCCAAAACAAGAGAGCACAAGATGTTCTTTTGTCTTTATTTGTTTGGAGTAAAGCATGATTGTGACTTGTCATATGAAGCTTTTATCATGCTATATCTTACACTATTGTTCCCTATACACTAAACATGCTAAACAAGAGCTAAAAAACAAATGGGAAAGATTCTCCCATGCCTTTGAGGCCACCGGTTTTGGTGTCTTAAAATGAGCATTTGTTGCTCATTTTTGACAACTCTTGTTTTTGCTTGTTTTGCTCATGCTTCACTCTAAAACTTTCCTCACATGCAAGATCAAATAAATATCTCTACAATACTAATACTCATCATATATTACTAGAGGTTGTAATGCAAGTACATTAGTATTATTAAGGAAATATTTCTACTATATATCTAGTTAATATTAGTAGGAATTTTTGGGATTAATCTTGGGTGCAATTTATTGGAGTGGCTTCTATACTTGGAGTCTTAGGAGGATCATCCATCATATTTAGCTCAAGAACAAGTGAAGGAAGGTGACCTTACTTGTGACCATATTTTCGAACCAACCAACATTGTAAGGAACATTGTTTTTCTTATAAATCTCTCATTTTGTTATGCATGCACTAGATTTAAAGAACAAATAATTAACAAGTTAATTAGTTCACTATTAGAGGAGTCTAATAATAGGTATATGAACCTAACAAGTGGCATCAGAGCATAAGGATGTTGCATGCATAATCGGTTATTGTTTTTCCGAGTTAAAAGGTTAACATATAAAACTTTAAAAATTTGTGATTTATTAGTATAAGCCACGAAATTACCATGCATGTTATATATTCTGGTCCTAAAATGTTTTTAGGTCATTTTTATGATTTATGGAAATTTATTGCTCATTTTAAGGATTTTTGGTCATTTTATTACATTTTTATGACTAAAATGGGAATTAAAATGCTAAAAATAGTTAAACTTCGTTTCTGACCTTGGAAATTTTATATGACCTCACATGCATATTTTCAAAGTTGTGTGTAAAAGGTTGTGTTAATTTGATTAATATTGCATGATTTATGATTTTTATGAGATAAAAATGGATTAAAAGAGGTAAAATGGTTAAAAATAGTTAAATTTCGGATTGAGACATGATTTTTAAATATGATGTCACATGCATAATTTACAGAGAGTATGTAAATTTCCAGATTAAAATATCTTCTTTAGCATGATTTATGGATTTTTGAGTGAAAATGGCATAAATAGTGACTATTTTAGCAAAAATTAGCTAAAACGTATTGCATGGCTTGAGTAAATTATTTTAAGTTTCATTAATATCCCACTATTCAGATCTAAAGTTGTAAAAATTATTGGATTAATTTTCGGATACTTTAT
This sequence comes from Silene latifolia, assembly GCF_048544455.1. Taxonomy (NCBI): domain Eukaryota; kingdom Viridiplantae; phylum Streptophyta; class Magnoliopsida; order Caryophyllales; family Caryophyllaceae; genus Silene; species Silene latifolia. Next base: position 93,484,551 of record NC_133533.1, read on the forward strand.
GTATTTTATGAGATAAAACCGATAAAATGCAACTATATTTTCTCAAAATAAATTAGAAAATTTTAACCATGATTTTTGACATTATGCGTGTCATGGAATTATTCCAAAATGTTCAAAAATTTAAAATTCAAATTTTGAAAATTTTATGATTTAATTTGGATTTATTTCATAAATATTATGTTTTTAAGGTAAAAAATGAGCATAAAATTAAATCAAGTTGAATTATTGTCAAAAATTGAGTGATGACTAATTTTTGAGTCCTAAAACATGTTAGGATAATTAACTTGAGCTTAGATGTGATTTAAGTGTTATTAGTGATTTTAAAAGGTTATTATCACGCATTTCAATAAAACCGGGTTATATGTACGACATAAGTTAAATAGGGCGATTTGGCACATCATTTTGCATGATAGGTACATATTATAATGCTGCATATTTCAATTGTTGAATGTCTTTTATTTATGTAATTTTGAATTATGTAATTTTATCTTAGTATGGCCTTGGTGTTAATCGATATTACCCGTAATGAAAGGGAATATTGATTCGGTTGTAATTTAATGTGATCTCGTATCACTTTTATTTTTATTTCATTAAGTTTTCCATTTTACAAATGTATAATAGGAATAGTTTTGTATTTTTTATTATTATTTGTAATTATGGAGCATCTTCAAAGACGGTGCCATTCGGAAAGGTGATCCGACAAAGACGGTGTCTTGGAAGGCGTGCCATTTGAAGATTCAAGGGACCAAAGGAGTTGGTTTCCGAATATGTAATAGATTATTTGATTTTCTATTTTAGGAAAGCCATACTAGGAATTTTATTTATTGCTTTGCATTTCTTTTAATATGTTGCATGCATTGCCAAATCGCCATAACAACACATGCATATCATATCGAGTCATCGACCGTGTCAATTATAATTATCGTAGTTCACCGCTTTAGTTCACTTAAAACGTGATAGATAATAAATTCACAACACCTCTCACATATAATAATTGAGATAAAGCCTTACCAAATAGTAGAAACCCATGAAGTACCAACTTCATAAGGGAGTTAATCCGGCTTCACCGTAATACAAACCTTGTTACGTTGGCGAAGTGGGGTAGTAAAAAGTTATTACATCGAAATTTGGATTGAGCTCAACGGAAGTATTGTTGACCGTAGTCGCATGTGTTCCGGGCTAAAGATAAGAATTAGAGTAATTTTATCGACCGAGAATTCTAAAAGTAGAATCGATTAAAGAGTTAATCCACCGAGTTATATTAATAAGGGTTTAATCGGCTCACCGTGCCCGAGTTGATATGAATTTGGATCTCGGAATCATTTATGTAGTTTGGTGGAGGTCAGTATATAAATGCAATACTTGTAGTTAAATTTACGAGTATTATTAAAACGACAGATGATAATTATTTCCTTCATTTTCCGTTTTTGTAGTTAATTATACGCAATGAATTCATCTTATACTCCTACACCAATCACCGTTGAAACATGACTCCAATCATTCGATGAAAAATGCTCCGATTATGACAATGATACGATTAGAGAATTACGCGTTGGCATTAGTGAGGATGGAAATCTTTGTCTTTTTACTACTTCTTCACCTCCCACTCACATACTCATGCCTACCTCTCAGGTAAGAGGTTCATATGAGGGGAATCTCAAAGATTCCAAGATATCCTTGTTTGATGAAATAAGGAGAAATATTAAATTAAGTGGGAGTTCTAGCAAGAGTGTCCTTGCAATTGAAAGGAGTATTGGTATTAATAAAGGAAAAGCAAAGAAAGGTAAGAAACCCAAATCCGATTGTGAATTGGAAGTTGATAGTGAGACTACCACAAAACCAAGATGGGTATCCAATCCTACCATGAATATCATTATTTTAATGTCATGGGCCAATGGAAGCATATTTGCCCCGAGTATTTGGAAGATATCAAGTTGGATTTATTACTCCAAGTGGGACTTGGAAATGTGGAAAAGCTAAACAAGGGTGATGTGGATCGCCGACAATGAAATGGAGCTCGGGTAGCCGCCATTTCAAGAGAAATTTATATACTTGTTTTAGCAAATAGCTTTGAGTTATAATTTACATAATTGTTATTATGTACCCACTTAGTCTAAAAACATTATTTCCATTTCTATGTGAGACATGAAAGGATTTATATTTTGTCATCAAAGACAATTGTTGTATTTTATTGAAAATAAACATGGATGTGAGCCATGTCACTTATCTTAATGATACACAAGTTTTAGACAGTTCCAACTCATATAAAGATATCTACATAATACGCACCAAAAGACTCATAACTGGTAATCCAAATGATTTGTATATTTGATTTTTAATTAGGTTACGTAAATGAGAAACGCATTAAACACTAGTGTCGACTAGAATTATTGGACCATTTGATTTTCAATCATATGGAATATGTGAATCTTGTCTCCTTTGCAATATAATTTGTACTTCCTTTAGTGGTAAAGGGACACAAGCAAGTGATTTGTTGAGACTAATACATGCCGATGTATGTGTTCTAATGAGCATCACTGCAAGAGGAATTTATGACTACTTCGTCACTTTTACCAATGATTCAAGTAGATAAGGGTATATTTACTTAATCTAATAAAAGGTGAAGCATTTGAGAGATTTGAGAAATTTCTAAAATGACGTAGAGAACCAATTGAATAAAGTTCTAAGCATTACGACTCAATCGTAGTGGCAAAGATCTAAGTAATAAATTTGATTTATTAAAGATGGATTATGACCTAGCGTCACTACCCATAAGATCAAACTAATATGAGTCGGTTTGAGTTGATGAACTCAATTTTGGGAATTTGCAATCCAAAATGGACAAGTAATTCTAAACGGATGGTCAACCATGAGATACCTAGAATAGAGAGTCTATTAAACAGATGACATGGATAAGACTCGTATATTATCAAACTGCCATGTTTAGGATGGCCTTTTGAAAGCTAATACTAGTCTAAGTAAACTCCTAATACTCCGTTAAATATATATGTTTGTGACTCACAAAGCTATCTCTCATGAATATTGATATATTTCTGAGAGATAGAGTGGGAGTAGATTGAATCGTTACAAACCTCTCTTATAGTTGAAATGTTACTTTGTGAAAGTAATTTAATTATAGAGTGGGAGTTGGTATTGAACTATTATCTATGAAGATAGTATGAGAGCATAGTTCAGTGGGAGTTTATCGCACATGTCTTATTGTTAAAACATTACTTTGTGAAAGTGATAGTATCATGACCTTGTTACATACGAGCTGAAGCATTACAATCCGAAAATTGTTGCTCATGAGTAGATTTACTTTAAGGCGCGGGTCTCCTCAAAAGTAAAAAGAGCTCTAGAGTAATCAAATGCATAAGATTTACATGAAGATGTTGATGAAGATAAATTGTGTTAGGAATTGCCGCATTTTATTGATAAATGGCAAATTAAAATTCGCTTTTCTAAAATGGGAATTTAGAGAAGGAAGTTTTTGAAACACAAAATCTTAGATGAAGATCTAAGAATCCTAACATATTATGCGTAGCTTTCTTAAGTGATCTTAGAATGATCTTAAACAAGCATTAAAGGAGTATGCTTCTTGTTCATGTGATAATAGTGAATGGTTTCATTCACATGATTGAAGAATCATGATTATACATGAAGTTAAGTGGGAGCTAGAATTGTTTTTCCCATGTCTTATGTTGATAACATATTAATTATTGAGAATAATGCACCAATGCACTCTTCTGGCAAGAGTGATTGGGAGACTAGGAAAAGGTGCAATATACTTTAGATTACCGAATCTATGTGAAAGTATATTGGCATAGAGTTGAGAGTCTTATGAGGATAAGATCTTTCGTATCTGTTAAACATCAACAAGGTTGAATGGTTTATTCATGATGATGAAAGTGGAATTACTATGATGGAATCATAGTCGTTCACTGAACCCATTAAGTTGTTGATTACATGAAATCGATTGCTAATGTTTCCGCCATTAGAAAGATTATGTATGCCAACAGACGCACGTGCTCTGATGTACCATATGCTAGGTACATTATGAATCAATAATAAGTTAATTCATTAGATGGGCATGTGAAAGCCTTAAAGTACAATTGATGACATGTACACATGTTTGGATGATAAACTAGGTTTGTGTTGAAGGGTTGCACAAACTTTAGTTTCCAAGCTTAAAAGGATTTGATGAAATTCTAAGCTAATGTTATTGACTAAGGAGTAAGAAACTAAGAAAAGTGTTTTAGTTTCACGCATTTCAAATTCTACAAAAGGATTCTAAGTAAAAAGTGATTAAATGGTCAACGTAGGGATTAAGGGTGAATCCCTCTACAAATGACTTTATCACATGTTATGCGATAACAGTGGGAGCTTCCTTCAAGTTAAAGAGCTCAGGTCTAGTATGAAGTCTAGACATATACTTAGCGAAATTCATGTCATTAGAGATAACATTGAATGGAAGAAAATAGCAATTAATAAAGCTGGAATATATGGATATCGTGTATATCCACTTGCTAAGCTTGTTTTGCATTTTAACTAGTGTTATAATACACTAAAGATTATAGAATATGAAGTAGTAATAGTGTATTGACTATTCATATGTGATAATCACATTTATCGTTTGAGTTTTATTAAACTCACCCGCTACCTTGTCGTATCCGAATGGGTTGTAGAGACAAATTGAACCCCATTAAAGTGAACTGGATTGACATGGTATTCGCCCCTAGTTACTTATATGAGGTGACGTCTCGAAGTGACTAGAGTGTGATGCGATTGATGGCAAGTTCAAGTGCCATAGAGTCATATGGGATGACTAGTCGATCACATAGGCGATCAGTATGGGACAATCATTTCGGCGATGACCGCTTATAGAGTTCTGGTAATTCATAAAGCCTGGTCGTGGCAAGAGCTACTATAGTATTCTTATGAGTCAATTCTTTTAACTAGAGACTATTCGCCCAAGTTGGCGCAACTTCTGATTAGCTTTGATTTATACTCTACGATTTCGTAAATGAGGTCAAACTGGGTATATTTTGGGAAATGATGGAATGTGGCTGAACGAAGGGAATAGGGCGATAGAAATTGTCCACCCCTTGTCAGGGTTGTTTGAAATCTCAAGGCCACTCGAGGAGTAGTTAACTGGAAATGCGTGGCCACGCTCGGAAAGTATCTGTGATAAATAATTCCGGTCAGACAGTTAATCTCCAGATCGAGAAACCACTCAAGATATGATCAAATGTAAGTACGACCTGCAAGACAACTTGCATTGAGTGGGAGATTGTAATAGGACAAGAGAATTGGTGACGCACACTTGTCGAGGACAAGTGGGAGATTGTTGGGAAATGTGTCCTCAACAATAGTGCGATCACATGATTTAAATATCATTATTAAATCTCATATTAAGAATACGTGAGGGATGATTCTTTATACAGTCGACTGGCCGTCATTAATCGATAATGATTGGCTAACTAGAGTTTGACATTACTGTCGTGAGACGGTGGTGGTCAGTTGATCCCTTTAGGTCACACCTATAGGATGAGGCCCAAATAGATATTTAATTAATTGTATGCGATACGAATTAATTAATTCCTTAATTATGGGAGTGCAATTTTGCGTCTTATTTTAATGTGATTAAATAAGATTAAATTTAGTAATTAAGTGTTATATTACTAAATTAGTTGAGGTATTAATATAAGTTTTGAGGAAGAGGTAATTAGTTATTTAAAGTTACAAGAAGTTGTAATTTTAACTAACTAGAAATTATGGGACCCATTATATGTTGATATAATGGTAGTATACTACTCAAGAAGTGGAGTGTATATTATATTATTAATGGTAATATTTAAGTGTAAAATGATTACATTAATAATTAAATATGTAAGATAGTTAAACATATGACTTATAAGCATTTATGAGACAAATGACAAAAGGCAAAAATAGACCAAAATAAGACCATTATTTCGGCCAAAACAAGAGAGCACAAGATGCTCTTTTGTCTTTATTTGTTTGGATTAAAGCATGATTGTGACTTGTCATATGAAGCTTTTATCATGCTATATCTTACACTATTGTTCCCTATACACTAAACATGCTAAACAAGAGCTAAAAAACAAATGGGAAAGATTCTCCCATGCCTTTGAGGCCACCGGTTTTGGTGTCTTAAAATGAGCCTTTGTTGCTCATTTTTGACAACTCTTGTTTTTGCTTGTTTTGCTCATGCTTCACTCTAAAACTTTCCTCACATGCAAGATCAAATAAATCTCTCTACAATACTAATACTCATCATATATTACTAGAGGTAGTAATGCAAGTACATTAGTATTATTAAGGAAATATTTCTACTATATATCTAGTTAATATTAGTAGGAATTTTTGGGATTAATCTTGGGTGCAATTTATTGGAGTGGCTTCTATACTTGGAGTCTTAGGAGGATCATCCATCATATTTAGCTCAAGAACAAGTGAAGGAAGGTGACCTTACTTGTGCCCATATTTTCGAACCAACCAACAATGTAAGGAACATTGTTTTTCTTATAAATCTCTCATTTTGTTATGCATGCACTAGATCTAAAGAATAAATAATTAACAAGTTAATTAGTTCACTATTAGAGGAGTCTAATAATAGGTATATGAACCTAACATACCCCTCAATCCGCTGATGAGCGCCTTACCTCCTATGAAACAGGCTAAGATCCCTAAAATACCCTTTGGACTGGGCTATGAACCTACAAGTGAGGATATCTGTAAAATGAACCTCCTAGTTCGAAGGCGCAAGAAGCACGGAGTTATCCTCTGTCCCTATCATCTGAACCTCAATGGATACTTTGTCCCCGAGGGAGAGTTCGAACTCTACCATGGCTTTCCCGAGCCAATCTATAACTCTATGGCCAAGGTTAGGTACCCGGGTGTGGAAGTCTTCCAGGACTGTTACTTCATCCCCGACAACACTGAAGCTGCATCGACCGAGTCTAAGCCGTCCTCGTGCCTCGACGGACAAGCTGTCACTCTCCTCTTTGGAGAGGATAACATCAAACACCTCGACTACGAGGACATCATCAACATCGCCGTGAAGGACAACCAATTTGATACCACCGCCTTGATCTCCGACACTGACCCGGAGAAAGCTTCACAGGGCTGGAGGAAAACCGTCAAGTGGACCGATCGCCGAGGCCGCATTCTCAAGATCACAACTGGAGAAGGCCCAATGTTCAAAGAGGGAAGTGAAGAAGAATCTGAGTCTGAGTCTGAGTCAGAGTCTATCATAGCTCATAACACTCCTGATGTCCTAGTCAAGGTCCCATTCCCGCTGTTTTATCACAAACTTATGGCTGATTCAGAGTCCGAGTCTACTAGGGTCATCCCCACTCCCATGAAAGGTGACAACCTGGAGCCTGTTCCAGGGGCCACCTCTTCTGCTGTGTCGCCTCTGATTGACCATGAGATGTTTGTCCTCTTCGACCTTTTCACTTGTGTCAACTTAATGGACGCTAAGTTTGCTTATGACTCATCTCAATTTAACTGCAATGCAATTCTGAATGACTATGATGAATTTGACTTGAGTGATTACCCACCTCACTTAGCCAAAGAAATTGACAAAAGGGAATCCAGAACCCCCATCATTGAGGAGAGCAAACCTATTAATGTAGGAACAAACAACACATCTCAAGAACTTAGGATAGGGACAACCCTGGACTCCTCGGAAAGACAACAGTTCATCGACCTCCTCCACGGATACAAGGATGTATTTGCCTGGTCCTACAGAGATATGCCTGGGATTGACAGGGAAATTGCTGAACACCGGATACCCATTAAGCCCGGAGCTCAACCCGTAAAGCAAAAGCTGCGTCGGATGCGTCCTGAATGGGCCCTGAAAATCAAGGAAGAAGTGGATAAACAGGTCAAGGCTGGTTTCATCAAATTATCCGAATACTCTGACTGGTGGCCAACATCGTTCCTGTACCGAAGAAAGACGGGAAAATTCGGGTTTGCGTCGACTTCAGGGATCTGAACAAGGCAAGTCCAAAGGACGACTTCCATTTGCCACATGTTGACTTTCTTGTGGACAATACTGTCGAACACGCCCTCCTAACATTCATGGACGGGTATGCTGGGTACAACCAGATCAAAATGGCTGAGGAAGACATGCACAAGACTGCATTCACTACGCACTGGGGTACATATGGCTACACGGTCATGCCCTTCGGCCTCATCAATGCCGGAGCAACCTATCAAAGAACCGCTACAACTCTCCTACATGATATGATGCTCAAGGAGGTAGAGGTATATGTCGATGATATGATCGTCAAATCAAAAGAAAGGGACGGCCACATCAGTGCCCTTCGGAAATTCTTCGCTCGGTTGCGGAAGTATAACATGAGGCTAAATCCTAAGAAATGTGCATTCGAGGTCACCTACGGCAAACTCTTGGAACATGTTGTCAGCAAAAGAGGCATTGAGATTGATCCAACCAAAATTAAAGCCCTTCAACAAATGCCACGGTCTAAGAACGAGAAGGAGATTCAGGGATTTCTCGGTCAGGTTCAATACATCAGCCGCTTCATTGCCAAGCTCACCATGATTTTAGAGCCCATATACAAGAAACTTCGCGCCTCCGATCACACCGATTGGGACGACGACTGTCAAAAGGCCTTCGACAAGATAAAGGAAATCATATCCAAGCCTCCTATCCTCATGCCACCTCAACCACGGATTCCTTTATCCTTGTACCTGACTGTCAAAGACAAAGCCATGGGAGCAATGTTAGCACAAACGGTCGGCGGCCAAGAACGAGCCATCTACTACATCAGCAAAAATTTCATCGAGTACGAGAGGAGGTATACCCAACTGGAAAAGACATGTCTTGCCCTAGTATGGTCAACAAAGAAGCTACGGCATTACATGCTCAGCTACACGGTCCACATCCTCTCCAGGATGGACCCAGTCAAATACATCTTCGAGAAACCTTTACTAAACGGAAGGCTGTTTAGGTGGACACTCATGCTGTCCGAGTTCGATCTCAAGTTTATACCCCTCAAGGTTATCAAGGGAAGAGCAGTCGCCGATTTCCTAGCAGAGAATCCCGTCAGCGAAGATCCAACGACCGGCACATGGTCACTTCCTCACAAGGACATCTTTTATGCTGACTCCGACCCATGGGACCTATACGCCGATGATGCATCTAATATGAGAGGCTTCAGGGTAGGAATCCTTCTAATATCACGCATGGGACCTATACTTCCTCAGTCAAGCTAGACTTCGCCGTCACCAACAATGCCTCTGAATATGAAGAATGCCTCATCGGCCAACAAGCAGCCATCACACTTGGCATTAAGAGACTGAGGGTCCACGACGATTCCTCGCTCATCATTAATCAGGTGTCCGGATCATGGAAAATCCGAAGTGACAACTTAGCTCCCTACCGAGCGAAAATCAATCAGGAGGCCGAGTTCTTCGACCAAGTCGACTACTTCCATTTGCCACGAGAGGAGAAACAATTTGCTGATGCCCTGGCAAAACTTGTCGCGCTCGTCAATATACCCGACGACATGACATCGATGCCCCTATGTGTCGAGAGAAGGAGCGAGCCAGCTCACATTTGTGCCATGAACAACGACGAGGAAAATCATGCCGCACCTTGGTACCAATGTTAGTTATTTAGACCATATTAATACTCATCTTAGGATATTAAAATTACAAATTAATTTAAAATGGTCTAAATCTACATGCATGCAAATAAAAGTATAAAAGATGGTATTAAACCATCTTAAGACAAAAGTTCCTTACATTGTATAAGGCAAGTTTTGGGCACAACTCAAGGACTCCTTCCTTGATATTGTTCTTGAGCTATGAAAATGGATGATCCTCCAAGACAACAAACCACCAAAATAGACGGTCTCCTAAGGAAGCACTCAAGAATCAACCGAAAATACTACTATAATACTAACTAGGTATATGTAGTAGTAAACCTTGTTTATTGTATATTTGATGTAGTAAATAATATTATTACTTTGATAATATTATTATTTGATAAATATATGTGTTTTTGGATGTTTAAAAAAGGAAAAAAAATAAGAAGGAAAATTGGTCCCTTATAAGAGAAATAGCAACCGGTTTTATAAGCTAAAGATGGACCAATTTTTGCCCAAATTTTTTAGCCTTACAAATGAGGTGAATAATGGGGTATATATAGGAAAATATGGGGAACAAATCTTAGTGGAAAATCCACTAAAAAGACACTTGTTAAAGCCTTAATAGAACCGGTCCATATGGACTACTTTTGGTTTATTTCGGTTTTCGACATTTGCCCCACAGATACATATAAGTCTTATATTTAATTATCTTACGTAATTAAATATTAATTTAATTATCTTACATAATTAAATATTAATTTAATTATTTAACACATAAATAATATAAATTAACTATCAATGAATACTTAACTATTAAGTAATTAAAAGACCATTTTATCAACATACAATGTGTCAATATTAACCCATTTAGCTAATTTTACAACCTCTTGTAAAATTTAATAGCTAATAGATTCTACCTCAAAACATATACACATATCGTATAAAATTAATTAATTAATTAATAAATTCTAATCATTTATTATTTAAACATCACACAATTAAATAATAAATCTCCTTGTCCCGAGTTCGTAACCCGCCATCAAATAATACATTTATGTGACTAACTAAAAGTCAAATAATACAAGGAATTAATTATCTCGTATCTCATACAAAAAATTAATTTATTCTATTTGGGCGTCATCCTATAGCGTGACCTAAAGGGATCAGCTGATCACCGCCGTCACACAACAGTAATGTCAAACTCTAGTCAGCCAATCATTACCGATTAACGATGACTAGCTGACAAATAAATAAATCCCTGATATTCCTTTTACGAGATTTATTATGTAAACGCACTTATTGTGGAGGACACTACTCCAAAAATCTCCCACTTGTCCGACACAAGTGTGCGTTACCAATTCTCTTGTCCAATAATACCTCCCACTCAATGCAAGATGTCTTTCAGGTCGTTCTTGCACGTGATCATATCATAAAGTGGTTTCCTCGATCAGGAGAATGACTGTCTGACCGGATAATCTACAATAGATCTCATCCGAGCGTGGCCACGCATTCACAGTCATCTCTCCTCTAGTGGCCTTGAGATAAAATATGACTTAAAAAGACAATCCCGTTGACCTATTTTCTTCATTCGATACAGATCACAATGACCCAGTAAATGCTCATCGGCCTCCTTTTACGGTGCGACCTAGAACAAAAACCAAAGCCACCGGAAAACCGTACTAACTCAGACAAATAGTCACTAGTCTAAAGAATTGACTCGAAGGAATAAATAGAAATTCTCGCCACGACCTACCAACAAAAAGGACTCTATAAACAGTTACTGTCCGACAAATTATCTCACAATCTGCCTATGTAATCGACCAGTCATCACTATGACCATATGACACTCGAACCTGCCATCTATCGCCTTACAATCTAGTCACTCTGAGACGTCACCTCATTAAGTAACTACGGACAAAATACAATGGTAATCAAGTTCGCTTTAATAGAGTTCGACATTGTCACTACAATCTGTTTGGATAAAACAAAGTATATAAAATTCAGATATAAAACTGAATATGACGATAAATGCAATTATCATATATGAAATAATTAATAATTTTTTTTACTTATTACATATCATATAATTTACAACAGTTCTGCATTCGTCTCAATCCCATCAAAACTACATGATTGTCATGTTTAGCTTGAGACAATAGCTTGGTTAAAGGATTAGTGATGTTGTGAGCTGTCCCAACCTTACAAACTGTAATTTCTTTCCTTTCTATTAAATCTCTAATTACATGAAATTTCCTAAGTACATGTCTAGACTTGTTACTAGACTTGGGCTCTTTTGCTTGAAAAATTGCCCCACTGTTATCACAATACAAAGTGATAGGATCCTCGGCCGTCAGAACTACTTTCAATCCCATTAAAAATTGCCTAATCCAAACAGCTTCCTTTGCAGCTTCAGAGGCTGCAATGTACTCGGCTTCCGTTGTAGAATCACGTCAGGACGAGAACACATCATAGCATACATGATTGATCCAACAGCGGAAGCATAGGGAATCGATTTCATGCGTTCAATATCCTTAGGTTCTGTAGGACACTATGACTTACTCAAAGTAATCCCTTTGCCTATAGGTAGAAAACCTCTCTTGGAGTTTTTCATATTGAATCGGTCAAGAATCTTATCGATATAGGCTTCTTGACTCAATTCTAATATCCATTTGGATATATCCCTATTGATTCGGATACCCAAAATGCGCTGAGCTTCTCCCAAATCTTTCATTTGGAAGTGATTTCCTAACCACTTCTTGACAGAAGCAACCATATCTACGTCATTCCCAATGAGTAATATGTCGTCCACATAAAGAAGTAAGAAAACAACTTTACTCCCACTAAACTTCATGTATAAACATGGTTCCTCTACACTTCGAGAAAAACCATTCTGTTTAGTAACATGATCAAAACGATGATTCCAACTCCTTGACGCTTGCTGAAGACCATAAATGGATCTGTTAAGTTTGCATACATTGTTAGGATTTTTAGGATCCACAAAACCCTCAGGTTGTGTCATGAACACTTCCTATTCCAGAAACCCATTCAGGAAAGTGGTTTTGACATCCATTTGCCATATCTCATAATTATAAAATGCATCAATCGCTAACATTATCCGAACAGATCTAAGCATAGAAACTGGTGTAAAAGTTTCATCATAGTGTAAACCATGAACCTGAGTGAAACCTTTTGCAACCAATCTAGCTTTATAGACATCTTTATGTCCATCCATGCTGATTTTAATCTTGAATATCCACTTACACTGAAGAGGTCGAACATTTTTAGGTAAGTCAACCAGGTTCCATACCTGATTATCATACATGGAATCCATTTCGGATTGCATGGCCTCAAGCCATAGTTTAGAGTCAGAACTCGTAATAGCTGCTTTTTAGGTCTTGGATTCATCACTTTTCAAAAGTAAAACCTCATAGTCACCATCTTCCTCGATAACACCAAGGTATCTATCAGGCTGGCGACTAACCCTTTCTGACCTCCTAGGTTCAGAAGGAACAATAACTGATTCAGACGTATGAGGAACATCTTCCTGTATTGTCATATAAGTTTGTGGCTCTTGAACTTTGTCAAGTTAAAATTTTCTCCCACTCTGTCTTCTAGAAATAAACTCTTTTTCTAGAAAGACAACTTCACGACCCACAAACACTTTGTTCCCGTTACTATTGCAGAAGTAATATCCACAAGTTTCCTTAGGGTAGCCTACAAAAATACACTTTTCAGAACGAGGTGCAAGCTTATCGTCAGACTTGCTCTTGACATAAGCATCACAACCCCATACTTTCATGTATCACAGATTCGGGGCCTTCCCTTTCCATATCTCATATGGAGTTTTGTCAGTTGCTTTAGTTGGATTTTTTTAAGTGATCGTACAACAGATAAAATGGCAAAACCCCAGAATGACTTAGATAACTCTGTTTGACTCATCATCAATCGAACCATATCTAATAAAGTTCGATTCCTACGTTCAGCCACACCATTTAATTGTGGTGTGCCAGGAGAAGTTAACTGGTATAAAATACCACTGTTTGTAAGGTGATCTCTAAAGTTATTGCTTAAATATTCCCTGCCACGATCTAATCGTAATGTTTTAATCTTCTTATTTAATTGGTTTTCTACTTCATTTTGAAACTCTTTGAACTTATCAAAAGCTTCACTTTTATACCTCTTTAAGTAGATATACCCATATCTACTCATGTCATCGGTAAAAGTAATGAAATAGTCATAATTACCTCTAACAGTGATTGTCATTGGACCACATACATCGGTATGTATTAAACCCAATAACTCACTAGCTCGAGATCCTTTTTCTAGAAAAGGTGAACGAGTCATCTTGCCAAGAAGACAAGATTCGCATGTACCAAATGTAATACCCCGTATTTTATATAATAAATTAAATGGATATTATTAATTATTAATTATTATACATATTATATTGCTATTTACGTCGAGTTAATATTGAGTCGATAATTTCGTTAAGTTATTTTATTTAACCCGCGTTGTATTGTTATAAGTTAATTGTGTCGGGTTTATAAGATTTCGAATTATGAGCTAACCCAGCTGAGTTGGCCCATTATCTGTTTAGCCCATTTAATCCTAAACCCTAAACATTAACCTTAACCCTAAACCTAAACCTACCCAAAACAGCCTCCCTCAACCCGCCTCCCTCAATCACGCCTCCCTCCTTTCATCAGCTCCAACTTCAACATCTTCGCATAGGGAGAGAGAGTGAGTGACCGTGGGTAGTGACTACGCAGCAAGGAAGAGATAGGGGAGCTTATCGACGTTCATAGGCGGCTGTAGGTGGCTGTTCTGGTGGCGGAAAAAGGTATGGGTCAACCCCCTTTCCTCTGTTTTAGTATTGATGTCGGGTTTTGGTTGTTGTTTCGTGTCCTATAGAGGTGTTTCTGGTGGTGGTTGTCGGGGTATATGGGTAGAGTGGTAAGGGACGAGTGAAATGGTGGTGGTTATGGTGGTTTTAGGTGGTGCTAGTGGCGGTGAGAGGTGGCAGCGACAGGGGGTGCAGCAACGGGTTTTATACACGGGTTTCAGGCGGGTTTAGATGGGTAGCGTTGGGGTGGTGCCACCGTCGACTAGGGGGAGGTCGACAAGGTGGTGCTAGGTTGTCTGTGTTCGTGGGCTGACGGCGAGCAAGGGCGTGGTGGTTTGGCAGGGGTAGGGTTGTTGGTTGCGGTGGTGGTAAAAGGAAAACAGGAGGTGTTTGGTGAGCCGTGGTGGTGAACCAGGCCAAATGGCGGCCACGGTTGGGCTCGCCGGCGGCAGTCGACCTAGTGGGGCTGGGTTGTTGGTGGCTGGGTCGAAGTGGGGACCACGCCCGGTGGTTGTCGCGGTGGTTACGCGGCACGGGAAGGGTGTGGGCGAGAGTGATGGTGTGAGTGTAAGAGTCGGGTTTTTCGAGTGGTTTTTATGTTGTTTCGGGTTTTCTTAAATCATTTAATTCGGGAAATCGTTATAATTCGTTATTTGGCCGTACTCTTAATTAATTAATTTAATCCCGAGTTAAGTAAATAATTAAAGACGGGTTGTTTGAGTTGTTAAAGTTTGATTCGGGTTTCCTAATCGTATAATTCGTTTAATCCTTTATTTATCATATTAGTTATTTAATTTATTCCCGAGCCATTTAAATAAATTATTTAATTTAATCCCCGAGTCGTTTAAATAATTGGAGATGGGTTTTGAGTCGGGATTGGTTAAAGGGGAAAGTTACTATATCGGGAAGTTTCCATTTTGGGAGATTGCTATATTTAGTAGTTAGTAATTATAAATATTATAATTGTCTTAGGTGACGGATTCGTGAAGGATCGATAACCGAATTCATTGCTTTACTGGATCGCTTAATCGCTTAATTGGAGTTCTTTGGCACTTTGAGGTAGGGAAATACACTTGACTTACCGGTGTTGTTAAATTGTGTTGAGTTGTTGTGTTACATGTGACTGAGCTGTGATCGATGACTTGTGCGTGGTTGTAATTTATGTTATGATTCATATACTGGAGTGTGGTTGACTGAACTGTTCATGTTGATTATGTTATTTCATTATTTTGATAGCTGGCATGATTTCATTCATTTATATACATATTGCATTGCATTAATTACTGTTGAGCATTTCATATGCATTGGAGTTGGAGGATGATGTGGTGGTGACGATGTTGAGATACGATATGTTGTTGTGTTAAGGCCCAGGCGGGTTCTGCAGACTTGCCCTGGTGTCCTCCGCTGCGACGAAGGGCGATCGACTACGGTCGATATATATAGTCTACCGGGATCGGTATGGTGGGCGTGCTTGGGGTTGTGTGTGATGAGTTGAGATGGAGATGGAGGTGACGGAGTATCATGCATATCATATTTATTGTTTATTGTTTTCCCTACTCAACCTCGTGGTTGACCCTGTGTATTCGTGAACACCTGTGATGAACCGTTTTATGGGGAGCAGACTTGACAGGTTTATGAGATAGGACGGGAGCTGGATGGGCGTGAGACACTGGATCAGACGACCTAGTAGCTAGATCATCATCTAGAAGCCTTCACTTTTATTTACGTCAGTTCTTGTAATTTAATTTAAAAGGAGAAATTGTAATAATTAAGTTAAAATATTAGATAAATTGTCTTGGAGTTTAATTTGTTATTCACTACCTCGGGAAACCGAGATGGTAACACCGTCATTTATCTGAGGAGTCCTAGTTCAGGCCCTTAAATAAATGGGGGTGTTACAAAGTGGTATCAGAGCGAACGATCCTCAGGCCTAAACCAATGAACCTAATGAACGTAGGATGTGTCTAAATAAAATGAACCCCTGGGAACAAACTGCTAGGAGCTCACAGTGCGGTTAAGAAGGCGCCCTTAATGCGTGCTCTTTTGCCCTCTCAGTTTTGAACCAGGCAACCCAAGAGAAAACGAGTGAATGGGGTAGTTAGATGGAAAACCTTGGATATAAGCGAGTTGATGTATACCTTGAGACCCATATGTTCTAACCATTCTGCCGGACAACGTTGCAGTAAGTGTTTTGTATAAATGATGACGTGACCATATGATGTCGTGGAGATGAGAATAAATTTTCGTGTACAGTTTAATAATCAATGAAGTGTTGGATTGTGGTAATCGTGAGCGTGAAATAATTGCGAATTGATGATAATTATCTGGATAGATATTGAATGATGTGCTGATAGTACTATTACGTCTAGTGATATGCGGTTACGTGACCCCGAAGCCATGCTAGTATAGTATCGTGATCGTAATGAGAGACACCATTGAATCGCTTGTTTCTAGTCGTAGCAATCGTGATTAGACGTAAGGGGTAGGTCGGGATGCGAAGGGACTTCTATGGGATAGATGTTTACGTAAATACAAAAGTGTGAGATTTAAGTTAGGATGAGTTAGTATCGATAGTATGGTTGTAAGAGTTTGGAACATGAAAAATGAATGATTTAGTGATTGAAATCCGTTTCATTTGATTTTACTCTGTAATTGATCTTGCTGCCATTTCTTTTCTGTTAATTTCTTATGGATGAAAATTTTATGAGAGTTAGCCTCGTGAGTTAGTGTTCGTTTGGCGTTGGTTTCATGTGTATAGGATATACGGATTAGGAGTAATAAATGTTTTAGTAGGCTGTGGTCACGAAGTTCCTGTGCAGTGATGTTTTGACCAACGATTTTGTAAAAATCCTCATTTAAATTGTATAAATGATTTTTGCATAATTCCAACTCCATCGGCTAGAGGGTTCGCATACGTTTTCAAATTGATAAGCCACGAAAATTCTTGATGTTTCTATATTAAATGGTAAGCCTTGCAAACTGACCCATGTTTCGGACCAATTGCTGTCTCATACCTGTTTGGACCAACTGAGTTGTAAAATTCTTTAAAAATTGAATTCTTGAACTTTCGACCTCATTCTTTTTATCACGAACTATTAACTCTCTGTATGTTATGAAAAGTAATGTAACTCGAGTTTTCGTTGAACGGCTGTTTATTCGTGATTTTTGAAAGTTACAACGTGAATCATGACCTGTAAAATGTGCGTTCTATATTAAGTTTTCATACAGTTGATTGCTTAATTCATGAGCCTTAGTAATGTGGAATTATAGTGTTTTATATGATGGTAGTAGCACGCATGTTCAGTAGTTATATACCTTAACAAGTGATAAAATTTAAAACTTAGTTGATAACATTGTTGGCATGATAGCATGAATTAAATTGGATAGCTTAATTTGATTCTTAATCGAGGGTGAAATGTTTATACGAGTCCAGTTGTTTGCATACTTTGTATACATTTGGCGTGGTGTAATGTCTCTGGGTGTGCATCTTATTTGCATAGTGGTCGGGTATATATATAAATATAAAACTATATTGTCAAATCTTGGTAAGTTGATGGCGTTAAAAGTTAATTGATCGTTCTAATATACACGCATGAATAATTATAATAATTGTGTCTAAATGTTCACACGTGTAGGGTGTCATCTGAGTTCCAATGTCTTCTACGCGAATTTGTGTGCCTCTAGTTATACTTGGTACTTTCATTGCAATAAATTATTTCAGTTGAACTTAAACCTATAACATGATAATAAACAGTGTTGTTATTTCTTATTGAATATGTTTGTTATTACAATGTCGAAAATGCTAAAGTGATTCTTGCAATTGTATGGGTGTGATATAAAGGAAACTGTTTGATATAACACGACAATTGGCATATTTATATTCTCGAGTCGTTACTATCAATTATATTAAAATAAAGATTGTTATGATAACTACGTTGACAATTATAATAGGATAACCCTTTGATGATTCACATGATATGCATTGGTTTTAATGCTAGTCGTTATAGCTGCATCTAATTGAGCCTACGAGTTGCCTAATTATTTAAGTCGTGCAAATCAGTGAAGTGTCCAGGTTGCTAATCTTTTACTATAGCTAGAATTCTACAAAGTATAAGATGATGAATGTATGTTTAAACTATTTATGCGATATCTCTTGTCTTGCTGAAAATGAATTATACTAAGTTGCTGGACACAATTGAATGATATGGTTGCTAAAACGTGAAACATAGGGTGATATGGAAGTAATGTTGTCGTTGTCATAGATCATATGTAGTTACTTTTATTGGGAAACATGTTTTCAGAATTGATATCGTGCAAACAATTTTTTTTTACGAATTATGAGTATGTTGTTAGTTGCTTAAATTCATCGACCTAATTCGTGACCTAAACCAGTGAGTGAGTAAATGGTTGTATGGACATGTCAATAAGATCCTGTGACTGTGATAGATAGTAGTGGTAGGTCCATTTTCGGTGATATGTTTACAAATGTGAGAAGTTCCTAAATTGTTTTGTTGATTTTACTCTCGCTCGTTCATGGTCTGTAAGTGATCATCAAATTTGTTTAGTTGTGAAACCGTGTAAACCTTGGTTCCTTTCTTGTTGTTCTTTTAGTTTGATGTTGTGTTTTAAGTTAAACAATCAGTTAATTCCATAATAAGACCTTGTTTCGACCTTAATGTTAATGCGCAATCTTTTATCATATGTTCTTTCCTGTCACATGTGGTTGATAATGATTTTGTTGCATATGTATATGAAAATTGAAAAGAGGTCACGAGGACGTAACCATGTTTCTAGCCGGGTAGGATTGTAAAATCTTAATGCTTAAATTGCACTTGTTGTAGATTGTAGTTGATCAAGTTGATGTTTCGTTGTGGGGTACCTATGCAAATGAGTTCTATATGTTTTGTTCCTACTTCTGTTGGTTGGTTGATGTGTAAATGGAGAGTGTAGTTAAACTATTGATATTGAGATGGAGATTGGCCACTAGTATTGAATTGTGGGGCCTTTGTGCCGAGTTACATTTACGGTCCAGTGTGACCATGGTTATTGAGTTACTTGAGTTCGAGATCGGAATTTAGATGGAAGATGACGGTGTTCTCAGATGGTTATTTAGTTGTTATACATTTGTGTTCTCAGGTAGTTATTAGTTGTAGTTAGTTGGGTTAAGTGAAGATGAGTTAAACTTCGGGACGAAGTTTATTTTTAGGAGGGCAGAATGTAATATTTCGTGTCTGTTAGGTTTAATTGATGTGTCAAAAGTGTGTGTTAACTGTGTTAGAAATGCGTGACGCCCGTATGAACGATATACAATACCCTTCTGAGGTTTGGGTAAGGGAGCGAACTTCGGGACGAAGTTCATTTTAAGGGGGGAAGACTGTAATACCCCGTATTTTATATAATAAATTAAATGGATATTATTAATTATTAATTATTATACATATTATATTGCTATTTACGTCGAGTTAATATTGAGTCGATAATTTCGTTAAGTTATTTTATTTAACCCGCGTTGTATTGTTATAAGTTAATTGTGTCGGGTTTATAAGATTTTGAATTATGAGCTAACCCAGCTGAGTTGGCCCATTATCTGTTTAGCCCATTTAATCCTAAACCCTAAACATTAACCTTAACCCTAAACCTAAACCTACCCAAAACAGCCTCCCTCAACCCGCCTCCCTCAATCACGCCTCCCTCCTTTCATCAGCTCCAACTTCAACATCTTCGCATAGGGAGAGAGAGTGAGTGACCGTGGGTAGTGACTACGCAGCAAGGAAGAGATAGGGGAGCTTATCGACGTTCATAGGCGGCTGTTCTGGTGGCGGAAAAAGGTATGGGTCAACCCCCTTTCCTCTGTTTTAGTATTGATGTCGGGTTTTGGTTGTTGTTTCGTGTCCTATAGAGGTGTTTCTGGTGGTGGTTGTCGGGGTATATGGGTAGAGTGGTAAGGGACGAGTGAAATGGTGGTGGTTATGGTGGTTTTAGGTGGTGCTAGTGGCGGTGAGAGGTGGCAGCGACGACGGGGGTGCAAAGAACGGGTTTTATACACGGGTTTCAGGCGGGTTTAGATGGGTAGCCTTGGGGTGGTGCCACCGTCGACTAGGGGGAGGTCGACAAGGTGGTGCTAGGTTGTCTATGTTCGTGGGCTGACGGCGAGCAAGGGCGTGGTGGTTTGGCAGGGGTAGGGTTGTTGGTTGCGGTGGTGGTAAAAGGAAAACAGGAGGTGTTTGGTGAGCCGTGGTGGTGAACCAGGCCAAATGGCGGCCACGGTTGGGCTCGCCGGCGGCAGTCGACCTAGTGGGGCTGGGTTGTTGGTGGCTGGGTCGAAGTGGGGACCACGCCTGGTGGTTGTCGCGGTGGTTCTGGCGGCACGGGAAGGGTGTGGGCGAGAGTGATGGTGTGAGTGTAAGAGTCGGGTTTTTCGAGTGGTTTTTATGTTGTTTCGGGTTTTCTTAAATCATTTAATTCGGGAAATCGTTATAATTCGTTATTTGGCCGTACTCTTAATTAATTAATTTAATCCCGAGTTAAGTAAATAATTAAAGACGGGTTGTTTGAGTTGTTAAAGTTTGATTCGGGTTTCCTAATCGTATAATTCGTTTAATCCTTTATTTATCATATTAGTTATTTAATTTATTCCCGAGCCATTTAAATAAATTATTTAATTTAATCCCCGAGTCGTTTAAATAATTGGAGATGGGTTTTGAGTCGGGATTGGTTAAAGGGGAAAGTTACTATATCGGGAAGTTTCCATTTTGGGAGATTGCTATATTTAGTAGTTAGTAATTATAAATATTATAATTGTCTTAGGTGACGGATTCGTGAAGGATCGATAACCGAATTCATTGCTTTACTTCTGGACTGCTTAACTGCTTAATTGGATTTGCTGGCACTTTGAGGTAGGGAAATACACTTGACTTACCGGTGTTGTTAAATTGTGTTGAGTTGTTGTGTTACATGTGACTGAGCTGTGATCGATGACTTGTGCGTGGTTGTAATTTATGTTATGATTCATATACTGGAGTGTGGTTGACTGAACTGTTCATGTTGATTATGTTATTTCATTATTTTGATAGCTGGCATGATTTCATTCATTTATATACATATTGCATTGCATTAATTACTGTTGAGCATTTCATATGCATTGGAGTTGGAGGATGATGTGGTGGTGACGATGTTGAGATACGATATGTTGTTGTGTTAAGGCCCAGGCGGGTTCTGCAGGACTTGCCCTGGTGTCCTCCGCTGCGAGCGGGCAGATCGACTACGGTCGATATATATAGTCTACCGGGGATCGGTATGGTCAAGCGTCTTGGGGTTGTGTGTGATGAGTTGAGATGGTGATGGAGGTGACGGAGTATCATGCATATCATATTTATTGTTTATTGTTTTCCCTACTCAACCTCGTGGTTGACCCTGTGTATTCGTGAACACCTGTGATGAACCGTTTTATGGGGAGCGGACTTGACGGGTTTATGAGATAGGACGGGAGGCGGATGGGCGTGAGACAACGGATCGACGACCTAGTAGCTAGATCATCATCTAGAAGCCTTCACTTTTATTTACGTCAGTTCTTGTAATTTAATTTAAAAGGAGAAATTGTAATAATTAAGTTAAAATATTAGATAAATTGTCTTGGAGTTTAATTTGTTATTCACTACCTCGGGAAACCGAGATGGTAACACCGTCATTTATCTGAGGAGTCCTAGTTCAGGCCCTTAAATAAATGGGGGTGTTACACCAAATGATTCGAAATCAAAAGGTTTAATTATACCAGACGACACTAGTCTTTTAATGCGTTTCTCGTTAATGTGTCCTAATCGACAATGTCATAAATAAGATTGAGCGGGATCACCTGTTTTGAGTCTTTTATTATCTAAATGATAAACATCATTGCAAGTGTCTAGAATATAAATACCATTGATTGAAATAGCTTGACTCTATACAATCCCGTTAAGGGAAAAAGTACAACACTCGTCTTTAATTACAAAGAAAAACCCTTCTATGTCTAACACATATACAAATATTATATATCTAGACAGCGTTGGTACAAAATAACAATTATTAAGATGCAACTCCAACCATGAAGCTAAACTAAGTACATAAGTTCCTACTGAGACGGCAGCTACTTTAGACTCGTTTCCCATTCGGAGATCGATATCACCCTTGTTTAGCTTTCTTATGCTTTTTAGGCCCTGCAAATGATTACACAAGTGAGAACTAAAACCGGTATCTAATACCCAAGTTGTATTTAATGCATAATATATGTCTATCATAAAAGATTCGGTTGAGAAATTACATGTTGGCTTCACAATGCCAGCTTTTATGTCATCCATGTACTTAGTACAATTATGCCTCCAATGTCCCTTGTTATAACAGTAATTACAAGTATCTTTAAGAGGATTACACTTTATAGGTTTAGGCTTGGTAGAACAATTCGCAATTGCTTTACCTTTGCCCTCTACGTGAACGGGCTTCTTAAATGGGTTCCTCTTAAACTGCTTCTTCCCCTTCACGTTTATCGCAAGCACATCTTTCCTCGTGCTCCCACTCAATCCCATGTCCTTCTCTGCTAGCACAAGCAGAGAATGGAGCTCATGTAAACTCGTTTTCATGTTTGTCATATTATAATTTACCCTAAAGTGAGTAAATCCTTTGACGTGCGAGAGAGAGTGGAGCACTCGGTCCACTACAAGTTCATCAGGGATTTTACATCCCAACCCCTCTAAAGTTTCCACGTACTCAATCATTTAAGTATGTGTAAACTTACAGGTTGACCATCTTTGTGGTTAGCCTCCAAAAAACGAACTGCGGTGTCATATTGAATTATTCTCGGGGCTTGAGAAAACATAGTTGAAAGCCTCGAGAATACTTCATGTGCATCACGAAACTTGACACATTGCCTTTGTAAAGCAGGATCCATTGAAAAAATCAAAACATTTTTAATTGCAGCGGATTCCTTTTGATAATTTGAAAAAGCCTCTCTTACATCGGCAGTGGCCCTAGTACTAGGCGAAAGGGGAGAGGGATCGACAAGGTAGCGTAATTTGCCATCACCTGCGACAGCTAATCGAAGTTGTTCCTCCCAATATTTAAAATTACTACCATAAGCTTTTAAAATATATTTGTCCATAAAAGAACGTAGCCATGAATCTCTAGCTCTTGTGACGGTTTGACTAGTAGAAGCCATCATGATTACTACAAAGGAAATCAAGGAAAGATTAACATTTACCGTTTTAGATATTTTAACTTGTGAAACCTTTTTAACAAGTTCTCATTTATATAATGATCTCCCACTAAATTATATAAACGATTCCAAGATCCAATTTCATATAAACACGGGCACGGTGGACCGATTCAACCCATATTTATATAAATTTGGTGAGTCAACATCTTGACAGATTCTACTACTAGAACTCTTGGTTGCAGATTTTCTTAAAATCTATCTTTTAGCCCCAGAATAAATATGGGCACGGTGGACCGATTCAACCCATATTCATTCCGTTGAGTCCAACCAATTTTCACGTGTAATAACCTTTATTAACTTACTTACCCAACGTAAAAAGAGTGTACCTCGGTGATCCGAACCTACCTCTAATGAAGAAGGGATTCATAAGTGCTATTATTTGGTAAGGCTTAATCTAAATTTTAAACAGATGTGAGAGATCTTAACAATTTAATAGTCTATCACTTTTAAGTGAACAAAATTTGTGAATGCTAGACGATTAAATCGATAACAACAAAA
Organism: Silene latifolia; assembly: GCF_048544455.1. Classification (NCBI taxonomy): domain Eukaryota; kingdom Viridiplantae; phylum Streptophyta; class Magnoliopsida; order Caryophyllales; family Caryophyllaceae; genus Silene; species Silene latifolia. The sequence continues at coordinate 93,508,777 of NC_133533.1, forward strand.
AAACAAAACATTTAGTGACGATTTGGCCTGAATGCATCAAAAAAATGTAAACAAGCAAGTCCTAATATGGCCACCTAGTTAATCTAATTAACTAAAATTATTACATATCGGAAACGAACTCCTTGGTCTCTTGAGTCTTCATAAATTGGCCTCCTTCTTAAGGATTTCGGAACGCCTTTCCGAAAACACTGTCTTCATGAAAACTCCATCTTTAGATGCTTCATTTAATTACTAATAATTAAATTACATAACAATACCCTATTATACAATTTGTAATAAAATTAAAATAAAAACTATTAATTAATTACAAATTAGGCGATACGAAATCGCAATTAATTACAAAATAAATCGATATTCTCTTACATTACGGGGAATACCAATTTCTACCTATGGCCATATTAGGAAAAAAATACATAATTATAATGCTAAAAACATTTCATCTAAATGAATAATAAAATGCATTATGGAAAATGACATGCCAAATCGTCTTACTTACCAACAATGATAATTGAGCTTGCCTTGACGGAATTTTTACCAATAAAAATTCATAATCAATTCTTAAAATAATTTTAAAACTTACTAATCATACTACTCTGGTCTACTATCAAAATAATTATTCTCAATAAATAACTTGAATTTATATGGGAATAAAAAAACAATTGTGACAAAAATGATATAATAATTCACAATTATCATACAAAAATACCATTTTATTAAAAATTTATGGAAAATTAAATTTAAAAGCCATGAACATTCTGGTCTTACACCAGAATCAAATTTTTGAAATTTATTTAAAACGATTTCACAATTTAATCGATAAACGGACAATTTTTATGATTTAATTCTAAATCAAACCAAAAAAAATTGAAATAACTTTAAAATTAAATTTTATACATTTCAGAAAATATTCCAGGAGCTAAAAATTCAAAATTTTCGAGCCCAAAAATTAAATCAATATTTATTTGCAAAATAACCAATATTTACCAATTTTTATCAAATAAAAATCAATAAACTACCTAAATTAATCACATTAATTTAAAGTATCTACTTATCTCATAAATAGAACATGCAAGTGGTTATTTCAAAATAAACATGCATAAAATAAACATGTAACCAAATTTAATTAACTCTTGATTAATTTTAATGCATTTTTAAACATTTTTATGCCATTTTTAAGCCATAAAAAGTAAATAAATTAACAAAAATCCAATTTTTCGTTCCATATCATTATAAGACCAGATTGTATACATGCAAGACCATATTATGTAATAAAACGAATTTTACTAACATAATATCAATTTTATTAATTTATCTCATAAATTATTAAAATCGTCTTAAGACAACATGCATGTATTTAACAATGCTCTGATACCACTTGTTCGTTATTTACACCATATTAATACTCATCTTATGATATTAAAATTATAAATTAATTTAAAATGGTCTAAATCTACATGCATGCAAATAAAAGTATAAAAGATGGTATAAAACCATCTTAAGACAAAAGTTTTTTACATTGTATACGGCAAGTTTTGGGCACAACTCAAGGACACCTTCCTTGATGTTGTTCTTGAGCTATGAAAATGGATGATCCTCCAAGACAACAAATCACCAAAATAGATGGTCTCCTAAGGAAGCACCCAAGAATCAACCTAAAATACTACTATAATACTAACTAGGTATATGTAGTAGTAAACCTTGTTTATTGCATATTTGATGTAGTAAATAATATTATTACTTTGATAATATTATTATTTGATAAATATATGTGTTTTTGGATGTTTAAAAATGGAAAAAAATAAGAAGGAAAATTGGCCTTTATAAGAGAAATGCCAACCGGTTTTATGAGCTATTGATGGACCAATTTTTCCTCAATTTTTTCAACCTTACAAATGAGGTGAATAGTGGGATATATATAGCAAAATATGGGGAACAAATCTTAGTGGAAAATCCACTAAAAAGACACTTGTTAAAGCCTTAATAAAACCAGTCCATATGGACTACTTTTGGTCCATTTCGGTTTTCGACATTTGCTCCACAAATGCTTATAAGTCTTATATTTAATTATCTTACATAATTAAATATTAATTTAATTATTTAACACTTAAATAATATAAATTAACTAGCAATGAATACTTAACTATTAAGTAATCATAAGACCATTTTATCAACCTACAATGTGTCAATATTAACCCATTTAGCTAATTTTACAACCTCTTGTAAAATTTAATAGCTAATAGATTCTACCTCAAAACATTTACACATATCGTATAAAATTAATTAATTAATAAATTCTAATCATTTATTGTTTAAACATCACATAATTAAATAATAAATCTCCTTGTCCCGAGTTCGTAACCCGCCATCAAATAATATATTTATGTGACTAACTAAAAGTCAAATAATACAAGGAATTAATTATCTCATATCTCATACAAATAATTAATTTAATCTATTTGGGTGTCATCCTATAGGTGTGACCTAATGGGATCAGCTGATCACCGCCGTCACACGACAGTAATGTCAAACTCTAGTCAGCCAATCATTACCGATTAACGATGACCAGTTGACAATAAATAAATATATCCCTGATATTCCTTTTACGAAATTTATTATGTAAACGCACTTATTGTGGAGGGCACTACTACAAAACCAAAAACGAATTCCCTCCCAACTCTGATCAAAGAGGACAAAGAGCCATCCGTTTACTTGCATCACAATTCGTGATGAACCAAGATCAACTATACAAAAGAACACCTTAAGGAATTCTCCTCCTTTGCATTGACCATCACAAAGCCAAAAAAGTCATAGGGAGGTCCACGACGGAGAACGTGGCCCTCACATGATCGCAATGATGCTTACCCGAAATATCATGCGGTTAGGTTACTACTGGACCACCATGGAAGCCGATTGCCGCAATTACGACAAACATTACCACAATTGCCAAATCTTCGCCAACGTACAACACGTTCCACCATCCCTTTTATACACCATGACATCACCCTGGCCTTTCTCCGCCTGGGGCATCGACATCATCGGGAAAGTCAACCCGATAGGCACCAAGGGGCATTGCTTCGTCCTAGTCGCCATCGACTACTTCACCAAATGGGTGGAAGCATAGTCATATGCAGTTTTGACCGCCAAACATGTGGCCAAGTTCATCCAAAACAACATCATCTGCCGATATGGGGTACCCCATGAAATCATCAGCGATCAAGGCTTTCACTTCCGGGCGGAATCACAGACCTTGCTGGACAAATACAAGAACAAAGGACATCGATCATCCCCCTACCGTCCCCAGACCAACGGAGCGGTGGAGGCGGCTAACAAAACTCTTGTCACCATTATCAAGAAAATGCAAGACAACTACCGCGATTGGCCGAGCAAACTCACATTCACACTCTTGGGATACCGAACCTCCATTCGAACACCGACAGGCGGCACACCCTTCTACATAGCATACAGTATGAAGCCGATTCAATCGGTAGAGTTAGAGGTCCCATCTCTATGAATCGTACTGGAGAGTCAAGTCCCTGAGGCGGAATGGACCCGTCGAAGGTACGAACAACTCACTTTCCTAGACGAGCGCCGACTCAACGCCTTGCACAACGTCCAACTATACCAACGACGTATACAACGAGCATTCAAAAAGAAGTTTAAACCCAGGAACATCAAGTAAGGCGACTTGGTCCTCAAGTCGGTCCGAGCACCGTTACCCGTTGATCCAAGGGGAAAATTCAAACCCAACTGGGCCGGGCCATACCTGGTCAAGAAAATACTTTCGGGGGGCACAATGAGACTGAGTAACCTAGATGGGGAATATTTTACAAACCCGACCAACCTAGGCCAACTCAAGAAATACTACCCTTGAACCATAGCAACCAACGACCTAAGCCTGGTTCTACAACTAGCAACCACCTCAACCCTTTTCAAGTCAAGTTCCTCAACGCGTTCTGATTTGAGATTGCATGTTTTATCGAGTCTAAGTTACGACACCTTGCCCGTTTTGAATGTCCTTTGATTGGTCAAAGGCAACATCCATTTGCACTAAAACAAAAAAAACCCCTGAACTACGAGTATGGTTTGTTTCACCTCTTCAGGTGGGCACGTAGGCAGTCCTTCTTATACATGAGGGATACAACCACAAAACCCAATCAAAATTCACCAAACATTTCGAACTACGAGCATGGTTTGATTTCACCTCTTCAGGTGGATACGTAGGCAATCCTTTCTTACACAAGAAGGATACAACCATCCCCTTAATAAAAAAAACCCACATATAAAAAAACATCACCCACATCAACTTTTAAAAAAAGAAAGGGAAAACCATTCCCTTTCCCAAAAAATACAAAAACTAAGCCTTTCTCCCTTCCCACAAAAATCCCATTTCCTAAGTGCAAGTGTTTAGGACGATTCAAACCGAATTGCCTTTACAAAAGGGATGGAAGAAACAAGCGTTCACATATTTTTTTTTTTTAACACAAGCAATCCTCTTATTTAATTATTAATGGGAGGGATTACAATTTCAACAACAAATAAAGCTCGACGAGTTTACAACTTGTAAAGCTAAGGTGTCAACTAAAACACCTCACATAATAAAACTAGCACAAAACATAGCTAGTGCAGCATAATAAAAACTCACAACAATAATACAACATAATAATAAATTGGGTAATGGGGGTCTTCACTCTTCCATTCTACCCTTGCCTTTTCCCTTGGGGTACATCTTCCCCTTGTTCTCCTTGTTGGCCCGCCTAGCTTGAACTTCCTCTTCGGAACGGATCCTCAACGGATCTACTACGGCGATGGCCTCCGGTCTCTTGCAAGACCCCGTGTTCGGCCCAAAATGAGCCCATGCACGGCTCACTACATTCTTGGGGCCCAAGCTTCTCCTCTTTGGTGGCCTCACCACATCCGGGCTAGCTCCATCAACAAAGTCCTCAAAGAAGGCACGGTTGGCCTTGCCAACCTCTTGATACTTCAAGTCGACAACCTCGTCCTTACGGTATTTGGACCTCTCTTCCAAGGACGAAGCTCTTGACCACTTGACATAAGCGGGAGTCACCCATGTCGTGGCAACGGGGTTTGGTACCTCCCAAAGTGGTCGAGTGGCCCACCATCTTTCGGAGACCTCCACAAGCTCGGAGTTCCGGAAAACATTCTCTTGGACACAGGTATCTTGAGCGGGCACCTTTTGTTGACGCCCTATTTGCCTTATGAGCCTTTCGGGATTAATGAAAGAAGCAACCTTCAAACCCACCACCATTAAAGAACGAGGACTAGCACCCGAAGCGGGCAACCCCGTGAAGGACCTCGAGTGCCACCATGCCACCACCTAACGGATGTGAGGACCACCCTCCTCCGCCAATCTTGCAGCCCAGTAAGCCTCGGTGGAAGCAAAACTATCTGAGTACAACTTCTTCGTCATGGTAAGATGACGGAAAGAATAAGAAGAAGAATCAACCTGAGGCTCTACATACCCTAGCCTCTGCAATAGACACACTTGGAGGATCCTTGGGGATCCAAATGAGGGAACTTCTCCACAAGAGCCTTCCTTGTCCAAAGCTTGGATGATCTCGCCAAGCACCAACCATGATGGATCTCTACCATGCTCCATTTGCTGAACCACATGTACGAGGGTCATGGTACCATATCATTTTGGCCCCTCCTTCAAAACATCAACAAAGAGGTATGCATGGACAAGGCAAAATGCAAGAGCCCTTCTCCTAGCCACCTCCGAAACATTGGCATCCAATCGGTTTGAAAAGATGTTGATAAGAGCCGACATATCCACACCATGAGGAGCAAGGAGGAAATTGACATGGCTTGTTGACAAGCCCAAAATTGAACGGAATTTTCCTTGCAGCATAACGGAGTCGGAGGAAGCACCGAAACACAACCCGGCCGCCCACCGATAGCCCCTACTTCTTCGGGAAGAGGACAAATTTCACCTTTCAGGAAAACGAAAACATGATGTTTCGAATCCTAAAACCGAGATCACGCTTTAAGAAATGGAGATTGCACCTTGACTTGACCGAGCACCAACAATTGCCCAACTCCCATGCAAATGAGTTGATACTTCTCTGGAGGCGACAAATCCTGGCACCATTGTCGCAGCGCATTCTCAAAGGCGTCCATGAAATATTTTTGTGGAGGAAGAAGAGGTTTTGTAGAGTTGTTTTTCGTGTTTCGGATGATGAAACAATGAAGCACAAACAACCCTATTTATACAAAACAATCAGCGCGTTTTTCAAAAAAATGGGAGAGCTGCTCCTATTGCCAAGCTGCTCGCGCCTCTTTAGGCCTGTTCTCAAGATTCCCACCTTGTGTTGTCCCTTTCAAGTTGTGTTTTCTCCTGACACCTCAAACCTCCCACCAGGATGGTCACGCCTCTTCGGACTGGTCCAGGACATTTTGTGTTTCCTCACACTCACATCTCCTTGTTTTCGAGTTTTACGAAATCCGACACGGTTTCCATGACGCAACTTTAAACATACGGATTTTTCTTTCTTTTTTAAAAGGGGGAAGGGCTAGTCGCCCCGATCAACGACGGATCGTTTCCAATGTCAATCTAAATTCCGAAATTTTTTCGCTTTTTCGCAATTTTCCCAACAATAATTAAAAACGAAAATTGATAACACGACATCAGTTTTCCTCAAAAATTCAAGTACTCACAAATTCGAGTCTTGATCTCACAAAAACAAAAATCAAATCAAATACACTCGCAAAAGTCTATTCTAAATTCACCCTGGCGGTTTGAGTTTGAATTTTTCGAGTCGCAAATCAATTTCAGCAAAGTCGACGCAATTTAATTCAAGACACGAGTTAATTGCTCAATTTTCAAATCAATTCCTTTTGAGAAGTCCAAACGTGACAACCTGTCGCAGAATTTTCGAAATATCATTTCAAATTTCAATTTTCAATTTTTAACTTCGTGTCATCGTGGTTAAATTTTGTTTTCAATCAAATGCTTTTTACGTGTTCACATTTATGCATATGTGCTACATGTTGCCCGTTTTCTACACTAACGATGCAGGAACTAGTACGAAGCAAAAAGGGGAATTGACAGCCGACAACACTTCTCCGAAACACAACACAAAAAAGCCAAAAATCACAAAATGAACCACAATCCAAAAACACATATATACAAACCGCCTCACACAAAATACATCGACACACATTTGATACAAACGACTGACCATATAAACAGGATCCAGTACAGACATTTATCATACAGACACTGGCCTAAGACAACAAACTAGGGGCTACCTGCCACCTACCGGACTAAGCACTCCCTATCCTTCCCATCGGAAAAGAAAGAGAGCAACACGGGAAACGAAGGAGTAGCAGCGGAAGCAGAGGTGGTTACCATGACGGTAACACCGCGTTCCTACTCCATGGCAAAAAGAAAAATGATGCCTGGCAGATTTCGAATGACACCACAACCGAGGATCGTAACTTAGAACGTTATCCCGACGTTGACACCCAATCGCCAGAATTCAAGGATGAAAGGGAACCATCACACCGGGCGTTACCCCGATGCTGAACCCCAATCACCAGAACTCGACAACAATTGAAGACGACAACGTGGAATAACGCGCCCCGTATTGAACCCCACTCATCGGATATCTGAACCTCTGCAGACAACGACCAACGATCGATACCTGATCATTGGCCGGGAAAAGGCCGCCAGGTAGAAACACAACCAAGCCTATAACAAAAAACCGTCGTCTCTCCTCCTCCCAGATCATCCTCCTCCTCCGATGCCTGATAGACAGAACCTGCAGGAAAACAAAGAAAGTCAGCAGAAATTTCGGCATTGCGACAGCGTAAAATGGACAAATAAAAAAAAAAACTGCAAAGCAGAACAAGGGAAATCCCACCCAAACCCAACCAAACAATAACAATTCAAAAAAAAAAACGCACAAAAACGACTCTCCCTTCTTTTCAAGCAAAAGACTAGTCAAAACAACGACAAGCAAAAATGGTACCCCAAGACCCATACAAGGTCCGCCAACAACCCAAAATACATTCCCAATACAATGGGGTATTTTCCCACAACTCAAAAGGCAATTTCTACGCCGATTTGAGCGCAAACAGGTAAAAATTCCAATATACGACCACAAAAAGGCAACGTGACTTTATCACGCCTCAAAGCGACTTAAACTACCAATGAGGTCCATTTCAAGGCAAACTGACTCAATTCAAGCCCAAACAGTCGCTTATTTTGCCAGACGTAAGACAGCTTTAAAAGACAAAAATTCCAATTTTGCCCACAATACCCAAGACAGGTCTACAATGGCAAATACGGTCTTTCTCGACTACAATGCAACCTAGTGGGACCCATTACCCAAGCAAATAAACTTGGCATTGTGAAATGAGACTGTTTCTTTGCCTCACTCACGGTTTTCGAGCAAAGGGGACGCAAACGGGGACCAAAATGAAATCTAAAAGCACCCCTACACTCCTAAACAGGTTTCTAACCTAATGCAATCATCAATTTCACTCGAAATGGGCTCAATCAAAAATGCCCAAATCGATTTTCAAGGGTAAACATTTTGCCCTAATTCAAGCTATCAAAAAGACCAACAAATTAAAATGGATTCAAGAGTAAATACATACCTTGAGATAAAAAGTTGATAATGGCGCGAATGGGAGCGAGCTAAAAGACCAACAATTGCGTTTTTGTGTGGTTTTGTCGAGGGGATGAAGAAGGAGAAGTGAGAATTATATGCAAACCAATCTCGCGTCTTTTACAGGAAAATAGGGAAGCCCCCTTACCTCGCCAACTTGCTCGCGCCTTAATGGGGTTCTCCCTGCTCTATTTAGCGTAATTTTGGGCTTTGGCCCAATTTCCCATCAAACCTCAAATTTTCAAACGACGGCAATGAAAACCGTCATTCTGCAAATACAAAAATGATAGTGAAAATTCAAAATTCACTTTTTCTTCAAATTTTCAAACGACGGCAATTAAAACCGTCATTTTCAAAATAATAGTGAAAATTCAAATTCACTATTTCTTCAAATTTCAAACGACGGCAATTAAAACCGTCATTTTCAAAATATTAATGAAAATTCAAAATTTCACTATTTTCACCACACCTGTCAACGGAGGCAACATAAACCGTCACTTCAAAAGCAATAGTGAAGATTCAAAATTCACTATTTCCCACACATGTCAACGGCGGCAACATAAACCGTCATTTTCAAAATAATAGTGAAAATTCAAGTTTCACTATTTCCTTCACATGTCAACGGCGGTAACATAAACCGTCACATCGAAATAATAATGAAAATTCGAAATTCGCTATTTCCTTCAATATCAAACAAACGGCGATCAAAACCGCCACTTCAAATTCAAAAACGAGTAATGAAAATTCAAAATTCAAAATTTCTTCAAATGCGAACAGGGGGCTTCCTCGTGGAACCCGCTTATTTTCAAACAAGCCCATCCAACGCGGCTATTCTCACGGTCGATCAACCGACCGCATCATGGCTGGCGGGTCTTACAACGCACCGCGGCTGGCGAGCCCTCCTCATATACGCACCATGGCTGGCGAGCCTTACAACGCACTGCGGCTGGCGAGCCCTCCTCATATACGCCCTATGGCTAGCGAGCCTTACAACGCACCGCGGGTGGCGAGCCCTCCTCCTATACGCCTCATGTCTGGCGGGCCTTACAACGCATCGTGGCTGGCGAGCCCTCCTCATATACGCCCCATGGCTGGCGAGCCTTAAAACACACCGCGGCTGGCGAGCCCTCCTCATGTACGCACCACAGCTGGTAAGCCTTTGTCCGCAAACACGCAAGGACATATCCGAAGATGCCTCAGGTGTGACTCCTTCTTATGGCTGACGAGCCTTTGTACGTAGTCTAACGGACTTTAAACGACCCGCACAGACAGTCGACAAACTCTAAACTGTTCCCGAAGACAGGTCCTTGTCTCACACCCTCGAGTCGCCTTAGCGTCGCCCTTCCCGACGGCAGGTCCTTTGCCCGAATCCTTTCGAGCTGCCTCGACGTCGCTTCGGTCTCCAGGTTGTAATCTTCGATTCACCTTGGGGCTCTACTTTGACTTTCGCCCTGTCCAAGCCTCAGTCAAAGTGGGGACTCTATAGATACCCAGTATCTGCTGAGACTCTAACAAACACCTGAGTGTTTAATGCATGACGACGGGGTCGCAATGACAATAATTAGACTCAAAACCGACACCGGACCAAAAACCGACTCAAAAATTTATTATCGACTCCAAACCGAGTCAAACCGAGTCAAACACAAAAAACAAACCATTCAAATACTTCCATGTTAAGATTTCTCGGATTCATGTATGGTCAAGTACCAAACATGTGCATACAAATCCTAGGATAGAACAAATCATGATTTCATTTGTCTGAAAGCGACAAGAAACCTCGAAGACGTGCTACATTTCTCGCACCTCTTTGAGTAGCCCAGGTGGCCACGTCGCTCAAAACTCACACAACCACTCATTTTCCTAGAAATACCCCTCAAATGCCACCATTTGAGACTTACAAGATTTTTCGCCCCTCGCCTCTCCCTTAATCTTCTAGACGCGACTTCCTAAGTCACAATCCGACACGTGTTTACGACCTACCGATCGTAAACACAAGCCTTACACATGGTTTGGTACCGTCATCGTGCATTAAATCACTTGACCGACCATCTCGACCACTACACCATCACTAAACTTAACAAAACAATCTTCTTACTTACTAAATCGGTTTTAAACCGAGTCTTTTCCGACCAAACGAGTTGATACACTTACGTCGGTTTCTCGCCATAAACCAAGCATGTAAGTATGAGGGTGTAAAAATCCTCTTTTTATTATGTCTTTACTTGTTTCATGACTATAACATGCTAAATTATGCATAACATGGTCCAAGACATGGGAAGAATGAGCCAAAACCGGGTTTTTGGTTGAGGCAGAGGCTATTTACGTAGCACATAGGCTCGCGCCTAAAGGACCCTGCCCAACCTCAAATCCAAACCGTGTTTTGTCTCTTCTTTTCCTCCATTTTCATTTTCATATTTCTAATCGGTTTTTACCATTTCAAGTATTTTCAAGTCATTTTTACAAGTTTTAACCATAAAACATTTTTCACCCTTGCTTCTTAATACCATGACGGTTTAATCCGTGTTTTGGTGATAATATTTGGTTAATTACATTTAAAAGGTATTTTAAAACCTTTTATTTTATTTCTTTACATTTTGGAAGGTATTTTAAAGCCTTTCATCATTCTTTACATTTTCAAATAAAGGTATTAGTCACCAACACAAAGTCATCCTTGGTTCTACATACCATGTCGGATTTTAATCCGAGTACGATAATGAGTACCGACTAATTATATTCAAATGAAATCAAAACAATTAGTTAATATTCATTTTCAAAACTATTCATGTCAAGCTTGCAAAGTCGAACCCGACATCGAGTATCGTCAAAACAATGACGATTATTCAAGTCTCGTTCTTCAAATCAACACAAATACGGCCAAAACGGTCCTTTCAAACCAAAACTGGTTCAAATACCCATGTTCATCACGTTTTACAACCTTTTTTAAATAGTCAGAACACGTCATATACCGTTGACTGACCCGCGCATAAACATGCCATTTCTTTTCCCGTTTTCAAACAAGGGGAGACCCCCTTATATCGCCAATAGGCTCGCGCCTCATCCGGCTGCCTGGTGCAGGGCCTGTTCCCTTTCCAGCATTAGTATAGGACGATCCCGACTCCGGTTAACCCGGATATAGGACAGATCAGATGACTAATCTTCTCATTTGAAAAACCGTATTTGCAAAATGCCTTACTAAGACAAATGGATCACATTATGCACCATAAACCTAATTCGGTAAATGGATGTTTAATTTCCGTCTTGCATGCAAACCAACCATTAATCCAACTCGACATCTTATACATGATACTTGGATTAAATCAACCGACTTAGAAAGCTCTCACATGTTAGGTTTAAATTATTGGATGCGCATTCATGCATTTAAGCCGTTTTATCAACTTTTGCATTCAACCAACCAAGATCGATCAGTAGAGGCCGCTACCACGGGCGGGATTGGGTGTCTGAATAAAGGGATTCCCAATACATACCATCACCTCTTACTCAAAAACTTTGGATAGTGGACGACCTTATCCAGGGCGTACGAAAGTCATTCTAGACATAGGATGCTAAAGAGGGACGATTCCTTTTCTTTAGTACCTATGTCAAACACTGCTTTGTGCTTCGTTTGACCGAGGTATAAAGTGGATTCGAACGGGTTTTAAGCATCCCACAAATGCTTGGTGGCAACTCCGAACATCTCTAATCGTTTCGAGACCTTTGCCGAGATGAACCCGACCGATCTAAAACATTCCGGTCTAAAGCATTTGTACGCCGCCGAGCGTGGCTTTCAAAAGACCGCTACGCGCCTGACAGATCGGCTCGACACGTAGGTGGGCCCATGTCCACACATTGAGGTGTATTTTATTGTTCCCACATGAAAATCCAAAATGACAATTTTAATTTAGTTTTCATGCATTCATTTTATGTATGAACTCCCTCACTCTCACTCGGTTTGGGGAAGTTCAAGCATACGCATTGGGAGTTAATCTAAATTATGCTCTCGAGCCAAAAACAATTCATGTATCATGTAGCATAGCTTAGAATGCATTCACTTTTGTATATTTGTCATATAGTTTGCATTTAGTGTAGAAATCATGCATTTTCATATAGCTTGCATAATTTCCTATCGTATTGGTCATTGAGGACAATGCCCATACTAGTGTGGGGATGAGAAATTCTAACATGACTTATAAAACAAAATTGATAAAAACAAAAAAAAAATGCAAATATGCAAAAATACAGTTTAGTAGGATTTTCCCTGAAAGGGTTCGGCCTAATTATTGAGTAAAAAGGGTATCTAGTTCTGCAAATTAGGAATAAGATGATTGATGGAGATTGAATATAGATAGTGCTATTGTATTTCTTTTATAAACTGATTAAAACTTTTGTATATATGTGTGAATATCCAGGAGAAAATGATGAGAAAAAATATATATCAATTATCTCCTTTACAATTGTTCAATAGTGCTATTTATACTCAACAAAAATTAACGTTAGATGCCATTCAACGTTCTTCTTGTCCGTCTGCAATTGTTAGCTGAAAAATAGGGCACATTCCCTATTTATCCGCTTGACCTAGTCTTCCTCAACAAACTTTGGTTTGTCTACCTTTGCACGATCTGATATGTGGAGATAAACTACTCTTGGAGTTTGACTTGGTCTTCCATGAAAGTAGGACATGAGCCTTTTGCCTTCATGTAACTGTTTTGCTATTTATCAACTCAGCCCGCCCTGCTCGAGAGTGCTGCTAGGTTATTTTACACTTTCCTTCTCTATCATCATGCCTTTCTTCCTAGGGTTAGTAGCTTACTCACCCTGTAACATTCTTCACCTGTCAAACAATAGTCATATTTGTACGAACCCAGGTTGCCCAGTCAGCCTAATTATGTCAGGCTAGACTAAGGTCGGTCCAGGCTAATTTAGGCTCAACAATTGCTCATTGACATTTCATTCATGCTGTATCTGGCGAGGGATGAGATGTTAATTTACCGGGCTCAAAAGATAAAAAGAATCATAGATATTTCTTGACTCTTAGACTTCTAGTGATGGTTAAACACTGCAACGGCTAATTTGGTGATGTCACGCATAATTGGGGATGAGTTTATCATTTACCAAAATTCGTCTACCTTACTTGCTATATTTTCTCTTAAGATTCTTCCCTAATTTCCTAGAAAATAAACCCTAATTTGTTTCCTGCAACTCTTCAAAGAGTTTTCCCAATTTCCTCAAACACATTTGTTTTAAGAAATATTGGAGAATGTGGGAGCTAACAAACGCCCTGCTTCTTAGAAGGCTGAAGCTGGTCCTGATCCGACAGAAACCCACGAAGGGGAGGTGGTTGAGGTTGATCCTCATGCTCGTGCTATATCTTTCAAATATCAAGATTCTATTTTTTCTGCTTATTGGTCACTTGAATCTACTTTTTCTGAAGAGAATCTATTGAAAATAAATTATGATGGAATTCTGAGAGAACTTATGTACCAAGAATAATCTCACAATTACTGCTAATGATATTAAGGTAGTATATCATTTGAAAAATCCTTCTACTGGTCGTTTTAATTTGAGGATCAGATCCAAGATGTCTCCATTAATCACCAACCTGGATTCTGGTGATGATAATGGCTGGGCAAAAACTTATTTGTTTGTCCGGACTGAAAGTCTAGGGTCTGGCCTGGACTATTTAAGATATCCACCCTTGGATAGCGGTAAGTTTCCTGCACTTCTTAATACATATTTTATTTTGCACATACTTGAAGTATTTAAATTTTACCTGAATGCTTTAGGGATGTTTGCAGCTCCCGATTGGAATTTTGATCCTCTTGATAAGGAGTCTATTGAGAGGATAGAGACTTTTCTGGCTCTTCCTAAGGAAGAGAGAGCTTGGCCCAGTACTTTGGGCAGAGATTTGCTGCCACGGTATATGAGGCCTAAGCTGAGTGTTATTAAGGCGCCTAAAGGCAAGCTTACCTCTTCTGCTCTTTCCTGTACGTCTTCTGATGTGACCAATATTTGAGCAAATTTAGTCCCCGAATTAGCCTTGTTCCTATGCTTTTTAGTGCATATTTTGGCCATTTACTATCTTTAGTCCTTTGTTTTGTATATTCTTTGTGGTTTTGTTTCCTTGATAGGAGAGGAAAAAAGAGTTTTTCATGGCAAAATAGAGCTAATTTGTTTACTAAGGGCTTAAATGATAGTGTACTTCATTTACCTTGCATTTTCATGGCAAAATAGAGCTAATTTGTGCACCTAATCCCCACTATAAATGAGTTTTTCGAAAGACTAGCAAAAAGGAGACTCGCATATTTCTTCGAGAGGAGCATTTCCTCAACTTTTCTTAAGGACTTCATCGTCATTTAAGCCCTTAGTAACCCTAATTTGTGCACCTAATCCCCACTATAAATACCCCATTGTACTAATTAGATTATCATGTTCTTCTTATCAATCCTTAATATAATTTATATCCTTCTAATCTCTCTTTAATCTTGTAATCAACTCTTCATCAAGTATTAATACAAATCTCATTTCTATAATTTCTCTATTGTTCATCTTTTATTTTGGGTAATTGAAGATTATTTGGGTTTATTTGGAGGATTGACAACCTTCCAATCATTCATCAAGTACTTCTATTATTCTTTGCTTATTATTTTGGAATCATCATTAGGTATAATTCTCTTAATCTCTTTTTAATTATTGTTAATCATCTTCATTTATTCATCATGTTTTGCTTTGTTAATAAGATTGACAACCTTGTTAACATGTTAAACTTGATAATGAGTGAGTAGTTTCCTTAACTAGGGTTAATGTGGAATTAGAGGAAACCATCATGGGGATTGATTCATGCTTAATCTAATATGCTTTCATAATTAATTTGCTTGCTTGTTGTGATTTCAACTTATGCACATGTTATGTTTGATAAAATGCGATCCTATTAATCCTTGCATTTTTTACCCATCACTTATCTTTTCAATGAGACTTGTAAGACATAAACCAACTCGAGTCTCATTAGACCATGCATATTGTTGGATAGGGAGGATTAAGATAGAGTTGTAGGTGTTGTACAATCTAATCGATTCGGCTCCGGGACCCAAACCTTCCTAGGGATTGTAAGATATACACTAACTCGATCCCATCACAACAATAATTGCTTGCATCTAGTTGAAAACATGTTTGTATGATCAAATCCCATGAATCCCCTATGAACCCATGACACCTTAGTACTTTTAATTAATTGTTTACATCTCATTTTAATCATCTTGCGTGTTTAATTTTATTGTCATTTAGTTTAGTGATCTTCTTATCTCAACCCAAATTGTGACACCCCTAGACACCACTACTTGCAATCGAAAATCCTACATCAATACCCGTCCCGTGGGATCCGACCTTTACTTACCTCTTTAGTAATAGTAGAGTTGTTTGTGAAGTTATAAATATTGTTTTGGTCTAGGTGCTCCTAACGACATGTAACCGAAATCTAAGCTCAAAGCGGACCGACAAAAAATGGCGCCGTTGCCGGGGACGGTGTTAACTTGATTTGATTTTCTTTGATTGTTATTAGTTGTGTCTTTCTTTGCATTAGGGAAGTACAACTCCTCAAGGTTTGTTCTAATTGTTTTCGAGTTGTTTGATATTTTGCATGTCTAGAAGATCACAAGGTAACTTGTTACCCATTGATCACGAAATTGAAAAAACTTTGACAACCAATAGGAGACTTGCTAGAAACACTTTGAGAGGTATTGGCGAGGTTGTAGATATTCATTAAAATACTCTTGAGTTCATCAACCCTTTTGCAAGAGAAGGTGAGGATAACCCAACACAAAATCAATCACAAAATCAACCCACAATGCCTAAGTTTTCATCACATTCCGTACCATGCAACCGAGGAGAACCTACCCAATACAACTCCCACACCACAACACTTAACTGGAAATTTCATTTCAAAATCCGCATTTATCCAATTAGTCGAAAGAAGCCAATTTGGGGGGATGCCTAGTGAAGACCCTCATTCTCACATGGAGACTTTTTGTGACTATTGTGATGCGATTTCACAAACCGGAGGGACTCAAGACCAAATTCGATGGGTCTTTTTTCCTTTTTCTCTAATTGGTACTGCGAAACAATGGTTAAAGAGCCTTGATAAAGATACTCTTGGAAGAAGTTGGCTCTAGCTTTCTTCAAAATGTTCTACCCTCTGGAAAAGACTAACATGCTAAGAACCCAAATCACGGGTTTAAGCAAAGGGATGAAGAATCTTTGTACGAAGCTTGGGAGCAATTCAAAGGAACTTGTCACTCATGTCCTCATCATGGACTTAGCGAGTGGTTCTTGGTAAAACAATTTTGGAATGGTCTTTATGAAGACTCTCGAGACATTCTCAACATGGGATCAAATGGTATGTTCACCGAAGTTGACGATAATCAAACATGGAACAAGATTGAGGAAATGGCGGTCCATAATTCACAATATAGTAGACCTCGCAAGGCTACTAGAGGAGGAAAGCATGAAGTGGACTCTATTACTCAATTGGGTGCTCAACTTAGTGCTCATATTGATACCATCAACTTGAAGTTTGAGAAGGCTATGGCTAAGCTTGAGGAAGCCTCAAAATCACCAAAGCAACATGTTAATGCCATGGTAGCATCTTCATCAATCCCAAGTGGGATATGTGAGAATTGTGGAACTTTGGGACATGACCAAAGTGAATGTAGGGGAACAAGTGAGCAAGTGAATGCTTTTCAAGCATACAGGAGTGGTACCCCTTATTCCAACTATTACAATGAAAACACCAAGTTCCATCCAAATCTCTCATACAAAAGTCAAAATGTTCAAAATTCTCAACTAACATACACCCTACCTCCCATGAGAAACCAAAATCAAAGTCCCTTTTACAACCAAAAACAAGGTTACAAAAATCAAACTCCATACAATCAACAAAATGACCAAGGTTTTGATGTTCAAAAAGCGGTCCTCCAAATGCAAAAGAATCAACAAGAATTTTTCACTCAAATGCAAAAAGATAGCCAAGCAAAAGATATCACCATCAACAACATCCTAGCCCACACAAAAATGTTGGAAACTCAAATGACCCAACTAGCATCTTCAAGCTCTCAAAGACAAAAGGGGCAATTACCATCTCAAAGTAATCCCCCAAGACATAAATCGGTTAGTGCCATCCACTTGAGGAGTGGTACAAGATATGAAGGGCCAAAGAAGCAAGTTGAGGATGAAGTTGTAGAGGCTAGTGACAAGGAAAGAGTTGTGCAAGAATCTAAGGAAGAAGAACCCACCAATCAAGAAGTTTCAAAGAAGAATGAAGAAAAGGCCAAAGAGAAGGAGCCCATTGTGATTAGACTTCCATTCCCGAGTCGTCGAGCTAAGCCTAAGTTTGATGACAAACTTGGAAAATTTATGGAAATTGTGAAGAATTTAGAAGTCTCGATTCCATTCACAGAATTGATCAATCACGTTCCCGCCTATGCAAAGTACATGAAGGACATCCTTACAAAGAAGAAATCAATCAGGAAGCTTGAGACTATTTCCTTCACTAAGGTGACTAGGGCCATCCTTCAAGGGAGCTCACCTCCAAAGCTCAAGGATCCGGGAAGATTCTCCATTCCATGCACTCTTGGTGAAACTAAAATCAACAAAGATTTATGTGACCTTGGGGCAAGTGTTAGTGTCATGCCATATTCGGTAAGCAAGAAGCTAGGAATGGGAGAACTCAAATGCACCAACATCACGCTTCAAATAGCGGATATATCAACAAAGATGCCTTTAGGGGTATAGGAAGATGTTCCCATGAGAATTGGAAAATTCTTCATCCCGGTGGATTTCGTTATTGTTGACATGGAAGAAGACTCCAACATTCCTTTTATCTTAGGAAGACCTTTCTTGCACACCGCGGGAGCGTTGATTGATGTGAAGCATGGAGAGCTCACCCTTGAAGTGGGAGATGAAACCATTACTTTCAATCTTGACAAGACCATGAGAGCTCCCCGATTGCATGAGCCATGTTTTATAGTTGATTACTACAGCCGGAAATATGATAAGAAGTTGGAATTTCAATGGAAAAAGAAAGTGGATGATGCCCCATCAAAAGTGCAAGGAAATTGCAACAATGAGAGCTTGAAAAGCTCACCCATGACAAGTGAATAAGATGGCCTCATTGGCCAAGACAAGAAAGAAGGAGAGTTGTCTTTATCAACTCAAGACATTTTTAGTGATCAAGTAGACAAAGTATGCGGTCTTTGGGATGATGAGTTTGAAGGGATATTCAATCCCTATATTGGTAATACTATGACCCAAGACCATCATGGAGAACAACAAGTGCAAAGGTCTATTGAAGATCTTTATCATGATAATGAGCAAGCCTTCGACTACTTCTTCAAGGTGTTGAGTAACATCAATAACACATTGAACATGCCCCCTTGACATCTCACATTGGATGAGAGTTTGGTGGAGTCCTCCCTAAACCACCATTTGTAAATACTCTAACTCCCTAACTTGCATTTCAATTATTACATTTCATTTTTGTCATTTTTGGATTTACATTTTTATGCCTTGATCAAGATTGTCATCATTTTGAGAGATGTGAGGGAGGGACTTATGATTTTATTGATGTGTAGTGCTTTACCTTAGTGTAAGGATAACAATTGCCTAGGCTATTCATGCCTTTGTAGTGCCCCTACAATGAAGAACACGAGAATTGAAGAATGAAATGACACGAGTTATGCAGTACCCACGGATGGACATGAATCCGTGTGGTCAAGGAAGAATCCGAGCGGCCCGAGGGACAATCCGCTCGTCCTGAAGAAACCCGAGCGTCCAAGTTACCAGAAGCTTGTCTGATAAAGCTGCAGAAAATAAAATTTGGGTCTGATTGTGAATCCGAGCGTCTCAGCTGAGAATTCGCTCGTCTCAGTCTGGACGGTCGTCCTTCAAGAATGACGCTTGTCTTTTTGCTGCCAAATTATGGGATTTTTCCCTGGAAAGGAATCTGAGCGTCCTAAGCAAAAGACGCTCGTCTCAGCTCAGGAATCCGCTCGTCTTTCCTGCAGTCCGCTTGTCCTGTGGCGTCTTTTTCTAACCCCAAATTTTGAAGACTCCGAGCGTCCCGATAGCTGGTCCGCTCGTCACCCTCTGCAGATACAAAACTATCGGGTCTTTTTAAACCCTCCCCTCCCATTCATTCTCATTTATTCAAATTAAAAACACTACCCAAAATCCCAAAACCCCAAAACCCACATCCTCTGCATCAACAAAAACAAATTTCCTCAACCAAATTTAACCAAATCAAATCCAAACTTCCTCACAACAAAAATTAATCACTCCTTTAGCAACAACAAGTGATTCAAACACCAAAATATTCAACTTTTGAGTCGATTTTTAGGATACAAAGCATCATTCATTTATCCTAAATCGATTTGGGCATTACTAGAAATTGAAGATTTCAATATTTCATTGGTGTAATTAAGCAAAGGAGAATGGCAAGACCTAAAGGAGGAAACAAGGCACCCCAAAAGAAGACACTTTCCAAACGGAAACTAGCTCTTCAAGCAAAATAAGTATCAAAGGCTTTGGTAATCCATAATGCAAGGTTGGAGGTTTAACAAAAAAATCCTTCTATCGAAGCTACAACATCAACAACTCCGGTCATTGAACAATTATCCGATTATCCAGAGGTAATTTTTACTTCCGACTCCCATAGGGAGAAATTCATTCTCTTTGCTAAGAAAACCATTATGCCTACTAAGTTTATTTGTGAAGATGAATTGTCAAAGTTGGGTGTTCTTGAACAAACTAAAACCTTCTTCGAGTCTATGGGATTGGGTAAATTGTTTACAATGCAAGAATTGACATACCCCTCCCTCACCTTGGAATTTTTGAGTTCTTTGAAAGTCACAAGGGTGGAGACTCGAACGATCATCGAGTTTCGTCTTGAAAATGTTGATAGAAGCTTATCTTATGGCGAATTAGGTAAGATATTTGGCCTTAGTGATGACCTGACATATACAAAGACTCCTATCAAGTATGACCCCGCTCCTCTTTGGATGGCAATTTCCGGAAAGAAATTCATACGCTTTCATGATTGTCGTTCTCTCTTAGTCCACTATCAAGGCATTAGAGTATGGTATAAGGTCAATGGGAATACTTTGTTAGCAAGAAATGGCACAAATCATCTTACCAAACTCGATTGTATTCTTCTTGATTCGGCTTTGAACATTGGGAGGGAATTTACGAAGCTATATAATGCTTTACGACTTTTGGTTGAACGATGGTATAATGTTGATTGTGGAAAAGAAGGCACGGCCTTTATTGTCAATGGAGGACTAGTTACCCATTTGGCTAAGCATTTTAACCGGAATTTCAACAAAGACAACACTTATGTGCCGGTAAAAGGAGGCCATCTTATCGATTTGGACACCATGGTTCACAAGTTTAAGTGGGTCAAGAACAACTCTCTTGACAACAAATATGGGTGGTTGACAAATGAAGCTAGGTCCTTCACTTTGCCTAGTAAAATTTGTTGGAGTAAGTGTCCCCGACAATAATGCGATCACAATTGTCGATCATATTCATCACATGTTTAAATCTCATTTTAAGAATACGTAAGGGATGATTCATTTTTATAGTCAACTGACCAACATTAATGGGTAACAATTGGCTTGCTAGAGTTTGACGTTACTGTCGTGGGACGGTGGTGGTTAGTTGATCCCTTAAGGTCACACCTAAAGGATGATGCCCTTATCTATAAAGTTGATTAATTGTATGACGATGCAAGTTGATCAATTCCTTAAAATTGAACAATTCGATTTGTGAGAGAGAGAATAATATTATCTTATTGTAATGGGATTAAATAAGATTTATTTTAGTAATAAAATGCTTTGTTACTAAAATTGTTCATTGTTTGAGAAACAATAGAGATAAGAATGAATGGTTAATTATAATTACAAGATGATGTGAATTATAATTTTATGACCCATTTTATTTATGTGATCAAGTATCACTAGTCAATTTCTTGTATGTAATTTAATTAATTTGTAAAATGATATTTATGAGATAAATATGCATTAAATTAATTAATAACATGTAATATATTACATGAGACATATTGTGTGACAAATGACAAATTGACAAAATAAAATGTAGTCCATATTATGGAGGGTGGACCGAATTTAGAGAAGTATGTAGTGGGTTGTGCTTATATTATTTTATGTGATAGAATTAAATAATAAGCCTACACTACACTAACCTTTCATACCTAAGTTTTCGAGAAGAACAAAAGGAAAAGTGAAGGACCATATATTGGTCCTCCAAAGCCCCAAAACCGGTGACCATATACAAGACATGAAAATGTTTTGTTCTTTAATTCATCTCTCTATGCATGTTCATAATTTTGCATGCATATTCTCTCTCACATGTTCATCTTTCTCCTTCATCAAAACATGAATTTTTGATTGAAATTTTTCATAGAGATTACTAAAATTATTAATGTAATATATGAGTGTTAGTAATCATTTTTAAGGTAAACTACTAAACTAATATCTAGCTAATATTATTTAGTGGGGATAAGGGATAATCTTGGGTGCAATCAAGAGGAGAATCTCTACTTTGGGATTTTTGAATGTTCATCCATTATTGGAAAGCTCAAGAACTAACAAGAAGGAGATCTTGTTGGTGCCCACATGATGACCGGAATTTTAGATGGTAGGAAATCAATTTTCTTATCTCTTCTTATTTAGTTTGCATGCATAAGATCTAATTTAATTTTATGACTAAATTAATTTGTAACATATAAGAATATGTTGTATAATGAGATATAGATTTCCTGCAAGTGGTATCAGAGCACAAGGTTGTTTGCATGCAAATCGGTTATAGTTTTTCCGAGTTATACGATTAACATATAAAACTCATAAATTTGTGTTTATTATGATATATCACGAAATTTATTATGCATGTTAAAGTTTCTGGTCCTAAAATGTATTTAGGATTTTTTGGTTAATTTATGGATTTTAATTGTTCATTTTATATAATAATGGCATTAAAAATGTGATTTTATGATAAAAAAATGTCATTTTCGGACTAAAATTAGATAAACTTCGAATTTTCTAGTGGTTTTTGGATATGTTTTCACATATATTAGTTTTAGATGATCTGGAAAGTTTCGGAATATTTGGACTTTTAATGCTCGAAATATGGATTTTTCATGATAAAAATCGAATTTAAATGAAAAATAGGTTAATATGAGAAATATTTAGAATCTGGTCATATAAATTTAGTATGTTGTCACATGCAATTTTACAAGATGTGTGTAAAATAATAGGCTATAATGAAGTCTTTTGTGCATGATTTATGAATTTTTGATGAAAAATAGCATAAATAGTGACTTAATTAGTGAATAATTGCTAAAACATACTTCATGACTAAGTAAAAACGTCACATGTTGCATTTTATTATCTTTTTCAGGTCTAAAATTGAAAAGTTGATGAATATAATTTGTCTCATGTTTTTATGATTATAATTGATAAATCCGATAAACCGCAACATTGTTTTTCCCGATAAATTTCAAAAATTTTAACCTAAGTTTTTGAACATTATGAGTGTCATGGTATTTTTCCAGAATGTTCATATGTTTAAATTTCAAATTTCAAATTTATTTGAAATTTTTATGATTTATTTGGAGTTTATAGCATTTTATTGTAATTTTGAGTCCATTAATGAACAAATTTTAAGAAATATATGTTAATTATAGTCAAATGGTTAGTGGAGACTAATTTTGAGTCCTAAGTTGGTTAGGGTAATTAACTTGTGCATAAATATGAATTTATGTATTTTATTGTGATTTTAAAAGGTTGAATCACGCAAATCCGTAAAAACCGTTTAATATACGATATTGGCTCCTTAAAGGCGATTTAGCATAAAATTGGGCATGTTCATACATATTATAATGCTGAATTTTATTTATGATTGTCATAATTTCATTTTATGTAATTTTTGAATTATGTAATTTTTACTTAGTATGGCCTTAGTTTTAAATGGTATTACCCGAAATGTATGGGAATATCGATTTGGTTGTAATTTATTGTGATCTCGTATCACCGTTTTGTAATTTCATAGATTTATTTTATTTTAATTACAAATGTATAATAGGAAATTATGTAATTTTTTATGTAATTTAATTATTTCGGAGTTCCTTGAAGACGGTGTCACTCCAGAAGGCGATACATAAAGACGGTGTTACCTCGAGATGCTTACTAAAACCGAATTTCAAGGGACCAATGGAGTTGGTTTCCGAATATGTAATAGTTAATTAGATTTTCTATTTTAGGAAGGCCATACTAGGATTTAATTTATGCTTTGCATTTTATTTATATGTTGCATGCATCGCTAAATCGCCATAACTAAAACATGTATTTTCATTTAATCGAGCATTTCGACTGTGTCAATTAGAATTATCGTAGTTCACCACTTTAGTTCACTTAAAACGTGATAGATAATAAATTGACATGACCTCTCGCTAAAATAAACAATTGAGACTTAGCCTTACCAAAAAGTAGAAACCATGAAAACCTATTTCGTGAGGGAGTGCACTCGGCCCTACCGGGGTACAAACCTTGTTACGTAGGGGAAGTGGGTGATAAATGTCTATCCACCGAATTCATATTGATAAGGGATGAATCGGACCTACCGTGCCCAAGTTGATGTGGATTTGGATCATGGACACATTTATTCGAAATTTGGATTGAGCTCAACGGAAGTTTTCGTGACCGTAGTCGCATGTGTTCCGGGCTAAAGATAAATGTTAATGTAATTTTATCGACCAAGAGTTCTAAAAGTAGAATCGATTAAAGAGTTAATCCACCGAGTTATATTGATAAGGGATGAATCGGCCCTACCGTGCCCAAGTTAATATGAATTTGGATCTTGGAATCATTTATAATAGTTGGGTAGAGGTCACTATATAAATGCTTTATTTGTTAAATTATTTACAAGTATTATTATAACGACAATTTTTTTTTTATTGTTTTCCACTATTCCGTTATCATATTGTTCTATTTCTTTACCACAATTCATATACGATATCAATTCGATTTTTGATTCAAATCTCCATTAAAACATCGTAACTAAAGACAAATATGAATTTGCTTCTAAAAACCTCAAATGAACCATTGCTAAGGATCTCTTGTAAAGAGTATAGATTAAAGTTATTCATTATCAAACAGGTTTTTGATTCTTGACTAAACACATCTACTTACAATGGATTGTTTCTCACGTGCTTAATTGAGTTAAGTATCTTGAAATTGTTTTGGTAAATCGTAATTGACCAAAATACCGCAACCACTTCAATGAAAGTTTTAAGACTTGTAATACTCCGTATTTATGAGTCTTTGGGTACTCTATCGAGTAGGCCTTACTCTGTCGAGTAAGGGTAAGTTGCGTTTTAGAAAAGTTTCTGACCTGTTGGGTACTCGATCAAGTAGCTGGGGCACTCGATCGAGTAAGGGGGTACTCGATCGAGTACCTCGGGTACTCGATCGAGTAGCCGGTTTTACGGGGAGTTTTCTCGGGTTTTGTTAATTATGCGATTAAGGTATATAAGCTTTGTCGTCATTATTCTAAATCACTTTTGCAAAACCTAAATTACTGTTTAAGAGAGAAAGCAAGCAAGTTCTTCATCCTAATCGCATAATTAGCAATCCCCGGGGTTTGGAAGGTCAGTTCTCGTCGTTGGTTATACCGTTGAGTTCCTTGCGTCGAGGGTAAGATCTATGTACCCTTTTTATTGTCTTTCCTTTGATTTGGTTAAACCCTAATTTAGAGTTTTGGGGGTTTATGTGTAGTATGTGATTTGGTCGCCTTTATATGTTGTATGATAGGAGGAGGGTTCATAGAGGAAGCTTTTGATTCAAAGAAGAGAGACCGTCTGATTGTGTGCTTACCAGGTAGGATTTCCTACTCAGTATTAGTCCCATAATGGGATATTGGTTGATGTGTTGTGGTTGATTGAATAATATAGTAATTGTATTGTGACGGTTGTGATTGTAATTGTGATTGTGATTGCTGTCTGTGGTTCTCGAGCGTGTCCTCGACTGAGTGGGGTCACTTGCGGGAGTGGCTTCACGCCCTAGTTTCGCCTTCTGTGGAACCCGCCACAGAAGGGATGTGCACATTAATGGACAGGGTTATCGCTCACTATGTGGAGCGGGGATTTGGTGGGTACGGCTGCGGTCCCCACTGGCGGGTCGGTCCAAAGGACGGTCGATGATTGAGATGATTGGAATTGGTTGTGTGTGTGTGACGTTAAGTCATCTTTTATCTTGTTGTTGATATATATATTTTAATTGTGTGATTAGTAATCGACCCGTTTAAATGTTTTAAAAACTGTGGTGATCCATTCGGGGGTGGTGAGCAGTTGCTTGGCAGGTATATCTTGGATATGTGTGGGATCTAGCTGGGGATGGAGTCACCACATATCAGAGTCTTTAGTCTTCCGCTGTGTTTGTTAGGACAGTTCCTTTCAGTTGGTTTATAGTTTGAGAGCAGTTGTATTTTGCTTACAGTGGGTTTTGTTATGTAATCACTTAACTTGTTTAATAAAGTATGTTTCTTCATTGTCTTATGATTATCATGCCTCGGGTAACCGAGATGGTGGCATCCTTATACCTTAGTGGTCCTGGTAAGGCACTTGGTGTAACACCCGCAAATTTCTCATTTTGACATTTAAAATTTATTAAACCGTTTAACCACTTTATTATATATTTTTGAATTATTCTATTTAATTAATTTTATGTCAAACACGATTTTTATAAACGTATTACATAAAAGCTCGTTTATATAAAAATACGTACGATTTAATTATATCTTTAAGGCATAATTTATATAAAAATAAATTTATACGTATTTTAGTCGGATAATAATAGTGACAATAATAATGACAGTAATAATATTAGTTTCCGTCTCAAGTTAAAATAAACTCGAGACATTATTCCGTCTAGCTATAGACCGTCACATTTTACTTTGTACCCTTTTTAATCCGGGCCAATCGAAAATCGACAACACGGTCATCTACCTCTTACACTCTACTTTTAACTAATTCTTTTATTATTATTATTATTATTATTATTATTATTATTATTATTATTATTATTATTATTATTATTATTATTATTATTATTATTATTATTATTATTATTATTATTATTATTATTATTATTATTATTATTATTATTATTATTATTATTATTATTATTATTATTATTATTATTATTACTACTCTACCCCATCCCCACCTCCCTGCTTCTCCCCTTTTCTTTTTCGTTTTACCAGCAACAACAACAAACCAATAGCTCCTTCACCATTCGTTTTCATCCCGTCTTCTTACTCCGATCCCGTCCCCATTTCTCAACCAAATTCGATAATTTTTGTACCATTCTCTTCCCCTTTCCTTCCTCCTCCTTTTAAGGTAAGAAAGTCTCTTTTTTGTAGTGGTTTCGTCTTTCGCCGTCTTATAAAAGTGTCGTCTTTTAGCTTCTTTATTCCGTTTTCTTGCCCTTTTATGAAGGATTCGAAGACGCGGGGTGAGGCTCGTGCCTTGTGGACCATTTATTCGAAGAATAAGGGGCGTTTAAGGTAACACGATTCTACCGATCCTATTATTATTACTATATTTCGAGGTTATATGCTTATGTGTTAATTTAGCCTTCTTAATTAATTGTTACTTTTAATTGGGGTTTGTCATTGAATTGCTGAAATAATAGTAATAATACTATATATTTTTCTATCGTTTTATTGTGTATGCATTAGGTTATATTAAACAGTGTTTAAAGCGAGAAGTAGTTTCGATAACGGAGTACTGTTGTGGTTCGTTTGGATTATTTGGGTGATAAAAAGAGAGTATTTGGTTGATTGGAAAAGGGCTGACTAGTTGGAGTGGATAATGGTATAGCATGATTTACTAACAAGCTATATTTGGAATTTCGTTAGTCGTAATCTAATTTAGTGATATGGATTTAGGCGCTTGAGTTAGATCTCATTATGTGGCCATGTGGGTATGGATTGTGCATTATTGCCTTAAACGTGATTAGGCGAGCCTTGGTTTTATTTTGGTATTGTAATTTTTATTGTTGATTCCTTTGAACTTGATTCGTGGGTGAGTAGCTTAGAGTTTTGTACTCTAAATGTTGAGCAATTCCTTTAATGGAATATTTGATAATATCGATATTGAAATTGAGATGGAAATCTGGTTACTATGGAGTATTATATTATAGGACGGAGTAATGAGAGAGATGGGGTAGAGAGTTGAGATTGAATTAATTATTGGGACGAGAGTGACTATTATAAGGTTGGCCTAGACAGTGGCCTGGCTAAGTCGCGAGTTTGGGTCGTATCTATAAATTGTTTTGACGCTAGTTTGGTTTATTTAAAATATAATTAAATTAATTTCCGTCTCATATTTTATATAAAGATACTTTGTTAATATCGTCCTTTCACATAATTATTTTAGGTGGCTCATATGTGGTTGAAGATGAAGAGTAATTTTGGGTTTTAGAAGCTTTCTCAAGTTTATTGCTTGTCTCTTTGCTAGCTTAAGGTAACTATTCCGAGTTACTCGACGAATTAATGTCACATTAGTAGTTGATGTGGTGTTTGTTGTTTGTTAAGTGTTTAGGTGATTGATAATGTGTTACTTTCGTTTTTCACATGATAGAAATTAGAAATAGCATGAGAATAATATTGTGATAAATTTGTGATTTGGGCCAAAGTAGGCCAAGACTCTGAGCTGGGCCAGATTGACCGAACGAGTTTGGTCAAACTAGGTTTAAACCGGTCAGCCTCGATTTGACCGATGACCCGTCGCGGGACTCGGGTCGAGGGTTTGTCTTTGAGGTGAGATTGGATGTTTTATGTTATGCCTTGATATTTGTAATTATCATTTCACATGTTGGTTGTTGGATGAATTGGTTGCCTTATACTTGAGTCTTCTTGCCTTGTTGCCATTTTAGCTTGTTCTCATGAATTATTAGATTAACGGTTAGCTGGAATTTGGATTATTATTGATATTAGAGATATTGTTGGATTGTCTGCTGAATAGACATTTATATAGCTTTTCACATGATAGAATGTTAGCATTTATGTTGGTAAGTTGGACTCTTTGCCCCTCTTATGGTTAAGTGGGTGTCCTACTTGTCTTGTGTGGTGTGGGCTAAAGTATTCAAGCTGGGACTAGCTGGGACTAGGTCCTAGGTGAGTATTTCGACCTTCATCATAGATAGGTCTTTATAGTCTTTGACGAGTGTATGTTCACTGCTTAATAGCCTTTGTGTTCCTGACTTGGTGGGTTTATATCCAAGTTGGGGCATGACCTCGTTACTTATTTTGAGAGTAAGTGGTCAGCTTAAGTACTAGCCAACCCTTTGGTGGACTCCTTAGGGTACTCACTTTGTTTTAGAAAAATTGTGGGTCTTGGGTGCGGTGGTGTGTATCCGCATGTCTAGGTCTGCGCAGATTTTAGGCTAGGGTTGTGTTGTGTCTTGGCCATGTTTTGATAGAACCTCTGAGCCAAGATACCGGTTCGATTACCTTCCCTACCTCGTGGTATAGACTCGAGTTACAGAGTGACTATTGACCGTACTAAGAACTTATGCCTGTCTTTGATATATTGCCCTTTCTTGTTTGATGATTCGATGAATCATAGAAGGTGAGATGCAAGCCGGCTATGGTTTATAGAGTTTGGATTCCTGGATGTTATGTGATTCACATGATAGTGTAGTATGAGTCGGTCTAGTATTCACTGGCTAGGACTATGTGTTGTTATATTGTTGTTCACATGATAAGCACGATTGTCTAGCATCTATATGCTAAGGCTATATGTTATTCATATTCATATTCTTATGTTTACATGTTATATTAATTATGACATTTCGTGGCTGGGAGAACTCGGAGTTACTCCCCACTGACTGTGGCTTTCGTATTTGTATAAAATGCGAATGACAGGTAGGTGATGCATATATGGGGTACATGGACGAGCTAGCGAGCAAAGTAACCTTGGGACCTAGACTGGTTTTATTTCATTGTGACCCTTAAACCCTTTTTATGTCACATACATTTTAGGGACATATGTCTCCCTTTCTCATATTTGGTTTGTATAACTTTGTTTCGCGACTTTAGCGATGTTTCATTCATGAGATTTATTTTGGACCTTGCATGTTTGACACCTTCCCTTTTGGATATCTTTATAACAGGTTCATGTTTTAAAAATTACAGGTTTTTACCCAATTGAACCTATTACAAACATATCCTGTCAGTTTTTCTATAGAATTACGTGTTTACTTTTCCGCAATAAATGAGGGTGTCACACTTGGAATATGGGGTGTTACAAATGGTATCAGAGAGACGATCGTGAAACCTGTAACCAATAAATCCAATGAATATAGGGAGTCAATTAAAATGAACCCGGGGTAAAGGTTGTAGGAGCTAATGCAAAGACTTGGGAGACGTCCTAAAGTCGCGAACTCGCCCTACAATTTTGAACCGGTCACCTTGGGATATGAGTCGGGATCGCTATGTGTTTACCTTGTGTATTTTGTATCTATATAGTAATGTGTGGTATGAACCAGTGGATGTATGATTGTGGAGAATGGGGAATGTGTAGATAAAGATGGTGACGATGTGATTTTGTATATGGTTTGTTGAAAGCATGTTGCATTATAGTTGGTTTACATGTTGGTTGGAATCGTTGGAAAAGTATATGAGAATGATGAATGATATGGTAGAAAAAGAAAGCAGTTCGTATGTGATGATGTGTGATGAATAATGATGTTGCAGGACGAATGATTTATAATGAGGCAATCCTAATAACATGTGGTTAGGGGGTGTGATAAGATTTGTTTTCGTAGTTTTGTTTGCGTAAAGCTATATATTAAGTTCGTATAATTGTCTACTATCGTATCATATGCGCTTGTTAGATGAAGTATGTGATTGAACTAGATGAATTTATTGGAAAAGATGAAGTGGCAATTTCGTAAGGATATGAATTTCTTGATTATGGAAGTGTTTATGTGATGAAGTGGATTTGTAATGTTGTTGTATTAGCAACATGGAAATAGGATTTGTAGTGTATGGGTGTGGTTTGTGTTATGAAAAGTTATGAAAATTTAAAACATGCGGGTAATACATGATTGAAAGTTGAATGTTATATGAGCATGATAGATGGTAATGTTTGGTTTTTGGTAAGTAGTAACACGAAGAATAGCGGTTCAATGATATGTGTTTTGTATAACGAATTGGATGAAAAGCATGATGGTTGTTTATAACGTTGCACTTGATAACACGAAGTAGATTATTTTGTTGATTGTATGAGGAGTCGCGCAGATTTGAATGCGTAGTTGTAATCATAATGTTGAAATAATAATGAATGCATAGTACGTTGGGGTATGTGAGATAACATGCGGGTAGTATTCACGAAACAGCATGACTCGATCGAGTGGGTTTGATTCGATCGAGTGGGTATTTGTCGTTATTTTTACCGAATCGTGTTTTTGGTCACTCGATCGAGTACCTCGCACTCGATCGAGTAGGGGTCATTCGATCGAGTAGCCGGGCTACTCGGTGAGTAAGTCGAGATCGAAGGTATGTTTGGGTTCGAGTGGGGGCACTCGATCGAGCATGTTGGGCACTCGATCGAGTAGCCTCAACTCGATCGAGTAGGTTCTGGTACTCGATCGAGTGGGGTCTGTGCAGGTCAAATGCGTGTTTCGGGTCATATGTTTATCTTTTGACATTCGTTGCATATTATGTTTAATTCAAAGGTGTTGTATTACTTCATCATGCATTGTTTTACGTATGTGTTGGTCCTGAAGCGTAAGTTACCCAATCTTATGATGTAAAGTGTGGCACTTATGATGAGTATGAGTTCGGTGGGGAGGACATGAGTTATATGTGATTATGATAGATGGTGGAAAAAGAAAAGGAAGATTGGTATAGTTTATTGAGGCATGGCGCACGTTTTGCGAGACGGGATGAGTGATATGATTGTGTGTTGAGTAATGTAAAAGTAAGTGAATATGGGCAAGGGATGATGTGAGTATAATGAACGTGAGAATAAAAAGATTGAAAGTAAGGATGTGGATAGTGGCAGCTTGAGATGTGTAAAGAATTATGGAGGGAAATGGTTAGGAGTCGTGTGGGTTATGGATATATGTAGTGAAAGTTCGTTTAAAGGGGTTGAGAAGAGTAATATATAGTGAACTTTGTGGAGACATGTCGCGAGGTGTATTCGTAGACAGTAAGTGAGTTTGGGAGATTTGGTTTATTAAAAGATGAAACTACTGTGTGATTTCCTTGGGTAATTAACGATATTAAATGAATTCTGATTTCTAGAGATGTAAAAAGGGAGATGCAATTGTTTGAACATTAAACGTTGGTTCTATGGATAGAGTAGTGGCAAGTGTGAGTGATAGCATAATAAGAGAAGATCCATGGTAAGAAAGAGTGAGATGATGTCGGTAGAAAATAATGGAATTTGAGTTTTGGAGCAACGAAGGGGTAACTGGATTTCTAAAGAGTTAGCTAGAAGGAATAAGGAGTTGAACTATTAATTGGTATTATTGAGTGTAAAGAGAAAAGAAGGATAAAAGTAAGCTGAGGAAAATGTTCACTAGAGTTATGTGATATAAAGGTAAGGAATCATCGAAATGTGTGATAGTATCACGAGGATGTTAGCTAAAGGTTATATAGGAGTTTCAGGACAACATGATTGATAATGAGTTTCGAGGAATTAAGGGAGTAAGAAGTTGGTGGAGTATTGGCACGATACGAGATATTTGGTGGAGAGTTGGATGACAATACAAATAAGATAGTATTGGGAATAATGTCGAGGTAATTTTCTTGATGGGTTTGATGTTCGTTATTTGGAATGTTAACCAAAAATAGGAGAAAAACCATGTTATTT
Source organism: Silene latifolia (assembly GCF_048544455.1). NCBI lineage: Eukaryota > Viridiplantae > Streptophyta > Magnoliopsida > Caryophyllales > Caryophyllaceae > Silene > Silene latifolia. The sequence continues at coordinate 93,541,354 of NC_133533.1, forward strand.
TGATATGAGTGTAAGAGGTTTGATATACGAGCAGTGGTGGCATTGTGGTGTTATCACTAGTGGTTAAGAGTGATGGTATATTCGAAAGGTAGCAATTCTAAAGAGGTTGATTTGGTAGGAACCTGATTGTTGTGTATGATTGTGAGAGGGTATAAGATGTGGTTAGATGAGGCGGATGCTATTAGTTGAATAGTAAAGGTATGGTTATATTTGGCAGGAAGTGATGGTTGTGCGAATGGGGGAATATGTTATGAGGGGCATATGAGTTAAACTCGGGCGACAGGTAACCTTTATCGAGTGGTAACTTACGTGGTCAGGATTGACTAGTTGGTTGTGATTACGGGTCTATGATATGTGTAAATGTTTGTGTGAGGTTCTGACCTCACAAGAAGTGGTATGGTGTGATAATTATAAAGTTGTTTTATGAATGTTCTGTAATATATATGTTGGACACGGTAATTTAATTGAACGATATCCAAAAAGGTAATAATTTGATTGATTTGACATGGCTAGTTATAATTTTATGTGTATTGATAACACATGTGTATTCCGTGAAATGGTAGAGATGATGTTCATGAGATGCTTATCTGTTTATCCATATAATATGTTGCGTGGTGATTTAATAAAGTGGATTTGAGTAAGTTTTTCTTTTCTGAGAAGTTATGCTGAGTCAGTATTTATGGGAATTGTATGCAATTGTGATGTCTATCGGTGTGGTTGTGGTGCCTCGGGTGGTGATTTGGGCACGGTACATAGTGCTGTGATGCGGGTATTTTCGCACTACGATGTGGCAGTTGGTGGCGGTGTTGTGATGCCGTCACCGGTTGTGGTGGAGTAGGCGGGATGATTATGATTCGAGTTTCGAAAGTACATACCAGTTATACATAGATTGTTGTTTTGTTTGATGTTGCTCCCTGCGAGTTTCAGTTTGTGCAGATAGACAGTTGTCTTGTTTATTGATGTTTTCTTTACCAGGCTAAGTTGGGAATGAGGTAGAGTATGATATGAAATAGAGTTGTCTATGTTTTCGTTGTTGTCATGGTATAGTGATATTCTGTTGATGGGACACGGTTGTGAGAGGTTGTTACAGAAATTTTGATCTTGTTTTCAGATGAGACATCGGTAGACATGGTAATGGAAAATGATTCGTGGAACATGTGTGGTAATGATCTGAAAGCGGCAGGTAGTTCATAATCTTTTGTTGAGACAGTGAGTGCAGGGTGTTGGGGGAATTAGTGTCATGTTAAGTTGTGTATGAGTTTTGTTGTGACACCCTTATAAATAGCGTTAATTAAACACGTAAATTCTACAGAAAAATTGACAGGATATGTTTGTAATTGGTTCAACTAGACAAAACCTGTAATTTTAAAAACTTTTCTAAACCATTCACAAACATCTCCAAGAGGAGGGTGCCAAAACCTGTAAATACTAACAAACTAATTTACATAACTATGCTAAAGGCAAGAAAATATAGAGATACAAACCAAAGTAAAAGAGGGAGACATATGTCCCTTCAAAATATATACACAACCAAAAGTTTAAAGGTTTCTACCAAATATAACCAAACTAAGTCCAAGGTTCTTTTGCTCACTAGCTCGTCTGTGTACCCCATCTAATCATCTTCAACCTGTCAATCGCATTTTATACAAACACGAAAGCCACAATTCAGTGGGGAGTAACTTCGAGTCCTCCCAGCCACGAAATGTCATATTTAATGTAACATGTAGTGTAACATGTAAACAACATCATAAATCAATTAACTATCGAGTATTCTAACATATGACCACTAAACTGACCAAATTAAACTATCATGTGAAACATATAACAAATAGTAATCCAAACTTTATCAATTGTAACCGGCTTACATCTCACCTATTACAATTCATAAAATCACCATACAAGAAAGGGCAATATATCAAAGACAGGCATAAGTTCTTAGCACCGTCAATAGTCACTCAGAATCTCGAGTCTATACCACGAGGTAGGGAAGGTAATCGAACCGGTATCTTGGCTCGTAGGTTCTATCAAAACATGGCCAAGACACAACACAACCCTAGCCTAAAATCACAAGAGACCTAGACATGCGGATACACACCACCGCACCCAAGACCCACAATTTTTCTAAAACAAAGTGAGTACCCTAAGGAGTCCACCAAAGGGTTGGCTAGTACTTAAGCTGTCCACTTACTATCAAAATAAGTAACGAGGTCAGGCCCCAACTTGGATATAATCCCACCAAGTCAGGAACACAAAGGCTATTAAGCATTGAACATATACTCGTCAAAGACTATAAAGACCTATCTATGACAAACACAACAACCTGCAAGAAATATTCAATACCCATTCCAATTCTAGCAATTTTAACAATATTAAAGGTTTCAGGGAATCTAAGGCCGTTTTTACAATATAAGAAACTATTAAATTCAACCAACATCACATGTGAACTAAAAACTTAATAAATGGCCTAAAACAAGAAAAAGGCCGATTATCCAATTCATACAAAATTTCATCCAACCGAATTTTTACCCGCAACCCCATCTGCGGCTGTGTACGGGTTAAATTGCGGTGACCAATCACACAATTGATCGACATCGAATCGATCAAAGGGACTAAGGCTCGCTTTTTCGACAATCATCAAAACATTGCAATTAATGCTATAAAATTCACTTTGAGCCTATTCATTACAATTTCATTTTATAATCTATCCTAACATGTGCAACTACCAATATAAACATAATTTTTACCATCAACATGTTATTTACTACTAACCTTATTTATTTCCTAAGACTACCCACATGTTACTTTTACTAAACATATCATTAATAAACCCGAAACTACAAGTAATGCATGAAAATCCGCGAAACAAGCAACGGACCAACCGGGCCAATCCCAAGGCGCCGTGTGGCTGCACAGGCTGTCGAACTTCTTTGGCCGCCACCCCCATCCCTCTATTTCTCCATTTTTGTTCAGTTTAACATCGTCTGAAACATCAATTAATCATTCCTATACTAATATGTTAACTTAAACTAACAAAAGACAAGCATTAGACATGCATGCAACCCATTTTATCATGTGAAAATTTACTACTCAAACAAAAATCACAAAAACATACAAAAAGCAAAGAATGTGACGATTATTCGTGGAGTAACTCGAAATATGTTACCTTAAGTTAGAAAATGAGCAATTAGCACCTTGAAAACCAAACCCTAACATACAACTAGCCACTATCTTCAACAATATACGAGTCCCCAAACTCGTCTTCCAAATCTTCACCTAAATAAACAATAAAAACACAATAATAAGTATAAAAACCGAAATATGCCCAAATTCGTCTTAAATCAAAATCAAGAAAACTGAAATTAAAACATACAAGGAGGTAGATCTCGAATAGAGGATTCCGAAAATATAAATCTTGCGAAAATCCGTCAAGAAGTGAAGAAATTATGATGAATTTAGCTTGGATTAAGATGAAAATGGTGGTTTTTGGTAGAAGGGTCAAGGAGATGGAGTTAGGTGAGAAAAATCAGAAAAAGGGAAGGGGAAAAGGAGGTGCCGCTGGAAAGGAAAGGAAAGGAGGAAGGGAGCGGGTTTTATTCGGGATTTTACGAGTCGGTTTTGGCTCGTTTCGATAATAATTAGAACCGCTTGTCAATTGCAAATTCCGACAAGACCAAAGTTCTTAAACACGAGATTACAAGAAAATTGAGTACTCATATGACCCATTTCCAAAATCGTTTGCCCCATTTTCAAAAGAGTTGTCATATTTCCCCGATATGCCTTATTTCGAAATAAAAAGTTTTTACACGGTTTAAACTATTTTTAAACATTTCGAAACTATCAAAATAAATACTTTACTTCAAAATATAATAAAATTATATTTCTTTGAATTATTATTACTTCAAATACATTAATATCAAATTTTACTTGATTAATAAATTACTTCCGCAATATAATAATGGTCTGAAATTACGGGGTGTTACAATCACCCCTCCTTTTAAAAAGTTTCGTCCTCGAAACTTAGAAGGAGAAATTATAGTATACAACATCTTAATAATATAATCATAAGAGAAATATAGGTATCTTTTCAATGAAACGGTGATACTCTTGTTGATCAGACAAGAACATCCACATTCATATCAAGATATAAAAAGAATATTTCTACACCAATAAATGAGAAAACCCATTATTGGGACGTCTCCAATAACGAGATTTAACACTCATTAATGTTAAAACCATTAAAAATCATAAAAGCATTTTCAAACTTTTAAAATGGGTAAGGTTTTGCAAAAGTATCATAAACTTTTAACAACGAATCGAAACTGGTAGCTTGAAACGTTTAGAAATTTCACGAAGTGAAAAGTAACTTAGACATCATAGGTGCAAGTATGCTAAAAGGATTCAAGCTTAACTAATCAAAAGAGCTATGATGAATTTCATGGGGTAAGAATTGAAGTCGAACCTAAAAGGGTGTCAAAGATGGAGTTTCATAGGTTACCAACATCAAACTTATAAGAAGAGTATGATGAAGTAAGGAAGAGAGGTATGAGCGGTAACGCTAATGATCAAGGAAGAAGGGAAAAATAGACAACAAGGAAACGCCAGACACTCTTATCTCAAACAACAACATCACTCAAAACGGTTCCGAAAACTTCCTAACAACAAAACTCATAACCACATCACTCCCAAGGGTTTCCTCAATCGCTTATGTTACCTCGTCCTAATCTATTCCCTGGAACAAGGTACTCCACCATAAGTGTGATCTCATCGCTCCAAATCCTCAAACATCCAGAAACAATTTTCACAACCCTAAGGTCAAGACTTCCAACAAAGCTATATTCGTATCCAACTAGTGTCAACTATGGGTTCCTCATAAAAAGTAAACCCTCAATCAAAAATCCCAATACCAAGCTCTAAACTCCAAGAGAAGGTTCCTCAAATATTCCACAAGGTTCTCATTTCAAAACAAGGTAGTAACATACCAACCCCAAAATCTGAAAAAATTTAATAGGTCTCAAGTTTTTCTATCCTTTTACTTATTAAGGATTGCCAAAAGCGGAACTACACTCAGCTACACTCAGCTACAACATCGTCCCATCATCTCAAGTACTCAATGCGACCTCAAGGTCTATAAAACTATAGGGTTAACAAATTCTTCTCAATACTAAGTCTCTCTCAACTCAAGAACTCTCAAGAGCCAACAAATACCAAATCACATCACTAATCCATTATGGTCATCAACATTCCCAAGGAGTATTCTTTCAAATTTGACATCCAAAAACTTACTTACCATCAAATTCCCCAGAAACAAGGTCTTAATTGTAACAACACTTTATCACCTCAGAATTCCTAAAACCATAAATTGAAACTATGTTCTTTAACCTAACAATTGGTGTCAACATACCATTCCCCTTTCCAGTTACCAAAACAAGTGCTAAGACTTCCCAACAATGTAGCTTACTCTCACTCTCATACCATACTTCAAGTAGTAATCAATATCACTCACTAAAACCAACTAATAATCCCACATTTAACATTTCTCAAACGGTAACATATACATTATCAAACCCTCATATCCAAAGTGATTATGGAAGCCAATCACAAACTCGACTACTTAGTCAATCCTATATCCTCAAATCACATCTCACTAACTCTGTAAACATGGTCAACAAGGTACCAACTATACTAAGGAGATAAGGAGTGATAACGGGATAGAGAAACGGTAAAATATTTTCGAAGGGTGAATGAGCCTGACAAGTTAGGAAACTAAGAAGTCGGACCGTAAAGATAACGGTTGACAAAAATAAGAGGTATTCAAGTTAAGAAGATATTTCGGGCAAGAAGAAGATACGTAAACTTTGGCATAAAAACAGGGTTCAACGAACGCTAAAGAGAAGGAGAGGAGAACAGCAACGGCATAATGAAAGGGTTACCGCTTAACCAAACACTCCTCAAAACTTATGATCGATATGATAAGGTTACATCACTAAGGTGCTCAACAAAGCCCCAAAAGTCTACCAAATCATAGGACTAACAAGGACTCCACAATGGTAGGTATTCCTCAACTCAATTGGTTCTAAGAGCCAAAATCAATTCACCACACAAATTCATTTGTTACCATCCATGTCCCAAAGTATCTCCTTTACAATTCTCGTCATTGAACTTCACTTACTATGTCATCCCCAAGTACCATGGCTTGTTTACTCCATCATCTCACTGCTTAATACTTCTAGTCTCCGATACCATAAATTAGAATCACATCTTTGAACTCACGAACTACATTGAACAACATTCCACCAAAATTCCCAAATTCAGATATGATTAATAAGGTCAACCACGTGTTCTCAAATTTCGAAAGGTCAACAAGGCTACTCTATTCTAGATTTGGTTAACTCCAAAGGTTTAACAAACTAACTAATTCCAAAGTACGATACCAATCCATTAGACAACGTCCATGTCCTATTGTATTCCTTTCAAGGCCTACCAAGATTGGGGCTAACTATCATTCCTTTAATTCTCCACAAGAAACATCGAGACTCTCAAATGAAGTAGCTTAGGTTCATTTCAACTTATGTGCTAAGGTAGTACCCACGCTCAATCACCTATAACAAACAAGCTCTCAAAAGACATAAATCCCAAGGTGTTTCTCAACTCACTAGACTCTCACATCAAACACAACTAACAAGACTAACCAAAGGGTCCCAAGTTATCTTCTCATATACAACTCAAACCTTAAACAATCAATTTCTCAACTCGTCCACGCCCTCTAATGATACATTCACTCACCCCAACGTACGAGGCTCAGTTAAAAACATTCTCTCAAAACCGGGTTCTCTTGAACAAGGGGACTATCCTGCGGAATAAAAGGAAGGTGTCCACAAGGACTCTTATTATAAGAAGAAAACGAACCAAGGATGAATCGGGAGAAAGAATAGAAGAGTAGTTACCAAGGCGAGAGAAGATGAATTAGAAAGACGAATAAATAACGAGATTGGAAGATTAAGGTAAAATACACTGAATACGAAAAGAAGTATCGAGAAAGTGGAAGCATTCTTCATTTGGCATAACCAATCTTCAACATTCGGCAACGGCCACTCAATCTTGGTCACCAACGAGTAAGATCACGGTCGTAGCTTCAACGACACGAAAATTAATAACTAACAATTAACAAACCCAGCTGGTAAGATTGCATTATCTACGTTTCTTGGAGAGCCATCTTGCAAAATAGAACATTGGTTAGAACCTAACAAATAGCAATCACAAACAGACTACCACATAAAATCCTAACTCTACCCATCCTACCCATCTCTCAAGTTTATTATTTAAAGGTCAAGTGATTTTAAGTGGGGTGCACAAACGTGCGTCGGGAGCAACAAGCTCTGATACCAACTGTGACACCCTTATAAATAGCGTTAATTAAACACGTAAATTCTACAGAAAAATTGACAGGATATGTTTGTAATTGGTTCAACTAGACAAAACCTGTAATTTTAAAAACTTTTCTAAACCATTCACAAACATCTCCAAGAGGAGGGTGCCAAAACCTGTAAATACTAACAAACTAATTTACATAACTATGCTAAAGGCAAGAAAATATAGAGATACAAACCAAAGTAAAAGAGGGAGACATATGTCCCTTCAAAATATATACACAACCAAAAGTTTAAAGGTTTCTACCAAATATAACCAAACTAAGTCCAAGGTTCTTTTGCTCACTAGCTCGTCTGTGTACCCCATCTAATCATCTTCAACCTGTCAAACGCATTTTATACAAACACGAAAGCCACAATTCAGTGGGGAGTAACTTCGAGTCCTCCCAGCCACGAAATGTCATATTTAATGTAACATGTAGTGTAACATGTAAACAACATCATAAATCAATTAACTATCGAGTATTCTAACATATGACCACTAAACTGACCAAATTAAACTATCATGTGAAACATATAACAAATAGTAATCCAAACTTTATCAATTGTAACCGGCTTACATCTCACCTATTACAATTCATAAAATCACCATACAAGAAAGGGCAATATATCAAAGACAGGCATAAGTTCTTAGCACCGTCAATAGTCACTCTGTAACTCGAGTCTATACCACGAGGTAGGGAAGGTAATCGAACCGGTATCTTGGCTCAGAGGTTCTATCAAAACATGGCCAAGACACAACACAACCCTAGCCTAAAATCTGCGCAGACCTAGACATGCGGATACACACCACCGCACCCAAGACCCACAATTTTTCTAAAACAAAGTGAGTACCCTAAGGAGTCCACCAAAGGGTTGGCTAGTACTTAAGCTGTCCACTTACTATCAAAATAAGTAACGAGGTCATGTCCCAACTTGGATATAATCCCACCAAGTCAGGAACACAAAGGCTATTAAGCAGTGAACATATACTCGTCAAAGACTATAAAGACCTATCTATGACAAACACAACAACCTGCAAGAAATATTCAATACCCATTCCAATTCTAGCAATTTTAACAATATTAAAGGTTTCAGGCAATCTAAGGCCGTTTTTACAATATAAGAACCTATTAAATTCAACCAACATCACATGTGAACTAAAAACTTAATAAATGGCCTAAAACAAGAAAAAGGCCGATTATCCAATTCATACAAAATTTCATCCAACCGAATTTTTACCCGCAACCCCAGTCCTGCGACAGGTACGGGTTAAATTGCGGCTGACCAATCACACAATTGACTGATATCGAATCAGTCAAAGGGACTAAGGCTCAGTTTTCGGCACAATCATCAAAACATTGCAATTAATGCTATAAAATTCACTTTGAGCCTATTCATTACAATTTCATTTTATAATCTATCCTAACATGTGCAACAACCAATATAAACATAATTTTTACCATCAACATGTTATTTACTACTAACCTTATTCATTTCCTAAGACTACCCACATGTTACTTTTACTAAACATATCATTAATAAACCCGAAACTACAAGTAATGCATGAAAATCCGAGAAACAAGAAACGGACCAACCCGGGCCAACCCCAAGGCAGCCGTGGGCCTGCCTGGGCCTGTCGGGCCTGCTGGCCGCCACCCGCATCCCTCCATTTCTCCATTTTTGTTCAGTTTAACGTCGTCTGAAACATCAATTAATCATTCCTATACTAATATGTTAACTTAAACTAACAAAAGACAAGCATTAGACATGCATGCAACCCATTTTATCATGTGAAAATTTACTACTCAAACAAAAATCACAAAAACATACAAAAAGCAAAGAATGTGACGATTATTCGTCGAGTAACTCGAAATATGTTACCTTAAGCTAGAAAATGAGCAATTAGCACCTTGAAAACCAAACCCTAACATACAACTAGCCACTATCTTCAACAATATACGAGTCCCCAAACTCGTCTTCCAAATCTTCACCTAAATAAACAATAAAAACACAATAATAAGTATAAAAACCGAAATATGCCCAAATTCGTCTTAAATCAACATCAAGAAAACTGAAATTAAAACATACAAGGAGGTAGATCTCGAAGAGAGGATTCCGAAAATATAAATCTTGCGAAAATCCGTCAAGAAATGAAGAAATTATGATGAATTTAGCTTGGATTAAGATGAAAATGGTGGTTTTTGGTAGAAGGGTCAAGGAGATGGAGTTAGGTGAGAAAAATCAGAAAAAAGGAAGGGGAAAAGGAGGTGCCGCGGGAAAGGAAAGGAAAGGAGGAAGGGAGCGGGTTTTAGTCGGGATTTTACGAGTCGGTTTTGGCTCGTTTCGATAATAATTAGAACCGCTTGTCAATTCAAAATTCCGACAAGACGAAAGTTCTTAAACACGAGATTACAAGAAAATTGAGTACTCATATGACCCATTTCCAAAATCGTTTGCCCCATTTTCAAAAGAGTTGTCATATTTCCCCGATATGCCCTTATTTCGAAATAAAAAGTTTTTACACGGTTTAAACTATTTTTAAACATTTCGAAACTATCAAAATAAATACTTTACTTCAAAATATAATAAAATTATATTTCTTTGAATTATTATTACTTCAAATACATTAATATCAAATTTTACTTGATTAATAAATTAGTTCCGCAATATAATAACGGCCCGAAATTACGGGGTGTTACATTTGCGGTAATGAAAGAAAGAACTTGCGGATCTAGTGTGCGTGTACGTAACGAGTGCGGATCGTGAGTGATGCTTCCGGGAGATAAGTGCCTTACATAGAGAGGTATGTTGTTTGGCAGTAATAATGAAGAGTGGGTATGGTGATTTGCTACGAGTTTATGGTATAGGTTAGGTGCTGTGCCGAATGAGTTGAGGAATGAGAAATGTTTATGTATGGGAGCCTTGGATATAAGAATGGTGAGTGTTTGGTTTATAGACGGTTATCTTTGACATGTGGTGGTACAGAGTGTAATGAGATATAGATATGGTTTGGTATTAGTGAGTTACAAGGACGTAACATTTGTCTTAAGAGGAGTAGGATGCGATAAAACAGATTTTGATGGTTGTACATATGGTAATATATATTCGGAAGATGAGTCTTGATGTAGAATAAAAGATCGATTCGTGTTGTGGGTGATTTTATTAAAGGTCATGACCGTGCTTGTAGTAGCGTGATGTTTAGGAGTGTGAGAATATTTCACTAGTGTTGACAGTTGGATGATGAGGTTACGAGTGCGAGTAAACTTCGAGGACGAAGTTCCTTTTAAGGGTGGTAGAATGTAACATTCCGTTTGATGTCTATGAGTGTCTTGGTATTGGATTTGATAGTTGATGATATTATGGAGCTAGCAGCATTAGAGGATGGTAGTTGGTTATGTATGGAGTTGGTGTCGTGAGAGATATATATATGGTAGATACGATATAGTGAGTCATGTTGTGGAAGTAAACATAGTTGGTGGAGTGGGTGTTAAGAGTTCATGTTCTATGTTCGGTCGAGTTCTTGAGTCCTTAGCTAAGTTGTTGTGTCTTGGTCGAGTCGAAGATGGTTGTTTTTATGTATGGGTTGAACTTCGGGGACGAAGTTCTTTTTAAGGAGGGAAGACCGTAATACTCCGTATTTATGAGTCTTTGGGTACTCTATCGAGTAGGCCTTACTCGTCGAGTAAGGGTAAGTTGCGTTTTAGAAAAGTTTCGACTGTTGGGTACTCGATCGAGTAGTCGGGGCACTCGATCGAGTAGAGGGTACTCGATCGAGTACCTCGGTACTCGATCGAGTAGCCGGTTTTACGGGGAGTTTTCTCGGGTTTTGTTAATTATGCGATTAAGGTATATAAGCTTTGTCGTCATTATTCTAAATCACTTTTGCAAAACCTAAATTACTGTTTAAGAGAGAAAGCAAGCAAGTTCTTCATCCTAATCGCATAATTAGCAATCCCCGGGTTTGGAAGGTCAGTTCTCGTCGTTGGTTATACCGTTGAGTTCCTTGCGTCGAGGGTAAGATCTATGTACCCTTTTTATTGTCTTTCCTTTGATTTGGTTAAACCCTAATTTAGAGATTTGGGGGTTTATGTGTAGTATGTGATTTGGTAGCCTTTATATGTTGTATGATAGGAGGAGGGTTCATAGAGGAAGCTTTTTTATTCAAAGAAGAGAGACCGTCGATTGTGCTTACCGGGTAGGATTTCCTACTCAGTATTAGTCCCATAATGGGATATTGGTTGATGTGTTGTGGTTGATTGAATAATATAGTAATTGTATTGTGACGGTTGTGATTGTGATTGTGATTGTGATTGCTGTCTGTGGTTCTCGAGGCGTGTCCTCGGCTGAGTGGGGTCACTTGCGGGAGTGGCTTCACGCCCTAGTTTCGCCTTCTGTGGAACCCGCCACAGAAGGGATGTGCACATTAATGGACAGGGTTATCGCTCACTATGTGGAGCGGGGATTTGGTGGGTACGGCTACGGTCCCCCACTCGGGTGGTGGTCCAAAGGACGGTCGGTGATTGAGATGATTGGAATTGGTTGTGTGTGTGTGATTAAAGGCATCCTTTTTATCTTGTTGTTGATATATATATTTTAATTGTGTGATTAGTACTGACCCGTTTAAATGTTTTAAAAACTGTGGTGATCCATTCGGGGGTGGTGAGCAGCGATTTATGCGGTATATCTTGGATATGCGTGGGATCTAGCTGGGGTTGGAGTCATCACATATCAGAGTCTTTAGTCTTCCGCTGTGTTTGTTAGGACAGTTCCTTTCAGTTGGTTTATAGTTTGAGAGCAGTTGTATTTTGCTTACAGTGGGTTTTGTTATGTAATCACTTAACTTGTTTAATAAAGTATGTTTCTTCATTGTCTTATGATTATCATGCCTCGGGTAACCGAGATGGTGGCATCCTTATACCTGAGTGGTCCTGGTAAGGCACTTGGAATATGGGGTGTTACAAGACTAAACAAACGAATGAAGAGTAGTCTTCATGAAATTAAATTTTGCTTCTCTTAGCAAAGACTCATTGAAATGAGAGGGAGCATTCTCTTAAACCGTTAAGAAAAGGATAAGGTTCTAAGAAGTAAAATTAGAATGGAATTGATACAAGGTAATGTTAAAAGTAACGTGATTGAGAATAACGATACTAAACCTATCAATCCCGACCGATAAAGTTTCCATTGTCTTAAATGTTGGACACTAGAAAGGAAACTACCCCAAATTATTGAAGAATCAACAAGTTAGTTGTGGGACATCTAATGGGACCTTCTTCTTTAAATGTTTATTTGATTAACATAAATTTTGCTAGTACTACTGCGTCAATATTATAAACCAGTGGTGGTTTTCATCATTGTACTTGATACATAGGATGATTAGAATATGACGACTAGCAACAATGATGTTGAGAGATAGAGTCATTGTATAGTCAATCTAGTTTTTGAGTTTAAAGTTGTACTTAATTGTGACTATTAAGTGCATAAACTCCAAATAAGAATATAAACTTGTTAAGATACAAAAGAGGTTTCACTTTTGTGACCCTATACACCATGATTTGATGTGTGGCTAGCCCATTATCAAGGTGATTATATTCTAAACCAAACTAGAATGATATATCATGAAGATGATGCAAGACTCAAATTGGTAACCCAAGATTAAACCTTAGTTTCTAGAATGATGAACGCAAAGAGTTATCGAGTACTCTTGAAATCATTAGATATTATGGTATATGCGTATCTTGTATTCAAAGCAAGATGTCTCGTGCCTTTTGGTTAAAAGGAGATCGAGGTTGTAAATCATTTATCCATAATAAGTTGATCATTTTCTTTTACCAACGATTTAAGTTGACGCTAATGTGTTCACTTAATAAGGTAAATAGAGAAATCTTTGAAGAAGTTCAAAGAGTTCAAGGAATCACGATTTAATCGCGATGGGATTATCAAAGTGAAGACTTTTATATAAGCCAAAAGAAATGTGATATAGTATCACAAGTTAATCTCTCTTAACACACATTATGGGATAATGTGTGATTGGATAAGAATTCAAACGCTATTCGATATGGTTTGGACTTCAATCAAGTTACGTTGAGTTACTTGATCCTTTTGGGGATTTTATCGTTTTGTCTAAATTATTTTTCCACTAAATCTAAAACAAATCATATGAGATATGAAATGGTAGGGTACCATGTATGTAAGTTTTTCAAAAGAAACGAATGCTCATCTTTCCTTACTATAATCACGAGTACAACGGGATCGTGGCTCGTGAAGCTGTCTTTCGAGAATACAGGTTTATTTCTAGAAGACAGAGTGGGAGAAATTATTCAAGAGCCACAAAGAATGTTATGTCGCAAGAAACTGGTCTTTCTTGGCTACATGAGACGTTTTGTGCAAGACATTGTTTCTTCAAAACCTAGGAGGTTAAAGTCATCACTTGTTGAAGATGATGAATTCATGCTACAACTACTTTTAAGAAAGTTAAGAGCTTATAACTTACAGAAGAAATTGTTTGATTCAAGTTGATTACTTCTAGAAGGTAATGAACATATGACTTACATAAGAGTGTTTAAAGTCACAACTCAATACAAGGCTTAGAGCCATGAAAATCCGAAATAAAAGGCTTGATTAGTAACAAAGGGTTTTGCACTAATAAAGAGAGATTTCAAAGCTTGATTGGTTGCAAAGGGTTTTGAACTAGTTGAAATGCTTAAGTCTATTTGGATATTCTTAGGGATTGTGTTTCATTATGAGATATATAAAGCGAGTGAATCTAAAACCCACTTCTTCAATTAGAAGGAATGTATTCAATACATGTCTTGAGTTTTATAGATTCTTGCCATCCTAAGATAATGTGAAACTTAAGAGAGGGTCTTAAGTAGGACATCAATGAGTTGGAATCAATGTTTTGATCATGTTATAAAACATTTCTCGATAAGTCGAGAAGTTGTGTTTATACATGAAGTTTAGTGGGAGTTACGGAAATTTTAATTAGTCTGATATGTGGATGACATATTGATCATTGAGAATGATTTAAGACTTTTGGAGTAATATAATACATCTTTAATATCCAGATTTATGAAGATAAATCAACATGATATTAGCGTCAAATAAGAAGTATTATGTTGATAAGATTCATGACTAAGTTCAATCGAGTTGAACATATCTGATTGATTCCATTTGCTTCCGCTGCCGGATCAATTAAATGAGTAATGATGTATAACACTTCATATACTTTGAGTATGATGAATTGTTTTCAAAATCGAATTTAAGTAATATTTACCAAGTAAGCCATAAAGATTACCCTTAATTACTTGCAGAAGCAGTAAGGAAGTAAAGCAAAGTGTTTATGATGCAATTTTTGTGTAAGGGTGTTACACAAATGACAATTGACAATTGAGATTGCACATGGTTTCCGACAAAACCATAATCAAAACACATCAGGATGGTTAAAATACCATTGTGGTTATGTTATTTAAGAAATAGATTTTCTAGAATCGTTCTAGGCAATAAAGAACAATGAGAAATATTTACAACGGAAATTGAGTATACTTGCAATCATGAGATGTGCAAGAAGGATGAGTCCTGCACACATGTGAAAACAGTGGGAGCTATTTTAAGGCTAGAGGGCCTATATCTTGATTGGATCTCGACACGTACTCAGAAAGTTTTGTAATGCAAATGTATACATTACAAAGGAAAACGAGGATGTAGTAAGGTTGAGTAAGGTACAAGAAGTTGATAAAACCTACTAACAAAAGCCTTCTCATAGGCTTAACATGATGAGTCATGTCATTTCAATTGAATTGAGATGAACAACTACATTCAAGGTCAAACTGGATTATAGAATATGAAGTAGTAATCAAGTATTGACTACTCATATGATAATCACATTTATCGTTCAAGTTTTTAAATCTGAAAACTCCTTTATACTTTGTTACATCCAAACGGGTTGTAGAGACAACGTTGAACCCCGTTAAAGTGAACCTGGATTAACATGGTATTCGCCCATAGTCACTTGTATGAGGTGACGTCTCGAAGTGACTAGAGTGTGATGCGATTGATGGCAAGTTCAAGTGCCATAGAGTCATGTGAGATAACTAGTCGATCACATAGGCAGACTATTAGGAACACTTTGTCGGGCAGTGACCGCTTATAGAGTTCTGGGAAATTTATAAAGCCTAGTCGTGGCGAGAGCTACTATAGTATTCTAATGAGTCGATTCTTTTGACTAAAGACTGTTTGCCTAAGGTGGCACAGTTTCAGATTAGCTTTGATTTATGTTACTACGACCTTCGTAAATGGGGTCAAATGGGCATATTTTGGGTTATGATGGCTGTGGCTAGTCGAAGGGATTATATGCGATAGGAATTGTCCACCCTTTTGTCAGAGTTAAAACAATATCTCAGGGCCACTCGAGGAGTAATGAACTGGAAATGCGTGGCCACTCTCGGATGGTATCTATGGTAGATAACTCCGGTCAATCAGTTATTTTCCAGATCGAGGAAACCACTATCGATATGATCACTTGCAAGTACGACCCGAAAGACACCTTGCATTGAGTGGAAGATAGTAATAGGACAAGAGAATTGGTGACGCACACTTGTCGAGGACAAGTGGAAGATTGTTGGAGTAAGTGTCCCCGACAATAATGCGATCACAATTGTCGATCATATTGATCACATGTTTAAATCTCATTTTAAGAATACGTAAGGGATGATTCATTTTTATAGTCAACTGACCAACATTAATCGGTAACGATTGGCTTGCTAGAGTTTGACGTTACAGTCGTGGGACGGTGGTGGTTAGTTGATCCCTTAAGGTCACACCTAAAGGATGATGCCCTTATCTATAAAGTTGATTAATTGTATGAAGATGCAAGTTGATCAATTCCTTAAAATTGAACAATTCGATTTGTGAGAGAGATAATAATATTATCTTATTGTAATGGGATTAAATAAGATTTATTTTAGTAATAAAATGCTTTGTTACTAAAATTGTTCATTGTTTGAGAAACAATAGAGATAAGAATGAATGGTTAATTATAATTACAAGATGTTGTGAATTATAATTTTATGACCCATTTTATTTATGTGATCAAGTATCACTAGTCAATTTCTTGTATGTAATTTAATTAATTTGTAAAATGATATTTATGGGATAAATATGCATTAAATTAATTAATAACATGTAATATATTACATGAGACATATTGTGTGACAAATGACAAATTGACAAAATAAAATGGTAGTCCATATTATGGAGGGTGGACCGAATTTAGAGGAGTATGTAGTGGGTTGTGCTTATATTATTTTATGTGATAGAATTAAATAATAAGCCTACACTAAACTAGCCTTTCATACCTAAGTTTTTGAGAAGAACAAAAGGAAAAGTGAAGGACCATATATTGGTCCTCCAAAGCCCCAAAACTGGTGACCATATACAAGACATGAAAATGTTTTGTTCTTTAATTCATCTCTCTATGCATGTTCATAATTTTGCATGCATATTCTCTCTCACATGTTCATCTTTCTCCTTCATCAAAACATGAATTTTTGATTGAAATTGTTCATAGAGATTACTAAAATTATTAATGTAATATATGAGTGCTAGTAATCATTTTTAAGGAAAACTACTAAACTAATATCTAGCTAATATTATTTAGTGGGGATAAGTGATAATCTTGGGTGCAATCAAGAGGAGAATCTCTACTTTGGGATTTTTGAATGTTCATCCATTATTGGAAAGCTCAAGAACTAACAAGAAGGAGATCTTGTTGGTGCCCATATGATGACCGAAATTTTAGATAGTGGGAAATCGATTTTCTTATCTCTTCTTATTTTGTTTGCATGCATAAGATCTAATTTAATTTTATGACTAAATTAATTTGTAACATATAAGAATATGTTGTATAATGAGATATAGATTTCCTACAAAATTTGCCGATTGAATGTTCACCGACCGAACTACCTTCTCCCACTCTCCGAAGAGACCGAGTACATCATTCAACACCAAGGGGCCGAAGTTGCCGAGCCCTCCTCCTCCATTATCACCCCACCTTACCCATTTGAATTCCACGAGTTCAACCCCAAAGATGCCGAGACGGGAAATGATTACTTGACTCTACTCATGAGGGAAATGCATAAACAAGCTTACAATGATAGAGTAGATGCTTACAAGGCCCAATATCCGCCCCTCCTACATCTAGCTAGGCAATGACTTCTTGATCCATCTTATCCTTTGCCTAGTTGGGCGGATAGGGGAGTATTCTTTCCTAGCACTTCTAGTGGTGGAAGACCGGGTGGATAGGAGATGGTTGTTGATGAGGGTGGTGACCAAGAAGGAGAAGAAGAAGAAGTTCAAGAGGAAAGTGAGGAAGAACAAGGGAGTGAAAGTGAGAGTGGACATGATTCCACATCTATGGAGGTTGATGATGCCTCAAGTGAGGAAGAAGATGATGATGATGATACGATGGGTGAGGATTAGCAAACTTTTGGAGGCTCCTACATTCTTACACCTCTCTTATGGTTTGTCTACTTCTCTTGTTTTTATTTTATCTTGATCATTTTGTGGAGTCCTAGCAACATTGGAGGACTAACACCTTGGCTTCATTAAGGTGTTCATTTTTATTGTTCCCAACTTGTAAAATCCAATATGACAATTTTTTAGTTTCATGCATTGCATTCCATGTGCATGAACTCCCCCGTAATTCTTGACATTAGAAATAATGTCTATTTAGATTTGGGCAAGTCCATGAATATGCATTGGAAGCTAATCTAAATTATGCTCTCCGCCATAACAAAAACACATGCATCATGTAGGGTAGTTTAATGTAGTTTGCATTTAGTTTAGAAATCATGCATATTCATTGCATAATTTCCTATCGTATTGGCCATTGAGGACAATTTCCATACTAGTGTGGCGATGGAAAATTCTAACTTGACTTTTATTCAAAATCCAAAAAAATTAAAAAAATTTCGAAAAATCCAAAAAAATTGAAAAATTGAAAATTCAAAAACATGTTCATTTCCTTTGTAGTGTAGTCTTGTATATATTGTGTTTGTTCATCCTTATTCACATTGATTGACTACGCCACATCCGAGACATGAGGATATTGAAGACCGCATGGTATGATCTTTCCAATCTCCTTTTTCCTCTTTATGTTAA
The DNA here is from genome assembly GCF_048544455.1 of Silene latifolia. Taxonomy (NCBI): domain Eukaryota; kingdom Viridiplantae; phylum Streptophyta; class Magnoliopsida; order Caryophyllales; family Caryophyllaceae; genus Silene; species Silene latifolia. Next base: position 93,559,920 of record NC_133533.1, read on the forward strand.
TGACTATGTGGCTTTATTTTGATTGATGCGGTATAAACAATGTGAATCTAGGACTTGCATTTAGATTATATGACATACTAGTTGGTAGAAGCATATGCATTAGGTTGTATAAATGTTAGTTGCATCATGGCATATAGTTTCCATTTAGGAAAATTTTTGCGAAACCGTCTATTTGGAAAGCTTGACAAGTGTACATAGGCCCTAGTAGATGCTTTTTCTTCTTAAGATTTGCTTGTTAGAATATTTGTAAAACACCCTAAGATGTGTCATGCTAGTATCCTTTGACTCATGGATTAAGGCCTAGTCAAGAGTACCTTGTGGTGTGATAACTCTTTGGCTACCGTTTACTCCAAGGTGACCCTTCAAACCATGAAACCATGAAACCATCATTCATCCATGTTCTACCATATTTTCGTCATCAAATGGAATGGGCACAAAAATTATTCAAAAATTTGAGTTCAAGAATTGAAATGAAATGTCAAAAAGTTTGCAATTGCATCAAATGAAAAGAGGAGCAAAAATAGACTCCTCAAGCTTCAAATATACGCACCCTCCCAACAAATCGGGTGACTTTTAAAATGTACAAAAAAAAATGCAAAGAAAAGTTGAAAATTGTCAAGTGTTAAAATGCCAAACATTAAAAGAAATGGCAAAGAAGTGTTCTCAAATGTCAAATGCCACAAACTGGGGGGAAAAACAACAACAAAAGCAAACTCCCACATAAAACTCAAAGACTATTGATCCCTTTATCCGTCATATCCATTTTTGTGCATGGTAGAGAGGGGATGACCCTTCTTCTTGTCTTAGCAAGAAGGGGAATTCCGCGATCCTCCAGTGTTTCTAACACTATAGGGAGTCTACTCTTGACAAAAGCATTTAACGATTGAGGACAAAAGTACCCTAGCTTGACACAACTTGGAGGTGATTTATTGGTATCCTTCTAGGCTTAGTAGTTTGAAGAAACCATATCTATGAAGGAGTGTGTACCCTTGAATTGCTTCCCCTTTGGATAATTTCCACCACTTAGATGAGGAAAGTGGCTATTCGTTTTGTAGATGCATCCATTATTTGATTTTATGTGCTTTAATGATTGGATGTGTCGCCATTTTGGCAAGACCCACCTTAGCTTGCAAGAAGGCATCCTACCTCATGCTTGTCTTGTTGTGAGTTGAAGGGGCGGAGTGAGACCCGCTAACTGTCTCACATCGGCTATATTAGTAGGTTAGTTTAAATAAGGGTCCTAGTTTTGTCACCTCTTTACTCAGGACGAGCAAAGGTTCGGTTTGGGGATATTTGATGTGACCAATATTTGAGCATATTTAGTCCCCGAATTAGCCGCGTTCCTATGCTTTTTAGTGCATATTTTGGACATTTACTATCTTTAGTCCTTTGTTTTGCATATTCTTTGAGGTTTTGTTTCCTTGATAGGAGAGGAGTGCAAACCTTGCATTTTCATGGCAAAATAGAGCTATATTGATTGAATCCAATGACCAAGCATCAAAGTGAAGAAAAGACTAGAAGGCCTTTGTACATAATGTAGTAGATGGGCAATGATGAGGAGGATCCTTGCATCTCCGAAAAGATCATTGAGGATTGGTGGAAGAAGAAAAGAAGGAAAGAAGAAAAATCTTGTTGGACAGGAATCCGCCGGTCAAAGCATCGGGACGCTCGTCCCTCAGCTGCACAATCCGAGCGTCCCACCTGCCTGGCCGCTCGTCCACCGCCTGCACAATCCGCTCGTCCCGACCTTTTGGACGCTCGGATTGTTCTCCAGTTCAGTACGGCTTCTTCTTGTTCTACTCGGGATGCGCATATTGTCGAAAGACTAGCAAAAAGGAGACTCGCATCTTTCTTCGAGAGGAGCATTTCCTCAACTTTTCTTAAGGACTTAATCGTCATTTAAGCCCTTAGTAACCCTAATTTGTGCACCTAATCCCCACTATAAATACCCATTGTACTAATTAGATTATCATGTTCTTCTTATCAATCCTTAGTATAGTTTATATCCTTCTAATCTCTCTTTAATCTTGTAATCAACTTTTCATCAAGTATTAATACAAATCTCATTTCCTTAATTTCTCTATTGTTCATCTTTTATTTTGGGTAATTGAAGATTATTTGGGTTTATTTGGAGGATTGACAACCTTTCAATCATTCATCAAGTACTTCTATTATTCTTTGCTTATTATTTTGGAATCATCATTAGGTATAATTCTCTTAATCCCTTTTTAATTATTGTTAACCATCTTCATTTATTCATCATGTTTTGCTTTGTTAATATGATTGACAACCTTGTTAACATGTTAAACTTGATAATGAGTGAGTAGTTTCCTTAACTAGGGTTAATGTGGAATTAGGGGAAACCAACATGGGGATTGATTCATGCTTAATCTAATATGCTTTCATAATTAATTTGCTTGCTTGTTGTGATTTCAACTTATGCACATGTTATGTTTGATGAAATGCGATCCTATTAATCCTTGCATTTTTTACCCATCACTTATCTTTTCAATGAGACTTGTAAGACATAAACCAACTCGAGTCTCATTAGACCATGCATATTGTTGGATTGGGAGGATTAAGATAGACTTGTAGGTGTTGTACAATCTAATCGATTCGGCTCCGGGACCCAAACCTTCCTAGGGATTGTAAGATATACACTAACTCGATCCCATCACAATAATAATTGCTTGCATCTAGTTGAAAACATGTTTGTATGATCAAATCCCATGAATCCCCTATGAACCCATGACACCTTAGTGCTTTAAATCAATTGTTTACATCTCATTTTAATCATCTTGCTTGTTTACTTCTATTGTCATTTAGCTTAGTGATCTTCTTATCTAAACCCAAATTGTGACACCCCTAGACACCACTACTTGCAATCGAAAATCCTATATCAATACCCGTCCCTTGGGATCCGACCTTTACTTACCACTTTACTAATAGCAGAGTTGTTTGTGAAGTTATAAATATTGTTTTGGTCTAGGTGCTCCTAACGACAAGTAACCGAAATCTAAGCTCAAAGTGGACCGACCATCTTCTTTATATCCTTATGCTAATGATTCTCCTTTCTACTACTCGTTTTCTGTCATTTATACGTGTTTCTTTTTTCTATCCAGTATATATATCTTCTGCTAGACTGGCCAGTTTTAGTGCTGCTGATTTGAAGGCTGAAGTTGCCAACATTTCTGAGCAGTCTAGGAGCCAAGAGGCTACTGGTAGTGGGAGTGATAAGACTCTCAACATTCTAGTCTCTGATGCTCAGGTTCATAAAGAGCCACCTCAGCTGGTGTCTCCTGAAGTCGTCTAGGCGGCCAAAAGGAGAGAAGAAGCTGTTATTACTGAAGAGGTGGAGGAAGAAAGGGAACCTATTCAGGCCCAACCGATTAGGAGTATCAGGGGGAGCCTGCTCAGGTTGGTGATATGGAAGCTGCCCGGACACAGATAAATGACTTTTCTGCCAACATGAGTAGTCAGATGTTATCTGATGATGTTGTTGAGTCTTCTACCTAGGTTGTGGCTCTCTTGTCTTCTCTTATGGCGAATGCTGCTGCTCTTACCTCTTAGGCCAAGAAGGTTGGTTGTAAAGGGTTTATATATTTTTTTTGTATTGCCTTTCAATTTATGTTTGGTCAATAGGTTTTTCTTTTTCCTTTTCAGGGTTTGTATGTTGGGTTGATCAGTGCTTGTCAGCTTCAGAATGCTCGGGCTAAAATTAGCAGCTTGGAGGAGAAGTTGGACAAGGTCAACCATGAGTTGCATCTGTCCAGGGGTAATGAGTCGGTACTTCGGTCCCAGCTTGGGTCAGCCAGGGAGGCGTCTAAGGCTGCTCAAGTTTGTGAGGTGGCAGTAAAAAATGCTGAGAAGGCGGTCAGGAAAGAACTTGAAGATTTAAGAGGGAAACTCGAAGCTGTAAAAGGAGCATTGGTTGCTGAGAAGCAGGCTATGCAAGATCAGATGAAGAAAAATGAAGAGCTTGGTGGTGAAAAGGAGCTGGTGGAGGCTCGGCTCGCTGATGCTGGCCAATATGTTGGAGTAGTGTCTTCCACAATGAGTGAGTTTACATATTAAATCTCGTAAAAAGGAATATCAGGGATTTATTTTTTTTGTCAGCTGGTCATCGTTAATCGGTAATGATTGACTGACTAGAGTTTGACATTAATGTCGTGTGACGGCGGTGATCAGCTGATCCATTTAGGTCACACCGATAGGATGATGCCCAAATGGAAAAACTAATTATTTGTATGAGATACAAATTAATTAAATCCTTGTATTAATTGACTTTTAACAAGTCATGTGAATATATTATTTGATGACGAGTTACGAACTCGGGCTAAGGGGATTTATTATTTCATTATTTGATAATTAATTAATAAATTTATTAATTAATAGTTAATTAATTAAATTTATACGATATATGTATAAGTTTTGAGGTAAAGTTATTTTAATTTACAAAAGGTTGTAAAATTAGCTAAATGGGGTAGTATTGACACGATGTATATTGATAAAATGGTCTCATGATTACTTAATAGTTAAGTAATCATTAGTGGTTAATTTTTATTATTTAACTGTTAAATAATTAAATTAATATTTAATTATGTAAGATAATTAAATATAAGACTTATAAGCATTTGTGGGACAAATGTCGAAAATCAAAATGGACTAAATAAGGTCCATTTGGACCGAAATGAGGTCATTAGAGACCACTTTTGTCAACATTTGGTTGAAAATCACATGTGATGTTCCTCTCAATTGTATACATTTGAGAGGTCTATATATACCCCTTATTTACACATTTGCATGAGATGAAATTTTGGTAAAAAAACCCTCTAATTATCCTCCTTTGGTTGGTTTACTTTGAAGAGAAAAAGGTGTCCATTTTCTTCATCTTCTTCATCATAGCTTGATCAATTTGTTGATCATAAAAATCAAATATAATTCTCAAATAATAATATTCATTATATAATATTATTAGTGTAATAATATTACATAATACAAGGTTTACTACTAGATATATCTAGTTAGTAATTCTAGTAATTTTTGGGCTGATTCTTGAGTGTTACCATAGGAGGTACTCTTCTTTGAGTACTAGAAGTTTTAGTAGGATCATCCAATTGTAATAGCTCGAGAACTACAAAGGTAGGAGACCTTTGTAGTGCTCATATTTTGCCTTATATCAATGTAAGGAAGTTTTGTCTTAAGATGGTTTAATACCATTTTTTATACTTTTATTTGCATGCATGTTGATTTAGACCATTTTAAATTAATTTGTAATTTTAATATCTTAAGATGAGTATTAATATGGTTTAAATAACAAACAAGTGGTATCAGAGCATTGTTAAAAACATGCATGTTGTCTTAAGACGATTTTAGTAATTTATGAGATAAATTAATAAAATAGATATTATGTTATTAAAATTCGTTTTATTACATAATATGGTCTTGCGTGTAAAAAATATGGTCTGAGAATGATATGGGAATTTTTTTTGATTTGTGTTAATTTATTTACTTTTTATGGATTAAAATGGCATAAAATTGGTTTAAAATGCATTAAAATTAATCAAGAGTTAATTAAATTTGGTTGCATGTTAATTTTATGCAGTTTTATTTAGAAATAACCACATGCATGTTCTATTTATGAGATAATTAGATACTTTAAATTAATGTGATCAATTTAGGTTGTTTATTGATTTTTATTTGATAAAAAAATGGTAAATAATGGTTATTTTGCAAATAAATATTGATTTAATTTTTGGGCTGGAAATTTTTGAATTTTTAGCTCCTGGAAAATGTTCCAAAATGTATACAATTTAATTTTAAAGTTGTTTCAATTTTTGTGGTTTGATTTAATATTAAATCGTAAAAATTGTCTGTTTATCGATTAAATTATGAAATCGTTTTAAATAAATTTCAAAACTAAAACTTTCACTTGCATGGCATTTTTGGTGTAAGACCAGAATGTTATTGGCTTTGAAATTTAATTTTCCATAATTTTTTTAATTAAATGGAATTTTTATTTGATAATTGTGAATTATTATTTCATTTTTGTCATAATTGTGTTTTAATTCCCATACAAGTTTAAGATAATTGTTGAGAATAATTATTTTGATATTAGACCAGATTAGTATGATGAGTAAGTCTTAAAATTGTTTTAAGAATTGATTATGAATTTTTATTGGTAAAAATTCAGTCAAGGCAAGCTCAATGATTATTGTTGGTAAGTAAGACGATTTGGCATGTCATAATTTACGTAATGCATTTTTCGTATTCATTTAGATGAATGTTTCTTTTTTAGCATTATAATTATGTAATTTTTTCCTAATATGGCCATAGGTAGAAATTGGTATTTCCCGTAATGTAAGGGAATATCGATTTGTTTTGTAATTAATTGCGATTTCTTATCGCCTAATTTGTAATTAATTAATAGTTTTAATTTTAATTTTATTACAAATTGTATATTAGGGTATTGTTATGTAATATAATTATTAGTAATTAGATGATGCATATAAAGACGGAGTTTTAATGAAGACGGTGTTTTCGGAAAGGCGTTCCGAAATCCTAAAGAAGGAGGGCAATTTATGAAGACTCAAGGGACCAAGGAGTTGGTTTCCGATATGTAATAATTTTAGTTAATTAGAATAACTAGGTGGCCATATTAGGACTTGCTTGTTTACATTTTTTATGCATTCAAGCCAAATCGTGACTACATGTTTTTTTTGTTATCGATTTAATCGTCTAACATTCATTAATATTGTTCACTTAAAAGTGATAGACTATTAAATTGATAACATCTCTCACATTTGTTTAAAATTGAGATTAAGCCTTACCAAATAATAGCACCTATGAATCCCTTTTGCATTAGAGGTAGGTTCGGATCACCGAGGTACACTCTTTTTACGTTGAGTAAGTCGGGTAATAAAGGTAATTACACGTGAAAATTGGTTGGACTCAACGGAATGAATATGGGTTGAATCGGTCCACCGTGCCCATATTTATTCTGGGGCTAAAAGATAGATTTTGAGAAAATCCGTCAACCAAGAGTTCTAGTAGTAGAATCAGTCAAGATGTTGACTCACCAAATTTATATAAATATGGGTTGAATCGGTCCACCGTGCCCGTGTTTATATGAAATTGGATCTTGAAATCGTTTATATAATTCAGTGGGAGATCATTATATAAATGGGAACTTGTTAAAAAGATTTCGGAAGTTAAAATATCTAAAACGATAAATGTTAATCTTTCCTTTAATTCCTTTGTAGTAATCATGATGGCTTCAACTACTCAAACCGTCACAATAGCTAGAGATTCATGGCTTCGTTCGTTCATGGACAAATATGTTTTAAACGCCGACGGTAGAAATTTTAAAGTTTGGGAGGAACAACTACGATTATCGGCTGCAGGAGATGACAAATTACGCTACCTTGTCGATCCCTCTCCCCTTTCGCCTAGTACTAGAGCCACTGCCGATGTAAGGGAGGCTTTTTCAAATTATCAAAAGGAATCCGCTACAATTAAATTTTTTTTTATTTTTTCAATGGATCCTGCTTTACAAAGGCAATGTGTCAAGTTTCGTGATGCACATGATGTATTCTCGAGGCTTTCAACTATATTTTCTCAAGCCCCGAGAATAATTCAATATAACACCGCAGTTCGTTTCTTTGAGGCTAACCTCAAAGATGGTCAACCTGTAAGTTCACACGTACTTAAAATGATTGAGTACGTGTAAACTTTAGAGGGGTTGGGATGTAAAATCCCCGATGAACATGTAGTGGACCGAGTGCTCCACTCTCTCTCTCACGTCAAAGGATTTACCCAATTTAGGGTAAATTATAATATGACAAACATGAGAAACAGTTTACATGAGCTCCATTCTCTGCTTGTACAAGCAGAGAAGGACATGGGATTGAGTGGGAGCACGAGGAAAGATGTGCTTGCGATAAACGTGAAGGGGAAGAAGCAGTTTAAGAGGAATGCACGTAAGAAGCCTGTTCAGGTAGAGGGCAAAGGTAACACAATTTCGAATTGCTCTACCAAGCCTAAACCTATAAAGGGTAATCCTCTTAAATAAACTTGTAATTATTGTAATAACAAGGGACATTGGAGGCGTAATTATACTAAGTACCTGGAAGACATAAAAGCTGGCATTGTGAAGCCAACATGTAATTTCTCAACCGAATCTTTTATGATAGACATAAATTATGCTTCAAATACAACTTGGGTATTAGATACTAGTTCAGGTTCTCACTTGTGTAATCATTTGGAGGGCCTAAAAAGCATAAGAAAGCTAAACAAGGGTGATGTCGATCTCCGAATGGGAAACGGGTCTAAAGTAGCTGTCGTCTCAGTAAGAACTTATGTACTAAGTTTAGCTTTGGGGTTGGAGTTGCATCTTAATAATTGTTATTTTGTACCAACGCTATCTAGAAATATAATATCCGTATCTGTGTTAGACACAGAAGGGTTTTCCTTTGTAATTAAAGACAAGTGTCTTACTTTTTCCCTTAATGGGATTGTATATAGTCAAGCTATTTCAATCAATGGTATTTATATTTTTTATCATTTAGATAATAAAATACTCAAAACAGGTGATCCCGATAAATCTTATTTATGTCATTGTCGATTAGGACACATCAACGAGAAGCGCATTAAAAGACTAGTGTCGACTGGTGTAATTAAACCTTTTGATTTCGAATCATTTGGTACATGCGAATCTTGTCTTCTTGGCAAGATAACTCGTTCACCTTTTCTAGGAAAGGGATCTCGAGCTACTGAGTTGTTGGGTTTAATACATACCGATGTATGCGGTCCAATGATAGTCAGTGCTAGAGGTAATTATTACTATTTCATTACTGTTACCGATGACATGAGTAGATATGGGTATATCTACTTAATGAGTTATAAAAGTGAAGCTTTTGATAAGTTCAAAGAGTTTCCGAATGAAGTAGAAAACCAATTAAATAAGAAGATTAAAGTATTACGATCAGATCGTGGTGGGGAGTATTTAAGCAATGACTTTAGAGATGACCTTACAAACTGTGGTATTGTATCCCAGTTAACTCCTCCTGGCACACCACAATTAAATGGTGTGGCTGAAAGGAGGAATCGAACTTGATTAGATATGCTCCGATCAATGATGAGTCAAACTGAATTACCTAAGTCATTCTGGGGTTTTGCCATTTTATCTGTTGTACGATCACTTAATAAAATTCCCACTAAAGCAACTGACAAAACTCCATATGAGATATTGAAAGGGAAGGTCCCGAATCTGCGATACATGAAAGTATGGGGTTGTGATGCTTATGTCAAGAGCAAGTCTGATGATAAGCTTGCACCTCGTTCTGAAAAATGTATTTTTGTAGGCTACCCTAAGGAAACTTGTGGATATTACTTCTACAATAGTAACGAGAACAAAGTGTTTGTGGCTCGTGAAGCTGTCTTTCTAGAAAAAGAGTTTATTTGTAGAAGACAGAGTGGGAGAAAATTTGAACTTGACGAAGTTCATGAGCCACAAACTGATTTGCAAATACAGGAAGAGGTTCCTTCTACGTCTGAATCAGTTATTGTTCCTTCTGAACCTAGGAGGTCAGAAAGGTTTAGTCGGCAGCCTGATAGATACCTTGGTGTTATCGAGGAAGATGATGACTATGAGGTTTTACTTTTTGAAAGTGATGAACCCAAGACCTAAAAAGCAGCTATTACGAGTTCTGACTCTAAACTATGGCTCGAGGCCATGCAATCCAAAATGGATTCCATGTACGATAATCAGGTATGGGGCTTGGTTGACTTACCTAAAGATGTTCGACCTCTTCAGTGTAAGTGGATATTTAAGATTTAAATCGGCATGGATGAACATAAAGATGTCTACAGAGCTAGTTTGGTTGCAAAAGGTTTCACTCAGGTTCATGGTTTACACTATGATGAAACTTTTGCACCAGTTGCTATGCTTAGATCTGTTCAGATAATGTTAGCGATTGCTGCATTTCATAATTATGAGATATGGCAAATGGATGTCAAAACCGCTTTCTTGAACGGGTATCTGGAAGAGGAAGTGTTCATGACACAACCTGAGGGTTTTGTGGATCTTAAAAATCCTAACAATGTATGCAAACTTAGGAGATCAATTTAAGGTCTTAAGCAAGCGTCAAGGAGTTGGAATTATCGTTTTGATCATGTTATTAAACAGAATGGTTTTTCTCGAAGTGTTGAGGAACCATGTTTATACATGAAGTTTAGTGGGAGTAAAGTTGTTTTCTCACTTCTTTATGTGGACGACATATTACTCATTGGGAATGACGTAGATATGCTTGCTTCTGTCAAGAAGTGGTTAGGAAATCACATCCAAATGAAAGATTTGGGAGAAGCTCAGCACATCTTGGGTATCCGAATCTATAGGGATAGATCCAAAAGGATATTAACATTGAGTCAAGAAGCCTATATCGATAAGATTCTTGATCGATTCAATATGAAAAACTCCAAGAGAGGTTTTCTACCTCTAAGCAGTGGGATTACTTTGAGTAAGTCACAGTGTCCTACGAAACCTAAGGATATTGAACACATGAAATCGATTCCCTATCCTTCCGTAGTTGGATCGATCATGTATGCTATGATGTGTTCTCGTCCTAACGTCTCGTATGCTTTAAGTATGACGAGTCGTTTTCAGAAAACTCCAGGTGAGAGTCACTGGATAGCCGTCAAGAATATTCTGAAGTACATGAGAAGGACTAAAGATTCATTCTTAGTGTTTGCAGGGGAATCTGAATTATGTATAAGAGGTTATACGGATGCCAGTTTCCAAACCAATATCGATGATTTGAAATCCCAGGCTGGTTTTGTATTTTTGTTGAACTGAGGGGCGGTTTCCTGGAGAAGTTTCAAAGAGTCTGTGACTGCTGATTCAACAACGGAAGCTGAGTACATTGCAGCCTCTGAAACTGCAAAGGAAGCTGTTTGGATTAGGCAATTTTTAGAGGGACATAAAGTAGTTCCAACGGTCGAGGATCCTTTCACTTTATATTGTGATAACAGTGGGTCTATTTTTCAAGAAAAAGAGCCCAAGTCTAGTAACAAGTCTAGACATGTAATTAGGAAATTTCATGTAATTAGAGATTTAATAGAATGGAAAGAAATTACAGTTTCTAAGGTTGGGAGAGCTGACAACATCGCTGATCCTTTAACCAAGCCATTGTCTCAATCTAAACATGATAGTCATGTAGTTTCGAAGGGATTGAGACGAATGCCAGAACTGTTGTAAATTATATGATATGTAATAATCAAAATATCGTGTTTATTATTTCATATATGATAATTGCATTTATCGTCATATTCAGTTTTATGTCTGAATTTTATATACTTTGTTTTATCCAAATAGATTGTTGTGACAATGTCGAACTCTATTAAAGTGAACTGGATTAACATTGTATGTTGTCCCTAGTTACTTAATGAGGTGACGCCTCGGACTGACTAGATTGTAAGGCGACAGATGACAGGTTCGACTGTCATATGGTCATAGTGATGACTGGTCGATTACATAGGCAGATTGTGAGACAATTTGTCGGACAGTGATCGTTTATGGAGTCCTTTTGTTGCTAGGTCGTGGCGAGGATTTCTATATTATTCCTTCGAGTCAATTATTTAGACTGGTGACTATTTGTCTGAGTTGGTGCGGTTTTCCGATGGTTTTAGTTTTTGTTTTAGGTCGCACCGTAAAAGGAGGCCGATGAGGATTTAATGGGTCATTGTGATCTGTATCGAATGAAGAAAATAGGTCAACGGGATTGTCCTTTTAAGTCATATTTTATCTCAAGGCCACTCGAGGAGAGATGACCGTGAATGCGTGGCCACGCTGGGATGAGATCTATAGTAGATTATCCGGTCACACAGTCATTCTCCTGTCGAGGAAACCACTTTATGTTATGATCACGTGCAAGAACGACCTCAGAGACATCTTGTATTGAGTGGAAGATATTATTGGACAAGAGAATTGGTAACGCACACTTGTGTCAGACAAGTGGGAGATTGTTGGAGTAGTGTCCTCCACAATGAGTGCGTTTACATATTAAATCTCGTAAAAGGAATATCAGAGATTTATTTTTTTTGTCAGCTGGTCATCGTTAATCGGTAATGATTGGCTGACTAGAGTTTTACATTCCTGTCGTGTGACGGCGGCGATCAGCTGATCCCTTTAGGTCACTCCTATAGGATGATGCCCAAATGGAAAAACTAATTATTTGTATGAGATACAAATTAATTAAATCCTTGTATTAATTGACTTTTAACAAGTCATGTGAATATATTATTTGATGACAAGTTACGAACTCGGGCCAAGGGGATTTATTATTTAATTATTTGATAATTAATTAATAAATTTATTAACTAATAGTTAATTAATTAAATTTATACGATATATATAAAAGTTTTGAGGTAAAGATAATTAGCTATTTTACTTTACAAGAGGTTGTAAAATTAGCTAAATGGGGGTAGTATTGACACAATGTATGTTGATAAAATGGTCTCTTGATTACTTAATAGTTAACTAATCATTAGTGGTTAATTTATATTATTTAACTGTTAAATAATTAAATTAATATTTAATTATGTAAGATAATTAAATATAAGACTTATAAGCATTTGTGGGACAAATGTCGAAAATAAAAATGGACTAAATAAGGTCCATTTGGACCGAAATATATGAGGTCATTAGAGACAACTTTTGTCAAGATTTGGTTGAAAATCACATGTGACGTTCCTCTCAATTGTATACATTTGAGAGGTCTATATATACCCCTTATTTACACATTTGCATGAAATGAAACATTGGTAAAAAAACCTCTAATTATCCTCCTTTGGTTCGTTTACTTTGAAGAGAAAAAGGTGTCCATTTTCTTCATCTTCTTCCTCATATCTTGATCAATTTGTTGATTATAAAAATCAAATATAATTCACAAATAATAATATTCATTATATAATATTATTAGTGTAATAATATTACATAATTCAAGGTTTACTACTACATATATCTAGTTAGTAATTCTAGTAATTTTTGGGTTGATTCTTGGGTGTTACCATAGGAGGTACTTTTCTTTGAGTACTAGAAGTTTTAGGAGGATCATCCAATTGTAATAGCTCAAGAACTACAAAGGTAGGAGACCTTTGTAGTGCCCATATTTTGCCTTATATCAATGGGAAGGAACTTTTGTCTTAAGATGGTTTAATACCATCTTTTATACTTTTATTTGCATGCATGTAGATTTAGACCATTTTAAATTAATTTTTAGTTTTAATATCATAATATGAGTATTAATATGGTCTAAATAACTAACACAATATTTCTTTGACAAAGGTCGGGTTGATGCCATAAGGGATCCTGAGTCTGATAGGGCAAGGTGGGACCCGGATCGGGATGAGACAGCTTTGGATACCAATTATCCTGACTTGGCCAACCTGGGGCATGGATTGGAAGTGGATTCTCCTCCTTCTAAGGAGAAGTGTGATGATCAGGAAATGGTGGAGGGTTGTGGATCAGTTTCTAATTCGAAACCCGTTTAGATTTCAGTTTTTGGTTTGACCCATCTAGGGGGATGTCCTTGGAATGAATATTTATTTCTTTTAAATATTTTCGTATGTAGGTCCCATCCAGAGGGGAAGTCTCTGGATTGAATATTTCTGGTGGTTGGTTAGCTATGTCTGATTGACCATTAAATAATTAGTATTTTGTAATTTTCTGGTATTTGTGTAATCTACGTTTTGGGATGTGTCTGGATAAGGTGTACATGTAGTGTTTGTGTTTGTACTGGATCGGGCCAGTTAATTGACTGGATTAAGCCAGGTTTCTTGTGCTGGATCTGGCCAGGCTCTTTTGCTGGATCTGGCCAGGCTTTTATGTTATGGGTGGGGTTTTTGCTTGTCTGGAGGGCTTACGACGCATGCCTGTCTGGAGGGCTTATGACCCATTTATGACAAACAAATTAGGGAGAGTATTCCCTAGCTTGTGTATTCAAATTGAGCTCAGTATTTTAAGGCCTATTTTGCAACTGAAAGTTGGGTGTTTTTTGCATATGAGTAATGTATAAGCTAGTGGAGTGGCCCTCAATCTTGAAAATTTGTTTAAGTAAAGTGTGAACTAAATGAATGCACTGTGTAAGTAAACAAATATTCAAGATTCTATTTGATAAAAGAAAAAATGAGAATATTAACAAGTAATCAGGCATATAATAAGAAGAAACATGTAGGATATTTATTCATATAGTGGCAAGTATCATACATGTAATTGCATATCAGGCCAGGCAAAAAGGTAAAGTAAAGGTTTTTACCTGGGCTGAGGAGTGCGTTTTATATGTGAAATAATTTTAAGTGTGAAACATTCCAGGCTCTGGGGATCATTTCGCCATCCAGGGTTTGTAGCCTATAAGCGCCCTGACCGACGATTGAGTTGGTCAGGTAGGGACCTTCCCAGGTTGGAGCCAATTTGCCTGGGTTTTTCTCTTTAGTATTTTGAAAAACGTTTCTGAGAACAAGATCTCCTATTCTAAATACTCTGGCTCTAACAGCCTTGTTGTAACTCTTGGCCACTGTTTACTGATAGGCTGACATTCTGATGTTGGCTGCATCTCTTAATTCTTTTGTTATGTCCAGACTATCCTCCATCAGGGGGGCCTTGTCTGCTACTGTGTTCAGGCTACATCTGGCTGATGGAATATCAATCTCTGCTGGGATAACCGCTTCACATTCATAGACCAGGGAGTAAGAGGTTTGGCCTGTGGATGTTTTAGGCGTAGTCTGGTCAGCCCAGAGGACCATGGGGAGTTCTTCAGCCCATCTGCCTTTTCTTCTTTTTTGCTTTTTCTTACTTTGTTGTTGGATTCTGCCTGACCGTTGGCTTTTGGATAGCCTGGTGTGGATGTTACCAGGTTAATATTCCATTGTGCGCAGAAGGCCGCTGTTCTTTTTCCCACGAATTGTGTGCCATTGTCACATACTATTTCTGAGGGTATCCCATATCTACATATGATGTTGTGTTTAATGAATGATATGACATCCTTCTCTTTGACTTGCCTGTATGAATCTACTTCTATCCATTTGGAGAAGTAGTCAGTCATTGCTACCATGAAGATTTTTTGTCCAGGTGCTTGAGGTAATTTTCCTACTATATCCATGCCCCATTTCATGAATGGCCAGGGGCCAGAGATTGAGTATAGTTCCTCAGACGGCTGATGGATGTATGGTCCATGAATTTGGCAGGCTTTGCATTTAGAGCTGAATTCCAGGCAGTCGGCCCTTAGTGTAGGCCAAAAGTAGGCTGTTCTGAGTACCTTGCTTGCTAGACTTCTGCCACCTTTTTGGTTGCCACAGTGTCCTTCCTGAATCTCTAATTGTATCTATTCAGCTTCTTGTGGTTCCAGGCATCTGAGGTATTGTCCTGCCTGCGATTTCTTAAAAAGCACATTGTTAATAATGGTATATGAAGCATCTTTGATTTTAAGTGCCCTGGCATCTTGTTTGTTTAAGGGAAGGATTCCATGTTGGAGCCAATCGTAATTGAGTTTTTTCCATTAGTTGACAACATATATTAGAAATGTTTCATCTTGTTTATTTATTGTAGGTTCCAATAAATGTATGCTGGGAATTTTATCAAAATTAGGGGGACTGAAACTAGATCCGAGGCTGGCTAGGGCATCGGCCTGGGTATTCAAGTCCCTGGGTATTTGATCAATATTGAAATTACAAAATTTACTTTTAAAATTTTGGACTTCTTCTAAATGGAGCATCATTTTTGAGTCCTTTGCGGTATAAACTCCATTTACCTGATTTGAAAGGAGAAGGGAACCAGTACGTAGCTTTAGATTTTTTACACCAAGGTCAATACATACCTTTAACCCTGCTTTTAGGGCTTTATATTCAGCTTCTATTTGGTGACTTCAAATGCACAGCTTATAGCCTGTACTATCTTATCCCCCTGTGGTGATTTTTGTACTACGCCTAGACTAGTTCCCCTCATATTGGCTGCACCATCGACAAACTAGGTCCATTCTAGGTCTGTCTGGTCATTGGTCAGTCTGTTTACTTCTTTTATTAGGTCAGGTTCAAGGGCGGGACTAAAATCAGCCACAAAATCTCTTAATGCTTGTGACTTAATTGATGTCCTGGGTTCAACGGTTATGTTATAAGTGCTGAGCTGGACTGACCATTTGCACATTCGACCGGGCAGTTCTGGTTTTCTAAGTACAGATTTAATATGAAGGTTGGTCTTGACTATTATAGGATGGCTTTCAAAATAGGGTCTTAATTTAGTACAACTCATATTTAAAGCTAAAACATGTTTTTCAAGTAGACCATACCTCATCTCTGCATCTAGTAGACTTTTACTTACGTAATAGACAGGGTGTTGTTGCCCGTCCAGCTCTTTGACCAGGACTGCGCTGACCACAGTCTCAGTGACTGACAAGTATACCGTCAGGGGTTCATCTTTTACTTGTTTTGCCAGCAATGGTGGAGAAGATAGATATGCTTTTTTTGTCTTAAAAGGCTGACTGGTGGTCAGGAGTCCACTGGAAGTCTTTATTTTTTCTGAGTAGGTTGTAAAATGATTTGCACCTTTTTGATGATCTTGAAATGAACCTATTCAGGGCGGCTACTCTTCCTGTTAATTTTTGTATGTCCTTGACCGTTTTTGGTGGTTCCAGCTCTAGGATTGCTTTTATCTGTTCAGGACTGGCTTTTATTTCTCTCTATGTCACCATATAGCTCAAGAACTTGCCTGCAGAGATTCCGAAATGGCAATTTTGTGGATTTAGCTTCATGTCGAATTTTTACAGTATTTGGAATGCCACTTCAAGGTCTTTGACGTGGTCTTCTGCTTTTTTGATTTGACTACCATGTCATCAATGTAGACTTCCATGGTGTCTCCAATTTGATCTTTGAACATCATGTTGACTAATCTTTGATAAGTTACACCTGTATTTTTCAATCTAAAGGGCATGGCAGTATAGTAATATACTCCTCTTTCAGTAATGAAAGCTGTACTTTCCGGATCCAGGGGATGCATCTTTATTTGATTGAATCCGCTTGAAACATCCATGAATGTCAGCATTTCGTGGCCTGTTGTGGCATCCACCATTGCATCAATATGTGGCGGGGGAAATGGATCTTTTGGGTAGGCCTTGTTTAGGTCGGTGTAGTCCACGCAGACTCTTCATTTGCCATTCTTCTTTTGGACATCAACCACATTGGCTAGCCAGTCGGGGTACATTACTTCCCTGATCATTCCCATGTCCAATAGCTTGTCGACCTCTTGATTGATGATTTCATTTCTTTCTGCAACAATTTTTCTTCTTTTTTGCTGTACCGGCTTAAATGATTTTTCAATATTTAAATTATGAGTTAAAATATCAGCATCTATACCAGTCATGTGAAAATGTGACCAAGGAAAACAAGATATCTTAGTTTTGAGAAAGCTGACCAGATTGGGCATGACTGAGTCAGGTGCGTCGGATCCTACAAGTACCTTCCTGTCAGGGTATTCTTGGTCTAGAATGACCTCTCCTGTTTTCATTTGTGATTGGGCTATATATTCATTCCTGACAGGGGACTTAAGTTGCTATACGAGGGACTTACCTGACTTTGAAGGTTTAAAAGACTGATTGTAACATTGCTGAGCTGCTTTCTATTCTCCCCTGATGGTGGTTGTCCCCCATTCAGTCGGTATCTTTACGCATTGGTGATATGTCGATGGGATGGCTTTGACGTTGTGGATCCATGGTCTGCCCAGGATTACGTTGTATGATGATAGACAATCCATTACTCCGAATCTTTCATAGGAAGCCCTACATAGGTTGTCAAGTTAATTTCTCTCAGGGTGTTTTTTGTTTCTCCGCTGAACCCAACCAGGACGCTGGATTTCTTGATGATTTTTTCCTCATCTATTTTCGTGGCTTTAAGGGCGTACAACATCACCAAGTTGATTGAACTGCCTCCGTCTATCAGGATTATTCACACCTTAGCTGTACTAATTTGCATGGTAATCACCAGGCTATTATGGTGCATGTTTGGTACTCCCTGCAAGTCTGAGTCATCAAAGGTAACAGCGGGTAATATTTAGATCTAGAAGGGGTTGAAGTTTAGAATCCCTGGTAATTCTCTTAGCGGCTGAGCTGGTTAAGCCGCAGATTTCTGAGCCTCCGTTTATGAATTTGACTTCATAAATGGGGGGAGGAGGAGGAGGATCCCTGCTGTTTCCTGGATCGTTTTTGCCTGTTCCTTCATCTTTGCCTCTGGACTGTCGAATTATGTCTTTCAGATAGCCTTTCTTTCGGAGGTAAGCCACCTGTTTCCTGAGCTGAATGCATTCTTCTGTGGTGTGTCCAATATCCTGGTGAAAGTCACACCATATTGAAGGATTTTTCCTGGGGTTGTCTGATTGTTTGGGCCATCTAACATTGTCTCCCAGGTTTTCCAGGCGTTTGATCAACCCTGCAGTATTTATAGAGAAGTTATATTCAGGAATAGTTGGTAGGCTAGAGAGATTACCTTTGCATTCCTGTGCCACATTGACTTCAGACCGTTCAGGTCTGGAATAAGGTGCTGATCTGGGGTTGTTTCCTTTTTGGTAGGAGCTTTTCCTGTTGCTGTGGCCATAGCTCTGCTTTCCTCCGGATGAATTTGTTCTGAAATTGAGGTCTTCTTCCAGTATGACATGCTCTAGGGCGATAGACTGTACGGTAGCAAAGGTTGGGCAAGCCTTCTTGGTTAGATTCGCGTAGATGTCACTGTCAAGTAGAACTTCTGCTTGAAAGCTTCTACTGCTGTCTCCTCATCGCATCTGGGGATGGCCACCTTCTCTTTGACAAATCTGGCCAGGAATTCTTTGAGGGGCTCGTCTGAAGCTGCTTAACTCTGAACAAGTTGCTGGGTCTCTTAGCCATGTCTCTACTGCTTGCGAACTGTTGGTTGAAGGCATTGACCAAGTCTGCAAAATTATTGATACTACCATTTGGGAGGTTGATGAACCATTGTAGTGCCGCTCCAGTCATGGTAGTGCCAAGCTTTTACACATGCAAACCTGCCTGAGTTCACTGGGTATTAAAGCTACTAGCATTTTCTACTTGAATATGGCAACATGGTTTTGTGAATCAGAGGTCCCATCATAGGTTCTCATAGATGGAAAGGTGAATTTTTTTGGGGAGATCAATCTTTGCAATTTCATCTGCAAAGGGTGAGTCAGCAAAGCTATCAATTTCCACTTCAGCTACAGGATACGGTACTCTGGGTATATTCTCTATCTTGTTGTGGAGTTTCTGGATTTCCTAGAGCATGGCCATCATTATTGCTGCCTCAGTCTTGCTTGATGCATTGTCAGGGGTGGTGTGTAGATCAGAGGAGGCATCCTTCTCCGGGGTTCCAAAACTGGTGAAATCTATTTGTTTGATGATAGATTAAAATGGAGTTCCTGGTTAAAATCTTGTTTTGGAACCTGAAGCCTGATTCTCCAATTTTTTTTTTCAGGCTGGACTCCGATTCTTTGAGCCTATGATTTCGGCCTCTGCCTGGGCTGCTTTTTCTTGTATTGTTTCTAATTCCTTGATTTTAGCCAGGGCATTAGCTAATTGTTGATCTGGGGGTGAGTTCCACCATTTTCTTGTGTGAATATTAAATGGAAGATGATGAAGATATATTTTTTTTAAGATTGATGAACTAGATGCCCCACGGTGGGCGCCAATTGTTTTAGCAGGATTTTGCTTGAAAGGGTTCGGCCTAATTATTGAGTAAAAGGGTATCTAGTTCTGCAAATTTGGAATAATCAAGATGATAGATGAAGATCGAATATAGATAGTGCTATTGTATTTCTTTTATAAACTGATTACAACTTTTGTATATATGTGTGAATATCCAGGAGAAAATGATGAGAAAAAATATATATCAATTATCTCCTTTACAATTGTTCAATAGTGCTATGTATACTCTACAAAATTTAACGTTGGATGCCATTCAACGTTCTTCTTGACCGTTTGCAACTATTAGCTGAAAAATAGGGCACATACCCTATTTATCCGCTTGACCTAGTTTTCCTCAACAAACTTTGGTTTGTCTCCCTTTGCACGATCTGATATGTGAAGATAAACTACTCTTGGAGTTGGACTTGGTCTTCCATGAAAGTAGGACATGAGCCTTTTGCCTTTATGTCACTGTTTTGCTATTTATCAACTGAGCCTGGCCTGCTCGAGAGTGATGCCAGGTTATTTTACGCTTTCCTTCTCTATCATCAGGCATTTCTTCCAAGGTTTAGTAGCTTACTCACCCTGTAACATTCTTCACATGTCAAACAATTGTCAGATTTGTCCGAACCCAGGTTGCCCCAGTCAGCCTAATTATGTCAGGCTATACTAAGGTCGGTCCAGGCTAATTTGGGCTCAACAAATATAAAAACATGTTTATTTCATTTATAGTAGTATTGTGTATATATTGTGTTTGTCTATCCAATTCACATTGATCGACTACACCACATCCGAGACATTAGGAAATTGAAGACCGCATGGTATGATCTTTCCAATCTCCTTTTTCCTCTTTATGTTAATAACTATGTGGCTTTATTTTGATTGATGCGATATAAACAATGTGAATTTAGGATTGCATTTAGATTATTTGGCATATTAGTTGGTAGAAACATATGCATTAGGTTGTATAAATGTTAGTTGCATCATGGCATATAGTTGCATTTAGGAAGAATTTTTGTGAAAACATCTATTTGGGAAGCTTGACAAGTGTATATAAGGCCCTTGTATATATACTTTTTCTTCTTAAGACTTTGCTTGTTAGAATACTTGTAAAACACCCTAGGATGTGTCATGCTAGTATCCTTTGACCCATGGATTAAGGCCTAGTCAAGAGTACCTTGTGGTTTGATAACTCCTTGGCTACCGTTTATTCCAAGGTAACCCTTGAAACCATGCAACCCTCATCCATATTCCACCACATTTTGTCATCAAAGGGAATGAGCAGAAATTTTTTTCAGAATTTGAGTTCAAGAATTGAAAAGAAAAGTAAAGAAAAAGTTTGCAAATGCATCAAAAGAAAAGAGGAGTAACAAAAATAAAAACTCCTATGCTTCAAATACAAGGCACCCTCGTTACTAATTGGAGTGGTTTTGAAAATGTTCAAAAAGAAATGCAAAAAGTCGAAAAATTGTCAATTGTTGAAAATGCCAAACACCAAAATAAATGGCAAAAGAAATGTTCTCAAAATGTCAAATGCCACAAATTGGAGCGGGGGGGGGTGGGTGGGGACAACAAAAAGCAAACTACCATATGAAAGTCAAAATTCTATTGATCCCTTTTCCATCGTATCCGCTTTTGTGCATGGTAGAGAGGGGACGACCCTTCTTCTTGTGTAGGCAAGAAGGGGAATTCCGCGATCCTCCAGTGTTTTTAACAGCATAGGGAGTCTAATCTTGACGAAAGCATTTAACGATTGAGGATAAAAGTACCCTAGCTTGACATAACTTGGAGGTGATTTATTGGTATCCTTAGATTGCTTCCCCTTTGGATAATTTCCGCCACTTAGATGAGGAAAGTGGCTATTCATTTTTTTAGATGCATCCACTTCTTGTTTTGTATGCTTTAATGCTTGGATGTGTCGCTATTTTGGCAAGCCCCACCTTGCCTTGTGTTTTGGCAGGATTTTTATTGATCTAGAGCGTCCTGCCAGGGATTTATATGTAGGGTGATCTAACTCGAATAACTCGCCTGATTGGTATAATTAAATGTAAAACAAACTAATAAATAATGACACAAGGATTTATACGTGGAAAAACCACGGAATAAGGGAAAAACCACGGGCACCAAGCCGGAGTGATTGTTACTATGATTTCAGGTAGCCTGACAGAGTATTGTTATATTAGGCGTAACAGGCGAATATATTGCTTAAGAATACAAAGAATATGAGTATATGTGATTGTTTTTCAGATGATCCTTCTTGTCTTCTCCTCTTTTCTATTTATAGGTGGTTGCTTCCAATTGTCTTTGTGCCGTTTAGGTTTTCCTGGTAAATAGGGAATGTGCCCTATTTACCCGGAGATGGTTGCCTCTTTCTTAGCCGTTGCCTTGACTGCTTCCTATATCTTTGCTTTCTGGAATTGGTCTTCCTTTTTTGTAGGGAACGTATATAAAACTGCCTGTTTGTTGCCTGCAGTAGCCTGATGCTTTTCCTTTTCAGGCTGCTGGTTATCTTTCGCCTGTCTTCTATTAATTCCTGCTTGGTGCCTATCCGTGTTGAAGTAATGCCTGATTTTAGATATCTTTTGCCTGGAAGTTGTCCTTAGCTGTTGCCTGGCCCGTGCACGATCGTGCAGGATAATTTAGGGCCCAACAATTGCCCCTTATCTGCTTATTCCTTTATTGGGTCTGGCCAGGAATGAGGAGATAAAAATTTGGGCCAGGCAAGTGATTTGTGCAGGGACTTTCTATCGGATTCAGAATTTGTGTTTGATTCAACTTCTTGTAACGGTTACTTGCCATAAATAGAGTAGGTTCACAAAACCCTAGGAGAGTCATGATTAGTCTCTACCACTTGCTTTTCTAGCCGTTTAGGATTTGCGGTTATAAATAGCCTTCCTTTGCCGTTGTTTTCTTCACATTCCAATCTCTAACTTTCTTCTTTCTCTTTCTAAAAAATTCTCCCTTTGCAAAAAATTCATTTCCCAGAAAAAATAACATATGGCTGGTGGTAGGAGAAGGACAGCAGCTCAAAAAGCTCCTGCTGAGGTTGAAAAAGTTCCTGTTGAAGTTGAAATGGCTTCTGCTGTGGTTGAGGGGGTCCCTGATATCATCCCTGAAGATGATGTGGTGGAGATTGTTGCTCCTCCGGAGATCCTGTCCATGTCTTATAAGGGGGTTGAATATTCTCCTAATAAGGCTTTGGCAGTTTCTTTCCATGAGGCCAATCAACTGAAACCTGCTTTTGAGCATTATATAAAGGGCAGGGGCCTCATTCCTCATGGGGCTGAGGTTTGGATTCCTGAGAATGGTCCTGTCAGGGCTAATTGGAGTAGCCCGGGTTGGTTCTGTATTTTTGAGTGGGCTTTCAGGGGTGGTGGTCAACTTCCCCTTTCTCCTTTTATGGCTGAGGTGATTAGGGCTATTAGGGTTCCTCCGTTTCAACTCATGCCAATGGTTTGGAAGATTGTCCATTCTATTGAGCATTTATGTTCTAAGCATAACTTGGTTATTACTCTGGATGACTTTAAGAATGTCTATCACCAAGAGTCATTCTACTTGGGAGGTTTAATTTTCGAGTCGGTCAAAGATGGCTCACCGATCACCAATTTTGATTCAGGGGATGATAAAGGTCCGGCTCAAACTTATATGTTTATCAAGGCCGATTCAATTGCCCCGACCTAGACTATCTCAATTACCCAGCTGTTGAAGGAGGTAATCTTTCTTTCCTGCATAATTTTTTGGTTTGGTAATAGTATTTTTTGGAGAGTTCACTTACTTTGCCCGTGCTTTCTTTTAGTAAATGATTGGGTGAATGATCCTGATGCTGAGGGGTCGGCTGACCGGATAGCAGTGTTTATGGCGTTGCCTGAAGAGGAGAGGGCTTGGCCTGCCTGTCTGGGGCAAGCTGCTATGCCTCGTTTTAAGAAGGCTAAGTTGAGCACTTATAAGCCTGTGAAGAGCACTAAGGTTCCAGGGGCATCTTCGTCAGGGAGTAAGTTCTTTTGCTTGTTTTGTCCTTCTGTTTCCTGTATTGGATTCATGCTTATATTGCTGATTTAGAAACTCGTCGTGCAGCTACCAGGGCTTCTGCCAGAATTGCTAGTTTTGGTCTGTCTTTGGTGAAGGCAGGGGTTTCTCAAATTACAGGGGAGAAGTCAAAGAGCGGTGAGGCAACGGGGAGTGATAGTGCTTTGTTGATTCATGAACTGTGCGGGGGCTCGGTTGGTGTCGCCTGAAAAGATTGTGGATGAAAGTGATCGTCCCGAGAAGAGGAAGAGAGTGGATGAGTCTTTGGGAGGAGTTCATGAGGTCGGGGAGTCGGGCTCGTATGGATGAGGTCCAGGTTGCTAAGGATCAAATTCGTGCTCGGGCTTTTGTGGTTGATGATCCTTATTTCAAGTACCAGGCAGAGGAGGCTTCTGCTCGTGCTTTGGCTGCTATGTATCGTTCCAGGGATTATGCTGCCAACCTGGTTACCATGCTTCAGGAGGTATATATTCTCTGTCTTTGTTTGTTGTGGGTTTTTGTGTGTGTTTTCTTTTTGGTGGCTTAGATGGGTATTTTTCTTTTTGTTCCAGAATGTTAATGATGTGTTGAGGAGTGCCTGTCAATTGGAATCAGTCCATGGTTTGAAGAATTCCTTGGATTGGGAGGTACAAATCTTGAAGAAAGATGCTGACAAGTTTAAAGCTGATTTGGAGGTGTCCAAGGCTGAGAATCATTCGTTGAAGGAGGATAATGAGGCAGGGAAGGCTCGGTTGTTGGTGGAGTCTGCTAAGCTGAAATCTGCTCAGGATGCCTTGAAAGCTCTCCAGGCTAAGTTTGATATTGCCCAAGAAGAATTGAAGGATGAAAAACAGGCTATGCAGGAGTAGTTAAAGGTAAATGAAGAATTGGCTGTAGAGAGGGATGAGGTTCAGGCCAGGTATAAAGATGCTGCACTGTATTTCTTTGGCAAGGGTCGTGTGGATGCTATGAAAGAGCCTGCTGAAGTCAGGCCTTTTTGGAATCCTGATCAAGAATTGGCTGATCTCAATACTACTTATCCTGAGCTTTGTAAGTTGCATGCTGACGAGGAGGTGGACTCTCCTCCATCCAAAGGGAAAAATAGTGATGTTGAAAGGGATGGAGATGAAGAAGAGGAGGCTGCTGAAGAGGGGATTGGCTCTGCTACTGTGTCCAAGGTGGGCTAGTTTGATTTTTTCTGTTTGTGGGATTTTGTGTTGTTTTGGCCGATTCAGGGGGGGATGTTCCCTGAACAAATAATTTAGGATTTGTTTGTTTTTGTTGGCTTTGCCTGGATAAACGGTGTGTTCCTGGGTTGGTTTAAATATATATATCCTTTCCTTTCTTGATTTTCTTGCTGTTTTTGACTGGAATTTTTACTTGTTCATTCATGTGATATTTTTTGTTAGAGTAATGCCTGTCAGGAGGGCTTATGGCCCTCATTCCTGTGTTTATGGGAAATGGTGGCTTTATCTGCCTGTCAGGAGGGCTTTTAAGAATGAGGGTGGTTGCCGGTCAGGAGGGCTTATGGCCCTCAGCCTGTCAGGAGGGCTTCTTTGACAAGTACAATGGTCTATTCCACCTTTGTACTTGTCTTTTTATGTACTAAGCTCAGTTTAATTTTTGGGTCAGGCAGGCAGGTGCCAAATTAGAGCATTTTTAGAAATGCTTTTCAGGTTGGGTGGAGTGGCCCTCAATCCTGAACATTTGTTTAAGCCTAAAGTATATAATAAGTGAAAAGAAGGCGTAAAACAAGTTTTCAGGATTTGAAATAAAGTAAGGTGAGATTAAGAATAACAGGCAAGTAACTTAGCACATAGCAGGTATGAAATAATTTTAAGTGGGAACTTAGCACATAGCAGGTATGGAATTTAGCACATGTATATAGGGTGGGTAGTTTTACCTGCTTCTCAGATATGAAATAGTTTTAAGTGGGAAATGTTCCAAGATCTGGGGATCATTTCTCCTTCCAAAGTTTGTAGCCTGTAAGCTCCTTGTCCCACTATTGAATCAATTAAGTACGGGCCTTCCCATGTAGGGGCTAGTTTGCCTGCATTCTTTTCTCTGGTGTTGGGGAAAACTTTCCTTAGTACCAGGTCTCCTTCTTTGAATACTCTGATGTTGACATTTTTGTTGTAACTTCTGGCTACTGCCTGTTGGTAGGCGGCTATTCTGACTTTGGCTGCATCTCTCAGTTCTTCTGTTAAGAGTAGGTTATCTTGTAATAGGGGCATGTTTTCTTCTATTGTGTTCAGGCTGCTTCTGGTAGTTGGCACATGAATTTCTACTGGTATTACTGCTTCGCAGTCATAGACCAGGGAATATGGTGTTTGGCCTGTGGCTGTTTTGGGTGTGGTCCTGTCAGCCCATAGGACTAGGGGGAGCTCTTCTGCCCATCTTCCTTTTCTTCTTTTCAGCTTTTTCTTCAGGCAACTGATTACTACTTTGTTGCTTGATTCTGCTTGGCCGTTGGCTTTAGGGTAGCCTGGTGTAGATGTGACTAGATTGATATTCCATTGTGCACAGAAATTAGCTGTTCTTCTTCCCACAAATTGTGTTCCATTATCACAGACTATCTCTGAAGGTATTCCATATCTGCATATGATATTCCTTTTGATAAATGATATGACATCTTTTTCTTTGACTTGCCTGTAAGAGTCTGCCTCTATCCATTTGGAAAAGTAGTCAGTCATTGCTAGCATGAAGACTTTTTGTCCAGGTGCCTGAGGTAGCTTCCCTACTATGTCCATGCCCCATTTCATGAATGGCCAGGGGGCTGAGATGGAATGTAGTAGCTCTGATGGTTGATGGATATAAGGGGAGTGGATTTGACAGGCTTCACATTTTGAGCTGTATGCTTTATGCGATCGGCTCTCGGGGTTGGCCCGAAGTAGCTGTCCCGAGAATTTTGCTTGCCAGGCTCCTTCCACCTTTATGATTTCCGCAGTATCCATTATGTATGTCTTCTATGACCTGGCTGGCTTCATTTGGTTCCAGGCAACGTAAGTAAGGTCCAGCCTGAGACTTTTTAAACAAGGTGTTATTTATAATGGTGTAAGTGGATGCTTTGATTTTCAGGGCCCTTGCTTCGTTTTTATTTGTAGGGAGTATCCCCTGTAGGAACCAATCATAGTAAGGTTTAGTCCAGGAATTTGTATCTTCCTGGATAGGGCAAATTTGTTCAGGCCTTTCTATGGTTGGTTCTAGCAGGTGGACGATGGGTATTTTGTCAAACACAGCAGGGCTGAAATTTGATCCCAGGCTGGCTAGGGCATCTGCCTGGGTATTTAAGTCTCTTGGTATTTGGTCAATGTCAAAGGTTCTGAATTTTTTGCAAAGATTTTTGACATATTCCAAATAGAGTATCATCTTTGAATCTTTTGCAGCATATACTCCTTTAATTTGATTGGAAATTAAGAGAGAGTCAGTTTTTACCTTGAGGTTTGCTACACCGAGTTCTATACATACCTTTAATCCAGCAATCAGGGCTTCATATTCAGCCTCATTATTCGTGGCTTTGAACTCACAATTAATAGCCTGTGCAATCAGGTCTCCCTGTGGTGATTTTAGGACTAATCCTAGGCCAGTGCCTTTCATATTTGTTGCTCCATCTACATGGAGAGTCCATTCCTGGTCTGTTTTTTGGGTGTCAAGAAGATTGACCTCTTTTATGAGGTCTGGTTCTAGGGTAGGACTGAATTCAGCCACGAAGTCTGCTAATGCCTGAGATTTAATTGCCGTCCTGGGTTCAAAGGTTATATCATAGGTGCTAATTTGTACTGACCATTTTGCCATTCTGCCTGATAACTCAAGCTTTCTCAGGACAGATTTGATAGGCAAGTTGGTTCTTACAATGATTGGGTGACTTTCAAAATAAGGTCGAAGTTTAGTGCAGGACATTACTAAAGCAAGTACATATTTTTCAAGTAGGCCATACCTGTTTCGCATCTAGGAGACTTTTACTTACATAGTAGACTGGATGCTTTGTTGGCCATCAATTTCTTTGGTCGACTCCACTTCTTTGTTTTGTGATGATAGGTAGACCGTCGGGGTTCTCCTTTGTCACGTTTGGCAAGTAGCGGAGGTGTAGTCAGGTATGTTTTGAGCTCCTGGAAGGCTGACTCGTGTTCAGGCAACCATTTGAATGTTTTGTTCTTCCTGAGTAGGTCATAGAATGCCTTGCATCTTACTGATGATCTGGAAATGAATCTATTCAGGGCTGCAACTCGTCCTGTCAGTTTTTGAATATCTTTGACTGACTTGGGGGATTCCAGTTCTAGTATGGCTCTAATTTGTTCTGGGCTGGCTTCTATTCCTCTTTTGGTCACCATGTACCCCAGGAATTTTCCTGAGGATACCCCAAAATGGCATTTGGATGGGTTGAGTTTCATATTGAAATCTTCTAGGATCTTAAAGGCTGTTTCCAAGTCCCTGACATGATCTTCAGCTTTCTTTGATTTGACTACCATGTCATCAATATAGACTTCCATGGTGTCCCCTATTTGGTCTTTAAACATTGTATTGACCAGGCGTTGGTATGTTGCCCCTGCATTTTTCAGGCCAAAGGGCATTCTTTGTAGCAAAGATATATGCCCCTTTCCGTGATGAATGCAGTATGTTCCTGATCAGATGGGTGCATCTTGATTTGATTGAATCCACTTGAGGCATCCATGAATGTCAGGAGTTCATGTCCTGCTGTAGCATCCACCATTGCGTCTATGTGTGGGAGTGGAAATGGGTCTTTTGGACAGGCTTTATTGAGGTCTGTGTAATCTACACAAACTCTCCACTTGCCATTCTTCTTTTGAACCACCACTACGTTGGCTAGCCAGCTAGGGTACATGACTTCTCTTATCATCCCCATGTCCAATAGTTTGTCTACTTCTTCATTAATGATAGCATGTCTTTCAAATGCAAACTTTCTTCTTTTCTCTGACAGGCTTATAAGACTCATCAACATTTAGTTTATGTGTAATAATATTGGCATCTATTCCGGTCATATCAAAATGTGACCAGGCAAAACATGAAGATTTACTTTTAAGAAAATTTACTAATTCTGGTCTGATATTATCAGGGACATCAGATCCTACCAGTACATGCCTGTCAGGATACTCAGGGTCTAAGATTACTTGATCAGTTTCCATTTTGGTTTCTGCCACATGAGTTGTCCCGAGTGGGTAATCGTAATTGCTAAGCGAGGACTTACCTGCCTTAGAAGGCTTCAGTGACTCGATAACATTCCCGGGCAGATTTTTGTTCACCTTTAATGGTTGCTACTCCCCATTCTGTTGGTATTTTGATGCATTGGTGATAGGTGGAGGGTATGGCCCTTACGTTGTGGATCCATGGTCTTCCCAATATGGCATTGTAGGATGACAGGCAGTCCAGGACTCCAAATCTTTCATATGAAGATACTCCTTCCACATATGTGGGCAGGTGTATTTCTCCTAGTGTGTTTCTTGTTTCTCCACTGAATCCTACTAGGACATTAGACTTCTTTATGATTTGGCTTTCATCAATCTTCATTGCTTTAAGGACATCAAGCATGATCAGGTTTCTTGAGTGCCTCCATCTATCAGGATTCTCATGACTCGTGCAGTCCCTATTTGCATGGTGATGACTAGGCTGTCATGGTGGAGGTCCGAATGCCCCGCATATCGTGTCGTCAAAAGTAATTTGAGGTAAATTGATAGGTTTAAAAGGAGATTTCATTTTTGACTCCCTGGCAATTTTCTTAGCAAACCGAACTGGTCGGGCCACAAATTTCTGATCCTCCATTGATGAATTTGACTTCATAAATGGGTGGTGCAGGGGGTAGGTCACGTTGTTGCCTTTCTGTGTTTCTTCTTGTTCCATCGTCTTCCCTGTTCTTTGTTTGCATCAAGTCTTTCAGGTATCCTTTCTTTAGCAGGTAAGCCACTTGTCTCCGTAATCCCAGGCATTCCTCTGTTGTGTGACCTATGTCCATGTGAAATTCGCACCACCTGGTGGTGTCCTTCCTTAAGTTTGGGGTTGTCGACTTCTTTGGCCACTTGACAATGTCTCCCATATGGTCAAGTCTTTTGATTAATCCTGCAATGTCAACAGAGAAGTTATATTCCTGGACAGGAGGATAGGTATAGGAGTTACCTCGTTGTTCATGTGTATAGTTGACTTCTGATCTGTCAGGTCTTGTGTAGGGAGATGGCCAGAACTGCTTCCTTTGTGGTTAAAGCTTTTTCTTGGTTTTGTCATATCCCGAGTTGTTGTCGCATTATCCGCCTTGTAGCCTTTGTCTTCTTCTAGCCTGATATAGCCTATGGCTAATGCCTGGACATCTTCAAAGGTATGACAGGGGCTTCATGGTCATTTCATCGTAGAAGTCACATCCCGGGGGTAGCCCTTGCACAAAGCTTCAACGGTCTTTCCAACATCACATCTGGGGATTGACACTTTTTCTTTGTTGAATCTTGTCATGTAGGATCGATGGATTCTCCAGGTTTTTGTTTAACCCTATACAGTCACTGGATCTTTTTTCTAGTTCCTCTATGTGTGCAAACCGATGATTGAAAGAATTGACCGGTCAAAAGGACTTGATGCTTCCATTTGGCGAGTTTTATGTACCATTGCAAGGCGAGTCTATTCGAGTTGTTCCAAATCCCTTACACATGCGGACTTGGCGTAGTTCATCGGGAATTGATGCTTTGCCAAAGCATCCTTTGCTTGTAATAGGCAACATGGTTTTGTGGATCAGTGGTTCCATAATAGATTCTCATTGAGGGAATCACAAATTTCTTTAGCGAGTCTATTTTTGCTATTTCATCCACGAAGGGTGAATCAAAGATAGCTTTCTGGATTTGCTTCTTCAATTGGGGTAGGAACTCCTGGGATCTTTTCAAATCTCTCGTGAAGTTTTTGGATTTCCTGGAGCATAGCCATCATAATGGCCGTGTTAGTCTGATCTTGGAGTTCTTGATTTTGGAGTTCTCCTGAGTCCATTTCTTCTCCTGCTTTGGATTTTGATGGAGTTGGAGTACCAATATTGGAGAAGTCAATGTTCCTTATGATGGAGGAGAATGGTGTGCCAGGCTGGACTTTCAACTTTGATCCTGAAGCTTTTTCTCCCAAATTGTATCTTTAGGTGGATTCGATTCTTTCAATTTTGCCACTACGCTTCACTGGATCATTTTTTGTTTCAATTGTTCCATCTCTAACAATCGTTTGTTGTTTGCAGACTAATTGTTGCTCAATGCTATCTCCTGCCATTTTTTCTTAGTTTTTTGTGGTATTTGATGGTGGGCTTTTGATTATTTTTGAGTTAGATGCCCCACGGTGGGCGCCAATTGTTTTGGCAGGATTTTTATTGATCTAGAGCGTCCTGCCAGGGATTTATATGTAGGGTGATCTAACTCGAATAACTCGCCTGATTGGTATAATTAAATGTAAAACAAACTAATAAATAATGACACAAGGATTTATACGTGGAAAAACCCTGGGAATAAGGGAAAAAACCACGGGCACCAAGCCAGGAGTGATTGTTACTATGATTTCAGGTAGCCTAACAGAGTATTGTTATATTAGGCGTAACAGGCGAATATATTGCTTAAGAATACAAAGAATATGAGTATATGTGATTGTTTTTCAGATGATCCTTCTTGTCTTCTCATCTTTTCTATTTATAGGTGGTTGCTTCCAATTGTCTTTGTGCCGTTTAGGTTTTCCTGGTAAATAGGGAATGTGCCCTATTTACCCGGAGATGGTTGCCTCTTTCTTAGCCGTTGCCTTGACTGCTTCCTATATCTTTGCTTTCTGGAATTGGTCTTCCTTTTTTGTAGGGAACGTATATAAAACTGCCTGTTTGTTGCCTGCAGTAGCCTGGTGCTTTTCCTTTTCAGGCTGCTGGTTATCTTTCGCCTGTCTTCTATTAATTCCTGCTTGGTGCCTATCCGTGTTGAAGTAATGCCTGATTTTAGATATCTTTTGCCTGGAAGTTGTCCTTAGCTGTTGCCTGGCCTGTACCTGATCAGGCAGGATAATTTAGGGCCCAACACCTTGCAATAAGGCATCCTACCTCATGGTTGTCTTGTTGTGAGTTAAGGGGCCGGAGTGAGACCCGCTAATTGTCTTATCGGTTATGTTAGTAGCCTAGTTTGAATAAGGCTCCTAGTTTTTGTCACCTCTTTACTCGGGACGAGCAAAGTTTCGGTTTAGGGATATTTGATGTGACCCATATTTGAGCATATTTAGTCCCCGAATTAGCCTCGTTCGTATGCTTTTTAGTGCATAATTCGGTCATTTACTATCTTTAGTTTCTCGTTTTGCATATTCTTTGTGGAATTGTCCCTTTTGTAGGAAAGGAGCGCAAACCTTGCATTTTCATGGCAAAATGGAGCTAAATTGATTGAATTCAATGACCAGCAAGCATCAAAGGGAAGACGATACTAGAAGGCCTACGTAGGAAATAAAGTAGATTGGGAAATGATGAAAGGATCCTTGCATCCCCAACAAGATCCCCTAGCATTGTTGAGGAAAGAGGAAAAGAGAAAGTGCTGACCCAGAATCCGAGCGTCTCCTTGCCCAATCCGAGCGTCTCCCTACCATGATCCGAGCGTCCCAATGCCATGACGCTCGTCTTGAGGCCAAAGAATCCGAGCGTCTCTCCCGTGATCCACTCGGATTCTTTTGCAGAACCTACCGTAACTGTTGCCTAGCCGCTCGGGACGAGCACATTTTCTGGAGACTGCCAAAACGGAGAGGAGCATCTTCTTGGAGACGAGCACTTCCTCAACTTTTTCTTAAGGGCCTTAATAGTCATTTAAGCTCTTAGTAACCTTAATATTTATACCTAATCCCTAGTATAAATACTTCATTGTACTACCTAGATTAGCATGTCATCTTAATCCTATCTTAATCAAGTCTTAATACTCTCTTAATCTTATATTCAACTCTTAATTTAGCATTAATACAAATCTCATCTCTTAATCTTTCCTTAATTTCTCTATTGTTCATCTTTTATTTTGGGTAATTGAAGATTATTTGTGTTTTATTCGGATATTGACAACCTTCCATCAATAATCAAGTACTTCTATTATTCTTTGCTTTATTATTGTGGAATCTCCATGGGCATAATTCTCTTAATCCTTACTTTAATTATTGTTAATCATTTACATTCATTCATCATGTTTTGCCTTGTTAATATGATTGACAACCTTGTTAGCATGTTAAACTTGATAATGAGTGAGTAGTCTCTTAGCTAGGGTTAATGGGTAATTAGGGGAAACCAACATGGGGAATGATTCATGCTTAATCTAATATGTGCACATAATTTATTTGCTTGCTTGTTGGGATTTAAACTTATGCACATGTTATGCTTGATGAAATGCGAGCATATGAATCCTTATATTTTTTACCCATCACTTATATATTCAATGAGACTTGTAGGACATAAACCAACTCGAGTCTCATTAGACCAAGCATATAGTTGAATAGGGAAGATTAAGTCGACTTGTAGGTGTTGTACAATCTAATCGATTCGGCTCCGGGACCCAAACCTTCCGAGGGATTGTAAGATATAAACCAACTCGATCCCATCAACTCCCATGTATCCCCTATGAACCCATGACACCCTAGTGCTTTTAATCAATTGTTTACATCTCTTTTTTTTTTTGGGAAAATGTAAGTTTCTCATTAGAAATCAAAAAAGTCCCATACAATACAAACTATTGGAGTCAAACTCCCAACACCAATTAGTCACATATCTAAGCCTTAAGATACTCTACCCATTCCAAGGCTAGAGTATTCTTACTTCGAATATCACACTGACCTAGACGCACTTTAACATCACTTTGAACACTTGCTAGTACAACACAAGGCCTAACAACAAACTCTTCCACACGACACCTATTCCTACACTGCCATACATGATACACTAAACCAGACAAAATGACAGCAATTACTTTCTTCCTGCAAGCAGCTGCCTGCCTTAGCTCAGTCCACCAGTTGATGCAATTTTGCAAGGGAAGGGAAACCTTGCACCCGTCACTAACCAGGTCCCTTCACTGTCTACTGAAAGGACATTCAAAGAACAAATGATTCACATTTTCCTCCTGCAACCCACACAGAAAACAAGAATTACTCTGTATAATTCCCATTCTCAGTAGTTTGTCTTTAGTTAATAGCCTTCTCTAAGCTAACAACCAACAGATAAACTGCTGCTTTGGGATCATCCATTGATTCAGCATCCAAGGATACCATGACACTTGCCCTACATCAGGTTTAAGCCATTGATATCCCGCTGTTATAGTATAATGATCCTCACTAGATAAATTTGATAAATAAGGTTTCAATAGTTGATTAACCTGGCATCTTTTCCGCCAAGCCCAGCTGCATCCAGACCCAGGAATATACTCCCAACAGGATGAAGATTTGATGTATACAGCATGTACCCATCTTACCCATAAATGATCTTCCTTGTGTTGCCACCCACCAGGCATACTTTCCCACCGTGGCCAGATTCCAAACATGAAAATCCTTCAATCCCAATCCCCCTTGCTTTTTAGGTTGACAGATGTTGGCCCAAGAAACAAGAGCTGGGCTCTCCTTTTGAACAACTCCATGCCACAAATACCTCCTGCATATAGAAATCACCATTTTTGAAAGAATGAAGATCCTAGCCCAGTAGCCATGGAGGGTGCTTAGAACTGCCTTGATAAGCACCACTCTGCCAGCATAAGAAAGCTTCCTTGATCCCATCCCTCTAATTCTATCCACCACTTTATCAATTAAACATTGACAGTCCTGCACAGAGAGCCTCTTTGGAGACACAGTGACCCCAAGATAAGAGAATGGCACTGTCCCTCTTTTCATGCCAGTGATCAATTCTACTTCCCTGAGAGTATGTTCCTCCATTCCGTTACAATACACACTAGATTTGCTTTTATTCATGGTAAGCCCTGTAGCTTTAGAGAACATAGAAAAAGCTTTCATCAGTAACTCAATAGAGCCTTTATCCCCTCTACAAAACAAAATTAAATCATCGGCAAAACATAAATGAGCCAGCTGAATCCTGTTGCATAAAGGGTGAAATCTAAACAAGTGATGCTTCTGAACCACCAAGAGAATTCTACTCAGGTTTACATCTCTTTTAATCATCTTGCTTGCTTTCTTTTTTGATTAGTTTAGTTGATCTCCTACCTCAACCCAAAATTGTGACACCCTTAGATACAACCATTTGCAATTGAAAATCCTACATCAATACCCGTCCCTTGGGATCCGACCTTTACATACCACTTTACTAAGAGTAGTTTGTGAAGTTATAAATATTGTTTTGGTCAAGGTAACTTCTGACGACGAGTGACAAAACCGATCCGACCAGTTGTTGAGAGTGGTGGAAAAGAAGATGAAGTGAATGAAGAAGATGAAGAAGAAGACGGTAGTGAGGAAGAAGAAGAAGAGAGTTCAAGTGTTAGTGGTGAAGCCTCCGGATCTATGGCGGTTGATGATGATTCTAGTGAAGAAGTTGATGATGATGATGATGGAAGTGACGTCGCCATAGGCGATGATTGAGGATTAGCAAGCTTTTGGGACGATGCAACAATACTTTGTGAGTCTCCTATACCTCCTTTAAGCTTTGTACATTTCTCTTGTTTTTCTATAATTTTTATCTTGATCATGATTTTGAGTCCTAGCATCACCTAGAGGACTCACACCTCGGTCCCATTGAGTTGTAATTTATTGTTCCCACATGAAAAATCCAAAATGACAATTTTAATTTAGTTTTCATGCATTTATTTTATGCATGAACTCCCTCACTCTCACTCGGTTTGGGGAAGTTCAAGCATGCGCATTGAGAGTTAATCTAAATTATGCTCTCGAACCAAAAACAATTCATGCATCATGTAGCATAGCTTAGAATGCATTCACTTTTGTATATTTGTCATATAGTTTGCATTTAATTAGAAATCATGCATTTTCATATATCTTGCATAATTTCCTATCGTATTGGCCATTGAGGACAATGCCCATACTAGTGTGGGGATGGGAAATTCTAACATGACTTATAAAACAAAAATGATAAAAACAAAAAAAAAATGCAAAAATACCAAAACATGTTCATTTCCTTTATAATAGTATTGTGTATATATTGTGTTTTGTATATATTATGTTTGTCTATCCTTGTTCAAATTGATCGTCTATGCCACATCCGAGACAAGAGGATATTGAAGACCGCATGGTATGATCTTTCCAATCTCTTTTTTTCCTCTTTATGTTAATGACTATGTGGCTTTATTTTGATTGATGCGGTATAAACCATTTGAATTTAGGATTGCATTTAGATTATTTGGCATATTAGTTGGTAGAAGCATATGCATTACGTTGTATAAATGTTAGTTGCATCATGGCATATAGTTGCATTTAGGAAGAATTTTTGTGAAAACATCTATTTGGGAAGCTTGACAAGTGTATATAAGGCCCTTGTAGATACTTTTTCTTCATAAGACTTTGCTTGTTAGAAAACTTGTAAAACACCCTAGGATGTGTCATGCTAGTATCCTTTGACCCATGAATTAAGGCCTAGTCAAGAATACCTTGTGGTTTGATAACTCATTGGCTACCGTTTATTCCAAGGTGACCCTTAAAACCCTGCAACCATCATCCATATTCTGCCACATTTTTGTCATGTAAAGGGAATGGGCACAAATATTGTTGA
Source organism: Silene latifolia (assembly GCF_048544455.1). Classification (NCBI taxonomy): domain Eukaryota; kingdom Viridiplantae; phylum Streptophyta; class Magnoliopsida; order Caryophyllales; family Caryophyllaceae; genus Silene; species Silene latifolia. The sequence goes on from NC_133533.1 coordinate 93,596,322, forward strand.
AATTTGAGTTCTATAATAGAAATGAAATGAAAAGAAAAAGTTTGCAATTGAATAAAAAGAAAAGAGGAGTAACAAAAATGAAAACTCATATGCTTCAAATATAGGCACCCTCGTTACTAATTAGGGTGACCTTGAAAATGATAAAAAAGGAAATGTAAGAAAAAGTTGAAAAATTGTCAGTTTTTAAAATGCCAAACATCAAAAGAAATGGTAAAAGAAATGTTCTCAAAAATCTCAAATGCCACAAGAAATTGGGGGAAAAACAACAAGAAAAAGGGGACGACCCTTCCATCGTATCCACTTTTGTGCATGGTAGAGAGGGGACGACCCTTCTTCTTGTCCAGGCAAGAAGGGGAATTCTGCAATCCACCAGCGTTTCAAACACCTTAGGGAGACTATTCTTGACGAAAGCATTTAACGATTGAGGACAAAGATACCCTAGCTTGACAAAGCTTGGAGGTGATTTATTGGTATCCTTCTAGGCTTAGTATTTTGAAGAAACCGTATCTATGATGGAATGTGTCCCATTAGATTGCTTCCCTTGTAGATAATTTCCGCCGCTTAGATGAGGAAAGTGGCTATTCATTTTTGTAGATGCATCCATTACTTGGTTTATGTGCTTTAATGATTGGATGTGTCGCCATTTTGGCAAGCCCCACCCTTTTTTTTTTGGTGAAATGTGAGTATATATATATATATATATATATATATATATATATATATATATATATATATATATCAAAAATTAAATGTCAAAATACAAAGCAATCAAAACCAAATTACATGACCCCAACTTGCTTAAGCCAATCCAATTCTGATAAAGCCATATGCTTAGTGTCTCTTCCTCGAGTTCTCATCTTCATGTCATCAACAACCTGATGCAGACATTGTACTACCTTTTTACTATAAACACGCCAAAAGAACACATGATCCAAATCTTCAGTTGCCTGCCCACATAAATAACAGCAGTCATATATGTCCATCCCATAACTGACCAGTTTTGCTTTGGTTCTGAAAGCTCCATGGGCAAGTAGCCAGCCCAAGAATTGATGTTTTGGTACCACCCACTCATTCCAGACCACTCTGAGCCAGTTATTCTTAGTTCTGGATCCCTGGAGCCATTCATAACAACAAGCAGTAGAGAAGCCTGCCCCCTGTATGTCCTAGCTTCCATTGGTATAAGCAGCTGACAGGTCCTGTTTCACACTACATATTCTCCTCCACGCCCAACTAGTATTGGCATTAGGCTTATACTGCATCCACTCCTTTCCTTTTAGATGATTATGCTGCACCCATTTAACCCAAATAGAGTCCTTTCCTTCAGCAATCCAGTTTCCCATCTTACCTATCATAGCTTTGTTCATCATTTCCTGGTTTTTAATCCCTAGACCACCCTCTTCTTTAGGCCTACAAACAGTGTCCCAAGCCACCAAGGGCACCCTTCTATAATCAGCACTATTATCCCATAGAAAGTTTCTACAGGTTGCCTCAATCTTTGCTAGGATTCCCTTTGGTATCACAAACATACAAGCCCAGTAAGAGTGTAAAGAAGTCAGTACAGCTTTCACTAGGACAAGTCTCCCAGCATAACAGAATTTCCTAGCTCCATAGCCGTGTATTCTGCTACAAGTCTTCTCTACTAGGCATTCACAGTCATGTTTCTTCAATCTGGTATTCTGGATTGGCATACCCAGATATTTAAAGGGCAGCCTACCCTCTGCAAAACCAGACACACTCAAAATGTCTTGCTTGAGCTGATCTGGTACCCCCTAAAGTACGCATTAGACTTTGAGGCACTAATTTTTAAACTAGTTGCTTTAGAGAAGGTTGAATAAGATTGAAGTAACAGCATCATAGATTTAGCATCCCCATTAAAGAATAAAAGTACATCATCTGCAAAAATCATATAGGCCAATTGCAATTGCTTACACATTGGATGGTACCCGAAATCATATTTAGCAAGATCATATTTGATGGTTCTTGTCAAGTATTCCATGCAAAGAGTAAAGATTAAAGGAGATAAAGGATCTCCCTGTCTAAGTCCTTTTTTGCCTTGAAAATAGCCAAACATTTCCCCATTAATGATAAATGAAATTGAGGCAGTAGTTATGCACTATAAAACCATCTCCTTAAACTCCACAGGGAACTTAAGCTCATCAATAAGCTTCTCTACAAATGTCCACTCCACAGTGTCATAAGCTTTTTGCAAATCTATCTTAAACAAACATCTTGGAGATGCATTGGGACGTTCATAACATCTAATTAGATCCTGACAAAAAAAGAATATTTTCCTGTATGCTCCTATTCTGGATGAAAGCCCCCTGGTTATGATCAATAAGGAATGGCAGCACTTCAGCTAGTCTGGCACACAACAACTTAGAAATAACCTTGTAAACTACATTAGAGTAGGCTATATAACGGAATTGTAGCATGGTTTGAGGCCTATCACACTTTGGAATCAAAGTCAAGTTAGTTGCATTCAGCTGCTTCAACAACTGCGTTTTCTGAAAAAAAAACCCTGGACTGCATTGATTACCTCCCTTCCAACCTCATTCCAAGCATCCTTAAAGAATTTGCTTGTGTATCCATCAGGTCCCGGGGATTTGATATCAGGGATACTAAACACAGTTGCCTTAATCACCTCCCAGTGATAGGTCTCAGTAAAATAGCATAATGCTCCTCCCTACACTTCTGTCCCTGATCAATAATTTTCTTGTGTATCTTGGATGTATCTTGCTTAGTCCCAAGAAGTTTCATATAGTAATCCAGGAATGCTGCCTGGACTAGCTCAGGATTGTCACACATATTTCCATTCATGTCCTCTATCATGATCACCCTATTCCCATTCCTTCTCTTTTTAAGTAGTCTATGAAAATATGAACTATTTGTATCTCCCTCTTTTATCCAAGTCTGGTTTGCCTTTTGTGCCAGGTAGCTGTCCCTAGCTATGCTTAGCTTTTTTAACTCCTTAGAAGCCTCATATTCTGTTGTGATAAGCTGCACATCAGTAGGATTCCTTCCAATCTTCTCTTGCAGGTCCTGTACCTGTTTTTGGAGTTTCCTAGTAGTATGTTCAATATCATTATACCCCTCCCTATTCAATCTTTTCAATGCAGGCTTCACGTTCTTTAGATTTTTAGCCAACTTGAACATATATGTGCCAGCCAGGCCTTTGTCCCAATTTCTTCTAACAGTAGGTAAGAACTCCTTTGCATCTCCCTACATGTTAAATTATTTGAAACATCTTTTCCCCTCGGTACTTTTTGAGCTACTTACAATGCAAGGAGTGTGATCCAGCAAGCCCTCAGGCAAGAAATGAGCATACAGTTCAGGCAGATGATCACTCCAATCCTTATTGATCAGGAATCTATCAATCCTACTATATATCATTTCCTCAGGTTTTTGTTTATTGTTCCAAGTAAAGAGGGATCCTATAGCAGCAAAATCAATGACTCCAAAATCTGCCACACACTGTCTAAAAGGTTCAATCTTACCAGAAGGAGTATTACCACCTACCCTCTCAGTAGCTGATAAAACACAGTTAAAATCTCCTACAATAGCCCAAGGACCACTAACATGACTTGAAATTCTCCTCAAATGATCCCACAAAGGAACTCTATCATGTATTGAATTGAAAGCATACACCATTGTCATGTAAAAAACACTTCTATTCTCTAAGGATTCAACTCTCATATAGATGAATTGTGCATTATATACTAAGAATTGAACCTTGGCGGCCTGAGGTTGCAACACTATCCATATCCTACCACTATTATGATGACCATTATTAGTTGAAATGCACCAATTATTGAAATTATTTACAGCTTTCTTCAAAGATTTGCTCTTTATTTTTGTTTCTAGCAAACCAAATAACCTAATATCTTTATTGTGTAAGAAATAGTTTATTGCTTTTTGTTTTCCTACCCTATTCATACCTCTCACATTCCAGAAACCTATTTTATCCATTGGAAATTGTAGGTTTTAAATTGTGACCATTTGCACCACCACTTCTTCTAGGAGGACACGAGACAACCTCCTTGTATGAATGTGCTCCAAAACATTCAGAACCGTAACCATCTTCCCTATGCTCCTGCCTCTGCAACTGTACCAGGTTTTTAACAGGTGTAACAGTCCTAGAACCTGTGTTCAGAATTGGTCTTTGAATACTACCTTGAGTATTAGATATATGTGCTATTGTGGGCTTTTTCATCACTGGTCTCCAGACCATCTGAACAGGTTTCTGACCCATTTTCTTCTGTTCTCCCCTCCTGCAATTCTCCTCTTCATGTCCCATTCCCATGCATTTTTTACACTTAATCGGCTTCCACTCATAGTCTACCTCAATTTGGATCACAGATCCCTTTTCATCTTTGAATTTTATCTTTTCTGGCCAATCTTGATCAACCATTAACACTACCATCACCCTTGCATATCCTAAACGAGTTTTTTTCCTGAGTAGCTATATCACTTTTAATGAATTTGCCTACCAGGGAAGTAATCTTTGGTAACCCCTTCCCCAAAATTTCAATGGAAGGTTATGCAACTTAATCCAAGCAGGCACTGAAAATACCTCCTCTTTTTTCATCTCTAAGTCTCGTGTCCATGATTTCACAATCATTGGCTTATTGTCAAACATATAATAACCAGAGTTTACAACTTTATCTTTCATTTGCAATGATTTGAAACGAACCAAAAAGACTCCATTAGGCATAAACGAGATTTTGTCAATATTGAACTTTGTCCAAATCCGCCTTATGAACCCTTCATAACCTCCCAAGGGGGGTTAGCTCCTAAAATATAGCAGGCAACAGCATGACTCCAATATACTATCTCCTCCTCCACATCATCTTGCTCAATCTGCAACATATTATCACACTCTGTTTTTGGAGCCTCGTCAGGTGTTTCAATCCCCCGTTCTGCAGTATCTCTCAGAATTTCCACATCATCCTCTATATCATTCACATCTTCTTCTTCGTCCTTAGTTTCAACCTCCAATTCAGCGATGCCTGTTATCTCGTTAATATTCTTTGTTTTCCCTTCAACCTCAACATCTGGTCCAGTTTGTAATACATTAGGGTTTGCAGTTTCTTCATTTTCCTCTATTGTCTCAGCAGTCGAAGATGCCTCAGCATTGACCTGAATACTTCTTCCTCTTAGTGTCAGCTCACGATGCTTCTGTTGAAGTGATTTCCTAGCCATTTGCTCGAAAATCAAATCAAAGATCAGAATTAAATTGCATTAACTTCGCTCTAGGGTTTTTTACAATTTGGTAACATTTTTGATAATTTCTCTAACTTAAACATTAATAAAACGGCATGCCCCACCTTGTCTTGCAAGAAGGCATCCTACCTCATGGTTGTCTTGTTGTGAGTTGAAGAGGCGGAGTGAGACCCGCTAATTGTCTCACATCGGCTATATTAGTAGGTTAGTTTGAATAAGGTTCCTAGTTTTTGTCACCTCTTTACTCGGGACGAGCAAAGGTTCGATTTGGGGATATTTGATGTGACTCATATTTGAGCACATTTAGTCCCCGAATTAGCTTCGTTCCCATGCTTTATAGTGTATAATTGGGTCATTTACTATCTTTAGTTTCTCATTTTGCATATCCTTTGAGGTTTTGTTTCCTTGGTAGGAGCGAGTCGAGTGCAAACCTTGCATTTTCATGGCAAAATAGAGCTAAATTGATCACATTCATTGACCAAGCATCAAAGGGAAGACGATACTTGAAGTCCTATATAGATAGTAAAGTAGATTGGGTAATGATGAAATGATCCTTGCATCCTCAATAAGATCCCCGAGGATTGTTGAGGAAAGAAGAGAAGAAAAGTTTCTGACCCAGGATTCGAGCGGATTGCTTTCAATCCGAGCGTCTCCCTGCCTAACAATCCGAGCGCCCCGTCAGCAAGACACTCGTCTTGAAGCCCTAGGAACCGAGCGTCTCCTCCATGATCCGCTCGGATCAACTTACAGAACCCACCGTGCCCGCTTCCTAGACGCTCCGGACGAGCATATCTTCGCGGGACTAGCAAAACGGAGATGCTCATGTCCTTGGAGAGAAGCACTTCCTCAACTTTTCTCAAGGGTCTTAATAGTCATTTAAGCCCTAAGTAACCCTAATTTTTGTACTTAATAATTTGTATAAATACCCTATTCTATTACTTAGATTAGCAAGCTCTCCTAATGTTATCTTAATACAATATTAATCTCATTTTAATCTTGTAATAAACTCTTAATCTAGTCTTAATACAAATCTCATTTCTTAATCTTTCCTTAATTTCTCTATCGTTCATCTTTTATTTTGAGTATTAGAAGATTATTTGGGTTTATTCGGAGATTGACAACCTTCCATCAATCATCAAGTACTTATATTATTCTTTACATTATTATTGTGGAATCTCCATAGGTATAATCCTCTTAATCTTTGCTTTAGTTATTGATAATCATTTTCATTCATTCATCATGTTTTGCCTTGTTAATGTGATTGACAATCTTGTTAGCATGTTAAAATTGATAATGAGTGAGTAGCTTCCTTAGCTAGGGTTAATGGGTAATTAGGGGAAACCAACATGGGGAATGATTCATGCTTAATATAATATGTTCACATAATTTATTTGCTTGCTTGTTGTGATTTCAACGTATGCACATGTTATGTTTGATGAAATCCGTGTTAGGTTTATATACCTATTATTAGACTCCTCTAATAGTGAACTAATTAACTTGTTAATTATTTGTTCTTTAGATCTAGTGTATGCATAACAAAATGAAAGATTTATGAGAAAAACAATGTTCCTTACATTGTATATTGGTTCGAAATATTTGGCTCAAGTAAGGTCACCTTCCTTCACTTGTTCTTGAGCTATGATGAGTATTAGGATGATCCTCCAAAGACTCCAAGTATAGAAGCCACTCCTCTTGATTGCACCTAACATTATCCCTTATCTGTACTAAATAATATTTGCTAGATATTTGTTTAGTAGTCTACCTTAAAACTGATTAGTAATACTCATATATTACACTAATAATATTAGTAATGTGATTGAACAATTTGAATAAAAAAAAATCTCATGTTTTGATGAAGAAGAAAATGAATATGTGAGAGGTTTTTGCATGTTGTGAAAAATGTGCATTCTTGAGAATAAGAGAGTGGAAACATAAGAACAAAAGTTGTTCTCTCTCCTCTTGTAAGTTCCGGCCTCATGCTCTTAATAAGAGCATATTATGCTTCTCAAAATGTCTTTCACAATCATCTATATGTTTAGGTAGTAGGGTAGGCATGTCATAAGATGTTGGAGAATCTTTCCAAGAACAAAATGACAAAAACAAAAGCAACTCAACCATCCTACCATTTGGACGGTTCACTTAGTGTATATGGGTCCATTTTTTTCTTATAATATTTGTCCCACAAATTCTTATAAGTCTTATGTTTAATTATCTCACATAATTAAATATTAATTTGATCATACAACAATTATATGACAAATTAATAAACATATATTCACTCAACTTATTGAGTAATATTTTATCATTATATCATCGTATAATGAGTCCCATAATAGCTAGTTAGTTAAATTTACAACCTCTTGTAAATGTAAATAACAAATTACCTCTACCTCGAAATATTTATAAAACCTCAACATAATTTAGTAAATTAACATATTAATTCATTAAATTGAATCTTATTTAATCACATTACAATAAGATACATATTTTCTCTCATAAATATAAATTGTTCATATTTAAGGAATTGATTAACTTGTATCTTAATACAATTAATCAACTTACAGATAAGGGCATCATCCTTTAGGTGTGACCTTAAGGGATCAACTGACCACAAACGTCCTATGACAGTAACGTCAAACTCTTGCAAACCAATCGTTACCGATTAATGTTGATCAGTTGACTATATAATTGAATCATCCCTTACGTATTCTTTATATGAGATTTAATTATGATATTAAATCATGTGATCGCACTATTGTTGAGGACACATTTTCCAACAATCTCCCACTTGTCCGAGACAAGTGTGCATCACTAATTCTCTTATCCTATTACAATCTCCCACTCAATGCAGGGTGTCTTGCAGGTCGTACTTGCACTTGATCATATCTTGAGTGGTTTCCTCGATCTGGAGAGTAACTGTCTGACCGGAATTATCTACCATAGATACCTTCCGAGCGTGGCCACGCATTTCCAGTTAACTACTCCTCGAGTGGCCTTGAGATTTGAAACGACCCTGACAAGGGGTGGACAATTCCTATTGCACTATTCCCTTTTCGTCAGCCACAGTTGATCATAACACAAAATATACCCAGTTTGACCTCATTTACGAAGTCGTAGAGTATAAATCAAAGCTAATCAAAAATTTGTGCCAACTTGGGCGAATAGTCTCTAGTCAAAAGAATTGACTCATAAGAATACTATGGTAGCTCTTGTCACGACCAGGCTTTATGAATACCAGAACTTTATAAGCGGTCACTGCCCGACAGAGTGTCCCATACAGTCTGCCTATGTGATCGACTAGTCATCCCGTTTGACTCTATGGCACTTGAACTTGCCATCAATCGCATCACACTCTAGTAACTTCGAGCCGTCACCTCATATAAGTAACTAGGGGCGAATACCATGTCAATCCAGTTCACTTTAATGGGGTTCAATTTGTCTCTACAACCCATTTGGATTTAACAAAGTAATGGGTGGCTTTAATAAAACTCAAACGATAAATGCAATTATCACATATGAATAGTCAATACACTATTACTACTTCATATCCTATAATCTTTAGTGTATTAATAAAACTAGGTGTTAAGATCGTCACATCTTAGCACCGCCCATTTAACATTTGAAGCTTTTCTTAAATTTTAAGTTTCCATTTTATTCAATTTGAAAGTTTTACGTTCGGAGATGAACTTTGTTTTTAAGGCGGGTGGAATGTAATTGCACTCAAAGGTAACACGATTGTACTGATCCTATTACTAAATTATCGTTCGGGGTTGTATGTGATACGTGATAACTGTGTCGATTTATGGGAGTTCGGTTGTGCAAATTTAATTTGGTTGTATTGTTGTATTATTTTTTTGCAAGAATAAATATTTATATTCGGTTGATTTTATTTACATTGTTTGTGAGAGGGGTTGAATTATGAGATGAGTAATTCTAAATTAGATGGCCGAGAGCAGCACTTAATTGTTAAGAATAACCATTCTATGATGTCGTATAGCGTTTGTCCCTTTTGGAGGGTAGGCTTAAGGTGTGTGTTGGAGTACCTATGATTGGTAAGCAATTAAGAAAGTGTATCTTATAGCATTGCTTAAGAGATTCTATAAACCTACTACTGATGGCCTGGTGGAGTAATTGTATTATGATAAGAACTATTTTATGAAATATGGTCATAAAACGAAGAGTTGGAATTGTAATGTGGTTGACATCTAAACTAAGTCTTGGCATTGTTGGTATTTATTTTAGATCCTATTAGTATTGTGTTTAAATCGTCTTTTCCTTTGACCTTGACTCGTGGGTGAGTAGCTTAGAGTTTTATACTCTTGCTGTTGAGAAGTTCTATTAAGAACTTTGATAATAACGATATTGAAATTGAGATGGAAATTGTTTACTAGTATTGAGTTATGAGTTATGGGCCCTTTCAGCCGAGTTATGTTTACGGACCAGTGCGACCATGGTTATTGAGTTACTGGAGTTTGAAATCGATATTGAGATGGAAGTATTGTTTCGCGGTCTTATCCGCCAGTTCACTCACCCCTTGTCCTGGTCTTAGGGTAGGCGATGAGAATACAATATCTGTTACTAGGTAGTGTAATATTATGAGACAGAGTAATGAGTAAGACGGAGTAATGAGTTGAGACTTGGTTAATTATTGGGACAATAGAGTTTAATTTATTATGGAATTAGAACTCAGATGGTTTGAGTTACTAGTTAGTGACTGGGGAGTGTTTTTATTATACTCTGTGTTTATTTTTATTTTGATGTGTGCTTGTTTCCACGCCAAGCCCAAAACTAAGCTGCTTATATTGAGATATTATCTGTTACTCAGCTTTCTGGCTGGCGTGTATTCTCCCTTCGGGGCTATTCGTCATGGGGGTAGTTCCTTTCTGTCTTCTGGTTTCATTTTCAGGTTGCTTCGGCTAGCTGTTCTAAAGGATTTTATTTGAAGACAAGATTTTTTTTAAGGACTTTGTAAAAGTTTTGTCCCTTTAATTTTGTTTTTTAAGAGACATTTTGTAAGAAAAAGTTCGTATATTAATTATAATATCTCTGTATTTCGCCGAGTGTTATATGTAAAAGTTAGTTTTAATTTAGCCGAAAATCACGAGTGTTACAATTGGTATCAGAGCGGGTTCTTTCTTGGTTAGGTGTTAAGATCCTCACATCTTAGCACCGCCCATTTAACATTTGAAGCTTTTCTTAAATTTTAAGTTGCCATTTTTTTCATTTTGAAAGTTTTACGTTCGGGGATGAACTTTGATTTTAAGGCCGGTGGAATGTAATAGCACTCAAATTTTCAAGTGCTTCTGTTTTTTCTATACACGAACTTCGGGACGAAGTTCCTTCTAAGAGGGAAAGATTGTAATAACCCAAATATTTTTAACTTAGTAAATTTTTATTAAGATTTATTATTTATTTACTATTTTAATTGATGAGTTTTAATAGAAAAATAATATATTACTCGGTATATTTCTAAAACAAAAGTAAACATTAAGTCGATGATTTACAAAGGAGCCCCCACTTTAAACCATACAATTGTTTTCACAACTTTATCGATCTCCGTGGATCGATTCATCTACATCTTCGATTTTCAAATCCTACTGTCAAGCACCCTAATAATTATCCCTTGCCTTCTAGTATACAATCCCAATAAAACACCCATCGGTTTTACATTCCTATCCACTGGTTTTGGTACACTATCATCATCACTTCGCCTTATTTACTTATCCAATTGAACGTCTATGTTGTGGGCTATATTTCGGAACAACGTAGTCAGATTGGTTTCAGAAACAAAGGTAACACGATTATACTGATCCTATTACTAAATTATCGTTCGGGGTTGTATGTGATACGTGATAACTGTGTCTATTTATGGGAGTTCGGTTGTGCAAATTTAATTTGGTTGTATTGTTGTATTATTTTTATGCAAGTATAAATATTTATATTCGGTTGATTTTATTTACATTGTTTGTGAGACGGGTTGAATTATGAGATGAGTAATTCTAAATTAGATGGCCGAGAGCAGCACTTAATTGTTAAGAATAACCTTTCTATGATGTCGTATAGCGTTTGTCCCTTTTGGAGGGTAGGCTTAACGTGTGTGTTGGAGTACCTATGATTGGTAAGCAATTAAGAAAGTGTAACTCATAGCACTGCTTAAGAGATTCTGGAAACCTACTACTGATGGCCTGGTGGAGTAATTGTATTATGACAAGAACTATTTTATGAAATATGGTCATAAAACGAAGAGTTGGAATTGTAATGTGGTTGACATCTAAACTAAGTTTTGGCATTGTTGGTATTTATTTTAGATCCTATTAGTATTTTGTTTATATCGTCTTTTCCTTTGACCTTGACTCGTGGGTGAGTAGCTTAGAGTTTTATACTCTTGGTGTTGAGGAGTTCTATTAAGAACTTTGATAATAACGATATTGAAATTGAGATGAAAATTGCTTACTAGTATTGAGTTATGAGTTATGGGCCCTTTGAGCCGAGTTATGTTTACGGTCCAGTGCGACCATGGTTATTGGGTTACTTTATTTTGAAATCGATATTGAGATGGACGTATTGTTTCGCGGTCTTATCCGCCAGTTCACTCACCCCTTTTCCTGGTCTTAGGGTAGGCGATGATAATACGATATCTGTTACAAGGGAGTGTGATATTATGAGACTGGGTAATGAGTAAGACGGAGTAATGAGTTGAGACTTGGTTAATTATTGGGACAATAGAGTTTAATATATTATGGAATTAGAACTCAGATGGTTTGAGTTACTAGTTAGTGACTGGGGAGTGTTTTTATTATACTCTGTGTTTATTTTTATTTTGACGTGTGCTTGTTTCTACGCCATGACCAAAACTAAGCTGCTTATATTGAGGTATTATCTGTTACTCAGCTTTCCGGATCGCGTGTATTCTCCTTTCGGGGCTATTCGTCATGGGGGTAGTTCATTTCTGTCTTCTGGTTTCATTTTAAGGATGCTTCGGCTAGCTGTTCTAAAGGATTTTATTTGAAGACAAGATTTTATTTAAGGACTTTGTAAAAGTTTAGTTTCTATAATTTTGTTTTTTTTAAGAGACATTTTGTAAGAAAAACTTTGTATATTAATTATAATATCTCTGTATTTCGACGAGTGTTATATGTAAAAGTTAGTTTTAATTTAGCCGAAAATCACGGGTGTTACAATTGGTATCAGAGCGGGTTCTTTCTTGGTTAGGTGTTAAGATCGTCACATCTTAGCACCGCCCATTTAACATTTGAAGCTTTTCTTAAATTTTTAGTTGCCATTTTATTCATTTTGAAAGTTTTACGTTCGGGGATGAACTTTGTTTTTAAGGCGGGTGGATTGTAATAACACTCAAATTTTCAACTGGTTCTTTTTCTCTATACACGAACTTCGGGAAGAAGTTCCTTCTAAGAAGGGAAGATTGTAATTACCCAAATATTTTTTAACTTAGTAAATTTTTATTAAGATTTAATATTAATTTACTATTTTAATTGATGGGTTTTAATAGAAAAATAATATATTACTCTGTATATTTCTAAAACAAAAGTAAACATTAATTCGATGATTTACAAAGGAGCCCACACTTTAAACCATACAATTGTTTTCACAACTTTATCGATCTCCGTGCATCGATTCATCTACTTCTTCGATTTTCAAATCCTACTGTCAAGCACCCTAATAATTATCCCTTGCCTTCTAGTATACAATCCCAATAAAACACCCATCGGTTTTACATTCCTATCCACTGGTTTTGGTACACTATCATCATCACTTCGCCTTATTTACTTATCCAATTGAACGTCTATGTTGTGGGCTATATTTCGGAACAACGTAGTCAGATTGGTTTCAGAAATAAAGGTAACATGATTGTACTGATCCTATTACTAAATTATCGTTCGGGGTTGTATGTGATACGTGATAACTGTGTCTATTTATGGGAGTTCGGTTGTGCAAATTTAATTTGGTTGTATTGTTGTATTATTTTTATGCAAGTATAACTATTTATATTCGGTTGATTTTATTTACATTGTTTGTGAGACGGGTTGAATTATGAGATGAGTAATTCTCAATTAGATGGCCGAGAGCAACACTTAATTGTTAAGAATAACCTTTCTATGATGTCGTATAGAGTTTGTCCCTTTTGGAGGGTAGGCTTAACGTGTGTGTTGGAGTACCTATGATTGGTAAGCAATTAAGAAAGTGTAACTCATAGCATTGCTTAAGAGATTCTCAAACCTACTACGATGGCCTGGTGGAGTAATTGTATTATGACAAGAACTATTTTATGAAATATGGTCATAAAACGAAGAGTTGGAATTGTAATGTGGTTGACATCTAAACTAAGTCTTGGCATTGTTGGTATTTATTTTAGATCCTATTAGTATTTTGTTTATATCGTCTTTTCCTTTGACCTTGACTCGTGGGTGAGTAGCTTAGAGTTTTATACTCTTGGTGTTGAGGAGTTCTATTAAGAACTTTGATAATAACGATATTGAAATTGAGATGAAAATTGTTTACTAGTATTGAGTTATGAGTTATGGGCCCTTTGAGCCGAGTTATGTTTACGGACCAGTGCGGCCATGGTTATTGAGTTACTGGAGTTTGAAATCGATATTGAGATGGAAGTATTGTTTCGCAGTCTTATCCGCCAGTTCACTCACCCCTTGTCCTGGTCTTAGGGTAGGCGATGAGAATACAATATCTGTTACTAGGGAGTGTGATATTATGAGACAGAGTAATGAGTAAGACGGAGTAATGAGTTGAGACTTGGTTAATTATTGGGACAATAGAGTTTAATATATTATGGAATTAGAACTCAGATGGTTTGAGTTACTAGTTAGTGACTGGGGAGTGTTTTTATTATACTCTGTGTTTATTTTTATTTTGACGTGTGCTTGTTTCCACGCCAAGCCCAAAACTAAGCTGCTTATATTGAGGTATTATCTGTTACACAGCTTTCCGGCTGGCGTGTATTCTCCCTTCGGGGCTTTTCGTCATGGGGGTAGTTCCTTTCTGTCTTCTGGTTTCATTTTCAGGTTGCGTCGTCTAGCTGTTCTAAAGGATTTTATTTGAAGACAAGATTTTATTTAAGGACTTTGTAAAAGTTTAGTCCCTTTAATATTGTTTTGTTAAGAGACATTTTGTAAGAAAAAGTTCGTAAATTAATTATAATATCTCTGTATTTCGCCGAGTGTTATATGTAAAAGTTAGTTTTAATTTAGCCGAAAATCACGGGTGTTACAATTGGTATCAGAGCGGGTTCTTTCTTGGTTAGGTGTTAAAATCGTCACATCTTAGCACCGCCCATTTAACATTTGAAGCTTTTCTTAAATTTTTAGTTGCCATTTTATTCATTTTGAAAGTTTTACGTTCGGGGATGAACTTTGTGATGTGACCATAATTAGCGCACATTTAGTCCCCGAATTAGCCTTGTTCCCATGCTTTTTAGTGCCTATTTGGGTCATTTCTTATCTTTAGTTCCTTGTTTTGCATATTCTTTGAGATTTTGATCCCTTGGTAGGAAAGGAGTAAGAATCTTGCATTTTCATGGCAAAACAAGACTAAATTGATCGAATTCAATGACCAAGCATCAAGGAGAGACAAGATTAGAAGGCCTTTGTACATATTATAGTAGAAGAGCAATGTTGAGAAAAGATCCTTGAGTCTCCAAGAAAATCCCCAAGGAATTTATGAAGAAAAGGGAAGAAAAGAAGAAGATTTGTTGCTGACTGACAATCCGAGCGGATTGTCACCAATCCGTCCGTCCCGCAGCAGCACAATCCGAGCGGCTTTGCCACAATCCGCTCAGATTCCACCTCCACATTCCGCCCGGATTCAACTGAATCCGCTCGGATTCCAACGCCAGAATCCGCCCGTCCCGACCCTATTCCGCCCGGATTGCAGCACAGCACGGTTTCCCCTTCTCCAAGCTACGAAGAAAGAAGCCCTTCTCTCAGAAAATACCGGAGTCTCCTTGCTCAACTTAAAAAGTGTAATTACTAGTTTAGCCCTTAGTTAACCCTAATGCATCCTCCCTAATTTCCACTATAAATACCCCATTAGTCTAATTAGAGGAGCATGTTCTTCTTATCAACAATTAGTATAGTTAATATCAATCAAATCTCTCTTTAATATTGTAATCAAGTATTAATCAAGTTTTAATCCAAGTTTTAGTTCTTTAATCTCTCTTTTGTTCATCCTTTATTTTGGGTAATTGAAGATTATTTGGGTTATTATTGGGGGATTGACAACCTCTCAATCAATCATCAAGTACTTCTATTATCTTTGCTTTATTATTGAAATCATTAGTAGGTATAATCTCTTAATCCCTTTTTAATTATTGTTAATTACTTTCATTTATTCATCATGTTTCACTTTGTTGGTATGATTGACAACCCCGCTAACATGATCAACATGATAATGAGTGAGTAGTCTCTTAGCTAGGGTTAAATGGGTGATTAGGGGAAACCAACATGGGGAATGATTCATGCTTAAATTAATATGCTTTCATGGTTTATTTTCTTGCTTGTTTTGATCTCAACTCATGCACATGTTATGATTGATGAAGTGCTAAGCCTATGAATCCTTGCATTTACCACCATCACCTATCTTTTCAATGAGACTTGTAAGACATAACCCAACTCGAGTCTCATTAGACCATGCATGTTGTTGAGTAGGGAAGATTAAGTCGACTTGTAGGTGTTGTACAATCTAATCGATTCGGCTCCGGGACCCAAACTTTCCTAGGATTGTAAGATATAACCCAACTCAATCCATCACAACAATAATTGCTTGCTTATAATTTGAGAACATGTTTGTATGATCATATCCCATGATTCCCCTATGATCCCATGACACCCTAGTGCTTTTAATCAATTGTTTACACCCCTTTAATTCATCTTGCTTGTTTATTTTTATTGCTATTTTAGTTTAGTGACCTTCTACATCAACCCAAATTGTGACACCCCTTAGACAGCACTAGTTGCAATAGAAATCTCATTTCAACTCCCGTCCCTTGGGATCCGACCTTTACTTTCATCTTTACTAATTGTAGAGTTGTTTGTGAAGTTATAAATTGTGTTTTGAATCGACCGTGACCCAACGACCACATCTTTAATTGTGAACACGAACGGACTCCGACCAAAAATGGCGCCGTTGCCGGGCACGGTGTTTGTTTGATTTAGATTTCTTTTTATTGTTATTAGTTGTGTCTTTCTTTGCCTTGGGGAAGTAAAACTCCTCAAGGTTTGTTCTAATTGTTTTCGAGTTGTTTGATATTTTGCATGTCTAGAAGGTCACAAGGTGATTTGCTACCTTTTGACCGTGAAATCGAAAGAACCTTGACGAACAATAGGAGACTTGTTAGGAGGAATTTGAGAGGTGTTGTTCAACCCACTAGTGAGTTTGTCAATCCTTTCGCTATAGAAGTTGAAGATAACCCATTACACAATACCCCACAAAATCCACCAACAATGCCTAAATTCTCATCACACTCCGTACCCACCGAGGAGAACCTACCCAACGGTACTCCTACACCACAACATCTTACCGGAAATTTTATTGCCAAATCCGCCTTTATCCAATTAGTTGAAAGAAGCCAATTTGGGGGGATGCCTAGTGAAGACCCTCACTCTCATATGGAGGCTTTTTGCGACTATTGTGATGCGATCTCACAAACCGGTGTAACTCAAGACCAAATTAGATGGGTCTTATTTCCATTTTCTCTAATTGGCACCGCCAAACAATGGTTGAAGGTCCTTGATAAGGCTACTCTCGGAATAGACTCTTGGAAGAAGTTGGCTCTAGCTTTCTACAAAAAATTCTACCCACCGGAAAAGACTAACATGCTAAGAGCTCAAATTACGGGTTTTAAGCAAAGGGATGAAGAATCTTTGTATGAATCTTGGGAGCGTTTCAAAGGAATTTGTCGCTCATGTCCTCATCATGGACTTAGCTAATGGTTCTTGGTTCAACAATTTTGGAATGGTCTTTATGAAGACTCAAGAAATATCCTTAATATGGGATCGAATGGGATGTTCACCGAGGTTGATGACAACCAAACTTGGAGCAAAATTGAAGAAATGGCAATCCAAATTCACAATATAGTAGGCCTCGCAAGGCTACTAGAGGAGGAAAGCACGAAGTGGACGCCGTTACTCAATTAGGTGCCCAACTAAGCTCCCATATCGATACTATCAACTTGAAGTTCGAAAAAGCAATGGCTAGACTCGAAGAAGTCTCAAAATCACCAAAGCATCATGTCAATGCCATGACGGCATCTTCGTCAATCCCAAGTGGGATATGTGAGAATTGTGGAACTTTGGGTCATGACCCAAGTGAATGTAGAGGAACAACCGAACAAGTTAATGCTTTCCAAGCATATAAAAGTGGTACCCCTTATTCAAATTTTTACAATGAGAATACCAAGTTCCATCCAAATCTCTCATACAAAAGCCAAAATGTTCAAAATCCTCAAACAACATACACTCCACCACCCATGAGAAATCAAAACCAAAGACCCTTTTTCAACCAAAACCAAAGTTATCAAAATCAAAATCCATACAATCAACAACATGACCAAGGTTTGGATGTCCAAAAAGCGGTCCTCCAAATGCAAAAGAATCAACAAGAGTTTTTCACTCAAATGCAAAAAGATAGTCAAGCAAAGGAAATCACCATCAACAACATTCTAGCTCACACCAAGATGTTGGAAACCCAATTGACTCAACTAGCATCTTCAAGCTCACAAAGACAAAAG
This sequence comes from Silene latifolia, assembly GCF_048544455.1. NCBI lineage: Eukaryota > Viridiplantae > Streptophyta > Magnoliopsida > Caryophyllales > Caryophyllaceae > Silene > Silene latifolia. Next base: position 93,614,302 of record NC_133533.1, read on the forward strand.
GGGCAATTACCACCTCAAAGTAATCCTCCTAAACATGAAACGGTTAGTGCTATCCACTTGAGGAGTGGCACAAGGTATGAAGCACCGAAGAAGCAAGTTGAGGATGAAGTTGTGGAAGCTAGTGAAAAGGAAGAAGTTGTGCAAAACTCCAAGGTTGGAGAACAATCGAAAGAAGAAGTTTCAAAGAAAAATGAAGACAAGGTCAAGGAGAAGGAGCCCATTGTGATTAGACTTCCTTTTCCAAGTCGTCAAGCCAAGCCCAAATTTGATGATCAACTTGGAAAGTTTATGGAAATTTTGAAGAATTAGGAAGTCTCGATTCCTTTCACGGAATTAATCAATCACGTACCGGCCTATGCGAAATACATGAAAGACATCCTCACAAAGAAGAAGTCAATCCGGAAACTTGAGACTATCGCCTTCACCAAGGTGAGTAGTGCAATACTTCAAGGGAGTTCACCTCCAAAACTAAAGGATCCGGGAAGCTTCTCAATACCGTGTACCATTGGCAACACAACGATCAACAAAGCCTTATGTGATCTAGGGGCTAGTGTGAGTGTTATGCCGTACTCGGTGAGTAAAAGGTTGGGGATGGGAGAGCTTAAATGCACCAACATCACACTCCAAATGGCCGATAGATCGACGAAGACACCATTAGGGATATGGGAAGATGTCCCCGTGCGAATTGGGATGTTTTTCATCCCGGTGGACTTTGTCATTGTTGATATGGAGGAAGATTCCAACATTCCAATCATTCTAGGAAGACCTTTCCTACACACCGCGGGTGCGGTGATTGATGTGAAACATGGTGAGCTCACTCTAGAAGTGGGAGATGAAAGTATAACTTTTAATATTGACAAGACCATGAGAGCTCCCCATTTGCATGAGCCATATTTTATGGTTGATCATTATTGTCGGAAGGATGAAAGGAAGAAGTCGGAATCCCAATGGAAAAAGAAAATTGAAGATGCTCCATTCAAAGAGCAAGTGAATTGTGACAAGGAGAGCTTGCAAAGCTCATCAAAATCAACCAAGGAAGAAGAGGATGGCCTCATTGGCCAAGAGAAGAAATTGGGAGAATTGTCCCCATCAAAACAAGATATTTTCAATGATCAACTTAATGAAGTTTGTGGTCTTTGGGACGACGAATTTGAAGGGATTTTTAATCCCTATGTTGGACATGCTATTGATCAAGATCGACAACAAGGACCAAGGTCTATTGAAGACCTCTACCATGATAATGAACAAGCTTTCGATTACTTCTTCAAGGTGTTGAGCAACATCAACAACACCTTGAACATGCCCCCTTGACATCTCATCAAGAATGAGAGTTTGGTGGAGTCCTCCCTAAACCACCACTTGTAAATATTTCTAACTCCCTAACTCGCATTTCAATTCTTGTATTGCATTCTTTGTCATCTTTGGATTTATTTTACGTACTTTGATCAAAATAATTGTCATGTTTGAGAGAAGTGAGGGAGGGACTAACAATTTCAATTGATTAGTAGTGCCCCCACAATAACGAACACAAGACTTGAAGAAAGAATGGAAGAACGGTATGGGAAATGCAGCGTGCATGGATGGAACTGAATCCGTGTACACAGGGGAAGAATCCGAGCGGATTCCAGAGAATCCGCCCGTCTGAGAGAATCCGAGCGGATTGCAAAAAAGACGCCCGTCTTGAACTGAGCTGAATTTTGAAAAATTCCTGACTGTGACTGAATCCGGGCGTCCTGTGAAGAATCCGCCCGTCTTGAAGAATCCGTCCGTCTTGTGTAAAATCCGTCCGTCTTTACAGCTGAGGAAAACAAGCAAAATTTTCTGGACTGAAATCCGTCCGTCTTTGAGAAAATCCGCTCGTCCCGTGTTCAGCAAATCCGAGCGGATTGTCACAAATCCGCCCGTCTTTAGGCGAGTTTTGCAAAGTCCAGAAAGAGCAGAATCCGCACGGATTGGGCAGAATCCGCACGGATTGCCCCTGCAGATTTGATAATTTCGGTCTCCTTTTAAAACCCCTCCCACCTTCCTTCATTCATTCATTCATTCATAAACACTACCCACAACATCAAAACCCTCATCCTCTCCATCACAAAAACAAAAACCCTCAACAACATTCAATCAAATCAAATCAAATCATCATCCCAACAACAAATTAATCACTCCTTCTTCATCAAAAATCAAAACCAAGCAATGGCAAGGACAAAGGGACCAACAAAGGCAACAAAGGCTAAGGCACTCTCACAACGGCAAAAGGCTCTTCAAACAAACAAAGCTTTGGCAATGGTGGTAGCAACACCAAACTTGGAAGTGCAACAACAACAACAACCTTCTAAGGGAGCAACAACATCCTCTACTCCGGAAATCGATCAACTTTTGCATTATCCGGAGGTAACTTTTATTTCCGATACCTATAGAAATACCTTTGTCAAGTTTGCTATGAAGTCAATACAATCCACCAAATTCATATGTGAAGATACCTTAGAAAAATTGGGTGTCTTAGACAAACTAGAGCCTTTTTCAATGCCATGGGGTTGAAGAAATTGTTTAAAGCAAAGGAATTGACATACCCCTCCCTTACCTTGGAATTTTTAAGTTCTTTGAAAGTCACCAAAGTTGAGAATAGGGAGAATATCGAGTTTTGTCTAGCTAATGTTAGTAGACGCATTACCTTTAGGGAATTGGGTGAAATTTTGGGTCTAAGTGATGAACCGAGTTATTTCAAGAGTTATGGAAAGTATGACCCCGCACCTCTTTGGGAGGCAATCTCCGGGAAGAAATTTGAGGATTTTCATGCGAGTCGTGCTCTTTTGGTCCATCATCCGGGCATAAGAGTATGGCACAAGGTCGTGGGTAACACCATAATTGCTAGGAAAGATACCAACCATTTCACAAGACTTGATTTTATTCTCCTTGAATCGGCTTTGAATATCGGAAGAGTTCACACCAAGCCTTACAATTCTTTGAGGCTCTTGGTAGATAGATGGCTCACTGTTGATAGTGGGAACAAGGGCACGACCGTTATTGTCAATGGCGGCCTAGTCACACTCCAAGCTAAGCACTTTGATCCTAACTTCAATAAGGATAACAAGTACAAAGCAAAGGAGGGTGGCCATCTTGTCGATATGCCTATTATGATTAACAAGTTCAAGTGGGTTGCCCATAACCCCCTTGACACTAAGTATGGATGGCTAACTAGTGAAGCTAGATCGTTCACCTTGCCTTCAAAGATTTGCCGTCTAAGCATCCACCGGACCAATTATCTACTTCCCCTTTCCGAAGAAGCCGAGTATATCATTCAACAACAAAAGGGTGATCTTGAAATGCCCTCCTCTTCCATTGTCATACCACCTTACCCTTTTGAGTATGAAGAGTTCAAGCCGGAAATAGTTGAAGTTAGAAATGACTATGCGACTCTTCTCATGCAAACAATGCACAAGCAAGCCTATGAAGATCGGAAAAACGCCTACTTGGCTCAATATCCACCCCTCCTACATCTAGCTAGGCAAGGACTCCTTGATCCATCTTGTCCTTTGCCTAGTTGGGCGGATAGAGGAGCCTTATTTCCGGATGCATCTAGGGTCGTTTTAGGTGACAATGAGGTTGTTGGAAATGATGAAGAAGTTGATGATAATATTGAGGAAGAAGCAAGAGAAGAAGAAAAGGATGGTGAAGATGATGATGAGGAAGATGAGGAAGAAAGTGAAGAAGCAAATGACAAGGAAAGTGGCAATGTGTCCACTTCTCAAGAGGGAAGTGATGATGATAGCATGATGGAAGACTAGCAAGCCTTGGAGACTCCTAACCTCTCATGGTTTGTCTATATCTCTCTTTGTTTTAATTATAATCTTGATCATTGTTGGAGTTGTCCTAGCCCCATTAGAGGACTCACACCTCGGTACCATTGAGGTGTTCTCATTCTATTGTTCCCATTTTCAAAATCCAAAATGACAAATTAGTTTCATGCATAGCATAGTGTGTGCATGAACTACACCCATCCTTTGACATTAGCAATAGTGTCTTACTCGGTTTGGGGAAGTTAATGCATACACAACGGGAGGTAATCTAAATTATCCTCTCCGTCATAACAAAAACCATGCATCATGTAGTGTAGCTTAGAATAGATTGCATTTAGTGTAGAAATCATGCATCATCTTTGCATAATTTCCATCACTTTGGCCATTGAGGACAATGCCCATATTAGTGTGGGGATGAGAATTCTAACATTTAACTCTTATTCAAAAATCCAAAAAAATTGAAAAATTTCAAAAATCCATAAAAATTTGAAAAATCGAAAACCCAAAAACATGTTTATTTCCTTTTGTATAAATTGTCTTGTATATATTGTGTTTGTTCATCCTTGTTCACATTGATCGACTACGCCACATCCGAGACATGAGGATATTGAAGACCGCATGGTATGATCTTTCCAATCTCCTTTTTCCTCTTTATGTTAATGACTATGTGGCTTTATTTTGATTGATGCGGTAAAAACAATGTGAACTTAGGATTGCATTTAGATTATATGTCATTTTAGTTGGTAGAATGACTTGCATTAGGATGTATATATGATAGTTACATCACGGCATGTAGTTTGCATGTTAGAAAAATTTTGCGAAACCGTCTACTTGGGAAACTTGACAAGTGTATATAGGCCCTAGTAGATGCTTTTTGTTCTTAAGACTTTGCTTGTTAGAATGCTTATAAAACACCCTAGGATGTGTCATGCTAGTATCCTTTGACCCATGGATTAAGGCCTAGTCAAGAGTACCTTGTGGTGTGATAACTCCTTGGCTACCGTTTATTCCAAGGTGACCCTTGAAACCATGCATCCATCCATCCATCATTCATCCATGTTCTACCACATTTTTGTCAACAAAAGGGAATGGGCACAAAAATAAATTGTTCAAATTTGAGTTCAAAGAAATGAAAAGAAAAGAAAAAGTTTTCAAAATGCATCAAAAGAAAAGAGGAGTAACAAAAATAAACTCCTATGCTTCAAAAATAAGGCACCCTCCCTACATAAGGGGTGACTTTGAAAATGTTCAAAAGAAAAATGCAAAAGAAAAGAATGTTGTCAAGTATTGAAATGCCAAAAATCAAAAAGAAATGGCAAGAAAGTGTTCTCAAATGTTATATGCCACAAGAAATTGGGGGGAAAAACAAAAACAAAAGCAAACTCCCAAAATGAAACTCAAATATCTATTGATCCCTTTATCCATCGTATCCATTTTTGTGCAAGGTAGAGAGGGGACGACCCTTCTTCTTGTCTAGGCAAGAGGGGGCATTCCGCGATCCTCCAGTGTTTCTAACACCATAGGGAGTCTACTCTTGACAAAAGCATTTAACGATTGAGGACAAAGGTACCCTAGCTTGACACAATTTGGAGGTGATTTATTGGTATCCTTCTAGGCTTAGTAGTTTGAAGAAATTGCATCTATGAAGGAATGTGCACCCTTGAATTGCTTCCCTTGTAGATAATTTCCGCCACTTAGATGAGGAAAGTGGCTATTCTTTTGTAGATGCATCCATTACTTGATTTTGTGTGCTTAATGTTTGGATGTATTGCCATTTTGGCAAGACCCACCTTGCCTTGCAAGAAGGCATCCTACCTCATGGTTGTCTTGTTGTGAGTTGAAGGGGCGGAGTGAGACCCGCTAATTGTCTCATATAGGCTATTGATATTAGGATAGGTTAGTATTGGTCCTAGTCTTTGTCGCCTCTTTACTCGGGACGAGCAAAGGTTCGGTTTGGGGATATTTGATGTGACCATAATTAGCGCACATTTAGTCCCCGTATTAGCCTTGTTCCCATGCTTTTTAGTGCCTATTTGGGTCATTTCTTATATTTAGTTCCTTGTTTTGCATATTCTTTGAGATTTTGATCCCTTGGTAGGAAAGGAGTAAGAATCTTGCATTTTCATGGCAAAACAAGACTAAATTGATCGAATTCAATGACCAAGCATCAAGGAGAGACAAGATTAGAAGGCCTTTGTACATATTATAGTAGAAGAGCAATGTTGAGAAAAGATCCTTGAGTCTCCAAGGAAATCCCCAAGGAATTTATGAAGAAAAGGGAAGAAAAGATAAAGATTTGTTGCTGACTGACAATCCGAGCGGATTGTCACCAATCCGTCCGTCCCGCAGCAGCACAATCCGAGCGGCTTTGCCACAATCCGCTCGGATTCCACCTCCACAATCCGCCCGGATTCAACTGAATCCGCTCGGATTCCAACGCCAGAATCCGCCCGTCCCGACCCTATTCCGCCCGGATTCCAGCACAGCACGGTTTCCCCTTCTCCAAGCTACGAAGAAAGAAGCCCTTCTCTCAGAAAATACCGGAGTCTCCTTGCTCAACTTAAAAAGTGTAATTACTAGTTTAGCCCTTAGTTAACCCTAATGCATCCTCCCTAATTTCCACTATAAATACCCCATTAGTCTAATTAGAGGAGCATGTTCTTCTTATCAACAATTAGTATAGTTAATATCAATCAAATCTCTCTTTAATATTGTAATCAAGTATTAATCTAGTTTTAATCCAAGTTTTAGTTCTTTAATCTCTCTTTTGTTCATCCTTTATTTTGGGTAATTGAAGATTATTTGGGTTATTATTGGGGGATTGACAACCTCTCAATCAATCATCAAGTACTTCTATTATCTTTGCTTTATTATTGGAATCATTAGTAGGTATAATCTCTTAATCCCTTTTTAATTATTCTTAATTACTTTCATTTATTCATCATGTTTCACTTTGTTGGTATGATTGACAACCTCGCTAACATGATCAACATGATAATGAGTGAGTAGTCTCTTAGCTAGGGTTAAATGGGTGATTAGGGGAAACCAACATGGGGAATGATTCATGCTTAAATTAATATGCTTTCATGGTTTATTTGCTTGCTTGTTTTGATCTCAACTCATGCACATGTTATGTTTGATGAAATGCTAAGCCTATGAATCCTTGCATTTACCACCATCACCTATCTTTTCAATGAGACTTGTAAGACATAACCCAACTCGAGTCTCATTAGACCATGCATGTTGTTGAGTAGGGAAGATTAAGTCGACTTGTAGGTGTTGTACAATCTAATCGATTCGGCTCCGGGACCCAAACTTTCCTAGGATTGTAAGATATAACCCAACTCAATCCATCACAACAATAATTGCTTGCTTATAATTTGAGAACATGTTTGTATGATCATATCCCATGATTCCCCTATGATCCCATGACACCCTAGTGATTTTAATCAATTGTTTACACCCCTTTAATTCATCTTGCTTGTTTATTTTCATTGCTATTTTAGTTTAGTGACCTTCTACATCAACCCAAATTGTGACACCCCTTAGACACCACTAGTTGCAAAAGAAATCTCATTTGAACTCCCGTCCCTTGGGATCCGACCTTTACTTGCCTCTTTTCTAATTGTAGAGTTGTTTGTGAAGTTATAAATTGTGTTTTGAATCGACCGTGACCCAACGACCACATCTTTAATTGTGAACACGAACGGACTCCAATCACTTTGTTTTTAAGGCGGGTGGAATGTAATAACACTCAAATTTTCAACTGGTTCTGTTTTTTCTATAAACGAACTTCGGGAAGAAGTTCCTTCTAAGAGGGGAAGATTGTAATTACCCAAATATTTTTAACTTAGTAAATTTTTATTAAGATTTAATATTAATTTACTATTTTAATTGATGGGTTTTAATAGAAAAATAATATATTACTCTGTATATTTCTAAAACAAAAGTAAACATTAAGTCGATGATTTACAAAGGAGCCCACACTTTAAACCATACAATTGTTTTCACAACTTTATCGATCTCCGTGCATCGATTCATCTACATCTTCGATTTTCAAATCCTACTGTCAAGCACCCTAATAATTATCCCTTGCCTTCTAGTATACAATCCCAATAAAACACCCATCGGTTTTACATTCCTATCCACTGGTTTTGATACACTATCATCATCACTTCGCCTTATTTACTTATCCAATTGAACGTCTATGTTGTGGGCTATATTTCGAAACAACGTAGTCAGATTGGTTTTAGAAACAAAGGTAACACGATTGTACTGGGTTGTATGTGATACGTGATAACTGTGTCTATTTATGGGAGTTCGGTTGTGCAAATTTAATTTGGTTGTATTGTTGTATTATTTTTATGCAAGTATAAATATCTATATTCGGTTGATTTTATTTACATTGTTTGTGAGACGGGTTGAATTATGAGATGAGTAATTCTAAATTAGGTGGCCGAGAGCAGCACTTAATTGTTAAGAATAACCTTTCTATGATGTCGTATAGCGTTTGTCCCTTTTGGAGGGTAGGCTTAACGTGTGTGTTGGAGTACCTATGATTGGTAAGCAATTAAGAAAGTGTAACTCATAGCATTGCTTAAGAGATTCTGTAAACCTACTACTGATGGCCTGGTGGAGTAATTGTATTATGACAAGAACTATTTTATGAAATATGGTCATAAAACGAAGAGTTGGAATTGTAATGTGGTTGACATCTAAACTAAGTCTTGGCATTGTTGGTATTTATTTTAGATCCTATTAGTATTTTGTTTATATCGTCTTTTCCTTTGACCTTGACTCGTGGGTGAGTAGCTTAGAGTTTTATACTCTTGGTGTTGAGGAGTTCTATTATGAACTTTGATAATAACGATATTGAAATTGAGATGAAAATTGTTTACTAGTATTGAGTTATGAGTTATGGGCCCTTTGAGCCGAGTTATGTTTACGGTCCAGTGCGACCATGGTTATTCGGTTACTGGATTTTGAAATCGATATTGAGATGGACGTATTGTTTCGCGGTCTTACCCGCCAGTTCAGTCCCCCTTTTCCTGGTCTTAGGGTAGGCGATGAGAATACGATATCTGTTACAAGGGAGTGTGTGATATTATGAGACTGAGTAATGAGTAAGACGGAGTAATGAGTTGAGACTTGGTTAATTATTGGGACAATAGAGTTTAATATATTATGGAATTAGAACTCAGATGGTTTGAGTTACTAGTTAGTGACTAGGGAGTGTTTTTATTATACTCTGTGTTTATTTTTATTTTGACGTGTGCTTGTTTCCACGCCATGAACAAAACTAAGCTGCTTATATTGAGGTATTATCTGTTACTCAGCTTTACGGCTCGCGTGTATTCTCCTTTCGGGGCTATTCGTCATGGGGGTAGTTCATTTCTGTCTTCTGGTTTCATTTTAAGGTTGCTTCGGCTAGCTGTTCTAAAGGATTTTATTTGAAGACAAGATTTTATGTAAGGACTTTGTAAAAGTTTAGTTTCTTTAATTTTGTTTTTTTAAGAGACATTTTGTAAGAAAAACTTTGTATATTAATTATAATATCTCTGTATTTCGCCGAGTGTTATATGTAAAAGTTAGTTTTAATTTAGCCGAAAATCACGGGTGTTACAATTGGTATCAGAGCGGGTTCTTTCTTGGTTAGGTGTTAAGATCGTCACATCTTAGGACCGCCCATTTAACATTTGAAGCTTTTCTTAAATTTTTAGTTGCCATTTTATTCATTTTGAAAGTTTTACGTTCGGGGATGAACTTTGTTTTTAAGGCGGGTGGAATGTAAGAACACTCAATTTTTCAACTGGTTCTGTTTTTTCTATCCACGAACATCGGGAAGAAGTTCCTTCTAAGAGGGGAAGATTGTAATTACCCTAATATTTTTAACTTAGTAAATTTTTATTAAGATTTAATATTAATTTACTATTTTAATTGATGGGTTTTAATAGAAAAATAATATATTACTCTGTATATTTCTAAAACAAAAGTAAACATTAAGTCGATGATTTACAAAGGAGCCAACACTTTAAACCATACAATTGTTTTCACAACTTTATCGATCTCCGTGCATCGATTCATCTACATCTTCGATTTTCAAATCCTCTTCAAAGCACCCTAATAATTATCCCTTGCCTTCTAGTATACAATCCCAATAAAACACCCATCGGTTTTACATTCCTATCCACTGGTTTTGGTACACTATCATCATCACTTCGCCTTATTTACTTATCCAATTGAACGTCTATGTTGTGGGCTATATTTCGGAACAACGTAGTCAGATTGGTTTCAGAAACAAAGGTAACACGATTGTACTGATCCTATTACTAAATTATCGTTCGGGGTTGTATGTGATACGTGATAACTGTGTCTATTTATGGGAGTTCGGTTGTGCAAATTTAATTTGGTTGTATTGTTGTATTATTTTTATGCAAGTATAAATATTTATATTCGGTTGATTTTATTTACATTGTTTGTGAGACGGGTTGAATTATGAGATGAGTAATTCTAAATTAGATGGCCGAGAGAAGCACTTAATTGTTAAGAATAACCTTTCTATGATGTCGTATAGAGTTTGTCCCTTTTGGAGGGTAGGCTTAACGTGTGTGTTGGAGTACCAATGATTTGTAAGCAATTAAGAAAGTGTAACTCATAGCATTGCTTAAGAGATTCTGTAAACCTACTACGGATGGCCTGGTGGAGTAATTGTATTATGACAAGAACTATTTTATGAAATATGATCATAAAACGAAGAGTTGGAATTGTAATGTGGTTGATATCTAAACTAAGTCTTGGCATTGTTGGTATTTATTTTAGATCCTATTAGTATTTTGTTTATATCGTCTTTTCCTTTGACCTTGACTCGTGGGTGAGTAGCTTAGAGTTTTATACTCTTGGTGTTGAGGAGTTCTATTAAGAACTTTGATAATAACGATATTGAAATTGATATGAAAATTGTTTACTATTATTGAGTTATGAGTTATGGGCCCTTTGAGCCGAGTTATGTTTACGGTCCAGTGCGACCATGGTTATTGGATTACTGGATTTTGAAATCGATATTGAGATGGACGTATTAGTTCGCGGTCTTATCCGCCAGTTCACTCACCCCTTTTCCTGGTCTTAGGATAGGCGATGAGAATACGATATCTGTTACAAGGGAGTGTGATATTATGAGACTGAGTAATGAGTAAGACGGAGTAATGAGTTGAGACTTGGTTAATTATTGGGACAATAGAGTTTAATATATTATGGAATTAGAACTCAGATGGTTTGAGTTACTAGTTAGTGACTGGGGAGTGTTTTTATAATACTCTGTGTTTATTTTTATTTTGACGTGTGCTTGTTTCCACGCCATGAACAAAACTAAGCTGCTTATATTGAGGTATTATCTGTTACTCAGCTTTACGGCTCGCGTGTATTCTCCTTTCGGGGCTATTCGTCATGGGGGTAGTTCATTTCTGTCTTCTGGTTTCATTTTAAGGTTGCTTCGGCTAGCTGTTCTAAAGGATTTTATTTGAAGACAAGATTTTATTTAAGGACTTTGTAAAAGTTTAGTTTCTTTAATTTTGTTTTTTTAAGAGACATTTTGTAAGAAAAACTTTGTATATTAATTATAATATCTCTGTATTTCGCCGAGTGTTATATGTAAAAGTTAGTTTTAATTTAGCCGAAAATCACGGGTGTTACAATTGGTATCAGAGCGGGTTCTTTCTTGGTTAGGTGTTAAGATCGTCACATCTTAGGACCGCCCATTTAACATTTGAAGCTTTTCTTAAATTTTTAGTTGCCATTTTATTCATTTTGAAAGTTTTACGTTCGGGGATGAACTTTGTTTTTAAGGCGGGTGGAATGTAAGAACACTCAATTTTTCAACTGGTTCTGTTTTTTCTATCCACGAACATCGGGAAGAAGTTCCTTCTAAGAGGGGAAGATTGTAATTACCCTAATATTTTTAACTTAGTAAATTTTTATTAAGATTTAATATTAATTTACTATTTTAATTGATGGGTTTTAATAGAAAAATAATATATTACTCTGTATATTTCTAAAACAAAAGTAAACATTAAGTCGATGATTTACAAAGGAGCCAACACTTTAAACCATACAATTGTTTTCACAACTTTATCGATCTCCGTGCATCGATTCATCTACATCTTCGATTTTCAAATCCTCATCATCAAGCACCCTAATAATTATCCCTTGCCTTCTAGTATACAATCCCAATAAAACACCCATCGGTTTTACATTCCTATCCACTGGTTTTGGTACACTATCATCATCACTTCGCCTTATTTACTTATCCAATTGAACGTCTATGTTGTGGGCTATATTTCGGAACAACGTAGTCAGATTGGTTTCAGAAACAAAGGTAACACGATTGTACTGATCCTATTACTAAATTATCGTTCGGGGTTGTATGTGATACGTGATAACTGTGTCTATTTATGGGAGTTCGGTTGTGCAAATTTAATTTGGTTGTATTGTTGTATTATTTTTATGCAAGTATAAATATTTATATTCGGTTGATTTTATTTACATTGTTTGTGAGACGGGTTGAATTATGAGATGAGTAATTCTAAATTAGATGGCCGAGAGCAGCACTTAATTGTTAAGAATAACCTTTTTATGATGTCGTATAGAGTTTGTCCCTTTTGGAGGGTAGGCTTAACGTGTGTGTTGGAGTAGCTATGATTGGTAAGCAATTAAGAAAGTGTAACTCATAGCATTGCTTAAGAGATTCTGTAAACCTACTACTGATGGCCTGGTGGAGTAATTGTATTATGACAAGAACTATTTTATGAAATATGGTCATAAAACGAAGAGTTGGAATTGTAATGTGGTTGACATCAAAACTAAGTCTTGGCATTGTTGGTATTTATTTTAGATCCTATTAGTATTTTGTTTATATCGTCTTTTCCTTTGACCTTGACTCGTGGGTGAGTAGCTTAGAGTTTTATACTCTTGGTGTTGAGGAGTTCTATTAAGAACTTTGATAATAACGATATTGAAATTGAGATGAAAATTGTTTACTAGTATTGAGTTATGAGTTATGGGCCCTTTGAGCCGAGTTATGTTTACGGTCCAGTGCGACCATGGTTATTGAGTTACTGGTGTTCGAAATCGATATTGAGATGGACGTATTATTTCGCGGTCTTATCTGCCAGTTCTGTAATACCCCGTTCTTTTGGATTTAAACTAAAGAATTATATTAATAGACGTTTGTAATAAAATTACTCGGTATTATGTTCTACGATATAATAATAGGATATGATTTATTTAGTAAGCGGAAAGATGACAACAATTTGATAATGATGAACTATAATAATAATAATAATAATAATAATAGTTATAGTTACGTTATTTTCTATATTATTATATTATTATAATAATAATTAACTAACCTAACCTAACCTAACCTAGTACTAATACTAATATAATATTATGCATATACTTATATGATACATATATTACCCTAGTAAAGAACCTGTTTAAAATAAATCCCCTTCGCAAACAAGAGGAAAACAAAAGGTGAGATTGTGAGAGGACGGCGCATACGAGTGAGACATCGGGAGGGTAGTCGACATATAAATTATCACCGCGATATCTTTATCTTGTCTTCCCGTCATCATCCCTTTATTAACTAGCAAAGGTATCATATTTCTCGTTTCTAGGCGTTTCTTTTATTGTATAGATTGATAGATTTGATATATACGGGTCATTCGTTAATAAGGTCGATGTTACCGTCCAATATTATGGGTAGTTAAAGACTATTATAGGCTCCTTAAAAGAGGTTGGGATTGGGCTGGACGCAGGGGAGAGATACTCTGTTTTGGAACCGTTACGGCGAAAGGTTGCGGTCCTTTTACGAATATTGCTGGCCAAGTTAGAATCTGATTACTATATTGTGTCTTACTATGGTTATAAGGAGTATGTGGGTCAGTCCTTTGGGTTGCTTCGATGTTGTTGTGTTACGACGAGGTGGCCGCTGTTTTGAGCTCCATGTTCGTTAGTCTTAGATTCGGCCTCTCTAAGTAGATTGGGGTACTCTAGGGCGGGATAAGAGTGCTGTCCGTGAGTTGGGTGTCGAGCGTTGTGGCAGTTGGGTCGTAGGTAGTCGGGTTATGGTGCGAGTCATGGTTGTTTTGTGCGTGGCTGTCCGAAGAGTGAGCGTGGATGGTTGGGTTGCGTGGGTCTTAGAAGTGACGAGCATGGTGATATGTTTTGTCATCATGGTGATAATGATGATTCAAAAGTCAACTCTAGTGTGGTACGTTCTTTGTAAATGGTAGGGTGTGACCAGGGGCGGATCTAGCCCAAAGGCTATATGGGCTTGAGCCCAACCTGTTTTCTGGGAAAAAATAAAATTAATAACGTGTAGAATATCAGTAGGAAACTCAGTTGGTCTAGTGGTAAAATTCTTGTCCACTATTCTTTTGTCCGTGAGTTCGAAACCCAGTGGACGAGAATTTGTTTTTTTTTGTACTATCTTATTTCAGTTCTCATGTTGTATTTCTTGCTGCACCATAAAAACTTAAATTTTGGGTACACATTATTCTTTGACCAGACTTTTTTTTACCTTTCTTTGTTTACTTTATCTCCTCTTTTTCGTGTGAGTATAATTTAGCAATGGTGTTTTTAAGTTGTATCTTCATATTTTTGGAATTCTCTGTGGTTCTCTCATCTTTTGAAAATATGATACCCTAAAACTTCATGGAAACGTTTTAAAATGTCCAAAATACTCTAATCTGCCTTTTCTAGATGTTCGGTTTTTTGCATTTTTTATTAATTTTTTGGAGATAATTTGCCAAACCTTTGTCATAATTAGCATTTAGCCAATCTTAAATATATTCTATTTATTTTATTTTACAGTTAAAAGACTCAAAATTTATTACTTTGGGTATTTTATGAACAAATTGCAAAACTTAGGGTACCGTAGTTGTTTTTAGAAAACGAAGGACACCACGTAGAAATTGAAAAAAATTCAAGGCCTTATTAGTCTATGCGATAGTGTTATTCCGCAAAAGATTGATATTTTTATACCGATTTCGCTCAAATATCACAAAAAGTAATACATAAAATACAATCTCGACACAATATATCTTTAATGGTTCATTGGTGAAATAATTTGAAATAGTTTTATATAAGCTTATTTATTCCACAAATACTAAAGTATACTACAATGTCGATAAAATCTCATAATTCATAATTTAAAATAATTCTTGATTCAAAAATCACGAAAAATGATGCTGAAATGTCGTAGTCAGTGTAAAGCGCGTGTAATTACCAACTCCAAGTCTTCTATAACAATTTAGAAGAAAAAAAATATCAATGTGTAAATTTTCTAGCCCACCGTACATTTGAATCCTGGATCCGCCCCTGGGTGTGACCTGAGTCTTGTACGAATTGTGTCCATGTATGGATTAGGATTAGAATTGGTTATTTAAATAAGTAAAGTGAATTACTTAATAATTTAATTAGAACAGAATACAATGATAAAGCAATTAGTAGTTAGTTATTAATTTACACATTTTATTATATTGTAGATTCGGCTTCGTAAGGGACCGTTGTTACTTGTATTTGGCTTATTGGATTTTTGACCGTCTCAGGTAGGAATTTCCTACTCAACTCGGGTGTTATTATAATGTGAATATATATTGAATTGTGATGGATGACGAGGTTAATGTTAATATTATAAATGAGTATTGGAGATGGAGTATACGTGTATGCTAAGTTATTGACGGAGCCGTATGACTGGATTGTTATTGTTCATTATTGTTGGTTATATATGGTGTGGTGCGATGGTTGTTCAGTTGAGCATAACACAGAGTGTGTTACTGCCAGTTGTGCATAGCAAGTGATTGTTACTGCCAGTTGCGCATAGCAAATGATTGCTACTGCCAGATAGTTGTGCATAGTAAGTGATTACTACTGCCAGTTGTGCATAGTACAGAGGGTACTACTACCAGTTGAGCATGGTATGAGAGTACCACTGCCAGTTCGGTTGAGCATAGCACGGTGTTAAGGGAGTTGTGCTACTGCCAGTGATGTAAGTAAGTTGTACGAATGAAGTGATTAGAATACGAAGGACGTCTAATTTGGTTGGATTATTATTGTTGTTTAGTTTATTCCTACTCAACCTCGCAGAACTCAACCTCGCGGTTGACTGTGTACTCGTGAACACCTGCAGTAAACTATAATGGGGAGCAAATTTGACAGGTACTAAAGATTCGCTGACTTGGGAGCTATGGGATGCGTGAGGACTTGACCAATCTACCTAGAAGTCTAGACCACCTAGAAGATTTTATCACTTTATTTATTTTCCGCTGCGAGTTGTAATTATTTTATATTAAGTTTTAGTTGGTTAAATTTGTAATAAACATGCAAACGCTAAGTTTTAATCTAAAGTACTTTGGTATTGTTGTACTTTGTTATTCACTACCTCGGGAAACCAAGATGGTAACAGTCCAATTTATTTGGGAATGTCTAGCTAAAGGCTCCTGAATAAATGAGGGTGTTACAAGTTCACTCACTCCTTGTCCGGGTCTTAGGGTAGGCAATGAGAATACGATATCTGTTACTAGGGAGTGTGATATTATGAGACAGAGTAATGAGTGAGACGGAGTAATGAGTTGAGACTTGGTTAATTATTGGGACAATGGAGTTTAATATATTATGGAATTAGAACTCAGATGGTTTGAGTTACTAGTTAGTGACTGGGGAGTGTTTTTATTATACTCTGTGTTTATTTTTATATTGACGTGTGCTTGTTTCCACGCCATGACCAAAACTAAGCTGCTTATATTGATGTGTTATTTGTTACTCAGCTTTCCGGCTGGCGTGTTGTTTCCCTTCGGGGCTACTCGTCATGGGGGTAGTTACTTTCTGTCTTCTGGTTTCATTTCAGGTTGCTTCGGCTAGCTGTTCTAAAGGATTTTATTTGAAGACAAGATTTTATTTAAGGACTTTGTAAAAGTTTAGTTCCTTTATTTTTTTTAAGAGACATTTTGTAAGAAAAACTTTGTATATTAATTATAATATCTCTGTATTTCGCCGAGTGTTATATGTAAAAGTTAGTTTTAATTTAGCCGAAAATCACGGGTGTTACAATTGGTATCAGAGCGGGTTCTTTCTTGGTTAGGTGTTAAGATCGTCACATCTTAGCACCACACATTTAACATTTGAAGCTTTTCTTAAATTTTAAGTTGCCATTTTATTCATTTTGAAAGTTTTACGTTCGGGGATGAACTTTGTTTTTAAGGCGGGTGGAATGTAATAGCACTCAAATTTTCAACTGGTTCTGTTTTTTCTATACACGAACTTCGGGACGAAGTTCCTTCTTAGAAGGGAAGATTGTAATAACCTCAATATTTTTAACTTAGTAAATTTTTATTAAGATTTATTATTTATTTACTTTTTTAATTGATGAGTTTTAATTGAAAAATAATATATTACTCCGTATATTTCTAAAACAAAAGTAAACATTAATTCGGTGATTTACAAAGGAGCCCACACTTTAAACCTTACAATTGTCTTCACAACTTTATCGATCTCCCTGCCTCCATTCATCTACATCTTTGATTTTTGAAATCCTACTGTCAAGCACCTTAATAATTATCCCTTGCCTTCTAGTATACAATCCCAATAAAACACCCATTAATTTGTCATTCCTATCTAGTGGACTTGGTACACCATCGTCATCACTTCGCCTTATTCACTTATACAATTGTACGTCTATGTTATGGGCTGTCTTTTGGAACAACGTAGTCGTATTGGATTCGGAAACAAAGGTAACACGATTGTACTGATCCTATTACTATATTATCGTTCGGGGTTGTATGTGATACGTGATAATTGTTTCTATTTATTGGAGTTCGGTTGTGCAAATTTAATTTGGTTGTATTGTTGTATTATTTTATGCAAGTATAAATCGGTTGATTTTATTTACATTGTTTGTGAGACGAGTTGAATTATGAGATGAGTAAGTCTAAATTAGATGGCCGAGAGCAACGCTTAATTGTTAAGTATATGATGGCGTATAGCGTTTGTCCCTTTTGAAGGGTAAGCTTAATGTGTGTGCTGGAGTACCTATGATTGGTAAGCAATTAAGAAAGAGTAACTAATAGCATTGGTTACGAGATTCTGTAAACTTACTACTGATGGCCTGATGGAGTAATTGTATTATGAAAAGCACTATTTTATGAAATATGGACATAAAACGAAGAGTTGTAATTAAAATGTGGTTGACATCTAAGCTAAGTCTTGGCATTGTTGTGATTTATTTTAGATCCTATTAGTATTGTGTTTAAATCGTCTTTTCCTTTGACCTTGACTCGTGGGTGAGTAGCTAGAGTTTTATACTCTAGGTGTTGAGCAGTTCTATTAAGAACTTTGACAATAACGATATTGAAATTGAAATGGAAATTGGTTACTGGTATTGAGTTACGAGTTATGGGGTCTTTGAGCCGAGTTATGTTTACGGTCCAGTGCGACCATGGTTGTTGGGTTACTGGAGTTTGAAATCGATATTGAGATTGAAGTATTGTTTCGCGGTCTTATCCGCCAGTTCACTCACCTCTTGTCCTGGTCTTAGGGTAGGCGATGATAATACGATATCTGGTTACTAGGGAGTGTGATATTATGAGACAGAGTAATGAGTAAGACGGAGTAATGAGTTTAGACTTGGTTAATTATTGGGACAATAGAGTTTAATATATTATGGAATTAGAACTCAGATGGTTTTAGTTACTAGTTAGTGACTGGGGATTGTTTTTATTATACTTTGTGTTTTTTTTTACGTGTGCTTGTTTCGACGCCATGACCAAAACTAAGCTGCTTATATTGTGGTATTATCTGTTACTCAGCTTTCCGGCTGACGTGTTTTATCCCTTCGGGGCTACACGTTAGAGGGATAGTTTCTTTCTGTCTTCTGGTTTCATTTTCAGGTTGCTTCCGCTGGCTGCTCTAAAGGATTTTATTTGAAGCCATGATTTTATTTAAGGTCTTTTTAAAAGTTTAGTTCCTTTATTTTTGTCATTTTATTCATTTTGAAAGTTTTATGTTCGAAGATGAACATTGTTTTTAAGGCGGGTGGAATGTAATAACAGTCAAATTTTCAACTGATTCTGTTTTTTCTAAACAGAACTTCGGGACGAAGTTCTGTTTAAGAGGGGAAGATTGTAATAACCTAAATATTTTTAACTTAGTAAATTTTTATTAAGATTTATTATTTATTTACTATTTTAATTGATGAGTTTTAATAGAAAAATAATATATTGGTATGTATATTTCTAAAACAAAAGTAAACATTAAGTCGATGATTTACAAAGGAGCCCACACGTTAAACCCTACAATTGTTTTCACAACTTTATCGATCTCCGTGGATCGATTCATCTACATCTTCGATTTTCATAATCCTACTGTCAAGCACCCTAATAATTATCCCCCTTTTTTTTTGATAAAATGTGAGTAATATATATATCAAAAAGAGTAGGATTTACATGTAATGCAAACCGTTAGTTACATAAGATTCTTATGGCAAATCCAAGTTACATCATTAGCATTCAAACTCTCCCTCCCTCGTCCTCTAATTCTATTTCTCACCCCATCAGTAATCTGCAAAGCAATATGTCTTGGATGCATGAGGACTGTATCAATTCAACACTTGTTTCTTTGGAACCATATAGAATGAAGTGCACCCATAAACAGTGCAATCTGAGCTCCTCTCTGGACAATTGTACCTCCTCTACTAGACCACCAAGTTAGGTCAACCACCAACGGGAGACTACACCCTGTAATCTGCTGCAGAGACATCATCACTCTCATGCTGTACTGGCAGCCAAAAAACAGATGATCTAGGGATTCATTAGCCTGTCCACAGAGTAGGCAGCAAGCACCAACATCCATCCCATAATTAACCAGTTTATCCACAGTATTAAGGGCCTCATGAGCCACTAGCCATCCCATGAATCGGTGCTTAGGCAGAGCCCAGCTATTCCAGACCACCTTACTCCAGCAGACAGGAGGACTAGCATTCCTGAGCCATTCATAACAACCACTAGGAGTGTACCCCGTGGGTTGAACCACCCAGACCCCATCCACAAAACCATGAGCAATTTCCTGCTTAACCTTACAAATCCTTCTCCAAACCCTGCTAGAATTAGCTGATGGAATGTACTCAGTCCATTCTCTCCCTCTAATATGGTTCCACTGTACCCAAATGGAATCCCTTTTCTCAGCAATCCAGTTCACCATACGACCCACCATTGCCTTGTTCCAGATTTCCTGATCCTTTAGTCCTAGACCTCCTTCTTCCTTTGGCTTACAAATTTTGTCCCATGCCACTAGAGGGACCCTCTTATATTCTGTACCACTCTCCCAAATAAAGTTTCTACAGGGGGCTTCTATACTCTTAATGATGCCCTTAGGTAAGACAAACATCGAAGTCCAGTAGGAGTGCAAGGTGTTCAGGACTGATTTGATTAACACAAGCCTGCCAGCATAAGAGAACTTCCTTGCTCTATAACTGTGAATCCTCCCACAGATTTTCTCAATGAGACAAGCACAATCAGATATCTTTAGTCTGGTAGTTTGTATTGGCATTCCCAAATATTTAAAAGGGAGAACACCCTTAGTAAAGCCTGATATCTTCAAAATATCAGTCTTAATGTGATCAGGTACCCCTCTAAATTATGCATTGGACATAGCAAGACTAATTTTTAAGCCAGAAGCTTTTGAGAAAGTGGAGAAATACTGTAATAAAAGCATCATGGAAGTAGTGTCACCTTTACTGAACATCAGCACATCATCAGCAAACATCAAACAGGCCAGCCTTTGGTTTTTGCACATCGGGTGAAAGTGGAAGTCATACTTAGTTGCTGCATACTTCAAAGTTCTGGTTAAACACTCCATACACAGGGTAAAGAGAAGGTGTGACAATGGATCCCCTTGTCTAAGCCCTCTCTTGCCCTTAAAAAAACCAAACATATCCCCATTGAGAGATAATGAGAAGGATGCAGTGGTAATACACTGCATAATCATGCTTTGAAAACCAGCTGGGAATTTCAGCATCCTCAATAACTTTTCCACAAACTGCCATTCCACTGTGCCATATGCCTTCTGCAGGTCAATCTTGAACAGGAACCTAGGTGATGCATTAGGTCTCTCATAAAGTCTAATGAGATCCTGGCATATCAGGATATTCTCCTGAATACTCCTGTTTTGAATGAATGCACCTTGGTTCTGATCTACAATATGTGGTAGCACTGTAGCAAGTCTGTTACATAGAAGTTTAGAGATAACCTTGTACACAACATTGCAGCATGCTATAGGCCTGAACTGAGTAACATTCTGAGGTCTCTCACATTTTGGTATGAAAGGAAGGGTGGTGGCATTGATTTGTGTAAGCAATCTTTTTTGTAAGACGAAATCTTGGACAACTCCAATCACTTCTCCCCTACCTCTCCCCATGCATCCTTAAAGAACTTACTCGTGTACCCATCAGGACCAGGTGATTTAATATCTGGTATACTGAATAGAGCATCTTTGACCTCCTTCCCACTGACAGGCCTTATCAAAGCTGCATAGTCTTCTGAACTGCATTTAGGTCCTTGCTCTATTATTCTTCTGTGTATCTTGACAATAGCCTGCCTGGTGCCAAGCAAACCTTTATAGTAGTCCAGGAATGCATCTTGAATTTGATCAGGAGTATCACATACTCTCCCAAGAGTGTCCTCAATCCTGAAAACTCTATTCCCATATTTCCTCTGCTTAAGCAAGCCATGAAAGAAGGCACTATATGAATCCCCATCTTGTACCCATTTGTGCTTTGCTTTCTGAGCTAGAAAGCTATCTCTTGCTGCAGCTAGCTCTTTCGGTTGTGCAGTAGCTTCTGATTTAATTGCTCTCTTCTGCATATCTGAAGGATCCCTGCCTAACTGACCCCGCAAATATTCTATCTGCTTTTGTTTGATGTCAGCAGCTTGTTCAATGTCACTGAATTTCTCCCTATTCAATTGCCTAAGGGCAGGTTTCAGCAACATCAATTTCTTGACAAGCTTAAACATTGGAGTCCCAACCACTTTTGTAATACTACGGTTTTATGAGTCTCTGTGTACTCTATCGAGTGGGCCTTACTCTGTCGAGTAAGTGTGTTTTGCGTTTTAAAATAGTTTCTGACATGTTGGGTACTCGATCGAGTAGCCTTGGTACTCGATCGAGTAGGCGAAACTCGATCGAGTACGTCAGTTACTCGATCGAGTAGCCGGTTTACGGGGGGATGATTTATCGGGTTTTGTTAATAATGCGAATTAATATATAAACACTTCCGTCACTTTCATAATACACTTTTACAAAACTAATTACTTTCAAAAGATAAATCAATCTACGTACTTCGCATTCATCGCATTATTAACAAATCCCGGAGCTTGGAAGGTCGGAATTCATCTTTCTTTACATCTTTGTGATCCTTGCGTCGAGGGTAAGATCTACGTACCGAATTTGTTATATTTAATTAAGTCTTGTTAAACCCTAATTTTGGGAATTGGGGATTTGTGTTAGTTTTGTGTGGTTAGTGATATATGTGTTGTTATGTTAGGAGGAGGATTCGTAGAGGAGGCTTTTTGATAACAATTTGAGATCGTCGATCATTACATTCCAGGTAGGGTTTCCCTACTCAGTATTAGTCACATAATGTTTTGGTGGTGATTTGTTATTGTTTATTGTTATCATACGAGTATTATGACGGTTGTTGGTTTTGATTGTTGTTTAGTAGTTGTGATTGTTTGTATATGTCTGTGTTCTTCGGGGCGCGTCCCTGGCTGAGTGGAGTCACTTGCGGGAGTGGCTTCAAGCCCATTATTCCCCTTCTGTGGAACCCGTCACAGAAGGGATGTGCACATTAATGGATTTGGGTTTATGGCTTGATGGAGATGAGCGGGGATTAGGTGGGAACGGCTGCGGTCCCCCACTGGCGGCGTGGAGTGACCTGTTGCGATGGGCACTCTGGCAGGGCTACACACTTTAGTGTGTAATCAGTATTGTGGAGTTGGTGATGGAGTTCGGAGTATATCTATGACGATTGAGGTGTGTTGTTTGTTGTGTTGTTGGATTATATAAATTGTGTGATTAGTACTGACCCCGTTTAAATGTTTTCAAAACTGTGGTGATCCATTCGGGGGTGGTGAGCAGTTATTGAGCAGATATGAGCTGATGCGTATGGGATAACTAGGAGGAGTCACCACGATGCAGTTTAGAAGTCTTGTTAACCAACACCCTTTCCAATCAAGTAATATGCTATGAGAATGGAATGTCTAATGGAGATGGAGCAAATTCTCAATGAAACTCCAAAGGAGGAAAGTGAGGTACAAACTCCTACTTTAAAACCCCTTCCCCCAAATTTGAAATATGCTTACCTTGATGAATCAAAGACCAAACCCGTGATTGTTAATGATAGACTTGATGAGAACCAATTGGGAAAATTGCTTGATGTGTTGAAACAACATGAGAAGGCTATAGGTTATAGTCTAGATGACTTTAAGGGGATAAGTCCCAACTTTCGCATGCATATAATTCATCTAGAGGAAGACCATAGACCTACCATTCAACCTCAAAGAAGATTGAACCCCCACATGCAAGAAGTTGTCAAAGGAGAGGTTATGAAATTACTTGATGCGGGAATCATATATCCCATATCGGACTCTTTGTGGGTTAGCCCCGTTCAAGTGGTACCTAAGACAGGAGGTACCACGGTAGTGACAAATGAAAAGAATGAACTAATACCCACAAGGAAGATCACCGGTTGGCGTATGTGTATTGACTATCGAAAATTAAAGTCCGCAACAAGAAAGGATCATTTCCCCCTACCATTCATTGACCAAATGCTTGAGAGGTTAGCCTCCAACAAATTCTTTTGTTACCTTGACGGGTATTCGGGATTCTTTCAAATCCCTATACACCCGGATGACCAACATAAGACCACCTTCACATGCCCTTATGGTACTTTTGCATATAGGAGGATGCCTTTTGGTTTATGTAATGCCCCCGCCACTTTCCAAAGATGCATGATGAGTGTCTTCTCCGATTACCTAGAGACCATAATGGAAGTTTTTATGGATGATTTTAGTGTTTATGGAAAGGACTTTGACTCATGTTTGCATAATCTCTCTTGTATTGCAAAAATGTGAAGATGTTAGTCTTGTTTTAAATTAGGAAAAGTGTCACTTCATGGTCAATGAAGGAATTGTTTTGGGTCATTTAATCTCAAAAAAGGGCATCAAGGTCGATAAAGCTAAATTTGAGGTGATAGAGAAACTCCCACCTCCCGTGAATGTTAGAGGGGTGAGAAGTTTTCTCGGTCACGCGGGTTTCTATCGCCGTTTCATAAAGGATTTTTCAAAAATAGCGAAACCCCCCACTCAACTCTTGCTTAAAGATGCCCAATTCCATTTCACTGATGAGTGTGTTGAAGCCTTTAATAGAATCAAGGAAGCACTAATCTCGGCGCCGATCATTCAACCTCCAAATTGGGAACTACCGTTCGAGATTATGTGTGATGCTAGTAACTACGCCGTTGGAGCGGTTCTTGGCCAACGGGTAGGAAGAGCTCTTCATGCCATATACTATATAATCAAGACTCTTGATCCCTCCCAAGTGAATTACGATACCACCGAGAAGGAGCTTCTTGCCATTGTCTATGCTTTGGACAAATTCCGTTCCTACTTACTTGGATCCAAGGTGATTGTCTTTTCGGATCATCGTGCTCTCCGACATCTCTTGATAAAGAAGAAGGCAAAACCAAGGTTGTTGAGATGGATTCTACTTCTTCAAGAATTTGACTTAGAAATAAGAGACAAGAAAGGAGCCGAAAATGTAGTGGCGGATCACTTGTCAATGATCCGGTTTCACGATGAACAAGGAGAAACCCCGATCAATGACTCATTTCCCGACGATATTTTGATGGCCATTCAAACACAACTTGAAAGGCACATCACCCCATGATTTGCCGATTATGCTAACTATATTGTTGGAAAAGTACTCCCTCCAAATTTGAACCACAACCAAAGAAAAAGGTTCCTATTCGAAGTAAAGAGGTACTTTTGGGATGACCCAAACCTCTACAAGGAGTGTAGTGATGGGCTCTACCGGAAATGCATCCCTCAATGGGAAGTCCAAGGAATCTTGGAAGGGTGTCACTCATCACCCTACGGTGGACACCATGGAGCAAGGAGGACCATTGCAAAAATTCTTCAATCGGGCTTCTATTGGCCTACAATGTTTCAAGACACAAGAGAATTCATCATTCATTATGACGCTTGTCAAAGAACGGGGAATATCTCTTGGAGGAACGAAATGCCACAAAGGGGCATTCTAGAGGTGGAGATCTTCGATGTTTGGGGGATCGACTACCAAGGTCTGTTTGTGACTTTCAATGGGAATAAGTACATCCTTGTGGCCGTAGACTACGTCTCAAAGTGGGTGGAGGCAATTGCCACTCCAAATGATGATGCAAAAACGGCCACCAAGCTCGTTAAGAAAATAATCTTCCCAAGATTTGGAGTTCCTAGAGCAGTCATAAGTGATGGAGGAACGCACTTTCATGAGAAGAAACTTGCATCTCTTTTGACCAAATATGGTGTTCAACATAGAACCGGCTTGGGATACCATCCTCAAACAAGCGGTCAAGTTGAAGTTTCAAATAGAGAGATCAAACAAATCCTTGAGAAAGTTGTGAACAAGACCCGAAAAGATTGGAGCACAAAGCTTGATGATGCTCTTTGGGCTTATAGGACGGCCTATAAGACTCCCATAGGAGCCTCCCCTTACAAGCTTGTCTATGGAAAAGAATGTCATTTGCCAATCGAATTGGAGTACAAAGCTTTTTGGGCAATACGAGCACTTAATCTTGATCTCAAATTGATTGGCCAAAAGAGGATGATTCAAATTCAAGAGTTGGAGGAATTCCAACTACAATCCTATGAAAACGCCCAGATTTACAAAGAAAGGACGAAATTGCTCCATGACAAGAGGATTAGACAAAAGGCCTTGCACAAGGGGGACAAAGTCCTTCTATTCAATTCCCGCTACCGACTCTTTCCGGGAAAGTTGAACTCTAGATGGATGGGCCCCTATGTGATAACCGAAGTTGGAAAATATAGAGATTTTGAAATCAAGGCGGAGGATGGAAGCAAGTTCAAAGTCAATGGTCAAAGGTTGAAGCCATACTATGAGGGAGCATTTATTGGAGAGGTCGAGGTCACCTACCTCGGACCTTCTCATCCTTGAAAGAACCATCAAAAGGGAGAGTTTGGTGGAGTCCTCCCTAAACCACCACTTGTAAATATACTAACCCTCTAACTTGTATTTATAACTTTATTGCATTTCTTTAATCATAAACATAAACTCTTTTTATGAGAGTAAGTGAGGGAGGGTCACTAACGAATTTTGAATGAAGGAAGGAACTAATCTTCAATTGTGGGGAAGCATCTATGAGAGGAAAGGAAATCAAAGGAAAAATTCGCAGCTTGAACCCGAGCGTCTTCATTGGAATCCGCCCGTCCTGCTGGAATCCGTACGTTTTGGGAAGAATCCGTCCGTCCCTTTAAGCTGTGAAATTAAAAATTTTAGGACTGTCGAAGAATCCGAGCGTCTCAGCAGGGAAGACGCTCGTCTCGAGGAATCCGCCCGTGTTTGCAGAAAGACGGCCGTCTTTTTGCCTGTGCATTTCATGAAATCTCACTTTCTCAGAATCCGTCTGTCTTTGGGAAAAGACGCTCGTCTCCTTTAAGAAGAATCCGAGCGTCTTGGGATCGGGACGCCCGTCTTGGAGGCGTCATATTTTTGGAAAGTTAACTGTGACAGAATCCGGGTGTCTTCACTTAAATCCGCCCGTCCCGAAAAGCTGGAATCCGAGCGTCTTCAGCTCGAATCCTCCCGTCTTCCTGCGATAATTTGGTCCGACTTTTTTTAATTTTATTACACCCCACCACATAGTTTGTGACACATCACCCTTCCTTCCACTTGTATTATAAAAACCCACCTCCTTATGACTCCAAAGCATATCCCAATCACTCTTTTACCCCACAAAATCAAAAAGCCCCAAATTCCTAGGGTTTCAAAGGCAACATTCAATCCACAAGGAGCATCATTATTCTTTAACAAATCAAAAATCCCAGATCAATAATCAAAGAATGGCACCAAGGAGATCTTCTTTTAGGGATAGGAGAAGACCAAGGGTAAGAGGAAGTTCTTCTACCTCCCACATCAACACATTAAGAAGGGAGCATGAAGAAATTGTGGATCTTACAAGACTTGATGACTTCTCAAATGTTGAATTTGTCAATGATGTGCAAAGACTAGTCTTCCACCGGCTTCTTAGTAAGAACATTCCCCCTACTAAGTTTTTATGTCATAATACTTTAAGGAAACTTGGGATTTATCACCAAGTGGAAGCTCTCTTTGAAGTATTTGGTCTCTCTACCCTTTTCCACATGTATGAGCAAACTTACCGATCCCTTGTGCTTGAATTTTTTAGCTTATTGAAGATTACAACCTTGAATAAAACAATATGCATAGAATTTAGGTTGGAAAATGTTTCAAGAATGATGACCCTTGTGGAATTCGCAAATGTGCTTGGTCTCGATGTTTCGCCTACCCGGACATCGAAACCAAAGAAATACAGTGTTGAACCTTTATGGAGGGCCATGACCGGCCGAGATTTCATACAAACCAAGGAGTGTCTCGCTTTTCATATTCAAAATCCGATTTTGAGACTCACTTACCGGTTCCTCTCCGGCACCCTCCTTGCTCGCCGAGATCCGACAATTGTGAATCAACTTGATCTTGTGTTCATGGAATCTTACCTCAATATTCAAGGAAGAAGTGTGTACCACTTCAATGCGCCTCTTGTGCTACTCGAAAAATGGGCAAAGTTTAGGAATGGTGATGATGATGGGATGAAACACATTGTAAATGGAGGGCTCATTACTAGGCTTGCGAAGCATTTCAATCCGAGATTCAATGAGAATAATGAGTATGCTCCTCTTTCGGGAAACACAAGGATAAATGAAGATCTTCTTCTTATTCATCATCATTGGATAACCCTTGAGGGGGTTGATAAGCGGATCAAGTGGATAACGAAAGGAAGTGATCCTATTTATCTACCAATGACCGGCCTACCACGAATTTCCCCAAGAAGAGGACCTTTATCACCAATCCCATCCTACCTCATCCCTCCAAACCCAACCCAAGCAAGACAAGCACCACCACCTTCAAATCCCCAACAACAACAACAAGAGCAACAATCTCAAGATGAGAAGATCAAAGTGCCTCCCTACCCATTTCCTTATCAACCGTATAACCATCCCAAACCCTTTATCATTCCTCGTGATTACTTTGTCACGGGAATTCTACAAGATTTGCACTTCCTCCAATATGAAGCTACCGTGGACAATTACTATGCACTCTATCCTCAATACCACGATATGATTAATAGGGGAAAGGTTAGTGAGGAGGGAGCATTTCCCTCTTGGTCACAAATGGACTTACTCTTCCCCAATTCGGAGAGGGCCAATAAAGGGGCAAACGGGAGACAAGAGGAAGGGAGCAACAATTCTTGCGGAGGGGACACGGTGGAGCTTGAAAGTGAAGAGGACGAGTTCATGGACCCGAATATGAGTGATGAATAAAAGGAGATATGGGATTGTGATCTAGATGGAGATGACGACGATCTCTAGAGGATTACTTCATAGCTAGATGGAGCGGGCGTGAGGCACCCATCTCAAGTTTAAGTGAAGTTTCCTCATCTCCTCTCTTTAATTTTCAATTTTCTTGGAAGAGTTTTTATGTTTTGTTAACTTGTATTTTATTAAATCTTGATCATGGTTGGAGTAGTCCTAGCAACATAGAGGACTAACACCTCGGCCCTATTGAGGTGTTCTTATTTTATTGTTCCCACTTTTGAAAATCCAAAATGACAAATTTAGTTTCATGCATTGCATCTTGTGTGCATGAACTACACCCAACTTTAGGACATTAGAAATAATGTCTAACTCGGTTTGGAGAAGTACATGCATACGCAACGGGAGGTAATCTAAATTACGCTCTCCGTCATAAACAAAAACCCATGCATCATGTAGTGTAGATTAGTGTAGCTTGCATTTAGTGTAGAATTCATGCATCATGCTTGCATGATTTCCCATCATTTTGGCCATTGAGGACAATGCCCATATTAGTGTGGGGATGGGGAATTCTAACTTAACTTTTATTCAAAAATCCAAAAAAATTGAAAAATTTCGATAAAACCATAAAAATTTGAAAAATTGAAAAACCAAAAACAAGTTCATTTCCTTTGTAGTGTAGTCATGTATATTTTGTTGTATATATTGTGTTTGTTCTATCCTTGGTCACATTGATCGACTACGCCACATCCGAGACATGAGGATATTGAAGACCGCATGGTATGATCTTTCCAATCTCCTTTTTCCTCTTTATGTTAATGACTATGTGGCTTTATTTTGATTGATGCGGTATAACAATGTGAACTTATGACTTGCATTTAGTTTATATGCCATATTAGTTGGTAGAACCATTTGCATTAGGATGTTTAAATGTTAGTTGCATCATGGCATGTAGTTTGCATGTTAGAAAAATTTTGTGAAACCGTCTACTTGGGAAGCTTGACAAGTGTATATAGGCCCTAGTAGATGCTTTTTCTTCTTAAGACTTTGCTTGTTAGAATACTTGTAAAACACCCTAGGATGTGTCATGCTAGTATCCTTTGACCCATGGATTAAGGCCTAGTCAAGAGTACCTTGTGGTGTGATCACTCCTTGGCTACCGTTTATTCCAAGTTGACCCTTGAAACCATGAAACCATCATTCATCCATGTTCTACCACATTTTTGTCATCAAAGGGAATGGGCACAAAAAGAAATCAATTTGAGTTCAATGAAATGAAAAGTGAAAGAAAGTTTGCAAAAATACATCAATTGAAAAGAGGAGCAAAAATAGAACTCCTACAAGCTTCAAATATAAGCCACCCTCACTACATATGGGGTGACTTTGAAAATGTTCAAAAACAAATGCAAAGAAAAGTTGAAAGTTGTCAAGTGTTAAAATGCCAAAAATCAAAAAGAAATGGCAAGAAAGTGTTCTCAAATGTTATATGCCACAGGAAATTGGGGGGAAAAACAAAAACAAAGCAAACTCCCAAAGTGAACTCAAATATCTATCGATCCCTTTATCCATCGTATCAATTTTTGTGCATGGTAGAGAGGGGACGACCCTTATTCTTGTCTAGGCAAGAGGGGGAATTCCGCGATCCTCCAGTGTTTCTAACACCATAGGGAGTCTACTCTTGACAAAAGCATTTAACGATTGAGGACAAAGGTACCCTAGCTTGACACAACTTGGAGGTGATTTATTGGTATCCTTCTAGGCTTAGTAGTTTGAAGAAATTTCATCTATGAAGGAGTGTGTACCCTTGAATTGCTTCCCTTGTAGATAATTTCCGCCACTTAGATGAGGAAAGTGGCTATTCTTTTGTAGATGCATCCATTATTTGATTTTGTGTGCTTAATGTTTGGATGTGTCGCCATTTTGGCAAGACCCACCTTGCCTTGCAAGAAGGCATCCTACCTCATGGTTGTCTTGTTGTGAGTTGAAGGGGCGGAGTGAGACCCGCTAATTGTCTCATATCGGCTATGTTATTAGGTTAGTTTAAATAATGGTCCTAGTCTTTGTCACCTCTTTACTCGGGACGAGCAAAGGTTCGGTTTGGCGATATTTGATGTGACCATAATCAGAGCATATTTAGTCCCCGAATTAGCCTTGTTCCCATGCTTTTTAGTGCATATTTGGGTCATTTATTGTCTTTAGTTCTTTGTTTTGAATATTCTTTGAGGTTTTGATCCCTTGGTAGGAAAGGAGTGCAAACCTTGCATTTTCATGGCAAAACGAGACTAAATTGATTGAATTCAATGACCAAGCATCAAGCAGAGACAAGATTAGAAGGCCTTTGTACATACTATAGTAGATGGGCAATGATGAGAAAAGATCCTTGCATCCCTGAGGAAATCCCCAAGGATCTTATGAAGAAAAAGGAAGAAAAGAAGAAGAAACGAGACTGTCCAGCAATCCGTGCGTCTTCCCCAGAAGAAGCCCGTCTCCACCACCACAATCCGTCCGTCTCCTCCCCAAGACGCCCGGGCAGCAGCTCCAGAAGACGCCCGTCTTCACCCCAAGACGTCCGGGCAGAAACCACCGAATCCACCCGTCCCGTGCTAAAGACGCCCGGATTCCCAGGCAGACCCATTTCGTCTTCTTCAAGCTTCAAAGAAAGATGCACATCTTTTTCTAGAGACCGGAGTCTCCCTAGAGACCGGAGTCTTTCCAAAAAGACTGGCGTTTCCTTAAGTAGGGACTTAATTGTCATTTAAGCCCTTAGTTAACCCTAATTCATCCACCTAATCCCCACTATAAATAGCCCATTAGTCTAATTAGAAGATCATGTTCTTCTTAGCAATCTTTAGTGTAGTTAATATCAATCAAACCTCTCTTTAATCTTGTAATCAACAATTAATCAAGTTTTAATACAAGTTTTATTTCTTTAATCTCTCTCTTGTTCATCCTTTATTTTGGGTAATTGAAGATTATTTGGGTTATTAGTGGGAGATTGACAACCTCTCAATCAAGCATCAAGTACTTCTTTTATTCTTTGCTTTATTATTGGTCATTAGTAGGTATAATTCTCTTAATCCCTCTTTAATTATTGTTAATCACTTTCATTTATTCATCATGTTTCACTTTGTTGGTATGATTGACAACCTTGCTAGCATGTTCAACATGATAATGAGTGAGTAGTTTCCTTAGCTAGGGTTAATGGCTAATTAGGGGAAACCAACATGGGGAATGATTCATGCTTAAATTAATATGCTTTCATAGTTTATTTGCTTGCTTGTTGTGATCTCAACTTATGCACATGTTATGTTTGATGAAGTGTGAGCCTATGAATCCTTGCATTTTTTACCCATCACCTATCTTTTCAATGAGACTTGTAAGACATAAACCAACTCGAGTCTCATTAGACCATGCATATTGTTGAGTAGGGACGATTAAGTCGACTTGTAGGTTTTGTACAATCTAATCGATTCGGCTCCTGGACCCAAACTTTCCTAGGATTGTAAGATATAAACCAACTCAATCCATCGCAACAATAATTGCTTGCTTATAACTTGAGAATATGTTTGTATGATCAATTCCCATGAATTCCCTATGACCCCATGACACCCTAGTGCTTTTTATCAATTGTTTACAACCTTGTTTAATTCATCTTGCTTGTTTACTTTCATTGCTATTTAGTTTAGTGACCTTCTACGTCAAACCTCAATTGTGACACCCCTAAGACACGACTAGTTGCAATAGAAATCTCATCTCAATTCCCGTCCCTTGGGATCCGACCTTTACTTGCCTCTTTACTAATTGTAGAGTTGTTTGTGAAGTTATAAATTGTGTTTTGGTCTAGGTGCTCCTAACGACAAGTAACCGAAAAGACATAGTCCGACCAGACACCATAGTCAGCCACACAATCCCAAAATGGCTCCATCTCAGAGGAAGGTACATTGCCGCCAACTCTCTCATTTGCTGCCAGTACACAATTAAAATCTCCTGCTATAGCCCATGGTCCAACAATAGTCCCTGAAATTCTCCTCAAATGTCCCCAAAGAGGAGCTCTATCATTAATACACCATAATCAAGTAGAAAACAGTCCTACTCACTAATGATTATACCTTCATGTGGATAAATTGGGTATTGTACTCCAGAAAGTGAACCCCAAAAGACCTAGGCTGCCAAAGAATCCAAATCCTTCCTCCATTGTGATATCCACTATTAGTAGATATGCACCAATTATTAAAATTATTTACAACTTTATGAAAAGCTTTACTCTTTATTTTAGTTTCTAATAGGCCAAATAAACCAACACCTTTATTTTGTAAAAAGAAATTATCAGCCTTCTGTTTTCCTACTCTATTCATTCGCCTCACGTTCTAGAACCCTATACTATCCATTAGATAAAATGGGAGGGTTAACACTACCATTTCCAATTGCACCAGGTTTACCAGGAGATTTGAGTACGTCTTTGTATGAATGTGCACCAAAAGTCTCCCTGCTATAACCATCCTTTGCCCTTTCCTGCTCACTGTCTCCCCTTCTCAAAAGTACCAATCTCTTTATTGGAGATTGGATCAACTTGGATGGGGAATTTATAGGTTTACTTGGGATCACTTGCATTTCTTATATAGCCTTCTTGAGCTTATCGTTATTCACAACTGGTCTCCAAACATTCTTGACCAAAGTCTTCACTTTAACCAGTTTGTCTTTCCTACATTGTTCCTGATCATGCCCCATGCCTTGACATTTCATGCATTTGATGGGCTTCCATTCATATTCAACTTCAATTTGATTCACTATCCCATGCTCATCCTTGAAAGCTATTTTGGCTGGCAGCTCCTGATCAACTAACATCTCTACCATAACACGGGCAAATCCCAGCCTAGTTCTCTCCTCAGTAGCTGTATCATTCTTAACATGTTTGCCTACAATACCTGCAATTTTTGGTAAACCCTTTCCCCATAATTTCAGAGGCAGCCTATGCAATCTTATCCACGCATGAACACATTTGACATCCTCTTTAGTCATCTCCATGTCTCTTTCCCAAGCTTTCATAATCATTGGCTTATTGTCAAAAAGATAGTGTCCTGATGCAAGGACCTTCTCTTTCATTTCCATCGTTTTAAATCTAACCAGGAATATCCCATTGGGCAAGAATGAGATCTTTTCTATGTTAAACCTTGTCCAAATTCGTCTTATAAAACCTTCAACTATTTCCCAAGGTGGATTAGCTCCCAAAATGAAGCATACAACAGCTTGTTGCCAATACTCTATTTCTTCTGCAACATCTTCCTGGTCCAACTGCAGCATCGCTTCACTCCCTGTTTCAGGAACATTTTCTTGTGTATCTATGCTCTGTTAATCATCCTCCTTTTCCTCCTCATTCTCACTTACAGTAATATTCTCTTCTTCTTCTTCTTCTTCTTCTTCTTCTGATTCAGTATCCGTCTCTACTACCAACTCTGGTATCGCTACCACTTCATGGATATTTTTTGTTCTGCCTTCCATCTCGACATTAGGTCCATTCCTTGCACTATTAGGGCTTTCTGAAACCATCTGTTCTTCTACAGTTTCTTCCAAATTCTTCACCTCAGACGTAGGAGGGATGCTCCTCCCACGTAGAGTCATTTGTCTTTGCCTCTGCTGTATTGATTTCCTGGCCATGGGCACAGAAATCAATAGCGGCACAGCATGCCATGCATGGATTCTCTAGGTTTTTTTTCTCTCTAAGGCTTTTTACTCCCCCGTGATATTATAAATTAATAATAATTATCCCTTGCCTTCTAGTATACAATCCCAATAAAACACCCATCAGTTTGTCATTCCTATTCAGTGGGACTTGGTACACCATCATCATCACTTTGCCTTATTTACTTATCCAATTGAACATCTATGTTGTTGGCTATCTTTCGGAACAACGTAGTCAGATTGTTTACGGAAACAAAGGTAACAAGATTGTACTGATCCTATTACTATATTATCGTTCGGGGTTATATGTGATACGTGATAATTGTTTCTATTTATTGGAGTTCGGTTGTGCAAATTTAATTTGATTGTATTGTTGTATTATTTTTGTGCAAGTATAAATATTTATAATCGGTTGATTTTATTTACATTGTTTGTGAGTCGGGTTATATTATGAGATGAGTAAGTCTAAATTAGATGGCCGAGAGCAGCGCTTAATTGTTAAGAATAACCTTTCTATGATGTCATATACTGTTTATCCCTTTTGGAGGGTAGGCTTAATGTGTGTGTTGGAGTACCTATGATTGGTATGCAATTAAGAAAGTGTAACTCCTAGCATTGCTTAAGAGATTCTGTAAACCTACTACTGATGACCTGGTAGAGTAATTGTATTATGACAAGAACTATTTTATGAAATATGGTCATATTACGAAGAGTTTTATACTCAAGGTGTTGAGCAGTTCTATTAAGAACTTTGACAATATCGATATTGAAATTGAGATGGAAATTCGTTACTGGTATTGAGTTATGAGTTATTTTTCTATTGACCTGAGTTATGTTTACGGTCCAGTGCGACCATGGTTGTTGGGTTACTGGAGTTTGAAATCGATATTGAGATGGAAGTATTGTTTTGCGGTCTTATCCGCCAGTTCACTCACCCCTTGTCCTGGTCTTATGGTAGGCGATGAGAATACGATATCTGGTTACTAGGGAGTGTGATATTATCAGACAGAGTAATGAGTAAGACAAAGTAATGAGTTGAGACTTGGTTAATTATTGGGAGTTTGGGACAATAAAGTTTAATATATTATGGAATTAGAACTCAGATGGTTTGAGTTACTAGATAGTGACTGGGGAGTGTTTTTATTATACTCTGTGTTTTTTTTTTACATGTGCTTGTTTCCACGCCATAACCAAAACTAAGCTGCTTATATTGAGGTATTATCTGTTACTCAGCTTTCCGGCTGACGTGTTTTCTCCCTTCGGGGCTACTCGTCATGAGGGTAGTTCCTTTCTGTCTTCTGCTTTCATTTTCAGGTTGCTTCCGCTGGCTGTTCTAAAGGATTTTATTTGAAGACAAGATTTTATTTAAGGAGTCTGTAAAAGTTTAGTTCCTTTAATTTTGTTTTTTTTAAGAGATATTTTGTAAGAAAAACTTTTTATATTAGATATAATATCTCTGTATTTCGCCGAGTGTTTTATGTAAAAGTTAGTTTTAATTTAGCCGAAAATAAGTGATGTTACAATAGCTATCAAAGCGGGTTCTTTCTTGGTTAGGTGTTAAGATCGTGACATCTTAGCACCGCCCATTTAACATTTGAAACTTTTCTTAAATTTTAAGTTGTCATTTTATTCATTTAGAAAGTTTCACGTTCGAGGATGAACTTTGCTCTTAAGGCGGGTGGAATGTTATTGCACTCAAATTTTCAACTGGTTTTGTTTTTCTAAACACGAACTTCGGGACGAAGTTCCTTCTAAGAGGGGAAGATTGTAATAACCCAAATATTTTGAACTTAGTAAATTTTTTTAAGATTTATTATTTATTTACTATTTTATTTTATGAGTTTTAATTGAAAAATAATATATTACTCCGTATATTTCTAAAACAAAAGTAAACATTAATTCGGTGATTTACAAAGGCGCCCACACTTAAAACCCTACAATTGTTTTCACAACTTTATCGATCTCCCTGCCTCCATTCATCTACATCTTTGATTTTCATAATCCTACTGTCAAGCACCCTAACAATTATCCCTTGCCTTCTAGTATACAATCCCAATAAACCACCCATCAATTTGTCATTCTTATCCAGTGGACTTGGTACACCATCATCATCACTTCGCCTTATTTACTTATCCAATTGTACGTCTATGTTGTGGGCTATTTTTCGGAAAAACGTATTCGTATTGGTTTCGGAAACAAAGGTAACACGATTGTACTGATCCTATTATTATATTATCGTTGGGGTTATATGTGATACGTGATAATTGTTTCTTTTTATGGGAGTTCGGTTGTGAAAATTTAATTTGATTGTATTGTTGTATTATTTTTATGCAAGTATAAATATTTATAATCGGTTGTTTTGATTTACATTGTTTGTGAGACGGGTTGAATTATGAGATGGGTAATTCTAAATTAGATGGCCGAGAGCAGCACTTAATTGTTAAAAATAATCTGTCTATGATGGCATATAGCGTTTGTTGCTTTTGGAGGGTAGGCTTAATGTGTGTGTTGGAGTACATGTGATTGGTAAGCATTTTAGAAAGTGTTACTCCTAGCATTGCTTAAGAGATTCTGTAAACCTACTACTGATGACCTGGTAGAGTAATTGTATTATGACAAGAACTATTTTATGAAATATGGTCATATTACGAAGAGTTGGAATTGTAATGTGGTTGACATCTAAGCTAAGTCTTTAGATTGTTGGTATTTATTTTATATCCTATTAGTATTGTGTTTAAATTGTCTTTTCCTTTGACCTTGACTCGTGGGTGAGTAGCTTAGAGTTTTATACTTAAGGTGTTGAGCAGTTCTATTAAGAACTTTGACAATAACTATATTGAAATTGAGATGGAAATTGGTTACTGGTATTGAGTCATGAGTTATAGGGCCTTTGAGCTGAGTTATGTTTACGGTCCAGTGCGACCACGGTTGTTGGGTTACTGCAGTTTGAAATCGATATTGAGATGGAAATATTGTTTCACGGTCTTATCCGCAAGTTCACTCACCCCTTGTCCTGGTCTTAGGGTAGGCGATGAGAGTACGATATCAGGTTACTAGGGAGTGTGATATTATTAGACAGAGTAATGAGTAAGACAGAGTAATGAGTTGAGACTTGGTTAACTATTGGGACAATAGAGTTTAATATATTATTGAATTAGAACTCAGGTGGTTTGAGTTACTAGATAGTGACTGGGGAGTGTTTTTATTATACTCTGTGTTTATTTTTTACATGTGCTTGTTTCCACGCCATAACCAAAACTAAGCTGCTTATATTGAGGTATTATCTGTTACTCAACTTTCCGGCTGACGTGTTTTCTCCCTTCGGGGCTACTCGTCATGAGGGGAGTTCCTTTCTGTCTTCTGCTTTCATTTGAAGATAAGATTTTATTTAAGGACTTTGTAAACGTTTAGTTCCTTTAATGTTGTTTTTTTTAAGAGATATTTTGTAAGAAAAACTTTTTATATTAAGTATAATATCTCTGTATTTCGCCGAGTGTTATATGTAAAAGTTAGTTTTAATATAGCTAAAAATCAGTGGTGTTACAATTGGTATCAGAGCGGGTTCTTTCTTGGTTAGGTGTTAAGATCGTGACATCTTAGCACCGCCCATTTAACATTTGAAACTTTTCTTAAATTTTAAGTTGTCATTTTATTCATTTAGAAAGTTTTACGTTCGAGGATCAACTTTGTTCTTAAGGCGGGTGGAATGTTATTGCACTCAAATTTTCAACTGGTTCTGTTTTTTCTAAACACGAACTTCGGGACGAAGTTCCTTCTAAGAGGGGAAGATTGTAATAACCCAAATATTTTTATCTTAGCAAATTTTTATTAAGATTCAGTATTTATTTACTATTTTAATTGAAAAATAATATATTACTCCGTATATTTCTAAAAAAAAGGAAACATTAATTCGGGGATTTACAAAGGAGCCCACACTTTAAACCCTGCAATTGTTTCACAACTTTATCGATCGCCCTGCCTCCATTCATCTACATCTTTGATTTTCATAATCCTACTGTCAAGCACCCTAATAATTATCCCTTGCCTTCTAGTATACAATCCCAATAAAACACCCATCAATTTGGCATTCCTATCCAGTGGACTTGGTACACCATCATCTTCACTTCGCCTTATTTACTTATCCAATTGTACGTCTATGTTGTGGGCTATTTTTCGGAAAAACGTAGTCCTATTGGTTTCGGAAACAAAGGTAACACGATTGTACTGATCCTATTACTATATTATCGTTGGGGTTGTATGTGATACGTGATAATTGTTTCTATTTATGGGAGTTCAGTTGTGCAAATTTAATTTGGTTGTATTGTTGTATTATTTTTATGCAAGTATAAATATTTATAATCGGTTGATTTTATTTACATTGTTTGTGAGACGGGTTGAATTATGAGATGGGTAATTCTAAATTAGATGGCCGAGAGCAGCGCTTAATTGTTTAAAATAACCTGTCTATGATGGCATATAGCGTTTGTCGCTTTTGGAGGGTAGGCTTAATGTATGTGTTGGGAGTACCTATGATTGGTAAGCAATTAAGAAAGTGTAACTCATAGCATTGCTTAAGAGATTCTGTAAACTTACTACTGATGGCCTGCTGGAGTAATTATATTATGATAAGAACTATTTTATGAAATATGGTCAGAAAACGAAGAGTTGGAAATGTAATGTGGTTGACATCTAAGCTAAGTCTTGGCATTGTTGTGATTTATTTTAGATCCTATTTGTATTTGGTTTAACTCGTCTTTTCCTTTCGTGACTTGTGGGTAAGTACCTTAGAGTTTTATACTTTAGGTGTTGAGCAGTTCTATTAAGAAATTTGACAATAACGATATTGAAATTAAGATGGAAATTGGTTACTGGTATTAAGTTATGAGTTATGGGACCTTTGAGCCGAGTTATGTTTACAGTCCAGTGTGACCATGGTTGTTGGGTTACTGGAGTTTGAAATCGATATTTAGATAGATGTATTGTTACGAGGTCTTATCCCCCAGTTCACTCACCCCTTGTCCTGGTCTTAGGGTAGGCGATGAGAATACGATACCTGGTTACTAGGGAGTGTGATATTATGAGACAAAGTAATGAGTAAGACGGAGTAATGAGTTGAGACTTGGTTAATTATTAGGACAATAGAGTTTAATATATTATGGAATTAGAACTCAGATGGTTTTAGTTACTTGTTAGTGATTGGGGAGTGTTTTTATTATACTCTGTGTTTATTTTTAATTTTTTTTTACGTGTGCTTGTTTCCACGCCATGACCAAAACTAAGCTTCTTATATTGAGGTATTATCTGTTACTCAGCTTTCCGGCTGATGAGTTTTCTCCCTTCGGAGCTACACGTCAGGGGATAGTTCCTTTCTGTCTTCTGGTTTCATTTTCAGGTTGCTTCCGCCGGCTGCTCTAAAGGATTTTATTTGAAGACAAGATTTTATTTTAGGTCTATGTAAAAGTTTAGTTCCTTTAATTTTGTTTCTTTAAGAGACATTTTGTAAGAAAAACTTTGTATATAAATTATAATATCTCTGTATTTCGGCGAGTGTTATATGTAAAACATAGTTTTAATTTAGTGCGAAAATCAGGGGTGTTACAATTGGTATCAGAGCGGGTTCTTTCTTGGTTAGGTGTTAATATCGTTAGATCTTAGCACTGCCCATTTAACATTTGAAACTTTTCTTAAATTTTAAGTTGTCATTTTATTCATTTTGAAAGTTTTACGTTCGAAGATGAACATTGTTTTTAAGGCGGGTGGAATGTAATAACAGTCAAATTTTCAACTGATTCTGTTTTTTCTAAACAGAACTTCGGGACGAAGTTCCTTTTAAGAGGGGAAGATTGTAATAACCCAAATATTTTTAACTTAGTAAATTTTTATTATGATTTATTATTTATTTACTATTTTAATTGATGAGTTTTAATAGAAAAATAATATATTACTCTGTATATTTCTAAAACAAAAGTAAACATTAAGTCGATGATTTACAAAGGAGCCCACACTTTAAACCCTACAATTGTTTTCACAACTTTATCGATCTCCGTGCATCGATTCATCTACATCTTCGATTTTCATAATCCTACTGTCAAGCACCCTAATAATTATCCCTTGCATTGTAGTATACAATCCCAATAAAACACCCATCAGTTTGTCATTCCTATCCAGTGGACTTGGTACACCATCATCATCACTTCGCCTTATTTACTTATCC
Source organism: Silene latifolia (assembly GCF_048544455.1). NCBI lineage: Eukaryota > Viridiplantae > Streptophyta > Magnoliopsida > Caryophyllales > Caryophyllaceae > Silene > Silene latifolia. Next base: position 93,654,663 of record NC_133533.1, read on the forward strand.
AATTGAATGTCTATGTTGTTGGCTATCTTCCAGAACAACGTAGTCAGATTGTTTTCGGAAACAAAGGTAACACGATTGTTATGATCCTATTACTATATTATCATTCGGGGTTGTATGTGATACATGATAATTGTTTCTATTTATTAAAGTTCGGTTGTGCAAATTTAATTTGGTTGTATTGTTGTATTATTTATATGCTAGTATAAATATTTATAATCGGTTGATTTTTTTTACATTGTTTGAGAGTCGGGTTGAATTATGAGATGAGTAAGTCTAAATTAGATGGCCGAGAGCAGCGCTTAATCGTTAAGAATAACCTTTCTATGATGTCGTATAGCGTTTATCCCTTTTGGAGGGTAGGTTTAATGTGTGTGTTGGAGTACCTATGATTGGTAAGCAATTAAGAAAGTTTAACTCATAGCATTGCTTAAGAGATTCTGTAAACCTACTACTGATGACCTGGTGGAGTAATTGTGTGACACCCCCATACTCCAAGTGCCTTATCAGGACCACTCAGGTATAAGAACGTCACCATCTCGGTTTCCCGAGGTAATGATCATCAAATGACAATAACGAAACATAATTTAAATAGTAATAGTTAAGTGATTACAATTCCAAAACCAAACTGATAAAAGTACAATACATGTTCTTAAAACCAAATGTTCTCAAACTACTAAGTATGACAGCGGAAGACTCTAATCAGCTCGTGGTGACACATCCCAGCTAGCCCAAAAGCCTCTAATCAAACCTGCTCAACAACTGCTCACCATCCCCGAATGGATCGCCACAGTTTTTAAAACAATAAACGGGGTCAGTACTAATTACACAACATAAATCACAACAGAAAAAAGACAACAGTCGCACAGCTCAATCAACACATCAAACCCCAAAGTCCATAATCAAACTCCTCATAACTGATTACACACTAAAGTGTGTAGCCCTGCCAGAGTACCCATCACAGTAGGTACTCCACGCCGCTAGTGGGGGACTGCAGCCGTACCCACTAAATCCCCGCTCATCTCCATTGAGCGATAAACCCAAGTCCATTAATGTGCACATCCCTTCTGTGGTGGGTTCCACAGAAGGCGAATCATGGGCGTGAAGCCACTCCCGCAAGTGACTCCACTCAGCCAGGGACGCGCCCCGAAGATCACAGACAGATATAACAATAACAATGATAATATTCAACAACCGTCTGAAACAACCAATAATATGAAATCTCAACCGTCTAAACAATCAACAATTACTAACTACAGCAGAATCACCACAATCACCATAATCATGTAACTAACACTGAGTAGGGAAAACCCTACCTGGAATGCAACACACACAGCAGACGATCTTAGCAGCTGTCTCAAAACCACTCCTCTACGAATCCTCCTCCTAACCACATAATAATACTATTACTACATACACAACCAATCATAAAAACCCCCAATTCCCAAGATTAGGGTTTAAACAAAGTCAACCAAATGCTATAAAACTGGTATGCAGATCTTACCCTCGACGCAAGGATCACTATGACGCAAAGAACAATGAAATTCGACCTCTCTAGCTCCGGGATTTGTCAATAAAGCGGAATAGCAAAGCAACGTACTTGAGAACTCTCTTAAACAATGAATTAGGTTTTAGCAAAATTGTTTTAGGAAGATGACGAACTTATAATATTTTAATCCGCTTTATTAACAAAACCCGTCAATTAACCCCCGTAAACCGACCTACTCGATCGAGTAAGTCTCGTACTCGATCGAGTGCTACTTACTAGATCGAGTGCCAAGGCTACTCGATTGAGTACCCTACAGACAGACTCCTGTTTCTAAAACCAAAACATACTTATTCGACAGAGTAAGCCCCACTCGATAGAGTACCCAAAGACTCATAATAGCGTAGTATTACAGTCTTCCATCCTTAAAAAGAACTTCGTCCCCGAAGTTCAAACCATAACAAAACAAAAACACACTAACACTCTGCCGACACAACAACAAAACAAAACCCAACATAAAACTCCCAAAACATACATACCAACCAAACTCATCCCGACTCAAACAACTACTAACTATAACAAAATCAACACAAAAAGATGTAAAAACTTTTCGCGACCATCTCCTACCCCCCTAAAAGAAACAAGGTTACTTCCCCGTAACCATACATTACTGATCAAAAAGAGACGGGTAACGCTCTGTCATAGCTTCTTCCACCTCCCATGTAGCTTCCTCTACCTCATGATTAGACCAAAGGACCTTAAGCAAAACTGTCTCACCATGTCTTGTTTTCCTAACCTTCCGGTCAAGAATCTGTTTAGGCACCTCAAGATAAGACAAGGACTCATCTAGCTCTTTGTTCTCTACCTCTAACACATGTGACGGATCACTCACATACTTCCGCAGCTGAGACACATGAAACACATTGTGTACCCTATCCCAAGCAGACGGTAAGCCTAACCGATAAGCAACCTCTCCAACAGGGTCTAAGATCTCATCTGGTCCTATGAACTTCTGACTCAACTTGCCTTTCTTACCAAATCTCATGACCCCACGCGTAGGAGACACTTTCAGAAGAACCTTGTCCCTAACCTGTAACTCTATATCCCGGCGATGTAGATCTGCATAACTCTTTTGTCGATCCTGAGCCGCTCTCATCCTCTCCTTGATCATCTTAATCTGCTCTACCATCTCATGTACCATCTCTGGTCCTAAAACCACGGCCTCAGCACTGTCGTCCCAACAAATCGGATTCCGACATCTCCACCCATATAAAGCCTCAAATGGTGCCATGCCAATACTGGTGTGATAACTGTTGTTGTAGGAAAACTCAATCAAATCTAACCTTTGTTCCCAGCTACCACCAAAATCCATCATAAAAGGCCGCAACATATCCTCAAGAGTCTTGATTGTCCTCTATGTCTGACCATCTGTTGCAGGATGAAATGTTGTACTCATCTTCAATGTAGTTCTCTAAGACTCCTGCAACTCTTTCTAAAACCTTGAGATAAACCTCGAATCTCTATCAGATACTATGTCTTTAGGCACCCCATGTAATCTCGGCACATTCTTTCGATAAGCCATAGCTAATTATGCCTTAGTCCATATATCTTTCATTGGCACAAAATGAGCTGACTTGGTCAGTCGATCCACTATAACCCATATCATGTTGTTTCCCTGTTGACTCTTTGGCAAAACCACGATAAAATCCATAGAAATGGACTCCTACTTCCACTCAGGTACCTCAAGAGACTGAATCTTACCTTGTGGTCGTCGCTACTCCCCTTTTACTCTCTGACATGTCAAACAATAAGCTACAAACTCAGCTGTTTCTTTCTTCCTCCCAGGCCACCAGAAAGTCTTCTTTAAATCCTTGTATAGCTTGTCACCACCTGGATGTACCGAATATTGTGTACAATGAGCCTCTGTTATGATTGTCTTTTTCAGTTCCTCATCATTAGGAACACGCCACCTCTCATCAAATCTCAGACTACCTTTTGTATGAATAGAGAGTCTAGACACTGTCCCTTTCTCTACTCCAGCTCTCCTCTCCACCATCTTGGGATCTAATACCTGTTTACTGCGAATATCATCATAAAGATCAGGCTGTACTGTCAAATCTCTCATGGCATCCCTTTTCTGGATCATATGTATCCCAAACTTCCCAACCTCATCTCTGAATCTCACCAAAGATATAGCTGTGCAACTACATTGGCCTTCCCTTCATGGTAGATAATGTCCATGTCATAATCGCCAATCAACTCTATCCACCTCCTCTGTCTCATGTTCAACTCCTTTTGAGTGAAGATGTACTTGAGACACTTGTGATCTGAAAATATGATGTGACCATTATTTGAGCATATTTAGTCCCCGAATTAGCCTCGTTCCCAGGCTTTTTAGTGCATATTTGGGTCATTTATTATCTTTAGTCCTTTGTTTTGCATATTCTTTGAGGTTTTGTTCCCTTGTAGGAATGGAGTGCAAACCTAGCATTTTCATGGCAAAATAGAGCTAAATTGATTGAATTCAATGACCAAGCATCAAAGAGAAGACAAGACTAGAAGGTTTTTATACATATTGTAGTAGATGGGCAATGATGAGGAAAGATCCTTGCATCTCCGACAAGATCCCCGAGGATTGTTGGAAGAAGGAAGAAGAAAAGAAGAAAAAAGGAAGCGAGGCAAAATCCGAGCGTCTTGACCCTCAAGACGCCCGTCTAAGACGGCCCAGAATCCGAGCGTCCACTCCTTCTATCCGCTCGGCCAGCCACTGCCAAATCCACCCGTCCCGATACCTTGGACGCTCGGATTGTGTTACAGCCCCTTACGTCCTCTTCTTGCTCTATGACGGATGCGCATATTTTAGAAAGACCGGCAAAAAGGAGACCCGCATCTTTTTTGAGAGGAGCGATTCCTCAAGGACTTAATCCTCATTTAAGCCCTTAGTAAACCCTAATTTGTGCACCTAATCCCTACTATAAATACCCCATTAGTGTAATTAGATTAGCATGTTCTTCTTATCAAACTTTAGTGTAGTTTATATTATTCTAATCTCTCTTTAATCTTGTAATCAACTTCGAATCAAGTCTTAATAAAAATCTCATTTCTTTAATTTCTCTTTTGTTCATCTTTTATTTTGGGTAATTGAATATTATTTGGGTTATTATTGGGAGATTGACAACCTTCCAATCATTCATCAAGTACTTCTATTATTCTTTGCTTTATTATTGGAATCATTAGTAGGTATAATTCTCTTAATCCCTTTTTAATTATTGTTAATCATCTTCATTTATTCATCATGTTTTGCTTTGTTAGTATGATTGACAACCTTGCTAGCATGTTTACCATGATAATGAGTGAGTAGTTTCATAAACTAGGGTTAATAGGAAATTAGGGGAAACCAACATGGGGATTGATTCATGCTTAATCTAATATGCTTTCATAATTAATTTGCTTGCTTGTTGTAATTTCAACTTATGTACATGTTATGTTTGATGAAATGCGAGCCTATGAATCCTTGCATTTTTTACCCATCACTTATCTTTTCAATGAGACTTGTAAGACATAAACCAAGTCGAGTCTCATCAAACCATGCATATTGTTGGATGGGGAGGATTAAGTCGACTTGTAGGTGTTGTACGATATACACTAACTCGATCCCATTACAACAATAATTGCTTGCATCTAGTTGAAAACATGTTTGTATGATCAAATCCCATGAATCCCCTATGAACCCATGACACCCTAGTGACTTTTATCAATTGTTTACATCTCTTTTTAATCATCTTGCTTGTTTACTTTTATTCCTATTTAGTTTAGTGATCTTCTACCTCAAACCCAAATTGTGACACCTCTAGACACCGCTACTTGCATTCGAAAATCCTACATCAATACCCGTCCCTTGGGATCCAACCTTTACTTACCTCTTTACTAATAGTAGAGTTGTTTGTGGAGATATAAATATTGTTTTGTTCTAGGTGCTCCTAACGACAAGTAACCGAAATTAACTCCAAGTGAGTCCCGACCAAAAATGGCGCCGTTGCCGGGGACGGTGTTAACTTGATTTGATTTTCTTAGATTGTTATTAGTTGTGTCTTTCTTTTCCTTAGGGAAGTAAAACTCCTCAAGGTTTGTTGTAATTGTTTTCAAGTTGTTTTATATTTTGCATGTCTAGAAGATCACAAGGTAACTTGTTACCCATTGATCACGAAATTGAAAGGACTTTGACAACCAATAGAAGACTTGCTAGAAACACTTTGAGAGGGATTAGTGAGGTTGTAGATATTCATTCTCTTGAGTTCATCAACCCTTTTGCAAGAGAAGGTGAGGAGAATCCAACACAAAATCAACCACAAAATCAACCCACAATGCCTAAACTTTCATCACATTCCGTACCAACCGAGGAGAACCTACCCAATGGTACTCCCACACCACAACACTTAACCGGAAATTTCATTGCCAAATCCGCATTTATCCAATTAGTCGAAAGAAGCCAATTTGGGGGGATGCCTAGTGAAGACCCTCACTCTCACATGGAGACTTTTTGTGACTATTGTGATGCAATTTCACAATCTCACATGGGTCTTATTTCCTTTTTCTCTCATTGGCACTGCAAACAATGGTTGAAGAGCCTTGATAAGGCTAATCTTGGTACTGATTCTTGGAAGAAGTTGACTCTAGCTTTCTACAAAAAATTCTACCCTCCGGAAAAGACTAATATGCTAAGAGCTCAAATTACGTGTTTTAAGCAAAGGGACGAAGAATCTTTGTATGAAGCTTGGGAGCGATTTAAAGGAACTTGTCGCTCATGTCCTCATCATGGACTTAGCGATTGGTTCTTAGTACAACAATTTTGGAATGGTCTTTATGAAGACTCAAGAAACATTCTCAACATGGGATCAAATGGTATGTTCATGGAAGTTGACGATAATCAAACTTGGAACAAGATTGAGGAAATGGCGGTCCATAATTCACAATATAGTAGGTCTGCAAGGCTATAAGAGGAGGAAAGCATGAAGTGGACTCTATTACTCAATTGGGTGCTCAACTTAGTGCTCATATTGATACCATTAACTTGAAATTCGAAAAGGCTATGGCTAAACTTGAAGAAGCCTCAAAATCTCCAAAGCAACATGTTAATGCCATGACGGAATCTTCATCGATTCCGGGTGGGATTTGTGAGAATTGTGGAACCTTGGGACATGACCAAAGTGAATGTCGGGGCACTAGTGAGCAAGTGAATGCTTTTCAAGCATACAAGAATGGTACCCCTTATTCAAATTATTACAATGAAAACACCAAGTTTCATCCAAATCTCTCATACAAAAGCCAAAATATCCAAAATCCTTCAACATACACCCCACCACCCATGAGAAACCAAAATCAAAGACCCTTTTACAATCAAAACCAAGGTTACCAAAATCAAACTCCATACAATCAACAAAATGACCAAGGTTTTGATGTTCAAAAAGCGGTCCTTCAAATGCAAAAGAATCAACAAGAATTCTTCACTCAAATTCAAAAGGATAGCTAAGCAAAGGAAATCACCATAAACAATATCATAGCCCACACAAAAATGTTGGAAACACAATTGACTCAACTAGCATCTTCAAGCTCACAAAGGCAAAAGGGGCAATTACCACCTCAAGGTAATCCCCCGAGACATGAAACGGTTAGTGCCATCCACTTGAGAAGTGGTACAAGATATGAAGGGCCAAAGAAGCAAGTTGAGGATGAAGTTATGGAAGCTAGTGACAAAGAAGGAGTTGTCAAGAACTTGGAAGTCTCGATTCCTTTCACGGAATTAATCAATCACGTGCCGGCCTATGCGAAGTACATGAAGGACATCCTTACGAAAAAGAAGTCGATCCGAAAGCTTGAGACTATCGCCTTCACTAAGGTGAGTAGTGCAATCCTTCAAGGGAGTTAACCTCCGAAACTTAAAGACCCGGGAAGCTTCTCAATACCGTGTACCATTGGCGACACCACGATTAACAAGGCTTTATGTGATCTAGGAGCTAGTGTGAGTGTTATGCCGTATTCGGTGAGTAAAAGACTTGGGATGGGAGAGCTTAAATGTACCAACATTACACTCCAAATGGCCGATAGAACAACGAAAACACCATTAGGGATATGGGAAGATGTTCCCGTGAGAGTTGGGAAATTTTTCATCCCGGTGGACTTTGTCATTGTTGACATGGAAGAAGACTCCAATATTCCGATCATCCTAGGGAGACCTTTCTTGCACACCGCGGGTGCAGTGATAGATTTGAAGCATGGAGAGCTTACTCTAGAGGTGGGAGATGAGACCATAACTTTCAATCTTGATAAGACCATGAGAGCTCCCCGATTGTATGAACCATGCTTTATGGTCGATCACTATAGCCGGAAGGATGATAGGAAGAAGTGGGAATTTCAATGGAAAAAGAAAATTGATGATGCTCCGTTCAATGAGCAAGGGAATTGTAACAAAGGAAGCTTGAAAAGCTCACCAAATTCAAGCAATGAAGAAGATGGCCTTGTTGGCCAAAACAAGAAAGAGGGAGAGTTGTCTCTATCAACTCAAGACATTTTTAGTGACCAAGTAGACGAAGTTTGCGGTCTTTGGGACGATGAATTTGAAGGGATTTTCAATCCCTATATTGGTAATGCTATGAATCAAGACCATCATGAAGACCACACTACTACAATAGTAGGCTTAGAGAACTGTTGAAATAATCTTTAGATAACGCCTTAGAGGCGTTCTTTAGGTCAGTGTTCTCTAAAGCTTATAAAACGGTTGGAAGAGGCGTTTTCTATTCACAATCATAGAGAACTGTTGAAATGATATTTAGAGAACGCCTTATAAGCGTTCTCTTTTCATAGGAATAGAGAACGGTGGGCTTAGCCAACAATTCTCTATTCTTTTTATTTTTTTTAAAAAAAAATACTAAGTATATAATATAAATGGCAAAATACTGAAAATTAAAACAAAGACACAAAACATGAGAAAGTAGTCACTTTTATTACTCCAAAAGTGGCATACACCGTTTCACAAGTTTGTTTTCAGTATTTACAAAATGAATACTATCCATCTACTATGAACATACGATATTATACAACTTCAAAATGATGAATGCCCAAAGATGCTTCTTCCTAAAGCTGATGTGATTTTTGAAGGAATTGAGTCATTGCCGTACTATACTTGGAATGGCTTTCTTGGTGTCGATGTTCGGTTCTCCAATGACTGCAATCTCTGCTTAAGATGAAAAACTTCAACCTGCAAGATATTTGCATCAAATAATTGCAGCACTCAACAACTAAATGCCTAAATCTGTACGCATCTTAACCATTTTGTTGAAAACGCAAAAAGCTTGTGTCCGGATGACCCATAGATTTAAAGCCAGCGTCGTGAAAGAATATGTTCGAACCAGTTCGGGAATCACTAGGCGCTGAGTAACAATTACGAGTAACATTGTGAATTAAGATCCTTAGATTGTATCGTCTTCAAATAAGTCGAGTTGACAGTAACTTTGGATGAAACCATAAATCAAGTTATACCTGAAGTTGGAAAGCTCTTGCTCTTTCATTAGCCACCATACCCCTGGTAGAATGCAGTTCCTATATACGGAGTACAATCAGTAAACAGGAAAAGAAAACAAACCGCCGTAAAAAAAACTAAGGCCTTCTTTCACAAAAACTTAAATGGGACGGTTTAAGGATAATCAACAATTTTAGAGATAATTGAGAAATATCAGTAAAGATTGTTAAGGAAATTAAAGTAATGGGAAGATAAGAATCTACCTAAAGCCAACTATCACTAATTGAGAGATGTGAATATGTGATTGCAAAGACCCGATGAAAAACATATCAAACAGCTTAGTGAAAACCTTCTTCACTTGGTCCACAAGTTCATTCCTCATGCTTAACAGCTCCCGATGCAGCAATCACCTATAAAAATACGACATAAATATTCATACTTAAACGAGAAAATTACGGTTAGCGAGGTCATGGTGAGCGTAAGATACAATTCTAGTGAGCGACTCCAATGAGCAAAAGATACAATTACAATGAGCAGTATGGTGAAAATCCTGAATCACGATGAGTACTTAACCATGATAATTCAAACTCTGAAAATTAAGGTTTAGAATTATAGAGAAAATCAGAATCAATACTTTGAAAATATTAGAAAAGTGTGAGGCAGCATGTGTACTTGATACTCTCATGTCAAGAGCTTCGATGAGCATTAATCCCATCATTAACCTCCAATTAAACACATCTCGAAATGATAATGTTAATCGTGTAATACAAACACAACTAAAATGTAAATGAACAAATTCTCAAATAATTCAGCTACAAAAACAGAAATACAAATCTCATATGGTATCACTCAAAATGAGAATCTTACAAAGAACCAGGATGGAGAATGAGTACTCCCTATACCATAACACAACATATCGTCCCACACCCACAAAAAAAGAAATTTATAACTTTTTGCCAAGCGAATCTATTGGCTTACTTTAATAAGCAGGACTAACTAAAGTAAAGCAAACATATATATCAAGGTTTAATAATAAGAACGAATGTAATGTAGAGTAGATAATATGGAAAAAAAGTGATACGTGTGATTAAATCTTTTATGTTTCAGTAATGCTGCTGACAGAGAGTACTAAGATCAACCTCCATTAGCCCGTAGAGTTTCAAATAACAATTTTAAGCAAAAAATTTTGACTTTCAACAAACACAACACACATGCCATATATAACTTATCGACTAGGCTACTTGTACGACTAAAGCATAAATTAAGGAAGGCATTGAGTTTGGTTAGTATCATTATCATACAACAATCAAGTTTAGCATAATAATCGTTTTTGTTGTTCATAGAATCATAGTAGAATATCAGAGCTTCAAGCAAGTCATAGTACATAATACGAAAGAATCAAACATCAATCAAATAATTAAAGAAAAACAGAACGCTACCTTGATTGATCCTGGTTATGACATCCGAGGCCTCTTAAAGCTGTGAAAAAAAATGACAGACTCCCTGTTTATCAATTACGAAAATATGATATTGAGGTATTATCTAACATAATCAAATGAGACCTATAAAATCTATACAAAAAAAGCCCAATAATTGCAGCACATATATACGAATCGAGGAAAGCACATGGAATACGAATATATTGAATACAAGAGATGTGAAACAAGAAACAAACCTCAGTTCTATCCATTTTCGTCAATTTTCCTCATTATTATAAAATCCCCAATTTCTAGGGTTTACTAAAGTAAAGACCTTAAACTAGCAAAACCAACTTGCAACTTCCAAAGAAACAAGTAAGTTTCTCGATTAATATGCGAAATTCAAAACCTGACAATAATAAATCCTCAAAATTTTGGAGTAATGTGAGCAAACCCTAGAAATTTCGGACCAGATGAAGAGGCGGAAAGTGGTGGTGCACAGTTGAGATGCGATCTACGATGTAAGGCGGTTGATGGCGGTTCTCGACAGTCGACGAAAGACGGGTGATGGAGATTAGTGAGGGTGATGGAGATTAGTGAGAGAGAGGGATTGAAGGGGTTTGTTTACTTGTTCAGTTAAAAAACATGGAAGGTTGTATCATTTAGTGAAGTACGGTGTATAATACTCCGTAGATTATAGGATTATTATTATTATTATAAAGAATAAAGGAAAAGTCAGATGGGTTTTCGATTATTTTTTTATTTTTTATTTTTAATAAATGTAGAGAACTGTTTATATAAAAGGCGTTCTCTATTGTTTTTTTACATAACGCTTATCTAAGAAGAACATTCTCTTTATTTCTAGAGAACGGTTACCTAACTGGGCCGTTCTCTATTAGGCGTTACTTATTCCTATATTTGTAGTAGTGCCAACAAGTGCAAAGGTCTATTCAAGATCTTTATCATGACAATGAGCAAGCTTTTGACTACTTCTTCAAGGTGTTGAGTAACATCAACAACACCTTGGACATGCCCCCATGACATCTCACTAAGGATTAGAGTTTGGTGGAGTCCTCTCCAAACCAACATTTGTAAATATTCTAACTCCCTAACTTGCATTTTAATTTTTACATTGCATTTTTGTCATTTTTGGATTTATATTTTTATGCCTTGATCAAGATATTCATCATTTTTGAGAGAGGTGAGGGAGGGACTTATGATTTTATTGATTTGTAGTGCTTTAACTTAGTGTGGGGATAGCAATTGCCTAGGCTATTCATGCCTTTGTAGTGCCCCTACCATGAAAAACACGAGAATTGAAGAAAGAAAATGACACGGGTTGTCCAGTACCCACGGATGGACCTGAATCCGTGTAGTCCACGAAGAATCCGAGCGGCCAAACGGGTAATCCGCTCGTCTTATGGGAATCCGAGCGTCTAACGAGAAATCCGCTCGTCTGGCAGAACTGCAAAAATAAAAAAATTGGTCTGTAACGGAATCCGAGCGTCTCAGCTAAGAAGCCGCTCGTCTGATTCTGGACTCTCGTCTTTGAAGAAAGACGCTCGTCTTTCTGCTATTGCATTTTAAGAAATCATCCTGTAACAGAATCCGAGCGTCCGTCCAGAAATACGCTCGTCTCAAATTAGAGAATCCGCTCGTCTTTGAAAAAAGACGCTCGTCCTGTGGCGTCTTTTCCTGAAGCTTATTTGCGCAGAATCTGAGCGTCCCGAAGCCTCAGCCGCTCGTCTTCCCCTGCTGCTTTGAATATAACGGGTATTTTAAACCCTCTTCCCTCTTTCATTTTCATTTCTTCTACATTCAAACACTACCCATAAACACCAAAACCCTCATCCTCTCCATCACCAAAAACAAAATTTCCTCAACCAAATTCAACAAAATCAAATTCAAACTTCCTCACAACAAAAATTAATCACTTCTTTTACACTAACAATTGATTCAAACACCAAAATCTTCAACTTTTGAGTCGAATTTTGAGATACAAAGCAACATCCTTTCATCTTAGTCGATTTGGGCATAGTTAGAAATTGGAGATTTCAATCTTTCTTTGGTGTAATCAAGAATGGCAAGAACTAAAGGAGCAACAAAGGCACTCAAAGCAAAGACACTTTCAAAAAGGCAACAAACTCTTCAAGCAAAGAAAGCTTCAAAGGCTTTGGTAGTTTCTAATGCAAATTTGGAAATTCAACAACAAGACCCCCCCTATGGAAGCAACAACTCGACAACTCCGGTTATTGCTCAATTACCCGACTATCCGGAGGTAATTTTCACTTCCGACTCTCATAGAGATAAATTTGTCTATTTTGCTAAGAAGACTATTATGCCTACAAAATTTATTTGTGAAGATGCCCTGACAAAGTTGGGTGTTCTTGAACAAACCAAAGCCTTCTTTGAGGTCATGTGATTGGGTAAATTGTTTACCATGAGAGAATTAACATACCCCTCCCTCACCTTGGAATTTTTGAGTTCATTGAATGTTACTAAGGTGGAGACTAGAGAATACATCGAGTTTCGTCTTGCAAATGTGAATAGATGCATCACTTATGATGTTTTGGGTAAGATATTAGGCCTTAGTGATACCCTGTATTATGAGAAGATCCCCGAAAAGTATGACCCCCTTCCTCTTTGGGAGGCAATTTCTGGAAAAAAAATTTGTGCGCTTTCATGTTTGTCGTGCTCTATTAGTCCACCATCCGGGCATTAGAGTGTGGCACAAGGTCATTGGGAATACTTTGATAGCAAGAAATGGCACTAATCATTTTACCAAGCTCGATTGTGTTCTACTTGAGTCGGCCTTGAGCATAGGAAGGGAATTTACTAAGCCATATAATGCTCTAAGACTTTCGGGTGAAAGATAGCTTAAGATCGATTGTGGCAAAGAGGGAGCCGATTATATTGTAAATGGAGGTCTAGTTACCCATTTGGCCAAACAATTTGACCCGGATTTCAACAAAGACAATACCTATGTGGCGGTTAAAGGAGGCCATCTCATTGATATGGACACCATGATTCACAAGTTTAAGTGGGTCAAGCATGATTCTCTTGACACCAAATATGGGTGGCTAACCAATGTGGCTAGATCCTTCACCTTGCCTTCAAAGATTTGCCGGTTGAGTGTTCACCGAACAAACTATCTTCTTCCACTCTCTAAGGAGGCCGAGTATATCATTCAACAACAAAGGGGCGAAATTGCCAAGCCCTTCTCCTCCATTATCACACCACCCTACCCATTCAAGTATCATGAGTTCAAACCCAAGGATGTTGAAGTAGGAAATGATTACTTGACCCTACTCATGAGGGAAATACACCAACAAGCCTATAATAATAGAGTGGATGCCTACAAGGCACAATATCCACCACTCCTTCATTTAGTTAGGCAAGGACTACTTGATCCATCATGTGCTTTGCCTAGTTGGGCGGATAGGGAAGTTTTCTTTCCGAGCACATCTAGTGGTGAAAGACCGGGTGGAGAAGAGAATGTTGATGATGAGGTTATTGATGAAAATTAAGAGGAAGGTGAAGAAGAAGAGGTTAATGAAGAAGATGAAGAAAGTGAGGAAGATCAAGGAAGCGAAAGTGGGAGTGGAAATGATTCCACATCTATGGAGGAAGATGATGATAATGATGATATGATGGAGGATTAGCAAACCTTGGAGGCTCCAACACTCTTATGGTTTGTCTACTTCTTTTGTTTTCTTTATTATATTTTGATCATAGTTTTGAGAGTCCTAGTAACATGGAGGACTAACACCTTGGCCTCATTAAGGTGTTCATTTTTATTGTTCCCATTTGTAAAATCCAAAATGACAATTTATTTGTAGTTTCATGCATTGCATTCCATGTGCATGAACTACCCCGAATTTCTTGACATTAGAAATAATGTCTATCTTGGTTTGGGAAAGTCCATGCATATGCATCGGGAGCTAATCTATTATTATGCTCTCCGCCATAACAAAAACACATGCATCATGTAGTGTAGCTTAGTATAGTTTGCATTTAGTATAGAAATCATGCATCATTCTTGCATAATTTCCTATCGTATTGGCCATTGAGGACAATGTCCATACTAATGTGGGGATGGGAAATTCTAACTTAACTTTTATTCAAAAATCGAAAAAAATCAAAAAAAAAAAAAAATCAAAAATTTCAAAAAAAAATTGAAAAATTGAAAAACCAAAAACAAGTTCATTTCCTTTGTATTGTAGTCTTGTATATATTTGTATATATTGTGTTTGTTCATCCTTGGTTCACATTGATCGACTACGCCACATCCGAGACATGAGGATATTGAAGACCGCATGGTATGATCTTTCCAATCTCCTTTTTCGTCTTTATGTTAATGATTATATGGCTTTATTTTGATTGATGCGGTATAACAATGTGAATTTAGGACTTGCATTTAGTTTATATGGCATATTAGTTGGTAGAGGCATATGCATTAGGATGTTTAAATGTTAGTTTCATCATGGCATATAGTTTGCATGTTAGAAAAATTTTGCGAAACCGTCTATTTGGGAAGCTTGACAAGTGTAAATAGGCCCTAGTAGATGCTTTTTCATCTTAAGACTTTGCTTGTTAGAATACTTGTAAAACACTCTAGGATGTGTCATATTAGTATACTTTGACCCATGGTTTAAGGCCTAGTCAAGAGTACCTTGTGGTGTGATAACTCCTTGGCTACCGTTTATTCCAAGGTGACCCTTGAAACCATGCAACCATCTATCATCCATGTTCTACCAGATTTTGTCATCAAAAAGGGAATGGGCACAAAAATTGTTCAAATTTGAGTTCAAGAAATAAAATGAAAAGTTGAAAAAGTTTGCAAATTGCATCAAATGAAAAGAGGAGCAAAGATAGACTCCTATGCTTAAAAAATAAGCACCCTCCCTACATATGGGGTGTCTTTGAAAATGTTCAAAAAGAAAATGCAAAAAGTTGAAAATTGTCAAGTATTGAAATGCTAAAAATCAAAAAGAAATGGCAAAAAGAAAGTGTTCTCAAATGTCAAATGCCACAAGAAATTGGGGGGAAAAACAACAACAAAAGCAAACTCCCAAAATGAAACTTAAATATCTATTGATCCCTTTATCCATCGTATCCATTTTTGTGCATGGTAGAGAGGGGACGACCCTTCTTCTTGTCTAGGCAAGAAGGGGAATTCCGCGATCCTCCAGTGTTTCAAACACCATAGGGAGTCTACTCTTAACAAAAGCATTTAACGATTGAGGACAAAGGTACCTAACTTGACACAACTTGGAGGTGATTTATTGGTATCCTTCTAGGCTTAGTAGTTTGAAGATATTATATCTATGAAGGAGTGTGTACCCTTGAGTTGCTTCCCCTTTAGATAATTTCTTCCACTTAGATGAGGAAAGTGGCTATTCTTTTTGTAGATGCATCCATTACTTGATTTTATGTGCTTTAATGATTGGATGTATCGCGATTTTGGCAAGACCTACCTTGCCTTGCAAGAAGCCATCCTACCTCATGGTTGTCTTGTTGTGAGTTGAAGGGGCAGAGTTGTAGATACCTCATTTCTGCACCCCTCGCAAACCACCCGGTGATGATTGGGCCGCGTGTTTGATTCGCGGAACGATTTGTGACAGTTCGTAAGATTATCGTCAAGTGATTGCTCAAATATTAATGTCTACCTCTTAGTTGTCATCTACGTCCCGATACGGTCGTTTTGACAGTAATTAGAGTACATTCGGAGTCCGGACCTAAAACCGTCTCCATTTTCTCATAACCGTTAAATCCCGAGTCAGAATGTTCTGGAATGTTCCGGATATTTCTATTCCATATTTCATAAAATTTATCTTTTAGTAAGTGATTTCCCGTAATATTCACATAATATTTTAAGGAAAATCGAATTATTTCCGTCCTACCATAACTCAAACACGGAGATCTTTCTTCTGCAGGAGGAAACTCCTTGGGAACAGACGCACGCGGTGTCTGCGCCTCTTCCAAGAGACGCAGTGGCTGCTGCGCCTCTTCCCAGGCCCTTTTCTGCATGTTTCTCGTATCTTTTTCATATCTTTCCGAGATTCACTTCCAAAGAGTCTCCGAAACCCTAATTCCTCCGCGTGATTAGTATAAATAGGAGCCTTCGCTCCTCATATTTCTCACGCGAGTGTCCGCCCTTCTCTTCTCCCTTTGCATTCTAGACTTTGTTCTTACTTTTCGGCGTCTACGTGCTTGAACTTTCGACCACGTAAGCTCGGATCCTTCTGAGTACCAGCCTCTCCGTTTGCATGACCGACCAATTTGACCAACTACACAATCAATCAACTTAATTAATTAATCGTTTTCCTCTTACGAGGGCACTTTCTTTGCATTCGCGTCGAGCATCACTAATCGATATCTTAGTCCTTCTCGTTTCGTCAACATGTAAGTCTGAGGGTGTAATTCCACTTTTATTTATTGTATTTTACTTATTGTTATCATCTATTGTAAGATTTATGTCGAAAACATCTATTAAAACCGATTTCTAAAACCGTCTTTAAAGAAACCTTTTTTACGGATTTCCAGTGAGATGACGTTGAGAAAGGACGCAAGAATCGCGCGCTCTCTGAAGGAGCGCAATACCTGTTGCGCCTCTTCGTGAGGCTGCCGCAGTTCCTGCTTCCTTTCTTCTTCCTTCGTCCTCTGTAATTCGTTTGTTCTGTATTTCTTCGTCATCATAGCATACAATTCACATGTATATTTATTCATCATCATTCACATGCTTAATTCATATTTAGTTCGACTTAAATCCCTTATAATCCGATATTTGCGGGTTTTCGTCATTAAATTCATTTCGGGTTTTAGAAATTCAATTTGTTCATATTGAGTTTCTGGAATTCGTCTTTGATACAGTTTTCATCTGTTTATTCACATGTTCATCATATGTTCGTCATTAATCCATCATATCTAACCTAATCAATTGATTTAATTTGTTGGACTCATTAATATTTTTCACTTCTGTCATTATTCCATCTTGTAATTAATTCATTTGCATCCGTCTCATTCATATTGTACTGTTTTTATGACCCATTCATATGCTAAATAACATGCTAATTACTTCCATCCGAGTAAATAATTTAATCCATCATTAAATTCACCAATTGACATTAACGGCTTGCAATTACGGCTTCACAGCCAGAATTGAGCCAAGGAACAGACGCAGCGTCTGCTGCGCCTATTCCAAAGGACGCAGCTCTGCTTTGCTTTGTTCTGGCCGAGTTCTCATCCCGAACTCCGTTTCTGCCTTGACATAGTTTAATTAGCTTACGTATTAATTAACTATTAATTGTAATATCGCTAATTCTTGTTCGTTTATTCTTTTAATTTTATTTCTTTTATTTCGTTTTCTCAAATTATCCGTTTTAAAGGTATTTTCGACATAAATCGCCTATCCCAATGTAATTATTGTAATTTTCTTTATTGTAATTTTTCTTTATTGTATTTATCATTATTTCTTGTATCATTTGTATGTTTTCACATGTAATTGAACATTAAATCCTACTTTGACATTAATTGTATGCTAATTAATTGTTAACCGACTTAGTCTAATCTCACATGCTAGGATTAATTTATGGATGTTGCATTGCATGCATACAATCGACAATATATCAAGTATAAATAACTTCCCTAATCATTAGTAGAGGCCGCTATCGAGGCGGGCGGGATTAGGTGTTCGATCAAAAGAGCTTCCTAATACGTACCCTCACCCCTTACTCCAGATCTCCGTGAACACCCGTGTTTATTGGCATCCACGAGAGTCATTCTAGACATAGAATGCTAAGGGTAACGATTGCTTAGTGTTCATGTCTCTACTTTGTGTCTTGACATGACACGAGGTATTCGAACGGTTCCAATTTCCCATAAAAATTGGTGGCGACTCCATACAAAAATGCAAACGCTTGTTTCTCTTTTCCTCCCAAGCGCCCCCGTGGGCGGCCCGCTGTCCACAGTTTGGCGACTCCGCTGGGGATAATACACTTATGTGTAGCAAGGGTGAAACTTGAACAAGGTTAGGGATTAGTTTGTATGAGACAATTGTCGGTTTTCATAACTCGGTCTTCCTAGACCGTTTTATTCGGCCTTCCTAGGCCCAACCCAACCCATTCGACCAATCGTCCCGTCTAAACGGTCCTAATTCTTATTTGGGCCTAAGGATGGATAGCGATTGACGTCATCCGTACCATGATGCTTACTCTTGTTTGTATCAAGGGCCTTCACTACTTGAGGAAATGGACTAGGAATCGGCCTTACTCTTGTTTGGCACGAGCCTCTCCACAGACTTCGGGTTTGATGGTTCGGTATGGCAACCCACCCTTTAAACCAAAACCCTTTTAAATGCACTCAGCATCCCGTTATAATGCTTGTATAAATATGTATACCTTACGTGATCACCATTTCTAAACAAAACAATGACGACTTTTCAAAAAAAAAAAAATCCAAAAACCTTTTCTTAATCAAAATTTCGAAATAGGCCTAGATTAGCGCAAAATCCGGTCAAAACTCCGTCCGTTTGTCGTGTCAAAATTCGGGCCACAAGCCCATTTCAAAACCTCACTTTGAGTCCACTCCTACAACTACACTATAGTTGACTAGGGCACACATTTTCAAAAACCTTGTCTTTCTCCAAAAGCTCACTCAACACAAGTGGCACACACCCACTTCACGAGTCAAAACATTTCTTCTTTTAGCAAGTGTGGTAGAATGGTCGATCGTGTTTTGATTCGTCGCCGATATCTTATCCAGTTTACAAGATGCCCGGATCCAGTGAGGAAACAAATCTCCACCAACTTCAAGAAGGTAATGATCGAATCCTAGCCGCGCTAGCCCAAATGCAAGCTACTCAAGAACAAACCTATGACCGCCTTGAGCTCATCGAAGGCCGTATCTATGCCGTAGAGGGAAGGTTGCCTCCTTATGAAAATGAACTACTACGTAACTCCGATGATGAATCCAAGGATGAAAATCCTCTCATGGGGATGACTGTGGCTGAAAAAAGACTCCAATACTTAGAGGAGCAATTTATGTACCTTAAGGGGGATGACATTTACAGGGAGAACAATCGCAAGTATGAGGCCGTCAATTCCAAATTGCCAACTAACTTCAATATGACAGATATTCCTAAATTCAAGGGGCACGAAAACCCTTTGAACCACATCCGTGCCTTCAAGGATTACATGTCTATCAAAGGCATCAAACCCGAGATGTTCTTAAGGATCTTTCCTTCATCTCTTGACACTATCCCGAAACAATGGTTCTACTCCTTAGATCATAAGAAGGTCGCTACTTGGGAAGATGCCGCAATCGAATTTTCTAAACAATATGCGGATAACGCCGAGATCCAAGTCAACATGCGCACTCTAGAGGTTCTTACCCAAAATGACAAAGAAGGATTCACCGACTTCCTAAGTAGGTGGAGGAAAACTAGCACTCAACTAGTTGAGCGCCCGGATGAGGCTACCCTCGTGGAGAAGTTTGTGGATAATCTCAAGCCCATCTATGCCAACCATTTGAGATATCAAAACATCAAAAGTTTCAAGGACTTAACTATACTAGGGACAAGGATTGAAGATGACATCCGTAAAGGACTCTTGTCCAAAACGGTAGGTCGAGGATATCAAGGATCCACAAGTCGTTCATACGGCTCTACTAGCAAGACCGATGAAGTTAACCTTCTCGAGCCATCCAAGAAAACTACCCCACCAAGGAAATTCACAAACCTTGGGGACACTTACTCCAACGCTCTAAAAAGGTTAATGAAGCAAGGTAAACTCCAACCCATTGGGCCTACTCCCGAAACCGAAAGAAAGTCCAAATTCTGGGATGAGAATTCGTACTGCGAATACCATAGGGGCAAGGGACATGACACAGAAAAATGCTACAAGTTGAAAAACGTGCTTCAAGACATGATTGAAGACGGTCGATTTCCAATACCGCCGGGAGGTAAACCCAACAACACTCAGAATCCTCTTGGAGTTCTAGTGATCACAAGTGACGAATCTACCTTAGATTGTTCACACCTCATTTCTCCAATCGAAGGTGAGATCCATGCATTAGAAACGGTTCCTACCGTCAAAACCCGTCAAGCACCTTGCTTAGACGAACAAGCTGTTAGCCTATTATTCAGAGAAGATCGATTTGTTAGGGCCGCGCAGGATGAGATCATTACCATGATACTTCAGGACGATCACTTCAACCCTACCGCGCTAATCACAGAAACTGGCGTGAGTCAACAGAAAGGATGGAGAAAATCAATTAAGTGGACCAACAGTCATGGAAGACTTTTCAAGCTCACCACTGGAGAAGGAGAGATGTTCAAAGGAGAACTAGAAGACGACGAGTTCGAGTCGGAGTCGGAGTCAGAGTCAGAGTCGGAGTCTAGAGAAGTCATTAGAGAGTCCACTCCTGTCATCATCCCCACTCCCTTTGTTTATCCTAGCTTAGTCTCGAGTAGTCACAGTAGTTCGGGAAATGCCCCAACCACTGTCCTTTTGCCGCCACTGACGATGGATCAGTTGGCTTCTTTGTTTCAACTCTACTCAAATTTTAATATAAATAAATCAGGTTCTGCTTACTCTCTGTGTTCTTTCGAGTGCAATTCTGTTTATGATGATACTGAGGATGACCAAGACCCAGACTTAACCGAAATACCTCCCTACGTAGCCAAAGAAATACTACTAGAAGGGGAAGGGGGACCAGTAATAGAAGATACCGAACCCATCAACGTAGGAACCGAACTAGAACCCCAAGAACTTAGGATAGGGACTACCTTGAGCTCTACCGAAAGGGCCGACTTCATAGACCTCCTAAATGAATTCAAAGACGTTTTCGCTTGGTCCTACAAAGATATGCCAGGGATCGACAGGGATATTGCCGAACATAGAATTCCAATCAAACCAGGTTTCAAGCCTGTGAAACAGAAGCTTCGACGAATGAGAACGGAATGGGCTCTAAAGATTAAGGAAGAAGTTGACAAACAATTCAAAGCCGGGTTCATCAAAGTTTCCGAGTATTCTGACTGGGTAGCTAACATAGTACCCGTACCCAAAAAGGATGGGAGAATCCGCGTTTGTGTTGACTTTAGGGACTTAAACAAAGCAAGTCAAAAAGATGACTTCCCTCTACCTCACATCGACATATTGGTGGACAATCATCGCGATCACGCATTACTATCCTTCATGGATGGGTATGCAGGTTATAACCAAATCAAGATGGCCATGGAAGATATGCATAAGACCGCGTTCGTCACCCAATGGGGAACTTATTGCTATACGGTAATGCCGTTCGGATTAATCAACGCCGGAGCTACATATCAACGCACCGCAACCACACTCTTACATGACATGATGCACAAAAAAGTTGAGGTATATGTAGACGACATGATTGTCAAATCCAAGGAAAGAGAAGGGCATATTGCGAACCTTCGCAAATTCTTCGCGAGGCTACGAAAGTACAACATGAGACTCAATCCTCAAAAATGCACATTCGGGGTAACATCTGGCAAACTCCTGGGATACGTCGTTAGTCAAAGGGGTATAGAAATAGATCCTTCCAAAATCAAAGCTCTGATCAAAATGCCGCAACCTCAAACAGGAAAAGAAGTCAGAGGATTCCTAGGAAAGGTGCAATACATAAGTCGATTCATATCGAAACTTACAATGATTTGTGAGCCAATCTTCAAGAAACTCAAAAAAACGGACCACACCATGTGGGATGACAATTGTCAAAAGGCAGTCGATCGAATCAAGGAGATATTGGCTAAACCACCAGTGCTCATGCCACCACAACGAGATCAACCTCTTGGTTTATATCTCACGGTAACTGAAACAACCATGGGTGCCATGCTGGCTCAAACTGTAGGAAGTGAAGAGAGAGCTATCTACTACCTTAGTAAGAAGTTCTTGGAATACAAATGCAAATACTCGCAACTCGAAAAGACATGCCTCGCTCTTGTGTGGGCAACAAAGAAGCTACGCCATTACATGCTTAGCTACTCCGTCAAAATATATTCTAAAATGGATCCAGTCAAATACCTCTTCGAAAAACCCGTCCTTAACGGACGTCTAGCAAGATGGACCTTGATGCTCTCAGAATTCGACCTCAAATACGTGCCACTGAAAGTTATAAAAGGTCGCTCCGTCGCCGAATTCTTCGCAGAAAATCCTATCAATGACGCACAAACAATAGATACTTGGTCATTTCCTGACGAGGATATACTCCAAACTGATGTAGACTCCTGGGACCTGTACTTCGATGGAGCGTCAAACTTAAGAGGATTTGGAATAGGGGTGTTGCTCATTTCTCCTGAAGGCGAGCATACACCAATTGCTGTCAAACTCGACTTCGAGGTGACAAACAATGCAGCAGAATACGAGGCTTGTCTCATTGGACTACAGGCAGCAGTGAGTTTAGGCATTAAGAACCTCCGAGTGCATGGGGATTCATCACTGATCATCAACCAAGTTACAGGATCTTGGAAAATCCGTAGCGAAAGCCTCGCACCTTATCAGGCTAGAAAAGACCAAGTCGCTCAATTCTTTGATCACGTAACCTACCTACACCTACCACGAGAAGAAAATCAATTTGCAGACGCTCTTGCGAAACACGCATCTTTGATTAATATGCCAGGTCACATGGTACAAATGCCTTTGTGCATTGCACGACGGTCAGAACCGGCTTATGTCCACCAAATCACCGATGAAGATGAAATCGCACAGGAACCATGGTTCCAAGCAATCCTGAACTTTAAGCTTAATGGTACCTATCCACCAGATATGGACAAGAGGGGACAACGTGCTATACGCCTACTAGCTTCCCAATACATCCTCATGCAAGGAGAATTATACAAGAGAACACCTCTTGGTGTAGTCCTACGTTGCCTTGATCATTCACAGGCGCGAAAGGTGATGGAAGAAGTCCACGATGGAGAATGCGGTCCTCACATGAGTAGGCCTATGATGGCAAAGAAAATCACACGTTTGGGATATTATTGGACCACAATGGAATCCGATTGCATCAAATACGTAAGACATTGCCACAACTGCCAAATCTTCGGGAATGTGCAACATGTCCCTCCTTCATTGCTCTATACAATGACATCCCCTTGGCCATTTTCTGCATGGGGAATTGACATAATAGGGAAGATAACTCCAGCCGGAACAGGAGGTCACTGTTTCATTCTAGTAGCAATTGACTATTTTACCAAATGGGTAGAAGCGGCTTCCTACACTGGCCTTACAGCTAAAAATGTGGTAAAGTTCATACAAAACAACATCATCTGTCGATATGGTTGCCCACATGAGATCATTAGCGATAATGGATCACATTTCCAAGCTGAGACCGAGCAATTGCTAGCCAAGTACAAGATTAAGCATCACCACTCTTCGCCCTATAGACCACAGACTAACGGTGCGGTAGAGGCGGCAAACAAGAATGTTGTCACAATTCTCAAGAAAATGATTGACAACTATAGGGATTGGCCAAGCAAGATACCCTTCGCTTTATGGGGGTATCGCACATCTGTTAGGACGCCCACTGGGGCTACTCCTTTCTATTTTACCTACGGCATGGAAGTTGTACAACCAGTCGAGCTAGAAATACCATCCTTGCGTATTCTACTCGAAAGTCAAATCCCGGAAGCCGATTGGAAAAGGGAGAGATATGAAGAACTCATCCTCCTAGATGAACGTCGGCTACGCGCCTTGCATAATGTCCAAACATATCAAGCACGTATCAAACGAGCTTTCAACAAAAGGGTTAGGCCAAGGAACATCAAAGAAGGAGACTTGGTGCTTAAATCGGTTAGAGCTCTTTTACCTGTCGACCCACGGGGAAAATTCAAACCTAACTGGGCCGGACCATTTCTAGTCAAATCCATACTCCCAGGGGGTGCGTTTAGGATCACAGACCTAGATGGGAATGAGTTTTCAAATCCAACAAACCTTGACCAACTGAAACGATACTACGCCTAGAATAGGAACAGAAACGCGCCTCGCGTAACCTCACGTGTCGCTCTTGTGGCACTAAATAGACGGCCCCTGGCCAAGCTGAAATAAGCTAACGTTACCATGCTCTTGCATTTTGACAAATTTGTCATCCTCATATCATCAAATAAACTAAATTCGCACCTTGAGAACAAGCAAGAAGCTCATGCTTATTTTCTAAGTTCATTACAAAGCTCTTGCTTAGAACAATAATTCTTTTACATTTACTCGAACTACGCGCAAGGGTTTGATTTCACTTTTTTAAAGTGAATACGTAGGCAATCCTTCACGGGATTCAACCCATCATATCTAAAATGTAAATAGAAGGACATTTGCATTGCATTTGAAATTCGACAAGAATAAAAAAAGAAAATCACAACGGTTTCATAATCATGTAACCTTTTTTATTTCATCCATTTTCTAATAATAATAGTACGCTACATAATAAAAATAGAATAGGCTAGGATTCTAAAAACCCCACCCTTTTTTATTACAACAACAATAATAATAATAATCAAATAATAAATAAAGACTCGGGCTATTCCTCCATTTTCCCCTTGCCCTTGTCATTCCTATCATATTTCTTGTCACGACCTCGAGCCGGACGCTCTTGCGCCACTTCAGACCTAATCACCAACGGTCTTTCTCGAGGCCTAGCCTTTCCATTCTTGCCAATCACCATTTCCGCGACAGGAGTAGTCTTTGGTTTCTTCGAAGGATGAATGACTTGAAACCCAGCTTCTTCTTCTCCCTCTGTCAGATGCTTCTCCTTCTCTTTCTCTCCCTCGCGCACCTTGTAGTCAACGGGCTCGCGTTTCCTCAACTTCTCGCGCTCTTCCGGAGTTGTAGCCTTTCTCCACCTCAGATAAGAATCCGACACCCACAAAGCATTGGTGGAGAAATTCAAGAATCACATGTTTCTTTGAGCCCATTTGATAGCCCACTCTCTTCGGCTCTCGGTAGTAAGCGCCACAGCAATCTGCGGAACGGTATCAAGCCTAGGGATCGTCTGTTTCAGCCCAACTTGTCTCATTAGCCTTTCCGGGAAGATGCACACCATAAACTCCAAACCAGGAATGCGCACGGACCTGGTGAGATCTAAAGAGGACACTCCAGTGACGGACTTAAGGTGCCACCATGGCACGACCCACCTGATCAACGGGCCATCATCACTCTTCAGCTTGTTCTTCCAATAATCACAGACCCAGGTGAAGTCCACCATGTACAACCGCGTCCTCATTGCAATCGAACGGGCATGATAGGAATGTGCATGAACTGGGGGCTCAATTAATCGGAGCCGTTCCATAAGCCAAACCTACCAAAAGCGGGTATTAGAAAACGAAAAAAAAAAACAAAAAAAAAACGAAAAAAAAAAAAAAACAAACGAAACAACAAAAAAAGAGAACAAAAAGAGAAGAAGATGTCTTTTACCTGCAAAATGACGGGACTTCCCAAGAATGGCAGATCGCGGTTGGATTTCCTATTATCCAGGCCCAAAATAATCTCCCCTAAGCATAAGCAAGTTGGGCTCCTGCGCAACTCCATCTGTTCAACAAGGCCCAGAAGACGGGGATCACCTCTCAAGTATTCGTCAACATGCCCTTGGAAGACATATACATGCAACAAGCAAAAGCCAAATGCCCTCCGCCTAGCAACATGAGAAACGGCGGGGTCGGCCCTGTTGATGAATCGATCTATGAAGTCCAACATTCTCACGCCTTTCGAGGTAACCAGGCGGCCTACCTCAAGTCTAGTCAATCCAAGCAAGTCTCTGAACTTACTCTTATACCCTTGAGAAGTGGAAGGAATAGCAGGCGAATGTTCAGGGTCCCATCCACCAATAGCAGCAACTTCTTCAGGAAAGGGGCAAATATCACCCCCAGGGAACGCAAAAACATGATAGTTCGGGTCCCAGTAGTCAAGGCAAGCATCCAAGAACGGTTTCACAACCTTGATGAGTTTCAAGCTTAACAACGATCCAAAATTATAAGAGCCCATATCATGTTTCTCCATATTTGAAAATTCATTGGTCCATTCCTTCAAGCGGATCTCCAAAGTATTCATGATGAAAATTTTGTCTTGAGAATTTTATGTAATAGACGAAGAAGAGACGGAAGATTTGTATGAATAAAAGCTCCATCGACGTTTGTATTTATACTAATTGCTGTTTCCAAAAATCCGTCGAACAAGACGGCTTAGGAACAGGGCGCGGCCCTGCTGCGCTCTTTCAAAGGGACGCAGCTCATGCTGCGCCTCTTCCTCAGCTTCACTTCTGTGATTTTTCCGCGATGGATCTTTCCTAATCCCATGACGAATAATTTCCTATTCCCACGGGTTATTATTTTGGTAAATACGGAAATATTACCATGTCTCAAGTTTCCTAATTCCGCGGGCACGCATTTCGAGACGACATCGACATTTCGTCATTTCTCCACACATGCACATTTTCATTTTTTTTTAGGAAATAGTTTTCATTTTTGATTCATTTATGTTAATTTCTTAATTTCATTTCTACATTTCTAACTTATAAATTTCCTTTTTCTTTTTTTTAGGGGGTAACCCTCCCTACCGTCCGGTCATTTCCGGCAAAATTTTTGCATTTTCTTGCATTCTTTCGAGTCTCTCCTTTTGCGCTAATCAAGGACATATGTATATACAAATGTATGTTTTGCATGTTTTCTATGTAATTTTCGGCAGCATGACGGCGCAAACCGTCATCTACCAAACCTGTTCGAGACTAACCTGCAGGTACAAGCAACACAATCCAGCAGCAAAGGTACTCAGGCCATCGTATATATACCAAATGAAGAGAATGTACAGCAAACTGGGGGCTCGAGCCCCAAACAAAGTCCAAAAATGTGTGTTCAAAATCAATGTACAAAATGAGCAAAATACGACAAAAGCCAACAAACAAAAAACTACTGTTGGGTGCCCTCCAACTCTGCAACTTTCGCCACAAGCACGGCGATCTCGGCGTCCCGAACCTCGAGCTCCCTCAACAAGCGAGCCGTCTCCTCCCGAGACTGGGCCAACTCTCGCTCCGACTCGCGGCCACCCTGTAAACAATAAATTGGCTCATGTCAATCGATTCAAGCCAAATCGGAAAATCAAAATTCAAAAATGAACTAGGCGTAAGGTTCATACCTGATGACCTCGACCGCCGACAAGTGCCTCGACGGCAGTAGCTCGCAGCCGATTGGCCACCCTCCACAACGCCACAAACCGAGACGGCGCAACCTGCATTTTCAAAAAGAAAGTTCTCAAATTGAACAAACTCAATCAAATGTGTTCTTACACAAAAATTATACAAGTTAGAGGCTCACCCTCCGAATCAGATGCTGCCAGTCGTCTAGGCCAACATCCGTCACAGCTACGTCAAAGTCACGCAGCTCAGAGATCGTCGTCCTCCCAGTCGCGTCAGTGTACTCAAGGGTCTCGGGGTACGCTGGGGGCTCGATGCCCGCCGCCTCGACCTCCTGCAAAGTCAAACATCACTTATCAACCGATGATCTTTCATCATAAGCTCTCAAAAGAAGATCAAGAAACGAGAAGAGCAAAAATGCTCACCACTACCGGCCAGTACGCCAACCTCCCGTAAAGGAACGCCGAGTAGTCCTCGCCAAGGAGAAGAAGGTCGTCACCACTGGCACCAACCAAGTCCGCCTCCCTCTCTGCCTCAGTAGGCTCCCTGAACATCGTCCTCGGAGGATCGATGGGAACCGTCAACGCATCCCGAGAGCACTGACGAGCCAAACGCTCGCCCAGGTACCACACAAGACCCATCGACGTCCTCAACAGCAGTCGGCTCGAGCTCCTAGGTCGAAGGGCCTCAGCCACGAAAGAAGGCGCTCCAGCGTACTCCGCCCAAGGTCTGGGCACCCACTGCGACAAAATAAAATAAAGATCATTCCTACGATCAATTGAAAGACAATATAAGAAGCAAGTGAATATAAATGAGACACTCACGCTGCTCAGCTGAAGAGCGTTCACGTCCCGCCGGTAGACGTTGTGAGAAGAACGCTTACTCTTCGTCCGGCACATCACCCAATCCCTCACCACGGGATAGGCCCTCTCCAGCGGCTCCGTCCTCTTGGGCGCGAGACTCGGGAAGTAGGAGTACACCCACGCCTGTAAAGCAAAATAGTCAATGACGATCTTTCAACGGAAGGAATTTACTTTGATCTAAAGGTAGGTTCGTACCTCCGGAGAGTCCAGTCCGACAAACACCGGAGAAGTCCCCTTCTCCATCAACTCCCGACGAACCATGGCCCTCATAAAGCGGATGAGGACCGCAAAACCAAGCGATGACCCGGTCCCAACGTCCTAGGGAACTCGGGTCGAAAAGGAAAGGGAGAAGCTTCGTCAACGACCTCTCGCCCTTGTCTCCGAGGTAAATCGAAGACGAAAACCGCCACGGCCACAAAGCGAGCCCTCTGCTCCAGACAGGGAGGAGGAGCCATCTCCCTCCCGTCAATCGTCACCAGCGCCGGGGTCTTCCCCGCAAAGTAATCTCGAACATAAGAACTGGGTATCAAACCCAGCACTGTAACAGCCTTCGGCGACAAGTTCCAGCCGATCAGTCTCCTCGCCTCGGCCGAATCCGCCCTCATGGCAACCTCCGGCCACACCACCTCCTCAGTCCCACACGGCAGACCAGAAATCATGCCGTAATCCTCCAAAGTGACTCCCACCTCACCAAAAGGCATGTGAAATGTGGAAGTCGTATCCCAGAATCGGTCCAAGAAAGCACGGACCAGGCTAAGATTAGCCCGCAGCTTCCTCTTCGCGATGTCTCTCCAAACCTGAACCAAAGGACCGAACGCTCCACGCTCGATCATGACCCTCTCCTCCGCCGACAGCTGCTCGTAGTGCTCCATCGCCGTCGTGTAGCCCGAGAATGACCTGATGTTTCCGGCCTCCTATGGTGATTTAAAACAAAGCTATCTTTAGTCTTGAATAAAATTTGAAAGGAATTTGAAATTCGAATGAAAAAGGATGGGTAATGAGTAGTGAATTCCTATTTACCAGACTCTTCACCGCCCTGTAGGACAGATGACCCTCTGCAGCCCACACAAGGTGCCTACTCTCCCAAGTCTCAGCCCACGTGGGAGCCCCTCTCGGCTGACGACCTCCTCGTCCGACGTTGGCCCTCCTCGGGGCCTCCTCCTCCTCAACGGCCTCCTCCTCGTGAGCCTCGTCCCCAGCAGCCATCGCCGCAGCGGTGAAGGCCTGCTCTAAAGCCTCCTCGACAGTAGCAATGTCGATCTCCATGGGAGTCCTCCCAGAAGTAGAAGCCTCATCACCTGCGACGTTAAAGCAAATTTAGGCCGCGTCACGTGGCGACAAGCCTTGGTTAAGGGATTTTCGAGCCTTCGAAGCTCTGAAACCGCTCTTTTCTCGCCATCCTTGGCCATGTTCCCACCTACCCGATCACTCTCGTGGTAATTAGGGTCGAGTCAAGTCTAGTTTGAAGCCTAATTCCGCGTTCGAGTCGAAATTTCGGCAACATTTCGCTATAATGGCGATTATGCCCTAGAAAAGCGCCCTGAAAAAGCCGTCACAAACCAAAATTCCGAAATGGTAGAAAGTTTACCCATCATTCAAGGATCCCAAATATCAAGTTTCATCGCAAATGGGCAATCCTAAGGCCATTTTCGAAGCGATTTACGGTTTAGCTGTGAAACCGTCTCAAATTCACTCAAAGGCTCAAAACTTGATGAAAATTCGAAACAAATACATGGTTATGTTCCTAATATTACCTACTATCCATTTCTAATGTCAATTTGACGAGGCAAATGCGTTTGGGGGAAAAGCCCCAAATTTTCGATCAAAAGGGTCATAAACCCTAGATTTTTCGGCTCAAAATTGGACAAATATGGATGATTAATGCAAGATTGAGACACATACCTCGATTAGTCATGATTAATGCAAGCTTTTGGATCAAACCTTGGCAAAGATGGTGAAGATTTGAGACAGAAATGTGTGATTTGTGTTTCGAAATAATGAATACAAAGCCTCTTAATTTCGCGTTTTTACGCAGGAAAACCAATTCAGGGAATAGACGCAGCAGGCGCTGCGCCTCTTCCAAGAGATGCAGCTCTTGCTGCGCCTCTTCCTTGAGTTCCCTCCATACGGATTTTCAAAAATTCGTTATGAGTTCGTTATTTGTGGGCCCATCCTTGGTGTGCCTCTTCCCCGATGCTATTTTTATTCTTTTGGTCCGTTTGGCGATTTTCTTTCGTTCCGGACCGCATTTCCAAGCCCGCGGCAGACTGCCGCGCATCATTTATTTCTTCCAAGACCTTTTGCTTGTCAAAACGAGCATTTGTTCCTTCACAAGCCTCTACACACCTTCGTTATGTCTCCAGCGAGAGTAAGCGGATATACTGTCCCTCTCATGACAAGAAGAATAACTCCCAATCGTGTCTCCAGCGAGAGTAAGCGGACATACTGTCTCTCTCAAGACGCAAGGATTGATACCTACCGAAGCAGTTTCCTCCTCAGCAGTTCCCGTCTGTGTCCTGCTACTCGCAATTATTTCCCGAAGACTACCCGAAGCAGTTTTCTCCTCAGCAGCTCCCGCCTGTGTCCTGCTACTCGTAATATTTCTTGTTTCCCCGCAGAGTGCGACAAAGGTGTCGTTCTCCAGAAGTTCCCAAACCCAAAGCC
Source organism: Silene latifolia (assembly GCF_048544455.1). Classification (NCBI taxonomy): domain Eukaryota; kingdom Viridiplantae; phylum Streptophyta; class Magnoliopsida; order Caryophyllales; family Caryophyllaceae; genus Silene; species Silene latifolia. The sequence continues at coordinate 93,685,749 of NC_133533.1, forward strand.
TTCTTTCTTAGGTTCGTAAACCCGAAATTAGGACTTTTAGCCATAGGATCCCCAAATCCTTTTAGATTCGTAAGCCTTTAAGTTCCCAAACCGATAGAGTTCCTATACCCAAACTTTAGTTACCCTTAAGTTGAACTTACTTTAGGCCTCCTTCCCGTCGATGCTTTCCTTTAGGGCCCACATACCCTAGCACAATCCTTACATAACTTTAGGTCTTACCCTTAGCTCCTACGCTTAACCTTAGCTCCTATGCACCTCCAGAAGCATCTCGAGAAGAAGTCTCAGGTATGGTCTCTTCTTATGGCTGGCGAGCTTCCCTACATAGTCTAATAGACTTTAAACGACCCTCCCCGATAGTCGACATACTCTAAAATGTTCCCGACGACAGGTCCTTGGCTCAGACCCCTTGAGCCGCCTCGCGTCGCCATAGTCGTCAGGTTAAAATCTTCGATTGACCTGATGGCTATACTTTGACTTTCGTCTTGTCCAAGCCTCAGTCAAAGTGGGGGCTCAGTAGATACCTTATTTCTGCACCCCTCGCAAACCACCCGGTGATGATTGGGCCGCATGTTTGATTCGCGGAACGATTTGTGACAGTTCGTAAGATTATCGTCAAGTGATTGCTCAAATATTAATGTCTACCTCTTAGTTGTCATCTACGTCCCGATACGGTCGTTTTGACAGTAATTAGAGTACATTCGGAGTCCGGACCTAAAACCGTCTCCATTTTCTCACAACCGTTAAATCCCGAGTCAGAATGTTCTGGAATGTTCCGGATATTTCTATTCAATATTTCATAAAATTTATCTTTTAGTAAGTGATTTCCCGTAATATTCACATAATATTTTAAGGAAAATCGAATTATTTCCGTCCTACCATAACTCAAACACGGAGATCTTTCTTCTGCAGGAGGAAACTCCTTGGGAACAGACGCAGCAGGTGCTGCGCCTCTTCCAAGAGACGCAGTGGCTGCTGCGCCTCTTCCCAGGCCCTTTTCTGCATGTTTCTCGTATCTTTTTCATATCTTTCCGAGATTCACTACCAAAGAGTCTCCGAAACCCTAATTCCTCCGCGTGATTAGTATAAATAGGAGCCTTCGCTCCTCATATTTCTCACGCGAGTGTCCGCCCTTCTCTTCTCCCTTTGCATTCTAGACTTTGTTCTTAATTTTCGGCGTCTACGTGCTTGAACTTTCGACCATGTATGCTCGGATCCTTCTGAGTACCAGCCTCTCCGTTTGCATGACCGACCAATTTGACCAACTACACAATCAATCAACTTAATTAATTAATCGTTTTCCTCTTACGAGGGCACTTTCTTTGCATTCGCGTCGAGCATCACTAATCGATATCTTAGTCCTTCTCGTTTCGTCAACATGTAAGTCTGAGGGTGTAATTCCTCTTTTATTTATTGTATTTTACTTATTGTTATCATCTATTGTAAGATTTATGTCGAAAACATCTATTAAAACCGATTTCTAAAACCGTCTTTAAAGAAACCTTTTTTACGGATTTCCAGTAGACAGACGTTGAGAAAGGACGCAGCAACTGCTGCACCTCTTCGAAGGAGCGCAGTACCTGCTGCGCCTCTTCGTGAGGCTGCCGCAGTTCCTGCTTCCTTTCTTCTTCCTTCGTCCTCTGTAATTCGTTTTTGTTTTATTTGTTTCGTTTGTTCTGTATTTCTTCGTCATCATAGCATACAATTCACATGTATATTTATTCATCATCATTCACATGCTTAATTCATATTTAGTTCGACTTAAATCCCTTATAATCCGATATTTGCGGGTTTTCGTCATTAAATTCATTCCGGGTTTTAGAAATTCAATTTGTTCATATTGAGTTTATGGAATTCGTCTTTGATACAGTTTTCATCTGTTTATTCACATGTTCATCATATGTTCGTCATTAATCCATCATATCTAACCTAATCAATTGATTTAATTTGTTGGACTCATTAATATTTTTCACTTCGGTCATTTTTCCATCTTGTAATTAATTCATTTGCATCTGTCTCATTCATATTGTACTGTTTTTATGACCCATTCATATGCTAAATAACATGCTAATTACTTCCATCCGAGTAAATAATTTAATCCATCTTTAAATTCACGAATTGACATTAACGGCTTGCAATTACGGCTTCACAGCCAGAATTGAGCCAAGGAACAGACGCAGCGTCTGCTGCGCCTATTCCAAAGGACGCGCTCTCTGCTTTGTTCTCGGCCGAGTTACGTCCCGAACTCCGTTTCTGCCTTGACATAGTTTAATTAGCTTACGTATTAATTAACTATTAATTGTAATATCGCTAATTCCTGTTCGTTTATTCTTTTAATTTTATTTCTTTTATTTCGTTTTCTCAAATTATCCGTTTTAAAGGTATTTTCGACAAAAATCGGCTATCCCAATGTAATTATTGTAATTTTCTTTATTGTAATTTTTCTTTATTGTATTTATCATTATTTCTTGTATCATTTGTATGTTTTCACATGTAATTGAACATTAAATCCTACTTTGACATTAATTGTATGCTAATTAATTGTTAACCGACTTAGTCTAATCTCACATGCTAGGATTAATTTATGGATGTTGCATTGCATGCATACAATCGACAATATATCAAGTATAAATAACTTCCCTAATCATTAGTAGAGGCCGCTATCGAGGCGGGCAGGATTAGGTGTTCGATCAAAAGAGCTTCCTAATACGTAACCTCACCCCTTACTCCAGATCTCCGTGAACACTCGTGTTCATTGACATCCACGAGAGTCATTCTAGACATAGAATGCTAAGGGTAACGATTGCTTAGTGTTCATGTCTCTACTTTGTGTCTTGACAAGACACGAGGTATTCGAACGGTTCCAATTTCCCATAAAAATTGGTGGCGACTCCATACAAAAATGCAAACGCTTGTTTCTCTTTTCCTCCCAAGCGCCCCCGTGGGCGACCCGCTGTCCACAAGAGTGAGACCCGCTAATTGTCTCATATCGGCTATGCTATTAGGTTAGTTTAAATAACGGTCCTAGTTTTTGTCACCTCTTTACTCGGGACGAGCAAAGGTACAGTTTGGGGATATTTGATGTGACCATAATTTGAGCATATTTAGTCCCTGAATTAGCTTCGTTCCCATGCTTTTTAGTGCATATTTGGGTCATTTATTATCTTTAGTCCTTTGTTTTGCATATTCTTTGAGGTTTTGTTCCCTTGGTAGGAAAGGAGTGCAACCCTTGCATTTTCATGGCAAAATAGAGCTAAATTGATTGAATTCAATGACCAAGCATCAAAGAGAAGACAAGACTAGAAGGCCTTTGTACATATTTTAGTAGATGGGCAATGATGAGGAAAGATCCTTGCATCTCCGACAAGATCCCCGAGGATTGTTGGAAGAAGGAAGAAGAAAAGAAGAAAAATGGAAGCTGAGGCAAAATCCGAGCGTCTTGACCCTCGGGACGCCCGCCCATGACGGCCCAGAATCCGAGCGTCCACGCCTTCAATCCACTCGTCCAGCCACTGCCAAATCCACATGTCCCGATACCTTGGACGCTCAGATTGTGTTACAGCCCCTTACGTCCTCTTCTTGCTCTATGAAGGATGCACATATTTTAGAAAGACCGGCAAAAAAGGAGACCCGCATCTTTTCTGAGAGGAGCGATTCCTCAAGGACTTAATCGTCATTTAAGCCCTTAGTAAACCCTAATTTGTGCACCTAATCCCCACTATAAATACCCCATTAGTCTAATTAGATTAGCATGTTCTTCTTATCAATCTTTAGTGTAGTTTATATTATTCTAATCTCTCTTTAATCTTGTAATCAACTTTTAATCAAGTCTTAATAAAAATCTCATTTCTTTAATTTCTCTTTTGTTCATCTTTTATTGGGTAATTGAAGATTATTTGGGTTATTATTGGGAGTTTGACAACCTTCCAATCATTCATCAAGTACTTCTATTATTCTTTGCTTTATTATTGGAATCATTAGTAGGTATAATTCTCTTAATACCTTTTTAATTATTGTTAATCATCTTCATTTATTCATCATATTTTGCTTTGTTAGTATGATTGACAACCTTGCTCGCATGTTTACCATGATAATGAGGTAGTAGTTTCATTAACTAGGGTTAATTGGGAATTAGGGGAAACCAACATGGGGATTGATTCATGCTTAATCTAATATGCTTTCTGTAGATACCCAGTATCTGCTGAGACTCCAACAAACACCCGATGATTATCGGACTACAACATGTTTTGGGATCGCAGCGTTTGATTGACAGTTTGTGTACAACTTTACGTCGGAAAACTTAAAACGATTTCGAAAATAAAATATTTTAAAACATTTCAAAAATACCTGGACTGTTTAATGCACGACGACGGGGTCGCAATGACACTAACTAGAGTCAAAACCGACACCGGACCAAAAACCGACTCGAAAATTCAAATCCCGACTCCAACAACGAGTCAAACCGAGTCAACCCCAAAAACAAAATATCTTCAAGCCTTCTATGCTAAGTTTTCCCGAATTCATGTTGGTCATGTACCAAACATGTGACTACAAAAACTAGGATAGAACAAATCATGATTGCGTTTGTTGTGATAGTGACAACACAACTCGAAGACCCGCGACGTGGCTCGCGCCTCTTTGAGCAGCCCAGGTGGCCACGTCGCTCAAAACTCACACAACCACTCATTCTCCTATAAATACCCCTCAAATGCCACCGATTTGAGAGTTACGCGAGTGTCCGCCCCCTCTTTTCTCCCTTAAAATTCTCGACTCGACTTCTTAAGTCACAATCCGACGCGTATTTACGACCTACCGATCGTAAATACGAGCCTTACACATTGTTTGGTACCGTCATCATGTATTAAATCACTTGTCCAACCACTTTGACCACTACACCATCACTAAACTTTTAAAACACTCTTTTTACTTACCAAAACGGTTTTAAACCGAGTTTTTTCCGATCAAACAAGTTGTTACACTTACGTCGGTCACTCGCCATAACCAAACATGTAAGTATGAGGGTGTAAAAATCCTCTTTTATTATGTTTTCATTGGTTTCATGACTTTAACATGCTAAAACATGCATAACATGAACCAAAACATGGAATAAACGAGCGAAAACTGATTTTTGGTCTGAGGCAGAAGCCCCTTAGGTCGCCAACAGGCTCGCGCCTAAATGGGGTGCTCAGACCAGAGATCAACCGTGTTTGTTCTCGTCACTTCCCTTAACCCATTTTTCATATTTGTAATCGGTTTTTACCATTTCAAGTATTTTCGAAACCTTTGTGTTTCATTTAACATGTTTTAACCATAAAACATTTTTCACCCTTGGTTCCTCATACCATGGCGGTTAAACCCGTGTTTCGGTGATAATATTTGGTTAATGACATTTAGAAGGTATTTTAAAGCCTTTTATTTCATTTCTTTGCATTTTTCAAACAAACATATTAGTCACCAACACAAAGTCATCCTTTGTTCTACATACCATGCCGGATTTTAACCCGGGTACGATGATGAGTACCGGCTAATTACATTCAAAATGGGCTTAAAACAATTAGTCCATAATCATTTTCAAAACTATTAATGTCAAGCTTGTCAAACCGAACCCGACACCGAATATTATCAAACCATGATGATTATTCGAGTCTAGTTCCTTAAATCGACAAATGCGGTCTAAACGACCCTTTCAAATCAAACCGGGTTCAAATACCCATTTTCAACACCTTTGATAACGTTTTCTAAACAGTCAGAACACGGCATACAACCGTTGGCTAACCCGCGCCTCAAGCAGGCCTTTTCTGTAATCATTTTCAAAACCAGAGGGGAGCCCCTTACACCGCCGGCTGGCTCGCGCCTCTTATAGTCGTCTGATACAGGGCCTGTTCCCTTCCAGCATTAGTCCAGGACGATCCCGACTCCGGTTGACCCGGATATAGGACGGATCAGATGACTACTCAAACCATGTTTGCAAAACGCCTTTCTAAGACAAATGGATCATGTTATGCACCCTAAACCTAATACGGTAAATGGATGTTTAATTTCCGTCTTGCATGCAAATCAATCATTAATCCAACTCGACATCTTATACTTGGTACTTGGATTAAGTCAACCGACTTAGAAAGCTCTCACATGTTAGGTTTAAATTATTGGATGCGCATTCATGCATTTAAACCGTTTTATCAACTTTTGCATTCAATCAACCAAGATCGATCAGTAGAGGCCGCTAAACGCGGGCGGTATTGGGTGTCTGATTAAAGGGCTTCCCAATACGTACCTTCACCTCTTACTCAGAAACTTTGGATAGTAGACGACCTTATCCATGGCGTACGAGAGTCATTCTAGAGATATGATGCTAAAGAGGGACGATTTCCTTATCTTTAGTACCTATGTCAAACGCTGCTTTGTGCTTCGATTTGACCGACGTATAAAGTGGAATTCTAACGGGTTCCAGGCATCCCACAAATGCTTGGTGGCGACTCCGAACATCTCTAATCGTTTCGAGACCCTTACCGAGACGAAACCGACCGATCTAAAACGATCCGGTCGAAGGCATCTTTACGCCGCCGAGCGTGGCTTTCAAAAGACCGCTGCATGCCCATAGATCGACTGGACCTGCAGATGGCCCGCGACCGCGGACCGGTAGGAGGCCCAAATCCGCCGACCGAGACGTGTCCCATGTCCACAGATTGGCGACTCCGCTGGGGAAAACTAGGACACTTACGTCTTTGTGATCCCTAGATGGTGAGACTCGAACGAGGTCTTGGTTAGAATGCACTAATTGATATTACGGTCACGGTCGGGTTCCTTGTCTGGGCCCACAACCTAAACCTTTTCGACCAATTGGCTCGTCTCGTCGGCGTGAGTTTTCTCATCCCCGCGTTTCGAATCCCGTTTGAGTCAAGCATACCATTGACGTTACACATTTCTGTTTCGTCAAAGAGCTTTCATCACTTTCGAGCACGAGTCTAGGGCACCCTCCTTACACATTTTGTTTGGATTGGGATCCCTCTCGCAAATCGGGGTTTGATTGCTTGGTGTGTAACCCACCCTTTTAAGCCAAAACCCGTGTCAGCATGATGCATAATATAATGAAACTGTGAGTGCTTATGTGCTACTTTATCATAAGTCCTTCCGTGTCATTTTCAAACTTTCAAAAACACATTTTGCGTTGTTATAATGGCCATTTCAAACCTCGGTCTTTCGCCAACCGATGCACGCCTTTCTAGGCCGTCGTAATGACGATTTTCAAACCCGGTTTTGTATAACCATTTCAACACGCCTTTCTAGGCCGTCGTAATGACGATTTTAAAACCCGGTTTTATAACCATTTTAACACGCCTTTCTAGGCCGTCGTAATGACGATTTTCAAACCTGGTTTTGTATAACCATTTCAAATCACCTTTTTACGCCGTTATAATCGCCGCGTCTAGACACGGATTTTAACCCGTTTCGCGCCGACAATGGCTTTCTTTCAAAACCCGAGAAAAGCACGCACCCTTTTCTCGAGACACTTTCGGGATCCTGAGGATCATACACCGTCCCCGAGACCTCTTCAAACATTTCAAACTCGATTTTCAAAACATACAATTTTGAATTTCAAAACCGTCTTGGGAAGCAACACACTGTTTTCCGAGCCGACTCAAACTCAAACCGTCTTTTGCAAATAAACTTAAGACAACCCTTTTCAATTGATCGACTTGCGGAGATTTCTATCTTCGGAAGCCGCCCACCAAAGCGACAAATGAATCTTTTTGAAAATTTCTATTTTCGAAAACTTCAGTCCACCATTCCAATTCCGCCTCGTGTCTATCAAGTCAAAGCAAAAGTACTTATGGGTCTTTACTTATGAGTCGTCTCACCACGAGACCCGTCCAATGGCGTCACGCCGTCATGTTGGACTCAGGTCAAAGGTTCGGTCAAACACCGTCACATCATAAATCGAGTCGGCACCGAGGTACCACACACGGTCACCCCGTCTTGTTGAGTCGATCTTGGTCTCCTCCTCTGTGTTGTCTGCGTTCAGTCTTGGAACCGTGTCGGATTGAGTTGTAATGTGAGCCATTTTTCTGCCTCAGAGCTATGGCCCCGTCTTCAGCTTCGTCCAACAACAACAATGATAACAACAGAGATGTCACAACTGATCAGCTAGCCAGCCTGCTTACCGCTCTTAAGGTCACCCTGGATCGCGTCGAGACCCGTATCAACGCCCTGGAGAACAAGGAAATTGGGGAACATAATACCCCACCTCCGACTGAAACTGAAAAGAGGCTGAAACTCTTGGAAGAACAACTCCTAGCCCGGGGTAACAACATCCACCTTGAAAATAACCGAAGGTTCGAGTTTGTCGGGGACCAAAGAACTTAATGAACGCTAAGTTTGCTTATGACTCGTCTCAATTTAATTGCAATGCAATTCTGAATGATTACGAGGAATTTGACTTGAGTGACTACCCACCTCACTTGGCCAAAGAACTTGACAAACGGGAAACCAGAACCCCCATCATTGAGGAAACCGAGCCTATTAACGTAGGAACCGACAATACACCTCAAGAACTTAGGATAGGGACAACCCTGGACCCCTCGGAAAGACCACAGTTCATTGACCTCCTCCACGAATACAAGGACGTGTTCGCCTGGTCTTACAGAGAAATGCCCAGGATTGACAGAGAAATTGCAGAGCACCGGATACCCATCAAACCCGGGGGCTAAACCTGTGAAACAGAAGCTACGCCGGATGCGTCCTGAATGGGCCTTAAAAATCAAGGAAGAGGTGGACAAACAGTTCAAAGCCGGGTTCATCAAAGTATCTGAATACTCGGATTGGGTGGCCAACATTGTGCCGGTACCAAAGAAAGACGGAAGAATTCGGGTTTGCGTCGACTTCAGGGATCTGAACAAGGTGAGTCCAAAGGACGACTTCCCTTTGCCACATGATGACATTCTGGTGGACAACACTGCCGAACATGCTCTCCTATCATTCATGGACGGGTATGCCGGGTACAACCAGATTAAAATGGATGAGGAAGACATGCACAAAACTGCGTTCACTACGCAGTGGGGTACATATTGCTACACGGTCATGCCTTTCGGCCTCATCAACACAGGAGCAACCTATCAGAGAACCGCTACCACTCTCTTACATGATATGATGCACAAGGAGGTAGAGGTATATGTCGATGACATGATTGTCAAATCAAAAGAACGGGACAGCCACATTAATGCCCTCCTGAAATTCTTCGCTCGTCTGCGGAAATATAACATGAGACTAAATCCTCAGAAGTGTGCATTCGGGGTCACCTCCGAAAAACTATTAGGACATGTCGTCAGCAAAAGAGGCATTGAGATTGATCCAACCAAAATCAAAGCCCTTCAACAAATGCCTCGGCCTAAGAACGAGAAGAAGATTCGGGGATTTCTCGGTCAGGTCCAATACATCAGCCGCTTCATTGCCAAGCTCACTATTATCTGTGAACCAATATTCAAGAAGCTTCGTGCCTCCGATCACACCGATTGGGACGACGACTGTCAGAAAGCATTCGACAGGATAAAGGAAATCCTATCCAAACCTCCTGTCCTCATGCCACCGCAACCGGGGATTCCTCTATCCTGTGCACTGATCACATCGACACGACCATGGGAGCAATGCTAGCACAAACAGTTGGCAACGAAGAGCGAACCATATACTACATCAGCAAAAAGTTCATCGAGTACGAGACGAGGTATACCCAACTAGAAAAGACATGCCTTGCCCTAGTATGATCAACAAAGAAGCTGCGGCATTACATGCTCAGCTACTCGGTCCACATCTACTCCAAGATAGACCCAGTCAAATACATCTTCGAAAAACCCATACTAAACGGAAGGCTGTCTAGGTGGACACTGATGCTTTGTCCGAGTTTGATCTCAAGTTCGTACCCCTCAAGGTTATCAAGGGAAGAGCAGTTGCCGATTTCCTAGCCGAAAATCCCGTCAACGAAGATCCAACGACCGACACATGGTCACTTCCTGACGAAGACATCCTTTGTGCCGACTCTGACGCATGGGACCTATACTTCGATGGTGCATCTAATCTGAGAGGCTTCGGGGTAGGAATCCTTCTAATATCACCAGAGGGAGAACATGTTCCGATCTCGGTCAAGCTGGACTTCGCCGTCACCAACAATGCAGCTGAATATGAAGCATGTCTCATCGGCCTACAAGCAGCCATCACACTTGGCATCAAGAGGTTGAGGGTCCATGGCGATTCCTCCCTCATCATCAATCAGGTATCCAGATCATGGAAAATACGATCTGACAGCTTAGCTCCCTACCGAGCAAAGATCAATCAAGAGGCCGAGTTCTTCGACCAAGTCGACTACTTCCACTTGCCGCGAGAGGAAAATCAATTTGCTGATGCCCTGGCAAAACTTGCTGCGCTCGTCAATATACCTGACGACATGACATCAATGCCCTTATGTGTCGAAAGACGGAGCGAACCAGCTCACATTTGTGCAATTATCGACGACGAGGAAAGCCATGATAAACCTTGGTACCAAGCCATCCTTAATTACACCCCAAGGAATTATCCTCCTTTGCATTGACCATCACAAAGCCAAGAAGGTCATCGGAGAGGTTCACGATGGAGAATGTGGCCCTCACATGAGCGCAATGATGCTTACACGGAAAATCATGCGGTTAGGTTACTACTGGACAACCATGGAAGCCGATTGTCGTAACTACGTCAAACATTGCAACAATTGCCAAATCATCGCCAACATACAACATGTACCACCATCCCTTTTATACACCATGACGTCGCCCTGGCCTTTCTCAACCTGGGGCATCGACATCATCGGGAAAGTCAACCCGGTAGGCACCAAGGGGCATTGTTTCGTCCTCGTCGCCATCGACTACTTCACCAAATGGGTGGAAGCGCAGTCATATGCAGTCTTGACCGCCAAACAAGTGGCCAAGTTCATTCAAAACAACATCATCTGCCGATATGGGGTACCCCATGAAATCATCAGCGATCAAGGCTCTCACTTCCGGGCGGAAACTCAAGTTTTGCTGGACAAATACAAGATCAAACGACATCGATCATCCCCCTACCGTCCCCAAACCAACGGAGCGGTGGAGGCAGCGAAAAAAACTCTTGTTTGCATTATCAAGAAAATGCAAGACAACTACCGCGATTGCCCGAGCAAACTCCCATTCGCACTCTGGGGATACCGAACCTCTATTCGAACACCGACAGACGCCACACCCTTCTACCTAGCATACGGTATGGAGGCGGTTCAACCGGTAGAGTTAGAGGTCCCATCTCTACGCATCCTACTGGAGAGTCAAGTCCCTGAGGCGGAATGGACCCGTCGAAAGTACGAACAACTCACTCTCCTAGACGAACGGCGACTCAACGCCTTGCACAACGTCCAGCTATACCAACGACATATACAACGGGCATTCAACAAGAAGGTCAAACCTAGAAACATCCAGGAGTGCGACTTGGTCCTCAAGTCAGTTCGAGCACCATTACCCGTCGATCCGAGGGGAAAATTCAAACCCAACTGGGCCGGGCCATACCTGGTCAAGAAAATACTTTCGGGGGGCGCAGTGAGACTGAGTGACCTAGATGGGGAGGACTTTACAAACCCGACCAACCTAGACCAACTCAAGAAATACTACCCTTGAGCCCTATCAACCGATAACCTAGCGTAGTTTTGCAACTAGCAACAACCTCGACCTTTTTCAAGTCAAGTTTCTCAATATGTTCTGATTTGAAATTGCATGTTTTATCGAGTCTAAGCTGCGGCACCTTGCCCGTTTCGAATGCCCTTTGATCCGTCAAAGGCAACGTTCATTTTCACTACAAAAAACAAAACCCCCTGAACTACGAGCATGGTTTGATTTCACCTCTTCAGGTGGATACGTAGGTCGTCCCTCTTATGCCTGAGGGATACAACCACAAAACCCAATTCAAATTCACAAAATATTTCGAACTACGAGCATGGTTTGATTTCACCTCTTCAGGTGGATACGTAGGCAGTCCCTCTTATGCCTGAGGGATACAACCACAAAGCCCAATTCAAATTCACAAAACATTTCGAACTACGATCATGGTTTGATTTCACCTCTTCAGGTGGATACGTAGGCAGTCCTTTCTTAAACAAGAAGGATACAACCATTCCCACAATCAAGTACAACCATTCCCCACATACAAAAAAAAAACACTCCCAAAAAAAAGAGAAAAGGGAAAACCATTCCCTTTCCCACAAAATACAAAAATAAGCCTTTCTCCCTTTCCACAAAATACCACTTTCCCAAGTGCAAACGTTTAGGACGATTCAAATCGAATTGCCTTCACCACATGGATGGAAGAAACAAGCGTTCAAAATTTTTGACACGGGCAATCCTCTTATTTAATTAATAATGGGAGGGATTACAACTTCAACAACAAATAAAGCTCGACGAGTCTACAACTCGTCAAAGCTAAGGTGTCAACTAACACACCTCACATAATAAAACTCGCACAAAATACACAATAAATAGCTAGTACAACATAATAAAAACTCACAACAATAATACAACATAATAATAAAGTGGGTAATGGAGGTCTTCACTCTTCCACTCTACCCTTGCCTTTTCCTTCGGGGAACATCTTCCCCTTGTTCCTTTTGTTGGCCCGCCTAGCTTGGATTTCCTCCTCGGAACGGATCCTCAACGGATCTAAGACGGCGACGGCCTCCGGTCTAGCACAAGACCCCATATTCGATCCAAGACGAGCCAATGCACGGCCCACCATATTCTTGGGGCCGGAACTCCTCCTCTTCGGTGGTCTCATCACATCGGGAGTAGCTCCATCAACATACTCCTCAAAGAAGGCACGGTTGGCCTTGCCAACCTCTTGGTACTTCAAGTCGACAACCTCGTCCTTACGGAATTTGGACCTCTCTTCCAAGGACGGAGCACGTGACCACTTGACATAAGCGGGAGTCACCCATGTCTTGGCAACGAGGTTTGGTACCTCCCAAAGTGGCCGAGTGGCCCACCAGCTTTCAAAGAATTCCACAAGCTCGGAGTTCCTAAACACGTTATCTTGGACAAGAGTATCTTGAGCGGGCACCTTTTGTTGACACCCCATTTGCCTCATGAGCCTTTCGGGATAAATGAAGGAAACAACCTTCAAACCAACCACCATCAAAGAACGAGGACTAGCACCCGAAGCGGGCAACCCCGTGAAGGACCTCAAGTGCCACCACGGCACCACCCAACAGATATGAGGACCACCCTCCTCCGCCAACCTTGCGGCCCAATAGGCCTCGGTGGAAGCAAAACTATCCGGGTACAATTTTTTCCTCATGGTAATGTGACGGAAGGAGTAAGAAGAAGGATTAACCGGAGGCTCTACATACCTTAGTCTCTCTAATAGCCACACTTGGAGGATCCTTGGCGATTCAAAAGAGGGAGCTTCTCCACAAGAGCCTTCCTTGTCCAAAGCTTGGATAATCTCTCCGAGCACCAACAATGATGGATCTCTACCATGCTCCATTTGCTCGATCACATGGATAAGGGTCATGCTACCATGACATCTTGGCCCCTCCTACTTCAAGACATCAACAAAGAGGTACACATGGACAAGACAAAATGCAAGAGCCCTCCTCCTAGCCACCTCCGAGACATTGACATCTAATCGGTTTGAAAAGATGTTGATAAGAGCCAACATATCCACACCATGTGGAGCAAGAAGAAAGTTGACTTGGCTTGTTGACAAGCCCAACATGGAACGGAATTTCTCCTTGTAGCACAACCGAGTCAGAGGAAGCATCGGAGCACAACCCGGCCACCCACCAATGGCTCCAACTTCTTCGGCAAGAGGACAAATTTCACCCTTCGGGAAAACGAAAACATGGTGTTTCGAATCCCAAAACCGAGAGCATGCTTCAAGAAACGAAGGTTGCACCTTGACTTGGCGAAGCACCAACAATTGACCAACTCCCATGCAATCGAGTTGATGTTTCTCGGGAGGCGACAAATCCCGGCACCATTGTCGCAATGCGTTCTCGAAAGCATCCATGAAATATTTTTGTGGAAGAAGAAGAGGTTTTGTAGAGATGTTTTTTGTGTTTAGGATGATGAAACAATGAAGCACAAACGTCCCTATTTATACAAAATGATCAGCGCCAGGATTCTCGCTGTTGACTAGTCTCTTTCAACATGTGTTTTCTCCTGACACCTCAAACCTCCCGCCAGGAACCTCGCGCCTCTTCGGGATGATCCGGGAAATTTTGTGTTTCTTCACACTCACATTTCCTTGTTTTTGCGTTTTACGAAATCCGACACGGTTTCCATGACGCAGCTTTAAACATACGGATTTTTCTTTCTTTTTTTAAGGGGGGAAGGGCTAGTCGCCCCGATCCGCGATGGATCGTTTCCATGTCAGTCGAAATTCCGAAATTTTTTCGCTTTTTCGCAAATCAAAAATCAAAATCGAAGATTGATAACACGACATCAATTTTCCTCAAAATTCAAGCACTCACAAATTCGGGTCTTGACCTCAAAAGCCAAATATACTCGCAAAAATCCTTTTCTAAAATTCTTTCCTGACGGTTTGAGTTTTATATTTTTTCGAGTCATTTTCAAATTTTCGATGCAATTTAATTCACGACACGAGTTAATTGCTCAAATTTTCAAATCAATTCCTTTTGAATTCCGAACGCGACGATTTGTCACGGAAATTTCAAAAATCAATTCAAAATTTCAATTTTAACTTCAAGTCATCTTTGTTAATTGTTGATTTTCAAACAAATGCTCTATGTGATTTTCAATCAAATGCTTTTACGTGTTTACGTTTACGCGTATATGCTATCTGTCGCCTGTTTTCTACACTAACGATGCAGGAACTGGTGCAAAGCAAAAGGAGAATCAACAGCCGACAAGCGCTCCTCTGAAACACAACACAAAAAGCCAAAAATCACAAAACAAACCACAATCCAAAAACACATATATACAAACCGCCTTACGCAAAATACATTAAAAGACATCTATCATACACACACTGGCCTAAAACAAATGTCTATCATACAGACACTGGCCTAAAACAACTGTCTATCATACAGACACTGGCCTAAAACAAACGTCTATCATACAGACACTGGCCTAAGACAACTAACTGGGGGCTATCCGCCACCTACCGAACTAAGCACTCCCTACCCTTCCGATCAGAAAAGAAAGGGAGCAACATGGGAAACAGAGGAGCAACAACGGAAGCAGAGGAGGTTACCATGGCGATAACCCCTCGTTCCTGCTCCATGACAAAAAAGAAGACAATGCCTGGCAGATTTTGGATGAGGAGGAGGTCCAGAACCGTGATGCTATCCGCCACTCTGATACTGAACCCCACTCATCAGCCACCCTGTCTATGAGACACAACGAAAAGGACAAACCAGCCATATCAGCCGCCTATCCCCCTCTACGGAAGCATCTTCCACCACCGCCTCGAATACGGCAGCCTCCTCGGCCGCTACAGCCCCTCCGGGATCAATTTCCTCCTCCAAAGCCTCAATGACGGACCCCATAGGTCCCAGACGATACCCTGCGAAGGAAAAAAACAAACAAAAAACGTCAGCCGAAATTTCGGCATTACGACGGCATGAAATGGATAAACCCAAAAACAACAAAAGAAAACGGCCTGCAATACAAAAACAAGGGGCAATCCCGCCCCAAACCATTGACAAAAAAACACAAAGACGACTCGCCCCTCTTTTCAAGCAAAAGACGAGTCAAAACCACAAAAACGGCCTTTCAAGACCCATACAAGGTCTGCCAACAACCCAAAATACATTCCCGACACAATGGGATTTTCCTACGGTTCAAAAAGGCAATTCATACGCTAATTTGAGCCCAAACCGGTCAAAAATTCAAAAACGACCGCAAAAAGGCAAGCGTGATTTTGTCACGCCCCAAGGCGACCTAAATTACCAATAAGGTCCATTTCAAGGCAAACTGACTTAATTCAAGCCCAAACAAGCACTTATTTTGTCAGACATAAGACCGTCGCAAAAGGCAAAAATCCAATTTTGCCCACAAACATCCAATGAAGGTCCCTAAATGGCAAATACGGGTTTTCCCAACTACAATGCAACCTAGTGGGACCCACTACCCAAGCAAACAAACTTGGCATTGTGAAAGGGGACGCTTTCTCGCCTCATTCACGTTTTTCGAGCCTAGGGAGCAGAAACGGGGACCAAAATGCAAACTAAAAGCACCCCTATACTCCTAAACAGGTTTCTAACTTAATGCAAACATCAATTTCACTCAAAATTGGCTCAATTAAAAACGCCCAATTCGATTTTTAGGGCAAAAATCCGCCCTAATTCAATCTAGCTAAAATCGACAAATTTGAAAGGATTCAAGAGGAAATACTTACCTTGAGATGACATTTGTTGACAATGGCACGAGTGAAAGCAAGCTTGCAGGTCATTTAATGGCGATTTTGCGGGATTTTGAGGTTGAAGATGAATAATCATCCGCAGCTCAACCTCGCGTCTTTTTAACAAGAAATAGGGAAGCCGGCTTGCATCGCCAAGTGGCTCGCGCCTAAACCAGGCCTCCCATTTTCTTTTTCAGCGAAATTTGGGCTTTGGCCCAATATCCCATAACAAACCTCAAGATTTTCGTTGACGATATTGAATATTGTCATTTGCTCGAAAACAAACAAAACCAGATAGTGAAATTTCAAATTCGCTATTTTCAAAAAAATTCAAGCAACGACAATTAAAACCGTCAATTTCAAAATAATAGTTGGAAATTGAATTCCACTATTTTCATCACATGTCAACGGCGGCACATAAACCGTCACTTCAATTAATACTGAAGATTCCAAAATTCACTATTTATGTCAAATGTCAACGACGGCACATAAACCGTCACTTCAATCGATAGTGAAGATTCCAAATTCACTATTTCTGTCAAATGTCAACGGCGGCACATAAACCGTCACTTCAATTAATAGTGAAGAATCCAAAATTCACTATTTCTGTCAAATGTCAACGGCGGCACATAAACCGTCACTTCAATCGATAGTGAAGATTCCAAATTCACTATTCTCATCACATGTCAACGGCGGCACATAAACCGTCACTTCAATCAATAGTGAAGATTCCAAATTCACTATTTCTGTCAAATGTCAACGGCGGCACATAAACCGTCACTTCAATCGATAGTGAAGATTCCAAATTCACTATTCTCATCACATGTCTACGGCGGCACATAAACCGTCACTACAAACACAATAGCTAACTCAAATTTGTTATTTTCCTTCAAAATTAAAACAAATAGCGGTCAAAACCGCCACTGCAAAAATTCTAGCCGACGAATGGTGAAAATTCCAAATTCGCTATTCCTTCAAATGCCAGCAGGGGGCTCCCTCGCGGAACCCATTCATTCCAAAAATAGTGATAGTGAGAACCCCTACTCACTATTTCCCCAGCGACATCATGAGTTCGCTACTTTCAAGACAAGCCTTTTCGACGCGGCTAGTCCCATGGTCCATTAACCGACCTCATCACGGCTGGCGAGCCTTACAACGCATCGCGGCTGGCGAGCCTTACAACGCACCATGGCTGGCGAGCCTTACAACGCATCGCGGTTGGCGAGCCTTTGTCCGCACCCTTCCAAGGACAGATCCCGAAGATGCCTCGGGTACATTTCCTTGTCGCGGCTGGCGAGCCTTACAACGCATCACGGCTGGCGAGCCTTACAACGCACCACGGCTGGCGAGCCTTACAACGCATCTGATCTGAACATTATTTGCGCATATTTAGTCCCCTAATTGAGCCTATTTTGCATACTATTATAGCATTTCATGGCCATTTTATGTTAGTTATTTAGACCATATTAATACTCATCTTATGATATTAAAATTACAAATTAATTAACAATGGTCTAAATCTACATGCATGCAAATAAAATGTATAAAAGATGGTGTAAAGCCATCTTAAGACAAAAGTTCCTTACATTGTTATAAGGCAAAATGGGCACAACTCAAGGACTCCTTCCTTGATATTGTTCTTGAGCTAATCCAACAAGGATGATCCTCCAACAACTCCAATTACCAAAATAGGTAATCTCCTAAGGTGGCACCCAAGATTTAACCCAAATATACTACTAAAATTAGTAACTAGATAATAATAGTAGTAACCTTGTAATTGTATATTTGATGTACTAATTAATATTATTACCTAAAGGGATCAGCTGATCACCGCCGTCACACGACAGTAATGTCAAACTCTAGTCAGCCAATCATTACCGATTAACGATGACCAGCTGACAAATAAATAAATAAATCCCTGATATTCCTTTTACGAGATTTATTATGTAAACGCACTTATTGTGGAGGACACTACTCCAACAATCTCCCACTTGTCTGACACAAGTGTGCGTTACCAATTCTCTTGTCCAATAATATCTCCCACTCAATGCAAGATGTCTTTCAGGTCGTTCTTGCACGTGATCATATCATAAAGTGGTTTCCTCGATCAGGAGAATGACTGTCTGACCGGATAATCTACTATAGATCTCATCCGAGCGTGGCCACGCATTTACAGTCATCTCTCCTCGAGTGGCCTTGAGATAGAATATGACATAAAAGGACAATCCCGTTGACCTATTTTCTTCATTCGATATAGATCACAATGACCCGAGAAATGCTCATCGGCCTCCTTTTACGGTGCGACCTAGAACAAAAACCAAAGCCACCGGAAAACCATACCAACTCAGACAAATAGTCACCAGTCTAAAGAATTGACTCGAAGGAATAAATAGAAGTCCTCGCCACGACCTAGCAACAAAAGGACTCTATAAACGGTCACTGTCCGACAAATTGTCTCACAATATGCCTATGTAATCGACCGATCATCACTATGACCATATGACATCGAACCCGTCATCTATCGCCTTACAATCTAGTCACTCCGAGACGTCACCTCATTAAGTAACTAGGGACAAAATACAATGTTAATCCAGTTCACTTAATAGTGTTCGACATTGTCTTTACAACCTATTTGGAGAAAACAAAGTATATAAATTCGGACATAAAATCAATATAACGATAAATGCAACTTATCACATATGAAATAATAAATACAATATTTGATTATTACATATCATATAATTTACAACAGTTCTGGCATTCGTCTCAACCCCATCGAAACTACATGACTATCATGTTTAGCTTGAGACAATGGCTTGGTTAAAGGATCAGCGATGTTGTCAGCTGTCCCAACCTTACAAACTGTAATTTCTTTCCTTTCAATTAAATCTCTAATTACATGAAATTTCCTAAGTACATGTCTAGACTTGTTACTAGACTTGGGCTCTTTTGCTTGAAAAATAGCCCCACTGTTATCACAATATAAAGTGATAGGATCCTCGGCGGTCGGAACTACTTTCAGTCCCTCTTAAAATTGACTAATCCAAACAGCTTCTTTTGCGGCTTCGGAAGGCGCAATGTACTCACTTCCGTTGTAGAATCGGCGATCACGAGACTCTTTGAAACTTCTCCAACAAACCGCCCCTCCGTTCAACAAAAAAGACAAAACCAGCCGGGATTTCAAATCATCCCTATCGGTTTGGAAACGCATCCGTATAACCTCTTATACGTAATTGATTCTCCACCAAACACTAAGAATGAATCTTTAGTCATTCTCAAGTACTTCAGAATATTCTTGACGGCTATCCAGTGACTCTCACCTGGAGTTTTCTGAAAACGACTCGTCATACTCAAAGCATACGAGACGTCAGGACGAGAACACATCATAGCATACATGATCGATCCAACAGCGGAAGCATAGGGAATCGATTTCATGCGTTCAATATCATTAGGCTTAGTAGGACACTGTGACTTACTCAAAGTGATCCCACTGCCCATAGGTAGAAAACCTCTCTTGGAGTTTCTCATATTGAATCGGTCAAGAATCTTATCGATATAGGCTTCTTGACTCAATGCTAATATCCTTTTGGGTCTATCTCTATAGATCCGGATACCCAAGATGCGCTGAGCTTCTCCCAAATCTTTCATTTGGAAGTGATTTCCCAACCACTTCTTAACAGAAGCAAGCATATCAACATCATTCCCAATGAGTAATATGTCGTCCACATAAAGAAGTAAGAAAACAACTTTACTCCCACTAAACTTCATGTATAAACATGGTTCCTCAACACTTCGAGAAAAACCATTCTGTTTAATAACATGATCAAAACGATGATTCCAACTCCTTGACGCTTGCTTAAGACCATAAATGGATCTCTTAAGTTTGCATACTTTGTTAGGATTTTTAGGATCCACAAAACCCTCAGGTTGTGTCATGAACACTTCCTCTTCCGAAAACCCGTTCGGAAAGCGGTTTTGACATCCATTTGCCATATCTCATAATCATGAAATGCAATCGCTAACATTATCCGAACAGATCTAAGCATAGCAACTGGTGCAAAAGTTTCATCATAGTGTAAACCATGAACCTGAGTGAAACCTTTTGCAACCAATCTAGCTTTGTAGACATCTTTATGTCCATCCATGCCGATTTTAATCTTGAATATCCACTTACACTGAAGAGGTCGAACATCTTTAGGTAAGTCAACCAGGTCCCATACCTGATTATCGTACATGGAATCCATTTCGGATTGCATGGCCTCGAGCCATAGCTTAGAGCAGAACTCATAATAGCCGCTTTATAGGTCTTGGGTTCATCACTTTCTAAAAGTAAAACCTCATAGTCACCATCTTCCTCGATAATACCAAGGTATCTATCAGGCTGGCGACTAACCCTTTCGACCTCCTAGGTTCGGAGGGAACAATAACGATTCGGACGTAGAAGGAACATCTTCCTGTATTGTCATATCAGTTTGTGGCTCTTGAACTTCGTCAAGTTCAAATTTTCTCCCACTCTGTCTTCTAGAAATAAACTCTTTTTCTAGAAAGACAGCTTCACGAGCCACAAACACTTTGTTCTCGTTACTATTGTAGAAGTAATATCCACAAGTTTCCTTAGGGTAGCCTACAAAAATACACTTTTCAGAACGAGGTGTAAGCTTATCGTCAGACTTGCTTTTGACATAAGCATCACAACCTCATACTTTCATGTATCGCAGATTCGGGACTTTCCCTTTCCATATCTCATATGGAGTTTTGTCAGTTGCTTTAGTGGGACTTTTATTAAGTGATTGTACAGCAGATAAAATGGCAAAACCCCAGAATGACTTAGGTAACTCTGTTTGACTCATCATGTATCGAACCATATCTAATAAAGTTCAATTCCTCCTTTCAGCCACACCATTTAATTGTGGTGTGCCAGGAGGAGTTAACTGAGATACAATACCGCAGTTTTTAAGGTGATCTTTAAACTCATTGCTTAAATATTCCCCACCACGATCTGATCGTAATGCTTTAATCTTCTTATTTAATTGGTTTTCTACTTCATTCTGAAACTCTTTGAACTTATCAAAAGCTTCACTTTTATACCTCATTAAGTAGATATACCCATATCTACTCATGTCATCGGTAAAAGTAATGAAATAGTCATAATTACCTCTAGCAGTGACTGTCATTGGGCCACAAACATCGGTATGTATTAAACCCAATAACTCACTAGCTCGAGATCCTTTTCCTAGAAAAAGTGAACGAGTCATCTTGCCAAGAAGACAAGATTCGCATGTACCAAATGATTCGAAATCAAAAGGTTTAATTACACCAGTCGACACTAGTCTTTTAATGCGTTTCTCGTTGATGTGTCCTAATCGACAATGCCATAAATAAGATAGATCAGGATCACCTGTTTTGAGTCTTTTATTGTCTAAATGATAAACATCGTTGCAGGTATCTAGAATATAAATTCCATTGATCGAAATAGCTTGGCTATACACAATCCCGTTAAGGGAAAAAGTACAACACTTGTCTTTAATTACAAAGGAAAACCCTTCTGTGTCTAACACAGATACGGATATTATATTTCTAGATAGCGTTGGTACAAAATAACAATTATTAAGATGTAACTCCAACCCCGAAGCTAAACAAAGTACATAAGTTCCTACAGAGACGGCAGCTACTTTAGACCCGTTTCCCATTCGGAGATCGACATCACCTTTGTTTAGCTTTCTTATGCTTTTTAGGCCCTGCAAATGATTGCACAAGTGAGAACCACAACCAGTATCTAATACCCAAGTTGTATTTGAAGCATAATTTATGTCTATCATAAAAGATTCAGTTGAGAAATTACATGTCGGCTTCGCAATGCCAGCTTTGATGTCATCCAGGTACTTTGTACAATTACGTCTCCAATGTCCCTTGTTATTACAATAATTACAAGTATCTTTAAGAGGATTACCCTTTATAGGTTTTGGCTTGGTAGAGCAATTCGCAATTGCTTTACCTTTGCCCTCTACCTGAACGGGCTTCTTACCTGCGTTCCTCTTAAACTGCTTCTTCCCCTTCACGTTAATCGCAAGCACATCTTTCCTCGTACTCCCACTCAATCCCATGTCCTTCTCTGCTTGCACAAGCAGAGAATGGAGCTCATGTAAACTCTTTCTCATGTTCGTCATATTGTAATTTACCCTAAATTGAGTAAATCCCTTGACGTGCGAGAGAGAGTGGAGCACTCGGTCCACCACAAGTTCGTCGGGGATCTTGCATCCCAACCCCTCTAAAGTTTCCACGTACTCAATCATTTTAAGTACGTGTGAACTTACAGGTTGACCATCTTTGAGGTTAGCCTCAAAGAAACGGACTGCGGTGTCATACTGAATAATTCTCGAAGCTTGAGAAAACATAGTTGAAAGCCTCGAAAATACTTCATGGGCATCACGAAACTTGACACATTGCCTTTGTAAAGCAGGATCCATTGAAAAAATCAAAACATTTTTTATTGCAGCGGAATCCTTTTGATAATTTGAAAAAGCCTCCCTTACATCGGCAGTGGCCCTAGTACTAGGCGAAGGGGGAGAGGGATCGACAAGGTAACGTAATTTGCCATCACCTGCGGCAGCTAATCGAAGTTGTTCTTCCCAATCTTTAAAATTACTACCGTCGGCTTTTAATACATATTTGTCCATAAAAGAACGTAGCCATGAATCTCTAGCTATGGTGGCGGTTTCACTAGTAGAAGTCATCGTGATTACTACAAAGGAAATAAAGGAAAGATTAACATTTATCGTCTAGAAATATTTAACTTGTGAAACTATTTAACAAGTTCCCATTTATATAATGATCTCCCACTGAATTATATAAATGATTCCAAGATCCAATTTTATATAAACACGGGCACGGTGGACCGATTCAACCCATATTTATATAAATTTGGTGAGTCAACAACTTTGACTGATTCTACTACTAGAACTCTTGGTTGACGGATTTTCTTAAAATCTATCTTTTAGCCCCAGAATAAATATGGGCACGGTGGACCGATTCAACCCATATTTATCCCGTTGAGTCCAACCAATTTTCACGCGTAATAACTTTTATTACCCTACTTACCCAACGTAAAAAGAGTGTACCTCGGTGATCCGAACCTACCTCTAATGAAGAAGGGATTCATAGGTGCTATTATTTGGTAAGGCTTAATCTCAATTTTAAACAAATGTGAGAGATCTTATCAAATTAATTGTCTATCACTTTTAAGTGAACTAAATTGGTGAATGCTAGACAATTAAATCGATAACAAAAGAAATAAAACATGTAGTGACGATTTGGCATGAATGCATAAAAGAATTAAAACAAACAAGTCCTAATATGGCCACCTAGTTAATCTAATTAACTAAAATTATTACACTTCGGAAACCAACTCCTTGGTCCCTTGAGTCTTCATAAATAGGCCTCTTTCTTTAGGATTTCGGAACGCCTTTCCGAAAACACCGTCTTCATGAAAACTCCGTCTTTAGATGTTTCATCTAATTACTAATAATTAAATTACATAACAATACCCTATTATACAATTTGTAATAAAATTAAAATAAAAACTATTAATTAATTACAAATTAGGCGATACGAAATCGCAATTAATTACAAAACAAGTCAATATTCCCTTACATTTCGGGAAATACCAACTTCTACCTATGGCCATATTAGGAAAAATTACATAATTATAATTCTAAAAATCATTAATCTAAATGAATAATAAAATGCATTATGTAAATATGACATGCCAAATAGTCTTACCTACCAACAACGATCAATTGAGCTTGCTTTGACGGAATTTTTACCAATAAAAATTCATAATCAATTCTTAAAACACTTTTAAGACTTACTCATCATACTAATCTGGTCTAATATCAAAATAATTATTCTCAACAATTATCTTGAATTTATATGGGAATTAAAACACAATTGTGACAAAAATGATATAATAATTCACAATTATCATATAAAATTCCATTTAATTTAAAAATGTATGGAAAAATACATTTCAAAGCCATGAACATTCTGGTCTTACACCAAAAATGCCATGCAAGTGAAAATTTTTGTTTTTGAAATTTATTTAAAACGATTTCACAATTTAATCGGTAAAGCGACAATTTTTAAGATTTAATTCTAAATCAAACCATAAAAATTGAAACGACTTAAAATAAAATTTTGTACATTTTGGAACAATTTCCAGGAGCTAAAAATTCAGAAATTTCGAGCCCAAAAATAAAATCAATATTTATTTACAAAATAACCATTATTTACCCATTTTTATCAAATAAAAATTAATAAACAACCTAAATTAATCACATTAATTTATAGTATCTACTTATCTCATAAATAGAACATGCATGTGGTTATTTTTAAATAAACATGCATAAAATTAACATGCAACACAATTTAATTAACTCTTAATTAATTTTAATGCATTTTTACTCAATTTTATGCCAATTTAAGTTATAAAAAGTGGAAAAATTTAACAAAAATCAAATTTTCGTCCCATATCATCCTAAGACCAGATTATTTACATGCAAGACTATATTATGTGATAAAAAGAATTTTAGTAACATAAAATCAATTTTATTAATTTATCTCATAAATTACTAAAATCGTCTTAAGACAACATGCATGTATTTAACAATGCTCTGATACCACTTGTTAGTTATTTAGACCATATTAATACTCATCTTATGATATTAAAATTATAAATTAATTAACAATAGTCTAAATCTACATGCATGCAAATAAAATGTATAAAAGATGGTGTAAAGCCATCTTAAGACAAAAGTTCCTTCCATTGTTATAAGGCAAAATGGGCACAACTCAAGGACTCCTTACTTGATATTGTTCTTGAGCTAATCCAACAAGGATGATCCTCCAACAACTCCAATTACCAAAATAGGTAATCTCCTAAGGTGGCACCCAAGATTTAACCCAAATATACTACTAAAATTAGTAACAAGATAATAATAGTAGTAACCTTGTAATTGTATATTTGATGTACTAATTAATATTATTACTTTGATAATATTATTAGTTAGTTTTTATATGTATTTTTGTATAAAAAGATGAAGAAAAATAAGAAGCAAAAATTAGTCTTAGGTAGAGTATAGAAACCGGCCAAGTGAGCAACCAAGACCAAATTTTTACTTCAATTTTTCAACCCATGAAATGGTGTGTTTAGGTGGGTATATATAGCCAAATATGGGAGACAAATCTAAGTGGGATTTTCCACTTAAAAGGACACTTGGTGTCTTTAAATAAATCGGTCAAGTGGACAATTATGTGTCCAATTCGATTTTCGACATTTGCCCCACAAATGCTTATAAGTCTTATATTTAATTATCTTACATAATTAAATATTAATTTAATTATTTAACCCTTAAATAATATAAATTAACTACCAATAACTACTTAACCATTAAGTAATCATAAGACTATTTTATCAACATACAATGTGTCAATATTAACCCATTTAGCTAATTTTACAACCTCTTGTAAAATATAAATAGCTAATAAATTCCACCTCAAAATAAATAAACATATCGAATAAAATTAATTAATTAACAATTAATTAATAAATTCTAATTATTTATTATTTAAATATCTCATAATTAAATAATAAATCTCATTGTCCCGAGTTCGTAACCCGTCATCAAATAATACTTTTACGTGACTCATTAAAAGTCAAATAATACAAGGAATTAATTATCTTGTATCTCATACAAATAATTAATTTATTCTATTTGGGCGTCATCCTATAGGTGTGACCTAAAGGGATCAGCTGATCACCGCCGTCACACGACAGTAATGTCAAACTCTAGTCAGCCAATCATTACCGATTAACAATGACCAGCTGACAAATAAATAAATAAATCCCAGATATTCCTTTTACGAGATTTATTATGTAAACGCACTTATTGTGGAGGACACTACTACAACATTTTATCCGTCAAAACCTTCCTATTTGCTTTTCTATCGCATTTCATATGTTTTGTAGAAAAAGAGATAATAAGGCGGAAATTCCCGTCTTTCGTGCATATTTGGAAGCTTATTGATGATATTAGATGGACTAGTATGAAGAGGAGGCAAGAATGATGACCAAAGATGTAGGAATAAAGAGAATATAGAAGGATCATAAGGTTTAAAGCAAGGAGGAAAAGCAAGGAAGCCATTCATGAAGAAAATGGCTCGGAACGCAAACCAAGAGTTCCTCTTTTGGCTCTGAAAATATGCTAGATGGAACGGCGTCGAAAAAACAAGCGATCTAGGCTTTTGAATCACTCCAATAGGAGTCCGGATGAGAAAATGACGTCCGTTTTACAATCCGAGGTCAAACAAAGAAGCTGTTCAGGAATCCGCGCGTCTTGCTCTAAATCCGCTCGTCTTCCTCTTCACCAATCCGCCCGTCTTCAACCCAATCCGCTCGGATTCCCCTGCCACAATCCGTCCGTCCCGGCAACAATCCGCCCGGATTCCTTTACAGCACAATTTCGTTCTTCAAGCTTCAATGAAAGACTCCCTTCCTTCGAAAAAGACCGGAGTCTCCCTAAATAGGGACTTAATCGTCATTTAAGCCCTTAGCTAACCCTAATGCATCCACCTAATTTCCACTATATATACCCCATTTGTAATAATCAAACCACCAAGTTTCCTTAGATTAAATCAAGATCTTTAGCTAGAAAAATCCTTCTTTAGATTAGATTAGGAGTAGATTAGAATAAATTGCTCTTTAATCTTTCCACAAATTACACATTAATCTTTCCATAATTATTGTTCAAGTTTATTATTCAAGTTTATAATTGGGTAATTGAAGATTATTGGGTTTATTGGGAGATTGACAACCTTCCATCAATCATCAAGTTCTTCTTTTATTCTTGCTTTATTTTTGGAATCTCCATAGGTATAATTCTCTTAATCCTTGTTTTAATTATTGTTAATCTTTCTTGCTTGTTCATCATGTTTTACCTTGTTAATATGATTGACAACCTTGTTAACATGCTAAAATTGATCATGAGTGAGTAGTTACTTAGCTAGGATTAATGGGTAATTAGGGGAAACCAACATGGGATTGATTCATGCTTAATCTAATATGTTTTCATAATCAAATTGCTTGCTTGTTGTGATGTCAACTTTATGCACATGTTATGTTTGATGAAATGCTAAGCCTATGAATCCTTGCATTTTTACCATCTTTTATCTATTCAACTTGACTTGTAAGACATAAACCAACTCGAGTCTTGTTAGACCATGCATAGAAGTTGATTAGGAGGAAAGTATGTCGACTTGTAGGTGTTTTACAATCTAATCGATTCGGCTCCGGGACCCAACTCTTCCTAAGAACCGTAAGATATAACCCAACTCGGTTTCTCCACAACATTAATTGCTTGCAACCTTGTGAACATGTTTGTATGATCAATACCATGAATCCCCTATGACCCCATGATATCCTAGCACTTTTAATCAATTGTTTACATCTTTATTATTGCTTGTTATACTTTATTGCTTGCATTAGTTTAGACACAACTACAAACCCAAATAAATTGTGACACTAGCATAAATTGAGATAGATAGACTTAGAACCCAAAGCACACCGTCCCATGGATCGACCTCGACTTACCGCTAACTAGTTGTATGTTGAGTATTATAAATTGTGTTTGATTGGATGTGACCCGACGACATCGCTCCACATCAAAATGGCGCCGTTGCCGGGGACGGTGCTATGTGATTAAGTTCTTACTTGTTTGTCTATTTTAATTGTGCTTTCACCTTGAGGAACTTGTTCCTCAAGGATTGTTCTTACCGTTTTTGTGTAGTTTCCATGCTTGTAGTTGTTTCCTTGTCTTAGTGACGATGGCTCAAGACTTGACATATGGAGTATGTGGTGGATTCTTTGAGTATGACTATGGGTATGGGGAGTTTGAGAAGCAAGTCAACACAAACCTACCTTATTATTCATACAATGAAAATCCTAACTACTACCCCAATTTTTCCCACCAAAATCACCACATCCAATATCCACAACAACCACCCATCCAATACCCACTTCATAATGAACTTCAATTGCCACAATACAACCACTTTCACACCTACCCACAACAAGAAGATGAACCCATTCAAAACATGATTCTCCAAATGATGGGAGATCAACAAAACTTCTTCAAACAAATGCTAGAAGAGAGCCAAAAAGAAGATAATGTTCTTAAAAACATTGTTACCCAAAGTGAGGAGGTGGAGATTCAAATTGCCCAAATGAGAGAATCCCAAGAAACCACCCCCCACCACTCCTTGGACATTGACCATGAATGTGAGTTTGAAGGAGTTACCTTTGATGAGAAGTGGGAAGAGCCAACCTCTTTGGGCTCTTGTGAGTATGAAAGTGTGGTATTTGATGATGAATACATGAGGTTGAGTAAGCCAAATACTCTTAGCCTTTGTGAGTATGAGGGCGTGTCATTTGAAGTAGATGTTGAGGTGTTGGAGAATGAGTTGGTGAAGGAGAGTGAAGCCCCTATTTATGATTCATATGGAGAAAGCGATGATGATGCATCTATGGAAGAAGATGATGAGGGAAATATGAACTCAAATGATGAAGGGAGTTATGGGATTAGCCTTCTTGAGGAACCCATCCTTGAGAAGTTTGAAGATTACTTCGATGAAGAGGAGGAATGCCTTCATGAGAACCTTTTTGCACCCACTATGGAGCCCATGATAGTTGGAGATGACATTATGGACCTTCTCACGAAAGTCAAATCGTCATACAAGAATTACTTAGTGGGGAAGCTCAAAGAAAAGGTTAAGAAGGAGTCTATATGTGGAAATTTGGCACCCACTATCCCAACTCCAAAGGCGCCCCATCATCAATGCCATGAAAGTTCGCCTTCTATTCTTGGAAGATCATCTAGTCCAAGTATTTTCGTCATCAACTTTGGAATAAATAGGAGCAACCGGAAAACCCCCTATGACAACAATATCAAGCTTGCTAGTTTCAAGAGCCGGGAAGGCCATCATCACAAAGCAAAGAAGAAGGGGAAGGAGTTCAAAGGGAGGTCCCTCATGTGTTGGCCCTACTCTATTTTGCAATGGTTCAAGACTTATTCATGCTTACTTGAGGACCATTCACAAGCTTTTGACCAACTTTTGAGCGCATTGAGCTCCATGGATAATGGAATTTGAATGAGTTTGGTGGAGTCCTATCTCAAACCACCATTTGTAAGATACCCTTTCCTTTCACTTTGCATTACATTTACAATTGCATTTAGTTATATACATATACATTTAGCTTGCATTTGTATTATATTTCATATTGCATTTACATTAGTTAGTTCATATAGTATAGTTTGCATTGTAATATATCTCACATGATTCATGTAGATAGTTGCATATAGATTAGAATTCATGCATTGTTACTAATGACCAATCCTATTCTTTTCTACACTAGAAATAGTGTTTAAATCGGTTTGGGGAGGTTTGATCATAAATGACCATAGCATTTAGCATGCATCATATAGCATAGTTTAGATTGCATTCATTTGTTATATATGCCATATAGAATTGCATTTAGTTAGAGCATGCATTCATTCATATCATATCATTGCATTTGTACTTTATTTCAAAAAATCAAAAAATTCAAAAACATGTATTTTCTTTTCATTCCTACTCCTACATGTACATTGAGGACAATGTCCAAAATAAAGTGGGGGATGAGAATTTATATTCCAAAAATACATAAAAATTGAAAAATTTCAAAAAAAAAATACCAAAAAAATGTTCTTTAATTTCATAAAATCAAAAACCATAAAAATTTGAAAAATTTAAAAATCCAAAAACATGTTCATTTCCTTTGTAGTGTAGTCTTTTATATATTGTTTTGTATATATTATGTTTGTTCATCCTCGTTCACATTGATCAACTACGCCACATTCGAGACATTAGGATATTGAAGACCGCATGGTATGATCTTTCCAATCTCCTTTTTCCTCTTTATGTTAATGACTATGTGGCTTTATTTTGATTGATGCGGTATAAACAATGTGAACCTAGGACTTGCATCTAGTTTATATGGCATATTAGTTGGTAGAATCATATGCATTAGGATGTATATATGTTAGTTGCATCATGGCATGTAGTTTGCATGTTAGAAAATTTTGCGAAACCGTCTACTTGGAAAGCTTGACAAGTGTATATAGGCCCTAGTAGATGCTTTTTGTTCTTAAGAGTTTGCTTGTTAGAATACTCGTAAAACACCCTAGGATGTGTCATGCTAGTATCCTTTGACCCATGGATTAAGGTCTAGTCAAGAGTACCTTGTGGTGTGATAACTCCTTGGCTACCGTTTATTCCAAGGTGACCCTTGAAACCATGCATCCATGCATCCATCATCCATGTTCTACCACACTTTTGTCATCAAAGGGAATGGGCACAAAAACAAAAAGAAAACCAATTTGAGTTCAAAGAAATGAAAAGAAAAGAAAAAAGTTTGCAAAATGCATCAAAAGAAAAGAGGAGTAACAAAAATGAAAACTCCTATACTTCAAAAATAAGGCACCCTCCCTACATATGGGGTGACTTTGAAAATGTTCAAAAAGAAATGCGAAAAGTTGAAAAATTGTCAAGTGTTGAATTGCCAAAAATAAAAAAATAAATGGCAAAAAGAAAGTGTTCTCAAATGTTATATGCCACAAGAAATTGGGGGGAAAAACAAAAACAAAAGCAAACTCCCAAAGAGAAACTCAAATATCTATCGATCCCTTTATCCATTGTATCCATTTTTGTGCATGGTAGAGAGGGGACGACCCTTCTTCTTGTCTAGGCAAGAGGGGGAATTCCGCGATCCTCCAGTGTTTCTAACACCATAGGGAGTCTACTCTTGACAAAAGCATTTAACGATTGAGGACAAAGGTACCCTAGCTTGACACAATTTGGAGGTGATTTATTGGTATCCTTCTAGGCTTAGTAGTTTGAAGAAATTGCATCTATAAAGGAGTGTATACCCTTGAATTGTTTCCCTTGTAGATAATTTCCGCCACTTAGATGAGGAAAGTGGCTATTCTTTTGTAGATGCATCCATTACTTGATTTTGTGTGCTTAATGTTTGGATGTGTCGCCATCTTGGCAAGACCCACCTTGCCTTGCAAGAAGGCATCCTACCTCATGGTTGTCTTGTTGTGAGTTGAAGGGGCGGAGTGAGACCCGCTAATTGTCTCATATCGGCTATGTTATTAGGTTAGTTTAAATAAAGGTCTAGTTTTAGTCACCTCTTTACTCGGGACGAGTAAAGGTTCGGTTTGGGGATATTTGATGTGAACATTATTTGCGCATATTTAGTCCCCTAATTGAGCCTATTTTGCATACTATTATAGCATTTCATGACCATTTTATCCGTCAAAACCTTCCTATTTGCTTTTCTATCGCATTTCATATGTTTTGTAGAAAAGGAGATAATAAGGCGGAAATTCCTGTCTTTCGTGCATATTTGGAAGCTTATTGATGATATTAGATGGACTAGTATGAAGAGGAGGCAAGAATGATGACCAAAGATGTAGGAATAAAGAGTATATAGAAGGGTCATAAGGTTTAAAGCAAGGAGGAAAAGCAAGGAAGCCATTCATGAAGAAAATGGCTCGGAACGCAAACCAAGAGTTCCTCTTTTGGCTCTGAAAATATGCTAGATGGAACGGCGTCGAAAAAACAAGCGATCTAGGCTTTTGAATCACTCCAATAGGAGTCCGGATGAGAAAATGACGTCCGTTTTACAATCCGAGGTCAAACAAAGAAGCTGTTCAGGAATCCGCGCGTCTTGCTCTAAATCCGCTCGTCTTCCTCTTCACCAATCCGCCCGTCCTCAACCCAATCCGCTCGGATTCCCCTGCCACAATCCGTCCGTCCCGACAACAATCCGCCCGGATTCCTTTACAGCACAATTTCGTTCTTCAAGCTTCAATGAAAGACTCCCTTCCTTCGAAAAAGACCGGAGTCTCCCTAAATAGGGACTTAATCGTCATTTAAGCCCTTAGCTAACCCTAATGCATCCACCTAATTTCCACTATATATACCCCATTTGTAATAATCAAACCACCAAGTTTCCTTAGATTAAATCAAGATCTTTAGCTAGAAAAATCCTTCTTTAGATTAGATTAGGAGTAGATTAGAATAAATTGCTCTTTAATCTTTCCACAAATTACACATTAATCTTTCCATAATTATTGTTCAAGTTTATTATTCAAGTTTATAATTGGGTAATTGAAGATTATTGGGTTTATTGGGAGATTGTCAACCTTCCATCAATCATCAAGTTCTTCTTTTATTCTTGCTTTATTTTTGGAATCTCCATAGGTATAATTCTCTTAATCCTTGTTTTAATTATTGTTAATCTTTCTTGCTTGTTCATCATGTTTTACCTTGTTAATATGATTGACAACCTTGTTAACATGCTAAAATTGATCATGAGTGAGTAGTTACTTAGCTAGGATTAATGGGTAATTAGGGGAAACCAACATGGGATTGATTCATGCTTAATCTAATATGTTTTCATAATCAAATTGCTTGCTTGTTGTGATGTCAACTTTATGCACATGTTATGTTTGATGAAATGCTAAGCCTATGAATCCTTGCATTTTTACCATCTTTTATCTATTCAACTTGACTTGTAAGACATAAACCAACTCGAGTCTTGTTAGACCATGCATAGAAGTTGATTAGGAGGAAAGTAAGTCGACTTGTAGGTGTTGTACAATCTAATCGATTCGGCTCCGGGACCCAACTCTTCCTAAGAACCGTAAGATATAACCCAACTCGGTTTCTCCACAACATTAATTGCTTGCAACCTTGTGAAAATGTTTGTATGATCAATACCATGAATCCCCTATGACCCCATGATATCCTAGCACTTTTAATCAATTGTTTACATCTTTATTATTGCTTGTTATACTTTATTGCTTGCATTAGTTTAGACACAACTACAAACCAAAACAAATTGTGACACTAGCATAAATTGAGATAGATAGACTTAGAACCCAAAGCACACCGTCCCATGGATCGACCTCGACTTACCGCTAACTAGTTGTATGTTGAGTATTATAAATTGTGTTTGATTGGATGTGACCCGACGACATCGCTCCACATCAGCATCGCAGCTGGCGATCCTTACAATGCATCGCGGCTGGCGAGCCATTGTCCGCACCCTTCCAAGGACAGATCCTGAAGATGCCTCGGGTACATTTCCTTGTCGCGGCTGGCGAGCCTTACAACGCATCACGGCTGGCGAGCCTTACAACGCACTACGGCTGGCGAG
This sequence comes from Silene latifolia, assembly GCF_048544455.1. Classification (NCBI taxonomy): domain Eukaryota; kingdom Viridiplantae; phylum Streptophyta; class Magnoliopsida; order Caryophyllales; family Caryophyllaceae; genus Silene; species Silene latifolia. The sequence goes on from NC_133533.1 coordinate 93,719,467, forward strand.
CCTTACAACGCATCGCGGCTGGCGAGCCCTCCTCGCATACGCACCGCAGCTGGCGAGCATTTATCCGCAACCATGCAAGGACATATCCGAAGATGCCTCAAGTATGACTCCTTCTTATGGCTGGCGAGCCTTTGTACATAGTCTAACGGACTTTAAACGACCCGCACGGACAGTCGACATACTCTAAAATGTTCCCGATGACAGGTCTTTGACTCGTACACTCGAGTCGCCTTGGCGTCGCCCTTCCCGACGGTAGGTCCTTGGCCCGAATCCTTTCGAGCCGCCTCGACGTCGCTTGGGTCTTCAGGTTGTAATCTTCGATTGACCTGGGGACTCTACTTTGACTTTCGCCCTGTCCAAGCCTCAGTCAAAGTGGGGGCTCTATAGATACCCAGTATCTGCTGAGACTCCAACAAACATCCGATGATTATCGGACTACAACATGTTTTGGGATCGCAGCGTTTGATCGATAGTTTGTGTACAACTTTACGTCGAAAAACTTAAAACGATTTCGAAAATAAAACATTTCAAAACATTTCAAAAATACCTGAAGTGTTTAATGCACGACGACGGGGTCGCAATGACACTAACTAGAGTCAAAACCGACACCGGACCAAAAACCGACTCGAAAATTCAAATCCCGACTCCAACAGCGAGTCAAACCGAGTCAACCACAAAAACAAAATATCTTCAAGCCTTCTATGCTAAGTTTTCCCGGATTCATGTTGGTCAAGTACCAAACATGTGACTACAAAACCTAGGATAGAACAAATCATGATTGCGTTTGTTGTGATAGTGACAACACAGCTCGAAGACCCGCGACGTGGCTCGCGCCTCTTTTGGCAGCCCACGTGGCCACGTCGCTCAAAACACACACAACCACTCATTCTCCTATAAATACCCCTCAACTGCCACCCATTTGAGAGTTACGCGAGTGTCCGCCCCCTCTTTTCTCCCTGAAAATTCTCGACTCAACTTCTTAAGTCACAATCCGACGCGTATTTACGACCTACCGATCGTAAATACGAGCCTTACACATTGTTTGATACCGTCATCGTGCATTAAATCACTTGTCCGACCACTTTGACCACTACACCATCACTAAACTTTTAAAACACTCTTTTTACTTACCAAAACGGTTTTAAACCGAGTTTTTTTCGATCAAACAAGTTGTTACACTTACGTCGGTCACTCGCCATAACCAAACATGTAAGTATGAGGGTGTAAAAATCCTCTTTTATTATGTTTTCATTTGTTTCATGACTTTAACATGCTAAAACATGAATAACATGAACCAAAACATGGAATAAACGAGCCAAAACTGATTTTTGGTCTGTGGCAGAAGCCCCTTAGGTCGCCAACAGGCTCGCGCCTAAATGGGGTGCTCAGACCAGAGATCAACCGTGTTTGTTCTCGTCACTTCCCTTAACCCATTTTTCATATTTGTAATCGGTTTTTACCATTTCAAGTATTTTCGAAACCCTTTTGTTTCATTTACCATGTTTTAACCATAAAACATTTTTCACCCTTGGTTCCTCATACCATGGCGGTTAAACCCGTGTTTCGGTGATAATATTTGGTTAATGACATTTAGAAGGTATTTTAATGCCTTTTATTTCATTTCTTTGCATTTTTCAAACAAACATATTAGTCACCAACACAAGTCATCCTTGGTTCTACATACCATGCCGGATTTGAACCCGGGTACGATGATGAGTACCGACTAATTATATTCCAAATGGGCTTAAAACAATTAGTCCATAATCATTTTCAAAACTATTCATGTCAAGCTTGTCAAACCGAACCCGACACCGAATATTATCAAACCATGATGATTATTCAAGTCTAGTTCCTCAAATCGACAAATGCGGTCTAAACGACCCTTTCAAATCAAACCGGGTTCAAATACCCATTTTCAACACGTTTTATAACATTTTCTAAACAGTCAGAACACGGCATACAACCGTTGGCTAACCCGCGCCTCAAGCAGGCCTTTTCTGTAATCATTTTCAAAACCAGAGGGGGGCCCCTTACACCGCCGGCTGGCTCGCGCCTCTCATATTCGTCTGATACAGGGCCTGTTCCCTTCCAGCATTAGTCCAGGACGATCCCGACTCCGGTTGATCCGGATATAGGACGGATCAGATGACTACTCAAACCATGTTTGCAAAACGCCTGTCTAAGACAAATGGATCATGTTATGCACCCTAAACCTAATACGGTAAATGGATGTTTAATTTCCGTCTTGCATGCAAATAAATCATTAATCCAACTCGGCATCTTATACTTGATACTTGGATTAAGTCAACCGACTTAGAAAGCTCTCACATGTTAGGTTTAAATTATTGGATGCGCATTCATGCATTTAAACCGTTTTATCAACTTTTGCATTCAACCAACCAAGATCGATCAGTAGAGGCCGCTAAACGCGGGCGGGATTGGGTGTCTGATTAAAGGGCTTCCCAATACGTACCTTCACCTCTTACTCAAAAACTTTGGATAGTGGACGCCCTTATCCAGGGCGTACGAGAGTCATTCTAGAGATAGGATGCTAAAGAGGGACGATTTCCTTATCTTTAGTACCTATGTCAAACGCTGCTTTGTGCTTCGATTTGACCGAGGTATAAAGTGGAATTCTAACGGGTTCCAGGCATCCCACAAATGCTTGGTGGCGACTCCGAACATCTCTAATCGTTTCGAGACCCTTACCGAGACGAAACCGACCGATCTAAAACGATCAGGTCGAAGGCATCTTTACGCCGCCGAGCGTGGCTTTCAAAAGACCGCTGCATGCCCACAGATCGACTGGACCTGCAGGTGGCCCGCGGACCGGTAGGCGGCCCAAATCCGTCGACCGAGACGTGGCCCATGTCCACACTTTCATAATTAATTTGCTTGCTTGTTGTAATTTCAACTTATGCACATGTTATGTTTGATGAAATGCAAGCCTATGACTCCTTGCTTTTTTTTTTGGGAAAGGTTAAGTATATTATAAATCCAAAGAGTATAAGGTTCAAGAATACAAAGAATGACTTATCTAAGATACAGCTACATTGCTATTTAATTACAAGCATTAACAGACAACGACTATCTAGTCATCTGCAGAATCCATGTTTCCTCCTCCTTAGTTAGCTTAGACTTGTTTCTCATCTGCAATCTGGTATGCACAGCCATGATTACTTGTCTGACAACAACCACTGGGTGAGTAACTTTAGAATGAATTCGAGCTCGGTTTCTTTCCTGCCAAATCATATACACCAACTGAACATAGCAGGCACAAGTGAATCTTCTCATCAGGATACTTTTCCTCCTCCCTCTCCTGTTCCAGTCTGTAAGAGCACAAGGATTAAGATGGAATCCTAGCTTTTGTTGTAGTAGGATAGAGCATCTCTTACTGAAAGGACATTCATAGAAAAGATGCTCATGATTCTCATTCATAGTCTGACACAAATCACAGATTACATCAGTACCACCACCCATACGTACCAAACGGTCTTTAGTAAGTAATCTTTTACGCATAAAAGCCCAATAGATAAAAGAAGCTTTTGGAACATTCATGGAGTTCCAACAAATCCTCCACCAGCTCACTGAAGGGGAAGGACTCCTCAGCCAATCATAACCTTCCCTAACAGTGTACTTAGTGGAATTCCCTAACCAGCAATCATCAGTATAGGCAGGTTGAAAGAGCCTCATTAAATGGGCAATTTTTTTCCAAGACCAACTGCAATCAGTAGGTGGATTGTAGTTGGACCAGTGAGTAGATTTCAAATAAACATGAGAAATCTACTTAACCCACAAGTGATGTTTCTTAAAGGCAACCCACCATAGATAATTTCTGATAAGAATCCTTACCCCCCCATAGATAATTTCTGCACATAGAATCAATTCTATTCATAATACCATTGGGGATTAAGAAAAGAGTTGGCCAATAAGAATGAAGTGACTGTAGCACAGAGGTTACCAAGGTGAGCCTACCTGCATAGGATAAATGATTGGCACCCCAAGCTCTAATTCTAGCAGTTATCTTATCAGTTAGTTTCCTACCCTTGTTCTTATTAAGCTTCTTAGAAGAAATAGGTACTCCCAGGTACTTAAAAGGAAGGGATCCTTTTTTAAACCCAGAAATCTGCAAAATATCATCCACAGTACTAGCCTGCACACCATTGAAATAAATCTCAGTTTTCTCTTTGTTGAGACAAAAGCCAGATGCAGCTGAGAAAGTAGCAAATGCTCTAAGCAGCCACATTATAGAAGTATCATTGCCCTTAGAAAAGAGAAGGAGTTCATCAGCAAAGAGTAAATGATTCAGCTGCAAGGGACCACACAAAGGGTGAAACTTAAAATCATCTTGTTGCCCAACCACATTCAAAATCCTAGATAGATAGTCCATGCAAAGAGTAAATAGAAGGGGAGAAAGGGGATCCCCTTGCCTAAGTCCTCTTTTGCCTTTGAAAAAACCTAAACAATTCCCATTTAAGGAAAGTGAATATGTTGGTGTAGTAACACAACTCATGATCCAACCAATAAATTTCTGGGGAAACTTCATTGCAATGAGCATCTGATAACGAAAATCCCATTCCACACTATCATATGCCTTTCTCAAATCAATTTTGATAAGGCAACGTGGAGAGGCAGCTTTTCTGTTATATAATCTAACAAGATTCTGGCAAATAAGCACATTTTCAACAATGTTCCTCCCTTTAATGAAACCACCCTGGTTAATATTCACTAGCTCAGGCAGCACATCCCCCAGCCTGTTGCACAAAAGTTTGGCTATGCACTTGTATATAGTATTGCAGCAGGCTATAGGCCTGAACTCAAGCACACTTTGAGGATTACTTATCTTAGGAATAAGAGTAATATTAGTAGTATTGAGCTGTTTGAGAATTTTACCAGTAGAGAAGAAATCAGTTATAGCCTCACAAATACTAGGACCAACAATCTCCCAAGAATCCTTAAAAAATTGACTGGAAAAGCCATCAGGGCCTGGACTCTTATCTGCAGGAATGGAGAAGAAGCACTGTTTTATTTCCTTAGGTGAAACAGCACGAAGAAGAAGACTGGACAGATGCTCATCTATGACTCTCCCAGTACGAACAGTAGCCATGTGCACCTTAGTAGTAGGAGTACTTGTTCCCAGGAGATTCTCATAATATTACAGAAATGAATTCTCAATCCCCTGAGGATCCTGATGAATGTTACCATGAATATCTTTGGTATAGAAAATTTTATTATGAATCTGTCTCTGCTTGATCTGGCTATGAAAGAATCTAGTGTTCTCATCACCCCCTTTGAGCCACTCAGATTTTGATTTTTGTTGAAGATAACTATATTTTGCTTTTTGCAGGAGAGTAAAGGACTCAGCAGCTTCCCTTTCAGCCCTACTGATTTGCTGATCATGAGGATTTTGCTTAAGTTGCTCTTCTAACTCATCTAGAAGAACTTTAGCAATATCAGCAGCATGCATGCTCCACATCAGAAAATTGATTCTTATTTAGTGACTGCAAAGGCTGCTTAAGACTCCTAAGTTTAGTAACCATTTGATACATCTTAACTCCAGTCCCAGCCTTGTTCCATTCATACTGAACAATAGATTTAAAAGAAGGATCAAGACTCCACATAATCCTTATACTTTTTACCCATCACTTATCTTTTCAATGAGACTTGTAGGATATAAACCAACTCGAGTCTCATTAGACCATGCATATTGTTGGATGGGGAGGATTAAGTTGACTTGTAGGTGTTGTACAATCTAATCGATTCGGCTGCGCGACCCAAACCTTCCTAGGGATTGTAAGATATACACTAACTCGATCCCATTACAACAATAACTGCTTGCATCTAGTTGAAAACATGTTTGTATGATCAAATCCCATGAATCCCCTATGAACCCATGACACCCTATTGCCTTTTATCAATTGTTTACATCTCTTTTTAATCATCTTGCTTGTTTACATTTATTGCTATTTAGTTTAGTGAGCTTCTACCTCAAACCCAAATTATGACACGCCTAGACACCGCTACTTGTAATCGAAAATCCTACATCATTATCCGTCCCTTGGGAACCGACCTTTACATACCTCTTTACTAATAGTAGAGTTGTTTGTGGAGATATAAATATTGTTTTGGTCTAGGTGCTCCTAACGACAAGTAACCGAAATTAACTCCAAGTGAGTCCCGACCAAAATAACATAAAGGTCGCCCCATATAGGTAATATCTCCAAATCTTGAGAGAAAACACAACTGCACCCAACTCCAGATCGTGTGTTGGATAATTCTCCTCATAAGGCTTCAATTGCCTAGAAGCATAGGCAATCACTTTACCGTTCTGCATTAACATACATCCCAACCCATTATTTGAGGCATCTGTATACATCTCAAAGTTCTCACTCCCTTCAGGCAATGCTAAGATAGGAGATGTGGTCAAACGCTCCTTTAATGTTTGGAACGCCGTTTCACAACTCTCATCCCAACGAAACCTGTTATCTTTCCTCATCAAAGCTGTCATAGGTCTAGCAATCTTGGAGAAATCTTTCACGAACCGTCGATAATATCTAGCTAAACCCAAGAAACTCCTGATCTCAGCAACATTCTTATGTGCTTCCCACTTGGTAACTGCCTCAATCTTTGCAGGATCCACATCTACCCCATCTTTAGAAATCACATGCCCCAGAAAAACAAATGTCTCTAACCAGAACTCACACTTGGATAACTTTTCATACAACTCATGCTCCCTCATGGTCTGCAGCACAATCCTGTGATGCTCCTCATGCTCCTCCTTAGTCTTAGAATAGACTAAGATGTCATCGATGAAAGCCACCACAAACTTGTCCAAAAACTGACTGAAGACTCTGTTCATCAAATCCATAAACACAACCGGTGCATTAGATAACCCAAACGGCATCACCACATACTCATAATGGCCATACCTCGACATGAAAGTTGTCTTTGGTATGTCCTCCTCTCTAATCTTCACCTGATGGTACCCCGACCTCAAATCAATCCTGGAAAAGACTGCTGCACCACTCAAATGATCAAACAGGTCATTTATCCTTGGCAAAGGATACTTGTTCTTTATCGTCACTCTGTTCAGCTCCATGTAATCTATGCATAACCTCAAGCTCCCATCTTTCATTTTCACAAACAAAACTGGTGCTCCCCATGGTGATACACTGGGTCTAATGTATCCCCTCTCAATCAGATCATCGAACTGCTTCCTGAGCTCCTCCAACTCCTTAAGACCCATACGGTACGGTGCCTTAGAGATTGGCCCTGTCCCCGGTTTCAGTTCAACACTTAAATCTATCTCCCTCTTCGGTGGTAACCCCGGAATCTCCTTTGGAAAGACATCTGAAAACTCTCCCACAACTGGTATCTACTCAACTGTCGAACTCTCCACTCTGTGATCCCTCAAATGGCACAAGATCAACGGGCGCCCCTGTTGGAATATGTGTCCTCCGACAATAATGCGATCACGACTGTTGATCATGATGATCACATGTTTAAGTCTCATTAAAATGAATACAATTGGGAAGTAATATTGTTACTGTCAACTGGTCAACATATATCGGTAATGATTGGCTTACTAGAGTTTGACATTACTGTCGTGTGACGGTGGTGATCAGTTGACCCCCTAGGTCATACCTAAAGGGCAATACTCTTAATTGATTATTTAATTAATCGTATAATGTTACGAGTTAATTAAATTACTAGAAAATTGACGGACGATTTTGGAAGTAATATTTACGTATCATATTGAAATGTGATTTAATGAGATACGGTCTGAGTAATTAAATTGTATAATTACTCGGATGAAATAAATTGTTTAATGTAACAATTAAATTGAATGAATTGTTATAAATACAATCAGTTGTGATTTATAAATTGGTAAAATATTTTGGCACAAGTAATTATGATATTACTTAGTCGATTTTGTATGTGACGTATTTTTATTAATACGTTGATTTTTAATATGTTAAAAATTACATAACAAATATATGTTACATGTGACATGTAACATATAGACAATTGACAAAAATAATATGGATTCCATATTATCTAAAAATGCCGAAAATTGGAGGAGTGTATACTACATAATGTGTTTATGTTATAATTAGTAAACATAATGATTACTAATAAGAGTAGGCATGCAACCCTAATGTGCATTGTTAAGACAAACAAGGGCATGCATTGGGTGAGTGTTCTTCCCTCCTCTTCTCCTCCTACCCGGTTTTCCAAGTGAGCAAGGCAAGAGTTTTGTCTTATATTTTCTACATACACTACCTTGTTTTAGTTAGTGTATTATTCATTCATTCAACTCATCCAAAATATATAAGTTCTAGAGAAATAAAATCCTCTCTTTATCTCTCAACAAAACCGAAAATATTCAAAGTGTTAACAATATTTTTGGTTCAATTTTCTCATAGATTAATATTATACTAGTATTGTAATATTAATTAGATTAAGTAAAAGCCTTGGGTATTAAGCTTAGGGAGAGATCTTGCTCTTAGATCTTTGTTCTTCCATTGGAATAAGCTCAAGAACAAAAGAGAAAGGTGATCTCTTTTGTGCCCAAATATCCGAAATTAATTATGTAAGGATATGATTTCTCCTCCATTCTTTTTATTGTTTGCATGCATAAGATCCGTTTTAATTTTATGACAAATTAGTTTTGACATATAAGAGTATGTTATTATGTAAATGAATCTACATTTCTTTCAATTGGTATCAGAGCCACGGTTGTTTGCATGCAAATTGGTTAAAAGTTTTTCCGAGTTATATGAATAACAAAATAAAACTTGTAAAATTTGTGTTATTATGATATATCACGAAATAATTACATGCATGTTAATATTTCTGGTCCTAAAGTGTTTTAGGATATTTTGGTTAATTTTTCGGATTTTTATTGTTCATATTTAATAATAATGACATTTAAATGTGATTTTATGAGTAAAAATGTCATTTTTGGTCGAAAATTAGCTATACTTCGAATTTTCACTTGGTTTTTGGATATGTTGTTACATATATTATTTTGAGATAACCTGTAAATTTTCATAATTTTTGCACTTGTTATGCTCGAAAAATGAATTTTTCATTATTAAATTCGGATTTAAGAGAAAAATAGGTTAATATGAGTTAAATTTCGAATCTGGTCATAGAAAATTTATATGTTGTCACATGCAATTTTACAAGATGTGTGTAAAATAATTGGCTATAAAGAAGTCTTTTAGCATGATTTATGAATTTTTGAAGAAAAATGGCATAAATAGTGACATTATTAATGAAAATTAATAAAATATAATCTATGACTTAGGAAAAACGTCTAATGTTGCATTTTATTATATTTTTCAGATCTAAAATTGAAAAGTTAATGAAAATAATTTTTCCATGTTTTTATGATTATTTTATTAAATATCGATAAACCGCAACATTGTTTTTCCGGAAAATTTTCGAAATTTTTAACCTAAGATTTTGAACATTATGAGAGTCATGGATTTTTTCCAGAATGTTCATAAATTTAAATTTCAAATTTTGAATTTATTTGGAATTTTTGGATTTATTTGAAGTTTAATAGCTTAATTTTGTATTTTTGGCCCATTTATGAACAATTTGGTAAATAAAAGTTAATTATGGTCAAATTATTAGTGAAGACTATATTTTGAGTCCTAAGAGGTTAGGGTAATTAACTTATGCATAAATATGAGTTTATGCATTTTTGTGATTATAAAATGTTGAAATCACGGAAATCCGTAAAAACCGAGTAATATACGATATTGGCTAATTAAAAGGCGATTTAGCATAAAAATTGAGCATGTTCATACATAATATAATGCTGCATTTTCTTTATGATTGTCATAATTTTAATTTATGTAATTTTGAATTATGTAATTTTACTTAGTATGGCCTTAGATTTTAATTGGTATTTCCCGAAATGTATGGGAATATCGATTCGGTTGTAATTTTTATTGTGATCTCGTATCACCGTTTTGTAATTTAATAGATTTATTTTATTTTAGTTACAAATGTATAATAGGAAATTATGTAATTTATTATGTAATTTTATTCATTCCGGAGTTCCAAAAGAAGGATTTCTTCAAGAATGGCGATACATAAAGACGGTGTTACCTCGAGATGCGTGCCACAACCGAAGTTCAAGGGACCAATGGAGTTGGTTTCCGAATATGTAATAGATTAATAGTTTTTCTATCTTAGGAAAGGCCATACTAGGATTTATTTATCTTTATGCTTGCATTTTATTTTATGTTACATGCATCGCTAAATCGCCATAACTAAACATGCATTGTCTTATTTTATCGAGTTTATCGACCGTGTCAATTCGAATTATCGTAGTTCACCGCTTTAGTTCACTTAAAACGTGATAGATAATAAATTGACATGACCTCTCGCTAAAACAAACAATTGAGACATAGCCTTACCAAATAGTAGAAACCATGAAAACCTATTTCGCGAGGGAGTGCACTCGGCCCTACCGGGGTACAAACCTTGTTACGTAGGGGAAGTGGGTGATGAGTGTTAATCCACCGAGTTCATGTTAATAAGGGTTTCATCGGCCATACCGTGCCCAAGTTGATGTGGATTTGGATAATGGACACATTTATTCGAAATTTGGATTGAGCTCAACGGAAGTATTCGCGACCGTAGTTGCATGTGTTCCGGGCTATAGATAATTATTAGAGTAATTTTATCGACCAAGAGTTCTAAAAGTAGAATCGATTAAAATGTTAATCCACCGAGTTATATTGATAAAGGTTTCATCGGCCATACCGTGCCTAAGTCGATATGAATTTGGGTCTTGGAATCATTTATCTAGTTGGGTAGAGGTCACTAGAAAAATGCATATAACTTGTTTAAATCATACATTTTTACGAGTATAATTAAAACGACATTTGTTTTACTCCTTATTTTTGTTTTGTAGACCACTTCTTATTCATAACAAATGGCAACACCAACTCCTAATGCTACACCACTCGCTACTTCATCATGGCTCCGATCCTTTATGGATCGATGTAAACTTGAAAAGAATGGGTCAAATTTCTCCGAGTGGGATGCCCAACTCAAATTAGCCGCCGAAGGTGACGACAAGCTTCGTTACCTTACCGAGGCCTCTCCACCCGAGCCCACCACTAGGTCCACCGCGGCCACTAGGGAAGCCTATGAGGCTTACCAAAAGGAGTCCGCCGCAATGAAAAATGTCTTAATATTTGCGATGGAGGCGGAACTCCAAAGGAGAGCCTTCAAAATGGGCAATGCTAATGAGATTTACTCCAAACTTGTGACCATGTTTTCACAAACTCCGCGGATCGTCCAATATGAGGCGGCGCGGCATTCTTTGATCTCGACTTCAAAGAGGGCCAAAAGGTTAGCCCTCATGTGCTCAAACTCATGGAGCTTGTCGAGACCTTGAAGATTCAAAAGGTTGAAATCCCCAAAGAACTCATCGTAGATAGGATTCTACACTCCTTGTCTAAGGTTAAGGCATATGTGCAATTCCGGGTGAATTTCAATATGCAAGACAAGGATGTGTCTCTTGAGGAGTTGCACAAGTTACTTGTGCAAGCCGAGAGGGACATGGGGTTAAATGTGAACCCTCCCAAGGATGTGCTTAACATAAGCACAAAGAGTAAGGGGAAGTTCAAGAAGAATGGGAGAAAGGGTAAAAAGCAAGCTCCCACATTCACCAAAGCTAAGTCTTGTGAAGCTAGCACCTCCAAAGTCAAGAAGGGTCCTCTTGACAAATGCCATTATTGTAATGGCATGGGACATTGGAAGAGGAATTGTTCCAAATACCTTGGTGATATCAAAGTGGAAAGATCACTCCAAAGAGGTAAATGACTAACCTTCTTTTATGTTTCTAATACAACTATGGTAATGTGATGCAAAGTTGTGATAATGTATCTCCCTTTTTATTGTAAATAGGGCCTCCACCAAGCAAAGACAAAGGAAAAGAAAAGCAAGCATAAGAAACCATGAAGAAGCTAAGGATAGCTTTTATGGAGCTTTGTTTTTCATTGTCTTATTTTAAGTTATGTTTTGAATTTTAGAACTTTAAGTTTCCGTGTTCGACATGGAAAGGTATTTTGGATAATGGTTTGTATTTTGGATGATAGTGACTTGGTTTGCAACCCAAGTCACACGTTTTATCATTTATCCTTTATGTTCTAAAATTTCATCTTTAAATGCTTGCGTTTTGAAACATAAGATCATTCACCAAAAGTGATCTAATAGACAATTATAATGACGGGTTTCATTATATGTCCACATGCTTAAGGCTTGTGTATGATCATTAATGAAGTGATTTTGAGTCTATGAACTCTCTTAAAGGTATGTCAACCACCAAGTACACATATGAAATCAATAACAAATAGTCAACCTATGAGGTAGTCCTCCTTATACTTCAACATCATTAATTTGTGTCTCATATGCTATCTTTGAATGTTTAGTGTATTCATTCTAAAGATAGAGTGGGAGAAAAATGAGGACACAACACACAAGGCAAGATATAATTGTGTACTTGTGTAAATGAAGATCTACGCAAGAAAGAATGATTTGAATGAAGGTATATCTATTTACATAGTATACCAAATAGATGAGATCTATAGTCTCAAGTTAGTTCTAAATGACTTTTGAATGAAGGTATATCTATTTACATAGTATACCAAATAGATGAGATCTATAGTCTCAAGTTAGTTCTAAATGACTTGAGAGACCAAGTGGAATAATCATTAGAGTTTATTCTCAAGATAACTACACGAGGAGACCAAAAGAAGTTTTGGAAGAATAATGACTAATGTAAAGTCTTAACAAGCTTTTGACTAAGGTTATGAATCATTTGACCAATAGTTTCAATCATGAGTTTTACTTAAGAGCCTAGATGAATCATAGTAACATACTAGTTATGATCGAGTTGCAAAGATTGATATTCCGATATCTTCAATAGCCAACGTTTTAACCGCAAATGTCATTGTTTAACCTCCCTATGAAATGGTTAAACCTCCTTCCGAAAGGGTATTCCGAAGGACCTATTCTAAATATTATTTTTATTTGAATAATGACATTGCTACACATCATTATGACATGAGTGTGTTAGAGATTTAAAATCTCTTTCCGTAAGGTTGAGATGAGACCACTTCAAAATAGGCATTTTTGAAAGGATATGATGGGAACATATATGGTTTTATCCTAGTAACTTGGCAAAGCAATTTATATTTACATTCTTGACAAATTTCGATTAAGAAGTCATCTCGAAATATGTAGAATTGAGTGGGAGTTAGGAAATTCTCATGTGAAGACATAGAATTTAGTGGGAGCTATCATCCTTGAATGTATAAAACTCATTACTCATTTAAGAATGACGAGCTAATATCTTCTTTCATAAAGAAGCTTTTGAGTTTTCAATTCTGGATGAAAATGGACAATGATGAATCCAATTACATCATGGGATGTTGGATTTGTATTAAGAGATACATATTACATCAACATACGCGTAGGTTATTCGTATGAATGAAAATGGGATTACCATCGGCGGTCATGGTAGTTCATTGAACCTATGAACGGTTGATCTCATGATTATTAGTAACTAATGTTTCCGCCATTAGAATAATCATGTACATGTCAATTATGAATCATATGCATAAGAGCATGATGATTGACTTGGTGAGCCATAATAGAAACGTCATGAATTCTCGAGTAGAATCCGATTAGCGATTTCGATGATTGACGGATGTTCTATTGTGTGTCAAGAGTTTGCACATATTGTAGAAAATCCGAGCACATATGAGGATTTATGAGAATCCCAAATCTTTCAAGCCCATAAAGAGAAATGAGAAGTTTTGGAAAGATACTTGGTTAAATAAGAGGTTATTCAAAACAATCTTTCCTAATAAAGCTAGCACTTGTGAGAAGTACTAAGCTAATAATCTTGTCAATTGTTACAAGATCCTACAAAACATATACCTAGTGCATTGTGTGTGGATGGAATACTTGATCAGTACAAGTTGTATTATTCATCACAAATTCGTTCATTATGAGATGATCGATAAGAAAGTTCTTTCAAGTTAAAGAACCAAAACCAAGGTCAAGAACCTTAATGTGTACTTGGTAAGATTCATGCTATGAGAACATGAATGTGAAGGAAATTGCAAGTGCAAGAAGTTTGAACACATGGACACATGGGATGTCAAACTTCCATTGCAATCAATAAGTGTTTACACTTATGATAAACATCACAAGGTTGTAATATGATATTGACTACCCAAGTGTGATGTCGACATTTGTCGTATGAGTTATAATTAACTCACTTGGTACATTGTTATATCCAAACGGGTTGTAGAGACAATTGAACCCCGTTAAAGTGAACATGGATTAACATTGTTTTGCCCATAGTTACTTATATGAGGTGACGTCTCGAAGTGACTAGAGTGTGAGGCGATTGATGGCAAGTTCAAGTGCCATACGGTCATGTGAGATGACTAGTCGATCACATAGGCAGATTGTTAGGAACATTTTGTCGGGCCTTATGACCGCTTATAGAGTTCTGCAAATTTATATAGCCTGGTCGTGGCGAGAGCTACTATAGTATTCAAAATGAGTCGATTCTTTTGACTAAAGACTATTCACCTAAGATGGCACAGTTTCAGATTAACTTTGATTTGTGTTACTACGACCTTCGTAAATGGGGTCAAATGGGCATATTTTGGGTTATGATGGCTGTGGCTAGTCGAAGGGAATGAGTGCAATAGGAATTGTCCACCCCTAGTCAGGGTTAAAACAATATCTCAGGGCCACTCGAGGAGTAATGAACTGGAAATGCGTGGCCACGCTCGGAAGATATCCGAGTGGATAAATCCGGTCAATCGCTTATTCTCCGGATCGAGGAAACCGCTCTCGATATGATCACTTGCAAGTACGACCTGAAAGACACCTTGCATTGAGTGGGAGATAGTAATAGGACAAGAGAATTGGTGACGCACACTTGTCGAGGACAAGTGGGAGATTGTTGGAATATGTGTCCTCCGACAATAATGCGATCACGACTGTTGATCATGATGATCACATGTTTAAGTCTCATTAAAATGAATACAATTGGGAAGTAATATTGTTACTGTCAACTGGTCAACATATATCGGTAATGATTGGCTTACTAGAGTTTGACATTACTGTCGTGTGACGGTGGTGATCAGTTGACCCCCTAGGTCATACCTAAAGGGCAATACTCTTAATTGATTATTTAATTAATCGTATAATGTTACGAGTTAATTAAATTACTAGAAAATTGACGGACGATTTTGGAAGTAATATTTACGTATCATATTGAAATGTGATTTAATGAGATACGGTCTGAGTAATTAAATTGTATAATTACTCGGATGAAATAAATTGTTTAATGTAACAATTAAATTGAATGAATTGTTATAAATACAATCTGTTGTGATTTATAAATTGGTAAAATATTTTGGCACAAGTAATTATGATATTACTTAGTCGATTTTGTATGTGACGTATTTTTATTAATACGTTGATTTTTAATATGTTAAAAATTACATAACAAATATATGTTACATGTGACATGTAACATATAGACAATTGACAAAAATAATATGGATTCCATATTATCTAAAAATGCCGAAAATTGGAGGAGTGTATACTACATAATGTGTTTATGTTATAATTAGTAAACATAATGATTACTAATAAGAGTAGGCATGCAACCCTAATGTGCATTGTTAAGACAAACAAGGGCATGCATTGGGTGAGTGTTCTTCCCTCCTCTTCTCCTCCTACCCGGTTTTCCAAGTGAGCAAGGCAAGAGTTTTGTCTTATATTTTCTACATACACTACCTTGTTTTAGTTAGTGTATTATTCATTCATTCAACTCATCCAAAATATATAAGTTCTAGAGAAATAAAATCCTCTCTTTATCTCTCAACAAAACCGAAAATATTCAAAGTGTTAACAATATTTTTGGTTCAATTTTCTCATAGATTAATATTATACTAGTATTGTAATATTAATTAGATTAAGTAAAAGCCTTGGGTATTAAGCTTAGGGAGAGATCTTGCTCTTAGATCTTTGTTCTTCCATTGGAATAAGCTCAAGAACAAAAGAGAAAGGTGATCTCTTTTGTGCCCAAATATCCGAAATTAATTATGTAAGGATATGATTTCTCCTCCATTCTTTTTATTGTTTGCATGCATAAGATCCGTTTTAATTTTATGACAAATTAGTTTTGACATATAAGAGTATGTTATTATGTAAATGAATCTACATTTCTTTCAGCCCCTTCCTTAGATAAGACTTCAAGGTCAGAGCTACAATCAACTTAACTTTGGGGTTGACAACAAACCAACGATGAGACACACTAATGTCCTTAGGACCTCGTAGAGACACTTTCTTTTGATGACAATCTATCTTAGCCTTGTACTTGCCCAACCAATCCATCCCGACTATCATCTCAAAACCGTCTAAAGGAAACTCTAGCAAGTCTACAGGTAGATCAACTTGCCCAACTATCATGGATACATCCCTATACAACCTCATACACGATACAAACTCACCCGACGGTATAAAAACTTCTTCTCTTAGAGACTCATACTCTCTCAAACCCAACTGTTTAACATTACTCGAACATACAAACGACTGTGACGCCCCCGAATCAAATAAAATAAAGGTATAAACACCATTAACAAGAAAGGTACCAGTGATAACATGTGCGTCGTCCTCATGTGCTTTCTTCTCCATCATAAACAGCTTTCCACTGGTCTTCTGCCCACCTCCCTGGACAGTACTAGCTGAGTTAGCCGGTTTAGCACCCCACCCCTAGTTGTTGTTGGTGATCGTAGCTGGCCTCTGATAAGAATTGCCGCCATTGCGGTTACCCCAACCGTTGTTGCTCTTACCTCCCCTGTTGTTCCACGACCCAGATGGTCTGTTACTCGCATAACTCTGTGCAGGACCCTGTGAAAAGCTCCCCTGTCCCGGCCTCTGGAAACCCCCACTCACCGCACTGGTGAAATCATGCCTCTTGTGGCCCACACCGCCACAGTTGTAACAGGTCATACCCCAACTACCCCCACTACTACCACGACCTCGGCCGTATGAAGCCCCAGCACTAAACCCCGAGCCCGATGAATATGTTCTCGCCTGAGTGTGGTTGCCCTTCTTATAATTAGATTGGCCACCACCCTCACTCTCAGCCTTTCTTTTCTCAGCCCCTCTCTCTTGAGCCATCTCCACTAACCTCTCAGCCCTCCCAGCTCTCTCATAAGCTTCCTTAACATATGTAAGGACTCCCACGGGTAGCTTCTCCATGATCTTGGGGGTCAACCCCTTCTCAAATCTCAAAGCTAGGTTCTCATCATTCAACCCTATATCCTCAGCATACCTAGCCTTCTCATAAAACTTACGGTAGTACTCAGCCACCGTCATGTCAGATGTCATCTTAAACTCATCGAACTCCTCTCTCAGCTTACTCCTCACATGGTCCGGTACAAACTCTTGCTTCATGGCCTTCCTGAACTCATCCCAAGGTATAGCAAGTAGTCCCTGCTTCTCATACATATCCCTAGCATTCACCTTTACCTTGTCCCACCACTCTCTTGTCGCTTCCCTCAGGTAGAACGCAGCTTATTCTACCTTCAACTCATCCGGGCAATGCACCAACTCCAGGATGTTCTCCATCTCTCTGTCCCAATTATCTAGAAGCATTGGCTCCCCGGTCCCCTTATACTCTTTCGGGTTGAACCTCGCTATGTGGATGCTGATCTTTGAACGATCAACCTCCTTATCCTTTCCCACTCTTTTCAACGCTTCCGTGAGAGCATCTTGGTGCTCTAACATTTTCACTATGTCATCAATGATAATGTTCTCAGCTCTAGCATGCAAGGCGGTTTTCTTTAGCGGCATCTTGTAACTATATAAGAAAAGGTAGATATAAACACACACTATAACCCAAAACACGTATATGACATGTACAGCACCCACTCGATCGAGTACGATAACCCACTCGATCGAGTTGAGGCCACTCGATCGAGTGCCCAATCTACTCGATCGAGTGCCTCGACTCCAAAACAAAATCAGGCTTCTGACCAAAAACATACTCGATCGAGCCAACAAACCACTCGATCGAGCGCCCCCTACTCGATCAAATGCCCCCATGTACTCGATTGAGTACCCAAAAACACGGTTCTGACCAGAAAAACATCAAACTACCCACCCCATCAAGTTACACCCACTCGATCGAGCACCTCACCTATTCGATCGAGTGCCCCCCACTCGATCGAGTCATGCAGACTCGTAAACACTACCCGCATGTTCATTTCACTTTCCCAACACTATATACAGCTATTATACTTTCAATAAGATAGCAACAACTACGCATACATTTCTATGTAACTTTATATGTAATCAACAAACGATCTATAACATCTATTCATATTATCGATATGCCATATTATAAACATCCAACAAGCTTTTCATTCAATTCAACATGTAAAACACTTATCTTTCAACTTTCATCCATACCTCCAATTCTCCACATCCAACATCCAACAGTTCAAAACACATGACACTATGTATACATACAGACCAAAAAGGAAACACATATGACCCTGACACGTACCCCATGTGACCGGTTCAAAATTGTAGGGCTAGTTCGCGACTTTAGGACATCTCCCAAGCCTTTGCATTAGCTCCTACAACTTCTACCCCGGGTTCATTTTAATTGACTCCCTATGTTCATTAGATTCATTAGTTACAGGTTTCAGGATCGTCGCTCTGATACCACTTTGTGACACCCCCATACTCCAAGTGCCTTACCACGACCACTCAGGTATTAGAACGTCACCATCTCGGTTTCCCGAGGCAATGATAATCAAATGACAATAACGAATCATAATTTAAATAGTAATAAAGTTAAGTGATTACAATTCCAAAACAAAACTGATAAAGTACAATGCATGTTCTTAAAACCAAATGTTCTCAAACTACTAAGTATGACAGTGGAAGACTCTAATCAGCTCGTGGTGACACATCCCAGCTAACCCAAAAGCCTCTAATCAAACCTGCTCAACAACTGCTCACCATCCCCGAATGGATCACCACAGTTTTTAAAACAAAAGACGGGGTCAGTACTAATTACACAACATAAATCCCAATAGACAAAAGACAACAGTCACACAGCTCAGTCAACACATTAAACCCCAAACTCCATAATCAAACTCCTCATAACTGACCACACACTAAAGTGTGTAGCTCTGCCAGAGTACCCATCGCAACAGGTACTCCACGCCGCCAGTGGGGGACCGCAGCCGTACCCACCAAATACCCGCTCATCTCCATTGAGCGATAAACCCAAGTCCATTAATGTGCACATCCCTTCTATGGCGAGTTCCACAGAAGGCGAATCATGGGCGTGAAGCCAGTTCCGAAAGTAACTCCACCCAGCCAGGGGCGCTCCCCGAAGATCACCGACAGATATAACAGTAACAATGATAATATTCAACGACCGTCTGAAACAACCAATAATATGAAATCACAACCGTCTGAGCAATCAACAATTACTAACTACAGCATAATCACCACAATCACAATTATCATGTAACTAATACTGAGTAGAGAAAACCCTACCTGAAATGCAACACACACAGCAGACGATCTTAGCTGCTGTCTCAAAACATCTCCTCTACGAATCCTTCTCCTAACCACATAATCATACAATTACTACATACACAACCAATCATAAAAACCCCCAATTCCCAAGATTAGGGTTTAAACAAAGTCAACCAAATGCTATAAAAATGGTATGTAGATCATACCCTTGACGCAAGGATGACTATGACGCAAAGAACAATGAAATCGGACCTCTCTAGCTCTGGGATTTGTCAATAAAGCGGAATAGCAAAGCAACGTACTGGAGAACTCTCTTAAACAGTGAATTAGGTTTTAGCAAAAGTGTTTTAGGAAGATGACGAACTTATAATTATTAATCCGCTTTATTAACAAAACCCGTCAATTAACCCACGTAAACCGACCTACTCGATCGAGTAAGTCTCGAACTTGATCGAGTGCCACTTACTCGATCGAGTGCCAAGGCTACTCAATCGAGTACCCTACAGACAGACTCCTATTTAGAAAACCAAAACATACTTACTCGACAGAGTAAGCCCCACTCGATAGAGTACCCAGAGACTCATAATACCGTAGTATTACAAATTGTATTATGACAAGAACTATTTTATGAAATATGGTCATAAAACGAAGAGTTGGAATTGTAATGTGGTTGACATCTAAGCTAAGTCTTGGCCTTGTTGGTATTTATTTTAGATCCTATTAGTATTGTGTTTAAATCGTCTTTTCCTTTAACCTTGACTCGTGGGTGAGTAGCTTAGAGTTTTATACTCAAGGTGTTGAGCAGTTCTATAAAGAAATTTGACATTAACGATATTGAAATTGAGATAGAAATTGGTTACTGGTATTGAGTTATGAGTTATGGGGCCTTTGATTTGAGTTATGTTTATGGTCCAGTGCGACCATGGTTGTTGGGTTACTGGAGTTTGAAATCGATATTGAGATGGAAGTATTGTTTCGCGGTCTTATCCGCCAGTTCACTCGCCCCTTGTCCTGGTCTTAGGGCAGGCGATGAGAATACGATATCTGGTTAGTAGGGAGTGTGATATTATGAGACAGAGTAATGAGTAAGACAGAGTAGTGAGTTGAGACTTGGTTAATTATTAGGATAATAGAGTTTAATATATTATGGAATTAGAACTCAGATGGTTTGAGTTACTAGTTAGTGATTGGGGAGTGTTTTTATTATACTATGTGTTTATTTTTATTTTAACGTGTGCCTGTTTCCACGCCATGACCAAAACTATGCTGCTTATATTGAGGTATTATCTGTTACTCGGCTTTCCGGCTGACGTGTTTTCTCCCTTCGGGGATTCTCGTCATGGAGGTAGTTCATTTCTGTCTTCTGGTTTCATTTTCAGGTTTCTTCTGCTGGCTGTTCTAAAGGATTTTATTTAAACACAAGATTTTAATTATGACTTTGTAAAAGTTTAGTTCCTTTAATTTTGTTTGTTTTTAAAAGACATTTTGTAAGAAAAACATTGTATATTAGTTATAGTATCTCTGTATTTCGGCGAGTGTTATATGTAAAAGTTAGTTTTAACTTAGCCGAAAATAAGGGGAGTTACAGAAGGAGCTGATCGCTCCCCCGTCCCTTGAGCGCCGTAGAGGCAGAGAGTTTAAGGTGGCCCAGACTGAGATGTAGCCTTCTTTTTCCATTTCGAGCTTTTACCCATCACAATAATCACCCTACCCCACCGTCCATGACCCGAGGATGCAGGTTAGTGACCTGACTAAGCGAATCTCCACTACCTTGGTGCCCCAAAACATGCATGAGATGGCTTACAACCAGGGTATAAGGACAATACTGGCACAACCGGTTTGTTGGAGAGGTTCGGGAATAACACTGGGGTCTTCCATAGTGACAGAGTTTATCCCAGCCTTTGGAGACCGGCGGAGGAGAACGAGTTTGGCTGCCTCGCGGGACGGTCGGAAGCCAATTATATATGGCAGTCAGCTATGCGAGGTAGGGAGATGGACTGGTGGTGGAGGCTACTCGGCTGGAGCTTTTCAAGGAGCACCTAGAGCAGCTATATCTGGAACCAGAGGTGGTGAGGAGATGGAGGAGGGTTTGTTGTTGGATATTTGATATACTTTATCGCACTCTTTTATGTTGGGATGTTGTAATTGGCCATAAGGCCGCTACATGTTTTCCTTATTACGCTTGAGTCTTTTGGACCGGAACTTTCGGTCGATGTTAGAATATCTCACTGTTTGCAGGAATGAACTTTGATGGTGAGGAGATTCCGAAATTCGCATTCTGCAATGGAAATTTTGACCGAGTATAGCGTACTCTACCGAGTACTTCATGATACTCGACCGAGTATCCTGATAATACATCCCTAGTGGTTTAAAATTTCTATGGAATTAATTGGGTAACTATTTTTTGTATGTGCATGCTTCAATGTCTTTGTGTCCTGTTCATACCTCATGATATGCACTTTGTTTATATGATAATGATAACAATCGAAATCTGAGTAAGACGGTAATAGCAATATAAGATCTGGAATGTGTTTGTTGGCAGTAATCTATGTTGACTGAATGACAATGTTATCATCATGGTCTATATGTTAGGTTCATATACCTATTATTAGACTCTTCTAATGGTGAACTAATTAACATATTAATTTGTGTTCTAAGGATCTAGTGCATACATAACTAAATAAGAGATAAAATCAGAAAACAATGTTCCTTACATTGTTAAATGGTTCCGAATGGGCACAAGTAAAGTCTCCTACCTTCACTTGTTCGTGAGCTTAAATGTTAATGGAAGATCTTCCAACCTTGGTCTCAAATGTAGAAGACCTCCTCAAGAGATGCACCCAAGATTAGCCCTTATCAGTACTAAATAATATTTGCTAGATACTTTTTTAGTGGTCTACCTTTAAAATGACTACTAATACTCATATATTACATTATTAATATTAGTAGTATCTTTGAAAAATCAAGATTAAAACTTCTCAAGTTTTAGAGAAAGAAAACTATGAATGTAAGAGAGCTTTTTGCATGTGAATAATTGTATGCATAAGAGAACAAATTCTCTTCAATAATAAGGGGGAAAAACCGGTGGGGTGGGGGTGAGAACATGGCAATGTATGCACTTGCCTTTTCTCATTGTTCTTACCCAAAAAGGGTAGAGTAGCTTTATTGGTTTTTAGGTTATGATTGTGTTATTAACAATTAAAAACAATAAACCTCAAAACTCTAAAACACCCATTATAAACCTGTTTTATCACCTTCTAAGGACGTCCATTTTATTTTGTCATTTTGTCATTTGTCACACAATATGTCAAATGTAGTAAGTAACATGTTATTAATTAATCTATTGCATATTTATCAAATAAATATCATTATTTACATTAATCAAATTACATATAACAAATTGTCTAGTAATACTTGATCAAATAAATAAAATAGGTCATATAATTATAACTCACAAAAGTTTGTAATTATAATTAAGCATTCATTATTATCTCTATTGTTTCATAAACAATAATCAATTTTAGTAATAAAATATTATAATTACTAAAATAAATCTTATTCAATCGAATTACAATAGGATATAAATATTTCCTCTCATAAATATAAATTGTTCTTATTTAAGGAATTAATTAACTTGTATCAGTATACAACTAATTAAATTTACTGATTAGGGCATCATCGTATAGGTGTGACCTTAAGGGATCAACTGACCACCACCGTCCTACGACAGTAACGTCAAACTCTAGCAAGCCAATCGTTACCGATTAATGTTGATCAGTTGACTATTTAATTTATCATCCTTTTCGTATTCTTAATTGGAAATTTACAAATAATATTTAAATCATGTGGTCGCACTATTGTTGAGCCCACATACTCCAACATTCTCCCACTTGTCCGAGACAAGTGTGCGTCACCAATTCTCTTGTCCTAATACTATCTCCCACTCAATGCAAGGTATCTTTCAGGTCGTACTTACATTTGATCATATCTTGAGTGGTTTCCTCGATCTGGAGAGTCACTGTCTGACCGGAATTATCTACCGTAGATACCTTCCGAGCGCGGCCACGCATTTTCAGTTCACTACTCCTCGAGTGGCCCTGAGATTTTAAACACCTTGATAGGGGGGTGGATAATTCCTATCGCACTATTCCCCTCATATAGCCACAGTTCATCATGACCCAAAATACACTCGTTTGACTTCAATTACGACAGTCGTAGAGTATAAATCAAAGCCAATTAGAAACTTGTGCCAACTTGGGCGAATAGTCTTTAGTCAAAAGAATTGACTCATAATAATACTATAGTAGCTCTCACCACGACTAGGCTTTATGAATTTCCAGAACTCTATAAGCGGTCACTGCCCGACTAGTCATCCCATATGACGCTATGACACTTGAACTTGGCATCAATCGCATCACACTCTAGTCACTTCAAGACGTCACTTCCTATAAGTAACCAGGGGCGCATACTATGTCCATCCAGTTCACTTTTATGAGGTTAAATATTGTTTCAACAATCCATTTGGATATAACAAAGTAATGGATGAGTTTAAAGAAACTCAAACGATAAATGCGATTATCATATATAAATAGTCAATACCCCATTGCTACTTCATATCTTATAATCTATAGTGTACTTTTTACACTAATTAAAATGCAATACAAGCTTGGTAAGTGGATATACCATGTATCCATATATTCCAACTTTATGAATTGCTATTTCCTTTTATTCAATGTTATTTCTAATGACATGAATTTGTATAAGTAGATGCTCCCACCGTTATCATATAAACTTCTGATAAAGTGTATGGTAGAGGGATCTATTCTTACTCCCTATGTAGACCATCTTATCACAATGTACTTAGATTATATTTGAAGAACTTGCAACGGTTCAAACTACAACATTTCTCTTGTCACTTTCTCCCAAGTCAATAAAATCAGCCTACGATTTTAATAAATCTTTATAGGTTTAGAAACTAGAGTTTGTGTAACCCTTCAACACACAACTTAGTATATCTGTAACACCCCCTCATACCAAGGTACCTTACCAAGGACTACCCTAGCATGAAAGGCGGTTACCATCTCGGTTTCCCGAGGTTAGTATATCAAAGTTACAATTTCCAAACAACATTTATCAAAGTATAAAGAGTTAACGAATACATTATCTCAAACCAACTCAAACTAAAAGTGTAAGAACTTCAATACAACTGAAATCATTGACGGCTAAACTCGTAACGGCGGAAACTAGACTCGAAGCGATGTCTCCCCATGTCTGTCCCATAACTAAACATCTCAGCATTACTGTCATATCTGCTCACCATCCCCGAATGGATCACCGCGAGTTTTACAAAACAACAACACGGGGTCGATTCTGCATAATTCAAATAAGACAAACAAGTAATGTAACCGGCTGATCATCCTCCATCACCAGTCTCCTGATTTCACACGTTAACCGACTACACACCGAAGTGTGTAGCCCTGCCAGATTACCCATCGCAACAGGTAATCCTCGCCGTCAGTGGGTGACCGCAGCCCATGCCCACCTAGTCCAGCTCATCAACGAGCGACTAACAATCCCTGTCCCTTAATGTGCACATCCCCTCCCGTGACGGGCTCCACGGAGGGCGAACTAGGGTGTGAAGCCACTCCCGCAAGTGACTCCACCACAATCACACATACCACAGCATCACAGCTGTCACAACACCACTTCCGTCACAACACAACCACATCACCACCGTCAGTACAATACAAACACTCCGATGATCAGCAGACAACAATCATACACAATACAACAAATATCTCAAATCAATTACACAAGAACTGAGTAGGGAAACCCTACCTTTTCCGCAATCCAAGCACACATAAGCAATCAATAGCAGTTCCTCATGACACCGCCACCTACATACAATAATCACATATAATCCCAATTACCACATCGCACAAAATCCCTTTCCCCCAAATCACAAATTAGGGCAAAACCCTAAAAGACCAATTAATGAAACTTACGAAATTAGAGGCTTACCGACACAATCGACACAAGGAAAGATGAACTAGACTCACGAACGATCCACACCATATGGAGAGATTTGGAGAAGATTAGGGCGTCGTTGAGTGATATGTTGTGGAACAGAGAAATTAGAAACTGATTTACGTTTTAATATAACCCTAATCATCTCCAAATCAAACCGCTGAAATATTACCCGTCAGACCGGATACTCGGTCGAGTAAAGTGTATACTCGGCCGAGTATCCTCTACTCGGTCGAGTATTCACTAT
Organism: Silene latifolia; assembly: GCF_048544455.1. Classification (NCBI taxonomy): domain Eukaryota; kingdom Viridiplantae; phylum Streptophyta; class Magnoliopsida; order Caryophyllales; family Caryophyllaceae; genus Silene; species Silene latifolia. Next base: position 93,745,367 of record NC_133533.1, read on the forward strand.
ACTCGGCCGAGTATTCCTCGGCAGAACCAAAACAGACTACACTCTTGACACTACTCGGCCGAGTAGGCTCTACTCGGTCGAGTATTTAGCTTATGAAAATCCGTAGTGTTACAATCTTCCCCCCTTAAAAAGAACTTCGTCCCCGAAGTTCCAATCCAACCTATAAAACATGGACACCTAGCACCAGCTCCACTAACCACGCTTACTAGATAACATATCCTCTCGATATTGACTCCATAACACTATCGAATAACCACAAAATAATGTTTCCAATCTTATCTCACTTCCATAACACTCAATAGCACTCAATACCAAGACAATCCACAAAAGAAGATCAACCATCAAAACAGAATGTTACATTCTACCACTCTTAAAAGGAACTTCGTCCTCGAAGTTTACTCACACTCATAACATCATCATCCAACTGCCAAAACTCTCGAACTCATAAATATCATCATCCACTTTTATCAACACTATCGAAAACTTTCACACTCCTAAACATCGAACTACTACAAGCACAGCCATGGCCTTTTAACACTATAAACCACTATATGTACCCATCCATTCCTTATGCTACACCAACACTCTACGTCCAATAATATTACGACATGCACAACCCTCAAACGCTCTTTGCCGCATCCTACTCCTCTTAAGACACATGTTACGTCCTCGTAACTCACTAATACTAGATCCTTAGCTATACCTCTCATTATCTTCATCACCACCACATGTGAAAGATACCCGCCTATAATCTAAACACTTATTATTCCTATATCCAAGGCTCTTTTACTTAAACAGTTCTCATACCTCAACTCATTCTGCACTCCATCTAACCAATACCACACAAGACAGATCATAACAAACACTCTAACTCTTCCACATTACCGCAACACGACATACCTCTCTATATAAACTATATAAAACTCTTATCGCCAAAAGCATAACTCACGATCCACACTTGTTACGTACACTCACACTAGATCCTCAAGTTCTTTCCTTCATTACCGCAAAACTCATACATAACTTAACATGACACTAATTCCCCAACACCCTACACTCACTGTCTCAACCAAGGATTATGAACCACCTGCATCTTTCACGTCATTACCACACATGTTTTACGAATCACTTGCCATTACCACGTCTACTAAAGCCTTATCTAGAACAAGATCAAAATAACTGTAACAATCTCTCACAAACGTGTCCCATCAACAGAATATCACTATACCATGACAACAACGAAAACATATACAACTCTATTTCATATCATACTCTACCCTCATTCCCAAACTTAACCTGGTAAAGAAAACATCAATAAACAAGACAACTGTCTACCTGCACAAACTGAAACTCGCAGGGAGGAACATCAAACAAAACAACAATCTATGTATAACTGGTATATACTGTCGAAACTCGAATCATAATCATCCCGCCTACTCCACCACAACCGATGATGGCATCGCAACACCGCCACCAACAGCCGCACCGCAGTGCGAAAATGCCCGCATCACAACATGAAGTACTATGCCCGGATCACTATTCGAGGCACAACAACCACATCGATAAACATCACAATCACATATAATTCCCATAAACACTGACTTAGTATGACATTTCGAACAAGAAAACTCATTCAAAACCGTTTTACTAGATTATAACACAACATATTATACGGAATAAACTGACAAGAATCTCATGAACATCATCCTTACCCTTTCACGGAATAAACATGTATCATCAATACACATACAATTTTAACTATCCATGCCAGATCAATCAAATTATTACCTTTTGAACCTCATTCCATTAGTATACCGTACCCAACATAAATTACAAAACATTCATATAACAACTTTATAATTATCACACCATACCACTTCTTGTGAGGTTAGAACCTCACACAAACATTTACACATATCATAGACCCGTAATCACATCCAACTAGTCAATCTTGATCACGTAAGTTACCACCTGCTACTAGTTACCTCTCACCCGAGCTTAACTCGTACACCCCTCATAACATATTCTCCCATCCGCATAACCATCACCCCCTGCCAAATGTAACCATACCATTAATACTCAACTACTAACAACCGCCTCATATAACCACATCTTATACTCTCTCACAACCATACATATCTATCTGGTCTCTACAAAATCAACCTCATTAGATCAACTAGCTTCCCTAAAGTAACATCATCCTCAACCACTAGTGACAATACTATGGCACCAACATCCTTCATGTGACTACTCTCTTACTATCACTTCTTAATATCACAATCCGTTTTCTCTCTTTGGTTATCATCCCAAATAACGAACATCCAATCCATCAACAAGATTTACCTCAACACTATTCCCAATTCTATCCTTTATCATATCGTTACCTAATTCTCCACCAAAATCTCAGATCGTGTAACCACTCTACCAGCTCCTTATTCCCTTAATACCTCGAAACTCACGGCTAACACGTCGTCCTGCTCTCCTATATAACCATTAACTCACACCCTCTAGTGGGGATATCGTACATTTCATAATTTCCTACCTTCATGCTCCTTAACTCCGGTCAACGTTCTCTCAACTTACTTCCATCCCTTTTTCCCTCCTTTTACTCAATAATACCAAGTAATAATTCATCTCCTTCCTCTCTCTACCTAACTCTCTAGTAATTTGTTTATTTCCTCGTAGCTCCACAACTCTACTTCCATTAATTCATATCAATATCCTATCATTCTTCTTATCATTTATCCTCTCTCATATTGTTTCTCACTCACCCTTGTCACCATCAACTCCACACACTAACAATTACTCTTCAATTAGTCGTATCTCCATTTCGTATCTCTAGAAAACCAAAAATTCATCTCATACCGTTAATCGCCCATAGAATTACACACTAGGCCCACCTCTTGATATTCCAAATTCTCAAACTTGGTCACTATCTACAAATCCACGTCGCGACATAACTCTATCTAAGTTCACTATATACCCCTCTTCTCCATCCCTCTAAAGCATCCTTTCATTACATATATCTTTAAGCAACACAATGCTAACCATATCCCTCTATAAGTCCTTACACATCCCGAAATGTCACTATTCGTATCCCTCATCTCAATCTTTCATTCTCACGTTTCTTTAAACTTACATTACTTTTGTCCATATATACTTACTTTTATATTACTCAACACACAACTATATCACTCACCATATCTCACAAAACATGCTATTTACCTCGACTAGCTCATCATCCTTCCCTTTCCTTTTTCCACTTATTCTCACAACCACATTAACACATGTCTTCCTTATCCAACACTTATCTCACATAACCCGGCATTCTCCCTATCATAACATTTGGTAACTTACGTATCATGACCGTCGCATATAAAAGAATACTTTAAGACCCAAAACATACATGTATACATACCTTACGACTCAAAACAACCGTAAGAACATAACCACCGACTCAAAATGACCGTCCAATGAGGTACTCGGTCGAGTACATAACATACTAGGTCGAGTACAAGGTACTCGGTCGAGTAACTATATTACTCGGTCGAGTTTTCGACTCCAGAAGCAAACTCAATTGTCGCAGAAGGATTACTCGGTCGAGTATTGGGAATACTCGACCGAGTAGACCTTACTCGGTCGAGTATGAGACTACTCGGCCGAGTTAACGACTCCAGTCGCTAAACAATATTATCACAGAGAGATTACTCGGCCGAATATGGAATACTTGGTCGAGTATAAAAGATACTCGGCCGAGTAGGGACTACTCGGTCGAGTATCGGCGCAGTTCTAAGCACCGTCCAGTTTCCGTAAACCAGTCATATCTCACTGGTTACTTGGTCATTCTGGGCGTGTGACCTATCGTTAGAATCGTAAGAGGACAAGCTATTACCTCAACTTAGAATCACAGCAATATCATTTCTAGAACTCGACTTACGACAGTTTTAAGACAACCCTTCCATAATCGGTTTGTATACAAATCAAAATTCCTAAACCAAAACAATTTGAACATGCATAAGGCAACAACAACAACTCAATACTTCAAGAAACCAGTACATAGAGACACTTTTATCCTACTCACATTAAAATTAAACACGACATTCACATATATAGACGCATGACCTTAATCACATGCTTCTACCAACAATCAAGCATTAAAATCATTATGTTCATATGCACATGTACCACTACCATACTTCATGTTCAACATTGTACTAAACAGGTAACATGATCACATTCTTCATGCTCAATATCAACCAGATACAAATTCACAATTCACCTTTCATATTTTACCATATTCCAACACTTAACATGCCAACTTATTCCTGCTCAAAGTTTTACATCAACAATCCTCGATGCATCTTTCAACAACTATCACATTCCACTTATTTCATCATTTCATCCAACCATGCACAAGATTAAAACTATAGATATCAAACTCACATGACTCAAGCATACAACAGCTTCCCCCCATGTGACCGGCTTGAGATCGTAAGGGCCTTAATGCAACTTCGGGACGTCTCCCAAGTCTTTGCGGTAGCTCCAAACAACTCTCCCCGGGTTCATTTTATTTAGACTCCCTAAGTTCATTGGGTTCATTTGTTTTAGGTGCCGGAATCGTCGGCTCTGATACCACTTTGTAACACCCCCTCATACCAAGGTACCTTACCAAGGACTACCCTAGCATGAAAGGCTGTTACCATCTCGGTTTCCCGAGGTTAGTATATCAAAGTTACAATTTCCAAACAACATTTATCAAAGTATAAAGAGTTAACGAATACATTATCTCAAACCAACTCAAACTAAAAGTGTAAGAACTTCAATACAACTGAAATCATTGACGGCTAAACTCGTAACGGCGGAAACTAGACTCGAAGCGATGTCTCCCCATGTCTGTCCCATAACTAAACATCTGCATTACCTGTCATATCTGCTCACCATCCCCGAATGGATCACCGCAGGTTTTACAAAACAACAACACGGGGTCAGTTACCGCATAATTCAAATAAGACAAACAAGTAATGTAACCGGCTGATCATCCTCCATCACCAGTCTCCTGATTTTACACGTTAACCGACTACACACCGAAGTGTGTAGCCCTGCCAGATTACCCATCGCAACAGGTAATCCTCGCCGCCAGTGGGTGACCGCAGCCCATCCCCACCTAGTCCAGCTCATCAACAAGCGACTAACAATCCCTATCCCTTAATGTGCACATCCCCTCCCGTGACGGGTTCTACGGAGGGCGAACTAGGGTGTGAAGCCACTCCCGCAAGTGACTCCACCACAATCACACATACCACAGCATCACAGCTGTCACAACACCACTTCTGTCACAACACAACCACATCACCACCGTTAGTACAATACAAACACTCCGATGATCAGCAGACAACAATCATACACAATACAACAAATATCTCAAATCAATTACACAAGAACTGAGTAGGGAAACCCTACCTTTTTCGCAATCCAAGCACACATAAGCAATGAATAGCAGTTCCTCATGACACCGTCACCTACATATAATAATCACATATAATCCCAATTACCACATCGCACAAAATCCCTTTCCCCCAAATCACAAATTAGGGCAAAACCCTAAAAGACCAATTAATGAAACTTACGAAATTAGAGGCTTACCGACACAATCGACACAAGGAAAGATGAACTAGACTCACGAACGATCCACACCATATGGAGAGATTTGGAGAAGATTAGGGCGTCGTTGAGTGATATGTTGTGGAACAGAGAAATTAGAAACTGATTTACGTTTTAATATAACCCTAATCATCTCCAAATCAAACCGCTGAAATATTACCCGTCAGACCGGATACTCGGTCGAGTAAAGTGTATACTCGGCCGAGTATCCTCTACTCGGTCGAGTATTCACTATACTCGGCCGAGTATTCCTCGGCAGAACCAAAACAGACTACACTCTTGACACTACTCGGCCGAGTAGGCTCTACTCGGTCGAGTATTTAGCTTATGAAAATCCGTAGTGTTACAATATCATCCAAATATAAGAACGAATCCTCAATTCTTCTCAAGAATCTTAAAGGATGCTCTTAATGGCTTTCAAAATACCTTTATTAGAATTAACTTGATATTGAATTATTATACTCGAAGCATATGATTCATCACGGCGTGTGCATTTAATGGCATACATAATCGTTCTAATGGAGGAAACATTAGAAATCGATTTCATGTAATCAACAACTTATTTAGGTTCAGTGAATGACTATGACTCTCTCATAGTAATTCCACTTTCATGAATATGAACAACCTACTCAACTTTGTCGATGTTAAACAGATATGAAAGAACTTATCATCATAAGGCTCTCAACTCTATGCCAATATTCTTTAAAATGTAACACGTAGATTCGGAAATCTAGAATACATTACACCTTTTCATAGTCTCCCAATCACTCTTTCACAGAGGAGTTCATTGGGACATTATTCTCAATGGGTAATATGTCATCAACATATAAGACATGAAAAAATAATTCTGGCTCCCATTTAACTTCATGTATAAACATGATTCTTCAACCATGTGAATAAAACAATTCTCAATTATCACATGAACGAAAAGTATGATAATTATACTGCTTTAATGCTAGCTTAAGAATATTCTAGGATCGCTTAAGTAAGCTTTGCATAATACGTTAAGATTCTTAGATCTTTATTTAAGGTTTTTTGTAGCGTACACACCTTTCTCTAAATTCCCATTTTAGAAAAGCGAATTTTTAATAACATTTGTCATTCTTTGTAACACCCCGTATTTTATTAAGTTGGATAAAATTCTTTTAATTGCTATTTTGAATTTAATTACATCATTTAACGATTTATATATATATGCTTAGCTAATTAATTAATTTCATCATAATTCGATACGTTAATTTTAATAATCATTAATATGTTTATTGAAGTTAGTTCGAGTTTATTTATTTAATAATTTCCGTTTCTTTACGAGTCCTTATGAAAGTTGTTTCAAGTGAACACGAGATGGATTTTGGGAACAAAACCGTCCAATTAGCTATTTTGAGCTTATTTCACTAAATTAGCAATTTTTATTAATATCCGTTAGTTTTGTAAAAATCGCTAAAAATTCCGATTCAAGCTGATATCGTATTATTTACGTTAACTAGCTGAGTTTATTTTATTTTCACTCACTAAATTTATTTATTATTGATTCCGTTTTATTACTGAAACTTTTACTAAAACCGATTTTATTAACTCGAGACGGATTTAGAAACTAGCGAAATTACTTAACGATGAAGAAACGTACGTATAATATATAGCAGGCAAGCAAGCTCGTCACTCATTCTTTTAATCTTTCACGCCTCTTTTTCTTCTTCGTCCTTCTCTGTTCTTCTTTCTTGTTCACTTTTTCAATTTTTGGTCCCAAACATTGATTTCGTCGCTTCGTTTCTCATCCGTTTTCAACTATTTTTTGTTCCATAGCGCTCCTCTCGTCATTCTCGTCATTCCGATGTAAGTAACATTCATTTTCGTTATGTATTTCTACAAACCCAATTTATATTTTTAGCTTTATTTATTATAAGACGGTTGTATGTACTAAAATAGACGGTCTGGTAGAAGATTTGTTAGTCTGTTTTATAGTTGAGACGGTGAATAATTATATATAGGGATCCTTATTGATGTTAATTAGTCAGTTGTATAGTTGAGACGGTGTATACTGATATGTGGAGATGATTGAGACGGTGTATACTGACCTCTAGGGATCATTTGGGATGCTAGCTAGTAAGTGGTATATTTAAGACGGTGTATCTTTGACATGTATGGATTGTTTTGGGTGCTAATTGTTGTCTTTTATATTTGAGACGGTGTATACTTGACATGTAGGGTTTGTGTTTGGGGCGGTTTGGGATGGATAAAATGGTGCCTTTCGGGCTTTTCGGGCGTAAGAGTGACTGATGTTGGACGGTTTCCTGTGTATTTTTGGGACCGCTATAATGTGTTGAGTAGGCTGTTTCGTGGGGTGATGAGGGACTATTTTAGGACTGTTTTGAGGTCACTTTGTGCAGGTTTTTCAAAGTTGTTCATGGACTGTGGTGAAGTTGTTTTGGGATGTTCTGTTGCAAGGTTTTGCGACTATTTTAACGTGATTGAGTGGGCTGATTTTAGAACAGTCAAGCATGGGTTTTAGTGGCTGAGATGGGTAGTTGTTTAGGTGGAGTGTTGGAGACAGCTGTGGCCTAGCTGTGGCCTGGCTGTAGCTTAGCAGTGGCCTGGCCGTGGCCTAGGCAGTGGCCTAGCTAAGTCACGAGTTTGAGGCCATGTGTAGTTGGTGGTTAGGCCGAGTTTGAGGTTGTCATAATAACTTTTGGGCCGTGTCTATAAATTGTTTTGACGCTAGTTTGGTTTATTTAAAATATAATTAAATTAATTTCCGCCTCTTATTTTATATAAAGATAATTCGTTAATATCGTCCTTTCACATAATTATTTTAGATGGCTCATGTGTGGTTGAAGATGAAGAGTAATTTTGGGTTTTAGAAGCTTTCTCAAGTTTATTGCTTGTCTCTTTGCTAGCTTAAGGTAACTATTCCGAGTTACTCGACGAATTAATGTCACATTAGTAGTTGGTGTGGTGCTTGTTGTTTGTTAAGTGTTTAGGTGATTGATAATGTGTTACTTTCGTTTTTCACATGATAGAAATTGGAAATAGCATGAGAATAATATTGCGATAAAATTTGTGATTTGGGCCAAAGTAGGCCAAGACTCTGAGCTGGGCCAGATTGACCGAACGAGTTTGGTCAAACTAGGTTTAAACCGGTCAGCCTCGATTTTACCGATGACCCGTCGCGGGACTCGGGTCGAGGGTTTGTCTTTGAGGTGAGATTGGATGTTTTATGTTATGCCTTGATATTTGTAATTATCATTTCACATGTTGGTTGTTGGATGAATTGGTTGCCTTATACTTGAGTCTTCTTGCCTTGTTGCCATTTTAGCTTGTTCTCATGAATTATGAGATTAACGGTTAGTTTGGAGTTTGGATTATTATTGATATTGAGGATATTGTTGGATTGTCTGCTGAATAGACATTTATATAGCCTTTCACATGATAGAATGTTAGCATTTATGTGGGTAAGTTGGACTCTTTGCCCTCTTATGGTTAAGTGGGTGTCCTTTTTGTCTTGTGTGGTGTGGGCTAAAATATTCAAGCTGGGACCTAGATTGGTTTTATTTAGGTCCTAGGTGAGTATTTCGGCCTACATCATAGATAGGTCTTTATAGTCTTTGACGAGTATATGTTCACTGCTTAATAGCCTTTGTGTTCCTGACTTGGTGGGTTTATATCCAAGTTGGGGCATGACCTCGTTACTTATTTTGAGAGTAAGTGGTCAGATTAAGTACTAGCCAACCCTTTGGTGGACTCCTTAGGGTACTCACTTTGTTTTAAAAAATTGTGGGTCTTGGGTGCGGTGGTGTGTATCCGCATGTCTAGGTCTCAAGGATTTAGGACTAGGGTTGTGTTGTGTCTTGGCCATGTTTTGATAGAACCTCTGAGCCAAGATACCGGTTCGATTACCTTCCCTACCTCGTGGTATAGACTCGAGTTACAGAGTTACTATTGACGGTGCTAAGAACTTATGCCTGTCTTTGATATATTGCCCTTTCTTGTTTGATGATTCTATGAATCATAGAAGGTGAGATGCAACCCGGCTATGGTTGATAGAGTTTGGATTCCTGGATGTTATGTGATTCACATGATAGTGTAGTATGAGTCGGTCTAGTATTCACATGCTAGGACTATGTGTTGTTATATTGTTGTACGCATGATAAGCACGATTGTCTAGCATCTATATGCTAAGGCTATGTGTTATTCATATTCATATTCTTATGTTTACATGTTATATTAATTATGACATTTCGTGGCTGGGAGAACTCGGAGTTACTCCCCACTGACTGTGGCTTTCGTATTTGTATAAAATGCGAATGACAGGTAGGTGATTTATATATGGGGTACATGGACGAGCTAGCGAGCAAAGTAACCTTGGGACCTAGACTGGTTTTATTTTATTGTGACCCTTAAACCCTTTTTATGTCACATACATTTTAGGGACATATGTCTCCCTCTTTACATTTAGTTGTATAATTTGCTATTCGCGACTTTAGCGATGGTTATGTTATGAAACTTCTAGTTAGACCTTGTATGTTTGACACCTTCCAATTTGGATATCTTTATAACAGGTTATGGTTTTAAAAATTACAGGTTTTTACCCAAATGAACCTATTACAAACATATCCATGCAGTTTTTACCTAGAATTACGTGTTTACTTTTCCGCTATTTTTGAGGGTGTCACAGTTGGTATCAGAGCATATTTGCTCCCGACGCACGTTTGTGCACCCCAATATAAATAACTTGACCTTCAAATAATAAACTTGAGAGATGGGTAGGATGGGTAGATTTAGGATCTGATGTTGTAGTCTCTTTGTGTTTGCTCTTTGTTAGGTACTAACCTGTTTGTTGTTTGTCATTTAATAATTGTTGCGTTCTTGGATCAATGACCGTGAGCTTATCAATAGCTAATGGAGTTATTACCCTTATTATAAAAAAAAAAATTGAACTAAAGGTTTTGAAAATATTTTAATGTTTTTCACTGGTTTTAACGTCAATTAGTGTTAAAGCTTGTTATTGGAGACGTCTGATAATTAGTTTTATCATTTGTTGGTGTAAAAATGTATTTTTATGTCTTTGAATTGGAATATTGATGTTCTTGAGTGATCGCCAAGAGTATCTCCGTTCCATTGAAAGGACACTTATGTTTTACGAAGATCAAGATTTAGTGCATATTGCTGAGGATTGAAGATTTGTTCAACCTTTGAAGAATGCTTCTACTTCCTTGAAGATGTTTCTCGTTCTTTTTGTATCTCGCCTTATTCTTAATCTCTTGGTGCTTATCCTCCTTCTAAACTCCCTTCTGTTTTACTTTAAAAGCTACTCTTGTACTCCTAACTTGTTCTTTGTTCCTTGCTTACCCTTCCTTAACGCTTTTTTTGATAATACTATTTCTTTTGAGAAATGTTGACCTTGGTTGGAAATTATGACTTTTGAAGGGATTGTTTGTGCTTGACCCTTTCCTGGTTTTGAGAGGATTTGATGTTGGAAAGACTTAGGTAGTGTGATGAGACATACTTGATGATTCTTATACCTATAGATCCTTGATAAAGTGAGTACGTTGGATTGGTGGATTTTGTGTGTCAAGTGTGAGTTGCATTGGTTACTGAGGTTATGGAACATGGCATTGTTGTTTATGTTTGGGATACTAGTGCTTAGTACTTGACTTAAAATGGATGAAACTGAATGGTGGGTTTGAGGATATAGGATTGACTAAGTAAGTCGAGTTGTGATGGGCTTCCATAATCACTTTGGACATGAGAGTTTGATAATGTGTATGACCATATGAGAAAAGCTAATGGTGGGATTATTAGTTGGTTTTAGTGAGTGATATTGATTACTACTTGAGGTATGGTATGAGAGTGAGAGTAAGCTACATTATTGGGAAGTTTTAGCACTTGTTTTAATAACTAGAAAGGGGTATGGTTGACACCAATGGTTAGGTTAAAGAACATAGTTTCAATTTATAGTTTTATGAACTTTGAGGTGATAAAGTGTTGTTACAATTAGGACCTTGTTTCTTGGGAATTTGATGGTAAGTAAGTTTTAGGATGTCAAATTTGAAAGAATACTCCTTGGGATGTTGATGACCATAATGGATTGGTGATGTGATTTGGTATTAGTTGGCTCTTGAGAGTTCTTGAGTTGAGAGAGACTTAGTATTGAGAAGAATTTGTTAACCCTATAGTTGTATAGACCTTGAGGTCGCATTGAGTACTTGAGATGATGGGATGATGTCGTAGCTGAGTGTAGCTGAGTGTAGTTCCGCTTTTGGGAATCCTTGATAAGTAAAAGGATAGAGAAACTTGAGATCTTATTGATTTTTCAGATTTTGGGGTTGGTATGTTACTACCTTGTTTTGAAATGAGAACCTTGTAGAATATTTGAGGAACCTTCTCTTGGAGTTTAGAGCTTGGTATTGGGATTCTTGATTGAAGGTTTACTTTTTTTTTAGGAACCCATAGTTGTCACTAGTTGGATACGAATATAGCTTTGTTGGAAGCCTTGACCTTAGGCTTGTGAAAGTTGTTTCTGGATGTTTGAGGATTTGGAGCGATGAGATCACACTTATAGTGGAGTACCTTGTTTCAGGGAATAGATTAGGATGAGGTAACATAAGCGATTGAGGAAACCCTTGGGAGTGATGTGGTTATGAGTTTTGTTGTTAGGAAGTTTTCGGAACCGTTTTGAGTGATGTTGTTGTTTGAGATAAGAGTGTCTGGCGTTTCCTTGTTGTCTAATTTCCCTTCTTCCTTAATCATGAGCGTTACCTCTCATACCTCTCTTCCTTACTTCATCATACTCCTCTCATAAGTTTGATGTTGGTAACCTATGAAACTCCATCTTTGACACCCTTTTAGGTTCGACTTCAATTCTTATCCCTAGGAAGTTCATCATACCTCTTTTGTTGGTTAAGCTTGAACCCTCTTAGCATACTTGTATCTATGATGTCTAACTTACTTTCATTTCACACAATTTCTAAATATTTCAAACTACCATTTTTGGTTCGTTGCTAAAAATTTATGTTACCATTACAAAATTTTCCCTACTTGTAAAGATTTGGAAAATGAAAATTCGATCAAATTCTCTAATTGTTCTTTGAGTATAGACTTCTTTATCATGATTTTAATCGCTAAACCCGAGATTTCTTTAAATTTTATCCAATTTCTGTTAACTTTGATCTATTTATGACTTCTTTGTCAAAGTTTAATGTTACATTTTCAGGGATTTGACCCCCATTTGGGTTTAAAAGTGAAACCTTTATTTCTATTTTGGCTTTTTGCAAAAGAAAATTTGAGTAGATTACCTTTCTCTTATTTTGATTTTAACGTTGATCGGATGTTAGAACTCGTTATTAGAAACGTTTAGTAACTTGTTCTACGCTTGTCGGCGAATGATTTTTGTTTTAAATCTGTCTCTGACTTGGAAAGTTAGCGTTCTTGTGTGCATGACAAGAGCAATTCCGTTCCATGAATGAGACTTATATTTTTGAAAACTCTTCATTAATGTTTTTGAAGGTATTTTGATTTTTGATTTATACAAATGATTTGCCTTTTGACCTTATCTTTGATTTGGAATGTGATGTTCTTGAATGCGCAACGAGAACACTTCCGTTCCTTTGATGAGAATCTGTTACGATGAAAAATTTTATTTGAAACTTTGAAAGAATTTTAATTCTTACTATTTGCAACCTTTTAATATTTTGGGTTACCAATTTCAAAAATTCCAGTTTTATTTTCATAACCTTCCATTTCTACTTTCAAGTTTCGAGGACGAAACTTTTTAAAAGATGGGGTGATTGTAACACCCCGTATTTTATTAAGTTGGATAAAATTCTTTTAATTGCTATTTTGAATTTAATTACATCATTTAACGATTTATATATATATGCTTAGCTAATTAATTAATTTCATCATAATTCGATACGTTAATTTTAATAATCATTAATAAGTTTATTGAAGTTAGTTCGAGTTTATTTATTTAATAATTTCCGTTTCTTTACGAGTCCTTATGAAAGTTGTTTTAAGTGAACCCGAGATGGATTTTGGGAACAAAACCGTCCAATTAGCTATTTTGAGCTTATTTCAGTAAATTAGCAATTTTTATTAATTTCCGTTAGTTTTGTAAAAATCGCTAATAATTCCGATTCAAGCTGATATTGTATTATTTACGTTAACTAGCTGAGTTTATTTTATTTTCACTCACTAAATTTATTTATTATTGATTCCGTTTTATTACTGAAACTTCTACTAAAACCGATTTTATTAACTCGAGACGGATTTAGAAACTAGCGAAATTACTTAACGATGAAGAAACGTACGTATAATATATAGCAGGCAAGCAAGCTCGTCACTCATTCTTTTAATCTTTCACGACTCTTTTTCTTCTTCATCCTTCTCTGTTCTTCTTTCTTGTTCACTTTTTCAATTTTTGGTCCCAAACATTGATTTCGTCGCTTCGTTTCTCATCCGTTTTCAACTATTTTTTGTTCCATAGCGCTCCTCTCGTCGTTCTCGTCATTCCGATGTAAGTAACATTCATTTTCGTTATGTATTTCTACAAACCCAATTTATATTTTCACTTTATTTATTATAAGACGGTTGTATGTACTAAAATAGACGATGCAGTAGAAGATTTGTTAGTCTGTTTTATAGTTGAGACGGTGTATAATTATATATAGGGATCCTTATTGATGTTAATTAGTCGGTTGTATAGTTGAGACGGTGTACTTGATATGTGGAGATGATTGAGACGGTGTATACTGACCTCTAGGGATCATTTGGGATGCTAGCTAGTAAGTGGTATGTTTAAGACGGTGTATGCTGACATGTATGGATTGTTTTGGGTGCTAATTGTTGTCTTTTATATTTGAGACGGTGTATACTGACATGTAGGGTTTGTTTTGGGGCAGTTTGGGATGGATAAATGGTGCCTTTCGGGACTTTTTTTAGGGCGTAAGAGTAATCGATGTTGGACGGTTTCTGTGTATTTTTGGGACCGCTATAATGTGTTGAGTATCTTTGTTTCGTGGGGTGATGAGGGACTATTTTAGGACTGTTTTGAGGTCACTTTGTGCAGGTTTTTCAGAGTTGTTCATGGACTGTGGTGGGGTTGTTTTGGGATGTTCTGTTGCAAGGTTTTGGGACTATTTTAACGTGATTGAGTGGGCTGATTTTAGAACAGTCAAGCATGGGTTTTAGTGGTGAGATGGGTAGTTGTTTAGGTGGAGTGTTGGAGACAATGTGGCCTAGCGTGGCCTGGGTTTGCGTAGCTTAACAAAGGGCCGCCGTGGCCTAGCTAAGTCACGAGTTTGAGGCCATGTGTAGTTGGTGGTTAGTAGGGTTTGAGGTTGTCATAATAACTTTTGGGCCGTGTCTATAAATTGTTTTGACGCTAATTTGGTATATTTAAAATATAATTAAATTAATTTCCACCTCTTATTTTATATAAAGATAATTCGTTAATATCGTCCTTTCACATAATTATTTTAGGTGGCTCATGTGTGGTTGAAGATGAAGAGTAATTTTGGGTTTTAGAAGCTTTCTCAAGTTTATTGCTTGTCTCTTTGCTAGCTTAAGGTAACTATTCCGACTTACTCGACGAATTAATGTCACATTAGTAGTTGGTGTGGTGCTTGTTGTTTGTTAAGTGTTTAGGTGATTGATAATGTGTTACTTTCGTTTTTCACATGATAGAAATTGGAAATAGCATGAGAATAATATTGCGATAAAATTTGTGATTTGGGCCAAAGTAGGCCATGACTCTGAGCTGGGCCAGATTGACCGAACGAGTTTGGTCAAACTAGGTTTAAACCGGTCAGCCTCGATTTGACCGACGACCCGTCGCGGGACTCGGGTCGAGGGTTTGTCTTTGAGGTGAGATTGGATGTTTTATGTTATGCCTTGATATTTGTTATTATCATTTCACATGTTGGTTGTTGGATGAATTGGTTGCCTTATACTTGAGTCTTCTTGCCTTGTTGCCATTTTAGCTTGTTCTCATGAATTATGAGATTAACGGTTAGCTGGAGTTTGGATTATTATTGATATTGAGGATATTGTTGGATTGTCTGCTGAATAGACATTTATATAGCCTTTCACATGATAGAATGTTAGCATTTATGTGGGTAAGTTGGACTCTTTGCCCTCTTATGGTTAAGTGGGTGTCCTTTTTGTCTTGTGTGGTGTGGGCTAAAATATTCAAGCTGGGACCTAGATTGGTTTTATTTAGGTCCTAGGTGAGTATTTCGGCCTTCATCATAGATAGGTCTTTATAGTCTTTGACGAGTATATGTTCACTGCTTAATAGCCTTTGTGTTCCTGACTTGGTGGGTTTATATCCAAGTTGGGGCATGACCTCGTTACTTATTTTGAGAGTAAGTGGTCAGCTTAAGTACTAGCCAACCCTTTGGTGGACTCCTTAGGGTACTCACTTTGTTTTAAAAAAAATTGTGGGTCTTGGGTGCGGTGGTGTGTATCCGCATGTCTAGGTCTGCGCAGATTTAGGACTAGGGTTGTGTTGTGTCTTGGCCATGTTTTGATAGAACCTCTGAGCCAAGATACCGGTTCGATTACCTTCCCTACCTCGTGGTATAGACTCGAGTTACAGAGTGACTATTGACGGTGCTAAGAAATTATGCCTGTCTTTGATATATTGCCCTTTCTTGTTTGATGATTCTATGAATCATAGAAGGTGAGATGCAAGCCGGCTATGGTTGATAGAGTTTGGATTCCTGGATGTTATGTGATTCACATGATAGTGTAGTATGAGTCGGTCTAGTATTCACATGCTAGGACTATGTGTTGTTATATTGTTGTACGCATGATAAGCACGATTGTCTAGCATCTATATGCTAAGGCAATGTGTTATTCATATTCATATTCTTATGTTTACATGTTATATTAATTATGACATTTCGTGGCTGGGAGAACTCGGAGTTACTCCCCACTGACTGTGGCCTTCGTATTTGTATAAAATGCGAATGACAGGTAGGTGATGCATATATGGGGTACATGGACGAGCTAGCGAGCAAAGTAACCTTGGGACCTAGACTGGTTTTATTTTATTGTGACCCTTAAACCCTTTTTATGTCACATACATTTTAGGGACATATGTCTCCCTCTTTACATTTAGTTGTATAATTTGCTATTCGCGACTTTAGCGATGGTTATGTTATGAAACTTCTAGTTAGACCTTGTATGTTTGACACCTTCCAATTTGGATATCTTACAGGTTTTTACCCAAATGAACCTATTACAAACATATCCATGCAGTTTTTACCTAGAATTACGTGTTTACTTTTCCGCTATTTTTGAGGGTGTCACATTCTTCACCAAAATGAAATGTGGCAATTCCTAACATGATTTATCTTGATCAACATCTTCATGTCATTCTATGCATTTAGGTACTCTAAACCTCTATTTACTTTAAAGAGACCATCACTGTAATATTACGGTTTTATGAGCCTATGGGTACTCTATCGAGTGGGCCTTACTCTGTCGAGTAAGTGTGTTTTTTTTTTTAAAACAGTGTTCTGTCTGTAGGGTACTCGATCGAGTAGCCTTGGTACTCGATCGAGTACGTCAGTTACTCGATCGAGTAGCTCGGTTTACGGGTGATGTTTTGTCGGGTTTTGTTAATAATGCGAATAAGTATATATAACTTTCCGTCATCTTCACTAAAAACTTTTATTAAACCTAATATACTCAAGAGAGATTTCAATCTACATTCTTCGCATCCTTCGCATTGTTGACAAATCCCGGAGCTTTAGAGGTCGGATTCCATCGTTCTTTACATCTTTGTGATCCTTGCGTCGAGGGTAAGATCTACGTACCGATTTTATAGTATTTCATTTAGTTTGTTTAAACCCTAATTTGGGGGTTTGAGGGTTTTGTTAGTTTTTATGATTGTTAGTAATTATGTAATCATTTGTTAAGAGGAGGATTCGTAGAAGAGGAATTTTGATACAGCTGTTGAGACCGTCTAATTGTATTGCATTCCAGGTAGGGTTTCAGTACTCAGTATTAGTCACATGATGTGTTGGTTGTGATTTGTGATAGTTGAATATTATCATACTCGTATTGTGACGGTTGTTGGATGTGGTTGTTGTTAGTTGTTGTGATTGATTATATCTGTCTGTGTTCTAAGGGGTGCGTCCTTGGCTGAGTGGAGTCACTTGCGGGGGTGGCTTCACGCCCATGATCCGCCTTCTGTGGAACCCGCCACATAAGGGATGTGCACATTAATGGATTTGGGTTTATCGCTCAATGGAGATGAGCGGGGCTTAGGTAGGCACGGCTGTGGTCCCCCACTGGCGGCGAGGAGTAACCTATTGCGATGGGTACTCTGGAAGGGCTACACATTTTAGTGTGTAGTCAGTATTGTGGAGTTGGAGATGGAGTTAGAGGGTGTGTGTGTGACGATTAAGCTGTGTTGCTTTTGTACTGTTTGAGTTTATATTAATCGTGTGATTAGTACTGACCCTGTTTAATTGTTTTGAAAACTGTGGTGATCCATTCGGGGATGGTGAGCAGTTGTTGAGCAGGTATGAGTGGAGACATATGGGCTAGCTGCGATGTGTCGCCACCAGATGATAGAGTCTTCCGCTGTAGTTTTGAGTAGTTGTTAGACAGTTGGTTTGAGAACATGTAATCTGTACTTTGGCAGTTTTGTTTTTGGATTGTATTAATTCACTTAAACTTTATACTATTTAAATGTTGTTTCTTTATTATCTTTTGATTGTCATTGCCTCGGAAAACCGAGATGGTGACATCTTTATACCTGAGTGGTCCTGGTAAAGCACTTGGAGTATGGGGGTGTCACAAAGTGGTATCAAAGCGACGATCCTGAAACCTGTAACTAATGAATCTAATGAACATAGGGAGTCAAATAAAATGAACCCGGGGTAAAGGTTGTAGGAGCTAATGCAAAGGCTTGGGAGACGTCCTAAAGTCGCGAACTCGCCCTGCAATTTTGAACCGGTCACATGGGGGGTATATGTCAAGGTCGTATGTGATGTCTTTTGGTCTGTATGTGTACGTAACAATGTATGTTGTGAATCATTGGATGTTGGGAGTGGAGGATTGAAATTGTGGTTGAAAGTTGAAGAGGTGTGTTTATATGTTGAATTGAATAAAGAAGCATGTTGGTTTTTTATAATGTGGGACTTGATAACATGAAGTAGATTGTTTTGTTGGATATATGAGGAATTGCGTATATTTGCATGCGTAGTTATAATTATAATGTTGAGATAATAAAGATTTCAGAGTACGTTGGGGTATGTGAGATAACATGTGGGTTGTATGTACGAGACAACATGACTCGATCGAGTGGCGGGCACTCGAACGAGTAGGTGAGGTACTCGATCGAGTGGGTCTTACTCGATCGAGTGGATAGTTTGACGTTTTTATGGTCGGAACTGTGATTTTGGGTACTCGATCGAGTACATAGGGGCACTCGATCGAGTAGGGGTCACACGATCGAGTGTCATGTCAGCTCGGTCGAGTTGGTTAGAGATCAGAAGGTCTGTTTGGGGTCTAGAGTCGGGGTACTCGATCGAGTACGTTGGGCACTCGATCGAGTAGCCTCAGCTCGATCGAGTGGGTTTTTGCACTCAATCGAGTGGGGTCTGTGCAGACTGTTTTCGTCTTTTGGGCTGTAGTATGTATGTTTATGTCTACCCTTTTCTTATATAGTGTCAAGATGCAGCCGAAGAAAACCGCCCTGTATGTGAGAGCTGAGAACATGAGTACAGAGGATATCGTTAAGATGTTGGAGCATCAAGATGCTCTTACCAAGGCCCTAAAGAGAGTGGGGAAAGATAAAGAGGTTGATCACTCAAAGATCAGTCTCTACATAGCGAGCTTTAACCCGAAAAAGTACAAGGGGACAGGAGAGCGGATGCTTTTAGACAATTGGCACCGTGAGATGGAGAACATTCTGGAATTAGTGCATTGTCCTGATGAGTTGAAGATAGAACAAGCTGCGTTCTACTTAAGGGAAGCGGCTGGTGAGTGGTGGGATAAGGTGAAGTTTGGTGCTAGGGAGATGTATGCGAAGTAGGGTCTGCCTGCTATACCTTAGGAAGAGTTCCAGAGGGCTATGAGGAGAGAGTTTGTACCTAAGCATGTGAGGAGTAAGCTGAGGGAGGAGTTTGATGGGTTCAAGATGACATCTGATATGTCAGTGGCTGAGTATTATCGGACGTTCAATGAGAAGTCTAGGTAGGCTGAGGTTATGGGTTTGAGTGATGAGAACCTAGCTCTGAGGTTTGAGAAGGGTTTGACCCCCAGGATAATGGAGATGTTACCCGTGGGAATCCTTACAGATGTTAAGGAAGCTTATGAGAGGGCTGGGAGAGCTGAGAGGTTAGTAGAGATGGGCCGGGAGAGAGGAGGTGAGAAAACGAAGGCTGACAGAGAGGGTGGTGGCCAATCTAATTACAAGAAAGGCAACCACAATCAGGCTAGAGCGTTTTCATCTGGCTCGGGGTTCAGTGCTGGAGCTTCCTTTGGGCGTCGCCGTGGGAGTGGTAATGGTAGTTGGGGAATGACCTGTTTTGGCTGTGGCGGTGTAGGCCACAAGAGACATGAGTGTACGAGTGTATCGGAAGCTTTTCAGAGATCGGCTCAGGGGAGGTATCTCAGGGTCCGGCACAGAGTTATGCGAGCAACAGACCAGCTGGGTCATGGAACAACCGGGGAGGTCAGAGCAGCCATGGTGGAGGTAACCGCAATGGCGGTAATTCTTATCAGAAACCAGCTACGAACAACAACAACAATTAGGGGTCAGGTGCTAAGCCGACTACATCAGCTAGTACTGTCCAGGGAGGTGGACAGAAGACCAGTGGAAAGTTGTTTATGATGGAAAAGAAAGTAGCTGAGGACGACGCACATGTTATCACTGGTACCTTTCTTGTTAACGGTATTCATACCTTTGTTTTGTTTGATTCGGGGGCGTCTCAGTCGTTTGTATCTTCCAGGCATGTTAAACGTTTGGGTCTGACTGTATATGAGTCTGTAAGTGAGAAAGTTTTTATACCTTCGGTGAGCCTGTATCATGTGGGAGGTTGTATAGGGATGTATCTATGATAGTTGGGCAAGTTGATCTACCTGTAGACTTGCTAGAATTCCCTTTAGAAGGTTTTGAGATGATAGTCAGGATGGATTGGTTAGGAAAGTACAAAGCTAAGATAGACTGTCATCAAAAGAAAGTGTCTTTGAGAGGTCCTATGGGTGTTAGTGTGTCTTATCGTGGGTTTGTTGGCAAACCCAAAGTTAAGTTGATTGCAGCTGTGACCTTGAAGTCCTATCTGAGGAAGGGGTGCCCGTTGATCTTGTGCCATGTGAGAGATGACCGGATAGAGAGTCCGACAGTTGATCAGATACCAGTTGTGGGTGAGTTTTCATATGTCTTTCCATAGGATATTCCGGGGTTGCCACCGAAGAGGGAGATAGATTTCAGTGTTGAACTGAAACCGGGGACGTGGCCAATCTCTAAGGCACCGTACCGGATGGGTCCTAAGGAGTTGGAGGAGCTCAGGAAGCAGTTACATGATCTGATAGAGAAGGGATACATTAGACCTAGTGTATCACCGTGGGGAGCACCAGTTCTTTTTGTGAAAAAGAAAGATGGGAGCTTGAGGTTTTGCATAGATTACAGAGAGATGAACCGGGTGACGGTGAAGAACAAGTATTCTTTGCCAAGGATAGATGACCTGTTGGATAAGTTGAGTGGTGCATCAGTCTTTTCCAAGATTGATTTGAGGTCGGGGTACCATCAGGTGAAGATTAGAGAGGTGGACATACCAAAGACAACTTTCACGTCGAGGTATGGCCATTATGAGTATATGGTGAGGCCTTTTGGGTTATCTAATGCGCCGGCTGTGTTTATGGATTTGATTAACAGAATCTTCAATCGTTTTTTGGACAAGTTTGTGGTGGTTTTCATTGATGACATCTTAGTCTACTCCAAGAATAAGGAGGAACATGAGGAGCATTTGAGGATTGTGTTGCAGACCATGAGGGAGCACGAGTTATATGCAAAGTTGTCCAAGTGTGAGTTCTGGTTAGAGAGAGTTACTTTTCTGGGGCATGTGATCTCTAAGGATGGGGTAGATGTGGATCCCGCAAAGATTGAGGCAGTGACCAAGTGGGAAGCACCAAAGAATGTTGCTGAGATCAGGAGTTTCTTGGGTTTAGCTGGATATTATAGACAGTTCGTGAAGAATTTCTCCAAAATTGCTAGACCTATGACATCTTTGATGAGGAAAGAGAACAGGTTCCGTTGGGATGAGAGTTGTGAGACGGCGTTCCAAACATTAAAGGAGCGTTTGACCACAGCTCCAATCTTAGCATTGCCTGAAGGGAGTGATAACTTTGAGGTTTATACAGATGCCTCAAAGAATGGGTTGGGATGTGTGTTGATGCAGAACGGTAAAGTGATTGCCTCTGCTTCTAGGCAATTGAAGCCTTATGAGGAGAATTATCCTGCACACGATCTAGAGTTGGGTGCAGTGGTGTTTGCTCTCAAGATTTGGAACCATTACCTTAATGGGGCGACCTTTAAGGTATTTTCAATTCATAAGAGTCTCAAGTACATCTTCACTCAAAAGGAGTTGAACATGAGACGGAGGAGGTGGATGGAGTTGATTGGCGATTATGACATGGATATTATCTACCATGAAGGAAAAGCCAATGTTGTTGCAGATGCTTTGAGCAGGAAGAGTGTACATTCTTTGTGTACAGCTATATCTTTAATGTGATTGAGAGATGAGGTTGGTAGGTTTGGGATACATATGATGCAGAGAGGGGATGCCATGGGTGATTTGACAGTGCAGCCTGATCCTTATGATGATATTCGAGGTAAACAAGTGTTAGATCCTAAGATGGTGGAATGGAGAGCTAGAGAAGAGAAAGGGACAATGTTTAGATTCTCTATTCATTCAAATGGTAGTTTGAGGTTTGATGGGAGGTGGTGTGTCCCCAATGATAAGGAGCTGAAAAAGATAATCATAATAGAGGCACATTGTACACCATATTCAGTACATCCAGGTGGTGACAAATTATACAAAGATTTAAAGAACACGTTCTGGTGGCCTGGGATGAAGAAATAGACAGCTGAGTTTGTGGCTCGTTGTTTGACATGCCAGAGAGTTAAAGGGGAACAGCGAGGACCACAAGGTAAGATTCAGTCTTTAGATGTACCTGAGTGGAAGTGGGAATCCATTTCTATGGATATTATCGTGGGTTTACTAAAGAGTCGGCAGAGTAATAACATGATATGGGTTATAGTGGATCGACTGACCAAGTCAGCTCATTTCGTGCCAATGAAAGATACATGGACTAAGGCACAATTAGCTATGGCTTATCGGAAGCATGTGTTAAGATTGCATGGAGTGCCTAAGGACATAGTATCTGACAGAGATGCAGATTTATCTCTAGGTTTGGGAAAGAGTTGCAGGAATTTTTTAGAACGACATTGAAGATGAGTACAGCATTTCATCCTGTGACAGACGGTCAGACTGAAAGAACAATAAAGACTCTTGAGGATATGTTACGAGCTTGTGTGATTGATTTTGATGATAGCTGGGAACAGAGATTAGATTTGATTGAGTTTTCTTACAACAACAGCTATCACACCAGTATTGGCATGGCACCGTTTGAGGCTTTATATGGGAGGAGATGTAGAAGTCCGATTTGTTAGGACGACAGTGTTGAGGCAGTGGTTCTAGGACCAGAGATGGTACATGAGATGGTTTAGCAGATTAAGATGATCAGGGAAAGGATGAGAGCGGCTCAGGATTAGGCAAAAGAGTTATGCAGATCTACATCGCCGGGATATAGAGTTTTAGGTTGGGGACAAGGTTCTTCTGAAAGTGTCTCCTATGCGTGGGGTTATGAGATTTGGGAAGAAAGGCAAGCTGAGTCAGAAGTTCATAGGACCTTATGAGATCTTAGACCGGGTTGGAGAGGTTGCTTACCGTTTGGCTTTACCGGCTGCGTTGGAGAGAGTGCATAATGTGTTTCATGTATCTCAGCTGCGGCAGTATGTGACTGATCCGTCAAATGTGTTAGAGGCACAGAGCATAGAGCTAGATGAGTCCTTGTCTTACCTTGAGATGCCTAAGCAGATTCTTAATCGGAAAGTTAGGAAGACTAGGACTGGTGAGACGGTTTTGCTTAAGATCCTTTTGTCTAATCATGAGGTAGAGGAAGCTACATGGGAGGCAGAGGAGTCCATGACAGAGCGCTATCCGTTCCTTTTTTATCAGGTATGTATGGTTACGGGGACGTAACCTTGTTTCTTTTAGGGGGGTAGGAGATGATCGCGAAGACTTTTTGCATCTTTCTGTGTTGTGTCGGTATAGTTGGTAGTGATTTGAGTCGGGTTGAGTTTGGTTGGTAGTATGTTTTTATGTTGAGTTTTGTTTTGGTTGTTGTGTCGGGAGTGTAGTAGTATGTATTTTCTTTGTTGTGGTTTGAACTTCCGGGACGAAGTTCTTTTTAAGAAGGGAAAACTGTAATACTACGGTTTTATGAGCCTCTGGGTACTCTATCGAGTGGGCCTTACTCTGTCGAGTAAGGGTGTTTTGTTTTTTAAAATAGTGTTCTGTCTGTAGGGTACTCGATCTAGTAGCCTAGGTACTCAATCGAGTAGGGGACACTCGATCGAGTACGTCAGTTGATCGATCGAGTAGCTCGGTTTACGGGTGATGTTTTGTCGGGTTTTGTTAATAATGCGAATAAGTATATATAACTTTTCGTCATCTTCACTAAACACTTTTATTAAACCTAATACACTCAAGAGAGATTTCAATCTACGTTCTTCGCATCCTTCGCATTATTGATAAATCTCGGAGCTTTAGAGGTCGGATTCCATCGTTCTTTACATCTTTGTGATCCTTGCGTCGAGGGTAAGATCTACCTACCGATTTTATAGTATTTCATTTAGTTTGTTTAAGCCCTAATTTGGGGGTTTGGGGGTTTTGTTAGTTTTTATGATTGTTAGTAATTATGTGATCATATGTTAGGAGGAGGATTCGTAGAAAAGGAATTTTGATACACCTGTTGAGACCGTCTGATTGTATTGCATTCCAGGTAGGGTTTCCCTACACAGTATTAGTCACATGATGTGTTGGTTGTGATTTGTGATTGTTGAATATTATCATACTCGTATTGTGACGGTTGTTAGATGTGGTTGCGGTTAGTTGTTGTGATTGATTATATCTGTCTGTGTTTTTCGGGGTCCGTCACTGGCTGAGTGGAATCACTTGCGGGAGTGGCTTCACGCCCAAGATTCGCCTTCTGTGGAACCCGCCACATAAGGCATGTGAACATTAATGGATTTGGGTTTATCACTCAATGGAGATGAGCGGGGCTTAAGTGGGAACGGCTGCGGTCCCCCACTGGTGGCGAGGAGTAACCTGTTGCGATGGGTACTCTGGCAGCGCTACACACTTTAGTGTGTAGTCAGTATTGTGGAGTTGGAGATGGAGTTCGGGGTGTGCGTGTGACAATTGAGCTGTGTTGCTTTTTTACTAATTGAGTTTATATTAATCGTGTGATTAGTACTGACTTCGTTTAATTGTTTTGAAAACTGTGGTGATCCATTCGGGGATGGTGAGCAGTTGTTGAGCAGGTATGAGTCGAGACATATGAGCTAGCTGGGATGTGTCGCCACCAGATGATAGAGTCTTCCAATGTTGTTTTGAGTTGTTGTTAGACAGTTGGTTTGAGAACATGTAATCTGTACTTTGGCAGTTTGGTTTTTGGATTATATTAATTCACTTAAACTTTATACTATTTAAATGTTGTTTCTTTATTGTCTTTTGATTATCATTGCCTCGGGAAACCGAGATGGTGACATCTTTATACCTGAGTGGTCCTGGTAAGGCACTTGGAGTATTGGGGTGTCACAATCACCTTAAAGTAAATCTACTCTTGAGATTGTAATGTTATGGCTATTATGCAACAAAGTCGTTTTGGGACTACTCGCAATTGATCATTCAATAGGTCATAATTCCATTACTTTCAAAAAGTAACATATTAACAAAAAGACATGTGTACTTTACTCCCACTCTATCTCAATAGATTATAGTTCCATTACTTTCAAAAAGTGACACATTAACTATAAAACATGTTTGTGATGATCTACTCCCACTCTACCTCTTAGAAATACTTATATCTTCTTAAGAGATAGCCTTGTGAGTCACAAACATATGTGGTGAAGTAATACAAGTTCGTCTACACTAGCATGTTAGCTCATAAATAGACCGGCTTTACTATGGCAGTTTGATTCATGTAATATGTAAGTCCTATCCATGTCATTTGTTAAATAGACTTGCTATTTTAGGTATCTCCAGGCTGACCCTCCAGATTAAATAAAATCCCCAAAAGTGAGTTCAACATCTCAATCCGACTCATATTAATTTGATCTTATGGGTAGTGACACGAGGTCATAATCCATATATAATAAATCAAATTCATTACTTAGATCTTTGCCACCTACGATCGGATCGTAACGCTTTTATTCTCTTGTACAATTGGTTCTCTAGTTAATTTAGAAATTCTTTAAATTTCTCAAATGCTTCACTTTTATATTTGATTAAGTAAACATACCCATATCTACTTAAATCATCGGTAAAAGTGACAAAGTAGTCATAATTTCCCCTTGTGGTGATGCTCATTGGACCACATACATCGGCATGTATTAGTCCCAACAAATCACTTGCTCGTGTCCCTTTACCACTAAACGGGGGACACGAATCATTCTTCCAATGAGACAAGATTCGTATACTCCATATGATTGAAAAACCAAATGGCCCAATAATTCCTGTCGACACTAGCCTTATGATGTGTTTCTCATTTATATGACCTAATCGATAAAGGTTATTGAATCATAAAATATATATGTTTATGTTTTGATGATGTCAAGAGTGTTTTATATTTTATATACTCGTTATGCGTAATTGTTTGTTTAGTCTTTTAGATTAGACTTATTCATTACAAGCAATTAAGAAGATTTGTGATGGAAGTATATCGTGATCATGCCTCAATCAAAGATCAAGATTATGAAAGAATTGTTCAAGCATTATGAGAAGACGAAGTCCGTAAAGAATAATCAAGCTTGGATGATGAAGTAGCCTATGCTCGAAGATCTCCTATGAAGATTAGAATAGTATAGGGGATTATCTCGTAATGATAACTAATGGTGAATTTCTTATACTGGTAAAGTTATTGCTTGGCAGCTATAACATTACTAGTAAAAGAGCTCAATGTTATAGCTCTTCAATTATAACATTGAGATGCTGAGTTTAAACTACATGACTTCAAATGTTTTCAAAATTGTTTTTGAAAAATGGTTTTGTGACTTTTAAATGTTCTAGTAAAATTATTTATTTAATAAGCCTGGTTTAATGCGGAGTATGGTTTTTTTATTAAACATATAATTAGTAATCGTATTGGATCAACTTATGAGTTGAGACATATTACTAATTAGGGTTTTAATATAGCATACTCATAAACCCTAAAAATCTATACCTAATTTCGAGCTACGGTTGACACAAAAAACTAGGTTTATGGGTTGTTGTTGTTTCGTGAAACTTAAGGTATAAAAGAATATTTTTGATAAGATCTTATTCTCTAGAATTATCTTATTATATTTTTTATATTTAACTTGATATGGTGATTTATGATAAAGATATTTTATTATGGAAATATTATCATATCTTAAGATTTATGGAAAAGATAATATAAGGGTAATTTATATTCTATCTTTTGGAATATCCTTTATTATCTCTTAGGGTTTGAAAGAATGAAATATTAAAAGATATGAATTGTTTACATATCTTTATTTCGGCCATTAGGCCTTTTCGACTAAATCGTGAGGCATGCTTCATTCTGAATGAAATGTAGATTCATATACATACTAACATACTCATATATGTCTAAATAATTTGTCATAAAATTAAAACGGATTTTATGCATGCAAACAAATAATATAATAGAGGAGAAATCATGTTCTTACATTGAAGATTTCGGTTATATTGGGCACAAGAGAGATCACCTTTCTCTCTTGTTCTTGAGCTTTCCCTTATGGATGAACAAGATCTAAGTATAAGATCTCTCCCTAAGCTTTATACCCAAGGCTTCTCTTAATTTAATTAATATTACAAATACTAGTATAATATTAATCAAGGTAGAAAATTTAACCAAAATATTTATAAAACACTTATACATTTCGGTTTTTGGGAAGGAAGAAGATGGGAGTTTTTATCTCACTAAAACTCTTATTTTAGATTGTGTAAAAGAATGAATGAATAATGACATTTCATTATAGTATATGAGGTAAAATTAAGAGGAAAAACAATTAGTTTTTTCACTCTTAAAAACCGGACCAAGGAGAGAGGGAGGAGAGCCAATGCATGGAAAAATTGTTCTTCACAATGAACAATAGGCATGCATGGCTAGTGACTAGTGTAATCATCATGTCTTCCACTAATTACAATCAACATATAATTAGCTCAACAACCCTCTAATTTTCGGCCCACTTTATAATATGGATTCCATATTATTTTTGTCAATTGTCAATATGTCACATGTCATATGTGATATAAATTTGTTATGCATTTTTAACATATTAAAAATCAACGTATTAATAAAAATACGTCACATACAAAAATCGACTTAGTAATTTCATAATTACTTGTACCAAAATATTTTACCATTTATAAATTACAACCGATTGTATTTATAACAATTCATTCAAATTTAATTGTTACATTAAAAAATTATTTCATCTGAGTAATGATACAATTCAATTACTCGGACATATCTCATTTAATCACATTTCAATTTGATACGTAAATTTTACTTCCAAAATCGTCCGTCAATTTTCAAGTAATTTAATTAACTCGCAACATTATACGATTAATTAAATAATCAATTAAGAGTATTGCCCTTTAGGTATGACCTAGGGGGTCAATGATCACCACCGTCACACGACGATAATGTCAAACTCTAGTCACCAATCATTACCGATATATGTTGACCATTGACAAGAATAATATTACTTCCCAATTGTATTCTTTATAATGAGATTTAAACATGTGATCATCATGATCAATAGTCGTGATCGCATTATTGTCGGAGGACACATATTCCAACAATCTCCCACTTGTCCTCGACAAGTGTGCGTCACCAATTCTCTTGTCCTATTACTATCTCCCACTCAATGCAAGGTGTCTTTCGGGTCGTACTTGCAAGTGATCATATCGAGAGTGGTTTCCTCGATCTGGAGAATAACTGATTGACCGGATTTATCCACTCTGGATACCTTCCGAGCGTGGCCACGCATTTCCAGTTCATTACTCCTCGAGTGGCCCTGAGATATTGTTTTAACCCTGACAAGGGGATGGACAATTCCTATCGCACTCATTCCCTTCGACTAGTCACAGCCATCATAACCCAAAATATGCCCATTTGACCCCATTTACGAAGGTCGTAGTAACACAAATCAAAGTTAATCTGAAACTGTGCCATCTTAGGTGAATAGTCTTTAGTCAAAAGAATCGACTCATTAGAATACTATAGCAGCTCTCGCCACGACCAGGCTATATAAATTTGCCAGAACTCTATAAGCGGTCATTAGGCCCGACAAAACGTTCCTAACATGCGCTATGTGATCGACTAGTCATCTCACATGACTCTATGGCACTTGAACTTGCCATCAATCGCATCACACTCTAGTCACTTCGAGACGTCACCTCATACAAGTGACTATGGGCGAATACCATGCTAATCCGTGTTCACTTTAACGGGGTTCAATTGTCTCTACAACCCGTTTGGATGTAACAAGGTATAATAAAAGAGTTTTAAAGTAAAACTCAAACGACAAATGCGATTATCACATGTGAATAGTCAATGCTTGATTACTATTTCATGTTCTATAATCTAATTTGATCTTGTATGTAGTTGTTCATTTCAGTTCAATTGAAATGACATGTCTCATCATGTTTAGCCTATGAGAAGGCTTTGGTTAGTAGGTTTTATCAACTTCTTGTACCTTACTCAACCTTACTACATATTCGTTTTCCTTTGTGATGTATACATTTGCATTACAAAACTTTCTGAGTACGTGTCGAGATCCAATCAAGACATAGGTCCTCTAGCCTAAGAATAGCTCCCACTGTTTTCACAGTGTGCGGGACCCATCCCTCTTGCACATCCCATGATTGCAAGTGTACTCAATTTCCGTTATAAATATCTCTCATTGTTCTTTATTGCCTAGAACGATTCTAGAAAATCTACTTCTTAATTAACATTGCCACAATGGTATCTTAACCATCCTAGTGTGTTTTGATTATGGTTTTGTCGGAAACCATGCGCAATCTCAATTGTCAATTGTCACTTGTGTAACACCCTTACACAATATTGCATCATAAACACTTTGCTTTACTTCCTTAATGCTTCTGTATGCATTTAAGGGTAATCTTTATGACTTACTTGGTAAAGATTACTTAAATTCGATTTTGAAAACAATTCATCATACTCAAAGTATATGAAGTGTTATACATCATTACACATTTAATTGATCCGGCAGCGGAAGCAAATGGAATCAATCAAATATGTTCAATTTAATTGGACTAGTCATGAATCTTATCAACATAAGACTTCTTACTGACGCTAATATCATGTGGATTTATCTGCATAAATCTAGATATTAAAGATGTATTATATTACTCCAAAAGTCTTAAATCATTCTCGATGATCAATATGTCATCCACATATCGGACTAATTAAAATTTCCGTAACTCCCACTAAACTCCACGTATAAACACAACTTCTCGACTTATCTTGAAGTGTTTTATCACATGATCCAAAAATGTTGATTCCAACTCATTGATGTCCTACTTAAGATCCTCTCTTAAGTTTCACATTATCTTAGGATTGCAAGAATCTTCAAAACTCAAGACATGTATTGAATACATTCCTACTAATTGAAGAAGTGGGTTTTAGATTCACTCGCTATGTATTTCATAATAATGAAACACAATCCCTAAGAAGATCCAAATAGACTTAAGCATTTCAATTGGTGCAAAACCCTTTGCAACCAAGCAAACCTTGAAATCTCTCTTTATTAGTGCAAAACCCTTAGCAACTAATCAAGCCTTTTTATTTCGGATTTTCATGGCTCTAAGCCTTGTATTGAGTTGTGACTTAAACACTCTTATGTAAGTCATATGTTCATTACTTTCCAGAAGTAATCAATCTTGAATCAAACAATTTCTTTGTAAGTTATAAGCTCTTTACTTTCTTAAAAGTAACATGAATTCATCATTTTTAACAAGTGACGAATTTTAACCTCCTAGGTTTTGAAGAAACAATGTCTTACACAAAACGTCTCATGTAGCCAAGAAAGACCAGTTTCTTGCGACAACGTTTTACACAAAACATCTCACGTAGCCAAGAAAGACCAGTTTCTTGCGACAACATAACATCTTTGTGGCTCTTTGAATAATTTCTCCCACTATGTCTTCTAAAAATAAACTTGTATTTTAGAAAGACAGCTTCATGAGCCGCAAACCCGTCGTACTCGTGAAAATTGAAAGGGAAAAATGAACATTTGTTTCTTGTGAAAACTTACAACCATGGTACCCTTACCATTTCATATCTCATATGATTCGATTTAGTGGAAAAATTAATTTAGACAAAAATGATAAAATCCCCAAAAGGATCAAGTAACTCAAAGTAACTTGATTGAAATCCAAACCATATCGAATAGCGTTTGATTTCTTATCTAATCACACATTATTTCATAATGCGTGCTAAGAGAGATTAACTTGTGATACTATATCACATTTCCTTTGGCTTATATCAAAGTCTTCACTTTGATAATCCCATCACGACTAAATCGTGATTCCTTGAACTCTTTGAAATTCTTCAAAGATTTCTCCTTTTACCTTATTAAGTGAACATATTAGCGTCAACTTAAATCGTCGGTAAAAGAAAATGATCAACCTATTTTGGATCGATGATATACAACCTCGATTTCCTTTTCAACCAAAAGGCACGAGACATCTTGTTTTGAATACAAGATACGCATATACCATTAACAATCTAATGGTTTCAAGAGTACTCGATAACTCTTTGCGTTCATCATTCCAAAATTTTAAGGTTTAATCTTGGGTTACCAATTTGAGTCTTGTATCATCTTCATGATATATCGTTCTAGTTTGGTTTAGAATATTATCACCTTGATAATGGGCTAGCCATATATCAAATCGTGGTGTAAAGGGTCACAAAACTGAAACCTCTTTTGTATCGTAACAAGTTTGTATTCTAATTTAGAGTTTATGTACTTAATAGTCACAATTAAGCATAACTCCAAACCCAAAACTAGATTTAGTACACAATGACTCTATCTCTCAACTTCATTGTTGCTAGTCGTCATATTCTATTCATCCTATGTATCCAACACAATGATGAAAACCTCCACTGGTTTCTAATATTGACGAAGTAGTATTAGCAAAATTTTATGTTTAATCAAATAAACATTTAAAGAAGAAGGTCCCATTAGATGTCCCACAACTAACTTGTTGATTCTTCAATAATTTGGGGTAGTTTCCTTTCTCGTGTCCAACATTTAAGACAATGGAAACTATATCGGTCGGGATTGATAGGTTTAGTATCGTCATTCTCAACAACTTTACCTTTAACATTACCTAGTATCAATTCCATTATTCTCTTTACTTCTTGAACCTCGTCCTCATCTTAACGGTTTAAGAGAATGCTCCCACTCATTTCAATGAGTCTTTGCTTTGAGAAGCAAAATTGAATTCATGAAGATTACTCTTCATTTGTTCGTTTTAGTCTTAAAAACTTTCATTGAAGTGGTTGCGTTATTTTGGTCAATTACGAATTCTTGACAAAACTAATTACCAAAACAATTTATCGCTTCGATGTACTTAATGCATTTAAGTACATGAAAAACAATCCATTGCAAGTAGATGTGTTAGTCAAGAATCAAAAACCTGTTTGATAATGAATAACTTTAATCTATACTCTTTCAAGAGATCCTTAGCAATGGTTCATTTGAGGTTTTAGAAGCAAACTCATATTTGTCATTAGTTACGATATTTTAATGGAGATTTGAATCAAAAACGAAATGATATCGTATATGAATTGTGGTAAAGAAATAGAACAATATAATAACGGAATAGTGGAAAACTTAACATTTATCGTTTTATTAATACTTGGTAAAACAAGTATAGCATTTACATAGTGACCTCTACCCAACTATGATAAATGATTCCAAGACCCAAATTCATATCGTATTAGGCACGGTGGGGCCGATACATCCTTCATCAATATAACTCGGTGGATTAACGTTTAATCGATTCTACTTTTAGAACTCTCGGTCGATAATATTACATTAACAATTATCTTTAGCCCAAAACACATCGACAAGGGCACGGTGGGGCCGATACATCCCTTATCAAATACTTTTGTTGAGTTCAATCCAAATTTCGAATAAATGTGTCCATGATCCAAACCCACATTAACTTGGGGACGGTGTGGCCGATACATCCCTTATCAACATGAATTCGGTGGATTAACATTCATCACCCACTTCCCCTACGTAACAAGGTTTGTACCCCGGTGTGGCCGAGTGCACTCCCTCACGAAATAGGTTTTCATGGTTTCTACTATTTGGTAAGGCTAGTCTCAATTGATTGTTTTAGCGAGAGGTCATGTCAATTTATTATCTATCACGTTTTAAGTGAACTAAAGCGGTGAACTACGATAATTCTAATTGACACGGTCGATAAACTCGATAAAAAGACAATGCATGTTTAGTTATGGCGATTTAGCAATGCATGTGACATAAAATAAAATGCAAGCATAAAGATAAATAAATCCTAGTATGGCCCTTCCTAAAATAGAAAAACTCTTTAACTATTACATATTCGGAAACCAACTCCATTGGTCCCTTGAACTTCGGTTGTGGCACGCATCTCGAGGTAACACCGTCTTTATGTATCGCTATTCTTGAAGAAATCCGTCTTTAGGAACACCGGAATGAATAAAATTACATAATAAATTACATAATTCCTATTATACATTTGTAACTAAAATAAAATAAATCTATTAAATTACAAAACGGTGATACGAGATCACAATAAAAATACAACAGAATCGATATTCCCATACATTCCGGGAAATATCAATTAAAATCTAAGGCCATACTAAGTAAAATTACATAATTCAAAATTACATAAATTAAAATTATGACAATCATAAAGAAAAATGCAGCATTATAATATGTATGAACATGCTCAATTTTATGCTAAATCGCCTTTAAATTGCCAATATCGTATATTACTCGGTTTTTACGGATTTGCATGATTTCAACATTTTATAATCACAAAAATACATAAACTCATATTTATGCATAAGTTAATTACCCTAACCACTTAGGACTCAAAATTTAGTCTTCACTAATAATTTGACCATAATTAACTCAAAAATCTAAAATTGTTCATTAATAGTCCAAAATTACAAAAATAAGCTATTAAACTTCAAATAAATCACAAAACTTCAAATAAATTCAAAATTTGAAATTTAAACTCATGAACATTCTGGAAAAATACCATGACACTCATAATGTTCAAAATCTTAGGTTAAAAATTTCGACATTTTCCCGGAAAAACAATGTTGCGGTTTTATCGATTTTAACTAAAATAATCATAAAACATGAGGAAAAATTATATTCATTAACTTTTCAATTTTAGATCTGAAAATGATAATAAAATGCAACATTTGATGTTTTTCCTAAGTCATAGATTATGTTTTATTAATTTTTCACTAATAATGTCACTATTTATGCTATTTTTCTTCAAAAATCCATAAATCATGCATAAGGACTTCTTTATGGCCAATTATTTTACACACATCTTGTAAAATTGCATGTGACAACATATTAAAAAACTATGACCAGATTCGAAATTTAACTCATATTAACCTATTTTTCACCTAAATCCGAATTTAATAATGAAAAATCCATTTTTCGAGCATAACAAGTCCAAAAATTATGAAAATTTACAGGTTATCTCAAAATAATATATGTGACAACATATCCAAAAATCACTGAAAAATTCGAAGTATTGCAAATTTAAGACCAAAAATGACATTTTTACTCATAAAA
The DNA here is from genome assembly GCF_048544455.1 of Silene latifolia. Lineage (NCBI taxonomy): Eukaryota > Viridiplantae > Streptophyta > Magnoliopsida > Caryophyllales > Caryophyllaceae > Silene > Silene latifolia. Next base: position 93,780,219 of record NC_133533.1, read on the forward strand.
TCACATTTAAATGCCATTATTGTAAATTATGAACAATAAAAAATCCGAAAAATAACCAAAATATCCTGAAACATTTTAGGACCAGAAATATTAACATGCATGTAATAATTTCGTGATATATCATAATAACACAAATTTTACAAGTTTTATTTGTTATTCTTATAAATCGGAAAAACTTTTAACCAATTTGCATGCAAACAACCGTGGCTCTGATACCGATTGAATGAAATGTAGATTCATATACATACTAATATACTCATATATGTCTAAATAATTTGTCATAAAATTAAAACGGATTTTATGCATGCAAACAAATAATATAATAGAGGAGAAATCATGTCCTTACATTGAAGATTTCGGTTATATTGGGCACAAGAGAGATCACCTTTCTCTCTTGTTCTTGAGCTTTCCCTTATGGATGAACAAGATCTAAGTATAAGATCTCTCCCTAAGCTTTATACCCAAGGCTTCTCTTAATTTAATTAATATTACAAATACTAGTATAATATTAATCAAGGTAGAAAATTGAACCAAAATATTTATAAAACACTTATACATTTTGGTTTTTGGGAAGGAAGAAGATGGGAGTTTTTATCTCACTAAAACTCTTATTTTAGATTGTGTAAAAGAATGAATGAATAATGACATTTCATTATAGTATATGAGGTAAAATTAAGAGGAAAAACAATTAGTTTTTTCACTCTTAAAAACCGGACCAAGGAGAGAGGGAGGAGAGCCAATGCATGGAAAAATTGTTCTTCACAATGAACAATAGTCATGCATGGCTAGTGACTAGTGTAATCATCATGTCTTCCACTAATTACAATCAACATATAATTAGCTCAACAACCCTCTAATTTTCGGCCCACTTTATAATATGGATTCCATATTATTTTTGTCAATTGTCAATATGTCACATGTCATATGTGATATAAATTTGTTATGCATTTTTAACATATTAAAAATCAACGTATTAATAAAAATACGTCACATACAAAAATCGACTTAGTAATTTCATAATTACTTGTGCCAAAATATTTTACCATTTATAAATTACAACCGATTGTATTTATAACAATTCATTCAAATTTAATTGTTACATTAAACAATTATTTCATCCGAGTAATGATACAATTCAATTACTCAGACCGTATCTCATTTAATCACATTTCAATTTGATACGTAAATTTTACTTCCAAAATCGTCCGTCAATTTTCAAGTAATTTAATTAACTCGCAACATTATACGATTAATTAAATAATCAATTAAGAGTATTGCCCTTTAGGTATGACCTAGGGGGTCAACTGATCACCACCGTCACACGACAGTAATGTCAAACTCTAGTCAGCCAATCATTACCGATATATGTTGACCAGTTGACAGTAACAATATTACTTCCCAATTGTATTCTTTATAATGAGATTTAAACATGTGATCATCATGATCAATAGTCGTGATCGCATTATTGTCGGAGGACACATATTCCAACACATTCTTCACTATAAATACTTTACATCTTGCAACATTTAAAACAAGACATTTAGGCATAAAATTGATTTTAATTTTAAGAGCAAACACTGTGTTTTTCAAAAGCAAGAAAACCGATTTGCAATTTTCAAAAAAGGTCGTGTGTTTATAAACTCGCATGTTCGTTTGTTAGTTATCGTTATAAGATAATAGTGCTTAATCGATTTCTTACTTGTTCATTAACGTGAACCTTGGTAAGAATCAGTAGTGCTTTCTTATTAGCGTAAGTTAGTCACTCTAGTATTTAACGGTACTCATTGAGTTACAACTAGAGTTAGTTTTACGAGTTGGGTTAGTAAATTTGTAATCCGTAGAATGGTACTAAATTTATTAATCGAGAATAGTGGACGTAGGTTTCGCCTTGTAAAACTGAACCACTTCAAAAATCTGTGTGTCTCTCTTTCTTTCGTTTATTTATTTTGTTTTTAATTCGTTAATAAGTTAATTAGTTAAAGTTTAACCAATAAACTCTATGTAATTAATTATACATACACAATCGAAAAAGTAGATAAAAGTTTAATTGCTCAATTCACCCCCTCCCCCCTCTCTTGATTATTTCAGATCGATAGACACTTCAATTGGTATCAAAGCCTCGTGCTCTTGATTGCCTAACACGTGATAAATTGATTCCAATCACCTCAAGTGTCCCGTCTTTGATGAGAAGAATTACGGGTTATGGAAAACATGATGACTCACTATGCGAAAGGTCATGATTGGGAGTGTTTGATCCAAAACGGACCCCACAAAATTCTAGTTGCATCCGTTGAAGGCACTACATATGAGAAGAAGGAAGACGACTATGTCGAGGCCGACTACAAGAGAGCCGAAACGAACTCTAAAGCAATATGTCTATTGCATAACGACATGATCTCTATAAAGTTCAATCGGTTCTCTTCGTGTTCAACGCCAAGGAGATATGGGATGGCCTTGAATTACCATATGAAGGTACTTCCATTGTTAGGAAGTACCGCATAGATCTGCTAGTACAGAAATATGAGCTATTCAATATGGGGCCAAATGAGTCCTTGGATAGCATGTCTGCACATTTTTCAAGTATCATAAATGAATTGAAAAACCTAGGAAGAAAGTTCAACAATGAGGACATTGCTAGAACGGTTCTTAGGAGCCTGACTAAAAAGTGTCGTGCCAAGGTCACAGCAACGAAGGAATCGCGAGATCTTGAAAATCTTTCCTACCAAGAACTCATTGGTGCTCTCATGGCCCATGAAATCACTCTTAATAAAGACGACGATGAACCAAGAAGAGGTAAAATCATAGCTTTGAAGAGCGAAAATGTTGACTCCGACATAGAAGATGAAACCGTCTTGTTTGAACGTCGGTTTAAAAAAAGAATCTTCCCAAACAAACAAGCAAAATCATCTTATAACAACAATATCTCATTTAACAAGAAAGTAACCGAAACTAAATCATCATTCGCCAATAGAAGTTGCTTCAAGTGTGCAGAAACTGATCACATGATTAAGGATTGTCCGACGTGGGAAAAAATCAAGGATAAGGTGAAACACGAGATGACAAAGAAAGAGTTCAAACAAGTAATTATGGCTTCGTGCTGGGGAGATCTTGACTCAAAAGATGACGAGGGATCTGAAGATGACGAAGTAGCCAATCTTTATCTCAACAGTGTTAGTCTTGACCTAATCTTCGACAGCGACGATGAAAGCACTAACTCTCATTCAAACTATTGCTTTCTTGGAGAATCGGGCGAAGATGACGATGAAGAGGTCAGTTATCTGGAACTCAAAAAACGCGTTAAGAAATTGTCTAAAAGTGCCCTAATAGAAGTTTTTTAGCAATCCCTCGATAAATGTCATGAACACGATTCAGAATTAAATGATCTGAAGGAACAGATTCTTGATATTGCAGAGGAGAATCATACTCTAAATGCCAAAGCTAAGAAGCTGAAATCTAAAGTTACAAGTGATAAAGCTACAACATTAGATATCACTATGGCTGAAAAGAAGGAATTAGAGTCCAAGGTTATTGCTAATGAAGCTATAACTTCAGACTTAAAGTTTAATATTAAGCACCTCCAAGCCAAAGTTATAGCTAATGAAGCTATGACTTTAGAACTTAGAAAAGGCAAAGAACTTTTAGAGACTAAGATCACATCTAATGATGCAGTGATCTTAGACCAAAAGAAAGAGATAGATTCTCTCTCAAAGCAATTAAAGGAATCTAAAACTGATATGATCAATGTTAAGAAACAACACTCATATGTTGTACTTATTCTTAACAAAAGGTTCCAAGACTTTCGTGACAATTATAAAAAGGAGAACGACATTGATCACACGAAATGTCAATATGAAATAAAAACCCTAAAAGACTTACTCTTACATGCTAGGAAAGTCCATGATAAGTAGGAAGGTTGCACAAAAGTCCTAAACTTCCTAACTGAACAATCTGGCAATAATATGAAGATGGGGTTAGACATGAGTGCTACAGCCGTAGAGATCACTCTAAATGCAAATCAACACCTTCGGATTTTGATGTCATAAAAAGGAAATATGTTGATCTTCCTGAATAGCTGATTTGCAATTATTGTGGTCATACGGGTCACATTCAAGACAGTTGTGTCAAAAGAACGCATGATATATGAAAAAATATCAACCATGGTAAAACGGTTGACACAACAGTCGAGGATTATGAATCCCCTATATATGAACCTAACGAACAAATAAATAACAACTTTCGTTGGTTCTATGACATGGCATTTGACTATACCAAGAAACCTAGCACTTCACAAACTCCTTGTCAAAGCAATCCAAATTACAAGAAAAGCAGTCATGTTAGACCTAAAGAAATTAATAGACCTAGAGAAACCCCTAGACTAAGAGAAATCCCTAAACCTAGAACTCCTCCTATACAAAGTTACCCCAGGTTTACAGAAATGACCATTAGACAAGTTCGGGTACGAAAGGATTTGTTATATAGAGTAACTAATCATAAGGGACCCAACCTAGCTTGGGTACCGAAAAACTGTATCTAATCCTTTCTGCAGGTAATAGTGAAAGAAAACAATCAATGGTATCTTGACAGTGGATGCTCAAGACACATGACTGGAGACAAGAATTTGTTTCTTTCACTCAAACTCAAACCTTTCAACGGAGGAAAGGTGACGTTTGGGGACAATAAAAAGGTAAAAGTGATCGGTGTTGGCAAAGTCGGAATTTCTAAGTCACAAGCAATCAACGATGTCTATTTAGTGGATGGTCTCAAGCATAATCTACATAGCATATCTTAACTATGCGACAAAGGTAACAAAGTTGTTTTTCACACTGATGGTTGTCGCATTATCATTGAAGGAACTAGTAATGTTATTCTTGAAGGCCATAGGAAAAGGAACGTATATGGTAGATTTAAATGTTGTTCCTACTAACACTTTTACGTGCATGAATGTTACTCTTGATAATCCTTGTTTGTGGCATAAACGGTTCGGCCACATTAGCTCACTAACCTTGAACAAACTAAAGAAGTGGGACTTTGTTGAAGGGTTACCTAAGATCAAGTTCGACCAAGAAAAGTTGTGTGACACGTGTGCTAAGTACAAACAAGTGAGATCATCTATCAAACCCAAAAGAGTAGTAAGCACAAATCATGCATCGGAATTGGTACACATGGGTCTTTGTGGTCCTATGAAGGTAAGAAGTCGAGGCGGATCTAGGTATGTCTTTGTCCTCGGAGATGGCTACTCAAGGTATCTATGGCCTATCTTCCTTCATTCAAAAGATGAGACCTTTGATGAATTTGATTGTCTTATGAAACATGTTCGAAATAAATATAAGACTAATCTTGTGTCTATTCGTACAGATCGTGGCACTGAATTTGAAAAATCAACCCTTCATAGAATATTGTAGAATTAATGGTGTAGGACATAACTTTTCTGCACCAAGAACTCCACAACAAAACGGTGTCGTTGAACGTATGAATAGAACACTAGAACATATGGCTCGTATAATGCTTTTATGTAGTAATCTACCTCGTAACTTTTGGGCTGAAACTATAAGTACTTCGTGTTATATCCATAATCGTGCTATGATAAGACCTATCCTTAAGAAAACTCCTTATGAACTTCTAAGAGGTCGCAAACCTAATATCTCCCATCTTCGTTGTTTTGGGAGTAAGTGTTTTATTCATAATAATGGTAAGAATAGGTTAAGCAAATTCGACCCTAGGAGTGATGAGGCGATTTTCATAGGATACTCGGATCATAGCAAGGCTTACAAAGTCTTCAACAAATGAACACTCTGTATTGAAGAAAGTGTTCAAGTTATTTTTGATGAAGATAATGTGTTTGATAAGCCTTTACATGATGGGGAAGAAGACTTGGACGAACCTCACTTTCGTCTTTCTAGAGACGATCCCCCGAAATTAGAATTGGAAGACAATGATATTGAAGGGATAAATGATGATCTTGATCATTCTTCTAAGGACAAAAAGGAGAAAACCAAAGTTATAGTTAATGATACTATAACATTGTCTCAAAATAAGGATTCTCAATCCAATGTTATAGGTAATGTTACTATAACATTGAATCCAAATCAAGATATAGAGTCTGAAGTTATAAACGGCTCTACTACAACACCTGAATTGGATTCAGGGGGAACTTCCTTAAATTCTTAGCCAAATGAAATCGGGTCTAACTCCAATAATGATGAAGAACCAAGTACTTCAACTAAATGGAAATACAAGAGCTCACTACAATGGACAATATTCTCGGAAATATTAAGAAGGGTGTTCAAACGAGACGATCCTTGAATAATTTCTGCTCATTCTACTCATTCATATCCATGATCAAACCAACAAATATTAAAGAAGCTCTTGCAGAATCAGATTGGGTAATAACTATGCAAGAAGAGCTTCAACAGTTCGAACGGAACAAAGTTTGGCACTTGGTTCCACGACTTAAGGATCGATCAGTTATTGGAATAAGCTGGGTATTTAGAAATAAACTAGATGATGTTGGAATCATCGTTCGAAATAAAGCAAGACTGGTGTCCAAGGTTATAATCAACAAGAAGGAATAGATTATGACGAGACCTTCGCACCAGTTGCTCGTGTTGAAGCTATCAGACTTCTAATAGCGTTTGCGGCTCATAAAGAAATGAAGCTCTTCCAAATGAATGTCAAGACAGCATTTGTAAACGGGTATTTACAGGAAGAAGTCTTCGTAGAACAGCCCCCTGGATTTAAGGATAGCAAATTTTAAGACCATGTCTTTAAATTAGACAAAGCCTTGTACGGATTCAAGCAAGCACCAAGAATGTGATATGACAGATTATCTAAATTTCTACTTGACATTGGATTTAATAGAGGATCTGTTGATAAAACCCCATTCCTAAAATCCGAGGATACTGACCTCCTGGTTGTTCAAATCTACGTTGATGATATCATCATTGGATCGACCAACCACGGTTTGTGCAAATATTTTTCGGAGTTGATGAATTCTGAATTTGAGATGAGCATTGATGCGTGTCTTTCATATGATGTTTTACATCCTATTTTCCACGCATTTCAGAGCTCATTTGTGTAGTTTAAGCTACCATTTCCCCTATTTCCGTCTATTTTCGTGTTTTTGTACATTATTGCAGAAATGTGAAGAATTCAACGGAAATTTAGCTAAATCCATCCCCGAGTATCCTGCATTGCATTTTGACGTTAAGTATTTACTTAAGGAACGAGTTTGGTGCGCAATTCAAGGCCCAAAAGATAAATCCACGAGATTATAGAAGTCAAGTACCAGCTAAAGCAGTCGATCGACCGCCATGCTTAATCGATCGACTACACCGCTACTCAGACGAGAATTAAAAGATCGAGGAATAGCAAGCCCATGATACATTAGGTTTTGGAATAATAGTTACGTATATTTCCTATATAACGTAACCTAGTTAACAGATACAATCATCTAGTTTTTTTACCTCTCTTTACATTCAGTTTAGTTTTTATCAAATAATTAGGGTTTGGGAAACTATTTTCGAATTGGATTTTCGTTGTTCTTTCAATCATTCCGTTACAATAATGCTTCTGCAATTTCGGTATTCACTTGCTCTTATTCCAGTTCATCTTTATTGCGTTGATAGTTTAGAAATTGCTAGTTAGTTTCCCGAAACCATAATTACCGCTTTATGTTAATTGTTTGCTCAACTGTTTTAAGCATGAATTCAGTAATCTATATCGTCAAAATTATTATTGTTTTCATCATAGCCATGAGTAGCTAAATTATTCGTGCTAGGATGTAGGGGAATTATAGTGTAGGCGGCATAGAATGAACACGGACTGAATCGCATGTCACTCGATCGACTGACATCATTGGTCGATCGACTGACCTCGTGGGGTTTTAATTTCTTTTTAATTGTTTTAATTCTTTATTCGACGAATCGAGTGCACGCGACTAGTTGAATGCTTAGGATGTGACTGACCCTTTAGATCGAGAGATAGGGACAGTTGTTAGATCACCAATTAAAATGACTAAATTATGCTGAGATCGAAAGATAGGTAAAGTTTAGACCGTTAGTAACTTTTCAGGACGAAAGTTAGTATTAGTGATATTAGGGACCCATAGCGAGATCGAAAGATGCTATTTGTTAAGAGTGGACCGAGAGGACCTCTTTATTTCCCGCCTCAGGTGTTTGATTTAGACCTGTTTAGTATGCTGCCGCCGAAACTATAACGAACCGACCATCCTAGTACCCTTTAATTTATCTGTTTTACTTGTTTATTTAGATTTTTGTTTTTTTATTGCTATTAGTATAGACCAAATCAAATCAACCCCTACATTTGTTACCTTAGACTAAATTAGACAATTAGAAATTACATTCGCCTCCTTGTGGTTCGACCCTGTTACCACTAGCCTAGGTTAGTTTTAATAGGAAATTATAAATCTTATTTTTGATACTCACAAGGACGGGTATCAAATTTTGGCGCCGTTGCCGGGGAGGCAATTGTTCTAATTTTTAGTTGTTTTTATTTAGTCTTTCTTTAGTTTAGGGGACTTCTGTTCCTTAAACTTTTCTTATATTCTTTTTGTAGTTTCCTCTTATGCGCAGGTCACAGGGTGGTGAACTAGGACCGTTCAATCCTGAGATTGAGAAATCCTTGCGCGAGTTGAGACGATCACAAATGGTATTACCGACAGAGGAAGAGCTGAGTACTCTGTCAAGTTACTACGAGAACGCTCTGTTCGAAGAAGATCCACCTACATCTCCTGCCTCTACTTCTTCAGCTGAGACAGTCACTTCTCCAGAAATTCCAGTCATGGCTGAAGAAGCAACTATTGCTAGTCACTCAAAGCCAACTGCTGCGGATCTCTACAAAGTATTCGAACTACCTGGGGAGGCGAGAAAATTCGAGCCGAAGCCTTCCTATATTAACCTAGTTGAGAGAAACCAGTTCGGGGGAGCTGCAAATGAAGATGCAGCCAAGCACATGGAGATTTTTATTGATTATTGTTGCTCAATACCCCCGCCGACCGGTGTGACCCAATATCAGATCAAGGAGACCATGTTCATTTTCTCCCTTCGTGATGCTGCAAGGGAGTGGTATAGAGATCTGGATCGAGCCGCTCATGGGATCACCGACTGGAATTCATTGGCCTTGGCATTCTACAAGAAATACTTCTCTGCCTCGAAGATAAATGCCATTAGAGCTCAGATCAAGAGCTTTAAACAGGGGCCTGATGAAAACTTTCATGAAGCATGGGTCCGTTTCAAGAAATTGGTGCGAACCATACCGCACCATGGGTTCGAAAAATGGAGTCTTTGCAATCAGTTCTATAATGGGCTGTATGACGATCAGAGGGCTATTTTGGATGCTGCAGCCAATGGCCGATTTGTTGAGAATATGGGAGAGACTAAGGGGTGGAAGATCATTGATGACTTAGCCACCCATAAAGCTGAATATGGGAATTCCAGAGGCAATCATAGGAGAGCTGCTGAATCTTCCTCTGTTGCTGCACTAGAAGCTCTCACAGCAAGGTTTGACAAATATGAGTTGGGAGGAGCTTCTAAAGGAGGGATGTACCATGTTAATGCTGTTTCAGACGGTCCTTTCGTCTGAAAAAGATGTGAAGCTGAGGGGCATATATCAGAAGATTGTTACGTCCCCTTTGAGTCTTACGCTGCCTTTCAACATTATAGGCAGACAAACACGTACTATGAGCCGAATGTCCACCCCAAATTGAGGTGGAGTAGCCAGAATGTCCTGAATCCGACTCAACCTCCACAACAGCATCAGCAGCAAGCCTATGTGCCTCCACATAAGCAGCCATATCAAAAGCCTCCGTATGTTCCTCAGCAGCAGCAACAATCCAAAAATTACGAGTTCACAGAGTTGAAGAACTTATTGCTGAAGGAGTCCCAAGCTAGAGAGGCCGGGATGAAGATGCTAGAGAGCCAAATTGCTCAATTAGCTAGCAAGAATACCACTCGAGCTCCGGGACACTTACCAACTCAAACCGACCAAAAGGAGACCCTTAATGCCATCACGTTGAGGAGTGGGTCAATCCTGGAGGGGCCTGCTATGGTCGAGGATGATGCTGCAAAAGATGAGGCGAAACCTAGTCAAGACAAAGCTGGAACGAGCAAAGGAAAGAAAAAGGCGTATACCAGGTATATCAGTCGATCGACTGACATACCTGGTCGATCGACCAAGTGCGAGTTCTGAAGCTTCTGTCTGTTCAACTCGATCGATCGATCAATCACCGGTCGATCGACCGAGATCGTTCTAACGATCTTGAGACTTTTCGTTCTCCGATGCCCGACAACTTGAGGGATCATTTGTTTCGGGGTACGACAGTCCCGAAAATATTGAGGAAAGACCCGAGTGCTGATGGGTCAGTCCCGGCTCCGAAGCACGACCCGATGTCGATCAATGGTTCACATTTGAGACGGTCTGAAGAGGGTTCAAGTTCAACAAGGAGAAAGTAGTGGACTTTCAGCCTAAGTCCACGGATACCGGCATGCGCGATCTAGAGGAGAGGGCTAAGCTACTTCTCACAGCCCCATATCCGGAAAGACTAGTGCCGACGAAGGAACAGGTATCTTTCAATAAATTTGAAAAAGTTATTCGTAGCTTGAATGTACAAGTGCCGTTCCTTGAGTTAGTTAATCAAGTGCCTGCTTACACTAAATTCATGAAACAACTCTTGTCTAAGAAAAAGTCACTTGAAAATGTGCATACTGTCGCATTAACTAAAGAGTCGTGCTCTTATTTGTCTCACACTGCACCTCATAAACTAGAAGACCCGGGTAGTTTTTCTGTTCCTTGCAATATAGGTACCTTCTCTATTGAGAAGGCATTATGTGACTTAGGAGCTAGTATAAGTGTAATGCCCTTGACTCTTTCTAGGAAGCTCAAATTGACTAGGTTCGCAGTGATAGACATGACAGTACAGATGGCTGACCGATCTGCGGTCCAGCCAATAGGAGTCTTAGAGGACATCCCCGTGCAAATAAGGAAGTTCTTCTTCCCTGTTGACTTCGTCGTACTTGACATGCCTGAGGATGCCCATATTCCCATTATTTTGGGTAGGCCATTTCTCGCACACCGCCGTGCGATCATAGATGTTGGTTCGGGTGCCTTGACTTTTAAAGTAGGGAAGCATTCCATTGTTTTTGCCCAACCTGCTAAGAAGAAAGACCCCATGTGGCCCGTGACTTGTAATACGGTTTCTGAAAAGAAATCTTATTTTGTGCTTCCTGACATGCCTATCTCTACTCCTATTCCTGTCGTAACCCCTCCGCCCCAGATTGGGAGCAAATTGGAGGAAGATTTGTCTATTTCTGATATTGCAGGAGCTGGTTTGGGGAAGGAAGAGCTGCAAGTTACTCCAGCTGCGAAGAAGCCAATCATTCAAAGAGGAGGTCTTGGTTGCCTTAGCTACGGCACTGATGAGGAAGTAGATGACGAGTCGGTCAAAGCGAGAAAATCCGACTTGGATTCTGATGGGTCAGTAGAGATCATTGACTGGGGAGATGATGAAAGTGTTGATCCGTTGAGCCATACGGACGTGGAAGCTAAGAAGGATGCAGCTGATAAGATAAGCACCGTTGAGGCTACCTCTAGTAGCCAGAAGCCGACGAAGTGGGCCATTCCGTGGCCGTTCTTGATCAACTACTAGTTGATCGCATGTTTTACAAACATTTTATTGCTTTTAAACACTTCCTATCGCTTTTGTGTGCGCGAAACTTTGCATTTTATTTTGTTTGCTTAGGATTTTATACGCTTTAGACTTTACTTTGGGTTTTGCGCAATTTTGGGCGCGTATTATTGTGCATTTGCAGATTTTTAAACCCCATTAGCTCAAGTAATTGAGCAAATACGAAGAAATCTGAAGTACAGCAGTATTTTCAGTCGATCGACTGGGCTATATAGTCGATCGACTGGTCTGCAGTTTCCAGGAGCTACTGTTCCTTTCACCTCGGTCGATCGACTGAGTGATGTGGTCGATCGACCGACCTGCACTGTTGCACCTGTTTACGACCTCTCTCCTGCTATGTTTGGTCGATTTGTGGAATTAAGGGAGTTTTCTACTCTACTTTATCTTCCGTCACTTTTTATTTCTTCTATTTTTCTCAATTTTGCACATAATTACCGCTTCATCATTGCTTTCTCGATTTTATGCGTGGTACTTTGTTCTGTCTTTTCAGGTACTTATTAGTAGCACTGCTGGCTACAGAAACCTCCTAGCTCACGCTGGTTTGGGGAGGTTTCCTTTGCTGCGCTTAAAGTCTTGTGAGTTTCTAAGTCTTTACTTCATGTTTTATTTATTTAATTTTCTCCTAATTCCCGTTTCTCTTTTCTTCATTACATGATTTTGCACAATGGGGACATTGTGCGATTTGGTTTGGGGAAGGGTTTTGCGTCGCATATCATTTGCTTGCATTCACGTTTACATTCTGTTTGCATTGTTTATTTCATTTCCTACATATATTCAAAAATTCAAAAGAATTGAAAAATTTCAAAAAATTTCAAAAAAACTGCACGTTTATTTTAGCATATAGGTCGAGTCAAAACGGTAGTATTTCAAGGATGATACTGCATTTGCATTTGTTTATGCCTAAGCCTTGCTATTTGACATGTTATTAGTAGAATCATATATGCATAGTCTACGAGTTTTCGTTAAATTTCTTGCTGGACTTGAGACTTGACTTAGAATTTTGGCAAACTACATCATATATTCTGAGTTATTAGAGCCTATAACTGGTGACATCTATGACCGGTTTATTTAGGAATGTGAGTTGTACTCCTTATGAGACATGTTACATAAATGTGCATGAATATGAACTTGATCTGCTTAATACCTGTATGCATTCGGTTTGGGGTTTGTTGACACATGTGGTAGAGGTTTCCCTTTATTCGTTTTGCCCATAAGCTTCACACTGCCAAAAATAGCCTTTTTGTCCCATTACTACATCCTACATTTAGCCTGCCCTTGTCAAGCTAGTAAGTTAGTTCTCGGGATTGTTACTACATTTTTGGTGGCATATGCTCATGTTTGAGATATTGTTGGGAAGATGAAAATAAAGAAAGAAAAAAAAGAAAAGAAAAATAAAATGATTCGAAAAAAGAGAAAAAGAGGTTATGTACTATTCAAAGCAGTCGATCGACTGCCAATGCTGGTCGATCGACTGGAGTTCGAAAGAGAAAGAAAGAGAATCAATTCGCATAATTTTATTCTTATCTTTTGGCGATTTTTGCTCCCATGTATCATTTATATCTTATGGGGAGTTAGTTGATTTCTGTTATACTGGAGATTGTGAGTTTTGTGCTTGCTATTGCACCGTTTCATTTGATTATGAGCAAGAAGTTGGATGTTTCCATATGGTCCCGTTTTGGTACTAGCTTGATCACCTGCACCTCCACACTTCCATAAATGTTTTGCCTCTTCTTACCCACACCTCACATATCCACATATATACCTCGGCATGTGTCATGGTCATTTGTTTGGTTGGAATGCATATGTACGGTAGTAGAGATCATTTTCATATTAGATTGCAGGCATGTTCTTATAGGTCGTAGTTAGGTGAGAGTCATTACAATATGAATTCTTTCTATCTTTACGATATTCACCTGTGCTTATTTGAGTGATTTGAGTGACCCGTGAGAGTCCAATTTGATAAGTCTCTATAGTTGACGGTTCAGCGGGTTTTAACGACCTTATAACTCGTTTGCATGATTCACATTACTAATTGATTGTTAGTTATTGCATTAAATTGGTTTAGGCTTTACATGTTGTAATTCGCTCTGAGATTGAACTCGTTCCATTAGGTCATTAGATCGAGTCTAGTTCTTGCTTAGGGACAAGCAAGGGTTTGGTTTGGGGAAGTTTAATGCGTGTCTTTCATATGATGTTTTACATCCTATTTTCAACGCATTTCAGAGCTCATTTGTATAGTTTAAGCTACCATTTCCCCTATTTCCGTCTATTTTCATGTTTTTGTACATTATTGCAGAAATGTGAAGAATTCAACGAAAATTTAGCTAAATCCATCCCCGAGTATCCTGCATTACATTTTGACGTGAAGTATTTACTTAAGGAACGAGCTTGGTGCGCAATTTAAGGCCCAAAATACAAATCCACGAGATTATAGAAGTCAAGTACCAGCTAAAGCAGTCGATCGACCGCCATGCTTAGTCGATCGACTACACCGCTACTCAGACGAGAATTAAAAGATCGAGGAATAGCAAGCCCATGATACATTAGGTTTTGGAATAATAGTTACGTATATTTCCTATATAACGTAACCTAGTTAACAGATACAATCATCTAGTTTTTGTACCTCGCTTTACATTCAGTTTAGTTTTTATCAAATAATTAGGGTTTGGGAAACTATTTTCGCATTGGATTTTCGGTGTGCTTTCAATCATTCCGTTACAATCCTTCTGCAATTTCGGTATTCACTTGCTCTTATTCCAGTTCATCTTTATTGCGTTGATAGTTTAGAAATTGCTAGTTAGTTTCCCGAAACCATAATTACCGCTTTATGTTAATTGTTTGTTCAACTCTTTTAAGCATGAATTCAGTAATCTATATCGTCAATATTATTATTGTTTTCATCATAGCCATGAGTAGCTAAATTATTCGTGCTAGGATGTAGGGGAATTATAGTGTAGGCGGCATAGAATGAACACGGACTGAATCGCATGTCAGTCGATCGACTGACATCATTGGTCGATCGACTGGCCTCGTGGGGTTTTACTTTCGTTTTAATTGTTTTAATTCTTTACTCGGCGAATCGAGTGCACGCGACTAGTTGAATGCTTAGGATGTGACTGACCCATTAGATCGAGAGATAGGGACAGTTGTTAGATCGCCAATTAAAATTACTAAACTATGCTGAGATCGAAAGATAGGTAAAGTTTAGACCGTTAGTCACTTTTCAGGACGAAAGTTAGTATTAGTGATATTAGGGACCCATAGCGAGATCGAAAGATGCTATTTGTTAAGAGTGGACCGAGAGGACCTCTTTATTTCCCGCCTCAGGTGTTTGATTTAGACCTGTTTAGTATGCTGCCGTCGAAACTATAACGAACCGACCATCCTAGTACCCTTTAATTTATCTGTTTTACTTGTTTATTTAGCTTTTCGTCTTTTATTGCTATTAATATAGACCAAATCAAATCAACCCCTACATTTGTTACCTTAGACTAAATTAGACAATTAGAATTTACATTCGCCTCCTTGTGGTTCGACCCTGTTACCACTAGCCTAGGTTAGTTTTAATAGGAAATTATAATTCTTATTTTTGATACTCACAACGACGGGTATCAAGCATGATCAGAGAATTGAAGTTCTTTCTAGTTCTGCAAATTCAACAAACCGAAGAAGGCATTAAAATACATCAACAGAAGTATATCAAGGAATTAATTTGAAAATTCGGAATGGAAATTTCCCATGCTATGCAAGCATACAAGATATCATGTTATATTTGACTGCAAGCATACAAGATATCATGTTTAGCGTATGCGTTTGTGGGAGATATCAATCATCTCCCAAAGAGTCGCATATGACGGTCATAAAAAGGATTTTACGATACTTAATTGGAATGGCTAAGCTTTATTTATGGTATCCAATGGAGTGTAATTTCAACTTGGTCGGTTATTATGATGCCGACTACGCAGGATGTTCTCTAGACAGGAAAAGCACGTCAGGTGTTGCCACAATCGTTGGACCTTGCATTATTACGTGGGGTTCAAATAAGCAGAATTCGGTTGCTCTTTCAACTGCTGAAGCCGAGTATATCGCTGCAGGACTAGTATATACTCAATTATTATGGCTTAAGCAACAATTACGTTATTATGGTGTTGACGTAGGATGCATTCCTATTTTATGTGATAATACTAGTGCAATCATTATTTCTAAAAACCCCGCACAACATTCACGTACTAAACATATTGAATTTAGACACCATTTTTTTCGAGACCATGTTGAGAAAGGGAATATAAAACTTGACTTTTATAGTACTGAGAAACAATGGGCAGACATTGTGACAAAATCATTAGCTAGAGAACGATTTGAGACTTTACGGTTGGAAATTGGTTTAATCAATGGTACTTAAGCTTCCATATGTGTTTAATTTCTTAATGACTGACTTGTAATATTAGGATTGTATGACTGTGTCCATATATTGCGTTGCGTGAATATTTACGTTTATAGAAGTATATTTATCGTGTATATTCTATTTGTATTTTAGAATTATATTGGCATACAAACTTTAACTTATTTCCAAAAATTAAGATACACCATACTTATTTTATTTTCCAAATTTTATAAAAATATCTCTAAACTTGCTACACAAAATCTCGCATATATCTCCTATTCCATATTCGATTCTACTTACCATAATTAATTCATCACCTAATTACCTAAACTAGACTAGCATCCTATATATTGCTATAGTCGTGTAAACCTACCCCACACTACCCACTTGCTCTACTTTTTCTCTTTTCTAAATATTTCACAAATCCTTTACCATCACCATCATCATCATACACAACCATCTTCTTCATCATGAATCCACAACCTTCTAATAATCCTAATTCCGCTAGTTTTCCTTCCCCACACTCACAACCGTCTCCTCCCCTGTTTCACGGTCGGGATGATGCGGTGTCCGAGGGAAAAAGGCGCTGCCTTTTCAAGGGAAATAACAAAGTTGTTATTGATGAAGCTAATGAGGTTGATGAACCCGAAGTCATTGTTAGGAATGGTCTATCGAGACCTTTGTTTCGAGAAGCCTCAAAAAACGCAACAAGGGAAGGATTGAACCTAGTTCGGTTGACAAAAGATAAGAGTGTTCTTGTGTCTCGGGTCTTGCCTTATTCAATTCATGAAGGCATATATTACCCTAAGTCTTGGTTGAAAACTATTTTATCTCTCAAATTATTTGTCGATTTTATTGATTTTCAAGGTTGGGGTCATATTAGTCAAGCGTCGGGTCCTATATATCCGGTGGAAGTTGTTCAATTTTTCGCTACTGTCAAAGTTAGGAAAGGGGTGTTGCATGCGACCGTCAATGGTGTTGATGTGACGGTCTCTGTTGATGATTTTTGCTCTGCTTTTTCGGTTCCTCATGATGGAATCGATGTTAATCATATTCTTCAATGGTCTAATGTGGGTAGTGAAAAACAGTTAGCTATTAGACAGTATTTTGAGAAGCTTGGGTCGGATGGTGGAAACATTATTTTTCGTCCTCTTTCGGCGAAAATCAAATTTCTCCTAAATTTTCTATGGAACACGATTGTGCCGAGAAGGGGAAGAAGGGATAAGGTGTCGATTTATGAGGAGATTATTGTTTATTCTTGGTTGGAAGGTCAAAAAGTGAATTTGGTGAGTCTTGTGCTAAGCCGTATTGTCCAAACGAGTCTCACTATCACAAAAGAAAAATTTTGTACCACCATTGATATTCCATATGGGATGTGGGTGTCAAGATTGTTGGAAATCAAACAAGTTGTGGGTCGGGATAGTTATGCTGTTAGTGCTATGGATGGTATGTGTGATCGGTTATAAGGTTGATGGGTCTCAGGTTTGATGGACCCGAATTGGTGCTTTTAAAATATGTTGAGAAGGTCGCTAGTGACACGGGTTTGGGACTTCACGGTCCTCGAATGGAGGTTTGGATTGTGATCGAGTGTATGATTGGATGGACGGAGTTGACAAAAGGTTATCGAGTTTTGAGAGAGAGTTGAAGGCAATTCGTAGGGAAGTGTTCCCTTATGGAGATCGTCTCTCCTTCCTAACTAGTCAAGGAGGTGCATTGGTGATGCACGGGAAAGTTATGGCGACCGATCAATCGCTTACTTTGGAAGCCACAAGGGCATTGTAGTTGTCAACTTTGAACGATGTCTTCAAAGTCTCACTACTCTTGTGCGGAGTTCGTTTGACCGCCTTTATGATTTGTAACATCGCACTCGTTCCGACTATGTGTACCCGTATAAGACCCGTAACATTTGACTTTGCCTTTCCTTTTGCCAAACTTAGCACTTACCATTATTAGCTTTCTTTTCTTTTCTTTTATTTTAATTCTCTAATGGTGTATTTTGCTAATCTATCTAAATTCGGCCCATTTTGGCATATTGCTTGTGGTTATGGACCAAGTAATTCTCAAACATGTTATCATTTGACCCATTGGCATTAGACATGTTTTTCTTTTAAATTTCTATGTTACTTTAATTTCTAGATGCTTATGTTTATATGTGGTTTATTTGCTTCTTATATCGTTCTTATCTCTTGTCTCGTCTTATATTATTCTAGTCATTTCATTTTTATTCTTAACTTTTCGATGATGTCAAGAGGGGGACGAACTCTATGGTAAGTATCTACCTAAGATTGCTCCTTGTCAAGACCAATTGTCTCTTAAAGTTACTTTAAGTTACGATTTTATGATAATCGTCTTGATTTTTCGTTAATCTTTATTATTAAAATAATGGTATTATATTGAGAGGGAACTTTATACTTAGTCACAATTTTAGGAGACTTGCCATCATCAAAAAGGGAGAATTTGTTGAATTATATACTATATATGTTTATGTTTTGATGATGTCAAGAGTGCTTAATATTTTATATACTCGTTATGCGTAATTGTCTGTTTAGTCTTTTAGATTAGACTTATTCATTACTAGCAATTAAGAAGATTTGTGATGGAAGTATATCGTGATCAAGCCTCAATAAAAGATAAAGATTATGAAAGAATTATTTAAGCATTGTGAGAAGACGAAGTCCGTCTAAAGAATAATCAAGCTTGGATGATGAAGTAGCCTATGCTCGAAGATCTCCTAAGAAGATTAGAATAGAATAGGTGATTATCTCGTAATGATAACTAAGGGTGAATTTCTTATACTGGTAAAATTTCAGCTTGGCAGCTATAACATTACTAGTAAAAGAGCTCAATGTTATAGCTCTTCTATTATAACATTCAGATGTTGAGTTTATACTACATGACTTAAAATGTTTTCAAAATTATTTTTGAAAAATGGTTTTGTGTCTTTTAAATGTTCTAGTAAAAGTATTTATTTAATAAGCCTGGTTTAATGCGGAGTATGGTTTTATGATTAAACATATAATTAGTTGTAACACCCACATTTAATCAGGAGCCTTTAGCTAGACATTCCCAACTAAATAAGACTGTTACCATTTCGGTTTCCCAAGGTAGTGAATAACAAAGTACAACAATACCAAAGTACTTTAATTAAAACTTAGTGATTACATATTATTACAACTTATTCAATCTTGGCATAATATAAAACTTAATACAACTTGCAGCGGAATAAATAAAGTGATTACTAATCTAAGTGATCTAGACAACAACTATGGTCCAAGTCAAGCTCACGTCCCAATGCTCCCAAGTCATCTAATCTTTAATACCTGTCATATCTGCTCCCCATTATGGTTCATCACAGGTGTTCACGAATAAACCCTCAAATACGAGGTTGAGTAGGAATAACCCAAACAACAATAATAATCCAACCAAAATAGACATCCTTTGAATTCTCATCACTTCATCCCTACAACTTACTTACATCACTGGCAGTAGCACAACTCCCTTAACATTGTGCTATGCTCAACTCAAATGGTAGTGGTACTATCATACCATGCTCAACTGGCAGTAGTACTCTCCGTGCTATGCACAAATGACAGTAGTAATCACCTACTATGCACAACTATTTCAGGCAGTAGTAATTACTTACTATGCACATCTGACAGTAACGATTACTCGCTATGCTCAACTGAATAATCAACTCTACATACCAAATATAACCAACAACAAATACTCAATAACCATCCCGTCATACAGCTCAGCCAACATCTTAGCAAACACAAAATATTCTATCTCCAATAATAAATCACAATATTAACATTAATCTCATCAACCGTCACAATAAAATATTCATTCACTTAAAAATATAACTCGAGTTGAGTAGGAAATTCCTACCTTTTCAGCATTCCAACAAAGCTAGCAATCCAATAAAATCAACTAAAAGTATTTCTCTGTAAATCAGTCACCTTGTGACGATCTCCTAGCTAGTTCTTCCTTCTCTGATGTGAATTACTTGTGTTTTATTCATGAATGAGGTCTATTTTTATAGGTAGGTCATAGGGTATAAGCAAACAATTAGGAAACTATGTAATTATCATATTATTACTATTATACAAAACCATTAGTATTAGTATTATTGTAATTATTATTATTACTATTATTATTATTATTATTAAAATTCCCGAGTTAAACTCCTATATCACGTGCAAGTCAACTCCTCGGTCAATATTACCCGACTCATCTATTATTGTATTATTAATTATCGTCTTATTTGCAATTATTAATATAAATACCTTTTAATTAATTATTTGAATTACATAATTTATTCTTATAAATACTTATCAAATTACGGGGTATTACAATCTTCCCACCTTAAAATGAAATTCGTCCCGATGTTCGCCGATAACTATTATAGCAACATCTATAAACATCCACACAACCGAGCACAATCCAACTTATGTGTACACAACTATTCATTTACAATTATAAACTACACCAATCCTATCACAATATGTCACAATAATAACTCAAAACATTTGTAGTATCACATTAGTAATCGTATTGGATCAACTTATGAGTTGAGACATATTACTAATTAGGGTTTTAATAAATCATACTCCTAAACCCTAAAAATCTATTCCTAATTTCGAGCTAGGGTTGACACGAAAAACGAGGCTTATGGGTTGTTGTTGTTTCGTTTAAGTTAAGGTACAAAAGAATATTTTTTTATATGATCTTATTCTCTAGAATTATCTTATTATATCTTTAATATTTAACTTGATATGGTGATTTATGATAATGATTTTTATTATGGAAATCTTATCATATCTTAAGATTTATGGAAAAGATAATATAAGGGTAATTTATACTCTATCTTTTGGAATATCCTTTATTATCACTTAGGATTTGAAGGAAAGAAATATTAAAAGATATGATTTGTTTACATATCTTTATTTCGGCCATTAGGGTTTTCGACTAAACCACAACCGGTATCCAATACCTACGTTGAGGTGGAATTATAATTTATATTCATAACAAATATTTCGGAAAATATATTGCTCAGTGGAGTGACAAGACCAATATTGATATCTTCCAAATACTTGGGGCAATTACGCTTCCAATGGCCCATGACATTACAGTAATGACATCCATAGTAGGATTGGGCACCCTTCTTGTTTTGGTTGTGGTACTCTGACTATCTACTTCCAATTTACTATCGCGTTTGGGTTTCTTACCCTTTTTTTCGATACATTTAATAATACCATTATTCCTTTTAGTTGCAAGGACATTCTTGCTAGAACTCCCACTTAATTTGATATTTTCTGATTGCTTTTACAAACAAGGATACCTTGGAATTTGTGAGATTCTCCTCACAATATTCTCTCACCAAGGAGGTGGGCATGAATATGGGAGTGAGAGGTTTGAAAGTGGTAAGGTAGCAAAGATTTCCATCCTCACCAATGCCAAAGCGTAGTTCTCTACTCATTTCATGGTCATACAAGGAGCATTTTTCATTGAATGATTGAAGCCACGAATTAATGCTGATCGGTGTAAGATTATTAGATGAATCCGTTGCGGATAAATAACTACGAAAACAAAGATGAAGGAAACAATTAACATTTATCGTTATAATACTTGTAAATATTAATACAAGTATTGCATTCATATAGTGACCTCTATTCTACTAAAATGAATGATTCTGAGATACAAAATTCATATTAACTTGGATGTGAGCTTACGGGCTCTCTACATCTTTACTAATATAACTTGGTGGGTTAACCCTCTTAACCAATTCTACAATTAGAACTCTCTGTTGATGATTTTACATTAAATCCATCTTTAGCCCGAACCTTTTGCGGCTACGGTCGCAAAATACCTTCGTTGAGATCATCCAAACTTTCAAAGTGTAATAACTTCTTATTACCCCACTCACCCAACGTCAATATAGGCACCCCGAAAAATCGTATTATACCCATTATGAAATTTAGATTCATGGGCTTCTACTATTTGGTAAGCCTAAGTCTCAATCTTTTAAAAGAAAAGGTCTTTCAATTTATTATCTATCAATTTTAAGTGAACTAAAAGTCGAATTCTCGATAATTATAATTGACACGGTCGAGGACTCGATATGATATGCATGTGTTGTTATGGTGATTTGGCAATGCATGCAACATATTAAAAGTAATGCAAAGCAAATAATAAATTCCTAGTATGACCTTCCTAAAATAGAAAATCAAATAATCTATTACATATTCAGAAACCAACTCCTTTGGCCCCTTGGATTCCTAGTATGTCCTTCCTAAAATAGAAAATCAAATAATCTATTACATACTCGGAAACCAACACCGTTATTGTCGTAACGCTTTTCCGAATGGCACAGTTTTGAAGAAAAACCGGAATTACAAATAATAATAAAAATACATAATTGTTCCTATTCTACATTTTTAATATGAAAACTAGTATAAATAAAAGTGATACGAGATCACATTAAATTACCACCGAATCAATATCCCTTTACATTGCGGGTTATATCGATTAAAATCTAAGGCCATACTAAGATAAAATTACATAATCCAAAATTATATAAGTAAAATATGACATTCAACAATGAAATATGTAGCATTACAATATGTGTTTATCATGCCAAATTATGTGCCAAGTCGCCCTATTTAACTTTATATCGTATATAATCCGGTTTAATGGAGACGTGTCATAATAACTTATTAAAATCACTAAATAATACTAAAATCTATTTATAGTTCAAGTTAATTATCCTAACACTCTGTGGACAGCGGGGGGCCCACGGGGGCGCTTGGGAGGAAGAGAACAAGCGTATGCATTTTTGTTGGAGTCGCCACCAATTTTTATGGGAAATTAGAACCGTTCGAATACCTCGTGTCATGTCAAGACACAAAGTAAAGACATGAACACTAAGCAATCGTTATCCTTAGCATTCTATGTCTAGAATGACTCTCGTGGATGCCAATGAACACGGGTGTTCACGGAGATCTGGAGTAAGGGGTGAGGGTACGTATTAGGAAGCTCTTTTGATCGAACACCTAATCCCGCCCGCCTCGATAGCGGCCTCTACTAATGATTAGGGACATCATCTATACTTGATATATCGTCGGTTATATGCATGCAATGCAACATCCATGTTTTGATCCTAACCTGTGAAGAATTAACTAAGTCGGTAGACACGTAATTTAGCATACAATTTAGTCAAAGTAGGAATTTAAGTTCAATTACATGTGAAAACATACAAATGATGAAAGAAATACAATAATTATAAATTACAATAAAGAAAATTACAATAATTACAATGGATTGGGCGATTTATGTCGAAAATACCTTTAAAACGGATAATTTGGGAAAAAGGAATAAAGAAAAGATTAACGAACAAATCAGAAGGCGATAATACGGATAATAGTCAATTATACGTAAGCTAATAAACTAAGTCAAGGCAGAAACGGAATTCAGGGACGGAATTCAACCCGGAACAGGCGCAACAGAGCTGCGTCCTTTGGAATAGGCGCAGCAGTTGTTGCGTCTGTTCCTGACCTGAATTCTGGCTGTGAAGCCGGAATTGCGTGTTGTTAATGTTAATTGGTAAATTTAAAGATCGATTAAATTATTTACTCGGATCGAAGTGATTATCAGGTTAATTACATGCGATTAATGGGTCATAAAACAATAAAACATGGATGAGACGGGATATTACTTGTTAATTACATGAACAAATGATTGATTAGAATTATTAATAATTCAACAAACTAAATCAATTAATTAGATTAAATATGATGAATTAATGACAAATTAATGATGAACATGACAATAGACAGATGAAAATATATCAAAGATCGAATTCCAGAAACTCAATATGAACGAATTGAATTCCTACAACCCGGATTGAATTTAATGACGAAAACCCGCAAATATGAGATTACAAGGGATTTAAATCGGATTTACGATGAATTAAACATGTGGATGAATGATAAATAATATACATATGAGATTAATATGCTATTACGTCAAAGAATTGAAGAACAAACGAAAACAAATAAAAACACAAACGAACTACGAGAGATTTAAGGAAGAAGAAAGTAGCGAGAATGCGCGGTTAGCCTCACGAAGAGGCGCAGGCGAGAATGCGCTCCTTCAAGAGGCGCGGCGATTGCTTTGCGTCCTTTCTCGACGTCTGTCTACTGAAAATCCGTAAAAAGAGGTTTTAGAGTACGGTTTTAGAAATCGGTTTTAATTGATATTTTCGACATAAACCTTACAATGATGATACAAAAAGTAAAATACAACGAATAAAAGAGAGATTTACACCCTCAGACTTACATGTTTGACGAAACGAGAAGGACTAAGATATCGATTAGTGATGCTCGACGCGAAAGTAAAGAAAGTGCCCTCGTAAGAGGAAAACGATTAGATTTAAGTTGATTGATTGTGGAATTGGTCAAATTGGTCGGTCATTCAAACGAGGCTGGTACCCGGAAGGATCCGAGCTTACGTGGTCGAATGTTCAAGCACGTAGGCGCCAAAAGGTAAGAACAAAGGTCTAGAATGCAAAGGGAGAAGAGAAGGGCGGACACTCGCGTGAGAAATATGAGGAGCGAAGGCTCCTATTTATACTAATCACGTGAATGAATTAGGGTTTCGGAGACTCTTTGGAAGTGAATCTCGGAAAGATATAAAAAAGATACGAAAAACACGCAGAATAGGACCTGGGAAGAGGCGCAGCAGCCACTGCATCTCTTGGAAGAGGCGCAGCACCTGCTGCGTCTGTTCCCAAGGGGTTTCCTCCCGCGGAAGAAAGATTTCCGTGTTTAAGTTATGGTAGGACGGAATAATTTGGTTTTCCTTAATATTTATGTGAATATTACGGGAAATTGTTTACCAAAGGATAAAGACTTGTGAAATATTGAATGGAAATATCCGGAACATTCCAGAACATTCTGACTCAGGATTTAACGGTTATCAGAAAATGAAGACGGTTTTAGGCCCGGACTCCAAATGTACTCTAATTACTGTCAAAACGACCGTATCGGCACGTAAATGACAACTAAGAGGTAGACATTAATATTTGAGCGATCACTTGACAATAAACTTACGAACTGTCACAAATCGTTCCGCGTAGCAAACATGCGGCCCAATCATCACCGGGTGGTTTGCGAGAGGTGCAGAAATGAGGTATCTACAGAGCCCCCACGTTGACTGAGGCTTGGATAAGGCGAAAGTCAAAGTATAGCCATCAGGTCAATCGAAGATTACAACCTGACGACTATGGCGACGCGAGGCGGCTCAAAGGGGTCTGAGCCAAGGACCTTTCGTCGAGAACATTTTAGAGTCTGTCGACTATCAGGGAGGGTCGTTTAAAGTCCATTAGACTACGTAAGGAGGCTCGCCAGCCATAAGAAGAGACCATACCTGAGATACCCCTGGGCGAAACGGGACTGAAGATGCTTCGGCAAAACTCTTTGGTCTGAAGATAACTTGGTATCTGAAGTCATTGGGGGCTACAGGGATTCTGAATAAAACTTCTTAATACTTCTGAAGGCTGACTCTGAAGGCTATCTCCAAAGGGAAGGCTGAAGGGCAACTCTCTGAAGGACTGGAAAGGGGACATAACTTAAGGTTATTAAAAGGATTATCCTGAAATGTCTGAAGAAATAAAGGATTATCCGAAGGGAGGAAGGCTGCTTGGGTAGTCTTCGAGAAATAATTGCGAGTAGCAGGACACAGGCGGGAACTGCTGAGAGGAAGGCTGCTTGTGTAGTCTTCGAGAAATAATTGCGAGTAGCAGGACACAGGCGGGAACTGCTGAGGAGAAATCTGCTTAGGTAGATGTTAAGAAATAATTGCGAGTAGCAGGACACAGGCGGGAACTGCTGAGGAGAAATATGCTTAGGTAGATGTTAATCTCCATGTCTTGAGAGGGAAAGTATATCCGCTTACTCTCGTTGGGAGACATAATAAAGGCGTGTCGAAGCACCTGTAAAGGAATATATGCTCGTTGCGACAAGCAAAGGTCTTGGAAGAAGTAAATAATATGCAATAGTCTGCTGCTGGAGGTATGAACCTTTATTTAGACCAAAATCAATTCCTTTCTTTATCAAATCGCGAAAGATCGTCATTAACTATCTTGCTTTGCAGGCGTGGGTGTACTCCTACTTCCCGGGCCTCGCGCCCAAGAGGACGGAGCCGTTGGAGAGGGCCTATACCGTGGTGAGGGATTGGGTCATGTGTAGGACGAAGAGCAAGCGCTCTTCTCACGGCGTCAACCGGCGGGAAGTGAACGCTCTTCAGCTAGACAGCATAAGCATCTCATATTCATTTGCCTCTATATTGCTTTTAAGCTGATCATAAGAATGATTCCTTTGTTTATCTTGTCCCAGTGGGTGCCCAGAGCTTGGGTTGGGTACGGCGACGTGCCTCCTTTTGTGGCTGAGGTCCTTCGACCTAGGAGCTCGAGCCGGCTGCTGCTGAGGACGTCGATGGGTCCTGTGTGGTACTTGGGCGAGCGCTTGGCTCGTCAGTGCTCTCGGGACGAGTTGACGGTTCCCGTCGATCCTCTCAGGACGATGTTCCGGGACCCTTCTTAGGCAGAGAGGGAGGCGGACTTGGCTGGCGTCGGTGGTGACGCCCTCCTTCTTCCTGGCGAGGACTACTCGGCGTTCCTCTACGGGAGGTTGGCGTACTGGCCGGTAGTGGTGAGTATCTCTACTCTTCTTTTTTACTTGATTTTGAAATCACGATGAAAGATCACCGATTAACGAGGAACATTTAATTTTGTAGGAGGTCGAGGCGGCGGGCATCGAGCCCCCAGAGTACCCCGAGACCCTTGAGTACACTGACGCGACCGGGAGGACGACGATCTCCGAGTTGTGTGACTTTGACGTAGCTGTGACGGATGCTGGCCTAGACGACTGGCAGCATCTGATTCGGAGGGTAATCCTCTAATTTTGCATAACTTTTTTCTTTTGTGTAAGAACACATTCAATTGAGTTTGTTCAATTATTGAGGACTTCTTTTTGAAAATGCAGGTCGCGCTGTCTCGGTTCGTGGCGTTATGGAGGGTGGCCAACCGGCTTCGAGCTACTGCCGTCGAGGCACTTGTCGGCGGTTGAGGTCGTCAGGTATGAACCTTGTGCCTGTTCCATTCTTGAGTTTGATTTTCCAACTTTTGTAATTACTTGAAATGATTGACATGAGCCAATTTGTTTGTTTTGCAGGGGGACCGCGAGCTGGAGCGAGAGTTGGCCCAGTCTCGGGAGGCGACGGCTCGCTTGTTGAGGGAGCTCGAGGTTTGAGATGCCGAGATCGCTGCTCTTGCGGCGAGGGTTGCAGAGCTGGAGGACAACCAGCAGTAGTTTTGTACAGTTTTTGTTTATTTGTTGGCTGTATTTTGGACATTTGTACATTGGACCTTTATTTTGGACATTCTGGACTTTTGCTTGGGGCTCGAGCCCCCAGTTTATTGTACATTTCCCTTTTGAGTTGTATATAAGATGGCCTGAGTGCCTTTGCTGCTGGGTTGCGTTACTTGTACCTGCAGGTTAGCTTTGAACAGGTTTGGTAGATGACGGTTTACGCCGTCATGCTGCCGAAATCTACATAGAAATCACGCAAAACATTCCTTTGTATATACATGTGGCCTTAACTAGCGCAAGACGGGTGACTCAAAAGTACGCAAAAATGCAAAAATTTTGCCGGAAATGACCGGACGGTAGGGAGGGTTACCCCCTAAAAAAAGAAAAAAAAAACCTGTAAGTTAGAAATGAAATGAAAGAAATGAAATAATATGAAATGAGGATTAAAATTATTTTCTAAAATAAAAATGCGCAAGTGTGGTAAAATGCCGAAAATGTCGACGTCGCCTCGAAATGCGTGCCCGCGGAATTAGGAAACCTGAAACATGGTAATTTTCACGTATTTACCAAAATAATAACCCGTAGGAATAGGAAATTATTCGTCATGGAATTAGGAAAGATCCAACGCGGAAAGTCACGAGTGAAGGCGAGGAAGAGGCGCAGCATGAGCTGCGTCCCTTGGAAGAGGCGCAGCAGGTGCTGCGCCTGTTCCCAAAGTGTTCTATTCTGGCAGATTTTTGGAAACAAAAATTAGTATAAATAGAAACGTCGATTTAGCTTTTATTCACACAATTCTTCCGTCTCTTCTTCGTCTTATTACATAGAATTCTCAAAATAAACTCTTCATCATGAATACTTTGGAGATTCGCTTGAAGGAATGGACAAATGAATTTTCGAACATGGAGAAATATGATATGGGCGCCTATAATCTTGGGTCATTGTTGAGTTTAAAACTCATCAAGGTTGTTAAACCGTTCTTGGATGCCTGTCTTGACTATTGGGACCCGAATTACCATGTTTTTGCGTTCCCTGGAGGCAATATTTGCCCATTTCCTGAAGAAATTGCTGCTATTGGTGGGTGGGACCCTGAACACTTGCCTGCCATCCCTTCTACTTCGCAAGGGTACAAGAGCAAATTTAGAGATTTGCTTGGGTTGACTAGACTTGAGGGGGACCGTCTAGTGACGTCGAAGGGAGTGCGAATGTTGGACTTCATAGATCGATTCATCAACAAGGCCGACCCCACCGTTTCTTATGTGGCTAGGCGGAGGGCTTTTGGTTTTTGCTTATTGCATGTGTATGTCTTCCAAGGGCATGTTGATGAAGACTTGAGAGGTGATCCCCGTCTTCTGGGCCTTGTTGAGCAAATGGAGCTATGCAGGAGCCCAGCTTGTTTATGCTTAGGGGAGATCCTTTTGGGATTGGACAATAGGAAAGCCAACCGTGACCTACCGTATTTGGGAAGTCCCGTCATTCTGCAGGTAAAAGACGTTTTCTTCTCTTTTTTTTTTCGTTTTTTCGTTGTTTTTTTGTTGTTTTTTTTTTAATATCTATTGCCTGCTTTTGGTAGGTTTGGCATATGGAACGGCTCCGATTGATCGAGCCCCCAGTTCATGTTCCTTCCTATCATGCTCGTTCAATTGCAATGAGGACGAGGCTTTACATGGTGGATTTCACCCGAGTCTGCAATTATTGGGAGAAAAAACTGAAGAGCGATGATGGTCCCTTGATTAGGTGGATTGTACCGTGGTGGCACCTCAAATCTGTTACTGGAGTGTCTTCTTTGGATCCTACTAGGTCCGTGCGCATTCCTGGTTTGGAGTTTATGGTATGTATCTTCCCGGAGAGGCTTATGAGACAGGTGGGACTAAAACAGACAATCCCGAAGCTTGATACTGTCCCGCAGACTGCTGTGTCAATTACTACAGAGAGCTGAAGGGGATGGGCCATCAAATGGGCTCAAAGAAATATATGGTTCTTGAGTTCTTCTGCAAATGCCTTGTGGGTGTCGGATTCTTATCTGCGATAAAGGAAAGCTACTACTCCGGAAGAGCGCGAGAGATCGAGGAAACGCGAGCCCGTTGACTACAAGGTGCGCGAGGTAGAGAAAGAAAAGGAGAAGCATCTGACTGAGGGAGAGGAGGAAGCCGAGTTTCGAGTCATTCATCCTTCGAAGAAACCGAAAACCTCTCCTGTCGTGGAAATGGTGATTGGCAAGAATAGGAAGTCCAGGCCTCGAGAAAGACCTTTGGTGATTAGGTCTGAAATGGCGCAAGAGCGTCCGGCTCGAGGTCGTGACAAGAAGTACGAGAATAATGACAAGGGCAAAGGGAAGATGGAGGAATAGCCCAAGTCTTTATTTATTATTTGTTATTATTATTATTTATTGTTGCAATAAAAAGGTGGGGTTTTTAGAATCCTAGCCTATTCTATTTTTATTATGTAGCGTACTATTATTATTAGAATGAATGAAATAAAAGAGGTTAAATGGTTATGAAACCGTTGTTATTTTCTATTTATCATTCTTGTCGAATTCCAAATGCAATGCAAATGTCCTTCTATTTACATTTTAAATATAATGGGTTGTATCCCGTGAAGGATTGCTACGTATTCACTTTTAAAAAAATGAAATCAAACCCTTGCGCGTAGTTCGAGTAAATGTAAAAGAATAATTGTTCTAAGCAAGAGCTTGTAATGAACTTAGAAAATAAGCATGAGCTTTTTGCTTACTCTGAAGGTGCAAATTTAGTTTATTTGATGATATGAGGATGACAAGTTTGCCAAAGTGAAAGAGCGCAGTGAGATTAGCTTATTTCAGCTTGGCCAGGGGCCGGTTTAATTAGTGCCACAAGAGCGACACGTGAGGTTACGCGAGGCGCGTTTTTGTTCCTATTCTAGGCATAGTATCGTTTTAGTTGATCAAGGTTTGTTGGGTTTGAAAACTCATTCCCAGCTAGGTCTTTGATTCTAACCGCACCCCCTGGAAGTATGGATTTGACTAGAAATGGTCCGGACCAATTAGGTTTGAATTTTCCCCGTGGGTCGACAGGTAGAAGAGCTCTAACCGATTTAAGTACTAAATCTCCTTCCTTAATGTTCCTTGGCCTAACCCTTTTGTTGAAAGCTTGTTTGATACGTGCTTTATATGTTTGGACATTATGCAAGGCGCGTAGCCTACGTTCATCCAGGAGGATGAGTTCTTCATATCTATCCCTCCTCCAATCGGCTTCTGGGATTTGACTTTCGAGCAGGATACGCAAGGATGGTATCTCTAGCTCGACTGGTTGTACGGCTTCCATGCCGTAGGTCAAGTAGAAAGGAGTAGCCCCAGTGGCCGTCCTAACTGATGTGTGATATCCCCACAAAGCAAAGGGTATCTTGCTTAGCCAATCTCGGTAGTTGTCAATCATTTTCTTGAGAATCGTGACAACATTTTTATTTGCCGCCTCTACCGCGCCGTTAGTCTGTGGTCTATAGGGCGAAGAGTGGTGATGCCTAATTTTGTATTTGGCTAGCAATTGCTCAGTCTCAGCTTGGAAATGTGATCCATTATCACTAATGATCTAATGTGGGCAACCGTACCGACAGATGATGTTGTTTAGTATGAACTTCGCCACGTTTTTTGCCGTGAGACTAGTGTAGGAAGCCGCTTCTACCCATTTGGTGAAATAGTCGATTGCCACTAGGATGAAACAGTGACCTCCTGTTCCGGCTGGGGTTATCTTCCCGATTATGTCAATTCCCCAAGCAGAAAATGGCTAAGGAGATGTCATCGTATAGAGTAGTGACGGAGGGACATGTTGTACATTCCCGAAGATTTGGCAATTGTGGCAATGTCTTACGTATTTGATGCAATCGGATTCCATTGTGGTCCAATAATATCCCAAACGTGTGATTTTCTTTGCCATCATGGGCCCGCTCATGTGAGGACCGCATTCTCCGTCGTGGACCTCTTCCATCACTTTTCGCGCCTGTGAATGATCGAGGCAACGTAGGATTACACCAAGAGGTGATCTTTTGTATAACTCTCCTTGCATGAGGACGTATTGGGAAGCCAGTAGGCGTATAGCACGTTGTCCCCTCTTGTCCATCTCGGGTGGATAGGTACCGTTGAGCTTGAAATTCATGATTGCTTGGAACCAGGGTTCCTGCGCGATTTCCTCTTCATCGGTGATTTGGTGTACATAAGCCGGCTCCGACCACCGCGTGATGCATAAAGGCATTTCCACCATGTCATCTGGCATATTAATCAAAGATGCGAGTTTCGCAAGAGCGTCTGCAAATTGATTTTCTTCCCGAGGTAGGTGTAGATATGTCACGTGATCAAAGAATTGGGCCACTTGGTCTATTCTGGCTTGATAAGGTGCTAGGCTTTCGCTTCGAATTTTCCAAGATCCCGTAATTTGGTTGATGATCAAGGATGAATCCCCGTGCACTCGGAGGTTTTTAATTCCTAAACTTACTGTGGCTTGTAATCCAATGAGACAAGCTTCGTATTCTGCAGCATTATTTGTCACCTCGAAGTCGAGTTTGACAGCAATTGGTGTATGCTCGCCTTCAGGAGAAATGAGCAACACTCATATTCCAAATCCTCTTAAGTTTGATGCTCCATCAAAATAAAGGTCCCAGGAGTCTACATCAGTTTGGAGTATATCCTCGTCTGGAAATGACCAAGTGTCTATCGTTTGTGGGTCTTTGATGGGGTTCTCTGCGAAGAATTCGGCAACGGCGCGCCCTTTTATTACTTTCAGAGGCACGTATTTGAGATCGAATTATGATAGCATCAAGGTCCATCTTGCCAGGCGTCCATTGAGGACGGGTTTCTCGAAGAGGTACTTGACTGGATCCATTTTGGAGTATATTTTGACGGAGTAGCTAATCATGTAGTGGCGTAGCTTCTTCGTTGCCCACACAAGAGCGAGGCATGTCTTTTCGAGTTGTGAGTATTTGCACTCGTACTCCAAGAATTTCTTACTAAGGTAGTAGATAACTCTTTCTTCACTTCCTACGGTTTGAGCTAGCATGGCACCCATGGCTGTTTCGGTTACTGTGAGATATAAACCAAGAGGTTGATCTCGTTGTGGTGGCATGAGCACTGGTGGTTTAGCCAATATCTCTTTGATTCGGTCAAATGCCTTCTGACAGTCATCATCCCACATGGTGTGATCCGTTTTCTTGAGCTTCTTGAAGATAGGCTCACAAATCATGGTGAGTTTCGATATGAATCGACTTATATATTGCACTTTTCCCAGGAACCCTCTGACTTCTTTTTCTGTTTGAGGTTGTGGCATTTCGATCAGAGCCTTGATTTTGGAAGGGTCTATTTCTATACCTCGTTGGCTAACAACGTATCCCAGGAGTTTGCCAGATGTTACTCCGAATGTGCATTTTTGAGGATTGAGCCTCATGTTGTACTTTCGTAGCCTTGTGAAAAATTTGCGAAGGTTCGCAATATGCCCTTCTCTATCAATGGATTTGACAATCATCTCGTCTACGTATACCTCAACTTCTTTGTGCATCATGTCATGTAAGAGTGTAGTTGCGGTGCGTTGATATGTAGCTCCGGCGTTGATCAATCCAAATGGCATGAACGTATAGCAATAGGTTCCCCATTGAGTTACAAAGGCGGTCTTATGCATGTCTTCTATGGCCATCTTTATTTGATTATAACCCGCATATCCATCCATGAAGGATAGTACTGCGTGGTCTGCAGTATTGTCCACCAATATATCGATGTGTGGTAGAGGGAAGTTGATGTGACCATTATTTGCGCACATTTAGTCTCCTAATTGAGCCTATTTTGCATACTATTATAGCATTCCATAGCCATTTCATCCGTCAAAACCTTCCTATTTGCTTTTCTATCGCATTTCATATGTTTTGTAGAAAAGGAGATAATAAGGCGGAAATTCCCGTCTTTTGTGCATACTCGGAAGCTACTTGACGATACTAGATGGACTAGTATGAAGAGGAAGCAAGGACTAAAGACCAATCCCACAAGAATAAAATGGAAGTGAACAAAAGGGAAGAAAAGAAGAAGGATTATTGCTGAGTGACAATCCGTGCGGATTGTCACCAATCCGTCCATCCCGCAGCTGCACAATCCGAGCGGCTTTGCTCTAATCCGCTCGGATTGCACCACCAGAATCCGCCCCTCCCCATTCCAATATGCCCGGATTCCTTCATAGCATAATTTCCCCTTGTCCAAGCTACGAAGAAAGAAGCCCTTCCTTCGGAAAATACCGGCTCCTCCTTGCTCAATTTAAAAAAGTGTAATTACTATTTTAGCCTTAGTTAACCCTAAATGCATCCACCCAATTTCCACTATAAATATCCCATTTTGTAAATTAATGAGGTGTGGTTTTTAAGAGGAAATTCTCTTAGATTAGATTAGGAGTAGATTAGAATAAGTTACTCTTTAATATTTCCACAAATCTCACATTAATCTCTCCTTAATTATTGTTCAAGTTTATCATTCAAGTTCATTATTGGGTAATTGAAGATTATTGGGTTATTATTGGGAGATTGACAACCTTCCATCAATCATCAATTTCTTCTATTATTCTTTGCATTATTGTTTTGGAATCTCCATCGGTATAACTCTCTTAATCCTTGTCTTAATTATTATTAATCTTTCTTACTTGTTCATCATGTTTTACCTTGTTAATATGATTGACAACCTTGTTAACATGCTAAACTTGATAATGAGTGAGTAGTTTCTTTAGCTAGGATTAGTGGGTAATTAAGGGAAACCAACATGGGATTGGTTCATGCTTAATCTAATATGTTCACATGATTAAATTGCTTGCTTGTTGTGATGTCAACTTTATGCACATGTTATGTTTGATGAAATGCTAAGCCTATGAATCCTTGCATTTACAACCATCTCTTATCTACTCAACTTGACTTGTAAGATATAAACCAACTCGAGTCTTGTTAGACCATGCATATAAGTTGAATAGGAGGAAATTAAGTCGACTTGTAGGTGTTGTACAATCTAATCGATTCGGCTCCGGGACCCAACCCTTCCTATGAACCGTAAGACATAAACCAACTCGGTTCCTCCATAACATTAATTGCTTGCAACTTTGTAAACATGTTTGTATGATCAACATAATGAATCCCCTATGACCCCATGATATCCTAGCACTTTTAACCATTTGTTTACATCTTTTCTTTTATTGTTTGTTCTACTTTATTGCTTGTATTAGTCTAGAACACAACTACAAACCCAAACAAATCGTGACACTAGCATAAATTGAGATAGATAGACTTAGAACCCAAAGCACACCGTCCCATGGATCGACCTCGACTACCACTAACTAGTTGTATGTTGAGTATTATAAATGTGTTTTATTGGATGTGTGACGACCAACTCTTGTCCGACCAAAATGGCGCCGTTGCCGGGGACGGTGCTATGTGATTAAGTTCTTACTTGTTTGTCTATTTTGATTTTGCTTTCACCTTGAGGAACTTGTTCCTCAAGGATTGTTCTTACCATTCTCATGTAGTTTCCATGCTTGTAGTGATCTCTTTGACTTAGTTATGATGACTCAAGATATGTGTTATGGAGTATGTGGTGGATCTTTTGAGTATGACTATGGGTATGGGGAGTTTGAGGAGCAAGTCAACACAAACCTACCTTATTATTTGTACAACGAAAATTCTAACCACTACCCCAATTTTTCCCGCAAAAATCACCACACCCAATATCAACAACAACCACCCACCCAATACCCATTTCACAATGAACTTCAATTGCCACAATACAACCACTTTCACACCTACCCACAACAAAAAGATGAACCCATTCAAAACATGATTCTCCAAATGATGGGAGATCAACAAAACTTCTTCAAACAAATGCTAGAAGAGAGCCGAAAAGAAGATAATGTTCTTAAAGACATTGTTATCCAAAGAGAGGAATTGGGGATTCAAATTGCCCAATTAAAAGAATCCCAAGCAATCACTCCCCACCGTTCTTTGGACATTGAGAATAAATGCGAATTTGAAGTAGTGACCTTTGATATGAAAGATGAGAAGTGGGAAGAGCCAAGTTCCTTGAGCTCTTGTGAGTATGAGAGGATGGTGTTCGATGAGGAAGACATGAGGTTGAGTAAGCCAAATACTCTTAGCCTTTGCGAGTATGAGGGTGTGTCTTTTGATGTGAACGTTGAGGTATTGGAAAAAGAGTTACATGAAGCCCACGTCTATAATTCATATGAAGATAGCAACAATGATGATGAACCTTGAGGAGGGACTCACAATATCACCTTGCTTGAGGAGCCTATCCTTGAGGCATTTGAGATACCCTATCATGAAGAAGAACGTCCTTCCTTTATCCTTCATGAAGACCACTTGGCACCCATCATGGAGCCAATGATCATTGAAGAGGATAGGATAGACCTTCTTAAAAAGGCCAAAATTTCTTACAAGAGCTACTTGGTGAAAAAGCTCAAAGAGAAAATTGCTCGTGAGGCTACTTGTGAAGATTTGGCACCCGCAATCTCAACTCCTATGGTATCCAATCATCAAAGTCATGAAAATTCTCCTTATACCTTGGAAGGATTGAAAAATCAAAATGCTATCATCATCACCAAAATTGAAGAAGAAGTTGGTAAGTGGAAGTCCACGGATGAAAATGGACCACACTTCATGCTTAGTGTTGACAAGAATCATGGGTTTACCTATTTGAAGCATCGGGAAAGCTCTAACGCTAAGGAGAAGGCAAGGAAAAGAACATTCTACAAGCCTCCTTGGCCAAATTTCATATTCAAGTGGAGCAACCCATACTTGTGCTTATTTGGAGCTTGTTCACAAGCTTTTGATCTTTTGTTAAGAGCTTTGAGCTCTACGGATAAGAATTTTTTCAAATTGAACTAGTTTGGTGGAGTCCTATCTCAAACCACCATTTGTAAGATATTTATTGGACCCTTTACTTTGTATAATATTGTACATTATTTCATTTGCATTTAATTTCTTGCATGAGAGAGAAGAGAGAGAGTTATCTTACATGTTTCATGAGCAAATTTCAGAAAAAGACAAGGAAAAAGAGAAAATTGGTGAAAAGGGGTGCGTTATTTCACGAAAAAGGAAGAAAAAGAAGGAAAAGACCAGAGGACGCCCGGATCGAGAGGAGGACGGCCGACCAAAGACCCACGGGAAAGAACAGGTTAAAACTGAAGGAGAATCCGTGTGGATTCGAGCAAAACGTCCGTCTTCTTCACGGGACGCCCGTCCCGTGTGTCATCCAGAAACAAGATTTTGAGCTGTGACAAAATCCGTGCGGATTGTTCATAATCCGCCCGTCCCGATCAAGCCGCGCGTCCTAGGCACAATACGCCCGACTTTTCCCACTTCTCAGCCGAGGAAGTTTGCTGTGTTTGAATCCGTGCGGGTTCTACCAAAGACTCCCGTCTTCTTCTCCCATAATCCGCCCGTCCCGATGTAAATCCGCTCGGATTGCCCTGTTCCTTCGGATAAAACGGGTTTGATCCAACCTTATCCGTTCGGATTCCCTATTTCTTCTATATAATCACCCCCTTTCTCCCTCATT
Source organism: Silene latifolia (assembly GCF_048544455.1). Taxonomy (NCBI): domain Eukaryota; kingdom Viridiplantae; phylum Streptophyta; class Magnoliopsida; order Caryophyllales; family Caryophyllaceae; genus Silene; species Silene latifolia. Next base: position 93,817,229 of record NC_133533.1, read on the forward strand.
TCCTCACCTTACCAAACCCTAAAACACTCATCTCAACCCCCCAAAAATCACCCTCCCATCCTCAAACATCAAAATGGCACCATTGATGAACACCAAAGGAAAGGCCAAGAAATTGGTTGAATCATTCGGGAAGAAGCGCAAGGGATCAACCTCTTCAACGCCGCAAGAGATAGTGCTACCAAGGAGCTCCCAACCCTTAATGAGGGGAGGGATTGAACAACTCAACCACTTTCAAGAGGTGCTCTTTGAATCCGACGACCACCGCAAAAACTTTGTCAAGCTACTAGGTAAGAAGTACGAACCCACTCAATTTGTAGACACTAGGGTGTTGGAAATCCTTAAGATAAGGTACCCTACCGAGATGTTCTTTAATGGCCTTGGCATTGGGAAACTTTTCCATGCCCATGAAGAGACTTACCTTAGTCTCACCCTTGAATTCTTGAGTAGCCTTCGCATTGTGACAAATACCCACTCCAATGTGGGCATGGAGTTTAGGTTATGCAACCTAGACCATAGTCTTTCGCTTGAGGAATTTGCCTATGTTTTCGGTCTTGAAGTACCCACCAACTATACCGAAAAGCCCGATAATTTTGGTGTGGACTTTCTTTGGAAGGCTATCTCCGGGAGGGATTTTTCCCATATAAAGCGGTGCTATACCTTTGCCATCCAACATCCGGTGATTCGATTCACCGAGCGCTTTGTAGTCGGTTGCATCAATGGGAGGTACGAACAAGATAGGTGTACTCTTATCGACTTAACCTTTCTTGAGACCTATTTGAATGTTCGAGCAGTGAGGCGTTATAACTTCAATACGCCACTTGAGATACTTACTAGATTCCATGACTTTGCTCAAGGAACCACCCAACTCAAGACCTTCGTGATGGGAGGTCTAATTACCATTTTGGCCCACCAACTTTGTCCCGGGTTCAATGCCCGAGGAACCTATATTCCTCTTGAGGGGAGGACTTTGATTGATGAGCACACCATCTTCCACAGTCACCGATGGTGCAACTACATTCGAGATGGGAGTGTAGAGTGGCACACCAAAGGTTGCACTTCGATGATCCTTGAAGGTTGGAAGATACCGGGCATTGACCCAAGATTGAGTCCATACTCTCCTTCACCAAGCTACCTCCTTGATATCCAAATTCTTGATAATTCCCCTCAAAGGGAAGAGCCACACCGCCAAATACCCCGTGGAGCACCGGGAAGGCCTATTCGCCCACCTTCCTACGTACCTATCCCACCATACCCTACTCCATTTACCGAATTTAGGCCGGCAATCCCCAATAACCCGGGAATTAATGATTTGATGGCACTCATGAATAGAGTGGACCTAGGGGTACATGAAGGGAGGGAAGACAACTACTTAGCCCTCTACCCCCAATACTATAACATGGCTCAACAAGGGTATGTTGACCCTAATGGCCCTTTGCCCTCTTGGGCACAACCGGAGCTCTTGTTCCCAAATCAAGGGGACCAAGCTTGGGGTCGAGGGGACGGAGGGCATTCTAGCCAAGGTGGAGGGTACTCGGGACAAGGAGGAGAATTTGACCAAGGAGGGTATTGGGGTCAAGCAAGCGGGTATGATCAAGCCGGGAGTTCTCATCATTATGGCTATGATCAAGACGAGGATGACGAGTGAAAGAAACCTACCACCTCCGTTTGTATGATACTCATCTTTCTCTCTCTCTCTCTCTTTTGTATATACATTGCATTTAGTATAGCTTTCACTTGCATTTGTATTTTATTTCATATTGCATTTACATTAGTTAGTTCATATAGTATAGTTGCATTGTAATATATCTCACATGATTCATGTAGTTAGTTGCATATAGACTAGAATTCATGCATAATCACTAATGACCAATCCTATTCTTTTCTAGACTAGAGATAGTGTTTAAATCGGTTTGGGGAGGTTTGATCATAGGTGACTATAGTTTACTAGAAATCATGCATCATATAGTATAGTTTAGATTGCATTTATTTGTTATATATGTCATATAGAATTGCATTTAGTTAGAGCATGCATTCATTCATATTATATTGCATTTGTACTTTATTTCAAAAACTCAAAAAATCCCAAAAACATGTATTTCCTTTTTTCCTACTCCTACATGTACATTGAGGACAATGTCCAAAATAAAGTGCGGGATGAGAATTTATATTCCAAAAATGCATAAAAATTGAAAAATTTCGAAAAATCCAAAAAATAGGTTCTTTAATTTCATTAAAACAAAAACTCATAAAAATTTGAAAAATTGAAAATCCAAAAACAAGTTCATTTCCTTTGTAGTGTAGTCTTGTGTATATTGTTTGTATATATTGTGTTTGTTCATCCTTGTTCACATTAATTGACTACGCCACATCCGAGACATGAGGATATTGAAGACCGCATGATATGATCTTTCCAATCTCCTTTTTCCTCTTTATGTTAATGACTATGTGGCTTTATTTTGATTGATGCGGTATAAACAATGTCAATTTAGGACTTGCATTTAGATTATTTGGCATATTAGTTGGTAGAATCATATGCATTAGGATGTATAAATGCTAGTTGCATCATGGCATGTAGTTTGCATGTTTAAAAAAAAAAATTTGTGAAACCGTCTACTTGGGAAGCTTGACAAGTGTATATAGGCCCTAGTAGATGCTTTTTCTTCTTAAGACTTTGCTTGTTAGAATACTTGTAAAACACCCTAGGATGTGTCATGCTAGTATCCTTTGACCCATGGTTTAAGGCCTAGTCAAAAGTACCTTGTGGTGTGATAACTCCTTGGCTACCGTTTATTCCAAGGTGACCCTTGAAACTATGCATCCATCCATCATTCATCCATGTTCTACCACACATTTTGTCATCAAAGGGAATGGGCACAAAAAGAAATCAATTTGAGTTCAATGAAATGAAAAGTGAAAGATAGTTTGCAAAATGCATCAAAAGAAAAGAGGAGCAAAAATAGACTCCTAAAGCTTCAAAAATAAGGCACCCTCCCTACATATGGGGTGACTTTGAAAATGTTCAAAAAGAAATGCAAAGAAAAGTTGAAAGTTGTCTAGTGTTGAAATGCCAAAAATCAAAAAGAAATGGCAAAAAGAAAGTGTTCTCAAATGTTATATGCCACAAGAAATTGGGGGGAAAAACAACAATGAAAGCAAACTCCCAAAATGAAACTCAAATACTATCGATCCCTTTTCCATCTTATCCATTTTTGTGCATGGTAGAGAGGGAACGACCCTTCTTCTTGTCTAGGCAAGGGGGGGAATTCCGCGATCCTCCAGTGTTTCTAACGCCATAGGGAGTCTACTCTTGACAAAAGCATTTAACGATTGAGGACAAAGGTACCCTAGCTTGACACAACTTGGAGGTGATTTATTGGTATCCTTCTAGGCTTAGTAGTTTGAAGAAATTATATCTATGAAGGAGTGTGTACCCTTGAATTGCTTCCCTTGTAGATAATTTCCGCCACTTAGATGAGGAAAGTGGCTATTCTTTTGTAGATGCATCCATTACTTGATTTTGTGTGCTTAATGATTGGATATGTCGCCATTTTGGCAAGCCCCACCTTGCCTTGCAAGAAGGCATCCTACCTCATGGTTGTCTTGTTGTGAGTTGAAGGGGCGGAGTGAGACCCGCTAATTGTCTCATATCAGTTATATTAGTAGGTTAGTTTAAATAAAGGTCTAGTTTTTGTCACCTCTTTACTCGGGACGAGTAAAGGTTCGGTTTCGGGATATTTGATGTGACCATTATTTGCGCACATTTAGTCCCCTAATCGAGCCTATTTTGCATACTATTATAGCATTCCATAGCCATTTCATCCGTCAAAACCTTCCTATTTGCTTTTCTATCGCATTTCATATGTTTTGTAGAAAAGGAGATAATAAGGCGGAAATTCCCGTCTTTTATGAATACTCGGAAGCTACTTGACGATACTAGATGGACTAGTATGAAGAGGAAGCAAGGACTAAAGACCAATCCCACAAGAATAAAATGGAAGTGAACAAAAGGGAAGAAAAGAAGAAGGATTATTGATGAGTGACAATCAGTGCGGATTGTCACCACTCCGTCCGTCCCGCAGCTGCACAATCCGAGCGGCTTTGCTCTAATCCGCTCGGATTGCACCACCAGAATACGCCCGTCCCCATTCCAATACGCCCGGATTCCTTCAGAGCATAATTTCCCCTTCTCCAAGCTACGAAGAAAGAAGCCCTTCCTTCGGAAAATACCGGCTCCTCCTTGCTCAATTTAAAAAAGTGTAATTACTATTTTAGCCTTAGTTAACCCTAAATGCATCCACCCAATTTCCACTATAAATATCCCATTTTGTAAATTAATGAGGTGTGGTTTTTAAGAGGAAATTCTCTTAGATTAGATTAGGAGTAGATTAGAATAAATTACTCTTTAATATTTCCACAAATCTCACATTAATCTCTCCTTAATTATTGTTCAAGTTTATCATTCAAGTTCATTATTGGGTAATTGAAGATTATTGGGTTATTATTGGGAGATTGACAACCTTCCATCAATCATCAATTTCTTCTATTATTCTTTGCATTATTGTTTTGGAATCTCCATAGGTATAACTCTCTTAATCCTTGTCTTAATTATTATTAATCTTTCTTACTTGTTCATCATGTTTCACCTTGTTAATATGATTGACAACCTTGTTAACATGCTAAACTTGATAATGAGTGAGTAGTTTCTTTAGCTAGGATTAGTGGGTAATTAAGGGAAACCAACATGGGATTGGTTCATGCTTAATCTAATATGTTCACATGATTAAATTGCTTGCTGGTTGTGATGTCAACTTTATGCACATGTTATGTTTGATGAAATGCTAAGCCTATGAATCCTTGCATTTACAACCATCTCTTATCTACTCAACTTGACTTGTAAGATATAAACCAACTCGAGTCTTGTTAGACCATGCATAGAAGTTGAATAGGAGGAAATTAAGTCGACTTGTAGGTGTTGTACAATCTAATCGATTCGGCTCCGGGACCCAACCCTTCCTATGAACCGTAAGACATAAACCAACTCGGTTCCTCCATAACATTAATTGCTTGCAACTTTGTAAACATGTTTTGATGATCAACACTATGAATCCCCTATGACCCCATGATATCCTAGCACTTTTAACCATTTGTTTCCTTCTTTTCTTTTATTGTTTGTTCTACTTTATTGCTTGTATTAGTTTAGAACACAACTACAAACCCAAACAAATCGTGACACTAGCATAAATTGAGATAGATAGACTTAGAACCCAAAGCACACCGTCCCATGGATCGACCTCGACTACCACTAACTAGTTGTATGTTGAGTATTATAAATGTGTTTGATTGGATGTGTGACGGCCAACTCTTGTCCGACCAGAAGTCATCTTTAGGACTTGCTTTGTTTAAGTCCCTAAAGTCAACACAAACGCGGATTCTCCCATCCATTTTGGGTACGGGTACTATGTTGGCCACCCAGTCAGAATACTCGGAAACTTTGATGAACCCGGCTTTGAATTGCTTGTCAACTTCTTCCTTAATCTTGAGAGCCCATTCTGTCCTCATTCGTCGAAGCTTCTGTTTTAAAGGTTTGAAACCTGGCTTAATCGGGATTCTATGTTCGGCGATATCTCTGTCGATCCCTGGCATGTCCTTATAGGACCAAGCGAAAACGTCTTTGAACTCGTTTAGGAGTCTATGAAATCGGCCCTTTCGGTAGAGCTCAAGGTAGTCCCTATCCTAAGTTCTTGGGGTTCTAGTTCGATTCCTACGTTGATGGGTTCGGTGTCCTCTATTACTGGTCCCCCTTCCCCTTCCTGTAGTATTTCTTTGGCTACGTAGGGAGGTATTTCAATTGATCTGGGTCTTGGTCATCCTCAGTATCATCGTAAACAGAATTGCACTCAAGGTAACACAAAGAGTAAGTAGAACCCGATTTATTCATATTAAAATTTGAGTAGAGTTAAAACAAAGAAGCCAACTGATATGTGGTCAGTGGCGGCAAAGGGACAGTGGTTGGGACATTTCCCGAACTACTGTGACTACTCGAGGCTAAGCTAGGAGAAACAAAGGGAGTGGGGATGACGACAGGAGGAGACTCTCTAATGACTTCTCTAGACTCCGACCCTGACTCCGACTCCGACTCGAATTCATCGTCTTCCGGTTCTCCTCTGAACATCTCTCCTTCTCCAGTAGTGAGCTTGAAGAGTCTTCCTTGATTGTTGGTCCACTTGATTGATTTTCTTCATGCTTTCTGCTGACTTGCGTTGGTTTCTGTGATTAACGCGGTGAGGTTGAAGCGATCGTCTTGAAGTATCATGGTAATGATCTCATCCTGCGCGGCCTTAACAAATCGATCTTCTCCAAACAACAGGCTAACAGCTTGTTCGTCTAAGCAAGGTGCTTGATGGGTTTTGACGGTAGGAACCGTTTCTGGAGGGATGAAGTAGCAATCGTGAAAGATCTCGATTCCGGCTAGCTTCCTCTCGAGATAATGCCAAGGCTCGGGAAATCCGTGAAAGAGTTCTAGGCTTCCTTCTTCAACAAAGTACCCATTTAGGGTGGGACGATAGGGTCGCATTTGGACTCCTACGTGCTTACGGTTTTGAACTTGAGCAAGCATTTCGAGAACCTCTTCTTTAGTGGGTTTGTACCCTAGTCCAAGTGGTATCCTCTTTGAGTTGCCTTCCTTATATGGTGCGAAGGTATTTCTTCAGGTAGGGTTCAAGGGCATTCCAGGGAAGTATCCCTGGGTTTTGAGCATATGGTTGACCACCAATTTGGAGTAGGGATCATAGTATAAGGGTGCCAATTCGCTTTCTATGACACTTATGCTTTGGAAGCCCCCATGTTCGTATACGGGATCTGCAAGGACTTGATTGTTTGACTGTTTTTCGATTATGGCTTTGATGGGCGACGAAGTGATCGTCACTACTTTGTCATTTAGTGGGATCTTGATCTTTTGATGAAGAGTGGATGTTACCGCTTTGGAAGCATGAATCCAAGGTCTTCCTAGAAGTATGTTGAAGGAAGCTTCGATGTCCACTATTTGGAAGTTAACCTTTTGCTCAATTGGTCTTGTGGCTATGGTTAGGTTAACAAGTCCTACTACCTTTCGTCGTGTACCATCATATGCACGCACACCTTGATTGGTAGGGGTCCAATCCGACTCTTTCATGCCTAATTTGTATGCCGTTTTGAGGGGTATGACGTTGACCACGGAGCCATCATCTACCAGGGACATTGGTACTTTCTTCTTTAGACAAATTACAGTGATGTAAAGAGCTAAATTGTGACTAGCGCCAAAAGGTGGCAAATCTTCATCTGAGAAAGTAATAGGTTTACTTAGCTTTGGTGATTCTTGGAAGACCAAGTTGACTACATCTTCAGGCGTCGAGTTATATGCTACATTTAGTTTGGCCAAAGCTTGCAGCAAAGCTTGGCGATGTGGGAATGAGCTCGCTATTAATTGCCAGACTGAAAGATCAGCCTTTGTCTCTTGTAATTGCTTGAGCAAATGGTCAGTGAGGTCTTCTTCGTTATCATTTGGTGTGACAACGCTGGTTGGACCGTTTTGAGTAGTGCTTTGATATGGACGACCCGAACGAGTTAAGTGGTCCACATCTTGGTCTTCACCGTTTTGGACTATTTCTTTGACTAGGGAGTTCTCAATGAGGTACTCATCTTCATCATCGTCGGCCCAAACTCCATTGATCATAGCTAGTTTCCTCATTCTCATGATTTCATTGTCTAGTCGTATGATTTGATCGACTAGTTTATCTACCACGGCGATTACTTCTTGCATAGTAGCGTCTTGAGGGAATATTAGTGGCATATGCTCTTTGGGTGTTGTGTTGGGATTGCGTAAAGTTGTCACCGTATTTTCAAATTCCCACACTTGCCTATCCACACTCTTTGCCCATGTGATGAAGTCAGAAATGGTAGGGGAGATGGTAGAGTAGAACCCCTCACTCTCTATTGCGTGGATATTGTCTTCGACTGGAGAAATGAGGTGTGAGCAATCTAAGTTAGATTTGTCACTTGTGATCACTAGAACTCCAAGAGGATTCTGAGTGTTGTTGGGTTTACCTCCCGGCGGTATTGGCAATCGACCATCTTCAATCATGTCTTGAAGCACATTTTTCAACTTGTAGCATTTTTCTGTGTCATGCCCCTTGCCCCGATGGTATTCACAGTACGAGTTCTCGTCCCAGAATTTAGATTTCCTCTCGGGTTCGGGTGTAGGTCCAATGGGTTTAAGTTTGCCTCGCTTCATTAACCTTTTTAAAGCGTTGGAGTAAGTGTCCACAAGATTTGTGAACTTCCTTGGTGGGGTACTTTTCTTGGATGGCTCGAGAAGATTAACTTCATCTGTCTTGCTAGTGGAGCCGTATGAACGACTTGTTGAGCCTTGATATCCTCGACCCACCGTTTTGGACAAGAGCCCTTTACGGATGTCATCTTCAATCGTTGTCCCTAGTACGGTTAAGTCCTTGAAAGTTTTGATATTTTGGTATCTCAAATGATTGGCATAGATGGGTTTGAGATTGTCCACGAACTTCTCCACAAGGGTAGCCTCATGATACTGTCGTTTCGTACCAAAAATAAAATACCTAAGTACAACTAACAGAAGTCAGCGGTAAGTAGGATCGATCTCCACAGGGAGGCGGTGTACTATCTATTTGTCTATTTATCTGTCTAATGTCACAATGGGTGGTTTTGATTGTGTTGATTTAAACTAAAGAGACTAAGCAAGAGGGAAAAGAATGCGAGAAATTAACAATAAGAGAAGGGAGTATGCTAAGAGTCGGTCCACCGTGGCAGCTACACTATCTAAAATACTGAGGCGATTAGACTATTGATAAGAAGAGCTATGGTCGTCACCTTTCGGTCCTTAAACCGCCCTAGAGCGTAAATAGCTTAGCTTTCGCCCTCACTACAATACCCTATTGTAATTAAGCAAGCCTTCCCTTCCAATATTTCGATCCAGGTCGGGGTTAACTAGATAAATTGGTCTCCTGCATGCATTCATTCGACCGGATAACAATTAAATTGCCTAATACAATTCCTATCGCAAGGCTAATCTAAGAAAGTCAATTAAAACATGCTACCACGGCTTCCCTAATCCTAACATACTAAGGGGAATTAGCTAGACATGGAATAAGTAAGAACAAGAATTAAAGGAAGAACAATAAACATTAAATAATAATTAAAGAAGAAAAGAGAAGAAAGAATTAATACTGAATTAATGATCCGGAAATAAGGAAGAACAAAAGTAACAGTGAAAGTGACAGAGGAAAAGTAACGTCCGAAGGTCCCCGGATAGATTACAAATGACGTCCTCCTATCTTATTTATAAGAAAAATAGGATTTATTAACCTAATTGACGGAAATTAAGCTAAAAGCCCAAGCCCGTAAAAGATTGTTGCTCGATCGAGCACTTAAGGCTCTCGATCGAGTGATATTCCTTAGCATTCCTCTCGATCGAGAACAATTCCTCTCGATCGAGGACTTCTTTCCCTTTAATCACTCGATCGAGAAGAAGTAGCTCTCGATCGAGCAAATGGGCTCTCGATCTAATAGAAATAGTTCTCGATCGAGAACTTCTCAGCGCGTAATTCCTGCTTCGGGCACTGAACTTCAAACGGCTGCCATTCCTTCGTTACTTAGACAAATAGGGCGTGGTTGGTGGCGTCGGAAAGCTAAGAGGATAAGATTTTACCTCCAACTGGAATCACCTTAATAACTGTTGTAGAACTCGTGATATGGCTCTTACAAGCAGGATCTAGCAAATTGAAGCACTCTCTTGGCTCGCCTAACTTCCTTACTCCAATGCACATCTCAAAATAGTACTTTCCAAGCTCCGACTCAACTCATCTCCTAAATGCATGCGTAGGGATATGTTTTAGGCTTGATTCCGCATCTCTAAGCTCATTCCTGCAATTAATACAAGAACTTCCAAAGTATGCAATTCGGGGCATATTCGTAGCAAATAACTACTAAAATAGCATAAAGATGCGTGCAAGAATAGACTAAAAAGACTATAAAAAATGCACGTATCAAATCTCCCCAAACCAAACCTTTACTCGTCCTCGAGTAAACTCAAAACTATACGCTAATGGAACGGGAAAATAACTCAGAGCTAGCTTAACTTGTCTACTTTAACCAATTTAATGCAACAAAGATTAACAGTTTAAGCTAAGTAGTCAATACGCAAACGAATTATGAGCTGTTCAGAAAATAAAGCCGAACTATCTGTAACACCCCGATATACTGAGGAGCCTTAACTAGGCCTTCCTTAGCATATAAGGGCATTACCATCTCGGTTGCCCGAGGTAAGTAATTATCAAACGTCAACAAAAGAACTATTAAGTTATATTACAAGTGATTTAAACCAAAATACAATACAAGGTACAACTCAAGACTACTCGCTATGACCATCGTATGTCGTGAAGACTCATCCCTGCCCGGACTCCAGCTATCATCAACACCAACACCTGCTAAGACCGACTGCTCACCATAAGGGATCACGGCAGACACATAACAAACAAACAACCACACAAGGTCAGTACTGAGACAAGATAAGGCAACGGCAACTACAACAACAACATAACCAACGACATCAGACTCAACCACAATCATAACCGTCCAACCAAATCTATCACTGACTGTCCACTGGACCAGTCCTGCCAGTGGGGGACCGCAGCCGTTCCCACCTAAGCCCCGCTCATCATACCGAGCGATAACCCCGCTCATTAATGTGCACATCCCCTTCCGTGGCGGGTTCCACGAAGGGCGAAACTAGGCGTGAAGTCACTCCCAAAGCGACTCCACTCAGCCGAGGACGCACCTCGAGAACCATCAACAACGATCACAACCACACCCACAACATCATACAATCACTATGTCAAGTAATCACAATACTGTCACAACGACCGACACACTAGACAATCTACAGCAACTGAAGAATCGAGTAGGCGAACCTACCTTTAAGCAACCGCAACCAATCCATGCCGACAAACACAAAGATCCAAATGCACAAGCAAAGCCTATTACCATCATGCAAATATCTATTACTACAAGCAAAACCCTAACTATGGAAACAAAGGCACGGATGATGATTATGACATACCTACTAGGGAGAGACAAGGCAAAAGACCGCTACCCGACTCAAGGGACGCCCTCCTAAGGCTTAAGAATCTTCAAAGAGGCATCCATGGAGGTTTTGAGGTGAAGGGAAGGGAAAGAGGCGGCTGAAGGATAGGAGGAAAGTGGCGAAAGTGATTTGCGGATTTAACAAAACGCGATATATAACCCTCGGCGAAAACCAGGCACTCGATCGAGTACCCAACATACTCGATCGAGTAACCCCCTACTCGATCGAGTGCCCTAGCTACTCGATCGAGTAGCCTCTACTCTATCGAGTACCACTCTTAAAACGCACCCCAAGATGGTTTGGCATACTTCCCTAAGGCTACTCCCGCCCCCAAAGGACAAAACGCCGGTCAAAGGGATCCCTAAAAGGGCGGGTATTACGGTCTTCCCCCTTAAAAGAACTTCGTCCCCGAAGTTCAACTCACCTCTCCCGCTCTCGACCCGGAACCAACACAGCCTTACCAAACTTCCCGGCCCAACCACTACTCCCGAACATACCATCCCCCCATGTCAACATCATCGTCGACCACATATATACCTATCGACTCTTGCCACGATCATGCAAACTTTAACATAGTCAACCGTTATATTATATACACATAAAACATCCGACGCGCAGTGCGAATCGTCGCTCACGAACCTCCAACATACACTAATTACTGTCCAACCATCCACCTAGAGCATATCTCATATCAATTTTCATGTGGTACAACTAATGTCACCCTCATTTTGGCAACATGATTCAAATATGATCACACACTTTGAAGCATTAAAGAAGGAAGTAGGTCGTTTTTTTTTTTTTTTTACACTTGATACCTACAACATTCTAAACAACTACCGATGACTTATAATCAAGCAAAACATAATACCGACAACATTATGAATAAACAAAGCATTACTCAAAAACAGACCTTTTATTTCGCGACATTACTCTTCCCCTCTAAAAGGAACTTCGTCCCCGAAGTTCACCACCCAAATACCAACGCGTATTACTTATTATTTGTATCTTACTCATTAAAGAAAACCGTATTGTTTATTATGGACATTACTCACTAATTATACACTCGTTAAATTAAAATCATACACACGTCACCGGACTAACTAGCCACCGATTGATAACATATATTAATATGGTAAGCACAAACATACGAGAAGCTACAACTCCGATAAATAGATCGTAAAAAGGCGCATACAAAATAAAAGCAACAAGAAATTATTACCGCCTCACTACTTGTGACAAATACGCTTATAAAACTTCAATCATGACTTGTAATGTGTGAAATTAACGGCTCAAGGGCGTTACTATGCGCTCGCAACAACTTTAAACATTAAACATGCAATTATAAAACAATTGAACATTTTGAATTTTCAAAAACCCCCCTGTAACAGTGACACTCGATCGAGTAAGTATCGGTACTCGATCGAGTGCCATGCTACTCGATCGAGTGTGTTGGCTACTCGATCGAGTAGCCCTAGATCGAAATGCTTTTTCTTATGTCATCCTGCAGCTACTCGATAGAGTACGGGGTACTCTATCGAGTACCTACAGCCAACTCCTCATAAATCATCACGAGCTAACACCAATGCGCATACTTGACATATAAAATCGAGTCGGGACGACTCCCCAACTCCTAATACCCTGCACACAGTTAGAATATCAAATTCGGCCTTATGGCCACTCATACAGATCCAACTAAGTCTCAAAACAAAAGGAAACAACTATCAAAGTCTAACAACAATACCACCATCTAACATCAACTACTATCAACAATCACAAACGAAGATAAGAACAAGGAGTATCACTCCTGCTGCTGCTGCTGCTGCTCGAACATCACCTCATCGTCACCACCACCACCTCCAGATGAACCTATTCCCGCATCACCCCCTGCTCCTGCTCCCGGGCCCACGTACCAAGGCGTCAAGCCTCCATAAGGAAAGGACTGAGGTGCTCCCCATGTCGACTGTTCCACCCCGTAGGAATGGAAAACCCCCGAGTAATTCCCAACGCCACTCCACAAGCCTGGATGCGGTCCCTCGGTCCCTATCCCCTGAGCGTACGCCATCTCATGCATGTTACGGAGTGTCAAGGTAGATGACACTCTCTCCGCTAGGTAACTGGATCGCGTCTCCGGGGTGTCGAGGTAAGGGTAGTACGGGAAGGGCTGCTTTCTTCTTTGCGGTGGTGCTACTGGCTGTGGCCTAGCCTCCGGGGCCCTCTCCCTCACTCGACGGGGTCCCCTCACCACTCTGGGTCTCTCCACCCTCTGAACTCCCGCATTCTCGCCCTTCGTCGGCTCCGGCATCTCCTGGAGGATCGTGCCATCAATGAGATAGGTCTGCAGCTGGCGGGGTGTGTCCTCATCCTCCTCCTCCTCCTCCTCATCGTCCCCATCCACAGTCACCACCGCCGGCTCCAAGGGCTCGTGGGCTGGGAGGTGCTCAGGAGCTGGAATCTTCATCCAACTCATGCCAAGCACCCTCCACGCTAGGCTACCGTCGACCAAGGTTCTCAACCATTTCAGGTCGAGATAGTAGTCACGATCCATGGTAGGCACGGGGGTAGCTAGAGGCACGTACGCCGAAGAAGCCTCAAAGGAGGTTAGCTTTTCACTAACCGAGTGGCAATGGCACCACACTCAGTGTGCCGAGAAGTAGAGGAAGCCATCAAGGCAAGAGCAGCACAAACTATGGAAGGAGCATTGAAGACCACTTTCTTGGCCCACTCCGGATTGAGGTACGACATCAAAAGTAAAACCTCATGGTTATTCAACTTACTGATATCTTTTCGGTCATAGAGAAGGTTTGAAAGGGAACGGAGAAAGATTCTCAAGGTGATGTCTTTGAACGTCATTAATCAAAGATGTTGCTCGCGGTGGGAGCTTGCTTCCCGATCAAGCAAGGCATTAGGCGCGACGCCGCACTCACCGGGATGTCGGTGATGGAGTCCTTGGGAGGCTTGGCCAACCCAAGGTGAGAGGCAAACAAATCCATGGTCAAAAGGAAACTGGTATTCATCGATCCCGAACTCCACGATCGACCCTACTGGGTCATAGTTAAAGGAACTCATGAATTCTAGGGTAAGAAAAGGGTAAGTGTGCTTCCTCAGCCGGTACAAACCAATAAAACCCAAGGTCTCGAATATATGACGGACAACCGTCTCTATTTCCAACTCCTCTAGTACACCGGTGTCTATACACTTTGTGGGTCTCATCTTGCGTTTTTGTAAAGCTACAAAACGCTCTCTTTGCTTAAAGTCAACAAAGACAACAGAAGGGTACTCAGAGACTGCGGGTACTACCGGTCCACTAGCCTCCCCCCTCTCAAGTGGATCAACCCTTCCCCGTTTACTCTGACGGTTTCCAAGGTTTAGTCTCGGCATCTGTTTTAGGCATAAGTCCAAACAACTTGTATAAACATCCAAACACTTATTTCATGTAACTTGAATTCACATATCCAGCTAAACACAAAATTTTCCAACAACTTTGACATGTGAAGCACATAATTCATGTTATTACACTTGAATATTACGATAAGTGCACATGTTTATCAACAGTTCCCAATTTTTGACATACAAGTTCAAGCAATTGTATAAAACATGTAGGCATACACTTCATTCGATTCGAGTTTTATATAATTGGCAACTTCACTAACTTGCTAACCAATTCCATACTCGAGGCTCATAGTTAATGTCATTAAACTTAGATGTTTCGCTAGGTAGTCATATATCATCAACTGTTTCCTCAATTTTATCCTATAATCTCAGTTTGTAGCCACTTATAAACCATAATTACGAAAGTTTGGCATGTGGACACATATACTCAAAGAATTTGAATATCCTAGCATGCTTCTAAAGGTCGTTCCATTTACATTGCAAACTACATGTCACTAATGCAAGAGGAAGGATAATTTATGACAATTCAATATCACTCTTCACTATTATGTAAAACAACTCAATCAAAATTTGCAGACGGTCTTTACAGCTGTGAAAATTGTGGCCTGTATTCATCAATCATTGTTGCTATTGTCATATTGAAGTTCAACTTACACTTATATTGTCAATTACCACATCAATTTTCCAATTCTAAGTCACGAATTTTCCCATAAGGCACTTTTAAGACGGAGTTTTAAGGCAACTTTCTAAGGTAATAATCATCAGAATTCACCTTTCCACATGATATAAACAATGTATAGTACTTAATTCCATCATCTAATCAATGTAGAACAATCAGAAATCAATTTCAAATTTGTAACCCTAGAAATTTCGATTTCACTTTTGCAACTTTTCTAATCTAATCTACAGCAATTAATCACCAACAAACATGGAAAAGAGCCATATGAATCATGTTTCAACTATCTAAAGCAACTATTACATCATGTGAATCGAAAATTTCAGATTATCTCCTCATTCTAACACATTCAAAGTAACATATCACATAAATTAGGAAGAGTCACATACCTTGATTGATTAGTAAGATAAAGAAACGAATTAACCAAGCAAAATCAACCTCAATAATCACTACTAACCCAAGAGATAGAGAGGATTTGAGAGGAAATAGGGAATTGAGAGTGATTTAGGTATAAAAGTGTCGAGATATAGGGGAAATAGAAGGAGAAATAGAAAGGTAAAGGGTTTTAAAAACCCGTAGGAATGCTCGCACAAGAACCTACTCGATCGAGTGCCAGGGTACTCGATCGAGTACCACCCTACTCGATCGAGTAGGAGCTAAATCATCGAGTAATCTGCGGAAATTTCCCACATTCCGACGTTATAGCTTCCTAACTAGATCGAGTGAGGTCTACTCGGTCTAGTACGCGCCCGCACTCGGTCAAGTATAGCTAAGTGCTCGATCGAAAGAACGAAGTAACTTGAAGGTCCCCGCAAAAAACATCATCGCGTGTCGGTTCCAACTAAGTTCGGAATTCGACACTAATTACCGCATTCAATCACGTTTTATAACCATCGTCGCACAAAATACAACTCTCCAATAACTAAGAGACATGTCACGTTACTTTATACAATTACCCAACTCGGTCTACTACATCACCGAGTTACGTATAAATCTAGCCGTGTTATCTTATTACATTTAAACTTACCTTTCATACTATTACTAAACTCGTATATACATCAACTTGAAACGTATAGTTCACATTAATTCATTCCTTTACATATTACATAAATGCATACTTTCCAAGGCAACTTAATCTACCATGTTTCACATTCTATCATAAGCAATTTATTGTGCATAAATCAACTATTACGCAGCGGAAAATTTCAACTGAATAACAAAACATAAACACATTACCACACACTCGATTCGGTCATTACTCATCTACACTATAATTATCATTATAGTCATCGCGGTAGGATCTACAAGTTCACTTACAACTTCCGTCATCATTTTATGACAAACACCTACGTGTTCGTTATTCATATTACACATTCAAATTCACACTTCCACGCATCTCCATGACGTATAATCTCGTCACATAACTCCTAGCTATCCTATAAGCTCATTAATATCCAACGAGCTTCAATGATCTCGTCATTAATTACCATACATGGCCCAACATTACTATCACACCTCTATTAATTCTGACAAAAATTAACCGGAGGTAGCTCCGGTACAATTAACGTACATAACACGCATAGACACACGGACTCCACATTCCCATCCCATGTGACTGGCTTAAGTATCATGGGGCCAAGATTTTGAAATGAGGGCGCCTACTCACCCAAAATCTAGCATCAGCCGGGGCTCCCATTACACATACACCAGGTTCATTTTATTAGACTCTCTACATTCATTATGTTCATTTGTTACAGGTTCCAAAATCGTCGCTCTGATACCACTTTGTAACACCCCGATATACTGAGGAGCCTTAACTAGGCCTTCCTTAGCATATAAGGGCATTACCATCTCGGTTGCCCGAGGTAAGTAATTATCAAACGTCAACAAAAGAACTATTAAGTTATATTACAAGTGATTTAAACCAAAATACAATACAAGGTACAACTCAAGACTACTCGCTATGACCATCGTATGTCGTGAAGACTCATCCCTGCCCGGACTCCAGCTATCATCAACACCAACACCTGCTAAGACCGACTGCTCACCATAAGGGATCACGGCAGACACATAACAAACAAACAACCACACAAGGTCAGTACTGAGACAAGATAAGGCAACGGCAACTACAACAACAACATAACCAACGACATCAGACTCAACCACAATCATAACCGTCCAACCAAATCTATCACTGACTGTCCACTGGACCAGTCCTGCCAGTGGGGGACCGCAGCCGTTCCCACCTAAGCCCCGCTCATCGTACGAGCGATAACCCTGCTCATTAATGTGCACATCCCCTTCCGTGGCGGGTTCCACGAAGGGCGAAACTAGGGCGTGAAGTCACTCCCGCAAGCGACTCCACTCAGCCGAGGACGCACCTCGAGAACCATCAACAACGATCACAACCACACCCACAACATCATACAATCACTATGTCAAGTAATCACAATACTGTCACAACGACCGACACACTAGACAATCTACAGCAACTGAGTAGGCGAACCTACCTTTAAGCAACCGCAACCAATCCATGCCGACAAACACAGCATCCAGCGCACAAGCAAAGCCTATTACCATCATGCAAATATCTATTACTACAAGCAAAACCCTAACTATGGAAACAAAGGCACGGATGATGATTATGACATACCTACTAGGGAGAGACAAGGCAAAAGACCGCTACCCGACTCAAGGGACGCCCTCCTAAGGCTTAAGAATCTTCAAAGAGGCATCCATGGAGGTTTTGAGGTGAAGGGAAGGGAAAGAGGCGGCTGAAGGATAGGAGGAAAGTGGCGAAAGTGATTTGCGGATTTAACAAAATGCGATATATAACCCTCGCTGAAAACCAGGCACTCGATCGAGTACCCAACATACTCGATCGAGTAACCCCCTACTCGATCGAGTGCCCTAGCTACTCGATCGAGTAGCCTCTACTCTATCGAGTACCACTCTTAAAACGCACCCCAAGATGGTTTGGCATACTTCCCTAAGGCTACTCCCGCCCCCAAAGGACAGTCAACGCTGGTCAAAGGGATCCCTAAAAGGGCGGGTATTACAGTCTTCCCCCCTTAAAAAGAACTTCGTCCCCGAAGTTCAACTCACCTCTCCCGCTCTCGACCCGGAACCAACACAGCCTTACCAAACTTCCCGGCCCAACCACTACTCCCTGAACATACCATCCCCCCCCATGTCAACATCATCGTCGACCACATATATACCTATCGACTCTTGCCACGATCATGCAAACTTTAACATAGTCAACCGTTATATTATATACACATAAAACATCCGACGCGCAGTGCGAATCGTCGCTCACGAACCTCCAACATACACTAATTACTGTCCAACCATCCACCTAGAGCATATCTCATATCAATTTTCATGTGGTACAACTAATGTCACCCTGTTACTTGGCAACATGATTCAAATATGATCACACACACTTTGAAGCATTAAAGAAGGAAGTAGGTCGTTTTGTTTTTTTTTTTACACTTGATACCTACAACATTCTAAACAACTACCGATGACTTATAATCAAGCAAAACATAATACCGACAACATTATGAATAAACAAAGCATTACTCAAAAACAGCCTTTTTATTTCGCGACATTACTCTTCCCCTCTAAAAGGAACTTCGTCCCCGAAGTTCACCACCCAAATACCAACGCGTATTACTTATTATTTGTATCTTACTCATTAAAGAAAACCGTATTGTTTATTATGGACATTACTCACTAATTATACACTCGTTAAATTAAAATCATACACACGTCACCGGACTAACTAGCCACCGATTGATAACATATATTAATATGGTAAGCACAAACATACGAGAAGCTACAACTCCGATAAATAGATCGTAAAAAGGCGCATACAAAATAAAAGCAACAAGAAATTATTACCGCCTCACTACTTGTGACAAATACGCTTATAAAACTTCAATCATGACTTGTAATGTGTGAAATTAACGGCTCAAGGGCGTTACTATGCGCTCGCAACAACTTTAAACATTAAACATGCAATTATAAAACAATTGAACATTTTGAATTTTCAAAAACCCCCCTGTAACAGTGACACTCGATCGAGTAAGTATCGGTACTCGATCGAGTGCCATGCTACTCGATCGAGTGTGTTGGCTACTCGATCGAGTAGCCCTAGATCAGAATGCTTTTTCTTATGTCATCCTGCAGCTACTCGATAGAGTACGGGGTACTCTATCGAGTACCTACAGGCCAACTCCTCATAAATCTGTCACGAGCTAACACCAATGCGCATACTTGACATATAAAATCGAGTCGGGACGACTCCCCAACTCCTAATACCCTGCACACAGTTAGAATATCAAATTCGGCCTTATGGCCACTCATACAGATCCAACTAAGTCTCAAAACAAAAGGAAACAACTATCAAAGTCTAACAACAATACCACCATCTAACATCAACTACTATCAACAATCACAAACGAAGATAAGAACAAGGAGTATCACTCCTGCTGCTGCTGCTGCTGCTCGAACATCACCTCATCGTCACCACCACCACCTCCAGATGAACCTATTCCCGCATCACCCCCTGCTCCTGCTCCCGGGCCCACGTACCAAGGCGTCAAGCCTCCATAAGGAAAGGACTGAGGTGCTCCCCATGTCGACTGTTCCACCCCGTAGGAATGGAAAACCCCCGAGTAATTCCCAACGCCACTCCACAAGCCTGGATGCGGTCCCTCGGTCCCTATCCCCTGAGCGTACGCCATCTCATGCATGTTCCGGAGTGTCAAGTTAGATGACACTCTCTCCGCTAGGTAACTGGATCGCGTCTCCGGGGTGTCGAGGTAAGGGTAGTACGGGAAGGGCTGCTGCTGCTGCGGTGGTGCTACCGGGCAATGGCCTAGCCTCCGAGGCCCTCTCCCTCACTCGACGGGGTCCCCTCACCACTCGGGTCTCTCCACCCTCTCGAACTCCCGCATTCTCGCCCTTCGTCGGCTCCGGCATCTCCGGAGGATCGTGCCATCAATGAGATAGGTCTGCAGGTGGCGGGGGTGTGTCCTCATCCTCCTCCTCCTCCTCCTCATCGTCCCCATCCACAGTCACCACCGCCGCTCCAAGGGCTCTGTGGCTGGGAGGTGCTCGGGAGCTGGAATCTTCATCCAACTCATGCCAAGCACTCTCCATGCTAGGCTACCGTCGGCCAAGGTTCTCAACCATTTCAGGTCGAGATAGTACTCACGATCCATGGTAGGCACAGGGGTAGCTAGAGGCACGTATGCTGAAGAAGCCTCAAAGGAGGTTAGCTTTTCAGCTAACCGAGTGGCAATGGCACCACACTCAGTGCACCGAGAAGTAGAGGAAGCCATCAAGGCAAGAGCAGCACAAACTATGGAAGGAGCATTGAAGACCACTTTCTTGGCCCGCTCCGGATTGAGGTACGACATCAAAAGTAAAACCTCATGGTTATTCAACTTACTGATATCTTTTCGGTCATAGAGAAGGTTTGAAAGGGAACGGAGAAAGATTCTCAAGGTGATGTCTTTGAACGTCATTAATCAAAGATGTTGCTCGCGGTGGGAGCTTGCTTCCCAGTCAAGCAAGGCATTAGGCGGCAGACGCCGCACTCAGCTGGGATGTCGGTGATGGAGTCCTTGGGAGGCTTGGCCAACCCAAGGTGAGAGGCAAACAAATCCATGGTCAAAAGGAAACTGGTATTCATCGGTCCCGAACTCCACGGTCTGACCCGCTGGGTCATAGTTAAAGGAACTCATGAATTCTAGGGTAAGAAAAGGGTAAGTGTGCTTCCTCAGCCGGTACAAACCAATAAAACCCAAGGTCTCGAATATATGACGGACATCCGTCTCTATTTCCAACTCCTCTAGTACACCGGTGTCTATACACTTTGTGGGTCTCATCTTGCGTTTTTGTAAAGCTACAAAACGCTCTCTTTGCTTAAAGTCAACAAAGACAACAGAAGGGTACTCGAGATCATGCGGGTACTACCGGTCCACTAGCCTCCCCCTCTCAAGTGGATCAACCCTTCCCGTTTACTCGACGGTTTCCAAGGTTTAGTCTCGGCATCTGTTTTAGGCATAAGTCCAAACAACTTGTATAAACATCCAAACACTTATTTCATGTAACTTGAATTCACATATCCAGCTAAACACAAAATTTTCCAACAACTTTGACATGTGAAGCACATAATTCATGTTATTACACTTGAATATTACGATAAGTGCACATGTTTATCAACAGTTCCCAATTTTTGACATACAAGTTCAAGCAATTGTATAAAACATGTAGGCATACACTTCATTCGATTCGAGTTTTATATAATTGGCAACTTCACTAACTTGCTAACCAATTCCATACTCGAGGCTCATAGTTAATGTCATTAAACTTAGATGTTTCGCTAGGTAGTCATATATCATCAACTGTTTCCTCAATTTTATCCTATAATCTCAGTTTGTAGCCACTTATAAACCATAATTACGAAAGTTTGGCATGTGGACACATATACTCAGCAATTTGAATATCCTAGCATGCTTCTAAAGGTCGTTCCATTTACATTGCAAACTACATGTCACTAATGCAAGAGGAAGGATAATTTATGACAATTCAATATCACTCTTCACTATTATGTAAAACAACTCAATCAAAATTTGCAGACGGTCTTTACAGCTGTGAAAATTGTGGCCTGTATTCATCAATCATTGTTGCTATTGTCATATTGAAGTTCAACTTACACTTATATTGTCAATTACCACATCAATTTTCCAATTCTAAGTCACGAATTTTCCCATAAGGCACTTTTAAGACGGAGTTTTAAGGCAACTTTCTAAGGTAATAATCATCAGAATTCACCTTTCCACATGATATAAACAATGTATAGTACTTAATTCCATCATCTAATCAATGTAGAACAATCAGAAATCAATTTCAAATTTGTAACCCTAGAAATTTCGATTTCACTTTTGCAACTTTTCTAATCTAATCTACAGCAATTAATCACCAACAAACATGGAAAAGAGCCATATGAATCATGTTTCAACTATCTAAAGCAACTATTACATCATGTGAATCGAAAATTTCAGATTATCTCCTCATTCTAACACATTCAAAGTAACATATCACATAAATTAGGAAGAGTCACATACCTTGATTGATTAGTAAGATAAAGAAACGAATTAACCAAGCAAAATCAACCTCAATAATCACTACTAACCCAAGAGATAGAGAGGATTTGAGAGGAAATAGGGAATTGAGAGTGATTTAGGTATAAAAGTGTCGAGATATAGGGGAAATAGAAGGAGAAATAGAAAGGTAAAGGGTTTTAAGAAAACCCGTAGGAATGCTGCACAGTAACCTACTCGATCGAGTGCCTGGGGTACTCGATCGAGTACCACCCTACTCGATCGAGTAGGAGCTAAATCATCGAGTAACTGCGGGAAATTTCCCACATTCCGACGTTATAGCTTCCTAACTAGATCGAGTGAGGTCTACTCGGTCTAGTACGCGCCCGCACTCGGTCAAGTATAGCTAAGTGCTCGATCGAAAGAACGAAGTAACTTGAAGGTCCCTGCAAAAACATCATCGCGTGTCGGTTCCAACTAAGTTCGGAATTCGACACTAATTACCGCATTCAATCACGTTTTATAACCATCGTCGCACAAAATACAACTCTCCAATAACTAAGAGACATGTCACGTTACTTTATACAATTACCCAACTCGGTCTACCTGTCACCGAGTTACGTATAAATCTAGCCGTGTTATCTTATTACATTTAAACTTACCTTTCATACTATTACTAAACTCGTATATACATCAACTTGAAACGTATAGTTCACATTAATTCATTCCTTTACATATTACATAAATGCATACTTTCCAAGGCAACTTAATCTACCATGTTTCACATTCTATCATAAGCAATTTATTGTGCATAAATCAACTATTACGCAGCGGAAAATTTCAACTGAATAACAAAACATAAACACATTACCACACACTCGATTCGGTCATTACTCATCTACACTATAATTATCATTATAGTCATCGCGGTAGGATCTACAAGTTCACTTACAACTTCCGTCATCATTTTATGACAAACACCTACGTGTTCGTTATTCATATTACACATTCAAATTCACACTTCCACGCATCTCCATGACGTATAATCTCGTCACATAACTCCTAGCTATCCTATAAGCTCATTAATATCCAACGAGCTTCAATGATCTCGTCATTAATTACCATACTTGGCCCAACATTACTATCACACCTCTATTAATTCTGACAAAAATTAACCGGAGGTAGCTCCGGTACAATTAACGTACATAACACGCATAGACACACGGACTCCACATTCCCGTACCATGTGACCGGCTTAAGTATCATGGGGCCAAGATTTTGAAATGAGGGCGCCTACTCACCCAAAATCTAGCATCAGCCGGGGCTCCCATTACACATACACCAGGTTCATTTTATTAGACTCTCTACATTCATTATGTTCATTTGTTACAGGTTCCAAAATCGTCGCTCTGATACCACTTTGTAACACCCCGATATACTGAGGAGCCTTAACTAGGCCTTCCTTAGCATATAAGGGCATTACCATCTCGGTTGCCCGAGGTAAGTAATTATCAAACGTCAACAAAAGAACTATTAAGTTATATTACAAGTGATTTAAACCAAAATACAATACAAGGTACAACTCAAGACTACTCGCTATGACCATCGTATGTCGTGAAGACTCATCCCTGCCCGGACTCCAGCTATCATCAACACCAACACCTGCTAAGACCGACTGCTCACCATAAGGGATCACGGCAGACACATAACAAATAAACAACCACACAAGGTCGATGATCGAGACAAGATAAGGCAACGGCAACTACAACAACAACATAACCAACGACAT
Organism: Silene latifolia; assembly: GCF_048544455.1. Classification (NCBI taxonomy): domain Eukaryota; kingdom Viridiplantae; phylum Streptophyta; class Magnoliopsida; order Caryophyllales; family Caryophyllaceae; genus Silene; species Silene latifolia. The sequence continues at coordinate 93,841,351 of NC_133533.1, forward strand.
CAGACTCAACCACAATCATAACCGTCCAACCAAATCTATCACTGACTGTCCACTGGACCAGTCCTGCCAGTGGGGGACCGCAGCCGTTCCCACCTAAGCCCCGCTCATCGTACGAGCGATAACCCTGCTCATTAATGTGCACATCCCCTTCCGTGGCGGGTTCCACGAAGGGCGAAACTAGGGCGTGAAGTCACTCCCGCAAGCGACTCCACTCAGCCGAGGACGCACCTCGAGAACCATCAACAACGATCACAACCACACCCACAACATCATACAATCACTATGTCAAGTAATCACAATACTGTCACAACGACCGACACACTAGACAATCTACAGCAACTGAGTAGGCGAACCTACCTTTAAGCAACCGCAACCAATCCATGCCGACAAACACAGCATCCAGCGCACAAGCAAAGCCTATTACCATCATGCAAATATCTATTACTACAAGCAAAACCCTAACTATGGAAACAAAGGCACGGATGATGATTATGACATACCTACTAGGGAGAGACAAGGCAAAAGACCGCTACCCGACTCAAGGGACGCCCTCCTAAGGCTTAAGAATCTTCAAAGAGGCATCCATGGTGGTTTTGAGGTGAAGGGAAGGGAAAGAGGCGGCTGAAGGATAGGAGGAAAGTGGCGAAAGTGATTTGCGGATTTAACAAAACGCGATATATAACCCTCGCTGAAAACCAAGCACTCGATCGAGTACCCAACATACTCGATCGAGTAACCCCCTACTCGATCGAGTGCCCTAGCTACTCGATCGAGTAGCCTCTACTCTATCGAGTACCACTCTTAAAACGCACCCCAAGATGGTTTGGCATACTTCCCTAAGGCTACTCCCTGTGGGTTAATATCCGTATACTACCCCTTAAATTGCAGGACTATAACGTAAAATTTACATGCAATTTATAGTCATAAAACGATAAAAACAATAGAAACGATAAGTGTATAGAAATCAACCTCGGGTCCTTTTAATTGCGGCGTAAAGATCGAAAATCTAAGCGATTCCCTCCTAATCGTTGCACCCAAGACTTTGTCCGAGATATGCCCTTGTGCTAGAACAGTGTTCTCCGATTGCCTTGCAATATAGGGAGAACTGATGTGAGTTTTGTCGAGATGAGAGATCTCAGGTTTCAGAGAGAAGCTATCTCCAAAACCCTAGTTTTTCTGTAAATGAAAATCGCTAGGTCAAAAGGAGAGGGAGCCTCTCCTTTTGTTGCCTCGGTCCGCGGGTCAAGAGAGGAGGGAGTGGGCTTTCCACTTTCTCCTCATTTGACTAGTGATCCGATGATCCGACCCGTCTCGCTTAAAATGTATATGACGCGGTTTATATTATAAATCTGTTATCGGTTATCGGAAATTAAGGCATCGACTAATTATACGGGTTAGCTGAAATATTAATACGTGTCCGACAAAACAGTATTGTATAATTATTTTTAATATACATTTAATTAAATATAAATCACGTATATTTAATTTTACGAATTAACTGGTTAATTCGCCTTAGCCCATGATATTTAATCCGTATTAAATATAATATCTCAACATCACATATTTGACTAATTACTAGTCAAATAACTCGGACTAACTGGTTAGTCAATTTTGGCATCTACATGACAGTATTTTCATACCGTCACGTCTCTCAAACGTATCCTATAGGTGTGACTTTTAGGGACCAGTTGATCACCGCCATCTGTATGACAATAACGTCAAACTTATCTAGCAAGCCAACCGTTATTGATAAACGTGGATCAACTGATAATAATACCAAAGTATGCCCTTTGATCCTTTTAGAGGTTTATAAGTCCTTGCACTAATTGTTAAGGACACCAACCCCAACAAGCTCCCACTTGTCCGTACAAGTGTATGTGCAATGACGTTATCCGCACTAACTGGAGGACACAAGCTCCAACAAACTCCCACTTGTCCGAACAAGTGTAGGTGCGATAACCGATTCTCATATTCATTTAAAATCTCTCCCACTCAATGTAAAACAATTTGCAGATCTGGATCCACAAAGGTCGTATTTTACAATCGATCCGTATCTAGAGTGGTTTCCCCGACTAGAGAGTAACTTAACCGATAAAACGAATCCGTATCCGAGCATGGCCATGCATTTCGATTCTGACTCCTCGAGTGGCCCTGAGAAATATCGAGTACCCGATAAAGGCTGAATATTTCCTTCAACTCGACTCCTTCCGATCTAAGCACAACATGAAATGACCCAGAAAAAAATCTACTTGGCCCCCTGTTACGGATGACCGTGAGAAAGAAACCAAAGTCACCCAAAATCTGCCGTAGTCTCAAGAGACAGTCGATAGTCAAAGAATCGACTCTTAGGATCACCATGGAAGTCCTATCCACGACCGGGCAACGAATGTTATAAAACATTTAGGACTCCACGTCGATGTCACAATTGTGTCCTACGAAATATCCGTATAAATCGCCTCTGTGATTGGTCAGTCAACCGGTTGACTTATGGCTCGTTGAACCCACCATCAACCAACGTCACGGAATAATTGCCGAGTTATCACTCATGTGGGCAATTAAGGACTAACAAGATATGATGTTTGTTCAATTCACTTTGTGGTGTTCAAAATTGTCGTACAATTCCACATGAAAAACAAAATATATGTATAAATATCAAAACGATGATGTCGTATAGAGTACAAAAGAGGATGAATCTAATCCATAAAAGAGTACTACAACTCAGGAACACGTTTGATTCCCATGGAATTAACGTGCCCTTCATGCTTATCTTGTCGTAATGCTTTAGTGAGAGGATCTGCTATGTTATCATCTCGTAGCAATCTTTTCTATCACTCTCTTGTCTTTTTGCTCCACGTAATCCCGGATTAGATGAGCTTTCCGTTGTACATGTCTAGATTTGTTGCTAGACTTTGGCTCCTTAGCTTGGAAGATGGCACCACTATTGTCGCAATAGATGGTGATCGGGTCATTCGAACTAGGCACTACAGAGAGCCCATGTAAGAATTGACGCATCCATATCGCTTCCTTTGTTGCTTCGACGCGGCATAGTACTCGGACTCGATCGTAGAATCTCTTTAAACAGTTTGTTTCGAACTCTTCCAGCTGACTGCAGCGCCATTAAGAGTAAAAACGAATCCTGACTGAGATTTCGAGTCATCACGATCCGTTTGGAAGCTAGCATCTGCGTAACCAGTTGCGCATAGCGTTTGAGAGCCTCCATAAGTCAATGCCCAATCTTTAGTCCTCCGTAGGTACTTAAGAATGTTCTTGACAGCCAACCAATGTGGTTCACCTGGTTGCTGTTGGAATCGACTTGTCATACTCAATGCATATGCCACGTCCGGACGTGTGCATATCATGGCATACATGATTGATCCTATTGCCGAAGCATAAGGAATCCGTGTCATGCGCTCTTTCTCTTCCGGTGTCTCGGTGCCCGAGACTTGCTCAAATGCACCCACAGGGACATGGGAAGGAACCCCTTCTTGGAGTTAGTCATGCTTTGAATCTCTCTAGGACTTTGTCTATGTAAGACTCTGATCGAGAGATAACATCCGTCGTGATCTATCTCGATAGATACGGATGCCTAGAATTCTTTGTGCCTCTCCCAGATCTTTCATCCGGAAATGGTTTTTCAACCATACTTTCACCGAAGTTAAGAGAGGTATGTCATTCCCAATCGGGAGTATGTCGTCAACATACAATATTAGGAAGACAATCTTGCTCCCACTCGACTTGATATATAGACATGGTTCCTCGACAGATCGAGTAAATCCATTTTCTTTTATCACTTGGTCGAAGCGATGATTCCAACTCCTTGATGCTTGCTTAAGTCCATAAATGGAACGCTTAAGCTTGCACACTTTCTTAGGATTTTTAGGATCGATGAAACCTTCGGGTTGTACCATGTACAACTCTTCCTCCAAAAAGCCGTTTAAGAAGGCGGTTTTCACATCCATTTGCCAAATTTCATAGTCATGAAAAGCGGCGATCGCTAAGATAATCCGAATGGAACGCAAAGATAACTACGGGTGCAAAAATCTCATCGTAGTGCAAACCTGGCACTTGGGTGAAACCTTTAGCAACTAGTCGTGCTTTGTAGATATCTTGCTTGACCTTCCACGAATGCTTTATCTTGTAAAGCCATTTGCATTGAAGGGGACGAACCTTAGCAGGTAAGTCAACAAGATCCCACACGTTGTTCTCATACATGGAGTCCATCTCGGATTGCATGGCCTCAAGCCATAGCTTTGAGTCAGAACTGGTCATGGCACCTTTATAGGTTGCGGGTTCACTACTCGTTAAGAGTAGAACGTCATCTATGTCATGTTCCTCGACCATACCGATGTATCTGTCCGGAGGAATAGAGACTCTTCCCGACCTCCTAGGTTCCTCAGGAATATTCACCGCAGCCGGGATTGAAGGAATTGGTTCCTCCAATGGTTGCTCGGTGTTTGGTTCTTGAATCTCCGACAGGTCGAAGGTTCTATCACTCTTTGCATTCTCGAGAAATTCCTTCTCTAAGAATGTCGCACTAGCCGCAACAAAAACACGTTGTTCGGTTGGCGAGTAGAAGTAATGACCACGTGTTCCTTTAGGATAACCTATAAAGTATGTCTTGACCGATCGCGGGCCGAGCTTATCCTCGTGTCTCCACTTGACATAAGCCTCGCAGCCCCAAACCCGTATAAAGGACAAGTTAGGGACCGTTCCCTTCCATAGTTCATATGGAGTCTTGTCAACAGCTTTAGACGGACTTCGGTTAAGTATTAGAGCGGCTGACATAAGAGCATAACCCCATAATGAATCAGGTAAAACCGTGTGACTCATCATGGATCGAACCATATCAAGTAGTGTTCGATTTCTCCGTTCGGACACACCGTTCAACTGAGGTGTTCCAGGTGGAGTTAACTGTAGGGCAATCCCACAGTCCTTCAGGTGTTGATCAAACTCGTGAGAAAGATACTCGCCACCACGATCCGAACGCAGTGTTATTATCTTTCTACCCAACAGGTTCTGTACCCTATTTTGGTATTCCTTGAATTTCTCAAAGGATTCACTTTTGTGCTTCATTAAGTAGACATAGCCATATCTACTCAAATCGTCCGTGAAAGTGATGAAATATCTATAGCCTTCTCGTGCGGTGATTGACATAGGACCACATACATCCGTGTGTATGAGCCCTAATAGGTCAGCAGCGCGCATTCCAACACCTTTGAAGGAAATCCGAGTCATCTTACCGATGAGACATGATTCACACGTGCCAAATGATTGAAAATCAAAAGCCGAGATAGCTCCATGTTTGATGAGCTGTTTTACGCGTTTCTCATTAATGTGTCCCATACGGCAGTGCCATAGATATGTTTGATCTTTGTCACCAACCTTTACCCTTTTATTCATTATGTGTAATATTTCCGAGGTCGATCTAAAACATAAATTCCGTTCATGGAAACGCCTTGTCAGAATCATATCGTGTAATGAGAAAATGCAAGAATTATTCTCTATTACAAATGAAAAACCAAGTTTATCAAGCGCAGAAACTGAAATAATGTTTTTGGAAAGACTAGGTACATAATAGCAGTCATATAATGACAACTCAAATCCGCTTGGAAGTCGGATCACATATGTCCCCTTGGAGATGGCGGCTACTCTTGCTCCATTCCCGACACGCAGTCCACCTCACCCTTTACGAGGGGTTCGATGTTTCGGAGCCCCCGCACATGATTACACAGATGAGAACCACAACCAGTATCAAGTACCCAAGTTCCGTAACTTGCGTGGTTAATCTCAATCATATGAACAAAAGTAGAAGAGAGAGAAGACATACCAACAGGTTTAACACGACCTGCCTTTAAGTCCTCATGATAAACAGGACATGTGCGTCTCCAATGCCCAGTCTTGTGGCAATGATGGCATTCCATGTTTTCACTCTTGCTCTTTGTCATGCCTGATGAGTTACTCGCCTCACCAGGACCACTCTTCCCCGAACCCGACTTCTTGAACTTCGCCTTACCTCTTCGTCGGGTTTGCCGGAGCTTTGCCCTTACCTTTCCCTTTGTTTGACACAACGAGAACATCCTGTTTGAACTCCCACCGCACTTCATGTCCTTCTCGGTGCATGTACGAGGAGGGAGTGCGATTCATGGGAGTTTTCTTCAAATCATTCATATAGTAATTCGCTCTGAATTGCGAATAACCATCGTGGAGTGAATGAAGAATACGGTCGATAACAATATTCTCGCTGATGTTACAATTAAAGGTCTCCAACTTCTCGACATTCTCAATCATGCTGAGAATGTGTGGGCTAACCGGTTGGCCCTTCTGGAGTCTCGCATCAAAGAAGCGAGTGGTATGCTCATAGGTCACGATTCTCGGTGCTTTCGAGAATTCCTTAGTGAGCGTGGTGAAAATCTTGTTTGCACCTTGGGCTATGAAGCGTTTATGCAAATTGGGTTCCATTGCAAAAATGAGCACGTTTTTAATCGCACCCGCTTCCATGACGAAATCGTTATAAGTAGCGATCTCGTTAGCTCCGGCCCGTGGGAACTGGGTGTGGCGGCATGGGCTCAAGTAGATATTTGAGCTTTCCGTCGGCGGCAGCATTCCGTAATGCCGCCTCCCAGTCCGCGAAGTTGGATCCATCATTCTTCAGTCGAGTAGACTGATTCATCTGATTCATGAAGATCCTAAGCCAGGACTCACGGTCCAATGTGGCACTTGGCATTGGGTTATCACTTGAACCAGCCATTTGATGTTTAGCAGTTTAAAACGTGATCTACACTTTGAAAAAGAAAGAAAAACAAAACGAAATAAGCAACTCATCGAGGTGATTTAAGTCTATTTTAAAAATTCATTTTAAACATGTAGACTCTCGCACTTGCATAATTGATCTCCCTCAAGAATGATACAAGTGATCCCAAGACTCAATTTCAGTAAATTGATAAGCCAACTGTTTAGCTAATTCTTCGTAAGAACTCTTGGTCGATAGATTTCCGTAAATCCTATCTATAGTCCACCATGATCACGGGATCGTACGAGTGACCATAGTGTTGAGATAAAATAGGTCAATCGGTTCCAACTTACCCGACGTAGAAGGGGTCATAGTATGCCTACCGACGAAGAAGGGACTCATTGGAGTTTGACCTATAAAGACCGTTCTCAATTTTGGTTTATACGAGGAAGATCCCATCAACAAAATTATAATTCATTTTAAGTGAACGAATAACTAGCGTCTCATCGTGAATGAATTTATTTGGATGATGGCTTAAAACGTGTGACATGAGAATGTCAATGAAAACTAACTCGTGACCTCTATATGTGTCAGTTTTCATGCAATAAATTAGGTGGTTTGGTTTTTAGGCGGAATATGATGCATATTATCGTTGCGAAAAATAAATAAATGAATGCAAAAACGTAAATAAAAATGTCCTAGTGTGGCCTATCCTAGTAAAAGAACATAATACAACTTTGGAATCCACCGTTGGACCCGAAAAGCTTGTCTTGATGTTCCATCTTGATCCAAGTAGCGGGAGTGAGCATCCGGTCTCCATCTTTGGTCTTCTCAAAAATTACAATTAAAATTACAAATATAAACCTATTTACATTCTAATTAAAACTGTAATTACAAGTGAAAAATCCAAAACGGAGATACAAGATCTCAAAATACAACCAAGACCGTGTTCCATCATTACGGTAACACGTTCTACTAAGGCCACACTAAGTTACAATCGCTTGTAAAATTAAATACGTGATTAAAAGGCATTCACGGCATTCATAAATTAACGATAAATAAAAATGCATCAACTAAAACAAATTCATTCGTGACATAATTTCGTAATTATGTTAAATTTATCCAAACCACCTTTTAATGATTAAAATTCGTGTGATAAAACCGCTTCTATCATTTAATTTTAATCTATTATAATCCGTCATTTTAAAGACACTTTAAAACAACTATATGGTACGTGAGTGAACCGATTCACTATTAAGCGAGTGTACTATATCCGGATAAAGTACATATTAAAGCCAAAGGAAAATTTAAATCAAAAAGAAACAAATTTTCAAAGTCATTAAAGATTTAAATCCCTCGATCCAGGGACATAAGTGCTCGATCGAGGGGCAGGGAGCTCGATCGATCGAATCGCAAGTTGATCGAGAGGAATGCTAATCGGGAGGTGCTCGATCGACCAAACCGGTGGTCGATCGAGTACCTATATCAAGAACACTACTCGATCGAGTACGAGGACAACTCGATCGAGCGGGTTTAGAAAGGGGTCGATCGAGTACAACAGGGGACTCGATCGAGAAAAGGTTTTGACACGGTCGATCGAGTACATCGTGGATTCGATCGAACAAAAACAAGCAGAAAAAAACACTCGATCGATTGAAACTTTATTCGATCAAGTACAAAAATTTCTGAAAAATCCCAAACCCTCGTGAAAACTGATTTCGAGACAAAATCAATTGCAAATATGATCAAAAACGCATTAAAACAAATTTGACAATTGACAAAAACTTGACATGTTGCTATAATCTCTGTATAAAATAACAACATGTAAAAACAACATGAAATTTGAAGCAAAACAGTAGTGTAAAACATGACACGGTTTGGTTTTCGAGACAAAACAACAACAAGAGCAACCGTGTAAACAAGACACGGTTCCCAAAGCAACCAAAAACGCAGCAAATTAAAAATTTCGCCGAGTTAAAAGGATGGCTGCCGAGACAAAATTTTTAACCAAAATACATCGTTTCAACAACGTTTTATGAAAAACACATGAAAAATTCACGTGGCCTCGCTCTGATACCACTTGTGGGTTAATATCCGTATACTACCCCTTAAATTGCAGGACTATAACGTAAAATTTACATGCAATTTATAGTCATAAAACGATAAAAACAATAGAAACGATAAGTGTATAGAAATCAACCTCGGGTCCTTTTAATTGCGGCGTAAAGATCGAAAATCTAAGCGATTCCCTCCTAATCGTTGCACCCAAGACTTTGTCCGAGATATGCCCTTGTGCTAGAACAAGTGTTCTCCGATTGCCTTGCAATATAGGGAGAACGATGTGAGTTTTGTCGAGATGAGAGATCTCGGGTTTCGGAGAAGCTATCTCCAAAACCCTAGTTTTTCTGTAAATGAAAATCGCTAGGTCAAAAGGAGAGGGAGCCTCTCCTTTTGTTGCCTCGGTCCGCGGGTCAAGAGAGGAGGGAGTGGGCTTTCCACTTTCTCCTCATTTGACTAGTGATCCGATGATCCGACCCGTCTCGCTTAAAATGTATATGACGCGGTTTATATTATAAACTGTTATCGGTTATCGGAAATTAAGGCATCAGCTAATTATACGGGTTAGCTGAAATATTAATACGTGTCCGACAAAACAGTATTGTATAATTATTTTTAATATACATTTAATTAAATATAAATCACGTATATTTAATTTTACGAATTAACTGGTTAATTCGCCTTAGCCCATGATATTTAATCCGTATTAAATATAATATCTCAACATCACGTATTTGACTAATTACTAGTCAAATAACTCGGACTAACTGGTTAGTCAATATTTGGCATCTACATGACAGTATTTTCATACCGTCACATCTCTCGAACGTATCCTATAGGTGTGACTTTTAGGGACCAGTTGATCACCGCCATCTGTATGACAATAACGTCAAACTTATCTAGCAAGCCAACCGTTATTGATAAACGTGGATCAACTGATAATAATACCAAAGTATGCCCTTTGATCCTTTTAGAGGTTTATAAGTCCTTGCACTAACTGTTAAGGACACCAACCCCAACACTCCCGCCCCCAAAGGACAGTCAACGCTGGTCAAAGGGATCCCTAAAAGGGCGGGTATTACACTATCGACCTTGCAAGACCAACAAAATCGGACTCTCTCGTGGTCACTCTTCTCTCATGAAGCAAAGGGTGAATGTTTATATGTAAAAGAGAGAAGAAAGGACAGTCACTCACCTAACTGCGACCTACACAGCATGCATGCAACAAAAATGAAAGACAATTCAAGTACTAATGCACATACTCCAACCAATAATGTCCGTCACAGCCGAGGGCTTACAAACAATTTGGGAACAGTGAGGTTCAGGTGAGAAAAGGCAAAACAAATTATGGAAATGTGAAGGTAAAGCGTCAAGCTAGTTCCTAAACAGGACCATATAAGACCGTCCGAATCTCAACTGACTGCAAAATAAGCACAAGTGCCCTTCTTTGGCACAAAACTCACTACCCAATACACAATCTCCTCAAAATGATATGAATAAAATGGAGGAGTGAGACCGTCAGAAGATAGAAATAGGCACATACGGACTCAAAAATCAAACCAGCTCAAAAATTTCCAAACTTTTCCTTCTCTGGTTTCTTCCTGTATACGTGATTTTTTGATTTTTTTTTTCTTTTTTATTCTTCACGTTTTTCTTTTTCTTTCTTTTTCAATTTTTTTTCATTTCTTCCTTCCTTTATTTTCCAACAACTCCATACAAAAGAGATACGGCCAAACTGCAGACGAAAACTCATACCACAAAAGAACATACTAACTAGCTTGACTAGGCAGGCTTAGTTTGGGATGCAGCTAATGGGTCAAAAGGCAAATTTGGCTAATGTGGAGCTAAATGGGTGAAAAATATAAGGAAAGGGAAATTTGCAAGTCCCTCCCTGCATGTGACACCAACCACGAACCCGAATATGTGCATTTTGACGAGAAATTGAATGTCATAAAAGTGCAAAAATAATGAACATGCTATGTAAGGAGTACTACTCAAAATTCCTAATGAACTGGTCATGAATGTCACCAGTTATGGGCTCTAAATCTCAGAAATTTTAAGTAGTTTGCCAATTTATAGGTCAAGTCTAAACAGTCAGCTTATATTTGAACAGAAATTCGTAGATTATGCGTATGACAAAGCTAAAAACTATCAACGGAAGTGCAAGGCTCAAGTAAATTGACAAGTTATAGTGCATTATCATCATGGAAATCTACCGTTCCGACTCAACCTATATGCTAGAATAAACGTGAGATTTGAAATTTTAACAAATTTTTTTTAATTTTTATGAAATTTTGAATTTTTATAAAAATTAACAACAATGCAATACGGAAGTGCAATAAATGTGAAAACAGAAATGCAATAAAAACAATATGCAGACGCGGATATGGATGCATAACCTCCCCAAACCAAACCGTACAATGCCCCCATTGTACCAAAACATGGAAAGGAAATGCAAACTGAAGAAGAAAGAGAATAAAGACGGAAAACTCACAAGATGCGCGAATAAAGGGACCTCCCCAAACCGACCATGAACATGGGAGGTTGCTAAAGCCCCGGAAAACCGTCTCAGGAAGCTAATCCAAGTCAATAACACTCGATAGCAGTCGAACAGTAGCTGATCGAGTAACACGGGCGTCCAAAACTGCTCGATCGAAAGGAATTTAGGTCGATCGAGTAGTTCTCTATCTGCAGGTGGTCGATCGAATAGATTAATCACTCGATCGAGTGGATTCATCAGCAAAAGTGCTCGATCGAGTAGTAAAACTACTCGATCGAGTACTCCTCAACGTATTCCTCCATAATGCAAATGAAAACAGCCCGCAAACTAACTAAACAAGCATACTGAGATAGTCTATGGTATAAAAACCATTTATTACAACTGAAAGTAAATAAAAAAGCAAAATAAAATCTCCGGGTTGCCTCCCGGGTAGCGCTAGCTTCAGTCAGGTCCCAGCTCGACCTTCTTTTCTTCGAGCCTCTCTAATTAATCACAATCAAAACAGCTCAAAGCGCGCAGCATTAGATCGTAAACCTGCGCATGTGCTACACAGAAGCATAAGTAGCACCAAAGTGGAATAACAGAATAGGAAATAAAAATATGTAAACATTTAAGTCTAACAAATTTCCTATGTGAGCTCCTAAATTTATCCACAAAATATAGGAGCGCGGGAGCAATTGTCAATATATTAGGGTCCCGATTCAGATTAGCAATTTTAAAACGGCAAGGACGGTGAAAATTCGCTAATTTATTCGTCCACATAAGAGGGGGTGTAGCATTAAAAGAAATAGCATGAGTCAAACGAGGTAGTATAATTTGAATATTTACAATAATAAAATTATCGCTAATTACCTCAGGTAGGTTGCTCTCAATGGAATCATCGACAAAAGAATGTAATACCTCATCCGTGCTTGGAGCAAATACCGACTCAGCTGTCCTTTCGTCGCCCTCAGTGGAATTCGTCCCGTAAATCTCGGCCTCAAGCACATCTAACTCGGCCTTGAATAAGGGGGATTCACCGTAACCGTTGTCATCATCAAAATCGTCATCAAAATCGTCATCTAAATCGAACCCATATGACGAATCAAAGCTCCCAATGGCCTGACTACTCGATCGAGTAGAATTAATACTCGTTCGATCATTTTCCTCCTGCGTTTCACTCGATCGAGTAGAAATTCCACTCGATCGAGCACCTTCTCCTGGAAAGTCACTCGATCGACCATTACTAGTCACTCGATCGAGTGATTCCTCGTGTACAGGGCTGAAATCTTCGCGCGAGGCATTGAAATATGATAGAAAATCGTCATCCGAGTCATAGAGGTCATCCTCAACATTGGGTAATACGGTTTCCTCAGGGGAAAAATCGCTCTCAGCAAGGTATACCTCTTCTTCTTGCATCTCAGCTGCTAACTGAGCAATGTCAGTTTCGAGCTTAAGGAATCGAGCGTCCATATTTTTATTGCTTTCTTGCATTTGTGATAAAAGCGTTCCCATTGAATATGTCAGCTCCGCGATTTCTTCTATCTCCATCTCAGCTGCTAACTGAGCAACTACAGATTCGAGCTCATTAACTCGCGAGTAGAATTGTCTATCATAATCTTGATGAGCTTGCAATTGAGATGCAAGTGTCTCCAAATAAGATTTCAGCTCCGCAAATTCTTCTTCTTGTATATCAGGAGGATCCTGTTGCGGTGGCCATTGATAGGATGGATGTGGCGGCACAACTACAGCTGCTTGACTAACTCGACTACGCTGCCTGAACGAGTAAACTTCGTCATTCTCTGCCAAACAAAGGACTGCATTATGCCCAACAGCACCACATCTCCCGCAGTAAATCACCTGTTGTTCCATATAATAGAACATTGGTGACGGGTCAAAGGTACTCAAGCCTTCCCTTTGACTGTCTTTCACCTAGAACTGTCTAGGTAGTACCTGTAAGGCCTATCAAAACAGCACTCAAGGAAAAAGATTAAAACGGCCTCAAGGGATAAATCCCCTGAGGCTAAAAACAGATAAAATTAAACAAATAAATAAATAGATTGCCTCCCCGGCAACGGCGCCAAAATTTGATAATGTCGTTTCGTACCAAAAATAAAATACCTAAATACAACTAACAGAAGTCAGCGGTAAGTAGGGTCGATCTCCACAGGGAGGCGGTGTACTATCTATTTGTCTATTTATCTGTCTAATGTCACAATGGGTGGTTTTGATTTTGTTGATTTAAACTAAAGAGACTAAGCAAGAGGGAAAAGAATGCGAGAAATTAACAATAAGAGAAGGGAGTATGCTAAGAGTCGGTCCACCGTGGCAGCTACACTATCTGAAATACTGAGGCGATTAGACTATTGATAAGAAGAGCTATGGTCGTCACCTTTCGGTCCTTAAACCGCCCTATAGCGTAAATAGCTTAGCTTTCGCCCTCACTACAATACCCTCTTGTAATTAAGCAAGCCTTCCCTTCCAATCTTTCGATCCAGGTCGGGGTTAACTAGATAAATTGGTCTCCTGCATGCATTCATTCGACCGGATAACAATTAAATTGCCTAATACAATTCCTATCGCAAGGCTAATCTAAGAAAGTCAATTAAAACATGCTACCACGGCTTCCCTAATCCTAACATATTAAGGGGAATTAGCTAGACATGGAATAAGTAAGAACATGAATTAAAGGAAGAACAATAAACATTAAAGAAGAATTAAAGAAGAAAAGAGAAGAAAGAATTAATACTGAATTAATGATCCGGAAATAAGGAAGAACAAAAGTAACAGTGAAAGTGACAGAGGAAAAGTAACGTCCGAAGGTCCCCGGATAGATTACAAATGACGTCCTCCTATCTTATTTATAAGAAAAATAGGATTTATTAACCTAATTGACGGAAATTAAGCTAAAAGCCCAAGCCCGTAAAAGATTGTTGCTCGATCGAGCACTTAAGGCTCTCGATCGAGTGATATTCCTTAGCATTCCTCTCGATCGAGAACAATTCCTCTCGATCGAGGACTTCTTTCCCTTTAATCACTCGATCGAGAAGAAGTAGCTCTCGATCGAGCAAATGGGCTCTCGATCTAATAGAAATAGTTCTCGATCGAGAACTTCTCAGCGCGTAATTCCTGCTTCGCGCACTGAACTTCAAACGGCTGCCATTCCTTCGTTACTTGGACAAATAGGGCGTGGTTGGTGGCGTTGGAAAGCTAGGAGGATAAGCTTTCACCTCCAACTGGAATAACTTTAATAACTGTTGTAGAACTCGAGATATGTCTCTTACAAGCAGGAACTAGCAAATTGAAGCACTCTCTTGGCTCGCCTAACTTCCTTACTCCAATGCACATCTCAAAATAGTACTTTCCAAGCTCCGACTCAACTCATCTCCTAAATGCATCCGTAGGGATATGTTTTAGGCTTGATTCCGCATCTCTAAGCTCATTCCTGCAATTAATACAAGAACTTCCAAAGTATGCAATTCGGGGCATATTTGTAGCAAATAACTACTAAAATAGCATAAAGATGCGTGCAAGAATAGACTAAAAAGACTATAAAAAAATGCACGTATCAAATCTCCCCAAACCAAAACTTTACTCGTCCTCGAGTAAACTCAAAACTATACGCTAATGGAACGGGAAAATAACTCAGAGCTAGCTTAACTTGTCTACTTTAACCAATTTAATGCAACAAAGATTAACAGTTTAAGCTAAGTAGTCAATACGCAAACGAATTATGAGCTGTTCAGAAAATAAAGCCGAACTATCGACCTTGCAAGACCAACAAAATCGGACTCTCTCGTGGTCACTCTTCTCTCATGAAGCAAAGGGTGAATGTTTATATGTAAAAGAGAGAAGAAAGGACAGTCACTCACCTAACTGCGACCTACACAGCATGCATGCAACAAAAATGAAAGACAATTCAAGTACTAATGCACATACTCCAACCAATAATGTCCGTCACAGCCGAGGGCTTACAAACAATTTGGGAACAGTGAGGTTCAGGTGAGAAAAGGCAAAACAAATTATGGAAATGTGAAGGTAAAGCGTCAAGCTAGTTCCTAAACAGGACCATATAAGACCGTCCGAATCTCAACTGACTGCAAAATAAGCACAAGTGCCCTTCTTTGGCACAAAACTCACTACCCAATACACAATCTCCTCAAAATGATATGAATAAAATGGAGGAGTGAGACCGTCAGAAGATAGAAATAGGCACATACGGACTCAAAAATCAAACCAGCTCAAAAATTTCCAAACTTTTCCTCCTCTGGTTTCTTCCTGTATACGTGATTTTTTGATTTTTTTTTTTCTTTTTTATTCTTCACGTTTTTCTTTTTCTTTCTTTTTCAATTTTTTTTCATTTCTTCCTTCCTTTATTTTCCAACAACTCCATACAAAAGAGATACGGCCAAACTGCAGACGAAAACTCATACCACAAAAGAACATACTAACTAGCTTGACTAGGCAGGCTTAGTTTGGGATGCAGCTAATGGGTCAAAAGGCAAATTTGGCTAATGTGGAGTTAAATGGGTGAAAAATATAAGGAAAGGGAAATTTGCAAGGCCCTCCCTGCATGTGACACCAACCACGAACCCGAATATGTGCATTTTGACGAGAAATTGAATGTCATAAAAGTGCAAAAATAATGAACATGCTATGTAAGGAGTACTACTCAAAATTCCTAATGAACTGGTCATGAATGTCACCAGTTATGGGCTCTAAATCTCAGAAATTTTAAGTAGTTTGCCAATTTATAGGTCAAGTCTAAACAGTCAGCTTATATTTGAACAGAAATTCGTAGATTATGCGTATGACAAAGCTAAAAACTATCAACGGAAGTGCAAGGCTCAAGTAAATTGACAAGTTATAGTGCATTATCATCATGGAAATCTACCGTTCCGACTCAACCTATATGCTAGAATAAACGTGAGATTTGAAATTTTAACAAATTTTTTTTAATTTTTATGAAATTTTGAATTTTTATAAAAATTAACAACAATGCAATACGGAAGTGCAATAAATGTGAAAACAGAAATGCAATAAAAACAATATGCAGACGCGGATATGGATGCATAACCTCCCCAAACCAAACCGTACAATGCCCCCACTGTACCAAAACATGGAAAGGAAATGCAAACTGAAGAAGAAAGAGAATAAAGACGGAAAACTCACAAGATGCGCGAATAAAGGGACCTCCCCAAACCGACCATGAACATGGGAGGTTGCTAAAGCCCCGGAAAACCGTCTCAGGAAGCTAATCCAAGTCAATAACACTCGATAGCAGTCGAACAGTAGCTGATCGAGTAACACGGGTGTCCAAAACTGCTCGATCGAAAATAATTTACGTCGATCGAGTAGTTCTCTATCTGCAGGTGGTCGATCGAATAGATTAATCACTCGATCGAGTGGATTCATCAGCAAAAGTGCTCGATCGAGTAGTAAAACTACTCGATCGAGTACTCCTCAACGTATTCCTGCATAATGCAAATGAAAACAGCCCGCAAACTAACTAAACAAGCATACTGAGATAGTCTATGGTATAAAAACCATTTATTACAACTGAAAGTAAATAAAAAAGCAAAATAAAATCTCCGGGTTGCCTCCCGGATAGCGCTAGCTTCAGTCAGGTCCCAGCTCGACCTTCTTTTCTTCGAGCCTCTCTAATTAATCACAATCAAAACAGCTCAAAGCGCGCAGCATTAGATCGTAAACCTGCGCATGTGCTACACAGAAGCATAAGTAGCACCAAAGTGGAATAACAGAATAGGAATTAAAAATATGTAAACATTTAAGTCTAACAAATTTCCTATGTGAGCTCCTAAATTTATCCACAAAATATAGGAGCGCGGGAGCAATTGTCAATATATTAGGGTCCCGATTCAGATTAGCAATTTTAAAACGGCAAGGACGGTGAAAATTCGCTAATTTATTCGTCCACATAAGAGGGGGTGTAGCATTAAAAGAAATAGCATGAGTCAAACGAGGTAGTATACTTTGAATATTAACAATAATAAAATTATCGCTAATTACCTCAGGTAGGTTGCTCTCAATGGAATCATCGACAAAAGAATGTAATACCTCATCCGTGCTTGGAGCAAATACCGACTCAGCTGTCCTTTCGTCGCCCTCAGTGGAATTCGTCCCGTAAATCTCGGCCTCAAGCACATCTAACTCGGCCTTGAATAAGGGGGATTCACCGTAACCGTTGTCATCATCAAAATCGTCATCAAAATCGTCATCTAAATCGAACCCATATGACGAATCAAAGCTCCCAATGGCCTGACTACTCGATCGAGTAGAATTAATACTCGATCGATAATTTTCCTCCTGCGTTTCACTCGATCGAGTAGAAATTCCACTCGATCGAGCACCTTCTCCTGGAAAGTCACTCGATCGACCATTACTAGTCACTCGATCGAGTGATTCCTCCTGTACAGGGCTGAAATCTTCGCGCGAGGCATTGAAATATGATAGAAACTCGTCATCCGAGTCATAGAGGTCATCCTCAACATTGGGTAATACGGTTTCCTCAGGGGAAAAACCGCTCTCAGCAAGGTATACCTCTTCTTCTTGCATCTCAGCTGCTAACTGAGCAATGTCAGTTTCGAGCTTAAGGAATCGAGCGTCCATATTTTTATTGCTTTCTTGCATTTGTGATAAAAGCGTTCCCATTGAATATGTCAGCTCCGCGATTTCTTCTATCTCCATCTCAGCTGCTAACTGAGCAACTACAGATTCGAGCTCATTAACTCGCGAGTAGAATTGTCTATCATAATCTTGATGAGCTTGCAATTGAGATGCAAGTGTCTCCAAATAAGATTTCAGCTCCGCAAATTCTTCTTCTTGTATATCGGGAGGATCCTGTTGCGGTGGCTATTGATAGGATGGATGTGGCGGCACAACTACAGCTGCTTGACTAACTCGACTACGCTGCCTGAACGCGTAAACTTCTTCATTCTCTGCCAAACAAAGGATCGCATTATGCCCAAAAGACACCACATCTCCCGCATAAATCACCCGCTTTTCCATATAATAGAACATTGGTGACGGGTCAAAGGTACTCAAGCCTTCCTTTGATGTCTTTCACCTAGAACTGTCTAGGTAGTACACCTGTAAGGCCTATCAAAACAGCACTCAAGGAAAAAGATTAAAACGGCCTCAAGGGATAAATCCCCTGAGGCTAAAAACAGATAAAATTAAACAAATAAATAAATAGATTGCCTCCCCGGCAACGGCGCCAAAATTTGATAATGTCGTTTCGTACCAAAAATAAAATACCTAAGTACAACTAACAGAAGTCAGCGGTAAGTAGGGTCGATCTCCACAGGGAGGCGGTGTACTATCTATTTGTCTATTTATCTGTCTAATGTCACAATGGGTGGTTTTGATTTTGTTGATTTAAACTAAAGAGACTAAGCAAGAGGGAAAAGAATGCGAGAAATTAACAATAAGAGAAGGGAGTATGCTAAGAGTCGGTCCACCGTGGCAGCTACACTATCTGAAATACTGAGGCGATTAGACTATTGATAAGAAGAGCTATGGTCGTCACCTTTCGGTCCTTAAACCGCCCTATAGCGTAAATAGCTTAGCTTTCGCCCTCACTACAATACCCTCTTGTAATTAAGCAAGCCTTCCCTTCCAATCTTTCGATCCAGGTCGGGGTTAACTAGATAAATTGGTCTCTTGCATGCATTCATTCGACCGGATAACAATTAAATTGCCTAATACAATTCCTATCGCAAGGCTAATCTAAGAAAGTCAATTAAAACATGCTACCACGGCTTCCCTAATCCTAACATACTAAGGGAAATTAGCTAGACATGTAAAAAGTAAGAACAAGAATTAAAGGAAGAACAATAAACATTAAATAATAATTAAAGAAGAAAAGAGAAGAAAGAATTAATACTGAATTAATGATCCGGAAATAAGGAAGAACAAAAGTAACAGTGAAAGTGACAGAGGAAAAGTAACGTCCGAAGGTCCCCGGATAGATTACAAATGACGTCCTCCTATCCTATTTATAAGAAAAATAGGATTTATTAACCTAATTGACGGAAATTAAGCTAAAAGCCCAAGCCCGTAAAAGATTGTTGCTCGATCGAGCACTTAAGGCTCTCGATCGAGTGATATTCCTTAGCATTCCTCTCGATCGAGAACAATTCCTCTCGATCGAGGACTTCTTTCCCTTTAATCACTCAATCGAGAAGAAGTAGCTCTCGATCGAGCAAATGGGCTCTCGATCGAATAGAAATAGTTCTCGATCGAGAACTTCTCAGCG
The DNA here is from genome assembly GCF_048544455.1 of Silene latifolia. Classification (NCBI taxonomy): domain Eukaryota; kingdom Viridiplantae; phylum Streptophyta; class Magnoliopsida; order Caryophyllales; family Caryophyllaceae; genus Silene; species Silene latifolia. Next base: position 93,860,896 of record NC_133533.1, read on the forward strand.
CGTAATTCCTGCTTCGCGCACTGAACTGCAAACGGCTGCCATTCCTTCGTTACTTGGACAAATAGGGCGTGGTTGGTGGCGTTGGAAAGCTAAGAGGATAAGCTTTCACCTCCAATTGGAATCACCTTACTAACTGTTGTATAACTCGAGATATGTCTCTTACAAGCAGGAACTAGCAAATTGAAGCACTCTCTTGGCTCGCCTAACTTCCTTACTCCAATGCGCATCTCAAAATAGTACTTTCCAAGCTCCGACTCAACTCATCTCCTAAATGCATGCGTAGGGACATGTTTTAGGCTTGATTCCGCATCTCTAAACTCATTCCTGCAATTAATACAAGAACTTCCAAAGTATGCAATTCGGGGCATATTCGTAGCAAATAACTACTAAAATAACATAAAGATGCGTGCAAGAATAGACTAAAAAGACTATAAAAAATGCACGTATCACCTCATCCGGGCGTTCAACTAGTTGGGTACTAGTGTTCCTCCACCTACTTAGGAAGTCGGTGAATCCTTCTTTGTCGTTTTGGGTAAGAACCTCTAGAGTGCGCATGTTAACTTGGATCTCGGCATTATCCGCATATTGTTTACAAAACTCGATTGCGGCATCTTCCCAAGTAGCGACCTTCATATGTTCTAAGGAGTAGAACCATTGCTTCGGGATGGTGTCAAGAGATGAAGGAAAGATCCTTAAGAACATCTCGGGTTTGATGCCTTTGATAGACATGTAATCCTTGATGGCACGGATGTGGTTCAAAGGGTTCTCGTGCCCCTTGAATTTAGGGATATCCGTCATATTGAAGTTGGTTGGCAATTTGGAATTGACAGCTTCGTACTTGCGATTGTTCTCCCTATAAATGTCATCCCCTTTAAGGTACATCAATTGCTCCTCTAAGTATTGGAGTCTTTTTTCGGCCACAGTTAGTCCCATGTGAGGATTTTCATCCCTAGATTCATCCGCGGAGTCACCTATTACTTCGTCTTCATGGGGAGGCAATCTTCCCTCTACGGCATAGATCCGTCCCTCGATGGTTTCGAGGCGATCATGGACTTGGTCTTGTGTAGTTTGGATTTGGGCTAGCGCGGCTAGGATTCGATCATTACCATCTTGAAGTTGGTGGAGGTTTGTTTCGCTGGACCCAGGCATCTTGGAAACTGGATAAGAGATCGACGACGAATCAAAACACGATCGACCATTCTAACACACTTGCTAAAAGAAAAAATGTTTTGACTCGTGAAGTGGATGTGTGCCACTTGTGTTGAGTGAGCTTTGAAGAAAAGACAAGGTCTTTGAAAATGTGTATCCTAATCAACTATAGTGTGGTTGTAGAAGTGGACTCAAAGTGAGGTTTTGAAATGGGCTTGTGACCCGGATTTTGACTCGATACACGGACAGAGTTTTGACTGGGTTTTGCGCTAATCAAATGGCCTATATTTTTTCGAAATTTTGATTAAGAGAGGGTTTTGATTTTTGCAAAATTGTCATGGTTTTGTTTAGAAATGGTGATCACGTAAGGTACAAACATTTATACAAGCATTATAACGGGATGCTGAGTGCATTTAAACGGGTTTTGGTTTAAAAGGTGGGTTGCCATACCGAACCATCAAACTCGAAGTCTGTGGAGGGGCTCGTACCAAACAAGAGTAAGGTCGATTCCTAGTCCATTTCCTCAAGTAGTGAAGGCCCTTGATACAAACAAGAGTAAGCATCATGGTATGGATGACGTCAATCGCTATCCATCCTTAGGCCCAAATAAGAATTAGGACCGTTTAGAGGGGACGATTGGTTGAATGGTTTGGGTTGGGCCTAGGAAGGCCGAATGAAACGGTCTAGGAAGACCGAGTTATGAAAACCGACAATTGTCTTGTACAAACTATTCCCTAACCTTGTTCAAGTTTCACCCTTGCTACACGTAATTGTATTATCCCCAGCGGAGTCGCCAAACTGTGGACAGCGGGGGGGCCCACGGGGGCGCTTGGGAGGAAGAGAACAAGCGTTTGCATTTTTGTTGGAGTTGCCACCAATTTTTATGGGAAATTGGAACCGTTCGAATACCTCGTGTCATGTCAAGACACAAAGTAAAGACATGAACACTAAGCAATCGTTACCCTTAGCATTCTATGTCTAGAATGACTCTCGTGGATGCCAATGAACACGGGTGTTCACGGAGATCTGGAGTAAGGGGTGAAGGTACGTATTTGAAAGCTCTTTTGATCGAACACCTAATCCCGCCCGCCTCGATAGCGGCCTCTACTAATGATTAGGGACATTATCTATACTTGATATATCGTCGGTTATATGCATGCAATGCAACATCCAAGTTTTGATCCTAACATGTGAAGAATTAACTAAGTCGGTAGACACGTAATTTAGCATACAATTTAGTCAAAGTAGAAATTTAAGTTCAATTACATGTGATAACATACAAATGATGAACGAAATACAATAATTATAAATTACAATAAAGAAAATTACAATAATTACAATGGATTGGGCGATTTATGTCGAAAATACCTTTAAAACGGATAATTTGGGAAAAAGGAATAAAGAAAAGATTAACGAACAAATCAGAAGGCGATAATACGGATAATAGTTAATTATACGTAAGCTAATAAACTAAGTCAAGGCAGAAACGGAATTCAGGGACAGAATTCAACCCGGAACAGGCGCAACAGAGCTGCGTCCTTTTGGAATAGGCGCAGCAGTTGCTGCGTCTGTTCCTGACCTGAATTCTGGCTGTGAAGCCGGAATTGCGTGTTGTTAATGTTAATTGGTAAATTTAAAGATCGATTAAATTATTTACTCAGATGGAAGTGATTATCAGGTTAATTACATGCGATTAATGGGTCATAAAACAATAAAACATGGATGAGACGGGATATTACTTGTTAATTACATGAACAAATGATTGATTAGAATTATTAATAATTTAACAAACTAAATCAATTAATTAGATTAAATATGATGAATTAATGACAAATTAATGATGAACATGACAATAGACAGATGGAAATATATCAAAGATCGAATTCCAGAAACTCAATATGAACGAATTGAATTCCTACAACTCGGATTGAATTTAATGACGAAAACCCGCAAATATGAGATTACAAGGGATTTAAATCGGATTTACGATGAATTAAACATGTGGATGAATGATAAATAATATACATATGCTATTACGTCAAAGAATTTAAGAACAATAGAAAACAAATAAAAACACGAACGAACTACAGAGGACGAAGGAAGAAGAAAGGAAGCAGGAACTGCGGCAGCCTCACGAAGAGGCGCATCAGGAACTGCGCTCCTTCGAAGTGGCGCAGCAGTTGCTGCGTCCTTTCTCGACGTCTGTCTACTGAAAATCCGTAAAAAGAGGTTTTAAAGTACGGTTTTAGAAATCGGTTTTAATTGATATTTTCGACATAAACCTTACAATGATGATACAAAAAGTAAAATACAATGAATAAAAGAGAGATTTACACCCTCAGACTTACATGTTTGACGAAACGAGAAGGTCTAAGATATCGATTAGTGATGCTCGACGCGAATGTAAAGAAAGTGCCCTCGTAAGAGAAAAACGATTAGATTAATTAAGTTGATTGATTGTGGAATTGATCAAATTGGTCGGTCATGCAAACAAGGCTGGTACCCGGAAGGATCCGAGCTTACGTGGTCGAATGTTCAAGCACGTAGGCGCCAAAAGGTAAGAACAAAGGTCTAGAATGCAAAGGGAGAAGAGAAGGGCGGACACTCGCGTGAGAAATATGAGGAGCGAAGGCTCCTATTTATACTAATCACGTGAAGATATAAAAAAGATACGAAAAACACGCAGAATAGGACCTGGGAAGAGGCGCAGCAGCCACTGCGTCTCTTGGAAGAGGCGCAACACCTGCTGCGTCTGTTCCCAAGGGGTTTCCTCCTGCGGAAGAAAGATTTCCGTATTTAAGTTATGGTAGGACGGAATAATTTGGTTTTCCTTAACATTTATGTGAATATTATGGGAAATTGTTTACCAAAGGATAAAGACTTGTGAAATATTGAATAGAAATATCCGGAACATTCCAGAACATTCTGACTCGGGATTTAACGGTTATTAGAAAATGAAGACGGTTTTAGGCCCGGACTCCAAATGTACTCCAATTACTGTCAAAACGACCGTATCGGCACGTAGATGACAACTAAGAGGTAGACATTAATATTTGAGCGATCACTTCACGATAAACTTACGAACTGTCACAAATCGTTCCGTGTAGCAAACATGCGACCCAATCATCATCGGGTGGTTTGCGAGAGGTGCAGAAATGAGGTATCTACACACTCTTAGATCTCAAAAATTACTCATTACTCAATTTTTGACAATAATTCAACTTGATATAATTTTATGCTCATTTTGACCTTAAAATCATAACTATTATGAAATAAATCCAAATTAAATTACAATAACTTCAAAATTTAAATTTTAAATTTTTTAACATTATGGAATATATGCATGACACTCATAATGTCAAAAATCATGGTTAAAATTTTTGAATCTATTTCGAGAAAAATGAAGTTGCAATTTATCGGTTTTATCAAATAAAACATCTAAAGTATACAAAAATTAATCTAATCAATTTTACAATTTAGATCTGATAAGTGGGATTTAAATGCAACCTAAAATAATTTTCTCATGCCATTTAATTCGTTTTAGCTCTTTATGCTAAAATAGTCACTATTTATGTTATTTTTACTCTAAAAAATCATAAATCATGCTAAATGAATCACGTTCATCTTAAATTTTACACACAGTGAGTAAAATATGCATGTGACAACATATTAAAATTACATGGCCTATTTGTAAGTTCAATTATATTTAACCATTTTACATCCTTTTATTTCATTTTTATTTCATAAAACTCATAAAACATGCAAAATAAACCAATTTTTACGAAACTTTACATATAATAAGTAAAATATGCATGTGAGGTTATATAAGAATTTCAAGGTCAGAAACTAAGTTTAACTATTTTTAACATTTTAAGTACCATTTTAGTCATTAAAATGAAATAAAATCACTAAAAAAACATTAAAATGAGCAATAAAATACCATAAATCATAAAAATGACCTAAATACATTTTAGAACCAAAATATACAACATGCAACATGATTTTGTGATTTTATCAAATAAATCACAAATTTTAGTTTTAGTTAAGTTAATAATAACTCGAAAAAACTATAAATCGATTATGCATGCAACATCCTATGCTCTGATACCAATTGTGTAACACCCCCAGTTCTTCCGTCCTTTTTCTTTAATTTCGTGTTTAATGATTTACAATTAACGGGAAACATCGGGAGTATTACGAGCACGAGATGAATCGTGCTAGTGACACAGCTCAAAATTTGTACACTAAAGGTAAAATTATAACTAAAATTAACCAAAATAATTTAAGACAGTAATTACATTTTTTCGTACTTAGAAACTCGAAATTACATTATTTAAGAAACAAAAGTCCACTTGAAAACTCGCGGAAGCGTAAAATACTCATTGAACCTGTACACCAACATTTTACACTGCTCCCCAGTATGGCGGGTAAATACCATATGGTTCATAACAGACCCACCATATTTATAAATAGTTGGGTGGACACACAAAAACCGGAAAATATCAACCAACTGTGGTTGAGTAAAAAAAACCGAGTCTCGTTACAAATATTTAGTAGTATATATATAGCAAACTAGTATACATGTAACTAAAATGTTTAATACCAACAACTTAAAATTATAAACCACTTTACCATTTCTAAATCACTTTTAAAAAAAAATATTCCACCAATCCTTTATCATGAAATCCGGGTAGAGGAAAATAGAAGGTTTAGTCAACCAAGTTTCGAACCAAGGATCACCTCCTCAACTATGTAATTACCTGGCCAAAAGTCCCGAGCGTGCATGCCCCTCAAAGAGCTTACCTCAAAGAGGAGGATCAGAAGGCGGGGTCTCGATCAGCTAACCCCCAGTGCACACCTTGATGTGGTTGTGATGTCGTCGGGTCACATCCAATCAAACACATTTATAATACTCAACAAACAACTAGTTAGCGGTAAGTCGAGGTCGATCCATGGGACGGTGTGCTTTGGGTTCTAAGTCTATCTATCTCAATTTATGCTAGTGTCACAATTGACTTGGGTTTGTAGTTGTGTTCTAGACTAATAAAAGCAATAAAGTAAAACAAGCAATAAAAGGAAAGATGTAAACAATTGGCTAAAAGTGCTAGGATATCATGGGGGCATAGGGGATTCATGGGAGTTGATCATACAAACATGTTTACAAAGTTGCAAGCAATTAGTGTTATGGAGGAACCGAGTTGGTTTATGTCTTACGGTTCATAAGAAGAGTTGGGTCCCGGAGCCGAATCGATTAGATTGTACAACACCTTCTAGTCGACTTACTTTCCTCCTATTCAACTTCTATGCATGGTCTAACAAGACTCGAGTTGGTTTATATCTTACAAGTCAAGTCGAGTAGATAAGAGATGGATGTAAATGCAAGGATTCATAGGCTTAGCATTTCATCAAACATAACATGTGCATAAAGTTGACATAATAACAAGCAAGCAATTTAATTATGAAAACATATTAGATTAAGCATTAATCACTCCCATGTTGGTTTCCCCTACTTACCCATTAACCCTAGCTAAGGAACTACTCACTCATTATCAAGTTTTACATGCTAACAAGGTTGTCAATCATATTAACAAGGTAAAACATGATGAACAAGTAAGAAAGATTAACAATAATTAAAACAAGGATTATGAGAATTATACCTATGGAGATTCCAAAATAATAATGTAAAGAATAATAGAAGAACTTGATGATTGATGGAAGGTTGTCAATCTCCCAATAAACCCAATAATCTTCTAATTACCCAATAATAAACTTGAATAATAAACTTGAACAATAATTAAGGAGAGATTAATGTGTAATTTGTGGAAAGATTAAAGAGTAATTTATTCTAATCTACTCCTAATCTAATCTAAGGAAACTTGATAATCCAACCTCCCCTTTGATTATTTACAAATGGGGTATAAATAGTAGGGATTCATTAGGTTAACTAAGGCTAAATTAGTAATTACACTTTTGAGTCTTAAGCAGGGAAATGCCGGTATTTTTCGAAGGATGGGCATCTTTCATCGAAGCTTGAAGAGGACGAATGTTGTCTGCCTGGGAATCCGGGCGTCTTGGGGTCGGGACGGGCGGATACTGTTGTCTCTGCCCGGGCGTCTTGGGGAGAAGACGCACATCTTCTGTAGTTCTTGCACGGCCGGCTTGGTGAGAAGACGCACGTCTTCTGGAGTTTGGGGACGGCCGGCTTCTAAAGAAGCCGCACGGATTGGAGTGCAGTCTCGTTTTCTCTTATTTTCTCTTCTTTTCTTCCCTTTCCTTCACTTCGACTTTGTTCTTGTGGGATTGATTTTAGTTCTTGCTTCCTCTTTAATCTTAGCTCATGAAATATCGTCAAATAGCTTCAAAACATGCACGAAAGACAGGAATTTCTGCCTTATTCTCTTCTTTCCTACAAAACACAAGAGATGCACTAGGAAAGTAAAATAGAAAGCATTTGATGGATAAAACGGCTATGGAATGTTATAATAGTATGCAAAATAGGCTCAATTAGGGGACTAAATGTGCGCATAAAATGTTCACATCAAATATCCCCAAACCGAACCTTTACTCGTTCCGAGTAAAGAGGTGACTAAAACTATACCTTTATTTAAACTATCCTAATAATATAGCCGATATGAGACAATTAGCGGGTCTCACTCCGCCCATTCAACTCACCACAAGAAAACCATGAGGTAGGATGCCTTCTTGCAAGGCAAGGTGGGTCTTGCCAAAATGGCGACACATCCAAACATTAAGCACACAAAAACGAATAATGGATGCATCTACAAAAGAATAGCCACTTTCCTCATCTAAGTGGCAGAAATTATCTACAAGGGAAGCAATTCAAGGGTACACACTTCTTCATAGATGCAATTTCTTCAAACTACTAAGCCTAGAAGGATACCAATAAATCACCTCCAAAATGTGTCAAGCTAGGGTACCTTTGTCCTCAATCGTTATATGCTTTTGTCAAGAATAAACTCCCTATGGGTTTAGAAACACTGGAGGATCGCGGAATTCCCCCTCTTGCCTAGACAAGAAGAAGGGTCGTCCCCTCTCTACCATGCACAAAAATGGATACGATGGATAAAGGAATCAATAGATATTTGAGTTTCACTTTGGGAGTTTGCTTTGTTTTTGTTTTTTCCCCCCAATTTCTTGTGGCATTTGACATTTGAGAACACTTTCTTTGCCATTTCTTTTTGATTTTTGGCTTTTCAACACTTGACAACCTTCAACTTTTCTTTGCATTTCTTTTTGAACATTTTCAAAGTCACCCCATATGTAGTGAGGGTGGCTTGTATTTGAAGCTTTAGGAGTTCTATTTTTGATCCTCTTTTCATTTGATGCATTTTTGCAAACTTTCTTTCACTTTTCATTTCAATGAACTCAAATTGATTTCTTTTTGTGCCCATTCCTTTTTGTTGACAAAAATGTGGTAGAACATGGATGATGGATGTATGCATGGTTTCAAGGGTCACCTTGGAATAAACGGTAGCCAAGGAGTTATCACACCACAAGGTACTCTTGACTAGGCCTTAATCCATGGGTCAAAGGATACTAGCATGACACGTCCTAGGGTGTTTTACAAGTATTCTAACAAGCAAAGTCTTAAGAAGAAAAAGCATATACTAGGGCCTATATACACTTGTCAAGCTTCCCAAGTAGACGGTTTCACAAAATTTTTCTAACATGCAAACTACATGCCATGATGCAACTAACATATAAACATCCTAATGCAAATGATTCTACCAACTAATATGACATATAAACTAAATGCAAGTCCTAAGTTCACATTGTTATACCGTATCAATCAAAATAAAGCCACATAGTCATTAACATAAAGAGAAAAAAGGAGATTGGAAAGATCATACCATGCGGTCTTCAATATCCTCATGTCTCGGATGTGGCGTAGTCAATCAATGTGAAAAAGGATAGAACAAATACAATATATACAACAATATATACAAGACTACACTACAAAGGAAATGAACTTGTTTTTGATTTTTTTTTCAATTTTTCAATTTTTATGGTTTTTGTTTTTTATGAAATTAAAAGACATATTTTTGTGATTTTTCGAAATTTTTCAATTTTTATGTATTTTGGAATATAAATTCCCATCCCCTACTTTATTTTGGACATTGTCCTCAATGTACATGTAGGAGTAGGAATAAAAAAGAAAAACATGTTTTGGATTTTTGATTTTTTGAAATAAAGTACAAATGCAATGATATGATATGAATGAATGCATGCTCTAACTAAATGCAATTCTATATGACATATATAACAAATGAATGCAATCTAAACTATACTATATGATGCATGATTTCTAGTAAACTATGGTCACCTATGATCAAACCTCCCCAAACCGATTTAAACACTATTTCTAGTGTAGAAATGAATAGGTTTGGCCATTAGTGACTATGCATGAATTCTAGTCTATATGCAACTATCTACATAAATCATGTGAGATATATTACAATGAAACTATACTATATGAATTCACTAATGTAAATACAATATGAAGTATAACACAAATGCGAGTTAAGACTATACTAAATGCAATGTATGTACAAAAGAGAGAGGGAGAGAGATATCATACAAATGGAGGTGGTGAGGCAGGCCTCTTTCACTCGTCATCCTCCTCATCTTGGTAGCCATAACGGTGAGAGCTCCCGGCTTGGTCATACCCTCTTGGTTGGCCCCAATACCCTCCTTGGTCAAACTCTCCTCCTTGACCCGAGTACCCTCCACATTGGCTAGAATGTCCTCCGCCGCCGCGATCCCAAGCTTTGCTCCCTTAATTAGGGAACAAGTGTTCCGGTTGTGCCCATGAGGGCTTAGGACCGTTGGGGTCAACATACCGTTGTTGAGCCATGTTATAGTATTGCGGATATAGGGCCAAGTAGTTGTCGACCCTCCCTTCATTCACCCCGAGGTCCACTCTATTCATGAGTGCCATCAAATCATTAATACCCGGGGTATTGGGGATTTCTGGTTCAAATTTGGCATAAGGGGTAGGGTAAGGTGGGATTGCCACATAGGAAGGTGGGCGAATAGGTCTTGCCGGTGCCCCACGAGGTATTTGGCGGGGTGGCTCTTCCCTTTGAGGGGGATTGTCAAGAATTTGGATGTCAAGGAGGTAGCTTGGTGGAGGCGAATATGGGCTCAATCTTGGATCAATGCCCGGTATCTTCCAACCCTCAATGATGATTGAGGTGCATCCTTTGGTGTACCATTCTACACTCTCGTCTTGCGTGTAGTTGCACCACCGATGATGGTTGAAGACGGTGTGCTCATCAATCAAAGTCCTCCCCTCAAGAGGAGTATAGGGCCCTTGGGCATTGAATCCGGGACAAAGGTTGTTGGCCAAAATAGTAATTAGATCTCCCATTACGAAGGTCTTGAGTTGGGTGGTCCCTTGAGCAAAATCATTGAACCTAGTAAGTATCTCAAGGGGTGTATTGATGTTATAGCGCCTTGTCCCCCGAACATTCAAATAGGACTCAAGAAAAGTTAAGTCAATGAGAGTACACCTATCTTGTTCGTACCTCCCATTAATGGTACCGGCCACAAAGCGTTTGGTGATTCGAATCACCGGATGTTAGATGGCGAAAGTATAGCATTGCTTTAAACCGGTAAAATTCCTCCCGGAAATAGCCCTCCAAGGTAGGTCCACATCAAAATTATCGGGTTTATCGGTATAGTTGGTGGGCACTTCGAGACCGAAAATGTAGGCAAATTGATCAAGAGAAAGACTATGGTCTAGGTTGCACAACCTAAACTCCATGCCCACGGTTGTACGGGTATTCGTTACAATGCGAAGGCTACTCAAAAATTCAAGGGTGAGACTAAGGTACGTCTCTTCATGGGCATGGAAAAGTTTTCCAATCCCAAGGCCATTAAAGAACATCTCGGTAGGGTACCTTATCTTGAGGATTTCCAGCACCCTAGGATCTATGAATTTAGTAGGTTCATAGTTCTTACCTAGTAACTTGACAAAGTTCTTGCGGTGGTCATCGGATTCAAAAAGCACCTCTTAGAAGTACTCAAGTTGTTCAATCCCTCCTCTCATTAAGGGACGGAAGTTCCTTGGTAGCGCTACCTCTCGTGGAGTTGAGGAAGATGATCCATTGCGCTTCCTTCCGGTGGATTCAACCAACTTCTTGGCCTTGCCTTTGAGGTTCATCATTTTGGAGTTGAGGAGATGGGGGTTTTGGATTTTGAAGTGAGGGTAGTGTTTTTGAGGAAGGAGATGAGTGTTTTAGGGTTTGATAAGGTGAAGAAATGAGGGAGAAAGGGGGTGATTTTATAGAAGAAGAAGAGAATCCGGGCGGATAAGGGTGGGGCCTATCCGGTTTATCCGAGAAAAAGAGGACGATCCGAGCGTCTTTGCTGCGGGACGGGCGTCTCGTGCTTTTAGAAGAGGGGCGTCTTCCCACAAATCCGGGCGGATTCTAATGCAGGGATTCTGCTAAGCTGAGATCAGGAAGAAGACGGGCGTCTTCTGGGTTGGGACGGGCGTCTTGCTCTGGACGGGCGGATTTTCAAAAAAATCCGCTCGGATTTCCTGGCAACTCAAAATCTCGTTTCAGATGACTTTTAGGACGGGCGGCGCGTGATGAATCCGAGCGTCTTTTGGAAGGACGGGCGTCTTGGGTTGAATCCGCCCGTCTTCTTTGACAGTGTCCTACCAGTTATGCGACAGGGGCCTGGACGGGCGTTTTGGGTTCGGGACGGGCGTCTTCAGCTCCCTTTCTTCTTTTTCTTTCTTTTCCTTGCAATATCATACCCTTTCACTGATTTGCTATTCCTCCTTATCTTTTTCTACAATGTGCTCAATAAAAATGTAAGATAACTCTCTCTCTCACCGCTCTCATGCAAGAAATTAAATGCGAATGCAATAATGTACAATATTATACAAAGTAAAAGAGTCCAAGAAATATCATACAATTGGTGGTTTGAAATAGGACTCCGACAAACTAGTTTAAATTGTAAAAATTCTTATCCATAGAGCTCAAGGCTCTTAATAAGAGATCAAAAGCTTATGAACAAGCTCCAAATAAGCATAAGTATGGGTTGCTCCATTTGAACATGAAATTTGGCCAAGGAAGTTTGTCATATATCTTTTCTTTCACCTTGTCCTTGGCACTAGAGCTTTCCCAATGCTTCAAATTAATAAGCCCATGATTCTTGTCAACACTAGGCATGAAGTATGGTTCATTTTCATTCGTAGACTTCCAGTCACCAACTTCTTCTTTAATTTCGGTGATGATGATAGCATTTTGATTTTTCAATCCTTCCAAGGTGGAGGGAGAATTCTCACGACCTTGATGATCGAGTTCCTTAGAAGTTGACATTGTGGATGCCAAATCTTCACGAGTGGCTTCACGAGAAATCTTTTCTTTGAGCTTTTTCACCAAGTAGCTCGTGTATGAAACTTTGGCCTTTTGAAGAAGGTCCACCATATCCTCTTCGATGATCATTGACTCCATGCTAGGCGTCGAGTAGTCTTCATGAGGGATAGGGGAAGGACGTTCCTCTTCATGATAGGGTATCTCAAATGTCTCAAGGATAGGTTCCTCAAGCAAAGTGACATTACGAGTCCATCCGTTAGGCTCATCATCATTGTTGCTATCTCCATATAAATCACAAATGGGGGCTTCGTTCAACTCTTTTCCCAACATCTCGATATTCACTTCAAAGGATACACCCTCATACTCACAAAGGCTAAGAGTATTTGGCTTACTCAACCTCATGTCTTCCTTGTTGAACGCAACACTTTCATATTCACAAGAGCTCAAAGAAATTGGCTCTTCCCACTTCTCATTTTCCATATCAAAGGTTACTACTTCAAATTCATACTCATGATTAATGTCCAAGGAGTGGCGAGGGGTGGTTTCTTGGGATTCTCTCATTTGGGAAATTTGAATCTCTAATTCCTCACCTTGGGCAACAATGCCTTGAAGAACATTGTCCCTCTTTTGGCTTTCCTCTATCATTTGTTTGAAGAAGTTTTGTTGGTTTCCCATCATTTGGAGGATCATATTTTGAATGGGTTCATTTTCCGGTTGTGGGTAAGTGTGAAAGTGGTCGTATTGTGGCAATTGAAACTTATTATGAAGTGGGTATTGGGTGGGTGGTTGTTGTGGATATTGGGTATGGTGATTTTGGTGGGAAAATTTGGGGTAGTAGTTAGGATTTTCATTGTACGAGTAATAAGGTAGGTTTATGTTGACTTGATTCTCAAACTCCCCATACCCATAGTCATACTCAAAAGATCCACCACATACTCCATATGTCAAGTCTTGAGCCATCATAGCTAAGACAAGGAAACAACTACAAGCATGGAAACTACACAAAAATGGTAAGAACAATCCTTGAGGAACAAGTTCCTCAAGGTGAAAGCAAAATCAAAATAGACAAACAAGTAAGAACTTAATCACATAGCACCGTCCCTGGCAACGGCGCCATTTTGATGTGGTTGTGATGTCGTCGGGTCACATCCAATCAAACACATTTATAATACTCAACAAACAACTATTTAGCGGTAAGTCGAGGTCGATCCATGGTACGGTGTGCTTTGGGTTCTAAGTCTATCTATCTCAATTTATGCTAGTGTCACAATTGATTTGGGTTTGTAGTTGTGTTCTAGACTAATAAAAGCAATAAAGTAAAACAAGCAATAAAAAGAAAGATGTAAACAATTGACTAAAAGTGCTAGGATATCATGGGGTCATAGGGGATTCATGGGAGTTGATCATACAAACATGTTTATAAAGTTGCAAGCAATTAATGTTATGGAGGAACCGAGTTGGTTTATGTCTTACGGTTCATAGGAAGAGTTGGGTCCCGGAGCCGAATCGATTAGATTGTACAACACCTAAAAGTCGACTTACTTTCCTCCTATTCAACTTATATGCATGGTTTAACAAGACTCGAGTTGGTTTATATCTTACAAGTCAAGTCGAGTAGATAAGAGATGGTTGTAAAGGCAAGGATTCATAGGCTTAGCATTTCATCAAACATAACATGTGCATAAAGTTGACATCATAACAAGCAAGCAATTTAATTATGAAAACATATTAGATTAAGCATTAATCACTCCCATGTTGGTTTCCCCTAATTACCCATTAACCCTAGCTAAGGAACTACTCACTCATTATCAAGTTTAACATGCTAACAATGTTGTCAATCATATTAACAAGGTAAAACATGATGAACAAGTAAGAAAGATTAAAAATAATTAAAACAAGGATTAAGAGAATTATGCCTATGGAGATTCCAAAATAATAATGTAAAGAATAATAGAAGAACTTGATGATTGATGGAAGGTTGTCAATCTCCCAATAAACCCAATAATCTTCTAATTACCCAATAATGAACTTGAATAATAAACTTGAACAATAATTAAGGAGAGATTAATGTGTAATTTGCGGAAAGATTAAAGAGTAATTTATTCTAATCTACTCCTAATCTAATCTAAGGAAGGATTGATTTAATCTAAGGAAACTTGATAATCCAACCTCCCCTTTGATTATTTACAAATGGGGTATAAATAGTAGGGATTCATTAGGTTACCTAAGGCTAAATTAGTAATTACCCTTTTGAGTCTTAAGCAGGGAAACGCCGGTATTTTTCGAAGGATGGGCATCTTTCATCGAAGCTTGAAGAGGACGAAAGTTGTCTGCCTGGGAATCCGGGCGTCTTGGGGTCGGGACGGGCGGATTCTGTTGTCTCTGCCCGGGCGTCTTGGGGAGAAGACGCACGTCTTCTGTAGTTCTTGCACGGCCGGCTTGGTGAGAAGACGCACGTCTTCTGGAGTTTGGGGACGACCGACTTCTAGAGAAGCCGCACGGATTCGAGTGCAGTCTAGTTTTCTCTTATTTTCTTCCCTTTCCTTCACTTCTACTTTATTCTTGTGGGATTGGTTTTTAGTTCTTGCTTCCTCTTTAATCTTAGCTGATCAAATATCGTCAAATAGCTTCAAAACATGCACGAAAGACAGGAATTTCCGCCTTATTCTCTTCTTTCCTACAAAACACAAGAGATGCACTAGGAAAGCAAAATAGAAAGCATTTGACGGATAAAACGGCTATGGAATGTTATAATAGTATGCAAAATATGCTCAATTAGAGGACTAAATGTGCGCATAAAATGTTCACATCACACCTGTATAGGAGTTCATGTCCATGGAAACATCCTACCCCTCTACCTCATGAAATCCATCAAAAAAATAAAATTTGATTCCAAACTTAAACCATTTCACATATCCATTAAATCCAAAGTTATCCCAAAATATAAATAAACAATAGTTTTTCAAAACCATTCTCAAAAACATTTTTTACCAAACCCTTTAAATTATCAAAAGATAACTCAATTAGTAAAAGACCCGCTTCCCCAACCACTTTAAAATATCAAAAGACGGCTCCATTTGTAAATGACCTGCCTCAAACCATTTAAACATCCTTCTTTGTCAAATATTATGACCTGCCTCAAACCATTTAAACATCCTTCTTTGTCAAATATTATACCAATACATATATATGAAAAATAATTTCTTAAGCCTTTTTCTATAGTTATAAAATGACAAGCATTTTCCTTACCTGATCGGAATTAGGTACTCCACAAAAGTGACCACTAGAACTCCTCGGCTACAAACTCAGGCTCTACACACCATTTATATACATTACATATCAATACACATACGCTAAACAATCCAACTTATATAACAAACTCATGACTTTTAAACCATTTATGAGCCCAACCTCCGTTTTCAAGAATGTTTGCATACAATCTTTAAGAAATAAATTAACCAAAAGCTTAGCTTTAAGATCCATGTTTATGTCATAGTCATATCAAGCTTACCTACCATCAAATTTTGATTAATTTTCCTTACTAAATAGCAAAGTATGAATAGATAAATGAAAGACTAATGCAACTACTTTCAGCACAATTTTATTTCTGTCCAGCTCTTACTAAACCAACTATCTAGACCAAACGCTATATTGAAAATTTTCCCACCTTTTAATACACGTTCTAAACTTCATTACCTAAAATTTCATCCCTAATAGTCATCTCCCGATTCTGCACCGATTATTAATTAAAAATTCATCAAAGTTACAGCAATTTCAACAACAATATTAATTCAATTAACCATGTTTTAAGTTCACACAATAAACTAAATTTTCGTCTTAATCTATCCATAAACAAAATAAACAATCATAAACATGAAAATATAAGAGTAATTCATATTTGTTATAGATTACTTAACAACATTAACAAAATCGTCACAAAAACCCTTTAATTGCATAGTTCATAAAAATCACAACAATCATCAAAAATCAACACCATTTCCATAATTCTAGTGACAAATACTACTCTAACGTCTACAATTAACATAAATAAGTGATAAATTATGATTAACTTACCTATTTAGAGAAGGATTGAGAGCAAAATTGACAAGCAAAGATCAATTAGGGCTAATTTTCTCTTCTTTTTCCCCCTTTTCTTCTTCTAATTTTCTTAGGGTTTGTGATAAGAGTGAATGCTGCGTGAGTTTTCTTCAATAAACATGAAAGATTGGGAAAAAGACACGTTATGTGTCAACTCATATCTTTTTTTTTTAATTATTATTTATACGGTTCCAGCTAATACAAAACGGGTTGCTTATCAATCCGAGTAAATAACTTATTTACGTCTCTTTTATTAATATAAGTCGGTTTCATCTAATATACTAAAATTATCTCATTATTATTATCTATAATCGTAACTTAGACAATTAAATTATCCTTTCGTTTACTAATTATTATGTTAGTCATTACCAAATTATTCGGGTGTTATAAATTGTTAGGTTCATATACCTATTATTAGACTCTTCTAATGATGGACTAATTAACATATTAATTTGTGTTCTAAGGATCTAGTGCATGCATAACTAAATAACAGATAAAATAAGAAAACAATAGTCCTTACATTGTTAAATGGTTCGAAATGGACACAAGTAAGGTCTTCTACCTTCACTTGTTCTTGAACTTAAATGTCAATGGAAGATCCTCCAACCTTTGTCTCAAATGTAGAAACCCTCCTTAAGAGATGCACCCAAGATTAGCCTTTATCACTACTAAATAATATTTGTTAGATACTTATTTAGTGGTCTACCTTAAAAATGACTACTAATACTCATATATTACATTAATAATATTAGTAGTATCTTTGAACAATGTAGATTAAAACTTCTCAAGATTTAGAGAAATAAAACTATGAATGTAAAGAGGTTTTTGCATGTGAATAATTGTATGCATAAGAGAACAAATACTCTTCAATAATAAGGGGAAAAACCCGGTGGGTGGGGGTGAGAACAAGGCAATGTATGCGCTTGCCTTTTCTCATTGTTCTTACCCAAAAATGGTAGAGTAGCTTTATTGGTTTTTAGGTTATGATTGTGTTATTAACAATTAAAAACAATAAACCTCAAAACTCTAAAACACCCACTATAAACCGGTTTTATCACCTTATAAGGACCTCCATTTTCTTTTGTCAATTTGTCATTTGTCACACAATATGTCACATGTAGTATGTAACATGTTATTAATTAATATATTGCATATTTATCAAATAAATATCATTATTTACATTAATCAAATTACATAAAACAAATTGTCTAGTAATACTTGATGACATAAATAAAATGGGTCATAGAATTATAAATCACAACATTTTATAATTATAATTAACCATTCATTGTTATCTCTATTGTTTCATAAACAATAATTTCTTAAATATTTCCTCTCATAAATATAAATTGTTCTTATTTAAAGAATTAATTAAATTGTATCAGTAGACAACTAATTAACTTTACTTATTAGGACATCATCCTATAGGTGTGACCTTAAGGGATCAGCTGACCACCACCGTCCTTCGACAGTAATGTCAAACTCTAGCAAGCCAGTCGTTACTGATTAATGTTGATCTGTTGATTATTTAATTTATCATCCCTTTCGTATTCTTAATTTGATATTTACAATTGATATTTAAATCATGTGATCGGACTATTGTTGAGGACACATACTCCAACACTATATACATAATATTAACATCTTTTGATTTATGTTTCATGTCTTGTCCTCTTAAATTGCATGAATAGGGTGGTTGTTTACATACATTATTGGTGTGTCGTACTTGTCTTGTGACATGATATATGTTCCATGTTGTTGTCTTCTTGCGTACGTATAAGTTTTGTGGATGGGGAGAATGAACATCGGGGACGAAGTTCCTTTTTAGAAGGGTAGATAACAAGTTGACAGAGTTCTCATATGCTTCATCTTTATTTGCACTTTCAGGTTCTGAGTCGTCACAAACGTTCTACGTAATTAAATTCGTAGTGGTATACAGTAATGGTATAGTGATGCATTATGGTCGTCGAAGCCTTATCAAGGATGTTTAAAAACCTAATATTATATGTGTCATATGTGTCATAAAACTTGTGCGGTGTTCATTGTCGTGAAGTGATGGGTCTTTCCTTAGGTGTGTTGTCCGTTGTTGAGGAATGGGATGAACTTCGGGGACAAAGTTCGTTTTAAGGGGGGAAGACTGTAATACCCGCCCTGTTTAAGGACCCCTTGACCGATCGTTTGTGTAACACCCCCATTTATTCATGAGCCTTTTGCTAGACATCCCAAGTGAATGAGAGTGTTACCATATCGATTTCCCGAGGTAGTGAATAACAAAGTACAATAAACCAAAGTACTTTAAATAAAACTTTAATGATTTCATGTTTATTACAAATTAACCAACTAAACTTAATATAAAATAAATTACAACTCGCAGTAGAAATAAATAAAGTAAATAAAGAACTATGTAGTCTAGACTTCTAGGTAGACTCGCCGAAGTCCTCACGCATTCCCATAAGCTCCCAAATCAGCTAACTCAAATACCTGTCAAAACGGCTCCCCATTATGGCTCATCACAGGTGTTTACGATTACACGGTCAACCACAAGGTTGAGTAGGAATAAATCAAACAAAAATAATAATCCAACCAAAATAGACATCCCTCGAATTTCTCATCCCTTGATTCATATAACTCACTTACGTCACTGGCAGTAGCACAACCCCCTTAACACCGTGTTATGCTCAACTCAACTGGAAGTAGTACTCTCATACCATGCTCAATGGTAGTTGTACCCTCCGTAATATGCATAACTGGCAGTAGTAATCACTTACTATGCGCAAATATCTCTGGCAGTAGTAATTACTTACTATGCACATCTGGCAGTAACGATTACTCGCTATGCACAACTGGCAGTAACACCCTCCGTGTTATGGTCAACTGAATAATCAAATCTCCGTACCAAATATAACCAACAACAAATACTCAATAACAAATCTCGTCATACAGCTCAGCCAACATCTTAGCAAACACAAATATTCTATCTTCAATAATAAATCACAATATTAACATTAATCTCCAACTGTCACAATTAGATATACGTTCACTTAACAATAAAACCTTAGTTGAGTAGAAAATTCCTACCTTTTCAGCAAATCCAACAAAGCTAGCAATCCAATAGCAATCAAATGAATAATGCTTCTCAACAATTCTGTCACCTAACATAAATAATAATTAAAATTTCTAATCTATACAATTAAACTAATTATATAATTAATTGCATATACTAATTATACTAATTATGCATCGATTACATTAATTATAGTTTATGTAAACTAATAATATGAAAACTCGTCTAACATTATATGAATATAATAAAAGAAACAAAAGAGATTATGGACTCATGACACACGGTTCAACCCGTATTGACACTCCCCAAAGACCCTACAAACTCCCTTTGTAACTCGCCAAACCCGACACAACCACCACCAACAACCACTCCCAACGTGGGCCACCACTGCCCACAACCTAACCTTGGTCCTGCCACCAATATCCACCACCAACCTGGCCTCTAAGTCTCGCCCTAGCCACCCTATTCAATGACGCCAATAAAAACGACATACAACGCACCCAACTCAACTCATCCAACACCCAACCGCCACCAGGCCACTAACAGCCACCCAGACAGCCACCCATCACACCCCCAACACTCCAAGAACTACCATCACAAACCCGACCCATCACTAACTTAACTTTCGCCCTCATTATAATGTCCTAATGTTCACTACAGGTTTTACCCTTTCAAATATTTCGATCTAGGTCAAGGTGTACCAAATCAACTAGCTAAATGCGTCAACTTAAGCAGCTAAATGCAATTAAATGCAGTGATTACAACAAAGACATGATTTTAGCAACATGTGTGCAAACCTAATTAGCAACTAACATCAACTCATTGAATCCCCTAAATCCTAGCAAGAAAATTAGCTATGCATAGTGTTAAATAAAGCAAGAACGAAAGATAAAAAATATGGGTTTTTCTCATCTATGCCCCTGTGATTTTCACTTTTCCCCACTGTACCCTTACGTCTGGCACTTTCCCCATTGTACCCTTAAACTTTGTTAGTGATGTAACTCATATTTACGCACATTTAGTCCCTTAACTAGCCTAGTTCTTATGCTTTTTAGTGTGTATTAAGGTTGTTTCTTGTCTTTAGCATCCTATTATGCATATTCTATGAGGTTTGGTGTCCTTGGTAGGAGAGGAGCACTAATCATGCCCTAGTGGAGTGAAGAGGAACTAAATTGATAACATATACAACCAAGAACCAAAGAGGAGACCAATACTAAAGGCCTAATTCAATTAAACAAGTAATTGGGCAATGACTAAGGATCCCCACAATCCATGAAGGATCCTCAAGGATTGGGAGGGAGCCATTACAAGTAGAAATTGCTCGGGACCAAACTAAGAGTTTCTTTTTTGGCTCTGAAAATATGCTGGATGAAACGGTGTCGAAAAATCAAGTGGTCTAGGCTTTTGAATCACTCCAATAGGAGTCCGGATGAGGAAATGACGTCTGTTTTACAATCCGAGCTCAAATAGACAACCTATCCCAGGATCCGAGCGTCCCGAACTCCGCGCTTCCCATAACTGCTTTGCCATTTCAGAAAACCCTGTGAGATAATCCGTGCATCCCACACTCAATCCGCGCGTCCTAGTCCTAGGATCTGCGCGTCCCGATGGGAGGACGAGCGGATCCCCTCACAGGATCAACCATGCTTCAGGCCAATCCGCACAGATTTCCTTGGGAGTTGCTACATGATCCACGCATGTCTCTCGGAACTTGCAAAGCTCTATTGAACACTTAAGCATTTTAATTTACTAATCTACTCTTGTTTAACCTAATGATGTATCACTATATATACTCCATTGTATTACCTAGCTAATTACCAAGTTTTCTTAGATAAAACGTTCTCTTAGATTAAACCAGGTCCTCTTAGATTAGTTTAGGACTAGATTAGAATAGATTAATCTCAATCATTCCACATTAATCTTTCCTTAATTATTGTTCAAGCTTTATTATTATTGGATAATTGAAGATTATTGGATTATTATTGGAGAATTTACAACTCTTCATCAATCAATCAAGTTTTCTTCTATTATTCTTTCCTTTCCAATTGTTTATCTTAAGTTTGGTATAATCTCTTTACTCATTACTCTTTATTGCTTATTTCTTCACTCTTTATCATGTTTATACTTGTTGTGATGATTGACACCATTGATGACATGTTTTTCATGATAATAAGTGAGTAGCTACTTAATTAGGATTAGTAGGGGATTAGGGGAGTTAATCATATGGGATAGAATTATGCTTAATGAGTTCCTATGAATGCTTGCTTATTATTTTTCAACTTATTCACATATCATGTTTGATGAAATGCTAGACTATAAAACCTTGTATTTTTTCCCATCTTTTACCTTTTAAATGAGGCTTGTAAGATATAAACCAACTCAAGCATTGTTAGACCATGCATAAAATTGAATAGGGAAAACCCAAGACGACTTGTAGGTGTTGTAAAGTCTTAACCGACTCGGCTCCGAGACGTAAGTTTTCCTAGGATTTGGTTTATCATACATGTAGTTTAATAGGAAGAATTAAGTCGACTTGTAGGTGTTGTAAAGTCACAAATAACGCGGCTCCGCGACCCAAATCTTCTTATGAATTATATCACATGAACTAACTTAATTCCAACAATAATAATTTTTTTGCATCTATATTGCTATCTTACCATGATCCCCTATGATCTCATGACATCCTAGTATCCGTTATTATTTGTTTGCATCTTTATTTGCTTTATTGCTTGCTTTACTTTATTACTTTTATTAGTTTAGAACACAACAATAAACCCAAACCAATTGTGACAACCCTAAGTGCAACTACACCTTCCTATAACCTTGAGCCTACCTACTATGCCCAAAAATTTGCCCCTCCTTGGGAATATGGAGTGCTAGATAAAGAGAGTGGTGATGAGGAGAAGTACATTCTTGATTGTGAAACCAATGCTTGGATGCCGTCACCTTACATTTATTTTGAAACAATGAACCCAACTTTCATGAAATTTGATGCTAATGGGCAAGTTGAGAGTGCGATGGATGTATGCTTGAGTGAAAACTCACCCTTTAAGGATGACATTTTAGAGGGATACAATTGTGTTGAACTTGGTGAGCTTTGTTACGACAACCCCTTTGATAATGGACCTTGGGATGAAGAATATAAGGACATTTGGGAACCTCAAATAGACACCCTTGAAATCACCTTAGATGATAATGAGAGTACTTGCATTGAATATGGTAATTTTGACTATTTGGAGGACGAGTTGAGTGAATTGCCAATCAACTACCCATTTCATTTCCTACCATCCATCACATCTCTTATTATTTTTGTCATAACATTCTTGATATGCTTGTTCGGTCTATTACTTGGGCAGTTTTCAATTTCATAATCTTGTATTGTTATCCATGCCTATTCATGTCTCACTCCCAAGAATTTGACCGGCTTCTACGTGCTTTGAGTGCTAGTGATGATTTTCCAGGAAATTGTTAATTGATAATTTTTGGTTTAATGGAGTTCCTGAATAACCATTAACTTGTATATTTTCATTTAGTGTAATTTTGCATTCATTCATTTAATAAATTGCATGAGATATTAAAGGGGGAGATCTCATATTTTAATTGAGCTTTTTGAAGGAAATTGATGAATGTGAAAAGGTAGCAAGTGTAAAGAAATGAAGAAAATGGAGATTTTGGGCTTGTACACATTTCTTATCAATAAAAAGGTGTTGGGTTAAAAGTTGTTTGAAATCCGTGGGGCCCGATCTCAACTCATGTGAATTGAAACCTAAGGAAAGAAATAAAAGTCCCCTACATGACAATCCGAGCGAATTCCTCTGAAACCGGGCGTCCCAAACCTCAACTCGAGCAGGTCAGACTTGACTCGAGCGGATTAATGCTAAAATCACACCTTTTCTCATTTGGCTCATCACATGGATATGTACGCATCCTATCTACCATCTTCATCTCCTACAATGATTGTAATAACCCTTTCTTTCCCTATCTCTCATGTGTAGTTGCATTTGTATATTTACCTCATGGTTAAAAACCCCTTTCTTCCTACATTAGCAATGGTGTTTAAAATTGGTTTGGGGAGGTTAAGCCATGAAGTGACATACATCTTAGTTGATCATTTAGAATAGACTTACATTTGTAAAATATTTCATATCACCCTTTCATATTAGTTAGTTCATATAGTATAGTTTGCATTGTAATATATCTCACATGTGACACCCCCATACTTCAAGTGCCTTACCAGGACCACTCAGTTATAGAAACGTCACCATCTCGGTTACCCGGGGCAATGATAATCAAATGACAATAAAGAAACATAATTTAAATAGCAATACCGTTTAAAGTGTTTACATATCCAAATCCAAAACTGTTAAAGGTACGATATATGTTGTCAAAACCAAATGTCTCAAACAACTAAAGTATGACAGCGGAAGACTCTAAACTGCTCGTGGTGACACATCCCAGCTAGCCCAAATGCTTCAACTCAAACCTGCTCAATAACTGCTCACCATCCCCGAATGGATCACCATAGTTTTTAAAACAATAAACGGGGTCAATACTAATTACACAACACAAATCACAAAGAACAGAAGTCAAACAGCTCAATCATCACATCAAACCCCAAACTCGACAATCAATCTCCTCGTAACTCACTACACACTAATGTGTGTAGCCTTGCCAGAGTACCCATCGCAACAGCTACTCCACACCGCCAGTGGGGGACCGCAGCCGTACCCACCAAATCCCCGCTCATCTCCATCGAGCGATAAACCAATGTTCGTTAATGTGCACATCCCTTCTGTGGCGGGTTCCACAAAAGGGGAATCAAGGGCGTGAAGCCACTCCCGCAAGTGACTCCACTCAGCTAGGGACCCGCCCCGAAGATCATAGACAGATACAACAACAACAATGATACAATCACTACTAACACAACACAATCATAAAAAACCCCAATCCCAAAATTAGGGTTTAACCAACATTGACCAAATGCTACGAAAATGGTATGTAAGACTTACCCTTGACGCAAGGATCACAATGATGCCAAGAACAACTAAAACCGACTCCTCTAGTGTAACACCCCCATATACCGAGGAGCCTTAACCAGACCTTCCTTAGCATATAAGGCCATTACCATCTCGGTTGCCCGAGGAAAGTAATCATCAAAGGTCAATAACAGAAAATTTATAAATATATTACAAGTGTTACAACCAACCAATAAGATAAAGATACAACTCGTCAGCTACACACTATCTCTATCAGAACTCGTGACGACTCATCCCTGCCAGGACTCCAGCTATCAACCACATCAACACCTGCTAAGACTGACTGCTCACCATAAGGGATCACGGCAGACACATAAGCAAACAAGACAACCACACAAGGTTAGTAACTGAGACAAGACACAACATTAACCAACAACAACCGTCAACACAACACGAAAACACAACCCGTCACACACAATCATACCCACTCCAATAAATCTTCTTCACCGACTGTCCACTGGACCAGCCCTGCCAGTGGGGGACTGCAGCCGTTACCACCTAAGCCCCGCTCATCATACCGAGCGATAACCCTGTCCCATTAATGTGCACATCCCCTCCCGTGGCGGGTTCCACGGAGGCAAAACTAGGGCGTGAAGCCACTCCCGCAAGTGACTCCACTCAGCCGAGGACGCACCTCGAGAACCAGAGACAAGCAATCACAGACAGTTGCAATACAACAACAACCGACATCCAACATACACGAACCAACTACCATGTATATTCAACTATATGGTCACACCAACAATACAACACCAACACAACAACCGACACTCTAGACATTCAACAGAAACTGAGTAGGCGAACCTACCTTTACGCGACTGCAACGATTTCATGTCCATACGCAATACCCAGCATTCAAGCAACACCTATACACACAATATAGTCATCTATCACTACTATTCTAACCCTAACTGAAAACACAATGACACGGATGATGACGAAGACATACCTACATGAGGAAAACTTGGCAAAGGACCGCTACCCGACTCAAGCTACGCACTCCTATGGCACAAGGAAATTCAAAGGCTCCCATGGAAGGCATATGGTGAAGGAAAGAGGAAGGGACGACATCTAGATTTAGAAGAAAGAGGCGGAAATGATTTGCGGTTTTAGGAAAACACGATTATAAACTCTCGCTGAAAAGACGCTACTCGATCGAGTAACTAACGTACTCGATTGAGTGGCCCCCTACTCGATCGAGTACCCAAGCTACTCGATCGAGTAGCCTCTACTCTATCAAGTACCACCCACAACTCAAGACGCCAGATAACTTTGTGACGCACTCCTAAGGACGATTACTGCTCCCAAGGTCGGTCAACGGGTCCCTAAAAGGGCGGGTATTACAGTCTTCCCCCCTTAAAAAGAACTTCGTCCCCGAAGTTCAACTCACATATCCCAAAGCACAAGATACGGAAACAAGATGACATCACTACTCTTCCGACATAGGTCACCACTCTCCAGAAATACTATCCCCCATGTCATCATCATCAGCTGTCTAACACTCCATATAGATCGACTTCTACACCCTGCCACTTGAAATACCAACCTCACAACATGAACCAACACAGCCAACGACTACACTACGACTTACAACTCTTAGCCACGCACTATGAGATTACACTTTCACTAGTACACGACCATCAACACGAAACATGTCACATTAACACAATTATGTTACCCAACGATGCGATTCTATTCAAACGCATGACATCATAACTATCTCTCTATGACCGTCTTTTAAAGCACACTATTCAACTTTAACTTCAACATACAAATTCCTCAACAAGCAATGAAAATAATTATCGTACTAGTAATGTAGCAAAAATAATAGAAAACATTATAAATAAACAACAAGATAATTGTAATATCGACCTTTTTATTTTGCGACATTACTTTTCCCCTCTAAAAGGAACTTCGTCCCCGAAGTTCACCACCGAATTATTACCCACCTTACTAAAACGTAACTCTTGTCATGTGCCCAACACATATGATTCGTTATTGACATTACTCATTACTCATACAACCATTAATTCATAAAATCATTTGCAACTTTGTTCGAATAATTAGCCACAGTCACGAATGCATGTGTGTATCAATTGTATATGGGAAATACGCGAACTCCGTGAAATATAACGAGTCTTTTCGATAAAATGAGTTAGGCCACAAAGCCAGTGGACATTGAAGATATATAAAAAGAAGGCAATAAAAGTAACAATTACTTTCACTATCCGTCACCAATCTGCATTCAAAATCCAAGCACGACTTCCAACAAATCAAATCAATAACCATGTTAAACACCAAAACATGCAATGATATACCCAATAAAACAATTTTAATTAACAAAATGTTCCTGTAACAGTGCTACTCGATCGAGTATTTATAGGGTACTCGATCGAGTGCCCTCTACTCGATCGAGTGTCTTGGCTACTCGATCGAGTAGCCTGAGATCAGAATGATCTCTACCTGGCACACCTGCAGCTACTCGACCGAGTAAGGGGTACTCTGTCGAGTGGCCACAGGTCAGATGCTACTCCGAAATTCCTGATATTTCACAAGTTAAATAAACAAATATATATAACATCTCATAATCGTGAGTCGGGTTGACAACCCAACCCCAAAATCCTGCAATCAAGTCCAAGCTACGCAAATACGGCCTTACGACCACCAATACAAACCAACATAAGAAGTACGAAAAGCGAAAGTTCCAAACAACGCAACCAAGAACAAGATAAGAAAAGGAGTATCACTCCTACTGCTGCTGCTAATCCATCATCTCATCTCCATCACCACCCGAGGTACCTGCCCCTGAAGCCCCAAGACCCGCACCGTCCCCTGCTCCACCCGCTGGACTCTCATACCACGGGGTCAAACCCCCAAAAGCAAAAGACTGTGGTGTTCCCCACGCTGCCATGTCCACCCCATAGGAGTGGAAAACCCCACTGTAGTCTCCAACCCCACTCCAACACACTGGATGTGGTCCCTCGGTCCCAATACCCTGAGTGTAAGCCATCTCGTATAGGTTCTGGAGTGCCAAGGTAGAGGACACTCTCTCTGCCAAGTATCTCGCCCGTGTCTCTGGGGTATCAAGGTAAGGGTAACAGGGCAATGGGTGCTGTGGTGGTGCTGTTGGCTGTGGTCCGGTCTCAGCCGTCCTCTCCCTCACACGACGAGGTCCTCTCCCTAACCTGGGCCTATCCTCTGCTGCTCTCACGTTCTCCCCCTTCTTCGGCTCGGGCATCACCTGAAGGATCGTATCATCAATGAGGTACGTCTGTCGCGGCCGATGTACATCCTAATCCTCCTCCTCATCGGAGTCAACAGCTACCACAACTTGGTCTAACGGCTCTGTCGGTGGGAGGTGCTCAGGAAACGGTATCCTCATCCAGCTCATACCCCACACCCTCCAAGCTAGTCTACCATCTGCTAAGGTTCTCAACCATTTCAGGTTGAGGTAGTAATCTCTGTCCATAGTCGGCACCGGTGTGGCTAAGGGGACGTACTCAGAGGAAGCCTCAAAGGAGGTTAGCTTTTTAGCTAACCGAGTGGCAAAGGCACCTCGGTTCAAGAACCTAGTGGTGGAAGAAGCCATCAAAGCAAGGCTGGCACAGACCATGGCGGGAGCATTGAAGACCACCCTCTCGGTCCGCTCCGGGTTAAGATAAGCCATCAAAAGCAACAACTCGTGATTGTTCAACTTACTCATATCCGACCTCTCATAAAGAAGATTCGATATGGAACGAAAAAAGATCCGCAAAGTAACATGTTCAACATCATTAATCAACATGTTGCTGGCGGTGGGAGCTGACTTCCCAGAAAGACAAGGCATAAGGCGGCAAACCCCGCACTCAGCTAGAATCTCGCAGATGGAATCCTTGGGAGGCTTAGCCAAACCACGGTGAGAAGCAAATAGGTCCATGGTCAACACAAAACCGCTGTTCATAAGACGGAACTCGACAGACTGCCCAGCCGGCCCGTATTTAAACGAGCTCATGAACTCCAAAGTCAGGAAAGCATAGGAATTCTTCCTTAAACGATATAGCCCCGTGAACCCCAAGGTCTCAAAAATTGACGGACATCCGTCTCAATCCCCAGGTCATCTAGAAGTGTGGTGTCCACACAACGAGTGGGTCTCATCTTTCGTTTCTGTAAAGCTACAAACCTCTCCCTCTGTGTGTAGTCCATAAAGACTACCGAAGGGTACTCGGGTACAGACGGTACTAGTGGTCTGCTACCCTCCCCAACTTCGGGCTGAAAAGCCCTTCCCCTCATACTTTGACGGGTTCCCAGGTTTAGTCTCGGCATCTGTTTCAGCATACAATTTGAACATACTTACATAGGCACTTAAAACACGTAATTTACATAAATTGAACATTGAATAATCATCTATTTACACACTTTCACCAACAATTTTCCCATTTATATACAGAATTTCCGTTTGTTGTATCTCAGACAATTTCTACAGCTCTGATAATTTTAGCATGGATAATCATGATTTACTCAACTACAACAACATGTCAAGAAATGGCTTAAATAAAACTCCTTATATGCTTAAAACATGTGAAACATTCATGTATGCTCATAAAAAGTTAACTAAGTACACACCATTACCGACAATTGAACACTTTGAGTAACTTCTCAATTCTAGTAATCAGACGGTCTCTACAGCTGTAATAATTTTGACATATTTAGCAATAATTAACATCACTACTACAATATCAAAGGTTTAACTCTTAAACATATATTCATATTCAACACAAAATATTAATCATAGAAAACGAATTTCAATTTGGGGCACTTTTAAGACGTAGTTTTAAGGCAAATCTTGAGGCGAAAATCACAAAATTCAACTTCCAACATGATATATGCCACATATACTACTCAATCTCATCATCCAACATGTAAAAGACACCCAAAAATCAATTTGATTTCACAAACCCTAGAAAATTCGTCCCCAAATTTTGCAATTTCTATTCAATATGTAGTACAATAAACATCAACAATCATGAAAGGGAAGCATGTGGATCATATTACAACAATTACAAGCAACTTTTCCTCCATATAATTCGAAATTTCAGATTATTCTACCATTCCAATAGATTCTAAGTGATGAAAACATGAAAATAGGAAAGAAATTCATACCTTGATCAATTAGGAAGTGAAAGAACGACTCAAAGCAAAGAAAACTACCCAAATTAATCACCACAAACACAAGATACAAGAGTTTTAGAGAGATTTAGGAGGTTAGGGTTTGAGTAATATGGAGAAGAATTAGGAAGAATGAGAAAGAATAAGGGTTTTATGAAACCCGCGGAAGTCCCTGTACTGTAGCCTACTCGATCGAGTGCCTCAGGTAGTCGATCGAGTGCCCTCTACTCGATCGAGTAGGAGCTGTTTCATCGAGTTACCATATGAAATTCTTACGTTTTGATGTCATAGCTTCCTAACTAAATCGAATGAGGTCTACTCGGTCTAGTAAGCACTTACACTCGGTCAAGTAAGGTTGAGTACACGGTCAGAATTTCAAAATTAACTGAAGGTTCCTGCAAAACAATATCACGTGTCGATTCCAAACCAAGTTCGGAAGTCGTCACTGGTTATCGTACTCGTTCATATAATACTAATACTACTCAAATATATCATACGGTCTCATTAGATAAGATTCATATCACATTACGCAACAACAAACTTCACACAACATGGTTTACCTGCTACCGAGTCATCCATGTATGCAATTATGTCATTATATCATGTTTAAACTCGTTTTACCATATTGCTAACAAACTTATACTCACGTTAATTAAAACACATAATTATCGATAAATTTTACATACGTCATCCAAGTGTATTATTAACATGTTCAAGCTTCAACCTAAACAAATCAATCTATTCAAGCTAATTACATCACATACGAAAACTTCCAACCGTTCATATATTACATGCATCCACTATTATTTTGATAATCCTCATTATAACTCAACACTTTTTTTAACTATCATTATTATGGTTACTGTAAGATGCATTAACCCGTATGAAATCACCATTATTAACCGCATGAAGCAAACACAGTCATTACCACATTCCATATCACAGCACACACACTGCTACACTTTTCACGCACATCTATCATATAAAACCTTCCACGTTCCTCATTATCATCACATACACACACTAACACTACCCAAAACTTCACCACACACGATTCTAACGCAACCATTGTGCCTGCATTAACTTCAACAAAGACTCGACCACAAACAGTTCCAACATAATCAACATACACATTAAGCACATACTTACTGACTCCAAATTCCCATACCCAGTGACTGGTTCAAGCACAATGGGGCTAAGATTTTGAAATGAGGGCGCCTACTCACCCAAAATCTAGCATCAGCTGCGGCTCCCATTATACATACACCAGGTTCAATTTATTAGACTCACTACGTTCATTAAGTTCATTTGTTACATGTTCTAAAATCGTCGCTCTGATACCACTTTGTAACACCCCCATATACCGAAGAGCCTTAACCAGACCTTCCTTAGCATATAAGGGCATTACCATCTCGGTTGCCAGAGGAAAGTAATCATCAAAGGTCAATAACAGAACATTTATAAATATATTACAAGTGTTACAACCAACCAATAAAATAAAGATACAACTCGTCAGCTACACACTATCTTTATCAGAACTCGTGACGACTCATCCCTGCCAGGACTCCAGCTATCAATGTAATACTCCGTATTTATAAGTCTTTGGGTACTCTATCGAGTAGGCCTTACTCTGTCGAGTAAGGGTGAGTTGCGTTTTAAAATAGTTTCTGACCTGTTGGGTACTCGATCGAGTAGCTGGGGTACTCGATCGAGTAGGGGGGTACTTGATCGAGTATCCTTGGGTACTCGATCGAGTAGCCGGTTTTACGGGGAATTTTCTCGGGTTTTGTTAAATATGCGATTAAGGTATATAAGCTTTGTCGTCATTATTCTAAATCACTTTTGCAAAACCTAAATTACTATTTAAGAGAGAAAGCAAACAAGTTCTTCATCCTAATGGCATAATTAGCAATCCCCGGAGTTTGGAAGGTCAGTTCTTAGCGTTGATTATACCGTTGAGTCCTTGCGTCAAGGGTAAGATCTATGTACCCTTTTCATTGTCTTTCCTTTAATTTGGTTAAACCCTAATATAGGGATTGGGGGTTTTTGTGTAGATTGTGATTCGATAGTGTTTGTATGTTTGTGTGATAGGAGGAGGTTTTGTAGAAGAGCCTTTTTGATACATCTGTAGAGACCGTCTGATAGTTGTGCTTTCCAAGTAGGATTTCCTACTCAGTATTAGTCCCATAATGGGATGATTGTTGATGTGTTGAGATTGATTGTTTGATATAGTAATTGTATTGTGACGGCTGTGATTGTGATTTTACATTGTTGATAGATTCAGACGGTTGTTGATATTGTGATTAGTTGTCTGTGGTTCTCGAGACGCGTTCTCGGCTGAGTGGAGTCACTTGCGGAAGTGGCTTCACGCCCTAGTTTCGCCCTTCGTGGAACCCGCGACGGAAGGGGATGTGCACATTAATGGACAGGGTTTCGCCCTTAGTAATACAAATAAATCTTATTTAATCCCATTACAATAAGATATCAATATTCTCTCTCACAAATAGAATTGTTCCATTTTAAGGAATTAATTAATCTGTATCGGTATACAACTAATTAACCTTTTCAATTAAGGGAATCGTCCTTTAGGTGTGACCTCAAGGGATCAACTGATCACCACCGTCGCACGACAGTAATGTCAAACTCTAGCCAGCCAATCATTACCGATATGTGTGGACCAGTTGACTATATATGTAATGTATCATCCCTTCTGTATTCTTGAAATGAGATTTAATAATGATATTTAAATCATATGATCGCACTATTGTTGAGGACACATTTCCCAACAAAAGGCTCCCTAAAAGGGCGGGTATTACACTCATCTAGTCATATTATAAATTAACCTTAATTCATATACTAGTGGATCTAGTTGCATACAAGATGAAATAATGAAATAAGAAGAAAAACAATGTTCCTTACATTGTGATGGTTCGATTTTGGGCACAAGTAAGGTCTCCTACCTTCACTTATTCTTGAGCTTAGAACATTAGGATAATCCTCCATGAACTCAAACTTTCGAATTAGAAAGTCTCCTCTTGATTGCACCAAAGACAATATCCCCTTCATACTAATATATTAATAAACTAGATTAATATACTAGTTTTCCATAATGATTATAATATTATTTGTATTACTACACTAGTTATAATATGTTGTGATATTATAATTTAGTTGTACAATTTATAAGATCTAAAAACAAATTTTTAGAGAGAATAAGAAAGTTTTTGAATGACCATTACTCAAAAATGATAGAAAAAAAATAAGAGCAAAAGATGCTCTTATTAAGCTTGGGAGGACGGGTGAGAGGAGAGGAAAAGGGCAAATGCATGGCCTTTGTCTTACCCATAAAATGTAGGGTGAAGTCTAGTTTGTGTAGGTTAATTACTATGTTTATTTTATCATTAAAATAAACATTCACTAACTCCATCAACCCTATAATTTTAGGCCCCCATAAAATGGACATCCATTTTATGTTTGTCAATTGTAAAATTGTCATACAATATGTCACATGTTATATGTAACATGTTATTAATCAATTTAATGCACATTTAACAATTAAATATAATTATATAATTAATTAAATTACAAATAATAATTTTACTAGTAATACATAATTACTTGTGTATAAAATTGGTCAAGTTAATATAATTCACAATATTTTGTAATTATAATAAACTATTCAATCTCATCTCAATTGTTTCATAAACAATAATTAATTTTACTAATAAAATCTTTTAGTTACCAAAATGAATCTTATTTAATCAAATTAAAATAAGAAACTTATTCTCACTCACAAAACAAATTGTTCAATTTTAAGGAATTAATTAACTTGTATCAATATACAATCAATTAACTTATCTATTAAGGGAATTGTCATATAGGTGTGACCTTAAGGGATCAACTGATCGACACCACTGTCAAACGACAATAATGTCAAACTCTAGTTAGCCAATCATTAACGATTAATGTTGATCAGTTGACTATATAATTGAATCATCCCATACGTATTCTTATTATGAAATTTAAACATGTGATCGCACTATTGTTGAGGACACATACTCCAACAATCTCCCACTTGTCTGAGACAAGTGTGTGTCACCAATTCTCTTGTCCAATTACATCGAATCCCACTCAATGCAAGGTGTCTTGCAGGTCGTACTTGCATTTGATAATATCTAGAGTGGTTTCCTCGATTTGTAGAGTAACTGTCTGACCAGAATTATCAACCGTAGATACCTTCCGAGCGTGGCCATACATTTTCAGTTCACTACTCCTCGAGTGGGCGTGAGATTTTAGATAACCCTGACAAGTGGGGGACAATTCTTATCGCACTATTCTATTACTATAGCCATAGTTCATCATGAACCAAAAGATACCCATTTTACTTCAGTTACGACAGTCGTAGAGCATAAATCAAAGCCAATCAGAAACTGTGCCAACTTGGGCGAATAGTCTTTAGTCAAAGAATCGACTCGTAAGAATATTATACTAGCTCTTTCCACGACCAGGCTATATACGAATTACCAGAACTCTATAAACGGTCATTGCCCAAAAGAGTGTCCCATACAGTCTGCCTATGTGATCAACTAGTGATCTCTTATGACTATATGGCACTTGAACTTGCCATCAATTGCATCACACTCTAGTCACTTGGAGACGTCACCTCATAAAAGCAACTAGGGGCCAATACTATGTTAATCTCGTTCACTTTAATAGGGTTTAACATTGTCCTTACAACCTATTTGGATATAACAAATTAATAAAAGAGTTTTAATCAAACTAAAACGATGAAAGCATTATCACATATGTAAAATTGATACCATATCAATTACTACATAATCTATAATCCATACTTAATATTGTATATAACTATGCTTCTCAACTCAATTGAAATGGCATGACTTATCATTCTTAACCTCTGAAAAGCCCTTAGTTAGAAAGTTTTAGCAACACATTGCACTTTCCCTAACCATAGTATATATTATTTCTCATTCTTGTGTATAATCTTGTATTATACGAACTTTTTGAGTACGTGTCTAGATCCAATATGGACATAAGCTCTCTTGCCTTTGAATAACTCCCAATGTCCTCACAGTGTGTAGGGATAGGACGTTCGATTATTGGGACGCACTATCATAGTTCCTCCAATTATCAAAACCAAATCCTAATATCATCCCTTCCTTCTTGCATATCTCATTATTGCAAGATTCTTAATTTCCGTTCTGTATATCTCATTGTTCAACTGCCTATGATGTTTCTAGCAGACATCCTCCTTAATTAATTTAACCAAGATGGTTCTCTAACCATCCTTATGCGTTTAGAATATGGTTTTTATGTACCTCCTTGCACATAAATCCATCTCATCTCTAAATGCTTAGCTTCATATCTTTAGTAAGTACTAACTAATGAACTATGTGGCTATATAGAGACTTCTCTCAAAAGATTAGATTTATAACTTCTCCTCATACTCCAAGTATACGAAGTTTAAGAATGATGATATATCTTAGCGTAATGATCTAATCCCCCAGCGGAAGCATGTGGATTCAATTTCTATATGTTCAACACATTGGAACATGTCTAGACTCTTATCAATATTAGAATATTAATTTAATGTTAATATCCTCTTAGAACTATCTTTATATGTCTGGATACCTTAGAGATATATCATTCTTCTCCTAAGTCTTCCATCATTCACAATGATGAATATGTCCCTTACATATAAGACTAGTTACACCATATTACTCCCACTAAACTCCATGTATAAACAGAACTACTCGACAATTCGAGAAAAATTTATCATATGATCAAAATATACAATTCAACTCTTTTACTTCTACTTAAGACTTTTTTTAAAGTTTTCATCTTACCTTAGGATAGTTGCGATGTTCAATAACTAATGCCAGATGATTTTAAAATCCAACTGTCAAATTAAATCTGAATTCAGTCAGGCGTTGTTGTTTCGTGCAAAACCATTTGCCACCAATCAACCAAGCTAAATAAACATCTTCATGTTTATTCTCACTTCGAACCATTGTGGAGTTGAGACCAGATAAAACATCATAATATGTTGTAGGTTTGTTACTTTCAAAATGTAACATGACTCCTGTCCATTTAGTTTTCGAATTAATATTTACTAATTTTGACCAAGAAGAAACATCTTCCCACGTCTTATCTTTAATTTGTGGCTCTTGAACATTTTCTCTCACTCTGTCTTTAAGAAATAATCATGTTTTCTTAATAGACAACATCACGAGCCACAAACCCTTCGTTCTCGTGATCATGTAGAAAAATGAGCACATGTTTACTATCGAAACAAGCTACAATTTAGGTACTATGCCTAACCATATCTCATATGAAAAGTAGATGATTGCTTAAATCATGTTTTTAGTGGAATATTTAAATGCCAGACAAATTTTATAACAGGAATTACCTCCAACTTTATTGTAAAGATTCAATCATATCATATAGGAGTATTTGTCACTTTCTAACACACCTTATCTAATATTATGTGCTTATAAAGGTGAACTTGGGATATTATCACACTCATATTGGTGCAAATAAACGTCTTTACTTTATTTTTCCCTACCTTAACAAAATACTAATACTTTGTTTTTATGATCTCTAGGTTTTGTTACTTTTAAACATTCATTGAGCTCATTCAAAGAATTTTTCTTCTTACATCATTAACTGGATATCAAATCTCTGCCTAATTCGTTGATAAAAGAGATGAAGAAGTAATCACCTTCTCTGATTGAAGATGTATTCGACTATACACTTCAAAGTGTAAATAGGACGAATATATTGCTCTATTCATAATCCTTTCCAGAAAAAGTCATGAATTAACTTGCTTTGATTACAAGATTCGCACACACCAAAAGATTCCCAATCAAATGGTTTGGGAGACTAGTCAAAACTAGTTTCTAAATGTGATTTTTAATCGAGAATCGAGAAATGATTGGTGTCACCAACTTGAGTCTTGTATATATGACATTTTATTTCTAGTTTGAATATAATTACCTTTATTTGTATAGTCTCACCATAAACTTAATCATGGTATGTTAGGACACAACGCTTGTTTTAATTGCAGAAACCCTTTTGCGTTTTTCTACAAAAACTTGAATTATCTTCTTATTTAGAGTTAGTGTACATCATAACAATTATTGAGGTACATTTCTAAATACAAAACTATAATGTGTACACTATAACACTTATATGTCTATGGATGAAATGGCAACTACCCTAGTTCCATTCATGTAAATTTCTGAATTTATTCTTGCTAGTCGTCAAACGGTAATGCCAAATATTATGATGAAATTCATAAATTTGTATCAAATACTCATGATGTGGTATTTGGCAAGAATACAATATCAATGTCATATATATTCAGGAAGGAATAAGTTGGAGTCACACGACTCACTTCCCCGATTATTACTTATTAGGGTTTTTCGCTGTTTTAGTGTCTAACAGTTTCTCTTTCGAGCATAGTTCTATCTTTAACAATTAAGATAGGTACTTACTTCTTATTGCTCCCACCGGGTTCAAGAATTTCTACTTGATGGAGACTTATCTTCATATAAATTCCTAGTTAATCCTTCACAAGGATGAACTCTATTGTGGTATTTTGTCAATCAAAATTTCTAACAAAACAATTTCGAAATTTAACATTGTCATATTCTTAAAATTTGAAGTGCTTGATGAAAAGTCTTTAGGTTGAACAATAAGACTTTTGAACCATGAATGCATAAAAGAATTATCAAAACATATTTTGACTAATTACTACTTCTATTTATTCTTCTTCATAATAGATTTCATATACATGGGTATGTAAGGAATTTAAGATGCTAATCTTATATTTGCATAGAACAATTCCTATCGAGTTCTATGGAATAGAATGATTCTTATTGAGCTAGTCGACAACCTATGATACAATTCATTTTTAGAAAGAGATTCTTTGTCGTAGCAATAGTGATTTGGCGGAGACTCGTGTTACAATCGAATGGTATCGCATATGAGTAGGAGTAATGAAATAGAACAACATTAAAAACAACGAAATAGTGGGAAAATTAAACATTCATCGTTATATCTAAAACATTTTAGCATGTTTTAGGATTTATATAATGTCCTCCAGTCAATTATATAAATGACTCCAAGACCCCAAATTCATATTAACTTTGGATTTGAGCCTACGGGCCCTCTACACCTCTTATTAATATAACTTGGTGGGTTCACCCTTTTAACCGATTTTACAATTAGAACTTCGGTCGATGAATTTACGTTAAGTTCATCTTTTTCCCGAACCTATTAGGACAACGGTCCCTCTAAAACTTTCGTTGAGATCAACCAAATTTTGAAGTGTAATAACATTTTATTACTCCACTTACCCAATGTCAAATGAAAGTACCCCGAAAAATTGTATTGTACCCCTTATGAAATTGAGAATCATGGGTTCCTACTATTTGGTAGAGTTATGTCTCAATCCTAAATAGTCAATTTATTATCTATCAAATTTAAGTGAAATAATTTTTCGAACTAACGATAATTATAATTGACATGGTCGAATACTTGATATGATATGCATGTGTTGTGATTTGGCAATGCATGCAACATATAATGAAAAATGGATAAACAATAAATAAATTTCCTAGTATGGCGTTCCTAAAATAGAAAATGTAATATTCTATTTACAAATTCGGAAACCAATTCCATTGGTCCCTTGAACTTCAAGTGACATGCTTCCTAAGGACTCTGTCTTGATCGGAACGCCTTTCCGATTGGCACTGTCTTGAAGGAACTCCGGAATTAAAAATAATAATAAAATACATAGTTATTCCTATTATACACTTGAAACATTAAAAACTAGTAAAAACACAAGTGATACAAGATCACATTAAATTTACAACGGAATCGGTATTCCCTTACATTACGGGTAATACTGATTAAAACTAAGGCCATACTAAGATAAAATTACATAATTCAAAATTACATAAATAAAATTATGACATTCATCAATAAAAATGCAGCATTATTATATATGTCTTACATGCGAAATTAATGTGCCAAATCGCCCTACTTAAACCTTATATCGTATATAATCCGATTTTATGGAAACGCGTGATAATAACTAATTAAAATCACATATCAGTACTTAAATCAAATTTAAGCTCAAGTTAATTACCTTATCTCAATTATATTTTTAAATTCGTCCTTACTCAATTTTGACAATATTTCAACTTGGTTTTCAATTATTGCTTATTAAACTTCTGTTAATCATAACAATTATGAAATAATTCCCAATAAATCATAAAAAATTGAAAATTTTCGAAATCACAATTTTTTACATTCTGGAATATTACCTAGATTCCAAAAAAAAAACTCAATAAAATATGCCCACAAAATATTTATAATTTACTTCATTAATAAATCGTATAAATCATAACTTTTCCCATTTAATTCCAAATTAAACATAAAAATTATGAAAGCATAAAAATCCAAAATTTTAAAATTCTTAAATAATTTCCAGAACCTGGAAATGGCAATATTTTAACCGAAATTGCGAATTAATTTTTATGACTAATAAAGTTGCCCTTTTATCGATTTTATCACATTAAAATCAATAAACATACCAAATTAATCAAAATTAATCATTCAACTTTATATCTGATGTCTATATCATATATACAACATTAGGGAAAAATTTCATGCCATAAAATTTATTTTAGCTATTTTTGCTAAATAAATAGTCACTATTTATCATTTTAACCATTAAAATTATAAATCATGCATAATAAATCACATTTATCTTAACTTTTACATACAATCTGTAAAATATGCATGTTACATCATATTAAAAATTCATGGCTTGTTTCGAAGCTTAACTATTTTTAGTCATTTAATCTCCATTTATATCAATTTTATCACATAAAAATTATAAAAGATGCAAAACTAATCACAATGATCCGAAATTTTACATACAATATGAAACATATGCATCAGAGGTCATACTAAAAAATCATGGTAGTAGTGAAGTTAAACTATTTTTAGTAAATAAAAGTTCATTTTACTCAATAAAATGTAATTATTTCACTAAAAAACAGTAAATTAAGCAATAATCATCCATAAATCATCAATATAATCTAAAAACATTTTAGAATCAGAATATATTAAATGAAAAAATGTTTCGTGATTTATCATTATAAATCTAAAATATCAAGTTTTAATTAAGTTACATTTAACTCGGAAAAACCAAACCGATTATGCATGCAACACCAAAGCTCTTGATGTCAATTATTAGGTTTATAAATGTAACAGCCCGATATACCAAGGATCCTTAACAAGACCTTCCATAGCATATAAAGTGTTAGAAATCTATATCTCATAATACAACATATTCTTATATGTTACAATTTAATTTAATCATAAAATTAATTTAGATCTTATGCATGCAAACATGAAATAAAGATAAAGAAGAAATCGTCATTTTTACAATAGAAATTTCGGATTATTGGGCACAAATGAGTTCTCCTACTCACTTGTTCTTGAGCTCTCCTAATATGGATGAACAAAGGATTCAAGTCTAGAATCCCTCCCAAGGAATAATACCCAAGATAACCCTTAAAAGATTAATATTATTAATACTAGAACAATATTAATCTAAATAAAATTGACCCAAAATATTGAATTTGGTCTCCTAATTTTCGGTTAAGAGAAGGGAGAAGATGGAGTAAAAATCTCTCTAAAAACTCTATATTTTTAGATGTGTAAGAATGCATGAATTACACTAGAATGCATGTAGTGTATATTAGGAAAAATAAAAAGCAAAAACCCTTGGTCTTGCACAAGGAAAACCGGGTAGGAGGGGGTGGGTATGGCCAATGCATGAGCTTCAATTCTTCCCAAGAATTATAGGCATGTAAGGCTATATGTTAGGTCTTATGATTATGCCTTCCACTTAAACATAATTAACACAAATAAGCCTAATACTCCCTCCTAATTTTCGGCACATATAGTGTAAAATGGAAAATCCATTTTACACATTATTTTGTCAATTTGTCACATGTAACATGTTTCATGACATTAGGTATATAAAATGTATTTTTAACAAATAAAAATCAACATATTAATAAAATATGTCACTTATAAAGTTTACCTAGTAATTCATAATTACTTGTACCGTAATGGGTTCCCGAGTCATAAATTACAACATTCTGTATTTATAATAATCAATTCATTCCGTTTCAATTGTTTCTGTAAACAATAATTTCAACTAAGTAATAAAACATTTCGAATACTTAGACCGTATCTTATTTAATCAAATTATAATGAGATACGTAAATATTACTTCCAAAATCATTCGTCAATTTTAAGTAATTTAATTAACCCGTATCGTCATACGATCAATTAAATAATCAATTAAAAGTGTTACCCTTTAGGTATGAGCTAAGGGGATCAATTGATCACCACCGTCGCACGACAGTAATGTCAAACTCTAGTCAGCCAATCATTACCGATATGTGTGGACCAGTTGACAGTAAAATATCACTTCCCACATGTATTCTTAAAATGAGACTTAAACATGTGATCATCATGATCGACAGTTGTGATCGCATTATTGTCGGAGGACACATATTCCAACAATCTCCCACTTGTCCTCGACAAGTGTGCGTCACCAATTCTGTTGTCCTATTACTATCTCCCACTCAATGCAAGGTGTCTTTCAGGTCGTACTTGCAAGTGATCATATCGAGAGTGGTTTCCTCGATCTGGAGAATAACTAATTGACCGGATTTATCTACCATAGATATCTTCCGAGCGTGGCCACGCATTTCTAGTTCATTAGTCCTCGAGTGGCCCAGAGATATTGTTATAACCCTGACAAGGGGTGGACAATTCCTATCGCACTCATTCCCTTCGACTAGCCTCAGCCATCATAACCCAAAATGTGCCCATTTAACCCTATTTACGAAGGTCGTAGTAACACAAATCAAAGTTAATCGGAAACTGTGCCATCTTAGGCGAACAGTCTTTAGTCAAAAGAATCGACTAATTAGAATACTATAGTAGCTCTCGCCACGACCAGGCTATACAAATTTGCCTGAACTCTATAAGCGGTCATAAGGCCCGACAAAGTGTTCCTAACAGTCTGCCTATGTGATCGACTAGTCACTACACATGACTCCATGGCACTTGAACTTGCCGTCAATCGCATCACACTCTAGTCACTTCGAGACGTCACCTCATCTAAGTAACTATGGGCGAATACAATGTTAATCCGTGTTGACTTTAACGGGATTCAATTGTCTCTACAACCCGTTTGGATGTAACAAGGTATAAGGTGAGTTAATAATAACTGAAACGACGAATGTCGACATCACCTTCGGGTAGTCAATACCATATTACAACCTTGTGATGTATATCATAAGTGTGTAAACACTTGTCGATTGCAATAGAAGTTTAACATACCATGTGTCCATGTGTTCAGATTTCTTGTATTGCATTTTCCTTTATATTCAAGTTATCTCTCATAGCATGAACCTTACCAAGAACACGTATAGGTTCTCAACCTAGGTTTGGGTTCTTTATCTTGAAAGAACTTTCTTGTTGTTTATCTCATAACCAACGAATTTGTGGTGGATGATATAACTTGCACTGGTCAAGTGTTCCATCAACTCACAATGCACTAGGTATACGTTTTGTAGGGTCTTGCAACAATTGTCAAGATGATTAGCCTAGCACTTCTCATAAGTCCTAGCATATTAGAAAATATTAGTTTTGAGTAACTTCTTACTTTAACAAAGTATCTTTCCAAACTTCTTATTTCTCCTTTTAGCTTGAATAGCTTATGATTTTCATAAATCCTTACGTGTGTTCGAACTTCAATACGTGCAACCTCTTGTCACATAACAGAGTGTTCTGCCCAACACTGGAATCGCTCATTAGTTCTCCTTAAGAATTCATGACGATTCATCTATGGCTTGCCAATGAATCATCATGCTCTTATGCATATGATTCATTATTGGACATGTGCTTGATTATTCTAATGGCGGAAACATTAGTAATTTATAATCATGCGATCAACCATTCTTAGGTTCAATGAACGACCATGACTGCTAATGGAAATTCTATTTTCATTGACATGAATAACCTACGTTTCTAGTTGATTCGATGTGTATATCTCAATACCTATCCTACATCTCATGATGTGATTGGATTCATCATAGTCCATTTTCATCCTGAATTGAAAACTCAAACATATCTTTGTGAAAGATAGTATTCGCTCGTCATTCTCAATGAGTAATGAGTTATAAATTTTTACAAGATGATTGCTCCCACTAAATTCCATGTCTTCACATGATAATTTCCAACTCCCACTTAATTCCACATGTTTCTCAATTGACTACTCAATCGAAACATTTCAAGAATTGAAATATATTTTGCTTTGCCAAGTTATTAAGATAAAACCAAATGTTCCCAACATATCTTTTCAAAATACCTATTTAGAAAAGGTTTCAATCTTAAACTTATGGAAAGAGATTTTTCATCTCTAACTCATTCATTTTATAATGATGCATAGCAATGTCATTATTTAAATGTCAATTTCATTTAATATACGTCCTTCTCAAAATACCCTTTTCTGGAAGGAGGTTTAACCATTTCATTTTCATAATGAGGTTAAGTAATGACACTAGCGTGGTTAACAATTAATTAGCTTTTGTAGATATCGGCATATCTTTCTTTGCAACTTTTAGTCATAAATCTCATTTACTTTCGAGGATGCAACTTTGTTTAATTTAGGCTCTTAAGTAAATATCAATATTGAAACTATTGGTCAAAATTCGTTCATAAACTAGCCAAATCTCATGTTAAGACTTTACATTAGTCATTCTTCTTCCAAAACTTTCTTTTGGTCTCCTCGTGTAGTTATCTTGAGAACATATTTTTTTGATTACTTCACTTGGTCTCTTTTATCATGTAGATTTCATCTATTCGAGACCATAGATCTCATCTATTCGTGTACACTATACACTATCTATATAGGTATACAAATCATTCTTTCTTGCGTAGATCTTATTTACTCAAGTATACAAATTTGCTTTGTGTTCTTTGTGTCTTCATTTTTGTCCCACTCTATCTTTAGAATAAATATACTAGAGATTCAAAGATAGCTTATGAAACACAAATAATGATTTTGAAGTATAAGGAGGACTATCTCATAGGTTGGCTAATTGTTTTAGATT
This sequence comes from Silene latifolia, assembly GCF_048544455.1. Lineage (NCBI taxonomy): Eukaryota > Viridiplantae > Streptophyta > Magnoliopsida > Caryophyllales > Caryophyllaceae > Silene > Silene latifolia. The sequence goes on from NC_133533.1 coordinate 93,904,976, forward strand.
TGATAAGTGTACTTGGTGATTGACATTCCTTTAAGAGAGTTCATCAACTCAACATCACTTTATAATTGATCATACACAAGCCTTAAGCTTGTGGACATATAATGAATCCCATCATTATAGTTGTCTATTAGATCACTTTAAGTGGATGATCATATGTTTCTATGTGCAAGCATATAAAGACGAATTTTTAGAACAAATAAAATACGATAAAAGGGGTGACTTGGGTTGCAAACCAAGCCACCATAATCCAAAATACAACAATTGTTTAGAAAGGATCAAACATTTCCATGTCGAACACGGAAATTAAAATAGTTCTAAAAATCCGAAACATAAATTAAAATAAGACAATAAAAAGCCAAGCTTCATGGAAGCTTCTCCTAGCTCCTTGATGATTTCTCAAGCTTGCTTTTCCTTTCCCTTGTCCTTGCTTGGTGGAGGCCCTATTTACAATAAAAATGGGATACATTATCACAACTTTGTATCAAAATACCATAGTTGAATTAGAAACATAAAAGAAGGATAGTCATTTACCTACTGGAGTGATCTTTCCAGCTTTGATGTCACCAAGATACTTGGAACAATTCCTTTTCCAATGTCCAACACCATTACAATAATGGCATTTATCAAGATGACCCTTCTTGATATTGGAAGTGCTAGCTTCAAAAGTCTTAGCCTTGGTGAAAGTGGGAGCTTGCTTTTTACCCTTCTTCCCATTCTTCTTGAATTTCCCCTTGCTCTTGGTGCTTATGTTAAGCACATCCTTAGGTGGGTTAACATTTAACCCCATGGCTCTTTCGGCTTGCACAAGTAACTTGTACAACTCTTCAAGAGACACGTCCTTGTCTTGCATGTTAAAATTCACCCGGAATTGAACATATGCCTTGACTTTGGATAAGGAGTGTAGAATCCTATCTACAATAAGTTCTTTGGGGATTTCAACTTTTTGAATCTTCAAAGTCTCGACTAGCTCCATTAATTTGAGCACGTGAGGGCTAACCTTTTGGCCCTTCTTAAAGTCGAGATCAAAGAATGCCGCGGCCACCTCATATTGGACGATCCTCGGAGTTTTTGAAAACATTGTCACAAGCTTGGAATAGATTTCATTAGCGGTGCCCATTTTAAAGGCTCTCCTTTGGAGATCCGCCTCCATCGCAAAAATCAACACATTTTTCATTGCAGCGGACTCCTTGTGGTAAGCCTCATATGCTTCCCTTGTGGCGGCACTCGACCTAGCATTAGGTTCGGGTGGAGAGGCCTCGGTGAGGTAACGAAGCTTGTCGTCACCTTGGGCGGCTAGTTTGAGTTGGGCATCCCAATCGGAGAAATTTTACCCATTCTTTTCAAGTTTACAACGATCCATGAAGGATCGGAGCCATGAAGCATTAGTGAGAGGTGTGGCGTTGGTGTTTGGAGTGGCCATTTGTTATGAGAAATAAAAGCGGTCTACAAAACAAAATAGAAGGAATAAAACAGATGTCGTTTTCAAAATAATAATAATACTCGTAAAAATTTAATTTAAACAAGTTTTATTGCATTTATCTAGTGACCTCTACCAAACTTGATAAATGATTCCAAGACCCAAATTCATATTAACTTGGGCACGGTAGGGCCGATTCATCCCTTATCAATATAACTCGGTGGATTAACGCTTTAATCGATTCTACTTTTAGAACTCTTGGTCGATAAAATTACATTAATATTTATCTTTAGCCCGGAACACATGTGACTACAGTCATGAATACTTCCGTTAATCTCAATCCAAATTTCGGATAAATGTGTCCATGATCCAAATCCACATCAACTTGGGCACGGTAGGGCCGATTCATCCCTTATCAACATGAATTCGGTGGATAGACATTTATCACCCACTTCCCCTATGTAACAAAGTTTGTACCCCGGTAGGGCCGAGTGCACTCCCTCACGAAATAGGTTTTCATGGTTTCTACTTTTTGGTAAGGCTATGTCTCAATTGTTTATTTTTAGCGAGAGGTCATGTCAATTTATTATCTATCACGTTTTTAAGTGAACTAAAGCGGTGAACTACGATAATTGTAATTGACACGATCGATAAACTCGATTAAAATGATAATGCATGTTTTAGTTATGGCGATTTAGCGATGCATGCGACATATAAATAAAATGCAAAGCATAAATTAAATCCTAGTATGACCTTCCTAAGATAATAAATCTAATAAACTATTACAAATTCGGAAACCAACTCCATTGGTCCCTTGAACTTCGGTTTTGCCACGCGTCTCGAGGTAACACCGTCTTTAATGGATCGCCTTCTTGAGTGACACCGTCTTCAAGGAACTCCGGAATAAATAAATTACATAACAAATTACATAATTTCCTATTATACATTTGTAATTTAAAATAAAATAAATCTATTAAATTACAAAACGGTGATACGAGATCACAATAAATTACAACCGAATCGATATTCCCATACATTTCGGGTAATATCAATTAAAAACTAAGGCCATACTAAGTGAAATTACATAATTCAAAAATTACATAAAATAAAATTATGACAATCATAAATAAAATGCAGCATTATAATATGTATGAACATGCCCAATTTTATGCTAAATCGCCTTTAAGGAGCCAATATCGTATATTAATCGGTTTTTACGGATTTGCGTGATTGCATGTGACAACATACTAAATTTCTATGACTAGATTCGAAATATAACTCATATTAACCTATTTTTCCATTTAAATTCAATTTTATCTTGAAAAATCCATATTTCGAGCATAAGAACTCATAAAATTATGAAAATTTACAGGTCATCATAAGATAATATATGTGAAAACATATCCAAAATCCACTGGAAAAAACGAAGTTTAGCTAATTTAAGTCCAAAAATGACATTTTTATCATAAAATCATATTTTAATGCCATTATTATCTAAAATGAACAATATAAATCCATAAATTAACAAAAATATCCTAAATACATTTTAGGACCAGAAACTTTAACATGCGTAATTGATTTCATGATATATCATAATAAACACAAATTTATAAGTTTTATTTGTTAATCGTATAACTCGGAAAAACTATAACCGATTTGCATGCAAACAACCTAAGGCTCTTGATACCGCTTGTTAGAAATCTATATATCATAATACGACATATTCTTATATGTTACAATTTAATTTAATCATAAAATTAATTTAGATCGTATGCATGCAAACATGAAATAAAGATAAAGAAGAAATCGTCATTCTTACAATAGAAATTTCGGATTATTGGGCACAAATGAGTTCTCCTACTCACTTGTTCTTGAGCTCTCCTAATATGGATGAACAAAGGATTCAAGTCTAGAATCCCTCCCAAAGAATAATACCCAAGATAACCCCTTAAAAGATTAATATTATTAATACTAGAACAATATTAATCTAAATAAAATTGACCCAAAATATTGAATTTGGTCTCCTAATTTTCGGTTAAGAGAAGGGAGAAGATGGAGTAAAAATCTCTCTACAAACTCTATATTTTTAGTTGTGTAAGAATGAATGAATTACACTAGAATGCATGTAGTGTATATTAGGAAAAATAAAAAGCAAAAACCCTTGGTCTTGCACAAGGAAAACCGGGTAGGAGGGGGTGGGTATGGCAATACATGAACTTCAATTCTTCCCAAGAATTATAGGCATGTAAGGCTATATGTTTGGTCTTACGATTATGCCTTCCACTTAAACATAATTAACACAAATTAGCCTAATAGTCCCTCCTAATTTTCGGCACATATAGTGTAAAATGGAAAATCCATTTTACACATTATTTAGTCAATTTGTCACATGTAACATGTTTCATGACATTAGGTATATAAAATGTATTTTTAACAATTAAAAATTAACATATTAATAAAATATGTCACTTATAAAGTTTACCTAGTAATTCATAATTACTTGTACCGTAATGGGTTCCCGAGTCATAAATTACAACATTCTGTATTTATAATAATCAATTCATTCCGTTTCAATTGTTTCCGTAAACAATAATTTCATTTAAGTAATAAAACAATTCGATAACTTAGAATGTATCTTATTTAATCAAATTATAATAAGATACGTAAATATTACTTCCAAAATCATTCGTCAATTTTAAGTAATTTAATTAACCCATATCGTCATACAATAAATTAAATAATCAATTAAGAGTGTTACCCTTTAGGTATGACCTAAGGGGATAAACTGATCACCACCGTCGCACGACAGTAATGTCAAACTCTAGTCAGCCAATCATTACCGATATGTGTGGACCAGTTGACAGTAAAATATCACTTCCCACATGTATTCTTAAAATGAGACTTAAACATGTGATAATCATGATCGACAGTTGTGATCACATTATTGTCGGAGGACACATATTCCAACAATCTCCCACTTGTCCTCGACAAGTGTGCGTCACCAATTCTCTTGTCCTATTACTATCTCCCACTCAATGCAAGGTGTCTTTCAGGTCGTACTTGCAAGTGATCATATCGAGAGTGGTTTCCTCGATCTGGAGAATAACTGATTGACCGGATTTATCTACCATAGATATCTTCAGAGCGTGGCCACGCATTTCCAGTTCATTAGTCCTCGAGTGGCCCTGAGATATTGTTATAACCGTGACAAGGGGTGGACAATTCCTATTACACTCATTCCCTTCGACTAGCCTCAGCCATCATAACCCAAAATGTGCCCATTTAACCCCATTTACGAAGGTCGTTGTAACACAAATCAAAGATAATCTGAAACTGTGCCATCATAGGCGAACAGTCTTTAGTCAAAAGAATCGATTAATTAGAATACTATAGTAGCTCTCGGCACGACCAGGCTATACAAATTTGCCAGAACTCTATAAGCGGTCATAAGGCCCGATAAAGTGTTCCTAACAGTCTGCCTATGTGATCGACTAGTCACTACACATGACTCCATGGCACTTGAACTTGCCATCAATCACATCACACTCTAGTCACTTCGAGACGTCATCTCCTCTAAGTAACTATGGGCGAATACAATGCTAATCCGTGTTCACTTTAACGGGGTTCAATTGTCTCTACAACCCGTTTGGATGTAACAAGGTATAAGGTGAGTTAATAATAACTCAAACGACGAATGTCGACATCACCTTCGGGTAGTCAATACCATATTACAAGCTTGTGATGTATATCGTAAGTGTGTAAACACTTGTCGATTGCAATAGAAGTTTAAGATACCATGTGTCCATGTGTTCAGATTTCTTGTATTGCATTTTCCTTTATATTCAAGTTATCTCTCATAGCATGAACCTTACCAAGTACACGTATAGGTTCTCAACCTAGGTTTGGGTTCTTTATCTTGAAAGAACTTTCTTGTTGTTTATCTCATAACCAACGAATTTGTGGTGGATGATATAACTTGCACTGGTCAAGTGTTCCATCAACTCACAATGCACTAGGTATACGTTTTGTAGGGTCTTGCAACAATTGTCAAGATGATTAGCCTAGCACTTCTCATAAGTCCTAGCATATTAGAAAATATTAGTTTTGAGTAACTTCTTACTTTAACTAAGTATCTTTACAAACTTCTTATTTCTCCTTTTAGCTTAAATAGCTTATGATTTTCATAAATCCTTACGTGTGTTCGAACTTCAATACGTGCAACCTCTCATCACATAACGAATGTTCTCGCCTAACACCGAATCGCTCATTAGTTCTCCTTGAGAATTCATGACGATTCTTCTATGGCTTGCCAATGAATCATCATTCTCTTATGCATATGATTCATTATTGGACATGTGGATGATTATTCTAATGGCGGAAATATTAGTAATTTATAATCATGCGATCAACCATTCTTAGGTTCAATGAACGACCATGACTGCTAATGGCAATTCCATTTTCATTGACATGAATAACCTACGTTTCTAGTTGATTCGATGTGTATATCTCAATACCTATCCTACATCTCATGATGTGATTGGATTCATCATAGTCCATTTTCATCCAGAATTGAAAACTCAAACATATCTTTGTGAAAGATAGTATTCGCTCGTCATTCTCAATGAGTAATGAGTTATAAATTTTTACAAGATGATTGCTCCCACTAAATTCCATGTCTTCACATGATAATTTCCAACTTCCACTTAATTCCACATGTTTCTCAATTGACTACTCAATCGAAACATTTCAAGAATTGAAATATATTTTGCTTTGCCAAGTTATTAAGATAAAACCAAATGTTCCTAACATATCTTTTCAAAATACCTATTTAGAAAAGTTTTCAATCTTAAACTTATGGAAAGAGATTTTTCATCTCTAACTCATTCATTTTATAATGATGCATAGCAATGTCATTATTTAAATGTGAATTTTATTTAATATACGTCCTTCTCAAAATACCCTTTTCTGGAAGGAGGTTTAACCATTTCATTTTCATAATGAGGTTAAGTAATGACACTAGCGTGGTTAACAATTAATTAGCTTTTGTAGATATCGGCATATCTTTCTTTGCAACTTTTAGTCATAAATCTCATTTACTTTCGAGGATGCAACTTTGTTTCATTTCGGCTCTTAAGTAAATATCAATATTGAAACTATTGGTCAAAATTCGTTCATAAACTAGCCAAATCTCATGTTAAGACTTTACATTAGTCATTCTTCTTCCAAAACTTTCTTTTGGTCTCCTCGTGTAGTTATCTTGACAACATATTCTTTTGATTACTTCACTTGGTCTCTTTTGTCATGTAGATTTCATCTATTCGAGACCATAGATCTCATCTATTCGTGTACACTATACACTATCTATATAGGTATACAAATCATTCTTTCTTGCGTAGATCTTATTTACTCAAGTATACAAATTTGCTTTGTGTTCTTTGTGTCTTCATTTTTCTCCCACTCTATCTTTAGAATAAATATACTAGAGATTCAAAGATAGCTTATGAAACACAAATAATGATTTTGAAGTATAAGGAGGACTATCTCATAGGTTGGCTAATTGTTTTAGATTTGATAAGTGTACTTGGTGATTGACATTCCTTTAAGAGAGTTCATCAACTCAACATCACTTTATAATTGATCATACACAAGCCTTAAGCTTGTGGACATATAATGAATCCCATCATTATAGTTGTCTATTAGATCACTTTAAGTGGATGATCATATGTTTCTATGTGCAAGCATATAAAGACGAATTTTTAGAACAAAGAAAATACGATAAAAGGGGTGACTTGGGTTGCAAACCAAGCCACCATAATCCAAAATACAACAATTGTTTAGAAAGGATCAAACATTTCCATGTCGAACACGGAACTTAAAATAGTTCTAAAAATCCGAAACATAAATTAAAATAAGACAATAAAAAGGCAAGCTTCATGGAAGCTACTCCTAGCTCCTTGATGATTTCTCAAGCTTGCTTTTCCTTTCCCTTGTCCTTGCTTGGTGGAGGCCCTATTTACAATAAAAATGGGATACATTATCACAACTTTGTATCAAAATACCATAGTTGAATTAGAAACATAAAAGAAGGATAGTCATTTACCTACTTGAGTGATCTTTCCAGCTTTGATGTCACCAAGATACTTGGAACAATTCCTTTTCCAATGTCCAACACCATTACAATAATGGCATTTATCAAGATGACCCTTCTTGATATTGGAAGTGCTAGCTTCAAAAGTCTTAGCCTTGGTGAAAGTGGGAGCTTGCTTTTTACCCTTCTTCCCATTCTTCTTGAATTTCCCCTTGCTCTTGGTGCTTATGTTAAGCACATCCTTAGGTGGGTTAACATTTAACCCCATGGCTCTTTCGGCTTGCACAAGTAACTTGTACAACTCTTCAAGAGACACGTCCTTGTCTTGCATGTTAAAATTCACCCGGAATTGAACATATGCCTTGACTTTGGATAAGGAGTGTAGAATCCTATCTACAATGAGTTCTTTGGGGATTTCAACTTTTTGAATATTCAAAGTCTCGACTAGCTCCATTAATTTGAGCACGTGAGGGCTAACCTTTTGGCCCTTCTTAAAGTCGAGATCAAAGAATGCCGCGGCCACCTCATATTGGACGATCCTCGGAGTTTTTGAAAACATTGTCACAAGCTTGGAATAGATTTCATTAGCGGTGCCCATTTTAAAGGCTCTCCTTTGGAGATCCGCCTCCATCGCAAAAATCAACACATTTTTCATTGCAGCGGACTCCTTGTGGTAAGCCTCATATGCTTCCCTTGTGGCGGCACTCGACCTAGCATTAGGTTCGGGTGGAGAGGCCTCGGTGAGGTAACGAATCTTGTCGTCACCTTGGGCAGCTAGTTTGAGTTGGGCATCCCAATCGGAGAAATTTGACCCATTCTTTTCAAGTTTACAACGATCCATGAAGGATCGGAGCCATGAAGCATTAGTGAGAGGTGTGGCGTTGGTGTTTGGAGTGGCCATTTGTTATGAGAAATAAAAGCGGTCTACAAAACAAAATAGAAGGAATAAAACATATGTCGTTTTCAAAATAATAATAATACTCGTAAAAATTTAATTTAAACACGTTTTATTGCATTTATCTAGTGACCTCTACCAAACTTGATAAATGATTCCAAGACCCAAATTCATATTAACTTGGGCACGGTAGGGCCGATTCATCCCTTATCAATATAACTCGGTGGATTAACGCTTTAATCGATTCTACTTTTAGAACTCTTGGTCGATAAAATTACATTAATATTTATCTTTAGCCCGGAACACATGTGACTACGGTCACGAATACTTCCGTTGAGCTCAATCCAAATTTCGAATAAATGTGTCCATGATCCAAATCCACATCAACTTGGGCACGGTAGGGCCGATTCATCCCTTATCAACATGAATTCGGTGGATAGACATTTATCACCCACTTCCCCTACGTAACAAAGTTTGTACCCCGATAGGGCCGAGTGCACTCCCTCACGAAATAGGTTTTCATGGTTTCTACTTTTTGGTAAGGCTATGTCTCAATTGTTTATTTTTAGCGAGAGGTCATGTCAATTTATTATCTATCACGTTTTTAAGTGAACTAAAGCGGTGAACTACGATAATTGTAATTGACACGATCGATAAACTCGATTAAAATGATAATGCATGTTTTAGTTATGGCGATTTAGCGATGCATGCGACATATAAATAAAATGCAAAGCATAAATTAAATCCTAGTATGACCTTCCTAAGATAATAAATCTAATAAACTATTACAAATTCGGAAACCAACTCCATTGGTCCCTTGAACTTCGGTTTTGCCACGCGTCTCGAGGTAACACCGTCTTTAATGGATCGCCTTCTTGAGTGACACCGTCTTCAAGGAACTCCGGAATAAATAAATTACATAACAAATTACATAATTTCCTATTATACATTTGTAATTTAAAATAAAATAAATCTATTAAATTACAAAACGGTGATACGAGATCACAATAAATTACAACCGAATCGATATTCCCATACATTTCGGGTAATATCAATTAAAAACTAAGGCCATACTAAGTGAAATTACATAATTCAAAAATTACATAAAATAAAATTATGACAATCATAAATAAAATGCAGCATTATAATATGTATGAACATGCCCAATTTTATGCTAAATCGCCTTTAAGGAGCCAATATCGTATATTAATCGGTTTTTACGGATTTGCGTGATTGCATGTGACAACATACTAAATTTCTATGACTAGATTCGAAATATAACTCATATTAACCTATTTTTCCATTTAAATTCAATTTTATCTTGAAAAATCCATATTTCGAGCATAAAAACTCATAAAATTATGAAAATTTACAGGTCATCATAAGATAATATATGTGAAAACATATCCAAAATCCACTGGAAAAAACGAAGTTTAGCTAATTTTAGTCCAAAAATGACATTTTTATCATAAAATCATATTTTACTGCCATTATTATCTAAAATGAACAATATAAATCCATAAATTAACAAAAATATCCTAAATACATTTTAGGACCAGAAACTTTAACATGCGTAATTGATTTCATGATATATCATAATAAACACAAATTTATAAGTTTTATTTGTTAATCGTATAACTCGGAAAAACTATAACCGATTTGCATGCAAACAACCTAAGGCTCTTGATACCGCTTGTTAGAAATCTATATATCATAATACGACATATTCTTATATGTTACAATTTAATTTAATCATAAAATTAATTTAGATCGTATGCATGCAAACATGAAATAAAGATAAAGAAGAAATCGTCATTCTTACAATAGAAATTTCGGATTATTGGGCACAAATGAGTTCTCCTACTCACTTGTTCTTGAGCTCTCCTAATATGGATGAACAAAGGATTCAAGTCTAGAATCCCTCCCAAGGAATAATACCCAAGATAACCCCTTAAAAGATTAATATTATTAATACTAGAACAATATTAATCTAAATAAAATTGACCCAAAATATTGAATTTGGTCTCCTAATTTTCGGTTAAGAGAAGGGAGAAGATGGAGTAAAAATCTCTCTACAAACTCTATATTTTTAGTTGTGTAAGAATGAATGAATTACACTAGAATGCATGTAGTGTATATTAGGAAAAATAAAAAGCAAAAACCCTTGGTCTTGCACAAGGAAAACCGGGTAGGAGGGGGTGGGTATGGCAATACATGAACTTCAATTCTTCCCAAGAATTATAGGCATGTAAGGCTATATGTTTGGTCTTACGATTATGCCTTCCACTTAAACATAATTAACACAAATTAGCCTAATAGTCCCTCCTAATTTTCGGCACATATAGTGTAAAATGGAAAAATCCATTTTACACATTATTTTGTCAATTTGTCACATGTAACATGTTTCATGACATTAGGTATATAAAATGTATTTTTAACAATTAAAAATCAACATATTAATAAAATATGTCACTTATAAAGTTTACCTAGTAATTCATAATTACTTGTACCGTAATGGGTTCCCGAGTCATAAATTACAACATTCTGTATTTATAATAATCAATTCATTCCGTTTCAATTGTTTCCGTAAACAATAATTTCATCTAAGTAATAAAACAATTCGATAACTTAGACCGTATCTTATTTAATCAATTTATAATAAGATACGTAAATATTACTTCCAAAATCATTCGTCAATTTTAAGTAATTTAATTAACCCATATCGTCATACAATAAATTAAATAATCAATTAAGAGTGTTACCCTTTAGGTATGACCTAAGGGGATCAACTGATCACCACCGTCGCACGACAGTAATGACAAACTCTAGTCAGCCAATCATGACCGATATGTGTGGACCAGTTGACAGTAAAATATCACTTCCCACATGTATTCTTAAAATGAGACTTAAACATGTGATCATCATGATCGACAGTTGTGATCATCATGATCGACAATTTGTCGGAGGACACATATTCCAACAATCTGCCACTTGTCCTCGACAAGTGTGCGTCACCAATTCTCTTGTCCTATTACTATCTCCCACTCAATGCAAGGTGTCTTTCAGGTCGTACTTGCAAGTGATCATATCGAGAGTGGTTTCCTCGATCTGGAGAATAACTGATTGACCGGATTTATCTACCATAGATATCTTCCGAGCGTGGCCACGCATTTCCAGTTCATTAGTCCTCGAGTGGCCCTGAGATATTGTTATAACCCTGACAAGGGGTGGACAATTCCTATCACACTAATTCCCTTCGACTAGCCTCAGCCATCATAACCCAAAATGTGCCCATTTAACCCCATTTACGAAGGTCGTAGTAACACAAATCAAAGTTAATCTGAAACTGTGCCATCATAGGCGAACAGTCTTTTGTCAAAAGAATCGATTAATTAGAATACTATAGTAGCTCTCGCCACGACCAGGCTATACAAATTTGCCAGAACTCTATAAGCGGTCATAAGGCCCGATAAAGTGTTCCTAACAGTCTGCCTATGTGATCGACTAGTCACTACACATGACTCCATGGCACTTGAACTTGCCATCAATCGCATCACACTCTAGTCACTTCGAGACATCATCTCATCTAAGTAACTATGGGCGAATACAATGCTAATCCGTGTTCACTTTAACGGGGTTCAATTGTCTCTACAACCCGTTTGGATGTAACAAGGTATAAGGTGAGTTAATAATAACTCAAACGACGAATGTCGACATCACCTTCGGATAGTCAATACCATATTACAAGCTTGTGATGTATATCGTAAGTGTGTAAACACTTGTCGATTGCAATAGAAGTTTAAGATACCATGTGTCCATGTGTTCAGATTTCTTGTATTGCATTTTCCTTTATATTCAAGTTATCTCTCATAGCATGAACCTTACCAAGTACACGTATAGGTTCTCAACCTAGGTTTGGGTTCTTTATCTTGAAAGAACTTTCTTGTTGTTTACTCATAACCAACGAATTTGTGGTGGATGATATAACTTGCACTGGTCAAGTGTTCCACCAACTCACAATGCACTAGGTATACGTTTTGTAGGGTCTTGCAACAATTGTCAAGATGATTAGCCTAGCACTTCTCATAAGTCCTAGCATATTAGAAAATATTAGTTTTGAGTAACTTCTTACTTTAACTAAGTATCTTTACAAACTTCTTATTTCTCCTTTTAGCTTAAATAGCTTATGATTTTCATAAATCCTTACGTGTGTTCGAACTTCAATACGTGCAACCTCTCGTCACATAACAGAATGTTCTGCCCAACACTGGAATCGCTCATTAGTTCTCCTTGAGAATTCATGACGATTCTTCTATGGCTTGCCAATGAATCATCATTCTCTTATGCATATGATTCATTATTGGACATGTGGATGATTATTCTAATGGCGGAAACATTAGTAATTTATAATCATGCGATCAACCATTCTTAGGTTCAATGAACGACCATGACTGCTAATGGCAATTCCATTTTCATTGACATGAATAACCTACGTTTCTAGTTGATTCGATGTGTATATCTCAATACCTATCCTACATCTCATGATGTGATTGGATTCATCATAGTCCATTTTCATCCAGCATTGAAAACTCAAACATATCTTTATGAAAGATAGTATTCGCTCGTCATTCTCAATGAGTAATGAGTTATAAATTTTTACAAGATGATTGCTCCCACTAAATTCCATGTCTTCACATGATAATTTCCAACTCCCACTTAATTCCACATGTTTCTCAATTGAGTACTCAATCGAAACATTTCAAGAATTGAAATATATTTTGCTTTGCGAAGTTATTAAGATAAAACCAAATGTTCCCAACATATCTTTTCAAAATACCTATTTAGAAAAGGTTTCAATCTTAAACTTATGGAAAGAGATTTTTCATCTCTAACTCATTCATTTTATAATGATGCATAGCAATGTCATTATTTAAATGTGAATTTCATTTAATATACGTCCTTCTCAAAATACCCTTTTCTGGAAGGAGGTTTAACCATTTCATTTTCTTAATGAGGTTAAGTAATGACACTAGCGTGGTTAACAATTAATTAGCTTTTGTAGATATCGGCATATCTTTCTTTGCAACTTTTAGTCATAAATCTCATTTACTTTCGAGGATGCAACTTTGTTTCATTTAGGCTCTTAAGTAAATATCAATATTGGAACTATTGGTCAAAAGTCGTTCATAAACTAGCCAAATCTCATGTTAAGACTTTACATTAGTCATTCTTCTTCCCAAACTTTCTTTTGGTCTCCTCATGTAGTTATCTTGAGAACATATTTTTTTGATTACTTCACTTGGTCTCTTTTGTCATGTAGATTTCATCTATTCGAGACCATAGATCTCATCTATTCGTGTACACAATACACTATCTATATAGGTATACAAATCATTCTTTCTTGCGTAGATCTCATTTACTCAAGTATAAAAATTTGCTTTGTGTTCTTTGTGTTTTCATTTTTCTCCCACTCTATCTTTAGAATAAATATACTAGAGATTCAAAGATAGCTTATGAGACACAAATAATGATTTTGAAGTATAAGGAGGACTATCTCATAGGTTGGCTTATTGTTTTAGATTTGATAAGTGTACTTGGTGATTGACATTCCTTTAAGAGAGTTCATCAACTCAACATCACTTTATAATTGATCATACACAAGCCTTAAGCTTGTGGACATATAATGAATCCCATCATTATAGTTGTCTATTAGATCACTTTAAGTGGATGATCATATGTTTCTATGTGCAAGCATATAAAGACGAATTTTTAGAACAAAGAAAATACGATAAAAGGGGTGACTTGGGTTGCAAACCAAACCACCATAATCCAAAATACAACAATTGTTTAGAAAGGATCAAACATTTCCATGTCGAACACGGAAAATAAAATAGTTCTAAAAATCCGAAACATAAATTAAAATAAGACAATAAAAAGCCAAGCTTCATGGAAGCTACTCCTAGCTCCTTGATGATTTCTCAAGCTTGCTTTTCCTTTCCCTTGTCCTTGCTTGGTGGAGGCCCTATTTATAATACAAATGGGATACATTATCACAACTTTGTATCAAAATACCATAGTTGAATTAGAAACATAAAAGAAGGATAATCATTTACCTACTGGAGTGATCTTTCCAGCTTTGATGTCACCAAGATACTTGGAACAATTCATTTTCCAATGTCCAACACCATTACAATAATGGCATTTATCAAGAGGACCCTTCTTGATATTGGAAGTGCTAGCTTCAAAAGTCTTAGCCTTGGTGAAAGTGGGAGCTTGCTTTTTACCCTTCTTCCCATTCTTCTTGAATTTCCCCTTGCTCTTGGTGCTTATGTTAAGCACATCCTTAGGTGGGTTAAAATTTAACCCCATGTCTCTTTCGGCTTGCACAAGTAACTTGTGCAACTCTTCAAGAGACACGTCCTTGTCTTGCATGTTAAAATTCACCCGAAATTGAACATATGCCTTGACTTTGGATAAGGAGTGTAGAATCCTATCTACAATGAGTTCTTTGGGGATTTTAACTTTTTGAATCTTCAAAGTCTCGACTAGCTCCATTAATTTGAGCACGTGAGGGCTAACCTTTTGGCCCTTCTTAAAGTCGAGATCAAAGAATGCCGCGGCCGCCTCATATTGGACGATCCTCGGAGTTTTTGAAAACATTGTCACAAGCTTGGAATAGATTTCATTAGCGGTGCCCATTTTAAAGGCTCTCCTTTAGAGATCCGCCTCCATCGCAAAAATCAACACATTTTTCATTGTGGCGGACTCCTTGTGGTAAGCCTCATATGCTTCCCTTGTGGCGGCACTCGACCTAGCATTAGGTTCGGGTGGAGAGGCCTCGGTGAGGTAACGAAGCTTGTCGTCACCTTGGGCGGCTAGTTTGAGTTGGGCATCCCAATCGGAGAAATTTGACCCATTCTTTTCATGTTTACAACGATCCATGAAGGATCGGAGCCATGAAGCATTAGTGAGAGGTGTGGCGTTGGTGTTTGGAGTGGCCATTTGTTATGAGAAATAAAAGCGGTCTACAAAACAAAATAGAAGGAATAAAACATATGTCATTTTCAAAATAATAATAATACTCGTAAAAATTTAATTTAAACAAGTTTTATTGCATTTATCTAGTGACCTCTACCAAACTTGATAAATGATTCCAAGACCCAAATTCATATTAACTTGGGCACGGTAGGGCCGATTCATCCCTTATCAATATAACTCGGTGGATTAACGCTTTAATCGATTCTACTTTTAGAACTCTTTGTCGATAAAATTACATTAATATTTATCTTTAGCCCGGAACACATGCGACTACGGTCACGAATACTTCCGTTGAGCTCAATCCAAATTTCGAATAAATGTGTCCATGATCCAAATCCACATCAACTTGGGCACGGTAGGGCCGATTCATCCCTTATCAACATGAATTCGGTGGATAGAGATTTATCACCCACTTCCCCTACGTAACAAGGTTTGTACCCCGGTAGGGCCGAGTGCACTCCCTCACGAAATAGGTTTTCATGGTTTCTACTTTTTAGTAAGGCTATGTCTCAATTGTTTATTTTTAGCGAGAGGTCATGTCAATTTATTATCTATCACGTTTTTAAGTGAACTAAAGTGCTGAACTACGATAATTGTAATTGACACGATCGATAAACTCGATTAAAATGATAATGCATGTTTTAGTTATGGCGATTTAGCGATGCATGCGACATATAAATAAAATGCAAAGCATAAATTAAATCCTAGTATGACCTTCCTAAGATAGTAAATCTAATAAACTATTACAAATTCGGAAACCAACTCCATTGGTCCCTTGAACTTCGGTTTTGACACGCGTCTCGAGGTAACACCGTCTTTAATGGATCGCCTTCTTGAGTGACACCGTCTTCAAGGAACTCCGGAATAAATAAATTACATAACAAATTACATAATTTCCTATTATACATTTGTAATTTAAAATAAAATAAATCTATTAAATTACAAAACGGTGATACGAGATCACAATAAATTACAACCGAATCGATATTCCCATACATTTCGGGTAATATCAATTAAAAACTAAGGCCATACTAAGTAAAATTACATAATTCAAAAATTACATAAAATAAAATTATGACAATCATAAATAAAATGCAGCATTATAATATGTATGAACATGCCCAATTTTATGCTAAATCGCCTTTAAGGAGCCAATATCGTATATTAATCGGTTTTTACGGATTTGCGTGATTCAACCTTTTAAAATCACAATAATTACATAAAATCATATTTATGTACTAGTTAATTACCCTAACCTTCTTAGGACTCAAAATTAGTCTCCACTAACATATTGATAATAATTAACTTATATTTCTTAATATTGTTCATAAAAGGACTTAAAATTACAATATAATGCCATAAACTTCAAACAAATCATAAAAATTTCAAATAAATTCAAATTTGAAATTTAAACTCATGAACATTCTGGAAAAATACCATGACACTCATAATGTTCTAAAACTTAGGTTAAAAATTTCGAAATTTATCGGGAAAAACAATGTTGCTGTTTATCGGATTTATCAATTATAACCATAAAATGTAAGAAAAATTATTTTTATCAACTTTTCAATTTTAGATCTGAAATAGGTGATAAAATGCAACATGTGACATTTTTTCTTAGTCATGAAGTATGTTTTAGCAATTTTTACTAATTAAAGTCACTATTTATGTGATTTTTCATCAAAAATTCATAAATCATGCATAAAGACTTCATTATAGCCAAATATTTTAAACACATCTTGTACAATTGCATGTGACAACATACTAAATTTCTATGATCAGATTCGAAATATAACTCATATTAACCTATTTTTCCATTTAAATTCGATTTTATCTTGAAAAATCCATATTTCGAGCATAAAAACTCATAAAATTATGAAACTTTACAGGTCATCATAAGATAATACATGTGAAAACATATCCAAAAACAACTAGAAAAAACGAAGTTTAGCTAATTTTAGTCCAAAATTGACATTTTTATCATAAAATCATATTTTAATGCCATTATTATCTAAAATGGACAATAAAAATCCATAAATTAACAAACATATCCTAAATATATTTTAGGACCAGAAACTTTAACATGCATAATTGATTTCATGATATATCATAATAAACACAAATTTATATGTTTTATTTGTTAATCGTATAACTCGGAAAAACTATAACCGATTTGCATGCAAACAACCTAAGGCTCTTGATACCGCTTGTTAGAAATCTATATCTCATAATACGACATATTCTTATATGTTACAATTTAATTTAATCATAAAATTAATTTAGATCTTATGCATGCAAACATGAAATAAAGATAAAGAAGAAATCGTCATTCTTACAATAGAAATTTCGGATTATTGGGCACAAATGAGTTCTCCTACTCACTTGTTCTTCAGCTCTCCTAATATGGATGAACAAAGGATTCAAGTCTAGAATCCCTCCCAAGGAATAATACCCAAGATAACCCCTTAAAAGATTAATATTATTAATACTAGAACAATATTAATCTAAATAAAATTGACCCAAAATATTGAATTTGGTCTCCTAATTTTCGGTTAAGAGAAGCGAGAAGATGGAGTAAAAATCTCTCTACAAACTCTATATTTTTAGATGTGTAAGAATGAATGAATTACACTAGAATGCATGTAGTGTATATTAGGAAAAATAAAAAGCAAAAACCCTTGGTCTTGCACAAGGAAAACCGGGTAGGAGGGGGTGGGTATGGCCAATGCATGAGCTTCAATTCTTCCCAAGAAATATAGGCATGTAAGGCTATATGTTAGGTCTTACGATTATGCCTTCCACTTAAACATAATTAACAGAAATAAGCCTAATAGTCCCTCCTAATTTTCGGCACATATAGTGTAAAATGGAAAATCCATTTTACACATTATTTTGTCAATTTGTCACATGTAACATGTTTCATGACATTAGGTATATAAAATGTATTTTTAACAATTAAAAATCAACATATTAATAAAATATGTCACTTATAAAGTTTACCTAGTAATTCATAATTACTTGTACCGTAATGGGTTCCCGAATCATAAATTACAACATTCTGTATTTATAATAATCAATTCATTCCGTTTCAATTATTTCCGTAAACAATAATTTCATCTAAGTAATAAAACAATTCGATTACTTAGACCGTATCTTATTTAATCAAATTATAATGAGATACGTAAATATTACTTCCAAAATCATTCGTCAATTTTAAGTAATTTAATTAACCCGTATCGTCATACGATCAATTAAATAATCAATTAAGAGTGTTACCCTTTAGGTATGACCTAAGGGGATCAACTGATCACCACCGTCGCACGACAGTAATGTCAAACTCTAGTCAGCCAATCATTACTGATATGTGTGGACCAGTTGACAGTAAAATATTACTTCCCACATGTATTCTTAAAATGAGACTTAAACATGTGATCATCATGATCGACAGTTTGTTAGGTTTTATATACCTATTATTAGACTCCTCTAATAGTGAACTAATTAACTTGTTAATTATTTGTTCTTTAGATATAGTGCATGCATAACAAAATGAAAGATTTATAAGAAAAACAATGTTCCTTACATTGTTATGTATTTCGAAATTATGGGCACAAGTAAGGTCATCTTCCTTCACTTGTTCTTGAGCTAAATATGATGGATGATCCTCCTAAGACTCCAAGTATAGAAGCCACTCCAATAAATTGTACCCAAGATTAATCCCAAAAATTCCTACTAATATTAACTAGATATGTAGTAGAAATGTAACCTTAATAATACTAATATTCTTATATTACTACCTCTAGTAATAGATGATAAGTGTATTAGTATTTTAGAGAGATTTAAGCAATTGCATGTGAGGTAAAGCTTGAAAGGAAAAACAAGTAAAAACTAGAGAGCCAAAAATGAGCAAAATTTTTGCCCATTTAAAGAGCCAAAACCGGTTGGCATAAGCAAAGGGGGAATCTTGCCCTTTTGTTTTTACTTGTTTGTATAGTGTAGGTAGAGTGTAGGAAGCCTAGGTGTAAGATATAGCATGTAAAGGCTAGTGTGATGTGTCACAATCACACAATAACCAAAATTAACATAAGACAAAAGAGCATCTTATGTGCTCTTATTATGGTCGAAAATTTGGTCATTCTTTGGTCCATTTTTGCTTTTTGTCATTTGTCCCACAAATGCTTATAAGTCATATGTTTAACTATCTTACATATTTAATTATTAATGTAATCATTTAACACTTAAATATTACAAATAATAATATAATATACACTCCACTTTTTGAGTAGTATACTACCATTATATGATCATAAAATGGGTCCCATAATTACTAGTTAGTTAAAATTACAACTTCTTGTAACTTTAAATAACTAATTATCTCTACCTCAAAACTTATATAATACCTCAACAAATTTAGTAATATAACACTTAATTACTAAATTTAATCTTATTTAATCACATTAAAATAAGACGCAAAATTGCACTCCCATAATTAAGGAATTAATTAATTCGTATCACATACAATTAATTAAATATCTATTTGGGCCTCATCCTATAGGTGTGACCTAAAGGGATCAACTGACCACCACCGTCACACGACAGTAATGTCAAACTCTAGTTAGCCAATCATTACCGATTAATGACGGTCAGTCGACTGTATAAAGAATCATCCCTCACGTATTCTTAGTATGAGACTTAATAATGATATTTAAATCATGTGATCGCACTATTGTTGAGGACACATTTCCCAACAATCTCCCACTTGTCCTCGACAAGTGTGCGTCACCAATTCTCTTGTCCTATTACAATCTCCCACTCAATGCAAGGTGTCTTGCAGGTCGTACTTACATTTGATCATATCTTGAGTGGTTTTCTCGATCTGGAGATTAACTGTTTGATCGGAATTATCTATCATAGATGTCTTCCGAGCGTGGCCACGCATTTCCAGTTAACTACTCCTCGAGTGGCCTTGAGATTTCAAACAACCCTGATAAGGGGTGGACAATTCCTATCGCCCTATTCCCTTCGTTCAGCCACGGTCCATCATAACCCAAAATATACCCAGTTTGACCTCATTTACGAAATCGTAGAGTATAAATCAAAGCTAATCAGAAGTTGTGCCAACTTGGGCGAATAGTCTCTAGTCAAAAGAATTGACTCATAAGAATACTATAGTAGCTCTTGCCACGACCAGGCTTTATGAATTACCAGAACTCTATAAGCGGTCACTGCCCGTCAGATTGTCCCATACAATCTGCCTATGTGATCGACTAGTCATCCCATATGACTCTATGACACTTGAACTTGCCATCAATCGCATCACACTCTAGTCACTTGGAGACGTCACCTCATATAAGTAACTAGGGGCGAATACCATGTCAATCCAGTTCACTTTAATGGGGTTCAATTTGTTCTCAACAACCCATTCGGATACGACAAAGTAATGGGTGAGTTTAATAAAACTCAAACGATAAATGTGATTATCACATATGAATAGAGAATACACTATTACTACTTCATATCCTATAATCTTTAGTGTATAATAACACTAGTTAAAATGCAATACAAGCTTGGCAAGTGGATATACCCGATATCCATATATTCCAACTTTATTAATTGTTATTTCCTTCCATTCAATGTCATCTCTAATGACATGAATTCATTTCTAAGTATTTGTCTTGACTTATTGCTAGACTTGGGCTCTTTAACTTGAAAGACGCTCCCACTGTTATCACATAACTTGTGATAAAGTCATTTGTAGAGGGATTCACCCTTAATCCCTACGTTGACTATATTATCACAACTTACTTAGATTCCTTTTGTAGATATTTGCAATGCGCGAAACTAAAACACTTTTTTTAGTCTCTTACTCCTTTGTCAATAACATTAGCTTAGGATTTCATCAAATCTTTTGAAGCTTGGAAACTAAGGTTTGTGCAACCCTTCAACACCTTAACTTAGTTTATCATCCAAACATGTGTACAAGTCATCAATTGTACTTTAAGGCTTTCACAAGCCCATCTTATGAATTAACTTATTATTAACTCATAATGTACCTAGCATATGGTACATCACAGCACGTGCGTCAGTTGGCATACATAATCGTTCTAATGGCGGAAACATTAGCAATCGATTTCATGTAATCAACAACTTAATGGGTTCAGTGAACGACTATGATTCCATCATAGTAATTCCACTTTCATCATCATGAATAAGACATTCAACATTGTTGATGTTAAACATATACGAAAGAACTTATCCTCATAAGACTCTCAACTCTATGCCAATATATTCTCACATAGATTCGGTAATCTAAAGTATATTGCACCCATTCCTAGTCTCCCAATCACTTTTGCCAGAAGAGAGAATTGGTACATTATTCTCAATAAGTAATATGTTATCAACATATAAGACATAGAGAAACAATTCTAGCTCCCACTTAACTTCATGTATATCATGATTCTGCAATCATGTGAATGAAACAATTTACTATAATCACATGAACGAAAAGTAAAATCCTTTAATGCTTGCTTAAGATCATTCTAAGATCACTTAAGAAAGCTACGCATAATATGTTAGGATTCTTAGATCTTCATCTAAGATTTTGTGTTTCAAACACTTCCTTCTCTA
Organism: Silene latifolia; assembly: GCF_048544455.1. NCBI lineage: Eukaryota > Viridiplantae > Streptophyta > Magnoliopsida > Caryophyllales > Caryophyllaceae > Silene > Silene latifolia. The sequence continues at coordinate 93,927,038 of NC_133533.1, forward strand.
AATTCCCATTTTAGAAAAGTGAATTTTATTTGCCATTCTTCATTAAAATGAAATGCAGCAATTCCTAACACAATTTATCTTGATTCACATCTTCATGTAAATCTTATGCATTTGTGTACTCTGGAGCTCTATTTACTTTTGAGAAGACCCGCGCCTTAAAGTAAATCTACTCTTGAGTAATAATTTTTGGATGGTAATGCTTTGGCTCGTATGTAATAAGGTCAAGATACTATCACTTTCACAAAGTAATATTTTTAAACAATAATACATGTGCGATAAACTCCCACTGAACTATGCTCTCATACTATCTTTATAGATAATAGTTCAATACCAACTCCCACTCTATAATTCTATTACTTTCACAAAGTAACATTTCAACCATAAGAGATGTTTGTGACGATTCAATCTACTCCCACTCTATCTCTCATAAATATATCAATATTCATGAGAGATAGCTTTGTGAGTCACAAACATATATATTTAACGGAGTATTAGGAGTTTACTTAGACTAGTATTAGCTTTCAAAAGGCCATCCTAACATGGCAGCATGATAATATAATGTGACAGTCTGATTCATGTCATATGGTTTAATAGACTCTCTATTCTAGGTATCTCATGGTTGACCATCCGTTTAGAATTACTTGTCCGTTTTGGATTGCAAATTCCCAAAATTGAGTTCATCAACTCAAACCGACTCATATTAGTTTAATCTTATGGGTAGTGACGCTAGGTCATAATCCATCTTTAATAAATCAAATTTATTACTTAGGTCTTTGCCACTACGATTGGGTCGTAATGCTTAGAACTTTATTCAATTTGTTCTCTACGTCATTTAGAAATTTCTCAAATCTCTCAACTGCTTCACCTTTTATTTGATTAAGTAAATATAACCTTATCTACTTAAATAATTGTTAAAAGTGACGAACTAGTCATAACCTCTCCTTGCGGTGATGCATATTTAGAACACATACATCGGCATGTATTAGTCCCAACAAATCACTTGCTCGTGTTCCTTTACCACTAAACGAAGTACAAATTATATTGCAAAGGAGAGAAGATTCGCATATTCCATATGATTGAAAATCAAATGGTTCAATAATTCTAGTCGACACTAGTGTTTAATTCGTTTCTCATTTACGTAACCTAATTGAAAAATCAAATGTACAAATTATTTGGATTACTAGTTATGAGTCTTTTGGTGCGTATTATGTAGATATCTTTACATGAGTTGGAACTGTCTAAAACTTGTGTATCATAAAGATAAGTGACATGGCTCACATCCATGTTAATTTTCAATAAAATACAAAAATTGTCTTTGAAGGCAAAATATAAATCCTTTCATGTCTCAGATAGAAATGGAAATAATGTTTTAGACTAAGTGGGTACATAATAACAATTATGTAAATTATAACTCAAAGCTATTTGCTAAAACAAGTATATAAATTTCTCATGAAGTGGCGGCTACCTGAGCTCCATTTCATTGTCGGCGATCCACATCACCCTTGTTTAGCTTCTCCACTTTTCCAAGTCCCACTTGGAGTAATAAGTCCAACTTGATATCTTCCAAATACTCGGGGCAAATATGCTTCCATTGGCCCATGACATTAAAATAATGATATTCATGGTAGGATTGGATACCCATCTTGGTTTTGTGGTAGTTTCACTATCAACTTCCAATTCACAATCGGATTTGGGTTTCTTACCTTTCTTTGCTTTTCCTTTATCAATACCAATACTCCTTTCATTTGCAAGGACACTCTTGCTAGAACTCCCACTTAATTTGATATTTCTCCTTGTTTCATCAAACAAGGATATCTTGGAATCTGTGAGATTCCCCTCATATGATCCTCCTACCTGAGAGGTAGGCATGAGTATGTGAGTGGGAGGTGAAGAAGTAGTAAAAAGACAAAGATTTCCATCATCACTAAAGCCAACGCGTAATTCTCTAATCGTATCATTGTCATAATCGGAGCATTTTTCATCGTATGAATGGAGCTATGAATTAAGGTGATGGGTGTAGGAGTATAAGATGAATTCATTGCGAATAATTAACTACAAAATAGAAAATGAAGGAATTAATTAACATCTATCGTTTTAATAATACTCGTAAATATAATTACAAGTATTGCATTTATATAGTGACCTCCACCCAACTACATAAATGATTCCGAGATCCAAATTCATATTAATACGGGTACGGTAAGCCGAGTCATCCCTTATTAATATAACTCAGTGGATTAACTATTTAATCGATTCTACTTTTAGAACTCTCGGTCGATAAAAATTACTCTAATTCTCATCTTTAGCCCGGAACACATGAGACTACGGTCAACAATACTTCCGTTGAGCTCAATCCAAATTTCGATGTAATAACATTTTACTACCCTACTTCGTCAACGTAACAAGGTTTGTATTACGGTAAAGCCGGCTCAACTCCATTATGAAATTGGTACTTCGTGGGTTTCTACTATTTGGTAAGGCTATTTCTCAATTATTATATGTGAGAGGTCTTGTCAATTTTTTATCTATCACGTTTTAAGTGAACTAAAGCGGTGAACTAGGATAATTATAATTGACACGGTCGATGACTCGATATGATATGCATGTGCTGATATGGCGATTTGGCAATGCATGCAACATATTAAAAGAAATGCAAAGCAATAAATAAAATTCCTAGTATGGCCTTCCTAAAATAGAAAATCAAATAATCTATTACATATTCGGAAACCAACTCCTTTGGTCTCTTGAATCTTCAATTGGCAGGCCTCCCAAGACACCGTCTTTGTCGGATCACCCTTCCAAATGGCACCGTCTTTGAAGATGCTCCATAATTACAAATAATAATAAAAATACAAAACTATTCCTATTATACATTTGTAAAATGGAAAAACTAATGAAATAAAAATAAAAGTGATACGAGATCACATTAAATTACACCCGAATCAATATTCCCTTTCATTACGAGTAATATTGATTAAAACTAAGGCCATACTAAGATAAAATTACATAATTCAAAATTATATAAATAAAACATTCAACAATTGAAATATGCAGAATTATAATATGTACCTATCATGCAAAATCATGTGCCAGATCGCCCTATTTAACTTATGTCGTACATATAACCCGGTTTTATGGAAATGCGTGATAATAACCTTTTAAAATCACTAATTAACACTTAAATCACATCTAAGTTCAAGTTAATTATCCGAACACATTTTAGGACTCAAAAATTAGTCATCACTCAATTTTTGACAATAATTCAACTTGATTTAATTTTATGCTCATTTTTTTACCTTAAAAACATTATTTATATGAAATAAATCCAAATTAAATTATAAAAATTTTAAAATTTGAATTTTAAATTTTTGAACATTCTGGAATAATTCCATGACACTCATAATGTCAAAAAATATGGTTAAAATTTTCGAATTAATTTTGAGAAAATATAGTTGCATTTTATCGGTTTTATCTCATAAAATACATAAAGTATCCGAAAATTAATCCAATAATTTTTACAACTTTAGATCTGATTAGTGGGATATTAATGCAACTTAAAATAATTTTCTCAAGCCATGCAATACGTTTTAGCTAATTTTTGCTAAAATAGTCACTATTTATACCATTTTTACTCAAAAATCCATAAATCATGCTAAAGAAGATATTTTAATTTAGAAATTTACATACTCTCTGTAAATCTTGCACGTGACATCATATTAAAATATCATGGCTTAATTCAAAATTTAACTATTTTTAACCATTTTACCTCTTTTAATCCATTTTTATCTCATACAAATCATAAAACATGCAATATTGATCCAATTAACTCGACCTTTTACACACAACTTGTAAAATATGCATGAGAGGTCATATAAAATTTCCAAGGTCAGAAACAAAGTTTAACTATTTTTAGCATTTTAATTCCCATTTTAGTCATAAAAATGTAATAAAATGACCAAAAATCCTTAAAATGAGCAATAAATTTCCATAAATCATAAAAATGACCTAAATACATTTTAGGACCAGAATATATAACATGCATGGTGATTTCTTTGCTTATACAAATAAATCACAAATTTTTAGTTTTATATGTTAACCTTTTAACTCGGAAAAATAATAACCGATTATGCATGCAACATCCTTATGCTCTGATACCACTTGTTAGGTTTCATATACCTATTATTAGACTCCTCTAATAGTGAACTAATTAACTTGTTAATTATTTGTTCTTTAGATCTAGTGCATGCATAACAACATGAAAGATTTATAAGAAAAACAATGTTCCTTACATTGTTATGTATTTCGAAATTAACGGCACAAGTAAGGTCACCTTCCTTCACTTGTTTTTGAGCTAAATATGATGGATGATCCTCCTAAGACTCCAAGTATAGAAGCCACTCCAATAAATTGCACCCAAGATTAATCCCAAAAATTCCTACTAATATTAACTAGATATGTAGTAGAAATGTAACCTTAATAATACTAATATTCTTATATTACTACCTTTAGTAATAGATGATAAGTGTATTAGTATTTTAGAGAGATTTAAGCAATTGCATGTGAGGAAAAGCTTGAGAGGAAAAACAAGTAAAAACTAGAGAGTCAAAAATGAGCAATATTTTTGCCCATTTAAAGAGCCAAAACTGGTTGGCATAAGCAAAGGGGGAATCTTGCCCTTTTGTTTTTACTTGTTTGTATAGTGTAGGTAGAGTGTAGGAAGCCTAGGTGTAAGATGTAGCATGTAAAGGCTAGTGTGATGTGTCACAATCACACAATAACCAACATTAACATAAGACAAAAGAGCATCTTATGTGCTCTTATTATAGCCGAAAATTTGGTCCTTATTTGGTCCATTTTTGCTTTTTGTCATTTGTCCCACAAATGCTTATAAGTCATATGTTTAACTATCTTACATATTTAATTATTAAAGTAATCATTTAACACTTAAATATTACAAATAATAATATAATATACACTCCACTTTTTGAGTAGTATACTACCATTATATCATCATATAATGGGTCCCATAATTACTAGTTAGTTAAAATTACAACTTCTTGTAACTTTAAATAACTAACTACCTCTACCTCAAAACTTATATAATACCTCAACAAATTTAGTAATATAACACTTAATTACTAAATTTAATCTTATTTAATCACATTAAAATAAGACGCAAAATTGCACTCCCATAATTAAGGAATTAATTAATTCGTATCACATACAATTAATTAAATATCTATTTGGGCCTCATCCTATAGGTGTGACCTAAAGGGATCAACTGACCACCACCGTCACACGACAGTAATGTCAAACTATAGTTAGCCAATCATTACCGATTAATGACGGTCAGTCGACTGTATAAAGAATTATCTCTCACGTATTCTTAGTATGAGATTTAATAATGATATTTAAATCATGTGATTGCACTATTGTTGAGGACACATTTCCCATCACAGTTGTGATCGCATTATTGTCGGAGGACACATATTCCAACATAAAGGTGTTACCATCTCGGTTGCCCGAGGAAAGCAATCATCAAAAGTCGATAAGAGAACATTTATAATTTGTTACAAGTGAATATACCAAAACTACTGATACAAAAGATACAACTCAACAACACTATGTAGACTACTCCTGTCACGACTCGTGAAAGACTCGTCCCGCCAAGACTCCAGCTATCATCCAAGACATCGCCAGCTAAGACTGACTGCTCACCATAAAGGATCACGACAGACACAACAGAAGCAAACAAGAAAACAATCACACAAGGTTAGTAACTGCGGACAATATAACAACAACAGCCAACTCACTGCAGACACAACAGAACACACACACACACACACACACACAAGCCACAACACTCCAATCAATCACCATCACCGACAGTCCACTAGACCAGCCCTGCCAGTAGGGGACATCGGCCGTACCCACCAAATCCCCGCTCATCATACAGAGCGATAAACCCATGACCATTAATGTGCACATCCCCTCCTGTGGCGGGTTCCACAGAGGGCGAATCAAGGGCGTGAATCCACTCCCGCAAGTGACTCCACTCAGCCATGGACACACCACGAATATGACAGACAGCCAAACGTTTAACCTGATCCACAAATCCTGCATAAAATTTTAACCACATAACTACGAGTCGGGATGCTAACCTGATCCACAAATGCTGCATAAAAGTTTAACAGTATTTAAAATACGGCCTTATGGCCCAATATACAAACCAAGTCCAAAAGTACCAACCGAAAACGAACTAATATCCATCATAAACCACCGCCACCCGAGGTGCCTGCTCCCGACGCACCAAGACCCGCATCACCACCGGATCTAGGATCGTCTCTACCGTACCAAGGGGTCAAACAACCGTAGGGGTACGACTGAGGCTCTCCCCAAGTCGACATATCCACCCCATAAGAGTGGAAAACCTCACTACTGTCCCCGACACCTCTCCACCAAACCGGCTGGGGTCCCGTGGTTCCGATACCCTGAACATAAGCCATATCATTAAGGGTCTTGAGGGTCAGGGTAAAGGACACTCTCCCTGTAAGATAGCTCTCACGCATCTCTGGGCTATCAAAAGTAGAGTATCCAAGGAACGGGTAGTGTGGTGGTACTGGCTGCTCCGACTGCATTGGCTGAGTCTCAGCCACCCTCTCCCTCACACTGCGTGGTCCCCTTACCAACCTAGGTCGGTCTTCCGCAACCCTATCGTTCTCCCCCTTCCTTGGCTCAGACATGACCTGTAGGATCTCCGGGTCAATGAGGTACGTCTGCATCACCGGACGCTCCCCCTCCTCCTCCTCCTCATCTGATTCGGAAGACACTATTGCCGCGGGAAAAGGCTATGTCGCAGGTAGGTGCTCAAGAGCTGGTATCCGCATCCAACTCATACCCAATACTCTCCATGCTAAACTCCCATCCGCCAAAGTCCTCAACCATTTCTGGTCGAGGAAGTACTGACGGTCTAAGGTAGGCATTGTGGTGATCAAAGGAGTATAGGCCGAGGAGGCCTCAAAGGATGTCAGCCTCTCAGCTAGACGTGTGGCAATAGCCCCACAACTCAGGAAGCGGGTGTCGGAAGAAGCCATGAGTGCTAAGCTGGCACACACCATGGTAGGGGCGCTAAAGGTCACTCTCTGCGACCGCTCGGGGTTAAGGTAGGCCATCAATAACATCAACTCATGTGAGTTCAACTTACTCACATCCTTTCTCTTGTAAAGAAGACATGTCAAAGCACGAAGGAAGATCTTCAAAGTGACATGTTGAATATCATTAATCAACATGTTACTTGAAGTAGGAGATGATTTCTCGGTAAGACAAGGCATGAGACCACTAACCCCACACTCTGTTGGTATGTCCCGAAGAGCTCCCTTTGTGGGTTTAGCAAGGCCAAGGTTTGTCGCAAACATATCCATGGTCAACAGAAAACTCGTTGATGTGAACATTATTTGAGCATATTTAGTCCCCTAATTGAGCCTATTTTGCATACTATTATAACATTCTTTGGCCATTTTATCCGTCAAAACCTTCCTATTTGCTTTTCTATCGCATTTCATATGTATTGTAGAAAAGGAGATAATAAGGCGGAAATTCCCGTCTTTCGTGCATATTTGGAAGCTTATTGATGATATTAGATGGACTAGTATGAAGAGGAGGCAAGAATGATGACCAAATATGTAGGAATAAAGTGTATATAGAAGGATCAAAGGGTTAAAAGTAAGAATGACGAGAAGGAAGGCATTACAAGAAGAAATCGCTCGAAAACCAAACCAAGGGTTGCTCCTTTGGCTCTGAAAATATGCTAGATGGAACGGCGTCGAAAACAAAAGTGATCTAGGCTTTTGAATCACTCCAATAGGAGTCCGGATGAGAAAATGACGTACGTTTTACAATCCGAGGTCAAACAAAGAAGCTGTTCGGGAATACGCGCGTCCCGAGAAGAAGACGCCCGTCTTCCCTACAATCTGCCCGGTTTGTCCCCAATCCGCTCGTCTTCTGGCTGGGAAAAAGAAGAAAATTCACTGAAAGAGAATCCGCCCGTCTTCACCCAAATCCGCCCGTCCTCCACAAGCAGAATCCGAGCGGATTCACCATAAGACGCCCGGATTAGAAGCCGCCAGAATCCGCCCGTCCCGACTCCAAAACACACGGATTCCTGTACAGCACAATTTCGTCTTCTCCAAGCTACAAAGAAAGAAGCCCTTCCTTCGAAAAATACCGGAGTCTCCCTGCTCAAATCTCAAAAGTGTAATTACTAGTTTAGCCCTTAGTTAACGCTAATGCATCCACCTAATTTCCACTATAAATACCCCATTTGTAATAATCCTTTTACACAAGTTTTTAGAGTAGAAAAATCCTTCTTTAGATTAGATTAGGAGTAGATTAGAATAGATTACTCTTTAATATTTCCACAAATCTCACATTCACATCTCCTTAATTATTGTTCAAGTTTATTATTTCAAGTTCATCACTTTTGGGTAATTGAAGATTATTGGGTTATTATTGGAGGATTCACAACCCTTCATCAATCAATCAAGTTTCTTCTATTATTCTTTGCTTTATTATTTGGATCATCTCAAGTTTGGTATAATTCCTTTACTCTTTAATCTTTATTGTTCATTTCTTCATTCTATTATCATGTTTCTACTTGTTGAGATGTTTGACACCATTAATGACATATTTCCCATGATAATGAGTGAGTAGTTATTTAGCTAGGATTAATGGGTAATTAAGGGAAACCAACATGGGATTGATTAATGCTTAATCTAATATGTTCACATAATCAAATTGCTTGCTTGTTGTGATGTCAACTTTATGCACATGTTATGTTTGATGAAATGCCAAGCCTATGAATCCTTGCATTTACAACCATCTCTTATCTACTCAACTTGACTTGTAAGATATAAACCAACTCGAGTCTTGTTAGACCATGCATAGAAGTTGAATAGGAGGAAAGTAAGTCGACTTGTAGGTGTTGTACAATCTAATCGATTCGGCTCCGGGACCCAACTCTTCCTATGAACCGCAAGACATAAACCAACTCGGTTCCTCCACAACATTAATTGCTTGCAACCTTGTAAACATGTTTGTATGATCAACACCATGAATCCCCTATGACCCCATGATATCCTAGCACTTTTAGTCATTTGTTTAAATTTCTTAGTTCATTGTTTGCTCTACTTTATTATTTGCATTAGTCTAGACACAACTACAAACCCAAACAAATTGTGGCACTAGCATAAATTGAGATAGATGGACTTAGAACGCAAAGCACACCGTCCCATGGATCGACCTCGACTTACCGCTAACTAGTAGTTTGTTGAGTATTATAAATGTGTTTTATTGTATGAGTGACGACATCATCCGGATCACTCGTGTTCATCAGGCAAAACTCCACAGTTTCCTCCACCTCTTCGTATTTAAACGAACTCGTGAAATCAAGGGTCAAAATGGTGTAGGAATGTTTCCTGAGACGGTATTGCCCTAGCATCCCCAAAGTCTCAAAGATGTGTCTGACATCGATCTCAATATCTAGGTCTGTCAAAAGAACGATGTCAATACATCGGGTGGGTCTCATCTTACGGCCCTGCAAAGCCACAAATCTCTTCCTTTGTGTGAAATCCACAAATACTACAGACGGGTATTCGGGTACAGCCGGGACTACCGGTTCACTCCCCTCCCCTACTTCTGGCTCAGACGCTCTAGCCATCTTGCTCTGTCGGGTTCCTACTGTCGGTCTCGGCATCTGTTTCAGCATACAACTTAAATATACCACCACATATATACGAAAAACATACCAAGCATTCATGTTTGATCATAAAAAGAAGCAACTAGGTACACACTATCACCAACAATCCAAAATTACAAGTAAAACTCTCAATTCTAGTAGTCAGACGGTCTCTACAGCTGTAACAATTTCAACATATTTAGCATGAATTAACATAACCACTACTACTTTTAGGATTCAACCCTTCAAAACATCTTCATATATAAACCAATTTCACAACAACATGAGACAAATTTCAGTTTGGGGCATTTTTAAGACAGAGTTTTAAAACAAATGTATTTGAGTGAAAATAAAAAAAACCAACCCTAAACATGATATATATGACATAGATTACCAAATTTTCATCCTTTTACACACAAAAGACAACCAAAAATCAATCCAAATTTCCAAACCCTAGAAAATTCGAGTCACTTAAACCCCTATTTTGGTTCGATTTTTACATAGCTATCAACAATAATCATCAAAGGAAAGCATCTAAATCATATTGCAACAATTAAAGGCAAGATTTAATCCATATAAGTGGATTTTCCAATAATTTCGAACATCCTATATGTTTCTAATTAAATTAAAACATCAAAATAAGATAAACATTCATACCTTGATTGATTAGCAAGTAGAAGGAACGAATTAAGCAAATAAATCACCAAATTCAAGCAACAAATCAACAAGAATCGAAGGGTTTTGGGAGAGATTTAGGGGCTAGGGTTTGCGAAAAGGAGAAAGAATGAGAAGAAAGCACAAAAGAAAAGGGTTTATGAACCCGCAATTTTCCGGGTACTGTAGCACTTACCCGATCGAGTAACTATGTTACTCGATTGAGTGGCCTCCACTCGATCAAGTTGGAGCTACTTGGTCGAGTTTTCGCAGGAAATTCCAACTTTCTCGACGTAATAGCTTCCTAACTAGATCAAAAGAGGTCTACTCGGTCTAGTAGGCACTTGATGTGACCATAATTAGCGCATATTTAGCCCCCGAATTAGCCTTGTTCCCATGCTTTTTAGCGCATATTTGGGTCATTTACTATCTTTAGTTCTTTGTTTTGCATATTCTTTGAGATTTTGATCCCTTGGTAGGAAAGGAGTAAGAATCTTGCATTTTCATGGCAAAACGAGACTAAATTGATCGAATCCAATGACCAAGCATCAAGGAGAGACAAGATTAGAAGGCCTTTGTACATATGATAGTAGATGAGCAATGTTGAGAAAGGATCCTTGAGTCCCCAAGGAAATCCCCGAGGAATTTATGAAGAAAAGGGGAGAAAAGAAAAAGAAATCTTGCTGAAGAACAATCTGTACGGATTGACTACAATCCGGCCGTCCTCCACCTGCACAATCCGTGCGGTTTCATCCCAAGACGCTCGGGTTAGCACTGCCACAATCCGCCCGGATTCCTCCAAAACCGCCCGTGTTCCACCGCCAGAATCCGCCCGTTCCGACTCCAAAACGCACGGATTCCTCTACAGCACAATTTCGTCTTCTCCAAGCTACAAAGAAAGAAGCCCTTCCTTCGAAAAATACCGGCTCCTCCCTGCTCAATCTAAAAAAGTGTAATTACTAGTTTAGCCCTTAGTTAACCCTAATGCATCCACCTAATTTCCACTATAAATACCCCATTTGTAATAATCCTTTTACACAAGTTTTTAGAGTAGAAAAATCCTTCTTTAGATTAGATTAGGAGTAGATTAGAATAGATTACTCTTTAATATTTCCACAAATCTCACATTCATATCTCCTTAATTATTGTTCAAGTTTATTATTTCAAGTTCATCACTTTTGGGTAATTGAAGATTATTGGGTTATTATTGGAGGATTCACAACCCTTCATCAATCAATCAAGTTTCTTCTATTATTCTTTGCTTTATTATTTGGATCATCTCAAGTTTGGTATAATTCCTTTACTCTTTAATCTTTATTGTTCATTTCTTCATTCTATTATCATGTTTCTACTTGTTGTGATGTTTGACACCATTAATGACATATTTCCCATGATAATGAGTGAGTAGTTATTTAGCTAGGATTAATGGGTAATTAAGGGAAACCAACATGGGATTGATTAATGCTTAATCTAATATGTTCACATAATCAAATTGCTTGCTTGTTGTGATGTCAACTTTATGCACATGTTATGTTTGATGAAATGCCAAGCCTATGAATCCTTGCATTTACAACCATCTCTTATCTACTCAACTTGACTTGTAAGATATAAACCAACTCGAGTCTTGTTAGACCATGCATAGAAGTTGAATAGGAGGAAAGTAAGTCGACTTGTAGGTGTTGTACAATCTAATCGATTCGGCTCCGGGACCCGACTCTTCCTATGAACCGTAAGACATAAACCAACTCGGTTCCTCCACAACATTAATTGCTTGTAACCTTGTAAACATGTTTGTATGATCAACACCATGAATCCCCTATGACCCCATGATATCCTAGCACTTTTAGTCATTTGTTTAAATTTCTTAGTTCATTGTTTGCTCTACTTTATTATTTGCATTAGTCTAGACACAACTACAAACCCAAACAAATTGTGACACTAGCATAAATTGAGATAGATGGACTTAGAACGCAAAGCACACCGTCCCATGGATCGACCTCGACTTACCGCTAACTAGTAGTTTGTTGAGTATTATAAATGTGTTTGATTGTATGAGTGACGACATCATCCAGATCACTCGTGTTCATCAGGCAAAACTCCACAGTTTCCTCCACCTCTTCGTATTTAAACGAACTCGTGAACTCAAGGGTCAAAATGGTGTAGGAATGTTTCCTGAGACGGTATAGCCCTAGCATCCCCAAAGTCTCAAAGATGTGTCTGACATCGATCTCAATATCTAGGTCTGTCAAAAGAACGATGTCAATACATCTTGTGGGTCTCATCTTACGGCCCTGCAAAGCCACAAATCTCTTCCTTTGTGTGAAATCAACAAATACTACAGACGGGTATTCGGGTACAGCCGGGACTACCGGTTCACTCCCCTCCCCTACTTCTGGCTCAGACGCTCTAGCCATCTTGCTCTGTCGGGTTCCTACTGTCGGTCTCGGCATCTGTTTCAGCATACAACTTAAATATACCACCACATATATACGAAAAACATACCAAGCATTCATGTTTGATCATAAAAAGAAGCAACTAGGTACACACTATCACCAACAATCCAAAATTACAAGTAAAACTCTCAATTCTAGTAGTCAGACGGTCTCTACAGCTGTAACAATTTCAACATATTTAGCATGAATTAACATAACCACTACTACTTTTAGGATTCAACCCTTCAAAACATCTTCATATATAAACCAATTTCACAACAACATGAGACAAATTTCAGTTTGGGGCATTTTTAAGACAGAGTTTTAAAACAAATGTATTTGAGTGAAAATAAAAAAAACCAACCCTAAACATGATATATATGACATAGATTACCAAATTTTCATCCTTTTACACACAAAAGACAACCAAAAATCAATCCAAATTTCCAAACCCTAGAAAATTCGAGTCACTTAAACCCCTATTTTGGTTCGATTTTTACATAGCTATCAACAATAATCATCAAAGGAAAGCATCTAAATCATATTGTAACAATTAAAGGCAAGATTTAATCCATATAAGTGGATTTTCCAATAATTTCGAACATCCTATATGTTTCTAATTAAATTAAAACATCAAAATAAGATAAACATTCATACCTTGATTGATTAGCAAGTAGAAGGAATGAATTAAGCAAAGAAATCACCAAATTCAAGCAACAAATCAACAAGAATCGAAGGGTTTTGGGAGAGATTTAGGGGCTAGGGTTTGCGAAAAGGAGAAAGAATGAGAAGAAAGCACAAAAGAAAAGGGTTTATGAACCCGCAATTTTCCGGGTACTGTAGCACTTACCCGATCGAGTAACTATGTTACTCGATTGAGTGGCCTCCACTCGATCAAGTTGGAGCTACTTGGTCGAGTTTTCGCAGGAAATTCCAACTTTCTCGACGTAATAGCTTCCTAACTAGATCAAAAGAGGTCTACTCGGTCTAGTAGGCACTTGATGTGACCATAATTAGCGCATATTTAGCCCCCGAATTAGCCTTGTTCCCATGCTTTTTAGCGCATATTTGGGTCATTTACTATCTTTAGTTCTTTGTTTTGCATATTCTTTGAGATTTTGATCCCTTGGTAGGAAAGGAGTAAGAATCTTGCATTTTCATGGCAAAACGAGACTAAATTGATCGAATCCAATGACCAAGCATCAAGGAGAGACAAGATTAGAAGGCCTTTGTACATATGATAGTAGATGAGCAATGTTGAGAAAGGATCCTTGAGTCCCCAAGGAAATCCCCGAGGAATTTATGAAGAAAAGGGGAGAAAAGAAAAAGAAATCTTGCTGAAGAACAATCCGTGCGGATTGACTACAATCCGGCCGTCCTCCACCTGCACAATCCGTGCGGTTTCATCCCAAGACGCTCGGGTTAGCACTGCCACAATCCGCCCGGATTCCTCCAAAACCGCCCGTGTTCCACCGCCAGAATCCGCCCGTTCCGACTCCAAAACGCACGGATTCCTCTACAGCACAATTTCGTCTTCTCCAAGCTACAAAGAAAGAAGCCCTTCCTTCGAAAAATACCGGCTCCTCCCTGCTCAATCTAAAAAAGTGTAATTACTAGTTTAGCCCTTAGTTAACCCTAATGCATCCACCTAATTTCCACTATAAATACCCCACTTGTAAATAATCAAAAGGGGGATCTCTCTTAGCTAGAACAAATCCTTTCTTAGATTAGATTAGGAGTAGATTAGAATAGATTATCATTTAATCTTTCCACAAATTACACATTAATCTCTCCTTAATTACTGTTCAAGTTTATTATTCAAGTTTATTATTGGGTAATTGAAGATTATTGGGTTATTATTGGGAGATTGACAACCTTCCATCAATCAACCAAGGTTCTTCTATTATTCTTTGATCTATTATTTGGATCATCTTAAGTTGGTATAATTCCTTTACTCTTTAATCTTTATTGTTTATTTCCTCATTCTCTTATTATGTTTACACTTGTTGTGATGATTGACACCATTAATGACATGTTTACCATGATAATAAGTGAGTAGTCTCTTAGCTAGGATTAGTGGGTAATTAGGGGAAGCAAACATGGGAAATAATCATGCTTAATTTAATATGTTTTCATAATTAAATTGCTTGCTTGTTGTGATGTCAACTTTATGCACATGTTATGTTTGATGAAATGCTAAGCCTATGAATCCTTGCATTTACAACCATCTCTTATCTACTCAACTTGACTTGTAAGATATAAACCAACTCGAGTCTTGTTAGACCATGCATAGAAGTTGAATAGGAGGAAAGTAAGTCGACTTGTAAGTGTTGTACAATCTAATCGATTCGGCTCCGGGACCCAACTCTTTCTATGAACCGTAAGACATAAACCAACTCGGTTTCTCCACAACATTAATTGCTTGCAACTTTGTAAACATGTTTGTATGATCAACACCATGAATCCCCTATGACCCCATGATATCCTAGCACTTTTAATCATTTGTTTACATCTTCCCTTTTATTGCTTGTTTTACTTTATTGCTTTTATTAGCCTAGGACACAACTACAAACCCAAACAAATTGTGACACTAGCATAAATTGAGATAGATAGACTTAGAACCCAAAGCACACCGTCCCATGGATCGACCTCGACTTACCGCTTACTAGTTGTTTGTTGAGTATTATAAATGTGTTTGATTGGATGTGACCCGACGACATCACCCATCAAAATGGCGCCGTTGCCGGGGACGGTGTTATGTGATTAAGTTCTTACTTGTTTATCTATTTTTATTTGTGCTTTAATCTTGAGGAACTTGTTCCTCAAGGTTCTTACTTACCGTTTTTGTGTAGTTTCCATGCTTGTAGTTGTTTCCTTGTCTTAGCAATGATGACTCAAGACTTGACATATGGAGTATGTGGTGGATCATTTGAGTATGACTATGGTTATGGGGAGTTTGAGGAGCAAGTCAACACAAACCTACCTTACTATTCATACAATGAAAATCCTAACTACTACCCCAATTCTTCCCACCAAAATCACCACATCCAATATCCAAAACATCCACCCACCTTATACCCACTTCATAATAAGTTTCAATTGCCACAACACAACCACTTTCACCCCTACCCACAACAAGAATATGAACCCATTGAAAATGTGATTCTCCAAATGATGGGAGATCAACAAAACTTCTTCAAACAAATGCTAGAAGAGAGCCAAAAGAGGGATGATGTTCTTCGAGGCATTGTTGCCCAAAGAGAGGAGTTGGAGATTCAAATTGCCCAATTGAAAGAATCCCAAGCAATCACCCCCCACCAATCTTTAAACATTGAGCATGAATGCGAATTTGAAGTAGTAACTTTTGACATGTAGAATGAGAAATGGGAAGAGCCAACCTCGTTGAGCTCTTGTGACTACGAAAGTGTTGAGTTCGATAAGGAAGACATGAGGTTGAGTAAGCCAAATACTCTTAACCTTTGTGAGTATGAGGGTGTGTCCTTTGAAGTGAATATTGGGTTGTTGGAGAAAGAGTTGCATGAAGCCCTCATTCATGATTCGTATGAAGATAGCACCAATGATGATGAACCTAACGGATGGACTCATAATATCACCTTGCTTGAGGAGCCTATCCTTGAGACATTTGAGATACCCTATCATGAAGAAGAACGTCCTTCCTTTATTCCTCATGTAGACCACTTGACACCTATCATGGAGCCAATGATCATTGGAGAGGATATGGTAGACCTTCTTCAAAAGGCCAAAATATCATACAAGAGCTACTTGGTGAAAAAGCTCAAGGAGAAGATTGCTCGTGAGGCTACTTGTGAAGATTTGGCACCCACGGTGATACTTTCTAAGGAATTCGATCATCAATGCCATGAAAATTCTCCTTCCGGCTCGGGAGGATTGAAAAATCAAAATGCTATCATCATCACCAAGAGTGAAGAAGAAGTTGGTAAGTGGAAGTCTCCGGATGAAAATGAACCATACTTCATGACTAGTGGTGATAAGAATCATGGGCTTATCCGTTGGAAGAATTTGAAAAGCTCTAATGCCAAGAACAAAGCAAGAAAAAGAACTTTCTACAAGCTTCCTTGGCCAAACTTCATATTCAAATTGAGCAACCCATACTTATGCTTATTTGGAGCTTGTTCACAAGTTTTTGATCTCTTATTAAGAGCCCTTAGCTCTATGGATAAGAACTTCTACGATTTGAACTAGTTTGGTGGAGTCCCACCATTTGTAAGATATTTCTTGGACCCTTTACTTTGTATAATATTGTACATTATTGCATTTGCATTTAATTTCTTGCATGAGAGTGGCGAGAGAGAGAGTCATCTTATATTTTTAATGAGCAAATTTCAGAAAAAGATAAGAAGGAATAACGAATCGGTGAAAGGGTATGTTTTTGCGAAGAAAAGAAAAGGAGAAAAACAAGGAAAGGAGCTCAAGACGCCCTGATTTAGGAGAATCCGCCCGTCCAGAGCCCACGTTGAAAGAATGGATGGCACGGTAGAAGAAGACGTGCGGATTGGAGCAAAACCGCCCGTCCTGGACAATACGTCCGTTTTCTTCACGGGACGCCCGTCCCGTATGTCACCCAGAAGCAAAATTTTGTGCTGCGCCAGAAGACGTGCGGATTTATTCCAAGACGCCCGTCCTAAGCAAAACGCACGTCCCAGAGCCAAGACGCCCGGCTATTCCCGCCTCTAAACTAAGAAAAATCGCTGCATCAGAATCCGCACGGATTCAAGCAAAGACGCCCGTCTTCGTTTCTCACAATCCGCCCGTCCCGATGGAAATCCGCTCGGATTGCTCTGTTCTTTCGGATAAAACGGATATTACACACCCTTATCCGTTCGGATTCCCTCTTTCTTCTATATAATCACCCCCCTTTCTCCCTCATTTCCTCACCTTACCAAACCCTAAAACACTCTTCTTAATCCTCAAAATCACCCCTACACTCACAAAAACACTCACATCACCCACATCAAGATGGCTCCATTGATGAACCTTAAGGGAAAGGCCAAGAAATTGGTTGAATCCACCGGAAAGAAGCGCAAGGGATCAACCTCTTCGACTCCACGGGAGGTAGTGCTACCAAGGAGCTCCCAACCCCTAATGAGGGGAGGAATTGAACAACTTGACTACTTCCAAGAGGTGCTATTTGAATCCGACGACCACCGCAAGAACTTCGTCAAATTACTAGGTAAGAACTACGAACCTACTCAATTCGTAGACACTAGGGTGTTGGAAATCCTTAAGATAAGGTACCCTACCGAGATGTTCTTTAATGGTCTTGGGCTTGGAAAACTTTTCCATGCTCATGAAGAGACGTACCTTAGTCTCACCCTTGAGTTCTTGAGTAGCCTTCGCATTGTAACGAATACCCACACCAATGTGGGTATGGAGTTTAGGTTGTGCAACCTAGACCATCATCTTTCACATGAGGAGTTCGCCTACATTTTCGGTCTTGAAGTGCCGACCAACTATACCGAAAAACCCGATAATTTCGGTGTGGACCTTCTTTGGAAGGCTATCTCCGGGAGGGATTTTATCCACCCAAAGCATTGCCACACCTTCGCCATCCAACATCCGGTGATTCGATTCACCGAGCGCTTTGTGGCCGGTTGTATCAATGGGAGGTACGAACAAGATAGGTGTACTCTCATCGACTTAACCTTTCTTGAATCCTATTTGAATGTTCGAGCGGTGAGGCGTTATAACTTCAATACGCCACTTGAGATACTTACTCGGTTCAATGACATTGCTCAAGGAACCACCCAACTCAAGACCTTCGTGATGGGAGGTCTAATTACTATTTTGGCCCACCACCTTTGTCCCGGGTTCAATGCCCGAGGGACCTATACTCCTCTTGAGGGGAGGACTTTGATTGATGAGCACACCATCTTCAACAATCACCAATGGTGCAACTACACTCGAGATGGAAGTGTAGAGTGGCACACCAAAGGATGCACTTCAATGATCCTTGAAGGTTGAAAGTTACCGGGCATTGACCCAAGATTGAGCCCATATTCACCTCCACCTAGCTACCTCCTTGATATCCAAATTATTGATAATCCCCCTCAAAGGGAAGAGCCGCACCGCCAAATACCTCGTGGTGGACCGGGAAGGCCTATTCGCCCACCTTCCTACGTACCTATCCCACCATACCCTACTCCATATACCGAATTTAGGCCGACAATCCCCAATACCCCGGGTATTAATGATTTGATGGCACTCATGAATCGAGTGGACCTCGGGGTGCATAAAGGGAGGGAAGACAACTACTTGGCCCTCTACCCCCAATACTATAACATGGCTCAACAAGGGTATATTGACCCCAATGGTCCTAAGCCCTCTTGGGCACAACCGGAACTCTTGTTCCCTAATCAAGGGAACCAAGCTTGGGGTCGCGACGGCGGAGGGCATTCTAGCCAAGGTGGAGGGTACTCGGGTCAAGGAGGAGAATTTGACCAAGGAGGATAACTGTGAACCCCCGCAATAACGGTAAGATAAATACAAAAAAATAATATGCGAAAATTTAGGAAATCTTTTGAAACTTTTAAAGTTTAAAGCGCGGATTCATTAAAACCTAAAACATAACTATAGAATGCGGAAATAAATATTTAAATTATACAAACGTGGTAGTCAAGGTGGGGGAAAATATATCCCTCGAATGACAAATGATAAAAGGTGAGTATAAGCAATTCTACTAAACCGACTACTAGTCCAAGGTGCTCGCTAGCTCACACGTCTAAACCCCACAAATGCCTCTTCACAAACTGTCATTCATGTAAACATGAAAGCCACGGTCGTGGGGAGTAACTCGAGGTTCTCCCGGCCATATTATGTCGAAACGAACATAGAAAAGAACTAAAACAGGTAAGTCATGTAAGACTCTTACAAAAATATGGATATCAAGTTTATGTTTAAACATGGCAATTAAATGAGATGGAACAAGATAGATCAACATTAGCATGATAACGGTTAAACTATTCATGTGAGACAATTAAATAATATGAAGGACAAGAATACGGTAATCTAAACCAAAGCACGCATTTCAAGGAAGTTCAACATAGATGTGAGATTAGAATCTGAATCATGTGAAGCAGCTAAGTAAGGGATCAACCAATACAATTTACAAGAATAGAAATTGTAGCCATTATTTGGAAAACCACATAACAAACATTGTACGGGACGTGGCTACTAATGTCACATTCATACTTATGACTTGCATCTCACCATAAAAACGGATGGGAACATCAATCCCGACGATCATATCGCAACTAGAGGGCTTATAGCTCACCCCTAGTATGCGATAGGACCAAGTCAACCAATACAAGGCATAACTCTTACCTTGAAAGACAAATACCAATATCTATAACCAAGCAAGACATTTACTACTCATATAAGACATCCAACTCTCGGCAGGACGGCCAACGAGAGAGGTGTCGAAAGGGTATAGCCTGAAGGCATTATCAAACGAATACGACTCAACCAAGCGATACGAATCAACTTGGGAAGAGACTACTACACGGCCCAACCAAGCGATGCGAATCAACTTGGAAAGGGACTACTACACGACTCAACCAAGCGATGCGAATCAACTTGGAAAGAGACAACTACACGACCCAACCAAGCGATGCGAATCAACTTGGAAAGGGACTACTACACGACTCAACCAAGCGATGCGAATCAACTTGGAAAGAGACAACTACACGACTCAACCAAGCGATGCGAATCAACTTGGAAAGAGACAACTACACGACCCAACCAAGCGATACGAATCAACTTGGAAAGGGACTACTACACGACTCAACCAAGCGATGCGAATCAACTTGGAAAGAGACAACAACACGACCCAACCAAGCGATGCGAATCAACTTGGAAAGGGACTACTTAATAATAATGACTCATACTTGTATTAAATTAATAAATATCTCATTTCATAATTTAACATGCCGGTTGAATATAACAAGCGATAATGAATAATTTACGTTATGTGAAATCTATAGAATAAATGTGACCAACTCAAGCGACTCATTTTTATGAGCCCATCAAACAAGTCATAAAAATCCAATACTTGAAGTCATAGGAAATCCATCAAGTTAATCATGCAAAGTCCAACCATGTAATCATGTGAAGTCCAACATTTAAAACATAACAAGCCCAAAAGAAGGAAGTATGTAAATTCTCCATATAAATTATAGTGAACCCAATTTATAAAATATAATGAGCGGTAGGTGAATAAACGTTTCATTTCTCATTCACATGTTACTTAAACAAAGTATAAATAACCGATAACAAATGAATTAACTAATACGGAACACGAGGCAAAACGTAAACAAACCAAAATCCGAACTACCTATAAGCATATACGAGTCAACAAGGGAAAACTTTGGTCATGATACGAATAAAAAGCATAAACAACCATCATACACAAAGGATATATATATTTATAGAACTTGAAACGGTAAAACGGGCACCATTTACTCATACGGACTCCGAATCGAGTGATTCAAGTGGCTAAACCACCTAATTTTTCGACGCCGATCCATCTGTCATATTTTCAGTAGCATTGGAAGTTGCACCAGTCAGATACGACGGGTTCCAGGCCAACACGGGTCACCCAAAATAGTCTCAAAAATGCAACTTTAGCAAGCTAAATGGAACCGTCTCAAAACTGAAACTTTAAGCAAGTAATGATACTAGTGACATATAACAACAACCACATCTAATTACCCGTCTCATAAGAAGGCCAAAGATACCATCTTTACTCAATTTAAGCAAGTAAAACCTTGTATAAGTCCATCTTAAGCAACTACACATATAATCTCATAAGAATCACAATTACTAGCTTATAACAACAAAACATAACATATAAACATACAAATGACATAATACCGAGTAACCCATCACCGTTACCTCATTATTTCTTCAAAATGCAAGATTCCGACTCAAAACCATGTCGGTTGCCCAAAAGGAACCTCAAGAACCGAGTTCCCAAGTAAGACCTTGAAAATCGTGCCATAAAAGTCACGGCCAGCAGCAAGGGTGAGGAAAAGTCAAGATATTTCTTACCTAGGAAGATGGAGGGCGAGGAGAGGAAGAGATAGGCGCGAAAATCGTTGAAAACCGATAAGAAACGAAGGTTTTATGGCCATTTTAGTGAAGGAGGTGGAAGTTGTGTAACAATGGTGTTTTATGTTTGTTTGTTGAGGAAAGTTGCTGAAATTTTAGAGTAGAAGGAAGAAGATAGGGTTTTGAGTGTAGGATTGGTGGAGGGGAAGAAATAAAAGAAAGGCCCAATGGTCATCCTAAGCCCAAAACCTTAAATTGAGTCGATTTCCCATTAAAATACGTTTTAAACCTACTATAAACTTAAGACGGATATTTTTGTTAATATTAACATTATTATACATGTAAAGCCGCATTTTTATAAAAACGGATTTAAAATATAAATAAAATAATAAAATGGCTAATTAAATTATAAATGCCAAAACAGAAAATTCGCGGGTGTTACAATCATCCCACCTTTTAAAAAAGTTTCGTCCTCGAAACTTGAAAGTAGAAATGAAAGGTTATAAAGATAAATTCGGATTTCTTTTGAAATCGACAATGGAAGCATTTACAAGGATGGGTATAGTAATTCTTCAAAAAAACTTTTAAAAAGATGTTTCAAAAGTATAAGTCATTTTCCATGGAACGAAATAGCTCTTGTTGTGCACACAAGAACGCAAACTTTCCAAGTCAAAGACAAGTTCAAATACAAAATCATTCGCCGATAAGCATAGAACAAGTTATTAGACGTCTCCAATAACGAGTTCCAACATCCTATCAACGTTAAAACCAAATGAAAATGATAATCCACTCATATTTTCTTTTGCAAAAGCCAGATTGAAAGTATAAGATCCGTTTTTCAAACTCTAAAAGAAGTCAAATTTTTGAAAATGTAACATTAAACATCAACAAAGAATCAAATTTTTCTACGAACCTACCAAATTGCAAGCAAACCTTCATTTTCGAACCTTTAAAATAAGTAAGATTTTGCCAAAGTAGCACAAAATTTTAACAATGAATCCAAAATGGTATCTCAAATGGTTAGAAATTGCATAAAATGAAAAGCGATTTAGACACCATAATTACAAAGTACACTAAGGAACCCAAAACTTAACCACCAAAAAGACTATAACGAACTCTTAAGGGTAAAAAGTCACGGTAAGGTCAACAAGGAGGTCACAGAACATAGAGTTTTATAGGCCTCTAGTATCAAACTCAAAGGGAAGTACAACGAGTGAGGAAGAGAGGTATGAATCGGTAAAGCTTATGGTCAAAGAGAAAAGGAAAACTAGACAACACGGAAACGTCATATACTCAAACCACAAACGACAACATCATCCTAAACGGTTCCGAAAACTTCCCAATAAAATCAATCTCACAATCACAGTACCTCCAAGGGTTTCCTCAAAATAACTTACGCCACTTTACATCTAAGTCATACCATGAAACAAGGTACTTCACTATAAGTGTGATTTCACCATTCCAAATCCTCAAACAACTACAAATAACCTCCATGAGATCAAGGTCAAAGCTTCTAACAAAGCTATACTCATATCCAACTAGTGCCAACTATGATTTTCTCAAACGGTAAAACCCTCAATAAAAATCCAAATTCAAAAGTTCTTTTGCACATTCTATCATCCCAAGGAGATCTTGTTATACTCTCGAAACCTTAAGCATAGATGGTGAAAGTCTCCAAATTACGAGACAACCACCCAAAACATCTAACTCATCTCATCTCAACTCAACATCTATCGATCTCAACTTATAATCACATCTCAAGAACTCTGGCTACTAATCCTCATTACCGCAAAGTGAATACCCAAATGAGATTCCAAAACTAGCAACAACTCTCGCCTAACATGGTTCTTATGTAATCATCACAACACTCACAAAAGTATACCGACTATGCTAACCTCGAGCTCAAGTCAAACTTCCAAGTATAAACAACAAGACCAAGTTCTATAACCTTAGTAACATAGGCAATTCACACCTACACACAGAATTCCACTAATCAATTATGTTCACTTTATGTCAAGAAACTAGGTATAAGAATTACCAAGTATGTCTCGCCACACTACCTAAGTCTCTCTAACATCACAACCACTAAACCAAGGTTATGGGTCAAATACAAACAATCTCCTCAAAAGACAGAGTACTATCAAAAGGCGTAAAAGGAGGATAATCAAGGAACAAGGAACAAGTTAGGAGGGTACAAGAGTAGCTTCCAAGGAAAAAAAAAAGAGTTTAGAAGAAAGATAGGCACCAAGAGGTAAAGAATAAGGCAAGGAACACAAAGAAGGAGGAGTATCTTCGAGAAAGAAGAAGCATTCTTCAAAGGTTGAACAAACCTTTAGTTTCCGGCACTAGGCACCAAGTCTTGATCTCCACATAGGTAAGTTCACGGTCATTGATCAAAGGGCACAACAATTATTAAATGACAATGAACAAACATGTTACAACCTAACAAAGAGCAAACACACTACAGACTACCAACTTTGGTCCTTAAGTCTACCCATCTCTCATTCATTATTCAAGGTCAAAATCAAGTTTAAATTTGGGGTACACGTGTGTGCGTCGGGAGCAACAAAGGCTCTGATACCAACTGTGTGTTGGGAAATGTGTCCTCAACAATAGTGCGATCACATGATTTAAATATCATAATTAAATCTCAAATTAAGAATACGTGAGGGATGATTTATTATATAATCAACTGATCGTCATTAATCGGTAATGATTGGCTGACTAGAGTTTGACATTACTGTCGTGTGACGGTGGTGGTCAGTTGATCCCTTAAGGTCACACCTAAAGGACAATTCCCTTAATGGACAAATTGATTAATTGTATGACGATACGAGGTAATCAATTCCTTAAAAGTGAACAATTTACTTGTGAGAAAGAATATTAATATCTTATTATAATGGGATTAAATAAGATTTATTTTAGTAATAAAAGTGCATTATTACTAAAATTGCTTATTGTTTGAGAAACAATAGAGATTAGAATGAATGGTTAATTATAATTACAAGATGTTGTGAATTATACTTTTATGACTCATTTTATTTATGTGATCAAGTATCACTAGTCAATTTATTGTATGTAATTTAATTAATTTCTAAAATGATATTTATGGGATAAATATGCATTAAATTAATTAATAACATGTAAAATACTACATGTAACATATTGTGTGACAAATGACAAATTGACAAAATAAAATGGTAGTCCATTTTATGATATGGACCGAAATGGAGGGTATCATGGTGGTGTGTAGTTGATTATTTTATGAGATAAAGCTATGTGTAATCATTCCTACACACACTAGCCTTACACACCTATTATGTTGGTAAGAGAAAAAGAAAAAGGAGATTCCAATTCTTGGCATTACTCCCTTGTTCCAACCGTGCTCCTCCTCTCTATATGAGAACTTTTGTTCTCATTTTATAACTTACTCATTCATTCATCTACATGCAAGAGTTTGCTCATCTTTTTCTCTAGTTTTCTCTAACAAGTTTTTAGAGATTTACAATAAATTGTTCATCCATTCTAATATTAAAACAAGGTTACTAGTGTAGTAATAATAACAATATTAGAATACATTTTAAGGATACTAGTATAATAATCTAGTTAATTAGTATACTAGTTTAAGGGTAAGTCTTGGGTGCAATCTAAGGAGGATTTCTATACTTGGGATCTTGGAAGATCATCCATTAATATTAGCTCAAGAACAAGTGAAGGAAGGTGACCTTCCTTGTGCCCAAAATTTCGAACCACCTACAATGTAAGGAACATTGTTTTTCTCATAAATCTTTCATTTTGTTATGCATGCACTAGATCTAAAGAACAAATAATTAACAAGTTAATTAGTTCACTATTAGAGGAGTCTAATAATAGGTATATGAACCTAACAAGTGGTATCAGAGCATAAGGATGTTGCATGCATAATCGGTTATTGTTTTTCCGAGTTAAAAGGTTAACATATAAAACTTAAAAATTTGTGATTTATGAGCATAAGCCACGAAATCACTATGCATGTTATATATTCTGGTCCTAAAATGTTTTTAGGTCATTTTTATGATTCATGGAAATTTATTGCTCATTTTAAGGATTTTTGGTCATTTTATTACATTTTTATGACTAAAATGGGAATTAAAATGCTAAAAATAGTTAAATTTCGTTTCTGACCTTGAAAAATTTATATGACCTCACATGCATATTTTACAAGTTGTGTGTAAAAGGACGAGTTAATTTGATTAATTTTGCATGATTTATGATTTTTATGAGATAAAAATGGATTAAAAGAGGTAAAATGGTTAAAATTAGTTAAATTTCGAATTAAGCCATGATCTTTTAATATGATGTCACATGCAAGATTTACAGAGAGTATGTAAATTTCTAGATTTAAATATCTTCTTTAGCATGATTTATGAATTTTTGAGTAAAAATGGCATAAATAGTGACTATTTTAGCAAATATTAGCTAAAACGTATTGCATGGCTTGAGAAAATTATTTTAAGTTGCATAAATATCCCACTAATCAGATCTAAAGTTGTAAAAATTATTGGTTTAATTTTCGTATACTTTATGTATTTTATGAGATAAAACCGATAAAAATGCAACTATATTTTCTCAAAATTAATTCGAAAATTTTAACCATGTTTTTTGACATTATGAGGGTCATGGAATTATTCCAGAATGTTCAAAAATTTAAAATTCAAATTTTGAAACTTTTATGTATTAATTTGGATTTATTTCATATAAATTATGATTTTAAGGTCAAAAATGAGCATAAAATTAAATCAAGTTGAATTATTGTCAAAAATTTAGTGTTGACTGATTTTTGAGTCCTAAAATGTGTTAGGATAATTAACTTGAGCTTAGATGTGATTTAAGTGTTAATTAGTGATTTTAAAAGGTTATTATCACGCATTTCCATGAAACCGGGTTAAATGTACGACATAAGTTAAATAGGGCGATTTGGCACATGATTTTGCATGATAGGTACATATTATAATGCTGCATATTTCAATTGTTGAATGTCTTTTACTTATATAATTTTGAATTATGTAATTTTAATCTTAGTATGGCCTTAGTTTAATCGATATTACCCGTAATGAAAGGGAATATTGATTCGGTTGTAATTTAATGTGATCTCGTATCACTTTTATTTTTATTTCATTAGTTTTTTTTTCCATTTTACAAATGTATAATAGGAATAGCTTTGTATTTTTATTATTATTATTTGTAATTATGGAGCATCTACGAGACGGTGCCATTCGGAAAGGTGATCCGACAAAGACGGTGTCTTGGGAGGCGTGCCGATTGAAGATTCAAGGGACCAAAGGAGTTGGTTTCCGAATATGTAATAGATTATTTGATTTTCTATTTTAGGAAGGCCATACTAGGAATTTTATTTATTGCTTTGCATTTCTTTTAATATGTTGCATACATTGCCAAATCGCCATAACAACACATGCATATCATATCGAGTCATCGACCGTGTCAATTATAATTATCGTAGTTCACCGCTTTAGTTCACTTAAAACGTGATAGATAATAAATTGACAAGACCTCTCACATATTAAAAATTGAGAAAAAGCCTTACCAAATAGTAGAAACTCATGAAGTACCAATTTCACAAGGGAGTTAATCCGGCTTCACCGTAATACAAACCTTGTTACGTTGGCGAAATGGGGTAGTAAAAAGTTATTACATCGAAATTTGGATTGAGCTCAACGGAAGTATTGTTGACCGTAGTCGCATGTGTTCCGGGCTAAAGATGAGAATTAGAGTAATTTTTATCGACCGAGAGTTCTAAAAGTAGAATTGATTAAAAGGTTAATCTACCGAGTTATATTAATAAGGGATGAATCGGCTCACCGTGCCCAAGTTAATATGAATTTGGATCTTGGAATCATTTATGTAGTTGGGTGGAGGTCACTATATAAATGCAATACTTGTAGTTAAATTTACGAGTATTATTAAAACGATAGATGTAAATTAATTCCTTCACTTCCTATTTTGTAGTCAAAATTTGTTTTAATCAACTGCAATGGCAACTCCAAACGCGTCCGCATCCACTAGTTCCACCCCGCTTTCCAATGTGTCATGGCTCCGATCCTTCATGGATCGATGTAAGTTAGAAAAGAATGGGTCCAATTTCGCCGATTGGGATGCACAACTTCAATTGGCCGCGCAAGGTGACGACAAGCTTCGTTACCTTACCGAGGCATCTCCCACCGAACCACCTAATACTAGGTCCGCCGCTAGGCAATCCTATGAGGATTACCAAAAGGAGTCGGCTGCAATGAAAAATGTATTGATCTTTGCTATGGAGGCCGAACTCCAACGAAGTGCTATAAAGATTAGCACCGCTCATGAGATCTACATGAAGCTTGTGAACATGTTTTCACGAGCTCCTAGGGTCATTCAATATGAGGCGGCTTCCGCATTCTTTGATCTTAACATCAAAGAGGGCCAAAAGGTGAGTCCACATGTGCTCAAGTTGATAGAGCATGTTGAGACCTTGAAATCACATAAGGTGGAAATTCCCGATGAACTCGTGATTGATCGAATTCTTCATTCCCTAAGCAAAATCAAAGCATATGTTCAATTCCGGGTGAATTTTAATATGCAAGATAAGAAGGTTTCCCTTGATGAGTTGCACAAAATGCTTGTGCAAGCCGAAAGGGACATGGGGCTAAGTGTTAGCACCACCAAAGATGTGCTCAATGTTAATCAAAAGAGCAAAAGAACCTTCAAGAAAAGTGGGAAAAAGGGAAAGAAGCGAACTCCCAACAGGAACTCAGCTAAGACTTATGAAGCAAGCTCCTCCAAGCCCAAGTACAGTGCCCCCTCCGGGGACAAGTGCCACTACTGTTGTGGAGTTGGGCATTGGAAGAGAAACTGTTCCAAGTATCTTGGCGACATCAAAGCTGGAAAGGTTACTCCAGTAGGTATATAAATATCCCTATCTTTTATGTTTCAATCTCAATTAGTATGTGATACAAGTTGTGATGATTACCCTTTTTATTGTAAATAGGGCCCCCTCCTAGCAAGGACAAAGGCAAGGAGAAGCAAGCCTAGAGGATCACAAGGGAAGCTAGAGTAGCCAACCATGGTGATGAATCAATGGAAGCTTGGCTTTTAATTTGCTTTGTCTTTAATTTTATGATGAATTTCATGTTTTTAGAACTATTTTGATTTCCTTGTGTGACATGGAAATTGGTTTGTATCCTTTAAACACGGGTTGTATTTTGGATATTGGTGATTTGGTTTTCAACCCAAATCACTTGTTTTATTATGTTGTTTGTTCTAAAATCATCATCATAAATTACTTGCGTAGAGAAACATTAGATAAACAACTCAAATTGATCAAGTAGACGATTATGATGATGGGATCATTATATGTCCATAAGCTATGAATCTGATTCTCCTTATGTCTTTGTTACTTATAGTAACAACTTATTTATATAAGATCAACTCTAAGAGTTGTAATGAGTTTTTGAATTCATCGAGTAGGGAATTCTCGATACCAAATGGACATATTATTCTAATTGGATGGTCAACCGTGAGATACCTAGAATAGAGAGTCTATTAAACCAGATTACATGGATCAGACTGTCATATTATCAAGCTGCCATGTTAGGATGGCCTTTTGAAAGTTAATATATAGTCTTTGAAAACTCCTAATACTCCGTTAAATATATGTTTGTGACTCACAAAGCTATCTCTCAAGAAATTAGGTGTATTTCTGAGAGATAGAGTGGGAGTAGATTGTATCGTCACAAACATCTCTTATAGTTGAAATGTTACTTTGTGAAAGTAATAGAGTTATAGAGTTGGAGTGTAGATGAACTATAGTCTATGAAGATAGATTAGAAGTATAGTTCAGTGGGAGTTTATCGCACATGTCTTATTGTTTAAAAATATTACTTTGTGAAAGTGATAGGATTATGACCATGTTACATACGAGCCGAAGCATTACAATCCGAAAATTGTTACTCAAGAGTAGATTTACTTGAAGGCGCGGGTCTCCTTAAAGGTAAATAGAGCTTTAGAGTACACAAATGCATAAGATTTACATAAAGATGTTGATCAAGACAAATTGTGTTAGGAATTGCCGCATTTCATTTTAATGAAGAATGGCAAATATAATTCGCTTTTCTAAAATGGGAATTTAGAGAAGGAAATGTTTAAAAACACAAAACCTTAGATGAAGATCTAAGAATCCTAACATATTATGCGTAGCTATCTTAAGTGATCACAAGATGATCTTAAGCTAGCATTAAAGGATTATACTTTTCGTTCATGTGATTATAGTGAATTGTTTCATTCACATGATTGAAGAATCATGATATACATGAAGATAAGTGGGAGCTAGAATTATTTCTCCATGTCATATATGTTGATAACATATTACTTATTGAGAATAATATACCAATGATCTCTTCTGGTAAGAGTAATTGGAAGACTTGGAAAGGGATGCAAAGTATTCTAGATTTTGAATCTATGTGAGAGAAAATTGGCATAGAGTTGAGAGTCTTATGAAGATAAGTTCTTTCGTATCTGTTTAACATCAACAAAGTTGAATGGCTTATTCATGATGATGAAAGTGGAATTACTATGATGGAATCATAGTCGTTCACTGAACCCATTAAGTTGTTGATTACATGAAATCGATTGCTAATGTTTCCGCCATTAGAACGATTATGTATGCCAACAGACGCCTTTTCTTGTGATGTACCATATGCTAGGTGCATGATGAGTCAATAATAAGTTAATTCATAAGATGGGCTTGTGAAAGCCTTAAAGTACGATTGATGACTTGTACACATGTTTGGATGATAAACTAAGTTAAGGTGTTGAAGGGTTGCACAAACTTTAGTTTCCAAACCAAAAGGGATTTGTTGAAATCCTAGGATGAATTGTTGACAAAGGAGTAAGAGACTAAGAAAGGTGTTTTAGTTTCACGCATTGCAAAAATCTACAAAAGGAATCCAAGTTGTGATAAAATAGTCAACGTAGGGATTAAGGGTGAATCCCTCTACAAGTGACTTTATCACAAGTTATGCGTTAACAGTGGGAGCGTCTTTTAAGTTAAAGAGCCCAAGTCTAGTATGAAGTCCAGACATATACTTGGAGAAATTCATATCATTAGAGATGACATTGAATGGAAGGAAATAGCAATTAAAAGGTTGCAATATACGGATATCGGGTATATCCACTTTCCAAGCTTTTATTGCATTTAAACTGGTGTTTATAATACACTAGAGATTATAGAATATGAAGTAGTAATAGTGTATTGACTATTCATATGTGATAATCACATTTATCGTTTGAGTTTTATTAAACTCACCCGCTACTTTGTCGTATCCGAATGGGTTGTAGAGACAAATTGAACCCCATTAAAGTGAACTGGATTGACATGGTATTCGCCCCTAGTTACTCATATGAGGTGACGTCTCGAAGTGACTAGAGTGTGATGCGATTGATGGCAAGTTCAAGTGCCATAGAGTCATGTGGGATGACTAGTCGATCACATAGGCGGTATGTACGGACAATACGTCGGGCGTGACCGCTTATAGAGTTCTGGTAATTCGTAAAGCCTGGTCGTGGCAAGAGCTACTATAGTATTCTTATGAGTCAATTCTTTTGACTAGAGACTATTCGCCCAAGTTGGCACAACTTCTGATTAGCTTTGATTTATACTCTACGATTTCTTAAACGAGGTCAAACTGGGTATATTTTGGGTTATGATGGATTGTGGGTGAACAAGGGAATAAGGCGATAGGAATTGTCCACCCCTTGTCAGGGTTGTTTGAAATCTCAAGGCCACTCGAGGAGTAGTTAACTGGAAATGCGTGGCCACGCTCGGAAGGTATCTATGATAGATAATTCCGGTCAGACAGTTAATCTCCAGATCGAGAAAACCACTCAAGATATGATCAAATGTAAATACGACCTGCAAGACACCTTGCATTGAGTGGGAGATTGTAATAGGACAAGAGAATTGGTGACGCACACTTGTCGAGGACAAGTGGGAGATTGTTGGGAAATGTGTCCTCAACAATAGTGCGATCACATGATTTAAATATCATAATTAAATCTCAAATTAAGAATACGTGAGGGATGATTTATTATATAATCAACTGATCGTCATTAATCGGTAATGATTGGCTGACTAGAGTTTGACATTACTGTCGTGTGACGGTGGTGGTCAGTTGATCCCTTAAGGTCACACCTAAAGGACAATTCCCTTAATGGACAAATTGATTAATTGTATGACGATACGAGGTAATCAATTCCTTAAAAGTGAACAATTTACTTGTGAGAAAGAATATTAATATCTTATTATAATGGGATTAAATAAGATTTATTTTAGTAATAAAAGTGCATTATTACTAAAATTGCTTATTGTTTGAGAAACAATAGAGATTAGAATGAATGGTTAATTATAATTACAAGATGTTGTGAATTATAATTTTATGACTCATTTTATTTATGTGATCAAGTATCACTAGTCAATTTATTGTATGTAATTTAATTAATTTCTAAAATGATATTTATGGGATAAATATGCATTAAATTAATTAATAACATGTAAAATACTACATGTAACATATTGTGTGACAAATGACAAATTGACAAAATAAAATGGTAGTCCATTTTATGATATGGACCGAAATGGAGGGTATCATGGTGGTGTGTAGTTGATTATTTTATGAGATAAAGCTATGTGTAATCATTCCTACACACACTAGCCTTACACACCTATTATGTTGGTAAGAGAAAAAGAAAAAGGAGATTCCAATTCTTGGCATTACTCCCTTGTTCCAACCGTGCTCCCTCCCTCTCTATATGAGAACTTTTGTTCTCATTTTATAACTTACTCATTCATTCATCTACATGCAAGAGTTTGCTCATCTTTTTCTCTAGTTTTCTCTAATAAGTTTTTAGAGATTTACAATAAATTGTTCATCCATTCTAATATTAAAACAAGGTTACTAGTGTAGTAATAATAACAATATTAGAATACATTTTAAGGATACTAGTATAATAATCTAGTTAATTAGTATACTAGTTTAAGGGTAAGTCTTGGGTGCAATCTAAGGAGGATTTCTATACTTGGGATCTTGGAAGATCATCCATTAATATTAGCTCAAGAACAAGTGAAGGAAGGTGACCTTCCTTGTGCCCAAAATTTCGAACCACCTACAATGTAAGGAACATTGTTTTTCTCATAAATCTTTCATTTTGTTATGCATGCACTAGATCTAAAGAACAAATAATTAACAAGTTAATTAGTTCACTATTAGAGGAGTCTAATAATAGGTATATGAACCTAACACTGTGAACCCCCGCAATAACGGTAAGATAAATACAAAAAAATAATATGCGAAAATTTAGGAAATCTTTTGAAACTTTTAAAGTTTAAAGCGCGGATTCATTAAAACCTAAAACATAACTATAGAATGCGGAAATAAATATTTAAATTATACAAACGTGGTAGTCAAGGTGGGGGAAAATATATCCCTCGAATGACAAATGATAAAAGGTGAGTATAAGCAATTCTACTAAACCGACTACTAGTCCAAGGTGCTCGCTAGCTCACACGTCTAAACCCCACAAATGCCTCTTCACAAACCTGTCATTCATGTAAACATGAAAGCCACAGTCAGTGGGGAGTAACTCAGGGTTCTCCCAGCCATATTATGTCGAAACGAACATAGAAAAGAACTAAAACAGGTAAGTCATGTAAGACTCTTACAAAAATATGGATATCAAGTTTATGTTTAAACATGGCAATTAAATGAGATGGAACAAGATAGATCAACATTAGCATGATAACGGTTAAACTATTCATGTGAGACAATTAAATAATATGAAGGACAAGAATACGGTAATCTAAACCAAAGCACGCATTTCAAGGAAGTTCAACATAGATGTGAGATTAGAATCTGAATCATGTGAAGCAGCTAAGTAAGGGATCAACCAATACAATTTACAAGAATAGAAATTGTAGCCATTATTTGGAAAACCACATAACAAACATTGTACGGGACGTGGCTACTAATGTCACATTCATACTTATGACTTGCATCTCACCATAAAAACGGATGGGAACATCAATCCCGACGATCATATCGCAACTAGAGGGCTTATAGCTCACCCCTAGTATGCGATAGGACCAAGTCAACCAATACAAGGCATAACTCTTACCTTGAAAGACAAATACCAATATCTATAACCAAGCAAGACATTTACTACTCATATAAGACATCCAACTCTCGGCAGGACGGCCAACGAGAGAGGTGTCGAAAGGGTATAGCCTGAAGGCATTATCAAACGAATACGACTCAACCAAGCGATACGAATCAACTTGGGAAGAGACTACTACACGGCCCAACCAAGCGATGCGAATCAACTTGGAAAGGGACTACTACACGACTCAACCAAGCGATGCGAATCAACTTGGAAAGAGACAACTACACGACCCAACCAAGCGATGCGAATCAACTTGGAAAGGGACTACTACACGACTCAACCAAGCGATGCGAATCAACTTGGAAAGAGACAACTACACGACTCAACCAAGCGATGCGAATCAACTTGGAAAGAGACAACTACACGACCCAACCAAGCGATACGAATCAACTTGGAAAGGGACTACTACACGACTCAACCAAGCGATGCGAATCAACTTGGAAAGAGACAACTACACGACCCAACCAAGCGATGCGAATCAACTTGGAAAGGGACTACTTAATAATAATGACTCATACTTGTATTAAATTAATAAATATCTCATTTCATAATTTAACATGCCGGTTGAATATAACAAGCGATAATGAATAATTTACGTTATGTGAAATCTATAGAATAAATGTGACCAACTCAAGCGACTCATTTTTATGAGCCCATCAAACAAGTCATAAAAATCCAATACTTGAAGTCATAGGAAATCCATCAAGTTAATCATGCAAAGTCCAATCATGTAATCATGTGAAGTCCAACATTTAAAACATAACAAGCCCAAAAGAAGGAAGTATGTAAATTCTCCATATAAATTATAGTGAACCCAATTTATAAAATATAATGAGCGGTAGGTGAATGAACGTTTCATTTCTCATTCACATGTTACTTAAACAAAGTATAAATAACCGATAACAAATGAATTAACTAATACGGAACACGAGGCAAAACGTAAACAAACCAAAATCCGAACTACCTATAAGCATATACGAGTCAACAAGGGAAAACTTTGGTCATGATACGAATAAAAAGCATAAACAACCATCATACACAAAGGATATATATATTTATAGAACTTGAAACGGTAAAACGGGCACCATTTACTCATACGGACTCCGAATCGAGTGATTCAAGTGGCTAAACCACCTAATTTTTCGACGCCGATCCATCTGTCATATTTTCAGTAGCATTGGAAGTTGCACCAGTCAGATACGACGGGTTCCAGGCCAACACGGGTCACCCAAAATAGTCTCAAAAATGCAACTTTAGCAAGCTAAATGGAACCGTCTCAAAACTGAAACTTTAAGCAAGTAATGATACTAGTGACATATAACAACAACCACATCTAATTACCCGTCTCATAAGAAGGCCAAAGATACCATCTTTACTCAATTTAAGCAAGTAAAACCTTGTATAAGTCCATCTTAAGCAACTACACATATAATCTCATAAGAATCACAATTACTAGCTTATAACAACAAAACATAACATATAAACATACAAATGACATAATACCGAGTAACCCATCACCGTTACCTCATTATTTCTTCAAAATGCAAGATTCCGACTCAAAACCATGTCGGTTGCCCAAAAGGAACCTCAAGAACCGAGTTCCCAAGTAAGACCTTGAAAATCGTGCCATAAAAGTCACGGCCAGCAGCAAGGGTGAGGAAAAGTCAAGATATTTCTTACCTAGGAAGATGGAGGGCGAGGAGAGGAAGAGATAGGCGCGAAAATCGTTGAAAACCGATAAGAAACGAAGGTTTTATGGCCATTTTAGTGAAGGAGGTGGAAGTTGTGTAACAATGGTGTTTTATGTTTGTTTGTTGAGGAAAGTTGCTGAAATTTTAGAGTAGAAGGAAGAAGATAGGGTTTTGAGTGTAGGATTGGTGGAGGGGAAGAAATAAAAGAAAGGCCCAATGGTCATCCTAAGCCCAAAACCTTAAATTGAGTCGATTTCCCATTAAAATACGTTTTAAACCTACTATAAACTTAAGACGGATATTTTTGTTAATATTAACATTATTATACATGTAAAGCCGCATTTTTATAAAAACGGATTTAAAATATAAATAAAATAATAAAATGGCTAATTAAATTATAAATGCCAAAATAGAAAATTCGCGGGTGTTACAATATTGGGGCCAAGCACCCGGATATGATCAAGCCGGAAGTTCTCATCATTATGGCTATGCTGAAGATGAGGATGAAGAGTGAAAGAGGCCTACCTCACCACCTCCATTTGTATGATACCCACCTCTCCCTCTCTCTTTTGTATATACATTGCATTTAGTGTGATTTTCGCATGCATTTGTATTATATTTCATATTGCATTTGCATTAGTTAGTTCATATAGTATAGTTTGCATTGTATTATATCTCACATGATTCATATAGATAGTTCCATATAGATTAGAATTCATGCATAGTTACTAATGGCCAAACCTATTCATTTCTACACTAGAAATAGTGTTTAAATCGGTTTGGGGAGGTTTGATCATAGGTGACCATAGTCTACTAGAAAACATGCATCATCTAGTATAGACTAGTTTGCATTCATTTGTTATATATGTCATATAGAATTGCATTTAGCTAGAGCATGCATTCATTCATATCATATCATTCAAAAAAATCAAAAAATCAAAAACATGTATTTCCTTTTTCCTACTCCTACATGTACGTTGAGGACAATGTCCAAAATAAAGTGGGGGATGGGAATTTATATTCGAAAATACATAAAAATTGAAAAATTTCGAAAAACCCCAAAAATATGTTCTTTAATTTCATAAAATCAAAAACCATAAAAATTTGAAAAATTTAAAATCCAAAAACATGTTCATTTCCTTTGTAGTGTAGTCTTGTATATATTCTGTACATATTATGGTTGTTTATCCTTTTTCACATTGATCGACTACGCCACATCCGAGACATGAGGATATTGAAGACCGCATGGTATGATCTTTCCAATCTCCTTTTTCCTCTTTATGTTAATGACTATGTGGTTTTATTTTGATTGATGCGGTATAACAATGTGAATTTAGGATTGCATTTAGATTATATGGCATATTAGTTGGTAGATCCATTTGCATTAGGATGTATATATGATAGTTGCATCATGGCATGTAGTTTGCAATGTTAGAAAATTTTTGCGAAACCGTCTACTTGGGAAACTTGACAAGTGTATATAGGCCCTAGTAGATGTTTTTTCTTCTTAAGACTTTGCTTGTTAGAATACTTGTAAAACACCCTAGGATGTGTCATCCTAGTATCCTTTGACCCATGGATTAAGGCCTAGTCAAGAGTACCTTGTGGTGTGATAACTCCTTGGCTACCGTTTATTCCAAGGTGACCCTTGAAACCATGCATCCATCCATCATCCATGTTCTACCACATTTTTATCATCAAAGGGAATGGGCACAAAAAGAAATTCTTCAAAAATTTGAGTTCAAGAAAAGAAAAGAAATGAAAGAAAGTTTGCAAAATGCATCAAAAGAAAAGAGGAGTAGCAAAAATAAACTCCTAAGCTTCAAATATAAGCCACCCTCACTACATATGGGGTGACTTTGAAAATGTTCAAAAAGAAATGCAAAAAGTTGAAAGTTGTCAAGTGTTGAAAAGCCAAAAATCAAAAGAAATGGCAAAAGAAAGTGTTCTGAAATGTTATATGCCACAAGAAATTGGGGGGAAAAACAAAAACAAAAGCAAACTCCCAAAGTGAAACTCAAATCTCTATTGATCCCTTTATCCATCGTATCCATTTTTGTGCATGGTAGAGAGGGGACGACCCTTCTTCTTGTCTAGGCAAGAGGGGGAATTCCGCGATCCTCCAGTGTTTCTAACACCATAGGGAGTCTATTCTTGACAAAAACATTTAACGATTGAGGACAAAGGTACCCTAGCTTGACATAATTTGGAGGTGATTTGTTGGTATCCTTCAAGGCTTAGTAGTTTAAAGAAATTGCATCCATGAAGAAGTGTGTACCCTTGAATTGCTTCCCTTGTAGATAATTTCCGCCACTTAGATGAGGAAAGTGGATATTCTTTTGTAGATGCATCCATTACTTGATTTCATGTGCTTTAATGTTTGGATGTGTCGCCATTTTGTCAAGACCCACCTTGCCTTGAAAGAAGGCATCGTACCTCATGGTTGTCTTGTTGTGAGTTGAAGGGGCGGAGTGAGACCCGCTAATTGTCTCATATCGGCTATGTTATTAGGTTAGTTTAAAATAATGGTCCTAGTCTTTGTCACCTCTTTACTCGAGACGAGTAAAGGTTCGGTTTGGGGATATTTAATGTGACCATAATTAGCGCATATTTAGCCCCCGAATTAGCCTTGTTCCCATGCTTTTTAGTGCATATTTAGGTCATTTACTATCTTTAGTTCTTTGTTTTGCATATTCTTTGAGATTTTGATCCCTTGGTAGGAAAGGAGTAAGAATCTTGCATTTTCATGGCAAAACGAGACTAAATTGATCGAATCCAATGACCAAGCATCAAGGAGAGATAAGATTAGAAGGCCTTTGTACATATGATAGTAGATGAGAAATGTTGAGAAAGGATCCTTGAGTCCCCAAGGAAATCCCCGAGGAATTTATGAAGAAAAGGGGAGAAAAAAAGAAGAAATCTTGCTGAAGAACAATCCGTGCGGATTGACTACAATCCGGCCGTCCTCCACCTGCACAATCCGTGCGGTTTCATCCCAAGACGCTCGGGTTAGCACTGCCACAATCCGCCCGGATTCCTCCAAAACCGCCCGTGTTCCACCGCCATAATCCGTCCGCCCCGACTCCAAAACGCACGGATTCCTCTACAGCGCAATTTCGTCTTCTCCAAGCTACAAAGAAAGAAGCCCTTCCTTCAAAAAATACCGGCTCCTCCCTGCTCAATCTAAAAAGGTGTAATTACTAGTTTAGCCCTTAGTTAACCCTAATGCATTGATGTGACCATAATTAGCGCATATTTAGCCCCCGAATTAGCCTTGTTCCCATGCTTTTTAGTGCATATTTGGGTCATTTATTATCTTTAGTTCTTTGTTTTGCATATTCTTTGAGATTTTGATCCCTTGGTAGGAAAGGAGTAAGAATCTTGCATTTTCATGGCAAAACGAGACTAAATTGATCGAATCCAATGACCAAGCATCAAGGAGAGACAAGATTAGAAGGCCTTTGTACATATTATAGTAGATGAGCAATGTAGAGAAATGATCCTTGAGTCCCCAAGGAAATCCCCAAGGAATTTATGAAGAAAAGGGAAGAAAAGAAGAAGAAATCCTGCTGAAGAACAATCTGTGCGGATTGACTACAATCCGGCCGTCCTCCTCCTGCACAATCCGTGCGGATTCATCCAAAGACGCTCGGATTATCACTGCTACAATCCGCCCGGAATCCTCCAAAGCCGCTCGGGTTCCACCGCCAGAATCCGCCCGTCTCGACACTAATCCGCTCGGATTCCTTTACAGCGCAATTTCGTCTTCTCCAAGCTACAAAGAAAGAAGCCCTTCCTTCGAAAAATACCGGCTCCTCCCTGCTCAATCTAAAAAGTGTAATTACTAGTTTAGCCCTTAGTTAACCTTAATGCATCCCCCTAATTTCCACTATAAATACCCCATTAGTCTAATTAGGAGAGCATGTTCTTCTTATCAATAATTAGAGTAGTTAATCTTAATCAAATCTCTCTTTAGTATTATAATCAACAATTAATCAAGTTCTAATACAAGTTTTATTTCCTTAATCTCTCTTTTGTTCATCCTTTGTTTTGGTTAATTGAAGATTATTTGGGTTATTATTGGGAGATTGACAACCTCTCAATCAAGCATCAAGTACTTCTTTTATTCTTTGCTTTATTATTGGAATCATTAGTAGGTATAATTCTCTTAATCCCTTTTTAATTATTGTTAATTACTTTCATTTATTCATCATGTTTCGTTTTGTTGGTATGATTGACAACCTTGCTAGCATGATCAACATGATAATGAGTGAGTAGTCACTTAGCTAGGGTTAATGGGTGATTAGGGGAAACCAACATGGGGAATGATTCATGCTTAAATTAATATGCTTTCATGTTTTATTTACTTGCTTGTTTTGATCTCAACTCATGCACATGTTATATTTGATGAAATGCTAAGCCTATGAATCCTTGCATTTACCACCATCTCCTATCTTTTCAATGAGACTTGTAAGACATAAACCAACTCGAGTCTCATTAGACCATGCATGTTGTTGAGTAGGGAAGACTAAGTCGACTTGTAGGTGTTGTACAATCTAATCGATTCGGCTCCGGGACCCAAACTTTCCTTGGATTGTAAGATATAACCCAACTCAATCCATCACAACAATAATTGCTTGCTTATAATTTGAGAACATGTTTGTATGATCAATTCCCATGATTCCCCTATGATCCCATGACACCCTAGTGCTTTTTAATCAATTGTTTACACCCCTTTTATTTCATCTTGCTTGTTTATTTTCATTGCTATTTTAGTTAGTGACCTTCTACATCAACCCAATTTGTGACACCCCTAAGACACCACTAGTTTCAATAGAAATCTCATCTCAATTCCCGTCCCTTGGGATCCGACCTTTAATTGCCTCTTTACTAATTGTAGAGTTGTTTGTGAAGCTATAAATTGTGTTTTGATTCAGACGTGACCTAACGACCACACCTTTAATTGTGAACACGAAACGGAACCGATCAAAAATGGCGTCGTTGCCGGGGACGGTGTTAGCTTGATTTAGATTTCTTACATTGTTATTAGTCGTGTCTTTCTTTGCCTTGGGGAAGTAAAACTCCTCAAGGTTTGTTCTAATTGTTTTCGAGTTGTTTGATATTTTGCATGTCTAGAAGGTCACAAGATGATTTGTTGCCTTTTGACCGTGAAATTGAAAGAACCTTGACGAACAATAGGAGATTTGCTAGGAGGAATTTGAGAGGTATTAGTGAGGTTGTTCAACCAACAATTGAGTTCATCAACCCTTTTGCAAGAGAAGGAGAGGAGAACCCATTACAAAATACTCCACAAAATCAACCTACAATGCCTAAATTCTCGTCACATTCCGTACCCACCGAGGAGAACCTACCCAATGGTACTCCTACACCACAACATCTAACCGGAAATTTTATTGCCAAATCCGCCTTTATCCAATTAGTCGAAAGGAGCCAATTTGGGAGGATGCCTAGTGAAGACCCTCATTCTCATATGGAAACCTTTTGTTACTATTGTGATGCGATCTCTCAAACCGGTGTTACTCAAGACCAAATTCGATGGGTCTTATTTCCTTTTTCTCTAATTGGCACCGCGAAACAATGGTTGAAGGGCCTTGATAAGGCCACTCTCGGAATTGATACTTGGAAGAAGTTGGCTCTAGCTTTCTACAAAAAATTCTACCCACCGGAAAAGACTAACATGCTAAGAGCTCAAATTACGGGTTTTAAGCAAAGGGATGAAGAATCTTTGTATGAATCTTGGGAGCGGTTTAAGGGAATTTGTCGCTCATGTCCTCACCATGGACTTAGCGAATGCTTCTTGGTACAACAATTTTGGGACGGTCTATATGAAGATTCAAGGAACATTCTCAACATGGGATCAAATGGAATGTTCACCGAAGTTGGTGACAATCAAACATGGAACAAAATTAAGGAAATGGCGGTCCATAACTCACAATATAGTAGACCTCGCAAGGCTACTAGAGGAGGAAAGCATGAAGTGGACTCCATTACTGAATTGGGTGCTCAACTTAGTGCTCATATTGACACAATCAATTTGAAGTTTGAACAAGCTGTGGCTAGACTTGAAGAAACCTCAAAATCATCAAAGCATCATGTTAATGCCATGACGGCATCTTCATCAATCCCAAGTGGGATATGTGAGAATTGTGGAACTTTGGGACATGACCAAAATGAATGTAGGGGAACAAATGAACAAGTGAATGCTTTCCAAGCATACAAGAGTGGTACCCCTTATTCCAACTATTACAATGAGAACACCAAATTTCATCCAAATCTCTCATACAAAAGCAAAAATGTTCAAAACCCTCAAACGACATACACCCCACCTCCCATGAGAAACCAAAATCAAAGACCCTTTTACAATCAAAACCAAGGTTACCAAAATCAAAATCCATACAATCACCAAAATGACCAAGGTTTTGATGTCCAAAAAGCGGTCCTCCAAATGCAAAAGAATCCACAAGAATTTTTCACTCAAATGCAAAAAGATAGTCAAGCAAAGGAAACCACCATCAACAACATCCTAGCTCACACCAAGATGTTGGAAACACAATTGACTCAACTAGCATCTTCAAGCTCACAAAGACAAAAGGGGCAATTACCACCTCAAAGTAATCCCCCAAGACATGAAACGGTTAGTGCCATTCACTTGAGAAGTGGTACAAGGTATGAAGCACCGAAGAAGCAAGTTGAGGATGAAGTTGTGGAAGCTAGTGATAAGGAAGAAATTGTGCAAAACTCCAAAGATGGAGAATCATCAAAAGAAGAAAGTTCAAAGAAAAATGAAGACAAGGTCAAGGAGAAGG
This sequence comes from Silene latifolia, assembly GCF_048544455.1. Taxonomy (NCBI): domain Eukaryota; kingdom Viridiplantae; phylum Streptophyta; class Magnoliopsida; order Caryophyllales; family Caryophyllaceae; genus Silene; species Silene latifolia. The sequence continues at coordinate 93,969,708 of NC_133533.1, forward strand.
AGCCCATTGTGATTAGACTTCCTTTTCCAAGTCGTCAAGCCAAGCCCAAATTTGATGACCAACTTGGAAAGTTTATGGAAATTGTGAAGAATTTGGAAGTCTCAATTCCTTTCACGGAATTAATCAATCACGTGCCGGCCTATGCGAAATACATGAAAGATATCCTCACAAAGAAGAAGTCGATCCGGAAACTTGAGACTATCGCCTTCACTAAGGTGAGTAGTGCAATAATCCAAGGGAGTTCACCTCCAAAACTAAAGGATCCGGGAAGCTTCTCAATACCGTGTACCATTGGCGACACCACAATCAACAAAGCCTTATGTGATCTAAGGGCTAGTGTGAGTGTTATGCCGTATTCGGTAAGTAAAAGGTTGGGGATGGGAGAGCTTAAATGCACCAACGTCACACTCCAAATGGCCGATAGATCGACGAAGACACCATTAGGGATATTGGAAGATGTCCCCGTGCGAATTGGGAAGTTTTTAATCCCGGTGGACTTTGTCATTGTTGATATGGAGGAAGATTCCAACATTCCAATCATTCTAGGAAGACCTTTCCTACACACCGCGGGTGCGGTGATTGATGTGAAACATGGTGAGCTCACTCTAGAAGTGGGAGATGAAAGCATAAACTTTAATCTTGACAAGACTATGAGAGCTCCTCGTTTGCATGAACAGTGTTTCATGATTGATCATTATACCCGAAAGGATGAGAGGAAGAAATCGGAACTCCAATGGAAGAAGAAAATTGAAGATGCTCCATTCAAAGAGCAAGTGAATTGTGACAAGAAGAGCTTGCAAAGCTCATCAAAATCAATCGAAGAAGAAGAAGATGGCCTCATTGGCCAAGAGAAGAATTTGGGAGAGTTGTCTCCATCAAATCAAGAGATTTTCAATGATCAACTTAATGAAGTTTGTGGTCTTTGGGACGACGAATTTGAAGGGATTTTTAATCCCTACATTGGTAATGCCATCGATCAAGACCGACAACAAGGGCCAAGGTCTATTGAAGACCTCTACCATGATAATGAACAAGCTTTTGATTACTTTTTCAAGGTGTTGAGCAACAACAACAACACCTTGGACATGCCCCCTTGACATCTCATCAAGAATGAGAGTTTGGTGGAGTCCTCCCTAAACCACCATTTGTAAATATTTCTAACTCCCTAACTCGCATTTCAATTCTTGTATTGCATTTTTGTCATCTTTGGATTTTTATTTACTTTGATCAAGTTAATTGTCATGTTTGAGAGAAGTGAGGGAGGGACTAATAATTTCAATCGATGTGTAGTGCTTTAGCTTAGTGTGGGGATGGCAATTGCCTAGGCTATCCATGCCTTAGTAGTGCCCCCACAATAAATAACATGAGATATGAAGAAGAATGGAAGAATGACAAGGAATTTGCTTTGTACACGGATGGAACTGAATCCGGGTACAAAAGGGGCCGAATCCGAGCGGATTCAGGAGAATCCGCCCGTCTACGGACAATCCGAGGGTATTGGGCAGAAGACGCACGTCCCTATGAGCTGAATTTTTGAAAGATTTTTGACTGTAAGAGAATCTGGGCGTCCTGAACAGCAATCCGCTCGTCTCTGAAAATCCGTCCGTCTTGAAAGGAAGACGCCCGTGTTCTCTGCTGAGGAAAACAAGAAAAATCCCTGGACTGAAATCTGTCCGTCTTCAGGAGAATCCGCCCGTCCCGTGTCAACGAATTCGAGCGTCTTCTCTTGAATCCGCCCGTCTTTAGGCGAGTTTTCCCCAACCCAGAAAGTGCAGAATCCGCCCGTCTTAAGCAGAAACCACACGGATTGCCCCTGCAGTTCGAATTTTTTCGGGCTTTATAAAACCCCTCCCACCTTCATTCATTCATTCATAACACTACTTCAAAACATCAAAACCCTCATCCTCTCCATCACAAAAACAAAATTCCTCAACTACATTCACCAAAATCAAATCAAATCATCCTTTTAACAACAAATCAATCACTCCTTTTTCAATAAAAATCAAAACCAAGCACAAAATCTTCAAACTTTGAGTCGATTTTTGAATTCATAAAGGCAAAGCCTTTCACCTTTAAATCGATTTGGGTACACTACAAATTGAAGGTTTTTCACTCTTTTCTTGGTTAATTCATCAATGGCAAGGACTAAGGGAGCAACAAAGGCAAAAAAGGCACCAAAGGCTAAGACACTTTCACAAAGGCAAAAGGCTCTTCAAGCAAAGAAAGCATTGGCTATGGTGGTAGCAACCCCAAACTTGGAAGTGCAACAACAACAACAACCTTCTATGGGAGCAACAACAGCTACGACTCTGGAAATTGATCAACTTTTGCATTATCCGTAGGTAACTTTTATTTCCAAAACCCATAGAGATACTATTGCCAAGTTTGCTAGGAAATCATTTCAATCCACCAAATTTATATGTGAAGATACCTTAGAAAAATTGGGTGTTCTTGAGCAAATTAGAGCCTTTTTCAAAGCAATGGGGTTGGAGAAATTGTTTGAATCAAATGAATTGACATACCCCTCCCTTACCTTGGAATTTTTGAGTTCTTTGAAAGTCACCAAAGTTGAGACTAAGGAGAATCTCGAGTTTCGTCTAGCTAAAGTTAGTAGACGCATTTCCTTTAGGGAATTGGGTGAAATTTTGGGTCTTAGTGATGAACCGAGTTATTTTAAGAATTATGGAAAGTATGACCCCGACCCTCTTTGGGAGGCAATTTCCGGAAGGAAGTTTGAGGACTTTCATGCGAGTCATGCTCTTTTAGTCCACCATCCGGGCATAAAGGTATGGCACAAGGTCATAGGAAACACCATTATTGCAAGGAAAGATACCAACCATTTCACCAAACTTGATTTTATTCTTCTTGAATCGGCTTTGAACATTGGAAGAGTACACACCAAGCCTTTCAACTCTTTAAGGCTTTTGGTAGATAGATGGCTCAACATTGATTGTGGGAAGAAAGGCACTACCGTTATTGTCAATGGCGGCCTAGTCACTATCCTAGGTAAATACTTTGATCCTAACTTCAACAAGGATAACAAGTATGACGCAAAGGAGGGTGGTCATCTTGTTGATTTGCATACTATGATACACAAGTACAAGTGGGTTGCCCATAACCCTCTTGACACCAAGTATTGATGGCTCACTAGTGAGGCTAGTTCTTTCACTTTGCCTTCAAACATTTGTCGATTGAGTGTCCATCGGACTAGTTATCTACTTCTCCTTTCAAAAGAGGCCGAGTATATTATCCAACAACAAAAGGGTGAACATGAAATACCCTCCTCTTCCATTATCACACCACCTTACCCTTTTGAGTATCAAGAGTTCAAGCCGGAAGGTGTTGAAGCAAGAAATGATTATTTGACTCTTCTCATGCAAGCAATGCACAAGCAAGCCTTTGAGGATCGGAAAAATGCTTACTTAGCTCAATATCCACCCCTCTTACACTTAGCTAGGCAAGGACTACTTGATCCGTCATGTCCTTTGCCTAGTTGGGCGGATAGAGAAGTCCTATTTCCGTGTGCATCTAGGGTCGTTTCAGGTGATGATGAGGTTGTTGGTAATGATGAATAAGTTGATGATAACATTGTTGAAGAAGTTAGTGAAGAAGGAGAAGAGGATGATGAACAAGATAAAGAAGAAGGTGAAGAAGCAAGTGAAGAGGGAAGTGGCAATGAGACCACTTCTAATGAGGAAAGTGATGATGGTGATGATATGATGGAAGATTAGCAAGCCTTGGAGGCTCCTACCCTCTCATAGTTTGTCTATTTATCTCTTTGTTTTAATTATTTTCTTGATCATTGTTGGAGTAGTCCTAGCACCATAGAGGACTAACACCTCGGTACCATTGAGGTGTGTTCTCATTTTATTGTTCCCACTTTCAAAATCCAAAATGACAAATTAGTTTCATGCATTGCATAGTGTGTGCATGAACTACACCCATCCTTGGACATTAGCAATAGTGTCTAACTCGGTTTGGGGAAGTTAATGCATACACAACGGGAGGTAATCTAAATTATCCTCTCCGTCATAACAAAAACTATGCATCATGTAGTGTAGACTAGTGTAGATTGCATTTAGTGTAGAAATCATGCATCATCTTTGCATAATTTCCCATCATTTTGGCCATTGAGGACAATGCCCATATTGGTGTGGGGATGGGGAATTCTAACTTAACTCTTATTCAAAAATCCAAAAAATTGAAAATTTTTGAAAAACCATAAAAATTTGAAAATTGAAAAAACTAACAACAAGTTCATTTCCTTTGTAGTATAGTCATGTATATATTATTGTATATATTGTGTTTGTTCTATCCTTGTTCACATTGATTGACTACGCCACATCTGAGACACGAGGATATTGAAGACCGCATGGTATGATCTTTCCAATCTCCTTTTTCCTCTTTATGTTAATGACTACGTGGCTTTATTTTGTTTGATGCGGTATAACAATGTGAACTTAGGACTTGCATTTAGTTTATATGTCATATTAGTTGATAGAATCACTTGCATTAGGATGTTTATATTAGTTGCATCATAGCATGTAGTTGCATTTAGATAAAAGTTTTGAAAATGCCTAATTAGGAACTTTGACAAGAGCAACTAAGCCATTATAAATACTTGTTCAACTTAAGACTTTGCCTACTAGAATGGTTGTAAAACACCCTAGATAGTGTCATACTAGTGTCTTTTGACCCATGACCCAAAGCCTAGTCAAGGGTTTGCATGTGAGTCACCTATCCAACCCCGTGATGCGATGTGGACTTGGTTAACTTGTCTAGGTGACCTTTATTGACCTTGTGGTAAGGCAACCCAAAAATACTTTCTATCAATAAATTTGAAGTGCTCATTTCAAGAATTTTGTTATGTGGAAGTAATTTAATGCCAAGGAAACCTCAAATGCTATGAAATGTTGAAATGTTGAGAAATTTAATTGTTTTGATGGAGGCGTACCACTTCGATGTGCTTTGGTGCGGGATCCATTGAATTGGGCCCCCACACGGTTGTGAATTCGGCCGCCCCGAGACAGAGTGACTATCACCCTGAAAAGCTATTGTCTAGAGGTTAACCGGTTGCCTAATAAGCGATTGGCGAAAGCAAAGGACACTAGCCCGGAAGGGACAAACTGTAACACCCCCATTTATTTAGGAGCCTTTAGCTAGACATTCCCTAATAAATAGGACTGTTACCATCTCGGTTTCCCGAGGTAGTGAATAACAAAGTCCAACTCACCAAAGTACTTTAAATTAAAACTTTAACGATTACATGTTTATTACAACTTAATCAACTTAAAATTAATATAAAAATAAATACAACTCGCAGCGGAAATTGAATAAGTGATATAACTACATTTGTGATCTAGACTCCCGCAGGTCCGAAAGCTCACACGCCCAAGCTCCCCATATCCAGCTAACTCAAAACCTGCTATTTATATCTGCTCCCCATTTAACCGGAAATATTAAATGGTTCACCACAGGATGCCATCAATTAAAGCCGGCATCAATTTTATTTTGACACAGAAGCAAACACGTCAACCAATGGTTGAGTAGGAATAACCAACAACAAGTCAAAGTGAAATGATATGATATATAATGCCAAAACAACTGAGCTCATCACCCGAAACACCCATTCATCCCGCCAATCCCTGGCCCGGGGTATTCATCATTCCAACCGAAGTTGAAGTATTCACCATCCCAACCGAAGTTGAGGTATTCATCATCCCAACCGAAGTTGAGGTATTCAATTATAATTATACGTCATGCCAACATAAAATCATCTCAGACACGAGGCTGAGGTATCCAATCCAAACAAATTCCCAATATAAATAATTAAACGATAAACAATCCGACAACATATAATCCACATCCATTAATTCGCCGGAGTCCACAATACTTTTATAATTTCCACAAACCAACAAAGATAAGACGAGTTGAGTAGTTATCCTACCTGGCAAGCAAGCACTCCAATTACGCAATCCAAATAAATAAAGCAAATCCAAATCCGATTATAATTCTTCACAACTTCCGTCGCCTATATAATAATAACAATTACAACAATTATAATTACTAACTTTATTTATTTATTTATTCCTTTTATTTAATTATCCAAATTAATTATTTACTATAATTATTAAAGGTTTATGATAACTAAAACCCGATTTAACTACGAACCCGACTCACCCGAGCTAGTTAAATAATTAAAACCGTCACACTACAAACACACACCACCTTAACATGGTTTATAAACCGTGGCAAACACCCCTCTTAAAAACCCACCAAACCCGACACCACAAGCCACCACAAGCCACCACCCAGCCTTGACACCCCTAGCCTGCAACCCCAAGCATCCAACTCGCCCTTAACCACCAGCTAAACCACCTCCAACAACCCACAAACCTACGCCCTATCACACGACACCAACCGTTACCTCACCTGACACCCCATAAAACCCGTCCCAAAACCACCGCCCAACACCACCTTCATCGCCACCTACAACCACTAATCAACTCACCAATCTACCCTCGACAAAAAACACCAAAAACCACCCCAACCCAGACCTCCTACAACCACTAAAAACCCCCTCGAAACCGCCTGCCCAATACACGAGTCACTCCCCTGTTTTCGCCACCACCGCCACAAACCGCCACCTGCCACCATACCAACACCACCAAAGTGGTCGACTCAACCACCTCAACACAACCCCTCTATACCCAGGTCACGACATAGCCATTTAGGGGTTCAATTACCCATTCCAATCACCCACAACCAACCCGTATAACCCCTCCTGACCAACCACCTTTAGCCGCCCTAAACATCACCCTAGCAAGGTCCAAGTCGGTCAAATATTGTCAGGTCAGAATCTCGAGTCCTATGGTGGTCTATAGAGGTCACACGGTTGTCTTAAAGATGCTTGCATGAAAAAGAATATAAATCGATTTAAGATGAATAATTACCTCGAGTTGATTAATTGTTTTATGTTAATTCCTTCTTCTTCCGTCTCCTAAGGCTCCTTCTTTTAATTTATGAATTATTTCTCAGATTTAAGGTGGTATTTATAGTGTAAGATTTAGAGAATACGAGGCCAATTAGGAAACTATGTAACTTTCCTTATTCTAATTAATATAGGAATTGTCATTATAATTATATCATTATTATTTATCATATACTATTAATCCTACCATCACTATGATTTCCTCATATAATATTTACTAATTTATTATTGCCATAACTTTATTTTTATTATTATAATTATAATTACCTTTATATATTATTATTTCCTTGTTATATTATTATTAATTTCCGATACAAATCCCGACTATACTCATACCAATTAAATAAGTTTCGGCCCATATAATAATAGCACACGGCCCAAAGCACAAATCTTAGCCAAACCCAATTCCCGACTTGAATTACTAATTTATTATTTAATTAACCTCTTACTTGTATTTATTATTAGAAATGTCCTTTAATCACTCATTAAATTACATAAATTATCCTTATAAATTATTATTAAAATACGGAGTATTACAGTCTTCCCCCCTTAAAATGAACTTCGCCCCGAAGTTCGCCAACAACTACCACCACAACATTTATAAACATTCTTACAACTAAGCATCTTTCAACACCATCATCCATTTACGATCATTAGCCATACCAATCGCATCACAAGGTATCACAACAACAATTCATAATATTCGTAGTATCACATTCCTTCCCCCTAAAAATTAACTTCGTCCTCGAAGTTCAGAATATCAAACAAATGGAACAACCAAATCATTATTATAATATAAAACATGAAACACACATTGTAATATAAAACAAATTTTATTTCCAACACAATACCCATTAATGACTAAATGAATAACAAAATCTTTGATTTAGTTCTAAATAGCAAAACCACAACATACAGTATACTCGAACTAACTTTATTTAAACTCAACTACGTCACTTAACTACCGACGAATACGTTGACAAGATAAATAACAATCTATAACAAAATACAGACAATTGTTTAGTCTTTTCTTAATAATGATATCTAACTTAAACATGGATGCAATTATCGTGAACATATATATGGCTTAGGACAACACATTCCGCATATCACTAGACATGTTATTCTACTTCACATAATTGACAACATCAAATATAACGTTCAAGAGATCAAAAACAAAACTTGTTATACATTTTACATGTTATAACTTCTAACAATCTTCAAGGCTAGGAAAACATGTTATCACTCCTAACACAATCATTAATATATAATAGCATAACTACTTATTGAGAACATATACTTTTTAGAAAAATACAGAAAGTTAATAAACCATGAGAAAAAGAATCAAGTCAAAAATTCAAATGATTAATTTATAATGCATTTTACAAGCTACTTGGTCGAAACAGAAATTTTACAGCAACATGTCAGAAACTTAGGTTAACTTGTAAAAATCACCATAAATTGTCAAAATATTTTCTTAAAACGTGGCTTACCAATTTAGAAACATTCATGAGTCTATTAAACAGTGGCGTTGGAATTATAACAATTAATAACGTAGTTTTTAAATGACAAATTTTACAAAAGGATGGCGCGAAAACATCACTGTACAGGAACATTTCGACTACTGTCCACTAAAATATTTATTTCTCCTAAACAATATATTATTTGAACATGAGACCAGCGGCATATGAAAGCTAACTCATAATGCTATTACTCATAAAAATTGCATACGAGAATTTTAAACAGGTAGTAAATGGCAGCTAAAACAATCAAGGGTAAAATTCCGGGAAATCAACTAAAATTACGTTCTTCACAATTTCACACAATTCACAATTCCCTTATACTTCACATGTTAATCACACATGCCAACCTATTTCTTTCATAATCACATGTATATATCATTGCTTAAAACCATATCATATGTCCCCGTAACCACAGTCATCAACGAAGACAATATTCAAACAAGGCAAACAAACGGTTTTTCATTTTAAATTACCCCACACTCTCAAATATTTCTCTCAGGGTTACCGGTTCAAAACTGAAAGGGCCGGAAGTTTGGTTTGAGGGGCCCTACTCACCCCAAGCCTTAAGTGGGCTCCTAACAGTTTCTACCCGGGTTCATTTTATTAGACACATCCTATGATCATTATTGTTCATTGGTTAGGCCTGAGGATCGTTTTGCTCTGATACCACTTTGTAACACCCCCATTTATTTAGGAGCCTTTAGCTAGACATTCCCAAATAAATAGGACTGTTACCATCTCGGTTTCCCGAGGTAGTGAATAACAAAGTCCAACTCACCAAAGTACTTTAAATTAAAACTTTAATGATTACATGTTTATTACAACTTAATCAACTAAAACTTAATATAAAAATAAATACAACTCGCAGCGGAAATTAAATAAGTGATATAACTACATTTGTGATCTAGACTCCTGCAGGTCCGAAAGCTCACACGCCCAAACTCCCCATATCCAGCTAACTCAAAACCTGCTATTTAAATCTGCTCCCCATTTAACCGGAAATATTAAATGGTTCACCACAGGATGCCATCAATTAAAGCAGGCATCAATTTTATTTTGACACAGAAGCAAACACGTCAACCAATGGTTGAGTAGGAATAACCAACAACAAGTCAAAGTGAAATGATATGATATATAATGCCAAAACAACTGAGCTCATCACCCGAAACACCCATTCATCCCGCCAATCCCTGGCCCGGGGTATTCATCATTCCAACCGAAGTTGAAGTATTCACCATCCCAACCGAAGTTGAGGTATTCATCATCCCAACCGAAGTTGAGGTATTCAATTATAATTATACGTCATGCCAACATAAAATCATCTCAGACACGAGGCTGAGGTATCCAATCCAAACAAATTCCCAATATAAATAATTAAACGATAAACAATCCGACAACATATAATCCACATCCATTAATTCGCCGGAGTCCACAATACTTTTATAATTTCCACAAACCAACAAAGATAAGACGAGTTGCGTAGTTATCCTACCTGGCAAGCAAGCACTCCAATTACGCAATCCAAATAAATAAAGCAAATCCAAATCCGATTATAATTCTTCACAACTTCCGTCGCCTATATAATAATAACAATTACAACAATTATAAATACTAACTTTATTTATTTATTTATTCCTTTTATTTAATTATCCAAATTAATTATTTACTATAATTATTAAAGGTTTATGATAACTAAAACCCGATTTAACTACGAACCCGACTCACCCGAGCTAATAAATAATTAAAACCTGTCACACTACAAACACACACCACCTTAACATGGTTTATAAACCGTGGCAAACACCCCTCTTAAAAACCCACCAAACCCGACACCACAAGCCACCACAGCCACCACCCAGCCTTGACACCCCTTGCCTGCATCCCCACGTATCCAACTCGCCCTTAACCACCAGCTAAACCACCTCCAACAACCCACAAACCTACGCCCTATCACACGACACCAACCGTTAACTCACCTGACACCCTATAAAACCCGTCCCAAAACCACCGCCTAACACCACCTTCACCGCCACCTACAACCACTAATCAACTCACCAATCTACCCTCGACAAAAAACACCAAAAACCACCCCAACCCAGACCTCCTACAACCACTAAAAACCCCCTCGAAACCGCCTGCCCAAAACACGAGTCACTCCCCTGTTTTCGCCACCACCGCCACAAACCGCCACCTGCCACCATACCAACACCACCAAAGTGGTCGACTCAACCACCCCAACACAACCCCTCTATACCCAGGTCACGACATAGCCATTTAGGGGTTCAATTACCCATTCCAATCACCCACAACCAACCCGTATAACCCCTCCTGACCAGCCACCTTTAGCCGCCCTAAACACCACCTGAGCAAGGTCCAAGTCGGTCAAATAAGGTCAGGTCAGAATCTCGGCAGTCCAAGGTTGCTCTAGGTCTAAATCTCGAGTCCTATGGTGGTCTATAGAGGTCACACGGTTGTCTTAAAGATGCTTGCATGAAAAAGAATATACATCGATTTAAGATGAATAATTACCTCGAGTTGATTAATTGTTTTATGTTAATTCCTTCTTCTTCCGTCTCCTAAGGCTCCTTCTTTTAATTTATGAATTATTTCTCAGATTTAAGGTGGTATTTATAGTGTAAGATTTAGAGAATACGAGGCCAATTAGGAAACTATGTAACTTTCCTTATTCTAATTAATATAGGAATTGTCATTATAATTATATCATTATTATTTATCATATACTATTAATCCTACCATCACTATGATTTCCTCATATAATATTTACTAATTTATTATTGCCATAACTTTATTTTTATTATTATAATTATAATTACCTTTATATATTATTATTTCCTTGTTATATTATTATTAATTTCCGATACAAATCCCGACTATACTCATACCAATTAAATAAGTTTCGGCCCATATAATAATAGCAGACGGCCCAAAGCACAAATATTAGCCAAACCCAATTCCCGACTTGAATTATTAATTTATTATTTAATTAACGTCTTACTTGTATTTATTATTAGAAATGTCCTTTAATCACTCATTAAATTACATAAATTATCCTTATAAATTATTATTAAAATACGGAGTATTACACAAACCCCATCTTAAATTTTTGAAATGTGAAAGTGAAATGAGGACAATTTTGAATACTAGTCATATCCACCCGTTGTGTATAAAGATTTGAGCATTTCATTCCCAAAAAGCCTTTTTGTCAAGCCACTTGGTCGAGCTTGGGACGATCCATGACCTTTACTTTTGTTGAGAATTCGAGACTTGTCATGTCATATGCTACTAGCATCATAGGGATCATCATTCCACCACCATCCGATCGCTCTTGACGAAAGCATTTGGAAATTGAGGACGAAAGTAGTCTAGTTTAACACCATTTGGAGGTGATTTAGTGCCATCCTCTTAGCCTTAGTAATTTGTTGAACTAGTATTTGTGAAGGATTACATGCTCTTAAATTTGTTCCTCTTTAGTGCCTCTGCCGCTTGATGAGGAAGTGGCTATTCTTTTGTAGATGCATCCATTATATGATTTTGTGTGCTTAATGTTTGGATGTGTCGCCATTTTGGCAAGACCCACCTTGCCTTGCAAGAAGACATCCTACCTCATGGTTGTCTTGTTGTGAGTTGAAGGGGCGGAGTGAGACCCGCAAATTGTCTCATATCGGCTATGTTATTAGGTTAGTTTAAATAATGGTCCTAGTCTTTGTCACCTCTTTACTCGGGACGAGCAAAGGTTCGGTTTGGGGATATTTGATGTGACCATAATTAGCGCATATTTAGCCCCCGAATTAGCCTTGTTCCCATGCTTTTTAGTGCATATTTGGGTCATTTATTATCTTTAGTTCTTTGTTTTGCATATTCTTTGAGATTTTGATCCCTTGGTAGGAAAGTAGTTAGAATCTTGCATTTTCATGGCAAAACGAGACTAAATTGATCGAATCCAATGACCAAGCATCAAGGAGAGACAAGATTAGAAGGCCTTTGTATATATTATAGTAGATGAGCAATGTTGAGAAAGGATCCTTGAGTCCCCAAGGAAATCCCCAAGGAATTTATGAAGAAAAGGGAAGAAAAGAAGAAGAAATCGTGCTGAAGAACAATCCGTGCGGATTGACTACAATCCGGCCGTCCTCCTCCTGCACAATCCGTGCGGATTCATCCAAAGACGGTCGGATTATCACTGCTACAATCCGCCCGGATTCCTCCAAAGCCGCTCGGGTTCCACCGCCAGAATCCGTCCGTCTCGACACTAATCCGCTCGGATTCCTCTACAGCGCAATTTCGTCTTCTCCAAGCTACAAAGAAAGAAGCCCTTCCTTCGAAAAATACCGGCTCCTCCCTGCTCAATCTAAAAAGTATAATTACTAGTTTAGCCCTTAGTTAACCCTAATGCATCCCCCTAATTTCCACTATAAATACCCCATTAGTCTAATTAGGAGAGCATGTTCTTCTTATCTATAATTAGAGTAGTTAATCTTATTCAAATCTCTCTTTAGTATTGTAATCAACAATTAATCAAGTTCTAATACAAGTTTTATTTCCTTAATCTCTCTTTTATTCATCCTTTGTTTTGGGTAATTGAAGATTATTTGGGTTATTATTGGGAGATTGACAACCTCTCAATCAAGCATCAAGTACTTCTTTTATTCTTTGCTTTATTATTGGAATCATTAGTAGGTATAATTCTCTTAATCCCTTTTTAATTATTGTTAATTACTTTCATTTATTCATCATGTTTCGTTTTGTTGGTATGATTGACAACCTTGCTAGCATGATCAACATGATAATGAGCGAGTAGTCTCTTAGCTAGGGTTAATGGGTGATTCGGGGAAACCAACATGGGGAATGATTCATGCTTAAATTAATATGCTTTCATGTTTTATTTGCTTGCTTGTTTTGATCTCAACTCATGCACATGTTATATTTGGTGAAATGCTAAGCCTATGAATCCTTGCATTTACCACCATCTCCTATCTTTTCAATGAGACTTGTAAGACATAAACCAACTCGAGTCTCATTAGAACATGCATGTTGTTGAGTAGGGAAGACTAAGTCGACTTGTAGGTGTTGTACAATCTAATCAATTCGGCTCCGGGACCCAAACTTTCCTAGGATTGTAAGATATAACCCAACTCAATCCATCACAACAATAATTGCTTGCTTATAATTTGAGAACATGTTTGTATGATCAATTCCCATGATTCCCCTATGATCCCATGACACCCTAGTGCTTTTTAATCAATTGTTTACACCCCTTTTATTTCATCTTGCTTGTTTATTTTCATTGCAATTTTAGTTAGTGACCTTCTACACAACCCAATTTGTGACACCCCTAAGACACCACTAGTTTCAATAGAAATCTCATCTCAATTCCCGTCCCTTGGGATCCGACCTTTACTTGCCTCTTTACTAATTGTAGAGATGTTTGTGAAGCTATAAATTGTGTTTTGATTCGGACGTGACCCAACGACCACACCTTTAATTGTGAACACAAAACGGAACCGATCATGCATCCACCTAATTTCCACTATAAATACCCCACTTGTAAATAATCAAAAGGGGGATCTCTCTTAGCTAGAACAAATCCTTTCTTAGATTAGATTAGGAGTAGATTAGAATAGATTATCATTTAATCTTTCCACAAATTACACATTAATCTCTCCTTAATTACTGTTCAAGTTTATTATTCAAGTTTATTATTGGGTAATTGAAAATTATTGGGTTATTATTGGGAGATTGACAACCTTCCATCAATCAACCAAGTTTCTTCTATTATTCTTTGCTCTATTATTTGGATCATCTTAAGTTGGTATAATTCCTTTACTCTTTAATCTTTATTGTTTATTTCCTCATTCTCTTATCATGTTTACACTTGTTGTGATGATTGACACCATTAATGACATGTTTACCATAATAATAAGTGAGTAGTCTCTTAGCTAGGATTAGTGGGTAATTAGGGGAAGCAAAAATGGGAAATAATCATGCTTAATTTAATATGTTTTCATAATTAAATTGCTTGCTTGTTGTGATGTCAACTTTATGCACATGTTATGTTTTATGAAATGATAAGCCTATGAATCCTTGCATTTACAACCATCTCTTATCTACTCAACTTGACTTGTAAGATATAAACCAACTCGAGTCTTGTTAGACCATGCATAGAAGTTGAATAGGAGGAAAGTAAGTCGACTTGTAGGTGTTGTACAATCTAATCGATTCGGCTCCGGGACCCAACTCTTCCTATGAACCGTAAGACATAAACCAACTCGGTTTCTCCACAACATTAATTGGTTGCAACTTTGTAAACATGTTTGTATGATCAACACCATGAATCCCCTATGACCCCATGATATCCTAGCACTTTTAATCATTTGTTTACATCTTCCCTTTTATTGCTTGTTTTACTTTATTGCTTTTATTAGCCTAGGACACAACTACAAACCCAAACAAATTGTGACACTAGCATAAATTGAGATAGATAGACTTAGAACCCAAAGCACACCGTCCCATGGATCGACCTCGACTTACCGCTAACTAGTTGTTTGTTGAGTATTATAAATGTGTTTGATTGGATGTGACCCGACGACATCACCCATCAGCACTCGTACACGATCAAGCAAGGCTAGATACATGATCGGAAATACATAAGATTAACTAAAGATTCTTGCAAAACAGCAACGCGTGTCGATTCCAAAATTGAATTCGGATATCGGCACTGGTTAATATATTCAATTCACATCGTATTATTACTACACAAGTACGACATATCAGTCTGACAAATACATTACCTCATTCAACTTGTTATTTTCATACTATGACAATTATTACGCAACCTTTAACACGTTTTCTTTACCGCTAATCACACTATCGTGACCTCAACAAGATGATTCCTAAACATGCATTTGTAACTTTGATATTATAACTATTAATCACATCACTCTAGGCATTCACCTATCATTTAACTTTCGTTGATCATCCAAGTTTACTAATGACTAACTTATCACAACAACCGACAAAGAACTTTCTCAACCCAATTATGCCATATTGCGGAAGCATTCAATCGTTCATCTATCGAATATGCTCCACTACCATCTTGGTGACCACTACAACAATTTACAACTTGCCAATCATCACCATTACTACTACATACAAGACTCACAAGCTTATATATCAATTACTAATACCATTTATTTAGAACAAACACTACTATCACCACATGCCACACACACTAGCGCATATTGCAAACCATTCATCATCTCTATTCAACCACAAGTTTTGACAATTCTCACCACACAGATGCTAGCATTACCATAAATTTATCACACACTTTTCTATCGTAACCATACACTATATAAGGCACATAATTCCTGACTCACTACTCCCCTAACCAGTGACTGGCTTAAGCATAATGGGGCCATGATTTTGAAATGAGGGCACCTACTCACCCAAAATCTAGCATCAGCTGGGGCTCCCAATATATATACACCAGGTTCATTTTATTAGACTCACTACATTCATTAGGCTCATTTGATACAGGTTCCAAAATTGTCGCTCTGATACCACTTTGTAACACCCCCATATACCAAGGAACCTTAACAAGACCCTCCCTAGCATATAAAGGCGTTACCATCTCGGTTGCCCGAGGAAACCAATCATCAAAAGTCGATAAGATAACATTTATAATTTGTTACAAGTGAATAGACCAAAACTACTGATACAAAAGATACAACTCAACAACACTATGTAGACTACTCCTGTCAAGACTCGTGAAAGACTCATCTCGCCAAGACTCCAGCTATCATCCAAGACATCAATTGCTAATATTGACTGCTCACCTTAAGGGATCACGGCAGATACAATAGAAGCAAACAAGAAAACAACCACACAAGGTCAGTAACTGCGGACAATATAAGAACAACAGCCAAGTCACTGCAGACACAACAGAACACACACACACACACACACAAGTCACAACACTCCAATTAATCACCGTCACCGACTGTCCACTTGACCAACCCTGCCAGTGGGGGACCACAGCCGTACCCACCAAATCCCCGCTCATCATACAGAGCGATAAACCAATGACCATTAATGTGCACATCTCCTCCTGTGGCGAGTTCCACAGAGGGCGAATCAAGGGCGTGAAGCCACTCCTGCAAGTGACTTCACTCAGCCAGGGACGCGCCCCGAATCTTACAGACAACCAAACCCGATCAATGTATTACAACAACGATAGACACAACAGCAACATTACCAACCAACTGTCACAAACCGACAACTATAAAGATACCACAACAATCAACCACATCACAAGACACTCTAGACAACCAACAGTACTGAGTAGGCGAACCTACCTTTAGTCAACCGCAACGATTCCTTGTTCAATCACATGACATCAACCAAGCAAGAAACTCCCCTATACAAACAGTACAAAAACCTATTACTATCACAAGAACCCTAAAGGAAACAACAACAACAATGATGATGATGATGATGACATACCTACGTATAGCTATCCGGCGTCAAGACCGCTACACGACTCAAGCAATCTACGCGCATGGCATAAGAATCGTCAAAGGCTCCGGAAGGGATTATGGTGAAGGGAATGAGGGAAGGCGACATCTAGGTTTGGAGGAAGGAGGCAGAAATGATTTGAGATTCTATCAAAACACAATTTTAAACCCTCGCTGTAAAGACGTTACTCGATCGAGTAACTAACTTACTCGATCGAGTGACCTCTACTCGATCGAGTACTCAAGCTACTCGATCGATTTGCCTCGACTAGATCGAGTACCACTCATCCAAAGCTTATCATGACACAAGACATCTGCTGTAAGATTTCCCAAAGACTACAACAGGCCCCTAAGGTCGGTCAACGTCAGTCAATGGGTCCCTAAAAGGACGGGTATTACAATAAACCCCTAATAGACTCATCTAATCATATTATAAATTACCCATAATTCATATACTAGTGGATCTAGTTGCATGCAAGATGAAATAATGAAATAAGAAGAAAAACAATGTTCCTTACATTGTGATGGATCGAATTTTAGGCACAAGTAAGGTCTCCTACCTTCACTTGTTATTGAGCTTAGAACATTAGGATGATCGTACATGAACTCAAACTTTCAAATTAGAAATTCTCCTCTTGATTGCACCCAAGACATATTCCCCTCAATACTAATATATTAATACACTAGATTAATATACTTGTTTTCCTCAATGATTCTTAAATTATTTGTATTACTACACTAGTAATAATATGTTGTGATATTAGAATTTAGTTGAACAATTTATAATATCTAAAAACAAGTTTTTAGAGAGAATAAGAGAGTTTTTGAATGACCAATACTCAAAAATATTAGAATGAAAAATAAGAGCAAAAGATGCTCTTATTAAGCTTGAAAGGCCGGGTGAGAGGAGAGGAAAAGGGCCAATGCATGGCCTTTGTCCTATCCATAAATTGTAGAGTAAAGGCTAGTTAGGGTAGGTTAATTATTATGTTTATTTTACCATTAAAATAAACATCCACTAACTCCATCAACCCTATAATTTTAGGCCCCTATAAAATAGACATCCATTTTATGTTTGTCAATTGTAACATTGTCATACAATATGTCACATGTTGTATGTAACATGTTCTTAATCAATTTAATGCATATTTAACAATTAAATATCATTATATAAATTAATTAAATTACAAATAACAAATAATAATTTTACTAGTAATACATAATTACTTGTGTATAAAATTGGTCAAGTTAATATAATTCACAATATTTTGTAATTATTATAAACTATTCAATCTCATATCAATTGTTTCATAAACAATAATTAATTTTACTAATAAAATCTTTTAATTATTAAAATGAATCTTATTTAATCAAATTACAATAGAATACTTATTCTCACTCACAAAACAAATTGTTCAATTTTAAGGAATTAATTAACTAGTATCAATATACAATCAATTAACTTATCTATTAAGGGAATTGACCTATAGGTGTTACCTTAAGGGATCAACTGATCAGCACCGTCAAACGACAGTAATATCGAAATCTAGTTAGCCAATCATTACCGATTAATGTTGATCAGTTGACTATATATTCAATCATTCCTTACGTATTCTTATTATGAGATTTAAACATGTGATCACACTATTGTTTAGGACACATACTCCAACAAAATGTTCTTCAAATGTCAAATACCACAAGAAATTGGGGGGGAAAATCAAAAGAAAACTACCATTGTGAAACTCAAAGCATATGATCCCTTTTATCCATTGATCTCATTTTTGTTGCATGGTGGAAAGGGGATGACCCTTCTTCTTGTCTAGGCAAGAGGGAGAATTCCGCGATCCTACAGTGTTTCTAACACCATAAGAAGTCTACTCTTGACGAAAGCCTTTAGCGATTGTGGACAAAGGTACCCTAGTATGACACAACTTGGAGGTGACTTTTTTGTATCCTCCTAGGCTTAGTAACTTGAAGAAACCATATCTATATTGGAGTGTGTACCCTTAGACTTCTTCCCCCTTATAGGATTTCTGCCACTTAGATGAGGAAAGTGGCTATTCTTTTGCAGATGCATCCATTACTTATTTTGTGTGCTTAATGTATGGATGTATCGGCATATTGGCAAGCCCCACCTTGCCTTGCAAGAAGGTAGCTTACCTCATGGATGTCGTGTTGTGAGTTGAAGGGGCGGAGTGAGACCCGCTAATTGTCTCACATCGGCTATATTATTAGATTAGTATATATAAAGGTCATAATTTTAGTCACCTCTTTACTCGGGACGAGCAAAGGTTCGGATTGGGGATGTGATGGGTAAGACTGTCGCCGAGTCTCCCAATCAAACACATTTATAATTATCAACAAAAAACTAGTTAGTGGTTAAGTCGAGGTCGATCCATGGGACGGTGTGCTTGTAACACCCCGTATTTTATTAAGTTGGATAAAATTCTTTTAATTGCTATTTTGAATTTACTTACATCATTTAACGATTTATATATATATGCTTAGCTAATTAATTAATTTCATCATAATTCGATACGTTAATTTTAATAATCATTAATAAGTTTATTTAAAGTTAGTTCGAGTTTATTGAAGTTAGTTCGAGTTTATTTATTTAATAATTTCCGTTTCTTTACGAGTCCTTATGGAAGTTGTTTTAAGTGAACCCGAGATGGCTTTTGGGAACAAAACCGTCCAATTAGCTATTTTGAGCTTATTTCACTAAATTAGCAATTTTTATTAATATCCGTTAGTTTCGTAAAAATCGTTAATAACTCCGATTCGAATCGAATTCCTATTATTTCCGTTAGCTGGCTGAGTTTATTTTATTTTCACTCATTAAATTTATTTAATATTGATTCCGTTTTATTACTGAAACTTTTACTAAAACCGATTTTTATTAACTCGAGACGGTTTTAAAAACGAGCGAAATTACTTAACGATGAAGAAAGATACGTATAATAAATAGCAGGCTAGCAGGCTGCTGTCTCATTTCACAAACTCACGTCTCATTTCTTCTTCTTCAATCTTTTTTTTTTCTTCTTCTGGCGAGTCTTTTTCCCTTTTCAAAATTTGATCTGTTAATCGACGTCGGTGCTTCGTTCCTTATCCGTTTTCAACTATTTTTGTTCCATAGCGCTCCTCTCGTCGTTCTCGTCATTCCGATGTAAGTAAAATTCATTTTCGTTATGTATTTTTACAAACCCATTTATATTTTCAGCTTTATTTATTATAAGACGGTTGTATGTACTAAAATAGACGGGCTGGTAGAAGATTTGTTAGTCATAAATGATTAGTTCAATCGGAAAAAGGTAACAATGATAGGTTACTCGATATTACTTGTAAAATAGGTTTATTTCGAATGATGGTTAGTCTGTTTTATAATTGAGACGATGTATAATTATATATAGGGATCATTATGGATGTTAATTAGTCAGTTGTATAGTTAAGACGGTGTATACTGATATGTGGAGATGATTGAGAAGGTGTATACTGACCTGTAGGGATCATTTGGGATGCTAGCTAGTAAGTGGTATATTTAAGACGGTGTATGCTGATATGTATGGATTGTTTTGGAATGGCCTTGGACGAGTATTTGGGACTGTTTTAAGGTGGGAAGTGAACTGTTTTGAGTCAGTTTTGCAGGTACGTTGGGACAGTTTTGGGACGGATAAGATAGTACCTCTCAGGACTGTTTTTAGGGCGCAAGAGTGACTGATGTTGGACGGTTTCCTGTGTATTTTTTTGGGACCGCTATAATGTGTTGAGTAGGCTGTTTCGTGGGGTGATGAGGGACTATTTTAGGGCTGTTTTGAGGTCACTTTGTGCAGGTTTTTCAGAGTTGTTCATGGACTGTGGTGGGGTTGTTTTGATATGTTCTGTTGCAAGGTTTTGGGACTAATTTAACGTGTTTGAGTGGGCTGATTTTAGAACAGTCAAGCATGGGTTTTAGTGGCTGAGATGGGTAGTTGTTTAGGTGGAGTGTTGGTGACAGTTGCGGCTTGGCTGTAGCTTAGATGTGGCCTAGTTGTGGCCTGGCTGTAGCTTAGCCGTAGCCTGGCCGTGGCCTAGGCAGTGGCCTAGCTAAGTCACGAGTTTGAGTCCATGTGTAGTGGGTGGTTAGGCCGAGTTTGAGGTTGTCATAATAACTTGTGGGCCGTGTCTATAAATTGTTTTGACGCTAGTTTGGTTTATTTAAAATATAATTAAATAACCATCTCTTATTTTATATAACGATAATTCGTTAATATCGTCCTTTCACATAATTATTTTAGGTGACTCATATGTGGTTGAAGATGAAGAGTAATTTTTGGTTTTAGAAGCTTTCTCAAGTTATTACTCGTCTCTTTGCTAGCTTAAGGTCACTATTCCGAGTTACTCGACGAATTAATGTCACATTAGTAGTTAATATTGTGCTTGTTGTTTGTTAAGTGTTTAGGTGATTGATAATGTGTTACTTTCGTTTTTCACATGATAGAAATTGGAAATAGCATGAGAATAATATTGTGATAAATTTTGTAATTTGGGCCAAAGTAGGCCAAGACTCTGAGCTGGGCCAGATTGACCGAACGAGTTTGGTCAAACTAGGTTTAAACCGGTCAGCCTCGATTTGACCGATGACCCGTCGCGGGACTCGGGTCGAGGGTTTGTCTTTGAGGTGAGATTAGTTGTTATTGGAGGTTTTATGTTATGCCTTGATATTTGTAATTATCATTTCACATGTTGGTTGTTGGATGCTTTGGATGCCTTATGCTTAGTCTTGTTGCCTCTTTGCCATTTTAGCTTGTTCTCATGAATTATGAGATTAACGGTTAGCTAGAATTTGGATTATTATTGATATTGGAGATATTGTTGGATTGTCAGCTAAATATGCTCTTGCGTAACCTTTCATATGCTAGGGTGTGTATGATCATTTGAGTGTGCAAGTTTGGACTCTTTGCCTCTCTTATGGTTAATTGGGTGTCCTACTTGTCTTGTGTGGTGTGGGCTAAAATATTCAAGCTGGGACCTAGATTGGTTTTATTTAGGTCCTAGGTGAGTATTTCGGCCTTCATCATAGATAGGTCTTTATAGTCTTTGACGATTGTATGTTCACTGCTTAATAGCCTTTGTGTTCTTGACTTGGTGGGTTTATATCCAAGTTGGGGCATGACCTCGTTACTTATTTTGAGAGTAAGTGGTCAGCTTAAGTACTAACCAACCCTTTGGTGGACTCCTTAGGGTACTCATGTGGTTTTATCATGAGTCTTGGGTGCGGTGCTGTGTATCCGCATGTCTAGGTCTGCGCAGATTTAGGACTAGGGTTGTGTTGTGTCTTGGCCGTGTTTTGATAGAACCTCTGAGCCAAGATACCGGTTCGATTACCTTCCCTACCTCATGGTATAGACTCGAGTTACAGAGTGACTATTGACCGTGCTAAGAACTTATGCCTGTCTTTGATATATTGCCCTTTCTTGTTTGATGATTCTATGAATCATAGAAGGTGAGATGCAAGCCGGCTATGGTTGATAGAGTTTGGATTCCTGAATGTTATGTGATTCACATGATAGTGTAGTATGAGTCGGTCTAGTATTCGCATGCTAGGACTATGTGTTGTTATATTGTTGTTCACATGATAAGCACGATTGTCTAGCATCTATATGCTAAGGCTATGTGTTATTCATATTCATATTCTTATGTTTACATGTTATATTAATTATGACATTTCGTGGCTGGGAGAACTCGGAGTTACTCCCCACTGACTGTGGCTTTTGTATTTGTATAAAATGCGAATGACAGGTAGGTGATGCATATATGGGGTACATGGACGAGCTAGCGAGCAAAGTAACCTTGGGACCTAGATTGACTTTATTATATTGTGACCCTTAAATACTTTTTATGTCATATACTTTTTTTGGGACATATGTCTCCCTTTCTCATATTTGGGTTGTATAATTTTGTTTCGCGACTTTAGCGATGTTTCATTCATGAGATTTATTTTGGACCTTGCATGTTTGACACCTTCCCTTTTGGATATCTTTATAACAGGTTCAGGTTTTAAAAATTACAGGTTTTTACCCAAATGAACCTATTACAAACATATCCATGCAGTTTTATTCTAGCATGAATCAATCCCCATGTTGGTTTCCCATAATTACCCATTAACCCTAGCTAAGGAAACTACTCACTCATTATCAAGTTCACCATGCTAATAAGGTTGTCAATCATATTAACAAAGCAAAACATGATGGATAAATGAAAGTGATTAACAATAATTTAAACAAGGGTAAAGAGATTATACCTATGAAGATGATTCAAAATAATAAAGCAAAGAATAAAAGAAGAGAACTTGATTGATTGATGAAGAGTTGTCAATTCTCCAATAATAACCCAATAATCTTCAATTACCCAATAAACTTGAATTACCCAATAATAAACTTGAACAATAATTAAGGAAAGATTAATGTGGAATTTTGTTGAATGATTAAGATTAATCTATTCTAATCTACTCCTAATCTAATCTAAGAGGATTTCTTTCTAGCTAAGAGAGCTTCTCCCCATCCTCACTGCAAAATGGGGTATTTATAGTAGTAATTAGGTACAAAAATTAGGGTTACTTAGGCCTTAAATGACTATTCAGACCCTTAAGAAAAGTTGAGGAAGTGCTTCTCTCCAAGGAGATGCGCATATCCGTTTTGGTAGTCTTCATGGAGTACGCTCATCCCGATCGTCTTGGCAAAGGGACGGTTGGTTCTGGAGAAGAATCCCAGCGGGTTGTGGGTCGGGACGCTCGGATCATCAGGCCTCAAGACGGGCGTCTTCGCATCCGGACGCTCGGATAATAGGAAGGGAAGACGAGTGTCTTGAAGGGGAGACGAGCGTCTTGGGTCTGGGTACGAGCGTCTTGAGTCTCAGGACGCGCGGATTGGCGGACAGCTTGTCTATTTGAGCTCGGATCGTAAAACGGACGTCATTTCCTCATCCGGACTCCTATTGGAGTGATTCAAAAGCCTAGACCACTTGATTTTTTGACGCCGTTTCATCTATCATACTTTCAGAGGCAAAGGAGAAACCCTTGGTTTGGGTTCCGAGCAATTTTTTCATGTAATGGCTTCCTTGGTTTTCCTCCTCTTGCATACCCCTTATTCTTGTGTTGTTGGCTCTCGTTCTTGCCACCTCTTCATACTAGTCCATCCAATATCGTCAAAAATCTTCCAAATATGCACGGAAGAGGGAGAAATTCCGCCTCATTTATCTCCTTTTCTACAAAACATATGAAATGCACTAGAAAAGCAAAGAGGAAGGTTTTGACGGATAAAATGGCCATGAAATGTTATATTAGTATGCAAAATAGGCTCAATTAGGGGACTAAATGTGCGCCAATAATAGTCACATCAAATATCCTGTGGACAGCGGGCCGCCCACGGGGGCGCTTTGGGAACAAGCGTTTGCATTTTTGTATGGAGTCGCCACCAATTTTTATGGGAAATTGGAACCGTTCGAATACCTCGTGTCATGTCTAGACACAAAGTAAAGACATGAACACTAAGCAATCGTTACCCTTAGCATTCTATGTCTAGAATGACTATCGTGGATGCCAATGAACACGGGTGTTCACAGATATCTGGAGTAAGGGGTGAGGGTACGTATTAGGAAGCTCTTTTGATCGAACACCTAATCCCGCCCGCCTCGATAGCGGCCTCTACTAATGATTAGGGAAGTTATTCATACTTGATATATCGTCGGCTATATGCATGCAATGCAACATCCAAGTTTTAATCCTAGCATGTGAAAAATTAGACTAAGTCGGTTAACAACTAATTAGCAAACAATTGGGCCGAAGTAGGATTTAATGCTCAATTACATGTGAAAACATTCAAGCAATAAAAGAAATACAATAATTATAAATTACAATAATGAAAATTACATTAATTACAACGGAATAGGCGATTTATGTCGAAAATACCTTTAAAACGGATAATTTGAGAAAAAGAAATAAAAGAAAGAAATTAAATAAATTAACGAGAAGGAATTAGCGCGATATTACGGATAATAGTTAGTTAAACGTAGACTAATTATACTAAGTCAAGGCAGAAACGGAGTTCAGGGACATAACTCATCCAGGAACAGGCGCAGCAGAGCTGCGTCCCTTGGAATAGGCGCAGTAGACGCTGCGTCTGTTCCTTGGCTCAGTTCTGGCCGTGAAGCCGTAATTGCAAGCCGTTAATGTCAATTAGTGATTTAATGGATCGATTAAATTATTTACTCAGATAAAAGTGATTAATAGGTTATTTAACATATGAATGGGTCACGAAGGCAATAAAATATGAGTGAGACGGATTTGAACGAATTAACATAAGATGGAATAATGACAGAAGTGAAAAATATAAACAAACTAAACAAATTAAATCAATTAATTAAGTTAGATATGATGGATTAATGACGAATATGCGATGAACATGACAAAAGACAGATGCAAACTATATCAAAGACGAATTCCAGAAACTCAATATTGATGAATTGAATCTCTACAACCCGGGATTGAATTTAATGACGAAAACCCGCAAATATGAATTACTTGGGATTTAAGTCGGATTAATGATGAATTATATATGTTAACGAATGATGAATAATAATATACATGTGAATCATATGCTATTATGACGAAGAATTAACAAACAAACGAAACAAAATAAAGAAACTTGACGAATAACAAAGGACGAACGAAGAAGAAAGGAAGCAGGAACTACGGCAGCCTCACGAAGAGGCGCAGCAGGAACTGCGCTCCTTCGAAGAGGCGCAGCAGTTGCTGCGTCCTTTCTCGACGGTTATCTACTGGAAATCCGTAAAAAGAGGTTTTAAAGCATGGTTTTAGAAATCGGTTTTAATGGTATTTTCGACATAAATCTTACAATTGATGGTACAAAAAGTAAAATAGAATAATAAAAGAGAGATTTACACCCTCAGATCTACATGTTGACGAAACGAGAAGGACTAAGATATCGATTAGCGATGCTCGACGCGAATGCAAAGAAAGTGCCCTCGTAAGAGGAAAACGATTAATTAATTAAGTTGATTGATGTGTAGTTGGTCAAATTGGTCGGTCATGCAAACGGGGAGGCTGGTACTCAGAAGGATCCGAGCTTACGTGGTCGAAAGTTCAAGCACGTAGACGCCAAAAAGTAAGAACAAAGTCTAGAATGCAAAGGGAGAAGAGAAGGGCGGACACTCGCGTGAGAAATATGAGGAGCGAAGGCTCTTATTTATACTAATCACGTGAAGGAATTAGTGTGGGGTAATATCCGTATAAAACCCTTAAATTATAGGACTATAACGTAAATTTAATATGCGATTTATGGTCATAAAAGAAAACAACAACGAAACGATAAAGCATTAGAAATAACCTTCGGTCCTAGTGCAATTCGGCAATGATAGAGATCAAAGTAGATCTCCTCCTAATTGTTGCACCCAAGATCGTCTGAGAATATGCCCTTGTGCTAGAAATGTATTCTCTAATTGCCTTGCAATATTGAGAGAATTTGTTGTGAGTTTCTTTAGATGTGAGATCTAAAGTTTTGAGAGAAAATGTTTCTCAAAACCCTAATTTTTGTTGCAAAATGAATTAGGTCACAAAAGGAGAGAAGGCTCTCCTTTTGTTCTCATGGTTCGTCCAACCGTGAGCTTCCAAGGGGAAGTGGGCTTCCACTTCCTCTTAATTTTAACTCGTGGTCTGGTTCGTAAAATGCTAAATGTATATGATGCGGTTTTATTATAAATCGTCATCGGTTATCGGTTATTAAAACATCAACTAATAACTCGGATTAGTTGAAATATTAATACATGTCCGACAAAGACAATATTGTATAATTAATTCAATATACATTAATTAAATATAACCGTTTGTATTTAATTTACGAATTAACTGCTTAATTCGCCTTAGCCAATATTATTTAATCCGTATTAAATAAAATATCTCAACATCGCGTTTTGACTAATTATTAGTCAATAACTCCGACTAACTATTTAGTCAATTTTGGCATCAACATGACTGTATTTTCATACCGTCACATCTCTCAAACGTATCCTATAGGTGTGACTTTTAGGGACCAGTTGATCACCGCCATCTGTATGACAATAACGTCAAACTTATCTAGCAAGCCAACCGTTATTGATAAACGTGGATCAACTGATTATAATACAAAAGTATACCCTTTGATCCTTTTAGAGATTTATAAGTCCTTGCACTAACTGTAAAGGACACCAGCCCCAACAAGCTCCCACTTGTCATGTCTCATCGGTAAGATGACTCGTATTTCCTTCAAAGGTTTTGGAATGCGCGCTGCTGACCTATTAGGACTCATACACACGGATGTATGTGGACCTATGTCAATCACCGCACGAGAAGGCTATAGGTATTTCATCACTTTCACGGACGATTTAAGTAGATATGGCTATGTCTACTTAATGAAGCACAAAAGTGAATCCTTTGAGAAATTCAAAGAATACCAGAATAGGGTACAGAACCTACTGGGTAGAAAGATTAAAACATTACGTTCAGATCGTGGTGGCGAGTATCTTTCTCACGAGTTTGATCAACATCTTAATGACTGTGGGATTGCCTTACAGTTAACTCCACCTGGAACACCTCAGCTGAATGGTGTGTCCGAACGGAGAAATCGAACACTACTTGATATGGTTCGATCCATGATGAGTCACACCGTGTTGCCTGACTCATTATGGGGTTATGCTCTTTTGTCAGCCGCTCTAATACTTAACAAGAAGTCCGTCTAAATCTGTTGACAAGACTCCATATGAACTATGGAAGGGAACGGTCCCTAACTTGTCCTTTATACGGGTTTGGGGCTGCGAGGCTTATGTCAAGTGGAGACACGAGGATAAGCTTGGCCCGCGATCGGTCAAGACATACTTTATAGGTTATCCTAAAGGAACGCTTGGTCATTACTTTTATTCGCCAACCGAACAACGTGTTTTTGTTGCGGCTAGTGCGACATTCTTAGAGAAGGAATTTCTCGAGAATGCAAAGAGTGATAGAACCTTCGAATCGGGAGATTCCAGAACCAAGTACCGAGCAACCATTGGAGGAACCAATTCCTTCAATCCCGGCTGCGGTTAATATTCCTGAGGAACCTAGGAGGTCGGGAAGAGTCTCTATTCCTCCGGACAGATTCATTGGTATGGTCGAGGAACATGACATAGATGACATTCTACTCTTAACGAGTAGTGAACCCGCAACCTATAAAGGTGCCATGACTAGTTCTGACTCAAAGCTATGGCTTGAGGCCATGCAATCCGAAATGGACTCCATGTATGAGAACAACGTGTGGGATCTTGTTGACTTACCTGATAAGGTTCGTCCCCTTCAATGCAAATGGCTTTACAAGATAAAGCATTCTGTGGAAGGTCAACAAGACATCTACAAAGCACGACTAGTTGCTAAAGGTTTCACCCAAGTGCCAGGTTTGCACTACGATGAAATTTTTGCACCCGTAGTCATGCTGCGTTCCATTCGGATTATCTTAGCGATTGCCGCTTTTCATGACTATGAAATTTGGCAGATGGATGTGAAAACCGCCTTCTTAAACGGCTTTTTGGAGGAAGAGTTGTACATGGTACAACCCGAAGGTTTCATCGATCCACAACATCCTAAGAAAGTGTGCAAGCTTAAGCGTTCCATTTACGGACTTAAGCAAGCATCTCGGAGTTGGAATCATCGCTTCGACCAAGTGATAAAAGAGAATGGATTTACTCGATCGGTCGAGGAACCATGTCTATATATCAAGTCGAGTGGGAGCAAGATTGTCTTCCTAATATTGTATGTTGACGACATACTCCTGATTGGGAATGACATACCTCTCTTAACTTCGGTGAAAGTATGGTTGAAGAACCATTTCCAGATGAAAGATCTAGGTGAGGCACAAAGAATTTTGGGCATCCGTATCTATCGAGATAGATCACGTCGGATGTTATCTCTCAGTCAGGAGTCTTATATAGACAAGATACTAGAGAGATTCAGCATGACTAACTCCAAGAAGGGGTTTCTTCCTATGGCTCCAGGGGTGCATTTGAGCAAGTCTCAGGCACCAGAGATACCGGAAGAGAAAGAGCGCATGACACGGATCCCTTATGCCTCGGCTATAGGATCAATCATGTATGCCATGATATGCACACGTCCGGACGTAGCATATGCATTGAGTATGACAAGTCGATTCCAACAGCATCCAGGTGAATCACATTGGATGGCTGTCAAGAACATTCTTAAGTACCTACGGAGGACTAAAGATTGGGCATTGACTTATGGAGGCGATCAAAAGCTAAGCGCAACCGGTTACGCAGATGCTAGCTTCCAAACGGATCGCGATGACTCGAAATCTCAGTCTAGATTCGTTTTTACTCTTAATGGCGCTGCGATCAAACCGAAGAGTTCCAAACAAAGTGTTACAAAGAGATTCTACGACGAGTCCGAGTACTATGCCGCATCTGAAGCTGCAAAGGAAGCGATATGGATGCGTCAATTCTTACAAGGACTATCTGTAGTGCCTAGTTCGAATGACCCGATCACCATCTATTGCGACAATAGAGGTGCCATCTTCCAGGCTAAGGAGCCAAAGTCTAGCAACAAATCTAGGCATGTACAACGGAAAGCTCATCTAATCCGAGATTACGTGGAGCAAAAGGAAGTAGTGATAGAAAAGATTGCTACAGATGATAATATAGCAGATCCTCTCACTAAACCATTACGACAAGATAAGCATGAAGGGCACGTTAATTCCATGGGACTTAAACGTGTTCCTGAGTTCTAGTACTCTTTTATGGATTAGATTCATTTTCTTTTGTACTCTATACGACATCATCGTTTTGATATTTATATATTTTGTTTTTCATGTGGATTTGTACGACAATTTTGAACACCACAAAGTGAACTGAACAAACATCATATTTTTAGTCCTTAATTGCCCACATGGGCTGATAACTCTGGCAATTATTTTGTGACGTTGGTTGATGGTGGGTTCAACGAGCCATAAGTCAAACGGTTGACTGACCAATCACAGAGGCGAGTTATACGGATATCTCGTAGGACACAATTGTGACATCGACGTGGAGTCCTAAATGTTTTATAACATTCGGTGCCAGGTCGTGGATAGGACCTCCATGGTGATCCTAAGAGTCGATTCTTTTAACTATCGACTGTCTCTTGAGACTAAGGCAGATTTTGGGTGACTTTGGTTTCTTTCTCACGGTCATCCGTAATAGGGGGCCAAGTAGATTTTTTCTGGGTCATTTCATGTTGTGCTTAGATCGGAAGGAGTCGAGTTGAAGGAAATATTCAGCCTTTATCGTACTCGATATTTCTCGGGGCCACTCGAGGAGTCAGAATCGAAATGCATGGCCATGCTCGGATACGGATTCGTTTTATCAGTTAAGTTACTCTCTAGTCGGGGAAACCACTCTTGATACAGATCGATTGTAAAATACGACCTTTGCGGATCCGGATCTGCAAATTGTTTTACATTGAGTGGGAGAAATTTTTAAATGAATATGAGAATCGGTTATCGCACATACACTTGTACGGACAAGTGGGAGTTTGTTGGAGCTTGTGTCCTCCAGTGAGTGCGGATAACGTCATTGCACGTACACTTGTACGGACACCAGCCCCAACAATTAGGGTTTCGGAGACTCTTTGGAAGTGAATCTCGGAAAGATATGAAAAAGATACGAGAAACATACAGAAAAGGGCCTGGGAAGAGGCGCAGCAGCCACTGCGTCTCTTGGAAGAGGCGCAGCACCTGCTACGTCTGTTCCCAAGGGGTTTCCTCCTGCAGAAGAAAGATCTCCGTGTTTGAGTTATGGTAGGACGGAAATAATTCGGTTTTCCTTAATATCTTATGTGAATATTACGGGTAATTGCTTACTAAAAGATAAAATTTATGAAATATGGAATAGAAATATCCGGAACATTCCAGAACATTCTGACTCGGGATTTAACGGTTATCAGAAAATGGAGACGGTTTTAGGCCCGGACTCCGAATGTACTCTAATTACTGTCAAAACGACCGTATCGGGACGTAGATGACAACTAAGAGGTAGACATTAATATTTGAGCAATCACTTGACGATAATCTTACGAACTTTCACAAATCGTTCCGCGTATCAAACATGCGGCCCAATCATCACCGGGTGGTTTGCGGGAGGTGCAGAAATGAGGTATCTACAGAGCCCCCACTTTGACTGAGGCTTGGACAAGGCGAAAGTCAAAGTATAGCCATCAGGTCAATCGAAGATTACAACCTGACGACTATGGCGACGCGAGGCGGCTCAAGGGGTCTGAGCCAAGGACCTGTCGTCGGGAACATTTTAGAGTCTGTCGACAATCAGGGAGGGTCGTTTAAGTCCATTAGACTACGTAAGGAGGCTCGCCAGCCATAAGAAGAGACCATACCTGAGACTTCTTCTCGAGATGCTTCCGGAGGTGCGTAGGAGCTAAGGTTAAGCGTAGGAGCTAAGGTTAAGCGTAGGAGCTAAGGTTAAGCGTAGGAGCTAAGGTTAAGACCTAAAAGTTAAATAAGGTTTGTGCTAGGGTGTGGGACCCTAAAGGAAAGAATCGGCGGGAAGGAGGCCTAAAGTAAATTCAACCTAAGGGGCAACCAAGGTTTGGGTATAGGAACTCTATAGGTTTGGGAATTTGAAGGCTTATGAACCTACAAGGGATTGGGATCCTGTAGTTAAAAATCCTAATTTCGGGTTTACGAACCTAA
The DNA here is from genome assembly GCF_048544455.1 of Silene latifolia. Lineage (NCBI taxonomy): Eukaryota > Viridiplantae > Streptophyta > Magnoliopsida > Caryophyllales > Caryophyllaceae > Silene > Silene latifolia. Next base: position 94,001,509 of record NC_133533.1, read on the forward strand.
GAAAGAAGGCTTTGGTTTGGGAACTTCTGGATAACGACACCTTTGTCGCACCCCGCGGGGAAACAAGAAATATTGTGAGTGGCAGGACACAGGCGGGAACTGCTGAGGAGAAAACTGCCTGGGTAGTCTTCGAGAAATAACGACGAATTAGCAGGACACAGGCGGGAACTGCTGAGGAAGAAATCTGCTTAGGTAGATGTTAATATTCATGTCTTGAGAGGGACAGTACGTCCGCTTACTCTCGCTGGAGACATAATTGGGAATTAATCTTCTTGTCATGAGAGGGAAAGTGCATCCGTTTACTCTCGCTGGAGATATAATGAAGGTGTGTCGAATTCTGTGAAGGAATAAATGCTCGTTGCGACAAGCAAAGGGTCTTGGAAGGAATAAATAACATGCAACAGTCCGGTGCTGGCTGAGAAAATGCGGGCCGGAACGAAAGAAAATCGCCAAACGGACCAAAAGAATGAAAATAGCATCGGGGAAGAGGCGCACCAAAGATGGCCCCACAAATAACGAATTCATAACGAATTTTTGAAAATCCGTATGAAGGGAACAAAAGGAAGAGGCGCAGCGCCTGCTGCGTCTATTCCCCAAATTGGTTTTTCTGCGTAAAAACGCGAAAATCAGGAGGCTTTGTTTCATTATTATTTCGAAACACAAATCACTCATTTCTCTCTCAAATCGTCACCATTTCCGCCAAGGTTTGATCCAAAATCTTGCATTAATCATGACTAATCGAGGTATGTGTCTCAATCTTGCATTAATCTTCTATATTCGTCCAATTTTGAGCCGAAAAACTTAGGGTTTATGACCCATTTGATCGAAAATTTGGGGCTTTTCCCCCAAACGCATTTGCCTTGTGAAATTGACATTAGAAATGGATAGTAGGTAATATTAGGAACATAACCATGTATTTGTTTCGAATTTTCGTCAAGTTTTGAGCCTTTGAGTGAATTTGAGACGGTTTTACAGCTAAACCGTAAATCGCTTCGAAAATAGCCTTAGGATTGCCCATTTGCGACGAAACTTGATATTTGGGACCCTTGAATGATGGGTAAACTTTCTACCATCTCGGAATTTTGGTTTGTTACGGCTTTTTCAGGACACTTTTCTAGGGCATAATCGCCATTATAGCGAAATGCTGCCGAAATTTCGACTCGAACCCGGAACTAGGCTTCGCATTAGGCTTTGACTTGACCCAAATTATCACATGAGTGATTGGGTAGGTGGGAATATGGCTAAGGATGGCAAGAAAAGAGTGATTTCAGGGCTTCCGAAGGCTCGAAAATCCCTTAACCAAGGCTTGTCGTCACGTGAAGCGGCCTAAATTCACTTCAATGTTGCAGGTGATGAGGCTTCTACCTCTGGGAGAGCTCCCATGGAGATTGAAACTGCTACTGTCGAGGAGGCTTTAGAGCAGGCCTTCTCCGCTGCGGTGATGGCTGCTGGAGACGAGATCCATGAGGAGGAGGTCGTCGAGGAGGAGGAGGCCCCGAGACGGGCCAACGTCGGACGAGGAGGTCGTCAGCTGAGAGGGGCTCCTGCGTGGGCTGAGACTTGGGAGAGTAGGCACCTGGTGTGGGCTGCAGAGGGTCACCTGTCCTACAGGACGGTGAAGAGTTTGGTAAATAGGAATTCACTACTCATTACTCATCCTCTTTCATTCTTTTATTCAAATTTCTTTCAAACTTCATTCAAAACTAAATATAGCTTTGTTTCAAATCAAAATAGGAGGCCGGGAACATCAGATCGTTCTCGGGTTATACGACAGAGATGGAGCACTACGAGCGGCTGTCGGCGGAGGAGAGGGCCATGATCGAGCGTGGAGCGTTCGGTCCTTTGGTGCAGATCTGGAGGGATATCGCGAAGAGGAAGCTGCGGGCTAACCTTAGCCTGGTCCGCGCTTTCTTGGACCGATTCTAGGATACGACTTCCACATTTCACATGCCTTTTGGTGAGGTGGGAGTCACTTTGGAGGACTACGGCATGATTTACAGTGCAGGTGCGGGGACCGAGGAGGTGGTGTGGCCGAGAGACGCCATGAGGGCGGACTCGGGCCGAGGCGAGAGAGATTGATCGGTGGAACTTGTCGCCGAAGGTCACATTCTGATCTTGCGGGTTTGATACCCAGTTCTTACGTTCGAGACTACTTTGCGGGGAAGACCCCGTATTGGTGACGATTGACGGGAGGGAGACGGCTCCTCCTCCTGTCTGGTGAGCGAGGGGCTCGTCTCGTGGCTCGTGGTTTTGTCTTCGATTTACCTCGGAGACAAGGGAGAGAAGCTGTCGACGAAGCTTCTTCCCTTCCTTTCTGACCTGAGTTCCCTATGACGTTGGGACTGGGTCACTGCTAGTTTTGCGGTCCTCATCTGCTTCATGAGGGCCATGGTTCATCCGGAGTTGATGGAGAAGGGGACTTCTCCTGGTGCTGTCAGACCTGGACTACTGCTGGAGGTATGAACCTTCCTTTACACCAAATTAAATTCCTTTTCTTTATCAAACCACGAAAGATCGTCATTGATTATTCTGCTTTACAGGCATAGGTGTACTCCTACTTTCCGAGCCTCGCGCCCAAGAGGACGGAGCCGCTGGAGAGGGCCTATCCCGTGGTGAGGGATTGGGTGATGTGCCGGACGAAGAGAAAGCGTTCTTCTCACAACGTCTACCGGCGGGACGTGAACGCTCTTCAGCTGAGCAGCGTGAGTATCCCATTTATATTCGCTCGTGCTTCTTATATTTGCTTTTAATTGATCGTAGGAATGATCCTTTTTATCTTGTCTCAGTGGGTGCCCCGACCTTGGGCGGAGTACGCTGGAGCGCCTCCTTTCGTGACTGAGGTCCTTTGACCTAGGAGCTCGAGCCGACTGCTGTTGAGGACGTCGATGGGTCCTGTGTGGTACTTGGGCGAGCGCTTGGCTCGTCAGTGCTCGCGGGACGTGTTGACGGTTCCCGTCGATCCTCCCAGGACGATGTTTAGGGAGCCTTCTGAGGCTGAGAGGGAGGCAGACTTGGCTGGTGCCAGTGGCGACGCCCTTCTCCTTCCCGGCAAGGACTACTCGGCGTTCCTTTACGGGAAGTTGGCGTACTGGCCGGTAGTGGTGAGTATCTTTTGTTTTTCCTCTAGATCTGATTTTGAGATTTATGATGAAAGGTCATCGATTAATGAGAACCATTTGTCTTTGTAGGAGGTCGAGGCGGCGGGCATCGAGCCCCCAGAGTACCCCGAGACCCTTGATTACACTGACGCGACCGGGAGGACGACGATCTCCGAGCTGCGTGACTTTGACGTAGCTGTGACGGATGCTGGCCTGGACGACTGGCAGCATCTGATTCGGGGGGTGAGCCTCTAACTTGTATAACCTTTGTGTAAGAACACATTTGATTGAGTTTGTTCAATTGTTGAGAATCTCTTTTTGAAAATGCAGGTTGCGCAGTCTCGGTTTGTGGCGTTGTGGAGGGTGGCCAACCGGCTGCGAGCTACTGTCGCCGAGGCGCTTGTCGGCGGTCGAGGTCGTCAGGTATGAACCTTACGCCTATTTCATCTTTGATTTTCTGACTTTCTAATTTTGCTAGAAACGATTGACATGAGCCAAGTTTTGTTTACAGGGTGACCGCGAGCTGGAGCGAGAGTTGACCCAGTCTCGAGAGGAGACGGCTCGCTTGTTGAGGGAGCTCGAGGTTCGGGACGCCGAGAATGCCGCTCTTGCGGCAAGAGTTGCAGAGTTGGAGGGCGCCCAGCAGTAGTTTTGTGTAGCTTTTGTCGTATTTTGCACATTTGTACATTGATTTTGAACATTTTTTTGGACTTTGTTTGGGGCTCGAGCCCCCAGTTTGTTGTACATTTCCTTCATTTGGTATATATACGATGGCCTGAGTGTCTTTGCTGCTGGATTGTGTTGCTTGTACCTGCAGGTTAGTTTCGAACAGGTTTGGTAGATGACGGTTTACGCCGTCATGCTGCCGAAAATTACATAGAAAACATGCAAAGCATACATTTGTATATACATATGGCCTTAATTAGTGCAAAATGAGAGACTCGAGAGAATGCAAAAAATGCAAAAATTTTGCCGAAAAATGACCGGAGGGTAGGGAGGGTTACCCCCTAAAAAAAAGAAAAAAAGGAAATTTATAAGTTAGAAATGTAGAAATGAAGTGAAGAAATAGAAATTAATATATATATATTGAAATTCGTTAAAATAAACGAATTAAAATAAACGAATTAAAATAAAATTTATTTCCTAAAATGAAATTTATTTCCTAAAATGAAAATGAAATTTATTTCCTAAAAATGAAAATGAAAATGAAAATGTGCAAGAGGTAAAACGGCGAAAATGTCGATGTCGCCTCGAAATGCGTGCTCGCGAAATTAGGAAACTTGAAACATGGTCATCTTCCCGTATTTACTAAAATAATAACCCGTAGGAATAGAAAATTATTTGTCATGGAATTAGGAAATATCCAACGCGGAAAAAACACGGAAGTGAAGCTGAGGAAGAGGCGCAGCATGAGCTGCGTCCCTTGGAAGAGGCGCAGCAGGTGCTGCGCCTGTTCCCAAAGTGTTCTATTCTGACGGAATTTTGGAAACAGCAATTAGTATAAATAGAAACGTCGATGGAGCTTTTATTCACACAAATCTTCCGTCCCTTCTTCGTCTATTTACATAAAATTCTCAAAATAAATTCTTCATCATGAATACTTTGGAGATCCGCTTGAAGGAATGGACCAATGAATTTTCAAATATGGAGAAGCACGATATGGGTTCTTATAATTTTGGATCGTTGTTGAGTTTGAAACTCATCAAGGTTGTGAAACCGTTCTTGGACGCTTGCCTTGACTATTGGGACCCGAACTACCATGTTTTTGCGTTCCCTGGGGGTGATATTTGCCCCTTTCCTGAAGAAATTGCCGCTATTGGTGAATGGGACCCAGAACATTTGCCTGCCATTCCTGCTACTTCTCAAGGGTACAAAAGCAAATTTAGAGATTTGCTCGGATTGACTAGACTTGAGGTGGACCGTCTAGTTACCTCAAAAGGTGTGAGAATGTTGGACTTCATAGATCGATTCATCAACAGGGCCAACCCCACCGTTTCTCATGTTGCTAGGCGGAGGGCATTTGGCTTTTGCTTGTTGCACGTGTATGTCTTCCAAGGGCATGTTGATGAAGACTTGAGAGGTGATCCCCGTCGTCTGGGCCTTGTTGAGCAGATAGAGCTGCGCAGGAGCCCAGCTTACTTATGCTTAGGAGAGATTAATTTGGGCTTGGATAATAGGAAATCCAACCGCGATCTGCCGTTCTTGGGGAGTCCCGTCATTTTGCAAGTAAAAGACACCTTTTTTTTTTTTTTTTTTTTTTTTTTTTTTTTTTTTTTTTTTTTTTTTTCGTTTTTTGTTTTTGTTTTGATGTCTAATACCCACTTTTGGTAGGTTTGGCTTATGGAACGGCTCCGATTGATCGAGCCTCCAGTTCATGCGCTTTCCTATCATGCCCGTTCGATTGCGATGAGGACGAGGTTGTACATGGTGGACTTCACCCGGGTCTGTGATTATTGGAAGAACAAGCTGAAGAGTGATGATGGCCCGTTGATCAGATGGGTCGTGCCGTGGTGGCACCTTAAGTCCGTCACTGGAGTGTCTTCTTTGGATCCCACTAGGTCCGTGCGCATTCCTGGATTGGAGTTTATGGTGTGCATCTTCCCGGAGAGGCTGATGAGACAAGTTGGGCTGAAACAGACGATCCCAAGGCTTGATACCGTCCCGCAGACTGCTGTGGCGCTTACTACAGAGAGCCGAAGAGAATGGGCCAGTAAATGGGCCCAAAGAAACATGTGGTTCTTTAATTTCTCCGCCAATGCTTTATGGGTGTCGGATTCTTATCTGAGATGGCGAAAGGCCACTACTCCGGAAGAGCGCGAGAATTTGAGGAAGCGCGAGCCTGTTGACTACAAGGTGCGCGAGGTAGAGAAAGAGAAAGAGAAGCATCTGACGGAGGGAGAAGAGGAAGCCGGGATTCGAGTCGTTCATCCTTCGAAGAAACCAAAGACTACTCCTGTCGTGGAAATGGTGATTGGCAAGAATGGAAAAGCTAGGCCTCGAGAAAGACCGTTGGTGATTAGGTCTGAAGTGGCGCAAGAGCGTCCGGCTCGAGGTCGTGACAAGAAATATGACAAGAATGACAAGGGCAGGGGGAAGATGGAGGAATAGCCCGAGTCTCTTTATTATTATTTGATTATTATTATTATTGTTGTTGTAATAAAAAGGTGGGATTTTTAGAATCCTAGCCTATTCTATTTTTATTATGTAGCGTACTATTATTATTAGAAAATTAATGAAATAAAAAAGGTTAAGTGGTTATGAAACCGTTGTGATTTTCTATTTATTACTCTTGTCGAATTTCAAATGCAATGCAAATGTCCTTCTATTTACATTTTAGATATAATGGGTTGAATCCCGTGAAGGATTGCCTACGTATTCACTTTAAAAAAGCGAAATCAAACCCTTGCACGTAGTTCGAGTAAATGTAAAAGAATAATTGTTCTAAGCAAGAGCTTGTAATGAACTTAGAAAAGAAGCATGAGCTTTTGCTTACTCTGAAGGTGCGAATTTAGTTTATTTGATGATATGAGGATGACGAATTTGTCAAAATGCAAGAGCATAGTGACATTAGCTTATTTCAGCTTGGCCAGGGGCCGTTTATTTAGTGCCACAAGAGCGACACGTGGGGTTACGCGAGGCGCGTTTTCATTCCTATTCTAGGCATAGTATCGTTTCAGTTGGTCAAGGTTTGTTGGGTTTGAAAACTCATTCCCATCTAAGTCTGTGATTCTAACCGCACCCCCTGGGAGTATGGATTTGACTAGAAATGGTCCGGCGCAATTAGGTTTGAATTTTCCCCGTGGGTCGACAGGTAAAAGAGCTCTAACCAATTTAAGCAGTAAGTCTCCTTCTTTGATGTTTCTTGGCCTAACCCTTTTGTTGAAAGCGCGTTTGATACGTGCTTGATATGTTTGGACATTATGCAAGGCGCGTAGCCTACGTTCATCCAGGAGGATGAGTTCTTCATATCTATCCCTCTTCCAATCGGCTTCCGGGATTTGACTTTCGAGTAAAATACGCAAGGATGGTATTTCTAGCTCGATTGGTTGTACAACTTTCATGCCGTAGGTCAAACAGAATGGAGTAGCCCCAGTGGGCGTCCTGACAGATGTACGATACCCCCATAAAGCAAAGGGTATCTTGCTTGGCCAATCTCTATAGTTGTCAATCATTTTCTTGAGAATCGTGACAACATTCTTGTTTGCCGCCTCTACCGCGCCGTTGGTCTGTGGTCTATAGGGCGAAGAGTGGTGATGCTTAATCTTGTATTTGGCTAGCAAGTGCTCGGTCTCAGCTTGGAAATGTGATCCGTTATCGCTAATGATCTCATGTGGGCAACCATATCGACAGATGATGTTGTTTTGTATGAATTTTGCCACATTTTTAGTCATTGTTAGACCGATTATGAAGCCGCTTCTACCCATTTGGTAAAATAGTCGATTGCTACTAGAATGAAACAGTGACCTCCTGTTCCGGCTGGGGTTATCTTCCCGATTATGTCAATTCCCCATGCAGAAAATGGCCAAGGAGATGTCATTGTATAGAGCAACGAAGGAGGGACATGTTGCACATTCCCGAAAATTTGGCAATTGTGGCAATGTATTACGCATTTGATGCAATCGGATTCCATTGTGGTCCAATAATATCCCAAACGTGTGATTTTCTTTGCCATCATAGGCCCACTTATGTGAGGACCGCATTCTCCCTCGTGGACTTCTTCAATCACCTTTCGTGCCTGTGAATGATCAAGGCAACGTAGGACTACACCAAGAGGTGTTCTTTTGTATAATTCCCCTTGCATGAGAATGTATTGGGAAGCTAGTAGGCGTATAGCACGTTGTCCCCTCTTGTCCATATCTGGTGGATAGGTACCATTAAGCTTAAAATTCAGGATTGCTTGGAACCAAGGTTCCTGCACGATTTCCTCTTCATCGGTGATTTGGTGGACATAAGCCGGCTCTGACCGTCGTTCGATGCACAAAGGCATTTCCACCATGTGATCTGGCATATTGATCAAAGATGCAAGTTTCGCAAGAGCGTCTGCAAATTGATTTTCCTCCCGAGGTAGGTGTAGGTAGGTTACGTGATCAAAGAATTGAGCGACTTGGTCTATTCTAGCCTGGTAAGGTGCGAGGCTTTCGCATCGGATTTTCCAAGATACTGTAACTTGGTTGGTGATCAGTGATAAATCCCCATGTACTCGGAGGTTCTTAATGCCTAAGCTCACTGCCGCTTGTAGTCCAATGAGACAAGCTTCGTATTCTGCAGCGTTGTTTGTCACCTCGAAGTCGAGTTTGACAGCAATTGGTGTATGCTCGCCTTTAGGAGAAATGAGCAACACTCCTGTTCCGAATCCTCTTAAGTTTGATGCTCCATCAAAGTATAGGTCCCAGGAGTCTACATCAGTTTGGAGTATATCCTCGTCTGGAAATGACCAAGTATCTATTGTTTGTGCGTCATCGATAGGATTATCTGCGAAAAATTCGGCGACGGCGCGACCTTTTATAACTTTCAGTGGCACGTATTTGAGGTCGAATTCTGAGAGCATCAGGGTCCATCTTGTTAGACGTCCGTTGAGGACGGGTTTCTCGAAAAGGTATTTGACTGGATCCATTTTGGAGTATATTTTGACGGAGTAGCTAAGCATTTAATGGCGTAGCTTCTTCGTTGCCCACACAAGAGCGAGGCATGTCTGTTCGAGTTGTGAGTATTTGCACTCGTACTCTAAGAACTTCTTACTAAGGTAGTAGATAGCTCTTTCTTCATTTCCGACGGTTTGAGCCAGCATGGCACCCATGGCTGTTTCGGTTACTGTGAGATATAAACCAAGAGGTTGATGTCGTTGTGGTGGCATGAGCACTGGTGGTTTAGCCAATATCTCCTTGATTCGACCGAATGCCTTTTGACAATCATCATCCCATATGGTGTGGTCTGTTTTCTTGAGTTTCTTGAAGATAGGCTTACAAATCATCGTAAGTTTTGATATGAATCGACTTATATACTACACCTTTCCCAGGAATCCTCTGACTTCTTTCTCTGTTTGAGGTTGTGGCATCTCGATCAGAGCTTTGATCTTGGAAGGATCTATTTCTACGCGTCGTTGACTGACGACGTATCCCAGGAGTTTGCCAGATGTTACCCCGAATGTGCATTTCTGAGGATTGAGCCTCATGTTGTACTTTCGTAGTCTTACGAAGAACTTGCGAAGGTTCGCAATATGTCCATCTCTTTCCTTGGATTTGACAATCATGTCATCTACGTATACCTCAACTTCTTTATGCATCATGTCATGTAGGAGTGTAGTTGCGGTGCGTTGATATGTAGCTCCGGCGTTTATCAATCCGAACGGCATTACCGTATAGGAATAGGTTCCCCATTGGGTGACGAATACGGTCTTATGCATATCTTCCATGGCCATCTTGATCTGGTTATAACCTGCATACCCATCCATGAAGGATAGTAATGCGTGGTCTGCAGTATTGTCCACCAATGTGTCGATGTGAGGTAGAGGGAAGTCGTCTTTTGGACTTGCTTTGTTTAAATCCCTAAAGTTAACACAAACACGGATTCTCCCATCCTTTTTGGGTACGGGTACTATGTTAGCTACCCAGTCAGAATACTCGAAAACTTTGATGAACCCGGTTTTGAATTGCTTGTCAACTTCTTCCTTAATCTTTAGAGCCCATTCCGTTCTCATTCGTCGAAGCTTCTGTTTCACAGGTTTGAAACCTGGCTTAATCGGAATCCTATGTTCGGCGATATCCCTGTCGATCCATGGCATGTCTTTGTAGGACCAAGCAAAAACGTCTTTGAATTCATTTAGGAGGTCTATGAAATCGGCCCTTTCGGTAGAGCTCAAGGTAGTCCCTATCCTATGTTCTTGGGGTTCTAGTTCGGATCCTACATTGATGGGTTCGGTGTCCTCTATTACTGGTCCCCCTTCCCCTTCCTGTAATATTTCTTTGGCTATGTAAGGAGGTATTTCGATTGAGTCTGGGTCTTGGTCATCCTCAGTATCATCGTAAACAAAATTGCACTCAAGATAACACAAAGAGTAAGCAGAACCTGATTTATTCATATTAAAATTTGAGTAAAGTTGAAACAAAGAAGCCAACTGATCCATGGTCAGTGGCGGCAAAGGGACAGTGGTTCGGGCATTTCCCGAACTACTGTGACTACTCGAGGCTAAGCTAGGAGAAACAAAGGGAGTGGGGATGACGACAGGAGTAGACTCTCTAATGACTTCTCTAGACTCCGACTCCGACTCTGGCTCCGACTCCGACTCGAACTCATCGTCTTCTGGTTCTCCTTTGAACATCTCTCCTTCTCCAGTGGTGAGCTTGAAGAGTCTTCTTTTATTGTTGGTCCATTTGATTGATTTTCTCCATCCTTTCTGCTGTCTTGCGTTAGTTTCTGTGATTAACGCGGTGGGGTTGAAGCGATCGTCTTGTAGTATCATGGTAATGATCTCATCCTGCGCGGCCCTAACGAATCGATCTTCTCCAAACAATAGGCTAACAGCTTGTTCGTCTAAGCAAGGTGATTGACGGGTTTTGACGGTAGGAACCGTTTCTGGAGGGATAAAGTAGCAATCGTGAAAGATCTCGATTCCGGCTAGCTTCTTCTCGAGATAGTGCCAAGGTTCGGGAAATCCGTGAAAGAGTTCTAGACTTCCTTCTTGAACAAAGTACCCATTTTAAGTAGGGAGATAGGGCCTCATTTGGACTCCTACGTGCTTGCGGTTTTGGACTTGAGCAAGCATTTCGAGAACCTCTTCCTTTGTGGGTTTGTACCCTAGTCCGAGTGGTATCCTCGTTGAGTTGCCTTCCTTGTATGGTGCGAAGGTGTTTCCTCGAGTAGGGTTCAACGGCATTCCAGGGAAGTATCCCTGGGTTTTGAGTATGTGGTTGACCACCAAGTTGGAGTAGGGATTATAGTATAAGGGTGCCAACTAACTTTCTATGACACTTACACTTTGGAAGCCCCCAAGTTCGTGTATAGGATCTGCAAGGACTTGATTGTTCGATTGTTTTTCGATTATTGCCTTGATGGGTGACGAAGTGATCGTCACTACTTTGCCATTTAGTGGGATCTTGATCTTTTGATGAAGGGTGGATGTTACCGCTTTGGAAGCGTGAATCCAAGGCCTCCCCAGAAGTATGTTGAATGAAGCTTCAATGTCCACTATTTGGAAGTTAACCTTTCGTTCGATTGGTCCTGTGGCTATGGTTAGGTTAGCAAGTCCTACCACCTTTCGTCGCGTACGTATGCACGCACACCTTGATTGGTGGGGGTCCAATCCGACTCTTTCATGGCTAGCTTGTATGCCGTTTTGAGGGGTATGACGTTGACCGCGGAGCCATCATCCACCAAGGTCATTGGCACATTCTTCTTTAGACAAATGACAGTGATGTATAGAGGAAGGTTGTGACTAGCACCAAAAGGTGGCAAATCTTCGTCCGAGAAAGTAATAGGATTACTTAGCTTCGGTGATTCTTGGAAGACCAAGTTGACTACATCCTCAGGAGTGGAGTTATGTGCTATATTTAGCTTGGCCAAAGCTTGCAGTAAAGCTTGGCGATGTGGGAATGAGCTTGCTATCAATTGCCAGACTGAAAGATCAGCCTTTGTTTTCTGTAATTGCTTGAGCAAATGATCAGTGGAGTCATCTTCGTTGTCATTTGGTATGATGACGTTGGTTGGACCATTTTGAGTAGTGATTTGATATGGGCGACCTGAACGAGTTAGGTGGTCCACATCTTGGTCTTCACTATTTTGGACTATTTCTTTGACTAGGGAGTTTTCAATGAGATACTCATCCTCATCATCATCGGCCCAAACTCCATTGATTGCGGCTAGTTCCCTCATTCTCATGATATCATCTTCTAGTCGTATGATTTGGTCGACTAGTTTATCAACCACGGTAATTATTTCTTGCATAGTGGCATTTGGAGAGAAGATTAGTGGCACATGTTCTTCGGTTGTTGCATTGGGATCACGTAAAGTTGTTACCATGTTTTCTAATTCCCAAACTTGCCTATCTACACTCCTTGCCCATGTGATGAAGTCGGAAATGGTAGGGGAGATAGTAGAGTAAAACCCTTCATTCTCGATTGCATGAATTTCATTTTCGATAGGAGAAATGAGGTGTGAGCAATCTAAGGTAGATTCATCACTTGTGATCACTAGAACTCCAAGAGGATTCTGAGTGTTGTTGGGCTTACCTCCCGGTGGTATTGGGAGTCAACCATCTTCAATCATGTCTTGAAGCACGTTTTTCAACTTGTAGCATTTTTCTGTGTCGTGCCCCTTGCCCCTATGGTATTCACAGTACGAATTCTCGTCCAAAAACTTGGACTTCCTTTCGGGTTCGGGAGTAGGCCCAATGGGTTGGAGTTTACCTTGCTTCATTAACCTTTTTAGAGCGTTGGAGTAAGTGTCCCCAAGGTTTGTGAATTTCCTTGGTGGGGTAGTTTTCTTGGATGGCTCGAGAAGGTTAACTTCATCGGTTTTGCTAGTAGAGCCGTATGAACGACTTGTGGACCCTTGATATCCTCGACCTACCGTTTTGGACAAGAGTCCTTTACGGATGTCATCTTCAATCCTTGTCCCTAGTACGGTCAAGTCCTTGAAATTCTTGATGTTTTGGTATCTCAAATGATTGGCATAGATGGGCTTGAGATTATCCACAAATTTCTCCACAAGAGTAGCCTCATCCGGGCGTTCTACTAGTTGGGTACTAGTCTTCCTCCACCTACTTAGGAAGTCGGTGAATCCTTCTTTGTCATTTTGGGTAAGAACCTCTAGAGTACGCATGTTGACTTGGATCTTGGCATTATCCGCATATTGTTTAGAGAACTCGATTGCGGCATCTTCCCAAGTAGCGACCTTCTTGTGATCTAAAGAGTAGAACCATTGCCTTGGGATGGTATCAAGAGATGAAGGAAATATCCTTAAGAACATCTCGGGTTTGATGCCTTTGATAGACATGTAATCCTTGAAGGCACAAATGTGGTTCAAAGGGTTCTCGTGTCCCTTGAACTTAGGGATATCCGTCATACTAAAGTTAGTTGGCAATTTGGAATTGACGGCCTCATACTTGCGATTGTTCTCCCTATAAATGTCATCACCCTTAAGGTACATCAATTGCTCCGCTAGGTATTGGAGTCTTTTCTCAGCTACAGTCATCCCCATGAGAGGATTCTCATCCCTGGATTCATCATCGGAGTTACGTAGTACTTCATTTTCATGAGGAGGCAACCTTCCCTCTACGGCATAGATACGGCCTTCGATGAACTCAAGGCGGTCATAGGTTTGTTCTTGGGTAGCTTGCATTTGGGCTAGCGCGGCTAGTATTCGATCATTACCATTTTGAAGTTGGTTGAAGTTTGTTTCATCACTTGATCCGGGCATCTTGAAAACTGGATAAGAGATCGGCGACGGATCAAAACACGATCGACCATTCTAACACGTTTGCTAAAAGAGGAAATGTTTTGACTCGTGAAGTGGGTGTGTGCCACTTGTGTTGAGTGAGCTTTGAAGAAAGACAAGGTCTTTGAAAACGTGTGTCCTAGTCAACTATAGTGTAGTTGTAGGAGTGGACTCGAAGTGAGGTTTTGAAATGGGCTTGTGGCCCGAATTTTGACACGACAAACGGACAGAGTTTTGACCGGATTTTGCGCTAATTAAAAGCCTATTTCGAGATTTTTGTTTGGAAAATGGGTTTTGATTTTTTGAAAAATCGTCATGGTTTTGTTTAGAAACGGTGATCACGTAAGGTACAAACATTTATACAAGCATTATAACGGGATGCTGAGTGCTTTTAAAAGGGATTTGGTTTAAAGGGTGGGTTGCCATACCGAACCATCAAACCCGAAGTCTGTGGAGAGGCTCGTGCCAAACAAGAGTAAGGCCGATTCCTAGTCCATTTCCTCAAGTAGTGAAGGCCCTTGATACAAACAAGAGTAAGTATCATGGTATGGATGACGTTGTTGGGAAATGTGTCCTCAACAATAGTGCGATCACGTGATTTAAATATCATTATTAAATCTCATTTTAAGAATACAATTGGGAAGTAATATTGTTACTGTCAACTGGTCAACATATATCGGTAATGATTGGCTGACTAGAGTTTGACATTACTGTCGTGTGACGGTGGTGATCAGTTGACCCCCTAGGTCATACCTAAAGGGCAATACTCTTAATTGATCATTTAATTAATCGTATAATGTTACGAGTCAATTAAATTACTTGAAAAATTGATGGACGATTTTGGAAGTAAAATTTACGTATCAAATTGAAATGTGATTAAATGAGATACGGTCTGAGTAATCGAATTGTATCATTACTCGGATGAAATTATTGTTTAAAGAAACGATTAGATTTGAATGAATCATTATAAATGCGATTTATAAGTTGGTAAAATTTTGGCACAAGTAATTATGAAATTACTAAGTCGATTTTTGTATGTGACGTATTTTTATTAATACGTTGATTTTTAATATGTTAAAAATACATAACATATTTATGTTACATATGACATGTGACATATTGACAATTGACAAAATAATATGGAATCCATATTACACAAATGTGCCGAAAATTTGGAGGAGGATTAGGATTAATATTGTGTTTACAATTAGTGGTAAACATAATGATTATATTAGGAGAGTAGGCATGCAACCCTATTTACCTTGTGAAGGCAAACTAATGCATGTATTGGGTCTTTCTCTTCCCCTCTCCTCTCCTCTTACACGGTTGAAAAAGAAAAGGGCAAAGTGTTTTTGTCTTTTATTTTTTAACATACACTACATGCAAGAGTGTATTATTCATTCATGCAATTACACTTCTAAAAGTATTAAGTTTTAGAAAGATAAAATCCTCTAAAATCTCTCTCTCTCAACCGGTTTTTGAGAGCTCAAAACCAAATATTTTTGGTTCAATTTTTCTACAAAATTAATATCACACTAGTATTTGTAATATTAATTTGATTAAGAGGAAGCCTTGGGTATAATACATAGGGAGAGATCTTACACTTAGATCTTTGTTCTTCCATTGGAAAAGCTCAAGAACAAGAAGAGAAAGGAGATCTCTCTTGTGCCCAAATAGCCGAAATATTGAATGTAAGGACATGATTTCTCCTCTATTCATTTCATTGTTTGCATGCATAAGATCCGTTTTAATTTATGACAAATTAATTTAACATATATGAGTATGTTATAGATGTATATAGATCTACATTTCTTTCAATTGGTATCAGAGCCACGGTTGTTTGCATGCAAATTGGTTAAAAGTTTTTCCGAGTTATATGAATAACAAAATAAAACTTGTAAAATTTGTGTTATTATGATATATCACGAAATAATTACATGCATGTTAATATTTCTGGTCCTAAAGTGTTTTAGGATTTTTTGGTTAATTTTTCGGATTTTTATTGTTCATATTTAATAATAATGACATTTAAATGTGATTTTATGAGTAAAAATGTCATTTTTGGTCGAAAATTAGCTATACTTCGAATTTTCACTTGGTTTTTGGATATGTTGTTACATATATTATTTTGAGATAACCTGTAAATTTTCATAATTTTTGCACTTGTTATGCTCGAAAAATGAATTTTTCATTATTAAATTCGGATTTAAGAGAAAAATAGGTTAATATGAGTTAAATTTCGAATCTGGTCATAGAAAATTTATATGTTGTCACATGCAATTTTACAAGATGTGTGTAAAATAATTGGCTATAAAGAAGTCTTTTAGCATGATTTATGAATTTTTGAAGAAAAATGGCATAAATAGTGACATTATTAATGAAAATTAATAAAATATAATCTATGACTTAGGAAAAACGTCTAATGTTGCATTTTATTATATTTTTCAGATCTAAAATTGAAAAGTTAATGAAAATAATTTTTCCATGTTTTTATGATTATTTTATTAAATATCGATAAACCGCAACATTGTTTTTCCGGAAAATTTTAGAAATTTTTAACCTAAGATTTTGAACATTATGAGAGTCATGGAATTTTTTCCAGAATGTTCATGAATTTAAATTTCAAATTTTGAATTTATTTGGAAATTTTGGATTTATTTGAAGTTTAATAGCTTAATTTTGTATTTTTGGCCCATTTATGAACAATTTGGTAAATAAAAGTTAATTATGGTCAAATTATTAGTGAAGACTATATTTTGAGTCCTAAGAGGTTAGGGTAATTAACTTATGCATAAATATGAGTTTATGCATTTTTTGTGATTATAAAATGTTGAAATCACGCGAATCCGTAAAAACCGAGTAATATACGATATTGGCTAATTAAAAGGCGATTTAGCATAAAAAAATTGAGCATGTTTTTACATAATATAATGCTGCATTTTCTTTATGATTGTCATAATTTTAATTTATGTAATTTTGAATTATGTAATTTTACTTAGTATGGCCTTAGATTTTAATTGGTATTTCCCGAAATGTATGGGAATATCGATTCGGTTGTAATTTTTATTGTGATCTCGTATCACCGTTTTGTAATTTAATAGATTTATTTTATTTTAGTTACAAATGTATAATAGGAAATTATGTAATTTATTATGTAATTTTATTCATTCCGGAGTTCCAAAAGACGGATTTCTTCAAGAATGACGATACATAAAGACGGTGTTACCTCGAGATGCGTGCCACAACCGAAGTTCTAGGGACCAATGGAGTTGGTTTCCGAATATGTAATAGATTAATAATTTTTCTATTTTAGGAAAGGCCATACTAGGATTTATTTATCTTTATGCTTGCATTTTATTTTATGTTACATGCATCGCTAAATCGCCATAACTAAACATGCATTGTCTTATTTTATCGAGTTTATCGACCGTGTCAATTCGAATTATCGTAGTTCACCGCTTTAGTTCACTTAAAACGTGATAGATAATAAATTGACATGACCTCTCGCTAAAACAAACAATTGAGACATAGCCTTACCAAATAGTAGAAACCATGAAAACCTATTTCGCGAGGGAGTGCACTCGGCCCTACCGGGTACAAACCTTGTTACGTAGGGGAAGTGGGTGATGAGTGTTAATCCACCGAGTTCATGTTAATAAGGGTTTCATCGGCCATACCGTGCCCAAGTTGATGTGGATTTGGATAATGGACACATTTATTCGAAATTTGGATTGAGCTCAACGGAAGTATTCGCGACCGTAGTTGCATGTGTTCCGGGCTATAGATAAATATTAGAGTAAATTTATCGACCAAGAGTTCTAAAAGTAGAATCGATTAAAACGTTAATCCACCGAGTTATATTGATAAAGGTTTCATCGGCCATACCGTGCCTAAGTCGATATGAATTTGGGTCTTGGAATCATTTATTATAGTTGGGTAGAGGTCACTATATAAATGTTCATATCTTGTTAAATTTGCAAGTATGATTTAAAAAGACAAATGTTAATATTTCCTTTCCTCCATATTTGTAGTGCATTACAATGAATCCAACAAATGCTACCGCACCAATTACTATTGAGTCATATCACCATGTTCTTGACGACGTATGCTCCAACAATAATTTCGATACAACTAGAGAACTTCATTTCGGGATAGGTTCGGATGGAAACCTTAATTTCATCACCACTTCTAAACCACCCACTACTACTAGACCACGTGTGAGTCCGTCTCAAGAAGACTACCTCACACGATCTATAGGGTCTTTATCTCTGGAAGATAAGGATGCCAAAGCTAGTGGGAGCTCTAGCAATCAAGTTCTTGCTTCCAAGGGTAAAAGGTTCAAGAAGAAAGGGAAGAAAGTCAAAAACTTCAAGCAAGTTAATGATGAGTGCCATTATTGCTATGGCATGGGACATTGGCTAAGGAATTGCCCTATGTATTTGCGAAATATAAGGGAGGGACTCATTACTCCAAAAGGTACAATTCCTAAAGAAATTTATGTTATTGATATAAATTATACTTCCACTACGACATGGGTACTTGATACCGGTTGTGGTTCTCACCTTTGTAATCATTTACAGGGTTTAAGAGATGTGGAGAAGCTTAGCAAGGGAGATGTGGATCTTCGACTTGGAAATGGAGCTCGGGTAGCGGCCGAATCCAAAGGAACTTATGTTCTAGCTTTGCCAAATGGTTTTGAGTTGTATTTGCATAATTGTTTTTATGTTCCTACGCTCTCTAAAAACATTATTTCAATCGCCATGCTAGACATGGACGGTTTTTGTTTTGTCATTAAGAACAATCGTTGCTCTATTTCTAGGAATGATTTGGTTATTGGCCAAGCTTCTTCCATAAATGGCATTTACATTTTAGAGACCTCAAATCCGACAAATGATATTTATAACATACAATCAAAGAAACTCAAAACAAGTGACCCAAGTGAAGCGTTCATTTGGCATTGTCGATTAGGTCACATAAACGAGAATCGCATCAAAAGATTAATTTCTACTAATGTGATTACACCATTTGATTATCAATCATTTGGTACATGCGAATATTGCCTACTTGGCAAAATGACTCGTAATCCTTTTAGTGGTAAAGGGACGCGAGCTAGTGAACTATTGGGACTCATACACACCGATGTATGTGGACCAATGAGTATCACCGCTCGTGGTAATTATGACTACTTTATAACCTTCACCGATGACTTAAGTAGACATGGGTATGTCTATTTGATGAAACATAAGAGTGAAGCATTTGAGAAATTCAAGGAATTTCAAAACAAAGTAGAGAACCAATTGAACAAGAAGGTAAAAGCACTACGTTCCGATCGTGGTGGTGAATACCTAAGTCTTGAATTTGATTCACACTTGAAAGGTTGTGGTATTATATCACAACTTTCTCCACCGGAACACCACAACTCAATGGTGTTGCCGAAAGGAGGAATCGAACCCTACTTGATATGGTTCGATCCATGATGAGCCAAACCGAGTTACCGAACTCGTTTTGGGGATTTGCGCTTCAAACCGCAATTAGATCTTTGAACAATAGTCCCACTAAATCCACCGAAAAGACTCCATATGAGATGTGGACGGGAAAAGTTCCTAATATATCCTATATGAGGATTTGGGGATGTGATGCTTACGTCAAGACTAAAGCCGACAATAAGCTTGCCCCAAGATCCGAAAAATGCACCTTTGTAGGTTACCCCTCGCATTGTCGAGGATACTACTTCTATAAACCCCAAGAAAACAAAGTGTTTGTGACTAGTGAGGCTGTCTTCTTAGAAAGTCAATTTATTTCTAAGAGACAGAGTGGGAGAAATTTTGAACTTGATGAAGTTCAAGAGCCACAAACCGAGGTAGAGACGCAAGAAGATGTTCCTTCGTCGTCTAACGCAGTTGTACCTCCTCCACTAAGAAGGACGGGCCGAGTAATTCGCCATCCCGATCGATATGTGGGACTTATCGAGGAAGATGGAACACTCGATGTGTTGCTTATGGAAAGTGACGAGCCCGCCACCTACAAGGCCGCAATCTCTAGTCCTAATTCCAACTTATGGCTTGAAGCCATGAAGTCCGAAATGGATTCTATGCTTGAAAACCAAGTTTGGGACTTGGTAGATTTGCCTAAAGGGGCAAGACCCCTTCAATGCAAATGGATATTCAAAGTAAAGAATGGCATAGAAGGACATGACGATGTCTACAAAGCTAGGCTAGTGGCAAAAGGATTTACCCAAGTCCAAGGTCTCCATTATGATGAGACCTTCGCCCCGTAGCCATGCTAAGATCCATACGGATTTTGTTAGCGATCGCCGCATTTCATGATTATGAAATTTGGCAAATGGATGTCAAAACCGCTTTTCTAAATGGGCATTTAGAAGAGGATGTGTACATGATACAACCCGAAGGTTTTGTTGATTCTAAAAATCCTAACAAAGTGTGCAAGCTTAAGAGATCCATTTATGGTCTTAAGCAAGCATCTAGAAGTTGGAATCATCGATTCAATCATGTTATAAAAGAAAATGGGTTCACTCGAAATGTTGAGGAACCATGTTTATACATGAAATTCAGTGGGAGCAATGTTGTGTTCCTAATCTTGTATGTCGATGACATACTACTCATTGGAAATGATATTCCAATGTTGTCTTCTGTTAAGAAGTGGTTAGGTAACCACTTCCAAATGAAGGATTTAGGAGAGGCACAACGCATATTAGGTATCCGGATCTATAGAGATAGGCCCAAGAGGATATTGGCACTAAGTCAAGAGTCTTATGTTGATAAGATTCTTCGACGATTCAAAGATGGGCAAATCCAAAAGGGGTTTGGTACCTATGGTAACCGGAACGATATTGAGCCAGACTCAATGTCCCTCCGAACCCCATGATGTTGAACGCATGAAGTTGATCCCTTACGCTTCCGCTGTTGGATCAATCATGTATGCCATGATATGCACACGTCCTGATGTCTCGTATGCCTTGAGCATGACGAGTAGATATCAAGCAAATCCAGGTGAGAGTCACTGGATTCTTTGTCAAGAACATCCTTAAGTACTTGAGAAGAACTAAGGACTCTATCCTTGTGTTTGGAGGAGACACCGAGTTGCGTGTTACAGGATACACGGACTCAAGTTTTCAAACAGATAGAGATGACATGAAATCACAAGTCGGTTTTGTTTTCATGCTCAATGGTGGTGCCGTAAGTGGAGAAGCTTCAAGGAAGTCAGAATCGGATTCAACAACGGAGGCCGAGTACATAGCGAAATCGGAGGCTCGCCAAGGAAGCTATGTGGATCAAGCAATTCACGGAAGGTCTAAAAGTAGTACCTACCGCCGATGATCCCATCACTCTCTATTGTGATAATAGTGGGACGATCTTCCAAGCTAAGGAGCCAAAGTCTAGTAATAGATCTAGACATGTACTTAGAAAGTATCATGTAATAAGAGATTTCATTGAAAGGAAGGAAATTGCGATTTGTAAGGTTGGGACGGATGACAACATAGCCGATCCACTCACCAAGCCTTTATCGCAAGCTAAGCATGATGGGCATGTTGCGTCCATGGGACTTAAACGTGTACCAAATTTTTGTTAGATTTTGAAATGAAATAAAAGTGTTGTTTTTGTTCATGTTCATAATCTCATTTGTCTTTTATCCTTAATTTATACTTTGTTACATCCAAACGGGTTGTAGAGACGATTGAACCCCGTTAAAGTGAACATGGATTAACATTGTTTTGCCCATAGTTACTTATATGAGGTGACGTCTCGAAGTGACTAGAGTGTGAGGCGATTGATGGCAAGTTCAAGTGCCATACAGTCATGTGAGATGACTAGTCGATCACATAGGCGGTATCATTAGGAACTTTTTGTCGGGCCTTATGACCGCTTATAGTTCTGGCAAATTTATATAGCCTGGTCGTGGCGAGAGCTACTATAGTGTTCTAATGAGTCGATTCTTTTGACTAGAGACTATTCGCCTAAGATGGCACAGTTTCGATTAACTTTGATTTGTGTTACTACGACCTTCGTAAATGGGGTCAAATGGGCATATTTTGGGTTATGATGGCTGTTGCTAGTCGAAGGGAATGAGTGCGATAGGAATTGTCCACCCCTTGTCAGGGTTATAACAATATCTCAGGGCCACTCGAGGAGCAATGAACTGGAAATGCGTGGCCACGCTCGGAGAGTATCCAAAGTGTGGATAAATCCGGTCAATCGATTATTCTCCAGATCGAGGAAACCACTCTCGATATGATCACTTGAAAATACGACCTGAAAGACACCTTGCATTGAGTGGGAGATAGTAATAGGACAAGAGAATTGGTGACGCACACTTGTCGAGGACAAGTGGGAGATTGTTGGGAAATGTGTCCTCAACAATAGTGCGATCACGTGATTTAAATATCATTATTAAATCTCATTTTAAGAATACAATTGGGAAGTAATATTGTTACTGTCAACTGGTCAACATATATCGGTAATGATTGGCTGACTAGAGTTTGACATTACTGTCGTGTGACGGTGGTGATCAGTTGACCCCCTAGGTCATACCTAAAGGGCAATACTCTTAATTGATCATCTAATTAATCGTATAATGTTACGAGTCAATTAAATTACTTGAAAAATTGATGGACGATTTTGGAAGTAAAATTTACGTATCAAATTGAAATGTGATTAAATGAGATACGGTCTGAGTAATCGAATTGTATCATTACTCGGATGAAATTATTGTTTAAAGAAACGATTAGATTTGAATGAATCATTATAAATGCGATTTATAAGTTGGTAAAATTTTGGCACAAGTAATTATGAAATTACTAAGTCGATTTTTGTATGTGACGTATTTTTATTAATACGTTGATTTTTAATATGTTAAAAATACATAACATATTTATGTTACATATGACATGTGACATATTGACAATTGACAAAATAATATGGAATCCATATTACACAAATGTGCCGAAAATTTGGAGGAGGATTAGGATTAATATTGTGTTTACAATTAGTGGTAAACATAATGATTATATTAGGAGAGTAGGCATGCAACCCTATTTACCTTGTGAAGGCAAACTAATGCATGTATTGGGTCTTTCTCTTCCCCTCTCCTCTCCTCTTACACGGTTGAAAAAGAAAAGGGCAAAGTGTTTTTGTCTTTTATTTTTTAACATACACTACATGCAAGAGTGTATTATTCATTCATGCAATTACACTTCTAAAAGTATTAAGTTTTAGAAAGATAAAATCCTCTAAAATCTCTCTCTCTCAACCGGTTTTTGAGAGCTCAAAACCAAATATTTTTGGTTCAATTTTTCTACAAAATTAATATCACACTAGTATTTGTAATATTAATTTGATTAAGAGGAAGCCTTGGGTATAATACATAGGGAGAGATCTTACACTTAGATCTTTGTTCTTCCATTGGAAAAGCTCAAGAACAAGAAGAGAAAGGAGATCTCTCTTGTGCCCAAATAGCCGAAATATTGAATGTAAGGACATGATTTCTCCTCTATTCATTTCATTGTTTGCATGCATAAGATCCGTTTTAATTTATGACAAATTAATTTAACATATATGAGTATGTTATAGATGTATATAGATCTACTTTTCTTTCAGACGTCAATCGCTATCCATCCTTAGGCCCAAATAAGAATTAGGACCGTTTAGACGGGACGATTGGTCGAATGGGTTGGGTTGGGCCTAGGAAGGCCGAATAAAACGGTCTAGGAAGACCGAGTTATGAAAACCGACAATTGTCTTGTAAAAAACTATTCCCTAACCTTGTTCAAGTTTCACCCTTGGCTACACGTAAGTGTATTATCCCCAGCGGAGTCGCCAAACTGTGGACAGCGGGCCGCCCACGGGGGCGCTTTGGGAACAAGCGTTTGCATTTTTGTATGGAGTCGCCACCAATTTTTATGGGAAATTGGAACCGTTCGAATACCTCGTGTCATGTCTAGACACAAAGTAAAGACATGAACACTAAGCAATCGTTACCCTTAGCATTCTATGTCTAGAATGACTCTCGTGGATGCCAATGAACACGGGTGTTCACAGATATCTGGAGTAAGGGGTGAGGGTACGTATTAGGAAGCTCTTTTGATCGAACACCTAATCCCGCCCGCCTCGATAGCGGCCTCTACTAATGATTAGGGAAGTTATTCATACTTGATATATCGTCGGCTATATGCATGCAATGCAACATCCAAGTTTTAATCCTAGCATGTGAAGAATTAGACTAAGTCGGTTAACAACTAATTAGCAAACAATTGGGTCGAAGTAGGATTTAATGCTCAATTACATGTGAAAACATTCAAGCAATAAAAGAAATACAATAATTATAAATTACAATAATGAAAATTACATTAATTACAACGGAATAGGCGATTTATGTCGAAAATACCTTTAAAACGGATAATTTGAGAAAAAGAAATAAAAGAAAGAAATTAAATAAATTAACGAGAAGGAATTAGCGCGATATTACGGATAATAGTTAGTTAAACGTAGACTAATTATACTAAGTCAAGGCAGAAACGGAGTTCAGGGACAGAACTCATCCAGGAACAGGCGCAGCAGAGCTGCGTCCCTTGGAATAGGCGCAGTAGACGCTGCGTCTGTTCCTTGGCTCAGTTCTGGCTGTGAAGCCGTAATTGCAAGCCGTTAATGTCAATTAGTGATTTAATGGATCGATTAAATTATTTACTCAGATGAAAGTGATTAATAGGTTATTTAACATATGAATGTGTCACGAAGGCAATAAAATATGAGTGAGACGGATTTGAACGAATTAACATAAGATGGAATAATGACATAAGTGAAAAAACTAAACAAATTAAATCAATTAATTAAGTTAGATATGATGGATTAATGACGAATATGCGATGAACATGACAAAAGACAGATGCAAACTATATCAAAGACGAATTCCAGAAACTCAATATTGATGAATTGAATCTCTACAACCCGGGATTGAAGTTAATGACGAAAACCCGCAAATATGAATTACTTGGGATTTAAGTCGGATTAATGATGAATTATATATGTTAATGAATGATGAATAATAATATACATGTGAATCATATGCTATTATGACGAAGAATTAACAAACAAACGAAACAAAATAAAGAAACTTGACGAATAACAGAGGACGAACGAAGAAGAAAGGAAGCAGGAACTGCGGCAGCCTCACGAAGAGGCGCAGCAGGAACTGCGCTCCTTCGAAGAGGCGCAGCGATTCTTTGCGTCCTTTCTCGACGGTTATCTACTGGAATTCCGTAAAAAGAGGTTTTAAAGCATGGTTTTAGAAATCGGTTTTAATGGTATTTTCGACATAAATCTTACAACTGATGGTACAAAAAGTAAAATACAATAATAAAAGAGAGATTTACACCCTCAGACTTACATGTTGACGAAACGAGAAGGACTAAGATATCGATTAGTGATGCTCGACGCGAATGCAAAGAAAGTGCCCTCGTAAGAGGAAAACGATTAATTAATTAAGTTGATTGATGTGTAGTTGGTCAAATTGGTCGGTCATGCAAACGGGGAGGCTGGTACTCAGAAGGATCCGAGCTTACGTGGTCAAAAGTTCAAGCACGTAGACGCTAAAAAGTAAGAACAAAGTCTAGAATGCAAAGGGAGAAGAGAAGGGCGGACACTCGCGTGAGAAATATGAGGAGCGAAGGCTCCTATTTATACTAATCACGTGAAGGAATTAGGGTTTCGGAGACTCTTTGGAAGTGAATCTCGGAAAGATATGAAAAAGATACGAGAAACATGCGAAAAGGGCACGGGAAGAGGCGCGGCCCACTGCGTCTCTTGGAAGAGGCGCAAAGACTGCTGCGTCTGTTCCCAAGGGGTTTCCTCCTGCAGAAGAAAGATCTCCGTGTTTGAGTTATGGTAGGACGGAAATAATTCGGTTTTCCTTAATATCTTATGTGAATATTACGGGAAATTGCTTACTAAAAGATAAAATTTATGAAATATGGAATAGAAATATCCGGCACATTCCAGAACATTCTGACTCGGGATTTAACGGTTATCAGAAAATGGAGACGGTTTTAAGCCCGGACTCCGAATGTACTTTAATTACTGTCAAAACGACCGTATCGGGACGTAGATGACAACTAAGAGGTAGACATTAATATTTGAGCAATCACTTGACGATAATCTTACGAACTGTCACAAATCGTTCCACGTATCAAACATGCGGCCCAATCATCACCGGGTGGTTTGCGGGAGGTGCAGAAATGAGGTATCTACATATCCCCAAACCGAACCTTTACTCGTCCCGAGTAAAGAGGTGACTAGAACTAGACCTTTATTTAAACTATCCTACTAATATAACCGATGTGATACAATTAGCGGGTCTCCCTCTGCCCCTTCAACTCACAACAAGACAACCATGAGGTAAGATGCCTTCTTGCAAGGCAAGGTGGGGCTTGCCAAGATGGCGATACATCCAAGCATTAAAGCACGCAAGATCAAGTAATGGATGCATCTACAAAAGAATAGCCACTTTCCTCATCTAAGTGGCGGAAATTATCTACAAGGGAAACAATCTAAGGGTACACACTCCATTATAGATATGGTTTCTTCAAACTACTAAGCCTAGGAGGATGCTCATAAATCACCTCCAAGTTGTGTTAAGCTAGAGTACATTTATCCTCAATCGTTAAATGCTTTCGTCAAGAGTAGACTCCCTATGGTGTTAGAAACACTAGAGGATCGCGGAATTCCCCTTCTTGCCTAAACAAGAAGAAGGATCGTCCCCTCTCTACCATGCATAAAAGTGGTTCAATGGATAAAGGGATCATGATGTATATGATTTTCATATGGGAGTTTGCTTTTGTTGTTATTTTCCCCCAAATTTCTTGTGGCATTAACATTTGAGAACATTTCTTTGCCAGTTCTTTGATGTTTGATATTTTCAACACTTGACAATTTTTCAACTTTTTTGCATTTCTTTTTGAACATTTTCAAAGTCACCCCAATTAGTAACGAGGGTGCCTTGTATTTGAAGCATATGAGTTTTTTTTTTGTTACTCCTCTTTTCTTTTGATGCAATTGCAAACCTTTTCTTTTCTTGAACTTAAATTTTTGAACAATTTTTGTGCCCATTCCCTTTGTTGACAAAAATGGTGGTAGAACATGGAAGATAATTGCATGGTTTCAAGGGACACCTTGGAATAAACGGTAACCAAGGAGTTATCACACCACAAAGTATGATCTTAACTAGGCCTTAATCCATGGGTCAAAGGATACTAGCATGACACATCCTAGGGTGTTTTACAAGTATTCTAACAAGCAAAGTCTTAAGAAGAAAAAGTATCTACCAGGTCCTTATATACACTTGTCAAGTTTCCCAAATAGATGCTTTCACAAACTTTTTCTAACATGCAACTACATGCCATGATGCAACTAATATATATACATCCTAATGCATATGCTTCTACCAAGTATTAGGCCAAATAATCTAAATGTAAGTACTATAATCACATTGTTTATACTGCATCAATCAAAATAAAGCCACATAGTCATTAACATAAAGAGGAAAAAGGAGATTGGAAAAATCATACCATGCGGTTTTCAATATCCTCATGTCTCGGATGTGACATAGTCGATCAATGTGAAAAAGGATAGACAAACACAATATATACAAAATATACCAAACTACACTATAAAGGAAATGAACATGTTACAAGGCCCAAATGTTGAGGAAGGAGTGAAAACAAAAAATATACATGACATCAATGGCATTCCCACTCTTTCTGATGAGGATTTACTAGTTGAAACGATTGATGAAACTGAGACTTTAGATGAGGAGGAAGCAGATACCATCTGGTATCAAAGGCATGGGAACAGGATCATGCAAGTAATTAAAGACAATCCCTCCGACTTACTTCAGTTGACTGATGATGATGTCCAAGATGAGTTGGTGGTCGGACTCTCGATGGAGGTTTAGTTTTCGGTACTTGTCGTGAGGAGAACCTAGATCAAAACACAATTATAACTTCAAAAACAACTCTACAATTAGTAAAGAGGCAAGTAAAGGTCAGATCCCAAGGGACGGGAATTGAGATGAGATTTTCAATTGCAACTAGCGGTGTCTAGGGGTGTTACAATTTGGGGTTTGAATAGAAGATCACTAAACTAAATAGCAATAAAAGTAAACAAGCAAGATGATTAAAAAGCGATGTAAACAATTGATAAAAGGCACTAGGGTGTCATGGGGTCATAGGGGATTCATGGGAATTGATCATACAAACATATTCTCAAATTATAAGCAAGCAATTATTGTCGTGATGGATCGAGTTGGTTTATTTCTTACAATCCTAGGAAAGTTTGGGTCCCGAAGCCGAATCGATTAGATTGTACAACACCTACAAGTCGACTTAATCTTTCCTACTCAACTATATGCATGTCTAATGAGACTCGAGTTAGTTTATGTCTTACAAGTCTCATTGAAAAGATAGGTGATGGGTGAAAAATGCAAGGATTCATAGGCTCGCATTTCATCAAACATAACATGTGCATAAGTTGAGATCACAACAAGCAAGCAAATAAACTATGAAAACATATTAATTTAAGCATGCATCATCCCCCATGTTGGTTTCCCCGAATTACCCATTAACCCTAGCTAAGGAAACTACTCACTCATTACCATGTTGAACATACTAGCAAGGTTGTCAATCATACCAACAAAGTAAAACATGATGAATAAATGAAGAAGATTAACAAAAATTAAAAAGGGATTAAGAGAATTATACCTACTAATGATTCCAATGATAAAGCAAAGAATAATAGAAGTACTTGATGCTTGATTGGAAGGTTGTCAATCTCCCAATAATAACCAAAATAATCTTCAATTACCCAAAATAAAGGATGAACAAAAGAGAGACTAAGGAAATGAAACTTGTATTAAAACTTGATTAAATGTTGATTTCAAGATTAAAGAGAGATTTGATTGATATTAATTACACTAAAGATTGCTAAGAAGAACATGCTCTTCTAATTAGACTAATGGGGTACTTATAGTGGGGATTAGGTACATAAATTAGGGTTAACTAAGGGCTTAAATGACGATTAAGTCCTTGTGGAATCGCCGGTCTCCAGGGAGACTCCGGTCTCCTTTTCGCCGGTCTTAGAAAAATATGCGCATCCTTCCTTGAAGCTTGTAGAAGACAAAATGGTTGTTAGAGAATCCGGGCGTCCAGGGCACGGGACGGGCGGATTCTGGTGATTCTGGACGGGCGTCCAGATGGGGAAGACGGGCGGATTGTGGTGGATTTGGCCGAGCGTCCACTGGGGGAAGACGCTCGGATTGTGGTTGCTGGACGGGCGTCTTGTGGACAATCAGCTCGGATTGTCTTACAGCTTCTTTCCTTCTTCTTTTCTTCCTTTTTCTTCATAAAATCCTTGAGGATTTCCTCGGGGATACAAGGATCTTTTCTCATCATTGCCCATCTACTATAGTATGTACAAAGGCCTTCTAATCTTGTCCCTCCTTGATGCTTGGTCATTGAATTCAATCAATTTAGCTTCATTTTGCCGTGAAAATGCAAGGTTTGCACTCCTTTCCTACCAAGGACACAAAACCTCAAAAAATATGCAAAACAAAGGACTAAAGACAATAAATGATCCAAATATGCACTAAAAAGCATGGGAACAAGGCTAATTCGGGGACTAAATGTGCTTAAATTATGGTCACATCAAATATCCCCAAACCGAACCTTTGCTCGTCCCGAGTAAAGAGGTGACAAAGACTAGGACCGTTATTTAAACTAACCTAATAGCATAGCCGATATGAGACAATTAGCGGGTCTCACTTCGCCCCTTCAACTCACAACAAGACAACAATGAGGTAGGATGCCTTCTTGCAAGGCAAGGTGGGTCTTGCCAAAATGGCAATACATCCAAGCATTAAGCACACAAAATCAAGTAATGGATGCATCTACAAAAGAATAGCCACTTTCCTCATCTAAGTGGCGTAAATTATCTACAAGGGAAGCAATTCAAGGGTACACACTCCTTCATAGATGCAATTTCATCAAACTACTAAGCCTAGAAGGATACCAATAAATCACCTCCAAGTTGTGTCAAGCTAGGGTACCTTTGTCCTCAATTGTTAAATGCTTTTGTCAAGAGTAGACTCCCTATGGTGTTAGAAACACTGGAGGATCGCGGAATTCCCCCTCTTGCCTAGACAAGAAGAAGGGTCGTCCCCTCTCTACCATGCACAAAAATGGATACGATGGATAAAGGGATCAATAGATATTTGAGATTTACTTTGGGAGTTTGTTTTTGTTGTTTTTCCCCCCAATTTCTTGTGGCATATAACATTTGAGAACACTTTCTTTTTCCATTTCTTTTTTATTTTTGGCATTTCAACACTTGACAACTTTTCGCATTTCTTTTTGAACATTTTCAAAGTCACCCCATATGTAGTGAGGGTGCCTTATATTTGAAGCTTTAGGAGTTCTATTTTTGCTCCTCTTTTCTTTTGATGCATTTTGCAAACTTTCCTTCACTTTTCTTTTCATTTCTTGAACTCAAACCAATTTCTTTTTGTGCCCATTCCCTTTTGTGACAAAAATGTGGTAGAACATGGATGATGGATGCATGGTTTCAAGGGTCACCTTGGAATAAATGGTAGCCAAGGAGTTATCACACCACAAGGTACTCTTGACTAGGCCTTAATCCATGGGTCAAAGGATACTAGCATGACACATCCTAGGGTGTTTTACAAGTATTCTAACAACCAAAGTCTTAAGAAGAAAAAGCATCTACTAGGGCCTATATACACTTGTCAAGCATCCCAAATAGACGGTTTCACAAAATTTTTCTAACATGCAAACTACATGCCATGATGCAACTAACATATATACATCCTAATGCATATGATTCTACCAACTAATATGACATATAAACTAAAAGCAAGTCCTAAATTCACATTGTTTTTACCGCATCAATCAAAATAAAGCCACATAGTCATTAACATAAAGAGGAAAAAGGAGATTGGGAAGATCATACCATGCGGTCTTCAATATCCTCATGTCTCGGATGTGGCGTAGCCGATCAATGTGAACAAGGATAGAACAACAACAACAACAACATCAGAGCCTTAATCCCAAAATGATTTGGGGTCGGCTGACATGAATCATCCTTTCGAACCGTCCATGGGTGCACGCACGCCTCAAAATGCGAATAAAAAAGGGAAGATAAAAAACAAAAGGGAGAACGAAAATGTAATGGAAAGTCAAGGTGAACTTAGGGGTTTTAAAATCGGATTCCGTCTTTCTTTTATAAAAACTTAAAATTTAAATCGAGAGAAAAGATTAGAACGATTTTTAAAAACCGAAATAGAGTTAAGGATCCGGAATGAACCAGGTAAAATCTATAAGAAAGTGGTTGTTGAAAAAGTGTGTAATAAAGGGGAGAAAAATAAATAAATTAATTTCTTTAAATTAAATAAATAAATAAAAGCACTAAATCTGTCAAAAAAACATCAAATACTAAAAATCCACATGTATCCTTTCCCTCCATTGTGCCCTCTCCGTCACCATACTCTCCTCAAGCCCCAGAACTCTCATATCATGCTCTATCACTCTCAACCATGTCTCTCGGTCTTCCTCTCTGCCTCTAGGGACCTTTTCTGTTCTCCAAGTCTCCAGCCTCCTAACCAAAAGGCGTCCATAGGTCTCCTTCTCACATGGCCAAACCATCTTAGTCGGTTTTCCATCATCTTGTCCTCTATTGGCGCCACTTTAACCTTTTCCCTAATCACCTCATTCCTTAACCGATCTTTCCTTGTATGTCCGCACATCCACCTCAACATGCGCATCTCCGCCACACTCATCTTTTGAATGTGACAATGTTTCACGGCCCAACACTCGGAGCCGTAAAGTAGGGCAGGCCTAATTGCCGTGCGATAAAATTTTCCCTTTAATCTTTGGGGCATATCTTTATCGCATAGAAACCCTGAAGCACTCTTCCATTTCAACAAGGATAGAACAATCACAATATATACAACAATATATACATGACTACACTACAAAAGAAATGAACTTGTTTTTGGTTTTTCAATTTTTTTGATTTTTTCGAAATATTCAATTTTTTTGGAATTTTTGAATAAAAGTTAAGTTAGAATTCCCCATCCCCACACTACTATGGGCATTGTCCTCAATGGCCAAAATGATGGGAAATTATGCAAGAATGATGCATGAATTCTATACTAAATGCAAGCTATACTAATCTACACTACATGATGCATGGGTTTTTGTTTATGACGGAGAGCGTAATTTAGATTACCTCCCGTTGCGTATGCATGTACTTCCTCAAACCGAGATAGACATTATTTCTAATGTCCTAAAGTTGGGGGTAGTTAATGCACACAAGATGTAATGCATGAAACTAAATTGTCATTTTGGATTTTCAAAAGTGGGAATAATGAAATAAGAACACCTCAATAGGGTCGAGGTGTTAGTCCTCTATGTTGCTAGGACTCTCCAACTATGATCAAGATAAAATAAATAAAACAAAGAAAGAAGTAGACAAACCTCAAGAGGGTAGGAGCCTCCAAAGCTTGCTAGTCTTCCACCATATCATCATTGTCATCATCTTCCTCAATAGAAGTGGACTCATCTCCACTCCCCTCTTCACTTCCTTGCTCACTTCCTTCATCATCCTCTTCTTGTTAATTTACCTCTTCAACAATACCCTCATCATCAACAACCTCATCACCGACAACCTCATCGTCACCCGGTCTCTCACCCCTAGATGCACTTGGAAATAAGACTTCCTTATCCGCCCAACTAGGCAAAGGACATGAAGGATCAAGTAGTCCTTGCCTAGCTAAATGAAGGAGGGGTGGATATTGGGCCAATTATGCGTCTTCCCGATCCTTATAAGCTTGTTTGTGCATCTCTTGCATAAGTAGAGTCATGTAGTCATTGCCCACTTCAACACCTTCGGGCTTGAACTCTTGATATTTGAATTGATATGGTGGTGTGACAATGTAGGAGGAGGGCATTTCAATTTAGCCCCTTTGTTTACGGATGATGTATTCGTCTTCCTTTGAGTGTGGAAGAAGGTAGTTTGTTCGATGGACACTCAAACGACATATCTTGGAAGGCAAAGTAAAAGATCTAGCATCATTGGTAAGCCACCCATATTTGGTGTCAAGAGGATTATGCTTGACCCACTTGTACTTGTTAATCATGGCATCCATGTCAATGAGGTGACCTCCTTTTTTTGCCACATACTTGCTATCCTTGTTGAAATTTGGATCAAAGTGTTTGGCCAAGAGAGTAACTAGACCTCCATTTACGATAAAAGCGGTGCCTTCCTTCCCACAATCAATTTTGAGCCATCTTTCGACCAAAAGCCTTAGAGCATTATAAGGCTTGGTGAATTCCCTTCCAATATTTAAGGCCGACTCAAGTAGAACACAATCGAGCTTGGAAAAGTGGTTAGTGTCTTTTCTTGCAATGATAGTATTCCCGATGATCTTGTGCCACACTCTAATGCCCGGATGGTGGACTAATAGAGCGCGACAAGCATGAAAGTTCTCAAATTTCTTCCCGGAAATTGCCTCCCAAAAAGGAGCGGGGTCATATTTTTCGGGCTTCTTATAATAACGAGGTGTATCACTAAGACCTAATGCTTTACTCAAAACATCAAAGGTGATGCGCCTATTAACATTGGCAAGGCGGAACTCGATGTATTCTCTAGTCTCTACCTTAGTCACTTTCAAAGAACTTAGGAATTCCAAGGTAAGGGAGGGGTATGTCAATTCTTTTGTAGCAAACAATTTTTCCAACCCCATGGCTTCAAAGAAGGCTTTTGTTTGTTCAAGGACACCCAATTGGTTCAAGGCATCTTCACATATGAATTTTGTGGGTAGAATGGATTTCTTAGCATCCTTGGCAAATGTATCCCTATAGGAGTTAGAAATGAAAATTACCTTCGGATAGTTTGATAATTGAGCGATTTCCGGAGTTGTTGTTGTTGTTGCTTCCAAGGGAGGATTTTGTTGTTGTTGAACTTCCAAGTTTGCACTAGCTACCACCATAGCCATTGAAGCTTTCTTTGCTTGAAGGCTTTGTTGCCTTATTGAGAGTGTCTTTGCCTTGGGTGCCTTTGTTGATCCTTTTGTTCTTGTCATTGATGATTATACCAAGAAAAGATTAAAAATCTTCAATTTCCAATTATACCCAAATCGATTTAAAAATGATGAAAGGCTTTGCCTTTGTATTTCAAAAATCGACTCAAAGGTTGAAGATTTTGGTGCTTGGATTGATTATTGTTTGAAAAAGAGTGATTAATTGTTGTTATAAGGAAGTTTGGTTTTGATTTTGTTGAATTTGGTTGAGGAAATTTTGTTTTAGTGATGGAGAGGATGAGGGTTTTGGGGTTTTTGGTAGTGTTTTGAATGTATGAATGAAGAAATGATTGTGGGAGGGGTATTTAAAAACACCCGAAATTTCGAATCTGCAGGGGGAAGATGAGCGGATTCCCTTCGGGACGATCAGATTCTGTTCAATCTGGGTTCAGGAATTCTCGCCTAAAGACGATCGTCTTTCAGCTAGGACGCTCAGATTCTTCAGTTGCAGGACGAGCAGATTCCCTTGAAGACGGGCGGATTCTGTTACAGCGAGTTTTCTTATTTTGCACGGGCAAAAAGACGAGCGTCTTCCTGCAAAGCCGAGCGGATTCTTTCAGACGAGCGTCTTCTCTACTGGGACGCTCGGATTCTCTTACAGTCCCAAAATTTTAATTTTGCAGCTCATTTGGACGGACGAATTATGCCAAAGACGCTCGATTCCCATAAGACGAGCGGATTCCCCTTAAGGACGCTCGGATTCCACCTGGTCTACCCGCATTCAGTTCCATCCGTGCACTTGCATATCCCGTGTCATTTTTCATTCTTCAAATCCCGTGTTCTTCATTGTAGGGGCACTACAAAGGCATGAATAGCCTAGGCATTTGCTATCCCCACACTAAGCTAAAGCACTACATATCAATAAAATAATTAGTCCCTCCCTCACTTCTCTCAAAAATGATAATTATCTTGATCAAAGCATAAAAATCAAAAAATGACAATAATGTAATGTAAGAATTAAAATGCAAGTTAGGGAGTTAGAAATATTTACAAATGGTAGTTTGGAGAGGACTCCAACAAACTCTCATCCTTAGTGAGATGTCATGGGGGCATGTCCAAGGTGTTGTTGATGTTGCTCAACACCTTGAAGAAGTAGTCAAAAGCTTGTTCATTGTCATGATAAAGATCCTCAATAGATCTTTGCCCTTGTTGTCCTTCATGTTGGTCTTGATCGATAGCATTACCAATATAGGGATTAAAAATCCCTTCAAACTCATCGTCCCAAAGACCACAGACTTCATCTACTTGATCACTAAAGATCTCTTGAGTTGATAGAGACAACTCTCCCACTTTCTTGTCTTGGACAATGAGGCCATCCTCTTCATTGCTTGACTTTGGTGAGCTTTTCAAGCTCTCTTTGTTACAATTCACTTGCTCTTTGAATGGAGCATCATCGATTTTCTTCTTTCATTGGAATTCCGACTTCTTCCTATCATCCTTCCGGCTATAATGATCAACCATAAAACATGGTTCATGCAAACGGGGAGCTCTCATGGTCTTGTCAAGATTGAATGTTATTATCTCATCTCCCACTTCTAGAGTGAGCTCTTCATGCTTTACATCAATCACCGCACCCGCGGTGTGCAAGAAAGGTCTACCTAGAATGATTGGAATGTTGGAGTCTTCTTCCATGTCAACAATGACAAAGTCCACCGGGATGAAAAATTTCTCATCTCGTACGGGAACATCTTCCCATATCCCTAATGGTGTCTTCGTCAATCTATCGGCCATTTGGAGTGTGATATTGGTGCATTTAAGCTCTCCCATCCCTAACCTTTTACTCACCGAGTACGGCATAACACTCACACTAGCCCCTAGATCACATAGGGCTTTGTTGATCGTCGTGTCGCCAATGGTACACAGTATTAAGAAGCTTCCCGGATCTTTTAGTTTTGGAGGTGAACTCCCTTGAAGTATTGCACTACTCACCTTAGTGAAGGCGATAGTCTCAAGTTTCCGGATCGACTTCTTCTTAGTAAGGATGTCCTTCATATACTTTGCATAGGCCGGCACGTGATTGATTAATTTCGTGAAAGGAATTGAGACTTCCAAATTCTTCACAATTTCCATAAATTTTCCAAGTTGGTCATCAAATTTAGGCTTGGCTTGACGACTTGGAAAAGGAAGTCTAATCCCAATGGGCTCCTTCTCCTTGACCTTGTCTTCATTTTTCTTTGAAAATTCTTCTTTTGATGGTTCCCCATCCTTGGAGTTTTGCACAACTTCTTCTTTGTCACTAGCTTCCAGAACTTCATCCTCAACTTGCTTCTTTGGTGCTTCATACCTTGTACCACTCCTCAAGTGAATGGCATTAACCGTTTCATGTCTTGGGGGATTAATTTGAGGTGGTAATTGCCCCTTTTGTCTTTGTGAGCTTGAAGATGCTAGTTGAGTCAATTGGGTTTCCAACATTTTGGTGTGAGCTAGGATATTGTTGATGGTGATTTTCTTTGCTTGACTATCTTTTTGCATTTGAGTGAAAAACTCTTGTTGATTCTTTTGCATTTGGAGGACCGCTTTTTGAACATCAAAACCTTGGTCATTTTGTTGATTGTATGGAGTTTGATTTTGGTAACCTTGGTTTTGGTTGTAAAAGGGTCTCTGATTTTGGTTTCTCATGGGAGGTGGGGTGTATGTTGGTTGCGGGTTTTGAACATTTTGGCTTTTGTATGAGAGATTTGGGTGGAATTTGGTATTCTCATTGTAATAATTGGAGTAAGGGGTACCACTCTTGTATGCTTGGAAAGCATTCACATGTTCATTTGTTCCCCTACATTCACTTTGGTCATGTCTTAAAGTTCCACAATTCTCACATATCCCACTTGGGATTGATGAAGATGCCGTCATGGCATTAACATGATGCTTTGGTCATTTTGAGGCTTCTTCAAGTCTAGCCATAACTTTTTCAAACTTCAAATTGATGGTATCAATGTGAGCACTAAGTTGAGCACCCAATTGAGTAATAGAGTCCACTTCATGCTTTCCTCCTCTAGTAGCCTTGCGAGGTCTACTATATTTTGAATTATGGACCGCCATTTCCTCAATTTTGTTCCAAGTTTGATTATCATCAACTTCCGTGAACATTCCATTTGATCCCATGTTGAGAATGTTTCTTGAGTCTTCATAAAGACCGTTCCAAAATTGTTGTACCAAGAACCACTCGCAAAGTCCATGGTGAGGAAATGAGCGACAAATTCCCTTGAATCGCTCCCAAGCTTCATACAAAGATTCTTCATCTCTTTGCTTAAAGCCCGTAATTTGAGCTCTTAGCATGTTAGTATTTTCCGTTGGATAGAATTTTTTGTAGAAAGCTAGAGCCAACTTCTTCCAAGAATCAATTCCGAGAGTAGCCTTATCAAGGCCTTTCAACCATTGTTTCGCGGTGCCAATTAGAGAAAAAGGAAATAATACCCATCGAATTTGGTCTTGAGTTACACCGGTTTGAGATATCGCATCACAATAGTCACAAAAAGTCTCCATATGAGAGTGAGGGTCTTCTCCTCGGTTGGTACGGAATGTGATGAAAACTTAGGCATTGTGGGTTGATTTTGTGTTGGATTTTGTATTGGGTACTCCTCACCTTCTCTTGCAAAAGGGTTGATGAACTCAATAGTGTTTGGTTGAATATCTACAACCTCACCAATACCTCTCAAAGTTCTCCTTGCAAGTCTTCTATTGTTTGTCAAAGTCCTTTCAATTTCGTGATTAAAGGGTAACAAGTTACCTTGTGATCTTCTAGACATGCAAAATATCAAACAACTCGAAAATAATTAGAACAAACCTTGAGGAGTTTTACTTCCCCAAGTCAAAGAAAGACACAACTAATAACAATATAAGAAAATCTAATTCAAGTTAACACCGTCCCCGGCAACGGCTCCATTTTTTGTCCGACTCTCGATGGAGGTTTAGTTTTCGGTACTTGTCGTGAGGAGCACCTAGACCAAAACATAATTTATAACTTCACAAACAACTCTACAATTAGTAAAGAGGCAAGTAAAGGTCGGATCCCAAGGGACGGGAATTGAGATGAGATTTTCAATTGCAACTAGCGGTGTCTAGGGGTATCACAATTTGGGGTTTGAATAGAAGATCACTAAACTAAATAGCAATAAAAGTAAACAAGCAAGATGATTAAAAAGGGATGTAAACAATTGATAAAAGGCACTAGGGTGTCATGGGGTCATAGGGGATTCATGGAAATTGATCATACAAACATATTCTCAAATTATAAGAAAGCAATTATTGTTGTGATGGATCGAGTTGGTTTATTTCTTACAATCCTAGGAAAGTTTGGGTCCTGGAGCCGAATCGATTAGATTGTACAACACCTACAAGTCGACTTAATCTTTCCTACTCAACTATATGTGACAGGGCAGTCGTATACCTATCAAAAATACCAACTGGCTCTAACTAATATAGCTAGGGAAGTTGGGTCGAATCCACAGGGAGATGGGAAAATGTTAGCTAAGTCTAAGTTCGTCTCGGTAACCAAATGGGGGATTTTAATTGATTGATTCTAAACTAATGAGAGTAAGGAAGAGAGTAAAGGATAAGAGAATAAAGATAACCAAGTAGAGAAAACAGCTAAGACAGACGGTTCACCATAATCATTAAGTCAAGTAATCTAGGTCTCAGGTCAGTGCAGATACGGTCTGAGGAGCAGTGAATATCTCCTTTCGGTCTGAATTCGCCCTAAAGCACAAATAGCTTAGCTTTCGCCCTAACTACAATGCCCTATTGTTCGCTGCTAGTCTCGCCTTTTCCAACCTTTCGGTCCAGGTCAAGGGTCACTACGATATAAATGCCCCATTGCGTCGACTCAATTAAACAGATACAATTAATTGCAGCAGTTAACAACACAAATTATACCAGCATTAACCCAATAGATCAATTACTTTCCCTTTATAATTATGGATCCCCTATAGTCTTAGCAGAGGGGGATTAGCTACGCATCATTATTGAACTAACAATAATAACAAATAGATAATTGAAACTAGACATGATAACAAAACTAAAGAAGATTGAATTAAAGCAATTATGATAACAATCAAAGAGAGAAGGGAATTAAAGCAATAAATAAGATTAAAGGATTAAGGAAGAATAATAGTACCAATACAATCCGAATCCGAGTAGCAAAAGTGTGGAAAGAAAGCAAGAATCCAATGAATAGTAGCAAAGTATTGAGTAAAAGTCAGTGTGTGAGGGAAGAGAAGAGAGTCGAAGTCTTACATACGAAAATCCCTTCCTAATCTAACCTATGGACTAATTACAAAAGCCCATACGAAAATTAGGCGGAAAAAGTCTATAGAAGGACAAACCACTCGATCGAGTGGAAATAAACCACTCGATCGAGCAACTGTGCATCAATCCTCTCGGTCGAGTAGAAATAAGCTACTCGATCGAGTACTCCTTGCTTTGTCTCCTCTTGTGTATACTGGAAATGGTCGATCGAGCATCCTTAGGCATATAAAGCATTCGATCGAGTAGAAAGCTACTTGATCGAGCTATTTAGGCACGATTAGACATTGAAACACCTTCCGAAATCAGCTCACGCGTCTCCAAAATGTCAGATTCCAAGCTCCGGCTCCTTATTCTCCATAAATGCATGCAATTGGGACAAATTAGGCTCGATTTAGCTCCTCTTTGGTTAATTCCTGCAAATTACATAAAACGAAACAAAGTAGAATATTCGGGGGTATTTGTAGCTAGATGCTACATAAATAATACAGAAATGCGTGTAAAAAGGAGGTAAAAACCATATATAAAATACACGCATCAAATCTCCCCAAACCAAACCTTTGCTTGTCCCCAAGCAAAATATGAATGCAACTAAGAATGAACAGTGGAACGGGACCAACGCATCAACTACAAATCGCCCACCAAAACCAGTTTAATGCAACAACTGACAGAGTGGCAAATGAGAAGTGCAAACGAGTTAAATCAATGTTTCAAACTTACTGAACCGTCGACCTTGCAAGACTCATAAGATATCGGACTCTCGCGGGTCGCTCATCACTCAAAATTGGGCACAAGGTGAGTATATATATGAAAGATAGAAAGAAGCAAAGACACTCATCTAACTCGACCTATAAGAACATGCATGCAGTTAACAAGAATAAAGTCTCTACAACCGTACATACGCATTCCAACCATACTAATGACCAAGACACATGCCGAGGACTTACATTTGGGTAAGTGAGGTAATGGGTAAAAGGGGCTAAGATGAATTTGGATATGTGGAGTTAATAGCCAGGCTAGCAACAACAGATCCAAATATAAACTGCATCCCAACTTCGTACTCAATATATCAAGATGAAAACGGTGCAAATTCCATGCACTAAACTCACGAAACCCCAAGAACTTGCCAACTACCCATAGGATATAACTAAAACATGGGAGTGAAAATCATTATACAAATTCTCATTTTTCTTCGCACATGATTTTTCTTTCTTTTTCTTCTTTTCTTATTCTTTTCGTTTTTTTTTTCATTTTTCATTTCATCATTCTTCTTTCATTCCCTTCAATTCTTCCACCAACTGCTGAAATCAGATAAAATAACCATATTGCAGTAAAACATTCCAACAACTACTCGTCACTAGCTCGGCTAGGGTAGGAAGTATTATAGAAAGTAGCTAATAGGACAAAAAGGCAATTTGGCTATGTGGGGTTCATGGGTAGAACGAAATAAAGGAAACTGCCTCTCCTAACATGTGTCACCATCCACAGACCGAATGCGTACAGGTATTAAGAAGACTAGACTCATGTTTATGCAAATTGATGTTACATGCCTTAAAGAGAGTACTACTCACATCCTAAACGAAACCGGTCATGAATGTCACCAGTTTATAAAGCTCTAACCTCAGAATGTAATGTAGCATGCCGATATAATGAATCAAGTCTATTCGTTCAGATAGGAGAGAAACGAAAACTCGTAGATTATGCACATAATCATGCCAACTAAATTTCAAGAATATGCAAGGCTCAAGTAAGGGTTCAATGTAGCGTCAAAGTTCAAACGTTCCGACTCAAATTAAACATGAAATTGTTTTTTGAATTTTATGATTTTTTTGAAGTAAAAGCAACAATGCATGCTAAAATAAATAAACGTGCAAGCGGAAATGCAAGAAAAACATGTAGACAAACACAGATATGGATTCATACCTCCCCAAACCAAACCGTACAATGCCCTCATTGTACCAAAAATAGGGAAAGAAATGCAAACTAAAGAGAAAAGGAGGAGTGGAGTCGGAAAACTTACAATACGTCATGAAGAGGGACCTCCCCAAACCGACCATGAACTTGGGAGGTCAAAGAAAGTCAAACAGTAGCTCCATAGACGTAAAATAGCGGCTGAAAGAGATAACTGCTCGATCGAGCAACTTGGAACAGCTCGATCGAGTAAACCGGTATTTGGAAGGGCTCGATCAAGTAGAAAACTACTCGATCGAGTAAGCGGGATTTTTGATTTGGTCGATCGAGTAATAATATCACTCGATCGAGTGAAAATTTCCCCAAAAGTGCTCGATCGAGTAGAAAAACTACTCGATCAAGTAACTGGACCTGCAAACATACGCGTTAAAAGCAAGGAGAACATAAAAAGTTCGTAAAACAGCGTCTAAGGTTCAACAAAAAGCTAAAGAAAAACAAAATGTTCAACAAAAGTATAATAAAACAGTCCGGGCTGCCTCCCGGAGAGCGCTGGTTTAAGAGGTCCCGCACGACCTTTCTGGCGTCAATTGACTGGTGCGTTAAGCTCGTCGAAGTACAAGACTTCAACACGATTGTCTGCTTCATTTGTCTCGTAGTAATGCTTCACATATTGCCCATTTACTTTGAACCTACTACCTTCAGAGTCTTCGAGCTCCACGGACCCAAATTTGGTAACTACTGTCACCGTATAAGGACCACTCCACCTAGACTTCAGCTTGCCAGGAAACAATCTCAACCGGGCATTAAACAGCAGCACCTTTTGCCCAACATGAAACT
Organism: Silene latifolia; assembly: GCF_048544455.1. Lineage (NCBI taxonomy): Eukaryota > Viridiplantae > Streptophyta > Magnoliopsida > Caryophyllales > Caryophyllaceae > Silene > Silene latifolia. The sequence continues at coordinate 94,043,184 of NC_133533.1, forward strand.
CCCGAGGTAGAATTCTCTTGTCATGCCATCTCTTCGTCTTTTCTTTGTAAATGCGCGAGCTATCATAGGCATTAAGCCTAAATTCTTCCAACTCATCTAGCTGCAAAAGACGATTCTGACCACACAACTTAGGATCAAATTTAAGCTCACGAATTGCCCACCAAGCCTTACATTCCAATTCAACAGGTAAGTGACATGATTTCCCATAAACTAGCCTATAAGGAGATGCACCAATCGGTGTCTTAAAGGCAGTTCTGTAGGCCCATAATGTGTCCTCTAACTTAAGACTCCAGTCCTTCCGTGATTTAGAAACTACCTTAGACAAGATCTCTTTCAACTCGCGGTTAGAGACCTCGACCTGACCACTAGTTTGGGGATGATACCCCAAACCACGCCGGTGTTGGACACCAACTTTAGACAGAATAGAAGTTAGTTTCTTTTCCTTAAAGTGCATTCCCCCATCACTAATGACGACCCTTGGGACACCAAATCGGAGAAATATGACCTTTTTGAACATTTTTATCATGGTCTTGGCATCACAATGGGGTGAGGCAATTGCCTCAACCCATTTCGACACATAATCAACAGCCACTAAGATATACCTGTTACCTTTACTGGATGGGAACGGTCCTTGGAAATCAATGCCCCAGACATCGAAAACCTCAACCTCTAAGATACCATTTTGTGGCATCTCATGTCTCTTCGAAATGTTTCCCAATCGTTGGCAAGCGTCACAAGCTGAAACAAAAGACTTAGCATCAGCAAACAAAGAAGGCCTGTAAAAACCAGACTGAAGTACCTTAGCCACGGTGCGCGATGGACCGTGGTGACCACCATAGGATGAGGAGTGACAGCCTTCCAGGACTACCTTGGGCTCCCACTGCGGAATACACCGTCTGTAGAGACCGTCTGCACATTCGTTAAACAAATAAGGATCATCCCAGAAATACTGCTTAGCGTTATACAGAAAACGCGTCCTCTGCTGATGAGAAAGGTCAGGGGGCAGCTTGCCACTGACAACGAAGTTAGCTATATCTACATACCAAGGCTCTTGGTTAACAATAGACGATATAATAGCAAAAAGAGTATCGTCAGGAAAAGAATCATCAATAGGTAGAGGATCTTCCCCTTCCTGTCGCGTCAGGCGCGACAGATGATCAGCTACAACGTTCTCAGCTCCTTTCTTATACTTAATCTGCAAATCAAACTCCTAGAGAAGAAGTATCCATCTCAGTAGCCATGGTTTAGCCTTCTTCTTAGCAAGTAGATGCCTCAAAGCTGCATGGTCAGTAAAAACAGTAACTTCTGACCCAACTAAATAAGAACGAAACTTCTCTAAGGCATAAACTACAGCTAGGAGCTCTTTTTCTGTTGTAGTGTACTTCACTTGAGCCTCATCCAGAGTTCGGCTCACATAGTAGATAGAATTCAAAGCTTTGTCTTTCCTTTGGCCTAGCACCGCTCCTAGTGCATAGTCACTGGCATCACACATTATCTCAAACGGCAAGTCCCGGTCGGGAGGCTGTATGATCGGCGCGAGACTAAGGCCCGCTTTAACCCGTGAAAAGCAAAAGACACTCGTCGAAAACACAAAAGGGGCATTCTTAAGCAAAGAAGCTGTGTAAGTGGTTTACCAATTTTTGAGAAATCCTTGATAAACCGGCGATAAAAGCAGGCGTGGCCAAGGAAACTCCTCACCCCCTTAACATTAACAGGAGGTGGTAATTGTTTAATCACTTCCACCTTTGCTTTATCAACTTCTATTCCCCTATCGAAACTAAGTGCCCTAAGACAACTCCCTCGTTGACCATGAAATGGCACTTCTCTCGATTCAAAGACAAGATTAACCTCAATACAAATACTGCAACACTTTATCAAGGTTAGACAGACAGTTAGAAAAATCACTTCCATAAACACTGAAATCGTCCATGAAAACCTCCATAATAGACTCAATATACTCTGAAAATATCCCCATCATACACCTTTGGAAGGTGGCAGGGGCATTACACAAACCAAAGGGCATCCTGCGATAAGCAAATACGCCCTGAGGACAAGTAAACGTGGTCTTAGCTTGATCGTCTGGGTGGATAGGGATCTGAAAGAACCCTGAATACCCGTCTAAATAGCAGAAAAATTTATGAGAAGCTAACCTTTCTACTATTTGATCAATAAAAGGAAGGGGAAAGTGATCTTTCTTGGTGGCGGCATTAAGCTGTCTGTAATCTATACACATCCGCCAACCAGTCACTACTCGAGTAGGTATTAACTCATTCTTATCATTCTTGACTACAATTGTCCCTCCTTTCTTCGGGACCACCTGTACTGGGCTCACCCACTTAGAATTACCAACAGAATAAATAATACATGCGTCGAGCAGCTTCATTACCTCAGCCATCACAACATCCTGCATCTTCTAGTTCAGTCTGCGCTGTCCCTGCCTGCAAGGTTTGTGATCTTCCTCCAGCTCTATCTTGTGCATACAAATATCGGGACTAATCCCCTTGATATCGTCCAATGAAAATAACCCAGTGCTTTCCTGTTTTTCTTAAGTACAGCTAACAGAGAGGTTAGCTGATCATCATCAAGCTTAGCACTAACAATGACTGGAAATTGCTTAGTATTGTCTAAGAAAACATATTTTAGATGAGAAGGGAGAGGCTTACGTTCCGGTACCTTTACCTCAATAGAGCAAAGAGTGCTAATCATATGTTCCACTTGCTCTCCCTCAGCTTCGGTGAGTTCAGGCTCATCTAATTCATCAACAAGCAAATCCAACATAGTGTCATCGTCATCTGGGCTATCTGCACACTCATCAAAAAGCATAAGAGCTTCTAGTGGATCCTTCATAAAAGAACCCGACCAGAAGTCATAAATAGACTCGTCAATAATATCAACCGAATAACAAGTATCCTCTATCATTGGCCGAGCCAAAGTACTAGGCAGACTGAAAGTGATCACGTCATCCCCTACTTCAAGAGTCAAACGCCCTTGTTTGACATCAATAACGGCCCCAGCTGTACAAAGGAATGGTCTTCCTAAGATAATTGGGGTCCGGATGTCCTCAGCTATATCTAAAATAATGAAATCGACTGGAATAAGGATCTTGCCTATTTTCACAGGCACATCCTCTAAGACACCTAAAGGCTTCCTAACAGATCTATCAGCCATTTGTAGGGTAATGTTAGTCATTTTAAGATGACTCATGTTCAGTTTCTTGCAGACAGACAGGGGCATGACACTAACACTGGCTCCTAAGTCACAAAGAGCCTTATCAATAACCACTTTGCCTATAATACAGGTAATAGAAAAACTACCCGGGTCTTTCATTTTGGGAGGAGCCTTGTTTAAGAGCAAATTGTTAGACTCTTCCATAAATGAAATTGTCTCAAATTCACTCAAATTTCTCTTACGTGTCACGATGTCTTTCATAAACTTAGCGTAAGTAGGTACCTGAGTAACAAGTTCGGTAAAAGGGACAGTTACCTGGAGGTTCTTCACAACGTCCACAAACTTACCGTACTATCGCTCGATCTTTGCATCCTTCAGACGACCTGGGAAGGGCACTCTAGTAGCAATGAGTGGACCCGCAACTTTTTCTTTACCTTTGTCAATGCGTGACGTCTCCACAGCAAGGGAAGATGACACGGTAGCGGAATTGGGTAGTAAAATAGGATCTCCGCCACTTCTGGTACTCGATCGAGTACTTTTATTACTCGATCGAGTGATTTCTTGTTGAGATTCACTCGATCGACCACTCTCCTTACTCGATCGACCATTCCCCTTTTCTGCCTTACTCGATCGAGCATTTATATCACTCGATCGAGTGATTTCTTTAGCAGATTTACTCGATCGAGTAAAAATATCACTCGATCGAGCATCTTCAATTTCTGCACTTCTCGATCGAGTAGATTTATCACTCGATCGAGTGATGGGATGAAATAATTTACTCGATCGAGTAGATTTTTCACTCGATCGAGTATCTGGAATACACGCAGCCACAATTTCGTCCAGAAACACGTCTATATCATCCTCCAGGGTATCTTCAGCTATCAAAACCCCGTCTTTTGGTACTTTTGGCCCTTCATGAGTAAGGCTCACTTGGAGATTCATTGCATTGGCTGAATCGCTTATCGGTAGAAGCTTGGCTTGATCTTTCGCGAGCGTTAACTGCGCGACTTGTTCTCTCAATTCCGCTATGACAGTTTCTTTCTTATTGCACTTCTCATCAAACTGTTGTGTTATGCTCAACATAAAGGATTTTAGTTCAGCAATTTCTTGATTTACAGGAGGAGAAACCGGTTGCGGTGCTGGCGTAAAAGGAGTAGGAGCATTCCTTATTTCTTCGTACAGCTGAGAAAAAGGAACTCCTTGCTTGTATTTCTGATAAGCAAGGACACGCTCTGTACTTGCCAGACATCCAATAGGGTCATGCCCTTCCATACCACATCTACCACATAGCTCAACATACTCAGTAATCGAACAAACCTGAGCACTCTTGCCTGAAACTTCTGTAATCTCCACATTAACTAGACTTTTGCTAGGACCTTCCACTCCAGCAGCTGCTGACTCAATAACTTGCTCACTACCTCGGGGATTTCCATATTCAGAGACATGAATAGCCATCGCCTCAATGAGACGCCACCCTTGGTCATCTTCAACATTCTTCGTGAATCTCCCCTTAGCTATGCTGTCAAGAATAGCTCTCTCGCTCCGATATAACCCATTGTAGAATTGGGTACAAAGGAACCATTTCTTGAACCCGTGATGCGGCACAGAACGGACAAGCTTCTTGAACCTAGTCCATGCCCCATTCAAATCTTCAGTAGACAGCTGCTCAAAAGAACTAATCTGATCTCTCAAGGCATTGGTGCGCTGCGGTGGAAAATATCGCCTGTAAAAGGCTAAAGCAAGGGAACTCCAGTCGGTTACACCGGCTGCCTCCCTATCAAGGTCTCTCAACCACTCCCGGGCATCATCAGCTAAAGAAAAGGGAAAGAGGGTTCCCTTCACTTTGTCCTGTGTTACCCCAGCAGAAAGGGGAATGGTAGAGCAATACTCTGTAAACAGCTCTATATGCCTGCATGGATCTCCTTTAGGTACCCCCTAAAGAGATTTCTCTCCACCAGCTGTATGTAAGATGGGTGGATTCCAAAGTTTCCCTGATCAGCAATGGGTAGTAGGAAAGCTTTTGGAATTGAATCCACATTAGGCTCTGAATGGCTGGCTAATTTAGGCATTCTGGCAGATAGACTTTACAAAGCAACAATTAATCCTGCAAAACTAATCAAAACTTTGCAGAAAATGAGATCAGTCTCAAGGAATAAATTCCTTGAGACGAGAGACAAACTCAAATAAAGCAACAAAGTTGCGCCACCTCCCCGGCAACGGCGCCAAAATTTGACAGGGCAGTCGTATACCTATCAAAAATACCAACTGACTCTAACTAATATAGCTAGGGAAGTCGGGTCGAATCCACAGGGAGATGGGAAAATGTCAGCTAAGTCTAAGTTCGTCTCGGTAACCAAATGGGGGGTTTTAATTGATTGATTCTAAACTAATGAGAGTAAGGAAGAGAGTAAAGGATAAGAGAATAAAGATAACCAAGTAGAGAAAACAGCTAAGACAGACGGTTCACCATAATCATTCAGTCAAGTAATCTAGGTCTCAGGTCAGTGCAGATACGGTCTGAGGAGCAGTGAATATCTCCTTTCGGTCTCAATTCGCCCTAAAGCACAAATAGCTTAGCTTTCGCCCTAACTACAATGCCCTATTGTTCGCTGCTAGTCTCGCCTTTTCCAACCTTTCGGTCCAGGTCAAGGGTCACTACGATATAAATGCCCAATTGCGTCGACTCAATTAAACAGATACAATTAATTGCAGCAGTTAACAACACAAATTATACCAGCATTAACCCAATAGATCAATTACTTTCCCTTTATAATTATGGATCCCCTATAGTTTTAGCAGAGGGGGATTAGCTACGCATCATTATTGAACTAACAATAATAACAAATAGATAATTGAAACTAGACATGATAACAAAACTAAAGAAGATTGAATTAAAGAAATTATGATAACAATCAAAGAGAGAAGGGAATTAAAGCAATAAATAAGATTAAAGGATTAAGGAAGAATAATAGTACCAATACAATCTGAATCCGAGTAGCAAAAGTGTGGAAAGAAAGCAAGAATCCAATGAACGTAGCAAAGTATAGAGTAAAAGTCAGTGTGTGAGGGAAGAAAAGAGAGTCGAAGTCTTTACGCCGTCCCCCTCTTCTCTTTACATACGAAAATCCCTTCCTAATCTAACCTATGGACTAATTACAAAAGCCCATACGAAAATTAGGCGGAAAAAGTCTATAGAAGGACAAACCATTCGATCGAGTGGAAATAAACCACTCGATCGAGCAACTGTGCATCAATCCTCTCGATCGAGTAGAAATAAGCTACTCGATCGAGTACTCCTTGCTTTGTCTCCTCTTGTGTATACTCGAAATGGTCTATCGAGCATCCTTAGGCATATAAAGAATTCGATCGAGTAGAAAACTACTCGATCGAGCTATTTAGGCACGCTTAGACATTGAAACACCTTCCGAAATCAGCTCACGCGTCTCCAAAATGTCAGATTCCAAGCACCGGCTCCTTATTCTCCATAAATGCATGCAATTGGGACAAATTAGGCTCGATTTAGCTCCTCTTTGGTTAATTCCTGCAAATTACATAAAACGAACCAAAGTAGAATATTCGGGGGTATTTGTAGCTAGATGCTACATAAATAATACAGAAATGCGTGTAAAAATGAGGTAAAAACCTTATATAAAATACACGCATCAATATGCATGGTCTAATGAGATTCGAGTTGGTTTATGTTTTACACGTCTCATTGAAAAGATAGGTGATGGGTAAAAAATGCAATGATTCATAGGCTCGCATTTCATCAAACATAACATGTGCGTAAGTTGAGATCACAACAAGCAAGTAAATAAACTATGAAAACATCTTAATTTAAGCATGAATCATCCCCCATGTTGGTTTCCCCTAATTACCCATTAACCCTAGCTAAGGAAACTACTCACTCATTATCATGTTGAACATACTAACAAGGTTGTCAATCATACCAACAAAGTAAAACATGATGAATAAATGAAAAAGATTAACAATAATTAAAAAGGGATTAAGAGAATTATACCTACTAATGATTCCAATAATAAAGCAAAGAATAATAGAAGTACTTGATGCTTGATTGGAAGGTTGTCAATCTACCAATAATAACCCAAATAATCTTCAATTACCCAAAATAAAGGATGAACAAAAGAGAGATTAAGGAAATGAAACTTGTATTAAAACTTGATTAAATGTTGATTACAAGATTAAAGAGAGATTTGATTGATATTAACTACACTAAAGATCGCTAAGAAGAACATGCTCGTCTAATTAGACTAATGGGGTATTTATAGTGGGGATTAGGTACATAAATTAGGGTTAACTAAGGGCTTAAATGACGATTAAGTCCTTGAGGAATCGCCGGTCTCCAGGGAGACTCCGGTCTCCTTTTCGCCGGTCTTAGAAAAAGATCTGCATCCTTCCTTGAAGCTTGTAGAAGACGAAATGGCTGTTAGAGAATCCAGGCGTCCAGGGCACGGGACGGGCGGATTCTGGTGATTCTGGACGGGCGTCCAGATGGGGAAGACGGGCGGATTGTGGTGAATTTGGCCGAGCGTCCACTGGGGGAAGACGCTCGGATTGTGGTTGCTGGACGGGCGTCTTGTGGACAATTCGCTCGGATTGTCTTACAGCTTCTTTCCTTTTTCTGTTCTTCCTTTTTCTTCATAAAATCCTTGAGGATTTCCACGGGGAGCAAGGATCTTTTCTCATCATTTCCCATCTACTATAGTATGTACAATGGCCTTCTAATCTTGTCCCTCCTTGATGCTTGGTCATTGAATTCAATCAATTTAGCTTTATTTTGCCGTGAAAATGCAAGGTTTGCACTCCTTTCCTACCAAGGACACAAAACCTCAAAGAATATGCAAAACAAAGGACTAAAGACATTAAATGACCCAAATATGCACTAAAAAGCATGGGAACAAGGCTAATTCGGGGACTAAATGTGCTTAAATTATGGTCACATCAGTTGGCGTACTGGCAAAATGCAGTTTATGGCTTCATCCTTGGTGCTAATCCCCCATGGCAGGCCTTAGAGGGCTTCCTGAAAAGAGTATGGAGTAAGTATACAATTGATAAGATCTCTTGTTTACCTAATGGAATTTTCTTAGTAAAATTTCAAACAGAGGAAATGAGACAAGCAGTGTTGGGGAGTGGACATTTCTTGTTTCATAATAAACCCATGATTATCAGGCCTTGGTTACCAGATGTTGAATTAACCAAGGAGGCAGTCAAGAGTGTACCTGCTTGGATCCGTATTCATAAGTTACCCTTAAAATTTTGGGGAAAGAGCCTAGAGAAAATTGCTAACCTAGTTGGTACGTATGTGAAGAGTGATGAGGCCACAGATCAGAAGACTAGGTTGGGGTTTGCTAGGGTAATGGTGGAGTTGCAATTGGGACAGAAATTCCTTGAAACTATCAAGTTCTTGGATGAAAAACAAAATTTGGTGGAGCTTAAGATAGAGTACGAATGGAAACCTAGTATGTGTACGAAATGTAAACTGTTAGGGCATGAAAAAGACACCTGTAGGAAGGGCAAACCTGTCAGGAAGGCTCAGCCTGCTCCAAAAATTTGTCGACCAGTCCAGCTGAAGAATCCTGAAAGATCCATCACCAGCAATCCAGCTGTAACACTTGTCACCAATACACATCAAGCATCTGATAATAAAGATACTACTAAGGGGCAGCAAGCAATGGACAATGTGCATACACCAGTGACTAGAACTCAGTTGTCTGATGGGGGAACTTTATCTCAAGTGAAACAGATCAGGGCTACTAGACAAGGGATGCAGTCTGATTCTGATCAGCAACATTCTCCATCCTATAAGGATGTGCTGAGTGGAACCAGCTCACCCACATCAGGCAGTGGCAAAAATGGTATTGAACCCTTTAACCTTTCTTCATGATAAAATTTGGATTTTGGAACGTGAGGGGGATGAATAAGGAGGTGAAACAGCAAGTTATTAATAAATTTCTTCTTAGTAATAATGTGGGATTTTTTGGACTCCTTGAGACTAAAATTAAACCCAAGAAGCTTAATAATACTGTTAATAAAGTTTTTAAAGATTGGAGTGTGACCACCATATCAGCTTATCATAAGGGTGGCTGGATTTGGGAGGTGTGGAACCCATCTCTTGTTGATATTCTGTTCTTAGAATATAATGCACAATATATCCACATGTTAATAACTGATAAGCAAGCACAAATTCAGTTCTATACTACCATGGTGTATGCTTTTAATGGAATACATGAGAGGGATGAGCTCTGGACTAATCTCCGGAAGATAGCTACTCAAGTAATGGGGGCCTGGTCTGTAGGAGGTGATTTCAATTGTGTAACTCAGGCTATTGAAAGGCTTGGGGGTACAGTTAGTGTGGGTGAAGCTGAACCATTCCAGCAGTGTATTGAGGACTGTGCTTTGAGTGATATACATGCTACAGGTGCCTTCTACACGTGGAATAATAAACAACCCCCTGAGACAAGGGTGTATAGCAGGTTGGATAGGATGTTTATGATTATCTTCCAGAAGGTAACTTTGATCACACACCATGTTTAGTGAGCAAAGCTAATCATAATGAAAACAAATGTAGGCCTTTTAAATATTACAATATGTGGAGCACAGCTCCTGGTTTTCATGAGTGTATTGCTGCAAATTGGGCTCAGACTATCAAGGGGACAAGGATGTACAGCCTGGTTAGGAAATTAAAGTTGCTGAAACCTATTCTTAAAACACTCAATAAAACTCATTTTTCTGATGTGGAAAATAGGTCTTTATTACCTCAAACTAAGCTGGTACAGGTACAGCAGAAACTGGTGGACAAGCCTGGGATGAGATATTAATGCAAGAAGAATATGAGCTACACAAAAAAAGCTTATTTTTAGAGCAAGCTAAAATGAAATTTCTTCAACAAAAAGCAAAGCCTCATTGGCTAACTGAGGGGGATACTAATTCTGCATATTTCCATGGCATCATCAAAGCTAGGAGATGCAAGAATGTTATACATCAGATCAAAGATCACAAGAATAAGGTGTATACTGAGGAGATGGGTATCCAGCGGGCCTTTTTAGAGTACTATAAAATGCTCTTGGGTACCAGGACTAATACTACCAGAATTAAACAGCCAATGGTTCTCAAGGGGAAAATCTGCAATGATGTGCACTCTCAATACCTACTAGCTCCTATCACCCATGCTGAAATTAAAGAGGTTTTACATCACATTCCTAATGATAAAGCCCCAGGTCCTGATGGCTACTCAAGTCAGTTTTTCAAGGATGCTTGGGACACAGTTGGGGAGGAGGTATGTCATGCTGTTGCTGATTTTTTTCAGACTGGTAAACTCCTCAAACAGCTCAATGCCACTAATATTACTCTCATACCCAAAGTGGATAGGCCTACTACAGTGTTGGAATATAGACCCATTACCTGTTGTAATGTAATTTACAAATGCATATCCAAATTACTTTGCAATAGGTTGGCTCTAGTTTTACCTGATCTTATCTCTCAGAATCAAGGGGGCTTTATACAGGGCAAGAGTATAATGGAGAACATTCGCATATGTCAAGATATTGTCAGAATGTATGAGAAACAGGCTGTATCCCCTAGATGTCTGATCAAGTTGGATCTACAGAAGGCCTATGATACCATAGAGTGGGACTTCCTGGATCAGACGCTTTCTTTCCTTAATTTCCCTGAAGTCTTCAGAGGATGGATTATGACACGTGTCACTACAGCTACCTATTCTCTAAGTCTTAATGGAAATATGTTTGGTTTTTTTAAGGGCCAAAGAGGACTCAGGCAGGGGGATCCCCTATCCCCTCTCTTATTCACTATATGCATGGAATACTTGTCTAGATTGCTTAGTTGTTCAACTGAGAGCATGCAATTTAGGTTTCATCCTTTGTGCAAACCTATGAAGCTATCACACCTAATGTTTGTAGATGACCTGCTTCTCTTTAGTAAAGGAGATGCCCCTTCTATGATGACCATCCTAAGGACCTTCTCTACTTTTTCAGCTGCTTCAGGTCTCAAAATGAGTAAAGGGAAGTCTAATGTTTATTTTAATGGAGTCCAGCAATCCCTAAAGCAAGATATCCTCCAAATATCTGGCCTAGTGGAGGGAGCCCTACCTTTTAGGTATTTAGGAGTGCCTATTAAAACTTCTAGGCTCACAGCCAAGGATTGCCGGCCTCTGGTTGATAAAATAATCAATAGAATCAGAGTTCTGGGGGCACGAAAATTGTCCTATGCTGGGAGATTGGTACTGGTAAGGGCAGTTTTTAAGACTCTTCATTGCTATTGGGCACAAATGTTTATTCTACCAAATGGGGTCATCCACAGAATTGAACAAGTGTGCAGGAATTTCTTGTGGGATGAGGGGTTGATTTTATGAGGTCACCTCTTGTGTCATGGGATAAAGCGTGTAGGCCAAAGAAAGAAGGGGGCTTATAGCTAAAAAATGATGTTATTTGGAACAAGGCAGCAGTGGGGAAGCTAGTCTGGTGGCTTAATTCTAAGCCTGACTCTTTATGGATCAGATGGGTTGGTCACATTTATTTGAAAGGTACTAATTGGCAGGACTACTACCCTAAGGCTAATACATCGTGGTAATGGAGGAAGGTCTGTTAGGTCAAACTAGAGCTACAGCAGGCATATCAACAGCAATAATGGACAAATCAACATCATATGGGATACACTGTAAGTAAGGGCTATAATTTCCTAAGAAACAGGGAAGCTGAAGTACAGTGGCATACTCTGGTGTGGAATAAATGCACTATACCAAAGCATAGCTTTATAGCATGGGTTCATCATCATGGAAACATGAATACAAAAGAAAAACTCTTCAAATTAGGGATAACTGATGATAGTACCTGCTGCATCTGCGGGGGAGCTGTTGAAAATGTGGAGCATTTGTTCTTTGCTTATCCATATAGAAAAATCGTCATTGCTGCTGTCGGAAAGTGGGTTGGGACTCCTTGGCCCGAATTTAATTGGGTCAATTGGCGGCTTGCAAAAACAGGTAATTCTCTACAGTTAGAGGTCCTTGATGCAATAATCAACTCCTGTCTCTATACCATTTGGCAGCAGAGAAACAGGAGCAGACACGAATTTACCCTTACTCGACCTATTCACATTGCCCGATTCATTGTGGATGAGCTACAAATGAGATTTCGAGGTCCGGACAAAGGGGTTTTGGGTAGAAGAGAAGCTATGTGGCTTGAGGGGCTGCTAGGGAGAGGCGTTTGACTGAGTTGCAGGAGATCGCAGGAGATGGAAGAGGAAAGAGTGACAGGGTTAGGGTTTGGATAACAAATTCTGATGTTTTGATCTGATTTTGTTGTATGCTTGCTTTTTGATGGTGTTTGTCTTTGTTGGGCTTTTTTGTATGGGCTCACTGGTTGCTTTGTGACATGGGCTGGTCTATAAAACCCGTGTCATTGTATGGTTACGTTTTCTTTTGATATAATACTTACATTTATCAAAAAAAAAAAAAAAAAGGAAATGAACATGTTTTTGGGTTTTTCAAATTTTCAAATTGTTATGGTTTTTATGTTTATGAAACAAAAAGACATGTTTTTGTATTTTTCAAAAAATTTCAATTTTTAGGCATTTTTGAAATATAAATTCCCATCCCCCACTTTATTTTAGACATTGTCCTCAATGTACATGTAGGAGTACCAATGAAAAAGAAATACATGTTTTTTGGATTTTTGATTTTATGGAAATGAAGTGCAAATGTAATGATGTGATATGAATGAATGCATGCTCTAACTAAATGCAATTCTATATGATATATATATATATATATATATATATATATATATATATATATATATATATATATATATATATATATATATATATATATATATATATATATATATATATATATATATATATATAACAAATGAATGCAAACTAATCTACAATAGATGATGCATTTTTTATAGTAGACTATGGTCACCTATGATCAAACCTACCCAAACCGATTTATGCACTATTTCTAGTGTAGAAATGAATAGGTTTGGTCATTAGTGACTATGCATGAATTCTATTCTATATGCAACTATCTATATGAATCATGTGAGATATATTATAATGCAACTATACTATATGAACTAACTAATGTAAATGCAATATGAAATATAATACAAATGCAAGCTAAATGTATATGTATATAACTAAATGCAAGTGTAAATGTAATGTAAAGTCAAGGGAAAGGATATTTTACAAATGGTGGTTTGAGGGAGGACTCCACAAAACTCATTCCTTGTTGTCATGGTTATTGATTTTGTCCATGTTGCTCAATGCACTCAATAACCGGTCAAAGGCTTGTGAATGGTCTTCAAGTAGGCAAGTGTAAGTTTTGAACCATTTCAAAATGGAGTAGGGTCAATCCATGAGAGACCTCCCTTTGAACTCCTTCCCCTTCTCTTTTTCTTTGTGATGATGGCCTTCCCGGCTCTTAAAACTAGCAAACTTAAGATTCTTGTCATGGGGGCTTTTCCGGTTGCTCCTATTTCTTCCAAAGTTGATGACGCAAATGCTTGGACTAGTCAATTCTCCAAGGATAGAAGGCGAACTTTCATGGCATGGATGATGGGATGTTATAGGAGTTGGGATAGTGGATGCCAAATTTCCACATGTAGACTCCTTCTTAGCCTTGTCTTTGAGCTTCCCTACTAAGTAATTCTTGTATGTCGATTTGACTTTCGTGAGAAGGTCCATAATATCATCTCCAACTATCATGGGCTCCATAGTGGGTGCGAAAAGGTTCTCATGAAGGCATTCCTCTTCTTCATCGAAGCAATCTTCAAACTTCTCAAGGATGGGTTCCTCAAGAAAGCTAATCCCATAACTCCATTCATCATTTGAGTCCATCTTTCCCTCATCATCTTCTTCCATAGATGCATCATCATCGCTTTCACCATATGAATCATAAATAGGGGCTTCACTTCTCCTTAATAATTCTTTCTCCAACACATCATTGTTCATATCAAATGATACACCCTCATACTCACAATGGTTAAGAGTATTTGGCTTACTCAACCTCATATCTTCCTCATCAAATACCACACTTTCATACTCACAAGAGCTCAAGGAGATTGGATCTTCCCACTTCTTATCAAAGGTAACTCCTTCAAACTCACATTCATGATCAATGTCTAAGGAGTGGTGAGGAGTAGTTACTTGGGCTTCGTTCATTTGGGCAATTTGAAACTCCAACTCCTCACCTTGGGTAACAATGCCTTGAAGAACATTGTCCCTATTTTGGCTCTCCTCTAGCATTTGGTTGAAGAAGTTTTGTTGGTCTGCCATCATTTGGATAATCACATTTTGAATGGGTTCATCTTCTTATTGTGGGTGGGTGTGAAAGTGGTTGTATTGTGGCAATTGAAATTCATTATGAAGTGGGTATTGGGTGGGTGGTTGTTGTGGAAATTGGATGTAGGAGTTTTGGTGGGGAACTTTGGGGTAGTAGTTAGGATTTTCATTGTATGAGTTGTAAGGTAGGTTTGTGTTGACTTGCTCCTCAAACTCCCCATACCCATAGTCATACTCAAAAGATCCACCACATACTCCATATGTCAAGTCTTGTGTCATCATCGTAGCTAAGATAAGGGTACAACTACAAACATGGAAACTACAAGAAAACGGTAAAAACGAACCTTGACGAACAAGTTCCTCAAGGTTAAAGCACAATTAAAATAGACAAACAAGTAAGAACTTAATCACATAACACAGTCCCCGGCAACGGCGCCATTTTGATGCGTAAGATTGTCGTCGGGTCTCCCAATCAAACACATTTATAATTCTCAACAAACAACTAGCTAGTGGTTAAGTCGGGGTCGATCCATGGGGCGGTGTGCTTGTTGGGAAATGTGTCCTAAACAATAGTGCGATCATGTGATTTTAATATCATTATTAAATCTCATTTTAAGAATACATGTGGGATGTAATATATTACAAGTCAACTGGTCCACACATATCGGTAATGATTGGCTGACTAGAGTTTGACATTACTGTCGTGCGACGGTGGTGATCAGTTGATCCCCTTAGGTCATACCTATAGGGAAATACTCTTAATTGATTATTTAATTAATCGTATACCGATACGAGTTAATTAAATTGCTTAAAATTGACGGAAGATTTTGTGAGTATAATTTACGTATCAAATTGAAATGTAATTAAATGAGATACGGTCTGAGTAATCGAATTGTATCATTACTCGGATGAAATTATTGTTTAAAGAAACAATTAAATTTGAATGAATTATTATAAATACGATTTATAAATTGGTGAAATATTTTGGTACAAGTAATTACGAATTACTAGTCGATTTTGTAAATGACATATTTTATGAGTATGTTGATTTTTAATATGATAAAAATACATTGCATCGTAACATGTCATGTAACATGTTACATGTGACAAATTTGACAAATGACAAAATTAAATGGATTCTCCATTTTATACTTAAAACCGAAATATGGGTGAGTGTTTAGTAAATATTGTGTTATTTATTTTTAAATAAAAACACAATCATGACACTAGGTAGTAGGCTTGCATGCCTAGTCTCTTGTGAAGAGCAAAAACAAAAGGCATTGGGCATACTACCCAATGCCCCTTTTTCGGCCACCAACAAGAAAAGAGAGGAAAGCTCTTCTCTTTTACATTCTTTTTTCATTCCTCCCATCTTATTTTTCCTAGTGTAAGAAAATCCTTGAAAACTCTCTACAATTTATGATAATTCTAGAGAAATAAACTCACAAATATTACCATCTCTTGACCGAAATTTCAAGAGTGAAAATAAAATTTATATTGTATCAATTTTATTGTAAAACCATTATTATTACTAGATCTAAATAGTATTGGTTTATTAAGATGTATTCCTTGGGTATATGCTTTTGGGAGAGATTCTACACTTGAATCCTTGTTCTTCCATTTGGAAAGCTCAAGAACAAAAGAAAAGGAGATTTCTTTTGTGCCCATTTGAACCGAAATTTCAATGTAAGGATATGATTTCTTCTCTTTTATTATATTGTTTGCATGCATAAAATCTATGTTTAATTTTATGACAAATTATTTTGACATATAAGAGTATGTTAAATTGTATATGAATCTACATTTCCTTCAATTGGTATCAGAGCCACGGTTGTTTGCATGCAAATTGGTTAAAAGTTTTTCCGAGTTATATGAATAACAAAATAAAACTTGTAAAATTTGTGTTATTATGATATATCACGAAATAATTACATGCATGTTAATATTTCTGGTCCTAAAGTGTTTTAGGAATTTTTGGTTAATTTTTCGGATTTTTATTGTTCATAATTAATAATAATGGCATTTAAATGTGATTTTATGAGTAAAAATGTCATTTTTGGTCGAAAATTAGCTATACTTCGAATTTTAAGTTGGTTTTTGGATATGTTGTTACATATATTATTTTGAGATAACCTGTAAATTTTCATAATTTTTGCACTTGTTATGCTCGAAAAATGAATTTTTCATTATTAAATTCGGATTTAAGAGAAAAATAGGTTAATATGAGTTAAATTTCGAATCTGGTCATAGAAAATTAATATGTTGTCACATGCAATTTTACAAGATGTGTGTAAAATAATTGGCTATAAAGAAGTCTTTTAGCATGATTTATGAATTTTTGAAGAAAAATGGCATAAATAGTGACATTATTAGTTGAAAATTAATAAAACATATTCTATGACTTAGGAAAAACGTTTAATGTTGCATTTTATTATATTTTTCAGATCTAAAATTGAAAAGTTAATGAAAATAATTTTTCCATGTTTTTATGATTTTTTATTAAAAATCGATAAACCGCAACATTGTTTTTCCGGGAAAAATTTTGAAATTTTTAACCTAAGATTTTGAACATTATGAGTGTCATGGAATTTTTCCAGAATGTTCATGAATTTAAATTTTGAATTTTGAATTTATTTGAAATTTTTGGATTTATTTGAAGTTTAATAGCTTATTTTTGTAATTTTGGTCCATTTATGAACAATTTTTGTAAATAAAAGTTAATTATGGTCAAATTACTAGTGGAGACTATATTTTGAGTCCTAAGAGGTTAGGGTAATTAACTTATGCATAAATATGAGTTTATGTATTTTTGTGATTATAAAATGTTGAAATCACGCAAATCCGTAAAAACCGAGTAATATACGATATTGGCTAATTAAAAGGCGATTTAGCATAAAAATTGAGCATGTTCATACATATTATAATGCTGCATTTTTCTTTATGATTGTCATAATTTTAATTTATGTAATTTTGAATTATGTAATTTTACTTAGTATGGCCTTAGATTTTAATTGGTATTTCCCGAAATGTATGGGAATATCGATTCGGTTGTAATTTTTTATTGTGATCTCGTATCACCGTTTTGTAATTTAATAGATTTATTTTATTTTAGTTACAAATGTATAATAGGAAATTATGTAATTTATTATGTAATTTTATTCATTCCGGAGTTCCTAAAGATGGATTTCTTCAAGAATGGCGATACATAAAGACGGTGTTACCTCGAGATGCGTGCCACAACCGAAGTTCAAGGGACCAATGGAGTTGGTTTCCGAATTTGTAATAGTTAAAGAGTTTTTCTATTTTAGGAAGGCCATACTAGGATTTATTTATCTTTATGCTTGCATTTTATTTTATGTCACATGCATCGCTAAATCGCCATAACTAAAACATGCATTGTCTTTTTATCGAGTTTATCGACCGTGTCAATTATAATTATCGTAGTTCACCGCTTTAGTTCACTTAAAACGTGATAGATAATAAATTGACATGACCTCTCGCTAAAACAATTAATTGAGACATAGCCTTACCAAATAGTAGAAACCATGAAAACCTATTTCGTGAGGGAGTGCACTCGGCCACACCGGGGTACAAACCTTGTTACGTAGGGGAAGTGGGTGATGAATGTTAATCCACCGAATTCATGTTGATAAGGGATGTATCGGCTACCCCGTGCCCAAGTTGATGTGGGTTTGGATAATGGACACATTTATTCGAAATTTGGATTGAACTCAACAAAAGTTATTGATAAGGGATGTATCGGCTACCCCGTGCCCTTGTTGATGTGTTTTGGGCTATAGATAAACATTAGAGTAATTTTATCGACCAAGAGTTCTAAAAGTAGAATCGATTAAAAGGTTAATCCACCGAATTATATTGATGAAGGTTGAATCGGCTACCCCGTGCCTAAGTCGATATGAATTTGGGTCTTGGAATCATTTATCATAGTTGGGTAGAGGTCACTATGTAAATGCTTTACTTGTTATTTACAAGTATTAATATAACGATAAATGTTTTGTTTTCACTATTCCGTTATTATATTGTTCTATTTCTTAACTACAATTCATATACGATATCATTTCGTTTTTGATTCAAATCTCCATTAAAACATCGTAACTAAAGACAAAATTGATATTTGCTTCTAAAACCTCGAATGAACCATTGCTAAAGATCTCTTGTAAAGAGTATAGATTAAAGTTATTCATTATCAAACAGGTTTTTGATTCTTGACTAACACATCTACTTACAATGGATTGTTTTTCATATACTTAAATGAATTAAGTACCTTGAAGCGATAAAATTGTTTTGGTGATTAGATTTTCAGAATTCGTAATTAACCAAAATAACGCTACCACTTCAATGAAAGTTTTAAGACTAAAACGAACAAATGAAGAGTAATCTTCATAAGATTCAACTTTGCTTCTCTAAGTAAAGACTCATTGAAATGAGTGGGAGCATTCTCTTAAACCGTTAAGATGAGGACGAGGTTCAAGAAGTAAGGATTATAATGGTATTGATACAAGGTTATGATAAAAGTAAAGTTGTTGAAGAATAACGATACTAAACCTATCAATCCCGACCAATAAAGTTTCCATTGTCTTAAATGTTGGACACGAGAAAGGAAACTACCCCAAATTGTTGAAGTATCAACAAGTTAGTTGTGGGACATCTAATGAGACCTTCTTCTTTAAATGTTTATTTGATTAAACATAAATTTTGCTAGTACTACTTCGTCAATATTAGAAACCGGTGGTGGTTTACATCGTTGTACTTGATACATAAGATGATTAGAATATGACGACTAGCAACAATAATGTCGAGAGATAGAGTAATTGTGTACTCAATCTAGTTTTTGGATTTGGAGTTGTACTTAATTGTGACTATTAAGTACATAAACTCTAAATAAGAATATAAACTTGTTAAGAGACAAAAGAGGTTTTCACTTTTGTGACCCTATACACCATGATTTGATGAATGGCTAGCCCATTATCAAGGTGATAATATTCTAAACCAAACTAGAACGATATATCATGAAGATGATACAAGACTCAAATTGGTAACCCAAGATTAAACCTTAAAATTTTGGAATGATGAACGCAAAGAGTTATCGAGTACTCTTGAAACCATTAGATTGTTAATGGTTTATGCGTATCTTGTATTCAAAGCAAGATGTCTCGTGCCTTTTTGGTTGAAAAGGAGATCGAGATTGTAAATCATTGATCCAAAATAGGTTGATCATTTTCTTTTACCAACGATTTAAGTTGACACTAATATGTTCACTTAATAAGGTAAATAGAGAAATCTTTGAAGAGGTTCAAGAGTTCAAGAAATCACGATTTAGTCGTGATGGGATTATCAAAGTGAAGACTTTGATATAAGCCAATGGAAATGTGATCTAATATCACAAGTTAATCTCTCTTAGCACGCATTATGAAATAATGTGTGATTGGATAAGAAATCAAACGCTATTCGATATGGTTTGAACTTCAATCAAGTTACTTTGAGTTACTTGATCTTTTTGGGGATTTTATCATTTTGTCTAAAATTATTTTTCCACTAAATCGAATCATATGGGATATGAAATGGTAAGGGTACCATGGTTGTAAGTTTTTCACAAGAAACAAATGCTCATTTTTCCCTTGCAATTATCACGAGCACGACGGGTTTGCGGCTCATGAAGCTGTCTTTCTAAAATACAAGTTTATTTTAGAAGACAAAGTGGGAGAAATATTCAAGAGCCACAAAGAATGCCACAGAGAATGTTATGTCGCAAGAAACTGGTCTTTCTTGGCTACATGAGACGTTTTGTGTAAGACATTGTTTCTTCAAAACCTAGGAGGTTAAATTCGTCACTTGTTAAAGATGATGAATTCATGCTACTTTTAAGAAAGAAAAGAGCTTATAACTTACAAAAGAAATTGGTTGATTCAAGTGAAAGTTATGAACAAATGACTTACATAAGAGTGTTTAAGTCACAACTCAATACAAGGCTTAGACCCATGAAAATCCGAAACAAAAGGGCTTGATTAGTGACAAAGGGTTTTGCACTAATAAAGAGATATTTCAAAGCAAGATTAGTTGCAAAGGGTTTTGCACTAATTGAAATGATTAAGTCTATTTGGATCTTCTTAGGGATTGTGTTTCATCATGAGGTTATGAAATACATAGCGAGTGAATCTAAAACCCACTTCTTCAATAGAAGGAATGTATTCAATACATGTCTTGAGTTTAGTAGATTCTTGCAATCCTAAGATAATGTGAAACTTAAGAGAGGGTCTTAAGTAGGACATCAATGAGTTAGAATCAACATTTTGATCATGTGGTAAAACATTTCTCGATAAGTCGAGAAGTTGTGTTTATACATGGAGTTTAGTGGGAGTTACGGAAATTTTAATTAGTCCGATATGTGGATGACATATTGATCATTGAGAATGATTTAAGACTTTTGGAGTATTATAATACATCTTTAATATCCAGATTTATGAAGATAAATCCACATGATACTAGCGTCAGTAAGAAGTCTTATGTTGATAAGATTCATGACTAGTTCAATTAAATTGAACATATTTGATTGATTCCATTTGCTTCCGCTGCCGGATCAATTAAAAGAGTAATGATGTATAACACTTCATATACTTTGAGTATGATGAATTGTTTCAAAATCGAATTTAAGTAATCTTTACCAAGTAAGTGATAAAGATTACCCTTAAGTGCTTGCAGAAGTATTAAGGAAGTAAAGCAAAGTGTTTATGATGCAATTTTGTGTAAGTGTGTTACACAAGTGACAATTGACAATTGAGGTTGCGCATGGTTTCCGACAAAACCATAATCAAAACACATTAGGATGGTTAAGATACCATTGTGGATATGATAATTAAGAAGTAGATTTTCTAGAATCGTTCTAGGCAATAAAGAACAATGAGAGATATTTGTAACGGAAATTGAGTACACTTGCAATCATGAGATGTGCAAGAGGATGAGTCCCGCACACTGTGAAAACAGTGGGAGCTATTCTCAGGCTAAGAGGGCCTATGTCTTGATTGGATCTCGACACGTACTCAGAAAGTTTTGTGATGCAAATGTATACATTACAAAGGAAAATAAGTATGTAGTAAGGTTGAGTAAGGTACAAAAAGTTGATAAAACCTACTAACCAAAGCCTTCTCATAGGCTAAACATGATGAGTCATGTCATTTCAATTGAATTGAAATGAACAACTACATGCAAGATCAAATTAGATTATAGAATATGGAATAGTAATCAGGCATTGACTATTCATATGTGATAATCGCATTTGTCGTCGAGTTTTCCTTAAAAACTCCTTTTATACTTTGTTACATCCAAACGGGTTGTAGTGACAATTGAACCCCGTTAAAGTGAACACGGATTAACATTGTATTCGCCCATAGTCACTTGTATGAGGTGACGTCTCGAAGTGACTAGAGTGTGATGCGATTGATGGCAAGTTCAAGTGCCATAGAGTCATGTGAGATGACTAGTCGATCACATAGGCGGTACTAGGAACGTTTTGTCGGGCCTTATGACCGCTTATAGAGTTCTGGCAAATTTATATAGCCTGGTCGTGGCGAGAGCTGCTATAGTATTCTAATGAGTCGATTCTTTTGACTAAAGACTATTCACCTAAGATGGCACGATTTGATTAACTTTGATTTGTGTTACTACGACCTTCGTAAATGGGGTCAAATGGGCATATTTTGGGTTATGATGGTTGTGGCTAGTCAAAGGGAATGAGTGCGATAGGAATTGTCCATCCCCTTGTCAGGGTTAAAACAATATCTCAGGGCCACTCGAGGAGTAATGAACTGAAATGCGTGGCCACGCTCGGAAAGTATCTATGATAGATAAGTCCTATCAATAAGTTATTCTCCGGATCGAGGAAACCACTCTCGATATGATCACTTGCAAGTACGACCTGAAAGACACCTTGCATTGAGTGGGAGATAGTAATAGGACAAGAGAATTGGTGACGCACACTTATCGAGGACAAGTGGGAGATTGTTGGGAAATGTGTCCTCAACAATAGTGCGATCATGTGATTTTAATATCATTATTAAATCTCATTTTAAGAATACATGTGGGATGTAATATATTACAAGTCAACTGGTCCACACATATCGGTAATGATTGGCTGACTAGAGTTTGACATTACTGTCGTGCGACGGTGGTGATCAGTTGATCCCCTTAGGTCATACCTATAGGAAATACTCTTAATTGATTATTTAATTAATCGTATACCGATACGAGTTAATTAAATTGCTTAAAATTGACGGAAGATTTTGTGAGTATAATTTACGTATCAAATTGAAATGTGATTAAATGAGATACGATCCGAGTAATCGAATTGTATCATTACTCGGATGAAATTATTGTTTAAAGAAACAATTAAATTTGAATGAATTATTATAAATACGATTTATAAATTGGTGAAATATTTTGGTACAAGTAATTACGAATTACTAGTCGATTTTGTAAATGACATATTTTATGAGTATGTTGATTTTTAATATGATAAAAATACATTGCATCGTAACATGTCATGTAACATGTTACATGTGACAAATTTGACAAATGACAAAATTAAATGGATTCTCCATTTTATACTTAAAACCGAAATATGGGTGAGTGTTTAGTAAATATTGTGTTATTTATTTTTAAATAAAAACACAATCATGACACTAGGTAGTAGGCTTGCATGCCTAGTCTCTTGTGAAGAGCAAAAACAAAAGGCATTGGGCATACTACCCAATGCCCCTTTTTCGGCCACCAACAAGAAAAGAGAGGAAAGCTCTTCTCTTTTACTTTTTTTTTTCATTCCTCCCATCTTATTTTTCCTAGTGTAAGAAAATCCTTGAAAACTCTCTACAATTTATGATAATTCTAGAGAAATAAACTCACAAATATTACCATCTCTTGACCAAAATTTCAAGAGTGAAAATAAAATTTATATTGTATCAATTTTATTGTAAAACCATTATTATTACTAGATCTAAATAGTATTGGTTTATTAAGATGTATTCCTTGGGTATATGCTTTTGGGAGAGATTCTACACTTGAATCCTTGTTCTTCCATTTGGAAAGCTCAAGAACAAAAGAAAAGGAGATTTCTTTTGTGCCCATTTGAACCGAAATTTCAATGTAAGGATATGATTTCTTCTCTTTTATTATATTGTTTGCATGCATAAAATCTATGTTTAATTTTATGACAAATTATTTTGACATATAAGAGTATGTTAAATTGTATATGAATCTACATTTCCTTCAGTGCTTTGGGTTCTAAGTCTATCTATCTCAATTTATGCTAGTGTCACAATTTGTTTGGGTTTGTAGTTGTGTTCTAAACTAATGAAAGTAATAAAGTAAAACAAACAATAAATTAAGGGATGTAAACAAATGATTAAAAGTGCTAGGATATCATGGGTTCATAGGGGATTCATGGGATTTGATCATACAAACATGTTTACAAAGTTGCAAGCAATTAATGTTGTGGAGGAACCGAGTTAGTTTATGTCTTACGGTTCATAGGAAGAGTTGGGTGTAATACACCGTAATTTAATAATAATTTATGAGAATAATTTATGTAATTTAAATAATTAATTAATGAGATTTCTAATAATAGTTGCGAGAAAGACGTTAATTAAATAATAAATAAATAAGCAAGTCGGGAATTGGGTTTAGCTAGTAATAAGCCTTGGGCCGCGTGTTGTGAATAAATGGGCTGATTATTTTAGGCCTAGCAAGAGTAGTAGTCGGGATTTAAACGGGAATTTAATAATAAAATAATAAATATAATAATAAATTGGTAATTCCTATAATAATTAGAAAAGGCAATAGTCTCCTAATTGGTCTCATATACTCTTTAATTCTAGACTATAAATACATAATAAGCTGAAAAGTAATTCATACAAGTAGAGGAAGGAGATTTAAGAGATGGAATGAGCAATTAGCGATATAAGGTAAGACCGTCTTATATTATAATGTATTGATTTTGTAATTGTTATAACTCATAAAATAGACAACTGTATGACGAACAAAGACAGTCACCCTGACCGTGGGTCACCAGGGTTTGACCGTGTCTCCGTTTTGACCGTCGTTGATCGCCAGGGATGGGTGTTTGACCGACTATAAAAGGTTTGTTGTGGGTGGTTCTTTAACATGTTTTACATGTTTATAAACCCCTATTTTTGGTGGTGACTGACCTAGGCCTAGTAAGGGTGGTACTTGGTGATGATACGACTATGGTGGTGGTACTGGGGTGGTTACGGTGGTGGTTAGGCCGGAGTTCGTGTGGGAGAGCCGTGGTGGTTGGGTGGTTGTGCTGTTTGTTTGAACACGGGTTGCAAACCCCTACTAGACTAGTATTGACCTGGGCAAGGTGTGGTTGTGTTGTGGTGGGGTAGTCGACCATAACGGAGGTGATGAGGTGGTGGCAGCCGGCGATTGGTGTCGTTGGTGGCGAAAACATGGGAAGAATAGGGGACGGGTTCGTGCGTGGTGGTTACCTAAAGACGATATTCGTGGCCGCATTACTGACTATACCGGGGATGGGGGACCACCTCTTGAGTGACCGTGGGACAGAGGTGTCAACGGTGGTGGCCAGAGGTGGTAGTGGTGGTTGTGGTGATGTTGGTGAGGTTTTTACACGCGGTGTATGTTTAAGACGGGTTTTCGGTAAATTGTGTGTTTGTGGTTGTCGTGGCTAGGGCGTGAAATTTGAAAGCTTTAGGGGACGGTTGGGATAGCAGTAGGAGGTTGTCGGGGGTCATCGTGGTGCGGGCTAGGAGGTGGAGGGTTATGTGGTGGTGTTAGGTGGTCGGCTGTGTCTTGTATGGTGGGTGTAAAGGGTTGTGGTACATGGGATACAACCCTGTATGGGGTTGTGTGTTTGGGGTGCTGCGTGGGTGACGTTTTTATTGCGTGGGTTTACAATAGTTTTAAATTTTTTATTTTTAAGACGGGTTGTTTACGTAATATTTTACACGAGAAAATGATAACGTAAATAAATTATAATCGATTAAATTATGATAATGTATTGGATAATTAATAACTAAATTATAAATATATTTATCTATAGGTGACGGACTTGTGAACGGGTTTGTTGAAGAATATTTTTAGTAGATTGCATTATTCGGAATTGCTTGTCAGGTAGGAATTTCCTACTCAACTCGGGTTTTATCATTAAGTGAATGAATGTTTAATGGTGATGGTTAATGAGACTAAGGTAATAATTGTGATTTGTTATTGGAATAAATTATTTGAGTATGTTAAATTGTTGGTTGAGCAGTAAGACGAGATTATCATTGAGTATTTGATTGTTGGAGAGTTGATTACTCGGTAGAGCATAACACGGAGGGTGTTACTGCCATTTTGGCATAGCGAGCAATTGTTACTGCCAGATGAGCATAGTAAGTAATTACTACTGCCAGAGATAGTTGAGCATAGTACGGAGGGTACTACTGCCAGGTGAGCATAGTACGCAAGTACTACTGCCAGTTGAGCATAGCACGGTGTTAAGGGAGTTGTGCTACTGCCAGTGAGGTAAGTAAGTTGTACGAATGAAGTGATAAGAACTTAAAGGATGTCTAATTTGGTTGGATTATTATTGTTTTTTAGTTTATTCCTACTCAACCTCGCGGTTGACTGTGTATTCGTGAACACTTGCGGTGAACCATTTTATGGGGAGCAGATTTGATAGGTACTAAAGATTAGCTAACTTGGGAGCTTATGGGTTTGCGTGAGGATTCGGCAAGACTACCTAAAAGTCTAGATCACTTAGTTATTTTATCACTCGGTTGTATTTATTTCTGTTGCGAGTTTGTAATTTATTTAGTTAAGTTGTTTTAATAAGTTGTAATTAATAAAAGTGTTGATTAGTAATGTTTTAATAAAGTACTTTGGTTCTATTTTAACTTGTATCATTTACCTCGGGAAACCGAGATGGTAACAGTCCTATTTATTGGGAATGTCTAGCTAAAGGCTCCTGAATAAATGGGGGTGTTACAATGGGTCCCGGAGCCGAATCGATTAGATTGTACAACACCTACAAGTCGACTTACTTTCCTCCTATTCAACTTCTATGCATGGTCTATCAAGACTCGAGTTGGTTTACGTCTTACAAGTCTTGTTGAAAAGGTAAGAGATGGGTAAAATGCAAGGATTCATAAGCTTAGCATTTCATCAAACATAACATGTGCATAGGTTAACATCACAACAAGCAATGTGAACATATTAGATTAAGCATGAATCAATCCCCATGTTGGTTTCCCATAATTACCCATTAACCCTAGCTAAGGAAACTACTCACTCATTATCAAGTTCACCATGCTAATAAGGTTGTCAATCATATTAACAAAGCAAAACATGATGGATAAATGAAAGTGATTAACAATAATTTAAACAAGGGTAAAGATATTATACCTATGAAGATGATTCAAAATAATAAAGAAAAGAATAAAAGAAGAGAACTTGATTGATTGATGAAGAGTTGTCAATTCTCCAATAATAACCCAATAATTTCCAATTACCCAATAAATTTGAATTACCCAATAATAAACTTGAACAATAATTAAGGAAAGATTAATGTGAAATTTTGTTGAATAATTGAGATTAATCTATTCTAATCTACTCCTAATCTAATCTAAGAGGATTTATTTCTAGCTAAGAGAGCTCCTCCCCATCCTCACTACAAAATAGGGTATTTATAGTAGTGATTAGTTACAAGAATTAGGGTTACATAGGGCTTAAATAACAATTCAGACCCTTAATAAAAGTTGAGGAAGTGCTCATCTCCAAGGAGATGCGCATATCCGTTTTGGTAGTCTTCATGGAGTACGCTCGTCCTGAGCGTCTTGGCAGAGGGACGGTTGGTTCTGGAGAAGAATCTGAGCGGGTTGTGGGTCGGGACGCTCGGATCATCAGGCCTCAAGACGGGCGTCTTGGCATCGGGACGCTCGGATAATAGGAAAGGAAGACGAGCGTCTTGAAGGGGAGACGAGCGTCTTCGTCTGGGGACGAGCGTCTTGAGTCTCGGGACGCGCGGATTGGCGGACAACTTGTCCATTTGAGCTCGGATCGTAAAACGGACGTCATTTCCTCATCCGGACTCCTATTGGAATGAATCAAAAGCCTAGACCACTTTATTTTTCGACGCCGTTTCATCTAGCATACTTTCCTAGCCAAAGGAATAACTCTTGGTTTGGGGTCCAAGCAATTTCTTCATGTAATGGCTTCCTTGCTTTTCCTCCTCTTGCATACCCCTTATTCTTGTGTTGTTGGCTCTCGTTCTTGCCTCCTCTTCATACTAGTCCATTCAATTTCATCAAAAATATTCCAAATATGCACGGAAGAGGGGGAAATTCTGCCTCATTTATCTCATTTTCTACAAAACATATGACATGCACTAGAAAAGCAAATAAGAAGATTTTGACGGATAAAATGGCCATGAAATGTTATAATAGTATGCAAAATAGGCTCAATTAGGGGACTAAATGTGCGCCAATAATAGTCACATCAGGATGTTTGATGTGACTCATATTTACGCACATTTAGTCCCTTAACTAGCCTAGTTCCTATGCTTTTTAGTGTGTATCAGGGTCGTTTCTTTTCTTTAACTTCCTATTATGCATATTATATGAGGTTTGGTGTCCTTGGTAGGAGAAGGGCACTAACCATGCCCCAATGGAGTGAAAAGGAGCTAAATTGATAACGTATAATGACCAAGCAGCAAAAAGGAGACCAATATTAAAAGCCTAAGTCAATAAAACTAGTAATTGGGCAATGACTAAGGATCCCAAAAACCCATGAAGGATCCCCAAGGATTGGGAGGGAGCCATTAGAAGAATAAATTGCTCGGAACCAAACCAAGAGTTTCTTTTTTTGCTCTGAAAATATGCTAGATGAAACAGAGTCGAAAAATAAAGTGGCTTAGTCTTTTGAATCACTCAAATAGGAGTCCGGATGAGAAAATGACGTCCGTTTTACAATTCGAGCTCAAATAGAGAAGCTGTCCCAGGATACGAGCGTTCCGAACTCAATCTGCGCGTCCCATAACTGCTTTGCCATTTTAGAAAACCCCGTCAGACAATCCGCACATCCCAGACTTAATCCACGCATCCCAGACCTAGGGTCCGCGTGTCCCGATGCCAGCACGAGCGGATCCCCCCACAGGACCAACCATGCTTCAGACCAATCCGCGCAGATTTCCCTGGGACTTGCTACATGATCCGCACATGTCCCTCGGGACTTGAAAAGCTCTATTCAACACTTAAGCATTTTTATTTACTAATCTACCCTTGCTTAACCTAATGATGTACCACTATATATACCTTATTGAATTACCTAGATAATTACCAAGTTTTCTTAGATAAAAAGTTCTCTTAGATTAAATAAGGTCCTCTTAGATTAGTGTAGGAGTAGATTAGATTAGATTAATCTCAATTATTCCACATTAATGTTTCCTTAATTATTGTTCAAGATTTTTTATTATTGGGTTATTATTGGAGAGTTGACAACTCTTCATCAATCAATCAAGTTTTCTTCTATTATTCTTTCCTTTCCAATTGTTCATCTTAAGTTTGGTATAATTTCTTTACTCTTTACTCTTTATTGCTTATTTCTTCACTCTTTTATCATATTTATACTTGTTGTGATGATTGACACGATTCATGACATGTTTTCCATGATAATAAGTGACTAGTTACTTAACTAGGATTAGTGGGGGATTAGTGGGGTTAAGCATAGGATAGATTTATGCTTAATGAGTTCATATGAATGCTTGTTTATTGTTTTTCAAATTATGCACATATCATGTTTGATAAAATGCTAGACTATGAAACCTTGCATTTTTTGCCATTCTCTTACCTTTTCAATGAGGCTTGTAAGATATAAACCAACTCAAGCCTTGTTAGACCATGCATAGAGTTGAATAGGGAAAACCTAAGTCGAATTGTAGGTGTTGTAAAGTCGTAACTGACTCGACTCCGAGACGTAAGTTTTCCTAGGATTTAGTTCATCATACATGTAGTTTAACAAGAAGAATTAAGTCGACTTGTAGGTGTTCTAAAGTCACAAATGACTCTTCTCCGGAATCCAAATATTCTTATGAATTATTTGACATGAACTAACTTAATTCCAACAATAATAAATTGCTTGCATCTATATAACTCATGTATGCTATCTTACCATGATCCTCTATGATCCCATGACATACTAGTATCCTTTATTATTTGTTTGCATCTTTATTTGCTTTATTACTTGTTTTACTTTATTGCTTTCATTTGTTTAGAACACAACTACAAACCCAAACCAATTGTGACAACCCTAAGTGCAACTACAATTAGATTGAACAACTTGAGTGCCCCCGTCCCGTGGATCAACCCCGACTTGCATGCTATGCTAGTAGTTGGGTATAAATGTATTTGATGGCGCACAAGGACACGCTCCATCAATTAGTTATTCCCAACTGTAGCCAAACTACCTTAAACTGTCTGTTTTGCCGTTAAGTGTCAACATGGAATTGCCAACATGGCTTTTCTTTTTCTTTTCTTTTTTCATTATTCCCCCCATTTTATTCAATATTTCCCTCCATAACTTCCTCCATTACTTCCCCTTTATAATCTACTAATCCCTCAATTTTAGTTATGGCGGGAAATATTGAATAAAATGGAGGAAAGTTATGGAGGGAAATATTGAAGAAAATGCGGGGAATAAAGAAAAAAAAAAGGAAAGGAAAAGCCATGTTGGCAATTTCATGTTGGCACTTAACTAAAAATAGACGGTTTAGTGTAGATTGACTACAGATAGGAATAACAACCTAAGTTTAGGGTACCATTGGGAAAGTGATAGACGTAGGGGTAAAGTTGGGAAAAGTGAAAACTACAGGGGCACATATGGGAAAAACCCAAGAAATAATAAACAACATGAGAAAAAGAGATGTGTAAAAGGGAAATAACATAAAAGAGAGAAAAGAAATTACAAGAGTACGGATCCGGAAAGGGGAGATCAACGTCGAATAGAATAAGAAACAGAGGAAACCTTTTATGAAACGTTCTCACTAAACCTAATTAAGTCTCTCATATCTATAGGAGAGATATTTATTTTCCTAAAATACGAAGACAAGATATTAAAATCTTGCGTCACATAGATAAGTACTCGATCGAGGACTTTAGTACTCCTCAATCGAGTAACTACTAGCAAAACCCTCTTGATAGAGGACATTAGGTACTCGATCGAACACTATTGAAGAGTCTATCAAAGTCGAAATACTCGAGAGGGGGTGAATTGAGTATTTAAAAACTTATGCCCACTTTTTATTTTATATCAAAGTAATTAATTACTTAAAGTTTATTGATTAATCTTTAACTAATTAACTAAATGATTATGAACGTAATGAAATGACCGAAAAGAAAAACTGCAAGGACACACGATATTTGAAGTGGTTCAGCTTCACACGTCGAAGCCTACGTCCACTATTCTCGATTAATAATTTTACTACCTTTCTCCGTATTACAAAATTATCAACCCAACTCGTATAACTAACTCTAGTTGTAACTCAATTTGAATATCACTAGATATTCGGTTTTGACTATCTTAAGTTACTAAGAAAGTACTTGATTGTTCTTCTAGTGTTCACAATTTGAACGCGTAAGAAACAATATTTAAGCGCTATTATCACTAGATATTCGGTTTTGACTATCTCCAAGCATGTGCCTTGAGCATCCACTATCTAGGTACCATAGGTTATTTTATTTCACCACAACCTGCAAAAATAATTAGATATAGTATTTAGGTACCCAAGCTAAGTTGGGTCCTTTGACGTTAGTCACTCTAAAAACTAAATCTTTTCTAACCCAAACACTTTTTAAAACCTTACATTTTGGAAGCGAAGGAGTTTGTCTGGGAACCTTCTTGGGTTGAGTGATACGGTCGTTTCTGTACCAAAAATAAATACCTAGCTACTACTAACAGAAGTCAGCGGTAAGTAGGGTCGATCTCCACAGGGAGGCGGTTTACTATCTACTTGTCTATTCTATCTGTCTAATGTCACAATTTGGGGGTTTTAATTGATTTAACTAAACTAAAGAGATTAAAGCAAAAGGAAAGTGAATAAGAGAATTTAACAGAGGAGAAGGGAATATGCTAGGAATCGGTCTACCGTGGCAGCTACACTATCGGGTCAACTGAGTCAATTATTAAACTATTGATAAGAAGAGCTATGGTCGTCACCTTTCGGTCCTTAAACCACCCTAGGGTCTCCTAACTTAGCTTTCGCCCTAATTAGGTATCACCTATTGTAATTAAGCAAGCCTTCCCTTCCAATCTTTCGATCCAGGTCGGGGTTAACTAGATAAATGGTCTCCTGCATGCATTCATTCAACCTATTAACAATTATATTGCCTAATACAATTCTTATCGCAAGACTAATCTAATCAAATTGGTCCTAACATATTGCTACCACGGCTTCCCTAATCCTAACATACTAAAGGGGAATTAGCTAGACATGGAATAAGTAAGAAGAAGAATTAAAGAAGAAGAAATAATAAACATCAAATTAAGAGAGAAAAGGGAAGAAAGAATTACTGAAATTAATCCGGAAGTTTAAGAACAAAGTAACAGTAACAATGGTAGAGCAAAGTAACGTCTGACAGAGTCAGATGAAAAGGAGAGAGTTTACAATAGACGTCCTACCTTCCTATTTATAAGAAAAATAGGATTTATTAAACCTAATTGACGGAAATAAGCTAAAAAGCCCAACCCGTAAGAGAATCCACTCGATCGAGTGATTTAAAACCACTCGATCGAGTAAACTAAAGCTTAAACGACTCGATCGAGTAGAAAATCTACTCGATCGAGTAAATCCTAAAAAGCAACTACTCGGTCGAGTAGAAAAAGGACTCGATCGAACAAAATTCTACTCGATCGAGTACTTTCCAGCAACAGTTTCCTGCTTTGCGCACTGAACTTCAAACGGCTGCCATTTCTTCGTTACTTGGGCAAACAGGGCGATTCCAGTGGCGTTGGAAAGCTAAGAGGACAAGCTTTCATCTCAAATTAGAATCACCTGAATATCTGTTGTATAACTCTAGATATGGCTCTCCAAAGTAGGCATTATCAATTTGAAGTTCTTCCTTTGCTCGCCTAGCTATCTTTCTTCTTTGCGCACCTAAAAAATAGCTACATTCCCGCTCCAAATTCACTCTTCCTCCAAATGCATGCTAAACGGACGATAAATGACTTGATTTCACTACTTTTAAGTCCATTCCTGCAAATAAGACAAAATAACCCAAAGTAGCATATTCGGGGCATTTCGTAGCATAAAATCACGATAAAAGCATAGAAATACGTGCATAAATTAGGCTAAAAAGACTATATAAAATGCACGTATCAAATCTCCCCAAACCAAACCTTTACTCGTCCTCGAGTAAACTAAATGCAAATTAATGGAACGGAAAAGATAACTCAGAGCTAGCTACAAATGCCCACTTAAACCAATTTAATGCAAGCAAACTAACTCTTATAGCAAACAGTCAAATACCAACGAGTTATAAGATGTTTATAATAAAGCTGAACTGTCGACTTTGCAAGACCTTTAATAATGGACTCTCACGGGTCACTCTTCTCTCATGAAGCAAAGGGTGAACATATATATGTAAGAGAGAAAGAAAAAAAATCGCTCACCTAGACTACGACCTACATAAGCATGCATGCAACTAATATGATAGACAATTCTAACTACCGTACACACATTCCAATCAAACAAGGTCCTGTCACAGCCGAGGGCTTACAAAAATATGGTAAAGTGAGGCAATGGTTAAGAAAAGGCAAAACATTTATGGGAATGTGGAGGTATAGGTGATCAAGCTAGTACCTAAACAAAACCATATAACAACATCCATTTCCAACTCAATTATGAATTAAGCACGAGTGCCCTTCATTTGGCACAAACTCACCAAACCGAACTGAAAATACTCCTCAAAAGATACAGATAAAGCATAGGAGCAGAAACCGTCTCATCAAACAACATCTTTTTTTCTTCTTTTTCTTTCTATTTTTTCGGTTTCTTCTTTCTATTTTTTTCTTTTCGAATTTCTTTTTTTTCATTTCTTTTTTTCCTCTTTTTTTCTTTCTTTTCTTTCAACTTTTTTTTTCAATTCATCCTCCTTCTTCTTTATTTCTACCAACTCCAAATAATGCAATACAAACCAAACTTGGCACAATAAATTATGTACCGCAAAGATAATCTAAACTAGCTTGACAAGGTAGGCTAAATTTGGATGTAGCTAAGGGTCAACAGGCAAATTTGGCTAATGTGGAGTTAAATGGGTAAAAATGAAAGAAAGGGGAAATTGTAAGCACCTCCCTGCATGTGACACCAACCACTAACCCGAATGTATGAAGGCAAAAAGCAATTGAATTTCATATACGTGCAAAATGATGATACATGTTATGCAAGGAGTAACTACTCACAATCCTACATGAAACTGGTCGCAAATGACACCAGTTTATACGGCTCTAATCCTTAGAATATATAAGTAGGTTGCCAAAATTTCAGGTCAAGTCTATTCATTCAGCTAAATTAAACATTAACTCGTAGATATGCAAAAGACAAAGCTAAAAGATAACAGTTATATGCAAGGCTTAAGCAAAAAGACAAATGCAGTGCAATTTCATCATCGAAATCGACCGTTCCGACTCAACCTATATGCTAAAATAAACGTGAAATTATTTTGAATTTTTTGTAATTTTTCAATTTTTATGGGATTTTGAAATTAATGAAATTAACAGACAATGCATACATAAATTAGACGTGATAACAGGAATGCAATAAAAACAAGATGCAGACACATATATGGATGCATAACCTCCCCAAACCAAACCGTACAATGCCCCCATTGTACCCAAAACATGGAAAGGAAACGCAAACTGAAAGAAAAGGAGAGTAAAAACGGATAGCTTACAAAATTGCGCGAATAAAGGGTCCTCCCCAAACCGACCATGAACATGGGAGGTTGCTAAAGGCCCGGAAAACCGTCTCAGGAAGCTAATCCAAGTCAAATACACTTGATAGCAGTCGAACAGTGGCTGATCGAGTAGAATGGGCATCCAAAACTGCTCGATCGAAGAGAAAAGCAGTCGATCGAGTAGTTCTCTATTTTGCAGGTGGTCGATGTTGGAATATGTGTCCTCCGACAATAATGCGATCACGACTGTTGATCATGATGATCACATGTTTAAATCTCATTTTAAAGAATACAATTGGGAACTAATATTTTACTGTCAATTGGTCAACATATATCGGTAATGATTGGCTGACTAGAGTCTGACATTACTGTCGTGCGACGGTGGTGATCAGTTGATCCCCTAGGTCATACCTATAGGGCAACACTCTTAATTGATCATTTAATTAATCGTATAATGTTACGAGTTAATTAAATTACTTGAAAATTGACGAACGATTTTGGAAGTAAAATTTACGTATCAAATTGAAATGTGATTAAATGAGATACGGTCTGAGTAATTGAATCGTATCATTACTCGGATGAAATAATTGTTTAAGGTAACAATTAAATTTGAATGAATTATTATAAATACAAACTGTTGTGATTTATAAACGGTAAAATATTTTGGTACAAGTAATTATGAAATTACTAAGTCGATTTTTGTATATGACGTGTTTTTATTAATACGTTGATTTTTAATATGTTAAAAATACATAACAAATTTATGTTACATGTGACATGTTACATATTGACAAATTGACAAAAATAATATGGACTCCATGTTATAATTGTACCGAAATTAAAGGGGTATTAGGCTAATATTGTGTTGTTTAATTTATTAGTAAACACAGTGATTACCTAATAGCCTAGCCATGCAACCCTATTGAACATTGTGAAGACAAATGAGTGCATGCATTGGCTCCCCTCCCACTCCCTTTGTCCGGTTTTTTAAGAGAGAAAAACCAATTGGTTTTTCCTCTTAATTTTACCTAATATACAATAATGTTATTGTTATTCATTCATTCAACCACTTATCTAAAATAAGAGTTTTAGAGAGATAAAAAGCTCCCATTCTTCCTCCTTCAAAAACCGAAATATTAAGTGTTATACATAATATTTTGGGTCAATTTTCTATAAGATTAATATTGTACTAGTTCTTATAATCTTAATTTTTATTAAGAGTAAGCCTTGGTTATAAAGCTTAGGGAGAGATCCTACACTTGGATCTTTGTTCATCCAAAAGGGAAAGCTCAAGAACAAGAGAGAAAGGTGATCTCTCTTGTGCCCATAAAACCGAAATCTCCAATGTAAGAACATGATTTCTTCCTTATTTTGTTTTAATGTTTGCATGCATAAGATCATTAGTTAATTTTATGACAAATTAAATTAAAACATATATGAATATGTAAGTATATAGATCTACTTTTCCTTCAATCGGTATCAAGAGCCATGGTTGTTTGCATGCAAATCGGTTAAAAGTTTTTCCGAGTTATAAAGATTAACATATAAAACTTGTAAAATTTGTGTTATTATGATATATCACGAAAATAATTCATGCATGTTAAAATTTCTGGTCCTAAAATGTTTTAGGATATTTTGGTTAAATTTACGGATTTTTATTGTTCATATTATACAATAATGGCATTTAAATATGATTTTATGAGTAAAAATGTCATTTTCGGTCTAAAATTAGCTATACTTCGAATTTTCCAGTGATTTTTGGATATGTTGTCACATATATTATTTTGAGATAACCTGTAAATTTTCATAATTTTTGGACTTGTTATGCTCGAAAAATGGATTTTTCATTATTAAATTCGGATTTAGGTGAAAAATAGGTTAATATGAGTTAAATTTCGAATCTGGTCAGAGAAATTTAATATGTTGTCACATGAAATTTTACAAGATGTGTGTAAAATAATGGGCTATAGTGAAGTCTTTTTGCATGATTTATGGTTTTTTGAAGAAAAATAGCATAAATAGTGACATTATTAGTGAAAAATTAATAAAACATAATCTATGACTAAGGAAAAACGTCCAATGTTGCATTTTATTATCTTTTTCAGATCTAAAATTGAAAAGTTAATGAATATAATTTTTCCCATATTTTTATGATTATTTTAGTTAAAACCGATAAACCGCAACATTGTTTTTCCGGAAAATTTCGAAATTTTTAACCTAAGTTTTTGAACATTATGAGTGTCATGGTATTTTTCCAGAATGTTCATGAGTTTAAATTTCAAATTTTGAATTTATTTGAAATTTTGTGATTTATTTGAAATTTATAGCTTATTTTTGTAATTTTTGGTCCATTAATGAACAATTTTATAAATATGAGTTAATTATGGTCAAATTATTAGTGAAGACTAAATTTTGAGTCCTAAGAGGTTAGGGTAATTAAATTATGCATAAATATGAATTTATGTAATTGTTCTGATTGTAAAATGTTGAAATCACGCAAATCCGTAAAAACCGAGTAATATACGATATTGGCTAATTAAAGGCGATTTAGCATAAAATTGAGCATGTTCATACATATTATAATGCGCATTTTTTTTATGATTGTCATAATTTTAATTTATGTAATTTTTGAATTATGTAATTTTACTTAGTATGGCCTTGGATTTTAATTGGTATTTCCCGAAATGTATGGGAATATCGATTCGGTTGTAATTTTATTGTGATCTCGTATCACCGTTTTGTAATTTAATAGATTTATTTTATTTTAGTTACAAATGTATAATAGGAAATTATGTAATTTATTATATAATTTTATTCATTCCGGAGTTCCCAAAGACGGATTTCTTCAAGAATGGCGATACATAAAGACGGTGTTACCTCGAGATGCGTGTCACAACCGAAGTTCAAGGGACCAATGGAGTTGGTTTCCGAATATGTAATAGTTTAATAGTTTTTCTATTTTAGGAAAGGCCATACTAGGATTTATTTATTTATTTTTGCTTGCATTTTATTTTATGTCGCATGAATCGCTAAATCGCCATAACTAAAACATGCATCTTCTTTTATCGAGTTTATCGACCGTGTCAATTAAAATTATCGTAGTTCACCGCTTTAGTTCACTTAAAACGTGATAGATAATAAATTGACATGACCTCTCGCTAAAACAATTAATTGAGACATAGCCTTACCAAATAGTAGAAACCATGAAAACCTATTTCGCGAGGGAGTGCACTCGGCTACCCCGGGGTACAAACCTTGTTACGTAGAAGAAGTGGGTGATAAATGTCTAATCCACCGAATTCATGTTGATGAGGGTTTCATCGGCTACCCCGTGCCTAAGTTAATGTGGGTTTGGATAATGGACACATTTATTCGAAATTTGGATTGAACTCAACAAAAGTAATTGATAAGGGTTTCATCGGCTACCCCGTGCCCTTGTTGATGTGTTTTGGGCTATAGATAAACATTAGAGTAATTTTATCGACCAAGAGTTCTAAAAGTAGAATCGATTAAAAAGTTAATCCACCGAGTTATATTGAGAAAGGTTTCATCGGCTACCCCGTGCCTAAGTCGATATGAATTTGGGTCTTGGAATCATTTATCTAGTTGGGTAGAGGTCACTAGAAAAATGCATTAAAA
The DNA here is from genome assembly GCF_048544455.1 of Silene latifolia. Taxonomy (NCBI): domain Eukaryota; kingdom Viridiplantae; phylum Streptophyta; class Magnoliopsida; order Caryophyllales; family Caryophyllaceae; genus Silene; species Silene latifolia. The sequence continues at coordinate 94,081,289 of NC_133533.1, forward strand.
CTTGTTTAAATCATACATTTTTACGAGTATTATTATTAAAACGACATTTGTTTTTCTCCTTATAATTTGTTTTGTAGACCACTTCTTTGTCTCATAACAAATGGCAACACCAACTCCAAACGCCACACCTCTCGCTAGTTCATCATGGCTCCGATCCTTTATGGATCGATGTAAACTTGAAAAGAATGGGTCAAATTTCTCCGATTGGGATGCCCAACTCAAATTGGCCGCCCAAGGTGACGACAAGCTTCGTTACCTTACCGAGGCCTCTCCACCCGAACCTACTACTAGGTCGACCGCCGCCACTAGGGAAGCATATGAGGCTTACCAAAAGGAGTTCGCCGCAATGAAAAATGTCTTAATATTTGCGATGGAGGCGGATCTCCAAAGGAGAGCCTTTAAAATGGGCAATGCTAATGAGATTTACTCCAAGCTTGTGACAATGTTTTCACAAACTCCGCAGATCGTCCAATATGAGGCGGCCGCGGCATTCTTTGATCTCGACTTCAAAGAGGGCCAAAAGGTTAGCCCTCATGTGCTCAAACTTATGGAGCTTGTCGAGACATTGAAGATTCAAAAAGTTGAAATCCCCAAAGAACTCATTGTAGATAGGATTCTACACTCCTTGTATAAAGTGAAAGCGTATGTTCAATTCCGGGTGAATTTTAACATGCAAGACAAGGATGTGTCTCTTGAGGAGTTGCACAAGTTACTTGTGCAAGCCGAAAGCGACATGGGGTTAAATGTGAACCCGCCCAAGGATGTGCTTAACATAAGCACTAAGAGTAAGGGGAAGTTCAAAAAGAATGGGAGAAAGGGCAAGAAGCAAGCTCCCACATTCACCAAAGCTAAGACTTGTGAAGCTAGAACTTCAAAAATCAAGAAGGGTCCTCTTGATAAATGCCATTATTGTAATGGTATGGGACATTGGAAAAGAAATTGTTCCAAATACCTTGGTGATATTAAGGGTGGAAAGATTACTCCAGTAGGTAAATGACTATCCTTCTTTTATGTTTCTAATTCAACTATGGTATTATGATGCAAAGTTGTGATAATGTATCTCCCTTTTTATTGTAAATAGGGCCTCCACCAAGCAAAGACAAGGGAAAGGAAAAGCAAGCATGAGAAACCATCGAGAAGCTAGGGATAGCTTTCATGGAGCTTTGCTTTTCATTGTCTTATTTTAAATTATGTTTTGGATTTTAGAACCTTAAGTTTCCGTGTTCGACATGGAAAGGTATTTTGGATAATGGGTTGTATTTGGATAATGGTGACTTGGTTTGCAACCCAAGTCACCCGTTTTATCATTTATCCTTTTTGTTCTAAAATTCATCTTTAAATGCTTGCTCTTAGAAACATAAGATTATTCGCTTAAAGTGATCTAATAGACAACTATAATGACGGGTTTCATTATATGTCCACATGCTTAAGGCTTGTGTATGATCATTTATAAAGCGATTTTGAGTCTATGAACTCTCTTAAAGGAATGTCAATCACCAAGTACACTTATGAAATCTAAAACCATTAGTCTATCTATGAGATAGTTCTCCTTATACTTCAACATCATTCTTTGTGTCTCATATGCTATCTTTGAATCTATAGTGTATTTATTCTAAAGATAGAGTGGGAGAAAAATGAGGACACATCATATCAAAAAATGAGGACACAACACACAAGGCAAAGATAAAATTGTGTACTTGTGTAAATGAAGATCTACGCAAGAGAGAATGATTTGCATGAAGGTATATCTATTTACATAGTATACCGAATAGATGAGATCTATGGTCTCAAGTTAGTTCTATATGACTAAAGAGTACCAAGTGAAGTAATTATAAGAGTATATTCTCAAGATAACTACACGAGGAGACCAAAAGAAAGTTTTGGAAGAAAAATGACTAATGTAAAGTCTTAACAAGTTTTTGACTAAGTTCTATATGATAAATTTTGACCAATAGTTTCAACCTTGAGATTTACTTAAGAGCCTAAATGAATCAAAGTTACATACTAGTTATGATCGAGTTGCAAAGATTGATATACCGATATCTTCAATGGCCATGTTTTAACCACGCAAATGTCATTGCTTAACCTCATTATGAAATGGTTAAACCTCCTTCCGAAAGGGATATTTTGAAGGATGTGTATTAGATATTGTTTATATTTAATAAATGACATTGCCACACATCATTATGACATGAGTGTGTTAGAGATTTAAAATCTCTTTCTGTAAGGTTAAAATGAGACCTCTTCGAAATAGGTATTTTGAAAGGATATGATGGGAACATATATGGTTTTATCTTAATAACTTGGCAATGCAATTTATATTTCAATTCCTGAAAAGTTTTGATTGAGAAGTCAATTTCGAAATATGTGAAATTGAGTGGGAGTTAGGAAATTATCATGTGAAGACATGGAATTTAGTGGGAGCTATCATCCTTTGAATGTTTACAACTCATCACTCATTGAAGAATGACGAGCTAATACCTTCTTTCATAAAGAAGCATTTGAGTTTTCAATTCTGGATGAAAATGGACTATGATGAATCCAATTACATCAAGGGATGTTGGATTAGTATTGGGAGATACACATCGAATCAACAGAAACATACGTTATTCATCTAAATGAAATGGAATTGCCATTAGCAGTCATGGTCGTTCCTTGAACCTAAATATAGTTGATATCATGATTAAAAGTTACTAATGTTTCCGCCATTAGAATAATCATGCACATGTCCAAATAATGAATCATATGCATAAGAGCATGATGATTCATTGGTAAGCCACAATAGAAACGTCATGAATTCTCAAGTAGAATCCGATGAGCGATTTCGGTGTTTGTCAGAATGCTCTTATATGTGTCAAGAGATTGCGCATATTTATGAAAATCCGAGCACATGTAAGGATTTATGAGAATCCTTAACCTTTCAGCCTAGAAAGAGAAATAAGAATTTTTGGAAAGATACTTAGTTGAATAAGAAGTTACTCAAAACTAATCTTTCCTAACTATGCTAGGACTTGTGAGAAGTGCTAGGCTAATCGTCTTGTCAAAATTGTTGCAAGACTCTACAAAACATGTACCTAGTGCATTCTGTGTGGATGGAGTACTTGATCAGTACAAGTTATATCATTCATCACAAATTCGTTCGTTATGTGATAATCGATAAGGAAGTTCTTTCAAGTTAAAGAACCAAAACCAAGGTCGGGAACCTTGATGCGTACTTGGTAAGATTCATGCTATGAGAGAGAACATGAATGTAAAGGAAATTGCAAGTGTAAGAAGTTTGAACACATGGACACATGGCATGTTAAACTTCTATTGCAATCAATAAGTGTTTACACTTACGATATACATCACAAGGTTGTAATATGATATTGACTACCCGAGTGTGATGTCGACATTTGTCGTTTGAGTTATTATGAACTCACCTTGTACATTGTTATATCCAAACGGGTTGTGGAGACAATTGAACCCTGTTAAAGTGAACACGGATTAACATTGTATTTGCCCATAGTTACTTGTATGAGGTGACGTCTCGAAGTGACTAGAGTGTGATGCGATTGATGGCAAGTTCAAGTGCCATAAAGTCATGTGAGATGACTAGTCGATCACATAGGCGATCGTTAGGAACATTTTGTCGGGCCTAATGACCGCTTATAGAGTTTTCGCAAATTTATATAGCCTGGTCGTGGCGAGAGCTACTATAGTATTCGAATGAGTCGATTCTTTTGACTAAAGACTATTCGCCTAAGATGGCACGATTTCGATTAACTTTGATTTGTGTTACTACGACCTTCGTAAATGGGGTCAAATGGGCATATTTTGGGTTATGATGGCTGTGGCTAGTCGAAGGGAATGAGTGCGATAGGAATTGTCCACCCCTAGTTAGGGTTATAACAATATCTCAGGGCCACTCGAGGAGTAATGAACTGGAAATGCGTGGCCACGCTCGGATTGTATCCATGGTGGATAAATCCGGTCAATCAGTTATTCTCCAGATCGAGGAAACCACTCTCGATATGATCACTTGCAAGTACGACCTGAAAGACACCTTGCGTTGAGTGGGAGATAGTAATAGGACAAGAGAATTGGTGACGGACACTTGTCGAGGATAAGTGGGAGATTGTTGGAATATGTGTCCTCCGACAATAATGCGATCACGAATGTTGATCATGATGATCACATGTTTAAATCTCATTTTAAAGAATACAATTGGGAAGTAATATTTTACTGTCAACTGGTCAACATATATCGGTAATGATTGGCTGACTAGAGTTTGACATTACTGTCGTGCGACGGTGGTGATCAGTTGATCCCCTATGTACCTATAGGGAAACACTCTTAATTGATAATTTAATTAATCGTATAATGTTACGAGTTAATTAAATTACTTGAAAATTGACGAACGATTTTGGAAGTAAAATTTACATATCAAATTGAAATGTGATTAAATGAGATACGGTCTGAGTAATTGAATCGTATCATTACTCGGATTAAATAATTGTTTAAGGTAACAATTAAATTTGAATGAATTATTATAAATACAAACTGTTGTGATTTATAAACGGTAAAATATTTTGGTACAAGTAATTATGAAATTACTAAGTCGATTTTTGTATATGACATGTTTTTATTAATACGTTGATTTTTAATATGTTAAAAATACATAACAAATTTATGTTACATGTGACATGTTACATATTGACAAATTGACAAAAATAATATGGACTCCATGTTATAATTGTACCGAAATTAAAGGGGTATTAGGCTAATATTGTGTTGTTTAATTTATTAGTAAACACAATGATTACCTAATAGCCTAGCCATGCAACCCTATTGAACATTGTGAAGACAAATGAGTGCATGCATTGGCTCCCCTCCCACTCCCTTTGTCCGGTTTTTTAAGAGAGAAAAACCAATTGGTTTTTCCTCTTAATTTTACCTAATATACAATAATGTTATTGTTATTCATTCATTCAACCACTTATCTAAAATAAGAGTTTTAGAGAGATAAAAAGCTCTCATTCTTCCTCCTTCAAAAACCGAAATATTAAGTGTTATACATAATATTTTGGGTCAATTTTCTATAAGATTAATATTGTACTAGTTCTTATAATATTAATTTTTATTAAGAGTAAGCCTTGGTTATAAAGCTTAGGGAGAGATCCTACACTTGGATCTTTGTTCATCCAAAAGGGAAAGCTCAAGAACAAGAGAGAAAGGTGATCTCTCTTGTGCCCATAAAACCGAAATCTCCAATGTAAGAACATGATTTCTTCCTTATTTTGTTTTAATGTTTGCATGCATAAGATCATTAGTTAATTTTATGACAAATTAAATTAAAACATATATGAATATGTAAGTATATAGATCTACTTTTCCTTCAGTCGATCGAGTAAAACTTTCACTCGACCGAAAGGATTTATCAGCAAAAGTGCTCGATCGAGTACAAAAAGTACTCGATCGAGTGTTTCTCAGCGTGTTCCTGCAAAATACAAATAAAAACAACCCGCAAATTAACAAGACAAGCATTACTGATAAAGTTTATGATACGAAGACCATTTATTACAACTGAAATGAAGTAAAAAGTAAAATAAAATCTCCGGGTTGCCTCCCGGATAGCGCTAGCTTCAGTCGGGTCCCAGCTCGACCTTCTTTTCTTCGAGCCCTTCTAATTAATCATAATCAAAACAGCTCAAAGCGCGCAGCATGAGATCATACATCTGCGCATGTGCTACACAAAACTGTAAGTAGCACCATAGTGGAATACAAGTATAGGAAATAAAAATGTTAAATTGCTTAAGCCTAACAAATTTCCTATGAGCGCTCCTAAATTTATCCACAAAATAGAGGAGCGACGGAGCAATTGTCAATATATTAGGGTCCCGTTTTAGATTAACAAGTTTGTGATGATAAGGATGGCAAAAAATCGTTAAATTACGCGTCCACATATGAGGAGGTATAGCTTTAAAGGAAGAAGCACGAATCAAATGAGGCAAAATACTATTAAAACAAACAATAATAAGATTATTGTTTACTACCTCAGGTTGGTCGCTCTCAATGACGGAATCATAGATAAAAGAATTTATTACCTCTTCCGTGCTAGGAGTAATTACCGACTCAGCTACTTCTTCATCAACCTCCTCGATGGATTTCATCCCGTAAATCTCAGCCTCAAGCGCATCCAGCTCGGCTTTGAATAGGGGAGACTCACCGGATCCATTATTATCGTCAAAATTGTCGTCTAAAACGACCCCAAGTAACGCATCAATGCTCCCAATGGCCAGACTACTCGATCGAGTAGAATTAATACTCGATCGACCACTTTCCTCCTGCGTTTCACTCGATCGAGTAGAAATTTCACTCGATCGAGCACTTTCTTCTGTGAATCCACTCGATCGACTAATACTAGTCACTCGATCGAGTGATTCCTCTTGTACAGGTCTGAAATCCTCGTGTAAGGCAGTGAAATGTGATAGAAACTCGTCGTCCGAGTCATAAAAGTCATCCTCAACATTGGGCAACACGGTTTCCTCAAGGGAAAAACCGCTCTCAGCAAGGTATACCTCTTCTGGTTGCCAATTATCCGACTCAGCTGCTAGCTCAATGATTTGAGCGTCCATACGTCTATCACTCTCTTGCCTCACTCGATCATAATCTTGCATTTGACATGCAAGTGTCTCCAATAAAGATTTCAGCTCCGCAATTTCTTCTTCTCGTATATCAGGAGGATCTTGTTGCGGTGGCCATTGATAGGGTGGATGTGGCGGCGCAATTACAGCTGCATTGTGCTCAGCAGAACCACATCTCCCGCAGTAAATCACCGGTTGTTCCATATAATAGGACATTGGTGATGGGTCAAAGGTACTCAAGTCTTCCCCTTGACGATCTTTCACCTAGAACTGTCTAGGTAGTACCTGTAAGGCCTATCAAAACAGCACTAAAGGAAAGATTAGAACGACCTCAAGGGGAAAATCCCCTGAGGCTAAAAACAGACAAAAATTAAACAAGTAAATAATTATTTGCCTCCCCGGCAACGGCGCCAAAATTTGATACGGTCGTTTCTGTACCAAAAATAAATATCTAGCTACTACTAACAGAAGTCAGCGGTAAGTAGGGTCGATCTCCACAGGGAGGCGGTTTACTATCTACTTGTCTATTCTATCTGTCTAATGTCACAATTTGGGGGTTTTAATTGATTTAACTAAACTAAAGAGATTAAAGAAAAAGGGAAGTGAATAAGAGAATTTAACAGAGGAGAAGGGAATATGCTAGGAATCGGTCTACCGTGGCAGCTACACTATAGGGTCAACTGAGTCAATTAAACTATTGATAAGAAGTGTTATGGTCGTCACCTTTCGGTCTTTTAAACCACCCTAGGGTCTTCTAACTTAGCTTTCGCCCTAATTAGGTATCACCTATTGTAATTAAGCAAGCCTTCCCTTCCAATCTTTCGATCCAGGTCGGGGTTAACTAGATAAATGGTCTCCTGCATGCATTCATTCAACCTAATAACAATTATATTGCCTAATACAATTCTTATCGCAAGACTAATCTAATCAAATTGGTCCTAACATATTGCTACCACGGCTTCCCTAATCCTAACATACTAAAAGGGAATTAGCTAGACATGGAATAAGTAAGAACAAGAATTAAAGAAGAAGAAATAATAAACATCAAATTAAGAGAGAAAAGGGAAGAAAGAATTACTGAAATTAATCCGGAAGTTTAAGAACAAAGTAACAGTAACAATGATAGAGCAAAGTAACGTCTGACAGAGTCAGATGAAAAGGAGAGAGTTTACAATAGACGTCCTACCTTCCTATTTATAAGAAAAATAGGATTTATTAAACCTAATTGACAGAAATAAGCTAAAAAGCCCAACCCGTAAGAGAACCCACTCGATCGAGTGATTTAAAACCACTCGATCGAGTAGAAAATCTACTCGATCGAGTAAATCCTAAAAAGCAACTACTCGATCGAGTAGAAAAAGGACTCGATCGAACAAAATTCTACTCGATCGAGTACTTTCCAGCAACAGTTTCCTGCTTTGCGCACTGAACTTCAAACGGCTGCCATTTCTTCGTTACTTGGGAAAACAGGGCGATTCCGGTGGCGTTGGAACGCTAAGAGGATAAGCTTTCATCTCCAATTGGAATCACCTGAATATCTGTTGTATAAATATAGATATGGCTCTCCAAAGTAGGCACTATCAATTTGAAGTTCTTCCTTTGCTCGCCTAGCTATCTTTCTTCTTTGCGCACCTCAAAAATAGCTACATTCCCGCTCCAAATTCACTCTTCCTCCAAATGCATGCTAAACGGACGATAAATGACTTGATTTCACTACTTTTGAGTCCATTCCTGCAAATAAGACAAAATAACCCAAAGTAGCATATTCGGGGCATTTCGTAGCATAAAACCACGATAAAAGCATAGAAATACGTGCATAAATTAGGCTAAAAAGACTATATAAAATGCACGTATAATTGAGCTATGGGTTTCTCATGTCGTGGTCTTTCAAGTTGTTTTGGGGACTTTGGTTTTGAAGGGCCTTTTAGATTTTGGTGTTTGTTCTGATTTGGTAACCTTCTTAAAATCAAAGCTCATATCATAGAACCAACGATGATCATTGTTGCATTCTTCATTGGTACTTGGTTCAGATGGGGTACATTCATTATCCTCGAAAACAATGTCAGAGGTTTTAACAAATTGATTCCTTTTCTTAAATCCTGAGCATATTTGACACAGTTTTCTTGGATATGTCCAGTATGACCACAGTAATTACAAATCAAATATTCTGGTATATTTGAATATTTTCTTCCTCTGAAATCTCGTTCGGAAAGGGTTAATTTGCATTTAGAGTGATCTCTACGACCATAGCACTCGTGCCCTAATCCTATTTTCATGTTATTATCCGATTGCTCAGTTAGGAAATTTAGGACACGTGAGCTACCTTCCCATTTTTCGTGAACATTTCTAGCATGCAAGAGTAATTCTTTTAAGGACTATATCTCTTTCTTGCAATTGGAATGGTCTGACTCTACGACCTTGGGAGGATGACTCTCTTTATAGTTGTCACGAAAGTTTTGGAATCTGTCATTAAGAACTCGTACCATCTCGGTATGCGTTCTTTTAGTATTTGATAGAACGTTTTTAGATTTCTTTAATTCTTGAGTTAGAGATTCAATCTCTTTCTTTTGATCTGAGATCACGGCTTCTCTAGCCGTAACCTTTGACTCAAGAAGCTCTTTGACTTTCCTCAATTCCAAGGTTATAGCTTCACTAGCTATAACTTTAGCTTGAAGATACTTAATGTTGAGTTTCAGGTTTGAGGTTATAGCTTCATTAGCTATAACTTTAGAATCAAGAGCCATCTTTTCAGCATTTGTCACATTTGAAGTTGTAGCCATATTAGCTGTAACTTTAGATTTGAGCTTTTTGGCCTTTGCTTTAAGGAGATGATTCTCTTCAGCAATATCGAGAATTTGTTCTTTCAAGTCTTTCAATTCCATCTCTTGTTCGTGACATTTATCAAGAGATTGCTCAAAATATTCAAATAAAACATTTTTAGGCAATTTCTTGAAGCTTTTCTTAAGTTCAAGATAACTTACCTCTTCTTCTTCTGAATCGGAATCTCCTAGAAAGCAGCAATAGGAGTCCACGCTATGTTTATCACTGTCTGAAAAGAGGTCAAGACTGACGTTGCTTAGATATAGGTTAGAAACTTCTTCTTCTTCTAATGCTTCGTCGTCCTCGGTGTCGAGATCTCCCCAGCATTATGCCATCATCACTTTCTTAAATCCCTTCTTGGTCTTCTCATGTTTTGCTTTGTCTTTAATTTTCTCCCATGTGGGACAATCTTTAATCATATGATTGGATTCTCCGCACTTGAAGCATCCACTGTTAGAAAACGTATTTTTAGACTCAGAAGTTTTCTTATTATAGGACTTGTTATTGTTGAACGATTTTGCTTGCTTGTTTCTGAAAATACGTTTATTAAATCGTTTAGCAAACAAAACAGTTTCGTCATCTAATTCAACATCTTCTTCTTCCTTAGCAGAAGCCTATAGAGGCATGCTCTTACTATTACTGGACTTGGCCTCATCGTCATCCAGGACGAGTTCATGAACCCTGAGAGCACCAATAAGTTCTGCATAAGGTAGAGAAGTGAGATCACTAACTTCTTTCATGATCGTGAGCTTGGGACGCCATTTCTTGGTTAGACTCCTAAGTAATTTTCTAGCAATATCCTTGGAGTTAAAAGTTTTACAAAGATTTTTGAGCTCATTGACTATAGTAGAAAATCGTGCTGACATGCTATCGAGTGATTCATTCTTTTCCATTTTAAAAAGTTCATATTTTTGAATCAGTAGGTCAATACGATATTTTCTAACAGTCGACGTTCCTTCATAGGCTAACTCAAGACCATCCCATATTTCCTTGGCTGAAGTGCAAGAAGAAAACGATCGAATTCGGTCGTTGTCATGCCGTTTTGTAACAGGCTTATCGCTTTCGAGTTTTTCTCAGCCTTCTTGTAATCAGCCTCAATATAGTCTTCTTCCTTTTTCTCATAGGTAGTGCCTTCCAAAGATGCGACCAAATTTTGTTTGGTCCATTCTTGATAATCGTCCAGCACTCCCAATCATGTCCTTTTATGTAGTGTGTCATCATGTTTTTCCAAAGTCCAAAATCCATTTCACACGTTTAAGGGAGCAGAAATAAAATAAAATCCATTTCACACGTTTAAGGGAGCAGAAATAAAATAAAATAAAAAGATAAAAAAGATAGACGGATAAGTCTCTTTGCGGTTAGGCAATCAAGAGCACAAGGCTCTAATACCAATTGAAGAATATACCAATTGAGTATTTATAAACTTATGCCCACTTTTTATTTTATATCAAAGTAATTAATTACTTAAAAGTTTATTGATTAAACTTTAACTAATTAACTAAATGATTATGAATTTAATGAAATGAACGAAAAGGAAAACTGCAAGGACACACGATATTTGAAGTGGTTCAGCTTCACATGTCGAAGCCTACGTCCACTATTCTCGATTAATATTTGAAGTACCTTTTTCCGGATTACAAAATTATCAACCCAACTCGTACAACTAACTCTAGTTGTAACTCAGTTTGAATATCACTAGATATTCAGTTTTGACTATCTTAAGTTACTAAGAAAGTGCTTGATTGTTCTTCTAGTGTTCACAATATGAACGAGTAAGAAACAACATTTAAGCGCTATTATCTTATGACAATACTTAGAAATAATTGCAATATAAGATAACACACGACTTTTCAAAAACAATTTTAACTTGCAAAAAGAATAATAAAATTAAAAACGTTTGCAAAGGATGTTTTGTTCGAGTGTTGAAAAGTACTTTAAATGAATTATCATGTGTAGTATTTATAGTAGAGAGGAGATCTAGGTTTTCATCTAAGAAACCCTAGATGTCGTGTGGATTTTTGCACAAGGAAGAAATTAGGTTAAATCTTATTTAATCATTTACAACTAATAAAATCTTGGATGATAGGAAAGAACAAAATAAAAATAATATATAGAAATAAGAAATCTCTTAACAAATATTATTTTGATTTACCATGATTCTTATCCAAGCAAGAAAGAGATCTTAATCCATTTATTTATTCTAATAATATCTTAGTAAAAGATATGGAATAAATATAAGGAGATAAAATATCTTTAACAAATATTTTATCTAAGATCTTTACCTAAACCCTAGATATGGAAGAGGATCTCGTGTAGGTTAAGGAAGGAATAAGATTGATCGTTTTCCTATTTTAATCCAACAATATTTTAGGCAAATGATATAAAATAAATATAAGGAGATAAAATATCTCTAACAAATATTTATTTAAGATTTTTACCATAAAACCTGATACTATATAGATCACGTGTGAAGTATATAGTATGTAGAAGATCCAATCTTATTATTTAACCTAGCAATATCTTAGTAAAAGATATGGAACAAATCTAAATAACCATAAAGATATAAAATATCTTTAATAATAATCTTATTTAGATTTACCCTAATATTTACTTGCACAAAGAGTTTTACACGAGTAGGATACGGCCCATAAGCCTACTACATCAATCGTGAAACCCTAGTAAGATATTAAGTTAAATAAATTAGGGTTTACATATGAGTAAGTAGAAAACCCTAGTTAGCCACCAAACAACAACCCATAAGTTGTCCCATCAAGTCGACCTAACTAAAGGGTGATTATCTATTCATAACCCAATTTAAGTACAAACTTCAATCTACTATAAAATAGGTTTTTCATTTAAAGAATATAAAGATAAGATTTGAAAAACTATTTTCAAAAAAATTTAAAACTCAAGTCGTGCGTTTTTAATATTGCAGCTCAATGTTATAGCTAAATCACTTATAACATTGAGTCTGGTAGGTAATGTTATAATCATAACAGCTATAACTTTATTTACCAAAATCATTTCTTTAAATACCGTTATAAGATGATGACCTACGCTATCTAATCCACATGGAGATCTTGAATGTATGATCATCTCTTTATCTTGCTCATAAGCTCTTCATCTTGTGCTTATTATAGACTTGATCGAGCCTTTTGCTTGAGTGATCATCAAACTTGAAACTTGTTACAGTTACTATGACGCTTTAAGAATCTTCAATGTTATAACTCAAGCTGCCATAACATTACTTGAACGATGCTTCACAAATCTTCAATGTTATAGCCAAGGATGCTATAACATTACTTGTTTAACTTGTAAACCTAAGTCAATCTAGTAAAGACTAAACAAACGATTACGAGCAAGAGTATAAATAATACGAAGCACACAATGGTCATTATCAAAACTTAAACATATATCTATATGGTCCAACAACTATCAAAAATGCACCATTCGATCGAGGACATTAAGTACTCGATCGAACAAGATAGTACTCGATCGAGTGATTTCCACCGCACAATTCCTGCTTCGTGCACTGAACTTCAAATGGCCGCCATTTCTTCGTTAATTGGGAAAACAGAGCGTTTTCAGCGGCGTTGAAAAGCTAACAGGACAAGATTTTGTCTCCAATTTGAATCACTTGAAAATAAGTCGTATAACTCGAGATATGGCTCTTCAAATTAGGCACTAGCAATATAAAGCTCTTCCTTTGTCCGCTAAGCATCCTTTACTTCTATGCGCATCTCAAAATTATAGTCTCCAAGCTCCGACTCAACTCATCTCCTAAATGAAAGCATAGGGACATGTTTTAGGCTTGATTATGCTCTTCTCCGGTTCATACCTACAAATAATACAAGCGAAAGAAAAGTAGACAATTCGGGGGACATTTGTAGCTAAACACTACTAGATATGCATAAGAATGCGTGCAAATATGGTACAAAAAGTTCTTGATCTTTTGGAAAACAAAAAAGCAACCTACTGTCAGTAAGAGTACTATTGAAGCTGAGCATAGGAGTATGCCCTATGCTTTTAGTGAATTAGGCTAGCTGGTTAATCTCTTGAATTATCTGCAAGTTTCTGTTCCATTACATGTTCTGCTTTACTATGACAATACAGCTACAGAACACATTAGCGACAATTATGTGTTTTATGATATAACAAAACATTGGAATGTTGACTACAATTATGTAAGGGACAAGCAACTAGAAGGTTTTCTGAGCAGTCATGTAAGAAGTACTTTAGATAAAATTTGCTTTTTAAATTAATAAACTGTCTCAACTATCTTTGCATCAACTGATAAGGAAATAAATAAAACAGAGTTATTATACAGTATAAATGTTAAACGAACTATTGTGAAGTCTAATGTATGGTGATACTAGACTTGGCCTATATTTTCGTCATGCGTCCAACTCCCCCAGCACAGCAACCACAACAGCTACTTACCTGGACCTGTTTAATTAACCGCTCCCAATTCAACCATAAAGTATTGAATAGATCAACATATGCCACCACGGAAATAGGTCACAATTGACACAAAACATAAAACAGTCAACCACATGCTAAATATAAACTACTTGAACATAGACATGATGGAGTAAGTGTCCTCAACAATAGTGCGATCGCATTTTTAAATCTCATAATAAGAATACGTAAGGGGTGATTCAATTATATAGTCAACTAATCAACATTAATCGGTAATGATTGGCTAACTAGAGTTTGACATTACTATCGTTAGACGATAGTGATCAGTTGATCCCTTAAGGTCACACCTATTAGACAATTCCCTTAATAGATTAGTTGATTAATTGTATATCGATTCAAGTTATTCAATTTCTTAAAGTTGAATAATTCATTTGTGAGTGAGAATAATTGTATCTTATTATAATTTGATTAAATAAGATTTACTTTAGTAATTAAAAGTTTTCATTACTAAAATTCATTATTGTTTGTGAAACAATTAAATTAAGAATGATTGAATTATTATAATTGCAAAATGTTGTGAATTATATTTATATGGGCCATGTTAATAATTGTAATCATGTACTACTAGTTAATTTGTCACAAATAATTTATTTCTTGTAAAATGATATTTAAGGGGTTAAATATGCATTAAAAATATCTATAGGCATGGTGTGTGACACATGACCTACCGTACTACAAATGACAAATTGACAAACATAAAATGGATGTCCATATTATGGTTGAACCGAAAAATGCAGGGATTAAGGAGTTAGTGGGTGTTTTTATTTTAATTGTTAAAATGGAACACTATGATTACCTAATTGCTAGCCTTACACATCTATGATTTAGTTTAGAGCAAAAGGGTGAAGGCCATGCATAGACCTTCTAGACCTCAAAACCGGCTCCCCCCTTCCATTATACAGAAAATTGTTCTCTATTATTCATTCATTCAATTTCTATCATTATTATTCACTTCTCCCACTTCTCTCTAAAATAGTTTTAGATCTCATAAACATTGTTCAACTAATTTTGATATAACATAACATTATTACTAGTGTACTAATACATAATATTATTAGAATTTTTATGGATATCTTATATATTATTCTAGTTAATTAGTATATAAGTCTTAAGGGTTTTTGTTTTGGGTGCAACTGATGTGACCAATATTTGAGCATATTTAGCTCCCGAATTAGCCTTGTTCCTATGCTTTTTAGTGCATAATTGGGTCATTTACTATCTTTAGTCTTTCGTTTCGCATATTCTTTGAGGTTTTGTTCCCTTGGTAGGAGAGGAGTGCAAACCTTGTATTTTCATGCCAAAATGGAGCTAAATTGATCGAATCTAATGACCAAGCATCAAAGTGAAGACAAGACTAGAATGCCTATGTAAATAATGAAGTAAATGGGCAATTATAAGAAGATCCTTGCATCTCCAACAAGATCCTTGAGGATTTTTGGAAGAAGAAAAGAAGAAAAGGAGAAGAAGCCTTGTTGCGCTACTATCCGGGCGTCTTGGCCACGGGACGAGCATCCTGGCTGGCTAAAATCCGAACGTCCCATAGCCAGTCCGCTCGTCCAAGACGTCTACAATCCGAGCGTCCCATCACTCAGTCCGCTCGTCCTGCCCCTACAATCCGCTCGTCCCGTCCCTCAGGTCGCTCGGATTCTCTTCCAGTGCAGCACGTCTCATCCCTCAGTCCGCTCGGGATGAGCATATTTTGAGAAGACAAGCAAAGTGGGATGCGCATCTCCTTCAAGAGGAGCACTTCCTCAACTTCTCTTAAGGGTCCTAATTGTCATTTAAGCCCTTAGTAACCCTAATTTATGTACCTAATCCTTAGTATAAATACCCCATTGTACTAATTAGATGAACATCAAGTCTTAATATCTCTATTAGACCCTTTTTATCACTTAATCAACTTTTAATTAAGCATTATTACAAATCTTATTTCCTTAATTTCTCTATTGTTCATCATTTATTTTGGGTAATTGAAGATTAATTGGGTATTATTGGGAAATTGACAACCTTCCATCAATCATCAAGTACTTCTATTATTCTTTTGCTTATTATTTTGGAATCATCATTAGGTATAATTCTCTTAATCCTTGTTTTAATTATTGTTAATCATTTCCATTCATTCACCATGTTTTGCTTTGTTAATGAAATTGACAACCTTGTTAGCATGTTAAACTTGCTAATGAGTGAGTAGTCATCTAGCTAGGGTTAATGGGTGATTAAGGGAAACCAACATGGGGAATGATTCACGGTTAATCTAATATGTTCATATAATTTATTTGCTTGCTTATTGTGATCTCAACTTATGCACATGTTATGTTTTATAAAATACGAGCCTATGAATCCTTGCATTTTTTACCCATCACTTATCTATTCAATGAGACTTGTAAGACATAAACCAACTCGAATCTCATTAGACCATGCATGTAGTTGAGTAGGGGGACTAAGTCGACCTGTAGGTGTTGTACGATCTAATCGATTCGGCTCCGGGACCCAAACCTTCCTAGGATTGTAAGATATAAACCAACTCGATCCTATCACAACAATAATTGCTTGCTCATGATTTAAGAACATGTTTCATGATCAATTCCCATGTATCCCCTATGAACCCATGACACCCTAGTGCCTTTAATCATTTGCTTACATCTCATTTTAATCATCTTGCTTGTTTATTTGCATTGTTGTAGATACCTCATTTCTGCACCTCCCGCCAACCACCCGGTGATGATTGGGCCGCATGTTTGGTACGCGGAATGATTTGTGACAGTTCGTAAGTTTATTGTCAAGTGATTGCTCAAACACTTGTGTCTACCTCTTAATTGTCATCTAAGAACCGATACGGTCGTTTTGGCATTAATTAGAGTACATTTGGAATCCTGGCCTAAAACCGTCTTCATTTTCTAATAACCGCTAAAATCCCGAGTCAGAATGTTCTGGAATGTTCCGGATATTTCTATTCCATATTTCACAATCTTTTAATCTTTGGTAAAGAATTTCCCGTAATATTCATACAAAATATTAAGGAAAATAAGATTAATCCGTTATTCCATAAATTAAACACGGAAATCTTTCTTCCGCAGGAGGAAACAACTTGGGAACAGACGCAGCAGGCGCTGCGCCTCTTCCAAGAGACGCAGTGCCTGCTGCCCCTCTTCCCAAGTCCTTTTCTGCGTATTTTTTGTATCTTTTCATATCTTTTCGAGATTCACTTCCAAAGTTTCTCCGAAAACTCTATTTCCTCCGTGTGATTAGTATAAATAGGAGCTTTCGTTCCTCATATTTCTCACGCGAGTGTCCGCCCTTCTCTTCTCCCTTTGCATTCTAGACCACGTTCTTACTTTTTGGCGTCTACGTGCTTGAACTTTCGACCACGTAAGCTCGGATCTTTCTGAGTACCAGCCTCGTTTTGCATGACCGACCAATTTGACCAACTCCACCATAATCAACTTTAATCAACTTCGTTAATTCCTCCTAGAGGGCACTTTCGTCTACATTCGAGTCGAGCATCACTAAAACATAAACTTAGTTCATCTCGTTTCGTCAAACATGTAAGTCTGAGGGTATAAATATCTCTTTTATTAATTGTTATTTACTTTTTGTAATCATCATGTAAGATTTATGTCGAAAATACAATTAAAACCGATTTCTAAAACCCTTTGTTTAAACCTTTTTTACGGATTAACAGAAGATAGACGTCGAGAAGGGACGCAGCAACTGCTG
Source organism: Silene latifolia (assembly GCF_048544455.1). Classification (NCBI taxonomy): domain Eukaryota; kingdom Viridiplantae; phylum Streptophyta; class Magnoliopsida; order Caryophyllales; family Caryophyllaceae; genus Silene; species Silene latifolia. The sequence goes on from NC_133533.1 coordinate 94,098,931, forward strand.
CGCCTCTTGGAAAGGACGCAGCACATGTTGCGCCTCTTCCTGAGGTTGCCGCCGTTCCTGCTTCTCTTCTTCTTCCTTCGTCCTCTGTTGGTTTCGTTTCTTTGTTTTCTTTCGTCTTTGCCTGTTCTTATTTCATTCACATGATAGTCAAACATATTGTTCATCATCATTAACATTTAATTCATCATTAAATCTCGACTTGAATCCCTAATAACCAATATTTGCGGGTTTTCGTCATTAAAGTCAATCCGGGTTTTAGAGATTCGATTCATTCATATTGAGTCTCTGGAATTCGATCTTTGATATATTTCCACCTGTTTATTATCATATTCATCATTAATTCGTTTTATTTAACCTAATTAGTTCATTCATATTCATTAATAATCTTATTAATCATGTAATTAATTTGTATTAACTAGTTTTGTCCATGTTTTATTGTTTGCATCACATTCATCACATGCAAATAATCTGTTAATCACTTTCATCCGAGTCAATTATTCATAATCAATCATTAAATTAACCAATGAGCACTAACGATTTTCAATTCCGACAAGGAACAGACGCAGCAACTTCTGCGCCTCTTCCAGAAGGTGCAGCTCTGCTGCGCCTATTCCTGGTTGATTTCTGTCTCTGAACTCCCGTTTTGCCTTGACCTAGTTTACTAATCATGTATTAACTAACTATTAACCGTATTATCACCCTAATTCATGTTCGTTAATTTATTTATTCTTCATTTTCTCAAACCATCCGTTTTAAAAGTATTGTCGACATAAATCATTAATCCGATGTAATTATTGTAATTTTCATTATTGTATTTATTATTGTGTTTCTTTTATCATTTGTATGCCTTCACATGTAATCAACCTAAACCCTACTTTGACATTAATTGTATGCTAAATTACGTATTTCACCGACTTAGTCTAATTCTCACATGCTAGGATTAAAAAGTTGGATGTTGCATTGCATGCATATAAATCGACAATATATCGAGTATAGACGATTTTCCCTAATCATTAGTAGAGGCCGCTATTGAGGCGGGCGGGATTAGGTGTTCGATCAAAAGAGCTTCCTAATACGTACCCTCACCCCTTACTCCAGATCTCTGTGAACACCCGTGTTCATTGGCATGCACGAGAGTCATTCTAGACATAGAATGCTAAGGGTAACGAGTTCTTGGTGTTCATGTCACTACTTTGTGTCTTGACATGGCACGAGGTATTCGAACGGTTTCCAATTTTCCACAATAAATTGGTGGCGACTCCACAAATGCAAACGCTTGTTCCCAAGCGCCCCCCATGGCCCGCGTCCACAGTTTGGCGACTCCGCTGGGGAATAATACACTTACGTGTAGCCAAAAGGGTGAAACTTGAACAAGTTTAGGGAATAGTTTGTACAAGACAATTGTAGGTTTTTCATAACTCGGTCTTCCTAGATCGTTTCATTCGGCCTTCCTAGGCCCAACCCAACCCATTCGACCAATCGTCCCGTCTAAACAGTCCTAATTCTTATTTGGGCCCAAGGATGGATAGCGATTGACGTCATCCATACCATGGTACTTACTCTTGTTTGTATCAAGGACTTTCACTACCTGAGGAAATGGACTAGGAATCGGCCTTACTCTTGTTTGGTATGGGCCTCTCCACAGACTTCGGGTTTGATTGTTCGGTATGGCAACCCACCCTTTAAACCAAAACCCTTTTAAATGCACTCAGCATCTCGTTATAATGCTTGTATAAATGTTTGTACCTTACGTGATCACCATTTCTAAACGAAACCATGACGATTTTTGTAAAATTAAAACCCTCTCTTAAAGATGTAAATTTCGAAAAAGCCGATGATTAGCGCAAAATCGAGTCAAAACTCTGTCCAATTGTCAAGTCAAAATTTCGGGCCCAAACCCATTTCAAAACCTCACTTCTAGTCCACTCCTACAACTACACTACAGTTGACTAGGACACACATTTTCAAACTTTGTCATCTTTTCAAAACTCACTTGACACAAGTGGCACACACCCACTTCACAAGTCAAAACATTTCTTTCTTAGTAGGTGTGCTAGAGTGGTCGATCGTGTTTTGATTCGTCGTCGATCTCTTATCCAGTTTCCAAGATGCCTGAAACAAGCGACGTGAGCACCAACCAACCCCAGAATGGTAATGATCAAATCCTAACCGCGCTAGCTCGTCTCCAAGTAACTTAAGATCAAGTGTATGACCGCCTCGATACAATCAAAGGCCGAATTTATGCCGTGGAAACAAGGTTGCCTCCTCGGGAAAGTGAAGTGGATGATGGCTTTGTGAACAACTTCGGGGTAGAAGACCCTCCCATAGGTATGACTGCAGCTGAGAAACGACTCCAATATTTGGAGGAACAATTGATGTATCTCAAAGGGGATGACATTTATAGGGAAAATAACCGTAAGTATGAGGTCGTAAGTTCCAAGTTCCCGACCAACATCAACATACGGATATCCCTAAATTCAAGGGGTATGAAAACCCTTTAAACCACATCCGTGCTTTCAAGGATTACATGTCTATCAAAGGCATTAAACCCGAGATGTTCTTAAGGATATTTCCTTCATCTCTTGACACCATCCCAAAACAATGGTTCTATTCTTTAGAGCATAAGAAAATTGCTACCTGGGACGATGCCGCAATCGAGTTTGCCAAACAATATGTGGATAATGCTGAAATCCAAGTTAACATGCGCACTCTAGAGGTTCTTACCCATAATGACAAAGAAGGTTTCACCGACTTCCTGAGTAGGTGGAGGAAGACTAGTACCCAACTAGTTGAACGCCCAGACGAAGCTACCCTCGTGGAGAAATTCGTGGACAATCTAAAGCCCATATATGCGAATCAGTTGAGGTACCAAAACATCAAAACTTTCAAGGAATTAACCGTACTAGGAACAAGGATCGAAGATGACATCCGTAAAGGAATCTTGTCCAAAACGGTAGGTCGAGGATATCAAGGCTCAACAAGTCGTTCTTACGGCTCTAGTATCAAGACCCATGAAGTCAACCTCCTCGAGCCATCCAAGAAGAGTACTCCACCAAGGAAATTCACAAATCTTGGGGACACGTACTCCATTGCTCTAAAAAGGTTGATGAAACAAGGTAAGCTTCAACCCATAGGCCCTACACTCGAACCAGAAAAGAACTCCAAGTTCTGGGATTAGAATTCGTACTGCGAATATCATAGGGGTAAGGGACATGACACAGAAAAATGCTACAAATTGAAAAATGTGCTTCAAGACATGATCGAAGATGGTCACCTACCAATACCGCCGGGAGGTAAGCCCAACAACACTCAGAATCCTCTTGGAATTCTAGTGATTACAAGTGAAGAATCTACCTTAGATTGTTCACACCTTATTTCTCCAGTCGAAGATGAGATCCACGCGATCGAGAATGAAGGGTTTTACTCTACCATTTCCCCTACCATTACCGATTTCATTGCATGGATAAGGATTGTGGATAGGCATGTCTCGGAGTTGGAGAATGTGGTGACAACTCTACGCGATCCTAACGCAACACCTAAAGAACGTGCGCCACTAGTCTTCTCCCAAAATGCTACTATGCAAGAAGTAGTAGCCGTGGTTGATAGACTAATCGACCAAATTACACAATTAGAGGATGAGATCACAAGAATGAGGGAACTTGCCACTGTCAATGAAGTATGGGCCGATGATGATGAGGACGAGTATGTCATTGAACACCCTTTTGTCAAGGAAATAGTCCAAAATAGCGAAGACCAAGATGATGATCACCTTACTCGTTCGGGACGTCCATATCAAAGTACTACTTAAAATGGTCCGACCAACGTCATCACACCAAATGACAATGAAGACGACTCCACTGACCATTTGCTAAAGCAATTGCAGAAAACAAATGCTGATCTTTCAGTCTGGCAACTAGTAGCAAGCTCATTCATATCGCCAAGATTTACTGCAAGCTTTGGCCAAGCTAAATATGTCACATAACTCCACACCCGACGATGTAGTCAACTTGGTCTTCCAAGAATCACCGAAACTAAGTAATCCTATTACTTTCTCAGATGAAGATTTGCCACCATTTTGTGCTAGTCATAACTTGGCTCTTTATATCACTGTCATTTGCTTAAAGAAGAATGTGCCAATGACCTTGGTAGATGATGGCTCCGCGGTCAACGTCATACCCTTGAAAACGGCATACAAATTAGGCATGAAAGAGTCGGATTGAACCCCCACCAATCAAGGTGTTCGCGTATATGATGGTACACGACGGAAGGTAGTAGGACTTGTTAACCTAACCATAGCCACAGGACCGATTGAACGAAAGGTTAACTTCCAAATAGTGGACATTTAGGCTTCCTTCAACATAATTCTGGGAAGACCTTGGATTCATGCTTCCAAAGCGGTAATATCCACCCTTCACCAAAAGATCAAAATCCCACTAAATGGCAAAGTGGTGACGATCACTTCGTCGCCCATCAATGCAATAATCGAAAAAAGGTCAAGCAATCAAGTCCTTGCAGATCCAGTATATGAACTTGGGGGCTTTCAAAGCATAAGTGTCATAGAAAGTGTGTTGGCACCCTTGTACTACGATCCCTACTCCAAATTGGTGGTCAACAACATACTCAAATCCCAGGGATACTTCCCGGGAATGTTTTTGAATCCTACCCGAAGAAACACTTTCGCACCTTACAAATAAGGCAACTCGCAACGAATACCACTTGGACTAGGATACAAACCCACTAAAGAGGAAGTTCTCAAGATGCTCACTCAAGTTCAAAGCCGTAAGCACGTAGGAGTCCAAATGTGACCTTATCTCCCTACCCTAAATGGTTACTTCGTTAGGGAAGGAAGTCAAGAACTCTTCCACGGATTTCCCGAACCTTGGCACTATCTCGGAAAGAAGCTAGCCGGAATCGAGATCTTTCACGATTGCTACTTCATTCCTCCAGAAACGGTTCATACCGTTAAGACTCGTCAAGCACCTTGCTTAGACGAACAAGCTGTTAGTCTACTATTTGGAGAAGATCGATTCGTTAGAGCCGCGCAGGATGAGATCAGTACCATGATACTTCAAGACGATCACTTCAACCCTACCGCGTTAATCACAGAAACCAACGCAAACCAGTAGAAAGGATGGAGAAAATCAATCAAGTGGGCCAACAATCAAGGAAGACTCTTCAAGCTCACCACTGGAGAAGGAGAGATGTTCAAAGGAGAACCAGAAGACGATGAATTCGAGTCATAGTCAGATTCGGAGTCAGAGTCGGAATCTAGAGAAGTTCCTAGGGAATCTCCTCCTGTCATCATCCCTATTCCCTTTGTTTCTCCTAGCTTAGCATCAAGTAGTAACGGTAGTTCAGGAAATGTCCCAACAACTGTCCCTTTACCGCCACTGACCACATATCAGATGGGTTCTTTGTTCCAACTTTTCTCAAACTTTAATATGAATAAATCAGGTTCTGCTTAGTCTTTGTGTTATCTTGAATGCAATTCTGTTTACGATGATACTGAGGATGACCCAGACTCAATCGAGATACCTCCCTACATAGCCAAGGAAATACTACAAGAGGGGGAAGGGGGACCAGTAATAGAGAACACTGAACCCATCAATGTAGGAACCGAGCTAGAACACCAAGAACTTAGGATAGGGACGACCTTGAACCCTACTTAAAGGGCCAGTTTCATAGACCTCCTACACGAATTCAAAGACATTTTCGCTTGGTCCTACAAAGACATGCCAGGAATCGATAAGGATATCGCCGAGCATAGAATCCCAATTAAGCCAGGTTTCAAGCCCGTAAAACAGAAGCTTCGTCTGATGAGGACAGAATGGGCTCTTAAGATAAAAGATGAAGTCGATAAACAATTCGAAGCCGGGTTCATCAAATATTCCGAGTACTTTGACTTGGTAGCCAACATAATACCCGTACCCAAAAAGGATGGGAGAATCCGCGTTTGTGTTGATTTTAGAGACTTAAACAAAGCAAGTCCTAAAGATGACTTTCCTCTACCACATATCGACATATTGGTGGACAATACCGCAGATCACGCGTTACTATCCTTCATGGATGGGTACGCAGGTTATAACCAAATCAAGATGGCCGAAGAAGATTTGCATAAGACCGCGTTCGTCACTCAATGGGGAACCTATTGCTACACGGTTATGTCATTTGCGTTAATCAACGCCGGAGCTACATACCAACGCACCGCAACTACCCTCCTGCATGACATGATGCATAAAGAAGTTGAGGTATACGTAGACGACATGATCTTCAAGTCCAAGGATAGAGAGGGGCACATTGCGAACCTTCGCAAATTCTTCTCAAGGCTCAGGAAGTACAACATGAGGCTCAATCCTCAGAAATGCGCATTCGGAGTAACATCTGGTAAACTCCTAGGATACGTCGTTAGCCAACGAGGTATAGAAATAGACCCTTCCAAGATCAAAGTGTGGGGTAATATCCGTATACTACCCTATAAAATTAGGACTATAACGCAAATTTTACATATGATTATTGTCATAAAACGAAAAACATGATGAAACGATAAAGATCAAGGAATAACCTTCGGTCCTAGTGCAATAAGGCAATGAGAGATCAAAGTAGACCTCCTCCTAAATGATGCACCCAAGATTGTCCGAGAAATGCCCTTGTGCTAGAAGGAATCCTCTAATTGCCTTGCAATATCGAGAGGATTGTTTTGTGAGTTTTGGTTGGATGAGAGATCCGAATTTTTGAGAGGCACTTACTCAAAAACCCTAGAATTTTTACAAATGAAATGATTAGGTTAGAAGGGAGGAGAAACCCTCCCTTTTGTTCCCTCTCATTCGGCAAAACCGAAACCCACAAGGGGAAGTGGGCTTCCACTTCCTCTTGGTTTTAACTCGTGGTCCGGTTTGTTAAATTCTAAATGCATATGACGCGGTTTCATTATAAACTGTCATCGGTTATCGGATATTAAAGCATCAACTAATAATACGGATTAGTTGAATTATTAATACATGTCCGACAAAGACAATATTGTATAATTATATTAAATATACATTTAATTAAATATAAAACGCTTATATTTAATTTACGAATTAACTGCTTAATTCGCCTTAGCCATTATTATTTAATCCGTATTAAATAAAATATCTCAACATCACATTTTGACTTATTATTAGTCAAATAACTCGGACTAACTGGTTAGTCAATTTTGGCATCTACATGACAGTATTTTCATACCGTCACATCTCTCAAACGTATCCTATAGGTGTGACTTTTAGGGACCAGTTGATCACCGCCATCTGTATGACAATAACGTCAAACTTATCTAGCAAGCCAACCGTTATTGATAAACGTGGATCAACTGATAATAATACCAAAAGTATGCCCTTTGATCCTTTTAGAGATTTATAAGTCCTTGCACTAATCATTAAGGACACCAACTCTAACAAGCTCCCACTTGTCCGTACAAGTGTATGTGCAATGACGTTATCCGCACTAACTGGAGGACACAAGCTCCAACAAACTCCCACTTGTCCGTACAAGTGTATGTGCGATAACCTATTCTCATATTCATTTAAAATTTCTCCCACTCAATGTAAAACAATTTGCAGATCTGGATCCGCAAAGGTCGTATTTTACAATCGATCTGTATCTAGAGTGGTTTCCCCGACTAGAGAGTAACTTAACTGATAAAACGAATCCGTATCCGAGCATGGCCATGCATTTCAGTTACAGCTCCTCGAGTGGCCCTGAGAAATATCGAGTACCTGATAAAGGTTGAATATTTCCTTCAACTCGACTCCTTCCGATCTAAGCACAGCATGAAATGACCCAGAAAAAATCTACTTGGCCCCCTGTTACGGATGACCGTGAGAAAGAAACCAAAGTCACCCAAAATCTGCCTTAGTCTCAAGAGACAGTCGATAGTCAAAAGAATCGACTCTTAGGATCACCATGGAGGTCCTATCCACGACCGGGCACCGAATGTTATAAAACATTTAGGACTCCACGTCGATGTCACAATTGTGTCCTACGAAATATCCGTATAAATCGCCTCTGTGATTGGTCAGTCAACCGGTTGACTTATGGCTCGTTGAACCCACCATCAACCAACGTCACAAAATAATTGCCAGAGTTATCAGCTCATGTGGGCAATTAAGAACTGAAAAATATAATGTTCGTTCAGTTCACTTTGTGGTGTTCAAAAATTGTCGCACAATTCCACATGAAAAACAAAATATATAAATATCAAAACGATGATGTTGTATAGAGTACAAAAGGAAATGAATCTGATCCATAAAAGAGTACTACAACTCAGGAACACGTTTAATTCCCATGGAATTAACGTGCCCTTCATGCTTATCTTGTCGTAATGGTTTAGTGAGAGGATCTGCTATGTTATCATCTGTAGCAATCTTTTCTATCACTACTTCCTTTTGCTCCACGTAATCTCGTATTAGATGAGCTTTCCATTGTACATGTCTAGACTTGTTGCTAGACTTTGGCTCCTTAGCTTGGAAGATGGCACCACTATTGTCGCAATAGATGGTGATCGGGTCATTCGAACTAGGCACTACAGATAGCCCATGTAAGAATTGACGCATCCATATCGCTTCCTTTGTAGCTTCAGACGCGGCATAGTACTCGGACTCGGTCGTAGAATCTGTAGAATCGTTTGCTTGGAACTCTTCCACCGATCAGCAGCGCATTTAGAGTAAAAACGAATCCAGACTGAAATTTCGAGTCATCTCGATCCATTTGGAAGCTAGCATCTGCGTAACCGGTTGCGCATAGCTTTTGAGGGCCTCCATAAGTCAATGCCCAATCTTTAGTCCTCCGTAGGTACTTAAGAATGTTCTTGACAGCCAGCCAATGTGATTCACCTGGGTGCTGTTGGAATCGACTTGTCATACTCAATGCATATGCCACGTCCGGACGTGTGCATATCATGGCATACATGATTGATCCTATAGCCGAAGCATAAGGAATCCGTGTCATGCGTTCTTTCTCTTCCGGTGTCTCTGGTGCCTGAGACTTGCTCAAATGCACCCCTGGAGCCATAGAAAGAAACCCCTTTTTGGAGTTAGTCATGCTGAATCTCTCTAGGATTTTGTCTATGTAAGACTCCCCGATCGAGAGATAACATCCGACGTGATCTATCTCGATAGATACGGATGCCTAGAATTCTTTGTGCCTCACCCGGATCTTTCATCCGAAATGGTTCTTCAACCATACTTTCACCGAAGTTAAGAGAGGTATGTCATTCCCAATCAGGAGTATGTCGTCAACATACAATATTAGGAAAACAATCTTGCTCCCACTCGACTTGATATATAGACATGGTTCCTCGACCGATCGAGTAAATCCATTTTCTTTTATCACTTGGTCGAAGCGATGATTCCAACTCCTTGATTCTTGCTTAAGTCCATAAATGGAACGCTTAAGCTTGCACACTTTCTTAGGATGTACTGGATCGATGAAACCTTCGGGTTGTACCATGTACAACTCTTCCTCCAAAAAGCCGTTTAAGAAGGCGGTTTTCACGTCCATTTGCCAAATTTCATAGTCATGAAAAGCGGCAATCGCTAAGATAATCCGAATGGAACGCAGCATGACTACGGGTGCAAAAATCTCATCGTAGTGCAAACCTGGCACTTGGGTGAAACCTTTAGCAACTAGTCGTGCTTTGTAGATATCTTGTTGACCTTCCACAGAATGCTTTATCTTGTAAAGCCATTTGCATTGAAGGGGACGAACCTTAGCAGGTAAGTCAACAAGATCCCACACGTTGTTCTCATACATGGAGTCCATCTCGGATTGCATGGCCTCAAGCCATAGCTTTGAGTCAGAACTGGTCATGGCACCTTTATAGGTTGCGGGTTCACTACTCGTTAAGAGTAGAACGTCATCTATATCATGTTCCTCGACCATACCAATGTATCTGTCTGGAGGAATAGAGACTCTTCCCGACCTCCTAGGTTCCTCAGGAATGTTCACCGCAGCCGGGATTGAAGGAGTAGGTTCCTCCAATGGTTGCTCGGTGTTTGGTTCTGGAATCTCCGACAGGTCGAAGGTTCTATCACTCTTTGCATTCTCGAGAAATTCTTTCTCTAAGAATGTCGTACTAGCCGCAACAAAAACACGTTGTTCGGTTGGCAAATAAAAGTAATGACCAAGCGTTCCTTTAGGATAACCTATAAAGTATGTCTTGACCGATCGCGGGCCGAGCTTATCTTCAGGTCTCCACTTGACATAAGCCTCGCAGCCCCAAACCCGTATAAAGGACAAGTTAGGGACCGTTCCCTTCCATAGTTCATATGGAGTCTTGTCAACAGCTTTAGACGGACTTCGGTTAAGTATTAGAGCGGCTGACAAAAGAGCATAACCCCATAATGAATCAGGTAAAACCGTGTGACTCATCATGGATCGAACCATATCAAGTAGCGTTCGATTTCTCCGTTCGGACACACCATTCAATTGAGGTGTTCCAGGTGGAGTTAACTGTAAGGCAATCCCACAGTCTTTGAGGTGTTGATCAAACTCGTGAGAAAGATACTCGCCACCACGATCTGAACGTAGTGTTTTTATCTTTCTACCAAGTAGGTTCTGTACCCTATTTTGGTATTCTTTGAATTTCTCAAAGGATTCACTTTTGTGCTTCATTAAGTAGACATAACCATATCTACTTAAATCATCCGTGAAAGTGATGAAATACCTATAGCCTTCTCGTGCGGTGATTGACATAGGTCCACATACATCCGTGTGTATGAGTCCTAATAGGTCAGCAGCGCGCATTCCAACACCTTTGAAGGAAATACGAGTCATCTTGCCTATGAGACATGATTCACACGTGCCAAATGATTGAAAATCAAAGGCCGAGATAGCTCCATTTTTAATGAGCTGTTTTACGCGTTTCTCATTAATGTGTCCCATGCGGCAAAGCCCATAGATATGTTTGATCTTTATCACCTACCTTTAACTTTTTATTCATTACGTGTAATATTTCGGTCGTCTGATCTAAAACATAAATTCCGTTCAAGGAGACTGCCTTGCCATAAATCATATTGTGTAAAGAGAAAATGCAAGCATTATTTTCTATTACAAATGAAAAACCAAGTTTGTCAAGTGCAGAAACTGAAATAATGTTTTTGGAAAGACTAGGAACATAATAGCAATCATATAATGATAACTCAAATCCGCTAGGAAGCTGGATCACATATGTCCCCTTTGAGATGGCAGCCACTCTTGCTCCATTCCCGACACGCAGTCCACCTCACCCTTTACGAGGGGTTCGATGTTTGAGCCCCGCACATGATTACACAGATGAGAACCACAACCAGTATCAAGTACCCAAGTTCCGTAACTTGCGTGGTTAATCTCAATCATATGAATAATAGTAGAAGAGAGAGAAGACATACCAACAGGTTTAACACGACCTGCCTTTAAGTCCTCATGATAAACAGGACATGTACACCTCCAATGCCCAGTCTTGTGGCAATGATGGCACTCCATGTTTTCATTCTTTCTCTTTGTCGCGCCTGATGAGGTGCTCGACTCACCAGGCCCACTCTTACCTGATCCCGACTTCTTGAACTTCGGTTTACCTACTGCTAGGTTTGCCTGAGCTTTGCCCTTACCTTTCCCTTTGTTTGACACAACGAGAACATCCTGTTTCAAGCTCCCACTGAACTTCATGTCCTTCTCGGTCTGTACGAGAAGGGAGTGCAGTTCATGTGGGGTTTTCTTCAAATCATTCATATAGTAATTCGCTCTAAATTGCGAAAAACCATCGTGGAGTGAATGAAGCATGCGGTCGATAACAATGTTCTCGCTGATGTTACAATCAAAGGTCTCCAGCTTCTCGACATTCTCAATCATGCTGAGAATGTGTGGGCTAACCGGTTGGCCCTTCTGGAGTCTCGCATCAAAGAAGCGAGTGGTATGCTCATAGGTCACGATTCTCGGTGCTTTCGAGAATTCCTTGGTGAGCGTGGTGAAAATCTTGTTTGCACCATGGGCTATGAAGCGTTTCTGCAAATTGGATTCCATTGCAAAAATGAGTACGTTTTTAATCGCACCCGCTTCCATACAGAAATCATTAAACTTGGTGATTTCAGCAGCTCTAGCCGTGGGACCTGGGTTTGCCGGGAGGGGCTCTAATAGATATTTGAGCTTCCGTCGGCAGCCGGCGGCATTCCGTAATGCCGCCTCCCGCTCCGAAGTTTGATCCATCATTCTTCGATCGAGTAGACTGATTCATCTGATTCATGAAGATCCGAAGCCATGACTCACGGTCCAATGTGGCACTTGGCATTGGGTTATCAGTAGAACCAGCCATTTGTTATTAGCAGTTAAAAATTCGTGATCTACACTGTAAAAGAAAGAAAAACAAGAACGAAATAAGCAACTCATCGAGGTGATTTAAGTCTATTTTAAAATTCATTTTAACGTGTAGACTCTCGCACTTGCATAATTGATCTCCCTCAAGAATGATATAAGTGATCCCAAGACTCAATTTCTGTAAATTGATAAGCCAACTGTTTAGCTAATTCTTCCGTAAGAACTCTTGGTCGATAGATTTCCGTAAATCCTATCTATAGTCCACCATAGTCACAGGATCGTACGAGTGACCATAGTGTTGAGATAAAATAGGTCAATCGGTTCCAACTTACCCGACGTAGAAGGGGTCATATTATGCCTACCGACGAAGAAGGGACTCATTGGAGTTTGACCTATAAAGACCGTTCTCAATTTTTGTTTATACGAGGAAGATCCCATCAACTAAATTATAATTCATATTAAGTGAACGAATAACTAGCGTCTGCGTGAATGAATTAATTTGGGTGATGGCTTAAAAATTGTGTGACATGAGAATGTCAATGAAAACTAACTCGTGACCTCTATATGTATCAGTTTTCATGCAATAATTAGGTGGTTTGGTATTTAGGCGGAATATGATGCATATTATCGTTGCGAAAAATAAATAAAAGAATGCAATACGTAAATAAAAATTCCTAGTGTGGCCTATCCTAATAAAAAGAACATAAAACAACTTTGGGATCCACCGTTGGACCCGAGAAGCTTGTCTTGATGTTCCATCTTGATCCATATAGCGGGAGTGAGCATCCGGTCTCCATCTTTGGTCTTCTCAAAAATTACATTTAAAATTACAAAATATAACCTATTTACATTCTAATTAAAAAATGTAATTACAAGTGAAAAATCCAAAACGGAGATACGAGATCTCAAAATACAACCAAGTCCGTGTTCCATCATTACGGTAACACGTTCTACTAAGGCCACACTAAGTTACAACCGTTTGCAAAAATAAATAAATACGTAATTAAAAGCATTCAAATTAAACAAGAACGATAAATAAAATGCATCAACTAAATTAAATTTATTCGTGACATAATTCCGTAATTATGTTAAATTTATCCAAACCACCAAAGATAATTAAAATTATATGACAAAACCGCTTTAGTCAAGTTAATTTTAATTCGTGATAATCCGTTACTTTAAATCGTTTTAAAGTAATTTAATTGTTCGTGGGTGAACCGTTTCACTTTCAAGCGAGAGCATAAAAACCGTTTTATGCATTAAAGGGCCGAAAAAAAACAAAAAATTTTTTTTTTTTTCTGTCTTGTATACGTGAACAAGCATTTGAAAAGTTTTTTTTTTTTTTTCTTTGCTGAAAAGCCGAGAGCCTCAATAGGCCAAAAAAAAAAAATCAATCGGCTAAAACGAGAGCAACAAGAGATCAAAACAAAACGGTTTGAAAAACACAATTACAATTTTAATCTAATCCGTATAGAAAACAAATTACAATTGTTACAATTTCAACATATTGCAATAATTATCGGTTAAAATTGCAACATGTGAAGAACGATTGAAAGCAAGAGATCGAATGATCTAACAAAATTGTGTGGCACGCATAACGATGCAAAAAAAACAGAAAAACAGGCCGTGTTCAAGAAGGCCACACGGTTTTCTAAAAAAAAAACTAGCCACACGAAATTTTATGCAATCATTTTGATCGATCTTTAACATATTGCAATGAATATCGATTACAATACAATATGCAAAGATCGAAAATGAAAACAAAACAAAAGACAAACATCACCGTGTAAACTTGACACGGATCCCAACAAAACAAAAACGCAGCAATTAAAAAATTGCCGAGGGCAAAAAAATTTGTGCCGAATCAAAAAAAAAAACAGCCGCACCAAATTTTAGACAAAAATTCATCGATTCAAAAATCGTTTAATGAAAATCACATAGAAAAATTTACGTGGCCTCGCTCTGATACCACTTGTGGGGTAATATCCGTATACTACCCTATAAAATTAGGACTATAACGCAAATTTTACATATGATTATTGTCATAAAACGAAAAACATGATGAAACGATAAAGATCAAGGAATAACCTTCGGTCCTAGTGCAATAAGGCAATGAGAGATCAAAGTAGACCTCCTCCTAAATGATGCACCCAAGATTGTCCGAGAAATGCCCTTGTGCTAGAAGGAATCCTCTAATTGCCTTGCAATATCGAGAGGATTGTTTTGTGAGTTTTGGTTGGATGAGAGATCCGAATTTTTGAGAGGCACTTACTCAAAAACCCTAGAATTTTTACAAATGAAATGATTAGGTTAGAAGGGAGGAGAAACCCTCCCTTTTGTTCCCTCTCATTCGGCAAAACCGAAACCCACAAGGGGAAGTGGGCTTCCACTTCCTCTTGGTTTTAACTCGTGGTCCGGTTTGTTAAATTCTAAATGCATATGACGCGGTTTCATTATAAACTGTCATCGGTTATCGGATATTAAAGCATCAACTAATAATACGGATTAGTTGAATTATTAATACATGTCCGACAAAGACAATATTGTATAATTATATTCAATATACATTTAATTAAATATAAAACGCTTATATTTAATTTACGAATTAACTGCTTAATTCGCCTTAGCCATTATTATTTAATCCGTATTAAATAAAATATCTCAACATCACATTTTGACTTATTATTAGTCAAATAACTCGGACTAACTGGTTAGTCAATTTTGGCATCTACATGACTGTATTTTCATACCGTCACATCTCTCAAACGTATCCTATAGGTGTGACTTTTAGGGACCAGTTGATCACTGCCATCTGTATGACAATAACGTCAAACTTATCTAGCAAGCCAACCGTTATTGATAAACGTGGATCAACTGATAATAATACCAAAAGTATGCCCTTTGATCCTTTTAGAGATTTATAAGTCCTTGCACTAACTGTTAAGGACACCAACCCCAACACAAAGCTCTAATCGAAATGCCGCAACCTCAAACGGAGAAAGAAGTTAGAGGATTCCTAGGAAAGGTGCAATATATAAGTCGATTCATATCGAAACTCACCATGATCTGTGAACCTATCTTCAAAAAGGTCAAGAAAACAGACAACACCCTGTGGGATGATGACTGTCAAAAGGCGTTTGACCGAATCAAGGAGATACTAGCTAAACCACCAGTGCTTATGCCACCTCAACGAGATCAACCTCTTGGTTTATATCACACAGTGACTGAAACCGCCATGGGCGCCATGCTAGCTCAAACTGTAGGAAAAGAAGAAAGGGCCATCTACTACCTTAGTAAGAAGTTCTTGGAGTACGAGTGCAAATATTCACAACTCGAAAAGACATGCCTCGCTCTTGTGTGGGCAACGAAGAAGCTACGACATTATATGCTTAGCTATTCCGTTAAAATATACTCCAAAATGGATCCTGTCAAATACCTCTTCGAGAAACCCGTCCTCAACGGACGCCTAGCAAGATGGATTTTGATGCTCTCAGAGTTCGGTCTCAAATATATACCTCTGAAGGTTATAAAAGGGCGCGCCGTTGCCGAATTCTTCGCAGAAAATCCCATCAATGATGCAGAAACAATAGACACATGGTCATTTCCGGACGAGGATATACTCCAAACCGATGTAGACTCCTGGGACCTGTACTTCGATGGGGTATCAAACTTAAGAGGATTTGGAATAGGAGTGTTGCTCATTTCTCCTGAAGGCGAGCATACACCGATCTCTGTCAAACTCGACTTCGAGGTGACAAATAATGCTGCAGAATACGAAGCTTGTCTCATTGGACTACAAGCGGCAGTAAGCTTAGGCATTAAGAATCTCCGAGTGCATGGGGATTCATCCCTGATCATCAATCAAGTTACGGGATCTTGGAAAATCCGAAGCGAAAGCTTAGCGCCTTATCAAGCCAGAATAGACCAAGTCGCCCAATTCTTCGATCACGTAACCTATCTACACCTACCTCGGGAAGAAAATCAATTTGCAGATGTTCTTGCAAAACTTGCATCTTTGATTAATATGCCGGATGACGTTGTGGAAATGCCTTTATGCATCGAACGACGATCAGAGCCAGCTTATGTCCACCGAATCACCGATGAAGAGGAAATCACAGAGGAACCTTGGTTCCAAGCAATCCTAAACTTCAAGCTCAACGGTACCTACCACCGGATATGGAAAAAAGGGGACAACGCGTTATACGCCTACTAGCTTCCCAATACATTCTCATGCAAGGAGAATTATACAAAAGAACACCTCTTGGTGTAATCCTACATTGCCTTGATCATTCACAGGCACCGAAAGTGATGGAAGAAGTCCATGATGGAGAATGCGGTCCTCACATGAGTGGGCCCATGATGGGAAAGAAAATCACACGTTTGGGGTATTATTGGACCACAATGGAATCCGATTGCATCAAATATGTAAGACATTGCCACAACTGTCAAATCTTCGGGAACGTACAACATGTCCCTCCTTCATTGCTCTATACAATGACATCTCCTTGGCCATTTTCTGCCTGGGGAATTGACATCATCGGAAAGATCACTCCAGCCGGAATGGGAGGTCACTGTTTCATCTTAGTGGCGATTGATTATTTCACCAAATGGGTGGAAGCGGCTTCCTACACTAGTCTCACGGCCAAAATGTAGCAAAGTTCATACAAAACAATATCATCTGTCGATACGGTTGTGCACATGAGATCATTAGTGATAAAGGGTCACATTTCCAAGCTGAAACTGAGCAATTGCTAGCCAAGTACAAAATCAAGCATCACCACTCTTCGCCATATAGACCACAGACTAATGGCGCGGTAGAAGCGGCAAACAAGAACGTTGTCACAATTCTCAAGAAAATGATTGACAACTATCGAGATTGCCCAAGCAAGATACCCTTTGCTTTATGGGGATATCGTACATCAGTTAGGACGCCCACTGGGGCCACTCCTTTCTATTTGACATACGGCATGGAAGTTGTACAGCCCGTCGAGTTAGAAATACCATCATTGCGTATCTTACTCGAAAGTCAAATCCCATAAGCCGATTGGAAGAGGGATAGATATGAAGAACTCATCCTCCTGGATGAACGTAGGCTACGTGCATTACATAATGTACAAACCTATCAAGCATGTATCAAACGAGCCTTCAACAAAAGGGTTAAGCCAAGGAACATCGAGGAAGGAGACTTAGTACTCAAGAGCTCTTTTACCTGTCGATCCTTACTTCCAGGGGTGCGGTTAGAATCACAGACCTAGACGGGAATGAATTTGCCAACCCGACAAACCTTGACCAACTAAAACGTTATTATGCCTAGAATAGGAACAGAAACGCGCCTCGCGTAACCTCACGTGTCGCTCTTGTGGCGCTAAATAAACAGCCCCTGGCCAAGCTGAAATAAGCTAATGTCACCTTGCTCTTGCATTTTGACAGCCCGTCATCCTGATATCATCAAATAAACTAAATTGCACTTTCAGAGTAAGTAAAAGCTCATGCTTAATTTCTAAGTTCATTACAAGCTCTTGCTTAGAACAATTATTCTTTTACATTTACTCGAACTACGCGCAAGGGTTTGATTTCATTTTCTTAATGAATACATAAGCAATCCTTTACAGGATACAACCCGTTAATTTTAAATTTAAATAGAAGGACATTTGCAATTGCATTTGGAAATCGACAAGAATAATGAATGGAAAATCACAACGGTTTCACAACCAATTAACCTCTTTTATTTCATTCATTTTTAAATAGTACGTTACAAAATAATAATGCTAAAAAAAAGCGAAAAATAGACTAGGATTCTAAAAATCCCACCTTCTCATTACAATAATAATAATAATAAATAATAATAAAGACTCGTGCTACTCCTCCATTTTCCCTTTGCCCTTGTCATTTTTGTCATATTTCTTGTCCCGACCTCGAGTCGGATGCTCTTGCGCCACTTCGGACCTAATCACCAACGGTCTCTCTCCTGGTCTGGCCTTACCATTCTTGTCAATCACCTTTTCCACGGAAGGAGAAGTCTTCGGTTTCTTCGAAGGATGAACAACTCGAAACCCGGCTTCTTCCTCTCCCTCGGTCAAATGCTTCTCTTTCTCCTTTTCCACCTCGTTCACCTTGTATTCAACGGGCTCGCGCTTCCTCAATCTCTCACGCTCCTCCGGAGTAGTAGCTTTCCTCCACCGCAGATAGGAATCCAACACCCATAAGGCACTAATAGAGGAGTTCAAGAACCATACATTTCTTTGAGGCCATTTAATGGCCCATTCTCTTCGACTCTCAATAGTAAGCGCCACGGCAGTCTGCGGAACAGTGTCAAGCTTCGGGATCGTCAACTTCAGTCCAACCTGTCTCATCAACCTCTCCGGGAAGATGCATATCATAAATTCGAAGCCAGGAATGCGCACAGATCGGATAGGATCCAAGGAAGACACTCTAGTGACAGATTTGAGATGCCACCATGGTACGATCCATCTAATCAAGGGGCCATCATCACTCTTCAGTTTGTTTTCCCAATAATTGCAGACTCGAGTGAAATCCACCATGTAGAGCCTAGTCCTCATCGCAATCGACCGAGCATGATAAGCAGGAACATTAAGTGGGGGCTCGATCAATCGAAGACGCTCCATAAGCCAGACCTATCAACAAGCGGGTATTAGAATAATAAAAAACGAAAAAAAAGGTAATGGGACTTCCCAAATAAGGTAGGTCACGAATGGCTTTCCTGTTATCCAAACCCAATAGGATGCCTCCTAAACATAGACAAGCTGGGCTCCTGCGCAGCTCCATTTGCTCAACCAGGCTCAGGTAACGAGGGTCACCTCTCAAATCCTCATCAACATGCCCTTGAAGGACATAAACATGTAGCAAGCAGAATCCGAATGCCCTTCGCCTAGCAACATAAGAGATGGTGGGGTCGGCTTTGTTAATGAATCGGTCGATAAAGTCCAACATTTTCACTCCTTTCGAGGTCACTAGTCGGTCCACCTCAATTCTTGTCAACCCGAGCAAATCTCTGAACTTGTTCTTATACCCTTGTGAAGTGGAAGGAATGGCAGGCAAGTGTTCCGGGTCCCACCCACCGATCGCAGCAATTTCTTCAGGAAATGGGCAAATGTCACCTCCGGGGAAGGCAAAAACATGGTAATTTGGGTCCCAATAATCAAGACAAGCATCTAGAAACGGTTTGACTACCTTGATAAGCTTCAAACTCAACAACGATCGAAGATTATAAGCACCCATGTCGTGTTTCTCCACGTTAGAAAACTCATTTGTCCACTCTTTTAGGCGAATTTCTAAAGTATTCATGATGAATGATTATTTTGAGAGCTTTATGTGATAAGACGAAGCAAAGACGGAAGAATTGTGTGAATAAAACCTCCATCGATGTTTCTATTTATACTAAAATCTGTTTCCTAAAATCCGTCAGGACAGATACGCTGGGGAACAGGCGCAGCACCTGCTGCGCCTCTTCGAAGGGACGCAGCTCTTGTTGCGCCTCTTCCTCAACTATACCTCTGTGATTTTTCGCGTTGGATCTTTCCTAATTCCTCCAACGAATAATTTCCTATTCATACGGGATATTATTTTGGTAAATACGTCAAAATTACCATATTTTCGTGTTTCCTAAATTCCACGGACACGCATTTCGAGGCAATATCGACATTTTCGTCATTTTAGCACACTTATATAATTCTTTTTTTAATTTTCTTTTTGGAGAATCATTTCACCAATTTAATTTAATTTAATTCAAACTTATACATTTCTTTTTTAATCATTTCATCATTTCACTCCCGTCTCACATTATATTTCTAACTTATAAGTTTCTATTTTTTCGTTTTTTTTTTAGGGTAACCCTCCCTACCGTTCGGTCATTTCTGGCAAAATTTTTGCAATTTTGCATTTTCGAGTCATTCGTTTTGCGCTAATTTAGGCCATATGTACAAATGAATGTTTTATGTGAATTTCTATGTAAATTTCGGCAGCATGACGGCGTAAACCGTCATCTACCAAACCTGTTCAAAGCTAACCTGCAGGTACAGACAACGCAACCCAGAAACAAGGGCACTCAGGCCACCATATATACAACCAGAAAAGGGATATGTACAACAAACTGGGGGCTCGAGCCCCAAACAAAATCCAGATATCCAAAATGTGGGTCCTAAAATGTGCAAATGTGCAAAATACAGCCAACAACAGACAAAACGACAACAAAACTACTGCTGGTCGCCGCCTAGCTCCGCGACTCTCGCCTCGGGAGCGGCAATCTCGGCGTCACGAACCTCGAGCTCCCTCAACAGACGAGCTGTCTCCTCCCGAGACTGAGCCAGCTCTCGCTCCACGTCACTTTCTCCCTGTAAATGCAATAATTGGCTCATGTCAATCATTTCAAGCAAACAAAAAAAGAGTTGGAAAATTCAAAAATAAAGTAAACGAAAGGTTCATACCTGACGACCTCGATCGCCGACAAGTGCCTCGACGGGAGTAGCTCGCAGTCGGTTGGCTACCCTCCATAACGCCACGAACCGGGACGGCGCTACCTGCATTTCAAATAAGAAGTTCTCAATAATTGGATAAATTCAAGCAAATGTGTTCTTACACAGAAATGATACAAGTTAGAGGCTCGCCCTCCGAATCCGATGCTGCCAATCGTCCAAGCCAGCATCTGTCACCGCCACGTCAAAGTCACGAAGCTCAGAGATCGTTGTCCTCCCAGTCGCGTCAGTGTACTCGAGGGTCTCGGGGTACTCTGGGGGCTCGATGCCCGCCGCCTCGACCTCCTGCAAAGACAAAGGATTTCCATTAAATTGATGATCATTCATCATATTTTCAAGATAATTAGAAGGAGAGTAAAATGCACACCACAACTGGCCAGTACGCCAGCCTCCCGTAGAGGAACGCCGAGTAGTCCTCATCCGGAAGCAGGAGGGCGTCACCACCAACGCTTGCCAGGTCAGTCTCCCTCTCAGCCTCAGAAGGCTCCCTGAACATCGTCCTAGGAGGATCAATGGGAACCGTCAGGACATCCCAAGAGCACTGATGAGCCAAGCGCTCGCCCAGGTACCACACAAGACCCATCGACGTCCTCAACAGCAACCGGCTCGAGCTCCTAGGTCGAAGGACCTCAGCCACGAAAGGAGGAGCGTCAGCATACTCCACCCAAGGCCTGGGCACCCACTGGGATAAAATAGACAAGAAGTCATTCTTATGATCAGTCTTAAAAGAAAAGCAATGAACGAAGAAACAAATGAAAGTGAAGTACTCACGCCGTCCAACTGAAGAGAGTTCACCTCCCATCGACAAACGTCGTGGAAGGAACGCCGGCTCCTCGTACGGCACATCACCCAATCCCTCACGACAGGATAGGCCTTCTCCACCTGCTCCGACCTCTTGGGCGCGAGGCTCGGAAATTAGGAGTACACCCACGCCTGTGAAGCAAGATGGTCAATAACGATCTTTCGTGATTCGATAAGAAATGAAATGATTGTAGTCTAAATGATGGTTCATACCTCCAACAGTAGTCCAGGGCCGACGGCACCTGGAGAAGTCCCCTTCTCCATCAACTCCGGATGAACCATGGCCCTCATGAAGCGGATGAGGACCGCAAAACCAGTAGTTACCCAGTCCCAACCTCCTAGGGAGCTCAGGTCAGAAAGAAAAGGAAGAAGCTTCGTCGACAGCTTCTCTCCCTTGTCTCCGAGGTAGATCAAAGACAGGAACCACCAGAGCCACAAGCGGGCCCTCTGCTCAGCTGTACAGGGAGGAGGAGCTGTCTCCCTCCCGTCGATCACCACCAGCGCCGGGGTCTTCCCCGAAAAGTAGTCTCGGACGTAAGAACTAGGCACCAAACCAGGCACTGGAGCAGCCTTCGGCGCCAAGTTCCAGCCAATCAACCTCCTAGCCTCGGCCGAGTCCACCCTCATGGCAGTCTCCGGCCACTCCACCACCTCAGTCCCGCACGGCAGACCAGAGATCAAACCGTAGTCCTCCAACGTGACTACCACCTCACCAAAGGGCATGTGAAAGGTGGAAGTCGTGTCCCAGAATCGGTCCAAGAAAGCGCGGACCAGGCTAAGGTTAGCTCGCAACTTCCTCTTCGCGATATCCTTCCAAACCTGCACCAGGGCGCCAAACGCCCCTCGCTAGATCATAGCTCGCTCCTCCGCCGACAGCCTCTCGTAGCACGCTATCGTCGTCGTGTAGCCCGAGAACGATCTGATGTTCACGGCCTCCTATTTTGATTTGAAACAAAAGCTATCTTTAGTTTGAATGAAATTGGAAAAGGAATGAACAAATGAAATGAAAGAAGATGAGTGATGAGTAATGAATTCATATTACCAAGTTCTTCACCGTCCTATAGGACAGGTGACCCTCCGCAGCCCAAAGCAAGTGCCTGCTGTCCCAGGTCTCAGCCCACGCAGGTGCTCCCCTCAGCTGACGACCACCTCGCCCGACGTTGGTCCGTCTCGGGGCCTCCTCCTCCTCCTCATCGAGGACCTCTTCCTCAGCAACCTCAGTAGCTGCCGCAGCAGCAGCGAAAGCCTCCTCTAACGCCTCCTCAAGAACACGCAAAGCGTCAACAGCGGTGTCTATATCCATGGGAGCTCTCCCAGAAGTAGAAGCCTCGTCACCTGCAACATTAGAGTGAATTTTAGGCCGCGTCAAGTGACGAAAAGTCTTGATTAGGGGATTTTCGAGTTTTCAAAACCCCGAAATCACTCCTTTCTCGCCATCTTTGGCCATTTTCTCACAAACCCGATCACTCATGTTGTAATTTGGGTCAAGTCAACCCTAAGTTAAAGCCTAGTCATGGGTTCAAGTCGAAATTTCGACAGCATTTCGTTATAACGGCGATTATGCCCTAGAAAGGTGTCCTGAAAAAGCCATCACAAACCAAAATTCCGAGATGATAGGAAGTTTACCCATCGTGCAAGGATTCCAAATATCAAGTTTCGTCACAAATGGGCATTCCTAAGGCTATTTTCGAAGCAATTTACGGTTTAGCTGTGAGACCGTCACAATTTCATTCAAATGCTCAAAACTCAACAAAAATTCGAAACAAATACATGGTTATAATCCTTATACTACCAATTAGCCATTTACAAGTTTAATTTTTCAAGGCAAAATCATTTGGGGGAAAAGCCCCAAATTTTCGACATTTTTAGGGTTGGAAACCCTAATTTTGTCGGTTCAATTCGTCCATTATAGAAGATTAATGCAGGAAAAATATACATACCTCGTTTAGTCACGGCAAATGCAAGATTTTGGATCAAATTTTGACGGAAATGGTTGAGATTTGAGAGAGAAATTGAATAATTTGTGTTTCGAATAAAATGAAACAAACCCCTGTTTCATCGCGTTTTTACGCAGGATTGACACATCCAGGAATAGACGCAGCAGGTGCTGCACCTCTTCCAAGAGGCGCAGCTCTTGCTGCGCCTCTTCGTGAGCTTCCCTTCATACGAATTTTCAAAAATTCGTTATGAGTTCGTTATTTGTGGGCCCATCTTTGGTGCGCCTCTTCCTTAATGCCATATCGTATATTCTGACCCGTTTGACGCTCGGACCCGTTTTTTCTAAGCCAACTGCAATAGCAAACTGTTGCCATATATTATTTATTTATTTATTTCTAAGACTTTGCTTGTCACAACGAGCGAGTATTCTCTGACAGGTGTTTCGACATGCCTTCATTATGTTGCCCCAGGGAGAGTACACGGATAGACATTCCCTCTCGAGACATGGAGATCAGTTCCCGATTATGTTCCCCCAGCGAGAGTTCACCGACATACAATCGTCCTTCTCGAGACATGGAGATCAACATCGACCCCGGGCTTTTCCGAAGTTTGTTTGAAGACAACCCAAGCAGATTTCCCCCAGCGGTTCCCGCCTGTGTCCTGCTACTCGCGATATTTTTTTTGTTTCCTCACGGAGTACGATAAAGGTGTCGTTCTCCAGAAGTTCCCAGACCGGCAGAGTTCCTACACTCGAACCTTGGTTACCCCTTAGGATGAAGTTATATTTGGCCTCCTTCCCGTCGATGCTTTCCTTTAGGGTCCCAAGCCCTAGCACAATCCTTATATATCTTTTAGGTCTTACCCTTAGATCCTATGATTACCCTTAGCTCCTATGCTTACCCTTAGCTCTTACGCAACTCCGAAAGCATCTCGAGAAAGAAGTTTCAGATATGATCTCTTCTTATGGCTGACGAGCTTCCTTACGTAGTCTAATGGACTTTAAACGACCCTCCCCGATAGTCGACAGACTCTAAAATGTTCCCGACGACAGGTCCTTGGCCCAGACCCTTTGAATCGCCTCGCGTCGCCATAGTCGTCAGGTTGTAATATTCGATTGACCTGATGGCTATACTTTGACTTTCGCCTTGTCCAAGCCTCAGTCAAAGTCGGGGCTCTGTAGATACCTCATTTCTGCACCTCCCGCCAACCACCCGGTGATGATTGGGCCGCATGTTTGGTACGCAGAACAATTTGTGACAGTTCGTAAGTTTATCGTCAAGTGATTGCTCAAACACTTGTGTCTACCTCTTAATTGTCATCTACGCGCTGATACGGTCGTTTTGGCAGTAATTAGAGTACATTTGGAGTCCGGGCCTAAAATCGTCTTCATTTTCTGATAACCTGATACCTGTCGAAGTGAGTACTAAAAATAATATTTATAAAACCAAACTACTGCTAGCAAGCGGTAGTAAGGGTCGATCCGCAGGGAGGTAAGGAGATAATAGTTGTTTCTAATTTTAGTCTAAGGGTAACAGAGTATGGGGGTTTGATTGAATTGTTCTCTAACTAATGACAACGAAATATGAAAGAAACTAAAGGGAAATATGCAATCAAATATAAAAAGGGATGCTAAGATGGTTGGTTCACTATAGCTATGACGGCGCATGTCCTGGGTGAGTCTGAAATAAAGTCGTATAGATGGGTAAATAACAAGTCCTCTCGGTCCAAGTTAACCAGTAGCTCCTTTCGGCTTATGCTACTAGTCCCTAAGTCCCACTAATGCTAGCTCTCGCCCTGAAAAGTGATTCTTAAAGCCTAAACTACCTGTCTTTCGATCTTAGCAATTTAGTCGTTCTAATTCATTAATTATTTCCCTCCCCTGTCTCTCGATCTTAACGGGTTGGTCAATACTAAGCATCTAACATGTCCCCTTTCGGTCTCGTTGTTAAATATTGCATTTAATGAATCAAAAAGGATGCTAATCATACACGCGTCAGTCGAACGACCACTACAGGCAGTCGATCGACCAACTTGCACAGTCGATCGACCAGAGAAGCCAGTCGATCGACCAATGCCCTAATTCAGGTCGCCTAATTCTACGCCATCTACGCTATAGATCCCCTACATCCTAGCACATAGGGTTTAGCTACTCATGACCATGACTAAAACAACAATAAGATTAACGAATAAAGCTACTGAATTCATGATTAAATTAACTAAGCAAGCAATTAACAAAAAACAATAATCGGCTTTGGGAACCTATCTAGCAATCTAAACTATGAACGAAATAAAGCAAATAAACTGAATAATGGAGCAGAGAATACCGAATGGAGGAATTGCAGAGAAACGATCAAAAACCGAATGCAAAAGAGAACTTTATTAACGAAAATAATCAAAACCAATGTATGTGTAGAACTTGATGATAAAACTCCCCCCCTATTCTGAAAACTAAAGCTACGTTATATAGGAATATCACGCAACCCTTATTCCTAAACCTAATATACAATGGGCTTTAGCTAAATCTCGTCTTTAAATTCTCGTCAGATTCGTGGAGTGGTCGATCGACCACTTGGACCAGTCGATCGACCAAGAGCGCCTGCATGCACTGCATTCGACGGATTCTACAAATACGACCGATCTTAAAACAGCTGCCATTTCTTAGTTACTTGGTCAAATCAGGCGTTCTACGCGGAGTTGGAAAGCCAAGAGGATAAGCTTTCACCTCCAGTTGGAATCACTTGATTATCATGTCTATAACTCGAGATATGGCCATATGAAGCAGCCTGCAATGTCGAGAAGCATTCTGACGGTCTATAGACCATGTAGGTCAGTCTATAGACCACTGTAGCTGGCAATCCGCTTCTAAAACTCACGCAAATACACCTTTCAGGCCTTGAAATGCATTCTAAACTTCAAGCCCGAGTCAAATATTCATGTCCTTCCTAAGCTTAGCTTTCGGGGTCAAGATTTGGTTCATTTTCTGCTCATTTCCGCAATAATCTGCAATATTACATAAAAATACGAGAGTAGACAGAAATAGGGGAAATAGTAGAATAAACTACATATAATAGACATAAAATGCGTGGAAATAAAGATGTAAAACATCATATTATAGACACGCATCAAACTTCCCCAAACCAAACCTTTGCTTGTCCCCAAGCAAACTAGATGCAAAACTAAATCTAGATAGAAAGGAACAAAACATGGACAAACTGAAAACCGTCTACTTAAACCAATTTAATGCATATGAATCAACTACTAATAGCTCAATGTCACGCAAACGAATTTATGCATATTTCGAAAAGCTGTTGAACGTTTGACCTTGCAAGACTTTCAAGATTGGACTCTCCCGGGTCACTCTTCTCTCAACAAAGCAAATGGTAAGCAATTTATATGTAAGAGATAAAGAGACAAAAGTCGCTCACCTAGACTCAACCAACATGATCATGCATGCAATATAGTATGATAAGTAATTCTAGCTACCGTGCACATACATTCCAACCATTCAGGGTCCATCACATGCCGAATACTTGCAAAGGTTTGGATAAGTGAGGCTATGGGTAAGAAGAGGCAAAACAATATGGGAATGAGAGGGAAATAGCCAAGCTAGCATCCTAACAAACCGAATAAAACATCCACTTCTAACTCAATGAAATAAGCTCAAATGCCTTAATGAATTAGGCAAACACTTCACTAATCCAAATAACACTCCTCATAAAATATAAAGCAAACATAGGAGTAAACTTTTTTCTTTTTTTTTTCTATTGCCGTTTCTTTTTCTTTTTTTTTTCTTTTTTTTTCGTTTTTTTTTTCGGCAGTCACTATTTTTCAATTTTTTTTCATTTTTCTTTTTCTTTTCTCTTTCATTCATTACCAACTTCATAGAGTGCAAATCGAGCCAAAATTGATACAATACAACGAATACCACTAAAACTACTAAACTAGCTCAGCAAAGGGTAGGCTTAGTTTATGGATTGTAGCTAAAGGGTCAACTGGCAATTTTTGGCTAATGTGAAGCTAATTGGTAAAATGAATAAAAGGGATTTTCGCAAGCATTCTCCAAACATGCAATACCAACCACTAACCCGAATGTATGTAGGCGAAAAGAAATTAAATGTCATACTTGTGCAAATTAATGTTACACGATATGCAGGGAGTAACTACTCACAATCCTAAATGAAATTGGTCATGAATGACACCAGTTTATAAAGCTCTAATTCCTTAGAAAGTTTTGTAGTTTGCCAAAATTTCAAATCAAGTCTAATTGTTCAACAAATTTTGAAACGAAATTCGAGATATTGCAAAAACTTTGGCTAAAAGATGTGATAAAATGCAGGGTTTAAGCAAATGACAACTATCAGTAATGAATATTCCAATCTGACTCAACCTATTATGCAAAATTAAACGTGAAGTTTTTGAAATTTTTCAATTTTTTTGGATTTTTGTATATATATAAAAGAAATGAAAAAAACAATGCAAGACAAAAACTAAACGTGAATGCAGAACAGAATGAATGCAACGCAAAACCCTTCCCCAAACCAAATCACACAATGTCCCCATTGTGCAAAATCATATAATGAAAACAGCAAAGGAAATGGGATTTTGCGAGAAAATTAAAAGACATGAAATTAAACTTGAAAACTCACAAGACTTTAAGCGCAGCAAAAGGAAACCTCCCCAAACCAGCGTGAGCTAGGAGGTTTCAGTAGCCAGCAGTGATACCAATAGGCACCTGAAAAGACAGACAATACCACGCATAAATCCGAGAAAGCAATGTGGAACAGGTAATTATGTGCCAAAATTAAAAAACGGAAGAAAACAGAAATATGTCGGAAAATAAAGAGGAGGGAAGACTCCCTCAATTCCGCAAAACGACCAAACACAGTAGGGGAAAGGTCGAGAACAGGTACAACAGTGACAATAGTCGATCGACCATAGCAGGCAGTCGATCGACCGGAATGAACAGGAACGGAAGCTCCTGGAACTCGCAGCTCAGTCGATCGACCATAGGAGGCAGTCGATCGACTGAGAAACCTGATGTAACTTTCTGATTTCTTCGAATTAGCTCAATAACTCGAGCTAATATGGTCTATAAACCTCCAAATACACATAATAACGCGCCCAAAATTGCGCAATACCCAAAATAACAGTCGAAAGTTTGACTAATTATTAGAGCACACAAAAACAAATAAAGCTAAAAGTTCCAAAACCAATATTAAACGAAATGTTTCAAACTCCGGGTTGCCTCCCGGTAGCGCTAGATTAGATGGTCCCAGCTCGACCCACTTTTCGATCATCAAAAGGCACAAATCACTGGCCCACTACTAGGCTTCTGACTGAACGTAGTGGCTTCAGCAACCGTCAAATCTACTCCCGGTCTCCACAACAAGGCAACGGAAGAACAACAACGTCTTGCAGCATCCGGAGCCCAATCTTTCACCTCAGCGCACAGCTTCTTCTTAGACGGCATATCCTCATCAAGACCTCCTCCTGGATCATATATCTGAGCAGTTTCAGACTTCGAGCTAGGAATACCCAACTCACCTCCGGGGTCTTTGAACTTGGCAAGACCTGTAGAAAGAGAAACAAAGCAATGTTCCTCCTATTTGTCCCCAAACTGGGGCCGAGGCGTCAATTCTACAGCAATAAATGGTTCAACAGAAGGAGTAAGAAGGTATACATAATCGACTAAAGGAGTGGAATTACCTCTAATTGGATAGGAATGGTCTTTATTTACCTTCTCATCGTCATCCGGAATAGGCGTTTGTGACGATTTAACAATTCCCGAGGATGCAGGGGTCGAACGAACAGCGTCACTACTCGATCGAGTAGTTTCCTCCTCCAGCATAACTGGTCGATCGACCACTGGTTCCAGTCGATCGACCGCTTTCCCTTCTGCAATGTCGATCGTTCGACCACACCAATCTGCTTGATCGAATGCTTCATGTGGCACAACAATGAAATCTTCAATTGACGCTTCATCTTCCTCCAAATCATCATCCTCCGAGTCATACATATCCTCATTTTGCTCGGCAGCTACTTGAGCCAAGAGAAGCTCAAGTCTTTTGAAAGAAGCTTCTCTCTGTTCAGCCTCTTCTTGTATTTGGAGTTTAAGCATCTCCACCATAGACTTGGGCACTGGAATTGACCCTTCAGCATTTGGGTCTTTCCTCAATATTTTCGGAGTTGTCGAACCCCGAATAAAAAGGTCTCTCAAGTCATCAGGCATTGGAGGACGGCATTGTTCACTTTCAGCAGCTTCCTCGGTCGATCGACTAGGTTGGTCAGTCGATCGACTGAGATCTTCAGGTATAGTAGCACTGGAAGATCGGGGACTGGTCCATCGACCATGATGGTCAGTCGATCGACTGGTCCTGATACTGTTTACAGACGCCCTTTCTTTCTTCTTTTCAGACCCATCTTTTGAATTAAGGACTTTGTCCTTATCAACACCTGGAAATAACTTCATGGCTCTTGAAATAAATGATCCGTCAATAATTCGGATCGAATTATCTACAATATCAGCAGTAGGCGAGGCCGATCGACCATGGGAGCTGGGTTCCAAAAGCTTCTGACTGTCAGGAAGAGAAGCATGTGCAATTCTACTCCTAACACTATTCTTCTGTTCTGACAGTTCAGCCTTTTCTCTTCCCGATTCATCTTTATTAATTTTCGGGCTTACCCTTTTCATAGCGGGCCCTTCAGGGTTGACCCACTACAGACGTGCATAGCCTGCACGGTTTCCATGTGTTGAAGAGAAGAAAGGTCGGCCATTCGGGACTGAGTTGATTTAAACAATGCTGCATATTCTTCACAATGTTTGGCAATGTTGGTCGTAAGCTTTTGTAACATAGCTTTGAGATCCGCCATCTTGTTAGAGGAAAGAGAGATTTGTGGAGGTGGTGCCAAAGAATTTGAAGGCTCTTGAAAGCCTTGTTGATGGTACGGATGGGGCTGCGTATAATGACCTTGTTTATATTGCCTGTAAGCATAGACTTGGTCCATATCTGCTCGGCACATAGCAGAATCATGCCCCTCAGCACCACATCTCCCACAAAATTCCACCTGCTGCTCCAAAGATTGGAACATGGTGAATCCTCCTGAAGTACTGCTAATAGGACCTGTAGGACCTATCGAAACAACACTAAAGAAGAAGATAAGAACTGCCTCAATGTACTCAGTCTTCCCTTGAGGCGAAAAACAGACTAAAATGAAAAACAACTAAAACTAGCGCTGCCTCCCCGGCAACGTCGCCAAAATTTGATACTTGTCGAAGTGAGTACCAAAAATAATATTTATAAAACAAAACTACTAATAGCAAGCGGTAGTAAGGGTCGATCCGCAGGGAGGTAGAGAGATAATAGTTGTTTCTAATTTTAGTCTAAGGGTAACAGAGTGTGGGGGTTTGATTGAATTGTTCTCTAACTAATGACAACGAAATATGAAATAAACTAAAGGGAAAAATGCAATCAAATATAAAAAGGGATGCTAAGATGGTCGGTTCACTATATCTATGACGGCGCATATCCTGGGTGAGTCTGAAATAAAGTCGTATAGATGGGTAAATAACAAGTCCTCTCGGTCCAAGTTAACCAGTAGCTCCTTTCGACCTATGCTACTAGTCTCTAAGTCCCACTAATGCTAGCTCTCGCCCTGAAAAGTTATTCTTAAAGCCTAAACTACCTGTCTTTCGATCTTAGCAATTTATTCGTTCTAATTCATTAATTATTTCCCTCCCCTGTCTCTCGATCTTAATGGGTTGGTCAATACTAAACATCTAACATGTCCTCTTTCGGTCTCGTTGTTAAATATTACACTTAATGAATCAAAAACGATGCTAATCATACACGCGTCAGTCGATCGACCACTACAGTGAAATCGACCAAAGGCACGATCGTCGATCGACCAGAGAAGCCAGTCGATCGACCAATGCCCTAATTCAGGTCGCCTAATTCTATGCCATCTACGCTATAGATCCCCTACATCCTAGCACATAGGGTTTAGCTACTCATGACCATGACTAAAACAACAATAAGATTAACGAATAAAGCTAATGAATTCATGATTAAATTAACTAAGCAAGCAATTAACAAAAAACAATAATCGGCTTTGGGAACCTATCTAGCAATCTAAACTATGAACGAAATAAAGCAAATAAACTGAATAATGGAGCAGAGAATACCGAATGGAGGAATTGCAGAGAAAGGATCAAAAACCGAATGCAAAAGAGAACTTTATTAACGGAAATAATCAAAACTAATGTATGTGTAGAACTTGATGATAAAACTCCCCCCTATTCTGAAAACTAAAGCTACGTTATATAGGAATATCACGCAACCCTTATTCCGAAACCTAATATACAATGGGCTTTAGCTAAATCTCGTCTTTAAATTCTCGTCAGACTCGTGGAGTGGTCGATCGACCACTTGGACCAGTCGATCGACCAAGAGCGCTGTACAGAATTGCATTCTGACGGATTCTGCAGCGCGCACCGATCTTAAAACAGCTGCCATTTCTTAGTTACTTGGTCAAATCAGGCGTTCTACACGGAGTTGGAAAGCCAAGAGGATAAGCTTTCACCTCCAGTTGGAATCACTTGATTATCATGTCTATAACTCGAGATATGGCCATATGAAGCAGCCTGCAATGTCGAGAAGCATTCTGACGGTCTATAGACCATGTAGGTCAGTCTATAGACCACTGTAGCTGGCAATCCGCTTCTAAAACTCACGCAAATACACCTTTCAGGCCTTGAAATGCATTCTAAACTTCAAGCCCGAGTCAAATATTCATGTCCTTCCTAAGCTTAGCTTTCGGGGTCAAGATTTGGTTCATTTTCTGCTCATTTCCGCAATAATCTGCAATATTACATAAAAATACGAGAGTAGACAGAAATAGGGGAAATAGTAGAATAAACTACATATAATAGACATAAAATGCGTGGAAATAAATATGTAAAACATCATATTATAGACACGCATCATAACCGCTAAAATCCCGAGTCAGAATATTCTAGAATGTTCCGGATATTTCTATTCCATATTTCACAGTCTTTTAATCTTTGGTAAAGAATTTCCGGTAATATTCATACAAAATATTAAGGAAAATAAGATTAATCCGTTATTCCATAAATTAAACATGGAAATCTTTCTTCCGCAGGAGGAAACCACTTGGGAACAGACGCAGTAGGTGCTGCACCTCTTCCAAGAGACGCAGTGCCTGCTGCGCCTCTTCCCAAGTCCTTTTCTGCGTATTTTTCGTATCTTTTCATATCTTTTCGAGATTCACTTCCAAAGTTTCTCCGAAAACCCTATTTCCTCCGTGTGATTAGTATAAATAGGAGCTTTCGTTCCTCATATTTCTCACGCGAGTGTCCGCCCTTCTCTTCTCCCTTTGCATTCTAGACCACGTTCTTACTTTTTGGCGTCTACGTGCTTGAACTTTCGACCACGTAAGCTCGGATCTTTCTGAGTACCAGCCTCGTTTTACATGACCGACCAATTTGACCAACTCCACCATAATCAACTTTAATCAACTTTGTTAATTCCTCCTAGAGGGCACTTTCGTCTAGATTCGAGTCGAGCATCACTAAAACATAAACTTAGTTCATCTCGTTTCGTCAAACATGTAAGTCTGAAGGTGTAAATCTCTCTTTTATTTATTGTTATTTACTTTTTCTAATCATCATGTAAGATTTCTGTCGAAAATACAATTAAAACCGATTTCTAAAACCCTTTGTTTAAACCTTTTTTTACGGATTAACAGAAGACAGACGTCGAGAAGGGACGCAGCAACTGCTGCGCCTCTTGGAAAGGACGCAGCACATGCTGCGCCTCTTCCTGAGGTTGCCGTCGTTCCTGCTTCTCTTCTTCTTCCTTCATCCTCTGTTGGTTTCGTTTCTTTGTTTTCTTTCGTCTTTGCCTGTTCTTATTTCATTCACATGATAGTCTAACATATTGTTCATCATCATTAACATATAATTCATCATTAATTCTCGACTTGAATCCCTAATACCCAATATTTGCGGGTTTTCGTCATTAAAGTCAATCCGGGTTTTAGAGATTCGATTCATTCATATTTTGTCTCTGGAATTCGATCTTTGATATATTTCCACCTGTTTATTATCATATTCTTCATTAATTCGTTTTATTTAACCTAATTAGTTCATTCATATTCATTAATAATCTTATTAATCATGTAATTAATTTGTATTAACTAGTTTTGTCCATGTGTTATTGTTTGCATCACATTCATCACATGTAAATAATCTGTTAATCACTTTCATCCGAGTCAATTATTCATAATCAAGCATTAAATTAACCAATGAGCACTAACGATTTTCAATTCCGGCTTCACAGCCAGAATTGAGCCAAGAAACAGACGCAACAACTGTTGCGCCTCTTCCAGAGGGCGCAGCTCTGCTGCGCCTATTCCTGGTTGATTTCTGTCTCTGAACTCCCGTTTTGCCTTGACCTAGTTTACTAATCACGTATTAACTAACTATTAACCGTATTATCACCTTAATTCTTGTTCGTTAATTTATTTATTCTTTCTTTTATCAAACCATCCGTTTTAAAAGTATTTTTGACATAAATCATTAATCCGATGTAATTATTGTAATTTTCATTATTGTATTTATTATTGTGTTTCTTTTATCATTTATATGCCTTCACATGTAATCAACCTAAACCCTACTTTGACATTAATTGTATGCTAAATTACGTGTTTCACCGACTTAGTCTAATTCTCACATGCTAGGATTAAAACGTTGGATGTTGCATTGCATGCATATAAATCGACAATATATCGAGTATAGACGATTTCCCTAATCTTTAGTAGAGGCCGCTATCGAGGCGGGCGGTATTAGGTGTTCGATCAAAAGAGCTTCCTAATACATAACCTCACCTCTTACTCCAGATCTCTGTGAACACCCGTGTTCATTGGCATCCACGAGAGTCATTCTAGACATAGAATGCTAAGGGTAACGAGTTCTTGGTGTCCATGTCACTACTTTGTGTCTTGACATGGCACGAGGTATTCGAACGGTTTCCAATTTTCCACAATAAATTGGTGGCGACTCCACAAATGCAAACGCTTGTTCCCAAGCGCCCCCGTGGCCCGCGTCCACAATTGTTATTTAGTTTAGTACCTAATCCTAATTCTTAAGGGTCCTAATTGTCATTTAAGCCCTTAGTAAACCTAATTTATGTACCTAATCCTTAGTATAAATACCTCATTGTACTAATTAGATGAACATCAAGTCTTAATATCTCTCTTAGACCCTTTTTATCTTGTAATCAACTTTTAATTAAGCATTAATACAAATCTCATTTCCTTAATTTCTCTATTGTTCATCATTTATTTTAGGTAATTGAAGATTATTTGGGTATTATTGGGAGATTGACAACCTTCCATCAATCATCAAGTACTTCTATTATTCCTTTGCTTATTATTTTGGAATCATTATTAGGTATAATTCTCTTAATCCTTGTTTTAATTATTGTTAATCATTTCCATTCATTTACCATGTTTTGCTTTGTTAATGAAATTGACAACCTTGTTAGCATGTTAAACTTGATAATGAGTGAGTAGTCATCTAGCTAGGGTTAATGGGTGATTAAGGGAAACCAACATGGGAAATGATTCATGGTTAATCTAATATGTTCATATAATTTATTTGCTTGCTTGTTGTGATCTCAAGTTATGCACATGTTATGTTTGATGAAATGCGAGCCTATGAATCCTTGCATTTTTTACCCATCACTTATCTATTCAATGAGACTTTTAAGGCATAAACCAACTCGAATCTCATTAGACCATGCATATAGTTGAGTAGGGGGGGACTAACTCGACTTGTAGGTGCTGTACAATCTAATCGATTCGGCTCCGGGACCTAAACCTTCCTTGGATTGTAAGATATAAACAAACTCGATCCTATCACAACAATAATTGCTTGCTCATGATTTAAGAACATGTTTGTATGATCAATTCCCATGTATCCCCTATGAACTCATGACACCCTAGTGCCTTTAATCATTTGCTTACATCTCATTTTAATCATCTTGCTTGTTTATTTGCATTGTTATTTAGTTTAGTGATCTTCTATCTCAACCCAAATTGTGACACCCTTAGACACCATTACTTGCAATCGAAAATCCTACATCAATACCCGTCCCTTGGGATCCGACCTTTACTTACCTCTTTACTAATATTAGAGTAGTTTGTGAAGTTATAAATATTGTTTTGGTCTAGGTACTCCTAACGACAAGTTATCGAAATCTAGAAAGACCGACCAGCAACAAGAGGAGAATCACTACCCTTGATATTTGGAGGATCATTCCAATGTATTAAGCTCAAGAACAAGTGAAAGTAGGAGACCTTACTTGTGCCCAAAATTCGGTACATTTACAATGTAAGGAAACTCGATTTTCTTCCTTATTTTGTTATGCATGCACTAGATCCACATAGACATAAATTATAGGAAATTTATAAAATAAATTAGATGAGTCTAATAGGGGTATATGAACCTAACAATTGGTATCAAGAGCTATGGTGTTGCATGCATAATCGGTTTGGTTTTTCCGAGTTAAATGTAACTTAATTAAAACTAAAATTTATGATTCATAAGGATAAAGCCACGACATTTTTTGCATGTAATATATTCTCGGTCCTAATATATATATATATATATATATATATATATATATATATATATATATATATATATATATATAAATATATAAGTCATTTTGATGATTTATGGATGATTATTGCTTATTTTAATGATTTTTAGTGAAATAATTACATTTTATTAAGTAAAATGAACTTTTATTTCCTAAAAATAGTCAATCTTCACTACTGAATGTGATTTTTTTATTATAACCTCACATGAATATTTTATGTATTGTATGTAAAATTTCGTATTAATGTGATTAATATTGCATGATTAATGATTTTTATGTGATAAAAATGGTATAAATGGAGGTTTAATGACTAAAAATAGTTAAACCTCGAAACAGGACATGAAATTTTAATATGATGTCACATGAATATTTTACAGATTTTATGTAAAATTTGAGATAAATGTGATTTATTATGTATGATTTATAATTTTAATGGTTAAAATGATATAAATAGTGACTATTTTTAGCAAAAATAGCTAAAATAATTTTTTTTAGCAACCCCTATTCCCTAATGTTGTATATATGATATGGACATCAGATCTAAAGTTTCATGATTAATTTTGATTGATTTGGTATGTTTATTGATTTTTATGTGATAAAATTGATAAAAGGGCAACTTTATTAGTCATAAATATAAATTCGAAATTTTTGGTTGAAATTTTGCCATTTCCAGGTTTAGGAAATTATTTAAGAATGTTCAAAATTTTGATTTTGACTTTTTCATAATTTTTATGTTTAATTTGGAATTAAATGGTAAAAGTTGTATACGATTTATTAATGAAGTAAATTACAAATATTTTGTGCGCAATTTTTATTGTGTTTTTGGAATCTTGGTAATATTCTAGTATATGAAAAAATGTTATTTCGAAATTTTTCAAATTTTTATGACTTATTGGGAATTATTTCATAATTGTTATGATTAAAAGAAGTTTAATAAGCAAGAATACAAAACCAAGTTGAATTATAGTAAAAAATTGAGTGAAGACTAATTTTGAGTCCTAAGAAGGTTAGGATAATTAACTTGGGCTTAAATTTGATTTAAGTATTGATTTGTGATATTAATAAGTTATTATCACGCGTTTCCATAGAACCGGATTATATACGATATAAGGTTTAAGTAGGGCAATTTGGCACATTAATTTGGCATGTTAATCACATATAATAATTCTACATTTTTATTGATGAATGTCATATTTTACTTATGTAATTTTGAATTATAAAATTTATCTTAGTATGGCCTTAGTTTTAATAAGTATTACCCGTAATGTAAGGGATTACCGATTCGGTTGTAATTTTAATGTGATCTCGTATCACTTTTATTTTTTACTAGTTTTTATATTACAAATGTATAATAGAAATTTTAATGTACTTTATTATTATTTGTAATTCCGGAGTTCCTTCAAGACGGTGCAAATCGAAAAGGCGTTCCGATCAACACGGAGTCCTTGGGAAGCGTGCCACTTGAAGTTCAAGGTACCAATGGAGTTGGTTTCCGAATTTGTAATAGATTATTTGATTTTCTTATTTAGGAAGGCCATAATAGGAAATTTATTTATTGCTTATGCATTTTTCATCATATGTTGCATTCATTGGCAAATCGCCAAAAACAACACATGCATATCATATCGAGTATTCGTCCGTGTCAGTTATAAATATCGTTAGTTCAACAATTTAGTTCACTTAAATTTGATAGATAATAAATTGACTCGACCTCACACATTTTAAAAGATTGAGACTTAGCCTTACCAAATAGTAGGAACTCATGAATTCCAATTTCATATTGGTATAATACGGTATTGAAACATTATACCGGGGTGCTTTCAACTGACATTGGGTAAGTGGGGTAATAAATATTTATTACACTTCGAAAATTTGGTTGATCTCAACGAAAGTATTTGCGACAGTAGCCGCAATAGGTTCGGGTAAAGATGAACTTAAGGTAAATTCATCGACCGAGAGTTTTAATTGTAGAATCGGTTAAGAGGGTTAACCCACCAAATTATCCAAGTTAATATGAATTTTGGATCTCGGAATCATTTGTATAATTGGGTGGAGGTCATTATATAAATGATAAAACATGCCAAAATGTTGTAGATATAACAATTAATGTTTAATTTTCCTACTATTTCGTTTTTTTTAATGTTGTTCTATTTCATTACTCCTACTCATATGTGATATCATTCGATTGTAACAGGAGTCTCCGCTAAACCACTATTGCTAACGACAAGGAATCTCTTTCTAAAAATGAATCGTATCATAGGTTATGGACTAGCTCCATGGGAATCGTTCTATTCCATAGAACTCGATAGGAATTGTCCTATGCAAATACAAGATAAACATTTTAAAATTCCTTACATACCCATGTATATGAAATCTCTTATGAAGAAGAATAAATAGAAGTAGTAATTAATCAAAATATATTTTGATAATTCTTCTGGCATCCACGGTTCAAAAGTATTATTGCTCAACCTAAACACTTGTCATCAAGCACTTAAGTTGTTAAGAACACGACAATGTTAAATTGGTAAATTAATTTGTTAGAAATTTTGATTAACCAAATACCACAATAGAGTTCATCCTTATGAAGGATTAACTGGGAATTTATATGAAGGCAAGTCTTCATCAAGTAGAATATTGAAGTCAGTGGGAGCAATAAAAAGCAAATACATGTCTTAATTGTTAAGAATAGAACTAGGCTCGAAACAGAAGGTGTTAGATACTTGTAACACCCCCGTACACGAGAACGCCTTACCAAGGACCATTCTCGTTTCTGAAGGTGTCACCATCTCGGTTTCCCGAGGAAGTAGATCAAATAGGACAATAAAGAACATTTATAATACATTAATGTGTCTTATACAATATAACTATGTATACAAACCCTTTATATAAAACATAAGGACTACTACACTCATGATACAGCACTTCTAGACTGGTAGCGTGATGACTCAATCCCTCCAATCCTAGCAGCCACAAGCAACAGTACCTGATAAGCCAACTGCTCACCATCCCCGAATGGATCACCGCAGATACCACAAAACAATACGGGGTCAGTATCGACTAATCAAATGTAAAACGAGTAAACAATGTAACCAGCTGATCATCCTCTAACCCAGTCTTCCGATCTCACACAGTAACCGACTACACACCAAAGTGTGTAGCCCTGCCAGATTACCCATCGCAACAGGTAATCCTCGCCGCCAGTGGGTGACCGCAGCCCATCCCACCTAGTCCAGCTCATCAACGAGCGACTACAAATCCCTGTCCCTTAATGTGCACATCCCCTCCCGTGGCAGGTTCCACGGAGGGCGAACTAGGGTGTGAAGCCACTCCCGCAAGTGACTCCACCACAATCACCACACACATACACACACAGCAACACAGCTGTCACAACATCTTCACACCAACACCGTCACAACGACGCCCAAACACCGATGATCAGCAGATAACAATAGTTCTGAAACAATAACAATCTTAATCATACGACTACCACCATTCGTACTATCGACCAACAACTATCACACACACAATATACGAGGAAAGTAATCTTGTCACAAATGCACAGAAGAATACGTGCTATACCACATATTAAAGATGCACGATGGCCAGCAACGATACACAAGTACACGTTCCGCACACCCATACCGAGTTGTTCAACGCACGTTCATATCCCTTAACACACCACACGTTCATACCACTTAAATATAACCTAGACACAACTAGGAAACGTAATTGCAACTTCCATAAAATGTAACATCAATGTGATTTCAATTAATGAAATAAATGTGGCTTCAAGCATTATAGACATAATTTCATCGTTTGCTTTCGCGACATTACTCTTCCCCTCTTAAAGGAACTTCGTCCCCGAAGTTCACCACTAACTGCTTCCTATTCCCAAAGTCAACACCTACATCATAACTGTAACATTACTCGCGAACCGTAATTAACTTTAATTCCTGTTACAAAACTTAATCTATGACATTACACAACTGTGAACCATGGCAACAGAATATGACGGCTATTGAGTGTTTTATATACATCTAAAGATTGTTGTTAGCAATTGATAGCAGCTTAATCCATTATCTGTTATTTTAGACGCAAAATGACCGCCAATTTTACTCGTCCCTTTGGACCTGTTATAACTGTAACCAAACATTGACACCACGAAAGATTGCATTATTTAATCAAACGTATATGCGTATAAGACTCGTGACAGCTACAACACTTTCTTGTTATTGCGTTAACATTCACATAACATATAAAGACTCATGCAGCATCTTGAACAATTTAAGTTCCCTAATGTCGACCATGGCAATATGACTAAACATTCATAATTCGATATGTTACCCCGGCAAATGCATACATGTAAAGTGATCGTAGGCCATTTTTGGACAATTGATTACGCTAGGCGACACTATAAAGCATCCACACACCACATTATACAAATAGTAAAATATTCCTGACAACGCATAACCAGCACGCACATAAGGTCCCTGTAACATCAGTAGTCGGCCGAATATGAGAGATTACTCGGTCAAGTAAGCTCTACTCGGTCGAGTATGAGTGCATACTCGGTCGAGTAGTGTCTATACTCGGTCGAGTTACAACGAGCAGAGAGCTAGAAATGTAATCCAACACAATGCATCACCTGCATCCAAACATACTACTACCATACCAGATATAACCAAATCAACGAGGCTCCACAAGTAAGCTAAAAGAAAGGTAACGGCCTTAAGGCCAAATACAGTCATCCAACAGCAAAATAAGTTCGGGAACTAATTATCCAACACAAACGAATAAAATCCTGAAAATACAACAAAAGGATCAAAAGTGCGGACCCTCCTTCATGTCATCATCACCACCTGCACCCGAAGTACCTGCACCTGAGATACCTGCACCTGGAAAGCCTGTCGCCGTAGAGTAGTCCCTCCAAGCTGACTGCCATAGTTGGCTCCCCACGGTCCTGCGAGGCAGCCAAACTCTGTCTCCTCCGGTCATCTCCAGAAACTAGGATCGACTCCATAGCTGTGGAAGACTCCTGAGTCCACTCCAAGTCCTCTCCACCAAACCGGTTGTGCTAGCTCTGTCCTTATGCCCTGGCTAAGGGCCATCTCATGCATGTTGCGGAGCACCAAAGTGGTGGAGATCCGCTCAGTCAAGTCACTCACTTGTATCCTGGGGTCATGCACGGTGGGGTAGGGAGAGTACTGGTAAGGGTAGGTGTCGGGAGCTGAGTAGCAAGGCTCGGACAACACTGGGTATGTCCTAGACTGCCTGACCCTACGGCGCTCACGAGGTGGGGGAGGTGCCTGCTGCTGTCCCTCAGGCACAGTGACCGGCTCAGGTAGGTCCAAAAGAATAGTAGAATCGAACAAGTACGTCTGAGGCTCGGGTATAGGAATGGCACAAGGCTCCCACTCAGCTAAGTGGTCAACAGTAGGGAGACGGGCAGGGTCTGGAAGTACCATCCAGGGATCCCCTCACCCTCCAGGCATCTGACCCGTCATCCATCTTCCTCAACCATCTGTTCTGACGCCAATAATGAGCGTCCATGGTGGGAACGGTCTCAATATACTCATCCCCCTCGGGAGGTGGGGCCTCAAAGTCTGTCAGGCGCTGAGTTAGGCGAGTCACTATGGCCCCGCAAGCAATGTGTCGGGTCTCGGACTGTGCCATGCGCTCAAGACTAGAGCACACTACCCCCGGGGCACTATAATAGAACGGTTCCTGACGGTGCAGGTTAAAGTAGGACATAAGCAAGATGACCTCATGATAATTAAGCTTACTCACGTCGTCTCTCGCATACAACAGGCAGGTTATCATCCTCAAGAACATACGTAGAACAACATGCTAAATATCATTAAATAGCATGGAACTGGCGCTAGGAGCAAGTCGGCCAGTCAAATATGGAAGGTAAAGAGAGGCACCGCTGTTCTTGGCCACATCACTAAGGTATCCCGCCCCCTCGGCCTCTAAACCCAAATGGTCGGCAAACTCATCTAGGGTCAGCTCATGGTCCTCGTTCATGAGACGAAAGGAGACAGTCTTCCCCTTTTTGTCATAAACATAGGAGCTCAAAAACTCCAAAGTCAGATGGGGGTAAGATTTCTTCCTTGGGCGATATAACCCTTCCATCCCCAAAACCTCAAATATGTTAAATATGTCCCCCTTAACCCCTAAGGTCTCAAGAATATCGGGCTTTATACAACGGGTCGGTCGAAAAGGGCAGCTCATAAGGGCCACAAAAGCCTTGTGTTGCTTGAAATCAGAGAAGATTACCGATGGATGTGCCTCCACCGGTGGAACTACTGGTGCACTGCTAGATTGCCCCGTCTCAAATTGGACGTTAGGGCGGGTTCTCTTGTTGTTTAGTCCTCTGATTTTCACCATACTGCAAAAGACAAGTTTTTAACAAAGGTACTCGGCACTCCAAAGCTTTACAAGAGATGAACTGTTTTTACTTGTATAAAAAAACTTTTGAGACGGACTTTTAAGGCAAATTTTATCAGAAAATCACCAAATATTTTATTTCAAACGTCAAAACTTTACTCAAAACACTTTTATTAACCTCAAGAAGCTTTAATCAGTACGATAATCGAGCAAAAGGCAGGGTATTTCGATTTTTATGCAAACCCTAAAATTCTAAATCCAATTTTAAACCATGAAATTGCTCAAATAATGGTATAATCGAGGTTTATACACCATTAAATCTAAGAAATAACAAGAAGAAGGCCTAATTTCAGTTACCCATGATGGAAATTCGAAGTATTGACAAAATTACACCATAACTTTGAAAACAAAGGAAGAAATCGAATTAAAACCTTACCTTGAAGTGGTTTATGGCAAGTGAGAACAAATTAACTACCAAGAATTGACCCAAAAGCTTGAGAAAGGAAGGGTATGAAGTTTTTGAGAGAAGGAGATGAGAAGATGGGAAGCGGAAATATGAATGAATGGGACGAAAATAAGGTTTTTGTATAACCCGGTTAAGTCCCGATAAAGCAGTACCCGGCCGAGTGCTGGGCATACTCGGCCGAGTGTCGACTACTCGGTCGAGTATTCCGTTTGCTCGGTCGAGTAGTCAAAAACAGAAGCGATATTAATTGTCACAAAATAGACACTCGGTCGAGCACCTTCATACTCGGCCGAGTATGGTCTACTCGGTCGAGTTTCCAAGAGTGGAGAATTGAATTTTCAATTTTCCTGCAAAATAAATAGCATAGTTCGGAGTTCAGTGTAATCGGATCATCACTGTTAGAGCTTACTTCTACCACATAAACATGCATCAACACGAATTTTGCACATCCACTACCAATTCGATCATCATCTCCACCTACCTATTTTACTTTGTTATAGCAACAATTTACACGTCACCCTAGGCATATGTAATCACTAACTACTGTACCTGTAAAGTTAAACTCACATACCACATCATTTCACATTCCGCTACTCTTAATGTACCCACCTTAAACCAGCATTTACAAGATAGCAATCATCAGATAACGCAACCAACGTCAAACAAATTAATTGTCTTACCTCAGGTCACATATTACAACGATTCATTCACCCATTCTAGACTTTTCCACACACACCTTGGTACACATTATCATAAACACAGATGCACACAACAACCATCATTAAACGACGACTCTTACTAGCTACCCTTTTTCCCGTGTCTGGCTTAAGTTCGATGGGGCCAAGATTTTGAAATGAGGGCGCCTACTCACCCAACATCTGGCATCGGCTGGGGCTCTCAACGCACATACACCAGGTTCATTTTAGTTGACACCCTACATTCATTAGATTCATTGGTTCAGGTTCCAAATTCGTCGGCTTTGATACCACTTTGTAACACCCCCGTACACCAGAACGCCTTACCAAGGACCATTCTGGTGTCTGAAGGTGTCACCATCTCGATTTCCCGAGGAAGTAGATCAAATAGGACAATAAAGAACATTTATAATACATTAATGTGTCTTATACAATATAACTATGTATACAAACCCTTTATATAAAACATAAGGACTATTACACTCATGATACAGCACTTCTAGACTGGTAGCATGATGACTCAATCCCTCCAATCCTAGCAGCCATAAGCAACAGTACCTGATAAGCCAACTGCTCACCATCCCCGAATGGATCACCGCAGATACCACAAAACAATACGGGTCGATCACCACTAATCAAATGTAAAACGAGTAAACAATGTAACCAGTGATCATCCTCTAACCCGCCTCCCGATCTCACACAAGAATGGCGACTACACACCAAAGTGTGTAGCCCTGCCAGATTACCCATCGCAACAGGTAATCCTCGCCGCCAGTGGGTGACCGCAGCCCATCCCACCTAGTCCAGCTCATCAACGAGCGACTACAAATCCCTGTCCCTTAATGTGCACATCCCCTCCCGTGGCGGGTTCCACGGAGGGCGAACTAGGTTGTGAAGCCACTCCCGCAAGTGACTCCACCACAATCACCACACACATAGAGCATCACAGCTGTCACAACATCTCCACACCAACACCGTCACAAAGACGCCCAAACACCGATGATCAGCAGATAACAATAGTTATGAAACAATAACAATCTCAATCAATTAACGGTACTGAGTAGGAAAACACTACCTCATCGCAAACAATGAAAGACATCCATACACATCCA
Organism: Silene latifolia; assembly: GCF_048544455.1. Classification (NCBI taxonomy): domain Eukaryota; kingdom Viridiplantae; phylum Streptophyta; class Magnoliopsida; order Caryophyllales; family Caryophyllaceae; genus Silene; species Silene latifolia. The sequence continues at coordinate 94,143,832 of NC_133533.1, forward strand.
AGCAAGACTCCAATATGCATACTACAACGATAACCACCTCCTATTACACAACTATCCTCAATAAACTACCCAAAAGAGACACAAGGCAGAGACCTACCTAACAACGTGCATCGACGGCGACATAGACGACAACCACGCACGCCATCCTTCCTAAGCGAATCCCGTTCTTCCCATGGTGGAGGTGTTGGCTATATACATGAGAGTGTATAAAGATAGGGTGATAGGAGAGAGATAGGCTAGGGTTAGAGAAAGAGGAACTGTCGAGGAAATGGGAGAAGTAAAATGAATCTCGCGAACTTGCGTTTTATATTAACGCGTCAACAGCAGCCATACTCGGTGGCGTACTCGGCCGAGTAGCCTCTGCTAGGTCGAGTAATCATCCAATAGGGTTCGTGTTACAAGTCTGTGTTGGAATATGTGTCCTCCGATAATAATGCGATCACAACTGTTGATCATGATGATCACATGTTTAAGTCTCATTTTAAGAATACATGTGGGAAGTAATTTTTTACTGTCAACTGGTCCACACATATCGGTAATGATTGGCTGAGTAGATTTTGACATTACTGTCGTGCGACGGTATAACAACCCGACCCGCCACCGTCGTAACACAACCCCAATAAGATGGGTGTGCACTTTTGGGCCCATTAATTGTCCTCACTTAGCCCAAAAGCACAAGGCCTTGTTACTAAGTGGTGGGTGAAATCCCTTATAAACATATCACAACCTCCTCAATTCCCCGACGTGGGACAACCTTACTCTCAATAACTTGGGGTGTTACAATCTCCCCCACTTAAAGAACACAACGTCCTCGTTGTTCCTCCAACTTGACTGAAGCCAAGCCCAGAATCCTCCCCCGCTAGGTGTGTGACCCGGGTACTCCCGACCACGGGCTCACCACACGGTCGCAGGGTCGCTCTGATACCATTTATAACAACCCGACCCGCCACCGTCGTAACACAACCCCAATAAGATGGGTGTGCACTTTTGGGCCCATTAATTGTCCTCACTTAGCCCAAAAGCACAAGGCCTTGTTACTAAGTGGTGGGTGAAATCCCTTATAAACATATCACAACCTCCTCAATTCCCCGACGTGGGACAACCTTACTCTCAATAACTTGGGGTGTTACAGACGGTGGTGATCAGTTGATCCCCTTAGGTCATACCTAAAGGGTAACACTCTTAATTGATTATTTAATTGATCGTATGACGATACGGGTTAATTAAATTACTTAAAATTGACGGACGATTTTGGAAGTAATATTTACGTATCTCATTATAATTTGATTAAATAAGATACGGTCTAAGTGATCGAATTGTTTTATTATTTAGATGAAATTATTGTTTAAGGAAACAATTGCATTTGAATGAATTATTTATTAAAAATACAAGATGTTGTGATTTATAATTGGTAAATTATTTTGGTACAAGTAATTATGAATTACTAAATCAATTTTGTACATGACGTATTTTTATTAATGCGTTGATTTTTAATATGTTAAAAATACATAACAATTTTACATGACTTGTGACATGTGACAAATTGACAAAGATAAAATGGAATCCATTTTATCTTAAATGGACCGAAATAATGGGGTAATTTAAGATAAATATTGTGTTGATTAATTAAGTGGAAAACATAATCATTTTACCTAAACCTAGCCATGCATACCTAGTGCCTCTTGTGAAGAACACCTTGCTCATGCATTGTCCATCAAAAAGCCCCTCCCCTACCCGGTTTTGTCTATAGAGAAAGACCATGGGTTTTCTCTATAATTTTACCTATTACACTACTTCAATAGTGTGTGGAATATTCATTCATACAACATCTAAAAATAGAGTTTTAGAGAGATAAAACTCTTTCTTCTTCTCCCTTCTCTTAACCGAATTAAGAGACCAAAATTAATATTTTTGGGTCAATTTTATTTAAATTAATATTGTTCTATTATCAATAATATTAATTTTATTAAGAGGTTATCTTGGAAATTATTTCTTGGGAGGGATTCTATACTTGAATCCTATGTTCATCCATATTAGGAGAGCTCAAGAACAAGTGAGTAGGAGAACTCACTTGTGCCCAATAATCCAAAATTTCCAATGTAAGAATGATGATTTCTTCACTATATTTACTTATGTTTGCATGCATAAGATCTAAATAATTTTATGACTAAATTAAATGGAACATATAAGAATATGTTGAGTTTTATGAGATATAGATTTTTAACAAGTGGTATCAGAGCCTTTGGTTGTTTGCATGCAAATCGGTTATAGTTTTTCCGAGTTATACGATTAACATATAAAACTTATAAATTTGTGTTTATTATGATATATCACGAAATTAATTATGCATGTTAAAGTTTCTGGTCCTAAAATGTATTTAGGATATTTTGGTTAATTTATGGATTTTTATTGTTCATTTTATATAATAATGGCATTTAAATGTGATTTTATGATAAAAATGTCATTTTCGGACTAAAATTAGCTACGCTTCGATTTTTCCAGTGGTTTTTGGATATGTTTTCACATATATTATATTAAGATGACCTGTAAAGTTTCATAATTTTATGAGTTCTTATGCTCGAAATATGGATTTTTCATGGTAAACTCGAATTTAAATGATAAAATAGGTTAATATGAGAAATATTGCGAATCTGGTCATAGAAATTTAGTATGTTGTCACATGCAATTTTACAAGATGTGTGTAAAATAATAGGCTATAATGAAGTCTTTATGCATGATTTATGAATTTTTGATGAAAAATAGCATAAATAGTGACTTTAATTAGTCTAAATTGCTAAAACATACTTCAGGACTAAGTAAAAATGTCACAGGTTGCATTTTATTACCTATTTCAGATCTAAAATTGAAAAGTTGATAAATATAATTTTTTCTCATATTTTTATAGTAATAATTGTTAAATCGGATAAACCGCAACATTGTTTTTCTCGATAAATTTCAAAATTTTTAACCTAATGTTTTGAACATATTGAGTGTTATGATATTTTTCCAGAATGTTCATGACTTTAAAATTTCAAATTTTGAATTTATTTGAAATTTTTGTGATTTATTTGAAGTTTATAGCATTTTATTGTTATTTTGATTCCATTAATGAACAAATTTTAAGAAATATAAGTTAATTATTGTCAATATGTTAGTGGAGACTAATTTTGAGTCCTAAGTTGGTTAGGGTAATTAACTTGTGCATAAATATGATTTTCTGTAATTTATTATGATTTTAAAAGGTTGAATCACGCAAATCCGTAAAAACCATTAAATATACGATATTGGCTCCTTAAAGGTGATTTAGCATAAAATTGGGCATGTTCATACATATTATAATGCTGCATTTTATTTATGATTGTCATAATTTTATTTTATGTAATTTTTGAATTATGTAATTTTACTTAGTATGGCCTTAGTTTTTAATTGGTATTACCCGAAATGTATGGGAATATCGATTCGGTTGTAAATTATTGTGATCTCGTATCACCGTTATATAATTTAATAGATTTATTTTAATTTTAATTACAAATGTATAATAGGAAATTATGTAATTTGTTATGTAATTTATTTATTTCGGAGTTCCTTGAAGATGGTGCCACTCGAGAAGGCGATCCATCAAAGAAAGTATTGCCTTGAAATGCGTGCCAAGACCGAAGTTCAAGGGACCAAAAGAGTTGATTTCCGAATTTGTAAAATAGTTTATTAGATTTACTATTTTAGGAAGGCCATACTAGGATTTTATTTTTATGTTTTGCATTTTATTTATATGTTGCATGCATCGCTAAATCGCCATAACTAAAACATGCATTTTTATCGAGTTTATCGACCGTGTCAATTACAATATCGTAGTTCACCGCTTTAGTTCACGTAAAATGTGATAGATAATAAATTGACATGACCTCTCGCTAAAATAAACAATTGAGACTTAGCCTTACCAAAAAGTAGAAACCATGAAAACCTATTTCGTGAGGGAGTGCGCTCGGCCACACCGGGGTACAAACCTTGTTACGTAGGGGAAGTGGGTGATAAATGTCTATCCACTGAATTCATGTTGATAAGGGATGAATCGGCTACACCGTGCCCAAGTTAATGTGGATTTGGATCATGGACACATTTATTCGAAATTTGGGTTTAACTCAACAAAAGTATTGATAAGGGATGAATCGGCCCCACCGTGCCCTTGTCGGATGTGTTTTGGGCTAAAGATAAATGTTAATGTAATTTTATCGACCAAGAGTTCTAAAAGTAGAATCGATTAAAGAGTTAATCCACCGAGTTATATTGATAAGGGATGAATCGGCCACACCGTGCCCAAGTTAATATGAATTTGGATCTTGGAATCATTTATCATAGTTGGGTAGAAGTCACTATGTAAATGCTATACTTATTTACAAGTATTATTATAACGATAAATGTTAGTTTTCATCATTCCGTTGTCGCTTCGTTCGCATCATTTTATTCTTCACCACAATTTATATACGATATCATTTCGATTTTTATGTTCAAATCTACATTAAAACATCGTAACTAAAGACAAATATGAATTTTTCTTCTAAAACCTCGTGTTATCCATTGGAAGGATCTCTTGCGAAGAGTATAGATTAAAGTTATTCTTATGAAACAAGTTTTTTTTATTCTTGACTAAAATATTTACTTACAATACATTGTTTCTCATATGCTTAATTGAGTTAAGTACTTTGAAACGTTAAATCATTTTGTTAACTAGATTTGTTAGAAATCGTAATTGACCAAAATAACGCAACCACTTCAATGAAAGTTTTAAGACTAAAACGATTGAATTGAAGAGTAGTCTTCATAAGATTCAACTTTGCTTCTCTAAGTAAAGATTCATTAAAATGAGTGGGAGCATTCTCTTAAACCGTTAAGAAAAGGACGAGGTTCAAGAAGTAAAGATTAGAATGGAATTGATACATGGTAATGTTAAAAATAATGTTATTGAGAATAACGATACTAAACCTATCAATCCCGACCGATAAAGTTTCCATTATCTTAAATGTTGGACACTAGAAAGGAAACTACCCCAAATTATTGAAAGAATTAGCAAATTAGTTGTGGGACATCTAATGAGACTTTCTTCTTTAAATATTTATTTGATTAACATAAATTTTGCTAGTACTACTTCGTCAATATTAGAAACCGGTGGTGGTTTTCACCATTGTATGCGATACATAGGATGATTAGAATATGACGACTAGCATCAAATAATGTCGAGAGATAGAGTTATTGTGTACTCAATCTAGTTTTGGGTTTAAAGTTGTACTTAATTATGACTATTAAGTGCATAAACTTTGAATAAGAATATAATCTTGTTAAGATACAAAAGAGGTTCCATTTTTGTGACCCAATACACCATGATTTGATGTATGGCTGGCCCATTATCAAGGTGATTATATTCTAAACCAAACTAGAATGATATATCATGAAGATGATGCAAGACTCAAATTGGTAACCCAAGATTATACCTTAGATTCTGGAATGGTGAACGCAAAGAGTTATCGAGTACTCTTGAAACCATTAGATCTTATGGTATATGCGTATCTTGTATTCAAAGCAAGATGTCTCGTGCCTTTTGGTTGAAAAGGAGATCGAGGTTGAAAGTCATTGATCCAGACTAGGTTGATCATTTTCTTTTACCAACGATTTAAGTCGACACTAATGTGTTCACTTAATATGGTAAATTGTAAAATCTTTGAAGAAGTTCAAAGAATTCCAAGAATCACGATTTAGTCGTGATGGGATTATCTAAGTAAAGACTTTGATATAAGCCAAAGGAAATGTGATATAGTATCACATGTAAATCTCTCTTAGCACGCATTATGGGATAATGTGTGGTTGGATAAAGAATTCAAACGCTATTCGATAGGGATTGGACTTTAATCATGTTACCTTGAGTTACTTGATCTAATTTTAGGGATTATTTCATTTTGTCTAAATTATTTTTCCACTAAATCTAAAACGAATCATATGAGATATGAAATGGTAGGGTACCATGCTTGTAAGTTTTCACAAGAAACAAATGCTCATTTTTCCCTTCCTATTATCACAAGTACAACGACTTTGTGGCTCGTGAAGCTGTCTTTCTAGAATACAAGTTTATTTCTAGAAGACAGAGTGGGAGAAATTATTCAAGAGCAGCCACAAAGAATGTTATGTCGCAAGAAACTAGTCTTTCTTGGCTACATGAGACGTTTTGTGTAAGACGTTGTTTCTTCAAAACCTAGGAGGTTAAAGCCATCACTTGTTGAAAATGATGAATTAGTGTTACTTTTAAGAAAGTAAAGAGCTTAAAGTAAAGAGCTTACAACTTACAAAGAAATTGTTTGATTTAAGTTACTTCTGGAAAGTAATGAATATATGACTTACATGAGAGTATTTAAGTCACAACTCAATACAAGGCTTAGAGCCATGAAAATCCGAAATTAAAGGCTTGATTAGTGACAAAGGGTTTTGCACTAATAAAGAAAGATTTCAAAGCTTGATTGGTAGCAAAGGGTTTTGCAGTAGTTGAAATGCTTAAGTCTATTTGGATCTTCTTAGGGATTGTGTTTCATTATGATGATATACATATAACAAGTGAATCGAAAACCCACTTCTTAAATTAGAAGGAATGTATTCAATACATGTCTTGAGTTTTATAGATTCAGACAATCCTAATATAATGTGCAACTTAAGAGATTGTCTTAAGTTGGACATCAATGAGTTGGAATCAATGTTTTGATCATGTTATAAAACTTTTCTCGATAAGTCGAGAAGTTGTGTTTATACATAGAGTTTAGTGGGAGTCACGGTTATTTTAATTAGTCTAATATGTGGATGACATATTGATCATTGGGAATGATTTAAGATTTGGAGATATATATAATACATCTTTAATATCCGGATTTATGGAGATAAATCTACATGGTATTAATGTCAAATAAGGAGTCTTATGTTGATAAGATTCATGAGTAGTTCAATCGAATTGAACATATTTGATTGATTCCATTTGCTTCCGCTGCCGAATCAATTAAATAGCAAATGATGTATAACACTTCATATACTTTGAGTATGATGAATTGTTTCAAAATCGAATTCAAGTAATAGTTACCAAGTAGCCATATAGATTAATCTTAAGTGCTTGAAGAAGCATTAAGGATGTAATGCAAAAAGTTTTTGATGCAATTTTGTGTAAGGGTGTTACACAAATGACAATTGACAATTGAGATTGCGCATGGTTTCCGAAAAAACCATAATCAAAACACATTAGGATGGTTAAGATACCATTGTGGCTATGTTATTTAAGAAATAGATTTTCTAGAATCGTTATAGGCAATAAAGAACAAATGAGAAATATTTTCAACGGAAATTGAGTACACTTGCAATCATGAGATGTGCAAGAAGGATGAGTCCCGCACACTGTGCAAAAAGTGGGAGCTATTCTAAGGCTAGAGGGCCTATGTCTAGATTTGATCTAGACACGTGCTCAGAAAGTTTTGTAATGCAAATGTATACATTACAAAGGAAAACGAGTATGTAGTAAGGTTGAGTAAGGTACAAGAAGTTGATAAAACCCACTAACCAAAGTCTTCTCATAGGCTTAACATGATGAGTCATGTCATTTCAATTGAATTGAGATGAACAACTGCATTCAAGATCAAACTGGATTATAGAATTTGAAATAGTAATCAGGTATTGACTATTCATATGTGATAATCACATTTGTCGTTCGAGTTTTTAAAATCTGAAAACTCCTTTTATACTTTGTTACATCCAAACGGGTTATAGAGACAATTGAACCCCGTTAAAGTGAACACGGATTAGCATTGTATTCGCCCATAGTTACTTGTATGAGGTGACGTCTCGAAGTGACTAGAGTGTGATGCGATTGATGGCAAGTTCAAGTGACATAGAGTCATATGAGAATGACTAGTCGATCACATAGGCAGACTGTTAGGAACACCTTGTCGGGCCTTATGACCGCTTATAGAGTTCTGGTAAATTTATATAGCCTGGTCGTGGCGAGATCTACTATAGTATTCTAATGAGTCGATTCTTTTGACTAAAGACTGTTCGCCTAAGATGGCACAATTTCAGATTAACTTTGATTTGTGTTACTACGACCTTCGTAAATGAGGTCAAATGGGCATATTTTGGGTTATGATGGTTGTGGCTAGTCGAAGGGAATAAGTGCAATAGGAATTGTCCACCCCTTATCAGGGTTATAACAATATCTCAGGGCCACTCGAGGAGTAATGAACTAGAAATGCGTGGCCACGCTCGGAATGTATCCATGGTGGATAATTCCGGTCAATCAGTTATTCTCCAAATCGAGGAAACCACTCTCGATATGATCACTTGCAAGTATGACCCGAATGACACCTTGCATTGAGTGGGAGATAGTAATAGGACAAGAGAATTGGTGACGCAGACTTGTCGAGGACAAAGTGGGAGATTGTTGGAATATGTGTCCTCCGACAATAATGCGATTACAACTGTCGATCATGATGATCACATGTTTAAGTCTCATTTTAAGAATACATGTGGGAAGTAATTTTTTACTGTCAACTGGTCCACACATATCGGTAATGATTGGCTGACTAGAGTTTGACATTACTGTCGTGCGACGGTGGTGATCAGTTGATCCCCTTAGGTCATACCTAAAGGGTAACACTCTTAATTGATTATTTAATTGATCGTATGACGATACGGGTTAATTAAATTACTTAAAATTGACGGACGATTTTGGAAGTAATATTTACGTATCTCATTATAATTTGATTAAATAAGATACGGTCTAAGTGATCGAATTGTTTTATTACTTAGATGAAATTATTGTTTAAGGAAACAATTGCATTTGAATGAATTATTTATTATAAATACAAGATGTTGTGATTTATAATTGGTAAATTATTTTGGTACAAGTAATTATGAATTACTAAATCAATTTTGTACATGACGTATTTTTATTAATGCGTTGATTTTTAATATGTTAAAAATACATAACAATTTTACATGACTTGTGACATGTGACAAATTGACAAATTGGCAAAGATAAAATGGAATCCATTTTATCTTCAATGGACCGAAATAATGAGGTGATTTAGGATAAATATTGTGTTGATTAATTAAGTGGAAAACATAATCATTTTACCTAAACCTAGCCATGCATACCTAGTGCCTCTTGTGAAGAACACCTTGCTCATGCATTGGCCATCAAAAAGCCCCTCCCCTGCCCGGTTTTGTCTATAGAGAAAGGCCATGGGTTTTCTCTATAATTTTACCTATTACACTACTTCAATAGTGTGTGGAATATTCATTCATACAACATCTAAAAATAGAGTTTTAGAGAGATAAAACTCTTCCTTCTTCTCCCTTCTCTTAACCGAATTAAGAGACCAAAATTAATATTTTTGGGTCATTTTTATTTAAATTAATATTGTTCTAGTATCAATAATATTAATTTTATTAAGAGGTTATCTTGGGTATTATTCCTTGGGAGGGATTCTATACTTGAATCCTATGTTCATCCATATTTGGAGAACACAAGAACAAGTGAGTAGGAGAACTCACTTGTGCCCAATAATCCGAAATTTCCAATGTAAGAATGATGATTTCTTCACTATATTTACTTATGTTTGCATGCATAAGATCTAAATAATTTTATGACTAAATTAAATGGAACATATAAGAATATGTTGAGTTTTATGAGATATAGATTTCTAACAGCCTGGTCCTTCACCCATTCCTCCCAAAGGTCTATCTTGGTCAACAGGGTCAGTCAACAGGGTCCTTAAATATCCTGGGTATTACAATACTAAAATAGAGACAAACCTCAAATAAGTAAAGATCAAGGAAGTTGGTCGTGTGACTCCAACAGATTCCTTGTTGAATATCTATGACATTGACATTGCATTATTGCCAAATACCACATCATGAGCATTTGATACAAATTTATGGATTTCATCATATTTGGCAGTATCATGTGATGACTAGCAAGAATATGTTCAGAAATTTGCATGAATGGAACTAGGTTAGTTGCCTTTTCATCCATGAACATATGAATGTTGTAGTGTACTCATTTTAGTTTTGTATTTAGAAATGTACCTCAATAATTGTTATGATGTACACTAAATCTAAATAAGAATATAATTCAAGTTTTTGAATAAAACGCAAAGGGTTTCTCTATTATGCAATTAAAACAAGCGTTGTGCCTTAACATACCACGATTAAGTTTATGGTGAGACCATACTAATCATGGTAATTATATTCAAACTAGAAATAAAATGTCATATATGAAGGAAATGTAGATCTATATACATACTAACATACTCATATATGTTAAAATTAATTTGTCATAAAATTAAACAAGGATTTTATGCATGCAAACATATGATAAAATAGAGGAGAAATCATGTCCTTACATTGTTGATTTCGGATTTATTGGGCACAAAAGAAATCTCCTTTTCTTTTGTTCTTGAGCTTTACTTAGATGAAAGAACAAGATCCAAGTGTAGGATCTCTCCTTAGGAATAATACCCAAAGCTAACTCTTAATCTAATTAATATTATTTGATCTAGTATAATATTAATCTTGTAGAAAATTGAACCAAAATATTTTCTAACACTTGAATATTTTCGGTTTTGATGAGAGAAGAAGATGGGATTTTTATTCTCTCTAGAATGCTAATTTTGGATGAGCAAGTGAATGAATCATAATACAAAACATTTTGTATATTATTAGGTAAAAATATGAGAAAACCATGATGGTTTTCTCTTCTCCAAAACCGGGTGGAAGGGGGACCTTTAGGGGAGCCAATGCATGCATACATTTGTCTTCACAAGAATATTAGGGTTGCATGGCTAGGAATGTAGGTAATCATTGTGTTCTTATAATAATTAAACAAACACAATATTGGCATCCACCACCCCTTAATTTCGGTACAATGGATAATATGAAGTCCATATTATTTTTGTCAATTGTCAATATGTCACATGTCATATGTGACATAAATTTGTTATGTATTTTTAACATATTAAAAATCAACGTATTAATAAAAATACGTCACATACAAAAATCAACTTAGTAATTTCATAATTACTTGTCCCAAAATATTTTACCATTTATAAATCACAACAGATTGTATTTATAATAATTCATTCAATTTCGATTGTTTCTTTAAACATTAATTTCATCTGAGTAATGATACAATTCAATTACTCAGACCGTATCTCATTTAATCACATTTCAATTTGATACGTAAATTTTACTTCCAAAATTGTCTGTCAATTTTCAAATAATTTAATTAACTCGTAACATTATACGATTAATTAAATAATCAATTAAGAGTATTGCCCTATAGGTATGACCTAGGGGGTCAACTGATCACCACCGTCGCACGACAGTAATGTCAAACTCTAGTCAGCCAATCATTACCGATATATGTTGACCAGTTGACAGTAACAAAATTACTTCCCAATTGTATTCTTTATAATGAGATTTAAACATGTGATCATCATGATCAACAGTCGTGATCGCATTATTGTCGGAGGACATATTCCAACAATCTCCCACTTGTCCTCGACAAGTGTGCGTCACCAATTCTCTTGTCCTATTACTATCTCCCACTCAATGCAAGGTGTCTTTCAGGTCGTACTTGCAAGTGATCATATCGAGAGTGGTTTCCTCGATCTGGAGAATAACTGATTGACCGGACTTATCTATCATAGATACTTTCCGAGCGTGGCCACGCATTTCCAGTTCATTACTCCTCGAGTGGCCTTGAGATATTGTTGTAACCCTGACAAGGGGTGGACAATTCCTATCGCACTCATTCCCTTTGACTAGCCACAGCCATCATAACCCAAAATATGCCCATTTGACCCCATTTATGAAGGTCGTAGTAACACAAATCAAAGTTAATCTGAAACCGTGCCATCTTAGGAGAATAGTCTTTAGTCAAAAGAATCGACTCATTTTGAATACTATAGTAGCTCTCGCCACGACCAGGCTATATAAATTTGCCAGAACTCTATAAGCGGTCATAAGGCCCGACAAAATGTTCCTAATGCACTATGTGATCGACTAGTCATCTCACATGACTCTATGGCACTTGAACTTGCCATCAATCGCCTCACACTCTAGTCACTTCGAGACGTCACCTCATACAAGTGACTATGGGCAAATACTATGTTAATCCGAGTTCACTTTAACGGGGTTCAATTGTCACTACAACCCGTTTGGATATAACAATGTATAAATTAAAGATAAAAGACAAATGTGATTATGAACATGAACAAAAACAACACTTTAATTTCATTTCAAAATCTAACAAAAATTTGGTACACGTTTTAGTCCCATGGACGTAACATGTCCATCATGCTTAGCCTGCGATAAAGGCTTGGTGAGCGGATCGGCTATGTTGTCATCCGTCCCAACCTTACAAATCGCAATTTCCTTTCTTTCAATGAAATCTCTTATTACATGATATTTTCTAAGTACATGTCTAGATCTATTACTAGACTTTGGCTCCTTAGCTTGGAAGATTGTCCCACTATTATCACAATACAGAGTGATGGGATCATTGGCGGTAGGTACTACTTTTAGACCTTCCGTGAATTGCACGATCCACACGACTTCCTTGGCAGCTTCGATGCTTTGCTATGTACTCACCTCTGTTGTAGAATCCGCGGTTACAGCTTCCTTGAAGCTTCTCCAGCTAACGGCACCACCATTGAGCATGAAAACAAAACCAGCTTGTGATTTCATGTCATCTCTATCTGTTTGGAAACTTGAGTCCGTGTATCCATTAACACGCAACTCAGTATCTCCTCCAAACACTAGGATAGAGTCCTTAGTTCTTCTCAAGTACTTAAGAATGTTCTTGACAGCAATCCAGTGACTCTCACCTGGATTTCCTTGATATCTACTCGTCATGCTCAAGGCATACGAGACATCGTCGAAACGTGTGCATATCATGGCATACATGATTGATCCGACAATGAAGCGTAAGGGATCTCATTCATGCGTTCAACATCATGGGGTTTAGAGGGAGATTGAGTCTTGCTCAATATCGTCCCGGTTACCATAGGTACCAAACCCCTTTTGGATTTGTCCATGCTGAACCGTCGAAGAATCTTATCGACATAAGACTCTTGACTTAGTGCCAATATCCTCTTGGATCTATCTCTATAGATCCGGATACCTAATATGCGTTGTGCCTCTCCTAAATCCTTCATTTCGAAGTGGTTACCTAACCACTTCTTAACAGAAGACAACATTGGAATATCATTTCCAATGAGTAGTATGTCATCGACATACAAGATTAGGAACACAACATTGCTCCCACTGAATTTCATGTATAAACATGGTTCCTCAACACTTCGAGTGAAACCATTTTCCTTTATAACATGATTAAATCGATGATTCCAACTTCTAGATGCTTGCTTAAGACCATAAATGGATCTCTTAAGCTTGCATACTTTGTTAGGATTTTTAGAATCAACAAAACCTTCGGGTTGTATCATGTACACCTCCTCTTCTAAATGCCCATTTAGAAAAGCGGTTTTGACATCCATTTGCCATATTTCATAGTCATGAAATGCGGCAATCGCTAACAAAATCCGTATAGATCTTAGCATGGCTACGGGGGCGAAGGTCTCATCATAATGGAGACCTTGGACTTGGGTAAATCCTTTTGCCACTAGCCTAGCTTTGTAGACATCATCATGTCCTTCTATGCCATTCTTGATTTTGAATATCCATTTGCATTGAAGGGGTCTTGCCCCTTTAGGCAAATCTACCAAGTCCCAAACTTGGTTTTCAAGCATAGAATCCATTTCGGACTTCATGGCTTCAAGCCATAAAGAAGAATTAGGACTAGAGATTGCGGTCTTGTAGGTGGCGGGCTCGTCACTTTCTATAAGCAACACATCGAGTGTTCCATCTTCCTCGATAAGTCCCACATATCGATCGGGATGGCGAATTACTCGGCCCGTCCTTCTTAGTGGAGGAGATACAACTGCGTTAGACGACGAAGGAACATCTTCTTGCGTCTCTACCTCGGTTTGTGGCTCTTGAACTTCGTCAAGTTCAAAATTTCTCCCACTCTGTCTCTTAGAAATGAATTCTCTTTCTAAAAAGACAGCCTCGCAAGACACAAACACTTTGTTATCTTGAGGTTTATAGAAGTAGTATCCTCGAGAGGTCGAGGGGTAACCTACAAAAATGCATTTTTCGGATCTTGGGGCAAGCTTGTTGTCGTTCTTAGTTTTGACGTAAGCATCACATCCCCAAATCTTCATATAGGAAACGTTGGGCATCTTTCCCGTCCACATCTCACATGGAGTCTTTTCGGTGGACTTTGTGGGACTATTGTTCAAAGAGCGAATTGCGGTTTGTATCGCAAATCCCCAAAACGAGTTCGGTAACTCGGTTTGACTCATCATGGATCGAACCATATCAAGTAGGGTTCGATTCCTCATTTCGGCAACACCATTGAGTTGTGGTGTTCCGGGTGGAGTGAGTTGTGATATAATACCACAACCTTTCAAGTGTGAATCAAATTCAAGGCTAAGGTATTCACCACCACGATCGGATCGTAGTGCCTTAATCCTTTTATTCAATTGGTTCTCTACTTCGTTTTGAAATTCTTTGAATTTCATAAACGCTTCACTCTTATTCTTCATTAAATAGACATACCCATGTCTACTCAAGTCGTCGGTGAAGGTTATGAAGTAGTCATAATTACCACGAGCGGTGATAGTCATTGGTCCACATACATCGGTGTGTATGAATCCCAATAGTTCACTAGCTCGTGTCCCTTTACCACTAAAAGGATTACGAGTCATCTTGCCAAGTAGGCAATATTCGCATGTACCATATGATTGATAATCAAATGGTGTAATCACATTAGTCGAAATTAATCTTTTGATGCGATTCTCGTTTATGTGACCTAATCGACAATGCCAAATGAACGCTTCACTTGGGTCACTTGTTTTGAGTTTCTTTGATTGAATGTTATAAATATCATTAGTCGGATTTGAGGTCTCTAAAATGTAAATGCCATTAATGGAAGAGGCTTGGCCAATAACCAAATCATTCCTAGAAATAGTACAACGATTGCGCTTAATGGCAAAACAATAACCGTCCATGTCTAGCATGGCGATTGAAATAATGTTTTTAGAGAGCGTAGGCACATAAAAACAATTATGTAAATACAACTCAAATCCGTTTGGCAAAGCTAAAACATAAGTTCCCTTGGATTCGGCCGCTACCCGAGCTCCATTTCCAAGGCGTAGATCCACATCTCCCTTGCTAAGCCTCTCCACATCTCTTAAACCCTGTAAATGATTACAAAGGTGAGAACCACAACCGGTATCTATTACCCATGTCGTAGTGGAAGTATAATTTATATCAATAACATAAATTTCTTTAGGAATTTTACCTTTCGGAGTGATGATTCCTTCCCTTATATTTCGCAAATACACGGGACAATTCCTAAGCCAATGTCCCATGCCATAGCAATAATGGCACTCATCATTAACTTGCTTGAAGTTTTTGATTTTCTTTCCTTTCTTCTTGAACCTCTTTCCCTTTGAAGCAAGAACTTGATTGCTAGAGCTCCCACTAGCTTTGGCATCTTTATCTTCCAGAGATAAAGACCCTATAGATCGCATGAGGTAGTCTTCCTGAGACGGACTCACACGAGATCTAGTAGAAGTGGGTGGTATAGAAGAGGTGATGAAGTTAAGGTTCCCATCCGAACCTATCCCGAATTGAAGTTCTCTAGTGGTATCAAAATTGTTGTTGGAGCAAATGTCGTCAAGAACATTGTGATATGACTCAATAGTTATCGGTGCGGTAGCATTTGTTGGATTCCTTGTAAAGAACTACAAATATGGAGGAAAAAGGAAATATTAACATTTGTCTTTTTAAATCATACTTGTAAATTTAACAAGATATGAACATTCATATAGTGACCTCTACCCAACTATAATAAATGATTCCAAGACCCAAATTCATATCGACTTAGGCACGGTAGGGCCGATTCATCCTTTATCAATATAACTCGGTGGATTAACGTTTAATCGATTCTACTTTTAGAACTCTTGGTCGATAATATTACATTAACAATTATCTTTAGCCCAAAACACATTCGACAAGGGCACGGTAGGGCCGATACATCCCTTATAAAAAACTTTTGTTGAGTTCAATCCAAATTTCGAATAAATGTGTCCATGATCCAAATCCATATCAACTTGGGCACGGTAGGGCCGATACATCCCTTATCAACATGAATTCGGTGGATTAACATTCATCACCCACTTCCCCTACGTAACAAGGTTTGTACCCCGGTAGGGCCGAGTGCACTCCCTCGCGAAATAGGTTTTCATGGTTTCTACTATTTGGTAAGGCTATATCTCAATTAATTGTTTGAGCGAGAGGTCATGTCAATTTATTATCTATCACGTTTTAAGTGAACTAAAGCGGTGAACTACGATAATTCTAATTGACACGGTCGATAAACTCGATAAAAGAAAATGCATGTTTTAGTTATGGCGATTTAGCGATGCATGTGACATAAAATAAAATGCAAGCATAAAAGTAAATAAATCCTAGTATGGCCTTTCCTAAAATAGAAAAAACTCTTTAACTATTACATATTCGGAAACCAACTCCATTGGTCCCTTGAACTTCGGTTGTGACACGCATCTCGAGGTAACACCGTCTTTATGTATCGCCATTCTTGAAGAAATCCGTCTTTGGGAACTCCGGAATGAATAAAATTACATAATAAATTACATAATTTCCTATTATACATTTGTAACTTAAAATAAAATAAATCTATTAAATTACAAAACGGTGATACGAGATCACAATAAAATTACAACCGAATCGATATTCCCATACATTTCGGGAAATACCAATAAAATCTAAGGCCATACTAAGTAAAATTACATAATTCAAAATTACATAAATTAAAATTATGACAATCATAAAGAAAAAGCAGCATTATAATATGTATGAACATGCTTCATTTTATGCTAAATCGCCTTTAATTAGCCAATATCGTATATTACTCGGTTTTTACGGATTTGCGTGATTTCAACATTTTATAATCACAAAAATTACATAAATTCATATTTATGCACTAGTTAATTACCCTAACCACTTAGGACTCAAAATTTAGTCTTCACTAACAATTTGACCATAATTAACTCAAAATTCTAAAATTGTTCATTAAAAGTCTAAAATTACAAAAATAAGCTATTAAACTTCAAATAAATCACAAAATTTCAAATAAATTCAAAATTTGAAATTTAAACTCATGAACATTCTGGAAAAATACCATGACACTCATAATGTTCAAAATCTTAGGTTAAAAATTTCGAAATTTTCCGGAAAAACAATGTTGCGGTTTATCGATTTTAACTCAAATAATCATAAAACATGAGGAAAAAATATATTCATCAACTTTTCAATTTTAGATCTGAAAATAATAATAAAAAGCAACATTTGATGTTTTTCCTAAGTCATAGATTATGTTTTATTAATTTTCACTAATAATGTCACTATTTATGCTATTTTTCTTCAAAAATCCATAAATCATGCTAAAAGACTTCTTTATAGCCAATTATTTTACACACATCTTGTAAAATTGCATGTGACAACATATTAAAAAACTATGACCAGATTCGAAATTTAACTCATATTAACCTATTTTTCACCTAAATCCGAATTTAATAATGAAAAATCCAATTTTCGAGCATAACAAGTCCAAAAATTATGACAATTTACAGGTTATCTCAAAATAATATATGTGACAACATATCCAAAAATCACCTGAAAATTCGAAGTATAGCAAATTTTAGACCGAAAATGACATTTTTACTCATAAAATCATATTTAAATGTCATTATTGTATAATATGAACAATAAAATCCGTAAAATTAACCAAAATATCCTAAAACATTTTAGGACCAGAAAAATTAAAATGCATGGATGAATTTCGTGATATATCATAATAACACAAAATATACAAGTTTTATATGTTATTCTTTATAACTCGGAAAAACTTTTAACCGATTTGCATGCAAAAACCGTGGCTCTGATACCAATTGAAGGAAATGTAGATCTATATACATACTAACATACTCATATATGTTAAAATTAATTTGTCATAAAATTAAACAAGGATTTTATGCATGCAAACATATGATAAAATAGAGGAGAAATCATGTCCTTACATTGTTGATTTCGGATTTATTGGGCACAAAAGAAATCTCCTTTTCTTTTGTTCTTGAGCTTTCCTTAGATGGAAGAACAAGATCCAAGTGTAGGATATCTCCTTAGGAATAATACCCAAAGCTAACTCTTAATCTAATTAATATTATTTGATCTAGTATAATATTAATCTTGTAGAAAATTGAACCAAAATATTTTCTAACACTTGAATATTTTCGGTTTTGATGAGAGAAGAAGATGGGATTTTTATTCTCTCTAGAATGCTAATTTTGGATGAGCAAGTGAATGAATCATAATACAAAACATTTTGTATATTATTAGGTAAAAATATGAGAAAACCATGATGGTTTTCTCTTCTCAAAAACCGGGTGGAAGGGGGACTTTTAGGGGAGCCAATGCATGCATACATTTGTCTTCACAAGAATATTAGGGTTGCATGGCTAGGAATGTAGGTAATCATTGTGTTCTTATAATAATTAAACAAACACAATATTGGCATCCACCACCCCTTAATTTCGGTACAATGGATAATATGAAGTCCATATTATTTTTGTCAATTGTCAATATGTCACATGTCATATGTGACATAAATTTGTTATGTATTTTTAACATATTAAAAATCAACGTATTAATAAAAATACGTCACATACAAAAATCAACTTAGTAATTTCATAATTACTTGTCCCAAAATATTTTACCATTTATAAATCACAACAGATTGTATTTATAATAATTCATTCAATTTCGATTGTTTCTTTAAACATTAATTTCATCTGAGTAATGATACAATTCAATTACTCAGACCGTATCTCATTTAATCACATTTCAATTTGATACGTAAATTTTACTTCCAAAATTGTCTGTCAATTTTCAATAATTTAATTAACTCGTAACATTATACGATTAATTAAATAATCAATTAAGAGTATTGCCCTATAGGTATGACCTAGGGGGTCAACTGATCACCACCGTCGCACGACAGTAATGTCAAACTCTAGTCAGCCAATCATTACCGATATATGTTGACCGATTGTGATAACAAAATTAAATTCCCAATTGTATTCTTTATAATGAAATTTAAACATGTGATCATCATGATCAACAGTCGTGATCGCATTATTGTCGGAGGACATATTCCAACAATATATACAAGACTCAAGTTGGTGACCCCAAACCTTTCTCGATTCTCGATTGAAAATCACTTTTAGAAACTAGTTTTGACTAGTTTTCCAAACCATTTGATTACGAATCTTTTGGTTTATGCGAATCTTGTATTCAAAGCAAGTTAAATCATGATTTTTTCTAGAAAAAGATTATGAATAGAGCAAGATATTGGCCCTATTTACACTTTGAAGTGTATGGTCAAATACAATTTCAATCAGAGAAGGTTATTACTTCTTCATCTCTTTTACCAATGAATTAGGTAGATACTTGATATCCACTTAATGAGGTAAGAAGATAAATTATTTGAATAAGTTCAATGAATGTTTAAAAAGTATCAAAACCTACTTATTATAATACCAAAGTATTATTACTTTGTTAAAATGGGGAATAATAAAGTGATGACTTTTATCTGCAACATATAGAGTGTGATATGGTATCACAAGATCACTTTCATAATCACACCCTATCAAGATAAGGTGTATTAGAAAGTTACAAAAAAATATTATACGATATGATTGAATCTTTACTATAAAGTTGGAGGTAGTTTCTGTTATAAAATTTGTCTGGCATTTAAATTTTCCACTAAAATAGAACATGGTTAAAGCAATCATCTACTTTTCATATGAGATATGGTTAGGCATGATACCTAAATTGTAGCTTGTTTCAATAGTAAACATGTGCTCTCTATTCCTACATGATCACGAGAACAAAGGGTATGTGGCTCGTGATGCTATCTGTTAAGAAAAGACGATTATTTCTTAAAGACAATGTGGGAGAAAATGTTCAAGAGCCACAAACTGAGAATAAGACGTAAGAAGATGTTCCTTCTTGGTGAAAATCAGTAATTATTTCTTCGAAACCTAAAGAGAACAGGAGTCATGTTACTTTTAAAAGTAATAACCCTGTAACTTATTAAGATGCTTTATCTAGTTTAAACTCCACAAGTGTCCGAAATCAGCATAAACATGAAAATGTTTTTTTAGCTTGGTTGGTTGGTGGCAAAGTGTTTTGCACGCAACAACAACGCTTCATTGTATTCGGATATGATTTGATATAGTTGGATTTTAAAATCATCTTGCATGAGTTTTTGTAAATCGCAACTAATCTAAGGTGGGATAAAAACTTAAGAATAAGTCTTAAGTAGAAGTAAAGGAGTTGAATTGTATGTTTTGATCATGTGCTAAACTTTTATCTAATTGTCGAGTAGTTTTGTTTATACATAGAGTTTTGTGGGAGAAATATGGTGTAACTAGTCTTATATGTGATCGACATATTGATCATTTTGAATGATGGAAGATTTAGGAGAAGAATAATACATCTCTAATGTATCCAGACCTATAAAGATAGTTCTAAGAGGATATTAGCGTTGAATGAATATTCTTATGTTAATAAGAATCTTGACAAGTTCAAAAGTATTGAACATGTAGAAATTGAATCCACATGCTTCCGATGCGGGATAATTCATTACGCTAAGATGTATCACCATTCTTAAATTTCGTATACTTGGAGTATGACAAGATGTTACAAATCGAATCTTTGAGAGAAGTCTCTATATAGCCACATAGTTTATTAGTTAGTACTCAGGAAGTACTAAAGATATAAAGCTAAGCCTTTAAAATTGAGATGGATTTATGTGCAAGGAGTTACACAAAAACCATATTCTAAACACATAAGGATGGTTAGATAACCATCTTGGCTATATTATTTAATGAGGATATCTGCTAAAAAAATCCTAGGCAGTTGAACAATGAGATATACACAACGGAAATTGAGTACACTTGCAGTAATGACATATGCAAGAAGGAAAGGATGATATAAGGATTCGGTTTTATGAATTGGAGGGACTATGGTAGTTCGTTCAAATAACCGAAAGTCGTATCCCTACACACTGTGAGGACTGTGGGAGTTATTTAAGGCAAGAGAGCCTATATCTAGATTGGATCTAGACACGTACTCAAAAGGTTTTTATAATAAAGATTATACATAACAATGGGAAATAATATATTGTAAGGTTAGGGAAAGTGGAAAGTGTTGCTAAAACTTGCTAACCAAGGCCTTTTCATAGGCTAAGCATGATAAGTCATGCCATTCCAATTGAGTTGAGATGTATAGTTATATACAATATTAAGTATGGATTATAGATTATGTAGTAATTGATATGGTATCAATTTTACATATGTGATGATGCCTTCATTGTTTGAGTTTTATTAAAAACTCTTTTATTACTTTGTTAGGTTGTAAGGACAACGTTGAACCCTATTAAAGTGAACTGGATTAACATAGTATTGGCCTCTAGTTGCTTATATGAGGTGACGTCTCGAAGTGACTAGAGTGTGATGTGATTGATGGCAAGTTCAAGTGCCATAGAGTCATATGGGATGACTAGTCGATCACATAGACAGACTGTATGAGACACTTTGTCGGGCAGTGACCGCTTATAGAGGTCTAGAAATTCATAAAGCCTGGTCGTGGCGAGAGCTACTATAGTATTCTTATGAGTCAATTATTTTGACTACAGATTATCCGCCCAAGTTGGCACAGGTTTCTTTTTTTTTCAATGAGGAAAGGAAACTGTTGATTAACCTATAACATCCTTACGAATGAGAGCGGTAAAGAAAATCTAAGATTTTCAAAAAACCAATAAGAAAGTCGAGGTCTTGAAGCGTCCAAAACAAAAAATAAACAAAAAACCCCACAATTACATCAACTACCAGTCTCTAAAACAACAATTTGCAAAAAGAAAAACGCTACAAAACTTTAGAGCAAATAGAGAGAGACTAAAAATAAATCAGACAAAGATAAAAATATCAGATCTAAAAGAATGTCCTCGTATGAACTCCAAATAATAAGCCATGTGAACACAAATTTTCAAACTCAACGACCAATAATGTTTGACAACAAATTTTGCTTTAAAAAATTCTTGATATTTAGTTCAAAAGTTAAGTTTGCTACGAGATCTTGATTTAGAAAAGTTTCTGATTGGCTTTGATTTATACTCTACGACTGTCATAACTAAAGTCAAATGAGTATATTTTGGGTCATGATGAACTGTGGCTATACGAAGGAAATAGTGCGATAGGAATTGTCCACCCCCTTGTCAGGGTTATCTAAAATCTCAGGGCCACTCGAGTAGTGAACTAAAAATGCGTGGACACGCCCGGAAGGTATCTACGGTAGGTAATTCCGGTCAGGCAGTCACTCTCTTGATCGACGAAACCACTCAAGATATGATAAAATGCAAGTACGGCCTGCAAGACACCTTACATTGAGTGGAAGATGATGTAAAAGGACAAGAGAATTGGTGACGCACACTTGTCTCGGACAAGTTGGAGATTGTTGGAGTAAGTGTCCTCAACAATAGTGCGATTACATGTTTAAATCTCATAATAAGAATACGTAAGGGATGATTCAATTATATAGTCAACTGATCAACATTAATCGGTAATGATTGACTAACTAGAGTTTGACATTACTGTCGTTTGACGATGGTGATCAGTTGATCCCTTAATGTCACACTTATAGGACAATTCACTTAAGAGATAAGTTGATTAATTGTATATCGATACCAGTTAATCTATTCCTTAAAGTTGAACAATTCATTTGCGAGTGAGAATAATTTTATCTTATTTTAATTTGATTAAATAAGATTTATTTTAGCAACTAAAAGATTTCGTTACTAAAATTCATTATTGTTTGTGAAACAATTAAACTAAGAATGATTGAATAATTATAATTACAAAATATTGTGAATTATATTTTTATGACCCATTTTAATAATTGTAATCATGTATTACTAGTTAATTTGTCACAAGTAATTTATTTATTGTAAAATGATATTTAAGGGGTTAAATATGCATTTAAAATAGCTATAGGCATGGTGTGTTACACATGACCTACCTCATTACAAATGACAAATTGACAAACATAAAATGAATGTCCATATTATGGGTGAATCGAAAACTGGAGGGATTAAGGAGTTAGCGGGTGTTTTTATTTTAATTGTTAAAATGAAACACTGTGATTACCTAATTGCTAGCCTTACACATCTATGATTTAGAGAAGAGCAAAAGCAAAAGGGTTTTAGATCTCTATTATTCATTCATGCAATTTTTATCATTATTATTCACTTCTCCCACTTCTCTCTAAAATAGTTTTAGATCTCATAAAAAATGTCCAACTAATTCTAATATCACATAACATTATTACTAGAGTAGTAATACATAATATTATTAGAATTTTTAAGGATATCTTATATATTAATCTAGTTAATTAGTATATAAATCATAAGGGTTTTTGTTTTGGGTGCAACAAGAGGAGAATCTCTAGACCTGAGATTTGGAGGATCATTCCAATGTATTAAGCTCACGAACAAGTGAAGGTAGGAGACCTTACTTGTGCCCAAAATTCCGTACATTTACAATGTAAGGAAACTCGATTTTCTTCCTTATTTCATTATTTTGTTATACATGCACTAGATCTAGATAGATATAAATTATGGGTAATTTATAAAATAAATTAGATGAGTCTAATAGGGGTATATGAACCTAACAAGACAAACACAAGACTCTATAATTTATCCTTGCATAAAGACAACACAACACAAAAGCACTCGGACCCCCACACTGGCCGAACATGCCGCCAATGCCTCACGGCACAAATCACGAGGCTCTCGGCCCACCATCCGTTGTATTCAGACACGACTCATTCTGTGACATACACACAATAGCTTATACTCATGCACTTTCATATACGCATACTCACACACTACTCAATCATTTTGTATCATCAGGACCATGGTCCACTCCAAACACCGCCGTGCCCGGCTTACTGTCACATACATCAGGTCCATGACGCTTTCGCATCCCCGTGCCTGGCCTACCATTCTTCAGGTCTACAATCGCAATTGTACCTGGCCTACTAACAAATCACAGTTCCCATGTCAATACATCAGGACCACAACCGCAACTGTGTGTCGCCTACCATCAACTCATCATAATGTTGCCCCGCAGGCATACAATACGATTTCACAATAATATATATCAAAACTCAAAACCAGCAGTAGTGCTATCAATTCCAATGCTAACAATCACAAAATAATTTAGTATAGAGATCGCTGCAACAAAGTACATTAATAATAGGCTCAGTATAAGACCGCTGCAACATTTTAAGCTACTCAAAAACTCAGTATAAAGATCGCTGCAACTTAACTTTCACCGCATATCTCAGTATACAACTGTCTCAGCATATAGCACAAGTTTAAGCAAGGCATACAAGTATTTAACAGGAGTTGAGTAGGCCAGTAGGGTAAACCTACCACAGTAGTAGTCCGTCGCAGAAGTGACACACAGAGTCACAATATAGTAAGAAAGGCTATTCTACAATTCTGGTCCTAAGCAACATACAACGTATACAAATAAATATCGTCACATAAACTAATTCTTAAAGAGGATATTAGATTTTGTGCAAATTAAGGCTGATACCGAACTCTTGAAACCACTCTGGCGGACGACGACTAAAAATCGAATCGCTCACGCACCAAGCGACTTGCTTCTGGGAGAGGGATCAATTTTGTTTAAATTTCGGTGATGATGTGAACCCATTTTCGGTAATAAATTTGAAAGTTAACCTATTTTGTTAATAGTTTTGTGAAAAAGCCCCATTTTGAAAAAAAATACAAAATCTGATTTCCGGGTGGTTTGAGTCGGACCAAATCGGTCAACTTATGCCACAATTGGGTCAGCCTTCACGGAATATAAACTCACCAGTCACCCTCTACTTATAATATCAAACGCGGGGATTTTAAAAAAAAAATAAATGGCGATACCTATATAAATAGCAAGCAATAGCATTGTTGTTGATTAAAATCACTAATTATCTACTGTTATCTAATTATCTTCCGCTATCTTACTTTTGGTGAACAGTAAAATAATACTCACATAATAATATAACAATAACAGTATTATAATATAATACTCCGTATAATTATCAAGAAAGAAAGAAATATGGCTTCATCATCTCAATCAAAACGTCACTACATCTTCTTGGAAGTTAAAGATAGTGACATAACAGGAACAGCAGAACAAGTCGTCGGTTTCCTTTCAACTCTGAAATACGACACGATTCTGATTTGGGGCCGAGATAATGGTTGGTCGGTGATGTTACAGTTTGTTTCACGGTTGGCTTTCAATGACGCTAAAATCTACTGTGAAGAAAAAGGAAGACAGGAGGGTTTAATAAAGGTGAGTTTTATTGTATCGTGCTAAAATGTATTACTGATTTCATTAATTGTTCGAGTAATCGGAATAATATTCATGGTTAATAAAGTTTAATCAAGTTTGGGATTTGAAAATTCATGGTTAATCAAGCTGGGTTACTCTAATGTTTTTATGTTGCAGATTAAATCTCTTGAACATGATTTTACTGGAACAACCGTCACGGAGGTTCTTGATTCGATTCATTGTTTTTTCTTTTTTTCCTTTTTTTTTTATGTAATATTACTGATGATGTGATATTTTTGTTTAGATTGAGTCTACAGCTCCGTATTGTCCTGGACTCAGCACGAAGAAATGAGCAGCATCATCTTTTTTTTTTTTTTTTTTTTTTTTCATAACTTTCTATTTTAGGATTTTCTTGAACTCTAATTTTGTGCATGTGGACTTATTAGTATGTTACATAGTATTCGTTTTTTAATTTTTGTCCCAATAATTTGTGGGGTAGGATGGGTAGGGGACTGTTTTTGCACTAGTAGGGTCGATATTGTCTAAACATAGGTGGATGGGCAAGGCAGAAGTTCGAGAAAGGAATGAGCATCAGCAAGGGTGCATGCAGATTCTTCGATTCTTAATTTTTGCAGTAGTCTTAAAAGGTTGATTTCTCTCCTATTTGCTTCTTAATTCTTTTAATTTTTCAGATCTTGTGCCCCTTTGACATTGCTATATTCCGTTTACCTGTTGATTCTTTTATTTTTCTTGTATTTCTTATTGTTTCCAGAATTCTAGTGCTTTATTATGCCATTGTGTATCTACCTAAATTTGTTTACAGTCAGTGCTGGTGAGTGGTGACTTGTTCAAAAAGTTTAAATTCAAAAGGCACCCTATTTGTGTATGAGGTGCAAAACTAGGGGGAAGTATGATAATCTTTAATCGTTACATTAAATGATATTTTTGTGTCTCTATGTGTGCTGATGAACCATTTGTTAAGGGTCACAAGACTATCAAGGAATGTCTCTCACCGTAATGATGACTGTGGTTGTTTCTTTTGTTTAAATGTCCTTTTTGGTATGCATTTTTCACCTTTGGTATACATTCATGGTGCAACGACTAAGATCAATGAAGCGCTTTTATCAGTTGACTATATAGTATAGAAACTGCAAATTGTCTATGAAACTGAAAGTTTCTATGGGATCTCTTATTTGTCCGCCATTTTGTTCTGCGTGTCCATCTATGCTATTAGGTTCAGAACATAGATATCTAAGTATATGTTTTCCATATTTGTTTCCGTTGCTGTACAGATATATACAGTTACAAGTTAAAACAATGAGCCTGATAAGAAGATTGCTGTATCTCAAGTAATGTTGGCTAAAGAGAAGGAAGAATTTTTGAAGTTAGAGATTAAATAACTCCATCTGAAGGCAGGTAAATTAATGTTTTTACCTATTTAACTATGAGATTATCAAACTACCTATTCTGACATAGGAAAAACCTGGTAATTGTGGCTGCTTAATTTGCTGGGCTACGGCTTTTAAAATCTTTTTCTTTATATTTCATGCTTAATTTGCCTTTAGATCCTTCATTTTTTTTATATAAATGTCGAGCTAATACTAATGTTCTGGTCCTGGGTAAGATAAATTGACATTTTTTAGTTCTGTATTAATGGATTGGATGATATGTTGATTGAGTTGATATGTGATTGATGTTTCTACTTTTCCTATGACAATATTCTCATTTGTTTAGCATGTATCGCTGAGGGGAATAGTAGGTTACTTAGGTGGGGTTTCTGTGAATCGGTCTTATTTTATTTCAAATTGTGCGGTGTAAAATGAAATTTTACAACTGAAAACTTGACAAATCTAGAAATGAGTCGATTGCATTGATTGAGAAAAGAAAGGAAAATGATGTGTTTCCAGAATAGAATGAAATATATGATCTATCCAGAAAGAAATCCTATTAATCGAGGTATGAATATTGACTGACGCTCCTTGTGTGTTTTTAACAAAACCCCGAAGTAGTCATCAGAGCTCAAAAGACATGAAACGCTGGTATGATTCGGATTTCTGTTACACAAGTTCAACTGTGCAGCTTTTACTATGATCTGATCACATCCAATTTCAGTTTTTAGTATCTCTACACTTGGTCACATCTGATCCTTTACTCTGCTGCATTATCCTAGTTTATTTATTTAGTTAGTGAAGATGGCAGTATGAGCTGACCATAGATGATAAAATTTTCTTCAAGTATATGATTATTATTTACCTCCTGGTTCGCCAATTCCGTCTGCTTATAGAAGTGTCGAACGTGCTCTAGAAGTTAATTTCTCTTTGTTATGTTATTGAAAGCTGTG
The DNA here is from genome assembly GCF_048544455.1 of Silene latifolia. NCBI lineage: Eukaryota > Viridiplantae > Streptophyta > Magnoliopsida > Caryophyllales > Caryophyllaceae > Silene > Silene latifolia. The sequence goes on from NC_133533.1 coordinate 94,171,801, forward strand.
GTTATTCTCGCCAATTCCATCTGCTTATAGCGTATGTTTTTATGTGGTTCAGGGGCTTGGTTTGTCTCTTACCCAAGAGGACTCTCACATTAAGGAATTGAAGAGCAACCTGAGTGCAAAGAAGGCTGCAAATAAAATAAAGATGCTGAATGATTAGTTGAATAAAGTCTCTTGAAAGAGATCAGAGGGAGATCGTCTTAGTTCGTAGATTACATTAGTGATGAAAACAGTTCACACTTAGTTGGCTTTTATTAGTTGTTTAGTGTTAACTGCAATCAGCTGCAATTGGCTATTAGCTAGCAATTTAAAAGGCAAATACACTGTGAAATCTGTGCTACGTGTTTTGGTATGACTTTCATTGCTTCATGCGAATACTTGTTTAAGATGGAGGCGTCCGTCTTTTAAAACGGTTCAAATAAATACCAATACCAAGTCATATGATAAGATGCTTAGAAATATCACCAGTATTGTCTTATTAGAACCATGGATAATATTTAGATCCGTTTATAGATGAAACGGATGCTCCGTATTAAATAAGCCATATTTTTCTCGCAATTACAATATGTCGCAAAACTCGCAATAACCGCCAATAGGGACGCTCAATAATCAATTTGTTTCTCTTCAACTGTGTCCAGTATTTTACAATCAGTTATTTTTACTATAAACAAATATATGCGTTAAAAATAAAACACAGGTCAAATATGCTTAAAATGTTGACATTTTTGGGCCCCACCATATAACTTATTGTTTGTCTTATGCTTAACGTAGGTGGATATTTGACCCGTCTATAACTATAAACGGATATCTTCCGTCTATAATGAGTATTTGTGTCTTACTTTAGGGTCTCAGTTTGACAACGCATTTTAGATATCTGATTTGGTCAAAGTATTTTATTTCACCAAAATTTTAAATACCTCACTTTTTTTGTAAGCGTTTGATAAGTAGCTTATTTAATCAAATAAACTACCTGAAATGAAATTCTACCTAAAGTAGCATTTGAGATATATGTACCTAATTTGATTTGATTTTCCTTTTTACCTCTTAAATCTATACTATAAAATAATTATCATATCATTTTACGTCATTTTATCAAAATATGTTACCTTTTAATTTAATTTGCCAAACATTTTTTTTAATATAATCAACTACCTTATCAGTTCCTAATTTTCAACCTTATCAGTTACCTTTTCAGGTTTCAGTTAGTTTTTCAGTTTTCAACTAACTTTTCAGATTCCAGCTATTTTTTTTAGTTACTTTTACCAAACAGGGCCTAGGAGATGGACAAAAGATGGGCCAACCCGACCCGTCGACCTAGGTCACTTTTAGCCCAACTCGCTCACCCCGACCCCTGTTGGCCCGGCACGACCTATTTCCCCGATCGGTTCCAGGTCCACCTGTTAGTTTAAGACCCTAATTAAACTCCTCTAATTATATGTAAAATAAAAGACGGGTTAAATATGTTTAAAATGTTGACATTTTTGGGCCCCACCATATAACTTATTGTTTGTCTTATCCTTAAAGTGGGTGAATATTTGGCTCTCTATAACTATAAACGAATATCTCCCGCCTATAATGAAAATTTGTGTTTCACAATATTGAAGCGCGAGCATTTCCTTTATTCTATAAAATAACCTAAAGTCAAAGCATAGTTTAGACACTAGGGTCTCAGTTTGACAAAGTATTTTGGATATCTGATTTGGTCAAAGTAGTTTATTTCACTAAAATTTTAAATACCTCATTTTTTTGTAAGCGTTTGTGGTCCGGTTCAAACTCGCCGTCAAAAGCTACCAACCAAAACAATATTTATAACTTCACAAACTACTCTTAGTAAAGAGGTAAGTAAAGGTCGCATCCCAAGGGACGGGTATTGATGTAGGATTCTCAATTGCAAATAGCTATGTCTTAGGGTTTCACAATTTGGGTTGAGTTGATGTGTAATCTAAACTAATCAACAAAATGAAAGTAAAGTGGTGGAAACAAAGCAAAGCAATAAAAAGGGAGTTGTAAACAATTGATTAAAGGCACTAGGGCGTCATGGGTTCATAGGGGATTCATAGGAGTTGATTATACAAACATGTTTTCAACTAGATGTAAGCACTTATTGTTGTGAAGGGATCGAGTTAGTGTAAATCTTACAATTTCTAAGAAGGTTCGGGTCCCGGAACCGAGTCATCTAGACTGTATAACATCTACAAGTCAACTTAATCCTTCCTATTCAACTCTATGCATGGTCTAATGAGGCTCGAGTTGGTTTATACTTTACAAGCCTCATTGAAGAGATAAGAGATGGTAAAAAATGCACGGATTCATAGGCTCGCATTTCAGCAAACATAACATGTGCATAGGTTGAAATCACAACAAGAAAGCAATTTAATTATGAAAACATATTAAATTAAGCATAGATCAATCCCCATGTGTGTTTCCCCTAATTTCCCATTAACCCTAGCTAAAGAACTACTCATTCATGATCAAATTTAGCATGCTAATAAGGTTGTCAATCATACTAACAAAGCAAAACATGATGAATAAATGAAAGTGATTAACAATAATTAAACAAGGGTAAATAGGAATTATACCTTTGAAGATGATTCCAAATAATAATGTAAAGAATAATAGAAGTACTTGATGATTGATGGACGGTTGTCAATCCTCCAAATAAGCCCAAATAATCTTCTAATTACCCAAACAAAAGGAAGAACAATAGAGAAATTAACGAAAGATTAAGACGTGATTAATATTGAGAAATGTATTACAACTAAATTAAGACTAATTTGAGAGAGTATTAAGAGATGCTAAGATTGGATTAAGAATTGATTAAGGATTCATGCTAATCTAGGTAGTACAAAGGAGTATGTATACTAAATATTAGGTACAAGGATTAGGGTTACGAAGAGCTTAAATGACTATTAATACCCTAAGAAAAGTTGAGGAAATGCTACTCCCCAGGGAAATGAGTGGATCCTCCTTGCTAGTCTTGCCTCGATCCGCTCGTCCCGTGCTGAGGCACGGGCTGTTCTGCCTTGTGATCCGCTCGGATCCTGGAGGAGACGCTCAGATCTTTGCTTCACACTACGCTCGTCTTAGGGTCAAGCCGCTCGGATCCTTGCAGTGTAGCACGCTCGGATCGTGCTTGGGCCACTCGGATCCATGGGCAGAGTGCTTCTCTTCTTTAGCTCCTTAACAATCCGCAAGGATCGTGTTGGGGAGGCAAGGATCTTTTCATCATTGCCCATTTCACTTTATTTATCTACTTACGCCTCTAGTGTTGGTCTTCTCTTTGATGCTTGGTCATTAGGTGCTATCCATTAAGCTCCATTTGGCCTCATAAATGCAAGGTTAGCAATCCTTTCCTACCAAGGAGACAAAGCCTCGCTCAAAGAATATGCAAAATGAGAAGCTAAAGATAATAAATGACCTAAATATGTGATATAAAGAATGGGAACGAGGTTAATTCGGGGACTAAATGTGCTTAAATACGAGTCATATCAAACATCCCCAAACTGAACCTTTGCTCGTCCCGAGTAAAGAGGTGACTAAAACTAGGACTTTTATTTAAACTAGCCTACTAATATAACCGATATGAGACAATTAGCGGGTCTCACTCCGCCCCTTCAACTCACAACAAGACAATCATGAGGTAGGATGCTTTCTTGCAAGGCAAGGCGGGGCTTGCCAAAATGGCGATACATCCAAGCATTAAGCACACAAAAGCAAGTAATGGATGCATCTACAAAAAAAGAATAGCCACTTTCCTCATCTAAGTGGTGGAAATTATCTAGAAGGAAAACGATCTAAGGGTACACACTCCATCATAGATACGGTTTCTTCAAACTACTAAGCCTAGAAGGAAACCAATAAATCACCTCCAAGTTGTGTCAAGCTAGGGTACCTTTGTCCTCAATCGTTGAATGCTTTTGTCAAGAGTAGGCTCCCTATGGTTTTAGAAAGACTGTACTGTCGGATCGTGGAATTTCCCCTCTTGCCTAGACAAGAAGAAGGGTCGTCCCCTCTCCACCATGCACAAAAGTGGGTTCAGTGAAAAAAGAGATCAATGTATTATGAGTTTTTATGCGGGAGATTGCTTTTGATGTGGTTGTTATCCCCCCAATTTCTTGTGCCATTTGACATTTGAGAACAATTTCTTTTTGCCATTTCTTCATGTTTGGCATTTGATGCTTGACAATTTTCAACCTTTTGCATTTTTGAACATATTCAAAGTCACCCTAATTTGTAAGGAGGGTGCTTATATTTGAAGCACATGAGTCTATTTTTGCTCCTCTTTTCATTGATTCATTTTGCAAACTTTTTGATTTTTCATTTCAATACTTGAACTCAAATTGATAATTTTTGGCCCATTCCCTTTTTGTTAACAAAATGTGATAAATGTGGAAGATAGTTGCATGGCTTCAAAGGTCACCTTGGAATAAACGGTAGTCAAGGAGTTATCACACCACAACGTACTCTTGACTAGGCCTTAATCCATGGGTCAAAGGATACTAGCATGACACATCCTAGGACGTTTTAGAAGCATTCAAATGAGCAAAGTCTTGAGAAGAAAAAGTATCTATAAGGGCCTTATATACACTTGTCAAGTTTCCCAAATAGATGTTTTCACAATTTTTTTACTAAAATGCAACTACATGCCATGATGCAACTAACATTTATACATCCTAATGCAAATGCTTCTATCAACTAGTATGCCATATAAGCTAAATTCAACTCCTACAATCGCATTGGTTCATACCGCATCAATCAAAATAAAGCACATAGTCATTAACATAGAGAGGAAAAAGGAGATTGGTAAGATCATACTAATGCGTGTCTAATATATGATATTTTGCACCTCATTTCACACGCATTTCTGAGCTCAATTAATTAGTTTATGCTACTATTTCCCTTGTTTCGTGTATTTCTTCCTTTTCGTGTGATTTTGCAGAAATGTGAAGAATATGGCGGAAAATGGGCCGAATCCGTCCCAAAGTACTTAGCATTGCATTTGACATGGAGTAAAGACTCGGGAAGCGAACTTGGTGCGCATTTCAAGGCCTGAAAGATGTATTTACGAGATTTTTAGAAGCGGATTACCAGCTACAGCAGTCTATAGACTGACCTACATGGTCTATAGACTGTCAGAATGCTTCTCGATATTGCACCCTGCTTCAGATGGCTATATCTCGAGTTCTAGACCAGATAATCGAGTGATTCCAATTGTAGGTGAAAGCTCATCCTCTTAGCTTTCCAACGCCGAGTAGAACGCCTGATTTGACCAAGTAACGAAGAAATGGCAGCTGTTTTAAGATCGGTGTGCGCTGCAGAATTCGTCAGAATGCATTCCTGTACAGCGATTGTGGTCGATCGACTGATCCAAGTGGTCGATCGACCACCCCACGACTCTGACGCGCAAATTAAAGTTAGAATTCCGAAGCCCAATGTAATTAGGTTTTAGGAATAAGTTACGTAAGACTTTCTATATAAGGTAACCCTATGTTTCAGAATAATCATCATTCATTAGTTTAGTTTAGTTTTCGTTAATAAAATTTACTTTTCCCATTAAGCTTTGGTTCTTTCCTCTTCAGTTCCTGTTTACGGTATTCTTCTGTTTCTTTATTTAAATTCATTGCTTTAGTTCTTCCATAGTTTAGAATTGCTAGTTAGATTTCCCAAAGCCAATTTATCGTTTCATGTTAGTTAATTATTTAGTTAATTCAATTATGAATTCAATTGCTTTATTTGTTAATCTTACTGTTATTATTATCACCATTATGAGTAGCTAAACACCCTTTGCTAAGATTTAGGGGATCTATGGCGTAGATGACATTAGAATAGGTGACCCCGAATTAGGGCTTGACCGATCGACTGGCTTAGCTAGTCGATCGACTAAGCCGTGTGGTCGGTCGACTGAAGTAGTTGGTCGATCGACCAGACCGTGTTTGATTAGCGTTTGTTTGATTCGTTAAGTGTCATCTTTAACAATGAGACCGAGAGGAGACTTGTTAGATGCTTAGTTTTGACCAACCCGTAGATCGAGAGATAAGGAAGGGCATAAATTAATAAATTAAGACGACTAAATTACTGAGATCGAGAGATAATGTAATTTAGGCTTTAGGACTCACTAATCGGGGCGAGAGCTAGCATTAGTGAGACTTAAGGACTGGTAGCATAGGCCGAAAGGAGCTACTAGTTAACTTGGACCGAGAGGACTTGTTTTACCCATCCTACACGACCGTATTTCGGACTTACCTAGGATTATGTGTCATCGCAGCTATAGTGAACCGACCGTCTTAGCATTTCTTCTATCTTTGTTTACATCGTTTGCTACTATTATTTGTTTATTTAGTTTATGTCATTAGTTTTAGAATTAATTCACATCAAAACCCCCCTCATTGTTACCGTTAGACTAGAATTAAGAACAACTATTATCTCCCTACCTCCTTGCGGATCGACACTTACTACCGCTTGCTAGTTGTAGTTTAGTTTTATAAATATTATTTTTGGTACTCACTTCGACAGGTATCAAATTTTGGCGCTGTTGTCGGGGAGGCAGCGCTAGTTTTAGTTGTTTTTTATTTTAGTCTGTGTTTCGCCTCAAGGGAAGACTGAGTACCTTGAGGCAGTTCTTACCATTTCCTCTAGTGTTGTTTTGTTAGGTCCTACAGTCCTATCTACGATGATTTAAGGGTGCACCCATGTTCCATTCTCAGGAGCAGCAGGTGCCGTTTTGTGGGAGATGCGTCGGAGCGGGACACACATCTGAGGCATGCAGGCATCCTAAGGAGAAGATGTTTGCTTTTCATCAACTTCGGCTCGACAATTCGTATAATTACGCTCCTACTTCTCCGCGTCAACCATATGTGCCTCCTTATGAAGCCCCACCACCATCCACTCCGTCACAGCAAGAGTCAAATAATGAAGTTGCAGAGTTGATAAGTCTAGTGCAGCTGCTTATGGTAGAGGTACAGAAAAGTAATGCGGCAAATGAGGTCTCAATCATGGAGCTGAAATCTCAGATTGCTACATTAGACAAGAATGCAGCTGAGATACCGAGTCAATTTCACTTTCGAATCGCGTATTGAGACCGTACATGCAATGACGCCGAGGAGCGGGTCCGCTCTGATGGACCCGAGAAAGTCTGAAAAAGGGAAGAAGAAAAAGGGCGAGAAAAAGACGATCAACAGAATCACGGTCGATCGACCACATCACCTATCGATCGACCGATCAAACAAATCACATAGCTTCCGGTACTGTTGAAACCAGTCGATCGACTGACCAACATGGTCGATCGACTGAGGAAGCAGCTGATGACGAAATATTCCATCCTCCAATGCCAGACAACTTGAGGGACTTCTTGTTTCGGGGTACGACGGCTCCGAAATTATTGAGGCAAGTCCAGATATTGATGGGACCGTTCCGATTCCAAAGTATGACCCTACGACGGTCAATGGTTCATTCGTGAGACGGACTGAAGAAGGTTCGAGCTATAACAAGGATAAAGTGGTGGATTTTCAGCCTAAGTCCACCGATGCCGGTGTGAGAGACCTAGAAGAGAGGGCTAAGTTACTTTTGCAAGCCCCATATCCAGAGAGGCTGGTACCAACGAAAGATGAGGTATACTTTGAAAAATTTCAAAATGTCATTCATGGTCTTAATGTGCAGGTACCTTTTCTTGAGTTGGTAAATCAAGTTCCCGCTTACATGAAATTCATGAAACAGCTTTTAAATAAGAAGCGGAAACTTGATAGGGTCGAGTCTGTTAATTTAACTGAAGAATCTAGCTCTTATTTGACTCGCACTGCTCCACACAAGTTAGCTGACCCGGGTAGCTTTTCAGTCCCTTGTAATATTGGTACCTTCTCAATTGAGAAGGCATTATGTGACCTACGAGCCAGCATTAGTGTTATGCCTTTGAGTCTAGCTAGAAAATTGAAATTGACTAGGTTTGCAGTTACTAGCATGACAAAGATGATGGTTGATCGTTACGCGGTCCAGCCTATAGGAGTCTTAGAAGACATTCTTGTGCAAATAGGAAAGTTTTTCTTCCCTGTTGACTTCGTTGTACTGGATATACCCGAGGATGCTCATATTCCTATCATTTTGGGTAGACCATTTCTGCACACTGCTGGTGCAGCTATAGATGTTGGCTCAGGGACATTGACCTTTAAAGTAGGGAAGCATTCCATTAGTTTTTCCCAGACTTATAGGAAGAAAGATGCTATGTGTCATGTTACTTGTAATGCAATTTTTACTCGTAAGTCTTATGTTGTCATTACTGACACTCCTACTCCCTTGCCTGTACCTATTCCTGTTATGACACCTTCGCCCCAGATTGGGAGCAAATTGGAGGAAGATTCTTCTGTTTTGGCTGTTGCAAGAACCGGTTTGGGGAAGGAAGAACCGCTAATCGCTCCAGCTGTGAAGAAGCCCATTGTTCAGAGAGGCGGTTTTGGATGTCTGAGCTATGCAACTGACGAGGAGTCAGATCTTGAGTGTGAGGAGCTAGAAGATGATGGCCATACTTGGGAAGATGCTAGAGATGATCCATTGAGTATTCCAGTCGGAGTAGAGTGGAGTCCGGCACCGAGATGAGCACTGCGGAAGCTACTTCATGTAGACAGAAGCCTTGGTCGGAGATTTTCCGCAGTTTCCGTTGATTCATTTCTTAGACCCTTTTAAGACAATTTATTGCTTTTAGACTATTTATCGTTTTTCGTGTGCGCGAAACTTCGCTTAGTTTGGTTTGCTTAAGATTTTTATAAACTTTAGACTGTTACTTTGGGTTTTGCGCAATTTTGGGCGCATTATTATGTGTATTTGCAGGTTTATAGACCTTGTTAGCTCAATTTATTGAGCTAATTCAAAGAAATCAGGAAGTTACAGCTGTAATACTCCGTATTTATGAGTCTTTGGGTACTCTATCGAGTAGGCCTTACTCTGTCGAGTAAGGGTAAGTTGCGTTTTAGAAAAGTTTCTGACCTGTTGGGTACTCGATCGAGTAGCTGGGGCACTCGATCGAGTAAGGGGGGACTCGATCGAGTACCTCGGGTACTCGATCGAGTAGCCGGTTTTACGGGGAGTTTTCTCGGGTTTTGTTAATTATGCGATTAAGGTATATAAGCTTTGTCGTCATTATTCTAAATCACTTTTGCAAAACCTAAATTACTGTTTAAGAGAGAAAGCAAGCAAGTTCTTCATCCTAATCGCATAATTAGCAATCCCCGGGGTTTGGAAGGTCAGTTCTCGTCGTTGGTTATACCATTGAGTTCCTTGCGTCGAGGGTAAGATCTATGTACCCTTTTTATTGTCTTTCCTTTGATTTGGTTAAACCCTAATTTAGAGATTTGGGGGTTTATGTGTAGTATGTGATTTGGTAGCCTTTATATGTTGTATGATATAGGAGGAGGGTTCATAGAGGAAGCTTTTTGATTCAGCAGTAGAGACCGTCTGATTGTGTGCTTACCAGGTAGGATTTCATACTCAGTATTAGTCCCATAATGGGATATTGGTTGATGTGTTGTGGTTGATTGAATAATATAGTAATTGTATTGTGACGGTTGTGATTGTGATTGTGATTGTGATTGCTGTCTGTGGTTCTCAAGGCGTGTCCTCGGCTGAGTGGGGTCACTTGCGGAAGTGGCTTCACGCCCTAGTTTCGCCTTCTGTGGAACCTGCCACAGAAGGGATGTGCACATTAATGGACAGGGTTATCGCTCACTATGTGGAGCGGGGATTTGGTGGGTACGGCTACGGTCCCCCACTGGCAGGGCTGGTCCAGTGGACGGTCAGTGATTGAGATGATTGGAATTGGTTGTGTGTGTGTGACAGTTAAGCTGTCTGTTTATCTTGTTGTTGATATATATATTTTAATTGTGTGATTAGTACTGACCCCGTTTAAATGTTTTAAAAACTGTGGTGATCCATTCGGGGGTGGTGAGCAGTTGCTTGGCAGGTATATCTTGGATATGCGTGGGATCTAGCTGGGGATGGAGTCATCACATATCAGAGTCTTTAGTCTTCCGTTGTGTTTGTTAGGACAGTTCCTTTCAGTTGGTTTATAGTTTGAGAGAAGTTGTATTTTGCTTACAGTGGGTTTTGTTATGTAATCACTTAACTTGTTTAATAAAGTATGTTTCTTCATTGTCTTATGATTATCATGCCTCGGGTAACCGAGATGGTGGCATCCTTATACCTGAGTGGTCCTGGTAAGGCACTTGGAATATGGGGTGTTACAAATGGTATCAGAGCGACGATCCTGAAACCTGTAACCAATAAATCCAATGAATATAGGGAGTCAATTAAAATGAACCCGGGGTAAAGGTTGTAGGAGCTAATGCAAAGACTTGGGAGACGTCCTAAAGTCGCGAATTCGCCCTACAATTTTGAACCGGTCACCTTGGGATATGAGTCGGGATCGCTATGTGTTTACCTTGTGTATTGTGTATCTATATAGTAATGTGTGGTATGAACCAGTGGATGTATGATTGTGGAGAATGGGGAATGTGTAGATAAAGATGGTGACGATGTGATTTTGTATATGGTTTGTTGAAAGCATGTTGCATTATAGTTGGTTTACATGTTGGTTGAAATCGTTGGAAAAGTATATGATAATGATGAATGATATGGTAGAAAAAGAAAGCAGTTCGTATGTGATGATGTGTGATGAATAATGATGTTGCAGGACGAATGATTTATAATGAGGCAATCCTAATAACATGTGGTTAGGGGGTGTGATAAGATTTGTTTTCGTAGTTTTGTTTGCGTAAAGCTATATATTAAGTTCGTATAATTGTCTACTATCGTATCATATGCGCTTGTTAGATGAAGTATGTGATTGAACTAGATGAATTGATTGGAAAAGATGAAGTGGCAATTTCGTAAGGATATGAATTTCTTGATTATGGAAGTGTTTATGTGATGAAGTGGATTTGTAATGTTGTTGTATTAGCAACATGGAAATAGGATTTGTAGGGTATGGGTGTGGTTTGTGTTATGAAAAGTTATGAAAATTTAAAACATGCGGGTAATACATGATTGAAAGTTGAATGTTATATGAGCATGATAGATGGTAATGTTTGGCTTTTGGTAAGTAGTAACATGAAGAATAGAGGTTCAATGATATGTGTTTTGTATAACGAATTGGATGAAAAGCATGATGGTTGTTTATAACGTGGCACTTGATAACACAAAGTAGATTATTTTGTTGATTGTATGAGGAGTCGCGCAGATTTGAATGCGTAGTTGTAATCATAATGTTGAAATAATAATGAATGCATAGTACGTTGGGGTATGTGAGATAACATGCGGGTAGTATTCACGAGTCTGCATGACTCGATCGAGTGGGTTTGATTCGATCGAGTGGGTATTTGTCGTTATTTTGACCAGAATCGTGTTTTTGGTCACTTGATCGAGTACCTCGGGCACTCGATCGAGTAGGGGGTCACTCGATCGAGTAGCCGGGCTACTACTCGGTCGAGTAAGTCGAGATCGAAGGTATGTTTGGGTTAAGAGTGGGGCACTCGATCGAGCATGTTGGGCACTCGATCGAGTAGCCTCAACTCGATCGAGTAGGTTCTGGTACTCGATCGAGTGGGGTCTGTGTAGGTCAAATGCGTGTTTCGGGTCATATGTTTATCTTTTGACATTCGTTGCATATTATGTTTAATTCAAAGGTGTTGTATTACTTCTTTATGCATTGTTTTACGTATGTGTTGGTCCTGAAGCGTAAGTTACCCAATCTTATGATGTAAAGAGTGGCACTTATGATGAGTATGAGTTCGGTGGGGGAGGACATGAGTTATATGTGATTATGATAGATGGTCGAAAAAGAAAAGGAAGATTGGTATAGTTTATTGAGGCATGGCGCACGTTTTGCGAGACGGGATGAGTGATATGATTGTGTGTTGAGTAATGTAAAAGTAAGTGAATATGGGCAAGGGATGATGTGAGTATAATGAACGTGAGAATAAAAAGATTGAAAGTAAGGATGTGGATAGTGGCAGCTTGAGATGTGTAAAGAATTATGGAGGGAAATGGTTAGGAGTCGTGTGGGTTATGGATATATGTAGTGAAAGTTCGTTTAAAGGGGTTGAGAAGAGTAATATATAGTGAACTTTGTGGAGACATGTCGCGAGGTGTATTCGTAGACAGTAAGTGAGTTTGGGAGATTTGGTTTATTAAAAGATGAAACTACTGTGTGATTTCCTTGGGTAATTAACGGTATTAAATGAATTCTGATTTCTAGCGATGTAAAAAGGAAGATGCAATTGTTTGAACATTAAACGTTGGTTCTATGGATAGAGTAGTGGCAAGTGTGAGTGATAGCATAATAAGAGAAGATCCATGGTAAGAAAGAGTGAGATGATGTCGGTAGAAAATAATGGAATTTGAGTTTTGGAGCAACGAAGGGGTAACTGGATTTCTAAAGAGTTAGCTAGAAGGAATAAGGAGTTGAACTATTAATTGGTATTATTGAGTGTAAAGAGAAAAGAAGGATAAAAGTAAGCTGAGGAAAATGTTCACCGGAGTTATGTGATATAAAGGTAAGGAATCATCGAAATGTGTGATAGTATCACGAGGATGTTAGCTAAAGGTTATATAGGAGTTTCAGGACAACATGATTGATAATGAGTTTCGAGGAATTAAGGGAGTAAGAAGTTGGTGGAGTATTGGCACGATACGAAATATTTGGTGGAGAGTTGGATGACAATACAAATAAGATAGTATTGGGAATAATGTCGAGGTAATTTTCTGGATGGGTTTGATGTTCGTTATTTGGAATGTTAACCAAAAATAGGAGAAAAACCATGTTATTTTGATATGAGTGTAAGAGGTTTGATATACGAGCAGTGGTGGCATTGTGGTGTTATCACTAGTGGTTAAGAGTGATGGTATATTAGAAAGGTAGCAATTCTAAAGAGGTTGATTTGGTAGGAACCTGATTGTTGTGTATGATTGTGACAGGGTATAAGATGTGGTTAGATGAGGCGGATGCTATTAGTTGAATAGTAAAGGTATGGTTATATTTGGCAGGAAGTGATGGTTGTGAGAATGGGGGAATATGTTATGAGGGGCATATGAGTTAAACTCGGGCGACAGGTAACCTTTATCGAGTGGTAACTTACGTGGTCAGGATTGACTAGTTGGTTGTGATTACGGGTCTATGATATGTATAAATGTTTGTGTGAGGTTCTGACCTCACAAGAAGTGGTATGGTGTGATAATTATAAAGTTGTTTTATGAATGTTCTGTAATATATATGTTGGACACGGTAATTTAATTGAATGATATCCAAAAAGGTAATAATTTGATTGATTTGACATGGCTAGTTATAATTTTATGTGTATTGATAACACATGTGTATTCCGTGAAATGTAGAGATGATGTTCATGAGATGCTTATTTGTTTATCCATATAATATGTTGCGTGGTGATTTAATAAAGTGGATTTGAGTAAGTTTTTCTTGTCTGAGAAGTTATGCTCAGTCAGTATTTATGGGAATTGTATGCAATTGTGATGTCTATCGGTGTGGTTGTGGTGCCTCGGGTGGTGATCTGGGCACGGTACATAGTGCTGTGATGCGGGTATTTTCGCACTACGGTGTGGCTGTTGGTGGCGGTGTTGTGATGCCGTCACCGGTTGTGGTGGAGTAGGCGGGATGATTATGATTCGAGTTTCGAAAGTACATACCAGTTATACATAGATTGTTGTTTTGTTTGATGTTGCTCCCTGCGAGTTTCAGCTTGTGCAGATAGACAGTTGTCTTGTTTATTGATGTTTTCTTTACCAGGCTAAGTTGGGAATGAGGTAGAGTATGATATGAAATAGAGTTGTATATGTTTTCGTTGTTGTCATGGTATAGTGATATTCTGTTGATGGGACACGGTTGTGAGAGGTTGTTACAGAAATTTTGATCTTGTTTTCAGATGAGACATCGGTAGACATGGTAATGGAAAATTATTCGTGGAACATGTGTGGTAATGATCTGAAAGCGGCAGGTAGTTCATAATCTTTTGTTGAGACAGTGAGTGCAGGGTGTTGGGGGAATTAGTGTCATGTTAAGTTGTGTATGAGTTTTGCGGTAATGAAAGAAAGAACTTGAGGATCTAGTGTGCGTGTACGTAACGAGTGCGGATCGTGAGTTATGCTTCCGGGAGATAAGTGCCTTACATAGAGAGGTATGTTGTTTGGCAGTAATAATGAAGAGTGGGTATGGTGATTTGCTACGAGTTTATGGTATAGTTTAGGTGCTATGCCGAATGAGTTGAGGAATGAGAAATGTTTATGTATGGGAGCCTTGGATATAAGAATGGTGAGTGTTTGGTTTATAGATGGTTATCTTTGACATGTGGTGGTACAGAGTGTAATGAGATATAAATATGGTTTGGTATTAGTGAGTTACGAGGACGTAACATTTGTCTTAAGAGGAGTAGGATGCGATAAAACAGATTTTGATGGTTGTACATATGGTAATATATATTCGGAAGTTGAGTCTTGATGTAGAATAAAAGATCGATTCGTGTTGTGGGTGATTTTATTAAAGGTCATGACCGTGCTTGTAGTAGCGTGATGTTTAGGAGTGTGAGAATATTTCACTAGTGTTGACAGTTGGATGATGAGGTTACGAGTGTGAGTAAACTTCGAGGACGAAGTTCCTTTTAAGGGTGGTAGAATGTAACATTCCGTTTGATGTCTATGAGTGTCTTGGTATTGGATTTGATAGTTGATGATATTATGGAGCTAGCAGCATTAGAGGATGGTAGTTGGTTATGTATGGAGTTGGTGTCGTGAGAGATATATATATGGTAGATACGATATAGTGAGTCATGTTGTGGAAGTAAACATAGTTGGTGGAGTGGGTGTTAAGAGTTCATGTTCTATGTTCGGTCGAGTTCTTGAGTCCTTAGCTAAGTTGTTGTGTCTTGGTCGAGTCAGTATGGTTGTTTTTATGTATGGGTTGAACTTCGGGGACGAAGTTCTTTTTAAGGAGGGAAGACTGTAATACTCCGTATTTATGAGTCTTTGGGTACTCTATCGAGTAGGCCTTACTCTGTCGAGTAAGGGGAAGTTGCGTCTTAGAAAAGTTTTTGACCTGTTGGGTACTCGATCGAGTAGCTGGGGCACTCGATCGAGTAAGGGGGTACTCGATCGAGTACCTCGGGTACTCGATCGAGTAGCCGGTTTTACGGGGAGTTTTCTCGGGTTTTGTTAATTATGCGAGTAAGGTATATAAGCTTTGTCGTCATTATTCTAAATCACTTTTGCAAAACCTAAATTACTGTTTAAGAGAGAAAGCAAGCAAGTTCTTCATCCTAATCGCATAATTAGCAATCCCCGGGGTTTGGAAGGTCAGTTCTCGTCGTTGGTTATACCGTTGAGTTCCTTGCGTCGAGGGTAAGATCTATGTACCCTTTTTATTGTCTTTCCTTTGATTTGGTTAAACCCTAATTTAGAGATTTGGGGGTTTATGTGTAGTATGTGATTTGGTAGCCTTTATATGTTGTATGATAGGAGGAGGGTTCATAGAGAAAGCTTTTGATTCAAAGAAGAGAGACCGTCGATTGTGTGCTTACCAGGTAGGATTTCCTACTCAGTATTAGTCCCATAATGGGATATTGGTTGATGTGTTGTGGTTGATTGAATAATATAGTAATTGTATTGTGACGGTTGTGATTGTGATTGTGATTGCTGTCTGTGGTTCTCGAGGCGTGTCCTCGGCTGAGTGGGGTCACTTGCGGGAGTGGCTTCACGCCCTAGTTTCGCCTTCTGTGGAACCCGCCACAGAAGGGATGTGCACATTAATGGACAGGGTTATCGCTCACTATGTGGAGCGGGGATTTGGTGGGTGCAGTGCGGTCCCCCACTGGGCAGGGTGGGTCCAAAGGGACGGTCGATGATTGAGATGATTGGAATTGGTTGTGTGTGTGTGACAGTTAAGTCATCTCTTTTATCTTGTTGTTGATATATATATTTTAATTGTGTGATTAGTATCTTGACCCCATTTAAATGTTTTAAAAACGTGGTGATCCATTAGGGGTGGTGAGCGATTGCTTGGCGGTATATCTTGGATATGCGTGGGATCTAGTTTGGGATGGAGTCATCACATATCGAGTCTTTAGTCTTCCATTTGTGTTTGTTAGGACAGTTCCTTTCGGTATTGGTTTATAGTTTGAGAGCGATTGTATTTTGCTTACAGTGGGTTTTGTTATGTAATCACTTAACTTGTTTAATAAAGTATGTTTCTTCATTGTCTTATGGTTATCATGCCTCGGATAACCGAGATGGTGGCATTCTTATACCTGAGTGGTCCTGGTAAGGCACTTGGAATATGGGGTGTTACAACAGCAGCTATTTCAGTCGATCGACTGGCCATCTTAGTCGATCGACTGAATGCTACGATTCCGGAGCTTGTTTCCGTCATCTTGGTCGATCGACCGGTAAGGTGGTCGATCGACCGTCCGTCCATCTTGTATCTGTTTTCGATCATTCCCCTGTTGCGTTTGGTCGATTTGCGGAGTTGAGGGAGTCTTTTCTCCATTTTATTCTCCGATTTATTTCTGTTTTCTTCCATTTCCTTATTGTGCACATAATTTTGCGTTTCATAAATTGTTTTTTCGGAAATTATGCGTGGCACTTTTGTTTGTCTTTTCAATTTTGTTGGTAGCATTGGCACTCTTTGAAACCTCCTAGCTCACGCTAGTTTGGGGAGGTTTCCTTTTTGCTGCGCTTAAAGTCTTGTGAGTTTTCGAGTCCTTCTTCTATGTCAATTTCAGTTATAATTCCGCAACTCCCATTTCCTTTGCTTATTTTCTTACATGATTTTGCACAATGGGGACATTGTGTGATTTGGTTTGGGGAAGGGTTTTGCGTTGCATTCACATGTTCCATTGCATTTCTGTTTCACGTCTATTGCATTTCAGTTTGCATTTGTTATTTCATTTCATATATATATATATCAAAATTCAAAAAAAAAATTGATTGAAAAATTTCAAAAGTTTCAAAAAATGCATGTTTATTTTAGCATATAGGTCGAGTCGGAACGGTAGTAGTTCAATGATGACATTGCATTTTCAGCTGTTTTATGCCTAAGCCTTTCTAATTGACATGTTATTAGTAGAATCATATATGCATAGTCTACGAGTTTTCGTTAAATTTCTTGCTGAATCTTGAGACTTGACTTAGATTTTTGGCAAACTACATTATATTCTGAGATTTAGAGCTTATAACTGGTGACATTTATGACCAGTTTATTTAGGATGTGAGTAGTTACTCCTTATAAGACATGTTACATCAATATGCATAAATATGAACTTAATCTGCTTAATACACATATGCATTCGGTTTGTGGTTTGTTGACACATGTGGTAGAGGTCCCCTTTTTCTCATTTTACCCATAAGCCTCACATAGCCAAATTTGCCTTTTCGTCCCATAAGCTACATACCATTATTTAGCCTACCCTATCCAACCTAGTATTGGTAGTTGTGGGAATGTGTTTTTTGCATCTTGGTTATATTGCTCTGTATGAGAAGGTTGGTGGAATGTTGAAAGGAGGAAGAGAAAATAGAATTGAAAAAAAAAAGAAAAAAAGAAAAAAATGAAAAGATGGAAGAAAACAAAAGAAAAAAAATCAAAATCGCATAATTCCAAGTCTTTATCAAATGGCGATTTTTGCTCCCATGCTTTATTATTATCATTTGGGGAGTTGACTTTTTGTGGAGATTGTGAGATTAGTGCTACTCATTAGCACCGTTTTGTATTGATTTATCTGGAGCAAGAAGTTGGATGTTGTTATACTTTGGACATGTAGTTACTAGCTTGGCTTTAACTCCTCTTATCCAAATTCATTTTTGCCCTTCCTACCCATACCTCACATATCCATATTTACCTCGGCATGTGTCATAGTCATCTGTTGGTTGGAATGCATATGTACGGTTGTAGAGATTATTTTCATGTTAGATTGCAGGCATGTTCTTATAGGTCGTAGTTAGGCGAGTGTCGTTACAAAATTACTTCTTTCTATCTCTACATATATTCACCTGTGCTTATTTGAGTGATTTGAGCGACCCGTGAGAGTCCATAATGATAAGTCTCTATAGTTGACGGTTCAACAGTTTTTAACGACTCCATATCTCGTTTGCATGATTCACAATGCTAATTGATTGTTCGTTGTGCATTAAATTGGTTTAGGCTTTACTTGTTGCATTTCGCTCTGAGATTGAACTCGTTCCATTAGGTTTTAGGATCGAGTCTAGTTCTTGCTTGGGGACAAGCAAGGGTTTGGTTTGGGGAAGTTTGATGCGTGTCTAATATATGATATTTTGCACCTCATTTCACACGCATTTCAGAGCTCAATTAAGTAGTTTATGCTACTATTTCCCTTGTTTCGTGTATTTCTTCCTTTTCGTGTGATTTTGCAGAAATGTGAAGAATTTGGCGGAAAATGGGCCGAATCCGTCCCAAAGTACTTAGCATTGCATTTGACATGGAGTAAAGACTCGGGAAGCGAACTTGGTGTGCATTTCAAGGCCTGAAAGATGTATTTACGAGAGTTTTAGAAGCGGATTACCAGCTACAGCAGTCTATAGACTGACCTACATGGTCTATAGACTGTCAGAATGCTTCTCGATATTGCACCTTGCTTCAGATGGCTATATCTCGAGTTCTAAACCTGATAATCGAGTGATTCCAATTGGAGGTGAAAGCTTATCCTCTTAGCTTTCCAACGCCGCGTAGAACGCCTGATTTGACGAAGTAACGAAGAAATAGCTGCTGTTTTAAGATCGGTGCGCGCTGCAGAATTCGTCATAATGCATTCCTGTACAGCACTTATGGTCGATCGACTGATCCAAGTGGTCGATCGACCACCCCACGACTCTGACGCGCAAATTAAAGTTAGAATTCCGAAGCCCAATGTAATTAGGTTTTAGGAATAAGTTACGTAAGACTTTCTATATAACGTAACCCTATGTTTAAGAATAATCATCATTCATTAGTTTAGTTTAGTTTTCGTCAATAAAATTTACTTTTCGCATTAAGCTTTGGTTCTTTCCTCTTCAGTTCCTGTTTACGGTATTCTTCTGTTTCTTTATTTAAATTCATTGCTTTAGTTCTTCCATAGTTTAGAATTGCTAGTTAGATTTCCCAAAGCCAATTTATCATTTCATGTTAGTTAATTATTTAGTTAATTCAATTATGAATTCAATTGCTTTATTTGTTAATCTTACTGTTATTATTATCACCATTATGAGTAGCTAAACACCCTTTGCTAAGATGTAGGGGATCTATGGCGTAGATGGCATTAGAATAGGTGACCCCGAATTAGGGCTTGATCGATCGACTGGCTTAGCTAGTCGATCGACTAAGCCGTGTGGTCGGTCGACTGAAGTAGTTGGTCGATCGACCAGACCGTGTTTGATTAGCGTTTGTTTGATTCGTTAAGTGCAATCTTTAACAATGAGACCGAGAGGAGACTTGTTAGATGCTTAGTTTTGACCAACCCGTAGATCGAGAGATAGGGAAGGGCATAAATTAATGAATTAAGACGACTAAATTACTGAGATCGAGAGATAATGTAATTTAGGCTTTAGGAATCACTAATCGGGGCGAGAGCTAGCATTAGTGAGACTTAGGGACTGGTAGCATAGGCCGAAAGGAGCTACTAGTTAACTTGGACCGAGAGGACTTGTTTTACCCATCCTACACGACCGTATTTCGGACTTACCTAGGATTATGTGCCATCGCAGCTATAGTGAACCGACCGTCTTAGCATTTCTTCTATCTTTGTTTACATCGTTTGCTACTATTATTTGTTTATTTAGTTTATGTCATTAGTTTTAGAATTAATTTACATCAAAACTCCCCTCATTGTTACCGTTAGACTAGAATTAAGAACAACTATTATCTCCCTACCTCCCTGCGGATCGACCCTTACTACCGCTTGCTAGTTGTAGTTTGGTTTTATAAATATTATTTTTGGTACTCACTTCGATAGGTATCACATATCATGCGGTCTTTATAATCCTCATGCCGCGGATGTGGCGTAGTCGACCAATATGATAGGAGGATAAACAAACAAACAAACAAGTATATACACAATATAAAATTCTACACTACAAAGGAAATGAACATGTTTTTTGTTTTTTTTTTTTTTTCGATTTTTCATTTTTTTATGGTTTTTGTTTTTTTCAAATAAAAGAGCATGTTTTTGTATTTTTTTCAAAAAATTTCAATTCTTATAAATTTTTATTTAAAAGTAAAGTTAGAATTTCTCATCCCCACACTAGTATGAGCATTATCCTCAATGGCCAATGCAATATGAAGTTATGCAAGCTAAATGAGAATGCTTGATTTCTACACTAATATGCAAGCTATAATGACATATATACAAATGATGCAATTTATTCTACTCTATATGATGCATGATTTTATTGGTTGGAGAACTAATTTAGATTAACTCACAATCCTTGTGCTTGAACTTCCCTAAACCAAGTAAGACACTATTTCTAGTGTAAAAGTAGGGAAGTTCATGCACAAGTATGCAATGCATGGAACTAATTGTCATTTTGGATATTCAAAAGTGGGAACAAAATGAGACACCTCAATGGAACCGGGGCGGGAGTCCTTTGAGTGTTGCTAGGACTCAAAACCAATGATCAAGATTAAAAATTTGAAAACAAGAGATATAAACAAAGCTAGAGGAGGTGTAGGAAACTCACAATGGAATCCTCCATAAAGCTTGTCAATCCTCAATTGTCGCTCATTGCGACATTGTGACACCCCTAGTCGAGGCATTGGAAATAAATAGTAAAATGCAGCGGAAAACATGGGATTTTTAAGACTTTTTGAGGCTTCTATTGAAGTCCAACGCGAGGTATCACCAACAACGATAAATAAGTGCAGTAAGTTAAATTTAGGTTTACAACACAAGTCTATTTATTGGGGAAAAGATATCCCACGAATGAACACGAGTTTAAAGTAGGTGAGTCTAGCAAAATCATAAATAGGGTCCAAGGGTAAATGATCTTGCTAGCCCACAAGTATTCCCCATAACATCTGCATATCGAACCTGTCATTCATGTAAACATGAATGTCACAGTCAGTGGGGAGTAACTCAGGGTTCTCGCAGCCACAATATGTCAAAATAAAAGTAATTAAGAATTTAATTAAACAAAAAAGCACAAAGATAAATACTTACGGTAACAAGAAAACCATGATTACTAGGCATAGTGAAATAAGAATAATTATGCACATATGAGAGAAGAATAATTAGGTCATCCGGTCACATATTGACTCGACTCAAAGTGTAAGACAAATACAAAGTATAGACGGACAAGACAAACAACCTAGACTCCAACCTCCTGGTAGGACGATGATAATAATACGGTCCTAGTTTAAGCCTGGATCCAGACTCTCGGGATGGACGTCACCCGATTCGACATGCGGTGACCTATCCGCATCCAAGACTCGAAACATAGCACACAGACCGTAACCAAAGGTCGAGTAACCCCAAATCGGAAACATGGCATACATACCGTAACCAAAGGTCCGATGAGGCGGAAAAATATCCTAATCCGGAAACATGGCACACATACCGTAACCAAAGGTCTGAAAGAGGAAATAAGGAGAGTCAAGTCATCACACAATGTAAAACGTCACACTTCGGTCACAAATAAGAGCAACAATGATTGTACAAACAAAACGTAAACAATTCATGTGAGGCACATACAATTATATGAGTATAAGAAACATCGGGGGCTCCCATGATAAAAAAAAGTGTCAACACACCATACACAAGCATTAGAACCAAGGTTAAGATGCATACCCAACAAGAAACATAAAACCCAATCTATAACAACAAGTTTAGTACTCGACTACAACAAGGGTCAACTTCAAACGGTTATAACTTGAGTTCTAAACATGATAATGAGGTGAAACCAGTTGGAGGTAAGTATCATCTTATGGTTGAAAAGGTAGGTCATAAACCTCAAACAAATAAGGAACAAAGGATTTATGGCCATTTTACGAAGACTGGTTGATACCGTCGTTTAGTACCAAAATTAAATTTATAATTCCAAACTAAAACTATAGCTAGTGATAGTAAGGGTCGAACCACAGAGAGACAATGTTGATTTTGTTTGCTATTTTTCAGTCTATAAAAGTAACAATTAATTGGGGGGTTTTGAATTTGGTTGATTAATTGGCTAATTGCTAAAATGAATATTCTCAACAGGATAAAGAAAAGACTGGAAACTTCGGTTCACCATGGCAAATATCAGGTCAGTAAGGTAGCAGAGGTCTTATAATACGGTCTCAGGGAAAATAAGCTAGCCTTTCGATCAAAGCTCAAATAACCTCACGGTCTATTAATTCCCTAGAATTTATCAAAGCTTTCGCTCAAGAGAAATTCCAAATATAACGATAATTCAAATTACCAATCTTTCAATCTAGTAAAGAAATTTATCAAAAGATAACAAGACCAATACGGAAGAACTCATACTACACAACAATCCTAATTTAATACCATGGCTCACCTCATTCCCAATCAAAGAAATTACCTACGCATAATTATAACTATACTAACTTCGAAATTAATAGTAAAGAACAAATTTGACATAATTGAATCAAACTAAAACAAAAGGAAAGAACTCAATTGCTGAAATTAAATTGATGAAAACAAGAATTAAAATAACAAGGATATAAGGAAGAGAAAGAATTGCATAAAAAGCTTACTAATTGAATTCAAGAACAAAGTATTGAAATCGAAGGTTTCCGTCTCCAAGCTAGATCTAAAACTGAGTTTTTCCAGAATGAAAAGCATAACCTAAAAAGTTGCTGCGTTCTACTGATAAAAAGATACCGAAAGTTAATTACAAGTTGGGCTTTTAAAAGTCTAACACGAAGAAAAACGTATCAGCTCGAAAACTGGTCGATCGACCGGTCAGCGTGGTCGATCGACTGGTTAATGCAGAACAGCAGCGTCTGATAAACTTCAGTGGTCGATCGACTGAACAACATAGTCGATCGACTGGTGGTACTGTGTAGAAACACTTCTTTTCTTCAAAAAACAGCTCCTCACTCCAATGCACGCATCCCGAGGTGAGTGAGTACGAACCTCCTTCTTCCAAGCCTCCTCGAAACTACCTCCGGAGGACGATTTAGGCTCGATTTAGCTTACTTCCACTCATTCCTACAATAAATCATAGAAAATGCAAAGTAAACCGTTTCGGGAGAAATAGTAGCCTTAAGCTAACAATTATGCATGGAAATACGTGCCAAAACCACAGATAAAGTGTATAGAATATGCACGTATCAAATCTCCCCAAACCAAACCTTGCTTGTCCCCAAGCAAGCACTATGACCCGTATAAACACTAAATGGAAAGGAGTACATTTCAGAGCTAACTACAAGCCAATGCGAAACCGTTTAATGCACAAAGTCAACTACTGCAAAGCTTAAATTAAGTGAACAAATTTATGCATATCATAGAATTAAATCGGGCGTTCGACCTTGCAAGACTCATACATTTGGACTCTCCCGGGCCACTCTTCTCCCAGCAAAGCAAATGGTAAGATTATATGTAAAAGAGAGGGAAGAAAAATACAGTCTCTCACCTAGACTGCGACCGACAAAACATGTATGCTTGACTAGCATGAATAATGATTCTAGCTACCGTACATACGCATAACCACCGTCAAGGACTATCACATGCCGAACTATTGCAAGATTTGGATATGTGAGGCTAAGTGGGAAAGAAGGGGCAGAACAATTATGGAAAAGTGAAGGTAAGAGCCAAGCTAGTACCTAACGAACCATTAGAAACCGTATCCCGTTCTTCCAACTCAACACAAAAACCATACCTTTAGTGACTAGGCAACACAAAATCCCAAACAAACGCCTCCAATTCATGAGGTAAGCGCATGAGGCGTGTTCTTATTTCAACCAAGACCTTATTATTTTCAAAACTCTCTTTTTTTTTTCTTTTTCTGCCTGTTTCTTTTTCTTTTCTTTCATTTTCATTTTCATTTTTTTTTTCAACCTCTGAATTGGTGGTCGATCGACCAGTGATGGCAGTCGATCGACCACCCTTACACAACCAGAGCCGTCTGCCCAGGTAAGTCCTTCTTTTTTTTTTCCATTTCTTCTAAATTTCTTTCTTTCATTTCAAAAAGACATAGCCCCTTCACTTCTCATCAATACTCACTCCATCAGTACAAACGAACCAAAACTGCTTCTAATCCGACAAAAAATTCCTCTACTACTTCCTAGCTCGGCACAATGGTAGGCTAAGTATGGGATGTAGTTGAGGGCAACTGGCAGTTATGGCTTATAGTGGAGTTAATGGGGTAAAACGAGAAAGAGGGAGGATGCAATAGTTCTCAAAACATGCAATACCGACCACAACCCAATGCGTATAGGCAATAAGAAATCAAAACTCATACACGTGCAAAACATGAAAAGAAGGGAGTACTACTCTCAATCCTAAATTAACCGGTCATGAATGTCACCAGTTATGGGCTCTATGTCTCAGAAAGTATAAGTAGTTTGCCAAAAGTAATGAGTCAAGTCTAGTTACCCGAAATGAATTCCATGACAAAATTTGAGAAATCACTTTTAATTCTTGCTAAACAGTTGTGAAAAGGCAAGGAATGACATATTTGACTAATAGTGCAAAATCATCATTAATAACTCCAATCCGACTCAACTATATGCAAAAGTAAACGTGATGTTTTTGGTTTTTTTATGAATTTATTCAATTTTTTCTTTGATTTTTTTTTTTTGAATGAATGAAAACAAAAACACAAATGCAAACAGAAATGCACTAAACATGTGACTGAAATGCAATAAAAGGAAACAAAACAAAAGGCATATGCAAATACCCTCCCCAAACCAAAACGCACAATGCCCTCATTGTGCTCATCAGCAAATCACCAGCAGAAAAATGGGAGAATAAAAGCATAATAAAATAAAAGGAAGCTAATAGAGAAAGGAAGCAACTCACAAAATACCACCTCCCCAAACCAGCCAAAAACGGGGAGGTCACCAGCATCTAATCTCTACCATCATACTCCTCGCCACTAGACTCTCCGGACCCCGAGTCATCCTCCTCTCCCGCCTCAGCAGCAGCGGCAGTGGCTCTCCTGGAAGTGGAGGGACCAGTAGTAGTAGTAGGAGGAGGTCTCCTGGCAGGCTGAGAGTAACCACCCACAGGGGGAACAAAGTAAGAAGGGCGAGTCCAGTCACCCTATGGAAGCATCCCCCCCCGAGCTAGCTCCTCGTAAACCGGGTACAGGGCTAGGGCCGTGTCCAACCTGTGCTGGTTGAAACTCCTGCACAAGTCACCCAAAACACGTGACATTGCCCTCTGGTCCATGACCGGAGGGACAACCAAAGGAGTAGGTGGTCGAAAAGTGGATGTACCAGCAGTAGGAGCAGTAGTGGAGGTAGAGGGTGCCTGTCCAGTGGAGGCACGAGCTCTCCTCGAAGTGCTAGCAGTAGCAGTGGCCACCCTCAAAGGAAGCCTGTAACTAGGCAGGGGTGGCCGAACTGCCCCCTCAACAGTGGTAAGGGGCAGGACATGAGGGTAGCCAGTGACAGGAATGCGGTCACAGATGAAAGAATCAATCTTCCACCGCATCTGTCTATCGACCCAATGGACAGTCCTCGCGTAGTGAGGTCCATGAAACGTAGGTCCGGGTCGATGGGGTCCTCCGGTCGAGGGAAAAGTAAAACAAGGCGGTTGGCGATACGTGTCACCAACCCGCCACAAGCAATGGTGGTCAAGGTGCACTCACTGACAGTCTGAAAGTGAGCGGCAGTCAAGTAGGCAATGTTATATATACGGGCTGTCCGACTGTCAACGTTCAGATAGCCCGCCAAGATCGAAAGCTCAATATTATTCACATTATTAGACTCTTTACGGCCAAAAATGGTATTACCCATTAGCCGTAGAAAATAACGAAGAGGGGGCAAGTGGACGGAAGTGCCCGTCCTCCTCGACCCGTAAAGGTCACCGATACAAGAGCACATGACTCGATGAGTATCAGAGGTGTCCGAGGTTCTGCCCTCGAAATAAAGACCCAGAAAACCAGCAAAATCAGCCAATATCAGAGAGTAATTGACATTGAAAAGTCGAAAGAAAATGCAGGGTTTGGTCTGATCAGCCTCGAAAGCTTTCGAGTCAAAAGCATAAGACGAAAAGAATTCAAGGGTCAAAACATAATACGTGAACTCAGCCATGTCCACTAAACCTGTCATACCCGTCCCATTTAGCAGGGACACAACCGACTCATAACAGCCTAATTTCTCCAAAGTATCTTTATGGAGAAATCGGGTAGCTGTAACCTTCATCTTCGAAACAAAAAGAGAAAATTTAGCACGTTGCGTAGAAGTAGCAAAGATAACCTGCGGATAGTCAGGTAGACTATCCGTGGTAGCTTCTATCGCGATGGCGGTCCTCGTGGCCGCTTAGCGTACCCCTTGGCTTGATTGTCCCTCGTACATGTGCTCCTTTCCTTTTGTCATTGTTATTACATGTAATTGACGTATTAGCAACGAGAAACCCCCTAGCAATGTCAATTTCTGGAAACCCGAATCAAAATCAAAACTGGAAAGCAAATTAGGGTTTCGAAAAAATTGGGGGAAACGGCTTTAAACACATCCCAGCTGCTTATTTGCTTTGAAAATCAAGGGGGAAAGGTTAGATTAAGCAATTAAAGTATAAAGAAGGCAAGAAATCAGTCCCAAAAATCGATTTCCCCAAACCGATTTTTTCATCTCAAATGCATATAACTCGAAAATTTCGCATAGAAACCACAATAAATTCGAAAATAGAGCATGGGAATGAGATTAGAGACATACCTTGAAGATTTCCTTGAAGATTAAAGCAAGAAAGGAAGAGATTAAGACGGAATTTGCAGAGAAATCGCGAAAAAGGGAGAGAAATAGGGTTTGCTTGTGATTTTCTGATTTTGGGAAAGTGAAAGAATAAAAGAATAAAGGATGAAGACTTCCCTTATTAGCTGTATTCTGAACCCGCGAACTGGTCGATCGACTAGTTGACGTGGTCGATCGACCACTCCCCTATACACAGTAGCCTCTGTTCCTCCTCTGCAGTCGATCGACTGACTCACTTAGTCGATCGACTGCTATCGCTGGCAATTAGACTTTAATTCGTCAAAAATTCATTTTGCCATCATAACTTCCTGTCTTTCTCTCGCAAATATCCAGTAAACCATCTACGCACTTTGCATAAAATCAATCCCTGCACAAATAATCAAAGGCGCGCAAGTTTTCCAAACCAAGAAATTGCAAATTAAAAGAAATTAAAGAAAACAAAAACAAAAAACTTAAAATTCAAATTGAATGAAATAACAAAATAAAATTCCTAAATTACAAAAAATTACAACCTGGGTTGCCTCCCAGTTAGCGCTGGTTTAAGAGGTCCCACACGACCTTTTTACCTCACTTTGCATCATCTGATAACGGGTCGAAATACAAAACCTCGTGTTGGAATATGTGTCCTCCGACAATAATGCGATCACGACTGTTGATCATGATGATCACATGTTTAAGTCTCATTAAAAGGAATACAATTGGGAAGTAATATTGTTACTGTCAACTGGTCAACATATATCGGTAATGATTGGCTGACTAGAGTTTGACATTACTGTCGTGTGACGGTGGTGATCAGTTGACCCCCTAGGTCATACCTAAAGGGCAACACTCTTAATTGATTATTTAATTAATCGTATAATGTTACGAGTTAATTAAATTACTTGAAAATTGACGGACGATTTTGGAAGTAAAATTTACGTATCATATTGAAATGTGATTAAATGAGATACGGTCTGTGTAATTAAATCGTATAATTACTCGGATGAAATAGATTGTTTAATGTAACAATTAAATTGAATGAATTGTTATAAATACAATCAGTTGTGATTTATAAATTGGTAAAATTTTTGGCATAAGTAATTATGAAATTACTAAGTCAATTTTTGTATGTGACGTATTTTTATTAATACGTTGATTTTTAATATGATAAAAATACATAAACAAATATATGTGACATGTGACATGTAACATATAGACAATTGACAAAAATAATATGGACACCATATTATGCAAAGGGCCGAAAATTAGAAGGTGTTTTAGCTAATTATAAGTTGTGTGTAATTAGTGGAAAACACAATGATTATAAAGCCACCTAGCCATGCAAGCCTATTGTTCCTTGTGAAGAACAATTTCTCCATGCATTGGCTCACCCTAAAGCCCCTCTTACACGGTTTTTGGGAAGGGAAAAATGATCATTGTTTTCTCTTATAATTTTACCTAATAATACTCTAAAATGTTTTAGATTATTCATTCATTCAACTCATCCAAAAATATAAGTTCTAGAGAAATAAAATCCTCTCTTTATCTCTCATCAAAACCGAAAATACTTAAGTGTTTATAAATATTTTTGGTTCAATTTTCTACTATAATTAATATTATACTAGTTTTGTAATATTAATTAAATTAAGAGGAGCCTTGGGTATATTACATAGGGAGAGATCTTACACTTAGATCTTTGTTCTTCCATTGGAAAAGCTCAAGAACAAGAAGAGAAAGGTGATCTCTCTTGTGCCCTAATAGCCGAAATCTACTATGTAAGGACATGATGTCTCCTCCATTTTATCATATTGTTTGCATGCATAAGATCCGTTTTAATTTATGACAAATTAATTAGACATATATGAGTATGTTAAATATGTATATAGATCTACATTTCTTTCAATTGGTTTCAGAGCCACGGTTGTTTGCATGCAAATTGGTTAAAAGTTTTTCCGAGTTATATGAATAACAAAATAAAACTTGTAAAATTTGTGTTATTATGATATATCACGAAGTAATTACATGCATGTTAATATTTCTGGTCCTAAAGTGTTTTAGGATATTTTGGTTAATTTTTCGGATTTTTATTGTTCATATTTAATTATAATGACATTTAAATGTGATTTTATGAGTAAAAATGTCATTTTTGGTCGAAAATTAGCTATACTTCGAATTTTCACTTGGTTTTTGGATATGTTGTCACATATATTATTTTGAGATAACCTGTAAATTTTCATAATTTTTGGACTTGTTATGCTCGAAAAATGAATTTTTTCATCATTAAATTCGGATTTAAGAGAAAAATAGGTTAATATGAGTTAAATTTCGAATCTGGTCATAGAAAATTAATATGTTGTCACATGCAATTTTACAAGATGTGTGTAAAATAATTGGCTATAAAGAAGTCTTTTAGCATGATTTATGAATTTTTGTAGAAAAATGGCATAAATAGTGACATTATTAGTTGAAAATTAATAAAACATAATCTATGACTTAGGAAAAACGTCTAATGTTGCATTTTATTATATTTTTCAGATCTAAAATTGAAAAGTTAATGAAAATAATTTTTCCATGTTTTTATGATTATTTTATTAAATATCGATAAACCGCAACATTGTTTTTCCGGAATATTTTCGAAATTTTTAACCTAAGATTTTGAACATTATGAGTGTCATGGAATTTTTCCAGAATGTTCATGAATTTAAATTTCAAATTTTGAATTTATTTGAAAATTTGGATTTATTTGAAGTTTAATAGCTTATTTTTGTAATTTTTGGTCCATTTATGAACAATTTTGTAAATAAAAGTTAATTATAGTCAAATTATTAGTGAAGACTATATTTTGAGTCCTAAGAGGTTAGGGTAATTAACTTATGCATAAATATGAGTTTATGCATTTTTGTGATTATAAAATGTTGAAATCACGCAAATCCGTAAAAACCGAGTAATATACGATATTGGCTAATTAAAAGGCGATTTAGCATAAAATTGAGCATGTTCATACATAATATAATGCTGCATTTTCTTTATGATTGTCATAATTTTAATTTATGTAATTTTAATTATGTAATTTTACTTTGTATGGCCTTAGATTTTAATTGGTATTTCCCGAAATGTATGGGAATATCGATTCGGTTGTAATTTTTATTGTGATCTCGTATCACCGTTTTGTAATTTAATAGATTTATTTTATTTTAGTTACAAATGTATAATAGGAAATTATGTAATTTATTATGTAATTTTATTCATTCCGGAGTTCCAAAAGACGGATTTCTTCAAGAATGACGATACATAAAGACGGTGTTACCTCGAGATGCGTGCCACAACCGAAGTTCAAGGGACCAATGGAGTTGGTTTCCGAATATGTAATAGATTAATAGTTTTTCTATTTTAGGAAAGGCCATACTAGGATTTATTTATTTTTATGCTTGCATTTTATTTTATGTCACATGCATCGCTAAATCGCCATAACTAAACATGCATTGTCTTTTATCGAGTTCATCGACCGTGTCAATTAGAATTATCGTAGTTCACCGCTTTAGTTCACTTAAAACGTGATAGATAATAAATTGGCATGACCTCTCGCTAAAACAAACAATTGAGA
The DNA here is from genome assembly GCF_048544455.1 of Silene latifolia. Lineage (NCBI taxonomy): Eukaryota > Viridiplantae > Streptophyta > Magnoliopsida > Caryophyllales > Caryophyllaceae > Silene > Silene latifolia. Next base: position 94,202,268 of record NC_133533.1, read on the forward strand.
CATAGCCTTACCAAATAGTAGAAACCATGAAAACATATTTCGCGAGGGAGTGCACTCGGCCCTACCGGGGTACAAACCTTGTTACGTAGGGGAAGTGGGTGATGAGTGTTAATCCACCGAGTTCATATTGATGAGGGTTTCATCGGCCATACCGTGCCCAAGTTGATGTGGATTTGGATAATGGACACATTTATTCGAAATTTGGATTGAGCTCAACGGAAGTATTCGCGACCATAGTTGCATGTGTTCCGGGCTATAGATAATTATTAGAGTAATTTTATCGACCAAGAGTTCTAAAAGTAGAATCGATTAAAATGTTAATCCACCGAGTTATATTGATAAAGGTTTCATCGGCCATACCGTGCCTAAGTCGATATGAATTTGGGTCTTGGAATCATTTATCTAGTTGGGTAGAGGTCACTAGAAAAATGCATAAAACTTGTTTAAATCATACCTTTTTACGAGTATATTTAAAATGACAAATGTTTTACTCCTTATATTTTGTTTTGTAGACCACTTCTTATTCATAACAAATGGCAACACCAACTCCTAATGCTACACCACTCGCTACTTCATCATGGCTCCGATCCTTTATGGATCGATGTAAACTTGAAAAGAATGGGTCAAATTTCTCCGAGTGGGATGCCCAACTCAAATTAGCCGCCGAAGGTGACGACAAGCTTCGTTACCTCACCGAGGCCTCTCCACCCGAGCCCTCCACTAGGTCCACCGCGGCCACTAGGGAAGCCTATGAGGCTTACCAAAAGGAGTCCGCCGCAATGAAAAATGTATTAATATTTGCGATGGAGGCGGAACTCCAAAGGAGAGCCTTCAAAATGGGCAATGCTAATCAGATTTACTCCAAACTTGTGACCATGTTTTCACAAACTCCGCGGATCGTCCAATATGAGGCGGCCGCGGCATTCTTTGATCTCGACTTCAAAGAGGGCCAAAAGGTTAGCCCTCATGTGCTCAAACTCATGGAGCTTGTCGAGACCTTGAAGATTCAAAAAGTTGAAATCCCCAAAGAACTCATCGTAGATAGGATTCTACACTCCTTGTCCAAAGTCAAGGCATATGTGCAATTCCGGGTGAATTTCAATATGCAAGACAAGGATGTGTCTCTTGAAGAGTTGCACAAGTTACTTGTGCAAGCCGAGAGGGACATGGGGTTAAATGTGAACCCTCCCAAGGATGTGCTTAACATAAGCACAAAAAGTAAGGGGAAGTTCAAGAAGAATGGGAGAAAGGGCAAGAAGCAAGCTCCCACATTCACCAAAGCTAAGTCTTGTGAAGCAAGCACATCCAAAGTCAAGAAGGGTCCTCTTGACAAATGCCATTATTGTAATGGCATGGGACATTGGAAGAGGAATTGTTCCAAATACCTTGGTGATATCAAAACTGGAAAGATCACTCCAGTAGGTAAATGACTAACCTTCTTTTATGTTTCTAAATTCAACTATGGTATTATGATGCAAAGTTGTGATAATGTATCTCCCTTTTTATTGTAAATAGGGCCTCCACCAAGCAAAGACAAGGGAAAAGAAAAACAAGCATGATAAACCATGGAGAAGCTAAGGATAGCTTTTATGGAGCCTTGTTTTTCATTGTCTTATTTTAAGTTATGTTTTGAATTTTTAGAACTTTAAGTTTCCGTGTTCGACATGGAAAGGTATTTTGGATAATGGTTTGTATTTTGGATGATAGTGACTTGGTTTGCAACCCAAGTCACCCGTTTTATCATTTATCCTTTATGTTCTAAAATTTCATCTTTAAATGCTTGCGTTTTGAAACATAAGATTATTCACTAAAAGTGATCTAATAGACAATTATAATGACGGGTTTCATTATATGTCCACATGCTTAAGGCTTGTGTATGATCATTTATAAAGTGACTTTGAGTCTATGAACTCTCTTAAAGGTATGTCAACCACCAAGTACACATATGAAATCAATAACAATTAGTCAACCTATGAGGTAGTCCTCCTTATACTTCAACATCATTAATTTGTGTCTCATATGCTATCTTTGAATGCTTAGTGTATTCACTCTAAAGATAGAGTGGGAGAAAAATGAGGACACAACACACAAGGCAAGATAATTGTGTACTTGTGTAAATAAAGATCTACGCAAGAGAGAATGATTTGAATGAAGGTATATCTATTTACATAGTATACCAAATAGATGAGATCTATAGTCTCAAGTTAGTTCTAAATAACTTAAGAGACCAAGTGAAGTAATCATAAGAGAATTTTCTTAAGATAACTACACGAGGAGACCAAAAGAAGGTTTTGGAAGGATAATGACTAATGAAAAGTCTTAACGAGTTTTTTAACTAAGTTTATGAAGCATTTGACCAATAGTTTCAATCATGAGTTTTACTTAAGAGCCTAAATGAATCATAGTAACATACTAGTTATGATCAAGTTGCAAAGATTGATATTCCGATATCTTCAATAGCCAACGTTTTAACCACGCAAATGTCATTGTTTAACCTCGCTATGAAATGGTTAAACCTCCTTCCGAAAGGGTATTCCGAAGGACCTATTCTAAATATTATTTGTATTTGAATAATGACATTACTACACATCATTATGACATGAGTGTGTTAGAGATTTAAAATCTCTTTCCGTAAGGTTGAGATGAGACCACTTCAAAATAGGTATTTTGAAAGGATATGATGGGAACATATATGGTTTTATCCTAGTAACTTGGCAAAGCGATTTATATTTATATTCTTGACAAATTTCGATTGAGAAGTCAATTTCGAAATATGTAGGAATTGAGTGGGAGTTAGGAAATTCTCATGTGAAGACATGTGATTTAGTGGGAGCTATCATCCTTGAATGTATAAAACTCATTACTCATTAAAGAATGACGAGCTAATACCTTCTTTCATAAAGAAGCTTTTGAGTTTTCAATTCTGGATGAAAATGGACAATGATGAATCCAATTACATCATGGGATGTTGGATTAGTATTAAAGAGATACACATCGGATCAACATATACATAGGTTATTCATATGAATGAAAATGGAATTACCATTAGCAGTCATGGTAGTTCATTGAACCTGAGAACGGTTGATCTCATGATTATCAATAACTAATGTTTCCGCCATTAGAATAATCATGTACATGTCCAAATTTTGAATCATATGCATAAGAGCATGATGATTGGTTGGTGAGCCATAATAGAAACGTCATGAATTCTCAAGTAGAATCCGATAAGTGATTTCGGTGTTTGATGGAATACTCGATTATGTGACAATAGGTTGCACATATATATGAAATCCGAACACATATAAGGATTTATGAGAATCCCAAATCTTTCAAATTTGAAAAGAGAAATAAGAAGTTTTGGAAAGATGGTTGGTTGAATAAGAAGTTATTCAAAGATAATCTTTCCTAGTTAAGCTAGAACTTGTGAGAAGTACTAAGCTAATAATCTTGTCAATTGTTACAAGATTCTACAAAACATATACCTAGTGCATTGTGTGTGGATGAAATACTTGATCGGTGCAAGTTGTACTATTCATCGCAAATTCGTTCGTTATGAGATGATCGATAAGAAAGTTCTTTCAAGATAAAGAACCGAAACCAAGGTTGGGAACCTTGATGTGTACTTGGTAAGATTCATGCTATGAGAACATGAATGTGAAGGAAATTGCAAGTGTAAGAAGTTTGAACACATGGACACATGGGATGTTAAGCTTCTATTGCAATCAATAAGTGTTTACACTTATGATATACGTCACAAGGTTGTAATATGATATTGACTACCCGAGTGTGATGTCGACATTTGTCGTATGAGTTATTCTTAACTCACTTGATACATTGTTATATCCAAACGGGTTGTGGAGACAATTGAACCCCGTTAAAGTGAACATGGATTAACATTGTTTTTGCCCATAGTTACTTATATGAGGTGACGTCTCGAAGTGACTAGAGTGTGATGCGATTGATGGCAAGTTCAAGTGCCATAGAGTCATGTGAGATGACTAGTCGATCACATAGGCAGACTGTTAGGAACATTTTGTCGGGCCTAATGACCGCTTATAGAGTTCTGGCAAATTTATATAGCCTGGTCGTGGCGAGAGCTACTATAGTATTCAAATGAGTCGATTCTTTTGACTAAAGACTATTCGCCTAAGATGGCACGCCGAGTAACTTTGATTTGTGTTACTACGACCTTCGTAAATGGGGTCAAATGGGCATATTTTGGGTTATGATGGTGTGGCTAGTCGAAGGGAATGAGTGCGATAGGAATTGTCCACCCCTAGTCAGGGTTATAACAATATCTCAGGGCCACTCGAGGAGTAATGAACTGGAAATGCGTGGCCACGCTCGGAAGGTATCCAGAGTGGATAAATCCGGTCAATCAGTTATTCTCCAGATCGAGGAAACCACTCTCGATATGATCACTTGCAAGTACGACCTGAAAGACACCTTGCATTGAGTGGGAGATAGTAATAGGACAAGAGAATTGGTGACGCACACTTGTCGAGGACAAGTGGGAGATTGTTGGAATATGTGTCCTCCGACAATAATGCGATCACGACTGTTGATCATGATGATCACATGTTTAAGTCTCATTAAAAGGAATACAATTGGGAAGTAATATTGTTACTGTCAACTGGTCAACATATATCGGTAATGATTGGCTGACTAGAGTTTGACATTACTGTCGTGTGACGGTGGTGATCAGTTGACCCCCTAGGTCATACCTAAAGGGCAACACTCTTAATTGATTATTTAATTAATCGTATAATGTTACGAGTTAATTAAATTACTTGAAAATTGACGGACGATTTTGGAAGTAAAATTTACGTATCATATTGAAATGTGATTAAATGAGATACGGTCTGAGTAATTAAATCGTATAATTACTCGGATGAAATAGATTGTTTAATGTAACAATTAAATTGAATGAATTGTTATAAATACAATCAGTTGTGATTTATAAATTGGTAAAATTTTTGGCATAAGTAATTATGAAATTACTAAGTCAATTTTTGTATGTGACGTATTTTTATTAATACGTTGATTTTTAATATGATAAAAATACATAAACAAATATATGTGACATGTGACATGTAACATATAGACAATTGACAAAAATAATATGGACACCATATTATGCAAAGGGCCGAAAATTAGAAGGTGTTTTAGCTAATTATAAGTTGTGTGTAATTAGTGGAAAACACAATGATTATAAAGCCACCTAGCCATGCAAGCCTATTGTTCCTTGTGAAGAACAATTTCTCCATGCATTGGCTCACCCTAAAGCCCCTCTTACACGGTTTTTGGGAAGGGAAAAATGATCATTGTTTTCTCTTATAATTTTACCTAATAATACTCTAAAATGTTTTAGATTATTCATTCATTCAACTCATCCAAAAATATAAGTTCTAGAGAAATAAAATCCTCTCTTTATCTCTCATCAAAACCGAAAATACTTAAGTGTTTATAAATATTTTTGGTTCAATTTTCTACTATAATTAATATTATACTAGTTTTGTAATATTAATTAAATTAAGAGGAGCCTTGGGTATATTACATAGGGAGAGATCTTACACTTAGATCTTTGATCTTCCATTGGAAAAGCTCAAGAACAAGAAGAGAAAGGTGATCTCTCTTGTGCCCTAATAGCCGAAATCTACTATGTAAGGACATGATTTCTCCTCCATTTTATCATATTGTTTGCATGCATAAGATCCGTTTTAATTTATGACAAATTAATTAGACATATATGAGTATGTTAAATATGTATATAGATCTACATTTCTTTCACCTCGACCTTCCCAACATATGCATCTGATCCGTGATAATGCTTCACATATTGGCCATTTACCTTGAACCTTTCTCCAGCTGAGGTCTCCAATTCAACTGATCCGAACTTTGTGACTGCTTTGACCGTGTAAGGGCCAGTCCACCTGGATTTCAGCTTACCAGGAAATAGACGGATACGAGCATTAAAAAGAAGTACCTTATCGCCAATATGGAACTCGCGCTTGATGATTCTCTTGTCGTGCCAGCGCTTTGTTTTCTCCTTGTAGATCCTTGCATTGTCATAGGCCAGCAGCCTAAATTCCTCCAGCTCATTCAGCTGTGTCATGCGTTTCTCACGAGAGAGGTTAGGATCCAAATTCAAAACACAGATAGCCCACCAAGACGTACGCTCTAACTCAACAGGCAAATGACATGTCTTACCGTAAATCAATCGGTATGGTGACATCCCGATTGGCGTTTTAAACGCAGTTCTATAAGCCCATAAGACATCATCTAACTTAAGACTCCAATCTTTCCGTGATTTAGAAACAACTTTAGCTAAGACTTCTTTCAATTCTCTGTTAGAAACCTCAACCTGACCACTGGTTTGGGGATGATACCCCAAACCTCTACGATGTTGGACACCGAATTTAGTCAATAAAGCACTAAGTTGTTTCTCTTTAAAATGCATTCCCCCATCGATAATGACAACCCGAGGGACACCAAAACGAGGGAAAATGATCTTTTTAAACAGTTTAATCACGGCCTTTGCATCGCAATGGGGAGTAGCAATAGCTTCCACCCATTTGATACATAATCTACAGCTACGAGGATATATTTATTACCTTGACTGCTCGGAAAAGGTCCTTGATAATCAATGCCCCAGACATCGAAAATCTCAACCTCAAGAATGCCTACCTGTGGCATCTCATGTCTCTTGGAAATATTCCTCGATCTTTGACAAGCATCGCACTCAGCAACAAAATTGCGACAATCTGCATGCAAAGTTGGCCAATAGAAACCAGATTGGAGTACCTTAGCTACGGTCCTGGACGGACCGTGATGACCACCATAAGCAGAAGAGTGGCAAGCCTCTAGGATATCCTTCACCTCCCATTGAGGTACGCATCTCCGGATGAGACCGTCTGCGCATTCCTTGAAAACATAAGGATCATCCCAAAAATATTGTCTAGCATCATAGGCAAACCGCTTCTTCTCGCCGCCATGAAAGCTCGGGTGGTATCCTACCATCACAAAGAAAAGTTAGCAAAATCAAGAAACCACGGAGGTGGGTAAGACCCTGAAGTAGTAATAGCTAACGGACTCTCATCGGAAAAGAATCATTAATAGGTAACGAATCCTCCCTTTCCTGTCACCGCAGACGAGATAGGTGGTCAGCTACCACATTCTCTGCTCCTTTCTTATCTTTGATCTCCAAATCAAACTCCTGCAAAAGGAGTATCCACCTCAAAAGCCTCGGCTTCGCATCTTTCTTAATAAAGAGAGTCTTCAACGCTGCATGGTCAGTATAAACAATAACCTTAGAACCTAACAAATAAGACCGAAATTTGATACCATCGTTTAGTATCAAAAATAAATTTATATTCCGAACTAAAACTATAGATAGTGATAGTAAGGGTCGAACCACAGGGAGGTAGGGAATTATTAGTTGCTTTCTATTTTAGTCTAAGGGTAGCAATGAGGGGGGTTTTGATTGGTTTATAATTAAACTAAATGCAAATAAATAAATAGGCAAATGAAACTGACGATGTAAACGATGATAAAAAGGATGCTAAGACGATCGGTTCATTGTAGCTACGACGACGCAAGTCCTAGGTAAATCTGAAATAATCACGTAAGGTGGGAAAATAAGAAGTCCTCTCAGACCAACTTAACAAGTAGCGCCACTCAGCCTAAGCTACTAATCCCTAGGTCTCACTAATACTAGCTCACGCCCTGAAAAGTGATTCCTAATGCCTAAATTTTACTTATCTTACGATCTTAGTATAATTTAGTCGTTCAATTGGTAGTCTATTGCCCTCCCCTCTCTTTCGATCTATTGGGTCGGTCAATTCCTAAGTATTAAACAAATAGCCTCTCGGTCATTTATCAAAAATTGCAATTAAATCAATTGAACAATGCTAATTCTTACGCGATGCAGTCGATCGACTAGCTGGGGCAGTCGATCGACCAGGTTTTCAGTCGATCGACTATTGACATCAGTCGATCGACCAAACCCCGAAACAGGTCTACCTATTCTACGTCGTCTACGCCACAAATTCCCTCACATCTTAGCAAAGGGTGATTACCTATGCATATTAAAATTGATAACAACAACGAAATTGAAATAAACGATATGGGAAAACATAACTTGAATGATTAAAGCAATAAAGAGGCTATGGTTCGGGATTCTAAGCTAGCAATTCTATGCTAATGACAAAATAAAGTAGAAACTGAAATTAAGGACAAAATAATACCGAAGTAGGAAGCAAGAATTGAATCCGAAAGCAAGCAAGGAACTTTATTGAGAAATTAATGTAAACTAAAGAACCCTAAATTTTTGATGATGAAAACTGAATGATAAAATTGAAAGCTAAAGCTACGTTATATAGGAATATCACGCAACTCTTATTCCTAAACCTAATATACAATGGGCTTAAGCTAAATCTCATCTTTAAATTCTCGTCACACCCGTGGAGTGGTCGATCGACCACTTGGACCAGTCGATCGACCAAGAGCGCTATGCGCAATGCATTCGACGATTCTGCGCAGCGCACCGATCTTAAAACAGCTGCCATTTCTTCGTTACTTGGTCAAATCAGGCGTTCTACGCGGCGTTGGAAAGCTAAGAGGATACGCTTTCACCTTCAATTGGAATCACTAGATTATCTGCTCTAGAACTCGAGATATAGCCATCTGAAGCAGCCTGCAATTTCAAGAAGCATTATGACGGTTTATAGACCATGTAGGTCAGTCTATAGACCGCTGTAGCTGGCAATCCGCTTCTAAGACTCACGCAAATACATCTTTCAGGCCTTGAAATGCATTCTAAAATTCAAGTCCGAGTCAAATATTCATGTCCTTCCTAAGCTTAGCTTTCGGGGTCAAGATTTGGTTCATTTTCTGCTCATTTCCGCAATAATATGCAATATTACATAAAAATACGAGAGTAGACAGAAATAGGGAAAATAGTAGAATAAACTACATATAATAGACATAAAATGCGTGGAAATAAAGATGTAAAACATCATATTATAGACACGCATCAAACTTCCCCAAACCAAACCTTTGTTTGTCCCCAAGCAAACTAAATGCAAAACTAATTCTAGATAGAAAGGAGCAAAACATGGACAAACTGAAAATCGTCTACTTAAACCAATTTAATGCATATGAATCAACTACTAATAGCTCAAAGTCACGCAAACGAATTTATGCATATTTCAAAAAGATGTTGAACGTTTGACCTTGCAAGACTTTCAAGATTGGACTCTCCCGGGTCACTCTTCTCTCAACAAAGCAAATGGTAAGCAATTTATATATAAGAGAGAAAGAGACAAAAGTCTCTCACCTAGACTCAACCAACATGATCATGCATGCAATATAGTATGATAAGTAATTCTAGCTACCGTGCACATACATTCCAACCATTCAGGGTCCATCACATGCCGAATACTTGCAAAGATTTGGATAAGTGAGGCTATGGGTAAGAAGAGGCAAAACAATATGGGAATGAGAGGGAAATAGCCAAACTAGCATCCTAACAAACCGAAAAAAACATCCACTTCTAACTCAATGAAATAAGCTCAAATGCCTTAATGAATTAGGCAAACACTTCACTAATCCAAACTCAATACTCCTCATAGAATACAAATCGCAATATAGGAGTCAAATAACTCAATTTCTTTTTTTTTTTCCTTCTTCTTTCTTTGCCGTTTCTTTTTTCTCTTTTTTTTTTTCTTTTTTTTTTTTTTTTTTTTTTTTCGGCAGTCACTATTTTTCAATTTTTTCATTTTTATTTTTCTTTTCTCCTTCATTCATTACCAACTTCATAGAGTGCAAATAGAGCCAAAATTGATACAATACAACGAATACCACTAAAACTACTAAACTAGCTCAGCAAAGGGTAGGCTTAGTTTATGGATTGTAGCTAAAGGGTCAACTGACAATTTTTGGCTAATGTGAAGCTAATAGGTAAAATGAATAAAAGGGATTTTCGCAAGCATTCTCCAAACATGCAATACCAACCACTAACCCGAATGTATTCAGGCAAAAAGAAATTAAATGTCATACTTGTGCAAATTAATGTTACACGATATGCAGGGAGTAACTACTCACAATCCTAAATGAAACTGGTCATGAATGACATCAGTTTATAAAGCTCTAATTCCTTAGAAAGTTTTGTAGTTTGCCAAAATTTCAAGTCAAGTCTAATTGTTCAACAAATTTTGAAACGAAATTCGAGATATTGCAAAAACTTTCGCTAAAAGATGTGAAACAATGCAAGGCTTAAGCAAATAGACAATTAACAGCAATGAATACTCCAATCTGACTCAACCTAATATGCAAAATTAAACGTGATATTTTTGAATTTTTTGAATTTTCTGTATATATAGGGGAAAATAAACAACAATGCAAGACAAAAATGTAAACGTGTAACTGAAATGCAATAAAAATAATGCAAATGCGACGCAAAACCCTTCCCCAAACCAAATCACACAATGTCCCCATTGTGCGAAATCATGTATAAAGAAGCAAAAGGAAATGGGATTTTGCGATAAATAACTAAATAAGACATGAAATTGGGACTCGGAAACTTACAAGATTTTAAGCGCAAAAGGAAACCTCCCCAAACCAGCGTGAGCTAGGAGGTTTCAGTAGCCAGCAGTGCTACCATAGGTACCTGAAAAGAAAGAAAACATACCGCGCATTATCCGAGAAAACAAAATTGAAACGGTAATTATGTGCAAAGAATTAAAAGAACGAGGTATAGCAGCTACAGTGGTCGATCGACCGATCTAACTAGTCGATCGACCAAGTTACCTGTGGCAGTAGCTTCTGTGCTGCGCGAATCAGTCGATCGACCAAGTTACCTGACATGAACAGTTCCTGCTCACGAATTAACTCAATGAATTGAGTTAACTTGGTCTACTAACCTGTAAATGCACATAGAACGCGCCCAAAATTGTGCAAAAACCCAAAGTAACTGTCTAAGTCGAGCTAATTATTAAAGCACACAAAACAAAAAAAAACTAAATGTTTCAAAACTAAATCAAACAAAATGTTTAAACTCCGGGTTGCCTCCCGGTAGCGCTAGATTAAACGGTCCCAGCTCGACCCTCCTTTCCTTCAAACAGCCACTCCAAATAAGCCCAGTCAAAACAGCTCAAAGCACGAAGCAACCGATCAAATAATTGAGCATGTGCTACACAAAACTGTAAGTAGCACCATAAAATAGTAGTAGCATAGGAAATTAAAATGTAATAACATCTAAGTCTAACAAATTTCCTATGACAGCTCCTAAAAACATCCACAAAATTATTCCTCCCTCCAGATAAGGGCGGAATGTAAAAGCTCTAATTAACAGCAGGTGGAAAATTAGCGAGCTCAGTAGCATTTGACTCAAAAACAACGCGAGTAGAATTAAGATGCTCAGACGGGTATGAACTATGAGGTGGAGGAGTCTGGTCAACTAAGGGTAAAGGTGGATAATCGTCCCAAATGCATGGGGATATAAAGTCAATTGGGTCAATAGAGTCCTCTATAATAAGCTCATCATCTATATCTTCATAAGTATCCCATTTGACCTCAAGACTGTCTAAATTTTCCTCCTCACTCTTCTTATCGCTAGACTCGTCAAGTTGGAGATTCTCAAAGAGATCCTCCAAATCGACCTCACTATCAGTGCAGGAATCATAAAGGGGTTCTAAACTATCCTCATAAAAAGGATTGTCAACCACGCTAATGGTCTCCTCTATGTCTCCGTCAGCATTTTCTAGATCGGTTTCTAAGGTCTCACCCACCCCCTCATCTGAGTCAACATGAAGAGAAAAAGTAGGTTTAAGAGATTCAGCAGCAAACCAATCAAAAAATTCTAATGCCTCTTTTACGGGCATTCCTGAGAAATCCCCCTTACCAATAGATGCAAGGTATGCTCGCGTAGGGTCATTCATACCACGGATGATAGTCAAGCATATTTGGAATTCAGAGAATGTATCTCGTATGGGCTCAATAAATTCCCAAAGCCTGGCGAAATAAGCACCAAATATTTCATCCTCTTCATGTGGAAAACTCAGAGAGAACAACATGAGAACGGTCTCAAGGAACCGAGGTTCCCTGAGACTAAAGAAAGAAAGACTAAAATTTAAAACAACTAAAAATTAGCGCTGCCTCCCCGACAACGGCGCCAAAATTTGATACCGTCCTTTAGTAACAAAATTAAATTTATAATTCCAAACTAAAACTATAGCTAGTGATAGTAAGGGTCGAACCACAAAGAGACAATGTTGATTTTGTTTGCTATTTGTCAGTCTATAAAAGTAACAATTAATTGGGGGGTTTTGAATTTGGTTGATTAATTGGCTAATTGCTAAAATGAATATTCTCAACAGGATAAAGAAAAGACTGGAAACTTCGGTTCACCATGGCAAATATCAGGTCAGTAAGGTAGCAGAGGTCTTATAATACGGTCTCAGGGAAAATAAGCTAGCCTTTCGATCAAAGCTCAAATAACCTAATGGTCTATTAATTCCCTAGAATTTATCAAAGCTTTCGCTCAAGAGAAATTCCAAATCTAACGATAATTCAAATTACTAATCTTTCAATCTAGTAAAGAAATTTATCAAAAGATAACAAGACCAATACGGAAGAACTCATACTGTTGGAATATGTGTCCTCCGACAATAATGCCATCACGACTGTTGATCATGATGATCACATGTTTAAATCTCATTATAAAGAATACAATTGGGAAGTAATATTGTTACTGTCAACTGGTCAACATATATCGGTAATAATTGGCTGACTAGAGTTTGACATTACCGTCGTGCGACGGTGGTGATCGATTGACCCCTAGGTCATACCTATAGGGCAACACTCTTAATTGATTATTTAATTAATCGTATAACGTTACGAGTTAATTAAATTACTTGAAAATTGACGGACGATTTTGGAAGTAAAATTTACGTATCATATTGAAATGTGATTAAATAAGATACGGTCTGAGTAATCGAATTGTATCATTACTCGGATGAAATTATTGTTTAAAGAAACAATCGGAAATTGAATGAATTATTATAAATACAATCTGTTGTGATTTATAAATTGGTAAAATATTTTGGTACAAGTAATTATGAATTACTAAGTCGATTTTTGTATATGACGTATTTTTATTAATACGTTGATTTTTAATATGTTAAAATACATAACAAATTTATGTAACATGTGACATGTGACATATTGACAATTGACAAAAATAACATTGAATCCATGTTATCAAAGGTACCGAAAATTGGAGGAGTATTAAGCTATATATTGTGTTTATATTATAAGTGGTAAACATAATGATTACATGCTTTAGTAGCCATGCAACCCTAGTTTGCATTGTGAAGGCAAACAAGAGCATGCATTGGGTATGATTTCTTCCCTTCTCTTCCCTCCTACCCGGTTTTACCAAAGAGAAAGACAAGGGTTTTTGCCTTATATTTTTGATTAACACATTACATCAAGTGTGGTTAATTATTCATTCACTTACTCATCCAAAAATATATTTCTAGAGAGAAAAACAATTCTCCTCTCCTTCTCTCTACAAAACCGAAATATTCAAAGTGTTACATAATATTTTGGTTCAATTTTCTTCAAATTAATATTGTACTAGTTCCTATAATATTAATTTTATTAAGAGAAAGCCTTGGGTATTAAGCTTAGGGAGAGATCCTATACTTGGATCTTGGTTCTTCCATTTAAGGATAGCACAAGAACAAGAGAGAAAGGTGATCTCTCTTGTGCCCATAAAACCGAATTATCCAATGTAAGAACATGATTTCTCCTCTATTTTGCTCTTTTGTTTGCATGCATAAAATCCATGTTTAATTTTATGACAAATTAAATATAATCATATATGAATATGAAAGTATGTAGATCTACTTTTCCTTCAATCGGTATCAAGAGCCACGGTTGTTTGCATGCAAATCGGTTAAAAGTTTTTCCGAGTTATAAGAATAACATATAAAACTTGTAAAATTTGTGTTATTATGATATATCACGAAATTAATTCATGCATGTTAATATTTCTGGTCCTAAAATGTTTTAGGATATTTTGGTTATATTTACGGATTTTTATTGTTCATTATATACAATAATGGCATTTAAATGTGATTTTATGAGTAAAAATGTCATTTTCGGTCTAAAATTAGCTATACTTTGAATTTTCCAGTGATTTTTGGATATGTTGTCACATATATTATTTTGAGATAACCTGTAAATTTTCATAATTTTTGGACTTGTGATGCTCGAAAAATGGATTTTTCATTATTAAATTCGGATTTAGGTGAAAAATAGGTTAATATGAGTTAAATTTCGAATCTGGTCATAGAAATTTAATATGTTGTCACATGCAATTTTACAAGATGTGTGTAAAATAATTGGCTATAAAGAAGTCTTTTTGCATAATTTATTGTTTTTTGAAGAAAAATATTATAAATAGTGACATTATTAGTGAAAAATTAATAAAACATAATCTATGACTTAGGAAAAACGTCTAATGTTGCTTTTTATTATCTTTTTCAGATCTAAAATTGAAAAGTTAATGAATATAATTTTTCTCATGTTTTTATGATTATTTTGTTAAAAACCGATAAACTGCAACATTGTTTTTCCGGAAAAATGTCGAAATTTTTAACCTAAGATTTTGAACATTATGAGTGTCATGGTATTTTTCCAGAATGTTCATAAGTTTAAATTTCAAATTTTGAATTTATTTGAAATTTTGTGATTTATTTGAAGTTTATAGCTTATTTTTGTAATTTTTAATCCATAAATGAGCAATTTTATAAATATGAGTTAATTATGGTCAAATTATTTGTGAAGACTAAATTTTGAGTCCTAAGAGGTTAGGGTAATTAACTTATGCATAAATATGAATTTATGTAATTTTTGTGATTGTAAAGTGTTGAAATCACGCAAATCCGTAAAAAACCGAGTAATATACGATATTGGCTAATTAAAGGCGATTTAGCATAAAATTGAGCATGTTCATACATATTATAATGCTTCATTTTCTTTATGATTGTCATAATTTTAATTTATGTAATTTTACTTAGTATGGCCTTAGATTTTAATTGGTATTTCCCGAAATGTATGGGAATATCGATTCAGTAGTAATTTTATTGTGATCTCGTATCACCGTTTTGTAATTTAATAGATTTATTTTATTTTAGTTACAAATGTATAATAGGAAATTATGTAATTTATTATATAATTTTTATTCATTCCGGAGTACCCAAAGACGGAATTCTTCAAGAATGGAGATACATAAAGACGGTGTTATCTCGAGATGCGTGCCACAACCGAAGTTAAAGGGACCAATGGAGTTGGTTTCCGAT
The DNA here is from genome assembly GCF_048544455.1 of Silene latifolia. Lineage (NCBI taxonomy): Eukaryota > Viridiplantae > Streptophyta > Magnoliopsida > Caryophyllales > Caryophyllaceae > Silene > Silene latifolia. The sequence goes on from NC_133533.1 coordinate 94,217,636, forward strand.
TATGTAATAGTTAAATAGTTTTTCTATTTTAGGAAAGGCCATACTAGGATTTATTTATTTTTTATGCTTGCATTTTATTTTATGTCACATGCATCGCTAAATCGCCATAACTAAACATGCATTTTCATATTTATCGAGTTTTTCGACCGTGTCAATTAAAATTATCGTAGTTCACCGCTTTAGTTCACTTAAAACGTGATAGATAATAAATTGACATGACCTCTCGCTAAAATAATTAATTGAGACGTAGCCTTACCAAATAGTAGAAACCATGAAAACCTATTTCGCGAGGGAGTGCACTCGGCTACCCCGGGGTACAACTCTTGTTACGTAGGGGAAGTGGGTGATAAATGTCTAATCCACCGAATTCATGTTGATAAAGGTTGCATCGGCTACCCCGTGCCTAAGTTAATATGGGTTTGGATAATGGACACATTTATTCGAAATTTGGATTGAACTCAACAAAAGTTATTGATAAGGGTTGCATCGGCTACCCCGTGCCCTTGTTGATGTGTTTTGGGCTATAGATAAACATTAGAGTAAGTTTATCGAGCAAGAGTTCTAAAAGTAGAATCGATTAAAAAGTTAATCCACCGAGTTATATTTGTTGGGAAATGTGTCCTCAACAATAGTGCGATCACATGATTTAAATATCATTATTAAATCTCATGCCAAGAATACGAAAGGGATGATACATTACATATATAGTCAACTGGTCCACACATATCGGTAATGATTGGTCAAGCTAGAGTTTGACATTACTGTCGTGCGACGGTGGTGATCAGTTGATCCCTTGAGGTCACACCTAAAGGACGATTCCCTTAAATTGAAAAGGTTAATTAGTTGTATAGCGATACAGATTAATTAATTCCTTAAAATTGAACAATTTGATTTGTGAGAGAGAATATTGATATCTTATTGTAATGGGATTAAATAAGATTTATTTTAGTAATAAAATGCCTTGTTGCTAAAATTATTTATTGTTTGAGAAACAATAAAGATAAGAATGAATGGTTAATTATGATTACAAGAAGTTGTAAATTATAACTATATGACCCATTTTATTTATGTGATCAAGTATCACTAGTCAATTTGTTGAATGTAATTTAATTAATTTATAAAATGATATTTATGTGATAAATATGCATTTAATTAATTAATAACATGTATCATACTACATGTGACATATTGTGTGACAATTGACAAATTGACAAAATAAAATGGTAGTCCATATTATGGAGGGTGGACCGAATTAGGAGGAGTATGTAGTGGGTTGTGCTTATATTATTTTATGTGATAGAATTAAATAATAAGTCTACACTACACTAGCCTTACACCTACTCTTACACATCTACTTCTTGTGAAGACAAAAAGTAAAAAGTAGATGCCCCATTTTCTACACTCCAACCGTGAAACACTCCACCATTAAGAGGATTTTATTTTTCCTTTTATCATTCATTCAAGTATAACACATGAAAAATGTTCATGTAAAATTTCCTCTCTTCTCTCTCTTCCATCTTCATTAAAAAGGATGAGACCTCAATCTAAATTGTTCACATGAATTACTAAGATTACTAGAAGTAGTATATGAGTATTAGTAATAGATTTTAAGGTAAACTACATTGCAAACATCTAGTACATGTTTATTTGTGGGTTTAAGGGATTGTCTTGGGTGCAACTAATTGGAGGGCTTCTAATTTGAAGTCAAGAATGTTCATCCATTAATGGAAAGCTCAAGAACTAACAAGAATGAGATCTTGTTAGTGCCCAATATGACCGAAATAATTATGGTGAGAAAATGATTTCTTCTCTTATTTATTTTAGTTTGCATGCATAAGATCTAGAATTTATTTTATGACCAAATAAATTTGAAACATATAAGAGTATGTTAGTATATATAGATCTACATTTCCTTCAATTGGTATCAGAGCCACGGTTGTTTGCATGCAAATTGGTTAAAAGTTTTTCCGAGTTATAAGAATAACAAATAAAACTTGTAAAATTTGTGTTATTATGATATATCACGAAATTACTACATGCATGTTAATATTTCTGGTCCTAAAATGTTTTAGGATTTTTTGGTTATTTTTCGGATTTTTATTGTTCATAATTTACAATAATGGCATTTAAATGTGATTTTATGAGTAAAAATGTCATTTTTGGTCTAAAATTTGCTATACTTCGAATTTTCCAGTGTTTTTTGGATATGTTGTCACATATATTATTTTTAGATAACCTGTAAATTTTCATAATTTTTAGACTTGTTATGCTCGAAAAATGGATTTTTCATTTTTAATTCGGATTTAAAGTGAAAAATAGGTTAATATGAGTTAAATTTCGAATCTGGTCATAGAAATTTTATATGTTGTCACATGCAATTTTACAAGATGTGTGTAAAATAATTGGCTATAAAGAAGTCCTTATGCATGATTTATGGATTTTTGAAGAAAAATAGCATAAATAGTGACATTATTAGTTAAAAATTAATAAAACATAATCTATGACTTAGGAAAAACGTCTAATGTTGCCTTTTATTATCATTTTCAGATCTAAAATTGAAAAGTTAATGAATATAATTTTTTCTCATGTTTTATGATTATTTTAGTTAAAATCGATAAACCGCAACATTGTTTTTCCGGAAAATTTCGAAATTTTTAACCTAAGATTTTGAACATTATGAGTGTCATGGTATTTTTCCAGAATGTTCATGAATTTAAATTTCAAATTTTGAATTTATTTGAAGTTTTGTGATTTATTTGAAGTTTAATAGCTTATTTTTGTATTTTTGGACTATTTATGAACAATTTTAGTAATATAAGTTAATTATGGTCAATTTATTAGTGAAGACTAAATTTTGAGTCCTAAGTGGTTAGGGTAATTAACTAGTGCATAAATATGAATTTATGTAATTTTTGTGATTATAAAATGTTGAAATCACGCAAATCCGTAAAAACCGAGTAATATACGATATTGGCAAATTAAAGGCGATTTGGCATAAAATGAAGCATGTTCATACATATTATAATGCTGCATTTTTTAATTTATGATTGTCATAATTTTAATTTATGTAATTTTTGAATTATGTAATTTTACTTAGTATGGCCTTAGATTTTAATTGATATTTCCCGAAATGTATGGGAATATCGATTCGGTTGTAATTTTATTGTGATCTCGTATCACCGTTTTGTAATTTAATAGATTTATTTTATTTTAGTTACAAATGTATAATAGGAATTATGTAATTTATTATGTAATTTTTTTTTTTCATTCCGGAGTTCCCAAAGACGGATTTCTTCAAGAATGGCGATACATAAAGACGGTGTTACCTCGAGATACGTGTCACAACCGAAGTTCAAGGGACCAATGGAGTTGGTTTCCGAATATGTAATAGTTAAATAGTTTTTCTATTTTAGGAAGGCCATACTAGGATTTATTTATTTTTTATGCTTGCATTTTATTTTATGTCACATGCATTGCTAAATCGCCATAACTAAACATGCATTGTCATTTTATCGAGTTTATCGACCGTGTCAATTACAATTATCGTAGTTCACCGCTTTAGTTCACTTAAAACGTGATAGATAATAAATTGACATGACCTCTCGCTAAAACAATCAATTGAGATATAGCCTTACCAAATAGTAGAAACCATGAAAACCTATTTCGTGAGGGAGTGCGCTCGGCCGATCCCGGGGTACAAACCTTGTTACGTAGGGGAAGTGGGTGATAAATGTTAATCCACCGAATTCATGTTGATAAGGGATGAATCGGCTATCCCGTGCCCAAGTTGATGTGGATTTGGATAATGGACACATTTATTCGAAATTTGGATTGAACTCAACAAAAGTTTTTCGATAAGGGATGAATCGGCTATCCCGTGCCCTTGTCGGATGTGTTTTGGGCTATAGATAATTATTAGAGTAATTTTATCGACCAAGAGTTCTAAAAGTAGAATCGATTAAAGAGTTAATCCACCGAGTTATATTGATAAGGGATGTATCGGCTATCCCGTGCCCAAGTTGATATGAATTTGGATCTTGGAATCATTTATCTAGTTGGGTAGAGGTCACTAGAAAAATGCATAAAACTTGTTATCTACAAGTTTTAATAAAACGATAAATGTTAAGTTTTCCATTATTCCGTTATCATTTTGTTCTATTTCTTTACCACAATTCATATACGATATCATTTCGTTTTTGATTCAAATCTCCATTAAAATATCGTAACTAAAGACAAATATGAATTTGCTTCTAAAACCTCAAATGGACCATTGCTAAGGATCTCTTGTAAAGAGTATAGATTAAAGTTATTCATTATCAAACAGGTTTTTGATTCTTGACTAACACATCTACTTGCAATGGATTGTTATTCATACACTTAATTGAATTAAGTATCTTGAAGCGATAAATTGTTTTGATAATTAGATTTGTTGGAATTCGTAATTGACCAAAATAACGCAACCACTTCAATGAAAGTTTTAAGACTAAAACGAACAAATGAAGAGTAATCTTCATAAGATTCAACTTTGCTTCTCTAAGTAAAGACTCATTGAATTTAGTGGGAGCATTCTCTTAAACCGTTAAGATGAGGACGAGGTTCAAGAAAGTAAAGATTATAATGGAATTGATACAAGGTAATGTTAAAGGTAAAGTTGTTGAGAATAACGATACTAAACCTGTCAATCCCGACCGATAAAGTTTCCATTGTCTTAAATGTTGGACACTAGAAAAGGAAACTACCCCAAATTATTGAAGAATCAACAAGTTAGTTGTGGGACATCTAATGGGACATTCTTCTTTAAAAATGTTTATTTGATTAAACATAAATTTTGCTAGTACTACTTCGTCAATATTAGAAACCAATGGAGGTTTTCATCATTATGTTTGATACATAGGATGATTAGAATATGACGACTATCAACAATGAAGTTGAGAGAAAGAGTCATTGTGTACTAAATCTAGTTTTTGGGTTTGGAGTTATACTTAATTGTGACTATTAAGTACATAAACTCTAAATGAGAATATAAAATTGTTAAGATACAAAAGAGGTTTCACTTTTGTGATCCTATACACCACGAATTGATGTATGGCTAGCCCATTATCAAGGTGATAATGGTCTAAACCAAACTAGAATGATATATCATGAAGATGATGCAAAACTCAAAATTGGTAACCCAAGATTAAACCTTAAATTTTGGAATGATGAACGCAAAGAGTTATCGAGTACTCTTGAAACCATTAGATTGTTAATGGTATATGCGTATCTTGTATTCAAAGCAAGATGTCTCATGCCTTTTGGATGAAAAGGAGATCGAGGTTGTAAATCATTGATCCAAAATAGGTTGATCATTTTCTTTTACCAACGATTTAAGTTGACGCTAATATGTTCACTTAATAAGGTAAATAGAAAAATCTTTGAAGAAGTTTAAAGAGTTCAAGGAATCACGATTAAGTCGTGAGGGGATTATCAAAGTAAAGACTTTGATATAAGCCAAAGGAAATGTGATATAGTATCACAAGTTAATCTCTCTTAGCACGCATTATGGAATAATGTATGGTTGCATAAGAAATCAAACACTATTCGAAATGGTTTGAACTTCAATCAAGTTACTTTGAGTTACTTGATCCTTTTGGGGACATTATCATTTTTGTCTAAATTATTTTTCCACTAAATCGAATCATATGAGATATGAAATGGCAAGGGTACCATGTTTGTAAGTTTTCACAAGATACAAATGCTCATTTTTCCTTTTTTTTTCAATTATCACGAGTACGACGGGTTTGCGGCTCGTGAAGCTGTCTTTCTAAAATACAAGTTTATTTCTAGAAGACAGAGTGGGAGAATTTATTCAAGAGCCACAAAGAATGTTATGTCGCAAGAAACTGGTCTTTCTTGGCTACATGAGACGTTTTGTGTAAGATGTTGTTTCTTTAAAACCTAGGAGGTTAAATTCGTCAAATTGTTGAAAATGATGGATTCATGCTACTTTTAAGAAAGTAAAGAGCTTATAACTTACAAAAAAGAAATCGTTTGATTCAAGTTGATTACTTCTAGAAAGTAATGAACATATGACTTACATAAGAGTGTTTAAGTCACAACTCAATATAAGGCTTAGAGCCATGAAAATCCGAAATAAAAGGCTTGATTAGTGACAAAGGGTTTTGCACTAATAAAGAGATATTTCAAAGCAAGATTGGTTGCAAAGGGTTTTGCACTAATTGAAATGATTAAGTCTATTTGGATCTTCTTAGGGATTGTGGTTCATTATGAGGTTATGAAATACATAGCAAGTGAATCTAAAACCCACTTCTTCAATAGAAGGAATGTATTCAATACATGTCATGAGTTTTATAGATTCTTGCAATCCTAAGATAATGTGAAACTTAAGAGAGGGTCTTAAGTAGGACATCAATGAGTTGGAATCAACATTATGGATCATGTGATAAAACGTTTTCGATAAGTCGAGAAATTGTGTTTATACATGGAGTTTAGTGGGAGTTACGGAAATTTTAATTAGTCCGATATGTGGTAGACATATTGATCATTAAGAATGATTTAAGACTTTTGGAGTATTATAATACATCTTTAATATCCAGATTTATGAAGATAAATCCACATGATATTAGCGTCAATAAAAAGTCTTACGTTGATAAGATTTATGACTAGTTCAATTAAATTGAACATATTTGATTGATTTCATTTGCTTCCGCTGCCAAATCAATTAAATAGAAAATGATGTATAACACTTCATATACTTTGAGTATGATGAATTGTTTTCAAAATCGAATTTAAGTAATCTTTACCAAGTAAGTTATAAAGATTACCCTTAACCGCTTGTAAGCATTAAGGAAGTAAAGCAAAGTGTTTTTGATGCAATTTTGTGTAAGGGTGTTACACAAGCGACAATTGACAATTGAGATTGCGCATGGTTTCCGACAAAACCATAATCAAAACACATTAGGATGGGTAAGATACCATTGTGGCTATGATAATTAAGAAGTAGATTTTCTAGAATCGTTCTAGGCAATAAAGAACAATGAGAGATATTTATAACGGAAGTTGAGTACACTTGCAATCATGAGATGTGCAAGAGGATGAGTCCCGCACACTGTGAAAACAGTGGGAGCTATTCTTAGGCTAAGAGGGCCTATGTCTTGATTGGATCTCGACACGTACTCAGAAAGTTTTGTGATGCAAATGTATACATTACAAAGGAAAACGAGTATGTAGTAAGGTTGAGTAAGGTACAAGAAATTGATAAAACCTACTAACCAAAGCCTTCTCAAAGGCTAAACATGATGAGTCATGTCATTTCAATTGAATTGAAATGAACAACTACGTACAAGATCAAATCAGATTATAGAACATGAAATAGTAATCAGGCATTGACTATTCATGTGTGATAATCGCATTTGTCGTTCGAGTTTTATTTTAAAACTCTTTTATTATACTTTGTTACATCCAAACGGGTTGTAGAGACAATTGAACCCCGTTAAAGTGAACACGGATTAGCATAGTATTCGCCCATAGTCACTTGTATGAGGTGACGTCTCGAAGTGACTAGAGTGTGATGCGATTGATGGCAAGTTCAAGTGCCATAGAGTCATGAGAGATGACTAGTCGATCACATAGGCAGACTGTTAGGAACACTTTGTCGGGGCAAAGGACCGCTTATAGAGTTCTGGCAAATTTATAAAGCCTGGTCGTGGCGAGAGCTACTATAGTATTCTAATGAGTCGATTCTTTTGACTAAAGACTGTTCACCTAAGATGGCACAGTTTTCGATTAACTTTGATTTGTGTTACTACGACCTTCGTAAATGGGGTCAAATGGGCATATTTTGGGTTATGATGGCAGTGGCTAGTCGAAGGGAATAAGTGCGATAGGAATTGTCCACCCCCTTGTCAGGGTTAAAACAATATCTCAGGGCCACTCGAGGAGTAATGAACTGGAAATGCGTGGCCACGCTCGGAAGGTATCCATGGTGGATAAATTCCGGTCAATCAGTTATTCTCCAGATCGAGGAAACCACTCTCGATATGATCACTTGCAAGTACGACCCGAAAGACACCTTGCATTGAGTGGGAGATAATAATAGGACAAGAGAATTGGTGACGCACACTTGTCGAGGACAAGTGGGAGATTGTTGGGAAATGTGTCCTCAACAATAGTGCGATCACATGATTTAAATATCATTATTAAATCTCATGCCAAGAATACGAAAGGGATGATACATTACATATATAGTCAACTGGTCCACACATATCGGTAATGATTGGCTGGCTAGAGTTTGACATTACTGTCGTGCGACGGTGGTGACCAGTTGATCCCTTGAGGTCACACCTCTCGCTAAAATAATTAATTGAGACGTAGCCTTACCAAATAGTAGAAACCATGAAAACCTATTTCGCGAGGGAGTGCACTCGGCTACCCCGGGGTACAACTCTTGTTACGTAGGGGAAGTGGGTGATAAATGTCTAATCCACCGAATTCATGTTGATAAAGGTTGCATCGGCTACCCCGTGCCTAAGTTAATATGGGTTTGGATAATGGACACATTTATTCGAAATTTGGATTGAACTCAACAAAAGTTATTGATAAGGGTTGCATCGGCTACCCCGTGCCCTTGTTGATGTGTTTTGGGCTATAGATAAACATTAGAGTAAGTTTATCGAGCAAGAGTTCTAAAAGTAGAATCGATTAAAAAGTTAATCCACCGAGTTATATTTGTTGGGAAATGTGTCCTCAACAATAGTGCGATCACATGATTTAAATATCATTATTAAATCTCATGCCAAGAATACGAAAGGGATGATACATTACATATATAGTCAACTGGTCCACACATATCGGTAATGATTGGCTGGCTAGAGTTTGACATTACTGTCGTGCGACGGTGGTGATCAGTTGATCCCTTGAGGTCACACCTAAAGGACGATTCCCTTAAATTGAAAAGGTTAATTAGTTGTATAGCGATACAGATTAATTAATTCCTTAAAATTGAACAATTTGATTTGTGAGAGAGAATATTGATATCTTATTGTAATGGGATTAAATAAGATTTATTTTAGTAATAAAATGCCTTGTTGCTAAAATTATTTATTGTTTGAGAAACAATAAAGATAAGAATGAATGGTTAATTATGATTACAAGAAGTTGTAAATTATAACTATATGACCCATTTTATTTATGTGATCAAGTATCACTAGTCAATTTGTTGAATGTAATTTAATTAATTTATAAAATGATATTTATGTGATAAATATGCATTTAATTAATTAATAACATGTATCATACTACATGTGACATATTGTGTGACAATTGACAAATTGACAAAATAAAATGGTAGTCCATATTATGGAGGGTGGACCGAATTAGGAGGAGTATGTAGTGGGTTGTGCTTATATTATTTTATGTGATAGAATTAAATAATAAGTCTACACTACACTAGCCTTACACCTACTCTTACACATCTACTTCTTGTGAAGACAAAAAGTAAAAAGTAGATGCCCCATTTTCTACACTCCAACCGTGAAACACTCCACCATTAAGAGGATTTTATTTTTCCTTTTATCATTCATTCAAGTATAACACATGAAAAATGTTCATGTAAAATTTCCTCTCTTCTCTCTCTTCCATCTTCATTAAAAAGGATGAGACCTCAATCTAAATTGTTCACATGAATTACTAAGATTACTAGAAGTAGTATATGAGTATTAGTAATAGATTTTAAGGTAAACTACATTGCAAACATCTAGTACATGTTTATTTGTGGGTTTAAGGGATTGTCTTGGGTGCAACTAATTGGAGGGCTTCTAATTTGAAGTCAAGAATGTTCATCCATTAATGGAAAGCTCAAGAACTAACAAGAAGGAGATCTTGTTAGTGCCCAATATGACCGAAATAATTATGGTGAGAAAATGATTTCTTCTCTTATTTATTTTAGTTTGCATGCATAAGATCTAGAATTTATTTTATGACCAAATAAATTTGAAACATATAAGAGTATGTTAGTATATATAGATCTACATTTCCTTCAATATTGATAAAGGTTGCATCGGCTACCCCGTGCCTAAGTTAATATGAATTTGGGTCATGGAATCATTTATCTAGTTGGGTAGAGGTCACTAGAAAAATGCATAAAACTTGTTTAAATCATACATTTTTACGAGTATTATTTTTAGAACGACATTTGTTTTACTCCTTATATTTTGTTTTGTAGACCACTTCTTTTTCTCATAACAAATGGCAACACCAACTCCAAACGCCACACCTCTCGCTAGTTCATCTTGGCTCCGATCCGTTATGGATCGATGTAAACTTGAAAAGAATGGGTCAAATTTCTCCGATTGGGATGCCCAACTCAAATTGGCCGCCCAAGGTGACGACAAGCTTCGTTACCTTACCGAGGCCTCTCCACCTGAACCTACTACTAGGTCCACCGGCCCCACTAGGGAAGCATATGAGGCTTACCAAAAGGAGTCCGCCGCAATGAAAAATGTCTTGATATTTGCGATGGAGGCGGACCTCCAAAGGAGAGCCTTTAAAATGGGCAATGCTAATGAGATTTACTCCAAACTTGTGACCATGTTTTCACAAACTCCGCGGATCGTCCAATATGAGGCGGCCGCGGCATTCTTTGATCTCGACTTCAAAGAGGGCCAAAAGGTTAGTCCTCATGTGCTCAAACTTATGGAGCTTGTCGAGACCTTGAAGATTCAAAAGATTGAAATCCCCAAAGAACTCATTGTAGATAGGATTCTACACTCCTTGTCCAAAGTCAAAGCATATGTTCAATTCCGGGTGAATTTTAACATGCAAGACAAGGATGTGTCTCTTGAGGAATTGCACAAGTTACTTGTGCAAGCCGAAAGGGACATGGGGTTAAATGTGAACCCGCCCAAGGATGTGCTTAACATAAGCACTAAGAGTAAGGGGAAGTTCAAGAAGAATGGGAAAAAGGGCAAGAAGCAAGCTCCCACATTCACCAAAGCTAAGACTTGTGAAGCTAGCACCTCAAAGATCAAGAAGGGTCCTCTTGATAAATGCCATTATTTTAATGGTATGGGACATTGGAAAAGAAATTGTTCCAAATACCTTGGTGATATTAAGGCTGGAAAAATCACTCCAGTAGGTAAATGACTTTCCTTCTTTTATGTTTCTAATTCAACTATGGTATTATGATGCAAAGTTGTGATAATGTATCTCCCTTTTTATTGTAAATAGGGCCTCCACCAAGCAAAGACAATGGAAAGGAAAAGCAAGCATGAGAAACCATCAAGAAGCTAGGGATATCTTTCATGGAGCTTTGCTTTTCATTGTCTTATTTTAAATTATGTTTTGGATTTTAGAACCTTAAGTTTCCGTGTTCGACATGGAAAGGTATTTTGGATAATGGGTTGTATTTTGGATAATGGTGACTTGGTTTGCAACCCAAGTCACCCGTTTTATCATTTATCCTTTTATGTTCTAAAATTCATCTTTAAATGCTTGCACTTTGAAACATAAGATTATTCACTTAAAGTGATCTAATAGACAAATATAATGACGGGTTTCATTATATGTCCACATGCTTAAGGCTTGTGTATGATCATTTATAAAGTGATTTTGAAACCAAGTACACATATGAAATCAATAACTATTAGTCTATCTATGAGATAGTTCTCCTTATACTTCAAATCATTATTTGTGTCTCATATACTATCTTTGAATTTTTAGTGTATTTATTCTGAAGATAGAGTGGGAGAAAAATGAGGACACGACACACACCAAGATAAGTTTGTGAACTTGTGTAAATGAGATCTACGCAATGTAGAATGATTTGAATGGAGGTATGTCTATTTATATAGTATACCCAATAGATGAGATCTATGGTCTCAAGTATGTTCTACATGACTAAAGAGACCACGTGAAGTAATCGAAAGAAGATATTCTTGCGATAACTACGTGAGGACACCAAAAGAATGTTTTGGATGAAATGACTAATGTAAAGTCTTAATAAGAGTTTTGACTAAGTTTAGATTTTTATGATAAATTTTGACCTATAGTTTCAACCGAGATTTACTTAAGAGCCTAAATGAATCAAAGTTACATTCTAGTATATATATATACGAGATTTGTGACTAGAAATTGCAAGGATTAATATACCGATATCTTCAATGGCCAAGTTTTAACCACGCAAATGTCATTGCTTAACCTCAATATGAAATGGTTAAACCTCCTTCCGAAAGGGTATTTCGAAGGACGTGTTCTAAATATTATTTATATTTATATAATGACATTGTTACACATCATTATGATATGTGTGAGTTAGAGACTAAAAATCTCTTTTAATAAGGTTAAGATAAGACCACTTCAAAATAGGTATTTTGAAAGGATATGATGGGAACATATATGGTTCTATCTTAATAACTTGGCAAATGCAATTTATAATTCAATTCTTGAAAAGTTTCGATTGAAAAGTCAATTTCGAAATGTGTAGAATTGAGTGGGAGTTAGGAAATTCTCATGTGAAGACATGGAATTTAGTGGGAGCTATCATCCTTTGAATATTTACAACTCATCACTCATTAAAGAATGACGAGCCAATACCTTCTTTTATAAAGAAGCTTTTGAGTTTTCAATTCTGGATGAAAATGGACTATGATGAATCCAATTACATCAAGGGATGTTGGATTTGTATTAAGAGATACACATCGTATCAACATTCACATAGGTTATTCATGTAGATGAAAATGGGATTGCCATTAGCAGTCATGGTCGTTCATTGAACCTATGAACGGTTGATCTCATGATTATTAGTAACTAATGTTTCCGCCATTAGAATGATCATGTACATGTCCAATTATGAATCATATGCATAAGAGCATGATGATTGATTGGTAAGCCATAATAGAAACGTCATGAATTCTCAAGTAGAATCCAATGAGCGATTTCGGTGTTTGTCAGAATGCTCTTATATGTGTCAAGAGGTTGCACATATTAATGAAAATCCGAGCACATGCAAGGATTTATGAAAATCCTTAACCCTTCAAGCTAGAAAGAGAAATGAGAAGTTTTGGAAAGATACTTACTTAGTTGAACAAGAAGTTGCTCAACCTAATCTTTCCCAATGTGCTAGAACTTGTTAGAAGTTCTAGGCTAATCATCTTGACAAAATTGTTGTAAGATTCTACAAAACATATACCTAGTGCATTGTGTGTGAATAGAGTACTTGATCAGTACAAGTTATATCATTCATCACAAATTCGTTCGTTATGTGATAATCGATAAGGAAGTTCTTTCAAGTTAAAGAACCAAAACCAAGGTCGGGAACCTTGATGTGTACTTGGTGAAGTTCATGCTATGAGAGAGAACATGAACGTAAAGGAACATGCAAGTGCAAGAAGTTTGAACGCATGGACACATGGTATGTTAAACTTCTATTGCAATCAATAAGTGTTTGCACTTATGATATACATCACAAGGTTGTAATATGTAATTGACTACCCGAGTGTGATGTCGACATTTGTCGCTTGAGTTATTATTAACTCACCTTGTACATTGTTGTATCCAAATGGGTTGTGGAGACAATTGAACCCCGTTAAAGTGAACACGGATTAACATTGTATTTGCCCATAGTTACTTGTATGAGGTGACGTCTCGAAGTGACTAGAGTGTGATGCGATTGATGGCAAGTTCAAAGTGCCATAGAGTCATGTGAGATGACTAGTCGATCACATAGGCAGACTGTTAGGAACATTTTGTCGGGCCTAATGACCGCTTATAGAGTCCTGGCAAATTTATATAGCCTGGTCGTGGCGAGAGCTACTATAGTATTCAAATGAGTCGATTCTTTTGACTAAAGACTATTCACCTAAGATGGCACAGTTTCGGATTAACTTTGATTTGTGTTACTACGACCTTCGTAAATGGGGTCAAATGGGCATATTTTGGGTTATGATGGCTGTGGCTAGTCGAAGGGAATGAGTGCGATAAGAATTGTCCACCCCTAGTAAGGGTTATAACAATTTCTCAGGGCCACTCGAGGAGTAATGAACTAGAAATGCGTGGCCACGCTCGGAAAGTATCTATGATAGATAAGTCCGGTCAATCAGTTAATCTCCAGATCGAGGAAACCACTCTCGATATGATCACTTGCAAGTACGACCTGAAAGACACCTTCCATTGAGTGGGAGATAGTAATAGGACAAGAGAATTGGTGACGCACACTTGTCGAGGACAAGTGGGAGATTGTTGGAATATGTGTCCTCCGACAATAATGCGATCACGACTGTTGATCATGATGATCACATGTTTAAATCTCATTATAAAGAATACAATTGGGAACTAATATTTTTACTGTCAACTGGTCAACATATATCGGTAATGATTGGCTGACTAGAGTTTGACATTACTGTCGTGCGACGGTGGTGATCAGTTGACCCCCTAGGTCATACCTATAGGGCAACACTCTTAATTGATTATTTAATTAATCGTATAACGTTACGAGTTAATTAAATTACTTGAAAATTGACGGACGATTTTGGAAGTAAAATTTACGTATCATATTGAAATGTGATTAAATAAGATACGGTCTGAGTAATCGAATTGTATCATTACTCGGATGAAATTATTGTTTAAAGAAACAATCGGAAATTGAATGAATTATTATAAATACAATCTGTTGTGATTTATAAATTGGTAAAATATTTTGGTACAAGTAATTATGAATTACTAAGTCGATTTTTGTATATGACGTATTTTTATTAATACGTTGATTTTTAATATGTTAAAAATACATAACAAATTTATGTAACATGTGACATGTGACATATTGACAATTGACAAAAATAACATGGAATCCATGTTATCAAAAGTGCCGAAAATTGGAGGAGTATTAAGTGTGTTTATATTATAAGTGGTAAACATAATGATTACATGCTTTAGTAGCCATGCAACCCTAGTTTGCATTGTGAAGGCAAACAAGAGCATGCATTGGGTATGATTTCTTCCCTCCTCTTCCCTCCTACCCGGTTTTACCAAAGAGAAAGGCAAGGGTTTTTGCCTTATATTTTTGATTAACACATTACATCAAGTGTGGTTAATTATTCATTCACTTACTCATCCAAAAATATATTTCTAGAGAGAAAAACAATTCTCCTCTCCTTCTCTCTACAAAATCGAAATATTCAAAGTGTTACATAATATTTTGGTTCAATTTTCTTCAAATTAATATTGTACTAGTTCCTATAATATTAATTTTATTAAGAGAAAGCCTTGGGTATTAAGCTTAGGGAGAGATCCTATACTTGGATCTTGGTTCTTCCATTTAAGGATAGCACAAGAACAAGAGAGAAAGGTGATCTCTCTTGTGCCCATAAAACCGAATTATCCAATGTAAGAACATGATTTCTCCTCTATTTTGCTCTTTTGTTTGCATGCATAAAATCCATGTTTAATTTTATGACAAATTAAATATAATCATATATGAATATGAAAGTATGTAGATCTACTTTTCCTTCACATACTACACAACAATCCTAATTTAATACCATGGCTCACCTCATTCCCAATCAAAGAAATTACCTACGCATAATTATAACTATACTAACTTCGAAATTAATAGTAAAGAACAAATTTGACATAATTGAATCAAACTAAAACAAAAGGAAAGAACTCAATTGCTGAAATTAAATTGATGAAAACAAGAATTAAAATAACAAGGAAATAAGGAAGAGAAAGAATTGCATAAAAAGCTTACTAATTGAATTCAAGAACAAAGTATTGAAATCGAAGGTTTCCAACTCCAAGCTAGATCTAAAACTGAGTTTTTCCAGAATGAAAAGCATAACCTAAAAAGTTGATGCGTTTTACTGATAAAAAGATACCGAAAGTTAATTTCAAGTTGGGCTTTTAAAAGTCTAACACGAAGAAAAACGTATCAGCTCGAAAACTGGTTGACACGTCTGTCGCGTACCTATCAAAAATACCAACTGGCTCTAACTAATATAGCTAGGGAAGTCGGGTCGAATCCACAGAGAGGTAGGAATATGTCAGCTAAATCTAAGTTCGTCAAGGTAACCAAATTGGGGTTTATAAAATGTGATTGTCTAAACTAACAGGAAATAAGGGAAAGAGAATAGAGGGAAGGAAATAAACAGATAAAGAGAGATAGCTAAGACAAACGGTTCACCATAATCATCCGGTCAAGTAATCTAGGTCTCAGGTCAATGCCGACACGGTCTAAGGGGTAGCGAACGTCACCTTTCGGTCCTTAATTCACCCTAAAGCGTAAACAGCTTAACTTTCGCCCTTACTGCGATACTCTATTGTTCGCCACTAGTCTACCCCTTCCAACCTTTCGGTCCAGGTCAAAAATCACTAAGAATTATAGGTCTAATTGCGTCGACTCAATTAGAAAGATACAATTAATTGTACCATTTAACCAACAAAGCCAAGATAAGATTAACCTAGTAATTCGATTACTCTCCCTTCAGATTATGGATCCCCTATAGTCTTAGCCAAGGGAAATTAGCTACTCATTGCAATTGAATTAACAATAACGATTAACAGATAATTGGAATTAAACATTATAACAACTAATTAAGATTGATTCAAGCAATTAATAAAGAGAAGAAGAATTAAAAACAGTAAATAGAATTAAGAATAAAACTAGAATGATAATACCAATCGCGAGATCCAAATCCGAGTAGTAAAGTGTAAAGGAAGAGTAAATCCAAAGAACAGTCACAAGCACTAGAGTAGAAACGAACGTAGCAGTCGAAGAGAGAGGAGTAACGTAGTTCACTCTCTCCGTCTTATACTAGAAATCCATCCTAAACCTAATCTATGGACTAATTACAAAAGCCCATAATTTGATTAGGCGGAAATCAGCTAAAGCACACGAAACCCCTCGATCGAGTAGGAGTAATCTACTCGATCGAGCAATATCATCACCAAACCACTCGATCGAGGGGATACAAATCACTCGATCGAGCAGCTCTTGCAAAAACTCCTCGATGGCTCCTTAAACTGGTCGATCGACCAGTATTGAGTATATAGAGCATTCGATCGAGTAGAAAACCACTCGATCGAGCTATATAGGCACGTTAGGACTTGAATTGCTTCCGGAACTCAGCTCACGTGTCTTCCAAGTGTTAGATTTCCAAGCTCCGGCTCCTTATTTTCCATGAATGCATACAATTGGGACAATTAAGGCTCGATTTAGCTCCTCTTCGGTCAATTCCTGCAAATTACAATAAACGGACCAAAGTAGAGTATTCGGGGGTATTTGTAGCCAGATGCCACATAAAAAGTACAGAAATGCGTGTAAAAATGAGGTAAAAACCTTATATAAAAGACTCGCATCAAATCTCCCCAAACCAAACCTTTGCTTGTCCCCAAGCAAATATGAATGCAACTAAGGAAAAACAGTGGAACGGGACCAACGCATCAGCTACAAATCACCCACTAAAACCAATTTAATGCAATGAAATGACAAAGTGGCAAATGAGAGGTGCAAACGAGTTAAATCAATGTTTCAAACTTACTGAATCGTCGACCTTGCAAGATTCATAAGATATCGGACTCTCACGGGTCGCTCGTCACTCAAAATCAGGCACCAGGTGAGTATATTTGTGAAAGATAGAAAAAAGTAAGACACTCACCTAACTCGACCTATAAGAACATGCATGCAGTTAACATGAGTAAAGCCTCTACAACCGTACATATGCATTCCAACCAACTAATGACCAAAACACATGCCGAGGACTTACATTTGGGTAAGTGAGGTAATCGGTAAGAAGGGGCTAAAATGAATTTGGATATGTGGAGTTAATAGCCAGGCTAGCAACAACGGATCCAAACATAAACTGCATCCCAACTTCGTACTCAATAAAGCAAGATGAAACGGTGCAAAACTTATGCACTAAACTCACGAAACACCAGAAACCGTCAACTCCCCATAAAATATAGATAAGACATGGGAGTGTGAATCATTATACGATTCTCATTCTTTTCATATGTGATTTTTCTTTCTTTCTTTTTCTTTTCCTTTTTTTTTCATTCTTTTTTTTTTCTTTTCATTTTTTCAACAATTCAACAATTTTTTCTTTCCTTCCCTTCAATTCTTCCACCATCTTCTGGGATCAGATGAAATAACCATATTGCAGTAAAACATTCCAAGAACTACTCGTTACTAGCTCAGCTAGGGTAGGAAGTATTATAGAAAGTAGTTGACAGGACAAAAAGGCAATTTGGCTATGTGGGGCTCATGGGTAGAATGTAATAAAGGGAACTGCCTCTCCTAACATGTGTCACCATCCACAGACCGAATGCATACATGTATTAAGAAGACTAGACTCATGCTTATGCAAATTAATATTACATGTCTTAAAGAGAGTACTACTCACATCCTAAATGAAACCGGTCATGAATGTCACCAGTTTAAAAAGCTCTAACCTCAGAATGTAATGTAGCTTGCCGACATAAAGAATCAAGTCTATTCGTTCAGATAAGAGAGAAACAAAAACTCGTAGATTATGCACATAATCATGCCAATTAAATATCAAGAATATGCAGGGCTCAAGTAAGGGTTCAAAGCAGCGTCAGTGTTCAAACGTTCCGACTCAATTTAAACATGAAATTTTTGAAATTTTTTGAATTTTTATGGTTTTTGGTTTTAATTAAAACAACAGTGCATGCGGAAATAAATAAACGTGCAAGCAAAAATGCAAGAAAACATGCAGAACAGATATGGATGCATACCTCCCCAAACCAAACCGTACAATGTCCTCATTGTACCAAAAATAGGGAAAGAAATGCAAACTAAGGGGAAAAGGATAAACGGAGTTCGAAAACTTACAAAACGTCATAAGGAGGGACCTCCCCAAACCGACCATGAACATGGGAGGTCAAGAAAAGTCAAGCAGTGGCTTCATAGACGTAAAACAGCAGCTGGAAGGTGAAACTGATCGATCGAGTGGCTGGAACAGCTCGATCGATTGAACTGCTGCATGGAAGGCCTCGATCGAGTAGAAAACCAGTCGATCGAGTAAGCGTGGTATTGGTTTTGGTCGATCGAGGACTATTATCACTCGATCGAGTGAAATCCCCTCAAAGGTGCTCGATCGAGCATGAAACCACTCGATCGAGTACATCGTGACTGCAAAACACGCGTATAGAGCAAGGAAATACATGGGAAGTTCGTAAAATATCGTCTAAAGTTCAACGTAAGGCTAAAGAAAATTAAATAGTTCAACAAAAGTACAATAAAACAGTCCGGGCTGCCTCCCGGAGAGCGCTGGTTTAAGAGGTCCCGCACGACCTTTCTCGGCATCAATTTATCGGGCGTCAAGCTCGTCGAAGCGCAATACTTCGACACGATTATGTCCTTCACCGCCTCGTGGTAATGTTTCACATACTCGGCCATTCACCTTGAATCGGTGACCCTCGAATCTTCAAGCTCCACGGATCCAAATTTGGTGACAAATTTGTCCACCGTATAAGGACCACTCCATCCGGACTTGACTTGCCAGGAAATAATCTCAACCTGGCATTGAACAACAGCACCTTTTGCCCAACATGAAACTCACGAGGTAGGATTCTCTTGTCATGCCATCTCTTCGTCTTTTCTTTGTAAATCCGCGAGCTGTCATAGGCATTAAGCCTAAACTCTTCCAATTCATCTAGCTGCAAAAGACGATTCTCACCACACAACTTAGGATCATAATTAAGCTCACGAATTGCCCACCAGGCCTTACATTCCAATTCAACAGGCAAATGACACGATTTCCCATAAACTAGCCTATAAGGTGATGCACCAATAGGTGTCTTAAAGGCAGTTCTGTAAGCCCACAAGGTATCATCTAGCTTAAGACTCCAGTCTTTCCGTGATTTAGAAACTACCTTAGACAAGATCTCTTTCAACTCGCGATTAGAGACCTCTACCTGACCACTAGTTTGGGGATGATACCCCAAACCACGCCGGTGTTGGACACCAACTCTAGACAGAATTGAAGTTAGCTTCTTCTCTTTAAAATGCATCCCCCCGTCACTAATGACGACCCTAGGGACACCAAATCGGGGGAATATTATCTTTTTGAACATCTTTATCACGGTCTTAGCATCACAATTGGGTGAAGCAATTGCCTCAACCCATTTCGACACATAGTCTACAGCCACTAAGATGTACCTGTTACCTTTACTGGATGGGAACGGTCCTTGGAAATCGATGCCCCAGACATCGAAAACCTCAACCTCTAAGATACCGTTCTGCGGCATCTCATGTCTCTTCGAAATGTTCCCTGATCGCTGGCAAGCATCACAAGCTGAAACAAAAGATTTAGCATCAGCAAACAAAGAAGGCCAATAAAAGCCAGACTGAAGTACCTTAGCCACGGTGCGCGATGGACCGTGGTGACCACCATAGGAAGAGGAGTGACAGCCTTCTAGGACTATTTTGGCCTCCCACTGCGGAATACACCGTCTGTAGAGACCGTCTGCACATTCCTTAAACAAGTAAGGATCATCCCGTATATCGCTTAGCGTTATACGAAAACGCTTCCTCTGTGATGAGAAAGGTCGGCGGCATCTTGCCACCGACAACGGTTAGCTATATCTGCATACCAAGGATCTTGGTCAACAATAGACGATATAACAAAGAATTAAAGCATCATCGGAAAAGAATCATCAATAGGTAGAGAATCTTCCCTTCTTGTCGCATCGATCGCGACAAGTGATCGCCTAAACGTTCTCGGCTCCTTTCTTATCCTTGATCTGCAAATCGAACTCCTGAAGAAGGAGTATCCATCTTAATAGCCGCGGTTTAGCCTCCTTCTTAGCAAGGAGATGCCTCAAAGCTGCATGGTCAGTAAAAATATTAACTTCTGACCCAACTAAATAAGTACGAAACTTCTCTAAGGCATAAACTACAGCTAGCAGCTCTTTCTCAGTGGTAGTGTACTTCACTTGAGCCTCATCCAGAGTTCGGCTCGCATAGTAGATAGCATTCAAAGCTTTGTCTTTCCTTTGGCCTAGCACCGCTCCTAGTGTATAGTCACTCGCATCACACATAATCTAAAACGGCAAGTCCCAGTTGGGAGGCTGTATGATCGGCGCAGAGACTAAGGCCTGCTTTAACCTGTTAAAAGCAGAAAGACAAGCATCAGTAAACACAAAAGGGGCATCCTTAAGCAGCAACTGTGTGAGTGGTTTAGCAATTTTGGAGAAATCCTTGATAAACCGGCGATAAAAGCCGGCGTGATCAAGGAAACTCCTCACCCCCTTAACATTAACAGGAGGTGGTAATTGCTGAATCACTTCCACCTTTGCCTTGTCAACTTCTATTCCCCTATCAGAAACTAAGTGCCCTAAAACAACTCCCTCGTTGACCATAAAGTGGTACTTCTCCCGATTCAAAGACAAGATTAACCTCAATACAAATGCAACACTTTCTCAAGGTTAGACAGATGATTAGAAAAATCACTTCCGTATACACTGAAATCGTCCATAAAAACTTCCATGATGGACTCAATATACTCTGAAAATATCCCCATCATACACCTTTGGAAGGTGGCAGGGGCATTGCATAAACCAAAAGGCATTCTGCGATACGCAAAAACGCCCTTAGGACAGGTAAATGTAGTCTTAGCCTCGATCGTGCGGGTGGATAGGGATCCGAAAGAACCCCGAATACCCGTCTAAATAGCAGAAAAATTTACGAGAAGCTAACCTTTCTACCATTTGATCAATAAAAGGAAGGGGAAAGTGATCTTTCTTAGTGGCGGCATTCAACTGTCTGTAGTCTATGCACATCCGCCAACCAGTCACTACTCGAGTAGGTATTAATTCATTCTTCTCATTCTTAACTACAGTTGTCCCTCCTTTCTTCGGGACTACCTGTACTGGACTCACCCATTTAGAATTACCGACGAATAAATAATACCGCATCCAAAGAAAGACTTCATTACCTCAGCCATCACAACATCCTGCATCTTCTCGGTTCAAATTTTCGGCGACCTTGTCCGCAAGGTTTGTGATCCTCCTCCAACTCTATCCTGTGCATACAAATATCGGGACTAATCCCCGTGATATCGTCCAAAGAATAGCCCATTGCTTTCCCTGTTTTTCTTAAGTACAAAAAACAAAGAGGTCACCGATCATCACTAAGCTTGGCACTAACAATGACTGGATATTGCTCTGTATCGTCTAAGAAAGCATATTTAAGATGAGAGGGAAGAGGCTTACGTTCCGGTACCTTTACCTCAATGGAGCAAAGAGTGTTAATCATTTGTTCCACCTGCTCTCCCTCATGCTCATCTAAATCATCAACAAGCAATTCCAACGCAGCGTCATCGTCGTCTAGGCTATCTGCACACTCATCAAAGAGCATAAGAGCTTCTAGCGGGTCCTTCATAAAAGAACCCGACCAGAAGTCATAAATAGACTCGTCAATAATATCAACCGAATAGCAAGTGTCCTCTATCATTGGGCGAGCTAAAGTACTAGGCAGACTGAATGTGATAGCGTCATCCCCTCCGCAAGAGTCAAACGGCCCCCGCTCGACATCAATAATGACCCAAATGTACAAAGGAATGGTCTTCCTAAGATAATTTGGGTCCGGGTGTCCTCAGCTATATCCAAAACAATGAAATCTACTGGGATAAAGAGCTTGCCTACTTTCACAGGCACATCCTCTAAGACACCTAAAGGCCTCCTAACAGATCTATCAGCCATCTGTAGGGTGATGTTAGTCACTTTAAAATGACTCATGTTCAGTTTCTTGCAGACAGGAAGGGGCATGACACTAACACTGGCTCCTAAATCACATAGGGCCTTATCAATGACCATGTTGCCTATAACACAGGTAATAGAAAAGCTGCCCGGGTCTTTCATTTTTGGAGGAGCCTTATTCAAAAGCAAATTACTAGACTCTTCCATAAATGAAATCGTCTCAAATTCACTTAAATTTCTCTTACGCGTCACAATATCTTTCATAAACTTAGCGTAAGTGGGTACCTGAGTAACGAGTTCAGTAAAAGGGACAGTTACCTGGAGGTTCTTCACGACGTCCATAAACTTACCGTACTGTTGCTCGATCTTTGCGTCCTTCAGACGACTTGGGAAGGGTACCCTGGTAGCAATGAGTTGACCCGCAGCTTTTTCTTTACCTTTATCATTGCGTGACGTCTCCACAGCAGGGGAAGATGACACGGTGACGGTATTAGATAGCAAACTAGGATCCCCGCCACTTAAAGTACTGGATCGAGTACTTTTATCGGTCGATCGACCATCTTTATCTTCTGAATCACTCGATCGACCATTTGTTTCACTCGATCGAGTGATTTCCTCAGCAATCTTACTCGATCGAGTAAGACAGTCACTCGATCGACCAGTATCAACCTGTGCATCACTCGATCGACCAGTTTTTCCACTCGATCGAGTGGTAGAGTGAATTAAGTTGCTCGATCGAGCAGGAAAATCACTCGATCGAGTGTTTACAGCACACGCGGCAAGTATTTCTTCCAAGAACTCGTCTAAATCATCATCCGGGTTATCGCCAGCTATCAAAACCTCATCTTCTTCATGAGTAAGGTCATTTTGAAAATTCATTGCACTGACTGGATCGCATATGGGAAAAAGCTTGGCTTGGTCTGTCGCGAGTGTTAATTGCGCGACTTGTTCCCTCAATTCTGCTATGACCGTGTCCTTACTATCGCGCATGCTCATCACAAGGGATTTTAATTCAGCAACTTCTTCAATTGCAGAAGGAGAGACCGGCTGCGGCACTAGCGTAGGAGGGGAAGAGACATTCTTTATCTCCTCGTACAGCTGAGAAAAAGGGACCCCTTGCTTATATTTCTTATAAGCAAGGGCGCGCTCTACATTTGCCGTGCATTCATAAAGGTCGTGCCCTTCCTCGCCACATCTACCACATGGCTCTATATGCTCTGTAATCGTAGGCATCTTGGCAAATAAACTTTCAAAGCAACAACTAACCTGCAAAACTAATCAAAGCTTCGCAAAAATGAGATCAGCCTCAAGGAATAAATTCCTTGAGACGACAGACAAACTTAACTAAAGCAACAAAATTGCGCCACCTCCCCGGCAACGGCGCCAAAATTTGACACGTCTGTCGCAGACCAAAAAATACCAACTGGCTCTAACTAATATAGCTAGGGAAGTCGGGTCGAATCCACAGAGAGGTAGGAATATGTCAGCTAAATCTAAGTTCGTCAAGGTAACCAAATTGGGGTTTATAAAATGTGATTGTCTAAACTAACAGGAAATAAGGGAAAGAGAATAGAGGGAAGGAAATAAACAGATAAAGAGAGATAGCTAAGACAAACGGTTCACCATAATCATCCGGTCAAGTAATCTAGGTCTCAGGTCAATGCCGACACGGTCTAAGGGGTAGCGAACGTCACCTTTCGGTCCTTAATTCACCCTAAAGCGTAAACAGCTTAACTTTCGCCCTCACTGCGATACTCTATTGTTCGCCACTAGTCTACCCCTTCCAACCTTTCGGTCCAGGTCAAGGATCACTAAGAATTATAGGTGTAATTGCGTCGACTCAATTAGAAAGATACACTTAATTGTAGCATTTAACCAACAAAGCCAAGATCAAAAGATTAACCTAGTAATTCGATTACTCTCCCTTCAGATTATGGATCCCCTATAGTCTTAGCCAAGGGAAATTAGCTACTCATTGCAATTGAATTAACAATAACGATTAACAGATAATTGGAATTAAACATTATAACAACTAATTAAGATTGATTCAAGCAATTAATAAAGAGAAGAAGAATTAAAAACAGTAAATAGAATTAAGAATAAAACTAGAATGATAATACCAATCGCGAGATCCAAATCCGAGTAGTAAAGTGTAAAGGAAGAGTAAATCCAAAGAACAGTCACAAGCAATAGAGTAGAAACGAACGTAGCAGTCGAAGAGAGAGGAGTAACGTAGTTCACTCTCTCCGTCTTATACTAGAAATCCATCCTAAACCTAATCTATGGACTAGTTACAAAAGCCCATAATATGATTAGGCGGAAAAATCAAACTAAAGCACACGAAACCCCTCGATCGAGTAGGAGTAATCTACTCGATCGAGCAATATCATCACCAAACCACTCGATCGAGGGGATACAAATCACTCGATCGAGCAGCTCTTGCAAAAACTCCTCGATGGCTCCTTAAACTGGTCGATCGACCAGTATTGAGTATATAGAGCATTCGATCGAGTAGAAAACCACTCGATCGAGCTATATAGGCACGTTAGGACTTGAATTGCTTCCCGAACTCAGCTCACGTGTCTTCCAAGTGTTAGATTTCCAAGCTCCGGCTCCTTATTTTCCATGAATGTATACAATTGGGACAATTAAGGCTCGATTTAGCTCCTCTTCGGTCAATTCCTGCAAATTACAATAAACGGACCAAAGTAGAGTATTCGGGGGTATTTGTAGCTAGATGCCACATAAAAAGTACAGAAATGCGTGTAAAAATGAGGTAAAAACCTTATATAAAAGACACGCATCACTGGTCGATCGACCGGTCAGCGTGGTCGATCGACTGGTTAATGCAGAACAGCAGCGTCTGATAAACTTCAGTGGTCGATCGACTGAACAGCATTGTCGATCGACTGGTGGTACTGTGTAGAAACACTTCTTTTCTTCAAAAAACAGCTCCTCACTCCAATGCACGCATCCCGAGGTGAGTGAGTACGAACCTCCTTCTTCCAAGCTTCCTCGAAACTACCTCCAGAGGACGATTTAGGCTCGATTTAGCTTACTTCCACTCATTCCTACAATAAATCATAGAAAATGCAAAGTAAACCGTTTCGGGAGAAATAGTAGCCTTAAGCTAACAATTATGCATGGAAATACGTGCCAAAACCACAGATAAAGTGTATAGAATATGCACGTATCACTGGTCCAGGCTGTGGCGCAGCCTGCGCTGAGGTGCACGTACAACCTGCGCAAATCACTGATTTGCACGACACAACAAGTTCATCTTCATACCCAAGTCAATTTTTATCATACCATTACCATCCTAATTCCATCATATATTACTCAGGTAACTTCATGCAAGTAGTAAGGGTGAAATCAAAGTATAAAAGAGGGACTAAAACACAAGATTTGATTCAAATTCAAACAATTCTGAACTAACAACTTCATGACATAATTAAACACAATTATTAAGCATGAATAAGACGGTTTCTTCACTAATTATCCATTTATACAAAATAATAGAAACTTCCTCAAACCACCAAGTGATTTTCCACACAAAAACCATTCTACAACAAACAAGTAAAAACATGTAATGAAACAACTTTAACATACATGTGAACAAACTATAACATATAAACACCCAAATTGACACAATGTCGAGTAATCCATCACCGTTACCTTTTAGCACTTCAATTTTCTAAGGGCATCAACAATAGAGGTTTGTCAACAAAGTTTTGTTTACTTTTTAGAGGTTTGTTGACAAACCTCTCTATTGTTGGGAATGGGAATTGGGGTTCATAGATGGGAATATTTACAATTTTGTATACAGGTTTGTGTTTTTTGTTGTGAGTGATAGTGGACCCCATGCAGTATACTTTTATGAGGTTTGTCTATATTTAAGAGGTTTGTCTATTATTGTATTGAGGTTTGTTGTTAGAGAGGTTTGTGTGTTGAGTGATGTGGCATTTTACAAACTTCATTTGGGGTTTGTCTATTGCTAATGCCCTAAAGAGTCGTCAATAATGTAGCTATCCTCTTCCGGGTTGTCTAAATCTTCCCCTATACACAAAAAAGAAAGAGTTAAGTCAAGAATCCACATCGTTGTATGATGAAAATTTCAAAATATGAGCAAAAATGACAACTTTCTTACTTAGAAAAAAGGAGAACGAGACAAGGAGGAGAATGGCGGGAAAATGAACGAAATTGGTGAAGATTTGAGTGAGATAGGTTGATTTTAGGGTTGAGAGGAGATGGTTTAACAATGGTGGTGTGTTTGTTGTTAGATTTCAGAAATTAGGAGTGAAGGAGATTGAGTTGTGGGGTTTAGGTGGGGTTTTGTGAAGAGAAAAAAGAAGGAAAAAGGCCTATGAGTCAAAATAAGCCCAATAGCTCAAATGAGTCGGTTTCCACTAGAATTTGCGTTTCAAGTCTACCATAACTCAAAGACGGAGGATATTATTATCATTATCTATATTATCACTACCGTTATACGACTACGGCAATATTTTATAAAAATAAGTTTTAAATTATAATTATTAAATAGAAATTACTTAAAAGATTTATTTAAAATATATGACAAGCGCGGGGTGTTACAATCATCCCTACTTTTAAAAAGTTTCGTCCTCGAAACTTGAAGCACGGGAGGTTATCTCACGAGAACAAATCCGGGTGCTTGATACGCATAGAAGCTTCCGGTTCCCACGTCTCTTCCTCTATATTTCCATACTTCAATAGAACCTTCACTAAGGGTACAACCTTACTTCTCAATTTATTATCCTTCTTGTCCAAAATGCGAATTGGCCTTTCTTCAAAAGAAAGACTCGGCTCTAGCTCGAGAACTTCACTTTGCAATACATGACTTGGGTCACTAATGTACTTACTAAGTTGAGAAACATGAAAAACATTATGAACCTTACCCAAACTCGGGGGCAAAACTAACTTGTAAGCCACGCCACTAATCCTTTTTATCACATCATAAGGTCCAATGTCCTTCGGACTCAATTTCCTTTTAACTCCAAACCACTTTAATTCTTTCATCGGGGACACTTTCAAGAACATCTTATCTCTAACCTCAAACTCCAAGGGTTGACGGCGAACATCGACATAAGATTTTTGTCGATCTGGAGCGGGTTTCATTCTTTCACGGATGATATTCACTTGATCAATAGTTTCGGCTAACTTATCGGGTCCTAGATCACGAACATCGCTTGCTTGATCTAAAAAAATAAGACTACGGCACTTCCGTCCATAAAGGGTTTCATAAGGGGCCATGTTGATAGAAGCATGAAAACTGTTGTTGTATGAAAATTCCACCAAGGGTAAGCTCTTCTCCCAATTAGCATGAAAATAAAGGGCACAAGCTCATAGCAAGTATTCTAGAGTTTGAATGGTTCTTTGGTCTGTCCATCGGTAGTGGCATGAAAAGCGGTACTCATCAACAACTTACTTCCCATAGAAACTTGTAAGGCCTTCCAAAATCTTGAACAAAACATAAGGTCACGATCCGACACGATCTCCTTAGGTACACCATGGTATTGAACGATTTGTTCTACATAAGCACTATCAAGACGATCCAAATTCCATGTCTCTTTGATATGGATGAACCTAACACATTTGGTCAATCTATCCATAATTACCCAAACGACATCCTTTCCACCAACGGTCTTGGGTAATGTCGTGACAAAATCCATGGAGATGGATTCCCACTTCCACAAAGGTACATCCAAGGGTTGTAGCAAACCTCCGGGTCTCTTATGTTCAATATTCACTTGTTGGCAAGTGAGTCATCTTCCAACATATGACACTATGTCATTCTTCATGTTAGGCCACCAAAATTGAAGTTTCAAATCTTTATACATCTTATCACATCCGGGGTGAATCGAGTAAGGGGACAAATGAGCCTCATATAGCACTCTCTTCATTTAGTCCACGACATTGGGGACATACATGCGGCCTCGGTAGCGGAGGTATCCACTAGCATCCATCTCACAATACTTAGCTTTCCCTTCAAGAAGCTTGGCTTGAAAATTCTTAAAGGTAGCATCATCTACAAGGTTATCTAGAATCTCACGGTGAAGAACGGGCTCGGAAACAATAGCACCAAGGTAATCAAAACATCTCTTCACAAGTTGCAAACTAAACTTACGAAACTCGGCACAAAGGTCATCGGGGAGTACACGAATAACACTCAAGGAATGAGTCAGCTTCCTACTAAGAGCATTGACAACCACATTAGCTCTTCCTTCATGGTATAACAACTCCACATCATTGTCATTAACTAGATCCAACCATCAACTTTGTCTCATATTCAACTCGTTTTGGGTAGAGATATACTTCAAACTCTTATGATCGGTGTAGATACGACAATGAACTCCAATGAGATAGTGTCTCCACATCTTCAATGCATGAACAACAGAGGCTAACTCAAGATCATGAGTAGGATAGTTCACTTCATGAACTCTCAATTGTCGCGAAGCATAGGCAACAAATCTATTATTTTGCATGAGAACACAACCCAATCCCATCTTAGAAGAATCACAAAACACAACAAAATCAACTCCATCCTCTGGCAAGGTCAACACGGGAGCGGTAGTCAATCTTTTCTTCAATTCTTGGAATGCATCCTCACAAGACTCGGTCCAAAGGAACTTGGTATCTTTCTTCAAAAGTTGAGTCATCGGCCTAGCAAGCTTAGAAAAATCTTTCACAAATCGAATGTAATAAGCCGCCAAACCCAAGAAACTACGGATTTCACCAACATCAGAAGGACTTTTCCACTGATCCAGGATCTACCATAACACCATCCTTGGATATCACATGACCAAGGAAATGTTGGAGTTTGTGTCCTCCACAAATTAGTATGATAACATTTGTAAATCTCTTATAGGTTCACAAGGGTATACTTCGTATTTTATCAGTTGATTAACGATTACCTAATAACGGTTGGCTTGCTAGAAAGTTTGACGTTATTATCATACAGATGGCGGTGATCAACTGGTCCCTAAAGGTCACACCTATAGGATGTGTTTGAGAGATGTGGTTATGGAAATGTAATCACATTGATGCCTTATATGACTAAACAGTTAGTCAATGTGTTGATGAGACAATTATTTAATGAAGATTAAATAATATTAGTTGAGACGAATTAACTGTCAATTCGTAAATTGAATATAATAAGTTATATTTAATTAATGTATATGATGTTAGCTTGGACGAATTAATATGTTAATTCGTAATTAAAATGTAATCGGTTATATTTAATCAACAAGATGAATGTGTCATAGTGGTAATAGTAAGGGGACTCAAACCAAGAGGTTATGGGTTCGATCCTCACTAGATGACAATTTATACATTTTATACATTTTTGGAATAACCGAAAATAAGGATTTTTAATCCATATTATTTTCGGATATTGGGCCGAAAATTAAAAGAAAAAAAAACACCCAATCCTCCCTAATACACGGTTATAAGGGAGAGGGGAGTTTATTTTTTGACCTAATTCTTTTTCCCAATTCTTGCCTCCTCTCATCGGAAAAACACAAAAAAAACCTAAAATTAATTTGTTGATTTGGGGATCGATTCTAGCAAAAGAACAAGTGCATGTCTCATATCATCTTGGGTGCAACTGATAGGAGAATATCATTTCGATATTGTTCATAGGCCATATAAGCTAGGACCGAAGGTTATTTCGTCATCTCTTTACCCTTTTTGTTTATGCAATTTAATTTATGACATGCTTTCATCATGATAAATTCGTTATAGTCCTTAAATTTAAAGGGATGCATATAGATAAATCCCACAAGTGGTATCAGAGCCAAGGCCACGAATTTTAATTTTGATGATTTTCATAAAATTGTTTGTAAAAAACATAAGGGTTTCGAAAAAAAATAGGGTTTCGGTATAAATTTTTTTTTTTTTTACCGATTTGTTTTTTTTTTTTCTGCCGAGTTTATGCTTTTGTTTTTGATGATTATTTCCATTTCAATTTTTCATATTGTTGTTTAATCAGTTAATATAAACATATGATAAATTGGTAGTTTTTTGATTTAATGAAGATTAAGTTAAATTGTAAATGGAATCGTCATGTCGATGATATAAAAATTTGTTTTTTTGCTATATAGTTTTTGGCATATAGGATTAATCATGTTTTATTAATTCATATTATAATCATGTTCTAATAGCAACTATAAACGATTTTCTTCATCGAATTTATGTTTTAGGGCATTTTTGCCGCAAAAGAGACATAAAAGAGGCATTAGGGTTCTTGTTTTAATTTGAGCCGTGCAAATTTTTTTTTCTGTTACTTTCACGTCTCGGTTACTGTTCACAGTGGGCAGAAAACAAAATAAATTTTTTTTTTGTTGTTGTTTTGTTTCGGTTTTTCGGTTTTTACAGAAAAACCGTGAAGAAGAAAAAAAAAACGGGTTGTTTTTGTTTCTTTTCAGTTTTACCGAGAAAAATAAAAAAAAAATAAAAATTTTTTCTGTTTTTTTTTTGTTGTTTTAGCCGAGACAATTAAAAACTAAAATGATTTTGTTTTGGTTTGTTTTGGCCATGAATGATTATACATTAAATTTACAATGTATGATAAATTATTTTGAAGCGGTTCATAATTATTTGATACCTAATTATTTTAAAGCAGTTTAAAATATTGATGGATTAAATTCATATTACAAGTTTAATATGAATTAAGATTAAAATTAATGTGATTAATTGAGGAATTATCACTTAATTTGATCAATTAAATAGGTGGTTTGTATAAAATTAATCTACATAATTAAAGAATTATGTCTTGCATGTTTAATATTTTTTAGTTGTTGCTTTTATTTTGTTGAATGAATCGTCGAATGAATTTATTTACGTATTTTTGCAATCGGTTGTAATTTGTAATACTTAATGTGGCCTTAGTCAAATTATGTTTTCGTAATGATGGGAACATAATTTTTAATGTAATTTGAGATCTCGAATCTCCTTTTTTTCCTTAGTTTTGGGTTTTGAAATTAGAGTGTAATAAATAGGTTTATTATGTAAATTTATTTATTGTAATTTTAAAAGAAGACTAAAGATGGAGATTGGAGCTCACTCCCGCTACATGGATCAAGATGGAACATCGAGACAAGCTTCTCGGGTCCAAGGATGGATTCCAAACTTGTATTTAATGTTCATTTTGATAGGATATGCCACACTAGGACTTTATTATTGGTTTTTACGTTTTCATTCCTATTGCTTTTCATTCACATGATAGTTTATGCATCATTTTTCGCCTAAACCAAACCACCTACTACTAAAATGCATGAAAATTGACACATATAGGTTGTATGTTAGTTTTCATAAACATACAGATGTCACATGTTTATTTAAGCCATCACCTTAGTTTATTCATTCACGCATGCTAGATATTAGTTCACTTAAAATGTATTAAAATAAAGTTGATGGGATCTTCCTCTAAAACGGAAATTGAAACTAGTCTTAATGGGCCAAACAACTATGAATCCCTTCTTCGTCGGTAGGCATAATATGACCCCTTCTACGTTGGGTAAGTAGTTTGTGTTGACTTAGTTTACCTCAACATCATAGTCCGAAGAGTTTCTCGTGATTATGATGGACTAAAGATAGAATTTACAGAAATTTATCGACCAAGAATTCTAACGGTAGAATTAGCTAAAAGGTTAGCTTATCGATTTACAGAGAATTGAGTCTTGGGATCATTTATATAATTCTTGAGGGAGGTCAATTGTATAAATGTTTTGAGTCTTCGCGTTATGACAGTAGTTCATTAGACTTAAAAATATAAACGATGCACATGCTTATTATTTTTATTTTTCTTCTCGCAGTGTAGAACACATTTATTTTGATAATACTGTTACAACAAAATGTCTGGAAATAACGCAATCCAAATGCCTAGTGCCACACTTGGACGCGAGTCCTGGCTGAAAATATTCATGGACCAAATGAATCAGTTCACACGTCTGAAAAACGACGGGTCCAACTTTATGCGGACCGGAGGCGGCACTACGGAATGCTTTGCCATTGCTTGACGGTAAGCTCGGTACTTAATCGAGCCAATACCGTAAACCCAGGCCCCAATGTAGGAGTCAACGAGTCACTCGCTTATAGTGACTTCGTTATGGAAGCGGGTGCGATAAAGAACGTACTCATCTTTGCAATGGAAACCAATTTGCAGAGACGCTTCATTGCCCAAGGTGCGAACAAGATTTTCACCATGCTCATTAACGAGTTCTCAAAAGCACCGAGAATCGTTACATATGAGCATACCTGTCGCTTCTTTGATGCGAAACTCCAGAAGGGCCAACCGGTTAGCCCACACATTCTTCACATGATTGAGAATGTCGAGAAGCTGGAGGCACTTGATTGTAAAATCAGTGAGAGCATTGTCATTGACCGAATGCTTCATTCTCTTCATGATGGCTTTGCCCTTTTCAGGGTGAACTACTACATAAATGACTTGAAAAAGAGTCCTCATGAGCTACACTCCCTTCTCGTACAGACCGAGAAGGATATGAAATTGAGTGGGAGCATGAAGCAGGATGTTCTCACGATTTCCAACAAGGGTAAAGGTAAGGGCAAGGCTCATGGCGACCTAGTTGTAGGTAAGCCAAAGTTTAAAAAGCCAGGAAACGGTAAGAGTGGGCCTGGTGAGACTAGTGGCTCACAAGGCAAGGCAAAGAGCAAGGGCGGTGACATTGAGTGCCACCATTGTCACAAGACTGGACATTGGAGTAGGAACTATCCCGTGTACCGTGAGGACATCAAAGCAGGCCGCGTCGTTCCTATTGGTATGTCATCTTATATTCATATGATTGAGATTAACCATGCAAGTTTCGGAACTTGGGTACTTGATACTGGTTGTGGTTCTCATCTGTGTAATCATTTGCAGGGCCTAAAGAACATCATACCTCTCGAAAAAGGTGATGTGGACCCGCGAGTCGGGAATGGAGCACGAGTTGCTGCAGTCTCGAAGGGAACATACGTAATCCAACTCCCTAGTGGTTTTTAGTTATTTTTATATAACTGTTACTATGTACCCAGTTTGTCTAAGAACATTATTTCTATTTCCGTGCTTGCTAAAGACGGTTTTGCATTTTCAATAAAGGATAATAGCTGTATTTTCTCTTTCAATGAAATGATTTATGGCAAAGCAGTTTCCATGAACGAAATTTACATCTTAGATCAAACCACGGAAGTATTACACGTGAATAATAAGAAATTAAAGGTTGGTGACAAAGATCAAACCTATCGATGGCATTGTCGAATGGGACACATAAATGAGAAACGCGTGAAGAAACTCGTCGATAATGGGACTATTCCCGCATTCGATTTTTCTACATATGGCACGTGTGAATCATGTCTCATTGGCAAAATGGCTCGAATTTCCTTCAAAGGTGTTGGAATGCGCGCTAGTGACCTATTAGGACTCATACATACCGATGTTTGTTGACCTATGTCAATTACCGATAGATATGGCTATAGATATTTTATCACTTTCACGGACGATTTGAGTAGATACGGATATGTCTACTTAATGAAGCATAAAAGTGAGTCCTTTGAGAAATTCAAGGAATACCAGAACAGGGTTCAGAACCAAATGGGTAGAAAGGTTAAAGCGCTCCGTTCAGATCGGGGTGGCGAATATCTTTCAAATGAGTTTGATCAACACCTTAAAGACTGTGGAATCGCTCTACAGTTAACTCCACCTGGAACACCTCAATTAAATGGTGTGTCCGAACGGAGAAATCGAACCTTACTTGACATGGTTCGATCCATGATGAGTCACACGGTAGCTGCTCTTATACTTAACCGAAGTCCGACTAAAGCTGTGGACAAGACTCCATATGAAATATGGAAGGGAACGGTACCTAACTTGTCCTTTATTCGGGTTTGGGGCTGTGAGGCTTATGTCAAGTGGAGACACGAGGATAAGCTCGGCCCGCGATCGGTCAAGACATACTTTATAGGTTATCCAAAGGAACATTTGGTCATTACTTCTATTCGCCTACCGAACATCGATTTGTTGCGGCTAGTGCGTCGTTCTTAGAGAAAGAATTTCTTGAGAACAAGACAAGTAATAGAACCTTCGAGCTGTCGGAGATTCCAGAACCAACAACCGAGGAACAGATAGAGGAAGTTGTTCCTCCAACTGATGATACGGTTAATATTCCTGAGGAACCTAGGAGGTCGGGTAGAGTCTCTAATCCTCCGGACAGATACATTGGTATGGTCGAAGAGAATGACGTTTTACTCTTAGAGAGTAATGAACCTGTTACCTATAAAGGTGCTATGACCTGTTCCGACTCAAAGCTTTGGCTCGAAGCCATGCAATCCGAGATGGACTCCATGTATGAGAATGACGTGTGGGGTCTTGTTGATTTACCTAATAAGGTAAAACCTCTACAGTGCAAATAGCTTTACAAAATAAAGCGTTCTGTAGACGCGCAACCAGATACCTATAAGGCACGACTAGTGGCAAAAGGTTTCAATCAAGTGCACGGATTGCATTATGATGAGATTTTTGCACCTGTAGTCATGCTACGTTCCATTCGGATAATCTTAGCGATTGCCGCTTTTCATGATTATGAAATTTGGCAAATGGATGTGAAAACCGCCTTCTTAAACGGTTATTTGGAGGAAGAGTTGTACATGGTGCAACCCGAAGGTTTCATAGATCCTAAACATCCTAAGAAAGTATGCAAGCTTAAGCGCTCTATTTATGGACTTAAGCAAGCTTCTCGGAGTTGGAATCATCGTTTCGACCAGGTGATAAAAGAGTATGGTTTCACTCGATCGGTCGAGGAACCATGCTTATATATCAAGTCGAGTGGGAGCAAGATTGTATTCTTGATATTGTTTGTCGATGACATACTCTTGATTGGGAATGACATTCCTCTCCTATCTTCGGTTAAAGAATGGTTGAAGAACCATTTCCAAATGAAAGATCTGGGTGAGGCACAACGTATTTTGGGAATCCGTATCTACCGAGATAGATCACGACGGACGTTATCACTTAGTTAGGAGTCTTATTTGGATAAGATTCTTGAGAAGTTCAGCATGACCAACTCTAAGAAGGGGAACTTTCCAATGACGACTGGGATGCAGTTGAGCAAGTCTCAGTCACCCACGACGCCTGAAGGGATTGAGCGCATGAGTCGTGTTCCTTATGCATCTGCAATAGGATCAATCATGTATGCCATGATATGCACACGTCCAGACGTGGCATATGCATTGAGTATGACGAGTCGGTACCAAAATACTCCAGGTGAAACACACTGGATAGCTGTTAAAAACATCCTCAAGTACCTACAGAGGACTAAGGATTGGGTATTGACTTATGGAGGCGATACTAAGCTATGCGCAATCGGTTACGCAGATGCTAGCTTCCAAACGGATCGAGATGACTCAAAATCTCAGTCCGGGTTCGTCTTTAGTCTTAATGGTGCTGCGGTCATCTGGAAGAGTTCCAAACAAAGTGTTGTAGCAGATTCTACTACTGAATCCGAGTACTCTGCCGCTTCGGAGGCTGCAAAGGAAGCGATATGGATGCGTCAATTCTTACAAGGACTTACGATAGTTCCTAGTTCGAATGACCCGATCACCATCTATTGTGACAATAGAGGTGCCATCTTCCAGGCTAAGGAGCCAAAGTCTATCAACAAATCTAGACATATACATCGGAAAGCTCACCTGATCCGTGATTACGTGGAGCAAGAGGAGATAGTGATTGACAGGATTGCGACGGATGATAACATCGCGGATCCTCTCACTAAACCATTGAATTATGATAAGCATGTAGGGCATGTTATTTCCATGAGTATTAAACGTGTTCCTGAGTTGTGGTAGTTGATTATGGATTTGATGCATTATCTCTTTCATATACTATTTATAACTTCATCGTTTTGATATAATATCTTGTTTTTCATGTGGATTGTACTGACAACATTGAACGCCACAAAATGAACTGAATTACATTATATTTTGTTTTGGTCCGTAATTGCCCATATGAGCTGATAACTCAGGCAATTATATTGTGCAGTCGATTGATGGTGGGTTCAACGAGCCATAAGTCAAACGGTTGACTGATCGATCACAGATGCGAGATTATAACGGTACCTCGTAGGACAAATTTTTTTTTTGTGACAACGTAATGGAGTCCTAAATGTTTAAAAACATTCAGTGCCAGGTCGTGGATAGGACATCCATTGTGTTCCTAGAGTCGATTCTTTTGACTATCGACTGTCTCTTGAGATTAAGGTAGTTTTTGGGTGACTTTGGTTTCTTTCTCACGGTCTGCCGTAACTGGAGGCTAAGTTAATTTTTTCTGGGTCATTTCATACTGTGCTTACATCTGCAGAATTCGAGTTGAGGAAAATATCCAACCCTTATCAGGTATAGTTATTTCTCAGGGCCACTCGAGGAGTTGTAACTGAAATGCATGGCCATGCTCGAATGATGATTCGTTTATCAGTTAAGTTACTCTCTAGCCGGGGAAACCACTCTTGATAATGATCGCTTGTAAAATACGACCTTTGTGAATACGGATTTGCAAATTGTTTTACATTGAGTGGGAGAAATTTTAGGATATGAGAATCGGTTATCGCACATACACTTGTGAGGATAAGTGGGAGTTTGTTGGAGCTTGTGTCCTCCACAAATTAGTGTGATAACATTTGTAAATCTCTTACAGGTTCACAAGGGTATACTTCGTATTTTATCAGTTGATTAACGATTACCTAATAACGGTTGGCTTGCTAGAAAGTTTTGTTGGAATATGTGTCCTCCGACAATAATGCGATCACGACTGTTGATCATGATGATCACATGTTTAAGTCTCATTAAAATGAATACAATTGGGAAGTAATATTGTTATCACAACTCCGGTCAACATATATCGGTAATGATTGGTGACTAGAGTTTGACATTACTCGTCGTGTGACGGTGGTGATCGATTGACCCCTAGGTCATACCTAAAGGGCGACACTCTTATTTGATTATTTAATTAATCGTATAATGTTACGAGTTAATTAAATTACTTGAAAATTGACGGACGATTTTGGAAGTAAAATTTACGTATCATATTGAAATGTGATTAAATAAGATACGGTCTGAGTAATTAAATTGTATAATTACTCGGATGAAATAAATTGTTTAATGTAACAATTAAATTTGAATGAATTGATATAAATACAATCTGTTGTGATTTATAAATGGTAAAATATTTTGGCACAAGTAATTATGAAATTACTAAGTCATTTTTGTATGTGACGTATTTTTATTAATACGTTGATTTTTAATGTGTTAAAAATACATAACAAATTTATGTCACACATGACATGTGACATATTGACAATTGACAAAATAATATGGAATCCATATTATGTCAAAATGCCGAAATAATGGAGGAGCATTAGGCTAGAATTATGTTTATATTTAAAATGGAAAACATAATGATGAAAAAGCTATTATAGCCATGCAACCCTATTCATCTTGTGAAGACAAATATGGGCATGCATTGGCTCTCCTTCTCCTCCACTCCCACCGGTTTTGGGAAGAGAAAAATCCAAGTGATTTTTCTTCTTATTTTACCTATTATTCACTTAGAGAAATACTAGTGAATCATTATTCTTATTCATCTAAAATAAGAGTTTTAGAAAGAGAAAATATCCTCCATAATCTCTCCTCTCCTACCCGGTTTTAGGAGCATAAAACCAAATAATTTTTGGTTCAATTTTTCATAAGATTAATACTATACTAGTATTTGTAATATTAATCAAATTAAGAGAAGCCTTGGGTATAATACATAGGGAGAGATCTTATACTTAGATCTTTGTTCTTCCATAAGGATAAGCTCAAGAACAAGAGAGAAAGGTGATCTCTTTTGTGCCCTCTAAACCGAAATACTACAATGTAAGGACATTATTTCTCTTCTCTTTTATTAATGTTTGCATGCATGAAATCCGTTTTAATTTTATGACAAATTAATTAGACATATATGAGTATGTTAAATATGTACATAGATCTACATTTCCTTCAATTGGTATCAGAGCCACGGTTGTTTGCATGCAAATTGGTTAAAAGTTTTTCCGAGTTATATGAATAACAAAATAAAACTTGTAAAATTTGTGTTATTATGATATATCACGAAATAATTACATGCATGTTAATATTTCTGGTCCTAAAGTGTTTTAGGATATTTTGGTTATTTTTTCGGATTTTTATTGTTCATAATTTACAATAATGGCATTTAAATGTGATTTTATGAGTAAAAATGTCATTTTTGGTCTAAAAATAGCTATACTTCGAATTTTCACTTGGTTTTTGGATATGTTGTTACATATATTATTTTGAGATAACCTGTAAATTTTCATAAGTTTTGCACTTGTTATGCTCGAAAAATGAATTTTTCATTATTAAATTCGGATTTAAGAGAAAAATAGGTTAATATGAGTTAAATTTCGAATCTGGTCATAGAAAATTTATATGTTGTCACATGCAATTTTACAAGATGTGTGTAAAATAATTGGCTATAAAGAAGTCATTTAGCATGATTTATGAATTTTTGAAGAAAAATTAGCATAAATAGTGACATTATTAGTGTAAAATTAATAAAACATAATCTATGACTTAGGAAAAACGTCTAATGTTGCATTTTATTATTTTTTTCAGATCTAAAATGAAAAGTTAATGAAAATAATTTTTCCATGTTTTTATGATTATTTTATTAAATATCGATAAACCGCAACATTGTTTTTCCGGAAAATTTTCGAAATTTTTAACCTAAGATTTTGAACATTATGAGTGTCATGGAATTTTTCCAGAATGTTCATGAATTTAAATTTCAAATTTTGAATTTATTTGAAATTTTGTGATTTATTTGAAGTTTAATAGCTTATTTTTGTAATTTTGGTCCATTTATGAACAAATTTGTAAATAAAAGTTAATTATGGTCAAATTATTAGTGAAGACTATATTTTGAGTCCTAAGAGGTTAGGATAATTAACTTATGCATAAATATGAGTTTATGCATTTTTGTGATTTAAAAAATGTTGAAATCACGCAAATCCGTAAAAACCGAGTAATATACGATATTGGCTAATTAAAAGGCGATTTAGCATAAAAATTGAGCATGTTTATACATATTATAATGCTGCATTTTCTTATGATTGTCATAATTTTAATTTATGTAATTTTGAATTATGTAATTTTACTTAGTATGGCCTTAGATTTTAATTGGTATTTCCCGAAATGTATGGGAATATCGATTCGGTTGTAATTTTTATTGTGATCTCGTATCACCGTTTTGTAATTTAATAGATTTATTTTATTTTAGTTACAAATGTATAATAGGAAATTATGTAATTTATTATGTATTTTTATTCATTCCGGAGTTCCAAAAGACGGATTTCTTCAAGAATGGCGATACATAAAGACGGTGTTACCTCGAGATGCGTGCCACAACCGAAGTTCAAGGGACCAATGGAGTTGGTTTCCGAATATGTTATAGATTAATAGTTTTTCTATTTTAGGAAAGGCCATACTAGGATTTATTTATCTTTATGCTTGCATTTTATTTTATGTCACATGCATCGCTAAATCGCCATAACTAAAACATGCATCCTTATTTTATCGAGTTTATCGACCGTGTCAATTCGAATTATCGTAGTTCACCGCTTTAGTTCACTTAAAACGTGATAGATAATAAATTGACATGACCTCTCGCTAAAACAATCAATTGAGACATAGCCTTACCAAATAGTAGAAACCATGAAAACCTATTTCGTGAGGGAGTGCACTCGGCCACACCGGGGTACAAACCTTGTTACGTAGGGGAAGTGGGTGATAAATGTCTATCCACCGAATTCATGTTAATAAGGGGTATTTCGGCACACCGTGCCCTAAGTTGATATGGGTTTGGATAATGGACACATTTATTCGAAATTTGGGTTGTACTCAACGAAAGTATTCACGACGATTTCCGGATGTGTTTCGGGCTAGAGATGAATATTAATGTAAATATCATCGACCAAGAGTTCTAAGAGTAGAATCGATTAAAAGGTTAATCCACCGAGTTATGTTAATAAGGGGATTTCGGCACACCGTGCCCTAAGTTAATATGAATTTGGATCTTGGAATCATTTCATATAGTTGGGTAGAGGTCACTATATAAATGTTCATATCTTGTTAAATTTGCAAGTATGATTTAAAAGGACAAATGTTAATATTTCCTTTCCTCCATATTTGTAGTGCAATGAATCCATCAAATGCTACCGCACCTATTACTATTGAGTCATATCACCATGTTCTTGACGACGTATGCTCCAACAATAATTTCGATACAACTAGAGAACTTCATTTCGGGATAGGTTCGGATGGAAACCTTAATTTCATCACTTCTTCCAAACCACCCACTACTACTAGACCTCGTATGAGTCCGTCTCAAGAAGACTACCTCATACGATCTATAGGGTCTTTGTCTCTGGAAGATAAAGATGCCAAAGCTAGTGGGAGCTCTAGCAATCAAGTTCTTGCGTCAAAGGGCAAGAGGTTCAAGAAGAAGGGAAAGAAAGTCAAGAACTTCAAGCAAGTTAATGATGAATGCCATTATTGCTATGGCATGGGACATTGGCTAAGGAATTGCCCTATGTATTTGCGAAATATAAGGGAGGGACTCATTACTCCAAAAGGTACAATTCCTAAAGAAATTTATGTTATTGATATAAATTATACTTCCACTACGACATGGGTACTAGATACCGGTTGTGGTTCTCACCTTTGTAATCATTTACATGGTTTAAGAGATGTGGAGAAGCTTAGCAAGGGAGATGTGGATCTTCGACTTGGAAATGGAGCTCGGGTAGCGGCCGAATCCAAAGGAACTTATGTTCTAGCTTTGCCAAACGGTTTTGAGTTGTATTTGCATAATTGTTTTTATGTTCCTACGCTCTCTAAAAACATTATTTCAATCGCCATGCTAGACATGGACGGTTTTTGTTTTGTCATTAAGAACAATCGTTGCTCTATTTCTAGGAATGATTTGGTTATAGGCCAAGCTTCCTCAATCAATGGCATATACATTTTAGAGACCTCAAATCCGACAAATGATATTTATAACATACAATCAAAGAAACTCAAAACAAGTGACCCAAGTGAAGCGTTCATTTGGCATTGTCGATTAGGTCACATAAACGAGAATCGCATCAAAAGATTAATTTCGACTAATGTGATTACACCATTTGATTACCAATCATTTGGTACATGCGAATATTGCCTACTTGGCAAAATGACTCGTAATCCTTTTAGCGGTAAAGGGACACGAGCTAGTGAGCTATTGGGACTCATACACACCGATGTATGTGGACCAATGACTATCACCGCTCGTGGTAATTATGACTACTTCATAACCTTCACCGATGATTTAAGTAGATATGGGTATATCTATTTAATGAAACATAAGAGTGAAGCGTTTGAGAAATTCAAGGAATTTCAAAACGAAGTAGAGAACCAATTGAACAAAAAGATTAAGGCACTACGATCCGATCGTGGTGGAGAATACCTTAGCCTTGAATTTGATTCACACTTGAAAAGTCGTGGTATTATATCACAACTTACTCCACCCGGAACACCACAACTAAATGGTGTTGCCGAAAGGAGAAATCGAACCTTACTTGATATGGTTCGATCCATGATGAGTCAAACCGAGTTACCAAACTCGTTTTGGGGATTTGCAATTCAAACCGCAATAAAATCTTTGAACGTAAGTCCAACCAAAGCAACTGAAAAGACTCCATATGAGATATGGAAAGAAAAGGTTCCAAATCTATCCCATATGAAAATTTGGGGTTGTGATGCTTATGTCAAAATTAGAAATGACAACAAGTTGGCACCACGATCCGAAAAATGCATTTTTGTAGGTTATCCCATGGCCTCACGAGGCTATTACTTCTATAAGCCTCAAGAGAACAAAGTGTTTGTGTCTCGCGATGTCTTTCTTCCTAGAAAGTGATTTTATTTCTAGGAGACAAAGTGGGAGAAATTTTGAACTTGATGAAGTTCAAGAGCCACAAACCGAGATAGAGGCGCAAGAAGAAGTTCCTTCGTCGTCTAATACGGTTATTCCTCCTCCTCTTAGAAGAACGGGCCGTGTTTCACGTCATCCGGATCGATATGTGGGACTTATCGAGGAAGATGGAACACTTGATGTGTTGCTTATAGAGAGTGACGAGCCCGCTACCTACAAGACCGCAATCTCTAGTCCTAATTCCAACTTATGGCTTGAAGCCATGAAGTCCGAAATGGATTCTATGCTTGAAAACCAAGTTTGGGACTTGGTAGATTTGCCTAAAGGGGCAAGACCCTTCAATGCAAATGGATATTCAAAGTCAAGAATGGCATAGAAGGACATGACGATGTCTACAAAGCTAGGCTAGTGGCAAAAGGATTTACCCAAGTCCAAGGTCTCCATTATGATGAGACCTTCGCCCCGTAGCCATGCTAAGATCCATACGGATTTTGTTAGCGATTGCCGCATTTCATGATTATGAAATATGGCAAATGGATGTCAAAACCGCTTTTCTAAATGGGCATTTAGAGGAGGAGGTGTACATGATACAACCCGAAGGTTTTGTTGATTCTAAAAATCCTAACAAAGTGTGCAAGCTTAAGAGATCCATTTATGGTCTTAAGCAAGCATCTAGAAGTTGGAATCATCGATTCAATCATGTTATAAAAGAAAATGGTTTCACTCGAAATGTTGAGGAACCATGTTTATACATGAAATTCAGTGGGAGCAATGTTGTGTTCCTAATCTTGTATGTCGATGACATACTACTCATTGGAAATGATATTCCAATGTTGTCTTCTGTTAAGAAGTGGTTAGGTAACCACTTCCAAATGAAGGATTTAGGAGAGGCACAACGCATATTAGGTATCCGGATCTATAGAGATAGACC
Organism: Silene latifolia; assembly: GCF_048544455.1. Lineage (NCBI taxonomy): Eukaryota > Viridiplantae > Streptophyta > Magnoliopsida > Caryophyllales > Caryophyllaceae > Silene > Silene latifolia. Next base: position 94,261,306 of record NC_133533.1, read on the forward strand.
CAAGAGGATATTGGCACTAAGTCAAGAGTCTTATGTTGATAAGATTCTTGACGATTCAAATGGACAAATCCAAAAGGGGTTTGGTACCTATGGTAACCGGAACGATATTGAGCACGACTCAATGTCCCTCCGAACCCCATGATGTTGAACGCATGAAGTTGATCCCTTACGCTTCCGCTGTTGGATCAATCATGTATGCCATGATATGCACACGTCTCGATGTCTCGTATGCCTTGAGCATGACGAGTAGATATCAAGGAAATCCAGGTGAGAGTCACTGGATTGTTGTCAAGAACATCCTTAAGTACTTGAGAAGAACTAAGGACTCTATCCTTGTGTTTGGAGGAGACACTGAGTTGCGTGTTACCGGATACACGGACTCAAGTTTTCAAACAGATAGAGATGACATGAAATCACAAGTCGGTTTTGTTTTCATGCTCAATGGTGGTGCCGTAAATGGAGAAGCTTCAAGGAAGTCAGAATCATGCGATTCAACAACGGAGGCTGAGTACATAGCAAAGATCGAGGGGCCAAGGAAGCCATGTGGATCAAGCAATTCACGGAAGGTCTAAAAGTAGTACCTACCGCCGATGATCCCATCACTCTCTATTGTGATAATAGTGGGACGATCTTCCAAGCTAAGGAGCCGAAGTCTAGTAATAGATCTAGACATGTACTTAGAAAATATCATGTAATAAGAGATTTCATTGAAAGAAAGGAAATTGCGATTTGTAAGGTTGGGACGGATGACAACATAGCCGATCCGCTCACCAAGCCTTTATCGCAGGCTAAGCATGATGGGCATGTTACGTCCATGGGACTTAAACGTGTACCAAATTTCTGTTAGATTTTGAAATGAAATAAAAGTGTTGTTTTTGTTCATGTTCATAATCACATTTGTCTTTTATCTTTAATTTATATTTTGTTACATCCAAACGGGTTGTAGAGACAAATTGAACCCCGTTAAAGTGAACACGGATTAACATAGTATTTGCCCATAGTCACTTGTATGAGGTGACGTCTCGAAGTGACTAGAGTGTGAGGCGATTGATGGCAAGTTCAAGTGCCATAGAGTCATGTGAGATGACTAGTCGATCACATAGCACATCATTAAGAACATTTTGTCGGGCCTAATGACCGCTTATAGAGTTCTCGCAAATTTATATAGCCTGGTCGTGGCAAGAGCTACTATAGTATTCAAATGAGTCGATTCTTTTGACAAAAGACTATTCACCTAAGATGGCACAGTTTGATTAACTTTGATTTGTGTTACTACGACCTTCGTAAATGGGGTCAAATGGGCATATTTTGGGTTATGATGGCTGTGGCTAGTCGAAGGAAATGAGTGCGATAGGAATTGTCCACCCCTAGTCAGGGTTATAACAATATCTCAGGGCCACTCGAGGAGTAATGAACTGGAAATGCGTGGCCACGCTCGGAAGGTATCCAGAGTGGATAAATCCGGTCAATCAGTTATTCTCCAGATCGAGGAAACCACTCTCGATATGATCACTTGCAAGTACGACCTGAAAGACACCTTGCATTGAGTGGGAGATAGTAATAGGACAAGAGAATTGGTGACGCACACTTGTCGAGGACAAGTGGGAGATTGTTGGAATATGTGTCCTCCGACAATAATGCGATCACGACTGTTGATCATGATGATCACATGTTTAAGTCTCATTAAAATGAATACAATTGGGAAGTAATATTGTTATCTGTCAACCGGTCAACATATATCGGTAATGATTGGTGACTAGAGTTTGACATTACTCGTCGTGTGACGGTGGTGATCGATTGACCCCTAGGTCATACCTAAAGGGCGACACTCTTAATTGATTATTTAATTAATCGTATAATGTTACGAGTTAATTAAATTACTTGAAAATTGACGGACGATTTTGGAAGTAAAATTTACGTATCATATTGAAATGTGATTAAATAAGATACGGTCTGAGTAATTAAATTGTATAATTACTCGGATGAAATAAATTGTTTAATGTAACAATTAAATTTGAATGAATTGATATAAATACAATCTGTTGTGATTTATAAATGGTAAAATATTTTGGCACAAGTAATTATGAAATTACTAAATCATTTTTGTATGTGACGTATTTTTATTAATACGTTGATTTTTAATGTGTTAAAAATACATAACAAATTTATGTCACACATGACATGTGACATATTGACAATTGACAAAATAATATGGAATCCATATTATGTCAAAATGCCGAAATAATGGAGGAGCATTAGGCTAGAATTATGTTTATATTTAAAATGGAAAACATAATGATGAAAAAGCTATTATAGCCATGCAACCCTATTCATCTTGTGAAGACAAATATGGGCATGCATTGGCTCTCCTTCTCCTCCACTCCCACCGGTTTTGGGAAGAGAAAAATCCAAGTGATTTTTCTTCTTATTTTACCTATTATTCACTTAGAGAAATACTAGTGAATCATTATTCTTATTCATCTAAAATAAGAGTTTTAGAAAGAGAAAATATCCTCCATAATCTCTCCTCTCCTACCCGGTTTTAGGAGCATAAAACCAAATAATTTTTGGTTCAATTTTTCATAAGATTAATACTATACTAGTATTTGTAATATTAATCAAATTAAGAGAAGCCTTGGGTATAATACATAGGGAGAGATCTTATACTTAGATCTTTGTTCTTCCATAAGGATAAGCTCAAGAACAAGAGAGAAAGGTGATCTCTTTTGTGCCCTCTAAACCGAAATACTACAATGTAAGGACATTATTTCTCTTCTCTTTTATTAATGTTTGCATGCATGAAATCCGTTTTAATTTTATGACAAATTAATTAGACATATATGAGTATGTTAAATATGTACATAGATCTACATTTCCTTCAAGTTTGACGTTATTATCATACAGATGGCGGTGATCAACTAGTCCCTAAAGGTCACACCTATAGGATGTGTTTGAGAGATGTGGTTATGGAAATGTAATCACATTGATGCCTTATATGACTAAACAGTTAGTCAATGTGTTGATGAGACAATTATTTAATGAAGATTAAATAATATTAGTTGAGACGAATTAACTGTCAATTCGTAAATTGAATATAATAAGTTATATTTAATTAATGTATATGATGTTAGCTTGGACGAATTAATATGTTAATTCGTAATTAAAATGTAATCGGTTATATTTAATCAACAAGATGAATGTGTCATAGTGGTAATAGTAAGGGGACTCAAACCAAGAGGTTATGGGTTCGATCCTCACTAGATGACAATTTATACATTTTATACATTTTTGGAAAAACCGAAAATAAGGATTTTTAATCCATATTATTTTCGGATATTGGGCCGAAAATTAAAAGAAAAAAAAAAACACCCAATCCTCCCTAATACTCGGTTATAAGGTAGAGGGGAGTTTATTTTTTGACCTAATTCTTTTTCCCAATTCTTGCCTCCTCTCATCGGAAAAACACAAAAAAAATCTAAAATTAATCTGTTGATTTGGGGATCGATTCTAGCAAAAGAACAAGTGCATATCTCATATCATCTTGGGTGCAACTGATAGGAGAATATCATTGCGATATTGTTCATAGGCCATATAAGCTAGGACCGAAGGTTATTTCGTCATCTCTTTACCCTTTTTGTTTATGCAATTTAATTTATGACATGCTTTCATAATGATAAATTCGTTAAAGTCCTTAAATTTAAAGGGATGCATATAGATAAATCCCACAGGAAAGAAACCTTAGACAACCAAAATTCACACTTAGGGAGTTTGGCGAACCACTTTTGACGATGGAGGATCTCCAAAATGATACGAAGATGATCAGCATGCTATTCTTCGAACTTGGAGTATATGAGAATATCGTCGATGAACACAACAATGCACTTGTCCAAGAACTCACTAAAAGTTCGGTTCATTTGGTCCATGAAGATAGAAGGGGCATTGGTCAATCTAAACGGCATCACCTTAAACTCAAAGTGTCCATAACTTGTGCTAAAGGCAATCTTAGGGATATCGGACTCACGAACGGGAATTCGATGATAATCGGATCTCAAATAAATCTTGGAAAAAGTAGTAGCACCTTTGAGTTGATCGAACAAATATTCAATTCTTTGTAGGGGATACTTGGTCTTGATGGTAACACGGTTAAGCTCACGGTAGTTAATGCAAAGTCTCATGGATCCATCTTTATTATTCACAAAGAGAACGGGAGCACCCCAAGGTGAGGCACTAGGTCTAGCGAATCCTTTCTTAATCATTTCATCAAGTTTCTTCCTCAACTCCTTCAACTCGGTTGACGCCATACGATATGGGGCTTTAGCAATCGGTCCGGTTCCGGGTACAGGTCAATAGAGTACTCAACATCACGCTGGGGAGAAATTCCGGGCAAATCTTCGGGAAAGACATCGGTGAACTCACAAACCACGGGCACTTCTTTGATATTTGGTAGAGAAGGGGAGGTAGAAGTCACTACACATATAAAGATTTGGTAACCTTTCCTCTTCATACTCATCAACTTAAAAACGGAAATCATCTTCACGCCAACTTGGGAACGAACTCCTTTATAGGACACACGAGTACCTAGTGGACTCTTGAGGCAAATATTTTGGTCTCTACACCCAAATCTTGCATCATACTTTGACAACCAATCCATACCCAAAATTACATTGAATTCCTCAAGGGGAAAACGAAGTAGGTTAGCGGGGAACAAGGTTCTCGAAATAGAAATAGGAATGTCGGAGAAAAAAGGGAACAAGAGAACATTTCTACTGAAGGTAAGGATATAAAAGTTTCCTCACAAGGAATGGGCTAAAGGGCTAGTTTTTATGAAAACTTGGAGGATATAAAGATAAAGATGCGCCGGTGTCAAATAAAATAAGGCAAGGTTGATCAAAAATTGACAACATACCCGTAATGATATCGGGATGAGCGGCGGCTTCGGCTCGACTCATGACACAGATGGTTCCTCTTGGCCTAGCATTTGGAGTAGGAGCATCCTTCTTCTCGGGGCAATCAATAGCACGATGTCCGGGCTTCTCACAATGAAAGCAAGTCAAGGGCTTGCCATAACATCCAATTCCGGGGTGTATAGTTTGCCTACAATGGTAGCACTTACGGTCTTTCTCAAGCCTATTAGTTGATGTGGGAGCTTGCCCTCTTGGTTCTTGAACTCTTGGCTCTTGTCCTCCATGGACTTGCATTCTTGGCACAAACCTCTTCTTGTTGGAATAATTTGAAGTAGAAGGCACACATGGTCTCTTGCCATGAAAGTTAGAACAGTAAGAATGAGAAGAGGAGTGGGGCTTGGCTTCTTCATCAATGGCCTTCAAAGAGCTTTCGGCCGAAATAGCATCATCATACACCTCCACAAAGGTATTTGAGTTTTTTCTCACTATGATTTCCACCTTAGGATTCAACTTGTTCTTGTAGAAGTAGACACGATCCTCTTCATCTCTCACGAACTTGGAGTCATAATGAGCAAGCTCATTAAACGTGTCGGGATACTCTTGAATTGATAGCCTCCCTTGCTTGAAGTCCATGAATTCCTTGAACCTTTGTTTCTTGAGGTCCTTAGGGTAGAAGTGGGTTTCAACAAGTGACTTGAAGCGGCTCCAATCAAAGTTGGGGTCTTGATTAACGGTAGGACCGGTCAAAGTCAACCACCTATTGGGTTGCTTCACAAGAAAGTGAGAGGCTAACCTCACCTTGTCCTCCTCTCGGGCATCAAAGAGAGAGAAGTTCTTCTCCATATCACGACACCACTCCGAGAGAGCAATGGGATCCACTTCAGCACCATAGGTCCTAGCCTTGTTCCTTGCTATTTTACTTGCAATCCAAGCATAGCTTCCTTGACGGTTAGCTTCATTTGGAGGGTGAACGGGTTGAGCATTTTGTTGATTAGCAAGCACTTGAGTGAGGGCTTGCATGATAGCATTTTCCACATTGGGTGGTCGCACCATGTTTTGCATAAGAGTAAACAAGTTAGAACCTACCACAAAGCATACACAAAAAGACTACCAACTTAGGTCCATAATTCTACCCATCTCTCATTCATTATTCAAGGTAAAGTTCACATTTAGGGTTGGGGTCAATGTGTGTGCATCGGGAGTGACATAGGCTCTGATACCAACTGTGACACCCCTCGTTGAGGCATTGGAAATAAAGAGTAAAATGCAGTAGAAAACAGGGGATTTGATGACTTTTTGAGGCTTCTATTGAAGTCCAACACGAGGTATCACCAACAACGAAAAATTAGTGTAGTAAGTTGAATTTAGGTTTACAACACAAGTCTATTTATTGGGGAAAAGATATCCCACGAATGAACATGAGGTTAAAAGTAGATGAGTCTAGCAAAATGATAAATAGGGTCCAAGGGTCAACGATCTCGCTAGCCCACACGTCTTCCCCATAACATCTGCATCACGAACCTGTCATTGATGTAAACATGAACGCCACAGTCAGTGGGGAGTAACTCAGGGTTCTCCCAGCCACAATATGTCAAAATACAAGTAACTAAGAATTTAATTAAACAAACAAGCACAAAGATAAATACTTACGGTAACAAGAAAATAATGATTAGTAGGCATAGTGGAATAAGAATAATTATGCACATATGAGAGAATAATAATTAGGTCATCCGTGAAAGATCATAGATCCTAATTAGACTCTCTAATTAAAAATAAATTATCTCATAATATGTTCATTTAGTGATCTATGTAACATGCATGCAAATATAAAAGCATAAAATTAAGGATTAAGGAAAAACAATTTCCTTACATAGATATTTATGGTAATATGGGCACAATCAAGATCTCCTACCTTGATTGTTCTTGAGCTTAAAACAAAAGGATGATCCTCCTCACAAATCTTCAAAGAGAAGATCTCCTAACAATGTGCACCCAAGAACAAATACCCAAAATAATCTTACAAGTATTAACTAGATACTTGTAAAATTAACCCTTGATAATATGTGAATATTACTAACAATCTTAGTAATTATATTTATTTTACTAACAACTTAGTAAATGATTTTATTGGTTTTTAGAGAGAAAGACCAACAAGTTTTATTCAGATGCAAAATAGTGTACAAGTGAAGTAGTGAATAAAAGAACAATATGTTGGTCTATATGTAGGGGAAGAGGACGGGTGGAGTAGGTAGTGTGTGGGAGTGGATTTGTTTCAATTTTTATTGTCCAATGTATTATGACATACATAATGATCACATGACAATTATGGAAGAAAAATAAGCAAAGTGTAATGATCATGATCATCCACTACACTCCATTTACACGGTCCAATGTCTCATTTACGGGTCTATTTTGGTTCTTATATTTGTCTCACAAATACGTGTAAAATTTATTTAAACATCGTATCATGTTTAAATGCTTCCAGTTAATTTCGTCCAAATCACTCCAATATACGTGTGCCGCTACACATATTATTTACGTACTAATATTAATCACATTAATCAAGTAGTAAAATTTTAGTGAATTAACAATTAATTAACTAAAACCCGTATCCCAAAATTTATTATTCAATTATCGCATAATTAAATAATAACTGCCGTGCCTCGAGTTCGCAACTTGAAATCTCTCTAAAATAATCGACTAACCTCTTAGTCTATAAATCATGGGACTAAATAAATTGTATCTCATACAATTAATTAGTAATCAATCGGGGTTCGTTCCTATAGGTGTGACCGAAAGGGGTCAGTTGATCACCGCCGTCTCACGACAATAACATCAAACTCTAGCCAGCCAACCATTAACGATTTACGTTAATCAACTGACGAGGATCAAATAATTAAATATCTGATGATATTCCCTTAATGAGATTTCTTAAGTAAACGTACTATTGTTGAGGACACTAACTCCAACAATCTCTCACTTGTCCGACACAAGGTGTGCGCTACCACTTCTCTTGTCCGTTTTAATCTCCCACTCAATGCAAGGTGTCTTTCAGGTCGCACTTACACATGAACATATCGCGAGTGGTTTTCTCGATTGGGAGTATGACTCCTGACCGGAAAAATCTCTCACATATTACTTCCGAGCGTGGCCACACATTTGTAGTCATTAACTCCTCGAGTGGCCTTGAGATATAGTTAATTACCCAACGTGGGTGGACAATTCCTGTATGCCCTATCTATCTTTGCCCAATATAGCTTATCATGAATAAGAATATGTCCTTTTGGCCTCCTTTCACGGCACGACCTAGGACAAAAACCAAAGTCACTCAGAAACTGCATTGACTTGGATAATAGTCTCCAGTCAAAAGAATCGACTCATAGGAACATCTTAGAGATCCCTGCCACGACCAGGTGTCTTTAATAGAAGTTAAGGACTCTCTAAATGGTCACTGTCCGGCAAAGTGTCACACACTCTGCCTATGTAATCGACTAGTCATCACGCATGACCTTATGGTGTTGAACAACCATCAATCGACCTACAATCTAGTCACTCCGAGGCGTCACCTCATTATGTGACTAGGGACAACATACAATGTTCTTCGTATTCACTTGAATAGTGTTCAACATTGTCTCAACAACTTATTCAGATAAACAAGGTATTAAAATTTAGTCACACTAAATAAAAGATTCATAAAAGAATGAATGCGAAAACAATGAATGTGATTATCATATATATAATAAGAGATACACTATCCAATTATTACATATCCATAATCCAAATAAAATATGGTACTCGTCTTAATCCCATTGCGACGACATGACCATCATGCTTAGCCTTTGATAAAGGCTTGGTTAAAGGATCAACAATATTATCATCTATACCAACCTTACAAATGTCAATTTCCTTCCTTTCCACATAATCTCTAATTACATGGTATTTCCTTTCAATGTCTCTAGATTTGTTACTAGACTTTGGCTTTTTGGCTTGAAAAATAGCTCCATTGTTATCACAATATAGAGTGATCGGATCTTTGGAGGAATGGACTACCCCTAGTCCCTCCATGAATTACCTAATCCAAACAGCTTCCTTCGCAGCCTCAGACGTTGCAAGGTACTCAGCCTCTATTGTAGAATCCACAGTAACGCTTTGCTTGAAGCTCTTCCAGCAAACAGCTCCTCCATTTAACATAAACACAAAGCCATATTGGGATTTCATATCATCCCGATCGGCTTGGAAACTTGTGTCCGTGTAACCTCTTACACGCAACTGAGTTTCTCCTTCAAACACTAAGAACGAATCCTTAGTCCTTCTCAAGTACTTAAGGATGTTCTTTACGGCTATCCAGTGACTCTCACTAGGCTTGGCTTGATAATGACTTGTCATGCTCAAGGCATAAGCAACGTCGGGACGAGTGCCAATCATAGCATATATGATAGACCCAACAACAGAAGCATAAGGGACGGTCTTCATGTGTTCAATATCCTTAGGAGTAGAGGGAGACTGTGACCTCCTCAAAGTAATCCCTTGGCCCATAGGTAGAAATCCTCTCTTGGAGTCTTTCATATTGAACCGGTCAAGAACTTTGTCAATATAAGCTTCTTGACTCAATGCTAGTATCCTCTTGGACCTATCCCTATAGATCCGGATACCTAAGATTCGTTGTGCCTCTCCCAAGTCCTTCATCTGGAAGTGTTTCCCTAGCCAATCCTTAAAGGAAGTGAGTGTTGGAATATCAATCCCAATGAGCAATATGTCATCCACATATAGGACAAGCAATACAACCTTACTCCCACTAAACCTTATGTATAAACACGGTTCTTCCACACTTCTACTGAACGTGTATTGTTTAATAACATGGTCAAAGCGATGATTCCAACTCCTAGATGCTTGCTTAAGACCATAGATGGAATTTTTAAGCTTACACGCCTTCTTAGGGTTAGATGTATCCACAAAACCTTCAGGTTGTATCATGTACACCTCTTCTTCTAGAATCCCATTCAAGAAGGCGGTTTTGACAACCATTTGCCAAATCTCATAATCATGAAATGCGGCAACCGCTAAGATTATTCTAATGGACCGAAGCATAGCGACTAGAGTGAAGGTCTCGTCATAGTGTAGACCATGAACTTGCGTGAAACCTTTTGCCACCAATCTAGCTTTTTAAACATCTACATGTTTATCCACGCCGAGCTTAATTTTATATATCCGTTTACACTGAAGGGGTCGCACTCCCTCATGTAAATCCACCATGTCCCATACTTGGTTCTCGTACATGGAATCCATTTCGGACCGCATGGCTTCTAGCCACACTACTACAGATACAGGCTATAACAACGGTTAAAAACCGTTGTTATATAAAAAGGCGGACGTTGTTAAAGCGTTCGATGTTAAAGGTTTTAACAACGGTTAGTTTTTCTAAGAAACCCGTTGTTAAAACTATTAACAACGGTTTATAGTAGAAAAAACCGTTGTGGAAATTGTGACTAATGTGTGGCGGGAAAGTTATAATAACGTTTACAGTATAGAAAACCGTTGTTATAACTAAAGACAACGGTTGTTTCTTAAATAACCGTTGTTGTTGATAAATTTAAAAAAATAAATTAATTTTTATATTACTAGATGCATGCATTACCATTACCGATGCATGCATTATTACTGCCATATGAAAGGACATAATATATGGAATGAGAAGGGTTATAAGATTTGAAGAAGATTTGATGGCACAACTTCCTAAACATATATTAATAAAAAAACAACTCAAACGACACATTACTTAGTATAAATTCATGCATTATCTCAATAACCATTCCATATATAATTATCTCACTCTATCCAAACCCTAAACTGCTAAAACAAACTCCAATCCCTAAATCTTTCAAACAAACTCCAAACTTTATCAACAATGAATGATACCATCCGTAAGACATGCACTATGACCGAGTACAACAAGAGTTTAATCCGCCGCTTGCTGGACATCGAGGACAGGTTCGGGAGCTACCTTGTGGACGCTCGGCTTGCACTCAAGGACGCCAAAAATAATGGCTGACAGAGCAGCAGTTGTTGCAGCTATATGACGATATAGCAACTGCTGAACGAAACCTCTTAATAGCAAAGGAGGAGAGGATGGATATCATAGAAGAGAATAAGACTCTAAATGCATATCTAAGAATTGCATTTTTAACAATGTAATTAGTTTTTTTTATGTATTTATATATATATATATATATATATTAATTAAGTTTATTATGCATTCCTCTCTCTCATCTTCTTCTTTGTTTTATTAAATTTAATTGTTTTACAAGCTAATAAACGCAGAAAAACAACAGTGACAAAACTAATTAAGCGAATAATACTTAGAGAAAGAACATAATGATCGATAAAAACACATGTAAATGAAATAAGGTTAGAGATGACAAAACGTACCTAAGTTAAACCATGCATATTAACCTGATAATTAGAGAAAGTAAGAGACGATGACAACAACATTGACGGAGATGATAAAGCGACGATGAGAAAGAGAGAAAGAGACGATGAGAAAGTGTGTGTTTGTGTTTGTGTATGTTTGTGTTTGTGTTAGGTTTATTTGTGTTTGTGGCTGTAGCTGATCTGTGTTTGTGTGGTTTATATTATGGAAAGTATTGGCAACGGTTTTTACAAAAAAAACCGTTGTCATTAGAGAATATATTAACAACGGTTCCTTAGAAAACCGTTGTTAAAAAGTATTAACAATGGGTTTATATATAACCATTGTAATTACTTTTCACTAACTTTGCGCCAATTTTGCGTCAAATTATTAACAATGGTTATAATGTATTACAGAGTAAACCGTTGTTATTAGTTTTATATTAACAACGGTTTTTTTAACTTTGACCCGTTGTTAAAACCTATAACAATGGTTATCAGCACATAACCGTTGTAATTAATTTTAGTAAAATTCGCGTCATCCATTCTACAACGTCTTATGGTGATTTTCGTGAATAAGCGTCGTTACAGGGCCGTTGTAGTTGCCTGGATTTGTAGTAGTGCCAAAGCGAGAAGTCGGGACTAGAGATGGCCGATTTGTAGGTAGTGGGTTCATCACTTTCCAAAAGTAACAAAACACCATCCTCTTCGATGTTACCAAGGTAGCGGTCAGGTGGATTAGAAATCTTACTTGACTTTCTAGGAGCAATTACCGTTTCAGAAGAAGAGGGGAAGCTATCCCCCATGTTATCCTCTACCTCATTCTCGGTTTGTGGCTCTCGAACTTCGTCAAGTTCAAATTTTCTCCCACTCTGTCTCTTAGAAATAAACTCCTTTTCTAAAAGACATCATCACGAGCCACAAACAATTTGTTCTCGTGTTTATTGTAGAAGTAATAGCCACGTGTTTCCCTTGGATATCCTACAAAAAGACATTTGTCAGACCTGGGTGCAAGCTTATTGTCAGACTTAATCTTGACGTACGCTTCGCAACCCCAAATGCGCATGAATGACAAATGAGGGACTTTCCCTGTCCATATCTCATATGGAGTCTTATCGGCCGCTTTAGTCGGGCTTCGATTTAGTGAAAATATTGCAGACAAGAGGGTAAAACCCCAAAATGAACTAGGAAGCTCGGTTAGACTCATCATAGATCGATCCACATCTAGTAAAGTTCGGTTTCTCCTTTCGGCCACTTAGTTGTGGTGTGCCAGGAGGAGTCCTTTGTGATACTATACCATAATCTTTTAGGTGTGAATCATATTCAGTATTTAAATACTCACCACCACGATCGGATCTTAGGGTCTTAATCTTTTTATCCAATTGGTTCTCTACTTCATTCTGAAACTCCTTGAACTTGTCAAAATCTTCACTTTTATTCTTCATCAAGTAGATATACCCATATCTACTCAAGTCATCGGTAAAAGTAATGAAGTAGTGAAAAGCTCCTCTAGCGGTGATGGTTAATGAACCACACACATCCGTCTGTATGAGAGCCAAAACCTCACTAGCTCGTGTCCCTTTTCCCGCAAAAGGTGCACGAGTAATCTTGCCTAAAAGGCAATACTCGCATGTACCATAAGATTCGAAACCAAATGGTTTGAGCACCATTGATGAAGCAAGTTTCTTAATGCGTCTTTCGTTTATGTGGCCTAAACGACAATGCCAAAGGTAGGATTCATTTGGATCACCCGTTTTGAGCTTTTTAGTTTCCATATGATAAACGTCATTAACATCATTTAAAACATAAATGCCTCCAATTGAAATGGCCTTGCCATAAACCACATTGATGTGACGAATATTTGAGCATATTTAGTCCCCGAATTAGCCTCGTTCCTATACTTTTTAGTGCATAATTGGGTCATTTACCATCTTTATTCTTTCGTTTTGCATATTCTTTGAGGTTTTGATCCCTTGGTAGGAAAGGAGTAAGAACCTTGCATTTTCATGGCAAAATGGAGCTAAATTGATCAAATCTAATGACCAAGCATCAAAGTGAAGACAAGACTAGAAGGCCTATGTAAATAATGTAGTAGATGGGCAATGATGAAGAAGATCCTTGTATCTCCAACAAGATCCTTGAGGATTCTTGGAAGAAGAAAAGAGGAAAAGAAGAAAAAGCTTGCTGGACTAGAATCCGCCCGTCGCAGCATCGGGGCGCTTGTTCAACACCTCCACAATCCGAGCGTCCCACCTTCCAATCCTCTCGTCCAACACCTCCACAATCCGAGCGTCCCACCTTCCAATCCGCTCATCCCGACCCCTTGGCCGCTCGGATTGTCATCTAGTGCAGCACGTCTTCTCCTTGTTCTACTTGAGATGCGCATATTTTTGAAAGACTAGCAAAAAGGAGACTAACATCTTCTCTCGAGAGGAGCATTTCCTCAACTTTTCTCAAGGGTCTTAATTGTCATTTAAGCCCTTAGTAACCCTAATTTATGTACCTAATCTTTAGTATAAATACCCCATTGTACTAATTAGATGATATCAAGTCTTAATACCTCTCTTAGACCTCTTTTATCTTGTAATCAATTTCTAATTTCGCATTAATACAATTCTCATCTCCTTAGTTTCTCTATTGTTCATCATTTATTTTGGGTAATTGAAGATTATTTGGGTATTATTTGGAGGATTGACAACCTTCCAATCATTCATCAAGTACTTCTATTATTCTTTGCTTATTATTTTGGAATCATCATTAGGTATAATTCTCTTAATCCATTTTTAATTATTGTTAATCATTTCCATTCATTCATCATGTTTTGCCTTGTTGATATGATTGACAACCATGTTAGAATGTTAAATTTGATAATGAGTGAGTAGTCTCTTAGCTAGGGTTAATGGGTAATTAAGGGAAACCAATATGGGGGATTGATTCATGCTTAATCTAATATGTTCACATAGTTTATTTGCTTGCTTGTTGTGATCTCAACTTATGCACATGTTATCTTTGATGAAATGCGAGCCTATGAATCCTTGCATTTTTTTACCCATCACTTATCTATTCAATGAGACTTGTAATACATAAACCAACTCGAGTCTCATTAGACCATGCATATAGTTGAGTAGGGGGGATTAAGTCCACTTGTAGGTGTTGTACAATCTAATCGATTCGGCTCCGGGACCCAAACCTTCCTAGGATTGTAAGACATAAACCAACTCGATCCTATCACAACAATAATTGCTTGCTTGTAATTTGAGAACATGTTTGTATGATCAAAGTCCCATGTATCCCCTATGAACCCATGACACCCTAGTGCTTTTTATCAATTTTTTACATCTCATTTTAATCACCTTGCTTCTTTACTTACATTGTTATTTAGTTTAGTGATCTTCTATCTCAACCCAAATTGTGACACCCTTAGACACCACTACTTGCAATCGAAAATTCTACATCAATACCCATCCCTTGGGATCCGAACTTTACTTACCTCTTTACTAATAGTAGAGTAGTTTGTGAAGTTATAAATTTTGTTTTGGTCTAGGTGCTTCTAACGACAAGTTACCGAAAACGAAAGTGTCCGACCAAAAATGGCGCCGCTGCCGGGGACACGGTGTTAACTTGATTTTATTTTCTTTGATTGTTATTAGTTGTATCTTTCTTTGCCTTGGGGAATTAAAACTCCTCAAGGTTCGTTCTAATTGTTTTTGAGTTGTTCAATATTTTGCAAGATGGATATTTATAGATTGTTTTGTTGAGGACCACTTGAGTATACCTTTCTTCAAGGATCCCATGCAAGCATTGGAAGCCTTAGAAGAGAGTGAGGCCAAAAATATGCATTGGGAATTAGAGGTAGATCTTCTTGAGGCCGTTCTAGCTAATAATGAACTTACTCATGAGCAATCCAAATTAGTACATACCATCCTTGTGGAAGCATATCAACCTATGGAACAAGATCAAGCAATCGAACACGACATCATACAAACCGAGGAGCAAGTAGAATTTATCATGGAGTTTGAGTATGATGAGATTGGTGAGCTTGAAGAACAAGTTGAATATGCCATGAGAATGGAATGTCTAATGGAAATGGAGCAACTTCTTAATGAACCTTCAATGGAGGAAAGTGAGGTACAAGTTCCAACTTTAAAACCCCTTCCCCCGAATTTGAAATATGCTTACCTTGATGAATCTAAGACCAAACCCGTGATTGTTAATGACAAACTTGATGAGTACCAAATGAGAAAATTGCTTGATGTGTTGAAACCACATGAAAAGGCTATAGGTTATAGTCTAGATGACCTTAAGGGGATAAGTCCCAATTTTTGCATGCATAGAATTTATCTAGAGGAAGACCATAGACCTACCATCCAATCTCAAAGGAGATTAAACCCCCACATGCAAGAAGTTGTTAAAGGAGAGGTTATGAAATTACTTGATGTGGGAATCATATATCCCATATCGCACTCCTTGTGGGTTAGCCCCGTTCAAGTGGTACCTAAGAAAGGAGGTACCACGTTGGTGACGAATGATAAGAATGAGCTAATACCCACAAGGAAGATTACTAGTTGTCGTATTGTGTATTGACTATCGAAAATTGAATTCCGCAACAAGAAAGGACCATTTCCCTCTACCATTCTTTGACCAAATGCTTGAGAGGTTAGCCTCCAACAAGTTCTTTTGCTACCTTGACGGGTATTCGGGATTCTTTCAAATCCCCATACACCCGGATGACCAACACAAGACCACCTTCACATGCCCTTATGGTACTTTTGCTTATAGGAGAATGCCTTTTGGTTTATGTAATGCCCCCGCTACCTTCCAAAGACGCATGATGAGTATCTTCTCCGACTACCTAGAAACCATAATGGAAGTTTTTATGGATGATTTTAGCATTTATGGAAAAGACTTTGACTCTTGCTTGCATAACCTTTCTCTTGTATTGCAAAAATGTGAAGATGTTAGTCTCGTTTTGAATTGGGAAAAGTGTCACTTTATGGTCAATGAAGGAATTGTTTTGGGTCATTTAATCTCGGAAAAGGGCATCGAGGTCGATAAAGCTAAAGTTGAGGTAATAGAGAAACTCCCACCTGCCGTGAACGTTAGAGGGGTGAGAAGTTTTCTCGATCACGCGGGTTTCTATCGCCGTTTTATAAAAGATTTCTCAAAAATCGCGAAACCCCTCACTCAACTTTTACTTAAAGATGCCCAATTCCATTTCAGTAATGAGTGTGTTGAAGCCTTTAATAGAATTAAGGAAGCACTAATCTCGGCACCTATCATTCAACCACCAAATTGGGAACTACCGTTCGAGATTATGTGTGACGCTAGCAACTACGCCGTTGGAGCGGTTCTTGGCCAACGTGTTGGAAGGGTTTGCATGCTATTTAGTATATAAGCAAGACTCTTGATTCCTCCCATGTAAACTATGATACCACCGAGAAAGAGCTCCTTGCCATTGTCTATGCATTAGGCAAATTTCGTTCCTATTTGCTTCGATCCAAGGTGATTGTTTTTTCGGATCACCGTGCTCTTCGACATCTCTTGATAAAGAAAGTGGAAAAACCAAGGTTGTTAAGATGGATTTTGCTTCTTCAGGAATTCGACTTAGAAATAAGAGATAAGAAAGGGGCCAAGAATGTAGTGGCGGATCACTTGTCAAGGATCCGGTTTTATGATGAAGAAGCAGAAACACCGATCAATGACTCTTTCCCCGATGATATCTTGATGGCCATTCAAACACAACTTGAGAGGCATGTTACTCCATGGTTTTCCGATTATGCCAACTATATTGTTGGAAGAGTACTCCCTCCAAACTTAAACTACAACCAAAGGAAGAGGTTTTTATTTGAAGTCAAGAGGTACTTTTGGGATGACCCAAATCTTTACAAAGAGTGTAGTGATGGGCTCTACCGAAGGTGCATCCCTCAATGGGAGATTCCAGGAATTTTGGAAGGATGTCACTCATCCCTTTATGGTGGACACCATAGAGCAAGAAGAACCATTGCGAAAATTCTTCAATCGGGCTTCTTTTGGCCTACAATGTTCCAAGATACTTGGGAAATCATCCTTCATTGTGATGCTTGCCAAAGAACGGGGAATATCTCTTGGAGGAATGAGATGCCACAAAAAGGCATACTAGAAGTGGAGATCTTCTACGTTTGGGGGATCGACTACCAAGGGCCGTTTGTGACATCCAAAGGGAATAAATACATCCTTGTAGCCGTAGACTACATCTCAAAATGGGTGGAGGCAATTGCCACCCCAACCGATGATGCGAAAACGGTCACTAAACTCTTCAAAAAAATAATCTTCCCAAGATTCGGAGTCCCTAGAGCAATCATAAGTGATGGAAGGACGCATTTTCTTGAATAGAAGCTCACATCTCTTTTGACCAAATATGGTGTTCAACATAGAACCGGCTTGGGGTACCATCCTCAAACAAGCGGTCAAGTTGAAGTTTTAAATAGAGAGATCAAGCAAATTCTTGAGAAAGTTGTTAACAAGACTCGTAAGGATTGGAGCATGAAGCTTGATGATACTCCCTGGGCTTATAGGACGGCCTATAAGACTCCCATAGGAGCCTCCCCTTACAAACTTGTCTATGGGAAAGCATGCCACTTACCAATTGAGCTAGAATACAAAGCTTTTTGGGCAATCAAAGCTCTCAACCTTGATCTCAAACTAAGTGGTCAAAAGAGAATGATGCAAATTCAAGAGTTGGAAGAATTCTGATACGGTCGTTCTGTACCAAAAATAAACCTAAATACAACTAACAGAAGCTAGCAGCAAGTAGGTTCAATCTCCACAGGGAGGCTATTTTGCTAATTATCTGTTTAACTCAGTATGTCAGGATGTCACAGAAATGGGGGATTTTAAATGTGATTTTCTAAACTAATAAGAGTAAGGAAAAGAGAATAAGAGAAAGGGATTAAACAGATAGAGAGAAACAGCTAAGACAAACGGTTCACCATAATCATCCGGTCAAGTAATCTAGGTCTCAGGTCAATGCAAATACGGTCTAAGGGGCAGTGAATATCTCCTTTCGGTCTCAATTCGCCCTAAAGTGTAAACAGCTTAACTTTCGCCCTCCCTGCAATACCCTATTGTTCGCTACTAGTCTCGCCTCTTCCAACCTTTCGGTCCGGTCGAGGATCACTAAGAAATAAATGCCTAATTGCGTCGACTCAATCGACGGATACAATTAATCTATGACATTTAACCAACAAAGATAATACCAGCATTAACCCGATAAATCGATTACTCTCCCTTCATAATTATGGATCCCCTATAGTCTTAGCAGAGGGGAATTAGCTACTCATAACCAACGAATTAACAATAACAAGAAATAGATAATTGAAATTCAACATTATAAAAGACTAATAAGAATTCTATTAAAGTAATTACGATAACTAATATAGGGAAGAAGGAATTAAATAAATAAAAAGGATTAAAGGATTAAAGAAAGAGAATGGAATTACAATCCAAGCGAGTCCGGCGTAAAGAACACAAAATCCGAGTGAAAATAATCCCGAAATAAAGTAACAGTGAAGAGGAATAAAGCAACGTTCTAAAGTTTACAGTAGAATGTTTGATAATATGAAAGATGATTCTAATTAACCTAGTAAAGTGTGCTTAAATAGCAAAAGAAACAAGTTTAGCGAAATAAAACATCACGCAGGCTAATTAAAGCCCAAACCCATCAAAACCACTCGATCGAGTGGATTAAAACCACTCGATCGACCAAACTAGGGCATAAAACACTCGATCGAGTAGAAAATCTACTCGATCGAGTAAACCATAATTTGAATCTACTCGATCGAGTAGAAAAAGGACTCGATCGACCAAAATTCTACTCGATCGAGTACTTTCCAGCAACAGTTTCCTGCTTTGCGCACCGAACTTCAAACGGCCGCCATTCCTTCGTTACTTGGGCAAACAGGGTGATTCCGGTGGCGTTGGAAAGCTAAGAGGAGAAACTTTAATATCCAATTGGAATCACCTGAATATCTGTCGTAGAACTCGAGATATGGCTCTCCAAAGCAGGCACAAGTAATTCGAAGTTCTTCCTTTGCTCGCCTAGCTATCTTTCTTCTTTGCGCATCTCAAGACAGCTACATTCCCGCTCCAAATTCACTCTTCCTCCAAATGCATGCTAAAAGGACGGTAAAAGGCTTGATTTCACTACTTTCTGGTTCATTCCTGCAAATAAGACAAAACAAACACAAGTAGCATATTCGGGGCATTTCGTAGCATAAACTACGATAAAAGCAAGGAAATACGTGCATAAAATAGGCTAAAAAGGCTATATAAAATGCACGTATTAAATCTCCCCAAACCAAACCTTTGCTTGTCCCCAAGCAAATATGAATGCAACTAAGAAATAACAGTGGAACGGGACCAACACATCAGCTACAAATCACCCACTAAAATCAATTTAATGCAACAAAATGACAAAGTGGCAAATGAGAAGTACAAACGAGTTAAATCAATGTTTCAAACTTACTGAACCGTCGACCTTGCAAGATTCAAAAGATATCGGACTCTCACGGGTCGCTCGTCACTCAAAATTAGGCACAAGGTGAGTATATATGTGAAAGATAGAAAGAAGTAAGACACTCAACTAACTCGACCTATAAGAACATGCATGCAGTTAACATGAATAAAGTCTCTACAACCGTACATATGCATTCCAACCATACTAATGACCAAGACACATGCCGAGGACTTATATTTGGGTAAGTGAGGTAATGGGTAAGAAGGGGCTAAAATGAATTTGGATATGTGGGGTTAATAGCCGGGCTAGCAACAACGAACCCAAATATAAACTGCATCCCAACTTCGTACTCAATATAGCAAGATGAAACGGTGCAAAACCATGCACTAAACTCACGAAACACCAAAAATCGTCAACTCCCCATAAGATATGAATGAGACATGAGAGTGAAAATTATTCACCAATTTCTTTTTTTTTTTTCACATATGATTATTCTTTTCTTTTTCTTCTTTTCTTATTTCGCTTTTTTTTTTTTTTTCATTCTCTTTTTTTTCTTTTCCATTTCATTTTTTCTTCAACAATTCTTTCATTCCCTTCAATTCTTCCACCATCTTCTGAAATCAGATATAATAACCATATTGCAATAAAACATTCCAAAAAACGACTCGTCACTAGCTCGGCTAGGGTAGGAAGTATTATAGAAAGTAGTTAATAGGACAAAAAGGCAATTTGGCTATGTGAGGCTCATGGGTAAAATGAAGTAAAGGGAATGCCTCTCCTAACATGTGTCACCATCCACAGACCGAATGCATACAGGTATTAAGAAGACTAGACTCATGCTTATGCAAATTAATGTTACATGCCTTAAAGAGAGTACTACTCACATCCTAAATGAAACCGGTCATGAATGTCACCAGTTTATACAGCTCTAACCTCAGAATGTAATGTAGCTTGCTGACACAATGAATCAAGTCTATTCGTTCAGATAAGAGAGAAATAAAAACTCGTAGATTATGCACATAATCATGCCAACTAAATGTCAAGAATATGCAGGGCTCAAGTAAGGGTTCAAAGTAGCGTCAATGTTCAAACGTTCCGACTCAATTTAAACATGAAATTTTTGAATTTTTTTTTTGAATTTTATGATTTTTATATGATTTTTGGAATTAATTAAACCAACAATGCATGCGGAAATAATAAACGTGCAAGCAAAAATGCAAGAAAACATGCAGACACAGATATGGATGCATACCTCCCCAAACCAAACCGTACAATGCCCTCATTGTACCAAAAATAGGGAAAGAAATGCAAACTAAGGAGAAAACGATAAATGGAGTCGGAAAACTTACAAAACATCATATAGAGGGACCTCCCCAAACCGACCATGAACATGGGAGGTCAAAGAAAGTCAAACAGTAGCTCCATAGACGTAAATCAGCTGCTGGGAGTCAAAACTACTCGATCGAGCACTTGGAACAGCTCGATCGAGTGAACTGGTGCATGGAAGGACTCGATCGAGTAGAAAACCGCTCGATCGAGTGAACGTGGCTTTGAAAATGGTCGATCGAGGAGAATTATCACTCGATCGAGTGAAAATTACCTCAAAAAGTGCTCGATCGAGGACAAAACCACTCGATCGAGTACTTGGTCCTGCAAAACACGCATGCCAAAGCTAGAAAAGCATAAGGAGTTCGTAATACAGCGTCTAAAGTTCAACAAAAAGCTAAAGAGAAATAAATAGTTCAACAAAAGTTCAATAAAAGAGTCCGGGCTGCCTCCCGGAGAGCGCTGGTTTATGAGGTCCCGCACGACCTTTTTCCAGATCATCCAACAACACAAATCATCGGCCTACTACTAGGCCTCTGGCTGGACGCGGTAGCTTCAAAGAATCGTCAGCGGACATCCGCCTCCACAGCTTGGCAATGTAAGAACAGCAGCTTCTCATGGCGTCCGGGTCCCAAACTATTGTCTCATCACGCAGCTTCTTCCTAGACGGTGTAGCCTTATCAACACCTCCTCCCGGGTCGTCTATCCAGGAAGTTCCGGATTCCAGACTCGGAGCACCCATCTCACCTCCCTGGTCTTTGAACTTGTCGCGACCTGTAGAAAGAGAAACAACCAAATGTTCCTCCAATTTGCTCCCAGAATGGGGCGGAGGTGTCGTAACAGCAGCAATAAGTGACACACTAGGAATATCAGACGGAATATCAATGGAGTCTACAAGGGGAATATCAATGCAAGGTATGATAGGTATGGATTCCCTAGGGTCATCGGACTTAGTAAAAACCAAGTCCTCTCCTCCGACCTGAAAGGTAAGTGTCCCAACCCCGACATCAACAATTGCGCCAGCAGTGCACAAAAATGGTCGTCCCAAAATAATGGGAACATTGCGGTCTTCGGGTATGTTTAAGACAGTGAAATCTGCGGGAATATAGAAATTCCCGATCCTAACAGGTACTTCATGTAAAGCTCCTTTGACCCGTACATAAGAATGGTCAGCTAGCTGAACAGTCATTCTAGCGCGCGTAAACTTACTCAATTTCAATTCCAATGCCAGCGATAAAGATAAAATGTTGACATTAGAATCGAGGTCACATAAAGCATTATCAAATGAATAGGCCCCCTATAGAACACGGAGTAGTAAAACGACTTGGGTCAGACATATTAGGGGGGGTCCCATTCCGAAGAAGTGTGCTACACTGTTCAGTCATAGCTACATTCATTATCGTCTCACTAGCATCCCTCTCAGACCAATCAATTTGAGAAATAAAATTAGCATAAGAAGGTACCTGAGTGATCATCTCATCGTAATGAGCAGCGACATTGAAAGCTCGTATGCGGTCCAGAAATCTACGGTGTGGCAGCAATCGTTGTGGTTAAGGAACTTGAACAGAATAGGAGTTGACCGTATGTTCCTTTGTATCGTCACTTGGAATAGGCGTTGGTGACGATTTAACAGTTTCCGCAGCTTTTGGGGTTGATCGAGCATGTCTATTAGTCGATCGAACCGTTTCACCTTCGTCTTCAGTCGATCGAGCGGAACTGTTACTCGATCAACCAGTTCCCTCCTGAATTCCACTCGATCGAGTAGATTTACTAATCGATCGAGCACTTTCTCCTTGAAAATCACTCGATCGACCAATGTTAGTCACTCGATCGAGTGATTCCTCCTGTACATGGCTGAAATCTTCGCATAAACTCTTGAAGTACGATAGGAATTCGTCATCCGAGTCATAGGAATCATTCTCAACATTGGGTGACAGGGGTTCTTCATGAGACGGAATGGTGTCGGTGTTGATAGCATACACTGTCTCACATTGCTCTTGCTCGGTAATTAATTGATCACACCGAGCCTCTAGCTTCTTCATACGGCTATCAAATTCCGCACTAGAATTATGACATTGTAGTGCAAGTGCCAATATCAGTGACTTAACTTCTTCAGCCTCATCATTCCTAGCAAGTGGGGGAATTGGTTGCGGTGAGAAAGAATAACAAGGTGGTGGGTGGCCTTGTTGCAGCAACGGTTGTGGTCTAGGCCTCGGTGGAGGAGCAGCGTCGTAATGGTTACCACAACCCCAAGATTCTTTCCTCTCCCAATTAGTAGATCTTTCAGTTTGAAGCTCAAACTGGGCAATAAGTCGAGAGACGGACGTCATCTTGGCAAAAGAGTCGAAGGTACTCAAGCCTTCCCTTCGACAATCTCTTTCTAAAATCAGTCAAATAGACCTGTAGGACCTATCAAAACAGCACTAAAGAAAAAGATAAGGACGACCTCAAGGTACTTAGTCTTCCCTTGAGGTGAAAAACAGACAAAAATAAAACAGATAAAAGCGTCGCCTCCCCGGCAACGGCGCCAAAATTTGATACGGTCGTTCTGTACCAAAAATAAACCTAAATACAACTAACAGAAGCTAGCAGCAAGTAGGGTCGATCTCCACAGGGAGGCTATTTTGCTAATTATCTGTTTAACTCAGTCTGTCAGGATGTCACAGAAATGGGGGATTTTAAATGTGATTTTCTAAACTAATAAGAGTAAGGAAAAGAGAATAAGAGAAAGGGATTAAACAGATAGAGAGAAATAGCTAAGACAAACGGTTCACCATAATCATCCGGTCAAGTAATCTAGGTCTCAGGTCAATGCAAATACGGTCTAAGGGATAGTGAATATCTCCTTTCGGTCTCAATTCGCCCTAAAGTGTAAACAACTTAACTTTCGCCCTCACTGCAATACCCTATTGTTCGCTACTAGTCTCGCCTCTTCCAACTTTTCGGTCCAGGTCGAGGATCACTAAGAAATAAATGCCTAATTGCGTCGACTCAATCAGACGGATACAATTAACTGCAGCATTTAACCAACAAAGATAATACCAGCATTAACCCGATAAATCGATAACTCTCCCTTCATAATTATGGATCCCCTATAGTCTTAGCAGAGGGGAATTAGCTACTCATAACCAACGAATTAACAATAACAAGAAATAGATAATTGAAATTTAACATTATAAAAGACTAATAAGAATTGAATTAAAGTAATTACGATAACTAATATAGGGAAGAAGGAATTAAAGCAATAAAAAGGATTAAAGGATTAAAGAAAGAGAAAGGAATTACAATCCAAGTGAGTCCGGCGTAAAGAACACAAAATCCGAGTGAAAATAATCCCGAAATAAAGTAACAGTGAAGAGGAATAAAGCAACGTTCTAAAGTTTATAGTATAATGTTTGATAATATGAAATATGATTCTAATTAACCTAGTAAAGTGTGCTTAAATAGAAAAATAAACAAGTTTAGCGAAATAAAACATCACGCGGGCTAATTAAAGCCCAAACCCATCAAAACCACTCGATCGAGTGGATTAAAACCACTCGATCGACCAAACTAGAGCATAAACCACTCGATCGAGTAGAAAATATACTCGATCGAGTAAACCATAAATTGAATCTACTCGATCGAGTATAAAAATGACTCGATCGACCAAAATTCTACTCGATCGAGTACTTTCCAGCAACAGTTTCCTACTTTGCGCACTGACCTTCAAACGGCCGCCATTCCTTCGTTACTTGGGTAAACAGGGTGATTCCGGTGGCGTTGGAAAACTAAGAGGACAAACTTTAATCTCCAATTGGAATCACCCGAATATCTATTGTAGAACTCGAGATATGGCTCTCCAAAGCAGGCACTAGCAATTCGAAGTTCTTCCTTTGCTCGCCTAGCTATCTTTCTTCTTTGCGCATCTCAAGACAACTACATTCCCGCTCCAAATTCACTCTTCCTCCAAATGCATGCTAAAAGGATGGTAAAATGCTTGATTTCACTACTTTCTGGTTCATTCCTGCAAATAAGACAAAACAAACCAAAGTAGCATATTCGGGGCATTTCGTAGCATAAACTACGATAAAAGCATGGAAATACGTGCATAAAATAGGCTAAAAAGGCTATATAAAATGCACGTATCAAATCTCCCCAAACCAAACCTTTGCTTGTCCCCAATCAAATATGAATGCAACTAAGAAATAACAGTGGAACGGGACCAACGCATCAGCTACAAATCACCCACTAAAATCAATTTAATGCAACAAAATGACAAAGTGGCAAATGAGAAGTACAAACGAGTTAAATCAATGTTTCAAACTTACTGAACCGTCGACCTTGCAAGATTCAA
This sequence comes from Silene latifolia, assembly GCF_048544455.1. Lineage (NCBI taxonomy): Eukaryota > Viridiplantae > Streptophyta > Magnoliopsida > Caryophyllales > Caryophyllaceae > Silene > Silene latifolia. Next base: position 94,286,771 of record NC_133533.1, read on the forward strand.
AAGATATCGGACTCTCACGGGTCGCTCGTCACTCAAAATTAGGCACAAGGTGAGTATATATGTGAAAGATAGAAAGAAGTAAGACACTCAACTAACTCGATCTATAAGAACATGCATGCAGTTAACATGAATAAAGTCTCTACAACCGTACATATGCATTCCAACCATACTAATGACCAAGACACATGCCGAGGACTTACATTTGGGTAAGTGAGGTAATGGGTAAGAAGGGGCTAAAATGAATTTGGATATGTGGGGTTAATAGCCAGGCTAGCAACAACGAACCCAAATATAAGCTGCATCCCAACTTCGTACTCAATATAGCAAGATGAAACGGTGCAAAACCATGCACTAAACTCACGAAACACCAAAAATCGTCAACTCCCCATAAGATATGAAAGAGACATGAGAGTGAAAATTATTCACCAATTTCTTTTTTTTTTCACATATGATTATTCTTTTCTTTTTCTTCTTTTCTTATTTCGCTTTTTTTTTTTCATTCTCTTTTTTTTCTTTTCCATTTCATTTTTTCTTCAACAATTCTTTCATTCCCTTCAATTCTTCCACCATCTTCTGAAATCAGATATAATAACCATATTGCAATAAAACATTCCAAAAACGACTCGTCACTAGCTCGGCTAGGGTAGGAAGTATTATAGAAAGTAGTTAATAGGACAAAAAGGCAATTTGGCTATGTGAGGCTCATGGGTAAAATGAAGTAAAGGGAATGCCTCTCCTAACATGTGTCACCATCCACAGACCGAATGCATACAGGTATTAAGAAGACTAGACTCATGCTTATGCAAATTAATGTTACATGCCTTAAAGAGAGTACTACTCACATCCTAAATGAAACCGGTCATGAATGTCACCAGTTTATACAGCTCTAACCTCAGAATGTAATGTAGCTTGTCGACACAATGAATCAAGTCTATTCGTTCAGATAAAAGAGAAACAAAAACTCGTAGATTATGCACATAATCATGCCAACTAAATGTCAAGAATATGCAGGGCTCAAGTAAGGGTTCAAAGTAGCGTCAATGTTCAAACGTTCCGACTCAATTTAAACATGAAATTTTTGATTTTTTTTTTTTAAATTTTAAGATTTTTATATGATTTTTGGAATTAATTAAAACAACAATGCATGCGAAAATAATAAACGTGCAAGCAAAAATGCAAGAGAACATGCAGACACAGATATGGATGCATACCTCCCCAAACCAAACCGTACAATGCCCTCATTGTACCAAAAATAGGGAAAGAAATGAAAACTAAGGAGAAAAGGATAAATGGAGTCGGAAAACTTACAAAACATCATATAGAGGGACCTCCCCAAACCGACCATGAACATGGGAGGTCAAAGAAAGTCAAACAGTAGCTCCATAGACGTAAATCAGCTGCTGGGAGTCATAACTACTCGATCGAGCACTTGGAACAGCTCGATCGAGTGAACTGGTGCATGGAAGGACTCGATCGAGTAGAAAACCGCTCGATCGAGTGAACGTGGCTTTGAAAATGGTCGATCGAGGAGAATTATCACTCGATCGAGTGAAAATTACCTCAAAAAGTGCCCGATCGAGGACAAAACCACTCGATCGAGTACTTGGTCCTACAAAACACGCATGCCAAAGCTAGAAAAGCATAAGGAGTTCGTAATACAGCGTCTAAAGTTCAACAAAAAGCTAAAGAGAAATAAATAGTTCAAAAAAAGTTCAATAAAAGAGTCCGGGCTGCCTCCCGGAGAGCGCTGGTTTATGAGGTTCCGCACGACCTTTTTCCAGATCATCCAACAACACAAATCATCGGCCTACTACTAGGCCTCTGGCTGGACGCGGTAGCTTCAGCAATCGTCAAGCGGACATCCGGCCTCCACAGCTTGGCAATGTAAGAACAGCAGCTTCCCATGGCGTCCGGGTCCCAAACTATTGTCTCATCACGCAGCTTCTTCCTAGACGGTGTAGCCTTATCAACACCTCCTCCCGGGTCGTCTATCCAGGAAGTTCCGGATTCCAGACTCGGAGCACCCATCTCACCTCCCTGGTCTTTGAACTTGTCGCGACCTGTAGAAAGAGAAACAACCAAATGTTCCTCCAATTTGCTCCCAGAATGGGGCGGAGGTGTCGTAACAGCAGCAATAAGTGACACACTAGGAATATCAGACGGAATATCAATGGAGTCTACAAGAGGAATATCAATGCAAGGTATGATAGGTATGGATTCCCTAGGGTCATCGGACTTAGTAAAAACCAAGTCCTCTCCTCCGACCTGAAAGGTAAGTGTCCCAACCCCGACATCAACAATTGCGCCAGCAGTGCACAAAAATGGTCGTCCCAAAATAATGGGAACATTGCGGTCTTCGGGTATGTTTAAAACAATGAAATCTGCGGGAATATAGAAATTCCCGATCCTAACAGGTACGTCATGTAAAGCTCCTTTGACCCGTACATAAGAATGGTCAGCTAGCTGAACAGTCGTTCTAGCGCGCGTAAACTTAGTCAATTTCAATTCCAATGCCAGCGATAACGATAAAATGTTGACATTAGAATCGAGGTCACATAAAGCATTATCAAATGAATGGGCCCCCTATAGAACACGGAGTAGTAAAACGACTTGGGTCAGACATATTAGGGGGGGTCCCATTCCGAAGAAGTGTGCTACACTGTTCAGTCATAGCTACATTCATTATCGTCTCACTAGCATCCCTCTCAGACCAATCAATTTGAGAAATAAAATTAGCATAAGAAGGTACCGAGTGATCATCTCATCGTAATGAGCAAATGACATTGAAAGCTCGTATGCGGTCCGAAATCTACGGTGTGGCAAAAGAATCGTTGTGGATAAGGAACTTGAATAGAATAGGAGTTGACCGTATGTTCCTTTGTATCGTCACTTGAATAGGCGTTGGTGACGATTTAACGATTCCCGCAGCTTTCCGGTTGATCGAGCATGTCTATTAGTCGATCGAACCGTTTCCCCTTCGTCTTCAGTCGATCGAGCGGAACTGTTACTCGATCGACCAGTTCCCTCCTGAATTCCACTCGATCGAGTAGATTTACTAATCGATCGAGCACTTTCTCCTTGAAAATCACTCGATCGACCAATGTTAGTCACTCGATCGAGTGATTCCTCCTGTCTGTGGCTGAAATCTTCGCATAAACTCTTGAAGTACGATAGGAATTCGTCATCCGAGTCATAGGAATCATTCTCAACATTGGGTGACAGGGGTTCTTCATGAGACAGAATGGTGTCGGTGTTGATAGCATACACTGTCTCACATTGCTCTTGCTCGGTAATTAATTGATCACACCGAGCCTCTAGCTTCTTCATACGGCTATCAAATTCCGCACTAGAATTATGACATTGTAGTGCAAGTGCCAATATCAGTGACTTAACTTCTTCAGCCTCATCATTCCTAGCAAGTGGGGGAATTGGTTGCGGTGAGAAAGAATAACAAGGTGGTGGGTGGCCTTGTTGCAGCAACGGTTGTGGTCTAGGCCTCGGTGGAGGAGCAGCGTCGTAATGGTTACCACAACCCCAAGATTCTTTCCTCTCCCAATTAGTAGATCTTTCAGTTTGAAGCTCAAACTGGGCAATAAGTCGAGAGACGGACGTCATCTTGGCAAAAGAGTCGAAGGTACTCAAGCCTTCCTTCGACAATCTCTTTCTAAAATCACAAATAGACCTGAGGACCTATCAAAACAAAGACTAAAGAAAAAGATAAGGATGGCCTCAAGGTACTTAGTCTTCCCTTGAGGTGAAAAAATGAAAAAATAAAATGTATAAAAGCGTCGCCTCCCGAAACGGCGCCAAAATTTGATACGGTCGTTGCTCAGTACAAAAATAAACCTAAATACAACTAACAGAAGCTAGCAGCAAGTAGGGTCGATCTCCACAGGGAGGTTATTTTGCTAATTATCTGTTTAACTCAGTCTGTCAGGATGTCACAGAAATGGGGGATTTTAAATGTGATTTCTAAACTAATAAGAGTAAGGAAAAGAGAATAAGAGAAAGGGATTAAACAGATAGAGAGAAACAACTAAGACAAACGGTTCACCATAATCATCCGGTCAAGTAATCTAGGTCTCAGGTCAATGCAAATACGGTCTAAGGGGTAGTGAATATCTCCTTTCGGTCTCAATTCGCCCTAAAGTGTAAACAACTTAACTTTCGCCCTCACTGCAATACCCTATTGTTCGCTGAAAGTCTCGCCTCTTCCAACCTTTTGGTCCAGGTTGAGGATCACTAAGAAATAAATGCCTAATTGCGTCGACTCAATCAGACGGATACAATTAACTGCAGCATTTAACCAACAAAGATAATACCAGCATTAACCCGATAAATCGATTACTCTCCCTTCATAATTATGGATCCCCTATAGTCTTAGCAAAAGGGAATTAGCTACTCATAACCAACGAATTAACAATAACAAGAAATAGATAATTGAAATTCAACATTATAAAAGACTAATAAGAATTGAATTAAATTAATTACGATAACTAATATAGGGAAGAAGGAATTAAAGCAATAAAAAGGATTAAAGGATTAAAGAAAGAGAAAGGAATTACAATCCAAGCGAGTCCGGCGTAAAGAACACAAAATCCGAGTGAAAATAATCCCGAAATAAAGTAACAGTGAAGAGGAATAAAGCAACGTTCTAAAGTTTACAGTAGAATGTTTGATAATATGAAAGATGATTCTAATTAACCTAGTAAAGTGTGCTTAAATAGAAAAAGAAACAAGTTTAGCGAAATAAAACATCACGCGGGCTAATTAAAGCCCAAACCCATCAAAACCACTCGATCGAGTGGATTAAAACCACTCGATCGACCAAACTAGAGCATAAACCACTCGATTGAGTAGAAAATCTACTCGATCGAGTAAACCATAAATTGAATCTACTCGATCGAGTAGAAAAAGGACTCGATCGACCAAAATTCTACTCGATCGAGTACTTTCCAGCAACAGTTTCCTACTTTGCGCACTGAACTTCAAACGGACGCCATTCCTTCGTTACTTGGGTAAATAGGGTGATTCCGGTGGCGTTGGAAAGCTAAGAGGACAAACTTTAATCTCCAATTGGAATCACCTGAATATCTGTTGTAGAACTCGAGATATGTCTCTCCAAAGCAAGCACTAGCAATTCGAAGTTCTTCCTTTGCTCGCCTAGCTATCTTTCTTCTTTGCGCATCTCAAGACAGCTACATTCCCGCTCCAAATTCACTCTTCCTCCAAATGCATGCTAAAAGGACGGTAAAAGGCTTGATTTCACTACTTTCTGGTTCATTCCTGCAAATAAGACAAAACAAACCAAAGTAGCATATTCGGGGCATTTCGTAGCATAAACTACGATAAAAGCATGGAAATACGTGCATAAAATAGGCTAAAAAGGCTATATAAAATGCACGTATCAAATTCCGACTACAATCTTATGAGAATGACAAGATCTACAAAGAGAGGACCAAGTTGCTTCATGACAAGAGAATCAAGTAAAAAGCCTTGCACAAAGGAGATAATGTCCTTCTATTCAATTCCCGATACTGACTCTTTCCCGGGAAGTTGAACTCTAGATGGATGGGTCCTTATGTGATCAACGAGGTAGGGAAGTATGGATATTTTGAGATCAAGTCGGAAGATGGAAGCAAATTAAAGGTCAATGGCCAAATATTGAAGCCATATTATGAAGGAGCATTCATTGGAGAGGTCGAGGTCACCAACCTCGGGCCTCCTTCTCCTTGAAAAGATCATCAAAGAGAGTTTGGTGGAGTCCTCTCCAAACCACCACTTTTAAATATACTAACCCTTTTAACTTGTACTTTTAACTTTATTGCATTTTTATCATAAACATGATTCTTGCCATGAGAGTAAGTGAGGGAGGGTCACTAACCATTTTATGAATAAAGGATTTAAAATTCAAGTGTGGGGAAGCGCTTACACCGGAGTAAAGAAGAAATGGGAGCAATCCGAGCGTCCCGTGAAGAAGCCGCTCGTCCGGGCAAGCAATCCGAGCGTCCCCGTAATAAGCCGCTCGTCCTAAGGAAGCTGGGAAGCATCTGTTTTGTTCTGACACGAGATCCGAGCGTCCATAGAGACAATCCGCTGATCTGTGTCTGGACGCTCATCCTATCAAGGATCTGCTCGTCCCGACAGTATTAAAATCTGGGATTTTTCCCTGGAAAAGAATCCGAGCGTCCTCTTTGGAATCCGCTCGTCCTGCTGCAGCAAGACGCTCGTCCCAACTAGCATACGCTCGTCCTGGTTACTTCAGAATCTGGGATTTATCTTGGAAGAGAATCCGAGTGTCCCGATAGGAATCCGCTCGTCCCTAAAGTCATAAATCCGAGCGTCCCGAGTGTGAATCCGCTCGTCTCCCTACGTCTCGTGTTCCGATTTTTCGCCAATCAAAATCTTCCCCACCACACATTTTGTGACACCTAATCCTTCCTTCTACTTTCCACTATAAAACCCCCCTCTCTTATGACCTAAATCATATCTCAAGCACTCATTTACTCATCAAAAACAAAAACACCCAAATTTTAGGGTTTCAAAAAATTCAAAAAAAGCTCTCAATCAAAAGGAACATCTCCTTATTTCAAATCAAATTCCAGATCTACATCCAAGAATGGGACCAAGAGGATCATTATTTAGGGAAAGAAGAAGGCCAAAAGTAAGAAGAAGCTCATCCACCTCTCACATCAACACTTTAAGAAGAGAACATGAGGAGATAGTTGACCTCACCAAGCTTGATGATTTTTCACATATAGAGTTTGTCAACGATGTTCAAAGGCTCGTCTTCCACCGATTACTCAGTAAGAACATCCTTCCTACCAAATTTATGTGTCAAAAAACCTTGAAAAAGCTTGGAATCTATCACCAAACGGAAGCTCTCTTTGAGTTATTTGGTCTTTCTACTTTGTTCCATATGCATGAACGAACATATCGATCTCTTGCCCTTGAATTCTTGAGTTTCTTGAAAATTACCACTTTGAACAAGACCATATGTGTAGAGTTTAGATTGGAAAGTACAAATAGGATGATGACCCTTGTCGAATTTGCAAGTGTGCTTGGGATAGATAATTCGCCTACCTGAACATCAAGGCCGACAAATTATAGTGTGGCACCCTTGTGGAGAGCCATGACGGGTCGAGATTTCACCTATATCAAGGAATGTTTAGCTTTTCATATCCAAAATCCCATTTTGAGGCTCACTTACCGGTTCCTTACCGGAACACTTCTTTCTCACCGAGACCCGACAATTGTAAATGAGCTAGACCTTGTCTTTATGGAATCATATCTTGAGATTCAAGGGAGAAGTGGGTACCATTTCAACGGCCCGCTTGTTCTCCTAGAGAAATGGGCAAAGTTTCGAAATGGTGATGACGATGGTATGAAGCATATTGGAAATGGAGGACTCATCACAAGACTTGCAAAGCACTTCAATCCCAAGTTTAATGAAAATAATGAGTATACTCCACTTCTGGGAAATACGAGAATCAATGAGGATCTAATTCTTATTCAACACCATTGGATAAAATGGATCACCAAGGAGAGAAACCTCATTTACCTACCAATGGATGGTTTGCCAAGAATTTCACCAAGAAGAGGACCTCTTTCTCCAATCCCATCTTATCTCATCACCACAAACCCAAATCAAGCCAATCAAGCACCACCTCAAGCACAACAACAACCTGAACAACCAAGAAATGAAAATGAGAAGATTGTGATACAACCCTACCCCTTCCAATACCAACCCTATAACCATCCAAACCCTTTCATCCTTCCTAGGGATGATTTCGTGACGGGGATCCTTCAAGATATGCACCTCCGCCAATTCGAGGCCAATGTGGATAATTACTATACCTTGTATCCACAATTTCACCGATTGGCTCGACAAGGGATCATTAGTGAAGAGGGAATGTTTCCCTCTTGGGCTCAAATGAACATTCTTTTACCAAACTCGGAGAGGGCTAATGAAGTAGCGCATGGTCAAGAGGGTGAAGGGAGTGACAAGTCAAATGGTGGAGATATGGTGGAGCTTGATAGTGAGGGTGATGAATTTATGGATTTCAATGGAAGCAATGCATCGAGAGGAGCTTGAGATAGCGATTTGGAAGGGGATGATGACGATCTTTAAAGAACACTTCATGGCTAGATGGAGCAGCGGGCAAGAGGCACCCATCAAGGCTCAAGTGAAGTTTCTTTTATCCTCTCTTTAATTTTTCATGAAAAGAATTTCGTGTTTTGATAACTTGTTGTATAGTATTTGTTTCATGTTTGAGGAGTCCTAGCAACATTAGAGGACTAACACCTTGGTTCCATTAAGGTGTTCATTTTTATTGTTCCCAACTTGCAAAATCCAAAATGACAAATTTTAGTTTCATGCATTGCATTTTATGTGCATGAACTCCCCCAAAATATTTGACATTAGCAATAGTGTCTATTTCGGTTTGGGGAAGTTTATGTATATGCATTGGGAGTTAATCTAAATTATGCTCTCCACTATAACAAAAACACATGCATCATGTAGTATAGCCTAGTTTAGTTTGCCTTTAGCTTAGAAATCATGCATATTCATGTAAATTGCATAATTTCCTATCGTATTAGCCATTGAGGACAATACCCATATTAGTGTGGGGATGGGAAATTCTAACTTGACTTTAAAAAAAAAAAAAATTAAAAATTTCGAAAATGCAAAAAAATTTGAAAAATTGAAAAATACAAAAACATGTTTGTTTCTTTTATAGTGTAGTTTTGTATATTGTTTTGTATATATTGTGTTTGTCCATCCTTGTTCACATTGATTGACTACGCCACATCCGAGACATGAGGATATTGAAGACCGCATGGTATGATCTTGTTGGGAAATGTGTCCTCAACAATAGTGCGATCACATGATTTAAATATCATTACTAAATCTCATTTTAAGAATACAATTGGGAAGTAATATTGTTACTGTCAACTGGTCAACATATATCGGTAATGATTGGCTGACTAGAGTTTGACATTACTGTCGTGTGACGGTGGTGATCAGTTGACCCCCTAGGTCATACCTAAAGGGCAATACACTTAATTGATTATTTAATTAATCGTATAACGTTACGAGTTGATTAAATTACTTGAAAATTGACGGGCGATTTTGAAAGTAAAATTTACGTATCAAATTGAAATGTGATTAAATGAGATACGGTCCAAGTAATTGAATTGTATCATTACTCGGATGAAATAATTGTTTAATGTAACAATTGAATTGAATGAATTATTATAAATACAAACTGTTGTGATTTATAAAGTGGTAAAATATTTTGGTACGAGTAATTGTGAAATTACTAAGTCAATTTTTGTATGTGACGTATTTTTGATAATACGTTGATTTTTAATATGTTAAAAATTACATAACAAATATATGTGACATGTGACATGTAACATATAGACAATTGACAAAAATAATATGGACACCATGTTATGTAAAGTGCCGAAAATAAGAGGGGAATGGACTTAATATTGTGTTTATATTTTAAATAAGAAAACATAATGATTATAAAGTAATCTAGCCATGCAAGCCTATGAACATTGTTAAGAGCAACAATTTCATGCATTGGCTCTTTCCTTCCTCCACTCCCACCGGTTTTGGGAAGTAAAAACACTTGAGTTTGTTTTTCTTATTTTGCCTAATATTCACTAAGAGGTAGTTGATGCTTATTCATTCTTTTACTCATCAAAATATAAGATTTCTAGAGAGACAAAAACTCTCTCTTCTTCTTCTCTCCCATATAGCCGAAATTATTAAGTATGTATAATAATTTTGGGTCATTTTTCTACTAGATTAATATTATACTAGTATTCATAATATTAATTAGATTAAGTGTTAAGCCTTGGGTATAAAGCTTGGGGAGAGATCTTATTCTTAGATCTTGTTCATCCATTGGAATAGCTCAAGAACAAGTAGAGAAAGGTGATCTCTCTTGTGCCCAATATAGCCGAAATATTGAATGTAAGGACATTATTTCTCTTCTTTTATATTATTGTTTGCATGCATAAAAATCCGTTTTAATTTTATGACAAATTATTTTAGACATATATGAGTATGTTAAAGTGTATATGAATCTACATTTCCTTCAATTGGTATCAGAACCACGGTTGTTTGCATGCAAATTGGTTAAAAGTTTTTCCGAGTTATAAGAATAACAAAATAAAACTTGTAAAATTTGTGTTATTATGATATATCACGAAATTATTACATGCATGTTAATATTTCTGGTCCTAAAGTGTTTTAGGATATTTTGGTTAATTTTTCGGATTTTTATTGTTCATAATTATAACAAATGGCATTTAAATGTGATTTTATGAGTAAAAATGTCATTTTTGGTCTAAAACTTGCTATACTTCGATTTTTTCATTGATTTTTGGATATGTTGTGTTACATATTATTTTGAGATAACCTGTAAATTTTCATAATTTTAGGACTTGTTATGCTCGAAAAATGGATTTTTCAATTTTAATTCGGATTTAAAGTGAAAAATAGGTTAATATGAGTTAAATTTCGAATCTGGTCATAGAAATTTTATATGTTGTCACATGCAATTTTACAAGATGTGTGTAAAATTATTGGCCATAAAGAAGTCCTTATGCATGATTTATGGATTTTTGAAGAAAAATAGCATAAATAGTGACATTATTAGTTAAAAATTAATAAAACATAATCTATGACTTAAGAAAAACGTCTAATGTTGCTTTTTATTATCTTTTTCAGATCTAAAATTGAAAAGTTAATGGATATAATTTTTCCTCATGTTTTATGATAATTTTAGTTAAAAATCGACAAATCGCAACATTGTTTTTCGGGAAAAATTTCGAAATTTTTAACCTAAGATTTTGAACATTATGAGTGTCATGGAAATTTTCCAGAATGTTCATGAATTTAAATTTCAAATTTCAAATTTATTTGAAGTTTTGTGATTTATTTGAAGTTTAATAGCTTATTTTTTTTGGTATTTTTGGACTAATTTATGAACAATTTTTGTAATTTAAGTTAATTATGGTCAAATTATCAGTGAAGACTAAATTTTGAGTCCTAAGAGGGTTAGGGTAATTAACTTATGCATAAATATGAGTTTATGTATTCTTGTGATTGTAAAATGTTGAAATCACGCAAATCCGTAAAAACCAAGTAATATACGATATTGGCAAATTAAAGGCGATTTAGCATAAAATTGAGCATGTTTATACATATTATAATGCTGCATTTTTCTTATGATTGTCATAATTTTAATTTATGTAATTTTGAATTATGTATTTTACTTAGTATGGCCTTAGATTTTAATTGGTATTTCCCGAAATGTATGGGAATATCGATTCGGTTGTAATTTTATTGTGATCTCGTATCACCGTTTTGTAATTTAATAGATTTATTTTATTTTAGTTACAAATGTATAATAGGAATTATGTAATTTATTATGTAATTTTATTCATTCCGGAGTTCCTAAAGACGGATTTCTTCAAGAATGGCGATACATAAAGACGGTGTTACCTCGAGATGCGTGTCACAACCGAAGTTCAAGGGACCAATGGAGTTGGTTTCCGAATATGTAATAGTTAAAGAGTTTCTCTATTTTAGGAAAGGCCATACTAGGATTTATTTATTTTTTTTATGCTTGCATTTTATTTATATGTCACATGCATCGCTAAATCGCCATAACTAAACATGCATTGTTATTTTATCGAGTTCATCGACCGTGTCAATTAGAATTATCGTAGTTCACCGCTTTAGTTCACTTAAAACGTGATAGATAATAAATTGACATGACCTCTCGCTAAAACAATTAATTGAGACATAGCCTTACCAAATAGTAGAAACCATGAAAACCTATTTCGTGAGGGAGTGCACTCGGCCCTACCGGGGTACAAACCTTGTTACGTAGGGGAAGTGGGTGATAAATGTCAATCCACCGAATTCATGTTGATGAGGGTTTCATCGGCCATACCGTGCCCAAGTTGATGTGGATTTGGATCATGGACACATTTATTCGAAATTTGGATTGAGCTCAACGGAAGTATTCGCGACCGTAGTTGCATGTGTTCCGGGCTATAGATAAATATTAGAGTAATTTTATCGACCAAGAGTTCTAAAAGTAGAATCGATTAAATCGTTAATCCACCGAGTTATATTGATAAGGGTTTCATCGGCCATACCGTGCCTAAATCGATATGAATTTGGGTCTTGGAATCATTTATCATAGTTGGGTAGAGGTCACTATGTAAATGCTTTACTTGTTATTTACAAGTATTATTGTTAAAACGATAAATGTTGAGTTTTCCACTATTCCGTTATCATTTTGTTCTATTTCTTTGCCACAATTCATATACGATATCATTTCGTTTTTGATTCAAATCTCCATTAAAACATCGTAACTAAAGACAAAGTATGATTTTTTCTGCTAACCTCGAATGAACCATTGCTAAGGATCTCTTGTAAAGAGTATAGATTAAAGTTATTCATTATCAAACAGGTTTTTGATTCTTGACTAACACATCTACTTACAATGGATTGTTTTTCATATACTTAAATGAATTAAGTACCTTGAAGCGATAAATTATTTTGGTGATTAGATTTTCAGAATTCGTAATTGACCAAAATAACGCAACCACTTCAATGAAAGTTTTATGACTAAAACGAACAAATGAAGAGTAATCTTCATGAATTCAATTTTGCTTCTCAAAGCAAAGACTCATTGAAATAAGTGGGAGCATTCTCTTAAACCGTTAAGATGAGAACGAGGTTCAAGAAGTAAAGATTACAATGGAATTGATACAAGGTAATGTAAAAGGTAAAGTTGTTGAGAATGACGATACTAAACCTATCAATACCGACCTATTAAGTTTCCATTGTCTTAAATGTTGGACACTTGAAAGGAAACTACCCCAAATTATTGAAGAATCAACAAGATTAGTTGTGGGACATCTAATGGGATCTTCTTCTTTAAGTGTTTATTTGATTAAACATAAATTTTGCTAGTACGACTTCGTCAATATTAGAAACCAGTGGAGGTTTTCATCATTATGTTGGATACATAGGATGATTAGAATATGACGACTAGCAACAATGAAGTCGAGAGAAAGAGTCATTGTGCACCAAAATCTAGTTTTTGGGTTTGGAGTTGTGCTTAATTGTGACTATTAAGTACATAAACTCTAAATTAGAATACAAGCTTGTTACGATACAAAAGAAGTTTCACTTTTGTGACCCTTTACACCACGAGTTGATGTATGGCTAGCCCATTATCAAGGTGAATATATTCTAAACCAAACTAGAATAATATATCATGAAGATGATGCAAGACTCAAATTGGTAACCCAGATCAAACCTTAAATTTTGGAATGATAAATGCAAAGAGTTATCGAGTACTCTTGAAACCATTAGATTGTTAATGGTTTATGCGTATCTTGTATTCAAAGCAAGATGTCTCGTGTCTTTTGGTTGAAAAGGAGATCGAGGTTGTAAATCATCGATCCAAAATAAGTTGATCATTTTCTTTTACCAACGATTTAAGTTGACGCTAATATGTTCACTTAATAAGGTAAATAGAGAAATCTTTGAAGAATTTCAAAGAATTCAAGGAATCACGATGTAGTCGTGTTGGGATTATCAAAGTGAAGACTTTGATATAAGCCAAAGAAAATGTGATATAGTATCACAAGTTAATCTCTCTTAGCACGCATTATGGAATAATGTGTGATTAGATAAGAAATCAAACGCTATTCGATATGGTTTGGATTTCAATCAAGTTACTTTGAGTTACTTGATCCTTTTGGGGATTTTATCATTTTTGTCTAAATTATTTTTCCACTAAATCGAATCATATGAGATATGAAATGGTAAGGGTACCATGTTTGTAAGTTTTCACAAGAAACAGATGCTCATTTTCCCTTTTCTATTATCACGAGTACGACGGGTTTGCGGCTCGTGAAGCTGTCTTTCTAAAATACAAGTTTATTTCTAGAAGACAGAGTGGGAGAATTTATTCAAGAGCCACAAAGAATGCTATGTCGCAAGAAACTGGTCTTTCTTGACTACATGAGACGTTTTGTGTAAGACGTTGTTTCTTTAAAACCTAGGAGGTTAAATTCGTCACTTGTTAAAAATGAAGAATTCATGCTACTTTTAAGAATGTAAAGAGCTTATAACTTACAAAGAAATTGTTTGATTCAAGTTGATTACTTCTGGAAAGTAATAAACATATGACTTACATAAGAGTGTTTAAGTCACAACTCAATACAAGGCTTAGAGCCATGAAAATCCGAAATAAAAGGCTTGATTAGTTGCAAAGGGTTTTGTACTAATAAAGAGAGATTTCAAGGTTGATTGGTTGCAAAGGGTTTTTACACCAATTGAAATGCTTAAGTCTATTTGGATCTTCTTAGGGATTGTGTTTCATTATTATGAAATACATAGCGAGTGAATCTAAAACTCACTTCTTCAATTAGAAGGAATGTATTCAATACATGTCTTGAGTTTTGAAGATTCTTGCAATCCTAAGATAATGTGAAACTTAAGAGAGGGTCTTAAGTAGGACATCAATGAGTTGGAATCAACTTTTTTGGATCATGTGATAAAACACTTCAAGATAAGTCGAGAAGATGTGTTTATACATGGAGTTTAGTGGGAGTTATGGAAATTTTAATTAGTCTGATATGTGGATGACATATTGATCATCAAGAATGATTTAAGACTTTTGGAGTAATATAATACATCTTTAATATCCGGATCTATGAAGATAAATCCACATGATATTAGCGTCAGTAAGAAGTCTTATGTTGATAAGATTCATGACTAGTTCAATTAAATTGAACCTATTTGATTGATTTCATTTGCTTCCGCTGCCGAATCAATTAAAAAGAAATGATGTGCAAAACTTCATATACTTTGAGTATGATGAATTGTTTTCAAAATCGAATTTAAGTAATCTTTGCCAAGTACGCCATAAAGATTACCCTTAAGTGCTTGCAGAAGCATTAAGGAAGTAAAGCGAAGTGTTTATGATGCAATTTTGTGTAAGAGTGTTACACAAGTGACAATTGACAATTGAGGTTGCGCATGGTTTCCGACAAAACCATAATCAAAACACATTAGGATGGTTAAGATACCATTGTGGCTATGATAATTAAGAAGTAGATTTTCTAGAATCGTTCTAGGCAATAAAGAACAATGAGAGATATTTATAACGGAAATTGAGTACACTTGCAATCATGAGATGTGCAAGAGGATGAGTCCCGCACACTGTGAAAACAGTGGGAACTATTCTTAGGCTAAGAGGGCCTATGTCTTGATTGGATCTCGACACGTACTCAGAAAGTTTTGTAATGCAAATGTATACGTTACAAAGGAAAACGAGTATGTAGTAAGGTTGAGTAAGGTACAAGAAGTTGATAAAACCTACTAACCAAAGCCTTCTCATAGGCTTAACATGATGAGTCATGTCATTTCAATTAAATTGAGATGAATAACTACATAAAAGATCAAATTAGATTATAGAATATGAAGTAGTAATCAAGCATTGACTATTCATATGTGATAATCGCATTTGTCGTTTGAGTTTTACTTTAAAACTCTTTTATTTACCTTGTTACATCCAAACGGGTTGTAGAGACAATTGAACCCCGTTAAAGTGAACACGGATTAGCATGGTATTCGCCCATAGTCACTTGTATGAGGTGACGTCTCGAAGTGACTAGAGTGTGATGCGATTGATGGCAAGTTCAAGTGCCATAGAGTCATGTGAGATGACTAGTCGTTCACATAGGCAAGATCTGTTAGGAACTTTTTGTCGGGCCTAATGACCGCTTATAGAGTTCTGGCAAATTTATATAGCCTGGTCGTGGCGAGAGTTGCTATAGTATTCTAATGAGTCGATTCTTTTGACTAAAGACTATTCACCTAAGATGGCACGATTTCAGATTAACTTTGATTTGTGTTACTACGACCTTCGTAAATGGGGTCAAATGGGCATATTTTGGGTTATGATGGCTGTGGCTAGTCGAAGGGAATGAGTGCGATAGGAATTGTCCATCCCCTTGTCAGGGTTAAAACAATATCTCAGGGCCACTCGAGGAGTAATGAACTGGAAATGCGTGGCCACGCTCGGAAGGTATCCAGAGTGGATAAATCCGGTCAATCAGTTATTCTCCAGATCGAGGAAACCACTCTCGATATGATCACTTGCAAGTACGACCTGAAAGACACCTTGCATTGAGTGGGAGATAGTAATAGGACAAGAGAATTGGTGACGCACACTTGTCGAGGACAAGTGGGAGATTGTTGGGAAATGTGTCCTCAACAATAGTGCGATCACATGATTTAAATATCATTACTAAATCTCATTTTAAGAATACAATTGGGAAGTAATATTGTTATCAACAACCGGTCAACATATATCGGTAATGATTGGGTGACTAGAGTTTGACATTATTACGTCGTGTGACGGTGGTGATCAGTTGACCCCCTAGGTCATACCTAAAGGGCAATACACTTAATTGATTATTTAATTAATCGTATAACGTTACGGGTTGATTAAATTACTTGAAAATTGACGGACGATTTTGAAGTAAAATTTACGTATCAAATTGAAATGTGATTAAATGAGATACGGTCCAAGTAATTGAATTGTATCATTACTCGGATGAAATAATTGTTTAATGTAACAATTGAATTGAATGAATTATTATAAATACAAACTGTTGTGATTTATAAAGTGGTAAAATATTTTGGTACGAGTAATTGTGAAATTACTAAGTCAATTTTTGTATGTGACGTATTTTTGATAATACGTTGATTTTTAATATGTTAAAAATTACATAACAAATATATGTGACATGTGACATGTAACATATAGACAATTGACAAAAATAATATGGACACCATGTTATGTAAAGTGCCGAAAATAAGAGGGGAATGGACTTAATATTGTGTTTATATTTTAAATAAGAAAACATAATGATTATAAAGTAATCTAGCCATGCAAGCCTATGAACATTGTTAAGAGCAACAATTTCATGCATTGGCTCTTTCCTTCCTCCACTCCCACCGGTTTTGGGAAGTAAAAACACTTGAGTTTGTTTTTCTTATTTTGCCTAATATTCACTAAGAGGTAGTTGATGCTTATTCATTCTTTTACTCATCAAAATATAAGATTTCTAGAGAGACAAAAACTCTCTCTTCTTCTTCTCTCCCATATAGCCGAAATTATTAAGTATGTATAATAATTTTGGGTCATTTTTCTACTAGATTAATATTATACTAGTATTCATAATATTAATTAGATTAAGTGTTAAGCCTTGGGTATAAAGCTTGGGGAGAGATCTTATTCTTAGATCTTGTTCATCCATTGGAATAGCTCAAGAACAAGTAGAGAAAGGTGATCTCTCTTGTGCCCAATATAGCCGAAATATTGAATGTAAGGACATTATTTCTCTTCTTTTATATTATTGTTTGCATGCATAAAAATCCGTTTTAATTTTATGACAAATTATTTTAGACATATATGAGTATGTTAAAGTGTATATGAATCTACATTTCCTTCAGATCTTTCCAATATCTTTTTTCCTCTTTATGTTAATGACTATGTGGCTTTATTTTGGTTGATGCGGTATAAACAATGTGAATATAGGATTGCATTTAGAATATTTGGCATATTAGTTGGTAGAATCATATGCATTAGGTTGTATAAATGTTAGTTGCATCATGGCATGTAGTTGCATCTAGGAAAATTTTTGCGAAACCGTCTATTTGGGAAGCTTGACAAGTGTATATAGGCCCTTGTAGATACTTTTTCTTCTTAAGACTTTGCTTGTTAGAATACTTGTAAAACACCCTAGGATGTGTCATGGTAGTATCCTTTGACCCATGGATTAAGGCCTAGTCAAGAGTACCTTGTGGTGTGATAACTCCTTGGCTACCGTTTATTCCAAGGTGACCCTTGAAACCATGCATCCATCATCCATGTTCTACCACATTTTGTCATCAAAAAGGGAATGGGCACAAAAATTGTAAAATTTGAGTTCAAGAAAAGAAATGAAAAGAAAAGAAAAAGTTTGCAAATGCATCAAAAGAAAAGAGGAGTAACAAAAATGAAAACTCCTATGCTTCAAATACAAGGCACCCTCGTTACTAATTGGGGTGACTTTGAAAATGTTCAAAAAAGAAATGCAAAGAAAAGTTGAAAATTGTCAAGTGTTGAAAATGCCAAACATCAAAAGAAATGGCAAAAACAAAGTGTTCTCAAATGTTATATGCCACATGAAAATGGGGAAAAAAACTACAACAAAGCAAACTCCCATATGAAACTCAAAATTCTATTAATCCCTTTTCCATCGTATCCACTTTTGTGCATGGTAGAGAGGGGACGACCCTTCTTCTTGTCTAGGCAAGAAGGGGAATTCCGCGATCCTCCAGTGTTTCTAACACCATAGGGAGTCTATTCTTGACAAAAGCATTTAACGATTGAGGACAAAGGTACCCTAGCTTGACACAACTTGGAGGTGATTTATTGGTATCCTTCTAGGCTTAGTAGTTTGAAGAAATTGTATCTATAATAGAATGTGTACCCTTGAATTGCTTCCCCTTTAGATAGTTTCCGCCACTTAGATGAGGAAAGTGGCTATTCATTTTTGTGGATGGATCCATTACTTGTTTTGTTTGCTTTAATGCTTGGATTTATCGCCATTTTGGCAAGCCCCACCTTGCCTTACAAGAAGGCATCCTACCTCATGGTTGTCTTGTTGTGAGTTGAAGGGGCGGAGTGAGACCCGCTAATTGTCTCGTATCGATTATATTAGTAGGATAGTTTAAATAAGGGTCCTAGTTTTTGTCACCTCGTTACTCGGGATGAGCAAAGGTTCCGTTTGTGGATATTTGATGTGACCAATATTTGAGCATATTTAGTCCCCGAATTAGCCTCGTTCCTATGCTTTTTAGTGCGTAATTGGGTCATTTACCATCTTTAGTCTTTCGTTTCCATATTCTTTGAGGTTTTGATCCCTTGGTAGGAAAGGAGTAAGAACCTTGCATTTTCATGGCAAAATGGAGCTAAATTGATCAAATCTAATGACCAAGCATCAAAGTGAAGACAAGACTAGAAGGCCTATGTAAATAATGTAGTAGATGGGCAATGATGTGTTGGAAATCCATATCTCATAACTAAACATATTCATATATGTGATGATTTAATTTAGTCATAAAATTAAATATTGATCTTATGCATGCAAACAATGATAAGAATAAAGAAGAAATCATCATTCTTACAATGGATATTTCAGATTATTGGGCACAAGTGAGTTCTCCTACTCACTTGTTCTTGAGCTTCCTTAAATGGATGAACATAGATTCAAGTATAGAATCTCTCCCAAAAGTGAATACCGAAAGAATACATCTTAAAGACTAAAATAATATGATCTAGTATTAAGATTAGTCTTACTTCAAATTTGACACAAAATATTTATTTGTTCTCTTGAAATATTTCAATCCAAGAGGAGGAGATTTTGTGGTTTTTATTTCTCTAGAATTTTCACAAATTGTAGAGAGTATATCATTTTCTTACTCTAGAAAAAATTATGATCTTGAATGAATGAATCATAGAGAAAAAATTCTCTTCTTTTCTTTTGTTTTGGCCGAAAAAGGGGCTTGGGTAGGTTGCCCAATACTTTTAATTTTTGCTATTCACAAGAGACTAGGCATGCAAGCCTACAACCTAGGGTTATGATTGTGTCTCCATTTAAAAATAAACAACACAATATAAACTATATACTCCCACCCTTATTTTCGGTTTTATGCATAAAATGGAGAATCCATTTTATTTTGTCATTTGTCAAATTGTGACATATGTGACATGTTACTTGACATGTGAATTTGTAATGTATTTTTAACATATTAAAAATCAACATACTCATAAAGTATGTCATTTACAAAATCGACTAGTAATTCGTAATTACTTGTACCAAAACGGTTTATCAAATTTTAAATTACAACGTCTTGTATTTATAATTTATTCATTCAATTTCAATTCCAAATTGTTTCGTAAACAATAATTTTATCCAAGTAATAAAACAATTCAATTACTTAGACCGTATCTAATATAATCGAATTACAATAAGACACATTAATTTTACTCACAAAATCATCCGTCAATTTTTAAGCAATTTAATTAACTCGTATCGGCATACGTTTAATTAAATAATCAATTAAGAGTATTTCCCTATAGGTATGACCTAAGGGGATCAACTGATCACCACCGTCGCACGACAGTAATATCAAACTCTAGTCAGCCAATCATTACCGATATGTGTGGACCAGTTGACTGTAAAATATTACATCCCACATGTATTCTTAAAATGAGATTTAAACATGTGATCAATATGATCGACAATTGTGATCGCATTATTGTCGGAGGACACATATTCCAACAATCTCTTACTTGTCCTCGACAAGTGTGCGTCACCTATTCTCTTGTCCTATTATTATCTCCCACTCAATGCAAGGTGTCTGTCGGGTCGTACTTGCAAGTGATCATATCAAGAGTGGTTTCCTCGATCTGGAGAATAACTGATTGACCGAAATTATCCACCATGGATACATTCCGAGCGTGGCCACGCATTTCCAGTTCATTGCTCCTCGAGTGGCCCTGAGATATTGTTATAACCTTGCAAGGGGTGGACAATTCCTATCGCACTTATTCCCTTCGACTAGCCACAGCCATCATAACCCAAAATATGCCCATTTGACCCCATTTACGAAGGTGGTAGTAACACAAATCAAAGTTAATATGAAACTGTGCCATATTAGGCGAACAGTCTTTAGTCAAAAGAATCGACTCATTAGAATTCTATAGTAGCTCTCGCCACGACCAGGTTATATGAATTTGCTAGAACTCTATAAGCGGTCACTGCCCGACAAGGTGTTCCTAACAGTCTGCCTATGTGATCGACTAGTCATCTCACATGACTGTATGGCACTGAACTTACCATCAATCGCATCACACTCTAGTCACTTCGAGATGTCACCTCATACAAGTGACTATGGGCGAATACTTATGTTAATCCGGGTTCACTTTAACGGGGTTCAATATTGTCTCTACAACCCGTTTGGATGTAACAAAGTATAAAAGGAGTTTTTAGATTTAAAAACTCGAACGACAAATGTGATTATCATATGAATAGTCAATACCTGATTACTACTTCATAATTTTATAATCCATTTTCATCTTATATGTAGTTATTCATCTCAATGCAATTGAAATGACATATGACATGACAATCATGTTAAGCCCATGAGAAGGCTTTGGTTAGTAGGTTTTATCAACTTCTTGTACCTTACTCAACCTTACTACATACTCGTTTTCCTTTGTAATGTATACATTTGCATTACAAAACTTTCTGAGTACGTGTCGAGATCCAATCAAGACATAGGCCCTCTAGCCATAGAATAGCTCCCAGTGTTTTCACAGTGTGCGGGACTCATCCTTCTTGAACATCTCATGATTACAAGTGTACTTAATTTCCGTTGTAAATATTTCTCATTGTTCTTTATTGCCTAGAACGATTCTAGAAAATCTATTTCTTAAATAACATAGCCACAATGGTATCTTAACCATCTTAATGTGTTTTGATTATGGTTTTGTCGGAAACCATGCGCAATCTCAATTGTCAATTGTCATTTGTGTAACACCCTTACACAAAATTGCATCAAAAACACTTTGCATTACATCCTCAATGATTCTGCAAGCACTTAAGGGTAATCTTTATGGCGTACTTGGTAACTATTACTTAAATTCGATTTGAAATAATTCATCATACTCAAAGTATATGAAGTGTTATACATCATTTCCTCTTTAATTGATTCGGCAGCGGAAGCAAATGGAATCAATCAAATATGTTCAACTTGATTGAACTAGTCATGAATCTTATCAACATAAGATTTCTTATCTGACGCTAATATCATGTGGATTTATCTCCATAAATCTAGATATTAAAGATGTATTATATATATCTCCAAGTCTTAAACCATTCCCAATGATCAATATGTCATCTACATATTAGACTAATTAAAATTTCCGTAACTCCCACTAAACTTCATGTATAAACACAACTTCTCGTCTTATCGAGAAAAGTTTTATAACATGATCAAAACATTTATTCCAACTCATTGATGTCCTACTTAAGACAATCTCTTAAGTTGCACATTATCTTAGGATTGTAAGAATCTATAAAACTCATGACATGTATTGAATACATTCCTTCTAATTTCAGAAGTTGGTTTTAGATTCACTCGTTATAAGTATATCATCATAATGAAATACGATCCTCAAGAATATCCAAATAGACTTAAGCATTTCAACCGGTGCAAAACCCATTGCCACCAATCAAGCTTTGAAATCTCTTGAATCAAACAATTTCTTTGTAAGTTGCAAGCTCTTTACTTTTTTAAAAGTAACACTAATTCATCATCTTCAACAAGTGACGACTTTAACCTCCTAGGTTTTCAAGAAACAACGTCTTACATAAAACGTCTCATGTAGCCAAGAAAGACCAGTTTCTTGCGACATAACATTCTTTGTGGCTCTTGAATAATTTCTCCCACTCTGTCTTCTAGAAATAAACTTGTATTTTAGAAAGACAGCTTCACGAGCCGCAAACCCGTTGTACTCGTGATAATTGAAAGGGAAAAATGAGCATTTGTTTCTTGTGAAGACTTAAAAACATGGTACCCTATCATTTCATATCTCATATGATTCGTTTTAGATTTAGTGGAAAAATAATTTAGACAAAATGATAAAATCCCCAAAAGGATCAAGTAACTCAAAGTAACTTGATCGAAGTCCAAACCTTATCGAATAGCGTTTGAATTCTTATCCAACCACACATTATCCCATAATGCGTGCTAAGCGAGATTAATTTGTGATACTATATCACATTTCATTTGGCTTATATCAAAGTCTTCACTTTGATAATCCCATCACGACTAAATCGTGATTCCTTGAACTCTTTGAACTTCTTCAAAGATTTCTCTATTTACCTTATTAAGTGAACACATTAGCGTAAACTTAAATTGTTGGTAAAAGAAAATGAACAACCTATTTTGGATCAATGATTTACAACCTCGAATCTCCTTTTCAACCAAAAGGCACGAGACATCTTGCTTTGAATTCAAGATACACATATACCATTAACAATCTAATGGTTTCGAGAGTACTCGATAACTCTTTACGTTCATCATTTGAGAATTTAAGGTTCATACTTGGGTTACCAATTTGAGTCTTGCATCATCTACATGATATGTCATCCTAGTTTGGTTTAGAATATAATCACCTTGATAATGGGCTAGCCATACATCAAATTGTGGTGTATAGGGCCACAAAAGTGAAACCTCTTTTGTATCTTAACAAGTTTATATTCTTATTTAGAGTTTATGCACTTAACAGTCATAAATAAGTACAACTATAAATCCAAAACTAGATTGATTATACAATGACTCTATCTCTCAACATTATTGTTGCTAGTCGTCATATTCTAATCATCCTATGTATCAAGTACAATGATGAAAACCACCACCGGTTTCTAATATTGACGAAGTAGTACTAGCAAAACTTATGTTAATCGAATAAACATTTAAAGAAGAAGGTCTCATTAGATGTTCCACAACTAATTTGCTGATTCTTCAATAATTTGGGGTATTTTCCTTTCTAGTGTCCAACATTTAAGATAATGAAAACTTTATCGGTCGGGATTGATAGGTTTTAGTGTCGTTATTCTCAATAACTTTACTTTTAACATTACCTTGTATCAATTCCATTCTAATTTTACTTCTTAGAACCTTATCCTTTTCTTAACGGTTTAAGAGAATGCTCCCACTCATTTCAATGAGTCTTTGCTTAGAGAAGCAAAATTTAATTTCATGAAGACTACTCTTCATTCGTTCGTTTAGTCTTAAAACTTTCATTGAAGTGGTTGCGGTATTTTGGTCAGATTTAACTTCCAACAAATCTAGTTACCAAAATGATTTAACGTTTCAAAGTAATTAACTTAATTAAGCATATGAGAAACAATTGTAAGTAGATATGTTAGTCAAGAATCAAAAACCCTTTTGATCATAAATAACTTCCATCTATACTCTTCACAAAAGATCCTTACAATGGATAATTCGAGGTTTTAGAAGAAAATTCATATTTGTCTTTAGTTACGATGTTTTAATGGAGATATGAATCAAAAATCGAAATGATACCGTATATGAATTGCGGTAAGGAAATAGAACAATATGATAACGGAATAGTGGAAAACTCAACATTTATCGTTTTATTAATACTTGTAAACAAGTATAGCATTTACATAGTGACCTCTACCCAACTATGATAAATGATTCCAAGATCCAAATTCATATTAATTTGGGCACGGGATAGCCGATGAAACCCTTATCAATATAACTCGGTGGATTAACTTTTTAATCGATTCTACTTTTAGAACTCTTGGTCGATAAAATTAGATTAACATTTATCTTTAGCCCAAAACACATCCGACAAGGGCACGGGATGGCCGATGAAACCCTTATCAATAATTTTGTTGAGTTCAACCCAAATTTCGAATAAATGTGTCCATGATCCAAATTCACATTAACTTGGGCACGGGGTAGCCGATGAAACCCTCATCAACATGAATTCGGTGGATAGACATTTATCACCCACTTTCCCTACGTAATAAGGTTTGTACCCCGGGATGGCCGAGTGCACTCCCTCGCGAAATAGGTTTTCATGGTTTCTACTTTTTGGTAAGGCTATGTCTCAATTGTTTATTTTTAGCGAGAGGTCATGTCAATTTATTATCTATCACGTTTTAAGTGAACTAAAGCGGTGAACTACGATAATTGTAATTGACACGGTCGATATACTCGATTAAAATGACAATGCATGTTTTAGTTATGGCGATTTAGCGATGCATGCAACATATAAATAAAATGCAAAGCATAAATTAAATCCTAGTATGGCCTTCCTAAAAACGAAAATCTAATTAACTATTACATATTCGGAAACCAACTCTATTGGTCCCTTGAACTTCGGTTTTGGCACGCATCTCGAGGTAACACCGTCTTTATGTATCGTCTTCCTTGAGTGACACCGTCTTCAAGGAACTCCGAAATAAATAAATTACATAACAAATTACATAATTTCCTATTATACATTTGTAATTAAAATAAAATAAATCTATTAAATTACAAAACGGTGATACGAGATCACAAGAAATTACAACCGAATCGATATTCCCATACATTTCGGGTAATACCAATTAAAAACTAAGGCCATACTAAGTAAAATTACATAATTCAAAAATTACATAAAATAAAATTATGACAATCATAAATAAAATGCAGCATTATAATATGTATGAACATGCCCAATTTTATGCCAAATCGCCTTTAAGGAGCCAATATCGTATATTAAACGGTTTTTACGGACAAGTTAATTACCCTAACCAACTTAGGACTCAAAATTAGTCTCCACTAACATATTGACTATAATTAACTTATATTTCTTAAATTTGTTCATTAATGGACTCAAAATTACAATAAAATTACATAAATTCCAAATAAATCACAAAAATTTCAAATAAATTCAAAATTTAAAATTTTAAATTCATGAACATTCTGGAAAAATACCATGACACTCATAATGTTCAAAAACTTAGGTTAAAAAATTTCGAAATTTATCGGGAAAAACAATGTTGCGGTTTATCGGATTTATAAAATATAATCATAAAAATATGCTAAAAATTATATTTATCAACTTTTCAATTTTATATCTGAAATAGGTAATAAAATGCAACATGTGACGTTTTTCCTAAGTCATGAAGTACGTTTTAGCAATTATTCACTAATTAAAGTCACTATTTATGCTATTTTTCATCAAAAATTCATAAATCATGCATAAAGACTTCATTATAGCCTATTATTTTACACCCATCTTGTAAAATTGCATGTGACTACATACTTAATTTAAATGACCAGATTCGTAATATTTCTCATATCAACCTATTTTTCATTTAAATTCGATTTTTATCATGAAAAATCCATATTTCGAGCATAAAAACTCCAAAAATTCTGAAAATTTTACAGGTCATCTAAAAATAATATATGTGAAAACATAACCAAAACCACTGAAAAATTCGAAGTTTAGCTAATTTTAGTCCGAAAATGACATTTTTATCATAAAATCACAATTTTAATGCCATTATTATATAAAATGAACAATAAAAATCCATAAATTAACCAAAATATCCTAAATACATTTTAGGATCAGAAACTTTAACATGCAAAAATGATTTCATGATATATCATAATAACACAAATTTATAAGTTTTATTTGTTAATCGTATAACTCGGAAAAACTATAACCGATTTGCATGCAAACAACCTAAGGCTCATGATACCGCTTGTTGGAAATTCATATCTCATAACTAAACATATTCATATATGTGATGATTTAATTTAGTCATAAAATTAAATATTGATCTTATGCATGCAAACAATGATAAGAATAAAGAAGAAATCATCATTCTTACAATGGATATTTCGGATTATTGGGCACAAGTGAGTTCTCCTACTCACTTGTTCTTGAGCTTCCTTAAATGGATGAACATCGATTCAAGTATAGAATCTCTCCCAAAAGTGAATACCGAAGGAATACATCTTAAAGACTAAAATAATATGATCTAGTATTAAGATTAGTCTTACTTAAAATTTGACACAAAATATTTATTTGTTCTCTTGAAATATTTCAATCCAAGAGGAGGAGATTTTGTGGTTTTTATTTCTCTAGAATTTTCACAAATTGTAGAGAGTATATCATTTTCTTACTCGAGAAAAGATTATGATCTTGAATGAATGAATCATAGAGAAAAAATTCTCTTCTTTTCTTTTGTTTTGGCCGAAAAAGGGGCTTGGGTAGGTTGCCCAATACTTTTAATTTTTGCTATTCACAAGAGACTAGGCATGCAAGCCTACAACCTAGGGTTATGATTGTGTCTCCATTTAAAAATAAACAACACAATATAAACTATATACTCCCACCCTTATTTTCGGTTTTATGCATAAAATGGAGAATCCATTTTATTTTGTCATTTGTCAAATTGTGACATATGTGACATGTGAATTTGTAATGTATTTTTAACATATTAAAAATCAACATACTCATAAAATATGTCATTTACAAAATCGACTAGTAATTCGTAATTACTTGTACCAAAACGGTTTATCAAATTTTAAATTACAACGTCTTGTATTTATAATTTATTCATTCAATTTCAATTCCAAATTGTTTCGTAAACAATAATTTAATCCAAGTAATAAAACAATTCAATTACTTAGACCGTATCTAATATAATCGAATTACAATAAGACACGTTAATTTTACTCACAAAATCATCCGTCAATTTTTAAGCAATTTAGTTAACTCGTATCGGCATACGATTAATTAAATAATCAATTAAGAGTATTTCCCTATAGGTATGACCTAAGGGGATCAACTGATCACCACCGTCGCACGACAGTAATGTCAAACTCTAGTCAGCCAATCATTACCGATATGTTTGGACCAGTTGACTGTAAAATATTACATCCCACATGTATTCTTAAAATGAGATTTAAACATGTGATCAATATGATCGACAATTGTGATTGCATTATTGTCGGAGGACACATATTCCAACATGATGAAGAAGATCCTTGCATCTCAAACAAGATCCTTGAGGATTGTTGGAAGAAGAAAATGAGGAAAAGAAGAAAAAGCTTGCTGGACTAGAATCCGCCCGTCGCAGCATCGGGACGCTCGTCCAACACCTCAACCATCCGAGCGTCCCACCTTCCAATCCGCTCGTCCAACACATCCACAATCCGAGCGTCCCACCTGCACAATCCGCTCGTCCCGACCCCTTGGCCGCTCGGATTGTCATCCAGTGCAGCACGTGTTCTCCTTGTTCTACTCGAGATGCGCATATTTTTGAAAGATTAGCAAAAAGGAGACTAGCATCTTCTCTCGAGAGGAGCATTTCCTCAACTTTTCTTAAGGGTCTTAATTGTCATTTAAGCCCTTAGTAACCCTAATTTATGTACCTAATTTTTAGTATAAATACCCCATTGTACTAATTAGATGATATCAAGTCTTAATACCTCTTTTAGACCTCTGTTATCTTGTAATCAATTTCTAATTAAGCATTAATACAAATCCCATCTTCTTAATTTCTCTATTGTTCATCATTTATTTTGGGTAATTGAAGATTATTTGGGTATTATTTGGAGGATTGATAACCTTCCAATCATTCATCAAGTACTATTATTCTTTGCTTATTATTTAGGAATCATCATTAGGTATAATTCTCTTAATCCCTTTTTAATTATTGTTAATCATTTCCATTCAATCATCATGTTTTGCCTTGTTGATATGATTGATAACCATGTTAGCATGTTAAATTTGATAATGAGTGAGTAGTCACTTAGCTAGGGTTAATGGGTAATTAAGGGAAACCAATATGGGGGATTGATTCATGCTTAATCTAATATGTTCACATAATTTATTTGCTTGCTTGTTGTGATCTCAACTTATGCACATGCTATTTTTTTTTTATTTTTTTTTATAAGGAAAAGAAACTAGGTTAATCAAAATTAACCTATTACATCCTTGCGGATGAAAGAGGTAAAAGAAAGCCGAAGAACTTTCAAAATACCATAAAAAATATTTATAACCAAGGGGAAAGAAAAGACTCTAAAAAAGTCTAAAACGTAACAACCCCGAAAGAGAAGAAGAAAAAGAGGAACATACACAAAGACGGAAGGAAACAAATGTCAGATCCAAACTTACTGAAGGAAACAGAAAGTCAGATCCAAACTTACGGAAATGCAAGAATGATAGGTGCACTACAGCAAACATCTCTCATACAATATTCCAATGAAGAGAAACAGATCTGGACATGGGAGAAAATTTGTATGAAAAGAAAATCAAACATCAAAACAAACTCTCCCAACACAAAGGCTAACATTGTTCTATCAAAGTTAATAAACGAAATTAAGACTCAAAAAAGTTTCTCTTGTAATTCTTGATTTAAACCTTCATGCTTGATTTACGGCTAAATATAACTCTCCTAGGCTAAAGTGGAGAGTAAATAAAGCCAAATCTTAAAGAAGGTAAAAATCAAGAACTAATAAAAATCTATAAGGAAAGAGATGAAGAAATAAACAGGTTAGAAACCAAGAAGGACATTCAAGACCCATTGTTATTTCTTATTTCTAAGGTTTTTGCTATTTAGAGGATTTTCTCCCTCTAACAAAGTAGAGAGTGTTTGATGAAATGAGAGCCTAGGAATCCTTGCATTTTTTACCCATCACATATCTATTCAATGAGACTTGTAAGACATAAACCAACTCGAGTCTCATTAGACCATGCATATAGTTGAGTAGGGGGGATTAAGTCGACTTGTAGGTGTTGTACAATCTAATCGATTCTGCTCCGGGACCCAAACCTTCCTAGGATTGTAAGACATAAACCAACTCGATCCTATCATAAGAATAATTGCTTGCTTATAATTTGATAACATGTTTGTATGATCAAAGTCCCATGTATCCCCTATGAACCCGTGACACCCTAGTTGTGAACCCCCCCAATAACGCGGAAAATATAACTTATAAAATGCGGAATTTTAGGAAATTTTTGAAACTTTTAAAGTTTATAAAGCGCGGGTCATAAAAATCTAAAATACAAATAAAGAATGCGGAAATAAAGATTAAATTATACAAACGCGATAGTCAAAGGTGAGGGAAAATATATCCCTCGAATGACAAAAGATAAAAGGGGAGTAAAAACAATCCTAATAAACCAACCACTAGTCCAAGGTTCAGTTCTTGCTAGCCCACACGTCTTCCCCACGTAAGCATCTTCACAACCTGTCATTCATGTAAACATAAACGCCACAGTCAGTGGGGAGTAACTCAAGGTTCTCCCAGCCACAAAATGTCGAAACACAGATAAACAAGAACATATTAGAACATCATGAATATAACCATTTGATTCAGGTATTGAAACATGGGACTAACATTCAAAACATGCGTAGTCAATCATAGATAAGGCATATGATACATACATACGAGACAATCCAACCAAAACGTCATAAATGATAATTCAACTATAAACACGATAGAATATCATATGTCACGGATAAATAAGATTAACATCATAATACACGTGAATGGAAACCTTAGCCATGAACTTTGAAAACCAAATAACATACAATACACGAAATGGGACTACTAACATCACATAATAAGCAAAGCATCCGGCTCAGAGGCTACCTTTAAACCATGTCCGAGACACAAGTCCTTAAGTATCTTGGCTCAGCGGTTACCTTTAAAACATGTCCGAGTCACGACCTCTAAAGTATATGGCTCAGCGGTTACCTTTAAAACATATCCAAATACTACAAACAAGTGCCCGACTCAGAGGTTACCTTTAAAACATGTCTGAGGCACAACACATAAAGTATCTGGCTCAGCGGTTACCTTTAAAACATGTCCAAATACTACAAAAAAGTGCCTGACTCAGAGGTTCCCTTTAAAACATGTCCGAGGCACAACACATAAAGTATCTGGCTCAGCGGTTACCTTTAAAACATGTCCAAATACTACAAACAAGTGCCCGACTCAGAGGTTACCTTTAAAACATGTCCGAGGCACAACAAACAAGTATCTGGCTCATCGGTTACCTTTAAAACATGGCCAAATACAACAAACAAGCACATAGGACGGTATTATTAATGTCACATTCATACTTATGGCTTGCATCTCACCATAAGTACGGATGAGAACATCAATCCCGACGATCATATCGCAACTAGAGGGCCTATGGCTTACCCCTAGTATCAAATAGGACCAAGACTCAGGGACGGGATGATTAATGTCACATTCATATTTATGGCCTGCATCACCATAAGTACGGATGAGAACATCACTCCCGACAATCATACCGCAACTAGAGGGCCTATGGCTCACCCCTAGTATCCGATAGAATCAAGACTCTCACAACCGAACAATACTAGACATTATCTAGAATACGACTCACTACAAGTAACTATTTATAATAAATATTTCATACAAGTATTATATTAATAAATATTTCACTTCATAATTTAACATGCCGGTTGAATAAAATAAATAAAATATAACAAGTAGTAATGAATAGTTTACGTTATGTGAAAATTTACGGAATACAACAAATCTAATACAAGTTACGAAATGAGCCCAACATTTAGGACCAAAAGAGCCCAACAATTTGGACCATAGGAGCCCAACAAATAGAACCGATTGAATCCAACAATTAAAGCCTAATATGTAAAAGAACGATATTTATGAGCCACGTTATACGAAACACGAGACAAAACGTAAACAAACCAAAATCCGAACCACCCATAAGCATATACGAGTCAACAAGAGAAAACTTTGGTCATGATATGAATAAAAAGCATAAACAACCATCATACACGAAGGATAAATATATTTATAGAACTTGAAACGGTAAAACGGGCGCCATTTACTCATACGGACTCCGAATCGAGTGATTCAAGTTGCTAAACCACCTAGTTTTTCGACGCCGGTCCATCTGTCATATTTTCAGTGGTGTTGGAGGTCGTCCCGGTCAGGTATGACGGGTGTCCAGGCTAACACGGGTGAGTTTAAGACGGTTTCTAAGCACGAGTAAGGCGGCAATCGTCCATAATAGTTACCCAAATCATACATGTATATACACATGAGACGTAAATTAGCAAGTTGGCTCAAATCACCCAAGAAACCAACTCAAAAACAGTCCACAAAATACACCCATCAACAATCTATACACATGGTTTCTAGACAATTTGTAAAGCCGTCTTAAGACAAAATTTTAAGCATGAAACATGTAATCTTTATTCAAATAAACTACCCAATTCATTTACCCACTTTACCATGAATTCAAAGGTACCATCTTTTCTCAAAATAGATAAGTAAAACTTCTATGAAACCGTCGTATTGTTCAAGTGATTATTTGGCAAACTATGCAGATTACCAAACATTAGCATAATAGAGTAAAACAGAATAAAACAATTTTAGAGGAGCGAGGCTGTCTAAATTGCGAAATGGTCAGCCTTTTGTACGATCATCCCCTAGAGCTATTTTCATAATAAAAGTTCAAAATTGAACATCTAGAAACTAGAAAGAACGGATATACTATACCAACATTCATCATCCTTTAAAATATAAACGCAGAATGCCAACCTAAGAACAATTTACAAGGGATACTCTGCTTTACCAACATCCATCATCATCCTTTAAATTACTAATCCACCACACCAACTTAAGCCTACATTAGCCGCAACACTTTCACTTAGACAACTTACCATGTGTCCGACACAAATCAACTTTACACACTTTATTTTAAACCCAAAACATCCAATTTTTCACAAAACAGAAGTGTCCAACATTTACAGTAGAGTAGGCAAACAATAGGATTAATAAACCAGTTAAATAGGAAGTAGTGGTCACATACAAACATGGTACAAACACAAGTAAAATTGTAAACGTGTTCACTAAAGAGTAAACAACCACATAAACACACATAAATTCAACATAATGTCGAGTAACCTATCACCGTTACCTTAAACGCTCCTTATTCTTCGAATAAAGGGTCCCCAAAGCTTGAGTCTTACTCCGGGTCTTCAAATCCTTCATTAAAGAGAAGAAAACGGGATAAAGAAGATAAAAGACGAAACTTTTATAAGACGGCGAAAAATGAAACCATAAAAAAAAAGAGACTTTATTACCTTAAAAGATGAAGGAGGAAGCAAGGAGGAGAATGGTGTAAAAATTAAGGAAAAAGGTTGAGGAATGAAGAAGAAATCTGAGTTTGTAGGCTGTGTTTTAATGGAGATTTAAGGTCCGTTTTGATTGAAGGAATTGGAGAGAAGGGGAGGGGAGGGAAAGGGAGGGATTTAGTTTTCTTTGTTTGGATAAAAAATATGAGAGAAAGGAAATGGAAGGGGAGAGAAATGAGAGGACTTATTTTCCCTCCTATAGAACAAACTATAATCTTTCCAAGGGTGGCAAAATTTGGAAAGAACATTATTTGGACTCTAATTATACCACCAACATCCTTCAATCCTCCATCCATTCTTCATTTCCCTCCTTCATGCCCTTCCATTTTCCTTTATAATTTTTGTTATCCAAACACCCACATCCCATTTGCCCTCCCCTTCTCTCCCCTCCCTTCACCTCCCCTCACTCCCCCTCCCCTCCCCTTCCCTCCTAAAATTGTATCCAAACGGACCCTTAAGGTTATTTTGTTGCTGTAAGATGTTGCTGGTGGATTTCGAAAAAGAAAGAATGAATGGTGTGAGGATGAGTGAGGTGTCGGTGGGGGCATATAATAATAATAATAATAATAATAATAATAATAATAATAATAATAATAATAATAATAATAATAATAATAATAATAATAATAATAATAATAATAATAATAATAATAATAATAATAATAATAATAAAGGATTGTTTGAGTAAGAGTGTAAAAGAGTAGGTGAGTGTTGTCGATATATGATTGCTCGAGACTAAAAATAGTCTCACATATGAAAATGTGACGGCCTATCGCTAGTCGGAAATTCGCCTTAAACCTACTATAAATTAAGACGGAAGTTTACTATCATTAATATTATTATTTAATACTATCCGACTAAAATACGTATTTTTATATAAATTACGTTTTAAAATATTATTTTATAAAAATCGTGTTTAAAATAAAATTAATAAAATTAAATAATTTAAAATTATGAAATAAAGTAAGTAACGGTTAGATAAATTTTAAATTTCAAAATGAGAAATTCGCGGTGTTACACTAGTGCTTTTTATCAATTGTTTACATCTCATTTTAATCATCTTTCTTGTTTACTTACATTGTGTTATTTAGTTTAGTGATCTTCTATCTCAACCCAAATTGTGACACCCTTAGACACCACTACTTGCAATCGAAAATCCTACATCAATACCCGTCCCTTGGGATCCGACCTTTACTTACCTCTTTACTAATAGTAGAGTAGTTTGTGAAGTTATAAATATTGTTTTGGTCTAGGTGCTCCTAACGACAAGTTACCGAAAACGAAAGTGTCCGACCACACATCATTTAATGAAAAAGTACAACTATTGTCCTTACTCATAAAACAAAAGCCTTCCGCGTCTAACGCGGAAATGGAGATTATGTTATTGGTTAAAGTTGGTACAAAATAACACTTATTTAAATACAATTCTAGACCACTAGCTAAAGTGAGCACATAGGTCCCCACGGAAACGGTCGCTACTCTAGCTCCATTGCCCATGCGGAGATCCACATCACCTTTTGCAACTGCTCGCACGTCCCTTAAACCCTGCAAATGATTACAAAGGTGAGAGCCACATCCGGTATCCAGTACCCAAGTGGAAGTGTAAGCATAATTAACGTCTATCACATAGAGATAGGAAATCATACCAATAGGCGTCACACGCCCTTCCTTGAGCTCCTCCAAATATTTGGGACAACTCCTCCTATAATACCCCTTCCCATTACAATGGAAACATTCGGCCTCGGAGAGTTTGACAATTTTTGCCTTAGGATTGCCATTCTCAACGGCTTTCCCCTTTCCCTTGTCATGTTTCTTTGACGATTTCTTGAATTGGGACTTTTCCTTCCCTTTTCCCTTCTTAACTCCAAGGGTCATGTTATTTAATTTCATGGACAGAACATCCCCCTTTTCACTCCCACTAGCTTCCATATCCCTCTCCGCTTGGGTGAGGAGTGCATGAATTTCATGATAACTCTTATCCATGCCATTCATGTTGTAGTTTACCCTAAAGTGGGCAAACTTGGTGGGAAGTGAGTGGAGGATTCGATCCACCACAAGAGTCTTCGGAATGTTACACCCTAGATGCTCTAGGATGTCGACATATTCGAGCATTTTGAGCACATGGGGACCAAACTTTTGGCCCCTCTCAAGCTTAGCTTCAAACAAGCGTGCCGCCGCATCGTATTGACGGACTTTAGGTGTTTGTGAAAACATAGTAATCATACGAGTGAATATCTCGTACGCATTTAAAGAAATGCATGATAGCTTGAGCTTTGGGGACATAGAACATATCAACACATTTTTGATATCATTCGACATCCTCACATGGTCATCACAGGAGGTCCGCACCGCCGATGAAGCCCTTGGACCGGGCTCGATGGAAGGAGCTTCGGTCAAGTAAGTGAGCACATTGTCGGACAACGCGACACTTTTGATGTTGGATTCCCATTCAAGAAAGTTACTGCCGTTATCTTTTAAGATACATTTGTCCATTACGGACCTTAGCCATGAATCTTTGCTTAGTGAAGTATTCGATGGAGTTGATGAAGTTGCCATTGCGAATTAAAATGCTACAACAAATAAGGAAATATTAACATCCATTGTTTTAAAATTACTTGTGAAAACATGTTTAACAAGCTTTATCATTTATATAATGATCTCCCACTAAATTATATAAATGATTCCAAGACCCAAATCTTAAACAAAAATGAGCATTGCTTGGGCGAAAGATCCCATAATCGTGTAAATTCGGTAAGTCACGTTGACTAATTCTACCTCTAGAACTCTTGGCTCACGAATTTCCTTAAATTCATCTACTAGCCCCAAAATACAAGACCGTATTATACACCGTTGAGTCAAACCAATTTTGGCGCGTGATAACCATTTACCACCCTACTTACCCAAGGTAAAAAAGGGAACACCCCGCTTGGGCGAGCGTGGCTCTAATGAACAAGGGATTCATAGGTGTTACTAATTGGTAAGGCTAATCTCAAATTTAGTTATGTGAGAGATCTTGTAAATTTAGTCATAAATTCCCTATAAGTGAACTAAGTTGGTGAATGTAAATGACGTGAATTGCCAAACGCGAAAATAAAATGCATGTGAATGGCGATTTTGGCATATGCGAAAAAAAAACAAGCAAACAAGTAAGCATATGAATAATCCTAGTATGGCCACTGATACCTGTCGATGTGAGTATCAAAAATAATATTTATAATTTCCAAACTACAACTAGCAAGCGGTAGTAAGGGTCGATCCGCAGGGAGGTAGGGAGTTCTAATTGTCTTAATTTTAGTCTAAGATTGAGGTGTAAACAAATGATAAACAAATGATAAATAGGAGTTAAGATGGTCGGTTCACTATAGCCATGATGGCACATAATCCTAGGTAAATCCGAAATACAGTCGTGTAGGATGGGTATAACATGTCCTCACGGTCCAAGTTAACTAGTAGCTCCTTTCGGCCTATGCTACTAGTCCCGAGGTCTCACTAATACTAGCTCTCGCCCTGAAAAGTGATTCCTAAAGCCTAAATTACTTATCTTTCGATCTTAGCAATTTAGTCGTCTTAATTCATTAATTAATGCCCTCCCCTGTCTCTCGATCTACGGGTTCGTCAAAACTAAGCATCTAACAAGTCTCCTCTCGGTCTCATTGTTAAATATTGCACTTAACGAATCAAACGATGCTAATCAGACACGGGTCTAGTTGATCGACCAACTACCTCAGTCGACCGACCACACGACATAGTCGATCGACCAGTTAAGCCAGTCGCTTGACCATGCCATAATTCGGGGTCACCTGTTCTACGCCATCTACGCTATAGCTGCCCTACATCTTAGCAAAGGGTACTTAGCTACTCATACGATTGATAATAACAACAATGAATTTAATAAAAACTATAAAGGAAAACATGATTAAAATTATTAAGCAATAACAACACAATAAAGCAATTAGGGTTTCGGGATCTAACTAGAAATTTCTAGACTAAATGAAGCAAATAAAGGTAAACTATAAATTAAAGAACAAGAATTACCGAAAATAAAGGAATGATAAATAAGATCCGGAAGCAATGAATTTTATTTAAAATGCTAAAACTAAACTAATCTACCGTTCTTATCTCATGCGAGAGAGACCTCCCTTAAACTGATGAATGATATTTTGTTTTTATAGAGAAGTCCCGTAACTTATTCCTAAAACCTAATTACAAGTGGGCTTCGGAATTCTAATTTTAATTTGCGCGTCAGAGTTGTGGGGTGGTCGATCGACCACTGAGACCAGTCGATCGACCAAGGGTGCTGTACAGTAATGCATTCTGACGAATTCTGCAGCGTGCACCGATCTTAAAACAGCTGCCATTTCTTCGTTACTTGATCAAATCAGGCGTTCTATGTGGCGTTGGAAAGCTAAGAGGATAAGCTTTCACCTCCAATTAGAATCACTCGTTTATCATATCTAGAACTCGAGATATAGCCATTTTAAGCAGCCTGCAGTAAACTGATCAGCATTCTGACAGTCTATAGACCATGTAGGTCAGTCTATAGACCAAGTCAGCTGGTAATCTGCTTCTGAAACTCTCGCAAATATATCTTTCAGGCCTTGCTATGCGCACCAAGTTCATCTCTCGAGTCACTAAATCATGTCAAATCCTATGCCAAGCACTCGGGGACGGATTCAGCTCATTTTCCACTAAATTCTTCACATTTCTGCAATAATACACAAAAACACGAAAGTAGACGAAAATAGGGAATATCGTAGAATAAACTACACAATTGAGCTCTGAAATGCGTGTAAAAGAGGGTGTAAAACATCATATTTTAGACACGCATCAAACTTCCCCAAACCAAACCCTTGCTTGTCCCCAAGCAAGAACTAGATTCGATCCTAGGACCTAATGGAACGAGTTCAATCTTAGAGCGAAATGCAACTATAAAGCCTAAACCAGTTTAATGCAATAACTAACCATCAATTAGCAATGTGAATCATGCAAACGAGTTATGTAGTCGTTAAAAACTGCTGAACCGTCAACTATAGAGACTTATCATATTGGACTCTCACGGGTCGCTCAAATCACTCAATAAATAGAGGTGAATATATGTAAAGATAGAAAGAAGTAATTTTTGTAAAGACTCTCACCTAACTACGACCTATAAGAACATGCCTGCAGTCTAACATGAAAAGGATCTCTACAACCATACATATGCATTCCAACCAAACAAATGACCATGACACATGCCGAGGTAAATATGGATACGTGAGGTAATGGGTAAGAAGGGGCTAAGATAAATTTGTATATGAGGAGTTAAAGCCAAGCTAGTAACTACTGATCCAAATTACGGGAACATCCCAACTTCAAACTCAAGATCAATCGATACAAAACGGTGCCAATTAGAAGCACTAATCTCACAATTTCCACAATAAGTCAACTCCCCATAAGATACAAATACAACATGGGAGCAAAAATCACCATTTAATAAAGACTTTGAATTATGCGATTTTGATTTTTTTTTTTCATTTCTGCAGTGCACGGTCGATCGACCCATGAGTCCAGTCGACCGACCAAAGGTCGAACTTGCTTTTCATTTTTTCTCTTTTTTCAATTCTATTTTTTCTTTCTTTCTTTCCTCCTTTCCAACATTCCACCAACCTTCTCATAAAGAGCAATATAACCAAAATGCAATAAACACATTCCCACAACTACATACTAACTTGGATAAGGTAGGCTAAATATAGTATGTAGCTTATGGGACAAAAAGGCAATTTGGCTATGTGAGGTTTATGGGTAAAATGAGAAAAGGGGACCTCTACCACATGTGTCAACAAACTACAAACCGAATGCATACAGGTATTAAGTAGACCAAGTTCATGCTTATGCAAATTGATGTCACATGTCTCATAAGGAGTAACTACTCACATTCCTAAATGAACTGGTCATAGATGTCACCAGTTATAAGGCTCTAAGACTCAGAATATAATGTAGTTTGCCAAAAATCTAAGTCAAGTCTCAAGATTCAGCGAATAAATTAACGAAAACTCGTAGATATGCATATGTGATTCTACTAATAACATGTCAATTTAGCACGGCTTAGGCATAAACAAATGAAAATGCAATGTCATCATTGAAATACTACCGTTCCGACTCAACCTATATGCTAAAAAAACATGCATTTTTTTGAAATTTTTGAAATTTTTTGAAATTTTTTGAATTTTTGTATTTATAAGGGAAAATAAATAACAATGCAAGACATAAAATGCAGTAAACGTGAATGCAAAACAGAATGAATGCGACGCAAAACCCTTCCCCAAACCAAATCACACAATGTCCCCATTGTGCAAAATCATATAATGAAAATCGCAAAGGAAATGGGATATGCGGTAAATTAAGCAAACAAAACATGAAGCAAAACTCGGAATACTCACAAGATTTTAAGCGCTTTAAATGAACCCTCCCCAAACCCGCGTGAGCTAGGAGGTTTCGGTAGCCAGCAGTGCTACCGTAAGGTACCTGAAAAGACAAACAATACCGTGCATAATCTGAGAAAAACAAAAATGGGACGAAAATTACGTGCAAAGAATAAAAATAGAAGAAAAGGAACAACAGCAATACTGGTCGATCGACCCATGGCACCTGTCGATCGACCAGTATTCGATGAACAGAAGCTACTGTACTGCATATGGCAGTCGATCGACCAACTAGGTCAGTCGATCGACTGGCCTACCTGACGAAACAGATATCTTCTTCGAATTAACTCAATGAATTGAGTTAATTTGGTCTAAATACCTGCAAGTGCACACAAATACGCGCCCAAAATTTGCGCTAAACCCAATTGTAAAGTCTAAAGACGGAAAAAAACTAAATTAAACAAGAAACACACTCCGGATTGCCTCCCGGCTAGCGCTGGTTTCAGTCAGGTCCCGCTCGACCTCTTTTTCAGCCAACTACTCTTATTGAACCCAATCAAAGCAGCTCAAAGCTCACAGCAACCTGTCAAATAGCTGCGCATGTGCCACACAAAATTGTAAGTAGCACCATAATATAGTAATAGCATAGGAAATTGAAATGCAAAATCGTTTAAGCCTAACGAATTTCCTATGACAGCTCCCAAAATCATTGACAAAATAATTCTGCTCTCCAGCTAAGGGCGGAATATAAAAGCTCAAATTATAAGCAGCTGGAGAACAAGAGAGCTCAACAACATTCAACCCAAAAACAATGCGAGTAAAATTTAAATGCTCAGACAGGTAAGAACTGTGAGGTGAAGGAGTCTGGTCAGCTAAAGGTGAAGGTGGATAATCGTCCCAAATGCATGGTGATTTAAAGTCAAATGGGTCAATGGGGTCTCCTAAAATAGGCTCATCATCTATATCATCATAAGTATCCCATTTGACCTCAAGACTGTCTAAATCTACCTCCTCACTCTCCGCATCGCTAGACTCGTCAAGATGGAGATTCTCAAACAGAGCCTCCAAATCATCCTCACTATTTGTGTAAGAATCATAAAGGGGTTGTTGACTATCCTCATAAAAAGGATTGTCAACCACGCTTGTGATCTCCTCTATGTCTCCGTCAGCATTCCCTATATTGGTTGCTAAGGTCTCACCCACCCCCTCATTCAAGTTAACATGAAGAGAAAAGTCAGGTTTACGAGTTTCAGCAGCAAACCAATCAAAAAATTCTAATACCTCATTCACGGGGACTCCTTCGAAATCCCACTTACCAATAGATTCAAGGTATGCTCGCGTAGGGTCATTCACTCCATGGATGATAGTCCAGCATAGTTGGAGTCCAGTATGAATTCCCCGTCTGGGTTCGAGCCACTCCAAAAACCTGGCTAAATAAGCACCAAAAATCTCGTCTTCTCCCTGCGGAAATCTCAGAAGGAACGACATGAGAACGGTCTCAAGGAACCGAAGCTCCTTGAGACAAGAGATAAACTAAATAAAAACAGATAAAACTACGCTGCCTCCCCGGCAACGGCGCCAAAATTTGATACCTGTCGATGTGAGTATCAAAAATAATATTTATAATTTCCAAACTACAACTAGCAAGCGGTAGTAAGGGTCGATCCGCAGGGAGGTAGGGAGTTTTAATTGTCTTAATTTTAGTCTAAGATTGAGGTGTAAACAAATGATAAACAAATGATAAATAGGATTTAAGATGGTCGGTTCACTATAGCCATGATGGCACATAATCCTAGGTAAATCCGAAATACAGTCGTGTAGGATAGGTATAACATGTCCTCACGGTCCAAGTTAACTAGTAGCTCCTTTCGGCCTATGCTACTAGTCCCGAGGTCTCACTAATACTAGCTCTCGCCCTGAAAAGTGATTCCTAAAGCCTAAATTACTTATCTTTCGATCTTAGCAATTTAGTCGTCTTAATTCATTAATTAATGCCCTCCCCTGTCTCTCGATCTACGGGTTCGTCAAAACTAAGCATCTAACAAGTCTCCTCTCGGTCTCATTGTTAAATATTTCACTTAACGAATCAAACGATGCTAATCAGACACGGGTCTAGTCGATCGACCAACTACCTCAGTCGACCGACCACACGACATAGTCGATCGACCAGTTAAGCCAGTCGCTTGACCATGCCATAATTCGGGGTCACCTGTTCTACGCCATCTACGCTATAGCTACCCTACATCTTAGCAAAGGGTACTTAGCTACTCATACGATTGATAATAACAACAACGAATTTAATAAAAACTATAAAAGAAAACATGATTAAAATTATTAAGCAATAACAACGCAATAAAGCAATTAGGGTTTCAGGATCT
Organism: Silene latifolia; assembly: GCF_048544455.1. Taxonomy (NCBI): domain Eukaryota; kingdom Viridiplantae; phylum Streptophyta; class Magnoliopsida; order Caryophyllales; family Caryophyllaceae; genus Silene; species Silene latifolia. The sequence goes on from NC_133533.1 coordinate 94,328,466, forward strand.
AACTAGCAATTTCTAGACTAAATGAAGCAAATAAAGGTAAACTATAAATTAAAGAACAAGAATTACCGAAAATAAAGGAAGGACAAATAAGATCCGGAAGCAATGAATTTTATTAAGAATGCTAAAACTAAACTAATCTACCGTTCTTCTCTCATGCGAGAGAGACCTCCCTTAAACTGATGAATGATGTGTTTTTATAGAGAAGTCCCGTAACTTATTCCTAAAACCTAATTACAAGTGGGCTTCGGAATTCTAATTTTAATTTTCGCATCAGAGTCGTGGGGTGGTCGATCGACCACAGAGACCAGTCGATCGACCAAGGGTGTTGTACAGTAATGCATTCTGACGAATTCTGCATCGCGCACCGATCTTAAAACAGCTGACATTTCTTCGTTACTTGATCAAATCAGGCGTTCTATGCGGCGTTGGAAAGCTAAGAGGATAAGCTTTCACCTCCAATTTGAATCACTCGATTATCAGATCTAGAACTCGCGATATAGCCATTTTAAGCAGCCTGCAGTAAACTGTTCAACATTCTGACAGTCTATAGACCATGTAGGTCAGTCTATAGACCAAGTCAGCTGGTAATCCGCTTCTGAAACTCTCGCAAATGTATATTTCAGGCCTTGCTACGCGCACCAAGTTCATCTCTCGAGTCACTAAATCATGTCAAATCCTATGCCAAGCCATCGGGGACGGATTCAGCTCATTTTCCGCTGAATTCTTCACATTTCTGCAATAATAGACAAAAACACGAAAGTAGACGGAAATAGGGAATATCGTAGAATAAACTACACAATTGAGCTCTGAAATGCGTGTAAAAGAGGGTGTAAAATATCATATTTTAGACACGCATCAGCCACCTAGTTAATAAAAACTAGTCTATTACATTTCGGAAACCAACTCCTTGGTCCCTTGCCTCTTCATTCCATAAGTGGCTCCTTCTTGTGGGATTTGGAACACCTTCCAAAATAGACTCCGTCTCGATGTAATCCGTCTTTTGGAAACGCCAGTAAGAATAACTATTACAATTAAACTACATAGTTATTACTATTATACATTAATTAATAAAATAAATAAAACTATTAATTAATTACAAACCGACGATACGAGATCAAATTTAATTACAAACAAATCGATATTCCCATTCATTTCGGGTAATAACGATTAAAATTAAACTAGGCCATACTAGGTACAACAAGATAAATACTTTAAATAAATGACAATCATTCATTCAACTTAAGTAAATATGCTTAAAATGCTGTAAAATGATGCCAAAATCGCTCTATCCATCAATCGTTGGTATCCATCTCGGTTTTTGTGGATTTATACGATTTTTAACTTGTAAAAAATCAATAATCAACTCTTAAATCTCATTTAAGTCCAAACTAATTGTCCAAAGTATTTTGGACGTGAAAATTAGTCCTCACTAATTTTATAATGAATAATTAGTTTGATTTGGTGATATTTTGCTAATTTAATCGGTAAAATCATCTTTTAAGTAAAAATCCAAAATATGAAACAAAAATTTTGAGTATTATGGAATACTCCCAAGAACACCAAAATGTCAGGAAAAATGCCCCTAAAATTCGGATAAAATTTAAGAAGAAAAAGATCAATATTTATCGGGTTTTAACCACTAAAACCAATAAACATCAAAACAAGGTGAAATCACATTTTAAATTTCACTTTTAACTTTTAAATAATATTTTTAAATTTAAATAAATTAATCAAGGGCAGAATCAATCGTTTCAAAATTATGATTAATTTATATCACTTTTATCGATTTTTATCTCATAAAATCAATGAACATGCAATACTTCAACCCAACCTTCAAAATTTTGCATACAATATGTAGAAAACATACGGCATTTTGACTCGGTTTTCTACGAAAAATCATTAAAAATAGCAAAATAACTTCATAAATCACCAACTTTTACCACAAACCTTTTGAGATCAGTTGGTATGCATGCCCCAAAAATTTCGTGCTAAAACCGCTTCTAACACAATTTTTGAGTTTTTATAAATTATCTCATAATTTATTAATATGCTTAAAATCAACATGCAATTTGCAAGCCTAAGCTCTGGTACCACTTGAAAGATCATAGATCCTAATTAGACTCTCTAATTAAAAACAAATTATCTCATAATATGTTCATTTAGGGGTCTATCTAAAATGCATGCAAATATAAAAGTATAAAATTAAAGATTAAGGAAAAACAATTTCCTTACATAGATATTTATGGTAATATGGGCACAATCAAGATCTCCTACCTTGATTGTTCTTGAGCTTAAAATAAAAGGATGATCCTCTTCACAAATCTTCAAAGAGAGGATCTCCTAACAATGTGCACCCAAGAACAAATACCCAAAATAATCTTATAAGTATTAACTAGACACTTGTAAAATTAACCCTTGATAATATGTGAATATTACTAACAATCTTAGTAATTATATTTATTTTACAAACAACTTAGTCAATGATTTTATTGGTTTTTAGAGAGAAAGACCAACAAGTTTTATTCACATGCAAAATAGTGTACAAGTGAAGTAGTGAATAAAAGAACAATATGTTGGTCTATATGGAGGGGAAGAGGACGGGTGGAGTAGGTAGTTTGTGGGAGTGGATTTGTTTCAATTTTTATTGTCCAATGCATTATGTCATACATAATGATCACATGACAATTATGGAAGAAAAATAAGCAAAGTGTAATGATCTTGATCATCCACTACACTCTATTTACACGGTCCAATGTCCCATTAACGGGTCCATTTTGGTTCTTATATTTGTCGCACAAATACATGTAAATTTTATTTAAACATCGTATCATGTTTAATGAACACTTGGTTCGAGAAAAGACATTCTCATTTGGTGACTTATAGGAGTAGAGGAAATGCTAGTCAAATTGACTTCCTTTTGGTAAGGAATGTGTGGAGGAAAGAGTACACCGACTGCAAGGTCATACCCGGGGAAAGTACCGCAACACAACATAGACTAGTTGTGCTTGATTTTCGCGGTAAGAGAGACTTGAGGAAGAGAAAGATAATCGGTGAGGCACCAATCAAGTGGTGGAAGCTACAAGGGGAAAACCAACAAGCGTTTTTGGATAAAGTTGGAAGTAGCGATATTTGGTCGGATTGCAAGGAGAAAGATATTGATGCAACGTGGGATAAATTGGAGCATGTGTGGACGCGGGCCCACGGGGGCGAAAAGCGAAGTAAGCTTTTCATGTGCATTTGTGGAGTCGCCACCAATTTATTGTGGAAAATTGGAAACCGTTCGAATACCTCGTGTCATGTCAAGACACAAAGTAATGACATGAATACTAAGCACTCGTTACCCTTAGCATTCTATGTCTAGAATAACTCTCGTGGATGCCAATGAACACGGATGTGAGTAAGGGGTAAGGGTACGTATTAGGAAACTCTTTTGATCGAACACCTAATCCCGCCCGCCTCGATAGCGGCCTCTACTATTGATTAGGAAAATCATCTATATTCGATATATTGTCGATTATATGCATGCAATGCGACATCCAACGTTTTAATCCTAACATGTGAATTAAGACTAAGTCGATTATCAGGTAATTTAACATACAATTGGGTCGAAGTGGAATTTAAGGCTGATTGCATGTGAGCAAACAAACAATAAATAACAAAGAATACAAAAATAATTGAAAATACAATAAATTACAAGAGGTTGATTGATTTATGTCGAAAATACATTTAAAACGGATGTTTTTAGAGAAGAAAGGACAAATAAATAAACGAACATAAATTAGGGTGATAATACGAGTAATAGTTAATTAATACGTAATCAAATAACTAGGTCAAGGCAGAAACGGAAGTTCAAGGACATAACTCAACCTGGAACAGACGCAGCAGAGCTGCGTCCCTTGGAACAGGCGCAACAGTCGCTGCGTCTGTTCCTGGGTTGAGTTCTGGATTTGAAGCCGGAACTCCAAATTGTTAGTATTCGTGGGTGAATTTAATGATTGATTATGAATGATTGACTCGAATAGAATTGATTTAATACATTATTTACATGCGATTGAGTCATAAAAACAGTAAAAACATGGGTGAAACTAATTAAAACGGATTAATTACAAGATTAAAAGGTAATTAATGAATTAAACAAACTAACTAGGTTAAACACGATGAATTAATGATGGTGACGATAAATAACAGATGAGAATATATCAAAGTTCGAATTTCAAAGACTCAATATGAATGAATCGAACCTCTAAAAATCCGGATTGATTTTAATGACGAAAACCGGCAAATATGAATTACTTGGGATTTAAGTCGGGATTTAATGATGAATTAAATATGAATGATGATGAATAATTTACAGATCAAAATTATCATATTCAAATTGTTATATCAAAGAAACAAAGAACAAAAGAAAATAAAACAAACGGATTAACAAAAGACGAAGGAAGAAGAAAGGAAGCAGGAACTGCGGCAGCCTCACGAAGAGGCGCATCAGTTGCTGCGTCCTTTCTCGACGTCTGTCTTCTGATAATCCGTAAAAAGGGTTTTAAAACATGGTTTCGGTTTTAAGAGTACTTTCGACATAAATCTTACATTAATGATACAAAAAGTAAATAACAATAATTAAAGAAGGATTTACACCCTCAGACTTACATGTTTGACGAAACGAGATGAACTAAGTTTACGTTTAGTGATGCTCGACTCGAATGTAGACGAAAGTTCCCTCTTAGAGGAAAACGAATAAAGTTGATTAATGTTGATTGATGTGGAGTTGGTCAAATTGGTCGGTCATGCAAACGAGGCTGGTACTCAGAAAGACCCGAGCTTACGTGGTCGAATGTTCAACCACGTAGACGCCAAAAAGTAAGAACGTGGTCTAGAATGCAAAGGGAGAAGAGTAGGGCGGACACTCGCGTGAGAAATATGTGAGACCGAAGATCTCTATTTATATTATTCACGGAAGAATTAGGGTTTTCTGAGAAACTTTGGAAGTGAATCTCGAAAAGATACGAAAAATACGCAGAAAAGGACTTGGGAAGAGGCGCAGCAGGTACTGCGTCTCTTGGAAGAGGCGCAGCACCTGCTGCGTCCTTTCCTAAGTGGTTTCCTCCTACGCAAGAAAGATTTCTGTGTTTTAATTATGAAATAACGGATTGATCTTGTTTTCCTTAATATTTTGTATGAATATTACGGGAAATATTTTACCAAAGATTAAAAGATTGGAATATATGGAATAGAAATATCCGGAACATTCCAGATCATTCTGACTCGGCATTTTAAACGGTTATTAGAAAATGAAGACGGTTTTAGTCCCGGACTCCAAATGTACTCTAATTACTGCCAAAACGACCGTATCGGCGTGTAGATGACAATTAAGAGGTAAACACAAGTGTTTGAGCGATCACTTGATGATAAACTTACGAACTGTCACAAATCATTCCGCGTACCAAACATGCGGCCCAATCATCACCGGGTGGTTTGCGGGAGGTGCAGAAATGAGGTATCTATAGAGCCTCCACTTTGACTGAGGCTTGGACAAGGCGAAAGTGAAAGTATAGCCATTAGGTCAATCAAAGATTACAACCTGACGACTATGGCAACGCGAGGCGGCTCAAAAGGGGTCTGAGCCAAGGACCTGTCGTCGGGAACATTTTAGAGTCTGTCGACTATCGGGGAGGGTCGTTTAAAGTCCATTAGAAGGTAGTCAGGAACAAAACGCGATATTGGGAGGAGACAACAGGACGTAGTCAGGAACTGCTGGGAGAAATCTGCTTGGGTCGGCTTCAAACAAACTTCGGAAGAGCTTGGGGTCGATGTTGATCTCCATGTGTCGAGAAGGACGATTGCCTGTCCGTAAACTCTCGCTGGGGGAACATAATCGGGAAAGTATCTCTATGTCTCGAGAAGGACGATTTTCTGTCGTGAACTCTCGATGGGGGAATAAAGGGAAATTATCTCCATGTCTCGAGAAGGACGATTGTCTGTTGTGAACTCTCGCTGGGGGAATATAATAAAGGTGTGTCGGAACACATGTCAAAGAATATTAGCTCGGTGTGACAAACAATGTCTTGGTAAAAATATGACGACATTTTGCAGTCGGCTTGGAAATGCGGGTCCGGGTGGAGAAGTAAACGTCAAACGGACCAAATATGTGATATGGCATCGAGGAAGAGGCGCACCAAAGATGGGCCCACAAATAGCGAACTTATAACGAATCGTTGGAGGGAAACTAAGGAAGAGGTGCAGCAAGTGCTGCGTCTCTTGGAAGAGCCGCAGCACCTGCTGCGTCTTTTCCTGGGCACGACATTCCTGAGTAAAAAACCGATGAAACAGGGGTTTTGTTTCATAATTTCGAAACACAAAATCCTAATTTCTCTCTCAAATACGGACCATTTCTCATTAAAATTTAACCAATAGCTTGCATTTCCCATGACTAATCGAGGTATGTGTATTATGTTTTTCATTTATCTTCTATATTTGATCAAATTAGATCGACAAAATTCGGGTTTCCAACCCTAAAATGTCGAAAATTTGGGGCTTTTCCCACAAACGATTTTGCCTTCCTAAATTGACTTAATAAATGGCTAATTGGTAGTATAAGGATCATAACCATGTATTTGTTTCGAAATTTTGTTGAGTTTTGAGCATTTGAGTGAATTTGTGACGGTCTCACAGCTAAACCGTAAATTGCTTCGAAAATAGCCTTAGCATTGCCCATTTGTGACGAAACTTGGTATTTGGTATCCTTGTATGATGGGTAAACTTCATAGCATTTCAGAATTTTGATTTGTGACGGCTTTTTCAGGACACTTTTCTAGGGCATAATCGTCGTTATAACGAAATGCTGTCGAAATTCCGAACACGAACCCATGACTAGGCTTCAACTTAGGCTTGACTTGACCCAAATTACCACATGAGTGGTCGAGTTTGTGGGAAAATGGCCAAAGATGGGAGAAAAGAGCGACTTCGGAGCTTCGAAAACTCGAAAATCCCCTAACTAAGGCTTGTCGTCATTTGACGTGGCCTAAATTCACTTTAATTTTGCAGGTGATGAGGCATCAACATCAGGGAGAGCTCCCATGGACGTGGAAACAACTGTTGACCCTTCTCGTGCACTTGAGGAGCCGTTAGATGAGGCTTTTACTACTACGGCGATAGCTGTTAGAGACGAGGTCGTCGAGGAGGCCATTGTGGAGGAGGAGGAGGAGGAGGCTCCGAGACGGGCCAATGTTAGGCGAGGTGATCGCCAGCTGAGGGGTGCACCAGCGTGTCTGAGACTTGGGACAGCAGGCACCTCGTTTGGGCTGCAGAGGGTCACCTGTCCTATCGGACGGTGAAGAGCATGGTAACTCGAACTCTTCATTCTTCCATTATCTTCTTTCATTTCTATTTGTCATTCCTTTTCTTCTTCATCCAAGCTAAAGATAGCTCTTGTTTCGAATCATAATAGGAGGCCGAGAACATCAGATCGTTCTCGGGTTATACGACGGCGATAGGGTGCTACGAGAGGCTGTCGACTGAGGAGCGAGCCATCATCGAGCGAGGAGCGTTCGGTGTCTTGGTGCAGGCTTGGAGGGAGATCACGAAGAGGAAGCTTCGGTCTAACCTTAGCCTGGTCCGAGCTTTCTTGGATCGATTTTGGGATACGACCTCCACCTTCCACATACCTTTCGGTGAGGTGGGGGTCACGTTGGAGGACTACGGCATGATTTCTGGTCTGCCGTGTGGGACCGAGGTGGTGGAGTGGCCGGAGACAGCCATGAGAGTATACTTGGCTGTGAAAGATCATAGATCCATATTAGACTCTCTAATAAAATTAATTTATCTCATAAATTGTTGTTTATGTGATCTATGTAACATGCATGCTAATATGAAAGCATAAAAAGAAAGTATAAGGAAAAACAATTTCCTTACATTGAATATAAGGTAAAATGGGCACAAATTAGTTCTCCTTACTAATTTGTTCTTGAGCTAAAATGATGTGGATGATCCACCTTGAAAAACCTTCAACTAGAAAGTCTCCTCCAAGTTGCACCCAAGAACTACCCAAAAATATTAACAAGTATAAACTAGTAACTTGTTAATATGAGCCCTTGATAATAATACTAGTAATTTTACTAACTTTTCTTAGTAATAATGTATACTAGAGAATTATTGTAGAGAGATTGTAGAAGATGTTCACATGCAAAGAATAAGTGAAGTATCAGAGCTTAGGCAGCATTAGTAACTTTTCTTAGTAATAATTTTACTAACTTTTCAAGTTCAAAATTTCTCGCACTCTGTCTTCCAGAAAATGAAAATCTTTCTAGAAAGACAGCATTACGAGCCACAAACTCTTTGTTCTTGTTTTGGAGAAGTAAAAACCAAGTGGTTCAATTTTGGATAACCCTCACAAATACATAAATTGGTTCTAAACATAAACATTTATGGTTCCAAATGTATAATAATGACAAGTTAGGGACCCTCCCTACCCATATCTCATATGGAGTCATTAAGGCTATTATAGTCGGGTTTTAAACTATTAGTGAGAAAATAGCTTACAAAATAGCGAAAAACCTCAAACTATATCTCATAAAGTTCGGTTTATATACTTGACTACACCATACTCTATGGTGTCCCAAGGAGAAGGTATTATGTGAACTGGTTCACAATCTTCTTAGTGATTATCAAGGTCATTACTTGATATTACCGATTTGATCTTCAAAGTCAATACTTTGAAACTTCCGATCAACATCTTGATCTTGAAGTGCTTTTGGTTTACTACTTCATTTTGAAAATATTCCACGTTTCAAAAATCACTTTTATGTCTTATTAAATATATATGAGGTTTTCATATCTACTTAACATTACGGTAAAAGTAACCAAGTATGTATATTACCAACTATCGGCCTTACACATTCTAATGTATATGGTCGATCACCTCACTATTGTGTTTCTTTTCTGGAAAACAAAAACATAATACATGCACACATACCATAAGACTCACAATCAAATGGTTGTTCAATGTGCTTTTCATTTACTCGTTTGAAATGAATTTACTTGAGGTTTGATCAATAGGGTTCACCAGATTAGAGATTTTAAAATCTACAAGATAGTTTTAATATTTAGTTTTCGTGAAGAATGTAAAATTCCTCTAACTTGTATGGTTTAAACCAACCACCAAGTTATCATAGGAGTAGGTACAACCTTTTGTTTTAAATCACATGAGTGATGCCTTCTATGTATAAACATAGATGATTACATTCTTGTAAAACCAAATTTAGGTACATTTGTCCTCATCGAAATCATTGCTACTCTAGCACCATTTCGATACAAAAATGTCCTATGCTAGACGTCTTACGTTTTGTCAATTCATGTAAACTTCCTTACAAAGAAATGACCCATACTTAGTATGTCATACCAAGATAGTGAAACTAGCCTATCCATTGAGTAGATGTCTCTTTCAACTTTGTTCTATCGCATACATCTAGGGTTGATTCTTCTTAACTCCCACTCACTTTCACATTCCTCTTTGCTTCAATCAAGCAAAAATGAATCTCATGAAGACCTCTCTTCATGTCATTTGTGATATTTTATACACTTAGTAAGAGTGAATTACTATAAAGTGAGTGAAACATGTGGCAAAATCTCAACTTCTTGCGAAATTGGACTACCTAACCGTTCAATTGTTATCATATGCCTAAATTCTTTAGCGCATAAACAATCTATTTGGCTTTTATTGAATTGAGCCATTTGACGGTATTATATTGGAGTATTATTTGTGTTTTTGAAAACTCTTTTCGTAAACATTTAAATTACTCTTGAGTAATTAATATGTCATCATCATGACGGAGGTGTCACTTTCGAAATCAAGACTCTCTTGATAAAATTTGACTCCCTTTTAAACTCGTAATATGAGTTTGCAACATGAAAACCCCCTTTTAAATATGTACGGATGTTAAGTTGTATATTAATCGCAATAATTATTGTAAGCTTATGTAGGTGAATTAGTAAATCATGTTACCAATCATTGCTACCGAATTCCTTCAAAGAAACCGCTTCCTATGAAAGAACGAAACGAGTATAATAATAAATAGAGGATGAAGTGCGCGATGTCATAGTAAATATGTTAAAGAACAAAAATAGGAAAAATAACATTCAATGTTTTAAAATATTTGTGAAAACATGTTCAACAAGTTTTAGCATTTATATAATGAATTCCCACTAAATTATATAAATGATTCCAAGATCCGTCTTTAGACAAAAATAGGCATCGCTTGGGCGAAACATCCCATAATTGTGTAAATTCGGTAAGTCACGTTGACTAATTCTACCTCTAGAACTCTTGGTCGACGAATTTCCTTAAATCCATCTACTAGCCCCGGAACACAAGACCGTCTGATATCCGGTTGAGTCCAACCAATTTTGGCGTGTGATAACCGCTTACCACCCTACTTACTCAAGGTAAAAAGAGAACACCCCGCTTTGGCGAGCGTGGCTCTAATGAACAAGAGATTCATAGGTGTTACTAATTGGTAAGGCTAATCTCAATTTTAGTTATGTGAGAGATCTTGTCAATTTAGTCATAAATTCCTTATAAGTGAATTAATTCGGTGAATGTAAATAACGTGAATTGACAATCGCGAAAATAAAATGCATGTGAATGACGATTTTGGCATGCGCGAAAATAAAACAAGCAAACATGTAAGCATATGAATAAATCCTAGTATGGCCACCTAGTTAATAAAAACTAGTCTATTACATTTCGGAAACCAAATCCTTGGTCCCTTGCCTCTTCATTCCATGAGTGGCTCTTCCTTGTGGGATTTGGAACACCTTCCAAATATAGACTCCGTCTCGTTGTAATCCGTCTTATGGAAACGTCGGTAAAAATAACTATTACAAATGAATTACATAGCTATTCCTATTATACATTAGTTACAAACCGACGATACGAGATCGTATTTAATTACAAAAAATCGATATTCCCATTCATTTCAGGTAATAACGATTAAAATTAACTAGGCCATACTAGGTACAAAAAGATAAATTCTTTAAATAAATGACAGTCATTCATTCAACTTAAATAAATATGCTTAAAATTCTGTAAATATGACGCCAAAATCGCCCTACCCATCATTCATTGGTATCCATCTCGGTTTTTGTGGATTTAATCGATTTTTAACATGTAAAAATCAATAATTAACTCTTAAATCTCATTTAAGTCCAAACTAATTGTCCAAACTGTTTTGATCCTCAAAATTAGTCCTCACTAATTTTATGATAAATAATTAGTTTGATTTGGTGATATTTTGCTAATTTAATCGGTAAAATCATAATATTTAAGTAAAAATCCAAAATAATTGAAACATTACCCAAACAATTGAAACAAAAATTTTTAGTATTCTGGAACACTCCCAAGAATACCAAAAAGTCAGAAAAATGCCCAAAAAAGTCCGGATAAAGTTTGTGAAGAAAAAGATCGATATTTATCGGTTTTTAACCACTAAAACCAATAAACATCAAAACAAAGTGAAAACACACTTGCAAAATCACTTTTGACATTTAAATAATATTCTTAAATTTACATAAATTTATCATGGGCAGAATCAAAAATTTCAAAATTATGATTAATTAATTTGACTTTTATCGACTTTTTACTCAAAAAATCAATAAACATGCAAAAATTCGAACCAACCTTCAACTTTTTGCATACAATCAGTAGAAAACATGCATGAACTACCATAAAAAATCCATGCACCCAAAAATATTAACAAGTATAAACTAGTAACTTGTTAATATGAGCCCTTGATAATAATACTAGTAATTTTACTAACTTTTCTTAGTAATAATGTATACTAGAGAATTATTGTAGAGAGATTGTAGAAGATGTTCACAAGCAAAGAATAAGTGAAGTATGTGATCTATGTAAATGCTAAAATATTGTAGAAGATGTCCACTTGAAAGCCTAAGCTCTGATACCACTTGAAAGATCATACCACTTAATATGCATGTTTTATTTCATAAATTGTTGTTTATGTGATCTATGTAACATGCATGCTAATATGAAAGCATAAAAAGAAAGTATAAGGAAAAACAATTTCCTTACATTGAATATAAGGTAAAATGGGCACAAATTAGTTCTCCTTACTAATTTGTTCTTGAGCTAAAATGATGTGGATGATCCTCCTTGAAAAACCTTCAACTAGAAAGTCTCCTCCAAGTTCCACCCAAGAACTACCCAAAAATATTAACAAGTATAAACTAGTAACTTGTTAATATGAGCCCTTGATAATAATACTAGTAATTTTACTAACTTTTCTTAGTAATAATGTATACTAGAGAATTATTGTAGAGAGATTGTAGAAGATGTTCACAAGCAAAGAATAAGTGAAGTATGTGTAAGAGGTAGAGTGAAGTAGTGAACAAATATATGGAGTGTAGAAGAGGAAATGGAAGTGGCGGGTGGAGTGTCATCAAGTGGACAAATTTTTTGTCTTATAATTTTATCTTACATCACATGCAAAATCTAGGATAAGATATTTATTATGGTAGTATACAAAATAAGGTAAAATGATTATGTGAGTAATCATCCATTACACTTATTTTACACGGCCCACATGACCATATACGGGTCCATGTTGGTTTTTATATTTGTCGCACAAATCCGTGTAACTTTCATTTTAAACATCGTATCATGTTTAAATGCTTCCATAATTAATTCGTCCAATTCACTCCGTAAATATACGTGTACCACTACACATATTATTTACGTACTAATATTAATCACATTAATCAATTAGTACAATTTTAGTAAATTACGATTAATTAACTAAAACCCGTTTCCCAAAACTTATTATTTAATTATCGCATAATTAAATAATAATCTATCGCCTCTCTCGAGTTCGCAACTCGAAATCTCTCTAAAAATAATCGACTAACCTCTTAGTCTATAAATCAAGGGACTGAACAAATTGTATCTCATACAATTAATTAGTTATCAATTGGGGTTTGTTCCTTTAGGTGTGACCGAAAGGGGTCAGTTGATCACCGCCGTCTCACGACAATAACGTCAAACTCTAGTCAGCCAACCGTTATCGATTTACGTTAATCAACTGACGAGGATCAAATAATTAAATATCTGATGATATTCTATTAATGAGATTTATTATGTTAACGCACTATTGTGGAGGACACTAACTCCAACAGGCTGAGGCTTGGAGATTGATCGGCTGGAACTTGATGCCGAAGGCTGCTGCGGTACCTGGTTTGGTGCCTAGTTTTTATGTCCGAGACTATTTTGCGGGGAAGACCCCGACGTCAGTCGTGATTGATGGGAGGGAGATGGGTTCTCCTCCCTGCACTGCGGAGCAGAGAGTCCGTTTGTGGCTCTGGTGGTTCTTATCTTCAGTCTACCTCGGAGACAAGGGAGAGAGGCTATCGACGAAGCTCCTTCCCTTTCTTTATGACCTGAGCGACCTAGGACGTTGGGACTGGGTCACTGCTGGTTTTGCGGTCCTCATTCATTTTATGAGGGCCATGGTTCGTCCAGAGTTGATGGAGAAGGGGACTTCTCCTGCCGCTGTTGTCCCTGGACTGCTGTTGGAGGTGTGAACCTTCATTTCATAAAATTTCCTTTTCTTATCGAATCACAAAAGATCGTTATTGAATATCTTGTTTTTACAGGCGTGGGTGTACTCCTATTTTCCGAGTTTTGCACCCAAGAGGACGGAGCCATTGGAGAGGGCCTATCCCGTTGTGAGAGATTGGGTGATGTGCCGTACGAAGAGTCGGCGTTCCTTTCACAACGTCTGTCGACGGGACGTGAACGCTCTTCGGCTGGATGGCGTGAGTACTTCACCTTTATTTGTTTTGCTTCTTTATTACTTTTCTTTGGAATTGATCATAAGAATGACCCCTTTGTTTGCTGTTCCACAGTGGGTGCCCAGGCCTTGGGTGAACTACGCTGGCGCTCCTCCTTTTGTGGCTGAGGTCCTTCGACCTAGGAGTTCGAGCCGGTTGCTGCTGAGGACGTCGATGGGTCCTATGTGGTACTTGGGCGAGCACTTAACTCGTCAGTGCTCTCCAGATGTCCTGATGGTTCCCATTGATCCTCCTCGGATGATGTCCAGGGAGCCTTCTGAGGCTGAGAGGGAGGCTGACTTGGCAGGCGTCGGTGGCGACGCCCTCCTTCTTCCTGGTGAGGACTACTCGGCGTTCCTCTACGGGAGGTTGGCGTACTGGCCAGTCGTGGTAAGTATTTTTGCTCTTACTTTGACTATTTTGAAAACACGATGAATGATCATCGGTTAAAGGAAATCATTTGACTTTGCAGGAGGTCGAGGCGGCAGGCATCGAGCCCCCAGAGTACCCCGAGACTCTCGAGTACACTGACGCGACGGGGATGACGACGATCTCCAAGCTGCATGACTTAGGCGTGGCGGTGACGGATGCTGGCTTGGACGAGTGGCAGCATCTGATTTGGAGAGTGAGTCTCTAACTTGTATAATTTCGTGTAAGAACACATTTGCTTGAATTGGTCCAAAAATTTGAGATTTTTTGTTATTAAAATGCAGGTTGCGCCATCCCGATTCGTGGATTTGTGGAGGGTAGCCAACCGGTTGCGAGCTAATGCCATCGAGGCACTTGTTGGCGGCCAAGGACGACAGGTATGAACCTTCCGTTTACTTCTTTTCTAACTTTCCTTATTGTTTGATTTGATTGACAACAGCCAATTGTTGCGTTTGCAGGGGGAGAGCGACCTGGAGCGAGAGCTGGCCCAGTCCCGGGAGGAGACAGCTCGTCTGCTGAAGGAGTTCGAGGTTCGTGATGCCAAGATTGCCGCTCTCGAGGCGAGGGTTTCTGAGCTAGGCGGCGACCAGCAGTAGTTCTTGTTGTTTTGTTGTTTTGGCTGACTTTGCACATTTTGTACATTTTTAGGACCTACATTTTGGACATTCGGACTTTGTTTGGGGCTCGAGCCCCCAGTTTAGTGTACATATCCCTTCTTGGTTGTATATATGATGGCCTGAGTGCCTTTGCTGCTGGGTTGTTTTGTTTGTACCTGCAGGTTAGCTTTGAACAGGTTTGGTAGATGACGGTTTATGCCGTCATGCTGCCGAAATTTACACAGAAATTCACATAGAATTTACATTTGTACACATGACCTAAATTAGCGCAAAACATTAACAACGACTCGAAAATGTAAAAAAATACAAAAAATTTGCCGGACGGTAGGGAGGGTTACCCCCTAAAAAAAGAAAAAAAAATAGATACATATAAGTGTGAAATTTAATTCGGAACGGGAGTGAAATGATTCCCCAAAAAAAAAAAATTAAAAAAAATGTGTAAGTTTTAAGAAATGAATAAATTAAATTGGTGAAATGATTCCCCAAAAGTAAATTAAAAAAAAGAAATGTATAAGTGTGCTGAAATGACGAAACTGTCGATATCGCCTCGAAATGCGTGCCCGAAGAATTTAGGAAACGCGAAACATGGTAATTTGACGGATTTACCAAAATAATAACCCGTATGAATAGGAAATTATTCTTTGAGGAATTAGGAAAGATCCAACGTGGAAAATCACAGAGAGAAGGCTGAGGAAAAGGCGCAGCATGAGCTGCGTCCCTTCGAAGAGGCGCAGCACTTTCCCCAATGTGTCCGTCCTGACAGATTTTAGGAAACAACTTTTATTATAAATAGAGACGTCGAGGGAGGTTTTATTCGCATAAATCTTCCGTCTTTCCTTCGTCCTATTACATAAAGCTCTCAAAATAAGCATACATCATGAATACTCTCGAAATTCGTCTAAAAGAGTGGACGAATGAGTTCTCGAATGTGGAGAAACACGACATGGGTGCCTATAATTTTGGATCGATCTTGAGTTTGAAGCTGATCAAGGTAGTCAAACCATTCCTAGATGCTTGTCTCGATTATTGGGACCCGAATTATCACGTATTTGCCTTCCCTGGAGGCGATATTTGCCCATTTCCTGAAGAAATTGCTGCAATTGGCGGTTGGGATCCTGAGCATTTGCCTACTATACCCTCCACTTCTCAAGGGTATAAGAACAAGTTTAGAGATTTGCTTGGGTTGACGAGGGTTGAGGTTGACCGTCTTGTGACCTCAAAAGGAGTGCGAATGTTGGATTTCATCGACCGATTCATCAATAGGGCAGCTCCCACCATTTCTTGTGTCGCTAGACGAAGGGCATTTGGGTTTTGCCAACTACATGTATATGTCCTTCAAGGGCATGTTGATGAGGATTTGAGAGGTGATCCTCATTATTTGAGCCTGATTGAGCAAATGAAGCCGCGCAGGAGCCCAACTTGCCTGTGTCTAGGAGAGATCCTATTGGGGTTAGATAACAGGAAAGCCAACCGTGACCTACCTTATTTGGGAAGTCCCATCATTTTGCAGGTAAAAGAACCAAATTCTCTTTTCTTTGTTTCTTTTTCTTTTTTTTTTTTTTGTGTTTCGTCCTTTTTTTTTTGTTTTTTTATTTTTGTTTTTTTTGTCTTTTTTTTGTTGCGTTTCTAATACCCGCTTTTGGTAGGTCTGGCTTATGGAGCGTCTTCGATTGATCGAGCCCCCAGTTAATGTTCCTGCTTATCATGCTCGCTCAATTGCAATGAGGACTAGGCTCTACATGGTGGACTTTACTCGAGTCTGCGACTATTGGAAAAACAAGCTGAAGAGTGATGATGGTCCCCTGATTAGATGGATTGTACCATGGTGGCATCTCAAATCCGTCATTGGAGTGTCGTCCTTGGATCGTACCCGTGCGATGCGCATTCCTGGCTTGGAGTTTATGATATGCATCTTCCCGGAGAGGTTGATAAGGCAGGTCGGATTGAAGCAGACAATTCCGAAGCTTGACACTGTCCCGCAGACTGTCGTGGCGCTTACTACAGAGAGTTGAAGAGAATAGGCCATCAAATGGGCTCAAAGAAATATGTGGTTCTTGAACTCTTCTATTAGCGCGCTATGGGTGTCAGATTCTTATCTGCGGTGGAGGAAAGCTACTACTCAGGAGGAGCGTGAGAGATTGAGGAAACGTGAGCCTGTTGACTACAAGGTTCGCGAGGTCGAAAAGGAGAAAGAGAAGCATCTGACTGAGGGAGAGGAAGAAGCCGGGTTTCGAGTTGTTCATCCTTTGAAGAAACCGAAGACTTCTCCTGCCGTAGAAAAGGTGGTTGACAAGAATGGCAAGGCTAGACCACGAGAGAGACCGTTGGTGATTAGGTCCGAAGTGGCGCAAGAGCGTCCGACTCGAGGTCGAGACAAGAGATATGATAAAAATGACAAAGGCAAAGCGAAAATGGAGAAATAGCCTAAGTCTTTATTATTTATTATTTTTATTATTATTATTGTAATAAGAAGGTGGGGGTTTTTAGAATCCTAGCCTATTTTATTTATTTTTAATTATTTATATATTATGTGGCATATTACTATTTAAAAGGAATGAAATAAAAGAGGTCGATTGGTTACGAAACCGTTATGATTTTTCTATCATTACTCTTGTCGAATTCCAAATGCAATTGCAAATGTCCTTCTATTTACATTTAAAATAATTGGTTGTATCCTGTGAAGGATTGCCTACGTATTCATAAAAAAAATGAAATCAAACCCTTGCGCGTAGTTCAGGTAAATGTAAAAGAATAATTGTTCTAAGCAAGAGCTTATAATGAACTTAGAAAATAAGCATGAGCTTTTACTTACTCCTAAAGTGAAATTTAGTTTATTTGATGATATGAGGATGACGAAGTGTAAAAATGCAAGAGCAAGGTGACATCAGCTTATTTCAGCTTGGCCAGGGGCCGTTTATTCCGTGCCACAGGAGCGACACGTGAGGTTACGCGAGGCGCGTTTTTGCTCCTATTCTAGGCATAGTAACGTTTCAGTTGGTCAAGGTTTGCCGGGTTGGAAAATTCGATCCCATCTATGTCTGTGATCCTAACCGCACCCCCTGGAAGTATGGACTTGACTAGAAATGGCCCGGCCTAATTGGGTTTGAATTTTCCTCGTGGATCGACAGGTAAAAGAGCTCTAACTGACTTGAGGACTAAGTCTCCTTCTTTGATGTTCCTTAGTTTAACCCTTTTGTTGAAGGCTCGTTTGATACGTGCCTGATACGTTTTCACATTATGTAATGCACGTAGTCTACGTTCATCCAGGAGGATGAGTTCTTCATACCTATCCCTCTTCCAATCGGCTTCTGGGATTTGACTTTCGAGTAAAATACGCAAGGATGGTATTTCTAGCTCGACTGGTTGTACAGCTTCCATGCCGTAGGTCAAATAGAAAGGGGTTGCCCCAATTGGCGTCCTAACAGATGTACGGTATCCCCATAAAGCAAAGGGTATCTTGCTTGGCCAATCTCGATAGTTGTCAATCATCTTCTTCAAGATTGTGACAACATTCTTGTTTGCCGCCTCTACCGCGCCATTAGTTTTTGGTCTATATGGCGAGGAGTGGTGATGCTTGATTTTATACTTGGATAGCAATTGCTCAGTCTCAGCTTGGAAATGTGATCCCTTATCACTAATGATCTCGTGTGGGCAACCGTATCGACAGATGATGTTGTTTTGTATAAACTTTGCCACATTCTTGGCCATGAGACTCGTGTAGGAAGCCGGTTCTACCCATTTGGTGAAATAATCGATTGCTACTAGGATGAAACAGTGACCTCCTGTTCCGGCTGGAGTGATCTTTCCGATGATATCAATTCCCCAAGCAGAAAATGGCCCGGGAGATGTCATGGTGTAAAGTAATGAAGGAGGGACGTGTTGCACATTTCCGAAGATTTGGCAATTGTGGCAATGTCTTACATATTTGATGCAATCGGATTCCATTGTGGTCCAATAATACCCCAAACGTGTGATTTTCTTTGCCATCATGGGCCCACTCATATGAGGACCACATTCTCCCTCATGGACTTCTTCCATCACTTTCCGTGCCTGTGAATGATCAAGGCAACGTAGAATTACACTAAGAGGTGTTCTTTTGTATAACTCTCCTTGCATGAGAACGTATTGAGAAGTGATGGACAAAGAGTTGGTCGTCACACATCCAATCAAACACATTTATATTACTCAACAAACAACTAGTTTTCGGTAAGTCGAGGTCGATCCATGGGACGGTGTGCTTTGGGTTCTAAGTCTATCTATCTCAATTTATGCTAGTGTCACAATTTGTTTGGGTTTGTAGTTGTGTCTAAACTAATGCAAGCGATAAAGTAAAACAAGCAATAAAAGGAAGGATGTAAACAAATGATTAAAAGTGCTAGGATATCATGGGATCATAGGGGATTCATGGGAGTTGATCATACAAACATTTTCACAAAGTTGCAAGCAATTAATGTTGTAAAGGAACCGAGCTGGTTTATGTCTTACGGTTCATAGGAAGAGTTGGGTCCCGGAGCCGAATCGATTAGATTGTACAACACCTACAAGTCGACTTAATTTCCTCCTATTCAACTTCTATGCATGGTCTAACAAGACTCGAGTTGGTTTATATCTTACAAGTCTTGTTGAGTAGATAAGAGATGGGTAAAAATGCAAGGATTCATAGGCTTAGCATTTCATCAAACATAACAAGTGCATAGGTTGACATCACAACAAGCAAGCAATTTAATTGTGAAAACATATTAGATTAAGCATGATTAATCCCATGTTGGTTTCCCTTAATTACCCATTAATCCTAGCTAAGTAAATACTCACTCATGATCAAGTTTAACATGTTAATAAGGTTGTCAATCATACTAACAAAGCCAAACATGATGAACAAGTAAGAAAGATTAACAATAATTAAAACAAGGATTAAGAGAATTATATCTATGTAGATTCCAAAATAATAAAGCAAAGAATAAAAGAAGAGAACTTGATTGATTGATGAAGGGTTGTCAATCCTCCAATAATAACCCAATAATCTTCAATTACCCAAAAGTAATAAACTTGAACAATAATTAAGGAGAGATTAATGTGAAATTTGTGGAAAGATTAAAGAGTAATCTAATCTAGTCTAATCTACTCCTAATCTAATCTAAGAGGAATTTCTAATATGGAAACTTTCTACTCTAAAAACTTGATGCTTTGATTAATTACAAGTGGGGTATTTATATTGGGGATTATGTGCAGAAATTAGGGTTACTAAGGGCTTAAATGACGATTAAGTCCTTGGGGAATCGCCGGTCTCAAGGGAGACTCCGGTCACTTTTTCGCCGGTCTTTCATAAATATGCGCATCTTTCATGGAGGGATGAGAAGGACATTTGGGGCCTGTAAGAGAATCCGGGTGGATTGTTGCTTGGACGGGTGAATTGGTGCGTGGTTGGACGGGCGGATTGTTTCAGGGGACGAGCGGATTGGCGGACAGCTTCTTTGTTTCAGCTCGGATTGTAAAACGAACGTCATTATCTCATCCGGACTCTTATTGGAGTGATTCAAAAGCCTAGAACACTTGATTTTTCGATGCCGTTCCATCTAGCATACTTTCAGAGCCAAAGGAGTAACCCTTGGTTTGGTTCCGAGCAATTTCTTCTTGCATTGACTTCCTTCTCGTCATCCTTGCTTTTTAACCCTATGATCCTTCTATATACTCTTTATTCCTACATCCTTGGCCATCATTCTTGCCTCCTCTTCATACTAGTCCATCAAATATCATCAATTAGCTTCCAAATATGCACGAAAGACGGGAATTTCCGCCTCATTTATCTTCTTTCCTACAAAACATACGAAATGCACTAGGAAAGCAAAATAGAAAGCATTTGAGGATAAAATGGCTATGGAATGTTATAATAGTATGCAAAATAGGCTCAATTAGGGGACTAAATGTGCGCAAATAATGTTCACATCAAATTGTTGGAATATGTGTCCTTCGACAATAATGCGATCACAACTGTCGATCATGATGATCACATGTTTAAGTCTCATTTTAAAGAATACAATTGGGAAGTAATATTTTACTGTCAACTGGTCCACACATATCGGTAATGATTGGCTGACTAGAGTTTGACATTATCGTAAATGACGGTGGTGATCAGTTGATCCCCTTAGGTTATACCTAAAGGGTAACACTCTTAATTGATTATTTAATTGATCGTATGACGATACGGGTTAATTAAATTACTTAAAATTGACGGACGATTTTGGAAGTAATATTTACGTATCTCATTATAATTTGATTAAATAAGATACGGTCTAAGTAATCGAATTATTTTATTGCTTAGATAAAATTTTTGTTTACGGAAACAATTGAAACAGAATGAATTGATTATTATAAATACAGAATGTTGTAATTTATGACTCGGGAACTCATTTCGGTACAAGTAATTATGAATTACTAGGTTAACTTTATAAGTGACATATTTTAATAATATGTTGATTTTTAATTGTTAAAAATACATTTTATATACCTAATGTCATGAGACATGTTACATGTGACATATTGACAAAATAATGTGTAAAATGGATTCTCCATTTTACACCTAAATGTGCCGAAATAAGGAGGGTTATTAGGCTCAATTTTTGTGTTAATTATTTTTTAATGGAAAACGCAATTATGACCTAGTCTATTAGCCATGCAAGCCTAGTCCTTTCTTGGGAAGAATAGAGGCTCATGCATTGGTCTTTTACTCCCTCCCATACCCGGTTTTTCCACCCTCCATGCAAAGGGTTTTTGTCTTATTTTTGCACATAGACTACTCTTGTGAAAAACATAATTCATTCATTCATTCAACCATCTAAAATAAGAGTTTTAGAGAGATAAAGAAACTTCTTCCTTCTCCTTCTCTTAGCCGAAATTAAGAGAACCAAATAAATATTTTTGGGTCATTTTTATTTAAATTAATATTGTTCTAGTAATAATAATATTAATTAATTTTATTAAGTTGTTACCTTGGGTATTATTCCTTGGGAGGGATTCTATACTTGAATCCTTGTTCATCCATCTTAGGAAGCTCAAGAACAAGTGAGTAGGAGAACTCACTTGTGCCCAATAATCCAAAATATCCATTGTAAGAATGATGATTTCTTCTTTATTCTTATCATTGTTTGCATGCATAAGATCAATATTTAATTTTATGACTAAATTAAATCATTACATATATGAATAAGTTAAGTAATGAGATATAGATTTCTAACAAAAATATCCCCAAACCGAACCTTTACTCGTCCCGAGTAAAGAGGTGACAAAAACTATGACCCTTATTCAAACTAACCTACTAATATAACCGATGTGAGACAATTCGCGGGTCTCACTCCGCCCCTTCAACTCACAACAAGACAACCATGAGGTGGGATGCCTTCTTGCAAGGCAAGGTGGGTCTTGCCAAAATGGCGACACATCCAAGCATTAAAGCACAAGAAATCAAGTAATGGATGCATCTACAAAAGAATAGCCACTTTCCTCATCTAAGTGGCGGTAAATATCTAAAGGGGAAGCAGTTCAAGGGTACACACTCCTTCATAGATGCAATTTGTTCAAACTACTAAGCCTAGAAGGATACCAATAAATCACCTCCAAGTTGTGTCAAGCTAGGGTACCTTTGTCCTCAATCGCTAAATGCTTTCGTCAAGAGTAGATTCCTTATGGTGTTAGAAACACTGGAGGATCGCGGAATTCTCCCTCTTGCCTAGACAAGAAGAAGGGTCGTCCCCTCTCTACCATGCACAAAAATGGATACAATGGAAAAAGGGATCGATAGTATTTAAGTTTCATTTTGGGAGTTTGCTTTTGTTGTTGTTTTTCCCCCCAATTTCTTGTGGCATATAACATTTGAGAACACTTTCTTTTTGCCATTTCTTTTGATTTTTGGCATTTCAATATTTGACAACTTTCACCTTTTTGCATTTCTTTTGAACATTTTCAAAATCACCCCATTTGTAGTGAGGGTGCTTATATTTGAAGCTTTTGGAGTCTATTTTTGCTCCTCTTTTATTTTGATGCAATTTGCAAACTTTTTCTTTTCTTTTCTTTTCATTTCTTGAACTCAAATTTGAATAATTTTTGTGCCCATTCCCTTTTTGATGACACAAGATGGTAGAACATGGATGATGGATGGTTGCATGGTTTCAAGGGTCACCTTGGAATAAACGGTAGCCAAGGAGTTATCACACCACAAGGTACTCTTGACTAGGCCTTAAACCATGGGTCAAAGGATACTAATATGACACATCTTAGGGTGTTTTACAAGTATTCTAATAAGCAAAGTCTTAAGAAGAAAAAGCATCTACAAGGGCCTATGTACACTTGTCATGCTTCCCAAATAGACGGTTTCATAAAAATTTTCTAACATGCAAACTACATGCCATGATGCAACTAACATTTATACATCCTAATGCATATGTTTCTACCAACTAGTATGTCATATAAACTAAATGCAAGTCCTAAATTCACATTGTTTATACCGCATCAATCAAAATAAAGCCACATAGTCATTAACATAAAGAGGGAAAAGGAGATTGGAAAGATCATACCATGCGGTCTTTAATATCCTCATGTCTCGGATGTGGCGTAGTCAATCAATGTGAAAAAGAATGAACAAACACAATATATACAAAACAATATATACAAGACTACACTACAAAGAAAATGAACATGTTTTTGGTTTTTTCAATTTTTCAAAATTTTTATGGGGTTTTTTTTTTATGAAATTAAAAGACATATTTTTGTGATTTTTCGAAATTTTTCAATTTTTATGCATTTTTGGAATATAAATTCCCATCCCCCACTTTATTTTGGACATTGTCCTCAATGTACATGTAGGAGTAGGAATGAAAAAGAAATACATGTTTTTGGATTTTTAAAGTTTTATGGAAATTAAAGTACAAATGCAATGATATGGCATGAATGTATGCTCTAACTAAATGCAATTTTATATGACATATATAACAAATGAATGCAATCTAAACTATATTATATGATGCATGATTTCCAGTAAACTATGGTCACCTATGATCAAACCTCCCCAAAACGATTTAAATACTATTTCTAGTGTAGAAATGAATAGGATTGGTCATTAGTGACTATGCATGAATGCAACTAATTATATGCAACTAACTATATGAATCATGTGAGATATAATACAATGCAACTATACTATATGAACTAACTAATGCAAATGCAATATAATACAAATGCAAGCTAAATGTATATGTATATAACTAAATGCAAGTGTAAATGTAATGCAAAGTGAAAGTAAAGGGTATTTTACAAATGGTGGTTTGAGGGAGGACTACACCAAACTCATTCCTTGTTGCCATGGTTATTGATGTTGTCCATGTTGCTCAATGCTCTCAATAACCGGTCAAATGCTTGGGCACAATCCTCAAATAAGCATGAATACGGTTTGTTCCAATTCAAAATAAAGCTTGGCCAAGGAAGCTTGTCATTCACTCTCTCTTTCACCTTGTCCTTGGCATTTGAGTCTTTGCAATGCTTCAAACCGATAAGCCCATAATTCTTGTCAATATAAGGTATGAAGTATGGTTTATATTCGTCCGGAGACTTCAACTCACCACCTTCTCCTCCAAGTTCGGTGATGATGATAGCACTTTGACTTGTCAATCCTTCCAAAGTAAAAGGAGAATTCTCATAATATTGATGATCGGATACCTTAGGACTTGAAATTGTGGGTGCCAAATCTCCACAAGCTCGTTCATTTGCAAGTTTGTTCTTGAGCTTTTCCACCAAGTACCCTTTATATGATGTTTTGACCTTTTGGAGAAGGTCCACCATATCATCTCCAACAATCATAGGTTCCATGGTGGGTGCGAAAAGGCCTTCATGGTCAATAGGAAAGAGACATTCATCTTCCCCATGGAAGCATACCTCAAACTTCTCAAGGATGGGCTCCTCAAGTGAGGCAATATCATATCCCACATAAGCTCCTTCCTTAGGCTTATCATCATCGCTATCTTCATACGAATCATAGATAGGGGCTTCACTCCTCTTCATTAATTCTTCCTCCACCATCTCAATATTCACATCAAAGGTCACACCCTCATACTCACAAAGGTTAAGAGTATTTGACTTACTCAACCTCATGTCTTCTTCATCAAATAACACACTTTCATACTCACAAGAGCTCAAGGAAATTGGCTCTTCCCACTTCTCATTTTCCATATCAAAGGTTACTACTTCAAATTCACATTCATGATCAATGTCCAAGGATTGGAGGGGGTGGTTTCTTGGGATTCTCTCAATTGGGCAATTTGAATTTCCAACTCCTCACCTTGAGCAACAATGCCTTGAAGAACATTGTCCCTCTTTTAGCTCTCCTCTAGCATTTGTTTGAAGAAGTTTTGTTGATCTCCAATCATTTGGAGAATCACATTTTGAATGGGTTCATCTTCTTGTTGTGGGTAGGTGTGAAAGTGGTTGTATTGTGGCAATTGAAATTCATTATGAAGTGGGTATTGGGTGGGTGGTTGTTGTGGATATTGGGTGTGGTGATTTTGGTGGGAAAATTTGGGGTAGTAGTTAGGATTTTCATTGTATGAGTAGTAAGGTAGGTTTGTGTTGACTTGCTCCTCAAACTCCCCATACCCATAGTCATACTCAAAAGATCCACCACATACTCCATAACAAATGTCTTGAGCCATCATTGCTAAGACAAGGAAATAACTACAAACAAGGAAACTACAAGAAAATTGTAAGAACGATCCTTGAGGAACAAGTTCCTCAAGGTGAAAGCACAATTAAAATAGACAAACAAGTAAGAACTTAATCACATAACACCATCCCCGACAACTGCGACATTTTGATGGACAAAGAGTTGGTCGTCACACATCGAATCAAACACATTTATATTACTCAACAAACAACTAGTTAGCGATAAGTCGAGGTCGATCCATGGGACGGTGTGCTTTGGGTTCTAAGTCTATCTATCTCAATTTATGATAGTGTCACAATTTGTTTGGGTTTGTAGTTGTGTCTAAACTAATGCAAGCGATAAAGTAAAACAAGCAATAAAAGGAAGGATGTAAACAAATGATTAAAAGTGCTAGGATATCATGGGATCATAGGGGATTCATGGGAGTTGATCATACAATTATGTTCACAAATTTGCAAGCAATTAATGTTGTAAAGGAACCGAGTTGGTTTATGTCTTACGGTTCATAGGAAGAGTTGGGTCCCGGAGCCGAATCGATTAGATTGTACAACACCTACAAGTCGACTTAATTTCCTCCTATTCAACTTCTATGCATGGTCTAACAAGACTCGAGTTGGTTTATATCTTACAAGTCTTGTTGAGTAGATAAGAGATGGATAAAAATGAAAGGATTCATAGGCTTAGTGATCGGGTCCGTTTCGTGTTCACAAATAGATGTGGTCGTTGGGTCACGGTCGAATCAAAACACAATTTATAACTTCACAAAACAACTCTACAATTAGTAAAGAGGCAATTAAAGGTCGGATCCCAAGGGACGGGAATTGAGATGGGATTTCTATTGAAACTAGCGGTGTCTTAGGGGTGTCACAATTTAAGTTGATGTAGAAGGTCACAAACTAAAATAGCAATGAAAATAAACTAACAAGATGAATTAAAAGGGGTGTAAACAATTGATAAAAAGCACTAGGGTATCATGGGGTCATAGGGGAATCATGGGATATGATCATACAAACATGTTCTCAAATTATAAGCAAGCAATTATTGTTGTGATGGATTGAGTTGGGTTATATCTTACAATCCTAGGAAAGTTTGGGTCCCGGAGCCGAATCGATTAGATTGTACAAGACCTACAAGTCGACTTAGTCTTCCCTACTCAACAACATGCATGGTCTAATGAGACTCGAGTTGGTTTATGTCTTACAAGTTTCATTGAAAGGATAGGTGATGGGTAAAAAATGCAAGGATTCATAGGCTCGCATTTCATCAAACATAACATGTGCATGAGTCGAGATTCACAACAAGCAAGCAAATAAACTATGAAATCATATTAATTTAAGCATGAATCATCCCCCATGTTGGTTTCCCCTAATTACCCATTAACCCTAGCTAAGGAACTACTCACTCATCATCATATTGAACATGCTAGAAAGGTTGTCAATCATACTAACAAAGTGAAACATGATGAACAAATGAAAGTAATTAGCAATAATTAAAAAGGGATTAAGAGATTATACCTACTAATGATTCCAATAACAAAGCAAATAATAGAAGTACTTGATGTTTGATTGAGAGGTTGTCAATCTCCCAATAATAACCCAAATAATCTTCAATTACCCAAAATAAAGGATGAACAAGAGAGAGATTAAAGAACTAGAACTTGGATTAAAACTTGATTAATACTTGATTACAATATTAAAGAGAGATTTGATTGATATTAACTACACTAATTATTGATAAGAAGAACATGCTCCTCTAATTAGACTAATGGGGTATTTATAGTGAAAATTAGGGAGGATGCATTAGGGTTAACTAAGGGCTAAACTAGTAATTACACTTTTTAGATTGAGCAAGGAGGAGCCGGTATTTTCCGAAGGAAGGGCTTCTTTCTTCGTAGCTTGGAGAAGACGAAATTGGCTGTGAAGGACTCCGTGCGGATTAGGGTCGGGACGGGCGGATTCTGGCGGTGGAAGACGAGCAGATTCGAGGGAATCCGGGCGGATTCTTGTGGTATAATCCGAGCGTCTTTGGAGGAAACCGCTCGGATTGTGCTGTGAGGAGACGGGCGGATTGGAGACAATCCGCTCGGATTGTAGTTCAGCACAATTCCTTCTTCTTTTCTTCCCTTTTCTTCATAAATTCCTTGGGGATTTCCTTGGGGACTCAAGGATCCTTTCTCAACATTGCTCATCTACTATCATATGTACAAAGGCCTTCTAATCTTGTCTCTCCTTGATGCTTGGTCATTGGATTCGATCAATTTCGCCTCGTTTTGCCACGAAAATGCAAGATTCTTACTCCTTTCCTACCAAGGGATCAAAATCTCAAAGAATATGCAAAACAAAGAACTAAAGATAGTAAATGACCCAAATATGCACTAAAAAGCATGGGAACGAGGCTAATTCGGGGACTAAATGTGCGCTAATTATGGTCACATCAAATATCCCCAAACCGAACCTTTGCTCGTCCCGAGTAAAGATGTGACAAAGACTAGGACCATTACTACACTATCCTAATAATATAGCCGATATGAGACAATTAGAGGGTCTCACTCTGCCCCTTCAACTCACAACAAGACAACCATGAGGTAGGATGCCTTCTTGGAAGGCAAGGTGGGTCTTGCCAAAATGGCGACACATTCAAACAATAAGCACATAAAATCACATAATGGATGCATCTACAAAAGGAATAGCCACTTCCTCATCAAGTGGCGGAGGCACTAAAGAGGAACAAATTTAAGAGCATGTAATCCTTCACAAATACTAGTTCAACAAATTACTAAGGCTAAGAGGATGGCACTAAATCACCTCCAAATGGTGTTAAACTAGACTACTTTTGTCCTCAATTTCCAAATGCTTTCGTCAAGAGCGATCGGATGGTGGTGGAATGATGATCCCTATGATGCTAGTAGCATATGACATGACAAGTCTCGAATTCTCTACAAAAGTAAAGGTCATGGATCGTCCCAAGCTCGACCAAGGGGCTTGACAAAAAGGCTTTTTTGGGAATGAAATGCTCAATTTTTTATGCACAACGGGTGGATATGACTATTATTCAAAATTGGCCTCATTTCAACTTTCACATTTCAAAAATTTAAGATGGGGTTTGTCCCTTCCGGGCTAGTGTCCTTTGCTTTCGCCAATCGCTTATTAGGCAACCGGTTAACCTCTAGACAATAGCTTTTCGGGGTGATAGTCACTCTGTCTCTGGGTGGTCGAATTCACAACCATGTGGGGGCCTAATTCAATGGATCCCGCACCAAAGCACATCGAAGTGGTACGCCTCCATCAAAACAACTTAAAATTTCTCAACATTCAACAATTTATAACATTTGAGGTTTCCTTGGCATTAAATTACTTCCACATGACAAAATTCTTTGAAATGAGCACTTCAAGCTTATTGATAGAAAATATTTTTGGGTTGCCTTACCACAAGGTCAATCAAGGTCACCTAGACAAGTTAACCAAGTCTATATCGCATCACGAGGTTGGATAGGTGATTCACATGCAAACCCTTGACTAGGCCTTGGGTCATGGGTCAAAAGACACTAGTATGACACTATCTAGGGTGTCTTACTACCATTATAGTAGGCAAAGTCTTAAGCTGAACAAGTATTTGTAATGGCTTAGTTGCTCTTGTCAAAGTTCCAAATTAGGCATTTTTCAAAACTTTTCAAATATGCAACTACATGCCATGATACAACTAATATAAACATCCTAATGCAAATGATTCTATCAAATAATATGACATGTAAACTAAATGCAAGTCCTAAGTTCACATTGTTATACCGCATCAATCAAAATAAAGCCACATAGTCATTAACATAAAGAGGAAAAAAGGAGATTGAAAAGATCATACCATGCGGTCTTAATTATCCTCATGTCTCGGATGTGGCGTAGTCGATCAATGTGAACAAGGATAGAACAAACATAATATATACAAGACAATTTATACACAAGAGGAAATAAACATGTTTTTGGGTTTTCAATTTTTCAAGTTTTTATGATTTTCGAAATTTTTCAATTTTTTTGGATTTTTGAATAAGAGTTAAATGTTAGAATTCCCATCCCCACACTAATATGGGCATTGTCCTTAATGGCCAAAATGATGGAAATTATGCAAAGATGATGCATGATTTCTATACTAAATGCAATCTACACTAAGCTATACTACATGATGCATGGTTTTTGTTATGACGGAGAGGATAATTTAGATTACCTCCCGTTGTGTATGCATTAACTTCTCCAAACCGAGTGAGACACTATTGCTAATGTCCAAGGATGGGTATAGTTCATGCACACACTATGCAATGCATGAAATTAGTTTGTCATTTTGGATTTTAAAAATGGGAACAATAAAATGAGAACACCTCAATGGAACCGAGGTGTGAGTCCTCTATGGTGTTAGGACTATTCCAACAATGATCAAGAAGAATAATAAAAAACAGAAAGAGATATAGACAAACCATGAAAGGGTAGGAGTCTCCAAGGCTTGCTAGTCTTCCATCATATCATCTCCATCATCACTTTCCTCATTAGAAGTGGTCTCATTGCCACTTCCCTCTTCAATTGCTTTATCACTTTCTTCCTTATCTTGCTCATTATCTTCTTTACCATCCTCTCCTCCTTCTTCACTTGCTTCTTCACCAATGTTATCATCAACTTCTTCATTACCAACTGTTGGGAAATGTGTCCTCAACAATAGTGCGATCACATGATTTAAATATCATTATTAAATCTCATTTTAAGAATACAATTGGGAAGTAATATTGTTCTTTATCAACTGGTCAACATATATCGGTAATGATTAGCTGACTAGAGTTTGACATTACTGTCGTGTGACGGTGGTGATCAGTTGACCCCCTAGGTCATACCTAAAGGGCAATACTCTTAATTGATTATTTAATTAATCGTATAATGTTGCGAGTTAATTAAATTACTTGAAAATTGACGGACGATTTTGGAAGTATAATTTACGTATCAAATTGAAATGTGATTAAATGAGATACGGTCTGAGTAATCAAATTGTATAATTACTCGGATGAAATAAAATTGTTTAAAGAAACAATCGAAACTGAATGAATTATTATAAATACAATCTGTTGTGATTTATAAATTGGTAAAATATTTTGGCACAAGTAATTATGAAATTACTAAAGTCGATTTTGTATGTGACGTATTTTTATTAATACGTTGATTTTTAATATGTTAAAAATACATAACAATTTTATGTTACATATGACATGTGACATATGGACAATTGACAAAAATAATATGGACTCCATATTAAGTATAATGGCCGAAATTATGGAGGGTGATTAGGCTTAAATTATGTTTATATTTTAATAAGAAACATAATGATGAAAAAGCTAATCTAGCCATGCAAGTCTACTCACCTTGTGAAGACCACTATGGGCATGCATTGGCTCCCCAAAAGGGCTCCTCTCCACCGGTTTTTGAAGAGGAAATTAGAGAGTTTTTCTCTCTAATTATTCATTCATTCATACACATTATTTTTGCTAGTGTTAGAAAGATAATATCCTCTCAACTTTTGAGTGTAAAATTAGAGAGATAAAATACTCCAAAATACCTTCTCCTACCCGGTTTTAGGAGTTAAAATACCAACTATTTTGGTTCAATTTTCACAAGATTAATATTATACTAGATTCCATAATATTAATTAGATTAAGTGAAAGCCTTGGGTATAAAGCTTAGGGAGAGATCTTATTCTTAGATCTTGTTCATCCATTGGAATAGCTCAAGAACAAGAAGAGAAAGGTGATCTCTCTTGTGCCCAATATAGCCGAAATATTGAATGTAAGGACATTATTTCTCTTCTATTTTATTAATGTTTGCATGCATAAAATCCGTTTTAATTTTATGACAAATTAATTAGACATATAAGAGTATGTTATATATGTATATGAATCTACATTTCCTTCAATCGGTATCAAGAGCCACGGTTGTTTGCATGCAAATTGGTTAAAAGTTTTTCCGAGTTATATGAATAACAAAATAAAACTTGTAAAATTTGTGTTATTATGATATATCACGAAATAATTACATGCATGTTAATATTTCTGGTCCTAAAGTGTTTTAGGATATTTTGGTTAATTTTTCGGATTTTTATTGTTCATATTTAATAAAAATGACATTTAAATGTGATTTTATGAATAAAAATGTCATTTTTGGTCGAAAATTAGCTATACTTCGAATTTTAAGTTGATCTTTGGATATGTTATCACATATATTATTTTGAGATAACCTGTAAATTTTCATAATTTTTGCACTTGTTATGCTCGAAAAATGAATTTTTCATGATTAAATTCGGATTTAAGAGAAAAATAGGTTAATATGAGTTAAATTTCGAATCTGGTCATAGAAAATTTATATGTTGTCACATGCAATTTTACAAGATGTGTGTAAAATAATTGGCTATAAAGAAGTCTTTTAGCATGATTTATGAATTTTTGAAGAAAAATGACATAAATAGTGACTTTATTAGTGAAAATTAATAAAATATAATCTATGACTTAGGAAAAACGTCTAATGTTGCATTTTATTATATTTTTCCAGATCTAAAATGAAAAGTTAATGAAAATAATTTTTCCATGTTTTTATGATTATTTTATTAAATATCGATAAACCGCAACATTGTTTTTCCGGAAAAATTTCGAAATTTTTAACCTAAGATTTTGAACATTATGAGTGTCATGGAATTTTTCCAGAATGTTCATGAATTTAAATTTCAAATTTTGAATTTATTTGAAATTTTGGGATTTATTTGAAGTTTAATAGCTTATTTTTGTAATTTTTGGTCCTTTTATGAACAATTTTGTAAATAAAAGTTAATTATGGTCAAATTACTAGTGGAGACTATATTTTGAGTCCTAAGAGGTTAGGGTAATTAACTTATGCATAAATATGAGTTTGTGCATTTTTAGTGATTATAAAATGTTGAAATCACGCAAATCCGTAAAAACCGAGTAATATACGATATTGGCTAATTAAAAGGCGATTTAGCATAAAATTGAGCATGTTCATACATAATATAATGCTGCTTTTTCTTATGATTGTCATAATTTTAATTTATGTAATTTTGAATTATGTAATTTTACTTAGTATGGCCTTAGATTTTAATTGGTATTTCCCGAAATGTATGGGAATACCGATTCGGTTGTAATTTTTATTGTGATCTCGTATCACCGTTTTGTAATATTTAATAGATTTATTTTATTTTAGTTACAAATGTATAATAGGAAATTATGTAATTTATTATGTAATTTTATTCATTCCGGAGTTCCCAAAGACGGATTTCTTCAAGAATGGCGATACATAAAGACGGTGTTACCTCGAGATGCGTGCCACAACCGAAGTTTAAGGGACCAATGGAGTTGGTTTCCGAATATGTAATAGATTAATAGTTTTTCTATTTTAGGAAAGGCCATACTAGGATTTATTTATCTTATGCTTGCATTTTATTTTATGTCACATGCATCGCTAAATCGCCATAACTAAACATGCATTGTCTTTTATCGAGTTTATCGACCGTGTCAATTCGAATTATCGTAGTTCACCGCTTTAGTTCACTTAAAACGTGATAGATAATAAATTGACATGACCTCTCGCTAAAACAATCAATTGAGACTAGCCTTACCAAATAGTAGAAACCATGAAAACCTATTTCGCGAGGGAGTGCACTCGGCTACCCCGGGGTACAAACCTTGTTACGTAGGGGAAGTGGGTGATAAATGTCTAATCCACCGAATTCATGTTGATGAGGGTTTCATCGGCTACCCCGTGCCTAAGTTAATGTGGGTTTGGATAATGGACACATTTATTCGAAATTTGGATTGAACTCAACAAAAGTAATTGATAAGGGTTTCATCGGCTACCCCGTGCCCTTGTTGATGTGTTTTGGGCTATAGATAAATATTAGAGTAATTTTATCGACCGAGAGTTCTAAAAGTAGAATCGATTAAAGAGTTAATCCACCGAGTTATATTGATAAGGGTTTCATCGGCTACCCCGTGCCCAAGTCAATATGAATTTGGATCTTGGAATCATTTATCATAGTTGGGTAGAGGTCACTATGTAAATGCTATACTTGTTTACAAGTATTAATATAACGATGAATGTTTTGTTTTCCACTATTCCGTTATCATATTGTTCTATTTCTTTACCACAATTCATATACGATATCATTTCGATTTTGATACAAATCTCCATTAAAACAACGTAACTAAAGACAAATTTGATATTGCTTCTAAAAACCTCAAATGAACCATTGCTAAGGATCTCCTGTAAAGAGTATAGATTAAAGTTATTCATTATCAAACAGGTTTTTGATTCTTGACTAACACATCTACTTGCAATGGATTGTTTTTCCATGTACTTAAATGCATTAAGTACATCGAAGCGATAAAATTGTTTTGGTAATTAGTTTTGTCAAGAATTCGTAATTGACCAAAATATCGCAACCACTTCAATGAAAGTTTTAAGACTAAAACGAACAAATGAAGAAGTGATCTTCGTGAATTCAATTTTGCTTCTCAAAGCAAAGGCTCATTGAAATAAGTGGGAGCATTCTCTTAAACTGTTAAGATGAGGACGAGGTTCAAGAAGTAAAAGGAATTGATACAAGGTAATGTTAAAGGTAAAGTTGTTGAGAATGACGATGCTAAACCTATCAATCCCGACCGATATGGTTTCCATTGTCTTAAATGTTGGACACGAGAAAGGAAACTACCCCAAATTATTGAAGAATCAACAAGTTAGTTGTGGGACATCTAATGGGACCTTCTTCTTTAAATGTTTATTTGATTAAACATAAATTTTGCTAGTACCACTTCGTCAATATTAGAAACCAGTGGAGGTTTTCATCATTGTACTTGATACATAGGATGATCAGAATATGACGACTAGCAACAATAATGTCGAGAGATAGAGTAATTGTGTACTCAATCTAGTTTTGGATTTAAAGTTGTACTTAATTATGACTATTAAGTGCATAAACTCTAAATAAGAATATAAACTTGTTAAGATACAAAAGAGGTTTTCACTTTTGTGACCCTATACACCACGATTTGATGTATGGCTGGCCCATTATCAAGGTGATTATATTCTAAACCAAACTAGAATGACATATCATGAAGATGATGTAAGATTCAAATTGGTAACCCAAGATTAAACCTTAAAAGATGGAATAATGAACGCAAAGAGTTATCGAGTACTCTTGAAACCATTAGATTGTTAATGGTATATGCGTATCTTGTATTCAAAGCAAGATATCTCGTGCCTTTTGGTTGTAAAAGGAGATCGAGATTGTAAATCATTTATCCAAAATAGGTTGATCATTTTCTTTTACCAACGATTTAAGTTGACACTAGTGTGTTCACTTAATAAGGTAAATAGAGAAATCTTTGAAGAAGTTCAAGAGTTCAAGGAATCACGATTTAGTCGTGATGGGATTATCAAAGTGAAGACTTTGATATAAGCCAAAGGAAATGTGATATTGTATCACAAATTAATCTCTCTTAACACACATTATGGAATAATGTGTGATTGGATATGAATTCAAACGCTATTCGATATGGTTTGGACTTCAATCAAGTTACTTTGAGTTACTTGATCGTTTTGGGGATTTTATCATTTTTGTCTAAATTATTTTTCCACTAAATTATCACGAGTACGACGGGTTTGTGGCTCGTGAAGCTGTCTTTCTAAAATACAAGTTTATTTTTGAAGACAGAGTGGGAGAAATTATTCAAGAGAGCCACAAAGAATGTTATGTCGCAAGAAACTGGTCTTTCTTGGCTACATGAGACGTTTTGTAGCCAAGATATTGTTTCTTCAAAACCTAGGAGGTTAAAATTCGTCACTTGTTAAAAATGATGAATTCATGTTACTTTTAAGAAAGTAAAGAGCTTATAACTTACAAAGAAATTGTTTGATTCAAGATTGATTACTTCTGGAAAGTAATGAACATATGACTTACATCAGAGTGTTTAAGTCACAACTCGATACAAGGCTTAGAGCCATGAAAATCCGAAATTTCAAGGCTTGATTAGTGACAAAGGGTTTTGCGCTAATAAAGAAATATTTCAAAGCAAGATTGGTTGCAAAGGGTTTTGCACTAATTGAAATGCTTAAGTCTATTTGGATCTTCTGAGGGATTGTGTTTCATTATGAGGTTATGAAATACATAGCAAGTGAATCTAAAACCCACTTCTTCAATTAGAAGGAATGTATTCAATACATGTCTTGAGTTTAGTAGATTCTTGCAATCCTAAGATAATGTGAAACTTAAGAGAGGGTCTTAAGTAGGACATCAATGAGTTGGAATCAACATTTTGGATCATGTGATAAAACATTTCTCGATAAGTCAAGAAGTTGTGTTTATACATGGAGTTTAGTGGGAGTTACGAAATTTTTAATTAGTCCGATATGTGGATGACATATTGATCATTGAGAATGATTTAAGACTTTTGGAGTATTATAATACATCTTGAATATCCGGATTTATGAAGATAAATCCACATGATATTAGCGTCAGTAAGAAGTCTTATGTTGATAAGATTCATGACTAGTTCAATTAAATTGAACATATTTGATTGATTCCATTTGCTTCCGCTGCCGGATCAATTAAATGAGTAATGATGTATAACACTTCATATGCTTTGAGTATGATGAATTGTTTTCAAAATCGAATTTAAGTAATCTTTACCTAGTATATAAAGATTACCCTTAAGTGCTTGCAGAAGCATTAAGGAAGTAAAGCAAAGTGTTTATGATGCAATTTTGTGTAAGTGTGTTACACAAGTGACAATTGACAATTGAGGTTGCGCATGGTTTCCGACAAAACCATAATCAAAACACATAAGGATGGTTGAGATACCATTGTGGTTATGATAATTAAGAAGTAGATTTTCTAGAATCGTTCTAGGCAATAAAGAACAATGAGAGATATTTATAACGGAAATTGAGTACACTTGCAATCATGGGATGTGCAAGAAGGAAGAGTCCCTTTTGTGAAAACAAAGGGAGCTATTCTTAGGCTAGAGGGCCTATGTCTTGATTGGATCTCGACACGTACTCAGGAAGTTTTGTAATGCAAATGTATACATTACAAAGGAAAACAAGTATGTAGTAAGGTTGAGTAAGGTACAAAAGGTTGATAAAACCTACTAACCAAAGCCTTCTCAAAGGCTAAACATGATGAGTCATGTCATTTCAATTGAATTGAAATGAACAACTACGTACAAGATCAAATTAGATTATAGAACATGAAATAGTAATCGAGCATTGACTATTCATGTGTGATAATCGCATTTGTCGTTCGAGTTTTATTTTAAAACTCTTTTATTATACTTTGTTACATCCAAACGGGTTGTAAAGACAATTGAACCCCGTTAAAGTGAACACGGATTAACATTGTATTTGCCCATAGTTACTTGCATGAGGTGACGTCTCGAAGTGACTAGAGTGTGATGCGATTGATGGCACGTTCAAATGCCATAGAGTCATGTGAGATGACTAGTCGATCACATAGGCGGTATTTATTAGGAACGTTTTGTCGGGCCTAATGACCGCTTATAGAGTTACGCAAATTTATATAGCCTGGTCGTGGCGAGAGTTGCTATAGTATTCAAATGAGTCGATTCTTTTGACTAAAGACTATTCACCTAAGATGGCTCGGTTTCGATTAACTTTGATTTGTGTTACTACGACCTTCGTAAATGGGGTCAAATGGGCATATTTTGGGTTATGATGGCTGTGGCTAGTCGAAGGGAATGAGTGCGATAGGAATTGTCCATCCCCTTGTCAGGGTTAAAACAATATCTCAGGGCCACTCGAGGAGTAATGAACTGTAAATGCGTGGCCACGCTCGGAAGGTATCCAGAGTGGATAAATCCGGTCAATCAGTTATTCTCCAGATCGAGGAAACCACTCTCGATATGATCACTTGCAAGTACGACCTGAAAGACACCTTGCATTGAGTGGGAGATAGTAATAGGACAAGAGAATTGGTGACGCACACTTGTCGAGGACAAGTGGGAGATTGTTGGGAAATGTGTCCTCAACAATAGTGCGATCACATGATTTAAATATCATTATTAAATCTCATTTTAAGAATACAATTGGGAAGTAATATTGTTACTGTCAACTGGTCAACATATATCGGTAATGATTGGCTGACTAGAGTTTGACATTACTGTCGTGTGACGGTGGTGATCAGTTGACCCCCTAGGTCATACCTAAAGGGCAATACTCTTAATTGATTATTTAATTAATCGTATAATGTTGCGAGTTAATTAAATTACTTGAAAATTGACGGACGATTTTGGAAGTATAATTTACGTATCAAATTGAAATGTGATTAAATGAGATACGGTCTGAGTAATCAAATTGTATAATTACTCGGATGAAATAAAATTGTTTAAAGAAACAATCGAAACTGAATGAATTATTATAAATACAATCTGTTGTGATTTATAAATTGGTAAAATATTTTGGCACAAGTAATTATGAAATTACTAAAGTCGATTTTGTATGTGACGTATTTTTATTAATACGTTGATTTTTAATATGTTAAAAATACATAACAATTTTATGTTACATATGACATGTGACATATGGACAATTGACAAAAATAATATGGACTCCATATTAAGTATAATGGCCGAAATTATGGAGGGTGATTAGGCTTAAATTATGTTTATATTTTAATAAGAAACATAATGATGAAAAAGCTAATCTAGCCATGCAAGTCTACTCACCTTGTGAAGACCACTATGGGCATGCATTGGCTCCCCAAAAGGGCTCCTCTCCACCGGTTTTTGAAGAGGAAATTAGAGAGTTTTTCTCTCTAATTATTCATTCATTCATACACATTATTTTTGCTAGTGTTAGAAAGATAATATCCTCTCAACTTTTGAGTGTAAAATTAGAGAGATAAAATACTCCAAAATACCTTCTCCTACCCGGTTTTAGGAGTTAAAATACCAACTATTTTGGTTCAATTTTCACAAGATTAATATTATACTAGATTCCATAATATTAATTAGATTAAGTGAAAGCCTTGGGTATAAAGCTTAGGGAGAGATCTTATTCTTAGATCTTGTTCATCCATTGGAATAGCTCAAGAACAAGAAGAGAAAGGTGATCTCTCTTGTGCCCAATATAGCCGAAATATTGAATGTAAGGACATTATTTCTCTTCTATTTTATTAATGTTTGCATGCATAAAATCCGTTTTAATTTTATGACAAATTAATTAGACATATAAGAGTATGTTATATATGTATATGAATCTACATTTCCTTCACCAACAACCTCATTGCCACCCGAAACGACCCTAGATGCACCCGGAAATAGGACTTCTCTATCCGCCCAACTAGGCAAAGGACATGATGGATCAAGTAGTCCTTGCCTAGCTAAGTGTAGGAGGGGTGGATATTGAGCCAAGTAAACATTTTTCCGATCGTCAAAGGCTTGCTTGTGCATTGCTTGCATGAGAAGAGTCACATAGTCATTTCTTGCTTCAATCCCCTCGGGCTTGAACTCTTCATACTCAAAAGGGTAAGGTGGTATGACAATGGAAGAGGAGGGCATTTCAAGTTCACCCTTTTGTTGTTGAATAATATACTCGGCCTCTTTAGAAAGGGGAAGTAGATAATTGGTCCGGTGGACACTTAGACGACAAATCATTGAAGGCAAAGTGAACGATCTAGCTTCACTAGTGAGCCATCCATACTTAGTATCAAGAGGGTTATGGGCAACCCACTTGTACTTGTTTATCATAGTATGCAAATCAACAAGATGACCACCCTCCTTTGCTTTGTACTTGTTATCCTTGTTGAAGTTAGGATCAAAGTACTTAGCTAGGATAGTGACTAGGCCGCCATTGACAATAACGGTAGTGCCTTTCTTCCCACAATCAATGTTGAGCCATCTATCTACCAAGAGCCTCAAAGAATTGTAAGGCTTGGTGTGTACTCTTCCAATATTCAAAGCCGATTCAAGAAGAATAAAATCAAGTTTGGTGAAATGGTTGGTATCTTTCCTTGCAATAATGGTGTTTCCTATGACCTTGTGCCATACTCTTATGCCCGGATGGTGGACTAAAAGAGCACGACTCGCATGAAAGTCCTCAAATTTCCTTCCGGAAATTGCCTCCCAAAGAGGGTCGGGGTCATACTTTCCATAACTCTTAAAATATCTCGGTTCATCACTAAGACCCAAGATTCCACCCAATTCCCCAAAGGAAATGCATCTACTAACATTAGCTAGACGAAACTCGAGATTCTCCCTTCTCTCAACTTTGGTGACTTTCAAAGAACTCAAAAATTCCAAGGTAAGGGAGGGGTATGTC
Organism: Silene latifolia; assembly: GCF_048544455.1. Taxonomy (NCBI): domain Eukaryota; kingdom Viridiplantae; phylum Streptophyta; class Magnoliopsida; order Caryophyllales; family Caryophyllaceae; genus Silene; species Silene latifolia. Next base: position 94,368,422 of record NC_133533.1, read on the forward strand.
AATTCCTTTGTTTCAAACAATTTCTTCAACCCCAAGGCTATGAAAAAGGCTCTAGTTTGCTCAAGGACACCTAACTTTCCCAAGGTGTCTTCACAAATAAATTTGGTGTATTGAAGTGATTTCCTAGCAAACTTGGCAAAAGTATCTCTATGGGTTTTGGAAATAAAAGTTACCTCCGGATAATGCAAAAGTTGGTCGATTTCCGGAGTAGAAGATGTTGTTGCTCCCATAGAAGGTTGTTGTTGTTGTTGCACTTCCAAGTTTGGTGTTGCTACCACCATAGCCAATGCTTTCTTTGCTTGAAGAGCCTTTTGCCTTTGTGAAAGTGTCTTTGCCTTTGTTGCCTTTGTTGCTCCCTTAGTCCTTGCCATTGATGAATTAACCAAGAAAAGAATGAAAAATCTTCAATTTGTAGTGTACCCAAATTGATTTAAAGGTGAAAGGCTTTGCCTTTATGAATTCAAAAATCGACTCAAAGGTTGAAGATTTTGTGCTTGGTTATGATTTTTAATGAAGGAGGAGTGATTAATTTGTTGTTGAAAGGATGATTTGATTTGATTTTGGTGAATGTAGTTGAGGGATTTTGTTTTTGTGATGGAGAGGATGAGGATTTTGATGTTTTGAAGTAGTGTTATGAATGAATGAATGAATGAATGAAGGTAGGAGGGGTTTTATAAAGACCGAAATTTTCGAACTGCAGGGGCAATCTGTGCGGATTCTGCTCTATCTGGGTTTGATAAAACTCGCCTAAAGACGGGCGTATTCAAGAGAAGACCCTCGGATTTACTTGATACGGGACGGGCAGATTCTTCAGAAGACGGACGGATTTCAGTCCAGGAAATTTTTCTTGTTTTCCTCAGCAGAGAAGACGGGCGTCTTCTTTCCAAGACGGACGGATTTCCAAAGACGGGCGGATTGCTGTTTAGGACGCCCGGATTCTCTTACAGTCAAAATTTTCAAAATTCAGCTCAGTTCAGGATGGGCGTCTTTGCTGCAGTACGCTCGGATTTTCTGAAGACGGGCGTGAAGGAAATGTAGATCTTTATACATGTTAACATACTCATATATGTCTAATTAATTTGTCATAAATTAAAACGGATCTTATGCATGCAAACAATAAAATGAATAGAGGAGAAATCATGTCCTTACATTCAATATTTCGGCTATTAGGGCACAAGAGAGATCTCCTTTCTCTTCTTGTTCTTGAGCTTTTCCAATGGAAGAACAAAGATCTAAGGGTAAGATCTCTCCCTAAGCTTTATACCCAAGGCTTTCTCTTAATTAGAATTAATATTATGAGTACTAGATAATATTAATTCTTGTAGAAAAATGACCCAAAAATATTGTTTGTGCTCTTGAATATTCGGTCAAGAGTAAGGGGATTTTGGAGTTTATTTCTCTAGAATTCTCATAAATTGTAGAGAGTATTTTTCATTTTCTTACACTAGAAAAATAAGAAGCATGAATAAAATGAGTAAAGTGAAGAGCTCTCTTCTCTATTGTTGTTGGTGGCCGAAAAAGAGAGCATTGGGTAGTATGCCCAATGCCTCTTGTTTTTGCTCTTCTCAAAAGCTTAGGCTTGCAAGGCTAGTAGGTAGTCTTTAATAATTATGTTTTCCACTAAAATGAAAAGCACAATATTAACCCAACACCCCTCTAATTTCTAAGACTTTTATAATAAAATGGATGGTCCATTTTATTTTATCATTTGTCAAATTTGTCACATGTAACATGTTACATGACATGTTACAATGAAATGTATTTTTATCATATTAAAAATCAACATACTCATAAAATATGTCATTTACAAAATTGACTAGTAATTAGTAATTACTCGTACCAAAAATGTTTCCAAATTATAAACTACAACATTATGTATTTATAATAATTTATTCATTCCGTTTCAATTGTTTCTTTAAACAATAATTTCATCCGAGTAATGATACAATTCGATTACTCAGACCGTATCTCATTTAATCACATTTCAATTTGATACGTAAATTTTACTTCAAAATCGTTAATCAATTTTTCAAGTAATTTAATTAACTCGTAACGTTATACGATTAATTAAATAATCAATTAAGAGTGTTGCCCTTTAGGTATGACCTAGGGGGTCAACTCGATCACCACCGTCACACGACGAAATGTCAAACTCTAGTCACCAATCATTACTGATATATGTTGACCGATTGACATAACAAAATTACTTCCCAATTGTATTCTTTAAAATGAGATTTAATAATGATATTTAAATCATGTGATCGCACTATTGTTGAGGACACATTTCCCAACAATCTCCCACTTGTCCTCGACAAGTGTGCGTCACCAATTCTCTTGTCCTATTACTATCTCCCACTCAATGCAAGGTGTCTTTCGAGTCGTACTTGCAAGTGATCATATCGAGTGGTTTCCTCGATCCGGAGAATAAGCGATTGACCGGATTTATCCACTCGGATACCTTCCGAGCGTGGCCACGCATTTCGATTCATTACTCCTCGAGTGGCCCTGAGATATTGTTATAACCTGACAAGGGGATGGACAATTCCTATCGCACTCATTCCCTTCGACTAGCCACAGCCATCATAACCCAAAATATGCCCATTTGACCCCATTTACGAAGGTCGTAGTAACACAAATCAAAGTTAATCTGAAACTGTGCCATCTTAGGTGAATAGTCTTTAGTCAAAAGAATCGACTCATTAGAATACTATAGTCACTCTCGCCACGACCAGGCTATATAAATTTGCCAGAACTCTATAAGCGGTCATTAGGCCCGACAAGGTGTTCCTAACATCTGCCTATGTGATCGACTAGTCATCTCACATGACTGTATGGCACTTGAACTTGCCATCAATCGCATCACACTCTAGTCACTTCGAGACGTCACCTCATATAAGTGACTATGGGCGAATACAATGTTAATCCGTGTTCACTTTAACGGGGTTCAATTGTCTCCACAACCCGTTTGGATGTAACAAAGTATAATAAAAGAGTTTTAAAATAAAACTCGAACGACAAATGTGATTATCACATATGAATAGTCAATGCTTGATTACTATTTCATATTCTATAATCTAATTTGATCTTGTACGTAGTTGTTCATTTCAATTCAATTGAAATGACATGACTCATCATGTTTAGCCTTTGAGAAGGCTTTGGTTAGTAGGTTTTATCAACCTTTTGTACCTTACTCAACCTTACTACATACTTGTTTTCCTTTGTAATGTATACATTTGCATTACAAAACTTCCTAAGTACGTGTCGAGATCCAATCAAGACATAGGCCCTCTAGCCTAAGAATAGCTCCCACTGTTTTCACAGTGTGCGGGACTCATCTTTCTTACACATCTCATGATCGCAAGTGTACTTAATTTCCGTTATAAAAATCTCTCATTGTTCTTTATTGCCTAGAACGATTCTAGAAAATCTACTTCTTAATTAACATTGCCACAATGGTATCTTAACCATCCTAGTGTGTTTTGATTATGGTTTTGTCGGAAACCATGCGCAATCTCAATTGTCAATTGTCACTTGTGTAACACCCTTACACAATATTGCATCATAAACACTTTGCTTTACTTCCTTAATGCTTCTGCAAGCACTTAAGGGTAATCTTTATAGCTTACTTGGTAAAGATTACTTAAATTCGATTTTTGAAAACAATTCATCATACTCAAGGTATATGAAGTGTTATACATCATTTCTTTTTAATTGATTCGGCAGCGGAAGCAAATGAAATCAATCAAATATGTTCAATTTAATTGAACTAGTCATGAATCTTATCAACATAAGACTTCTTACTGACGCTAATATCATGTGGATTTATCTTCATAAATCCGGATATTCAAGATGTATTATAATACTCCAAAAGTCTTAAATCATTCTAAATGATCAATATGTCATCCACATATCGGACTAATTAAAAAATTTCGTAACTCCCACTAAACTCCATGTATAAACATAACTTCTCGACTTATCGAGAAATGTTTTATCACATGATCAAAATGTTGATTCCAACTCATTGATGTCCTACTTAAGACCCTCTCTTAAGTTTCACATTATCTTAGGATTGCAAGAATCTACAAAACTCATGACATGTATTGAATACATTCCTTCTTTTGAAGAAGCGGGTTTTAGATTCACTTGCTACGTATTTCATAACCTCATAATGAAACACAATCCTTAAGAAGATCCAAATAGACTTAAGCATTTCAATTAGTGCAAAACCCTTTGCATCCAATCTTGTATTGAAATATCTCTTTATTAGTGCAAAAACCCTTTGTCACTAATCAAGCCTTTTATTTTCGGATTTTCATGGCTCTAAGCCTTGTATTGAGTTGTGACTTAAACACTCTTATGTAAGTCATATGTTCATTACTTTCTAGAAGTAATCAACTTGAATCAAACAATTTCTTTTGTAAGTTATAAGCTTTTTACTTTCTTTAAAGTAACATGAATTCATCATTTTTAACAAGTGACGAATTTAACCTCCTAGGTTTTGAAGAAACAATGTCTTACACAAAACGTCTCATGTAGCCAAGAAAGACCAGTTTCTTGCGACATAACATTCTCTGTGGCATTCTTTGTGGCTCTTGAATAATTTCTCCCACTCTGTCTTCTAAAAATAAACTTGTATTTTAGAAAGACAGCTTCACGAGCCGCAAACCCGTCGTACTCGTGATAATTTAAGAGGGAAAAAATGAGCATTTGTTTCTTGTGAAAACTTACAAACATGGTACCCTTACCATTTCATATCACATATGATTCGATTTAGTGGAAAAATAATCTAGACAAAATGATAAAATCCCCAAAAGGATCAAGTAACTCAAAGTAACTTGATTGAAGTCCAAACCATATCGAATAGCGTTTGATTTCTTATCCAATCACACATTATGATGTGTGCTAAGAGAGATTAACTTGTGATACTATATCACATTTCCTTTGGCTTATATCAAAGTCTTCACTTTGATAATCCCATCACGACTAAATCGTGATTCCTTGAACTCTTTGAAATTCTTCAAAGATTTCTCCTTTTACCTTATTAAGTGAACATATTAGCGTCAACTTATATCGTTGGTAAAAGAGAATGATCAACCTATTTTGGATCGATGATATACAACCTCGATCTCCTTTTCAACCAAAAGGCACGAGACATCTTGCTTTGAATACAAGATACGCATATACCATTAACAATCTAATGGTTTCAAGAGTACTCGATAACTCTTTACGTTCATCTTTCCAAAATTTAAGGTTTAATCTTGGGTTACCAATTTGAGTCTTACATCATCTACATGATATATATTATACTAGTTTGGTTTAGAATATAATCACCTTGATAATGGGCTAGCCATACATCAAATCGTGGTGTATAGGGTCACAAAAGTGAAAACCTCTTTTGTCTCTTAACAAGTTTATATTCTTATTTAGAGTTTATGCACTTAATAGTCACAATTAAGTACCACTTTAAATCCAAAAACTAGATTGAGTACACAATTACTCTATCTCTTGACTTCATTGTTGCTAGTCGTCATATTCTAATCATCCTATGTGTCAAACATAATGATGAAAACCACCACCGGTTTCTAATATTGACGAAGTAATACTAGCAAAATTATGTTTAATCAAATAAACATTTAACGAAGAAGGTCCCATTAGATGTCACACAACTAACTTGTTGATACTTCAATAATTTGGGGTAGTTTCCTTTCTCGTGTCTAACATTTAAGACAATGGAAACTTTATCGGTCGGCATTGATAGGTTTAGTATCGTCATTCTCAACAACTTTACCTTTAACATTACCTTGTATCAATTCCATTATAATCTTTACTTCTTGAACCTCGTCCTCATCTTAACGGTTTAAGAGAATGCTCCCACTCATTTCAATGAGTCTTTGCTTTGAGAAGCAAAATTGAATTCATGAAAAACACTCTTCATTTGTTCGTTTTAGTCTTAAAAACTTTCATTGAAGTGGTTGCGTTATTTTGGTCAATTACGAATTCTTGACAAAACTAATTACCAAAACAATTTTATCGCTTTGATGTACTTAATTCATTTAAGTACATGAAAAACAATCCATTGCAAGTAGATGTGTTAGTCAAGAATCAAAAACCTGTTTGATAATGAACAACTTTAATCTATACTCTTTACAGGAGATCCTTAGCAATGGTTCATTTGAGGTTTTAGAAGCAAACTCATATTTGTCTTTAGTTACGATATTTTAATGGAGATTTGAATCAAAAACGAAATGATATCGTATATGAATTGTGGTAAAGAAATAGAACAATATAAAAACGGAATAGTGGAAAACTTAACATTTATCGTTTTATTGATACTTGTAAACAAGTATAGCATTTACATAGTGACCTCTACCCAACTATGATAAATGATTCCAAGACCCAAATTCATATCGACTTAGGCACGGTGGGGCCGATACATCCTTTATCAATATAACTCGGTGGATTAACGTTTAATCGATTCTACTTTTAGAACTCTTGGTCGATAATATTACATTAACAATTATCTATAGCCCAAAACACATCGACAAGGGCACGGTGGGGCCGATACATCCCTTATCAAATACTTTTGTTGAGTTCAATCCAAATTTCGAATAAATGTGTCCATGATCCAAACCCACATTAACTTGGGCACGGTGGGGCCGATACATCCCTCATCAACATGAATTCGGTGGATTAACATTTATCACCCACTTCCCCTACGTAACAAGGTTTGTACCCCGGTGTGGCCGAGTGCACTCCCTCACGAAATAGGTTTTCATGGTTTCTACTATTTGGTAAGGCTATGTCTCAATTGATTGTTTTAGCGAGAGGTCATGTCAATTTATTATCTATCACGTTTTAAGTGAACTAAAGCGGTGAACTACGATAATTCTAATTGACACGGTCGATAAACTCGATAAGACAATGCATGTTTAGTTATGGCGATTTAGCAATGCATGTGACATAAAATAAAATGCAAGCATAAAAATAAATGAATCCTAGTATGGCCTTTCCTAAAATAGAAAAACTATTAATCTATTACATATTCGGAAACCAACTCCATTGGTCCCTTGAACTTCGGTTGTGACACGCATCTCGAGGTAACACCGTCTTTATGTATCGCCATTCTTGAAGAAATCCGTCTTTTGGAACTCCGGAATGAATAAAATTACATAATAAATTACATAATTTCCTATTATACATTTGTAACTTAAAATAAAATAAATCTATTAAATTACAAAACGGTGATACGAGATCACAATAAAAATTACAACCGAATCGGTATTCCCATACATTTCGGGAAATACCAATTAAAATCTAAGGCCATACTAAGTAAAATTACATAATTCAAAATTACATAAATTAAAATTATGACAATCATAAAGAAAAATGCAGCATTATAATATGTATGAACATGCTCAATTTTATGCTAAATCGCCTTTAATTAGCCAATATCGTATATTACTCGGTTTTTACGGATTTGCGTGATTTGAACATTTTATAATCACAAAAATACATAAACTCATATTTATGCATAAGTTAATTACCCTAACCTCTTAGGACTCAAAATATAGTCTTCACTAATAATTTGACCATAATTAACCTTTATTAACAAAATTGTTCATAAATGGACCAAAAATTACAAAAATAAGCTATTAAACTTCAAATAAATCCAAAAATTTCAAATAAATTCAAAATTTGAAATTTAAATTCATGAACATTCTGGAAAAATTCCATGACACTCATAATGTTCAAAATCTTAGGTTAAAAATTTCGAAAATTTTCCGGAAAAACAATGTTGCGGTTTATCGATTTTAATAAAATAATCATAAAAACATGGAAAAATTATTTTCATTAACTTTTCAATTTTAGATCTGAAAAATATAATAAAATGCAACATTAAACGTTTTTCCTAAGTCATAGAATATGTTTTATTAATTTTCAACTAATAATGTCACTATTTATGCCATTTTTCTTCAAAAATTCATAAATCATGCTAAAAGACTTCTTTATAGCCAATTATTTTACACACATCTTGTAAAATTGCATGTGACAACATATAAATTTTCTATGACCAGATTCGAAATTTAACTCATATTAACCTATTTTTCTCTTAAATCCGAATTTAACAATGAAAAATTCATTTTTCGAGCATAACAAGTGCAAAAATTATGAAAAATTACAGGTTATCTCAAAATAATATATGTGATAACATATCCAAAGATCAACTTAAAATTCGAAGTATAGCTAATTTTCGACCAAAAATGACATTTTTATTCATAAAATCACATTTAAATGTCATTATTATTAAATATGAACAATAAAAATCCGAAAAATTAACCAAAATATCCTAAAACATTTTAGGACCAGAAATATTAACATGCATGTAATTATTTCGTGATATATCATAATAACACAAATTTTACAAGTTTTATTTTGTTATTCATATAACTCGGAAAAACTTTTAACCAATTTGCATGCAAACAACCGTGGCTCATGATACCGATTGAAGGAAATGTAGATCTTTATACATGTTAACATACTCATATATGTCTAATTAATTTGTCATAAATTAAAACGGATCTTATGCATGCAAACAATAAAATGAATAGAGGAGAAATCATGTCCTTACATTCAATATTTCGGCTATTAGGGCACAAGAGAGATCTCCTTTCTCTTCTTGTTCTTGAGCTTTTCCAATGGAAGAACAAAGATCTAAGGGTAAGATCTCTCCCTAAGCTTTATACCCAAGGCTTTCTCTTAATTAGAATTAATATTATGAGTACTAGATAATATTAATTCTTGTAGAAAAATGACCCAAAAATATTGTTTGTGCTCTTGAATATTCGGTCAAGAGTAAGGGGATTTTGGAGTTTATTTCTCTAGAATTCTCATAAATTGTAGAGAGTATTTTTCATTTTCTTACACTAGAAAAATAAGAAGCATGAATAAAATGAGTAAAGTGAAGAGCTCTCTTCTCTATTGTTGTTGGTGGCCGAAAAAGAGAGCATTGGGTAGTATGCCCAATGCCTCTTGTTTTTGCTCTTCTCAAAAGCTTAGGCTTGCAAGGCTAGTAGGTAGTCTTTAATAATTATGTTTTCCACTAAAATGAAAAGCACAATATTAACCCAACACCCCTCTAATTTCGGCACTTTTATAATAAAATGGATGGTCCATTTTATTTTATCATTTGTCAAATTTGTCACATGTAACATGTTACATGACATGTTACAATGAAATGTATTTTTATCATATTAAAAATCAACATACTCATAAAATATGTCATTTACAAAATTGACTAGTAATTCGTAATTACTCGTACCAAAAATGTTTCCAAATTATAAACTACAACATTATGTATTTATAATAATTTATTCATTCCGTTTCAATTGTTTCTTTAAACAATAATTTCATCCGAGTAATGATACAATTCGATTACTCAGACCGTATCTCATTTAATCACATTTCAATTTGATACGTAAATTTTACTTCCAAAATCGTTCGTCAATTTTTCAAGTAATTTAATTAACTCGTAACGTTATACGATTAATTAAATAATCAATTAAGAGTGTTGCCCTTTAGGTATGACCTAGGGGGTCAACTGATCACCACCGTCACACGACAGTAATGTCAAACTCTAGTCAGCCAATCATTACTGATATATGTTGACCAGTTGACAGTAACAAAATTACTTCCCAATTGTATTCTTTAAAATGAGATTTAATAATGATATTTAAATCATGTGATCGCACTATTGTTGAGGACACATTTCCCAACAGGGCGGATTCTCCTGAATCCGCTCAGATTCTACCCCTTTGTACCCGGATTCAGTTCTATCCGTGTACAATGCATATCCCTTACCATTCTTCCATTCTTCTTCATATCTTGTGTTCTTCATTGTGGGGGCATTACTAGGCATGGATAGCCTAGGCAATTGTCATCCCCACACTAAGGTAAAGCACTACACATCAATTTGAAATTGTTAGTCCCTCCCTCACTTCTCTCAAACATGACAATTATCTTGATCAAAGTAAATAAAATAAATCCAAAGATGACAAAAATGCAATACAAGAATTGAAATGTGAGTTAGGGAGTTAGAAATATTTACAAATGGTGGTTTAGGGAGGACTCCACCAAACTCTGATTCTTGATGAGATGTCAAGGGGGCATGTTCAAAGTGTTGTTGATGTTGCTCAACACCTTGAAAAAGTAATCAAAAGCTTGTTCATTATCGTTGTAAAGCTCTTCAATAGACCTTTGCCCTTGTTGTTGATCTCGATCGATGGCATTACCAATGTAGGGATTAAAAATCCCTTCAAATTCGTCGTCCCAAAGACCACAAACTTCATTAAGTTGATCATTGAAAATTTCTTGATTTGATGGAGACAATTCCTCCAATTTCTTCTTTTCGCCAATGAGGCCATCCTCTTCTTCTTTGATTGATTTTGAGGAGCTTTTCAAGCTCTCCTTGTCACAAATCACTTGCTCTTTGAAAGGAGCATCTTCAACTTTCTTCTTCCATTGGAGTTCCGATTTCTTCCTCTCATCCTTTCGGCTATAATGATCAATCATGAAACACGGTTCATGCAAACGAGGAGCTCTCATAGTCTTGTCAAGATTAAAGGTTATTCTTTCATCTCCCACTTCTAGAGTGAGCTCACCATGTTTCATATCAATCACCGCACCCGCGGTGTGTAGGAAAGGTCTTCCTAGGATGATTGGAATGTTGGAATCTTCCTCCATATCAACAATGACAAAGTCCACCGGGATGAAAAACTTCCCAATTCGTACGGGGACATCTTCCCATATCCCTAATGGTGTCTTCGTCGATCTATCGGCCATTTGGAGTGTGATGTTGGTGCATTTAAGCTCTCCCATCCCCAACCTTTTACTCACCGAGTACGGCATGACACTTACACTAGTCCCTAGATCACATAAGGCTTTGTTGATCGTTGTGTCGCCAATGGTACGCGGTATTGAGAAGCTTCCCGGATCCTTTAGTTTTGGAGGTGAACTCCCTTGAAGTATTGCACTACTCACCTTAGTGAAGGCGATAGTCTCAAGTTTCCGGATTGACTTCTTCTTTGTGAGGATATATTTTATGTATTTCGCATAGGCCGGCACGTGATTGATTAATTCCGTGAAAGGAATCGAGACTTCCAAATTCTTCACAATTTCCATAAATTTCCCAAGTTGATCATCAAATTTGGGCTTGGCTTGATGACTTGGAAAAGGAAGTCTAATCACTATGGGTTCCTTCTCCTTGACCTTGTCTTCATTTTTCTTTGAAATTTCTTATTTTGATGATTCTCCATCTTTGGAGTTTGTCACAATTTCTTCTCTAGCTTCCACAACTTCATCCTCAACTTGCTTCTTCGGTGCTTCATACCTTGTGCCACTTCTCAAGTGAATAGCACTAACCGTTTTATGCCTTGGGGGATTACCTTGAGGCGGTAATTGCCCCTTTTGCCTTTGTGAGTTTGAAGATGCTAGTTGAGTCAATTGGGTTTCCAACATCTTGGTGTGAGCTAGAATGTTGTTGATTGTGGTTTCCTTTGCTTGGCTATCCTTTTGCATTTGATTCAAGAACTCTTATTGATTTTTTTGCATTTGAAGGACCGCTTTTTGCACATCAAAACCTTGGTCACTTTGTTGGTTGTATGGATTTTGGTTTTGGTAGCCTTGGTTTTGATTGTAGAAGGGTCTTTGGTTTTGATTTCTCATGGGTGGTGGGGTGTATGTTGTTTGCGGATTTTGGACGTTTTGGCTTTTATATGAGAGATTCGGATGGAACTTGGTATTTTCATTGTAAAAATTGGAGTAAGGGGTGCCACTCTTGTATGCTTGGAAAGCATTTACTTGTTCATTTGTTCCCCTACACTCACTTTGATCATGACCTAAAGTACCACAATTCTCACATATCCCATTTGGGATTGATGAAGATGCCGTCATGGCATTGACATGATGCTTTGGTGATTTTGAGACTTCTTCAAGTCTAGCCATTGCTTTCTCGAACTTCAAGTTGATAGTATCGATATGGGAGCAAAGTTGAGCACCCAATTGAGTAACGACATCCACTTCGTGCTTTCCTCCTCTAGTAGCCTTGCGAGGCCTACTATATTGTGAATTGTGGATTGCCATCTCTTCAATTTTGCTCCAAGTTTGGTTGTCATCAACCTCGGTGAACATCCCATTCGATCCCATATTAAGGATATTTCTTGAATCTTCATAAAGTCCGTTCCAAAATTGTTGTACCAAGAACCATTCGCTAAGTCCATGATGAGGACATGAGTGACAAATTCCCTTGAACCGCTCCCAAGCTTCATACAAAGATTCTTCATCCCTTTGCTTAAAACCCGTAATTTGAGCTCTTAGCATGTTTGTCTTTTCCGGTGGGTAGAATTTTTTGTAGAAAGCTAGAGCCAACTTCTTCCAAGAATCAATTCCGAGAGTGGCCTTATCAAGGCCTTTCAACCATTGTTTGGCGGTGCCAATTAGAGAAAAAGGAAATAAGACCCATCGAATTTGGTCTTGAGTTACACCGGTTTGAGAAATCGCATCACAATAATCGCAAAAAGCCTCCATATGAGAATGAGGGTCTTCATTAGGCATCCCCCCAAATTGGCTTCTTTCGACTAATTGGATAAAGGCGGATTTGTCAATAAAATTTCCGGTTAGATGTTGTGGTGTAGGAGTACCATTGGGTAGGTTCTCCTCGGTGGGTACGGAATGTGATGAAAACTTAGGCATTGTGGGTTGATTTTGTGGTTGATTTTGTGTTGGGTTCTCCTCACCTTCTCTTGCAAAAGGGTTGATGAACTCAATAGTTGGTTGAATATCTACAACCTCACTAATACCTCTCAAATTCCTCCTAGCAAGTCTCCTATTGGTTGTCAAAGTTCTTTCAATTTCACGGTCAAAAGGTAACAAATCACCTTGTGACCTTCTAGACATGCAAAATATCAAACAACTCGAAAACAATTAGAACAAACCTTGAGGAGTTTTACTTCCTCAAAGTAAAGAAAGACACAACTAATAACAATGTAAAGAAATCTAAATCAAGCTAACACCGTCCCCGGCAACGGCGCCATTTTTGATCGGGTCCGTTTCGTGTTCACAAATAGATGTGGTCGTTGGGTCACGGTCGAATCAAAACACAATTTATAACTTCACAAAACAACTCTACAATTAGTAAAGAGGCAATTAAAGGTCGGATCCCAAGGGACGGGAATTGAGATGAGATTTCTATTGAAACTAGCGGTGTCTTAGGGGTGTCATAATTTGAGTTGATGTAGAAGGTCACTAACTAAAATAGCAATGAAAATAAACTAACAAGATGAATTAAAAGGGGTGTAAACAATTGATAAAAAGCAATAGGGTATCATGGGGTCATAGGGGAATCATGGGATATGATCATACAAACATGTTCTCAAATTATAAGCAAGCAATTATTGTTGTGATGGATTGAGTTGGGTTATATCTTACAATCCTAGGAAAGTTTGGGTCCCGGAGCCGAATCGATTAGATTGTACAACACCTACAAGTCGACTTAGTCTTCCCTACTCAACAACATGCATGGTCTAATGAGACTCGAGTTGGTTTATATCTTACAAGTCTCATTGAAAGGATAGGTGATGGGTAAAAAATGCAAGGATTCATAGGCTCGCATTTCATCAAACATAATATGTGCATGAGTCGAGATTCACAACAAGCAAGCAAATAAACTATGAAATCATATTAATTTAAGCATGAATCATCCCCCATGTTGGTTTCCCCTAATTACCCATTAACCCTAGCTAAGGAACTACTCACTCATCATCATATTGAACATGCTAGCAAGGTTGTCAATCATACTAACAAAGTGAAACACGATGAACAAATGAAAGTAATTAACAATAATTAAAAAGGGATTAAGAGATTATACCTACTAATGATTCCAATAAAAAAGCAAGAATAATAGAAGTACTTGATGTTTGATTGAGAGGTTGTCAATCTCCCAATAATAACCCAAATAATCTTCAATTACCCAAAATAAAGGATGAACAAGAGAGAGATTAAAGAACTAGAACTTGGATTAAAACTTGATTAATACTTGATTACAATATTAAAGAGAGATTTGATTGATATTAACTACACTAATTATTGATAAGAAGAACATGCTCCTCTAATTAGACTAATGGGGTATTTATAGTGAAAATTAGGGAGGATGCATTAGGGTTAACTAAGGGCTAAACTAGTAATTACACTTTTTAGATTGAGCAAGGAGGAGCCGGTATTTTCCGAAGGAAGGGCTTCTTTCTTCGTAGCTTGGAGAAGACGAAATTGGCTGTGAAGGAATCCGTGCGGATCAGGGTCAGGACGGGCGGATTCTGGCGGTGGAAGACGAGCGGATTCGAGGGAATCCGGGCGGATTCTTGTGGTGCAATCCGAGCGTCTTTGGAGGAAACCGCTCGGATTGTGCTGTGAGGAGACGGGCGGATTGGAGACAATCCGCTCGGATTGTAGTTCAGCACAATTCCTTCTTCTTTTCTTCCCTTTTCTTCATAAATTCCTTGGGGATTTCCTTGGGGACTCAAGGATCCTTTCTCAACATTGCTCATCTACTATCATATGTACAAAGGCCTTCTAATCTTGTCTCTCCTTGATGCTTGGTCATTGGATTCGATCTATTTAGCCTCGTTTTGCCACGAAAATGCAATATTCTTACTCCTTTCCTACCAAGGGATCAAAATCTCAAAGAATATGCAAAACAAAGAACTAAAGATAGTAAATGACCCAAATATGCACTAAAAAGCATGGGAACGAGGCTAATTCGAGGACTAAATGTGCGCTAATTATGGTCACATCACTTAGCATTTCATCAAACATAACATGTGGATAGGTTGACATCACAACAAGCAAGCAATTTAACTGTGAAAACATATTAGATTAAGCATGATTAATCCCATGTTGGTTTCCCTTAATTACCCATTAATCCTAGCTAAGTAACTACTCACTCATGATCAAGTTTAACATGTTAATAAGGTTGTCAATCATACTAACAAAGCCAAACATGATGAACAAGTAAGAAAGATTAACAATAATTAAAACAAGGATTAAGAGAATTATACTTATGGAGATTCCAAAATAATAAAGCAAAGAATAAAAGAAGAGAACTTGATTGATTGATGAAGGGTTGTCAATCCTCCAGTAATCTAATCTAGTCTAATCTACTCCTAATCTAATCTACGAGGAATTTCTAATATGGGAACTTTCTAGTGTAAAAACTTGATGCTTTGATTATTTACAAGTGGGGTATTTATAGTGGGGATTAGGTGCACATTTTAGGGTTACTAAGAGCATAAATGACAATTAAGTCCTTGAGGAATCGCCGGTCTCAAGGGAGACTCCGGTCTCTTTTTCGCCGGTCTTTCATAAATATGCGCATCTTTCATGGAGGGAAGAGAAGGACGTTTTGGGCCTGTAAGAGAATACGGGCGGATTGTTGCTTGGACGGGCGGATTGGTGCGTGGTTGGACGGGCGGATTGTTTCAGGGGACGAGCGGATTGGCGGACAGCTTCTTTGTTTGAGCTCGGATTGTAAAACGGACGTCATTTTCTCATCCGGACTCCTATTGGAGTGATTCAAAAGCCTAGATCACTTGATTTTGTCGATGCCGTTCCATCTAGCATACTTTCAGAGCCAAAGGAGCAACCCTTGGTTTGGTTCCGAGCAATTTCTTCTTGCATTAACTTCCTTCTCGTCATCCTTGCTTTTTCACCCTATGATCCTTCTATATACTCTTTATTCCTACATCCTTGGCCATTATTCTTGCCTCCTCTTCATACTAGTCCATCAAATATCGTCAATAAGCTTCCAAATATGCACGAAAGACGGTAATTTCCGCCTCATTTATCTTCCTTCCTACAAAACATATGAAATGCACTAGGAAAGCAAAATAGAAAGCATTTGAGGATAAAATGGCTATGGAATGTTATAATAGTATGAAAAATAGGCTCAATTAGGGGACTAAATGTGCGCAAATAATGTTCACATCAAGAAGCTTAGGATTGCTTGGAACCAAGGTTCCTCTGTGACTTCCTCTTCATCGGTGATTTGGTGCACATAAGCTGGTTCTGATCGTTGTTCGATGCATAAAGGCATCTCTACCATGTTATCTGGCATATTGATCAAAGATGCAAGTTTTGCAAGAGCATCTGCAAATTGATTTTCCTCTCGAGGTAGGTGTAGGTATGTTACGTGATCAAAGAATTGGGCAACTTGGTCTATTCTGGCTTGATAAGGTGCTAAGCTCTCACTTCTAATTTTCCAAGATCTCGTGATTTGGTTGATGATCAAAGATGAATCCCCATGTACTCGAGGATTCTTGATGCCTAAACCTACTGCTCCTTGTAGTCCAATGAGACAAGCTTCATATTCTGCCGCGTTATTTGTCACCTCGAAGTCGAGTTTGACAGAGATTGGTGTATGCTCGCCTTCAGGAGAAATGAGCAACACTCTGATGTGACCAATATTTGAGCATATTTAGTCCCCAAATTAGCCTCGTTCCTATGCTTTTTAGTGCATAATTGGGTCATTTACTTTCATTAGTTCTTTGTTTTGCATATTCATTGAGGTTTTGTGTCCATGGTAGGAGAGGAGTGCAAACCTTGCATTTTCATGGCAAAATGGAGCTAAATTGATCGAATCTAATGACCAGGCATCAAAGTGAAGACATAACTAGAAGACCTATGTAAATAAAGTAGTAGATGGGCAATGATGAAAAAGATCCTTGCATCTCCGATAAGATCCTTGAGGATTATTGGAAGGAGAAAAGAAGGAAAATAGAAGAAAGTTAGCTGAACCAAGATCCGAGCGTCTTACCATCGGGACGCTCGTCCAGAAAGCTTCAGAGGCCGCTCGTCCAAAGACCACCACAATCCGAGCGTCTTGCCTACTAGGCCGCTTGTCCAACACTTAAAGAATCCGCTCGTCCCGACCTTCTGGACGCTCGGACTGTCTTCCAGCTCTTACGACTTCTTCTTGTTCCACTCGAGATGCGCATATTTTTAAAAGACTAGCTAAAAGGAGCCTCGCATATTTCCTTGAGAGGAGCGATTCCTCAACTTTTCTTAAGGACTTAATCGTCATTTAAGCCCTTAGTAACCCAAATTTGTGTACCTAATCCCCACTATAAATACCCCATTAGTCTAATGAGATTTACATCATCTTCTTAGCATTCCTTAGTGTAGTTTATATTCTTCTAATCTCTCTTTAATCTTGTAATCAACTCTTAATCAAGTCTTAATACAAATCTTATTTTCCTTAATTTCTCTATTGTTCATCTTTTATTTTGGGTAATTGAAGATTATTTGGGTTTATTTTGGGAGATTGACAACCTTCCAATCATTCATCAAGTACTTCTATTATTCTTGCTTTATTTTGGAATCATTAGTAGGTATAATTCTCTTAATCCCTTTTTAATTATTGTTAATCATCTTCATTTATTTATCATGTTTTGCTTTGTTAGTATGATTGACAACCTTGGTAGCATGTTTACCATGATAATGAGTTAGTAGTTTCATTAACTAGGGTTAATGGGGAGTTAGGGAAAACCAACATGGGGATTGATTCATGCTTAATCTAATATGCTTTCATAATTAATTTGCTTGCTTGTTGTAATTTCAACTTATGCACATGTTATGTTTGATGAAATGCGAGCCTATGAATCCTTGCATTTTTTACCCATCACCTATCTTTTCAATGAGACTTGTAAGACATAAACCAACTCGAGTCTCATTAGACCATGCATATTGTTGGATAGGGAGGATTAAGTCGACTTGTAGGTGTTGTACAATCTAATCGATTCGGCTCCGGGACCCAAACCTTCCTAGGGATTGTAAGATATACACTAACTCGATCCCATTACAACAATAATTGCTTGCATCTAGTTGAAAACATGTTTGTATGATCAAATCCCATGAATCCCCTATGAACCCATGACACTCTAGGGCTTTTTATCAACTGTTTACATCTCATTTTAATCATGTTGCTTATTTACTTTTATTGCTATTTAGTTTAGTGATGATCTTATCTCAACCCAAATTGTGACACCCCTAGACACCGCTACTTGCAATCGAAAATCCTACATCAATACCCGTCCCTTGGGATCCTACCTTTACCTACCTCTTTACTAATAGTAGAGTTGTTTGTGGAGTTATAAATATTGTTTTGTTCTAGGTACTCCTAACGAAAAGTAACCGAAAAAGCATACTCCTAAGCCCGACAAAAAATGGCGTCGTCGCCGTTGCCTCTTTACCTCGAATATCATCATAAAGATCAGGCTGCACTGTCAAATCACCCATGACATCCCCTCTCTGCATCATATGTATCCCAAACTTCCCCACCTTCTCTCTCAACCTCATCAAAGATAGAGCTGTACACAAACAGTGTACACTCTTCCTACTCAAAGCATCTGCAACAACATTGGCTTTCCCTTCATGGTAGATAATATCCATGTCATAATCGCCAATCAGCTCCATCCACCTCCTCTGTCTCATGTTCAACTCTTTTTGAGTGAAGATGTACTTGAGACTCTTGTGATCAGAAAATACCTTACAGGTCGCCCCATAAAGGTAATGTCTCCAAATATTGAGAGCAAACACCACTGCACCGAACTCTAGATCGTGTGTAGGGTAATTCTCCTCATAAGGCTTCAATTGCCTAGAAGCATAGGCAATCACTTTACCGTTCTGCATCAACACACATCCCAACCCATTCTTTGAGGCATCTGTATAAACCTCAAAGTTCTCAATCACTTCAGGCAATGCTAAGATAGGAGCTGTGGTCAAACGCTCCTTTAATGTTTGGAACACCGTCTCAAAACTCTCATCCCAACGAATCCTGTTCTTCTTCCTCATCAAAGGTTTCATAGGTCTAGCAATCTTGGAGAAATCCTTCACGAACCGTCCAGCTAAACCCAAGAAACTCCTGATCTCGGCAACATTCTTTGGTGCTTCCCACTTTATCACTGCCTCAATCTTCGCCGGATCCACAGCTACCCCATCCTTAGAGATCACATGCCCCAGAAAAGCAACTCTCTCTAACCAGAACTCACACTTGGACAACTTAGCATATAACTCATGCTCCCTCAAGGTCTGCAACACAATCCTCAGATGCTCCTCATGTTCCTCCTTAGTCTTGTAATAGACTAAGATGTCATCGATAAACACCACCACAAACTTGTCCAAAAACTATCTGAAGATTCTGTTCATCAAATCCATAAACACAGCCGGTGCATTAGACAACCCAAAAGGCATCACCACATACTCATAATGGCCATACCTCGACGTAAAAGCTATCTTTGGTGTGTCCACCTCTCTAATCTTCACCTGATGGTACCCCGGCCTCAAATCAATCTTAGAAAAGACTGATGCACCACTCAACTGATCAAACAGGTCATCTATCCTTGGCAAAGGATACTTGTTCTTCACCGTTACTCGGTTCAGCTCCCTATAATCTATACACAACCTCAAGCTCCCATCTTTCTTCTTCACAAAAAGAACTGGTGCTCCCCACGGTGATACACTAGGTCTAATGTATCCCTTCTCTATCAGATCATCTAACTGTTTCCTGAGCTCCTCCATCTCTTTAGGACCCATCCGATACGGTGCCTTAGAGATTGGCCCCGTTCCCGGTTTCAACTCAACCGTGAAATCTATCTCCCTCTTCGGTGGCAACCCCGGAATCTGCTCTGCAAAGACATCTGCAAACTCACCCACCACTGGTATCTGGTCAACTGTCGGACTCTCTATCCGGTCATCTCTCACATGGTACAAGATCATAGGGCATCCCTTCCTGAGATAGGACTTCAATGTCACAGCTGCGATCAACTTAACTTTGGGTTTGACCACAAACCCACGATAAGACACACTAACACCCTTAGGACCTCTCAAAGACACTTTCTTTTGATGACAGTCTATCTTAGCTTTGTACTTTCCCAACCAATCCATCCCGACTATCATCTCAAAACCGTCTAAAGAAAACTCTAGCAAGTCTACAGGTAGATCAACTTGCCCAACTATCACAGATACATCCCTAAACAACCTCCCACATGATACAGACTCACCCGAAGGTATAAACACTTTCTCACTTACAGACTCATATACCCTCAGACCCAACCGTTTAACATGACTCGAAGATACAAAAGACTGAGACGCCCCCGAATCAAATAAAACAAAAGTATGAATACCGTTAACAAGAAAAGTACCAGTGATAACATGTGCATCGTCCTCAGCTGCTTTCTTGTCCATCATAAACAGCTTTCCACTGGTCTTCTTTCCACCTCCCTGGACAGTACTAGCTGATGTGGTCGGCTTAGCACCCGACCCCTGATTATTGTTGTTGTTCGTAGCTGGTTTCTGATAAGAATTACCCCCATTGCGGTTACCTCCACCCTGGTTGCTCTAACCTCCCCGGTTGGACCATGACCCCGCTGGTCTTTTGCTCGCATAACTCTGTGTCGGACCCTGAGAATAACTCCCCTGAGCCGGTCTCTGAAAAGCTCCCGGTACACTCGTGCACTCATGTCTCTTGTGGCCTATACCGCCACAGCCAAAGCAGGTCATCCCCCAACTACCACTACCGCTTCCCCAGCCACGCCCAAAGGAAGCCCCGACACTAAACCCCGAACCCGAAGAAAACGCTCTAGCTTGATTGTGGTTGCCTTTCTTATAGGTATATTGGCCACCACCTTCACTCTCAGACTTTCTTTTCTCACCTACTCTCTCCCGAGCCATCTCCACCAACCTCTCAGCTCTCCCAGCCCTCTCATAAGCTTCCTTAACACCAGTAAGGACTCCCACGGGTAACTTGTCCATGATCTTGGGGGTCAACCTCCTCTCAAATCTCAACGCTAGGTTCTCCTCACTCAAACCCATGTCCTCAGCATATCTGGACTTCTCATTAAACTGCTTATAGTACTCAGCAACCGACATATCAGATGTCTTCCTAAACCCATCAAACTCCTCTCTCAGCTTACTCCTCACATGTTCGGGCACAAACTCTCTCCTCATAGCCCTCCGGAACTCTTCCCAAGGTATAGCAGGCAGACCCTTGTTTGCATACATCTCCCTGGCACTCACCTTCACCTTATCCCACCACTCACCAGCCGCTTCCCTCAAGTAGAACGCAACTTGTTCTACTTTCATCTCATCAGGACAATGTACCAGGTCCAGAATGTTCTCCATCTCACGATGCCAATTATCAAGAAGAATTGGCTCCCCGGTCCCCTTGTACTCTTTTGGGTTGAACTTCGCTATATACAGACTGATCTTAGAATAATCAACCTCCTTATCCTTCCCCACTCTCTTAAGGGCCTCCGTAAGAGCATCTTGATGCTCCAACATCTTAACGATATCATCGATGTTCATGCTCTCAGCTCTCGCATACAAAGCGTTTCTCTTGGGCGGCATCTTGAAACTATATAAGAAATGGTAGGTATAAACATACGCACTATAACCCAAAACACGAAAACATCCTGCCCATAACCCACTCGATCGAGTGCCTAAACCTACTCGATCGAGTATAGGCCACTCGATCGAGTGCCCAACATGCTCGATCGAGTGCCCCGACTCCAGACCCAAAACAGGCCTTCTGATCTCTAACATACTTGACCGAGTAGCACAGCCACTCGATCGAGTGAGCCCCTACTCGATCGAGTGCCCTATGTACTCGATCGAGTACCCAAAAACACGATTCTGGTTGTAAAAACGTCAAAATACGCACTCGATCGAGTCAGACCCACTCGATCGAGTACCTCACCTACTCGATCGAGTACCTGGCCTCCTACTCGATCGAGTCATGCTTACTCGTATATACTACCCGCATGTTATCTCACATAACCCAACGTACTATGCAACTTTATAAACTCAACATTATCATATGACTAAGCATGAAATTCTACACAATTCCTCATACAATCAACAAGACAAACTATTTCATGTTATCAAATGCCACATAAAAAACAACCATCATGCTTCCTTATTCAAATCAACATATATACACACCCCACCAAATTTTCAATCACGATATCAATCTTCTACTCCCAACATCCATCAATTCACAACATATATCGTTACATTCACATAAGCGAACAAACATAACATATGACCTTGACACATACCCCCCATGTGACCGGTTCAAAATTGTAGGGCGAGTTCGCGACTTTAGGACGTCTCCCAAGCCTTTGCATTAGCTCCTACAACCTTTACCCCGGGTTCATTTTAATTGACTCCCTATGTTCATTAGGTTCATTAGTTACAGGTTTCAGGATCGTCGCTCTGATACCATTTTGTAACACCCCCATACTACAAGTGCCTTACTAGGACCACTCAGGTATAAAAGTGTTACCATCTCGGTTTCCCGAGGCAAGGATAATCAAAAGACAATAATGAAACGACATTTAAATAGTATAAGTTTAGTGAATGAAATACAATCCAAAACCAAATACCAAAATACGGTTACATGTTCTCAAAACCAACTGTCTAATCAACTACTGAAATGTCTGACAAACTATCAAGCTACAACGAAAGACTCTATCATCTGAAAGTGGCACATCCCAGCTATACCATGTAACTCGACTCATACCTGTTCAACAACTGCTCACCATCCCCGAATGGATCACCACATTTTTTAAAACAATAAACGGGGTCAGTACTAATCACACAATTTATATATCTTAACAATACAGTAAACAACACATCTCAATCATCACAAGTATACTCCAAACTCCATCACCAACTCCACAATACTTACTACACACCAAGGTGTGTAG
This sequence comes from Silene latifolia, assembly GCF_048544455.1. Lineage (NCBI taxonomy): Eukaryota > Viridiplantae > Streptophyta > Magnoliopsida > Caryophyllales > Caryophyllaceae > Silene > Silene latifolia. The sequence continues at coordinate 94,391,233 of NC_133533.1, forward strand.
CCCTGCCAGAGTACCCATCGCAATAGGTTACTCCTCGCCACCAGTGGGGGACCGCGGCCGTTCCCACCTAAGCCCCGCTCATCTCCATTGAGCGATAAACCCAAATCCATTAATGTGCACATCCCTTCTGTGGCGGGTTCCACAGAAGGCGAATAATGGGCTTGAAGCCACTCCCGCAAGTAACTCCACTCAGCCAGGGACGCACCCCGAAGAACACAGACAGATACAATCAATCACAACTACTAATCAGAAATCAACACCAACAACCGTCACAATACTTGTATATTAATAATTAGCAATCACAAATCATCATCAACACATTATGGGACTAATACTGAGTAGGGAAACCCTACCTGGAAAGCAATACAGTCAGACGATCTCTACAGCTATTATCAAAAAGCCTCCTCTACGAATCCTCCTCCTAATATAACATCACATATATCACTAACCACACAAACTAATACAAATCCCCTAATTCCCAAAATTAGGGTTTAACGAAACTTAATTAAATGTAATAAATTCGGTACGTAGATCTTACCCTCGACGCAAGGATCACAAAGATGTAAAGAAAGATGAATTCCGACCTTCCAAGCTCCGGGATTTGTCAATAATTCGATGAGTGCGAAGTACGTAGGTTGAAATCTCTTTTGAAAGTAATTAGGTTTGTAAAAGCGTATTATGAAAGTGACGGAAGTGTTTATATATTAATTCGCATTATTAACAAAACCCGATAAAACATCACCCGGAAATCGGGCTACTCGATCGAGTAACTGAGGTACTCGATCGAGTGCCGCCTACTCGATCGAGTATCAAGGCTACTCGATCGAGTACCCAACAGGTCAGAAACTATTTTAATTCGCAACACACCCTTACTCGACAGAGTAAGGCCCACTCGATACAGTACCCATAGACTCATAAAATCGTAGTATTACAATTACGTTAACTAAGGCTAAAATAGTAATTAACTATTCTAAGTTCCAAGCAAGGAATCGCAAGTATTTCGGAGAGATGGTCATCTTTGAAGACGTCGTGGTCCGCTCGTCCAAGGGGAAGGGACGCTCGGATTCTTGTACGGAGTGACGAGCGGCTGAGGGGCTGGGACGCTCGGATTCAAGGCTTCTTGGACGAGCGTCTTCCTCCTCTGGACGCTCGAATTCTTCTCCAAAATCCTTCTCTACACAAATTCCTTATTCTTGCCTTGTTAGACTTTGGTTCTTGCCCTTCCTTCAATTCTCGTTCAACCAAGATCGTCAATGTCCTTCCAAATAGGCTCAAGAGACGGGAATTTCCGCCTAATCGTCTCCTTTCCTACAAATCAAACACAAAGCAATAGGAAAGCAAAATAGGAAGCATTTGATAGGTAAAATGGCTATGAGACGCTATAATAGTATGCAAAATAGGTTCAATTAGGGGACTAAATGTACGCAAATAATGTTCACATCAATGGTCTCAAATAAAATAGTGTCTTATTTCAATATGTTTGGTACGTGAATGTTGTGCGGGGTTTTTAGAAATAATTATTGCACTAGTATTATCACATAAAATAGGAATACATCCTACGTCAACACCATAATCACGTAATTGTTGCTTAAGCCATAATAATTGAGTACATACCAGTCCTGCAACAATATATTCGGCTTCAACAGTTGAGAGAGCAACCGAATTTTGTTTATTCGAACCCCACGTAATAATACACGGTCCGACAAATGTGGCGACACCCGATGTGCTTTTCCTGTCTAGAGAACATCCTCCGTAGTCGGCATATGAATAACCGACTAGATCGAAGTTACACTCCATCAGATACCATAAGTATAGCTTGGCCGTTCCAATTAAATATCGTAAAATTCGTTTTAGGGCCGTCATATGCGATTCTTTGGGAGATGATTGATATCTCGCACAAACGCACACGCTAAACATAATATCGGGTCTACTTGCGGTCAAATATAACAATGACCCAATCATTCCGCGGTAAGTAGTTTCATCAACTGATTTACCGTCTTCATCTAATGTCTATTTTTTGTTCTCGACCATTGGAGTAGGCATAGCATGGGAATTTTCCATTCCGAATTTTCGAATTAATTCCTTGATATACTTTTGTTGATGAATTTTAATGCCTTCATTGGTTTGTTGTATTTGCAAACCTAGCAAGAACTTCAATTCTCCCATCATACTAATCTCGAACTCGGAAGTCATCAACTCAGAGAAATACTTACATAAGCTTCGGTTGGTCGATCCAAAGATAATATCATCGACGTATATTTGAACAACCAAAAGGTCAGAACCCTCGGATTTTAGAAATAGGGTTTTATCAACGGATCCTCTACTGAATCCACTGTCAAGTAGAAACTTAGATAATCTATCGTACCATGCCCTAGGTGCTTGCTTTAATCCATATAGGGCTTTATCTAACTTGAAGACGTGATCTTCAAATTTGCTATTCTTAAATCCGGGGGGTTGTTCAGCGAAGACTTCTTCCTGTAGATATTGTTGGGAAATGTGTCCTCAACAATAGTGCGATCACATGATTTAAATATCATTATTAAATCTCATTTTAAGAATACAATTGGGAAGTAATATTGTTACTGTCAACTGGTCAACATATATCGGTAATGATTGGGTGACTAGAGTTTGACATTACATCGTGTGTGACGGTGGTGATCAGTTGACCCCCTAGGTCATACCTAAAGGGCAATACACTTAATTGATTATTTAATTAATCGTATAACGTTGCGAGTTGATTAAATTACTTGAAAATTGACGGACGATTTTGGAAGTAAAATTTACGTATCAAATTGAAATGTGATTAAATGAGATACGGTCTGAGTAATTAAATTGTATAATTACTCGGATGAAATAAATTGTTTATATGTAACAATTAAAATGAATGAATTATTATAAATTCAATCAGTTGAAATTTATAAATTGGTAAAATATTTTGGCACAAGTAATTATGAAATTACTAAGTCAATTTTTGTATGTGACGTATTTTTATTAATACGTTGATTTTTAATATGTTAAAAATACATAACAAATATATGTGACATGTAACATGTAACATATTGACAATTGACAAATATAATATGGGATCCATATTATGTAAAGTGCCGAAAAAATTGGGGAGAATTAAGCTAGTTAATTGTTTTATTTAGTTGATAAAACACAATGATGAAAAATGCAAGTCTAGGCATGCAAGCCTATTGTTCTTGTGAAGAACAAATTTTTCATGCATTGGCTCCCCAATAGCCCTCCTCTTACACGGTTTTGGGGAAGACAATTGCTTTTGTCTTTCTCCATATTTTTACCAAATAATAGACTAAAAGCTAGTGTATCATATTCATTCCACTTCACTCATCCAAAATAGAAATTCTAGAGAAATAAAATCCTCTCTTTATCTCTCATCAAAACCGAAATAATTCAAGTGTTATACATTATTTTGGTTCAATTTTCTACTAAGATTAATATTATACTAGTTCTTATAATATTAATTAGATTAAGTGTTAAGCCTTGGGTATAAAGCTTGGGGAGAGATCTTATTCTTAGATCTTGTTCATCCATTGGAATAGCTCAAGAACAAGTAGAGAAAGGTGATCTCTCTTGTGCCCAATATTGCCGAAATATTGAATGTAAGGACATTATTTCTCTTCTTTTATATTAATGTTTGCATGCATAAAATCCGTTTTAATTTTATGACAAAATTATTTTGACATATATGAGTATGTTAACATGTATAAAGATCTACATTTCCTTCAATTGGTATCAGAGCCACGGTTGTTTGCATGCAAATTGGTTAAAAGTTTTTCCGAGTTATATGAATAACAAAATAAAACTTGTAAAATTTGTGTTATTATGATATATCACGAAATAATTACATGCATGTTAATATTTCTGGTCCTAAAATGTTTTAGGATTTTTTGGTTAATTTTTCGGATTTTTATTGTTCATATTTAATAAAAATGACATTTAAATGTGATTTTATGAGTAAAAATGTCATTTTTGGTCGAAAATTAGCTATACTTCGAATTTTCACTTGGTTTTTGGATATGTTGTTACATATATTATTTTGAGATAACCTGTAAATTTTCATAATTTTTGCACTTGTTATGCTCGAAAAATGATTTTTTCATTTTTAAATTCGGATTTAAGAGAAAAATAGGTTAATATGAGTTAAATTTCGAATCTGGTCATAGAAAATTTATATGTTGTCACATGCAATTTTACAAGATGTGTGTAAAATAATTGGCTATAAAGAAGTCTTTTAGCATGATTTATGAATTTTTTAAGAAAAATGACATAAATAGTGACATTATTAGTTGAAAAATTAATAAAACATAATCTATGACTTAGGAAAAACGTCTAATGTTGCATTTTATTATATTTTTCCAGATCTAAAATGAAAGTTAATGAAAATAATTTTTCCATGTTTTTATGATTATTTTATTAAATATCGATAAACCGCAACATTGTTTTTCCGGAAAATTTTCGGAATTTTTAACCTAAGATTTTGAACATTATGAGTGTCATGGAATTTTTCCAGAATGTTCATGAATTTAAATTTCAAATTTTGAATTTATTTGAAATTTTTGGATTTATTTGAAGTTTAATAGCTTATTTTTGTAATTTTTGGTCCTTTTATGAACAATTTTGTAAATAAAGGTTAATTATGGTCAAATTATTAGTGAAGACTATATTTTGAGTCCTAAGAGGTTAGGGTAATTAACTTATGCATAAATATGAGTTTGTGCATTTTTGTGATTATAAAATGTTGAAATCACGCAAATCCGTAAAAACCGAGTAATATACGATATTGGCTAATTAAAGGGCGATTTAGCATAAAAATTGAGCATGTTCATACATAATATAATGCTGCATTTTCTTATGATTGTCATAATTTTAATTTATGTAATTTTGAATTATGTAATTTTACTTAGTATGGCCTTAGATTTTAATTGGTATTTCCCGAAATGTATGGGAATATCGATTCGGTTGTAATTTTTATTGTGATCTCGTATCACCGTTTTGTAATTTAATAGATTTATTTTATTTTAGTCACAAATGTATAATAGGTAATTATGTAATTTATTATGTAATTTTATTCATTCCGGAGTTCCAAAAGACGGATTACTTCAAGAATGGCGATACATAAAGACGGTGTTACCTCGAGATGCGTGTCACAACCGAAGTTCAAGGGACCAATGGAGTTGGTTTCCGAATATGTAATAGATTAATAGTTTTTCTATTTTAGGAAAGGCCATACTAGGATTTATTTATTTTATGCTTGCATTTTATTTTATGTCACATGCATCGCTAAATCGCCATAACTAAACATGCATTGTTATTTTATCGAGTCTATCGACCGTGTCAATTAGAATTATCGTAGTTCACCGATTTAGTTCACTTAAAACGTGATAGATAATAAATTGACATGACCTCTCGCTAAAACAACTAATTGAGACATAGCCTTACCAAATAGTAGAAACCATGAAAACCTATTTCGCGAGGGAGTGCACTCGGCTACCCCGGGGTACAAACCTTGTTACGTAGGGGAAGTGGGTGATAAATGTCTAATCCACCGAATTCATGTTGATGAGGGTTTCATCGGCTACCCCGTGCCTAAATTAATATGGGTTTGGATAATGGACACATTTATTCGAAATTTGGATTGAACTCAACAAAAGTAATTGATAAGGGTTTCATCGGCTACCCCGTGCCCTTGTTGATGTGTTTTGGGCTATAGATAAATATTAGAGTAATTTTATCGACCAAGAGTTCTAAAAGTAGAATCGATTAAAAGGTTAATCCACCGAGTTATATTGATGAGGGTTTCATCGGCTACCCCGTGCCTAAGTTGATATGAATTTGGGTCTTGGAATCATTTATTATAGTTGGGTAGAGGTCACTATATAAATGTTCATATCTTGTTAAACTTACAAGTATGATTTAAAAAGACAAATGTTAATATTTCCTTTCCTCCATATTTGTAGTGCATTACAATGAATCCAACAAATGCTACCGCACCAATTACTATTGAGTCATATCACCATGTTCTTGACGACGTATGCTCCAACAATAATTTCGATACAACTAGAGAACTTCATTTCGGGATAGGTTCGGATGGAAACCTAAATTTCATCACTTCTTCTAAACCACCCACTACTACTAGACCTCGTGTGAGTCCGTCTCAGGAAGACTACCTCATACGATCTATAGGGTCTTTGTCTCTGGAAGATAAAGATGCCAAAGCTAGTGGGAGCTCTAGCAATCAAGTTCTTGCTTCAAAGGGCAAGAGGTTCAAGAAGAAAGCAAAGAAAGTCAAGAACTTCAAGCAAGTTAATGATGAGTGCCATTATTGCTATGGCATGGGACATTGGCTTAGGAATTGCCCTATGTATTTGCGAAATATAAGGGAAGGACTCATTACTCCAAAAGGTACAATTCCTAAAGAAATTTATGTTATTGATATAAATTATACTTCCACTACGACATGGGTACTAGATACCGGTTGTGGTTCTCACCTTTGTAATCATTTACAGGGTTTAAGAGATGTGGAGAAGCTTAGCAAGGGAGATGTGGATCTTCGACTTGGAAATGGAGCTCGGGTAGCGGCCGAATCCAAAGGAACTTATGTTCTAGCCTTGCCAAACGGTTTTGAGTTGTATTTGCATAATTGTTTTTATGTTCCTACGCTCTCTAAAAACATTATTTCAATCGCCATGCTAGACATGGACGGTTTTTGTTTTGTCATTAAGAACAATCGTTGCTCTATTTCTAGGAATGATTTGGTTATTGGCCAAGCTTCTTCCATTAATGGCATTTACATTTTAGAGACCTCAAATCCAACAAATGATATTTATAACATACAATCAAAGAAACTCAAAACAAGTGACCCAAGTGAAGCGTTCATTTGGCATTGTCGATTAGGTCACATAAACGAGAATCGCATCAAAAGATTAATTTCTACTAATGTGATTGCACCATTTGATTATCAATCATTTGGTACATGCGAATATTGCCTACTTGGAAAAATGACTCGTAATCCTTTTAGTGGTAAAGGGACACGAGCTAGTGAGCTATTAGGACTCATACACACCGATGTATGCGGACCAATGAGCATCACCGCTCGTGGTAATTATGACTACTTTATAACCTTCACCGATGACTTAAGTAGATATGGGTATATCTATTTAATGAAACACAAGAGTGAAGCATTTGAGAAATTCAAGGAATTTCAAAACGAAGTAGAGAACCAATTGAACAAGAGGATTAAGGCACTACGATCCGATCGTGGTGGTGAATACCTTAGCCTTGAATTTGATTCACACTTGAAAGGTTGTGGTATCATATCACAACTTTCTCCACCTGGAACACCACAACTAAATGGCGTTGCCGAAGGAGAAATCGAACCCTACTTGATATGGTTCGATCCATGATGAGTCAAACCGAGTTACCGAACTCGTTTTGGGGATTTGCAATTCAAACTGCAATTCTATCTTTGAATAATAGTCCCACTAAAGCCACCGAAAAGACTCCATTTGAGACATGGAAAGGAAGAGTTCCTAATCTATCCTATATGAAAATTTGGGGATGTGATGCTTACGTCAAGGCTAAACCCGACAATAAGCTTGCCCCAAGATCCGAAAAATGCATCTTTGTAGGTTATCCTTTAACCTCTCGAGGTTACTACTTCTACAAACCTCAAGAAAACAAAGTGTTTGTGTCTAGTGAGGCTGTCTTCTTAGAAAGTCAATTTATTTCTAAGAGACAGAGTGGGAGAAATTTTGAACTTGATGAAGTTCAAGAGCCACAAACCGAGATAGAGACGCAAGAAGATGTTCCTTCGTCGTCTAACGCGGTTGCACCTCCTCCACTAAGAAGGACGGGCCGAGTAATTCGCCATCCCGATCGATATGTGGGACTTATCGAGGAAGATGGAACACTCGATGTGTTGCTTATGGAAAGTGACGAGCCCGCCACCTACAAGGCCGCAATCTCTAGTCCTAATTCCACCTTATGGCTTGAAGCCATGAAATCCGAAATGGATTCTATGCTTGAAAACCAAGTTTGGGACTTGGTAGATTTGCCTAAAGGGGCAAGACCCCTCCAATGCAAATGGATATTCAAGGTCAAAAATGGCATAGAAGGACATGACGATGTCTACAAAGCTAGGCTAGTGGCAAAAGGATTTACCCAAGTCCAAGGTCTCCATTATGATGAGACCTTCGCCCCCGTAGCCATGCTAAGATCCATACGGATTATGTTAGCGATCGCCGCATTTCATGACTATGAAATTTGGCAAATGGATGTCAAAACCGCTTTTCTAAATGGGCATTTAGAAGAGGAGGTGTACATGATACAACCCGAAGGTTTTGTTAATTCTAAAAATCCTAACAAAGTGTGCAAGCTTAAGAGATCCATTTATGGTCTTAAGCAAGCATCTAGAAGTTGGAATCATCGATTCAATCATGTTATAAAAGAAAATGGTTTCACTCGAAATGTTGAGGAACCATGTTTATACATGAAATTCAGTGGGAGCAATGTTGTGTTCCTAATCTTGTATGTCGATGACATACTACTCATTGGAAATGATATTCCAATGTTGTCTTCTGTTAAGAAGTGGTTAGGTAACCACTTCCAAATGAAGGATTTAGGAGAGGCACAACGCATATTAGGTATCCGGATCTATAGAGATAGACCTAAGAGGATATTGGCACTAAGTCAAGAGTCTTATGTTGATAAGATTCTTCGACGATTCAGCATGGACAAATCCAAAAGGGGTTTGGTACCAATGGTAACCGGAACGATATTGAGCGGACTCAATGTCCCTCCGAGCCCCATGATGTTGAACGCATGAAGTTGATCCCTTACGCTTCCGTTGTTGGATCAATCATGTATGCCATGATATGCACACGTCCTGATGTCTCGTATGCCTTGAGCATGACGAGTAGATATCAAGCGAATCCAGGTGAGAGTCACTTTGGATTCTTTGTCAAGAACATCCTTAAGTACTTGAGAAGAACTAAGGACTCTATCCTTGTGTTTGGAGGAGACACTGAGTTGCGTGTTACGGGATACACGGACTCAAGTTTTCAAACAGATAGAGATGACATGAAATCACAAGTGGTTTTGTTTTCATGCTCAATGGTGGTGCCGTAGTGGAGAAGCTTCAAGGAAGTCAGAATCATGGATTCAACAACGGAGGCCGAGTACATTGCGGCATCGAGGCTGCCAAGGAAGCCATGTGGATCAAGCAATTCACGGAAGGTCTAAAAGTAGTACCTACCGCCGATGATCCCATCACTCTCTATTGTGATAATAGTGGGACGATCTTCCAAGCTAAGGAGCCAAAGTCTAGTAATAGATCTAGACATGTACTTAGAAAGTATCATGTAATAAGAGATTTCATTGAAAGAAAGGAAATTGCGATTTGTAAGGTTGGGACGGATGACAACATAGCCGATCCGCTCACCAAGCCTTTATCGCAGGCTAAGCATGATGGGCATGTTACGTCCATGGGACTTAAACGTGTACCAAATTTTTGTTAGATTTTGAAATGAAATAAAAGTGTTGTTTTTGTTCATGTTCATAATCACATTTGTCTTTCATCTTTAATTTATACTTTGTTACATCCAAACGGGTTGTGGAGACAATTGAACCCCGTTAAAGTGAACACGGATTAACATAGTATTTGCCCATAGTCACTTGTATGGGGTGACGTCTCGAAGTGACTAGAGTGTGAGGCGATTGATGGCAAGTTCAAGTGCCATAGAGTCATGTGAGATGACTAGTCGATCACATAGGCGGTATTAAGAATTTTTTGTCGGGCCTTATGACCGCTTATAGAGTTTGGCAAATTTATATAGCCTGGTCGTGGCGAGAGCTACTATAGTATTCAAATGAGTCGATTCTTTTGACTAAAGACTATTTGCCTAAGATGGCACAGTTTCGATTAACTTTGATTTGTGTTACTACGACCTTCGTAAATGGGGTCAAATGGGCATATTTTGGGTTATGATGGTCGTGGCTAGTCGAAGGGAATGAGTGCGATAGGAATTGTCCACCCCTAGTCGGGGTTATAACAATATCTCGGGGCCACTCGAGGAGTAATGAATCGAAATGCGTGGCCACGCTCGGAAGGTATCCGGTGTGGATAAATCCGGTCAATCGATTATTCTCCGGGATCGAGGAAACCACTCTCGATATGATCACTTGCAAGTACGACCGAAAGACACCTTGCATTGAGTGGGAGATAGTAATAGGACAAGAGAATTGGTGACGCACACTTGTCGAGGACAAGTGGGAGATTGTTGGGAAATGTGTCCTCAACAATAGTGCGATCACATGATTTAAATATCATTATTAAATCTCATTTTAAGAATACAATTGGGAAGTAATATTGTTCTTCACAACCGGTCAACATATATCGGTAATGATTGGGTGACTAGAGTTTGACATTACTTGTCGTGTGACGGTGGTGATCGATTGACCCCTAGGTCATACCTAAAGGGCAATACACTTAATTGATTATTTAATTAATCGTATAACGTTGCGAGTTGATTAAATTACTTGAAAATTGACGGACGATTTTGGAAGTAAAATTTACGTATCAAATTGAAATGTGATTAAATGAGATACGGTCTGAGTAATTAAATTGTATAATTACTCGGATGAAATAAATTGTTTATATGTAACAATTAAAATGAATGAATTATTATAAATTCAATCAGTTGAAATTTATAAATTGGTAAAATATTTTGGCACAAGTAATTATGAAATTACTAAGTCAATTTTTGTATGTGACGTATTTTTATTAATACGTTGATTTTTAATATGTTAAAAATACATAACAAATATATGTGACATGTAACATGTAACATATTGACAATTGACAAATATAATATGGGATCCATATTATGTAAAGTGCCGGAAAAATTGGGGAGAATTAAGCTAGTTAATTGTTTTATTTAGTTGATAAAACACAATGATGAAAAATGCAAGTCTAGGCATGCAAGCCTATTGTTCTTGTGAAGAACAAATTTTTCATGCATTGGCTCCCCAATAGCCCTCCTCTTACACGGTTTTGGGGAAGACAATTGCTTTTGTCTTTCTCCATATTTTTACCAAATAATAGACTAAAAGCTAGTGTATCATATTCATTCCACTTCACTCATCCAAAATAGAAATTCTAGAGAAATAAAATCCTCTCTTTATCTCTCATCAAAACCGAAATAATTCAAGTGTTATACATTATTTTGGTTCAATTTTCTACTAAGATTAATATTATACTAGTTCTTATAATATTAATTAGATTAAGTGTTAAGCCTTGGGTATAAAGCTTGGGGAGAGATCTTATTCTTAGATCTTGTTCATCCATTGGAATAGCTCAAGAACAAGTAGAGAAAGGTGATCTCTCTTGTGCCCAATATTGCCGAAATATTGAATGTAAGGACATTATTTCTCTTCTTTTATATTAATGTTTGCATGCATAAAATCCGTTTTAATTTTATGACAAAATTATTTTGACATATATGAGTATGTTAACATGTATAAAGATCTACATTTCCTTCAGATATCCATTCAGAAATGCCGTCTTGACGTCCATCTGAAAGAGTTTCATTCCTTTGTGTGCTGCAAATGCTATTAGGAGTCTAATAGCTTCAAGACGAGCAACAAGTGCGAAAGTCTCGTCGTAGTCTATTCCTTCTTGTTGATTATAACCTTGGACCACCAATATTGCTTTGTTTCTGACTATGACTCCGGCATCATCTTGTTTATTTCTGATGACCCACCTTGTTCCAATGACAGATCGATCCTTTGGTCTAGGAACTAAATGCCAAACTTTGTTTTGTTCGAACTGTTGTAGCTCATCTTGCATAGCTATAATCCAATCCGATTCTGCAAGGGCTTCATTGATATTCGTTGGTTCGATCATGGATAGAATAGAGTAGAAAGAGCATAAGTTATTCACGGATCGTCTAGTTTGAACACCCTTGTTAATATTCCCTAGAATATTGTCGATGGGGTTTGAACTCTTGTATTTCCACTTTGTTGAAGTACTTGGTTCTTCATCGTTATTTGAGCTTGACCCAACTTCTTTTGGCTCGGAATTGGAGGAAGTTCCCCCTGAATCCAATCCAGGTGTTGTATTAGAGTCGTTTATACCATCGGTCTCTGCACCTTGATTTTCGTCCAATGTTATAGTAACATCACCTATAACATTAGTTTGGGAGTCCTTTCTCTCTTTTGAGGAACCATCAAGTTCATCCTTAGTTCCTTCAATTCCATTATCCTCCAACACGAGTTCCGGGGGATCGTCTCTAGAAAGACGAAAGTCGGGTTCATCCAAGTTTTCTTCTTCATCCTGTAATGGCTTATCAAACACGTTATCTTCATCAAAAATAACGTGGACACTTTCTTCAATACAGAGAGTTCTCTTATTGAAGACTTTGTAAGCCTTGCTATGATCTCAGTATCCTATGAAAATCGCCTCATCACTCCTAGGGTCGAATTTACTTAACCGGTTTTTACCGTTATTGTGTACAAAACATTTACTCCCAAAGGAACGAAGGTGGGAGATATTAGGTTTTCGACCTCTAAGGAGTTCGTAGGGGGTTTTGTTAAGGATAGGTCAAATCATAGCACGATTATGGATATAGCAAGAAGTACTAATGGCTTCAGCCCAAAAGTTACGAGGTAAACCACTACACAAAAGCATTGTACGAGCCATATCATCAAAAGTCCTATTCATACGTTCAACGAAACCGTTTTGTTGAGGAGTTCTTGGTGCAGAAAAGTTATGCCCTACACCATTAACTCTACAATATTCTATGAAAGCTTGATTGTCAAACTCGGTGCCATGATCCTTACGAATAGATACAAGATTAGTCTTATATTTGTTTTGAACACGTTTCATAAGACAATCGAATTCATCAAACGTTTCGTCTTTTGAATGAAGGAAGATAGGCCATACATACCTCGAGTAATCGTCTACAAGAACGAAGACGTGCCTCGATCCTCCTCTACTCCTTACCTTCAAAGGTCCACATAAATGCATGTGTACTAATTCCAACGCTTGATTTGTGCTTACTACTCTTTTCGGTTTGAAGGATGATCTCACTAGTTTGCACCTTGCACACGTGTCACACATCTTTTCTTGGTCGAACTTGATCTTAGGTAACCCTTCAGCAAAGTCCCACTTCTTGAGTTTGTTCAAGGTTAGTGAGCTAATGTGACCAAACCGTTTATGCCATAAACACGGATCATCAAGTGTAACGTTCTTGCATGAGAACGAGTTAGTAGGCACAGCATTTAAATCTACAATATAGACATTTCTTTTCCCGTGGCCTTTAAGAATAACATTGCTAGTTCCTTCGATTATAATGCGACAACTATCAGTATAGAAAGCAACTTTGTTACCTTTGTCGCATAGTTTGGATATGCTTAGCAAGTTATGCTTGAGGCCGTCAACTAGATAGACATCACTGATCGCGTGAGACATAGAAATTCCGATTTTGCCAACGCCGATTACTTTTCCCTTTTTGTTGTCCCCGAACGTCACTTTTCCTCCGTTGAAGGGTTTGAGTGAAAGAAATAGATTCTTTTCTCCGGTCATGTGTCTTGAGCATCCACTGTCAAAATACCATTGATTGTTTTCTTTCACTACTTCCTGCAGAGGGGATTAGATATAGTTTTTAGGTACCCAAGATATGTTGGGTCCCTTATGATTAGTTACTCTATATACCAAATCCTTTCGAACCCAAACTTGTCTAATAACCATTTTTCTAACCCTTGGGTTATTTTGCTTGGAAGGGATTCTAGGTTTAGGGGTTTCTCTCGGTCTAGAAATTTCTCTAGGTCTTTCATGACTATATCCCTTGTTAACAGGTTTACTAGGTTTAGGTCGACAGGGATTTTGTGAAGTGCTAGGTTTCTTGGTGTAGTCAAAGGCCATGTCATAGAACCAACGAAATTTATTATTCCTTTCTTCGTTAGGTTCATTTATGGGGGTTTCCTCATCCTCGACAACTATGTCAACAGTTTTAGCATGTTCTGCATTTTTTCGTATATCATGAGCCTTTTTGACACGATTGTTTTAGATGTGACCTGTATGACCACAGTAATTGCAAATCAGATATTCAGGAAGATCAGCATACTTCCTTTTTCTGAAATCAAAACCCGAAGGTGTTGATTTGCATTTAGCGTGATCTCTACGGCTCTAGCACTCATGACCTAACCCCATCTTCATATTATTGTCAGATTGTTCGATTAGGAAGTTTAGGACTTTTGTGCTACCCTTCCACTTATCATGGACCTTCATGGCATGTAAAAGTAGATCCTTTAGGGTTTTAATCTCTTCTTGACATTTCGTGTGATCTACATCATTATCCTTCTTAAAATTATCACGAAAGTCTTGGAATCGTTTGTTAAGAATAAATACAACATCGGAATGTTGTTTCTTAACATTGATCATGTCGGTCTTAGATTCCTTTAATTGCTTTGAGAGGGAATCTATCTCTTCCTTTTGGTCTAAGATCATTGCTTCATCAGAGTGACCTTAGTTTCCAAAAGTTCTTTGGATTTTCTAAGTTCTAAAGTTATAGCTTCATTAGCTATAACTTTGGCTTGAAGATGCTTGACATTAAGCTTTAGGTCTAAGGTTATAGCTTCGTTAGCTATAACTTTGGACTCTAATTCCTTCTTTTCAGCCATAGTAGAATCTAATGTTGTTGCTTTTTCAGCTATAACCTTAGATTTTAACTTCTTAGCTTTGGCCTTCAGAGTGTGATTCTCTTCTGCAATTTCGAGAATTTGTTCCTTCAGATCTTTTAGCTCCAAGTCCTTTTCGAGACACTTATCGAGAGGTTGTTCAAAGAATTCAATTAAAGCACTTTTAGACAATTTTTTAACACGTTTTTTTAGTTCAAGATAACTTACCTCTTCATCGTCATCTTCGTCTGATTCTCCTAGAAAGCAGTAGTTTGAGTGGGAGCTTGTTCTTTCATCATCGCTGTGGGAGATTAGGTCAAGACTAACACTGCTTAGACAAAGGTTGGCTACTTCGTCGTCTTCAGATCCCTCGTCATCTTCTGAGTCAAGGTCTCCCCAGCAAAAATCCATCATTACTTGTTTGAATTCTCTTTTTATCTTTTCACGTTTTGTCTTGTCCTTTATCTTCTCCCATGTAGGGCATGCAATGATCATGTGATCATATTCTCCACACTTGAAGCAACCTCTGTTTGCAAAGGACGACATTGATTCCGTAACCTTCTTGTTGGATGATTTGTTGTTGTAGTTATAGGATGATTTTTGAAGAGTCTATTGATCCAAAATACTCAAGAGGAGGGGGGGGGGGGTGAATTGAGGATTTAAAACTTTTGAAAGCTTTTTCAATTATGTATGTATAATTAATTATTTAAAGTTTATTGATTAAACTTTAAATAATTAACTAATTGACGAATTAAAAGCAAAGCAAATAAACGAAAGAAAGAGAGACACACGGATTTTTGAAGTGGTTCAGTTTCACAAGTCGAAACCTGTGTCCACTATTCTCGATTAATAAATTTAGTACCTTTCTCCGGATTACAAATTTACTAACCCAACTCGTACAACTAACTCTAGCTGTAACTCAATGAGTACCGTTAAATACTCGAGTGACTAACTTACGCTAATAAGAAAGCACTAATGATTCTTCTAATAGTTCACGTTAATCAACGAGAAAGAAATCAACTAAGCACTATTATCTTATAACGATAACAATAAGAACAAGTATACGAGTTTAAAATACACGACCTTTCAAAAATATCAAAACGGTTTTTCTGCTTGAAAACACACGATTTGCTTTGTGAAAATAAGAACAATTTTTATGCTTGAGGTCATTCTATTAAATGTTGTAAAGAGCAAAATATTTATAGGGAGGAAAGAATAGGGCAACCCGGTTTCTAGAAACCCTAGTGGCCGAATAAAGGAGATATGTAAACAAAACATATCTTCTATTATTTCTTTCCTAAAAGGCTTAAAAGATAATAAAGAATATTCCAAAAGATAGAATATAATCTACTCAAATATTATCTTTACTATAAATTCCAAGATATGATAAGAATTCCTAAAACAAGAATATCTTTTATCATAAACAAATATGTTAAGTAAGATATATAAGATATGTTAAGATATTATTATAGAATAAAATCATTACCTAATATACCCTAGGTAACATGAGATGTCACGGCTCATGTGCCTCGTGACTCGTGCAAACCCTAGCTCAACATATAAATTATAATTTAGGTTTTAAGAGAGGCTATGTTGAAACCCTAATTAGTAGCATGGTCCAACTCATAAGTTGGCCCAAAACAACTACTGGTCAACGTTCAACATAAGACCGAACTCCGCACTAAACCGGGCTTTATTACATAAATACTTTTATCAAAACATTTAAAATAAACTTAAAACAATTTTCAAATCAATTTTGAACCATTATAAGTCGTGTGTAATAAACTCAGCATTTCAATGTTATAGTAGGAGAGCTATAACATTGAGCTCTTTTACTAGTAATGTTATAGCTGCAAAGCTATAACTTTACCAATTCAAGAAAATTATTCTTGGTTACCATTACGAGACAATTGTTAGGTTCGTATACCTATTATTAGACTCCTCTAATAGTGAACTAATTAACTTGTTAATTATTTGTTCTTTAGATCTAGTGCATGCATAACAAAATGAAATATTTATAAGAAAATCACTGTTCCTTACATTGTTATGTATTTCGAAATTATGGGCACAAGTAAGGTCACCTTCCTTCACTTGTTCTTGAGCTAAATATGATGGATGATCCTCCTAAGACTCCAAGTATAGAAGCCACTCCAATAAATTGCACCCAAGATTAATCCCAAATATTCCTATATTAACTAGATATGTAGTAGAAATGTAACCTTAAAAATACTAATATTCTTATATTAATACCTCTAGTAATAGATGATGAGTGTATTAGTATTTTAGAGAGATTTAAGCAATTGCATGTGAGGAAAAGCTTGAGAGGAAAAACAAGTAAAAACTAGAGAGTCAAAAATGAGCAAACTTTTTGCCCATTTAAAGAGCCAAAACCGGTTGGCATAAGCGAAGGGGGAATCTTGCCCTTTTGTTTTTACTTGTTTATATAGTGTAGGTAGAGTGTAGGAAGCCTAGGTGTAAGATGTAACATGTAAAGGCTAGTGTGATGTGTCACAATCACACAATAACCAACATTAACATAAGACAAAAGAGCATCTTATGTGCTCTTATTATAGCCGAAAATTTGGTCCTTATTTGGTCCATTTTTGCTTTTTGTCATTTGTCCCACAAATGATTATAAGTCATATGTTTAACTATCTTACATATTTAATTATTAATGTAATCATTTAACACTTAAATATTACAAATAATAATATAATATACACTCCACTTTTTGAGTAGTATACTACCATTATATCATCATATAATGGGTCACATAATTAATAGTTAGTTAAAATTACAACTTCTTGTAACTTTAAATAACTAATTACCTCTACCTCAAAACTTATATAATACCTCAACAAATTTAGTAATATAACACTTAATCACTAAATTTAATCTTATTTAATCACATTAAAATAAGACGCAAAATTGCACTCCCATAATTAAGGAATTAATTAATTCGTATCACATACAATTAATTAAATATCTATTTGCGCCTCATCCTATAGGTGTGACCTAAAGGGATCAACTGACCACCACCGTCACACGACAGTAATGTCAAACTCTAGTTAGCCAATCATTACCGATTAATGACGGTCGATCATCGTATAAAGAATCATCCCTCACGTATTCTTAGTATGAGATTTAATAATGATATTTAAATCATGTGATCGCACTATTGTTGAGGACACATTTCCCAACAATCTCCCACTTGTCCTCGAGAAGTGTGCGTCACCAATTCTCTTGTCCTATTACAATCTCCCACTCAATGCAAGGTGTCTTGCAGGTCGTGCTTACATTTGATCATATCTTGAGTGGTTTTCTCGATCTGGAGATTAACTGTCTGACCGGAATTATCTATCATAGATGTCTTCCGAGCGTGGCCACGCATTTCCAGTTAACTACTCCTCGAATGGCCTTGAGATTTTAAACAACCCTGACAAGGGGTGGACAATTTCTATCGCCCTATTCCCTTCGTTCAGCCACAGTCCATCATAACCCAAAATATACCCAGTTTGACCTCATTTACGAAATCGTAGAGTATAAATCAAAGCTAATCAGAAGTTGTGCCAACTTGGGCGAATAGTCTCTAGTCAAAAGAATTGACTCATAAGAATACTATAGTAGCTCTTGCCACGACCAGGCTTTATGAATTACCAGAACTCTATAAGCGGTCACTGCCCGACAGATTGTCCCATACAATCTGCCTATGTGATCGACTAGTCATCCCATATGACTCTATGGCACTTGAACTTCCCATCAATCGCATCACAATCTAGTCACTTGGAGACGTCACCTCATATAAGTAACTAGGGGCGAATACCATGTCAATCCAGTTCACTTTAATGGGGTTCAATTTGTTCTCAACAACCCATTCGGATACGACAAAGTAATGGGTGAGTTTAATAAAACTCAAACGATAAATGTGATTATCACATATGAATAGACAATAAACTATTACTACTCCATATTCTATAATCTTTAGTGTATAATAACACTAGTTAAAATGCAATACAAGCTTGGCAAGTGGATATACCCGATATCCATATATTCCAACTTTATTAATTGTTATTTCCTTCCATTCAATGTCATCTCTAATGACATGAATTCATTTCTAAGTATTTGTCTAGACTTATTGCTAGACTTGGGCTCTTTAACTTGAAAGACGCTCCCACTGTTATCACATAACTTGTGATAAAGTCATTTGTAGAGGGATTCACCCTTAATCCCTACGTTGACTATATTATCACAACTTACTTAGATTCCTTTTGTAGATATTTGCAATGCGCGAAACTAAAACACTTTTCTTAGTCTCTTACTCCTTTGTCAATAACATTAGCTTAGGATTTCATCAAATCTTTTTAAGCTTGGAAACTAAGGTTTGTGCAACCTTTCAACACCTTAACTTAGTTTATCATCCAAACATGTGTATAAGTCATCAATTGTACTTTAAGGCTTTCACAAGCCCATCTTATGAATTAACTTATTATTAACTCATAATGTACCTAGCATATGGTACATCACAGCACGTGCGTCAGTTGGCATACATAATCGTTCTAATGGCGGAAACATTAGCAATCGATTTCATGTAATCAACAACTTAATGGGTTCAGTGAACGACTATGATTCCATCATAGTAATTCCACTTTCATCATCATGAATAAGCCATTCAACTTTGTTGATGTTAAACAGATACGAAAGAACTTATCCTCATAAGACTCTCAACTCTATGCCAATATATTCTCACATAGATTCGGTAATCTAAAGTATATTGCACCCTTTCCTAGTCTCCCAATCACTCTTGCCAGAAGAGAGAATTGGTACATTATTCTCAATAAGTAATATGTTATCAACATATAAGACATAGAGAAACAATTCTAGCTCCCACTTAACTTCATGTATATCATGATTCTTCAATCATGTGAATGAAACAATTCACTATAATCACATGAACGAAAAGTAAAATCCTTTAATGCTTGCTTAAGATCATTCTAAGATCACTTAAGAAAGCTACGCATAATATGTTAGGATTCTTAGATCTTCATCTAAGATTTTGTGTTTCAAACACTTCCTTCTCTAAATTCCCATTTTAGAAAAGCGAATTTTATTTGCCATTCTTCATTAAAATGAAATGCGGCAATTCCTAACACAATTTATCTTGATTCACATCTTCATGTAAATCTTATGCATTTGTGTACTCTGGAGCTCTATTTATTTTTGAGGAGACCCGCACCTTAAAGTAAATCTACTCTTGAGTAATAATTTTTGGATTGTAATGCTTTGGCTCGTATGTAAGAAGGTCAAGATACTATCACTTTCACAAAGTAATATTTTTAAACAATAAGACATGTGCGATAAACTCCCACTGAACTATGCTCTCATACTATCTTCATAGATAATAGTTCAATACCAACTCCTACTATATAATTCTATTACTTTCACAAAGTAACATTTCAACCAGAAGAGATGTTTGTGACGATTCAATCTACTCCCACTCTATCTCTCAGAAATATATCAATATTCATGAGAGATAGCTTTGTGAGTCACAAACATATATATTTAACGGAGTATTAGGAGTTTACTTAGACTAGTATTAGCTTTCAAAAGGCCATCCTAACATGGCAGCATGATAATATACGAGGTCTTATCCATGTCATATGTTTAGCAGACTCTCTATTCTAGGTATCTCATGGTTGACCATTCGTTTAGAATAATGTGTCCATATGGTATCGTAAATTCCCTACTTGATGAGTTCAAAAACTCATTACAACTTTAATTTGATCTTACATAAGTAAGATGTTACTTTTAGTAATGATGACATAAGGAGAATCAAATTCATAGCTTATGGACATATAATGATCCCATCATTATAATCGTTTATTTGATCAATTTGAGTTGTTTATCTAATGTTTCTCTACGCAAGTAATTTATGATGATGATTTTAGAACAAATAACATAATAAAACAAGTGATTTGGGTTGAAAACCAAATCACCAATATCCAAAATACAACCTGTGTTTAAAGGATACAAACCAATTTCCAAGTCATACAAGGAAATCAAAATAGTTCTAAAAAACATGAAATACATCATAAAATTAAAGACAAAGCAAAATAAAGCCAAGCTTCCTTTGATCCATCACCACGGTAAGCTACTCTAGCTTCCCTCATGATCCTCTAGGCTTGCTTCTCCTTGCCTTTGTCCTTGGTAGGAGGGGGCCCTATTTACAATAAAAAGGGTAATCATCACAACTTGTATCACATACAAATTGATATTGAAACATAAAAGATAGGGATAGTCATATACCTACTGGAATAACCTTTCCAGCTTTGATGTCGCCAAGGTATTTGTTACAATTTCTTTTCCAATGTCCAACTCCACAACAATAGTGGCATTTGTCCCCGGAGGGGGCACTGTACTTGGGCTTGGAGGAGCTTGCTTCATAAGTCTTAGCTATGTTCCTGTTGGGAGTTCGCTTCTTTCCCTTTTTCCCGCTCTTCTTGAAAGTTCCTTTGCTCTTATGATTGACAATGAGCACATCTTTGGTGGTGCTAACACTTAGCCCCATGTCCCTTTAGGCTTGCACAAGCATTTTGTGCAACTCATCAAGAGAAACTTTCCTATCTTGCATATTAAAATTCACCCGGAATTGAACATATGCTTTGATTTTGTTGAGGGAATGAAGAATTCGATCAATTACGAGTTCATTGGGAATTTCCACCTTATGCATTTTCAAGGTCTCAACATGCTCCATCAATTTGAGCACATGAGGGCTCACCTTTTGGCCCTCTTTGATGTTAAGATCAAAGAATGCGGAAGCTGCCTCATATTGAATGACCCTAGGAGCTCGTGAAAACATGTTCACAAGCTTCATGTAGATCTCATGAGCGGTGCTAATCTTTATAGCACTTCGTTGGAGTTCGGCCTCCATAGCAAAGATCAACACATTTTTGATCGCGGCCGACTCCTTTTGGTAAACCTCATAGGTTTGCCTAGCGGCGGGGGTGGACCTAGCATTAGGTTCGGTGGGAGATGCCTCGGTAAGGTAACGAAGCTTGTCGTCACCTTGCGCGGCCAAGCGAAGTTGTGCGTCCCAATCGGCGAAATTAGACCCATTCGTTTCTAACTTACATCGATCCATGAAGGATCGGAGCCATCACTACTACAAATCCAGGCAACTACAACGCCCCTTTAACAACGATTATTCACGAAAATCACAATAGACGTTGTAGAATGTATGGCGCGAATTTTACTAAAATCAATTACAACGGGTATGGTTATAAAAACCGTTGTTATTAGTTTTAACAACGGGTTACACATACACAACCGTTGTTACTAATGTGGCGCAAAATTGACGCAAAGTTAGTGAAAAGTAATCACAACGGTTGCTTTTGGAACCCGTTGTTAAAACTTATTTAACAACGGGTGTTTTATACAACCGTTGTCAAAACATATTTCACAACGGTTGTTGTTTAATAACCGTTGTCAATACCTTCCATACTATAAACCACACAAACACAAGTCTGCTGCAGCCACAAAACACAAACCTTAATACACAAACACAAACCCAAAGCAGTACCAAACACAAACACAAAACACACACTTTCTCTCTTTCTCATCGTCTCTTTATCTTCTCGCCGTCACTGTTGATTTCATCGTCTCTTTACGTACGTTCTGTAATTATCAGGTTTGTTTCATCGTCATTATTTTATTTTTCTAATTATTTCATTTCCATGTATGTGTTTTTATCGACCATTAGGTTCCGTTCAAAGATTCTGCTAATTATTTCATTTCCATGTATGTGTTTCTAATTATTTCATTTCCATCTTCTTTGGCGTCCTTCAGTACGGATCGAGCATAGTAAGAGTCTTAAGGATGATATATATATCATTCATTTTGTTGGAGTTTGTTTTAGCGGTTAGGGTTTGGAGAATATATTGAGATAATGGAAATGCATGTTAGTTGAGATAATGCAATGTATTTATACTAATCTGGATCTTGATGATGACTGATAGATCTATGGAGTTGAAAAAATGGAAGCAAATCAAACAAGCATAACTCAACACTTTCAAAATGATCATTTCATTTAATTTTAAACCAAATACATTACAGCAATTATCATAAATCAAAAGATGTATAATAAGCCGGAACAACCCCGGTTAAGCGTAAAAAGCGCTTCTCAACCTGCCACCAATCACGCCACTCTGGTATACCGCTAACTTCCGGGTCATTGGCTTCATATTTTGCAATAACAGATTGAATATATGCAAGGACACGACTTGCATGTGGAGATAAGGTTGGAAGAGTACAACTCAACATATCTCTGGCTGCAGCCAAGTTGCGAGTAACAGGCCGACTAGGGTATGAAGATGATGATGATGATGAGGCTTTGTTGACAAGCCGGACTGCTTCACGCCTCTTAATCCAATAATTCCGTTGATGTTCAAGGGATGCTTTGATTAATGGGTGTTGATCGGCGGGAAGCCCGGCGAGAACCTTCCCATCATCTTCAATCGTTTGTGTAAGCCATTCTTCGTTGTTGATAAAATTAGGGTTCATTTCCATGTTGTTTCAATTAATGAATGTTAGTAAAGGATGCTTTAATATGTTGGTAAAGGATGCTTTAATATTTATAGCTAGTAATATTTAATTTAATTTTTTTTTATTTTTTAAGAACAAACAACAACGGTTATTTACAAACAACCCGTTGTTATAACTTTCCCCCCAAAATTGAGTCACACTTTCCACAACGGGTTTTTATACTTAAAACCGTTGTTAATATTTTTCACAACGGTTTCCTTAAGAAAACCAACCGTTGTTAAAACCTTTTACAACGGACGCTTTAACAACGTCCGCTTTTTTATATAACAACGGTTTTTGACCGTTGTTATAGCTTGTATCTGTAGTAGTGCATGACACATTGGTAAGCGTGGTGGAACTAGTGGATGCGGACGTGATTGGAGTTGCCATTGCGGTTGATAAAACAAATTTGACTACAAAATAGAAAATGAAGGAATTAATTTACATCTATCGTTTTAATAATACTCGTAAATTTAACTACAAGTATTGCATTTATATAGTGACCTCCACCCAACTACATAAATAATTCCGAGATCCAAATTCATATCAACTCGGGCACGGTGAGCCGATTCATCCCTTATTAATATAACTCGGTGGACTAACTCTTTAATCGATTCTACTTTTAGAACTCTCGGTCAAAAAAAATTACTCTAATTCTCATCTTTAGCCGGAACACATGAGACTACGGTCAACAATACTTCCGTTGAGCTCAATCCAAATTTCGATGTAATAACATTTTACTACCCCACTTCGCCAACGTAACAAGGTTTGTATTACGGTAAAGCCGGCTCAACTCTCTTATGAAATTGGTACTTCGTGGGTTTCTACTATTTGGTAAGGCTATTTCTCAATTTTAATATATGTGAGAGGTCTTGTCAATTTATTATCTATCACGTTTTAAGTGAACGAAAGCGGTGAACTACAATAATTATAATTGACACGGTCGATGACTCGATATGATATGCATGTGATGTTATGGCGATTTGGCAATGCATGCAACATATTAAAAGAAATGCAATGCAATAAATAAAATTCCTAGTATGGCCTTCCTAAAATAGAAAATCAAATAATCTATTACATATTCAGAAACCAACTCCTTTGGTCCCTTGAATCTTCAAATGGCACGCCACCCAAGACACCTTCTTTGTCGGATCACCTTTCCGAATGGCACCGTCTTGAAGATGCTCCATAATTACAAAAAATAATAAAATACAAAGCTATTCCTATTATACATTTGTAAAATGGAAAAACTAATGAAATAAAAATAAAAGTGATACGAGATCACATTAAATTACAACCGAATCAATATTCCCTTTCATTACGGGTAATATCGATTAAACTAAGGCCATACTAAGATAAAATTACATAATTCAAAAATTATACAAATAAAAGACATTCAACAATTGAAATATGCAGCATTATAATATGTATTATCATGCCAAATGATGTGCCAAATCGCCCTATTTAACTTATGTCGTACATATAACCCGGTTTTATGGAAATGCGTGATAATAACCTTTTAAAATCACTAATTAACACTTAAATCACATCTAAGCTCAATTTAATTATCATAACACATTTTAGGACTCAAAAATTAGTCATCACTCAATTTTTGACAATAATTCAACTTGATTTAATTTAATGCTCATTTTTTACCTTAAAATTATTATTTATATGAAATAAATCCAAATTAAATTATAAAAATTTCAAAATTTGAATTTTAAATTTTTGAAAATTCCGGAATAATTCCATGACACTCATAATGTCAAAAAACATGGTTAAAATTTTCGAATTAATTTTGAGAAAATATAGTTGCATTTTATCGGTTTTATCTCATAAAATACATAAAGTATCCGAAACTTAATCCAATCATTTTTACAACTTTAGATCTGATTAGTGGGATATTAATGCAACTTAAAATAATTTTCTCAAGCCATGCAATACGTTTTAGCTAATTTTTGCTAAAATAGTCACTATATATGCCATTTTTACTCAAAAATCCATAAATCATGCTAAGAAAAATATTTTAATCTAGAAATTTTCATACTCTTTGTAAATCTTGCATGTGACATCATATTAAAAGATCATTGCTTAATTTGAAGTTTAACTATTTTTAACCATTTTACATCTTTTAATCCATTTTTATCTCATAAAAATCATAAAACATGCAATATTGATCCAATTAACTCGACCTTTTACACACAACTTGTAAAATATGCATGTAAGGTCATATAAAATTTCCAAGGTCAGAAACGAAGTTTAACTATTTTTATCATTTTAATTCCCATTTTAGTCATAAAAATGTAATAAAATGACCAAAAATCCTTAAAATGAGCAATAAATTTCCATAAATCATAAAAATGACCTAAAAACATTGTAGGACCAGAATATATAACATGCATGGTGATTTCGTGGCTTATACAAATAAATCACAAATTTTTAGTTTTATATGTTAACCTTTTAACTCGGAAAAACAATAACCGATTATGCATGCAACATCCTTATGCTCTGATACCACTTGTTAGGTTCATATACCTATTATTAGAATCCTCTAATAGTGAACTAATTAACTTGTTAATTATTTGTTCTTTAGATCTAGTGCATGCATAACAAAATGAAAGATTTATAAGAAAAACAATGTTCCTTACATTGTTATGTATTTCGAAATTATGGGCACAAGTAAGGTCACCTTCCTTCACTTGTTCTTGAGCTAAATATGATGGATGATCCTCCTAAGACTCCAAGTATAGAAGCCACTCCAATAAATTGCACCCAAGATTAATCCCAAAAATTCCTACTAATATTAACTAGATATGTAGTAGATATGTAACCTTAAAAATACTAATATTCTTATATTACTACCTCTAGTAATATATGATGAGTGTATTAGTATTTTAGATAGATTTAAGCAATTGCATGTGAGGAAAAGCTTGAGAGGAAAAACAAGTAAAAACTAGAGAGTAAAAAATGAGCAAAATTTTTGCCCATTTAAAGAGCCAAAACCGGTTGGCATAAGCAAAGGGGGAATCTTGCCCTTTCGTTTTTACTTGTTTGTATAGTGTAGGTAGAGTGTAGGAAGCCTAGGTCTAAGATGTAGCATGTAAAGGCTAGTGTGATGTGTCACAATCACACAATAACCAACATCAACATAAGACAAAAGAGCTTCTTATGTGCTCTTATTATGGCCGAAAATTTGGTCCTTATTTGGTCCATTTTTGCTTTTTGTCATTTGTCCCACAAATGCTTATAAGTCATATGTTTAACTATCTTACATATTTAATTATTAATGTAATCATTTAACACTTAAATATTACAAATAATAATATAATATACACTCCACTTTTTGAGTAGTACACTACCATTATATCATCATATAATGGGTCCCATAATTACTAGTTAGTTAAAATTACAACTTCTTGTAACTTTAAATAACTAATTACCTCTACCTCAAAACTTATATAATACCTCAACAAATTTAGTAATATAAAACTTAATCACCAAATTTAATCTTATTTAATCACATTAAAATAAGACGCAAAATTGCACTCCCATAATTAAGGAATTAATTAATTCGTATCACATACAATTAATTAAATATCTTTTTGGGCCTCATCCTATAGGTGTGACCTAAAGGGATCAACTGACCACCACCGTCACACGACAGTAATGCCAAACTCAAGTTAGCCAATCATTACCGATTAATGACGGTCAGTCGACTGTATAAAGAATCATCCCTCACGTATTCTTAGTATGAGATTTAATAATGATATTTAAATCATGTGATCGCACTATTGTTGAGGACACATTTCCCAACAACAATCACCTATACTTTTCTAATCTTCAGGGAGATCTTCGAGTATAGGCTACGTCATCATCCAAGCTTGATTAATCTTTAGACGGACATCGTCTTTACATAAATCTTGAATGAATCTTCACATTGTTAGATCTTGAATAAAGACTTGTATACTTTCGTCACAACTTCCTTTATTGCTTGTGTTAGATAAGTTGAATCTAAAATACTTAGACAAACGATTACGCGCAACAAGTATATAAAATTCAGAACACCTTGACATCATCAAAACATAAACATATAAGCTATATGGTTCAACAATTTTGTTTGTTTCTTTCGAAAGATCTTATTTTTGAAACGGCGTGCAAACAGAATAGTTTCATCCTCTAGCTCAGAGTCAACTTCTTCGCTCTTTAAGGCCATACTCTTATTTCGGCTTGGTTCAATGTCATCTTTGTTAAGAGTAATTTCATGGGCCATGAGAGCACAAATGAGTTCTTGATAGGATAGGTTTTCAAGATCTCGTGATTCCTCCATTGCAATGACTTTGGCACACTACTTCTTAGTCAGGCTCCTAAGAACCTTTCTAGGAATGTCCTCTGTACTGAACTTCCTACCTAGGTTTTTCAGTTCTTTTATAATGCTTGAAAACCTTGCAGACATACTATCCAAGGACTCATTAGGTTCCATAATGAATAACTCATATTTTTGCATTAGCAAATCTATTTGGTGCTTCCTAACAATGGAAGTACCTTCATAAGCTAGTTCAAGCCTATCCCATATCTCCTTGGCCATAGAGCACGAAGAAAACCGATCAAACTCTGTAGAAGTCATTCCGGTTTACAGGAGACTTATTGCTTTGGAGTTCTTTTCGGCCTTCTTGTAGTCGGCCTCGACATAGTCCTCTTCTTTCTTTTCGTAGGTAGTGCCTTCTTCGGATGCTACAAGAATTTTGTGCGGTCCTTTTTGGATAATCCTCCAGTACTCCCAATCGTGACCTTTCACATAGTGAGTCATCATGTTTTTCCACAATCCATAATTCTTCCCATCAAAGATGAGACACTTGAGATATTTGGAATCCATTTATCACGTGATAGGCATCGGAATATAAAACGATAAAATAAATAAAAGATAGACAGATCAGCCTCTTTGCGGTTAGGCAATCAAGAGCACGAGGCTCTGATACCAATTGAAGAGTCTATCGATCCAAAATATTCAAGAGGGGAGGGGGGGGGGGTGATTTGAGGATTTAAAACATTTGAAAGCTTTTTCGATTATATGTATATAATTGATTATTAAAAGTTTATTGATGAAAATTTAGCTAATCAACTAACGAGCAATTAAAACAAAGTAAACGAAAGAATGAAAGAGAGGAGACACACGGTTTTTGAAGTGGTTCAGTTTCACAAATCGAAACCTACGTCCACTATTCTCGATTAATAAATTTAGTACCTTTCTGCGGATTACAAATTTACTAACCCAACTCAAACAACTAACTCTAGCTGTAACTCAATGAGTACCGTTAAATACTCGAGTGACTAACTCTCGATAATAAGAAAGCACTAATGATTCTTGCAAAGGTTCACGATAATGAACAAGTAAGAAATCTATTGAGCACTATTATCTTATAACGATAACTTAACGAATGAATATACGAGTTTAAACCACAGACCTTTCAAAAATAACAAAACGGTTTTCTGCTTGAAATACACGGTTTTTCTTTGTAAAATAAAATCATATTTTTATGCTTAAGCTCTCTCATTTAAATGTTGCAAATTAAAGAGCAAAGTATTTATAGGAGGGAAAGAACAAGGCAACTCGGTTTTGAGAAACCCTAATGGCCGAAAATAGGAGATATGTTAACAAATCATATCTTCTATTATTTCTTTTCTTAAAGCCTAAAAGATAATAAAGAATATTCTAAAAGATAGAATATAATCTATTCAAATATTATCTTTTACATAAATGCTAAGATATGATAAGATTTCTTATAAGAAGAATATCTTTTACCATAAACAAATATATTAAGTAAGATATATAAGATATGTAAAGATATTATTTATAGAATAAAATCTTTACAAGATATACCTTAAGTTACACGAGATGTCACGGCTCATATGCCTCGTGACTCGTGCAAACTCTAGCTTAATATATGGGTTAGAATTTTGGTTTTAAGAGAAGCTTTGTTGAAACCCAAATTAGTAGCATGGTCCAACTCATAAGTTGACCCAAAACAAACACTAACCAATGTTTAACATAAAACCGAACTCCGCACTAAACTGGGCTTTGTTAAATAAATACTCTTATCAAAACATTTAAAATAAACTTTAAACAATTTTCAAAAATAATTTTGAAACAACATATGTCGTGTATAATAAACTTAGCATCTCAATGTTATAGTAGGAGAGCTATAACATTGAGCTCTTTTACTAGTAACGTTATAGCTGCAAAGCTATAACTTTACCAACTTAAGAATTTCATTCGTAGTTACCATTACGAGACAATCACCTACACTATTCTAATCTTCAGAAGAGATCTTCGAGTGTAGGCTACTTCATCATCCAAGCTTGATTAACATTTAGACGAACTTCGTCTTCATACTTCTTGAATGAATCTACGATCTTTAACTAAGGCTTGAACATCATATATATACTTCCATCACAATCTTCTTTGTTGCTTGTATTAGATAAGTCTAATCTAAAAGATCTTAACAAACGATTACACGCACCGAGTATATATAATATTAAACCATCTTGACATCATCAAATCATAAACATATATTCTATATGATTCAACACACCCTATACTACCTAATATTTCGGTCCATTTAACATAAAATGGACTATCATTTTATTTTATCAATTTGTCATTTGTCACACAATATGTCACATGTAGTATGATACATGTTATTAATTAATTTTAATGCATATTTATCCCATAAATATCATTTTATAAATTAAATAATTTAACTACAATAAATTGACTAGTGATACTTGACCACATAAATAAAATGGGTCATTTAATTATAATTCACAACATCTTGTAATTATAATTAACCATTCATTCTCATCCCAATTGTTTCTCAAACAATAATCAATTTTAGTAATAAAGTATTTCAATTACTAAAATAAATCTTATTTAATCCCATTTTAATAAGATATCAATATTCTCTCTCACAAACGAATTGTTCAATTTTAAGGAATTGATCAATTTGTATCGTCATACAATTAATCAATTTGTCTATTAAAGGAATTGTCCTTTAGGTGTGACCTTAAGGGATCAACTGACCACCACCGTCAAACGAGAATAATGTCTAACTCTAGTTAGCTGATCATTACTGATAAATGTTGATCAGTTAACTATATAAATGAATCACCTCATACGTATTCTTAATATGAGATTTACTAATTAATGTGATCGCACTGTTGTCGAGGACACATACTCCAACATGTAATGCATGAATTCTAATTTGTCATTTTGATTCTTTGTAATCGGAGCAAAAAGATAAACACCTCAATGGGACCGATGTAGGAATCCTTTGAATGGTGCTAGGACTCAAAACTCAAAATTACCAAGAGTCCAAAATGACTCTACAAATGATCAAGATAAAAATTAATAAGATGATATAAAAACAATGTTAAAGGTGGGGTAGGAGACTCGCAATGGAATATGTTGATGCTAAGTAATCAACCCCGCACTTGTGGTATCCTCCATTAAACTTTGTCAACCTTCAATTGTCGCTCATCGCGACATTATCATCATTGGCCTCATTACCGTATTGTCATCATCAATTTCATCATTATCCACCTCCATTGGACCGGAGGATTCACCAACTTCATCATCGTCGGAATTCAGACTTTGCTCTTCTTCATGGCAAGAACCAATACCTTCCTCGTCTTCCTCAACAACAATCTCCCCTCCATTAACCACCTGGCTATCCTCGTCGGCATCTGGAGAAGTACTAGGGAAGAACACTTTCTTATCCGCCCAACTAGGCAAAGGACATGAAGAATTAAGAAGTCCTTACTTAGCAAGATGTAGGAGTGGTGGATATTGGGCGTAATAAGCATTCATCCGGTCATCATAAGGATCTCTATATAAGTGTTTCATCAATTGGGTCAACTAATCTTTGCCTACCTCAATATTAGAGCCACTTGGTTTAAACTCTTGGTAGGCGAAAGGATAGGGTGGAGTCACAATGGTAGAGGAGGAGGGCTTTGCAATCAGATCCCTTTGTTGCTTGATTATCAATTCGGCTTCTTTGGAGACGGGAATGAGGTAGTTGGTTCGATGGGTGGAGATACGGCAAATCTTAGTTCGCAAGACAATGGACTTTGTGTCCTTTGTGAGCCATTCAAATTTATGATCAAGATTGTCATTTTTGACCCAATGAAACTTGTTGATCAAATTACTCGTGTTAAGATGGTTGCTTTTCTTAACGTGTCTGTAAGTATTATCCTTGTTGAACTCCGGGTTAACGTTTTTAGCTAACCTTGTCACCAAGCCCCCATTCACAATAAAGGCCGCTCCCTCTTTCCCATTATCAATATCTAACCACCGCTCAATCAATAATAGAAGAATGTTGTACTTACGGGTGGACTTTCCATTGAAATTTAAGAAGGACTCAAGGTAGACAAAGTCGAGTTCGGTGAAGTGGTTGGTGTTGGAGCTTGTGTCCTCCACAGTTAGTGTGATAACATATATAAATCTCTTATAGGTTCACAAGGGTATACTTAGTATTTTATAAGTTGATTAACGTTTACTTAATAACGGTTGGCTTGCTAGAAGTTTGACGTTATTATCATACTGATGGCGGTGATCAACTGGTCCCTAAAAGTCACACCTAAAGGATGTGTTTGAGAGATGTGATTATTCACATTGATGCCTTATATGACTAAAAGGTTAGTCCATGTATTTGAATAAACAGTTTGTCAATGTGATGATGAGACGATTATTTAATATAATTAAATAATATTAGCTGAGACGAATTAACTGTTAATTCGTAAATTGAATATAAACTGTTATATTTAATTAATGTATATATTGTTAGCTTAAACGAATTAAGATGTTAATTCGTAATTAAACGTAACCAGTTATATTTAATTAGCAAATTATAAATATATATTATATTTATAGTTAATGTATATATTATGCGATATTGTCATAATAAAATGTTGACAGACCGGTATTAATAAATCGACTACATACTGTTGTGTGTAGACTTATTGATACATGTCGACATAAATAGACAATTGAGAAAATAATACACATTATATACAATTTGAGAACAACCAAAAATAAGAAGATTTTCTCCTTATTTTTGGTGGTTGGTGAAACCGAAAAATAAGAGGAAAAAGAGGAAGAAAATATCTTCCTCTAATCCCCCTCACTTCTATGGTTTTAAGAGAAGAGAAAGAGAGATTATTTTCTTTCATTCATTTGACCTAATTCTCTCATCACAAAACACAAAACCCTAAAAATAATTATCAATTTTGGGGATCTCATTCTAGCAAGTTGAGAGGCATTTCTCAAAGCATTTTGGGTGCAACAATTAGGAGAATATCGATTTCGATATTGTTCTTAGGCCAAATCGCTAGGACCAAAGGCTAATTCTAAATCTCTATTCTTTTGTTTTATGCAATTCGTTTATGACTAGTAATTTCATATATCATAATTCGTTATAATCCGAATATTTCTTAAGGAAGTATACCGATATTTCCTACAAGTGGTATCAGAGCATAGGCCACGAGATTATTTTATATGATTTTCATAAATGAATTTAAACAAAAATTTGAGGAAAAAAAAGGGTTCGGCTGTTTTGAAAAAAAAAAATCTGTCGTTTAATTTTTTTTTTTTACCGAGACTTTTGTTTTTTTGTTGCTTTGTTTCCATTTTGATTTATTTATATTGTTGTTGTAATTAGTTAAGATAATAATATGATATTTTTTTTATTTTTTTTTTTTTGCAAGCATGGGAAATGACTTTCCTTTCAAACCTTATTGGATCCGCCTAGTCAGAACTATGACGAGTGTCATTACACCAGAGATCATAAGGAGAGTCCGGCTAGCCCAAACCTCGGGAATATGCGACAGCACGGGAAGTCGGCACCCCGTTTAACAGACCCAAAGGGCCACCGTGCAATACCTCAGTGCTCCCGTCTAGGGCGTCGAACTCGGGACCTCAAAGTTTGAAGAAAGTACCTTACGGCACACCCGGACACCACTAGACCCAAGCCACTTCGGTGATAATATGATAAATTTGTAGATGTTTTGATTTAATAAGAATTAAATTAAAATGTAAATGGAAATCGGTTTCTTTGTTGATGATTTGTTTTTGCTATATAGTTTTGGCATACAAGTTAATTTAATCATGTTCAAATCAATTGTGATGAATCAATTATACGGATAATCGATTTAATCATAATTTGGATATTCATTTTAAGAGGTTAAATTGAATCATCTAGTTTGAATCTATTTTTTAAATTAAAAGATGATGTTTATGCCGATATTGTTATATTAGCAACATTAAACTTTTTGTCCACATAATTTTTTTTTTCTTTTTTGAGAAAAGTATGAAAAAAAACGGCTGAATGCCGTGTGTTATCTAAAAGAAAAAAAACTTGTTTTTCGTTTTTTTTTAAATTGTCGAGAGCCAAAAAAGAAAAAAAAAAACTGTTTAGTTTGTTTTTTTTGGCTGAAAGCCGTGAGCCAGAAAAAAAAGGGTTGTTTTTTTTTTTTTTTTGGAATGCCGAGTTCATTTAAAAAAAAATTATATATATTTTTGTTTTTGGCCAATAATCTTTATACATTATTTATAATGTATGATTGTTTGTTGTGAAAAGGTTCACAAATTTGAGATACCCAAATTTGTAATACCCGGTATTTTAATATGATATTATATTAGGCCGAGTTACCAGCTGGGTCGTGTAGTGTATTTGTGACTCGGGTAATTATGTGACTCGGGTTTTAATTAATCTAACTAGGCTAGGCCCATATTGTCTTAATATCACCTATCCTATATGTATAACTCATCTAACCAAACCCTAATCTCCCTATCACCATATTCACTTTAACCATGAGAAAAGAGAGAAAAGAGAGAAGAGGGAGCCGTGTGTGAAGGGAGCCGCGTGAGGCATTGCGAGGCGATTTCTCAGCCTATTCTCATCCTATTTCGTAAGTAGACTATCCTATTACCTCTTTATTCAATTTTTATCATAATTATAGTAGTAGTGGAATAATTTTTGTAACCCTAGAAATTGGTTTGGGGGTTTTGATTATAAATTGTATGAGATAAATGAATAGAATAGTTACAACAATTTACAGATTCGATGGTCTGTGTTGTTTGAGAGTTTTACCTGTCTTAAATTCGTGGGATGCAAAAAGTTAAAGAAGAGACTCATGTTTATTCCAAGCCTAGTTTATGCCTGTGAAAATTGGTAGCATTTTACCGTGTAGTTTTTCCTGAAGAAATTATTTGTGAACGTCTATCTAAAAAGTCCGCGAATCAGTAGAGGCTGAAAGATTACTTCTAAAACATAATTTAGATATTGAATTGGTGCTGGGTCTTTTTCATATGTTTAATTTAAAGAGTTTAGATGAGTTAGGCGTTGGTTTTACTTAAACATCATTTGTCAAACGCGTTTTATGAATCAATACTTTTTATGCGACGGTTTCTGTCAGTTTTTGGAAATCAGTCTGAAAACCCTTGATAAGTTTGGAATTTGAGAAAAACACGTTAGCTATAAATTGTAGCTAAGACTCATGGGGTTCCAATTCAATTGCCCTTGCATCAATTAGAATTTTCTGGAATTAGTTATTCATTTTATACCGAGTCTGCCATGTGCAGGAAAATCAGGGAAAGTCGTGTTTGTTCCTTAAGTTGATATTCCTATTAAATTATGATGAGTCTAGGTTATGTGAATGATTAATTGACTGAGTAGGTGGTAATTATACATAATTATGTTATGTAGGTGATGGATATGTGAAGGATCACAATTGATTGCTTGTGCGTGCTTGGATTGCGAAAAGGTAGGGAAATACACTTGACTTATTATCGCGTTGTTGAATTGTGTTGACTTGTTTGTGTTTCTTATGACCAAACTGTGAACGTGACTTGATTCGTGGTTGTCGATTTACGTTATGATTCATATACTGGAATGTGCTTGACTGAATTGATCGTATTGAGTATAATATCACAACATTCGGTAACCGGCATGATTCTATGATTTACCAGTTCAATGATATACATATTGTGTTGCATTAATTTCTTGAGCATTCATATGCATTGGAGATGGAGGATGTTGTGGTGACGTGTTGTGGTGATGATGATGTTGTGATAAGGCCCAGGGCGGGTTCTCACAGACTTGCCCTGTGTCCTCAAATGTTGCGAGCCGGATCGGCTACGGTCGATATATATAGTCTATCGGGGATCGGTATGGCTGGGTTGTACGGGTTATGAGATATGAGTCGAGATGGAGATGGAGGTGACGGAGGAGCATGCATATCATATTTTGTTGTTTCATTGTATTCCCTACTCAACCTCGTGGTTGACCCTGTGTATTCGTGAACACCTGTGACGATCCAAATATTGGGGAGCAGACTTGACAGGTTTATGAGATAGGATGGGAGCTTGATGGGCGTGAGACACTGGATCAGAAGACTTAGTAGCTAGATCATCATTTAGAAGACTTTCACTTTTATTTATGTTAGTTCTTTGTAATTTGATGTAAATGAGGTTTTGTAAAAAGTTAAGTTAAAGAAATTATGTAATTTGCCTTGGAGTTTAATTTGTTATTCACCACCTCGGGAAACCGAGATGGTAACAGTCCGGTTTATTAGGGAATGTCTTGCTAGAGGCTCCTTTATAAATCGGGGTGTTACAAAGTGGTATCAGAGCGAACGATCCTCAGGCCTAAACCAATGAACCCAATGAACCCAATGAACATAGGATGTGTCTAAATAAAATGAACCCCGATGTAGGAACTGTTAGGAGCTCACAGTGCGGTTAAGAAGGCGCCCTTAATACGTGCTCTTTTGCCCTCTCAGTTTTGAACCAGGTAACCCGAGAGAAATCGAGTGAATGGGGTAGTTAGAAGGAAAACCTTGGATATAATTGAGTGGGTGTACACCTTAAGACCTATATATTCTAACCACTCTGCAGGACAACGTTACGGTAAGTATTTTGTATGAATGATGACGTGATCATATGATGTGGAGATGAGAAATAAATTTTCGTGTTCAGGTTGATAATCAATGAAGTGTTGGATTGTGGTAATCGTGAGCGTAGAAATAATTGTGAATTGATGATATTTATCTGGATGGATATTGAATGATGTGTCGATAGTACTATTATGTCTAATGATATGCGGTTATGTGATCTTGAAGCCATGCTAGTATAGTATTGTGATAGTAATCAGAAACACTATTGAATTGCATGTTTCTAGTCATAGCAATCGTGATTTAGATGTAAGGAGTAGATCGAGATGCGAAGGGATTCTATGGAATAGATGTTTATGTAAGTACAAAGTGTGAGATTTAAGTTGGGATGGGTTAGTATACATAGTATGTTCATAAGAGCTTGTAACATAGTAAAGAATGACCTAGTGCTGAAACTCGTTTTGTTTGATTTTACTCTTTAATTGACCTTACTGCCATTTCTTTTCTGTTTATTGTCTATGGATGAAAATTTTATGGGAGATAGCCTCGGGAGTTAGTGTTCATTTTGCGTTGGTTTCATGCTTATAGGATATACGGATTAGGAGTAATAAATGTTTTAGTGGGCTGTGGTCAGGAAGTTCCTGTGCAGTGATGTTTTGACCAACGATTTTGTAAAAATCCTCATTTAAATTGTATTAATAAATTTTGCATATTTCCAACTCCATCGATCAGAATATTCGTATATGTTTTCAAATTGATAAGCCACGAAAATTCTTGATGTCTCTATATTAAATGGTAAGTTTTGCAAACTGACCCAAGTTTCGGACCAATTGCTGTCACATACTTGTTTGGACCAACTGAGTTGCAAAATCCTTTAAAAATTGAATTCTTGAGCTTTGGACCTCATTCTTTTTCTCACGAATTATTAACTCTCTGTATGTTATAAAAAGTAATATAACTCAAGTTTTCGTTTAACGGTTATTTATTCGTGATTTTTGGAAGTTACAACGTGAATCATAACTTTTAAAATGTGAATTCTATGTTGAGTTTTCATACAGTGTTCGATTATTTCATGAGCCTTATTAATGTGAAATTATAGTGTCCTTATATGATGATAGTAGCACACATATTCATTGGTTATGTATCTTAACAAGTGATAAAAAAAACTAAAATAAAAAAAATAAAATAAAATTAAAGTTTAGTTTATAACATTGTTGGCATGATAGTATGTGTGAAATTGAATAGCTTAATCTGATCCTTAATCGAGGGTGAAATATTTTATACGAGTCCAGTTGTTGCATATTTTATATATGTTTGGTATGTTGTAATATCTCTGGTGTGTTCATCATATTTGTATAGTGGTCGGATATATATAAATAAAAAACTATATTGTCATATCTTTGTAAAGTTGGTGGCGTTAAATGTTAACTTGATTGTTCTAATATACTCGCGTGAATATTTATAATAATTATGTTTAAATGTTTACACATGGATGGTAGTAATGAGTATGTCTAAATGTTCACACATGTAGGATGTCATCTGAGTTCTCATGTCTTTTATGTGAGTCTGTGTGCCTATAGTTATACTTATTACTTTCATTGCATTAATTTATTTCAGTTGAACCTAAACTTATGATATGATAATAAAATAGTGTTGTTGTACCTTATTGGATATGTTCATAGTTGTATTGTCATGAAATGCTAAGGTGATTGTTACAATTGTCACGATATTTGAAATATATTCTCGAACTGTCAAATTATAATGAGATAACCCTTTGATGATTCACATGTCATGCGTATGTTTAAATGATAGTCGTTATAGTAACGTTTAATTGAGCCGCGAGTTGCCTATTTGTTCAAACCGTGCAAACCAGAGAACTTGTTCACCTTACTAATCTTTTGTCATAGATAATGTTTACAAGTTATATGATGGTATATGTACATGTTTAAGTTGTTTATGCGATATCTTTTATTTTTGCTGAAAATGAATTATACTGAGTTGATGGATACAATTGAATGGTATGGTTGCTAAAATGTTAAACATATGTGTGATATGGAAGTAATTTTGTTGTTATTGTGAATCATATAACTATTAATACTCAATTGTAATTTCAGTTGTTTGACTTCTACATTATTAAGTTAATTACTCATGACGCACAGTCGATGGTTCCGTAAGGGGTTTAACTGGGAATTTTATAGTGTGCCTCCGATCTAAACTAATAATCTTCTTATATTGACTATATGGTTAGACTCTTGTCTAGTTCTTATGACGTGATAAATCGTTTTAAAATTTAACATGTAATTGAGTTGGTACTTATACTTTTGTGTGACCATGCAACCTGTGATAAATAGATCTGTAATAAAGAGGTAAAATTTTGATTGAACACAGTTAATTTGTAGTTACTTACTTTACATTATGGTACGAATCGTATGCTTTAATGAGACGTCACCAGGGAATGTGTACTATCTAAAAGGTCTCCGATTAAATGCTGTAGTCGTGTTAGCCGTGAATATAACTGAGTAAAGAAGTGCAACTAAAATCCTGATGTTGAGGTAATAGTCGTTCATTAGTAAAGATAGGACTGAAATGAGTAAGATGAACCTGTAAATTACGATATATGAGTCGACACCTAAGCTTGTATAGTTTGAAGGAATTGAGTTAAGTTTATCTGATATTGAGTTAAATGGATTCTATGGACGGCTCTGTTATAAGATTTATGTTAAGAAAGTTATTCACCGTCCAGTATGAAAGTAAAAGTTTTGAAAATGAAGTTAAATTTTGTCGTGTGAATATAAATTCGGAATGAGATTTCCAGCCAGTGTCTGGTTGTATGGTTTCATGATATTTGCTAGTCTGGAGGAATGAAGCTAGAACGGAGTCACAAATAGTGGATTAATTTAGTCATGTTGTTCGTTCATGTAGTGAATTGGTAGGTTGTGGTTAGTTACGAATGTCAAAACGGGAAATGTAATGTGGTGATTTAAGTGAGTTGTGTGTTAACATGGTATGTTGATATTAGCATGATATGTAATGAATATTTGTAAAATTGGTGTAGTTAAATACATTTAATCTTTTATGTCATTGTGTTGGGTGCAGTTTAAATATATTTAACACCAAGAACAAAATTTTATGTATGATAGTCTTGTATGTTAACTTTCCAATATCGCTGTTTACTCGCTTGACTGACTCGACCAATAAGCTTGTAAAATTTGCCAATCAATGTGCATTCGTCATTCGTGAATAAATCCCAACCCTTTGTTATGAGGATTAAAGATATTTCTAGGACGATAAGTCTTTGCTAAACTGGTTGTCTTCATTTTATGGGTGATTATGTGTCTTGACCTAAATCGGTACAGTTATGTAAAGGAAAGTCAGACTGGACCTATTAGGTTACAAATTTTCATAAATCGATTAATTAAGTTTTGACCCTAATTCTTTTCTTATGTTGATTGATTCCCTATGTTTCTAAGGTATGAGATTACAATGATTAGTGAAATGAATAATTACTAATGATTTTTACTAGTAACCTTGTAAAGCATTGTTCCATTCATAATTTGATTATTCACATGAATAAATGTTACCAATATTTCTTGGAAAATATGCTATTTGACATGACCATATGTGAGCACCTAAGCATCTTCGTCTTTGTAACCTGAGTAGTAACGTATAAATTAGATTGACAAGCAGATCCTGTGAATGTTATTGCATGTATTGATTGATATGAAGAGTGTTTAGATTAATACTGAAATGTCTTAAGTTATTCAACGTGGCTTTTGCTCCGATCCGTGGCGATGTCTTTGTCAGAGCAAGAAGATAATCGTAGCTTCCTTGAGAGAGCTTGTATATTGATTGTCTTTAGTAGGGATTAGTTAACTTGAGCGTGAGTTGTGAATCTTTTATCCTCTTTCAGTTGTTAGCAGTAGTTTGAGAACTTTTGTTATAATAATGAAGGTTACGGGGACATAACCATGTTTAAAGAGGGTAGGATTGTAAAATCTTTATACTTTCATGTGTGATTTCTCAGATTGGCTATATTGGTTATGCGTTGTGTGGGTTATGTTGGAGTGTTACATGATGTGTTTCTGTTATGGTTAAACTTCGGGGACGAAGTTTATTTTAAGGAGGGTGGAATGTAATACTGCGTTTAATATTCAATTTGGTGGGTGCCTTACATACTTTTGTATATGCGTTTCATAATTCGTTTGCGTTGGTTGGTAGAGAGGGTAAACTTCGGGACGAAGTTTCTTTTAAGGAGGGTAGACTGTAATACCCGGTATTTTAATATGATATTATATTAGGCCGAGTTACCAGCTGGGTCGTGTAGTGTATTTGTGACTCGGGTAATTATGTGACTCGGGTTTTAATTAATCTAACTAGGCTAGGCCCATATTGTCTTAATAGCACCTATCCTATATGTATAACTCATCTAACCAAACCCTAATCTCCCTATCACCATATTCACTTTAACCATGAGAAAAGAGAGAAAAGAGAGAAGAGGGAGCCGTGTGTGAAGGGAGCCGCGTGAGGCATTGCGAGGCGATTTCTCAGCCTATTCTCATCCTATTTCGTAAGTAGACTATCCTATTACCTATTTATTCAATTTTTAGCATAATTATAGTAGTAGTGGAATAATTTTTGTAACCCTAGAAATTGGTTTGGGGGTTTTGATTATAAATTGTATGAGATAAATGAATAGAATAGTTATAGCAATTTACAGAT
Source organism: Silene latifolia (assembly GCF_048544455.1). Taxonomy (NCBI): domain Eukaryota; kingdom Viridiplantae; phylum Streptophyta; class Magnoliopsida; order Caryophyllales; family Caryophyllaceae; genus Silene; species Silene latifolia. The sequence continues at coordinate 94,432,174 of NC_133533.1, forward strand.
TCGTTGGTCTGTGTTGTTTGAGTGTTTTACCTATCTTAAATTCGTGGGATGCAAAAAGTTAAATAAGAGACTCATGTTTATTCCAAGCCTAGTTTATGCCTGTGAAAATTGGTAGCATTTTACCGTGTAGTTTTTCCTGAAGAAATTATTTGTGAACGTCTATCTAAAAAGTCCGCGAATCCGTAGAGGCTGAAAGATTACTTCTAAAACATAATTTAGATATTGAATTGGTGCTGGGTCTTTTTCATATGTTTAATTTAAAGAGTTTAGATGAGTTAGGCGTTGGTTTTACTTAAAAATCATTTGTCAAACTCGATTTATGAATCAATACTTTTTATGCGACGGTTTCTGTCAGTTTTTGGAAATCAGTCTGAAAACCCTTGATAAGTTTGGAATTTGAGAAAAACACGTTAGATATAAATTGTAGCTAAGACTCATGGGGTTCCAATTCAATTGGCCGTGCATCAATTAGAATTTTCTGGAATTAGTTATTCATTTTATACCAAGTCTGCCATGTGCAGGAAAATCAGGGAAAGTCGTGTTTGTTACTTAAGTTGATATTCCTATTAAATTACGATGAGTCTAGGTTATGTGAATGATTAATTGACTGAGTAGGTGGTAATTATACATAATTATGTTATGTATGTGATGGATATGTGAAGGATCATAATTGATTGCTTGTGCGTGCTTGGATTGCGAAAAGGTAGGGAAATACACTTGACTTATTATCGCGTTGTTGAATTGTGTTGACTTGTTTGTGTTTCTTATGACCAAACTGTGAACGTGACTTGATTCGTGGTTTTCGATTTACGTTATGATTCATATACTGGAATGTGCTTGACTGAATTGATCGTATTGAGTATATTATCACAACATTCGGTAACCGGCATGATTCTATGATTTACCAGTTCAATGATATACATATTGTGTTGCATTAATTTCTTGAGCATTCATATGCATTGGAGATGGAGGATGTTGTGGTGACGTGGTGTGGTGATGATGATGTTGTGATAAGGCCCAGGCGGGTTCTGCAGAACTTGCCCTGGTGTCCTCAGCTGCGAGCTGGCAGATCGGCTACGGTCGATATATATAGTCTATCGGGGATCGGTATGGCTGGGTTGTACGGGTTATGAGATATGAGTCGAGATGGAGATGGAGGTGACGGAGGAGCATGCATATCATATTTTGTTGTTTCATTGTATTCCCTACTCAACCTCGTGGTTGACCCTGTGTATTCGTGAACACCTGTGACGATCCAAATATTGGGGAGCAGACTTGACAGGTTTATGAGATAGGATGGGAGCTTGATGGGCGTGAGACACTGGATCAGAAGACTTAGTAGCTAGATCATCATTTAGAAGACTTTCACTTTTATTTATGTTAGTTCTTTGTAATTTGATGTAAATGAGGTTTTGTAAAAAGTTAAGTTAAAGAAATTATGTAATTTGCCTTGGAGTTTAATTTGTTATTCACCACCTCGGGAAACCGAGATGGTAACAGTCCGGTTTATTAGGGAATGTCTTGCTAGAGGCTCCTTTATAAATCGGGGTGTTACAAAGTGGTATCAGAGCGAACGATCCTCAGGCCTAAACCAATGAACCCAATGAACCCAATGAACATAGGATGTGTCTAAATAAAATGAACCCCGATGTAGGAACTGTTAGGAGCTCACAGTGCGGTTAAGAAGGCGCCCTTAATACGTGCTCTTTTGCCCTCTCAGTTTTGAACCAGGTAACCCGAGAGAAATCGAGTGAATGGGGTAGTTAGAAGGAAAACCTTGGATATAATTGAGTAGTTTGTGTTCACTTAGTTTACCTCAACATTATAATCCGAAGAGTTTCTCGAGATTATGATGGACTGTAGATATAATTTACAGAAATTTATCAACCAAGAATTCTAAAAGTAGAATTAGCCAAAAGGTTGGCTTATCAATTTACAGATAATTGAGTCTTGGGATCATTTATATAATTCTTGAGGAAGGTCAATTGTATAAATGCTTGAGTCTTCGCGTTATAATAGTATTGCATTAGACTTAAATCATAACGATGAGTATGCTTATTATAATTTTCTTCTTTTCGCAGTGTAGAATTCGTTTTAAATTGATAATACTACTTACAACAAATGGCTGGAAATAACGAAATCCCTATGCCAAGTGCCACACTTGGACGCGAGTCCTGGCTAAAAGCTTTCATGGACCATATGAATTAGTTCACACGACAGAAGAATGACGGGTCCAACTTTGCGGACTGGGAGGCAGCACTACGGAATGATGCCATTGCTGACGGCAAGCTCAAGTACCTAACTGAGCCAGTACCGCCAAACCCAGGCCCCAATGCAAGAGCTAACGAGTCAATTGCTTATAGTGACTTCATTATGGAAGCATGTGAGATAAAGAACATACTTATTTTTGCAATGGAAACCAATTTGCAAAGACGCTTCATTGCCCAAGGTGCAAACAAGATTTTGACCACGCTCACTAACGAATTCTCAAAAGCACCGAGAATCGTTACTTATGAGCATACCTGTCGCTTCTTTGATGCGAAACTCCAGAAGGGCCAACCGGTTAGCCCACACATTCTTAACATGATTGAGAATGTCGAGAAACTAGAGGCACTTGAATGCAAAATCAGTGAGAACATAGTCATTGACCGTATGCTTCATTCACTTCATGATGGTTTTGCCCTTTTCAGGACAAATTACTACATGAATGACATGAAGAAAAGTCCTCATGAGCTACACTCACTTCTCGTACAGACCGAGAAGGATATGAAATTGAGTGGGAGCATGAAGCAAGATGTTCTCATGATTTCCAACAAGAATAAGGGTAAGGGCAAAGCTCACGACGACCTAACTGTAGGAAAGCCAAAGTTTAAAAAGTCAGGAAACGGTAAGAGTGGGCCTAGTGAGACTAGTGGCTCACAAGGCAAGGCAAAGAGCAAGGACGGTAACGTTTAATGCCACCATTGTCACAAGACTGGACATTGGAGGAGGAACTGTCCCGTGTACCGTGAGGACATCAAAGCAGGCCGCGTCACTCCTGTTGGTATGTCATCTTATATTTATATGATTGAGATTAACCATGCAAGTTTCGGAACTTGGGTACTTGATACTGGTTGTGGTTCTCATCTGTGTAATCATTTGCAGGGCCTAAAAAACATCACACCTCTCGCAAAGGGTGATGTGGACCTGCGAGTCGAGAATGGTGCACGAGTTGTTGCAGTCTCAATGGGAACATACGTAATCCAGCTCCCTAGTGGTTTTGAGTTATATTTATATAACTGTTACTATGTACCCAGTTTGTCTAAGAATATTATTTCTGTTTCCGTACTTGATAAAGACGGTTTTTCATTTTCAATAAAGGACAATAGCTTTATTTTCTCTTTTAATGAAATGGTTTATGGTAAAGCGGTTTCCATGAATGGAATTTACATCTTAGATCAAACCACAGATATATTACATGTGAATAATAAGAAATTAAAGGTTGGTGACAAAGATCAAACTTATCTATGGCATTGTCGAATGGGACACATAAATGAAAAACGTGTAAAGAAACTCATCGAGAATGGGACTATTCTCGCATTCGATTTTTCTACATTTGGCACGTGTGAATCATGTCTTATCGGCAAAATGACTCGAATTTCCTTCAAAGGTGTTCGAATGCGCGCTAGTGACCTATTAGGACTCATACATACTGATGTATGTAGACCTATGTCAATCACCGCTAGAGATGGCTATAGATATTTTATCACTTTCACGGACGATTTGAGTAGATACGGATATGTCTACTTAATGAAGCATAAAAGTGAGTCTTTTGAAAAATTTAGGGAATACCAGAATGAGGTTGAGAACCAACTGGGAAGAAAGGTTAAAGCACTCCGTTCAGATCGGGGTGGGGAATATCTTTCAAAAGGGTTTGATAAACACCTTAAAGACTGTGGAATAGTTTTACAGTTAACTCCACCTGGAACACCTCAATTAAATGGTGTGTCCGAACGGATAAATCGAACATTACTTGATATGGTTCGATCCATGTTGAGTCACACGGTAGTACTTGATTCATTATGGGGTTTTGCTCTTTTGTCAGCTGCTGTTATACTTAACCGAAGTCCGGCTAAAGCTGTTGACAAGACTCCATATGAAATGTGGAAGGGAACGGTCCTTAACTTGTCCTTTATTCGGGTTTGGGGCTGCGAGGCTTATGTCAAGTGGAGACACGAGGATAAGCTCGGCCCGCGATCAGTCAAGACATACTTTATTGGTTATCCAAAAGGAATGTTTGGTCATTACTTCTATTCGCCTACCGAACATCGAGTTTTTGTTGCGGCTAGTGCGACGTTCTTGGAGAAAGAATTTCTTGAGAACAGGTCAAGTAATAGAACCTTCGAGCTGTCGGAGATTCAAGAACCAATAACCGAGGAACAGATGGAGTAATGTATTCCTTCAACTAATGATACGGTTAACATTCCTCAGGAACCTAGGAGGTCGGGTAGAGTCTCTAATCCTCCAGACAGATACATTGGTATGGTCGAGGAAAATGACATTTTTCTCCTAGAGAATAATGAACCCGCTACTTATAAAGGTGCCATGACCTGTTCCGACTCTAAGCTATGGCTTGAAGCCATGTAATCCGAGATGGACTCCATGTATGAGAATGACGTATGGGATCTTGTTGATTTACCTAATAAGGTACGACCTCTACAATGTAAATGGCTTTACAAAATAAAGCATTCTGTAGACGGGCAACCAGATACCTATAAGGCACGACTAGTGGCAAAAGGTTTTGAAGGAAATGTAGATTCATATACATACTAACATACTCATATATGTCTAATTAATTTGTCATAAAATTAAATACGGATTTTATGCATGCAAACAAATAATATAATAGAAGAGAAATCATGTTCTTACATTGTTGTTTTCGGTTTTATGGGCACAAAAGAAATCTCCTTATCTTTTGTTCTTGAGCTTTCCTTTAATGGAAGAAACAAGATCCAAGTGTAGGATCTCTCCCTAAGCTTTATACCCAAGGCTTTCTCTTAATTTAATTAATATTACATGAACTAGTATAATATTAATGTAGTAGAAAAATGACCCAAAAACATTTTGGTCTTGCTCCTAAAACCGTGTAGGAGAAGAGGAGATGGAAGATGATTTGTTTTCTCTTTCTAAAAACTATCTTGTAAAATTGAATGAATCATTATTATGTATTCCACCCTTCATATGGTGAATAATAATAATAAGCAAAAGAATCCCTTGTTCTATCCAAGGGAGAACCGGGTACGGTGGTAAGAATTGGCCTATGCATGGCCTTTGTGCTCTTACACAAAAGACTCTAGGCATGCAAGCCTATATGGGAAATAATGATGAATCCCACTAATCTTAATTAACACAATACAATTTGTTAATCACTCCCATATTTCGGTCCACTTAAAGATAAAATGGAATCCATTTTATTTTTGTCAATTGTCAATATGTCACATGTCATATGTGACATAAATTTGTTATGTATTTTTAACATATTAAAAATCAACGTATTAATAAAAATACGTCACATACAAAAATCGACTTAGTAATTTCATAATTACTTGTGCCAAAATATTTTACCATTTATAAATCACAACAGATTGTATTTATAATAATTCATTCAAATTCGATTGTTTCTTTAAACAATAATTTCATCCGAGTAATGAAACAATTCGATTACTCAGACCGTATCTCATTTAATCACATTTTAATATGATACGTAAATTTTACTTCCAAAATCGTCCGTCAATTTTCAAGTAATTTAATTAACTCGTAACGTTATACGATCAATTAAATAATCAATTAAGAGTATTGCCCTTTAGGTATGACCTAGGGGGTCAACTGATCACCACCGTCACACGACAGTAATGTCAAACTCTAGTAAGCCAATTATTACCGATATATGTTGACCAGTTGACAGTAACAATATTACTTCCCAATTGTATTCTATATAATGAGACTTAAACATGTGATCATCATGATCAACAGCCGTGATCGCATTATTGTCGGAGGACACATATTCCAACAATCTCCCAATTGTCCTCGACAAGTGTGCGTCACCAATTCTCTTGTCCTATTACTATCTCCCACTCAATGCAAGGTGTCTTTCAGGTCGTACTTGCAAGTGATCATATCAAGAATGGTTTCCTCGATCTGGAGAATAACTGATTGACCGGATTTATCCACTCTGGATACCTTCCGAGCGTGGCCACGCATTTCCAGTTCATTACTCCTCGAGTGGCCCTGAGATATTGTTTTAACCCTGACAAGGGGATGGACAATTCCTATCGCACTCATTCCCTTCGACTAGCCACAGCCATCATAACTCAAAATATGCCCATTTTACCCCATTTACGAAGGTCGTAGTAACACAAATCAAAGTTAATCTGAAACTGAGCCATGTTAGGTGAATAGTCTTTACTCAAAAGAATCGACTCATTTGAATACTATAGCAGCTCTCGCCACGACCAGGCTATATAAATTTGCCAGAACTCTATAAGCGGTCATAAGGCCCGACAAGGTGTTCCTAACAATCTGCCTATGTGATCGACTAGTCATCTCACATGACTTTATGGCACTAGAACTTGCCATCAATCGCATCACACTCTAGTCACTTCGAGACGTCACCTCATACAAGTGTCTATGGGCAAATACAATGCTAATCCGTGTTCACTTTAACGGGGTTCAATGTTGTCTCTACAACCCGTTTGGATATAACAAAGTATAATAAAAGAGTTTTAAAGTAAAACTCGAACGACAAATGCGATTATCACACATGAATAGTCAATGCCTGATTACTATTTCATGTTCTATAATCTAATTTGATCTTGTACGTAGTTGTTCATTTCAATTCAATTGAAATGACATGACTCATCATGTTTAGCCTTTGAGAAGGCTTTGGTTAGTAGGTTTTATCAATTTCTTGTACCTTACTCAACCTTACTACATACTCATTTTCCTCTGTAATGTATACATTTGCATCACAAAACTTTCTGAGTACGTGTCGAGATCCAATCAAGACATAGGCCCTCTTAGCCTAAGAATAGCTCCCACTGTTTTCACAGTGTGCGGGACTCATCCTCTTGCACATCTCATGATTGCAAGTGTACTCAATTTCCGTTATAAATATCTCTCATTGTTCTTTATTGCCTAGAACGATTCTAGAAAATCTACTTCTTAATTATCATAGCCACAATGGTATCTTAACCATCCTAATGTGTTTTGATTATGGTTTTGTCAGAAACCATGCGCAACCTCAATTGTCAATTGTCACTTGTCACTTGTGTAACATCCTTACACAAAATTGCATCATAAACACATGCTTTGCTTCCTTAATGCTTCTGCATGCACTTAAGGGTAATCTTTATGGCTTACTTGGCAAAGATTACTTAAATTCGATTTTGAAACAATTCATCATACTCAAAGTATATGAAGTGCCATACATCATTACTCATTTAATTGATCCGGCAGCGGAAGCAAATGAAATCAATCAAATATGTTCAATTTAATTGAACTAGTCATAAATCTTATCAACGTAAGACTTCTTATTGACGCTAATATCATGTGGATTTAAATTCATAAATCTGGATATTAAAGATGTATGATAATACTCCAAAAGTCTTAAATCATTCTTGATGATCAATATGTCATCCACATATCGGACTAATTAAAATTTCCGTAACTCCCACTAAACTCCATGTATAAACACAACTTCTCGACTTATCGAGAAATGTTTTATTACATGATCAAAATTTTGATTCCAACTCATTGATGTCCTACTTGAGACCCTCTCTTAAGTTTCACATTATCTTAGGATTGCAAGAATCTACAAAACTCTTGACATGTAATGAATACATTCCTTCTTTTGAAGAAGTGGGTTTTAGATTCACTTGCTGTGCGCATATCCTCATAATGAAACACAATCCCTAAGAATATCCAAATAGACTTAAGCATTTCAACTTGGTGCAAAACCCTTTGCAACTAATCAAACCTTGAAATCTCTCTTTATTAGTGCAAAACCCTTTGCAACTAATCAAGCCTTTTATATTGGATTTTCATGGCTCTAAGCGTTGTAGTGAGTTGTGGCTTAAACACTCTCATGTAAGTCATATGTTCATTACTTTCTAGAAGTAATCAACTTGAATCAAACAATTTCTTTGTAAGTTATAAACTCTTTACTTTCTTAAAAGTAGCATGAATTCATCATTTTCAACAAATGACGAATTTTAACCTCCTAGGTTTTAAAGAAACAACGTCTTACACAAAACATCTCATGTAGCCAAGAAAGACCAGTTTCTTGCGACATAACATCTTTGTGGCTCTTTGAATAATTTTCTCCCACTCTGTCTTCTAGAAATAAACTTGTATTTTAGAAAGACAGCTTCATGAGCCGCAAACCCGTCGTTCTCGTGATAATTGAAAAGGGAAAAATGAGCATTTGTTTCTTGTGAAAACTTACAAACATGGTACCCTTACCATTTCATATCTCATATGATTCGTTTTAGTGGAAAAATAATTTAGACAAAATGATAAAATCCCCAAAGGGATCAAGTAACTCAAAGTAACTTGATCGAAGTCCAAACCTTATCGAATAGCGTTTGAATTCTTATCCAATCATACATTATCCCATAATGCGTGTTAAGAGAGATTAATTTGTGATACAATATCACAATTCATTTGGCTTATATCAAAGTCTTCACTTTGATAATCCCATCACGACTAAATCGTGATTCCTTGAACTCTTTTGAAATTCTTCAAAGATTTCTCTATTTACCTTATTAAGTGAACATATTAGCATCAACTTAAATCGTTGGTAAAAGAAAATGATTAACCTATTATGGATCAATGATTTACAACCTCGATCTCCTTTTCAACCAAAAGGCACGAGACATCTTGCTTTGAATACAAGATACGCATATACCATTAACAATCTAATGGTTTCAAGAGTACTTGATAACTCTTTGCGTTAATCATTCCAAAATTTAACGTTTAATCTTGGGTTACCAATTTTGAGTCTTGCATCATCTTCATGATATATCATTCTAGTTTGGTTTAGAATATATTCACCTTGATAATGGGCTAGCCATACATCAATTCGTGGTGTATAGGATCACAAAAGTGAAACCTCTTTTGTATCGTAACAAGTATATATTCTTATTTAGAGTTTATGTATTTAATAGTCACAATTAAGTACAACTCCAAACCCGAAAACTATATTTAGTACGCAATGACTCTATCTCTCGACATTATTGATGCTAGTCGTCATATTCTAATCATTCTATGTATCAAGTACAATGATGAAAACCTCCATTGGTTTCTAATATTGACGAAGTATTACTAGCAAAATTTATGTTTAATCAAATAAACATTTAAAGAAGAAGGTCCCATTAGATGTCCCACAACTAACTTGTTGATTCTTCCATAATTTGGGGTAGTTTCCTTTCTTGTGTCCAACATTTAAGACAATAGAAACTTTATCGGTCGGGATTGATAGGTTTAGTATCGCTATTCTCAACAACTTTACTTTTAACATTACCTTGTATCAATTCCATTATTATCTTTACTTCTTGAACCTCGTTCTCATCTTAACGGTTTAAGAGAATGCTCCCACTCATTTCAATGAGTCTTTGCTTTGAGAAGCAAAATTGAATTCATGAAGATTATTCTTCATTTGTTCGTTTTAGTCTTAAAACTTTCATCGAAGTGGTTGCGTTATTTTGGTCAATTACGAATTCTGAAAATCTAATTACCAAAACAATATTATCTTTTCAAGGTACTTAATTCATTTAAGTATATGAAAAACAATCCATTGTAAGTAGATGTGTTAGTCAAGAATCAAAAACCTGGTTGATAATGAATAACTTTAATCTATACTCTTTACAAGAGATCCTTAGCAATGGTTCATTTGAGGTTTTAGAAGTAAATTCATATTTGTCTTTAGTTACGATATTTTAATGGAGATTTGAATCAAAAACGAAATGATATCGTATATGAATTGTGGTAAAGAAATAGAACAATATGATAACGGAATAATGGAAAACTTAACATTTATCGTTTTATTAATACTTGAAAATAACAAGTAAAGCATTTACATATTGACCTCTACCCAACTATGATAAATGATTCCAAGATCCAAATTCACATTAACTTGGGCACGGTGGGGCCGATACATCCCTTATCAATATAACTCGGTGGATTAACCTTTTAATCGATTATACTTTTAGAACTCTTGGTCGATAAAATTACATTAACTTTTATCTTTAGCCCAAAACACATCCGACAAGGGCACGGTGGGGCCGATACATCCCTTATCAAAAAACTTTTGTTGAGTTCAATCCAAATTTCGAATAAATGTGTCCATGATCCAAACCCACATTAACTTGGGCACGGTGTGGCCGATACATCCCTTATCAACATGAATTCGGTGGATAGACATTTATCACCCACTTCCCCTACGTAACAAGGTTTGTACCCCGGTGGGGCCGAGCGCACTCCCTCGCGAAATAGGTTTTCATGGTTTCTACTATTTGGTAAGGCTATATCTCAATTAATTGTTTTAGCGAGAGGTCATGTCAATTTATTATCTATCACGTTTTAAGTGACCTAAAGCGGTGAACTACGATAATTCTAATTGACACGGTCGATGAACTCGATAAAATGACAATGCATGTTTAGTTATGGCGATTTAGCGATGCATGTGACATATAAATAAAATGCAAGCATAAATATAAATAAATCCTAGTATGGCCTTTCCTAAAATAGAAAAACTCTTTAACTATTACATATTCGGAAACCAACTCCATTGGTCCCTTGAACTTCGGTTGTGGCACGCATCTCGAGGTAACACCGTCTTTATGTATCGCCATTCTTGAAGAAATCCGTCTTTAGGAACTCCGGAATGAATAAAATTACATAATAAATTACATAATTCCTATTATACATTTGTAACTAAAATAAAATAAATCTATTAAATTACAAAACGGTGATACGAGATCACAATAAAATTACAACCGAATCGATATTCCCATACATTTCGGGAAATACCAATTAAAATCTAAGGCCATACTAAGTAAAATTACATAATTCAAAATTACATAAATTAAAATTATGACAATCATAAAGAAAAAATGCATCATTATAATATGTATGAACATGCTTCATTTTATGCTAAATCGCCTTTAATTTGCCAATATCGTATATTACTTGGTTTTTACGGATTTGCGTGATTTCAACATTTTATAATCACAAAAATTACATAAATTCATATTTATGTACTAGTTAATTACCCTAACCACTTAGGACTCAAAATTTAGTCTTCACTAACAATTTGACCATAATTAACTCAAATTTCTAAAATTGTTCATTAATAGTCCAAAATTACAAAAAATAAGCTATTAAACTTCAAATAAATCACAAAACTTCAAATAAATTCAAAATTTGAAATTTAAACTCATGAACATTCTGGAAAAATACCATGACACTCATAATGTTCAAAATCTTAGGTTAAAAATTTCGAAATTTTCCGGAAAAACAATGTTGCGGTTTATCGATTTTAACTAAAAAAAATCATAAAACATGAGGAAAAATTATATTCACAACTTTTCAATTTTAGATCTGAAAATAATAATAAAAAGCAACATTAGACGTTTTTCCTAAGTCATAGATTATGTTTTATTAATTTTTCACTAATAATGTCACTATTTATGCTATTTTTCTTCAAAAATCCATTAGTCATGCAAAAGGGCTTCTTTATAGCCAATTATTTTACACACATCTTGTAAAATTGCATGTGACAACATATTAAAAAACTATGACCAGATTCGAAATTTAACTCATATTAACCTATTTTTCACCTAAATCCGAATTTAATAATGAAAAATCCATTTTTCGAGCATAATAAGTCCAACAATTATGAAAATTTACAGGTTATCTCAAAATAATATATGTGACAACATATCCAAAAATCAATGAAAAATTCGAAGTATAGCTATTTTTAGACCAAAAATGACATTTTTACTCATAAAATCACATTTAAATGCCATTATTGTAAATTATGAACAATAAAAATCCGAAAAAATAACCAAAATATCCTAAAACATTTTAGGACCAGAAATATTAACATGCATGTAATAATTTCGTGATATATCATAATAACACAAATTTTACAAGTTTTATTTGTTATTCTTATAACTCGGAAAAACTTTTAACCAATTTGCATGCAAACAACCGTGGCTCATGATACCGATTGAAGGAAATGTAGATTCATATACATACTAACATACTCATATATGTCTAATTAATTTGTCATAAAATTAAATACGGATTTTATGCATGCAAACAAATAATATAATAGAAGAGAAATCATGTTCTTACATTGTTGTTTTCGGTTTTATGGGCACAAAAGAAATCTCCTTATCTTTTGTTCTTGAGCTTTCCTTTAATGGAAGAAACAAGATCCAAGTGTAGGATCTCTCCCTAAGCTTTATACCCAAGGCTTTCTCTTAATTTAATTAATATTACATGAACTAGTATAATATTAATGTAGTAGAAAAATGACCCAAAAACATTTTGGTCTTGCTCCTAAAACCGTGTAGGAGAATAGGAGATGGAAGATGATTTGTTTTCTCTTTCTAAAAACTATCTTTTAAAATTGAATGAATCATTATTATGTATTCCACCCTTCATATGGTGAATAATAATAATAAGCAAAAGAATCCCTTGTTCTCTCCAAGGGAGAACCGGGTAGGGTGGTAAGAATTGGCCTATGCATGGCCTTTGTGCTCTTACACAAAAGACTCTAGGCATGCAAGCCTATATGGGAAATAATGATGAATCCCACTAATCTTAATTAACACAATACAATTTGTTAATCACTCCCATATTTCGGTCCACTTAAAGATAAAATGGAATCCATTTTATTTTTGTCAATTGTCAATATGTCACATGTCATATGTGACATAAATTTGTTATGTATTTTTAACATATTAAAAATCAACGTATTAATAAAAATACGTCACATACAAAAATCGACTTAGTAATTTCATAATTACTTGTGCCAAAATATTTTACCATTTATAAATCACAACAGATTGTATTTATAATAATTCATTCAAATTCGATTGTTTCTTTAAACAATAATTTCATCCGAGTAATGAAACAATTCGATTACTCAGACCGTAAATTTTACTTCCAAAATCGTCCGTCAATTTTCAAGTAATTCAATTAACTCGTAACGTTATACGATCAATTAAATAATCAATTAAGAGTATTGCCCTTTAGGTATGACCTAGGGGGTCAACTGATCACCACCGTCACACGACAGTAATGTCAAACTCTAGTCAGCCAATCATTACCGATATATGTTGACCAGTTGACAGTAACAATATTACTTCCCAATTGTATTCTATATAATGAGACTTAACATGTGATCATCATGATCAACAGTCGTGATCGCATTATTGTCGGAGGACACATATTCCAACAGGTTTCACTCAAGTGCACGGATTGCATTATGATAAAATTTTTGCAACCGTAGTTATGCTGCGTTCCATTCGGATAATCTTAGCGATTGCCGCTTTTCATGACTATGAAATTTGGCAAACGGATGTGAAAACCGCCTTCTTAAACGGTTATTTGGAAGAGGAGTGGTACATGTTACAACCCGAAGGTTTCATAGATCCTGAATATCCTAAGAAAGTGTGCAAGCTTAAGCGTTCCATTTATGGACTTAAGCAAGCTTCTCGGAGTTGGAATCATCGTTTCGACCAGGTGATAAAAGAGTATGGTTTATATCGATCGGTCGAGGAACCATGCTTATATATCAAGTCGAGTGGGAGCAAGATTGTTTTCTTTATATTGTATGTCGATGACATACTCTTGATTGGGAATGACATTCCTCTCTTATCTTCGGTAAAAGGATGGTTGAAGAACCATTTCCAGATGAAAGATCTGGGTGTGGCACAACGCATATTGGGAATCCGTATCTATCGAGATAGATCACGACGGATGTCATCATTGAGTCAGAAGTCTTATTTAGATAAGATTCTTGAAAGGTTCAGCATGACCAACTCCAAGAAGGGGAACCTTCCAATGACGTCTGGGATGCATTTGAGCAAGTCTCAGTCACCCAAGACACCTGAAGGGATTGAGCGCATGAGTCGTGTTCCTTATGCATCAGCCATAGGATCAATCATCTATGTCATGATATGCACACGTCCAGACGTGGCATATGCATTGAGTATGACGAGTCGGTACCAAGGCAATCCAGGTGAAACACACTGGATAGCTGTTAAAAACATCGTTAAGTACCTACGGAGGACTAAGGATTGGGTACTGACTTATGGAGGAGATACTAAGCTATGTGCAATCGGTTACGCAGATGCTATCTTCCAAACAGATCGAGATGATTCGAAATCTCAGTCTGGATTCGTCTTCACTCTTAATGTTGCTGCGGTCAGCTGGAAGAGTTCTAAACAGGTTGTTGTAGCAGATTCTACTACTGAGTCCGAGTACTATGCCGCTTCAGAAGCCGCAAAGGAAGCTATATGGATGCGTCAATTCTTACAAGGACTAACCATAGTTTCTAGTTCAAATGACCCAATCACTATCTATTGTGACAATAGAGGTGCCATCTTCCAGGCTAAGGAGCCTAAGTCTAGCAACAAATCTAGACATGTACATCGGAAGGCTCACCTGATCCGTGATTACGTGGAGCAAGAGGAAATAGTGATTGACAAGATTGCTTCGGATGACAACATCGCGGACCTTCTCACTAAACCACTGAAATATGATAAGCATGAAGGGCACGTTATTTCCATGGGAATTAAACGTGTTCCTGAGTTGTAGTAGTTGATTATGGATTCGATACATTATCTTTTTCATATGCTATTTATAACTTCATCGTATTATTTCATATTTTGTGTTTCATGTGGATTGTACGACAACACTGAACGCCACAAAGTGAACTGAATTACATTATATTTGTTTTCGTCCGTAATCGCCTACATGAGCTGATAACTCTGGCTATTATTTTGTGAGGTTGATTGATGGTGGGTTCAACGAGCCATAAGTCAAACGGTTGGCTGATCGATCACAGATGCGCGTTATAACGATACCTCGTAGGAAAATTGTGACAACGTAATGGAGTCCTAAATGTTTAAAAACATTCGGTGCCAGGTCGTGGATTGGACGTCCATTGTGTTCCTAGACTCGATTCTTTTGACTATCGACTGTCTCTTGAGATTAAGGCAGCTTTTGGGTGACTTTGGTTTCTTTCTCATGGTCGATCAGTAACAGAGGCTAAGCAGATTTTCACTTGGTCATTTCATACTGTGCTTATATCTGCAGGATTCGAGTTAAAGAAAATATCCAACCTTTATCAGATTTAGTTATTTCTCAGGGCCACTCGAGGAGTTGTAACTGAAATCCATGGCCATGCTCGAATGATGATTCGTTTATCAGTTATGTTACTCTCTAGTCGGGAAAACCACTCTTGATATTGATCACTTGTAAAATACGATCTTTGTGAATACGGATTTTTCAAATTGTTTTACATTGAGTGGGAGAAATCTTAGGATATGAGAATCGGTTATCGCACATACACTTGTGAGGACAAGTGGGAGTTTGTTGGAGCTTGTGTCCTCCACAGTTAGTGTGATAACATATATAAATCTCTTATAGGTTCACAAGGGTATACATAGTATTTTATCAGTTGATTAACGTTTACTTAATAACGGTTGGCTTGCTAGAAGTTTGACGTTATTATCATACTGATGGCGGTAATCAACTGGTCCCTAAAAGTCACACCTAAAGGATGTGTTTGAGAGATGTGATTATTCACATTGATGCCTTATATGACTAAAAGGTTAGTCCATGTATTTGACTAAACAGTTGGTCAATGTGATGATGAGACGATTATTTAATACAATTAAATAATATTAGCTGAGACGAATTAACTGTTAATTCGTAAATTGAATAGAAACTGTTATATTTAATTAATGTATATAATGTTAGCTTAAACGAATTAAGATGTTAATTCGTAATTAAGCGTAACCAGTTATATTTAATTAGAAAATTATAAATATATATTATATTTATAGTTAATGTATATATTATGCGATATTGTCATAATAAAATGTTGACAGACCGGTATTAATAAATCGACTACAAACTGTTGTGTGTAGACTTATTGATACATGTCGACATAAATAGACAATTGAGAAAATAATACACATTATATACAATTTGAGAACAACCAAAAATAAGATGATTTTCTCCTTATTTTTGGTGGTTGGTGAAACCGAAAAATAAGAGGAAAAAGAGGAAGAAAATATCTTCCTCTAATCCCCCTCACTTGGACGGTTTTAAGAGAAGAGAAAGAGAGATTATTTTCTCTCATTCTTTTGACCTAATTCTCTCATCACAAAACACAAAACCCTAACAATAATTATCAATTTTGGGGATCTCATTCTAGCAAGTTGAGAGGCATTTCTCATAGCATTTTGGGTGCAACAATTAGGAGAATATCGATTTCGATATTGTTCGTAGGCCAAATTGCTAGGACTAAAGGTTAATTCTAAATCTCTATTCTTTTTTTTATGCAATTCGTTTATGACTAGTAATTTCATATATCATAATTCGTTATAATTGAAATTTTTCTTAAGGAAGTATACCGATATTTCCTACAGTTGGCTCCTTTCCTAACAATGAAATTATTAGCCACAATCTTGTGCCAATTTCTTATACCCGGATGGTGAACATACAATGCATGGCACTCCCGGAAGGAATCCAATTGACGACCGGTTATAGCTTTCCATAGGGGTGCGGCATCATACGTCAAAGGCTTCTTTTCAAAATGATCATATTTCGTAAGTCCAAACACTTTACCAAATTCACCCTTAAGCATTCTTCTACTCTCGTTTTCAAGTCGGAACTCAACATAATTTTGCGTCTCTACCTTGTAATCCCATAAGGAGCTTATGAACTCCATAGTCAATGAGGGGTAAGCCAATTCATTCATATCAAAGAGGGTTTTCAACCCCATAGACTTGAAGAATGCTATAGATTACTTAAGTACACCCAATTTTTGCAAAGTATCTTGGCAAATACACTTGGTAGCTAAAACGTTCTTTTTGGCAAGGGATAGATATGCAAGCCTATGTTTGTCGGATAAGAAAGTTACCTCCGAATAGTTTGGCAATTGTTCCACAGCCGGAATAGAAGGGGTAGCTTCCTCAATGGCAGTGACGATTTCTTGGGCTTGCTCCCTAGGTTGACCTACTAGCAAAGCTTTTGATGCTATAAGCGTTTCTTGCCTTTTTTAGAAATTTGGGGTTTTGGGTGCCTTAGTTCCGCCTTTAGTCCTTGCCATTGTATGCTCCTTATCAATTTGATATCAACAAACCAAGATGATTCTTGAATGCTCCTTGATTCATCAAATTCCAATAAATTCCTCAATCAATTAGGGATTTTCGGAATATGCCCGAAACCCTAGAAAATTGACTCAATTTGTGAGGAAATTTGACGATTAAATGGTCTTTTTATTTGATTGTGGTGAATTTTGTTCATAAATTGATGTTTTTGGATGAGGGGATTGAAGGTTGAAGTGAGGGAAAATGAATGTGTTTGTGTTTGAAAGTGGTAAATGAATTGGGAAGAAGGGAAAAAATCCTGTGTTATGCTACGTAGCAGGTCTGGGACGAGCGTCCTGAGGTTGGACCGAACGGATTTCCTTACAGGAAATTCTGAAAGGGGCAAACCAGGTCTGGGACGGGCGTCTTCAGGTCGGCTTGGGCGGACTCTGGGACGAGACGCTCAGTTCACCATTGGGACGAGCGGATTTTTCTTCAGTGAAATCCCAAAAATTTATAGCCTCCCAGCTCCCACGACGCGAAAATAAGACTGGCGTCCTGAGGTTGGAGGACCTGTGTCCTGAAATCAGCGTGAACATATTTTCTTACAGGGATTTTCCCAAAACTTGAAGCTTCCCACCTCCCACGACTCAAAGTCAGGATGGGCGTCCTGAGTCTGGAGACGCTCATCTTACTCCTCAACTTCCACGTGCTCAGGTCTACTCGTGGGGATCCTCCCCGCATCATTTGTTCTTCCTTTCCTTGTTAATTGTTATGGGTTGCATTACAAAGGCTTGGTTAGCCTAGGCATGTGTCATCCCCACACTTGATCAAACACTACACATTAAAACACATTAAAATCCCTCCCTCACTTGCTCTCATGTCAAAACTCTTATTACAAAGCATGAAAATGCAATGCAAAAATAAAAAAAATGCAATAAAAGAAATGAAATGCTAGTTAAAGGGGTTAGTATATTTACAAATGGTGGTTTAGGAAGGACTCTACCAAACTCTCCTTCTTGTGAGAGGTATCAAGGGGGCAAAGCCAAGGTGTTGTTGATGTTGCTCAACACCTTGTAGAAGTAGTCAAAGGCTGGTTCATTCTCATGGTAAAGGTCTTCCATAGACTTTTATGCATCGGTTTCTTCATTGTTGTAGTCCGAGTCAAGTGATGACAAGGATCTATAAAGCCTTGGTCCAAGGTCATAGCTTTTCCAATATAAGGATTGACCAATCCTTCAAATTCATCGTCCCGTTGACCAAAATCTTCGCATTCTTATTCCCTAATGATGTCATGAGTTGGCAAGAGCAACTCTACTTCCTTGTTATCATGGCCAATGAGGCCTTCTTCATTACTTGTCATGATGGGTGACCTATTCAAGCTCTCATTGTTGTTGTTCAAAATTCCATGCTCTCCGAATAGAGCTACTTGAATGTCATCTACTTCCTTCTTCCATATGGGTGATTTTTTGTTACTCTTGGCTTGATCTTTGCATAGAGATTCTAACTTCTTCCTATAACTTTCTGGGCTATAGGGATCGACCATGAAGCCTGGATCATGTAATCCGGGAGCTCTCATGGTTTTGTCACGATTGAAAGTAATTGTCTCATCCCCTACTTCAAGTGAGAGCTCTCCATGTTTTACATCGATTACCGCTTCGGTGGTATGCAAGAAAGGTCTTCATAAGATGATAAGAATGTTAGCCTCCATGTCTACAATGAAAAAGTCTACTGGGATGAAGAATTTGCCAATTCTCACAGGCACATCCTCCCATACCCTTAGAGGTATCTTTTTCGATCGATCCACCATTTGAAGAGTAATGTTAGTGCATTTGAGCTCTCTCACTCCTAGTACTTCCCGGCTATTTGAGCTTTGGAGGGGAATTCCCTTGAAGAATAGCACTAGTCACTTTGGTAAAGGCAATAGTCTCAAACTTTCAGGTGAATTTCTTCTTGGTAAGAATATCCTTCATGTACTTTGCATAAGCCTAAAAATGATTGATCAATTCCGTGAATGGGATTGAGACTTCTAAGTTCTTCACAATTTCCATGAAGTTTCCAAGTTGCTCATCAAGCTTAGGCTTAGCTTGGCGAATTTAGAATGGAAGTCTAATCACAATAGGCTCCTTATCAACATTCTTAGCCTTCTCTTCATTTCTCTTCTTTGAAAGTTCATTGGTAGTAGGCTCTACTACCTTAGACTTCTCCAAAACTATTTACTTGTTACTATCATACACAATATCTTCATCAATTGGCCTCTTCGGCTCCTCATATCTTGTACCACTCCTCAAATGGATGGCACTAACCGTTTCATGTCTTGGGGGGCTACCTTGAGGTGGTAATTGCCCCTTTTTTTTATTTGGGAGCTAGAAGATGCTAGTTGTGTCATTTGAGTCTCTAACATTTCCGTGTGGGCAATTATGTTTTTGATGGTGGTTTCTTTAGCTTGGCTATAATTTTACATTTGGGTGAAGAATTCTTGTAGGTTCTTTTGCATTTGCAGGACCGCTTTTTGAACATCAAAGCTTTGGTCATTGGATTTGTTGTAGGAAGGTTGATTTTAATATCCTTGGCGTTTGTTGGAAAAGGGTCTTTGAGTTGGATTTCTCATTGGAGGTGGAGTCTATGTTGGTTGAGGCATTTGAACATTTTGGCTCTTGTATGATTGATTTGGATGGAATTTGGTATTATCGTCATAGTAGTTGGAATAAGGGGTGTCATTCTTGTATGCTTGGAAAGCATTCACTTGTTCATTTGTTCCTCTACACTCGTTTTGATTATGTCCCAAGGTTCCGCAACTTTCACATACTTCATTTGGGATTAAGGATGATGCCATCATAGCATTGACATGTTGTTTGGGTGATTTGGAAGCTTCATCAAGCTTAGCCATGACATTCTAAAACTTCACGTTGATGGTGTCGATATGAGCAATTAGTTGAGCACCCAATTGTGTGATGGAATCTACATCGTGGCTTCCTCCTCTTGTGGCCTTTCGAGGCCTACTATATTGGGAATTATGAACCGCCATCTCCTCGATTTTGGCCCATGTTTTGTTGTCATCAACTTCAGTAAACCTCCCATTGAATCCCATATTAAGCACATTGCGTGAGTCTTCATATAAGCCGTTCCAAAACTGTTGAACAAGGAACCACTCACTATGTCCATGGTGTGGACAAGAGCGACAAGTGTCCTGATATCTCTCCCATGCTTCATATAATGATTTCTCATCCCTTTGTTTGAACCCGGTGATTTGGGATCTCAATGTGTTAGTCTTCTCCCGAGGATAGAATTTTTTGTAGAAAGCAAGTGCTAACTTCTTCCATGAATCAATACCAAAGGTAGCCTTGTATAGGATCTTTAACCATTGCTTTGCGGTACCGATCAAGGAAAAAGGAAATAATACCCATCAGATTTGGTCTTGAGTAACTCCGGATTGAGAAATTGCATGCTAATAGTCACAAAAGTCTCCATATGTAAATGAGGATCCTCACTAGGCATCCCTCCAATTTCACTGCTCTCAACTAATTGTCTGAATGTGGATTTTGCAATGAAATTACCGGTTAGATGTGGTGGTGTAGGAGTACCGTTTGGAAGGTTCTCTTCGGTTGGTACGGAAGGAGATGAAAATTTAGGCATTGTGGGTTGATTTTGTTGTTGGTTTTTGATGTGACCAATATTTGAGCATATTTTGTCCCCGAATTAGCCTTGTTCCCATGCTTTTTAGTGCATATTTGGGTCATTTACTATCTTTAGTCCTTTGTTTTGCATATTCTTTGAGGTTTTGTTC
Organism: Silene latifolia; assembly: GCF_048544455.1. Classification (NCBI taxonomy): domain Eukaryota; kingdom Viridiplantae; phylum Streptophyta; class Magnoliopsida; order Caryophyllales; family Caryophyllaceae; genus Silene; species Silene latifolia. The sequence continues at coordinate 94,453,333 of NC_133533.1, forward strand.
CCTTGGTAGGAAAGGAGTGCAAACCTTGCATTTTCATGGCAAAATAGAGCTAAATTGATTGAATTCAATGACCAAGCATCAAAGAGAAGACGAGACTAGAAGGCCTTTGTACATATTGTAGTAGTTGGGCAATGATTAGAAAAGATCCTTGCATCTCCGACAAAATCCCCAAGGATTTTTGGAAGAAAGAGGAAGAAAAGAAGAAAGTAAGAAGCTGACACAGAATCCAAGAGGATTGTCCACGGGACTCCCGTCCAAGGCCAGGAATCCGAGCGTCTTTGTCAGAGGGACGCCCGTCCAAAACCACCACAATCCGGTCGTCCGCCCAGTGAATCCGCTCGTCCAACAAGACCACAATCCGCTCGTCCCGTGCCTTGGACGCTCGGTTTGTGTTACAACAACTTTCCATTTCCTCTTGTTCTATGAAGGATGCGCATATCTCGGAAAGACCGGCAAAAAGGAGACTCGCATATTTTCTGAGAGGAGCGATTCCTCAAGGACTTAATCGTCATTTAACGCCTTAGTAAACCCTAATTTGTGCGCCTAATCCCCACTATAAATACCCGATTAGGCTAATTAGATTATCATGTTCTTCTTATCAATCTTTAGTGTTGTTTATAGCATTCTAATCTCTCTTTAATCTTGTAATCAACTTTTAATCAAGTCTTAATACAAATCTCATTTCCTTAATTTCTCTTTTGTTCATCCTTTATTTTGGGTAATTGAAGATTATTTGAGTTATTGTTGGGAGATTGACAACCTTCCAATCATTCATCAAGTAATTCTATTATTCATTGCTTTATTATTGGAATCATTAGTAGGTATAATTCTCTTAACCCTTTTTAATTATTGTTAATCATCTTCATTTATTCATCATATTTTACTTTGTTGGTATGATCACTACTACAAATACAGGCTATAACAACGGTTAAAAACCGTTGTTATATAAAAAAGCGGACGTTGTTAAAGCGTCCGTTGTAAAAGATTTTAACAACGGTTGGTTTTCTTAAGGAACCCGTTGTTAAAACTATTAACAATGGTTTTAAGTATAAAAACCCGTTGTGGAAACTGTGACTCAGTTTTGGGGGGAAAGTTATAACAACGGGTTATAATATACAAAACCGTTGTTATAACTAAAGACAACCGGTTGTTTATAAATAACCATTGTTGTTTGTTTTTAAAAACTAAAAAAAAATTAAATTAAATATTACTAGATGCATGCATAATTACGGCCCGTTATAATTCCGATACATGCATTATTAGTGCCATCCCTGTGCATATGAATGGACAATATGGAATGAGAAGGGTTAGTTATAAGATTTGAAGTAGCTGAGAGAGATATGATGATGATTATGGCACAACTTCCTAACATATATATTAATTAAAAAACAACTCAAACCACACATTGCTTAGTATAAATACATGCATTATCTCAACTAACATTCCATTATCTCACTATCTCAACCCAAACCCTATAACTGCTAAAACAAACTCCAAATAAACCCTAATTAATCATTCAAACAAACTCCAAACTCCATCAACAAAATGAATGATTTCATCCTTAAGACTCTTACTATGATCGAGAACAACAACAGCTTCATCCGCCGCTTGCTCCACATTGAGGAAAGTTTCAGGAGCTACCTTGTGGATGCTCGATCCGTACTGAAGGACGCCAAAGAAGATGGCTTGACGGAGCGAGAGCGCGATTGCGGCTATATGACGATATAGCAACTGCTGAACGGAACCTCCAAATAGCCAAGGAGGATAGGACGGATATCATAGAAGAGAATAAGACTCTCTATGAAAATATAAGAATTGCATTTTTATTAATGTATCTTTTTTAAAATTTATGTATTTATATATATATATATATATATATATATATATATATATATATATATATATATATATTAATTATGTTTATCATGAATTCCTCTCTATCATCTTGCTTCTTCTTTGTTTTAGTTTATTTAATTTGTTTTACATAAAGAAATAACATAATAATGATCGATAAAAACACATACATGCAAATGAAATAATTAGAAAAAGAAAATAATGATGATGAAAGACGATGAAACCAACAGTGACGGCGAGATTTACCTGATAATTAGAGAAACCAAGAGACGATGAAATCAACAGTGACGGCGAGAAGATAAAGCGACGATGAGAAAGAGAGAAAGAGACGATGAGAAAGTGTGTGTTTGTGTTTGTGTTTGTGTTTGTGTTTGTGTTTGTGTTTGTGTTTGTGTTTGTGTTTGTGTTTGTGTTTGTGTTTGTGTTTGTGTTTGTGTTTGTGTTTGTGTTTGTGTTTGTGTTTGTGTTTGTGTTTGTGTTTGTGTTTGTGTTTGTGTTTGTGTATTAAGGTTTGTGTTTTGTGGCTGTAGCTGATTTGTGTTTGTGTGGTTTATAGTATGGAAAGTATTGACAACGGTTATTAAACAAAAACTGTTGTTAAAACGTTTTAACAACGGTTGTAAAACAACAACCGTTGTCAAATAAGTTTTAACAACGGTTGTAAAACATCAACCGTTGTTAAATAATTTTTAACAACGGGTTACAAAAGTAACCGTTGTGATTACTTTTCACTAACTTTGCGCCAATTTTGCGCCAAATTATTGACATTGGTTGTGCATATGTAACTAGTTGTTAAAACTTATAACAACGGTTGTTATAACCATACCCGTTGTAATTAATTTTAGTAAAATTCGCGCCATACATTTTACAACGTCTATTGTAATTTTCGTGAATAATCGTTGTTAAAGGGGCGTTGTAGTTGCCTGGATTTGTAGTAGTGGATTGAAAACCTTGATAGCATGTTCGACATGATAATGAGTGAGTAGTTTCCTTAGCTAGGGTTAATGGGGAATTAGGGGAAACCAACATGGGGGATGATTCATACTTAATTTAATATGTTTTCATAATTTATTTGTTTGCTTGTTGTGATCTCAACTTATGCACATGTTATGTTTGATGAAATGCAAGCCTATGAATCCTTGCATTTTTTACCCATCACTTATCTTTTCAATGAGACTTGTAAGACATAAATCAACTCGAGTCTCATTAGACCATGCATATAGTTGAGTAGGGAAGATTAAGTCGACTTGTAGGTGTTGTACAATTTAATCGATTCGGCTCCGGGACCCAAACTTTCCTAGGATTGTAAGATATAAACCAACTCGATCCATCACAACAATAATTGCTTGCTTATAATTTGAGAACATGTTTGTATGATCAATTCCCATGAATCCTCTATGAACCCATGACACCCTAGTGCCTTTTATAAATTGTTTACATCTCATTTTAATCATCTTGCTTGTTTACTTTTATTGCTATTTAGTTTAGTGATCTTCTATTCCAACCCCAAATCGTGACACCCCTAGACACCGCTACTTGCAATCGAAAATCTCATTTCAATACCCGTCCCTTGGTATCCGACCTTTACTTACCGCTTTGCTAATAGTAGAGTTGTTTGTAGAGATATAAATATTGTTTTGGTCTAGGTGCTCCTAACGACAAGTACCGAAAACTAAACCTCCAAGTGAGTACGACCAGTTTTGAATTGCGTTATCCTCTCCTTCTCTTGCAAAAGGGTTGACAAACTCAATGTTATTTGGTTGAATGTCCACAGTCTCACCAACACCCACAACTCTTTAAGTGCCTCTAGCAACTCTTCTATTGTTGGTTAAGGTCCTTTCAATCTCGAAATCAATAGGTAACGGATTACCTTGTGATCTCCAAGTCATGCAAAATATGAAACAACTAGAAACCAATTAGAACAACCTTAAAGAGATTGAATTCCCTAAGGTAAAGAAAGACACAACTAAAAAAAATTAACTAAAATCAAATCAATGGAACACCGTCCCCGGCAACGGCGCCATTTTTGGTGTTATCATTATTGGCTCCTTATTTAAAGCTTTCCACCAAAAAAAAATTATATCTTTACAAACTACTCTTAGTAGAGTCATAAGAAAATGTTGGATCCTAAGGGACGGGTATCGATTTAAGATTTCAATTGCAAGTAGTTATGTCTTAAGAATTTGGGTTGAAATGAGGTGTAATCTAGACTAATCAACAAGATGAACGTAAATTAACGAAAAAAAAGTAAAGCAATTAAATGGGTTTTTAAACAATTGATTAAGGGCACTAGGTTATCATGGGTTCATGAGGGAATCGTGGAAATAAATCATACAAACATGTTCTCAAATAGATGCAAGCAACTTATTGTTGTGATGGAATCGAGTTAGTGTACATCTTACAAATCCTAGGAAGATTAAGGTCCCGGAGCCGGGTCGATCAAGATTTTACAACACCTACAAGTCGACTTAGTCTCTTCCTATTCATTTCTATGCATGGTCCAACAAGGCTTGAGTTGGATTATATCTTACAAGCCTCGTTGAAAAGTTAACATAATCATGCTAGGACTGTCAATCGAGCATTTCATCAAGCATAACATGTGCATAAATTGAAATCACAAAAAGCAAGCATTAAATTATCAAAGCATATTAAAATAAGCATAGATATAATCCCATGATTGATTCCCCTAATTCCCCATTAACCCTAGCTAATAAACTACTCACTCATGATCAAGTTTAACATGCGAATAAGGATGTCAATCATATTAGCAACGCAAAACATGATGAATAAGTAATGTAATTAAAAATAATTAAGCAAAGGTAAAAGGGATTATACTACCTTGAGATGATCCAAATAATTAAGCAAAGAATAATAGAAGTAAACTTGATGATGATGGAGAGGTGTTAATCCTCCAATAAACTCCAAATAGTCTTCTAATTACTGAACTAAAATTACGAACAATTGAGAGACTAAGGAAAGATTACGATGTAATTAATATTAAAATGTGAATTACAACTTAGATTAGGACTAAATTAAGAGATAAGAAAGGAGATTAGAACTTGATTTTAAGATGCTTCTCATCTAGGTAGTACAATAGGGTATTTATATTAAGTACAAGAATTAGGGTTACTAATGGCTTAAATGACGATTAGGACCCTAAGAAAAGTTTTAGGATTTGCAAGTCCCGTAGGGACATGCGCGAGCTGAGTAGGAAGTCCTCAGTGACACGTGCGTCCTGGCCTGGAGTATGCTCAGGGCTGTACGGAAATCCGTTCGAGCTAAGCCTTGGGACCCCCAAATCCTGGACCTGGACTCTCAACCTGAGCTCGGGACGCCTGGATCCCAGGACAGGGTTCCTCCTCTATTCTTGTCTGCCTAACAATCTGTGGGGATTGACTTAGGGCCGCATCGATCTTCATGATTGCCCAATTCAGTTGATTTATTTGCTTAGGCCTTTAATATTGGTCTCCTCTTTGATGATTGGTCATTAGGTGTGATCCATTTAGCTCTATTTTGCTCCATAAATGCAAGGCTAGCAATCCTCTCCTACCAAGGACACAAAACCTCAAAGAATATGCAAAATAGGGAACTGAAGATAAAAAATGACCCTAATAGTCGCTAGAAAGCATGGGAATGAGTTTAATTCGTGGAATAAATGTGCACAAATATGAGTCACATCACTATTACTACATCTTGGTCTTAAAATGTGACCCCGGCAATGTTAAAGGCCTCTATCGTAGAGGCTTAGCTTATTCACGGTCGAACCTCCTTAGGGAAGCTCTGAAGGATTTTGAGCGTTTTTTTCAACTTGACCCGAACAATAAAGATGCTAATCGTGAGCTCGTTTCCTAGGTTAACAAATTAGTCTTAAATCGTAATGGGAAACGTGTTGCTTACGCTTTTGACCCATTGGGGTCGTCCAATAAAGGTAAGAAACCCCTTCTGATGATGTGGTTTGCAAGTGTGAAGTTGCATCTTGTAGTAATGTACCGTTGTTCAACCATGTTGTTGTTACTGATCATGGCGAGTTAACATTAGTTATGCGAACCCCCGCTATCTTACGATAAATTAAATGTAAACTTTCCCGCGAAAAAAGCGAGATTTAAAAAATTTGATATTAAAAAACATGCAGTCACTATATAAACCAAAAGTTTGGTTTAAATAAAGCTTGTATACAAATTACAACTTAGCTAGGTGAGCGCGATCTAAATCCCTAGTTAAACATAAATAAAAACTGGATACGATTCTAAACTACAACGAGGGAGGTCATTCGTTGTAAGGACAACGCTCGCTAGCTCACACGTCTTAACCCCAAAGAAGCAACACTATTACTTGTCATTCATGTAAATATGAACGCCACAGTCAGTGGGGAGTAACTCAAGGTTCTCGCAGCCATGTTTTTCAAAACAAATATAGATAAGAACATAATTAACACAAAGCATAATGAATAGAAGATATAATTAACTGTAACAACCTCATTTATTCGGGAGCCTTTAATAAGACATTCCCAGATAAATAAAGGTGTTATCAGGCTATCTTAGTTGCCTCAGGTAGTAAGTATAAAAGACAAACAATTACCAAAGTGCTTTAGGACGATATGATTAAACTGCCTCAAACGGTTTTATTACAAAAATTCTAACGAGATAATTATGTGATAAAATTAAGTCAATTACAACTGTAACGGAAATAATATAAATAATTTCTCAATAAACTAGGTGATCTATAGACTTTGACGCATGTCATGTTAGAGTATGTGACTTCAACAATAGTGCGATCACATGATTTAAAATCATAATTAAATCTCATACTAAGAATACATAAGGGATGATTAATTATATAGTCAAATGATCAACATTAATCAATAATGATTGACTAACTAGAGTTTAACATTAAGGTAGTTTGACGTTAGTGATCATTGATCCCTTAAGGTCACACCTATAGGACAATTCCCAAACTGAAAAATTAATTAATCATATATTGATACGGACTAATCAAATACTTAAATTGAACAAATTTATTTTATAAGAGAGAGTCATATATTTTATTGTAATGTGATTAAATAAGATTCAATTTAGTAATTAATCTGTTATATTACTAAAATTGATTAATGTTTATAAAACATTTGAGATAAGAATTGTTAGTTAGTTATAATTACCAAATGTTGTACATTATATTAACTAAATTAAAAACGACCCATTTTACATATATGTAAATGTGAATTACCATTTAAATTGTTATTTGTAATTTATTTGATAAACTAATGATACTTAATTTGTTAAATATGCATTAAAATTAATTGTGACATGTTATGTGTCACATGTCACACATTACAAATGACAAAATGACATGTTATGTGTCACATATCAGATGTCACCAAAATTACCCTACATTAGCTAAACCTACCCTAGGATTATGGGTAAGACAAAAAGCATTTCGGTAAGATAAAAAGCAAAAGCCTTGCCTTCCGCAAACCACCAAAAACCGGCTCCCCCTCTCCATTTTGAGAACATTGGTTCTCATGTTTCTATTGTAGAGAATCTTATACTTATGTCTCTTATATTCTGTCTTCCATCTCACATAAAATTATTTTTATGATGGAAATTTGTTCTAAAAATCAAATAAAAATTCAAAATTACTAGTGTAGTAATAATATGAATATTAGAAATAATATATAAGGTCACTAATCCTATTATGTAGTTTATAATAGTATTGGTGTTTGGGTAAGAGTCTTGGGTGCAACTAAGAGGAGTGTCTCTATGCTTGAGACTTAAAGATCTTGGAGGATCATCCATAATGGTAATAGCTTAAGATCTAGTTTTGGAAAGAGTCCAAAACTAGTGCCCTTAATTCGTCCATATGATGTAAGAAAATTATATTTATCCTTATTTTGTTATACATGCAACTAGATCCACATAAATGTAAATTATAAGTAATTTATAAAATGATTAGATGAGTCTAATATGCGTATATGAACCTAACAATTGGTATTAGAGCTTTGGTAGTGTTGCATGCATAATCAGTTTAGTTTTTTCGAGTTAAATGTAACTTAATTTTGATTAATTTGATATGTTTATTGATTTTTATGTGATGAAATCGATAAAAGGGCAACTTTATTAGTCATAAAATAAATTCGAAATTTTTTCTTTAATTTTTCCATTTATAGGTTCTGGAAATTATTTAAGAATGTTCAAAATTTTGATTTTGATTTTTTTATTCATAATTTTTATGTTTAATTTGGAATTAAATGGTAAAAGTTATGATTTACACGATTTATTAATGAAATAAATTATAAATATTTTATGGGTAAGTTTTATTGAGTTTTTGGAATATTGTTAATATTCCAGTATTCACAAAAATATGATTCGAAATTTTTCAAATTTTTATGATTTATTGGGAATTATTAAATAATTGTTATGATTAAGAGAAGTTTAAATAAGCAATAATAGAAAACCAAGTTGAATTATTGTCAAAAATTGAGTAAAGACTAAGTTTTGAGTCCTAAGAGAGTTACATTAATTACATTGAGCTTAAATTGTTTTTAGTATTCATTTGTGATTTTAATAAGTTATTATCACACATTTTCATAAAACCGGATTATATAAGATATATGGATTAAGTAGGGCGATTTGGCACATTATTTTGGGATGTTAGATCATATAATAATGCAGCATTTTTCATTGATGAATGTCATATTTTATTTATATAAGTTTGAATTATGTAATATATCTTAGTGTGGCCTTAGTTTTAATCTGTATTACCCGTAATGAAAGGGAATACCGATTTGGTTGTAAGTTTAATGTGATTTCGCATCACCGTTTTGTAATTTACTAGATTTAAATTTCATTATAAATGTATAATAGACATAGCCATGTATTTTTATTATTATTTTGTAATTCCGAAGTTTCCTAAAGACGGAGCCATTCGAAAAGAAGTTCCGTTCAAGACAATGTTTTCCTCGGAAGGCGTGTCACATGAAGGTCAAGGGACCAAAGGAGTTGGTTTCCGAATTTGTAATAGATTATTTGATTTTCCATTTTAAGAAGGTCATACTAGGAAATTTATTTATTGCTTATGCATTTTTCTTTATATGTTGCATGCATTGCCAAATCGCAATAAACAACACATGCGTATCATATCGAGTAATAGACCGTGTAAATTATAATCATCGTTAGTTCAATAATTTAGTGCACTTAAATTTTATAGATAATAAATTGACTCGACCTCACACATTTTAAAAGATTGAGACTTAGCCTTACCAAATAGTAGGAGCCCATGAATCTCAATTTCATAAGGGATACAATACGATTTTTCGGAGTGCTTCTATTGATGTTGGGTAAGTGGGGTAATAAGTAGTTATCACACTTCAAAAGTTTGGTTGATCTCAACGAAGGTATTTTGCGACCGTAGACGCAATAGGTTCGGGCTAAAGATCAATTTAACGTAAATTCATCGACCAAGAGTTGTAATTGTAAAACCGGTTAAAAGTGTTAACCCACCAAGATTTAATATGAATTTTGGGTCTCAGAATCATTTATATAATTTGGTGGAGGTCATTATATAAATGCTAAAACATGCTAAAATGTTTTAGATATGACGATGAATGTTTCATTTTCCCAGTATTTCGTTGTTTTTAATGTTGTTCTATTTCATTACTCCTACTCATATGCGATATCTGTGACACCCCCATACTCCAAGTGCCTTGCCAGGACCACTCAGGTATAGGAACGTCACCATCTCGGTTACCCGAGGCAATGAATATCATAATACAATAAAGAAACGTACTTTAAAAGTAAACATAGTTTAAGTAATTACAGGTTCAAAACCAAAACTGATAAATCCAATACATCCAAATCCAAAGAGTGGCTACTATCAAAACTGAAGAACTAAGACACCATGTTACACAGCGGAAGACTCTTCTAATGCCAAGTGATGACTCATCCCACCTAGCCCAAATGCATCGTATCAAACCTGCTCAACAGCTGCTCACCATCCCGGAATTGATCACCACAGTTTTACAAAACAAACAACGGGGTCAGTACTAATTACATAATACAAAACAATAAGAAACAAATGCCAAACAACTCAATCCATACATAAAAAACCCAGTCTCCATCACCAAACTCCACACAAGGGACTACACACTAAAGTGTATAGTCCTGCCAGAGTACCCAACGCAACAGATACTCCACACCGCCAGTAGGGGACCGCCGTCGTTCCGACCTAAGGCGCGCTCATCTCCATAGAGCGATAAACCCATGTTCCTTAATGTGCACATCCCTTCTGTGGAGGGTTCCACAGATGGCGAATCAAGGGTATGAAGCCACTCCCGCAAGTGACTTGACTCAGCCTGGGACGCACTCCGAAGATCACAGACAGTTATATACAACAACAACAAACAACAAACAACAGTATAATTCAACAACCGTCAAGATTACCAACAACGTAATTAATCAACAACTACAACTACAACACAATCACCACACACATCATGTAATTAATACTAAGTAGGGAAACCTTACCAGGAATGCAACCACAGAATAAGACAATCTAGCAGCTGTCTCAAAACCTCTCTTCTACGAACCCTCCTCCTATATAAACATTCATACAATTACTACCTTAACCGTACAATCATAAAACCCCCAAATCCCCAAATTAGGATTTAACCAACATTAACCAATTGCTATAAAAATGATATGTAGAACTTACCCATGACGCAAGGATCACAACGGTATAAAGAACACGAGAAACCGACACCTCTAGCTCCGGGATTTGCCAATAATGCGACTAAATCGAACAACGTTACTTGCAATCTCTCCTTTTTGTGTTTTTTGGTTTGTAGAACTGTTTAGGAAAAAGATGACGGAGTATTATATATTAATCCGCATTATTAACAAACCCGTCGCAAATCACCCGATAACCGACTTACTCGATTGAGTAAGTGACGTACGCGATCGTGTGCCACATACTCGATCAAGTGCCAAGGCTACTCGATCGAGTACCCTACAGGGAGACTACTGTTTCTTATACCAAACATACTTACTCGAAAGAGTAAGCCCCACTCTATAGAGTACCTAAAGACTCGTAAAACCGTAGTATTACAGTCTTCCCTCCTGAAAAAGAACTTTGTCCCCGAAGTTCAAACCACAACAAAACAAAAACACACTAACACTCTCCCGACACAACAACAAAAACATAACTCAACTTAAAACTCCAAAACATACTTACCAAACCAAACTCAACTCGACTCAAACAGCTACTAACTATATCAAAATTAACATAAAACATGTAAAATCTCTTCCTGACCATCTCCTATCCCCCTAAAAGAAACAAGGTTAAGTCCTCGTAACCATACATACCCGATCAAAAAGAGACGGGTACCCCTCCCTCATAGCCTCTTCGATTCCGCCTCCAATGTAGCCTCCTCGACCTCATGATTAGACCAAAGAACCTTAAGCAACACTGTCTCACCATGTCTGGTTTTCCTAACTTTCTGGTCAAGAATCTATTTAGGCACCTCAAGATAAGACAAGGACTCATCCAGCTCTATGTTCTCTACCTCTAACACATGTGACGGATCACTAACATACATCGACAGCGGAGACACATGAAACACATTATGTACCCTATCCAAAGCAGACGGTAAAGCCAACCGATAAGCAACCTCACCCACACGGTCTAAGATCTCATACGGTCCGATGAACTTCTGGCTGAGCTTCCCTTTCTTACCAAATCTCATAACCCCACGCATAGGAGATACTTTCAACAGAACCTTGTCCCCAACCTGAAACTTTATATCCCTGCGATGTAGATCAGCATAACTCTTTTGTCGATCCCGAGCAGCTCTCATCCACTATCTGATCAGCTTAATCTACTCCACCATCTCATGTACCATCTCTGGTCCCATAACCACTGCCTCAACACTATCGTCCCAACATATCAGACTTCTGCATCTCCTCCCATATAAAGCCTCAAATGGCGCCATGCCAATACTGGTGTGATAGCTGTTGTTGTAAGAAAACTCAGTCAAATCTAACCTCTGTTCCCAGCTACCCCCAAAATCCATAACACAAGCTCGTAACATATCCTCTAGAGTCTTGATGGTCCTCTCAGTCTGGCATCTGTCGCAGGATGAAATGTTGTACTTATCTTTAAGGTAGTTCCCAAATATTCCTACAACTCTTTCCAAAACCGTGAGAGAAATCTCGAATCTCTGTCAGACACTATATCTTTAGGCACCCCATGCAATCTAACCACGTTCTTCCGATAAGCCATAACTAACTGTGCCTTAGTCCATGTATCTTTTATTGGTACAAAATAAGCTGACTTGGTCAACCGATTCACTATAACCCATATCATGTTGTTACCCTGTTGACTCTTCGGTAAACCCATAATAAAATCCATTGAAATGGACTCCCACTTCCACTCAGGTACCTCAACAGACTGAATCTTACCTTGTGGTCGTCGCTGCTCTCCTTTCACTCTCTGACATGTCAAACAACGAGCCACGAACTCAGCTGTTTCTTTCTCCATCTCAGGCCACCAGAAAGTCTTCTTCAGATCCTTATATAACTTGTCACCGCCTGGATGTACCGAGTATGGTGTGCAATGAACCTCTATCATGATCATCTTTTTCAGCTCCTCATCATTAGGAACACACCACCTTCCATCGAACCTCAGACTACCATCTATATGAATAGAGAATCTAGACACTGTCCCTTTCTCTACTCCAGCTCTCCACTCCCCAATCTTAGGATCCAACACCTGTTTACCGCGAATATCATCATAAAGATCAGGCTGCACTGTCAAATCTCTCATTGCATCCCCTTTTTGGATAATATGTATCCCGAACTTCCCCACCTCATCTCTCAATCTCATCAAAGATATAGTTGTGCACAAAGAATGCACACTCTTCCTACTCAAAGCATCTGCAACAACATTGGCTTTCCCTTCATGGTAGATGATGTCCATGTCATAATCGCCAATCAACTCCATCCACCTCCTTTGTCTCTAGTTCAACTCCTTTAGAGTGAAGATGAACTTGAGACTCTTGTGATATGAAAATACCTTAAAGGTCGCCCCATATAGATAATGTCTCCAAATCTTAAGAGCAGACATAACTGCACCCAACTCTAAATGATGTGTAGGGTAATTCTCCTCATATGGCTTCAATTGCCTAGAAGCATAGGCCATCACTTTCCCATTCTGCATCAACACACAACCCAACCCATTTTTTGAAGCATCCGTATAAACCTCAAAGTTCTCACTCCCTTCAGGCAATGCTAAGATTGGAGCCGTGGTCAAACGCTCCTTTAATGTTTGGAACGCCGTCTCACAACTTTCATCCCAGCGAAACCTGTTCTCTTTCCTCATTAAAGCTGTCATAGGTCTAGCAATCTTGGAGAAATCTTTCACGAATCGTCGATAATACCCTGCTAAACCCAAGAAACTCCTGATCTCAGCTACATTTTTTGGTGCTTCCCACTTGGTAATTGCTTCAATCTTCGCAGGATCCACAACTACTCCTTTATTTGAAATCACAGGCCCAAGAAAAGCCACTTCCTCTAACCAGAACTCACACTTGGATAACTTTGCATAGATCTCGTGTTCCCTCAAGGTCTGCAACACAATCCTCAAATGCTTATCATGCTCCTCCTTAGTCTTAGAAAAGACTAAGATGTCGTCTATGAAAACCACCACGAACTTGTCCAAGAACTGACTAAAGACTCGGTTCATCAAATCCATAAACACAGCTGGTGCATTAGATAACCCAAACGGCATCACCACATACTCATAATGACCATACCTCGACGTGAAAGTTGTCTTTGGTATGTCCCACTCTCTAATCTTCACCTGATGGTGACCCGACCTCAAATTAATCTTAGAAAAGACTGCTGCACCACTCAACTGATCAAATAAATCATCTATCCTTGGCAAAGGATACTTGTTCTTCACCTTTACTCTGTTCAGCTCCCTGTAGCCTATGCACAACCTCAGGCTCCCATCTTTCTTTTTCACAAATAAAACTGGTGCTCCCCACGGTGATACACTAGGTCTGATATATCCCCTCTCAATCAGATCATCTAACTGCTTCCATAGCTCCTCCAACTCCTTAGGACCAATCCGGTACGGTGCCTTAGAGATTGGCCCCGTCCCCGGTTTCAACTCAACACTGAAATCTATCTCCCTCTTTGGTGGCCTCCCTAGAATCTCCTCTGGAAAGACATCTGGAAACTCTCCCACAACTGGTATATGCTCAACTGTCGGACTCTCCACTCTGTGATCCCTCACATGGCACAAGATCAACGGGCACCCCTTCCTCAGATAGGACTTCAAGGTCACAGCTGCATTCAACTTAACTTTGGGTTTGACAACAAACCCACGATAAGACACACTAATCCCCTTAGGACCTCTCAGAGAAACTTTCTTTTGTTGACAATCTATCTTAACTTTGTACTTTCCCAACCAATCCATCTTGACTATCATCTCAAACCCATCTAATGGAAAGTCCAACAAATCTACAGGTAGATCAACTTGCCCAACTATTATGGAAACACCTCTATACAACCTCCGACAAGATACAGACTCGCCCGAAGGTATAAAAACTTTCTCTCTTACAAACTCATACTCACTAAAACCCAACTGTTCAACATGACTCGAAGATACAAACGACTGTGACACTCCCGAATCAAACAAAACAAAGGTATAAACACCATTAACAAGAAATGTACCAGTGATAACATGAACGTCGTCCTGAGCTGCTTTCTTTTCCATCATAAACAGCTTGCTACTGGTCTTCTGTCCACCTCCCTGGACAGTACTAGCTGAGGTAGTCGGCTTAGAACCCGACCCCTGGTTGTTGTTGGTGTTCTTAGCTCGTTTCTAATAAGAATTACCGCCATTGCGGTTACCCCCACCTTTGTTCTGACCTCCCCTGTTGTTCCATGACCCAACCGGTCTGTTACTAGCATAACTATGTGCAGGACCCTATAAAAAGCTCCCCTGTGACGGTTTCTGGAAACCCCCAGTCATCGCACTGGTGCACTCATGTTTCTTGTGGCCCACACCGCCACAATTAAAACAGGTCATTCCTCAACTACTACTACCACTCCCACGGCCACGCCCATATGGAGCCCCAACACTGAACCCTGAGCCTGAAGAATATGCTATCACCTGATTATGATTACTCTGTTAGGATTCATTATTAATCTCATTATTTAACATATTCATATATGTGACATTTTAATTTAGTCATAAAATTAAAACTAGATCTTATGCATGCAAACTAAAATAGACAAGAGAAGAAATCGTCTTTCTTAATTTGCGATTTCGGATTAAAGGGCTCAAGTAAGATCTCCTTCTTACTTGTTCTTGAGCTTTCCTTATATGGATGAACAAAAGGATCCAAAGAAGAATCCCTCCCAAAAGTGAATACCCAAGGTAACCTCTTAAAAGACTAATATTATTAGTACTAGAACAATGTTAATCTTAATAAAAATTGACCCAAAATATTTGTTTTGTCTCTTGTAATTTCGGCCAAGAGAGGATGAATATTGAGAGATTTTATTTCTCTAAGCTTTCATAAATTATAGAGTGAATTTCTATTTTCTTACACTAGAAAATAGTTAAAGTTGTGAATGAATAATTAGAGAGAAAAACTCTCTATAATGGCCCTTTGAAAACCGGTGGGGAGGGTGGAGGAGAGTCAATGCATGGGCAAGTTTTTCTACCCAATAAATCATAGGTAAGCATGGCTATATTAGGTTGCAATCATCATGTTTTCCACTTAAAAATAATCAACACAATTTTAACATAATACTCCCTCCATTTCGGCACTTATATAAAATGAGAGGTCCATTTTATATTTTGTCATTTGTCAATTGTCACATGTCACTAGTCATGTGTAATTGTAATGCATTTTTAACATATTAAAAATCAACGTATTAATAGAAATACGTCATGTACAAAAATCGACTTAGTAATTCATAATTACTTGTACCAAAATGGTTTATCAATTATAAATCACAATGTCTTGTATTTATAATAAATTATTCATTCAGTTTCAATTGTTTCGTAAACAATAATTCTATCTAAGTAATAAAAGAATTTGATTACTTAGACCGTATCTTTATATAATCGAATTACAATAAGACACGTCAATAATACTCACAAAATCGTCCATCAATTTTTAACCAATTTAATTAACCCGTATCGACATACGATCAATTAAATAATCAATTAAGAGTGTCACCCTTTAGGCATGACCTAAGGGGATCAACTGGTCACCACCGTCGCACGACAGTAATGTCAAACTCTAGGCATCCAATCATTACTGATATGTGTGGACCAGTTGACTGCAAAATATTACATCCCACATGTATTCTTAAAATGAGATTTAAACATGTGATCATCATGATCGACAGTTGCGATCGCATTATTGTCGGAGGACACATATTCCAACAATCTCCCACTTGTCCTCGACAAGTGTGCGTCACCAATTCTCTTGTCCTATTACTATCTCCCACTCAATGCAAGGTGTCTTTCAGGTCGTACTTGCAAGTGATCATATCGAGAGTGGTTTCCTCGATCTGGAGAATAACTGATTGACCGAAATTATCTACCATAGATACCTTCCGAGCGTGGCCACGCATTTCCAGTTCATTTTTCCTCGAGTGGCCCTGAGATATCGTTATAACCCTGACAAGGGGTGGACAATTCCTATCGCACTTATTCCCTTCGACTAGCCACAGCCATCATAACCCAAAATATGCCCATTTGACCCCATTTACGAAGGTCGTAGTAACATAAATCAAAGTTAATCTGTAACTGTACTACCTTAGGCGAATAGTCTTTAGTCAAAAGAATCAACTCATTAGAATACTATAGTATCTCTCGCCACGACCAGGCTATATAAATTTGCCAGAACTCTATAAGCGGTCATAAGGCCCGATAAAGTGTTCCCAACAGTCTGCCTATGTGATCGACTAGTCATCTCACATGACTCCATGGCACTTGAACTTTCCATCAATCGCATCACACTCTAGTCACTTCAAGACGTCACCTCATGTAAGTGACTATGGACAAATACAATGCTAATCCGTGTAAACATTAACGGGGTTCAATTGTCTCTACAACCCGTTTGGATGTAACAAAGTATAAGGTGAGTTAATAATAACTCAAACGACGAATGTCGACATCACATTCGGGTAGTCAATATCATGTTACAACCTTGTGATGTATATCGTAAGTGTGTAAACACTAGTCGTTTACAACATGAGTTTAACATACCATGTGTCCATGTGTTCAAACTCTTGAATTGCATTTTCCTTTATTTTCATGTTTGTCTCACATAGCATGAACCTTACCAAGTACACATCTAGGTTCCCAACCTAGGTTTAGGTTATTTATCTTGAATGAACTTTCTTGTTGTTTATCACATAACCAACGAATTGTGGTGGATGATATAACTTGCACTGGTCAAGTGTTCTACCAACTCGCAATGCACTAGGGTATACGTTTTGTAGGGTCTTGCAACAATTGTCAAGATGATTAGCCTAGCACTTCTCATAAGTCCTAGCAAGTTAGAAAATACTAGTTTTGAGTAACCTCTTACTATAACTTAGTATCCTTCCAACTTCTTATTTCTCTTTAAGCTTAATTAGCTTAGGATCTTCATAAATCCTTACGCGTTTTCGAATTTCAATATGTGCAACTTCTTGTCATATAATAGAGTGTTCTGTTAAACACTAGAATAGATCATTAGTTCTCCTCGAGAATTCATGACAATTCTTCTATGGCTTACCAATGACTCATCATGCTCTTAAGCATATGATTCATTATTGGACATGTGCATGATTATTCTAATGGCGGAAACATTAGTAATCTTTAATCATGTGATTAACCATTCTTAGGTTCAATGAATGACCATGACTGTTTATGGTAATTTCATTTTCATCGATATGAATAACCTACGTTTCTCGTTGATTTGATGTGTATATCTCAATACCTATCCAGCATCCCATGATGTGATTGGATTTATCATAGTCCATTTTTATCCAGAATTGAAAACTCAAATACTTCTTTGTGAAAGATAGTATTAGCTCGTCATTCTCAATGAGTAATGAGTTATAAACTTTACAAGATGATTGCTCCCACTAAATTTCATGTCTTCACATGATAATTTCAAACCCCCACTCAATTCCACATGTTTCGTAATTGACTACTCAATCGAAATATTTCAAGAATTGAAATACATTTTGCTTTGCCAAGTTATTAAGATTAAAACCATATATGTTCCCAACATATCCTTTCAAAATACTTATTTTGAAGAGATTTCAATCTTAAACTTATGGAAAGAGATTTTAATCTCTAACTCATTTTAAATGTGAAATCCCATTTAATACACGTCCTTCTCAAAATACCCTTTTCCGGAAGGAGGTTTAACCATTTCATTTTCATAATGAGGTTATGTAATGACACTAGCGTGGTTAACAATTAACTTAGCTTTTGTAGATATCGGCATATCTTCCTTTGCAACTTTTAATCATAAATCTCATTTATATTCGAAGATGCAACTTTGTTTTATTTAGGCTCTTAAGTAAATATCAATATTGAAACTCTTAATTATGTAGGTCATAGCCCAACTCAAAATGTCTTGTTGAGACTTTTCTTTACTCATTTTCTATCTTCTTTAGTCATTTTTTATCAAAACTTTCTTTTGGTCTCCTCGTGTAGTTATCTTAAGAATATATTCTTTTGATTACTTCACTTGGTATCTCTTGTCATGTAGATCTCATCTATTCGAGACCATAGATCTCATCTATTCGTGTATACTATCTATTTAGGTATACAAATCATTCTTTCTTTCGTAGATCTCATTTACCCAAGCATACAAATTATTCTTTGTATTCTATGTGTCTTCATTTTTCTCCCACTCTATCTTTAGAATAAATACACTAGGTATTCAAAGATAGCTTATGAGACACAAGTGATGATTTTAAAGTAGAAGGAGGACTATCTCATAGATTGACTAATAGATTTTAGATTTGATGAGTGTACTTGGTAGTTGACATCCGTTTAGAAGAGTTCATCAACTCAACATCACTTTATAATTGATCATACACAAGCCTTAAGCTTGTGGACATATAATGAATCCCATCATTATAGTTGTCTATTGGATCACTTTAAGTAGATGATCATATGTTTCTATGTGCAAGCATATAAAGACAAATTTTTAGAACAAACAAATACGATAAAAGGGGTGACTTGGGTTGCAAACCAAGCCACCATAATCCAAAATAGAACCATTGTTTAGAAAGGATCAACCATTTCCATGTCCAACACGGAAATCAAAATAGTTCTAAAAATCCGAAACACAACTTAAAATAAGACAATAATAAAAAGTCAAGCTTCATTGGTAGCTACTCCTAGCTCCTTGATGATTTCTCATGCTTGCTTTTCCTTTCCTTTGTCTTTGCTTGGAAGAGACCCTATTTACAATAAAAAGGGGATACATTATCACAACTTTGTATCAAAATACCATAGTTGAATTAGAAACATAAAAGAAAGGATAGTCATTTACCTACTGGAGTGATCTTTCCAGCTTTGATGTCACCAAGATACTTGGAACAATTCCTCTTCCAATGTCCAACACCATTACAATAATGACATTTATCAAGAGGACCCTTCTTGGTTTTGGAAGTGCTAGCTTCAAAAGTCTTAGCCTTGGTGGACATGGGAGCTTGCCTCTTACCATTTTTCCCATTCTTTTTGAACTTCCCCTTGCTCTTAGTGCTTATATTAAGCACATCCTTAGGTAGGTTAACATTTAACCCCATTTCTCTTTCGGCTTGCACAAGTAACTTGTGCAACTCTTCAAAAGACACGTCCTTGTCTTGCAAGTTAAAATTTACCCGGAATTGAACATACGCTTTGACTTTGGATAAGGAGTGTAGAATCCTATCTACAATGAGCTCTTTGGGGATTTAAACCTTTTGAAGTTTCAATGTCTCGACTAGCTCCAACAATTTGAGCACGTGAGGGCTAACCTTTTGGCCCTCCTTAAAATCGAGATCAAAGAATGCCGAGGCCGCCTCATATTGGACGATCCTCGGTGCTTGCGAAAACATTGTCACAAGTTTGTAATAGATTTCATAAGCGGTGCCCATTTTAAAGGCTCTCCTTTGGAGTTCCGCCTCCATCGCAAAAATCAACACATTTTTCATAGCGGCGGACTCTTTGTGGTAAGCCTCATATGCTTCCCTAGTGGCGGCACTCGACCTAGCATTAGGTTCGGGTGGAGAGGCCTCGGTGAGGTAACGAAGCTTATCGTCACCTTGGGCGGCTAATTTGAGTTGAGCATCCCAATCGGAGAAATTTGACCCATTCTTTTCAACTTTACAACGATCCATGAAGGATCGGAGCCATGAAACATTAGTGAGAGGTGCAGCATTGGTGTTTGGTGCGGCCATTTGTTATGAGAAATAAAAGTGGTCTACAAAACGAAACTAGAAGGAATAAAACATTTGTCGTTTTCAAAATAATAATAATACTCGTAAAGTTTAATTTAAACAAGTTTTATTGCATTTATCTAGTGACCTCTACCCAACTTGATAAATGATTCCAAGACCCAAATTCATATTAACTTAGGCATCGGTAAAGGCGAATACAACCCTTATAAATATAACTCGGTGGATTAATTCTTTAATCGATTCTACTCTTAGAACTATTGGTCGATAAATTTACATTAATATTTATCTTTAGCCTGAAACACATCCGGCAACCGTCGAGAATACTTTCGTTGAGTTCAACCCAAATTTCGAATAAATGTGTCCATGATCCAAATTTACATCAACTTGGGCATCGGTAAAGCCGAATACAACCCTCATCTTTATAAATTAGGTGGGTAGACATTTATCACCCACTTCCCCTACTTAGCAGGTTTGTACCCCGGTAAAGCCGAGTGCACTCCCTCACGAAATAGGTTTTCATGGTTTCTAATTTTTGGTAAGGCTAAGTCTCAATTATTTATTTAAGCGAGAGGTCATGTCAATTTATTATCTATCACGTTTTAAGTGAACTAAACGGTGAACTACGATAATTGTAATTGACACGGTCGATATACTCGATTTAATGATAATGCATGTTTTAGTTATGGCGATTTAGCGATGCATGCAACATATAAATAAAATGCAAAGCATAAAAATAAAATCCTAGTATGACCTTCCTAAAATAGTAAATCTAATAAACTATTACAAATTCGGAAACCAACTCCTTTGGTCCCTTGAACTTCGGTCTTAGCACGCATTTCAAGGCAACACTTTCTTTGATGGATCGCCTTCTCGAGTGGCACCGTCTTCAAGGAACTCCGGAATAAATAAATTACATAATAAATTACAAATTTCCTATTATACATTTGTAATTAAAATAAAATAAATCTATTAAATTACAAAACGGTGATACGCGATCACAATAAATTACAACCGAATCGATATTCCCATACATTTCGGGTAATATCAATTAAAACTAAGGCCATACTAAGTAAAATTACATATTTCAAAATTACATAAAATTAAAATATGACAATCATAAATAAAATGCAGCATTATAATATGTATGAACATGCCCAATTTTATGCTAAATCGCCTTTAAGGAGCCAATATCGTATATTAATCGGTTTTTACGGATTTGCGTGATTTAACCTTTTCAAAATCACAATAATTACATAAATTCACATATATGTACAAGTTAATTACCCTAACCAACATAGGACTCAAAATTAGTCTCCACTAACATTTTGACAATAATTAAACTTGTTTTCTAAATATTGTTCATAAATGGAACTAAAATACAAAATTATGCTATAAACATCAAATTAAATCATAAAAAATTTCAAAAAATTTCAAAATTTGAAATTTAAACTCATGAACATTCTGGAAAAATACCATGACACTCATAATATTCAAAACTTAGGTTAAAAATTTCGAAAATTTATCGAGAAAAACAATGTTGCGGTTTATCGATTTTAACAATTATGACCATAAAAATATGAGAAAATTATTTTCATCAACTTTTCACTTTTAGATCTGAAATATATGATATAATGCAACATGTGACGTTTTTCCTTAGTCATGAAGTATGTTTTAGCATTTTTACTAATTAAAGTCACTATTTATGTGATTTTTCATCAAAAATTCATAAATCATGCATAAGGACTTCATTATAGCCAAATCTTTTACACACATCTTGTAAAATTTCATGTGACAACATACTAAATTTCCATGACCAGATTCGAAATATAACTCATATTAACCTATTTACCCATTTAAATACGATTTTAACTTGAAAAATCCATATTTCGAGCAAAACAACTCATTTTATCATGAACATGTACAGACCATCAGTAGATAATATATGTAAAAACATATCCAAAAACCACTCATAAATTCGAAGTTTAGCTATTTTTAGTTCAAAAATGACATTTTTATCATAAAAATCACATTTTAATGCCATTATTATATAAAATAAACAATAAAATCCATAAATAAACCAAAATGTCCTAAAAATCACTTAGGACCAGAAACGTTTAACATGCAAGATTATTTTAATGTTTATCTTCATAAAACCAATTTAATTAGTTTTGTATGTTAATCATATAACTCGGAAAAACTATAAACCGATTTGCATGCAAACAACCTAAGGCTCTTGATACCACTTCTTAGGATTCATTATTAATCTCATTATTTAACATATTCATATATGTGACATTTTAATTTAGTCATAAAATTAAAACTAGATCTCAAAGGCATCAAACGGAATGTCACATTCTACCACCCTTAAAAGGAACTTCGTCCTCAAAGTTTACTCACACTCTTAACCTCATCCACCAAATATCAACACTATAGAACTCATATACGTCATCATCCAACTGTCAGCACTATAGAACTCATAAACATCATCATCCAACTATCAACACCATCGAAATATTCTCACACTCCTAAGCATCACACTACTACAAACACGGCCATGGCCTTTTAACAATATCAACCACAATAAAAATCCATCCTTTATGCTATACTAACACTCTACTTCCAATTATACTACCATATACACAACCATCAAAATCTCTTTTATCGCATCCTACTCCTCTTAAAATAAATATTACGTCCTCGTAACTCACTAATACTAGATCCTTAGCTATATCTTCTCATTATCCTCATCACCACCACATGTCAAATATAACCGTCTATAATCTAAACACTCATCATTCCTATATACAAGGTTCTCTTACTTAAACAACTCTCATACCTCAACTTATTCTGACCTCCATCTAACCAATACCATAAAATCCTTATCATAACCAATAATCCAACTGTTCCACATTACCGCAACACGACATACCTCTCTATATAAACTATATAAACTCCTATCGTCAAAAGCATAATGCATGCAAACTAAAATAGACAAGAGAATAAACCGCCTTTCTTACTTTGGGATTTCGGATTAAAGGGCACAAGTAGGATCTCCTTCTTACTTGTTCTTGAGCTTTCTTTATATGGATGAACAAAAGGATCCAAAGAAGAATCCCTCGCAAAAGTGAATACCCAAGGTAACCTCTTAAAAGACTTATATTATTAGTACTAGAACAATATTAATCTTACTAAAAATTGACCCAAAATATTTGTTTTGTCTCTTTTAATTTCGTCCAAGAGAGGATGAATATTGAGAGATTTTATTTCTCTAAGCTTTCATAAATTATAGAGCGAATTTCTATTTTCTTACACTAGAAAATAGTTAAAGTTGTGAATGAATAATTAGAGAGAAAAACTCTCTATAATGACCCTTTGAAAACCGGTGGGGAGGGTGGAGGAGAGCCAATGCATGGGCAAGTTTTTCTATTTTCTTACACTAGAAAATAGTTAAAGTTGTAATAGCTTCCTTCTCGTCATCCTTGCTTTTTAGCCAATGATCCTTCTATATACTCTTTATTCCTACATCCATGGTCATCATTCTTGCCTCCTCTTCATACTAGTCCATCGAAGATCGTCAACGAGCTTCGAAATATGCATGGGAGACGGGAATTCTGCCTCATTATCTTCGTTCCTACAAATCATATACAATGCAATAAGAAAGCCAAATAGGAAGGAATTGACGAATAAAATGGCCGTGTAATGCTATATTAGTATGCAAAATGGGTTCAATTAGGGGACTAAATGTGTGCTATTAAGAGTCACATCAATAGTCATCGAAACTTATACAATCTCATAAACACTGACTCTGTATAACTCCTTGGACAAGAAAACTTACTCAAAACCGCCTTACTATATCACAACACAACATATTACATGGAATAAACAGATAAGAACCTCATGACTATTATCCCTACCATTTCACGGAATAAACATATATCATTAATACACATACAAGTATAACTAGCCATGTCAGACCAGCCAAACTATCAATTTTGAACATCATTCCATTAGGTTACCGCACCCAACATATATTATAGAACATTCAGATAACAAATTTATAACTATCACACCATACCACTTCTCGTGAGGTAAGAACCTGACACAAACATTTATACACATCATTGACCCGTAATCACATCCAACTAGTCAATCCTGATCACATAAGTTACCACCCGATAAAGGTTACCTCTCGCTTGAGCTTAACTCGTATGCCCCTAATAACACATTCTCCCATTCGCATAGCCATCACCTTCTACCAAATATAACCATACCACTAATACTCAACTACCAGCAACCGCCTCCCTATAACCACAACTTATACTCCCTCACAACCATACATATCAATCTTGTCCATACAAAATCAACCTCTTTAGAATGACTATCTTTCCAATTTGTCATCACCCTTATCCACTAGTGACAACACCTCCACACTACCACTGTTTATATATCCCCTCTTACACTCATCTCAATATATAACGGTTCCTTTCCTATCTTTCGTTAACATCCTAAATATCGAACATCAAATCCATCAACAAAAATTACCTGAACATTCATTCCCATTCTATCCTTAATTGTATCGTGACCCAACTCACCACCAAAACCTCATATCATGAAAATACTTTACCAACTTTTTACTTTCCTTACTTCCTCGAAACTCATGACTAACATTTTGTCCTGAAATTCCTATTTAACCATTAACTCACACCCTCTCATGATGCTATCACACGTTTCCATGATTCCTTACTTTCGTGTTCCTTAACTCTGGTCAACATTCTCTTAGCTTACTTTCATCCTTGTTTTCCCTTTACACTCCACAATACCAATTAATAGTTCATCTCCTTACTTCTTGCACCTAAGTCTTTAGTAATCTGGTTACCTTTTCGTTGCTCCAAATTTCAAATTCCCTTAATTCATATCGGTACCTTTTCACTCTTTCTTACCATGGATCTTCTCTTATCATGCTATCACTCACACTTGTCACCAATCAGTCCAAACCATCTCTTTTTTTTCCTCTAGAAACGAAAACTCAATTCATACCGTTAATTATCCAAGGAAATCACAAATTAGTTTCACCTTTTCATAATACAAATTCCCAAACTCGGCCATTACCTACACATCGATGCATACTCGATCTCACTATAAACCATTCGCTTCCATACCTCTGTAACGACCTTCCATCAATTATAACCTTAACCAACACAATCCTAACCATCTCCCTCCATAAATAATCACACATCCCAATTTGCCACTATTTGCATCCCTCATTTCAATATTCTCATTCTCCCATTCCATAAACTTACATCACTCTTTGCTCATATACACTTACAATTACATTACTCAAACTCGCAATTATATCACTCACCACGTCTCATAATACTTGCACCATGCCTCAATAAGCCTTACCAATCTTCCTTTTGTTTTTCCACTATCTATCACAACCACATATAACTTATGTCCTCCCCACCGAACTCATACCCACCATAAGGTGCCACTTCTTACAGCATAAGATTCGGTAAATTACACATCAGGACCATCACATATGATGCGTGTCATTTCTATGATGTTTTACATCTCTTTTTACACGCATTTTAGAGCTCATTTGTGTAATATTTGTTGCTTTTCTCCCTATTTCCGTCTACTTCCGTATTTTGTACTTTATTGCAGAAATGTGAAGAATTCGACGGGAAATCAAGCCAAATCCGCTCCCGAGTAAGCTGCATTGCAAATGACGTAAAGGAATTACTTAAGGAACAAGCTTGGTGCGCGATCCAAGGCCCAAAAGACAAGTCCACGAAGAATAAAGAAGTCAAGTAGCAGCTCAGCCAGTCGATCGACTGGACTCATCAGTCGATCGACCAACAATCGGGATCCAGAAGCTACTGTTTGCTGACATTCAGTCGATCGACCAGCCGGATTATCGATCGACCAGATTTCTTTACCAGACGAGAATTAGAAAGTCGTGAATCTCAAGGCCCGTGAAGTTTAGGTTTTAGAAATAAGTTGTTGCGTTTATTGCTATATAACGCAACACCAACATCTAGTTTTATCATCAGAGAAGATATTAAGTTTCACATCACAATAGTTTAGTTTATCTTCTGAGTAATTAGGGTTTGATATATCGACTTTTGCATTGGAATTTCTGCCCTTTCGTTCTTAATCTCTCCTCTTGAATCTCGGTATCTTTTTCCTAATCTTAGTTTATTGCTTTTATTGTTAGTATAGAATTGATAGTTAGTATTCCCAAGCCAATTATCGTTTCATCATCATTGTTATTTGCTTTAAGTATGAGTCCCATAATTATCATTAGTTTATTTGTTGTTTTTACATTCACCATGAGTAGCTAAATAGCTTGTGCTAGGATGTAGGCGATTTATGGCTAGGCGGTATTAGATTAGATACGGACTGAACCCGCGTGTCAGTCGATCGACTGACATTGTTGGTCGATCGACTGACCTTGTAAGGATTTCCTTCGTTTTAATTGAATTTATTCTTGTATTTAACGAATCGAATGCATGCGACTAGTTAGATACCTATTTTATGACTGACCCATTAGATCGAAAGATAGGGAAGGTTATTTGACCGTCAATTAATTCGACTAAACTGTGCTAAGATCGAAAGATAGGTATAGTTTAGACCATTAGTCACTTTTCGGACGAAAGTCGTGTATTAGTGACATTAGGGACCTATAGCGAGATCGAGAGATGCTATTTGTTAGGAGTGGACCGAGAGGACCTCTTATTTCCCGCCTTACCTGTGTTTAATTCAGACCGACCTAGTTTGCTGCCGCCGAAGCTATAATGACCCGACCATCCTGGTACTCTTCCTTTATCTGTTTAGATCATATTCTTTTTAGCTTATTTTCCTTTTATTGTTATTAGCTGTCGACCAATTCACATCAACCCCCACAATAGTTACCTCAGACTGGACATAAATCAACTAAAGTTTACAACTGCCTCCTTGTGGTTCGACCCTGTTTACCACTAGCCTAGGTTAGTCTTAATAGGAGATTATAAATTTATCTTTGGTACTCACAGCGACGGGTATCAAATTTTGGCGCCGTTGCCGGGGAGGCAATTGTTCTAATTTTTGGTTGTCTTATTTTAGTCTGTTTTTCGCCTCAAGGGAAGACTGAGTACCTTGAGGCAGTTCTCATCTCCTTCTTTAGTGTTGTCTATTTGCAGTACTTCAGGAGAGTCCACTCATGTTCCATCCTTGGGAGCAGCAGGTGGAGATTTGTGGGAGATGTGGTGCCGAGGGGCATTATTCTGCTATATGCCGAGCTGATATGGACCAAGTCTATGCTTACTGGCATTTTAAACAAGGTCATTATGTGCCACCACATCCGTACTACCAGCAAGGCTACCAAGAGCCTTCATATTCCTTTGCACCGCCTCAGCAAGACCCTCTTTCTTCTGAAGAGAGTGCGGAATTGAAGTCTATGGTGGAGATGCTTAAACTCCAAATGCAAGAAATGGCTGAACAGAGAGAAGCTTCTTTCAAAAGACTTGAGCTTCTCTTGGCTCAAGTAGCTGCCGAGCAAAATGATGATATGTATGACTCGGAGGATGATGATTTGGAGGACGATGAAGCGTCAATTGAAGACTTCAATGCTGTGCCACATGAAGAATTCGATCAAGCAGATTTGTGTGGTCAAACGAATGACATTGCAGAAGAAAGAGCGGTCGATCGACTGGAACCAGTGGTCGATCGACCAGTTATGCTGGAGGAGGAAACTACTCGATCGGGTAGTGACGCTGTTCGATTGATCCCCGCATCCTTGGGAATTGTTAAATCGTCACCAACGCCTATTCCGGATAACGATGAGAAGGTAAATGAAGACCATCCCTATCCGATTAGAGGTAGTTCCACTCCTTTAGTTGATTATGTATACCTTCTTACTCCTTATGTTGAACCAGTTGCTGCTGTGGAATTGACGCCTCCGCCCCAGTTTGGGGACAAATTGGAGGAACATCGCTTTGTTTCTCTTTCTACAGGTCTTGGCAAGTTCAAAGACCCCGGAGGTGAGTTGGGTGTTCCTAGCTTGAAGTCTGGCACTGCCCGGATATATGATCCAGGAGGAGGTCCTGATGAGGATATGCCGTCTAAGAAGAAGCTGTGCGCTAAGGTGAAAGATTGGGATCCGGATGCTGCGAGACGTTGTTCTTCTTCCGTTGCCATGTTGTGGAGGCCGGGTTTAGATTTGACAGTTGCTGAAGCCACTGCGTTCAGCCAGAAGCCGACGAAGTGGGCCATACCATGGCCATTCTTGATCAACTACTAGTTGATCAAATGCTTATCAAACAGTTTTTATTGCTTTTAGACATTTTTTTTATTGCTTTTGTGTGCGCGAGACTTCGCATTTACTTTGCTTGCTTAGGATTTTTACGCACTTTAAACTTTACTTTGGGTTTTGCGCAATTTTGGGCGCGTATTATTGTGCATTTGCAGGTTTTTAGACCTCGGTAGCTCTAGTTATTGAGCTAATACGAAGAAATAAGAATTTGCAAAGAAGTTTTGATCGATTCGACTGGCCTATATGGTCGATCGACTGATTTGCAGGTTTACAGGAGCTACTGTTCACGCCCACCTGGTCGATCGACTGATCTTCTTGGTCGATCGACCACTGCTGCTGCTGTATTTGTTCACGACCCTTCCCCTGCTGTGTTTGGTCGATATGCGGACTTAAGGGAGTTTTCTACTCCATTTATCTCCCGTAAAATTTATATATTTCTTCTGTTCTCTCATTTATGCACAATTTTTACCGCTTCAAAATTGTTTTCCCAGTCTTATGCGTGGTATTTTCTGTCTTTCAGGCACACTTTTTGGTAGCACTGCTGGCTACTGAAACCTCCTAGCTCACGCTGGTTTGGGGAGGTTTCCTTTGCTGCGCTTAAAGTCTTGTGAGTTCCTGATTTCTTTACTTCATGTCTTATTTACTTCATTTTCTCGCAAATTCCCATTTCTCTTTTCTTCATTACATGATTTTGCACAATGGGGACATTGTGCGATTTGGTTTGGGGAAGGG
Organism: Silene latifolia; assembly: GCF_048544455.1. Lineage (NCBI taxonomy): Eukaryota > Viridiplantae > Streptophyta > Magnoliopsida > Caryophyllales > Caryophyllaceae > Silene > Silene latifolia. The sequence continues at coordinate 94,482,679 of NC_133533.1, forward strand.
TTTTGCGTCGCATTTCATTCACGTTTAAATTTTGTTTTGCATTGTTTATTTCATATTCGCTATATACAAAATTCCAAAAAAATTGAAAAAAATTTCAAAAATTCCATAAAATGCATGTTTATTAGCATATAGGTCGAGTCGGAACGGTAGTATTTCTATGATGATTTTGCATTTGCATCTGTTTTTGCCTAAGCTTTGCTAGATTGACATGTTATTAGTAGAATCATATAAGTGCATATCTACGAGTTTTCGTTACATTCATGCTGAGCCTGAGACTTGACTTTGAAAATTGGCAAGCTACATCATATATTCTGAGTTTTTAGAGCTTATAACTGGTGACATCTATGACCAGTTCATCTAGGATTGTGAGTAGTACTCCTTATGAGACATGTTTCCTTAATTTGCATAATTATGAATTTGATCTACTTAATACCTGTATGCATTCGGTTTGTGGTTAGTTGACACATGTGGTAGAGGTTTCCTTTTCTCATTTTACCCATAAGCTCCACATCTGCCAAAAATATCCTTTTTGTCCTATTTACTACATCCTACATTTAGCCTGTCCTTTGTCAAGCTAGTAGTCTGTGTTCTTGGGATTGTTACTTGTTTTTGGCGACATATGCTCTGTTGAGATGTTGGTTGGGAAAATGAAATAAAAAAGGGAAAGAAAGAAACAAAAGAAAAAAGAAAGATGAAAAAAATAATCCGAAAAAAAGAAGAAAAAAAAGGGTATTCTGTACTGTTCAAATGGGTCGATCGACTGCCCCTTTTAGTCGATCGACTGAATAATTCGAAAAAGAAAGAAAGTCAATTCGCATACTTTAATCCCTACCTTTTGGCGATTTTTGCTCCCATGTTTTATTCATATTTTATGGGGAGTTAATTGATTACCTTTATACATGGAGATTGTGAGTTTTGTGCTTGCTATAGCACCGCTTCGTTTGTTTATGAGAAAGAAGTTGGATGTTGTCCTTTGGTTCCGTTTTGGTACTAGCTTGATCACCTGTACCTCCACTTTACCATAAAATGTTTTGCCTCTTCTTACCCATACCTCACATTTCCATAATTATACCTCGGCATGTGTCAATGGTCATCTGTTTGGTTGGAATGCATATGTACGGTCATAGAGGTCGTCTTCATAATTTATTGCTGGCATGTTTTCATAGGTCGTAGTTAGGTGAGAGTCACTACAAAATTAATTCTTTCTGTCTTACAAATATATCACCTGTGCTTAATTGAGTGATTTGAGCGACCCGTGAGAGTCCCGTTTGATAAGTCTCTATAGTCAACGGTTCAGCTGTTTTTAACGACTTCATAATTCGTTTGCATGATTCACATTACTAGTTGATTGTTGGTTGTGCATTAAATTGGTTTAGGCTTTACAGTTTGCATTTCGCTCTGAGATTGAACTCGTTCCATTAGGTCATTAGATCGAGTCTAGTTCTTGCTTGGGGACAAGCAAGGTTTGGTTTGGGGAGATTTGATGCGTGTCATTTCTATGATGTTTTACATCTCTTTTTACACGCATTTTAGAGCTCATTTGTGTAATATTTGTTGCTTTTCTCCCTATTTCCGTCTACTTCCGTATTTTGTACTTTATTGCAGAAATGTGAAGAATTCGACGGGAAATCAAGCCAAATCCGCTCCCGAGTAAGCTGCATTGCAAATGACGTAAAGGAATTACTTAAGGAACGAGCTTGGTGCGCGATCCAAGGCCCAAAAGACAAGTCCACGAAGAATAAAGAAGTCAAGTAGCAACGGCTCGGCCGATCGATCGACTCATCGATCGATCGACCAACTATCGGGATCCGTGCTACTGCTTGTCGACATTCAACGATCGACGATCAGCCGGATTAGTCGATCGACCAGATTTCTTTACCAGACGAGAATTAGAAAGTCGTGAATCTCAAGGCCCGTGAAGTTTAGGTTTTAGAAATAAGTTGTTGCGTTTATTGCTATATAACGTAACACCAACATCTAGTTTTATCATCAGAGAAGATATTAAGTTTCACATCACAATAGTTTAGTTTATCTTCTGAGTAATTAGGGTTTGATATATCGACTTTTGCATTGGAATTTCTGCCCTTTCGTTCTTAATCTCTCCTCTTGAATCTCGGTATCTTTTCTGCCCTAATCTTAGTTTATTGCTTTTATTGTTAGTATAGAATTGATAGTTAGTATTCCCAAGCCAATTATCGTTTCATCATCATTGTTATTTGCTTTAAGTATGAGTCCCATAATTATCATTAGTTTATTTGTTGTTTTTACATTCACCATGAGTAGCTAAATAGCTTGTGCTAGGATGTAGGCGATTTATGGCTAGGCGGTATTAGATTAGATACGGGCTGAACCCGCGTGTCAGTCGATCGACTGACATTGTTGGTCGATCGACTGACCTTGTAAGGATTTCCTTCGTTTTAATTGAATTTATTCTTGTATTTAACGAATCGAATGCATGCGACTAGTTAGATACCTATTTTATGACTGACCCATTAGATCGAAAGATAGGGAAGGTTATTTGACCGTCAATTAATTCGACTAAACTGTGCTAAGATCGAAAGATAGGTATAGTTTAGACCATTAGTCACTTTTCAGGACGAAAGTCAGTATTAGTGACATTAGGGACCTATAGCGAGGTCGAGAGATGCTATTTGTTAGGAGTGGACCGAGAGGACCTCTTATTTCCCGCCTTACCTGTGTTTAATTCAGACCGACCTAGTTTGCTGCCGCCGAAGCTATAATGACCCGACCATCCTGGTACTCTTCCTTTATCTGTTTAGATCATATTCTTTTTAGCTTATTTTCCTTTTATTGTTATTAGCTGTCGACCAATTCACATCAACCCCCACAATAGTTACCTCAGACTGGACATAAATCAACTAAAGTTTACAACTGCCTCCTTGTGGTTCGACCCTGTTACCACTAGCCTAGGTTAGTCTTAATAGGAGATTATAAATTTATCTTTGGTACTCACAGCGACGGGTATCAACATACGTAAAACAATGCATAATGAAACAAATGAACACCTTTGAATTAAACATAATATGCGACGAAGTCAAAAGATAAGCATATGACCCACAATAGGGGTCACTAGATCGAGTGCAGCCTACTCGATTGAGTAGGTGATGGTCAGAAGCACGTATAAGAAATTACCATGGCTACTTGATCGAGTAAGGGTTACTCGATCGAGTAACCAGAGGTGAACTCGATCGAGTAAGGGCCACTCGATCGAGTACCCTACGCAGTTCTCCGCATTGTCCAATTTTCGAAAAACGGTCATATCTCACTCGTATCTTTGTCATTTTGGGCGTGTGACCTATCTTTATAATCATAAAATAACAAGTTATCACCTCCAATTAGAATCGCATGAAAATAATATATATATCTCAAGTTATAATTGTTTAAAGACAACTTCGTTGTAATAAGACAACATAACTTTTTGATTTTTACTTCCAAACAACCTAAAAAACAACAAAGTAAACAAAACCAACTCAATGCGCAGAAAACTAGTATCCCTAACCTCATGTTACTATCTTCAAAAGCCAAAAAACAACATCCATCATGCACATATATTATTAAACTTACCACTCGTGTAATGCTCGCATGCTTTTATTCTATAACCTTACGTAAGAACAAAACATACTTGTACATTACAAACCCTATTCTTATGTTACTAATACAACATATCACAACTCCACTTCGTCTCCTAAACATATTCTTAATCACGAAATTCATATTATCATGCAATTGTAACTCCATCATTTCCAATAAATTCATCCATTTCAACCATATTCTTCATTCAACATGTGCATACGACACAACTGTAAACAAACAAATAAATTTATTATATAAGTTTATGCAAACAAAATCATGTATAATCATATCACATCCCCTAATCACATGTTACTAGTATAGCCACTTTGTAAATTGTCCTTTTCATTAAATAACATGCTCTTAATCATAGATCGTATTCTTATGCAGTAATTACATCATATTTTTCCACCATACCTCCATTTAATCACATACCATTCATCCAACAATTTCATATACACATATTCATCCAACATATGCAATCGAACATTAGTAAATACATAGCGATCCCATGACACCCAATAGTGACCGTTTCAAAGTCGTACAGTGAGTTTGTGAATTTAGGACTTCTCCCAAGTCTTTGCATTAGCTTCTAACAACTCTTACACGAGTTCATTTAAATTTGACTCTCTATATTCATTGAGTTCATTACTTACAGTTTCCAAAATTGTTGCTCTGATACGTCTTTGTAACACCCCATACTCCAAGTGCCTTACTAGGACCACTTAAGGTATGAGAATGCTACTATCTCGGTTACCCGAGGCTATGTATAACAAATAGACAATAACGAAACATACTTTATTAAATATATTTAAAGCAATACAAGTCCAAACCAAAACTGTCAAATGAAATTAAATCTGTTTCAAAAGCTAACTAGAATGAAGTAAATAAATGTTTAAGACATAGCGGAAGACTTCTAGAGATCTCATGGTGACTCAACCCAGCTATCCTATGCGCATCCATCTCATACATGCTCAATAACTGCTCACCATCCGCGAATTGATCACCACATTTTTTAAAACATTTAAAAGAGATCAGTTACTGATTACACAAAAAACAATACAACAGAAAAAATACACAATCACCCAATCCCTATCATAATTCCACACACCCGACTACACACTAATGTGTGTAGTTCTGCCGGAATACCCATAACAACAAGTATTTCACACCGCCAGTGGGGGACCGCAGTCGTTCCCACATTAGCCCCGCTTATCTCATCAAGAGCGTGAAGCCACACCCGCAAGTGACTCCACTAAGCCGAGGACGCACCTCGAGAACCACAGACAAACAATCTCAACCAACCACATTATACAACAAGAATTACCAATTACCAATTCCCATACGATATGAATCAACAACAAAAAACAACCATCAACAACACAATGTAATAAATAACGGAGTAGGGAACCTTCAATTTTTGTATTTTAAATGACAATTTTTATTGCCGTTGTTGAAAATTTGAGGAAATAGTGAATTTTGAATTTCACTATGATATTTTTTTGTATTTGAAATGACGGTTTTTATTGCCGTCGTTGAAATTTGAGAATTTTGAGAAAATTGTGAATTTTGAATTTCACTATTATTGTTTTTTTGCATTTGAAATGACGATTTTTATTGCCGTCGTTGAAAATTTTGAAATTGGTGTGAGAAATTAGGTCAAAGCCCAAAATGTCGGTGAATGAGTCAAGGAGCGCCTCATTGAGGTGCGAGTCTTGCTGCGAATTAAGGGAGCTTCCCTTTTTCCTGTAAAAAACCGCGAGAATGGGAAGCTTCTCATTCTCTTCATCGTCTTCGACATAAACACAAAAAACCCAAGAAAAAGACGCCATTTTCTACCTTATTTCTTGCATTTTTTCATGCCCTTATCATCATGTCATCTTAAGGTATGTAAATCCTCTTGAATGCATTTGAATTTGTTTATCTTTTTGTTTATTGAATTTGGGCGAAACCCTAAACCCTTAAAAATCGAATTGGGCATTTTTGATTAGGCCATTTACGAGTGAAATTGAGGATTACATTAGGTTAGGAACCCGCTTAGAAGTATAGGGGTGCTTTTAGTTTGCATTTTGGTCCCCGTTCCCGCTCCCTATGTTCGAAAAACGTGAATGAGATGAGGAAACCATCTCATTTCACAATGTCAAGTGTGTTTGCTTGAGTTCTGAGCTGCACTAGGTTGTATTGTAGTCGGGGAAGGCCGTGTTTGCCATATTGAACCTTCGTTGGGGTATTGTGGCCAAAATTGGAATTTTTGCCTTTTGCGACGGTCTTATGTCTGACAAAATAAGCGTCTGTTTGAGCTCAAACTGAGTCACCTTTTTTTTTTTAAATCGACATTAACGGTAGTTTAGGTCACTTCGAGATATGACTAAATCATGTTGCTTCGTCGTGGGCGTATTTTGAAATTTGACCTGTTTGTGTTCGAATTGGCGCAAAATTGTCTTTTCGAGCTGTACAAAATAACCCATCCTGTCGGGAATATTTTTTTGGGTTGTTGGTGGACCTTGTGTGGGTGTTGAGGCGCTGTTATTTTTTTTAAAAAAAAATTGTTGTAGTTTTGAGTCGTCTTTTGCTTGAAAAGAAGGGTGAGTCCTTTTTGTGCGGTTTTTGTGAATTGTTTTGTTGTTTTTATTTGGTTGGGTTTGGGCGGGATTTCCCTTGTTTCGTTTTGCAGGTTTTTTTATTTTTGGATTTGTCCATTTTGTGCCGTCGTAATGCCGAAATTTCGGCTGACGTTTTTGTTTTGCCCTCGATTGTAGAGGAGTTTTCGGGGTCTAACGGGTCTGTTGCTGAGACTTTGGAGGACGAGGATGACCCTGGAGGAGGAGAGACGACCGTTTTTTGTTGCAAGCTTGGTTGTGTTTCTCCCTAGTGGCCTTTGCCCACCTTTTGATCGAGTATCGAACATTGGTTGTTGCCTGTAGAGGCGGATGTCTGGTGATTGGGGGATAAGACGGGTGCATTTTTCTACGTTGCCGTTTTCGATCGTTGTTGAGTTCTGATGATTGGGGTGCAACATCGGGGTAGCACCATATGTCATGTCACCTTCGTATCGCAAAATTCCAATGATTGGGGGTTAACATCGGGGCGATGCACTAAGTCACCACTTCTGATTGTCACGTCGTCCAAAATCTGTCAGACATTTTTTTCCTTTTTTGTCATGGAGTAGGAACGAGGTATTACCGTCATGGTAACCACCTCTGCTTCCGCTGTCACTCCTTTGTTTTCCGTGTTGCTCCTTTTCTTTTCCGATCGAAACGATTGGGAATGCTTAATTTGGTAGGTGACATATAGCCCCTAGTTCGTTTTTTTAGGCCAGTGACTGTATGATAAATACTTGTACCAGATCCTATTTGAATTGTCAGTTGTTTGTACCGAATGTGTATCGATGTATTTTACGTGAGGCGGTTGGTATACATGTGTTTTTGGATTGTGTCTTATTTGTGATTTTTGGCTTTAATGTGTTGTTTTTCGGAGAAGCGTTGTCGGCTGTTAGTCCCCCTTTGCTACACACTAGGTCGTGCATCATTAGTGGAGAAAACATGCAACAAGCAGCACATATTATAACACCTCCATTTATTCAGGAGCCTTTAGCTAGACATTCCGAAATAAATAGGACTGTTACCATCTCGGTTTCCCGAGGTAGTGAATAACAAAGTACAACAAACCAAAATACTTTATATTAAAACTTTAGTGAATACATGTTTATTACAAATTAACCAACTAAAACTTAATATAAAATATTACAACTCGCAGCGGAAATAAATAAAGTGATATAATTATTCTATGTGATCTAGACACCAACTATGGTCCAAGTGGAGCTCACGTCCCAATGCTCCAAAGTCAGCTAATCTTTAGTACCTGTCAAAACTGCTCCCCATAAAACGGTTCACCGCAGGTGTTCACGAATACACTGTCAACCACGAGGTTGAGTATGATAATCACACAATATTAAAATACAAACTTAACAGATGTAAACACGTGGAATAAATACCACCACCATTTCTCCATCATATTCACCCTAGTCGTCCCGGTCCTGGACCGAGGCTCCACCACACCGTCGTTCCGCCAACTCATGTCCCGGGGATAAACACAAATGTCGTCACAGTCCGAGACTAAGGATATCTCACAACTCATTATCGTCCCAGTCCGAGACTGTGGATAATCTCATAACAATCTCATATCCCGCAATATAAACACAAATGTCGTCTCATAGCTTCTCAACAATACCGCACCTAATCATAAGTACTTATTTACAATTACTAACTATTCATAACCAATTGATTTAATTATTATATTACTTAAATTATTATTACCCTTTCATTATATATATTAAATCCTCATTACTTATAAACCCGAGTCAACTCAACTTAGAACTCGATATACATGTATTAACTATTTAATTAATTAATTAATTATCTCGACTCAACTAACCCGATTCAAATATTGGTTAAAACCCGTTACAAAAACACCCAACACAACTCATATACACGGTTTAGAACCCGTGACTAACCACCCCCATAAACACCCTCCAACCCGACACCATAGGCCACCACGACCACCACCCAGTCAGCCTACCACCTCCCTACACCACGGCCCATCCAATGATTCCCTAACCACCCATCAAACCACCCCGGCATCCTAGAAACGTATGCCCTAACCCCCTTCTCCACTTGCCATTAACAACCAACCACCACCCTGTAACACCCCCATACTCCAAGTGCCTTACCAGGACCACTCAGTTATAAGGATGCCACCATCTCGGTTACCCGAGGCATGATATTCATAAGACAATAACGAAACAACTTTAAAAGTAAATAAAGTTTAAAGTGATTACATTGCAATTCTAAACTGATAAAAAGAAATACAAGATTCTCGGATTTGCCTACTACTAAAACTATCAAAGCTACAAAACACCGTCTCGACACAAATGAAGACTTCTAATCGCCACGTGATGACTCATCCCTGCTATCCCATACGCGTCATATCATACCTGCTCAATAATCGCCACCACCCCGAATGGATCACCACAGCTTTTAAAACATTTAAACGGGTCGCACTAATCACACAACTCAATATATCAACAATAAGATAAATGATACCTTAACCGTCACACACACACAATCACGCCAATCCCAACAATCTCAATCATCGATCGTCCACCGGGCCCCCAAAGGGGGGACCGCAGCCTGTACCCACCAAATCCCCGCTCCACATAGTGAGCGATAACCTGTCCATTAATGTGCACATCCCTTCGTGGCGGGTTCCACGGCAGCGAAACTAGGGCGTGAAGCCACTCCATAGTGACCCCACTCAGCCGAGGCCACGCCTCGCGAACCATAGACAACGATCACAACCACAATCACAATGAAATTACTATATCAAACAACCAAACACAACACATCAACCAACATCCCATTATGGGACTAATACTGAGTAGGAAATCCTACCGAACAAAGAACACAATCGACGGTCTCAACAAACAGATCACAAATCCTTTTCTACGAATCCTCCTCCTAACATATAATCACATAATTACTAATAATCACAAAAGTAACAAAAAACCCCCCAATCCCAAAATTAGGGTTTAACGAAACTTGACGAAATACTATAAAATTGGTATGTAGATCTTACCCTCGACGCAGGGATCACAAAGGTATAAAGAACGATGGAATCCGACCTCTCAAGCTCCGGGATTTGTCAACAACACGGATGAATGCGAAGAACGTAACTTGAATCTCCCTTTTAATGTTATTAGGTTTGTAAAAATGTATTATGAAAGTGACGGAAAGATTTATATATTAATCCGTGTTATTAACAAAACCCGTCGAATTATCACTCGCTAACCGAGCTACTCGATCGAGTAACTGACATACTCGATCGAGTGTCGGCTACTCTATCGAGTACCTAAGGCTACTCGATCGAGTACCAGGCTACTCTATCGAGTACCTAAGACTACTTGATAGAGTACCCGGCTACTCTATTGACTACCTAAGGCTACTTGATAGAGTACCCTACAGGTCAGAAACTATTTTAAAACGCAACTCACCCTTACTCGATAGGGTAAGGCCTACTTGATAGAGTACCCAAAGACTCATAAATACGGAGTATTACAGTCTTCCCTCCTTAAAAAGAACTTCGTCCCCGAAGTTCAACCCATACTTAAAAACAAACATACTAACTCGGTCAAGACGCAACAAAGCTACTAAGAACTCAAAACAAAACCCCAACTTACAGAACATGAAACCATTAACTCTTAACACCAACTCTACCAACTATTCCTACCTCCACACCTCGCTCCCGATGTCGTATCAACTATATCATAAACTCTCGCGACACTAACTCCATACATAACCAACTACATAAACATCAAACGGAATGTTACATTCTACCACCCTTAAAAGGAACTTCGTCCTCGAAGTTTACTCACACTCATAACCTCATCATCCAACTGTCAACACTATCGAAGTATCCTCGCATTCCTAATATTGAACTACTAGAAGCACGTCCATGACCTTTTAACACTATTAACCACAACATATACAAATCCATACCTTATGCTACACCAACACTCTACTTCCAAATATACTACCATATGTACAACCATCAAAATCTCTTTTATCGCATCCTACTCCTCTTAAGATAAATGTTACGTCATCGTAACTCACTAATACTAAATCCTAGATATATCTTTTCATTATCCTCATCACCACCGCATGTCAAAGATAACCACCTAGAACCTAAACACTCGCCATGCACATATCCAAGGCTCTCTTACTTAAACAACTCTCATACTTCACTTCACTCGTCACACCACCTAACCTATACCACAAAATCCTTAACTTAAACCAAAACTTCACTTGTTCCCTATTACCGCAACATGACACACCTCTCTATATAAACTACATAAAACTCTTATCGTCAAAAGCATAACTCACGATCCACACTTGTTACGTACACTAACACTAGATCCTCAAGTTCATTTCTTTCATTACCGCAAGACTCATACATAACTTAACACGACCCTAATTACTCAACACCCTACGCTCACTGTCTCAACAAAGGATTATGAACCACCTGCATATATCAGATCATGACTATGACTACTGATGCCTCAACTTAAAACAAGATCAAAATTATCAGAATAACTTCGCACAATCGTGTCCCATCAACAATGTCACTATACCATGACAACAACGAAAACATGTACAACTCTCTTTCATATCATACTCTACCCTCATTCCAAAACTTAACTGGTAAGAAACATCAATAAACAAAACAACTGTCTATCCGTACAAACTGAAACTCACAGGAAGCAACATTAAACAAAACAACAATTTATGTGTAACTGGTATGTACTTTCGAAACTCAAATCATAATCATCCGCCTACTCCACCACAACCGTTGACGACATCACAATACCACCACCAACAGCTACACCGCAATGCGAAAATACCCGCATCACAACACTAGGTACCGTGCCCGGATCACCACCCGAGGCACCACAACCACATCGATAGTCATCACAACTTACACAAATCCATAAACACCGACTCAACATAACTTCTCGGACAAGAAAAACTTACTCAAATCCACTTTACTAAATCATAATGCAACATGTTATATGAATTAAACAGATAATAATCTCATGAACATCATCCTTACCATTTCACGGAATAAACAAGTATCATCCATACAAATACAATTTTAACTATCCATGCCAGATCAATCACGTTATTATCTTTTTAGCCTCATTCCATCAGATTGTCGTACCCTACATATATCACAAACATTCATATAACATCTTTATAACTATCACACCATACCGCTTCTCGTGAGGTCAGAACCTCACACAAACATTTATACACATCATAGACCCACAATCACATCCAACTAGTCAATCCTGATCACGTAAGTTAGCACTCGATAAAGGTTACCTGTCGCCCGAGCTTAACTCATATGCCCCTCATAACATATTTTCCCATTCGCATAACCATCACCTCATGCCATACCATTAATATTCAACTACTAGCGCTCGCCTCATATAACCACATCTTATACTCCCTTACAACCATACATATCAATCCGGCCTTTGTAAAATCAACCTCTCTAGGACTGTTGTCTTTCTTATCTATCATCACCCTTAACCACTAGTGACAATACCATAATACCACCACTGCTCGTATATCAAACCTCTTACACTCATATCAAAACAACACGGTTTTTCTCCTATCTTTGGTTAACATCCCCAAATAAAGAACATCAAACCCATCAACAAAATTACCTCAACATTATTCCCAATACTATCTTAATTGTATCGTCATCTAACTTTCCACCAAAAATCTCATATCGTGTAAATACTCCACCAACTCTTACTCCCTTAATTCCTCGAAACTCATGAATAATCATGTTGTCCCGAGACTCCTATGTAACCGTTAACTCAAATCCCCATGATAGTATCATACATCTTGACGATTCCTTACTTTTATATCACATAACTCCGGTCAACAGTTTTCCTAGTTTTACTCCCCTCATTCTTTTCTTTTACTCTCGACAAAATCAATTAACCATAAAACTCCTTATTACTTCTTCTTAACTCTTTAGTGTTCCGGTTGCTTTCTCATTGCTCCAAGACTCACATCCCATTATTTATATCGATATCATCTCATTCTTTCTTACCATGGATCTTCTCTTATTATGCTATCACTCACACTTGCCACTAATCTATCCATAAAATCAACGTTCACTGTTCAAACAATTGCATCTCCTTCGTACATCTCTAGAAATCAAAATTTATTTCATACCGTTAAATGCCCAAAGAAATCACACGTAGTTTCACCTCTTAATAATCCAAATCTTCCAAACTCACTCACTGTCTACAAATCCACCTCGCAACATGTCTCCATAAAGTTCACTATATACCACTATTCTCAACCCCTTTTAAAACGAACTTTCACTACTCATATTCTTGACTCACTCGACTCCTAACCATCTCCCTCCATAATTCTTTACACATCTCAAGTTGCCACTATCCATATCCTTACTCTCAATCCTTTCATTCTCACGTTCCTTAGACTCACATCATCCCTTGTCCATATTCACTTACTTTTTACATTACTCAACATACAAACATATCACTCATCTCATCTCACAAAACATGCTCTATGTCTCTATAAACCATACCAATCTTCCTTTTCTTTGTCCACTATCTATCACAACACATATAACTCATGTCCTCCAACCGAACTCCTACTCACTACAGGTGCCACTCACTACACCATAAGATTGGGTAACTTACGTATCAAGACCAACATACATGTAAAACAATGCATAAAGAAGCAAAATAACACCTTTGAATTAAACATAATATGCAACGAAGTCAAAGGGTAAGCATATGACCCAAAACAGGGGTCACTAGATCGAGTACCGGCCACTCGATCGAGTAAGGGACTTACTCGATCGAGTAGGTGAAGATCATAAGCACGTAACACAAATCACCAGGGCTACTCGATCGAGTAACTAACGTACTCGATCGAGTTCCCCCATACTCGATCGAGTACCAAGGATACTCGATCGAGTACCAAGGATACTCGATCGAGTACCCCAATTCTCAGCACTGTCTAGTTTTCGTAAAACAGTCATAACTCACTCATTACTTGGTCGTTTTGGGCGTGTGACCTATCGTTAGAATCGTAAAAGGACAAGCTATCACCTCCAATTGGAATCACATTAAAATCATTTATGCATCTCAAGTTATAACAGTTTAAAGACAACCTCTTTATAAACGAAAAACACAACTATTGATTTTTTTTTTTTACTTCCCAAACGACTTAACAATAACAAGGTAGACAAAACGACTCAGTACTCATAAAACCAGTATTTCTAATATCATGTTACCATCTTCAAAAATCAAGCAACAACATCCATCATGCACCTATATTATTTAGCTCACTAGTCATGTACTAACCGCATACTTTAAATTTTTTAACTTTTCGTAACACAACATTCTCATACATTACAAATCCTATTTCCATGTTACTAATACAACAACGTTACAAATACACTTCGTCACTTAAACATATTCATAATCACAAAATTCATATTCTCATGCAATTGCTACCCCATCTTTTCCAATCAATTCATCCATTTCCAACACATTACTCATCATTCTCATACACTTTTCTAACAATTCCAACCAACATTGTAAACCAACTATCATGCAACATGCTTTCAATCAACAACATACGAAATCACATCATCACCATCTTTTCTACACATTCCCCATTCTCCACATACATACATCCACTGATTCATGCCACACATCACTATATAGATACACAATTCACAAGATAAACACATAGCGATCCCGACTCATATCCCATGGTGACCGGTTCAAAATTGTAGGGCGAGTTCGCGACTTTAGGACGTCTCCCAAGTCTTTGCATTAGCTCCTACAACCTTTACCCCGGGTTCATTTTAATTAACTCCCTATATTCATTGGATTCATTAGTTACAGGTTTCAGGATCGTCTCTCTGATACCATTTGTAACACCCCCATACTCCAAGTGCCTTACCAGGACCACTCAGGTATAAGGATGCCACCATCTCGGTTACCCGAGGCATGATATTCATAAGACAATAACGAAACAACTTTAAAAGTAAATAAAGTTTAAAGTGATTACATAGCAATTCCAAACTGATAAAAAGAAATACAAGATTCTCATACGGTCTACTGCTAAAACTATCAAAGCTACAAAACACCGACTGACACAGCGGAAGACTTCTAACTACCATGTGATGACTCATCCCAGCTATCCCATGCGCGTCATATCATACCTGCTCAATAACTGCTCACCACCCCCGAATGGATCACCACAGTTTTTAAAACATTTAAACGGGGTCGGTACTAATCACACAACTCAATATATCAACAATAAGATAAACATGACGCTTTAACCGTCACACACACACAATCACGCCAATCCCAACAATCTCAATCACCGATCGTCCCACCGGACTAGCCTCGCCGCTGTGGGGGACCGCAGCCGTACCCACCAAATCCCCGCTCCACATAGTGAGCGATAACCCTGTCCATTAATGTGCACATCCCTTCTGTGGCGGGTTCCACAAAAGGCGAAACTAGGGCGTGAAGCCACTCCCGCAAGTGACCCCACTCAGCCAAGGCCACGCCTCGCGAACCATAGACAACGATCACAACCACAATCACAATGAAATTACTATATCAAACAACCAAACACAACACATCAACCAACATCCCATTATGGGACTAATACTGAGTAGGAAATCCTACCTGGAACAAAACCACAATCAGACGGTCTCAACAGCTGTATCACAAATCCTTTTCTACGAATCCTCCTCCTAACATATAATCACATAATTACTAATAATCACAAAACTAACACAAAACCCCCAATCCCAAAATTAGGGTTTAACGAAACTTGACGAAATACTATAAAATTGGTATGTAGATCTTACCCTCGACGCAAGGATCACAAAGGTATAAAGAACGATGGAATCCGACCTCTCAAGCTCCGGGATTTGTCAATAACACGGATGAATGCGAAGAACGTAACTTGAATCTCCCTTTTAATGTTATTAGGTTTGTAAAAGTGTATTATGAAAGTGACGGAAAGATTTATATATTAATCCGTGTTATTAACAAAACCCGTCGAATTATCACTCGCTAACCGAGCTACTCGATCGAGTAACTGACATACTCGATCGAGTGTCGGCTACTCTATCGAGTACCTAAGGCTACTCGATCGAGTACCAGGCTACTCTATCGAGTACCTAAGGCTACTTGATAGAGTACCCGGCTACTCTATCGAGTACCTAAGGCTACTTGATAGAGTACCCGGCTACTCTCTCGAGTACCTAAGGCTACTTGATAGAGTACCCTACAGGTCAGAAACTATTTTAAAACGCAACTCACCCTTACTCGACAGAGTAAGGCCTACTCGATAGAGTACCCAAAGACTCATAAATACGGAGTATTACACACCCTCCACCGTGTATAAAACCTACCACCACGGCCACTACAGCCCCTCCCACACCAAACGGCCACCACCATTGCCACCCTTGGTCTACGACGGTTCTAATGGTACCCTCCATCCTCACTCACGGTCAGAAACGCATCCATACTACCCGCCCCAATACAGCCACGACATCACTCCCTGATTTCCCCTGTTTACCGCCACCACCAACACCAGCCGCCACCAGCCGCCACCTGCCACCATACCAACACCACCACCATGACCGACTACCTTCCCTCATCACAAACCCACCATGCTCAGGTCAATACTCGGCCGAATAAGGGTTCAATTACCCCGTACAACCACCCACAACCTAAACCCGCAACCCCCCTGACCAGCCACTTTCGGCCGAATAAGGGTTAAATGCCTTCGTCAAGAGTAGACGCCCTATGGTGTTAGAAACACCGGAGGATCGCGGAATTCCCATTCTTTCCTAGACAAGAAGAAGGGTCGTCCCCTCTCTACCATACACAAAAGTGGATACGATGGAAAAGGGATCGATAGTATTTGAGTTTCATTTGGGAGTTTGCTTTGTTGTTGTTTTTCCCCCCAATTTCATGTGGCATTTGACATTTGAGAACATTTGTTTTTGCCATTTCTTTTGATGTTATGCATTTTCAACACTTGACAATTTTTCAACCTTTCGCATTTCTTTTTGAACATTTTTAATGTCACCCCAATTAGTAACGAGGGTGCCTTGTATTTGAAGCATAGGAGTTTTCATTTTTGTTACTCCTCTTTTCTTTTGATGCAATAAAAAACTTTTTCTTTTCTTTTCATTTCTTGAACTCAAATTTTGAACAAATTTGTGCCCATTACCTTTGATGACAAAAATATGGTAGAATATGGATGATGGATAGTTGCATGGTTTCAAGGGTCGCCTTGGAATAAACGGTAGCCAAGGAGTTATCACACCACAAGGTACTCTTGACTAGGCCCTAATCCATGGGTCAAAGGATACTAGCATGACACGTCCTAGGTTGTTTTACAAGCATTCTAACAAGCAAAGTTTTTTTTTTAAAAAAAAAAAGTATCTACAAGGGCCTTATATACACTTGTCAAGTTTCCCAAATAGACGGTTTCACAAAATTTTTCCTAAATGCAACTAAATGCCATGATGCAAATAATATTTATACAACCTAATGCATGTGATTCTACCAACTAATATGCCAAATATTCTAAATGCAATCTATATGAAAATGCATGATTTCTAAGCTAAATGCAAAATAAAATAAGCTATACTACATGATGCATGGGTTTTTGTTATGGTGCAGAGCATAATTTAGATTAGCTCCCAATGCATATGCATAAACTTCCCCAAACCAAAATAGACACTATTTATAATCTTAAGAATTTGTCCACGCACAAAAATGTATGCATGAAACTAAAATTTGTCATTTTGGATTTTGAAAATGGGAACAATATAATGAACACCTCAATGGGACCGAGGTGTTAGTCCTCTAGATGGTGCTAGGACTCCAAACTATGATCAAGATGCAAATTATATGAAAAACAAGAGAAATAGACAACTTTAGAGGAGGTGTAGGAAACTCACAAAGTAATGTGGCATCCTCCAAAAGCTTGCTAGTCCTCAATCTTCGCCCATGGCGTCATCACTATCATTAGTATCATCATCAACCTCTTCACTTGAGTCATCATCAACCTCCATGGATGCGGAGTTATCACCACTTTCACTTTCACTTCCCTCTTCTCCCCTTCCTTCTTCTTCTTGTTCTTCACCTTCTTGCTCTCCACTCTCGACAACGACCATCTCCTCTTCACCCAATATACCACCTCTAGAAGTACTAGGAAAGAAGACTTCCTTATCCGCCCAACTAGGCAAAGGACAAGATGGATCGAGAAGTCCTTGCCTAGCAAGATGTAGGAGGGGCGGATATTGTGCTTTGTAAGCATCGACTCTATCTTTATAAGCTTATTTGTGCATTTTCTTTATCAAGAGAGTGAAGTAGTCATCTCCCGCCTTAGCATTTTCGGGTTGAAATTCGTGGTAGAGAAATGGGTAAGGTGGGGTGATAATAGAGGAGGAGGGCTCGGCAACTTCTTCCCCTTGGTGTTGGATAATAAATTCGGCTTCCTCGGAGAGTGGGAGGAGGTAGTTTGGCCTATGAACATTTAATCGGCAAATCTTGCTTGGCAATGTGAAGGATCTAGCATCGTTAGTCAACCACCCAAACTTGTTATCAAGGGTATCATTCTTGACCTATTTGAATTTTTGAACCATGGTGTGCAAATTAATGATATGGCCTCCCTTTACCGGTTTATAGGTGTCATTCTTGTTGAAGTTCCGGTTAAAGTGCTTACCCAAATAAGTTACTAATCCTCCATTAGCAATAAAGGCCATGCCTTCTTTGCCATGATCGACATTGAGCCACCTCTCAATAAAAAGTTGAAGAATGTTGTACTTTTTGGTGAACTCTCTTCCAATGTTCAAGGTTGACTCGAGAAAAATAAAGTCAAGTTCGGTGAAATGATTCGTGCCCTTCCTAGCAATCAAAGTTTTTCCAACAACCTTGTGCCATACTCTTATGCCCGAATGATGGACAAGGAGAGCACGACAATCATGTTAAGAAGTAAACTTTCTTCCGGTGATGGCTTTCCATAAGGGAGCGGGATCATACTTAGTCGGTTTCTTCGCATATGTCGGATCATTGCTAAGGCCGAAAATTTTACCAAATTCATCAAAAGATAATTTCCTATCAACATTATCGATGCGAAATTCAATGTTCTTTAGAGCCTCCACCTTGGTAACTTTCAAAGAGCTTAAAAACTCTAAGGTGAGGGATGAGTAAGTCAACTCTTCCATATCAAACAATGTACTCAATCCCATGGACTCGAAAAAGGTCTTGGTTTGTTCTAAGACACCCAATTTTGACAAAGTCTCTTGGCGTATGAATTTGGTGGGCATGATAGTTTTCTTAGCAAAGGAAACAAATTTCTTCCTATGAGAGTCGGAAGTGAAAATTACCTCCGGATAATCGTCTAGTTGCTCAACAACCGGAGTAGTAGAAGTAGTGGCTTGCATAGGAGGATTAGACTCTTGAATTTTCAACCTTGCATTTTGAACCACCAATGCCTTTGATGTTTGAATATCTTGAAGAGCTTGTTTCCTTTTAGAAAGGTTCTGATTTGGGGGTGCCTTACTTCCACCTTTTGTTCTTGCCATGCTCCTTTATATAGTGGCACCAAAGATAAGCTTGAATTCTTCAAATTTCAATAGAAACCAAATCGATTTAGGATAGTTGAATGTTGCCTTGTATCCCAAAAATCGACTCAAACTTTGAAGATGTTGGTGTATAAGTCACTTGTTGTTGGTAGAAGAATGATTTAAATGTGTTTTTGGGAAGTTTGGATTTAATTTGGGTGATTTTGGTTGAGAAATTTGATGTTGGTTGATGGAGAGAATGAGGGTTTTGAGGGTTTAGGTAGTGTTTAAGTTTAAATGAATGAAAAGAATTGGGAAATTTAGGTTTTAAAACCCGTTGGACATGAAAATCAGATGGGGAGATGAGCGGATAGCAGTCGGGACAAGCGGATTCTGCTGCAGATGGCTTCGGGAAAAAGTCGCTCTGGGACGAGCGTGTTTGTGTAATGGGGCGAGCGTCCTAAGCTGGAGACGCTCAGATTCCTTTCCAGGGAGAAATCCCAAAATTTGTCAGTGAAAAGACGAGCGTATTTCCTCTAGGACGAGCGTCCTGAATGAGACAAGCGGATTCTTCACAGGGACGCTCGGATTCTCAGTCAGACCCAAAAGTTGTCTTTCCCATCTTCTCAAGATGAGCGTCTTTGACCCTAGACGCTCGGGTTTTCTTTAGGATGAGCGGATCCTCGTCGGGTCACTCGGATTGTCCCTTTACCACACGGATTCAGGTCCATCCGTGGCTGCTTCGTAACCCGTGTCATTCATTCTTTATTTCTTGTGGTCTTTATTGTGGGGGCATTACAAAGGCTTGGATAGCCTAGGCAATTGCTATCCCCACACTAAGGCAAAACACTACACATCATTAAACGATTGAGTCCCTCCCTCACTTCTCTTAAAATGATGAAAATCTTGATCAAGGCATAAAGATGTAAATCCAAAATTGACAAGAATGCAATACAATAATTAAAATGCAAGTTAGGGAGTTAGAATATTTTGTTGGAGCTTGTGTCCTCCACAAATTAGTGTGATAACATTTATAAATCTCTTATAGGTTCACAAGGGTATATTTCGTATTTTATCAGTTGATTAACGATTACTTAATAACGGCTGGCTTGCTAGAAAGTTTGACGTTATTATCATACTGATGGCGGTGATCAACTGGTCCCTAAAAGTCACACCTAAAGGATGTGTTTGAGAGATGTGATTATGGAAATGTAATCACATTGATGCCTTATATGACTAAAAGGTTAGTCCAATGGCTTTGACTAAACAGTTAGTCAATGTGATGATGAGACGATTATTTAATCTAATTAAATAATATTAGCTGAGACGAATTAACTGTCAATTCGTAAATTGAATATAATATGTTATATTTAATTAATATATATAATGTTAGCTTAAACGAATTAAGATGTTAATTCGTAATTAAACAAAATCGGTTATATTTAATTAGCAAATTATAAATATGCGATATTTATAGTTAAAGTATATTTTATATGAGATTGTTATAATAAATGTTGTCAGGCCGGAATTATTAAATCGACTACAAACGGTTATGTATGGACTTATTAAAACGGGACAACATATATGACAATTAATAAAATGTACACATTATATATATTTTGATAACTACCCAAAAATAAGAAGATATTTGTCCTCCTTATTTTTGGGAGTTTGACCGAAAAAAAGCAAAACAAATCTCACCTTATTTCTCTCCTCTTTTACGGTTTAAGAGGGAGTAATAGGAGATCATTTTGCCAATTCTTTTTGACCTAATTTTTCTCTCATCAAAAATCACACATAAATCCTAAATTAATTAGTGAATTTGGGGATCTCATTTTAGCAATTTGAGGGGCATTTCTCGGAGCATCTTAGATGCAACTAATAGGAGAATATCAATCCAATATTGTTCTTAGGCCATAATTGCTAGGACTGAAGGTTGTTTCTTATCTCTTTATTTTGTTTATGCTATTTCATTTATGACTAGTATTCATCATCATAATTTCGTTATAATCCGTATATTCTTAAAGGAAGTATACCGATATTTCCTACAAGTGGTATCAGAGCCAAGGACACGAAATTATTTTGTATGTTTTTCATAAATGATTTTGAACAAATTTGAAGAAAAAAAAAGTTGCGGCTGTTTTAAAAAAAAAAAATTCTACCGAATTTTTTTTTTCAGCCGAAGGTTTTTTTTGTTTTGTTGTTCTTATTTCCATTTTGATTCATTTATATTGTTGTTTAATAAGTTAAAATGATAATATGATGAATTTGTAGTTGTTTTGATTTAATGAGGATTAAATTAAAATGTAAATGGAAATCGTTTTGATTGTTGATAATTTGTTTTTGCTATATAATTTTGGCATAGAAGTTAATTTAATCATGTTCAAATCAATTGTGATGAATCATATATACGGATAATCAATTTTGTCATAATTTGGATATTCATTTTAAGAGGTTAAATTGAATCATGAATTTTGAATCTATGATTAAATTAAAAGATGATGTTTATGTCGATGTTGCAATATTAGCAACATTAAACAAATTGTCCACATCAAATTTTTTTTTGAGATACGGAGTTTTAAACGGCTGTTTGCCGTGAGCAAACAAAAAAATTCTGTTTTTTTAGGTTTTGGAGATTAACCGGGAAAAAAAAGGAGTTTTCTTTTTTTTTTGTTTTTAGAATGCCGTGACAAAAAGAAAAAAAACCCGATATTTCCGTTTTTTTTTTTTTTGCTTTATGCCGAAATAATTTTTTTTGTTTTGTTTTGGCCAATTTACTATTATACATCATTTCAATATTTTGTATAATTGTTTGTTGTGAAAAAGTTCACAAATTAAGATACCTAATTATTTTAAAGAGGTTTAAAATAATGTGAGATTAATTCATATTATAGGTCAATGTGAATAAAGATTGAAATTAATGTGAGCAATTGAGGAATTGTCACTTATTTTGATTAATTAAATAGGTGGTTTGGATAAATTAATTAACATAATTAAGGAATTATGTCTTGAATGTTTAATTTTATAGTTGATGCATTTTTATTTTAGTTGAATGAATCGTTGAATGGTTTTATTTACGTATTTTTGCAATCAGTTGTAATTTGTAATACCTAGTGTGGCCTTAGTTAAATTATGTTTTCGTAATGATGGAAACATAATTTTTAATGTAATTTGAGATCTCGTATCTCCGTTTGGTTTTATTTTATATTATGGTTTTGAAATTAGAATGTAAATAAGTGTATTATGTAATTTTTAAATTGTAATTTTGAGAAGACTAAAGATGGAGATTGGATTGCTCACTCCCGCTACATGGACCAAGATGGAACATCAAGACAAGCTTCTCGGGTCCAAGGATGGATTCCAAAGTTGTATTTATGTTCATTTTGGTAGATAGGCCACACTAGGACTGTAACACCCCCATTTATCCAGGAGCCTTTAGCTAGACATTCCAAAATAAATAAGACTGTTACCATCTCGGTTTCCCGAGGTAGTGAATAACAAAGTCCAACTCACCAAAGTACTTTAAATTAAAACTTAATGATTACATGTTTATTACAACTTAACCAACTAAAACTTAATATAAAATAATTACAACTTGCAACAGAAATAATAAAGTGATCAAATTATCTATGTGGTCTAAACTTCTAGGTAGATTGGTCAAGTCCTCACGCATCCCATAACTCCCAAGTCAGCTAATCTTTAGTACCTGTCAATCTGCTCCCTATTATGGTTCATCACAGGTTTTCACGAATACACGATCAACCACGAGGTTGAGTAGGGACTAACTACACAACGCACAATAATAATATATCCAACTCAGCCAAAATAATCGCATGTTATGGTAACACCCATGACCTTCAACCATCTATGTTATACTCCAATCACCTCTACTCCTCCCAAACTCCGTCTTAGCGCTTCCTCAGCTCCGAATGTGCACATCTCCCTAGCAGTGAGCCTACTAGAGAAGAGACTCTGAGGGGCGTCCAGTGATCAACTGACGCCACAAGGACTAGCGGTTGCTCAGACCGGTCCCTTCAAATAATAACCAAGGACTAGCGGTATATTGGTCCCTTCGACAAATAACTCACAAGGACTAGCAGTTCGGTCCCTTCAATCAAAATACAATAATCGCCAATACTCATAAAGAACCCAACTCCATCTTCTCAATTCCACATTCATAATCACAATCTCAATATATAAATCAACCACATATATATAAACAATTAACAATCTCATAAATGTAAGTTGAGTAGGATAATCCCTACCTGGCATGCAAATACTCCAACTGCGCAAATGCGAATAATTGCAATCCAATTAACAAAGCTTCTCAAAACTCCGTCACCTAATGAAATAATAATTTATCCAATATTAATTATTTATACTTTATTTATAATTCAATATCAATTATACATTAATTACTAATTATTAATTATAATATTACGATATTCTAAAACCCGATTAAATTAAAAACCCGAGTCACCCACTCAACTTGTGATGACCCACGTCATATATCAACACACCCCACAATTACAACACGGTTTGAAAACCGTATTACACCATCCCCACTTAACCCGTGTAAAAACCCGTCACCCACACCCGAAATAACCCACGGCACACCATTAACTCAGCCCCACCGTGACCAACCACCCTACCACGACTGACCAATCCTCACAAAACCACCACCCTTAGCCTAAAATACGAGCCCTAGCAACGATCACCACGACCTTTACCAATTTACCGAAAACCCGTCATCAACAACCACCGCATACAAAGCACCCCGCCAACATCACCACAGCCACCACTACCACATCTGGACACCACCTTTGACACCTCTTTCCCACGGTGACTCCAGTGGTGATCCCCTTTCCCCGGTACAGCAACAACACGGCCACGGCTCCCGTCTTTAAATGGTGACATCCTTCCCCTGTTTTCCTCTATTTACGCTCAACTCCGGCCACTACCTACGCAAAACACCACCCCAGACCATCCTACCTCCACCACCAGCACCGACTAACCCCCACGAACCCAAACAACCCAGTTTCTAGCCAATCAAGTTTCGGGGAAGGGTATAAAACCGGTAAACAACATCCTTGCCCTAAACTCGTAATTCCGGCAACCACCACGCAAAACACCAACAAAAGCCACCCACGACCACTCATAAAGGTTGAATACTCCCCCTGGTACCAACCCTAACCCAGGTCAGGTCCATCATAGTCGAAGTAGGGTCAAACACCGAGTCTTTGTATTGTTTTAACCCAACAAACACCACCACAAACTCCGGCCAACCACCCCCTCCCAGACGGTCAACGGCGGTCTAACGTGGGTCTGGTCACCCCCTGGTATCCCACGGCCAAGGTCACGGTCCCAGCTAGTGTAGAGGCGGTTTAAATTACGAGTTGTTTAAGTTATAAAATCGTTACATTAAATTGTGAGATGGTCTTACCTTGAGTTAATTAGCGAAGTTAGTTGAATATCCAACGTTGATCCCAATACTCCCCCTTTGTGAATTCTTCAGATTTATTATGAATAATATGGTCTATGGTTTCAACTATTTATATAGGTAGGTTGAGGTTATAAGAAATTAATTAGGAAATATGTAATTTACCATAGTATTAATACCATACACTTATTTTATTATTATTATTATTATTATTATTATTATTATTATTATTATTATTATTATTATTATTATTATTATTATTATTATTATTATTATTATTATTATTATTATTATTATTATTATTATTATTATTATTATTATTATTATTATTATTATTATTATTATTATTATTATTATTATTATTATTATTATTATTATTATTATTATTATTATTATTATTATTATTATTATTATTATTATTATTATTATTATTATTATTATTATTATTATTATTATTATTATTATTATTATTATTATTATTATTATTATTATTATTACTATTATAATTATGACATAATTATCAAGTATTATTTTTCTATAAATTATCGTATTTTGTTATTGCTCAATCGCCATCCCGACTCATTTTTCTATTATTTTATTAATTATTTCTATCTAACAACCTAATCCGCAATTATTATAATTAATAAATATAACTAATCAATATCATTTATAAAATATGATTTATAAAATATAATTAAAATACGGGGTATTACAGTCTTCTCCCCTTAAAAATGAACTTCGTCCCGAAGTTCACCGCACACTACTCGAAGGACACTATAAATTCCAATAAATTTGCCATTACCATTACTCATGATAAATCCAACGTATCACAATTAAACACACATAGTCTAAACACACATAATAAAATCTTAGGATTATTACATTATACCCTCTAAGAACAAACTTCGTCCCGAAGTTTCCCATTAAATAAATATTAAGGTGCTACGAAAATAAAGAAAATGCTTAAATAATAGTAGTAAAAATTTTTAAGCCACTCGATAACTAGGTATTCCTTCCCCCTTGCACTGTAGTAGCTGATGACTTCCCGTCATTGTTCCGGTCACCCTCATTTCCTTGGTTGTTGCGACTCTGATTAGTATAGTTGTTACTGAAATTTCTCGGGTTGCTCCTATACCCTGACATACTAGTTTGGTGACTTCTTCCCTGACTCCCATTGTCATTCCTCGGAGTACTCCTACATTCATATGCTCGGTGCCCCATCCGGTTACATGCATAACACTTCACTAACTTCACCTCACAATCCTTACCTGGATGATTATTCCCACACACCCTACAATTATATATCCTAACCTCCGACCCACGGTTCCAACTAGTGCCCTGGCGCGTTTCCCCTCCATTCCCAAACCTTCCTGGTGAGCTAATTCGAGATTTATTATCACCTCTCTTTTTGTTACCGCTCCCACTCCTTTCACCAATAAACTCAGTCTTTCTTTTCTCCCCCTTCTCCTTCTTCTCCTCCTTCAGCATATCAGCGATCCTCTCTACATGTCCAGCTCGCTGATAAACATCATCCATGGTACTTGGTTGACCAGCTACAAGCCTCTTCTTAATAGTGGTTGTTAATCCCTTTTCAAATCGAGTGCCAACATCTCATCACTAAAATTCAAATCAGCCACATATTCTGACAATTCCATAAACCTAATATAATACGTCTCTTCTGTCATCTCCTCAGTCATCTTGAAAGAATCAAATTCGGCTCTCATCTTACTCCTAATATGTTCTGGTACAAAAACAGCTCTCATATTCTCCTTGAAACCCCTCCAAGTGATAAAAGGTTCGTCACTCTCCCTCCAAGCTTCCCTTATACCCTCCTTACTATGATTCCACCACAAACCCGCTTTTCCCCTCAAATAGTAAGCCGCTTGATCTACTTGCAGCTCAGCAGGACATCCTAGCAACTCAAAAAGGTTGTCAAACTCCCTATGCAAATCCCCAAGTAAAGATGGTTCACCTAATCTGTCATATTTCGTCGGGTTGTGCCTTGCGATACTAGCACTCATCTTTGCTGGATCCTGAACCAACCCCTTAGCTTTCAGTGCCGCAGTCAAAGCCTCATTCATGGATATCAAATGGTCAATCTCATCTTGGGACATGGTAGAGGGTGTAGGTGTAGATCTCTTTGGAGGCATGGTTCTATAAAAGCAAAACAAGACAACATAAGTTTCTACCCGGGAAAGATGGCTCAATTTTTTTTAAATATTCTATACTTTCAAAACAAGGTTTGGTCAATTCTATCCTTTCTCACCCCTCTTTAAGTCCTCCTATCATCACTCCTACCTCCCAATTATCATAGGTTAGGAATCAACAAAACATTTATATTAAACATTTGGTAAACTCGCGTTTTCGGAAATCAAAGTCAAGCTGTAAATTTCAAAAATCGTCATTAAATAACCGTTAGGTTTTACATTGAGTTTTTATACTTTTCAGAAAATATAAAGAGTTTTCAAAACATGGGAAAAAGAATCAAGTCCAAATCTCGAACAACCATTTTATAAAGATTTTTACAATTCAGTGGGTCCAAACAGAAACCGATCAGCAATTTGTCAAAAACTTGGGTCAACTTGTAAAAATCACTATTAATTGTCAAAAATTTACCTTGCCACGCGCCTTATCAATTAGGACACATATTTGAATCTTTTAAACAGTGGAGTTCGAATTAAGCAAAAAGATTAAGTATGTATTAAATGAGAAATTTTACAAAATTGTTTGTTGAAAACTTAACTATACAGGAATCTTTCGACCATTGGCCACTAAATTATTTATTTCTCCCAAACCGTAAAACTTTTAAACCTAAGACCAATGGCATTGGTAAGCTAACTCACTGGTTTATCACTCGTAAATATTTCAACCATGTATGATGAACGAAGGTCAAATGGAAACTAAATCAAATAGAGGTAAAATCAGACGGAATAAAGTTCAGCTCTAGGTTCTTTTCTACTAGGTCACAAGCCCTTATTAACACCCTCCTACTCCTATATCAACACAACTTGGTCGATAAACTTTCACACACGACTAGCATATATTCTAAAGCATTCATATCACAAGCTTAATCATTTCATAATATATTTTAAATAACATGGCTTTGGGATTCACACAACCGCATATCACTAGACATGATTCTAATATCACACAACGTCCAACCACAAATTCAATATCAATTTATAATTGTTATCATGATCATGATCAAAATAATTCAACATCAACTCCTCATTTCAACCATTCCACTCCTCTTAGAAATCAAGGTTACGTCCCGTAAACTCAGTCATCAATGAAAACAGTATTCAAACAAAGTAACCAAACTCTTACGACAAAATAAACAATATTCATTTTAACTTACCCCGCTCTGTAATATCTCTTAAGGGAACCGGATCAAAACTGAAAGGGCCAGAAGTTTGGTGTGAGGGGCCCCCTAACTAATCCCAAGCCTTAAGTGGGCTCCTAACAGTTTCTATCTGGGTTCATTTTATTAGACACATCCTATGTTCATTATTGTTCATTGGTCAGGCCAGAGGATCGTTTTGCTCTGATACCACTTTGTAACACCCCCATTTATCCAGGAGCCTTTAGGTAGACATTCCCAAATAAATAAGACTGTTACCATCTCGGTTTCCCGAGGAAGTGAATAACAAAGTCCAACTCACCAAAGTACTTTAAATTAAAACTTAATGATTACATGTTTATTACAACTTAACCAACTAAAACTTAATATAAAATAATTACAACTCGCAACAGAAATAATAAAGTGATCAAATTATCTATGTGGTCTAAACTTCTAGGTAGACTGGTCAAGTCCTCACGCATCCCATAGCTCCCAAGTTAGCTAATCTTTAATACCTGTCAAATATCCTCACTATTATGGTTCATCACAGGTGTTCACGAATACACGGTCAACCACGAGGTTGAGTAGGGACTAACTAAACAACGCACAATAATAATATATCCAACTCAGCCAAAATAATCGCATGTTATGGTAACACCCATAACCTTCAACCATCTATCTTATACTCCAATCACCTCTACTCCTCCCAAACTCCGTCTTAACGCTTCCTCAGCTCCGAATGTGCACATCTACCTAGTAGTGAGCCTACTAGAGAAGAGACTCTGAGGGGCGGCCGGTGATCAACTGACGCCACAAGGACTAGCGGTTGCTCAGACCGGTCCCTTCAAATAATAACCAAGGACTAGCGGTATATTGGTCCCTTCGACAAATAACTCACAAGGACTAGCAGTTCGGTCCCTTCAATCAAAATACAATAATCGCCAATACTCATAAAGAACCCAACTCCATCTTCTCAATTCCACATTCATAATCACAATCTCAATATATAAATCAACCACATATATATAAACAATTAACAATCTCATAAATGTAAGTTGAGTAGGATAATCCCTACCTGCCAAGCAAATACTCCAACTGCGCAAATGCGAATAATTGCAATCCAATTAACAAAGATTCTCAAAACTCCGTCACCTAATGAAATAATAATTTATCCAATATTAATTATTTATACTTTATTTATAATTCAATATCAATTATACATTAATTACTTATGATTAATTATAATATTACGATATTCAAAAACCCGAGTCACCCACTCAACTTATGATGACCCACGTCATATATTAACACACCCCACAATTACAACACGGTTTGAAAACCGTATTACACCATCCCCACTTAACCCGTGTAAAAACCCGTCACCCGTCACCCACACCGCAAACAACCCACGGCACACCATCACCTCAGCCCCACTGTGACCAACGACCCTACCACGACTGACCAATCCTCACAAAACCACCACCCTTAGCCTAAAATATAAGCCCTAGCAACGATCACCACGGCCTTTACCAATTTACCGAAAACCCGTCATCAACAACCACCGCATACAAAGTACCCCGCCAACATCACCACAGCCACCACTACCACATCTGGACACCACCTTTGACACCTCTGTCCCACGGTGACTCCAGGGGTGGTCCCCTTTCCCCGGTACAGCAACCAACACGGCCACGGCTCCCGTCTTTAAATGGTGACATCCTTCCCCCGTTTTCCTCTGTTTACGCTCAACTCCAGCCACTACCAACGCAAACCACCACCCCAGACCATCCTACCTCCACCACCAGCACCGACTAACCCCCACGAACCCAAACAACCCAGTTTCTAGCCAAGCAAGTCTCGGGGAAGGGTATAAAACCGGTAAACAACATCCTTGCCCTAAACTCGTAATTCCGGAAACCACCACGCAAAACACCAACAAAAGCCACCCACGACCACCCATAAAGGTCGAATACTCCCCCTGTTACCAACCCTAACTTAGGTCAAGTCCATCATAGTCGAAGTAGGGTCAAAAACCGAGTCTTTGTATTGTTTTAACACAACAAACACCACCACAAACTCCGGTCAACCACCCCCTCCCAGACGGTCAACGGCGGTCTAACGTGGGCTGGTCACCCCCTGGTGTCCCACGGCCAAGTTCACGGTCCCAGCTAGTGTAGAGGCGGTTTAAATTACGAGTTGTTTAAGTTATAAAATCGTTACATTAAATTGTGAGACGGTCTTACCTTGAGTTAATTAGCGAAGTTAGTTGAATATCCAACGTTGATCCCAATACTCCCCCTTTGTGAATTCTTCAGATTTATTATGAATAATATGGTCTATGGTTTCAACTATTTATATAGGTAGGTTGAGGTTATAAGAAATTAATTAGGAAATATGTAATTTACCATAATATTAATACCATACACTTATATTATTATTATTATTATTATTATTAGTAGTAGTAGTATTACTATTATAATTATAACATAATTATCAAGTATTATTATTCTATAAATTATCGTGTTTTGTTATTGCTCAATCGTCATCCCGACTCATTTTTCTATTATTTTATTAATTATTTCTATCTAACAACCTAATCCGCAATTATTATAATTAATAAATATAACTAATCAATATCATTTATAAAATATGATTTATAAAATATAATTAAAATACGGGGTATTACAAGGACTTTATTTTGTTTTTACGTTTTTCATTCTCGTTACTTTTCATTCACATGATAGTTACTGCATCATATTCTGCATAAACCAAACCACCTACTGAAATGCATGAAAATTGACTCATATAGGTTTAATGTTAGTTTTCATAGACATGCAGATGCCACACTTTTTAAGCCATCACCTTAATTTATTCATTCTCGCATGCTAGATATTAGTTCACTTAAAATGAATTAAAATAAAGTTGATGGGATCTTCCTCTAAAACGGAAATTGAGACTAGTTGTAACACTACGGATTTTCTTTGGTGACTACTCGACCGAGTAGTGCTGTTGTTATGAGTTGTTTTGGTTCTGCCGATGAATACTCGGCCGAGTATAGTGAATACTCGACCGAGTAGAGGATACTCGGCCGAGTATAACTTTACTTGACCGAGTATTCGGTCTGGCGAGTATTATTTTGACGGTTTGATTAGGGAGCGTTTAAGATTTATTTTATATCCCGCGTCAGTTTAAGAAATATCATTTCTACTTCATCATTCTTACGTAACCCTAATCTCTCCCTAATCACTCCCTAATCACCCCATTGCTTTGTTGATTGCGAAACCTTCGGAGTCCTTACGTACAATTCCTCATCCTACTGTTGGTAAGTGTTATTCTATGTTGTTTGTATTCGTTGGGATTACTGTATGTTTACGGAATTGGGGAATATGGGGATTGTGCAATGTGTAATTGTGTGATATGATTATGTTATAGGAGAAGACTTCGTAGAGGAGCCTTTCTGATTGTTCGAGTTCATTCCACTGTTGATTGCTAAGGTAGGGTTTCCCTACTCAGTTCTTGTGTAATTGATTTGAGATGTTTGTTGTATCGTGTATGATTGTTGTCTGCTGATCATCGGAGTGTTGGTGTAGTGGTGACGATTGTGATGTGGTTGTGTTGTGACGGAAGTGATGTTGTGACAGCTGTGATGCTGTGGTATGTATGATTGTGGCGGAGTCACTTGCGGGAGTGGCTTCACACCCTAGTTCGCCCTCCGTGGAACCCGTCACGGGAGTGGATGTGCACATTAAGGGACAGGGATTGTTAGTCGCTCGTTGATGAGCTGGACTAGGTGGGGATGGGCTGCGGTCACCCACTTGCGGCGAGGATTACCTGTTGCGATGGGTAATCTGGCAGGGCTACACACTTCGGTGTGTAGTCGGTTAATGTGTGAAATCAGGAGACTGGTGATGGAGGATGATCAGCCGGTTACATTATTTGTTTGTCTTATTTGAATTATGCGGTAACTGACCCCGTGTTGTTGTTTTGTAAAACCTGCGGTGATCCATTCGGGGATGGTGAGCAGATATGACAGGTAATGCAGATGTTTAGTTATGGGACAGACATGGGGAGACATCGCTTCGAGTCTAGTTTCCGCCGTTACGAGTCTAGTTTCCTCTACTCGGTCGAGTATTCACTATACTCGGCCGAGTATTCATCGGCAGAACCAAAACAACTCATAACAACAGCACTACTCGGCCGAGTAGGTTCTACTCGGTCGAGTAGTCACCAAAGAAAATCCGTAGTGTTACAATGTTCCCCCCTTAAAAATAACTTCGTCCCCGAAGTTCCAACCCAACCTATAAAACCGGACATCTAACACTAACTCCACAAACCACTCTTCCTTCTACAACATGGCTCACGATATCGTCTCAACTATAGCATAGGCTCCCAATACTGACTCCATAACATTACCGAATAGCCACAATATAATGTTGCCAACTCTGTCTCACTTCTATAACCCTCACTAGCAACTCAATACCAAGACAATCCACAAAAGAAGATCAACCATCAAAACGGAATGTTACACTAGTCTTTATAAGGGCAAACAACTATGAATCCCTTCTTCGTCGGTAGGCATAATATGACCCCTTCTACGTTGGGTAAGTAGTTTGTGTTGACTTAGTTCACCTCAACATTATGATCCGAAGAGTTTCTCGTGATTATGATGGACTAGAGATAAAATTTACAGAAATTTATCGACCAAGAATTCTAACAGTAGAATTAGCCAAAAGGTTGGCTTATCAATTTACAGATAATTGAGTCTTGGGATCATTTATATAATTCTTGAGGGAGGTCAATTGTATAAATGCTTGAGTCTTTACGTTATAACAGTATTGCATTAGACTTAAGTCATAACGATGAGTATGCTTATTATATTTATTCTTCTTTTCGCAGTGTAGAATACGTTTATTTTGATAATACTGTTACAACAAATGGCTGGAAATAACGAAATCCCAATGCCAAGTGCAACACTTGGACGCGAGTCCTGGCTGAATGTTTTTATGGACAACATGAATCAGTTCACACGACTGAAGAATGACGGGTCCAACTTTGCAGATTGGGAGGCAGCACTACGGAATGCTGCCTTTGCTGACGGTAAGCTCAAGTACTTAACTGAGCCAATACCGGTAAAGCCAGCCCCCAATGCAGGAGTTAACGAATCACTTGCTTATAGTGACTTTGTCCTGGAAGCGGGTGCGATAAAGAACGTACTCATCTTTGCAATGGAAACCAATTTACAGAGACGCTTCATTTCCCAGGGTGCAAACAAGATTTTCACCACGCTCACTAACGAGTTCTCAAAAGCACCGAGAATCGTTACTTATGAGCATACCTGTCGCTTCTTTGATGCGAAACTCCAGAAGGGCCAATCGGTTAGCCCACACATTCTTAACATGATTGAGAATGTCGAGAAATTGTAGGCACTTGATTGTAAAATCAGTGAGAGCATAGTCATTGACCGTATGCTTCATTCACTTCATGATGGTTTTGCCCTTTTCCGGGCAAACTACTACATGAATGACATGAAGAAAAGTCCTCATGAGCTTCACTCACTTCTCGTACAGACCGAGAAGGATATGAAATTGAGTGGGAGCATGAAGCAAGATGTTCTCATGATTTCCAACAAGAATAAAGGTAAGGGCAAAGCTCCCGGCGACCTAACTGTAGGTCAGCCAAAGTTTAAGAAGCCAGGAAACGGTAAGAGTGGGCCTGGTGAGACTAGTGGCTCACAAGGCAAGGCAAAGAGCAAGGGCGGTGACATTGAGTGCCACCATTGTCACAAGACTGGACATTGGAGGAGGAACTGTCTCATGTACCGTGAGGACATAAAAGCAGGCTGCGTCACTCCTGTTGGTATGTCATCTTATATTCATATGATTGAGATTAACCATGCAAGTTTCGGAACTTGGGTACTTGATACTGATTGTGGTTCTCATCTGTGTAATCATTTACGGGGCCTAAAAAACATCACACCTCTCGGAAAGAATGATGTGGACCTGCGATTCGGGAATGGAGCTAGAGTTGCTGCAGTCTCGAAGGGAACATACATAATCCAACTCCCTAGTGGTTTTGAGTTATTTTTGTATAACTGTTACTATGTACCCAGTTTGTTTAAGAACATTATTTTTGTTTCGATACTTGATAAGGACGGTTTTTCATTTTCAATAAAGGATAATAGCTGTATTTTCTCTTTCAATGAAATGATTTATGGCAAAGCAGTTTCCATGAATGGAATTTACATCTTAGATCAAACCACGGAAATATTACACATGAATAATAAGAAATTAAGGTTGGTGACAAAGATCAAACCTATCTATGGCATTGTCGAATGGGACACATAAATGAAAAACGTGTAAAGAAACTCGTCGATAATGGGACTATTCCCACATTCGATTTTTCAACATATGGTACGTGTGAATCATGTCTCATTGGCAAAATGACTCGAACTTCCTTCAAAGGTGTTGGAATGCGCGCTAGTGACCTATTAGGACTCATACATACTGACGTATGTGGACCTATGTCAATTACCTCTAGATATGGCTATAGATATTTTATCACTTTCACGGACGATTTGAGTAGATACGGATATGTCTACTTAATGAAGCATAGAAGTGATTCCTTTGAGAAATTCAAGGAATACCAGAACAAGGTTGAGAACCAACTGGGTAGAAAGGTTAAAGCACTCCGTTCAGATTGAGGTGGCGAATATCTTTCAAATGAGTTTGATCAACACCTTAAAGACTGTGGAATCGTTTTACAGTTAACTCCACATGGAACACCTCAATTAAATGGTGTGTCCGAACGGAGAAATCGAACATTACTTGATATGGTTCGATCCATGATGAGTCACACGATAGTACATGATTCATTATGGGGTTTTGCTCTTTTGTCATCTGCTCTTATACTTAACCGAAGTCCGACTAAAGCTGCCGACAAGACTCCATATGAAATGTGGAAGGGAACGGTACCTAACTTGTCCTTTATTCGGGTTTGGGGCTGTGAGGCTTATGTCAAGTTGAGACACGAGGATAAGCTCGGCCCGCGATCGGTCAAGACATACTTTATTGGTTATCCAAAAGGAATGTTTGGTCATTACTTCTATTCGCCTACCGAACATCGAGTTTTTGTTGCGGCTAGTGTGACGTTCTTAGAGAAAGAATTTCTCGAGAACAAGACAAGTAATAGAACCTTCGAGCTGTCGGAGATTCAAGAACCAACAACCGAGGAACAGATGGAGGAAGTTGTTCCTCCAACTGATGATACAGTTAATATTCCTCAGGAACCTATGAGGTCAGGTAGAGTCTCTAATCCCTTGGACAGATACATTGGTATGGTCGAGGAGAGTGACGTTTTACTCCAAGAGAGTAATGAAACCGCTACCTATAAAGGTGCCATGACCTGTTCCGACTCAAAGCTATGGCTTGAATCCATGCAATTCGAGATGGACTCCATGTATGAGAATGACGTATGAGATCTAGTTGATTTACCTAATAAGGTAAAACCTCTACAATGCAAATGGCTTTAAAAAATAAAGCATTCTGTAGACGGGCAACCAGGCACCTATAAGGCACGACTAGTGGCAAAAGGTTTCACTCAAGTGCACGGATTGCATTATGATGAAATTTTTGCACCCGTAAGTATGCTGCGTTCCATTCGGATTATCTTAGCGATTGCCGCCTTTCATGACTATGAAATTTGGCAAATGGATGTGAAAACCGCCTTCTTAAACGGTTATTTGGAGGAAGAGTTGTACATGGTACAACCCGAAGGTTTCATAGATCTTGAAAATCCTAAGAAAGTGTGCAAGCTTAAGCGTTCCATTTATGGACTTAAGCAAGCTTCTCGGAGTTGGAATCATCGTTTCGACCAGGTGATAAAAGAGTATGGTTTCACTCGATCGGTCGAGGAACCATGCCTATATATCCAGTCGAGTGGGAGCAAGATTGTTTTCTTGATATTGTATGTCGATGACATACTCTTGATTGGGAATGATATTCCTCTCTTATCTTCGGTTAAAGGATGGCTAAAGAACGATTTCCAGATGAAAGATCTGGGTGAGGCACAATGCATATTGGGAATCCGTATCTATCGAGATATATCACGACGGATGTTATCACTGAGTCAGGAGTCTTATTTGGATAAAATTCTTGAAAGGTTCAGCATGACCAACTCCAAGAAGGGGAA
The DNA here is from genome assembly GCF_048544455.1 of Silene latifolia. Lineage (NCBI taxonomy): Eukaryota > Viridiplantae > Streptophyta > Magnoliopsida > Caryophyllales > Caryophyllaceae > Silene > Silene latifolia. The sequence continues at coordinate 94,518,453 of NC_133533.1, forward strand.
CCTTCCAATGACGTCTGGGATGCAGTTGAGTAAGTCTCAGTCACCCACGACGCCTGAAGGGATTAAGCGCATGAGTCGTGTTCCTTATGCATCAGCTATAGGATCAATCATGTATGCCATGATATGCACACGTCCAGACGTGGCATATGCATTGAGTATGACGAGTCGGTACCAAAAGAATCCAGGTGAAACACACTGGATAGCTGTTAAAAACATCCTTAAGTACCTACGGAGGACTAAGGATAGGGTATTGACTTATAGACGAGATACTAAGCTATGCGCAATCGGTTACGTAGATGCTAGCTTCCAAACGGATCGAGATGATTCAAAATCTCAGTCCGGGTTCGTCTTCACTCTTAATGGTGTTGCGGTCAGCTGGAAGAGTTCCAAACAGGATGTTGTAGCAGATTTTACTACTGAATCCGAGTACTATGCCGCTTCGGAAGCAGCAAAGGAAGCTATATGGATGCGTCAATTCTTACAAGGACTTACGATAGTTTTTAGTTCGAATGACCCGATCACCATCCATTGTGACAATAGAGGTGCCATCTTCCAGGCTAAGGAGCCAAAGTCTAGCAACAAGTCTAGACATGTACATCGGAAGGCTCACCTGATCCGTGATTACGTGGAGCAAGAAGAGATAGTGATTGACAAGATAGCTTCGGATGACAACATCGCGGATCCTCTCACTAAACCGTTGAATTTGGATAAGCATGACGGGGACATTATTTCCATGGGAATTAAACGTGTTCCTGAGTTGTAGTAGTTGATTATGGATTTGATGCATTATCTTTTTCATATACTATATATAACTTCATTGTTTTATTATAATATTTTGTTTTTCATGTGGATTGTACTGACAACATTGAACGCCACAAAGTGAACTGAATTACATTATATTTGTTTTGGGCCGTAATCGCCTACATGAGCCGATAACTCTGGCTATTATATTGTGCAGTTGATTGATGGTGGGTTCAACGAGCCATAAGTCAAACAGTTGGCTAATCGATCACAGATACGAGTTATAACGATATCTCGTAGGACAATTTTTGTGACAACGTAATGGAGTCCTAAATGTTTAAAAACATTCGGTGCCAGGTCATGGATTGGACGTCCATTGTGTTCCTAGAGTCGATTCTTTTGACTATCGACTGTCTCTTGAGATTAAGGCAGTTTTTGGGTGACTTTGGTTTCTTTCTCATGGTCTGCCGTAACAGGAGACTAAGTAGATTTTTTTCTGGGTCATTTCATACCGTGCTTACATCTGCAAGATTCGAGTTGAAGAAAATATCCAACCTTTATCAGGTTTAGTTATTTCTCAGGGCCACTCGAGGAGTTGTAACTGAAATGCATGGCCATGCTCGAATGATGATTCGTTTATCAGTTAAGTTACTCTCTAGTCGGGGAAGCCACTCTTGATATTGATCACTTGTAAAATACGACCTTTGTGAATACGGATTTTGCAAATTGTTTTACATTGAGTGGGAGAAATTTTAGGATATGAGAATCGGTTATCGCACATACACTTGTGAGGACAAGTGGGAGTTTGTTGGAGCTTGTGTCCTCCACAAATTAGTGTGATAACATTTATAAATCTCTTATAGGTTCACAAGGGTATACTTCGTATTTTATCAGTTGATTAACGATTACTTAATAACGGTTGGCTTGCTATAAAATTTGACGTTATTATCATACTGATGGCTGATCAACTGGTCCCTAAAAGTCACACCTAAAGGATGTCTTTGAGAGATGTGATTATGGAAATGTAATCACATTGATGCCTTATATGACTAGAAGGTTAGTCCAATGTATTTGACTAAACAGTTAGTCAATGTGATGATGAGACGATTATTTAATCTAAATAAATAATATTAGCTCAGACGAATTAACTGTCAATTCGTAAATTGAATATAATATGTTATATTTAATTAATGTATATAATGTTAGCTTAAACGAATTAAGATGTTAATTCGTAATTAAACATAATCGGTTATATTTAATTAGCAAATTATAAATATGCGATATTTATTGAATTAAAATTAAGTTGATGAAGCGGTTTTGTCACATAATTTTAATTGTCTTTGGTGGTTTGGATAAATTTAACATAATTACGGAATTATGTCACGAATAAATTTAATTTAGTTGATGCATTTTATTTATCGTTATTTTAAATGTTTTGAATGCTTTTATTACGGATTTATTTATTTTTGCAAACGGTTGTAACTTAGTGTGGCCTTAGTAGAATGTGTTACCGTAATGATGGAACACGGTCTTGGTTGTATTTTGAGATCTCGTATCTCCCTTTTTATTTCTATTAATTACAGTTTTTATTTAGAATGTAAATAGGTTTATATTTTGTAAATTTTAAATTGTAATTTTTGAGAAGACCAAAGATGGAGACCGGATGCTCACTCCCGCTACTTGGATCAAGATGGAACATCAAGACAAGCTTCTCGGGTCCAACGGTGGATTCCAAAGTTGTTTTATGTTCTTTTTATTAGGATAGGCCACACTAGGAATTCTTATTTACGTATTGCATTCTTTTATTTATTTTCGTAACGATAATATGCATCATATTCCGCCTAAAAAAAAACCAAACCACCTAATTATTGTATGAAAACTGACACATATAGAGGTCACGAGTTAGTTTTCTTTGACATTCTTATGTCACATGATTTTAAGCCATCACCCAAATTAATTCATTCACGCAGACGCTAGTTATTCGTTCACTTAATATGAATTATAATTTAGTTGATGGGATCTTCCTCGTATAAACAAAAATTGAGAATAGTCTTTATAGGTCAAACTCCAATGAGTCCCTTCTTCGTCGGTAGGCATAATATGACCCCTTCTACGTCGGGTAAGTTGGAACTAATTGACCTATTTTATCTCAACACTATGGTCACTCGTACGATCCAGTGATTATGGTGGACTATAGATAGGATTTACAGAAATCTATCGACCAAGAGTTCTTACGGAAGAATTAGCTAAACAGTTGGCTTATCAATTTACAGAAATTGAGTCTTGGGATCACTTGTATCATTCTTGAGGGAGATCAATTATGCAAGTGCGAGAGTCTACACGTTAAAATGAATTTTTAAATAGACTTAAATCACCTCGATGAGTTGCTTATTTCGTTTTTGTTTTTCTTTCTTTTTCAGTGTAGAACACGAATTTTCAAACTGCTATAACGAAATGGCTGGCATCCTCGATGACCCAATGCCAAGTGTCACATTGGACCGTGAGTCCTGGCTTCGGATCTTCATGAATCAGATGAATCAGTCTACTCGACTGAAGAATGATGGATCAAACTTCTCGGACTGGGAGGCAGCATTACGGAATGCTGCCACTGCTGACGGAAAGCTCAAATTTCTGACTTAGTCCATGCCGCCACACCCAGGTCCCACGGCTGGAATTAACGACCTCGCCAAGTATAGCGATTTCGCCATGGAAGTGGGTGCGATAAAAAACGTACTCATTTTTGCAATGGAACCCAATTTGCAGAAACGCTTCATAGCCCAAGGTGCAAACAAGATTTTCACCACGCTCACTAAGGAATTCTCGAAAGCACCGAGAATCGTGACCTATGAGCATACCACTCGCTTCTTTGATGCGAGACTCCAGAAGGGCCAACCAGTTAGCCCACACATTCTCAGCATGATAGAGAATGTCGAGAAGCTGGAGACGCTTGATTGTAAGATCAGCGAGAACATCGTCATTGACCGCATGCTTCATTCACTCCACGATGGTTTTGCGCTCTTTAGAGCGAATTACTATATAAATGATTTGAAGAAAAGTCCTCATGAACTGCACTCCCTTCTCGTACAGACCGAGAAGGATATGAAGTTCAGTGGGAGCATGAAACAGGATGTTCTCGTTGTGTCAAACAAGGGCAAGGGTAAGGGCAAAGTTCAGCCAGGCCTAGCAGTAGGCAAACCGAAGTTTAAGAAGTCGGGATCAGGTAAGAGTGGGCCTGGTGAGTAGAGCAACTCATCAGGCACGACAAAGAGCAAGAATGATAACATGGAATGCCATCACTGCCACAAGACTGGGCATTGGAGGCGTACATGTCCTGTTTATCATGAGGACATAAAAGCAGGTCGCGTTAAACCTGTTGGTATGTCTTCTTCTTCTTCTACTTTTATTCATATGATTGAGATTAACCACGCAAGTTACGGAACTTGGGTACTAGATACTGGCTGTGGTTCTCATCTGTGTAATCATGTGCAGGGGCTCCGAAACATCGAACCCCTCGTAAAGGGTGAGGTGGACGTGCGTGTCGGGAATGGAGCACGAGTGGCTGCCGTCTCGAGGGGAACATATGTGATCCAGCTTCCTAGCGGATTTGAGTTATTTTTATATAACTGCTATTATGTACCCAGTCTTTCTAAGAACATTATTTCAGTTTCTGCACTTGATAAACTTGGTTTTTCATTTGTAATAGAGAATAATACTTGGATTTTCTCATTACACAATATGATTTATGGCAAGGCAGTCTCCATGAATGGAATTTATGTTTTAGATCAGACCAGTGAAATATTACACGTAATGAATAAAAAGTTAAAGGTTGGTGACAAAGATCAAACGTATCTATGGCACTGCCGTATGGGACACATTAATGAGAAACGCGTAAAACAGCTCATCAAAAATGGAGCTATCTCGGCCTTTGATTTTCAATCATTCGGCACGTGTGAATCATGTCTCATCGGTAAGATGACTCGGATTTCCTTCAAAGGTGTTGGAATGCGCGCTGCTGACCTATTAGGACTCATACACACGGATGTATGTGGTCCTATGTCAATCACCGCACGAGAAGGCTATAGGTATTTCATCACTTTCACGGACGATTTAAGTAGATATGGCTATGTCTACTTAATGAAGCACAAAAGTGAATCCTTTGAGAAATTCAAGGAATACCAGAACAGGGTACAGAACCTATTGGGTAGAAAGATTAAAACACTGCGTTCGGATCGTGGTGGCGAGTATCTTTCTCACGAGTTTGATCAACACCTAAAGGACTGTGGGATTGCCTTACAGTTAACTCCACCTGGAACACCTCAGCTGAATGGTGTGTCCGAACGGAGAAATCGAACACTACTTGATATGGTTCGATCCATGATGAGTCACACCGTGTTGCCTGACTCATTATGGGGTTATGCTCTTCTTATCGTCACCGCTCTAATACTTAACCGAAGTCCGTCTAAAGTCATGACAAGACTCCATATGAACTATGGAAGGGAACGGTCCCTAACTTGTCCTTTATACGGGTTTGGGGCTGCGAGGCTTATGTCAAATGGAGACACGAGGATAAGCTCGGCCCGCGAGCGGTCAAGACATACTTTATAGGTTATCCTAAAGGAACGCTTGGTCATTACTTTTATTCGCCAACCGAAGAACGTGTTTTTGTTGCGGCTAGTGCGACATTCTTAGAGAAGGAATTTCTCGAGAATGCAAAGAGTGATAGAACCTTCGAACTGTCGGAGATTCCAGAACCAAGTACCGAGCAACTATTGGAGGAACCTATTCCTTCAATCCCTACTGCGTTAACATTCCCGAGGAACCTTGGAGGTCGGGTAGAGTCTCTATTCCTCCGGACAGATACATTGGTATGGTCGAGGAACATGACATAGATGACATTCTACTCTTAACGAGTAGTGAACCCGCAACCTATAAAGGTGCCATGACCAGTTCCGACTCAAAGCTATGGCTTGAGGCCATGCAATCCGAGATGGACTCTATGTATGAGAACAACGTATGGGATCTTGTTGACTTACCTGCTAAGGTTCGTCCCCTTCAATGCAAATGGCTTTACAAGATAAAGCATTCTGTGGAAGGTCAACAAGATATCTACAAAGCACGACTAGTTGCTAAAGGTTTCACCCAAGTGCCAGGTTTGCACTACGATGAGATTTTTGCACCCGTAGTCATGCTGCGTTCCATTCGGATTATCTTAGCGATTGCCGCTTTTCATGACTATGAAATTTGGCAAATGGACGTGAAAACCGCCTTCTTAAACGTCTTTTTGGAGGAAGAGTTGTACATGGTACAACCCGAAGGTTTCATCGATCCAGAACATCCTAAGAAAGTGTGCAAGCTTAAGCGTTCCATTTATGGACTTAAGCAAGCATCAAGGAGTTGGAATCATCGCTTCGACCAAGTGATAAAAGAAAATGGATTTACTCGATCGGTCGAGGAACCATGTCTATATATCAAGTCGAGTGGGAGCAAGATTGTCTTGCTAATATTGTATGTCGATGACATACTCCTGATTGGGAATGACATACCTCTCTTAACTTCGGTGAAAGTATGGTTGAAAAACCATTTCCAGATGAAAGATCTGGGTGAGGCACAAAGAATTCTGGGCATCCGTATCTATCGAGATAGATCACGACGGATGTTATCTCTCAGTCAGGAGTCTTACATAGACAAAGTCCTAGAGAGATTCAGCATGACTAACTCCAAGAAGGGGTTTCTTCCTATGGCTCCAGGGGTGCACCTGAGCAAGTCTCAGGCACCAGAGACACCGGAAGAAAAAGAGCGCATGACACGGATTCCTTATGCTTCGGCTATAGGATCAATCATGTATGCTATGATTTGCACACGTCCGGACGTGGCATATGCATTGAGTATGACAAGTCGATTCCAACAGCATCCAGGTGAATCACATTGGCTGGCTGTCAAGAACATTCTTAAGTACCTACGAAGGACTAAAGATTGGGCATTGACTTTTGGAGGCCCTCAAAAGCTATGCGCAACCGGTTACGCAGATGCTAGCTTCCAAACGGATCGAGATGACTCGAAATCTCAGTTTGGATTCGTTTTTACTCTTAATGGCGCTGCAGTCAGCTGGAAGAGTTCCAAACAAACTGTTACAGCAGATTCTACGACTGAGTCCGAGTACTATGCCGCGTCTGAAGCTACAAAGGAAGCGATATGGATGCGTCAATTCTTACATAGGCTATCTGTAGTGCCTAGTTCGAATGACCCGATCACCATCTATTGCGACAATAGTGGTGCCATCTTCCAAGCTAAGGAGCCAAAGTCTAGCAACAAGTCTAGACATGTACAACGGAAAGCTCATCTAATCCGAGATTACGTGGAGCAAAAGGAAGTAGTGATAGAAAAGATTGCTACAGATGATAACATAGCAGATCCTCTCACTAAACCATTACGACAAGATAAGCATGAAGGGCACGTTAATTCCATGGGAATTAAACGTGTTCCTAAGTTGTAGTACTTTTTTATGGATTAGATTCATTCTCTTTTGTACTCTATACGACATCATCGTTTTGATATTTATATATTTTGTTTTTCATGTGGAATTGTACGACAATTTTTGAACACCACAAAGTGAACTGAACAAACATTATATTTTTCAGTCCTTAATTGCCCACATGAGCTGATAACTCTGGCAATTATTTTGTGACGTTGGTTGATGGTGGGTTCAACGAGCCATAAGTCAACCGGTTGACTGACCAATCACAGAGGCGATTTATACGGATATTTCGTAGGACACAATTGTGACATCGACGTGGAGTCCTAAATGTTTTATAACATTCGGTGCCCGGTCGTGGATAGGACTTCCATGGTGATCCTAAGAGTCGATTCTTTTGACTATCGACTGTCTCTTGAGACTAAGGCAGATTTTGGGTGACTTTGGTTTCTTTCTCACGGTCATCTGTAACAAGGGGCCAAGTAGATTTTTTCTGGGTCATTTCATGCTGTGCTTAGATCGGAAGGAGTTCGAGTTGAAGGAAATATTCAGCCTTTATCGGTACTCGATATTTCTCGGGGCCACTCGAGGAGTCAGAATCGAAATGCATGGCCATGCTCGAATACGAATTCGTTTTATCAGTTAAGTTACTCTCTAGTCGGGGAAACCACTCTAGATACAGATCGATTGTAAAATACGATCTTTGCGGATCCGGATCCGCAAATTGTTTTACATTGAGTGGGAGAAATTTTAAATGAATATGAGAATCGGTTATCGCACATACACTTGTACGGACAAGTGGGAGTTTGTTGGAGGTGGTGTCCTCCAGTTAGTGCGGATAACGTCATTGCACATACACTTGTACGGACAAGTGGGAGCTTGTTGGGGCTGGTGTCCTTTACAGTTAGTGCAAGGACTTATAAATCTCTAAAAGGATCAAAGGGCATACTTTTGGTATTATTATCAGTTGATCCACGTTTATCAATAACGGTTGGCTTGCTAGATAAGTTTGACGTTATTGTCATACAGATGGCGGTGATCAACTGGTCCCTAAAAGTCACACCTATAGGATACGTTTGAGAGATGTGACGGTATGAAAATACAGTCATGTTGATGCCAAATTGACTAACCAGTTAGTCCGAGTTATTTGACTAATAATTAGTCAAAATGTGATGTTGAGATATTTTATTTAATACGGATTAAATAATAATGGCTAAGACGAATTAAGCGGTTAATTCGTAAATTAAATGTAAACGATTATATTTAATTAATGTATATTTAGTTAATTATACAATATTGTCTTTGTCGGACATGTATTAATAATTTAACTAATCCGTGTTATTAGTTGATGCTTTAATATCCGATAACCGATGACAGTTTATAATAAAGACCGCGTTGTATACATTTTAGCCTCGGATCACGAGTTAAAAATAAGGAGAAAATGGAAGCCCATTTCCTCCTAATCCACTCGGTTTGGCCGAATGAGAGGGAACAAAAGGGAGCCCTCTCCTCACTTGTAACCTAATTGTCATTTGCAAAAACAAATTAGGGTTTTGAGAAACATTTCTCTCAAAACTTTAGATCTCTCATCTAAACAAAACTCACAAAATAATCCTCTCAATATTGCAAGGCAATTAGAGGATTCATTCTAGCACAAGGGCATTTCTCGGACAATCTTGGGTGCATCATTTAGGAGGAGATCTACTTTGATCTCTCATTGCCAATTTGCACTATGACCGAAGGTTAATTCTTGTGCTTTATCTTTGTTCATCGTTTTTCGTTTATGACTATAAATCACGTATTAAATTTGGGTTATAATCCTATATTTTAAGGGTATTATACGGATATTACCCCACAGAAGCTCCTTCGTTTGGATCTCCAAGGATCCTCCAAGTGTGGCTATTGGAGAGGCTATGGTATGTAAAGTGATGTGACCATAATTAGAGCATATTTAGTCCCCGAATTAGCCTTGTTCCCATGCTTTTTAGTGCATATTTGGGTCATTTAATGTCTTTAGTTCTTTATTTTGCATATTCTTTGAGGTTTTGATCCCTTGGTAGGAAAGGAGTGCAAACCTTGCATTTTCATGGCAAAACGAGACTAAATTGATTGAATTCAATGACCAAGCATCAAGGAGAGACAAGATTAGAAGGCCTTTGTACATACTATAGTAGATGGGCAATGATGAGAAAAGATCCTTGCATCCCCGAGGAAATCCCCAAGGATTTTATGAAGAAAAAGGAAGAAAAGAAGAAGAAATGAGACTGTCCAGCAATCCGTGCGGATTGTCCTGAAGACGCCCGTCCTCCACCACCACAATTCGAGCGTCTTCTCCACAAGACGCCCGGGCAGCAGCTCCAGAAGACGCCCGTCTTCTTCCAAAGACGCCGCAGAGACCACAGAATCCGCCCGTCCCGTGCCTAAGACGCCCGGATTCCCAGGCAGACAATTTCGTTTCTTCAAGCTTCAAGAAAGATGCCCATCCTTCCAAAAATACCGGCGTTTCCTTAAGTAGGGACTTAATCATCATTTAAGCCCTTAGTTAACCCTAATTCCTATACCTAATCCCTACTATAAATACCCCATTAGTCTAATTAGAAGAGCATGTTCTTCTTAAAAATCTTTAAAGTAGTTAATATCAAATCTCTCTTTAATCTTGTAATCAACAATTAATAAAGTTTTAATAAAGTTTTATTTCCTTAATCTCTCTTTTGTTCATCCTTTATTTTGGGTAATTGAAGATTATTTGGGTTATTATTGGGAGATTGACAACCTCTCAATCAAGCATCAAGTACTTCTTTTATTCTTTGCTTTATTATTGGAATCATTAGTAGGTATAATTCTCTTAATCCCTTTTTAATTAATGCTAATTACTTTCATTTATTCATCATGTTTCACTTTGTTGGTATGATTGACAACCTTGCTAGCATGTTCAGCATAATAATGAGTGAGTAGTCACTTAGCTAGGGTTATTGTGTAATTAGGGGAAACCAACATGGGGAATGATTCATGCTAAAATTAATATGCTTTCATGGTTTATTTGCTTGCTTGTTATGATCTCAACTCATGCACATGTTATGTTTGATGAAATGAGAGCCTATGAATCCTTGCATTTTTTACCCATCACCTATCTTTTCAATGAGACTTGTAAGACATAAACCAACTCGAGTCTCATTAGACCATGCATGTTGTTGAGTAGGGAAGACTAAGTCGACTTGTAGGTGTTGTACAATCTAATCGATTCGGCTCCGGGACCCAAACTTTCCTAGGATTGTAAGATATAAACCAACTAAATCCATCACAACAATAATTGCTTGCTTATAATTTGAGAACATGTTTGTATGATCAATTCCCATGAATCCCCTATGACCCCATGACACCCTAGTGCTTTTTATCAATTGTTTACAACCCTTTTAATTCATCTTGCTCGTTTACTTTCATTGTTATTTAGTTTAGTGACCTTCTACATCAAACCCCAATTGTCCACCCCTAAGACACCACTAGTCTCAATAGAAATCTCATCTCAATTCCCGTCCCTTGGGATCCGACCTTTACTTGCCTCTTTACTAATTATAGAGTTGTTTGTGAAGTTATAAATTGTGTTTTGGTCTAGGTGCTCCTAACGACAAGTTACCGAAAAGACATAGTCCCGACCAAAAATGGCGCCGTTGCCGGGGACGGTGTTAACTTGATTTAGATTTTCTTACATTGTTATTAGTTGTGTGTTTCTTTGCCTTGGGGAAGTAAAACTCCTGAAGGTTTGTTCTAATTGTTTTCGAGTTGTTTGATATTTTGCATGTCTAGAAGGTCACAAGGTGATTTGTTACCTTTTGATCGTGAAATTGAAAGAACTTTGACAACCAATAGAAGACTTGCTAGGAGGAATTTGAGAGGTATTGGTGAGGTTGTAGATATTCAACCAACTATTGAGTTCATCAACCCTTTTGCAAGAGAAAGTGAGGAGAACCCAACACAAAATCCAACACAAAATCAACCCACAATGACTAAGTTTTCATCACATTCCGTACCCACCGAGGAGAACCTACCCAATGGTACTCCCACACCACAACATCTAACCGGAAATTTCATTGCCAAATCCGCATTTATCCAATTAGTCGAAAGAAGCCAATTTGGGGGGATGCCTAGTGAAGACCCTCACTCTCATATGGAGACCTTTTGTGAATATTGTGATGCGATTTCTCAAACCGGTGTAACTGAAGACCAAATTCGATGGGTCTTATTTCCTTTTTCTTTAATTGGCACCGCGAAACAATGGTTGAAGGGCCTTGATAAGGCTACTCTTGGAATTGATTCTTGGAAGAAGTTGGCTCTAGCTTTCTACAAAAAGTTCTATCCACCGGAAAAGACTAACATGCTAAGAGCTCAAATTACGGGTTTTAAGCAAAGGGATGAAGAATCTTTGTATGAAGCTTGGGAGCGATTCAAAGGAATTTGTCGCTCATGTCCTCACCATGGACTTAGCGAGTGGTTCTTAGTACAACAATTTTGGAACGGTCTATATGGAGATTCAAGGAACATTCTCAACATGGGATCAAATGGAATGTTCACCAAAGTTGATGACAATCAAACTTGGAACAAAATTGAGGAAATGGCGGTCCATAACTCACAATATAGTAGACCTCGCAAGGCTACTAGAGGAGGAAAGCATGAAGTGAACTCCGTTACTCAATTGGGTGCTCAACTTAGTGCTCACATTAATACCATCAATTTGAAGTTTGAAAAGGCTATGGCTAGACTTGAAGAAGCCTCAAAATCACCAAAGCATCATGTTAATGCCATGACTGCATCTTCATCAATCCCAAGTGGGGTATGTGAGAATTGTGGAACTTTGGGACATGACCAAAGTGAATGTAGGGGAACAAATGAACAAGTGAATGCTTTCCAAGAATACAAGAGTGGTACCCCTTATTCAAATTATTACAATGAAAACACCAAATTCCATCCAAATCTCTCATACAAAAGACAAAATGTTCAAAACCCTCAAACAACATACACCCCACCTCCCATGAGAAACCAAAATCAAAGACCCTTTTACAATAAAAACCAAGGTTACCAAAATCAATCTCTATACAATCAACAAAATGACCAAGGTTTTGATGTTCAAAAAGCGGTCCTTCAAATGCAAAAGAATCAACAAGAGTTTTTCACTCAAATCCAAAAGGATAGTCGAGCAAAGGTGTTGGGAAATGTGTCCTCAACAATAGTGCGATCACATGATTTAAATATCATTATTAAATCTCATATAAAGAATACGTAAGGGATGATTCAATTATATTGTCGACTGATCAACATTAATCGGTAACGATTGGCTTGCTAGAGTTTGACGTTACTGTAGTGGGACGGTGGTGGTCAGTTGATCCCTTAAGGTCACACCTAAAGGATGATGCCATTATCTATAAAGTTGATTAATTGTATGACGATGCAAGTTGATCAATTCCTTAAAATTGAACAATTCGATTTGTGAGAGAGAATAAATATCTTATTGTAATGGGATTAAATAAGATTTATTTTAGTAATAAAATGCTTTGTTATTAAAATTTTTTTATTGTTTGAGAAACAATAGAGATAGGAATGAATGGTTAATTATAATTACAAGATATTGTGAATTATAATTACATGACCCATTTTATTTATGTGATCAAGTATCACTAGTCAAATTATTAGATGTAATTTAATTAATTCATAAAATGATATTTATGTGATAAATATGCATTAAAATTAATTAATAACATGTAGCATACTACATGTGACATATTGTGTGACAAATGACAAATTGACAAAAATAAAATGGTAGTCCATTTTAAAGAAGTGGACCTAAATATTGTGGGTGGTAGGCTTTAGTGGGTGATTATTTTATGTGATAAGAATAAATTAATAAAACCTACTCTACCTATTCTTACACACCTATAATATTGAGAAGAGCAAAAGGAAAAGAAATGATGCCATTTTGGCTCTACCAAAACCGTGACACTCCCCTTGTCATGAGGGGTTGTTGGTTATTATTTTTCCTCTCTTACACATTCATATGATGATAATTCATTCACATGCTTTTTCTCTCTTCTCCTTCATTTTTCTCTAAAAACTTGAGAAACTTTGATCCAAATTGTTCAAAGAAATTACTAAAATTATTAATGTAATATATGAGTGTTAGTAATCAATTTTAAGGTAAACTACTAAACTAATATCTAGCTAATATTATTTAGTAGGGATAAGGGATAGTCTTGGGTGCAATCAAGAGGAGAATCTCTACTTTGGGATTTTTGGAGGATCATCCTTATATATATGGATAGCTCAAGAACTAACAAGAAGGAGATCTTATTGGTGCCCATATGACCGAAATTTATTTGGTGAGAAATTGATTTTCTTATCTCTTTTGTTTTAGTTTGCATGCATAAGATTTGTAATTAATTTTATGACTAAATTAATTAAAACATATATGAATATGTTAAGTAATGAGATATAGATTTCCAATAAAAGGAAACCACCATCAACAACATCCTAGCTCACACCAAAATGTTGGAAACCCAATTGACTCAACTAGCATCTTCAAGCTCACAAAGACAAAAGGGGCAATTACCACCTCAAAGTAATCCCCCAAGACATGAAACGGTTAGTACCATTCACTTGAGGAGTGGTACAAGGTATGAAGCACCAAAGAAGCAAGTTGAGGATGAAGTTGTGGAAGCTAGTGATAAAGAATAAATTGTGCAAAACTCCAAGGATGGAGAACCATCAAAAGAAGAAATTTCAAGGAAAAATGAAGACAAGGTCAAGGAGAAGGAGCCCATTGTGATTAGTCTTCCTTTTCCAAGTCGTCAAGCCAAGCCCAAATTTGATGACCAAGTTGGAAAATTTATGGAGATTGTGAAGAATTTGGAAGTCTCAATTCCTTTCACGAAATTAATCAATCACGTGCCGGCTTATGCGAAATACATGAAAGACATCCTCACAAAAAAGAAGTTGATCCGAAACCTTGAGACTATCGCCTTCACTAAGGTGAGTAGTGCAATACTTCAAGGGAGTTCACCTCCAAAACTCAAAGATCCGGGAAGCTTCTCAATACCGTGTACCATTGGCGACACCACGATCAACAAAGCCTTATGTGATATAGGGGCTAGTGTGAGTGTTATGCCGTCCTCGGTGAGTAAAAGGTTGGGGATGGGAGAGCTTAAATGCACCAATATCACACTCCAAATGGCCGATAGATCGACGAAGACACCATTCGGGATATGGGAAGATTTTCCCGTACGAATTGGGAAATTTTTCATCCCGGTGGACTTTGTCATTGTTGACATGGAAGAAGACTCCAAAATTCCAATCATTCTAGGAAGACCTTTCTTACACACCGCGGGTGCGGTGATTGATGTGAAACATGGAGAGCTCACTCTAGAAGTGGGAGATAAGAGCATAACTTTCAATCTTGACAAGACCATGAGAGCTCCCCGTTTGCATGAACCTTGTTTTATGATTGATCATTATAGCCGGAAGAATGATAGGAAGAAGTCGGAACTCCAATGGAAGAAGAAAATTGAAGATGCTCCTTTCAAAGAGCAAGTGAATTGTAACAAAGAGAGCTTGAAAAGCTCACTGATCGGTCCGTTTCGTGTTCACAATTAAGTATATGTGGTCGTTGGGTCACGTCCGAATCAAAACACAATTTATAGCTTCACAAACAACTCTATAATTAGTAAAGAGGCAAGTAAAGGTCGGATCCCAAGGGACGGATATTGAGATGAGATTTCTATCGAAACTAGTGGTGTCTTAGGGGTGTCACAATTTGGGTTGATGTAGAAGGTCACTAAACTAAAATAGCAATGAAAGTAAATAAGCAAGATGAAATAAAAGGGTTGTAAACAATTGATAAAAAGCACTAGGGTGTCATGGGGTCATAGGGGATTCATGGGAATTGATCATACAAACATGTTCTCAAATTATAAGCAAGCAATTATTGTTGTGATAGATTGAGTTGGGTTATATCATACAATCCTAGGAAAGTTTGGGTCCCGGAGCCGAATCGATTAGATTGTACAACACCTACAAGTCGACTTAGTCTTCCCTACTAAACAACATGCATGGTCTAATGAGACTCGAGTTGGGTTATGTCTTACAAGTCTCATTGAAAAGATAGGAGATGGTGGTAAATGCAAGGATTCATAGGCTTAGCATTTCATCAAACATAACATGTGCATGAGTTGAGATCAAAACAAGCAAGCAAATAAACCATGAAAGCATATTAATTTAAGCATGAATCATTCCCCATGTTGGTTTCCCCTAATTACCCATTAACCCTAGCTAAGAGACTACTCACTCATTATCATATTGATCATGCTAGCAAGGTTGTCAATCATACTAACAAAAGGAAACATGATGAACAAATGAAAGTAATTAACAATAATTAAAAAGGGATTAAGAGATTTTACCTATTAATGATTCCAATAATAAAGCAAAGAATAAAAGAAGTACTTGATGCTTGATTGAGAGGTTGTCAATCTCCCAATAATAACCCAAATAATCTTCAATTACCCAAAATAAAGTATGAACAAAAGAGAGATTAAGGAAATAAAACTTGTATTAGAACTTGATTAATTGTTGATTACAATACTAAAGAGGGATTTGATTGATATTAAGTACTCTAAATATTGATAAGAAGAACATACTCTTCTAATTATACTAATGGGGTATTTATAGTGGAAATTAAGGGGATGCATTAGGGTTAACTAAGGGCTAAACTAGTAATTACACTTTTTAGATTGAGCAGGGAGGAGCCGGTATTTTTTGAAGGAAGGGCTTCTCTCTTTGTAGCTTGGAGAAGACGAAATTGCGCTGTACAGGAATCCGTGCGTTTTGGAGTCGGGACGGGCGGATTCTGGCGGTGGAACACGGGCGTCTTTAGGTGAATCCGGGCGGATTCTGGTGGCTGCAAATCCGAGCGTCTTAGGGTGAATCCGCTCGGATTGCTCTTCTGGAGGACGGGCGGATTGTGCAGAAACCGCACGGATTGTGCCTCAGCAACATTTCTTCTTCTTTTATTCCCTTTTCTTCATAAATTCCTTGGGGATTTCCTTGGGGACTCAAGGATCCTTTCTCAACATTGCTCATCTACTATAATATGTACAAAGGCCTTCTAATCTTGTCTCTCCTTGATGCATGGTCATTGAATTCAATCAAATTAGTCTCGTTTTGCCATAAAAATGCAAGATTCTTACTCCTTTCCTACCAAGGGATCAAAATCTCAAAGAATATGCAAAACAAAGAACTAAAGACAATAAATGACCCAAATATGCACTAAAAAGCATGGGAACAAGGCTAATTCGGGGGCTAAATATGCGCTAATTATGGTCACATCAAATATCCCCAAACCGAACCTTTGCTCGTCCCGAGTAAAGAGGTGACAAAGACTAGGACCATTATTTAAACTAACCTAATAACATAGCCGATATGAGACAATTAGCGGGTCTCACTCCGCCCCTTCAACTCACAACAAGACAACCATGAGGTAGGATGCCTTCTTGCAAGGCAAGGTGGGTCTTGCCAAAATGGCGACACATCCAAACATTAAAGCACACAAAATCAAATAATGGATGCATCTACAAAAGGAGTAGCCACTTCCTCAGCAAGTGGCGGAGGCAACTAAGAGAGAACAAATTTAAGAGCATGTAATCCTTCACAAATACTAGTTCAACAAATTACTAAGGCTAAGAGGATGGCACTAAATCACCTCCAAATGGTGTTAAACTAGACTACTTTCGTCCTCAATTTCCAAATACTTTCGTCAAGAGCGATCAGATGGTGGTGGAATGAAGATCCATATGATGCTAGTAGCATATGACATGACAAGTCTCGAATTCTCTACAAAAGTAAAGGTCATGGATCGTCCCAAGCTCGACAAAGTGGCTTGACAAAAGTTTTTTTTGGGAATGAAATGCTCAAATCTTTATACGCAACGGTGGATATGACTAGTATTCAAAATTTGTCCTCATTTCACTTTCACATTTCAAAAATTTAAGATGGGGTTTGTCCGTTCCGGGCTACTGTCCTTTGCTTTCGCCAATCGCTTATTAGGCAACCGGTTAACCTCTAGACAATAGCTTTTCGGGGTGATAGTCATTCTGTCTCTAGGCGGCCGAGTTCACAACCGTGTGGGGGCCCAATTCATTGGATCCCGCACCAAAGCACATCGAAGTGGTACGCCTCCATCAAAACAATTAAATTTCTCAATATTCAACAATTCATAACATTTGAGGTTTCCTTGGTATTAAATTACTTCCACATGATAAAATTCTTTGAAATGAGCACTTCAAGCTTATTGATAGAAAATATTTTTGGGTTGCCTTACCACAAGGTAAATCAAGGTCACCTAGACAAGTTAACCAAGTCCACATCGCATCACGGGGTTGGATAGGGGACTCACATGCAAACCCTTGACTAGGCTTTGGGTTATGGGTCAAAAGACACTAGTATGACACTATCAGCTAGGGTGTTTTACAACCATTCTAGTAGGCAAAGTCTTAAGTTGAAAAAGTATTTGTAATGGCTTAGTTGCTTTTGTCAAAGTTCTCAATTAGGCACTTTTCAAAACTTTTATTTAAAGGCAACTACATGCAATGATGCAACTAATATAAACATCCTAATGCAAGTGATTCTATCAACTAATATGACATATAAACTAAATGCAAGTCCTAAGTTCACATTGTTATACCGCATCAATCAAAATAAAGCCACATAGTCATTAACATAAAGAGGAAAAAGGAGATTGGAAATATCATACCATGCGGTCTTCATGATCTTCATGTCTCGGATGTGGCGTAGTTGATCAATGTGAACAAAGATAGAAGAAACACAATATATACAACAATATACAATATATATATATAACTACACTATAAAAGGAATAAATATGTTTTTGGGTTTTTCAATTTTCAAATTTTTATGGTTTTTCGAAATTTTTCAATTTTTTTGGATTTTTGAATAAAAGTTAAGTTAGAATTCCCCATCCCCACACTAATATGGGCATTGTCCTCAATGGCCAAAATGATGGGAAAAGATGCAAACATAATGCATGATTTCTACACTAAATGCAATCTACACTAGTCTATACTACATGATGCATGGTTTTTGTTTATGACGGAGAGGATAATTTAGATTACCTCCCGTTGTGTATGCATTAACTTCCCCAAACCGATCTTGACATTATTGCTAATGTCCAAGGATGGGTGTAGTTCATGCACACACTATGCAATGCATGAAACTAATTTGTCATTTTGGATTTTGAAAGGTGGGAACAATAAAATGAGAACACCTCAAAAGGTACCGAGGTGTGAGTCCTCTATGGTGCTAGGACTACTCCAACAATGATCAAGAAAATTAAATAAATAGAACAAAGAGAGAAATAGACAAACCTTGAGAGGGTAGGAGCCTCCAAAGCTTGCTAATCTTCCATCATATCATCACTATCATCATCTTCCTCATTAGAAGTGGTCTCATTGCCACTTCCCTCTTTACTTGTTTCTTCACTTTCTTCTTCACCTTGTTCATCATCCCCTTATCCTTCTTCACTAGCTTCTTCAACAATGTTATTATCAACTTTTTCATCATTACCAACAACCTCATCATCACCCGGAACAACCCTAGATGCACTCCGAAATAGGACCTCCTTATCCGCCCAACTAGGCAAAGGACACGATGGGTCAAGTAGTCCTTGCCTAGCTAAGTGTAAGAGGGGTGGGTATTTCAAGTTCACCCTTTTGTTGTTGGATAATATACTCGGCCTCTTTTGAAAGGGGAAGTAGATAATTGGTCCGGTGGACACTCAATCGGCAAATCTTTGAAGGCAAAGTGAAAGAACTAGCCTCACTAGTGAGCCATCCATACTTGGTGTCAAGAGGGTTATGGGCAACCCACTTGTACTTGTGTATCATAGTATGCAAATCAACAAGATGACCACTTTATTTCGCCTCATACTTGTTATCTTTGTTGAAGTTAGGATCAAAGTATTTAGCTAGGATAGTGACTAGGCCTCCATTCACAATAACGGTAGTGCCTTTCTTCCCACAATCAATGTTGAGCCATCTATCCACCAATAGCCTTAGAAAGTTGAAAGGCTTGGTGTGTACTCTTCCAATGTTCAAAGCCGACTCAAGGAGAACAAAATCGAGTTTGGTGAAATGATTGGTGTCTTTTCTCGCATTGATGGTGTTGCCTACGACCTTGTGTCATACTCTTATGCCCGGGTGGTGGACTAAAAGAGCACGAGTCGCATGAAAGTCCTCAAATTTCCTTCCGGAAATTGCCTCCCAAAGAGAGTCGGGGTCATATTTACCAACATTCTTAAAATAACTCGGTTCATCACTAAGACCCAAAGCTTTACCCAATTCCCTAAAGGGGATGCGTCTAATAACATTAGCTAGACGAAACTCAATGGTCTCCATGGTCTCAACCTTGTTAACTTTCAAAGAACTCAAAAATTCTAAGGTAAGGGATGGGTATGTCAATTCTTTTGATTCAAATAATTTCTCCAACCCCATGGCTTTGAAAAAGGCTCTAGTTTGCTCAAGGACACCCAATTTTTCTAAGGTATCTTCACATATAAACTTGGTGGATTGAAATGATTTTCTAGCAAACTTAGCAAAAGTGTCCCTATGGGTTTTGGAAATGAAAGTTACCTCCGGATAGTTTGCAAGTTGATCGATTTCCGGAGTAGTAGATGTTGTTGCACCCATGGGAGGTTGTTGTTGTTGTTCTACTTATAAGTTTGGGTTTGCTACCACCATAGCCAATGCTTTCTTTGCTTGAAGAGTCTTTTGCCTTTGTGAAAGTGTCTTTGCCTTTGGTGCCTTGGCCTTTGTTGCCTTAGTTGCTCCCTTAGTCCTTGCCATTGATTAATTAACCAAGAAAGAGTGAAAAATATTCAATTTCTAGTGCACCCAAATCGATTTAAAGATGAAAGGCTTTGCCTTTATGAATTCAAAAATCGACTCAAAGGTTGAAGATTTTGTGCTTGGTTTTGATTTTTGTTGAAAAAAGAGTGATTGATTTGTTATTAGAAGGATGTTTTGATTTGATTTTCGTGAATGTAGTTGAGGAATTTTGTTTTTGTGATGGAGAGGATGAGGGTTTTGAGTAGTGTTATGAATGAAGGAATGAAGGAATGAATGTGGGAGGGGTTTTATAAAGCCCGAAAAATTTTGAACTGCAGGGGCAATCCGTGCGGATTCTGCCTTTCCTGGTTTTGGAAAAACTCGCCTAAAGACGGGCGTCTTTAAGGGAAGACGCTCGGATTCGCTGACACGGGACGGGCGTCTCTGAAGAAAGACGGGCGGATTTCAGTCAAGGAATTTTTCTTGTTTTCTTCAGCTAAGAAGACGGGCGTCTTCCTTTTAGGACGGGCGGATTTTCGAAGACGGGCGGATTAGGATATAGGACGCTCGGATTTGCTGACAGTCAAAAATTTCAAAACTGCAGCTCATTTCAGGACGTGCGTCTTTTTCCCAATACGCTCGGATTGTCTGAAGACGGGCGGATTCTCCTGAATCCGCTCGGATTCAACCCCATGTACCCGGATTCAGTTCCATCCGTGCACAATGCATATGCCTTATCATTTGTCCATTCTTCTTCCTATCTTGTGTTCTTCATTGTGGTGGCACTACTAAGGCATGGATAGCCTGGGCAATTGTCATCCCCACACTAAGCTAAAACACTACACATTAATTGAAATTATTAGTCCCTTCCTCACTTCTCTCAAACATGATAATTATCTTGATCAAAATACAAAAATCCAAAAATGACAAAAATGCAATACAAGAATTGAAATGCAAGTTAGGGAGTTAGAAATATTTACAAATGGTGGTTTAGGGAGGACTCTACCAAACTCTCATTCTTGATGAGATGTCAAGGGGGCATGTCCAAGGTGTTGTTGACGTTGCTCAACACCTTGAAAAAGTAATCAAAAGCTTGTTCATTATCATGGTAGAGGTCTTCAATAGACCTTGGCTCTTGTTGTCGGTCTTGATCGATGGCATTACCAATGTAGGGATTAAAAATCCCTTCAAATTCCTCGTCCCAAAGACAACAAACTTCATTAAGTTGATGATTGAAAATCTCTTGATTTGATGGAGACAACTTTCCCATTTCCTTCTCTTGGCCAATGAGGCCATCTTCTTCATTGCTTGTCTTTGATAAGCTTTGCAAGATCTCTTTGTCACAATTCACTTGCTCTTTGAATGGAGTATCTTCAATTTTCTTCTTCCATTGGAGTTCCGACTTCTTCCTTTCATCCTTCCGACTATAATGATCGATCATAAAACACGGTTCATGTAAACGGGGAGCTCTCATAGTCTTGTTAAGATTAAAAGTTATACTATCATCTCCCACTTCTAGAGTGAGCTCACCATGTTTTACATCAATCACCGCACCCGCGGTGTGTAAGAAGGGTCTTCCTAGAATGATTGGAATGTTGGAGTCTTCCTCCATATCAAAAATGACAAAGTCCACCGGGATGAAAAACTTCCCAATTCGCACGGGGACATCTTCCCATATCCCTAATGGTGTCTTCGTAGATCTATCAGCCATTTGGAGTGTGATATTGGTGCATTTAAGATCTCCCATCCCCAACCTTTTACTTACCGAGTACGGCATAACACTCACACTAGCCCCTAGATCACATAAGGTTTTGTTGATCGTGGTGCCGCCAATGGTACACGGTATTGAGAAGCTACCCGGATCCTTTAGTTTTGGAGGTGAACTCCCTTGACGTATTGCACGACTCACCTTAGTGAAGGCGGTAGTCTCAAGTTTCCGGATCGACTTCTTCTTTGTGAGGATGTATTTCATGTATTTCGCATAGGTCGGCACGTGATTGATTAATTCCGTGAGAGGAATTGAGACTTCCAAATTCTTCACAATTTCCATAAACTTTCCAAGTTGGTCATCAAATTTGGGCTTGGCTTGACGACTTGGAAAAGGAAGTCTAATCACAATGGGCTCCTTCTCCTTGACCTTGTCTTCATTTTTCGTTGAAATTTCTTCTTTTGATGATTCTCCATCTTTGGAGTTTGCACAATTTCTTCCTTATCACTAGCTTCCACAACTTCATCCTCAACTTGCTTCTTTGGTGCTTCATACCTTGTACCACTTCTCAAGTGAATGGCACTAACAGTTTCATGTCTTGGGGGATTACTTTGAGGTGGTAATTGCCCCTTTTGTCTTTGTGAGCTTGAAGATGCTAGTTGAGTCAATTGTGTTTCCAACATCTTGGTGTGAGCTAGAATGTTGTTGATGGTGGTTTCTTTTGCTTGACTATCTTTTTGCATTTGAGTGAAAAACTCTTGTTGATTCTTTTGCATTTGGAGGACCGCTTTTTGAACATCAAAACCTTGGTCATTTTGGTTATTGTATGGATTTTGATTTTGGTAACCTTGGTTTTGATTGTAAAAGCGTCTTTGATTTTGGTTTCTCATGGGAGGTGGGGTGTATGTTGTTTGAGGATTTTGAACATTTTGGCTTTTGTATGAGAGATTTGGGTGAAACTTGGTGTTTTCATTGTAATAGTTGGAATAAGGGGTACCACTCTTGTATGCTTGGAAAGCATTCACTTGTTCATTTGTTCCCCTACATTCATTTTGGTCATGTCCCAAAGTTCCACAATTCTCACAAATTCCACTTGGGATTGATGAGGATGCCGTCATGGCATTAACATGATGCTTTGATGATTTTGAGGTTTCTTCAAGTCTAGCCATAGCTTGTTCAAACTTCAAATTGATTGTGTCAATGTTAGCACTAAGTTGAGCACCCAATTGAGTAACGGAGTCCACTTCATGCTTTCCTCCTCTAGTAGCCTTGCGAGGTCTACTATATTGTGAGTTATGGAACGCCATTTCCTCAATCTTGTTCCATGTTTGATTGTCATCAACTTCGGTGAACATTCCATTTGATCCCATGTTGAGAATGTTCCTTGAATCTTCATATAAACCGTTCCAAAATTGTTGTACCAAGAACCATTCGCTAAGTCCATGGTGAGGACATGAGCGACAAATTCCCTTGAACCGCTCCAAAGCTTCATACAAATATTCTTTATCCCTTCGCTTAAAACCCATAATTTGAGCTCTTAGCATGTTAGTCTTTTCCGGTGGGTAGAACTTTTTGTAGAAAGCTAGAGCCAACTTCTTCCAAGAATCTATTCCGAGAGTGGCCTTATCAAGGCCCTTCAACCATTGTTTCGCGGTGCCGATTAGAGAAAAAGGAAATAAGACCCATCGAATTTGGTCTTGAGTCACACCGGTTTGAGAAATCGCATCACAATAGTCACAAAAGGTTTCCATATGAGAATGAGGGTCTTCACTAGGCATCCCCCCAAATTGGCTCCTTTCAACTAATTGGATAAAGGCGGATTTGGCAATAAAATTTCCGGTTAGATGTTGTGGTGTGGGAGTACCATTGGGTAGGTTCTCCTTGGTGGGTACGGAATGTGACGAAAATTTAGGCATAGTAGGTTGATTTTGTGGGGTATTTTGTAATGGGTTCTCCTCACCTTCTCTTGCAAAAGGGTTGATGAACTCAATAGTTGGTTGAACAACCTCACTAATACCTCTCAAATTCCTCTTAGCAAATGTCCTATTGTTTGTCAAGGTTTTTTCAATTTCACGGTCAAAAGGTAACAAATCACCTTGTGACCTTCTAGCCATGCAAAATATCAAACAACTTGAAAACAAATAGAACAAACCTTGAGGAGTTTTACTTACCCAAGGTAAAGAAAGACACAACTAATAACAATAAAAGAAATCTAAATAAAGTAAACACCGTCCCCGGCAACGGCGCCATTTTTTATCGGTCCGTTTCGTGTTCACAATTAAGTATATGTGGTCGTTGGGTCACGTCCGAATCAAAACACAATTTATAGCTTCACAAACAACTCTACAATTAGTAAAGAGGTAAGTAAAGGTCGGATCCCAAGGGACGGGTATTGAGATGAGATTTCTATCGAAACTAGTGGTGTCTTAGGGGTGTCACAATTTGGGTTGATGTAGAAGGTCACTAAACTAAAATAGCAATGAAAGTAAATAAGCAAGATGAAATAAAAGGGTTGTAAACAATTGATAAAAAGCACTAGGGTGTCATGGGGTCATAGGGGATTCATGGGAATTGATCATACAAACATGTTCTAAAATTATAAGCAAGCAATTATTGTTGTGATGGATTGAGTTGGGTTATATCTTACAATCCTAGAAAAGTTTGGGTCCCGGAGCCGAATCGATTAGATTGTACAACACCTACAAGTCGACTTAGTCTTCCCTACTCAACAACATGCATGGTCTAATGAGACTCGAGTTGGGTTATGTCTTCCAAGTCTCATTGAAAAGATAGGAGATGGTGGTAAATGCAAGCATTCATAGGCTTAGCATTTCATCAAACATAACATGTGCATGAGTTGAGATCAAAACAAGCAAGCAAATAAACCATGAAAGCATATTAATTTAAGCATGAATCATTCTCCATGTTGGTTTCCCCTAATTACCCATTAACCCTAGCTAAGAGACTACTCACTCATTATCATGTTGATCATGCTAGCAAGGTTGTCAATCATACTAACAAAAGGAAACATGATGAACAAATGAAAGTAATTAACAATAATTAAAAAGGGATTAAGAGAATTATACCTATTAATGATTCCAATAATAAAACAAAGAATAGAAGAAGTACTTGATGCTTGATTGAGAGGTTGTCAATCTCCCAATAATAACCCAAATAATCTTCAATTACCCAAAATAAAGGATGAACAAAAGAGAGATTAAGGAAATAAAACTTGTATTAGAACTTGATTAATTGTTGATTACAATACTAAAGAGGGATTTGATTGATATTAACTACTCTAAATATTGATAAGAAGAACATACTCTTCTAATTAGACTAATGGGGTATTTATAGTGGAAATTAAGGGGATGCATTAGGGTTAACTAAGGGGTAAACTAGTAATTACACTTTTTAGATTGAGCAGGGAGGAGCCGGTATTTTTCGAAGGAAGGGCTTCTCTCTTTGTAGCTTGGAGAAGACGAAATTGCGCTGTACAGGAATCCGTGCATTTTGGAGTCGAGACGGGCGGATTCTGGCGGTGGAACACGGGCGTCTTCAGGTGAATCCGGGCGGATTCTGGTGGCTGCAAATCCGAGCGTCTTAGGGTGAATCCGCTCGGATTGCTCTTCTGGAGGACGTGCGGATTGTGGAGAAACCGCACGGATTGTGCCTCAGTAACATTTCTTCTTCTTTTCTTCCCTTTTCTTCATAAATTCC
Organism: Silene latifolia; assembly: GCF_048544455.1. Classification (NCBI taxonomy): domain Eukaryota; kingdom Viridiplantae; phylum Streptophyta; class Magnoliopsida; order Caryophyllales; family Caryophyllaceae; genus Silene; species Silene latifolia. Next base: position 94,543,969 of record NC_133533.1, read on the forward strand.
TTGAGGATTTCCTTGGGGACTCAAGGATCCTTTCTCAACATTTCTCATCTACTATAATATGTACAAAGGCCTTCTAATCTTGTCTCTCCTTGATGCTTGGTCATTGAATTCAATCAATTTAGTCTCGTTTTGCCATGAAAATGCAAGATTCTTACTCATTTCCTACCAAGGGATCAAAATCTCAAAGAATATGCAAAACAAAGAACTAAAGACAATAAATGACCCAAATATGCACTAAAAAGCATGGGAACAAGGCTAATTCGGGGGCTAAATATGCGCTAATTATGGTCACATCACTCACCAAAGTCAAGCAATGAAGAAGATGGCCTCATTGGCCAAGACAAGAAAGTGGGAGAGTTGTCTCTATCAACTCAAGAGATCTTTAGTGATCAAGTAGATGTAGTTTATGGTCTTTGGGACGATGAGTTTGAAGGGATTTTCAATCCCTATATTGGTAATGCTATCGATCAAAACTGACAACAAGGGCAAAGATCTATTGAAGATCTTTATCACGACAATGAACAAGCTTTTGATTACTTCTTCAAGGTGTTGAGCAACATCAACAACACCTTGGACATGCCCCCATGACATCTCACTAAGGATGAGAGTTTGGTGGAGTCCTCCCTAAACCACCATTTGTAAATATTTCTAACTCCCTAACTCGCATTTTAATTCTCATATTGCATTTTTGTCATCTTTGGATTTTTATACCTTGATCAAGCTAATTATCATTTTTGAGAGAAGTGAGGGAGGGACTAATGATTTCAATTGATGTGTAGTGCTTTAGCTTAGTGTGGGGATAGCAATTGCCTAGGCTATTCATGCCTTAGTAGTGCCCCCACAATGAAGAACACGAGATTTTGAAGAATAAAAAATGACAAGGGATATGCAAGTACACGGATGGAACTGAATTCGGGTAAAAGGGGCAGAATCCGAGCGTTTTCAAGAGAATCCGCCCGTCATCAGACAACCCGGGCAATTTGGTCAAAATCCGCCCGTCCTTCCGAGCTGAGAATTTAAAATTTTGGGACTGTTGACAAATCCGGGCGTCCTGCAAAAGAATCCGCCCGTCCTCAGAAAGACGCCCGTCCTGCAAGGAAAGACGCCCGTCTTTTTGGTCGAGAAAAAACAAGAAAAATCACTGGAAAGGAATCCGCCCGTCTTCAGTGAAAGACGCCCGTCCCGCATCTGAACAATCCGAGCATCTTTGCTGGAAGACGCCCGTCTTTAGGAGAGATTCCTGAAGCCCAAAACAGACAGAATCTGGGCGTCCCGAAGGAAAGCCACCCGTCTTCCCCCTGCAATTCAAATTTTTTGGGTCTTTTATAAACCCCCTCCCACATTCATTTCTTCATTCCTTCATTCAAAACACTACCCATAAACCCAAAACTCAAAACCCTAATCCTCTCCATCACCAAAAACAAGATTACCTCAACCACATTCATCAAAATCAAATCAAAACATCCTTCTAACAAAAATTAATCACTCCTCTTTCAACAAAAATCAAACCAAGCACCAAAATCTTCAACCTTTGAGTCAAATTTTGAATTTATAAAGGCAAAGCCTTTCATCTTAAAATCGATTTGGGTATACTTGGAAATTGAAGATTTTCACTCTTTTCTTGGTTACAACATCAATGGCAAGGACAAAAGGAGCAACAAAGGCACCAAAGGCAAAGGCACTCTCAACAAGACAAGAGATTCTTCAAGCAAAGAAAGCCTCATTGGCTATGGTGATAGCTAGCTCAAACTTGGAAGTGCAACAACAACAACCTCCCTTGGAAGCGACAACATCTACTACTCCGGAAATTGCTCAACTTTCGAACTATCCGGAGGTAATTTTCATCTCTAACTCCTATAGGAAAACTTTTGCCAAGTATGCTAGAAAAGCCATTCTATCCACCAAGTTTATTTGTGAAGATGCCTTAAATAAGTTGGGTGTCCTTGAGCAAACTAGAGCCTTCTTTGAAGTCATGGGGTTGGGCAAATTATTTGCTACAAAAGAATTGACATACCCCTCCCTTACCTTAGAATTCTTGAGTTCTTTGAAAGTTACAAAGGTAGAGACTATGGAAAACATCGAGTTCCGCCAAGCTATTGTTAGTAGGCGCATCATCTTTGAGGAAATGGGTAAAGTACTGGGTCTTAGTGATTCACCTAGTTATTTTAAGAATGTTGGCAAGTATGACCCCGCTCCTCTTTGGGAGGCGATTTCCGGAAGGAAATTTGAGAACTATCATGCTAGTCGCGCTCTATTAGTCCACCATCCGGGTATTAGAGTGTGGCACAAGGTCATAGGGAATACCATCATTGCAAGAAAAGACCCCAACCACTTGACCAAGCTCGATTTTGTTCTTCTTGAGTCGGCCTTAAACATTAAAAGGGAATTCACCAAGCCTTTCAACTCTCTAAGACTTTTGGTGGATAGATGGCTAAATGTTGATTGTGGGAAGCAAGGCACCACCGTTATTGTGAATGGAGGTCTAGTCACTCTTTTGGCTAAGTACTTTGATCCGAAATTCAACAAGGATAGCAAGTATGTGGCGAAAAAGGGTGGTCATCTCATTGATTTGGGTGCTATGATAAACAAATACAAGTGGGGCTCTCATAACCCTCTTGACACCAAGTATGGATGGCTCACTAGTGAGGCTAGATCTTTTATTTTGCCTTCGAAGATTTGTCGTTTAAGTGTCCATCAGACCAACTATCTCCTCCCCCTCTCAAAAGAGGCCGAATATATTATCCGACAACAAAGGGATGAAATTGAAATGCCCTCCTCTTCCATTGTCACACCACCCTATCCTTTCAAGTACCAAGAGTTCAAACCTGAAGGTGTTGAAGCAAGCAAAGATTATATGACTCTTCTTATGCAAGAGATGCACAAGCAAGCTTTTAAGGATCGGGAAGATGCTTACTTAGCCCAATATCCACCCCTCCTTCATTTATCTAGGCAAGGACTACTTGATCCTTCATGTCCTTTGCCTAGTTGGGCGGATAGGGAAGTCTTCTTTCCGAGTGCATCTAGGGGTGAGATTCCGGATGACGATGAGGTTGTCGGTGATGCGGTTGATGATAGCATTGATGAAGAGGCTAGTGAAGAAGAAGAAGATGATTATGAACAAAGTGAACAAGAAAGTGAAGAGGGAAGTCGTGATGAGTCCACTTCTATTGAGGAAGATGATGATGATGCTATGATGGAAGACTAGCGAACTTTGGAGGCTCCTACCCTCTTGAGGTTTGTCTGCTTCTTTGTTTTATTTACTTTATCTTGATCATGGTTGGAGTAGTCCTAGCAACATAGAGGACTAACACCTCGGCCCCATTGAGGTGTTCTTATTTTATTGTTCCTACTTTTGAAAATCCAAAATGACAAATTTAGTTTCATGCATTGCATCGTGTGTGCATGAACTACACCCAACCTTAGGACATTAGAAATAATGTCTAACTCGGTTTGGGGAAGTACATGCATACACAACGGGAGGTAATCTAAATTACGCTCTCCGTCATAAACAAAAACCCATGCATCATGTAGTGTAGATTAGTGTAGCTTGCATTTAGTGTAGAATTCATGCATCATGCTTGCATGATTTCCCATCATTTTGGCCATTGAGGACAATGCCCATGTTAGTGTGGGGATGGGGAATTGTAACTTAACTTTTATTCAAAAATTAAAAAAAATTAAAAATTTTTGAAAAAAAACCATAAAAATTTGAAAAATTGAAAAAAACCAAAAACAAGTTCATTTCCTTTGTAGTGTAGTCATGTATATATTGTTGTATATATTGTGTTTCTTTTATCCTTGTTCACATTGATCGACTACGCCACATCCGAGACATGAGGATATTGAAAACCGCATGGTATGATCTTTCCAATCTCCTTTTTCCTCTTTATATTAATGACTATCTGGCTTTATTTTGATTGATGCGGTACAACAATGTGAACTTAGGACTTTCATTTAGTGTACATGTCATATTAGTTGGTAGAATCATTTGCATTAGGATGTATAAATGCTAGTTGCATCATGGCATGTAGTTGCATGTTAGGAAAATTTTGTGAAACCGTCTACTTGGGAAGCTTGACAAGTGTATATAGGCCTTAGTAGATGCTTTTTCTTCTTAAGACTTTGCTTGTTAGAATACTTGTAAAACACCCTAGGATGTGTCATGCTAGTATCTTTTGACCCATGGATTAAGGCCTAGTCAAGAGTACCTTGTGGTGTGATAACTCCTTGGCTACCGTTTATTCCAAGGTGACCCTTGGAACCATGCATCCATCCATCCATCCATCATCCATGTTCTACCACATTTTTGTCATCAAAGGGAATGGGCAAAAAAAGAAATCAATTTGAGTTCAATGAAATGAAAAGTGAAAGAAAGTTTGCAAAAAAATGCATCAAATGAAAAGAGGAGCAAAAATAGAACTCCTAAAGCTTCAAATATAAGCACCCTCACTACATATGAGGTGACTTTGAAAATTTTCAAAAGAAATGCAAAGAAAAGTTGAAAGTTGTCAAGTGTTGAAATCCCAAAAATAAAAAAGAATGGCAAGAAAGTGTTCTCAAATGTCAAATGCCACAAGAAATTGGGGGGAAAAACAAAAACAAATCAAACTCCCAAAGTGAAACTCAAATGTCTATTGATCCCTTTATCCATCGTATCCATTTTTATGCATGGTAGAGAGGGGACGACCCTTCTTCTTGTCTAGGCAAGAGGGGGAATTCCGCGATCCTCCAGTGTTTCTAACACCATAAGGAGTCTATTCTTGACAAAAGCATTTAAGGATTGAGGACAAAGGTACCCTAGCTTTACACAACTTGGAGGTGATTTATTGGTATCCTTCTAGGCTTAGTAGTTTGAAGAAATTGCATCTATGAAGGAGTGTGTACCCTTGGATTGCTTCCCTTGTAGATAATTTCCACCACTTAGATGAGGAAAGTGGCTATTCTTTTGTAGATGCATCCATTATTTTATTTTGTGTGCTTAATGTTTGTATGTGTCGCCATTTTGGCAAGACCTACCTTGCCTTGCAAGAAGGCATCCTACCTCATGGTTGTCTTGTTGTGAGTTGAAGGGGCGGAGTGAAACCCGCTAATTGTCTCATATCGGCTATGTTATTAGGTTAGTTTAAATAATGGTCCTAGTCTTTGTCACCTCTTTACTCGGGACGAGCAAAGGTTCGGTTTGGGGATATTTGATGTGACCATAATTAGAGCATATTTAGTCCCCGAATTAGCCTTGTTCCCATGCTTTTTAGTGCATATTTGGGTCATTTATTGTCTTTAGTTCTTTTTTTTACATATTCTTTGAGGTTTTGATCCCTTGGTAGGAAAGGAGTGCAAACCTTGCATTTTCATGGCAAAACGAGACTAATTTGATTGAATTCAATGACCAAGCATCAAGAAGAGACAAGATTAGAAGGCCTTTGTACATACTATAGTAGATGGGCAATGATGAGAAAAGATCCTTGCATCCCCGAGGAAATCCCCAAGGATTTTATGAAGAAAAAGGAAGAAAAGAAGAAGAAATGAGACTGTCCAGCAATCCGTGCGGATTGTCCTGAAGACGCCCGTCCTCCACCACCACAATCCGAGCGTCTTCTCCACAAGACGCCCGGTCAGCAGCTCCAGAAGACGCCCGTCTTCTTCCAAAGACGCCCGGCCAGAGACCACAGAATCCGCCTGTCCCTAAGACGCCCAGATTCCCAGGCAGACAATTTCGTTTCTTCAAGCTTCAAGAAAGATGCCCATCCTTCCAAAAATATAGGCATTTCCTTAAGTAGGGACTTAATCGTCATTTAAGCCCTTAGTTAACCCTAATTCCTACACCTAATCCCCACTATAAAGACCCCATTAGTCTAATTAGAAGAGCATGTTCTTCTTAGCAATCTTTAGAGTAGTTAATATCAAATCACTCTTTAATATTGTAATCAACAATTAATCAAGTTTTAATACAAGTTTTATTTCCTTAATCTCTCTTTTGTTCATCCTTTATTTTGGGTAATTCAAGATTATTTGGGTTATTATTGGGAGATTGACAAACTCTCAATCAAGCATCATGTACTTCTTTTATTCTTGCTTTATTATTGGAATCATTACTAGGTATAATTCTCTTAATCCCTTTTTAATTATTGCTAATTACTTCCATTTATTCATCATGTTTCACTGTGTTGGTATGATTGACAACCTTGCTAGCATGTTCAACATGATAATGAGTGAGTAGTCACTTAGCTAGGGTTAATGGGTAATTAGGGGAAACCAACATGGGGAATGATTCATGCTTAAATTAATATGCTTTCATGGTTTATTTGCTTGCTTGTTATGATCTCAACTCATGCACATGTTATGTTAGATGAAATGCGAGCCTATGAATCCTTGCATTTTTTACCCATCACCTATCTTTTCAATGAGACTTGTAAGACATAAACCAACTCGAGTCTCATTAGACCATGCATGTTGTTGAGTAGGGAAGACTAAGTCGACTTGTAGGTGTTGTACAATCTAATCGATTCGGCTCTGGGACCCAAACTTTCCTAGGATTGTAAGATATAAACCAACTCAATCCATCACAACAATAATTGCTTGCTTATAATTTAAGAACATGTTTGTATGATCAATTCCCATGAATCCCCTATGACCCCATGACACCCTAGTGCTTTTTATCAATTGTTTACAACCCTTTTAATTCATCTTGCTCGTTTACTTTCATTGCTATTTAGTTTAGTGACCTTCTACATTAAACCCCCAATTGTGACACCCCTAAGACACCACTAGTCTCAATAGAAATCTCATCTCAATTCTCGTCCCTTGGGATCCGACCTTTACTTGCCTCTTTACTAATTGTAGAGTTGTTTGTGAAGTTATAAATTGTGTTTTGGTCTAGGTGCTCCTAACGACAAGTTACCGAAAAGACATAGTCCCGACCATAAAGCCTCAGGACGATTCTTCTTCTTATTCCTTCCGTCACCTTACTATGAGGAAGAAGTTGTACTCGGATATTTTTTCATATGATACGTGCAATTTATATAGTCTTTTTAACCTCTTATTGCACGCATTTCTATATCATTCTCGTTGTTTTATATTGCAAAATACCCCAAATAGGCTACTTTGGTTTGTTTTATCTCATTTACCAGAATAGACCTCAAAGTGGTGAAATCGCGCCTTATTTAGTCCTCTTAGCATGCATTTTTGGAGATGGAGGATTCAGAGCGGAATGTTGTGCCTCGGTAAGCTTGAACGAATTCTTTGGAAGCTGACCAAATGAAGATCGAGTTGTTTTCAGTGGATAACCATTCGATCGAGAGCTCTTTTGTTCGATCGAGTGGTTTTGATGGTTCAAGGTGTTTGATCGAGTCCCTGCTGAGCTTTATCGAAGTGGGCTGAATTGGAAGTTCTCGATCGAAGGCTGCTTTTGTTTGATCGAGAGGATTTGATGGAGAACTGCTCGATCGAGAGGTTTCAAATGCCTCGATCGAGTACTTTGCTTATTTAAACGGGTTTCTAATCCGTGATTATTTTAGTTTGTTTATGAAAAACTCTTCTCTATATAAGGAAGACATCATTAGGTTAAACGATCATCTTTATCATACTTTACATTCTTAATTACACTCATAAGCAGACTAGTCTTTTCCCTTTTTGCTACGTTGACCTTGCTCTTAATCCCAGATCTTAATTTGTAATCTTTCTTCACTCCTTATTCTTAATTTAATCCTTCTTTACTTTTCTCTTAATCATTTTTTGTTCCTTAATCTTTGTTTAATTATTGTTCTTAAGTTTTGCAATATTGTTCCTTTAATCTTTCTATTATGGCTTTCTCTAGTTTATTCATTGTTATTCATTGTTGGTATCATTAATAGCATGTGTAGCTAAATTCCCTTATGTTAGGATTAGGGGAGCCATGGTAATGAGAACTGTTTTATGACAATATAACTGTAATCGTTTAGTTGAGTGCACGCATCTAAACCCATTAAATTGGTTAAATTTAATCCTAGATCGGAAGACTTGAATGAACATGCTTGTTATGAACAGTAGACTACCCTAATGAGGACGGAAGTTAAATTAGTTATAATCTACGAAGGATAGCGGACCGGAAGGACCTTTCCCTTGCCCTTCTCACGTTAGATCGTCTGAACTATTTACGACTGATTTAATTAATTGTCATGGTGAACCGAATTCCTAGCATACTTCTCTTTATTTGATCACATTTTTAATCCTCTTTTCTTTTACTACTCTTTTCTATTATTCTCTTGCCTTAATATTTTTCATATTTAGAAATCAATTCAAAACCCCCTATTGCTATCAGACAGACTTAGATTACTAGATAGATATATTAGCCTCCATGTGGAGATCGACCCTATTTCCGCTAGCTTCTGTTAGTTGTCTTACGCATTTAGCCTATTTATCTGTTTTCTTTTCGTTTTCTTTTCGTTTTTCTTCGCCTCAAGGAATTTTTAATTGCTTGAGACAATTCATATTTATTTTCTCTAGTGTTGTTTATGACCAGGTCTAACAGGTCTGAATTAGTGCCAGCTGATCCTGAGTCGAAGCGGACTTTTCGCTATAGACAAAGACCTCTGAGAAAGAATCAAAAGGAAGCCTTGAGTACTTTTGAGCCCGATCTTGAACACTTTTTATTTGCAGAAGACCAGTCTTTCGAAAAGACAATTCTATTTCTGCTACTAGTTCTGTGATGATGCCTAACATCGCGAGTCATTCAGAGCCTACAACTGCTTCTATTCATAAAGAGTTCAACCTTTCGACAGAAGATGGGAACACATTTGATATCAGACCATCTTACATTAACTTGGTTTAAAGAAAGTTTTTTCGTGGAGTAGCTGGAGAGGATCTGCGAAACATATGGAGGTTTTCAAATACTACTATTCTACCATTCGCGCCACTAAGGGAGTGACACAGGACAATATTAAGGAGGTTCTATTCCCTTTCTTTCTGACTGATAGAGCCGAGAATGGCTCACTGATCTTGACAGAATTGCCGCTGGGATCACTAACCGGGAGACCATGGCCCTAGCCTTCTATAAAAGATACTTTCCTCCACAACGAACTAATCAGCTGAGAGGAAAGATTACAAGTTTCAAGCAAACGCCAGATGAGAACTTTTATGAAGCGTAAAGCCAGTTTAAGAAATTGGTGCGGTCTCTTCCTCATCACGGTTTCGATCAGTGGTTCTTATTCAAGCAGTTTTATAATGGGTTGTATGACGATCACTGTGCTATTTTGGATGTTTCATCAAATGATCGATTAAAAATGAATATTGATGATGACACGGGACAGGGCATTATATAGGATATGGCTACCCATTGTGCTGAATATGGGAACCCAAAAGGAGGAATTAGAACAGTTTCTTATGTTAATAGTGCAGTTATCGCTCAGCTGGATGCCATGAATGTTAGGTTTGCCAAATTGGAGTTGCAGAATGCGGAAAATCAACAGACGGATCACTTGTTGACTAGACAAAAAACCGTCTCATGTGAGACATGTGGTGGAGAAGATGGTCACACAGATGTTGACTGTCTAGCTGAGAAGGAGCAGGTTTATACCTTTCAACAATATAGGTATGGGGTTCCTATTACAACAATTAGAGTGGAGTCCATCCTAACTTTAGATGGACTAATCAGAATTTATTGAATCTTACCCCTCCACCGCAGCAACAACAACAAGTGTATGTTCCACCTCATAATGCTCAACAAGGCTTTCAAAAGCCTCCATCTTTTCCACCGCCTCAACAAGGAGCTTCCTCTAGTGGTATAAGTGACATGACTCAGTTGAAGTCAATGATACAAGCGTTGATTGTTCAATTTCAAAGGAGTGACCAACAAAAAGATGCATCAATCAAGTCAGTTGACTCACAAATAGCTCAACTTGCCACTAATCAAGCTTCAAGGCAGCCGGGTCATTTAGCGTCCAACCTGATAAGAAACATCATGAGACGGTGAATTTAATTAAGCTGAGAAGCGGTCTTTCCTATGAAGGACCAAAAATGTTGACTGATGATGAAAAAGCAGACCCGGAAATCAACGTTGCTGAGCGTGAACAGTCGTCATTGGTCGAAAATATGCTGAACCCGAGAAAAGAACTCGATCGACTCATTTCAAGTGGTATATCGAGAGGAATTGCTAAGGAAGATGCTCGATCGAATGGTTCTATTGTTTGATCGAGAACTATAGAAAAGAGAGATTTCGATCGAACGGGTAATAGTATTCGATCGAGTAAAAATGATGAAGAAACTACTCGATCGAATGACAAGCATTCTCGATCGAGTAAAATTATTGATGATCGTGTTTAAACTTTGGTAGAAAGAAATAAAGATTTGGAAATTCCCATCACGGTCCCTTTCCCGAGGCGATTGTAGAACAGACAGGCTCAACAAAAGTTCGGAAAATTTCTTGATATTTTAGAGAGCCTTCACGTTACGTTCCGTTCGCCGAATTGCTCACCCAGGTACCCTCTTACATGAAATTTATGAAAGAAATATTAAACGCGTAAGAGGCATATTAATGACCACTAGACGGTGGCTTTGACTGAAATAGGCTCTGCCACAATTCAGAATAAGACACCACCCAAACTGTCTGACCCGAGTAGCTTGATTGATAATGCGCTACGTGACTTAGGGCTAGCGTGAGTGTATTACCATTGTCTCTCGCTTAGAGACTGGGTTTGACCAAATTTCACTATACCAATATGACTGTGCAGATGGCCCACCGTACTTTATCACAGCCCCTAGGTGTCTTCGAGAGCATACCTGTAAAGATCGGGAAATTCTTTATTCCCGTTGATTTTTTGGTCATAGCCATCCCCGGCGATTCTTACACTCCTATCATATTAGGATGACCATATTTATTTACTGTTCGCGCAATGATAGATGTTACAGGGAAGACTCTTAGTTTTCAGGTAGGTGATGAGGAGTTTATTTTCTATTAGTCCAATGTTCGTAGGGCTCCTATGCAGGTTCAACCTCGCAATGCCCTACCCTCTATAGACTCGGACACAGATTCTCCTGTTGATAATATTGAGTCATGTGCTGCTATATTGACACCTCCGCCTCAGAGTGAGAGCAATATGGTGGACCATTCTATTATTTCTACTGTTGTAGGCATAAACATAGTGGATATTGGAGATTCTGTTGATAAAGGTGCTGATGAGAGTGTCGTTGGGGCTCTCAATCAAACACATTTATATTCTCAACAAACAACTAGTCAGTGGTTAAGTCTGTTGGGGCTGGTGTCCTTAAAAGTTAGTGCAAGGACTTATAAATCTCTAAAAGGATCAAAGGGCATACTTTTGGTATTATTATCAGTTGGTCCACGTTTATCAATAACGATTGGCTTGCTAGATAAGTTTGACGTTATTGTCATACAGATGGCGGTGATCAACTGGTCCCTAAAAGTCACACCTATAGGTTACGTTTGAGAGATGTGACGGTATGAAAATACAGTCATGTAGATGCCAAATTTGACTAACCAGTTAGTCTGAGTTATTTGACTAATAATTAGTCAAAAATGTGATGTTGAGATATTTTATTTAATACGGATTAAATAATAATGGCTAAGGCGAATTAAGCAGATTAATTAAAAAATTGAATATAAACGATTTATATTTGATTAACGTATATTGAATAAATTAATTATACAATATTGTCTTTGTCGGACATGTATTAATAATTCAACTAACTCGTATTATTAGTTGATGCTTTAATTACCGATAACCGATGACAATTTATAATTAGAAAACCCGTCGTATACGTTTTAGCATTAACGAACCGGACCATGAGCTAAAGCTAAAAGGAAGTGGAAGCCCACTTCCCAATGTGGCTCATGGTTGGCCGGCCAAGAGAGAACAAAAGAGAGGTTCTCCTCTCTTTTGTAACCTAATTCATTTGAGACAAAAATTTAGGTTTTTGAGAAAAGTGCCTCTCAAAAATTCGGATCTCTCATCCAACAAAACTCACAAAAACAATCCTCTCAATATTGCAAGGCAATTAGAGGATTCCTTCTAGCACAAGGGCATTTCTCGGACCATCTTGGGTGCATCATTTAGGAGGAGATCTACTTTGATCTCTCATTGCCAATTTGCACTAGGACCGAAGGTTATTGCTTAATCTTTATCGTTTCCTTGTTATTTTCGTTTTATGACTATAAATCGCGTATTGAATTTGCGTTATAATCCTATAAAGAAAGGGTTTTATACGGATATTACCCCACAAGTGGTATCAGAGCGAGGCCACGTAAATTTTTCTATGTGATTTTCATCAAACGAAATGGATCGATTAATTTTGTTGGAAAAATTCCACACGGCTGAAATTTTTTTTTCGGTTATTTTTTTTGCACGGCTGCTTGAATTCCGTGCCATGTTTTTGTTTTTGTTGTCGATTTGATCTTTGCATATTATTTTGTAATCAATGTTCATTGTAATGTGTTAAGATCTATCAATTGCTATTTCATTTCTATACGGATTAGGTGATATCGCAATTGGTTTTTATCAAATCGATAATTTTGTTTAAAAATTTTGATAGACCGTGTGGCTTTTGGTCTCGGCATATTTTTATGTGCCACGGCCTGTTTTGCTTTGGGAACCGTGTCTAGTTTACACGGTTGCTTTGTTCTTTTCTTTTGTTTTCGATTTGTTCTTCGCGAATTGTTGTTTTAAACGATAATTACAACAATATGTGAAGATCATGTCAATTGTAATTTTGTTTTAATCCGGATTAGATTAAATTGCAATTGGGTTTTTACAAATCGTTTTGTTGTTTGATCTTTTGTTGATCTCGAAATGATTGAGCCGTTTTTTTTTTCCTTCCTATTGTTGCTCACGGTTTTAGCAACAATTTTAAAAAAAATAAAATAAAATAAAAAATAAAAATAAAAATTCGGGTACTGTTCACGCCCAACAGTAGAAAAAAAAAAATTTGTTTTGTTTTTTTTTTTTCGGCCTTTGTTGCATAAAACGGATTTATGCTCTCGCTTGATAGTGAAACGGTTCACCCACGTAATATTAAGTTACTTTAAAACGATTTATAGTAACGGTTTATATCGGATTAAAATTAACTTGACTAAAGCGGTTTTGTCATGTAATTTTAATTATCTTTGGTGGTTTGGATAATTTAACATAATTACGGAATTATGTCACGAATAAATTTAATTTAGTTGATGCATTTTATTTATCGTTTTTTGATTATTTTGAATGCTTTTAATTACGTATTTACTTATTTTTACAAACGGTTGTAACTTAGTGTGGCCTTAGTAGAACGTGTTACCGTAATGATGGAACACGGTCTTGGTTGTATTTTGAGATCTCGTATCTCCATTTTTATTTCTTTTAATTACAGTTTTTATTTAGAATGTAAATAGGTTTATATTTGTAAATTTTAAATTGTAATTTTTGAGAAGACCAAAGATGGAGACCGGATGTTCACTCCCGCTACATGGATCAAGATGGAACATCAAGACAAGCTTCTCGGGTCCAACGGTGGATTCCAAAGTTGTTTTATGTTCTTTTTATTAGGATAGGCCACACTAGGAAATTTTTATTTACGTATTGCATTCTTTTTATTTATTTTCGTAACGATAATATGCATCATATTCCGCCTAAAAACCAAACCACCTAATTATTGCATGAAAACTGACACATATAGAGGTCACGAGTTAGTTTTCTTTGACATTCTTATGTCACATGATTATAAGCCATCACCCAAATTAATTCATTCACGCAGACGCTAGTTATTCGTTCACTTAATATGAATTATAATTTAGTTGATGGGATCTTCCTCGTATAAACAAAAATTGAGAATAGTCTTTATAGGTCAAACTCCAATGAGTCCCTTCTTCGTCGGTAGGCATAATATGACCCCTTCTACGTCGGGTAAGTTGGAGCCGATTGACCTATTTTATCTCAACACTATGGTCACTCGTGCGATCCTGTGATTATGGTGGACTATAGATAGGATTTACGGAAATCTATCGACCAAGAGTTCTTACGGAAGAATTAGCTAAACAGTTGGCTTATCAATTTACAGAAATTGAGTCTTGGGATCACTTGTATCATTCTTGAGGGAGATCAATTATGCAAGTGCGAGAGTCTACACGTTAAAATGAATTTTAAAATAGACTTAAATCACCTCGATGAGTTGCTTATTTCGTTCTTGTTTTTCTTTCTTTTTCGAGTGTAGATCACGAACTTTTAAACCGCTAATAACAAATGGCTTCTTCTACCGACAACCCAATGCCAAGTGCCACATTGGACCGTGAGTCCTGGCTTCGGATCTTCATGAATCGGATGAATCAGTCTACTCGATCGAAGAATGATGGATCAAACTTCCCGGACCGGGAGGCAAGATTACGGAATCTGCCGCTGCCGACGGAAGCTCAAATATCTATTAGAGCCCCTCCCGTGAACCCAGGTCCCACGGCTAGAGCTAATGAAATCGCCAAGTTTAACGATTTCTGTATGGAAGCGGGTGCGATTAAAAACGTACTCATTTTTGCAATGGAATCCTATTTGCAGAAACGCTTCATAGCCCATGGTGTAAACAAGATTTTCACCACGCTCACTAAGGAATTCTCGAAAGCACCGAGAATCGTGACCTATGAGCATACCACTCGCTTCTTTGATGCGAGACTCCAGAAGGGCCAACCAGTTAGCCCACACATTCTCAGCATGATTGAGAATGTCGAGAAGCTGGAGACGTTTGATTGTAAAATCAGCGAGAACATTGTGATTGACCGCATGCTTCATTCACTCCACGATGGTTTTGCGCTCTTTAGAGCGAATTACTATATGAATGATTTGAAGAAAACTCCCCATGAACTGCACTCCCTTCTCGTACAGACCGAGAAGGACATGAAGTTCAGTGGGAGCATGAAACAGGATGTTCTCGTTGTGTCAAACAAAGGCAAGGGTAAGGGCAAAGCTAAAGCAGACCTAGCAGTAGGTATGGTGAAGTTCAAGAAGTCGGGATCAGGTAAGAGTGGGCCTGGTGAGTCGAGCAACTCATCAGGCGCGACAAAGAGCAAGAATGAAAACATGGAATGCCATCATTGCCACAAGACTGGGCATTGGAGGCGTACATGTCCTTTTTATCATGAGGACTTAAAGGCAGGTCGTGTTAAACCTGTTGGTATGGCTTCATCTTCTTCTACTTTTATTCATATGATTGAGATTAACCACGCAAGTTACGGAACTTGGGTACTTGATACTGGTTGTGGTTCTCATCTGTGTAATCATGTGCAGGGGCTCCGAAACATCGAACCCCTCGTAAAGGGTGAGGTGGACCTGCGTGTTGGGAATGGAGCACGAGTGGCTGCCGTCTCAAGAGGAACATACGTGATCCAGTTCCCTAGCGGATTTGAGTTATTTTTATATAACTCGCTATTATGTACCCATCTTTGAAAAACATTATTTCAGTTTCTGCACTTGACAAACTTGGATTTTCATTTGTAATAGAGAATAATACTTGCATTTTCTCATTACACGATATGATTTATGGCAAGGCAGTCTCCATGAACGGAATTTATGTTTTAGATCAGACCACCGAAATATTACACGTAATGAATAAAAGGTTAAAGGTTGGTGACAAAGATCAAACATATCTATGGCAATGCCGTATGGGACACATTAATGAGAAACGCGTTAAACAGCTCATCAAAAATGGAGCTATCTCGGCCTTTGATTTTCAATCATTTGGCACGTGTGAATCATGTCTCATCGGTAAGATGACTCGGATTTCCTTCAAAGGTGTTGGAATGCGCGCTGCTGACCTATTAGGCCTCATACACACGGATGTATGTGGACCTATGTCAATCACCGCACGAGAAGGCTATAGGTATTTCATCACTTTCACGGACGATTTGAGTAGATATGGCTATGTCTACTTAATGAAGCACAAAAGTGAATCCTTTGAGAAATTCAAAGAATACCGAATAGGGTGAGAACCTATTGGGTAGAAAGATTAAAACACTATGTTCAGATCGTGGTGGCGAGTATCTTTCTCACGAGTTTGATCAACACCTTAAAGACTGTGGGATTGCCTTACAGTTAACTCCACCTGGAACACCTCAATTGAATGGTGTGTCCGAACGGAGAAATCGAACACTACTTGATATGGTTCGATCCATGATGAGTCATACTTGTGTTGCCGACTCATTGTGGGGTTATGCTCTTCTCATCACCTTTGCTCTAATACTTAACCGAAGTCCGTCTAAAGCTGTTGACAAGACTCCATATGAACTATGGAAGGGAACGGTCCCTAACTTGTCCTTTATACGGGTTTGGGGCTGCGAGGCTTATGTCAAGTGGAGACACGAGGATAAGCTCGGCCCGCGATCGGTCAAGACATACTTTATAGGTTATCCTAAAGGAACACTTGGTCATTACTTCTATTCGCCAACCGAACAACGTGTTTTTGTTGCGGCTAGTGCGACATTCTTAGAGAAGGAATTTCTCGAGAATGCAAAGAGTGATAGAACCTTCGAACTGTCGGAGATTCCAGAACCAAGTACCGAGCAACTATTGGAGGAACCTATTCCTTCAATCCCGGCTGCGGTTAACATTCCTGAGGAACCTAGGAGGTCGGGTAGAGTCTCTATTCCTCCCACGAGATACATTGGTATGGTCGAGGAACATGACATAGATGACATTCTACTCTTAACGAGTAGTGAACCCGCAACCTATAAAGGTGCCATGACTAGTTCTGACTCAAAGCTATGGCTTGAGGCCATGCAATCCGAGATGGACTCCATGTATGAGAACAACGTGTGGGATCTTGTTGACTTACCTGCTAAGGTTCGTCCCCTTCAATGCAAATGGCTTTACAAGATAAAGCATTCTGTGGAAGGTCAACAAGATATCTACAAAGCACGACTAGTTGCTAAAGGTTTCACCCAAGTGCCAGGCTTGCACTACGATGAGATTTTTGCACCCGTAGTCATGCTGCGATCCATTCGGATTATCTTAGCGATTGCCGCTTTTCATGACTATGAAATTTGGCAAATGGACGTGAAAACCGCCTTCTTAAACGGCTTTTTGGAGGAAGAGTTTTACATGGTACAACCCGAAGGTTTCATCGATCCAGAACATCCTAAGAAAGTGTACAAGCTTAAGCGTTCCATTTATGGACTTAAGCAAGCATCAAGGAGTTGGAATCATCGCTTCGACCAAGTGATAAAAGAAAATGGATTTACTCGATCGGTCGAGGAACCATGTTTATATATCAAGTCGAGTGGGAGCAAGATTGTCTTCCTAATATTGTATGTCGATGACATACTCCTGATTGGAAATGACATACCTCTCTTAACTTCGGTGAAAGTATGGTTGAAAAACCATTTCCAGATGAAAGATCTGGGTGAATCACAAAGAATTCTGGGCATCCGTATCTATCGAGATAGATCACGACGGATGTTATCTCTCAGTCAGGAGTCTTACATAGACAAAGTCCTAGAGAGATTTAGCATGACTAACTCCAAGAAGGGGTTTCTTCCTATGGCTCCGGGGTGCATTTGAGCAAGTCTCGTGGCACCGAGACACCGGAAGAGAAAGAGCGCATGACACGGATTCCATATGCTTCGGCTATAGGATCAATCATGTATGCCATGATATGCACACGTCCCGACGTGGCATATGCATTGAGTATGACAAGTCGATTCCAACAAAGATCCGGGTGAATCACATTGGCTGGCTGTCAAGAACATTCTTAAGTACCTACGGAGGACTAAAGATTGGGCATTGACTTATGGAGGCCCTCAAAAGCTATGCGCAACCGGTTCTTCAGATGCTAGCTTCCAAACGGATCGAGATGACTCAAATCTCGATCTGATTCATTTTTACTCTTAATGGCGCTGCATCACCGGAAGAGTTCCAAGCAAACGATTCTGACAGATTCTACGACCGAGTCCGAGTACTATCTTTGCGTCGAAGCTACAAAGGAAGCGATATGGATGCGTCAATTCTTACATGGACTATCCGTAGTGCCTAGTTCGAATGACCCGATAACCATCTATTGCGACAATAGTGGTGCCATGTTCCAAGCTAAGGAGCCTAAGTCTAGCAACAAATCTAGACATGTACAACGGAAAGCTCATCTAATCCGAGATTACGTGGAGCAAAAGGAAGTAGTGATAGAAAAGATTGCTACAGATGATAACATAGCAGATCCTCTCACTAAACCATTACGACAAGATAAGCATGAAGGGCACGTTAATTCCATGGGAATTAAACGTGTTCCTAAGTTGTAGTACTCTTTTATGGATTAGATTCATTTCCCCTTGTACTCTATACGACATCATCGTTTTGATATTTATATATTTTGTTTTTCATGTGGAATTGTACGACAATTTTTGAACACCACAAAGTGAACTGAACGAACATTATATTTTTCAGTCCTTAATTGCCCTCATGAGCTGATAACTCTGGCAATTATTTTGTGACGTTGGTTGATGGTGGGTTCAACGAGCCATAAGTCAACCGGTTGACTGACCAATCAGATAGGCGATTTATACGGATATTTCGTAGGACACAATTGTGACATCGACGTGGAGTCCTAAATGTTTTATAACATTCGTTGCCCGGTCGTGGATAGGACTTCCATGGTGATCCTAAGAGTCGATTCTTTTGACTATCGACTGTCTCTTGAGACTAAGGCAGATTTTGGGTGACTTTGGTTTATTTCTCACGGTCATCCGTAACAGGGGGCCAAGTAGATTTTTTTCTGGGTCATTTCATGCTGTGCTTAGATCGGAAGGAGTTCGAGTTGAAGGAAATATTCAGCCTTTATCAGGTACTTGATATTTCTCGGGGCCACTCGAGGAGTCAGAATCGAAATGCATGGCCATGCTCGGATACGGATTCGTTTTAATCAGTTAAGTTACTCTCTAGTCGGGGAAACCACTCTTGATCCAGATCGATTGTAAAATACGACCTTTGCGGATCCAGATCTGCAAATTGTTTTACATTGAGTGGGATAAATTTTAAATGAATATGAGAATCGGTTATCGCACATACACTTGTACGGACAAGTGGGAGTTTGTTGGAGCTTGTGTCCTCCAGTTAGTGCGGATAACGTCATTGCACATACACTTGTACGGACAAGTGGGAGCTTGTTGGGGCTGGTGTCCTTAACAGTTAGTGCAAGGACTTATAAATCTCTAAAAGGATCAAAGGGCATACTTTTGGTATTATTATCAGTTGGTCCACGTTTATCAATAACGATTGGCTTGCTAGATAAGTTTGACGTTATTGTCATACAGATGGCGGTGATCAACTGGTCCCTAAAAGTCACACCTATAGGATACGTTTGAGAGATGTGACGGTATGAAAATACAGTCATGTAGATGCCAAATTTGACTAACCAGTTAGTCTGAGTTATTTGACTAATAATTAGTCAAAAATGTGATGTTGAGATATTTTATTTAATACGGATTAAATAATAATGGCTAAGGCGAATTAAGCAGTTAATTCGTAAAATTGAATATAAACGATTTATATTTGATTAACGTATATTGAATAAATTAATTATACAATATTGTCTTTGTCGGACATGTATTAATAATTCAACTAACTCGTATTATTAGTTGATGCTTTAATTACCGATAACCGATGACAATTTATAATTAGAAAACCCGTCGTATACGTTTTAGCATTAACGAACCGGACCATGAGCTAAAGCTAAAA
Source organism: Silene latifolia (assembly GCF_048544455.1). Classification (NCBI taxonomy): domain Eukaryota; kingdom Viridiplantae; phylum Streptophyta; class Magnoliopsida; order Caryophyllales; family Caryophyllaceae; genus Silene; species Silene latifolia. The sequence continues at coordinate 94,563,639 of NC_133533.1, forward strand.
GGAAGTGGAAGCCCACTTCCCAATGTGGCTCATGGTTGGCCGGCCAAGAGAGAACAAAAGAGAGGTTCTCCTCTCTTTTGTAACCTAATTCATTTGAGACAAAAATTTAGGGTTTTTGAGAAAAGTGCCTCTCAAAAATTCGGATCTCTCATCCAACAAAACTCACAAAAACAATCCTCTCAATATTGCAAGGCAATTAGAGGATTCCTTCTAGCACAAGGGCATTTCTCGGACCATCTTGGGTGCATCATTTAGGAGGAGATCTACTTTGATCTCTCATTGCCAATTTGCACTAGGACCGAAGGTTATTGCTTAATCTTTATCGTTTCCTTGTTATTTTCGTTTTATGACTATAAATCGCGTATTGAATTTGCGTTATAATCCTATAAAGAAAGGGTTTTATACGGATATTACCCCCACAAAGTCGAGGTCGATCCATGGGACAGTGTGTTTTGGGTTCCAAGTCTATCTATCTTAATTTATGCTAGTGTCACAATTGATTTGGGTTGGAGTTCGTGTTCTTAAACTAATGGAAGCAATAAAGTAAAACAAGCAATAAAAGGAAGGATGTAAACAAATGACTAAAAGAAATGCTAGGATATCATGGGTTCATAAGGGATTCGTGGGAGTAAATCATACAAACATAATCTCAATTAGACGCAAGCACTTTTGTTGAGATGGGATCGAGTTGGTGTATAAGCTTACAATCCCTAAGAAGGTTTGGGTCTCGGAGCCGAATCGATTAAATTGTACAATACCTACAAGTGACTTAATGCTTCCTATTCAACATTATGCATGGTATAATGAGGCTCGAGTTGGTTTATATGCTTCCAAGCCTCATTGAAAAGATAGGTGATGGTTAAAAAATGCAAGGATTCTTAGGCTCACATTTCATCAAACATAACATGTGCATAAGTTAAGATCACAATAGGTAAGCAAATTAATCATGAGGACATATTAGATTAATTAAGCATAGATTAATCCCCATGTTTGTTTTCCCTAATTCCCCACTAATCCTAGCTACAAGACTACTCACTCATTATCATGGGAAACGTGTCATTAATTGTGTGAATCATCACAACAAGTATAAACATGATAAGAGATTGAGGAAATAAACAATAAAGAGTAAAGAGAAAGGAATTGTACCTACTTTGGAATGATCCAAATATAAAGCAAAGAATAATAGAATAAAACTTGATTGATTGCTGAAGAGTTGTCAATTCTCCAATAATAACCCAATAATCTTCAATTACTCAATAATAATAAACTTGAACAATGATTAAGGAAAGATTAATGTGTAACTTTGTGGAATGGTTGGGATTAATCTATTTTAATCTACTCATAATCTAATCTAAGAGAGGTTTTTTAAGCTTAGGGTATTTTCTACTATGGGAACTTGGTTTCATGATTATTGAAAATGAAGTATATATAGTAGTAATACATTAGGTTACGCAAGAGTAGATTAGTAAATAGCATTGCCAAGTGTTGAGTAGGGAAATGGAAGTCTCAAAGGGAAATGCGCATATCATGTTGCTAGTCCTACCACGATCCGCTCGGATCATCTTGAAGCACGGTTGGTTCTGCCAAGGAATCCGCCCATCTTTTGGAGAAGACGGTCGAATCTTAGGTCTTGGATCCGCTAGGATCGAGCGCGAGCCGCTCAGATCATGGAGTTCTGAGACGCCCGTCTTGGGAGCAAGACGCTCGGATCACTGGGCAAAGTGCTTCTCTTTTTTTACTGTCTAACAATCCGCTCGCCTTTTGGGCAAGAAGCTCGTCTTGATTTTGGCACGCTCGTCTTGGGTCTCGGGACGCGCGGATTGGTGGACAGCTTGTCTATTTGAGCTCGGATTGTAAAACGGACGTCACTTCCTCATACGGACTCCTATTGGCGTAATTCAAAAGCCTAGACCACTTGATTTTTCGATGCTGTTTCATCTAGCATACTTTCAAATCCATCAAAGGAACCCTTGGTTTGGGTTCCGAGCAATTTCTTCATGTAATGGCTTCCTTCTCGTCATCCTGCTTTTAAGCCTATGATCCTTCTATATACTCTTTGTTCCTACATCCTTGGTCATCATTCTTGCTTCCCCTTCATACTAGTCCATCAAATATCGTCGACAAGCTTCTAAATATGTACGGGAGATGGGAATTCAGCCTCATTATCTCCTTTCATATAAGACATATAAAATGTACTAGGAAAGCAAAATAGGAAGGAATTGACGGATAAAATAGCCATGAAATGCTATATTAGTATGCAAAATAGGTTCAATTAGGGGACAAAATGTGCACAATTAAGAATAACATCAAACATCCCAAACCGAACCTTTACTCGTCCCGAGTAAAGAGGTGACTAGAACTAGACCTCTATTTAAACTATCCGAATAATATAACCGATGTGAGACAATTAGTGGGTCTCACTCCGCGCCTTCAACTCACAACAAAACATCCATGAGGTGGGGTGCCTTCTTGCAAGGCAAGGTGGAACTTGCCAAAATGGCGATACATCCAAGCATTAAGCAAACAAAACAAGTAATGGATGCATCTACAAAAGAATAGCCACTTTGCTCATCTAAGTGCGGATATCGCCTAAGGGGAAAGCAATTCAAGGGTACACACTCCATTATAGATATCATTTTGTCTAAGCTACTAAGTCTAAGAGGATACCAACAAATCACCTCCAAGTTGTGTTAAACTAGGTTACTTTTATCCACAATCGCTAAATGCTTTTGTCAAGAGTAGGCTCCTTATGGTGTTAGAAACACTGTAGGATCGCGGAATTCCACTTCTTGCCTAGACAAGAAGAAGGGTCATTCCCTCTCCACCATGCAACAAATAATATCAGTAGAAAAAAGGGATCAAGAGTGTATGAGTTTCACATTTGTAGTTTGCTTTTTCATTTGTTTTTCCCCCCAATTTCTTGTGGTATTTGACATTTGAGAACATTTCTTTTGCCAGTTTTGATGTTTGGCATTTTGATACTTGGCAAATTTTTCAATCTTTGTATTTTTGAGCATTTGTCAAAGTCACCCCAATTTGTAACGAGGGTGCTTTTATTTAAGCATAGGAGTCTATTTTTGCTCCTCTTTTCATTTGATGCATTTTGCAAACTTTTTGATCTTTCATTCTGGTTCTTGAACTCAAATTGGAGATTATTGTGCCCATTCCCTTTTTGTTGACAAAATATGATGATGGAAGTGTCAGAACGATTGCATGGTTTAAATAGTGACCTTGTAATAAACGGTAGCCAATGAGTTATTGACTAGGCCTTAGTCCATGGGTCAAAAGATACTAGTATGACACATCCTAGGGTGTCTTGAGGGTATTCTAGCAAACAAAGTCTCAAGGAGAAAAATTATTTACAAAGGCCTTATATACACTTGTCAAGCTTCCTAAATAGGCATTTTCACAAAATTTCTAACTATGCAAACTACCATGCCATGATGCATCTAACATATATACAACTCTAATGCATATGCTTCTATCAACTATTATGCCATATAAACTAAATGCAAACTCTTAGTAACATTTAGATACACAAACCGCAACAACAAAATACACCACATCCTCCTTGACATGTAAGCCCATCCTCCTTATAAATAATGAAAAGAAATGGAAGGGAAATAGGGTGATGTGACCATAATTAGTGCACATTTAGTCCCCGAATTAGCCTCGTTTCCATGCTTTTTAGTGCATATTTGGGTCATTTACTATCTTTAGTTCTTTGTTTTGCATATTCTTTGAGATTTTGATCCCTTGGTAGGAAAGGAGTAAGAATCTTGCATTTTCGAGGCAAAACAAGGCTAAATTGATCGAATCCAATGACCAAGCATCAAGGAGAGACAAGATTAGAAGGCATTTGTACATATGATAGTAGAAGAGCAATGTTGAGAAAAGATCCTTGGGTCTCCAAGGAAATCCCCAAGGAATTTATGAAGAAAAGGGAAGAAAAGAAGAAGAGGAGTTGCTGAGTGACAATCCGAGCGGATTGTCACCAATCCGTCCGTCCCGCAGCAGCACAATCCGAGCGGCTTTGCCCTATTCCGCTCGGATTCCACCTCCACAATCCGCTCGGATTCAAACGCCAGAATCCGCCCGTTCCGACCCCATTCCGCTCGGATTCTAGCACAGCACGGATTGTCTTCTTCAAGCCTCAAAGAGAGACGCCCTTCTCTCAGAAAATACCGGAGTCTCCTTGCTCAACTTAAAAAGTGTAATTACTAGTTTAGCCCTTAGTTAACCCTAATGCATCCTCCCTAATTTTCACTATAAATACCCCATTAGTCTAAATTAGAGGAGCATGTTCTTCTTATCAACAATTAGTATAGTTAATATCAATCAAATCTCTCTTTAATATTGTAATCAAGTATTAATCAAGTTTTAATCCAAGTTTTAGTTCTTTAATCTCTCTTTTGTTCATCCTTTATTTTGGGTAATTGAAGATTATTTGGGTTATTATTGGGGGATTGACAACCTCTCAATCATTCATCAAGTACTTCTATTATCTTTGCTTTATTATTGGAATCATTAGTAGGTATAATCTCTTAATTACTTTTTAATTATTATTAATTACTTCCATTTATTCATCATAATTCACTTTGTGGTATGATTGACAACCTTGCTAGCATGATCAACATGATAATGAGTGAGTAGTCTCTTAGCTAGGGTTAAATGGGTGATTAGGGGAAACCAACATGGGGAATGATTCATGCTTAAATTAATATGCTTTCATGGTTTATTTGCTTGCTTGTTTTGATCTCAACTCATGCACATGTTATGTTTGATGAAATGCTAAGCCTATGAATCCTTGCATTTACTATCATCACCTATCTTTTCAATGAGACTTGTAAGACATAACCCAACTCGAGTCTCATTAGACCATGCATGTTGTTGAGTAGGAAAGATTAAGTCGACTTGTAGGTGTTGTACAATCTAATCGATTCAGCTCCGGGACCCAAACTTTCCTAGGATTGTAAGATATAATCCAACTCAATCCATCACAACAATAATTGCTTGCTTATAATTTGAGAACATGTTTGTATGATCATATCCCATGATTCCCCTATGATCCCATGACACCCTAGTGCTTTTAATCAATTGTTTACACCCCTTTATTTCATCTTGCTTGTTTATTTTTATTGCTACTTTAGTTTAGTGACCTTCTACATCAACCCAAACTGTGACACCCCTTAAACACCACTAGTTGCAATAGAAATCTCATTTCAACTCCCGTCCCTTGGGATCCGACCTTTACTTGCCTCTTTACTAATTGTAGAGATTGTTTGTGAAGTTATAAATTGTGTTTTCATTCGACCGTGACCAACGACCACATCTTTAATTGTGAACACGAACGGACTCCGATAAAAAATGGCGCCGTTGCCGGGGACGGTGTTTGTTTGATTTAGATTTCTTTTTATTGTTATTAGTTGTGTCTTTCTTCGCCTTGGGGAAGTAAAACTCCTCAAGGTTTGTTCTAATTGTTTTCGAGTTGTTTGATATTTTGCATGTCTAGAAGGTCACAAGGTGATTTGCTACCTTTTGACCGTGAAATCGAAAGAACCTTGACGAACAATAGGAGACTTGTTAGGAGGAATTTGAGAGGTGTTGTTCAACCCACTAGTGAGTTTGTCAATCCTTTCGCAATAGAAGTTGATGAGAACCCATTACACAATACCCCACAAAATCCACCAACAATGCCTAAATTCTCGTCACACTCCGTACCCACCGAGGAGAACCTACCCAACGGTACTCCTACACCACAACATCTTACCGGAAATTTTATTGCCAAATCCGCCTTTATCCAATTAGTTGAAAGAAGCCAATTTGGGGGGATGCCTAGTGAAGACCCTCACTCTCATATGGAGGCTTTTTGCGACTATTGTGATGCGATCTCACAAACCGGTGTAACTCAAGACCAAATTAGATGGGTCTTATTTCCATTTTCTCTAATTGGCACCGCCAAACAATGGTTGAAGGGCCTTGATAAGGCTACTCTCAGAATAGACTCTTGGAAGAAGTTGGCTCTAGCTTTCTACAAAAAATTCTACCCACCGGAAAAGACTAACATGCTAAGAGCTCAAATTACGGGTTTTAAGCAAAGGGATGAAGAACCTTTGTATGAAGCTTGGGAGCGTTTCAAAGGGATTTGTCGCTCATGTCCTCATCATGGACTTAGAGAATGGTTCTTGGTTCAACCGTTTTGGAACGGTCTTTATGAAGACTCAAGAAATATCCTTAATATGGGATCTAATGGGATGTTCACCGAGGTTGACAACAACCAAACTTGGAGCAAAATTGAAGAAATGGCAATCCACAATTCGCAATATAGTAGACCTCGCAAGGCTACTAGAGGAGGAAAGCACGAAGTGGACGCCGTTACTCAATTAGATGCCCAACTAAGCTCCCATATCGATACTATCAACTTGATGTTCGAAAAAGCAATGGCTAGACTCGAAGAAGTCTCAAAATCACCAAAGCATCATGTCAATGCCATGACGGCATCTTCATCAATCCCAAGTGGGATATGTGAGAATTGTGGAACTTTGGGTCATGACCCAAGTGAGTGTAGAGGAACAACCGAACAAGTTAATGCTTTCCAAGCATATAAAAGTGGTACCCCTTATTCAAATTTTTACAATGAGAATACCAAGTTCCATCCAAATCTCTCATACAAAAGCCAAAATGTCCAAAATCCTCAAACAACATACACTCCACCACCCATGAGAAATCAAAACCAAAGACCCTTTTACAACCAAAACCAAAGTTATCAAAATCAAAATCCATACAATCAACAACATGACCAAGGTTTGGATGTTCAAAAAGCGGTCCTCCAAATGCAAAAGAATCAACAAGAGTTTTTCACTCAAATGCAAAAAGATATTCAAGCAAAGGAAATCACCATCAACAACATTCTAGCTCACTCCAAGATGTTGGAAACCCAATTGACTCAACTAGCATCTTCAAGCTCACAAAGACAAAAGGGGCAATTACCACCTCAAAGTAATCCCCCTAGACATGAAACGGTTAGTGCTATCCACTTGAGGAGTGGCACAAGGTATGAAGCACCAAGGAAGCAAGTTGAGGATGAAGTTGTGGAAGCTAGTGAAAAAGAAGAAGTTGTGCAAAACTCCAAGGTTGGAGAACAATCGAAAGAAGAAGTTTCAAAGGAAAATGAAGACAAGGTCAAGGAGAAGGAGCCCATTGTGATTAGACTTCCTTTTCCAAGTCGTCAAGCCAAGCCCAAATTTGATGATCAACTTGGAAAGTTTATGGAAATTGTGAAGAACTTGGAAGTCTCGATTCCTTTCACGGAATTAATCAATCACGTGCCGGCCTATGCGAAATACATGAAAGACATCCTCACAAAGAAGAAGTCAATCCGGAAACTTGAGACCATTGCCTTCACTAAGGTGAGTAGTGCAATACTTCAAGGGAGTTCACCTCCAAAACTAAAGGATCCGGGAAGCTTCTCAATACCGTGTACCATTGGCGACACAACGATCAACAAAGCCTTATGTGATCTAGGGGCTAGTGTAAGTGTTATGTCGTACCCGGTGAGTAAAAGGTTGGGGATGGGAGAGCTTAAATGCACCAACATCACACTCCAAATGGCCGATAGATCGACGAAGACACCACTAGGGATATGGGAAGATGTCCCCGTGCGAATTGGGAAGTTTTTCATCCCGGTGGACTTTGTCATTTTTGATATGGAGGAAGATTCCAACATTCCAATCATTCTAGGAAGACCTTTCCTACACACCGCGGGTGCGGTGATTGATGTGAAACATGGTGAGCTCACTCTAGAAGTGGGAGATGAAAGCATAACTTTTAATCTTGACAAGACCATGAGAGCTCCCCATTTGCATGAGCCATGTTTTATGGTTGATCATTATAGCCGAAAGGATGAAAGGAAGAAATCGGAACTCCAATGGAAAAAGAAAATTGAAGATGCTCCATTCAAAGAGCAAGTGAATTGTGACAAGGAGATCTTGCAAAGCTCACCAAAATCAATCAAGGAAGAAGAAGATGGCCTCATTGGCCAAGAGAAGAAATTGGGGGAGTTGTCTTCATCTAAGCAAGAGATTTTCAATGATCAACTCAATGAAGTTTGTGGTCTTTGGGACGACGAGTTTGAAGGGATTTTTAATCCCTACATTGGACATGCCATAGATCACGATCAACAACAAGGGCCAAGGTCTATTGAGGACCTCTACCATGATAATGAACAAGCTTTTGATTACTTCTTCAAGGTGTTGAGCAACATCAACAACACCTTGGACATGCCCCCTTGACATCTCATCAAGAATGAGAGTTTGGTGGAGTCCTCCCTAAACCACCACTTGTAAATATTTCTAACTCCCTAACTCGCATTTCAATTCTTGTATTGCATTTTTGTCATCTTTGGATTTACTTTATTTACTTTGATCAAGATAATTGTCATGTTTGAGAGAAGTGAGGGAGGGATTAACAATTTCAATTGATGTGTAGTGCTTTTAGATTAGTATGGGGATGACAATTGCCTAGGCTACCCATGCCTTAGTAGTGCCCCCACAATGAAGAACACAAGAGTTGAAGAAAGAATAGAAGAATGGTTTTGGAAATGCAGCGTGCACGGATGGAACTGAATCCGTGTACACAGGGGAAGAATCCGAGCGGATTCCAGAAAATCCGCCCGTCTGAGAGAATCCGAGCGGATTGCAGAAAAGACGCCCGTCTTGAACTGAGCTGAATTCTGAAAAAATCCTGACTGTGACTGAATCCGGGCGTCCTGTGAAGAATCCGCCCGTCATAAAGAATCCGTCTGTCTTGTACCAGAGACGTCCGTCTTTGCTGCTGAAGAAAACAAGAAAAAATTTCTGGACTGAAATCCGTCCGTCTTTGAGCAAATCCGCTCGTCCCGTGTTCAGCAAATCCGAGCGGATTGTCACAAATCCGCCCGTCTTTAGGCGAGTTTTGCAAAATCTAGAAAGAGCAGAATCCGCACGGATTGGGCAGAATCCGCACGGATTGCCCCTGCAGATTTGAAAATTTCGAACTCTTTAAAACCCCTCCCACCATCCTTCCTTCATTCATTCATTCATAAACACTACCCACAACATCAAAACCCTCATTCTCTCCATCACAAAAACAAAAACCCTCAACAACATTCAATCAAATCAAATCAAATCATCATCCCAACAACAAATTAATCACTCCTCCTTAATCAAAAATCAAGTTCAAGCAATGGCAAGGACAAAGGGACCAACAAAGGCAACAACGGCTAAGGCACTCTCACAAAGGCAAAAGGCTCTTCAAACAAAGAAAGCTTTGGCAATGGTGGTAGCAACACCAAACTTGGAAGTGCAACAACAACAACAACCTTCTATAGGAGCAACAACATCCTCTACTCCGGAAATCGATCAACTTTTGCATTATCCGGAGGTAACTTTTATTTCCGATACCCATAGAAATACCTTTGTCAAGTTTGCTATGAAGTCAATACAATCCACCAAATTCATATGTGAAGATACCTTGGAAAAATTGGGTGTCTTAGAGCAATCTAGAGCATTTTTCAATGCCATGGGGTTGAAGAAATTGTTTAAAGCAAAGGAATTGACATACCCCTCCCTTACCTTGGAATTTTTAAGTTCTTTGAAAGTCACCAAAGTTGAGAATAGGGAGAATATCGAGTTTCGTCTAGCTAATGTTAGTAGACGCATTACCTTTAGGGAATTGGGTGAAATTTTGGGTCTAAGCGATGAACCGAGTTATTTCAAGAGTTATGGAAAGTATGACCCCGCACCTCTTTGGGAGGCAATCTCCGGGAAGAAATTTGAGGATTTTCATGCGTGTCGTGCTCTTTTGGTCCATCATCCGGGCATAAGAGTATGGCACAAGGTCGTGGGTAACACCATAATTGCTAGGAAAGATACCAACCATTTCACAAGACTTTATTTTATTCTCCTTGAATCGGCTTTGAATATCGGAAGAGTTCACACCAAGCCTTACAATTCTTTGAGGCTCTTGGTAGATAGATGGCTCAATGTTGATAGTGGGAAGAAGGGCACGACCGTTATTGACAATGGCGGCCTAGTCACACTACTAGCTAAGCACTTTGATCCTAACTTCAATAAGGATAACAAGTACAAAGCAAAGGAGGGTGGCCATCTTATTGATATGCCTATTATGATTAACAAGTTCAAGTGGGTTACCCATAACCCCCTTGACACTAAGTACAGATGGCTAACTAGTGAAGCTAGATCGTTCACCTTGCCTTCAAAGATTTGTCGTCTAAGCGTCCACCAGACCAATTATCTACTTCCCCTTTCCGAAGAAGCCGAGTATATCATTCAACAACAAAAGGGCGATCTTGAAATGCCCTCCTCTTCCATTGTCATACCACCTTACCCCTTTGAGTATGAAGAGTTCAAGCCGGAAGGAATTGAATTTGGAAAAGACTATGTGACTCTTCTCATGCAAGCAATGCACAAGCAAGCCTATGAAGATCGGAAAAACGCCTACTTGGCTCAATATCCACCCCTCCTACATCTAGCTAGGCAAGGACTCCTTGATCCATCTTGTCCTTTGCCTAGTTGGGCGGATAGAGAAGCCTTATTTCCGGGTGCATCTAGGGTCGTTTTGGGTGACAATGAGGTTGTTGGAAATGATGAAGAAGTTGATGATAATATTGAGGAAGAAGCAAGAGAAGAAGAAAAGGATGGTGAAGATGATGATGAGGAAGATGAGGAAGAAAGTGAAGAAGCAAATGACAAGGGAAGTGGTGATGATGATAGCATGATGGAAGATTAGCAACCCTTGGAGACTCCTACCCTCTCATGGTTTGTCTATATCTCTCTTTATTTTAATTATAATCTTGATCATTGTTGGAGTAGTCCTAGCCCCATTAGAGGACTCACACCTCGGTACCATTGAGGTGTTCTCATTCTATTGTTCCCATTTTCAAAATCAAAAATGACAAATTAGTTTCATGCATAGCATAGTGTGTGCATGAACTACACCCATCCTTTGACATTAACAATAGTGTCTTACTCGGTTTGGGGAAGTTAATGCATACACAACGGGAGGTAATCCAAATTATCCTCTCCGTCATAACAAAAACCATGCATCATGTAGTGTAGCTTAGAATAGATTGCATTTAGTGTAGAAATCATGCATCATCTTTGCATAATTTCCATCACTTTGGCCATTGAGGACAATGCCCATATTAGTGTGGGGATGGGAATTCTAACATTTAACTCTTATTCAAAAATCCAAAAAAATTGAAAAATTTCAAAAATCATAAAAATTTGCAAAAATCGAAAACCCAAAAACATGTTTATTTCCTTTTGTATAAATTATCTTGTATATATTGTGTTTGTTCATCCTTGTTCACATTAATCGACTACGCCACATCCGAGACATGAGGATATTGAAGACCGCATGGTATGATCTTTCCAATCTCCTTTTTCCTCTTTATGTTAATGACTATGTGGCTTTATTTTGATTGATGCGGTAAACAATGTGAATTTAGGATTGCATTTAGTGTATATGTCATATTAGTTGGTAGAATCATATGCATTAGGATGTATAAATGTTAGTTGCATCATGGCATGTAGTTGCATGTTAGAAAATTTTGCGAAACCGTCTATTTGGGAAGCTTGACAAGTGTATATAGGCCCTAGTAGATGCTTTTTGTTCTTAAGACTTTGCTTGTTAGAATGCTTATAAAACACCCTAGGATGTGTCATGCTAGTATCCTTTGACCCATGGATTAAGGCCTAGTCAAGAGTACCTTGTGGTGTGATAACTCCTTGGCTACCGTTTATTCCAAGGTGACCCTTGAAACCATGCATCCATCCATCCATCATTCATCCATGTTCTACCACATTTTTGTCAACAAAAGGGAATGGGCACAAAAAGAAAAATCAATTTGAGTTCAAAGAAAAAAAAAGGAAAAGAAAAAGTTTGCAAATTGCATCAAAAGAAAAGAGGAGTAACAAAAATAAACTCCTATGCTTCAAAAATAAGGCACCCTCCCTACATATGGGGTGACTTTGAAAATGTTCAAAAGAAAAATGCAAAAGAAAAGAAAGTTGTCAAGTGTTGAATTGCCAAACATCAAAGAAATGGCAAAGGAAATGTTCTCAAATGTTATATGCCACAAGAAATTGGGGGGAAAAACAAAAAAAAAAAAAACAAAAGCAAACTCCCAAAATGAAACTCAAATATCTATTGATCCCTTTATCCATCGTATCCATTTTTGTGCATGGTAGAGAGGGGACGACCCTTCTTCTTGTCTAGGCAAGAGGGGGAATTCCGCGATCCTCCAGTGTTTCTAACACCATAGGGAGTCTACTCTTGACAAAAGCATTTAACGATTGAGGACAAAGGTACCCTAGCTTGACACAACTTGGAGGTGATTTATTGGTATCCTTCTAGGCTTAGTAGTTTGAAGAAATTGCATCTATGAAGGAATGTGCACCCTTGAATTGCTTCCCTTGTAGATAATTTCCGCCACTTAGATGAGGAAAGTGGCTATTCTTTTGTAGATGCATCCATTTCTTGTTTTGTGTGCTTAATGTTTGGATGTGTCGCCATTTTGGCAAGACCCACCTTGCCTTGCAAGAAGGCATCCTACCTCATGGTTGTCTTGTTGTGAGTTGAAGGGGCGGAGTGAGATCCGCTAATTGTCTCATATCGGCTATTAATATTAGGATAGGTTAGTATTGGTCCTAGTCTTTGTCACCTCTTTACTCGGGACGAGCAAAGGTTCGGTTTGGGGATATTTGATGTGACCATAATTAGTGCACATTTAGTCCCCGAATTAGCCTCGTTTCCATGCTTTTTAGTGCATATTTGGGTCATTTACTATCTTTAGTTCTTTGTTTTGCATATTCTTTGAGATTTTGATCCCTTGGTAGGAAAGGAGTAAGAATCTTGCATTTTCGAGGCAAAACAAGGCTAAATTGATCGAATCCAATGACCAAGCATCAAGGAGAGACAAGATTAGAAGGCCTTTGTACATATGATAGTAGAAGAGCAATGTTGAGAAAAGATCCTTGGGTCTCCAAGGAAATCCCCAAGGAATTTATGAAGAAAAGGGAAGAAAAGAAGAAGAGGAGTTGCTGAGTAACAATCCGAGCGGATTGTCACCAATCCGTCCGTCCCGCAGCAGCACAATCCGAGCGGCTTTGCCCTATTCCGCTCGGATTCCACCTCCACAATCCGCCCGGATTCAACTGAATCCGCTCGGATTCAAACGCCAGAATCCGCCCGTCCCGACCCCATTCCGCTCGGATTCTAGCACAGCACGGATTGTCTTCTTCAAGCCTCAAAGAGAGACGCCCTTCTCTCAGAAAATACCGGAGTCTCCTTGCTCAACTTAAAAAGTGTAATTACTAGTTTAGCCCTTAGTTAACCCTAATGCATCCTCCCTAATTTTCACTATAAATACCCCATTAGTCTAAATTAGAGGAGCATGTTCTTCTTATCAACAATTAGTATAGTTAATATCAATCAAATCTCTCTTTAATATTGTAATCAAGTATTAATCAAGTTTTAATCCAAGTTTTAGTTCTTTAATCTCTCTTTTGTTCATCCTTTATTTTGGGTAATTGAAGATTATTTGGGTTATTATTGGGGGATTGACAACCTCTCAATCATTCATCAAGTACTTCTATTATCTTTGCTTTATTATTGGAATCATTAGTAGGTATAATCTCTTAATCCCTTTTTAATTATTGTTAATTACTTCCATTTATTCATCATGTTTCACTTTGTTGGTATGATTGACAACCTTGCTAGCATGATCAACATGATAATGAGTGAGTAGTCTCTTAGCTAGGGTTAAATGGGTGATTAGGGGAAACCAACATGGGGAATGATTCATGCTTAAATTAATATGCTTTCATGGTTTATTTGCTTGCTTGTTTTGATCTCAACTCATGCACATGTTATGTTTGATGAAATGCTAAGCCTATGAATCCTTGCATTTACTATCATCACCTATCTTTTCAATGAGACTTGTAAGACATAACCCAACTCGAGTCTCATTAGACCATGCATGTTGTTTAGTAGGGAAGATTAAGTCGACTTGTAGGTGTTGTACAATCTAATCGATTCGGCTCCGGGACCCAAACTTTCCTAGGATTGTAAGATATAACCCAACTTAATCCATCACAACAATAATTGCTTGCTTATAATTTGAGAACATGTTTGTATGATCATATCCCATGATTCCCCTATGATCCCATGGCACCCTAGTGCTTTTAATCAATTGTTTACACCCCTTTATTTCATCTTGCTTGTTTATTTTTATTGCTACTTTAGTTTAGTGACCTTCTACATCAACCCAAACTGTGACACCCCTTAGACACCACTAGTTGTAATAGAAATCTCATTTCAACTCCCGTCCCTTGGGATCCGACCTTTACTTGCCTCTTTACTAATTGTAGAGATTGTTTGTGAAGTTATAAATTGTGTTTTGATTCGACCGTGACCAACGACCACATCTTTAATTGTGAACACGAACGGACTCCGATCATAGGGATTACAAGAATCATACCAAGCGGTCTTCACATTCCCTTGCCAATGCCTCAAAATGTAGTGTTATAGCTATGTGATAAGAGAATAAAACACAAGTATATACAATTCTACACTACTAAATTAAAGAACATTTTTTTGGTTTTTGTTGTTTTCGAAATTTTATGGGTTTTGTTTTTATAAAATTAAAGATCACATTTTTGGGATTTTTCAAAAAGTTTCAATTTTTATGTATTTTGTTTTGGAATATAAATTCCCATTGTTTAGGTGTTTTTTACCAAGTTAATTATATTAGGTCAATGCGGTCTTACTCGTTGTTTGCTTGATTGATCGATTTCTATTTGATATTTAAATAAGGAAATAAAGTACGAAATATAAATTGACACGTAAGATTTGGGGACGCGGAAAACCCAATGTGGGAACAACCGCGGGGGGTCGGTACCCTGCCAAATATTGCACTAGATTTTAATGAGAGCGTGAGTATAATTGAAACGTAATGTAAATCTTGCTGGCACGAGGTATTGTGTTTTTGAGATCTTGAATGTCCTTCTTTGTTTGGCTTCCTTGGCCATTTATAGGGTAAGATCCATAGGTGTATCCTACCATCTTTATGGAAAGGAATACAACTTCCATAATAACTCTGTCCATAACACGCCATATCCCTCCATTCTCCCTGATCTCCCTGACTTCTCCCTGAACTCTTTCCAAAAGGCGGACATTCTTCCAGTGGGCTTTGCCTCCCTTCGTACGCTTCCTGGCTCACCTGACCTTCCTTCACCCGTGGACTCCCCTTCCATTATGCCTCCTTTCATAGCCCATTTCCCTAACTATTTACCAAGTGGGCTTTATCTATTATGCAATTTTTAACCCAAACTGTTTGCCCTCAATTCCTTGTGAGGTACGTTTCGAGGTGTCGAACAAGAACTTTACGTAGTTTGATTTTTAAAACCCTAAGCCGTAATTTAGCACACTTCGCTGTGCACTCTTCATTACTCGCCGCCCACCTCCTCTTTTCTCACACCCCTCTCTTTCTCTCTCTTCCTTTATAATCTCAACTCCCCCTTCACTTTATTTATTCACTTCATCACTTTCCCCAAAAAATTCTTCTTCTTATTCCCATCTTTTTCTTTCGCCTTACCTGCCAGTTCTCTTGTGCTCCCTCGCCGTCCTGTTCACCAGGTACTCCTTCTTCTTCTCCTTTCTTCTTTCTTTTTCCTTTCCTCATCAACTATGGGAAAAACCCGACAAGCCACATCGTCCTCCACCCCAACTGACCGCATTCCAGACCCCGTCTTCCCTTCCTGGAATCTTTTCAGTCACCCCCATGACTGCAACTCTGCCCTGACTCCTGCCGACATTCCCTTAATTAAGGATATGCTCGGTCTTGGTGATGGGGTGGACATGGCCATCCCTGAACCGGGACAGAAAGCCGATGCCATTCGTCCAGGGTGGGTTTGCCTCTATCTCTACCCATTTAGATATGGTCTACGCTTCCCCTTTCCAAAACATGTCTAAGACTTCATCTTTACCAACAACTTTGCCATGGCACAAATTTCTGCCACCGTTTGAAGGGTTCTCCTCTACTCTGTAGCTGCATGTTAGAGCACTGGTAACTCCATTTCTCTGGGCGATTTGGCCCACATGTATGACATCAGGTCCCTGGGTAGGGGCCAGTTCTCACACTGGGCTCTGCCAAGACCCTCTTCAAGCTCGTGTCAAAATCTAGGGATGAGAAATCGTTTGAAGACTTCTTCTAAGTGAGGAAGCTTCTATCCAGCCGCTTGCTGACTATATCTTCAAGAAATGGGTTACTACTTCGAGTAAGTAACTTCCCTGACGCCTGATTTATCCATCTTAATGGTTACTGCCTTACTCTGCTGTTTTCGTGCAGGTCCCTGCTACCTAACCCGCATTGGTGCCCAGATTCCTGCTCGCAACAAACTGTTCTGCATTCCCCTACTAGAGAGGACGTCTCCTGACTTTCTTCCCGGATACACGCGTTCTTCCTCCTCCAATCCCCTTCAATCAGCCCACATCATATTATCTGGTAAACTGCCTAAACCCATCCTCACTTGCATGGAATTTTGCTAATTGTCTCAATCTTCCTGACGCCTGAAATGTCGGCTGCTCGCAGGTTCAAAGGTTGATCCTTTGGAGGCTATCCTTCAGAGCGCTAAAAGAAAAAGGTCCGCTACGAGTCCTGACGTGACGTCTGCTTCCAATAGGAGCGCCCCAGCTGCCTCTTTCCAGTCACCTCCTACTCATTCCAGCTCTGCTCGGTCTGAACCTCTAGAGGTCAGGCCACTGTCTCGTCATCCTCCTACTCCTCCTACCAGCCCCCGTGCTTCTTCTAGGGATGACATCATCGCCCACTTCCCATAGGGCTTTGGAAATGTTGACAAGGTGCCACACTGGCCTGAGATTGACCAGCTGCTTTTTCCTTCCCTGGTTGATGCTTTCTCGGAGTTTGCTCCTCAAGAGATGGCTGAGAATGATGTGCACCATGCTTTCATAGTGAGTGTCATTCGTCTTCCACCTTCTCTATGTCACTTATCCTCAATTCCTGCTAATTTTAATTTTCCTTGCCCCCATGCCTTCCAGTCTTCCCTCTGCAACAAGAAGATGATCAACATAGTTTAGACCACCAGCCGTGCTACTAGCGCCAGGAACAGGGAGCTGAGTGGGTCCCTTGCTGATCTAGAGAGGCAGCACACTGACTTAAGAGGACAGGTGGCTGAACTGAAGGCTGATTTAGCTGGCACAAAGAAGATGCTGAAGGAAGGAGCTGATCAACTGCTCACCCCCAGGAGATCTGCACCACATTTTCTGACTCCTTGAAGTGTTCTGAGGAGAGGATCAGCGAGTTAATCACCCTAGCCACAAACATTGTTGCCTATGCTACCTGGCGGGAAAAGATCAGCGGGATGCGTGCTGCCCTTGAGGATCCTCCAACTCTACAAGCTATTGAAGAAGAAGAGAAGAAGCTGGAGACCCTGTACCCGGTTCAGCCTGATCTGAGCATCGTGATGCCTGAAGTCGGCGAAGTGAATTCTTCTGCGCTGGCTGAGTAGGCTGCTGCTGAGGACGCAGGGTTGTCCCAGGATGCTGCTGCTGCTGGAGATCAGGTTGCTGCTGCTGATGGAGCTCAGGAAGCTGTGGTAGATGAGGGTGTGCAAGCTGGTCCTGTACCTGAAACAGATGGTCCCAGGAAGCCTTCAGACCACCCCACCCCAATAGTAGTTTGAAAATTGAAAGAAAACAAAGGTACCAGAAAGGGATATGGAATTGGTAGTATGCCTACTACCAGACTTTTATTTCTTTTGCTTTAAAAAAATTGGCTTTTCATGGTACATTACTCTGTAGGCTAAAATATACTTATTATCAAAAGTAAAATCTCTTCAGGTGAAGTATGTTCCATGGTCGTTATATGATTTGACCGGTCATAGTCATTAGTCTGTATGCACCATGGCCAACAACTCCTTCTACCTGGTATGATCCTTCCCACTTGTAGGCGAATTTGCCTGCCTTCCTATTTTTAGTGTTTTGAAACACTTCACGAAGAACCAGTTCTCCTACCTCCAGGAGCCTGACTTTCATATTCTTGTTGTAGCTCCTGGCAACTGACTGCTTGTGGGCAGCTAGACGTATTTTTGCACTTCCTCGTAGCTCATCTATTGTGTCCAGGCTCCTGACCATCTTTGCATTGTTCAGTTCCCCTGTCATACATCCATATCTGTGGGTGGGAACTAGAACTTCTGATGGAATGACTGCTTCCGCACTAAACACCAGGCTGGAGGGTGTTTGGCATGTTGCTATCTTTGGCGTCGTTGTGTCTGACCATATCACTAGTGGCAATTCATCTGCCCACTTTCCTCCTAACTCCTATAACCTCCTTATTAGATTATCCATGATAATTTTATTACTAGACTCAGCTTGCCCGTTAGCCTTTGGAGTCCTGGGTGCTGATTATTTTAGGGTGATGTTACATCTGGCACAATATCCCTCAGCATCATTGGAGATGATTTGTGAGCCATTGTCACATATGATTTCTGATGGGATGCCAAACCTGCAGATGATATTGCGTTTTATGAAAGAGATGACATATTTATCCTTTACTTCTGTGAATGCTTCTACTTCTATCCACTTGGAGAAGTAATTTGTCATCGCCAACATCCATATTCTATTCCCTGTGGCTCTAGGTAGAGGGCCTACTATGTCCATTCCCCATGTTATGAATGGCCAGGGAGAAATAATAGGGTGCAAGGGCTCTGCTGGCTGTTGGATCATCGGTGCTGAACGTTGACAAGCGTCACACTTACAGGCATATTCTGCTGCATATGCCCTCATCGTGGGCCAGAAGTAACCTTATCTAAGAGCTTTATTTGACAGACTCCTGCCCCCTGCATGGTTTCCACACACACCACTATGGAGAGCATGTAACACTGTCTGTGCTTCCTGCTTGTCCAGGCATCGTAAGTAGGGACCTGCCACTGATTTCCTGAAGAGTATATCATCAATTAGTATGAATCTGGAGGCTTTCATTTTGAAGACTCTTATTTCCATTTTGTTGTCTAGCAGCTTGTTATGACGCAACCAGTCTAGGTAGGGCTTCTGCCAGTCCCAGTCATCTGCCGGTATAGCTAGCTGATCAGACGGATGAGAGTCTCCCGCGGCTTCCGTAGTTGTCTGAACTTCCGGTTCATCCTGCTGATCCTCCAATTCTCCTCTGTCTATTTCGTCTTCCTTCTGGATAGAAGGCTCCAGCATGTGCGCGATAGGAATGCTGGATAGTTTTGTTGGTTTGAATGTTGCCCCCAGAGTTGCTAAGGCATCTGCTTCTACATTCTAATCTCTGGGGTTCTGCTTGAGCTTGCAAGTTTTGAATTTCTGTCTTAACTCCTTTCCTACCTTTAAATATGCGATCATTTTTTAGTCTCTGGCTATGAACTCGTAATTAACGAGGTTGACTATCAGCAAGGAGTCGCTAGATATGTGTACGTTCCAGACTCTTAATTCCAGGGCTAGCTGCATTCCCAGTATCAAAGCCTCTTATTATGTTTCGTTATTAGTTGCCTTGAATTCACACCTTACTGCCTGTGGTATCAGATCCCCTTGTGGTGACCGTATGATTAACCCTACACCTGCCTTCTTTTTTTTGGAGGCTCTGTCGATGTGCATTTGCCAGATCTCTGCCTCCCTGCTCCCTTCTAAGGTCAGGATCTCCTCATCTGCCAGATTTTGGATGGCTCGACTGAAGTCCGAAACAAAGTCTGCCAGTGCATGTTATTTGATTGCTGTCCTGGAGTCATATTGGATATCATACCCACTAAGGTGTACAGACCATTTTGACATTCTGCCTGACAGCTCAGGTTTCCTCGTGACGGATTTCAGTGGGTAGTTGATCACGACATGTATGGTGTGGGATTCAAAGTAGGGGCGTAGCTTATAAGATGCCACTACCAAAGCTAGCACTAACTTTTCAAGAGATGTGTACCTGGTCTTTGCTGGCAGAAGAAATTTTCTTACATAATAGACTGCCTTTTGTTCCTTATCCTGCTCTCTGACTAGAACAACGCTCACTGCTACCTCGGTGACAGCTAGGTAAAGGAATAGTGGTTCTCCTGGCTCCGGTTTTGACAGCAGCGGTGGGTTGCTGAGATAATGTTTCAGCTCTCTGAATTCTTGCTCGTGGTTTGCAGTCAATTCAAACTTCTGGCTCTTTCTTAGTATGTCGTAGAATAGCTTGCACTTGTCCGAGGACCTTGAGATGAATCTGCTCAAAGCTGCTACCTTGCCAGCTAATCTGTAAACGTCCTTGGGTTTTTCAGGTGACTCCAATTCCAACAGAGCCTTGATCTGTTCGATGTTGGCTTCTATCCCCCTTTAGTTACAATGTAGAATAAGAATTTACCAGAGGATACTCCGAAGGTGCATTTGGATGGATTTAGCATCATCTTGTACTCTCTCAGAGTGTTGAATGTCTCTGTCAGGTGTCGCATGTGATCTATGGCTTTTTCTGATTTCACCACCATATCATCAATACAGACTTCTATAGTTCTTCCTATCTGCTCTTTGAACATGCGGTGGACCAGTCTCTGATATGTGGAACCTGCATTCTTTAGGACGAATGGCATGACATTGTAACAATATATTCCTCTCTCAGACATGAACGTTGTCTTCTCTTGATCTTCATGATCCATTTTGATTTGATTGTAACCACTCCAAGTGTCCATAAATGTTAATATTTCATGTCCAGCTGCCGCATCCACCATTGCATCGATATGAGGTAGCAGGAAGGGATCATTAGGGCATGCCTTGTTGAGATCAGTAAAGTCCACGCATACTCTCCATTTTCCATTCTTCTTAGGTACCACCACCACATTGGATAACCACTCTGGATATTTTACATCCCTTATCTTTTTAGCTGCCATCAGGCTATCTACCTCTTGGTTAGTCACTTTATTTCTTTTAGCTGCAAACTCTCTCCGCCTCTGCTGGATGGATTTGTATTTTGGGTCCACACTGAGTTTATGTGTTATGATGGACGGGTCTATCCCTATCACGTCATCATGTGACCATGCAAAGCAATCCATGTTATCCTGCAGAAATTTGATTATTTGCTGCCTTAAGCTTCTTGTGCATCCAGCTCCAATTAGCACGGTCCTCTCTGGGTGTAGCTTGTCCAGGTTGATCTGATCTAGTTCCTCAGCTGGGGGCTCAATGTATTCGTTCTAGACAGGCTGCTTTTGGAATTGATATGCTGGAGGGCTGGCGGTGAACTTCAGTGCTTTTTTGTAGCAGCCTCTAGCTTCCTCCTGATCTCCTCATATTGTCTCTACCTCCCACTGAGTGGGGAATTATATGCATTGATGGTATGTTGGGGGGACTGCCTTCATCTGGTGCAGCCACGGTCTTCCCAAGATGACATTGTAGGTAGAAGTTCCATCTATGACTAGGTACCTGATTTGCTTGTTGACCCCTCCCATATAGGTTGGGATGACTATCTCGCCCAGTGAGTTGGCTGTTTCCCCACTGAATCCTACCAGCGGGATGCTTTTCTTCCGCAAATCCTTCTCGTTAAACCCCATGTTTTCTATAGTTTTTAACATGATCAGATTGACCGAGCTTCCTACATCTACCAGGACCTTTGTGGCTGTAGAGTTAGCCATCAACAGGGTGATAATGAGTTCGTCATGATGTTCCCATTCATCACATATGCCTCCTTAATAAAAGGCAGCAGCAGGTAGATTGCTTTGAGAAATTATGCAAGAGTTTGCTGGCCTATCTTCCTTGGTCTCGGTGGCATGTCTTTTAGCTGCTGAGTATGTCAGCCCACTTAGATCTAAGCCGCCTGTTATCACGTTTATTATCTTGGCGCATGTGGGTGGAGTTGCAGGCTTCGCGGAGCCCACCTTATCTTGCTGCTTTCCCCCACGTGGTAATAGGTGGCTCAATTCTCCTTGCTCATACAGACGCTTGATCTCCCTTCGCAGTGTATAGCAGTCTTCGGTGTTATGTCCAATGTCATGATGGAACTCACACTTCTTCTTGCTATCTTTTCGCCATGCCTGTCCTTCTACTGGTGGCTTGGGCCACCTTACTCCAACTCCCATCTCCCGGAGTGCTTTCTGGATTCCTCCGACCCCTGTAGTGAATCCATACTCTGCCAGAGTAGGGAGTTGCTGATTTTCTTCGATTTTGTTGACTGCTTTCTCCCTGATTTTTCTACGGTCGAGGTGCTGGATACACTTGGTGCGTTAGGTAGGTTGGCTCTGGCTAGGATGTCTACTTCCAATCTGATTGCGGCAACTGCCTTTTCTTGTACAGCTTTGAAGCCATGCGAAAGGAT
Organism: Silene latifolia; assembly: GCF_048544455.1. Classification (NCBI taxonomy): domain Eukaryota; kingdom Viridiplantae; phylum Streptophyta; class Magnoliopsida; order Caryophyllales; family Caryophyllaceae; genus Silene; species Silene latifolia. The sequence continues at coordinate 94,586,008 of NC_133533.1, forward strand.
GCATAGTTAGCTGCTTGTACAGGTCGGAATCAAGGTGAAGGCCCCTCCTGAAAACCTCTACTGTAGTCAAAACATCACATTCCCGTACTGCCATCTTTTCATTGTTGAATCTGGTGTTGTATTCTCCAATGGTTTCTCCTGCTCCCAGAACGATTATGTATAGGTCTCTTGCATGCTTTTTTGGCTTCTGGCTGCTTGCGAATTGCTGGGTGAATGCATTTAATAGTTCAGCAAATGTATAAATTGATCGGTTGGGTAAGCTCACAAACCATCGGAGTGTTGGACCTGACAATGTCGATCCAAATCCTTTGCACATGCATGCTTCTTTTACATGCCCTACAGCTGTCACAGTCATCATCTTCTGCTTGTACTGGCTTATATGGTCAAAAGGATTTGTCGTGCCGTCAAGGAAAGGCATATTTGGATTTGTGAATCCCTTTGGTATGGCGGTAACGGATATGGCATCCACAAATGGTGAATCGGCATAACTGTCGAGTGCTGCCTTCTCGAGTAGAGGTGGCAACCCTGGGACCCTGCTCAGCATCTCCCGTAACTCTTAGTATTGCTGGTTAGTTATGCTTCCTGAGTCTGGGACCTTCCTATTAACTTCCTGTGTTGATTTGGTGCGCTGACCCCTAGTCCAAACTCTTGGAGGTTCGGACGTGTCTTGGCAGCTAAGGGGGTGGAAGTTACGAGCGTTCCTTAATGCCAATTTACGTGCTGGCTGCCTGTGGACCCCGTTCCAGTTGTCTGGTTGGTTACTACGAAGTTAACATTTGGAGGGCCATCTAACCGAGCTTCCACGTTGCTGGCCGACTCCCAGCTATCTGGTGTGAGATATCCTAACCCTTGTGGGGTTATTCTTTCCTCGGATGCTACTGTTGTTAGGTCCAATCTTTTTACCAGCTCAGCGGGTATCCGTCGAAGCGTATTCCTGCTACCGGATGCCCCAGTGTTAGGTCCACTATTGGAGCCTTGTCTCCCCCTCCTTGTTTGCTGATGTTAGAGATTGTTGCTTCAGGATGTCTATCTGTGCCCAGAGTTCTCTGTCTCTTTCCTTACTTCAGTGTCAGCTTCCTCTGGTCTTCTCTCATGTTTTCCATGGCCCTTTGAAGGTTCTCTACGCCAGCGAGCAAAATTTGTGTTGGACTGGGTGGTGGGGTAAGGCCTTAGCTTGTTGTTCTTCTGTCTGATCTGCCTAGGGCTGTGGCGGCAGGGGTTTTGGAGGCAAATAAGTTTTTGCTGCTGGTGGAATTCTTGAGGCGTGCCCCAGAGCCTGAGTTGACACCGTTGATGTCGGGTTCTGATTAGAGTTTCGTGGTAACGGCGGTTTACTGCTCCCTGACACGGCTTGATCTGATACTTGCTTATCCATTGCGTGTTTGGATTATCAACGATTGACGACCACAATGCCTCACGGTGGGCGCCAAACTGTTTAGGTGTTTTTTTACCAAGTTAATTGTATTAGGTCAATGCAGTCTTACTCGTTGGTTGCTTGATTGATCGTTTTGTATTTGATATTTGAATAAAGAAATATTGCACTAGCTTTTAATTGTATTAGGTCAATGCAGTCTTACACGTAAGATTTGGTGACGCGGAAAACCCAATGTGGGAACAACCGCGGGAGGGTCGGTACCCTGCCACTTATTGCACTAGCTTTTAATGAGAGCGTGAGTACAATTGAGACGTAATGTAAATCTTTCTAGCACGAGGTATTGTGTTTTTGAGATCTTGAATGTCATTCTTTGTTTGGCTTCCTTGGCTATTTATAGGGTAATATCCCTAGGTGTATCCTACCATGTTTATGGAAAGCAATAGAACTTCCACAATAACTCTTTCCATAACACGCCATCTCCCTCCATTCTCCCTGATCTCCCTGACTTCTCCCTGAACTCTTTCCAAAACGTGGACGTTCTTCCAGTGTGCTTTGCCTCCCTTCGTACGTTTCCTGGCCCACCTAACCTTCCTTCACCCGTAGACTCCCCTTCCATTATGCCTCCTTTCATGGCCCATTTCCCTAACTATTTACCAAGTGGGCTTTATCTATTATGCAATTTTTAACCCAAACACCTATCCCCTTGTTTATTTTGGACATTGTCCTAAATGTACATGTAGGAGTAGGAATGAAAGGAAATACATGTTTTTGGATTCTTAAAGTTTTATGGAATTAAAGTACAAGTGCAATGATATGATATGAATGAATGTCTGCTCTAACTAAATGCAATACTATATGACGTATATAACAAATGAACGCAATCTAAACTATACTAAATGATGCATGTTTTCTAGTAAACTATGGTCACCTATGATCAAACCTCCCCGAGCCGATTTAAACACTATTTCTAGTGTAGAAATGAATAGGTTTGGTCATCAGTGATTGTGCATGAATTCTAGTCTATATGCAACTATGTACATGAATCATGCGAGACATATTACAATGCAACTATACTATATTAACTAACTAATGTAAATGCAATATGGAATATAATATAAATGCAAGCTAATGTATATGTATATAACTAAATTTAAGTGTAAATATAATGCAAAGTCAAAGGAAAGGATATCTTACAAATTGTGGTTTGAGGGAGGACTCCACCAAACTCATTCCTTGTTGCCATGGTTATTGATGTTGCCAATGTTGCTCAATGCTCTCAACAACCGGTCAAAGGCTTTTGAATGGGCTTCGTAGAAGCAGAAATAAGAAATTGACGATGTTAAAATGTAGTTTAGCCATCTTGGCTTGGAATAGAACTTTCCAAACACTCTCCCATTTGTTTTGCCCTTGGCACTTGGCTTCTTACAATGCTTCAAACCAACGAGCACATGGTTCTTGTCAACACAATGTATGAAGTATTTCCCATATTCATCCGATGGCTTCCACTCTTTACCATCTCTTTCAAATTATACGATGATAGAGCATTGATTCATGAATCCTTCAATAGTAGAACGAGGGTTCACATTTCTTTGATGAGGGTATAGTGGAAGGATATGATGTGGAGGAGTCAACTTCTCACCATTGAGGTCATTCATGGCTTCATTTTCTTCACTTTCTTTTTCACCCTCCTTATAATTTGAACCATTTCCAAAGAAAAGAGCTTCAATTTCTTCCAAACTATGATCAAATATGCCAACATCATTGTTTTCCTCTTGGCCCCTCAATTCTCCAAAGATAGCAAGTTCAAATTCATCAACCTCTTCATTCCAAGTTTTACCTTCACTCTCATAAGTGTCAAGGTAACACACTTACTCTACATGGGTCATAGAAGGAAATTGTGGTGCGAGGTCTTCCTCATCATCATCATCATCATCATCATCATCATCATCATCATCATCATCATCATCATAGGTATCCTAAATTAGAGAAGCAAGGGCAGTGTGTAAGCTAGATACATTACACAATTTAGATAAAGTGCTTATCTCATAATTGGCCTTCAACTCACATTCATCATTGCTCTCCACCCTAAATTCATCATGCTTCAATTCATCATCCACTCTTGGTCCATAATCAATCAAGCACTCCCCTTCCTTAAAAGTTACATCTTCATATTCACATCCAGCATGAATGTTTGTAAAGTTGGGTACAAGTTGAAATATGGGATGTTCAATACTTATGAATTTATGAGGTGGTGGGGGATTCACAAGAGTAGCTTCATAATGCCATCCAAATTCTTCTTCACCCTCATTATCTTACCCTTCTTCTTCATTGGGCATTTGTGTAGCTTCCATTTGGGCAATTTGATTTGCAAACTTCTCACCATTAGTAACAATGTTTTTGAGAACATTGTCCCTAGCTTGGCTATCTTCTAGAATTTGCATGAAGAGATTTTGTTAGTCTCTTAGCATTTGGAGAACCACACTTTGCATGTCAAAATTCTGCTCATTTCCTTGTCGTGGGTACATGGGATTGGGGCTATGGGTGTTTGTTGTAGGATGGCATTTGGCATTGTTTGTAAAGTGGGTTTTGGGAGGGTGGTTGTTGTGGATATTGGATGTGGGGGCTTTGGTAAGAACAGTTGGGGTCGTAAGCTAGGTTTGTTTTTATTTGCTCCACAAACTCCCCATACTCATGGTAGTCATACTAAAAAGATCCATCACATACTCTATGCGCCAAGCCTTCGGTCATCATTGAAGGAAATGTAGATTCATATACATACTAACATACTCATATATGTCTAATTAATTTGTCATAAAATTAAATACGGATTTTATGCATGCAAACAAATAATATAATAGAAGGGAAATCATGTTCTTACATTGTAGATTTCGGTTTTAAGGGCACAAAAGTGTTGGGAAATGTGTCCTCAACAATAGTGCGATCACATGATTTAAATATCATTATTAAAATCTCATTTTAAGAATACATGTGGGATGTAATATTTTACAGTCAACTGATCCACACATATCGGTAATGATTGGCTGACTAGAGTTTGACATTACTGTCGTGCGACGGTGGTGATCAGTTGATCCCCTTAGGTCATACCTATAGGGAAATACTCTTAATTGATTATTTAATTAATCGTATACCGATATGAGTTAATTAAATTGCTTAAAATTGACGGATGATTTTGTGAGTATAATTTACGTATCTTATTGTAAATATGATTAAATAAGACACGGTCTAAGTAATCGAATTATTTTATTACTTGGATGAAATTATTGTTTAAAGAAACAATTAAAACGGAATGAATAAATTATTATAAATACAGAATGTTGTAGTTTATAATTTGGAAACCATTTTGGTACAAGTAATTACGAATTACTAGTCGATTTTGTATATGACATATTTTATGAGTATGTTGATTTTTAATATGTTAAAAATACATTACAATTTCATATGTCAAGTAACATGTCACATATGTTACAATTGACAAATGACAAAATAAAATGGACCATCCATTTTATTTTGTATGTCCCGAAATTATAAGGAGTTAGTGGAATAAAATTGTGTTAATTGTTTAGTGGTAGACACAATGATAAAAGCTAACTAGTAGGCTTGCATGCCTAGTCTCTTGTGAAGAGCAAAGATGAAAGCTATTGGGCAACCTACCCAAGGCCAAAATTTCGGCCAAAATGAAAGAAAAGAAAGAGTTTTTCTTTTTCCTTATGAATTCATTCATACAACATAAGAATTTTCTAGTGTGAGAAAATTAATATACTCTCTAAATATTGTGAAATCTAGAGAAATAAACTCACAAATATTACCACCTCTTGACCGAAATTCTCAAGAGTAAAAATACAATTTATTTGTATCAATTTTATTGTAAAACCATTATTATTACTAGATCTAAATAGTATTGGTTTATTAAGATGTATTCCTTGGGTATATGCTTTTGGGAGGGATTCTACACTTGAATCCTTGTTCTTCCATTTGGAAAGCTCAAGAATAAGAGAGAAAGGTGATCTCTCTTGTGCCCATTAAATCGAAATCCAATGTAAGAATATGATTTCTCCTCTATTTTATCTTATGTTTGCAAGCATAAAATCCATGTTTAATTTTATGACAAATTAATTTTAACATATATGAGTATGTTAGTATGTATATGAATCTACATTTCCTTCAATCGGTATCAGAGCCACGGTTTTTGCATGCAAATCGGGTAAAAGTTTTTCCGAGTTATAAGAATAACATATAAAACTTGTAAAATTTGTGTTATTATGATATATCACGAAATTAATTCATGCATGTTAATATTTCTGGTCCTAAAATGTTTTAGGATATTTTGGTTAATTTTACGGATTTTTATTGTTCATATTATACTATAATGACATTTAAATATGATTTTATGAGTAAAAATGTCATTTTCGGTCTAAAATTTGCTATACTTCGAATTTTCCAGTGATTTTTGGATATGTTGTCACATATATTATTTTGAGATAACCTGTAAATTTTCATAATTTTTGGACTTGTTATGCTCGAAAAATGGATTTTTCATTATTAAATTCGGATTTAGGTGAAAAATAGGTTAATATGAGTTAAATTTCGAATCTGGTCATAGAAATTTAATATGTTGTCACATGCAATTTTACAAGATGTGTGTAAAATAATTGGCTATAAAGAAGTCTTTTAGCATGATTTATGGATTTTTGAAGAAAAATAGCATAAATAGTGACATTATTAGTGAAAAATTAATAAAACATAATCTATGACTTAGGAAAAACATCAAATGTTGCATTTTATTATCATTTTAAGATCTAAAATTGAAAAGTTAATGGATATAATTTTTCTCATGTTTTATGATTATTTTAGTTAAAATCTATAAACCGCAACATTGTTTTTTCCGGAAAAATTTCGAAATTTTTAACCTAAGATTTCGAACATTATGAGTGTCATATTATTTTTCCAGAATGTTCATGAGTTTAAATTTCAAATTTTGAATTTATTTGAAATTTTGTGATTTATTTGAAATTTAATAGCTTATTTTTGTAATTTTGGACTATTAATGAACAATTTTAGAAATTTGAGTTAATTATGGTCAAATTATTAGTGATGACTAAATTTGAGTCCTAAGAGGTTAGGGTAATTAATTTATGCATAAATATGAATTTATGTATTTTTGTGATTATAAAATGTTGAAATCACGCAAATCCGTAAAAACCGAGTAATATACGATATTGGCTAATTAAAGGCGATTTAGCATAAAATGAAGCATGTTCATACATATTATAATGCTGCATTTTTCTTTATGATTGTCATAATTTTAATTTATGTAATTTTTGAATTATGTATTTTTACTTAGTATGGCCTTAGATTTTAATTGGTATTTCCCGAAATGTATGGGAATATCGATTCAGTTGTAATTTTATTGTGATCTCGTATCACCGTTTTGTAATTTAATAGATTTATTTTATTTTAGTTACATATGTATAATAGGAAATTATGTAATTTATTATGTAATTTTATTCATTCCGGAGTTCCCAAAGACGGATTTCTTCAAGAATGGCGATACATAAAGACGGTGTTACCTCAAGATGCGTGTCACAACCGAAGTTCAAGGGACCAATGGAGTTGGTTTCCGAAATGTAATAGTTAAATAGTTTTTCTATTTTAGGAAAGGCCATACTAGGATTTATTTATTTTTATGCTTGCATTTTATTTTATGTCACATGCATCGCTAAATCGCCATAACTAAACATGCATTGTTATTTTATCGAGTTTATCGACCGTGTCAATTATAATTATCGTAGTTCACCGCTTTAGTTCACTTAAAACGTGATAGATAATAAATTGACACGACCTCTCGCTAAAACAATTAATTGAGACATAGCCTTACGAAATAGTAGAAACCATGAAAACCTATTTCGCGAGGGAGTGCACTCGGCTACCCCGGGGTACAAACCTTGTTACGTAGGGGAAGTGGGTGATAAATGTTAATCCACCGAATTCATGTTGATGAGGGTTTCATCGGCTACCCCGTGCCTAAGTTAATGTGGGTTTGGATAATGGACACATTTATTCGAAATTTGGATTGAACTCAACAAAAGTAATTGATAAGGGTTTCATCGGCTGCCCCCCCCTTGTTGATGTGTTTTGGGCTATAGATAAATATTAGAGTAATTTTATCGACCGAGAGTTCTAAAAGTAGAATCGATTAAAGAGTTAATCCACCGAGTTATATTGATAAGGGTTTCATCGGCTACCCCGTGCCCAAGTTAATATGAATTTGGATCTTGGAATCATTTATCATAGTTGGGTAGAGGTCACTATGTAAATGCTATACTTGTTTACAAGTATTAATATAACGATAAATGTTTTGTTTTCCACTATTCCGTTATCATATTGTTCTATTTCTTTACCACAATTCATATACGATATCATTTTGATTCAAATCTCCATTAAAACATCGTAACTAAAGACAAAATAGATATTTGCTTCTAAAACCTCGAATGAACCATTGCTAAGGATCTCTTGTAAAGAGTATAGATTAAAGTTATTCATTATCAAACAGGTTTTTGATTCTTGACTAACACATCTACTTACAATGGATTGTTTTTCATATACTTAAATGAATTAAGTACCTTGAAGCGATAAATTGTTTTGGTGATTAGATTTTCAGAATTCGTAATTGACCAAAATAACGCAACCACTTCAATGAAAGTTTTAAGACTAAAACGATTAAATTGAAGAGTAATCTTCATAAGATTCAACTTTGCTTCTCTAAGTAAAGACTCATTGAAATGAGTGGGAGCATTCTCTTAAACGGTTAAGATGAGGACGAGGTTCAAGAAGTAAGGATTATAATGGAATTGATACAAGGTTATAATAAAAGTAAAGTTGTTGAAGAATAACGATACTAAACCTATCAATCCCGACCGATAAAGTTTCCATTGTCTTAAATGTTGGACACAAGAAAGGAAACTACCCCAAATTATTGAAGAATCAACAAATTAGTTGTGGGACATCTAATAGGATCTTCTTCTTTAAATGTTTATATGATTGACATAAATTTTCTTAGTACCACTTCGTCAATATTAGAAACCGGTGGTGGTTTACATCGTTGTACTTGATACATAGAATGATTAGAATATGACGACTAGCATCAATGATGTCGAGAGATAGAGTCATTGTGTACTCAATCTAGTTTTCGGGTTTGGAGTTGTACTTAATTGTGACTATTAAGTACATGAACTCTAAATAACAATACATACTTGTTAAGATACAAAAGAGGTTTCACTTTTGTGACCCTTTACACCACGATTTGATATATGGCTAGCCCATTATCAAGGTGATAATATTCTAAACCAAACTAGAACGATATATCATGAAGATGATGCAAGACTCAAATTGGTAACCCAAGATTAAACCTTAAATTTTGGAATGATGAACGCAAAGAGTTATCGAGTACTCTTGAAACCATTAGATTGTTAATGGTTTATGCGTATCTTGTATTCAAAGCAAGATGTCTCGTGCCTTTTGGTTGAAAAGGAGATCGAGGTTGTAAATCATTGATCCAAAATAGGTTGTTCATTTTCTTTTACCAACGATTTAAGTTGACACTAGTGTGTTCACTTAATAAGGTAAATAGAGAAATCTTTGAAGAAGTTCAAGAGTTCAAGGAATCACGATTTAGTCGTGATGGGACTATCAAAGTGAAGACTTTGATATAAGCCAAAGGAAATGTGATATAGTATCACAAGTTAATCTCTCTTAGCACGCATTATGGAATAATGTGTGATTGGATAAGAAATCAAACGCTATTCGATATGGTTTGGATTTCAATCAAGTTACTTTGAGTTACTTGATCCTTTTGGGGATTTTATCATTTTGTCTAAATTATTTTTCCACTAAATCGAATCATATGAGATATGAAATGGTAAGGGTACCATGTTTTGTAAGTTTTCACAAGAAACAAATGCTCAATTTTCCCTTTTCACTTATCACGAGTACGACGGGTTTGTGGCTCGTGGAGCTGTCTTTCTTAAATACAAGTTTATTTTTAGAAGACAGAGTGGGAGAAATTATTCAAGAGCCACAAAGAATGCCACAGAAAATGTTATGTCGCAAGAAACTGGTCTTTCTTGTCGCAAGAAACTGGTCTTTCTTGGCTACATGAGATGTTTTGTGTAAGACATTGTTTCTTCAAAAACCTAGGAGGTTAAATTCGTCACTTGTTAAAAATGATGAAATCATGCTACTTTTAAGAAAGTAAAGAGCTTATAACTTACAAAAGAAATTGTTTGATTCAAGTTAATTACTTCTAGAAAGTAATGAACAAATGACTTACATAAGAGTGTGTGGACAGCGGGCCGCCCACGGGGGTGCTTGGTGAGAAGCGAAGACAAGCGTTTGCATTTTGTATGGAGTCGCCACCAATTTTTATGGGAAATTGGAACCGTTCGAATACCTCATGTCATGTCAGGACATAAAGTAGTGACATGAACACTAAGCAATCGTTACCCTTAGCATTCTATGTCTAGAATGACTCTCGTGGATGCCAATGAACACGGGTGCTCACGGAGATCTGGAGTAAGGGGTGAGGGTACGTATTAGGAAGCTCTTTTGATCGAACACCTAATCCCGCCCGCCTCGAGAGCGGCCTCTACTAATGATTAGGGATATCATTTATACTCGATATATCGTCGGTTATATGCATGCAATGCAACATCCAAGTTTTAATCCTAACATGTGAGAATTAGGCTAAGTCGGTTAACAAGTAGTTTATCACGCAATTAATGTCAAAGTAGGATTTATGCTCAATTACATATGAAAACATACAAGGAATAAAAGCAATACAATAATTATAAATTACAATAATGGAAATTACATTAATTACATTGAGATAGGCGATTTATGTCGAAAATACCTTTAAAACGGATAATTTGATAAAAAGAAATAAAAGAATAAATTAAAAGAATCAAATAGATTAACGAACAGGAATTAGCGTGATATTACGGATAATAGTCAATTGATACGTAGACTAATTAAACTAGGTCAAGGCAGAAACAGAGTTCAGGGACAGAACTCATCTGGAACAATGCGCAAGCTGCGCCCTGAAGAGGCGCGGCGATTCTTTGCGTCTGTTCTAGGTCGAGTTCATTTATGAAGCCGAACTTACAAATCGTTAATGTCAATTGATGATTTTAAGGATTGATTAGATTATTTGACTCGGATGAAAGATATTAATAGGTTATTTAACATATGAATGGGTCATAAAAACAGTAAAATATGAATTAGACGGATGCAAACGAATTAATTACATGAATGAGCGATATTAATTAGTGACATGGATGAATTAAATAAGCTAAACATGATGAATGTACAACGAATATGTGAAAGCTATATCAATGATCGAATTCCAGAGACCCAATATGAACAAATCGAATCTCTAAAACCCGAGTTGAATTTAATGACGAAAACCCGCAAATATGAGATTACTTGGGATTTAAGTCGTATAACGATGAATTAAATATGTGAAAGATGATGGATTTATATACATGTGAATTATATACTATTAGGATGAAGAATTAAACAAACAGATACAAATCAAATACGAACAAGAACGAATTACGAGAGGACGAAGAAGAAGAAAAGAAGCGAGAATCTGCGCGGCCCTCACGAAGAGGCGCGGCGGAATCTGCGCTCCTTCGAAGAGGCGCGCGATTCTTTGCGTCTTTTCTCGATCTTGTCGATCTTCTGAAAATCCGTAAAAAAGGTTTTGAAGACGGTTTTAGAAATCGGTTTTAATGAGGTATTTCCGACGTAAATCTTACAATTGATACGATAAATAAATAAATACAATAAATAAATAAGGATTATACACCCTCAGACTTACATGTTGACGAAACGAGAAGGACTAAGAAAATCGATTAGTGATGCTCGACGCGAATGCAAAGAAAGTGCCCTCGTAAGAGGAAAACGATTGATTGATTAAGTTGATTATTGGTGTAGTTGGTCAAATTGGTCGGTCATGCAACGGAGAGGCTGGTACGCGGAAAGATCCGAGCTTACGTGGTCGAATGTTCAAGCACGTAGGCGCCAATTAGTAAGAACAAAGTCTAGAATGCAAAGGGAGAAGAGAAGGGCGGACACTCGCGTGAGAAATATGAGGAGCGAAGGCTCCTATTTATACTAATCACGTGAAGGTTTAGGGTTTCGGAGACTCTTTGGAAGTGAATCTCGGAAAGATATGAAAAAGATACGTGGAACATGCTGAGAAGGGCCTGGGAAGAGGCGCAGCAGCCACTGCGTCTCTTGGAAGAGGCGCAGCACCTGCTGCGTCTATTCCCAGGAGGTTTCCTCCTGATGAAGAAAGATTTCTGCGTTTGAGTTATGGTAGGACGGAAATAATCCGATCTTCCTTAATTTTAATTATGAATATTACGGGATATTATTTGCCAAAAGATAAAATTTGTAAAATATGGAATAGAAATATCCGGAACATTCCAGAACATTGCGACTCGGGATTTAACAGTTATCAGAAGATGGAGACGGTTTTTGACCCGGACTCCTAATTTACTCTAATTACTGCCAAAACGACCGTATCAGGACGTAGAAGACAACTAAGAGGTCGACATTAATATTTGAGCAATCACTTGACGATAATCTTACGAACTGTCACAAACCGTTCCGCGAATCAAACATGCGGCCCAATCATCACCGGGTGGTTTGCGGGAGGTGCAGAAACGAGGTGTCTATAGAGCCCCCACTTTGACTGAGGCTTGGACAAGGCGAAAGTCAAATTATAGCCATCAGGTCAATCGAAGATTACAACCTGACGACTATGGCGACGCGAGGCGGCTCAAGGGGTGCGAGCCAATGACTGTCGTCGGGAACATTTTAGAGTCCGCCATTTGTCGGGAGGGTCGTTTAAAGTCCATTAGACTACGTAAGGAAGCTCGCCAGCCATAAGAAGAGACCATACCTGAGACTTAATCGAACTTCACGGGGAAACAAGAAATGTTGAAAGCAGCAGGACGTCGGTAGAAACTGCTGGGGAAATCCGCTTGCGTTGGTCTCAAGCGAACTCTTGCGAAACTTGAGGTTGAATCTGCTTGCGTCGGTCTCAAGCAAACTCTTGCAAAGGAATATACTGACGACTAGGAACATCTTGATCGTCGTGGGAGAAATCTCGAATGAGCAGTACTGCAAAATACTACTGCGCTTGGATATAATGGGCAATACTGCAAAATACTGATGCGCTGGATATAATGATAGGAGCAATAACGCAAAATACTGCTGCGCTGGACATAATGAATTTGAGCAATACTGCAAAATACTGCTGCGCTGGATAGTAATGCGGGCCGGAATGAATAAAATCATCAAAACGGACCAAAAGGATATATTAGCGTTGAAGAAGAGGCGCACCAAAGATGGGCCCACAAATAACGAACTCATAACGAATTTTTGAAAATCCGTATGGAGGGAACAAAAGGAAGAGGCGCAGCAAGAGCTGCGTCTCTTGGAAGAGGCGCAGCACCTGCTGCGTCTTTTCCCCAAATTGGCTATCCCTGCGTAAAAACGCGAATTCAGAAGGATTGCATTTCATTATTTCGAAACACAAAATTTGCAATTTCTCTCTCCAATCTTCACCATTTCCGTCGAGGTTTGATCCAAAATCTTGCATTAAATATGACTAACCGAGGTATGTGTTCCAATCTTGCATTAATCATTCATATTTGTTGAATTTTGAGCCGAAAATTCTAGGGTTTATGACCCATTTGATCGAAAATTTGGGGCTTTTCCCCCAAATGGATTGGTCATGCCAAATTGATGTTAGAAATGGATAGTAGGCAAAGTTGGGAACATAACCATGTGTTTGCTTCGAATTTTTGTCGAGTTTTGAGCTTTTGAGTGAAATTTGAGACGGTTTTACAGCTAAACCGTAAATTGCTTCGAAAATAGCCTTAGGAATGCCCATTTGCGATGAATTTTGATATTTGAGATCCTTGAATGATGGGTAAACTTCCTACCATCTCGGAATTTTGGTTTGTAACTGCTTTTTCGGGACACCTTTCTAGGGCATAATCGCCGTTATAGCGGAATGCTGCCGAATTTTCGACTTAAAACCGGAACTAGGCTTCGACTTTGACTTGACTTGACCCAATTCATCACATGAGTGATTGGGTTGGTGGGGATATGGCCAAGGATGGCATGGAAAGGGGCGTTTTCGGGGCTTTGAAGGCTCAAAAATCCCTTAACAAAGGCTTGTCGTCGTGTGACGCGGCCTGAATTTACTTTAACGTTGCAGGTGATGAGGCTTCTACTTCTGGGAGGACTCCCATGGAGATAGACGCCACTACTGTTGAGGAGGCTTTAGAGCGAGGCCTTTACCGCTGCGGTGATGGGCTGCCGAGTTTCACGAGGAGGAGGTGGCCGTCGAGGAGGAGGAGATCCCGAGACGAGCCAACGTTGGGCGAGGAGGTCGTCGGTGAGGGGAGCTCTGCGTGGGCCGAGACCGGGAGAGTAGGCACCTCGTGTGGGCTGCAGAGGGTCACCTGTCCTACAGGACGGTGAAGAGTCTGGTAAATAGGAATTCACTACTCATTATCCATCCTCTTTCATTCCTTTTGTCCAAATTTCTTTCAAATTTCAGCCAAAACTAAAGAAATAGCTTTGTTTCAACTCATTATAGGAGGCCGGGAACATCAGGTCGTTCTCGGGCTACACGACAGCGATGGAGCACTACGAGCGGCTGTCGGCGGAGGAGAGGGCCATGATCGAGCGTGGAGCGTTTGGTCCTCTGGTTCAGGTCTGGAGGGATATCGTGAAGAGGAAGTTGCGGGCTAACCTTAGCCTGGTCCGTGCTTTCTTGGATCGATTCTGGGATACGACTTCCACGTTTCACCTGCCTTTCGATGAGGTGGGAGTCACTTTGGAGGATTACGGCATGATCTCAGTGCCGGTGTGGGACCGAGGAGATGGTGTGGCGGAGATCGCGCCATGAGGCGGACTCGGCCGAGGTGGGGAGGTTGATCGGTGGAACTTGTCGCCGAAGGTGTTGCGATCTCTGGGTTTGGTACCCGACCTACGTTCGAGACTACTTCGCGGGAAGACCCGGCGTTGGTGACGATCGATGGGAGGAGACGGCTCCTCCTCCCCGTCTGGTGACGGAGGGCTCGCTTTGTGGGCGTGGTGGTTTCTGTCTTCGATTTACCTCGGAGACAAGGGCGAGAGGTCATCGACGAAGCTTCTTCCCTTTCTTTCGACTTTGAGTTCCCTAGGACGTTGGGACCGGGTCATCTTTCTTGGTTTTGCGGTCCTCATCCGCTTCATGAGGGCCATGGTTCGTCCAGAGCTGATGGAGAAGGGGACTTCTCCAGGTGCTGTCGGACCTGGACTATTGTTGGAGGTATGAACCTTCCTCTTTTAGACTAATGCAAATTCCTTTATCGAGTCACGAAGGATCGTCATTGATTATTCTGTTTTACAGGCGTGGGTGTACTCCTACTTCCCGAGTCTCGCGCCGAAGAGGACGGAGCCGCTGGAGAAGGCCTATCCCGTGGTGAGGGATTGGGTGATGTGCCGGACGAAGAGCAAGCGTTCTTCGCACAATGTCTACCGGCGGGACGTGAACGCCCTTCAGCTGAGCAGCGTGAGTATCCCACTCGTATTCATTTATATTCCTTATCCTTTGCCTTTGTCTGATCATAGGAATGATCTTTGCTCTATCTTGTCGCAGTGGGTGCCCAGACCTTGGGCGGAGTACGCTGGAGCGCCTCCTTTTGTCGCTGAGGTCCTTCGACCTAGGAGCCCGAGCTTTGTTGTGGACGTCGATGGGTCTTGTGTGGTATCTGGGGCGGCGTTAGGCTCGTCAGTGCTCTCGAGACGCGTTGACGGTTCCCGTTGATCCTCCGAGGACGATGTTCGGGGGAGCTTGCGAGGCCGAGAGAGGCGGACTGGCGGTGCCGGCGCGACGACCTTCTTCTCCCTGGCGAGGACTACTCGGCGTTCCTTTACGGGAGGTTGGCGTACTGGCCGGTAGTGGTGAGTATCTTTTACTTTTCCTTGATTTGATTTTGAAAATTACGACGAAAGATCATCGATTAATGAGAGCTATTTGTCCTTGCAGGAGGTCGAGGCGGCGGGCATCGAGCCCCCAGTGTACCCCGAGACCCTTGAGTACACCGACGCGACCGGGAGGACGACGATCTCCGAGTTGCGTGACTTTGACGTAGCTGTGACGGATGCTGGCCTAGACGACTGGCAGCATCTGATTCGGAGGGTGAGCCTCCAGTTTACATGAGTTTTGTGTAAGAACACATTTGATTGAACTTGTTCAATTCACTGAGAATTCCTTTTGAAATGCAGGTCGCGCCATCTCGGTTCGTGGCACTGTGG
Source organism: Silene latifolia (assembly GCF_048544455.1). Classification (NCBI taxonomy): domain Eukaryota; kingdom Viridiplantae; phylum Streptophyta; class Magnoliopsida; order Caryophyllales; family Caryophyllaceae; genus Silene; species Silene latifolia. Next base: position 94,601,783 of record NC_133533.1, read on the forward strand.
AGGGTGGCCAACCGGCTACGAGCTACTGCCATCGAGGCACTCGTCGGTGGTCGAGGTCGTCAGGTATGAACCTCACTTGATTTCTTTTGATTTTTGATTTTGGTTTTGATTTTCGATCTTGCTTGAATTGATTGACATGAGCCAATTTGTTGCTGTTTACAGGGTGACCGCGAGCTGGAGCGAGAGTTGGCCCAGTCCCGGGAGGAGACGGCTCGCTTGTTGAGGGAGCTCGAGTTTCGGGATGCCGAGAATGCCGTTCTTGCGGCAAGAATTGCTGAGTTGGAGGGCGCCCAGCGGTAGTTTTGTGTAGTTTTTGTAGATTTGTGGATTTGTACATTTGGACATCTGATTTGAACATTTTGGACTTTGTTTGGGGCGCAAGCCCCCAGTTTGCTTGTACATTTGTATATACGATGGCCTGAGTGCCTTGGGTTGTGTTGCTTGTACCTGCAGGTTAGTTCTTGAACAGGTTTGGTAGATAACGGTTTACGCCGTCATGCTGCCGAAATTTACATAGAAAATCACGCAAAACATACATTTATACATATGGCCTTAATTAGCGCAAAAAAGACTCAAAAGAACACGAAAATGCAAAAATTTTGCCGGAAATGACCGGACGGTAGGGAGGGTTACCCCCTAAAAAAGAAAAAAAAAGAGAAATCTGTAAGTGTAGAAATGTGGAAATGATGAAAGTCGTTAGAAATGAAAACAAAAGAAAATTATTTCCTAAAATGAAATTTATTTCCTAAAAATAAAATTAAATTTATTTACTAAAAATAAATAAATGAAATAAAAAGAATTAAATGTGATGAAATGGCGAAGGTGTCGACGTTGCCTCGAAATGCGTGCCCGCGGATTTAGGAAACTTGAAATATGGTAATCTTCCCGTATTTACCAAAACACAACCTCGCAGGAATAGGAAATCATGCGTTTATAGAATTAGGAAAGATCCAACGCGGAAATCACAGAAGTGAGACTTGGGAAGAGGCGCAGCATGAGCTGCGTCCCTTTGAAGAGGCGCAGTCTGCGCTTTGTTCTAAGCTGGTCCGTTCTGGCGGATTTTTGGAAACAGCAATTAGTATAAATAGAAGCGTCGATGGAGTTTTAATTCACATAAATCTTCCGTCTTTTCTTCGTCTATTCACATAAAAAACTCTTAAAATAAATTTTCAAGAGAAAATTATCATCATGAATACTTTGGAGATCCGCTTGAAGGAATGGACTAATGAATTTTCGAATATGGAGAAGCATGACATGGGTGCTCATAACCTTGGGTCTTTATTGAGTTTGAAACTCATTAAAATTGTAAAACCATTCTTGGATGCTTGCCTTGACTATTGGGACCCGAATTGTCATGTTTTCGCGTTCCCAGGAGGTGACATTTGCCCATTTCCTGAAGAAATAGCTGCTATTGGTGGGTGGGATCCTGAACATTTTCCTGCCATCCCTTCCACTTCACAAGGGTATAAGAGCAAATTCAGAGACTCGCTTGGACTGACCAGACTGGAGGTGGATCGTCTAGTTACCCCGAAAGGTGTGAGAATGTTGGACTTTATTGATCGATTCATTAACAGGGCCGACCCTACTGTCTCTCATGTTGCTAGGAGGAGAGCATTTGGCTTTTGTTTGTTGCATGTGTACGTCTTCCACGGGCATGTTGATGAAGACTTGAGAGGTGACCCTCGTCTTTTGTGCCTTATCGAGCAAATGGAACTGCGCAGGAGCCCAGCTTGCTTATGCTTAGGGGAGATTATCTTGGGTTTGGATAATAGGAAATCCACCCGCGATCTGCCATTTTTGGGGAGTCCCGTCATCTTACAGGTAAAAGACACCCTTTCTTTTTTCTTTTTTTTTTTTGTTTTTTGTTTTCGTTTTTTTTTGCTTTCGTTTTTTTTGTTTTTTTTTTTTCGTTTTGTTTTTTTTTGTTTGTTTGTTTTTTTTGTTTTTTTGGTGTCTAATACCTGCTTTTGGTAGGTTTGGCTTATGGAACGGCTCCGATTGATCGAGCCCCCAATTCATGCACTTTCCTATCATTCCCGTATGATTGCGATGAGGACGCGGTTGTACATGGTGGACTTCACCCGGGTCTGCGATTATTGGAAGAACAAGTCAAGAGTGATGATGGCCCGTTGATTAGGTGGGTCGTGCCGTGGTGGCACCTCAAGTCATCACTTTGGAGTGTCTTCTTTGGATCCCACTAGGTCCGTGCGCATTCCGGGATTGGAGTTCATGGTATGCATATTTCCGGAAAGATTGATGAGGCAAGTTGGGCTGAAGCAGACGATCCCGAGGCTTGACACCGTCCCGCAGACTGCTGTGGCGCTTACTACCGAGAGCCGAAGAGAGTGGGCTATTAAATGGGCCCAAAGAAACATGTGGTTCTTGAACTTCTCCGCCAATGCTTTATGGGTGTCGGATTCCTATCTGAGGTGGAGAAAAGCTGCGACTACGGAAGAGCGCGAGAGACTAAGGAAACGCGAACCTGTTGACTACAAGGTGCGCGAGGGAGAGAAAGAGAAGGAGAAGCATCTGACAGAGGGAGAAGAAGAAGCCGGGCTTCAGGTCATTCGTCCTTCAAAGAAATCAAAGACTACTCCTGTTGCAGAGATGGTGGTTGGTAAGAATGGAAGAGTCAGGCCTCGAGAAAGACCGTTGGTGATTAGGTCTGAAGTGGTGCACGAGCGCCCAGCTCGAGGTCATGACAAGAAGTATGACAAGAATGACAAGGGCAAAGGGAAGATGGAAGAATAGCCCGAGTCTTTATTTACTATTTGATTATTATTATTATTGTTGTAATAAAAAAGGAGGGATTTTTAGAATCCTAGCCTATTCTATTATTATTATGTAACGTACTATTATTAGAAAGCGAATGGAATAAAAAAAGGTTGAATGGTTATGAAACCGTTGTGATTTTCTTTTATTATCCTTGTCGAATTTCAAATGCAATGCAAATGTCCTTCTATTTACATTTTAGATATAATGGATATAATGGGTTGAATCCCGCGAAGGATTGCCTACGTATTCAATTAAAAAGCGAAATCAAACCCTTGCGCGTAGTTCGAGTAAATGTAAAAGAATAATTGTTCTAAGCAAGAGCTTGAAATGAACATAGAAAATAAGCATGAGCTTTTGCTTGTTCTCAAGGTGCGAATTTAGTTTATTTGATGATATGAGGATGACAAGTTTGTCAAAATGCAAGAGCACAGTGACACTTGGCTTATTTCAGCTTGGCCAGGGGCCGTTTATTTAGTGCCACAAGAGCGACACATGGGTTTACGCGAGGCGCGTGTTTGGTCCTATTCTAGGCATAGTATCGTTTCAGTTGGTCAAGGTTTGTGGGGTTTTAAAACTCATTCCCATCTAGGTCTGTGATTCTAACCGCACCCCCTGGGAGTATGGATTTGACTAGATATGGTCCGGCCCAATTAGGTTTGAATTTTCCCCTTGGGTCGACAGGTAAAAGAGCTCTCACCGATTTGAGTACTAAGTCTCCTTCTTTGATGTTTCTTGGCCTAACCCTTTTGTTGAAAGCTCGTTTGATACGTGCTTGATATGTTTGGACATTATGCAAGGCGCGCAGCCGACGTTCATCCAGGAGGATGAGTTCTTCATATCTATCCCTTTTCCAATCGGCTTCAGGGATTTGGCTTTCGAGTAGAATACGCAAGGATGGTATTTCTAGTTCGACTGGTTGTACGGCTTCCATGCCGTAGGTCTGATAGAAAGGAGTAGCCCCAGTGGGCGTCCTAACTGATGTATGATATCCCCATAAGGCAAAGGGTATTTTGCTTTGCCAATCTCTGTAGTTGTCAGTCATTTTCTTGAGAATTGTGACAACATTTTTGTTTGCCGCCTCTACCGCGCCGTTAGTCTGTGGTCTATAGGGCGAAGAGTGGTGATGCTTAATCTTGTATTTGGCTAGCAATTGCTCGGTTTCAGCTTGGAAGTGTGACCCGTTATCACTAATGATCTCATGTGGGCAACCATATCGATAGATGATGTTGTTTTGTATGAACTTTGCCACATTTTTAGCCGTAAGACCAGTGTAGGAAGCCGCTTCTACCCATTTGGTGAAGTAGTCAATTGCTACTAGAATGAAACAGTGGCCTCCTGTTCCGGCTGGGGTTATCTTGCCTATTATGTCAATTCCCCATGCAGAAAATGGCCAAGGAGATGTCATTGTATAGAGCAATGAAGGAGGGACATGTTGTACATTCCCGAAGATTTGACAATTGTGGCAATGTCTCACGTATTTGATGCGATCAGATTCCTATGTGGTCCAATAATATCCCAAACGTGTGATTTTCTTTGCCATCATAGGCCCACTCATGTGGGGACCGCATTCTCCATCATGGACTTCTTCCATCACCTTTCGTGTCTGTGAATGATCAAGGCAACGTAGGACTACACCAAGAGGTGTTCTTTTGTATAATTCTCCTTGCATCAGAATGTATTGGGAAGCTAATAGGCGTATAGCACGTTGTCCCCTCTTGTCCATATCTGGTGGATAGGTACCATTGAGCTTAAAATTCAAGATTGCTTGGAACCAGGGTTCCTGCGCGATTTCCTCTTCATCGGTGATTTGGTGGACATAAGCTGGTTCTGACCGTCGTTCGATGCATAAAGGCATGTCCATCATGTGGTCTGGCATATTTATCAAAGATGCGAGTTTCGCAAGAGCGTCTGCAAATTGATTTTCCTCTCGAGGTAGGTGTAAGTAGGTTACGTGGTCAAAGAATTGAGCAACTTGGTCTATCCTAGCTTGATAGGGTGCAAGGCTTTCACTTTGGATTTTCCAGGATCCTGTAACTTGGTTGATGATCAGTGATGAATCCCCATGTACCCGGAGGTTTTTGATGCCTAGGCTTACTGCCGCTTGTAGTCCGATGAGACAAGCTTCATACTCTGCAGCGTTGTTTGTCACCTCGAAGTCGAGTTTGACAGCAATCGGTGTATGCTCACCTTCAGGAGAAATGAGCAACACTCCTATTCCGAATCCTCTTAAGTTTGATGCTCCATCAAAGTACAGATCCCAGGAGTCTACATCTGTTTGAAGTATATCCTCGTCGGGAAATGACCAAGTATCTATGGTTTGTGCGTCGTTGATAGGATTTTCTACGAAGAATTCGGCGACGGCGCGACCTTTTATGACTTTCAGTGGCACATATTTGAGGTCGAATTCTGAGAGCATCAGAGTCCATCTTGCCAGACGTCCGTTGAGGACGGGTTTCTCGAAGAGGTATTTGACTGGATCCATTTTGGAGTATATCTTGATGGAGTAGCTAAGCATGTAGTGACGTAGCTTCTTCGTTGCCCACACAAGAGCGAGGCATGTCTTTTCGAGTTGTGAGTATTTGCACTCATATTCCAAGAACTTCTTACTTAGATAGTAAATATCTCTTTCTTCACTTCCTACAGTTTGAGCTAGCATAGCGCCCATGGCAGTTTCGGTTATTGTGAGATATAAACCAAGAGGTTGATCTCGTTGTGGCGGCATGAGCACTGGTGGTTTAGCCAATATCTCCTTGATTCGGTCAAACGCCTTTTGACAATCATCATCCCACATGGTGTGGTCTGTTTTCTTGAGCTTCTTGAAGATAGGCTTACAAATCATCGTAAGTTTCGATATGAATCGGCTTATATATTGTACCTTTCCTAGGAATCCTCTGACTTCTTTTTCCGTTTGGGGTTGTGGCATTTCGATCAGAGCTTTGATTTTGGAAGGATCTATTTCTATTCCTCTTTGACTGACCACGTATCCCAGGAGTTTGCCAGATGTCACCCCGAATGTGCATTTCTGAGGATTGAGCCTCATGTTGTACTTCCGTAGCCTTGCGAAGAATTTGCGAAGGTTCGCAATATGTCCCTCTCTTTCTTTGGATTTGACGATCATGTCATCTACGTATACCTCAACTTCTTTGTGCATCATGTCATGTAAGAGTGTAGTTGCGGTGCGTTGGTATGTAGCTCCGGCGTTGATCAATCCAAACGGCATTACTGTGTAGCAATAGGTTCCCTATTGGGTGACGAATGCGGTCTTATGCATATCTTCCATGGCCATCTTCCGTGGTCTGCAGTATTGTCCACTAATATGTGAGGTAGAGGAAAGTCATCTTTTGGACTCGCTTTGTTCAAATCCCTAAAGTCAACACAAACACGGATTCTCCCATCCTTTTTGGGTACGGGTACTATGTTAGCTACCCAGTCAGAATACTCGGAAACTTTGATGAACCCGGCTTTGAATTGCTTATCAACTTCTTCCTTGATCTTTAGAGCCCACTCTGTTCTCATTCGTCGAAACTTCTGTTTCACAGGTTTGAAACCTGGCTTAATCGGAATCCTATGTTCGGCAATATCCCTGTCGATCCCTGGCATGTCTTTGTAGGACCAAGCGAAAACGTCTTTGAATTCATTTAGGAGGTCTATGAAATCGGCCCTTTCGGTAGAGCTCAAGGTAGTCCCTATCCTAAGTTCTTGGGGTTCTAGTTCGGTTCCTACGTTGATGGGTTCAGTATCCTCTATTACTGGTCCCCCTTCCCCTTCCTGCAGTATTTCTTTGGCTATGTAGGGAGGTATTTCGGTCAAGTCTGGGTCCTGGTCATCCTCAGTATCATCATAAACAGAATTGCACTCGAAAGAACACAGAGAGTAAGCAGAACCTGATTTATTCATATTAAAATTTGAGTAAAGTTGAAAGAAAGAAGTCAACTGATCCATGGTCAGTGGCGGCAAAGGGACAGTGGTTGGGGCATTTCCCGAACTACTGTGACTACTCGAGGCTAAGCTAGGAGAAACGAAGGGAGTGGGGATGACAACAGGAGTAGACTCTCTAATGACTTCTCTAGACTCCGACTCTGACTCCGACTCCGACTCGAACTCATCGTCTTCTGGTTCTCCTTTGAACATTTCTCCTTCTCCAGTGGTGAGCTTGAAGAGTCTTCCTTGGTTGTTGGTCCATTTGATTGACTTTCTCCATCCTTTATGTTGCTTTGTGTCGGTTTCTGTGATCAATGCGGTAGGGTTGAAGCGATCGTCCTGAAGTATCATAGTAATGATCTCATCCTGCGCGGCCCTAATGAATCTGTCCTCTCCAAACAAAAGGCTAACAGCTTGTTCGTCTAAGCAAGGTGCTTGACGGGTTTTGACGGTAGGAACCGTTTCTGGAGGAATGAAGTAGCAATCGTGAAAGATCTCGATTCCGGCTAGCTTCCTCTCAAGGTAATGCCAAGGTTCGGGAAATCCATGAAAGAGTTCCGAACTTCCTTCTTGCACAAAGTATCCATTTAAGGTAGGGAGATAGGGTCTCATTTGGACTCCTACGTGCTTGCGGTTTTGGACTTGGGCCAGCATTTCGAGGACTTCCTCTTTTGTGGGTTTGTACCCTAGTCCAAGTGGTATCCTTGTTGAGTTGCCTTTCTTGTGCGGTGCGAAGGTATTCTACCGAATTAGGTTAAAAGGCATTCCAGGGAAGTATCCCTGGGACTTGAGTATGTGGTTGACCACTAAGTTGGAGTAGGGATTATAGTATAGAGGTGCCAACTCACTTTCTATGACATTTACACTTTGGAAGCCCCCAAGTTCGTATACGGGATCCGCAAGGACTTGATTGTTTGATTGTTTCTCGATTATTGCCTTGATGGGTGACGAAGTGATCGTCACTACTTTGCCATTTAGTGGGATCTTGATCTTTTGGTGAAGGGTGGATGTTACCGCTTTGGAAGCATGAATCCAAGGCCTTCCCAGAAGTATATTGAATGAAGCTTCGATGTCCACTATTTGGAAGTTATCTTTTCGTTCGATTGGTCCCGTAGCTATGGTTAGGCTAGCAAGTCCAACCACTTTTCGTCGTGTACCGTCATATGCACGTACACCTTGATTGGTGGGAGTCCAATCCGACTCTTTCATGCCTAGCTTGTATGCCGTTTTGAGGGGTATGACGTTGACCGCGGAGCCATCATCTACCAAGGTCATTGGCACATTCTTCTTTAGACAAATGACAGTGATGTATAGAGCAAGGTTGTGACTAGCGCCAAAAGGTGGCAAGTCTTCGTCTGAGAAAGTAATAGGATTACTTAGCTTCGGTGATTCTTGGAAGACCAAGTTGACTACATCTTCAGGAGTGGAGTTATTTGCTACACTTAGCTTGGCCAAAGCTTGCAGTAAAGCTTGGCGATGCGGGAATGAGCTTGCTATTAATTGCGGACCAAAAGATCACCCTTGGTCTTTTGTAATTGCTTGAGCAAATGATCAGTGGGGTCATCTTCGTTGTCATTTGGTGTGATGACGTTGGTTGGACCGTTTTGAGTAGTATTTTGATATGGGCGACCCGAACGAGTTAGGTGATCCACATCTTGGTCTTTGCCATTTTGGACTATTTCCTTGACTACGGAGTTTTCAATGAGATACTCGTCTTCATCATTATCGGCCCAAACCCCATTGATTGCAGCTAGTTCCCTCATTCTCATGATGTCACTTTCTAGTCGTATGATTTGATCGACTAGTTTATCAACCACGGTAACTACCTCTTGTATAGTGGCATTTTGAGAGAAGGTTAGTGGCGCATGTTCTTCGAGTATTGCGTTGGGATTGCGTAAGGTTGTTACCATGCTCTCTAGCTCCCAAACTTGTCTATCTACACTCCTCGCCCATGTAATGAAGTCGGAAATGGTAGGGGAGATAGTAGAGTAGAACCCCTCTTTCTCAATTGCATGAATTTCATTTTCGGTGGGAGAAATGAGGTGTGAGCAATCTAAGGTAGATTCATCACTTGTAATCACTAGAACTCCAAGAGGATTCTGAGTGTTGTTGGGTTTACCTCCTGGTGGTATTGGGAGTCGACCATCTTCAATCATATCTTGAAGCACGTGTTTCAACTTGTAACATTTTTCTGTGTCGTGCCCCTTGCCCCTATGGTACTCACAGTATGAATTTTCATCCCAGAACTTGGATTTCTTTTCGGGTTCGGGAGTAGGTCCAATGGGTTGGAGTTTACCTTGTTTCATTAGCCTCTTTAGAGCGTTGGAGTAAGTATCCCCAAGGTTTGTGAACTTCCTTGGTGGGCTAGTTTTCTTGGATGGCTCGAGAAGGTTAACCTCATCGGTCTTGCTAGTAGAGCCGTATGAACGACTTGTGGACCCTTGATATCCTCTACCTACCGTTTTGGACAAGAGTCCTTTACGGATGTCATCTTCAATTCGTGTCCCTAGTACAGTTAAGTCTTTGAAGCTTTTGATGTTTTGATATCTCAAATGATTGGCATATATGGGCTTGAGATTATCCACAAACTTCTCCACAAGAGTGGCCTCATCCGGGCGTTCAACTAGTTGGGTGCTAGTCTTCCTCCACCTACTTAGAAAGTCGGTGAATCCTTCTTTGTCATTTTGGGTAAGAACCTCTAAAGTACGCATGTTGACTTGGATCTCGGCATTATCCGCATATTGTTTAGAGAACTCGATTGCGGCGTCCTCCCAAGTAGCGACCTTCTTATGATCTAAAGTGTAGAACCATTGCTTCGGGATGGTGTCAAGAGATGAAGGAAAGATCCTTAAGAACATCTCGGGTTTGATGCCTTTGATAGACATGTAATCTTTGAAAGCACGGATATGGTTCAAAGGGTTCTCGTGCCCCTTGAATTTAGGGATATCCGTCATATTGAAGTTAGTTGGCAATTTGGCATTGACGACCTCATACTTGCGATTGTTCTCCATGTAAATGTCATTCCCCTTAAGGTACATCAATTGCTCCTCTAGGTATTGGAGCCTTTTCTCGGCTGCAGTCGTCCCTATGACAGGATTCTCATCTTTAGACTCGTCATCGGAAAAACGTAGTACTTCACTTTTAGGGGAAGGCAACTTTCCCTCTACCTCAAAGATACGGCCTTCGATAAGTTCAAGGCGGTCATAGGTTTGTTCTTGAGTGATTTGCATTTGGGCTAGCGCGGCTAGGATTCGATCACTATTCTCTTGAAGTTGCTGGAGATTTGTTTCATCACTTGATCCGGGCATCTTGGAAACTGGATAAGAGATCGGCGACGAATCAAAACACGATCGACCATTCTATCACACTTGCTAAAAGAGGAAAAGTCTTGACTCGTGAAGTGGGTGTGTGCCACTTGTGTTGAGTGAGTTTTGAAGAAAGACAAGGTCTTTGAAAATGTGTGTCCTAGTCAACTGTAGTGTAGTTGTAGGAGTGGACTCGAAGTGAGGTTTTGAAATGGGCTTGTGGCCCAGATTTTGACGCGACAAACGGACAGAGTTTTGACCGGATTTGCGCTAATTGAAGACCTTTTTTCGAAATTCTTGCTTGAAAAAAGGATTTTGATTTTTGAAAATTCGTCATGGTTTTGTTTAGAAATGGTGATCACGTAGGGTTTACACATTTATACAGGCATTATAACGGGATGCTGAGTGCATTTAGAAGGGTTTTGGTTTATAGGGTAGGTTGCCATACCGAACCATCAAACCCGAAGTCTTTGGAGAGGCTCGTGCCAAACAAGAGTAAGGCCGATTCCTAGTCCATTCCCTCAAGTAGTGAAGGCCCTTGATACAAACAAGAGTAAGCATCATGGTACGGATGACGTCAATCGCTATCCATCCTTAGGCCCAAATAAGAATTAGGACCGTTTAGACGGGACGATTGGTCGAATGGGTTGGGTTGGGCCTAGGAAGGCCGATTTAAACGGTCTAGGAAGACCGAGTTATGAAAACCGACAATTGTCTTGTACAAACTATTCCCTAACCTTGTTCAAGTTTCACCCTAGCTACACGTAAGTGTATATCCCGAGCGGAGTCGCCAAACTGTGGACAGCGGGCCGCCCACGGGGGCGCTTGGTGAGAAGCGAAGACAAGCATTTGCATTTTGTATGGAGTCGCCACCAATTTTTATGGGAAATTGGAACCGTTCGAATACCTCATGTCATGTCAGGACATAAAGTAGTGACATGAACACTAAGCAATCGTTACCCTTAGCATTCTATGTCTAGAATGACTCTCATGGATGCCAATGAACACGGGTGCTCACGGAGATCTGGAGTAAGGGGTGAGGGTACGTATTAGGAAGCTCTTTTGATCGAACACCTAATCCCGCCCGCCTCGATAGCGGCCTCTACTAATTATTAGGGATATCATTTATACTCGATATATCGTCGGTTATATGCATGCAATGCAACATCCAAGTTTTAATCCTAACATGTGAGAATTAGGCTAAGTCGGTTAACAAGTAGTTTATCACGCAATTAATGTCAAAGTAGGATTTATGCTCAATTACATATGAAAACATACAAGGAATAAAAGCAATACAATAATTATAAATTACAATAATTGAAATTACATTAATTACATTGAGATAGGCGATTTATGTCGAAAATACCTTTAAAACGGATAATTTGATAAAAAGAAATAAAAGAATAAATTAAAAGAATCAAATAGATTAACGAACAGGAATTAGCGTGATATTACGGATAATAGTCAATTGATACGTAGACTAATTAAACTAGGTCAAGGCGAAACGAGTTCGGGACGAACTCATCCTCGAACAGTGCAGAGTGCGCCCTCTCTGAAGAGGCGCAGCGATTCTTGCCGCGTCTGTTCTAAACTAAGTTCTACAGTGTTTTTTAATCGCAAATCGTTAATGTCAATTGATGATTTTAAGGATTGATTAGATTATTTGACTCGGATGAAAGTGATTAATAGGTTATTTAACATATGAATGGGTCATAAAAACAGTAAAATATGAATTAGACGGATGCAAACGAATTAATTACATGAATGAGCGATATTAATTAGTGACATGGATGAATTAAATAAGCTAAACATGATGAATGTACAACGAATATGTGAAAGCTATATCAATGATCGAATTCCAGAGACCCAATATGAACTAATCGAATCTCTAAAACCCGAGTTGAAGTTAATGACGAAAACCCGCAAATATGAGATTACTTGGGATTTAAGTCGGATAACGATGAATTAAATATGTGAAAGATGATGGATTTATATACATGTGAATTATATACTATTAGGATGAAGAATTAAACAAACAGATACAAATCAAATACGAACAAGAACGAATTACAGAGGACGAAGAAGAAGAAAAGAAGCAGGAACTACGGCAGCCTCACGAAGAGGCGCAGCAGAAACTGCGCTCTTTCGAAGAGGTGCAGCAGTTGCTGCGTCTTTTCTCGACTGTCAGTCTTCTGAAAATCCGTAAAAAAGGTTTTGAAGACGATTTTAGAAATCGGTTTTAATGAGGTATTTTCGACGTAAATCTTACAATTGATACGATAAATAAATAAATACAATAAATAAATAAGGATTATACACCCTCAGATTTACATGTTGACGAAACGAGAAGGACTTAGAAAATCGATTAGTGATGCTCGACGCGAATGCAAAGAAAGTGCCCTCGTAAGAGGAAAACGATTGATTGATTAAGTTGATTATTGGTGTAGTTGGTCAAATTGGTCGGTCATGCAACGAAGAGGCTGGTACCCGGAAAGATCCGAGCTTACGTGGTCGAATGTTCAAGCACGTAGGCGCCAATTAGTAAGAACAAAGTCTAGAATGCAAAGGGAGAAGAGAAGGGCGGACACTCGCGTGAGAAATATGAGGAGCGAAGGCTCCTATTTATACTAATCACGTGAAGGTTTAGGGTTTCGGAGACTCTTTGGAAGTGAATCTCGAAAAGATATGAAAAAGATACGTGGAACATGCAGAGAAGGGCCTGGGAAGAGGCGCAGCAGCCACTGCGTCTCTTGGAAGAGGCGCAGCACCTGCTGCGTCTATTCCCAGGAGGTTTCCTCCTGCTGAATAAAGATTTCTGCGTTTGAGTTATGGTAGGACGGAAATAATCCGATCTTCCTTAATTTTAATTATGAATATTACGGGATATTATTTGCCAAAAGATAAAATTTGTAAAATATGGAATAGAAATATCCGGAACATTCCAGAACATTCCGACTCGGGATTTAACAGTTATCAGAAGATGGAGACGGTTTTTGACCCGGACTCCGAATTTACTCTAATTACTGCCAAAACGACCGTATCAGGACGTAGATGACAACTAAGAGGTCGACATTAATATTTGAGCAATCACTTGACGATAATCTTACGAACTGTCACAAACCGTTCCGCGAATCAAACATGCGGCCCAATCATCACCGAGTGGTTTGCGGGAGGTGCAGAAACGAGGTGTCTACAGAGTGTTTAAGTCACAACTCAATACAAGGCTTAGAGCCATGAGAATCCGAAATAAAAGGCTTGATTAGTGACAAAGAGTTTTGCACTAATAAAGAAAGATTTCAAAGCAAGATTGGTTGCAAAGGGTTTTGCACTAATTGAATAGCTTAAGTCTATTTGGATCTTCTTAGGGATTGTGTTTCTTTATTATGAGCATACGCATAAAGCATGTGAATCTAAAAACCACTTCTTCAAAAGAATGAATGTATTCAATACATGTCATATGTTTTATAGATTCTTGCAATCCTAAGATAATGAGCAACTTAAGAGATGGTCTTAAGTATGACATCAATGAGTTGGAATCAACATTTTGATCATGTGATAAAACATTTCTCGATAAGTCGAGAAGTTGTGTTTATACATGAAGTTTAGTGGGAGTTACGGAAATTTTAATTAGTCCGATATGTGGATGACATATTGATCATTAAGAATGATTTAAGACTTTTGGAGTAATATAATACATCTTTAATATCCGGATCTATGAAGATAAATCCACATGATATTAGCGTCAGTAAGAAGTCTTATGTTGATAAGATTCATGACTAGTTCAATTAAATTGAACATATTTGATTGATTTCATTTGCTTCATTTGAATCAATTAAAAAGAAATGATGTGCAACACTTCATATACTTTGAGTATGATGAATTGTTTTCAAAATCGAATTTAAGTAATCTTTGCCAAGTACGCAATAAAGATTACCCTTAAGTGCATGCAGAAGCATTAAGGAAGTAAAGCAAAGTGTTTATGATGCAGTTTTGTGTAAGTGTGTTACACAAGTGACAATTGACAATTGAGGTTGCACATGGTTTCCGACAAAACCATAATCAAACCACATTAGGATGGTTAAGATACCATTGTGGCTATGATAATTAAGATACCTTACTCTTAGTGCTTATGTTAAGCACATCTTTGGGAGGGTTCACATTTAACCCCATGTCCCTCTCGGCTTGCACAAGTAACTTGTGCAACTCCTCAAGAGACACATCCTTGTCTTGCATGTTGAAATTCACCCGGAATTGCACATATGCCTTGACTTTGGACAAGGAGTGTAGAATCCTATCTACGATGAGTTCTTAGGGGATTTCAACCTTTTGAATTTTCAAGGTCTCGACAAGCTCCATGAGTTTGAGCACATGAGGGCTAACCTTTTGGCCCTCTTTGAAGTCGAGATCAAAGAATGCCGCGGCCGCCTCATATTGGACGATCCGCGGAGTTTGTGAAAACATGGTCACAAGTTTGGAGTAAATCTCATTAGCATTGCCCATTTTAAAGGCTCTCCTTTGGAGGTCCGCCTCCATCGCAAATATCAAGACATTTTTCATTGCGGCGGACTCCTTTTGGTAAGCCTCATATGCTTCCCTAGTGGCCGCGGTGGACCTAGTGGAGGGTTCGGGTGGAGAGGCCTCGGTAAGGTAACGAAGCTTGTCGTCACCTTCGGCGGCTAATTTGAGTTGGGCATCCCAATCGGAGAAATTTGACCCATTCTTTTCAAGTTTACATCGATCCATAAAGGATCGGAGCCAAGACGAACTAGCGAGAGGCGTGGCATTAGGGGTTGGTGTTGATGTTGCCATTGTTATGAAAAAGAAGTGGTCTACAAAACAAAATATAAGGAGTAAACAAATGTCGCTTAAATAATACTCGTAAAAATGTATGATTTAAACAAGTTTTATGCATTTTTCTAGTGACCTCTACCCAACTAGAATAAATGATTCCAAGACCCAAATTCATATCAATTTAGGCACGGGGTAGCCGATGAAACCTTCATCAATATAACTCGGTGGATTAACCTTTTAATCGATTCTACTTTTAGAACTCTTGGTCGATAAAATTACTCTAATGTTTATCTATAACCCAAAACACATCAACAAGGGCACGGGGTAGCCGATGAAACCCTTATTAATTACTTTTGTTGAGTTCAATCCAAATTTCGAATAAATGTGTCCATTATCCAAACCCACATCAACTTAGGCACGGGGTAGACGATGAAACCCTTATCAACATGAATTCGGTGGATTAGACATTTATCACCCACTTCCCCTACGTAACAAGGTTTGTACCCCGGGGTAGCCGAGTGCACTCCCTCGCGAAATAGGTTTTCATGGTTTCTACTATTTGGTAAGGCTATGTCTCAATTAATTGTTTTAGCGAGAGGTCATGTCAATTTATTATCTATCACGTTTTAAGTGAACTAAAGCGGTGAACTACGATAATTCTAATTGACACGGTCGATAAACTCGATAAAATGACAATGCATGTTTAGTTATGGCGATTTAGCAATGCATGTGACATAAAATAAAATGCAAGCATAAAAATAAATAAATCCTAGTATGGCCTTCCTAAAATAGAAAAACTATTTAACTATTACATATTCGGAAACCAACTCCATTGGTCCCTTGAACTTCGGTTGTGGCACGTATCTCGAGGTAACACCGTCTTTATGTATCGCCATACTTGAAGAAATCCGTCTTTGGGAACTCCGGAATGATTAAAATTACATAATAAATTACATAATTCCTATTATACATTTGTAACTAAAATAAAATAAATCTATTAAATTACAAAACGGTGATACGAGATCACAATAAAATTACAACCGAATCGATATTCCCATACATTTCGGGAAATACCAATTAAAATCTAAGGCCATACTAAGTAAAATTACATAATTCAAAATTACATAAATTAAAATATGACAATCATAAAGAAAATGCAGCATTATAATATGTATGAACATGCTCATTTTTATGCTAAATCGCCTTTAATTAGCCAATATCGTATATTACTCGGTTTTTACGGATTTGCGTGATTTCAACACTTTATAATCACAAAAATTACATAAATTCATATTTATGCTCTAGTTAATTACCCTAACCACTTAGGACTCAAAATTTAGTCTTCACTAACAATTTGACCATAATTAACTCAAATTTCTAAAATTGTTCATTAATAGTCCAAAATACAAAAATAAGCTATTAAACTTCAAATAAATCACAAAACTTCAAATAAATTCAAAATTTGAAATTTAAAACTCATGAACATTCTGGAAAAAATACCATGACACTAATAATGTTCTAAATCTTAGGTTAAAAATTTCAAAATTTTCCGGAAAAACAATGTTGCGGTTTATCGATTTTAACTAAAATAATCATAAAACATGAGGAAAAATTATATTCATCAACTTTTCAATTTTAGATCTGAAAAAGATAATAAAAGGAAACATTTGATGTTTTTCCTTAGTCATAGATTATGTTTTATTAATTTTTCACTAATAATGTCACTATTTATGCTATTTTTCTTCAAAAATCCATAAATCATGCTAAAAGACTTCTTTATAGACAATTATTTTACACACATCTTGTAAAATTGCATGTGACAACATATTAAAAAATTATGACCAGATTCGAAATTTAACTCATATTAACCTAATTTTCACCTAAATCCGAATTTAATAATGAAAAATCCATTTTTCGAGCATAACAAGTCCAAAAATTATGAACATTTACAGGTTATCTCAAAATAATATATGTGACAATATATCCAAAAATCACTGGAAAATTCAAAGTATAGCAAATTTTAGACCAAAAATGACATTTTTACTCATAAAATCACATTTAAATGCCATTATTGTAAATTATGAACAATAAAAATCCGAAAAATAACCCAAAAATCCTAAAACATTTTAGGACCAGAAATATTAACATGCATGTAATAATTTCGTGATATATCATAATAACACAAATTTTACAAGTTTTATTTGTTATTCTTATAACTCGGAAAAACTTTTAACCAATTTGCATGCAAACAACCGTGGCTCATGATACCGATTGAAGGAAATGTAGATTCATATACATACTAACATACTCATATATGTCTAATTAATTTGTCATAAAATTAAATACGGATTTTATGCATGCAAACAAATAATATAATAGAAGAGAAATCATGTTCTTACATTGTAGATTTCGGTTTTAAGGGCACAAAAGAGATCACCTTTCTCTTTTGATCTTGAGCTTTTCCTTATGGATGAATAAGATCTAAGTATAAGATCTCTCCCTAAGCTTTATACCCAAGACTTTCTCTTAATTTAATTAATATTACAAGAACTAGTATAATATTAATTAGGTAGAAAATGGAACCAAAATATTTATAAAACACCTTAAATGTTTCGGTTTTTAGAGAGAAGAAGAGGAGGATTTTATTCTCTCTAGGAAATGTATTTTGGATGATAGAATGAATAATAATATTTTTACAACCTTTTGTATATTATTAGGTAAAAATTATGGAAAAACCATCATTGGTTTTGTCTTCTCAAAACCGTGTAAGAGGAGGGTTTTAGGGGAGCCAATGCATGGAAAAATTGTTCTTCACAATGAACAAATAGGCTTGCATGGCTAGTGACTAGTGTAATCATCATGCCTTCCACTAATTACAATCAACATATAATTAGCTTAAAACCCTCTAATTTTCGGCCCACTTGTTAATATGGATTCCATATTATTTTTGTCAATTGTCAATATGTCACATGTCATATGTGATATAAATTTGTTATGTATTTTTAACAAATTAAAAATCAACGTATTAATAAAAATACGTCACATACAAAAATCGACTTAGTAATTTCATAATTACTTGTGCCAAAATATTTTACCATTTATAAATCACAACAGATTGTATTTATAACAATTCATTCAAATTTAATTGTTACATTAAACAATTATTTCATCCGAGTAATTATACAATTTGATTACTCAGACTGTATCTCATTTAATCACATTTCAATTTGATACGTAAATTATACTTCCAAAATCGTCCGTCAATTTTCAAGTAATTTAATTAACTCGTAACAATATACGATTAATTAAATAATCAATTAAGAGTATTGCCCTTTAGGTATGACCTAGGGGGTCAACTGATCACCACCGTCACACGACAGTAATGTCAAACTCTAGTCAGCCAATCATTACCGATATATGTTGACCAGTTGACAGTAACAATATTACTTCCCAATTGTATTCATTTTAATGAGACTTAAACATGTGATCATCATGATCAACAGTCGTGATCGCATTATTGTCGGAGGACACATATTCCAACAATCATCATATCTAGGACAAAGATATAACTACAAAAAGGAAACTACAATAAACGGTAAAAACAACCTTGAGGAGAAAGTTCCTCAAGGTTAAACCACAATTAAGATAGACAAACAAGTAAGAACTTAATCACAATCAACCGTCACCGAAAACGGCGCCATTTTGATGAGAGTGTCGTTGGGGCTCTCAATCAAACACATTTATATTCTCCACAAACAACTAGTTAGTGGTTAATTCGAGGTCGATCCATGGGACGGTGTGTTTTGGGTTTTAAGTCTATCTATCTTAATTTATGCTAGTGTGACAAGTGATTTGGGTTGGTGTAGGTGTTCTTAAACTAATGGAAGCAATAAAGTAAAACAAGCAATAAAAGGAAGGATGTGAACAAATGACTAAAAGAAATGTTAGGATATCATGGGTTCATAGAGGATTCATGGGAGTAAATCATACAAACATGTTCTCAATTAGATGCAAGCACTTATTATTGTGATGGGTTCGAGTTGGTGTCTAACCTTACAATCCCTAGAAGGTTTGGGTCCCAGAGCCGAATCAATTAGATTGTACAACACCTACAAGTCGACTTAATGCTCCCTATTCAACATTATGCATGGTCTAATGAGGATCGAGTTGGTTTATATGCTTACAAGCGTCATTGAAAAGATAGGTGATGGGTAAAAAAATGCAAGGATTCATAGGCTCACATTTCATCAAACATAACATGTGCATAAGTTGAAATCACAATAGGCAAGCAAATTAATCATGAGGATGTACATATTAGATTAAGCATAGATTAATCCCCATGTTTGTTTCCCCTAATTTCCCACTAATCCTACCTAGAAGACTACTAACTCATTATCATGGGAAACATGTTATTAATGGTGTCAATCATCACAACAAGTATAAACAAGATAAGAGAGTGAGGAAATAAACAATCAATATTAAAGAGTAAAGGAATTGTACCCACTTAGGAATGATCCAAATATAAAGCAAAGAATATTTGAAGAAAACTTGTTTGATTGATGAAGAGTTGTCAATTCTCCAATAATAACACAATAATATTCAATTAACCAATAATAATAAACTTGAACAATGATTAAGGAAAGATTAATGTGTAACTTTGTGGAATGGTTGTGATTAATCTATTCTAATCTACTGCTAATCTAATCTAAGAGAGGTTTTCTAAGCTAAGGGAACTTTCTACTATGGAACTTGGTTTCTTGATTACTACAAATAGAGTATATATATTATTACATCATTAGGTTAAGCATGGGTAGATTAGTAAATAACATTGCTAAGTGTTGAGTACGGAAATGCAAGTCTCGAAGGGAAATGCGCATATCACACTGCTAGTCCTACCACGATCCGCTCGGATCATCTTGAAGCATGGTTGATTTTGCCAAAGAATTCGCCCATCTTGAGGAGAAGACGCTCGGATCATAGGTCTTGGATCCGCTCGAATCGAGCACGAGCCGCTCGGATCATGGCGTTCTTAGACGGCCGTCTTGGGAGCAAGACGCCCGTCTTGTGAACAAGACGCTCGGATCACTGGGCACAGTGCTTCTCTTTTTTTACTGTCTAACAATCCGCTCTTCTTTGGAGCATGACGTGCGTCTTGAGTCTGGCACGCTCGTCTTGCGTCTCGGGACGCGCGGATTGGCGGACAGCTTGTCTATTTGAGCTCGGATTGTAAAACGGGCGTCATTTCCTTATCCGCACTCCTATTGGAGTGATTCAAAAGCCTAGACCACTTATTTTTGACGCCGTTTCATTTAGTATACTTTCAGAGCCAAATAAATAACTCTTGGTTTGCTTTCCGATCAATTTCTTCATGTAATGGCTTCCTTCTCGGCACCCTTGCTTTTAAGCCTATGATCATTCTCTATACTCTTTATTCCTACATCCTTGGTCATCATTCTTTCTTTCTCTTCATACTAGTCCATCCAATATCATCAACAATCTTCTAAATATGCACGGGGGACGGGAATTTCGCCTCATTATCTCCTTTCCTATAAGACATATAAAATGTACTACGAAAGCAAAATAGAAAGGAATTGACGGATTAAATGGCCATAAAATGCTATATTAGTATGCAAAAGAGGTTAGATTAGGGTACTAAATGTGTGTAGTTAAGATTCACATAAGGTGCAGTGAAAGCCAAGCTCACAGATGGGAATGATGCGAAAGACGATGCAAAAAAGAAAGACAAAAGGAAGACGAAAGTGAAGGCGTATGTGGACGCGAACTATTCGTCTTCAACCATATCAAGATCATGGCGATCCATGAAGATGGGTCGTGATGCTGAAGGGACCTCCTCCTATTAGAAGCCCTCTTTTGGCCTGTAAAAGTGCTTCGGAAGAGAAACGGGAAATGTCCCGGTGAAAAACTTTGTAATTTGAATTTATGTTAGACATTTTAATTTGCTTTTAGACTTTAGATAATAGCGTAGTTAGTTTTTAGCATAAGACCGAATATAGACTGCGTATTTGTGATTTTGGTATTTTCGGGAAGTATTTTGCTGTGTTTTATATGCAGGTTGGGGGAAGTAACGTTGCATTGGGATGCGTGCCAAAGGAAAAAGCCCCGATCGAGAACTTTTTGTACTTGATCGAGCAGAATGAGTAGTAAAAGGTTTCGAACGAGAGGTTTCATGTCCTCGATCGAAGGGTCACAAGTGAAGGGTTTTCGATCGAGTGGTATTTTACCCGATTGATGTGACTATTATTGGCGCACATTTAGTCCCCTAATTGAGCCTATTTTGCATACTATTATAACATTTCATGGCCATTTTATCCGTCAAAAACTTCCTATTTGCTTTTCTAGTGCATTTCATATGTTTTGTAGAAAAGGAGATAAATGAGGCGGAATTTCCCCTCTTCCGTGCATATTTGGAAGATTTTTGATGATATTGGATGGACTAGTATGAAGAGGAGGCAAGAACAAGAGCCAACAACACAAGAATAAGGTGTATGCAAGAGGAGGAAAACGAAGGAAGTCATTACATGAAGACGTTGCTCGGAACCCAAACTAATAGTTGCTCCTTTGGCTCTGAAAGTATGCTATATGAAACAGCGTCGAAAAATCAAGTGGTCTAGGCTTTTGAATCACTCCAATAGGAGTCCGGATGAGAAAATGACATCCGTTTTACAATCCGAGCTCAAACAAAGAAGCTGTCCGCCAATCCGCGCGTCCCGAGACTCAAGACGCTCCTCCCCAAACCCAAGCAGCTCGTCTCCCCTTCAAAGACGCTCGTCTTCCTTTCCTATTATCCGAGCATCCCGATGCCAAGACGCCCGTCTTGAGGCCTGATGATCCGAGCGTCCTGACCCATAATCCGCTCGGATTCCTTTCCAGTGCACAACGTCTCTCCTCCAGTCCACTCGGGATGTGCATATTTCTGAAGGACTAGCAAAAAGGAGACTAGCATCTTTCTTCGAGAGGAGCACTTCCTGAACTTTTCTTAAGGGTCTTAATGGTCATTTAAGCCCTTAGTAACCCTAATCCTTGTACCTAATCTTTAGTATAAATACCCTATTGTACTACTTAAATGTAATCAATCCCTCTTAATCAAGCTTTCTTAGATTTAATCAACTTTCCTTAGATTAGATTAGGAGTAGACTAGAATAGATTATCCTTTAATCTTTCCACAAAATTACACATTAATCTTTCCTTAATTATTGTTCAAGTTTATTATTGAGTAATTCAAGTTTATATTGGGTAATTAGAAGATCATTTGGGTTTATTGGGAGATTGACAACCTTCCATCAATCATCAAGTACTTCTATTATTCTTTGCATTATTATTTTGGAATCTCCATAGGTATAATTCTCTTAATCCTTGTTTTAATTATTGTTAATCTATCTTACTTGTTCATCATGTTTTGCCTTGTTAATATGATTGACAACCTTGTTAACATGTTAAACTTGATAATGAGTGAGTATTTTCCTTAGCTAGGATTAATGGGTAATTAGGGGAAACCAACATGGGGATTGATTCATGCTCAATTTAGTATGTTTACATAATTAATTTGCTTGCTTGTTGTGATGTAAACCTATGCACATGTTATGTTTGATGAAATGCTAAGCCTATGAATCCTTGCATTTTAACCATCTCTTACGTTTTCAACAAGACTTGTAAGACATAAACAAACTCGAGTCTTGTTAGACTATGCATAAAAGTTGAATAGGAGGAAAGTAAGTCGACTTATAGGTGTTGTACAATCTAATCGATTCGGCTCCGGGACCCAACGCTTGCTATGAACCGTAAGACATAAACCAGCTCGGTTCCTCCACAACATTAATTGCTTGCAACTTTGTAAACATGTTTGTATGATCAACACCATGAATCCTCTATGAAGCCATGACATCCTAGTATCCTTTATTATTTATCTACACCTTTATTTGTTTGTTGTACTTTATTACTTTCATTAGTTTAGAACACTACAACAAACCCAAACAAATTGTGACACTAGCATAAATTGAGATGGATACACTTAGAACCCAAAGCACACCGTCCCATGGATCGACCTCGACTTAACCACTAACTAGTTGTTTGTTGAGAAATATAAATGTGTTTGATTAGATGTTAGATTGCGGGCATGTCTCACGAGTCGAGTAGTTGAGTGATTTTGGTTACTTTCTGCACAAAAATCACGCGTTCTAAAAAGAAAATGAGAGACTAGTGAAAACCGTGAGGAAGTCGGTAGTCTAGGTCCCCTTAGTTATGGGTCAATTTGGTCGAATCTTGTGTGTGTCGCGTAAATCTTGAAGGTTAGGCTTTGCTTCCCCCTTTCCCGCCTTTGAATTTGTTTCCTAGGCATTTGGCTGTCATATTGAGGTTGCTTGAGCCACCACTAGGGCATTGACACCCCGCCGAGACTATGAGATGGTATCTCCCGACCAAAACCTTTAATTGTTTAAAGCAAAACGGCCACTTAGATGAGGAAAGCGGTTTGACTTTTTGTGATGCATCTTATATGTTAATTCGTGCTTAAATGTTGGATGTGTCAAAATTTTCCGCAAGCCCTCACTTGCCTTGAAAGGAAGCACATACCTCATTGTGTTTCAATGTGAGTTGAAGGGACGGAGAAGGCCCGTTAATTGCCTTTTATCGGATATTATTAGTTTATCTAATCCTTTTATATTACAGGTCTTAGTTTAATTTAATGAGCTTACTCGAGGACGAGTAAGGTTTAAGTGTGGGAAGGTTTGATAAGTAATAATTTAGGGTTGTTTAACCAATACTTTTACTCTTATTCAACTCGATTTTGCGTGCTTAAATTATTTATAAAGCTCATTTAATTACTAATTTATAATAATTAATCGTTTTAACAATGTTTCATAATTAGTCGGATTTTATATTATAATTAGTATTAATATCATTTTATTGTAATAATGTGTAGGCAAAGAGGCAAAATGAAACCGAAATTGAAGAGCAAAGCGGGATAAGACGAGTTGTATTATAATCAAATATGCACAAGTCAAAGCAAAGTCAACCTTTGACCCACCTTTTGCATCACTTCCCCTGCATCTCACCAACATCAATAATGGCAGCAACCACACCATTCCTGCAATCATAGCGTACCACAGCCGCAGCAGCTGTCCAGAAGTCCTCCTTCTTTGCGCCTAATCACCGACATCATCTTCATCGTCCTCAACCTCCTCTTCCAGCATTCATTCACACAACACCACTACCTAAGCCTAGATTATAATTAGATTAGAGAAGATTTAGTCTCTCTATTTTTCCTCTCTCAATATTTTAGAACCCTAGAAATTCTTTTCATCTCTCAATTTTTCTCTTGTGAAAGTTGTAATCTTTTCTTAATTAGACTTTAATTACTCATCAAATTAGTGCAGATCTAGTTCTAGTCTTAGTTATTTGGGTTGTATTTTGAAGATTTGAAGAAATTCATTCCTTCATTATTGTCCAAGCTTGTTCATTTCCTCTTTGTTGGTACAATTCTCGTCTTTTATTTACATATATTTTCTTTTGTTTACATTTATGTTCTTTACTTAATGTTTTCAATCAAAGTTTCTATCTTTATTATGTTTAGCATGTTTGTGTGTGTATTGTTCCATGTTATTGTTAGTTTTTCATCCTTAAACATGTGTGAGTAGTTCTCCTCTAGGGCTTAGGGGGATCTCGGGTCTATAATGGGTACGATTTTGGGTTAGAATTATAAGGAATTGGGTGTTTTATTGGTTGTCACTTTCTTGCACATGAAGTGTTTGTAGAATTGCTCCTATGAAAGTTTGAGTATTTTCTCACATGTTTAGTTGTCTTGGTGTCTATACTAGTGGATGAACAATCTTGATGTGTAGACTATTAGATGATCTTTGTGCATGAGTGTGACGGGTTTTAGTAAATCACATGAAAGTGGGTTGACGAATTCTAGGTGTCCTAAGATATTAGGCATAATTCCTTGACTAATTGAATCACCTATTTCCCATATTTGCCTTGTTTCATGCCCAATGACCCGAGTGAACCCGAACGCTCTAGTCTTTCTCATATTGATTAATTACAATTTCATTTAGTTTATTTGCATCTTAGTTTATCATAAACCAAACCTCTTTCATTATTGGGCTAAATTGGGACTAAAACGGACTAAGCATCTAACCCGACTAAATACTACTTTTAATTGGGTTCTTTATAAATTGTTTTTGGTACCGGAAGTGACGGCAAAACCCGGTCATCAAAATGGCGCCGTTGCCGGGGATGGCGTTAGGTTACGCTTAGTTAGTTGGAGTTTCTAGCTTTAGTCTTTACTTGTTGGTTGCTTGTTTGAGTAGTTACTTGTTTCTTGTATAGTGAGTGTGTTATTGATTACCCCTAGTGCCTAAAAACACTAGGATACTAACAGTTTGTTGAAGTATATGCCTAAAGGAAACAATAATCTTTTGCTTAGTGACCCGGAATCGGAAAGGCTCTTTAGAGCCTTAAGAAGAAGGACCTTAGCAAGGATTGAGAATTCCGACATGGCAACTTTAAACCAAGCTAGCACATCCACCCAATCGCACCAAGAAACCTTTACCAAAGAACAACCAAACCACACATTTTATCCCTTCTTAAAAAATGAAGAAACACCAAAAATATGTATTTAATTTTTGAATTTCCTCCACATATTATTTTTCCTTGAAAACATGTAAATAAATAAGTGTGGGGAGGAAATTCTATTATTAGAAAAATACAAAACCATGTTATTTCTTTTCGAAATATTTAAAATCCAAAAATATGTTATTTCATTTTCACATAAATTTGAAAAATACAAAAATATGTTTTTTTAATTTCCTTTTTCTCTCCCTATACTTTGTTCCGTTGAGGACAATGTAAATTTTAAGTATGGGGTGGGAAATATCCACTTTGTGAATATTGTTTATTTTTGTACATATACATATATACTTGTAAATTTAAGAAAATTCAAAAAATGCCTAAAAATCGAAAAAATTCAAAAATTCCAAAAATATTGCATTGTATATATGTTTGGCTAACCTTTGGCATATGCTTTGACCATTTGAGGCAAAAAGGAGTTAGAAGACCGCTTGGTAACCTTGTTCTAATCTCTTACTCCTTTACTGTTCTTTCTTTATATATCTTGCATATTTGAAGGAGGATGGGATTTTGTGCCTTGGATGTTCCCTTGGGGAACTTGTGGATTTTTGGTGTTGATGTGTTTCTACGATTATTCAAAATTGTTGCATGTCTCCTTTTGTGTCATTTTCATTTCTTGCATGCATTTGTTTCACATGTATATATGTGTTGTGTTTCCTTCTTGTTGCATTGAGTTTGTATATAAATTTTTGAACAAAATTTGGTCTAGGAATGGAGCATGATACCCTCTATAATGATATTGTCTAGGTCATGTCTTTCCCCTCTTAGTGGCTTGCACCTTGTGACCTCCACGTTAGGGTGCTTGCTTGCAAATACCCGGGAAATGAGGCTAGACCAGAAAGTTTTGACCACCATGTGAGACCATGACTGTAGACTAGGCCTAGATTTCGACATAGCTACTTTCATGTGAGGTTTAGAGCCTCCTTGGGACCGGTACATCCATGCCCGGTCTACCTTAGATGTGAGTAGGCTCCTTGCGTGGCATGTTACACCACGACGCACAAGCATGGCGTCCTTTCCTTTTTAGACCATGAGATTTTCATTTATGCGCATATTTTGAAACAATTAGTTGCATTACATTTTTTAGCCTGACATTGCCAAATAAACCTAATTTCTCGACCCTTTAGACAAGGTCCTATTTTGCTAACCCCTTTTGAGCTTGAACCTCTCTTTTGGCACCTACAAAACTAGCTACATACCAAAAACAACCTTCCCTTATCAAGAAAGTTGCTTACATGTTGTTCGTTGTATGAAGAAGGGTGTTTTAAACCTTAGTTGATGAGTTAGTCGAGATAATGGTTTTATTTGGTTTGTTTGAAGAAAGAGGTTTTGAAAAAAGAAAAGAAAAGAAAATAGAAAAGAAGAAAAATGTAAGGAAAAAGAAAAAAAAAATTGCACTTACATTTTATTTGATAAGAAAAAGCCAAGCAACACTCCTTTCATCAATGGAGTAGAAAAAGGCGTTGCAAGAATAAAAGGGCACTTGATGTTTTTCCTAAGTGAATCGGGTTTACACAATTTTTGCTTGATTTTGGCAATCCAATTTCTTGTTAGGGTGTAAACGTTACTCATTAGTTGCAATAAGGTGATAATTTTCGTGTTTTTCCAAAGTGAGTCGGGTTTGCACAATGTTCGCATAAATTCGGGAAACCAATTTTTGTTAGGGTGTAGACATTGCTCATTTGTTGTAATAAAGTTTAAGAAATGGAATTTTGGCAACTTCTTGATGTGTACCTCCACATTTTTCCAAAATGGTGCTTGCACCAACCCCGTTTCGTCCCGTCACTTGGCCCCGTTACAACCCTTGTTTCTCTTTATGCATATTTTCCTTTTTTGCATCTCATAAATGGTCTTGTAGGAGAGGATTCCATGTTAGATTGCGGGCATGTCTCACGAGTCGAGTAGTTGAGTGATTTTGGTTACTTTTTGTACAAAAATCACCCGTTCTAAAAAGAAAATGAGAGATTAGTGAAAACCGTGAGGAAGTCGGTAGTCTAGGTCCCCTTAGTCATGGGTCAATTTGGTCGAATCTTGTGTGTGTCACGTAAATCTTGAAGGTTAGGCTTTGCTTCCCCCTTTCCCGCCTTTGAATTTGTTTCCTAGGCATTTGGTTGTCATATTGAGGTTGCTTGAGCCACCACTAAGGCATTGACACCCCGCCGAGACTATAAGACGGTATCTCCCGACCAAAACCTTTAATTGTTTAAAGCAAAACGGCCACTTAGATGAGGAAAGCGGTTTGACTTTTTTTGATGCATCTTATATGTTGATTCGTGCTTAAATGTTTGATGTGTCAAAATTTTCTGCAAGCCCCCACTTGCCTTGCAAGGAAGCACATACCTCATTGTGTTTCGTTGTGAGTTGAAGGGACGGAGAAGGCCCGTTAATTGTCTTTCATCGGATATTATTAGTTTATCTAATCCTTTTATATTACGGGTCAAGTTTAATTTAATGAGTTTACTCGAAGACGAGTAAGGTTTAAGTGTGGAGAGGTCTGATAAAATAATTTAGGGTTGTTTAACCCATACTTTTACTCTTATTCAACTCGATTTTGCGTGCTTAAATGATTTATAAAGCTCATTTAATTAATAATTTATAATAATTAATCGTTTTAACTATGTTTCATAATTAGTCGGATTTTATATTAAAATTAGTATTAATATCATTTTATTGTAATAATGTGTAGGCAAAGAGGCAAAATGAAACCGAAATTGAAGAGCAAAGCGAGATGAGACGAGATGTATTATAATCAAATATGCACAAGTCAAAGTCAATCTTTGACCCACCTTTTGCATCACTTCCCCTGCATCTCACCAGCATCAATAATGGCAGCAACAACACCATTCACCTCCGTGTTCCTTCCTCATTTCGCCCTTCATCACCAGCATCAATCAACCACACAATTCCTGCAATCATCGCGTACCACAGCCGTAGCAGCTACCCAGAAGTCCTCCTTCTTTGCGCCCAATTACCGACATCATCTTCATCGCCCTCAACCTCCTCTTCCACCATTCATTCACACATCACCACTTCCATCACCTAACCCACATCACAACAACCAACATCAATTCACAACTGTAGCAGCTTCACCAATCTCTTTCCACCATTGGCGACAAGCAACAGCGGCAACAACCCAGAGCAACCACAACACCACCTCGCTACACTACAATGGTAGCCAGCCCACCGGCTGCCGCCTCACCGGCTCCCAATCTGCAACAAATCTCACTATGGTCCTCAGCCGGTCAACCGTCTGCAGATTCCCCCAACCGGCTCAAAATCCTATTAATTCAACCTCAATTTTCCCACGGGTTTTGTGCCGATCACATGTCGGCGACCGGTGAGCCGGCTGAGACCCATGTTGCTGCGTTTTTGTGTTGTCGTTTTCCCCTTTCCCCTTTTAGTTGTTTTGTTATATTTTGTATGAAGGTGTCGTGTGTGTGTTTTTGGGTGAGGACGAGAGTTTTAATTATTATTATTACTATTATTATTAATATTTTTTTTTTTTTTTATAAAGGGATGCGCGCAGCTTTCATTAAAATAAGAATAAAAGTTTACATGAAATTGGTGGGGAGCCGAGAAACAATCTGGGCTCCCACACCCTTAGCAATAGTAAAGCTAATACGAGTAAAAATGTAAGCGGCTAGTAAAGCCAATATTATTATTATTATTATTATTATTATTATTATTATTATTATTATTATTATTATTATTATTATTATTATTATTATTATTATTATTATTATTATTATTATTATTATTATTATTATTATTATTATTATTATTATTATTATTATTATTATTCTTATTATTATTATTATTATTATTATTATTATTATTATTATTATTATTATTATTATTATTATTATTAGAAGGATGCGCGCTGCTTTCATTAAATGAAAAACAAAAGTTTACATGAAATTGGTGGGGAGCCGAGAAACAAGCTGGGCTCCCACACCCTTAGCAACAGCAAAGCTAAGTCTAGTAAAAATGTATTATTATTATTATTATTATATTTTTTTTTTTATTTTTTTTTGCAAGAAAGGTATCTCCATTTTTATTCATCTATGAAGGGAACAAAAAAAATGGAGTAAACTTACAAAAACTATCCACTAAGAGCCTAATACAAGGCTCAAAATCACATCCAACTAGGAAGATACTCTACTAATTCATCCAACCTACTACCATGGCCATGAGCAATCATTCGAATGCCAACAATATACTTAATAGCTTATAAGAGGATGCTAACAGGCCGTTCCTGTCCTTTAAAAATCCGCAGATTCCTTTCCTGCCAAATCTGATTGATTGCCACTGTAAGACTCGACACATACCAACTATGTTTCCAATGTCTTCTATGTCTCCGACTTTGGCTCCATCTAATCTCCCTCTGTAAATCCATAGCAGGTCTCGTAATAGACATCCAACTCAACAGAGCTTCCCACAGCATTTTAGAGTAAGGACAGTGAAAGAAAAAATGGGAATGGGTTTCAGAATTATTTTTACACAAAGAGCACCTGTTAATCAAAATCAACCCCTTCCTGATGATATTGTCAGAAGTAGCCAGTTTCATTTCAGCAGCAAGGGAGGCTGTAACCCGGTGTGCAGGGATAATGATGGGGTGAGTGAGAGCTTTAGCCCAGTTATAAAGAGTACCAGGAGCTCGCAAACCATCATAAACAGTGGCTAGATTAAACTTGCCATGCTGCACACAACTGTGGAGAAAAACTTGTACAGCATTGTGATTCCCAAATTTTTGAAGACAAAAGTCTCTAACTGCCAGAATACCTCTGAAGCTTTCAGAAAATCTATCAGCAGACTTCACAGACCAGATATTACTACCATTCAGAGCGTATACTCGGTGCCAACGTGCCCAAAGACCATCAGAATGCTCAATTCGCCAAAGCCACCGAAGAAGTAAGGCTCTATTCCAAGAGAGAAGCTCCTTAATACCAAAACCACCCTCAGTCCAGGGAAGACAGATGAATTTCCAACTCTTCATAGTCATGTGCCTGCAACCATTGGTAACTTGCCAAAAGAAATTTTTACTCAATCTGTTAAGTAGTTTGATTACCCCCTTAGGCAAAAGAATGGTAGAACACCAATAAGTTTGCAGTCCCATCAAAACTGAGTTAATCAACTGCAAACGCCCAGCATAACTCAGAAATGAGGTTGTCCAATGATGAATAGCCCCCTGAACCTTAGTAAGGAGTGGTCCAAAGTGATCAAGACAAAGCCTAGATACATTGAGGGGGACCCCTAAGTATCTAAAGGGAAAAGAACTATGTGAAAAGTTGGTGAACTGTAAAATAGCAGACTGAACAACAGGATGCATACCTCCAAAATAGATGGAAGTCTTATCAGGATTTGCATTGAGTCCAGAAAGCCTGCCAAATTTATCAAGGACCTGGACAGCAGCAGCTACAGAAGGAACATCTCCCCGAGTAAAAATCATTAAATCATCATTAAATCTCCCCGAGTCTTATTATTATTATTATTATTATTATTATTATTATTATTATTATTATTATTATTATTATTATTATTATTATTATTATTATTATTATTATTTTTATTATTATTATTATTACGGAAAATTCACGTGGTACCCCTAAACTTCGCCATTTTGTACGTGGTATCCAACTTTTTAAGTTTGTGCACATGGTACCCTTAAGCTTTGTTTTTCAAGTATGACGTGTCCTTTTTATTGTTCTTAAAATGTTCAATTGAGCATAAACCGTAGACCAGAAATCGGAATTGAACAATTTTTTTTTCAAACTTGATTATCTCTTCGAGATCTATAATTTTATAAAACAAAAAACGGTCATTCGTAAATTTATGATCGAATTACGGTTGATTTAAGGTTATCGGAAAAATAAAACCCTATAAAATGCCCGTCGACATTTTTTTTTATCTCAAATCGTAGATTATGATAAGAAAATCATTTTAGGACAAACAAAAAGCCGATTTTGAATTCCGACGTAGGAGTTACACTCAATAGAAAGTTTTTGTAGAGACAAAAAGGTCATATTGTGCATGAAAATGAAATGTGAAGGGTACCGTGTACACAAACTTAAAATATTGGATACCATGTGAAAAGTGGCAAAGTTGAAGGGTACCGGGTGAATTTTCCGTTATTATTATTATTATTATTATTATTATTATTATTATTATTATTATTATTATTATTATTATTATTATTATTATTATTATTATTATTATTATTATTATTATTATTATTATTATTATTATTATTATTATTATTATTATTATTATTATTATTTTTTGCAAGAAGATATACCTCTTTTTTATTCATCCACAAGGGGGAAAAAGAGGATAAAAACTTACAATACTAACCACTAGGGGAAAAGAAAACAGATTAGGTGTACAACCTAGCCTCAAAGAGAGGGGAACTAGTATTCATACAGTTTGTAAGCCTTGACCTAATAACAAATTTGATATGTCCAATAATAAGCTCAGCAGCAGTATCCTTGCCAAGGAAAATCCGCTTGTTTCTCTCTTGCCATATATAGTATACAGCAGCAGCTATACAGCCCTTCCTCCATTCATGCTTCCAATGCCTACGCCCTTTAGAATTAGCAATCCAATGAAGTTCAGTACTCAGATCATTACTCCTCCCTGCAATGTGCATCCAATTAAGTAAACCAGTCCACACCTCCCGAGAATAAGAGCATCCAAGAAAAGATGCCTATGAGTTTCAAAGATGAGCCCCGCATAACACACACCTATTGACAATGGAAATCCCCTGTGCGAGAGAAGGTCCACGGTTGGAAGGCTTTTAGTGACAAAGAAGACTAGCAAGAACCCAGTGCTTAGGAATGACAGATCTTCCTTGAAGAGCCTTAGTCCAACAACTAGTATTTCCTTTAGTTCTAAACTATCATAAGCCAGGTGGACTGGAATTTCCCTTTCCGACCCGACTCGAACCAGGAAGCGCCCGGCCTCGGGAGTGCCCACATTGGCAAGGATTGCATCCTTAACCTTAATAATGTCTTTGCACAAACTTTCGGAGAATCTATCTTTATTATTATTATTATTATTATTATTATTATTATTATTATTATTATTATTATTATTATTATTATTATTATTATTATTATTATTATTATTATTATTATTATTATTATTATTATTATTATTATTATTATTATTATTATTATTATTATTATTATTATTATTATTATTATTATTATTATTATTATTATTATTATTATTATTATTATTATTATTATTATTATTATTATTATTATTATTATTATTATTATTATTATTATTATTATTATTATTATTATTATTATTATTATTATTATTATTATTATTATTATTATTATTATTATTATTATTATTATTATTATTATTATTATTATTATTATTATTATTATTATTATTATTATTATTATTATTATTATTATTATTATTATTATTATTATTATTATTATTATTATTATTATTATTATTATTAGACTAGTAGTATAAAAGGCATACTAGTCTTGACACATTATACACACCACTACCTAAGCCTTGATTAGAATTATATTAGAACAGATTTAGTCTCTCTATTTTTCCTCTCTCAATATTTTAGAACCCTAGAAATTATTTTCATCTCTCAATTTTTCTCTTGTCAAAGTTGTAATATTTTCTTAATTAGACTTTAATTACTCATCAAATTAGTGCGAATCTAGTTCTAGTCTTAGTTATTTGGGTTGTATTTTGATGATTTGAAGAAATTCATTCCTTCATTATTGTCCAAGCTTGTTGATTTCCTCTTTGTTGGTACAATTCTCATCTTTTATTTACAATTATTTTCATTTGTTTAAATTTATGTTCTTTACTTAAAGTTTTCATTCAGAGTTTCTATCTTTATTATGTTTAGCATGTTTGTGTGTGTATTGTTCCATGTTATTGTTAGTTTTTCATCCTTAAACATGTGTGAGTAGTTCTCCTCTAGGGCTTAGGGGGATCTCGGGTCTATAATGGGTACGCTTTTGGGTTAGAATAATAAGGAATTGGGTGTTTTATTAGTTGTCACTTTCTTGCACATGAAGTGTGTAGAATTGGTCCTATGAAAGTTTTAGTATTTTCTCATATGTTTAGTTGTCTTGGTGTCTATACTAGTGGATGAACAATCTTGGTGTGTAGACTATTGGATGATCTTTGTGCATGAGTGTGACGGGTTTTAGTTAATCACATGAAAGTGGGTAAACGAATTTTAGGTGTCCTAAGACATTAGGCATAATTCCTTGACTAATTGGATCACCTATTCCCCATATTTGCCTTGTTTCATGCCCAATGACCCGAGTGAACCCGAAAGCTCTAGTCTTTCTCATATTGAGTAATTACAATTTCATTTAGTTTCTTTGCCACTTAGTTTACCATAAATCAAACCTCTTTCATTATTAGGCTAAATTGGGACTAAAACGGACTAAGAATCTAACCCCCGCCATCTTTGCGTTCGACACCCGACTAAATACTACTTTTAATTGGGTTCTTTATAAATTGTTTTTGGTACCGGAAGTGATGGCAAAACCCGGTCATCAAAATGGCGCCATTGCCGGGGATGGCGTTAGGTTATGCTTAGTTAGTTGGAGTTTCTAGCTTTAGTATTTACTTATTTGTTGCTTTTTTGAGTAGTTACTTGTTTCTTGTAGAGTGAGTGTGTTAGTGTAACACCTCCATACTCCAAGTGCCTTACCAGGACCACTCAGGTATGAAGACATTACCATCTCGGTTGCCCGAGGTATGATAATCAAATAAACAATGAAGAAACTACGTTTAATTATAAATACTTAGCGAAGAGGTACAATTCTCAAAACCAAACTGAAAGTACAATACATGTTCTCAAACTAACTGTTCTAACTGAAATGTAAATAACTAATAAGCTACAGCGGAAGACTCCTATCATCATGTCGTAGCAATCCCAGCTATCCCAGTACTCATCTCAATACCTGTTCAATATCTGCTCACCATCCCCGAATGGATCACCGCAGGTTTACAAAACAACACCGGGGTCAGTACTAATCACACAATTCAATATATAACAACAATGAGATAAACAGACAGCTTAACTGTCACACACACACACAAAACACGCCGAATCCAATCATCTCAATCACTGACTGTCCACTGGACCAGCCCTGCCAGTGGGGAACCGCAGCCGTACCCACCAAATCCCCGCTCCACATAACAATGAGCGATAACCCTGTCCATTAATGTGCACATCCCTTATGTGGCGGGTTCCACAGAAGGCGAA
Organism: Silene latifolia; assembly: GCF_048544455.1. NCBI lineage: Eukaryota > Viridiplantae > Streptophyta > Magnoliopsida > Caryophyllales > Caryophyllaceae > Silene > Silene latifolia. The sequence continues at coordinate 94,636,484 of NC_133533.1, forward strand.
ACTAGGGCGTGAAGCCACTCCCGCAAGTGACCCCACTCAGCCGAGGCCACGCCTCGCGAACCATCAACAACGATCACAACCACAAACACAATACAATTATTACATCAAACAACCAAACACAATACATCAACCAATATCCCATTATAGGATTAATACTGAGTAGGAAATCCTACCTAGTAAGCACACAATCAGACGGTCTCTACAGCTGAATCAAAAAGCCTCTTCTATGAACCCTCCTCCTATCATACAACACATGGAGGCTACCAAATCACATACTACACATAAAGCCCCCAATCTCTAAATTAGGGTTTAATCAAAACAAAGGAAAGACAATAAAAAGGGTACATAGGTCTTACCCTCGACGCCAGGAACTCAACGGTATAAACAACGACAAGAACTGACCGTCTGAACTCCGGAAATTGCTAAGAATGCGATTAGGAAGATGAACTTGTTTGCTTTCTCTCTTAAACAGAAATTTAGGTTTTGAAAAGTGATTTAGAATAATGACGGTGAAGCTTAAATACCTTAATCGCATAATTAACAAAACCCGAGAAAATTCCCCGTAAAACCGGCTACTCGATCGAGTACCCAAGGATACTCGATCGAGTACCCCCCTACTCGATCGAGTGCCCCGGCTACTCGATCGAGTACCCAACAGGTCAGGAGCTTTTCTAAAACGCAACATACCCTTACTCGACAGAGTAAGGGCTACTCGATAGAGTACCCCAAGACTTATAAATACGGAGTATTACAGTCTTCCCTCCTTAAAAGGAACTTCGTCCCCGAAGTTCAAACCACTACTAAACAAAGGTACTCCCATAACATTCCCGACTCACAACCAAAACAAAATTCAACATAAAACATGTTACTAACCCACTCATCCCGACAACATACTGACACAGCATACAAAGAAAGGTATAAAAACTCTTAAAAACCTTTAAAAACTGCTCGCGATCATCTCCTACCCCCCCTAAAAGAAACAAGGTTACGTCCCCGTAACCATACATACCTGATCAAAAAGGAAAGGGTAACGCTCTTTCATGATATCCTCTGCCTCCCATGTGGCTTCCTCAGTCTCGTGGTTAGACCAAAGGATCTTGAGCAGAACTGTCTCACCACTCCTGGTCTTTCTAACCTTTCGGTCTAGGATCTGTTTAGGCACCTCAAGATACGATAAGGACTCATCTAGCTCTAAGCTCTCTGACTCTAACACATGTGACGGGTCACTCACATACTTCCGCAGCTGCGATACATGAAACACATTATGCACTCTCTCTAAAGCAGCAGGTAAAGCCAGACGATAAGCAACCTCTCCAACTCGCTCTAAGATCTCATAAGGACCGATGAACTTCTGACTCAACTTGCCCTTTTTCCCAAATCTCATAACCCCACGCATAGGAGACACTTTCAGAAGAACCTTATCCCCAACCTGAAACTCTATATCCCGGCGATGTAGATCTGCATAACTCTTTTGCCTGTCCTGAGCTGCTCTCATCCGTTCCCTGATCATCTGAATCTGTTCCACCATCTCATGTACCATCTCTGGTCCTAAAACCACTGCCTCAGCACTATCGTCCCAACAGATTGGACTCCTACATCTCCTCCCATACAAAGCCTCAAACGGTGCCATACCAATACTTGTGTGATAGCTGTTGTTGTACGAAAACTCTATCAAGTCCAACCTCTGTTCCCAGCTACCACCAAAATCCATCACACAAGCTCGCAACATATCCTCAAGGGTCTTGATTGTTCTCTCAGTCTGCCCGTCTGTCGCAGGATGAAAAGATGTACTCATCTTCAAACTTGTTCCCAAAGATTCCTGCAACTCTTTCCAAAACCTCGATATAAACCTCGCATCTCTGTCAGACACTATGTCCTTAGGGACTCCATGTAACTTAAGCACGTTCTTTCGATAGGCCATAGCCAATTGTGCCTTAGTCCATGTATCTTTCATTGGAACAAAGTGAGCTGACTTGGTCAAGCGATCCACTATCACCCAAATCATGTTGTTACCTTGTTGACTCTTTGGCAAACCCACAATGAAATCCATGGACATGGATTCCCACTTCCACTCAGGTACCTCTAAAGACTGAATCTTACCTTGTGGTCGTCGTTGTTCCCCTTTAACTCTCTGGCATGTCAAACAACGGGACACAAACTCAGCTGTCTTTTTCTTCATCCCAGGCCACCAAAACGTTTTCTTCAAATCTATATATAGCTTGTCTCCACCTGGATGAACTGAATATGGTGTACAATGTGCCTCTGTCATGATAGTCTTTTTCAACACCTCATCATTAGGGACACACCACCTACCATCAAACCTCAAACTACCATCTGTATGAATGGAAAAGCGGGACACTGTCCCTTTCTCTACTCCAGCTCTCCACTCCACTATCTTAGGATCCAAAGCCTGCTTACCTCGAATATCATCATAAAACTCAAGCTGTATTGTCATATCACCCATGGCATCTCCTTTCTGCATCATATGTATCCCAAAACTCTCTACCTCATCTCTCAGCCTCATCAAAGATAGTGCTGTACACAGAGAATGTACACTCTTCCTACTCAAAGCATCAGCAACAACATTGGCCTTCCCTTCATGGTAGATTATTTCCATGTCATAATCGCCAATCAGCTCCATCCACCTCCTCTGTCTCATGTTCAACTCCTTCTGCGTGAAGATGTACTTGAGACTCTTGTGATCAGAAAATACCTTAAAGATTGCTCCATAAAGGTAATGTCTCCAAATCTTGAGAGCAAACACCACCGCACCCAACTCCAGATCATGAGTAGGGTAGTTCTCCTCATAAGGCTTCAATTGCCTAGAAGCATAGGCAATCACTTTACCATTCTGCATCAACACACATCCCAGCCCATTCTTTGAGGCATCTGTTTAAACCTCAAAGTTCTCACTCCCTTCAGGCAATGCTAAGACAGGAGCTGTGGTCAAACGCTCCTTTAATGTTTGGATCGCCGTCTCACAACTCTCATCCCAACGAAACCTGTTCTCTTTCCTCATCAACGCTGTCATAGGTCTAGCTATCTTAGAGAAATCTTTCACGAACCGTCTGTAGTATCCAGCTAAACCCAGAAAACTCCTGATCTCGGCAACATTCTTTGGTGCTTCCCACTTTGTCACTGCCTCTATCTTCGCCGGATCCACAGCCACTCCCTCCTTAGAGATCACATGCCCCAGAAAAGCTACTTTCTCTAACCAGAACTCACACTTGGACAGCTTAGCATACAACTCATGCTCCCTCAACGTTTGCAACACGATCCTCAGATGCTCCTCATGCTCCTCTTTAGTCTTAGAATAGACTAAGATATCATCGATAAACACCACCACAAACTGGTCCAAGAACTGTCTAAAGATTCTATTCATCAAATCCATAAACACTGCCGGTGCATTAGATAACCCAAACGGCATCACCACATACTCATAATGGCCATACCTTGACGTGACAGCTGTCTTTGGTATGTCCACCTCTCTAATCTTCACCTGATGGTACCCCGACCTCAAATCAATCTTAGAAAAGACTGATGCACCACTTAATTGATCAAAAAGGTCATCTATCCTTGGCAAAGGATACTTGTTCTTTATCGTCACTCGGTTCAGCTCCCTGTAATCTATGCATAACCTCAAACTCCCATCTTTCTTCTTCACGAAAAGAACTGGTGCTCCCCACGGCGATACACTTGGTCTAATGTATCCCTTCTCTATCAAATCATCCAACTGCTTCCTAAGCTCCTCCATCTCCTTAGGACCCATACGATACGGTGCCTTAGAGATTGGCCCCGTCCCTGGTTTCAACTCCACGGTGAAATCTATCTCCCTCCTCGGTGGTAACCCCGGAATCTCATCAGGAAAAACGTCAGCAAACTCTCCCACTACTGGTATCTCCTCAACTGTCGGACTCTCTATCCGGTCATCTCTCACATGGCATAAGATCAAAGGACACCCCTTCCTCAGATAGGACTTCAAGGTGACAGCTGCAATCAACTTAACTTTGGGTTTGACTAGAAACCCACGATAAGTCACACTAACTCCCTTAGGACCTCTTAAAGACACTTTCTTTTCATGACAGTCTATCTTAGCTTTATACTTTCCCAGCCAATCCATCCCAACTATCATCTCAAAATCGTCAAAAGGAAACTCTAGCAAGTCTACAGGTAGATCAACTTGCCCAACTATCATAGATACATCTCTAAACAATCTCCCACATGGTACAGACTCACCCGAAGGTATAAAAACTCGCTCACTAACAGACTCATATACCCTCAAACCCAACTGCTTAACATGACTCGAAGACACAAACGATTGAGAAGCCCCCGAATCAAACAAAACAAAGGTAGGAATACCATTAACAAGGAATGTACCGGTGATAACGTGCGCATCTTCCTCGGCTGCTTTCTTCTCCATCATGAATAACTTGCCACTGGTCTTCTGTCCACCTCCCTGGACAGTACTGGCTGAAGTAGTCGGCTTAGCACCCGACCCTTGATTGTTGTTGTTGTTGTTCATTGGTGGTTTCTGATAAGAATTACCGCTGTTGCGGTTGCCCCCACTCTGGTAACTCTGACCTCCCCGGTTTGGCCATGATCCAGCCGGTCTGTTGCTCGCATAGCTCTGCGCTGGTCTCTGAAAAGATCCCGGTGCACTTGTGCACTCATGTCTCTTGTGGCCTACACCACCACAACCATAGCAGGTCACTCCCCAACTATTACTCACACTTCCACGGCCACGCCCAAAGGAAGCCCCAGCACTGAACCCTGACCCAGAAGAAAACCCCTTAGACTGATTGTGGTTGCCTTTCTTGTAATTAGATTGGCCACCACCCTCGCTCTCAGACTTCCTCTTCTCACCACCGGACCTCTCCTGAGCCATCTCCACCAACCTCTCAGCTCTCCCAGCCCTCTCATAAGCTTCCTTAACATCAGTAAGGATTCCCACGGGTAACTTATCCATAATCTTGGTGGTCAACCCCCTCTCAAACCTCAACGCCAGATTCTCCTCACTCAAACCCATATCCTAAGCATATCTAGACTTTTCATTCAACTGCCTGTAGTAGTCGGCCACAGACATCTCAGCGGTCATCTTAAAACTGTCAAACTCTTCCCTCAACTTACTCCTCACATGCTCCGGCACGAACTCCTTCCTCACAGCCCTACGAAACTCCTCCCAAGGTATAGCAGATAACCCTTGGTTTGTATATATCTCCTTGGCACTCACTTTCACTGTATCCCACCACTTGCCAGCTGCCTCCCTCAGATAGAATGCAGCCTGCTCAACTCTCATATCATCAGGACAGTGAACCAAATCCAATATGTTCTCCATCTCTCTCAGCCAACTACCAAGAAGGTTAGGCTCCCCAACCCCCTTGTATTCTTTCGGGTTAAACCTCGCTATGTAGAGGCTGATTTTAGAATGATCAACCTCCTTCTCCTTATCCTTGTCCTTATCCTCATTCACTTTCTTTAGGGTCTCTGTAAGAGCATCTTGGTGCTCCAACATCTTAACTATATCATCCATGGTCATAAGCTCAACTCTCGCATACAAAGCACTCTTCTTGGGCGGCATCTTGAAACTATCTATATATAAGAAAGGGTAGATATAAACACACGTACTAAACCTCAAAACACGAAAACACGCTGCCCAGACCCTACTCGATCGAGTGCCCAAACCTACTCGATCGAGTAACGGGCTACTCGATCGAGTGCCCCTCCATACTCGATCGAGTACCCAAACATCGACCCAAACACCTTCGATCTCTAACATACTCGACCGAGTAGCTAGGCTACTCGATCGAGTGACCCCCTACTCGATCGAGTACCCCTAGTTACTCGATCGAGTACCCCAAAACTCGATTCTGAATTCAAAATCGTCAAAAACCCACCCGATCAAGTCAGTCCCACTCGATCGAGTCATGCTAATTCGGAAACGCTACCCGCTTGCTATGTCATACACTAACATGCCAATAACTTTATAAATCACATATTATATCATAACAATCATGCTATGCATCTTTTCTATATCTACGAGATCATTTCATCATGCCATTAATTGCCACGTTGTAAAACATTCAACATGCTATCATTCCGTCAACAAGTTTCTATATATCATCACTTTTCTTTCACATTCTCAACTTTCAACTTCGAACATCCAACAATCAACACATTTCATCACATTCTTACACAAGTTAACCAAACACACATACGACTCGACAAACATTCCCCCCATGTGACCGGTTCAAAAGTGTAGGGCAACCCCGCGACTTTAGGACGTCTCCCAAGCCTTTGCATTAGCTCCTACAACTTTTACCCCTGGTTCATTTTAATTGACTCCCTATGTTCATTAGGTTCATTGGTTACAGGTTTCAGGATCGTCGCTCTGATACCATTTGTAACACCCCCATACTCCAAGTGCCTTACCAGGACCAATCAGGTATGAAGACATTACCATCTCGGTTGCCCGAGGTATGATAATCAAATAAACAATGAAGAAACTACGTTTAATTATAAATACTTAGCGAAGAGGTACAATTCTCAAAACCAAACTGAAAGTACAATACATGTTCTCAAACTAACTGTTCTAACTGAAATGTAAATAACTAATAAGCTACAGCGGAAGACTCTTATCATCATGTCGTGGCAATCCCAGCTATCCCAGTACTCATCTCAATACCTGTTCAATATCTGCTCACCATCCCCGAATGGATCACCGCAGTTTACAAAACAACACCGGGTCGATCTACTAATCACACAATTCAATATATAACAACAATGAGATAAACAGAACGACTTAATCACACACACACAAACACGCCGAATCCAATCATCTCAATCACCGATCGTCCACTGGACCAGCCACGCCCGATGGGGGACCGCAGCCGTACCCACCAAATCCCCGCTCCACATAACAAAGGAGCGATAACCCTGTCCATTAATGTGCACATCCCCTTCCGTGGCGGGTTCCACGAAGGCGAAACTAGGGCGTGAAGCCACTCCCGCAAGTGACCCCACTCAGCCGAGGCCACGCCTCGCGAACCATCAACAACGATCACAACCACAAACACAATACAATTATTACATCAAACAACCAAACACAATACATCAACCAATATCCCATTATGGGATTAATACTGAGTAGGAAATCCTACCTGGTAAGCACACAATCAGACGGTCTCTACAGCTGAATCAAAAAGCCTCTTCTATGAACCCTCCTCCTATCATACAACACATGGAGGCTACCAAATCACATACTACACATAAAACCCCCAATCTCTAAATTAGGGTTTAATCAAAACAAAGGAAAGACAATAAAAAGGGTACATAGGTCTTACCCTCGACGCCAGGAACTCAACGGTATAAACAACGACAAGAACTCGCCGTCTGAACTCCGGAAATTGCTAAGAATGCGATTAGGAAGATGAACTTGTTTGCTTTCTCTCTTAAACAGAAATTTAGGTTTTGAAAAGTGATTTAGAATAATGACGGTGAAGCTTAAATACCTTAATCGCATAATTAACAAAACCCGAGAAAATTCCCCGTAAAACCGGCTACTCGATCGAGTACCCAAGGATACTCGATCGAGTACCCCCCTACTCGATCGAGTGCCCCAGCTACTCGATCGAGTACCCAACAGGTCAGGAGCTTTTCTAAAACGCAACATACCCTTACTCGACAGAGTAAGGGCTACTCGATAGAGTACCCCAAGACTTATAAATACGGAGTATTACAGTTAGTGCTTACCCCTAGTGCCTAAAAACACTAGGAGACTAACAGTTTGTTGAAGTATATGCCTAGAGGAAACGGTAATCTTTTGCTTAGTGACCCGGAATCGGAAAGGCTCTTTAGAGCCTTAAGAAGAAGGACCTTAGCAAGGATTGAGAATTCCGACATGGCAACTTTAAACCAAGCTAGCACATCCACCCAATCGCACCAAGAAACCTTTACCAAAGAACAACCAAACAACACAATTTATCCCTTCTTAAAAAATGAAGAAATACCAAAAATATGTATTTAATTTTCGAATTTCCTCCACATATTTATTTTCCTTGAAAACATGTACATAAATAAGTGTGGGGAGGAAATTCTGTTATTAGAAAAATACAAAACCATGTTATTTCTTTTCGAAATATTTAAAATCCAAAAATATGTTATTTAAATTTCACAAAAATTTGAAAAATACAAAAATATGTTGTTTTAATTTCTTTTTTCTCTCCCTATACTTTGTTCCATTGAGGACAATGTAAATTTCAAGTGTGGGGAGGGAAATATCCACTGTGTTTGATTGAGAGCCCCAACGATACTCTCATCAAAATGGCGTCGTTGCCGGGGACGGTGTTATGTGATTAAGTTCTTGTTTGTTTGTCTATTTTAATTGTGGTTTACCTTTGAGGAACTTGTTCCTCAAGGTTCGTTCTTACCATTTTTGGGTAGTTTCCTTGGTTGTAGTTGTCTCCTTGTCCTAGCTATGATGGCTTAAGTCTTGACATATGGAGTATATGGGGGATCTTTAGAGTATGACTATGGGTATGGGGAGTTTGAGAAGCAAGTCAACACTAACCTACCTTACAACTCATACAATGAAAATCCTAACTACTACCCCAATCTTTCCCACCAAAATCACCACATCCAATATCCACTACAACCACCCACGCAATACCCACTTCATAATGAATTTCAATTGCCACATTACAACCACTTTCACACCTACCCACAACAATAAAATGAACCCATTCAAAATGTGATTCTCCAAATGATGGGAGATCAACAAAACTTCTTCAAATAAATGCTAGAGGAGAGCCAAAAGAGGGACAGTGTTATTCAAGGCATTGTTACCCAAGGTGAGGAGTTGGAGATTCACATTGCCCAAATGAAGGAAGCCCAAATAACTACCCCTCACCATTCATTAGATTATGAATGCGAGTTTGAAAGAGTTACCTTTTATGACAAGTGGGAAGAGCCAATCTCCTTGAGCTCTTGTGAGTATGAAAGTGTGGTATTTGATGAGGAAGATATGAGGTTAAGTAAGCCAAATACTCTTAACCTTTGTGAGCATGAGGGTGTATCATTTGATGTGAATATTGAGATGGTGGAGGAAGAATTAATGAAGAAGAATGAAGCCCCCATCTATGATTCTTAAGGTGATAGCGATGATGACAAGCCTATGGAAGAAGCTTATGCGGAATATGTGTCTTGCATTGAAGAAGAGGAATGGAGTTGTGAGATTCCCTAACTTGAGGAGCCCATCCTTGAGAAGTTTGAGGTATGCTTCCATGAAGAAGATGAATTCCTCTTTCCTATTGACCATGAAGACCTTTTCGCACCCACCATGGAACCTATGATTGTTGGAGATGATATGGTGGATCTTCTCCAAAAAGTCAAATCATCATATAAAGGGTACTTGGTGGAAAAGCTCAAGAACAAACTTGGAAATGAACTTGCTTATGGAAATTTGACACCCACAACATCAATTCCAAAGGTACCCCATCATCAATGCAATGAGAATTCTCCTTCTACTCTTGAAGGATTGATAAATCCAAATGCTATCATCATCACCAAAATTGAAGGAGAAGGTGGTGAGTTGAAGTCTCCGGACGAAAACAAACCATACTTCATACCTTATGTTGACAAGAATCATGGGCTAGTTGATTTGAAGCATTGTAAAGGCTCAAGTTCCAAGGGTAAGGTGAATGAGAGAGTAAGTGTCAAGCTCCCTTGGCCAAGCTTCATATTGAATTGGAACAAAGAGTATTCATCCTTATTTGACGATTGTGCTCAAGCCTTTGACCGGTTATTGAGAGCATTAAGCAACATGGACAACATCAATAACCATGGCAACAAGGAATGAGTTTGGTGGAGTCCTCCCTCAAACCACCATTTGTAAGATATCCTTTTTTTTTTTACTTTGCATTACATTTACACTTGCATTTAGTTATATACATATACATTTAGCTTGCATTTGAATTATATTTCATATTGCATTTACATTAGTTAGTTCATATAGTATAGTTGCATTTTAATATATCTCATATGATTCATGTAGATAGTTGCATATAGACTAGAATTCATGCATAGTCACTAATGACCAATCCTATTCTTTTCTACACTAGAAATAGTGTTTAAATCGGTTTGGGGAGGTTTGATCATAAGTAACCATAGTTTACTAGAAATCATGCATTACCTAGTGTAGTTTAGATTGCATTCATTCATATCATCTCATTACATTTGTACTTTATTTCAAAAAAATCAAAAATCCAAAAATAAGTATTTCTTTTTTTCATTCCTACTCCTACATGTACATTGAGGACAATGTCCAAAATAAAGTGGGGGATGGGAATTTATATCCCAAAATGCATAAAAATTGAAAAATTTTGAAAAATACAAAAACATGTCTTTTTATTTCATAATCATAAAATCATAAAAAAATGAAAATTTGAAAAACCCAAAAACATGTTCATTTCCTTTGTAGTGTAGTCTCGTATATTTTATATATATTGTGTTTGTCCATCCTTTTTCACATTGATCGACTATGCCACATCCGAGACATGAGGATATTGAAGACCGCATGGTATAATCTTTCCAATCTCCTTTTTCCTCTTTATGTTAATGACTATGTGGCTTTATTTTGATTGATGCGGTATAAACAATGTGATTATAGGATTGCATTTAGCTTATAAGGCATACTAGTTGGTAGAAGCATATGCATTAAAGTTTTATATATGTTAGTTGCATGATGGCATATAGTTTCATGTTAGGAAATTTTTTGTCAAAACATCTATTTGGGAAACTTGACAAGTGTATATATACGGCCCTTGTAGATACTTTTTCTTCTTAAGACTTTGCTTGTTAGAATGCTTGTAAAACACCCTAGGATGTGTCATGCTAGTATCCTTTGACCCATGGATTAAGGCCTAGTCAAGAGTACCTTGTGGTGTGATAACTCCGTGGCTACCGTTTATTCCAAGGTGACCCTTGAAACCATGCAACCATCATCCATATTCTACCACGTTTTTGTCATCAAAAGGGAATGACCACAAAAATTGTTCAAATTTGAGTTCAAGAAGAGAAAAGAAAAGAGAAAGTTTGCAATTGCATCAAAAAGAAAAGTAGGAGTAACAAAAATGAAAAGAACTCCTATGCTTCAAATACAAGGCACCCTTGTTACTAATTGGGGTGACTTTGAAAATGTTCAAAAAAGAAATGCAAAAAGTTGAAAAATTGTCAAGTGTTGAAAATGCCAAACATCAAAAAGAAATGGCAAAGAAATGTTCTCAAAAGTCAAGTGCCACAAGAAATTGGGGGGAAAAACAACAACAAAAGCAAACTCCCGCATGAAACTCAAATACATCATGATCCCTTTTCCATCGTATCCACTTTTGTGCATGGTAGAGAGGGGACGACCCTTCTTCTTGTCTAGGCAAGAAGGGGAATTCCGCGATCCTCCAGTGTTTCTAACACCATAGGGAGTCTACTCTTGACGAAAGCATTTAACGATTGAGGATAAAGGTACCCTAGCTTGACACAACTTGGAGGTGATTTATTGGTATCCTTCTAGGCTTAGTAGTTTGAAGAAACCATATCTATGAAAGAGTGTGTACCCTTGAATTGCTTCCCCTTTAGATAATTTCCGCCACTTAGATGAGGAAAGTGGCTATTCTTTTGTAGATGCATCCATTACTTATTTTGCGTGCTTTAATGATTGGATGTGTCGCCATTTTGGCAAGCCCCGCCTTGCCTTGCAAAAAGACTTCCTACCTCATGGTTGTCTTGTTGTGAGTTGAAGGGGCGGAGTGAGACCCGCTAATTGTCTCACATCGGTTATATTAGTAGGATAGTTTAAATAAAGGTCTAGTTCTAGTCACCTCTTTACTCGGGACGAGTAAAGGTTCGTTTTGGGGATATTTGATGTGACTATTATTGGCGCACATTTAGTCCCCTAATTGAGCCTAGCTATTTTGCATACTATTATAACATTTCATGGCCGTTTTATCCGTCAAAACCTTCCTATTTGCTTTTCTAGTGCATTTCATATGTTTTGAAGAAAAGGAGATAAATGAGGCGGAATTTCCTGTCTTCCGTGCATATTTGGAAGATTTTGACGATATTGGATGGACTAGTATGAAGAGGAGGCAAGAACAAGAGCCAAAAACACAAGAATAAGGGGTATGCAAGAGGAGGAAAAGCAAGGAAGTCATTACATGAAGAAATTGCTCGGAACCCAAAAAAAGAGTTGCTTCTTTGGCTCTGAAATTATACTAGATGAAACGGCGTCGAAAAATCAAGTTGTCTAGGCTTTTGAATCACTCCAATAGGAGTCCGGATGAGAAAATGACGTCCGTTTTACAATCCGAGCTCAAACAAAGAAGTTGTCCGTCAATCCGCGCGTCCCGAGACTCAAGACGCTCGTCCCCAGACCCAAGACGCTCGTCTTGTAACACCCCCATACTCCAAGTGCCTTACCAGGACCACTCAGGTATAAGGATGCCACCATCTCGGTTACCCGAGGCATGATATTCATAAGACAATAACGAAACAACTTTAAAAGTAAATAAAGTTTAAAGTGATTACAAACCAACTACAAAACTGATAAAAGAAATACAAGATTCTCAGACGGTCTACTGCTAAAACTATCAAAGCTATAAAACATCGTCTGACTCAGCGGAAGACTTCTAACTGCCACGTGATGACTCATCCCACTATCTCATACGCGTCATATCATACCCGCTCAATAATCGCTCACCACCCCGAATGGATCACCACGCTTTTAAAACATTAAACGGGTCGATACTAATCACACAATTTATATAATCCAACAACACAAGAAACAAGCAGCTCAACCGGTCATACACACAATCACACCCACTCCAATCAATCTCCGTCACCGATCGTCCACTTTGGACCCGCCACCGTGGGGGACCGCACCGTTCCCACCTAAGCCCCGCTCATCATACCGAGCGATACCCCTGTCCCATTAATGTGCACATCCCCTTCCGTGGCGGGTTCCACGAAGGGCGAAACTAGGGCGTGAAGCCACTCCCGCAAGTGACTCCACTCACTCGAGAACGCATCTCGAGAACTAGAGACGACCAATCACAACCATTAAACAAAGAATCAAACCAACAACCGTCACAATACGAATACGATAATATTCACAATCACGGACACCAATCAACACATCATGGGACTAATACTTGAGTAGGGAAAACCCTACGGAATGCAACACAAACATCGGACGATCTAGCAACTGTCTCAAAACCTTTCCTCTACGTACCCTTCTCCTATACACATAATCATACAATCACTACCACATCAACATAAACATAGAAAACCCCCAATCCCAAAATTAGGGTTTAGCGAAACTTAACGAAATACTATAAAATTGGTATGTAGATCTTACCCTTGACGCAAGGAACACTATGATGCAAGGAACGAGATGATCCGACACTCCTAGCTTTGGGGATTTGCCAACAACGCAACGAGAGAGAACTACGTAACTCCTTTTTCTTTTGAAAGGTTTAGAAAGGATAAAAGTGATTAAAGAAACTAACGGAAACCTTTTATATTAAACTCGCGTTATTAGCAAAACCCGAGAAAACAACCCCGTAAAACATACTTACTCGATCGAGTAGCTTAGGTACTCGATCGAGTGCCCCCTTACTCGATCGAGTATCTACGTTACTCGATCGAGTACCCAACAGGTCAGAAACTATTTTAAAACGCAACACACCCTTACTCGACAGAGTAAGGCCTACTCGATAGAGTACCCAGAGACTCATAAATACGTAGTATTACAGTCTTCCCTCCTTAAAAAGAACTTCGTCCCCGAAGTTCAACCCATACATAAAAACAAACTTACTAACTCGGTCAAGACGCAACAAAGCTACTAAGAACTCAAAACCAAAACCCCAACTTATAAAACATGAAACCATGAACCCTTAACACCAACTCCACCAATTATTCCTACCTCCCCACATCGCTCACGATGTCGTATCAACTACATCATAAACTCTCCCGACACTAACTCCATACACTACCAACTACCATCTTCTAACGCTGCTAGCTCCATAATATATCATCCACTACCAAATCCAATATCAAGACACTCATAGACATCAAACGGAATGTTACATTATACCACCCTAAAAAGGAACTTCGTCCTTGAAGTTTACTCACACTCATAACCTCATCATCCAACTGTCAACACTAGTGAAATATTCTCACACTCCTAAACATCAAACTACTACAAGCACGGCCATGGCCTTTTAACAACATCAACCACAAAATATACAACTTCATTCTTTACGCTACACCAACACTCTACTGCGAATATACTACCATATGCACAACCATCAAAATCTCTTTTATCGCATCCTACTCCTTTTAAGGTAAATGTTACGTCCTCGTAACTCACTAATATTATATCCTTAGTTATATCTTCTCATTATTCCCATCACCATCACATGTCATAGATAACCACCAATACTCTAAACACTCGTCATACATATATCCAAGGCTCTCTTACTTAAACAATTCCCATACTTCAATTCACTCGTCACACCACCTAACCTATACCTCAAAATCTTTAGCTTAACCCAAAACTTCAACTTTTTCACATTACCGCAACATGACATACCTCTCTATATAAACTATATAAAACTCCCATCGTCAACAGCATAACTCACGATCCACACTTGTTACGTACACTCACACTAGATCCTCGAGTTCTTTTCTTTCATTACCGCAAAACTCATACATAACTTAACATGACACCAATTCCCAATACCTGCACTCACTATCTCAACAAAAGATTATGAACCACCTGCCGCTTTCAGATCATTACAACACATGTTCCATGAATCACTTGCCATGACTATAACTACCGATGCCTCATCTTAAAACAAGATCAAACTTACTGTAACAACTTTTCACAACTATGTCCCATTAACAGAATGTCAAAACATATACAACTCTCTTTCATATCATACTCTACCCTCATACCAAAACTTAACTGGTAAGAAACATCAATAAACAAAACAACTGTCTATCTGTACAAACTGAAACTCATAGGAAGCAACATCAATCAAAACAACAATTTATGTGTGACTGGTATGTACTTTCGAAACTCGAATCATAATCATCCCGCCTACTCCACCACAACCGGTGACGGCATCGCAACACCGCCACCAACAGCCACACCGCAGTGCGAAAATACTCGCATCACAACACTAATTACCGTGCCCGGATCACCACCCGAGGCACCACAACCACATCGATAGTCATCACAACTTACACAATCCCATAAACACTGACTCAACATAACTTCTCGGACAAGAAAAACTTACTCACATCCACTTTACTAAATCACAATGTAACATATTATATGAATTAAACAGATAATAACCTCATGAATATCATCCCCTTACTATATCACAGAATAACATATATCATGAATGCATACAAGTATATAACCAGTCACGCCAGATCACTCAAATTATTACCTTTTTGAATATCAGTCAATTAGATTAGCGTACCCAACATGCATTACAGAACATTCAAATACAACTTTATAATAATCATACCACTTCTTGTGAGGTCAAAACCTCACACAAACATTTATATATATTACAGACCCGTAATCACATCCAACCAGTCAATCCTGATCACGTAAGTTACCACTCGATAAAGGGCACCTGTCGCCCGAGCTTAACTCATAAGCCCCTCATAACATATTCCCCCATTCACATAACCATCACCTCATGCCAAGTATAACCATACCATTACTATTCAACGATTAGCACCCGCCTCATCTAACCACATCTTATACTTCCTTACAACCATACATTCAATCCAGCCTCTACAAAATCATCTTCATTAGAATTGCTATCTTTCTTATCTATCATAACCCTTAACCACTAGTGGCAACACCTCAACACTAACGTCGTACGGACATCAAGCCTCTTACACTCATCTCTAAACATCACGGTTTCTTTCCTATCTTCGGTTAACCTCCCAAATAACGAACATCAACCTATCAACAAAATTACCTCAACATTCTTCCCAACACTATTCTTAACCGTATCGTCATCTAACTCTCCACCAATATCTCATATCGTGCAGATACTCTATCAACCTCTTACTACCTTAATTCCTCAAAACCCATAAATAATCATGTTGTCCCGAGACTCCTATGTAACCGTTAACTCAAATCCCCATGATAGTATCATACATCTTGACGATTCCTTACTTTTATATCACATAACTCCGGTCAACATTTTCCTAGTTTTACTCCCCTCATTCTTTTCTTTTACTCTCGACAAAATCAATTAACCATAAAACTCCTTATTACTTCTTTCTAACTCTTTAGTGCTCCAATTATCTTCTCATCGCTCCAAAACTCAAATCTCATTATTTTATATCGATATCACCTCACTCTTTCTTACCATGGATCTTCTCTTATTATGCTATTACTCACACTTGCCACTAATCTATCCATAAAATCAACGTTCACTGTATACCACTCTTCTCAACCCCTTTAAAACGAACTTCCACTACATATGTCCTCAACCCACACGACTCCTAACCATCTCCCTCCATAATTCTTTACACATCTCAAGCTGCCACTATCCACATCCTTACTTTGAATCTTTTTATTCTCATGTTCCTTAGACTCACATCATCCCTTGCCCATATTCACTTGTTTTTACGTTACTCAACACACAATCGTATCACTCATCTCATCTCAGAAAACATGCTCTATGTCTCAATTAAGCCATAACGATCTTCCTTTTCTTTTTCCACTATCTATCACAATCACATATAACTCATGTCCTCCCACCAAACGCATACTCACCACAGATGCCACTCACTACTCCATAAGATTGGGTAACTTACGCGTCAAGACCAACGTACATGTAAAACAATGTATAAAGAAGCAAAATGACACCTTTGGAATTACACATGATATGCAACGAATTCAAAAGATAAGCATATGACCCGAATCATGGGTCACTAGATCGAGTATTGGCCACTCGATCGAGTAAGTGACTTACTCGATCGAGTAGGTGAAGATCAGAAGCACGTAAAACAAATTACCAGGGCCACTCGATCGAGTAACTGACGTACCCGATCGAGTTCCACCATATTCGATCGAGTACCAGGGCTACTCGATCGAGTACCTACGCATTTCTCAGCACTGTCCAGTTTTCGTAAAACAGTCATAACTCACTCATTTATTGGTCGTTTTGGGCGTGTGACCTATCGTTAGAATCGTAAAAGAACAAGCTATCACCTCCAATTGGAATCACATTAAAATCATTTATACATCTCAAGTTATAACAGTTTAAAGACAACCTCTTTATAATCGAAAAACACAACTACTTGATTTTACTTCCAAACAACTTAAACGACAACATGGTAAACAAAATCAACTCGATGCTCATAAAACCAGTATCCCTAACCACATGTTACTATCTTCAAAATCCAGACATTAACATCTATCATGCACATATATTATTTAACTTATTAATCATGTACTAACCGCATGCTTTAATTTTATAACTTTTCGTAACACAAAACATTCTCATACATTACAAATCCTACTTCCATGTTACTAATACAACCATATTACAAATCCACTTCGTCACCTAAAAAAAAAAATTCATAATCACGAAATTCATATTTTCATACAATTGTCACTTCATCTTTTCCAATCAATTCATCTACTTCAATCACATTCTTCATACAACATATACATATGAACAATAGTAGACATATATAAGAAATCATTATATAAAATTACACAAACAAAATTATGTATAATCATATCACATATGAACTACTTCCTTTTTCCCCCACATTACTCATCATTCTCATACACTTTTCTAGAAATTCCAACCAACATTGTAAACCAACTATCATGCAACATGCTTTCAATCAACAACATACGAAATCACATCATCACCATCTTTTCTACACATTCCCAATTATCAACATACGTACATCCACTGATTCATGTCACACCTCACTATATAGATACACAATTCACAAGATAAACACATAGTGATCCCGATTCATATCCCATGGTGACCGGTTCAAAATTGTAGGGCGAGTTCGCGACTTTAGGACGTCTCCCAAGCCTTTGCATTAGCTCCTACAACCTTTACCCCGGGTTCATTTTAATTGACTCCCTATATTCATTAAATTCATTGGCTACAGGTTTCAGGATCGTCGCTCTGATACCATTTGTAACACCCCCATACTCCAAGTGCCTTACCAGGACCACTCAGGTATAATGATGCCACCATCTCGGTTACCCGAGGCATGATATTCATAAGACAATAACGAAACAACTTTAAAAGTAAATAAAGTTTAAAGTTATTACAAACCAACTACAAAACTGATAAAAGAAATACAAGATTCTCAGACGGTCTACTGCTAAAACTATCAAAGCTATAAAACATCGTCTGACTCAGCGGAAGACTTCTAACTGCCACGTGATGACTCATCCCAGCTATCCCATACGCGTCATATCATACCTGCTCAATAACTGCTCACCACCCCCGAATGGATCACCACAGTTTTTAAAATATTAAACGGGGTCAGTACTAATCACACAATTTATATAATCCAACAACACAGTAAACAAGCAGGTCAAACAGTCCCACACACAATCACACCCACTCCAATCAATCTCCGTCACCGTTCCCACCTAAGCCCCGCTCATCATACCGAGCGATAACCCTGTCCCATTAATGTGCACATCCCCTTCCGTGGCGGGTTCCACGAAGGGCGAAACTAGGGCGTGAAGCCACTCCCGCAAGTGACTCCACTCAGCCGAGAACGCATCTCGAGAACCAGAGACAGCCAATCACAACCATTAAACAGCAATCAAACCAACAACCGTCACAATACGAATACGATAATATTCACAATCACAAACACCAATCAACACATCATGGGACTAATACTGTGTAGGGAAAACCCTACCTGGAATGCAACACAAACATCAGACGATCTAGCAGCTGTCTCAAAACCTTTCCTCTACGTACCCTTCTCCTATACACATAATCATACAATCACTACCACATCAACATAAACATAGAAAACCCCCAATCCCAAAATTAGGGTTTAGCGAAACTTAACGAAATACTATAAAATTGGTATGTAGATCTTACCCTTGACGCAAGGAACACTATGATGCAAGGAACGAGATGATCCGACACTCCTAGCTTTGGGGATTTGCCAACAACGCAACGAGAGAGAACTACGTAACTCCTTTTTCTTTTGAAAGGTTTAGAAAGGATAAAAGTGATTAAAGAAACTGACGGAAACCTTTTATATTAAACTCGCGTTATTAGCAAAACCCGACAAAAAAACCCCGTAAAACATACTTACTCGATCGAGTAGCTTAGGTACTCGATCGAGTGCCCCCTTACTCGATCGAGTATCTACGTTACTCGATCGAGTACCCAACAGGTCAGAAACTATTTTAAAACGCAACACACCCTTACTCGACAGTGTAAGGCCTACTCGATAGAGTACCCAGAGACTCATAAATACGTAGTATTACACGTCTCCCCTTCAAAGACGCTCGTCTTCCCTTCCTATTATCCAAGCGTCCCGATGCCAAGACGCCCTTCTTGAGGCCTGATTATCCCAGCGTCCCGACCCACAATCCGCTCGGATTCCTTTCCAGTGCAGCACGTCTCTCCTCCAGTCCACTCGCGATGCGCATATTTCTGAAGGACTAGCAAAAAGGAGACTATCATCTTTCTTCGAGAGGAGCACTTCCTCAACTTTTCTTAAGAGTCTTAATGGTCATTTAAGCCCTTAGTAACCCTAATCCTTGTACCTAATTTTTAGTATAAATACCCCAATTGTACTACTTAGATTAAACCAAGCTCTCTTAATCAAGCTTTCTTAGATTAAATCAACTTTCCTTAGATTAGATTAGGAGTAGATTAGAATAGATTATCCTTTAATCTTTCCACAAAATTAGACATTAATCTTTCCTTAATTAATGTTCAAGTTTATTATTGAGTAATTCAAGTTTATTATTGAGTAATTAGAAGATCATTTGGGTTTATTGGGAGATTGACAACCTTCCATCAATCCTCAAGTACTTCTATTTCTCTTTGCATTATTATTTTGGAATCTCCATAGGTATAATTATCTTAATCTTTGTTTTAATTATTGTTAATCTTTTTTACTTGTTCTTCATGTTTTGCCTTGTTAATATGATTGACAACCTTGTTAGCATGTTAAACTTGATAATGAGTATTTTCCTTAGCTAGGATTAATGGGTAATTAGGGGAAACCAACATGGGGATTGATTCATGCTCAATTTAATATGTTTACATAATTAATTTGCCTGCTTGTTGTGATGTCAACCTATGCACATGTTATGTTTGATGAAATGCTAAGCCTATGAATCCTTGCATTTTACCCATCTCTTACCTTTTCAACAAGACTTGTAAGACATAAACCAACTCGAGTCTTGTTAGACCATGCATAGAAGTTGAATAGGAGGAAAGTAAGTCGACTTGTAGGTGTTGTACAATCTAATCGATTCAGCTCCGGGACCCAACTCTTCCTATGAACCGTAAGACATAAACCAACTCGGTTCCTCCATAACATTAATTGCTTGCAACTTTGTAAACATGTTTGTATGATCAAACTCCCATGAATCCCCTATGAACCCATGATATCCTAGCACTTTTAGCCAATTTTTTACATCTCTTACTTTATTATTTGCTTTACCTTATTACTTTCATTAGTTTAGAACACAACTACAAACCCCATCAATTGTGACATTAGCATAAAATGAGATAGATAGACTTAGAACCCAAAGCACACCGTCCCATGGATCGACCTTGACTTACCACTAACTAGTTGTTTGTTGAGAATATAAATATGTTTGATTGAGAGCTCCAACGACACTCTCATCATCGATCGAGCAAAATATCAAGGGAAGCTCTTGATCGAGTGGTTTAAAATCACTCGATCGAGTGATTGTCGGTGACTAAAGCTCGAGGGAGTCTCCTTTCTCCATTATTCTTTTTTATTATTTCATTTTGTTCTTCCACCTTTCAAGTGCGACAACCCTAACCAACCCCAATCCTCCATTTTTCTTCCCTTTTCTACCAATTCAATTACTCAATTTAATTCCTTGCTCTAATCTCGACATTTGCCCTCTACAATCCCCTTGTAAATTCGTGTTTTTGTGGGATTTTTCGCGATTTTACGGTTCGAAAATTCTAACGGTTTCCGATGGGTTTTGTGCTTAATTTGTTGATTTTATTTGCAATTTCTTCTTGGTAATTCACAAGTAAGTCCTCTTCCTTATTTCCCTTTCTTTAATTGCGTTTTTAACCTTAATTAAGCATTTAGGATTTCAAAATTTTTGATATTTGAGAAAAATCGTTTTGTTGTTGGATTGTGCTCTGATTTTAGGACTTACTTTGTTTAATAGTATGGATAGTAGTTCTTTGCCCGCTCCTACTTCTACAACTACTCCGTCTAGCTCTGAGACAATGGTCCCTACTGCCACCACCGTCACCAGCCCTGTTGTTACTGCCACTGTTACAGTTGCTGCTGCTGTTACTACCGCCTCTTTACCATCATTGGTGTCGACCCCTGCTCTGTCAACACCCTCTGTCACAATTAGTTCGTCTGCTCTTGTCCCTCGACCAGTCTGAGGCCGCGCTCTTGGACTGGCTGTTTCTGCCTTAGCCGTTGTCGCCGCCTCAGGTTCACGAGGACGGGGACGGATCAGGTGTGTGTTCCACAACTGCTGCGCGCATGGCCTCCAGGTTCGTGGCAGATGATTCCTTGAATCTTCTTCCCGAGTATCCTCAGGTACGATTCGTTAACTCGCTTCATCATCAGCGCTTTCAGCATTTGATGGATTGTGATATTACATCTACAAAAATTTTCTGTCGTTCTTCATCGGAAAAGTTAGGGATTTTAGAACCCGTGGCTGAGTTATTGAACGGGACTGGGATGACTGGTTTGACCACGATGAGAGTGTTGACCTATGAGCAAGTGACCCTCGAGTTTTTTAGCTCTTTTACGTTCTCATCTACTGCCTATGACACTGACCCAGAGAGTTCTTGTGTTTCCTTTCGACTGTTTAACCAGACCTTTACTTGGACCCTAGCTGAGTTTAGGAAGCGGTTGGGTTTGACTAGTGACGGCCCTCAGGAAGCTCCTAGAAAGCTATGTCCTTGTTTCGCGTACTTTAGCACAAACTCCCTACGACCAGAGGAAGGTGGCTCGCGTCCATCTTCGCCGAGCCCGTTACTTTTTGCGTCTCGTAAGGGGGACGATCTTTCGCCGCCGCAAGTCTAACAACGTTAACAACATTAAGTTGTCTATTTTAGGGGGCGCTGAACATCGATTGTAATACCCCATATTTTGATAGTAAGTTATGAGAATAATTTATGTAATTTAATAATTGATTAAAGGCATTTCTAATAATAAATAAAAATAAGACATTAATTAAATAACAAAATAATAAGTGAGTCAGGAATTGGGCTTAGCTAGTAATAAGGCCTTGGGCCGTGTGAAATAGATATGGGCTAATTATATTAGGCCTAGTATGGGTAGTAGTTGGGATTTGAAACGAGATTTAATAATAAAATGATAATAATAATATGGTAATTCCCAAATATGATTGAACGAAGGCAATGGTTTCCTAATTGGCCTTATATACTCTCTAAACCTAGACTATACATACCTAATAATCTGAAACGTAATTCAATTCATAAAAGAAGAGAAGAGATTTTTGATACGGGAGATGCAATTAGCGATAAAAGGTAAGATCAAAACATAATTTAATCGTTTATTTACAATTTTATACACCGTATAATGAGACAACCGTATACCACCGTGTAGACCACCATAATACGCTACATTGACCTTACTAGATAATTTTGACCACCGTGATTCTATTATGCCTGATTGTGACCATCGTTGACCACCGTGTGTGGCGGTTTGGACGTCTAAAGAAGGGTGTACTGTGAGTTTATGACAGAGTTTGCACCTTGTACGGTTGTCGACGTGACCTGGGGTTTAGGTGGTTGTTTTGGTCGGCAGTAGGCGAACCTACTGGTGGTGTTGGGGTGGTTAGTTGTGGTGGTTGGTGGGGTGGCTGTTAAGGGAGGTGGCGGTTTGGGTGTTTGTCCTTTACGGAGGTTGTGGGTCATTTCTAGGTGATTGGGGTTGTCGTAAGGGGTTGTAGCAGGTTGTGGGACCACCGTGGGTTAAGGGAGACACGGTGGTGGCCACTAGTGGTGTGGGGTGTTTGTGGTTGTTAAATATCGCGAATTGCCTTGTTGTTTGTGTCGTAGGTGATGTGCTAGGGCACGATTGGGGTTGGTCGTGACTGGTGGGGGTCGTGTCTAAATGTCGTGTCTAGGGTGTCATGTATAGGGTGGCAAGGGGAGTTACAAGTGGTGGTGGTGGTCATAAGTGAATCGTGAGTTATATAAGTCGGGTTTTCGGTATTGGTGATGCTTGTGGTTGTTGTTTCTAGGGCACGAGGTGGTGGCTTTTGGAGGCGGTGGTAGATGGAGGTTGGAGGTTGGAGGATGGTTGGGCATCAGGTGGTGGTATGTCAAGTTGGAGCTAAAGGTAGGGAATGGTGGGTGTCGGGTTGCTTGGTTTTTTGTGGGTTAGTTGGGTAAGGTGTTGTTGTTTGAGAGTTGTTGCCGTGGTTTATGGCTGGGTTGTGGACAGAGCATTGGGTTGTCGTGGTGGTTGGGTCTTGGCCGAGGTGGCTCTCGGTGGGGGTTGGTGTTGGAGATGGTGGTTGTCGGGTTGGGTTTCTTACACGGGTTGTTTGGGGGTGTTGAACATGGTTTAAAACCATGCATGTATACGAGGAGGGGGGAGGGGGGTGTGGTAAGTGTTCCGGGTTAGCATGGGTTATGGGTAATTGGGTCTTATTTAATTAAGACGGGTTTTACGTAATAATAATTGGGATGAGAGCTCGACTTGGACCATAGTTGAAGTCTAGATCACATAGAATAATTATATCACTTTATTTATTTCCGCTGCGAGTTGTAATATTTCATATTAATTTTTAGTTGGTTAATTCCTAATAATCATATATTCACTAAAGTTTTAATTTAAAGTACTTTGGTTTGTTGTACTTTTTTATTCACTACCTTGGGAAACCGAGATCGTAACACTCTCATTTAC
The DNA here is from genome assembly GCF_048544455.1 of Silene latifolia. Taxonomy (NCBI): domain Eukaryota; kingdom Viridiplantae; phylum Streptophyta; class Magnoliopsida; order Caryophyllales; family Caryophyllaceae; genus Silene; species Silene latifolia. The sequence continues at coordinate 94,660,691 of NC_133533.1, forward strand.
TTGGGAATGTCTAGCTAAAGGCTCCAAATAAATGGGGGTGTTACATCGATAGTGCTGGGCCCTTCGTTCTTAACATTGCATATGTGACAGCTAAACATTTTAGCATTGTCGGGCAGAAGAGGACGGGCACGATTTGCTGTTGTGGGATAGCATCCTACATTGCCCTTAGCCTCTTCACCGACTTCCCTCGTGGCTTGACACTTGTAAATAAGGTTGTGTATATAGATATAAACTCCATGCAGGCGATGTTTTGGTTAGCTAGAGACCAACGGACTTGGAAGATATGTGGTTCCGAGTCTGTGACCCTACCTTTTCCGGACCTACCCCGTCATTCACCACTGACCACTATGTCGGGTAGGTTGCCTCCACCTCGACCTTCTTACCTCCTTACACTTGCTTGTTATGCTTCTAAGAAGAAGAAGCGACCTCAGACCAGAGAGGGGTCCACACCGACTGAGGTTGGGCTGACTTCTATGTCCACGTCTACGACTACACCGACCCCTATCCCTACTGCTTCTGTCCCACAGCCGGTCTTACCGCCTAATTATGTTCCCCCTACTCCCTTTTTGGAGCCCGAGGTTATAGACCAAGGGCGTCGTGATGTTCTTCTTCTTGAGATGTGCACCACAAAGGCTCGTATGGAGCGGGATTTGGCACTTGTCTTGTTCTCTTTATCCGAGCACCACATGAGGAAAGGGCATCTCGTTCCAAAAGGCTGGCCACACTCTTCTTTCTACCGATACCCGGCGGAGGGGTACCCACATCCGGAGAGCGAGTCGGACACAACTGAGTAGGAGGAGAGAGCTAGAGCTGACAAGAGGAGGAGACGGGAGCAAGAGAGTGACCCCAACTTCGTGGTGGCTCACGAGGAGGAGGCTGACGAGTAGCTACTGGTCTACTCACTTCCCCAGTTTTCTGGTTGGTTTGGGAAACTTCGCTTATTTTGTAAGTATTTCTGCTTTATTAATTTTTCATCTCCATTTATTTATTTATTTCAATCATTTATTGGTTGTATTTATCTCATTCCCCGTTTATATACTACTGGTGGATGTTGTAGGACAACGAGGTCGTTGTCCGTTTTGGTTTGGGGAGGGTATGCATCCTTTGAGTCTGCAATTGCATTTGTTTTTGCATTCACGTTTATTTTCTGCTTGCATTTTTTTTATTTCAAAATTTTATGAAAAATCACAAAGAAATAGAATAATTCAAAAATCCAAAATATCACATTTATTTTTGCATATTTGTCGAGTCAGAACGATAGATTTCTGTGATGATATTGCACTGTAAATTGTCATTTCACTAAATGTCACTTCACTTAAGCCTTGTAACAAATTGTCATTTTATTAGCTGTGTCATGCACATAGTCTATGAGTTAATGTCAAAAATATAGCTGAATATATAGACTTGGCGTGAAAAACTGGCAAACTACTTAAAATTTATAAGTCATTGGAGTTGTATAACCGGTATCATTTATGACCAGTTCATGTAGGAAATGAAAGTAGTATACTCCTTGCATAACATGTTCAATAATTTGCACTTTTATGAAATTCGATTGGTTTTTTCAGGCATACATTCGGGTTTGTGGTAGATGTCATATGTAGGGAGGCGCTTGCAATTTTCCCTTTCTTTCATTTTTACCCATTTAGCTCCACATTAGCCAAACTTAGCCTTTTGACCCAATACTAAACCCAAATTAAGCATGCTTGTCAAGCTAGTTTAGTGTATTTCTGCGGTATGATTTCCATTGATGCGAGTTGGTTCGTTTTATTTTGTACGGAGTTGGTAGAAAATAGAAAGAAAGGAGGAAATGTTGAAATTGAAAGAGAAAAAAAGTTGTGAAAAATGATAAAAGAAAAGAAAAGAATGTGGGCAAGAAAATGAGAAAAGACTTTTCAGTTTTGGGAGATTTGATACGTGCAATTAATAAAGACTTTTTAGCCTCTTGTTGCACGCATTTCTATATCATTCTCGTTGTTTTTTATTGCAAAATGCCCCGAATAGGCTACTTTGGTTTGTTTCATCTCATTTGCAGGAACAGACCTCAAAGTGGTAAAATCGCGCCTTATTCAGACCTCTTAGCATTCATTTATGGAAATAGAGGATTGAGAGCGCAATGTCGTGCCTCATGAAGTGTCAAGGAAGTCTTTGTAAGCTGACCAAACGAAGATCAAGCAGTTTTCAGTGGCTTACCATTCGATCGAGAGCTCATTTGTTCGATCGAGTGGTTTTGATGATTCACGGTGTTCGATCGAGTCCCTACTGAGCTCGATCGAAGTGGGCTGAATTGGAAGTTCTCGAGCGAAGGCTGGTTTTGTTCGATCGAGGGAATTTACTGGAGAACTGCTCGATCGAGAGGTTTCAAATGCCTCGATCAAGTACTTTGCTTATTTACACGGGTTAATAATCCGTGATTATTTTAGTGTGTTTAATAAAAACTCTTTCCTATATAAAGAAGACGTCATTAGGTTAAACGATCATCTTTATCATACTTTATACTCTTAATTACTGTCTTAAGAAGCCTCCTCTTCTCTCTTTTTGCTACGTTGCTCTTCCTCTTAATCCCGGATCTTAACTTGTAATCTTTCTTTACTCCTTATTCTTAATTTAATCCTTCTTTACGTTTCTCTTAATCATTGTTTGTTCCTTAATCTCTGTGTAATTATTGTTCTTAGTTTATGCAATATTGTTCCTCTAATCTTTTTATTATGTCTTTTCTAGTTTAGTCATTGTTATTATTGTTAGTATCATTAATAACATGAGTAGCTAAATTCCCTTATGTTAGGATTAGGGGAGCCATTGGTTAAATTCAATCCTAGATTGGACAATTGGAATGAACATACCTGTTATGAACAGTAGACTACCCTAATGAGGACGGAAGTTAAATTAGTTGTAATCTAGGGTGGATAGCGGACCCGAAGGACCTTTCCCTTGCCCTTCTCACGTTAGATCGTCAGAACTATATACGACTGAGTTTATTAATTGCCATGGTGAATCGAATTCCTAGCATACTTCTCTTTATTTGATCACATTTTTAATCCTCTTTGCTTTTACTGCTCTTTCCTCTTATTCTCTTGCCTTAATCTTTTTAGTATTTAGAAATCAATTCAAAACCCCCGATTGTAACCAGACAAACTTAAATTAGCAGATAGATATAATATCCTCCCTGTGGAGATCGACCCTACTTTCACTAGCTTTTGTTAGTGGTCTTATGCATTTATTTTTGGTACTAAACGACAGTATCAACACCCACTGAGGCCTATTGGACCTCGAGACTGGCGGAGGAGAGTGGCCCTCATATCCGTTGGATGGTGCCATGGTGGCACTTGAGGTCCTTCACGTGGTTGCCCGCTTTGGTTTCTAATTCTTGCCCTTTGATGGTGGTGGATTTGAAGGTTGTTTCCTTCATTTAGCCCGAAAAGCTCATGATGCAAATGGGGCGTCAACATAAGGTGTCTGCTCAAGATACTCTCTTCCAAAAGAGTGTTTTTCGAAACTCCCAGCTTGTGGAGGTCTTCGAAAGATGGTGGGTCACTCGGCCGCTTTGGGAGGTACCAAACCCCGTTGCCACAACATGGGTGACTTCCGTTGATGTTAAATGGTCAAGAGCTCAAACCTTTGAGAAAAGGTCCAAATATCGTAAGGACGAAGTTGGTGATTTGAAGTATAGAGAGGTTGGCAAGGCCAGCCGTGCCTTCTTTGACAACTTTGTTGACGAAGCTAGCCCGGATATGATGAGGCCACCAAAGAGGAGAAGCTCGGGTCCCAAACATGTAGTGGGCCGTGTATGGGCTCGTCTTGTCTTAGAATGGGGTCATGCAAGAGACCGGAAGCCGTCGTCGTTGTAGATTCGTTGAGGATCCGTTCCGAAGAGGAAGCTCATGTTGAGCGGGCCAACAAGAAGAACAAGGGGGAGATGTACCCCGAGGGAAAAGGCAAAGGTAGAATGGAATAATGAAGATCTCCATTACCCATTTTATTATTATGCTATATTAGTGTTGTGAGTTTTTATTATGTTGTACTAGTTATGTTTTGTGTGTTTTGTGCTAGTTTTACTATGAGAGATATCTTAGTCGAACATTCTATCTTTGACAAGTTGTAGACTTGCCGAGCTTTCTTTGTTGTTGAATTTGTAATCATTTTCAATATTAATTAAATAAAAGGATTGCTTGTTTTAAAAGAGTTGTGAACGCTTGTTTCTTTCATCCATTTTGTAAAGGCAATTCGACTTAAATTATACAAAACATTGTACTTGGGAAATGAGATTTTTGTGGGAAGGGAGAATAGCTTCTTTTTTGTATTTTGTGGAAAAGGGAATTGTAGACGTGGGCCACGGGGGGCGCTTGGGAACAAGCGTTTGAATTTGTGGAGTCGCCACCAATTTATTGTGGAAAATTGGAAACCGTTGGAATACCTCGGGCCATGTCAAGACACAAAGTAATGACATGAACACTAAGCACTCGTTACCCTTAACATTCTATGTCTATAATGACTTTCGTGGATGCCAATGAACACGGATGTTCACAGAAATCTGGAGTAAGGGGAGAGGTTACGTATTAGGAAGCTCTTTCGATCGAACACCTAATCCCGCCCGCCTCGATAGCGGCCTCTACTAATGATTAGGGAAAATCGTCTATACTCGATATATTGTCGATTTATATGCATGCAATGTAACATCCAACGTTTTAATCCTAGCATGTGAGATTTAGACTAAGTCGGTGAAACATGTAATTTAGCATACAATTGGGTCGAATTGGGATTTAATGTTCAATTACATGTGAAGGCATACAAACAATTACAATAATTACATCGGATTAATGATTTATATCGAAAATACTTTTAAAACGGATAATTTGAGAAAAGAATAAATAAATAAACTAATGAACATTAATTTAGGTGATAATACGGATAATAGTTAGTTAAATACGTAATTAGTAAACTAGGTCAAGCAACAACGGAAGTTCAGAGACAGAAATCAGCCAGGAACAAGCGCAGAAGAGCTGCGCCCTCTGGAAGAGGCGCAACAGTTGCTGGGTCTGTTCATTGGCTCAGTTCTGGCTGTGAAGCCGGAATTGCAAATCGTTAACGTTAATTGGTAAGTTTAATGATTGATTATATTATGTGACTCGGATGAAAGTGATTAACATATTATTTACATGTGATTGAGGTGATAAAGACACTAAACATGGATAAAACAAATCGATACAAATTAATTACATGGTTAGTAGATTAATTAATGAATAAGATAAACTAAATTAGGCTAAACATGATGAATTAATGATGGACTAATGATGGATATGATAATAACCAGGTGAGAATATATCAAAGATCGAATTCCAGAAACTCAATATGAAAGAATCGAATCTCTACAACCCGGATTGAGTTTAATGACGAAAAACCCGCAAATATTGGTTATAAGGGATTTAAGTCGGGATTTAATGATGAAATATATACTAATGATGAACTATTTACATGTTAGAAATTATTATGCGTAAATTAATATGTCAAGGAAATAACGAATGAAAGAAAAGCAAACGAATCAACAAAAGACGAGGAAGAAGAAAGGAAGCAGGAATTGCGGCAGCCTCACGAAGAGGCGCAGCAGGTGCTGCGTCCCTTCAAAGAGGCGCAGCAGTTGCTGCCTCCTTTCTCGACGGTCATCTTCTGGTAATTCGTAAAAAGGGGTTTTAAACAAGGTTTTAGAAATCGGTTTTCATTGTATTTTCGACATAAATCTTACATGATGATTACAATAAACAAAGTACATTAAATAAAAGGAGGATTTACACCCTCAGACTTACATGTTTGACGAAACGAGATGAACTAAGTTAATGTTTAGTGATGCTCGATTCGAATGTAGACGAAAGTGCCCTCTTAAGACGAAAACGAATAATTTGATTAATGTTGATTATGGCGGAGTTGGTCAAATTGGTCGGTCATGCAAAACGAGGCTGGTACTTAGAAAGATCCGAGCTTACGTGGTCGAAAGTTCAAGCACGTACATGCCAAAAAGTAAGAACGTGGTCTAGAATGCAAAGGGAGAAGAGAAGGGCGGACACTCGCGTGAAGAATATGAGGAGCAAAGGCTCCTATTTATACTAATCACACGACGGAAATATGGAAAGGAGAGAATGATCCGGAAATATCCGACTTAGGTTAAACGCGGATACTTGGACAAAAAGAAAACCTTGAGGAAAAGGCGCAGCAGATGCTGCGTCCCTTGGAAGAGGCGCATCACTTGTTGGGTCCTTTCCTCAGCGGGTTCCTCCTGCGCAAGAAAGCGCGTTTTACAGCCTGTCGTATTTTAGGCATAACTTTCTCTACAAGACTCGGATTAAGGTGATTTTGGTGGCGTTGGAAAGCTAAAAGAAAGATCTAAAACTTTTTATGAAATAGGCCTGACCCAAAAAAGTCGTTATCACCTCGTAAAATGGGCCTAAACGTTGGGTTATCATTTTAACTAAATGAAATGCACATTTTGTAATGTAAACTTTAAGTTTAGCCTAATGAAGTGACATGTGACTCAAAATGAGATATAATCTCAACATTTTATGACATCCTAACCTTAGGTAGACAAGCACGTTGCCTTGACCCGGGATTTGACGGTGTCAGGAAATGAAGACGGATTCTGACCCGGACTCCAAATGAACTCTAATTACTGCAAAAATGACATTAATGACGCCTAGATGACAACCATGACGTAGACACAAGTGTATGAGCTATTACTTGACGATAAACTTACAAACTGTCACAAATTGTTCCGTGTACCAAACATGCGGCCCAATCATCACCGGGTGGCTTGCGGGAGGTGCAGAAATGAGGTATCTACAGAGCCCCCACTTTGACTGAGGCTTGGACATGGCGAAAGTCAAAATATAGCCATCAGGTCAATCGAAGATTACAACCTGACGACTATGGCGACGCGAGGCGGCTCAAGGGGTCTTAGCCAAGGACCTGTCGTCGGGAACATTTTGAAGTCTGTCGACTATCGAGGAGGGTCGTTTAAAGTCCATTAGACTACGTAAGGAGCCTCGCCAGCCATAAGAAGAGACCATACTTGAGACTTCTTCCTCGAGATGCTTCCGGAGTTGCGTGGGAGCTAAGGTTAAGCGTAGGAGCTAAGGGTAAGCGTAGGAGCTAAGGGTAAGACCTAAAAGATCTATAAGAAATGTGCTAGGGTGTAGGGCCCTAAAGGAAATCATTGACGGGAAGGAGGTCAAATATAATTTCAACCTATGGGGTAACCAAGGTTTGGGTGTAGGAACTCTAAGGAAGTGTTATTCCAAAGAGAAAAGGTAATCCTAAAGGAATATGATCCTAAAGGAAAAGTGTATGAACTTTAGGGAGTTTGGGAACTTAAAAGAAGCTAGGTGTGTAAACCTGGGTATATGAACCTAAAAGGACGGCTGATATAGGAACTTAAAGGCTTGTGAACCTAAGAGGATTTGGGATCCTAGGTTAAGTTTAGGAACTTACTGGGTTACTAATTCTTGTTTTAAACGCGTGCGTTTAAACTTTCTGACGTATGAGAACTCCAAAAGGATTTATGGGTATATCAACCTAAGGACGTTGGTATGGGAGCTTAAAGGTTTACAAACCTAAAAGAAGCCATTTCGGGATCTAAGAATCTAGCGGTAAGAATCTTAACTTTGGGTATACGAACCTAAGGAAGGAGGCGCTGGTTTGGGAACTTCTGGAAAATGACACCTTTGCCGAACTCTGTGAGGAAACAAAAAATGTCAAGGGTAGCAGGACGTAGGCGGGAACTGCTGGGGAAGCTGCCTGGGTCATCTTCAAACAAACTTCGATAAGTCTTGGGGTTTATGTTGATCTCCACGTGTTGAGAGGGATGATTGTCTGTCCGTGTACTCTCGTTGGGGGAACATAATCGGAAACTGATCTCCATGTCTCGAGACGGACGATTGGCTGTCCGTGTACTCTCGCTGGGGGAACAGAATAGAGGTGTGTCGAAACACCTGTCAAAGAATATTAGCTCGTTGTGGCAAGCGAGGTCTTGATAAAGTATTGTTTCTGATACTTACCTGCATAGTTAGTAGCCACACAAGAATGCAATCTAATATATGCACGTAAGCGATTATCACATGGACCTCGAATGAGGAAACACACAGGCTTTGCAAAACTTGTTTCTTTATAAAAGTTGTTTAAAACTTGCTCAAAGAAATTTGTCGTTTGTAATGCGTTATGCATATTCGATGGGCTTTAGACATAGGACTTGACATGACACAGATCTTATACGGACGCAAAAATATAGACTTAGCTTGGACTGACGCGACACCAACTTATATTTGACACGACACAAGGATGACCTAGACAAACCTTATTTAAGCATGCACAACCCCAGCCAAGTGTGGGTGACAACGCGTATCAGTTCCAAAGGTAGAAGAATCACAAGAATGATGAAGGGATATAAATGCAAGGCATGAGCCGTGAAGCAGTTGTCTACTTGGGCATCTTTTGCCGCCGATTGCTATAAAAGAGACCCCTCTTGAGGTACGATAACTTGGAGAATCGATCTAAGACCTTGCCATTGTCCGGACCGAGTCCTAGCTTGACTTAAAATAAGAGAGGAATAAAGGAAGGGTGGCATCTCGGAGGAGAAGCCCCCAGGATGAGAAGATGGCTCTGGAATTTGGTAAAAAGAGATTGGGCGACCATAAGGAGCCCCCAGTATAGAGGTGTTGGTTGTAGAAGGGATGTTAATTGAGGCTGTGAGGTTTTGAAATGAAAAGGGATGGTATTTGAGGTTGAAAGTTTGGTGGTTGGGATGGTTGATAATTGAGGTTAAAATTTGTTAATTGGGATGGTTGATAATTGAGGTTGAAAGTTGAGATGGTTGTGTCCTTGAGGACTGCCTACGTATTCACGTGAAGTGAAGTCAAACCAGATCATAGTTCTGAGGTTTTGTTAATTTATTTGGGTGTTGCGGTTGTATCCTTCTTGTGTAAGAAACGACTGCCTACGTATCCACCTGAAAAGTGAAATCAAACCATGCTCGTAGTTCAGGTGTGTGCCTAAGCTATGTTGTTAGGTCCTTAAACTGCAGAGGTCACAAGGGTAATATTCATGTGGTGACTCGAGGAATCGATTTGAGATAACTTCATCTGATCATAGACCAAAGTGGTATAATTAAGTTTGTAAAAATTTCCTTGTCGCGTGAGCACACCTAAAGGCGTACCCTAAGGATGGATATGGGTATGTCCCGTCCTAGGTAGCAAAGTATTTGAAGACTCTATGTATGGGTCAAGGTGAAACTGGATTGGATATTTGGAATGTGGAGCTCGGTAATAAGAGGCTTTGATGAGCAAATATCTGGAGCTTGATTTTGTGGAGTTAAGGCTTGATGGGGTTATGGCTTGTAATAATGTGGCTTGGAAATGGAGTCTCTAGCCTGAGCAAATAAAGGTGGGTTAATATAATGTGGGTTCAAATTTCCATGTCTTGGCCCTAAAGGATGGGTATACTTGACGAGTTTGAGAGGATCCTCAAAATTCCTAACTATCTCCCTGTAACGGTCTCGAGAAGGACTTAGGGTGTGTATTTTATGAAAGGCTAAGTGAGGGTGCTAGCTGACCATCTTCATCAATGACTTGGTTCAGTATAGAATTATTCCGTATTTCGCATTTGATTTTAGGTTTGTTCTTGATTCAGACTCGGATTCTTGGTCTAGAATATATCTCGGATTTCTGCTAAGATTTTTGATCGGGTTTTTTGAGGATAATTTTGGCTTTGGATATTGACTTGTTTGATTGAGCCTTCTTCTTTTGACTCATTTGTCTTGGGTATTTATCTTGGTCATTTCTCTTGATTGAACCTTTGTCTTTGATCATGGTTCGTATCGTCTTGGATTTTCTTGCTACCATGGATTTGGGTCAGACTAGCACCTTTGGTATGAAACGGGTTGGTTTTTTAGTAAACACGGGTTGTTTATTATGGGGAATGGGCTTGCCTTCCGTCATGGATTGTTAACAAGGGAGATGGTCTGGATTCGTCCTAGAATCTCTTCAGATATACTCGTCCTAAACTAGGGTTATAGAAATAAGTCTCTATTGCCAGACATGGAATAGGTAAGGAAAATGACACGGAGTTTCGGATCCTCATCATCTAAGTGCACTCACATCGACTGTCATGCGTTGTTAATTGCTCATTTTTTAAAAAATGTCTCAAAACAATTCTTGTTGTCACAAGAAAAGGATAAAAGATATGAAGAATACGTGGATGGGAAATTGTACTTTTATTGAAATGAATAATGGATGTATTTAACGTAGACTCGAGGAGACACGTGACTCATGGGACAGTCCCCAGGTTGTCACTAGGAATGGAAATGGACAAGAAGAAAGACACTAGAACAAATATGAGATAGAAAGCCTAAGACTCGGACTCGGACTCGGACTTTGACGCGATCTTAGATCCAGACTTGTAATCATCGGCCCACGCTTGAACATTTTCTTTTCCAGCAATTGGCTGCGGTATATGTCTTTGAGCATTCACCCATTTGAACACCTCATCCTCGTCATTGGGAACACTGAAAGGGTAATAGTCAAAAAAAGTTTCTTGATAAGTGGTATATCCATGAGGATTGCCGAAGTTGCCTTGTGGGCTAAAGTTTGAGAGGGACAACTTCCCGTCTTCGATCATATCCTGAATGACATTTTTTTATTTGTAACATTTCTCTTATCATGCCCTTTGCCCCTATGATATTTGCAGTAGGCATTCTCGTCCCAGAACTTGGATTTCTTCTCTGGGTTAGGCGTAGGTCCTATAGGCTTCAACATTCATTGTTCCATAAGTCTCTGAAGGGCATCGGCGTATCTAATACCAATGTTGGTAAATTTCCTTTGGGGTACGCCCTTCTTTTCGGAAGCCTTTGTAAATGACCCCGAAGGCTCCATGAGATTGCCTTTGTCGATTTTGATTCTTGGATGAGAAGAACTAGGAATGGATTGCCCACTTATTGCTTTCTCCTTAAGACTTCCAAGTTGAGGCTTTGTCTGGACACTTTTCATCTTGAGAGGTTGGGCATCAAGCTTCTTACCCATTTCAGCAAACTGCTTCTCCATGTTGGAAAGTCGGAAGTTTAGATTATCAATGGCTCCTTCTATTTTGGAGAATTTATTGTTGAAGGCAATGGAAAGCATGAGCATTCCATTTTGGATATCTTGATCTTCGAGGACATTGATTTCTTTATCATCATGATGATTGAGGAGATGAGTGACACGTCTGTCGCGTACCTGTCAAAAATAAAACCTAACGGTCTCAACTAAAAATGTAGTAGAGGCAGTCGAGTATCGAATCCTCAGGGAGGTAATGCAATTATAGCTGTCTATTCTAATCCTATGGTAACAATTGGGGTTGATTGAATTTTTGGTTCTAAACTACGGAGTTGAAAGGAAAGAGAAATAAAGCAGAGAGCAGTAAAGCAGGAAAGTGAATTAAAACTATCAATAAGAGAGGGACATGTCGGGAATTCGGTTCACTACGGTAGTTCAACAACTTAGCAGCAAATGACTCAGACGAACTAATGCGAGACGGATATTAGAAGGTCCTTTCGGTCCACTTCCCACCCTAAAATACCACTAACTTAACTTTCGTCCTCATTAGGGTAGTCTACTGTTTATAGCAGGCCTGTTTAGTCCAATCTTTCGATCCAGGATTAATTGTAGCCAGATTAATGGGTGACATAGAAGCGTGCACTCAACTAGGTCGAGAATTACAGTTATATTGCTATAGTGACAGGGTCTCTTAGTCAATTCGTCCAATTCATTCACTACGTTGTCATTTTTCTACCGCAGATCCCCTAATCCCAACATGAAAGGGTTTAGCTACTCATATGGATTGTTAAACTAACAGCACATAAAATTCCAGCAGAAGACATAATGAAATAATAATAAAATTCAATAATAAATAAACTAGGGCAGAAGAATAAATAAGGGCAACAAGAAATTAATGCAACGAAAGGTTAATTATTATTAAGGGAAGAGAGAATTACAATCCAAGCAAATTCCGGCGTAAAGAACTCGTAATCCGAGTGAAGCAAATCCGAAAACGAAAGTAACAGTAGAGAAAGTTCAACGTAGGAAGTAACAGTGGTTTCTAATGTGTAAACTTAGAGAGTAAAAGAGATGATAAAAGAATCCCTAATAACCTAGTAAAACATAGGTTAAATAGCCAAAACCCCTAAGTGTTTATGCGGAAATAAAACATGGACTGATTAAGCCCACAATGTCGAAAACCTCTCGATCGAGTAGGCAAAACCACTCGATCGACCAATGTCTCAGCAGAAGTCCCTCGATCGACCAGCAGGTCACTCGATCGAGGACTTGGTCATGTGCAGCTTACTCGATCGAGGAAGGAACCTCTCGATCGAGCCTCAGGGAGCCTAGGAACCACTCGATCGACCACCAACAGCTCGATAGAGCACTTGTATCTTTAATTCAGCTCACGTCTTCACCCAAGGGCCTCGTAATGCGTGCCACGACGCTTCCAAGTGCGGTACTCTACTCTGGGACAATCCCGTCTCCTCTAAATGCATGCAAAAAGGCCAGAAAGGAACATGGTTCTGCTACTTTCGCGATCATTCCTACAAAAAGGACAAAATACACCAAAGTAGCCAATTCGGGGCAAAATACCATAACAATAGTGTAGAAATGCATAGAAATACGTGCTGAAATAGGCCAAAAAGACTATACATTAGGCACGTATCAAATCTCCCCAAACCAAACCTTTACTCGCCCTCGAGTAAACTCAAAACTAAACTAATGGAACGGAAATGATAACTCAGAGCTAGCTTAACTTGTCTACTTGAACCGATTTAATGCAACGAAAATCAACAGTTTAAGCCAAGCAGTCAATACGCAAACGAATTATAAGTCGTTCGAAATAAAGCGACCTATCGACCTTGCAAGACCAACAAAACTGGACTCTCACGTGGTCACTCTTCTCTCATGAAGCAAAGGGCAAATGTAATATGTAAAAGAGAGAAGAAAAGACAGTCACTCACCTAACTGCGACCTACATAGCATGCATGCAACAAAGATGAAAGGCAATTCAAGTACTAATGCACAAATTCCAACCAACAATGTCCGCCACAGCCGAGGGTTTGCAAATAATATAGGAATAGTGAGGTTCAGGTGAGAAAAGGCAAAACAAGTTATGGAAATGTGGAGGTAAAAGCGTCAAGCTAGTTCCTAACAGGACCATAATGAAACCATCCGGATCTCAAACTGACTGAAAAACTAAGTACTAGTGCCCTTCACTTGGCACAAAACTCACTAGACTCAAACACAATCTCCTCAAAAATATAGAATAAGAGCGGAGGAGTCAGACGGTCACAAAATTCCCTTTTTTAAACACATCGTCTGAAACAACTAACTGAAACAACCAACCCTCTTGTCGATTGTACATCTTCGAACATCTTCTCAACTCTGACAAGAGGGGACAACTTTTTACACAATTTCTCTTTCTTTTTTTTTTTTTTTTCGTTCCAGTTCTTTTTTTTCTCTGTTTTTTTCTTTCATTTTTTTTTTCTTCTTTTTCTTTCTTTCACGTTTTTCCTTTTTTTTTTCTTTTTTTTTTCAATACTCTTTTTCTCTTTCCTCCTTCCTTAATACAAACGCCAACTCCAACAAGAAAGACAGACCAAACTGCAATGGTAGACATACCACAAAAGGACAAACAACTAGCTTGACTAGGCAGGCTTAGTTTGGAATGTAGCTAATGGGTCCAAAAGGCAAGTTTTGGCTAAAGTGGAGCTAAATGGGTGAAAGATGTAAAGAAAGGGGAATTGCAAGACCCTCCCTGCATGTGACACCAACCACAACCCGAATATGTGCATTTGACGAGAAATTGAATGTCATAAATGTGCAAATGAGACAAACATGCTATGCAAGGAGTACTACTCTCAAAATTCCTAATGAACTGGTCATGAATGTCACCAGTTATGGCTCTAAAAACTCAGAATTTTTTAAGTAGTTTGCCAGTTTATAGGTCAAGTCTAAACAGTCAGCTATTATTTGAACAGAAATTCGTAGATTATGCGTATGACAAAGCTAAAAACTATCAATAAAGTGCAAGGCTCAAGTAAATTGACAAGCTATAGTGCAGTTTCATCACGGGAATCTACCGTTCCGACTCAACCTAAATGCAAAAATAAACGTGAAATTTTTTTTGAATTTTGACATTTTCTAATTTTTTTGTATTTTTGAATTTTATGAAAATAAACAACAAATGCAAACTGAAAAATTAAACGTGAATGCAAAACAAATGCGGTCTGCAGACTCAAAGGATGCAATACCCCTCCCCAAACCAAAACGGACAACGCCCTCGTTGTCCTCCAAAGATACACCACCAATGGAAAAATGGGGATGGGAGTATACAACCAATAAAAGAGAAATAAAGGAGACGAATTAAAAGAGTAAAAGAACATACAAAACACGAACTTCCCAAACCAAAATTAAAACCGGGGAAGTGAGTAGACCAATACTACTCGTCGTCGGCACCGCCGTCTCTCGTGTACTCCGACTCAACAAAACGGTCTCCCCAAACCAAAGAACAAACAAGGGGGAGACTCAGTCGTCATCTCGGTGATCCTCCGGATCGGGTACGAACGGAGGATCACTCTCCTCCTCTCTCTGGCAGCACTCGTTTGTGCCGCCCGCTCTGCCCGAATCAATCGCACCTCTCGTGCTATCTGCCTCTCCTCCTCTTCCTCCTCTCGTGTCGGAAGGAAGTGGAGGGTACCCGTCCGCTGGGTATCGGTAGAAGGAAGGATGCGGCCACCCCTCCGGAATCGGTCGCCGGGCTCGGATATGGAACTCGTAGAGCGGGAATACAGCCAAAGCCATATCCCGCCTCATCTCAGTAATGTACCTGCACATATCCGAATGCACGGCATCACGACGCCCTTGGTCCATGACCTCGGGCGCCTCTAAGACAGGAGGGCAGACAAAATTGGCCGGAAAGGCCGAACCAGAAGGAGGGTCAAGTGGAGGTGGAGTAGGAGTCTGTGTGGGTGTAGGCTGAGGCGTGGGGGTCGGTCCAGCCTGGGCCTGAGTCTGAGCCTGAGAGCTAGAAGATGCTCCGGCCTCCCGCTTCCTCTTCCTATCAGAAGAAGGAGGAGTGAGGGTAAGGTGGTAGGTAGGTGGAGGTGGCCTCGCTCCCTCAGCAGCAGTCGGGAGCGGTAAAAGTGGAGGAAGGGTAGAGCACGGTAAGGTAACAGACGTGGAGCCACAGATCTTCCACGTCCTCGCGCTCCCCTTCTTCTTTGGGAACCAGGCGAAGTCAGTCATGGCTCCCAAGTCAAGGTAAGAAGCCTCCCTATCGGGCACAGTAAGTGAAGGGTCAGTGGTGTAAAGGTGGCGGGCAATCCTAGTCACTAGCCCGCCACAGACAACAGCGGTCTTGACCCGAGTCCCAATTCCGTTCCAATGCTGAGCTACCAGATAGGCAATGTTTAGAACAAACGGGGTATTGGAGTCAATGTTGAGGTACCCCGCGAGAATCGCTAGCTCAGTGTTGGTCACGTTATTGGGCTCAGGTCGCCCAAAGATAGTCTCTCCTATCAGACGCAGGTAGTAACGGGGCGCAGGTAAGTGAACGTGAGCTCCCTTCCGTGTGTGGAAGGGAGTGTGAGTAAGGGCAGCCCAAAGTGGCTGAAGGAGGTCTCTAGGTGGGTCAGTGGGACCATCACTAACTAGGCCTAAAACTTGCCCAAACCGGGCCAGGGTCCAGTGGTGCGACTCATTACGGAGTCGAAAGTAAATGCAAGAACTGGAGTGGTCAGCAGAGAGAGTCGGTGTCAAAAGAATAGGAGCTAAAGAACTCGTACGTAAGGGTACGAATAGTAGCTTCCTGCAAGGTGATCAGACCCGACATACCCGTCCCGTTCAACAAGCTACAGACCTCCTCGTAAATGCCTAAGGTCTCTAGGTCGGTCCGTGCAAGGAAACGGGTGGAGGAGAGGGGGCAACGAAGTAAAGCGGCTAACCGAGTCCGGTGAGCCGCGGGTAAGCAAAACGCACTGTGGGCATCCGCCGTAAAGGTGCGAGGTCGCCCTCTCCTGTAGCTGTAGCTGTAGCTGTAGCCCCTGATGGGCTGGCAGTGATGGATAGCTGGCTAGCCTGCTGATGTGGCTTCGGTGGCAGCATACCAGGCGTCGGGAACCGGGGCGTGAACCCGCAGTCCAGCAGAGAGAAAGGCCTGGTAGGAGTAGTGGCTGGTGCAGCCTGAACCGAGCTCCCGGCTGAGCTGGCCGCGGTGTGGACTGTCCCTGCAGCTGAGACAAGTAGAACTGGTGCTGCAGTGGTGACCAAGGCGGAGCTAGTGGCAACAGCAGGGACCACTGACTCGCTCACGGACGAGCTGGAGGACGTACTAGTAGAAAACAAAGAACTCGCGTCCATCCTGCAAAGTATCAAAGGGAACGAATAAGAGAAGATGCTGCTAACCGTGGTTAAAACAACCCGCTAACCAACATGTGACACCAAATAATGGCCCTATTAGTCGAAACGATCGACGTACAGCAATCAAAACCAAACAATTCCTCAGAAATTTCGAAGAGCAGCATGTGAGTGGTGATAATATGATGAAATAATGACTGCTAAAGGCGAATACAGCAATGAAAACCAAATATGGGAGCATGTATGACTCCTAGCAGTCGAAGATTGCTACTCACAGCACGGGATTTCCCAACAATTCACATCAAGTAATGGCGATAGGGGACGGTAACAGCGATTAACAACAAAAAGATGATAAGTAAGCATGGACTGAAGTTAAGCAAGCAAGGCAACAGATGGACCGTCTGACAGTCGACATTTTCGACTTACAGGAACCCTAATCGCGGAAATCGCGCAAAATTCGAATTAAACATGTAGAAATAGCGAGGAATTGCGAAAAGATCATCAACAAGCTAATTAAGGGCATATAAACACAATTAAGTCGAAACAAATCGACTAGGCATGGATTTTCGAACCCTAATTCAAATTCACCTCATGAAATTCTAATTAAATGAAGAGAAAATGCAAAGAGTATGAAAGGAACACTCACTTGATGATGATTAACCTACAATAAGCGATTAAACTTCAAATAACAATCAACAAAGGCGGATTTTCGATTGAAAAACCGCAAACCCTAATCCCCTTTGAAAACCGCGAAAACGAGCACAAAAGAGGGGGAAGATAAGGGGTTATTGAAGATTAATTAGCTAGCAATAGAATGTAGGTGATGGATTTGATAATTTTGGGCAAGAAATGGGGATTTGGGGGAAAATGGGAATCGCAATTAAGGGGGGTGTTAGAAGAAATTAGGGACAAAATTAGAAATGAAACGGAAATAAGGAGTTAAGTATAGAATACTCCCGTCCACTGTTCATTTCACTCGATCGAGTGGTTTTAATCACTCGATCGAGGACTTTTGCTGTCCCCTTTACTCGATCGAGTAAGAACCCTCTCGATCGATCATTTCCTCTGTTGCCTTCCTCGATCGATTAGCCAGCAAGCTCGATCGAACCAACTTCCACTCGATCGAGTACAAAAAGTACTCGATCGAGGACTTCCTCGTGTAGACTTCTTTGAATTTCCGTCCCTTCTTCCTTGATTTGCGTGCATCTTCCCCAAACCTGCGTAAAACATATCCAAACATATCCCAAAATACCAAATACGCAGAAGACACAGTCTATAGTATCAGTCTAAGCTAAAGGATTGTCTAAACTAATTGTCCTAATTAAAAACGTAATAAAGAAATTCAAAGGAAATTCAAACAAATGTCTATTACAAATTGTTACACGGGGCATTTCCCCGTTTAATTCCCATCAGCTTTCAGTAGCCCCTTGGTGGGCTTTTGACTGGAGGACGTCACCTCAGCGATACTGACCGTCCTCTTTGATTTCCATGAGCTTGAATTACTGTTTGGAAGAGGAGGAGGAACATAGTTCCAATCTATGTAGGTTCGAACTGTCTTCGTTCTCGCCCCTCTGTCATCTTCTTTGGCATCCTTGGCTCCAGCTTGATTGATAGTGGTTGCACCTGTCCCTTGACAACTCCTTCTTGCCTTCATCTCCCTGCGAGTAAGGAAAACAGACGAATTTTTCTCCTTTTTGCTCTCAGTATGAGGCGGAGGGTTGGCAATAACAGCAATATTCTCCAAATTTTCATCTGGAGTGTCAATAATAGGGTCAACAGAAGAGAGGGCATTGCAAGGCTGAACTTGCATGGGAGCCCTCCGGAACTTGGACTGATGGAAAGTCAGCTCCTCATCCCCTACCTGAAATGTCAAAGTCTTCCCACTGACATCTATCACTGCACGGGCAGTAGACAAAAATGGTCTCCCTAAAATGATAGGGGTGTGTACATCTTCGGGGATATCTAAGACGACAAAATCAACGGGAATAAAGAACTTCCCGATCTGAACAGGTACGTCTTCTGCTACACCTAGTGGCCGTGATAGACTACGGTCGGCCATCTGGACAGTCATGTTGGTGCAACTCAATTTTGTCACACCAAGTCTCTTAGCTAGAGACAAAGGTAAAACACTTACACTAGCGCCTAAATCGCATAGTGCATTATCAATCAATCGCATACCTATGTGACAAGGAATCGAAAAACTACCCGGGTCTGATTGCTTAGGAGGTAGCTTATTTTGAGATAGGGCTGACCCCACCTCAGTTAAAGCTACGGTCTCGTTGTCATTAATAGTCCTCTTACGTGCTAAAATTTCTTTCATAAATTTTAAATAAGAGGGTACCTTAGTCAGCAATTCAGTGAACGGCACGGAAACTTCCAAACTCTTCAAAAGCTCAACAAATTTGCTAAACTGTTGATTAATCTTGGTATTCTGCAGCCGCCTCGGGAAGGGAACCGTAATTGGAATCTCGAGCCCCTTGTTTCTCGCGTCCAAAGTGTCTTGCGGAGCAAGTTCAGTATCCTTTGGACGCTTCTTACCTCTCGAACGAGGTCTTTCCGGTGATTCCTCGCTTAAACGAGCACTAGCAGGCTCTTGAATAAGCTTCCCGTCAGCAATATCACTCGATCGAGTATCATGCTCACTCGATCGAGCACTTTCTTCAGCAACTTCAGTCGATCGAGGAACATTCCCACTCGATCGACCATCTTTAACTCCCAGTTCACTCGATCGAGCAGGAAGACTACTCGATCGACCAGATTCTTCACCATTTCCACTCGATCGACCACCTGATTTCAGTCGATCGAGTAACTGCTTTGTCGTGAGTCCTTTTCTCTTAACAGAACACTGTTCACCATCAGTTACAGCTTCCCTCGGGTCTGATTTCTGTACTTGTGGTCCTTCATAAGATAGACCACTTCTCAACTCTATCAAATGTACCGTCTCATTTGGGTTCTTCTCATTTTGAGTCGGTAAATGACCCGGCTTCCTCGAGGATTGATTCGCGGCGAGTTGGGCAACTTGAGTCTCAAGTGCCTTTATGGACGCGTCTCTCTGTTGATCGCTTGTGCTTCTTTGTTGATCGCTCGCATGAAGCTGCTTTGTAATGGCTTGCATCATAGATTTTAAGTCGCCCATTTCACTCACCCCACTTGAAGATGAACCGTGGTTAGGAGGGTTGAAAGACGGAGGCTTTTGATAGCCTTGTTGCTTCTGATGTGGAGGGATATATGGCTGTTGCGACTGATTTGGAGGGCCGGTGGGATTGAGTACGTTCTGGTTACTCCACCTCAAATTGGGGTGGATATTCGGCTCGTAGTGAGTGTTGTTCTGCCTGTAATGTTGAAAGGCAGCACATTGCTCATAAGGACTAGGACAATATTCAGCGACATGTACATCTACCCCACACCTTGTACAGACGAAAGGACCGTCTATCATAGCATTAACCTGGTACATCCCTCCCTTGAGAGCTCCCCCTAGTTCATACTTGTCGAACCTCGCGGTAAGGGCTTCTAATGCGGCTACTGAAGAGGATTCAGTGGCTCTCCTTTGGTTTCCTCTTGAATTCCCATATTCAGCCCTGTGAGTAGCTAAATCATCTATAATCTTCCATCCCTTGGTCGCTCCCAAGTTGTCAGCAAATCGACCATTGGCTGCAGCATCTAATATAGCCCTCTGATCATCATATAAACCATTGTAAAAATGGTTACACAAGCTCCATTTTTCGAAACCGTGGTGCGGTATGGTTCGCACTAGTTTCTTAAATCGAAGCCATGCCTCGTGGAAGTTCTCGTCGGGCCCTTGTTTGAAACTTGTTATCTGAGCTCTGATGGCTATGGTTCTCGAAGCGGAGAAGTACTTTTTATAGAACGCCAATGCTAGCGAATTCCAATCCGTTATGGCGTGAGCAACTCGGTCCAAATCCCTATACCACTCCCTTGCAGCATCGCGGAGTGAGAAGATGAACATGGTTTCTTTTATCTGATCCGCTGTCACGCCAGCGGGAGGAGGTATGGAGCGGCGATAATCAATGAAAGTCTCCATATCTTTGAGCTGCATCTTGATTGCGACTCCCAACGATTTTTCTCGACCATATTGATATAAGAAGGCTTCGGTTCGAACTTCCTAGCATCTCCCAGTAATTCGAACCCCTTATAGAGATTGTCAGCCGTGGGCTCGGAGTGACTAGCGATGGTTGCTTCCTCAGTCATTTCGGGAATGTCTGGAATAATAACGGATTCAACCGACGAATTGGAAACTGGAGAAGACGGTGGATTCTCCTCGAAAAGCTCGTTCTCGTAAAAGCTACTACGAGAACTAGGCTCTTCCTCTGCCTGTTCTTGAAATAGTCTCCTTTTCACGTGCAGAGATCTCTCAATCTCGGGATCAAAAGGTAGTAGTGGACCACCTTGCGACCTGCGCATAAGAAGAAACTACAACAAAAATGAGAATAGTCCAAGGAACTGGTGTCCCTTAGACCGAAAAAGGATTAAAACGAAACAACTAGTAAATTGAACAATTGCCTCCCCGGCAACGGCGCCAAAATTTGACACGTCATCGCGTACTGTCAAAAATAAAACCTAACGGTCTCAACTAAAAATGTAGTAGAGCGTCGAGTATCGAATCCTCGGGAGGTAATGCAATTATAGTCAAGTCTATTCTAATCCTATGGTAACAATTGGGGTTGATTGAATTTTTGGTTCTAAACTACGGAATTGAAAGGAAAGAGAAATAAAGCGAGAGAGCGATAAGCGGAAAGTGAATTAAAACTATCAATAAGAGAGGGACATGTCGGGAATTCGGTTCACTACGGTAGTTCAACAACTTAGCAAAGAAATGACTCGAGGCGAACTAATGCGAGACGGATATTAGAAGGTCCTTTCGGTCCACTTCCCACCCTAAAATACCACTAACTTAACTTTCGTCCTCATTAGGGTAGTCTACTGTTTATAGCAGGCCTGTTTAGTCCAATCTTTCGATCCAGGATTAATTGTAGCAGTTAATGGGTGACATAGAAGCGTGCACTCAACTAGGTCGAGAATTACGGTTATATTGCTATAGTGACAGGGTCTCTTAGTCAATTCGTCCAATTCATTCACTACGTTGTCATTTTTCTACATGATCCCTAATCCCAACATGAAAGGGTTTAGCTACTCATATCGATTGTTAAACTAACAAAGACATAAAATTCCAAAGAGAAGACATAATGAAATAATAATAAAATTCAATAATAAATAAACTAGGGCAGAAGAATAAATAAGGGCAACAAGAAATTAATGCAACGAAAGGTTAATTATTATTAAGGGAAGAGAGAATTACAATCCAAGCAAATTCCGGCGTAAAGAACTCGTAATCCGAGTGAAGCAAATCCGAAAACGAAAGTAACAGTAGAGAAAGTTCAACGTAGGAAGTAACAGTGGTTTCTAATGTGTAAACTTAGAGAGTAAAAGAGATGATAAAAGAATCCCTAATAACCTAGTAAAACATAGGTTAAATAGCCAAAACCCCTAAGTGTTTATGCGGAAATAAAACATGGACTGATTAAGCCCACAATGTCGAAAACCTCTCGATCGAGTAGGCAAAACCACTCGATCGACCAATGTCTCAAATGAGGTCCCTCGATCGACCGGGTCACTCGATCGAGGACTTGGTCATGTGCAGCTTACTCGATCGAGGAAGGAACCTCTCGATCGAGCCTCAGGGAGCCTAGGAACCACTCGATCGACCACCAACAGCTCGATAGAGCACTTGTATCTTCAATTCAGCTCACGTCCTCACCCAAGTGCCTCGTAATGCGTGCCACGACGCTTCCAAGTGCGGTACTCTACTCTGGGACAATCCCGTCTCCTCTAAATGCATGCAAAAAGGCCAGAAAGGAACATGGTTCTGCTACTTTCGCGATCATTCCTACAAAAAGGACAAAATACACCAAAGTAGCCAATTCGGGGCAAAATACCATAACAATAGTGTAGAAATGCATAGAAATACGTGCTGAAATAGGCCAAAAAGACTATACATTAGGCACGTATCAATGAGAACAATCTAGAGATGGTTCTTCGCCATGCTTAATGATATTAAACCCAAGAGGGTCGATTTTCTTGGATTGGCCGACAAAAGGTGGCTTAGGAAGCTTGCCCTCTTCGATCATATCTTGGATGATGTGTTTCAAGAGAAAACTCTCTTCAATATCATGGCCTCTACCTTGGTGATATAAGCAGTATTTGTTGCCCTTCCAGAGGTTCACCTGTTTCTCTAAAGGTGGATCCGGAGTCGGCCCTATTGGATGTAGCTTGCCTTGGGCAGAAAGTCTTTTCAAAGCATCGGCATAAGACACGCCTAAATCAGTAAGCACTCTTTGATGCCTCCCAGGTTTCCTTTCAGCTGTTTTCGGCTTTCTAGGACGATTGTTATTGCAATAGGTAAGCTTTGGATGACCTAGACTAGAGGTTTCCCTAGTTGGCATATTCTTTTCCACTATTCCATTTTCAAGGGTGAGGACGCGAATGCTCAAATTTTCCACTGTAGCTTGAACTCGTAGGACCATGGCGTAAACGTCCTCGAGAGACATGGTGATTGTGACTTGATCTGCTTCATGACCTTGCTGATTGACAGAACTTGCGGGATTCCTACTCGACAGAGATGACGCGCATTACACTCGGTTCGACATGGGATCATGCATACTAAGGCAACAAACAAAGGAAGGGATAAGATGATAAATTTAGACGTTGACTTGTGAATTCATGAAATGTCGTGAGCGACTTCTCGTGTTTGAATTCACGGTGCTTGACTTTAATTTTAGACTCGAGTGTTGACTTTGACAGAGTGACATTTATGTGGTTGACTTGATTGACGGGATTGGCGACACGTGTTAATTCTAATTCGTGTGCTTAAGACAGACTTGACTCAAGGTTCGGGTATGTGTGTCCCGAACATGTCTTTAGGAGAATTCGAGAGACGGATTTTTGGAACGACTTGATGTGTTAGCCTCGAGTGTGTTAGTCGAGGTATGGAAATGTTCAGATCCTAATTGAGTTGGGGTAGGGAGTCCAAAATGACGACGTGACGCCTTAGGACTTCACTTGAATTTTTAAAAGACCGAAAATGTAAAGGAAGACGAGTTTATGACCCGACCGAGTTTCGACTAGGACATAGTCGGTTCGAATTTTGACTCTAACTTGGCCCAATTGAATTTACATATTTACATTTACACGGTTTGAAAAATATTTTTGTTTTTTTTTTGGACTCTTTTTTTTGTTTTTTTTTTCGTTTTTTTTAAATGGGTTTGAGGCCCGAAGTTTGACTAGACATTTGGACAGAGTTTCGGCTTATTTTGCGCTAATATTGGCCTATTTCCAAAATTTTACATTTTGAAAGAGGTTTTTATTTTTACAAAATTCGTCATGGTTTTATTTAGAAATGGTGATCACATATGGTACAAGCATTTATACAGGCATTATAACGGGATGCTGAGTGCATTTAAAAGGTTTTGGCTTAAAGGGTGGGTTGCCATAC
Source organism: Silene latifolia (assembly GCF_048544455.1). Classification (NCBI taxonomy): domain Eukaryota; kingdom Viridiplantae; phylum Streptophyta; class Magnoliopsida; order Caryophyllales; family Caryophyllaceae; genus Silene; species Silene latifolia. Next base: position 94,684,613 of record NC_133533.1, read on the forward strand.
CGAACGATCAAACCCGAGGTCTGTGGAGAGGCTCGGACCAAACAAGAGTAAGGCCGATTCCAAGTCCATTTCCTCAAGTAGTGAAAGTCCTTGATACAAACAAGAGTAAGTACCATGGTATGGATGACGTCAATCGCTATCCATCCTTGAGCCCAAATAAGAATTAGGACCGTTTAGACGGGACGATTGGTCGAATGGGTTGGGTTGGGCCTAGGAAGGCCGAATAAACGATCTAGGAAGACCGAGTTATGAAAAATCGACAATTGTCTTGTAGAAACTATTCCCTAACCTTGTTCAAGTTTCACCCTTTTGGCTACATGTAAGTGTATTATCCCCAGCGGAGTCGCCAAACTGTAGACGCGGGCCACGGGGGGCGCTTGGGAACAAACGTTTGCATTTGTGGAGTCGCCACCAATTTATTGTGGAAAATTGGAAACCGTTGGAATACCTCGTGCCATGTCAAGACACAAAGTCATGACATGAACACTAAGCACTCGTTACCCTTAGCATTCTATGTCTAGAATGACTCTCGTGGATGCCAATGAACATGGATGTTCACAGAGATTTGGAGTAAGGGGTGAGGGTACGTATTAGGAAGCTCTTTTGATCGAACACCTAATCCCGCCTGCCTCGATAACGGCCTCTACTAATGATTAGGGAAAATCGTTATACTCGATATATTGTCGATTTATATGCATGCAATCCAACATCCAACGTTTTAATCCTAGCATGTGAGATTTAGACAAAGTCGGTGAAACATGTAATTTAGCATACAATTGGGTCGAATTGAGATTTAATGTTCAATTACATGTGAAGGTATACAAACAATGCGATAAAAGAAATGCAATAAGTACAATAATGAAAATTACAATAATTATATCGGATTAATAATTTATGTCGAAAATACTTTTAAAACGGATAATTTGAGTAAAGAATAAATAAATAAACTAACGAACATGAATTAAGGCGATAATACGGATAATAGTTAGTTAAATACATAATTAGTAAACTAGGTCAAGCAACAACGGAAGTTCAGAGACATAAATCAGCCAGGAACAGGCGCAACCGTTGCTGCGTCTGTTCTTTGGCTCAGTTCTGGCTGTGAAGCCGGAATTGCAAATCGTTAACGTTAATTGGTAAGTTTAATGTTTGATTAGATTATGTGACTCGGATGAAAGTGATTAACATATTATTTACATGTGATTGAGGTGATAAAAAGACTAAACATGGATAAAACAAATCGATACAAATTAATTACATGATTAGTAGATGAATTAATGAATAAGATAAACTAAATTAGGCTAACCATGATGAATTAATGATGGACTAATGATGGATATGATAATAAACAGGTGAGAATATATCAAAAGTCGAATTCCAGAAACTCAATATGAAAGAATCGAATCTCTACAACCCGGATTGACTTTAATGACGAAAAACCCGCAAATATTGGTTATAAGGGATTTAAGTCGGGATTAAATGATGAATTATATACTAATGATGAACTATTTACATGTTAGAAATTATTATGCATAAATTAATATGTCAAAGAAATAACGAATGAATGAAAAGCAAACGAATCAACAAAAGACGAGGAAGTAGAAAGGAAGCAGGAAATACGGCAGCCTCACAAAGAGGCGCAGCAGGTGCTGCGTCCCTTCAAAGAGGCGCAGCAGTTGCTGCGTCCTTTCTCGACGGTCATCTTCTGGTAATTCGTAAAAAGGGGTTTTAAACAAGGTTTTAGAAATCGGTTTTAATTGTATTTTCGACATAAATCTTACATGATGATTACAATAAACAAAGTACAATAAATAAAAGGAGGATTTACACCCTCAGACTTACATGTTTGTCGAAACGAGATGAACTAAGTTAACGTTTAGTGATGCTCGACTCGAATGTAGACGAAAGTGCCCTCTTAAGAGGAAAACGGATAAGTTAATTAAAGTTGATTATGGTGGAGTTGGTCAAATTGGTCGGTCATGCAAAACGAGGCTGGTACTCAGAAAGATTCGAGCTTACGTGGTCGAAATTTCAAGCACGTAGGTGCCAAAAAGTAAGAACGTGGTCTAGAATGCAAAGGGAGAATAGAAGGGCGGACACTCGCGTGAATAATATGAGGAGCGAAGGCTCCTATTTATACTAATCACACGACGGAAATATGGAAAGGAGAGAAAGATCCGAAAATAACCGACTTAGGTTAAACGCGGAAACTTGGACAAAAAGAAAACCTTGAGAGAAGGCGTAGCAGATGCTGCGTCCCTTGGAAGAGGCGCATCACTTGCTGCGTCCTTTCCTCAGCGGGTTCCTCCTGCGAAAGAAAGCGCGTTTGACAACCTGTCGTATTTTAGCCATAACGTTCTCTACAAGACTCGGATTAAGGTGATTTTGGTGGCGTTGAAAAGCTAAAAGAAAGATCTAGAACTTTCTGTGAAATAGGCCTGAGCCAAAAATGTCGTTATCACCTCGTAAAATGGGCCTAAACGTCGGGTTATCATTTTAACTAAATGAAATGCACATTTTGTAATGTAAACTTTAAGTTTATCCTAATGAAGTGACATGTGACTCAAAATGAGATATAATCTCAACATTTTATGACATCCTAACCTTAGGTAGACAAGCACGTTGCCTTGACCCGGGATTTGACGGTTTCAGGAAATGAAGACGGTTTTTGACCCGGATTCCAAATGAACTCTAATTACTGCAAAAATGACCGTAATGACACCTAGAAGACAACCATGAGTTAGACACAAGTGTATGAGCTATCACATGACGATAAACTTACGAACTGTCACAAATCGTTCCGTGTACCAAACATGCGGCCCAATCATCACCGGGTGGCTTGCGGGAGGTGCAGAAATAAGGTATCTACGGGAATGTTTTTCCGTTCTGTTTTTTTGAAGTTGATATGGGTGATTATTTTTTTGTGGGGATGTGTTTTTTTTATAATGGGGATGGTTGTATCCTTCCTGTGTAAGAAACGACTGCCTACGTATCCACTTGAAAGGTGAAATCAAATCATACTCGTAGTTCAGGTGTTTGGGTTTGAGTGCAAATAGATGCTGCCTTTGACAGATCAAAGGACAATTGAAACGGGGCTAGGTGCCACAACTTAGACTCGATAAAACATGTCATTTCAAATGAGAACACGTTGTGAAAATTGACTTGAAAGGGGTAAGGTGGTCGCTAGTTGTAAAACTAGGGTGAGGTTTTTGGCCGCTACGGTTCAAGGGTAGTATTTCTTGCGTTGGTCTAGGTTGGCCGAGTTTGTAAAATCCTCCCCGTCTAGGTCACTGAGTTTCACTGCGCCCCTCGAAATCATTCTCTTGACCAGATATGGCCAAGCCCAATTGGGTTTGAATTTCCCCCTCGGATCGACGGGTAGTGGTTGTCGAACCGACTTGAGGGCCAAGTAGCCTTCTTTGATGTTCATGGGTTTAACCTTTTGGTTGAATGCCCATTGTATACGTCGTTCGTATAGATGGACGTTGTGTAAGGCGTGGACTCGCCGCACGTCTAGAAGAGTGCGTTGTTCGAACCTTCGACGACTCCATTCCACCTAAGGAACTTAACTCTGTAGTAGGATGCATAGGGATGGGACCTCCAATTCTACTGGTTGAACCGCCTCTATACCGTATGGTAGGTAGAAGGGTGTTGCTCCTGTGGGTGTTTGAATGGAGGTTCGGTATCCCTAGAGTGCGAATTGGAGTTTGTTTGGTCAATCGCGGTAATTATCTTGCATCTTCTTGATGATGGTGACAAGATTTTTGTTTGCTGCCTCCACCGCTCAGTTAGTTTGGGGACGGTAGGGGGATGAGCGTTGTCGTTTGATATTGTATTTGTCCAGCAAGGCTTGTGTTTCCGCCCGAAAGTGAGAGCTTTGATCGCTGATGATTTGGGGGGTACCCCATATCTGCAGATGATGTGGTCCTGGATGAACTTGGCCACTTGCTTGGCGGTCAAGACTGCATAGGAATGTGCTTCTACCCATTGGGGAAGTAGTCGATGGTGACAAGGACGAAGCAATGCCCTTTAGTGCCTATCGGGTTGACTTTCCCGATGAGGTCGATGCCGAGGTCGAGAAAGGCCAGGGTGATGTCATGGTGTACAACAGGAATGGTGGTATATGGTTTATGTTGGCAAAGATTTGGCAATTGTGGCAATTTTTGACGTAGTTGTGGCAATCGGCTTCCATGGTGGTCCAGTAGTAGCCTAACCGCATGATTTTTCGGGCTAGCATCATTGCACTCATGTGAGGGCCATATTTTCCGTCGTGGACCACTCCCATGACTTTTTTGGCTTTGTGATGGTCAATTCAAAGGAGGAGGATCTCTTGGGGTGTCCTTTTGTATAGTTGTTCATGGTTTATCACGAAATGTGATGCTAGTAAACGGATGGCTCTTTGTCCTCTTGGATCAGAGTTAGTAGGGAATTGGTTTTTTGTTTTGTAGTTGAGGATGGCTTGGTACCAAGGTTCGACATGGTTTTCCTCGTCGTTGTTGATGGCGCAGATGTGATATGGCTCGCTCCTTCTCTCGACACATAGGGGGATCGATTTCATGTAATTGGGTATGTTGACGAGCGCGACAAGTTTTCCCACGACATCTGCAAATTGATTTTCCTCTCGTGGCAAGTTGAAGTAGTCGACTGCTGGAGTATGTGTCCTCAACAATAGTGCGATCACATGAGTTAAAATAATTATTAAAACTCATGATAAGAATACGTAAAGGGATGATTTAATATGTAATCAACTGATCAACATTAATCGGTAATGATTGGCTGACTAGGGTTTGGTATTTCTGTCGGTTGACGGTGGTGATCAGTTGATCCCTTAAGGTCACACCTAATGGACGATTCCCTCAATTGTAAAGTTAACCGATTGTATGACGATACAAATTGATTAAATCCTTAAATTGAACAAATTGATATATAAGAGAGAATATTATATCTTATTGTAATGTGATTAAATAAGATTCAATTTGATAGTTAATATTTTACAAAAGGGGTGCTGGTTTTAAGTGGGTTATTTAGGGTTTTATGGTTTATTGTTTTTTAATCAAAAACATAATCATGACTACCCTAATCTAGACTCCTAATCTAGGACATTGAGAGTCAAATGCATGTGAGACACCCCCTTCCCTAGCTCTAGAACCCCCCCCCCCCCCCCCTCCCCCCCCCCTCCCCCCCCCCACCCCCTCCCCCCTTCTCCTCCCTTTTATTTTTATAAGTTGTTCACATTTCATAAGATTCCTCTCATGCTCTTTTTCTCTCTATCATCTCACATAAAAATAGTTTTTATGCATCATTTTTCATAGATCTAATATATAATATTATAAATATGTAGTAATTTTGTTAGATTAAAATTTAAGGTAACTAATATTATTATCTAGTTAGTAATAATATTAGTATTGTGGGATAGTCTTGAGTGTAACTAAGAGGAGTGTCTCTATAGATGAGACTTGAAAATCTTGGAGGATCATTCCAAATGTATTGAGCTCAAGAACAAGTGAAGGTATGAGACCTTACTTGTGCCCCAAACATCCGAACCACAAACAACGTAAGAAATGTGATTTTCTCCTTATTTTTGTTCATTTTGTTATGCATGCAACTAGATCCACATATATATAAATTATGGGTAATTTATAAAATGCTTAGATGAGTCTAAAAAGGGGTTTATGAACCAACCAATTGGTATCAGAACATAGGATGTTGCACGCATAATCGATTTATAATTTTTTCGAGTTATTAGTAACTTAATTAAAACTAAAAGTTTGTGATTTATTAGATAAAGCAATGAAATATTGATGCATGTTGTATTTTCTGGTCTGAAAATGTTTTTAGGTCATATTGATGATTATTGTTTATTTTAATGATTTTTAGTGAAAAAATTACATTTTTATGAGTAAAATGAACTTTTATTTACTAAAAATAGTTAAACTTCACCACTGGTCGTGATTTTTTAGTATGACCTCACATGAATATTTTATTTATTTTATGTAAAATTTCGTATTAATGTGATTAATATATCATGATTTATGTTTTTCATGTGATAAAAATAGTATAAATGGAGGTTAAACGTGACATCCCCGCACACCAAGATGACTTACCAAGGACCATCCTAGTGTATGAAGGTGTTACCATCTCGGTCACCCGAGGTAGTATATTAAATAGACAATGAAAGAACACTTATACTAATTACTTTAAGTCTTTAAGATCAAAATTACATAGCGTGATACAAAGCGATAGCTAGAACCACTATAGAGCTCATGCTTCAGGACATCTATTCTGGAAGCGTGGTGACTCGAATCCCCTCCAAGCCCATCGGCAGACAGACCAACCAACTGTACCTGCTTAACCAACTGTTCCCCATCCCCGAATGGATCACCACAGTTTTGAAAACATAAAACGGGGTCAGTTACTGAACAATTAAAGTAATATAAGTACAATAAGGATATGAGCTGATCAACATCCACCTCTATCTCCCAATCACACACAATCACTGACTACACATCGAGGTGTGTAGCCTTGCCAGATTATCCATTGTAACAGGTAATCCTCGCCGCTAGTGGGGGACCGCAGCCAATCTCCACCTAAACCCCGCTCATCAACGAGCGATCACTCTGTCCATAATGTGAACATCCCCTCCTGTGGCGGGTCCCACGGAGGGAGAAACTAGGGCGTGAAGCCACTCTCTCAAGTGACTCCACTTAGCCGAGGATGAACCTCGCGAACCATCATCATCATCATCACTAAACCAACACCAACCCCAATACTCCAACTCCAAGATCAACAGATAGTCACAACAACAATTACAACGATCACAATACCACATCAATCTTAACTCAAGTAAACAGTAAAACTGAGTTGGGAAACTCTACCTTATCGCCTTCCATGAAAATGCATCCACAAACAGACCAGCAAGGCTCCGAGATGCATCCTACAATGGTAACCACATCCTATTATAAGACTACCCCAACAATACACTTAAAGGACAACAAAACAGCGACTTACCTAGTGGCGCGGACCGACGGTGACAAAGATAACATCCTCATACGCATCCTTCTTATGTAAACCCGTCTTCTACCATGGTTAAGGTCTAGGCTGTATGAGAGTATAGCGAGATATGGGTGATAGGTGAGAGAGAGAGAGAGAGAGAAGATAAATTAGGGTTATAGTGAAATGGAACCATCGAAAAATAAATGAGACTAGTGAACTTGCATTATATAATAACGCGTCAACAGCAGTTATACTCGGTCGAGTACTCCCATAATCGGCCGAGTAAGCTCTACTCGGTCGAGTATTCACACTACTCGACCGAGTAGTCCTTACTAGGTCGAGCAACCACTCTCGTAAAACACTTATATTCACTTAACCTCTCACCTATCCCCTCGTAAGGTCTTCCATGGTCAAAGGGTCGGTCAAAAGGGTCCTTAAAGATTGTCGGTATTACAGTCTTCCCCCCTTAAAAGGAACTCCGTCCTCGACGTTTTACCCATACGTCCGAGCTGCGAGAATAACCACCTAAGCGACGTTCGATACTACATAAAAGACGCACAAGAGTCCGACCACTACAACACACCAGATGCACCACGTTACCTAAATATAGCGTCCAATTCTAATTCTAATGTCAGTTGTCACAATCAAGCTCGTGACAACATAGAAGGAAAGATGAACATAGGAAGAAGACATACATAGAAAGAAGGTTACACACTAAGGAACCTTGATTTGACTTTGGTTTATAGAAACTTTTATGTCGCGATATGTTATCTAACCCTCTAAAAAAGAACTTCATCCCTGAAGTTCGTTTCACTCAATAACTACGGTCAACCGAAAGTCAAACAACCATTATAAAATATATACTTTGGTGCGAATTAAGCCTGCACTTATACACATAAATAACTAACCACGTTATGAGTACTAAGCAAAGAAATGCAATACACCACCCAAATAACGAACTATAAAGACAAGGAATGTCATCGTATTACTACGATTTGCGAACACAATCACACTGCGTATTACTGCTACCGCCATACCTGAAACTCTTCTATAGGTTATACTTGTAAGCACAAGGTACCCTATACCAAGGTTCATAGACGCCAGCAAGACATCATAGTACCCTAAGGATCAAAGAAGTAACCATATAAAACTAAAATAATTTTCAATACTTTAACATGCAGTACCATGGTAATCGGCCGAGTAAGAGAGTACTCGACCGAGTAAGCTCTACTCGGTCGAGTATTCAGTATACTGGGTCGCGTTTTCATGGGCAAAGAGCAATCTTGGTGTTGGGTACACTTTCGCCCATAATCTTACCTGCACCAAGTCATACATGTCTAACCCAGTTGAAAGTTTATGTCTACCAAACCTAAAACATAGTATATGAAAACAAGTAGCGGCCTTAAGGACAAATACAGTCATCCCAACAAAAGAGTATGACAAGAAATGATGATATCCATCAACAAAATGAAAACAAGTCTAGATATACAAGAAAATCACACATTTGGGCCCTCCTCCATCTCATCACCACCACCTGCCCCAGATGTGCCAACTTTTTAAGTACTTGCTGCCTAGTAACCTCCAGCTGAGTAACCACTTCCGCCAAGCTGGCTGTCGTAGTTGGCTCCCCACGGTCCCTCGAGGCAGCCAAACTCGGTCTCCTCTGGTGGCTTCCAAAAGCCGGGGTCGACTCCATAGCTATGGAAGATACCTGTGTCTACTCCGGGTCCTCTCCACCAAACGAGATGTGCTAGCTCAGTTCATATGCCCTGATTTAGGGCCATCTCATGCATGTTGCGGAGCACCAAGGTAGTGGAGATCCGCTCAGTGAAGTCGCTCACCTGCATCCTAGGATCATACACTATGGGATAGGGCGAGTACTGTTGTGGATAGAAGTCTGGTATGGAGTAAGAGGGCTCAATCTTAACCGGGTCCGCCCTAGGATGTCTAACTCTACGGCGCTCTCGAGGTAGAGGAGGAGCCTGCTATCCCTTAGATGCCGCTAAAGGCTCAGATAAGTCTAGGATAATGGTGAGGTCGATCAAGTAATACTGAGATCTGGGTCTAAGTACACTACCCACTGGCTCCCACCCAGCTAAATGGTTAACTACGGGAAGGCGTGCAGGGTCAGGAAGCACCATCCACCAGGATCCACTCACTCTCTAAGCATAAGACCCATAATCCACCTTTCTAAACCATCTGTTATGACACCAATATTTGGCATTCATGGTAGGTACGGTCTCAAATAGCTTGTCCTCCGAGGGAGGCGGAGCATCAAAATCAGTCACACGCTGGGCTAGGCGGGTCACTATAGCCCCAGAAGAAATGTGACGGTTCGGGGACTGTGCCATGTGATCAAGGCAAGAGATTACTACCCCTGGAGCACTATAGTAAAAGGACTTACTCCGATGCAGGTTCAAGTAAGACATCAACAACATGACCTCATGAGAATTCAGCTTACTCACATCATCCCTCGCATACAAAAGGCAGGTGATCATCCTAAGTATCATGCGGAGGGATACATGCTGAAAATCGTTAATCAGCATGGCACTAACATTAGGAGTGTTGGGAAATGTGTCCTCAACAATAGTGCGATTACATGATTTAAATATCATTATTAAATCTCATTTTAAGAATACATGTGGGATGTAATATTTTACAGTCAACTGGTCCACACATATCGGTAATGATTGGCTGACTAGAGTTTGACATTACTGTCGTGCGACGGTGGTGATCAGTTGATCCCCTTAGGTCATACCTATAGGGAAATACTCTTAATTGATTATTTAATTAATCGTATACTGATACGAGTTAATTAAATTACTTAAAATTGACGGATGATTTTGGGAGTATAATTTACGTATCTTATTGTAAATGTGATTAAATAAGACACGGTCTAAGTAATCGAATTATTTTATTACTTGGATGAAATTATTGTTTACAGAAACAATTGAATCGGAATGAATAAATTATTATAAATACAGAATGTTGTAGTTTATAATTTGGATACATTTTTGGTACAAGTAATTACGAATTACTAGTCGATTTTGTAAATGACATATTTTATGAGTATGTTGATTTTTAATATGTTAAAAATACATTACATTGTGACATGTCATGTAACATGTCACATGTGACAAATTTGACAAATGACAAAAATAAAATGGATTCTCCATTTTATGTCTAAAAACCGAAAATGAGAAGGGAGTGTAAGAGATGTATTGTGTTTTTATCTTGAGTGGAAAACACAATTATCATATCTAATTAGTAGCCTTGCACACCTACCTTTTTGAGAAGAGCAAAAATGTAATGCATTGGGCATTCTACCCAAGGCAATTTCGGCCACTCCACATGAAAAGAGAAGTGAGCTTTTCTCTTTGATTATTCATTCAATCTTCCCATCTAATTTTCTAGTGTAAGAAAATTCATCAAATGCTCTCTACAATCTTATGAGATTTCTAGAGAAATAAATCACAAAATTCCTCTTCTCTCAACCGAAATATGTGAGAGTACAAAAACATTTTGTGTCATATTTTTAAGTAAGACTAATTTTAATACTAGATCATATTGTTTTAGTCTTTAATATGTATTCCTTGGGTATATGCTTTTGGGAGGGATTCTACTCTTGAATCCTTGTTCTTCCATTTGGAGAGCTCAAGAACAAGAGAGAAAGGTGATCTCTCTTGTGCCTATTAAATCGAAATCTAGTGTAAGAACATGATTTCTTCTCTTTTTATTATATTGTTTGCATGCATAAAATCCGTATTTAATTTTATGACAAATTAATTTAACATATATGAGTATGTTTGTATGTATATAGATCTACATTTCCTTCAAGGAGCTGGTCAGTTAGATTCATTAATCTCATTTGTATACATATTGAAAATGCGATTAATTAATTTAGTCATAAAATTAATCCTAGATCTTATGCATGCAAAACAACCACAAGAGTAAAGAAGAAGGATTCCTTACATTTGATATTTCGGAAATATGGGCACTAGCAAGGTCACCTACCTTACCTAGTTCTTGAGCTTTCCTAATGGATGAACAAGATTCAAGTATAGAATCTTTCCTCAGGGATTGTACCAAGGTAATCCCTCTCAATACATTTACTAATTATGATACTAGAAATTAGTAGATGTTCCTTTTAAACTATACTAATATAATTATTACTACTACTAGTGATGAGATCTTAATATTAGTATTTTAGAATGATGTATTTATTTTTCTTTCTCTCTAGAAAACATATGAGAGAACCAAAAATAGATATAGGATTTAATGAAAAATAAAAATGTGAAAACAATTTTCATTAGATGAAAGAGGAGAGAGGGGTGCCGGCACCCTTGGTTTACCCAAGGCCAATGCATGCTTCTATTTCCTACAAATGGTTTTTCACAAGGAAAATAGGTTTGCATGCATAAAACCTAATCATAATTAGGTTGTCTTAAACAATTAAGACAAAACCAATATGGTCTCCCACTACATGGAGAAACCGGTTCTCCATATTAAAATGGTGTCCCATTTTAACTTTGTTATTTTGTCAATTGTAGATGTGACATATGTGACATGTTATTAGACATATGTTCAAGTAATGCATTTTAACATACTATAATCATTACATAAAATAAATCACATGCAATGACATAAATAACAACATATACTTCATATACTTAAAAATGGACCATTTAATTATAATTCACAACATCTTGTAATTTTAATACATTATTCATTCTAATTGTAATTGTTTCAGAAACAATAAAAACATCATCTGAATAAAAGGATTAATTAACTCGTATCATCATACAATTAATTAATTTATCGATTGAGAGTGTTACCCTAAAGGTATGACCTAAAGGGATCAACTGATCACCACCGTCACACGACAGTAATGTCAAACTCTAGTCAGCCAACCATTTCCGATAAATGTGGATCAGTTGATAATAAAGTATAACTTCCCTTATGTATTCTTATTATGAGATTTAAACACGTGAACGCATTATTGTCGAGGACACATACTCCAACAATCTCCCACTTGTCCGAGACAAGTGTGCGTCACCAATTCTCTTGTTCTATTACTATCTCCCACTCCATGCAAGGTGTCTTGCAGGTCGTTCTTGTATTCGATCATATCATGAGTGGTTTTCTCGATCTGTGACGGGTGATGTCGTCGGGTCATATCCAATCAAACACATTTATAATACTCAATATACAACTAGTTAGCGGTAAGTCGAGGTTGATCCATGGGACGGTGTGCCTTGGGTTCTAAGTCTATCTATCTCAATTTATGCTAGTGTCACAATTGATTCGGGTTTGTAGTTGTGTTCTAGACTAATGTAAGCAATTAAATAAAACAAGCAATAAAACAGAGATGTAAACAAATGATTAAAAGTGCTAGGATATCATGGGGTCATAGAGGATTCATGGTGTTGATCATACAAACATGTTTACAATTATAAGCAAGCAATTAATGTTCTGGAGGAACCGAGTTTGTTTATATCTTACGGTTCTTAGGAAGAGTTGGGTCCCTGAGCCGAATCAATTAGATTGTACAACACCTACAAGTCGACTTACTTTCCCCCTAATCAATTTCAATGCATGGTCTAACAAGACTCGAGTTGGTTTATGTCTTACAAGTCAGGTTGAATAGATAAGAGATGGTTGTAAATGCAAGGATTCATAGGCTTAGCATTTAATCAAACATAACATGTGCATAGGTTGACATCACAAAAAGCAAGCAAATTAACTATGTGAACATATTAGATTAAGCATGAATCAATGCCATGTTTGATTTCCCTTAATTGCCCACTAATCCTAGCTAAGAGACTACTCATTCATTATAAAGTTTAACATGCCAACAAGGTTGTCAATCATATTAACAAGGTAAAACATGATGAACAAGTAAGAAAGATTAACAATCATTAAAACAAGGATTAAGAGAATTATACCTATGGAGATTCCAAAATAATAATGCAAAGAATAATAGAAGAAACTTGATTGATTGATGAAGGGTTGTCAATCCTCCAATAATAACCCAATAATTATCAATTACCCAAAAGTAACAAACTTGAACAATAACTAAGGAGAGATTAATGTGAATTTTGTGGAAAAATTAAAGAGTAATATATCCTAATCTATTCCTAATCTAATCTAAGAGGAATTTCTAATATGGAGGCTCTCTAATCTAAAACTTCATACCTTGATTATTTACAAGTGGGTTATATATAGCAGAGCTTCATTAGTTTAACTAAGGCTAATTTAGTAATTACATTTTTGAGTTTTAAGCAGGGAAATGCTAGTCTTTTCGGAGAGATGAGCATCTCGGATAAAGACGCCGCAATCCGTCCGTCCAGGAGGGGAAGACGCTCGGATTCTTGAGGGGGAGCACGGTCGTCTTTCTGCAAATCCGCTCGGATTGTAGTAGAGGAATCCGAGCGTCTTCGAGGCTTGGACGCTCGGGTTCTGCTTCAGAATCTTTTTCTTCACTTTCTTCTTATTCTTGTAGGATTGGTCTTTAGTTCTCACTTCCTCTTCATACTAGTCCATCAAATATCGTCGATGAGCTTCCAAATATGCACAAAAGACGGGAAATTCCGCCTAATTATCTTTTTTCCTACAAAACATATGAAATGCACTAGGAAAGCAAAATAGAAAGCATTTGACGGATAAAATGGTCATGAAATGATATAATAGTATGCAAAATAGGCTCAATTAGGGGACTAAATGTGCGCAAATATGGGTCACATCAAATATCCCCAAACCGAACCTTTACTCGTCCCGAGTAAAGAGGTGACAAAGACTAGGGCCGTTATTTAAACTAACCTAATAACATAGCCGATATGAGACAATTAGCGGGTCTCACTCCGCCCCTTCAACTCACAACACGACAACCATGAGGTAGGATGCCTTCTTGCAAGGCAAGGTGGGTCTTGCCAAAATGGCGACACGTCCAATCATTAAGCACACAAAATTAAGTAATGGATGCATCTACAAAAGAATAGCCACTTTCCTCATCTAAGTGGCGGAAATTATCTTCAAGGGAAGCAATTCAAGGGTACACACTCCATCATAGATACCATTTCTTCAAATTACTAAGCCTAGAAGGATACCAATAAATCACCTCCAAGTTGTGTCAAGCTAGGGTACCTTTGTCCTCAATCGTTAAATTATTTTGTCAAGAGTAGACTCCCGATGGTGTTAGAAACACTGGAGGATCGCGGAATTCCCCCTCTTGCCTAGACAAGAAGAAGGGTCATCCCCTCTCTACTATGCACAAAAGTGGATATGATGGATAAAGGGATCGATAGTATTTGAGTTTCATGTGGGAGTTTGCTTTTGTTGTTGTTTTCTCCCCAATTTCTTGTGGCATTTGACACTTTGAGAACACTTTTTTTTTGCCATTTCTTTGATGTTTGGCAATTCAATACTTGACAATTTTTCAACTTTTTGCATTTCTTTTTTGAACATTTTCAAAGTCACCCCATTTGTAGTGAGGGTGCTTATATTTGAAGCTTTAGGAGTCTATTTTTGCTCCTCTTTTCATTTGATGCAATTTGAAAACTTTTTGAACTTTCATTTCATTTCTTGAACCCAAATTTTGAACATTTTTGTGACCATTCCCTTTGATGACAAAATGTATGGTAGAACATGGATGAATGATGGTTGCATGGTTTCAAGGGTCACCTTGGAATAAACGGTAGCCAAGAAGTTATCACACCACAAGGTACTCTTGACTAGGCCTTAATCCATGGGTCAAAGGATACTAGCATGACACATCCTAGGGTGTTTTACAAGTATTTTAACAAGCAAAGTCTTAAGAAGAAAAAGCATCTACTAGGGCCTATATACACTTGTCAAGCTTCCCAAATAGACGGTTTCACAAAATTTTTCTAACGTGCAAACTATATGCCATGATGCAACTAACATTTATACATCCTAATGCATATGCTTCTACAAACTAGTATGCCAAGTATTCTAAATGCAATCCTAAATTCACACTGTTTATACCGCATCAATCAAAATAAAGCCACATAGTCATTAACATAAAGAGGAAAAAGGAGATTGGAAAGATCATACCATGCGGTCTTCAATATCCTCATGTCTCGGATGTGGCGTAGTCGATTAATGTGAATAAAGGATGGACAAACACAATATATACAAGACAATATTTAGAAGACTACACTACAAAGGAATGAACATGTTTTTGGTTTTTGAAATTTTAAAATTTTTAAGGATTTTGTTTTTATGAAATTAAAAGACATATTTTTGTGATTTTTCGAAATTTTTCAATTTTTATGCATTTTTGGAATATAAATTCCCATCCCCCACTCTATTTTGGATATTGTCCTCAATGTACATGTAGGAGTAGGAATGGAAAAATAAATACATGTTTTTTGATTTTGGATTTTTGAAATAAAGTACAAATGCAATATGATATGCATGAATGCATGCTCTAATTAAATGCAATTCTATATGACATATATAACAAATGAATGCAATCTAAGCTATATTATATGATGCATGATTTCTATTAAGCTATGGTCACCTATGATCAAACCTCCCCAAACCGATTTAAACATTATTTCTAGTGTAGAAATGAATAGGTTTGGCCATTAGTGACTATGCATGAATTCTAATCTATATGCAACTATCTACATGAATCATGTGAGATATAATACAATGCAACTATACTATCTGAACTAACTAATGTAAACGAAATATGAAATATAATAAAAATGCAAGTGAAAGCTACACTAAATGCAATGTATATAAAAAAGAGAGAGGGAGAGAGGAGTATCATACAAATGGAGGTGATGAGGTAGGCCTCTTTCATTCATCATCATCCTCATTTTGGTAGTAGCCATACCGGTGAGAGCTTCCTCCTTGGTCATATCCTCCTCCTTGACCCGAGTATCCTCCACCACCAATATTCCAAGCTTGGTCCCCTTGGTTAGGGAACAAATGTTGTGGTTGGGCCCAAGAGGGCATAGGGCCATTAGGGTCAATATACCCTTGTTGAGCCGATTGATAGTATTGGGGATAAAGGGCCAAGTAGTTGTCGACCCTCCCTTCATGTACCCCGAGGTCCAGTCTATTCATGAGGTTCATCAAGTCATTTATACCCGGGATATCGGGGATTTCCGGTCGGAATTGGGTATAAGGAGTAGGGTGTGGTGGGATAGGCACATAGGAAGGTGGGTGAGTAGGCCTAGCCGGTATCCCACGAGGTACTTGTTGTTGGTGTTGGGAAATGTGTCCTCAACAATAGTGCGATTACATGATTTAAATATCATTATTTAATCTCATTTTAAAGAATACAATTGGGAAGTAATATTGTTACTGTCAACTGGTCAACATATATCGGTAATGATTGGCTGACTAGAGTTTGACATTACTGTCGTGTGACGGTGGTGATCGATTGACCCCTAGGTCATACCTAAAGGGCAATACTCTTAATTGATTATTTAATTAATCGTATAATGTTACGAGTTAATTAAATTACTTGAAAATTGACGGACGATTTTGGAAGTATAATTTACGTATCATTTTGAAATGTGATTAAATGAGATACGGTCTGAGTAATTGAATTGTATCATTACTCGGATGAAATTAATGTTTAAAGAAACAATCAAAAATTGAATGAATTATTATAAATACAATCAGTTGTGATTTATAAATGGTAAAATTTTGGCACAAGTAATTATGAAATTACTAAGTCGATTTTTGTATGTGACGTATTTTTGATGATACGTTGATTTTTAATATGTTAAAAATACATAACAAATTTATGTGACATGTGACATGTGACATATTGACAATTGACAAAAATAATATGGAATCCATATTAACTCAAGTGGGCCGAAAATTAGAGGAGTTTTAAGCTAATTATATGTTGATTATAATTAGTGGAGGGCATGATGATTACCCTAGTCACTAGCCATGCAACCCTATGGTGTATTGTAAAGAACAACACTTGCATGCATTGGCTCACCCTAAAGGCTCCTCTTACACGGTTTTGGGGAAGAAAAATGATCATTGTTTTCTCTATAATTTTACCTAATAATATACTAAAAGTAGTGTATTATTATTCATTCTAATTTACTCATCCAAAATACAAGTTCTAGTGAGAAGAAAAATCCTCTCTTCTTCTCTCTTAAAAACCGAAAATATCAAGTGTATTGGAATATTTTTGGGTCATTTTTCTACTAGATTAATATTATACTAATTCTTGTAATATTAATTAAATTAAGAGAAAGCCTTGGGTATAAAGCTTAGGGAGAGATCTTATACTTAGATCTTGTTCATCCATAAGGGAAAGCTCAAGAACAAGAGAGAAAGGTGATCTCTCTTGTGCCCAATATAACCGAAATCTTCAATGTAAGGACATGATTACTTCTCTATTATATTTTTGTTTGCATGCATAAAATCCGTATTTAATTTTATGACAAATTATTTAAACATATATGAGTATGTTAGTATGTATATAGATTTACATTTCCTTCAATCGGTATCATGAGCCACGGTTGTTTGCATGCAAATTGGTTAAAAGTTTTTCCGAGTTATAAGAATAACAAATAAAACTTGTAAAATTTGTGTTATTATGATATATCACGAAATTATTACATGCATGTTAATATTTCTGGTCCTAAAATGTTTTAGGATTTTTTGGTTATTTTTCGGATTTTTATTGTTCATAATTTACAATAATGACATTTAAATATGATTTTATGAGTAAAAATGTCATTTTCGGTCTAAAATTTGCTATACTTCGAATTTTTCATTGATTTTTGGATATGTTGTGATACATATTATTTTGAGATAACCTGTAAATTTTCATAATTTTTGGACTTGTTATGTTCGAAAAATGGATTTTTCAATTTTAATTCGGATTTAAAGTGAAAAATAGGTTAATATGAGTTAAATTTCGAATCTGGTCATAGAAATTTTATATGTTGTCACATGCAATTTTACAAGATGTGTGTAAAATAATTGGCCATAAATAAGTCCTTTTGCATGATTTATGGATTTTTGAAGAAAAATAGCATAAATAGTGACATTATTAGTTAAAAAATTAATAAAACATTATCTATGACTTAGGAAAAACGTCTAATGTTGCTTTTCATTATCATTTTCAGATCTAAAATTGAAAAGTTATTGGATATAATTTTTCCTCATGTTTTATGATTATTTTAGTTAAAATCGATAAAACCGCAACATTGTTTTTCCGGGAAAATTTCGAAATTTTTAACCTAAGTTTTTGAACATTATGAGTGTCATGGTATTTTTCCAGAATGTTCATGAATTTAAATTTCAAATTTTGAATTTAGTTGAAGTTTTGTGATTTATTTGAAGTTTATAGCTTATTTTTGTAATTTTTAGTCCATTTATGAACAATTTTATAAAATATAGGTTAATTATGGTCAAATTATTAGTGAAGACTAAATTTTGAGTCCTAAGAGGTTAGGGTAATTAACTTATGCATAAATATGAGTTTATGTATTTTTGTGATTATAAAATGTTGAAATCACGCAAATCCGTAAAAACCGAGTAATATACGATATTGGCTAATTAAAGGCGATTTAGCATAAAATGGAGCATGTTCATACATATTATAATGCTGCTTTTCTTTATGATTGTCATAATTTTAATTTATGTAATTTTGAATTATGTATTTTACTTAGTATGGCCTTAGATTTTAATTGGTATTTCCCGAAATGTATGGGAATATCGATTCGGTTGTAATTTTATTGTGATCTCGTATCACCGTTTTGTAATTTAATAGATTTATTTTATTTTAGTTACAAATGTATAATAGGAAATTATGTAATTTATTATGTAATTTTATTCATTCTCGGAGTTCCCAAAGACGGATTTCTTCAAGAATGGCGATACATAAAGACGGTGTTACCTCGAGATGCGTGTCACAACCGAAGTTCAAGGGACCAATGGAGTTGGTTTCCGAAATGTAATAGTTAAATAGTTTTTCTATTTTAGGAAAGGCCATACTAGGATTTATTTACTTTTATGCTTGCATTTTATTTTATGTCACATGCATTGCTAAATCGCCATAACTAAACATGCATTATCTTTTTATCGTGTTTATCGACCGTGTCAAATATAATTATCGTAGTTCACCGCTTTAGTTCACTTAAAACGTGATAGATAATAAATTGACATGACCTCTCGCTAAAATAAACAATTGAGACTTAGCCTTACCAAATATTAGAAACCCATGAAGTACCGGTTTAGCAAGGAGTTGAGCTTTTACCGTAAGACAAACCTTGTTACGTTGGTGAAGTGGGGTGATAAATGTCTATCCACCGAATTTATGTTAATGAAGGGTATTTCGGCACACCGTGCCCTAAGTTGATATGAGTTTGGATCATGGACACATTTATTCGAAATTTGGGTTGAACTCAACGAAAGTATTCACGACGTATTTCCGGATGTGTTTTGGGCTAAAGATAAATATTAATGTAATTTTATCGACCAAGAGTTCTAAAAGTAGAATCGATTAAAGAGTTAATCCACCGAGTTATATTGATGAGGGGTATTTCGGCACACCGTGCCCCAAGTTAATATGAATTTGGATCTTGGAATCATTTATCATAGTTGGGTAGAGGTCACTATGTAAATGCTTTACTTGTTATTTACAAGTATTATTATAACGATGAATGTTTTGTTTTCATTATTCCGTTGACGTATTGTTCTATTTCTTTACCACAATTCATATACGATAATCATTTCGTTTTTGATTCAAATCTCCATTAAAATATCGTAACTAAAGACAAATATGAGTTTGCTTCTAAAACCTCAAATGAACCATTGCTAAGGATCTCTTGTAAAGAGTATAAATTAAAGTTATTCATTATCAAACAGGTTTTTGATTCTTGACTAACACATCTACTTGCAATGGATTGTTTTTCATGTACTTAAATGCATTAAGTACATCGAAGCGATAAATTGTTTTGGTAATTAGTTTTGTCAAGAATTCGTAATTGACCAAAATAACGCAACCACTTCAATGAAAGTTTTTTAAGACTAAAACGAACAAATGAAGAGTAATCTTCATGAATTCAATTTTGCTTCTCAAAGCAAAGACTCATTGAAATGAGTGGGAGCATTCTCTTAAACCGTTAAGATGAGAACGAGGTTCAAGAAGTAAAGATAATAATGGAATTGATACAAGGTAATGTTAAAGGTAAAGTTGTTGAGAATAACGATACTAAACCTATCAATCCCGACCGATAAAGTTTCCATTGTCTTAAAATGTTGGACACGAGAAAGGAAACTACCCCAAATTATTGAAGAATCAACAAGTTAGTTGTGGGACATCTAATGGGACCTTCTTCTTTAAAAATGTTTATTTGATTAAACATAAATTTTGCTAGTACTACTTCGTCAATATTAGAAACCAATGGAGGTTATCATCATTATGTTTGACACATAGGATGATTAGAATATGACGACTAGCAACAACGAAGTCGAGAGATAGAGTCATTGTGTACTAATCTAGCTTTCGGGTTTGGAGTTGTACTTAATTGTGACTATTAAGTACATAAACTCTAAATAAGAATATTTACTTGTTACGATACAAAAGAGGTTTCACTTTTGTGACCCTTTACACCACGATTTGATATATGGCTAGCCCATTATCAAGGTGATAATATTCTAAACCAAACTAGAACGATATATCATGAAGATGATACAAGACTCAAATTGGTAACCCAAGATTAAACCTTAAATTTTGGAATGATGAACGCAAAGAGTTATCGAGTACTCTTGAAACCATTAGATTGTTAATGGTATATGCGTATCTTGTATTCAAAGCAAGATGTCTCGTGCCTTTTGGTTGAAAAGGAGATCGAGGTTATAAATCATTGATCCAAAATAGGTTGATCATTTTCTTTTACCAACGATTTAAGTTGAAGCTAATGTGTTCACTTAATAAGGTAAATAGAGAAATCTTTGAAGAAGTTTAAAGAGTTCAAGGAATCACGATTTAGTCGTGATGGGATTATCAAAGTGAAGACTTTGATATAAGCCAAAAGAAATGTGATATAATATCACAAATTAATCTCTCTTAACACGCATTATGGAATAATGTGTGGTTGGATATAAATTCAAACGCTATTCGATATGGTTTGGACTTCTATCAAGTTACTTTGAGTTACTTGATCCTTTTGGGGATTTTATCATTTTTGTCTAAATTATTGTTCCACTAAATCATATGAGATATGAAATGGTAAGGGTACCATATTTGTAAGTTTTCACAAGAAACAAATGCTCATTTTTCCCTTTTCAATTATCACGAGTACGACGGGTTTGCGGCTCGTGAAGCTGTCTTTCTAAAATACAAGTTTATTTCTAGAAGACAGAGTGGGAGAATTTATTCAAGAGCCACAAAGAATGTTATGTCGCAATATTATGTCGCAAGAAACTGGTCTTTCTTGGCTACATGAGACATTTTGTGTATTATGTCGCAAGAAACTGGTATTTCTTGGCTACATGAGACATTTTGTAAAATGTTGTTTCTTTAAAACCTAGGAGGTTAAATTCGTCAAATTGTTGAAAATGATGGATTCATGCTACTTTTAAGAAAGTAAAGAGCTTATAACTTACAAAGAAATCGTTTGATTCAAATTGATTACTTCTAGAAAGTAATGAACATATGACTTACATAAGAGTGTTTAAGTCACAACTCAATATAAGGCTTAGAGCCATGAAAATCCGAAATAAAAAGGCTTGATTAGTTGCAAAGGGTTTTGCACTAATAAAGAGAGATTTCAAGGTTTGATTGGTTGCAAAGGGTTTTGCACCAATTGAAATGCTTAAGTCTATTTGGATCTTCTTAGGGATTGTGTTTCATTATTATGAAATACATAGCGAGTGAATCTAAAACCCACTTCTTCAATTAGAAAGAATGTATTCAATACATGTCTTGAGTTTTGAAGATTCTTGCAATCCTAAGATAATGTGAAACTTAAGAGAGGGTCTTAAGTAGGACATCAATGAGTTGGAATCAACATTTTGGATCATGTGATAAAACATTTCTCGATAAGTCGAGAAGTTGTGTTTATACATGGAGTTTAGTGGGAGTTACGGAAATTTTAATTAGTCCGATATGTGGATGACATATTGATCATCAAGAATGATTTAAGACTTTTGGAGTAAAATAATACATCTTTAATATCCAGATTTATGAAGATAAATCCACATGATATTAGCGTCAATAAGAAGTCTTACGTTGATAAGATTTATGACTAGTTCAATTAAATTGAACATGTTTGATTGATTTCATTTGTTTCCGCTGCCGGATCAATTAAATGAGTAATGATGTATAGCATTTCATATACTTTGAGTATGATGAATTGTTTCAAAATCGAATTTAAGTAATCTTTGCCATGTATGCCATAAAGATTACCCTTAAGTGCATGCAGAAGCATTAAGGAAGTAAAGCAAAGTGTTTATGATGCAATTTTGTGTAAGGGTGTTACACAAGTGACAATTGACAATTGAGGTTGCGCATGGTTTCCGACAAAACCATAATCAAAACACATTAGGATGGTTAAGATACCATTGTTGCTATCATAATTAAGAAGTAGATTTTCTAGAATCGTTCTAGGCAATAAAGAACAATGAGAGATATTTATAACGGAAATTGAGTACACTTGCAATCATGAGATGTGCAAGAGGATGAGCCCCGTACACTGTGAAACCAGTGGGAGCTATTCTTAGGCTAAGAGGGCCTATGTCTTGATTGGATCTCGACACGTACTCAGAAAGTTTTGTGATGCAAATGTATACATTACAAAGGAAAATGAATATGTAGTAAGGTTGAGTAAGGTACAAGAAGTTGATAAAACCTACTAACCAAAGCCTTCTCATAGGCTAAACATGATGAGTCATGTCATTTCAATTGGATTGAAATGAACAACTACATACAAGATCAAATTAGATTATAGAATATGAAATAGTAATCAGGCATTCACTATTCATATGTGATAATCGCATTTGTCGTTCGAGTTTTTCTTTAAAAACTCCTTTTATACTTTGTTACATCCAAACGGGTTGTAGTGACAATTGAACCCTGTTAAAGTGAACACGGATTAACATTGTATTTGCCCATAGTTACTTGTATGAGGTGACGTCTCGAAGTAACTAGAGTGTGATGCGATTGATGGCAAGTTCAAGTGCCATAGAGTCATGTGAGATGACTAGTCGATCACATAGGCAGACTGTTAGGAACATTTTGTCGGGCCTTATGACCGCTTATAGAGTTCTGGCAATTTATATAGCCTGGTCGTGGCGAGAGCTGCTATAGTATTCAAATGAGTCGATTCTTTTGACTAAAGACTATTCACCTAAGATGGCTCAGTTTCAGATTAACTTTGATTTGTGTTACTACGACCTTCGTAAATGGGGTCAAATGGGCATATTTTGGGTTATGATGGCTGTGGCTAGTCGAAGGGAATGAGTGCGATAGGAATTGTCCATCCCCTTGTCAGGGTTAAAACAATATCTCAGGGCCACTCGAGGAGTAATGAATCGAAATGCGTGGCCACGCTCGGAAGGTATCCGAGTGGATAAATCCGGTCAATCGCTTATTCTCCGGGATCGAGGAAACCACTCTCGATATGATCACTTGCAAGTACGACCTGAAAGACACCTTGCATTGAGTGGGAGATAGTAATAGGACAAGAGAATTGGTAACGCACACTTGTCGAGGACAAGTGGGAGATTGTTGGGAAATGTGTCCTCAACAATAGTGCGATTACATGATTTACATATCATTATTTAATCTCATTTTAAAGAATACAATTGGGAAGTAATATTGTTATCACAACCGGTCAACATATATCGGTAATGATTGGGCGACTAGAGTTTGACATTCTTGTCGTGTGACGGTGGTGATCAGTTGACCCCCTAGGTCATACCTAAAGGGCAATACTCTTAATTGATTATTTAATTAATCGTATAATGTTACGAGTTAATTAAATTACTTGAAAATTGACGGACGATTTTGGAAGTATAATTTACGTATCATTTTGAAATGTGATTAAATGAGATACGGTCTGAGTAATTGAATTGTATCATTACTCGGATGAAATTAATGTTTAAAGAAACAATCAAAAATTGAATGAATTATTATAAATACAATCAGTTGTGATTTATAAATGGTAAAATTTTGGCACAAGTAATTATGAAATTACTAAGTCGATTTTTGTATGTGACGTATTTTTGATGATACGTTGATTTTTAATATGTTAAAAATACATAACAAATTTATGTGACATGTGACATGTGACATATTGACAATTGACAAAAATAATATGGAATCCATATTAACTCAAGTGGGCCGAAAATTAGAGGAGTTTTAAGCTAATTATATGTTGATTATAATTAGTGGAGGGCATGATGATTACCCTAGTCACTAGCCATGCAACCCTATGGTGTATTGTAAAGAACAACACTTGCATGCATTGGCTCACCCTAAAGGCTCCTCTTACACGGTTTTGGGGAAGAAAAATGATCATTGTTTTCTCTATAATTTTACCTAATAATATACTAAAAGTAGTGTATTATTATTCATTCTAATTTACTCATCCAAAATACAAGTTCTAGTGAGAAGAAAAATCCTCTCTTCTTCTCTCTTAAAAACCGAAAATATCAAGTGTATTGGAATATTTTTGGGTCATTTTTCTACTAGATTAATATTATACTAATTCTTGTAATATTAATTAAATTAAGAGAAAGCCTTGGGTATAAAGCTTAGGGAGAGATCTTATACTTAGATCTTGTTCATCCATAAGGGAAAGCTCAAGAACAAGAGAGAAAGGTGATCTCTCTTGTGCCCAATATAACCGAAATCTTCAATGTAAGGACATGATTTCTTCTCTATTATATTTTTGTTTGCATGCATAAAATCCGTATTTAATTTTATGACAAATTATTTAAACATATATGAGTATGTTAGTATGTATATAGATTTACATTTCCTTCAGTTGGAGGGGTGCCTCTTCCCTTTGAGGGGGATTGCCGATGATTTGGATATCAAGGAGGTAGCTTGGTGTAGGCGAATATGGGCTAAATCTTGGGTCGGTGCCCGGTATATTCCAACCCGAAAGGATGATGGAGATGCACCCTTTTGTGAGTCATTCTACACTCCCTTCTTGGGTGTAGTTACACCACCGGTGGTGGATGAAGACGAAGTGTTCATCAATCAAAGTACTCCCCTCAAGAGGAGCATAAATCCCACAGGAGTTGAACCCGGGACAAAGGAAATTGGCCAAAATGGTAACTAGACCTCCCATTACGAAGGTCTTGAGTTGGGTGGTCCCTTGAGCAAAATCATAAAACCTTGTAAGTATCTCAAGGGGGGTGTTGAAGTTATAGCGCCTCGTCCCCCGAACATTTAAATAGGACTCAAGAAATGTTAAAGCAATGAGAGTACACCTATCTTGTTCATACCTCCCATTGATGGTACCGGCCACAAAGCGTTCGGTGATCCGAATCACCGGATGTTGGATGGCAAAGGTATAGCATTGCTTTAGATGGGTAAAATCCCTCCCGGAAATAGCCTTTCAAAGTAGGTCCAGCTCGAAATGACCGGGTTTATCGGTATAGTCGGTGGGCATAACAAGAACGAAAATGTGATCAAATTGATCAAGTGTAAGGCTATGGCCTAGGTTGCACAACCTAAACTCCATGCTCACATTGGTTCGAGTATTCGTGACAATACGAAGGCTACTCAAAACTTCCAGGGTGAGACTAAGGTACGTCTCCTCATGGGCATGGAAAAGTTTTTCAATCCCTAAGCCATCAAAGAACATCTCGGTGTGGTACCTAATCCCAAGGATCTCCAACACCTTAGTATCTATGAATTGAGTGGGTTCATAGTTCTTACCTAGCAATTCGATAAACTTCTTGCGTTGTGCATCGGAGGCGAAGAGTACCTCTTGGAAGTGCTCAAGTTGCTCTATTCCTCCTCTTATGATGGGGCGGAAGTTCCTTGGTGGAACTACCTCTCGTGGGGTTGAAGAGGATGATCCCTTGCGTTTCCTTCCGGCGGATTCAACAAATTTCTTAGCCTTGCCTTTTAGGTTCATCATCTTGAAGTTGAGGAAATGGGGGTTTTTGTTAGCTTTTGATGTGAGGGGAGTGTTTTTGGGGATGAGATTGAGTGATTTAGGGTTAGATAAGGTGAATAAATAAGGGAGAAAGGGGGTGATTTTATAGAAGAAAAGGGGAAACTGAGCGGATAAGGGTGAGGCCTGGGCGGATAATTCGAGAAAAAGCCCACAATCCGAGCGTCTTTCATGCGGGACGGGCGTCTTTGCTCAGGGCAATCCGAGTGTCTTCCTTAAAATCCGCTCGGATTTCGTGACAGGATCTTAGCGATTTCTGGAGTAGGCAAAAGACGAGCGTCTTTGTTGCGGGACGGGCGTCTTACTTTAGGACGAGCGGTTTCTCAAAAATCCGCTCGAATTTCGTGGCAGTTTCAAAACTTTGCTTCAGGTGTCTTTTAGGACGGGCGTCCCGTGGAGAATACGAGCATCTTTAACGAAGACGAGCGTCTTGTGCTGAATCTGCTCGGATTCTCAGACAGTGCTGAACAGTAATGCGATGAGGGCTCTGGACGAGCGTCCAGCCCTCGGGACGAGCGTCTTCATTGCTTTTCTTCCTTTTTTTTTTCTTTTCTTTACATAATCATACCCTTTCTCCAATTTGTTGTTCCTCTTTATCTTTTTCTGAAATTTTGCTCAATAGAAATGTAAGAAAACTCTCTCTCACTACTCTCATGCAAGGAATTTAAAATGCAAGTATATACAATATTATACAAAGTAAGGTTTCAAGAAATATCTTACAAGTGGTGGTTTGAGATAGGACTCCACCAAACTAATTCAAATTGTGGAAATTATTGTCCATAGAGCTCAAGGCTCTTAATAGAAGATCGAAAGCTTGTGAACAAGCTCCAAATAAACACAAGTATGGGTTGCTCTATTTGAACATGAAATTTGGCCAAGGAAGCTTGTCATATGTTCTTTCTTTCGCTTTGTCCTTGGCACTAGAGCTTTCCCAATGCTTTAAACCAATAAGCCCATGATTCTTGTCAACACTAGGCATGAAGTATGGTTCATTTTCATCCGTAGACTTCCACTCACCAACTTCTTCTTCAATTTTGGTGATCATGATAGCATTTGAATTTGTCAATCTTTCAAGAGAATTCTCATGGAATTGATGACCGAGTTCTTTAGAAGTTGTCATTGTGGTTGCCAAATGTCCACAAGTAGCTTCACGTGCAAGTTTCTCCTTAAGCTTTTCTACCAAGTAGCTTTTGTATGATGCTTTGGCCTTTTGGAGGAGGTCCACCATGTCTTCTTCAATAATCATTGGCTCCATGGTAGGTGTCAAGTAGTCTTCATAGGATATAGGGAAAGGACGTTCTTCTTCATGATATGGTATCTCAAATGTCTCAAGGATAGGCTCCTCAAGCAAGGTGATATTATAAGTCCCTCCTTTAGGCTCATCATCATTGTTGCTATCTTCAAACGAATCATGACTGAGGGCTTCACTCTTCTTCATTAATTCTTCCTCCAACATCTCAATGTTCACATCAAACGACACACCCTCATACTCGCAAAGGCTACGAGTACTTGGCTTACTCAACCTCATATCTTCCTCATCAAATACCACACTTTCATACACACAAGATCGCTCAAAGAGATTGGCTCTTCCCACTTCACATCTTATTCATCAAAGGACATTGCCTCAAATGCATGTTCAATGCTCAAGGATTGGTGGGGGGTGTTTGTTTGGGATTCTTTCATTTGGGCAATTTGAATTGCCAACTCCTCACCATGGGTAACAATGCCTTGGAGAACATTGTCCCTCTTTTGGCTCTACTCTAGCATTTGTTTGAAGAAGTTTTGTTGATCTCCCATCATTTGGAGAATCACATTTTGAATGTGTTCATCTTCTTGTTGTGGGTAGGTGTGAAAGTGGTTGTGTTGAGGCATTTGAAATTCATTATGAAGTGGGTATTGGGTGGGTGGTTGTTCTGGATATTGGATGCGGGGGTTTTGGTGGGAAAAGTTGGGGTAGTGGTTAGGATTTTCATGGTATGAATTGTAAGGTAGGTTTGTGTTGACTTGCTCCTTAAACTCCCCATACCCATAGTCATACTCAAAAGACCCACCACATACTCCATATGTAAAGTCTTGAGCCATCATAGCTAAGACAAGGAAACAACTACAAGCATAGAAACTACACAAAAATGGTAAGAACAATCCTTGAGGAAAAAGTTCCTCAAGGTGAAAGTAAAATCAAAATAGACAAACAAGTAAGAACTTAATCACATAGCACCGTCCCCGGCAACGGCGCCATTTTGACGGGTGATGTCGTCGGGTCACATCCAATCAAACACATTTATAATACTCAACATACAACTAGTTAGCGGTAAGTCGAGGTCGATCCATGGGACGGTGTGCCTTGGGTTCAAAGTCTATCTATCTCAATTTATGCTAGTGTCACAATTGATTCGGGTTTGTAGTTGTGTTCTAGACTAATGTAATCAATTAAATAAAACAAGCAATAAAAGAGAGATGTAAACAAATGATTAAAAGTTCTAGGATATCATGGGGTCATAGGGGATTCATGGTATTGATCATACAAACATGTTTACAATTATAAGCAAGCAATTAATGTTGTGGAGGAACCGAGTTGGTTTATATCTTACGGTTCTTAGGAAGAGTTGGGTCCCGGAGCCGAATCGATTAGATTGTACAACACCTACAAGTCGACTTACTTTCCCCCTAATCAATTTCTATGCATGGTCTAACAAGACTCGAGTTGGTTTATATCTTACAAGTCAAGTTGAATAGATAAGAGATGGTTGTAAATGCAAGGATTCATAGGCTTAGCATTTCATCAAACATAACATGTGCATAGGTTGACATCACAACAAGCAAGCAAATAAATTATGTGAACATATTAGATTAAGCATGAATCAATCCCATGTTTGATTTCCCTTAATTACCCACTAATCCTAGCTAAGAGACTAGTCATTCTTTATCAATTTTAACATGCCAACAAGGTTGTCAATCATATTAACAAGGTAAAACATGATGAACAAGTAAGAAATATTAACAATAATTAAAACAAGGATTAAGAGAATTATACCTATGGAGATTCCAAAATAATAATGCAAAGAATAATAGAAGAAACTTGATTGATTGATGAAGGGTTGTTAATCCTCAAATAATAACCCAATAATCTTCAATTACCCAAAAGTAACAAACTTGAACAATAACTAAGGAGAGATTAATGTGAATTTTGTGGAAAAATTAAAGAGTAATCTATCCTAATCTATTCCTAATCTAATCTAAGAGGAATTTCTAATATGGAGGCTCTCTAATCTAAAACTTCATACCTTGATTATTACAAGTGGGGTATATATAGTAGAGCTTCATTAGGTTAACTAAGGCTAATTTAGTAATTACATTTTTGAGTTTTAAGCAGGGAAATGCTAGTCATTTTGGAGAGATGAGCATCTCGGATGAAGACGCCGCAATTCGCTCGGATTGTAGTAGAGGAATCCGAGCGTCTTCGATGCTTGGACGCTCGGGTTCTGCTTCAGAATCTTTTTCTTCACTTTCTTCTTATTCTTGTAGGATTGGTCTTTAGTTCTCACTTCCTCTTCATACTAGTCCATCAAATATCGTCGATGAGCTTCCAAATATGCACAAAAGACGGGAAATTCCGCCTAATTATCTTCTTTCCTACAAAACATATGAAATGCACTAGGAAAGCAAAATAGAAAACATTTGACGGATAAAATGGTCATGAAATGATATAATAGTATGCAAAATAGGCTCAATTAGGGGACTAAATGTGCGCAAATATTGGTCACATCAATATGGAGAATAACTATCTAACCGGAATTATCTAACATAGATACTTTCCGAGCATTTCCAGTTAATTGCTCCTCGAGTGGCCTTGAGATATAAGATAACCCTGACGGGGATGGACAATTCCTATTGCACTCTTCCCTTGGATTAGCCACAGCTCATCATGACCCAAAATATGCCCATAAGACCCCAATTACGAAGGTCGCCGAACCTAAATCAAAGTCACTCTGAAACTGTGCCATCTTGGGCGAACAATCATTAGCCAAAGAATCGACTCATAAGAATACCATAGTAGCTCTCGCCACGACCAGGCTATAAAAATTGCCAGAACACTATTAGCAGTCATTAGCCCGACAGAGTGTCCCTCACCGTCTGCCTATGTGATCGACTAGTCATCTCTCATGACTCTATGGCATTTGAACTTACCATCAATCGCATCACACTGTAGTTGCTTCGAGATGTCACCTCATATAAGTAACAATGGGCAATTACTATGTCAATCTAGTTCACTTTAATGGGGTTCAATATTGTCTCAACAACCCATTTGGATATGACAAAGTAATGGAAATTAATTTAAATTTAAAAGACAAATGCCATTATTCTATACGAACAAATAATACAACATTTATTTCATATCAAATAGTCTAGTACAAACCGGGCATACGTTTAAGCCCCATGGATACAACATGTCCATCATGTTTCGCCTGCGATAAAGGCTTGGTGAGCGGATCAGCTAAGTTATCATCCGTTCCAACCTTACAAATCGCAATTTCCTTTCTTTCAATAAAATCTATAATAATATGAAACTTTCTGAGTACATATCTAGATTTATTACTAGACTTTGGTTCTCTAGCTTGGAAGATAGTTCCATTGTTGTCACAATAGAGAGTAATGGGATCCTTGGTGGTAGGAACTACTTTTAGGGCTTCCATAAATTGCCTAATCCATACAACTTCCTTGGCAGCTTCAAACGTTGCAACGTACTCAGCCTCCATAGTAAAATCCGCAATCACTGCTTCCTTGAAGCTTCTCCAGCTGACGGCACCTCCATTGAGCATGTACACAATTCCACCATGTGATTTCATGTCATCTCTATCTATTTGAAAGCTCGAGTCTGCGTAACCCTTAACACATAACTCGGGATCTCCTCCAAACACTAAGATAGAATCCTTAGTCGTTCGCAAGTACTTAAGTATATTCTTCACAGCAATCTAGTGACTCTCACCTGGATTCTCTTGATATCTACTTGTCATACTTAAAGCATATGAGACATATGGACGAGTGCATATCATGGCATACATGATTGATCCAACAACGGAAGCATAGGGAATCAATTTCATGCGTTCAACATCTTCGGTTCGGAGGGAGATTGAGACTTTCTCAAAGAGATTCCACTACCCATGGGAATTAAGCCTCTCTTCGAATTATCCATGCTGAAGCGTTGAAGAATCTTGTCAATGTAAGATTCTTGACTTAATACCAATATCCTTTTTGGTCTATCTTTATAGATCTGGATACCTAGTATGCGTTGTGCTTCTCCTAAATCCTTCATTTTAAAATAATTTCCCAAATACTCCTTGACGGAGGATAACATTGGAATGTTATTTCCAACAAGTAGTATGTCATCCACATACAATATTAGGAACACAACATTGCTCCCACTAAACTTCATGTATAGACATGGTTCCTCAACACTTCGAGTAAAACCATTTTGTCTTATAACATGATTGAATCGTTGATTCCAGCTTCTAGATGCTTGCTTAAGACCATAAATGGATCTCTTAAGCTTGCACACTTTGTTAGGATTTTTGGGATCTATAAAACCTTCAGGTTGCATCATGTACACCTCCTCTTATAAATGCCCATTTAGAAAAGCGGTCTTTACATCCATTTGCCATATTTCATAGTCATGAAATGCGACAATCGCTAAAAATATCCGAATAGATCTTAGCATGGCTACATGGGCAAAGGTTTCATCATAGTGAGGACTCTGAACTTTAGTAAAACCCTTTGCAACTAGCCCAGCTTTGTAGAGATCATCATGTCCTTCTATGCCATTCTTTACTTTGAAGATCCATTTGCATTGAAGAGGTCTCACCCCTTCAGGCAAATCCAACAAGTTTCAAACGTGATTTTCATGCATAGAACTAATTTCGGATTTCATGGCTTCAAGCCATAAAGCTGAATTTGGTCTAGAGATTGCAGCTTTGTAGGTGGCAGGTTCGTCACTTTCAAGAAGTAACACATCAAGACTCCCATCCTCTTGGATAAGTCCAACATATCTATCAGGATGTCGAGAAACTCGACCCGACCTCCTCGGTTGAGGTATGATAACAAAATTAGATGACGAAGGAACGTCTTCTGGCGTCTCTATTTCGGTTTGTGGCTCTTGTACTTCATCAATTTCAAAATTTCTCCCACTCTTTCTCTTAGAACTAAACTGGCTTTCTAAGAAGACAGCCTCAATTGACAGAAACACTTTGTTTTCATGAGGTTTGTAGAAGTAATAGCCTCGGGAGGTGGTGGGATAACCTACGAAGATGTATTTCTCGGATCTTGGGGCTAGCTTGTTCTCGTTCTTTATTTTGACGTAAGTTTCACATCCCCAAATCTTCATATAGGATATATTTGGAACCCTTCCCTTCCACATCTCATACGTAGTCTTTTTGGTTGCTTTGGTCGGACTATTTTTCAATGATTTGAGTGCGGTTTGGATTGCAAATCTCCAAAACGAGTCGGGTAACTCGGTTTGACTCATCATAGATCGAACCATATCTAGTAAGGTTCGATTTCTCCTTTCGGAAACACCATTAAGTTGTGGTGTACCTGGTGGAGAGAGTTGTGACACGCTCCCACAACTCTTCAAGTGTGAATCAAATTCATTACTAAGATATTCTCCACCACGGTCGGATTGTAGTGCTTTTATCTTCTTGTTCAATTGGTTTTCTACTTCATTTTGAAATTCTTTAAATTTCTCAAAGGCTTTACTCTTGTATTTCATTAAGTAGATATACCCATATCTACTTAAATCATCGGTGAAGGTAATGAAGTAGTCATAATTACCCCTAGCGGTGATAGTCATTGGTCCACATACATCGGTATGTATAAGTCCTAGTAGATCACTAGCTCGAGTCCTTTTACCACTAAAAGGATTACGAGTCATTTTGCCTAGGAGGCAAGATTCGCATATACCATATGATTGGAAATCAAATGGTTTGATGATATTAGTTGAGACTAATCTTTTAATGCGATTCTCGTTAATATGACCTAATCGACAATGCCAAATGTACGATTCATTTGGATCACTTGATTTGAGTCTCTTGGATTCTATTTTATAGATGTCTTTATTTGGATTCGAAGTTTCTAGAACATAAATGTCATTAATAGAAGAGCCTCGGCCTCTAACCAAGTCATTTCTAGTAATAATACAACAATTGTTTTTAATGGCAAAATTAAAACTCTCTATTTATAACATAACAATTGAAATAATGTTCTTAGAAAGAGAAGGTACATAAAAGCAATTATGCAAATACAACTCAAATCCATTTGCCAAAACAAGTACATAAGTTCCCTTGGAGGTGGCCGCTACTCTAGCTCCATTCCCAAGTCGTAGATCCACATCGCCCTTGCTCAGCTTTTCCACGTTTCTTAGCCCCTGTAAATGATTACAAAGGTGAGAACCGCAACCGATATCCAATACCCACGTTGTTGAGGACACATTTCCCAACAGAGGTATGGTGGAAGTAATGAAATTAAGGTTTTCATCGGAAGCGATCCCAAAATAAAGTTCTCTAGTAGTAAAGAAATTGTTGTTGGAGCAAATATCGTCAAATAATTTATGACAAGACTCAATGGTAATAGGTGTTGTTGCTTTGGTAGGATCCATTGCGATTTATAAACTACAAACATGGAGGTAAAAGAAATATTAACATTTGTCATTTAATCATACTTGCAAACATTTTTAAACAAGTTTCAAACATTTATATAGTGACCTCTACCCAACTATAATAAATGATTCCGATTTGGCTATGCATGCAAACATATAAAACAAATGCAAAGCATGAAGATACAATCCTAGTATGGCCTTCCTAAAATAGTAAATCAAATAAACTATTTACAAATCTGGAAACCAACTCCTTTGGTCCCTTGAACTTCATATGGCACTCACTTCAAGGCAACACCGTCTTTGATGGACCGCCTTCTCGAATGACACCGTCTTTAAAAGGAACTTCGGAATGAATAAATTACATAGCTTTTCTACTTTATACAATATAAAATAAAAACAAAACTATATAAAAAAGGTGATACGAGATCACATTAATTACAACCGAATCGATATCCCCATTCATTTCGGGAAATACCAATTAAAAAACTAAGGCCATACTAAGTACAAATTACATAATTCAAAAATTATATAAAAAAAATATGACAATCATACTAAAATGCAACATTAATATATGTATGAAATATGCCATGTGAAATGCCAAATCGCCCTATTTAAGCTAATATTGTATATTGTTCCGGTTTTATGGATTAGTGTGACCTTTATGCTTTTAAAGTCACACAATATTATATAAATCAAATCTATGTCCAAGCTAATTACCCTAACCTTCTTAGGACTCAAAATTTAGTCTTCACTAAACATTTGACAATAATTCAACTTGATATTACACAATTTCTCTTTAATCACTATTATTCAAAATAATAAAGAAATAATTCCCAATAAGTCATAAAAATTCGAAAAATCAAAATAATAATTTTGTATATTCTAGAAAATTCCCAACATTCCAAAGTTTTAATAAAAATTTTCCTTTTAGTTTATCTAAACTTATTTCACAAATAAATTGCATAAATCATAATTTTAACCCATTAATTACAAATTAATTATAAAAATATGCAATAAATCAAAATTAAAATTTTGAAAATTCTAAATATGTTTCTAGAACTTGAAAAGGGCAAAATTTTAAGCTCAAAGATCGAATTTACACTAATGACTATTAAAGTTGCTTTTTATCACTTTATATCCCATAAAAAGTAATAGCTATCCAAATTAAACGAAATTTGACATGCAACTTTAGATATGATGTTCATATCACATATACAATATTGGAAAAAAATTTCAAGCCATAAAATTTAATTTAGCTATTTTTGGCTAAAATAGTCACTATTTATTCGATTTTTACATCTAAAAATCATAAATCATGCAAAATTAAATCATTTTATCTAACAATTTACATAAAGTGTGTAAATATTGCATGTGACATTATACTTAATTTTCATATGGAGGAACAAAGTCTAACCATTTTTAACATAAATACCTCCATTTAATCGACTTTTAACTTGTAAAAATCATAAATCATGCTATATAAAACCATTTTATATGACAATTTACATGCAACTTTTAAAATATGCATGTGAGTTCATGTAAAAAATTGAAGGTCGGAATCATAGTCTAACTATTTTTAGCATTTTTAATGTCATTTTATTCAATAAAATGTAATAAAATACTAATAATTATATTAAAGAGCAATAAAAATACCATAAATCATCAAAATAACCCAAAAATCAATTTAGTACCAGAATATTTATCATGAAAAAATTCCGTGGTATTTATCTTCAAAAATCCTAAAAAACAAGTTTTATTTGTTAACAAATTAACTCGGAAAAACAAACCCGATTTTGCATGCAACAACCGTGTTGCTCTGATAGCACTGGTTAGATTCATTAATCTCATTTGTATACATATTGAAAATGTGATAAATTAATTTAGTCATAAAATTAATCCTAGATCTTATGCATGCAAAACAACCACAAGAGTAAAGAAGAAGGATTCCTTATATTTGATATTTCGGAAATATGGGCACTAGCAAGGTCACCTATCTTACCTAGTTCTTGAGCTTTCCTAATGAATGAACAAGATTCAAGTATAAAATCTCTCCTCAAGGATTGTACCAAGGTAATCCATCTCAATACATTTACTAATTATGATACTAGAAATTAGTAGATGTTCCTTTTAAATTATACTTATATAATTATTACTACTACTAGTAATGAGATCTTAATATTAGTATTTTAGAATGATGTATTTATTTTTCTTTCTCTCTAGAAAACATATGAGAGAACCAAAAATAGATATAGGATTAGAATGAAAAATAAAAATGTGAAAACAATTTTCATAAGGTGAAAGAGGAGAGAGAGGTGCCGACACCCTTGGTTTACCCAAGGCCAATGCATGCTTCTATTTCCTACAAATTGTTCTTCACAAGGAAAATTGGTTTGCATGCCTAAAACCTAATCATAATTATGTTGTCGTCAACAATTAAGACAAAAGCAATATGGTCTCCCACTACATGGAGAAACCGGTTCTCCATATTAAAATGGTCTTCCATTTTAACTTTGTTATTTTGTCAATTGTAGATGTGAAATATGTGACAAGTTATTAGACATATGTTCATGTAATGCATTTTAACATATTAAAATATCTACATAAAATAAATCACATGCAATGACATAAATAACAACATATACTTGATATACTTAAAAATGGACCATTTAATTATAATTCACAGCATCTTGTAATTATAATACATTATTCATTCTAATTGTAATTGTTTCATAAACAATAAAAACATCATCTAAATAAAAGGATTAATTAACTCGTATCATCATACAATTAATTAATTTATGGATTGAGAGTGTTACCCTAAAGGTATGACCTAAAAGGGATCAACTGATCACCACCGTCACACGACATTAATGTCAAACTCTAGTCAGCCAACCATTACCGATAAATGTGGATCAGTTGATAATAAAGTATAACTTCCCTTATGTATTCTTATTATGAGATTTAAACACGTGAACACATTATTGTCGAGGACATATACTCTAACAGTCGGCTAGTCAGATAAGGTAGATAAAGGGGTGCACCATTGTTCTTGGCTACATCACTAAGGTATCCCTCCCCATCTGCCTCTAGGCCCAGGTGGCCAGCACACTCATCAAGGGTCAACTCAGGGTCCTCATTCAGGCGGCGGAAAGAAATAGTCTTATCTTTTACGTCATACACAAATGAGCTCTAGAATTCCAACTTCAGGCAAGGGTAGGATTTCTTTCGCAATTGGTATAGCCCTTCCATTCCCAAGGTCTCAAAGATATAAACTGTTAGGCCCAAATTAGCCTGGTCTGACTGTAATTTAGCCTGATCCTGTTAGGCTGAATGAGGCAACCGAGAACCGGACAAATCCAACTACTATTTGGCAGACGAAGGGAACCACAAAATAAGCAAGCTACTAAATCCTAGAAGAAAAGCCTGATGGTAAGTGCGGAATAGCCTGGCAGGATACTTAAGCAGGCTGGATCAAGTTGAAAAGCAACAACACGGTTATATAAAGATAAATGCTCACATCCTATTCTCAAGGAAGACCAAGTCTAACTATAAGACTACATCATTCCCATGAATCAAGACGTGCATAAAGAGAAAAACTAAAGATTAGTTAGAGAAGAACGAGTCAACCGGATTAATAGGGAATGTGCCCTATTAATCAGGTAACAGCTCCGACAATTGAGAAGAACGTTGAGATTGAATACAACGTTAATATTTGTAGAACTATAAATAGCATGATCTAGCATTTGTAAAGATATTCATTATTCATTAGTTATTTATAATTTATCTCTCACTATTTCCTGAATATTCAATTATATACACGAGTTTGTACTCAAACATCAAAATAATACATGTGATATTCTTTATACTTAGTCCTTCCTTGTTATTTACTCATAATATTATTCCAAACTTATAGAACTAGATACCCTAATTACTCTATAATCAAGCCGGTTCCTTTCAGGGAAAATCATGCTAAAACAATTGGCGCCCACCGTGGGGCGTCTAGTTCATTAATCAAAAAATTCCTTTTGCCATTCTTCATTTAATATTCACATACAAAAATGGTAGAACTCACCCCAGAACAACAATTGGCGGCTGCCTTGGCTAAAATCAAAGAGTTGGAGACAATTCAAGAAAAGGCACCAAGCGTTTCAAATCGAGAGATCAAGGAATCTGAGTCTAAACTGATGAAAAAATTGGAAAATCAGGCTTCAGGCTCCAAGACCAGATTCGAACCAGGAACCCCATTCCCA
This sequence comes from Silene latifolia, assembly GCF_048544455.1. Taxonomy (NCBI): domain Eukaryota; kingdom Viridiplantae; phylum Streptophyta; class Magnoliopsida; order Caryophyllales; family Caryophyllaceae; genus Silene; species Silene latifolia. The sequence continues at coordinate 94,722,649 of NC_133533.1, forward strand.
TCCATCATCAAAAACATTGACTTTTCCAATTTTGGAACTCCGGAGAAGGATACCCCATCCGGCACTCAAATCATTCCCAATGATGAAACAAACAAAACTGAAGCAGCAATAATGATGGCTATGCTTCAGGAATTTCAAAAACTCCACAACAAAATAGAAAATATACCTGGAGTGCCAGATCCTGTGGTTGAAGTAGAAGTTGACAGCTTCGCTGATTCACCCTTTGCAGATGAAATTGCAAAAATTTATCTCCCCAAGAAATTTACCGTCCCATCCATGAGAACTTATGATGGAACGTCTGATTCACAAAATAACGTTGCCATATTCAAACAGAAGATGTTGGCTGCCTCAATACCCAGTGAACTCAGGCAGGTCTGCATGTGTAAAGGCTTTGGCACAACCCTAACCGGAGCAGCATTACAATGGTTCATCAATCTCCCAAATGGAAGTATCAAGAATTTTGCAGAACTGGTCAATGCCTTCAATCAACCATTCGCAAGCAAAGCAGACATGGCCAAGAGACCCAAGAACTGTTGAGGGTAAAGCAACTTCCTCAAGAATCTCTCAAAGAATTCCTGGCAAGATTTGTCAAAGAGAAGGTAGCCATTCCCGGTGTGACGAAGAGACAATGGTAGAAGCCTTGAGCAAGGAGTCCTGCTGACAGGTGACATCTGTGCGAGACTTAACCAAAAAGCCTGCCCAACCTTTGCCACTATTCAATCCATCGCCTTAGAACATGTCAGATTGGAGGAAGATCTCAACTTCAGAACAAACTCGTCCGGAGGAAATCAAGGCTATGGACAGACTAACAGGAAAAGCTCCTACCGAAAGGAGGCAACCCCGGATCGGCACCTTATTCCAGGCCCGAACGATCCAAGTCAACATGGCACAAGAACACAAAGGTAACCTTTCTATCCTACCAACTATTCCTGAATATAACTTCTCTATAAATACTGCAGGATTAATCAAACGCCTGGAAAGCTTGGGGGACACGGTCAGATGGCCCAAAAAATCCGACAACCCCAGGAAAGATCCAACGAGATGGTGTGACTTCCACCACGGCATCGGGCACACCACAGAAGAATGCATCCAACTCAGGAAACAAGTGGCATACCTCCTAAAGAAAGGTTATCTCGAAAGACTTAATCCAAAGACCCAAAGAACAAAGATGAAGGACAAAACAAGAGAGATTCAGGGAACGGCAGAGATCCTCCTCCTCCTCCCCCCATCTATGAAGTCAAGTTCATAAATGGAGGATCGGAAATTTGTGGTCTAACCAGCTCGGCTGCCAAAAGAATATCCAGGGAGTCTAGACTTCAACCCCCTCTTAGATCTAAGTCATTACCTGCTATTACTTTTGATGACTCAGACTTGCAGGGAATATCGGATCTACACCATGACAGCTTGGTAATTACCATGCAAATTGGCACAGCTAAGGTATCAAGAATCCTGATAGACGCGGGCAGTTCAATCAATTTGGTGATGCTTGACGTCCTCAAAGTTATGAAGATAGATGAAGAGAAAATCCAGCGTCCTGGTTGGGTTCAGCGGAGAAACAAAAAACACCCTGGGAGAAATTAGCCTGCCAACCTATGTGGAAGGCGTGGCTTCCTATGAAAGATTCGGGGTAATGGATTGCCTATCCTCATATAACGTAATCCTGGGCAGACCATGGATCCACAACGTCAAAGCAATCCCATCAACATACCATCAATGTGTGAAAATACCAACCGAATGGGGGATAACCACCATCAGGGGAGAACAAAGGACGGCTCAGGAATGCTACACCCAGGCTTTGAAACCCTCAAAGTCTGTTAAGTCCCTTGCATAGCAATTAAAGTCACTTGTCAGGAAAGAATATATTGCACAATCACAGATGGAAACAGGAGAGGTCATTTTGGACCCGAGAATTCCCGACAGAAGGTACTTGTAGGGTCGATGCACTGGACTCGGTCGGACCCGATCCGGTCGACTTTCTCAAAACTAAAATGTCTTGTTTTGCTTGGTCACATTTTGATATGACTGGTATAGATGCTGATATTATAACCCATAAGTTAAATATTGACAAATCCTTTAAGCATGTACAGCAAAAAAGAAGAAAATTTGCTGCAGAGAGCCATGAAATCATCAACCAAGAAGTTGACAAGCTATTGGACATGAAAATGATCAGGGAAGTAATGTACCCCGACTGGCTTGCAAATGTAGTAGTCGTCCAAAAGAAAAACGGCAAATGGAGAGTCTGTGTAGACTACACCGACCTAAACAAGGCCTGCCCCAAAGATCCATTTCCCCTGCCACACATCGATGCAATGGTGGATTCCACTGCAGGCCACGAGATGTTAACATTCATGGATGCCTCCAGTGGATTCAACCAAATAAAGATGCACCCTGTAGATCAGGAAAGTACAGCTTTCATCACTGAAAGAGGAATATACTGTTATACTGCTATGCCCTTTGGATTAAAAAATGCAGGTGCAACCTATCAAAGGTTAGTCACCATGATGTTCAAAGATCAAATCGGAGATACCATGGAATTCTACATAGACGACATGGTAGTCAAGTCAAAAAAGGCAGAAGACCACGTCAAAGACCTTGAAGTAGCCTTCCAAATACTGGAGAAGTTCAATATGAAGCTCAATCCACAGAAATGCCATTTTGGAGTCTCAGCAGGCAAATTCTTGGGCTATATGGTGACAAAAAGAGGAATAGAAGCCACCCCTGAACAGATCAAAGCCATCCTGGAGCTAGAACCACCAAAGACAGTCAAAGAAATACAAAAGCTGACCGGAAGAATAGCAGCCCCGAACAGGTTCATTTCAAGATCGTCAGAGAGGTGCAAATCATTCTATAATCTGCTAAGGAAAAACAAAGACTTTCAATGGACCCCGATCATCAGCCGCCTTTGAGGACCAAAAACATAGCTATCCTCTCCTCCTTCTTTGGTAAAACCAGTCAAAGATGAACCCCTAACAAGATACACTTGCATCGATCCACGGAAATCATCGGTGCGATCCTGGTCAAAGAAGCGGACAAACAACAACACCCCGTCATTACGTAAGTAAAAGTCTCATCGATGCGAGAGATCGGTATGGCCTGCTTGAAGAATACGTTTTAGCTTTAATTATGAGTTGCACAAAATTAAGACCATACTTTGAAAGCCACCCTATAATAGTCAGAACCACTCTTCCTATCAAGTCTGTACTTAGGAAACCAGAATTGTCCGGACGAACGTGCAAATGGTCAGTCCAGCTAAGCACATACAACATAACATTTGAACCAAGGACAACAATTAAGTCACAAGCACTAGCAGACTTTGTGGCTGCTTTTAGTCCAGGCCTAGAACCCGACCTAATAAAAGAAGTAAATAGACTGACCAACGACCAAACAGACCTAGAATGGACTCTATTTGTCGATGGTTCAGCCAACATGAGGGGCACAGGCCTGGGGGTAGTACTAAAATCGCCACAAGGGGATAAGATAATACAAGCTATAAGATGTGCATTTGAAGCTACCAACAATGAGGCAGAATATGAAGCCCTAATAGCTGGATTAAAGGTATGTATTGACCTTGGTGTACAAAACCTAAAGGTACATACTGATTCCCTTCTAATTTCAAACCAAGTAAATGGAGTATATACTGCAAAAGACTCAAAAATGATGCTTTATTTGGAAGTTGTCCAAAATTTAAAATCAAAATTCCGCAATTTTAATATTGACCAAATTCCTAGGGACTTGAAAACCTAGGCCGATGCCTTAGCCGGCCTAGGATCCAACTTCAGTCCCCTTGACTTTGACAAAATCCCCATCGTACACTTATTAGAACCTGCAATAAACAAACAAGATGAATGTTTCCCAATATATATTACCAGTTCATGGACGAAACTTTACTATGATTGGCTACAACAAGGAATCCTTCCCCTGAATAAGCAAGATGCTAGAGCACTCAAAATCAAAGCTGCTTGATATACTATTATTAACAACGTGCTTTTTAAGAAATCGCAGGCAGGGCCATACCTCAGATGCCTGGAACCATAAGAAGCTGAACAGATATTATAAGAGATCCATGGAGGATACTGTGGAAATCATAAAGGCGGAAGGAGCCTGCCAAGCAACGTACTCAGAACAGGTTAATATTGTCCCACTTTAAGGGCCGATTGCCTGGAATTCAGCTCTAAATGCGAAGCTTGCCAGATTCATGGACCATATATCCATCAGCCATCTGAGGAACTACATTCCATATCCGCACCCTGGCCATTTATGAAGTGGGGCATGGATATAGTAGGGAAACTACCTCAAGCACCCGGACAAAAAGTTTTTATGCTAGCAATGACTGACTACTTCTCCAAGTGGATAGAAGCTGATTCATACAGGCAAGTCAAAGAAATGGATGTCATAGCATTCATCAAACACAACATCATATGTAGATATGGCATCCCCTCTGAAATAGTATGCGACAATGGCACGCAATTCGTGGGAAAAAGAACAGCAGCCTTCTATGCTCAATGGAACATCAACGTGGTAACCTCGACGCGAGGATATTCAAAAGCTAATGGCCAGGCAGAATCCAGTAACAAAGTAATAATCAGCTGCATAAAAAAGAAGCAAGAAAGAAGGAAAGGCAGATGGGTTGAAGAGCTCCCCTTGGTCCTCTGGGCTGACAGAACCACGCCTAAAACATCCACAGGCCAAACCCCCTACGCCTTGGTCTATGGATGTGAAGCAGTAATCCCAGCTGAGGTCGACATTCCATCAGCCAGATGTAGCCTGAATACAATAACGAGCAATATACCTCTAATGGAGGACAACCTGGACTTGACGGAAGAGCTAAGAGATGCAGGCCAAGATTAGATTGGCGAAGATATCGGAAAGAGTTGCAAAAAGCAACAACAAGACTGTCAAAGCTAGAGTATTCAGGGTAGGAGACCTTGTTCTCAGAAAAGTTTTTCAGAACAGAAAAGAGAAGAATGCTGGCAAATTGGCCCCAACCTGGGAAGGTCCCTACCTGATTGACTCAATAGTCGGCCAGGGAGCTTATAGATTACAAACCCTGGACGGCGAAATGATCCCAAGAGCTTGGAATATTGCACACTTAAAACTATTTCACATATAAAATATATCTCCCAGTCCAGGTATAATAATCATCTTAACATTTCATGCCTGACCTAATATGAAATTAAATGTATGATATTTGCCATTATATGAATAAATGCCTTATATAATTTCTTCCATTATGTGCCCAAGTACTTGTCAATATTCTCATATTTCCTTTTACCGAGTAGAATCTTCGATATTTTTTTTACATACTGCACTTTACTTAAAATAAATTTTAAAGATTGGGGGCCACCCCACTGATATCCAACTGATACCCAACTTTCAGTTGCAAAAACAGGCCTTAAAATATTGAGCTCAATTTAATATACAAATCTGGAAAACCTTTTCCTGGCTTGTATAACATAGATGGGTCATAAGCCCTCCAGACAGGCAGGGGACATAAGCACTCCAGACAGGCAATAACCCCACCCATAACACAATGAACTCGCGGATCCAAATAAAAAAACGCCCGATCCAGTCGAATAACTGGCCAGATCAAGTACACATCCAACACTACAAATGTACCTTATCAAAACACAAAAAGAAACCAACAAAGACCAAATATTTATTCATCCAAAAAAGCCGGCCTTACCACATACCTAATAATTATCCATTCCAGGAACATCCCCCCTGGATGGGCCAAAACATACCTAATAAATATTCATTCCAGGAACACCCTTGGACGGGCCAAAACAAAAAGGAAAAACACGAATCTAAACAGGCTTCGAACCTGTAACCGACTCACAACCATCCACCATTTCCTGATCACCAGATTTCACCTTGGAAGGAGGAGAATCCACTTCTTCTTCTTGACCCATATTGGCCAAATCAGGATACTGAGTGTCAAGAGCTGTCTCATCCCGATCCGGATCTCAATTAGCCCGGTCAGATTCCGGATCCCTCATAGCATCAACCCGACCTTTCCCAAAGAAGTACTGTGCAGCATCAGCAAGCCGCACCTCCACTAGCTCCTTTTCAGCACCAAGCTCTTCATTTTTCCTGAGCTGATCTTGCATTGCTTGCTTCTCGGCAGCCAGCTCTTCCTTGGCAGTCTTCAGCTCTTCCCTTGCAGCCTCCAACTCTTACCTGACAACTTTATCAGCGTTTTTCGCAGCCACCTCTCAAACCAAAGCAGCCATGGATGCCTCTCTAGCTGACTCCAGCTGAGATTAAAGTACTACCTCATTACCCCTAGATGTGTGCATCTCACGGTTAAGTTTATCTAATTTCTCTTCCAAGCCAGAAATCCTAGCCTGGGCATCCCTGAGCTGACAGACAGTGACCAACCCAGCGTCCAATCTCTACAGAAAAACAAAAGAAAGTCAATCAGCCAAACACAAAGCAACACAAAAAACACATAATAATTGAAAAGTCCCTTTGCAACTAACCTCCTTAGCTTGAGAAAACCCTGCAGCAGCCTTTGTCACAAGAGAAGACAAGATAAAAACCACTTTAGTAGAAGACTCATTATCAGATAAAAGATGGCTGCTCATACCAGCAGAGAAATCATTTATCTGCGCCCGGGCAGCATCCATATCGTCAATACGAGCAGACACACTTATGATTGGCTGAGCCTGAATAGGCTCTTTCTCTCTCCCTTGTTCTTCAGGAATAACAGCTTCCCTCCTCCTTTTGGAAGCCTGAACGACCTCTAGTGATACTAGCCTGGGCAGTTCCTGGGGAGGCTGGACATCATAAACCAAAACATCAAGCGTCTTGTCACTCCCACTAGCCTCCTGGCTCTTGTACTGTTCAGCAATCCTAGCAACCCCAGCTTTCAAGTCTTTGGTAGTAAAGCTGGCCAACCTAGTAGAAGACCTGAATACTGAATATATAAAGAATATACATAAATATCAGAAGAGAAGCGATAAGAAGACAACAATCGACATAGAGACATATAGAAGACATACAGGAAAGAGCAGTGGAGCTAGGCTTGCCTTTGGGTAGTTTAACCACACTCAGCTTAGTCTTCATATACCGGGGCAATAATTCCCTGCCCAGACTAGCAGGCCAAGCCCTCTCTTCCTCAGGAATAGAAAGAAAAGCCTTTATCCTTGAAACAGCCTCCTCGTCAAGAGGGTCAAAGTTCCAATCAGGAGCTACAAATATTACCAAAACTGCACAGGTAAAACTTAAATATCCTAATTTCGTATAATATAAATTGCAAATTAAGAGTACAGGAAACCTACCACTCTCCAAAGGAGGATATCTCAAATAGTCAAAGCCTGACCCCCAGACTTTCAGTCCGGATAAACAGGAAAGTCTTTGCCCAGCTTTTATCATCTCCAGAGTCCAGGTTAATGATTAATGGAGACATTTTCGACTTAATTCTCAAATTGAAACGACCAGTAGAAGGATTCTTCATATGATATACTGCCTTTATATCATTAATGGTAATTACAAGTTTATGCTTGGCACATAAATTTTCAATAGAGTGGATAAGTTTCCAAGCCATTGGCATGATTTGGAATGGTGATACTTCCATAACACGAATAGTATCAATCATTAAAGGAGTAAAAGGTAACTTACAACCTGCCTTGAACGCCCATTCATAAATACAGAACCAACCAGGTGACACCCAATTAGCTCTGACTGGACAAGACTCAGGAATCCAAACCTCAATCGAATCAGGAATTAATTTTTTCTCCCTTAAAACCCTATCATAGTTCGTTTTCAATAAGTTTTCTTCAGGGAAATAAGGATCCAGAGATTGAAGAGCAGAAAAAATAGAATCTTGATATTTAAAAGCTATAGCACGAGTAGGAGGATCAATTTCAACCACCTCCTCCTCATGGACGTCTTTGGGTTCAGGCTCAGCAGCAGCTTTCTGGGAAGCAGGATGCTTTTTGGCTCCCATATCCTTCGTTGTTTTGTTGATGGTGATGAATTTTATTTAATGAGAAATTATAAGTTAGCAAGGAAAGTGGAAGAAATTTGGTGAAAGATAAACTCATCACAAATACCGTATTTATAGAAGAGGAGTAACGGTGCAAAAACCCTAGAAAACGCAAAATTGTCAGCATGACATCATGCAGTTAGCCGTTGCAGTGTTTAACGGTCACTAAAAGTCTAAGAGTCCTTTAATAAATGTGATTCTTTTTATTGTTTAGCCCGGCAAATTGACATCTCACCCCTGGCCTGATCCAGCACGGGTAAAATGTCAAGGGGCAATTGCTAGGCCCAAATTAGCCTGGTCTGACTGTACTTTAGCCTGATCCTGTTAGGCTGAATGAGGCAACCGAGGACCAGACAAATCCAACTACTATTTGGCAGACGAAGGGAACCACAAAATAAGCAAGCTACTAAATCCTAGAAGAAAAGCCTGATGGTAAGTGCGGAATAGCCTGTCAGGATACTTAAGCAGGCTGGATCAAGTTGAAAAGCAACAAGACGGTTATATAAAGATAAATGCTCACATCCTATTCTCAAGAAAGACCAAGTCTAACTATAAGACTACATCATTCCCATGAATCAAGACGTGCATAAGTAGAAAAGCTAAATATTAGTTAGAGAAGAACGAGTCAACCGGATTAATAGGGAATGAGCCCTATTAATATTTTACAGTCAACTGGTCCACACATATTGGTAATGATTGGCTGACTAGAGTTTGACATTATTGTCGTGCGACGGTGGTGACCAGTTGATCCCCTTAGGTCATACGTAAAGGGTGACACTCTTAATTGATTATTTAATTGATCGTATGTCGATACGGGTTAATTAAATTGCTTAAAAATTGACGGACGATTTGGTGAGTATTATTGACGTGTCTTATTGTAATTCAATTATATAAAGATACGGTCTAAATAATCAAATTGTTTCATTACTTAGATAAAATTATTGTTTACGAAACAATTGAAACTGAATGAATAATTTATTATAAATACAAGACATTATGATTTATAATTGATAAACCATTTTGGTAGAAGTAATTATGAATTACTAAGTCGATTTTTGTACATGACGTATTTCTATTAATACGTTGATTTTTAATATGTTAAAAATGCATTACAATTACACATGACTAGTGACATGTGAGAATTGACAAATGACAAAATATAAAATGGACCTCCCATTTTATATAAGTGCCGAAATGGAGGGAGTATTAGGTTAAAATTGTGTTGATTATTTTTTAAGTGGAAAACATGATGATTGCAACCTAATATAGCCATGCATACCTATGATTTCTTGGGTAGAAAAACTTGCCCATGCATTGACTCTCCTCCACCCTCACCACCGGTTTTCAAAGGGCCATTATAGAGAGTTTTTTTTTCTCTCTAATTATTCATTTACAACTTTAACTATTTTCTAGTGTAAGAAAATAGAAATTATTTCTATAATTTATGAAAGCTTAGAGAAATAAAATCTCTCAATATTCATCCTCTCTTGGCCGAAATTACAAGAGACAAAACAAATATTTTGGGTCAATTTTTAGTAAGATTAATATTGTTCTAGTACTAATAATATTAGCCTTTTAAGAGGTTACCTTGGGTATTCACTTTTGGGAGGGATTCTTCTTTGGATCCTTTTGTTCATCCATATAAGGAAAGCTCAAGAACAAGTAAGAAGGAGATCTTACTTGGGCCCTTTAATCCGAAATCCCAAAGTAAGAAAGACGATTTCTTCTCTTGCCTATTTTAGTTTGCATGCATAAGATCTAGTTTTAATTTTATGACTAAATTAAAATGTCACATATATGAATATGTTAAATAATGAGATTAATCATGAATCCTAACACTGCTCACCATCCCCGAATGGATCACCACAGTTTTTCAAAACAAAGACGGGGTCAGTAATAATCACACAATTATATAATCACAATAAGCCAGAAAACAGCACACCTCAATCGTCACACAGCCCAAACATCATCACCAACTCCTCAATACTGACTACACACTAAAGTATGTAGCCCTCCCAGAGCACCCATCGCAACAGGTTACTCCTCGTCGCCAGTGGGAGACCGCAACCGTTCCCACCTAAGCCCCGCTCATCTCCGTCAAGCGATAAACCCAAATCCATTAATGTGCACATCCCTTCTGTGGCGGGTTCCACAGAAGGCGAATCATGGGCGTGAAGTCAATCCCGCAAGTGACTCCACTCAGCCAGGGATGCACCCCGAAGAACACAGACAGGTACAATCACAACAATCAACAACAACCAAATCCAACAACCGTCACAATACGAGTATGATACTTTACAACAATCACAACCAACAACAAACATATTATGTGACTAATACGGAGTAGGGAAACCCTACCTGGAATGCAACACACGCAGATGATCTCAACAGCTGTATCAAAACTTCTCTTCTATGAATCCTCCTCCTAACACAAAACCACATAATCACTAACAACAGAATAACCAACAAAAACCTCCAATCCCCCAAATTAGGGTTTAAACAAACTTAACTAATTACTATAAAATTGGTACGTAGATCGCATCCTCAACGCAAGGATCAGAAGGACACAATGAACGATGAAATCCGACCTCTCAAGCTCCAGGATTTTTCAATAACACAGTTGATGCGAAGAACGTAGTCTCAAACTCCTTTTTAAGATTATTAGGCTTGTAAAAGTGTTTGGGGAAGATGACGGTATGAATTATATATTAATCCGTGTTATTAACAAAACCCGTCGAATTAATTCCCGTTAACCGAGCTACTCGATCGAGTAACTGACGTACTCGATCGAGTGCCACTTACTCGATCGAGTACCCAGGCTACTCGATCGAATACCCTACAGACAGAATACTGTTTCAAAAACAAAAACACCCTTACTCGACAGAGTAAGGCTCACTCGATAGAGTACCCAGAGAATCATAAAACCGTAGTATTATAGTCTTCCCTCCTTAAAAGGAACTTCATCCCTGAACTTCAAACCACAACAAAGAAAAGACATACTATGACACTCCCGACACAACAACCAAAACAAAACTCAACATAAAAACATATTACCAACCAAACTCAACCCGACTCAAACCACTACTAACTATACCAAAACAACACAAAAAGATGCAAAAACTCTTCGCGATAATCTCCTAACCCCCTAAAAGAAACAAGGTTACGTCCCCGTAACCATACATACCTGATAAAAAAGGAACGGATAGCGCTCTTTCATGGACTCCTCTGCCTCCCATGTAGCTTCCTCTACCTCATGATTAGATCAAAGGATCTTAAGCAAAACTGTCTCACCATTCCTAGTCTTCCTAACTTTCCGGTTAAGAATCTGTTTAGGCACCTCAAGGTAAGACAAGGACTCATCTAGCTCTATGTTCTCTGCCTCTAACACATGTGACGGATCACTCACATACTTCCGCAGTTGAGATACTTGAAACACATTGTGCACTCTCTCCAAAGCAGCCGGTAAAGCCAAACGATAAGCAACCTCGCCAACCCGGTCTAAGATCTCATATGGTCCTATAAACTTCTGACTCAGCTTGCCTTTCTTCCCAAACCTCATAACCCCACGCATAAGAGACACTTTTAGAAGAACCTTATCCCCAACCGGAAACTCTATATCCCGGTGATGCGTGTCATTTATATGATGTTTTACATCCTATTTTACACGCATTTCAGAGCTTATTTGTGTAGTTTAAGCTACCATTTTCCCTGTTTCCGTCTACTTTCGTGTTTTTGTACATTATTGCAGAAATGTGAAGAATCCAGCGGAAATTGAGCTAAATCCGTCCCCGAGTATCCTGCATTGCATTTGACGTGAAGTACTTACTCAAGGAACGAGCTTGGTGGGCATTCCAAGGCCCAAAAGACAAATCCACAAGAAGTTAAAAGCGGATTACCAGCTAAAGCAGTCGATCGACCACCACCTTCGATCGATCGACCAACCCACGGGATCCAGAAGCTACTGTTCAGCTCAGAGCAGTCGATCGACTGCCATGCTTAGTCGATCGACCAAGCCGCTACTTCAGACGAGAATTAAAAGATCAAGGAACTTGAAGCCTATTGTGTTTAGGTTTTGATAATAAGTGTTACGTATATTTCCTATATAACGTAACCTAGTTTCCAGAGAGAACATTCAGAAATTTACCTAGTTTTACATTCAGTTTTAGTTTATTAAATAATTATGGTTTGGAACATTGGTTTGCATCGGATTTTCGTTCGTACTTCTAATCATTCCGTTACAATTCCTCTGCAATTTCGGTATTCCTTCTGTTCTATTTCAGTTTATCTTTATTGCGTTGATAGTATAGAAATTGCTAGTTAGATTCCAAGCCAATTTTATCGTTTTATGTTATTTATTTATCTTCCCGTATTAATCATGAATTCGATAGTAAATTCCGTTAACTCCATTGTTGTTATCATCTCCAGTATGAGTAACTAATTTATTCGTGCTGGGATGTAGGGGAATTATAGTGTAGGCGACAATATAATGAACACGGCCTGTTTCGCGTGTCAGTCGATCGACTGACACACTTGGTCGATCGACTGACCTCGTGAGGTTTTACTTTCGTTTTAATTGTTTTAATTCTTTATTCGACGAATCGAGTGCACACGACTAGTTGAATGTTTAGGATATGACTGACCCATTAGATCGAGAGATAGGGACAGTTGTTTGACCACCAATTAAAATGACTAAACTATGCTGAGATCGAAAGATAGGTAAAGTTTAGTTTATCAGTCACTTTTCAGGATGAGAGTCAGTATTAGTGATATTAGGGACTTATAGCGAGATCGAAAGATGCTATCTGTTAAGAGTGGACCGAGAGGACCTCTTGTTTTCCCGCCTCATGTGTTTGATTTAGACCTGCTTAGTTTGCTGCCGCCGAAACTATAGTGAACCGACCATCCTAGTACCCCTTCTTTTATCTGTTTTATCCGTCTATTTAGTTTATTGCCTTTAGCTGTAGATCAAATCAAATCAACCCCCACACGTGTTACCTTAGACTGAATTTAGACAGCTTTTAATTACATTCGCCTCCTTGTGGTTCGACCCTGTTACCACTAGCCTAGGTTAGTCTTAATAGGAATTATAAATATTATTTTTTGGTACTCACAACGACGGGTATCAAATTTTGGCGCCGTTGCCGGGGAGGCAATTGTTCTAATTTTTAGTTGTTTTTATTTAGTCTTTCTTAGTTTAAGGGACATACGTTACTTCAACTCTTCTTATATTCTTTTTGTAGTTTCTTCTTATGCGCAGGTCACAGGGTGGTGAACTAGTACCGTTCAATCCTGAGATTGAGAAATCCTTGCGCGAGTTGAGACGATCATCAAGGGTATTGCCAACAGAGGAAGAGCTGAGTACTCTGTCCAGTTACTACGAGAACGAACTGTTCGAAGAAGATCCACCTACATCTCCTGCTTCTACTTCTTCAGCTGAGACAGTCACTTCTCCAGAAATTCCAGTCATGGCTGAAGAAGCAACTATTGCCAGTCACTCAGAGCCGACAGCTGCGAATCTCTACAAAGGATTCGAAATACCAGGGGAGGCGAGAAAATTCGAGCCGAAGCCTTCCTATATTAACTTGGTTGAGAGAAACCAATTCGGGGGAGCTGCAAATGAAGATGCAGCCAAGCATATGGAGATTTTTATTGATTATTGCTGCTCTATACCCCCGCCGGCCGGTGTGACCCAGGACCAGATAAAAGAGACCATGTGTATATTCTCACTCCGCGATGCTGCAAGGGAGTGGTGCAGGTATCTGGATCGAGCCGCTCATGGGATCACCGACTGGAATTCATTGGCCCTGGCCTTCTACAAGAAATACTTCTCTGTCTCGAAGACGAATGCCATTAGAGCTCAGATCACGAGCTTTAAACAGGGGCATGATGAGAATTTTCATGAAGCATGGGTCCGTTTCAAGAAGCTGGTGCGAACAATACCGCACCATGGGTTCGAAAAATGGAGCCTTTGCAATCAGTTCTATAACGGGCTGTATGACGATCAGGGGGTTATTTTGAATGCTGCAGCCAATGGCCGATTTGCTGAGAATATGGGAGAGACTAAGGGGTGGAAAATCATTGATGACTTAGCCACCCATAAAGCTGAATATGGAAATTCCCGAGGAAATCAAAGGAGAGCTGCTGAATCTTCTTCTGTAGCTGCATTAGAGGCTCTGACAGCAAGGTTTGACAAATACGAGTTGGGAGGAGCTTCAAAAGGAGGGATGTATCATGTGAATGCTGTTTCAGACGGTCCTTTCGTCTGTAGAAGATGTGGAGCTGAGGGACATGTCTCAGAAAATTGTCCTAGTCCCTTTGAGTCTTGTGCTGCCTTTCAACATTATAGGCAGACAAACACATACTATGAGCCAAATGTCCATCCCAACTTGAGATGGAGTAGCCAGAATGTCCTGAATCCGACTCAACCTCCACAGCAGCAGCAGCAGCAAGCTTATGTGCCCCCTCACAAGCAACAACCATATCAAAAACCTCCCTATATGCCGCAGCAGCAACAATCCCAAAATTCTGAGTTTGCTGAGTTGAAGAATATGCTGCAAAAGGAGTCCCAAGCTAGAGAGGTCGGGATGAAACTGCTAGAAAGCCAAATTGCTCAGTTGGCTAGCGAGAATACCACTCGAGCTCCGGGACACTTACCGACTCAAACTGACCAAAAAAAGAGCCTTAATGCCATCACTTTGAGGAGCGGGTCCACCCTAGAGGGGCCTGCTATGGTCGAGGACAATGCTGAAAAAGATGGGGCGAAATCGAGTCAAAACAAAGCTGGAAAAAGCAAAGGAAAGAAAAAGGCGTCTACCAGGTATATCAGTCGATCGACTGATATACCCGGTCGATCGACTGAGGTGCAACAAACAGGAGCTTCTGGTACTGTTGATACCGGTCGATCGACTAACTAACATGGTCGATCGACCGAGGGCGCTGCTGATAGTGAACCCTTTCGTCCTCCAATGCCTGATAACTTGAGGGATCATCTGTTTCGAGGTACTACTGCCCCAAAAATATTGGGACAAGACTCGAGTGCTGATGGGTCGGTCCCGGTTCCGAAGTACGACCCAATGTCAATCAACGGTTCATATTTGAGACGGTCTGAAGAGGGGTCAAGCTTCAATAAGGAGAAGGTAGTGGACTTTCAGCCTAAGTCCACGGATGTCGGCATGCGAGATTTAGAGGAAAGGGCTAAGTTACTTCTTACAGCCCCATATCCAGAGCGATTAGTGCCGACGAAGGAACAGGTATCTTTCAATAAATTTGAAAAAGTTATTCGTAGCTTGAATGTACAAGTTCCTTTTCTCGAGTTAGTGAATCAAGTGCCCGCTTATACTAAATTCATGAAACAACTTTTATCTAAAAAGCGGTCACATGAAACTGTGCATACTGTCGCACTTACCAAAAAGTCGTGTTCTTATCTAACCCACACTGCACCTCACAAACTAGAAGACCCAGGTAGCTTCTCCGTTCCTTATAGCATTGGTACCTTTTCTATTGAGAAGGCTTTATGTGACTTAGGAGCTAGTATAAGTGTCATGCCCTTGAGTCTTGCTAGAAAGCTCAAATTGACTAGGTTTGCAGTGACCGACATGACAGTACAGATGGCTGACCGATCTGCGGTCCATCCTATAGGAGTCTTAGAAGACATTCACGTGCAAATAGGAAAGTTCTTCTTCCCTGTAGACTTCGTTGTACTTGATATGCCTGAGGATGCCCATATTCCTATCATATTAGGTAGGCCATTTCTGCACACTGCTGGTGCAGTCATAGATGTAAGTTCGGGAACCTTGACCTTCAAAGTAGGGAAGCATTCCATTGTTTTTGCCCAACCTGCTAAAAAGAAAGACCCCATGTGGCCTGTGACTTGCAATACGGTTTCTGAAAAGAAATCCTAATTTGTGCTTCCTGACATGCCTATCTCTACTCCGATTCCTGTTGTAACCCCTCCGCCCCAGATTGGGAGCAAATTGGAGGAAGATTTGTCTATTTCTGATATTGCAGGAGCTGGTTTGGGGAAGGAAGAGTCGCATGTTGCTCCAGCTGTGAAGTAGCCAATCATTTCACGAGGCGGTCTTGGTTGCCTTAGCTATGACACTGATGAGGAAGTTGATGACGAGCCGGTCAAAGTGAGATCGTCCGATTTGGACTTTGATGAGCCCGAAGAGGTCATTGACTGGGGAGATGACGAAGCCATTGATCCGTCAAGTTCTACGGATGCTGAAGCTAAGAAGGGTGCAGGTGAGAAGATAAGCACCGTTGAGGCTACTTCTTGTAGCCAGAAGCCGACGAAGTGGGCCATACCGTGGCCATTCTTGATCAACTATTAGTTGATCGAGTTCTTTATCAAAAACTTCATTTTATTGCTTTTAAACTCTTTTTATTGCTTTTGTGTGCGTGAGACTTCGCATTTAATTTTTCTGCTTAGGATTTTCAAGCACTTTAGACTTTACTTTGGGTTTTGCGCAATTTTGGGCGCGTATTATTGTGCACTTGCAGGTTTTTAGACCTCATTAGCTCAAGTTATTGAGCAAATACGAAGAAATTAGACGTTACAACAGTATTTTCAGTCGATCGACTGGTCTGCAGGTTCCAAGAGCTACTGTTCCTTACACCTTGGTCGATCGACTGAGTGATGTGGTCCATCGACCGCCCTGCACTGCTGTACTTGTTCATGACCTCTCCCCTTCTGTGTTAGGTCGATTTGCGGAATTGAGGGAGTTTTCTACTCCACCATTATCTTCCGTCATTATTTATTTCTTCTATTTTTCTCAATTATGCACAAAATATCGCTTCTTTATTGCTTTCTCGGTTTTACGCGTGGTATTTGTTTGTCTTTCAGGTACTTATTAGTAGCACTGCTGGCTACTGAAACCTCCTAGCTCACGCTGGTTTGGGGAGGTTTCCTTTGCTGCGCTTAAAGTCTTGTGAGTTTCTGATCTCCACTTCATGTCATATTTCTTTATTTTCTCGCAAATTCCCGTTTCTCTTTTCTTCACTACATGATTTTGCACAATGGGGACATTGTGCGATTTGGTTTGGGGAAGGGTTTTGCGTCGCATATCATTTGCTTGCATTCACGTTTACATTTTGTTTTGCATTGTTTACTTCATTTCTCATATATATACAAAATACAAAAAAAAAAACTGAAAAATTTCGAAAATTTCAAAAATATGTGCACGTTTATTTTAGCATATAGGTCGAGTTGGAACGGTAGTATCTCAATGATGACATTGCATTTGCACCTGTTTTTGCCTAAGCCGTGCTAATTGACATGTTATTAGTAGAATCGTATAAGTGCATATCCACGAGTTTTCGTTAATTATTTGCTGAACTTGAGACTTGACTTTGATTTTTGGCAAACTACATCATTTTCAGAGGTTTAGAGCTTATAACTGCTGACATCAATGACCAGTTTATTTAGGAATGTGAGTAGTTATTCCTTATGAGACATGTTACATAAATGTGCATAAATATGAATTTAATCTGCTTAATACCTGTATGCATTCGGTTTGTGGTTTGTTGACACATGTGGTAGAGGTTTCTCTTTATTCGTTTTGCCCATAAGCTTCACACTGCCAAAAATAGCTTTTTTGTCCTACTTACTACATCCTACATATAGCCTGCCCTTGTCAACCTAGTAGTTTAGTTTTTGGGATTGTTACTCGTTTTTGGTGGCATATGCTCAATTGAGATGTTGTTGGGAAGATGAAGAATGAAGAAAGAAATAAGTTCAAAGAAATAGAAAGAAAAAAAAAAGAAATGAAAAAAATGATTCGAAAAAAGAGAAAAAAAGTTTTGTACTGTTGAGGCAGTCGATCGACTGCCCCTTTAAGTCGATCGACTGAGGTCCGAAAGAAAAAGAATAGAATCAATTCGCATAATTTTAATCCTTATCTTTTGGCGATTTTTGCTCCCATGTTGCATTAATATCTTATGGGAAGTTGGTTGATTACCACTACACTGGAGATTGTGAGTTTTGTGCTTTCTATAGCACCGTTTCGATTGATTATGAGCAAGAAGTTGGATGTTGCCGTATGGTTCCGTTTTGGTACTAGCTTGATCACCTGTACCTCCACTTTTCCATAATTGTTTTGCCTCTTCTTACCCATACCTCACATTTCCATATCTTTACCTCGGCATGTGTCATGGTCATTTGTTGGTTGACATGCATATGTACGGTCATAGAGATTACTTTCATATTATATTGCAGGCATGTTCTTATAGGTCGTAGTTAGGTGAGCGTCATTACATATACTTCTTTCTATCTTTACATATACTCACCCGTGCTTATGTGTGATACGAGCGACCCGTGAGAGTCCATGATGATAAGTCTCTATAGTTGACGGTCCAGCAGTTTTTGACGACTACATAACTCGTTTGCATGATTCATATCGCTAATTGATTGTTAGTTGTTGCATTAAATTGGTTTAGGCTTTACAGTTTGCATTTCGCTCTGAGATTGAACTCGTTCCTTTAGATCGAGTCTAGTTCTTGCTTGGGGACAAGCAAGGTTTGGTTTGGAGAAGTTTGATGCGTGTCATTTATATGATGTTTTACATCCTATTTTACACGCATTTCGGAGATCATTTGTGTAGTTTAAGCTACCATTTTCCCTGTTTCCGCCTACTTTCGTGTTTTTGTACATTATTGCAGAAATGTGAAGAATCCAGCGGAAATTGAGCTAAATCCGTCCCCGAGTATCCTGCATTGCATTTGACGTGAAGTACTTACTCAAGGAACGAGCTTGGTGCGCATTCCAAGGCCCAAAAGACAAATCCACGAGAAGTTAAAAGCGGATTACCAGCAAAAGAAGTCGATCGACCACCACCTTCGGTCGATCGACCAACCCACGGGATCCAGAAGCTACTGTTCAGCTCAGAGCAGTCGATCGACTGCCATCCTTAGTCGATCGACCAAGCCGCTACTTCAGACGAGAATTAAAAGATCAAGGAACTTGAAGCCCATTGTGTTTAGGTTTTGATAATAAGTGTTACGTATATTTCCTATATAACGTAACCTAGTTTCCAGAGAGAACATTCAGAAATTTACCTAGTTTTACATTCAGTTTTAGTTTATTAAATAATTAGGGTTTGGAACATTGGTTTGCATCGGATTTTCGTTCGTACTTCTAATCATTCGGTTACAATTCCTCTGCAATTGTGGTATTCCTTCTGTTCTATTTCAGTTTATATTTATTGCGTTGATAGTATAGAAATTGCTAGTTAGATTCCAAGCCAATTTTATCGTTTTATGTTATTTATTTATCTTCCCGTATTAATCATGAATTCGATGGAAAATTCCGTTAACTCCATTGTTGTTATCATCTCCAGTATGAGTAGCTAATTTATTCGTGCTGGGATGTAGGGGAATTATAGTGTAGGCGGCAATATAATGAACACGGCCTGTTTCGCATGTCAGTCGATCGACTGACATACTTGGTCGATCGACTGACCTCGTGAGGTTTTACTTTCGTTTTAATTGTTTTAATTATTTATTCGACGAATCGAGTGCACACGACTAGTTGAATGTTTAGGATATGACTGACCCATTAGATCGAGAGATAGGGACAGTTGTTTGACCACCAATTAAAATGACTAAACTATGCTGAGATCGAAAGATAGGTAAAGTTTAGTTTATCAGTCACTTTTCAGGACGAGAGTCAGTATTAGTGATATTAGGGACTTATAGCGAGATCGAAAGATGCTATCTGTTAAAAGTGGACCGAGAGGACCTCTTGTTTTCCCGCCTCATGTGTTTGATTTAGACCTGCTTAGTTTCCTGCCGCCGAAACTATAGTGAACCGACCATCCTAGTACCCCTTCTTTTATCTGTTTTATCCGTCTATTTAGTTTAATTCCTTTAGCTGTAGATCAAATCAAATAAACCCCCACACTTGTTACCTTAGACTGAATTTAGACAGCTTTTAATTACATTCGCCTCCTTGTGGTTCGACCCTGTTACCACTAGCCTAGGTTAGTCTTAATAGGAATTATAAATTTTATTTTTTGGTACTCACAATGACGGGTATCACCCGGCGATGTAGATCTGCATAACTCTTTTGCCTATCCTGAGCCGCTCTCATCCTTTCCCTGATCATCTTAATCTGCTCAACCATCTCATGCACCATCTCTGGTCCTTAAACTACTGCATCAGCATTGTCATCCCAACAAATCGGACTCCTACTTCTCCTCCTATATAAAGCCTCAAACGGTACCATGCCAATACTAGTGTGATAGCTGTTGTTGTAAGAAAACTCAATCAAATCTAACCTATGTTCCCAGCTACCACCAAAATCCATCACACAATCTCGTAACATATCCTCAAGTGTCTTGATTGTCCTCTCTGTCTGACCATCTGTTGCAGGATGAAATGTCGTACTCATCTTCAATGTAGTTCCCAATGACTCATGCAACTCTTTCCAAAACCTTGAGATAAATCTCGAATCTCTGTCAGATACTATGTTCTTAGTCACTCCATGTAATCTCAACACATGCTTCAGATAAGCCATAGCTAATTGTGCCTTAGTCAATGTATCTTTCATTGGTACAAAATGAGCTGACTTGGTCAGTCGATCCACTATAACCCATATCATGTTGTTACCCTGTTGACTCTTTGGAAAACCCACGATAAAATCCATAGAAATGGATTCCCACTTCCACTCAGGTACCTCTAAAGACTGAATCGTACCTTGTGGTCATTGCTGCTCCCCTTTAACTCTCTTACATGTCAAACAACGGGCCACAAACTCAGCTGTTTCTTTCTTCATCCCAGGCCACCAGAAATTCTTCTTTAAATCCTTGTATAGCTTGTCACCACCTGGATGTACCGAGTATGGTGTACAATGTGCCTCTGTCATGAATGTCTTTTGCAGCTCCTCATCATTAGGGACACACCACCTCCCATCAAACCTCAAACTATCATCTGTATGAATAGAGAATCTAGACACCGTCCCTTTCTCTACTCTAGCTCTCCACTCCACCATCTTAGGATCTAACACCTGTTAACCTCGAATATCATCATAAAGATCAGGCTGCACTGTCAAATCTCTCATAGCATCCCCTTTCTGCATCATATGTATCACAAACCTCCCAACCTCATCTCTCAATCTCATCAAAGATATAGCTGTGCACAAGGAATGTACACTCTTCCTCCTCAAAGCATCTGCAACTACATTGGCTTTCCCTTCATGGTAGGTAATATCCATGTCATAATCGCCAATCAGCTCCATCCACCTCCTTCTTATGTTTAACTCCTTTTGTGTGAAGATGTACTTGAGACTCTTGTGATCTGAAAATACCTTAAAGGTCGCCCCATAAAGGTAATGTCTCCAAATCTTGAGAGCGAACACCACTTCACTGAACTCTAGATCGTGTGTAGGATAATTTTCCTCATAAGGCTTCAATTGCCTAGAAGCATAGGTAATCACTTTACCGTTCTGCATCAACATACACCCCAACCCATTCTTTGAGGCATCTGTATTAAGCTCAAAGTTCTCACTCCCCTCAGGTAATGCTAAGATTGGAGTTGTGGTCAAACGCTCCTTTAATGTTTGGAACGCCGTCTCACAACTTTCATCCCAACAAAACTTGTTCTCTTTCCTCATTAAAGCTGCCATAGGTCTAGCAATCTTCGAGAAATCTTTCACGAACCGTCTGTAATATCCAGCTAAACCCAAGAAACTTCTGATCTCAGCTACATTCTTTGGTGCTTCCCACTTGGTAACTGCCTCAATCTTTGCCGAATCTATAGCTACTCCATCTTTAGAAATCACATGCCCCAGAAAAGCAACTTTCTCCAACCAGAACTCACACTTGGATAACTTTGCATACAACTCATGCTCCCTCAAGGTCTGCAACACAATCCTCAGATGCTCCTCGTGTTCCTCCTTAGTCTTGGAATAGACTAAGATGACATCAATGAAAACCACCACAAACTTATCCAAAAACTGACTCATAATGGCCATACCTCGACGTGAAAGCTGTCTTTGGTATGTCCTCCTCTCTAATATTCACCTGATGGTACCCCGACCTCAAATCAATCTTGGAAAAGACTGATGCACCACTCAACTGATCAAACAGGTCATCTATCCTTGGCAAAGGATACTTGTTCCTCACCGTCACTCGGTTCAGCTCCCTGTAATCTATGCACAACCTCAAGCTCCCATGTTTCTTCTTCACGAAAAGAACTGGTGTTCCCCACGGTGATACACTAGGTCTAATGTATCCCCTCTCTATCAGATCATCTAACTACTTCCTGAGCTCCTCCAACTCCTTAGGACCCATCCGGTACGGTAACTTAGAGATTGGCCCCGTCCCCGGTTTCAGTTCAACACTGAAATCTATCTCTCTCTTCGGTGGCAACCCCGGAATCTCCTCTGGAAAGACATCTGAAAACTCCCCACCACTGGTATCTGATCAACTGTCGGACTCTCCATTCTGTCATCTCTCACATGGCACAAGATCATCGGGCACCCCTTCCTCAGATAAGACTTCAAGGTCACAGCTGCAATCAACTTAACTTTGGATTTGACAACAAACCCACGATAAGACATACTAATGCCCTTAGGCCCTCTCAAAGACACTTTCTTTTAATGACAGTCTATCTTAGCTTTGTACTTTCCTAACCAATCCATCACGACAATCATCTCAAAACCGTCTAAAGGAAACTCTAGCAAGTCTACAGGTAGATCAACTTGTCCAACTATCATAGATACATCCCTATACAACCTCCCACATGATACAGACTCACCCGAAGGTATAAAAACTTTCTCACTTACAGACTCATATTCCCTCAGACCCAACCGTTTAACATGACTCAAAGATACAAACGACTGCGACGCCCCCGAATCAAACAAAACAAAGGTATGAACACCATTAACAAGAAAAGTACCAGTGATAACATGTGCGTCGTCCTCAGCTGCTTTCTTTTCCATCATAAACAGCTTTCCACTGGTCTTCCGTCCACTTCCATGGACAGTACTGGCTGAGGTAGTCGGCTTAGCACCCGACCCCTGGTTGTTGTTGGTGTTCGTAACTGGTTTGTAATAAGAATTACCGCCATTGCGGTTACCTCCACCGTGATTTCGATGACCTCCCCGGTTGTTCCATGACCCAGCTGGTCTGTTGCTCGCATAACTCTGTGTCGGACCCTGAGAATAGCTCCCTTGAGCCGGTCTCTGAAAAGCTCCCGGTACCACACTAGTACACTCATGCCTCTTGTGGCCTACACCGCCACACCCGAAATAGGTCATCCCCCAGCTACCACTACCACTCCCACGACCACGACCAAAGGAAGCCCCAGCACTGAACCCCGAACCAGATGAATATGCTCTAGCCTTAGTGTGGTTGCCCTTCTTGTAATTAGATTGGCCACCACCCTCGCTCTAATCCTTTCTTTTGTCAGCTCCTCTCTCCCGGGTCATCTCTACTAGCCTCTCAGCTCTCCCAGCCCTCTCATAAGCTTCCTTAACATCAGTAAGGATTCCCACGGGTAACTTCTCCATTATCTTGGGGGTCAACCCCTTTTCAAATCTCAACGCTAGGTTCTCCTCACTCAGCCCCATATCCTCAGCATACCTTGCCTTCTCATTGAACTTACGGTAGTACTCAGCCACCGTCATGTCAGATGTCATCTTGAACTCATCGAACTCCTCTCTCAGCTTACTCCTCACATGTTCCGGTACAAACTCCCTCCTCATATCCCTTCTGAACTCATCCCAAGGTATCGGAGGTAGCCCCTGCTTTGCATACATCTCCCTAGCATTTACCTTCACCTTATACCACCACTCACTTGCCGCTTCCCTCAAGTAGAACACAGCTTGTTCTACCTTCAACTCATCAGGACAATACACCAACTCTAAGATGTTCTCCACCTCTCTATGCCAATTATATAGAAGAATTGGCTCCCCGGTCCCCTTGTTCTCTTTCGAGTTGAATCTTGCTATATGGATGCTGATCTTTGAATGATCAACCTCCTTATCTTTCCCCACTCTCTTTAAGGCCTCGGTAAGAGCATCTTGATGCTCCAACATCTTAACTATATCGTCTGTGGTCATGTTCAAAGCTCTAACATACAGGGCGGTTTTCTTTGGCGGCATCTTAAAACTATATAAGAAAAGGTAGATATAAACATGCATACTATAACCCAAAACACGAATACAGCCTGCACAGACCCCACTCGATCGAGTACCAGAACCCACTCGATCGAGTTGAGGCTACTCGATCGAGTGCTTAACATACTCGATCGAGTGCCCCGACTCCAGAACCTAAACATACCTTCTTATCTCGAACATACTCGACCGAGCTGACTTGACACTCGATCGAGTGCCCCTATGTACTCGATCGAGTACCTAACAACACGGTTCTGACCATAAAAATGCCAAACTACCCACTCGATCGAGTCAGACCCACTCGATCGAGCACCTCACCTACTCGAACAAGTGCCCCCAACTCGATCGAGTCATGCTGACTCGTAAACTCTACCCGCATGTTATTGTGGACATGGGTCACGTCTCGGTCAGCAGATTTGGGCCGCCTACCGGTCCGCTGTCGCGGGCCACCTGCAGGTCCAGTCGATCTGTGGGCATGCAGCGGTCTTTTGAAAGCCACGCTCGGCGGCGTAAAGATGCCTTCGACCGGATCGTTTTAGATCGGTCAGTTTCGTCTCGGTAAGGGTCTCAAAATGATTAGAGATGTTCGGAGTTGCCACCAAGCATTTGTGGGACGCCTAGAACCCGTTCGAATTCCACTTTATACCTCGGTCAAATCGAAGCACAAAGCAGCGTTTGACATAAGTACTAAAGATAAGGAAACCGTCCCTCTTTAGCATCCTATCTCTAGAATGACTCTCGTACGCCCTGGATAAGGTCGTCCACTATCCAATGTTTCTGAGTAAGAGGTGAAGGTACGTATTGGGAAGCCCTTTAATCAGAAACCCAATCCCGCCCCGCGTTTAGCGCCTCTCTTGATCGATCTTGGTTGGTTGAATGCAAAAGTTGATAAAACGGTTTAAATGCATGAATGCGCATCCAATAATTTAAACCTAACATGTGAGAGCTTTCTAAGTCGGTTGACTTAATCCAAGTATCAAGTATAAGATGTCGAGTTGGATTAATGATTGATTTGCATGCAAGACGGAAATTAAAAATCCATTTACCGTATTAGGTTTAGGGTGCATAACATGATCCATTTGTCTTAGAAAGGCGTTTTGCAAACATGGTTTGAGGAGTCATTTGATCCGTCCTATATCCGGGTCAACCGGAGTCGGGATCGTTCTGGCCTAATGTTGGAAGGGAACATGCCCTGTATCAGACGGCTATAAGAGGCGCGACCCAGCCGGCGTAGTAAGGGGCCTCCCTCTGGTTTTGAAAATGATTACAGAAAAGGCCTGCTTGAGGCGCGGGTGAGCCAACGGTTGTATGCCGTGTTCTGGCTGTTTAGAAAACGTTATAAAATGTGTTGAAAATGGGTATTTGAACCCGGTTTGATTTGAAATGATCGTTTAGACCGCATTTGTCGATTTGAGGAACTAGACTCGAATAATCATCATGGTTTGATAATATTCGGTGTCGGGTTCGGTTTGACAAGCTTGACATGAATAGTTTTGAAAATGATTATGGACTAATTGTTTTAAGCCCATTTTGAATGTAATTAATCGGTACTCATCATCGTACCCGGGTTAAAATCCGGCATGGTATGTAGAACTAAGGATGACTTTGTGTTGGTGACTAATATGTTTGTTTGAAAAATGCAAAGAAATGAAATAGAAGGCTTTAAAATACCTTCTAAATGTCATTAACCAAATATTATCACTGATACACGGGTTTAACCGCCGCGGTATGAGGAACCAAGGGTGAAAAATGTTTTATGGTTAAATCATGTTAAATGAAACAAAAAGGTTTCGAAAATACTTGAAATGGTAAAAACCGATTACAAATATGAAAAATGGATTAAGGGAAGTGACGAAAACAAACACGGTTGATCTCTGGTCTGAGCACCCCATTTAGGCGCGAGCCTGTTGGTGACCTAAGGGGCTTCTGCCTCAGACCAAAAATCAGTTTTGGCTCGTTTATTCTATGTTTTGGTTCATGTTATGCATGTTTTAGCATGTTAAAGTCATGAAACAAATGAAAACATAATAAAAGAGGATTGTTACACCCTCATACTTACATGTTTGGTTATGGCGAGTGACCGACGTAAGTGTAACAACTTGTTTGATCGGAAAAAACTCGGTTTAAAATCGTTTTGGTAAGTAAAAAGAGTGTTTTAAAAGTTTAGTGATGGTGTAGTGGTCAAAGTGGTCGGACAAGTGATTTAATGCACGATGACGGTACCAAACAATCTGTAAGGCTCGTATTTACGATCGGTAGGTCGTAAATACGCGTCGGATTGTGACTTAAGAAGTCGAGTCGAGAATTTTAAGGGAGAAAAGAGGGGGCGGACACTCGCGTAACTCTCAAATGGGTGGCCTTTGAGGGGTATTTATAGGAGAATGAGTGGTTGTGTGAGTTTTGAGCGACGTGGCCACCTGGACTGCTCAAAGAGGCGCGAGCCACGTCGCGGGTCTTCGAGTTGTATTGTCACTATCACAACAAACGCAATCATGATTTGTTCTATCCTAGGTTTTGTAGTCACATGTTTGGTACTTGACCAACATGAATCCGGGAAAACTTAGCATATAAGGCTTGAAGATATTTTGTTTTTGTGGTTGACTCGGTTTGACTCATTGTTGGAGTCAGGATTTGAATTTTCGAGTCGGTTTTTGGTCCGGTGTCGTTTTTTACTCTAGTTAGTGTAATTGCGACCCCGTCGTCGTGCATTAAGCACTCCAGGTATTTTTGAAATGTTTTGAAATGTTTTATTTTTGAAATCGTTTTAAGTTTTCCGACGTAAAGTTGTACACAAACTGCCGATCAAACGCTGCCATCCTAAAACATGTTGTAGTCCGTTAATCATCGGGTGTTTGTTGGCGTCTCAGCAGATACTGGGTATCTACAGAGCCCCCACTTTGACTGAGGCTTGGATAGGGCGAAAGTCAAAGTAGAGTCCCCAGGTCAATCGAAGATTACAACCTGAAGACCCAAGCGACGTCGAGGCGGCTCGAAAGGATTCGGGCAAAGGACCTGCCGCCGGGAAGGGCGACGCCAAGGCGACTCGAGGGTACGAGTCAAGGACCTGTCGTCGGGAACATTTTAGAGTCTGTCGACTGTCCGTGCGGGTCGTTTAAAGTCCGTTAGACTACGTACAAAGGCTCGCCAGCCATAAGAAGGAGTCATACCTGAGGCATCTTCGGATATGTCCTTGCATGGTTGCGGATAAATGCTCGCCAGCTGCGGTGCGTATGTGAGGAGGGCTCGCCAGCCACGATGCGTTGTAAGGCTGGCCAGCCGCGATAAGGAAATGTACGCGACCTCTTCGGGATCTGTCCTTGGAAGGGTGCGGACAAAGGCTCGCCAGCCGCGATGCATTGTAAGGCTCCCCAGCCGTGGTGCGTTGTAAGGCTCGCCAACCATGGTGCATTGTAAGGCCTGCCAGCCACGGTGCATTGTAAGGTTCACCAACCATGATGCGTTGTAAGGCTCGCCAGCCATGATGCGTTGTAAGGCTCGCCAGCCGCGATGCGTTGTAAGGCCCGCCAGCCGTGGTGCGTTGTAAGGCCCGCCAGCCGTGGTGCGTTGTAAGGCTCGCCAGCCGTGGTGCGTTTTAAGGCTCGCCAGCCGCGATGCGTTGTAAGGCTCGCCAGCCGCGATGCGTTGTAAGGCTCGCCAGCCGTGGTGCGTTGTAAGGCTCGCCAGCCGTGATCCATTGTAAGGCTCGCCAGCCGCGACAAGGAAATGTACCCGAGGCATCTTCGGGATCTGTCCTTGGAAGGGTGCGGACAAAGGCTCGCCAGCCGCGATGCGTTGTAAGGCTCGCCAACCATGGTGCGTTGTAAGGCTCGCCAGCCGTGGTGCGTTGTAAGGCTCGCCAGCCGCGGTGTGTTGTAAGGCTCGCCAGCCACGGTGCGTTGTAAGGCTCGCCAGCCGTGGTGCGTTGTAAGGCTCGCCAGCCGCGATGCGTTGTAAGGCTCGCCAACTGCGATGCGTTGTAAGGCTCGCCAGCCGCGCTGCGTTGTAAGGCTCGCCAGCCGCGCTGCGTTGTAAGGCTCGCCAGCCGTGATGAGGTCGGTTAATGGACCATGGGAGTAGCCGCGTCGAAAAGGCTTGTCTTGAAAGTAGCGAACTCATGATGTCGCTGGGGAAATAGTGAGTAGGGGTTCTCACTATCACTATTTTTGGAATGAGTGGGTTCCGCAAGGGAGCCCCCTGCTGGCATTTGAAGGAATAGAGAATTTGGAATTTTCACCATTCGTCGGCTTGAATTTTTGCAATGGCGGTTTTGACCGCCGTTTGTTTTAATTTTGAAGGAAAATAACAAATTTGAGTTTGCTATAGTGTTTGTAGTGACGGTTTATGTGCCGCCGTTGACATGTGTAGAGAATAGTGAATTCGGAATCTTCACTATTAATTGAAGTGACGGTTTATGTGCCGCCGTTGACATTTGACAGAAATAGTGAATTTGGAATCTTCACTATTGATTGAAGTGACGGTTTATGTGCCGCCGTTGACATGTGATGAAAATAGTGGAATTCAATTTCCAATTATTATTTTGAAATTGACGGTTTTAATTGTCGTTGCTTGAAATTTTTTTGAAAATAGCGAATTTGAAATTTCACTATCTGGTTTTGTTTGTTTTCGAGGAAATGACAATATTCAATATCGTCAACTGTCAACAAATGTCATTAAAGGACCTTCAAGCTTGCTTTCACTTGTGCCACTGTCAACAAATGTCATCTCAAGGTAAGTATTTCCTCTTGAATCCTTTCAAATTTGTCGATTTTAGCTAGATTGAATTAGGGCGGATTTTTGCCCTAAAAATCGATTTGGGCGTTTTTAATTGAGCCAATTTTGAGTGAAATTGATGTTTGCATTAGGTTAGAAACCTGTTTAGGAGTATAGGGGTGCTTCTAGTTTGCATTTTGGTCCCCGTTTATGCTCCCTAGGCTCGAAAAACGTGAATGAGGCGAGAAACCGTCTCCTTTCACAATGCCAAGTTTGTTTGCTTGGGTAGTGGGTCCCACTAGGTTGCATTGTAGTTGGGAAAATCCGTATTTGCCATTTAAAGACCTTCATTGGATGTTTGTGGGCAAAATTGGATTTTTGCCTTTTGCGACGGTCTTATGTCTGACAAAATAAGCGCTTGTTTGGGCTTGAATTAAGTCAGTTTGTCTTGAAATGGACCTTATTGGTAATTTAGGTCGCCTTGGGGCGTGACAAAATCACACTTGCCTTCTTGCGGTCGTTTTTGAATTTTTGACCGGTTTGGGCTCAAATTAGCGTATGAATTGCCTTTTTGAACCGTAATAAAATCCCATTGTGTCGGGAATGTATTTTGGGTTGTTGGCAGACCTTGTATGGGCCTTGAAATGCCGTTTTTGTGGTTTTGACTCGTCTTTTGCATGAAAAGAGGGGCAATTCGTCTTTGTGTTTTTTTGTGAATGGTTTGGGGTGGTATTACCCCTTGTTTTTGTATTGCAGGCCGTTTTCTTTTGTTGTTTTTGGGTTTATCCATTTTATGCCATCGTAATGCCGAAATTTCGGCTGACGTTTTTTGTTTGTAGGAGAGTGTTCGAAGCAGGCCGAGTTCATGGCTGCGACTATTGAGGAGTTGTTCGGGCCGGGTCCGGTTAGTACTCCGGTTAGCACGCCTGCCGTGGTCGTGGAGGACGTTACTGAGGAGGAGAGACCTCCTGAGCAGACTGTTGGGGCTTCAGGGGCCGTCGAGGAGCGTGCGGAGCCCGTTGTTGGGGCTGTTAGCAGCGGCAGAGCTCAGACTGGGGCTGAGGCGAGTACCTCCGGGAGAAGGGTTTCTTTGAGGGAGCGCCGTCCTCAGGCGACTAGGCGGACGTTGTGGGATGTCAACAGGGTCGTTGAGTTGGGCCCTATCCACCACGTTGAGTCTCGTGGCCATAAGAGGCGGAGAGCAGAGACAGCCGAGGACGATGCTGACGTCGCGAGTTTCAGAGTCAGGCGAGTTACGGCCCCGCGGGGGTTGCTTTTACGGGCGGCGCCTGAGTGGGCCGAGGGTTTTGACGGTAGCCAAGTGTTGTTTCGACTGGACCGGCAACTTTCCTACCGTGCTCATGAGGGCATGGTGAGTCGCACTCCCTGGTTGAAATTTGTCATTCATTTTTGAAGTGTCGAGCCTAAATAGGCATTCTGACGTTGTCTGTTTTTGATTTCAGGAGATCGGCACCATGAGGACTTTCTCTGGCTACTCTACCTGCTTGGGCCTTTACGACGTTCTACGAGCTGGGTCGAGGGCGTTGATAGAGAGGTCGGCATTTTGGCCGTTGGTGGCCGTTGGTGGCCGCTTGGCGGGACATTCACAGGTCCTCGATTAGGGCGAACCTGTGTTTGATCCGTGCTATGTTGGACCGGTATTGGGACACGACGTCGTCGTTCCACATTGAGTTTGGGGAGGTCGGCGTGACTTTAGAGGACTTCGCCATGGTATCCGGCCTTCCCTGTGGTGAGCTGCCCATTGAGTTTACCGCGACACCGGAGAGAGTGTCTTCTCCTGCGGTCACTGCTTTAATCGGTACTGGTTTGCCGGAGCCTTCCAACGTCACCCCATACCTGATCGTGAGTTCGTACGTGAAGGAACTCTTAACTGAGAGGGTGGCAGGTGTTGCTCCGGCGCCGTTGGCAAGCCCGGAGGCAGAGGTTGAGGCCGACGCGAAGGAGGTGCGGCCGTGGTTGTGGTACTTCTTTGGTGCCACGTACTTTGGCGACAAGGGCGAGCGCTTGTCGACCAAGGTGCTTCCTTTCCTTGCCGACCTTGACACTTTGGGTCGGTTCGACTGGGTTACGCCGACTTTGGCGAGTTTCACCCGGTACTTGCACGTGGCGGTGCGTCCGGAGACAGTGGGAGCGGGTAGTGCTCCTGCTTTAGTTGGTCCCGGTCTCATATTTGAGGTACGAGCGTTTATTTTTGGGTAGTTTTTGAATTTGATTTTTGATTTTGATTTTGGCAATTTTTGAGAAATTGGCTGATTTGTGTTTGCTGTGTTTGATTACAGGCTTGTTTGTATGCTTACTTCACCCCTCTGCGTCCGGGGACTACAGACGGTGTTCCCTCGGCTTACCCTGCTGTGAGGGGTTGGACGGTGGCCCGGAAGAAGTCGACTAAGTCGACTTACGAGGACTGTTGGCGTCGCGTGAACAAGCTTCGGATTGCTGATGTAAGTTCTTGTTCTCCTCCCCCTTTTCCTTTAGATAGAGGTAGACAGAGATAGGATGATTAGGTAGCTTATGAAGTCCCCAGTTAGCTGAGTAGCTTTGTTTCGAATGCAGTTTGTTGGGCGGCCTTGGGAGTACTACACGGGTGTGCCGACAGCCATCAGGGAGCGTTTGCAGCCCCGCAACTCTCTGCGTCGGTACTTGGAGACGGCGATCGAGCCGGTTTGGTACTTGGGCGAGCGTCTAGTTCGCCAGTGCTTTACCGAGACTTTCGTCGTGCCGGTTGACCCGCCTGGGGTGTTGTTCCAGGAGTCGGCTCCTGATGAGGTTGAGGAGCACCTTCACGGTCGGGGAGGTGAGGAGTTGTTTCTGCGGGACGCCGACTACGACACCTTCCGGTTGTCGAGGCTTGCTTGGTACCCGATCGAGGTATGTTTTCCTCTTTTCTTTTGTTTTCATTGCCTCTCTTGATAGGAGGGTTTGTTATCTTTGACGTGGACCCGATTGGCAGGGAGTTGACCCGCTGATGAGGACTCAGCCTCCTGCTTTCCCGACGGAGACCACTTTTCAAGGGCCAGGTGGCGAGGAGCTTCAGCTGCGCTTATCGGATCCCGCGGTGGCCGAGGTGACCGATGCCGGCATGGGGTGGAGGTTGACTGTCCTGAGGGTGAGTTCCTGACTTGAACACTTTCTCCGTTTGTACTTCGCCTTACATTGTATTGAAGGACCTTTTTGTCTCTGCAGGTGACGAGTGTTAGTCACCAGAACTTGTGGCGGATGGTTAACCGCTGGAGGGTGCTGGCTAGTGACCTGGCTACGAGGGAGGCTCGATTTTCTCAGGTACGTTTTGTGTGTTGTTTTTGTATATTTGGTGTTGTATTTCACGTTTTTTAGATCTTGAGGATCTGTCATTGTGTTTGGTAGGGCACAGCGGATCCGATGGAGCTTGCTCGGGTCCGTGCTGAGTTGGAGGTAGCCAGGTCGACGATCGCAGGCCAGGAGCTGGGGATCATCCGTCGGGACCAGGACTTGAGGCGTCATGAGGACAAGCTGCGAAGTCGAGACGCAGAGATTGCCTCTCTGAAGGCTCAGTTGGCTGCAGCGGAGGAGCTTCACGTCGAGATGGAGCGTGAGACGCTGGAGAGTTCCCCGGGGAGGGAGTCTGAGCTGGTGGTGGTGTCTGCGTTGGCGGCGACTCCTAGTGAGACCTTGACTAATCCGACGAGAGACATCGAGTAGTTGTTGCAGCTTGTCCGTGTCTTGGACTCTTGCCTGTACATATTTACATTTTGCGTGAGGCGGTTTGTAGTTATGTGTTTTTGGATTGTGGTTTGTTTTGTGATTTATGGCTTTTTGTGTTGTGTTTCGGAGGAGCGCTTGTCGGCTGTTGATTCTCCTTTTGCTTTGCACCAGTTCCTGCATCGTTAGTGTAGAAAACAGGCGACAGATAGCATATACGCGTAAACGTAAACACGTAAAAGCATTTGATTGAAAATCACATAAAGCATTTGTTTGAAAATCAACAATTAACCAAGATGACTTGAAGTTAAAATTGAAATTTTGAAATGAATTTTGAAAATTCCGTGACAAATCGTCGCGTTCGGAATTCAAAAGGAATTGATTTGAAAATTTCAGCAATTAACTCGTGTCGTGAATTAAATTGCATCGAAAATTTGAAAATGACTCGAAAAAATATAAAACTCAAACCGTCAGGAAAGAATTTTAGAAAAGTATTTTTGCGAGTATATTTGGCTTTTGAGGTCAAGACCCGAATTTGTGAGTGCTTGAATTTTGAGGAAAATTGACGTCGTGTTATCAATCTTCGATTTTGATTTTTGATTTGCGAAAAAGCAAAAAAATTTCGGAATTTCGACTGACATGGAAACGATCCATCGCGGATCGGGGTGACTAGCCCTTCCCCCCTTAAAAAAAGAAAGAAAAATCCGTATGTTTAACGCTGCGTCATGGAAACCGTGTCGGATTTCGTAAAACGCGAAAATAAGGAAATGTGAGTTTGAAAATTTCCCGGATCATCCCGGATCATCACGAAGAGGCGGGAGGTTCCTGGCGGGAGGTTTAAGGTGTCAGGAGAAAACACATGTTGAAAGAGACAAGTCAACAGCGGGAATCTTGGAGAAGCCTCAAAGAGGCGCGAGCGTCTTGGCGATGGAAGCCAGTTCTCCTCTTTTTCTGAAAAATGCGCTGATCATTTTGTATAAATAGGGACGTTTGTGCTTCATTGTTTCATCATCCGAAACACAAAAAACATCTCTACAAAACCTCTTCTTCTTCCACAAAAATATTTCATGGATGCTTTCGAGAACGCATTGCGACAATGGTGCCGGGATTTGTCGCCTCCCGAGAAATATCAACTCGATTGCATGGGAGTTGGTCAATTGTTGGTGCTTCGCCAAGTCAAGGTGCAACCTTTGTTTCTTGAAGCATGCTCTCGGTTTTGGGATTCGAAACACCATGTTTTCGTTTTCCCGAAGTGTGAAATTTGTCCTCCTGCCGAAGAAGTTGGAGCCATTGGTTGTGCTCCGGTGCTTCCTCCGACTCGGTTGTGCTACAAGGAGAAATTCCGTTCCATGTTGGGCTTGTCAACAAGCCAAGTTAACTTTCTTCTTGCTCCACATCGTGTGGATATGTTGGCTCTTATCAAATTCTTTTCAAACCGATTAGATTTCAATGTCTCGGAGTTGGCTAGGAGGAGGGCTCTTGCATTTTGCCTTGTCCATGTGTACCTCTTTGTTGATGTCTTGAAGAAGGAGGGGCCAAGATGTCATGGTAGCATGACCCTTATCCATGTGATCGAGCAAATGGAGCATGGTAGAGATCCATCATGGTTGGTGCTTGGAGAGATTATCCAAGCTTTGGACAAGGAAGGCTCTTGTGGAGAAGCTCCCTCTTTTGGATCGCCAAGGATCCTCCAAGTGTGGCTATTGGAGAGACTAAGGTATGTAGAGCCTCCGGTTAACCCTTCTTCTTACTCCTTCCGTCACCTTACCATGAGGAAGAAATTGTACCCGGATAGTTTTACTTCCACCGAGGCCTATTGGGCCGCAAGGTTGGCGGAGGAGGGTGGTACTCATATCCGTTGGGTGGTGCCGTGGTGGCACTTGAGGTCCTTCACGGGGTTGCCCGCCTTGGGTGCTAGTCCTCGTTCTTTTATGGTGGTGGGTTTGAAGGTTGTTTCCTTCATTTATCCCGAAAGGCTCGTGGGGCAAATGGGGCGTCAACAAAAGGTTCCCGTTCAAGATACTCTTGTCCAAGAGAACGTGTTTCGGAACTCCGAGCTTGTGGAATTCTTTAAAAGGTGGTGGGCCACTCGGCCACTTTGGGAGGTGCCAAACCCCGTTGCCACGACATGGGTGACTCCCGCTTATGTCAAGTGGTCACGTACTCCGTCCTCGGAAGAGAGATCCAAGTTTCGTAAGGACGAGGTTGTCGATTTGAAGTATCGAGAGGTTGGCAAGGTCAACCGTGCTTTATTTGAGGAGTATGTTGATGGAACTACTCCCGATGTGATGAGACCACCGAAGAGAAGGAGTTCCGGCCCCAAGAACATGGTGGGCCGTGCATTGGCTCGTCTTGGGTCGAATATGAGGTCTTGTGCTAGACCGGAGGCCGTCGCCGTCTTAGATCCGTTGAGGATCCGTTCCGAGGAGGAAATCCAAGCTAGGCGGGCCAACAAAAGGAACAAGGGGAATATGTTCCCCGAAGGAAAAGGCAAGGGTAGAATGGAAGAGTGTAGACCTCCATTACCCACTTTATTATTATGTTGCATTATTGTTGTGAGTTTTTATTATGTTGTACTAGCTAGTTATTGTGTATTTTGTGCTAGTTTTATTATGTGAGGTGTGTTAGTTGACACCTTAGCTTTGACGAGTTGTAGACTCATCGAGCTTTATTTGTTGTTGAAGTTGTAATCCCTAACATTATTAATTAAATAAGAGTATTACCCGTGTCGAAAATTGTGAACGCTTGTTTCTTCCTCAGGCATAAGAGGGACTGCCTACGTATCTACCTGAAGAGGTGAAATCAAACCATGCTCGTAGTTCACGGGGTTCTGTTTTTTGTAGTGAAAATGGACGTCGCCTTTGACGGATCAAAGGACATTCGAAATGGGCAAGGTGCCGCAGCTTAGACTCGATAAAACATGCAATTTCAAATCAGAACATATTGAGAAACTTGACTTGAAAAGGGTCGAGGTTGTTGCTAGTTGCAAAACTAGGCTAGGTTATCGGTTGATAGGGCTCAAGGGTAGTATTTCTTGAGTTGGTCTAGGTTGGCCGGGTTTGTAAAGTCCTCCCCATCTAGGTCACTCAGTCTCACTGCGCCCCCCGAAAGTATTTTCTTGACCAGGTATGGCCCGGCACAGTTGGGTTTGAATTTTCCCTTCGGATCGACGGGTAATGGTGCTCGAACTGACTTGAGGACCAAGTCGCCCTCCTGGATGTTTCTAGGTTTGACCTTCTTGTTGAATGCCCGTTGTATACGTCGTTGGTATAGCTGGACGTTGTGCAAGGCGTTGAGTCGCCGTTCGTCTAGGAGAGTGAGTTGTTTGTACCTTCGACGGGTCCATTCCGCCTCAGGGACTTGACTCTCCAGTAGGATGCGTAGAGATGGGACCTCTAACTCTACCGGTTGAACCGCCTCCATACCGTATGCTAGGTAGAAGGGTGTGGCGTCTGTCGGTGTTCGAATGGAGGTTCGGTATCCCAGAGTGCGAATGGGAGTTTGCTCGGCCAATCGCGGTAGTTATCTTGCATTTTCTTGATAATGCTAACAAGAGTTTTGTTCGCTGCCTCCACCGCTCCGTTGGTTTGGGGACGGTAGGGGGATGATCGATGTCGTTTGATCTTGTATTTGTCCAGCAAAGCTTGAGTTTCCGCCCGGAAGTGAGAGCCTTGATCGCTGATGATTTCATGGGGTACCCCATATCGGCAGGTGATGTTGTTTTGAATGAACTTGGCCACTTGTTTGGCGGTCAAGACTGCATATGACTGCGCTTCCACCCATTTGGTGAAGTAGTCGATGGCGACTAGGACAAAACAATGCCCCTTGGTGCCCACCGGGTTGACTTTCCCGATGATGTCGATGCCCCAGGTTGAGAAAGGCCAGGGCGACGTCATGGTGTATAAAAGGGATGGTGGTATATGTTGTATGTTGGCGAAGATTTGGCAATTGTGGCAATGTTTGACGTAGTTACGGCAATCGGCTTCCATGGTTGTCCAGTAGTAACCTAACCGCATGATTTTCCGTGTAAGCATCATTGCGCTCATGTGAGGGCCACATTCTCCGTCGTGAACCTCTCCCATGACCTTCTTGGCTTTGTGATGGTCAATGCAAAGGAGGGGAATTCCTTGGGGTGTTCTTTTGTAGAGTTGATTTTGTTTTATCACGAATTGTGATGCAAGTAAACAGATGGCTCCTTGTCCTCTTTGATCTGAGTTGGGAGATAATTCGTTTTTGGTTTTGTAATTGAGGATGGCTTGGTACCAAGGTTCATCATGGCTTTCCTCGTCGTCGATAATTGCACAAATGTGAGCTGGTTCGCTCCGTCTTTCGACAGATAGGGGCATTGATGTCATGTCGTCAGGTATGTTGACGAGCGCGGCATGTTTTGCCAGGGCATCAGCAAATTGATTTTCCTCTCGCGGCAAGTGGAAGTAGTCGACTTGGTCGAAGAAATCGGCCTCTTGATTGATCTTTGCTCGGTAGGGAGCTAAGCTGTAAAATCGGATTTTCCATGATCCGGATACCTGATTTATGATGACGGAGGAATCGCCATGGACCCTCAACCTCTTGATGCCAAGTGTGATTGCTGCTTGTAGGCCGATGAGACATGCTTCATATTCAGCGGCATTGTTGGTGACGGCGAAGTCTAACTTAACCGAGATCGGAACATGTTCCCCCTCTGGTGAAATTAGAAGGATTCCTACCCCGAAGCCTCTCAGATTAGATGCACCATCAAACTATAGGTCCCATGCGTCGGAGTCGGCACAAAGGATGTCTTCGTCAGGAAATGACCATGTGTCGGTCGTTGGATCCTCGTTGACGGGATTTTCTGCCAGGAAATCGGCGACTGCCATTCCCTTGATAACCTTGAGGGGTACGAACTTGAGATGAAACTCGGACAGCATCAGTGTCCACCTAGACAGCCTTCCGTTTAGTACGGGTTTTTCGAAGATGTATTTGACTGGGTCCATCTTGGAGTAGATGTGGACCGAGTAGCTGAGCATGTAATGCCGCAGCTTCTTTGTTGACCATACTAGGGCAAGACATATATTTTCCAGTTGGGTATACCTCGTCTCGTACTCGATGAACTTTTTGCTGATGTAGTAGATGGCTCACTTTTCGTTGCCAACTGTTTGTGCTAGCGTTGCTCCCATGGCTGTGTCAGTAACAGTTAGGTAAAAGGATAGAGGAATCCCCGGTTGAGGTGGCATGAGGACAGAAGGTTTGGATAGGATTTCCTTTATCCTGTCGAATGCACGAAGCTTCTTAAATATTGGTTCACAGATCATAGTGAGCTTGGCAATGAAGCGGCTGATGTATTGGACCTGACCGAGAAATCCCCGAATCTCCTTCTCGTTCATGGGCCGAGGCATTTGTTGAAGGGCTTTGATTTTGGTTGGATCAATCTCAATGCCTCTTTTGCTGACGACATGTCCCAAGAGTTTTCCGGAGGTGACCCCGAATGAACACTTCTGAGGATTTAGTCTCATGTTATATTTCCGCAGATGAGCGAAGAATTTCCGGAGGGCATTAATGTGGCCGTCCCGTTCTTTTGATTTGACAATCATGTCATCGACATATACCTCTACCTCCTTGTGCATCATATCATGTCAAATAGTGGTAGCGGTTCTCTGATAGGTTGCTCCGGCGTTGATGAGGCCGAAAGGTATGACCGTCTAGCAATATGTACCCCACTGCGTAGTGAACGCAGTTTTGTGCATGTCTTCCTCAGCCATTTTAATCTGGTTGTACCCGGCATACCCGTCCATGAATGATAGGAGAGCTTGTTCGGCAGTGTTGTCCACCAGATTGTCAACATGTGGCAAAGGGAAGTCGTCCTTTGGACTCGCCTTATTCAGATCCCTGAAGTCGACGCAAACCCGAATTTTTCCGTCTTTCTTTGGTACCGGCACAATGTTGGCCACCCAATCCGAGTATTCAGATACTTGGATGAACCCGGCTTTGAACTGTTTGTCCACCTCTTCCTTGATTTTTAAGGCCCACTCAGGACGCATCCGGCGTAGCTCCTGTTTCACAGATTAAGCCCCGGGTTTGATGGGTTTCCGGTTCTCTGCAATTTCTCTGTCAATCCCGGGCATGTCTCTGTAAGACCAGGCGAACACGTCCTTGTATTCGTGGAGGAGGTCAATGAACTGTTGTCTTTCCGAGGGGTCCAGGGTTGTCCCTATCCTAAGTTCTTGAGGTGTATTGTCGGTTCCTACGTTAATAGGCTCGGTTTCCTCAATGATGGGGGTTCTGGTTTCCCGTTTGTCAAGTTCTTTGGCCAAGTGAGGTGGGTAGTCACTCAAGTCAAATTCCTCATAATCATTCAGAATTACATTGCAGTTAAATTGAGACGAGTCTTAAGCAAACTTAGCGTTCATTAAGTTGACACGAGCGAAAAGCTCGGAGAGGACAGACATCTCGTGGTCAGTCAGAGGCGACACGATAGAAGAAGTGGCCCCTGGAACAGGCTCCAGGTTGTCACCTTTCATGGGAGTGGGGGTGACCTTAGTAGACCCAGCCTCTGAATCAGCCACGGCTTTGTGATAAATTAGTGGGAAGGGGACCTTGACTGGGACATCCGGAGTGTTAGGAGCTATGACAGACTCTAACTCAGACTCAGACTCAGACTCAGACTCAGATCCTTTTTCACTTTCCTCCTTGAACATAGGGCCATCACCAGTTGTGATCTTGAGAATACGGCCCTGGCGATCGGTCCACTTGACGGTCTTCCTCCAGCCTTGGGTAGCTTTCTCCGGGTCAGTATCGGAGATCGGGGCGGTTGGATCAAACTGATTATCTTTCAGGGCGATGTTGATGATGTCCTCATAGTCGAGGCGTTTAACGTTATCTTCTCCAAAGAGTAGTGTGACAGCTTGTCCATCGAGGCATGGTGATGGTTTGGACTCAGTTGATGCAGCTTCGATGTTGTCGGGGATAAAGTAGCAGTCCTGGAAGACTTCCACTCCCGGGTATCTAGCCCTGGCCACAGAGTCATAGATTGGCTCCGGGCACGCCGTGAGTTCGACTCTCCTTCGGGGACAAAGTATCCGTTGAGAGTCAGGTGGTATGGACGGAGGATGACTCCGTGCTTCTTGCGTTTTCGGACTAGGAGGTTCATCTCCTGGATGTCTTCATTGGTAGGTTCGTATCCCAGCCCAAAGGGAATATTGGGGACCTTAGCCTGTTTCAAGGGAGGCAAAGGGTCCTTTAGTGGATTGAGCGGTAAACCCGGGAAATAACCCTTATACATCATGATACGGTTGATCGCGAGGTTGGTGAATGGGTCACCACCAGAGGTTGCAGGTTCATCAGTTACGGCGTTTACAGCCTAGAAACCCCACATTTCATTGTCGTCCTCCTCATTGGCTTGGGAGGCTACCCCTCTCCTCATAACTGCTTTGATTGGGGAAGCGGGGATCGTGATCGTTTTCCCGTTGAAGGGGACCCTGATCTTTTGGTGGAGCGTTGAGGTGACCACTTTGACGGCGTGAATCCAGGGACGTCCCAAGAGTATGTTGAAGGACGCGTCGATGTCGACCACTTGGAAACTGGTTTGTCTTTCCAGTGGCCCGGTTGCGACGGTCAAAGTGACTAGCCCAGCGACCTTGCGACGAGTGCCGTCGTAGGCGCGTACTCCTTGATTTGTTGGGATTAAATCGATTCCTTAATGCCCACCTGTGGGCGATTTTGAGAGGAATGACATTCACGGCGAACCGTCATCCACGAGGACCATTGGTATATTCTTCCGAGGCATTGTACGGTGATATACAGGGCCAGGTTATGATTGGCTCCGAACAGGGGGATATCCTCGTCGGAGAAGACGACCGGGTTACTCAGATTAGGGGTGTCTCTCGTCATGTGTGCCATTATTTCTTCTGGGAAGAGGTGGAGGGCACGGTTAATTTCCCCAAGGCCTGCAGCAAGGCCTGTCGGTGCTCAAAAGACGTTGCAATCAGTTACCAAATTGAGATTTTGGCTTTTACTTTCTGGAGCTGTTTCAGGATTGAGTTTTCGAGAGCCTTTGGTTGAGTGTCCACCTCTGGGACGATTTGGTCATTCGTTGTTGGAACGACCGTTGGGTTGCTCGGATTCTGATAGGGACGTCCGGATCGGGTGAAATGTCCGATTTCCTTCGTCCGCTTTTCTTTCCCCGGGATGACATAGACATCCTCAACATCATCTCTCCATATGCCGTTAATTTCAGG
Organism: Silene latifolia; assembly: GCF_048544455.1. Classification (NCBI taxonomy): domain Eukaryota; kingdom Viridiplantae; phylum Streptophyta; class Magnoliopsida; order Caryophyllales; family Caryophyllaceae; genus Silene; species Silene latifolia. The sequence goes on from NC_133533.1 coordinate 94,763,372, forward strand.
GTCTCGAGGATACCTTGGAGGGGGTATTCCTCGGTGGGTAGTTCTTGTGGGGGATATTTTTGTGAGGGCGATTTTTGTGAGGGTAGTTATTTTGGGGGTAGTTATTTTGAGGATAATTCTCGTGAGGGTGGTTACTTTGATGGTGATTTTCGTCGGGTCTATGCCAGAATGGTCACGAGAGCAATCCATCCTGGGGCGGGTAGTTTTGAATGCTTGGGGAATTCTCCCTTGGGCACGGTGTTGGGGTATTGAAGATGAATCGTCGGTAGGCGTCATCGAGTCGGGTGATTCTCTCAGAAAGGCTGGCAATGGCCTCCTCAACTTGCTGAAACATAGTGAGCATAGTGGCAGCAGTGAACACAAACACTCCGTCTGAAGAATCCTTTTCCACAACATTCACCTCGTCGTCAATTGGCAAGATGAGATGAGAGCAGTCTAGGGTCGGCTCATCGTCAAAGATGGCGTGAATTCCCAGAGGATTCGTCTTGTTGTTTGGCTTAGTTGGTGGGGGTATAGGCAAATCTCCCTTCTCAATCATGTCTTGAATGAGGTGCTTGAGTTTGAAGCAATTTTCGGTATCATGCCCTTTCCCTCGATGATACCGGCGTGGCGTTGGGGTTCCAAAATCGGGATTTCTTGGCGTCGGCGGGTCCGGTGGGCCCGATCGGTTGTAGCTTCCCTTGGTCCATGAGCCTTTTGAGGGCACTTGCATAAGTTGACCCAATGTTGGTGAACACTCTCTCCGGGGTGTTCAATTTTCTTGCGTATGGTTCGACGAGGTTAACCTCATCAATCTTGTTTGTCTGACCGTAAGGGCGAGATCCGGTTAAGGTGGATCCTTGATAACCCCTGCCGGTGGTCTTTGCTAAGACACCCTTTCGGAGGTCGTCCTCAATACGTGTCCCCAGAATTTGCAGATCTTGAAAAGTTTTGATATTCTGATACCTCAGTAGGTTGGCATAAACCGGGCGGAGATTGTTGACAAACTTCTCGACCAGAGTTGACTCACCCGGCTTACTAACCAACTGAGTACTCACCCTCCTCCAACGGGTCAGAAACTCAGTGAATCCTTCTTTGTCGTTTTGGGTTAACACCTCGAGAGTACGGGTGTTGGCCTGGATCTCAACATTGTCGGCATACTGTTTGGCAAACTCAACTGCGATCTCATCCCAAGTGGTAAGGTTTTTCAGATCCAAGGAGTAGTACCACTGGCAAGGAATCGGCTCCAAAGAGAATGGGAAGATTCTGGTAAAAAGCTCAAATTTGACCCCCTTAATGGCCATGTAGTCTTTGAAAGCACGGATGTGATTGAGTGGGTCCGACAACTGGTCCCCAACAGGCTCGAACCTCCGGTTATCTTCAAGGTGGATGTTGTTACCCCAGGCTAGGAGTTGTTCTTCCGAGAGTTTCAGCCTCTTTTCAGTTTCAGTCATAGGTGGGGTATTATGTTCCCTAATTTCCTTGTTCTCCAGGGCGTCGATACGGGTCTCGACGTGATCCAGGGTGACCTTAAGAGCGGTAAGCAGGCTGGCTAGCTGATCAGTTGTGACATCTCTGTTGTTATCATTGTTGTTGTTGGACGAAGCTGAAGACAGGGCCATAGCTCTGAGGCAGAAAAACGGCTCACATTACAACTCAATCCGACACGGTTCCAAGACTGAACGCAGACAACACAGAGGATGAGACCAAGATCGACTCAACAAGACGGGGTGACCGTGTGTGGTACCTCGGTGCCGACTCGATTTATGACGTGATGGTGTTTGACCGAACCTTTGACCTGAGTCCAACATGACGGCGTGACGCCATTGGACGGGTCTCGTGGTGAGATGACTCAGAAGTAAAGACCTATAAGTACGTTTGCTTTGACTCGATACACACGAGGCGGAATTGGAATGGTGGACTGAAGTTTTCGAAAATAGAAATTTTCAAAAAGATTCATTTGTCGCTTTGGTGGGCGGCTTCCGAAGATAGAAATCTCTGCAAGTCGATCAGTTGAAAAGGGTTGTCTTAAGTTTATTTGCAAAAGACGGTTTGAGTTTGAGTCGGCTCGGAAAACAGTGTGTTGCTTCCCAAGACGGTTTTGAAATTCAAAATTGTATGTTTTAAAAGTCGAGTTTGAAATGTTTGAAGAGGTCTCGGGGACGGTGAATGGTCCTCGGGATCCCGAAAGTGTCTCGAGAAAAGGGTGTGTGCTTTTCTCGGGTTTTGAAAGAAAGCCATTGTCGGCGCGAAATGGGTTAAAATCTGTGTCTACACGCGGCGATTATAATGACGTAAAAAGGTGATTTGAAATGGTTATACAAAACCGGGTTTGAAAATCGTCATTACGACGGCCTAGAAAGGCGTGTTGAAATGGTTATAAAACCGGGTTTGAAAATCGTCATTATGACGGTGTAGAAAGGCGTGTTGAAATGGTTATACAAAACCGGGTTTGAAAAATCGTCATTACGACGGCCTAGAAAGGCCTATTGAAATGGTTATACAAAACCGGATTTGAAAATCGTCATTACGACGGCCTAGAAAGGCGTGTTGAAATGGTTATACAAAACCGGGTTTTAAAATCGTCATTACGACGGCCTAGAAAGGCGTGTTGAAATGGTTATGAAAACCGGGTTTGAAAATCGTCATTACGACGGCCTAGAAAGGCGTGCATCGGTTGGCGAAAGACCGAGGTTTGAAATGGCCATTATAACGGCGCAAAATGTGTTTTTGAAAGTTTGAAAATGACACGGAAGGACTTATGATTAAGTAGCACATAAGCACTCACAGTTTCATAATATTATGCATCATGCTGACACGGGTTTTGGCTTAAAAGGGTGGGTTACACACCAAGCAATCAAACCCCGATTTGAGAGAGGGATACCAATCCAAACAAAATGTGTAAGGAGGGTGCCCTAGCCTCGTGCTCGAAAGTGATGAAAGCTCTTTGACGAAACGGAAATGTGTAACGTCAATGATATGCTTGACTCAAACAGGATTCGAAACGCGGGGATGAGAAAACTCACGCCGACGAGATGAGCCAATTGGTCGAAAAGGGTTAGGTTGTGGGCCCGGACAAGGAAACCCGACCGTGACCGTAATATCAATTAATGCATTCCAACCAAGACCTCGTTCGAGTCTCACCATCTAGGGATCGCAAAGACGTAAGTGTCCTAGTTTTCCCCACCGGAGTCGCCAATCTGTGGACATGGGCCACGTCTCGGTCGGCGGATTTGGGCCGCCTACCGGTCCGCGGTCACGGGCCACCTGCAGGTCCAGTCGATCTGTGGGCATGCAGCGGTCTTTTGAAAGCCACGCTCGGCGGCGTAAAGATACCTTCGACCGGATCGTTTTAGATCGGTCGGTTTCGTCTCGGTAAGGGTCTCGAAACGATTAGAGATGTTCGGAGTCGCCACCAAGCATTTGTGGGATGCCCGAACCGTTCAATTCAACTTTATACCTCGGTCAAATCGAAGTACAAAGCAGCGTTTGACATAGGTACTAAAGATAAGGAAATCGTCCCTCTTTAGCATCCTATCTCTAGAATGACTCTCGTACGCCCTGGATAAGGTCGTCCACTATCCAAAGTTTCTGAGTAAGAGGTGAAGGTACGTATTGGGAAGCCTTTTAATCAGACACCCAATCCCGCCTGCGTTTAGCGGCCTCTACTGACCGATCTTGGTTGGTTGAATGCAAAAGTTGATAAAACGGTTTAAATGCATGAATGCGCATCCAATAATTTCAACCTAACATGTGAGAGCTTTCTAAGTCGGTTGACTTAATCCAAGTATCAAGTATAAGATGTCGAGTTCGATTAATGATTTATTTGCATGCAAGACGGAAATTAAACATCCATTTACCGTATTAGGTTTAGGGTGCATAACATGATCCATTTGTCTTAGAAAGGCGTTTTGCAAACATGATTTGAGTAGTCATCTGATCCGTCCTATATCCGGGTCAACCGGAGTCGAGATCGTCCTAGACTAATGCTGGAAGGGAACAGGCCCTGTATCAGACGGCTATAAGAGGCGCGAGCCAGCCGGCGGTGTAAGGGGCCTCCTTCTGGTTTTGAAAATGATTACAGAAAATGCCTGCTTGAGGCGCGGGTTAGCCAACGGTTGTATGCCGTGTTCTGACTGTTTAGAAAACGTTATAAAACGTGTTGAAAATGGGTATTTGAACCCGGTTTGATTTGAAATGGTTGTTTAGACCGCATTTGTCGATTTGAGGAACTAGACTCGAATAATCATCATGGTTTGATAATATTCGGTGTCGGGTTCGGTTTGACAAGCTTGACATGAATAGTTTTGAAAATAATTATGGACTAATTGTTTTAAGCCCATTTTGAATGTAATTAGTCGGTACTCATCCTCGTACCCTGGTTAAAATCCGGCATGGTTTGTAGAACCAAGGATGACTTTGTGTTGGTGACTAATATGTTTGTTTGAAAAATGCAAAGAAATGAAATAAAAGGCTTTAAAATACCTTTTAAATGTCATTAACCAAATATTATCAACGAAACACGGGTTTAACCGCCATGGTATGAGGAACCAAGGGTGAAAAATGTTTTATGGTTAAAACATGTTAAATGTGTAATACTCCGTATTTATAAGTCTTGGGGTACTCTATCGAGTAGGCCTTACTCTGTCGAGTAAGGGTATGATGCGTTTTAGAAAAGTTTCTGACCTGTTGGGTACTCGATCGAGTAGCTGGGGCACTCGATCGAGTAAGGGGGTACTCGATCGAGTACCTCGGGTACTCGATCGAGTAGCCGGTTTTACGGGGAGTTTTCTCGGGTTTTGTTAATTATGCGATTAAGGTATATAAGCTTTGTCGTCATTATTCTAAATCACTTTTGCAAAACCTAAATTACTGTTTAAGAGAGAAAGCAAGCAAGTTCTTCATTCTAATCGCATAATTAGCAATCCCCGGAGTTTGGAAGGTCAGTTCGCGTCGTTGGTTATACCGTTGAGTTCCTTGCGTCGAGGGTAAGATCTATGTACCCTTTTTATTGTCTTTCCTTTGATTTGGTTAAACCCTAATTTAGATATTTGGGGGTTTATGTGTAGTATGTGATTTGGTAGCCTCTATATGTTGTATGATAGGAGGAGGGTTCATAGAGGAAGCTTTTGACTCAAAGAAGAGAGACCGTCGATTGTGTGCTTACCGCAGGATTTCCTACTCGCATTAGTCCCATAATGGGATGTTGGTTGATGTGTTGTGTTTGGTTGTTTGATATAGTAATTGTATTGTGATTGTGGTTGTGATCGTTGTCTATGGTTCGCGAGGCGTGGCCTCGGCCGAGTGGAGTCACTTGGGGAGTGGCTTCACGCCTAGTTTCGCTTTCTCGTGGAACCCGCCACCGAAGGGATGTGCACATTAATGGACAGGGTTATCGCTCACTATGTGGAGCGGGGATTTGGTGGGTATGGTTGCGGTCCCCCACTGGCAGGGCTGGTCCAGTGGACAGTCAGTGATTGAGATGATTGGATTTGGCATGATTGTGTATGTGTGACAGTTAAGCTGTCTGTTTATCTTACCGTTAATATATATTGAATTGTGTGATTAGTACTGACCCCGGTGTTGTTTTATAAACCTGCGGTGATCCATTCGGGGATGGTGAGCAGATATTGAGCAGGTAATGAGATGAGTACTGGGATAGCTGGGATTGCCACGACATGATGATAGGAGTCTTCCGCTGTAGCTTATTAGTTATTTACATTTCAGTTAGAACAGTCAGTTTGAGAACATGTATCACTCTTTTGGTTTGGTTTTGAGAATTGTAACTCTTCAGTAAGTTTTTATATTTAAACGTTGTTTCTTCATTGTTTATTTGATTATCATTGCCTCGGATAACCAAGATGGTAATGTCTTCATACCTGAGTGGTCCTGGTAAGGCACTTGGAGTATGAGGGTGTTACAAAATGAAACAAAAAGGTTTCGAAAATACTTGAAATGGTAAAACCGATTACAAATATGAAAAATGGATTAAGGGAAGTGACAAGAACAAACACGGTTGATCTCTGGTCTGAGCACCCTATTTAGGCGCGAGCCTGTTGGCGACCTAAGGGGCTTCTGCCTCAGACCAAAAATCAGTTTTGGCTCGTATATTCCATGTTTTGGTTCATGTTATGCATGTTTTAGTATGTTAAAGTCATGAAAAAAATGAAAACATAATAAAAGAGGATTTTTACACCCTCATACTTACATGTTTGGTTATGGCGAGTGACCGACGTAAGTGTAACAACTTGTTTGATCGGAAAAAACTCGGTTTAAAACCGTTTTGGTAAGTAAAAAGAGTGTTTTAAAAGTTTAGTGATGGTGTAGTGGTCAAAGTGGTCGGACAAGTGATTTAATGCACGATGACGGTACCAAACAATGTGTAAGGCTCGTATTTACGATCGGTAGGTCGTAAATATGCGTCGGATTGTGACTTAAGAAGTCGAGTCGAGAATTTTAAGGGAGAAAAGAGGGGGCGGACACTCGTGTAACTCTCACATGGGTGGCATTTGAGGGGTATTTACAGGAGAATGAGTGGTTGTGTGAGTTTTGAGCGACGTGGCCACCTGGACTGCTCAAAGAGGCGCGAGCCACGTCGCGGGCTCGAGCTGTGTTGTCACTATCACAACAAACGCAATCATGATTTGTTCTATCCTAGTTTTTGTAGTCACATGTTTGGTACTTGACCATCATGAATCCGGGAAAACTTAGCATAGAAGGCTTGAAGATATTTTGTTTTTGTGGTTGACTCGGTTTGACTCGTTGTTGGAATCGGGATTTGAATTTTCGAGTCGGTTTTTGCTCCGGTGTCGGTTTTGACTCTAGTTAGTGTCATTGTGACCCCGTCGTCGTGCATTAAACACTCCAGGTATTTTTGAAATGTTTTGAAATGTTTTATTTTTGAAATCGTTTTAAGTTTTCCGACGTAAAGTTGTACAAAAACAATCGATCAAACGCTGCGATCCCAAAACATGTTGTAGTCCGATAATCATCGGGTGTTTGTTGGAGTCTCAGCAGATACTGGGTATCTACAGTTATCTCACTTCCCCATCTTACATACGTTACTATACCTTCGGTAATATATCAAATACTCATGCATTTCTAGAAATTCTTTACGCAAGCAACGAATAATTTATTCATGTTATCAAAAGCCACATTATAAACACCCAACATGCACTTTCATTCCATTCAACATATAAAACACACCCCCCCTTCAACTTTTCAATCATACTTTCAATTTCTCCACATCCAACTGTTAGGTTCATATACCTATTATTAGACTCCTCTAATAGTTAACTAATTAACTTGTTAATTATTTGTTCTTTAGATCTAGTGCATGCATAACAAAATGAAAGATTTATAAGGAAAACAATGTTCCTTACATTGTTGGGTGTTTCGAAATTATGGGCACAAGTAAGGTCACCTTCCTTCACTTGTTCTTGAGCTTATAATGATGGATGATCCTCCTAAGACTCCAAGTATAGAAGCCACTCCAATAAATTGCACCCAAGATTAATCCCAAAAATTCCTACTAATATTAACTAGATATGTAGTAGAAATATTACCTTAATAATACTAATGATCTTGTATTACTCTCTTAAGTAATATATGATATGTATTAGTATTTATTGAGAGCTTTGTTGCATTTGCATGTGAGGATTTTTAGAGAGAAATAAACAAAACTAGCAAAAACAAGTAAAGAAGCAACAACAAAAATGAGCAACTAGTGCTCTTCTTAAGCCAAAACCGGTGGCCTTATTAGCTTCTAGGGAATATTTGCTTTTTGTTTTTTACTCTTTGTTTAGTGTAGGTAGAGTGTAGGAAGCCTAGGTGTAAGATGTAGTATGTAAAGGCTAGTGTGATATGTCACAATCACACAATAGCCAACATCAACATAAGACAAAAGAGCATCTATTGTGCTCTTATAATGGCCGAAATTTTGGTCCTTATTTGGTCCATTTTTGCCTTTTGTCATTTGTCCCACAAATGCTTATAAGTCTTATGTTTAACTATCTTACATATTTAATTATTAATGTAATCATTTAACACTTAAATATTACAAATAATAATATAATATACACTCCACTTTTTGAGTAGTATACTACCATTATATCATCATATAATGGGTCCCATAATTACTAGTTGGTTAAAATCACAACTTCTTGTAACTTTAAATAACTAATTACCTCTACCTCAAAACTTATATAATACCTCAACTAATTTAGTAATTTAACGCTTAATTACTAAATTTAATCTTATTTAATCACATTATAATAAGACGCAAAATTGCACTCCCACAATTAAGGAATTAATTAATTCGTATCGCATACAATTAATTAACTATCTATTTGGGCCTCATCCTATAGGTGTGACCTAAAGGGATCAACTGACCACCACCGTCACACGACAGCAATGTGTCAAACTCTAGTTAGCCAATCATTACCGATTAATGACGGTCGGTCATCGTATAAAGAATCATCCCTCACGTATTCCTAGTATGAGATTTAATTATGATATTTAAATCATGTGATCGCACTATTGTTGAGGACACATTTCCCAACAATCTCCCACTTGTCCTCGACAAGTGTGCGTCACCAATTCTCTTGTCCTATTACAATCTCCCACTCAATGCAAGGTGTCTTGCAGGTCGTACTTAGATTTGATCATATCTTGAGTGGTTTTCTCGATCCGGAGATTAATCGTCTGACCGGAATTATCTATCATAGATACCTTCCCGAGCGTGGCCACGTATTTCCGCTTAACTACTCCTCGAGTGGCCTTGAGATTTCAAACAACCCCGACAAGGGGTGGACAATTCCTATCGCCTTATTCCCTTGCTTCGACCCACACCATCATAACCCAAAATATACCCAGTTTGACCTCATTTACGAAATCGTAGAGTATAAATCAAAGCTAATCAGAAGTTGTGCCAACTTGGGCGAATAGTCGCTAGTCAAAAGAATTGACTCATAAGAATACTATAGTAGCTCTTGCCACGACCAGGCTTTATAAATTACTGAACTCTATAAGCGGTCATCGCTTTGACGATTGTCCCATACATCGCCTATGTGATCGACTAGTCATCCCATATGACTCTATGGCACTTGAACTTGCCATCAATCGCATCACACTCTAGTCACTTCGAGACGTCACCTCATATAAGTAACTAGGGGCGAATACCCTGTCAATCCAGTTCACTTTAATGGGGTTCAATTTGTCTCTACAACCCATTCGGATACGACAAGGTAGCGGGTGAGTTTAATAAAACTCAAACGATAAATGTGATTATCACATATGAATAGTCAATACACTATTACTACTTCATATTCTATAATCTTTAGCGTATTATAACACTAGTTAAAATGCAATACAAGCTTGGCAAGTGGATATACCCGATATCCATATCTTCCAACTTTATTAATTGCTATTTCCTTCCATTCAATGTCATTTCTAATGACATGAAATTTTCTAAGTATATGTCTAGACTTCTTACTAGACTTGGGCTCTTTAACTTGAAAGATGCTCCCACTGTTATCACATAACTTGTGATAAAGTCATTTGTGGAGGGATTCACCCTTAATCCCTATATTGACTATTTTATCACAATTTGCCTAGATCCTTTTTGTAAAATTATGCAATGCGCGAAACTAAAACATTTTTCTTAGTTTCTTACTCCTTTGTCAATAACATTAGCTTAGGATTTCATCAAATCCTTTTAAGCTTGGAAACTAAAGTTTGTGCAACCCTTCAACACCTAACTTAGTTTATCATCCAAACATGAGTACAAGTCATCAATTGTACTTCGAGGCTTTCAAAAGCCCATCTTATGAATTAACTTATTATTGACTCATAATGTACCTAGCTATGGTACATCACAGCACGTGCGTCTGTTGGCATACATAATCGTTCTAATGGCGGAAACATTAGTAATCGATTTCATGTAATCAACAACTTAATGGGTTCAGTGAACGACTATGATTCCATCATAGTAATTCCACTTTCATCATCATGAATAAGCCATTCAACTTTGTTGTTATACAATAGATGTGAAATATCTTATCCTCATAAGATTCTCAACTTTATGCCAATATACTCTCACATAAATTCGGTAATCTAAAGTATATTGCACCTTTTCCTAGTCTCCCAATCACTCTTGCCAGAAGAGAGAATTGGTACATTATTCTCAATAAGGAATATGTTATCAACATATAAGACATGGAGAAACAATTCCAGCTCCCACTTAACTTCATGTATAATCATGATTCTTCAATCATGTGAATGAAACAATTCACTATTATCACATGAATGGAAAGTATAATCCTTTAATGCTAGATTAAGACCATCCTGTGATCACTTAAGATAGCTACGACAATTGAGAAGAACGTTGAGATTGAATACAACGTTAATATTTGTAGAACTATAAATTGCATGATCTAGCATTTGTAAAGATATTCATTTTTCATTAGTTATTTATAATTTATCTCTCACTATTTCCTGAATATTCAATTATATACACGAGTTTGTACTCAGCTTATCAAAATAATACAAGTGATATTCTTTATACTTAGTCCTTCCTTGTTATTTACTCATAATATTATTCCAAACTTATAGAACTAGATACCCTAATTACTCTATAATCAAGCCGGTTCCTTTCAGGGAAATCCTGCTAAAACATAAACTATGTCTTCCTTAACCCCCAAAGTCTCCAAAATCTAGGGGTTCACACATCGAGCTGGTCTGAAGGGACGACTCATCAAAGTTATGATGGCCTTACGTTGCTTGAAGTCGGAAAAGATTACTGATGGATGTTCTTCCACCAGAGGAACGACGGGTTCATGACTAGATTGACCCGTTTCAAATTGGACACTGGCACGAGACCGATTGCTGGCTGGGGCTCTTATTTTTGGCATGCTGTAAAAAGATGGATTTTAACAATGATATTTTCAACAGAAATTTGCTATGGGACAGACTGTTTTCGAATTGTATACTTTTAAGAAGAAGATTTAAGGCGAAATTTTCTCACAAAACACAAAGCATTCTACCCAAGAGAGGCATTTTTATCACCAAGAATCCTTGAAAGTGTATCTTAGAACAATCAAAAGAACAAAAAAAATACAACTTAGGGCAAAACCCTAGAAAACTTTGTATCATACAAGAAGCCATTTTAAATCATGAAATCGTGTTTGTGACGGCATAGACGATGTTTGTAAGCAATAAAACACAAATATCAAAGGAAAGGCACAAATTTCAGACTACACATGGTAGGGATTTGAAATTGGGCAAGTGCATAGTGCATACCATGAATTGAAAACAAATTGAATAAGTTTGTTAAAACTCTAATTAAGTGAGGTTTTGAGCAAGCAAGGAGGAAAATCCACAAGCAATGACCAATAAATCACCCAAGAGCTTTGAGAGAGAAAAGGTTTTAAAATTTTTAGAAATGAAGGAAAGAAATGGGAGGCGGAAATAAGAAAGAAGAAGAGATTATAGAATTTTTACAGTTAACTGGCTGAGTCACAATAAAACCGTACTCGGTCGAGTATTGCGCTTACTCGGTGGAGAATCTAGATTGGTCGGTCGAGTATCCAGAGAACAATAACGACTCTAAACTAACTTACTGGATACTCGGCCGATTGCTACTATTCTCAGTCGAGTGTGGCCTACTCGGTCGAGTATTAACTATACTCAGTCAAGTCTCGCAGAACAGAAGCAAAATCAAAATTATTTAACCTGCAAAACAAGTAAGGACGTTCGGTGTCCCGTATAATCGAGCTCGACACCATTAGAACGTAATTTTACCACATCAACACGCATCACGCAGAATATATATAACCACTGCTAAAATAGTCGACGAACTATTGGAGTATGTGTCTTAAACACCAGTACGATCACATGATTTAAAATCATAAATTAATCTCATTATAAGAATACGAAAGGAATGATAATTTAAATAGTCAACTGATCAACATTATCGGTATTGATTGGCTTGCTAGAGTTTGACGTTACTGTCGTAGGACGGTGATGATTAGTTGATCCCTTAAGGTAACACCTAAAGGATGATGCCCTTAATAGTAAAGTTAATTTGTTGTATATTGATACAAGTAAATTAATTCCTTAAATAAGAACAATTTATATTTATGAGAGGAAATATGTATCTATTGTAATGTGATTACATAAGATTCAATTTAGTGAATTAATATATTAATTTACTAAATAATGTTCAGGTTTTATAAATATTTCGAGGTAGAGGTAAAAAGTTATTTACATTTATAAGAGGTTGTATATTTAACTAACTAGCTATTATGGAACCCATTATTTGTTGATATAATTGTAAAATATTACTTAATAAGTTGAGTTAATATATGTTTATTAATTTGTCACATAATTGTTCTATGATCAAATTAATATTTAATTATGAAAGACAATTAAACATAAGACTTATAAGAGTTTTTGGGAAAATTATTATAAGACTAAAATGGACCAAAATAGCTCATGTGCACCATCCAAATTGTAGGATGCTTGAGTTTTTTTGGCTTTGTCATCTAGTTGTTGGAAACATGCTCGAACATCTTATGACACACTTTATTCTAGCAAGCCTACAACCTACTCTAAATAACATGTGAATTTTGAGAAGATAAAATGCTCTAAACAAGAGCATATGGCCGGACCATTCTAGAGCATGAGAAGAGTTTTGTTCTTCTCAATTTTTACTCTACCATTTTCTCAAAATATGTGTTGAACCATATATATATATATTGTAATACTACAGTTTTATGAGTCTCTGGGTACTCTATCGAGTGGGCCTTACTCTGTTGAGTAAGAGTGTTTTGGTTTTCGAAACAGTATTCTGTCTGTAGGGTACTCGATCGAGTAGCCTGGGTACTCGATCGAGTAAGTGGCACTCGATCGAGTACGTCAGTTACTCGATCGAGTAGCTCGGTTAACGGGTATTAATTCGACGGGTTTTGTTAATAACACGGATTAATATATAATTTATACCGTCATCTTCCCCAAACACTTTTACAAACCTAATAATCTTAAAAAGGATTTTGAGACTACGTTTTTCGCATCATCTGTGTTATTGACAAATCCCGGAGCTTGAGAGGTCGGATTTCATCGTTCTTTGTGTCCTTGTGATCCTTGCGTTGAGGGTATGATCTAGATACTAATTTTATAGTAATTATTTAACTTTGTTTAAACCCTAATTTGGGGGATTGGGGGTTTTTGTTGGTTATTGTGTTGTTAGTGATTATGAGTTATGAGGAGGATTCGTAGAACAGAAGTTTTGATACAGCTGTTGAGATCGTCTGCGTGTGTTGCATTCCAGGTAGGGTTTCCCTACTCAGTATTAGTCACATAATGTGTTTGTTGTTGGTTGTGATTGTTGTAAAGTATCATACTCGTATTGTGACGGTTGTTGGATTTGGTTGTTGTTGATTGTTGTGATTGTATCTGTCTGCGTTCTTCGGGGTGCGTCCCTGGCTGAGTGGAGTCACTTGCGGGAATGGCTTCACGCCCATGATTCGCCTTCTGTGGAACCCGCCACATAAGGGATGTGGACATTAATGGATTTGGGTTTATCGCTCGACGGAGATGAGCGGGGCTTAGGTGGGAAGGGCTGCGGTCCCCCACTGGCGGCGAGGAGTAACCTGTTGCGATGGGTGCTCTGGCAGGGCTACACACTTTAGTGTGTAGTCAGTATTGAGGAGTGGGTGATGGAGTTTGGGTTGTGTGACGATTGAGTTGTGCTTTTTTTTGTCTTATTGAGATTATATAATTGTGTGATTAGTACTGACCCCGTCTTTGTTTTAAAAAACTGTGGTGATCCATTCGGGGATGGTGAGTAGTTGTTGAGCAGGTATGATTAGAGGCATATGGGCTAGCTGGGATGTGTCACCACGAGTTGATAGAGTCTTCCGCTGTAGTTCTTGAGTAGTTTTTAGACATTTGGTTTTGAGGACATGTATTACACATTTTGGCAGTTTGGTTTTAGATTGTAATCGCTTTAAACTTTATACTATTTAAATATTATTTCTTAATTGTCTTTTGATTATCATTGCCTCGGGAAACCGAGATGGTGACATCTTTATACCTGAGTGATCTTGGTAAGGCACTTGGAGTATTGGGGTGTCACAAAGTGGTATCTGAGCGACGTTCCTGAAACCTCTAATCAATAAACCTAATGAAGATAGGGAGTCAGTTAAAATGAACGCGGGGTAAAAGTTGTATGTGATGGAAAAGTAGATCTACATACTTACATATTCATATATGTTTTTATTTAATTTGTCATAAAATTAAACATGGATTTTATGCATGCAAACAAATGAGCAAAATAGAGGAGAAATCATGTTCTTACATTGTGATTTCGGTTCATATGGGCACAAAAGAGATCTCCTTCTCTTTTGTTCTTGTGCTTTCCTCAATGGATGAACAAGGACTCAAATGTAGAATCCCTCCCAAAAGCATATACCCAAGGAGTACATCTTAATAAACCAATACTATTTAGATCTAGTAATAATATTAGTTTTACAATAAAATTGACACAAAATAAAATGTATTTTGGCTCTTGAAAATTTCGGTCAAGAGGTGATGTTTTGTGTGGTTTATTTCTCTAAAATCTCATAAGATGTAGAGAAAATCAATTTTCTTACTCTAGAAAAATTATATGGTGAAAAGAATGAATGAATTAAATTATGAAAAAGAAAGGCTCTTCTCTTTCTTGCGGGATGGCCAAAAATTGCTTGGGTAGGTTGCCCAACACTTTTCATTTGTGCTCTTCACAAGAGACTAGGCATGCAAGCCTACTACCTAGTGTTATGATTGTGTTTTCATTTAAAAATAAACAACACAATATAAACTATGTACACACCCCTTATTTTCGATTTTTGGGCATAAAATGGAGAATCCATTTTATTTTGTCATTTGTCAAATTTGTCACATGTAACATGTTATATGACATGTCACAATGTAATGTATTTTTATCATATTAAAAATCAACATACTCATAAAATATGTCATTTACAAAATTGACTAGTAATTCGTAATTACTTGTACCAAAGATGTTTCCGAATTATAAACTACAACATTCTGTATTTATAATAATTTATTCATTCCGTTTCAATTGTTTCTGTAAACAATAATTTCATCTAAGTAATAAAACAATTCGATTACTTAGATCGTGTCTCATTTAATCATATTTACAATAAGACACGTAAATTATACTCACAAAATCATCCGTCAAATTTAAGTAATTTAATTAACTCGTATCGGCATACGATCAATTAAATAATCAATTAAGAGTATTTCCCTATAGGTATGACCTAAGGGGATCAACTGATCACCACCGTCGCACGACAGTAATGTCAAACTCTAGTCAGCCAATCATTACCGATATGTGTGGACCAGTTGACTGTAAAATATTACATCCCACATGTATTCTTAAAATGAGATTCAATAATGATATTTAAATCATGTGATCGCACTATTGTTGAGGACACATTTCCCAACAATCTCCCACTTGTCCTCGACAAGTGTGCGTCACCAATTCTCTTGTCCTATTACTATCTCCTACTCAATGCAAGGTGTCTTTCAGGTCGTACTTGCAAGTGATCATATCAAGAATGGTTTCCTCGATCTGGAGAATAACTGATTGACCGGATTTATCCACTCTGGATACCTTCCGAGCGTGGCCACGCATTTCCAGTACATTACTCCTCGAGTGGCCCTGAGATATTGTTTTAACCCTGACAAGGGGATGGACAATTCCTATCGCACTCATTCCCTTCGACTAGCCACAGCCATCATAACCCAAAATATGCCCATTTGACCCCATTTACGAAGGTCGTAGTAACACAAATCAAAGTTAATCTGAAACTGTGCCATCTTAGGTGAATAGTCTTTAGTCAAAAGAATCGACTCATTTGAATACTATAGTAGCTCTCGCCACGACCAGGCTATATAAATTTGCGAGAACTCTATAAGCGGTCATTAGGCCCGACAAAACGTTCCTAACAGTCTGCCTATGTGATCGACTAGTCATCTCACATGACTCTATGGCACTTGAACTTGCCATCAATCGCATCACACTTTAGTCACTTCAAGACGTCACCTCATACAAGTGACTATGGGCGAATACCATGTTAATCCGTGTTCACTTTAACAGGGTTCAATTGTCTCTACAACCCGTTTGGATGTAACAAGGTATAGTAAAAGAGTTTTAAAGTAAAACTCGAACGACAAATGCGATTATCACATATGAATAGTCAATGCCTGATTACTATTTCATGTTCTATAATCTAATTTGATCTTGTACGTAGTTGTTCATTTCAATTCAATTGAAATGACATGACTCATCATGTTTAGCCTTTGAGAAGGCTTTGGTTAGTAGGTTTTATCAACTTCTTGTTCCTTACTCAACCTTACTACATACTCGTTTTCCTTTGTAATGTATACATTTGCATCACAAAACTTTCTGAGTACATGTCGATATCCAATCAAGACATAGGTACTCTAGCCTAAGAATAGCTCCCACTGTTTTCACAGTGTGCGGGACCCATCCCTCTTGCACATCCCATGATTGCAAGTGTACTCAATTTCCGTTATAAATATCTCTCATTGTTCTTTATTGCCTAGAACGATTCTAGAAAATCTACTTCTTAATTAACATAGCCGCAATGGTATCTTAACCATCCTAATGTGTTTTGATTATGGTTTGTCGGAAACCATGCGCAATCTCAATTGTCAATTGTCACTTGTGTAACACCCTTACACAAAATTGCATCATAAACACTTTGCATCATAGCCTTAATGCTTCTGCAAGCACTTAAGGGTAATCTTTATAGCTTACTAGTTAAAGATTACTTAATTTCAATTTTGAAAACAATTCATCATACTCAAAGTATATGAAGTGTTATACATCATTACTCATTTAATTGATCCGGCAGCGGAAGCAAATGGAATCAATCAAATATGTTCAAATTAATTGAACTAGTCATGAATCTTATCAACATAAGACTTCTTATTGACGCTAATATCATGTGGATTTATCTTCATAAATCCGGATAATAAAGATGTATTATAATACTCCAAAAGTCTTATATCATTCGCAATGATCAATATGTCATCCACATATAAGACTAATTAAAACTTTCGTAACTCCCACTAAACTCCATGTACAAACACAACTTCTCGACTTATCGAGAAAAGTTTTATCACATGATCAAAATGTTGACTCCAACTCATTGATGTCCTACATTATCTTAGGATTGCAAGAATCTATAAAACTCATGACATGTATTGAATACATTCCTTCTATTGAAGAAGTGGGTTTTAGATTCACTCGCTATGTATTTCATAATAATTAAACACAATCCCTAAGAAGATCCAAATAGACTTAAGCATTTCAATTTGTGCAAAACTCTTTGCAACCAATCAAGCCTTGAAAACTGTCTTTATTAGTGCAAAACCCTTTGTCACTAATCAAACCTTTTATTTCGGATTTTCATGGCTCTAAGCCTTGTATTGAGTTGTGACTTAAACACTCTTATGTAAGTCATTTGTTGATTACTTTCCAGAAGTAATCAACTTGAATCAAACAATTTCTTTTGTAAGTTATAAGCTCTTTACTTTCTTAAAAGTAGCATGAGTTCATCATTTTTAATAAGTGACGAAATTAACCTCCTAGGTTTCGAAGAAACAACGTCTTACACAAAACGTCTCATGTAGCCAAGAAAGACCAGTTTCTTGCGACATAACATTCTTTGTGGCTATTGAATAATTTCTCCCACTCTATCTTCTAGCAATAAACTTGTATTTTAGAAAGACAGCTTCACGAGCCGCAAACCCGTCGTGCTCGTGATAATTTCAAGGGAAAAATGAGCATTTGTTTCTTGTGAAAAACTTACAACCATGGTACCCTTACCATTTCATATCTCATATGAATCGATTTAGAGGAAAAATAATTTAGACAAAAATGATAGAATCCCCAAAAGGATCAAGTAAAACAAAGTAACTTGATTGAAGTCCAAACCATATCGAATAGCGTTTGATTTCTTATCCAACCACACATTGTTCATAATGCGTGATAAGAGAGATTAACTTGTGATACTATATCACATTTCCTTTGGCTTATATCAAAGTCTTCACTTTGATAATCCCATCACGACTAAATCGTGCTTCTTTGAACATTTGAACTTCTTCAAAGATTTCTCTATTTACCTTATTAAGTGAACACATTAGTGTAAACCTAAATCGTTGGTAAAAGAAAATGATCAACCTATTTTGGATCAATGATTTATAACCTCGATCTCCTTTTAACCAAAAGGCACGAGACATCTTGCTTTGAATACAAGATACGCATACACCATTAAAAATCTAATGGTTTCAAGAGTACTCGATAACTCTTTGCGTTCATCATTCCAAAATTTAAGGTTTAATCTTGGATTACCAATTTGAATCTTACATCATCTACATGATATATCATTCTAGTTTGGTTTAGAATATAATCACCTTGATAATGGGCTAGCCATACATCAAATCGTGGTGTATAGGGTCACAAAAGTGAAAACCTCTTTTGTATCTTAACAAGTTTATATTCTTATTTAGAGTTTATGCACTTAATAGTCATAATTAAGTACAACTTTAAATCCAAAAACTAGATTGAGTACACAATTACTCTATCTCTCGACATTATTGATGCTAGTCGTCATATTCTAATCATCTTATGTAATTTAACACAATGATGAAAACCTCCACTGGTTTCTAATATTGACGAAGTAGTACTAGCAAAATTTATGTTTAATCAAATAAACATTTAAAGAAGAAGGTCTCATTAGATGTCCCACAACTAACTTGTTGATTCTTCAATAATTTGGGGTAGTTTTCTTTCTCGTGTCCAACATTTAAGACAATGGAAACTTTATCAGTCGGGATTGATAGGTTTAGTATCGCTATTCTCAACAACTTTACTTCTAACATTACCTTGTATCAATTCCATAATTATCTTTACTTCTTGAACCTCGTCCTCATCTTAACGGTTTAAGAGAATGCTCCCACTTATTTCAATGAGTCTTTGCTTTGAGAAGCAAAATTGAATTCACGAAGATCACTCTTCATTTGTTCGTTTTTGTCTTAAAACTTTCATTGAAGTGGTTGCGCTATTTTGGTCAATTACGAATTCTGACAAAACTAATTACCAAAACAATTTATCGCTTCAAGGTACTTAATTCAATTAAGTATATGAAACATAATCCATTATAAGTAGAAGTGTTAGTCATGAATCAAAAACCTGTTTGATAATGAATAACTTTAATCTATACTCTTTACAAGAGATCCTTATCAATGGTTCATATGAGATTTTAGAAGCAAATTCATATTTGTCTTTAGGTACGATGTTTTAAGGAGATTTGAATCAAAAATCTAAATGATATCGTATATAAATTGTGGTAAAGAAATAGAACAATATAATAACGGAATATTGGAAAACTTAACATTTATCGTTTTAATAATACTTGTAAATAACAAGTAAAGCATTTACATAGTGACCTCTACCCAACTATGATAAATGATTCCAAGACCCAAATTCATATTAACTTAGGCACGGGGTAGCAGATGCAACCTTCATCAATATAACTCGGTAGATTAACTTTTTAATCGATTCTACTTTTAGAACTCTTGGTCGATAAAATTACTCTAATGTTTATCTATAGCCCAAAACACATCAACAAGGGCACGGGGTAGCCGATGCAACCCTTATCAATAACTTTTGTTGAGTTCAATCCAAATTTCGAATAAATGTGTCCATTATCCAAACCCACATTAACTTAGGCACGGGGTAGCCGATGAAACCCTCATCAACATGAATTCGGTGGATAGACATTTATCACCCACTTCCCCTACGTAACAAGGTTTGTACCCCGGGGTAGCCAAGTGCACTCCCTCGCGAAATAGGTTTTCATGGTTTCTACTATTTGGTAAGGCTATGTCTCAATTAATTGTTTTAGCGAGAGGTCATGTCAATTTATTATCTATCACGTTTTAAGTGAACTAAAGCGGTGAACTACGATAATTTTAATTGACACGGTCGATATACTCGATAAAAAAGACAATGCATGTTTTAGTTATGGCGATTTAGCGATGCATGCGACATAAAATAAAATGCAAGCATAAAAATAAATAAATCCTAGTATGGCCTTTCCTAAAATAGAAAAACTATTTAACTATTACATAATCGGAAACCAACTCCATTGGTCCCTTGAACTTCGGTTGTGGCACGCATCTCGAGGTAACACCGTCTTTATGTATCTCCATTCTTGAAGAATTCCGTCTTTGGGTACTCCGGAATGAATAAAATTATATAATAAATTACATAATTTCCTATTATACATTTGTAACTAAAATAAAATAAATCTATTAAATTACAAAACGGTGATACGAGATCACAATAAAATTACAACCGAATCGATATTCCCATACATTTCGGGAAATACCAATTAAAAACTAAGGCCATACTAAGTAAAATTACATAATTAAAAAATTACATAAATTTAAAATTATGACAATCATAAAGAAAATGCAGCATTATAATATGTATGACAATGCCCAATTTTATGCTAAATCGCCTTTAATGAGTCAATATCGTTTATTACTCGATTTTTACGGATTTGCGTGATTTCAACATTTTACAATCACAAAATTACATAAATTCATATTTATGCATAAGTTAATTACCCTAACTTCTTAGGACTCAAAATTTAGTCATCACTAATTATTTGACCATAATTAACTCATATTTCTAAAATTGTTCATTAATGGACCAAAAATTACAAAAATAAGCTATAAACTTCAAATAAATCACAAAATTTCAAATAAATTTGAAATTTGAAATTTAAACTCATGAACATTCCGGAAAAAATACCATGACACTCATAATGTTCAATAACTTAGGTTAAAAATTTCGACATTTTTCCGGAAAAACAATGTTGCGGTTTATCGGTTTTTAACAAAATAATCATAAAAACATGAGAAAAATTATATTCATTAACTTTTCAATTTTAGATCTGAAAAAGATAATAACAACAACATTAGACGTTTTTTCTAAGTCATAGATTATGTTTTATTAATTTTTCACTAATAATGTCACTATTTATGCTATTTTTCTTCAAAAATCCATAAATCATGCAAAAAGACTTCTTTATAGCCAATTATTTTACACACATCTTGTAAAATTGCATGTGACAACATATTAAATTTCTATGACCAGATTCGAAATTTCACTCATATTAACCTATTTTTCACCTAAATCCGAATTTAATAATGAAAAATCCATTTTTCGAGCATAACAAGTCCAAAAATTATGAAAATGTACAGGTTATCTCAAAATAATATATGTGACAACATATCCAAAAATCACTGGAAAATTCTAAGTTTAGCTATTTTTAGTCCGAAAATGACATTTTTACTCATAAAATCATATTTAAATGCCATTATAGTATAATATGAACAATAAAAATCCGTAAATTAACCAAAATATCCTAAAAATAATTTAGGACCAGAAATTTTAACATGCATGGATTAATTTCGTGATATCTCATAATAACACAAAATATACAAGTTTTATATGTTAATCTTTATAACTCGGAAAAACTTTTAACCGATTTGCATGCAAACAACCATGGCTCTGATACCAATTGATGGAAAAGTAGATCTACATACTTACATATTCATATATGTTTTTATTTAATTTGTCATAAAATTAAACATGGATTTTATGCATGCAAACAAATGAGCAAAATAGAGGAGAAATCATGTTCTTACATTGTGATTTCGGTTCATATGGGCACAAAAGAGATCTCCTTCTCTTTTGTTCTCGTGCTTTCCTCAATGGATGAACAAGGACTCAAATGTAGAATCCCTCCCAAAAGCATATACCCAAGGAATACATCTTAATAAACCAATACTATTTAGATCTAGTAAAAATATTAGTTTTACAATAAAATTGACACAAAATAAAATGTATTTTGGCTCTTGAAAATTTCGGTCAAGAGGTGATGTTTTGTGTGGTTTATTTCTCTAGAAATCTCATAAGATGTAGAGAAAATCAATTTTCTTACTCTAGAAAAATTATATGGTGAAAAGAATGAATTAATTAAATTATGAAAAAGAAAGGCTCTTCTCTTTCTTGTGGGATGGCCGAAAATTGCTTGGGTAGGTTGCCCAACACTTTTCATTTGTGCTCTTCACAAGAGACTAGGCATGCAAGCCTACTACCTAGTGTTATGATTGTGTTTTCATTTAAAAATAAACAACACAATATAAACTATGTACACACCCCTTATTTTCGGTTTTTGGGCATAACATGGAGAATCCATTTTATTTTGTCATTTGTCAAATTTGTCACATGTAACATGTTATATGACATGTCACTATGTAATGTATTTTTATCATATTAAAAATCAACATACTCATAAAATATGTCATTTACAAAATTGACTAGTAATTCGTAATTACTTGTACCAAAGATGTTTCCGAATTATAAACTACAACATTCTGTATTTATAATAATTTATTCATTCCGTTTCAATTGTTTCTGTAAACAATAATTTCATCTAAGTAATAAAACAATTCGATTACTTAGATCGTGTCTCATTTAATCATATTTACAATAAGACACGTAAATTATACTCACAAAATCATCCGTCAATTTTAAGTAATTTAATTAACTCGTATCGGTATACGATCAATTAAATAATCAATTAAGAGTATTTCCCTATAGGTATGACCTAATGGGATCAATCGATCACCACCGTCGCACGACGAAAAGAATGTCAAACTCTAGTCACCAATCATTACCGATATGTGTGGACCATTGATCAGAAAATATTACATCCCACATGTATTCTTAAAATGAGATTCAATAATGATATTTAAATCATGTGATCACACTATTGTTGAGGACACATTTCCCAACAGTAGGAGCTAATGCAAAGGCTTGGGAGACGTCCTAAAGTCGCGAACTCGCCCTGCAATTTTTAACAGGTCACATGGGGGGTATGTGTCAAAGTTGTGTGTGTTGTCTTATGGTTTGAATGTATGCACAATGACATGTGTTGTGAATTGTTGGGTGTTGGTGTTGGGAAATGTGTCCTCAACAATAGTGCGATCACATGATTTAAATATCATAATTAAATCTCATACTAGGAATACGTGAGGGATGATTCTTTATACAGTCGACTGACCGTCATTAATCGGTAATGATTGGCTAACTAGAGTTTGACATTATCGTGTGATGACGGTGGTGGTCGATTGATCCCTTTAGGTCACACCTATAGGATGAGGCCCAAATAGATAGTTAATTAATTGTATGCGTCTGAATTAATTAATTCCTTAATTGTGGGAGTGCAATTTTGCGTCTTATTATAATGTGATTAAATAAGATTAAATTTAGTAATTAAGCGTTAAATTACTAAATTAGTTGAGGTATTATATAAGTTTTGAGGTAGAGGTAATTAGTTATTTAAAGTTACAAGAAGTTGTAATTTTAACCAACTAGTAATTATGGGACCCATTATATGATGATATAATGGTAGTATACTACTCAAAAAGTGGAGTGTATATTATATTATTATTTGTAATATTTAAGTGTTAAATGATTACATTAATAATTAAATATGTAAGATAGTTAAACATAAGACTTATAAGCATTTGTGGGACAAATGACAAAAGGCAAAAATGGACCAAATAAGGACCAAAATTTCGGCCATTATAAGAGCATAATAGATGCTCTTTTGTCTTATGTTGATGTTGGCTATTGTGTGATTGTGACATATCACACTAGCCTTTACATACTACATCTTACACCTAGGCTTCCTACACTCTACCTACACTAAACAAAGAGTAAAAAACAAAAAGCAAATATTCCCTAGAAGCTAATAAGGCCACCGGTTTTGGCTTAAGAAGAGCACTAGTTGCTCATTTTTGTTGTTGCTTCTTTACTTGTTTTTGCTAGTTTTGTTTATTTCTCTCTAAAAATCCTCACATGCAAATGCAACGAAGCTCTCAATAAATACTAATACATATCATATATTACTTAAGAGAGTAATACAAGATCATTAGTATTATTAAGGTAATATTTCTACTACATATCTAGTTAATATTAGTAGGAATTTTTGGGATTAATCTTGGGTGCAATTTATTGGAGTGGCTTCTATACTTGGAGTCTTAGGAGGATCATCCATCATTATAAGCTCAAGAACAAGTGAAGGAAGGTGACCTTACTTGTGCCCATAATTTCGAAACACCCAACAATGTAAGGAACATTGTTTTCCTTATAAATCTTTCATTTTGTTATGCATGCACTAGATCTAAAGAACAAATAATTAACAAGTTAATTAGTTAACTATTAGAGGAGTCTAATAATAGGTATATGAACCTAACAAGTGGTATCAGAGCATAAGGATGTTGCATGCATAATCGGTTATTGTTTTTCCGAGTTAAAAGGTTAACATATAAAACTTAAAAATTTGTGATTTGTAAGTATAAGCCACGAAATCACCATGCATGTTATATATTTTGGTCCTAAAATGTTTTTAGGTCATTTTTATGATTTATGGAAATTTATTGCTCATTTTAAGGATTTTTGGTCATTTTATTACATTTTTATGACTAAAATGGGAATTAAAATGCTAAAAATAGTTAAATTTCGTTTCTAACCTTGGAAATTTTAATATGATGTCACATGCAAGATTTACAGAGTGTATGTAAATTTCTAGATTAAGAGATCTTCTTTAGCATGATTTATGGATTTTTGAGTAAAAATGGCATAAATAGTGACTATTTTAGCAAAAATTAGCTAAAACGTATTGCATGGCTTGAGAAAATTATTTTAAGTTGCATTAATATCCCACTAAACAGATCTAAAGTTGTAAAAATTATTTGTTTAATTTTCGTATACTTTATACATTTTATGAGATAAAAACGATAAAAATGCAACTACATTTTCTCAAAATTAATTCGAAAATTTTAACCATGATTTTTGACATTATGAGTATCATGGATTTATTCCAGAATGTTCAAAAATTTAAAATTCAAATTTTGAAACTTTTATGATTTAATTTGGATTTATTTCATAAATATTGTGTTTTTAAGGTCAAAAATGAGCATAAAATTAAATCAAGTTGAATTATTGTCAAAAATTTAGTGATGACTGATTTTTGAGTCCTAAAATGTGTTAGGATAATTAACTTGAGCTTAGATGTAATTTAAGTGTTAATTAGTGATATTAAAAGGTTATTATCACGCATTTCCATAAAACCGGGTTATATGTACGACATAAGTTAAATAAGGCGATTTGGCACATGATTTTGCATGATAGGTACATATTATAATGCTGCATATTTCAATTGTTGAATGTATTTTATTTATATAATTTTGAATTATGTAATTTTATCTTAGTATGGCCTTAGTTTTAATCAATATTACCCGTAATGAAAGGGAATGTTGATTCGGTTGTAATTTAATGTGATCTCGTATCACTTTTTTTTTTTTTTATTAGTTTTTCCATTTTACAAATGTATAATAGGAATAGTTTTGTATTTTTATTATTATTTGTAATTATGGAGCATCTTCAAAGACGGTGCCATTCGGAAAGATGATCCGACAAAGATGGCGTCTTGGGAGGCGTGTCATTTGAAGATTCAAGGGACCAATGGAGTTGGTTTCCGAATATGTAATAGATTATTTGATTTTCTATTTTAGGAAGGCCATACTAGGAATTTTATTTATTGCTTTGCATTTCTTTTAATATGTTGCATGCATTGCCAAATCGCCATAACAACACATGCATATCATATCGAGTCATCGACCGTGTCAATTATAATTATCGTAGTTCACCGCTTTAGTTCACTTAAAACGTGATAGATAATAAATTGACAAGACCTCTCACATATTAAAAATTGAGAAATAGCCTTACCAAATAGTAGAAACCCACGAAGTACCAATTTCATAAGGGAGTTGAGCCGGCTTTACCGTAATACAAACCTTGTTACGTTGGCGAAGTTGGGTAGTAAAAAGTTATTACATCGAAATTTGGATTGAGCTCAACGGAAGTATTGTTGACCGTAGTCTCATGTGTTCCGGGCTAAAGATGAGAATTAGAGTAATTTTTATCGACCGAGAGTTCTAAAAGTAGAATCGATTAAAAAGTTAATCCACCGAGTTATATTAATAAGGGATGACTCGGCTTACCGTACCCGTATTGATATGAATTTGGATCTCGGAATCATTTATATAGTTGGGTGGAGGTCACTATATAAATGCAATACTTGTAGTTAAATTTACGAGTATTATTAAAACGATAGATGATAATTATTTCCTTCATTTCCTATTTTTTTAGTTGAAATCATTTTCACAATTGCAATGGCAACTCCAATATCATCTAATTATCATACACCGATCACCATTAATTCTTGGCTCCAATCATTCAATGAAAAATGCTTCTCGTATATCGAGGACCCGATTAGAGTATTACGCTTTAGCATTGGTGAAGATGAGAATCTTTGTCTTTTTACTACTTCTACACCTCCCACTCCATACTCATGCCTACCTCTCAGGTAAGAGGATCATATGAGGGGAATCTCACAAATTCAATGATATCCTTGTTTGATGAAACAAGGAGAAATATCAAATTAAGTGGGAGTTCTAGCAAGAGTGTCCTTGCAACTTAAATGAGTATTAGTATTAATAAAGGAAAAGCAAAGATAGGTGAGAAACCCAAAATCCGATTGTGAATTGGAAGTTGATAGTGAGACTACCACAAAACCAAGAAGGGTGCCCAATCCTACCATAAATATCATTACTTTAATGTCATGGGCCATTGGAAGCGTAATTACCCTGAGTATTTGGAAGATATCAAGTTGGACTTATCACTCCAAGTGGGACTTGGAAATCTGGAAAAGCTAAACAAGGGTGATGTGGATCGCCGACAATGAAATGAAGCTCGGGTAGCCGCCACTTCAAGAAAAACTTATGTACTTGTTTTTGCTAATAACTTTGAGTTATAATTTACATAATTATTATTATGTATCCACTTAGTCTAAATTATTATTTCCATTTCTATGTGAGACATGAAAGGATCTATATTTTGTCCTCAAGACAATTGTTGTATTTTATTGAAAATAGACGTGGATGTGAGCCATGTCACTTATCTTTTTGATATACAATTTTTTAGACACTTCCAACTCAAGCAAAGATATCTTCATAATACAATCCAAAAGACTCATAACTAGTGATTCAAATGATTTGTGCATTTGACCTTTTTCGATTAGGTTACATAAATGAGAAGCGCATTAAAATGCTAGTGATGACTAGATTTTAAACCAATTAGATTTATCAAATGAAATATGCGAATCTTGTCTCCTTTGCAATATGATTTGTACTTCCTTTAGTGGTAAAGGAACACGAGCAAGTGATTTGTTAGGACTAATACATGCCGATGTATGTGGTCATACGAACATCACCGCAAGGAGAGGTTATGACTACTTCGTCACTTTTACCAATGATTTAAGTAAATACGGGTATATTTACTCAATCAAATATAAAGTGAAGCATTTAAGAGATTTGAGAAATTTCTAAATAATGTAGAGAACCAAAATTGAACAATGTACTAAAACATTACGATCCAATCGTAGTGGCAAAGATCTAAGTAATAGATTTGATTTTTTATAGATGGTTTATGACCTTGTTGTTGGAATATGTGTCCTCCGACAATAATGCGATCACGACTGTAATGCCCCGTAATTTGATAATAATTTATATGAATAATTTACGTAATTCGAATAATTAAATAATTAATTAATTGAGTTTATTTAGCATTTGCAAGTGAGTCGGGAATTATTAATAATAAGCGAGACGGGTATATAGTAAGTAATTAGAAAAGGAGCGGGTTTCGTAAATGGGTCGGATCCGATTAAACCTAGACTATAAAAAGGAAAAAAAAAAAAAAAAAAAAAAAAAACCCTAAACCTAAACCTACGTCGTTCGTGCGTGAGTTGCGATTCCGTCGGCCAGAAACCGTCACAAGGTAACCTCGTAACTACTCGCCTTAAATCGATTGTAACTTGTTAATTAGACCGCTAGATGACGAACCTAGGGTACCGTTGTGACCGTGGGACATCGGAGATTGTCGGGGACCCATCGTTGACCGGAGTTAACTGCGGTGGTGGTGGTTGTGGCCGTGTTTTGGTGGCTGCGGGGATGGGTGTTCGAAAAGGGTAAATTGGGGGGGGGGGGGGGTTTCGACCTAGAAATCGTGACTAATAGGACCTGGGTTTGGGTTAAGACGGTCTATGGGCAAGGGTCGACCATCAGGGTGGTTAGGTGGTGGTCGTTGGTGGCAAATGGTGGTTGCAATCATGAGTTTTGAACCCGACGGAAAACAGGGGCGGTTTTGAGGCAATTCGAACCCATTTCACGACACGACTTGACCTGGGTTGGTATTGGGTGGTTAGGGCGACCCAAGGAGGACAAAGTGTGGCGGTTGCTAGTGGTGGTTTGTGTCGGGGTGGTGGAAAGTCGCAAAACAGGCGGCTTGTCGGGGATTCGCGTGGTCGTCTTAAGACGACCACCGTACCTTCGTTAGTGGACCATAGAGGGTGTAGGGACCACCTTTGGGATCACCCGGCATCGGTGGTGGCAAGGGTGGCAACCATCTGTGGCGGTGGTGAACGGGGTGGCCGTGGGGAGCGGTTATTTAGGCGGTGGTTGTTGTTAATGTCGCGTGAGCAGGCGTCTTAAAACGCCGTCGTGTCGTGGTGGTTTGACCACCACATAGGGTTCTGATGGGTGGAAGTTGATGACCCATCATCAGTGGTTCCACCGTGGGTCAGTGGTGATGACGGTGGTGACTGGTGGTGGCAGAAATGTGTGGTTTAAGACGGTCGCGTAAGTGTTCGATGAAATGTCAACATATGTTAAAAACTAAGTATGGAATTGTTTACGAGGACCTGTTTTGGGGACGCGTGTTTGGGCTAGTGGTTGACTTATGGGGCCGGTGGTTTGACCACCTGGGACCACCGTGGACCAGGGTAGCTATCCATGGTGGCGACGTGGCGGTAGGACCTTACGAGGGCATAGTAAAACACGGGTTAAAGAGCCTTGTCGAGGACATTGTATTAATTATTTTGAAACGGCTTTTCGTTATTGAGACGGTTATATATTATTAAGTAATATAAATAAACATCGTAAATAATCATTTTATTTATATAATCTATAAAGAATAATTTATATATAAGTTATAAATAATTAATTTATGATACGGACAATTAGTAATTATATATGTGGTTATTATATTTTAATTAGGTGACGAAGTTGTGAAGCATTGACAGTCATATCTGTTGCTTTATTGTTTGACTGTTTGAGCGCTTAATTGGATTTGTTGGCACTTTGAGGTAGGGAAATACATTCGACTTAATATCGCTGTTGTTGAATTGTGTTAACTTGGTTATGTTTCATATGTCCAAGCTGTGACCGTTGATTGATTTGTTCGTATTGAATATGTTATCACAACATTTGGTAGTTGGCGTGATTTTATAAATGTTCAGTTCAATGACATACATATTGTGTTGCATTAATTTCTTTTGAGCATTCATATGCATTGGAGATGGAGGATGTTGTGGTGATGTGGTGTGGTGATGATGATGTTGTGATAAGGCCCAGGGCGGTTCTGCAGACTTGCCCTGGTGTCCTCAACCAGTGCGGTGGCGGATCGGCTACGGTCGATATAAAGTCTACCGGGGATCGGTATGGCTGGGTGTTCCGGGTTATGAGTTGTGATGAGATGGTGGTGGCGATGGAGGATCATGCATATCAGATATACTTGTTGCATTGTATTACCTACTCAACCTCGTGGTTGACCCTGTGTATTCGTGAACACCTGCGGTGAACCTTAATGGGGAGCAGATTGACAGGTACCTCAGAGACTGATAGGAGCTGGATGGGAAGAGAGCTTGGATTACCTGAATTAGTATCTAGTCCTTTTTTATTTAATCATGTTTAGTCATCCACATAGTTTACAAGTTTTATTTCCGCTGCGAGTTGGTAAATTTTGTTTTACTAAAGTCTTAGTTTGTACGGTTTTGTAAACAGTATTCATTTAAAGTATAACTAAAGTACTTTGGTTCTTTGTCTTTGTTATTCACTACCTCGGGAAACCGAGATGGTAACAGTCCGGTTTATTAGGGAATGCCTTGCTAAAGACTCCTTAATAAATCGGGGTGTTACAAAGTGGTATCAGAGCGAACGATCCTCAGGCCTAAACCAATGAACCCAATGAATGTAGGATGTGTCTAAATAAAATGAACCCCTGGGTAGAAACTGTTAGGAGCTCATAGTACGGTTAAGAAGGCGCCCTTAATTCGTGCTCTTTAGCCTTCTCGATTTTGGACCAGTAACCCGAGAGAAAACGAGAGAATGGGATTGTTAGAAGTGCTCATTTGCCAAACGAGGACAAAGATTGTCATCGAGTAGAATTAATTCTTGCAATGTGATGTTGTGATCGTGATAGAAACCTGTTAGTGATAAGTAAGGATTTGATAAGGAGAAAACCTTGAAATGTGTGACATGTGCATATTGAGACTGTGGCTTGATTGTTGAACATTGGTTGAATATATGTGAATGTCTGATGATAGAATTCGTGCTTAGGTATATGCGGAATATGAATCCCGAAACCATGTTAGCTTAATACTCTTGAGATCATGAAAAGTGTTATCGAATTGCATGTTTTATTTATGATGATTCTGATAAGGAGTTAGTTGGAATGTGATATATGCCTAAGTACGTATTAAGTTAGGCAAGTGATCGATTAGGATGAATAGATAGGAGCAAAGATGTTTATATGAGAATGAGCTATAGTAAAAGTAGACCTGGTCTTTGAAATATTGTTCTGTCTCGATTTCTATTCTTAACTATTTCTGTATCGCTAATTATTCTCTGTTGTTACCTATAAATAGAACTTATGTGAAATCACCTCTTTGAGTTAGCTTTCTTCTGATGTTGGTTACATGCAAATAGGATATACGGTTTAGGAATAATGATGTTTAGTAATCAGTAGATAGAAAGTTTTGTGCTAGATGTTTCGATAAATAATTTGTAGAATTTCACATCTAATCACAATTTCCGTTAAATTCAACTTCGCTTATTAGAATTCACTTATGCATCAAATCGTGGAATCATGAGAACTTTGTTGTTTTAGTATCTAATAGAGATTTTTGTAAATTGCCCGAAATTTAGAAGATTTTATTTAATCCCCGCTTGAACAAATTAAGTTGAGAAATTAACGTACATTTAAACTTGATGAATTGAATCTCGTTAATTTTCTTATACGCATTAAACTCCTTAAATTTTGTGAAAAGTATTATAACTCGAGCTTTACTTGGGAGGTTATTTAATTGTGAATTCTTTTGAAATAACCCAAGAATTTTAAATTAAAAATATAGTTCTATTTCAACTTTTCTTACAATAGCTACATAATTCATGAGTCTTATTAGTCCGACCTGACAATGTTCTTACAAGATGATAATAACATGTACATTAGATAAGTGTCTTGACGATTGTTAACATGAAAGTTTATCTGGATTAACGTGTTGATCTGAAAGTTAAGGGACTAAATGTGATTGAGGGTTACATGAATTCCATTGTAATGTATTCCATATGTTTAAAGCATTGTAGGTATCTCGTGTGCTCATGATGTTTGTAATGAACGAAAATGCGTAATTATAAAATTTTATTGCCATGATCATTAAAGTCGGATAAGAACGTGTTAAAAAAAAAAAAAAAAAAATCTTCTCCTAATATATTTTTTGATCGAAGTTGGAATCTTAAATTTTCTAATCCATGTTTAGTGATCGAGTTTCTAATTTTAAACGTTCTAATCCATGATAATCAAACTTAAATTCCCTATGGTTAATTTTATAAATTTTGCTATCGGTGTTTTCTGGAGGGAATAAAATATGCATAGGGATAGTACATAAATTCACAGTTAGTTCTGAATGTAATATGTTACGTTGTTCTAAATGTTTCCCATGTAATTATGTGTTTCTATATTTGTATTTATTGCCTTCCGGGTGTTATTTGATTTCAGTTGAATTATAAGCTATGTTAGAATATGAAGAATGATGTTGTTAATAATTCATGAATAAATATATATGCAATTAAATTGATATGAAATGCTAAAGTGATCGCGACGGTTATTCATCTTGATTAAATCTAAAATACTAGCTTAAATAATTATGACGACTGAAATATATTTTCTGTTGCTAATTATTTTGCTTCCATGTATTATGTCAAGTAGGCTGGATATTAATATGAGATTGCCACTGTTGATACACAAGTTACTGATGTGTGTTCATGATAGTCATTACAGACATGCTAAATTACTTGACAATGTTGGTCACATGCTAGGTATATATGTAGAAGTAATAATGGAAATTGGTTGTGACTAGAAAAGACTGCAGTAATTACTTTTTCTGAATTATATGGTAAATGTTCATTAATCTTGTGATGGGTGTCAACTCTTGTAAATCGCATGGCTGCTTATGTGGTAATTGTCATCTATTTCTGTGCTATCATATTTATGCAAGCATATCTATATATATATTTATAAACCATTATTTTATTTACCTTGCTTGTGAGACGGGATGAATTGTGAGCTAGTGCTGAGATTGGTTGGGATGGTTATCTAAGAGACTAATTTGTGAATACGGATTGTGAGTTGTCTCATATGGAAAGATAAGGATTGAAGATTTTGGGTATGATAGATGATTGTTGGCAAGTATAATGGAGAGGAATGGTTGGATTACATTGGTACTATGGTTAGTAGCTGCAATCAATTATTTGTAGAGCAATTATTTTATCAATCATGTTTTGACCAAAATCTTGGGGCAGTATGAATGAAAATGAGTTTTGAGTATTTAAAATTTATGTTTGGATCATGTTTAGTAAGGTAATCTTATTCTTATCATCTTTCTCTTTGACCTTGACTCGTGGGTGAGTAGCTTAGATCCTTGTGTTCTAAGTGTTGAGCACGGTTCTTTAAACCTTTGACAATATCGATATTGAAATTGAGATGGAAGTGGTTATTGGTTATGAGTTATGGGGCCGTTGTGCCATGTTGCGTTACGGTCCTGAGTGACCCAGTTACTAAATTATATATATTCTGAGCTTGGAATCGATATGAGATGGAAATATTGTTTCGCGGTCTTATTCCGCCAGTTCACTCACCCCTTGTCCTTGGTCTTAGGGTCGACGATGAGAATGCTGTGACGGTTCTCTGTTGCGGATTGTTTTATGAGGCAGAATAAGGAGTGTGACGGAGTAATAAGCTGAGTTTTGGTTATATTTTGAGACGAGAGTGTATATTATATTAAGGGATAGGATTGAGTTGTTTGAGATTGAGAGGAGTTATTGGGGTAAGAGAGTTTATGATTTCATGGAAATAGAGTGAATAGATTTTGGTTGTGTTTTGAGGAGACCTTAGAAGATGAAGTAGAGATTGTGAAGGTAGTGATATTTGGAGCGGTAGTACCAAGGATTGGATGGATTCGTTGAGGAGATCGACTCGAAAGGTGACTGAGTAATTGCCATCTAGGGCCAACCTATGCAGATGTATCTCTAGTTACTAGAAGTCGTTAGTTCTTGATAATGTGTTGCGTTGGGTTTAGGAAGTGACACCTTATTGATTGGAATAATGTAAGCACTTGTCGGATGTGGTAATTCTAATTGTTGTAGGATGTGTGAGTTTCAATTTGGGTTTAGTGATCTTTTCTATGGTTATCAAATTCGCAATGGCGATTATAATGTTATGTGACAAGGATATTTGGTAAAGGTTACGAGGACGTAACCATGTTTTTAGGTGGAGAGGATTGTAAAATCTTGTATTCTTATCTAGTAATTCTTATCTGGTATTAGGATCTAATTGCTGTGTTAAACTCGTTGTGAAAGGATGTGGTTGTGTTTAAACTTCGAGACGAAGTTTGTCTTTAGGAGGGTGGAATGTGACAAACTCGAATTTTCGTTCATTTGGTTGGTTAAACTTGTGTGGGTAATTCGGTGATTCTAAGTACTGAGACTCCTTGTGGGTATTTCCGAGTGAACTTGGGACGAAGTTCATTTTAAGGGGGGAAGATTGTAATGCCCCGTAATTTGATAATAATTTATATGAATAATTTACGTAATTCGAATAATTAAATAATTAATTAATTGTGTTTATTTAGCATTTGCAAGTGAGTCGAGAATTATTAATAATAAGCGAGACGGGTATATAGTAAGTAATTAGAAAAGGAGCGGGTTTCGTAAATGGGTCGGATCCGATTAAACCTAGACTATAAAAAGGAAAAAAAAAAAAAAAAAAAGAAAACCCTAAACCTAAACCTAAACCTACGTCGTTCGTGCGTGAGTTGCGATTCCGTCGGCCAGAAACCGTCACAAGGTAACCTCGTAACTACACGCCTTAAATCGATTGTAACTTGTTAATTAGACCGCTAGATGACGAACCTAGGGTACCTTTGTGACCGTGGGACATCGGAGATTGTCGGGGACCCATCGTTGACCGGAGTTAACTGCGGTGGTGGTGGTTGTGGCCGTGTTTTGGTGGCTGCGGGGATGGGTGTTCGAAAAGGGTAAATTGGGGGGGGGGGGCGGTTTCGACCTAGAAATCGTGACTAATAGGACCTGGGTTTGGGTTAAGACGGTCTATGGGCAAGGGTCGACCATCAGGGTGGTTAGGTGGTGGTCGTTGGTGGCAAATGGTGGTTGCAATCACGAGTTTTGAACCCGACGGAAAACAGGGGCGGTTTTGAGGCAATTCGAACCCATTTCACGACACGACTTGACCTGGGTTGGTATTGGGTGGTTAGGGCGACCCAAGGGAGGACAGTGTGGCGGTTGCTAGTGGTGGTTTGTGTCAGGGTGGCTGGAAAGTCGCAAAACAGGGCAGCTTGCCGGGGATTCGCGTGGTCGTCTTAAGACGACCACCGTACCTTCGTTAGTGGACCATAGAGGGTGTAGGGACCACCTTTGGGATCACCCTGCATCGGTGGTGGCAAGGGTGGCAACCATCTGTGGCGGTGGTGAACGGGGTGGCCGTGGGGAGTGGTTATTTAGGCGGTGGTTGTTGTTAATGTCGCGTGAGCAGGCGTCTTAAAACGCCGTCGTGTCGTGGTGGTTTGACCACCACATAGGGTTCTGATGGGTGGAAGTTGATGACCCATCATCAGTGGTTTCACCGTGGGTCAGTGGTGATGACGGTGGTGACTGGTGGTGGCAGAAATGTGTGGTTTAAGACGGTCGAGTAAGTGTTCGATGAAATGTCAACATATGTTAAAAACTAAGTATGGAATTGTTTACGAAGACCTGTTTTGGGGACGCGTGTTTGGGCTAGTGGTTGACCTATGGGGCCGGTGGTTTGACCACCTGGGACCACCGTGGACCAGGGTAGCTATCCATGGTGGCGACGTGGCGGTAGGACCTTACGAGGGCATAGTAAAACACGGGTTAAAGAGCCTTGTCGAGGACATTGTATTAATTATTTTGAAACGGCTTTTCGTTATTGAGACGGTTATATATTATTAAGTAATATAAATAAACATCGTAAATAATCATTTTATTTATATAATCTATAAAGAATAATTTATATATAAGTTATAAATAATTAATTTATGATACGGACAATTAGTAATTATATATGTGGTTATTATATTTTAATTAGGTGACGAAGTTGTGAAGCATTGACAAATCATATCTCGTTGCTTTATTGTTTGGACTGCTTTGAGTCGCTTAATTGGATTTGTTGGCACTTTGAGGTAGGGAAATACATTCGACTTAATATCATTGTTTGTTGAATTGTGTTAACTTGGTTATGTTTCATATGTCCAAGCTGTGACCGTTGATTGATTTGTTCGTATTGAATATGTTATCACAACATTTGGTAGTTGGCGTGATTTTATAAATGTTCAGTTCAATGACATACATATTGTGTTGCATTAATTTCTTTTGAGCATTCATATGCATTGGAGATGGAGGATGTTGTGGTGATGTGGTGTGGTGATGATGATGTTGTGATAAGGCCAAGGCGGGTTCTGCAGGACTTGCCCTGGTGTCCTCAACAAGAGTGGCGGATCGGCTACGGTCGATATAAAGTCTACCGGGGATCGGTATGGCTGGGTGTTCCGGGTTATGAGTTGTGATGAGATGGTGGTGGCGATGGAGGATCATGCATATCATATATACTTGTTGCATTGTATTACCTACTCAACCGCGTGGTTGACCCTGTGTATTCGTGAACACCTGCGGTGAACCTTAATGGGGAGCAGATTGACAGGTACCTCAGAGACTGATAGGAGCTGGATGGGAAGAGAGCTTGGATTACCTGACTTAGTATCTAGTCCTTTTTTATTTAATCATGTTTAGTCATCCACATAGTTTACAAGTTTTATTTCCGCTGCGAGTTGGTAAATTTTGTTTTACTAAAGTCTTAGTTTGTACGGTTTTGTAAACAGTATTCATTTAAAGTATAACTAAAGTACTTTGGTTCTTTGTCTTTGTTATTCACTACCTCGGGAAACCGAGATGGTAACAGTCCGGTTTATTAGGGAATGCCTTGCTAAAGACTCCTTAATAAATCGGGGTGTTACAAAGTGGTATCGTGAGCGAACGATCCTCGGCCTAAACCAATGAACCCAATGAATGTAGGATGTGTCTAAATAAAATGAACCCCTGGGTAGAAACTGTTAGGAGCTCATAGTACGGTTAAGAAGGCGCCCTTAATTCGTGCTCTTTAGCCCTCTCAGTTTTGGACCAGGTAACCCGAGAGAAAACGAGAGAATGGGATTGTTAGAAGTGCCTGTTGCCAAACGAGGACAGTGATTGTCATCGAGTAGAATTAATTCTTGCAATGTGATGTTGTGATCGTGATAGAAACCTGTTAGTGATAAGTAAGGATTTGATAAGGAGAAAACCTTGAAATGTGTGACATGTGCATATTGAGACTGTGGCTTGATTGTTGAACATTGGTTGAATATATGTGAATGTCTGATGATAGAATTCGTGCTTAGGTATATGCGGAATATGAATCCCGAAACCATGTTAGCTTAATACTCTTGAGATCATGAAAAGTGTTATCGAATTGCATGTTTTATTTATGATGATTCTGATAAGGAGTTAGTTGGAATGTGATATATGCCTAAGTACGTATTAAGTTAGGCAAGTGATCAGTTAGGATGAATAGATAGGAGTAGTATGTTTATATGAGAATGAGCTATAGTAAAAGTAGACCTGGTGCCGAAATATTGTTCTGTCTGATTTCTATTCTTAACTGCTGTGGCTGCTAATTATTCTCTGTTGTTACCTATAAATAGAACTTATGTGAAATCACCTACTGAGTTAGCTTTCTTCTGATGTTGGTTACATGCAAATAGGATATACGGTTTAGGAATAATGATGTTTAGTAATCAGTAGATAGAAAGTTTTGTGCTAGATGTTTCGATAAATAATTTGTAGAATTTCACATCTAATCACAATTTCCGTTAAATTCAACTTCGCTTATTAGAATTCACTTATGCATCAAATCGTGGAATCATGAGAACTTTGTTGTTTTAGTATCTAATAGAGATTTTTGTAAATTGCCCGAAATTTAGAAGATTTTATTTAATCCCTGCTTGAACAAATTAAGTTGAGAAATTCGCCGTACATTTAAACTTGATGAATTGAATCTCGTTAATTTTCTTATACGCATTAAACTCCTTAAATTTTGTGAAAAGTATTATAACTCGAGCTTTACTTGGGAGGTTATTTAATTGTGAATTCTTTTGAAATAACCCAAGAATTTTAAATTAAAAATATAATTCTATTTCAACTTTTCTTACAATAGCTACATAATTCATGAGTCTTATTAGTCCGACCTGACAATGTTCTTACAAGATGATAATAACATGTACATTAGATAAGTGTCTTGACGATTGTTAACATGAAAGTTTATCTGGATTAACGTGTTGATCTGAAAGTTAAGGGACTAAATGTGATTGAGTGTTACATGAATTCCATTGTAATGTATTCCATATGTTTAAAGCATTGTAGGTATCTCGTGTGCTCATGATGTTTGTAATGAACGAAAATGCGTAATTATAAAATTTTATTGCCATGATCATTAAAGTCGGATAAGAACGTGTTAAAAAAAAAAAAAAAAAAATTTCTCCTAATATATTTTTTGATCGAAGTTGGAATCTTAAATTTTCTAATCCATGTTTAGTGATCGAGTTTCTAATTTTAAACGTTCTAATCCATGATAATCAAACTTAAATTCCCTATGGTTAATTTTATAAATTTTGCTATCGGTGTTTTCTGGAGGGAATAAAATATGCATAGGGATAGTACATAAATTCACGGTTAGTTCTGAATGTAATATGTTACGTTGTTCTAAATGTTTCCCATGTAATTATGTGTTTCTATATTTGTATTTATTGCCTTCCGGGTGTTATTTGATTTCAGTTGAATTATAAGCTATGTTAGAATATGAAGAATGATGTTGTTAATAATTCATGAATAAATATATATGCAATTAAATTGATATGAAATGCTAAAGTGATCGCGACGGTTATTCATCTTGATTAAATCTAAAATACTAGCTTAAATAATTATGACGATTGAAATATATTTTCTGTTGCTAATTATTTTGCTTCCATGTATTATGTCAAGTAGGCTGGATATTAATATGAGATTGCCACCGTTGATTGATACACAGTTCTTGATGTGTGTTCATGATAGTCATTACAGACATGCTAAATTACTTGACAATGTTGGTCACATGCTAGGTATATATGTAGAAGTAATAATGGAAATTGGTTGTGACTAGAAAAGACTGCAGTAATTACTTTTTCTGAATTATATGGTAAATGTTCATTAATCTTGTGATGGGTGTCAACTCTTGTAAATCGCATGGCTGCTTATGTGGTA
Source organism: Silene latifolia (assembly GCF_048544455.1). Taxonomy (NCBI): domain Eukaryota; kingdom Viridiplantae; phylum Streptophyta; class Magnoliopsida; order Caryophyllales; family Caryophyllaceae; genus Silene; species Silene latifolia. Next base: position 94,802,348 of record NC_133533.1, read on the forward strand.
ATTGTCATCTATTTCTGTGCTATCATATTTATGCAAGCATATCTATATATATATTTATAAACCATTATTTTATTTACCTTGCTTGTGAGACGGGATGAATTGTGAGCTAGTGCTGAGATTGGTTGGGATGGTTATCTAAGAGACTAATTTGTGAATACGGATTGTGAGTTGTCTCATATGGAAAGATAAGGATTGAAGGTTTTGGGTATGATAGATGATTGTTGGCAAGTATAATGGAGAGGAATGGTTGGATTACATTGGTACTATGGTTAGTAGCTGCAATCAATTATTTGTAGAGCAATTATTTTATCAATCATGTTTTAACCAAAATCTTGGGGCAGTATGAATGAAAATGAGTTTTGAGTATTTAAAATTTATGTTTGGATCATGTTTAGTAAGGTAATCTTATTCTTATCATCTTTCTCTTGACCTTGACTCGTGGGTGAGTAGCTTAGATCCTTGTGTTCTAAGTGTTGAGCACGGTTCTTTAAACCTTTGACAATATCGATATTGAAATTGAGATGGAAGTGGTTATTGGTTATGAGTTATGGGGCCGTTGTGCCATGTTGCGTTACGGTCCGGAGTGACCCTGGTTACTAAATTATATATATTCTGAGCTTGGAATCGATATGAGATGGAAATATTGTTTCGCGGTCTTATTCCGCCAGTTCACTCACCCCTTGTCCTTGGTCTTAGGGTCGACGATGAGAATGCTGTGATGGTTCTCTGTTGCGGATTGTTTTATGAGGCAGAATAAGGAGTGTGACGGAGTAATAAGCTGAGTTTTGGTTATATTTTGAGACGAGAGTGTATATTATATTAAGGGATAGGATTGAGTTGTTTGAGATTGAGAGGAGTTATTGGGGTAAGAGAGTTTATGGTTTCATGGAAATAGAGTGAATAGATTTTGGTTGTGTTTTGAGGAGACCTTAGAAGATGAAGTAGAGATTGTGAAGGTAGTGATATTTGGAGCGGTAGTACCAAGGATTGGATGGATTCGTTGAGGAGATCGACTCGAAAGGTGACTGAGTAATTGCCATCTAGGGCCAACCTATGCAGATGTATCTCTAGTTACTAGAAGTCGTTAGTTCTTGATAATGTGTTGCGTTGGGTTTAGGAAGTGACACCTTATTGATTGGAATAATGTAAGCCTGTCGGATGTGGTAATTCTAATTGTTGTAGGATGTGTGAGTTTCAATTTGGGTTTAGTGATCTTTTCTATGGTTATCAAATTCGCAATGGCGATTATAATGTTATGTGACAAGGATATTTGGTAAAGGTTACGAGGACGTAACCATGTTTTTAGGTGGAGAGGATTGTAAAATCTTGTATTCTTATCTAGTAATTCTTATCTGGTATTAGGATCTAATTGCTGTGTTAAAGTCGTTGTGAAAGGATGTGGTTGTGTTTAAACTTCGAGACGAAGTTTGTCTTTAGGAGGGTGGAATGTGACAGCTCGAATTTTCAGTTCATTTGGTTGGTTAAACTTGTGTGGGTAATTCGGTGATTCTAAGTACAGACTCCTTGTGGGTAATTCTGAGTGAACTTCGGGACGAAGTTCATTTTAAGGGGGGAAGATTGTAATGCCCCGTAATTTGATAATAATTTATATGAATAATTTACGTAATTCGAATAATTAAATAATTAATTAATTGTGTTTATTTAGCATTTGCAAGTGAGTCGGGAATTATTAATAATAAGCGAGACGGGTATATAGTAAGTAATTAGAAAAGGAGCGGGTTTCGTAAATGGGTCGGATCCGATTAAACCTAGACTATAAAAAGGAAAAAAAAAAAAAAAACAAACAAAGAAAACCCTAAACCTAAACCTACGTCGTTCGTGCGTGAGTTGCGATTCCGTCAGCCAGAAACCGTCACAAGGTAACCTCGTAACTACTCGCCTTAAATCGATTGTAAGTTGTTAATTAGACTGCTAGATGACGAACCTAGGGTACCGTTGTGACCGTGGGACATCGGAGATTGTCGGGGACCCATCGTTGACCGGAGTTAACTGCGGTGGTGGTGGTTGTGGCCGTGTTTTGGTGGCTGCGGGGATGGGTGTTCAAAAAGGGTAAATTGGGGGGGGTTTCGACCTAGAAATCGTGACTAATAGGACCTGGGTTTGGGTTAAGACGGTCTATGGGCAAGGGTTGACCATCAGGGTGGTTAGGTGGTGGTCGTTGGTGGCAAATGGTGGTTGCAATCACGAGTTTTGAACCCGACGGAAAACAGGGGCGGTTTTGAGGCAAATCGAACCCATTTCACGACACGACTTGACCTGGGTTGGTATTGGGTGGTTAGGGCGACCCAAGGGAGGACAGTGTGGCGGTTGCTAGTGGTGGTTTGTGTCAGGGTGGCCGGAAAGTCGCAAAACAGGGCAGCTTGCCGGGGATTCGCGTGGTCGTCTTAAGACGACCACCGTACCTTCGTTAGTGGACCATAGAGGGTGTAGGGACCACCTTTGGGATCACCCTGCATCGGTGGTGGCAAGGGTGGCAACCATCTGTGGCGGTGGTGAACGGGGTGGCCGTGGGGAGTGGTTATTTAGGCGGTGGTTGTTGTTAATGTCGCGTGAGCAGGCGTCTTAAAACGCCGTCGTGTCGTGGTGGTTTGACCACCACATAGGGTTCTGATGGGTGGAAGTTGATGACCCATCATCAGTGGTTCCACCGTGGGTCAGTGGTGATGACGGTGGTGACTGGTGGTGGCAGAAATGTGTGGTTTAAGACGGTCGCGTAAGTGTTCGATGAAATGTCAACATATATTAAAAACTATGGAATTGTTTACGAGGACCTGTTTTGGGGACGCGTGTTTGGGCTAGTGGTTGACCTATGGGGCCGGTGGTTTGACCACCTGGGACCACCGTGGACCAGGGTAGCTATCCATGGTGGCGACGTGGCGGTAGGACCTTACGAGGGCATAGTAAAACACGGGTTAAAGAGCCTTGTTGAGGACATTGTATTAATTATTTTGAAACGGCTTTTCGTTATTGAGACAGTTATATATTATTAAGTAATATAAATAAACATCGTAAATAATCATTTTATTTATATAATCTATAAAGAATAATTTATATATAAGTTATAAATAATTAATTTATGATACGGACAACTAGTAATTATATATGTGGTTATTATATTTTAATTAGGTGACGAAGTTGTGAAGCATTGACAGTCAGATCTGTTGCTTTATTGTTTTGACTGTTTGAGCTGCTTAATTGGATTTGCTGGCACTTTGAGGTAGGGAAATACATTCGACTTAATATCGATGTTGTTGAATTGTGTTAACTTGGTTATGTTTCATATGTCCAAGCTGTGACCGTTGATTGATTTGTTCGTATTGAATATGTTATCACAACATTTGGTAGTTGGCGTGATTTTATAAATGTTCAGTTCAATGACATACATATTGTGTTGCATTAATTTCTTTTGAGCATTCATATGCATTGGAGATGGAGGATGTTGTGGTGATGTGGTGTGGTGATGATGATGTTGTGATAAGGCCCAGGCGGGTTCTGCAGCCCTGGTGTCCTCAGCTGCGAGCTGGGAGATCGGCTACGGTCGATATAAAGTCTACCGGGGATCGGTATGGCTGGGTGTTCCGGGTTATGAGTTGTGATGAGATGGTGGTGGCGATGGAGGAGCATGCATATCATATATACTTGTTGCATTGTATTACCTACTCAACCTCGTGGTTGACCTTGTGTATTCGTGAACACCTGCGGTGAACCTTAATGGGGAGCAGATTGACAGGTACCTCAGAGACTGATAGGAGCTGGATGGGAAGAGAGCTTGGATTACCTGACTTAGTATCTAGTCCATTTTGATTTAATCATGTTTAGTCATCCACATAGTTTACAAGTTTTATTTCCGCTGCGAGTTGGTAAATTTTGTTTTACTAAAGTCTTAGTTTGTACGGTTTTGTAAACAGTATTCATTTAAAGTATAACTAAAGTACTTTGGTTCTTTGTCTTTGTTATTCACTACCTCGGGAAACCGAGATGGTAACAGTCCGGTTTATTAGGGAATGCCTTGCTAAAGACTCCTTAATAAATCGGGGTGTTACAACGACTGTTGATCATGATGATCACATGTTCAAGTCTCATTATAAAGAATACAATTGGGAAGTAATTTTGTTACTGTCAACTGGTCAACATATATCGGTAATGATTGGCTGACTAGAGTTTGACATTACTGTCGTGTGACGGTGGTGATCAGTTGACCCCCTAGGTCATACCTATAGGGCAACACTCTTAATTGATCATTTAATTAATCGTATAATGTTACGAGTTAATTAAATTACATGAAAAATTGACGGACGATTTTGGAAGTAAAATTTACGTATCAAATTGAAATGTGATTAAATGAGATACGGTCTGAGTAATCGAATTGTATCATTACTCGGATGAAATTATTGTTTAAGGAAACAATTAAATTTGAATGAATTATTATAAATATGATTTATAAATTGGTAAAATATTTTGGCACAAGTAATTATGATATTACTAAGTCGATTTTTGTATGTGACGTATTTTTATTAATACGTTGATTTTTAATATGTTAAAAATACATAACAAATATATGTGACATGTGACATGTGACATGTGACATGTGACATATTGACAATTGACAAAAATAATATGGAATCCATATTAACTAAAAGTGCCGAAAAATTAGAGGAGTATTAGGCTAAAATTGTGTTTATATTTTAAATAGAAAACATAATGATTAAAAAGCAAGAGTAGCCATGCAACCCTATTAACCTTGTGAAGACAAATATGGGCATGCATTGGCTCCCCTAAAGCTCCTCCACCCACCCGGTTTTCCAAGAGAGATAGGCAAGGGTTTTGTCTTATTTTTCTATATACACTACTTTGTTTTAGGTAGTGATTTTTTTATTCATTCATCCATTAGTCTAAAATAAGAGTTTTAGAGAGATAATAAGCTCCCATTTTCTCCTCCCCAAAACCGAAATATTCAAAGTGTTACATAATATTTTGGTTCAATTTTTCTACTAGATTAATATTATACTAGTACTCATAATATTAATTTGAATTAAGAGAAAGCCTTGGGTATAAAGCTTAGGGAGAGATCCTACACTTGGATCTTGGTTCATCCATTAGGAAAGCTCAAGAACAAAAGAAAAGGAGATTTCTTTTGTGCCCATAAAACCGAAAATAACAATGTAAGAACATGATTTCTTCTCTAATTGTTTTAATGTTTGCATGCATAAAATCCACATTAATTTTATGACAAATTAATTTAACATATATGAGTATGTTAGTATGTATATAGATCTACATTTCCTTCAATCGTTATCAAGAGCCACGGTTTTTGCATGCAAATCGGTTAAAAGTTTTTCCGAGTTATAAGAATAACATATAAAACTTGTAAAACTTGTAAAATTTGTGTTATTATGATATATCACGAAATTAATTCATGCATGTTAATATTTCTGATCCTAAAATGTTTTAGGATATTTTTGGTTAATTTACGGATTTTTATTGTTCATATTATACAATAATGGCATTTAAATATGATTTTATGAGTAAAAATGTCATTTTCGGTCTAAAATTTGCTATACTTCGAATTTTACAGTGATTTTTAGATATGTTGTCACATATATTATTTTGAGATAACCTGTAAATTTTCATAATTTTTCGACTTGTTATGCTCGAAAAATGGATTTTTCATTTTTAAATTCGGATTTAAGTGAAAAATAGGTTAATATGAGTTAAATTTCGAATATGGTCATAGAAATTTAATATGTTGTCACATGAAATTTTACAAGATGTGTGTAAAATAATTGTCTATAAAGAAGTCTTTTTGCATGATTTATGGATTTTTGAAGAAAAATAGCATAAATAGTGACATTATTAGTGAAAAATTAATAAAACATAATCTATGACTTAGGAAAAACGTCTAATGTTGCATTTTATTATCTTTTTCAGATCTAAAATTGAAAAGTCAATGGATTTTTTTTTTCCTCATGTTTTATGATTATTTTAGTTAAAATCGATAAACCGCAACATTGTTTTTCGGGAAAAAATTTCTAAATTTTTAACCTAAGTTTTTTGAACATTATGAGTGTCATGGTATTTTTTCAGAATGTTCATGAAGTTTAAATTTCAAATTTTGAATTTATTTGAAATTTTGTGATTTATTTGAAGTTTATAGCTTATTTTTGTAATTTTTGGTCCATTTATGAACAATTTTATAAAATATGGATTAATTATGGTCAAATTATTGGTGAAGACTATATTTTGAGTCCTAAAAGGTTAGGGTAATTAACTAGTACATAAATATGAATTTATGTAGTTTTTGTGATTATAAAATGTTGAAATCACGCAAATCCGTAAAAACCGAGTAATATACAATATTGGCTAATTAAAGGCGATTTAGCATAAAATGAAGCATGTTCATACATATTATAATGCTGCATTTTTCTTTATGATTGTCATAATTTTAATTTATGTAATTTTGAATTATGTAATTTTACTTAGTATGGCCTTAGAATTTAATTGGTATTTCCCGAAATGTATGGGAATATCGATTCGGTTGTAATTTTTATTGTGATCTCGTATCACCGTTTTGTAATTTAATAGATTTATTTTATTTTAGTTACAAATGTATAATAGGAAATTATGTATTTTTATGTAATTTTATTCATTCCGGAGTTCCCAAAGATGGATTTCTTCAAGAACGGCGATACATAAAGACGGTGTTACCTCGAGATGCGTGCCACAACCGAAGTTCAAGGGACCAATGGAGTTGGTTTCCGAATATGTAATCGTTAAAGAGTTTTTCTATTTTAGGAAAGGCCATACTAGGATTTATTTATTTTTATGCTTGCATTTTATTTTATGTCACATGCATCGCTAAATCGCCATAACTAAACATGCATCTTCTTTTATCGAGTTTATCGACCGTGTCAATTAGAATTATCGTAGTTCACCGCTTTAGTTCACTTAAAACGTGATAGATAATAAATTGACATGACCTCTCGCTAAAACAATTAATTGAGACATAGCCTTACCAAATAGTAGAAACCATGAAAACCTATTTCGCGAGGGAGTGCACTCGGCTACCCCGGGGTACAAACCTTGTTACGTAGGGGAAGTGGGTGATGAATGTTAATCCACCGAATTCATGTTGATAAAGGTTGTATCGGCTACCCCGTGCCTAAGTTGATGTGGGTTTGGATAATGGACACATTTATTCGAAATTTGGATTGAACTCAACAAAAGTTATTGATAAGGGTTGCATCGGCTACCCCGTGCCCTTGTTGATGTGTTTTGGGCTATAGATAAACATTAGAGTAATTTTATCGACCAAGAGTTCTAAAAGTAGAATCGATTAAAAGGTTAATCCACCGAGTTATATTGATAAAGGTTGCATCGGCTACCCCGTGCCTAAGTTAATATGAATTTAGATCTTGGAATCATTTATCATAGTTGGGTAGAGGTCACTATGTAAATGCTATACTTGTTTTACGAGTATTATTATTATAACGATGAATGTTTTGTTTTCATTATTCCGTTATCATATTGTTCTATTTCTTTACCACAATCATATACGATATCATTTCGATTTTTGATTCAAATCTCCTCTAAAACATCGTAACCAAAGACAAAATTTGAATTTTTCTTCTAAAAACCTCAAATGAACCATTGCTAAGGATCTCTTGAAAGGAGTATAGATTAATGTTATTCATTATCAAACAGGTTTTTGATTCTAGACTAACACATCTACTTACAATGGATTATGTTTCATATACTTAATTGAATTAAGTACCTTGAAGCGATAAATTATTTTGGTAATTAGTTTTGTCCGAATTCGTAATTGACCAAAATAGCGCAACCACTTCGATGAAAGTTTTAAGACTAAAACGAACAAATGAAGAGTAATCTTCATGAATTCAATTTTGCTTCTCAAAGCAAAGACTCATTGAAATGAGTGGGAGCATTCTCTTAAACCGTTAAGATTAGGACGAGGTTCAAGAAGTAAGGATTATAATGGAATTGATACAAGGTTATGATAAAAGTAAAGTTGTTGAAGAATAACGATACTAAACCTATCAATCCCGACCGATAAAGTTTCCATTGTCTTAAATGTTGGACACAAGAAAGGAAACTACCCCAAATTATTGAAGAATTAACAAGTTAGTTGTGGGACATCTAATGGGACCTTCTTCTTTAAATGTTTATTTGATTAAACATAAATTTTGCTAGTACTACTTCGTCAATATTAGAAATCAGTGGAGGTTTTCATCATTGTTTTTCGACACATAAGATGATTACAATATGACGACTAGCATCAATAATGTCGAGAGATCGAGTCATTGTGTACTCAATCTAGTTTTTGGATTTGGAGTTGTACTTAATTGTGACTATTAAGTACATAAACTCTAAATAAGAATACAAACTTGTTAAGATACAAAAGAGGTTTCACTTTTGTGACCCTATACACCACGATTTGATGTATGGCTAGCCCATTATCAAGGTGAGTATATTCTAAACTAAACTAGAATGATATATCATGAAGATGATGCAAGACTCAAATTGGTAACCCAAGATTGAACCTTAAATTCTTGAATGATTAACGCAAAGAGTTATCGAGTACTCTTGAAACCATTAGATTGTTAATGGTATATGCGTATCTTGTATTCAAAACAAGATGTCTCGTGCCTTTTGGTTGAAAAGGAGAACGAGGTTGTAAATCATTGATCCAAAATAGGTTGATCATTTTCTTTTACCAACGATTTAAGTTGACGCTAATGTGTTCACTTAATAAGGTAAATATAAAAAAAAAAAAAAAAAAAAAAAAAACTTTGATGAAGTTTAAAAGTTCAAGGAATCACGATTTAGTCGTGATGGGATTATCAAAGTAAAGACTTTGATATAAGCCAAAGGAAATGTGATATAGTATCACAAGTTAATCTCTCTTAGCACGCATTATGAAATAATGTGTGGTTGGATAAGGAATCAAACGCTATTTCGATATGGTTTGGACTTCTATCAAGTTACTTTGAGTTACTTGACCTTTTGGGGATTTTATCATTTTTGTCTAAATTATTTTTCCACTAAAACCAATCATATGAGATATGAAATGGTAAGGGTACCATGTTTGTAAGTTTTCACAAGAAACAAATGCTCATTTTTCCCTTTTCAATTATCACGAGTACGACGGGTTTGCGGCTCGTGAAGCTGTCTTTCTAAAATACAAGTTTATTTCTAGAAGACAGAGTGGGAGAATTTATTCAAGAGCCACAAAGAATGTTATGTCGCAAGAAACTGGTCTTTCTTGGCTACATGAGACGTTTTGTGTAAGATGTTGTTTCTTTAAAACCTAGGAGGTTAAATTCGTCAAATTGTTGAAAATGATGGATTAATGCTACTTTTAAGAAAGTAAAGAGCTTATAACTTACAAAGAAATCGTTTGATTCAAATTGATTACTTCTAGAAAGTAATGAACATATGACTTACATAAGAGTGTTTAAGTCACAACTCAATATAAGGCTTAGAGCTATGAAAATCCGAAATAAAAAGGCTTGATTAGTTGCAAAGGGTTTTGCACTAATAAAGAGAGCTTTCAAGGCTTGATTAGTTGCAAAGGGTTTTGCACTAATAAAGAGAGATTTCAAGGTTGATTGGTTGCAAAGGGTTTTTACACCAATTGAAATGCTTAAGTCTATTTGGATCTTCTTAGGGATTGTGTTTCATTATTATGAAATACATAGCGAGTGAATCTAAAACCCACTTCTTCAATTAGAAGGAATGTATTCAATACATGTCTTGAGTTTTGAAGATTCTTGCAATCCTAAGATAATGTGAAACTTAAGAGAGGGTCTTAAGTAGGACATCAATGAGTTGGAATCAACATTTATGGATCATGTGATAAAACATTTCTCGATAAGTCGAGAAGTTGTGTTTATACATGGAGTTTAGTGGGAGTTACGGAAATTTTAATTAGTCCGATATGTGGATGACATATTGATCATCAAGAATGATTTAAGACTTTTGGAGTATTATAATACATCTTTAATATCCAGATTTATGAAGATAAATCCACATGATATTAGCGTCAATAAGAAGTCTTACGTTGATAAGATTTATGACTAGTTCAATTAAATTGAACATATTTGATTGATTTCATTTGCTTCCGCTGCCGGATCAATTAAATGAATAATGATGTATAACACTTCATATACTTTGAGTATGATGAATTGTTTTCAAAATCGAATTTAAGTAATCTTTGCCAAGTACGCCATAAAGATTACCCTTAAGTGCATGCAGAAGCATTAAGGAAGTAAAGCAAAGTGTTTATGATGCAATTTTGTGTAAGGGTGTTACACAAGTGACAATTGACAATTGAGGTTGCGCATGGTTTCCGACAAAACCATAATCAAAACACATTAGGATGGTTAATATACCATTGTGGCTATGATAATTAAGAAGTAGATTTTCTAGAATCGTTCTAGGCAATAAAGAACAATGAGAGATATTTATAACGGAAATTGAGTACACTTGCAATCATGAGATGTGCAAGAGGATGAGTCCCGCACACTGTGAAAACAGTGGGAGCTATTCTTAGGCTAAGAGGGCCTATGTCTTGATTGGATCTCGACACGTACTCAGAAAGTTTTGTGATGCAAATGTATACATTACAAAGGAAAATGAATATGTAGTAAGGTTGAGTAAGGTACAAGAAGTTGATAAAACCTACTAACGAAAGCCTTCTCAAAGGCTAAACATGATGAGTCATGCCATTTCAACTGAATTGAAATGAACAACTACATACAAGATCAAATTAGATTATAGAACATGAAATAGTAATCAAGCATTGACTATTCGTATGTGATAATCGCATTTGTCGTTCGAGTTTTATTTTAAAACTCTTTTATTATACTTTGTTACATCCAAACGGGTTGTAAGAGACAATTGAACCCCGTTAAAGTGAACACGGATTAGCATAGTATTCGCCCATAGTCACTTGTATGAGGTGACGTCTCGAAGTGACTAGAGTGTGATGCGATTGATGGCAAGTTCAAGTGCCATAGAGTCATGTGAGATGACTAGTCGATCACATAGGCAGACTGTTTGGAACACTTTGTCGGGCCTTATGACCGCTTATAGAGTTCTGGCAATTTATATAGCCTGGTCGTGGCGAGAGCTACTATAGTATTCTAATGAGTCGATTCTTTTGACTAAAGACTATTCACCTAAGATGGCACAGTTTCAGATTAACTTTGATTTGTGTTACTACGACCTTCGTAAATGGGGTCAAATGGGCATATTTTGGGTTATGATGGCTGTGGCTAGTCGAAGGGAATGAGTGCGATAGGAATTGTCCATCCCCTTGTCAGGGTTAAAACAATATCTCAGGGCCACTCGAGGAGTAATGAACTGGAAATGCGTGGCCACGCTCGGAAGGTATCCAGAGTGGATAAATCCGGTCAATCAGTTATTCTCCAGATCGAGGAAACCACTCTCAATATGATCACTTGCAAGTACGACCTGAAAGACACCTTGCATTGAGTGGGAGATAGTAATAGGACAAGAGAATTGGTGACGCACACTTGTCGAGGACAAGTGGGAGATTGTTGGAATATGTGTCCTCCGACAATAATGCAATCGCAACTGTCGATCATGATGATCACATGTTTAAATCTCATTTTAAGAATACATGTGGGATTAGGGAATTTAGAGAATGCATTTTAATTTCTTATGCATGTGGAATTTAGAGAATGCATTTTAATTTCTTTAAAGATGGTTGTGCTACTAGCGAATCGAGTATTCAGAGGGTTTAGGGTTCACGGTTGTGTTCCGGTGCTTCCTTCGACTTGGTTGTGCTACAAGGAGAAATTCCGTTCCATGTTGGGCTTGTCAACAAGCCAAATCAACATTCTTCTTGCTCCAATGGTCGAATTTGTTTACCAGTCGATCGAGTGGTTTCTACACCCTCTGATGGTCTATCGAGTAACACTTTACTCGACCACTAAGCTGCACAAAGACCAAGTTCTCGATCGAGTAACCATTTGGTCGATCGAGTAACTTTTGCTGAGAAGATGGTCGATCGAGTGGTTTAATCCACTCGATCGAGTGGTTTTTATGGGCATGGGCTTTTAATCAGTCCGTGTGATGTTTATTTCGCAAACCTTAGTACTGTTTCTATTTAAACCTATGCTAATTAGGTTAATGGAGAACTCTTAATCTTTTTATCTATCCTTTTCTCTATCTTTGACAGTAGAACTCTTTACTACGTTGCTTTTATTCCTCTTCACTGTTACTTACTTTGGGATTATTATTGCTCGGATTCAGTTGTTCTTTACGCCAGATTCACATTGATTGTAATTCCTTCTCTTCCTTTATTAATAATAATCATTTGTTGCTTTAATTTCTTGTTTGTGTTCTTATTTCCTTTGCCCTAATTTTCATTATTGCAAGTTTTAGTTTATTTACAATGTTCACTGCTGGGAAATTGTCTGCTGTTAGTTTAATCACCGATATGAGTAGCTAAACTCCTTCATGTTGGGATTAGGGAATCTGCGGTAGAAAAATGACGATGTAGTGAATGAATTAGACGAATTAATTACGAGACTCTGTCACTATAGCAATTTAACTGTAATTTCCGACCTAGTTGAGTGCACGCTTCTATGTCAACCTTTAATCTGGCTAAAATTAATCCTGGATCGAAATATTGGACTAAATAGGCCTGCTATAAACAGTAGACTACCCTAATGAGGATGAAAGTTAAGTTAGTGGTATTTTAGGATAGAAAGTGGACCGAAAGGACCTTTTAACATCCGTCTCACATTAGTCGTCTGAATCATTTACAGCTGAGTTATTGGACTACCGTAGTGAACCGAAATCCCGACATGTCCCTCTCCCCTTGATAGTTTAAACCGAATTTCCCGTCTTTATTGCTCTTACTTTTAATCCTCTTTCCTTTAATCTCGTAGTTTAGAAACCAAATTCAAACAAACCCCAATTGTTACCATAGGATTAGAATTAGATAGCTATAATTGCATTACCTCCCTGTGGATTCGATACTCGACTGCCTCGCTACATTTTAGTTGAGACCGTTAGGTTTTATCTTTGATAGGGTTGCGATAGCCGTGTCAAACCTGTCTTTCAGGTACTTATTACAGCGCTTTTTATTTTACTTGCAATTTAGTTCTAAACCAATTCACAAACCCCCTTTAAATTGTTACTTCAATAGATTAAAAATTAGCAAACAGAATTAACCTTGTCTCTATGTGGTTCGACCGTTACTATCACTAGCTATAGTTTTAGTTCGGATTTATAAATTTAATTTTGATACAAAACGACGGTATCAAATTTTGGCGCCGTTGCCGGGGAGGCAATTGTTCTAATTTTTTGTTGTTTTTATTTTAGTCTGTTTTTCGCCTCAAGGGAAGACTGAGTACCTTGAGGCAGTTCTTATCTTCTCCTTTAGTGTTGTTTATTTGCGTACTTTCGTGACGTCCCACTCGAGTTCCATTCTTGGGAGCAAGCAGTGGAGACTTGTGGGAGATGTGGCGCCGAGGGGCATGCTTCACATGTGCCGAGCGAGATATGGACCAAGTCTATGCTTACTGGTATTATAAACAAGATCATTATGCGCCGCCACATCCGTGCTATCAGCAAGGCTTCCAAGAGCCTTCATATTCCTTTGCACCGCCTCAGCAAGACCCTCTTCCTTCTGAAGAGAGTGCGGAAATGAAGTCTATGATGGAGATGCTTAAACTCCAAATGCAAGAAATCGCTGAACAGAGAGAAGCTTGTTTCAAAAGACTTGAGCTTCTCTTGGCTCAAGTAGCTGCCGAGCAAAACGATGATGTGTATGACTCGGAGGATGATGATTTGGAGGAAGATGAAGTGTCAATTGAAGACTTCAATGCTGTGCCACATGAAGAATTCGATCAAGCAGATTTGTGTGGTCGAACGAATGACATTGCAGAAGGAAGAGCGGTCGATCGATCGGAACCAGTGGTCGATCGACCATTATCTTTGAGGAGGAAACTACTCGATCGAGTAGTGATGCTGTTCGATCAACCCCTGTAGCCTTGGGAATTGTCAAATCGTCACCAACGCCTATTCCGGATGACGATGAGGAGGTAAATGAAGACCACTCCTATGCGATTAGAGGTAACTCCACTCCTTTAGTCGATTATGTATACCTTCCTACTCCTTCTGTTGAACCATTTGCTGCTGTAGGATTGACGCCTTCGTCCCAGTTTGGGAACAAATTGGAGGAACATCGCTTTGTTTCTCTTTCTACAGGTCTTGGCAAGTTCAAAGACCACGGAGGTGAGTTGGGTGTTCCTAGCTTGAAGTCTGGCACTGCCCGGATATATGATCCAGGAGGAGGTCCTGATGAGGATATGCCGTCTAAGAAGAAGCTGTGCGCTGAGGTGAAAGATTGGGATCCGGATGCTGCGAAACGTTGTTGTTCTTCCGTTGCCATGTTGTGGAGGCCGGGAGTATATTTGACAGTTGCTGAAGCCACTGCGTTCAGTCAGAAGCCTAGTAGTGGGCCATTCCATGGCCGTTCTTGATCAACTACTAGTTGATCACATGCCTATCAAACAACTTTTATTGCTTTTAAGACCTTTTACCGTATTTTGTGTGTGCGAGACTTCGCATTTTATTTTGTTTGCTTAGGATTTTATACGCTCTAGACATTACTTTGGGTTTTGCGCAATTTTGGGCGCATATTATTGTGCACTTGCAGGTTTTTAGACCTCATTAGCTCAAGTAATTGAGCTAATACGAAGAAATAAGAAGTTACATCAGTAATTCCAGTCGATCGACTGGTCTTCGATTTCCAGGAGCTTCTGTTCCTGTTCACTTGGTCGATCGACTGAGTCATGTGGTCGATCGACCGCACTCCGCTGATGTACCTATTCACGACCTCTTCCCTGCTGTGTTTGGTCGATATGCGGATTTAAGGGAGTTTTCTACTCCGCTTTCTTTTCCGTCCAATTATTTATTTCTTCTAATTTTCTCATTTGTGCACATATTTACCGGTTCAAAATTGTTTTCTCAGTCTTATGCGTGGTAATTTCTGTCTTTCAGGTACTTATTAGTAGCACTGATGGCTACTGAAACCTCCTAGCTCACGCTGGTTTGGGGAGGTTTCCTTTGCTGCGCTTAAAGTCTTGTGAGTTTCTGATTTACAGAAATTACCACTAAAGATTCTTTATTCCTTAATTCACCCTAAATACAATATTCAATGAATTCAAAACAGAGAGGTAGGAATTTGTCAGCTAAATCTAAATTCGCCAAGGTAACCAAATTGGGGGTTTATAAAACGTGGTTTTCTAAACTAAAGAGAGTAAGGAGGAGAGGATAAAATAGAGGAGATAAACAGATAAAGGAGAACAGCTAAGACAAACGGTTCACCATAATCATCCGGTCAAGTAATCTAGGTCTTAGGTCAATGCAAATACGGTCTAAGGGGTAGCGAACGTCACCTTTCGGTCCTTAATTCACCCTAAAGTGTAAACAACTTAACTTTCGTCCTCACTGCAATACTCTATTGTCCGCTACTAGTCTACCTTTTCCAACCTTTTGGTCCAGGTCAAGGGTCACTAAGAATTAAAGGTCTAATTGCGTCGACTCAATTAGAAAGATACAGTTAATTGTAGCATTTAACCAACAAAGACAGTACCAGCATTAACCTAATAAATCGATTACTCTCCCTTCATATTATGGATCCCCTATAGTCTTAGCATAGGACGATTAGCTACTCATAATCATTGAATTATCAATGACAACAAACAGATAATTAAAACTAGACATGATGATGGATCTAATAAGAAATCAATTAAGCAATTATAATAAAAAGGAGAAGAAGAATTAAAACAATAGATGAGATTAAGAATAAGACTAGAATGATGATACCAATCGCAGAATTCAAATCCGAGTAGCAAAGTATAGAGGAAGAATAAAATCCCCAGAACAGTAGTAAGGAATACAGTCAAGTAAAACGAATGAAGGAAGAAGATCCCCCTCACGTAGTTCTGCTGCTCTATCTTATACAAAAATTTATCCTAAAACCTAATCTATGGACTAATTACTAAAGCCCATAATATGATTAGGCGGAAATTAGCTAAAACATAAGAAACCCCTCGATCGAGTAGAAATAATCTACTCGATCGAACAAAGCATCATCAAACCACTCGATCGAGTGGAAACAAATCACTCGATCGAGCACTTCCCTCAAAAACTCCTCGATCGACTCCTAAAACAGCTCGATCGACCAATCTTGAGTATATAGAGCATTCGATCGAGCAGAAAACCACTCGATCGAGCTATATAGGCACGTTAAACTTGAAATGCTTCCCGAATCCAGCTCACGCATCTTCCAAGTGTTAATTTCCAAGCTCCAGCTCCTTATTCTCCATGAATGCGTACAAATGGGACGGATTAGTGTTCGATTTAGCTCCTCTTCGGTCAATTCCTGCAAATTACAATAAACGGACCAAAGTAGAATATTCGGGGATATTTGTAGCCAGATGCCACATAAAAAGTACAGAAATGCGTGTAAAAATGAGGTATAAACCTTATATATAAGACACGCATCAAATCTCCCCAAACCAAACCTTTGCTTGTCCCCAAGCAAATATGAATGCAACTAAGGGTAAACAGTGGAACAGGACCAACGCATCGGCTACAAATCACCCATTAAAACCAATTTAATGCAACAAAATGACAAGTGACAAATGAGAAGTGCAAACGAGTTAAATCAATGTTTCAAACTTACTGAACCGTCGACCTTGCAAGACTCAAAAGATATCGGACTCTCACGGATCGCTCATCACTCAAAATCAGGAACAAGGTGAGTATATATGTAAAAGATAGGAAGAAGTAAGACACTCACCTAACTCGACCTATAAGAACATGCATGCAGTTAACATGAATAAAGTCTCTACAACCGTACATATGCATTCCAACCATACTAATGACCAAGACACATGCCGAGGACTTACATTTGGGTAAGTGAGGTAATGGGTAAGGAGGGGCTAAACTGAATTTGGATATGTGGGGTTAATAGCCAGGCTAGCAACAACGGATCCAAATATAAACTGCATCCCAACTTCGTACTCATAACAGCAGGGTGAAACGGTGCAATAATTATGCACTAAACTCACAGAACACCAAAAATCGTCAACTCCCCAAAAAATATAGATAAGACATGGGAGTATGAATCATTATACAATTCTCATTCTTTTTCATATGTGATTTTTCTTTCTTTTTCTTCTTCTTTTCTTATTTCGCTTTTTCCATTTCTTTTTCGATCTCTTTTTTTTCTTTCAATTCAACATTTTTTCTTCAACAATTCTTCTATTCCCTTCAATCCTTCCACCATCTTCTGAAATCAGATATAATAACCATATTGCAAATAAACATTCCAAAAACTACGCGTCACTAGCTCGACTAGGGTAGGAAGTATTATAGAAAGTAGTTAATAGGACAAAAAGGCAATTTGGCTATGTGAGGCTCATGGGTAGAATGAAATAAAGGGAATTGCCTCTCCTAACATGTGTCACCATCCACAGACCGAATGCATACAGGTAATAAACATTCCAAAAACTACATCAAGGAGTGTCTAGCTTTTCACATTCAAAATCCTATTTTGAGACTCACCTACCGGTTCCTTACCGGCACTATCCTTGCTCGCCGGGACCCGACAATTGTGAACGAACTCGATCTTGTGTTCATGGAATCGTACCTCGAAATCCAAGGAAAGGGGGGATACCATTTTAATGCACCTCTCGTGTTACTTGAGAAATGGGCTAGGTTTAGGAACGGAAATGACGATGGAATGAAACATATCGTTCATGGAGGACTCATTACGAAGATTGCAAAGCATTTCAATCCGAATTTCAACATGAACAATAAGTACACTCCCCTCTCCGGGAATACAAGGATAAATGAGGAGCTCCTTCAAGTCTATCATCATTGGATAACCCTCGAGGGGGTTGACAAAAGAATCAAGTGGATAACAAAGGGGAGTAATCCCATCTACTTGCCAATGACCGGTCTACCAATAATCTCACCAAGGAGGGGTCCTCTATCACCAATCCCGTCATACCTCATCCCCGCAAACCCTACCCAAGCAAATCAACAACCACCACCACCACCACCAAATCCCCAACAACAACAAGAGCCACAACGAAGAAATGAAAAGATCAAGATACCTCCCTACCCATTTCAATACCAACCATACAATCACCCTAACCCCTTTATTCTTCCCCGAGATGACTTTATGATGGGGATTCTCTAAAACATACATTTGCGTTAATATGAAACCGCCATGGATAGTTACTACGCTCTTTGCCCACAATTCCATGACATGGTTCAACAAGGAAAGGTGAGTGAAGAGGGGATGCTTCCCTCTTGGGCACAATTGGATATTTGATGTGACCATAATTAGAGCATATTTAGTCCCCGAATTAGGCTTGTTCCCCTGCTTTTTAGTGCATATTTGGGTCATTTATTGTCTTTAGTTCTTTGTTTTGCATATTCTTTGAGGTTTTGATCCCTTGGTAGGAAAGGAGTGCAAACCTTGCATTTTCATGGCAAAATGAGACTAAATTGATTGAATTCAATGACCAAGCATCAAGGAGAGACAAGATTAGAAGGCCTTTGTACATACTATAGTAGATGGGCAATGATGAGAAAAGATCCTTGCATCCCCAAGGAAATCCCCAAGGATTTTATGAAGAAAAAGGAAGAAAAGAAGAAGAAAGCAGACTGCCCAGCAATCCGTGCGGATTGTTCTGAATCCGCCCTTCTCCATCACCACAATCCGTGCGTCTTCTCCCCAAGACGCCCGGGCAGCAACTCCAGAAGACGCCCGTCTTCACCCCAAGACACCCGGGCAGATACCACAGAATCCGCCCGTCCCGTGCTAAAGACGCCCGGATTCCAAGGCAGACCAACTTCGTTTCTTCAAGCTTCAAGAAAGATGCCCATCCTTCCAAAAAGACCGGTGTTTCCTTAAGTAGGGACTTAATCGTCATTTAAGCCCTTAGTTAACCCTAATTCACACACCTAATCCCCACTATAAATACCCCATTAGTCTAATGAGAAGAGCATGTTCTTCTTAGCAATCTTTAGTGTAGTTAATATCAATCAAATCTCTCTTTAAATTTGTAATCAACAATTAATCAAGTTTTAATACAAGTTTTATTTCCTTAATCTCTCTCTTGTTCATCCTTTATTTTGGGTAATTGAAGACTATTTGGGTTATTATTGAGAGATTGACAACCTCTCAATCAAGCATCAAGTACTTCTTTTATTCTTTGCTTTATTATTGGAATCATTAGTAGGTATAATTCTCTTAATCCCTTTTTAATTATTTCTAATTACTTTCATTTATTCATCATGTTTCACTTTGTTGGTATGATTGATAACCTTGCTAGCATGTTCAACATGATAATGAGTGAGTAGTTTCCTTAGCTAGGGTTAATGGGTAATTAGGGGAAACCAACATGGGGAATGATTCATCCTTAAATTAATATGCTTTCATGGTTTATTTGCTTGCTTGTTTTGATCTCAACTAATGCACATGTTATGTTTGATGAAATGCGAGCCTATAAATCCTTCCATTTTTTACCCATCACCTATCTTTTCAATGAGACTTGTAAGACATAAACCAAATCGAGTCTCATTACACCATGCATGTTGTTGAGTAGGGAAGACTAAGTCGACTTGTAGGTGTTGTAAAATCTAATCGATGCGGCTCCGGGACCCAAACTTTCCTAGGATTGTAAGATATAAACCAACTCAATCCATCACAATAATAATTGCTTGCTTATAATTTGAGAACATGTTTGTATGATCAATTCCCATGAATCCCATATGACCCCATGACACCCTAGTGCCTTTTATCAATTGTTTACATCCCTTTTAATTCATCTTGCTTGTTTACTTTCATTGCTATTTAGTTTAGTGATCTTCTATTCAAACCCCAATTATGACACCCCTAAGACACCACTAGTTGCAATAGAAATCTCATCTCAATTCCCGTCCCTTGGGATCCGACCTTTACTTGCCTCTTTACTAATTGTAGAGTTGTTTGTGAAGTTATAAATTGTGTTTTGGTCTAGGTGATCCTAACGACAAGTAACCAAAAGATTTTAGTTATCCCGACCAAAAATGGCGCCGTTGCCGGGGACGGTGTTAACTTGATTTAGATTTTCTTATATTGTTATTGGTTGTGTCTTTCTTTGCCTTGGGGAAGTAAAACTCCTCAAGGTTTGTTCTAATTGTTTTCAAGTTGTTTGATATTTTGCAAGATGGACCTTATAGATTGGTTTGTAGAGGACCACTTAAGTATACCTTTCTTCAAAGATCCCATGCAAGCATTGGAAGCCTTGGAAGCAAGTGAGGCTAAAAATATGTATTGGGAATTGGAGGTAGATCTTTTTGAGGCCGCTCTAGCTAACAAAGAACTTACTCATGCACAATCCGGATTAGTGTATAACATCCTTGTGGAAGCATGTCAACCTATAGAGGATAAGCAATCTATCCTAGAAGACATCTTACAAGCTCAAGAGCAAGAGGAATCCATTATGGAATTCGAATGTGATGAGATTGATGAGAATGAAGAACAAGTTGAATATGCTATGAGAATGGAATGTCTAATGGAGATGGAGCAAATTCTCAATGAAACTCTAAAGGAGGAAAGTGAGGTACAAACTCCTACTTTAAAACCCCTTCCTCCAAATTTCAAATATGCTTACCTTGATGAATCAAAGACCAAACCCGTGATTGTTAATGATAGACTTGATGAGAACCAATTGGGAAAATTGCTTGATGTGTTGAAAAAACATGAGAAGGCTATAGGTTATAGTCTAGATGACCTTAAGGGGATAAGTCCCAATTTTTGCATGCATAGAATTCATCTAGAGGAGGACCATAGACCTACCATTCAACGTCAAAGAAGATTGAACCCCCACATGCAAGAAGTTGTCAAAGGAGAGGTTATGAAATTACTTGATGCGGGAATCATATATCCCATATCGGTTTCTTTGTGGGTTAACCCCGTTCAAGTGGTACCTAAGAAAGGAGGTACCACGGTAGTGACAAATGAAAAGAATGAGCTAATACCCACAAGGAAGATCACCGGTTGGCGTATGTGTATTGACTATCGAAAATTGAATTCCGCAACAAGAAAGGATCATTTCCCCCTACCATTCATTGACCAAATGCTTGAGAGGTTAGCCTCCAACAAATTCTTTTGTTACCTTGACGGGTATTCGGGATTCTTCCAAATCCCTATACACCCGGATGACCAACATAAGACCACCTTCACATGCCCTTATGGTACTTTTGCATATAGGAGGATGCCTTTTGGTTTATGCAATGCCCCCGCCACTTTCCAAAGATGCATGATGAGTGTCTTCTCCGATTACCTAGAGACCATAATGGAAGTTTTTATGGATGATTTTAGTGTTTATGGAAAGGACTTTGACTCATGTTTGCATAATCTTTCTCTTGTATTGCAAAAATGTGAAGATGTTAGTCTTGTTTTAAATTGGGAAAAGTGTCATTTCATGGTCAATGAAGGAATTGTTTTGGGTCATTTAATTTCGGAAAAGGGCATCGAGGTCGATAAATCTAAAGTTGAGGTGATAGAGAAACTCCCACCCCCCGTGAATGTTAGAGGGGTGAGATGTTTTCTCGGTCACGCGGGTTTCTATCGCTGTTTCATAAAGGATTTTTCAAAAATAGCGAAACCCCTCACTCAACTCTTGCTTAAAGATGCCCAATTCCATTTCACTGATGAGTGTGTTGAAGCCTTTAATAGAATAAAGGAAGCACTAATCTCGGCACCGATCATTCAACCTCCAAATTGGGAACTACCGTTCGAGATTACGTGTGATGCTAGTAACTACGCCGTTGGAGCGGTTCTTGGCCAACGGGTAGGAAGAGCTCTTCATGCCATATACTATATAAGCAAGACTCTTGATCCCTCCCAAGTGAATTATGATACCACCAAGAAAGAGCTTCTTGCCATTGTCTATGCTTTGGACAAATTCCGTTCCTACTTACTTGGATCCAAGGTGATTGTCTTTTCGGATCACCGTGCTCTCCGAAATCTCTTGATAAAGAAGGAGGCAAAACCAAGGTTGTTGAGATGGATTTTACTTCTTCAAGAATTTGACTTGGAAATAAGAGACAAGAAAGGAGCCGAAAATGTAGTGGCGGATCACTTGTCAAGGATCCGGTTTCATGATGAACATGGAGAAACCCCGATCAATAACTCATTTCCCGACGATATTTTGATGGCCATTCAAACACAACTTGAAAGGCACATCACCCCATTGTTTGCCGATTATGCTAACTATATTGTTGGAAAAGTACTCCCTCCAAATTTGAACCACAACCAAAGAAAAAAGTTCCTATTCGAAGTAATGAGGTACTTTTGGGATGACCCAAACCTCTACAAGGAGTGTAGTGATGGGCTCTACCGGAAATGCATCCCTCAATGGGAAGTCCAAGGAATCTTGGAAGGGTGTCACTCATCACCCTACGGTGGGCACCACGGAGCAAGAAGGACCATTGCAAAAATTCTTCAATCGGGCTTCTATTGTCCCACAATGTTTCAAGACACAAGGGAATCCATCATTCATTGCGATGCTTGTCAAAGAACGGGGAATATCTCTTGGAGGAACGAAATGCCACAAAGGGGCATTCTAGAGGTGGAGATCTTCGATGTTTGAGGGATCAACTACCAAGGTCCCTTTGTGACATCCAATGGGAATAAGTACATCCTTGTGGCCATAGACTACGTCTCAAAGTGGGTGGGGGCAATTGCCACTCCAAATGATGATGCAAAAACGGTCACCAAGCTCTTCAAGAAAATAATCTTCCCAAGATTTGGAGTTCCTAGAGCAATCATAAGTGATGGAGGAACGCATTTTCATGAGAAGAAACTTGTATCTCTTTTGACCAAATATGGTGTCCAACATAGAACCGGCTTGGGATCTCATCCTCAAACAAGCGGTCAAGTTGAAGTTTCAAATAGAGAGATCAAACAAATCCTTGAGAAAGTTGTGAACAAGACCCGAAAAGATTGGAGCACAAAGCTTGATGATGCTCTATGGGCTTATAGGACGGCCTATAAGACTCCCATAGGAACCTCCCCTTACAAGCTTGTATATGGAAATGCATGTCATTTGCCAATCGAATTGGAGTACAAAGCTTTTTGGGCGATCCGAGCTCTTAATCGTGATCTCAAATTGAGTGGTCAAAAGAGGATGATTCAAATTCAAGAGTTGGAGGAATTCCGACTACAATCCTACGAGAACGCCAAGATTTACAAAGAAAGGACGAAATTGCTCCATGAGAAGAGGATTAGACAAAAGGCCTTGCACAAAGGGGACAAATTCCTTCTATTCAATTCCCGCTACCGACTCTTTCCGGGAAAGTTGAACTCTAGATGGATGGGTCCCTATGTGATAACCGAAGTTGGAAAATATGTTGATTTTGAAATCAAGGCGGAAGATGGAAGCAAGTTCAAAGTCAATGGTCAAAGGTTGAAGCCATACTATGAGGGACCATTTATTGGAGAGGTCGAGGTCACCTACCTCGGGCCTTCTCATCCTTGAAAGAACCATCAAAGGGAGAGTTTGGTGGAGTCCTCCCTAAACCACCACTTGTAAATATACTAACCCTCTAACTTGTATTTATAATTTTATTGCATTTATTTAATCATGAACATAAACTCTTTTCATGAGAGTAAGTGGGGGAGGGTCACTAACGAATTTTGAATGAAGGAAGGAACCAATCTTCAAGTGTGGGGAAGCATTTATGAGAGGAAAGGACATCAAAGGAAAATTCAGATAATCCGAGCGTCTTGGGGACAAGACGCCCGTCTTGGTGGCGTCAATTTTTTGGAAAGTTAACTGTGACAGAATCCGGGCGTCTTCCCACAAATATGCCCGTCCCGAGAAGCTGGAATCCGAGCGTCTTCTGCTCGAATCCGCCCGTCTTCCTGCAATAATTCGGCCCGACTTTTCTTAATTTTATTACACCCCACCACACAATTTGTGACACATCACCCTTCCTTCTACATGTATTATAAAAACCCACCTCCTTATGACTCCAAAGCATTTCCCAATCACTCTTTTACCCCACAAAATCAAAAAGCCCCAAATTTCTAGGGTTTCAAAGGCAACATTCAATCCACAAGGAGCATCTTTATTCTTTAACAAATCAAAAATACCAGCTCAATAATAAAAGAATGGCACCAAGGAGATCTTCTTTTAGGTATGGGAGGAGGCCAAGGGTAAGAGGAAGTTCTTCTACCTCCCACATCAACACATTAAGAAGGGAGCATGAAGAAATTGTGGATCTTACAAGACTTGATGACTTCTCAAATGTTGAATTTATCAATGATGTGCAAAGACTAGTCTTCCACCGGCTTCTAAGTAAGAACATTCTCCCTACTAAGTTCTTATGTCATAATACTTTAAGGAAACTTGGGATTTATAACCAAGTGGAAGCTCTCTTTGAAGTATTTGGTCTCTCTACCCTTTTCCACTTGTATGAGCAAACTTACCGATCCCTTGTGCTTGAATTTTTGAGCTTTTTGAAGATTACAACCTTGAACAAAACAATATGCATAAAATTTAGGTTGGAAAATGTTTCAAGGATAATCACCCTTGTGGAATTCGCAAATGTGCTTGGTCTCGATGTTTCGCCTACCCGGACATCGAAGCCAAAGAAATACAGTGTTGAACCTTTATGGAGGGCCATGACCGGCCGAGATTTCATTCACACCAAGGAATGTCTCGCTTTTCATATCCAAAATCCGATTTTGAGACTCACTTACCGGTTCCTCTCAGGCACCCTCCTTGCTCGCCGAGATCCGGCGATTGTGAATCAACTTGACCTTGTGTTCATGGAATCTTACCTCAATATTCAAGGAAGAAGTGTGTACCACTTCAATGCGCCTCTTGTGCTACTCGAAAAATGGGCAAAGTTTAGGAATGGTGATGATGATGGGATGAAACACATTGTAAATGGAGGGCTCATTACTAGGCTTGCGAAGCATTTCAATCCGAGATTTAATGAGAATAATGAGTATGCTCCTCTTTCGGGAAACACAAGGATAAATGAACATATTCTTCTTATTCATCATCATTGGATAACCCTTGAGGGGGTTGATAAGCGGATCAAGTGGATAACGAAAGGAAGTGATCCGATTTATCTACCAATGACCGGCCTACCACGGATTTCCCCAAGAAGAGGACCTTTATCACCAATCCCATCCTACCTCATCCCTCCAAACCCAACCCAAGCAAGACAAGCACCACCACCTCCAAATCCCCAATAACAACAACAAGAGCAACAATCTCAAGATGCGAAGATCAAAGTGACTCCCTACCCATTTCCTTATCAACCGTATAACCATCCCAACCCCTTTATCCTCCCCCGTGATGACTTTGTGATGTGACCATAATTAGAGCATATTTAGTCCCCGAATTAGCCTTGTTCCCATGCTTTTTAGTGCATATTTGGGTCATTTATTGTCTTTAGTTCTTTGTTTTGCATATTCTTTGAGGTTTTAATCCCTTGGTAGGAAAGGAGTGCAAACCTTGCATTTTCATGGCAAAACGAGACTAAATTAATTGAATTCAATGACCAAGCATCAAGGAGAGACAAGATTAGAAGGCCCTTGTACATACTATAGTAGATGGGCAATGATGAGAAAAGATCCTTGCATCCCCGAGGAAATCCCCTAGGATTTTATGAAGAAAAAGGAAGAAAAGAAGAAGAAATGAGACTGTCCAGCAATCCGTGCGGATTGTCCTGAACACGCCCGTCCTACATCACCACAATCCGAGCGTCTTCACCACAAGACGCCCGGGCAGAGACCACAGAATACGCCCGTCCCATGCCTAAGCCGCTCGGATTCCCAGGCAGACAATTTCGTTTCTTCAAGCTTCAAGAAAGATGCCCATCCTTCTAAAAATACCGGCGTTTCCTTAAGTAGGGACTTAATCGTCATTTGAGCCCTTAGTTAACCCTAATTCCTACACCTAATCCCCACTATAAATACCCCATTAGTCTAATTAGAAGAGCATGTTCTTCTTAGCAATCTTTAGTGTAGTTAATATCAATCAAATCTCTCTTTAATTTTGTAATCAACAATTAATCAAGTTTTAATACAAGTTTTATTTCCTTAATCTCTCTCTTGTTCATCCTTTATTTTGAGTAATTGAAGATTATTTGGGTTATTATTGGGAGATTGACAACCTCTCAATCAAGCATCAAGTACTTCTTTTATTCTTTGCTTTATTATTTGAATCATTAGTAGGTATAATTCTCTTAATCCCTCTTTAATTATTTTTAATTACTTTCATTTATTCATCATGTTTCACTTTGTTGGTATGATTGACAACCTTGCTAGCATGTTCAACATGAAAATGAGTGAGTAGTCACTTAGCTAGGGTTAATGGGTAATTAGGGGAGACCAACATGGGGAATGATTCATGCTTAAATTAATATGCTTTCATGGTTTATTTTCTTGCTTGTTATGATCTCAACTCATGCACATGTTATGTTTGATGAAATGCGAGCCTATGAATCCTTGCATTTTTTACCCATCACCTATCTTTTCAATGAGACTTGTAAGATATAAACCAACTCCAGTCTCATTAGACCATGCATGTTGTTGAGTAGGGAAGACTAAGTCGACTTGTAGGTGTTGTACAATCTAATCGATTCGGCTCCGGGACCCAAACATTCCTAGGATTGTAAGATATAAACCAACTCAATCCATCACAACAATAATTGCTTGCTTATAATTTTAGAACGTATTTGTATGATCAATTCCCATGAATCCCCTATGACCCCATGACACCCTAGTGCTTTTTATCAATTGTTTACAACCCATTTAATTCATCTTGCTCGTTTACTTTCATTGCTATTTAGTTTAGTGACCTTCTACATCAACCCCAATTGTGACACCCCTAAGACACCACTAGTTGCAATAGAAATCTCATCTCAATTCCCGCCCCTTGGGATCTGACCTTTGCTTGGCTCTTTACTAATTGTAAAGTTGTTTGTGAAGTTATAAATTGTGTTTTGGTCTAGGTGCTCCTAACGACAAGTTACCGAAAAGACATAGTCCGACCAAAAATGGCGCCGTTGCCGGGGACGGTGTTAACTTGATTTAGATTTTCTTATATTGTTATTAGTTGTGTCTTTCTTTACCTTGGGGAAGTAAAACTCCTCAAGGTTTGTTCTATTTGATTTCAAGTTGTTTGATATTTTACAAGATGGACCTTATAGATTGTTTTGTAGAGGACCACTTAAGTATACCTTTCTTCAAAGATCCCATGCAAGCATTGGAGGCCTTAGAAGCAAGTGAGGCTAAAAATACGTATTGGGAATTGGAGGTAGATCTTTTTGAGGCCGCTCTAGCTAACAAAGAATTTACTCATGCACAATCCGGATTAGTGCATAACATCCTTGTGGAAGCATGTCAACCTATAGAAGATGAGCAATCCATCCTAGAAGACATCTTACAAGCTAAAGAGCAAGAGGAATCCATTATGGAATTCGAATGTGATGAGGTTGATGAGAATGAAGAACAAGTTGAATATGCTATGAGAATGGAATGTCTAATGGAGATGGAGCAAATTCTCAATGAAACTCCAAAGGAGGAAAGTAAGGTACAAACTCCTACTTTAAAACCCCTTCCCCCAAATTTGAAATATGCTTACCTTGATGAATAAAAGACCAAACCCGTGATTATTAATGATAGACTTGATGAGAACCAATTGGGAAAATTTCTTGATGTGTTGAAACAACTTGAGAAGGCTATAGGTTATAGTCTAGATGCCCTTAAGGGGATAAGTCCCAACTTTTGCATGCATAGAATTCATCTAGAGGAAGACCATAGACCTACCATTCAACCTCAAAGAAGATTGAACCCCCACATGCAAGAAGTTGTCAAAGGAGAAGTTATGAAATTACTTGATGCGGGAATCATATATCCCATATCGGACTCTTTGTGGGTTAGCCCCGTCCAAGTGGTACCTAAGAAAGGAGGTACCACGGTAGTGATAAATGAAAAGAATGAACTAATAACCACAAGGAAGATCACCGGTTGGCGTATGTGTATTGACTATCGAAAATTGAATTCCGCAACAAGAAAGGATCATTGCCCCTACCATTCATTGACCAAATGCTTGAGAGGTTAGCCTCCAACAAATTCTTTTGTTACCTTGACGGGTATTCGGGATTCTTCCAAATCCTTATACACCCGGATGACCAACATAAGACCACCTTCACATGCCCTTATGGTACTTTTGCTTATAGGAGGATGCCTTTTGGTTTATGTAATGCCCCCGCCACTTTCCAAAGATGCATGATGAGTGTCTTCTCCGATTACCTCGAGACCATAATGGAAGTTTTTATGGATGATTTTAGTGTTTATGGAAAGGACTTTGACTCATGTTTGCATAATCTTTCTCTTGTGTTGCAAAAATGTGAAGATGTTAGTCTTGTTTTAAATTGGGAAAAGTGTCACTTCATGGTCAATAAAGGAATTGTTTTGGGTCATTTAATTTTGGAAAAGGGCATCGAGGTCGATAAAGCTAAAGTTGAGGTGATAGAGAAACTCCCACCTCACGTGAATGTTAGAGGGGTGAGAAGTTTTCTCGGTCACGCGGGTTTCTATCGCCGTTTCATAAAGGATTTTTCAGAAATAGCGAAACCCCTCACTCAACTCTTGCTTAAAGATGCCCAATTCCATTTCACTGATGAGTGTGTTGAATCCTTTAATAGAATCAAGGAAGCACTAATCTCGGCACCGATCATTCAACCTCCAAATTGGGAACTACCGTTCGAGATTATGTGTGATGCTAGTAACTACGCCATTGGAGCGGTTCTTGGCCAACGGGTAGGAAGAGCTCTTCATGCCATCTACTATATAAGCAAGACTCTTGATCCCTCCCAAGTGAATTATGATACCACCGAGATGGAGCTTCTTGCCAATGTCTATGCTTTGGACAAATTCCGTTCCTACTTACTTGGATCCAAGGTGATTGTCTTTTCGGATCACCGTGCTCTCCGACATCTCTTGATAAAGAAGGAAGCAAAACCGAGGTTGTTAACATGGATTCTACTTCTTCAAGAATTTGACTTGGAAATAAGAGACAAGAAAGGAGCCTAAAATGTAGTAGCGGATCACTTGTCAAGGATCCGTTTTCATGATGAACATAGAGAAACCCCGATCAATGACTCATTTCCCGACGATATTTTGATGGCCATTCAAACACAACTTGAAAGGCACATCACCCCATGGTTTGCCGATTATGCTAACTATATTGTTGGAAAAGTACTAGCTCCAAATTTGAACCACAACCAAAGAAAGATATTCCTATTCGAAGTGAAGATGTACTTTTGGGATGACCCAAACCTCTACAAGGAGTGTAGTGATGGGCTCTATCGGAGATGCATCCCTCAATAGGAAGTCCAAGGAATCTTGGAAGGGTGTCACTCATCACCCTACGGTGGGCACCACGGAGCAAGAAGGACCATTGCAAAAATTCTTCAAACGGGCTTCTATTGGCCTACAATGTTTCAAGACACAAGAGAATTCATCTATCATTGTGACGCTTGTCAAAGAACGGGGAATATCTCTTGGAGGAACGAGATGCCACAAAGGGGCATTCTAGAGGAGGAGATCTTCGATGTTTGGGGGATCGACTACCAAGGGCCCTTTGTGACATCCAATGGGAATAAGTACATCCTTGTGGCCGTAGACTATGTCTCAAAGTGGGTGGAGGCAATTGCCACTCCAAATGATGATGCAAAGACGGTCACCGAGCTCTTCAAGAAAATAATCTTCCCAAGATTTGGAGTTCCTAGAGCAATCATAAGTGATGGAGGAACGCATTTTCATGAGAAGAAACTTGCATCTCTTTTAACCAAATACGGTGTTCAACATAGAACCGGCTTGGGATATCATCCTCAAACAAGCGGTCAAGTTGAAGTTTCAAATAGAGAGATCAAACAAATCCTTGAGAAAGTTGTGAACAAGACCCGAAAAGATTGGAGCACAAAGCTTGATGATGCTCTTTGGGCTTATAGGACGGCCTTTAAGACTCCCATAGGAGCCTCCCCTTACAAGCTTGTCTATGGAAAATCATGTCATTTGCCAATCGAATTGGAGTACAAAGCTTTTTGGGCGATCCGAGCTCTTAATCTTGATCTCAAATTGAGTGGTCAATAGAGGACGATTCAAATTCAAGAGTTGGAGGAATTCCGACTACAATCCTACGAGAACGCCAAGATTTACAAAGAAAGGACGAAATTGCTCCATGAGAAGAGGATTAGACAAAAGGCCTTGCACAAAGGGTACAAATTCCTTCTATTCAATTCCCGCTACCGACTCTTTCCGGGAAATTTGAACTCTAGATGGATGGGTCCCTATGTGATAACCGAAGTTGGAAAATATGGAGATTTTGAAATCAAGACGGAAGATGGAGGCAAGTTCAAAGTCAATGGTCAAAGGTTGAAGCCATACTATGAGGGAGCATTTATTGGAGAGGTCGAGGTCACCTACCTCGGGCCTTCTCATCCTTGAAAGAACCATCAAAAGGGAGAGTTTGGTAGAGTCCTCTCTAAACCACCACTTGTAAATATACTAACCCTCTAACTTGTATTTCTAATTTTATTGCATTTCTTTAATCATGAACATAAACTCTGTTCATGAGAGTAAGTGAGGGAGGGTCACTAACGGATTTTGAATGAAGGAAGGAACCAATCTTCAAGTGTGGGGAAGCATTTATGAGAGGAAAGGAAATCAAAGGAAAATTCGCAGCTTGAACCCGAGCGTCTTCCCACAAATCCGCCCGTCCTACTGGAATCCGGGCATATTGGGAAGAATCCGTCCGTCCTACTAAGCTGTGAAATTGAAAATTTTGGGACTGTGAAAGAATCCGAGCGTCTCAGCAGGGAAGACGCTCGTTTTGAAGAATCCGTCCGTGTTTACAGAGAGACGCCCGTCTTTTTGCCTGAGCATTTCAAGAAATCTCACTGTCTCAGAATCCGTCCGTCTTTGAGAAAAGACGTCCGTCTCCTTTCAGAAGAATCCGAGCGTCTTAGGTTCGGGACGCCCGTTTTGATGGCGTCAATATTTTTGGAAAGTTAACTGTGACAGAATCCGGGCGTCTTCCCACAAATCCGCCCGTCCCGAGAAGCTGGAATCCGGGCGTCTTCTGCTCGAATCCGCCCGTCTTCCTGCGATAATTTGGCCCGACTTTTCTTAATTTTATTACACCCCACCACACAATTTGTGACACATCACCCTTCCTTCCACTTGTATTATAAAAACCCATCTCCTTATGACTCCAAAGAATATCCCAATCACTCTTTTACCCCACAAAATCAAAAAGCCCAAAATTTCTAGGGTTTCCATGGCAACACTCAACCCACAAGGAGCATCTTTATTCTTTAACAAATCAAAATTCCCAGCTCAATAATCAAGGAATGGCACCAAGGTTATCTTCTTTTAGGAATGGGAGGAGACCAAGGGTAAGAGGAAGCTCTTCCACTTCCCACATCAACACATTAAGAAGGGAACATGAAGAAATCGTGGATCTTACAAGACTTGATGACTTCTCAAATGTCGAATTTATCAATGATGTGCAAAGACTAGTCTTCCACCGGCTTCTAAGTAAGAACATTCTCCCCACTAAGATTTTATGTCATAATACTTTGAGGAAACTTGGGATTTATCACCAAGTAGAAGCTCTTTTTGAAGTGTTTGGTCTCTCTACCGTTTTCCACATGTATGAGCAAACTTATCGATCCCTTGTGCTTGAGTTTTTGAGCTTTTTGAAGATTACAACCTTGAACAAAACAATATGCATAGAATTTAGGTTGGAGAATGTTTCAAGGATGATGACCCTTGTAGAATTCGCAAATGTGTTTGGTCTCGATGTTTCGCCTACCCGGACATCGAAGCCAAAGAAATACAGTGTTGAACCTTTGTGGAGGGCCATGACCGGCCGAGATTTCATTCACACCAAGGAATGTCTCGCTTTTCATATCCAAAATCCGATTTTGAGACTCACTTACCGGTTCCTCTCCGGCACCCTCCTTGCTCGCCGAGATCCGGCGATTGTGAATCAACTTGACCTTGTGTTCATAGAATCTTACCTCAATATTCAAGGAATAAGTGTGTACCACTTCAATGCGCCTCTTGTGATACTCGATAAATGGGCAAAGTTTAGGAATGGTGATGATGATGGGATGAAACACATTGTAAATGGAGGGCTCATTACTAGGATCTTTGCTCATCTTATTGTGGCCGAAATATTGGTCCTTTTATGGACCATTTTTGCCTTTTGTCATTTGTCCCACAAATGCTTATAAGTCTTATGTTTAACAATCTTACATATTTAATTATTAATGTAATCATTTAACACTTAAATATTACAATTAATAATATAATATACACTCCACTTTTTGAGTAGTATACTACCATTATATCAACATATAATGGGTCCCAAAATTACTAGTTAGTTAAAATTACAACTTCTTGTAACTTTAAATAACTAATTACCTCTACCTCAAAACTTATATAATACCTCAACAAATTTAGTAATAAAACACTTAATTACTAAATTTAATCTTATTTAATCACATTAAAATAAGACGCAAAATTGCACTCCCATAATTAAGGAATTAATTAATTCGTATCGCATACAATTAATTAAATATCTATTTGGGCCTCATCCTATAGGTGTGACCTAAAGGGATCAACTGACCACCACCGTCACACGACAGTAATGTCAAACTCTAGTTAGCCAATCATTACCGATTAATGACGGTCAGTCGACTGTATAAAGAATCATCCCTCACGTATTCTTAATTTGAGATTTAATTATGATATTTAAATCATGTGATCGCACTATTGTTGAGGACACATTTCCCAACAATCTCCCACTTGTCCTCGACAATTGTGCATCACCAGTTCTCTTGTCCTATTACAATCTCCCACTCAATGCAAGGTGTCTTGCAGGTCGTACTTACATTTGATCATATCTTGAGTGGTTTTCTCGATCTGGAGATTAATTGTCTGACCGGAATTATCTATCATAGATATCTTCCGAGCGTGGCCACGCATTTCCAGTTAACTACTCCTCGAGTGGCCTTGAGATTTCAAACAACCCTGACAAGGGGTGTACAATTCCTATCGCCCTATTCCCTTCGTTCAGCCACAGTCCATCATGACCCAAAATATACCCAGTTTGACCTCATTTACGAAATCGTAGAGTATAAATCAAAGCTAATCAGAAGTTGTGCTAACTTGGGCGAATAGTCTCTAGTCAAAAGAATTGACTCATAAGAATACTATAGTAGCTCTTGCCACGACCAGGCTTTATAAATTACCAGAACTCTATAAGCGGTCACTGCCCGACAGAGTGTCCCATACAATCTGCCTATGTGATCGACTAGTCATCCCATATGACTCTATGGCACTTGAACTTGCCATCAATCGCATCACACTCTAGTCACATGGAGACGTCACCTCATATAAGTAACTAGGGGCCAATACCATGTCAATCCAGTTCACTTTAATGGGGTTCAATTTGTCTCTACAACCCATTCGGATACGACAAAGTAGCGGGTGAGTTTAATAAAACTCAAACGATAAATGTGATTATCACATATGAATAGTCAATACACTATTACTACTTCATATTCTATAATCTTTAGTGTATTATTAACACTAATTAAAATGCAATACAAGCTTGGCAAGTGGATATACCCGATATCCATATATTCCAACTTTATTAATTGCTATTTCCTTTCATTCAATGTCATCTCTTATGACATGAATTTCTCTAAGTATATGTCTAGACTTCATACTAGACCTGAGCTCTTTAACTTGAAAGACGCTCCCACTGTTATCGCATAACTTTTGATAAAAACATTTGTTGAGGGATTCACCCTTAATCCCTACGTTGACCATTTTATCACAATTTACTTAGATTCCTTTTGTAGTATTTGCAATGTGCGAAACTAAAACACCTTTCTTAGTCTCTTTCTCCTTTGTCAATAAGACATCCTAGGATTTCAACAAATCCGTTTTGGTTTGGAAACTAAAGTTTGTGTATCCCATCAACACCTAACTTAGTTTATCATCCAACCATGTGAACGACTCCTTCTCTAATTCTTCTCAAGAATCTCAAGGATGTTCTTTAAGGCCCTCACAAGCCATATCATTGGAATTATCATGTTATTGACTTATAATGCCCTAGGCATATATTTTTCATCACAGCACGTGCGTCTGTTGGCATAGGTAATCGTTCTAATGGCGGAAACATTAGCAATCGATTTCATGTAATCAACAACTTAATGGGTTCAGTGAACGACTATGATTCCATCATAGTAATTCCACTTTCATCATCATGAATAAGCCATTCAACCTTGTTGATGTTACAACAGATACGAAAGATCTTATCCTCATAAGACTCTCAACTCTATGCCAATATACTCTCACATAGATTCGGTAATCTAAGGTATATTGCACCTTTTCCTAGTCTCCCAATCACTCTTGCCAGAAGAGAGCATTGGTACATTATTCTCAATAATTAATATGTTATCAACATATAAGACATGGAAAAACAATTCTAGCTCCCACTTAACTTCATGTATAATCTTGATTCTTCAATTATGTGAATGAAACAATTCACTATTATTACATGAACGAAAAGTATAATCCATTAAAACTTGCTTAAGACCATCTTGTGATCACTTAAGATAGCTACGCATAATATGTTAGGATTCTTAGATCTTCATCTAAGGTTTTGTGTTTCAAACACTTCCTTCTCTAAATTCCCATTTTAGAAAGGCGAATTTTTATATGCCATTCTTCATTAGAATGAAATACGGCAATGCCTAACACAATTTATTTTGATCAACATCTTCATGTAAATCATATGCATTTGTGTACTCCGGAATTCTATTTACTTTTGAGGAGACCCGCGCCTTAAAGTAAATCTACTCTTGAGTAACTATTTCGGATTGTAATGCTTCGGTTCGTATGTAACAAGGTCATGATACTATCACTTTCACAAAGTAATATTTTTAAACAATAAGACATATGCGATAAACTCCCACTGAACTATACTCTCAAACTATCTTCATAGACTATAGTTCAATACCAACTCCCACTCTATAATTCTATTACTTTCACAAAGTAACTTTTCAACTATAAGAGATGTTTGTGACGATACAATCTTCTCCCACTCTATCTCTCAGAAATACATCTAATTTCTGGAGAGATAGCTTTGTGAGTCACAAACATATATATTTAACGGAGTATTAGGTGTTTACCTAGACTATGTATTAGCTTTCAAAAGGCCATCTTAACATGGCAGTTTGATTCATGTAATATGACAGTCTTATCCATGTCATATGGTTTAATAGACTCTCTATTCTAGGTATCTCCTGGTTGACCATCCGTTTAGAATTACTTGTCCGTATTGGATTGCAAATTCCCAAAATTGAGTTCATCAACTCAAACCGACTCATATTAGTTTGATCTTATGGGTAGTGACGCTAGGTCATAATCCATCTTTAATAAATCAAATTTATTACTTAGATCTTTGCCACTACGATTGGGTCGTAATGCTTAGAACTTTATTCAATTGGTTCTCTACGTCATTTTAGAAATTTCTCAAATCTCTCAAATGCTTCACCTTTTATTAGATTAAGTAAATATACCCTTATCTACTTGAATCATTGGTAAAAGTGACGAAGTAGTCATAAATTCCCCTTGCGGTGATGTTTATTAGAACATATACATCGGCATGTATTAGTCTCAACAATCACTTGCTTGTGTCCCTTTACCACTAAAGGAAGTACAAATTATATTGCAAAGGAGACAAGATTCGCATATTCCATATGATTAAAAATCAAATGGTTCAATAATTCTAGTCGACACTAGCGTTTAATGCGTTTCTCATTTATGTAACCTAATTGAAAAATCAAATGTACAAATCATTTGGATAACTTGTTATGAGTCTTTTAGTGCGTATTATGTAGATATCTTTACATGAGTTGGAACTGTCTAAAACTTGTGTATCATAAAGATAAGTAACATGGCTCACATCCATGTCTATATTCAATAAAATACAACAATTGTCTTTGAGGACAAAATATAGATTCTTTCATGTCTCACATAGAAATGATGTTTTAGACTAAGTGGGAACATAATAACAATTATGTAAATCATAACTCAAAGTTTTTAGCAAAAACAAGTATATAAATTTCTCTTGAAGTGGTGGCTACCCGAGCTCCATTTTGTTGTCGGAGATTCATATCACTCTTGTTTAGCTTTTCCACATTTCCAAGTCCCACTTGGAGTAACAAGCCCAACTTTGATATCTTTTAAATACTTGGGGCAAATATGCTTCCATTGGCCCATGACATTAAAATAATGATATTCATGGTAGGATTGGATACCCATCTTGGTTTTGTGGTAGTCTCACTATCAACTTCCAATTCACAATCGGATTTGGGTTTCTTTACCTTTCTTTGCTATTCCTTTATTAATACCAATACTCATTTCATTTGCAAGGACACTCTTACTAGAACTCCCACTTAATATGATATTTCTCCTTGTTTCATCAAACAAGGATATCTTGGAATCTGTGAGATTCCCCTCATATGATCCTCTTACCTGAGAGGTAGGCATGAGTATGGAGTGGGAGGTGTAGAAGTAGTAAAAAGACAAAGATTCCCATCTTCACCAATGCTAAAGCGTAGTACTCTAAACGGGTTGTCGATATACGAGAAGCATTTTTCATTGAATGATTGGAGCCATGAATTAATGGTGATCGGTGTATGATTATTAGATGAAATTGGAGTTGCCATTGCAATTGTGAAAATGATTTCAACTACAAAAATAGGAAATGAAGGAAATAATTAACATCTATCATTTTAATAATACTCGTAAATATAACTACAAGTATTGCATTTATATAGTGACCTCCACCCAACTATATAAATGATTCCGAGATCCAAATTCATATCAACTCAGGCACGGTGAGCCGATTCATCCCTTATTGATATAACTCGGTGGATTAACTCTTTAATCGATTTTACTTTTAGAACTCTCGGTCGATAAAAATTACTCTAATTCTCATCTTTAGCCCGGAACACATGCGACTACGGTCAACAATACTTCCGTTGAGCTCAATCCAAATTTCGATGTAATAACTTTTTACTACCCCACTTCGCCAACGTAACAAGGTTTGTATTACGGTGAAGCCGGATTAACTCCCTCATGAAATTGGTACTTCATGGGTTTCTACTATTTGGTAAGGCTTTATCTCAATTATTATATGTGAGAGGTCTTGTCAATTTATTATCTATCACGTTTAAGTGAACTAAAGCGGTGAACTACGATAATTATAATTGACACGGTCGATGACTCGATATGATATGCATGTGTTGTTATGGCGATTTGGCAATGCATGCAACATATTAAAAGAAATGCAAAGCAATAAATAAAATTCCTAGTATGGACTTCCTAAAATAGAAAATCAAATAATCTATTACATATTCGGAAACCAACTCCATTGGTCCCTTGAATCTTCAAATGGCACGCCTCCCAAGACACCGTCTTTGTCGGATCACCTTTCCGAATGGCACCGTCTTTGAAGATGCTCCATAATTACAAATAATAATAAAAATACAAAGCTATTCCTATTATACATTTGTAAAATGGAAAAACTAATGAAATAAAAATAAAAGTGATACGAGATCACATTAAATTACAACCGAATCAATATTCCCTATCATTACGGGTAATATTAATTAAAACTAAGGCCATACTAAGATGAAATTACATAATTCAAAATTATATAAATAAAAGACATTCAACAACTGAAATATGCAGCATTATAATATGTACCTATCATGCAAAATCATGTGCCAAATCGCCCTAATTAACTTATGTCGTACATATAACCCGGTTTCATGGAAATGCGTGATAATAACCTTTTAAAATCACTAATTAACACTTAAATCACATCTAAGCTCAAGTTAATTATCCTAACACATTTTAGGACTCAAAAATCAGTCATCACTTAATTTTTGACAATAATTCAACTTGATTTAATTTTATGCTCATTTTTGACCTTAAAAACACAATATTTATGAAATAAATCCAAATTAAATCATAAAAGTTTCAAAATTTGAATTTTAAATTTTTGACCATTCTGGAATAAATCCATGACACTCATAATGTCAAAAATCATGGTTAAAATTTTCGAATTAATTTTGAGAAAATATAGTTGCATTTTTATCGTTTTTATCTCATAAAATGTATAAAGTTTACGAAAATTAAACCAATAATTTTTACAACTTTAGATCTGAATAGTGGGATATTAATGCAACGTAAAATAATTTTCTCAAGCCATGCAATACGTTTTAGCTAATTTTTGCTAAAATAGTCACTATTTATGCCATTTTTACTCAAAAATCCATAAATCATGCTAAAGAAGATATTTAAATCTAGAAATTTACATACTCTATGTAAATCTTGCATGTGACATCATATTAAAAGATCATGGCTTAATTCGAAATTGAACTAATTTTAACCATTTTTCCTCTTTTAATCCATCTTTATCTCATAAAAATCATAAATCATGCAAAATTAATCAAATTAACTCGTCCTTTTACACACAACTTTTAAAATATTCATGTGAGGTCATATAAAATTGCCAAGGTCAGAAACAAAATTTAACTATTTTTAGCATTTTAATTCCCATTTTAGTCATAAAAATGTAATAAAATGACCAAAAATCCTTAAAATGAGCAATAAATTTCCATGAATCATAAAAATGACCTAAAAACATTTTAGGACCAGAATATATAACATGCATAGTGATTTCGTGGCTTATACTTATAAATCACAAATTTTTAGTTTTATATGTTAACCTTTTAACTCGGAAAAACAATAACCGATTATGCATGCAACATCCTTATGCTCTGATACCACTTGTTAGGTTCATATACCTATTATTAGACTCCTCTAATAGTGAACTAATTAACTTGTTAATTATTTGTTCTTTAGATCTAGTGCATGCATAACAAAATGAAAGATTTATAAGGAAAAACAATGTTCCTTACATTGTTGTATGGTTCGAAATATATGGGCACAAGTAAGGTCACCTTCCTTCACTTGTTCTTGAGCTTATAATGATGGATGATCCTCCTAAGACTCCAAGTTTAGAAGCCACTCCAATAAATTGCACCCAAGATTAATCCCAAAAATCTCTACTAATATTAACTAGATATTTAGTAGAAATAATACCTTAATAATACTAATAATCTTGTATTACTATCTTTAGTAATAGATGATGAGTGTATTAGTATTTTAGAGAGTTTTTGTTGCTTTGCATGTGAGGAAGGTAGAGAGAAAAACAAGTAAAAGCAAGCATCAAAAATGAACAACAATCTTGCCCTTTTAATGAGCCAAAACCGGTTGGCTTTAGGCAAAAGAGGAATCTTTTGTCATTTGTTTTTACTTGTTTTGTTCATTATAGGTAGATTGTGTAAGATGTAGTATGTAAAGGCTAGTATGTAATGTCTCTTTCACACAATAACCAACATCAACATAAGACAAAAGAGCATCTTTGCTCATCTTATTGTGGCCGAAATATTGGTCCTTTTATGGACCATTTTTGCCTTTTGTCATTTGTCCCACAAATGCTTATAAGTCTTATGTTTAACAATCTTACATATTTAATTATTAATGTAATCATTTAACACTTAAATATTACAATTAATAATATAATATACACTCCACTTTTTGAGTAGTATACTACCATTATATCAACATATAATGGGTCCCAAAATTACTAGTTAGTTAAAATTACAACTTCTTGTAACTTTAAATAACTAATTACCTCTACCTCAAAACTTATATAATACCTCAACAAATTTAGTAATAAAACACTTAATTACTAAATTTAATCTTATTTAATCACATTAAAATAAGACGCAAAATTGCACTCCCATAATTAAGGAATTAATTAATTCGTATCGCATACAATTAATTAAATATCTATTTGGGCCTCATCCTATAGGTGTGACCTAAAGGGATCAACTGACCACCACCGTCACACGACAGTAATGTCAAACTCTAGTTAGCCAATCATTACCGATTAATGACGGTCAGTCGACTGTATAAAGAATCATCCCTCACGTATTCTTAATTTGAGATTTAATTATGATATTTAAATCATGTGATCGCACTATTGTTGAGGACACATTTCCTAACAACCTCATCCCTCCAAACCTAACCCAACCAAGACAAGCACCACCACCTCCAAATCCTCAACAACAATAACAAGAGCAACAATCTCAAGATGAGAAGATCAAAGTGCCTCCCTACCCATTTCCTTATCAACCGTACAACCATCCCAACCCCTTCATCCTTCCCCGTGATGACTTTGTCACGGGAATTCTACAAGATTTGCACTACCGACAATATGAAGCTACCGTGGACAATTACTATGCACTCTATCCTCAATACCACGATATGATTCGTAGGGGAAAGGTTAGTGAAGAGGGAGCATTTCCCTCTTGGGCACAAATGGACCTACTCTTCCCAAATTCAGAGAGGGCAAATGAAGGGGCAAAAGGGAGACAAGAGGAAGGGAGCAACAATTCTTGCGGAGGGGACACGGTGGAGCTTGAAAGTGAAGAGGACGAGTTCATAGACCCGAATATGAGTGATGCATCAAAGGAGATATGGGATAGTGATCTAGAAGGAGATGACGGCGATCTCTAGAGGATTACTTCATAGCTAGGTGGAGCGGGCGAGAGGCACCCATCACAAGCTTAAGTGATGTTTCCTCATCTCCTCTCTTTAAGTTTCAATTTTCTTGAAAGAAGTTTATGTTTTGTTAACTTGTATTTTATCAATCTTGTTCATGGTTGGAGTAGTCCTAGCAACATAGAGGACTAACACCTCGGCCCCATTGAGGTGTTCTTATTTTATTGTTCCCAATTTTGAAAATCCAAAATGACAAATTTAGTTTCATGCATTGCATCGTGTGTGCATGAACTACACCCAACCTTAGGACATTAGAAATAATGTCTAACTCGGTTTGGGGAAGTACATGTATACACAACGGAAGGTAATCTAAATTACGCTCTCCGTCATAAACAAAAAACCCATGCGTCATGTAGTGTAGATTAGTGTAGCTTGCATTTAGTGTAGAATTCATGCATCATGCTTACATGATTTCCCATCATTTTGTCCATTGAGGACAATGCCCATATTAGTGTTGGGATGGGGAATTCTAACTTAACTTTTATTCAAAAATCAAAAAAAAAAAAAAATTGAAATTTTT
This sequence comes from Silene latifolia, assembly GCF_048544455.1. Classification (NCBI taxonomy): domain Eukaryota; kingdom Viridiplantae; phylum Streptophyta; class Magnoliopsida; order Caryophyllales; family Caryophyllaceae; genus Silene; species Silene latifolia. The sequence continues at coordinate 94,843,768 of NC_133533.1, forward strand.
TGAAAAAACCATAAAAATTTGAAAAATTGAAAAAACCAAAAACAAGTTCATTTCCTTTGTAGTGTAGTCATGTATATATTGTGTTTGTTTTATCCTTGTTCACATAGATCGACTACGCCACATCCGAGACATGAGGATATTGAAGACCGCATGGTATTATCTTTCCAATTTCGTTTCTCCTCTTTATGTTAATGACTATGTGGCTTTATTTTGATTGATGCGGTATAACAATGTGAACTTAGGACTTGCATTTAGTGTGTATGTCATATTAGTTGGTAGAATCATTTGCATTAGGATGTATAAATGCTAGTTGCATCATGGCATGTAGTTGCATGTTAGAAATTTTGTGAAACCGTCTACTTGGGAAGCTTGAAAAGTGTATATAGGCCCTAGTAGATGCTTTTTCTTCTTAAGACTTTGCTTGTTAGAATACTTGTAAAACACCATAGGATGTGTCATGCTAGTATCCTTTGACCCATGGAATAAGGCCTAGTCAAGAGTACCTTGTGGTGTGATAACTCCTTGGCTACCGTTTATTCAAAGGTGACCCTTGAAACCATGCATGCATCCATCCATCATCCATGTTCTACAACATTTTTTGTCATCAAAGGGAATGGAAACAAAAAGAAATCAATTTGAGTTCAATGAAATGAAAAGTGAAAGAAAGTTTGCAAAAAAATGCATCAAATGAAAAGAGGAGCAAAAATAGAACTCCTAAAGCTTCAAATATAAGCACCCTCACTACATATGGGGTGACTTTGAAAATGTTAAAAAGAAATGCAAAGAAAAGTTGAAAGTTGTCAAGTGTTGAAATGCCAAAAATTAAAAAAAAATGGCAAGAAAGTGTTCTCAAATGTCAAATGCCACAAGAAATTGGGGGGAAAAACAAAAACAAAGCAAACTCCCAAAGTGAAACTCAAATGTCAATTGATCCCTTTATCCATCGTATCCATTTTTGTGCATGGTAGAGAGGGGACGACCCTTCTTCTTGTCTAGACAAGAGGGGGAATTTCGCGATCCTCCAGTGTTTCTAACATCATAGGGAGTCTATTCTTGGCAAAAGCATTTAACGATTGAGGACAAAGGTACCCTAGCTTGACACAACTTGGAGGTGATTTATTGGTATCCTTCTAGGCTTAGTAGTTTGAACAAATTGCATTTATGAAGGAGTGTGTACCCTTGAATTGCTTCCCTTGTAGATAATTTCCGCCACTTAGATGAGGAAAGTGGCTCTTCTTTTGTAGATGCATCCATTATTTGATTTTGTGTGCTTAATGTCTGGATGTGTCGCCATTTTGGCAAGACCCACCTTGCCTTGCAAGAAGGCATCCTACCTCATGGTTGTCTTGTTGTGAGTTGAAGGGGCGGAGTGAGACCCGCTAATTGTCTCATATCAGCTATGTTATTAGGTTAGTTTAAATAATGGTCCTAGTTTTGTCACCTCTTTACTCGGGACGAGCAAAGGTTTGGTTTGGGGATATCTGATGTGACCATAATTAGAGCATATTTTGTCTCCGAATTAGCCTTGTTCCCATGCTTTTTAGTGCATATTTGGGTCATTTATTGTCTTTAGTTCTTTGTTTTGCATATTCTTTGAGGTTTTGATCCCTTGGTAGGAAAGGAGTGCAAACCTTGCATTTTCATGGCAAAACGAGACTAAATTGATTGAATTCAATGACCAAGCATCAAGGAGAGACAAGATTAGAAGGCCCTTGTACATACTATAGTAGATGGGCAATGATGAGAAAAGATCCTTGCATCCCCGAGGAAATCCCCAAGGATTTTATGAAGAAAAAAGAAGAAAAGAAGAAGAAATGAGACTGTCCCGCAATCCGTGCGGATTGTCCTGAACACGCCCGTCCTCCTCCACCACAATCCGAGCGTCTTCACCACAATACGCCCGGGCAGAGACCACAGAATACGCCCGTCCCGTGCCAAAGCCGCCCGGATTCCCAGGCAGACAATTTCGTTTCTTCAAGCTTCAAGAAAGATGCCCATCCTTCCAAAAATACCGGCGTTTCCTTAAGTAGGGACTTAATCATCATTTAAGCCCTTAGTTAACCCTAATTCCTATACCTAATCCCCACTATAAATACCCCATTAGTCTAATTAGAAGAGCATGTTCTTCTTAGCAATCTTTAGTGTAGTTAATATCAATCAAATCTCTCTTTAATTTTGTAATCAACAATTAATCAAGTTTTAATACAAGTTTTATTTCCTTAATCTCTCTCTTGTTCATCCTTTATTTTGAGTAATTGAAGATTATTTGGGTTATTACTGGGAGATTGACAACCTCTCAATCAAGCATCAAGTACTTCTTTTATTCTTTGCTTTATTATTGGAATCATTAATAGGTATAATTCTTTTAATCCCTCTTTAATTATTGTTAATTACTTTCATTTATTCATCATGTTTCACTTTGTTGGTATGATTGACAACCTTGCTAGCATGTTCAACATGATAATGAGTGAGTAGTCACTTAGCTATGGTTAATGGGTAATTAGGGGAAACCAACATGGGGAATGATTCATGCTTAAATTAATATGCTTTCATGGTTTATTTGCTTGCTTGTTATGATCTCAACTCATGCACATGTTATGTTTGATGAAATGCGAGCCTATGAATCCTTGCATTTTTTACCCATCACCTATCTTTTCAATGAGACTTGTAAGGCATAACCCAACTCGAGTCTCATTAGACCATGCATGTTGTTGAGTAGGGAAGACTAAGTCGACTTGTAGGTGTTGTACAATCTAATCGATTCGGCTCCGGGACCCAAACTTTCCTAGGATTGTAAGATATAAACCAACTCAATCCATCACAACAATAATTGCTTGCTTATAATTTGAGAACATGTTTGTATGATCAATTTCCATGAATCCCCATGACCCCATGACACCCTAGTTCTTTTTATCAATTGTTTACAACCCTTTTAATTCATCTTGCTCGTTTACTTTCATTGCTATTTAGTTTAGTGACCTTCTACATCAACCCCAATTGTGACACCCCTAAGACACCACTAGTTGCAGTAGATATCTCATCTCAATTCCCGTCCCTTGGGATCCGACCTTTACTTGCCTCTTTATTAATTGTAGAGTTGTTTGTGAAGTTATAAATTGTGTTTTGGTCTAGCTGCTCCTAACGACAAGTTACCGAAAAGACATAGTCCGACCACTTTGTCATGGGAATTCTCCAATATTTGCACTACCGACAATATGAAGCTACCGTGGACAATTACTATGCACTCTATCCTCAATACCACGATATGATTCATAGGGGAAAGGTTAGTGAAGAGGGAGCATTTCCCTCTTGGGCACAAATGGACTTACTCTTCCCCAGTTCGGAGAGGGCAAATGATGGGGCAAATGGGAGACAAGAGGAAGGGAGCAACAATTCTTGCGGAGGGGACACAGTGGAGCTTGAAAGTGAAGAAGACGAGTTCATGGACCCGAATATGAGTGATGCATCAAAGGAGATATGAGATAGTGATCTAGAGGGAGATGACGGCGATCTCTAGAGGATCACTTCATAGCTAGGTGGAGCGGGCGAGAGGCACCCATCATAAGCTTAAGTGAAGTTTCCTCATCTCCTCTCTTTAATTTTCAATTTTCTTGGAAGAAGTTTATGTTTTGTTAACTTGTATTATATTCAATCTTGATCTTTGTTGGAGTAGTCCTAGCAACATAGAGGACTAACACCTCGGCCCCATTGAGGTGTTCTTATTTTATTGTTCCCACTTTTGAAAATCCAAAATGACAAATTTAGTTTCATGCATTGCATCATGTGTGCATGAACTACACCCAACCTTAGGACATTAGAAATAATGTCTAACTCGGTTTGGGGAAGTACATGCATACGCAACGGGAGGTAATCTAAATTACGCTCTCCGTCATAAACAAAAACCATATGCATCATGTAGTGTAGATTAGTGTAGCTTGCATTTAGTGTAGAATTCATGCATCATGCTTGCATGATTTCCCATCATTTTGGCCATTGAGGACAATGCCCATATTAGTGTGGGGATGGGGAATTCTAACTTAACTTTTATATTCAAAAATCCAAAAAAATTGAAAAATTTCAAAAAAACCATAAAAATTTGAAAAATTGAAAAACCAAAAACAAGTTCATTTCCTTTGTAGTGTAGTCATGTATATATTGTTGTATATATATTGTGTTTGTTTCATCCTTGTTCACATTGATCGACTACGCCACATCCGAGACATGAGGATATTGAAGACCGCATTGTATGATCTTTCCAATCTCCTTTTTCCTCTTTATGTTAATGACTATGTGGCTTTATTTTGATTGATGCGGTATAACAATGTGAATTTAGGACTTGCATTTAGTTTATATGTCATATTAGTTGGTAGAACCATTTGCATTAGGATGTTTATATTCTAGTTGCATCATGGCATGTAGTTGCATGTTAGAAAAATTTTGCGAAACCGTCTACTTGGGAAGCTTGACAAGTGTATATAGGCCCTAGTAGATGCTTTTTATTCTTAAGACTTTGCTTGTTAGAATACTTGTAAAACACCCTAGGATGTGTCATGCTAGTATCCTATGACCCATGGATTAAGGCCTAGTCAAGAGTACCTTGTGGTGTGATAACTCCTTGGCTACCGTTTATTCCAAGGTGACCCTTGAAACCATGCATCCATCCATCATCCATGTTCTACCACATTTTTATCATCAAAAGGGAATGGGCACAAAAAGAAATAAATATGAGTTCAATGAAAAGAAAGTGAAAGAAAGTTTGCAAAAAAGAAAAATGCATCAAATAAAAAGAGGAGCAAAAATAGAACTCCTAAAGCTTCAAAAATAAGCCACCCTCACTACATATGGGGTGACTTTGAAAATGTTCAAAAGAAATGCAAAGAAAAGTTGAAAGTTGTCAAGTGTTGAAATGCCAAAAATCAAAAAGAAATGGCAAGAAAGTGTTCTCAAATGTTATATGCCACATGAAATTGGGGGGAAAACAACAACAAAAGCAAACTCCCAAAGTGAAACTCAAATATCTATTGATCTCTTTATCCATCGTATCCATTTTTGTTCATGGTAGAGAGGGGACGACCCTTCTTCTTGTCTAGGCAAGAGGGGGAATTCCGCGATCCTCCAGTATTTCTAACAACATAGGGAGTCTACTCTTGACAAAAGCATTTAACGATTGAGGACAAAGGTACCCTAGCTTGACACAACTTGGAGGTGATTTATTGGTATCCTTCTAGGCTTAGTAGTTTGAAGAAATTTCATCTATGAAGGAGTGTGTACCCTTGAATTGCTTCCCTTGTAGATAATTTCCGCCACTTAGATGAGGAAAGTGGCTATTCTTTTGTAGATGCATCCATTATTTGATTTTGTGTGCTTAATGTTTGGTTGTGTCGCCATTTTGGCAAGACCCACCTTGCCTTGCAATAAGGCATCCTACCTCATGGTTGTCTTGTTGTGAGTTGAAGGGGCGGAGTGAGACCCGCTAATTGTCTCATATCGGCTATGTTATTAGGTTAGTTTAAATAATGGTCCTAGTCTTTGTCACCTCTTTACTCGGGACGAGCAAAGGTTCGGTTTGGGGATATTTGATGTGACCATAATTATAGCATATTTAGTCCCCGAATTAGCCTTGTTCCCATGCTTTTTAGTGCATATTTGGGTCATTTATTGTCTTTAGTTCTTTGTTTTGTATATTCTTTGAGGTTTTGATCCCTTGGTAGGAAAGGAGTGCAAACCTTGCATTTTCATTGCAAAATGAGACTAAATTGATTGAATTCAATGACCAAGCATCAAGGAGAGACAAGATTAGAAGGCCTTTGTACATACTATAGTAGATGGGCAATGATGAGAAAAGATCCTTGCATCCCCGAGGAAATCCCCAAGGATTTTATTAAGAAAAAGGAAGAGAAGAAGAAGAAAGCAGACTGCCCAGCAATCCGTGCGGATTGTCCTGAATCCGCCCGTCTCCATCACCACAATCCGTGCGGTTTCTCTCCAAGACGCCCGGGCAGCAACTCCAGAAGACGCCCTTCTTCACCCCAAGACGCCCGGGCAGAGACCACAGAATCCGTCCGTCCCGTGCTAAAGACGCCCGGATTCCAAGGCAGACCAACTTCGTTTCTTCAAGCTTCAAGAAAGATGCCCATCCTTCCAAAAAGACCGACGTTTCCTTAAGTAGGGACTTAATCGTCATTTAAGCCCTTAGTTAACCCTAATTCACACACCTAATCCCCACTATAAATATCTCATTAGTCTAATGAGAAGAGCATGTTCTTCTTAGCAATCTTTAGTGTAGTTAATATCAATCAAATCTCTCTTTAAATTTGTAATCAACAATTAATCAAGTTTTAATACAAGTTTTATTTCCTTAATCTCTCTCTTGTTCATCCTTTATTTTGGGTAATTGAAGACTATTTGGGTTATTATTGGGAGATTGACAACCTCTCAATCAAGCATCAAGTACTTCTTTTATTCTTTGGTTTATTATTGGAATCATTAGTAGGTATAATTATCTTAATCCCTTTTTAATTATTGGTAATTAATTTCATTTATTCATCATGTTTAACTTTGTTGGTATGATTGACAACCTTGCTAGTATGTTCAACAATATAATGAGTGAGTAGTTTCCTTTGCTAAGGTTAATGGGTAATTAGGGGAAACCAACATGGGGAATGATTCATGCTTAAATTAATATGCTTTCATGGTTTATTTGCTTGCTTGTTTTGATCTCAACTCATGCACATGTTATGTTTGATGAAATGCGAGCCTATGAATCCTTGCATTTTTTACCCATCACCTATCTTTTCAATGAGAGTTCTAAGACATAAACCAACTCGAGTCTCATTAGACCATGCATGTTGTTGAGTAGGGAAGACTAAGTCGACTTGTAGGTGTTGTACAATCTAATCGATTCGGCTCCGGGACCCAAACTTTCCTAGGACTGTAAGATATAAACCAACTCAATCCATCACAACAATAATTGCTTGCTTATAATTTGATAACATGTTTGTATGATCAATTCCCATGAATCCCCTATGACCCCATGACACCCTAGTGCCTTTTATCAATTGTTTACATCCCTTTTAATTCATCTTGCTTGTTTACTTTCATTGCTATTTAGTTTAGTGATCTTCTATTCAAACCCCAATTGTGACACCCCTAAGACACCACTGGTTGCAATAGAAATCTCATCTCAATTCCCGTCCCTTGGGATCCGACCTTTACTTGCCTCTTTACTAATTGTAGAGTTGTTTGTGAAGTTATAAATTGTGTTTTGGTCTAGGTGCTCCTAACGACAAGTAACCGAAAGATTTTAGTTATCCCGACCAATATTCTCTTCCCGAACTCGGCAAAGGCAAATGAAGGGGCAAATGGGAATGAAGGAGAAGGGAGTGATAAATCTTGGGGAGGAGATACGGTGGAGCTCAATAGCGGGGAAAATGAGTTCATGGACTTTAACGCAAGTGATGCATCCAAAGAAGTTTGGGATAGTGATCTAGAGGGGAATGATGGCGATCTCTAGAAGATCTCTTCATAGCTAGATGGAGCGGGCATGAGGCACCCATCAAAAGCTTAAGTGAAGTTTCCTCATCTTCTCTCTTTATTTTTAATTTTCATGAAAAGATTTTGATGTTTTGATAACTTGTACCATATTTTGTTTTAGTCTTAAGAGTCCTAGCAACATGGAGGACTAGCACCTTGGCCTCATTAAGGTGTTCATTATTTTATTGTTCCCATTTGAAAAATCCAAAATGACAATTTAATTTGTAGTCTCATGCATTGCATTCCATGTGCATGAACTACCCCAATTTCATGACATTAGAAATAATGTCTATTTTGGTTTGGGGAAGTCCATGCATATGCATCGGGAGCTAATCTAAATTATGCTCTCCGCCATAACAAAAACCACATGCATCATGTAGTGTAGCTTAGCATAGATTGCATTTAGTATAGAAATCATGCATCATCTTTGCATAATTTCCTATCGTATTGGCTATTGAGGGCAATGCTATACTAGTATGGGGATGGGAAATTCTAACTTGACCTTTATTAAAAAATCCAAAAAAATTCAAATATTTCGAAAATTGGAAAAAAATTGAAAAATTGAAAAACCAAAAACATGTTCATTTCCGTTGTAGTGTAGTCTTGTATATATTTTTCTATATATTGTGTTTGTTCATCCTTGTTCACATTGATTGACTACGCCACATCCGAGACATGAGGATATTGAAGACCGCATGGTATGATCTCTCCAATCTCCTTTTTCCTCTTTATGTTAATGACTATGTGGCTTTATTTTGATTGATGCGGTATAACAATGTGAATTTAGGACTTGCATTTAGTTTATATGACATACTAGTTGGTAGAAGTATATGCATTAGGTTGTATATATATTAGTTGCATCATAGCATATAGTTGCATTTAGGAAAAATTTTGCGAAACCGTCTATTTGGGAAGCTTGACAAGTGTATATAGGCCCTAGTAGATGCTTTTTCTTCTTATGACTTTGCTTGTAAGAATATTTGTAAAACACCCTAGGATGTGTCATATTAGTATCCTTTGACCCATGGTTTAAGGCCTAGTCAAGAGTACCTTGTGGTGTGATAACTCCTTGACTACCGTTTATTCCAAGGTGACCCTTGAAACCATGCAACCATCATTCATCCATGTTCTACCATATATATTTTGTCATCAAAAAAGGGAATGGGCACAAAATTGTTCAAAATTTGAGTTCAATAAATGAAAAGCTGAAAAAGTTTGCAAAATTGCATCAAAAAGGAAAAAAGGATAAAAAATAGACTCCTATGCTTCAAATACAAGGCACCCTCGTTACTAATTTGGGTGACTTTGAAAATGTTCAAAAAGAAATGCAAAAGTTGAAAAATTGTCAAGTATTGAAATGCCAAAAATCAAAAAGAAATTGCAAAAGAAAGTGTTCTCAAATGTTATATGCCACAAGAAATTGGGGGGAAAAACAACAACAAAAACAAACTCCCACATGAAACTCAAAATCTATTGATCCCTTTATCCATCGTATCCACTTTTGTGCATGGTAGAGAGGGGACGACCCTTCCTCTTGCCTAGGCAAGAGGGGGAATTACGCGATCCTCCAGTGTTTCTAATGTTAGAAATATTTGATCTCATTAATTTACATATTCACATATGTTCAAATTTATTTAAATAAGATAAGAGAAGAAATCATCAATCTTACTATATGATTTCGGATTAATGGGCACCAAAAAATTCACCTATTTGTTAGTTCTTGAGCTTTCCTTAAAATGAATGAACAAAAGGTCCAAATTAGAACCTCTCCCAAAAGTGAATACCCAAGGAAACCTCTTAATAACCAATATTATTTTGTACTAGAAATAATACTGTTAGAAATCTATATCTCATTACTTAACATATTCAAATATGTTCTAATTAATTTAGTCATAAAATTAATTACAAATCTTATGCATGCAAACTAAATAAGAAGAGATAAGAAAATCGATTACTCACCCTCTAAATTTCGGTCATCATATGGGCACCAACAAGATCTCCTTCTTGTTAGTTCTTGAGCTTTCCAATAATGGATGAACATTCATGACTTCAAAATAGAAGCCCTGCAATAAGTAGCACCCAAGACTATCCATTAATCCCACAAACTAACATGCACTAGATATTTGTAATGTGGTTTACCTTAAAATCGGTTACTAATACTCATATACTACTACTAGTATTATTAGTGTTTGATTTGCACAAATTAGATTCATAAAAATGAATTTTATGAAGAACAAGAGAGAGAAGGTAGGATTTTCATAAAAAATGTGAGAGAATGAATTATTGAGAGAAAAATTTCTCAAATGGTGCTCTCAAAACCGGTGGGGTGGGTAGCCTTTAGGCTCTCTTCCTTTTTCCTTTTTGTCTTCACAAGACAAATTGGTGTAAGGCTTTTGCATGGTCAAGTCACTATCAAGTGTCATAGACAAATGAATAAGACAAATGGAAAAAGACAAAGCTTCTTACATTGCCCACCAAATTTCGGTTTATATGTATAATATGGAGTCCATTTTATTTTTTTCAATTGTACAATTGTATGTCATGTGACATGTGACATGTCTTATGTCATGTTTTAATTTAAAATGCATATTTAACAAATTAAATATCATTTACAAATTAAATAAATCACATTTAACAAATTGACTAGTAATTTAAAATTACTTTCACATAAAATGGTTATTTAAATACTAGTTAGTATAATTCACAACATCTTGTAATTATGACTAACTTATCATTCTCATCTCGCGTATTGCGTAAACACCGATTAATTTTAGTAATATAACTTCTTAAATTACTAAATAAAATCTTATTTAATCACATTATAATAAGATGTCATTTTCTCTCTTATGATAATAATTTGTTCAATTTTAAGGAATTAATTAATCTGTATCGACATACAATTAATTAACCTTTCCAATTAAGGGAATCGTCCTTTAGGTGTGACCTCAAGGGATCAACTGATCACCACCGTCACACGACAGTAATGTCAAACTCTAGCCAGCCAATCATTACCGATATGTATGGACCAGTTGACTATATATGTAATGTATCATCCCTTTCGTATTATTGGTATGAGATTTAAATATGTGATCAATATGATCGACAATTGTGATCGCATTATTGTCGGGGACACTTACTCCAACAATCTCCCACTTGTCCTCGACAAGTGTGCGTCACCAATTCTCTTGTCCTATTACTATCTCCCACTCAATGCAAGGTGTCTTTCGGGACGTACTTGCAAGTGATCATATCGAGAGTGGTTTCCTCGATCTGGAGAATAACTGATTGACCGGAGTTATCTACCATAGATACCATCCGAGCGTGGCCACGCATTTCCAGTTCATTACTCCTCGAGTGGCCCTGAGATATTGTTTTAACCCTGACAAGGGGGTGGACAATTACTATCGCACTTATTCCCTTCGACTAGCCACAGCCATCATAACCCAAAATATGCCCATTTGACCCCATTTACGAAGGTCGTAGTAACACAAATCAAAGTTAATCTGAAACTGTGCCACCTTAGGTGAACAGTCTTTAGTCGAAAGAATCGACTCATTAGAATACTATAGTAGCTCTCGCCACGACCAGGCTATATAAATTTGCCAGAACTCTATAAGCGGTCACTGCCCGACAAAGTGTTCCTAACAGTCTGCCTATGTGATCAACTAGTCATCTCACATGAATCTATGGCACATGAACTTGCCATCAATCGCATCACACTCTAGTCACTTCGAGACGTCACCTCATACAAGTGAGTATGGGCGAATACTATGTTAATCCGGGTTCACTTTAACGGGGTTCAATATTGTCTCTACAACCCGTTTGGATGTAACAAAGTATAAAAGGAGTTTTTAGATTTAAAAACTCGAACGACAAATGTGATTATCATATGAATAGTCAATACCTGATTACTACTTCATAATTTTATAATCCATTTTCATCTTATATGTAGTTATTCATCTCAATGCAATTGAAATGACATACGACATGAAAATCATGTTAAGCTTATAAGAAGGCTTTGGTTAGTAGGTTTTATAAACTTCTTGTACCTTACTCAACCTTACTACATACTCGTTTTCCTTTGTAATGTATACATTTGCATTACAAAACTTTCTGAGTACGTGTCGAGAACCAATCAATACATAGGCCTTCTTGCCTTGGAATAGCTCCCACTGTTTTCACAGTGTGCGGGACTCATCCTTCTTGCACATCCCATGATTGCAAGTGTACTCAATCTACGTTGTAAATATTTCTCATTGTTCTTTATTGCCTAGAACGATTCTAGAAAATCTATTTCTTAAATAACATAGCCACAATGGTATCTCAACCATCCTAGTGTGTTCTTATTATGGTTTTGTCGGAAACCATGCGCAATCTCAATTGTCAATTTTCACTTGTGTAACACCCTTACACAAAATTGCATCAAAAACACTTTGCTTTACATCCTTAATGCTTCTGCAAGCACTTAAGGGTAATCTTTATGGCTTACTTGGTAACTATTACTTAAATTCGATTTGAAACAATTCATCATACTCAAAGGATATGAAGTGTTATACATCATTATTCATTTAATTGATCCGGCAGCGGAAGCAACATGGAATCAATCAAATATGTTCAACTTGATTGAACTAGTCATGAATCTTATCAACATAAGACTTCTTATTTGATGCTAATATCATGTGGATTTATCTCCATAAATCTGGATATTAAAGATGTATTATATTACTCCAAAAGTCTTAAATCATTCCCAATGATCAATATGTCATCCACATATAAGACTACTTAAAATTTCCGTAACTCCCACTAAACTCCATGTATAAACACAACTTCTCGTCTTATCGAGAAAAGTTTTATAACATGATCAAAACATTGATTCTAAATCATTGATGTCCTACTTAAGACCCTCTCTTAAGTTTCACATTATCTTAGGATTACAAGAATCTACAAAACTCAAGACATGTTTTGAATACATTCCTTCTAATTGAAGAAGTGGGTTTTATATTCACTCGCTATATATCTCATCATAATGAAATACAATCCTTAGACTTAAGCTTCTCAACTAGTGCAAAACCCTTTGCTACTAATCAAGCTTTGAAATCTCTCAGCTTTGAAATCTCTTTTTATTAGTGCAAAACACTTTGTCACTAATCAAGCCTTTAGTTTCGGATTTTCATGGCTCTAAGCCTTGTAATGAGTTGTGACTTAAACATTCTCATGTAAGTCATATGTTCATTACTTTCTAGAAGTAATCAACTTGAATCAAACAATTTCTTTGTAAGTTACAGAAAAGTAACACTAATCCATCATCTTCAACAAGTGATGACATTAACCTCCTAGGTTTTGAAGAAACAACGTTTTACACAAAACGTCTCATATAGGCAAGAAAGACCAGTTTATTTCGACATAACATCCTTTGACACAATACAATTTGTAGCTCTTGAATGTTTTCTCCCACTCTGTCTTCTAGAAATAAACTTGTATTTTAGGAAGACAGTTTCACGAGCCACAAACCTGTTGTACTCGTGATAATTGAAAGGCAAAAATGAGCATTTGTTTCTTGTGTAGGCTTACAAACATGGTACATGATGTGACCATAATTAGCGCACATTTAGTCCCCTAATTGAGCCTATTTTGCATACTATTATAGCATTTCATGGCCATTTTATCCGTCAAAACCTTCCTATTTGCTTTTCTATCGCATTTCATATGTTTTGTAGAAAAGAAGATAATAAGGCGGAAATTCCCGTCTTTCGTGCATATTTGGAAGCTTATTGATGATATTAGATGGACTAGTATGAAGAGAAGGCAAGAATGATGACCAAAGATGTAAGAATAAAGTGTATGTAGAAGGATCAAAGGGTTAAAAGTAAGAATGACGAGAGGGAAGGCATTACAAGAAGAAATCGCTCAAAAACCGAACCAAGGATTGCTCCTTTGGCTCTGAAAGTATGCTAGATGGAACGGCATCGAAAAAACAAGCGATCTAGGCTTTTGAATCACTCCAATAGGAGTCCGGATGAGAAAATAACGTCCGTTTTACAATCCGAGGTCAAACGAAGAAGCTGTTCAGGAATCCGCCCGTCTTCGCATGAATCCGCCCGTCTTCCCCAAGACGCCCGTCTTCGCAGGAATCCGCCCGTCTTCCCCAAGACGCCCGTCTTCTCTACAATCCGCCCGTCTTGTGGCTGGAAAAAACAAGAAATTCCGCTGGAAGACAATCCGCCCGGATTCCCTACAATCCGCCCGGATTCCCCCGCCACAATCCGCTCGGATTCCCTACAATCCGCTCGGATTGCCCCACCAGAATCCGCCCGGATTCTCTTGAATCCGCTCGGATTCCATTGCCAGATTCCGCCCGTCCCGACCCTAATCCGCCCGGATTCCTCTACAGCACGATTTCTTCTCCAAGCTACAAAGAAAGACTCCCTTCCTTCGAAAAAGACCGGAGTCTCCCTAAGTATTGACTTAATCGTCATTTAAGCTTTTAGCTAACCCTAATGCATCCACCTAATTTCCACTATATATACCCCATTTGTAATAATCAAACCATCAAGTTTTATTAGATTAGAAATTCCTCTTAGATTATATTAGGAGTAGATTAGAATAGATTAATCTCAATCTTTCCACACAAATTACACATTAATCTCTCCTTAATTATTGTTCAAGTTATTATTCAAGTTTATTATTGGGTAATTGAAGATTATTGGGTTATTATTGGGAGATTGACAACCTTCCATCAATCAATCAAGTTTCTTCTATTATTCTTTGCTTTATTAATTGGATCATCTCAAGTTTGGTATAATTCCTTTACTCTTTAATCTTTATTGTTTATTTCTTCATTCTATTATCATGTTTATACTTGTTGTGAAGATTGACACCATTAATGACATGTTTTTCATGATAATGAGTGAGTAGTTTCTTAGCTAGGATTAGTGGGTAATTAGGGGAAACCAACATGGGATTGATTCATGCTTAATCTAATATGTTTTCATAATCAAATTGCTTGCTTGTTTTGATCTCAATTCATGCACATGTTATGTTTGATGAAATGCTAAGCCTATGAATCCTTGCATTTACTATCATCTCCTATCTTTTCAATGAGACTTGTAAGACATAACCCAACTCGAGTCTCATTAGACCATGCATGTTGTTGAGTAGGGAAGATTAAGTCGACTTGTAGGTGTTGTACAATCTAATCGATTCGGCTCCGGGACCCAAACTTTCCTAGGATTGTAAGATATAACCCAACTCAATCCATCACAACATTAATTGCTTGCAACCTTGTGAACATGTTTGTATGATCAACACCATGAATCCCCTATGACCCCATGATATCCTAGCACTTTTAATCATTTGTTTACATCTTTTCTTTTATTGTTTGTTTTACCTTATTGCTTGCATTAGTCTAGACACAACTACAAACCCAAATCAATCGTGACACTAGCATAAATTGAGATAGATAGACTTAGAGCCCAAAGCACACCGTCCCATGGATCGACCTCGACTTACCGCTAACTAGTTGTTTGTTGAGTATTATAAATTGTGTTTGATTGAGAGCCCCAACGACACTCTTATCAAAATGGCGCCGTTCTTTGGGGATGGTGCTATGTGATTAAGTTCTTACTTGTTTGTCTATTTTGATTGTGCTTTTACCTTGAGGAACTTGTTCCTCAAGGATTGTTTTTACCGTTTTCTTGTAGTTTCCTTGTTTGTAGTTATATCTTTGTCCTAGTTATGATGATGACCGAAGGCTTGGCACATGGAGTATGTGGTGAATCTTTGGAGTATGACTACCATGGGTATGGGGAGTTTTTGGAGCAAGTTGAAACAAACCTACCTTACAACTCATACAATGAAAGTCCTAACCACTACCCCAACTTTTCTTACCAAAGCCCCCACATCCAACATCCACAACAACCACCCTCCCAAAACCCACTTTACAATCAATGCCAAATGTCATCCTACAATGAACACCCATACCACCAAATTCCCATGTACCCACAACAAGACAATGAGTATAATCTTGACATGCAAAGTGTGGTTCTCCAAATGTTAAGGTGCCAACAAAATCTCTTCATGAAAATGCTAGAAGAGAGCCAAGCTAGGGACAATGTTCTAAAAAACATTGTTACTAATGGTGAGAAGTTGGCAAATCAAATTGCCCAAATGGAAGCCACCCAAATGCTAAATGAAGAAGAAGGGGAAGATAATGAGGGTGAAGAAGAATTTGGATGGCATTATGAAGCTACTCTTGTGAATCCCCCACCACCTCCTAAATTCATAAGTATTGAACACCCCATATTCCAACTTGTACCCAACTTTACAAACATTCATGATAGATGTGAATATGAAGATGTTACTTTTGAGGAAGGGGAGTGCTTGATTGATTATGGACCAAGAGTGGATGATGAATTGAAGCATGATGAAGTTGGAGAGGAGAGCAATGGTGAATATGAATTGGAGGCCAATTATGAGACAAGCACTTTGTCTAAATTGCCTCATGTATCTAGCTCTCACACTAGCCTTGCTTCTCCAATTTGGGACACCTATGATGATGATGATGATGAGGAAGACCTCCCACCACAATTTCCCTCTATGACCCATGTAGAGGAAGTGTATTCCCTTGACACTTATGGGAATGGAGGTAAAACTTTGAAAGAAGAGGTTGCTGAATTTGAACTTGCTATCTTTGGAGAATTGAGAAGCCAAGAGGAAAACTATGATGTTGGCATCTTTGATCATAGTTTGGAAGAAATTGAAGCTCTTTTCTTTGGAAATGGTTCAAGTTCTAAGGAGGGTCAAGAAGAAAGTGAAGATAATGAAAGCATGAATGACCTCAATGGTGAGAAGTTGACTCCTCCACATCTTATCCTTCAACTATCCCCTCATCAAAGAAATGAGAACTCTCCTTCTACTATTGAAGGATTGATGAATCAATGCTCTATCATCATAGAATTTGAAAGAGATGGTAAAGAGTGGAAGCCTCCGGATGAATATGGGCAATATTTCATACCTTGTATTGACAAGAATCATGGGCTTGTTGGTTTGAAGCATTGGAAGAAGCCAAGTGCCAAGGGCAAAACAAATGGGAGAGTGTTTGGCAAGTTCTATTCCAAGCAAAGATGGGTAAACTACGTTTTGACATCACCAATCTCCTATTTATGCCTACATGAAGCCCATTCAAAAGCCTTTGACCGGTTGTTGAGAGCATTAAGCAACATGGACAAGATCAATAACCATGGCAACAAGGAATGAGTTTGGTGGAGTCCTTCCTCAAACCACCATTTGTAAGATACCCTTTCCCTTGACTTTGCATTACATTTACACTTACATTTAGTTATATACATATACATTTAGCTTGCATTTGTATTATATTACATTCATACTAGCTAGTTCATATAGTATAGTTGCATTGTAATATATCTCACATGATTCATGTAGATAGTTGCATATAGATTAGAACTCATGCATAGTCACTAATGGCCAAACCTATTCATTTCTACACTAGAAATAGTGTTTAAATCGGTTTGGGGAGGTTTGATCATAGGTGACTTAAGCATTTAGCATGCATCATATAGGATAGTTTAGATTGCATTCATTTGTTATATATGTCATATAGAATTGCATTTAGTTAGAGCATGCATTCATTCATATCATATTGCATTTGTACTTTATTTCAAAAAATCAAAAATCCAAAAACATGTATTTCCTTTTTATTCCTACTCCTACATGTACATTGAGGACAATGTCCAAAATAAAGTGGGGGATGGGAATTTATATTCCAAAAATGATAAAAATTGAAATTTTTGAAAAATCACAAAAATATGTCTTTTAATTTCATAAAATCAAAAACTATAAAAATTGAAAAATTAAAAAAATCAAAAACATGTTCATTTCCTTTGTATTGTAGTCTTGTATATATTGTTTGTATATATTGTGTTTGTTCTATCCTTGTTCACATTGATTGACTACGCCACATCCGAGACATGAGGATATTGAAGACGGCATGGTATGATCTTTCCAATCTCCTTTTTCCTCTTTATGTTAATGACTATGTGGCTTTATTTTGATTGATGCGGTAAAACAATGTGAATTTAGGATTGCATTTAGATTATTTGGCATACTAGTTGGTAGAACCATATGCATTAGGATGTATAAATGTTAGTTGCATCATGGCATATAGTTGCATGGTTAGAAAAATTTTGTGAAACCGTTTACTTGGGAAACTTGACAAGTGTATATAGGCCCTAGTAGATGCTTTTTGTTCTTAAGACTTTGCTTGTTAGAATACTTGTAAAACACCCTAGGATGTGTCATGCTAGTATCCTTTGACCCATGGATTAAGGACTAGTCAAGAGTACCTTGTGGTGTGATAACTCCTTGGCTACCGTTTATTCCAAGGTGACCCTTGAAACCATGCATCCATGCATCCATCATCCATGTTCTACCACATCATTTTTGTCATCAAAGGGAATGGGCACAAAAAGAAAATCAATTTGAGTTAAAAGAAATGAAAAGAAAAGAAAAAAAGTTTGCAAAAATGCATCAAATGAAAAGAGGAGCAAAAATAGAACTCCTAAAGCTTCAAATATAAGGCACCCTCACTACATATGGGGTGACTTTGAAAATGTTCAAAAGAAATGCAAAGAAAAGAAAGTTGTCAAGTATTGAAATGCCAAACATCAAAGAAATGGCAAAAAGAAAGTGTTCTCAAATGTTATATGCCACAAGAAATTGGGGGGAAAAACAACAACAAAGCAAACTCCCAAAATGAAACTCAAATATCTATTGATCCCTTTATCCATCGTATCCATTTTTGTGCATGGTAGAGAGGGGACGACCCTTCTTCTTGTCTAGGCAAGAGGGGGAATTCCGCGATCCTCCAGTGTTTCTAACACCATAGGGAGTCTACTCTTGACCAAAGCATTTAACGATTGAGGACAAAGGTACCCTAGCTTGACACAACTTGGAGGTGATTTATTGGTATCCTTCTAGGCTTAGTAGTTTGAATAAATTGCATCTATGAAGGAGTGTGTACCCTTGAATTGCTTCCCTTGTAGATAATTTCCGCCACTTAGATGAGGAAAGTGGCTATTCTTTTGTAGATGCATCCATTACTTGATTTTGTGTGCTTTAATGTTTGGATGTGTCGCCATTTTGGCAAGCCCCACCTTGCCTTGCAAGAAGGCATCCTACCTCATGGTTGTCTTGTTGTTAGTTGAAGGGGCGGAGTGAGACCCGCTAATTGTCTCATATCGGCTATGTTAGTAGGATAGTTTAAATAAAGGTCTAGTTTTAGTCACCTCTTTACTCGGGACGAGTAAAGGTTCGGTTTGGGGATATTTGATGTGACCATAATTAGCGCACATTTAGTCCCCTAATTGAGCCTATTTTGCATACTATTATAGCATTTCATGGCCATTTTATCCGTCAAAACCTTCCTATTTGCTTTTCTATCGCATTTCATATGTTTTGTAGAAAAGAAGATAATAAGGCGGAAATTCCCGTCTTTCGTGCATATTTGGAAGCTTATTGATGATATTAGATGGACTAGTATGAAGAGAAGGCAAGAATGATGACCAAAGATGTAAGAATAAAGTGTATGTAGAAGGATCAAAGGGTTAAAAGTAAGAATGACGAGAGGGAAGGCATTACAAGAAGAAATCGGTCAAAAACCGAACCAAGGATTGCTCCTTTGGCTCTGAAAGTATGCTAGATGGAACGGCATCGAAAAAACAAGCGATCTAGGCTTTTGAATCACTCCAATAGGAGTCCGGATGAGAAAATAACGTCCGTTTTACAATCCGAGGTCAAACGAAGAAGCTGTTCAGGAATCCGCCCGTCTTCGCAGGAATCCGCCCGTCTTCCCCAAGACGCCCGTCTTCGCAGGAATCCGCCCGTCTTCCCCAAGACGCCCGTCTTCGCAGGAATCCGCCCGTCTTCCCCAAGACGCCCGTCTTCTCTACAATCCGCCCGTCTTGTGGCTGGAAAAAACAAGAAATTCCGCTGGAAGACAATCCGCCCGGATTCCCTACAATCCGCCCGGATTCCCCCGCCACAATCCGCTCGGATTCCCTACAATCCGCTCGGATTGCCCCACCAGAATCCGCCCGGATTCTCTTGAATCCGCTCGGATTCCATTGCCAGATTCCGCCCGTCCCGACCCTAATCCGCCCGGATTCCTCTACAGCACGATTTCTTCTCCAAGCTACAAAGAAAGACTCCCTTCCTTCGAAAAAGACCGGAGTCTCCCTAAGTAGGGACTTAATCGTCATTTAAGCTTTTAGCTAACCCTAATGCATCCACCTAATTTCCACTATATATACCCCATTTGTAATAATCAAACCATCAAGTTTTATTAGATTAGAAATTCCTCTTAGATTATATTAGGAGTAGATTAGAATAGATTAATCTCAATCTTTCCACACAAATTACACATTAATCTCTCCTTAATTATTGTTCAAGTTATTATTCAAGTTTATTATTGGGTAATTGAAGATTATTGGGTTATTATTGGGAGATTGACAACCTTCCATCAATCAATCAAGTTTCTTCTATTATTCTTTGCTTTATTAATTGGATCATCTCAAGTTTGGTATAATTCCTTTACTCTTTAATCTTTATTGTTTATTTCTTCATTCTATTATCATGTTTATACTTGTTGTGATGATTGACACCATTAATGACATGTTTTTCATGATAATGAGTGAGTAGTTTCTTAGCTAGGATTAGTGGGTAATTAGGGGAAACCAACATGGGATTGATTCATGCTTAATCTAATATGTTTTCATAATCAAATTGCTTGCTTGTTTTGATCTCAATTCATGCACATGTTATGTTTGATGAAATGCTAAGCCTATGAATCCTTGCATTTACTATCATCTCCTATCTTTTCAATGAGACTTGTAAGACATAACCCAACTCGAGTCTCATTAGACCATGCATGTTGTTGAGTAGGGAAGATTAAGTCGACTTGTAGGTGTTGTACAATCTAATCGATTCGGCTCCGGGACCCAAACTTTCCTAGGATTGTAAGATATAACCCAACTCAATCTATCACAACATTAATTGCTTGCAACCTTGTGACCATGTTTGTATGATCAACACCATGAATCCCCTATGACCCCATGATATCCTAGCACTTTTAATCATTTGTTTACATCTTTTCTTTTATTGTTTGTTTTACCTTATTGCTTGCATTAGTCTAGACACAACTACAAACACAAATCAATCGTGAGACTAGCATAAATTGAGATAGATAGACTTAGAGCCCAAAGCACACCGTCCCATGGATCGACCTCGACTTACCGCTAACTAGTTGTTTGTTGAGTATTATAAATTGTGTTTGATTGAGAGCCCCAACGACACTCTTATCAGTACACTACCATTTCATATCTCATATGATTCGTTTTAGATTTAGTGGAAAAATAATTTAGACAAAATGATAAAATCCCCAAAAGGATCAAGTAACTCAAAGTAACTTGATTGAAATCCAAACCACATCGAATAGCATTTGAATTCTTCTATCCAACCACACATTATCCCATAATGTATGCTAAGAGAGATTAACTTGTGATACTATATCACATTTCCTTTGGCTTATATCAAAGTCTTCACTTTGATAATCCCATCATGACTAGATCGTGATTCATAGAACTCTTTGAACTTCTTCAAAATTTCTCTATTTACCTTATTAAGTGAACACTTTAGTGTCAACTTAAATTGTTGGTAAAAGAAAATTATCAACCTATTCTGGATCAATGATTTACAACCTCGATCTCCTTTTCAATCAATAGGTACGAGACATCTTGCTTTGAATACAAGATACGCATATACCATAAGATCTAATGGTTTCAAGAGTACTCGATAACTCTTTGCGTTCATCATTCGATAGTTTAAGGTTTAATCTTGGGTTACCAATTTGAGTCTTGCATAATCTACATGATATGTCATCCTAGTTTGGTTTAGAATATAATCACCTTGATAATGGGCTAGCCATACATCAAATCGTGGTGCATAGGGCCACAAAAGTGAAACCTCTTTTGTATCTTAACAAGTTTATATTCTTATTTAGAGTTTATGAACTTATTAGTCATAATTAAGTACAACTATAAACCCAAAAAACGAGATTGATTACACAATGACTGTATCTCTCAATATCATTTATTGCTAGTCGTCATATTCTAATCATCCTATGTATCAAGTACAATGATGAAAACCACCACCGGTTTCTAATATTGACGAAGTAGTACTAGCAAAATTTATGTTAATCAAATAAACATTTAAAGAAGAAGGTCCCATTAGATGTCCTACAACTAACTTATTGATTCTTCAATAATTTGGGGTAGTTTCCTTTCTAGCGTCCGACAATTAAGACAATGGAAACTTTATCGGTCGGGATTGATAGGTTTAGTATCGTTATTCTCAATAACTTTACTTTTAACATTACCTTGTATCAATTCCAATATAATTTTACTTCTTGAACCTCGTCCTTTTCTTAACGGTTTAAGAGAATGCTCCCATTCATTTCAAAGAATCTTTACTTAGAGAAGCAAAGTTGAATCTTATGAAGACTACTCTTCAATTCAATCGTTTTAGTCTTAAAACTTTCATTGAAGTGGTTGCGTTATTTTGGTCAATTACGAATTCTGACAAATCTATTTACCAAAACAATTTATCGCTTCAAGGTACTAAATTAATTAAGTATATGAAAAACAATCCATTGTAAGTAGATGTGTTAGTCAAGAATCAAAAACCTGTTTGATAATGAATAACTTTTATCTATACTCTTCACAAGAGATCCTTACAATGGATAATACGAGGTTTTTAGAAGAAAAATTCAAATTTTGTCTTTAGTTACGATGTTTTAATGGAGATTTGAACTAAAATCGAAATGATATCGTATATCAATTGTGGTAAAGAAATAGAACAATATGATAACAGAATAGTGGAGAACTTAACATTTATCGTTTTATTAATACTTGTAAATAACAAGTAAATCATTTACATAGTGACCTCTACCCAACTATGATAAATGATTCCGAGATCCAAATTCATATTAACTTCGGCACGTGATAGCCGATGAAACCCTTATCAATATAACTCGGTGGACTAACTCTTTAATCGATTCTACTTTTAGAATTCTCGGTCGATAAAATTACTCTAATATTTATCTATAGCCCGGAACACATGCGACTACGGTCACGAATACTTCCGTTGAGGTCAATCCAAATTTCAAATAAATGTGTCCATGATCCAAATTCACATCAACTTGGGCACGGGATAGCCGATGAAACCCTCATCAACACGAATTCGGTGGATAGACATTTATCACCCACTTCCCCTACGTAACAAGGTTTGTACCGCGGGATGGCCGATTGCACTCCCTCGCGAAATAGGTTTTCATGGTTTCTACTTTTTGGTAAGGCTATGTCACAATTGTTTATTTTTAGCGAGAGGTCATGTCAATTTATTATCTATCACGTTTTAAGTGAACTAAAGCGGTGAACTATGATAATTGTAATTGACACGGTCGATATACTCGATTAAAATGACAATGCATGTTTTAGTTATGGCGATTTAGCGACGCATGCAACATATAAATAAAATGCAAAGCATAAATTAAATCCTAGTATGGGCTTCCTAAAATAGAAAATCTAATTAACTATTACATATTCGGAAACCAACTCCATTGGTCCCTTGAACTTCGGTTATAGCACGCATCTCGAGGTAACACCGTCTTTATGTATCGCCTTCTTGAGTGACACCGTCTTCAAGGAACTCCGGAATAAATAAATTACATAACAAATTACATAATTTCCTATTATACAATTGTAATTAAAATGAAATAAATCTATTAAATTACAAAACGATGATACGAGATCACAATAAATTACAACCGAATCGATATTCCCATACATTTCGGGTAATACCAATTAAAAAAAAAACTAAGGTCATACTAAGTAAAATTACATAAAATAAAATTATGACATTCATGTTATGAATAATAGAGAGTTATGAGAGAATATAGAGTGCAGAAAGGTATTCAGCTTTATTCATATGAAGGGTATATATAGTACAAGAGTATATCTATAATATGGTAATAGAATATATCCTAAAGATACGGTAATATATGGACATCCATATAATATCTCTAGATATTTCGTTACACTCCCCCTTGGATGTCCATCATCGGAGAAAATGCCTCGTTAAAACCTCTACTAGAAAAACCCTATGGGACAAAAATCTAATAAAGGAAAAAGAGTACAATAATCTCCGTAATATGCACTAAGTGTTGCCTCATTAAAAACCTTGCCTGGAAAACCCAGTGGGACAAAACCATGGCTAAGGGAAAAAGTGTGCAACGCGTATTTACTCCCCCTCATTAAGACATCGCTTGACATACTTGAGACGACGTAGCCCAAGTTGATTGATTAGCTTCTCAAATTTATTGCTCGGAAGTGCCTTGGTAAAAATGTCTGCGAGATTTTCACTAGAGCGGATTTGTTGAACACTAATGACACCATCTTTTTGAAGATCATGAGTAAAAAAGAATTTCGGCAAAATGTGCTTCGTTCTATCACCCTTGATGAATCCTGCCTTGAGTTGAGCGATGCACACAGTATTATCTTCATGTAAAATAGTTGGTGACTTATTTCTTGAAGATAGATCGCATGATCCTTCAATATGATGAATAACTGATCTCAACCATACACATTCTCAACTAGCTTCATGAATTGCTAACAACTCGGTATGATTTGAAGAAGTGGCGGCTATAGTTTGCTTCACAGAGCGCCATGAGATAGGAGTATTACCACATGTAAACACATAGCCAGTTTGCAAACGACCATTATGTGGGTCAGCAATATAACCTGCATCTGCAAAACCAACTAACTCTGTTTTGCATTTATTAGAATAATATAAACCCATATCAGACGTACCTTGAAGATAACGGAGTAAATGTTTGACTCTATTCCAATGCCTTTGAGTTGGAGAAGAGCTATATCTTGCTAAGAGATTTACTGAAAAAGATATGTCGGGTCGAGTATGACTAGCAAGATACATCAAAGCTCCAATTGCACTCAAGTACGGTACTTCAGGACCAAGTACTTTCTCGTTTGCTTCACGAGGTCGAAACGGGTCATTCTTCACATCAAGTGTTCTTACAACCATATGAGTATTCAACGGATGTGCTTTATCCATTTTAAACTGCTTTAGCACTTTATCAATGTAGGTCCCTTGATGTAACAAAATTCCGCTGTCAAGATGTTCAATTTGCAGACCAAGACAAAATTTTGTTTTTCCTAAATCTTTCATCTCAAATTATTTCTTCAAACATTCGACGGCTTTTGTAATTTCTTCAGAAGTTCCAACAATATTCAGATCATCAACATAAACAGCAATAATCACAAATCCGGATTTTGACCTCTTTATGAATAGGCACGGACAAATAGGGTCATTTTTATAACCTTCTTTTAACAAATATTCACTAAGACGGTTATACCACATACGCCCGGATTGTTTCAAACCATATAAAGATTTGTTTAGCTTGATCGAATATTGCTCTCTTGGACATGATTTTAATGTGTCAGGAAGTTTAAAACCTTCAGGGAGTTTCATGTATATATCACTATCAAGTGAGCCATATAAATAAGCTGTAACAACGTCCATAAGACGTAAATCAAGTCCTTCCCTTATAGCCAGACTAATCAGATATCGAAAAGTAGTTGCATCCATTACAGGAGAATATGTCTCTTCATAATCAATACCAGGTCTTTGTGAAAAACCTTGTGCAACTAAACGAGCCTTGTATCTGACTATCTCGCCTTTCTCATTTCTTTTTCGCACAAACACCCATTTGTAGCCTACTGGCTTTATTCCATTGGGTGTGCGAATTACTGACCCAAACACTTCTCGTTTAGCCAGTGATTTTAATTCTGCTTCAATAGCATCTTTCCATTTAGGCCAATCAATTCTACGTCTGCACTGATCAACAGACTTTGGTTCATGATCCTCATTTTCATGCATGATATCAAGCGCTACATTAAATGCAAAAACATCATCATCGACGTCGACTTTGTTTCGGTTCCATGTTTTTCTAGACATGACATAATTTATCGAGATCTCTTCACAATTTTTATTTCCAGGTACCTGAATCTCTTCTAGATTAATATTATCAGTCATGTCTCCAAGCTTTTCAATGGGCTTTTCAAAAGCGCTATCTTATCCTCAACATTGCCATTATCAACTTTTGCTCCTTTTTGTTTTCGAGGATTTTTATCTTTGGAACCAATAGGTCTACCACGCTTCATGCGTGCTTTAGACTCATTTGCAATTGAAAGTCCTTCAGGGACATTAATTTTAGCTGGAGCATTTACAGCTGGTATATGAGATTTTATCACTCCTTTTGGATTAGTGAAGGCATTTCGCAGTTGGTTTGCTAACCGTTGTAAATGAATTATCCTTTGAACTTCAAGTTCACATTCTTTAGTACGAGGATCTAAATGATATAATGATAATTCATGCCAACTTATCTCTTTTACCAGTTGTTTATTTTCTCCCCCTAACGTTGGGAAAAGTGATTCATCAAAATGACAATCAGCAAAACGGGCCGTAAATAAATCTCCTGTAGATGGCTCTAAAAATTTAATAATTGATGGAGATTCAAACCCAACATATATTCCCAACCTTCTTTGGGGTCCCATCTTTGTACGTTGTGGTGGACTAATTGGAACATATACACCACAACCAAAAATTCTTAGATGAGAAACATTTGGTTCGTGACTAGAAACCAACTTCAGGGGAGATGATTTATGATAACTCGTTGGTCTGATGCGAATTACTGCTGCTGCATGTAAAACAGCATGCCCCCATGCCGAAATAGGCAATTTAGACCTCATAAGCATTGGTCTCGCAAATAATTGAATGCGTTTTATTAATGACTCAGCAAGACCATTTTGAGTGTGAACATGTGCTACAGGATGTTCAACACTTACCCCAATAGACATACAATAATCATCAAAAGTTTGTGAACTAAATTCACCAGCGTTGTCAAAACGGATAGTCTTAATGGGATATTCTGGATAGTGAGCTCTTAATCTTATCAATTGAGCTAATAATCTTGCAAACGCCAGGTTGAGAGTTGATAACAAGGATACGTGTGACCATCTAGTTGATGCATCAATTAATACTATAAAGTATCGAAATGGTCCACTTGGTGGATGTATAGGTCCACAAATATCACCTTGTATCCTTTCCAGAAATGTAAGAGATTCATTCCCTATCTTTGTAGGTGATGGCCTAATAATCAATTTGCCTAGAGTGCGAATTGGAGTTTGCTCGGTCAATCGCGGTACTTATCTTGTATCTTCTTGATGACGGTGACAAGAGTTTTGTTTGCTGCCTCCACCGCTCAGTTAGTTTGGGGACGGTAGGGTGATGAGCGATGTCGTTTGATCTTGTATTTATCCGGAAAGGCTTGTGTTTCTGCTCGGAAGTGAGAGCCTTGTGATGCGTGTATTTTATATAAGGTTTTTACCTCATTTTTACACGCATTTCTGTATTATTTATGTAGCATCTAGCTACAAATACCCCCGAATATTCTACTTTGGTTCGTTTTATGTAATTTGCAGGAATAAACCAAAGAGGAGCTAAATCGAGCCTAATTTGTCCCAATTGCATGCATTTATGGAGAATAAGGAGCCGGGGCTTGGAATCTAACATTTTGGAGACGCGTGAGCTGGTTTCGGAAGGTGTTTTAAGGTCTTACGTGCCAAGATAGCTCGATCGAGTAGATTTTATACTCAATTGAATGCTTTATACATGGGTAGTTGCTCGATCGAGCAGTTCAAGAAGCCAACCGAGAAGACTTTGCAAGTTTGCTCGATCGAGTGGTTTATTTCCACTCGATCGAGTGGTTTAGCGGTAGTTTACTCGATCGAGTGGTTTATTTCCACTCGATCGAGTGGTTTAGCGGTAGTTTGCTCGATCGAGTGGTTTATTTCCACTCGATCGAGTGGTTTGTCCTTCTATAGAATTTTTCCGCCTAATTTTCGTATTGGCTTTTGTAATTAGTCCATAGGTTAGATTAGGAGGGATTTTTCGTATGTAAAGGGAAGGAGGGGACTGCGTAAAGCTTCTTCTTCTTCCTCTCCCTTATTCATTCACTTTTACTATATAACTTGCTACTGTTCATCGGAGTTTGCTTTCTTTATATACTTTTGCTACTCGGATTCAGATTGTATTGGTACTATTATTCTTCCTTAATCCTTTAATCTTATTTATTGCTTTAATTCCTTCTTTCCTTTACTGTTATCATAATTGCTTTTAGTTCAATCTTCATTAATCTTATTATTATCATGGTTAGTTTTGATTATCTATATGTTATTGTTGGTAATTCAATGACGATGTGTAGCTAATTTCCATCTGCTAAGACAATAGGGGATCCATAATTATGAAGGGAAAGTAATTGATATATTGGGTTAATGCTGGTATAATCTGTGTTGTTAACTGCTGCAATTAATTGTATCTGTTTAATTGAGTCGACGCAATTAGGCATTTATATCTTAGTGACCTGACACGGCTATCGCAACCCTATCAAAGATAAAACCTAACGGTCTCAACTAAAATGTAGCAGAGGCAGTCGAGTATCGAATCCACAGGGAGGTAATGTAAATATCAGCTATCTAGTTCTAGTCCTAAGGTAACATTTGGGGGGTTTTGTTTGAATTGGTTTCTAAACTACGTGATTAAAGGAAAGAGAAATAAAGTAGAGAGCAGTAAAAGCAGGAAAATCGGTTTAAACTATCAAGAAGAGAGGGACATGTCGGGATTTCGGTTTACTGCGGTAGTCCAGTGACTCAGCTGTAAATTATTCAGACGAACTAATGTGAGACGGATGTTAAAAGGTCCTTTCGGTCCACTTCCTATCCTAAATTACCACTAACTTAACTTTCATCCTCATTAGGGTAGTCTACTGTTCATAGCAGGCCTATTTAGTCCAATCTTTCGATCCAGGATTAATTTTAGCCAGATTAAAGGGTGACATAGACGCGTGCACTCAACTAGGTCGAATAAATACAATTAAATTGCTATGGTGACAGGGTCTCACATTTAATTCATCTAATTCATTCACTACATCGTCACATTTCTACTGCAGATCCCCTAATCCCAACATGAAAGGGGTTTAGCTACTCATATCGCTAATTAAACTAACAACAATTAAATTCCCAGCAGTAAACATTACGAAATAAACAATAAATAGCAAATAAGGAAAATTAGGGCAGAAGGATAATCGAAGTAACGAGCAATTAAAAGCAACCAAATGGTTAATTATTATTAAGGAAGAGAAAGGAATTACAATCCAAGCGAATCCGGTGTAAAGAACACAAAATCCGAATGAAAATAATCCCAAAGCAAGGTTACAGTGAATGATGAAAGAGTAATGTAACAAGTTCTCAGTAGCAAAGTTTATGTGATGGAAAGATATCCTAATTAACCTAGTAAAGCGTGCTTAAATAGCAAACAGAATAAGTTTGGCGAAATAAATAACTCACGGGCTGTTTAAAGCCCAAAACCAACGAAACCACTCGATCGAGTGGTTTAAAACCACTCGATCGACCAACTCTTCAGCAAAAATCCACTCGATCGACCAAATAGTTACTCGATCGAGTGAATTGCCTTTCATCAACTTAAGGATCGAGTACAAAGTACTCGATCGAGTACTTCTGGGATATAAAAACCACTCGATCGAGTGGAACACTACTCGATCGAGGACTTTGACTTCATTTCAGCTCAAGTGCGTCACCAAATGCCTCGTAATGCGTGGCATGACGCTTCCAAATGCAGTATCTCACTTTGGGACAATCCCGTCTCCTCTAAATGCATGCAAAAAGGACGGAAAAGGGTACGATTCCACTACTTTCGCGTTCATTTCTACAAAATGGACAAACCGAACCAAAGTAGCCAATTCGGGGCAAAATACTATAAAAACAGTATAAACATGCATAGAAATACGTGCTGAAATAGGCTAAAAAGACTATACATTAGGCACGTATCAAATCTCCCCAAACCAAACCTTTACTCGTCCTCGAGTAAACTCAAAACTAAACTAATGGAACGGAAATGATAACTCAGAGCTAGCTTAACTTGTCTACTTGAACCAATTTAATGCAACAAAAACTAACAGTTAAAGCAAAGCAGTCAATACGCAAACGAGTTATAAGCTGTTCAGAAATATAGCTGACCTATTGACCTTGCAAGACCAACAAAATCGGACTCTCTCGTGGTCACTCTTCTCTCATGAAGCAAAGGGTGAATGTTATATGTAAAAGAGGTACGAAAAGACAGTCACTCACCTAATTGCGACCTACATAGCATGCATGCAACAAAAATGAAAGACAATTCAAGTACAAAATGCACACACTCCAACCGATAATATCCGTCACAGCCGAGGGCTTGCAAATAATATGGGAATAGTGAGGTTCAGGTGAGAAAAGGCAAAACATGTTATGGAAATGTGGAGGTAAAAGCGTCAAGCTAGTTCCTAACAGGACCATAAAGGAACCATCCTAATCTCAACTGACTGAAAGACTAAGTAGAAGTGCCCTTCATTTGGCACAAAACTCACTAGACTCAAAGCACAATCTCCTCAAAAATAATGGGATAGAACGGAGGACTTAGACGGTCACAAACTTTCCTTTTTCTAATACCGTCTGAAATAACTAACTGAAACAAACAACTTTTTTTTTTTCAAACTTTCTCTTTCTTTTTCTTTCTTTCTTCTTCCTGATTCACGTTCTTTTTCTTTTTTTTTTTCATTTTTTTTTTCAAACTTTCACGTTTTTTTTTTTTTTCTTTTTTTTTTTTTTACATACTCCCTTCCTTTATTCTCCAACAACTCCATACAAAAGAGATACGACCAAACTGCAGATGAAAACTCATACCATAAAAGAACATACTAACTAGCTTGACTAGGCAGGCTTAGTTTGGGATGTAGCTAATGGGTCAAAAAGGCAAGTTTTGGCTAATGTAGAGCTAAATGGGTGAAAAATATAAGGAAAGGGAAAATTGCAAGCACCTCCCTGCATGTGACACCAACCACAAACCCGAATATGTGCATTTGGCTCGAAATTGAATGTCATAAATGTGCAAAATAGATGAACATGCTATGCAAGGAGTACTACTCAAAATTCCTAATGAACTGGTCATGAATGTCACCAGTTATGGGCTCTAATATCTCAGAATTTTTAAGTAGTTTGCCAATTTATCAGGTCAAGTCTAAACAGTCAGCTATATTTGAACAGAAACTCGTAGACTATGCATATGACAAAGCTAAAAACTATCAACAGAAGTGCAAGGCTCAAGTAAATTGACAAGTTATAGTGCATTGTCATCATGGAAATCTACCGTTCCGACTCAACCTATATGCAAAAATAAACGTGAAATTTTTGAATTTTTGGAATTTTTTCTAATTTTTTTAGATTTTAGATTTTTGATGGAAAATAAAGAACAATGCAAGCTGAAAAATAAACGTGAATGCAAAAACAAATGCAAATGAAGACTCAAAAGGATGCAATACCCTCCCCAAACCAAAACGGACAACGCCCTCGTTGCCCTCCAGCATACACCAACAGATATATACAGGGGAACGGGAATATACAACCAACAAAATAAAAATAATAAAATAAAGGAGACAAAATAGAAGAGTAAGAGATACATACAAAATACGAACTTCACCAAACCAGCCAGAAAACTGGGGAAGTGAGTAGACCAGTAGCTACTCGTCGTCGTCGTCGTCACTGCTGTCACGAACCTCCTCCACCACCCGGTACTCCGGGTCTCTCGCCTCCTCTCTCCTCTTCCGCTCCTCCTCGCGAGCTCTCTCCACTGCCACCTCCGGGTCCTCGTCCTCCTCATCCTCCTCTGACGCCGGATACCCCTCAGCTGGGTACCGGAAGAAGGAAGGGTGTGGCCAACCCTCCGGGATCGGTTTGTGTCGCCGCAAGTGGTACTCGTACAGAGGGTGTAGGGTCAAAGCTAAGTCCCTCTCCATACGAGCCTGACGCTCTGCAATCTCACGCAACAAACCGTAAACGGCGCCCCCTTGGTCTACGACCGCGAGCGCCACAAAAGGAGGAGGCAGTCTAAAAGTAGCCGGTAAGACCGACTCAGTCTGGTCAGTGGGAGGTGGAGTAGGAGTAGTAGTGGGAGTAGGGGTCGGATCGGGAGTAGCCGTGGAAGGCTGGGTACTCCCCGAAGGTGTGGACCCCTCTCCAGTCTCAAGTCGCCGCTTCTTTGCGGCGGGTGCAGCAGGAGCATGAGCAGGTCTGGGTTAAAGGTGAAGGAGAGGTAGTGGTGGCAGACGGTGGCCCTTTGCGACAATAGGCAAGGGCTCAAGACGGGGGAGAGTGTCACAGGGTAAGTCAACAGACAAGGAGCCGTCTATCTTCCAAGTCTGGTAGTCTGGGGTAAGCCAATGCTGAGAGAGCATGGCGTCCAGACTCAGTAGCCTCTCTCCAGCGAGGTACTGCAAGTCACGAGGCCAAACGGGGAAAAGGCGACGGGCAAGAATGGTGGCTATGCCACCGCAGGCAATGGTCCCCGCCTCCTTCTTCCCCTGGCTCAGAAGGTACTGGGCGGTCAAGTAGGCAATGTTGAGGGTGAAGGGACCCTCGCAGTCGACGTTCAGGTAACCGCCCAGGATGGAGAGCTCGTTGTTGGTAATGTTGTTCGGCACCATTCGGCCGAAGATAGTGCTCCCCATCAGTCTAAGGAAGACACAGTGTTGGAATATGTGTCCTCCGACAATAATGCGATCACGACTGTTAATCATGATGATCACATGTTTAAGTCTCATTGTAAAGAATACAATTGGGAAGTAATATTGTTACTGTCAACTGGTCAACATATATCGGTAATGATTGGCTGACTAGAGTTTGACATTACTGTCGTGTGACGGTAGTGATCGATTGACCCCTAGGTCATACCTAAAGGGCAATACTCTTAATTGATTATTTGATTAATCGTATAACGTTACGAGTTAATTAAATTACTTGAAAATTGACGGACGATTTTGGAAGTAAAATTTACGTATCATATTGAAATGCGATCAAATGAGATATGGTCTGAGTAATCGAATTGTTTCATTACTCGGATGAAATTATTGTTTAAAGAAACAATCGAAATTGAATGAATTATTATAAATACAATCTGTTGAGATTTATAAATGGTAAAATATTTTGGCACAAGTAATTATGAAATTACTAAGTCGATTTTTGTATGTGACGTATTTTTATTAATACGTTGATTTTTAATATGTTAAAAATACATAACAAAATTTATGTCACATATGACATGTGACATATTGACAATTGACAAAAATAATATGGAATCCATATTACCAAGTGGGCCGAAAATTAGAGGGTTTATGAGCTAATTATATGTTGATTGTAATTAGTGGAAGGCATGATGATTACACTAGTCACTAGCCATGCAAGCCTATTGTTCATTGTGAAGAACAATTTTTCCATGCATTGGCTCTCCTAAAGCCCTCCTCTTACACGGTTTTGGGAAGACAAAACCTATGATGGTTTTCTCATATTTTTACCTAATAATATACAAAATGTTTTGTATCTTCATTCATTCACTTGCTCATCCAAAAAATTAGTGTTCTAAGAGAGAATAAAAATCCTCCTCTTCTTCTCTCTAAAAACCGAAATAATTAAGTGTTTTATAAATATTTTGGTTCAATTTTCTACTAGATTAATATTATACTAGTTCTTGTAATATTAATTAAATTAAGAGAAAGCCTTGGGTATAAAGCTTAGGGAGAGATCCTATACTTGGATCTTGTTCTTCCATCTTAGGAAAGCTCAAGAACAAAAGAAAAGGAGATTTCTTTTGTGCCCATAAAACCGAAAACAACTATGTAAGAACATGATTTCTTCTCTATTTGTTATATTGTTTGCATGCATAAAATCCACATTTAATTTTATGACAAATTAATTTCGACATATATGAGTATGTTAGTATGTATATAGATCTACATTTCCTTCAATCGGTATCATGAGCCACGGTTGTTTGCATGCCAATTGGTTAAAAGTTTTTCCGAGTTATAAGAATAACAAATAAAACTTGTAAAATTTGTGTTATTATGATATATCACGAAATTATTACATGCATGTTAATATTTCTGGTCCTAAAATGTTTTAGGATATTTTGGTTATTTTTCGGATTTTTATTGTTCATAATTTACAATAATGGCATTTAAATGTGATTTTATGAGTAAAAATGTCATTTTTGGTCTAAAATTTGCTATACTTCGAATTTTTCAGTGATTTTTTGATATGTTGTCACATATAATATTTTGAGGTAACCTGTAAATTGTCATAATTTTTGGACTTGTTATGCTCGAAAAATGGATTTTTCATTATTAAATTCGGATTTAGGTGAAAAATAGGTTAATATGAGTTAAATTTCGAATCTGGTCATAGTTTTTTAATATGTTGTCACATGCAATTTTACAAGATGTGTGTAAAATTATTGGCCATAAAGAAGTCCTTATGCATGATTTATGGATTTTTGAAGAAAAATAGCATAAATAGTGACATTATTAGTGAAAAATTAATAAAACATAATCTATGACTTAAGAAAAACGTCTAATGTTGCATTTTATTATATTTTTCAGATCTAAAATTGAAAAGTTAATAAATATAATTTTTCTTCATGTTTTATGATTATTTTAGTTAAAATCGATAAAACCGCAACATTGTTTTTCCGGGAAAATTTCGAAATTTTTAACCTAAGATTTTGAACATTATGAGTGTCATGGTATTTTTCCAGAATGTTCATGAATTTAAATTTCAAATTTTGAATTTATTTGAAGTTTTGTGATTTATTTGAAGTTTAATAGCTTATTTTGTAATTTTGGACTATTAATGAACAATTTTATATTTTTAAGTTAATTATGGTCAATTTATTAGTGAAGACTAAATTTTGAGTCCTAAGTGGTTAGGATAATTAACTAGTGCATAAATATGAATTTATGTAATTTTGTGATTATAAAATGTTGAAATCACGCAAATCCGTAAAAACCGAGTAATATACGATATTGGCAATTTAAAGGCGATTTAGCATAAAATTGAGCATGTTCATACATATTATAATGCTGCATTTTCTTTATGATTGTCATAATTTTAATTTATGTAATTTTGAATTATGTATTTTTTTACTTAGTATGGCCTTAGATTTTAATTGGTATTTCCCGAAATGTATGGGAATATCGATTCGGTTGTAATTTTATTGTGATCTCGTATCACCGTTTTGTAATTTAATAGATTTATTTTATTTTAGTTACAAATGTATAATAGGAATTATGTAATTTATTATGTAATTTTATTCATTCCGGAATTCCTAAAGACGGATTTCTTCAAGAATGGCGATACATAAAGACGGTGTTACCTCGAGATGCGTGCCTCAACCGAAGTTCAAGGGACCAATGGAGTTGGTTTCCGAATATGTAATAGTTAAAGAGTTTTTCTATTTTAGGAAAGGCCATACTAGGATTTATTTATCTTTATGCTTGCATTTTATTTTATGTCACATGCATCGCTAAATCGCCATAACTAAACATGCATTGTCTTATCGAGTTTATCGACCGTGTCAATTAGAATTATCGTAGTTCACCGCTTTAGTTCACTTAAAACGTGATAGATAATAAATTGACATGACCTCTCGCTAAAACAATCAATTGAGACTAGCCTTACCAAATAGTAGGAACCATGAAAACCTATTTCGTGAGGGAGTGCACTCGGCCACACCGGGGTACAAACCCTGTTACGTAGGGGAAGTGGGTGATGAATGTTAATCCACCGAATTCATGTTGATAAGGGATGTATCGGCCACACCGTGCCCAAGTTAATGTGGGTTTGGATCATGGACACATTTATTCGAAATTTGGATTGAACTCAACAAAAGTATTTGATAAGGGATGTATCGGCCCCACCGTGCCCTTGTCGATGTGTTTTGGGCTAAAGATAATTGTTAATGTAATAATATCGACCAAGAGTTCTAAAAGTAGAATCGATTAAACGTTAATCCACCGAGTTATATTGATGAAGGATGTATCGGCCCCACCGTGCCTAAGTCGATATGAATTTGGGTCTTGGAATCATTTATCATAGTTGGGTAGAGGTCACTATGTAAATGCTATACTTGTTTTACCAAGTATCACTAAAACGATGAATGTTAAGTTTTCCACTATTCCGTTTTTATATTGTTCTATTTCTTTACCACAGTTCATATACGATATCATTTCGTTTTTGATTCAAATCTCCATTAAAATATCGTAACTAAAGACAAATATGAGTTTGCTTCTAAAACCTCAAATGAACCATTGCTAAGGATCTCTTGTAAAGAGTATAGATTAAAGTTATTCATTATCAAACAGGTTTTTGATTCTTGACTAACACATCTACTTGCAATGGATTGTTTTTTCATGTACTTAAATGCATTAAGTACATCGAAGCGATAAAATTGTTTTGGTAATTAGTTTTGTCAAGAATTCGTAATTGACCAAAATAACGCAACCACTTCAATGAAAGTTTTTAAGACTAAAACGAACAAATGAAGAGTAATCTTCATGAATTCAATTTTGCTTCTCAAAGCAAAGACTCATTGAAATGAGTGGGAGCATTTTCTTAAACCATTAAGATGAGAACGAGGTTCAAGAAGTAAAGATAATAATGGAATTGATACAAGGTAATGTTAAAGGTAAAGTTGTTGAGAATAACGATACTAAACCGATCAATCCCGACCGATAAAGTTTCCATTGTCTTAAAATGTTGGACACGAGAAAGGAAACTACCCCAAATTATTGAAGAATCAACAAGTTAGTTGTGGGACATCTAATGGGACCTTCTTCTTTAAAAATGTTTATTTGATTAAACATAAATTTTGCTAGTATTACTTCGTCAATATTAGAAACCGGTGGTGGTTTTCATCATTATGTTTGATACATAGGATGATTAGAATATGACGACTAGCAACAATGAAGTCGAGAGATAGAGTAATTGTGTACTCAATCTAGTTTTTGGATTTAAAGTGGTACTTAATTGTGACTATTAAGTGTATAAACTCTAAATAAGAATATAAACTTGTTAAGAGACAAAAGAGGTTTTCACTTTTGTGACCCTATACACCACGATTTGATGAATGGCTAGCCCATTATCAAGGTGATTATATTCTAAACCAAACTAGAATGACATATCATGTAGATGATGTAAGATCCAAATTGGTAACCCAAGATTAAACCTTAAATTTTGGAATGATGAATGCAAAGAGTTATCAAGTACTCTTGAAACCATTAGATCGTTAATGGTATATGTGTATCTTGTATTCAAAGCAAGATGTCTCGTGCCTTTTGGTTGAAAAGGAGATCGAGGTTGTAAATCATTGATCCAAAATAGGTTGATCATTTTCTTTTACCAACGATTTAAGTTGACACTAGTGTGTTCACTTAATAAGGTAAATAGAGAAATCTTTGAAGAAGTTCAAAAGTTCAAGGAATCACGATTTAGTCGTGATGGGATTATCAAAGTGAAGACTTTGATATAAGACAAAGGAAATGTGATATAGTATCACAAGTTAATCTCTCTTAGCACGCATCATGGAATAATGTGTGATTGGATAAGAATTCAAACGCTATTCAATGTGGTTTGAACTTCGATCAAGTTACTTTGAGTCACTTGATCCTTTTGGGGATTTTATCATTTTTGTCTAAATTATTTTTCCACTAAATCAAAACATATGAGATATGAAATGGTAAGGGTACCATGCTTGTAAGTTCTCACAAGAAACAAATGCTCATTTTTCCCTTTCAATTTTCACGAGTACGACGGGTTTGCGGCTCATGAAGCTGTCTTTCTAAAACACAAGTTTATTTTTAGAAGACAGAGTGGGAGAAATTATTCAAAGAGCCACAAAGATGTTATGTCGCAAGAAACTGGTCTTACTTGGCTACGTGAGATGTTTTGTGTAAAACGTTGTCGCAAGAAACTGGTCTTTCTTGGCTACATGAGACGTTTTGTGTAAGACATTGTTTCTTCAAAACCTAGGAGGTTAAAATTCATCACTTGTTAAAAATGATGAATTCATGTTACTTTTAAGAAAGTAAAGAGCTTATAACTTACAAAGAAATTGTTTGATTCAAGATTGATTACTTCTGGAAAGTAATGAACATATGACTTACATAAGAGTGTTTAAGTCACAACTCAATACAAGGCTTAGAGCCATAAAAATCCGAAATAAAGGCTTGATTAGTGACAAAGGGTTTTGCACTAATAAAGAGATATTTCATAGCAAGATTGGTTGATTAGTGACAAAGGGTTTTGCACTAATAAAGACAAATTTCAAAGTTTGATTGATTGCAAAGGGTTTTGCACTAATTGAAATGCTTAAGTCTATTTGGATCTTCTTAGGGATTGTGTTTCATTATGAGGTTATGAAATACATAGCAAGTGAATCTAAAACCCACTTCTTCAAAAGAAGGAATGTATTCAATACATGTCTTGAGTTTAGTAGATTCTTGCAATCCTAAGATAATGTGAAACTTAAGAGAGGGTCTTAAGTAGGACATCAATGAGTTAGAATCAACATTTTGATCATGTGATAAAACATTTCTCGATAAGTCGAGAAGTTGTGTTTATACATGAAGTTTAGTGGGAGTTACGGAAATTTTAATTAGTCCGATATGTGGATGACATATTGATCATTGAGAATGATTTAAGACTTTTGGAGTATTATAATACATCTTGAATATCCGGATTTATGAAGATAAATCCACATGATATCAGCGTCGAAGAAGTCTTATGTTGATAAGATTCATGACTAGTTCAATTAAATTGAACATATTTGATTGATTCCATTTGCTTCCGCTGCCGGATCAATTAAATAAGTAATGATGTATAACACTTCATATACTTTGAGTATGATGAACTGTTTTCAAAATCAAATTTAAGTAATCTTTACCTAGTATATAAAGATTACCCTTAAGTGCTTGGAGAAGTATTAAGGAAGTAAAGCAAAGTGTTTATGATGCAATTTTGTGTAAGGGTGTTACACAAGTGACAATTGACAATTGAGATTGCGCATGGTTTCCGACAAAACCATAATCAAAACACATTAAGATGGTTAAGAGACCATTGCGGCTATGTTAATTAAGAAGTAGATTTTCTAGAATCGTTCTAGGCAATAAAGAACAATGAGAGATATTTATAACGGAAATTGAGTACACTTGCAATCATGAGATGTGCAAGAGGATGAGTCCCACACACTGTGAAACCAGTGGGAGCTATTATTAGGCTAAGAGGGCCTATGTCTTGATTGGATCTCGACACGTACTCAGAGAGTTTTGTGATGCAAATGTATACATTACAAAGGAGAACGAATATGTAGTAAGGTTGAGTAAGGTACAAGAAGTTGATAAAACCTACTAACCAAAGCCTTCTCATAGGCTAAACATGATGAGTCATGTCATTTCAATTGAATTGAAATGAACAACTACATACAAAATCAAATTTGATTATAGAACATGAAATAGTAATCAAGCATTGACTATTCACATGTGATAATCGCATTTGTCGTTCGAGTTTTTTTTTCTTTAAAAACTCCTTTTATACTTTGTTACATCCAAACGGGTTGTAGAGACAATTGAACCCCGTTAAAGTGAACACGGATTAGCATGGTATTCGCCCATAGTCACTTGTATGAGGTGACATCTCGAAGTGACTAGAGTGTGATGCGATTGATGGCAAGTTCAAGTGCCATAGAGTCATGTGAGATGACTAGTCGATCACATAGGCAGACTGTTAGGAACGTTTTGTCGGGCCTAATGACCGCTTATAGAGTTCTGGCAAATTTATATAGCCTGGTCGTGGCGAGAGCTGCTATAGTATTCAAATGAGTCGATTCTTTTGACTAAAGACTATTCACCTAAGATGGCTCGATTCTGATTAACTTTGATTTGTGTTACTACGACCTTCGTAAATGGGGTCAAATGGGCATATTTTGGGTTATGATGGCTGTGGCTAGTCGAAGGGAATGAGTGCGATAGGAATTGTCCACCCCCTTATCAAGGTTAAAACAATATCTCAGGGCCACTCGAGGAGTAATGAACTGGAAATGCGTGGCCACGCTCGGACGGTATCCAGAGTGGATAAATCCGGTCAATCAGTTATTCTCCAGATCGAGGAAACCACTCTCGATATGATCACTTGCAAGTACGACCTGAAAAACACCTTGCATTGAGTGGGAGATAGTAATAGGACAAGAGAATTGGTGACGCACACTTGTCGAGGACAAGTGGGAGATTGTTGGAATATGTGTCCTCCGACAATAATGCGATCACGACTGTTGATCATGATGATCACATGTTTAAGTCTCATTGTAAAGAATACAATTGGGAAGTAATATTGTTACTGTCAACTGGTCAACATATATCGGTAATGATTGGCTGACTAGAGTTTGACATTACTGTCGTGTGACGGTGGTGATCAGTTGACCCCCTAGGTCATAGCTAAAGGGCAATACTCTTAATTGATTATTTGATTAATCGTATAACGTTATGAGTTAATTAAATTACTTGAAAATTGACGGACGATTTTGGAAGTAAAATTTACGTATCATATTGAAATGCGATCAAATGAGATATGGTCTGAGTAATCGAATTGTTTCATTACTCGGATGAAATTATTGTTTAAAGAAACAATCGAAATTGAATGAATTATTATAAATACAATCTGTTGAGATTTATAAATGGTAAAATATTTTGGCACAAGTAATTATGAAATTACTAAGTCGATTTTTGTATGTGACGTATTTTTATTAATACGTTGATTTTTAATATGTTAAAAATACATAACAAAATTTATGTCACATATGACATATGACATATTGACAATTGACAAAAATAATATGGAATCCATATTACCAAGTGGGCGAAAATTAGAGGTTTATGAGCTAATTATATGTTGATTGTAATTAGTGGAAGGCATGATGATTACACTAGTCACTAGCCATGCAAGCCTATTGTTCATTGTGAAGAACAATTTTTCCATGCATTGGCTCTCCTAAAGCCCTCCTCTTACACGGTTTTGGGAAGACAAAACCTATGATGGTTTTCTCATATTTTTACCTAATAATATACAAAATGTTTTGTATCTTCATTCATTCACTTGCTCATCCAAAAAATTAGTGTTCTAAGAGAGAATAAAAATCCTCCTCTTCTTCTCTCTAAAAACCGAAATAATTAAGTGTTTTATAAATATTTTGGTTCAATTTTCTACTAGATTAATATTATACTAGTTCTTGTAATATTAATTAAATTAAGAGAAAGCCTTGGGTATAAAGCTTAGGGAGAGATCCTATACTTGGATCTTGTTCTTCCATCTTAGGAAAGCTCAAGAACAAAAGAAAAGGAGATTTCTTTTGTTCCCATAAAACCGAAAACAACTATGTAAGAACATGATTTCTTCTCTATTTGTTATATTGTTTGCATGCATAAAATCCACATTTAATTTTATGACAAATTAATTTCGACATATATGAGTATGTTAGTATGTATATAGATCTACATTTCCTTCACACAGACAGGAGGTAGGTGGACCTGGTGGAGCTTTCGCTCCTGAAAAGTGGTCTGGGCCAGACACCGCCAAAGCTGACGGTAGACCTTCCTCGGGGCAGCAGTCAAGCCGGTAGAGGAAAGGTCAAGTAACCTACCAAACTCCCCTAGTGTCATCGGAAAGGTCCGGTTAAACAACCGGAAAGACACTGAAAGACTCTCGGGGTCAGCCTCGTAGGCCCCGGGGGAGAAGGTAAAAGAGCTGAGAAACTCGAGACTCAGCTCTAAAAAGGTACGGCCTCTCATAGTGATGAGGCCATGCATCCACGTGACCCGTAATAAGTCACAAACCGACTCGTAAATGCCGAGTCTCGTAAGCGCCGATTTGTCCAGGAATCGGGAAGGTACATGCACACACTTAAGCATGTTATAAAATTTAGTACGGTGTAAAGCGTTGACGAATAATACCTGCGGATAATCTAGGTGGGGGTCGAGGGAGGTGTCCCCTCGGACCGTAATGCTGCAGTAGAAGCGAAGCGAAGCGGCGGTGAAGAAGTGCTAGGAGCGGAAGTAGAGGTAACAGGAGCTGGTGCAGCTCGAGACTGTCTACGACCCCGGCCTCTGGAACTCAAGGTAGAAGCTCGTGAAGCAACGGTGTGAGGGACCAGGGCTGCTCTGAAGGCAGCTGCGACTGCTGGCGAGTCCGCCACAGGTGTAGAAGTAGAGAGTGGTGCAGCGGTAGTGGCTACTGTGGTCACCGCTGAAGAGGAACTAGCAGCAGTGCTAGCTGTGGTGGTGACCGTAGAGGAAGAGGTAGCCTGAACTGTGCTAGCAGCTGAACTAGCTGGAGTTAAAACCGTCCGTGCAGCTGAAACAAGGAACACAGGGGCTGCAGTGGTGACTAAGGCGGTGGTAGTGGCAACAGCAGGGGCCACTAACTCACTCAAGGACAGGCTGGAGGATGAACTAGTAGATGGTAAGCAACTAGAATCCATCCTGCAACAGAGGGTAGGGGTATGATAAGAAAATAGCTTCTAACTGTGGCTAAGACAGCACGTAAAACCAGCATGTGACAGCATATGACCCCTACCAGTCGAAAAATTCGACTTTACAGCAAATAAATCCCAACAATCCTCAAAAATTTCAAATTACAGAATGTACGCAGTAGTAGGGGACGGGTGAGCAGTTAACAACATTAGCTAGCAAGCAATGACTGAGGTTAATTAAAGCATGAAAGCGTATGAACCCGTCTGACAGTCGAAAGTTTTCGACTGAGAAGCCCTAATCGCGAAATTTCGCACAAAACTCGAATTAAACAAGCTAAACATTGACATGGGTGTGATAACAGTCTAAAACAGCAGCGAGTTAGCGATAATGAAGCTAATTTAGACGAATCACAGCAGCAATAGCTAAACTAACAGTCGAAAATTTCGACTGTTCTAACCCATCTCACAAAAATCATGAAAAATTCGAATTAACATGTAACAAACAGCGAGGAAGGGGAATTATGATCATCAAGCAAGTTAATTAAGGGCAATAAACTCAATTAAAGTCGAAAAATCGACCAACAATGGATATTCAAACCCTAAATTCGATTTTTACCTCATAAAATTCCAAATAGCCGAAATTAAAACACAAAGAAGGTAAAAAAATCCCTTACTTGATGAGAATGATCCTACAAATGCAATTAATCTTCAAATAAACAAGCAACAATAGCGATTTTTCAGTCGAAAAACCCGCAAACCCTAACCCTTCTTGAAAACTGTGTAAATCGACACAAATTAAGGGGAAAACAAGGGGCTTTTGAAGATTACTATGCAAGCAAGGGATTGTAGGAAACGAATTTGGTGATTAGGCAAGAAATAAAGGGGATTTGGGAGAGTTTGAATCGCAATTAGGGTTTGATAGACGAAAAAGTAGGGGCAAATGAAGTTTAGAACGAAACAAAAGAGTTTAAGGCAAAACACTCCCTGTATACTGTTCATTTCACTCGATCGAGTGGTTTTAAACCACTCGATCGAGCAACTTGATGGTCCAGCTGCTTGGTCGAGTAAAATTTTACTCGATCGACCAATCCCTCTTTTGGCTTTACTCGATCGACTTGTAAAACCGCTCGATCGACCATATTTTCACTCGATCGAGTACAAAAAGTACTCGATCGAGCTCCTTTCTCGTGTAAGCTCTTTAATTTTCGTCATTTCCTCCTTGGAATGCGTAAAACTTCCCCAAACCTGCATAAAAACACACACAAAAATTTCCCAGTATACCAAATACGCATAAGAGCAGTCTATAGTCTTACGTCTATGCTAAAAACTGTCTAAAACTAATTGTCCTAATTAAAACGCAATAAAACAAATTCAAAAGAAATTCAAAAATTATCTATTACAAAGTGTTACACGGGGCATTTCCCCGTTTAATTCCCAGCAAATTTCAGTAGCCCCTCGGAGGGCTCCTGACTGGAGGACGTCATCTCAGCAACATTGAATGTCCTCTTCAACTTCCATGAGCATGAATTATCACTTGAAACGGTAGGAGGAGAGAAGTTCACATCCACGTAAGCGCGAACTTTCCTCGTCCTTGCTCCTTTATCACCAGCTTTAGCGTCATCATCTTCAATTTGATTGATAATAATTGCACCATGTCCTTTGACAACTCCTTCATTGCTTTCATTTGTACCTGCAGTAAGGAAAACAGACGAACTTTCCTCCTTTTTGCTCTCAGTCTGAGGCGGAGGGTTAACAATAGCAGCACGATTCTCTAAATTTTCATCTGGAGTGTCAATAATAGGATCAATAGAAGAGAGAGCATTGCAAGGCTGGGCTTGCATGGGAGCTCTCCGGAACTTGGACTGATGAAAAATCAGCTCCTCATCCCCTACCTTGAAAGTCAAAGTCTTCCCCCCGACGTCTATAACTGCACGGGCAGTAGACAAAAATGGTCTCCCTAAAATGATAGGGGTGTGTGTGCATCTTCGGGGATGTCTAAGACAACAAAATCAACGGGGAATAAA
Source organism: Silene latifolia (assembly GCF_048544455.1). Classification (NCBI taxonomy): domain Eukaryota; kingdom Viridiplantae; phylum Streptophyta; class Magnoliopsida; order Caryophyllales; family Caryophyllaceae; genus Silene; species Silene latifolia. The sequence continues at coordinate 94,887,927 of NC_133533.1, forward strand.
GAACTTCCCGATCTGAACAGGTACGTCTTCTACTACACCTAGTGGCCGTGATAGACTACGGTCGGCCATCTGGACAGTCATGTTGGTACAACTCAGCTTTGTCAAACCAAATCTCTTAGCCAGAGATAACGGTAGGACACTCACGCTAGCGCCTAAATCGCATAGCGCGTTATCAATCAAATGCATACCGATATGACACGGAATTGAATAACTACCCGGGTCTGATTGCTTAAGGGGTAACTTATTTTGAAATAGGGCTGACCCCACCTCAGTCAAAGCTACTGTCTCACTATCATTAATAGTCCTCTTACGCACTAAAATTTCTTTCATAAACTTTAAATAAGAGGGTACCTTTGTTAGCAATTCAGTGAATGGCACAGTGACTTCCAAGCTCTTCAAAAGTTCGACAAATTTGCCGAATTATTGATTAGCCTTAGTATTCTGCAGCCTCCTCAGGAAAGGAACCGTGATAGGTATCTCGAGTCCCTTGTTTCTCGCTTCCAATGTATCTTCCGGTGCAAGTTCTGTATCCTTTAGACGCTTCTTACCTCTCGAACGAGGTCTTTCTGGTGATATCTCGCTTAAACGAGCACTAGCAGGCTCTCGAATAAGCTTCCCGTCATCAATACTACTCGATCGACCAATTTCTTTACTCGATCGAGCAGTTCCTTCGTCAATGTCAGTCGATCGAGTACAATTTCCACTCGATCGACCAACTCCACTTTGCTCTTCACTCGATCGAGCATAAAAACCACTCGATCGACCCGTTTCTTCATCATTTCTGCTCGATCGACCACCTGAAATCAGTCGATCGAGCACTTTCTTGGCTGTCAGCTCGTTATTTTCGCCAAAACACTGTTCATCATCAGTTTTCGCCATCTTCGAGTCTGATTTCAACACTTCTGGTTCCTCATAAGAAAGACCGCTTCTCAATTCTATCAGATTTACCGTCTCATGTGGATTCTTCTCATTTTGAGTCGGTAAATGACCCTGCTTTCTTGAGGATTGATTCGCGGCCAATTGGGCAACTTGAGTTTCAAGTGCCTTAATAGACGCGTCCTTCTGCTGATTTTGTTGATCACTCAGCTGCAACTGCTTTGTAATGGATTGCAACATAGACTTTATCTCACCTATTTCACTCACCCCACCGGAAGATGATGCACCATGGTTAGAGGGATTGAAAGACGGAGGCTTCTGAAAGCTTTGTTGATTCTTGTGTGGAGGAATATACGGCTGCTGCTGGTTCGGGGGAGGAGTAGGATTGAGCACATTGTGGTTTGTCCACCTCAAATTGGGATGGACATTCGGCTCATAATAAGTATTTGTCTGCCTGTAATGTTGAAAGGCAGCACATTGCTCAAAAGGACTGGGACAATTCTCCGAAACATGTCCCTCGGCTCCACATCTTCTACGAGACGAAAGGTCATGTCAAAACAACATTTACCTGATACATCCCTCCTTTGGAAGCTCCTCCCAACTCATATTTGTCAAATCTCACAAGAAGAGCTTCTATTGCGCTACGAAAGAAGATTCAAGCGACTCTTCTTTGATTGCCTCTGGAGTTCCCATATTCAGCCTTATGGGTGGCCAAATCATCAATGATCTTCCACCCCTTAGTCTCTCCCATGTTCTCAGAAAATCGGCCATTGGCTGCAGTATCTAAAATAGCTCTCTGATCGTCGTACAGCCCATTATAGAACTGATTACAAAGACTCCACTTCTCGAACCCATGGTGCGGAATGGTTCGTACCAGCTTCTTGAAACGGACCCATGCTTCATGAAAGTTCTCATCAGGCCCCTGTTTAAAGCTCCTGATCTGAGCTCTAATGGCAATAGTCTTTGATGCAGAAAAGTACTTCTTGTAAAATGCTAAAGCCAGTGAATTCCAGTCTGTTATCCCATGAGCGGCCGGTCCAGATCCCTATACCACTCCCTTGCAAAGATCGCGAGTGAGAAAATAAACATGGTTTCTTTTATCGATCCGGTCACGCCACTAGTGGGGGTATGGAACAAAGAATAATCGATAAAGGTTTCCATGTGCTTAGCCGCATCTTCGATTGCAGCTCCCCCAAATTGGTTTCTCTCAACCAAATTGATATAGGACGGCTTCGGCTCGAATTTTCTTGCGTCCCCTGGTAATACAAATCCCTTATAGAGATTCGCCTCTGTCGGCTCAGAGTGACTGGCAATAGTTGCTTCTTCGGCCACTTCTGGAAAGTCCGGAGAAGTGACGGTTTCAACTGATGAAGTAGAAACAGGAGATGAAGGTGGATCTTCCTCGAACAGAGCGTTCAAGTAGTAACTAGACAGAGTACTCAGCTCTTCCTCTGTCGGCAATACCTTATGTGATCGCCTCAACTCACGCAAGGATTTCTCAATCTCAGGATTGAACGGTACTAGTTCACCACCCTGTGACCTGCGCATAAGAAGAAGCTACAAATAGAATATAAGAATAGTTTAAGGAACGGATGCCCCTTAAAATAAAAGAAAGACTAAAATAAAACAGCTAATAATTTAAACAATTGCCTCCCCGGCAACGGCGCCAAAATTTGACACGGCTATCGCAACCCTATCAAATATAAAACCTAACGGTCTCAACTAAAATGTAGCAGAGGCAGTCGAGTATCGAATCCACAGGGAGGTAATGTAAATATCAGCTATCTAGTTCTAGTCCTAAGGTAACAATTAGGGGGTTTTGTTTGAATTGGTTTCTAAACTACGAGATTAAAGGAAAGAGAAATAAAGTAGAGAGCAGTAAAAGCAGGAAAATCGGTTTAAACTATCAAGAAGAGAGGTACATGTCGGGATTTCGGTTCACTGCGGTAGTCCAGTGACTCAGCTGTAAATGATTCAGACGAACTAATGTGAGAAGGATGTTGAAAGGTCCTTTCGGTCCACTTTATATCCTAAATTACCACTAACTTAACTTTCATCCTCATTAGGGTAGTCTACTGTTCATAGTAGGCCTATTTAGTCCAATCTTTCGATCCAGGATTAATTTTAGCCAGATTAAAGGGTGACATAGACGCGTGCACTCAACTAGGTCGAATAAATACAATTAAATTGCTATGGTGACAGGGTCTTACATTTAATTCATCTAATTCATTCACTACATCGTCACATTTCTACCGCAGATCCCCTAATCCCAACATGAACGGGGTTTAGCTACTCATATCGCTAATTAAACTAACAACAATTAAATTCCCAGCAGTAAACATTACGAAATAAACGATAAATAGCAAATAAGGAAAATTAGGGCAGAAGGATAATCTATGTAACGAGCAATTAAAAGCAACCAAATGGTTAATTATTATTAAGGAAGAGAACGGAATTACAATCCAAGAGAATCCGGCGTAAAGAACACAAAATCCGAATGAAAATAATCCCAAAGCAAGGTTACAGTGAATGATGAAAAAGTAACGTAACAAGTTCTCAGTAGCAAAGTTTATGTGATGGAAAGATATCCTAATTAACCTAGTAAAGCGTGCTTAAATAGCAAACAGAATAAGTTTAGCGAAATAAATAACTCACGGGCTGTTTAAAGCCCAAAACCAACGAAACCACTCGATCGAGTGGTTTAAAACCACTCGATCGACCAACTCTTCAGCAAAAATCCACTCGATCGACCAAATAGTTACTCGATCGAGTGAATTGTCTTTCTGCAACTTAAGGATCGAGTACAAAGTACTCGATCGAGTACTTCTGGGATATAAAAACCACTCGATCGAGGACTTTGACTTCATTTCAGCTCAAGTCCGTCACCAAATGCCTCGTAATGCGTGCCACGACGCTTCCAAATGCAGTATCTCACTCTGGGACAATCCCGTCTCCTCTAAATGCATGCAAAAAGGACGAAAAAGGGTACGATTCCACTACTTTCGCGTTCATTTCTACAAAATGGACAAAACGAAACAAAGTAGCCAATTCGGGGCAAAATACTATAAAAACAGTATAAACATGCATTGAAATACGTGCTGAAATAGGCTAAAAAGACTATACATTAGGCACGTATCATGACCCTTGACCTGGACCGAAAGGTTGGAAAAGGCGAGACTAGTAGCGAACAATAGGGCATTGTAGTTAGGGCGAATGCTAAGCTATTTGTGCTTTAGGGCGAATTGAGACCGAAAGGAGATATTCACTGCTCCTCAGACCGTATTTGCATTGACCTGAGACTTAGATTACTTGACTGAATGATTATGGTGAACCGTCTGTCTTAGCTGTTCTCTCTACTTGATTTATCTTTATTCTCTTATTTTCTCTTCCCTATCCTTATCATTAATTTAGAATCAATCATTTAAAACCACCCAAATCGGTTATCGAGACGGACTTAGACTAAGCTAACATTTTCCCATCTCCCTATGGATTCGACCCGACTTCCCTAGCTATATTAGTTAGAGCCAGTTGGTTATTTTTGATAGGTATACGACTGCCCTGTCACCTTGATCGCTAATGATTGGGGGGTACCCCATATCTGCAGATGGTGTTGTCCTGGATGAACTTGGCCACTTGTTTGGCGGTCAAGACTGCATAGGAATGTGCTTCTACCCATTGGTGAAGTAGTCGATGGTGACAAGGACGAAGCAATGCCCTTTAGTGCCTATCGGGTTTACTTTCCCGATAATGTCGATGTCGAGGTCGAGAAAGGCTAGGGTGATGTCATGGTGTACAAAAGGGATGGTGGTATGTGTTGTATGTTAGCGAAGATTTGGCAATTGTGGCAAAGTTTGACGTAGTTGCGGCAATCGGCTTCCATGGTGGTCCAGTAGTAGCCTAACCGCATGATTTTTCAGCCCAACATCATTGCGCTCATGTGAGGGCCATATTCTCCGTCCTGGACCTCTCCCATGATTTGTTTGCTTTGTGATGGTCAATGCAAAGGAGGAAGATCCCTTGGGGTGTTCTTTTGTATAGTTGTTCTTGGTTTATCACGAAATAATATGATGCTAGTAAACGGATGGCTCTTTGTCCTTTTGTATCAGAGTTAGTAGGGAATTCGTTTTTTGTTTTGTAGTTGAGGATGGCTTGGTACCAAGGTTCGACATGGTTTTCCTCGTTGTTGTTGATGGCACAGATGTGATCTGGCTCGCTCCTTCTCTCGACACATAGGGGCATCGATTTCATGTAATTGGGTATGTTGACGAACGAGGCAAGTTTTGCCATGACATCCGCAAATTGATTTTCCTCTCGTGGCAAGTGGAAGTAGTCGACTGTTGGAGTATGTGTCCTCAACAATAGTGCGATCTTATGATTTAAAATAATTATTAAAACTCATGATAAGAATACGTAAAGGGTTGATTTAATATGTAATCAACTGATCAACATTAATCGATAATGATTGGTTGACTAGGGTTTGACATTACTGTCGGTTGACGGTGGTGATCAGTTGATCCCTTAAGGTCACACCTAACAGACAATTCCCTCAATTGTAAAGTTAACCGATTATATGACGATACAAATTGATTAAATCCTTAAATTAAACAAATTGATATATAAGAGAGAATATTATATCTTATTGTAATGTGATTAAATAAGATTCAATTTGATAGTAAATAGTTTACAAAAGGGGTGCTATTTTTAAGTGGGTTATTTAGGGTTTTATGGTTTATTGTTTTTTAATCAAAAACATAATCATGAGTACCCTAATCTAGACTCCTAAGCAAGGACATTGAGAATCAAATGCATGTGAGACACCCCCTTCCCTAGCTCTAGAAAACCGGCACCCCCCCCCCTTGTATTTTTATAATTGGTCACATTTCATAAGATTCCTCTCATGCTCTTTTTCTCTCTATCATCTCACATAAAAATAGTTTTTATGCATCATTTTTTCATAGATCTAATATAGAATATTATAAATATGTAGTAATTTTATTAGATTAAAATTGAAGGTAACTAATATCAACTAATATCATTATCTAGTTAGTAATAATATTAGTATTGTGGGATAGTCTTGAGTGCAACTAAGAGGAGTGTCTCTATACTTGAGACTAGAAAATCTTGGAGGATCATTCCAAATGTATTGAACTCAAGAACAAGTGAAGGTAGGAGACCTTACTTGTGCCCCAAACATCCGAACCACAAACAACGTAAGAAATGTGATTTTCTCCTTATTTTTGTTCATTTTGTTATGCATGCAACTAGATCCACATATATATAAATTATGGGTAATTTATAAAATGCTTAGATGAGTCTAACAAGGGGTTTATGAACCTAACAATTAGTATCAGAGCATAGGATGTTGCATGCATAATCGATTTATAATTTTTTCGAGTTATTAGTAACTTAATTAAAACTAAAAAATTGTGATTTATTAGGTAAAGCGATGAAATATTGATGCATGTTGTAAATTCTGGTCCGAAAATGTTTTTATATCATATTGATGATTATTGCTTATTTTAATGATTTTTAGTAAAATAATTACATTTTTATGAGTGAAATGAACTTTTATTTACTAAAAATAGTTAAACTTCACTACTGGTCGTGATTTATTAGTATGACCTCACATGACTATTTTATTTATTTTATGTAAAATTTCGTATTAATGTGATTAATATACCATGATTTATGTTTTTCATGTGATAAAAATAGTATAAATGGAGGTTAAACGTAGCACCCCCGCACACCAAGATGACTTACCAAGGACCATCCTAGTGTATGAAGGTGTTACCATCTCGGTCACCCGAGATAGTAGATTAAATAGACAATAATGAAAGAACACTTATACTAATTACTTTAAGTCTTTACAATCAAAATTACATAGCGTGATACAAAGCGATAGCTAGAACTACTATAGTGCTCATGCTTCAGGACATCTATTCTGGTAGCGTGGTGACTCGACTCCCCTCCAAGCCCATCGGCAGACAGACCAACCAACTGTACCTGCTAAACCAACTGCTCTCCATCCCCGAATGGATCACCACAGTTTTTAAAACACAACACGGGGTAAGTTACTGAACAATTAAGGTAAGACAAGTACAATAAGGATATCAGCTGATCAACATCCACCTCCGTCTCCCGATCACACACAATCACAGACTACACATCGAGGTGTGTAGCCCAGCCAGATTACCCATTGCAACAGGTAATCCTCGCCACTAGTGGGGGACCGCAGCCAATCTCCACCTAAACCCCGCTCATCAACGAGTGATCACCCTGTCCATTAGTGTGCACATCCCCTCCCGTGGCGGGTCCCACAGAGGGCGAAACTAGGGCGTGAAGACACTCCCTCAAGTGACTCCACTCAGCCGAGGATGAACCTCGCGAACCATCATCATCATCATCACTACACCAACACAAACCCCAATACTCCAACTCCAAGATCAACAGATAATCACAACAACAATTACAACGATCACAATACCACATCAATCTTAACTCAATTAAACAGTAAAACTGAGTTGGGAAACTATACTTTATCGCCAACCATGAAAATGCATCCACAAACAGCCAACCAAGACTCTGAGATGCATTCTACAATGGTAACCACATCCTATTATAAGACTACCCTAACAATACACTTAATGGACAACAAAACAGCGACTTACCAAGTGACGCTGACCGATGGTGACAAAGATGACATCCTCATACGCATCCTTCTTTTGTAAACCCGTCCCTGTCCATGGTTAAGGTCTAGGCTGTATGAGAGTATAGGGAGATATGGGTGATAGGTGAGAGAGAGAGAGAGAGAGAGAGAGAGGATAAATTAGGGTTATAGTGAAATGGAACCGTCGAAAAATAAATGAGACTAGTGAACTTGCATTATATAATAACGCGTCAACATCAGCTATAGTTGGTCGAGTGCTCCCATAATCGGCCGAGTAAGCTCTACTCGGTCGAGTATTTATACTACTCAACCGAGTAGTCCTTACTAGGTCGAGCAACCACTCTCGTAAGACACTTATATTCACTTAACCTCTAATTCTAATGTGAGTTACCATAATCAAGCTCGTGACAACATAGAAAGAAAGATGAACATAGGAAGAAGACATACATAGAAAGAAGGCTACACACTAAGGAACCTTGATTTGACTTTGGTTTATAGAAACTTTTATGTCGCGATATGTTATCTACCCCTCAAAAAAAGAACTTCGTCCCTGAAGTTCGTTCCACTCAATAACTACGGTCAACCGAAAGTCAAACAACCATTATAAAATATAGACTTTGGTGCGAATTAAGCCCACACTTATACACGTAAAGAACTAACCACGTTATGAGTACTAAGCAAAGAAATGCAATACACCCCCACATAACGAACTACAAAGACAAGGAATGTCATGGTATTTCTACGATTTGCGAACACAATCACACCGCGTATTACCGCTACCGCCATACCTGGAACTCTTCTATAAGTTATACTTGCAAGCACAAGGTACCCTATATCAAGGTTCATAGACGCCAGCAAGACATCATAGTACCCTAAGGATCAAATAAGTAACCATATAAAACTAGAACAATTTTTAAAACTTTAACATGCATTACCCTGGTAATCGGCCGAGTATAAGAGAGTACTTGATCGAGTAAGCTCTACTCGGTCTAGTATTCAGTATATTGGGTCGAGTTTTCATGGGCAAAGAGCAATCTTGGCGTTGGGCACACTTTCGCCCATAATCTTACCTGCACCAAGTCAAACATGTCCAACCCAGTTGAAAGTTTATGTCTACCAAACCTAAAACATAGTATATGAAAACAAGTAGCGGCCTTAAGGACAAATACAGTCATCCCAACAAAAGAGTATGATAAGAAATGATGATATCCATAAACAAAATGAAAACAAGTCTAGAAATACAAGAAAATCACACATTTGGACCCTCCTCCATCTCATCACCACCACCTGCCAACTTCTGAAGTACTTGCTCCCTAGTAACCTCCAGCTGAGTAACCGCTTCCGCCTAGCTGATTGTCGTAGTTGGCTCCCCACGGTCCCGCGAGGCGGCCAAACTCGATCTCCTCTGGTGGCTTCCAAAAGCCGGGGTCGACTCCATAGCTATGGAAGATACCTGTGTCTACTCCGGGTCCTCTTCACCAAACGAGCTGTGCTAGCTCAGTTCATATGCCTGATTTAGGGCCATCTCATGCATGTTGTGGAGCACCAAGGTAGTGGAGATCCGCTCAGTGAAGTCTCACACCTGCATCCTAGGATCATACACTATGGGATAGGGCGAGTACTGTTGTGGATAGAAGTCTGGTGTGGAGTAAGAGGGCTCAGTCCCCAACCGGGTCCACTCTAGGATGTCTAACTCTACGGTGCTCTCGAGGTGGGGGAGGAGCCTGCTATCCCTTAGATGCCGCTGAAGGCTCAGGTATGTCTAGGAGAATGGTGGGGTCGATCAAGTAAAACTGAGATCCGGGTCTAAGTACAAAACCCACGGGCAAAACCCTAGAAAATTTTGTATCATACAAGAAGCCATTTTAAATCATGAAATCGTGTTTGTGACGGCATAGACGATATTTGTAAGCAACAAAACTCAAATATCAAAGGTAAGGCACAAATTTCAGACTACACATGATAGGGATTTGAAATTGGGCAAGTGCATACCATGAATTTGTTGGGAAATGTGTCCTCAACAATAGTGCGATTACATGATTTAAATATCATTATTAAATCTCATTTTAAAGAATACAATTGGGAAGTAATATTGTTACTGTCAACTGGTCAACATATATCGGTAATGATTGGCTGACTAGAGTTTGACATTACTGTCGTGTGACGGTGGTGATCAGTTGACCCCCTAGGTCATACCTAAAGGGCAATACTCTTAATTGATTATTTAATTAATCGTATAATGTTACGAGTTAATTAAATTACTTGAAAATTGACGGACGATTTTGGAAGTAAAATTTACGTATCAAATTGAAATGTGATTAAATGAGATACGGTCTGAGTAATTGAATTGTATCATTACTCGGATGAAATAATTGTTTAATGTAACAATTAAATTTGAATGAATTGTTATAAATACAAACTGTTGTGATTTATAAATGGTAAAATATTTTGGCACTAGTAATTATGAAATTACTAAGTCGATTTTTGTGTGTGACGTATTTTATTAATACGTTGATTTTTAATATGTTAAAAATACATAACAAATTTATGTCACATATGACATGTGACATATTGACCATTGACAAAAATAATATGGAATCCATATTATGTAAAGTGCCGAAAAATTGGAGGAGAATTAGGCTAAAATTGTGTTTACATTTTAAGTGGTAAACATAATGATTAAAAGCAAGTGTAGCCATGCAACCCTATAATACATTGTGAAGACAAATGAGGGCATGCATTGGCTCTCCTCCCTCTCTCCTTGGTCCGGTTTTTTAAGAGTGAAAAACTAATTGTTTTTCCTCTTAATTTACCTCATATACAATAATGAAATGTTATTATTCATTCATTCAATTGACTATCTAAAATAAGAGTTTTAGAGAGATAAAAACTCCCATCTTCTTCCTTCCCATAAACCGAAATATATAAGTGTTTTATAAATATTTTGGTTCCATTTTCTACCTAATTAATATTATACTAGTTCTTGTAATATTAATTAAATTAAGAGAAAGCCTTGGGTATAAAGCTTAGGGAGAGATCCTACACTTGGATCTTTGTTCTTCCATAAGGGAAAGCTCAAGAACAAGAGAGAAAGGTGATCTCTCTTGTGCCCCATATAACCGAAATCTTCAATGTAAGGACATGATTTCTTCTTCTATTTTATCATTGTTTGCATGCATAAAATCCGTATTTAATTTTATGACAAATTATTTATACATATATGAGTATGTTAGTATGTATATGAATCTACATTTCTTTCAATCGGTATCATGAGCCACGGTTGTTTGCATGCAAATCGGTTAAAAGTTTTTCCGAGTTATAAGAATAACAAATAAAACTTGTAAAATTTGTGTTATTATGATATATCACGAAATTACTACATGCATGTTAATATTTCTGGTCCTAAAATGTTTTAGGATATTTTGGTTATTTTTTCGGATTTTTATTGTTCATAATTTACAATAATGGCATTTAAATGTGATTTTATGAGTAAAAATGTCATTTTCGGTCTAAAATTTGCTATACTTCGAATTTTTCAGTGATTTTTGGATATGTTGTCACATATATTATTTTGAGATAACCTGTAAAGTTTCATAATTTTTGGACTTGTTATGCTCGAAAAATGGATTTTTCATTTTTAATTCGGATTTAAAGTGAAAAATAGGTTAATACGAGTTAAATTTCGAATCTGGTCATAGAAATTTTATATGTTGTCTCATGAAATTTTACAAGATGTGTGTAAAATAATTGGCCATAAAGAAGTCCTTATGCATGATTTATGGATTTTTGAAGAAAAATAGCATAAATAGTGACATTATTAGTGAAAAATTAATAAAACATAATCTATGACTTAGGAAAAACGTCAAATGTTGCTTTTTATTATATTTTTCAGATCTAAAATTGAAAATTTAATGGATATAATTTTTCCTCATGTTTTATAATTATTTTAGTTAAAATCGATAAACCGCAACATTGTTTTTCCGGAATATTTTCGAAATTTTTAACCTAAGATTTTGAACATTATGAGTGTCATGGTATTTTTCCAGAATGTTCATGAATTTAAATTTTGAATTTTGAATTTATTTGAAGTTTTGTGAATTATTTGAAGTTTAATAGCTTATTTTGTAATTTTTGGACTAATTTATGAACAATTTTAGTAATTTAAGTTAATTATGGTCAATTTATTAGTGAAGACTAAATTTTGAGTCCTAAGTGGTTAGGGTAATTAACTAGTGCATAAATATGAATTTATGTATTTTTGTGATTATAAAATGTTGAGATCACGCAAATCCGTAAAAACCGAGTAATATACGATATTGGCTAATTAAAGGCGATTTAGCATAAAATGAAGCATGTTCATACATATTATAATGCTGCATTTTCTTTATGATTGTCATAATTTTAATTTATGTAATTTTGAATTATGTATTTTTACTTAGTATGGCCTTAGATTTTAATTGGTATTTCCCGAAATGTATGGGAATATCGATTCGGTTGTAATTTTATTGTGATATCGTATCACCATTTTGTAATTTAATAGATTTATTTTATTTAGTTACAAATGTATAATAGGAAATTATGTAATTTATTATGTAATTTTATTCATTCCGGAGTTCCCAAAGACGGATTTCTTCAAGAATGGCGATACATAAAGATGGTGTTACCTCGAGATGCGTACCACAACCGAAGTTCAAGGGACCAATGTAGTTGGTTTCCGAATTTGTAATAGTTAAAGAGTTTTTCTATTTTAGGAAAGGCCATACTAGGATTTATTTATCTTTATGCTTGCATTTTATTTTATGTCACATGCATCGCTAAATCGCCATAACTAAACATGCATTGTTATTTTATCGAGTTTATCGACCGTGTCAATTAGAATTATCATAGTTCACCGCTTTAGTTCACTTAAAACGTGATAGATAATAAATTGACACGACCTCTCGCTAAAACAATTAATTGAGACATAGCCTTACCAAATAGTAGAAACCATGAAAACCTATTTCGCGAGGGAGTGCACTAGACTACCCCGGGGTACAAACCTTGTTACGTAGGGGAAGTGGGTGATAAATGTTAATCCACCGAATTCATGTTGATGAGGGTTTCATCGGCTACCCCGTGCCTAAGTTAATGTGGGTTTGGATAATGGACACATTTATTCGAAATTTGGATTGAACTCAACAAAAGTAATTGATAAGGGTTTCATCGGCTACCCCGTGCCCTTGTTGATGTGTTTTGGGCTATAGATAAATATTAGAGTAATTTTATCGACCGAGAGTTCTAAAAGTAGAATCGATTAAAGAGTTAATCCACCGAGTTATATTGATAAGGGTTTCATCGGCTACCCCGTGCCCAAGTTAATATGAATTTGGATCTTGGAATCATTTATCATAGTTGGGTAGAGGTCACTATGTAAATGCTATACTTGTTTACAAGTATTAATTTAACGATAAATGTTTTGTTTTCCACTATTCCGTTATCATATTGTTCTATTTCTTTACCACAATTCATATACGATATCATTTCGTTTTTTATTCAAATCTCCATTAAAATATCGTAACTAAAGACAAATATGAATTTGCTTCTAAAACCTCAAATGAACCATTGCTAAGGATATCTTGTAAAGAGTATAGATTAAAGTTATTCATTATCAAACAGGTTTTTGATTCTTGACTAACACATCTACTTGCAATGGATTGTTATTCATATACTTAATTGAATTAAGTATCTTGAAGCGATAAATTGTTTTGGTAATTAGATTTGTTGGAATTCGTAATTGACCAAAATAACGCAACCACTTCAATGAAAGTTTTAAGGCTAAAACGATTAAATTGAAGAGTAATCTTCATAAGATTCAACTTTGCTTCTCTAAGTAAAGACTCATTGAAATGAGTGGGAGCATTCTCTTAAACCGTTAAGATGAGAACGAGGTTCAAGAAGTAAAGATTATAATGGAATTGATACAAGGTAATGTTAAAGGTAAAGTTGTTGAGAATGATAATACTAAACCTATCAATCCCGACCGATAAAGTTTCCATTGTCTTAAATGTTGGACACGAGAAAGGAAACTACCCCAAATTATTGAAGAATCAACAAGTTAGTTGTGTGACATCTAATGGGACCTTCTTCTTTAAATGTTTATTTGATTAAACATAAATTTTGCTAGTACCACTTCGTCAATATTAGAAACCGGTGGTGGTTTACATCGTTGTACTTGATACATGGAATGATTAGAATATGACGACTAGCATCAATGATGTCGAGAGATAGAGTAATTGTGTACTCAATCTAGTTTTCGGGTTTGGAGTGGTACTAAATTGTGACTATTAAGTACATAAACTCTAAATAAGAATATATACTTGTTACGATACAAAAGAGGTTTCACTTTTGTGACCCTATACACCACGATTTGATATATGGCTAGCCCATTATCAAGGTGATTATATTCTAAACCAAACTAGAATGACATATCATGTAGATGGTGTAAGATTCAAATTGGTAACCCAAGATTAAACCTTAAAAGATGGAATAATGAACGCAAAGAGTTATCGAGTACTCTTGAAACCATTAGATTGTTAATGGTATATGCGTATCTTGTATTCAAAGCAAGATATCTCGTGCCTTTTGGTTGAAAAGGAGATCGAGGTTGTAAATCATTGATCCAAAATAGGTTAATCATTTTCTTTACCAACGATTTAAGTTTACGCTAATGTGTTCACTTAATACGGTAAATAGAGAAATCTTTGAAGAGTTCAAAGAAGCACGATTTAGTCGTGGTGGGATTATCAAAGTGAAGACTTTGATATAAGCCAAATGAAATGTGATATAGCATCACAAGTTAATCTCTCTTAGCACGCATCATCGCATTTGTCGTTCGAGTTTTTTTTCTTTAAAAACTCCTTTTATACTTTGTTACATCCAAACGGGTTGTAGTGACACTTGAACCCCGTTAAAGTGAACACGGATTAATATTGTATTCGCCCATAGTCACTTGTATGAGGTGACGTCTCGAAGTGACTAGAGTGTGATGCGATTGATGGCAAGTTCAAGTGCCATAGAGTCATGTGAGATGACTAGTCGATCACATAGGCAGACTGTTAGGAACACTTTGTCGGGCCTAATGACCGCTTATAGAGTTCTGGCAAATTTATATAGCCTGGTCGTGGCGAGAGCTGCTATAGTATTCAAATGAGTCGATTCTTTTGACTAAAGACTATTCACCTAAGATGGCTCAGTTTCAGATTAACTTTGATTTGTGTTACTACGACCTTCGTAAATGGGGTCAAATGGGCATATTTTGGGTTATGATGGCTGTGGCTAGTCGAAGGGAATGAGTGCGATAGGAATTGTCCATCCCCTTGTCAGGGTTAAAACAATATCTCAGGGCCACTCGAGGAGTAACGCACACTTGTCGAGGACAAGTGGGAGATTGTTGGGAAATGTGTCCTCAACAATAGTGCGATTACATGATTTAAATATCATTATTAAATCTCATTTTAAAGAATACAATTGGGAAGTAATATTGTTATTCTTGTCAACCCGGTCAACATATATCGGTAATGAATGGTGACTAGAGTTTGACATTACTTGTCGTGTGACGGTGGTGATCGATTGACCCCTAGGTCATACCTAAAGGGCAATACTCTTAATTGATTATTTAATTAATCGTATAATGTTACGAGTTAATTAAATTACTTGAAAATTGACGGACGATTTTGGAAGTAAAATTTACGTATCAAATTGAAATGTGATTAAATGAGATACGGTCTGAGTAATTGAATTGTATCATTACTCGGATGAAATAATTGTTTAATGTAACAATTAAATTTGAATGAATTGTTATAAATACAAACTGTTGTGATTTATAAATGGTAAAATATTTTGGCACTAGTAATTATGAAATTACTAAGTCGATTTTTGTGTGTGACGTATTTTATTAATACGTTGATTTTTAATATGTTAAAAATACATAACAAATTTATGTCACATATGACATGTGACATATTGACAATTGACAAAAATAATATGGAATCCATATTATGTAAAGTGCCGAAAAATTGGAGGAGAATTAGGCTAAAATTGTGTTTACATTTTAAGTGGTAAACATAATGATTAAAAGCAAGTGTAGCCATGCAACCCTATAATACATTGTGAAGACAAATGAGGGCATGCATTGGCTCTCCTCCCTCTCTCCTTGGTCCGGTTTTTTAAGAGTGAAAAACTAATTGTTTTTCCTCTTAATTTACCTCATATACAATAATGAAATGTTATTATTCATTCATTCAATTGACTATCTAAAATAAGAGTTTTAGAGAGATAAAAACTCCCATCTTCTTCCTTCCCATAAACCGAAATATATAAGTGTTTTATAAATATTTTGGTTCCATTTTCTACCTAATTAATATTATACTAGTTCTTGTAATATTAATTAAATTAAGAGAAAGCCTTGGGTATAAAGCTTAGGGAGAGATCCTACACTTGGATCTTTGTTCTTCCATAAGGGAAAGCTCAAGAACAAGAGAGAAAGGTGATCTCTCTTGTGCCCCATATAACCGAAATCTTCAATGTAAGGACATGATTTCTTCTTCTATTTTATCATTGTTTGCATGCATAAAATCCGTATTTAATTTTATGACAAATTATTTATACATATATGAGTATGTTAGTATGTATATGAATCTACATTTCTTTCAGAATTGAAAACAAATTGAATAAGTTGGTTAAAACACTACCTTAATTGAGGTTTTGAGCAAGTAAGGAGGAAAATCCACAAGCAATAACCAATAAATCACCCAAGAGCTTTGAGAGAGAAAAGGTTTTAAAGTTTTTAGAAATGAAGGAAAGAAATGGGAGGCGGAAATAAGAAAGAAGAAGAGATTATAGGGTTTTTAGAGTTAACCGGCTGAGTCACAATAAAACCATACTCAGTCGAGTATTGCGCTTACTCGGTGGAGTATCCAGATCGGTCGGTCGAGTATCCAGAGATCAGTAGCGAGTCTAAACTAACTTACTGGATACTCGGACGAGTGCTACTATACTCGGTGGAGTGTGGCCTACTCGGTTGAGTATTAACTATGCTCGGTCAAGTCTCGCAGAACAGAAGCAAAATTTCAAAATTATTTAACCTGCAAAACAAGTAACGACGTTCGGTGTCCCGTATAATCGAGCTCAACACCGTTAGAACGTAATTTTACCACATCAACACGCATCACGCAGAATATAAATAACCACTGCTAAAATAGTCGACGAACTATTGAAGTATGTGTCCTAAACAATAGTACGATCACATTATTTAAAATCATAAATTAATCTCATTATAAGAATACGAAATGGATGATAATTTAAATAGTCAACTGATTAACATTAATCAGTATTGATTGGCTTGCTAGAGTTTGACGTTACTGTCGTAGGACGGTGATGATCAGTTGATCCCTTAAGGTCACACCTAAAGGATGATGCCCTTAATAGTAAAGTTAATTAGTTGTATATTGATACAAGTTAATTAATTCCATAAATAAGAATAATTTATATTTATGAGAGGAAATATGTATCTATTGTAATGTGATTAAATAAGATTCAATTTAGTGAATTAATATATTAATTTACTAAATAATGTTCAGGTTTTATAAATATTTCGAGGTAGAGATAAAAAGTTATTTACATTTATAAGAGGTTGTAAATTCAACTAACTAGCTAGCTATTATGGAACCCATTATATGTTGATATAATGGTAAAATATTACTTAATAATTTAAGTTAATGTATGTTTATTAATTTGTCACATAATTGTTGTATGATCAAATTAATATTTAATTATGAAAGATAATTAAACATTAGACTTATAAGCATTTTTGGGAAAAATATTATAAAACTAAAATGGACCAAAATAGCTCATGTGGACCATCCAAATTGTAGGCTGCTTGAGGTTTTTGGCTTTGTCATCTAGTTGTTGGAAACATGCGCGAACATCTTATGACACACTTTATTCTAGGAAGCCTACAACCTACTCTACATAGCATGTGAATTTTGAGAAGATAAAATGCTCTAAACAAGAGCATATGGCCGGACCATTCAAGAGCATGAGAAGGGTATTATTCTTCTCAATTTTTACTCTACCATTTTCTCAAAATATGTGTTGGACCATATAGATCTATATGTTTATGTTTTAATGATGTCAAGAGTGCTTTATATTCTATATACTCGTTGCGCATAATTGTTTGTTTAGTATTTTAGATTGGACTTACTAATCGCAAGCATTAAAGAATTATAATGGAAGTATACAAGAAGATATCGTGATCAAGCCCTCAATCATGGATCAAGATATTACAAGATAGTGAAAGACTTATTCAAGCGTCATGAGAACATAAAGCTCATCTAAAGATTGATCGAGCTTGAATAATGAAGTAGCCTACACTCGAAGATCTTCTAACGAAGATTAGAATAGCGTAGGTGATTATCTCGTAATGGTAACGTAAGAACTGACTTCTTACATTGGTAAAGTTATGGCCTCACAGATATAACATTACTTATATAAGAGCTCAATGTTATAGCTTATTTTAATACTGAGTATGGTTCTACTATGAGCTTAGAATTAGTAATTATGATTGAATCAACTTATGAGTTGAGACGTCTTGCTAATTAGGGTTTCTAGTTTCTACATAATATAAAAAAACCCTAAACCTAATTTATCTTACCTAGGGTTTTCGTGAAAGAGGATTGGGCTTATGAGTCATTTATTCCTCATACATGGTTACTCTTTGTACAAGTTAGGGTTTTATGTAAATCTTTATAATATTTGATTAGAGATTTAATTTCTCTTTTATATTATTTTGATTTATTCTTTCCTAACTTATAAGATATTACTTTGCAAAGATAGAACGAAAAGATTGAGTAAATCTTTAAAATAGTATTTGATTAGAGATTTGTTATCTCTTTATTATTTGATTTATTCCTTTCTATCTTATAAAATATTAGGGATGAATAGTGCTGCATGAACAGTACCGTGAATAGTGTTGTGAATAGTAAAACGTGAATAGTAACTTCTTTCTTGCGCAATAAGCCTATACTTGGATAAGGGTTAAGGTATTAGGATAATATTTGCTAGAGATTTTTTTATCTCCTTATATTATCTTTCCTAATCTCCAAGATATTGGTGAGTTGTTAAGATAGGATGATAAAATTTGTTAAGGCAAGTCTTGGAATAGAATTAAGGAAAGATTTAACCTAATTCTTTCTCAATTTACAAGACTTCCACACGGCACCTAGGGTTTTTAACAAACCGAAACCCTTGCTCCTCTTTTACTATAAATACTCCATACTTTACATCATTAAAATTTAAGACCTTGAGCTTAACTTTGATTTATTTTAAGAAAACAAAAACAGTGTATTAAAGCAAAAACCACTTTGTTGTTTTTAAGAAAGGTCGTGTGTATATAAACTTGGGCATTCGTTCTATTGTTATCGTTATAAGATAATAGTGCTTAATTGATTTCTTACTCGTTCATTAACGCGAACTTTTAGTAGAATCATTAGTGCTTTCTTATTAGCGTAAGTTAGTCACTCGAGTATTTAACAGTACTCATTCAGTTACAACTAGAGTTAGTTGTATGAGTTGGGTTAGTAAACTTGTAATCCATAGAAAGGTACTTAATTTATTAATCCAGAATAGTGGACGTAGGTTTCGACTTGTGAAACTGAACAACTTTAAAAATCCGTGTGTCTCACTTTCTTTCGTTTATTTGTTTTCCTTTTAATTGATTGATTAGTTAATTAGTTAAAGTTTAACCAATATACTATAAATAATTAATTATACATACACAATCGCAAAAGTAGGTAAAAGTTTTAATCCTCAATTCACCCCCCCCCCCCCTGAGTATTTTGGATCGATAGTCTCTTAAATATGGAACATGCAAAAACCACTCTCTTGTTCATAGTTTTCTTTCTCTAAAAACTTGAGAATTTTTAATCGAAATTGTTCATCAATACTACTAATATTATTAATGTAATATATGAGTACTAGAAGTCAATTTTAAGGTAGACTACTAAATTAATATCTAACACATATTATTTAGTAGTGATAAGGGCTAATCTTGGGTGCAATCAAAAGGAGGGCTCCTAATATAGAGTCTTGTAGGATTATCCTAATACTCATCACAGCTCAAGAACAAGTGACGGTAGGAGACCTTACTTTTGCCCAAAAATCCGAAAATAACAATGTAAGAATCATTGTTTTCTCCTTTCATACCTTATTTAGTTATGCATGCACTAGATCTAAAGAACTAAAATTAAAATGTTAATTATATCACTATTATAGATCTCTAATAATAGGTTTATAAACCTTATAATTGGTATCAGAGCATAGGATGTTTCATCCATAATCGATTTATAGTTTTTTAGAGTTATTAGTAACTTAATTAAAACTAACATGAGTCAGGTTAAGTTGTTGAACTCACTGTTGGGGATTTTTATATTAATCTAGAGGGTCAACCTGGAGATACTTAAAATAGAGATTATATTTAACAAATGACATGGATAAGACTCGCATATTACGTGAATCAAAATGCCATTAAAGAGTTGGTCTTTCATGCGCTAACATGTCAATCTAGACAAACTACTATTACTCCACCATATATGTTTGTGGCTCACAAAGCTATCTCTTAAGTAGATAGGAGTATTTCTAAGAGATAGAGTGGGAGTAGATCGTCACAAACATGTCTCATAGTCATTGTGTTACTTTTTGAAAGTAGTGGAACTATAAGATATTGAGATAGAGTGGGAATAAACTAGACATGTCTTATTGTTAACATGTTACTTTTTGAAAGTAATGGAATTATGACCTATTGAATGATCAATTGCGAGTAGTCCCAATATTGACTTTGTTGCATAATAGTCAGGGCATTACAATCTCAAGAGTAGAATTACTTTAAGGCGATGGTCTCTTTAAAGTAAATAGAGCTTTAGAGTACTTCAATGCATACATTGACATGAAGATGTTGATCAAGATAAATCATGTTAGGATTTGTCACATTTCATTTTGATGAAGAATGGCAAATGATATTAAAGATTTGCTTTTCTAAAATGGGAATTTAGAGAAGGATGTGTATGGAACACAATCTTGGATAAAGATCTAAGACCCTAACATATTATGCAATGCTTACTTAAGCAATCCTATAATGGTCTTAAGCAAACATTAAAGGATTATACTTTTAGTTCATGTGATAATTGAGAATTGCTTCATTCACATTGTTGTTGAATCATGTTTATACATGAAGTTAAGTGGGAGCAAGAATTATTTTTCCATGTCTTATATGTTGATAACATTTTACTTTTTGAGAATAATGTACCAATGCTCTCTTCTGTGAAAGAGTGATTGGGAGACTAAGAAAATGTGCGATGTATTTTAGATTTCCGAATCTATGTGAGAGAATATTGGCATAGAGTTGATAGTCTTATAATGATAAGATCTTTCATATCTGTTTAACATCAACAAAGTTGAGTCGGTTATTCATGTTGATGAAAGTGGAATTGCAATGATAGAGTCATAGTCATTTACTGAACCTAATAAGTTGTTGATCATATGAGATAGATTGCTAATGTTTCCGCCTATAGAATGATTATGCCATCAAATGGACATGCCGTGATAAATCATATGCTTGGAGCATAATAAATCAATAACAAGTTAATTCATAAGATGTCTTGTGAAAGCCTTAAAGAACATCCTTTATGATTTTTGAGAAGAATTGAGGATTCGTTCTTATGTTTGGATGATATACTAAGTTATGTGATGAAGGGTTGCACAGACTCTAGTTTCTAAACAGAATAGGATTTGTCGAAATCCTAGGTTGTTTTATTGACTTAGGAGTAGGAGACTAGAGAAGTGTTTTAGTTTCGTACATTGCAAATTCTACCAAAGAAATCTAAGTATATTGTGATAAAATGGTAAACATAGGGAATAAGAGTGAATCCCTCTACAAATGACTTTATCACAAGTTATATGATAACAGTGGGAGTATATTTCAAGCTAAAGAGCCCAAGTCTAGTAAGAAGACTAGACATATACTTAGATAAATTCATGTTATTAGAAATAACATTAAATAGAAGGAAATAGCAATTAATAAAGTAGGAATATATGGATATATGGTATATCCACTTGCCAAGCTTTTATTGCATTTCAACTAGTGTAAGAGATACACTGTATATTATAATAGTAGTAATAGTGTATTGGCTATTTATATATGATAATCGCATTTATCGTCAGAGTTTCTTAAACTTACCCATTACTTTGTTATATCTAAATGGGTTGTTGAAACAATATTGAACCACATTGAAGTGAACTGGATTGACATTGTATGCTCCCCTGGTTATTTAAACGAGTTGACGTATGGAAGTGACTATAGTGTAATGTGATTGATGGCAAGTTCAAGTGCCATATGGTCATATGGGATGCCTAGTCAATCACATAGACAAACTGTATGAGACACTCTGTCGGGCAGTGACCGCCTATAGAGTTCTGGAAATTCATAAACCCTAGTCCTCGCGAGAGCTACTATAGTATTCTTATGAGTCGATTCTTTTGACTAAAGACTATTCTCCAAGTTGGCACAAGTTTCTGATTGGCTTTTATTTATATTCTACAACTGTCGTAACTGAAGTCAAATGAGTACAATTTGGGTCATGATGATCTGTGGCTAAATGAAGGGAATTGTCCACCCCCTTGTCAGGGTTGTTTGAAATCTCAAGGCCAATCGAGGAGTAGTGAACTGAAAATGCGTGGCCACGCTCGAAAGGTATCTACGGTAGATAATTCCGGTCAAACAATTACTCTCCAAATCGAGGAAACCACTCAAGATATGATCAAATGCAAGTACGACCTGCAAGACACCTTGCATTGGGTAGGATATTGTAATAGGACAAGAAAATTTGTGACGCACACTTGTCTCGGACAAGTGGGAGATTGTTGGAGTTTGTTTCCTTAATAATAGTGCGATCACATGATTTAAAATCATAAATTAATTTCATTACAAGAATACGAAAGGGATGATAAATTAAATAGTCAATTGATCAACATTAATCGGTAATGATTGGCTTGCTAGAGTTTGACGTTACTGTCGTAGGACGGTGATGATCAGTTTATCCCCTAAGGTCACACTTAAAGAATGATGCCCTTATCAGCAAAGTTAATTAGTTGTATATTGATACAAGTTAATTAATTCCTTAAATTAGAACAATTTATATTTATAAGAGTAAATATGTATCTTATTGTAATGTGATTAAATAAGATTCAATTTAGTGAATTGATATATTAATACTAAATAATGTTGAGGTTATATAAATATTTTTAGGTAGAGGTAATTAGTTATTTATATTTACAAGAGGTTGTAAATTTAACTAACTAGCTATTATGAAACCCATTATATGTTGATATAATGGTAAAATATTACTCGATAAGTTGAGTGAATATATGTCTAATAATTTGTCACATAATTATTGTATGATCAAATTAATATTTAATTATGAAATATGATTAAATATAAGACTTATAAGCATTTGTGGGATAAATATTATAAGGCTAAAATAGACCAAAATAGCTCAGGTGGACCGTCCAAATTGTAGGATGCTTGTGTTTTTTGGCTTTGTCATTTAGTTGTTGGAAAGATGCTCCAACATCTTATGACACACTTTATTCTAGCAAGCCTATAACCTACTCTACATAGCATGTGAATTTTGAGAGGATAAAATGCTCTAAACAAGAGCATATGGCCGGACCATTCAAGAGCATGAGAAGAATTTTGTTCTTCTCAATTTTTACTCTACCATTTTCTCAAAATATGGAACATGCAAAAACCTCTCTCTTGTTAATAGTTTTCTTTCTCTAAAAAGTTGAGAAGTTTTAATCCAAATTGTTCATCAATACTACTAATATTATTAATGTAATATATGAGTATTAGTAGTAAATTTTAAGGTAGACTACTAAATAAATATCTAGCAAATATTATTTAGTAGTGATAAGGGCTAATCTTGGGTGCAATGAAAAGGAGGGCTCCTAATATAGAGTCTTGGAGGATCATCCTAATACTCATCATAGCTCAAGAACAAGTGAAGGTAAGAGACCTTACTTGTGCCCAAAAATCCCAATATAACAATGTAAGAATCATTGGTTTATCATTTTATACCTTATTTAGTTATGCGTGCACTAGATGTAAAGAACTAATAATTAAAATGTTAATTATATCACTATTAGGGATGTCTAATAACAGGTTTATGAACCTTACAAGAACTACATACATTACTCACATCAATTACAGCAAACAATTAGGTCGCGTTCAACGCACACAACTAGGATTAGCCACACACCTGCAGAGATCAGCCTATAACGTTACAACACCACACCTCATGGCGCATTCCTACACCGTTTACCATACCATTAACACCACACATAACTTTATTTCACTTCTAATCATGCTTTTGCAAATTCAACGATTCAACTTATACTCACACTACACCAAACATTCATCTAGAAATAAACCATCATATGGTACAACAATTTATCAAGTGAATCATTCGACTTAAACATGCCATGACACAAAAGTACTCAACAATTCACCCATCGTAATTTTCAATTACCACTCGCAAACATTACAACCAATTCAAAGCCTTATCACTTACTGTCATCACTACATGCAAGACTCACATTATTACACGAGTTACGGCTAGCAAATACACATGACAAACACTCTTCACGCAACTACTCCTATTATCTGCCCCTTTCCATGTGGCTGGCTTAAGCATGATTCGGGCCGGGATTCTGAGATGAGGGCGCATTCTCACCCAAAACCGACATAAAGGGGCTCCCAACACACATACACCTGGTTCATTTTAATTTGACACCTTAGATTCATTTGGTTTATTGGTTCAGGTTCCAAAATCGTCGGCTCTAATACCACTTTATAACACCCCCGCACACCAAGATGCCTTACCACGGACCATCCAAGTGTATGAAGGTGTTACCATCTCAGTCGCCCGAGGTAGTAGATCAAATAGACAATGAAAGAACAATTATAGTATATTACTTTAAGTCTTTACAATCAAAATAACATAACATGATACAAAGCGATAGTTAGAACTACTACAGAGCCCATGCGTCAAGATATCTATTCCAGTAGCGTGGTGACTCGAATCCCCTCCAATACCATCTGTAGACAGACCAACCAACTGTACTTGCTAAACCAATTGTTCTCCATCCCCGAATGGATCACCACAGTTTTGAAAATAAAACACGGGGTCAGTTACTAAACAATTAAAGTAAGACAAGTACAATAAGGTAATCAGTTGATCAATATCCACCTCCGTCTCCCAATCACATACAATCACTGACTATACACCGAGGTGTGTAGCCCCCCCCCCCCCAAATTACCCATCGTAATAGGTGATCCTCGCCGCCAGTGGGGGACCGCATCTAATCTCCACCTAAACAACGCTCATCAACGAGCGATAAACCTGTCCATTAATGTAAACATCCCCTCCCATGGCGGGTTCCACTGAGGGCAAAACTAGGGCGTGAATCCACTACCGCAAGTGACTCCACTCAGCCAAGGACGCACCTCGCTAACCATCATCATCATAATCATCATCACTACACAAAAACCAACCTCAATACTCCAACTCCAACCCCAATCCTATTTATTGGGAATGTCTTGCTAAAGCCTCCTAAATAAATGGGGGTGTTACAAAGTGGTATCAAAGAAAAACGATCCTCAGGCCTAACCAATGAATATAAAAATGAATTTAGGATGTGTCAAATAAAATGAACCCGGGTAAAAACTGTTAGGAGCCCTTTTGGCTTAGGCTGGGAAGGTACCCTCACTCCGAACCCCGGCCCTTCAAGTTTTGAACCGGTTACCTTGAGAGATATTGAAGAGTGGGGTAAATTAAAATGAATTTCGTTTATTTTATTAGGAGTGATGGTTGCCTTGGGTGTGTATTGTTTTCGTTGATGACCGAGGTTACATGACGTAACTTTAATTTTAAGGAGAGTGGAATGGATGAAATGAGGATTTGATGATTGAATTGTTTTTATCATAAGCATGAAGTAATTGTCGAATTGGTATTGATTATGTGATTGGATGATTATAGTAGTATCATGTCTAGCGATATGTGGTTATGTGAATCCCGAAACCGTGCTATTGATAATATTATGAAATGATTAAAATGATGATATGAATGCTAAAGAGTAAATACTAGTCGTGTGTGAGAGTTTGATGACCAAGATGGGTTGATACAAGTATAGGGGGGTGTTAGTGAGGGCTTGTGTTCTAGTTGAAAGGAATGTAGAAGTTGAACCTTAGTTGTCAAATTTTATCCCTATTTGAGTTAGTTTCGGTTTAACCTCTGTTTATCGTATAAGGTTGAAATTTTTATGAGTGTTGATACAGTGAGTTAGCTTTACAATGTCGTTGGTCTCATATTTAGAGGTTTTACAATTTGGGAGAAATAAATATTTTAGTGGACAGTGGTCGGAATATTTCTGTGCAGTTAAGTTTTCGACAAGCAATTTTGTAAAATTTCTCATTTAACTTATACTGAAGATTTTTGTTTAATTCCAACTTCACTGTTTAAATGATTCAAATATGTTTTCAAATTGATAAGCCACGTTGCAAGGTAAATGTTTGACAATTAATAGTGATTTTTACAACTTGACTCTAGTTTTTGACAAATTGCTGATCGGTTTTTGTTTGGACCAACTGGATTGTAAAACTCTTTCTAAAATTATTAAACGAGATTTCAGTTAGATTTTTTTTTCTCATGGTTTGTAAACTCCTTATATCTTCTGTAAAGTATAAAAAGTCAACGTGGAATGTAACGGTTATTTAATGGTGATTTTTGAAAGTTACAGCTGGACTTTGATTTCCGAAAACGCGCGTTTTACCAAAAGTTTAATATAAATATTTTAACTGTTCTTAACCTATGATAGTTGGGAAGCGGGAGTGATGATAGGAGGACCTAGGGAGGGGAAAGAAAGGACATAATTGACCACACCTTATCTTTGTAAGTATAGAATATTTAAAATGTTAAGCCATCTTTACACGGGTTATGTTGTCTTGTTTTACTTTTACAGAACCATGCCTCCAAAGAGATATACACCTACACCCTCTACCATGTCCCAAGAGGAGATTGACCGTTTGATATCTATGAATGAGGCTTTGACTGCGGTACTGAAGGCTAAGGGGTCAGTTTAGGATCCAGAAAAGATGAGTGCTAATATTGCAAGACATAACCCGACAAAGTATAACGGATTAGCTGGACCATCCTTAATAGAAGATTGGCATAGGGAGTTTGATAACCTTTTTGAGTTGTTAGGATGTCCTGCGGAGCTGCAAGTAGACCAAGTTGCCTACTATTTGAGGGGAAAAGCGGTTTTGTGGTGGAATCGTAGTAATGAGGTCTTAAGGGAAGCTTGGAAGGAGAGTGATGATCCTTTTATCACTTCGAAGGGTTTCAAGGAGAATATGAGAGCCGTATTCGTACCAGAACATATTAGGAGTAAGATGAGAGCTGAATTTGATTATTTCAAGATGATTGAGGAATTGACAGTAGATACTTATTATAACAGGTTTATGGAATTGTCAGAATATGTAGCTGATTTGAATTTTAGTGATGTGATGTTGGCACTCGTGTTTGAGAAAGGATTAACAACTACTATTAAGAAGAGGCTTGCAGCTGGTCAGCTAAGTACCATGGATGATGTTTACTAGCGAGTTGGGCACGCAGAGAGGATTACTCACATGTTAAAGGAAGAGAAGAAGGAGAAGGAAAGGGGAAAAAGGGAAAAGGAAAGAGGGGGGAAGGAAAACTGAATCTGTGAGTGATCAGGGAAGCAAAAGGACATATAGTGGATTTGGTTATGGTGGGAGCGTGGGAGCTGTTCGTGAAGGTTGTTACTCGATGTTTGAGGCATGCTACTCTTGTGGCAAATACAGACACAAGGCAAGGGAATGCAGATCGACGACAAAGTCTAGTAATGGAAGGGGAAGATATGGCAATTGGAATCGTGATGGAGGTTACTATACTCCCATGTCAGGTTATGGGAGCAATCAAAAGTCAGGAGGTTTGAGTAACCAGAGAAGCTATGACCATAGACAAGGCAATAGAGGTGACCAGAGTAGTGGTGGAAAGTCATTTGAAACAGCTAGTACGGTAAAAGGGAATGGGGAGTAGGGTAACTAGTTGTTGAGAGACTTGGAGTTTTATCATTTAAAAAGTATTAAGTTGTTGGTAGTTTTAATAAAGAAGTAGTAGTTTCGAAACTTCGGGACAAAGTTTATTTTTAGAAGGGTAGAATGTGATACTACAATAATTTTGAGTTACTAAACTTTAGTTATGTGGTTTTATATGATTTTTTATCAATGCTTTATATATTATACATGTGCGATTGTCCTCATTATACAAGTGTGTGATGATAACATTTCTGTGGGAATGTATGGAGTTAATGTTTTGGGTAGTCTAGGTGAACTTCGAGGACGAAGTTCTTTTTAAGGAGGGAAGACTGTAATACCCAGTAATTTGATGGAATTTATATTTACATTTCGAGCATTTTTTTAGTTAATTATGACGTTATAATTAATAATTGTGAGTAAGACGGAATAATATAATAATATAATAAAATAATAATTTAAGTCGGAAGGGTGTTATGAGCCATGTGGACCTCGGATGCGTACACGGATTTCCGAGTAGTAATATAATAATAATAATAATAATAATAATAATAATAATAATAATAATAATAATAATAATAATAATAACAATACTAATAATAATAATAATAACAATATTAATAATATTAATAATAATAATAATAATAATAATAATAATAATAATAATAATAATAATAATAATAATAATAATAATAATAATAATAATAATAATAATAATAATAATAATAATAATAATAATAATAATAATAATAATAATAATAATAATAATAATAATAATAATAATAATAATAGCATGGGTAATTGTATAATATTAATAATATGATAAATTACATAGTTTCCTAATTTCTCTCTTATACATCTAAACCTACCATATAAATAGAGATAAATACCTTGCCTTAGTTTATGATATGCAAAAAGAAAATTTGAGAGAAGAGGAGGTGGCGTAGAAGGAATTAAGACGGAATTTATATCGCAAGCTAACTCGAGGTAAGTTGTCTCATGTATATACTGTGCTTTGCTATAACTCGTAAACTAGGCCACCATAGGACAAGCCCCGACCGTGGGATACGAGGGAGTATGTTAGGTCAATTAGGAAACTATTTTAATTACCTTATTCTATTTAATATAGGAATTACCATTATTATTATTATTACTATTATGAATTATATTATTATTATTATTATTATTATTATTATTATTATTATTATTATTATTATTATTATTATTAATTATTATTATTATTTTTTGCAGAAAAGCAATGAATCTTATTATTGCAAGATAATAAACGAAGTGCAAGATCCGGTCCAAACTTTCCTACAAAGGAGACCAGAGTAGTCCCCTAAAGAGCAAAATAAAAAGCCGAAATAGGAATCCTAATAAAGTCATGACCCATACAAACGAAGGCTTACAACTTTCTTAATAACCATACAAAGAGTGTCGGTAGAGGATTTAAGCCCCTTAAAAATCCTATTGTTTCTCTCCTTCCACGGAAAGTAAATAAGAGCCATCAGACTTGCACTGTGCCTGCCAGATCTTCGAGAAGTGAGGAAGTCTTACAAAATGTTACCAAGCAACACACAGGGGACTGAGAAATGAGCCCAACGAGCAATATCCATAAGAACAGCCCTGGAATAAGCGCATGCAAAGAAGAGATGGGAAAGGTCTTCATAGCAACATTCATATAACACACATCTTTTCACCAAAAACATTCCACGAGCTACTAGCTTGTCAACAGTAGGGATACCATTCTGAAAAACCAATATGCCAATGAAGGAATGCTTGGGGTGGCAGCCAGAATTATAAACCAGAGAGGACCAAGCTTCAGGGGCTTTCTTTACTCGATGATCATACATAACATTAGTATCGTACCTCAGATTGGAAGTACAATCTTGGAGCAACTGAATAGCCTGATCAGGAGATCCAGTAGTCCACAAAAGAAGATCTTTCATCTTCATCACGTTATTCCAGTACCAGAAATGGGAGATGGATTGAGTAGCTTCCCAGAAGCACCCCCCTTTGAGCACATAAGCATGAACCCATCTAACCCAAATGCACTGAGGCCTATAGAAAAGTTTCCAAACCCATTTCATCATCTGTGCCCAATTCCAACTAAGAACCTCTTTTATCCCTATCCCCCCCTCTAATTGAGGGGAGCATAGTAACTGCCATTTCAGAAAAACATGTCTTCTAGCTCCATCCTTAATACCCCAGAGAAAGTCCTTGCATAGTTTTGTAATTTTCCTTGCAATACCCTTAGGCAGTAACACACTTGCCCCCCAGAAATTGTTAAGACCAAAAATGATAGAATTAACAAGGAGGGCCTTACCAGCATAACTGAGACTGTGATTAGCCCAATGTATAATTCTCCCCTTAATCTTGTCTAAAAGAGGCTGATACATATCTTGTGTAATTCTAGCATTAAATAAGGGAAGCCTCAGATACCTGAAAGGGAAAGCACCCAAACTATAACCAGTGGCAGCCAAAATTAAATGATTGACCTCATCAACAACTCCACCCATATAAAAATCAGTTTTTGCTGGGTTAACATGCAGACCGGGGTATTTGCTGAACACATCCAGACACTGAGCAGCAGCCTTAACAAAAGGTAAGTCCCCTCTAGTAAAAATTAATAAATCATCAGCAAAAACAAGGTGTGTTAGATTAAGTTGCACACACTTGGGGTGATAAGAAAAGTTAGCAGCCCTAGGGAGTTTCCTCAATAATCTAGACAACACCTCTATACAAATGACAAAAAGATAAGGGGAGAGTGGATCCCCTTGTCTTAAGCTACACTTACTAGGGAAAAAACCCACGACCTCTCCATTAATAAGTAAAGAATAATGGGGAAAGGTAACACAAGCCATAATCCAATCAACAAACTTATGAGGGAAGTTGAGCTGAAGAAGCCTATCCTTAAGAAAACCCAGTTGACAGAATCAAAAGCTTTCCTTATATCAACCTTTAGCAGGCATCTAGGGGTGAGATAAGCACGACCATATTTAGAAACTAACTCATGAGCCAAAATAGTATTATAAAAAATATCTCTATTTGCCACGAAGGCAGCCTGTTCAGGACCAATGATGGAGTCTAAGACAGCTTTTAACCTATTAGCCAAGATTTTACTCACTACCTTATAAAAGGTGGTGCAGCAGGCTATAGGCCTAAAGTCTTTAACAGTGAGAGGGGTATCCATCTTGGGAATAAGAACCAGTAAAGTAGCACTAGTAGCTTTAGGCAAATAGAAAGTCTGAAAAAATTCAAGAACAGCAGCTTTAAAATCAGACCCAATCACATTCCAAGGATCAAAGAAGAACCCTGAGGAGTACCCATCAATTCCAGCGCTTTTATTTCTGTCAATTGACTTCAAGGCATCAAGAATCTCAGGGACCCTAACCTGCTGCTCAAGGAGACTACAAACATCAGGGGGGATAGTGTCCTGCTGAAACAAATGAGAAGGAAGAGAAAGAACACGGGAAGAAGAGCCCAACAATTGTTTACAATAAGAGATAAACCCAGAAGAAATCTCTTCAGCCCCAGTGCAAAGTTTCCCTTCCTCATTATGAATGCTGCCAATACTGTTTCTAACCCTTATATCCACAAGCTTAGAGTAAAAAAATCTAGTACTGAGATCATTCAGTTGAAGATGCTGGACCTTAGCTCTTTGAAAGAGCACTTGCATCTCAGCTTTCTTCACCATCAAGTAATCATTAAGCAACTTCTTCTCCTTAGTAAGGAGGGTGAAATCCAAAGGGGAGCTCCTAAGCTCATCCTAACAATGATCAAGAGCTATCTTACTATTCAACACCCTATCAGATAGGCTAGTAAAAGAGGAAGAATGAAGCTTCCTGAGGACCCCCCCTAAGGTTTTTAAGCTTCACAAATAAAGAGACAATATGATTACTAGAGTACTGACTGCACCAACCCCTTCTCACAAAGTCCTGAAATTGGGGGGACAGAGCCCAACAATTCAGGTATTTAAAGGAAGTCTTGGGATGGTGAGGCAGATCAGAAATAGTAACAAGACAAGGAGAATGATCAGATACTCCTGCATTGAGGAAAGCAACAGTGGAATGTATACCAGACAACCACTGAGGGGATGCCAATACCGTATCCAGCTTAGCCCATCTGAGATCATCACCTTGTTTGTTATTCCAGGTAAAATGACATCCAGTAGCATGGTGAACAACTAACTTGCAAACATTCAGGCACTGGCTAAGTTCTTGCATATCAGCCATTTGGACATGACTGCTTCCAAGCCTTTCTTCCATGTTTAGAACTACATTAAAATCCCCTTAACACAGCCAGGGCGCAGAAACTTGAACATAAATACCTTTAAGGTGATCCCATAGCACCCTTCTACCAGTCTTGCATTAAAAGCATACACAAAGTTTACTTCTATGCATTTTTGGTTAGAAATATGAAGTAAAAAACAATGAATATGCTGAGCAGATTGATGCAGAATAGAAAGAGAAATGAGAGCAGTTTTCCAAACCACCCAAATTCTCCCATTATAATGACTAGTAGCATTGTGAACAAGATCATAACCAGTAAAAGTTTTTCTAACATCCTTGATAGCTATGTGCTTAACATTGTTGGAATATGTGTCCTTCGACAATAATGCGATCACAACTGTTGATCATAATGATCACATGTTTAAATCTGATTTTAAGAATACATGTGGGATGTAATATTTTACAGTCAACTGGTCCCCACATATCGGTAATGATTGGCTGACTAGAGTTTGACATTACTGTCGTGCGACGGTGGTGATCAGTTGATCCCCTTAGGTCATACCTATAAGGAAATACTCTTAAATGATTATTTAATTAATCGTATGCTGATACGAGTTAATTAAATTGCTTAAAATTGACGGGTGATTTGTGAGTTAAGTTTACGTGTCTTATTGTAATTTGATTAAATGAGATACGGTCTAAGTAATCGAATTGTTTTATTACTTGGATAAAATTATTGTTTACGAAACAATTGATATTGAATTAAGATTGAATGAATTATTTATTATAAATACAAGATGTTGTGATTTATAATTGATAAACTATTTTGGTACAAGTAATTACGAATTACTAGTCGATTTTGTATATGACATATTTTATGAGTATGTTGACTTTTAATATGTTAAAAATACATTACAATTTCATATGTCAAGTAACATGTCACATATGTTACAATTGACAAATGACAAAATAAAATGGACCATCCATTTTATGTTGAATGTGCCGAAATAATGGAGGGAGTGTAAGATATATATTGTGTTTTTATCTTAAGTGGAAAACACAATGATTATATCTAACTAGTAGCCATGCATACCTAGCTTTTGAGAAGAGCAAAAATAAAAGGCATTGGGCAACCTACCCAAGGCCTCTTTTTCGGCCAAAACAAAAGAAAGAGAGAAGGTGTTTTCTCTATGATTTTATTCATTCATTTTTACATAGAATTTCTAGTGTAAGAAACTGCTATCATTCTCTCTACTATTTGTGAAAATCCTAGAGAAATAAAACTCACTAATCTCTTCTCCTCTTAACCAAAAATAGAGGACAACAAATTAATATTTTGTGTCAAAATTTGAAGTAAGACTAATCCTAATACTAGATCATATTATTTTAGTCTTTAAGTGGTTTCCCTGGCTATATGCTTTTGGGAGAGATTCTAAACTTGAATCTTGTTCATCCATTATTGGAAAGCTCAAGAACTAACAAGAAGGAGATCTTGTTAGTGCCCATAAAACCGAAATTATATAGTAAGGAAACGATTTCTTCACTTATCTATTTTAGTTTGCATGCATAAGATTTGTATTTAATTTTATGACTAAATTAATTGTAACATATATGAATATGTAAAGTAATGAGATATAGATTTCTAACAAGCGGTATCATGAGCCTTTGGTTGTTTGCATGCAAATCGGTTATAGTTTTTCCGAGTTATACGATTAACAAATAAAACTTGTAAATTTGTGTTTATTATAATATATCACGAAATCAATTTTGAATGTTAGAGTTTCTGGTCCTAAAATTTATTTAGGATATTTTGGTAAATTTATGGATTTTATTGTTCATTTTATATTGTAATGGCATTAAAATATGATTTTTATGATTAAAATGTCATTTTTGGCGAAAAATAGCTAAACTTCGTTTTTTCCAGTGATTTTTGGATATGTGTTCACATATATTATATTCTGATGACCTGTAAAGTTTCATAATAATATGAGTTGTTATGCTCGAAATATGGATTTTTCAAGTTAAAATCGTATTTAAATGAGAAAATAGGTTAATATGAGTCATATTTCGAATCTGGTCATAAAAATTTAGTATATTGTCACATGAAATTTTACAAGATGTGTGTAAAATAATTGGCTATAATGAAGTATTTATGCATTATTTATGAATTTTTGATGAAAAATCACATAAATAGTGACTTTAATTAGTAAAAATTGCTAAAACATACTTCATGACTAAGCAAAAACGTCACATGTTGCATTTTATCACATATTTCAGATCTAAAAGTGAAAAGTTAATAAAAAAAAATTTTCTCATATTTTTATGGTTATAATTGATAAATCCGATAAACCGCAACATTGTTTTTCCTCGATAATTTTCGAAATTTTTAACCTAAGTTTTTTGAACATTATGAGTGTCATGGTATTTTTCCAGAATGTTCATGAGTTTAAATTTCAAATTTCAAATTTATTTGAAATTTTTATGATTTATTTGAAGTTTATGGCATTATATTGTAATTTTAAGTCCTTTTATGAACAATATTAAGAAATATAAGTTAATTATTGTCAAATGTTAGTGGAGACTAATTTTGAGTCCTAAGTTGGCTAGGGTAATTAACTTGTGCATAAATATGATTTTATGTAATTATTGTGATTTTAAAAGGTTGAATCACGCAAATCCGTAAAAACCGATTAATATACGATATTGGCTCCTTAAAGGCGATTTAGCATAAAATTGGGCATGTTCATACATATTATAATGCTGCATTTTTATTATGATTGTCATATTTTTTATTTTATGTAATTTTTGTATTATGTAATTTTTACTTAGTATGGCCTTAGTTTTAATTGATATTACCCGAAATGTATGGGAATATCGATTCGGTTGTAATTTAATGTGATCTCGTATCACCGTTTTGTAATTTAATAGATTTATTTTTATTTTAATTACAAATGTATAATAGGAAATTATGTAATTTGTTATGTAATTTATTTATTCCGGAGATCCTTGAAGACGGTGCCACTCGAGAAGGCGGTCCATCAAAGACGGTGTTACCTTGAGATGCATGTCAAAATCGAAGTTCAAGGGACCAAAAAAGTTGGTTTCCGAATTTGTAAAATAGTTTATTAGATTTAATATTTTAGGAAGGCCATACTAGGATTTAATTTTTATGCTTTGCTTTTTATTTATATGTTGCATGCATCGCTAAATCGTCATTACTAAACATGGATGTGCCTTCTTGCAAAAAAAAAAATCGCCATAACTAAACATGCATTTTTAATCGAGTTTTTAGACCGTGTCAATTACAATTATCGTAGTTCACCGCTTTAGTTCACTTAAAACGTGATAGATAATAAATTGACATGACCTCTCGCTAAAATAAACAATTGAGACTTAGCCTTACCAAAAACTAGAAACCATGAAAACCTATTTCGTGAGGGACTGCGCTCGGCCACACCGGGGGTACAAACCTTGTTACGTAGGGGAAGTGGGTGATAAATGTCTATCCACCGAATTCATGTTGATAAAGGATGAATCGGCTACACCGTGCCCAAGTTAATGTGGATTTGGATCATGGACACATTTATTCGAAATTTG
Organism: Silene latifolia; assembly: GCF_048544455.1. Classification (NCBI taxonomy): domain Eukaryota; kingdom Viridiplantae; phylum Streptophyta; class Magnoliopsida; order Caryophyllales; family Caryophyllaceae; genus Silene; species Silene latifolia. Next base: position 94,923,505 of record NC_133533.1, read on the forward strand.
GTTTGAACTCAACAAAAGTATTGATAAGGGATGAATAAGCTACACCGTGCTCTTGTCGGATGTGTTTTGGGCTAAAGATAAATATTAATGTAATTTTATCGACCAAGAGTTCTAAAAGTAGAATCGATTAAAGAGTTAATCCACCGAGTTACATTGATAAGGGATGTATCGGCCACACCGTGCCCAAGTTAATATGAATTTGGATCTTGGAATCATTTATCATAGTTGGGTAGAGGTCACTATATAAATGCTTTACTTGTTATTTACAAGTATTAATAAAACGATAAATGTTAAGTTTTCCATTATTCCGTTATCATATTGTTCTATTTCTTTACCACAATTGATATACGATATCATTTCGATTTTTTATTCAAATCTCCATTAAAACATCGTAACTAAAGACAATTCATATACGATATCATTTCGATTTTCTTCTAAAACCTCATGTTATACATTGGAAGGATCTATTGTGAAGAGTATAGATTAAAGTTATTCATTATCAAACAGGCTTTTGATTCTTGACTAACACATCTAATTAAAATGGATTGTTTTTCCATATACTTAATTGAATTAAGCACCTTGGATCAATAAATTGTTTTGGTAATTAGATTTGTTAGAAATCGTAATTGACCAAAATAACGCAACCACTTCAATGAAAGTTTTAAGACTAAAACGATTAAATTGAATAGTAGTCTTCATAAGATTCAACTTTGCTTCTCTAAGTAAAGATTCTTTGAAATGAGTGGGAGCATTCTCTTAAACCGTTAAGAAAAGGACGAGGTTCAAGAAGTAAAGACTAGAATGGAATTGACAAGACAAAGGTAAAAGTAAAGACTAAACCTATCAATTCCAATCTTGGAGTCATTGTGTACTCAATATAGTTTTGGGTTTAAAGTTGTACTTAATTATGACTATTAAGTGCATAAACTTTGAATAAGAATATAATTTTGTTAAGATACATAAGAGGTTTCATTTTTGTGACCCAATACACCATGATTTGATCTATGGCTTGCCCATTATCAAGGTGATTATATTCTAAACCAAACTAGAATGATATATCATGAAGATGATGCAAGACTCAAATTGGTAACCCAAGATTATACCTTAAATTCTGGAATGATGAACGCAAAGAGTTATCGAATACTCTTGAAACCATTAGATCTTATGGTATATGCGTATCTTGTATTCAAAGCAAGATATCTCGTGCCTTTTGGTTGAAAAGGAGATCGAGGTTGAAGATCATTGATCCAGAATAGGTTGATCTTTTTATTTTACGAACGATTTAAGTTGACACTAATGTGTTCACTTAATAAGGTAAATTGAGAAATCTTTGAAGAAGTTCAAAGAATTCCAGGAATCACAATTTAGTGGTGATGGGATTATCTAAGTAAAGATTTTGATATAAGACAAAGGAAATGTGATATAGTATCACATGTAAATATCTCTTAGCACGCATTTTGGGATAATGTGTGGTTGGATAAAGAATTCAAATGCTATTCGATAGGGTTTGGACTTTAATCAAGTTACCTTGAGTTACTTGATCTAATTTTGGGGATTATATCATTTTGTCTAAATTATTTTTCCACTAAATCTAAAACGAATCATATGAGATATGAAATGGTAGGGTACCATGCTTGTAAGTTTTCACAAGAAACAAATGCTCATTTTTCCCTTCCTATTATCACAAGTACAACGAGTTTGTGGCTCGTGAAGCTGTCTTTCTAGAATACAAGTTTATTTCTAGAAGACAGAGTGGGAGAAATTATTCAAGAGCAGCCACAAAGAATGTTATGTCGCAAGAAACTGGTCTTTCTTGGCTACATGAGACGTTTTGTGTAAGACGTTGTTTCTTCAAAACCTAGGAGAATAAAGCCATCACTTGTTGAAGATGATGAATTAGTGAATTAGTGTTACTTTTAAGAAAGTAAAGAGCTTAAAGTAAAGAGCTTAAAGTAAAGAGCTTAAAGTAAAGAGCTTACAACTTACAAAGAAATTGTTTGATTCAAGTTACTTCTGGAAAGTAATAAATATATGACTTACATGAGAGTATTTAAGTCACAACTCATTACAAGGCTTAGAGCCATGAAAATCCGAAATTAAAGGCTTGATTAGTGACAAAGGGTTTTGCACTAATAAAGAGAGATTTCAAAGCTTGATTGGTAGCAAAGGGTTTTGCACTAGTTGAAATTCTTAAGTCTATTTGGATCTTCTTAGGGATTGTGTTTCGTTATGATGATATTCATATAGCAACTGAATCTAAAACCCACTTCTTAAATTAGACAGAATGTATTCAATACATGTCTTGAGTTTTATAGATTCTTACAATCCTAAGATAATGTGAAACTTAAGATATTGTCTTAAGTTGGACATCAATGAGTTGGAATCAATGTTTTGATCATGTTATAAAACTTTTCTCGATAAGTCGAGAAGTTGTGTTTATACATAGAGTTTAGTGGGAGTCACGGTTATTGTAATTAGTCTAATATGTGGATGACATATTGATCATTGGGAATGATTTAAGACTTGGAGATATATATAATACATCTTTAATATCCGGATTTATGGAAATAAATCTACATGATATTAATGTCAAATAAGGAGTCTTATGTTGATAAGATTCATGACTAGTTCAATCGAGTTGAACATATATGATTGATTCCATTTCCTTCCGCTGCCGAATCAATTAAATAGGAAATGATGTATAACACTTCATATACTTTAAGTATGATGAATTGTTTCAAATCGAATTTAAGTAATAGTTACCAAGTAAGTCATAAAGATTACCCTTAGTGCTTGCAGAAAAATTAAGGGTTTAAAGCAAAGTGTCTTTGATGCAATTTTATGTAAGGGTGTTACACAAATGACAATTGACAATTGAGATTGCGCATGGTTTCCGACAAAACCATAATCGAAACACATTAGGATGGTTAAGATACCATTGTGGCTGTGTTATTTAAGAAATAGATTTGTTAGAATTGTTCTAATCAATAAAGAACAATGAGAAATATTTACAACGGAAATTGAGTACACTTGCAATCATGGGATGTACAAGAGGGATGAGTCCCGCACATTGTGAAAACAGTGGGAGCTATTATAAGGCTAGAGGGCCTATGTCTGGATTGGATCTAGACACGTACTCAGAAAGTTTTGTAAAGCAAATGTATACATTACAAAGGAAAACGAGTATGTAGTAAGGTTGAGTAAGGTACAAGAAGTTGATAAAACCTACTAACCAAAGCCTTCTCATAGGCTTAACATGACGAGTCATGTCATTTCAATTGAATTGAGATGAACAACTACATTCAAGATCAAATTGGATTATAGAATATGAAGTAGTAATCAAGTATTGACTATTCATATGTGATAATCACATTTGTCGTTCGAGTTTTTTAAATTTGAAAACTCCTTTTATACTTTGTTACATCCAAACGGGTTGTAGAGACAATATTGAACCCCGTTAAAGTGAACTCGGATTAACATTGTATTCGCCCATAGTCACTTTTATGAGGTGACGTATCGAAGTGACTAGAGTGTGATGCGATTGATGGCAAGTTCAAGTGCCATGGAGTCATATGAGAATGACTAGTCGATCACATAGGCAGACTGTTAAGAACACTTTGTCGGGCCTTATGACCGCTTATAGAGTTCTGGCAAATTTATATAGTGATACCCGTCGTTGTGAGTACCAAAGATAAAATTTATAATCTCCTATTAAGACTAACCTAGGCTAGTGGTAACAGGGTCGAACCACAAGGAGGCAGTTGTAAACTTTAGTTGATTTATGTTCAGTCTGAGGTAACTATTGTGGGGGTTGATTTGAATTGGTCTAAAGCTAATAACAATAAAAGGAAAATAAACTAAAAAGACGGATTAAACAGACAAAAGAAGGGTACTAGGATGGTCGGGTCATTATAGCTTCGGCATTAAATTAAGTCGGTCTGAATCAAACACAGGTAAGGCGGGAAATAAAGAGGTCCTCTCGGTCCACTCTTAACAAATAGCATCTCTCGATCTCGGTATAGGTCCCTAATGTCACTAATACTAACTTTCGTCATGAAAAGTGACTAATGGTCCAAACTATACCTATCTTTCGATCTTAGCACAGTTTAGTCGATTTAATTGATGGTCTAATAACCTCCCCTACCTTTCGATGTAATGGGTCAGTCAAGAAAAAGGTATCTAACTGGTCGCATGCATTCGATTCGTTAAATACAAGATTAAAACAATTAAAACGAAAATAAAACCCTACGAGGTCAGTCGATCGACTGGCAATATCGGTCGATCGACCAACACGCGAGACAGTCCTTCCTAAGCTAATGTCGCCTATGCCATAAATCGCCTACATCCTAGCACTATGGAATTAGCTACTCATGCTAAAGGTAAAAACAACGATTAAACTAATGATGATTACTGAATTCATGCTTAAAGTAAATAACAACAATGATAATACGATAATTGGCTTGCGGGACACTAGCTATCAATTCTATACTAATAATAAAAGTAAAACAATAAACTAAAATTAGGGCAGAATGAATACCGAGATTTAAGAGGAAAGATTAAGAGCAAAAGCAGAAATCCAATGTTAAAGATCGATATCCCAAACCCTAGATGCTCGAAATAAACTAAAACTGAAAGTACTGTATTGTGATAAAAACATGGATAAAAACTTGATATCTAAACTGATGGTTTTATGTTACGTTATATAGCAATCAACGCAACATCTTATTTCCTAAACCTAAACTTCACAGGCTTCAAGATTCACGGTCTTTCAATTCACGTCTGGAATAGAAATCTGGTCGATCGACTGATAATGCTGGTCGATCGACTGCTCCTCAGCAAACAGTGGCTTCTGGAACCCGAGCATTGGTCGATCGACTGGATGAGCTGCTACTTGACTTCTTTTAACTCGTTGACTTGTCTTTTGGGCCTTAAATTACGCACCAAGCTCGTTCCTTAAGCAATTCCTTTACGTTATTTGCAATGCAGATTACTCGGGGACGGATTTGGCTCGATTTCCCGTAAAATTCTTCACATTTCTGCAATAATGTACAAAATACGGAAGTAGACGGAAATAGGGAGAAATGTAGCATAAACTACAAGAATGAGCTCTGAAATGCGTGTAAAAAGAGATGTAAAACATCATATAAATGACACGCAACAAACTTCCCCAAACCAAACCCTTGCTTGTCCCCAAGCCAGAACTAGACTCGATCTAATGACCTAATGGAACGAGTTCAATCTCAGAGCGAAATGCAAACTGCTAAGCCTAAACCAATTTAATGCACAACCAACAATCAATTAGTAATGTGAATCATGCAAACGAATTATAAAGTCGTCAAAAACTGCTGCACCTTTGACTATAGAGACTTATCAAATTGGACTCTCGCGGGTCGCTCAAATCACTCAATTAAGCACAGATGATATATTTGTAAGATAGAAAGAATTAATCTTGTAGTGACTCTCACCTAACTACGACCTATGAGGACATGCCAGCAATAAAATATGAAAATGACCTCTACGACCGTACATATGCATTCCAACCAAACAAATGACCAATGACACATGCCGAGATATATATGGGATATGTGAGGTATGGGTAAGAAGAGGCAAAACATTTTATGGTAAAGTGGAGGTACAGATGATCAAGCTAGTACCAAAACGGAACCAAGTGGCAACATCCAACTTCTTTCTCATAAACAAATGAAACGGTGCTATAGCAAGCACAAAACTCACAATCTCCAAACTATTAAATCAATAAAACTCCCCGTAGGATATGAATGAAACATGGGAGCAAAAATCGCCAAAAGATAAGGATTAAATTATGCGAATTGACTTTTTCTTTTCGAATCTCAGTCGATCGACCAAAAGGAGCAGTCGATCGACTCATTTGAACAGTACAGAACCTCTTTTTTTTTTCTTTTTTTTCTTTCTTTCCTTTTTTTTCATTTCATTTCCCAACCATCGTCTCAACAGAGCATATGCCACCAAAAATGAGTAACAATCCCGAAAACACAGACTACTAGCTTGACAAAGGTCAGGCTAAATGTAGGATGTAGTAATGGGACAAAAATGGTATTTTTGGCAGTGTGAAGCTTATGGGTAAAATGAGAAAAGGAAACATCTTCCACATGTGTCAACAAACCACAAACCGAATGCATACAGGTATCAAGTAGATCAAATTCATATTCATGCAAATTAAGGAAACATGACTCATAAGGAGTACTACTCACATCCCTAGATAAACTGGTCATGAATGTCACCAGTTATAGGCTCTAAATCTCAGAAATATGATGTAGCTTGCCAATTTTCAAAGTCAAGTCTCAAGTCCAGCAAATAATTAACGAAAACTCGTAGGTATGCACTTATACGATTCTACTAATAACATGTTAATCAAGCAAGGCTTAGGCAAAACAGATGCAAAGAGCAATATCATCCTTGAAATACTACCGTTCCGACTCGACCTATATGCTAAAATAAACGTGCATTTTTTGAAATTTTTTTTGAAATTTTTCAATTTTTTGGATTTTTGTATAAATATGTGAAATGAAATAAACAATGCAAACAAAGTATAAACGTGAATGCAAGCAAATGAATGAAGTGCGACGCAAAACCCTTCCCCAAACCAAATCGCACAATGTCCCCATTGTGCAAAATCATGTAGTGAAAGCAAAGAGAAATGGGAATTTGCGAGAAAAGGGAAATAAAAACACAATGACATAAAGTAAAGACTTGGGAACTCACAAGACTTTAAGCGCAGCAAAGGAAACCTCCCCAAACCAGCGTGAGCTAGGAGGTTTCAGTAGCCAGCAGTGCTACCAACAAGAGTGCCTGAAAGACAGAAAACACCACGCATAAGACCGAAGAAAACAATTTTGAAGCGTAAATATTGTGCACAAATGAGACAATAGAAGAAATAGATAATTCGACGGAAAATAAAGTGGAGTAGAAAACTCCCTTAGGTCCGCATATCGACCAAACACAGCAGGGGAGAGGTCGTGAACGAATATAGCAGCAGCAGTGGTCGATCGACCAAAAGAGGCAGTCGATCGACCAGGTGTGGCATGAACAGTAGCTCCTGTAAACCTGCAATTCAGTCGATCGACCAATGGTGCCAGTCGATCGACTGAAAACACTGCTGCAGTGTCTTATTTCTTCGTAATTGCTCAATGATTTGAGCTAACAAGCTCTAAATACCTGCAAATGCACAATAATACGCGCCCAAAATTGCGCAAAACCCAGAATAAAGTCTAGAGTACTTAAAAATTCTAAGCAAATAAAATAAAAGCGAAGTTTTCGCGCACACAAAAGCAATAGAAAATAGTTCGAAAGCAATAAAATGAAGTTTATAACGAACTTGATCAACTAATAGTTGATCAAGAAGGACCACGGTATGCCCCAATTCGTCGGCTTCTGGCTACTAGAGGTAGCCTCAATGGTGCTCATGTTATCAGCTGCACCCTTCTTAGCTTCGACAGTCGGAGAGCTCAGCTGATCAACTTGGCCATCTCCCCAATCAAGGACTTCCTTGGAATCGTCAGACTCCAAATCGGACCATCGCACCTTGACTGGCTCATCTTCCACTTCCTCATCAGTCTCATAGCTTAGGCATCCAAGACCGCCTCTCGAAACAATCTGCTATGTCGCGGCTGGAGCATCCAACGACTCTTTCTTCCCCAAACCAGCTCCTGCAATGTCTAAAACAACAAATTCTTCCTCCTTTTTGCTCCCAGTCTGGGGCGGAGGGGTTAACACAACAGTAGTAATAGGGACAGTCGATTCAGGAAGCACAAAGTACGATCTTTTTTCAGAGACCGTATTACATGTAACAGGCCACATAGGGTCCTTCTTTCTAGCAGGTTGGGCAAAGACAACAAAATGTTTCCCAACCTTGAAAGTCAAGGTGCCTAGACCGACGTCAATGACTGCACCAGCAGTGTGCAGAAATGGCCTACCCAAAATGATAGGTATATGGTCATCCTCAGGCATGTCAAGGACAACAAAGTCAACAGGGAAGAAAAACTTCCCTATTTGGACGGGTATGTCCTCTAGGACTCCTATAGGCTCGACCGCAGAGCGGTCAGCCATCTGAACTGTCATTTCAGTTATTGCAAACCTGGTCAGTTTAAGCTTCCTAGCTAGACTCAAGGGCATGACACTTATGCTAGCTCCTAAGTCACATAAAGCCTTCTCAATAGAAAAGGTACCTATGCTACAAGGGACGGAAAAACTGCCCGGGTCTTCTAACTTAATGGGTGCAGTGTGAGACAGATAAGAGCAAGACTCCTTGGTGAGTGCGACAGTGTGCACTGTTTCAAGTGACCGCTTTTTGGACAACAGTTGTTTCATAAATTTAGTATAAGCGGGTACTTGGTTAACTAACTCAAGGAAGGGGACTTGCACATTCAGACTACGGATATCTTTCTCAAACTTATTGAAAGATACCTGTTCTTTGGTCGACACGAGCCTCTCCGGATATGGGGCTGTAAGGAGTACCTTAGCTCTCTCCTCCAATTCACGCGCACCGGCATCCTTGGACTTAGGCTGAAAGTCCGTCACCTTCTCTTTGTTGAAGCTAGACCCCTCCTCAGACCGTCTCAAATGAGAACCATTGACCGTCATTGGATCGAACTTCGGAGCCGGGACTGACCCATCAGCACTCGGGTCTGTCCCCAAAATTTTCGGGATCGTGGTACCCCGAAACAAATGGTCTCGTAGATTATTTGGCATTAAAGGACGAAATTCTTCAACATCAGCAGTGATATTGGTCGATCGACCACCCTCCTCGATCGATCGATCAAGGTTGCCGATTCGAAGCTCCAGAACCCGTAATTCAGTCGATCGACTAGGTATATCAGTCGATCGACTGAAATGCCTGGCAGACGTCTTTTTCTTTGAATTGTTCGTTGAAGCTTTCTCTTGACTTGTTTCCGGCTCATCTTTTCCAAAAGCATCCTCAACCATGGCAGGACCATCAAGGGTAGACCCGCTCCTCAAAGTGATGGCATTTAGGGTCTCCTTTTGTTCGGGTTGAGTGGGTAAGTGTCCGGGAGCTCGAGTGTTATTTTTACTAGCCAGTTGAGCAATTTGGCTCTCTAGTAACTTCATCCCGGCCTCTCTTTCTTGGGACTCCTTCAACAACAGATTCTTAAGCTCGGAAAATTTAGAATTCTGTGTTTGTTGTTGCTGCGGCACATAAGGAGGCTTTTGATATTGCTGCTGCTTTTGATGAGGAGGCACATATGGTTGCTGCTGCGGCGGAGGTTGAGTTGGATTCAAAACATTCTGGCTTCTCCAACTCAAGTTTGGATGCGGTGGCTCGTAGTAGGTGTTAGTCTGCCTATAGTGTTGAAAGGCAACACAAGATTCAAAGGGGCTAGGACAGTTTTTCGAGACATGGCCCTCTCCTCCACACCTTTCACAGACGAAGGGACCGTCTGACACAGCATTGACGTGGTATATCCCACCTTTGGAAACTCCTCCTAGCTCATACTTGTCAAATCTCGCAGTAAGAGCCTCAAGTGCAGCAACAGAAGAAGATTCAGAAGCTCTCCTCTGGTTTCCTCTCGAATTCCCATACTCGGCCTTGTGGGTAGCTGGATCGTCAATGATCTTCCACCCCTTGGTTGCTCCCAAATTTTCAAATAATCTTCCATTGGTCGCATCCAAAATGGCCCTCTGATCGTCGTACAACCCATTGTAGAAATGATTACACAAACTCCACTTTTCGAACCCATGGTGCGGTATGGTTCGCACCAACTTCTTGAATCGGACCCATGCCTCGTGGAAATTCTCATCTGGCCCTTATTTAAAGCCCGTGATTTGAGCTCTAATAGCGATCGTCCTTGAAGCAGAAAAGTACTTCTTGTAGAACGCTAATGCCAATGTATTCCAATCAGTGATCCCTTGAACGGCTCGGTCCAGATCTCTATACCATTCCCTTGCGGATCGCGAAGGAGAAGATGAACATAGTCTCTTTGATCCGGTCCTGGGTCACGCCACCGGTGGGGGTATGGAACAATGATGAGTCAATAAAGGTCTCCATATGTTTAGCTGCATCTTCATTCGCAGCTCCCCCAAACTGATTTCTCTCGACCATAGTGATGTAGGCAGGCTTTGGTTCGAATTTCCTGGCATCTCCTGGTAATTCGAACCCCTTGTATAAGTTATCGGCTGTCGGCTCAGAGTAACTAGCTATACTTGCTTCCTCGACCATGACTGGAATTTCCGGAGAAGTAACTGTCTCGGCTGAAGAAGTGGAAACGGGTGAAGACTGTGGGTCTTCTTCGAACAGATCGTTCTCGTAATAGCTTGACAGAGTACTCAGCTCTTCCCCTGTCGGTAATACCCTTTGTGTTCGTCTCAACTCGCGCAAGGATCTTTCAAGCTCAGGGTTCAATGGTACTAATTCTCCACCCTGTGACCTGCGCATAAGAAGAAACTACAAAAAGAATATGAGAAAAGTTTAAGGAATGGATGTCCCTTAAACTAAGAAAGACTAAAAATAAAAACAACTAAAATTAGGACTATTGCCTCCCCGGCAACGGCGCCAAAATTTGATACCCGTCGTTGTGAGTACCAAAGATAAAATTTATAATCTTCTATTAAGACTAACCTAGGCTAGTGGTAACAGGGTCGAACCACAAGGAGGCAGTTGTAAACTTTAGTTGATTTATGTTCAGTCTGAGGTAACTATTGTGGGGGTTGATTTGAATTGGTCTAAAGCTAATAACAATAAAAGGAAAATAAACTAAAAAGACGGATTAAACAGACAAAAGAAGGGTACTAGGATGGTCGGGTCATTATAGCTTCGGCGGCAGCAAATTAAGTCGGTCTGAATCAAACACAGGTAAGGCGGGAAATAAAGAGGTCCTCTCGGTCGACTCTTAACGAATAGCATCTCTCGATCTCGCTATAGGTCCCTAATGTCACTAATACTAACTTTCGTCCTGAAAAGTGACTAATGGTCCAAACTATACCTATCTTTCGATCTTAGCACAGTTTAGTCGATTTAATTGATGGTCTAATAACCTCCCCTACCTTTCGATCTAATGGGTCAGTCACGAAAAAGGTATCTAACTGGTCGCATGCATTCGATTCGTTAAATACATGATTAAAATAATTAAAACGAAAATAAAACCCTACGAGGTCAGTCGATCGACTGGCAATATCGGTCGATCGACCAACACGCGAGACAGTCCTTCCTAAGCTAATGCCGCCTATGCCATAAATCGCCTACATCCTAGCACTATGGAATTAGCTACTCATGCTAAAGGTAAAAACAACGATTAAACTAATGATGATTACTGAATTCATGCTTAAAGTAAATAACAACAATGATAATACGATAATTGGCTTGCGGGACACTAGCTATCAATTCTATACTAATAATGAAAGTAAAACAATAAACTAAAATTAGGGCAGAATGAATACCGAGATTTAAGAGGAAAGATTAAGAGCAAAGGCAGAAATCCAATGTTAAAGATCGATATCCCAAACCCTAGATGCTCGAAATAAACTAAAACTGAAAGTACTGTATTGTGATAAAAACTTGGATAAAAACTTGATATCTAAACTGATGGTTTTATGTTACGTTATATAGCAATCAACGCAACATCTTATTTCCTAAACCTAAACTTCACGGGCTTCAAGATTCACGGTCTTTCAATTCACGTCTGGAATAGAAATCTGGTCGATCGACTGATAATGCTGGTCGATCGACTGCTCCTCAGCAAACAGTGGCTTCTGGAACCCGAGCATTGGTCGATCGACTGAAGGTAACGGTCGATCGACTGGATGAGCTGCTACTTGACTTCTTTTAACTCGTGGACTTGTCTTTTGGGCCTTAAATTACGCACCAAGCTCGTTCCTTAAGCAATTCCTTTACGTTATTTGCAATGCAGATTACTCGGGGACGGATTTGGCTCGATTTCCCGTAAAATTCTTCACATTTCTGCAATAATGTACAAAATACGGAAGTAGACGAAAATAGGGAGAAATGTAGCATAAACTACAAGAATGAGCTCTGAAATGCGTGTAAAAAGAGATGTAAAACATCATATAAATGACACGCATCATATAGCCTGGTTGTGGCGAGAGCTACTATAGTATTCTAATGAGTCGATTCTTTTGACTAAAGACTGTTCGCCTAAGATGGCACAGTTTCAGATTAACTTTGATTTGTGTTACTACGACCTTTGTAAATGGGGTCAAATGGGCATATTTTGGGTTATGATGGCTGTGGCTAGTTGAAGGGAATAAGTGCGATAGGAATTGTCCACCCCTTGTCAGGGTTATAACAATATCTCAGGGCCACTCGAGGAATAATGAACTGGAAATGCGTTGCCACGCTCGGAAGGTATCTATGGTAGATAAATCCGGTCAATCAGTTATTCTCCAGATCGAGGAAACCACTCTCGATATGATCACTTGCAAATACGACTTGAAAGACACTTTGCATTGAGTGGGAGATAGTAATATGACAAGAGAATTGGTGACGCACACTTGTCGAGAACAAGTGGGAGATTGTTGGAATATGTGTCCTCCGACAATAATGCGATCACAACTGTTGATCATAATGATCACATGTTTAAATCTTATTTTAAGAATACATGTGGGATGTAATATTTTACAGTCAAGTGGTCCACACATATCGGTAATGATTAGCTGACTAGAGTTTGACATTACTGTCGTGCGACGGTGGTGATCAGTTGATCCCATTAGGTCATACCTATAAGGAAATACTCTTAAATGATTATTTAATTAATCGTATGCCGATACGAGTTAATTAAATTGCTTAAAATTGGCGGGTGATTTGTGAGTTAAGTTTACGTGTTTTATTGTAATTTGATTAAATGAGATACGGTCTAAGTAATCGAATTGTTTTATTACTTGTATAAAATTATTTTTTACCAAACAATTAAGATTGAATGATTGATTTATTATAAATACAAGATGTTGTGATTTATAATTGATAAACCATTTTGGTACAAGTAATTACGAATTACTCGTCGATTTCGTATATGACATATTTTATGAGTATGTTGATTTTTAATATGTTAAAAATACATTACAATTTCATATGTCAAGTAACATGTCACATATGTTACTGACAAATGACAAAATAAAATGGACCATCCATTTTATGTTGAATGTGCCGAAATAATGGAGGGAGTGTAAGATATATATTGTGTTTTTATCTTAAGTGGAAAACACAATGATTATATCTAACTTGTAGCCATGCATACCTAGCTTTTGAGAAGAGCAAAAATAAAAGGCATTGGGCAACCTACACAAGGCCTCTTTTTCGGCCAAAACAAAAGAAAGAGAGAAGGTGTTTTCTCTATGATTTTATTCATTCATTTTTACATAGAATTTCTAGTGTAAGAAATTGCTATCATTCTCTCTACTATTTGTGAAAATCCTAGAGAAATAAAACTCACTAATCTCTTCTCCTCTTAACCAAAAATAGAGGACAACAAATTAATAAGTTGTGTCAAAATTTTAAGTAAGACTAATCCTAATACTAGATCATATTATTTTAGTCTTTAAGTGGTTTCCTTGGGTATATGCTTTTGGGAGAGATTCTAAACTTGAATCTTGTTCATCCATTATTGGAAAGCTCAAGAACGAACAAGAAGGAGATCTTGTTAGTGCCCATTAAACCGAAGTTATTTAGTAAGGAAACGATTTCTTCACTTATCTATTTTTGTTTGTATGCATAATATTTGTATTTAATTTTATGACTAAATTAATTGTAACATATATGAATATGTAAAGTAATGAGATATACATTTCTAACAAACATGTGTCTCAATAAAAGCCCCACAATCTACCCTATTATCCAGCAAGAATTGATGAGATTCTTGCTGCTTTAAGGGGTCATTTAGACCCCTAATGTTCCATGAGGAGAGGATCATGGGATGCATCAGCTTCCCCTGGATCCAACTCAAAATCCTCGTCTACTTCATCCTCTAAACCTGTGACATCCCCAAACTATAGTTCAACAGTAACCAGATCAGAGGAAACATGCTCAATACGACCTTCCTCTTGAAGCAGAGTAAACCTGTTAGACAGCTTTGTAGCCATAGTCTTCTAAACTATAGGCTGCCTAGGTGTCTCAGAGGGTTGAGGAGTCTTTTTAGCTTCTGAAAGTTTAGGAGCAGCAGGCTGCTTGTGCCTATAAAAAGCTCTAGGTTTAGGTTGTCCAGTAGGCTTACACCTATCCTATGTGTGACCAATCTTCTTACAAGCAGCGCAGAAATGGGGCACCTATTCATAAGAAACAGCCTGCAACAAAGGACCTTTGTAGGGAGAGTTATTCTTAATGGCTTTAGGAATCTCATTAGATAGGTCAACATCAACTAAAATCCTAGCACATGCCAATTTGCTCTTGTTAGTAGTATGTTCATCAGCACAGATGGGGTTTCCAATTGCACTAGCAACCTTGCTTAAGCCTGCTTTAGACTAAAAGCAAGGGTCAAGGTTTGGGAACAACACCTACACAGGAACATGTGTGACATTCAGTTCATCAATGATAGTAGGACTCCAAGGTTTAAACACCAAAGGGAATCCATTGACATTCCAAGTATCAGACCTAATTTTGTTCATGTCCTCAGGACTCGCAAAATAAAAATAATACCATCCTTTCGCAAAGTACATAATTTTCGGGGTAGTTATGTGAGTCCAGTACATAGAAACCAAACTTTCAATCTGAACAAGCATTGATTGTTTGCCTAAAACAGTACCTGCTAACGTAGTCTGCCAGTATTCGATCTCTTTCACAATATCCTCCTCTTCAATAGTAACAGACGAGTCAACCACTGGAACATAAGAGAGATTCGTACCTTTCGAAGAGTTCTTAAGGACTTGAGAGTAGGTTTTAGAAGAAGATACCCCAGGAGCGTCCTTCTTCGTTCCCGACCCCGACGGTACATCAGAACCCTTGTCTTTTCCATTCAATTCAGCTGTTGCAGGAGCAACAATGTCCTCCTCAATCACAGTAGGAATATCCTCAGAAACAGGTGGATTTGGAGGGTCCACAACCAGCGGCGGCCGGCCCCTGGCCATGGTTGCGAAAGCTTGGTCACAATCGCAATTTTGAGAGAGTTTAGGAGAGAGAAAGTAGTGAGAGGGCAATTTTGAGAGAATTATTATTATTATTATTATTATTATTATTATTATTATTATTATTATTATTATTATTATTATTATTATTATTACTATTATTACTATTACTATTATTACTACTACTACTACTACTACTACTACTACTACTACTACTACTACTATTATTATTATTATTATTATTTTTTATTTATTTTTATTTTTATTTTTTGCAGAAAATTATGGATCTATATTTCAAAAATATTCAGAATATACAAGATCCCTTCTAATATTTCCTAAAAAGGAGACCAGGGTAGCCTCCTAAGATGAAAACAAAAAGAGAAACAGCCTACACAAAAAACCTAAGAAAGCCCAAAACCGTATAGACGTAAATGTACAGCTTTCTAAATTTTGACACTCAGATTATCAACATAGGATTCGACCCCCTTAAAAATCCTAGCATTTCTCTCGTTCCAAAGGTAGTAAATAGTAGCCATGAAACAAATCCTCTGCCTGCAAGTACTACGCCTGGAAGCAAAATCTTGAGCAATAGTGAACAAAGAAACAGATCGAAAAGACAAACCCAACCAAATACCCATATTGTTCAGAAGGTGCCTGGAAAATGAGCAGTGAAAGAAGATATGATGGGCATCCTCACTGCAAGCCTCACAAAGAGCACACCTATTGACTAAAGATAGACCTCTTCTCACCAGATTATCAATGGTAGGGAGAGCATTATGCATAACCATCATCCCAGCAAAGGAGTGCTTAGGATGACAGCCTTTGCTATTAACCAAATTATGCCAACTAACCTGAGGACTGCAAGATCTGACAGAATCATACATTAAGCGTGTATTATACTTAAGGTTAGTAGAGCAACCCTCAAGCAACTGAATAGCTTGAGCAGGTGATCCAGCTATTTCAAGCACAAGATTCTTCATTTTAACCACGTTGTTCCAGTACCATGATTGAGAAATATTGGTGGTGGCCAACCAGAAATCATGGCCCTTAAGAACATACATATTATTATTATTATTATTATTATTATTATTATTATTATTATTATTATTATTATTATTATTATTATTATTATTATTATTATTATTATTATTATTATTATTATTATTATTATTATTATTATTATTATTATTATCATCATCATATATTACTAGTCTTACTATAACTAGAATTACCACACATCTCTCTTACTAATTTAATTATTAGGATAATTAATATAATTATTATTACTTTCCCATATTATTATTTCCATATTATTTATTATTATTTCCATATTATTTATTAAGAAAAGACTAAACAATTGTGTGTATTTTGTTATAGATTGTTATTTATCTTCGCAATGTATTCGTCGGTAGTTAGGTGAAGTTGTTGAGTTTAAATAAAGTTAGTTCGAGTATACTGTATGTTGTGGTTTTGTTATTTAGAACTAAATCAAAGATTTTGTTATTCATTTAATCATTACTTGGAGTTGTGTTTGAAATAATAGTTGACTTGTGTTACGATGTGTGCTCTTGATTTTGTGGCATGTCAACAAGGATTTGGTTGTTCCTATTGTTTGTTAATTCGAACTTCGGGGCGAAGTTTATTTTTAGGGGGAACGAATGTAATACTACGAGTGTTTTAAGTTATTATTGTGATGCCTTGTGATAAGATTGGCATGACTGATAATCGTAATATGCATAATTGTGTTGGATCATGCTTAGTTATGAGAATGTCTATGAATGTTATGGCAGTAGTTGTGAGCGAACTTCGGGACGAAGTTCATTTTAAGGGGGGAAGACTGTAATACCCCGTGTTTCGATAGTAATTTATGAGAATAATTTAATATAATTATTATTACTTTCCCATATTATTATTTAATTAACGTCTTATTTGTAATTGTTATTAGAAATGCCTTTAATATATAAAATTACATAAATTATTCTCATAAATTACTATCGAAACACGGGGTATTACAGTCTTCCCCCCTTAAAATGAACTTCGTCCCGAAGTTCGCTCACAACTACTGCCATAACATTCATAGACATTCTCATAACTAAGCATCATCCAACACAATTATGCATATTACGATTATCAGTCATGCCAATCTTATCACAAGGCATCACAATAATAACTTAAAACACTCGTAGTATTACATTCGTTCCCCCTAAAAATAAACTTCGCCCCGAAGTTCGAATTAACAAACAATAGGAACAACCAAATCCTTGTTGACATGCCACAAAATCAAGAGCACACATCGTAACACAAGTCAACTATTATTTCAAACACAACTCCAAGTAATGATTAAATGAATAACAAAATCTTTGATTTAGTTCGAAATAGCAAAACAACAACATACAGTATACTCGAACTAACTTTATTTAAACTCAACTACTTCACCTAACTACGGATGAATACATTGCCAAGATAAATAACAATCTGTAACAAATTACACACAATTGTTTAGTCTTTTCTTAATAATGATATCTAACATAAACATGGATCCAACTAATATAAATATTTAGGCTTAGAGAAACACATTCCGCATATCACTAGACATAGTAATCTACTTCATACAATTCACAATATCAAAATATTAAGAAACAAAAACTATCATTTGTTCAAAACTAAGGAAAATATATTACGACTTCTAAAAATCACAAATAACTAATAACACAATTAATTCTTAAGAGTTTAAACTTTTTTAGAAAATACAGAGAGTTAGTAAATTACGAGAAAAAGAATCAAGCCAAAAACTCATAAGGACAATTTATAATGCATTTTATAATTTATTTGGTCAAAACAGAAATTTCACAGCATCTTGTCAGAAACTTAGGTCAATTTATAAAAATCACCATAAATTGTCAAAATATTAAATAGCAACGTGACTTATCAATTTCGAAACTTACATGAGTCTATTAAACATTAGAGTTGGAATTATAACAAATCATTATGTAGTTTTTAAATGACAAATTGTACAAAAACATGGCGCGAAAACACAACTGTACAGGGAGACTCACTACTACAAATCCAGGCAACTACAACGCCCCTTTAACAACGCTTATTCACGAAAATCACCATAAGACGTTGTAGAATGGATGGCGCGAATTTTACTAAACTTAATTACAACGGTTATGTGTTGATAACTGTTGTTATAGGTTTTAACAACGGGTAAAACTTAAACAACCGTTGTTAACATAAAACTAATAACAACGGTTTACTCTGTAATACATTATAACCGTTGTTAATAATTTGGAGCAAAGTTAGTGAAAAGTAATTACAACGGTTATATAAAAACACGTTGTTAATACTTTTTAACAACGGTTTTATAAGTAACCGTTGTTAATATATTCTCTAATGACAACGGGTTTTTTGTGTAAAAACCGTTGTCAATACTTTCCATAATATAAACCACACAAACACAGATCAGCTACAGCCACAAACACAAATAAACCAAACACAAATACAAACATACAGAAACACAAACACAAACACAAACACATACTTTCTCATCGTGTCTTTCTCTCTTTCTCATCGTCGCTTTATCATCTCCGTCACTGTTGTTGTCATCGTCTCTTACTTTCTCTAATTATCAGGTAAATATGCATGGTTTAATTTAGGTACGTTTTGTCATCTCAGTCATTATTTTCTTTCTCTAACCTTGTTTCATTTGCATGTGTTTTTATCGATCATTGTGTTCTTTCTCTAAGTATTATTCGTTTAATTAGTTTTGACACTGTTGTTTTTCTGCGTTTATTAGCTTGTAAAACAAATTAAATAAAATAAAACAAAGAAGAAGATGATAGAGAGGAATGCATAATAAACTTAATTAATTAATATATATATGTATAAATACATAAAAAAACGAATTGTATTGTTAAAAATGCAATTCTTAGATATGCATAGAGAGTCTTATTCTCTTCTATGATATCCATCCTCTCCTCCTTTGCTATTTGGAGGTTTCGTTCAGCAGTTGCTATATCGTCATATAACTGCAACAACTGCTGCTCTGTCAAGTTATTTTTTTTGGCGTCCTTCAGTGCAAGTCGAGCGTCCACAAGGTAGCTCATGAACCTGTCCTCTATGTCCAGCAACCGGCGGATGAAACTCTTATTGTACTCGGTCATAGCGCATGTCTTACGGATGGTATCATTCATTGTTGATGAAGTTTGGAGTTTGTTTGAAAGATTTAGGGTTTGGAGTTTGTTTTAGCAGTTTAGGGTTTGGAGAGAGTGAGATAATATATGGAATGGTTATTGAGATAATGCATGAATTTATACTAAGTAATGTGTCGTTTGAGTTGTTTTTTAATTAATATATGTTTAGGAAGTTGTGCCATCATATCTTCTTCAAATCTTATAACCCTTCTCATTCCATATATTATGTCCTTTCATATGGCAGTAATAATGCATGGATCGGTAATGGTAATACATGCATCTAGTAATATAAAAATTAATTTTTTTTAAAAAAAAAAATCACAACAACGGTTATTTAAGAAAAAACTGTTGTCTTTAGTTATAACAACGGTTTTTTCTACTGTAACCGTTGTTATAACTTTCCCACCAAAAATTAGTCACTGTTTCCACAATGATTTTTTCTACTATAAACCGTTGTTAATCGTTTTAACAACGGGATTCTTAGAAAAACCAACCATTGTTAAAACCTTTAACAACGGACGCTTTAACAACGTCTATTTTTTTATATAACAACGGTTTTTAACCGTTCTTATAGCCTGTATCTGGAGTAGTGATTCCGACCACTGTCCACTAAAATATTTATTTCTCCTAAACCGTATATTATTTGAACATGTGACTAGTGGCATATGAAAGCAAACTCACAAATATATTACTCATAACATTTTCGTACAAGGATTTCAAACAGGTAGTAAATGGCAGCCAAAACAATCAAGGGTAAAATTTCGAGAATTCAACCAAAATCGCATTCTTCACAATTTCACGCAATTCCTTTAACACTTCAAATATTAGTCATACTCACACCTCCCACATACATGCCAACATACTTTTCCCATATCAACATGCTTATAACAATACTTAAAAGAAATCATGTCACACCCCTCCTCCATAAAACAAGGTTACGCCCCCGTAACCGCAATCATCAATCTAATCAATAACAAACAAGGCAACCAAAACTCCTATGACAAAATAAACAATATTCATTTTGAAATTACCCCACACTGTAATATCTCTCAGGGTTCCCGGTTTAAAACTGGAAGGGCCAAGGTACAAATTTAGCGCGCGCTTTCCTAACGGTACTAAGAGGGGCTCCTAATAGTTTCTACCCGGGGTTCATTTTATTTAGACACAACCTAAGTGCATTTTTATTCATTGGTTAGGCCTGAGGATCGTTTTGCTTTGATACCACTCTGTAACACCCCCATTTATTCAGGAGCCTTTAGCTAGACATTCCCAAATAAATATGACTGTTACCATCTCAGTTTCCCGAGGTAGGGAATAACA
The DNA here is from genome assembly GCF_048544455.1 of Silene latifolia. Lineage (NCBI taxonomy): Eukaryota > Viridiplantae > Streptophyta > Magnoliopsida > Caryophyllales > Caryophyllaceae > Silene > Silene latifolia. The sequence goes on from NC_133533.1 coordinate 94,944,081, forward strand.
AAGTACAACAAACCAATGTACTTTAAATTAAAACTTTAGTGAATACATGTTTATTACAAATTAACCAACTAAAACTTAATATAAAACATTACAACTCGCAGCGGAAATAAATAAAGTGATATAATTATTCTATGTGATCTAGACAGCAACTATGGTCCAAGTCGAGCTCACGTCCCAATGCTCCCAAGTTAGCTAATCTTTAGTACCTATCAAAACCGCTCCCCGTAAAACCGTGCACTGCAGGTGTTCACGAATACACTGTCAACCACGAGGTTGAGTAGGATAATTACACAACATTAAAATACAAACTTAACCGATGTAAACACGTGGAATAAATACCACCACCATTTCTCCATCATATTCACCCTAGTCATCCCGGTCTGTGACTGAGGCTCCACCACACCGTCGTCCCGCCAACTCCTGGCCCGTGGATAAACACAAATGTTGTCCCAGTCCGAGACTGAGGATATCTCATAACTCATTGTCGTCCCGGTCCGAGACTGAGGATCATCTCATAACAATCTCATATCTCGCAATATAAACACAAATGTCGTCTCAGTCCAAGACTGGGGATAACCGATAAAATATTACGCCAATACGAATAATCCAATCCAAAAAACAATAATAATTTACGCATCCATTTAATCCCGCAAAAGAAAACGAGTTGAGTAGTTATCCTACCTCGAAAGTAAGCACTCCAATTATGCAATCCAATTAGTAGAAATCCAATATAAGCTTCTCAACAATACCGTACCCTAATCATAAGTAATTATTTAAAATTACTAACTAATCATCACCAATTGATTTGATTATTATATTACTTAAATTATTATTACCCTTTCATTATATATATTAAATCTTGATTACTTATAAACCCGAGTCAACTCAACTTAGAACTCGACATATATGTATTAACTAATTAATTAATTAATTAGTTATCTCGACTCAACGAAGCCTATTCAAATATTGGTTAAACCCCGTTACAAAAACACACAACACTACGCATATACACGGTTTAGAACCCGTGACTAACCACCCCCATAAACACCCTCCAGCCCGACACCACAGGCCACCACGACCACCACCCAGTCAGCCTACCACCTCCCTACACCACGGCCCATCCAACCATCCCGTAACCACCCATCAAACCACCCCCGACAGCCCAGAAACGTATGCCCTAACCCCCTTCTCCACTTGCCATTAACAACCAACCACCACCCTCCACTGTGTATAAAACACACCACCACGGCCACTACAACCACTTGTTATGGATAAAAATGTCATTTATTACCCGTGACATGGCAGAATATCATTGGCGAGAAAAAGTGACAAGGGATGCCAACGTGGCGCGCGACAATTGGAAGAAGAAGGGGGAGAGGGATTGCTGAGGTGGCATATTGTGGACCATGGGATGTAAAGTAAAACAAACACAAGTTGTCTAAGATAAAAGCCCATGCGTGAGAAAGAATAAAAGACCCAGTCAACTAACAAACTCCTACTTTGTAGCATGTTGACCTGTTATTCCGCAACAGAAGCAGAAGCAGCTTTCAAACCCTAGGTATTGACTTCAGCAGCTATAAAAACAAGAGCAAAGCAACGTACAAGGGACATTGAAGTATCATCAAGCAACAACTCCACCCAAAAACAAATCACTAGCAATTGACGAGAATTATCCAGCAATATTATACTTGTATTTCCTTACTTGTTTCATAAAATCTCGATTATAGTGCAATAATTGGCGGGATTCCGACTCCCCCCGCGGTTGTTCCCACACCGGGTTTTCCGCGTCACCAAAAATCCTCCGTGTCCTTCTCTCCGTTTGTCTTTATTTCGTCGTTCCTTTCGTTCGTATTTTAAACAAACTTGGCATCAAGAATAATCATTATCACTCACATAATTAATTCATAATCGGTAAATTTTTACCAAAACAGTTTGGCGCCCACCGTGGGGCATAGTGATCATTTTCTATAGCCAAGCCTCGCAAAACCGAACCATCCATCGCAATGTCTGGAACCAGCCAGAATCCTTCCAGCCCCGGCAGAGTATGTCACCCTATCCTCCGCAGCAGCCTCACTTCGCATCTGCAGGATCGATCGGTGCATCCCCAAGTCCGGCCCGATGATCCTCGCTAGTGTGTCGACCGAGCCATGCCCCACCTCAAAAACCACCGCAGATTCCCAAGGCGGCGAGTGCATCCAAATCGATCCAAATCCAAATAGGAAAGCACCCAAAGAGAGGAGTCGAAGCGGCATCCGAAGTCCGACCCGGGAAGGCTCAGTGCGAGAGTTCCCGGCGGAGGATCTCCAGCACTCGATCCGATGCAGGTGATGATTCAGGGGATAGACATTCTGCGTCGGGCCGTTGAGGATCTGAGGAAAGACAACCAGAATATGATGGCTCAAATCGTGACAAGATCAATCCAAACCAAAGATCGCACCGCAGGCTCCAATCGAACCAAGCGGTGGAGGATCGGGTCGATCAATCCCGTCAGAACTAATTACCAGGCTGGATCTTGCAGGGGTAGCACCCAGCGAACCAATCGAGCCAAGAGGATTGGGATGTTTGTCATTCGATAATCCACCCAGTCTACAGCAGACAACAGGTAACGCCTTGTTTAGCACCCCTTCTGGATCTGACCATCCATCCTTTTCAGGTACCCACACACACCAGACACCAGGATGGCAATCTGGATCTGTTCCCAATGCAGCAATTCCATCCTGCAACCAGTTCACCAGTGGAGCCTGGATCGGAGAATTACAGCAGACACCAGGATGGCAGCCTGGATCCATAGTCAATGCAACACCAGTGACCAGTCATCCAGCAACAGGCCAGCTATCAGGAGCACCCTGGCTAGGAGGTACACCGGCTGGTTCTCTTCTGCCTGTTTCTAACCCTCTTGTAGGAGCAAGTAACTCGCTGGAGCAGCAATACCAGGAGCTGAGAGAGCTAATGTACAGGATACCAGGCGTAGCCCGCCCGCTGGAGAAAGCAGCCAAAGATAGCTACGCAGACTCACCTTTCGTGGATGACATAGCTCTAATCGGTGTTCCTAAAGGATGTGTGCCGCCAGCTATGACACTCTATGATGGGACCTCAGATCCACTTGACCATATCAACCACTACAAGCAGAAAATGATGGTGATAACCGCAACTGGATCTCTAAAGGAAGTTTGCATGTGCAAGGGTTTCGGATCAACACTGTCAAGAGCAGCCCTGCAGTGGTTCGTAGGCTTACCAAACAAAAGCATATCCAGCTTCGCCGACCTAGTCAATGCCTTCAACCAGCAGTTCGCCAGCAGCAGAAAGCCAGAGAAGCAGACCAGTGACCTCTATCGGCTGGTGCAAGGATTTGAGGAATCCACCCGTGATTACTTGAACCGGTTCAACAAAGAGAAGGTGTCAATTCCGAGGTGTGATATAGCAACCGCTATACAAGCCTTCCGCCGAGGGCTGCACCAGGATTCACAATTATACAAGGAGTTAACCATGCACCCATGCACTACCTTTGAGGAGGTGCAATCGAAAGCAATCGCTGTCATGAGGCTGGAAGAAGACGCTGCACCCGTAAGAGGCACTTATGACTCAGACCCGATCCGAGAAAGGCTCCCGTAGAAAAGAAAAGCGAAAGATCCAAACCCTACAACAGGAACGTGAATAAAGTTTCTGGAAGCTCAGAAGGAAAGTCAGAAGCAGATCTGCCTCCGAAAGTAAGTGAGTATGGTTTCACTACCAATCTTGCAGGACTATTCGAGCCTTGAAGGAGGCGGACGCAGAGTCGATGGCCAAAACATCCGAAGGAAACCCCGGCAGAGAGACACAGGCAAAAGTGTGAGTTCCACGGCAGCAACACTCACAACACCGATGAATGCCACTCCCTCGGAAAAAGAAGTCAAATTCCACTATGACCAGGGAAACCTGGATCACCTCCTACCCGAAACACGACAAGAGTAAATTCACGGACCGAGGTTCGCCTCTCCTCCTCCTCATTATTCTAGAACCGTGAATGTCATTACGGTGGATCGGAGTTGTGTGGGCCGACCTACTCGGCAGCTAAGAGGCACGCAACCGTGGCTAAGGGAGACAGACTGAGAGAGCTCCCCGCAGGGTTAACCACCGAGAATCCGCCATCACCACCTTCGACGAAACAGAGATCTGGGATCTACTCTGAACAAAGACCACGACGCCCTAATCATCACGCTTCCCATAGGAAATTGCAAAGTAAAAAAGATCCTAGTGGACACCGGAAGCTCCGTCAACTTGATCATGATGGAAACACTCAAAGGAATGGGATTCACCGAAAAAGATCTAGCAAAGAAGGCAGTTCCATTGGTTGGTTTCAGCGGCGAAACAAAGCACTCCATAGGAGAAATCATCATCCCGACCTACGCCGGAGGTGTAAACAAACAGGTAAGGTATTTGGTTATTGATGGGCCCTCTACTTACAATGTAATCCTTGGCAGGCCCTGGATCCACGAGATGAAAGCAATTCCCTCAACGTACCACCAATGCCTGAAGTTTCCAACACCTTGGGGAGTGCAAGAAATACGTGGGGACCAGGAAGAAGCTAGGGATTGCTACAAGGTGGCTCAGAAGCCAACAACAGGTTCGCCCGCATAGCAATTACAGAGCCAGCGCATCCAGGATGAGTACATTGAACCTCAGCAGGCAGAACTAGACGAAGTCATCCTGGACTCGCTGCATCCAAAGCGAACGGTTCTCATTGGATCCGAATGTAGAGGTAAGATTCGTGAAGAACTCGTTCGGTTGTTGAGAACTAACATGGATTGCTTTGCTTGGTCACATGATGACATGATAGGGATAGACCCAAACGTGATAACTCACAAACTAAGTGTGGACCCAAGCTATAAACCCGTGCAGCAGAAAAGAAGAAAGTTTGCATCTGAAAGAAACCAGGTCATAAATCAAGAAGTAGATAACCTGCTTGCTGCGGGAAAGATCCGTGAAGTAAAATACCCAGAGTGGTTGTCTAATGTGGTAGTGGTCCCAAAGAAGAATGGCAAGTGGAGGGTCTGCGTCGATTTCACGGACTTGAACAAAGCTTGCCCAAAGGATCCATTCCCTCTACCACACATAGACGCCATGGTAGATGCTACTGCAGGTCACGAGATGCTGACATTCCTGGATGCCTGGAGCGGATATAACCAGATAAAGATGCACCCCGGTGACCAGGAAAAGACAAATGCGTTCGGATCCGAGAGAGGTATCTATTGTTATAATGTCATGCCTTTTGGACCGAAAAATGCGGGATCTACCTATCGTAGGTCGGCTAAACATGATGTTTAAAGAACAAATAGGCAAAACTATGGTAGTATATATAGACGATATGGTCGTCAAATCGAAGCAGGCTTCACAGCACCACCAACACCTGGAAGAAACTTTCAATACCCTTAGGAAATACCAAATGAAGCTGAATCCTACGAAGTGCACCTTCGCAGTATCCATTGGAAAGTTCCTAGGGTACATGGTGACCCGTAGGGGAATAGAGGCCAAGACCGAGCAAATAAGAGCAATCCTGCACCGGAGTCACCGCAAAACCAAAAGACGTCCGCGCTGACCGGAAGAGTGTCGGCCTTAAACGATTCATATCCGAGATCCTCGGACGATCGAGCTATTCTATGATATACTCAGGAAAAGCCAAAAATTTGAATGGACGGACGACCACGAAAAAGAGTTTCAGGAGCTGAAACGTTATCTCAGCACCCCGCCTCTCCTATCGAAACCAGAGCCAGGGGAGCCACTGTTCCTATATCTGTCAGTCACAGAAGCAACAGTCAGTGCAGTGCTAGTGCGAGAGCAGGAAGGATCACAGCATCCGGTATACTACATCGCAAGTCTCTCGCTTTCGCGGAGACCAGGTACACATCACTAGAAAAACTTGTCCTTGCACTTGTTACTGCATCCTATAAACTGCGTCCCTACTTTGAATCTCATACAATTTCTGTGATAACTAATTATCCTCTTAAAACTATCATGAGAAAACCAGAATTGTCAGGACGAATGGCTAAATGGTCCGTACATTTGAGCGGGTACGATTTGAAATTTGAACCACGTACGGCCATAAAGTCTCAGGCTCTGGCAGACTTTGTGTCTGACTTCTGCCCAGCACTCCAGACCCAGGCCGAACAGGATATCCTGAATCTGGAAGAAGACAAAGGAGAACAAGTGTGGGAGTTACATGTGGACGGAGCCTCAAACGCCAAAGGAGCAGGAGTAGGGCTGGTCCTCAAATCACCCCAAGGAGATCTCATAGTCCAGGCCGTACGATGTGAATTCAAAGCCACAAACAACGAAGCAGAATACGAGGCACTAATCCTGGTCCAAGGCGCTCGATCCAAAAAATCGGACACCTTCGGTTTGCGGTGATTCTAAGCTTATAGTTAACCATGTGAATGATTGCTATGAAGCCAGGGACCCCAGGATGATGGCATATTTAGATGTAGCAAAAGAGCTGAAAGTCAAGTTCGTCACATTCAACATCAAGCAAATCCCCGAGAGCGAGAATGCGAAGGCACGCACTAGCCACCCCGGGGGCAACCTTCAAAACAGAACTATCTCCACGATACCAATTGTCCACGTCTTTGGAGCCAAGAACACTAAAATCCCAAAGCAGAAGCGAAAACGATGTAATGCGGACACAAAAGAGTGAAGAAAATACTCCGGACGGAGGAAACCCTATCTAGACCGGGTTGCGAGAATGACGTCCTACCAGCAGATAAAAAGGAGGTAAGGGGCTTTAAAATGAAAGCATCCAGATTCCTACTAATCGATAATGCTCTTTTCAGAAATCCCACGCTGGACCCTACCTCGGATGCCTGGATCGGGAAGAGTCTCAGTCGTTTTGCATGCTATCCACAAGTGGAGAATGTGGAAACCATGCGAGGGGCGGAGCCCATCCAACAAGGCACTCGAGCGGGATACTTCGGCCCACAATGCGCAAAGATGCCATGGAATTCGCAAAAAGATGCGACGCTTGCCAGAGACACGCCCATGTTAGCCACCAGCCAAAGCGAGCCTCTGCCAGGTTATCTCACCATGGCCTTTCATGAAATGGGGGATGGATATCGTGGGACCATTACCCAGAGCACCAGGAAACAAAGTCTACATGCTCGCCATGACGGATTACTTTTCCAAATGGATAGAAGCGAGAATCATCCTCCCAGTTACGAAACCCAGGTGATATCTTTCATTAAACGCAATATCATATGCAGGTTTGGCATTCCATCTGAAATTATATGTGATAATGGGTCCCAGTTCATTGGAAATAAGACTCAAGCTTTTTGTGCTAGGTGGAATATCTCGTTACAAAATCTACTCCCGGAACCCCAATCCAACGGACAAGTGAATCCAAAGAATAAAATTATCATTGAAAACTTGAAAAAGAAACTAGAGGAGATTGGGGGCAAATGGGCGGAAGAGCTACCTCTCGGTTCTCTGGGCCGACAACCACACCAAAGGTTGCAACGGGCAAACCCCCTTTAGCCTGGTGTTCGGAGTGAAGCGTCATCCCATCTCAAGTCGGGTCCCAACCCACGATATGGATGCATCACGAAGATCGGAACCAGTAGAAATGGCAAGCGGCCTGGACACGATAGACGAACCTTAACCAACGCCCGGATCGGGATGGCTTCCTACCGACAGATCGTGGCTAAAAGCTACAACAAGAACGTAAAAGTAAGAACTCTGCAGGTGGGAGATCCGGTCTTAAGGAAAGTCTTCCGAATACCAAGAACCAAAGAAGCGGAAATTTGCCTACAACTGGGAGGGGCCATACCAAGTAGAAAGCACAGTTGGAAATGGAGCCTACCGACTCATGACTATGGAAGGGCAGATGGTTCCCAGATCCTGGAATATCACCCACTTAAAAAAATATTTTATTTAAAGTCACCAGCAAGGTCAACAACCGGGTACTCAGCCTACCAGATACAGCCCAGCCAGGTTCTAGACATTGCCTTACATATTTTCTGGCTCTGAATATTTTTCTGTCTCTGAATACTTTTATGCCTCCAAAAATTCTTCTGGCCCTAAAAGATATTTTCCTGCTTCTAAAATATTTTTCTATTTTTTTACATTTCTCTGGGTCTAGATATCTCCTGAGTCTGCATGTTTTCTGGCTCTAAAAACGTTATTTTTGAATCCAACATTTTTGGTTCTAAAAGCCTTGCTCGTATTTTAAATTCTAACAAGCTTTAAAAATTGCAAAACCATCGTGAAACATTTAAAATATTTTCAAGTAAGCCAAGGAAATAAAATGCAAACTAATCTGGCAGAGCTTGTATTCACTACAGAAGGCGTGTGTCCGTGGCTAAGCACATACAACCGGGACAACCAGCCTCCCGCGATGCATTAGCACCCACGCAAGCCTGGCTCCTCTGGACGAGTGGGCATACTAGACCCCTTAGCCAGCAATCTATCAGCGATGGCCAAACAAACGACGTGCATGCACAAATCAAAGCACCAGAAACGGTACGACACAAAAAGATAACTAGTAGAAAATACTTAAGTCACAAAGCAAAGTACGTCTGGCACCAGAGCCAGACCAAAAGTACACAAACTGTTCAAAATAAAGACGTCATGCCCCGTAGGGCCAAAAACTAACTAAACATAGCATAAGTCTTTCAGATGCAGAAATACTAATCCACGTCAATGTGCACCACGCTTTGAAGAAATGTGCAACATCGGGAGCGGAGAATTGACCTCTTCCTCAAGACCGGATCATCGGCGAAACGTGCCTGTGCTCCACCAAGCCAGCCAATATATCCAGATTGAGACCATCCGGAAAGGTAGCAGCAAGCCTCCCCTCTTCAGCTCCTAAATCCCAGGCCGAATGTCCTCCCTTCTGGAACACCTTTATACAGTCAATCTTCGTTTCCAGAGCAGCATAAGACAGAGCATCCACCAGAGTCCTTTTTAACTCCTGCACCTCAGAAACCTTCTCCTCCTGAATCTTGGCAGCACGAGCCTCTACATCAGAAGCACGCTTCTCCACCTCTGAGATACGCCTCTCAGCTTCAGAAGCACGCCTTTCAAGATCGGCCCTTCTTCTCAAAGATCGGCGACTTTCTTCTCAAGACTAAACCCGCCCCTCAGCAAGAGAAAGGTTGTTCTGCAAACTCTGCTTCTGAGCGGCTTCCTCCAGCAGCAGACTTTGGGATTTATCCAAATCAGCCTGAATCTTAAGCCTATCCTCATTTGCTTCTTTCGCCAACTTCTGAAATTTGGTATTTTCTGCTTCCATAAGAGGAACCTTCTTCCTCAGATACAGAGACATCTGGAAGGACTGCCAGACCAAAGCAAAGTGTCAAAAGAGAAAAGGAAAATTCTTCAGAGACAATCAAACATATGTTACCTCGAAAGACTGCTCTGCTGCACGATCTGCTAAATAACGCAAAGCCCTTGCCCCATTACGACTCGGAGGGAAACAAAGAATTGATCCATCAGCCCAGATTGCGTTGATTTGGCCTTACCAAAGTCATCTGGAAATGAAAAGACTATATCTTTGGAGGCGTATGCATTTGGAACCGTAAGCGATCCCGAAGCGGGAGCGATCTTGGAACCGAGGCGCTCGAAGCGAGGATAGCTCCAGAAGCAGGGATAGCTCCAGAAGCAGGGATAGCTCCAGAGGCAGGGGTGGCTCCAAACGTGGGAGTCGCACCAGACGCAGGCACAGCTGGAGCAGAACCAGGAACAGCTTTGGAAATTAGAGCATCTCCAGAAGCAGACGATCCATGCCCAGGTAATGGAGGCCTCACAGCCAGAGGCGTAGCTTCAATAGGAGTCTGCTCCTTAGCCCGTTCCGCAGCAGCAGACCTTCTTTTGGGACGAGGTCCAGAACCAGGGGCAGGAGTAGATTTTCTCTTCTCAGCAGGCTTGGGGACAGACGTAACCTGCTCTTGCACTCTCTGAGCCAGAACATCTTGCAATGAAATTCTAGATTTTGCAGAACCTGTAAGCAGCCAATATTAAGTCAGAACCAGATGTACGAAGAATCCAGAAACAGAACCAAGCCAAAAAAGGGAAGAGCAACGCACTAGTCGACATTGAATCTTTTTCTTCAGCAGCTGTTTTCTTCACCGCAGCAGCAGAATACTGGATCAGATTGGGAAAGGTCCTATTTTCTGGAGGAGGGCTGAATAACTTGGAAAGCGAGGCAGTCTTGTCAGGAGACAAAGGCAAGGGACACAGACCTACACAATAAACCAAGTAAGGAAATATAAGCGTCAAGGAAAAATGCACGGGAATAAGGGCATGTAAGTACCGTGTGTTGATCGCCAGACACTGACGATATAGTCAGTCGGAGCAGGAAGAGTATCAATTTTCACGAAAATAAAGCGGGAAAACCACTTGCTATCATCCGGTTTCACAGGGAAGATGATGCAATTCTTCTCCCCGTCTCGAACCCGAATGGTCACTTGACCCCGAGCCAGGGACTTGACCGAGAACAAGTGTGCAAGATCCGGGAGACCAATTTCATAACCAAAACGATTGTTCATAGTATCAATCGCAAGCAAAGTCCGCCAAGTGTATGGAGCCACTTGGCAAATAGCCAGGTGATTCAAGTTCAGATACTCTTGAATCAGAGGAGGAAAAGGAAACCTCAAGCCCGCATTTTAAAGCATATTCATATAAACATATCCACCCTACCCTCACTGAATCGGCTTTTTGGCCCGGGGTTGGGATGTGAAACACCACATCGTCAGAGAAACCAAAGGTTTTCTTGATATAATGAAGATCCTCGGAGGTAAAATCGGAATCACAAGAATGTTTGGCGGATAGGACGCCGCCGGAGAGAAAAACATCGGACGACATTGCCGGATCCGAAGCCGAGGTCGAGGAAGTAGATTTTCGTGGCATGATATACAAAGAAATAGAAAGAGAGTGAAGGTGAAGACGAAGTACCTGTGAAACAAAGCAACCGGCGGAGAAGATGGGAAGTGATTGATGGTGATAGGAAGTGAGAAGTAATGATAGAGGGAGTTGGGGAATATAAAAAGAGGGAGGATACCGAGGGAGTGGCGTGAGAGGAAGAGTTTGAGGGCAAGTGGGGAAGTTAATGGGCGGTTGAGAAGAATTAAGTGAGGGAAGTTGTAGAAACCAAGATAACTGCTAAGGCTTCGTCAGTTCTCCGCGTCGCAACTGAAATTCCCGCCTAAAAAATATTTGAGACGGAAATTTGGGGGCAATTGTTATGGATAAAAATGTCATTTATTACCCGTGACATGGCAGAATATCATTGGCGAGAAAAAGTGACAAGGGATGCCAACGTGGCGCGCGACAATTGGAAGAAGAAGGGGGAGAGGGATTGCTGAGGTGGCATATTGTGGACCATGGGATGTAAAGTAAAACAAACACAAGTTGTCTAAGATAAAAGCCCATGCGTGAGAAAGAATAAAAGACCCAGTCAACTAACAAACTCCTACTTTGTAGCATGTTGACCTGTTATTCCGCAACAGAAGCAGAAGCAGCTTTCAAACCCTAGGTATTGACTTCAGCAGCTATAAAAACAAGAGCAAAGCAACGTACAAGGGACATTGAAGTATCATCAAGCAACAACTCCACCCAAAAACAAATAACTAGCAATTGACGAGAATTATCCAGCAATATTATACTTGTATTTCCTTACTTGTTTCATAAAATCTCGATTATAGTGCAATAATTGGCGGGATTCCGACTCCCCCCGCGGTTGTTCCCACACCGGGTTTTCCGCGTCACCAAAAATCCTCCGTGTCCTTCTCTCCGTTTGTCTTTATTTCGTCGTTCCTTTCGTTCGTATTTTAAACAAACTTGGCATCAAGAATAATCATTATCACTCACATAATTAATTCATAATCGGTAAATTTTTACCAAAACACCACTCCCACACCAAACGGCCACCACCGTTGCCACCCTTGGTCTACGACGGTTCTAATGGTACCCTCTATCCTCACTCATGGTCAGAAACGCATTCACACTACCCGCCCCAACACAGCCACGACATCACTCCCTGCTCTCCCCTGTTTACCGCCACCACCAACACCTGCTACCACTTGCCACCATACCAACACCACCACCATGACCGACTACCTTCCCCCATCACAATCCCACAATGCCCAGGTCAATACTCGGCCGAATAAGGGTTCAATTACCCCCTACAACCACCCACGACCAAAACCCGCAACCCCCCTAACGAGCCACTTTCAGCCGCCTGCCACCGCCACCCTAGGCCTTCCCTCATACCACCACCACAACCATTCCAACCCTTGCAAACCCACGTACGACTTCCTAAAGTTTGGTCTGATTCTGTCAAGGTTTGGGTCAGTTTCAAAGCGTCTTCAAATCGGTTCACATTCAGCTTTATAAGAAAATAAAATGAGATTAGAATTTGTTATCTATTAAAAACCGCTTGTTAATTCCGTCTCCAAAAGCTCCGTCTCTTAATTTTATGAATTTTTCTTTAGATTTAACATGTATTTATAGTGTCAGATTAAAGAGTATGTGAGGTCAATTAGGAAACTATTTTAATTACCTTATTCTATTTATATAGGAATTACCATTATTATTATTATTACTATTATGAATTATATTATTATTATTATTATTACTATTATTATTATTATTATTATTATTACTATTATTATTATTATTATTATTATTATTATTATTATTATTATTATTATTATTGTTATTGTTATTATTATTAATATTATTATTATTATTATTATTATCATATATTACTAGTCTTACGATAACTAGAATTACCACACATATCGTTTACTAATTTAATTATTAGGATAATTAATATAATTATTATTACTTTCCCGTATTATTATTTCCATATTATTTATTATTAATTCTCGATACAAATCCCGACCACATCAATATTATACTACTAAATTTCTGTCCACAAAACATGGCACACGGCCCAAGGTCCAACTATTAGCTAAACCTGATTCCCGACTTGCTTACTTCCTTGATTATTTAATTAACGTCTTATTTGTAATTGTTATTAGAAATGCCTTTAATTTATAAAATTACATAAATTATTCTCATAAATTACTATCGAAACAGGGGGTATTACACATATGCACAAATGTAAACACGTAAAAGTATTTGATGGAAACAAAATTAACCACGATGACTCGAAGTTAAAATTGAAATTTAAAATGATATTTTGAAAATTCCGCGACAAGTCGTCACATATGGATTTCTCAATAAGAAATTGATTTGAAATTTTGCGCAATTAACTCGTGTTTTGAATTAAATTGCATCGAAATTTGCTGGAATCGATTTGTGACTCGAAAAATTAAAAATCAAACCGTCATGGGTGAATTTTAGAAAAGATTTTTGCTACTGTATTTGACTTGATTTTTGTGAGATCAAGACTCGAATTTTCAAGAGTCTGAAATTGAAGAAAATTGACGTCGTGCTATCAATTTTGAATTTCGTGGAAAATGCGAAAAAGCGAAATTTTTTCGGAATTTTCGACTGTCATAGAGACGATCCGTCGCGGATCGGGGAAACTAGCCTTTCCCCCCTAAAAACTGAAGAGAAAAACCCGTATGTTTAAATCTGCGTCATGGAAACCGTGTCGGATTTCATAAAACGCGAAATTAAGGAAATGTGAGTGTGAGGAAACATAAAATATCCTGGATAGGTTTGAAGAGGCACGAGTCCCGTGGCAGGAGGTTTGAGGTGTCAGGAAGAAACACAACTTGAAAGGAAAATGGTCGGGATTTCTATTTTCGGTTACTTGTCGTTAGGAGTTACCTAGACCAAAACAATATTTATAGCTTCACAAACTACTCTACTATTAGTAAATAGGTACGTAAAGGTCGGATCCCAAAGGACGGGTTTTGATGTAGGATTTTCGATTGCAATTGGTTGTGTCTAAGGGTGTCACAATTTGGATTGAGGTAGGAGATCAACTAAGCTAAATAGAAATGTAAACAAATTAAGAAAAACAAGCAAGATGATTGAAATGGGATGTAAACAATTGATTAAAAGCACTAGGGTGTCATGGGTTCATAGGAGATACATGGGAATTGATCATACAAACGTATTCTCAAATTGTAAGCAAGCAATTATTGTTGTGATAGGATCGACTTGGTTTATATCCTACAATTCTATAAAGGTTTGGGTCTCGGAGCCGAATCGATTAGATTGTACAACACCTACAAGTCGACTTATTCCTCCCTATTCAACTATATGCATGGTCTAATGAGACTCGAGATGGTTTATGTCTTACAAGTCTCATTGAATAGATATGTGACGGGTAAAAAAATGCAAGGATTCATAGGCTAGCATTTCATCAAACATAACATGTGCATAAGTTGAATTCACAACAAGCAAGCAAATAAATTATGAGAACATATTAGATTAAGCATTAATCGTATCCCATGTTGGTTTCCCCTAATCACCCATTAACCCTAGCTAAGAGACTACTCACTCACTCCCAAGTTTAACATGCTAACAAGGTTGTCAATCATATTAACAAGGCAAAACATGATGATTGAATGGAAATGATTAACAATAATTAAAGCAAGGATTAAGAAATTATACCTATGGAGATTCCACAATTATAAAGCAAAAGAATAATAGAAGTACTTGATGATTGATGGAAGGTTGTCAATCTCCAAATAATACCCAAATAATCTTCAATTACCCAAAATAAAGGATGAACAATGGAGAAATTAAGGAAATATTAAGAGATGGGATTTGTATTAATGCTAAATTAAGACTTGATTACAAGATTAAGATGAGACTAAGATTGCTTAAGAAGAACATACAAAAAGCATGATCATATAATTAGTACAATGGGGTATTTATACTAAGCATTAGGTACATGAATTAGGGTTTCTAAGGGCTTAAATGACGATTAAGACCCTTAAGAAAAGTTGAGGAAGTGCTCCTCTCGAGGGAGCGGCTTGGCTAAGGGACGGTCTGCACTGGAGAGGAATCCGAGTGGATTGGGGAGGGCAACGCTCGGATTGAGACGTACCAGGACGAGCGTCTTGGCCACGGGACGCTCGGATTGTAACGGGCCAGGACGCTCGTCCCGTGCACTGCGACACTCGGATTGCTAGGCAGTCACTTCTCTTATTTTCTTTCTTCAACAATCCTCAAGGATCTTGTTGGAGATACAAGGATCTTTTCATCATTGCCCATTTACGTCATTATTTACATAGGCCTTCTAGCATTGTCTTCCCTTTGATGCTTGGTCATTAGATTCGATCAATTTAGCTCCATTTTGCCATGAAAAATGCAAGGTTTGTACTCCTTTCCTACCAAAGGATCAAAACCTCAAAGAATATGCAAAACGAAAGACTAAAGATAGTAAATGACCCAATTATGCACTAAAAAGCATAGGAACGAGGCTAATTCAGGGACTAATTCGGGGACTAAATATGCTCAAATATGAGTAACATCAAATATCCCCAAACCAAACCTTTGCTCGTCCCGAGTAAAGATGTGACAAAACTAGGACCTTTATTGAAACTAACCTACTAATATAGCCGATGTGAGACAATTAGCGGGTCTCACTCCGCCCCTTCAACTCACAACAAGACAACCATGAGGTAGGATGTCTTCTAGCAAGGCAAGGTGGGGCTTTGCTTAAATGGCGACACATCCAAGCATTAAAGAACAAAAAATAAGTAATGGATGCATCTACAAAAACGAATAGCCACTTTCCTCATCTAAGTGACGGAAATTATCTAAAGGGGAAGCAATCTAAGGGTACACATTCCATTATAGATACGGTTTCTTCAAACTACTAAGCCTAGAAGGATACCAATAAATCACCTCCAAGTTATGTCAAGCTAGAGTACCTTTGTCCTCAATCGTTAAATGCTTCCGTCAAGAGTAGACTCCCTATGGTGGTAGAAACACTGGAGGATCGCGGAATTCCCCTTCTTGCCTAGACAAGAAGGTTCGTCCCGTCTCTACCATGCAAAAAAGTGGATACGATGGAAAAGGGATCGATAGTATTTGAGTTTCATTTGGGAGTTTGCTTTGTTGTTGTTTTTCCCCCCAATTTCATGTGGCATTTGACATTTGAGAACATTTGTTTTTGCCATTTCTTTTGATGTTATGCATTTTCAAAACTTGACAAGTTTTCAACTTTTTGCATTTTTTTTTGAACATTATCAAAGTCACCCCAATTAGTAACGAGGGTGCCTTGTATTTGAAGCATAGGAGTTTTCATTTTTGTTACTCCTCTTTTCTTTGGATGCAATTGTTGGAATATGTGTCCTCCGACAATAATGCGATCACGACTGTTGATCATGATGATCACATGTTTAAATCTCATTATAAAGATTACAATTAGGAAGTAATTTTGTTCACAACCGTCAACATATATCGGTAATGATTGGTGACTAGAGTTTGACATTACTTGTCGTGCGACGGTGGTGATCGATTGACCCCTAGGTCATACCTATAGGGCAACACTCTTAATTGATTATTTAATTAATCGTATAACGTTACGAGTTAATTAAATTACTTGAAAATTGACGGACGATTTTGGAAGTAAAATTTACGTATCATATTAAAATGTGATTAAATGAGATACAGTCTGAGTAATCGAATTGTATCATTACTCGGATGAAATTATTGTTTAAAGAAACAATTCAAATTGAATGAATTTTATAAATACAATCAGTTGTGATTTATAAATGGAAAAATATTTTGGTACAAGTAATTATGAAATTACTAAGTCAATTTTGTATGTGACGTATTTTAATAATACGTTGATTTTTAATATGTTAAAAATACACAACAAATTTATGCTACATGTGACATGTTACATATTGACAAATTGCCAAAAATAATATGGATCCCATATTATCAAGTGTACCGAAATTAAGGGGTGATTTAAGCTAATATTGTGTTTGATTAAGATAATGGAAACACAATGATTACCTACTATTTAGCCATGCAACCCTATTGTTTATTGTTAAGAGCAACAATTGCATGCATTGGCTCCCCAAAAAGCCCCCCTTCCACCCGGTTTTTGAGAAGAGAAAACCATCATGGTTTTTCTTCTAATTAACCTAATATCATACAAAATGTTGAAGATCATTCATTCATTCTATCACTCATCCAAAATTAGTATTCTAGAGAGAAAAATAATTCGCCCCTTCTTCTCTCTAAAAACCGAAATATTCAAGTGTTATATAATATTTTAGATCAATTTTCTACTAAAATTAATATTGTACTAGTTCCTATAATATTAATTTTTATTAAGAGAAAGCCTTGGGTATTAAGCTTAGGGAGAGATCCTATACTTGGATCTTGGTTCTTCCATTAAAGGATAGCACAAGAACAAGAGAGAAAGGTGATCTCTCTTGTGCCCATAATCCGAAACATCCAATGTAAGAACATGATTTCTCCTCTATTTTGCTCATTTGTTTGCATGCATAAAATCCATATTTAATTTTATAACAAATTAAATTAAATCATATATGAATATGTAAGTATGTAGATATACTTTTCCTTCAAATCGGTATCAAGAGCCACGGTTGTTTGCATGCAAATCGGTTAAAAGTTTTTCCGAGTTATAAGAATAACATATAAAACTTGTAAAATTTGTGTTATTATGATATATCACGAAATTAATTCATGCATGTTAATATTTCTGGTCCTAAAATGTTTTAGGATATTTTGGTTATATTTACGGATTTTTATTGTTCATATAATACAATAATGACATTTAAATATGATTTTATGAGTAAAAATGTCATTTTCGGTCTAAAATTAGCTATACTTCGAATTTTCCAGTGATTTTTTGATATGTTGTCACATATGTTATTTCGAGATAACCTGTAAATTTTCATAATTTTTGGACTTGTTATGCTCGAAAAATGGATTTTTCATTATTAAATTCGGATTTAGGTGAAAAATAGGTTAATATGAGTTAAATTTCGAATCTGGTCATAGAAATTTATTATGTTGTCACATGCAATTTTACAAGATGTGTGTAAAATAATTGGCTATAAAGAAGTCTTTTTGCATGATTTATGGATTTTTGAAGAAAAATAGCATAAATAGCGACATTATTAGTGAAAAATTAATAAAACATAATCTATGACTTAGGAAAAACGTCTAATGTTGATTTTTATTATCTTTTTCAGATCTAAAATTTAAAAGTTAATGAATAAAATTTTTCCATGTTTTTATGATTATTTTAGTTAAAACCGATAAATCGCAACATTGTTTTTCCGGAAAAATTTCGAAATTTTTAACCTAAGATTTTGAACATTATGAGTGTCATGGTATTTTTCCAGAATGTTCATGAGTTTAAATTTCAAATTTTGAATTTATTTGAAATTTTGTGATTTATTTGAAGTTTATAGCTTACTTTTGTATTTTTAGTCCATTAATGAAAAATTTTGTAAATATGAGTTAATTATGGTCAAATTATTAGTGAAGACTAAATTTTGAGTCCTAAGAGGTTAGGGTAATTAACTTATGCATAAATATGAATTTATGTAATTTTTGTGATTGTAAAATGTTGAAATCGCGCAAATCCGTAAAAACCGAGTTATATACGATATTGGCTAATTAAAGGCGATTTAGCATAAAATTGAGCATGTTCATACATATTATAATGCTGCATTTTCTTTATGATTGTCATAATTTTAATTTATGTAATTTTGAATTATGTAATTTTGCTTAGTATGGCCTTAGAGTTTAATTGGTATTTCCCGAAATGTATGGGAATATCGATTCGGTTGTAATTTTATTGTGATCTCCTATCACCGTTTTGTAATTTAATAGATTTATTTTATTTTAGTTACAAATGTATAATAGGAAATTATGTAATTTATTATGTAATTTTATTCATTCCGGAGTACCCAAAGACGGAATTCTTCAAGAATGGAGATACATAAAGACGGTGTTACCTCGAGATGCGTGCCACAACCGAAGTTCAAGGGACCAATGGAGTTGGTTTCCGATTATGTAATAGTTAAATAGTTTTTCTATTTTAGGAAAGGCCATACTAGGATTTATTTATTTTTATGCTTGCATTTTATTTATATGTCACATGCATGGCTAAATCGCCATAACTAAACATGCATTGTCATTTTATCGAGTTTATCGACCGTGTCAATTAAAATTATCGTAGTTCACCGCTTTAGTTCACTTAAAACGTGATAGATAATAAATTGACATGACCTCTCGCTAAAACAATTAATTGAGACATAGCCTTACCAAATAGTAGAAACCATGAAAACCTATTTCGCGAGGGAGTGCACTCGGCCCTACCGGTGTACAAACCTTGTTACGTAGGGGAAGTGGGTGATGAATATTTATCCACCGAATTCATGTTGATAAGGGATGAATCGGCCCTACCGTGCCCAAGTTGATATGGATTTGGATCATGGACACATTTATTCGAAATTTGGATTGAACTCAACAAAAGTTTTTGATAAGGGATGTATCGGCCCTACCGTGCCCTTGTCGAATGTGTTTTGGGCTAAAGATAATTGTTAATGTAATATTATCGACCAAGAGTTCTAAAAGTAGAATCGATTAAACGTTAATCCACCGAGTTATATTGATAAAGGATGAATCGGCCCTACCGTGCCTAAGTCGATATGAATTTGGGTCTTGGAATCATTTATCTAGTTGGGTAGAGGTCACTAGAAAAATGCTTAAAACTTGTTTAAATCATGCATTTTTACGAGTATTGTTAAAACGACATTTGTTTTACTCCTTATATTTTGTTTTGTAGACCACTTCTTTTTTCTCATAACAAATGGCAACACCAACTCCAAACGCCACACCTCTCGCTAGTTCGTCATGGCTCCGATCCTTTATGGATCGATGTAAACTTGAAAAGAATGGGTCAAATTTCTCCGATTTGGATGCCCAACTCAAATTAGCCGCCGAAGGTGACGACAAGCTTTGTTACCTTACCGAGGCCTCTCCACCCGAACCTACTACTAGGTCGACCGCCGCCACTAGGGAAGCATATGAGGCTTACCAAAAGGAGTCCGCCGCAATGAAAAATGTCTTGATATTTGCGATGGAGGCGGACCTCCAAAGGAGAGCCTTTAAAATGGGCAATGCTAATGAGATTTACTCCAAACTTGTGACCATGTTTTCACAAACTCCGCGGATCGTCCAATATGAGGCGGCCGCGACATTCTTTGATCTCGACTTCAAAGAGGGCCAAAAAGTTAGCCCTCATGTGCTCAAACTTATGGAGCTCGTCGAGACCTTGAAAATTCAAAAGGTTGAAATCCCCAAAGAACTCATTGTAGATAGGATTCTACACTCCTTGTCTAAAGTGAAAAGCGTATGTTCAATTCCGGGTGAATTTTAACATGCAAGACAAGGATGTGTCTCTTGAGGAGTTGCACAAGTTACTTGTGCAAGCCGAGAGGGACATGGGGTTAAATGTGAACCCTCCCAAGGATGTTCTTAACATAAGCACTAAGAGTAAGGGGAAGTTCAAGAAGAATGGAAGAAAGGGCAAGAAGCAAGCTCCCACATTCACCAAAGCTAAGACTTTTGAAGCTAGCACCTCAAAGATCAAGAAGGGTCCTCTTGATAAATGCCATTATTGTAATGGTATGGGACATTGGAAAAGAAATTGTTCCAAATACCTTGGTGATATTAAGGCTGGAAAGATCACTCCAGTAGGTAAATGACTATCCTTCTTTTATGTTTCTAATTCAACTATGGTATTATGATGCAAAGTTGTGATAATGTATCTCCCTTTTTATTGTAAATAGGGCCTCCACCAAGCAAAGACAAGGGAAAGGAAAAGCAAGCATGAGAAACCATCAAGAAGCTAGGGATAGCTTTTATGGAGCTTTGCTTTTCATTGTCTTATTTTAAATTATGTTTTAAATTTTAGAACCTTAAGTTTCCGTGTTCGACATGGAAAGGTATTTTGGATAATGGTTTGTATTTTGGATAATGGTGACTTGGTTTGCAACCCAAGTCACCCGTTTTATCATTTATCCTTTTATGTTCTAAAATTCATCTTTAAATGCTTGCACTTTGAAACATAAGATTATTCACTTAAAGTGATCTAATAGACAAATATAATGACGGGTTTCATTATATGTCCACATGCTTAAGGCTTGTGTATGATCATTCATAAAGCGATTTTGAGTCTATGAACTCTCTTAAAGGATTGTCAATCACCAAGTACACATATGAAATCAACAAATATTACTCAATCTATGAGATAGTTCTCCTTATACTTCAAATTCATTATTCGTGTCTCATATACTATCTTTGAATTTTTAGTGTATTTATTCTAAAGATAGAGTGGGAGAAAAATGAGGACACGACACACACCAAGATAAGTTTGTGAACTTGTGTAAAAGAGATCTACGCAATGTAGTATGATTTGAATAGAGATATGTCTATTTATATAGTATACCCAATAGATGAGATCTATGGTCTCAAGGATGTTCTATATAACTAAAGAGACCACGTGAAGTAATCGAAAGAAGACATTCTTGAGATAAACTACGTAAGGACACCAAAAGAATGTTTTGGAGGAAATGACTAATGTAAAGTCTTAAATAAGAATTTTGGACTAAGTTTAGACTTTTTGTGATAAATTTTGACCTATAGTTTCAACCGAGATTTACTTAAGAGCCTAAATGAATCAGAGTAACGTACTAGTTAATAAACAAATCCCAAGGATTGATATACCGATATCCTCAATAGCTAAGTTAAGCAAATGTCATTTCTTAACCTCATTATGAAAATGAAATGGTTAAACCTCCTTCCGAAAGGGTATTTCGAAGGACGGGTTCTAAATATTATTTATATTCGAATAATGACATTGCTACACATCATTATGACATGAGTGTATTGGAGATTTAAAATCTCTTTCCATAAGGTTAAGATGAGACCACTTCAAAATAGGTATTTTGAAAGGATATGATGGGAACATATATGGTTTTATCTTAGTAACTTGGCAATGCAATTTATATTTCAATTCTTGAATAAGTTTTGATTGAGAAGTCAATTTCAAAATGTGTAGAATTGAGTGGGAGTTAGGAAATTCTCATGTGAAGACATGGAATTTAGTGGGAGCTATCATCCTTTGAATGTTTACAACTCATCACTCATTAAAGAATGACGAGCTAATACTTTCTTTCATTAAGAAGCTTTTGAGTTTTCAATTCTGGATGAAAATTGACTATGATGAATCCAATTACATCAAGGGATGTTGAATTAGTATTAAGAGATACACATCGTATCAACATTCACATAGGTTATTCATGTAAATGAAAATGGAATTGCCATTAGCAGTCATGGTCGTTCATTGAACCTATGAACGGTTGATCTCATGATTATTAGTAACTAATGTTTCCGCCATTAGAATAATCATGTACATGTACAATTATGAATCATATGCATAAGGGCATGATGATTGATTGGTAAGCCATAATAGAAACGTCATGAATTCTCAAGTAGAATCCGATGAGCGATTTCAGTGTTTGACGGAATACTCCATTATGTGATAAGAGGTTACACATATTATAGAAAGTCCGAGCACATGTAAGGATATATGAGAATCCCAAATCTTTCAAGCCTAGAAAGAGAAATAAGAAGTTGTGGAAAGACACTTAGTTGAACAAGAAGTTGCTCAAAACTAATCTTTCCTAATATGCTAGGACTTGTAAGAAGTGCTAGGCTAATCATCTTGACAAATTGTTGCAAGACTCTACAAAACATATACCTAGTACATTGTTGTGTGGATGGAGTACTTGATCAGTACAAGTTATATCATTCAACACAAATTCGTTCGTTATGTGATAATTGATAAGAAAGTTCTTTCAAGTTAAAGAACCGAAACCAAGGTCGGGAACCTTGATGTGTACTTGGTAAGATTCATGCTATAAGAGAGAACATGAATGTAAAGGAAAATGCAAGTATAAGCAGTTTAAACACATGGACACATGGCATGTTAAACTTCTATTGCAATCAATAAGTGTTTACACTTACGATATACATCACAAGGTTGTAATATGATATTGACTACCCGAGTGTGATGTTGACATTTGTCGTTTGAGTTATTATTAACTCACCTTATACTTTGTTACATCCAAACGGGTTGTGAAGACAATTGAACCCCGTTAAAGTGAACACGGATTAACATAGTATTTGCCCATAGTCACTTATATGAGGTGACGTCTCGAAGTGACTAGAGTGTGATGCGATTGATGGCAAGTTCAAGTGCCATAGGGTCATATGAGAATGACTAGTCGATCACATAGGCAGACTGTTAGGAACATTTTGTCGGGCCTAATGACCGCTTATAGAGTTCTGGCAAATTTATATAGCCTGGTCGTGGCGAGAGCTGCTATAGTATTCGAATGAGTCGATTCTTTTGACTAAAGACTATTCTCCTAAGATGGCACAGTTTCAGATTAACTTTGATTTGTGTTACTACGACCTTCGTAAATGGGGTCAAATGGGCATATTTTGGGTTATGATGGCTGTGGCTAGTCGAAGGGAATGAGTGCGATAGGAATTGTCCACCCCTAGTCAGGGTTACAACAATATCTCAAGGCCACTCGAGGAGTAATGAACTGGAAATGCGTGGCCACGCTCGGAAAGTATCTATGATAGATAAGTCCGGTCAATCAGTTATTCTCCAGATCGAGGAAACCACTCTCGATATGATCACTTGCAAGTACGACCTGAAAGACACCTTGCATTGAGTGGGAGATAGTAATAGGACAAGAGAATTGGTGACGCACACTTGTCAAGGACAAGTGGGAGATTGTTGGAATATGTGTCCTCCGACAATAATGCGATCACGACTGTTGATCATGATGATCACATGTTTAAATCTCATTATAAAGAATACAATTGGGAAGTAATTTTGTTATCAAACTGGTCAACATATATCGGTAATGATTGGTGACTAGAGTTTGACATTACTTGTCGTCGTGCGACGTGGTGATCGATTGACCCCCTAGGTCATACCTATAGGGAAACACTCTTAATTGATTATTTAATTAATCGTATAACGTTACGAGTTAATTAAATTACTTGAAAATTGACGGACGATTTTGGAAGTAAAATTTACGTATCATATTAAAATGTGATTAAATGAGATACGGTATGCGTAATCGAATTGTATCATTACTCGGATGAAATTATTGTTTAAAGAAACAATTCAAATTGAATGAATTTTATAAATACAATCAGTTGTGATTTATAAATGGAAAAATATTTTGGTACAAGTAATTATGAAATTACTAAGTCAGTTTTGTATGTGACGTATTTTAATAATACGTTGATTTTTAATATGTTAAAAATACACAACAAATTTATGCTACATGTGACATGTTACATATTGACAAATTGACAAAAATAATATGGATCCCATATTATCAAGTGTACCGAAATTAAGGGGTGATTTAAGCTAATATTGTGTTTGATTAAGATAATGGAAACACAATGATTACCTACTATTTAGCCATGCAACCCTATTGTTTATTGTTAAGAGCAACAATTGCATGCATTGGCTCCCCAAAAAGCCCCCCTTCCACCCGGTTTTTGAGAAGAGAAACCCATCATGGTTTTTCTTCTAATTAACCTAATATCATACAAAATGTTGAAGATCATTCATTCATTCTATCACTCATCCAAAATTAGTATTCTAGAGAGAAAAATAATTCTCCCCTTCTTCTCTCTAAAAACCGAAATATTCAAGTGTTATATAATATTTTGGATCAATTTTCTACTAAAATTAATATTGTACTAGTTCCTATAATATTAATTTTTATTAAGAGAAAGCCTTGCGTATTAAGCTTAGGGAGAGATCCTATACTTGGATCTTGGTTCTTCCATTAAAGGATAGCACAAGAACAAGAGAGAAAGGTGATCTCTCTTGTGCCCATAATCTGAAACATCCAATGTAAGAACATGATTTCTCCTCTATTTTGCTCATTTGTTTGCATGCATAAAATCCATATTTAATTTTATGAAAAATTAAATTAAATCATATATGAATATGTAAGTATGTAGATATACTTTTCCTTCAGCAATTGCAAACTTTTTATTTTCTTTTCATTTCTTGAACTCAAATTTTGAACAATATTTGTGGCCATTGCCTTTGATGACAAAAATATGGTAGAATATGGATGATGTATAGTTGCATGGTTTCAAGGGTCACCATGGAATAAAGGGTAGCCAAGGAGTTATCATACCACAAGGTACTCCTGACTAGGCCTTAATCCATGGGTCAAAGGAAACTAGCATGACACATCCTAGGGTGTTTTACAAGCATTCTAACAAGCAAAGTTTTAAAAAGAAAAAGTATCTACAAGGGCCTTATATACATTTGTCAAGTTTCCCAAATAGACGGTTTCACAAAATTTTTCCTAAATGCAACTAAATGCCATGATGCGACTAACATTTATACAACCTAATGCATGTGATTCTACCAACTAATATGCCAAATATTCTAAATGCAATCCTAAATTCACATTTTTTATACCCCATCAATCAAAATAAAGTCACATAGTCATCAGCATAAAGAGGAAAGAGGAGATTGGAA
The DNA here is from genome assembly GCF_048544455.1 of Silene latifolia. Taxonomy (NCBI): domain Eukaryota; kingdom Viridiplantae; phylum Streptophyta; class Magnoliopsida; order Caryophyllales; family Caryophyllaceae; genus Silene; species Silene latifolia. Next base: position 94,969,624 of record NC_133533.1, read on the forward strand.
AGATCATACCATGCGGTCTTCTATATCCTCATGTCTCGGATGTGGCGTAGTCGATCAATGTGAACAAGGATGAACAAACACAATATATACAAAAAATATATACAAGACTACACTATAAAGGAAATGAACATGTTTTTGGATTTTTAAATTTTTCAAATTTTTATGGTTTTTTATGATTAATGAAATAAAGACACATGTTTTTGTGTTTTTCAAAAAAATTCAATTTTTATGATTTTTGTTTAAAAAGTCAAGTTAGAATTTCCCATCCCCACACTAGTAAGGGCATTGTCCTCAATGGCCAATACGATAGGAAATTATGCATTCTATATGAAAATTCATGATTTCTAAGCTAAATGCAAAATAAAATAAGCAGTACTACATGATGCATGGGTTTTTGTTATGGTGGAGAGCATAATTTAGATTAGCTCCCAATGCATATGCATAAAACTTCCCCAAACCAAAATAGGCGGTATTTCTAATGTCAAGAATTTAGGGGGAGTCCATGCACAAAAAATGAATGCATGAAACTACAATTTTTCATTTTGGATTTTTAAAATGGGAACAATATAATGAACACCTCAATGCGACCGAGGTGTTAGTCCTCTAGATGGTTCTAGGACTCCAAACTATGATCAAGATGCAAATTATATGAAAAACAAGAGAAATAGACAACTTTAGAGGAGGTGTATGAAACTCACAAAGTAATGTGGCATCCTCCAAAAGCTTGCTAGTCCTCAATCTTCACCCATGGCATCATCACTATCATTAGTATCATCATCAACCTCTTCACTTGAGTCATCATCAACCTCCATGGATGCGGAGTCATCACCACTTTCACTTTCACTTCCCTCTTCTTCCCTTTCTTCTTCTTCTTCTTCTTCTTCTTCTTCTTCTTCTTCTTCTTCTTCTTCTTCTTCTTCTTCTTCTTCTTCTTCTTCTTCTTCTTCTTCTTCTTCTTCTTCTTCGACAACGACCATCTCCTCTTCACCCAATCTACCACCTCTAAAGGACTAGGAAAGAAGACTTCCTTATCCGCCCAACTAGGCAAAGGACAAGATGGATGGAGAAGTCCTTGCCTAGCAAGATGTAGGAGGGGCGGATATTGTGCTTTGTAAGCATCGACTCTATCTTTATAAGCTTGTTTGTGCATTTTCTTCATCAAGAGAGTCAAGTAGTCATCTCACGCCTTAGCATTTTCGGGTTGAAATTCGTGGTAGAGGAATGGGTAAGGTGGGGTGATAATTGAGGAGGAGGGCTTGGCAAATTCATCCCCTTGGTGTGGGATAATAAATTCGGCTTCCTCGGAGAGTGGGAGAAGGTAGTTTGGCCTATGAACATTTAATAGGCAAATCTTGCTTGGCAATGTAAGGATCTAGCATCGTTTGTCAACCACCCAAACTTGTTATCAAGAGTATCATTCTTGACCCATTTGAATTTTTGAACCATGGTGTGCAAATCAATGATATGCCCCCCCTTTACCGGTTTATAGGTGTCATTCTTGTTGAAGTTCCGGTTAAAGTGCTTAGCCAAATAAGTTACTAATCCTCCATTAGCAAAAAGGCCGTGCCTTCTTTGCCATGATCAACATTGAGCCACCTCTCAATCAAAAGTTGAAGAATGTTGTACTTTTTGGTGAACTCTCTTCCAATGTTCAAGGTTGACTAGAGAAAAATAAAGTCAAGTTCGGTGAAATGATTCGTGCCCTTCCTAGCAATCAAAGTATTCCCAGCAACCTTGTGCCATAGTCTTATGCCTGGATGATGGACAAGGAGAGCACGAAAATCATGATAAGAAGTAAACTTTCTTCCGGTTATGGCTTTCCATAAGGGAGTGGGATCATACTTAGTCGGTTTCTTCACATATGTCGGGTCATTGCTAAGGCCGAAAATTTTATCAAATTCCTCAAAAGATAATTTCCTATCAACATTCTCGAGGTGAAATTCAATGTTCTTTAGAGCCTCCACCTTGGTAACTTTCAAAGAGCTTAAAACTCTAAGGTGAGGGATGAGTAAGTCAACTCTTTCATATCAAACAATGTACTCAATCCCTGCATAGACTCGAAAAAGGTCTTGGTTTGTTCTAAGACACCCAATTTTGACAAAGTCTCTTGGCATATCACTACTACAAATCCAGGCAACTACAACGCCCCTTTAACAACGATTATTCACGAAAATCACAATAGACGTTGTAGAATGTATGGCGCGAATTTTACTAAACTTAATTACAACGGGTATGGTTATAAAACCCGTTGTTATTAGTTTTAACAACGGGTCACACATGAACAATCGTTGTTAATAATTTGGCGCAAAATTGGCGCAAAGTTAGTGAAACGTAATCACAACGGTTACTTTTGTAACCCGTTGTTAAAACATATTTGACAACGGGTTTTTTCTACAACCGTTGTTAAAACATATTTGACAACGGTTGTTGTTTAATAACCGTTGTCAATACCTTCCATACTATAAACCACACAAATACAAGTCTGCTGCAGCCACAAAACACACCCCTTAATAAACAAACACAAACACAGCAGACAAACAAAAACACAAAACACACACTTTCTCATCGTCTCTTTCTCTCTTTCTCTCTTTCTCTCTTTCTCATCGTCGCTTTATCTTCTCGCCGTCACTGTTGATTTCATCATCTCTTACGTTCTGTATTTATCAGGCAAATCTCGCCGTCACTGTTAGTTTCATCGTCATTATTTTCTTTTTCTAATTATTTCTTTTGCATGTATGTGTTTTTATCGACCATTATGTTATTTGTTTAAGTATTGTTCGCATAATTAGTTAGTAAAACAATGAAGAAGCAAGATGAAGAAGCAAGATAAACATAATTAATATATATATATATATATATTTATAAATACATAAATTAAAAAAAAAAATTACATTGATGAAAATGCAATTCTTATATTTTCATAGAGGATCTTATTCTCCTCTATCATATCGTTCCTCTCCTCCTTGGCTATTTGAGGTTCCGTTCAGATTGCTATATCGTCATATAGCCGCAATCGCCGCCGCCCGTCAAGCCTTCTTCTTTGGCGTCCTTGATGGGATCGAGCATCCGCAAGGTAGCTCTTGGAACTTTCCTCAATATGGAGCAACCGGCGGATGAAACTGTTGTTGTTCTCGATCATAGTAAGAGTCTTAAGGATGAAATCATTCATTTTGTTGGAGTTTGGAGTTTGTTTTGAAAGATTAAGTAGGGTTATTTATTTGGAGTTTGTTTTAGCAGTTAGGGTTTGGAGATGTATATATTGAGATAATGGAAATGTTAGTTGAGATAATGCAATGTATTTATACTAAGCAATGTGTGGGCTGAGTTGTTTTTTAATTAATATATATGTTAGGAAGTTGTGCCATGCATAATCATCATCATATCTCTCAATGCTGCTTCAAATCTTATTACTAACCCTTCTCATTCCATATTGTCCGTTCATATGCACAGTGATGTCAGTAATAATGCATGCATCGGAATTATAACGGGCCGTAATTATGCATGCATCTAGTACCATTTAATTTAATTTTTTTTTTATTTTTTAAGAACAAACAACAACGGTTATTTACAAACAACCCGTTGTCTTTAGTTATAACAACGGTTTTGTATATTAAAACCCGTTGTTATTGTTGGGAAATGTGTCCTCAACAATAGTGCGATCATATGATTTAAATATCATTATTAAATCTCATTTTAAGAATACATATGGGATGTAATATTTTACTGTCAACTGGTCCACACATATCGGTAATGATTGGTGACTAGAGTTTGACATTCTTTAAATCGTCGACGGTGGTGATCAGTTGATCGCCTTAGGTCATACCTATAGGGAAATACTCTTAATTGATTATTTAATTGATCGTTTACCGATACGAGTTAATTAAATTACTTAAAATTGACGGATGATTTTGTGAGTATAATTTACGTATCTTATTGTAAATATGATTAAATAAGACACGGTCTAAGTAATCGAATTATTTTATTACTTGGATGAAATTATTGTTTACAGAAACAATTGAAACGGAATGAATAAATTATTATAAATACAGAATGTTGTAGTTTATAATTTGGAAACATTTTTGGTACGAGTAATTACGAATTACTAGTCGATTTTGTAAATGACATATTTTATGAGTATGTTGATTTTTAATATGATAAAAATACATTGCATTGTAACATGTCATGTAACATGTTACATGTGACAAATTTGACAAATGACAAAATAAAATGGATTCTCCATTTTATACCTAAAACCGAAAATATGGGTGTGTGTATAGTTTATATTGTGTTATTTATTTTTAAATGGAAACACAATCATAACACTAGGTAGTAGGCTTTCATGCCTAGTCTCTTGTGAAGAGAAAAAATGAAAGCTATTGGGCAACCTACCCAAAGCCATATTTTCGGCCAAAATGAAAAGAAAAGAGAAGGTTTTCTTTTTCCAATTTAAATTCATTCATACAACATGAGAATTTTCTAGAGTGAGAAAATTAATATACTCTCTACATATTGTGAAATCTAGAGAAATAAAATCACACAAAAACACCACCTCTTGACCGAAATTTTCAAGAGCCAAAATACAATTTATTTTGTGTCAATTTTATTGTAAAACTAATATTATTACTAGATCTAAATAGTATTGATTTATTAAGATGTATTCCTTGGGTATATGCTTTTGGGAGGGATTCTACATTTGAGTCCTTGTTCATCCATTGAGGAAAGCACAAGAACGAAAGAGAAGGAGATCTCTTTTGTGCCCATATGAACCGAAATCACAATGTAAGAATAATGTTTCTTCCTTGTTTTGTTTTAATGTTTGCATGCATAAGATCATTAGTTAATTTTATGACAAATTAATTTAAAACATATATGAGTATGTTAGTATATAGATCTACTTTTCCTTCAATCGGTATCATGAGCCATGGTTGTTTGCATGCAAATCGGTTAAAAGTTTTTTCCGAGTTATAAGAATAACATATAAAACTTGTAAAATTTGTGTTATTATGAGATATCACGAAATTAATCCATGCATGTTAAAATTTCTGATCCTAAAATGTTTTAGGATATTTTTGGTTAATTTACGGATTTTTATTGTTCATATTATACAATAATGGCATTTAAATATGATTTTATGAGTAAAAATGTCATTTTCGGTCTAAAATTAGCTATACTTCGAATTTTCCAGTGATTTTTGGATATGTTGTCACATATATTATTTTGAGATAACCTGTAAATATTCATAATTTTTGGACTTGTTATGCTCGAAAAATGGATTTTTCATTATTAAATTCGGTTTTAAGTGAAAAATAGGTTAATATGAGATAAATTTTGAATCTGGTCATAGAAATTTAGTATGTTGTCACATGCAATTTTACAAGATGTGTGTAAAATAATGGGCTATAGTGAAGTCTTTTTGCTTGATTTATGGATTTTTGAAGAAAAATAGCATAAATAGTGACATTATTAGTGAAAAATTAATAAAACATTATCTATGACTTAGGAAAAACATCATATGTTGCATTTTATTATCTTTTCAGATCTAAAATTGAAAAGTTAATGAATATAATTTTTCCATGTTTTTATGATTTTTTTAGTTAAAAACCGATAAACCGCAACATTGTTTTTCCGGAAAAATTTCGAAATTTTTAACCTAAGTTTTTGAACATTATGAGTGTCATGTTATTTTTTCAGAATGTTCATGAGTTTAAATTTCAAATTTCAAATTTATTTGAAATTTTGTGATTTATTTGAAGTTTATAGCTTATTTTTGTAATTTTTGGTCCATTAATGAACAATTTCAGAAATATGAGTTAATTATGGTCAAATAATTAGTGAAGACTAAATTTTGAGTCCTAAGAGGTTAGAGTAATTAACTTATGCATAAATATGAATTTATGTAATTTTTGTGATTGTAAAATGTTGAAATCACGCAAATCCGTAAAAACCGAGTAATATACGATATTGGCTAATTAAAGGCGATTTAGCGTTAATTGGGCATGTTCTTACATATTATAATGCTTCATTTTCTTTATGATTGTCATAATTTTATTTATGTAATTTTTTGAATTATGTAATTTTACTTAGTATGGCCTTAGTTTTTAATTGGTATTTCCCGAAATGTATGGGAATATCGATTCGGTTGTAATTTTATTGTGATCTCGTATCACCGTTTTGTAATTTAATAGATTTATTTTATTTTAGTTACAAATGTATAATAGAAAATTATGTAATTTATTATGTAATTTATTTTATCCCGGAGTTCCCAAAGACGGATTTCTTCAAGATGGCGATACATAAAGACGGTGTTACCTCGAGATACGTGTCACAACCGAAGCTCAAGGAACCAATGGAGTTGGTTTCCGAATATGTAATAGTTAAATAGTTTTTCTATTTTAGGAAAGGCCATACTAGGATTTATTTTATGCTTGCATTTTATTTATATGTCACATGCATCGCTAAATCGCCATAACTAAAACATGCATTGTCATTTTATCGAGTTTATCGACCGTGTCAATTAAAATTATCGTAGTTCACCGCTTTAGTTCACTTAAAACGTGATAGATAATAAATTGACATGACCTCTCGCTAAAACAAGCAATTGAGACATAGCCTTACCAAATAGTAGAAACCATGAAAACCTATTTCGCGAGGGAGTGCGCTCGGCCCTACCGGGGTACAAACCTTGTTACGTAGGGCAAGTGGGTGATGAATGTTAATCCACCGAATTCATGTTGATAAGGGATGAATCGGCCCTACCGTGCCCAAGTTGATATGGATTTGGATCATGGACACATTTATTCGAAATTTGGATTGAACTCAACAAAAGTTTTTGATAAGGGATGAATCGGCCCTACCGTGCCCTTGTCGAATGTGTTTTGGGCTATAGATAAATATTAGAGTTATTTTATCGACCAAGAGTTCTAAAAGTAGAATCGATTAAAGAGTTAATCCACCGAGTTATATTGATAAGGGATGAATCGGCCCTACCGTGCCCAAGTTAATATGAATTTGGATCTTCGAATCATTTATCATAGTTGGGTAGAGGTCACTATGTAAATGCTTTACTTGTTATTTACAAGTATTATTAAAACGATAAATGTTAAGTTTTCCAATATTCCGTTATTATATTGTTCTATTTCTTTACCACAATTTATATATACGATATCATTTCGATTTTTGATTCAAATCTCCTTAAAACATCGTAACTAAAGACAAATATGAATTTGCTTCTAAAACCTCATGTGAACCATTGATAAGGATCTCTTGTAAAGAGTATAGATTAAAGTTATTCATTATCAAACAGGTTTTTGATTCATGACTAACACTTCTACTTACAATGGATTGTGTTTCATATACTTAATTGAATTAAGTACCTTGAAGCGATAAATTGTTTTGGTAATTAGTTTTGTCAGAATTCGTAATTGACCAAAATAGCGCAACCACTTCAATGAAAGTTTTAAGACTAAAACGAACAAATGAAGAGAAATCTTCATGAATTCAATTTTGCTTCCCAAAGCAAAGACTCATTGAAATGAGTGGGAGCATTCTCTTAAACCGTTAAGATGAGGACGAGGTTCAAGAAGTAAAGATAATAATGGAATTGATACAAGGTAATGTTAAAAGTAAAGTTGTTGAGAATAGCGATACTAAACCTATCAATCCCGACCGATAAAGTTTCCATTGTCTTAAATGTTAGACACGAGAAAGGAAACCACCCCAAATTATTGAAGTATCAACAAGTTAGTTGTGGGACATATAATTGAACCTTCTTCTTTAAATGTTTATTTGATTAAACATAAAATTTTGCTAATACTACTTCGTCAATATTAGAAACCAATGGAGGTTTTCATCATTGTACTTGATACATAGGATGATAAGAATATGACGACTAGCAACAATAATGTCGAGAGATAGAGTAATTGTGTACTCAATCTAGTTTTTGGATTTAAAGTTGTACTTAATTATGACTATTAAGTGCATAAACTCTAAATAAGGATATAAACTTGTTAAGATACAAAAGAGGTTTTCACTTTTTGTGACCCTATACACCACGATTTGATGTATGGCTAGCCCATTATCAAGGTGATTATATTCTAAACCAAACTAGAATAATATATCATGTAGATGATGTAAGATTCATATTGGTAACCCAAGATTAAACCTTAAAAATTTTGGAATGATGAACGCAAAGAGTTATCGAGTACTCTTGAAACCATTAGATTGTTAATGGTATATGCATATCTTGTATTCAAAGCAAGATGTCTCGTGCCTTTTGGTTGAAAAGGAGATCGAGGTTGTATATCATCGATCCAAAATAGGTTGATCATTTTCTTTTACCGACGATTTAAGTTGACGCTAATATGTTCACTTAATAAGGTAAAAAGAGAAATCTTTGAAGAATTTCAAAGAGTTCAAGGAATCACGATTTAGTCGTGATGGGATTATCAAAGTGATGACTTTGATATAAGCCAAAGGAAATGTGATATAGTATCACAAGTTAATCTCTCTTACCACGCATTATGGAATAATGTGTGATTAGATAAGAAATCAAACGCTATTCGATATGGTTTGGATTTCAATCAAGTTACATTGAGTTACTTGATTCTTTTGGGGATTTTATCATTTTGTCTAAATTATTTTTCCATTAAAACGAATCATATGAGATATGATATGGTAAGGGACCATGTTTGTAAGTTTTCACAAGAAACAAATGCTCATTTTTCCCTTTCAATTACGAGTACGACGAGCTTGCGGCTCGTGAAGATGTCTTTCTAAAATACAGGTTTATTTCTAGAAGACAGAGTGGGAGAAATTATTCAAGAGCCACATAGAATGTTATGTCGCAAGAAACTGGTCTTTCTTGGCTACATGAGACGTTTTGTGTAAGACGTTGTTTCTTTAAAACCTAGAAGGTTAAATTCGTCACTTATTTTGCAATGATGAATTCATGCTACTTTTAAGAAAGTTAAGAGCTTATAACTTACAAAAGGAATTGTTTGATTCAAGATTGATTACTTCTGGAAAATAATCAACAAATGACTTACATAAGAGTGTTTAAGTCGCAACTCATTACAAGGCTTAGAGCCATGAAAATCCGAAATAAAAGGCTTGATTAGTGACAAAGGGTTTTGCACTAATAAAGAGAGATTTCAAAGCAAGATTGGTCGCAAAGGGTTTTGCACTAATTGAAATGCTTAAGTCTATTTGGATCCTCTTAGGGATTGTGTTTCATTATGAGGATATGCGCACAACAAGTGAATCTAAAACCCACTTCTTCAAAAGAAGGAATGTATTCAATACATGTCATGAGTTTTATAGATTCTCGCAATCTTAAGATAATGTGAAACTTAAGAGAGACTATTAAGTAGGACATCAATGAGTTGGAGTCAACATTTTGATCATGTGATAAAACTTTTCTCGATAAGTCGAGAAGTTGTGTTTATACATGGAGTTTAGTGGGAGTTACGGAAGTTTTAATTAGTCTTATATGTGGATGACATATTGATCATTGCGAATGATATAAGACTTTTGGAGTATTATAATACATCTTTATTATCCGGATTTATGAAGATAAATCCACATGATATTAGCGTGAATAAGAAGTCTTATGTTGATAAGATTCATGACTAGTTCAATTAATTTGAACATATTTGATTGATTCCATTTGCTTCCGCTGCCGGATCAATTAAATGAGTAATGATGTATAACACTTCATATACTTTGAATATGATGAATTGTTTTCAAAATTGAATTTAAGTAATCTTTAACTAGTAAGCTATAAAGATTACCCTTAAGTGCTTGCAGAAGCATTAAGGCTATGATGCAAAGTGTTTATGATGCAATTTTGTGTAAGGGTGTTACACAAGTGACAATTGACAATTGAGATTGCGCATGGTTTCCGACAAAACCATAATCAAAACACATTAGGATGGTTAAGATACCATTGCGGCTATGTTAATTAAGAAGTAGATTTTCTAGAATCGTTCTAGGCAATAAAGAACAATGAGAGGTATTTATAACGGAAATTGAGTACACTTGCAATCATGGGATGTGCAAGAGGGATGGGTCCCGCACACTGTGAAAACGGTGGGAGCTATTCTTAGGCTAGAGGACTTATGTCTTAATTGGATCTCAACACGTACTCAGAAAGTTTTGTGATGCAAATGTATACATTACAAAGGAAAACGAGTATGTAGTAAGGTTAAGTAAGGTACAAGAAGTTGATAAAACCTACTAACCAAAGCCTTCTTAAAGGCTAAACATGATGAGTCATGTCATTTCAATTGAATTGAAATGAACAACTACATACAAGATCAAATTAGATTATAGAACATGAAATAGTAATCAAGCATTGACTATTCATATGAGATAATCGCATTTGTCGTTCGAGTTTTACTTTAAAACTCTTTTTTTTTATACCTTGTTACATCCAAACGAGTTGTAGAGACAATTGAACCCCGTTAAAGTGAACACGGATTAGCATGGTATTCGCCCATAGTCACTTGTATGAGGTGACGTCTCGAAGTGACTAGAGTGTGATGTGATTGATGGCAAGTTCAAGTGCCATAGAGTCATGTGAGATGACTAGTCGATCACATAGGCGGTATCATTAGGAACGTTTTGTCGGGCCTAATGACCGCTTATAGAGTTCTCGCAAATTTATATAGCCTGGTCGTGGCGAGAGCTGCTATAGTATTCAAATGAGTCGATTCTTTTGACTAAAGACTATTCACCTAAGATGGCTCGATTTCGATTAACTTTGATTTGTGTTACTACGACCTTCGTAAATGGGGTCAAATGGGCATATTTTGGGTTATGATGGCTGTGGCTAGTCGAAGGGAATGAGTGCGATAGGAATTGTCCATCCCCTTGTCGTGGTTAAAACAATATCTCAAGGCCACTCGAGGAGTAATGAATGGAAATGCGTGGCCACGCTCGGAAGGTATCCGAGTGGATAAATCCGGTCAATCGATTTATTCTCCGGATCGAGGAAACCATTCTTCATATGATCACTTGCAAGTACGACCTGAAAGACACCTTGCATTGAGTGGGAGATAGTAATAGGACAAGAGAATTGGTGACGCACACTTGTCGAGGACAAGTGGGAGATTGTTGGGAAATGTGTCCTCAACAATAGTGCGATCATATGATTTAAATATCATTATTAAATCTCATTTTAAGAATACATATGGGATGTAATATTTTACAGTCAACTGGTCCACACATATCGGTAATGATTGGCTGACTAGAGTTTGACATTACTGTCGTGCGACGGTGGTGATCAGTTGATCTCCTTAGGTCATACCTATAGGGAAATACTCTTAATTGATTATTTAATTGATCGTATACCGATACGAGTTAATTAAATTACTTAAAATTGACGGATGATTTTGTGAGTATAATTTACGTATCTTATTGTAAATATGATTAAATAAGACACGGTCTAAGTAATCGAATTATTTTATTACTTGGATGAAATTATTGTTTACAGAAACAATTGAAACGGAATGAATAAATTATTATAAATACAGAATGTTGTAGTTTATAATTTGGAATCATTTTTGGTACGAGTAATTACGAATTACTAGTCGATTTTGTAAATGACATATTTTATGAGTATGTTGATTTTTAATATGATAAAAATACATTGCATTGTAACATGTCATGGAACATGTTACATTTGACAAATTTGACAAATGACAAAATAAAATGGATTCTCCATTTTATACCTAAAACCGAAAATATGGGTGTGTGTATAGTTTATATTGTGTTATTTATTTTTAAATAGAAACACAATCATAACACTAGGTAGTAGGCTTGCATGCCTAGTCTCTTGTGAAGAGCAAAAATGAAAGCTATTGGGCAACCTACCCAAAGCCATATTTTCGGCCAAAATGAAAAGAAAAGAGAAGGTTTTCTTTTTCCAATTTAAATTCATTCATACAACATGAGAATTTTCTAGAGTGAGAAAATTAATATACTCTCTACATATTGTGAAATCTAGAGAAATAAAATCACACAAAAACACCACCTCTTGACCGAAATTTTCAAGAGCCAAAATACAATTTATTTTGTGTCAATTTTATTGTAAAACTAATATTATTACTAGATCTAAATAGTATTGGTTTATTAAGATGTATTCCTTGGGTATATGCTTTTGGGAGGGATTCTACATTTGAGTCCTTGTTCATCCATTGAGGAAAGCACAAGAACGAAAGAGAAGGAGATCTCTTTTGTGCCCATATGAACCGAAATCACAATGTAAGAATAATGTTTCTTCCTTGTTTTGTTTTAATGTTTGCATGCATAAGATCATTAGTTAATTTTATGACAAATTAATTTAAAACATATATGAGTATGTTAGTATATAGATCTACTTTTCCTTCAGTTATAACTTTCCCCCAAAAATTGAGTCACACTTTCCACAACGGGTTTTTATACTTAAAACCGTTGTTAATAGTTTTAACAACGGTTTCCTTAAGAAAACCAACCGTTGTTAAAACCTTTTACAACGGACGCTTTAACAACGTCCGCTTTTTTATATAACAATTGTTTTTGACCATTGTTATAGCCTGTATTTGTAGTAGTGTATGAATTTGGTGGGCATGATAGTTTTCTTAGCAAAGGAAACAAATTTCATCCTATGAGAGTCGGAAGTGAAAATTACCTCCGGATAATCGTCTAGTTGCTCAACACTCGGAGTAGTAGAAGTAGTGGCTTGCATAGGAGGATTAGACTCTTGATTTCAAACCTTGCATTTTGAACCACCAATGCCTTTGATGCTTGAATATCTTGAAGAGCTTGTTGCCTTTTGGAAAGGTTCTTCTTTGGAGGTGCCTTACTTCCACCTTTTGTTCTTGTCATGCTCTTTTATATAGTGGCACCAAAGATAAGCTTGAATTCTTCAAATTTCAATAGAACCCAAATCGATTTAGGATAGTTGAATGTTGCCCTGTATACCAAAAATCGACTCAAACTTTGAAGATGTTGGTGTATAAGTCACTTGTTATTGGTAATGGTTTGATTTAAATGTGTTTTTGAGAAGTTTGGATTTAATTTTGAGTGATTTTGGTTGAGAAATTTGATGTTGGTTGATGGAGAGAATGGGGGTTTTGAGGGTTTGGGTAGTGTTTATGTTTTAATGAATGGAAAGAATTGGGAAAGTTGGGTTTTAAAACCCGTTGGATTTGAAAATCACAGGGGGAGACGAGCGGATAGTAGTCGGGACGAGCGGATTCTGCTGCATATGGCTTCAGGAAAAAGTCGCTCTGTGACGAGCGTCTTATAAGTAAGATGAGCGTCTTTGTGTAATGGGACGAGCGTCCTAAGCTGGAGACGCTCGGATTCCTTTCCAGGGAGAAATCCCAAAATTTGCCAGTGAAAAGACGAGCGGATTTCCTCTGGGATGAGCGTCCTGACTGAGACGAGCGGATACTTCAGTGGGACGTCCAGATTCTCAGTCAGACCCAAAAGTTGTCTTTCCCAGCTTCTCAAAATGAGCATCTTTGACCTTAGAGGCTCGGGTTATCTTCAGGACGAGCGGAACCCTGTCGGGTCGCTCGGATTGTCCCTTTGCCACACGGATTCAGGTCCATCCGTGTGTGCTTCGTAACCCCTGTCATTCATTCTTTATTTCTTGTGGTCTTTATTGTGGGGGCATTACAAAGGCTTGGATAACCTAAGAAATTGCTATCCACACACTAAGGCAAAACACTACACATCAATAAACGATTGAGTCCCTCCCTCACTTCTCTCAAAATGATGAAAATCTTGATCAAGGCATAAAAATGTAAATCCAAAATTGACAAAAATGCAATACAATAATTAAAATGCAAGTTAGGAAGTTAGAATATTTATAAGTGGTGGTTTAGGAAGGACTCCACCAAACTCTCATCTAATAATGAGATGTCATGGGGGCATGTTCAAGGTGTTGTTGTTGTTACTCAACACCTTGAAGAAGTAGTCGAAAGCTTGTTCATTGTCATAATAAAGATCTTCAATATACCTTTGCACTTGTTGTTCTTCATTGTGGTCTTGGGTCATAGCATTGCCAATATAGGGATTGAATATTCCTTCGAACTCATCATCCCAAATACCGCATACTTCATCTACTTGATCCCTAAAAGTGTCGTGAGTTGATGAAGACAACTCTCCTACTTTCTTTTCTTGGCCAAAGAGGCCTTCTTCTTCACTTGGCATGGGTGAGCTTTTCAAGCTCTCTTTTTGAGACTTCCTTGCTCCTTGGAGGGAGCACCATCCACTTTGTTCTTCCATTGAAATGCCAACTTCTTCCTATCATCTTGCCGGCTATAGTGATCAACCATAAAACATGGCTCATGTAATCGGGGAGCTCTCATGGTCTTGTCAAGATTGAAAGTGATTATTTCGTCTCCAACTTCAAGGTTGAGCTCTCCATGTTTTACATCGATCACCGCTCCCGTGGTGTGCAAGAAAGGTCTTCCTAAGATAATAGGAATGTTGGAGTCTTCCTCCATATAACCAATAATGAAATCCACCGGGATGAAAAACTTGCCAATTCTTACGGGCGCATCTTCCCATACCCCTAAAGGTATCTTTGTTGATCGATCCGCCATTTGAAGCGTGATATTGGTACACTTGAGCTCTCCCATTCCTAGCCTCTTGCATACCGAATATGGCATGACACTTACACTTGTTCCAAGGTCACACAAAGCTTTGTTGATTGTAGTGTCACCAATAGTGCACGGAATAGAGACGCTTCCCGGGTCTGAGAGTTTTTGAAGTGAACTTCCTTGAAGAATAGCACTACTTACTTTAGTGAAAGCAATAGTCTCAAGTTTCCGAATATATTTCTTCTTTGTAAGGATATCTTTCATCTACTTTGCATAGGCCGGAACATGATTGATCAATTCGGTGAATGGGATTGAGACTTCCAAGTTCTTCACAATTTCCCTGACCTTGCCAAGTTGCTCATCAAACTTAGGCTTAGCTGGACGACTTGGGAATGGAAGTCTAATCAAAATAGGCTCCTTCTCTTTAGCCTTTTCTTCATTCTTCTTTGAAGCTTCTTCAGTGGTGGGTTCTTCTTCCCTAGAGTTTTGCACAACTCTTTCCTTATCACTTGTTTCCACAACGTCATCCTCGACTTGCTTCTTTGGCCCTTCATAGCTTGTACCACTCCTCAAGTGGATGGCACTCACCGATTCATGTCTTGGGGGATTACTTTGAGGTGGTAATTGCCCCTTTTGTCTTTGAGAGCTAGAAGATGCTAATTGAGTCATTTGGGTTTCCAACATTTTGGTGTGGGCTAGGATGTTGTTGATGGTGATGTCTTTTGCTTGACTATCTTTTCTGCATTTGAGTGAAAAATTCTTGTTGATTCTTTTGCATTTGGAGGACCGCTTTTTGAACATCAAAACCTTGGTCATTGAATTGATTATATGGAGTTTTTTTTTGGTAACCTAGGTTTTGGTTGTAAAAGGGTCTTTGAGCTTGATTTCTTATTGGAGGTGGGGTGTATGTTGGTTGATTTGAATATTTTGGCTTTTGTATGAGAGGTTGGGATGGAATTTGGTGTTTTTATTGTAATAGTTGGAATAAGGGGTACCACTCTTGTATGCTTGGAAAGCATTCACTTGTTCACTTGATCCACTACATTCATTTTGGACATGTCCTAAAGTTCCACAACTCTCACATACTCCACTTGGAATCGATGAAGTTGCCACCATAGCATTTACATGTTGCTTAGGTGATTTGGAGGCTTCTTCAAGTTTAGCCATAGCCTTCTCAAACTTCAATTTAATGGTATCAATATGAGCACTAAGTTGAGCACCCAATTGAGTAATACAATTTCACTTTATGCTTGCCTCCTCTAGTAGCCTTCCAAGGTCTACTATATTGTGAGTTATGGACCGCCATTTCCTCAATCTTGTTCCATGTTTGATTATCGACAAATTCGGTGAACATACCATTTGATCCCATATTGCGAATGTTTCGGGAGTCTTCATAAAGACCATTCAAAAATTGTTGTACCAAGAACCATTCACTAAGTCCATGATGAGGAATAAGCGACAAATTCCCTTTAATCTCTCCCAAGCTTCATACAAAGATTCTTCGTCCCTTTGCTTGAATCCCGTGATTTGGGCTCTCAACATGTTAGTCATTTCCGGAGGATAGAATTTCTTGTAGAAAGCAAGTGCTAATTTCTTCCAAGAGTAAATACAAAGACTAGCCTTATTAAGGCTCTTTAACCATTGTTTCGCGATACCAATCAAAGAAAATGGAAATAAGACCCATCGAATTTGGTCTTGAGTAACTCCGGTTTGAGTAATCGCATCACATTAGTCACAAAAAGTCTCCATGTGAGAATAAGGGTCTTAACTAGGCATCCCCGCAAATCGGCTTCTTTCGACTAATTTGGTAAATGCGTATTTTGCAATGAAATTACCGGTCAAATGTTGTAGTGTGGGAGTACCATTGGATAGGTTCCCCTCGGCTGGTACGGAATGTTAATTTTGTGGTTGATTTTGTGTTGGGTTATCCTCTCCTTCTCTAGCAAAAGGATTGGTAAACTCAATGGTTGGTTGAATATCCACAACTTCACCAATACCTCTCAAAGTATTTCTAGCAAGTCTTCTATTGTGGGTCAAAGTTCTTTCAATTTCAATATCAATGGGTAACAAGTTACCTTGTGATCTCCTTGACATGCAAAATATCAAACAACTTGAAAACAATTAGAAAAAACCTTGAGGAGTTTTACTTCCCCATGGTAGAGAATAGACAAAACTAAAACAATCAAAGAAAATCAAATCAAGTTAACACCGTCCCCGGCAACGACGCCATTTTTGGTCGAGATTTCTATTTTCGGTTACTTGTCGTTAGGAGTTACCTAGACCAAAACATTATTTATAGCTTCTTAAACTACTCTACTATTAGTAAAGAGGTAAGTAAAGGTCGGATCCCAAGGGACGGGTATTGATGTAGGATTTTCGATTGCAATTGGACTGAGGTAGGAGATCAACAAAGCTAAATAGCAATGTAAACAAATTAACAAAAACAAGCAAGAGGATTGAAATGGGATGTAAACAATTGACTAAAGCACTAGGGTGTCATGGGTTCATAGGGGATACATGGGAATTGATCATACAAACATATTCTGAAATTATAAGCAAGCAATTATTGTTGTGATAGGATCGAGTTGGTTTATTTCTTAAAATCCTAGGAAGGTTTGGCTCCCGGAGCCGAATCGATTAGATTGTACAACACCTAAAAGTCCACTTACTTCTCCCTATTCAACTATATGCATGGTATAATGAGACTCGAGTTCGTTTATGTCTTAAAATTCTCATTGAATAGATAAGTGATGGGTAAAAAATGCAAGGATTCATAGGCTCGCATTTCATCAAACATAACATGTGCATAAGTTGAAATCACAACAAGCAATCAAATAAATTATGTGAACATATTAAATTAAGCATTAATCGTATCCCATGTTGGTTTCCCATAATCACCCATTAACCCTAACTAAGAGACTACTCACTCATTCCCAAGTTTAACATGCTAACAAGGTTGTCAATCATATTAACAAGGCAAAACATGATGAAAGAATGGAAATGATTAACAATAATTAAAGCAACGAGTAAGAAATTATACCTATGTAGATTCCACAATTATAAAGCAAAAGAATAATAGAAGTACTTGATGATTGATGGAAGGTTGTCAATCTCCTAATAATACCCAAATAATCTTCAATTACCCAAAATAAAGGATGAACAATAGAGAAATTAAGGAAAGATTAAGAGATGAGATTTGTATTAATGCTAAATTAAGAGTTGATTACAAGATTAAGATGAGATTAAGATTGCATAAGAAGAACATAAAAAGAGCATGATCATCTAATTAGTACAATGGGGTATTTATACTAAGGATTAGGTACATAAATTAGGGTTTCTAAGGGCTTAAAGACGATTACGACCCTTAAGAAAAGTTGAGGAAGTGCTCCTCTTGAGGGAGATGTGCATATCCGTTTTGGTGGTCTTCATGGGATACGCTCGTCCCGAACGGCTTGGCTGAGGGACGGTCTGCATTGGAGAGGAATTCGAGCGGATTAGGGAGGGCGACGCTCGGATTGAGAGGGACCAGGACGAGCGTCTTAGCCACGAGAAGCTTGGATTGTATCAGCTCAGGACGCTCGTCCCGTGCACTGCGACGCTCGTATTGTTGGGCAGTCACTTCTCTTCTTTCCTTTCTTCAACAATCCTCAAGGATCTTGTTGGAGATGCAAGGATCATTTCATCATTGCCCATTTACTTCACTATTTACATAGGCCTTCTAGCATTGTCTTCCCTTTGATGCTTGGTCATTAGATTCGATCAATTTAGCTCCATTGGGCCATGCAAATGCAAGGTTCTTACTCCTTTCCTACCAAGGGATCAAAACCTCAAAGAATATGCAAAAAGAAAGACTAAAGATAGTAGATGACCCAATTATGCACTAAAAAGCATAGGAACGAGGCCAATTCAAGGACTAAATATGCTCAAATATGAGTCACATCAGAGCAATTCAAGGTGCGAATCTTGAGGAACAACCTAAAGAGGCGCGAGGCCACGGGCGATAGAAGTCAGCTTGATACGTGCCTAATATATAGTCTTTTTAGCCTATTTCAGCACGTATTTCTATGCATATTTATACTGTTTTTATGGTATTTTGCCCCGAATTGGCTACTTTGGTGCGTTTTGTCCTTTTTGTAGAAATAAACGCGAAAGTAGTGGAACCGTACTCTTTTTCGTCCTTTTTGCATGCATTTAGAGGAGACGGGATTGTTCCAGAGTGAGTTACTGTGTTTGGGAGCGTCGTGGCACGCAATACAAGGCACTTAGACGCGGACATAAGCTGAAATGAAGATATAGTTACTCGATCGAGCAGTTTACCACTCGATCGAGTGGTTTTTACTTCCTCTGATGGTCGATCGAGTGGTTTTTCACTCGACCCTTAGCTTGCACAAAGAGCTGTTACTCGATCGAGTAACTTTCCAGTCGATCGAGCTGTTTTGGCTGAAAGTTGGTCGATCGAGTGGTTTTAATCCACTCGATCGAGTGGTTTTGATGGGTTTGGGCTTTAATTAGCCCGCGTGATGTTTTATTTCGCTAAACTCTTTTGCTTTGCTATTTAAGCACGCTTTACTAGGTTAATTAGGAGGATCTTTCATATTATCAAACACTCTACTGTAAACCTTGTGACGTTGCTTTTCCACTTCACTGTTACTTTATTTCGGGATTATTTTCACTCGGATTTCGTGTTCTTTACGCCGGATTTGCATTGATTGTAATTCCTTCTCTTCCCTTAATAATAATTAATAATTTGGTTGCTTTAATTTCTCGTTTGTGTTGTTATTTCTTTTGCCCTAATTTTCCTTATTGTAATTTATTGTTTATTTATAATGTTTACTGCTGGAAAATTGTTTGCTGTTAGTTTAATTAGCGATATGAGTAGCTAAACCCCTTTCATGTTGGGATTAGGGGATCTGCGGTAGAAATGTGACGATGTAGTAAATGAATTAGACGAATTGATTACGAGACTCTTTCACTATAGCAATTTAATTGTATTTATTTGACCTAGTTGAGTGCACGCTTCTATGTCACCCTTTAATCTGGCTAAAATTAATCCCGGATCGAAAGATTGGACTAAATAGGCCTGCTATAAACAGTAGACTACCCTAATGAGGATGAAAGTTAAGTTAGTGGTATTTTAGGATAGGAAGTGGACTGAAAGGACCTTTCAACATCCGTCTCACATTAGTTCGTCTGAATCATTCACAGCTGAGTCATTGGACTACCGTAGTGAACCGAAATCCTGACATGTCCTTCTCTTCTTGATAGTTTAATCGTATTTTATTTCCTTTACTGCTCCCTACTTTGTTTCTCTCCCTTTCAAACTTCGTAGTTTAGAACCAAATTTAAACAACCCCCCAATTGTTACCGTAGGATTAGAATTAGACAGCTATAATTACATTACCTCCCTGTGGATTCGATACTCGAATGCCTCTACTACATTTTAGTTGAGACCGTTAGGTTTTATCTTTGATAGGGTTGCGATAGCCGTGTCAAATTTTGGCGCCGTTGCCGGGGAGTCAATTGTTTACATTATTAGTTGTTTCATTTTTAGTCCTTTTCAGTTTAAGGGACATCCGTTCCTTAAACTTTTCTTATATTCTTTTTGTAGTTTCTTCTTATGCGCAGGTCACAGGGTGGTAAACTAGTACCGTTTAATCCTGAGATTGAGAAATCCTTGCGCGAGTTGAGACGATCACAAAGGGTATTGCCGACAGAGGAAGAGCTGAGTACTCTGTCAAATTACTTTGAGAACGAGTTATTTGAGGAAGATCCACCTTCATCTCCAGTTTCTAATTCATCAGTTGAAACAGTCACTTCTCCAGATTTTCCAGTTATGGCCGAGGAAGCGAGTATAGCTAGTCACTCTGAGCCGACAACTGCTAATCTTTATAAAGGATTCGAATTACCAGGCGATGCTAGAAAATTCGAACCAAATCCCTCTTATATTAATATGGTTGAGAGAAACCAGTTCGGGGGAGCTGCAAATGAAGATGCAGCTAAGCATATGGAGACATTTATTGACTACTGCTGTTCCATACCCCCACCAGCCGGTGTGACCCAAGACCAGATAAAAGAAACCATGTTCATTTTCTCACTCCGAGATGCTGCAAGGGAGTAGTATAAGGATCTGGACCGGACTGCTCATGGGATAACTGACTGGAATTCGTTGGCTTTGGCGTTTTACAAGAAGTACTTCTCTGCTTCGAAGACTAATGCTATTAGAGCGCAGATCACGAGCTTTAAACAGGGTCCGGATAAGAACTTTCATGAGGCATGGGTCCGTTTTAAGAAGCTGGTGCGAACCATTCCGCACCATGGGTTCGAAAAGTGGAGTCTATGCAATCAGTTCTATAACGGGCTGTATGACGATCAGTGGGCTATTTTGGATGCTGCAGCTAGTGGACGGTTTGCTGAGAATCTGGGAGAGACTAAGGGGTGGAAGATCATAGATGATTTGGCCACTCATAAAGCTGAATACGGGAATTCGAGAGGAAATCAAAGGAGGAGTGCCGAATCTCCTTCTGTAGCTGCTTTAGAGGCTCTCACGGCCCGATTTGATAAATATGAGCTGGGAGGAGCCTCGAAGGGAGGAATTTACCATGTAAATGCTGTTACAGACGGTCCCTTGAGCTGCAAGAGATGTGGAGGAGAGGGGCATGTTTCAGATAACTGTCCCAATTCCTATGAGTCATGTGCTGCCTTTCAACACTATAGGCAGAACAACAGTTATTACGAGCCGAATGTCCACCCCAATTTGAGGTGGACTAGTCAGAATGTACTCAATCCTACCGCCCCTCCACACCAGCAGCAGCCGTACATTCCTCCACACAAGAATCAACAAGGCTTTCAGAGGCCTCCCTCTTTCACTCCTTCCAATCAAGGTGCATCATCTTCTAGTGGGGTGAGTGAAATAGGTGAGATAAAGTCTATGTTACAGACTATTTCAAAGCATTTGCAGCTGAATGATCAACAAAATCAACAGAAGGATGCGTCATTTAAGGCACTTGAGACTCAAGTTGCCCAACTTGCTGCAAATCAATCCTCAAGAAAGCAGGGTCATTTACCGACTCAAAATGAGAAGAATCCACATGAGACGGTAAATCTGATAGAATTGAGAAGCGGTCTTTTATATGAGGGACCGAAAGTGTCGAAATCAGACCCGAGGGAAGCTGTAACTGGTGATGAACAATGTACTGTCGAGAAAAAAGGGCTCACGACAAAGCAGTTACTCGATCGACTGAAATCTTGTGTTCGATCGAGCAGAGCTGAAGGCGAAAGTTGTAACACCCCCATACTCCGAGTGCCTTACCAGGACCACTCAAGTATGAAGACATCACCATCTCGGTTGCCCGAGGTATGATAATCAAATAGACAAAGCCGAAACAACATTTATTATAAGTAATTTAATGAATAAGTACAATCCTCGAAACCAAACTGAAAGTACAATACATTATTCCAAAACTAACTGTTCTCAACTGAAAAGTAATTAAAACTAAACTACAGCGGAAGACTCTATCGTCATGTCGTGGCCATCCCAGCTATCCCAGTATCATCTCTATACCTGTTCAATATCTGCTCACCATCCCCGAATGGATCACCGCAGGTTTTACAAAACAACACCGGGGTCAGTACTAATCACACAATCAAAATAGATATCAACAACAAGACAAACAGACAGTTGAACTGTCACACACACACACACACCAACTCCCATCGTCTCAATACTGACTGTCCACTGGACCAGCCCTGCCAGTGGGGGACCGCAGCCGTTCCCACCTAAGCCCCGCTCATCGTACGAGCGATAACCCTGTCCATTAATGTGCACATCCCCTTTCGTGGCGGGTTCCACGAAGGGCGAAACTAGGGCGTGAGATCACTCCCGCAAGTGACCCCACTCAGCCGAGAACGCATCTCGAGAACCATCACAAACACAACCACAATCACAATCACAATTACAATTACAATCATCATATCAATCAACTAACTACAGCACATCACCAATATCCCATTATGGGACTAATACTGAGTAGGAAATCCTACCTGGAAAGCACAACACGCAGACGGTATCTACAGCTGTATCAAAACGGCTCCTCTACGAATTCTCCTCCTACCATACAACACATAGATGCTACCATTCAATTACTACTCATAAAAACCCCCAAATCCTAAATTAGGGTTTGACCAAACCTAGCAAAACATTATATAAATTATATTAAAAGCTTACCCTCGACGCAAGGAATCCAACGACACGAACTACGATACGAACTGACCGTCCGAACTCCGGAATTGTTAAGGATGCGATTAGGAAGATGACGATCGCTTTCTCTCTTAAACAGGTTTTAGGTTTTGGTAAAAGTGAATTAAAACAACGACGACTAAGTTTAAATACCCTAATCGCATAATTAACAAAACCCGCGAAAAACTCCCCGTAAACCGGACACTCGATCGAGTACCCAAGGTACTCGATCGAGTACCCCCCTACTCGATCGAGTGCCCCAGCTACTCGATCGAGTGCCCAACAGGTCAGAAACTATTTTATTCCGCAAAACTCCCTTACTCGACAGAGTAAGGCCTACTCGATAGAGTACCCCAAGACTCATAAATACGAAGTATTACAGTCTTCCCTCCTTAAAAAGAACTTCGTCCCCGAAGTTCAACCCATACATAAAAACAACCATACTAGCTCGACCAAGACACAACAACATGACTAAGAACTCAAGAACTCGACCAAACATACAACATGAACCTTTAACACCCACTCCACCAACTATGTTTACTTCCCTAACATGACTCACGATATCGTATCCACCACATATATATCTCTCACGACACCCACTCCATACATAACCAACTACCATCCTCTAACGCTGCTAGCTCCATAATATCATCCACTATCAAATCCAAAATCAAGACACTCATAGACCTCAAACGGAATGTTACATTCTACCACCCTTAAAAGGAACTTCGTCCTCGAAGTTTACTCACACTCATAATCTCATCATCCAACTGTCAACACTACCGAAGTATTCTCGCATTCCTAACATCAAACTACTACAAGCACGTCCGTGACCTTTTAACACTATCAACCACAACATATACAAATCCATATCTTATGCTACACCAACACTCTACTTCCAAATATACTACCATATGAACAATCATCAAAATCTCTTTTATCGCATCCTACTCCTCTTAAGATAAATGTTACGTCCTCGTAACCTACTAATTCTATATCCTTAGTTATATCTTCTCATTATTCTCATCATCATCACATGTCATAGATAACCACCTATACTCTAAACACTCGTCATGCATATATCCAAGGCTCTCTTACTTAAACAATTCTCGTACTTCAATTCGCTCGTCACACCACCTAACCTATACCTCAAAATCTTTATCTTAACCCAAAATTTCAACTTTTCCACATTACCGCAACATGACATACCTCTCTATATAAACTATATGAAACTCCCATCATCAAAAGCATAACTCACGATCCACACTTGTTACGTGCACTCATTCCAGATCCTCAAGTTCTTTCCTTCATTACCGCAAAACTCATACATAACTTAATATGACACTAATTCCCTCAACACCCTACACTCACTGTCCCAACAAAAGATTATGAACTACCTGCCGCTTTCAGATCATTACAACACATGTTCCACGAATCATTTTCCATTACCATGTCTACTAAAGCCTTATCTAGAACAAGGTCAAAATTACTGTAACAACCTCTCACAACCGTGTCCCATCAATAGAACATCACTATACCATGACAACAACGAAAACATATTCAACTCTATTTCATATCATACTCTACCTCATTCTTAACTTAACCTGGTAAAGAAAACATCAATAAGCAAGACAACTGTCTACATGTTCAACCAAAACTCACAAGGAACAACAGCAAACAAAACAACAATCTATGTATAACTGGTATGCACTTTCGAAAACTCGTATCATAATCATCCCGCCTACTCCACCACAACCGGTGACGGCATCACAACACCGCCACCAACAGCCACACCGTAGTGCGAAAATACCCGCATCACAACACTAAATATCGTTCCCGGATCACCACCCGAGGCACCACAATCGCATCGATAGACATCACAACATACTCACTTCCCATAAAAACTGACTCAGCATAACTTCTCAGACAAGAAAACTTAATCAAATCCACTTTATTAAGTCACCACGCAACATATTATATGGATACATAGATAAGCATCTCATGAACATCATCTCTACTATTTCACGGAATACCCATGTATTATTAATACACATAAAACTATAACTAGCCATGTCAATTAATCAAATTATTACCTTTTTGGATATCATTCAATTAAATTACCGTGTCTAACATATATATTACAGAACATTCATAAAACAATTTTATAACTATCACACCATACCACTTCTTGTGAGGTCAGAACCTCACACAAACATTTACACATACCATAGACCCGTAATCACAACCAACTAGTCAATCCTGACCACGTAAGTTACCACTCGATAAAGGTTACCTGTCGCCCGAGTTTAACTCATATGCCCCTCATAACATATTCCCCCATTCGCCCAACCATCACTTCCTGCCAAATATAACCATACCTTTACTATTCAACTATTAGCATCCGCCTCATCTAACCACATCTTATACCCTCTCACTATCATACACAACAATCAGGTCCCTACCAAATCAACCTCTTTAGAATTGCTACATTTGTAATATACCATCACCCTTAACCACTAGTGACAACACCACGATATCACCACTGCTCGTATATCAAACCTCTTACACTCATATCAAAATAACACGGTTTTTCTCCTATCTTTGGTTATCATTCCAAATAACGAACATCAAACCCATCCACAAAATTACCTCAACATTATTCCCAATACTATCTTATTTGTGTTGTCATTCAACTCTCCACCAAATACCTCGTATCGTGCCAATACTCCACCAACTTCTTGCTCCCTTAATTCCTCGAAACTCATTATCAATCATGTTGTCCTGAAACTCCTATATAACCTTTAGCTAACATCCTCGTGACGCTATCACACATTTCAATGATTCCTTACCTTTATATCACATAATTCCGGTGAATATTTTCCTCAGCTTACTTTTATCCTTCTTTTCTCTTTACACTCAATAACACCAATTAATAGTTCAACTCCTTATTCCTTCTAGCTAACTCTTTAGAAATCCAGTTACCCCTTCGTTGCTCCAAAACTCAAATTCCATTATTTTCTACCGACATCATCTCACTCTTTCTTACCATGGATCTTCTCTTATTATGCTATCACTCACACTTACCACTAATCTATCCATAAAATCCACGTTCACTGTTTAAACGATTGCATCTCCCTTTTTACATCTCTAGAAATCAAAATTCTCTTTTTATACCTTTAATTGCCCAAGGAAATCACACATTAGTTTCGTCTCTCGGTGACACAAATTTCCAAACTCAGTCACTATCTGCAAATCCACGTCGCGACATATCCCATTAAGTTCACTATATACCACTCGTCTCAATTCCTCTAAAACGACCTTTCATTACCTATATTCTTACTCAACACTATTTCTAACCATCTCCCTCCATAATCCGTTATACATCTCAAGTTGCTACTATCCACATCCTTTCTTTCAATACTTTCATTCTCACGTTCCTTAAACTTGCATCATCCCTTGCCCACATTCACTTACATTTTCATTACTCAACATACAAACATGTCACTCATCTCATCTCACAAAACATGCTCTATGCCTCAATTAAGTCTTACCAATCCCAACACATATATATCATGTCCTCCCCACCGAACTCATACTCATCATAGGTGCCACTCTTTACGCCACAAAATTGGGTAACTTTCGCGTCAAGACCAACATACATGTAAAACAATGCATAAAGAAGCAAAATAACGCCTTTGAATTAAACATAATATACAACGAAGGTAAAAGATAAGCATATGACCCAAAACAGGGGTCACTAGATCGAGTACAGGCCACTCGATCGAGTAAGGGACTTACTCGATCGAGTAGGTGAAGATCAGAAGCACGTAAAACAAATTACCAGGGACACTCGATCGAGTACCCAAGGCTACTCGATCGAGTACCCCCCTACTCGATCGAGTACCCCAGCTACTCGATCGAGTACCCAAATTCTCAGCACTGTCCAGTTTTCGTAAAACAGTCATAACTCACTCATTACTTGGTCATTTTGGGCGTGTGACCTATCGTTAGAATCGTAAAAGGACAAGCTATCACCTCCAATTGGAATCACATCAAAATCATTTATGAATCTCAAGTTATAACAGTTTAAAGACAACCTCTTTATAAACGAAAAACACAACTATTGATTTTTACTTCCCAAACGACTTAAACAACAACCAAGCAAACAAAACCAGTCCAAAACTCATAAAACCAGTATTCATAATCATATGTTACTATCTTCAAAAATCAAGCAACATCATCCATCATGCACATATATTATTCAACTTACCAATCACATATTACCCACATGTTATCTCACATCTCCCAACATACTAAGCAACATTATAAACGCAACATGGGATATAGCTAAGCATGAAATTTTATCAAGCTTTTCATATAATCAACGAAACAGTGACGTCATATTATCAAATGCCACATAGTAATCATCCAACATGTTATTCCAACATCAAGTCTACACATATATTACTTCTCTTTCACATTCTCAACTTCTCCTTCCACATCCAACAATCACACATTCCATCACATTGTTACGCAAGTTACTAAGCACACACATGACTCAACACACATTTCCCCCATGTGACCGGTTCAAAGTTGTAGGGCGATCCCTGCGACTTTAGGACGTCTCCCAAGCCTTTGCACTAGCTCCTACAACTTTTACCCCGGGTTCATTTTAATTGACTCCCTATGTTCATTAAGTTCATTGGTTACAGGTTTCAGGATCGTCGCTCTGATACCATTTGTAACACCCCCATACTTCGAGTGCCTTACCAGGACCACTCAAGTATGAAGACATCACCATCTCGGTTGCCCGAGGTATGATAATCAAATAGACAAAGCCGAAACAACATTTATTATAAGTAATTTAATGAATAAGTACAATCCTCGAAACCAAACTGAAAGTACAATACATTATTCCAAAACTAACTGTTCTCAACTGAAAAGTAATTAAAACTAAACTACAGCGGAAGACTCTATCGTCATGTCGTGGCCATCCCAGCTATCCCAGTATCATCTCTATACCTGTTCAATATCTGCTCACCATCCCCGAATGGATCACCGCAGTTTTACAAAACAACACCGGGTCGATACTAATCACACAATCAAAATAGATATCAACAACAAGACAAACAGACAATTTGAACTGTCACACACACACACACACACAACTCCCATCGTCTCAATCTTGACCGTCCCACTGGACCCACCGCCCGATGGGGACCGCACCGTTCCCACCTAAGCCCCGCTCATCGTACGAGCGATAACCCTGTCCATTAATGTGCACATCCCCTTTCGTGGCGGGTTCCACGAAGGGCGAAACTAGGGCGTGAGATCACTCCCGCAAGTGACCCCACTCAGCCGAGAACGCATCTCGAGAACCATCACAAACACAACCACAATCACAATCACAATTACAATTACAATCATCATATCAATCAACTAACTACAGCACATCACCAATATCCCATTATGGGACTAATACTGAGTAGGAAATCCTACCTGGAAAGCACAACACGCAGACGGTATCTACAGCTGTATCAAAACGGCTCCTCTACGAATTCTCCTCCTACCATACAACACATAGATGCTACCATTCAATTACTACTCATAAAAACCCCCAAATCCTAAATTAGGGTTTGACCAAACCTAGCAAAACATTATATAAATTATATTAAAAGCTTACCCTCGACGCAAGGAATCCAACGACACGAACTACGATACGAACTGACCGTCTGAACTCCGGGAATTGTTAAGGATGCGATTAGGAAGATGACTGACTGCTTTCTCTCTTAAACAGGTTTTAGGTTTTGGTAAAAGTGAATTAAAACAACGACGACTAAGTTTAAATACCCTAATCGCATAATTAACAAAACCCGCGAAAAACTCCCCGTAAACCGGACACTCGATCGAGTACCCAAGGTACTCGATCGAGTACCCCCCTACTCGATCGAGTGCCCCAGCTACTCGATCGAGTGCCCAACAGGTCAGAAACTATTTTATTCCGCAAAACTCCCTTACTCGACAGAGTAAGGCCTACTCGATAGAGTACCCCAAGACTCATAAATACGGAGTATCAGACCCGAGGGAAGCTGTAACTGGTGATGAACAATGTACTGTCGAGAAAAAAGGGCTCACGACAAAGCAGTTACTCGATCGACTGAAATCTTGTGTTCGATCGAGCAGAGCTGAAGGCGAAAGTGGTCGATCGAGTGGGTTTTCCACTCGATCAAGTGAACAGAGTGAACAGGTTAGTCGATCGAGTAGTTTATCTGCTCGATCGAGTGAAGCAGAAAGTGGAGTTGGTCGATCGAGTGGAAATTGTACTCGATCGACTGACATTGATGAAGGAACTGCTCGATTGAGTGAACAAATGAGTCGATCGAGTAGTATTGATGACGGGAAGCTTACTCGAGAGCCTGCTAGTGCTCGTTTAAGTGAGATATCACCAGAAAGACCTCGTTCGAGAGGTAAGAAGCGTCCAAAGGATACAGAACTTGCACCGGAAGATACGTTGGAAGCGAGAAACAAGGGACTCGAGATACCTATCACGGTTCCTTTTCCGAGGCGGCTGCAGAATACGAAAGCTAATCAACAATTCGGCAAATTTGTCGAACTTTTGAAGAGCTTGGAAGTCACTGTGCCGTTCACTGAATTGCTGACTAAGGTACCCTCTTATTTAAAGTTTATGAAGGAAATTTTAGCGCGTAAGAGGACTATTATTGACAGTGAGACCGTAGCTTTGACTGAGGTGGGGTCAGCCCTGTTTCAAAATAAGTTACCTCCTAAGCAATCAGACCCGGGTAGTTTTTCGATCCCTTGTCATATCGGTATGCATTTGATTGATAACGCGCTATGCGATTTAGGCGCTAGCCTAAGTGTCTTACCTTTATCTCTGGACAAGAGATTTGGTTTGACAAAGCTGAGTTGTACCAACATGACTGTTCAGATGGCCGACCGTAGTTTATCACGACTACTAGGTATAGTAGAAGACGTACCTGTTCAGATCGGGAAGTTCTTTATTCTCGTTGATTTTGTTGTCTTAGACATCCCCGAAGATGCACACACCCCTATTATTTTAGGGAGACCATTTATGTCCACTGCCCGTGCAGTAATAGATGTCGGGGGGAACACTTTGACCTTTCAGGTAGGGGACGAGGAGCTGATTTTTCATCAGTTTAAGTTCCGGAGAGCTCCCATGCAAGCCCAGCCTTGCACTGCTCTCTCTTCTATTGATCCTAGTATTGACACTCCAAATGAAAATTTGGAGAAATGCGCTGCTATTGTTAACCCTCCGCCTCAGACTGAGAGCAAAAAGGAGGAAAGTTCGTCTGTTCGTCAAAGGATGTTGTGCAACTGTCGTCAATCAGACTGGAAGTAAGGATGCCAAAGAAGATGACAGAGGAGCAAGGACGAAGAAAGTTCGAGCCTACGTGGATTGGAACTATATCCCTCCTACTGTTTCAAATGATAATTCAAGCTCATGGAAGCTGAGGAGGATGGTCAATGTTGCTGAGGTGACGTCCTCCAGTCAGAAGCCCTCCGAGGGGCTACTGAAATTTGATGAGAATTAAGCGGGGAAATGCCCCGTGTAACACTTTGTAATAGATAATTTTTGAAATTCTTTTCAATTTGTTTTATTGCATTTTAATTAGGACAATTAGTTTTAGACAGTTTTTAGCATAGACGTAAGACTATAGACTGTTCTTATGCGTATTTGGTATATTGGGAATTTTTTGCGTGTGTTTTTATGCAGGTTTGGGGAAGTTTCACGCATCCCGAGGAGGAAATGACGAAAATTAAAGAGCTTACACGAGAAAAGAACTCGATCGAGTACTTTTTGTACTCGATCGAGTAAACATATGGTCGATCGAGCAGTTTTACAAGTCGATCGAGTAAAGCAAAAAGAGGGATTGGTCGATTGAGTAACATTTTACTCGACCAGGCAGCTGGACCATAAAAGTGCTCGATCGAGTGGTTAAAAATCACTCGATCGAGTGAAATGAGCAGTGTACAGGGAGTTTTTTGGCCTTAAACTCTTATTTTTTGTTCTAACTTTCATTTTCATCCTAATTTTCGTCTAACAAATCCCTAATTGCGATTTGAACTCCCCCAAATCCCCATTTTCTTACCCAAATCACCAAATCCGCTTCCTACATTTCGTTGTTTGCATCTTAATCTTCAAAAGCCCCTTACATTCACCCTTATTTGTGTTCATTTTCGCGGTTTTAAAAGGGTTTTCGGGTTTGCGGCTTTTTCGAACAAAAACCGCCTATTGTTGCTTGTTTAATTGAAGATTAATTGCATATTGTAGGATTCTGATCATCAAGTAAGTGTTTCCTTCACCTTTTTTGCATTTTAATTTCGACTATTTGGAATTTTATGAGGTGAAAGCCGAATTTAGGGTTTGTATATCCATTGTTGGTCGATTTTTCGATTTTAATTGAGTTTATTACCCTTAATCAGCTTACTGGATAATCATAATCCCCCTTCCTCGCTGTCTTGCATGCTTAATTCGAATTTCACATGATTTTTGTGGTTTGGTTCAGGACAGTCGAAATTTTTCGACTGTCACTTCGGTCTTGCTGCTGCATCTTGCTTAATTAGCATCTTTGTGGCGATCCTGCTGCTGATTGTTAACTGAAATCGCACTTCCGTCGATGTTTAGCCATGTTTTCACTGAACCTTTACACATATACTGCGATTAGGGTTGCTTGAGTCGAATTTTTCGACTGTCAGACGATCTTTATGCTTCATTGCTTTAATTAACCTCAGTTGTTCTCACTTGATGCTGTTGTTAACTGCCACTCCCGTCCCCTCTCGCCATTTGCATTCTGTAATTCGAAATTTTTGAGGATTGTTGGGATTTATCTGCTGTACAGTCGAATTTTCCGACTGATAGGGCATTCATATGCTGTCACATGCTGGTTTTACGTGTTGTTTTAGCCACGGTTAGCAGCTATTTTCTTATCATGCCCTTTACCTTGTCACAGGATGGAGTCCAGTACTTTGCCTTCTACCAGTACCACCTCCAGCCCGTCCTTGAGTGAGTCAGTGGCCCCTGCTGTTGCCACTACCCTTGCCCTAGTCACCACTGCAGCCCCAGTTTTCCTTGTTTCACCGCGAGAACAGTTTTGCTCCAGTGAGAGCTCACCGGAAGCCCGATTCAGTGCCACTTCCACTACGGTCACCACCACAGCTAGCACTGCTGCTAGTTCCTCTTCAGTGGTGACCACAGCAGCCACTACGTGTACACCAGCCTCTACTTCAGCACCTGTGGCGGACTCACCTGCGGTTGCAGCTGCCTTTAGAGCAGCCCTGGTTCCTTACACTGTCCGAGAGCGAGCTGCTGCCTTGTATGCCAGAGGCCGGCCGGGTCGTAGACTGGTCAGAGCTACACCAGCTCCAATCACCTCTACTTCCGCTCCTAGCACTTCCACAGCTGCTGCTTCTGCTTCTACTTCAGCTGCCGCTCCGTCTACTTCTGAGACAGTTACAGTCCGAGGGGACACTTCCCTCGACTCCCACCCAGACTACCCACAGGTATTATTCGTCAATGCTGTTCATCGTACGAAATTCTTTAGCTTGGTCAAGTGTGTACATGTGCCTTCCCGATTTTTGGATAAATCAGCATTAGAGAAACTCGGTATTTACGAGTCAGTCTGTACTTTACTACGGGGCACGGGGATGCCTGGCCTCATTACCATGAGGGGCCGTACCTTCTCAGCTCTTTTACCTTCCCCTCAGAGGCATACGATACTGACCCCGACTATTTGTCAGTCTCCTTCCGGTTGTTCAACCGGACTTTCCCGATGCCTCTAGCGGAGTTTGGTAGGTTACTAGACCTTACCTCCTCGGGTGTGACATCAGACTCGAGGAAGGTTTACAAACAAGTTTGGCGGTGCTTGGCCCAGACCCGTTTCCAGGAGCGTAAGCTCCACCAGGTCCACCATCCCCCCGTCCGTTGTTTTCTTAGATTGATGGGGGAGCTCTATTTTCGGCCGAAAGGAGCCGAAAAACACTACCAACACCGAGCTCTCCATCTTGGGCAGTTATCTGAACGTCGACAGTGAAGGTCCTTTTACCTTCAACATTGCCTACCTCACCGCCCAGTACCTCCACGACCAGGGGAAGAAGGAGGCGGGAACCATTGCCTGCGGTGGCATAGCCACCATTCTTGCCCACAGCCTTTTCCCCGCTTGGCCTCGTGACTTGCAGTACCTCCCGGAAGAGAGGTCACTGAGTCTGGCTGCCATGCTCGCTCAGCATTGGCTTACCCCAGACTACCAGACTTGGAAGATTGACGGCTCCTTGTCTGTTGACTTACCTTGCGACAGTCTCCCCCGTCTTGAGCCCTTACCTACTGTGGTAAAGGGCCACCGTCTTCCTGCTTTGCCTCTACTTCACCTTCCACCTCGTCCACCTCCTGCTGCACCCGCCGCGAAGAAGCGGCGACTTGAGACTGGAGAGGGGTCCACTCCGTCAGGGAGTACCCAGCCTTCCACGGCTACTCCCGATCCGACCCCTACTCCCACTACTACTACCACTCCTACTCCTGCTCCACCTCCCACTCCCATTGACCAGACACAGACTGAGCCGGTCTTCCCGGCTACTTTTAGACCACCTCCTCCCTTTGTAGCGCCCGCGGTCCAGGACCAAGGGGGCGCAGTTTACGGTTTTTTGATCGAACTTGCAGAGCGTCAGGCTCGTATGGAGAGGGACTTAGCTTTGACCCTACACCCTCTGTACGAGTACCACTTGCAGAGACACAGACCGATTGATGCGTGTCTTTTATATGATGTTTTACATCCTATTTTCCACACATTTCGGAGCTCATTCATGTAGTTTATGCTACATTTCTCCCTATTTCCGTCTACTTCCGTATTTTGTACATTATTGCAGAAATGTGAAGAATCCAGCGGAAATCGAGCTAAATCCGTCCCCGAGTATCCTGCATTGCATTTGACGTGAAGTATTTGCTTAAGGAACGAGCTTGGTGCGCATTTCAAGGCCCAAACGACTAGTCCACGAGTAATTTGAAGTCATGTAGCAGCTCAGTCAGTCGATCGACTACTACCTTCAGTCGATCGACCAACCATCGGGGTACAGAAGCTACTGTACACTGCTAAGCAGTCGATCGACCGACCCCTTCAGTCGATCGACCAAGACGCTATTTCAGACGAGAATTAAAAGACTGAGGAAACGCAAGCCCATTGAGTTTCTAGGTTTAGGAATAATGTTACGTTATTTGCTATATAACGTAACCTAGAATACCTAGTTTGGCATCAAGCATTATTCGGTTTTTATTCAGTTTGTACATCGATTTTATTAAGTTTCACATTGAATTTTAGGAGATCATAATTTAGGGTTTGGATTATTGTGAAGCATTGGATTTTCAGTTCTTATTCCTAATCTTTCCTCTGCAATCTCGGTATTCTACTGCCCTAATTTTAGTTCTTATTTATTTTCATTAGTATAGAATTGATAGTTAGATTCCCGAAACCATCTTATTATTGCATGTTAATTATTTGTTTTACCGCTTTAATCATGAATTCAATACTTTATTGCCCTAGTATTATTGTTGTTATCACTTTCACCATGAGTAGCTAAATAGTTTGTGCTAGGATGTAGGCGAATTATAGCGTAGGCGGCAAAGCATTGAACACGGCCTGATTCGCATGTCAGTCGATCGACTGACATTCTTGGTCGATCGACTGGCCTCGTGGGGTTTTATTCTCGTTTTAATTATTTTAATGTTGTATTTAACGAATCGAATGCATGCGACCAGTTAGAAACTTAATTTATGACTGACCCATTAGATCGAAAGATAGGGTAAGTTATTAGATCACCAATTAAATCGACTAAATTGTGCTGAGATCGAAAGATAGGTATAGTTTAGACCATTAGTCACTTTTCAGGACGAAAGTTAGTATTAGTGACATTAGGGACCTATAGCGAGATTGAAAGATGTTATTTGTTAAGAGTGGACCGAGAGGACCTCTTTATTTCCCGCCTCATGTGTTTTTATTCAGACCTGTTTAGTATGCTGCCGCCGAAGCTGTAATGAACCGACCATCCTAGTACCCCTTCCTTATCTGTTTAATCCGTCTTTTTAGTTTATTGTCTTTACTTACTCTTAGTCATAGACCAAATCGATTCAACCCCCACAATTGTTACCTTAGACTTTATTAGACAGCTAGAAATTACGTCTGCCTCCTTGTGGTTCGACCCTGTTACCACTAGCCCAGGTTAGTCTTAATAGGAAATTATAAATTTATTTTTGGTATTCACAACGATGGGTATCAAATTTTGGCGCCGTTGCCGGGGAGGCAATAGTTCTAATTTTTATTTGTTTTAATTTAGTCTTTCTTAGTTTAAGGGACTTCTATTCCTTAAACTCTTCTTATATTCTTTTTGTAGTTTCTTCTTATGCGCAGGTCACAGGGTGGTGAACTAGTACCATTCAATCCCGAGATTGAGAAATCTCTGCGCGAGTTGAGACGATCACAAAGGATATTACCGACAGAGGAAGAGCTGAGTACTCTGTCAAGCTATTACGAGAACGAGCTGTTCGAGGAAGATCCACATTCTTCACCCGTTTCCACCTCTTCACCGAGACAGTCACTTCTCCGTAAATTCCGATTATGGGCGAGGAAGCAAGTATAGCTAGTCATTCGAGCCGACAATTTTGCAAATTTATATCGGGGTTCGAATTACCAGGAGATGACAGAAGTTCGAACCAAAGCCTCGCATACATTACTATGGTCGAGAGAAACCGATTCGGGAGCTGCAAATGAAGATGCAGGCTAAGCATATGGAGACGTTTATTGACTACTGCTGTTCCATACCCCCACCAACCGGCGTGACCCAAGACCAGATCAAGGAGACCATGTTCATCTTCTCCCTTCGTGATGCTGCAAGGGAGTGGTATAGAGATCTGGACCGAACCGTTCATGGGATTACTGACTGGAATTCCTTGGCACTGGCATTTTACAAGAAGTACTTTTCTACTTCAAAGACGATTGCTATTAGAGCTCAAATCACGATCTTTAAACAAGGGCCGGACGAAAATTTCCACGAAGCATGGGTCCGTTTTAAGAAGTTGGTGCGAACCATACCGCACCATGTTTTCGAAAAATGGAGCTTGTGCAATCATTTCTATAATGGGTTGTACGACGATCAGAGGGCTATATTGGATGCTGCAGCCAATGGCCGATTCGCTGAGAACTTGGGAGCGACCAAAGGGTGGAAGATCATCGATGATTTGGCCACTCATAAGGCTGAATATGGGAATTCGAGAGGAAACTAGAGGAGAGCTGCTGAATCTTCCTCTGTTGCCGCACTAGAAGCTCTCACTGCAAGATTTGACATATATGAATTGGGAGGAGCTTCTAAAGGTGGGATGTACCATGTCAATGCTGTTTCAGACGGTCCTTTCGTCTGTAGAAGATGTGGAGCTGAGGGGCATGTCTCAGAGAATTGTTCTGCCCCCTTTGAGTCTCGTGCTGCCTTTCAACATTATAGGCAGACAAACACCTACTATGAGCCAAATACCCACCCAAACTTGAGTTGGAGGAGCCAAAATGTCCTGAATCCAACTCAACCTCCGCCGCAGCAGCAACCTTATGTACCTCCTCATCAAAAGCAACAACAATATCAGAAACCTCCCTATGTGCCGCAGCAGCAACAATCGCATAATTCTGAATTTTCCGAGCTTAAAAACTTGTTGCTGAAGGAGTCCCAAGCAAGAGAGGCCGGGATGAAGTTACTAGAAAGCCAAATTGCTCAATTGGCTAGCAAAAGTAACACTCGAGCTCCCGGACACTTACCGACTCAAACTGACCAAAAGGAGACCTTAAATGCCATCACTTTGAGAAGTGGGTCCACCCTTGAGGGTCCTGCCATGGTCGAGGACGCTGTTGAAAAAGATGAGCCGGAAACAAGTCAAAAGAAAGCTTCAACGAATAAATCAAAAAAACAGGCGTTTACCAGGTATATCAGTCGATCGACTGATATACCCAGTCGATCGACTGATATACGGGTTACAGGAGCTTCTGGAACTGTTCACCTCAGTCGATCGACTGAGGTCACTGCTGATGTCGAGGAATTTCGTCCTTTAATGCCCGATAATCTGAGAGACCACCTATTTCGGGGTTCGACAGTCCCAAAGACATTGGGACAAGACCCGCGTGCTGATGGGTCAGTCCCGGCTCCGAAGTTCGACCCGATGACGGTTAATGGCTCACATTTGAGACGGTCTGAGGAAGGGTCAAGCTTCAACAAGGAAAAGGTTGTGGACTTTCAGCCTAAGTCCACGGATACCGGCACGCGCGATTTAGAGGAGAGGGCTAAGGTACTCCTTACCGCCCCATATCCGGAGAGACTCGTGCCGACGAAGGAACATGTATCTTTCAGTAAATTTGAAAAAGTTATCCGTAGCTTGAATGTACAAGTACCTTTCCTTGAGTTGGTCAATCAAGTGCCTGCATATACTAAATTCATGAAACAATTATTGTCTAAGAAAAAGTCACTTGAACATGTTCATTCTGTCGCTTTAACCAAAGAATCATGCTCTTATCTATCTCACACTGTGCCCCATAAGCTAGAGGACCCGGGCAGCTTTTCTGTTCCTTGCAATATAGGTACCCTCTCTATTGAGAAGGCATTATGTGACTTAGGAGCTAGTATAAGCGTCATGCCCTTGAGTCTAGCTAGGAAGCTCAAATTGACTAGGTTCGCAGTGACAGATATGACCGTCCAGATGGCCGATCGCTCTGCGGTCCAACCCATAGGAGTCCTAGAAGACATCCCCGTCCAAATAGGGAAGTTTTTCTTCCCTGTTGACTTTGTTGTCCTTGACATGCCTGAGGACGCCCATATTCCCATTATTTTGGGTAGGCCATTTCCGCACACTGCTCGTGCAGTCATAGATGTCGGTCTAGGTACCTTGACTTTTAAAGTAGGCAAACATTCTATTGTCTTTGCCCAGCCGGCTAAGAAAAAAGGACCCCATGTGGCCTGTGACTTGCAATACAGTTTCTGACAAGAAATCGTACTTTGTGCTTCCTGAATTACCTGTTTCTATTACTACTCCTGTGTTAACACCTCCGCCCCAGGCTGGGAGCAAAAAGGAGGAAGATTCTGTTGTTTTAGACATTACAGGAGCCGGTTTGGGGAAGGAAGTGCTGCAAGTTGCTTCAACTGTAAAGAAGCCGATCATCCAAAGAGGAGGTCTTGGTTGCCTTAGCTATGCCACTGATGAGGAAGTTGATGACGAACCGGTCAAGGCACGGAAGTCCGACCTGGACTTTGATGAGCAAGAAGAGGTCACTGATTGGGGAGACGATGAATGTGTTGATCCGTTGAGCCATACGGACGTGGAAGCTGAGAAGGGTGCAGCTGCTCAAATAAGCACCGTTGAGGCTACCTCTAGTAGCCAGAAGCCGACGAAGTGGGCCATACCGTGGCCATTCTTGATCAACTATTAGTTGATCGAGTTCTTCATAAACTATATTTTTATTGCTTTTAAACACTTTTTATTGCTTTTGTGTGGCGAGACTTCGCATTTATTTGTTTTGTTTAGGATTTTTACGCACTTTAGACTTTGCTTTGGGTTTTGCGCAATTTTGGGCGCGTATTATTGTGCACTTGCAGGATTTTAGAGCTCATTAGCTCAAATTATCGAGCAAATACGAAGAAATAAAGAATGCAGCAGTATTTTCAGTCGATCGACTGGCCACATTGGTCGATCGACTGAGTTGCACTTTCCAGGAGCTATTGTTCCTGACAAGTTGGTCGATCGACTGCTACTCTTGGTCGATCGACCACGGACGCTGCTGTACCTATTCACGACTTCTCTTCTGCTATGTTTGGTCGATATGCGGACTTAAGGGAGTTTTCTACTCCGCTTTCTTTTCCGTCCAATTATTTATTTCTTCTAATTTTCTCTTTTGTGCACATATTTACCGCTTCAAAATTGTTTTCTCAGTCTTATGCGTGGTAATTTTTGTCTTTCAGGTACCTATTAGTGGCACTGCTGGCTACTGAAACCTCCTAGCTCACGCTGGTTTGGGGAGGTTTCCTTTGCTGCGCTTAAAGTCTTGTGAGTTCCTGATTTCCTCTTCATGTCCTTTATTTCATTTTCTCGCAAATTCCAATTTCTTTTTTTCTTCATTACATGATTTTGCACAATGGGGACATTGTGCGATTTGGTTTGGGGAAGGGTTTTGCGTCGCATTTCATTTGCTTGCATTCACGTTTTCACCTTGTTTTGCATTGTTTATTTCATTTCTCATACATACATCAAAAATTCAAAAAAATTGAAAAATTTCAAAATTTCCATAAAATGCACGTTTATTTTAGCATTTAGGTCGAGTCGGAACGGTAGTATTTCAAGGATGATATTGCATTTTGCACCTGTTTTGCCTAAGCCTTGCTTGATTAACATGTTATTAGTAGAATCGTATATGCATATCTACGAGTTTTCGTTAATTTATTTGCTGGACTTGAGACTTGACTTTGAAAATTGGCAAACTACATCATATTTCTGAGATTTAGAGCCTATAACTGGTGACATCTATGACCGGTTTATTTAGGAATGTGAGTAGTACTCCTTATGAGACATGTTTCCTTAATTTGCATAAATATGAACTTAATCTGCTTAATACCTGTATGCATTCGGTCTGTGGTTAGTTGACACATGTGGTAGAGGTTTCCCCTTATTCGTTTTGCCCATAAGCTCCACACTGCCAAAAATAGCCTTTTTGTCCCATTACTACATCCTACATATAGCCTGTCCTTTGTCAAGCTAGTAGTCCATGTCCTTGGGATTGTTACTCGTTTTTTTTGGTGGCATATGCTCATTTTGAGATGATGGTTGGGAAACGAAATGAAGGAAAGAAAGAAATAGGAAAGAAAAGAAAAAAAAGATAGATGAAAAAAATAATTCGGAGAAATGAAAAAAAAAGAGGGTTCTGTACTGTTCAAGCAGTTGATCGACTGGCATCATAGGTCGATCGACCGAGGTTCGTGATAAAGAAAGAATCAAATTCGCATAATTTTAATCCTTTATCTTTTGGCGATTTTTGCTCCCATATTTCATTTATATCTTATGGGGAGTTAGTTGATTACTTCTATTTTGGAGTTTGTGAGTTTTGTGCTTGCTATAGCACCGTTTCATTCGTTTTGAGCAAGAAGAACGATGTTGCCATTTGGTTCCGTTTTGGTACTAGCTTGATCACCTGTACCTCCACTCTTCCATAAAATGTTTTGCCTCTTCTTACACATACCTCACATATCCCATATATACCTCGGCATGTGTCATGGTCATTTGTTGGTTGGAATGCGTATGTACGGTTATAGAGATTACTTTCATATTATATTGCAGGCATGTTCTTATAGGTCGTAGTTAGGGGAGAGTCACTACAAAATTAATTCTTTCTATCCTCTTATTTTCACCTGTGCTTATTTGAGTGATTTGAGCGACCCGTGAGAGTCCAATTTGCTAAGTCTCTATAGTTAACGGTTCAGCAATATTTCTAACGACTCCATAACTCGTTTGCATGATTCATACGCTAATTGATTGTTGGTTGTGCATTGAATTGGTTTAGGCTTTACATGTTGTAATTCGCTCTGAGATTGAACTCGTTCCATTAGGTAATTAGATCGAGTCTTGTTCTTGCTTGGGGGCAAGCAAGGGTTTGGTTTGGGGAAGTTTGATGCGTGTCTTTTATATGATGTTTTACATCCTATTTTCCACACATTTCAGAGCTCATTCATGTAGTTTATGCTACATTTCTCCCTATTTCCGTCTACTTCCGTATTTTGTACATTATTGCAGAAATGTGAAGAATCCAGCGGAAATCGAGCTAAATCCGTCCCCGAGTATCCTGCATTGCATTTGACGTGAAGTATTTGCTTAAGGAACGAGCTTGGTGCGCATTTCAAGGCCCAAAAGACAAGTCCACGAGTAATTTGAAGTCAAGTAGCAGCTCAGTCAGTCGATCGACTACTACCTTCAGTCGATCGACCAACCATCGGGGTACAGAAGCTACTGTACACTGCTAAGCAGTCGATCGACCGGCCCCTTCAGTCGATCGACCAAGACGCTATTTCAGACGAGAATTAAAAGACTGAGGAAACGCAAGCCCATTAAGTTTCTAGGTTTAGGAATAATGTTACGTTATTTGCTATATAACGTAACCTGGAATACCTAGTTTGGCATCAAGCATTATTCGGTTTTTGTTCAGTTTTTACATCGAGTTTTATTAAGTTTCACATTGAATTTTAGGAGATCATAATTTAGGGTTTGGATTATTGTGAAGCATTGGATTTTCAGTTCTTATTCCTAATCTTTCCTCTGCAATCTCGGTATTCTACTGCCCTAATTTTAGTTCTTATTTATTTTCATTAGTATAGAATTGATAGTTAGATTCCCGAAACCATCTTATTATTGCATGTTAATTATTTGTTTTACCGCTTTAATCATGAATTCAATACTTTATTGCCCTAGTATTATTGTTGTTATCACTTTCACCATGAGTAGCTAAATAGTTTGTGCTAGGATGTAGGCGAATTATAGCGTAGGCGGCAAAGTATTGAACACGGCCTGATTCGCATGTCAGTCGATCGACTGACATTCTTGGTCGATCGACTGACCTCGTGGGGTTTTATTCTCGTTTTAATTATTTTAATGTTGTATTTAACGAATCGAATGCATGCGACCAGTTAGATACTTAATTTATGACTGACCCATTAGATCGAAAGATAGGGTAAGTTATTAGATCACCAATTAAATCGACTAAATTGTGCTGAGATCGAAAGATAGGTATAGTTTAGACCATTAGTCACTTTTCAGGACGAAAGTTAGTATTAGTGACATTAGGGACCTATAGCGAGATCGAAAGATGCTATTTGTTAAGAGTGGACCGAGAGGACCTCTTTATTTCCCGCCTCATGTGTTTTGATTCAGACCTGTTTAGTATGCTGCCGCCGAAGCTGTAATGAACCGACCATCCTAGTACCCCTTCCTTATCTGTTTAATCCGTCTTTTTAGTTTATTGTCTTTACTTACTCTTAGTCATAGACCAAATCAATTCAACCCCCACAATTGTTACCTTAGACTTTATTAGACAGCTAGAAATAACTTCTGCCTCCTTGTGGTTCGACCCTGTTACCACTAGCCCAGGTTAGTCTTAATAGGAAATTATAAATTTATTTT
The DNA here is from genome assembly GCF_048544455.1 of Silene latifolia. NCBI lineage: Eukaryota > Viridiplantae > Streptophyta > Magnoliopsida > Caryophyllales > Caryophyllaceae > Silene > Silene latifolia. Next base: position 95,011,667 of record NC_133533.1, read on the forward strand.
TGGTATTCACAACGACGGGTATCACAGATCCCGGAGGGTTGGCCGCACCCTTCCTTCTTCCAGTACCCAGCTGAGGGGTACCCGGCGTCAGAGGAGGAGGGCGAGGACATAGAGGTGGCAGTGGAGAGAGCTCGGGAGGAGGAGCGGAAGAGGAGAGAGGAGGAGAAAGACCCGGAGTATAAGGTGGATGGAGACGACGACGACGAGTAGCTACTGGTCTACTCACTTCCCCAGTTTTCTGGCTGGTTTGGGGAAGTTCGTATTTTGTATGTATCTCTTACTCTTTTATTTTGTCTCCTTTATTTTATTATTTTTATTTTTTTGGTTGTATATTCCCGTTCCCCTGTATATATCTGCTGGTGTATGCTGGAGGACAACGAGGGCGTTGTCCGTTTTGGTTTGGGGAGGGTATTGCATCCTTTTGAGTCTGCATATGCATTTGTTTTGCATCCACGTTTATTTTTCAGCCTTGCATTGTTTTATTTTATTGGAAAATCCAAAAAAAAAAATTATTGAAAAATTTCAAAAATTCAAAAAAATATTCACGTTTATTTTTGCATATAGGTTGAGTTGGAACGGTAGATTTCCGTGATGACAATGCACTATAACTTGTCAGTTTACTTGAGCCTTGCACTTTATTGATAGTTTTTAGCTTGTCATACGCATAGTCTACGAATTTCTGTTCAAATATAGCTGACTGTTTAGACTTGACCGATAAATTGGCAAACTACTTAAAAATTCTGAGTTTTAGAGCCATAACCGGTGACATTCATGACCAGTTCATTAGGAATTTTGAGTAGTACTCCTTGCATAGCATGTTCATCTCATTTGCACATTTATGACATTCAATTTCTCGTCAAATGCACATATTCGGGTTTGTGGTTGGTGTCACATGTAGGGAGAGTCTTGCAAATTTCCCTTTCTTATTACTTTACACCCATTTAGCTCCACATAAGCCAAAATTGCCTTTTGACCCATTAGTTACATCCCAAACTAAGACTGCCTAGTCAAGCTAGTTAGTATGTTCTTATGCGGTATATTTTTCCTTTGCATTTTGGTCCGTGTTTCTTGTTTTGGAGTTGGTGTAAGTATAGAGGAAGGAGGAAAAGAAAGGAAACAAAAAAAAAAAAAAACGAAAAAAAATGATGAAAAAGGAAAGGCTGGAACGTGAAAGAAGAAAAAAAAAGAAGAGAAAAGAAAAGAGAATGTGAAAATGGAGGAAACAGGCGTGCTCCTCTTGTCTGAGTTGAGAAGATGTTCGAAGATGTACAATCCAAAAAGGTTGATTTGTTTCAGTTAGTTATTTCAGACGGTGTGACGGTCTGACTCCTCTATTCTTATCATATATCTTTGAGGAGATTGTGTTTTGAGTCTAGTGAGTTTTGTGCCAAATGAAGGGCACTTGTACTTAGTCTTTTAGTCAGTTGAGATTCGGATGGTTTCACTATGGTCCTGTTAGGAACTAGCTTGACGCTTTTACCTCCACATTTTCATAACATGTTTTTGCCTTTTCTCACCTGAACCTCACTATTCCCATATTATTTGCAAACCCTCGGCGGTGACGGACATTATTGGTTGGAGTGTGTGCATTATTACTTGAATTGTCTTTCATTTTTGTTGCATGCATGCTATGTAAGTCGCAGTTAGGTGAGTGACTGTCTTTTCTTCTCTCTTTTACATATAATATTCACCCTTTGCTTCATGAGAGAAGAGTGACCACGAGAGAGTCCGATTTTGTTGGTCTTGCAAGGTCGATAGGTCAGCTATATTTCTGAACAACTTATAATTCGTTTGCGTTTTGACTGCTTAGCTTTAACTGTTAGTTTTTGTTGCATTAAAATGGTTCAAGTAGACAAGTTAAGCTAGCTTTGAGTTATCATTTCCGTTCCATTAGTTTAGTTTTGAGTTTACTCGAGGGCGAGTAAAGGTTTGGTTTGGGGAGATTTGATACGTGCCTAATATATAGTCTTTTTAGCCTATTTCAGCACGTATTTCTATGCATATTTATACTGTTTTTATGGTATTTTGCCCCAAATTGGCTACTTTGGTGCGTTTTGTCCTTTTTGTAGAAATAAACGCGAAAGTAGTGGAACCGTACTCTTTTTCGTCCTTTTTGCATGCATTTAGAGGAGACGGGATTGTTCCAGAGTGAGTTACTGTGTTTGGGAGCGTCGTGGCACGCAATACGAGGCACTTAGACGCGGACATGAGCTCAAATGAAGATATAGTTACTCGATCGAGCAGTTTACCACTCGATCGAGTGGTTTTTACTTCCTCTTATGGTCGATCGAGTGGTTTTTCACTCGACCCTTAGCTTGCACAAAGAGCTGTTACTCGATCGAGTAACTTTCCAGTCGATCGAGCTGTTTTGGCTGAAAGTTGGTCGATCGAGTGGTTTTAATCCACTCGATCGAGTGGTTTTGGTGGGTTTGGGCTTTAATTAGCCCGCGTGATGTTTTATTTCGCTAAACTCTTTTGCTTTGCTATTTAAGCACGCTTTACTAGGTTAATTAGGAGGATCTTTCATATTATCAAACACTCTACTGTAAACCTTGCGACGTTGCTTTTCCTCTTCACTGTTACTTTATTTCAGGATTATTTTCACTCGGATTTCGTGTTCTTTACGCCGGATTGACATTGATTGTAATTCCTTCTCTTCCCTTAATAATAAATAATCATTTGGTTGCTTTAATTTCTCGTTTGTGTTGTTATTTCTTTTGCCCTAATTTTCCTTATTGCAATTTATTGTTTATTTATAATGTTTACTGCTGGAAAATTGTTTGCTGTTAGTTTAATTAGCGATATGAGTAGCTAAACCCCTTTCATGTTGGGATTAGGGGATCTGCGGTAGAAATGTGACGATGTAGTAAATGAATTAGACGAATTGATTACGAGACTCTTTCACTATAGCAATTTAATTTTATTTATTCGATCTAGTTGAGTGCACGCTTCTATGTCACCCTTTAATCTGGTTAAAATTAATCCTGGATCGAATAATTGGACTAAATAAGCCTGTTATAAACAGTAGACTACCCTAATGAGGATGAAAGTTAAGTTAGTGGTATTTTAGGATAGAAAGTGGACCGAAAGGACCTTTCAACATCAGTCTCACATTAGTTCGTCTGAATCATTCACAGCTGAGTCATTGGACTACCGTAGTGAACCGAAATCCTGACATGTCCTTCTCTTCTTTATAGTTTAATCGTATTTTATTGCCTTTACTGCTCCCTACTTTGTTTCTCTCCCTTTCAAACTTCGTAGTTTAGAACCAAATTTTAACAACCCCCCAATTGTTACCGTAGGATTAGAATTAGACAGCTATAATTACATTACCTCCCTGTGGATTCGATACTCGACTGCCTCTACTACATTTTAGTTGAGACCGTTAGGTTTTATCTTTGATAGGGTTGTGATAGCCGTGTCACAGCTTTCCCTTTTTTCGGAAAAAAAGGCGCTGATTGTTTTGTATAAATAGGGACGTTTGTGCTCCATTGTTTCATAATCCAAAACACGAAAAACATCTCCAAAAAAACCTTTCCTCTACTTCCACAAATTTATTCATGGATTCTTTCGAAAATAGGTTGTGACATTGGTGTCGGGATTTGTCACCTCCCGAGAAGTATCAACTTGTTGTAATGGGAGTTGGTCAATTGTTGGTGCTTCGTGAAGGCAAGGTTCAATCCTCGTTTCTTGAAGCATGCTCCCGGTTTTGGGATTCGAAACATCATGTTTTCTTTTTCCCGAAAGCCCTAATTAAATTTGTCTTCTTACTAAAGAAGTAGGTGCTATTGGTGGGTGGTCGACTTGTGTTCGGTGCTTCCCCCAACTCGGTTGTGTTATAAGGAGAAGTTATGTTCGATGTTGGGCTTGTCAACAAGTCAAGTCAACTTTCTCCTTGCTCCCCATATTGTGGATATGTTGGTTCTTATCAACATTTTCTCAAACCGGTTGGATGTCAATGTCTCGGAGATGGCTAGCATAAGGGCTCTTGCCTTTTGCCTAGTGCATGCATACCTCTTTGTTGATGCCTTGGCAAAGGAGGGGTCAAAGTGCTATGGTACTATGACCCTAGTGCATGTGGTTGAGCAAATGGAGCATGGTAGGGATCCATCGTGGTTGGTGCTTGGCGAGATCATCCAAGCTTTGGACAAGAAGGGCTCTTGTGGAGAAGCTTCTTCGTTTGGATCTCCAAGGATCCTCCAAGTATGGCTATTAGAGAAGCTATGGTATGTAAACCCTCCGGACGATTCTTCTTCTTATTCCTTCCGTCACCTTACTTTGAGGAAGAAGTTGTACTCGGATAGTTTTGCATCTGATACGTGCAATTTATATAGTCTTTTTAGCCTCTTATTGCACGCATTTCTTTATAATTCTCGTTGTTTTATATTGCAAAATACCCCGAATAGGCTACTTTGGTTTGTTTCATCTCATTTACCGGAACAGACCTCAAAGTGGTGAAATCGTGCCTTATTCAGTACTCTTAGCATGCATTTATGGAGATGGAGGATTCAGAGCGGAACGTCGTGCCTCGGGAAGCTTGAACGAAGTCTTTGGAAGCTGACCAAACGAAGATCAAGTTGTTTTCAGTGGATAATCATTCGATCGAGAGCTCTTTTATTCGATCGAGTTGTTTTGATGGTTCAAGGTGTTTGATCGAGTCCTTGCTGAGCTCTATCGAAGTGGGCTGAATTAGAAGTTCTTGATCGAAGGCTGCTTTTGTTCGATCGAGAGGATTTGCTGGAGAACTGCTCGATCGAGAGGTTTCAAATGCCTCGATTGAGTACTTTGCTTATTTACACGGGTTACTATTCCGTGATTATTTTAGTTTGTTTAAGAAAAACTCTTCCTTATATAAGGAAGACGTCATTAGGTTAAACGATCATCATTATCGTACTTTACACTCTTAATTACACTCATTAGCAGACTAGTCTTTTCTCTTTTTGCTACGTTGCTCTTGCTCTTAATCCCAGATCTTAATTTGTAATATTTCTTCACTCCTTATTCTTAATTTAATCCTTCTTTACTTTTCTCTTAATCATTTTTTGTTCCTTAATCTTTGTTGAATTATTGTTCTTAAGTTTTGCAATATTGTTACTTTAATCTTTCTATTATATGGCTTTCTCTAGTTTATTCATTGTTATTATTGTTGGTATCATTAATAGCATGAGTAGCTAAATTCCCTTATGTTAGGATTAGGGGAGCCATGGTAATGAGTTGACGATGTTGTGAATAGGTTAGATGATTAAATTGTGAGAACTGTTTTATGACAATAAAACTGTAATCGTTTAGTTGAGTGCACGCATCTAAACCCGTTAAATTGGTTAAATTTAATCCTAGATCGGAAGATTGGAATGAACAAACCTGTTATGAACAGTAGACTACCCTAATGAGGACGGAAGTTAAGTTAGTTGTAATCTACTGTGGATCGCGGACCGGAAGAACCTTTCCCTTGCCCTTCTCACGTTAGATCGTCTGAACTATTTACGACTGAGTTAATTAATTGTCATGCTGAACCGAATTCTTAGCATACTTCTCTTTATTTGATCACATTTTTAATACTCTTTTCTTTTACTACTCTTTTCTCTTATTCTCTTGCCTTAATCTTTTTCGTATTTAGAAATCAATTCAAAACCCCCGATTGGTACCAGACAGACTTAGATTAGCAGATAGATATAATGGCCTCCATGTGGAGATCGACCCTATTTCCGCTAGCTTCTGTTAGTTGTCTTAAGCATTTACCCTATTTATCTGTTTTAATTTCGTTTTTCTTCGCCTCAGGGAATTTTTAATTCCTTGAGGCAGTTCATATTTATTTTCTCAAGTGTTGTTTATGATCAGGTCTGAATTAGTGCCAGCTGATCCTGAGCCGAAGCGGACTTTTCGCCATAGACAAAGACATCTGAGAAAGAATCAAAAGGAAGCGTTGAGTACTTTTGTAATACTCCGTATTTATAAGTCTTGGGGTACTCTATCGAGTAGGCCTTACTCTGTCGAGTAAGGGTAAGTTGCGTTTTAGAAAAGTTTATGACCTGTTGGGTACTCGATCGAGTAGCTGGGATACTCGATCGAGTAGGGGGGTACTCGATCGAGTACCTTGGGTACTCGATCGAGTAGCCGGTTTTACGGGGAGTTTTCTCGGGTTTTGTTAATTATGCGATTAAGGTATATAAGCTTTGTCGTCATTATTCTAAATCACTTTTGCAAAACCTAAATTACTGTTTAAGAGAAAAAGCAAGCAAGTTCTTCATCCTAATCGCATTATTAGCAATCCCCAGAGTTTGGAAGGTCGGTTTTCATCGTTTGTTATACCGTTGGAATCCTTGCGTCGAGGGTAAGATCTATGTACCCTTTTTACTGTTTTTCCTTTAAGTTGGTTAAACCCTAATATGGGGATTTGGGGGTTTTTGTGTAGATTGTGATTCGGTAGTGTTTGTATGTTTGTATGATAGGAGGAGGTTTTGTAGAAGAGCGTTTTTGATACAGCTGTAGAGACCGTCTGATAGTTGTGCTTTCCAGGTAGGATTTCCTGCTCAGTATTAGTCCCATAATGGGATGATTGTTGTTGTGTTGAGATTGATTGTTTTATATAGTAATTGTATTGTGACGGCTGTGATTGTGATTGTGATTGTCTGTCTATGGCTCTCGAGATGAGTTCTCGGCTGAGTGGGGTCACTTGTGGGAGTGGCTTCACGCCCTAGTTTCGCCCTTCGTGGAACCCGCCACGGAAGGGGATGTGCACATTAATGAACAGGGAATTCGCTCATTGTAAAGAGCGGGGATTTGGTGGGTACGGCTGCGGTCCCCCACTGGCAGGGCTGGTCCAGTGGACAGTCAGTGATTGAGATGTTTGGAACTGGTTGGTTGATTGTGTGTGTGTGACAGTTCAGCTGTCTGTTTATCTTATTGTTGATATATAATTATTGAGTTGAGTGATTAGTACTGACCTTGGTTGTTGTTTTGTAAACCTGCGGTGATCCATTCGGGGATGGTGAGCAGATATTGAGCAGGTATGAGATGAGTACTGGGATAGCTGGGATTGCCACGACATGATGATAGGAGTCTTCCGCTGTAGCTTATTAGTTTATTTACATTTCAGTTAGAACAGTCAGTTTGAGAACATGTATTACACTTTTGGTTTGGTTTTGAGAATTGTAACCTTTCACTAAGTATTTATATTTAAACGTGTTTCTTCATTGTATATTTGATTATCATTGCCTCTCGTAACCGAGATGGTAATATCTTCATACCTGAGTGGTCCTGGTAAGGCACTTGGAGTATGGGGGTGTTACAAATGGTATCAGAGCGACGATCCTGAAACCTGTAACCAATGAATTTAATGAATCTAGGGAGTCAATTAAAATGAACCCGGGGTAAAGATTGTAGGAGCTAATGCAAAGACTTGGGAGACGTCCTAAAGTCGCGAACTCGCCCTACAATTTTGAACCGGTCACCATGGGATATGTGTCGGGATCGTTATGTGCTTATTGTGTGCTGTGTGTATCTATGTAGTAGTATGTTGTATGAATTGATGGATGCATGCATGTGGAGGATGGGGGATCTGAATTGAAAGATGATGATGACGTGAATTGTATGTTGGTTGATTGTAAAGCATGAAAGTATAATGATTGATACATGTAATTTGGCATGTTATAACTATGTAAGGAAAAGTGTTTTGTCTCTATATATATAAAGCGATGTGTAAGTATACATGTTGTTGTTGTCGTGTTGAATAAAAGTACAGAAGGTTGGGAGTGTGAATTGAACATGTGCTGGGTGAATATGTTGAACGAATATGGTGGATAAATATGTGGTATGATGGATGAATTAGTGGAAAAAGATGAATCATCGTGGTATGATAACATGGTTCTTGATTAAGCATGTTATATAATGGAAGTTATTTTATAATGTTGTTATGCTAGTAACATGTGAATAGGGGACTTGATGTCATGTATTTGTGATTTTGTTTACGAAAAGTGATAGAATAAAAACATGTGGGTAAGTCATAATTGGCAAGTTAGATAAATTATGTGCATGATGAATGTTGTTGCTTGGCTTTTGAAAATAGTAACATATGATTATGAATACTGGTTTTATGAGTTTTGGACTGGTTTTGTTTGCTTGGTTGTTGTTTAAGCTGTTTGGAAGTAAAAAAATCAAATAGTTATGTCGTCTGATTACAGCAAAGTTGTCTTTAAACTGTTATAACTTGAGATTCATAAATGATTTTGATGTGATTCCAATTGGAGGTGATAGCTTGTCCTTTTACGATTCTAACGATAGGTCACACGCCCAAAACGACCAAGAAATGAGTGAGTTATGGCTGTTTTACGAAAACTGGACAGTGCTGAGAAATGCGTAGGAACTCGATCGAGTAGCCTTGGTACTCGATCGAGTAGGGGGGTACTCGATCGAGTACGTCAGTTACTCGATCGAGTGGCCCTGGTAATTTGTTTTACGTGCTTCTGATCTTCACCTACTCGATCGAGTAAGTCACTTACTCGATCGAGTGGCCTGTACTCGATCTAGTGACCCCTATTTTGGGTCATATGCTTATCTTTTGACTTCGTTGCATATTATGTTTAATTCAAAGGCGTTATTTTGCTTCTTTATGCATTATTTTACATGTATGTTGATCTTGACGCGTAAGTTACCCAATCTTGTGGTGTAAAGAGTGGCACCTATGATGAGTATGAGTTCGGTGGGGAGGATATTATTTATAGGTGTTGTGATTGGTAAGACTTAATTGAGGCATAAAGCATGTTGTGTGAGACGAGATGAGTGACATGATTGTATGTTGAGTAATGAAAATGTAAGTGAATGTGGGCAAGGCATGATGTAAGTTTAAGGAACGTGAGAATGAAAAGATTGAAAGAAAGGATGTGGATAGTAGCAACTTGAGATGTATAATGAATTATGGAGGGAGATGGTTAGAAATAGTGTTGAGTAAGAATATATGTAATGAAAGGTCGTTTTAGAGGAATTGATAAGAGTGGTATATAGCGAACTTAATGGGACATGTCGCGGCGTGGATTTGCAGATAGTGACTGAGTTTGGAAATTTGTGTTATCGAGAGACGAAACTAATGTGTGATTTCCTTTGGCAATTAACGATATAAAAGAATTTTGATTTCTAGAGATGTAAAAAGGGAGATGTAATTGTTTGAACTTTGAACGTTGATTTTTATGGACAAATTAGTTACAAGTGTGAGTGAGTGGAGTGATGAGAGAGGACCCATGGTAAGGAAGAGTGAGATAATATCGATAAGAAATAATGGGATTGGAATTTTGGAGCAATAAGAAGGTGATCGGAGCACTAAAGAGTTAGGAAGAAGTAATAAGGAGTTGAATGGTTAATTGTTTTAGTCGAGTGTAAAAAGAAAAGCATGAGGGGAGTAAAACTAAGAAAATGTTCACCGGAGTTATGTGATATAAAAGTAAGGAATCGTCGAGATGCATGATACTATCATGAGGAATTGAATTAATGGTTATACAGGAGCTTCGGAACAACAAGATTAGCCTTGAGTTTTGAGGAATTAAGGAAAGTAAGAAGTTAGTAGAATATCTGCAGGATATGAGATTTTGGTGGAGAGTTAGGTGATGATACAATTAAGAATAGTATTGGGAATAATGTTGAGGTAATTTTGGTTGATGGATTTGATGCTCGTTATTGGGGATGATAACCAAAGATAGGGAAGAAACGGTGATGTTTAGAGATGAGTGTAAGAAGTTGATGTACGAACGGTAGTTGTGTGGAGGTGTTGTCGCTAGTGGTTAAGGTTAATGATAAATAGGAAAGATGGCAATTCTAAAGAGGCTGATTTTGTAGAGATTGAATTGATAGGTATGGTTGTGAGGAAGTATAAGACATAGTCTTAGGAGGCGGTTTCTCATAGTGAGTGTTAGCTGTATAGTTAAGTATGGCAGAAGGTGCTGGTTATGCGAATGGAAGAATGTGATGAGGGGCATGCGAGTTAAGCTCGGGCGACAGGTAACCTTTGTTGAGTGGTAACTTACGTGATCAGGATTGACTAGTTGGATGTGATTATGGGTCTAAGATGTATATAAATGTTGGTGTGAGGTTGTGACCTCACGAGAAGCGGTATGGTGTGATAGTTATAATGTTGTTATCTGAATGTTCTGTAATATATGTTGGATATGGTAACTTAATGGAATGATGATCAAAAGTGATAATTTGATTGATCTGGCATGGTTAGTTATAATTGTATGTGTATTTATAATACATGTCTATTCCCTGAAATGGTGGAAATGATGCTCACGAGGTGCTTATCCATTTATTCATATAATATGTTGCGTTGTGATTGAGTAAAGTGGATTTGAGTAAGTTTTCTTGTCCGAAAGGTTATTTCCGAGTCAGTGTTTATGGAATTGTATGTAGTTGTGATGTCTATCGATGTGGTCGTGGTGCCTCGGGTGGTGATCCGGGCACGGTATTTAGTGTTGTGATGCAGGTATTTTCGCACTGCGGTGTGGCTGTTAGTGACGGTGTTACGATGCCGTCACCGGTTGTGGTGGAGTAGGCAGGATGATTATGATACGAGTTTTCGAAAGTACATACCAGTTATACATATTGTTGTTTTATTTGTTGTTGTTTCCTATGAGTTTGAGTTTGGACAGATAGACTGTTGTTTTGTTTGCTGATGTTTCTTACAAGTTTCAGTTTGAGAAGGAGGGTAGAGTTTAATATAAAGAGAGTTGTATATGTTTTCGTTGTTGTCATGGTATATAAATGTTCTGTTGATGGGACACAGTTGTCAGGAGTTGTTACAGTACTTTTGATCTTGTTCTAGATAAGGCTTTAGTGGACATGGTAATGGCAAGTGATTCGTAAAGCATGTGTGGTAATGACCTGAAAGATGCAGGTGGTTTATAATCCTTTGTTGAGACAGTGAGTGTAGGGTGTTGGGGGAATTAGTGTCATATTAAGTTATGTATGAGTTTTGCGGTAATGAAGGAAAGAACTTGAGGATCTAGTGTGAGTGTACGTAACGAGCGTGGATCGTGAGTTATGCCTTTGGGTGATAGGTGCTTTACATAGAGAAGTGTGTTGTTTTGCAGTAATAATGGAGAGTTAGTATGGTGATTTTACTACGAGCCTTATGGTATAAGTTAGGGGTGTGCAGAGTGATTTGAAGTATGAGAACTGTTTAAGTAAGAGAGCCTTGAGAAATAAGAGTGGTTATGGAAATGAGGTTATAGGCGGTTATCTTTGACATGTGGTGGTGATGAGGATAATGAGATAATATAGCTAAGGATTTAGTATTAAGGAGTTACGAGGACGTAACATTTGTCTTAAGAGGAGTAGGATGCAATAAAAGAGAGTTTCATGGTGGTGCATGTTGTAATATAATTGGAAGTAGAGTGTTAGCGTAGCGTAAAGGAGGGATTTGTTTTGTGGATAATACTTATAAAAGGCCATGGCCGTGCTTGTAGTAGTGTGATGCTTCGGAGTATGAGAATATTTTATATAGTGTTGACAGTTGGAGGATGATGTTATGAGTCTGAGTAAACTTCGAGGACGAAGTTCCTTTTAAGGGTGGTAGAATGTAACATTCCGTTTGATGTTATGGGTATTTTGATATTGGATTTGCTCTGGATAATATATCACGGAGCTGGTTGGTAGCGTATGGAGTTAGTGTTGAGAGAGATATAATGGAGTTGATACGATATCGTGAGCCATGTTGTGGAGGTAGGAATAGTTAGTGGAGTTGGTGTTACGAGTTCATGTTTGGATTGGAGTTTCGTTTTGAGTTCTTAGTCACGTTGTTGTGTCTTGATCGAGTTAGTATGTTTGTTTTTAGAGTATGGTTTGAACTTCGGGGACGAAGTTCCTTTTAAGGAGGGAAGACTGTAATACTCCGTATTTATAAGTCTTGGGGTACTCTATCGAGTAGGTCTTACTCTGTCGAGTAAGGGTAAGTTGCCTTTTAGAAAAGTTTCTGACCTGTTGGGTACTCGATCGAGTAGCTGGGATACTCGATCGAGTAGGGGGGTACTCGATCGAGTACCTTGGGTACTCGATCGAGTAGCCGGTTTTACGGGGAGTTTTCTCGGGTTTTGTTAATTATGCGATTAAGGTATATAAGCTTTGTCGTCATTATTCTAAATCACTTTTGCAAAACCTAAATTAGTGTTTAAGAGAGAAAGCAAGCAAGTTCTTCATCCTAATCGCATTATTAGCAATCCCCGGAGTTTGGAAGGTTGGTTTTCATCGTTTGTTATACCGTTGGAATCCTTGCGTCGAGGGTAAGATCTATGTACCCTTTTTACTGTTTTTCCTTTAAGTTGATTAAACCCTAATATGGGGATTTGGGGGTTTTTGTGTAGATTGTGATTCGGTAGTGTTTGTATGTTTGTATGACAGGAGGAGGTTTTGTAGAAGAGCCTTTTTGATACAGCTGTAGAGACCGTCTGATAGTTGTGCTTTCCAGGTAGGATTTCCTACTCAGTATTAGTCCCATAATGGGATGATTGTTGTTGTGTTGAGATTGATTGTTTGATATAGTAATTGTATTGTGATGGCTGTGATTGTGATTGTGATTGTCTGTCTATGGCTCTCGAGATGAGTTCTCGGCTGAGTGGGGTCACTTGCGAGAGTGACTTCACGCCCTAGTTCCGCCCTTCGTGGAACCCGCCACGGAAGGGGATGTGCACATTAATGAACAGAGAATTCGCTCATTGTAAAGAGCGGGGATTTGGTGGGTACGGCTGCGGTCCCCCACTGGCAGGGCTGGTCCAGTGGGCAGTCAGTGATTGAGATGTTTGGAACTGGTTGGTTGATTGTGTGTGTGTGACAGTTCAGCTGTCTGTTTATCTTATTGTTGATATATAATTATTGAGTTGTGTGATTAGTACTGACCCCGGTTGTTGTTTTGTAAACCTGCGGTGATCCATTCGGGGATGGTGAGCAGATATTGAGCAGGTATGAGATGAGTACTGGGATAGCTGGGATTGCCACGACATGATGATAGGAGTCTTCCGCTGTAGCTTATTAGTTTATTTACATTTCAGTTAGAACAGTCAGTTTGAGAACATGTATTACACTTTTGGTTTGGTTTTGAGAATTGTAACCTTTCACTAAGTATTTATATTTAAACGTGTTTCTTCATTGTTTATTTGATTATCATTGCCTCGGGTAACCGAGATGGTAATATCTTCACACCTGAGTGGTCCTGGTAAGGCACTTGGAGTATGGGGGTGTTACAACTTTTGAGCCTGATCTTGCACACTTTTTATTTGCAGAAGGCCAGTCTTTCGAAAAAGATAATTCTATTTCTACTACTAGTTCTGTGATGATGCCTAACATAGCAAGTCATTCTGAGCCTACAACTGCATCTATTCATAAAGGGTTCAACCTTGCGACAGAAGATGGGAACACGTTTGATATCAGACCATCTTACATTAACTTGGTTTAAAGAAATTTTTTTCGTGGAGTAGCTGGAGAGGATCTGCGAAAACATATGGAGGTTTTCAAATACTAATATTCTACCATTCCCGGCACTAAGGGAGTGACACAGGACAATATTAATGAGGTTCTATTCCCTTTCTTTCTGACTGATAGAGCCGAGAATGGCTCACTGATCTTGACAGAACTGCCGCTTGGATCACTAACTAAGAGACCATGGCCCTAGCCTTCTATAAAAGATACCTTCCTCCACAATGAAGTAATCAGCTGAGAGGAAAGATTACAAGTTTCAAGCAAACACCAGATGAGAACTTTTATGAAGCGTAAAGATGGTTTAAGAAATTTGTGCGGTCTCTTCCTCATCACGGTTTCAATCAATGGTTCTTATTCAAGCAGTTTTATAATGGGTTGCATGACGATCACTGTGCTATTTTTGATGCTTCATCAAATGAGCGATTCCAAAAGAATATTGATGATGACAAGGGATAGGGCATTATACAGGAGACGGCTACCCATTGTGCTGAATATGGGAACCTAAGAGGAGGAATTAGAACAGTTTCTTATGTTGATAGTGCAGTTGTCGCTCAGCTGGAAGCCATGAATGCTAGGTTTGACAAGTTGGAGTTGCAGAATGCGGAAAATCAATAGACGGATCACTTGTTGACAAGATAAGAAACCGTCTCATGTGAGAGATGTGGTGGAGAAGATGGTCACACTGATGTTGACTGTCTATCTGAGAAGGAGCAGGTTTATGCCTTTCAACAATATAGGCAAGGGGTTCCTATTACAACAATTAGAGTGGAGTTCATCCTAACTTTAGATGGACTAATCAGAATGTATTGAATCTTACCCCTCCACCGCATCAACAACAACAAGTGTATGTTCCACTTCATAATGCTTAACAAGGCTTTGAAAAGCCTCCATCTTTTCCACCGCCTCAACAAAGAGCTTCGTCTAGTGGTATAAGTGAGATGACTAAGTTGAAGTCAATTATACAAGCGTTGACTGTTCAATTTCAAAGGAGTGACCAACAAAAAGATGCATCAATCAAGTCACTTGACTCGCAAATAACTCAGCTTGCCACTAATCAAGCTTCAAGGCAGCCATGTCATTTACCGTCCCAACCTGATAAGAAACATCATGAGACGGTGAATTTAATTAATCGGAGAGGCGGCCTTTCCTATGAAGGACCAAAAATGTTGACTGATTATGAAAAATCAGACCCGGACCAATGTTGCTAAGCGTGAACAGTCGTCATTGGACGAAAATATGCTGAACCCGAGAAAAGTACTCGATCAACTCATTTAAAGTGGTCGATTGAGAGGAATTTCTAAGGAAGATGCTCCATCGCATGGTTCTATTGTTTGATCGAGTACTATAGAAGAGAGATTTCGATCGAACTGGTAATAGTATTCGATCAAGTGAAAATGATGAAGGAACTACTCGATCGAATGACAAGCATTCTCGATCGAGTAAAATTGTTGATGATCGTGTTGAAACTTTGGCAGAAAGAAATAAAGATTTGGAAATTCCCATCATGGTCCCTTTCCCGAGGCTATTGTAGAACAGAAAGGCTAAACAAAAGTTCGGAAAATTTGCTGATATATTAGAGAGCCTTCACGTTAACGTTCCGTTCGCCGAATTGCTCACCCAGGTACCCTCTTACATGAAATTTATGAAAGAAATACTAAACACATAAGAGGCATATTAATGACCACTAGACGGTGGCTTTGACTGAAATAGGCTATGCCACAATTCAGAATAAGACACCACCCAAACTGTCTGACCCGAGTAGCTTGATTGATAATGCGTTATGTGACTTAGGGCTAGCGTGAGTGTATTACCATTGTCTCTCGCTAAGAGACTTGGTTTGACCAAATTTCACTATACCAATATGACTGTGCATATGGCTCACCGTACTTTATCACAGCCCCTAGGTGTCTTCGAGGACATACCTGTAATGATCGGGAAATTCTTTATTCCCGTTGATTTTGTGGTCTTAGACAACCCCGAGGATTCTTACACTCCTATCATATTAGGACGACCATATTTACTTACTGCTCGCGCAGTGATAGATGTCAGAGGGAAGACTCTTACTTTTCAGGTAGGTGATGAGGAGTTGATTTTCTATCAGTCCAATGTTCGCAGCGCTCCTATACAGGTTCAACCTTGCAATGCCGTACCCTCTATAGACCCCAACACAGATTCTCCAGTTGATAATATTGAGCCATGTGCTGCTATATTGACACATCCGCCTTAGAGTGAGAGCAATATGGTGGACCATTCTGTTATTTCTACTGTTGTAGGCAAAAACAGAGTGGATAGTGGAGATTCTGTTGATAAAGGTGCTGATGAGAGTGTCGTTGGGGCTCTCAATCAAACACATTTATATTATCAACAAACAACTAGTTAGTGGTTAAGTCGAGGTCGATCCATGAGACGGTGTGTTTTTGGTTCCAAGTCTATCTATCTTAATTTATGCTAGTGTCACAATTGATTTGGGTTGGAGTTG
The DNA here is from genome assembly GCF_048544455.1 of Silene latifolia. Taxonomy (NCBI): domain Eukaryota; kingdom Viridiplantae; phylum Streptophyta; class Magnoliopsida; order Caryophyllales; family Caryophyllaceae; genus Silene; species Silene latifolia. Next base: position 95,027,601 of record NC_133533.1, read on the forward strand.
GTGTTCTTAAACTAATGGAAGCAATAAAGTAAAACAAGCAATAAAAGGAAGGATGTAAACAAATGACTAAAAGAAATTCTAGGATATCATGGGTTCATAGGGGATTCATGGAGAAAATCATACAAACATGTTCTCAATTAGATGCAAGCCCTTTTGTTGAGATGGGATCGAGTAGGTGTATAAGCTTACAATCCCTAAGAAGGTTTGGGTCCCGGAGCCGAATCGATTAAATTGTACAACACCTACAAGTCGACTTAATGTTTCCTATTCAACATTATGCATTGTCTAATGAGGCTCGAGTTGGTTTATATGCTTACAAGCCTCATTGAAAAGATAGGTGATGGTTAAAAAAATGCAAGGATTCTTAGGCTCACATTTCATCAAACATAACATGTGCATAAGTTAAGATCACAATAGCAAGCAAATTAATCATGAGGACATATTAGATTAAGCATAGATTAATCCCCATGTTTGTTTCCCCTAATTCCCCACTAATCCTAGCTAGAAGACTACTCACTCATTTTCATGGGAAACGTGTCATTAATTGTGTCAATCATCACAACAAGTATAAACATGATGAGAGACAGGGGAAATAAACAATAAAGAGTAAAGAGTAAGGAATTGTACCCACTTAGGAATGATCCAAATATAAAGCAAAGAATAATAGAATAACACGTGATTGATTGCTAAAGATTTGTCAATTCTCCAATAATAACCCAATAATCTTCAGTTACTCAATAATAATAAACTTGAACAATGATTAAGGAAAGATTAATGTGTAACTTTGTGGAATGGTTGGGATTAATCTATTCTAATCTACTCATAATCTAATCTAAGAGGGATTTTCTAAGCTAAGGGGACTTTCTACTATGGGAACTTGGTTTCATGATTATTAAAAATGAAGTATATATAGTAGTAATACATTAGGTTAAGCAAGGGTAGATTAGTAAATAGCATTGCCAAGTGTTGAGTAGGGAAATGAAAGTCTCAAAGGGAAATGCGCATATCATGTTGCTAGTCCTACCACGATCCATTCGGATCATCTTGAAGCACAGTTGGTTCTGCCAAGGAATCTGCCCGTCTTAAGGAGAAGACGCTTAGATCTTAGATCTTGGATCCGCTCGGATCGCGCACGAGCCGCTCAGATCATGGAGTTCTGAGACGTCCGTCTTGGGAGCAAGACGCTCGGATCACTGGGCAGAGTGCTTCTCTTTTTTTACTATCTAATAATCCGCTCGTCTTTGGGGCAAGACGCTCGTCTTGAGTCTTGCACGCTCGTCTTGGGTCTCGGGACGTGCGGATTGGCGGACAGCTTGTCTATTTGAGCTCGGATTGTAAAACGGACGTCACTTCCTCATACGGACTCCTATTGGAGTGATTCAAAAGCCTAGACAACTTGATTTTTTGATGCTGTTTCATCTAGCATACTTCAAAAGCCATAAAAGCAACTATTGGTTTGGGTTTCGAGCAATTTCTTCATGTAATGGCTTCCTTCTCGTCATCCTGCTTTTAAGCCTATGATCCTTCTATATACTCTTTATTCCTACATATTTGGTCATCATTCTTGCTTCCTCTTCAAACTAGTCCATCAAATATCGTCAACAAGCTTCTAAATATGCACGGGAGATGGGAATTCAGCCTCATTATCTCTTTTCCAATAAGACATATAAAATGTACTAGGAAAGCAAAATAGGAAGGAATTGACGGATAAAATAGCCATGAAATGATATGTTAGTATGTAAAATAGGTTCAATTAGGGGACAAAAGGTGCACAATTAAGAATCACATCAAACATTCCCAAACTGAACCTTTACTCGTCCTGAGTAAAGAGGTGACTAGAACTAGACCTTTATTTAAACTATCCGAATAATACAATTAGTGGGTCTCACTCCGCGCCTTCAACTCACAACAAAACATCCATGAGGTGGGGTGCCTTCTTGCAAGGCAATGTGGAACTTGCCAAAATGGCGATACATCCAAGCATTAAGCACACAAAACAAGTAATGGATGCATCTACAAAAGAATAACCACTTTCCTCATCTAAGTGGCGGATATCACCTAAGGGGAAAGAAATTCCAGGGTACACACTCCATTATAGATATCATTTCTCTAAGCTACTAAGTCTAAGAGGATACCAACCAATCACCTCCAAGTTGTGTTAAACTAGGTTACTTTTATCCTCAATCGCTAAATGCTTTTGTCAAGAGTAGGCTCCTTATGGTGTTAGAAATACTGTAGGATCGCGGAATTCCCCTTCTTGCCTAGACAATAAGAAGGGTTGTTCCCTCTCCACCATGCAACAAATAATATCAATGGATAAAAGGGATCAAGAGTGTATAAATTTCACATTTGTAGTTTGCTTTTTCATTTGTTTTCCCCCCAATTTCTTGTGGTATTTGACATTTCAGAACATTTCTTTTCCCAGTTTTGATGTTTCGCATTTTGATACTTGGCAAATTTTTCAATCTTTGTATTTTAGAGGATTTTTCAAAGTCACCCTAATTTGTAACGATGGTGCTTTTATTGAAGCATAGGAGTCTATTTTTGCACCTCTTTTCATTTGATGCATTTGCAAACTTTTTGATCTTTCATTTTGATTCTTGAACTCAAAATGGAGATTATTGTGCCTATTCTCTTTTTTTTGACAAAATATGATGATGGAAGTGTAAGAACTATTGCATGGTTTTAAAGGTCACCTTGCAATAAACGGTACCCAAGGAGTTATCACACCACAAGGTACTCTTGAGTAGGCCTTAGTCCATGGGTCAAAAGATACTAGTATGACACATCCTAGGGTGTCTTGAGGGTATTCTAGCAAACAAAGTCTCAAGGAGAAAAATTATCTACAAAGGCCTTATATACACTTCTAAAGTTTCCAAAATAGGCATCTTCACAAAATTTCTAACCATGCAAACTACCATGCCATGATGCATCTAACATATATACAACTCTAATGCATATGCTTCTATAAACTATTATGCCATATAAACTAAATGCAAACTCTTAGCAACATATAGATACAAAAACCGCAACAACAAAATACACCACATCCTCCTTGACATGTAAGCCCATCCTCCTCATAAATAATGAAAAGAAATGGAAGTAAAATAGAGATTAGAACAATCATACCAAGCGGTCTTCACATTCCCTTGCCAATGCCTCAAAATGTAGTGTTATAGCTATGTGATAAGAGAATAAAAACACAAGTATATACAATTCTACACTACTAAATTAAAGAACATTTTTTGGGTTTTTGCAGTTTTCAAAATTTTATGGGTTTTGTTTTTATAAAATTAAAGATCACATTTTTTGGATTTTTCAAAAATTTTCAATTTTTATGTATTTTGTTTTGGAATATAAATTCCCATTGTTTTTCAACAACAAATTTTATGGGTTTTGTTTTTATAAAATTAAAGATCACATTTTTGGGATTTTTCAAAAAATTTCAATTTTTATGTATTTTTATGCAATTTACATGAATATGCATGATTTCTAAGCTAAATGCAAACTAAACTAGGCTATACTAGATGATGCATGGGTTTTTGTTATGGTGGAGAGCATAATTTAGATTGTCTTCCATTGCATAAACTTCCGCAAACCAAAATAGACACTATTTCTAATGTCAAGAATTTTGGGAGAGTTCATACAAAAATGTAATGCATGAACTAAAATTTTTCATTTTGGATTTTGAAATTGGGAACAATAAAAATGAACACCTCAATGGAACCAAGGTGTTAGCCCTCTAATGTTGCTAGGTGATGTGACCATAATTAGAGCACATTTAGTCCCCGAATTAGCCTTGTTCCCATGCTTTTTAGTGCATATTTGGGTCATTTATTGTCTTTAGTCCTTTGTTTTGCATATTCTTTGAGGTTTTGATCCCTTGGTAGGAAAGGAGTGCAAACCTTGCATTTTCATGGCAAAATGAGGCTAAATTGATTGAATTCAATGACCAAGCATCAAGGAGAGACAAGATTAGAAAGCCTTTGTACATATTATAGTAGATGGGCAATGATGAGAAAAGATCCTTGTATCCCCGAGGAAATCCTCAAGGATTTTATGAAGAAAAAGGAAGAAAAGAAGAAGAAACGAAACTGCCTGACAGTCCGTGCGGATTAACCTGAAGACGCCCGTCCAAGGCTACAATCCAAGCGTCTTCCTCAGCTGGACGCTGATACGGTCGTTCTGTACCAAAAATAAAATACTTAGGTTACTACTAACAGAAGTCAGCGGTAAGTAGGGTCGATCTCCACAGGGAGGCTAAGTTGCTATCTATCTGTTTAATTCGGTCTGTCAGGGTGTCACAAAAGTGGGGGTTTTGATTGTTGAACTAAACTAATGAAAAGGTAAGAGAGGAATGAATGCAAGAAATTAACAAAATGAGAAGGGAATATGCTAGGAGTCGGTCTACCGTGGCAGCTATACTATCGGGTCTACTGAGGCGATCACACTATTGATAAGAAGAGCTATGGTCGTCACCTTTCAGTCCTTAAACCGCCCTAGGGTCTCCTAACTTAGCTTTCGCCCTAATTAGGTATCACCTATTGTAATTAAGCAAGCCTTCCCTTCCAATCTTTCGATCCAGGTCGGGGTTAACTAGATAAATTGGTCTCATGCATGCATTCATTCAACCTGATAACAATTAAATTGCCTAATACAATTCTTATCGCCAGACTAGTCTATTCAAGTCAATTATAACATGTTACTACCACGGCTTCCCTAATCCTAACATACTAAGGGGATTTAGCTAGACATGGAAATAAGGAAAACTAGAATAAAAGAAATAAGAACAATAAACATTAAATTAAAGAGAGAAGGGAATAAAGAATTACTAAATTAAAAGATCCGGAAATGCAGAACAAAAGTAACAATAGCCAAAGTAACGTAATAAAAGTGTCAGGGGGAGAAAAAGAGAGAATGAGAGAGCGGAAATGTCGTCCTAATCTTCCTATTTATAAGAAAAATAGGATTTGCTAAACCTAATGGACGGAATTAAAGCAAAAAGCCCAGCCCGTAGCAAAATCCACTCGATCGAGTGGAATAAAACCACTCGATCGAGTAAACTCACCCAAAAACTGCTCGATCGACTGAATTAGTTACTCGATCGACTAAAGGCTATTATTGAACTGGTCGATCGACCAGAAACACCACTCGATCGACTATTTATTCATCCTAAAACCACTCGATCGACTAATTAATCACTCGATCGAGTGGATCTTGACTTCAGCAGCTCATAATTCTCGTTAGTTTGACTTTGACTTGTCCTTTTAGCTCCCGAAACAGCTTCACGCATCCCAAGAAGGCTGTATCTCCGCTCCAAATTCTACTCTTCCTCCAAATGCATGCAAAACGGACGGTAAATGGCTTGATTTCACTACTTTATGGTCCATTCCTACAATTAAGACAAAATACACCAAAGTAGCATATTCGGGGCATTTAGTAGCATAAAACTGCGATAATACCATAGAAATACGTGCTAAAATAGGCTAAAAAGACTACACAAAATGCATGTATCAAATCTCCCCAAACCAAACCTTTACTCGTTCTCGAGTAAACTAAAATGCAACTAAAGGAACGGAAAAGATAACTCAGAGCTAGCTACAAATGCCCACTTAAGCCAATTTAATGCAAGCAAACTAACTCTTATAGCAGACAGTCAAATGCAAACGAGTTGTAAGATGTTTATAATAAAGCTTAACCGTCGACCTTGCAAGACCTTAAACAATGGACTCTCACGGGTCACTCTTCTCTCATGAAGCAAAGTGTAAGCATAGGAATATATAAGAGAGAAAGGCAAATAGTCGCTCACCTAGACTACGACCCACATAAACATGCATGCAGCTAATATGATAGACAATTCTAACTACCAAACATACATTCCAACCAAACAAGGTCCTGTCACAGCCGAGGGCTTACAAAAATATGGTAAAGTGAGGTAATGGGTAAGAAAAGGCAAAACAATGATGGGAATGTGGAGGTATAGGCGGCCAAGCTAGTACCTAAACAAAACCATATGAGACATATCCATTTCCAACTCAATTATGAACTAAATACAATGCCCTTCATTTGTCATAAAATCTCACCAAACCAAACTGAACTAACTCCTCAAAAGATATAGGATAGAGTGTAGGAGTGAAACCGACTAGCAAACAACATCTTTTTTTTTCTTTTTCTCTTCCTATTTTTTTTCGGTTTCTTCTTTTTTGTTTTTTTTTCTTTTCGAATTTTTTTTTCATTTTTCACGTTTTTTTTTCTTTTTACATCTTTTTTCATCAACCTTTTCCTCAATTCATCCTCTTTTTTCTTTCCTACCAACTCCAAATCAATAGAATACGCGCCAAAATTTGATACAATAAACAGTATACCGCTGAACAATCTAAACTAGCTTGACAAGGCAGGCTAAATTTGGAATGTAGCTAAGGGTCAACAGGCAAATTTGGCTAATGTGGAGTTAAATGGGTAAAAATGAAAGAAAGGGGAAATGTAAGCACCTCCCTGCATGTGACACCAACCACTAACCCGAATGTATGACGGCAAAAAGCAATTGAATTTCATATACGTGCAAATTAATGAACATGTTATGCAAGGAGTAACTACTCACAATCCTACATGGAACTGGTCATAAATGACACCAGTTTATACGGCTCTAAACCTTAGAAATTATAAGTAGGTTGCCAAAATTTCAGGTCAAGTCTATTCGTTCAGCTAAATTTTAACATAAACTCGTAGATATGCAAAAGACAAGCTAAAAGATAACAGTTTATTGCAAGGCTTAAGCAAAACGACAAATATAGTGCAATTTCATCATGGAAATCGACCGTTCCGACTCAACCTATATGCAAAAATAAACATGAAATTTTTTGAATTTTAACAATTTTTCAATTTTTATGAGATTTTAAATTTTATATGAAAAATAAGCAACAATGCATACAGAAATAAACGTGATAACAGAAATGCAAATAAAAACAAGATGCAGACACAGATATGGATGCATAACCTCCCCAAACCAAACCGTACAATGCCCCCATTGTACCAAAACATGGAAAGGAAACGCAACTAAAAGAGAAAGAGAGTAAATGCGGAAAACTCACAAGATTGCGCTAATAAAGGGACCTCCCCAAACCGACCATGAATATGGGAGGTTGCTAAAGGCCCGGAAAACCGTCTCAGGAAGCTAATCCAAGTCAATAACACTCGATAGCAGTCGTACAGTGGCTGATCGAGTAAAATGGGCATCCAAAACTGCTCGATCGAGGAGAAAAGCGGTCGATCGAGTGAATCCATCAGCTAAAGTGCTCGATCGAGTAATTCTCAATGTATTCCTGCAAAATGCAATTAAGAACAGCCCGCAAAACAAGCATACTGAGATAGTCTATGGTATAAAAACCATTTATTATAACTGAAATTGAATAAAATGCAAAATAAAATCGCCGGGTTGCCTCCCGGGGAGCGCTAGCTTCAGTCAGGTCCCAGCTCGACCTTCTTTTTCTTATCCAACACCACAAATCATTGGTCCACTAATAGGCCTCTGACTGGACGCGATAGCTTCAACAATCGTCAAACGGACATCCGGCCTCCACAGCTTGGCAATGTAAGAACAACAACTTCTCATGGCATCCGGGTCCCAAACTATTGTCTCATCACGCAGCTTCTTCCTAGACGGTGTAGCTTTATCAACACCTCCTCCTGGGTCGTCTATCCAGGCAGTTCCGGATTCCAGACTCAGAGCACCCATCTCGCCTCTCGGGTCTGTGAACTTGTCAAGACCTGTAAAAAGAGAAACAAAGCAATGTTCCTCCAATTCGCTCCCAGAATGGGGCGGAGGTGCCATAACAGCAGCAATAAGTGACACACTAGGAATATCGTGACAGGATATGATATGCATAGGTTCGTTAGGATCATCAGACTTAGTAAAAACCAAATCCTCCCCTCCGACCTGAAAGGTAAGTGTCCCAACCCCGACATCAACAATTGCGCCATCAGTGCACAAAAATGGTCGTCCCAAAATAATGGGAACATTGCGGTCTTCGGGTATGTTTATGATAATGAAATCTGCGGGAATAAAGAAATTCCCGATCCTAACAGGTACATCATGTAAAGCTCCTTTGACCCGAACATAAGACTGGTCAGCTAGCTGAACAGTCGTTTTAGCACGTGTGAACTTAGTCAACCCAAATTTCAAAGCAAGAGATAAAGGTAAAATGTTGACATTAGAATCGAGGTCACATAAAGCATTATCAAACGAATGGGTCCCTATTGAACACGGAATAGGAAAACGACTTGGGTCAGACATATTAGAGGGGGTCCCATTCCGAAGAAGTGTGCTACACTCTTCTGTCATAGCTACATTCATTATCGTCTCACTAGCATCCTTCTCAGACCAATCAATTTGAGAAATAAAATTAGCATAAGTAGGTACCTGAGTGATCATCTCATCGTAATGAGCAGCGACATTGAGAGCTCGTATGCGGTCCAGAAATCTACGGTGTGGCAGCAATCGTTGTGGATAAGGAACTTGAACAGAATAGGAGTTGACCGTATGTTCCTTTGTATCGTCACTTGGAATAGGCGTTGGTGACGATTTAACAGTTTCCGCAGCTTCTGAGGTTGATCGAACATGTATATTAGTCGATCGAACTGTTTCCACTTCGTCTTCAGTCGATCGAGCAGAATTGTTGCTCGATCGACCACTTTCCTTCTGAATTCCACTCGATCGAGCAAACTTACTAATCGATCGAGCACTTTCTCCTGGAAAATCACTCGATCGACCAATGTTAGTCACTCGATCGAGTGATTCCTCCTGTACAGGGCTAAAATCTTCGCATAAACTCTTGAAGTACGATAGGAATTCGTCATCCATGTCATAGAAATCATTCTCAACATTGGGTGACACGGGTTCTTCATGAGACGGAATTGTGTCGGTGTTGATAGCATTCGCCGTCTCACATTACTCTTGCTCGGTAATTAATTGATCACACCGAGCCTCTAGCTTCTTCATACGGCTATCAAATTCCGCACTAGAATTATGACACTGTAGTGCAAGTGCCAATATCAGTGACTTAACTTCTTCAGCTTCATCATTCCTAGCAAGTGGGGGAATTAGTTACGGTGAAAAAGAATAACAAGGTGGTGGGTAGCCTTGTTGCAGCAACGGTTGTGGTCTAGGCCTCGGTGGAGGAGAAGCATCGTAGTGATTACCACAACCCCAAGATTCTTTCCTCTCCCAATTAGGAGATCTTTCAGTTTGAAGCTCAAACTGAGCAATAAGTCGAGAGACGGACGTCATCTTCGCAAAAGAGTCGAAGGTACTCAAGCCTTCCCTTCGACAATCTTTCTCTAAAAACTGACTAATAGACCTGTAGACCTATCAAAACAGCGCTGAAGAGAAAGATTAGAACGACCTCAAGGTACTCAGTCTTCCCCTGAGGCGAAAAACAGACAAAATTAAAACAGATAAAAGCGTCGCCTCCCCGGGAACGGCGCCAAAATTTGATACGGTCGTTCTGTACCAAAAATAAAATACCTAGGTTACTACTAACAGAAGTCACCGGTAAGTAGGGTCGATCTCCACAGGGAGGCTAAGTTGCTATCTATCTGTTTAATTCGGTCTGTCAGGGTGTCACAAAAGTGGGGGTTTTGATTGTTGAACTAAACTAATGAAAAGGTAAGAGAGGAATGAATGCAAGAAATTAACAAAAAGAGAAGGGAATATGCTAGGAGTCGGTCTACCGTGGCAGCTATACAATCGGGTCTACTGAGGCGATCAGACTATTGATAAGAAGAGCTATGGTCGTCACCTTTCGGTCCTTAAACCGCCCTAGGGTCTCCTAACTTAGCTTTCGCCCTAATTAGGTATCACCTATTGTAATTAAGCAAGCCTTCCCTTCCAATCTTTCGATCCAGGTCGGGGTTAACTAGATAAATTGGTCTCCTGCATGCATTCATTCAACCTGATAACAATTAAATTGCCTAATACAATTCTTATCGCCAGACTAGTCTATTCAAGTCAATTATAACATGTTGCTACCACGACTTCCATAATCCTAACATACTAAGGGGATTTAGCTAGACATGGAAATAAGGAAAACTAGAATAAAAGAAATAAGAACAATAAACATTAAATTAAAGAGAGAAGGGAAGAAAGAATTACTAAATTAAAAGATCCGGAAATGCAGAACAAAAGTAACAGTAGACAAAGTAACGTAATAAAAGTGTCAGGGGGAGAAAAAGAGAGAATGAGAGAGCGGAAATGTCGTCCTAATCTTCCTATATATAAGAAAAATAGGATTTGCTAAACCTAATTGACGGAATTAAAGCAAAAAGCCCAGCCCGTAGCAAAATCCACTCGATCGAGTGGAATAAAACCACTCGATCGAGTAAACTCACCCAAAAACTGCTCGATCGACTGAATTAGTTACTCGATCGACTAAAGGCTATTATTGAACTGGTCGGTCGACCAGAAACACCAATCGATCGACTATTTATTCATCCTAAAACCACTCGATCGACTAATTAATCACTCGATCGAGTGGATCTGGACTTCAACAGCTCATAATTCTCGTTAGTTTGACTTTGACTTGTCCTTTTAGCTCCCGAAACAGCTTCACGCATCCCAAGAAGGCTGTATCTCCGCTCCAAATTCTACTCTTCCTCCTAATGCATGCAAAACGGACGTTAAATGGCTTGATTTCACTACTTTATGGTCCATTCCTGCAATTAAGACAAAATACACCAAAGTAGCATATTCGAGGCATTTCGTAGCATAAAACTGCGATAATAGCATAGAAATACGTGCTAAAATAAGCTAAAATGACTATACAAAATGCACGTATCAGACGCCCGGGCAAAACCACCCAAAGACGCCCGTCTTCCCCCTCAGGACGCCCGTCCAGGAACGCCCAAATCCGCCGGTCCCGTGCTAAAGACGCCCGGATTCCCAGACAGTCCCATTTCGTCTTCTATAAGCTCCAAGGAAGGATGCACATCTTTTTCTAGAAACCGGAGTCTCCCTTGAGACCGGCGATTCCTCAAATAGGGACTTAATCGTCAGTTAAGCCCTTAGTTAACCCAAATTCATGTACCTAATCCCCACTATAAATACCCCATTAGTCTAAATAGAAGAGCATGTTCTTCTTTGAAATCTTTAGTGTAGTTAATATCAATCAAATCTCTCTTTAATCTTATAATCAACATTTAATCAAGTTTTAATACAAGTTTTATTTCCTTAATCTCTCTCTTGTTCATCCTTTATTTTGGGTAATTGAAGATTATTAGGGTTATTATTGGGAGATTGACAACCTTCCAATCAATCATCAAGTACTTCTATTATTCTTTTCTTTATTATTGGAATTATAAGTAGGTATAATTATCTTAATCCCTTTTTAATTATTGTTAATCATTTTCATTTATTCATCATGTTTCACTTTGTTGGTATGATTGACAACCTTGCTAGCATGTTCAACAAGATAATCAGTGAGTAGTTTCCTTAGCTAGGGTTAATGGGTAATTAGGAGAAACCAACATGGTGGATGATTCATGCTTAAATTAATATGTTTTCATAGTTTATTTGCTTGCTTGTTGTGATCTCAACTTATGCACATGTTATGTTTGATGAAATGCGAGCCTATGAATCCTTGCATTTTTTACCCATCACCTATCTTTTCAATGAGACTTGTAAGACATAAACCAACTCGAGTCTCATTAGACCATGCATATTGTTGAGTAGGGAAGATTAAGTCGACTTGTAGGTGTTGTACAATCTAATCGATTCGGCTCCGGGACCCAAACTTTCCTAGGATTGTAAGATATAAACCAACTTGATCCATCACAACAATAATTGCTTGCTTATAATTTGAGAATATATTTGTATGATCAATTCCCATAAATCCCCTATGACCCCATGACAACCTAGTGCCTTTTATCAATTGTTTACATCCCTTTTAATTCATCTTGCTTGTTTACTTTTATTGCTATTTAGTTTAGTGACCTTCTACTTCAAACCCTAAATTGTGACACCTTTAGACACCACTAGTTGCAATAGAAATCTCATCTCAATTCCCGTCCCATGGGATCCGACCTTTACTTGCCTCTTTTCTAATTGTAAGAGTTGTTGGTAGAGTTATAAATTGTGTTTTGGTCTAGGTGCTCCTCACGACAAGAACCGAAAACTATACCATCACGAGGGATAACGACCAAAAATGGCGCCGTTGCTGGGGACGGTGTTAACTTGATTTAGATTTTCTTGTATTGTTATTAGTTGTGTCTTTCTTTGGCTTGGGGAATTAAAACTCCTCAAGTATTGTTCTAATTATTTTCGAGTTGTTTGATATTTTGAATGTCTAGAAGGTCACAAGGTAACTTGTTACCCTTTGATCACGAAATTGAAAGGACTTTGACAACCAATAGAAGACTTGCTAGGAGAACTTTAAGAGGTATTGGTGAGGTTGTAGATATTCAACCAAACATTATTGAGTTCATCAACCCTTTTGCAAGAGAAGGTGAGGAGAACCCAACACAAAATCCAACACAAAATCAACCCACAATGCCTAAGTTTTCATCACATTCCGTACCAACCGAGGATAACCTACCCAATGGTACTCCCACACCACAACATCTAACCGGAATTTTTATTGCCAAAACCGCATTTATCCAATTAGTCGAAAGAAGCCAATTTGGGGGAATGACTAGTGAAGACCCTCATTCTCATATGGAGGCTTTTTGTGACTATTGTGATGCGATCTCACAAGCCGGTGTAACTCAAGACCAAATTCGATGGTTCTTATTTCTTTTTTCTCTAATTGGCACCGCAAAACAATGGTTAAAGAGCCTTGATAAGGCTACTCTCGGAATTGATTCTTGGAAGAAGTTAGCTCTAGCTTTCTACAAAAAGTTCTATCCACCGGAAAAGACTAACATGCTAAGAGCTCAAATTACGGGCTTTAAGCAAAGAGATGAAGAATCTTTGTATGAAGCTCGGGAGCGATTCAAGGGAATTTGCCGCTCATGTCCTCACCATGGACTTAGCGAGTGGTTCTTGGTACAACAATTTTGGAACGGTGTTTATGAAGATTCAAGGAACATTCTCAACATGGGATCAAATGGAATGTTCACGGAAGTTGACGATAATTAAACTTGGAACAAAATTGAGGAAATGGCGGTCCATAATTCACAATATAGTAGACCTCGCAAGGCTACTAGAGGAGGAAAGCATGAAGTGGACTCCATTACTCAATTGGGTGCTCAACTTAGTGCTCACATTGATACCATCAATTTGAAGTTTGAAAAAGCTATGGCTAAACTTGAAGAAGCCTTAAAATCACCAAAGCATCATGTTAATGCCACGACGGCATCTTCATCAATCCCAATTGGGATATGTGAGAATTGTGGAACTTTGGGACATGACCAAAGTGAATGTAGGGGAACAAATGAACAAGTGAATGCTTTTCAAGCATACAAGAGTGGTACCCCATATTCAAACTATTACAATGAGAACACCAAATTCCACCCAAATCTCTCATACAAAAGCAAAAATGTTCAAAACCCTCAACCAACATACAACCCACCTCCCATGAGAAACCAAAATCAAAGACCCTTTTACAACCAAAACCAAGGTTACCAAAATCAAACTCCATACAATCAACAAAATGACCAAGGTTTTGATGTTCAAAAAGCGGTCATCCAAATGCAAAAGAACCAACAAGAGTTTTTCACTCAAATGCAAAAAGATAGTCAAGCAAATGAAATCACCATCAACAACATCCTAGCTCACACCAAAATGTTGGAAACCCAATTGACTCAACTAGCATCTTCAAGCTCACAAAGACAAAAGGGGCAATTACCACCTCAAAGTAATCCCCCAAGACATGAAACGGTTAGTGCCATTCACTTGAGGAGTGGTACAAGGTATGAAGCACCAAAGAAGCAAGTTGAGAATGAAGTTGTGGAAGCTAGTGACAAAGAAGAAGTTTTACAAAACTCCAAGGATGGAGAACAATCAAAAGAAGAAATTTCAAAGAAAAATGAATATAAGGTCAAGGAGAAGGAGCCCATTGTGATTAGACTTCCTTTTCGAAGTTGATACGTGCATTTTGTATAGTCTTTTTAGCCTATTTTATGCACGTATTTCTATGCTTTTATCGTAGTTTTATGCTACGAAATGCCCCGAATATGCTACTTTGGGTTATTATGTCTTATTTGCAGGTATGAATCCGAAAGTAGTGAAATTAAGCTATTTACCGTCCGTTTAGCATGCATTTGGAGGAAGAGATAATTTAGAGCGGGAAATATTGTTGTCTTGGGATGCGTGAAGGTGTTTCGGGAGCTAACGTGACATGTTAAAGTCAAATTAACGAGAATTATAAGCTGCTGAAGTCAAGATCCACTCGATCGAGTGGTTTTAGGTTGAATAATAAGTCGATCGAGTGGTTAGTTTACTCGATCGACTAGTTCCTTATTTAGCCTTACTCGATCGAGCACATTACTAAGTCGATCGAGCAGGTTTTGAGCCGAGTTCACTCGATCGAGTGATATAGTTAGTCGATCGAGTAGGATTCGCTGACGGGTTGGGCTTTTAAGCTTTAATTCGTTATTAGGTTTTATAAACTCGCTTTTCCTATAAATAGGAAGACGAGAGATGAGATTAGGGGCTCTCCTCTATTGATTTTTTCATAAACACTGTTACTTTTTACACTGTTACTTTCGTTCTTAATTTCCGCACTTAATTCAGTAACTCCTTCTCTTCCCCTTCTTCTTTAATTATTGTTTATTTATGTTTATTATTCTTCCTTTATTACTCGGTTCCCCTTTAATTATGTCTAGCTAAATTCCGTAGTATGTTAGGATTAGGGAAGCCGTGGTAGCGATGTTTTAATTGACTTGAATAGATTAGCCTTGTGATAAGAATTGTATTAGGCAATTTAATTGTTACCAGGTCAAATGAATGCATGCAGGAGACCATAAATCTAGTTAACCCCGACCTAGATCGAAAGATTGGAAGGGAAGGCTTGCTTAATTACAATAGGGTATTGCAGTGAGGGCGAAAGTTAAGCTGTTTACGCTCTAGGGCGGTTTAAGGACCGAAAGGTGACGACCATAACTCTTATTATCAATAGTCTAATCGCCTTAGTATTCCCGATAGTATAAGATCTGATAGCTGCCACGGTAGACCGACTCCTAGCATACTTCCTTTCTCTTATTTTTTTATTTCCTTTATTTCCCTTCTCTTGCCTATAGTTTCAGTAGTTTAGTTAGTTCACAATCAATTCAAAACCCCCATTTCTGTGACACCCTGACAGACCAAATTAAACAGATAGATAGCAACTTAGCCTCCCTGTGGAGATCGACCCTACTTACCGCTGACTTCTATTAGTAGTAACTAGGAATTTATTTTTGGTACGAAACGACAGTATCAAATTTTGGCGCCGTTGCCGGGGAGGCGACGCTTTTTATCTGTTTAGTTTGTTTGTCCTTTCGCCTCAAGGGAAGACTAAGTACCTTGAGGCTGCTCTTATCTTTTTCTTTAGTGCTGTTTTGATAGGCCTACAAGTTTATTAGACAGGCTACTGAGGGAGATTATCGAAGGGAAGGCTTGAGTACCTTCGATCCCTCTTGCCAAGATGACATCTGTCTCCCGACTAATTGCTCAGTTTGAAGCCCAAGCTGAAACACCTGCTAGTTGGGAAAGGAAGAAATCTTGGGGATGTGGTACTGCTGAGCACAATGCAGCCGTAGTTGTGCCGCCACATCCACCCTATCAATGGCCACCGCAACAAGATCCTCCCGATATACGAGAAGAAGAATTTGCGGAGCTGAAATCCTTGATGGAGACACTTGCATTCCAAGCGCAAGAGTATGTCTCACGAGTTGATAATCTCGAGTCTGTAGTTGCTCAGTTAGCAGCTGAGATGGAGATAGAAGAAATCGCGGAGCTGACATATTCAATGGTAACGCTTGTATCACAAATGCAAGAGAGTGATAGATATATGGACACTCGAATCCTTGAACTGGAGTCACAAATAGCTCAGTTAGCAGCTGAGATGCAAGAAGAAGAGGTTTATCTTGCTGAGAGCGGTTTTTCTTCTGAGGAAACCGTGTTGCCCAATGATGAGGATGACTTCTATGACTCGGACGACGAGTTCTTATCATATTTCACTGCCCCACGCGAAGATTTCAGCCCTATGCAGGAAGAATCACTCGATCGAGTGACTAAAAGTAGTCGATCGAGTGAAATTTCAGAAGGAAGCCCTCGATCGAGTAGTATTTTTACTCGATCGAGTGGAATGCAGGAGGATAGTTCTTGATCGAGTGATTTTGTTACTCGATCGAGTGAACTGCGGGAGGGAAGTAGTCGATCGAGTAAAAATTCTACTCGATCGACTGATTTGGCCAGCGAGAGCAGTGCTATGTTGCTTGGGTTCGTTTTTGACGATGATTTTGACGATGATGACGGTTACAGTGAATCCCCCTTATTCAAAGCTGAGTCGGATACACTTGAAGCTGAGATGTATGGGCTGAATTCCACTGAGGGCGGCGAAAGGACAGCTGAGTCGGTAATTGCTCCTAGCACGGAAGAGGTAATAAACTCTTTTACCTATGATTCCGTCATTGAGAGCGACCAATCTGAGGTAGTAAACGATAATTTTATTATTGTTTGTTCTAATAGTATTTTGCCTCGTTTGACTTGCGCAATTTCTTTTAAAGTTATACCCCCTCTCAAGTGGACGATTAAATTAGCAAATTCTCACCGTACATGTCATCTCAAAATTGCTAATCTGAATCGGGACCCTTATATATTGACAGTTGCTCTCGCGCTCCTTTATTATGTGGATAAATTTAGGAGCTCACATAGGAAATTTGTTAGACTCAAACGGTTGTTTAATTTCATTTCCTATTCTGTTATTCCACTTTGGTGCTACTTATGCTGTTGTGTAGCACATGCGTAGCTATTTGACAGGTTGCTGCGCACTTTGAGCTGTTTTGATTGTGATTAGTTTGAGTAGCTCGAAGAAAAGAAGGTCGAGCTGGGACCTGACTGAAGCTAGCGCTAACCGGGAGGCAACCCGGAGATTTTATTTTGCTTTTTATTTCAATTTCAGTTGTAATAAATGGTTTTTATACCATAGACTATCTCAGTATGCTTGTCCTGTTAGTTTGCCGCTGTTTTTAATTGCATTTTGCAGGAATTCATCGAGCATCACTCGATCGAGTGGTTTTTTCTACTCGATCGAGCACTTTTTGAGGAAGTTTTCACTCGATCGAGTGATATTGTCCTCGATCGACCAAAACCAAAACCATTCTTACTCGATCGAGTGGTTTTCTACTCGATCGAGTCCTTCCAATGCGCCAGTTTACTCGATCGACCACCTGCATGATGAGAAACCACTCGATCGACCCAGATTCTTGTCGATCGAGCAGTTTTAGATGGCCATGTTACTCGATCAGCTACTATCCCTCTTGATCGAGTGTTATTGACTTGGATTAGCTTCCTGAGACGGTTTTCCGGGCCTTAGCAACCTCCCATGTTCATGGTCGGTTTGGGGAGGTCCCTTTATTCGCGCATCTTGTGAGTTTTCCCGTATTTACTCTTTTTCCTTCAGTTTGCATTTCATTTCCATGTTTTGGTACAATGGGGGCATTGTACGGTTTGGTTTGGGGAGGTTATGCATCCATATCTATGCCTGCATGTTGTTTTTACTGCATTTCAGTTATCACGTTTAATTTATGTTTGCATTTTTGTTTATTTTTGTTGAAATTCATAAAATTCCATAAAAATAGAAAAATTTGTTAAAAATTCAAAAATTTCACGTTTATTCTTGCATATTGGTTGAGTCGGAATGGTAGATTTCTATGATGAAACTGCACTATATTTGTCTTTTTGCTTAAACCTTGCATTGAACTTTTATCTTTCAGCTTTGTCTTTTGCATAATCTACGAGTTAATGTTAAAATTTAGCTGAACATATAGACTTGACCTGAAAATTTTGGCAACCTACTTATAATTTCTAAGATTTAGAGCCGTATAAACTGGTGACATCTATGACCAGTTTCATGTAGGATTGTGAGTAGTTACTCCTTGCATAACATGTATCATCAATTTGCACATATATGAAATTCAATTGCTTTTTGTCGTCATACATTCGGGTTAGTGGTTGGTGTCACATGCAGGGAGGTGCTTACAATTTCCCTTTCTTTCACTTTTACCCATTTAACTCCACATTAGCCAAATTTGCCAGTTGACCCTTAGCTACATCCAAATTTAGCCTGCCTTGTCAAGCTAGTTTAGTGTATATTTTGCGATATATATTTCATTGCATCAAATTTTGGCACATATTCTGTTGATCGGAGTTGGTATTTTATGAAGGAAAGGAGGGTGATGAAAAAGACGTGAAATTGAAAAAAAATTGAGAAAAAAAACGTGAAGAAAAGAAGAAACCGGAAAAAAATAGAACGAAAGAAAAAAAAAAGAGTCTGTATTGTTGACGGTTTCACTCGTATGTTCTATCTTATATCATATGAGGAGTATGTTTGGTTGGGTTTGGTGAGATTCTATGCCAATTGAAGGGCATGTGCTTAATTCAATAATTGAGTTAGAAATGGATATGTTTCGTATGGTTTTGTTTAGGTACTAGCTTGATCACCTATACCTCCACATTCCCATAAATGTTTTGCCTTTTCTTACCCATTGCCTCACTTTACCATATCTTTGTAAGCCCTCGGTTGTGACAGGACCTTGTTGGTTGGAATGTACGTATGGTAGCTAGAATTGTCTATCATATTAGTTGCATGCATGTTTATGTGGGTCGTAGTCTAGGTGAGCGACTGTTTTTCTTCTTCTCTCTTACATATATATGTTCACCCTTTGCTTCATGAGAGAAGAGTGACCCGTGAGAGTCCATTATTAAAGGTCTTGCAAGGTCGACGGTTCAACTTTGTTTATAAACATCTTATAACTCGTTTGCATTTGACTGTCTGCTATAAGTGTTAGTTTGCTTGCATTAAATTGGTTTAAGCGGACATTTGTAGCTAGCTCTGAGTTATCTTTTCCGTTCCATTAGTTGCATTTTAGTTTACTCGAGGACGAGTAAAGGTTTGGTTTGGGGAGATTTGATACGTGCATTTTGTATAGTCTTTTTAGCCTATTTTATGCACGTATTTCTATGCTTTTATCGTAGTTTTATGCTACGAAATGCCCCGAATATGCTACTTTGGGTTATTATGTCTTATTTGCAGGTATGAATCCGAAAGTAGTGAAATTAAGCTATTTACCGTCCGTTTAGCATGCATTTGGAGGAAGAGATAATTTGGAGCGGGAAATATTGCTGTCTTGGGATGCGTGAAGGTGTTTCGGGAGCTAACATGACAAGTTAAAGTCAAATTAACGAGAATTATAAGCTGCTGAAGTCAAGATCCACTCGATCGAGTGGTTTTAGGTTGAATAATAAGTCGATCGAGTGGTTAGTTTACTCGATCGACCAGTTCCTTATTTAGCCTTACTCGATCGAGCACATTACTAAGTCGATCGAGCAGGTTTTGAGTCGAGTTCACTCGATCGAGTGATATAGTTAGTCGATCGAGTAGGATTCGCTGACGGGTTGGGCTTTTAAGCTTTAATTCGTTATTAGGTTTTATAAACTCGCTTTTCCTATAAATAGGAAGACGAGAGATGAGATTAGGAGCTCTCCTCTATTGATTTTTTCATAAACACTGTTACTTTTTACACTGTTACTTTCGTTCTTAATTTCCGGACTTAATTCAGTAACTCCTTCTCTTCCCCTTATTCTTTAATTATTGTTTATTTATGTTTATTGTTCTTCCTTTATTACTCGTTTCCCCTTTAATTATGTCTAGCTAAATTCCGTAGTATGTTAGGATTAGGGAAGCCGTGGTAGCGATGTTTTAATTGACTTGAATAGATTAGCCTTGCGATAAGAATTGTATTAGGTAATTTAATTGTTATCAGGTCAAATGAATGCATGCAGGAGACCATAAATCTAGTTAACCCCGACCTAGATCGAAAGATTGGAAGAGAAGGCTTGCTTAATTACAATAGAGTATTGCAGTGAGGGCGAAAGTTAAGCTGTTTACGCTCTAGGGCGGTTTAAGGACCGAAAGGTGACGACCATAGCTCTTCTTATCAATAGTCTAATCGCCTTAGTATTCCCGATAGTATAAGATCTGATAGCTGCCACGGTAGACCGACTCCTAGCATACTTCCTTTCTCTTATTTTTTAATTTCCTTTATTTCCCTTCTCTTGCCTTTAGTTTCAGTAGTTTAGTTAGTTCACAATCAATTCAAAACCCCCATTTCTGTGACACCCTGACAGACCAAATTAAACAGATAGATAGCGACTTAGCCTCCCTGTGGAGATCGACCCTACTTACCGCTGACTTCTGTTAGTAGTAACTAGGAATTTATTTTTGGTACGAAACGACAGTATCACAAGTCGTCAAGCCAAGCCCAAATTTGATTACCAACTTGAAAAATTTATGGAAATTGTGAAGAATTTGGAAGTCTCAATTCCTTTTACGGAATTAATCAATCACGTGTCGGCCTATGCGAAATACATGAAAGACATCCTCAGAAAGAAGAAGTCGATCCGGAAGCTTGAGACTATCGCCTTCACTAAGGTGAGTAGTGCAATACTTCAAGGGAGTTCACCTCCAAAACATAAAGATCCGGAAAGCTTCTCAATACCGTGTACCATTGGCGACACCACGATCAACAAAGCCTTATGTGATCTAGGGGCTAGTGTGAGTGTTATGCCGTACTCGGTGAGTAAAAGGTTAGGGATGGGAGAGCTTAAATGCACCAATATCACACTTCAAATGGCCGATAGATCGACGAAGACACCACTAGGGATATGGGAAGATGTTTCCGTAAGAGTTGGGAAATTTTTCATCCCGGTGGACTTTGTCATTGTTGACATGGAAGAAGTGTAACACCCCCTCATACCCAGGTACCTTACCAGGACTACCCAAGCATGAAAGGCTGTTACCATCTCGGTTGCCCGAGGTTAGTATATATCAAAAGCGTCCGTCCTAACACATTTATTAGATGTACTGTAAAGTATTAATGTTTACAACAATCCAAATCCAAACCAAAACCAAGAAAGTGAATACAACTGAGGAGAACTACAAAATCATAGCTAAGACTTGTGACTGAGATACTACAACTGGTGATGACGACTTCCCCATGACCGCCCAAGCTCACCAAATGCAATACCTGCCAAGTCTGCTCACCATCCCCGAATGGATCACCGCAGGTTTTACAAAACAACAACAACGGGGTCAGTACCATTCAAACAATGTAAGACAAACAAACGATGTAACCGACTGATTATCCTCCATAGTAACTGACTACACACCGAAGTGTGTAGCCCTGCCAGATTACCCATCGCAACAGGTAATCCACTCCGCCAGTGGGTGACCGTAGCCCATCCCCACCAAGTCCAGCTCATCAACGAGCGACTAACAATCCCTGTCCCTTAATGTGCACATCCCCTCCCGTGACGGGTTCCACGGAGGGCGAACTAGGGTGTGAAGCCACTCCCGCAAGTGACTCCAGCACAATCACACAACACCACAAAGATCACAAAATTTGTCACAACACCACAACCATCACAACACAACCACATCACCACCGTTATCACAACACCCATACTCCGATGATCAGCAGATAACAACAATTACAACACAAGCACAGTCTTAAATCAATTAACAGTAACTGAGTAGGGAAACCCTACCTTTTTCGCAATCCGCTTACGCTGCAATCAACCATACAAATGCATAATAATTACCACATCGTCACCTACAACAACAATCATATAATTCTAATCACTAACTGCAAAAAACCCCATTTCCCCCAATTCAAAGAAAAAAGACAAACCCTAGAATTAATCATCAACAACATTGGGATAAAGACTTACCGGCGAAAGAATGAAAGATTGAACGTAAGGACTACGACGATTGCCCACCCAGTGGAGGATTAGGGAGTGATTAGAGAAATCGTAAAATGTTTAGGGTTGTAAATGACGTTTAGAAACTGACTTTCAATATTAAATAACCCTAAACACTCCCGCATCAACCGCTGAAATATTACTCGCCAGACCGGATACTCGGTCGAGTAAAGTGTATACTCGGCCGAGTATCCTCTACTCGGTCGAGTATTCACTATACTCGGCCGAGTATTCCTCGCAGAACCCAAACAGACTACACTCTTGACACTACTCGGCCGAGTAGGCTCTACTCGGTCGAATACTTAGCTTATAAAAACCCGTAGTATTATAGTCTTCCCCCCTTAAAAAGAACTTCGTCCCCGAAGTTCTTACCCAACCTATAAAACATGGACACCTAACATTAACTCCAGCAACCACGCTTACTAGTTAACATATCCTCTCGATATTGACTCCATAATATTATCGAATAACCACAATATAACGTTGCCAACCTTGTCTCCCTTCCATAACACTCAGTAGCAACTAAATACAAGGACAATCCACAAAACAAGACCAACCATCGAAACGGAATGTTACATTCTACCACACTAAAAAGGAACTTCGTCCTCGAAGTTTACTCATACTCATAACATCATCATCCAACTGTCAACACTATTGAAAAATTCTCCCATTCCTAGACATCGAACTACTACAAGCACGGTCATGACCTTTAATAAAATCAATCAAAACATATACAACTCTATACAACGAAAACATATACAACTCTATTTCATATCATACTCTACCCTCATTCCCAAACTTAACATGGTAAAGAAAACATCAATAAACAAGACAACTGTCTCTCTGCACAAACTGAAACTCGCAGGGAGCAACATCAAACAAAACAACAATCTATGTATAACTGGTATGTACTATCGAAACTCGAATCATAATCATCCCGCCTACTCCACCACAACCGGTGACGGCATCACAACACCGCCACCAACAGCCGCACCGCAGTGCGAAAATGTCCGCATCACAACATGAAGTACCATGCCCGGATCACCACTCGAGGCACAACAACCACATCGATAAACATCACAATCACATATAATTCCCATAAACACTGACTCAGTATGACATTTCGAACAAGAAAACTCATTCAAAACCGTTTTACTAGATTATAACACAACATATTATACGGGAGAAACTGACAAGAATCTCATGAACATCAACCTTACCATTTCACGGAATAAACATGTATCATCAATACACATACAATTTTAACTATCCATGCCAGATCAATCAAATTATTACCTTTTGAACCTCATTCCATTAGTATACCGTACCAAACATAAATTACAAAACATTCATATAACAACTTTATAATTATCACACCATACCACTTCTTGTGAGGTCAAAACCTCACACAAACATTTACACATATCATAGACCCGTAATCACATCCAACTAATCAATCCTGATCACGTAAGTTACCCCCCGATAAAGGTTACCACTCGCTTGAGTTTAACTCGTATGCCCCTCATAACACATTCTCCCATTCGCATATCCATCACCTCATGCCAAATGTAACCATACCATTAATACTCAACTACTAACAACCGCCTCATATAACCACATCTTATGCTCTCTCACAACTATACATATCAACCTGGTCTCTACAAAATCAACCTCTTTAGAATTGATACCTTTCTAATAGACCATCACCCTTAACCACCAGTCACAAACGATAACACTACCATTGTCCGGACATCAACCTCTTACACTCATCTCTAAACAGCACGATTTCTTTCCTAACTTTGGTTAACATCCCTAATAACGAACATCAAATCCATCAACAAAATTACCTCAACGTTCTTCCCAATACCATTCTTAATTGTATTATTACCCGACTCACCACCAAGATTTCATATCGTGCAAATTCTCTACCCAACTTGTACTTTACTTAATTCCTCGAAACTCCTGACTAATCATGTTGTTCTGAAACTCCTATATAACCATTAACTCAAATCCTCATCCTAGTATCATACATCTCGACGATTCCTTACTTTATATCACATAACTCCGGTGAACATTTTCTTAGTTTTACTCCCCTCATTCTTTTCTTTTTACACTCGACAAAAGCAATCAACCACTCAACTCCTTATTACTTCTTACCTAAATCTTTAATGCTCCGGTTACCTTCTCATTGTTCCAAAACTCACATCTCATTATTTCATATCGATATCATCTAACTCTTTCTTACCATAAATATTCTCTTATCATGCTATCACTCACCCTTGTCACCAATCCATCCATAGAATCAACGTTTATTTGTTCAAACAATTGCATCTTCCTTTTTACATCTCTAGAAATCAACATTCATTTTATACCGTTAATTGCCCAAGGAAATCACACGTTAGTTTCACCTCTTGATAACACCAATTCCCCAAATTCGACCATTATCTACCCATCGCGGCATAACTCGATCTCACTATACACCATTTGTTTTCATCCCTCTATAACGGCCTTTTCCCACATATATCCTTAACCAACACAATCCTAACCGTCTCCCTCCATAAATCATTACACATACCACTATATCACTATTCATCTCTCTCATCTCAATCTTTTCTTTCTCATGTTTCTTTACACCCACATCACCCTTGCTCATATAGACTTACTTTTATATTACTCAACACACGACTATATCACTCACCATATCTCACAAAACATGCTCTTTGCCTCAATTAGCTCACATTCTTCCTTTTTCTTTTTCCACTATCTCTCACATGTCCTCCTTATCCAACACATGTCCCTCATAAGTCGGCATTCTCCCTATCATAGCATTTGGTAACTTACGTATCAAGACCTCTCACATATAAAATAATGCGTTAAGACTCAAAACATACATGTGTAGATACCCTATGACTCAAAACAATGTAAAAACATAGCCACCGGCTCAAAACAAAAGTAAGAACATAGCCACCGACTCAAACAAAAGTAAGAACATAGCCACCGACTCAAAGTGGCCGCCCAACGAGGTACTCGGTCGAGTACATAACATACTAGGTCGAGAACAAGGTACTCGGTCAAATAACTATATTACTCGGTCGAGTTTTTGACTCCAGTAGCAAACTCAATTGTCGAAGAAGGATTACTCGGTCGAGTATTGGGAATACTCGGCCGAGTAGACCTTACTCGGTCGAGTATGAGACTACTCGGCCGAGTTCACGACTCCAGACGCTAAACAGTATTATCACAGAGAGATTACTCGGCCGAATATGGAATACTCGGTCGAGTATAAAAGATACTCGGCCGAGTAGGGACAACTCGGTCGAGTATCGGCGCAGTTCTCAGCACCGTCCAATTTTCGTAAAACAGTCATATCGCACTCGTTACTTGGTCATTTTGGGCGCGTGACCTATCGTTAGAATCGCAAGAGGACAGGTTATCACCTCAACTTGTAATCACAGTAATATCATTTCCAGAAGTCGAGTTATGACAGTTTTAAGACAACCCTTCCAAAATCGGTTTGTATACAATTCAAAATTTCTTAACAAAACAACTTAAACATGCATAAAACAAACAATAACGATCCAATACTTCTAAAAACGAGTACAGATGTGAACTTTTATCATACCCACATGAAAATTAAACACTACATTCATATGCATAGACGCATGACCTTAATCACATGCTACTACCAACAACCAAACATTAACATCATCATGATTATGTACGCATGTTCCACTAACCTTTTGAAAGCCACATAATAAACACTTAACATGCCAACATATTTCATACCAAATCCGTTTCAACAAGTTTCACCATGTCTTACACATGTTTCCACACATCTCACTTCCTTTCACATGATTCAACCATTCAAGTTCCACATACCACACACACGCATCGAAAAGACTCACAACAAATTCCCCCTGGTGACCTGCTTGAGATTGTGAGGGCCATAGTGCGACTTCGGGACGTCTTCCAAGTCTTTGCGGCAGCTCCAAACAACTCTCCCCGGGTTCTTATTTAGACTCCCTAAGTTCATTGGGTTCATTAGTTTTAGGTGCTAGAATCTTCGGCTTTGATACCACTTTGTAACACCCCCTCATACCAAGGCACCTTACCAGGACTACCCAAGCATGAAAGGCTGTTACCATCTCGGTTGCCCAAGGTTAGTATATATCAAAAGCGTCCGTCCTAACACATTTATTAGATGTAATATAAAGTATTAATGTTTACAACAATCCAAATCCAAACCAAAACCAAGAAAGTGAATACAACTGAGGAGAACTACAAAATCATAGCTAAGACTTGTGACTGCGATACTACAACTGGTGATGACGACTTCCCCATGACCGCCCAAGCTCACCAAATGCAATACCTGTCAAGTCTGCTCACCATCCCCGAATGGATCACCGCAGGTTTTACAAAACAACAACAACGGGGTCAGTACCATTCAAACAAAGTAAGACAAACAAACGATGTAACCGACTGATTATCCTCCATAGTAACTGACTACACACCGAAGTGTGTAGCCCTGCCAGATTACCCATCGCAATAGGTAATCCACTCCGCCAGTGGGTGACCGCAGCCCATCCCCACCAAGTCCAGCTCATCAACGAGCGACTAACAATCCCTGTCCCTTAATGTGCACATCCCCTCCCGTGACGGGTTCCACGGAGGGCGAACTATGGTGTGAAGCCATTCCCGCAAGTGACTCCACCACAATCACACAACACCACATCATGACAGCTGTCACAACACCACAACCGTCACAACACAACCACATCACCACCGTCATCACAACACTCATACTCCGATGATCAACAGATAACAACAATTATAACACAAGCACAATCTTAAATCAATTAACAGTAACTGAGTAGGGAAACCCTACCTTTTTCGCAATCCGCTTACGCTGCAATCAACCATACAAATGCATAACAATTACCACATCGTCACCTACAACAACAATCATATAATTCTAATCACTAACTGCAAAACCCCATTTCCCCCAATTCAAAGAATAAAGACAAACCCTAGAATTAATCATCAACAACATAAGGATAAAGACATACCGGCGAAAGAATGAAAGATTGAACGCAAGGACTACGACGATTGCCCACATAGTGGAGGATTAGGGAGTGATTAGAGAAATCGTAAAATGTTTAGGGTTGTAAATGACGTTTAGAAACTGACTTTCAATATTAAATAACCCTAAACACTCCCGCATCAACCGCTGAAATATTACTCGCCAGATCGGATACTCGGTCGAGTAAAGTGTATACTCGGCCGAATATCCTCTACTCGGTCGAGTATTCACTATACTCGGCCGAGTATTCCTCGGCAGAACCCAAACAGACTACATTCTTGACACTACTCGGCCGAGTAGGCTCTACTCGGTCGAATACTTAGCTTATAAAAATCCGTAGTATTACAAGAAGACTCCAACATTCCAATCATTCTAGAAAGACATTTCTTACACACCGCGAGTGCGGTGATTGATGTAAAGCATGGAGAGCTTACTCTAGAAGTGGGAGATGAGAGCATAACTTTCAATCTTGACAAGACCATGAGAGCTCCGTGTTTGCATGAACCTTGTTTTATGGATGATCATTATAGCCGGAAGGATGAAAGGAAGAAGTCAGAATTCCAATGGAAGAAGAAAATTGATGATGCTCCATTCAAAGAGCAAGTGAATTGTGACAAAGAGAGCTTGAAAAGCTCACCAAAGTCAAGCAATGAAGAGGATGGCCTCATTGGCCAAGACAAGAAAGTGGGAGAGTTGTCTCTATCAACTCAAGAGATCTTTTGTGACCAAGTAGATGAAGTTTGTGGTCGTTGGGACGATGAGTTTGAAGGGATTTTCAATCCCTATATTGGTAATGCTATCGATCAAGACCGACATGAAGCACAACAAGGGCAAAGATCTATTGAGGATCTTTATCATGACAATGAACAAGCTTTTGACTACTTTTTCAAGGTGTTGAGCAACATCAACAACACCTTGGACATGCCCCATGACATCTCACTAAGGATGAGAGTTTGGTGGAGTCCTCCCTAAACCACCATTTGTAAATATTTCTAACTCCCTAACTTGCATTTTAATTCTTACATTACATTTTTTTGTCATTTTTGGATTTTTATGCTTTGATCAAGATAATTATCATTTTTGAGAGAAGTGAGGGAGGGACTAATGATCTTATTGATGTGTAGTGCTTTAGCTTAGTGTGGGGATAGCATTTGCCTAGGCTATTCATGCCTTAGTAGTGCCCTTACAATGAAGAACACGGGATTTGAAGAATGAAAAATGACAAGGGATATGCAAGTACACGGATGGAACTGAATCCGGGTAAAACAGGGAGAATCCGAGCGACTTCAAGGGGAATCCGCTCGTCTCTAGTAAATCCAAGCGTCTTTGAGAGAATCCGCCCGTCCATTTTAACTGG
This sequence comes from Silene latifolia, assembly GCF_048544455.1. Classification (NCBI taxonomy): domain Eukaryota; kingdom Viridiplantae; phylum Streptophyta; class Magnoliopsida; order Caryophyllales; family Caryophyllaceae; genus Silene; species Silene latifolia. The sequence goes on from NC_133533.1 coordinate 95,055,990, forward strand.
AAAATTGAAATTTTAGGACTGTCGAAAAATCCGAGCGTCCTGGTAGAGAAGACGCTCGTCCTGAAAAATCCGCTCGTCTTTGCAGAAAGACGCCCGTCTTTTTGCCAGTTCAAAACAAGAAAACTTGCTGTATCAGAATTCGCCCGTCTTCAGAGGAAGACGCTCGTCCTGAAATCAAAGAATCTGAGCGTCTTTGCAGAAAGACGTCCGTCTTTAGGCGATAAATCCTGAACCAAAAAAAGGCAGAATCCAAGCGTCCCGAAGGAAAGACGCCCGTCTTCTGACACGGCTATCGCAACCCTATCAAAGATAAAACCTAACGGTCTCAACTAAAATGTAGCAGAGGCAGTCGAGTATCGAATCCACAGGGAGGTAATGTAATTAACAGTTGCCTAATTCTAGTCCTAAAGTAACAATTGGGGGTTGTTTGAATTTTGGTTCTAAACTACGAAGTTTGAAAGGAAGAGAAATAAAGTAAAGAGCAGTAAAGGCAATAAAATACGATTAAACTATCAAGAAGAGAGGGACATGTCGGGATTTCGGTTCACTACGGTAGTCCAATAACTCAGCTGTAAATGATTCAGACGAACTAATGTGAGACGGATGTGGAAAGGTCCTTTCGGTCCACTTTCTATCCTAAAATACCACTAACTTAACTTTCGTCCTCATTAAGGTAGTCTACTATTTATAGCAGGCCTATTTAGTCCAATCTTTCGATCCAGGATTAATTTTAGCCAGATTAAAGGGTGACATAGAAGCGTGCACTCAACTAGGTCGGGAAATTACAGTTAAATTGCTATAGTGACAGGGTCTCATAATCAATTCGTCTAATTCATTTACTACATCGTCATATTTCTACCGCAGATTCCCTAATCCCAACATGAAGGGAGTTTAGCTACTCATATCGGTGATTAAACTAACGACAATTAAATTTCCAGCAGAAAACATTATAAATAAACAATAAATTGCAATAAACAAATTAGGGCAAAGGAAATAATGACACAAACGAGAAATTAAAGCAACCAAAAAGATTAATTATTATTAAAGGAAGAGAAGGAATTACAATTAATGCGAATCCGGCGTAAAGAACACGAAATCCGAATAAAAGCAATCTCGAAATAAGTAACAGTAGAGAGGAATAAAGCAGCGTTCTAAAGTTTACAGTAGAGTGTTTGATAATATGAAAGATAATCCTAATTAACCTAGTAATGCGTGCTTAAATAGCGAACAAAATAAGTTTTAGCGAAATAAAACATCACGCGGGCTAATTAAAGCCCAAACCCATCAAAACCACTCGATCGAGTGGATTAAAACCACTCGATCGACCAACTCTCAGCCAAAACAGCTCGATCAACTGGAAAGTTACTCGATCGAGTAACAGCTCTTTGCGCAAGCTAAGGGTCGAGCAATGAAACTGCTCGATCGACCAACTGGGGGTGTAGAAACCACTCGATCGAGTGGAAAACAGCTCGATCGAGTGACTAGACTTCATTGCAGCTCACGTCCTCCCCTAAATGCCTCGTATTGCGTGCCACGACGCTTCCAAACACAGTATCTCACTCAGGAAAATCCCGTCTCCTCTAAATGCATGCAAAAAGGACGAAAAAGAGTACGGTTCCACTACTTTCACGTTTATTTCTACAAAAAGGACAAAACGCACCAAAGTAGCCAATTCGGGGCAAAATACCATAAAAACAGTATAAATATTCATAGAAATACGTGCTGAAATAGGCTAAAAAGACTATATATTAGGCACGTATCAAAACTCCCCAAACCAAACCTTTACTCGCCCTCGAGTAAACTCAAAACTAAACTAATGGAACGGAAATGATAACTCAGAGCTAGCTTAACTTGTCGACTTGAACCAATTTAATGCAACAAAAACTAACAGTTTAAGCTAAACAATCAAAACACAATCGAATTATAAGCTGTTCAGAAATATAGCTGACCTATCGACCTTGCAAGACCAACAAAATCGGACTCTCACGTGGTCACTCTTCTCTCATGAAGCAAAGGGTGAATGTTATATGTAGAAGAGAGAAGGGAAAACAGTCACTCACCTAACTGCGACCTACATAGCATGTATGCAACAAAAATGAAAGACAATTCAAGTACTAATGCACAAATTCCAACCAATAATGTCCATCACAGCCGAGGGTTTGCAAATAAATTGGGAATAGTGAGGTTTAGGTGAGAAAAGGCAAAACATGTTATGGAAATGTGGGGTAAAAGCGTCAAGCTAGTTCCTAACAGGACCATAATGAAACTATCCGAATCTCAACTGACTAAAAGACTAAGTACAAGTGCCCTTCATTCGGCACAAAACTCACTAGACTCAAAACACAATCTCCTCAAAAATATACGATAAGAATAGAGGAGTCAGACGGTCACAAACTTTCCTTTTTTTTAAACATCGTCTGAAATAACTAACTGAAACAAATCAACCTTTTTCGATTGTACATCTTCGAACATCTTCTCAACTCAGAAAAGAGGAGTACGTCTGTTTCCTCCGTTTTCACATTCTCTTTTTTTTCTTTTCTCTTTTTCCTGTTTCACGTGAACTTCAACTTTTCAGTTTTTTTTTTTTTTTTTTTTTTTTTTATTCACGTTTTTCTTATTTTGTTTCAATACTTTTTTTTTCTTTCTTCCTTTTCCTCCTTCCTCTATACTTACACCAACTCCAAAACAAGGAACACGGACCAAAATGCAAAGGAAAAATATACCGCAAAAGAACATACTAACTAGCTTGACTAGGCAGGCTTAGTTTGGGATGTAGCTAATGGGTCAAAAGGCAATTTTGGCTTATGTGGAGCTAAATGGGTGTAAAGTAATAAGAAAGGGAAATTTTCAAGCCCCTCCCTGCATGTGACACCAACCACAAACCCGAATATGTGCATTTGACGAGAAATTGAATGTCAAAAATGTGCAAAAGAGATGAACATGCTATGCAAGGAGTACTACTCAAAATTCCTAATGAACTGGTCATGAATGTCACCAGTTATGGCTCTAAAACTCAGAATTTTTAAGTAGTTTGCCAATTTATCGGTCAAGTCTAAACAGTCAGCTATATTTGAACAGAAATTCGTAGACTATGCGTATGACAAAGCTAATAACTATCAATAAAAGTGCAAGGCTCAAGTAAAATGACAAGTTATAGTGCAATTTCATCACGGGAATCTACCGTTCCGACTCAACCTATATGCAAAAATAAACGTGAATATTTTTTTAAAATTTTTGTAATTTTCTAATTTTTTTTGATTTTTTTGATTTTTGAAAATAAACAACAATGCAAAGCTGAAAAATAAACGTGAATGCAAAAAGACAGATGCAAATGCAGACTCAAAAGGATGCAATACCCTCCCCAAACCAAAACGGACAACGCCCTCGTTGTCCTCCAGCATACACCAGCAGAAATATGGGGGAACGGGAGTGTACAACCCAAAAGAAAAATAAAGAAATAAAGGAGACAAAATAAAAGAGTGAAAGATACATACAAAATACGAACTTCCCCAAACCAGCCAGAAAACTGGGGAAGTGAGTAGACCAGTAGCTACTAGTCATCGTCGTCGTCGTCATCTCCATCCACCTTGTACTCCGGGTCTTTCTCATCCTCTCTCCTCTTCCGCTCCTCCTCTCGAGCTCTCTCCACTGCTACCTCTGGGTCCTCGTCCTCCTCCTCGTCAGAAAACGGGTACCCCTCAGCTGGGTAATGGAAGAAGGACGGGTGTGGCCAACCCTCCGGGATCGGTCTGTGTCGCCGCAAGTGTTACTCGTACAGAGGGTGTAAAGCAAGAGCCATGTCCCTCTCCATACGAGCCTGATGCTCTGCAAGCTCAATCAACAAACCGTAAACTGCGCCCCCTTGGTCCTGGACCACGGGCGCTACAAAGGGAGGGGGAGGTCTAAAAGTAGCCGGGAAAACCGGCTCAGTCTGTGTCTGGTCAGTGGGAGTGGGAGGTGGAGCAGGAGTAGGGGTGGTGGTAGTAGTGGGAGTAGGGGTCGGATCGGGAGTAGCCGTGGAAGGCTGGGTACTCCCTGAAGGTGTGGACCCCTCTCCAGTCTCAACTCGCCGCTTCTTAGCGGCGGGTGCATCAGGAGATGGACGAGGTGGAAGGTGAAGTAGAGGCAAAGCAGGCAGACGGTGGCCCTTTACCACAGTAGGTAAGGGCTCAAGACGGGGGGAAGGTGGACCTGGTGGAGCTTACGCTCCTGGAAACGGGTCTGGGCCAAGCACCGCCAAACCTGTTTGTAAACCTTCCTCGAGTCTGACGTCACACCCGAGGAGGTAAGGTCTAGCAACCTACCAAACTCTGCTAGAGGCATCGGGAAAGTCCGATTGAACAACCGGAAAAAGACTGACAAACAGTCGGGGTCAGTATCGTATGCCCCTGAGGAGAAGGTAAAAGAGCTGAGAAATTCGAAGCTCAGCTCTAAGAAGGTATGGCCCCTCATGGTAATGAGGCCAGGCATCCCCGTGCCCCGTAGTAAAGTAAACACTGACTCGTAAATACCGAGTCTCTATAATGCCGATTTATCCAAAAATCGGGAAGGCACATGTACACACTTGACCAAGTTAAGGAATTTCATACGATGAACAGCGTTGACGAATAATACCTGTGGGTAGTTTGGGTGGGAGTCGAGGGAAGTGTCCCCTCGGACTGTAACTGTCTCAGAAGTAGACGGAGCGGCAGCTGAAGTAGAGGCAAAAGCAGCAGCTGTGGAAGAGCTAGGGGCGGAAGTAGAAGTGACTAGAGCTGGTGTAGCTCTGACAAGTCTACGACCCCGGCCTCCGTCTCTGTAACGCAAGGCAGCGGCCCGCTCTCGGACTATGTAAGGAACCAGGGCAGCTATGAATGCGGCTGCGGCTGCTGGTGAGTCCGCCACAGGTGTAGAAGTGGTGGCTGGTGTACAGGTAGCGGCTATTGTGGTCACCGCTGAAGAGGAACTAGGAGCAGTGCTAGCTGTGGTGGTGACCGTGGAGGAAGTGGTAGCCTGAACTGAGCTCGCAGCTGAGCTAGCTGGAGCAAAAACCGTCCCTGCAGCTGAGACAAGGACAACTGGGGCTGCAGTGGTGACTAAGGAGGTGGTAGTGGCAACAGCAGGGGCCACTGACTCACTCAAGGATGGGCTGGAAGAAGTACTGGTAGAAGGTAAGGTACTCGACTCCATTCTGAAAACATAGGGGAGGGGGTATGAGAGAAAAACAATGGTTAACAGAGGCGAAGAAAACAGAAAAACAGCATGTGAAACCATAAACACTCCCCTATCAGTCGAAAATTTTGACCTACAGCATACAATTTCCAACAATTCCTCAGAAATTTCGAAATAGCAGTACGTGAATGGTGATAAAGTGACAATGTAATGACTGCTAATGGAGACTAAAAACATTACGAAAAATTGCATATGACAGCATGTAAGTCCCCTAGTAGTCGAAAATTTCGACTCACAGTACAGGAATCCCAAAAATTTACAGCATGTAAAGGCGATAGGGGACGGAAAGAGCAGTTAACAACAGCAGCAAGTAAGCAAGAACTGAGGTTAAACAAATCATGGCAGCATATAGACTGTCTGACAGTCGAAAAATTCGACTTAGAAGCCCTAATCGCGGAAATCTTGCGCAAATTTCGAATTAAACATGCAACAACAGCGAGGAAATTGGGAAATGATCATCAAGCAAGCTAATTAAGGGCATACAAACACAATTAAGTCGAAAAATTCGACTAAACATGGATTTTCGAAACCCTAATTCACTTTCACCTCATAAAATTCAAAATAATTGAAATTAAATTGCAAGAGGTTATGGAAATCACTTACTTGATGATGATGGACCTACAAATGCAAATAATCCTCAAATAAACAAGCAACAATGGCGGATTTTCAGTCGAAAAACCCGCAAGCCCGAAAACCCTTTTAAAACCGCGAAAATGAACACAAATAAGGGTGAGTGTAAGGGGCTTTTGAAGATTAATATGCAAACAACAGATTGTAGGTGGCGGATTTGGAGATTGGGCAAGAAATAATGGGTTTTTGGGAAGAAATTGATCGCAAATGGGAGGGGTTAGACGGAAATTAGAAATAAAATGAATTAGAAATAGGAAATAAAGAGTTTAATTTAGAAAAACTCTCGTGTCCTGTTCATTTCCACTCGATCGAGTGGTTTTAAACCGCTCGATCGAGCACTGTTGATGCTCCAGCTGCCTGGTCGAGTAAAATGTTACTCGATCGACCAATCCCTCTTTTTGCTTTACTCGATCGACTTGATTTTCACTCGATCGAGTACAAAAGTACTCGATCGAGGACTTTTCTTGCGTAAGCTCTTGAATTTTCGTCTTTTCTCCCTTGGAATGCGTGAAACTTCCCCAAACCTGCATAAGAACACACGCAAAAATTTCCCAAAATACCAGATACGCAAAAACACAGTCTATAGTCTTACGTTTATGCTAAAAACTGTCTAAAACTAATTGTCCTAATTAAAACGCAATAAAACAAATTCAAAAGAAATTCAAAAATTATCTATTACAAAGTGTTACACGGGGCATTTCCCCGTTTAATTCCCATCAAATTTTGGTAGCCCCTTGCGGTGGGCTTCTGACTGGAGGACGTCACCTCAGCAACATTGACTGTCCTCTTCAACTTCCATGAGCATGAGTAATCACTTGAAACGGTAGGAGAGGAGTAGTTCACATCCACGTAAGCGTCAGCTTTCCTCGTCCTTGCTCCTCTATCACCGTCTTTAGCATCCTTATTTCCAATTTTTTTGACTTTGATTACACCAAGTCCCTTGACATCCCTTTCTTTGCTTTCATCTGTACCTGCAGTAAGGAAAACAGACGAACTTTCCTCCTTTTTTCTCTCAATCTGAGGCGGAGGGTTAACAATAGCGGCACAAATCTCCAAATTTTCATTTGGGGTGTCAGTACTAGGATCAATAGAAGAGAGAGCATTGCAAGGGTGGGCTTGCATGGGAGCTCTCCAGAACATGGACTGATGAAAAATCAGCTCCTCATCCCCTACCTGAAAGGTCAAAGTCTTCCCCCCGACGTCTATTACTACACGGGCAGTGGACAGAAATGGTCTCCCTAAAATTATAGGGGTGTGTGCATCTTCGGGGATATCTAAGACGACAAAATCAACGGGAATAAAGAACTTCCCGATCTGAACAGGTACGTCTTCTACTACACCTAGTGGCCGTGATAAACTACGGTCGGCCATCTGGACAGTCATGTTGGTACAACTCAGCTTTGTCAAACCAAATCTCTTGGCCAGAGATAAAGGTAAGACACTCACGCTAGCGCCTAAATCGCATAGCGCATTATCAATCAAATGCATACCGATATGACACGGAATTGAAAACTACCCGGGTCTGATTGCTTAGGGGGTAACTTATTTTGAAATAGGGCTGACCCCACCTCAGTCAAAGCTACGGTCTCACTGTCATTAATAGTCCTCTTACGTGCTAAAATTTCTTTCATAAACTTTAAATAAGAGGGTACCTTAGTCAGCAATTCAGTGAACGACACGGTGACTTCCAAGCTCTTCAAAAGTTCGACAAATTTGCCGAACTGTTGATTAACTTTAGTATTTTGCAGCCGCCTCGGGAAGGGTACCATGATAGGTATCTCGAGTCCCTTATTTCTCGCTTCCAATGTATCTTCTGGTGCAAGTTCTGTATCCTTTGGACGCTTCTTACCTCTCGAACGAGGTCTTTCCGGTGATATCTCACTTAAACGAGCACTAGCAGGCTCTCGAATAAGCTTCCCGTCATCAATACTACTCGATCGACTCATTTGCTCACTCGATCGAGCAGTTCCTTCATCATTGTCAGTCGATCGAGTACAATTTCCACTCGATCGACCAACTCCACTTTCTGCTTCACTCGATCGAGTAGATAAACTACTCGATCGACTAACCTGTTCCTCCTGTTCACTCGACCGAGTGGAAAAACCACTCGATCGAGGATTTTCACCTTCAGTTCTACTCGATCGAACACCAGATTTCAGTCGATCGAGTAATTCCTTTGTCGTGAGCCCTTTTCTCTTAACAGGACACTGTTCATCACCAGTTACAGCTTCCCTCGGGTCTGATTTCGATACCTCCGGTCCCTCATAAGAAATACCGCTTCTCAATTCTATCAGATTTACCGTCTTATGTGGGTTCTTCTCATTTTGAGTCGGTAAATGACCCTGCTTTCTGGAGGATTGATTTGCAGCAAGTTGGGCAACTTGAGTCTCAAGTGCCTTAAATGACGCATCCTTTTGTTGATTTTGTTGATCATTCAGCTGCAATTGCTTTGAAATGGACTGCAACATAGACTTTAGCTCACCCATTTCACTCACCCCACTAGAAGATAATGCACCTTGATTAGGAGGGTTGAAAGAAGGAGGCTTCTGAAAGCCTTGCTGATTCTTGTGTGGAGGAATATACGGCTGTTGCTGATTCGGAGGAGCGGTAGGATTGAGTACATTCTGACTAGTCCACCTCAAATTGGGGTGGACATTCGGCTCGTAATAACTGTTGTTCTGCCTGTAGTGTTGGAAGGCAACACAAGACTCATAGGAGTTGGGATAATGATATGAGACATGTCCCTCTCCTCCACATCTTCTACAGACGAAAGGACCGTCTGACACAACATTCACCTGATACATCCCTCCTTTGGAAGCTCCTCCCAACTCATATTTGTCAAATCTCGCAGTAAGAGCTTCCAGTGCAGCAACAGAGGTAGATTCAGCAGCTCTTCTTTGATTGCCTCTGGAGTTCCCATATTCAGCCTTATGGGTGGCCAAATCATCAATGATCTTCCACCCCTTAGTCTCTCCCATGATCTCATCAAATCGGCCATTGGCAGCAGCATCCAAAATAGCCCTCTGATCGCCATACAACCCGTTATAGAACTGATTGCATAGACTCCACTTTTCGAACCCATGGTGCGGAATGGTTCGCACCAGCTTCTTGAAACGGACCCAAGATTCATGAAAGTTCTCGTCATGTCTTTTTTTTAAAGCTCGTGATCTGAGCTCTAATAGCAATAGTCTTCGAGGCAGAAAAGTACTTCTTGTAAAATGCCAAAGCTAGCGAATTCCAGTCAGTTATCCCCTCAGCTTCCCGATCTAAATCCCTATACCACTCCCTTGCAGCATCGCGGAGTGAGAAAATAAACATGGTTTCTTTTACTTGGTCGGGAGTCACGCCAGCTGGTGGAGACATGGAACTGCAATAATCAATGAATATTTCCATGTGCTTGGATGCATCTTCAGTTGCAGCGCCCCCAAATTGATTCCACTCAACTAAATTGATGAGGGACGGCTTCAGCTCGAATTTTCTTGCCTCCCCTGGTAACACAAATCCCTTATAGAGATTCGCAGCTGTCGGTTCAGAGTGACTGGCAAAGGTAGCTTCTTCGGCCATTTCTAGAAAGTCTGGAGAAGTGACTGTCTCAACTGATGAATTGGAAACTGGAGATGAAGGTGGATCTTCCTCGAACAGTTCGTTCTCAAAGTAATTTGACAGAGTACTCAGCTCTTCCTCTGTCGGCAATACCCTCTGTGATCGCCTCAACTCGCGCAAGGATTTCTCAAGTTCAGGATTATAAGGCAATAATTCACCGCCCTGTGACCTGCGCATAAGAGGAAACTACAACATGATATAAGAATAGTCTAAGGAACGGATGTCCCTTAGACTGAAAAATGACTGAAATAAAGCAACAACTAAATTGAACAATTGCCTCCCCGGCAACGGCGCCAAAATTTGACACGGCTATCGCAACCCTATCAAAGATAAAACCTAACGGTCTCAACTAAAATGTAGCAGAGGTAGTCGAGTATCGAATCCACATGGAGGTAATGTAATTAACAGTTGCCTAATTCTAGTCCTAAAGTAACAATTGGGGGTTAATTGAATTTTGGTTTTAAACTACGAAGTTTGAAAGGAAGAGAAATAAAGTAAAGAGCAGTAAAGGCAATAAAATACGATTAAACTATCAAGAAGAGAGGGACATGTCGGGATTTTGGTTCACTACGGTAGTCCAATAACTCAGCTGTAAATGATTCAGACGAACTAATGTGAGACGGATGTGGAAAGGTCCTTTCGGTCCACTTTTTATCCTAAAATACCACTAACTTAACTTTCGTCCTCATTAGGGTAGTCTACTATTTATAGCGGGCCTATTTAGTCCAATCTTTCGATCCCGGATTAATTTTAGCCAGATTAAAGGGTGACATAGAAGCGTGCACTCAACTAGGTCGGGAAATTACAGTTAAATTGCTATAGTGACAGGGTCTCATAATCAATTCGTCTAATTCATTTACTACATCGTCATATTTCTACCGCAGATTCCCTAATCCCAACATGAAGGGAGTTTAGCTACTCATATCGGTGATTAAACTAACGGCAATTAAATTTCCAGCAGAAAACATTATAAATAAACAATAAATTGCAATAAAGAAATTAGGGCAAAGGAAATAATGACACAAACGAGAAATTAAAGCAACCAAAAAGATTAATTATTATTAAAGGAAGAGAAGGAATTACAATCAATGCGAATCCGGCGTAAAGAACACGAAATCCGAATAAAAGCAATCCCGAAATAAGTAACAGTAGAGAGGAATAAAGCAGCGTTCTAAAGTTTACAGTAGAGTGTTTGATAATATGAAAGATAATCCTAATTAACCTAGTAATGCCTGCTTAAATAGCGAACAAAATAAGTTTTAGCGAAATAAAACATCACGCGGGCTAATTAAAGCCCAAACCCATCAAAACCACTCGATCGACCAACTCTCAGCCAAAACAGCTCGATCAACTGGAAAGTTACTCGATCGAGTAACAGCTCTTTGCGCAAGCTAAGGGTCGAGCAATGAAACTGCTCGATCGACCAACTGGGGGTGTAGAAACCACTCGATCGAGTGGAAAACAGCTCGATCGAGTGACTAGACTTCATTTCAGCTCACGTCCTCGCCTAAATGCCTCGTATTGCGTGCCACGACGCTTCCAAACACAGTATCTCACTCAGGAAAATCCCGTCTCCTCTAAATGCATGCAAAAAGGACGAAAAAGAGTACAGTTCCACTACCTTCGCGTTTATTTCTACAAAAAGGACAAAACGCACCTAAGTAGCCAATTCGGGGCAAAATACCATAAAAACAGTATAAATATGCATAGAAATACGTGCTGAAATAGACTAAAAAGACTATATATTAGGCACGTATCATCTTCCCCTGCAGTTTTGAAATTTTCGGGTACTTTAAATACCCCATCCCACATTCATTTCTTCATTAATTCATTCAAAACACTACCCATAAACCCCAAAACTCAAAACCCTCATCCTCTCCATCACCAAAACAAGATTTCCTCAACCAAATTCAACAAAATCAAATCCAAACTTCCTTTTAACAACAATTAATCACTCCTCTTCCAACGAAAATCAAACCAAGCACCAAAATTTTCAACCTTTGAGTCGATTTTTTAAATTACAAAGGCAAAGCCTTTCATCTTAAAATCGATTTGGGTATACTTGGAAATTGAAGATTTTCATTCTTTTCTTGGTATTTTCATAAATGTCAAGAACAAAAGGATCAACAAAGGCACCCAAGGTATTTTCATCAATGGTATTTTCATCGGGAATACTATCATTGCAAGAAAAGACACTAACCACTTTACCAAGCTCGATTGTGTTCTACTTGAGTCGGCCTTAAATATTGGAAGAGAATTCACCAAGCCTTACAATTCTCTAAGGCTTTTGGTGGAAAGATGGCTCAATGTTGATTATGGAAAGCAAGGCACCACTTTTATTGTAAATGGAGGTCTAGTTACTCTTTTGGCTAAGTACTTTGATCCGAATTTCAAAAAGGATGGCAAGTATGTGGCGAAAAAAGGGGGTCATCTCATTGACATGGATGCCATGATTAACAAGTACATGTTGGTGATGCATAACCCTCTTGACACCAAATATGGGTGGCTCATCAATGATGCTAGATCTTTTACTTTGTCTTCCAAGATATGCCGATTGAGTGCTCATAGAACAAACTACCTACTTCCACTCTCAAAAGAAGCCGAGTACATCATCCGTCAACAAAAGGGAGAAATTGAAGAGCCCTCCTCTTCCATTGTCCCACCGCCCTATCCATTCAAGTATCAAGAGTTCAAACTCGAAGGTGTTGAAGCAAGCAATGACTACATGACTCTACTTATGCAAGAGATGCACAAACAAGCTTATAAGGATCGGGAAGATGCATACCTAGCCCAATATCCACCCCTCTTTCATTTAGCTAGGCAAGGACTACTTGATCCTTCATGTCCTTTGCCTAGTTGGGCGGATAGGGAAGTCTTCTTTCCAAGTGCATCTGGGGGTGAGAGACCGGGTGACGATGAGGTTGTCGGTGATGAGGTTGTTGATAAAGACATTGATGACGAGGTAAATGATGAAGAAGAGGCTAATGAAGAAGAAGAGGATGATGAAGGAAGTAAGCAAGGAAGTGAAGAGGGAAGTGGTGATGAGTCCACTTCTATTGAGGAAGATGATGACAATGATGATATGGTGGAAGACTAGCAAGCTTTGGAGGATCCTACCCTCTTGAGGTTTGTCTACTTCTTTCTTTGTTTTATTTATTTTATCTTGATCATGTTTGGAGAGTCCTAGCAACATAGAGGACTAACACCTTGACTCCATTGAGGTGTTCTTATTTTATTGTTCCCACTTTTGAAAATCCAAAATGACAATTTAGTTTCATGCATTGCATATTGTGTGCATGAACTACCCCAACTTAAGGACATTAGAAATAATGTCTATCTCGGTTTGGGGAAGTACATGCATACGCATTGGGAGCTACTTCAAATTACGCTCTCCAACATAACAAAACCCATGCATCATGTAGTGTAGTATAGTATAGCTTGCATTTAGTGTAAAATCATGCATCATGTTTGCATAATTTCCCATCATTTTGGCCATTGAGGACAATGCCCATATTAGTGTGGGGATGGGGAATTCTAATTGAACTTTTATCAAAAATCCAAAAAAATCAAAAAATTTCGAAAATCCATAAAAATTTGAAAAATTGAAAATCCAAAAACAAGTTCTTTTCCTTTGTAGTGTAGTCTTGTATATATTATTGTATATATTGTGTTTGTTCTATCCTTTTTCACATTGATCGACTATGCCGGCCACATCCGAGACATGAGGATATTCAAGACCGCATGGTATGATCTTTCCAATCTCCTTTTTCCTCTTTATGTTAATGACTATGTGGCTTTATTTTGATTAATGTGGTAAAACAATGAGAATTTAGGATTGTATTTAGATTATTTGGCATACTAGTTGGTAGAATCATTTGCATTATTAGGTTGTATATATGTTAGTTGCATCATGGCATGTAGTTGCATGTTAGAAAAAAACACCCTAGGATGTGTCATGCTAGTATCCTTTGACCCATGGATTAAGGCCTAGTTAAGAGTACCTTGTGGTGTGATAACTCCTTGGCTACCGTTTATTCCAAGGTGACCCTTGAAACCATGCAACCATCATTCATCCATGTTCTACCACACATTTTGTCATCAAAGGGAATGGGCACAAAAAGAAATTGATTTGAGTTCAATGAAATGAAAAGTGAAAGAAAGTTTGCAAAAATGTATCAAATGAAAAGAGGAGCAAAAATAGAACTCCTATGCTTCAAATATAAGGCACCCTCCCTACATATGGGGTGACTTTGAAAATGTTCAAAAGAAAAATGCAAAAAGTTGAAAAGTTGTCAAGTATTGAATTGCCAAACATCAAAAGAAATGGCAAAAGAAAGTGTTCTCAAGTGTTATATGCCACAAGAAATTGGGGGAATAAAACAAAAGCAAACTCCTAATATGAAACTCAAATATCTATTGATCCCTTTATCCATCGTATCCATTTTTGTGCATGGTAGAGAGGGGACGACCCTTCTTCTTGTCTAGGCAAGAGGGGGAATTCCGCGATCTTCCAGTGTTTCTAACACCATAGGGAGTCTATTCTTGACAAAAGCATTTAACGATTGAGGACAAAGGTACCCTAGCATGACACAATTTGGAGGTGATTTATTGGTATCCTTCTAGGCTTAGTAGTTTGAACAAATTGCATCTATGAAGGAGTGTGTACCTTTGAATTGCTTCCCTTGTAGATAATTTCCGCCACTTAGATGAGGAAAGTGGCTATTCTCTTGTAGATGTATCCATTACTTGATTTTGTGTGCTTAATGCTTGGATGTGTCGCCATTTTGGCAAGACCCACCTTGCCTTGCAAGAAGGCATCCTACCTCATGGTTATCTTGTTGTGAGTTGAAGGGGCGGAGTGAGACCCGCTAATTGTCTCATATCGGCTATGTTATTAGGTTAGTTTAATTAATGGTCCTAGTCTTTGTCACCTCTTTACTCGGGACGAGCAAAGGTTCGGTTTGGGGATATTTGATGTGACCATAATTAGAGCACATTTAGTCCCCGAATTAGCCTTGTTCCCATGCTTTTTAGTGCATATTTGGGTCATTTATTGTCTTTAGTCCTTTGTTTTGCATATTCTTTGAGGTTTTGATCCCTTGGTAGGAAAGGAGTGCAAACCTTGCATTTTCATGGCAAAATGAGGCTAAATTGATTGAATTCAATGACAAAGCATCAAGGAGAGACAAGATTAGAAGGCCTTTGTACATACTATAGTAGATGGGCAATGATGAGAAAAGATCCTTCCATCCCCGAGGAAATCCTCAAGGATTTTATGAAGAAAAAGGAAGAAAAGAAGAAGAAACGAAACTGCCTGACAATCCGTGCGGATTGACCTGAAGACGCCCGTCCAAGGCTACAATCCAAGCGTCTTACTCAGCTGGATGCCCGGGAAAACCACCCAAAGACGCCCGTCTTCCCCCTCTGGACGCCCGTCCAGCAACGCCCAAATCCGCCCGTCCCGTGCTAAAGACGCCCGGATTCCCAGACAGTCCCATTTCGTCTTCTACAAGCTTCAAGGAAGGATGCACATCTTTTTCTAGAGACCGGGGTCTCCCTAGAGACCGAAGTCTCCCTTGAGACCGGCGATTCCTCAAATAGGGACTTAATCGTCATTTAAGCCCTTAGTTAACCCTAATTCATGTACCTAATCCCCATTATAATTACCCCATTAGTCTAAATAGAAGAGCATGTTCTTCTTAGCAATATTTAGTGTAGTTAATATCAATCAAATCTCTCTTTAATCTTGTAATCAACATTTAATCAAGTTTTAATACAAGTTTTATTTCCTTAATCTCTCTCTTGTTCATCCTTTATTTTGGGTAATTGAAGATTATTTGGGTTATTATTGGGAGATTTACAACCTTCCAATCAATCATCAAGTACTTCTATTATTCTTTGCTTTATTATTGGAATCATTAGTAGGTATAATTCTCTTAATCCCTTTTTAATTATTGTTAATCATTTTCATTTAGTCATCATGTTTCACTTTGTTGGTATGATTGACAACCTTGCTAGCATGTTCAACATGATAATGAGTGAGTAGTTTCCTTAGCTAGGGTTAATGGGTAATTAGGGGAAACCAACATGGGGGATGATTCATGCTTAAATTAATATGTTTTCATAGTTTATTTGATTGCTTGTTGTGATCTCAACTTATGCACATGTTATGTCTGATGAAATGCGATCCTATGAATCCTTGCATTTTTTACCCATCACCTATCTTTTCAATGAGACTTGTACGACATAAACCAACTCGAGTCTCATTAGACCATGCATGTTGTTAAGGAGGGAAGATTAAGTCGACTTGTAGGTGTTGTACAATCTAATCGATTCGTCTCCGGGACCCAAACTTTCCTAGGATTATAAGATATAAACCAACTCGATCCATCACAACAATAATTGCTTGCTTATAATTTAAGAATATGTTTGTATGATCAATTCTCATGAATCCCCTATGACCCCATGACACCCTAGTGCCTTTTATCAATTGTTTTCATCCCATTTAATTCATCTTGCTTGTTTACTTTTATTGCTATTTAGTTTAGTGACCTTCTACTTCAAACCCCAAATTGTGACACCTTTAGACACCACTAGTTGCAATAGAAATCTCATCTCAATTCCCGTCCCTTGGGATCCGACCTTTACTTGCCTCTTTACTAATTGTAAGAGTTGTTGGTAGAGTTATAAATTATGTTCTGGTCTAGGTGCTCCTCACTACAAGTACCGGAAACTATACCCTCACGAGGGATCACGACCAAAAATGGACTCCTCAAATATGATACAAAGATTATAAAACAAGATATTAAAACAAGAAAATCTATTCATGAACAATTAAAGAGGAGATAAAAGAAACTTCACTTTAAGCCTTGATTGGTGCATCTTGCCCGCTCCATCTAGCTCATGAAGTGTTCTTTAAAGATCGTCATCATCCCCTTCCAAGTCGCTATCCCAAGTTCTTTTTGATGTATCGTTTCCATTAAAATCCATAAATTCATCACCCGCACTATCAAGCTCCACCGTATCTACACCATTTGACTTGTCACTCCCTTCACCCTCTTGACCATGCGATCCTTCATTAGCCTTGTCTGAGTTGGGGGAAAGAATATTCATTTGGGACCAAGAGGGAAACATTCCCTCTTCACTAATGATCCCTTGTCGAGCCAATTGGTGAAATTGTGGATATAAGGTATAGTACTTATCCACATTGGCCTCGAATTGGCGGAGCTGCAAATCTTGAAGGATCCTCGTCATGAAATCATCCCTAGGAAGGATGAAAGGATTTGGGTAGTTATAGGGTTGGTATTGGAAGGGGTAGGGTGGTGTCACAATCTTCTCGTTTTCATTTCTTGGTTCTTCATGTTGTTGTTGTGCTTGAGGTGGTGCTTGATTGGCTTGATATGGGTTTGTGGGGATGAGATAAGATGGGATTGGAGAAAAAGGACCTCTTCTTGGCGCAATTCTTGGGAAATCATCCATTGGTAGGTAAATGGGGTTGCTCCCCTTGGTGATCCATTTTATCCTCTACTCATAACCCTCATGGGTTATCCAATGATGTTGTATAATAATGAGATCCTCATTGATTCTTGTATTTCCCGGAAGTGGTGTATACTCATTGTTTTCATTAAACTTGGAGTTGAAGTGCTTTGCAAGTCTTGTTATGAGTCCCCCATTTACAATATGCTTCATACCATCATCATCCCCGTTTCGGGATTTTGCCCATTTTTCTAGGAGAACAAGCGGGGCGTTGAAATGGTACCCACTTCTCCTTTGAATATCAAGATATGATTCCATAAAGACAAGGTCTAGCTCATTTACAATTGCCGGGTCTCGGTGAGCAAGAAGTGTTCCGGTAAGGAATCGGTAAGTGAGCCTCAAAATGGGATTTTGGATATGAAAAGCTAAACATTCCTTGTTATAGGTGAAATGTCGACCCATCATGGCTCTCCATAAGGGTGCCACACTATAATTTTTCGGCCTTGATGTTCGGGTAGGCGAACCGTCTAGCCCAAGCACACTTGTAAATTCGACAAGGGTCATCATCCTATTTGTACTTTCCAATCTAAAATCTACACATATGGTCTTGTTCAAAGTGGTAATATTCAAGAAACTCAAGAATTCAAGGACTCGAGATCGATATTTTCGTTCATGCATATGGAACAAACTAGAAACACCAAATTTCTCGAAGAGAGCTTTCGTTTGGTGATAGATTCCAAGCTTTTCCATGGTTTTGTGACACATAAATTTGGTAGGAAGAATGTTCTTACTCAGTAATCGGTGGAAGACGAGCCTTTGAACATCATTGACAAACTCTATATTTGAAAAATCATCAAGCTTGGTGAGGTCAACTATCTCCTCATGTTCTCTTCTTAAAGTGTTGATGTGAGAGGTGGATGAGCTTCCTCATACTCTTGTCCTTCTTATTTCCCTAAATAATGATCCTCTTGGTCCCATTCTTGGATGTAGATCTGGTATTTGATTTGTTTGAAGCAAGGAGATGTTCTTTTTGATTGAGAGCTTCTTTTGAATCTTTTGAAACCCTAGATTTTGGGGGTTTTTGTTTTTGTTGAGTGAAAGAGTGCTTGAGATATGATTTTGGTTATAAGAGAGGGGGGTTTTATATTGGAAAGTGGAAGGAAGGATGAGGTGTCACAAAATGTGTGGTGGGGAAGATTTTAATTGGCGAAAAATCGGAATACAAGACGCAGGGCGACGAACGGATTCATATTCGGGACGCTCGGATTTGTGACCATGGGGACGAGCGGATTCCTTGTGGGACGCTCAGATTCTTATCCAGGACAAATCCCAGATTATGAGGTAGCCAGGACGATCGGAAGCTAGTCGGGACGAGCATCTTGTTGTAGCTGGTCGAGTGGATTTCTAAGAGGACGCTCGTATTCTCTTTTAGGGAAGAATGCCATAAATTGATATTATCGGGACGAGCGGATTCTTGATGGGACGACCGTCCAAACCCAGACGAGCAGATTGTCACTGAGGACGCTTGGAGCTCGAGTCAGATCAAAACAGCTGCTTCCCAGCTTCCTTAGGGCGAGCGGTTGGCCAGGGGGACGCTCGGATTGTTTGCTAGGACGAGCGGTTTCCTCACAGGACGCTCGGACTGTTCCTGTTTTTCCTTTACTCCGGTATAAGTGCTTCCCCACACTTAATTCTAAATCCTTCATTCATGGAAATAATTAGTGACCCTCCCTCACTTACTCTCATAGCAAGGATTATGTTCATGATAAAAAAATGCAACAAGGTGAACGATACAAGTTAAAGGGGTTAGTACATTTACGAGTAGTGGTTTAAGGAGGACTCCACCAAACTCTCTTTCCGAAAATTTTGTCAAGGAAGAGGAGGCCCGAGGTAGGTAACCTCAACCTCTCCAATGAATGCTCCATCATAGTATGGTTTAAATCTTTGGCCATTAAATTTGAATTTGGTCCCTTCTTCCGACCTTATCTCGAAGTCTCCATATTTTCCTACTTCGGTGATTACATAGGGACCCATCCATCTAGAGTTTAACTTCCCGGGAAAGAGTCGATCTCGGGAATTGAATAGAAGGACTTTGTCTCCTTTGTGCAAGGCTTTTTTTCTTAATTCTCTTGTCATGAAGCAACTTTGTCCTCTCTTTGTAGATCTTGGCATTCTCATAAGATTGTAGTCGGAATTCTTCCAACTCTTGAATTCGTATCATCCTTTTTTGACCACTTAGTTTGAGATCAAGGTTGAGAGCTTTGAATGCCCAAAAGCTTTGTATTCTAACTCAATTGGCAAGTGGCATGCTTTCCCTTAGACAAGTTTGTAAGGGGAGGCTCCTATGGGACTCTTATAGACCATCCTATAAGCCCAAGGAGTGTCGTCAAGCTTCATGCTTCAATCCTTGCGAGTCTTATTGAGAACTTTCTCAAGAATTTGTTTGATCTCTCTATTTAAAACTTCAACTTGAACGCTTGTTTGAGGATGATATCCCAAGCCGGTTCTATGTTGAACACCATATTTGGTCAAAAGGGATGTGAGCTTCTTTTCATGAAAATGTGTCCCTCCATCACTTATGATTGCTCTAGGGACCCCGAATCTTGGGAAGATTATTTTCTTGAAGAGTTTAGTGACCGTTTTCGCATCATCGGTTGTGGTGGCAATTGCCACCACCCATTTTGAGACGTAGTCTACGGCCACAAGGATGTATTGTTCCCTTTGGATGCCACAAATGGCCCTTAGTAGTTGATCCCCCAAACGTCGAAGATCTCTACCTCTAGTATGCCCTTTTGCTTCATCTCATTCCTCCAAGAGATATCCCCCGTTCATTGACAAGCATCAAAATCAATGATGAATTCCCTAGTATCTTGGAACATCGTAGGCCAAAAGAAGCCCGATTGAAGAATTTTCGCAATGGTTCTTCTTGCTCCATTGTGTCCACCATAAGGGGATGAGTGACATCCTTCCAAAACTCCTTGAATCTCCCATTGAGGGATGCATCTCCGGTAGAGCCCAGCACTACACTCCTTGTAATGATTTTGGTCATCCCAAAAGTACCTCTTGACTTCGAATAGGAACCTCTTCCTTTGGTTGTAGTTTAAGTTTGGAGGGAGCACTCTTCCAAAAATATAGTTGGCATAATCGGCAAACCATGGATTGATATGCCTCTCAAGTTATGTTTGAATGGCCATTAAGATATTGGCGGGGAAAGAGTCATTGATCGGTGTTTCTCCTTTTTCATTATGAAACCGAATCTGTTACAAGTGGTCCGCCACTACGTTCTCGGCTCCTTTCTTATCTCTTATCTCTAAGTCGAATTCTTAGAGTAGCAAAATCCATCACAACAATCTTGGTTTTGCCTCTTTCTTTATCAAGAGATGTCGAAGGGCGCGGTGATCCGAAACAATAATCACCTTGGATCCAAGCAAATAGGAACGAAATTTGTCTAATGCATAGATAATGGCAAGGAGCTCTTTCTCGGTGGTATCATAGTTCACTTGGGAGGAATCAAGAGTCTTGATTATATATTAGATAGCATGCAAAGCCCTTCCTACCCGTTGGCCAAGAACCGCTCCAACGGTGTAGTTGCTAGCATCACACATAATCTCGAATGGTAGTTCCCAATCCGGTGGTAGAATGATCGGTGCTGAGATTAGTGCTTCTTTAATTCTATTAAAGGCTTCAACACACTCGTTAGTAAAGTGGAATTGGGCATCGTTAAGTAAAAGTTGAGTGAGGGGTTTCGCGATTTTTGAGAAATAATTTATAAAACGGCGATAGAAACCCGCGTGACCGAGAAAACTTCTCACCCCTCTAACATTCACGGGAGGTGGGAGTTTCTCTATCATCTTATCTTTAGCTTTATCGACCTCGATGCCCTTTTTCAAGATTAAATGACCCAAAACAATTCCTTCATTAACCATAAAGTGACACTTTTCCCAATTCAAAACGAGACTAACATCTTCCCATTTTTGCAATACAAGAGAAAGGTTATGCAAACAAGAGTCAAAGTCTTTTCCATAAACGCTAAAATCATCCATAAAAACATCCATTATGGTTTCTAGGTAGTCGGAGAAGACACTCATCATGCATCTTTGGAAAGTAGCGGGGGCATTACATAGACCAAAAGGCATTCTCCTATAAGCAAAAGTACAATAAGGGCATGTGATGGTGGTCTTGTGTTGGTCATCCGGGTGTATGGGGATTTAAAATAATCCCGTATACCCGTCAAGGTAGCAAAAGAACTTGTTGGAGGCTAACCTCTCAAGCATTTGGTCAATGAATGGTAGGGGGAATAATCCTTTCTTGTTGCGGAATTCAATTTTCGATAGTCAATACACATACGCCAACCGGTGATTTTCCTTGTGGGTATTAGCTCGTTCTTATCATTTGTTACCACCGTGGTACCTCCTTTCTTAGGTAACACGTAAACGGGGCTAACCCATAAAGAATCCTATATGGGATATATGATTCAAGTAATTTCATAACCTCTCCTGTAACGACTTCTTGCATGTGGGGGTTTAATCTTCTTTGAGATTGAATGGTAGGTCTATGGTCTTCTTCTAGATGAATTCTATGCATGCAAAAAGTGGGACTTATCCCCATAAGATCATCTAGACTATAACCTATAGCCTTCACATGTTGTTTCAACACATCAAGCAATTTTCCCAATTGATTCTCATCGAGTTTGTCATTAACAATCATGGGTTTGATCTTAGATTCATCAAGATAAGAATATTTCAAATTTAGGGGAAGGGGTTTTAGAGTTGGAATTTGTACCTCACTTTCCTCCATTGAAGGTTCATTAAGAACTTGCTCCATTTACATTAGGCATTCCATTCTCATAGCATACTCAACTTGTTCTTCAAGCTCGCTAATCTTATCATACTCAAACTCCATGACAAATTCTTCTTGCTCTTCGGTTTGTATGATGTCATTTTAGATTGCTTGTTCCTCTTCTATGGGTTGATATGCTTCCACAAGGATGTAATGTACTAATTCGTATTGCTCATGAGTAAGTTCTTTATTAGCTAGAGCGTCATCAAGAAGATCTACCTCCAATTCCCAATGCTTGCCTCAACAAAACAATCTATAAGATCCATCTTGCAAAATATCGAACAACTTGAAAATAATTAGAACAAACCTTGAGGAGTGTTACTTCCCCAAGGCAAAGAAAGACACAACTAAGAACAATCAAGGAAAATCAAATCAAGTTAACACCGTCCCCGGCAGCGGCGCCATTTTTGGTCGGTCTTTCTAGATTTCGGTAACTTTTCGTTAGGAGTACCTAGACCAAAACAATATTTATAACTTCCTATTAGTAAAGAGGTAAGTAAAGGTCGGATCCCAAGGGACGGGTATTGATGTAGGATTTTCGATTGCAAGTAGTGGTGTCTAAGGGTGTCACAATTTGGGTTGAAATAGAAGATCACTAAACTAAATAACAATGCAAATTAACAAGAAAAATGATTAAAATGAGATGTAAGGAAATGATTAAAGGCACTAGGGTGTCATGGGTTCATAGGAGATACATGGGAATTGATCATACAAACATGTTCTTAAATCATGAGCAAGCAATTATTGTTATGATAGGATTGAGTTGGTTTATATCTTACAATCCTATGAAGGTTTGGGTCACGGAGCATAGTCTAATGAGATTCGAGTTGGTTTATGTCTTACAAGTCTCATTGAATCGATAAGTGGTGGGTAAAAAATGCAAGGATTCATAGGCTCGCATTTCATCAAACATAACATGTGCATAAGTTGAGATCACAACAAGCAAGCACATAAATTTTATGAACATATTAGATTAAGCATGAATCATTACCCATGTTGGTTTCCCTTAATCACCCATTAACCCTAGCTAGATGACTACTCACTCATTATTAAGTTTAACATGCTAACAAGGTTGTCAATTTCATTAACAAAGCAAAACATGGTGAATGAATGGAAATGATTAACAATAATTAAAACAGGGATTAAGAGAATTATACCTAATGATGATTCCAAAATAATAAGCAAAGGAATAATAAAAGTACTTGATGATTGATGGAAGGTTGTCAATCTCCCAATAATACCCAAATAACTTTCAATTACCCAAAATAAATGATGAACAATAGAGAAATTAAGGAAATGAGATTTGTATTAATGCTTAATTAAAAGTTGATTACATGATAAAAAGAGTCTAAGAGAGATATTAAGACTTGATGTTCATCTAATTAGTACAATGGGGTATTTACACTAAGGATTAGGTACATAAATTAGGGTTACTAAGGGCTTAAATGACAATTACGACCCTTAAGAAAATTTGAGGAAGTGCTCCTCTCGAAGGAGATGCGCATCCCGCTTTGCTAGTCTTCTCAAAATATGCTCATCCCGAGCGGACTGAGGGATGAGACGTGCTGCACTGGAAGAAAATACGAGCGGCCTGAGGGATAGGGTGAGCTTATTGTAGGGGCGGGACGGGCGGACTGATTGATGGGACGCTCGGATTGTAGAGGTCTTGGGCGAGCGGACTGGCTACGGGATGCTCGGATTGTAGCTAGCCAGGACGCTCGTCCTGTGGCCAAGACGCCCAGATAGTAGCTCAGCAAGGCTTCTTCTCTTTTCTTCTTTTCTTCTTCTAACAATCCTCAAGGATCTTTTTGGAGATGCAAGGATCTTCTTATCATTGCCCATTTACTTCACTATTAACATAGGCCTTCTAGTCTTGTCTTCACTTTTATGCTTGGTCATTAGATTCGATCAACTTAGCTCCATTTTGCCATGAAAATGCAAGGTTTGCACTCCTCTCCAACCAAGGGAACAAAACCTCAAATAATATGCAAAACTAAAGACTGAAGATAGTAAATGACCCAATTATGCACTAAAAAGCATAGGAACGAGGCTAATTCGGGGACTAAATATGCTCAAATATTGATCACATCACATTCACATGGTTGACTATCAACAAGGAGTCGCTCGATATGGGTAGGTTCATGACTCCTAATTCCAGAGCTAGCTGCATTCCTAGTATCAAAGCATCGTATTTTGTTTCGTTATTAGTTGCCTTGAATTCACACCTTACTGCCTGTGCTATCAGATCCCCCTGTGCTGACCGTAGGATTAACACTACACCTGCCTTCCTTTTGTTGGAGGCTCCGTCGATGTGCATCTGCCAGATCTCTGCCTCCGTGCACCTTTCTAAGGTTAGGATCTTCTCATCTGCCAGATTTTGGATGGCTGGACTAAAGTCCGAAACAATGTCTGCCAGTGCTTGTGATTTCATTGCTGTCGTGAAGTCATATTGGATATCATACCTACTAAGGTGTACAAACCATTTTGACATTCTACCTGACAGCTCAGATTTCCTCATGACGGATTTCAGCGGGTAGTTGGTCACGACATGTATGGTGTAGGATTCAAAGTAGGGGCGTAGCTTATAACATGCCACTACCAAAGCTAGCACTAACTTTTCAAGATATGCGTACCTGGTCTCTGCTGGCAGCAGAGATTTGCTTACATAATAGACTTGCTTTTGTTCCTTATCTTGCTCTCTGACTAGAACCACGCTCACTCCTACCTCAGTGACAGCTTGGTAAAGGAACAGTGGTTCTCCTGGCTCTCGTTTTGACAACAGCGGTGGGTTGCTGAGATAATGTTTCAGCTCTCTGAATGCTTGCTCATGGTTTGCAGTCCATTCAAACTTCTGGCTCTTTCTTAGTATGTCGTAGAATAGCCTGCACTTGTCCGAGGACCTTGAGATGAATCTGCTCAAAGCTTCTACCTTGCCAACTAATCTCTGAACGTCCTTGAGTTTTTCAGGTGACTCCAATTGCAACAGAGCCTTGATCTGTTCGATGCTGGCTTCTATCCCCCTTTGGTTACAATGTAGCCTAGGAATTTACCAGAGGATACTCCGAAGGTGCATTTGGATGGATTTAGCATCATCTTGTACTCTCTTAGGGTGTTGAATGTCTCTGTCAGGTGTCGCATGTGATCTGTGGCTTTTTCAGATTTTACCACTATATCATCAATATTCACTTCTATAGTTCTTCATATCCGCTCTTTGAACATGCGGTTGACCAGTCTTTGATATGTGGAACCTGCATTCTTTAGGCCAAATGGCATGACATTGTAACAATATATTCCTCTCCCAGACATGAACGATGTCTTCTCTTGATCTGCATGATCCATTTTGATTTGATTGTAACCACTCCAAGCGTCCAGAAATGTTACCATTTCTTGTCCACCTGTCGCATCCACCATTGCATCGATATGAGGTAGCGGGAAGGGATCTTTAAGGCATGCCTTGTTGAGATCAGTAAAGTCCACGCATACTCTCCATTTTCCATTCTTCTTAGGTACCACCACAACATTGGATAACCACTCTTCATATTTTAATTCTCTTATCTTTTTAGTTTCCAGCAGGCTATCTACCTCTTGGTTAGTGACTTTATTTCTTTCAGCTGCAAACTCTCTCAGCCTCTGCTGGATGGGTTTGTATTTTGGGTCCACACTGAGTTTATGTGTTATGATGGACGGGCCTATCCCTATCATGTCATCATGTGACCATACAAAGCAATCCATGTTATCCTGCAGAAATTTGATTAGTTCCTGCCTCAAGCTTCCTATGCATCCACCTCCAATTAGCACGATCCTCTCTGGGTGCAGCTTGTTCAAGTTGATCTGATCTAGTTCCACAGCTGGGGGATCAATGTATTCGTCCTGGACAGGCTACTTTTGTAATTGCTACGCTGGAGGGCTGGCGGTGCACTTCAGTGCTTTCTTGTAGCAGCCTATAGCTTCCTCCTGATCTCCTCGTATTGTCTCTAGCCCCCCCCCCCCCCCCCCCGGAGTGCAGAATTTTATGCATTGATGGTATGTTGAGGGGACTGCCTTCATCTGGTGTAGCCACGGTCTTACAAAGATGACATTGTAGGTAGAAGGTCCATCTATGACTAGGTACATGATCTGCTTGTTGACCCCTCTCACATAGGTTGGGATGACTATCTCGCCCAGTGAGTTGGCTGTTTTCCCACTGAATCATACCAGCGGGATGATTTTCTTCTGCAAATCCTTCTCGCTAAAACCCATGTTTTTCTATAATTTTTAACATGATTAGATTGACCGAGCTGCCTGTATCTACCGGGACCTTTGTGACTGTACAGTTAGCCATCTACAGGGTGATAATGAGTGCGTCATGATGTTCCCGTTCGTCACATATGTCTCCTTTATCAAAGGCAACAGCGGGTAGATTGCTGGGAGAAATTCTGCAAGAGTTTGCTGGCCTATCTCCCTTGGTCTCGGTGGCATGTCTTTTAGCTGTTCAGTATGTCAGCTCACTTAGATCTGAGCTGCCGATTATCACGTTTATTATCTTGGTGCATGTGGGTGGAGTTGAAGGCTTCGCGGAGCCTACCTTATCTTGCTGCTTGCCCCCACGTGGTAATAGGTGGCTTAGTTCTCCTTGCTCATACAGACACTTGATCTCCCTTCACAGTGTGTAGAAGTTTACTATGTTATGTCCAATGTCACGATGGAACTCACACTTCTTCTTGCTATCTTTTCGCCATTCCTGTCCTTCTAATGGTGGTTTGGGCCACCTTACTCCGTCTCCCATCTCCCTAAGTGCTTTCAGGATTCCTCCGACGCCTGTAGTGAATCCATACTCTACCAGAGTAGGGAGTTGCTGATATTCTTCGATTTGATTCACTCCCCTTCCATGTGGCCTATACCTTTCATCCCTTTTACTATTAGACTGCTTACTCCCTGATTTTTCTACGGCTGAGGTGCTGGATACACTTGGTGAGTTAGGTAGGCTGGCTCTGGCTACGATGTCTTCCTCCAATCTGATTGCGGCAACGGCCTTTTCTTGTACAGCTTCGAACCTATGACAAGGGTGCATGGTTAGCTGCTTGTACAGGTCGGACTCATGGTGATGGCCCATCCTGAAAGCCTCTACTGCTGTCGAAACATCACATTCCCGTACTGCCAGCTTTTCATTGTTGGATCTGGTGTTGTATTCTCCAATGGTTTCTCCTGCTCCCTGAACGATTCTGTATAGGTCTCTTGCATACTTTTGTGGCTTTCGGTTGCTTGCGAATTGTTGGGTAAATGCATTTACCAGTTCAGCAAATGTAGAAATTGATCATTTGGGTAAGCTCACAAACCATCAGAGTGTTGGAGCTGACAATGTGGATCCAAATCCTTTGCACATGCAGGCTTCTTTTACTTGCCCTACAGCTGTCACTGTCATCATCTTCTGCTTGTACTGGCTTATATGGTCAAAAGGATATGGCATCCACAAATGGTGAATCGGCATAACTATCGGGTGCTGCCTTCTTGAGTGGAGGTGGCAACCCTGGGACCCTGCTCATCATCTCCCGTAACTCCAAGTATTGCTGGTTAGTTATGCTTCCTGAGTCTAGGACCTGCATGTCAACTTCCTGTTGATTCGGTGCGCTGACCCCTGGTCCAAACTCTTGGAGGTTCTAACGTGTCTTGGAAGCTAAGGGGGTTGAAGTTCCGAGCGTTCCTTGATGCTAATTTAACTGCTGGCTGCCTGTGGACCCCGTTCCAAGTGTCTGGTTGGTTACTACGAAGTTACCAATTGGAGGGCCATCTAACCGAGCTTCCACGTGGCTGGTCGACTGCCAGCTATCTGGTGTAACATATACTAACCCTTGTGGGGTTATTCTTTCCTCGGATGATAATGTTGTTAGGTGCAATCTTGTTAACAGCTCAGCTGGTATCAGTCGAAGCGTATTCCTGCTACATGTCTCCCCTCCTTGTTTGCTAATGTGAGATATTGTTGCTTCAGGATGTCGATCTGTGCCCAGAGTTCTCTGTCTCTTTTCCTTACTTCAGTGTCAGCTTTCCTCTGGTCTTCTCTCATGTTTTCCATGGCCCTTTGAAGGTTCTCTATGTCAGCGAGCAAGATTTATGTTGGACTGGGTGGTGGGGTGAGGCCTAAGCTTGTTGTGCATCTGTCTGATATGCCTAGGGCTGTGGCGGCAGAGGTTTTGGGAGGCAAACAAGTTTTTGCCGCTGATGGAATTCTTGAGGCGTGCCCCGGAGCCTGAGTTGACACCGTTGATGCCGGGTTCTGATTAGAGTTTGGTGGTAACGGCGGTTGACTGCTCCCTGACACGGCTTCTGATACTTTCTTATCCATTGCGTGTTTTGATTATCAACGATTGACGACCACAATGCGCCACGGTGGGCGCCAAACCGTTTAGGTGTTTTTTATCAAGTTAATTGTATTAGGTCAATGCGGTCTTACTCATTGGTTGCTTGATTGATTGTTTTGTATTTGATATTTAAATAAGGAAATAAAGTACAAAATATAAACTGACACGTACGATTTGGTGACGCGGAAAAGCCAATGTGGGAACAACCGCGGGAGGGTCGGTACCCTGCCAAATATTACACTAGCTTTTAATGATAGCGTGAGTACAATTGAGACGTAATGTAAATCTTGCTAGCACGAGGTATTGTGTTTTTGAGATCTTGAATGTCCTTCTTTGTTTGGTTTCCTTGGCCATTTATAGGGTAAGATCCCTAGGTGTATCCTACCATGTTTATGGAAAGGAATACAACTTCCACAATAACTCTTTCCATAACACGCCATCTCCCTCCATTATCTCTGACTTCTCCCTGAACTCTTTCCAAAACGCGGACGTTCTTCCAGTGGGCTTTGCCTCCCTTCGTACGCTTCCTGGCCCACCTAACCTTCCTTCACCCGTGGACTCCCCTTCCATTATGCCTCCTTTCATGGCCCATTTCCCTAACTATTTACCAAGTGGGCTTTATCTATTATGCAATTTTTAACCCAAACACCTATCCCCCAGTTTATTTTGGACATTGTCCTCAATGTACATGTAGGAGTAGGAATGAAAGGAAATACATGTTTCTGGATTCTTAATGTTTTATGGAATTAAAGTACAAGTGCAATGATATGATATGAATGAATGTATGCTCTAACTAAATACAATCCTATATGACATATATAGCAAATGAATGCAATCTAAACTATACTAAATGAGTATGTTTTCTAGTAAACTATGGTCACCTATGATCAAACCTCCCCAAGCCGATTTAAACACTATTTCCTGTGTAGAAATGAATAGGTTTGGTCATTAGTGTTTGTGCATGAATTCTAGTCTATATGCAACTATCTACATCAATCATGTGAGATATATTACAATGCAACTATACTATATTAACTAACTAATGGAAATGCAATATGAAATATAATATAAATGC
The DNA here is from genome assembly GCF_048544455.1 of Silene latifolia. Taxonomy (NCBI): domain Eukaryota; kingdom Viridiplantae; phylum Streptophyta; class Magnoliopsida; order Caryophyllales; family Caryophyllaceae; genus Silene; species Silene latifolia. The sequence goes on from NC_133533.1 coordinate 95,085,159, forward strand.
AAGCTAATGTATATGTATATAACTAAATGCAAGTGTAAATGTAATGCAAAGTCAAAGGAAAGGATATCTTACAAATGGTGGTTTGAGGGAGGACTCCACCTAACTCATTCCTTGTCGCCATGGTTATTGATGTTGCCAATGTTGCTCAATGCTCTCAACAACCGGTCAAAGGCTTTTGAATGGGCTTCATATAAGCACAAATAAGAAATTGACGATGTTAAAATGTAGTTTAGCCATCTTGGCTTGGAATAGAACTTGCCAAACACTCTCCCATTTGTTTTGCCCTTGGCACTTGGCTTCTTATAATGCTTTAAACCAACTAGCACATGATTCTTGTCAACGCAATGTATGAAGTATTGCCCATATTCATCCGGAGGCTTCCACTCTTTACCATCTGTTTCAAATTCTACGATGATAGAGCATTGATTCATCAATCCTTCAATAGTAGAAGGAGGGTTCACATTTCTTTGATGAGGGGATAGTTGAAGGATATAATGTGGAGGAGTCAACTTCTCACCATTGAGGTCATTCATGCTTTCATTTTCTTCACTTTCTTCTTCACCCTCCTTAGAATTTGAACCATTTCCAAAGAAAAGAGCTTCAATTTCTTCCAAACTATGATCAAATATGCCAACATCATTGTTTTCCTCTTGGCCCCTCAAGTCTCCAAAGATAGCAAGTTCAAATTCATCAACCTCTTCTTTCCAAGTTTTACCTTCACTCTCATAAGTGTCAAGGGAACACACTTAATCTACATGGGTCATAGAAGGAAATTGTGGTGCGAGGTCTTCCTCATCATCATCATCATCATCATCATCATAAGCATCATCATAATATGTATCCCAAATTGGAGAAGCAAGGGTAGTGTGTGAGCTAGATACATTAGACAATTTAGATAAAGTGCTTGTCTCATAATTGGCCTTCAACTCACATTCATCATTGCTCTCCACCCAAACTTCATCATGCTTCAATTCATCATCCACTCTTGGTCTATAATCAATCAAGCACTCCCCTTCCTCAAAAGTTACATCTTCATATTCACATCCAGCATGAATGTTTGTAAAGTTGGGTACAAGTTGAAATATGGGATGTTCAATAGTTATGAATTTAGGAGGTGGTAGGGGATTCACAAGTGTAGCTTTATAATGCCATCCAAATTCTTCTTCACCCTAATTATCTTACCCTTCTTCTTCATTGAGCATTTGGGTGGCTTCCATTTGGGCAATTTGATTTGCCAACTTCTCACCATTAGTAACAACGTTTTTGAGAACATTGTCCCTAGCTTGGCTATCTTCTAGCATTTGCATGAAGGGATTTTGTTGGTCTCTTAGCATTTGGAGAACCACACTTTGCATGTCAAAATTATGCTCATTTTCTTATTGTGGGTACATGGAAGATTGGGGGTATGGGTGTTGGTTGTAGGATGGCATTTGGCATTGATTGTAAAGTGGGTTTTGGGAGGGTGGTTGTTGTGGATATTGGATGTGAGGTATTTGGTAAGAAAAGTTGGGGTCGTAAGCTAGGTTTGTTTTTACTTGCTCCACAAACTCCCCATACTCATGGTAGTCATACGCAAAAGATCCATCACATACACCATGCGCCAAGCCTTCGGTCATCATCATAGCTAGGACAAAGATATAACTACAAAAAGGAAACTACAAGAAAACGGTAAAAACAACATTGAGGAGCAAGTTCCTCAATGTTAAAGCACAATTAAGAATAGACAAACAAGTAAGAACTTAATCACAAAACACCGTCCCCTAAAACGGCGCCATTTTGATGAGTGTGTCGTTGAGGCTCTCAATCAAACATATTTATATTCTCCACAAACAACTAGTTAGTGGCTAAGTCGAGGTCGATCCATGGGATGGCGTGTATTGGGTTATAAGTCTATCTATCTTAATTTATGCTAGTGTCATAAGTGATTTGGGTTGGAGTAGGTGTTCTTAAACTAATGGAGCCCGAGGTTATAGAACAAGGGCGTCGTTACGTTCTTCTTCTTGAGATATGCACCACAAAGGCTCGTATGGAGCGGGATCTGGCACTTACCTTGTTCCCTCTATCCGAGCACCACGTGAGGAAAGGACGTCTCGTTCCAGACGGCTGGCCACACTCTTATTTCTACCGGTACCCGGCGGAGGGGTACCCACAGCCGGAGAGCGAGTCGGACACAGCTGAGTAGGAGGAGAGAGCTACATATGACAAGAGGAGGAGACGGGAGCAAGAGAGTGACCCCAACTTCGTGGTGGCTGACGAGTAGCTACTGGTGTACTCACTTCCCCAGTTTTCTGGCTGGTTTGGGAAGTTCGCTTATTTTGTATGTATTTTTGCTTTATTAAATTTTCATCTCAATTTATTTATTTATTTCATACATTTATTGGTTGGATTTATCCCATTCCCCGTATATATACTACTGATGGATGTTGTAGGACAACGAGAACGTTGTTCGTTTTAGTTTGGGGAGAGTATGCATCCTTTAAGTCTGCAATTGCATTTTATTTATTTATTTCATTCATTTATTGGTTGGATTTATCCCATTCCCCGTATATATACTACTGATGGATGTTGTAGGACAACGAGATCGTTGTTCGTTTTAGTTTGGGGAGAGTATGCATCCTTTAAGTCTGCAATTGCAGTTGTTTTTGCGTTCACGTTTATTTTCTGCTTGCATTGTTGTTTTTAATTTCAAAATTTTATGAAAAATCACAAAGAAATAGAATAATTCAAAAATCAAAAATATCATGTTTATTTTTGCATATTGGTTGAGTCGGAACGGTAGATTTCTATGATGATATTGCACTGTAAATTGTCATTTCACTAAATGTCACTTCACTTAAGCCTTGTAACAAAGTGTCATTTTATTAGCTGTGTCATGCGCATAGTCTACCAGTTAATGTCAAAAATATAGCTGAATAAATAGACTTGGCCTGAAAAATTGGCAAACTACTTAAAATTTATCATTAGAGTTGTATAACCGGTGTCATTTATGACCAGTTCATGTAGAAAATGAAAGTAGTATACTTCTTGCATAACATGTTCATTAATTTGCACTTTTATGAAATTCGATTGGTTTTTTCAGGCATACATTCGGGTTTGTGGTAGATGTCACATGTAGGGAGGCGCTTACAATTTTCCCTTTCTTTCATTTTTACCCATTTAGCTCCACATTAGCCAAACTTAGCCTTTTGACCTAATACTACACCCAAATCAAGCATGCGAGTTGGTTCGTTTTATTTTGTACGGAGTTGGTAGAAAATAAAAAGAAAGGAGAAAATGTTGAAATTGAAAGAGGAAAAAAGTTGTGAAAAATGATAAAAGAATAGAAAAGAATGTGGGCAAGAAAATGAGAAAAGAATAAAAAAGGAAAGAAAAAAAGAATATACCGTGTAAAAATGGGATGTTTGTGACGGTCTTACTCCCATGCATTATTTATATCTGTTTTAGGAGTTGTTGTATTTGGTTAGTGAGTTTTATGTGCCGAGAGAAGGGCACTTGAGTTTGATTTTACAATTGGCTGAGAATCGGATTTTATTAGTATGGTACTGTTTAGGTGCTAGCTTGACGCTTTACTTCCACTTATTCCATAACTTTTTTGCGTTTTCTTACCCATTGCCTAACTAAGCCATAACTTTTGTAGGCCCTCAGCTGTGACGGACATTGTTTGGTTGGAATGTATGTATGATGATTAGAATCATCTATCATTTTTGTTGTAAGCATTTTTATGTGGGTCATAGTTTAGGTGAGTGACTATTTTCTCTTCTTCTCTAACACTTATATACTCACCCTTTGCTTCATGAGAGAAGAATGGCCCATGAGAGTCCAACTTTAAAGGTCTGGCAAGGTTGACAGTTTAGCTTATTTATAGACATCATACAACTCATTTGCGCTTGACTGTTGTAGCTATAAGTGCCAGTTTCATTTGCATTAAACAGTTTAAGTGGACAACTTATAGCTAGCTATGAGTTTTCTTATCCATTCCACAGTTTTCATTTAGATTACTCCAGGACGAGTAAATGTTCAGTTTAGGGAGATTTGATACGTGCAATTAATAAAGAGTTTTTAGCCTCTTATTGCACGCATTTCTATATCATTCTCGTTGTTTTGTATTGCAAAATGCCTCGAATAGGATACTTTGGTTTGTTTCGTCTCATTTGCAGGAACGGACCTCAAAGTGGTGAAATCGCGCCTTATTCAGTCCTCCTAGCATGCATTTATAGAGATGGAGGATTTAGAGCGGAATGTCGTTCTTTATGAAGCGTCAAGGAAGTCTTTGGAAGCTGACCAAACGAAGATCAAGCTGTTTTCAGTGGCTAACCATTCGATCGAGAGCTCATTTGTTCGATCGAATGGTTTTGATGGTTCAAGGTGTTCGATCGAGTCCCTGCTGAGATCGATCGAAACGGGCTGAATTGGAAGTTCTCGAGCGAAGGCTGCTTTTGTTCGATCGAGAGAATTTGCTGGAGAACTACTCGATCGAGAGGTTTCAAATGCCTCGATCAAGGAGTTTGCTTATTTACTCGGGTTACTAATCCGTCATTATTTTAGTGTGTTTATTAAAAACTCTTTCCTATATAAAGAAGACGTCATCAGGTTAAACGATCATCTTTATCATACTTTACACTCTTAATTACTCTTTTAAGCTGACTCCTCTTCTCTCTTTTTGATACGTTGCTCTTCCTCTTAATCCTGGATCTTAACTTGTAATCTTTCTTCACTCCTTATTCTTAAGTTAATCCTTCTTTACTTTTCTCTTAATCATTGTTTGTTCCTTAGTCTCTGTGTAATTATTGTTTTTAGTTTATGCAATATTGTTGCTCTAATCTTTTTATCATGTCTTTTCTAGTTTATTCATTGTTATTATGGTTAGTATCATTAATAACATGAGTAGCTAAATTCCCTTATGTTAGAATTAGGGGAGCCATTGGTTAAATTCAATCCTAGATTGGACGATTGGAATGAACAGACCTATTATGAACGGTAGACTACCCTAATGAGGACGAAAGTTAAGTTAGTTGAAATCTAGGGTGGATAGAGGACCCGAAGGACCTTTCCCTTGCCCTTCTCGCGTTAGATCGTCTGAACAATATATGACTGAGTTTATTAATTGTCATGGTGAATCGAATTCCTAGCATACTTCTCTTTATTTGATCACATTTTTAATCCTCTTTGCTTTTAATTCTTTTTCCTCTTATTCTCCTGCCTTAATCTTTTTAGTATTTAGAAATCAATTCAAAACCCCCCGATTGTTACCAGACAAACTTAGATTAGTAGATAGATATAATATCCTCCCTGTGGAGGTCGCCCTACTTTCGCTAGCTTTTGTTAGTTGTCTTATGCATTTATTTTTGGTACTAAACGACAGTATCAGCATTCACCGAGGCCTATTGGACCTCGAGATTGGCTGAGGAGGGTGGCCCTCATATCCGTTGGGTGGTGCCATGGTGGGACTTGAGGTCCTTCACGGGGTTGCCCGCTTTGGTTGCTAGTTCTTGCTCTTTGATGGTGGTGTGTTTGAAGGTTGTTTTCTTCATTTATCCCGAAAAGCTCATGATGCAAATGGGGCGTCAACATAAGGTGCCCGCTCAAGATAATCTCGTCCAAGAGAGTGTTTTTCGAAACTCCTAGCTTGTAGAGGTCTTCGAAAGATGGTGGGCCACTCGGCCGCTTTGGGAGATACCAAACCCCGTTGCCACAACATGGGTGACTTCCATTGATGTCAAGTGGTCAAGAGCTCAAACCTTGGAGGAAAGGTCTAAATATCGTAAGGACGAAGTTGGTGATTTAAAGTATAGAGAGGTTGACTAGGCCAGTCGTGCCTTCTTTGACGACTTTGTTGACGGAGCTAGCCCGGATGTGATGAGGCCACCAAAGAGGAGAAGCTCGGGTCCCAAACATGTAGTGGGCCGTGTATGGGCTCGTCTTGTCTGAGAATGGGGTCATGCAAGAGACTGGAGGCCGTCGCCGTTGTAGATTCGTTGAGGATCCATTCCGAAGAGGAAGCTCATGTTGGGCGGGCCAACAAGAAGAACATGGGGAAGATGTACACCGAGGGAAAAGGCAAAGGTAGAATGGAAGAATGAAAATCTCCATTACCCATTTTATTATTATGTTATATTAGTGTTGTGAGTTTTTATTATGTTGTACTAGTTATGTTTTGGGTGTTTTGTGCTAGTTTTACTATGAGAGATATCTTAGTCGAACATCCTAGCTTTGACAAGTTGTAGACTTGCCGAGCTTTATTTTTTGTTGAATTTGTAATCATTTTCAATATTAATTAAATAAAAGGATTCCTTGTTTTAAAAGAGTTGTGAACGGTTGTTTCTTCCATCCATTTTGAAAACGCAATTCGACTTGAATTATACAAAACATTGTACTTGGGATATGAGATTTTTGTGGGAAGGGGTAATGGCTTCTTTTTTGTATTTTTGTGGAAAAGGGAATGTTTTTCCGTTTTCTCTTTTTTAGAAGTTGATATGGGTTATTTTTTTTTTGTGGGGATGTGTTTTTTTTATTAACGGAGATGGTTGTATCCTTCTTGTGTAAGAAATGACTGCCTACGTATCCACCTGAAAAGGTGAAATAAAATCATACTCCTAGTTCAGGTGTTTTGGTTTGAGTGCAAATAGATGCTGCCTTTGACAGACCAAAGGACATTTGATACGGGGCAAGGTGCCATAACCTAAACTCGATAAAAAAATGCAATTTCTAATCAGAACGCGTTGTGAAAATTGAATTGAAAGGGGTAAAGTGGTTGCTAGTTGTAAAACTAGGGTCAGGTTTTTGGTCGCTACGGTTCAAAGGTAGTATTTCTTGTGTTGGTCTAGGTTGGTCGGGTTTGTAAAATCCTCCCCGTCTAGGTCACTCAGTGTAACACCCCCGTACACCAGAACGCCTTACCAAGGACCATTCCAGTGTATGACGATGTCACCATCTCGGTTTCCCGAGGAGGTAGATCAAATTAGACAATACAAGAACCATATTATATCATTAGAGAATCTATTACAAAACCATTCTATTCAAGTTGAGACAAAATACAATTCAATTACAACACTTGTGATTCTACATCTCTAGACCAGTAACGTGATGACTCGATCCCTCCAATCCCAGCAAGCAGTAAATCAATCAATACCGCTAAGCCAACTGCTCACCATCCCCGAATGGATCACCGCAGATACCACAAAACAACACGGGGTCAGTACTGACTAATCAAATATATGATAAGACAATAAAGTAAATAGCTGATCATCCACTATCCCAACTCACCACCTCGCATACACACCGACTACACACGGAGTGTGTAGTCCCGCCAGACACCCATCGCAACAGGTAACCCTCGCCGCCAGTGGGTGACCGCAGCCCATCCCCCACCTAGTCCAGCTCCTCACGAGCGACTACCAGTCCCTGTCCCTTAATGTGCACATCCCCTCCCGTGGCGGGTTCCACGGAGGGCGAACTAGGGTGTGAAGCCACTCCCGCAAGTGACTCCACTACAATCTCAATCACAACATCGCAATTTGTTACATGACAACGTCAACATTACCACAACCACTATACTCCGATGATCAGCGGATAGCCATGATTCACAATACAATCATAAATTCAATTCAATTAACAGTAGACTGAGTAGGGAGACCCTACCTCATAACAAAGCATGAAAGACTTCCAATCATAGCCACGCGCGACTCCATTAAGCACCCTAACAATGGTAACCATATCCTATTACACAACTATACTCAATTAATCATACAAAAGAACACAAGGCAGCAACTTACCTAACCTTGCACATCGGTGACGACATAGACAACCCCCATTCACGATCTCCTCGCTCCGCGAGTCCCGACGTTCCCATGGTAGGGGTTAGGCTAACTCCTTAGAGGTATGAGGCTATGGAGTGATTGAGTAGGGTGATGGTCTAGGGTTAGAGAAAGAGAAACTGTCGACGAAATGAGAAAAATAGAAATGAATCTCGCGAACTCGCATTTATAATAACGCGTCGACAGCCGCCATACTCGGTCGAGTATAGGAACACTCGGCCGAGTAGACTCCACTCGGTCGAGTACTGGTGGTACTCGGCCGAGTGGCCTCCGCTAGGTCGAGTAACTAATCAAAATGTCTCCTATTACCAGTCTGATCCCTTACCCATCATTCCTAAGGTCTGTTTAGTCAATATAGTCAGTCAACAACGCTCCTACAAATCCTGGGTGTTACAGTCTTCCCCCCTTAAAAGAACTTCGTCCCCGAAGTTCAGCCCGCACAACACTCCCCGCAAGATTACGTAGTATGACCTTAACCACCTTCACAAAGGTACACAAATTCACACTATCCATACATTACCATTAGCCATCTTACTCCACCACAGTCACTTATCACAGCTACCTTCGCAAACATTAATCTATTCACACAACAGTATTCGTCCTATACCTACACAAATATGCAATTGCAACACTTTACACTTTGTAAGAAAACCATACACACTTGTACTACCCCGTTCCATACGTTTATATTAAATACACGAATGCAAGGCGTTATCATCAATTGAATCGAATCTTCATATTACTTGATACCCTTGCGCCATAAAACTTTTCATATTAATTGAATACAACATAGATGCAGCTTAAAGAAAACATAAGTGTAAGCCAGTAATCCCGAATGTGAGCACACCTAACATACGTATGATTCTAAATATTTCATAAAATTAACTACTTATACATAATTAAGATACATCTTTCATAAATAAAATACTTGTCATAACAATTGAGTTGAGACCCCCGTGTATAGTATAATCTTTATATTACTCGAATACCACACAGCTATTGCTTCAAGGGAAACATAGACATAAGCTATCGCTTCAAGGAAACATGAACATAAATTTCGAATGTTAACTACATACATGTGATTCCAAAATCATAGGTATAACTAAACACACATCTTACGTAATTAAATACTTAATTCTGCGACATTACTCTTCCCCTCTTAAAGGGACTTCGTCCCCGAAGTTCACTATTAACTAAAGCTAATGCGCACCCCATGACGGTGACATTACTCATAGACCCTTGTAGCATACCCCAGGTTATGACACTACATACTCGTGACTCATAAAGACCAAAACATTTCAGCAGCCTAATAACGTATGACACGGTCAGTATAATTAATGAGGAATGGCAGTGTGACGCGAAAATCGTTGAGGTAATTATCACTGTAACCAAACATATCTCCATACAAAACTTATTACAACCACTACGCTGGTTGCGTAAGGTGTTACCTTTCACATAATTTCAATAGTTCGAGTCTTCCTCCCTGAAACCACTCAAGTTCCTGACAACCAAGCAATGTCGTAACAGAAAACATTCTGAATCACGTATCCATGGTACAACTATCATTCACCTATGCGGATTATTATGGTATAAAATAACGAGATAAGACATGGACCACACCCCTATACAGTTATCATATAAACTTCACCTGTGCCTTCTGTTACCTCAACATTCGGCCGAGTATGAGGGCTACTCGGTCGAGTGAATTTGTTTACTCGACCGAGTGAGCTCTACTCGGTCGAGTACGGCGTATACTCGGCCGAGTTTTCATATCCAGAGGGTGTTTTAACAATTTAACATAGAGTATTCACAATTGACCTGCACGATACTTTCCGCAGCAGCAACAAACATAACAAATCCCAACCAGAGTCGACATTCCACACAACTGCCTACGATAATTAGCTAACTAACGGCCTTATGGCCAGATACAGTCATCCAACGAAAAAAATGCCAAATACCGAAAGCAACACCGAAAGAAGAGATAATAAATCCGACACAACAAAACAAGTCTATCACCACTAAATAAGTCTAACATCCAAGAAATCAACTAAATCAGTCTAACATCCCAGATCGGCAACGAGGACCCTCCTCCATGTCATCACCGCCACCGCGCCGCAGGTACCGCACCGAACTCCCGCACCTGGAAAACTGCTGTCGCCGAGTAGTCCCCTCCCGTGTGATCGCCGGAGTTGGCTCCCCACGGTCCCGCGAGGTAGCCAAACTCGGTCTCCTCCGAGGTCTCCAAACTCGGGTCCACCCCATAATCGTGAAACACTCCCGTATCCACTCCCGGTCCTCTCCACCAAACAGGCTGTGCCAAATCGGTCCCGATGCCCCGATTAAGGGTCATCTCATGAAGGTTGCGGAGCACCAAAGTAGAAGAGATCCGCTCGGCCCAGCTCGTGATGAGGTGCATCCTAGGGTCATGCACCGTAGGGTACGGCGAATACGATAAGGATGGTAAGGGTAGGAGTCGGGGGCGAGTAAGAGGGCTCGGACACAAACCGGGTCTACCCTAGGCCGCCTAACTCCACGACGCTCCCTAGGTGGGGAGGTGCTCGCCGCTGTCCCTCGGTGCGGTGACGGGCTCGGGTAAATTCAGGAGAATCCGAGGGTCGATCAGGTAAGACTGGGGCTCAGGTCTAGGGATGCCACAAGGCTCCCACTCGGCCAAATGATCAACAACAGGGAGATGAGCTGGGTCCGGAAGCACCATCCACATAGTCCCCCTCACCCTCCAAGCATACGACCCATCATCCATCTTCCTCAACCATCGGTTCTGACGCCAATACTGGGCGTCCATGGTAGGTACAATCTCAACATACTCATTCCCTTCAGGAGGTGGGGCCTCAAAGTCGGTCAGTCGCTGAGCTAGGCGGGTCACTATGGCCCCGCAAGCAACAAATCGGGTCTCAGACTGTGCCATGCGCTCCAGACTAGAGCACACTATACCAGGAGCACTGTAGTAAAACGGTTTCCGGCGGTGGAGGTTAAGGTAAGACGCAAGGAGCATGACCTCGTGAGAATTGAGCTTACTCACGTCATCTCTCGAGTAAAGCAGGCAGGTCAACATTCTTAGAAACATACGAAGGGAAACGTGCTGGATATCATTAATCAACATGGCACTAACGGTAGGGGCGGGTCTGCCAGTCAAATACGGAAGGTACTGAGGTGCGCCACTGTTCTTGGCCACATCACTAAGGTAGTCATCATCCTCAGCCTCTAAACCCAAATGGTCAGCCAACTCATCAAGGGTAAGCTCATGATCCTCATTCATGAGACGAAAAGAGACGGTCTTGCCCTTCCTATCATAAACAAGAGAGCTCAAAAACTCTAGGGTCAAGTGGGGGTATGATTTCTTTCTCAAGTGATACAACCCCTCCATGCCCAAAATTTTGAAAATGTGAACTATATCTTCCTTAATCCCCAGAGTCTCAAGAATGCTAGGGTTGACACAACGGGTGGGGCGAAAAGGACGACGCATAAGAGCCACGAAAGCCTTACGATGATCAAAGTTAGCGAAAATTACTGATGGATGAGCCGCCACCGGCGGTACAACCGGTCCACTGCTACCTTGCCCAACCTCAAGTTGGACTTCCGCGCGAGGTCTCTTGTTGGGTAAACCTCTAGTTTTCACCATACTGCAAGAAAAACGTTTTTAACAAAGGATTGACACTTGAAAGTTCTTAACGCAAAAGACGGACTGTTCTACTTGTATATTGATTTTGGAATAAGCTTTGGAAGATAACCTATCAGAAATCACCATGTATTTCACAATTCACCTAATTTTAAGTTTTCAAATTGCTTCAAATCAGGAAATACTCATCAACAATAAGAGGAATTTCGTTTTGCTAACCCTAGAATTCAGAAAGTGAATTTTACCTCATGAAATCAATCAACCAAAGATGTACACAAGTCCTATATGTGTTCACATTTGAAAATCAAATAATTTAGGACAAGATTCAGATTGTTTTTAGCAAGAAATCGAAATATAGCATGTTGATACCCAAAATCTTTGAAAACAATAAAGGAATTTGAGTTTAAATCTTACCTTAAACTGAGTTAGGACAACTAAGGACAAGTGTGGCACCAAGATTTTACCCAAAAGCTTGAGAAAAGAGGAGTATGGAGTTTTAGAGAGAAGAAAAGATGAAGATGGGAGGCGGAAATAAGAAAGAAAGGCACGAATTTAGGGTTTTTGTATAACCCGCAATTGACCTGCTACAGCAACACTCGGTCGAGTGTTGGGAATACTCGGCCGAGTGTTCACTACTCGGTCGAGTGCTTACGATACTCGGCCGAGTGTGCAATACTCGGTCGAGTACCATTCTTACTCGGTCGAGTTTTGAAGACCAGAATAGATTATTATTCTAACAAAATGGGACACTCGGCCGAGTTTGGTCCACTCGGTCGAGTACTCACATCTACTCAATCTAATTTTCGGAATAACGAAGGAGTCGTAACTTTTCACTGTTCCTGCAAAATCAAATAACCTTGTTCGGAGTTCCGGGATTCCGGCTCGTCACAATTAAAGCTGATTCCTACCAGGTAAACACACAACAACACGTATATCTGCACATTCATCTCCAAACAATCATTACTTTCACTTTATCCCTCACTATACTAAGAAACTATTTTACTGTACCCATGAGGCACATGTCACAATCCAATTACGGTAATTACTAGGTTTAGCTCTATATCACATCATTTCCACTTCTGCTAATCACCAAACATACACCTTATTCACATTTGTAATACAATAATTTCACACCTAACACGTTCCAAATGAAACAAATTGATTAAGTTGTCACTGATCACACATTGCAACAATTCCATATTCACTTCCACTTTTCTACACATCTAACTAACACATATCACTCTAGTAATAGATACGCACACAATAGATACACACAGCACGCAACACTTAGCGACCCACGACTCACACTATCTACCCGTTTCCCGTGTCTGGCTTAAGTCCGATGGGGCCATGATTTTGAAATGAGGGCGCCTACTCACCCAAAATCTAGCATCGGCTGGGGCTCCCAACGTACATACACCAGGTTCTTTTTAATTGACACCCTATGTTCATTATTTTCCTTAGTTCAGGTTCCAAAATCGTCGGCTCTGATACCACTTTGTAACACCCCCGTACACCAGAACGCCTTACCAAGGACCATTCCAGTGTATGACGATGTCACCATCTCGGTTTCCCGAGGAGGTAGATCAAATTAGACAATACAAGAACCATATTATATCATTAGAGAATCTATTACAAAACCATTCTATTCAAGTTGAGACAAAATACAATTCAATTACAACACTTGTGATTCTACATCTCTAGACCAGTAACGTGATGACTCGATCCCTCCAATCCCAGCAGCAGTAATCAACAATACCTGCTAAGCCAACTGCTCACCATCCCCGAATGGATCACCGCAGATACCACAAAACAACACGGGGTCAGTACTGACTAATCAAATATAAGATAAGACAATAAAGTAAATAGCTGATCATCCACTATCCCAACTCACCACCTCGCATACACACCGACTACACACGGAGTGTGTAGTCCTGCCAGATTACCCATCGCAACAGGTAACCCTCGCCGCCAGTGGGTGACCGCAGCCCATCCCCCACCTAGTCCAGCTCCTCACGAGCGACTACCAGTCCCTGTCCCTTAATGTGCACATCCCCTCCCGTGGCGGGTTCCACGGAGGGCGAACTAGGGTGTGAAGCCACTCCCGCAAGTGACTCCACTACAATCTCAATCACAACATCGCAGCTGTCACATGACAACGTCAACATTACCACAACCACTATACTCCGATGATCAGCGGATAGCCATGATTCACAATACAATCATAAATTCAATTCAATTAACAGTAGACTGAGTAGGGAGACCCTACCTCATAACAAAGCATGAAAGACTTCCAATCATAGCCACGCGCGACTCCATTAAGCACCCTAACAATGGTAACCATATCCTATTACACAACTATACTCAATTAATCATACAAAAGAACACAAGGCAGCAACTTACCTAACCTTGCACATCGGTGACGACATAGACAACCCCCATTCACGATCTCCTCGCTCCGCGAGTCCCGACGTTCCCATGGTAGGGGTTAGGCTAACTCCTTAGAGGTATGAGGCTATGGAGTGATTGAGTAGGGTGATGGTCTAGGGTTAGAGAAAGAGAAACTGTCGACGAAATGAGAAAAATAGAAATGAATCTCGCGAACTCGCATTTATAATAACGCGTCGACAGCCGCCATACTCGGTCGAGTATAGGAACACTCGGCCGAGTAGACTCCACTCGGTCGAGTACTGGTGGTACTCGGCCGAGTGGCCTCCGCTAGGTCGAGTAACTAATCAAAATGTCTCCTATTACCAGTCTGATCCCTTACCCATCATTCCTAAGGTCTGTTTAGTCAATATAGTCAGTCAACAACGCTCCTACAAATCCTGGGTGTTACACTCAGTCTCACTACGCCCCTCGAAATCATTCTCTTGACCAGATATGGCCAAGCCCAATTGGGTTTGATTTTCCCCCTCGGAACGACGGGTAGTGGTACTCGAACCGACTTGAGGACCAAGTCGCCTTCTTTGATGTTCCTGGGTTTAACCTTTTGGTTGAATGCCCGTTGTATACGTCGTTCGTATAGCAGGACGTTGTGTAAGGCGTGGAGTCGCCGCACGTCTAGAAGAGTGCATTGTTCGAGCCTTCGAGGACTCCATTCCACCTCAGGAATTTGACCCTGTAGTAGGATGCATAGAGATGGGACCTCCAATTCTACTGGTTGAACCGTACCGTATGCTAGGTAGAAGGGTGTGGCTCATGTGGGTGTTCGAATGGAGGTTCGGTATCCCTAGAGTGCGAATTGGAGTTTGCTCGGTCAATCGCGGCAATTATCTTGCATCTTCTTGATGATGGTGACATGAGTTTTGTTTACTGCCTCCACCGCTCATTTAGTTTGGGGACGGGTAGGGGGATGAGCGATGTCGTTTGATCTTGTATTTGTCCAGCAAGGCTTGTGTTTCCGCCCGGAAGTGAGAGCCTTGATCGGTGATGATTTGGGGGGTACCCCATATCTACAGATGATGTAGTCCTGGATGAACTTGGCCACTTGTTTGGCGGTCAAGACTGCATAGGAATGTGCTTCCACCCATTGGTGAAGTAGTCGATGGTGACAAGGACGAAGCAATGCCCTTTAGTGCTTATCGTTGACTTTCCCGATGATGTCGATGCCGAGCTCGAGAATGGCCAGGGTGATGTCATGGTGTACAAAAGGGATGGTGGTATGTGTTGTATGTTGGCGAAGATTTGGCAATGTTTGACGTAGTTGCGGCAATCGGCTTCCATTATGGTCTAGTAGTAGCCTAACCGCATGATTTTTCGGGCCAACATCATTGCGCTCATGTGAGGGCCATATTCTTCGCCGTGGACCTCTCCCATGACTTTTTTGGCTTTGTGATGGTCAATGGAAAGGAGGAGGATCCCTTGGGGTGTTCTTTTGTATAGTTGTTCTTGGTTTATCACGAAATGTGATGCTAGTAAACGGATGGCTCTTTGTCCTCTTATATCAGAGTTAGTAGGGAATTCGTTTTTTGTTTTGTAGTTGAGGATGGCTTGGTACCAAGGTTCGACATGGTTTTTCTCGTCGTTGTTGATGGCGCAGATGTGATTTGGCTCGCTCCTTCTCTCGACACATAGGGGCATCGATTTCATGTAATTGGGTATGTTGACGAGTGCGGTAAGTTTTGCCACGACATCTGCAAATTGATTTTCCTCTCGTGGCAAGTGGAAGTAGTCGACTGTTGGAGCATGTGTCCTCAACAATAGTGCGATCACATGATTTAAAATAATTATTAAAACTCATGATAAGAATACGTAAAGGGATGATTTAATATTTAATCAACTGATCAACATTAATCGGTAATGATTGGCTTACTAGGGTTTGACATTACTGTCGGTTAACGGTGGTGATCAGTTGATCCCTTAATTGTAAAGTTAACCGATTGTATGACGATACAAATTGATTAAATCCTTAAATTAAACAAATTGATATATAAGAGAGAATATTATATCTTATTGTAATGTGATTAAATAAGATTCAATTTGATAGTTAATATTTTACAAAAGGGGTGCTGGTTTTAAGTGGGTTATTTACGGTTTTACGGTTTATTACTTTTTAATTAAAAACATAATCATGACTACCCTAATCTAGACTCCTAAGCTAGGACATTGAGAATCAAATGCACGTGAGACACCCCCCTTCCCTACCTCTAGAAACCGGCACCCCCCCTCCCCTTCCCCCCCGTGTATTTTTATAAGTTGTTCACATTTCATAAGATTCCTCTCATGATCTTTTTCTCTCTATAATCTCACATAAAAATAGTTTTTATGCATCATTTTTTCATAGATCTAATATAGAATATTATAAATATGTAGTAATTTTGTTAGATTAAAATTTAAGGTAACATATATTATTATCTAGTTAGTAATAATATTAGTACTGTGGGATAGTCTTGAGTGCAACTAAGAGGAGTGTCTCTATACACGAGACTTGAAAATCTTGGAGGATCATTCCAAATGTATTGAGCTCAAGAACAAGTGAATGTAGGAGACCTTACTTATGCCCCAAACATCCGAACCACAAACAACGTAAGAAATGTGATTTTCTCCTTATTTTTGTTCATTTTGTTATGCATGCATCAAGATCCACATATATATAAATTATGGGTAATTTATAAAATGCTTAGATGAGTTTAACAAGGGGTTTATGAACCTAACAATTGGTATCAGAGTATAGGATGTTGCATGCATAATCGATTTATAATTTTTTCGAGTTATTAGTAAGTTAATTAGAACTAAAAATTTGTAATTTATTAGATAAAGCTACACCTTATAAAGAGATCTACACCTACACCCTCTACCATGTCCCAAGAGGAGATTGATCATTTCATATCTATGAATGAGGCTTTGACTGCGGTACTGAAGGCTAAGGGGCAGTTCAGGATCCAACAAAGATGAGTGCTAATATTGCAAGACAAAAACCGACAAAGTATGACGGATTAGGTGAACCATCTTTACTAGGAGATTGGCATAGGGAGTTTGATAACCTTTTTGAGTTGTTAGGATGTCCTGCGGAGCTGCAAGTAGACCAAGCTGCCTACTATTTGAGGGGAAAAGCGGGTTTGTGGTGGAATCGTAGTAAGGAGGTCTTAAAGGAAGCTTGGAGGGAGAGTGATGAACCTTTTATCACTTCGGAGGGTTTTAAGGAGAATATGAGAGTCGTATTAGTACCAGAACATATTAGGAGTTAGATGAGAGCTGAATTTGATTCTTTTAAGATGACTAAGGAGTTGACAGTAGAGACTTATTATAACAGATTTATGGAATTGTCAGAATATGTAGTTGATTAGAATTTTAGTGATGAGATGTTGGCACTCAGGTTTGAGAAAGGATTAACAACTACTATAAAGAAGAAGCTTGTACCTGGTCAGCTAAGTACCATGGATGATGTTTACCAGCGAGCTGGGCACGCAGAGAGGATTGCTCACATGTTAAAGGAAGAGAAGAAGGAGAAGAAAGGGGAAAAAGGAAAGGGGGGGAGGAGGAAAACTGAATATGTGAGTGATCAGGGAAGCAAATGGACATATAGTGGATTTGGGTATGGTGGGAGCGTGGGAGCTGTTCATGGAGGTGGTTGCTCGATGTTTGAGGCATGCTACTCTTATGGCAAATACTGACACAAGGCAAGGGAATGCAGATCAACGACAAAGTCTAGTAATGGAGGGGGAAGTTATGGCAATGGGAATCGTGATGGAGGTTACTATACTCCTATGTCAGGTTATGGGAGCAATCAAACGTCAGGAGGTTGGAGTAACCAGAGAAGCTATGACCATAGACAAGGCAATAGAGGTGTCCAGAGTAGTGGTGGAAAGGCATTTGGAACAGCTAGTACGGTAAAAGGGAAAGGGGAGTAGGGTAACTAGTTGTTGAGAGACTTGGATTTTTATCATTTATAAAAAGTATTAAGTTGTTACTAGTTTTAATAAAGTAGTAGTAGTTTCGAAACATCGGGACGAAGTTTATTTTCAGGAGGATAGAATGTGATACTACAATTATTTTGAGTTACTAAACTTTAGTTATGTGATTTTATACGATTTTTTATCAATGCTTTATATATTATACATGTACGATTGTCCTTATTATATAAGTGTGTGATGATAACATTTCTGTGGGAATGTATGGAGTTAATGTTTTGGGTAGTCTGGGTGAACTTCGAGGACGAAGTTCTTTTTAAGGAGGGAAGACTGTAATACCCCGTAATTTGATGGAATTTATATTTACGTTTCGAGGATTTTTTTTTAGTTGATTATGACGTTATAATTAATAATTGTGAGTAAGACGAAATAATATAATAAAATAAGAACTTAAGTCGGAAGGATGTTATGAGCCATGTGGACCTCGGATGCGTACTCGGATTTCCGAGTAGTAATATAATAATAATGTTGGTACTATTATTATTATTGTTATTATTATTATTATTAGTTTGTAGGCTTGGTACTTGGATGATGGCATTATTGTTGGGGATACCTTGGTGGTGGGGAAGGTTTTGGAGCTTATTATGGAAGATGGTCCTCTTTCGGGTCTTCATCTTAATGTTGGTAAAACCGAGGTTTTTTGGCCTACGGAAGATCCCAGGAGCAGGCTTCCTGGTATTTTCCCCCCTGGTATTGCTAGGCCGTTGCGTGGTTGCAAAGTCCTTGGTGGCCCTGTGAGTGTGTGCCATGATTTCAGTAGTGAGCTTGTGGTGAGGAGAGTGACCAGGACCACCGAGCTTATGGATTCGGTCGCGATGATTGATGATCCGTAGTGCGAGCTGTTGCTGCTTCGTGCTTGTACTGGTATTTCGAAATTTTATTTTGCTTTACGTACTTGCCCACCTGCTGTTTTTGAGTCGGCTAAGCTTTCTTTTAACACGGTGCTTCGTTCTCATTTGGAACAAATTGTTACTGCGTCTGGTCCTGGTTTTGGTGACTGGCAATGGCGGCTTGCTACTCTCCCGTTTACCTCTGGAGGTCATGGTGTTTATGCTGCTGGAGATGTTCTTCATTATGCTTTTTTGGCATCTCGTTTGCAGTCTGCTGAGTTGCAGGCTAAGCTCCTTCAGACCTGTGATATCGTGGCTCCTGGACCTACTTTTGATGCGACTTTGAGTGTGTTTAATGAAGTTACTTGTTCTGACCTTATGCGTAACCCCAGTGAGATCGCTGCCCCCAAACTTATGAAGAAATTAGCAGACATATATTTTGAGAGGGTCGTTGCTACTGCAGAATCAGTTTTCTCTCTAACTCCTTGACAGGTTGTGTTATGGAGGTCCCAGCAGGGTGGGCATGCATCTGATTGGCTACGTGTGGTCCCTATTTCTGGTTTGGGGCAGACTATGAACGGTAGGTCTTACCGTTGTGTGCTTAGCTATCGGTTGGGTATTCCTTTGTTTTCGGTGCCTGGTCCGTGCTCTGCTTGCTCTCGGGTCTTTGATGGGGATATCTTCGGGGATCATGCCGTGTGTGGATGCGGGCCCACGGAGGCGAAAAGCGAGCAAGCTTTTCATGTGCATTTGTGGAGTCGCCACCAATTTATTGTGGAAAATTGGAAACCGTTCGAATACCTCGTGTCATGTCCAGACACAAAGTAGTGACATGAACACCAAGAACTCGTTACCCTTAGCATTCTATGTCTAGAATGACTCTCGTGGATGCCAATGAACACGGATGTTCATAGAGATCTGGAGTAAGGGGTGAGGGTACGTATTAGGAAGCTCTTTTGATCGAACACCTAATCCCGCCCGCCTCGATAGCGGCCTCTACTAATGATTAGGGAAGTTATTCATACTCGATATGTTGTTGATTATATGCATGCAATGCAACATCCAACGTTTTAATCCTAACATGTGAAGAATTAGACTAAGTCGGTGAAACATGTAATTTAGCATACAATTGGGTCGATGTGGAAATTTAATGTTGATTACATGTGAGCAAACAAGCAATAATACGATAAAGAGATACAATAAAAATACAACAAAGAAAATTACAATAATTACACGGGGTTTATTGATTTATGTCGAAAATACATTTAAAACGGATGGTTTAGAAAAGAAAGAAATAAATAAACGAACAAATTATAAGCGATAATACCAATAATAGTTAATTAAATACGTAATTAATAAATAGGTCAAGGCAGAAACGGGAGTTCAGAGACAGAACTCAACCAGGAACAGGCGCAACAGAGCTGCGTCCCTTGGAAGAGGCGCAACAGTTGCTGCGTCTGTTCCTGGGTTGAGTTCTGGCTGTTAAGCCGGAACTGCAAATTGTTAGTATTCGTGGATGAATTTAATGATCGATTATGAGCAATTAACTCGGATAAAAGTGATTTAATACATTATTTACATGTGATGGGGTCATAAAAACAGTAAAACATGGACGTAACTAATCAATACGAATTAATTACAAGATACAAGATTAATTAATGAATTTATTAAACTAATTAGGTTAAATTAAAGACGAATTAATTACGAGGATGATAATAAACAGATGAGAAAATATCAAAGATCGAATTCTAGGGACTCAATATGAATGAATCGAACCTCTAAAAACCGAATTTGATTTTAATGACGAAAACCCGCAAATATGGATTATAAGGATTTAAGTCGAGAATTTAAAAGACAGATTAAATATTAATGAATTATTTACATGTTAAAATTATCACACTAAAAATTATCGTGTTTAAAGAACAATGAACAATTGAAGACGAAACAAAAGAATCAGACGAACAAAGGACGAAGATGAAGAAAGGAAGTAGGAACCGCGGCAGCCTCAGGAAGAGGCGCAGCAGTTGCTGCGTCCTTTCTCGACGTTTGTCTCCTGTAAATCCGTAAAAGAGGTTTAAAACAAGGTTTTATCAATCGGTTTTTAAACGTGTTTTCGACATAAATCTTACATTAATGACACAAAAATAAAATAACAATAAATAAAAGAAGGATTTACACCCTGAGACTTACATGTTTGACGAAATGAGATTGACTAAGTTAACGTTTAGTGATGCTCGACTCGAATGTGCGACGAAAGTGCCCTCTAGGAGGAAAACGAACAAAGTTGATTAAAGTTGATTGAGTGGAGTTGGTCAAATTGGTCGGTCATGCAAATGAGGCGGGTACTCAGAAAGAACCGAGCTTACGTGGTCGAAAGTTCAAGCACGTAGACGCCAAAAAGCAAGAGCGTGGTCTAGAATGCAAAGGGAGAAGAGAAGTGCGGACACTCGCGTGAGAAATATGAGGAACGAAGGTCTCTATTTATACTAATCACGGAATTAGGGTTTAGGAAAGGAGAGAAAGATCCGGAAACAGCCGACTTAGGTTAAACACGGAAACTTGGACAAAAAGAAAGCCTTGCGGAAAAGGTGCAGCAGGTGCTGCGTCCCTTGGAAGAGGCGCATCATTTGCTGCTTCCTTTCCTCAGCAGGTTCCTCCTGCGCAAGAAAGCGCGTTTGACAGCCTGTCGTATTTTAGGCATAACGTTATCTACAAGACTCGGAATAAGGTGATTTTTGTGGCGTTGGAAAGGTAAGAGAAAGATCTAGAACTTTATGGGAAATATGCCTGTCCAAAAATGTGACACCTCCTGTTTTGAGTTAATTTTGCGATACATTTATACATTTTGATAAATATGATATAGTTTGATAATGATTAAGTAATTTAATTGTGTTGCTATGATAATGAATTAAAATTGCAGTCAGATGTGTTGATGGTTCTTGAGACTTTTGTAGCATTATTTTTTTAGTGAACTTCGAGACGAAGTTCTTTTTAAGGAGGGAAGACTGTAATACCCGTAATTTGATAATTATTTATATTAATAATTTATGCATTTTAAATAACTAATTATAATAAGTTCATAATTTATAAGCAAGTATATGATGGAATAATATATATTATAATGGAATAATATATAATATCATGGAATAATAAGTGAGTCGGAAAGTAATTAGGTAATAATACGAATATTACTAATATTACTAATTATATTATTAATTGTATTTTCTAATAAATAAAGTAATTAGGTAATAAGTTTCCTAATTAGTATTCTATACATCTAAACCTAGACTATATATATATATAAAGAAATCTGAAAATAATTCATAAAAAGAAGGAAGAGATCTAAAATAAAGAAGGAGAAATCGTCTTGCATAATCGTGTTCAGGTAAGAATTAAAAACCGTCTTAAATTAATTGTATATATGTTAAACAGCTTGCAACATTGACAGTTAATGACCACTGTACGCTGCCTTACACGGAACCATATGGACCACGACTTTGATCGTAGCTAGAATGGACCACCGTGACCTCAATGGACCATGCCGTGACCACCGACGACCGACCTAGGGTGGAAATTAAGGGTGGTTTACGCGGGTGGTGGTGGTTATAGCTGTCGAATTGGAAACCCGAATTAGACCCTTAATTAGATGAGTCTTGACCTGGGCTTGGTGGGGTTGTGACGGGGTGGTGTAGTCGACCATGGGGGATGTGTCGTGGTGGTTTTGCGTGGTGGTTTTTAGCGGTGGTGGTCGGATTTTGCGAAAACAGAGGAAAACAGGGGTTGTAGGTTGATGCGTGTCTTTTATATGATGTTTTACATCTTATTTTCCACGCATTTCAGAGCTCATTCATGTAGTTTATGCTACATTTCTCCCTATTTCCGTCTACTTCCGTGTTTTGTACATTATTGCAGAAATGTGAAGAATTCAACGGAAATCAAGCTAAATCCGTCCCCGAGTATCCTGCATTGCATATGACGTGAAGTATTCACCCGAGGAACGAGCTTGGTGCGCAATTCAAGGCCCAAAAGACAAATCCACGAGTTTATAAGAGTCAAGTAGCAGCTCAAGCAGTCGATCGACCACCTCCCTTAGTCGATCGACCAACCATCGGGTTCCAGAAGCTACTGTTTGCTGAAGCCCAGTCGATCGACCAGTCCTATCAGTCGATCGACCCAACTGCTATTCCAGACGAGAATTAAAAGACTAAGGAAGCGCAAGCCCATAATGCTAGGTTTAGGAAATAAGAAGTTACGTTAATTGCTATATAACGTAACCTGGGATACCTAGTTTAGAATTCAGTTTTCATTCAGTTTTAATCTAAGTTTTATTCAGAAATTTACATTAAGTTTTAGTTTATTAATTAGGGTTTGGGATATTATTTTGCATTGGATTTTCGTTGTGCTTTCAATCGTTCCGTTACATACCTTCTGCAAAATTCGGTATTCCTTCTGTTCTAATTTCCAGTTTATTACTTATTTCGCATTATTAGTACTGTTTTGCTAGTTAGTACCCAAAGCCAATTATCGTTTTATCGCTTTTGTTGTCGTCTTTAAACATGAATTCAGTAATTCTTATCGTTCATATTATTGTTGTTTTTACCCTTAGCATGAGTAGCTAAATCAATTGTGCTAGGATGTAGGCGAATTGTAGCATAGGCGGCATTAGATTAAACACGGCCTGTACCCGCGTGTTGGTCAATCGACCACCCTACCCGGTCGATCGACTGACCTCATGAGCTTTATTTCGTTTTAATTGATTTTAATGTTGTATTTAACAAATCGAATGCATGCGACTAGTTAGATACTTAATTTATGACAAACCCATTAGATAGAAAGATAGGGTAAGTTGTTAGACCATCAATTAAATCGACTAAACTGTGCTGAGATCGAAAGATAGGTATAGTTTAGACCGTTAGTCACTTTTCAGAACGAAAGTTAGTATTAGTGATATTAGGGACCTTTAGCGAGATCGAAAGATGTTATCTATTAAGAGTGGACCGAGAGGACCTCTTTATTTCCCGCCTCACCTGTGTTTGATTCAGACCGACTTAGTTTGTTGCCGCCGAAGCTATAATGAACCGACCATCCTAGTACCCCTTCTTTATCTGTTAAATTCGTCTTTTTAGTTTATTGTCTTTATTCATTTTTAGTCTTAGATCAAATCAAATCAACCCCCACATTTGTTACCTTAGACTTTTATTAGACAGCTAGAAATTACGTCTGCCTCCTTGTGGTTCGACCCTGTTACCACTATCCTAGGTTAGTTTTAATAGGAATTATAAATTTTATTTTTGGTACTCACAACGACGGGTATCAAATTTTGGCGCCGTTGCCGGGGAGGCAATAGTTCTAATTTTTAGCTGTTTTATTTTAGTCTTTCTTTAGTTTAAGGGACACCCGTTCCTTAAACTTTTCTTATATTCTGTTTGTAGTTTCTTCTTGTGCGCAGGTCGCAGGGTGGTCCACTACTATCATTCAATCCTGAGATTGAAAGAAACTTGCACGCAAAGAGGAGATTATTTCAAGACCAACAGTTAGAGGAAGAGCCTAGTTCTCGTTCTAGCTTTTACGAGAACGAGCTGTTCGAGGAAAATCCACCGTCTTCTCCTGTTTCTAATTCTTCAGCCGAGACAGTTACTTCTCCAGAAATTCCAGACATGGCCGAGGAAGCAAGTATAGCTAGTCATTCTGAGCCGACAGCTGAAAACTTATATAAGGGGTTCGAATTACCAGGAGATGTCAGGAAGTTCGAACCAAAGCTTCATACATCAGCATGGTTGAGAAAAACCAGTTCGGGGGAGCTGCAAATGAAGATGCGGCTAAACATATGGAGACCTTTATTGACTACTGTTGTTCCATACCCCCACCAGTCGGCGTGACCCAAGATCAGATCAAGGAGACCATGTTCATCTTCTCCCTTCGTGATGCTGCAAGGGAATGGTATAGAGATTTGGACCGAACCGTTCATGGGATCACCGACTGGAATTCATTGGCATTGGCATTCTACAAGAAGTACTTTTCTGCTTCAAGGACGATTGCTATTAGAGCTCAAATCACGGGCTTTAAACAAGGGCCGGATGAGAACTTCCACGAGGCATGGGTCCGTTTTAAGAAGTTGGTGCGATCCATACCGCACCATGGTTTCGAAAAATGGAGCTTGTGCAATCATTTTTATAATGGGCTGTACGACGATCAGAGGGCCATTTTGGATGCTGCAGCCAATGGCCGATTTGCTGAGAATTTGGGAGCAACCAAGGGGTGGAAGATCATTGACGATTTGGCCACTCACAAGGCTGAATATGGGAATTCAAGAGGAAACCAGAGGAGAGCTGCTGAATCTTCCTCTGTTGCTGCACTTGAGGCTCTTACTGCGAGGTTTGACAAATATGAACTAGGGGGAGCTTCAAAATGAGGGATGTACCATGTCAATGCTGTTTCAGACGATCCTTTCGTCTGCGAAAGGTGCGGAGCTGAGGGACACGTTTCGAAGAACTGCCCTAGTCCCTTTGAGTCTTGTACTGCCTTTCAACATTATAGGCAGACAAACACCTACTATGAGCCTAATGTTCATCCCAACTTGAGTTGGAGGAGCCAAAATGTCCTGAACCCAACTCAAGCTCCGCCGCAACAGCAATCTTATGTACCTCCTCATCAAAAGCAACAACAATATCAAAAACCTCCATATGTGCCGCAGCAGCAACAATCGCAGAATTCTGAATTTTCCGAGCTCAAGAACTTGTTGCTGAAGGGGTCCCAAGCTAGAGAGGCCGGGATGAAGTTACTTGTAATACCCCGTATTTTTATATATTAATTATTATACATTTATATTACTAATTATGTCGGGATAATAGTTGAGTCGATAATTACATTAAGCTATCGTAAGTTATCTGAGACGGGTTTATACGGAATTCGAAATGCGAGCTAATCCATTTACCCTCGACCCATTTGATGTTCAACCCAATTAAACCCTAAGCCCATTAACCCTAACCCTAACCCTAATTATAACCTAAACACTACCCAAACCCTTCCCTCAACCCGCCTCCCTCTTTCATCAGCCTCCACATCAAATCTCACGCAAAACGAGAGAGAGAGAGAGAGAGCATAGGTGTTGATGGCGCAGCAAGGAAGGCCAAAGGGCGGTTGTCGACGACCTAGGGTGGCCCTGGTGGCTGTTTTGGTGGCGGTAAAGGTAAGAACTCAACCCCCTTTCCTCTGTTTTCTTTATTTCTGTCGGGTTTTGGAGGGGGTTGTGCGTGTTTGATTGAGGATGCTGGTTGTTGTTGGCAGGGTGAGGGGGTAGAGTGGTAAGTGACGAGGGTAGTGGTGGTGGTTAGGGTGGTTTTAGGTGGTGTTGGTGACGGTTAAAGGCGGCATTGACAGGGGGTGGCAAACGGGTTTATACACGGTTTCAGGGGAGTTTGAGACGGGTAGGTTTTGGGTGGCACCACCGTGGACTAGGGGGAGGTCGAAACGGTGGTGCTGTGGTGTCTGTGTGCGTGGGTTGGTGGCGAGTCGAATGGTGGTTGTTTGGGCAGTGGGTAGTTGTTGGTTGCGGTGGTGGTGAGTCGTGGAAATGGGGTGTTTGGTGAGGCGTGGGGTGAACCGAGGCCAATTGGCGGCGCTTTTTTGACTCGCCGGGGAGTCGACCCATGGGGGTGGTTGTTGGTGGTCAGTCGAAGTGGGGACACGGTGGTGGTTGTCACGGTGGTTGGGTGGCGTGTGGAGTCGGGAAATGGGCTGGAAACCGTGGTTGGGGCGTGTTATTTAGCGGGTTTGATTCGTGTCCTTATTATTTAAGTTATCGTATCCTTAATTAATTAATTTGTTTCCGAGTCATTTAAATAGTTAATGACGGGTTTAAGTTGGGTTGTGAGTTGTTCAAATGTTTGAATCGGGTTTTCTTAAAACGTTTAATTCGTTCAATATTTTATTTATCATATTAGTTATTTAATTTAATTCCTAGCGGTTAAATAATTCAAGTCGGGTTTTGAGTCGGGACTGATTAAAGTGGAAAGTTACTATATCGGGAAAGTTTCTATTTTGAGAGATGTCTATATTTAGTAGTTAGTAATTATAAATATTATAATTGTTTTAGGTGACGGATTCGTGAAGGATCGATAATAGAATGCATTGCTTTGTTTTCTGGACTGCTTTAACTGCTTAATTGGATTTGCTGGCACTTTGAGGTAGGGAAATACACTTGACTTATTATCGTTGTTGTTAAATGTGTTGACTTGATTCGTGGTTGTTGATGACGCTATGACATGGTTGACTGAACTGTTCGTGTTGAGTGTGTTATCACACTTTTGGTAGCTGGCATTATTTCATTCATTGATGTACATAATGTATTGCATTGTTTACTGTTGAGCATTCATATGCATTGGAGATGGAGGATGTTGTGGTGATGAGATGTGGTGATGATGATGTTGTGATAAGGCCCAGGCGGGTTCTGCAGGACTTGCCCTGGTGTCCTCTCAAGCGGTGGCAGATCGACTACGGTCGATATATAGTCTACCGGGGATCGGTATGGCTGGGCGTTCCGGGTTATGAGATATGAGTTGAGATGGAGGTGGAGGAGACGGAGGAGCATGCATATCATATTTTGTTGTTTCATTGTTTTCCCTACTCAACCTCGTGGTTGACCCTGTGTATTCGTGAACACCTGTGATGAACCATAATGGGGAGCAGATTTGACAGGTACTAAAGATTAGCTGACTTGGGAGCTATGGGATACGTGAGGACTTGGCCAATCTACCTAGAAGTCTAGACCACATAGGAGATTTTATCACTTAATTTATGTTCCGCTGCGAGTTGTATTTATCTTATATTAAGTTTAGTTGGATAAATTGTAATAAACATGTAATCGTTAAGTTTTAATTTAAAGTACTTTGGTATTGTTGTACTTTGTTATTCACTACCTCGGGAAACCGAGATGGTAACAGTCCGGTTTATTAGGGAATGTCTTGCTAAAGGCTCCTTCATAAACCGGGGTGTTACAAAGTGGTATCAGAGGGAACGATCCTCATGCCTAAACCAATGAGCCCAATGAACATAGGAAGAGTCGAAATAAAATGAACCCCGGGATAGAACTGTTAGGAGCACACTAAGGTAAGGTATGAGTTAGGGGCCCCCTCACACCGAACCAGCGGTCCTCTCAGTTTGACCCGGAAACCCTGAGTGTATATGAGAGAAAGGGTAGAAAAGTTGCTTGAGGTTGAACATGAAATTCATATATCGTTGCCTAAGTGTTAACTGATTGATACATTGATTATTGCATAAAAGAGTTGATGTATACCTTGAGACCCATATATTCTAACCATTCTGCAGGACAACGCTACGGTAAGTATTTTGTATGAATGATGACGTGATCATATAATGTTGTGGAAATGAGAAATAAAATTTCGAGTTCAGGTTAATAATCAATAAAGTGTTGTGGTAGTCGTGAGCATGAAAATAATTGCGAGTCGATGATAGTTACCTAGGTGGATGTTGAATGATGTGCTGATAGTACTATTATGTCTAGTAATATGCGGTTATGTGATCCCAAAGCCATGTTAGTATCGTCTTGTGACAGTAATTAGAAACACTTTTGAATTGCATGTTTATAGTCATAGCAACCGTGATTTAGATGTACGGAGTAGATCGATATGCGAAGGGATTCTACGGGATAGATGTTTACGAAAGTACAGTGTGAGATTTAAGTTAGGATGGGTTAGTATCGATAACATGGTTGTAAGAGTTTGGAACATAGAAAAAGAACGACTTGTGCTTAAACTTGCTTTGTTTGATTGTACTCTTTAATTGACCTTACTGCCATTTCTTTTCTGTTTATTGCCTATGGATGAAAATTTTATGGGAGATAGCCTCGTGAGTTTGTGTTCATTTGGCGTTGGTTTCATGCTTATAGGATATGCGGATTAGGAGTAATAAATATTTTAGTGGGCTGTGGTCAGGAAGTTTCTGTGCAGTGATGTTTGACCAACGATTTTGTAAAAATCCTCATTTAAATTGTATTAATCATTTTCGCATAACTCCAGCTCCATCAATCATAAAATTCGCATATGTTTTCAAATTGATAAGCCACGAAAATTCTTGATGTCTCTATATTAAACGGTAGGTTTTGCAAACTGACCCAAGTTTTGGACCAATTGATGTCACATGTTTGTTTGGACCAACTGAGTTGTAAAATTCTTTAAAAATGAAATTTTTGTGCTTTAGACCTAATTCTTTTTCCCCTGTGTTTTTATCTCTCCGTGTTTTATAAAAATAATATGAATCAAGTTTTAATCGAACGGTTATTTATTCGTGATCTTTGAAAGTTACAACGTGAAACATGACTTGTAAATGTGTGTTCTAGGTTGAGTTTCATACAGTTGTTTGATTAATTCATGAACCTTAGTAATGTGAATTTATAATGCTTTATATAACGATAGTAGCACGCATGTTCAGTAGTTATGTATCTTAACAAGTGATAAAATTAAAACTTAGTTGATAACATTGTTGGCGTGATAGCGTGAGTAAAATAGGATAGCTTAAATTGATTCTTAATCAAGGGTGAAATATTTTAAACGAGTCCAGTTGTTGCATATTTTATGTATGTTTGGCATGTTGTAATATCTCTAGTATGTTCATCATATTTGCATGGTGGTCGGATATATATAAATATAAAACTATGTTGTCATATCTTGGTAAAGTTGATGGCGTTAAAAGTTAATTTGATTGTTCTAATATACTCGCATGAATAATTATAATAATTATGCCTAAATGTTTACATATGTATGATAGTAATGAGTATGTCTAAATGTTCACACATGTAGGATGCATCTAAGTTCTAATGTCTTTCATATGAGTTGTGTGCCAATAGTTATATTTATTACCTTCATCACATTAAATTATTTCAGTTGGACCTAAAACTATAACATGATAATGAACAATGTTGAAATTCCTTATTGAATATGTTCGTTATTATATTGTCATAAAATGCTAAAGTGATTCTTGCAATTGTATGGGTGTGATATAAAGGAAACTGTTTGATATAACATGACAATTGGCATATCTATATTCTCGAGTCGTTACTATCAATTATATTATAATAAAAATTGTCATGATAACTATGTTGGCAATTATAATGGGATAACTCTTTTGATGATTCACATGATATGCATTGGTTTAAATGATAGTCATTATAGTTACATTTAATTGAGCCTACGAGTTGCCTAATTATTCAATCATGCAAATCAGAGAAGTTGTTCAAGTTGCTAATCTTTTGTCATAGCTAGTATTCTACAAAGTATATGATGACAAATGTATATGTTTAAACTATTTATACAATATCTCTTGTTTTGCTGAAAATGAATTATACTAAGTTGCTGGACACAATTGAATGATATGGTTGCTAAAATGTGAAACATAGGTGTGATATGGAAGTAATGTTGTCGTTGTCATAGATCATATGTAGTTACTTTTATTGGGAAACATGTTTTCAGAATTGATATCGTGCAAACAATTTTTATAATTTAAAATATGAATTATGAGTATGTTGTTGATTGCTTAAATTCATCGACCTAATTCGTGACCTAAACCAGTGAGTGAGTAAATGGTTGTATGGACATGTCAATAAGATCCTGTGATTGTGATAGATAGTAGTGGTAGATCTATTTATGAGATATGTTTACAAATGTGAGAAGTTCTTAAATTGTTTTTTTGATTTTGCTCTCGCTCGTTCATAGTCTATAATTGATCATCAAATTTGTTTAGTTGTGAGACCGTGTAAACCATGATTCCTTCCTTGTTGTTCTTTTAGTTTGATGTTGTGTTTTTAAGTTACGCATGAGCTAGTAATAAATGTTATTTGTTGACAATCAGTTAATTCCTTAATAAAACCTTGTTTCGACCTTAATGTTGATGCGCAATCTCTTATCATGTATTCTTTCCTGTCACATGTGGTTGATAATGATTTTTGTTGCATAGGTATATGAAAATTGAAAAGAGGTTACGAGGACGTAACCATGTTTCTAGTCGGGTAGGATTGTAAAATCTTAATATTTATATTGCACTTGTTTGTAGATGGTAGTTTTGATCAAGTAGATGTTTCGTTGTGGGGTACCTATGCAAATGAGTTCTATATGTTTTATTCCTACTTCTGTTAGTTGGTTGAGGTGTAAAAGGAGAGTGAAGTTAAACTACTGGTATTGAGTTATGAGTTGTGGGGCCTTTGTGCCGAGTTACGTTTACGGTCCAGTGAGACCATGGTTATTGAGTTACTTGAGTTGAGATCAGAATTTAGACGGAAGATGACGGTGTTCTCAGGTGATTATTTAGTTGTTATACATTTGTGTTCTCAGGTAGTTGTTAGTTATAGTTAGTTGGTCAAGTAATGATGAGTTAAACTTCGGGACGAAGTTTACTTTTAGGAGGGCGGAATGTAACATTTCGTGTTTGTTATGTCTAATTAAGGTGTCAAAAGCGTGTGTTAACCGTGTTAGAAATGCGTGACGTCCGTAGGGACGATATACAATACCTTCTGTGGTTTGAGTATGGGAGCGAACTTCGGGACGAAGTTCATTTTAAGGGGGGAAGACTGTAATACCCCGTATTTTTATATATTAATTATTATACATTTATATTACTAATTATGTCGGGATAATAGTTGAGTCGATAATTACATTAAGCTATCGTAAGTTATCTGAGACGGGTTTATACGGAATTCGAAATGCGAGCTAACCCATTTACCCTCGACCCATTTGATGTTCAACCCAATTAAACCCTAAGCCCATTAACCCTAACCCTAACCCTAATTATAACCTAAACACTACCCAAACCCTTCCCTCAATCGCCTCCCTCACGCCTCCCTCTTTCATCAGCCTCCACATCAAATCTCACGCAAAACGAGAGAGAGAGAGAGAGCATAGGTGTTGATGGCGCAGCAAGGAAGGCCAAAGGGCGGTTGTCGACGACCTAGGGTGGCCCTGGTGGCTGTTTTGGTGGCGGTAAAGGTAAGAACTCAACCCCCTTTCCTCTGTTTTCTTTATTTCACGGGGTTTTGGAGGGGGTTGTGCGTGTTTGATTGAGGATGCTGGTGGTTGTTGGAAGGGTGAGGGGGTAGAGTGGTAAGTGACGAGGGTAGTGGTGGTGGTTAGGGTGGTTTTAGGTGGTGTTGGTGACGGTTAAAGGCGGCATTAACAGGGGGTGGCAAACGGGTTTATACACGGTTTCAGGGGAGTTTGAGACGGGTAGGTTTTGGGTGGCACCACCGTGGACTAGGGGGAGGTCGAAACGGTGGTGCTGTGGTGTCTGTGTGCGTGGGTTGGTGGCGAGTCGAATGGTGGTTGTTTGGGCAGTGGGTAGTTGTTGGTTGCGGTGGTGGTGAGTCGTGGAAATGGGGTGTTTGGTGAGGCGTGGGGGTGAACCAGGCCAATTGGCGGCGCTGGTTTGACTCGCCAGCAGGAGTCGACCCCAGTGGGGGTGGTTGTTGGTGGCTGGGTCGAAGTGGGGGACACAGCTGGTGGTTGTCACGGTGGTTGGGTGGCGTGTGGAGTCGGGAAATGGGCTGGAAACCGTGGTTGGGGCGTGTTATTTAGCGGGTTTGATTCGTGTCCTTATTATTTAAGTTATCGTATCCTTAATTAATTAATTTGTTTCCGAGTCATTTAAATAGTTAATGACGGGTTTAAGTTGGGTTGTGAGTTGTTCATGAAGGAAATGTAGATTCATATACATACTTAACATACTCATATATGTCTAAATAATTTGTCATAAAATTAAAACGGATTTTATGCATGCAAACAATATAACAAAAGAGGAGAAATCATATTCTTACATTGATGTTTCGGTTTTATAGGGCACAAAAGAGATCACCTTTCTCTCTTGTTCTTGTGCTATCCTTGAATGGAAGAACCAAGATCCAAGTATAGGATCTCTCCCAAAGATGAATACCCAAGATAACCCCTTAATAGATTAATATTATTTGATCTAGAATAATAATAATCTTACT
Source organism: Silene latifolia (assembly GCF_048544455.1). Taxonomy (NCBI): domain Eukaryota; kingdom Viridiplantae; phylum Streptophyta; class Magnoliopsida; order Caryophyllales; family Caryophyllaceae; genus Silene; species Silene latifolia. The sequence continues at coordinate 95,117,846 of NC_133533.1, forward strand.
AAAATTGACCCAAAAATGTATTTGGTACTCTATTATTTCGGTAACAATAGAGGAATAATTTGGAGTTTATGTCTCTCTAATTTTATGAGATGTAGAGAGGAAATTTTTATTTCTTACTCTAGAAAATAAAAATGTGTAAAGAATGAATAATACACTAACTATTGCATGTAGTGTTAGTGTGTAAAATAAGCAAAAACATTTTGCTCATCTACATTTGGAAAACCGAAAAAAGGGAAGGAGAGAGAGCCCAATGCATGCTCTCCTTTTCTTCCCAAGAGAAGGCTATGTATGCAAGGCTATGAGTAGTCTTCATAATTGTGTTTTCCACTTATAAATAATCAACACAATTTGATCCTAAAGCTCCCTCCATTTTCGGTACACTCACTTAAAATGGATGAATCCATTTTATTTGTGATTTTGTCAATATGTCACATGTGACACATTTCATGGTATCTCATTTATAAAATGTATTTTTAACCATTAAAAATCAACATATTAATAAAATATGTCACTTATAAAAATTATCATTGTAATTCATAATTACTTGTACCAAAAGTGTTTTCCGAATTATAAATTACAACATTCTGTATTTATAATAATTTATTCATTCCGTTTCAATTGTTTTCGTAAACAATAATTTCATCTAAGTAATAAAACAGTTCGATTACTCAGACCGTATCCTATTATAATCAAATATAATATGACACGTAAATATTACTTCCAAAATCGTACGTCAATTTTAAGTAATTTAATTAACTCGCATCGTCATACGATCAATTAAATAATCAATTAAGAGTGTTACCCTTTAGGTATGACCTAAGGGGATCAATCTGATCACCACCGTCGCACGCACGACAAGTAATGTCAAACTCTAGTCAACCAATCATTACCGATATGTGTGGACCAGTTGACTGTAAAATATTACATCCCACATGTATTCTTAAAATGAGATTTAATAATGATATTTAAATCATGTGATCGCACTATTGTTGAGGACACATTTCCCAACAATCTCCCACTTGTCCTCGACAAGTGTGCGTCACCAATTCTCTTGTCCTATTACTATCTCCCACTCAATGCAAGGTGTCTTTCAGGTCGTACTTGCAAGTGATCATATCGAGAGTGGTTTCCTCGATTTGGAGAATAACTGATTGACCGGATTTATCCACCATGGATACCTTCCGAGCGTGGCCACGCATTTCCAGTTCATTACTCCTCGAGTGGCCCTGAGATATTGTTTTAACCCTGACAAGGGGATGGACAATTCCTATCGCACTCATTCCCTTCGACTAGCCACAGCCATCATAACCCAAAATATGCCCATTTGACCCCATTTACGAAGGTCGTAGTAACACAAATCAAAGTTAATCTGAAACTGAGCCATCTTAGGTGAATAGTCTTTAGTCAAAAGAATCGACTCATTTGAATACTATAGTAGCTCTCGCCACGACCAGGCTATATAAATTTGCCAGAACTCTATAAGCGGTCATAAGGCCCGACAAAGTGTTCCTAACAATCTGCCTATGTGATCGACTAGTCATCTCACATGACTGTATGGCACTTGAACTTGCCATCAATCGCATCACACTCTAGTCACTTCGAGACGTCACCTCATACAAGTGACTATGGGCGAATACAATGCTAATCCGCGTTCACTTTAACGGGGTTCAATTGTCTCTACAACCCGTTTGGATGTAACAAAGTATAATAAAAGAGTTTTAAAGTAAAACTCGAACGACAAATGCGATTATCACATATGAATAGTCAATGCTCGATTACTATTTCATGTTCTATAATCTAATTTGATCTTGTACATAGTTGTTCATTTCAATTTAATTGAAATGACATGACTCATCATGTTTAGCCTTTGAGAAGGCTTTGGTTAGTAGGTTTTATCAATTTCTTGTACCTTACTCAACCTCACTACATACTCGTTTTCCTTTGTAATGTATACATTTGCATTACAAAACTTTCTGAGTACGTGTCGAGATCCAATCAAGACATAGGCCCTCTAGCCTAAGAATAGCTCCCACTGTTTTCACAGTGTGCGGGACTCATCTTTCTTGCACATCTCATGATCGCAAGTGTACTCAATTTCCGTTATAAATATCTCTCATTGTTCTTTATTGCCTAGAACGATTCTAGAAAATCTACTTCTTAATTAACATTGCCACAATGGTATCTTAACCATCCTAGTGTGTTTTGATTATGGTTTTGTCGGAAACCATGCGCAATCTCAATTGTCAATTGTCACTTGTGTAACACCCTTACACAATATTGCATCATAAACACTTTGCTTTACTTCCTTAATGCTTCATGAAGCACTTAAGGGTAATCTTTATAGCTTACTTGGTAAAGATTACTTAAATTCGATTTTTGAAAACAATTCATCATACTCAAAGCATATGAAGTGTTATACATCATTTCTTTTTAATTGATTCTGCAGCGGAAGCAAATGAAATCAATCAAATATGTTCAATTTAATTGAACTAGTCATGAATCTTATCAACATAAGACTTCTTACTGACGCTAATATCATGTTGATTTATCTTCATAAATCCGGATATTCAAGATGTATTATAATACTCCAAAAGTCTTAAATCATTCGCAATGATCAATATGTCATCCACATATCGGACTAATTAAAAATTTCCGTAACTCCCACTAAACTCCATGTATAAACACAACTTCACGACTTATCGAGAAATGTTTTATCACATGATCAAAATGTTGATTCCAACTCATTGATGTCCTACTTAAGACCCTCTCTTAAGTTTCACATTATCTTAGGATTGCAAGAATCTTCAAAACTCAAGACATGTATTGAATACATTCCTTCTAATTGAAGAAGTGGGTTTTAGATTCACTCGCTATGTATTTCATGATAATGAAACACAATTCCTAAAAAGATCCAAATAGACTTAAGCATTTCAATTGGTGTAAAAAACCCTTTTCAACCAATCAACCTTGAAATCTCTCTTTATTAGTGCAAAACCCTTTGCAACTAATCAAGCCTTGAAATCTCTCTTTATTAGTGCAAAACCCTTTGCAACTAATCAAGCCTTTTTATTTCGGATTTTCATGGCTCTAAGCCTTATATTGAGTTGTGACTTAAACACTCTCATGTAAGTCATTTGTTCATTACTTTCTAGAAGTAATTAACTTGAATCAAACAATTTCTTTTGTAAGTTATAAGCTCTTTACTTTCTTAAAAGTAGCATGAATTCATCATTTTTAACAAGTGACGAATTTAACCTCCTAGGTTTAAAAGAAACAACTTCTTACACAAAACGTCTCATGTAGTCAAGAAAGACCAGTTTCTTGCGACATAACATTCTTTGTGGCTTTCTTTGTGGCTCTTGAATAATTTCTCCCACTCTGTCTTCTAGAAATAAACTTGTATTTTAGAAAGACAGCTTCACGAGCCGCAAACCCGTCGTACTCGTGATAATTGAAAAGGAAAAATGAGCATTTGTTTCTTGTGAAAACTTACAAATATGGTACATTACCATTTCATATCTCATATGATTTAGTGGAAAATAATTTAGACAAAATGATAGAATCCCCAAAACGATCAAGTAACTCAAAGTAACTTGATTGAAGTCCAAACCATATCGAATAGCGTTTGAATTCATATCCAATCACACATTATTCCATAATGTGTGTTAAGAGAGATTAATTTGTGATACAATATCACATTTCCTTTGGCTTATATCAAAGTCTTCACTTTGATAATCCCATCACGACTAAATCGTGATTCCTTGAACTCTTGAACTTCTTCAAAGATTTCTCTATTTACCTTATTAAGTGAACACACTAGTGTCAACTTAAATCGTTGGTAAAAGAAAATGATCAACCTATTTTGGATAAATGATTTACAATCTCGATCTCCTTTTTCAACCAAAAGGTACGAGATATCTTGCTTTGAATACAAGATACGCATATACCATTAACAATCTAATGGTTTCAAGAGTACTCGATAACTCTTTGCGTTCATCATTTCAAAATTTAAGGTTTAATCTTGGGTTACCAATTTGAGTCTTACATCATCTACATGATATATCATTCTAGTTTTGGTTTAGAATATAATCACCTTGATAATGGGCTAGCCATACATCAAATCGTGGTGTATAGGGTCACAAAAGTGAAAACCTCTTTTGTATCTTAACAAGTTTATATTATTATTTAGAGTTTATGCACTTAATAGTCACAATTAAGTACAACTTTAAATCCAAAAACTAGATTGAGTACACAATTACTCTATCTCTCGACATTATTGTTGCTAGTCGTCATATTCTAATCATCTTATGTGTTGAATACAATGATGAAAACCTCCACTGGTTTCTAATATTGACGAAGTGGTACTAGCAAAGTTTGTGTTTAATCAAATAAACATTTAAAGAAGAAGATCCTATTAGATGTCCCACAACTAACTTGTTGATTCTTCAATAATTTGGGGTAGTTTCCTTTCTTGTGTCCAACATTTAAGACAATGAAACTTTATCGGTCGGGATTGATAGGTTTAGTATCGTTATTCTCAACAACTTTACCTTTAACATTACCTTGTATCAATTCCATTATTATCTTTACTTCTTGAACCTCGTCCTCATCTTAACGGTTTAAGAGAATGCTCCCACTTAATTCAATGAGTCTTTGCTTTGAGAAGCAAAATTGAATTCATGAAGATTACTCTTCATTTGTTCGTTTTAATCTTAAAACTTTCATTGAAGTGGTTGCGCTATTTTGGTCAATTACAATTCGACAAAACTAATTACCAAAACAATTTATCGCTTCAAGGTACTTAATTCATTTAAGTATATGAATAACAATCCATTGTAAGTAGATGTGTTAGTCAAGAATCAAAAACCTGTTTGATAATGAATAACTTTAATCTATACTCTTTACAAGAGATCCTTAGCAATGGTTCATGTGAGGTTTTAGAAGCAAATTCATATTTGTCTTTAGTTACGAAGTTTTAAGGAGATTTGAATAAAAAATCGAAATGATATCGTATATGAATTGTGGTAAAGAAATAGAACAATAATAACGGAATAGTGGAAAAATTAACATTTATCGTTATAATAATAATACTTGTAAATAACAAGTAAAGCATTTACATAGTGACCTCTACCCAACTATGATAAATGATTCCAAGACCCAAATTCATATCGACTTAGGCACGGTATGGCCGATGAAACCCTTATCAATATAACTCGGTGGATTAACGCTTTAATCGATTCTACTTTTAGAACTCTTGGTCGATAAAATTACTCTAATATTTATCTATAGCCCAGAACACATGCAACTACGGTCGCGAATACTTCCGTTGAGCTCAATCCAAATTTCGAATAAATGTGTCCATGATCCAAATCCACATCAACTTGGGCACGGTATGGCCGATGAAACCCTTATCAACATGAATTCGGTGGATTGACATTTATCACCCACTTCCCCTACGTAACAAGGTTTGTACCCCGGTAGGGCCGAGTGCACTCCCTCACGAAATAGGTTTTCATGGTTTCTACTATTTGGTAAGGCTATGTCTCAATTAATTGTTTTAGCGAGAGGTCATGTCAATTTATTATCTATCACGTTTTAAGTGAACTAAAGCGGTGAACTACGATAATTCTAATTGACACGGTCGATAAACTCGATGAAAGAAGATGCATGTTTTAGTTATGGCGATTTAGCGATGCATGTGACATAAAATAAAATGCAAGCATAAAGATAAATAAATCCTAGTATGGCCTTTCCTAAAATAGAAAAACTATTTAACTATTACAAATTCGGAAACCAACTCCATTGGTCCCTTGAACTTCGGTTGTGGCACGCATCTCGAGGTAACACCGTCTTTATGTATCGCCATTCTTGAAGAAATCCGTCTTTGGGAACTCCGGAATGAATAAAATTACATAATGAATTACATAATTTCCTATTATACATTTGTAACTAAAATAAAATAAATCTATTAAATTACAAAACGGTGATACGAGATCACAATAAAATTACAACCGAATCGATATTCCCATACATTTCGGAAAATACCAATTAAAATCTAAGGCCATACTAAGTAAAATTACATAATTCAAAATTACATAAATTAAAATTATGACAATCATAAAGAAAAATGCAGCATTATAATATGTATGAACATGCTCAATTTTATGCTAAATCGCCTTTAATTAGCCAATATCGTATATTACTCGGTTTTTACGGATTTGCGTGATTTCAACATTTTACAATCACAAAAATACATAAACTCATATTTATGCATAAGTTAATTACCCTAACCTCTTAGGACTCAAAATTTAGTCTTCACTAATAATTTGACCATAATTAACCCATATTTTATAAAATTGTTCATAAATGGTCCAAAATTACAAAAAATAAGCTATTAAACTTCAAATAAATCACAAAATTTCAAATAAATTCAAAATTTGAAATTTAAATTCATTAAAATTCTGGAAAAATTCCATGACACTCATAATGTTCAAAAACCTTAGGTTAAAAATTTCGAAAAATTACCGGAAAAACAATGTTGCGGTTTATCGATTTTTAATAAAATAATCATAAAAACATGGAAAAATTATTTTCATTAACTTTTCAATTTTAGATCTGAAAAAGATAATAAAATGCAACATTAGACGTTTTTCCTAAGTCATAGATTATGTTTTATTAATTTTTCACTAATAATGTCACTATTTATGCTATTTTTCTTCAAAAATCCATAAATCATGCAAAAAGACTTCTTTATAGCCAATTATTTTACACACATCTTGTAAAATTGCATGTGACAACATATTAAAAACCTATGACCAGATTCGAAATTTAACTCATATTAACCTATTTTTCACCTAAATCCGAATTTAATAATGAAAAATTCATTTTTCGAGCATAACAAGTCCAAAAATTATGAAAATTTACAGGTTATCTCAAAATAATATATGTAACAACATATCCAAAAACCAACTTAAAATTCGAAGTATAGCTAATTTTAGACCAAAAATGACATTTTTACTCATAAAATCATATTTAAATGCCATTATTGTAAAATATGAACAATAAAATCCGTAAAATTAACCAAAATATCCTAAAACATTTTAGGACCAGAAATATTAACATGCATGGATTAATTTCGTGATATATCATAATAACACAAATTTTACAAGTTTTATTTGTTATTCTTATAACTCGGAAAAACTTTTAACCGATTTGCATGCAAACAACCGTGGCTCTTGATACCGATTGAAGGAAATGTAGATTCATATACATACTTAACATACTCATATATGTCTAAATAATTTGTCATAAAATTAAAACGGATTTTATGCATGCAAACAATATAACAAAAGAGGAGAAATCATATTCTTACATTGATGTTTCGGTTTTATAGGGCACAAAAGAGATCACCTTTCTCTCTTGTTCTTGTGCTATCCTTGAATGGAAGAACCAAGATCCAAGTATAGGATCTCTCCCAAAGATGAATACCCAAGATAACCCCTTAATAGATTAATATTATTTGATCTAGAATAATAATAATCTTACTAAAATTGACCCAAAAATGTATTTGGTACTCTATTATTTCGGTAACAATAGAGGAATAATTTGGAGTTTATGTCTCTCTAATTTTATGAGATGTAGAGAGGAAATTTTTATTTCTTACTCTAGAAAATAAAAATGTGTAAAGAATGAATAATACACTAACTATTGCATGTAGTGTTAGTGTGTAAAATAAGCAAAAACATTTTGCTCATCTACATTTGGAAAACCGAAAAAAGGGAAGGAGAGAGAGCCCAATGCATGCTCTCCTTTTCTTCCCAAGAGAAGGCTATGTATGCAAGGCTATGAGTAGTCTTCATAATTGTGTTTTCCACTTATAAATAATCAACACAATTTGATCCTAAAGCTCCCTCCATTTTCGGTACACTCACTTAAAATGGATGAATCCATTTTATTTGTGATTTTGTCAATATGTCACATGTGACACATTTCATGGTATCTCATTTATAAAATGTATTTTTAACCATTAAAAATCAACATATTAATAAAATATGTCACTTATAAAAATTATCATTGTAATTCATAATTACTTGTACCAAAAGTGTTTTCCGAATTATAAATTACAACATTCTGTATTTATAATAATTTATTCATTCCGTTTCAATTGTTTTCGTAAACAATAATTTCATCTAAGTAATAAAACAGTTCGATTACTCAGACCGTATCCTATTATAATCAAATATAATATGACACGTAAATATTACTTCCAAAATCGTACGTCAATTTTAAGTAATTTAATTAACTCGCATCGTCATACGATCAATTAAATAATCAATTAAGAGTGTTACCCTTTAGGTATGACCTAAGGGGATCAACTGATCACCACCGTCGCACGACAGTAATGTCAAACTCTAGTCAGCCAATCATTACCGATATGTGTGGACCAGTTGACTGTAAAATATTACATCCCACATGTATTCTTAAAATGAGATTTAATAATGATATTTAAATCATGTGATCGCACTATTGTTGAGGACACATTTCCCAACAGTTCAAATGTTTGAATCGGGTTTTCTTAAAACGTTTAATTCGTTCAATATTTTATTTATCATATTAGTTATTTAATTTAATTCCCGAGTCGGTTAAATAATTCAAGTCGGGTTTTGAGTCGGGACTGATTAAAGTGGAAAGTTACTATATCGGGAAAGTTTCTATTTTGAGAGATGTCTATATTTAGTAGTTAGTAATTATAAATATTATAATTGTTTTAGGTGACGGATTCGTGAAGGATCGATAATCAAATGCATTGCTTTGTTTTCTGGACTGCTTTAACTGCTTAATTGGATTTGCTGGCACTTTGAGGTAGGGAAATACACTTGACTTATTATCGTTGTTGTTAAATGTGTTGACTTGATTCGTGGTTGTTGATGACGCTATGACATGGTTGACTGAACTGTTCGTGTTGAGTGTGTTATCACACTTTTGGTAGCTGGCATTATTTCATTCATTGATGTACATAATGTATTGCATTGTTTACTGTTGAGCATTCATATGCATTGGAGATGGAGGATGTTGTGGTGATGAGATGTGGTGATGATGATGTTGTGATAAGGCCCAGGCGGGTTCTGCAGGACTTGCCCTGGTGTGCTCAGCTGCGAGCTGGCAGATCGACTACGGTCGATATATAGTCTACCGGGGATCGGTATGGCTGGGCGTTCCGGGTTATGAGATATGAGTTGAGATGGAGGTGGAGGAGACGGAGGAGCATGCATATCATATTTTGTTGTTTCATTGTTTTCCCTACTCAACCTCGTGGTTGACCCTGTGTATTCGTGAACACCTGTGATGAACCATAATGGGGAGCAGATTTGACAGGTACTAAAGATTAGCTGACTTGGGAGTTATGGGATACGTGAGGACTTGGCCAATCTACCTAGAAGTCTAGACCACATAGGAGATTTTATCACTTAATTTATGTTCCGCTGCGAGTTGTATTTATCTTATATTAAGTTTAGTTGGATAAATTGTAATAAACATGTAATCGTTAAGTTTTAATTTAAAGTACTTTGGTATTGTTGTACTTTGTTATTCACTACCTCGGGAAACCGAGATGGTAACAGTCCGGTTTATTAGGGAATGTCTTGCTAAAGGCTCCTTCATAAACCGGGGTGTTACATTACTAGAAAGCCAAATTGCTCAATTGGCTAGCAAAAGTAACACTCGAGCTCCCGAACACTTGCCGACCCAAACTGACCAAAAGGAGACCTTAAATGCCATCACTTTGAGGAGCGGGTCCACCCTTGAGGGTCCTGCCATGGTCGAGGACGCTGTTGAAAAAGATGAGCCGGAAACAAGTCAAAAGAAAGCTTCAACGAATAAATCAAAGAAACAGCCGTCTACCAGGTATATCAGTTGATCGACTGATATACCTAGTCGATCGACTGAAGCACGGGTTACAGGAGCTTCTGGAACTGTACATCTCAGTCGATCAACTGAGGACAGTGGTCGATCGACTGAGATCGCTGCTGATGCTGAGGAATTTCGTCCTTTAATGCCAAATCATCTGTGAGACCACTTGTTTCGGGGTACCACAGTCCCGAAAATATTGGGGGCAGACCCGAGTGCTGATGGGTCAGTCCCGGCTCCGAAGCTCGATCCGATGACGGTTAATGGTTCTCATTTGAGACGGTCTGAGGAAGGGTCGAGCTTCAACAAGGAAAAGGTGGTGGACTTTCAGCCTAAGTCCACGGATACCGGCACACGAATTAGTACTCCTTACAGCCCCATATCCGGAGAGACTCGTGCCAACGAAGGAACAGGTATCTTTCAGCAAATTTGAAAAAGTTATTCGTAGTCTGAATGTACAAGTCCCCTTCCTTGAGTTAGTAAATCAAGTGCCTGCATATACTAAATTCATGAAACAATTATTGTCAAAGAAAAAGTCACTTGAAACAGTGCACACTGTAGCCCTCACTGAGGAGTCATGCTCCTATTTATCTCACACTGCACCCCCTAAGCTAGAAGACCCGGGAAATTTTTCTGTTCCGTGTAATATTGGCACCTTTCCTATTGAGAAAGCCTTATGTGATCTAGGAGCCAGTATAAGTTGTTGGGAAATGTGTCCTCAACAATAGTGCGATCAAATGATTTAAATATCATTATTGAATCTCATTTTAAGAATACATGTGGGATGTAATATTTTACAGTCAACTGGTCCACACATATCGGTAATGATTGGCTGACTAGAGTTTGACATTACTGTCGTGCGACGGTGGTGATCAGTTGATCCCCTTAGGTCATACCTATAGGGAAATACTCTTAATTGATTATTTAATTGATCGTATACCGATACGAGTTAATTAAATTACTTAAAATTGACGGATGATTTTGTGAGTATAATTTACGTGTCTTATTATAAATATGATTAAATGAGACACGATCTAAGTAATCGAATTGTTTTATTACTTAGATGAAATTATTGTTTACAGAAATAATTGAAACGGAATGAATAAATTATTATAAATACAGAATGTTGTAGTTTATAATTCGGAAACATCTTTGGTACAAGTAATTACGAATTACTAGTCAATTTTGTAAATGACATATTTTATGAGTATGCTGATTTTTAATATGATAAAAATACATTACATTGTGACATGTCATATAACATGTTACATGTGACAAATTTGACAAATGACAAAATAAAATGGATTCTCCATTTTATGCCCAAAAACCGAAAATAAGGGGTGTGTACATAGTTTATATTGTGTTGTTTATTTTTAAATGAAAACACAATCATAACACTAGGTAGTAGGCTTGCATGCCTAGTCTCTTGTGAAGAGCACAAATGAAAAGTGTTGGGCAACCTACCCAAGCAATTTTCGGCGATCCCACAAGAAAGAGAAGAGCCTTTCTTTTTCATTTTTAAAAATTCATTCATTCTTTTCACCATATTTTTTTTTTCTAGAGTAAGAAAATTGATTTTCTCTACATCTTATGAGATTTCTAGAGAAATAAACCACACAAAACATCACCTCTTGACCGAAATTTTCAAGAGCCAAAATACATTTTATTTTGTGTCAATTTTATTGTAAAACTAATATTATTACTAGATCTAAATAGTATTGGTTTATTAAGATGTATTCCTTGGGTATATGCTTTTGGGAGGGATTCTACATTTGAGTCCTTGTTCATCCATTTTGGAGAGCTCAAGAACAAGTGAGTAGGTGAACTCACTTGTGCCCATAAATCCGAAAATCACAATGTAAGATGATGGTTTCTTCTTTATATTGTTTATTAGTTTGCATGCATAAAATCCATGTTTAATTTTATGACAAATTAAATAAAGACATATATGAATATGTAAGTATGTAGATCTACTTTTCCTTCAATCGGTATCAAGAGCCATGGTTGTTTGCATGCAAATTGGTTAAAAGTTTTTCCGAGGTATAAAGAATAACATATAAAACTTGTATATTTTGTGTTATTATGATATATCACGAAATTAATCCATGCACGTTAATATTTCTGGTCCTAAAATGTTTTAGGATATTTTGGTTAATTTACGGATTTTTATTGTTCATATTTTACAATAATGGCATTTAAATATGATTTTATGAGTAAAAATGTCATTTTCGGACTAAAAATAGCTAAACATCGAATTTTCCAGTGATTTTTGGATATGTTGTCACATATATTATTTTGAGATAACCTGTAAATTTTCATAATTTTTGGACTTTTTATGCTCGAAAAATGGATTTTTCATTATTAAATTCGGATTTAGGTGAAAAATAGGTTAATATGAGTTAAATTTTGAATCTGGTCATAGAAATTTAATATGTTGTCACATGCAATTTTACAAGATGTTTGTAAAATAATTGGCTATAAAGAAGTCTTTTTGCATGATTTATGGATTTTTGAAGAAAAATAGCATAAATAGTGACATTATTAGTGAAAAATTAATAAAACATAATCTATGACTTAGGAAAAACGTCTAATGTTGCTTTTTATTATCTTTTTCAGATCTAAAATTGAAAAGTTAATGAATATAATTTTTCTCATGTTTTTATGATTATTTTGTTAAATACCGATAAACCGCAACATTGTTTTTCCGGAAAAATGTCGAAATTTTTAACCTAAGTTATTGAACATTATGAGTGTCATGGTATTTTTCCAGAATGTTCATGAGTTTAAATTTTGAATTTTGAATTTATTTGAAGTTTTGTGATTTATTTGAAGTTTATAGCTTATTTTTGTAATTTTTGGTCCATTAATGAACAATTTTATAAATATGAGTTAATTATGGTCAAATTATTAGTGAAGACTAAATTTTGAGTCCTAAGAGGTTAGGGTAATTAACTTATGCATAAATATGAATTTATGTAATTTTTGTGATTGTAAAGTGTTGAAATCACGCAAATCCGTAAAAACCGAGTAATATACGATATTGACTATTTAAAGGCGATTTAGCATAAAATTGGGCATGTTCATACATATTATAATGCTGCATTTTCTTTATGATTGTCATAATTTTATTTATGTAATTTTGAATTATGTAATTTTACTTAGTATGGCCTTAGATTTTAATTGGTATTTCCCGAAATGTATGGGAATATCGATTCGGTTGTAATTTTATTGTGATCTCGTATCACCGTTTTGTAATTTAATAGATTTATTTTATTTTAGTTACAAATGTATAATAGGAAATTATGTAATTTATTATATATTTTTATTCATCTCGGAGTTCCCAAAGACGGATTTCTTCAAGATGGCGATACATAAAGACGGTGTTACCTCGAGATGCGTGCCACAACCGAAGTTCAAGGGACCAATGGAGTTGGTTTTCGATTATGTAATAGTTAAATAGTTTTTCTATTTTAGGAAAGGCCATACTAGGATTTATTTATTTTTATGCTTGCATTTTATTTTATGTCGCATGCATCGCTAAATCGCCATAACTAAAACATGCATTGTCTTTTTATCGAGTATATCGACCGTGTCAATTAAAATTATCGTAGTTCACCGCTTTAGTTCACTTAAAACGTGATAGATAATAAATTGACATGACCTCTCGCTAAAACAATTAATTGAGACATAGCCTTACCAAATAGTAGAAACCATGAAAACCTATTTCGCGAGGGAGTGCGCTCGGCTACCCCGGGGTACAAACCTTGTTACGTAGGGGAAGTGGGTGATAAATGTCTATCCACCGAATTCATGTTGATGAAGGTTGCATCGGCTACCCCGTGCCTAAGTTAATGTGGGTTTGGATAATGGACACATTTATTCGAAATTTGGATTGAACTCAACAAAAGTTATTGATAAGGGTTGCATCGGCTACCCCGTGCCCTTGTTGATGTGTTTTGGGCTATAGATAAACATTAGAGTAATTTTATCGACCGAGAGTTCTAAAAGTAGAATCGATTAAAGAGTTAATCCACCGAGTTATATTGATAAGGGTTGCATCGGCTACCCCGTGCCCAAGTTAATATGAATTTGGATCTTGGAATCATTTATCATAGTTGGGTAGAGGTCACTATGTAAATGCTATACTTGTTTACAAGTATTATTAATAAAACGATAAATGTTAAGTTTTCCACTATTCCGTTGTTATTATTTTTCTATTTCTTTACCACAATTCATATACGATATCATTTCGTTTTTGATACAAATCTCCATTAAAACATCGTAACTAAAGACAAAATTTGAATTTTCTTCTAAAACCACAAACGAACCATTGCTAAGGATCTCTTGTAAAGAGTATAGATTAAAGTTATTCATTATCAAATAGGTTTTTGATTCTTGATTAACACATCTACTTACAATGGATTGTTATTCATATACTTAATTGAATTAAGTACCTTGAAGCGATAAATTGTTTTGGTAATTAGTTTTGTCAAGAATTCGTAATTGACCAAAATAACGCAACCACTTCAATGAAAGTTTTAAGACTAAGACGAACAAATGAAGAGTGATCTTCATGAATTCAATTTTGCTTCTCAAAGCAAAGATTCATTGAATTGAGTGGGAGCATTCTCTTAAACCGTTAAGATGAGGACGAGGTTCAAGAAGTAAAGATTATAATGGAATTGATACAAGGTAATATTAAAGGTAAAGTTGTTGAGAATTACGATACTAAACCTATCAATCCCGACCGATACAGTTTCCATTGTCTTAAATGTTAGACACGAGAAAGGAAACTACCCCAAATTATTGAAGAATCAACAAGTTAGTTGTGGGACATCTAATGGGACCTTCTTCGTTAAATGTTTATTTGATTAAACATAAATTTTGCTAGTATTACTTCGTCAATATTAGAAACCGGTGGTGGTTTTAATCATTATGTTTGATACATAGGATGATTAGAATATGACGACTAGCAACAATGAAGTCAAGAGATAGAGTCATTGTGTACTAAATCTAGTTTTCGGGTTTGAAGTTGTACTTAATTGTGACTATTAAGTACATAAACTCTAAATGAGAATACAATTTGTTAAAGATACAAAAGAGGTTTCACTTTTGTGACCCTATACACCATGATTTGATGTATGGCTAGCCCATCA
The DNA here is from genome assembly GCF_048544455.1 of Silene latifolia. Lineage (NCBI taxonomy): Eukaryota > Viridiplantae > Streptophyta > Magnoliopsida > Caryophyllales > Caryophyllaceae > Silene > Silene latifolia. The sequence continues at coordinate 95,132,908 of NC_133533.1, forward strand.
TCAAGGTGATTATATTCTAAACCTAACTAGAATGATATATCATGAAGATGATGCAAGACTCAAATTGGTAACCCAAGATTAAACCTTAAATTTTGGAATGATGAACGCAAAGAGTTATCGAGTACTCTTGAAATCATTAGATTGTTAATGGTTGATGCGTATCTTGTATTCAAAGCAAGATGTCTCGTGCCTTTTGGTTGAAAAGGAGATCGAGGTTATAAATCATCGATCCAAAATAGGTTGATCATCATCTTTTACCAACGATTTAAGTTGACACTAGTGTGTTCACTTAATAAGGTAAATAGAGAAATCTTTGAAGAAGTTCAAGAGTTCAAGGAATCACGATTTAGTCGTGATGGGACTATCAAAGTTAAAACTTTGATATAAGCCAAATGAATTGTGATATAGTATCACAAATTAATCTCTCTTATCACGCATTATGAACAATGTGTGGTTGGATAAGAAATCAAATGCTATTCGATATGGTTTGGACTTCGATCAAGTTACTTTGAGTTACTTGATCCTTTTGGGGATTTAATCATTTTGTCTAGATTATTTTTCCACTAAAACGAATCATATGAGATATGAAATGGTAAGGGTACCATGCTTGTAAGTTTTTACAAGAAACAAATGCTCATTTTTCCCTTTTCCATTATCACGAGTACACCGGGTTTGTGGCCCGTGAAGCTGTCTTTCTAAAATACAAGTTTATTTCTAGAAGACAGAGTGGGAGAAATTATTCAAGAGCCACAAAGAATGTTATGTCGCAAGAAACTGGTATTTCTTGGCTACATGAGACGTTTTGTGTAAAATATTGTTTCTTTAAAACCTAGGAGGTTAATTTCGTCACTTATTAAAAATGATGAACTCATGCTACTTTTAAGAAAGTAAAGAGCTTACAACTTACAAATGAAATTGTTTGATTCAAGTTGATTACTTCTAGAAAGTAATGAACATATGACTTACATAAGAGTGTTTAAGTCACAACTCAATACAAGGCTTAGAGCCATGAAAATCCGAAACAAAAGGGCTTGATTAGTGACAAAGGGTTATGCACTAATAAAAAGATCTTTCAAAGCAAGATTGGTTGCAAAGGGTTTTGCACTAATTGAAATGATTAAGTCTATTTGGATCTTCTTATGGAATGTGTTTCATTATGAGGATATGCATACAGCAAGTGAATCTAAAACCCACTTCTTCAATAGAAGGAATGTATTCAATACATGTCATGAGTTTTATAGATTCTTGCAATCCTAAGATAATGTGAAACTTAAGAGAGGATCTTAAGTAGGACATCAATGAGTTGGAATCAACATTTTGATCATGTGATAAAACATTTCTCGATAAGTCGAGAAGATAAACATTGTGTTTATACATGGAGTTTAGTGGGAGTTACGGAATTTTTAATTAGTCCGATATGTGGATGACATATTGATCATTGAGAATGATTTAAGACTTTTGGAGTATTATAATACATCTTTATTATCCGGATTTATGAAGATAAATCCACATGATATTAGCGTCAATAAGAAGTCTTATGTTGATAAGATTCATGACTAGTTCAATTAATTTGAACATATTTGATTGATTCCATTTGCTTCCGCTGCCGGATCAATTAAATGAGTAATGATGTATAACACTTCATATGCCTTGAGTATGATGAATTGTTTTCAAAATCGAATTTAAGTAATATTTACCAAGTAAGCTATAAAGATTACCCTTAAGTGCTTGCAGAAGCATTAAGGAAGTAAAGCAAAGTGTTTATGATGCAATATTGTGTAAGGGTGTTACACAAGTGACAATTGACAATTGAGATTGCGCATGGTTTCCGACCAAACCATAATCAAAACACATTAGGATGGTTAAGATACCATCGTGGCAATGTTAATTAAGAAGTAGATTTTCTAGAATCGTTCTAGGCAATAAAGAACAATGAGAGATATTTATAACGGAAATTGAGTACACTTGCGATCATGAGATGTTCAAGAAAGATGAGTCCCGCACACTGTGAAAACAGTGGGAGCTATTCTTAGGCTAGAGGGCCTATGTCTTTATTGGATCTCGACACGTACTCAGAAAGTTTTGTGATGCAAATGTATACATTACAAGGAAAACGAGTATGTAGTAAGGTTGAGTAAGGTACAAGAAGTTGATAAAACCTACTAACCAAAGCCTTCTCAAAGGCTAAACATGATGAGTCATGTCATTTCAATTGAATTGAAATGAACAACTACGTACAAGATCAAATTAGATTATAGAACATGAAATAGTAATCAGGCATTGACTATTCATATGTGATAATCGCATTTGTCGTTCGAGTTTTACTTTAAAACTCTTTTACTATACCTTGTTACATCCAAACGGGTTGTAGAGACAATTGAACCCCGTTAAAGTGAACACGGATTAGCATGGTATTCGCCCATAGTCACTTGTATGAGGTGACGTCTTGAAGTGACTAAAGTGTGATGCGATTGATGGCAAGTTCAAGTGCCATAGAGTCATGTGAGATGACTAGTCGATCACATAGGCAGACTGTTAGGAACGTTTTTTGTCGGGCCTAATGACCGCTTATAGAGTTCTGGCAAATTATATAGCCTGGTCGTGGCGAGAGCTACTATAGTATTCAAATGAGTCGATTCTTCTGACTAAAGACTATTCACCTAAGATGGCACAGTTTCAGATTAACTTTGATTTGTGTTACTACGACCTTCGTAAATGGGGTCAAATGGGCATATTTTGGGTTATGATGGCTGTGGCTAGTCGAAGGGAATGAGTGCGATAGGAATTGTCCATCCCCTTGTCAGGGTTAAAACAATATCTCAGGGCCACTCGAGGAGTAATGAACTGGAAATGCGTGGCCACGCTCGGAAGGTATCTATGAATGATAAATCCGGTCAATCAGTTATTCTCCAGATCGAGGAAACCACTCTCGATATGATCACTTGCAAGTACGACCTGAAAGACACCTTGCATTGAGTTGGAGATAGTAATAGGACAAGAGAATTGGTGACGCACACTTGTCGAGGACAAGTGGGAGATTGTTGGGAAATGTGTCCTCAACAATAGTGCGATTACATGATTTAAATATCATTATTGAATCTCATTTTAAGAATACATGTGGGATGTAATATTTTACAGTCAACTGGTCCACACATATCGGTAATGATTGGCTGACTAGAGTTTGACATTACTGTCGTGCGACGGTGGTGATCAGTTGATCCCCTTAGGTCATACCTATAGGGAAATACTCTTAATTGATTATTTAATTGATCGTATACCGATACGAGTTAATTAAATTACTTAAAATTGACGGATGATTTTGTGAGTATAATTTACGTGTCTTATTGTAAATATGATTAAATGAGACACGATCTAAGTAATCGAATTGTTTTATTACTTAGATGAAATTATTGTTTACAGAAACAATTGAAACGGAATGAATAAATTATTATAAATACAGAATGTTGTAGTTTATAATTCGGAAACATCTTTGGTACAAGTAATTACGAATTACTAGTCAATTTTGTAAATGACATATTTTATGAGTATGTTGATTTTTAATATGATAAAAATACATTACATTGTGACATGTCATATAACATGTTACATGTGACAAATTTGACAAATGACAAAATAAAATGGATTCTCCATTTTATGCCCAAAAACCGAAAATAAGGGGTGTGTACATAGTTTATATTGTGTTGTTTATTTTTAAATGAAAACACAATCATAACACTAGGTAGTAGGCTTGCATGCCTAGTCTCTTGTGAAGAGCACAAATGAAAAGTGTTGGGCAACCTACCCAAGCAATTTTCGGCCATCCCACAAGAAAGAGAAGAGCCTTTCTTTTTCATTTTTAAAAATTCATTCATTCTTTTCACCATATTTTTTTTTTCTAGAGTAAGAAAATTGATTTTCTCTACATCTTATGAGATTTCTAGAGAAATAAACCACACAAAACATCACCTCTTGACCGAAATTTTCAAGAGCCAAAATACATTTTATTTTGTGTCAATTTTATTGTAAAACTAATATTATTACTAGATCTAAATCGTATTGGTTTATTAAGATGTATTCCTTGGGTATATGCTTTTGGGAGGGATTCTACATTTGAGTCCTTGTTCATCCATTTTGGAGAGCTCAAGAACAAGTGAGTAGGTGAACTCACTTGTGCCCATAAATCCGAAAATCACAATGTAAGATGATGGTTTCTTCTTTATATTGTTTATTAGTTTGCATGCATAAAATCCATGTTTAATTTTATGACAAATTAAATAAAGACATATATGAATATGTAAGTATGTAGATCTACTTTTCCTTCATAAGTGTCATGCCCTTGAGTCTAGCTAGGAAGCTTAAGTTGACCAGGTTTGCTATTACCGATATGACAGTACAAATGGTTGACCGATCTGCGGTCCAGCCAATAGGGGTCTTAGAGGACATTCCTGTCCAAATAGGGAAGTTTTTCTTCCCCATTGACTTCGTTGTACTTGACATGCCTGAGGATGCTATTATTCCCATTATTTTGGGTAGGCCATTTCTGCACACTGCTCGTGCAGTCATAGATGTCGGTCTAGGAACCTTGACTTTCAAAGTGGGAAAGCACTCTATTGTCTTTGCCCAGCCGGCTAAGAAAAAGGACCCTATGTGGCCTGTAACTTGTAATACGGTTTCTGAAAAGAAATCGTACTTTGTGCTTCCTGAATTACCTATCTCTATCACTACTCCTGTGTTAACCCCTCCGCCCCAAACTGGGAGCAAAAAGGAGGAAGAATCTGTTGTTTCAGACATTGCAGGAGCTGGTTTGGGGAAAGGCGAGCCGCTTGTTGCTTCCGCTGCAAAGAAGCCGATCATTCAAAGAGGAGGTCTTGGTTGCCTGAGCTATGGAATTGATGAGGTAGTTGATGACGAGCCGGTCAAAGCCAGGGAGTCTGATTTGGATTCTGACGAGTCCGAGGAAGTCCTTGATTGGGGAGATGACGAAGTTAATCAGTTGAGCTCTCCGACTGTTGAAGCTAAGAAGGGTGCAGCTGATAAGATAAGCACCGTTGAGGCTACCTCTAGTAGCCAGAGGCCGACGAAGTGGGCCATACCTTGGCCTTTCTTGATCAACTACTAGTTGATCAAATGCTTTACAAACATTTTATTGCTTTCGAACTATTTTGTTTTTTTATTGCTTTTGTGTGGCGAGACTTCGCATTTATTTGTTTTGTTTAGGATTTTTACGCACTTTAGACTTTACTTTGGGTTTTACGCAATTTTGGGCGCGTTATTATGTGCTTGTGCAGGTATATAGACCAAATTAGCTCAAGTTATTGAGCTAATTCGAAGAAATCAGAAAGTTACAGCAGTTTTCCCAGTCGATCGACTGCCTTCCATGGTCGATCGACTTAGTTGCGCATCTCAGGAGTTTCTGTTCCTATTCACTTTGGTCGATCGACTGCCTTCTATGGTCGATCGACTGGTCTGCAGTTTCCAGGAGCTACTGTTCCTTTCACCTTGGTCGATCGACTGAGTGATGTGGTCGATCGACCAAGTTCGCCGCTGTACCTGTTCGCGATCGTTCCCCTGCTGTGTTTGATCGTTTTGCGGAATTGAGGGAGTCTTCCCTCCACTTTATTTTCCGTCTTATTTCTGATTTCTTCCATATTCTTCATTTTGCACATAATTTTACCGTCCCAAAATTGTTTTCTCGATTTTATGCGTGGTTTTTTTTGTCTTTTCAGGTACTTATTAGTAGCACTGCTGGCTACTGAAACCTCCTAGCTCACGCTGGTTTGGGGAGGTTTCCTTTGCTGCGCTTAAAGTCTTGTAAGTTCCCAATTTCCACTTCACGTCATGTTTATTTATTTCAATATACGCAAATTCCCATTTCTCTTTTCTTCATTACATGATTTTGCACAATGGGGACATTGTGCGATTTGGTTTGGGGAAGGGTTTTGCGTCGCATATCATTTGCTTGCATTCACGTTTACATTTTGTTTTGCATTATTTCATTTCTCTCATATAAATCAAAATTTCAAAAAAATTTCAAAAATTTCAAAAATTTCCTTAAAATGCACGTTTATTTTAGCATATAGGTTGAGTCGGAACGGTAGTATTTCAAGGATGATATTGGATTTTCAACTGTTTTGCCTGAGCCTTGCTTGATTAACATGTTATTAGTAGAGTCGTATAAGTGCATATCTACGAGTTTTCGTTCAATTACTTGCTGGACTTGAGACTTGACTTAGAAAATTGGCAAGCTACATCATATTTCTGAGTTTGGAGCCTATAACTGGTGACATTCATGACTAGTTCATCTAGGAATGTGAGTAGTACTCCTTATGAGACATGTTTCCTTAATTTGCATGAATATGAACTTGATCTACTTAATACCTGTATGCATTCGGTTTGTGGTTTGTTGACACATGTGGTAGAGGTTTCCCTTTTCTTATTATGCCCATAAGCTCCACACTGCCAAAAATATCCCTTTTTGTCCCATTTACTACATCCTATATTTAGCCTGTCCTTTGTCAAGCTAGTAGTTTAGTTCTTGGGATTGTTAATCGTTTTTGGTGGTATATGCTCTTTTGAGATGTTGTTGGGAAATGAAAAGGAGGAAAGGAAGAAGTACATAGAAAAGAAAAGAAGAGAAAAAAGATGAAAAAATGATTCGAAAAAGAAGAAAAAGAGTTATGTATTGTTCAAAGCAGTCGATCGACTGCCATTTATAGTCGATCGACTGGAGTTCGAAAGAAAGAAAAAGGAAAAATCAATTCGCATGATTCAGTCTTTATTATTTGGCGATTTTTGCTCCCATGTTTCATTCATATCCTATGAGGAGTTTATTGATTTAGTATTTTGGAGATTGTGAGTTTTGTGCTTGCTGTAGCACCGTTCCATTTGTTTTTGAGCAAGAAGTTGGATGTTGCCATATGGTTCCGTTTTGGTACTAGCTTGATCACCTGTACCTCCACTTTTCCATAAATGTTTTGCCTCTTCTTACCCATACCTCACATATCCATATATATACCTCGGCATGTGTCATGGTCATCTGTTTGGTTGGAATGCATATGTACGGTCATAGAGATCATTTTCATATTTTATTGCTGGCATGTCTTCATAGGTCGTAGTTAGGTGAGAGTCACTACAAAATTGATTCTTTCTATCTTACATATATTCACCTGTGCTTATGAGTGATTTGAGCGACCCGCGAGTGTCCGATTTGATAAGTCACTATGGTTGACGGTTCAGCATATTTTTAACGACTCCATAACTCGTTTGCATGATTCATACGCTAATTGATTGTTGGTTGTGCATTAAATTGGTTTAGGCTTTACAGTTGACAATTCGCTCTGAGATTGAACTCGTTCCATTAGATAATTAGATCGCGTCTAGTTCTTGCTTGGGGACAAGCAAGGGTTTGGTTTGGGGAAGTTTGATGCGTGTCTTTTATATGATGTTTTACATCTTATTTTCCACGCATTTCAGAGCTCATTCATGTAGTTTATGCTACATTTCTCCCTATTTCCGTCTACTTCCGTGTTTTGTACATTATTGCAGAAATGTGAAGAATTCAACGGAAATCAAGCTAAATCCATCCCCGAGTATCCTGCATTGCATATGACGTGAAGTATTCACCCGTGGAACGAGCTTGGTGCGCAATTCAAGGCCCAAAAGACAAATCCACGAGTTTATAAGAGTCAAGTAGCAGCTCAAGCAGTCGATCGACCACCTCCCTTAGTCGATCGACCAACCATCGGGTTTCAGAAGCTACTGTTTGCTGAAGCCCAGTCGATCGACCAGTCCTATCAGTCGATCGACCCAACTACTATTCCAGACGAGAATTAAAAGACTAAGGAAGCGCAAGCCCATAATGCTAGGTTTAGGAAATAAGAAGTTACGTTAATTGCTATATAACGTAACCTGGGATACCTAGTTTAGAATTCAGTTTTCATTCAGTTTTAATCTAAGTTTTATTCAGAAATTTTACATTAACTTTTAGTTTATTAATTAGGGTTTGGGATATTATTTTGCATTGGATTTTCGTTGTGCTTTCAATCGTTCCGTTACATACCTTCTGCAAAATTCGGTATTCCTTCTGTTCTAATTTCCAGTTTATTACTTATTTCGCATTATTAGTACTGTTTTGCTAGTTAGTACCCAAAGCCAATTATCGTTTTATCGCTTTTGTTGTCGTCTTTAAACATGAATTCAGTAATTCTTATCGTTCATATTATTGTTGTTTTTACCCTTAGCATGAGTAGCTAAATCAATTGTGCTAGGATGTAGGCGAATTGTAGCATAGGCGGCATTAGATTGAACACGGCCTGTACCCGCGTGTTGGTCGATCGACCACCCTACCCGGTCGATCGACTGACCTCGTGAGCTTTATTTCGTTTTAATTGATTTTAATGTTGTATTTAACAAATCGAATGCATGCGACTAGTTAGATAGTTAATTTATGACAAACCCATTAGATCGAAAGATAGGGTAAGTTGTTAGACCATCAATTAAATCGACTAAACTGTGCTGAGATCGAAAGATAGGTATAGTTTAGACCGTTAGTCACTTTTCAGAACGAAAGTTAGTATTAGTGATATTAGGGACCTTTAGCGAGATCGAAAGATGCTATCTGTTAAGAGTGGACCGAGAGGACCTCTTTATTTCCCGCCTCACCTGTGTTTGATTCAGACCGACTTAGTTTGCTGCCGCCGAAGCTATAATGAACCGACCATCCTAGTACCCCTTCTTTATCTGTTAAATTCGTCTTTTTAGTTTATTGTCTTTATTCATTTTTAGTCTTAGATCAAATCAAATCAACCCCCACATTTGTTACCTTAGACTTTTATTAGACAGCTAGAAATTACGTCTGCCTCCTTGTGGTTCGACCCAGTTACCACTAGCCTAGGTTAGTTTTAATAGGAATTATAAATTTTATTTTTGGTACTCACAACGACGGGTATCATAGGTCGTGTCTTAAACCGTGTAGATGAACGCGGGTTGTGGGTGTTTGAGTCTTGGCTCAGGTTGTAAGTGGTTGTAGGTGGCGTGAGGTCGGACTTGGGTTGTTCTGGGTGGTCGTTAGTGGTGATTTATAGAGTTGTTTTCAGGGTCATGTGGGTTGGTTGTTGTTTGGTGTTGCTGTCGTTGTTGTGCGCTGATGGTGTCACAGGAGGTTGTGTGGGGGTGTTGTTGGGGTGTGGGTCAGGCCGTGACCACCGTGGCTGGAGTGAGGGTGGACTACGGTGGTAATGGCAGGAGGTAGTTGGCCGTGGATAAGGGTGGTTATGGTGGTGTTGCAGGTTTAGAGGGAGTTGCGGGTTCCGGATGTTATTGCTGTAATTTGGGACTGTTTTAGGGGAGTTGTGCGAGGTGGATGGCCTGGGTGGTGGCTGGCTGAGGTGAAGGTGGTGCATCGTGGTGTAAGGTGACGGTGTTGGCTGTGGATAATGGGTGTCTACGGGTGTTGTTTTCATGGGTCGTTCACACGGGTTCAACCGTGTATTCATGAGCTTGTTGGGTAGTTTTAAAATGGGTTTATGTGGGTGTTTGACATGGGGTTTACGCATGGATTGGTTTGGGTGTGTTTATTTGTAACGGGTTTTTGATTTAATACGAGATTATAATTAACATAATTAATTAATTAATTTATAATTAATGTAATCATTGAATAAAGTATATAATTAGTAATTATAATAACTACTTGTCTAGGTGACGGAGTTGTGGGAAGCTGTGTCAATTGGATTTATATTTACTCGGATTGCGTAAATTGGAGTATTGCTGAAAAGGTAGGATAATCTACTCAACTATATTTGGTTTGCGTGTTTAATACGTGAATGTATTGAAAGGATGATTGGTGTATGATTGCTTATTTAATTAAGCTAATTGAGTGATTAACTTTGTTAATTGATTGGAGTTGTGTATATTTTATACGATTATATTGTGGAATGCTTTATGAGAATTGGACTGCCCCAGGCTTAGTCTCTGGTGGATAACGTGAGTGGTTGTTGGACTGACCCAGGCTTAGTCTCTGGTGGATAACGTGTGTGAATAATTGGAAGGCCCCAGGCTTAGTCTCTGGTGGATAACGTGGATAGTTGATGTCGAGATGTGACATGTGAACAGTTGAGATTGGAATATTGACAGTTGTGAGAGATTGGTTTTTTTAATGTAGTTTATCGTACTCAACCTCGTGGTTGACAGTGTATTAGTGAACACCTGTGATGAACCATAATGGGGAGCAGATTTGACAGGTACTAAAGATTAGCCGACTTGGGAGCATTGGGACGTGAGCTCGACTTGGACCATAGTTGCTGTCTAGATCACTTAGTTGACTTATACAATTTTATTTATGTATATTCCGCTGCGTAGTATATTGTAATGTTAAGGTTTAAATTTAATCAATTGGGAATGTAATAAAACCATTATTTCAGTTAAAGTTATTAAAGTACTTTGGTTTGTTTTAATTTGTATCATTTACCTCGGGCAACCGAGATGGTAACAGTCCTATTTATCGGGAATGTCTTGCTAAAGGCTCCTAAATAAATGGGGGTGTTACAAAGTGGTATCAGAGCAAAAACGATCCTCAGGCCTAACCAATGAATCTAATAATGAACTTAGGATGTGTCTAATAAAATGAACCCGGGTAGAAACTGTTAGGAGCCCTTTTGGCTTAGGATTAGAAGGTACCCTCACTCCGAACCCCGGCCCTTTCAGTTTTGAACTGGTTACCTTGAGAGATAATGAAGAGTGGGATAAATTAAAATGAATTTTGTTTATTTTCTTAGGAGTAATTGTTGGCTTGGATGTGCATTATTTTCGTTGATGACCAAGGTTACGGGACGTAACCTTGATTTTTTTAGGAGAGTAGGATGGATGATATAAGGATTTGATGTTAAATTGTCTTTATCATGAGCATAAGAGTAATTGTCGAATTGGTATTAATTATTTGATTGGATGATTGTAGTAGTATCATGTCTAGCAATATGCGGTTATGTGAATCCCAAAACCATGCTATTTACAAATTAAGAAATAATTAAACTTGTGAAATGAATGCTTTAGAATATATGCTAGTTGTGTGTGAAGTAGGACGACTAAGTTGTGTTACTACAAGTATAGGAGGGTGTTAATAAGGATTTATGATCTAGTAAAAAGCAATGTAGAAGCTGGGCCTTATTAGTCAGATTTTACTCCTATTTGATTTAGTTGCCATTTGACCTTTGTTTATCGTATAAGGTTGAAATATTTATGAATGATAACCCAGTGAGTTAGTTTTCCATTGTCGTTGGTCTCATGGTAAAAAGTTTTATCGTTTGAGAGAAATAAATAGTTTAGTGAGCAATGGCCAGAATGTTCCTGTACAGTAAGGTTTTCGACAAACGATTTTGTAAAATTTCTCATTTAATTTGTACTAAACATTTTTACCTAATTCCAACTCCATTGTTTAAAAGACTCAAATATGTTTTCAAATTAATAAGCCACGTTGCAAGGTGAATTTTTGACAATTAATAGTGATTTTTAGAATTTGACCTAAAACTTTGACTTTTTGCTGATGAGTTTTTTTTTCGACCCACTGAATTGTAAAAATCTTTATAAATTAATTATTCGAGATTTGGACTTAATTATTTTTCTTATGCTTTAAAAATTATTTATATTATCTGGAAAATATAAAAACTTAACGTGGAATGTAATGTTTAATTAATGGTGAATTTTGAAAGTCACAGCTTGACTTTGATTCCCGAAAACGAGAGTCTTTCCAAAAGATTAATATAAATGTCTTATAAGCCCTTAACCTGTGATAGTTGAGGGGTAGGAGTGATCATAGGAAGATCTAATAAAGGGTTATAAAAAGGATAGAATTGACCACACTTTATCTTTGTAAGTGTAGAATATTTAAAATGTTAAGCTATCTTTACTCGGGTTGGAACTTATGTTGTCTTGTTTTACTTTTATAGAACCATGCCTCCAAAGAGATATACACCTACACCCTCTACCATGTCCCAAGAGTAGATTGACCGTTTGATAGCTATGAATGAGGCTTTGACTGCGGCATTGAAGGCTAAGGGGTCGATTCAGATCCAAAGAAAATGAGTGCTAGTATTGCAAGGCACAACCCGACGAAGTATGACGGATTAGGTGAACCATCCTTAGTAGGAGATTGGCATAGGGAGTTTGATAACCTTTTGGAGTTGCTAGAATGTCCTGCGGAGATGCAAGTAGATCAAGCTGCTTACTATTTGAGGGGAAAAGCGGGTTTGTGGTAGAATCGTAGTAAGGAGGTCTTAAGGGAAGCTTGGAGGGAGAGTGATGAACCTTTTATCACTTGGAAGGGCTTTAAGGAGACTATGAGAGCTGTATTTGTGCCTGAACATATTAGGAGTAAGATAAGAGCTGAATTTGATTCTTTTAGGATGGCTGATGAGATGACAGTAGAGACTTACTATAACAGGTTTATGGAATTGTCCAAATATGTAGCTGATTTGAATTTTAGTGATGAGATGTTAGCACTCAGATTTGAAAAGGGATTAACAACCACTATTAAGAAGAGGCTTGCAGCTGGTCAGCCAAGTACCATGGATGATGTTTATCAGCGCGCTGGGCACGCGGAAAGGATTGCAGATATGTTAAGGGAAGAGAGGAGGGGGAAGGAGGAGAAAAAGGGAAAGAGTGATAAGAGAAAGGCTGAGTCTTCTAGTGAGAATTTTGGGAGTAAGAAACAATGTTTTAACCAATATCACCCTTACTTTGCTAATAGTGCACCAATGGGAGGAGTGAGTCGTGGAAGTGATGGTCGGTCGGTGGCTAGTAGAGATTTTGTGGGTAGTTGTTTCAGGTGTGGTAAATTGGGCCATAAGATCATAGATTGTAGAGTAAATTTGGGCAAGCAAGGAGGTAGCAATGGAAATGGAGGTTATGGGAGTCAAAACCAAAGGAACTACCAAACTCCAGTATAGAGTGCTCGGAGCAATAGAAATGCAGGGCAATGGAGTACCCAGAGGAGCTACAACAATAGGGAAGGCAATGGAGGTGATCAGAGTAATGGTGGGAAGACATTTGGAACAGCTAGTACAGTACAAGGGAATGGGGAGAAGGGTAACTAGTATTTATTTGAGAGGATTAGACTCTTGTCATTTATATAAGTATTAAGTTGTTAGTAGTTTTAATAAAGTAGTAGTAGTTCTGAAACTTCGGGACGAGGTGTGAGCTACAACAATACCCCGTTTGAGGCATCCTTCTCCAAGGCATTCACCTCATCATCAATTGGTAAGATAAGGTGTGAGCAGTCTAAGGTTGGCTCGTCATCGGAGATAACATGGATTCCCAAAGGGTTTCTCTTGTTGTTTGGTTTTGTTGGTGGAGGCAAAGGTAATTCCCCTTTCTTGATCATATCTTAAATGATGTGTATGAGCTAAAGCATGCTTCTGTGTCATGCCCTTTCCCGAGCTAGGAGTTGTTCTTCCAAGAGTTTGAGCCGTTTCTTAGTTTCGGTAAAAGGCGGAGTATTGTGTTCTGATGTGACTCATATTTGAGCACATTTAGTCCCCGAATTAACCTCATTGCCATACTTTTTAGCATATATTAGGGTCATTTCTTATCATTAGTTTCCCATTTTGCAAATTCTATGAGTTTTTGTGTCAATGGTAGTACAAGATTGCTAACCTGGCATTTATGAAGCTAAATGGATCGCATCTACTGACCAAGCATCCAAGAGAAGACCGATACTAGAGGCGTTACTAGATAAATAAAGTGAAATGGGAAATGATGAAACGATCCTTGCATCCCCAACACAAACCTCGCGGATTGTTAAGGAGGCAAACAAGGGAAGAGTCTTGTCCAACGATCCAAGCGTCCCAGAGCTGGATCCGAGCGTCTCCCCGATGATCTGAGCAGATCTTCTTACAGAACAGCCAGTGCATCAGGCAAGGACGAGCGGATCCTGGTGGGAGTTGCAAAGAAGATCCGCGGATGTCCCTCATTATGAGCAAAATTACTAAGTTTCTATTAGGGTCTTAATAGTCATTTATGGTCTTAATAACCCTAATCTTTTTACTTAATTTTAGAATAAATACCCCTTTGTACTACCTATATTACCATACAATCTTAATCAACTTTTAATCCTCTCTTAATTTAGTCTTAATTTAGTTGTAATACACTTTTTAATATTAATCACATCTTAATTTTTCATTGATCTCTCAATTGTTCTTCCTTTTATTTGGGTAATTAGAAGATTATTTGTGTTTATTGGAGGATTGACAACATTCTGTCAATCATCAAGTATTTATATTATTCTTTGCTTTATTATTTTGTTCATCTCCATAGGTATAATTCCTTTTTCACCCTTGTTAAATTATTGTTAATCACATCATTTATTCATCATATTTTGCTTTGTTAATATGATTGACAACCTTATTAGCATGCTAAATTTGATCATGAGTGAGTAGTTCTTTAGCTAGGGCTAATGGGGAATTAGGGGAAACAAACATGGAGACTGATCTATGCTTAATCTAATATGTCTCTTAATTAATTTGCTTGCTTGTTGTGATTTCAATATATGCACATGTTATGTTTGATGAAATGCTAGACTATGAAACCTTGCATTTTTTTACCATCCCTTATCTCTTCAATGAGGCTTGTAAGACATAAACAAAATCGAGCCTCATTAGACCATGCATAGAGTTGAATACGAAGAGACTAAGTCGACTTGTAGGTGTTGTACAGTCTAGACGACCCGGCTCCGGGACCTAAATCTTTCTAAGGATTGTAAGATATACACTAACTCGATCATATCACAACAATTAGTGCTTGCATCTAATTGAGAACATGTGTGTATGATCTATTCCCATGAATCCCCTATGAACCCATGACACCCTAGTGCCTTAATCATTTGTTTACATACCCCTTTAATTTCTATAGCTTGTTTTCATTAATTTACATCCATCTTGTTGATTAGTTTAGATTACACCTCATCTTAACCCAATTCGTGACACTCTTAGACATAGCTACTTGCAATTAAAAATCCTACGTCAATACCCGTCCCTTGAGATTCGACCTTTACTTACCTCTTTACTAAAATTAGTTTGTGAATTTATAAATATTATTTTGGTTGGTACCTTTGACAACGAGTTTGACCCGAACCAAAAAAATGGCGTCGTTGCCGGGGACGGTGTTCAATTAATTTGATTTTCCTTAATTGTTTTTAGTTGTGTCTTTCTTTACCTTGGGGAAGTCAATCTTCTCAAGGTTTTGATATTTGTTTTCGAGTTGTTCGATATTTTGCATGACTAGGAGATCACAAGGTAATTTATTACCTATTGATTTCGAGATTGAGAGGACCTTAGCCAACAATAGAAGAGTTGCTAGAGGTAATTCACGAGTTGTAGGTATTGGAGTGATTTTGGACATTCAACCAAAGAACATTGAGTTTGTCAACCCTTTTGAAAGACAAGGAGAGGATAACCCAATTCAAAATCAACCCGTAATGCCTAAATTTTCAACACATTCTGTACCAACCGAGGAGAACCTACCAAACGGTACTCCTACACCACCACATTTAACCGGTAATTTTATTGCCAAATCCGCATTCATACAATTAGTTGAGAGAAGTCAATTTTGAGGGATCCCTTTGAAGACCCTCATTCACATATGGACATTTTTTGTGACTATTGTGATGCGATTTCTCAAACCGGAATTACTCAAGACCAAATTCGATGGGGATTTTTTCCTTTTTATTTGTTCGGTACCGGAAAGTAATGGTTGAAGAGCCTAAACAAGGCTACCCTTGATATTGATTTATGGAAGAAGCTAGCACTTGCCTTCTACAAGAAATTTTATCCTCCGGGGAAGGCCAATATGTTGAGCGCCCAAATCACTGGATTCAAGCAAAGGGATGAAGAATCATTATATGAAGCATGGGAGAGATTTAAGGACATTTGTTGTTCTTGTCCACACCATGGGCTTAGTGAGTGGTTCCTTGTGCAAAAATTTTGGAACGGTTTATATGAAGACTCACGCAATGTGCTCAATATGGGATCCAATGAGATGTTTACCGAAGTTGATGACAATCAAACATCGGACAAAATCGAAGAGGTGGCGGTTCATAATTACCAATATACTAGGCCTCGAAAGGCCACTAGAGGAGGAAGGCATGAGGTAGATTCTATTACACAATGGGGTGCTCAACTAAGTGTTCATATCAACACCATCAATTTGAAGTTTGAGAAAGCCACGGCTAAGCTTGATGAAGCTTCCAAATCACCCAAACAACCTGTTAATGCTATGGTGGCATCATCCTCAAATCCAAGTGGAGTATGTGAAAGTTGTGGAACTTTGGGACATGAGCAAAGTGAATGTAGGGGAACAAATGAACAAGTGAATGCTTTCTAATTATACAAGAATGATACCCCTTATTCCAACTACTATAATGAGAATACTGAATTTCATCCAAATCTTTCAAACAAGAGCGAAAATGTTCAAAACCCCCAACCAACATACACGTCACCTCCAATGAGAAATCAAGCTCAAAGAGCCTTTTTCCACCAAAGTCAAGGATATCAAAATCAACCTTCCTACAACCAATCGAATGACCAAAGCTTTGATGTTCAAAAAGCGGTCCTCCAAATGCAAAAGAACCAACAAGAATTTTTCACCTAAATGCAAAAAGATAGCCAAGCTAAAGAAATCACCATCAACAACATACTTTCCCACACGAAAATGTTAGAGAGTCAAACGACTTAATTAATATCTTCTAGCTCTCAAAGACCAAAGGGGCAATTAACGCCTCAAGGTAATCACCATCCATTTGAGGAGTGTTACAAGATATGAGGAGTCGAAGAGGCCAATTGATGAAGATATTGTGGATGCAAGTGACAAACAAATAGTTGTGGAGAACTCTAAGGAGGAAGATCCTACTACTAATGAAGTTTCAAAGAAGAAGAATGAAGAGAAGGCTAAGGAAAAAGAGCCTATTGTGATTAGAGTTCCATTCAAGTCGTCAAGCTAAGCCTAAGTTTGATGACTAACTTGGAAAGT
The DNA here is from genome assembly GCF_048544455.1 of Silene latifolia. Classification (NCBI taxonomy): domain Eukaryota; kingdom Viridiplantae; phylum Streptophyta; class Magnoliopsida; order Caryophyllales; family Caryophyllaceae; genus Silene; species Silene latifolia. The sequence continues at coordinate 95,149,921 of NC_133533.1, forward strand.
TCATAGAAATTGTGAAGAACTTAGAAGACTCAATTCCATTCACGGACTTGATCAATCATATTCCGGCTTATGCGAAGTACATGAAAGACATTCTTTGTAACACCCGCGAATTTTCCATTTTGACATTTATAATTTAATTAACCATCTACTGTCTTATTTATATATTAAACTATTTAATTTAATTAATTTCATTGTTAAACATGATTTTTATAAATATTATATTTTTAAAGATTAGCTTATACAAAAAAAAATATTTTGGTCGGATAATGATAATAATAATAATAATATTATTTTCCGTCTTGAGTTGAAGTGGGCTTGAGACGAAAATTTTAGTGTATATCGACTCAATTTTACATTTTGGGCCTAGTATGACTATTGGGCTCACATACTACTCATTCCTCCTCACATGAATCATGAAGGAAACCCTAACTACATCTTCTTCCTCAAAATTTCAGCACATCATATTCAAGAACTATCACCATTTTTACACATTTATCTTACAAATCTTCAAAACACCATAACTTGCTCAATTCTTGTCTGAATCAAGTGATTTTTGCGTCTATCTCTTCCTCTCATCTCCCTCCATCTTTCTAGGTAAGAAAGGAACCAACTTTCCTCCATATATAGGGCTGTCGACCCATATTATACACGTTATCATTTTCCTAGTTTCGATTCTTAGTCTTAACTTGTGTTTTCTTATGTTTAGGAGAAAGATTAGTTAACCCGAAAGTGGATTCTTGAAAGGTAGATGACTCTTTAGAATATTGAAGTGAAAAAAGGTAACGGTAATGGGTAACTCGACTTTTATGTTAAAACTGTGTGATTTATGTAGTATTAAACTGATATGATTGTTAAAATTAGTATCTTTCATGATTTGTGTTAGTTGGATGTTCAATAACATGCTTGTATGTAAATTATCACATGTTTTGATGAAAGTTCCATGCTTTATCATTTAAATCCGTAATTGTTGAATACCGTCTCAAGTATGTTCTTTTTCCGAGTTAGATTAATTCTAGGATACTAAATACTTGTTGTAAAACGATTTTAGTTGGTTTTCAAGTGTTTTGGGAGTCGATTTGGACTGTTCGAGTACTGTGTACTCCCAGGCGGTGGCCCGGCAGCCGGTACACCACCCAGTTGGGAGTGCGCTGTAAGTAGTTTTCTAATTTTAATGAGTATGTACTCCCAGCCGGTGGCCCGACAGCTGGTACACCACCCGGCTGGGAGATCGCGGATAGGTCACCGCATGTCGAATCGGGTGACGTCCATCCCGAGAGTCTGGATCTAGGTTAGACTAAGACCGTATTGTAACACCCCCATACTCCAAGTGCCTTACCAGGACCACTCAGGTATAAGGATACTACCATCTCGGTTACCCGAGGCATGATAATCATAAGACAATAACGAAACAACATTTAATAGTATAACTTTAGTTAAAAGTACAAATCAAGCCAACTCCCAAAATACGGGTACAAGTTCTCAAACCAAATGTCTAATCAACTAAATGTAAAGTTTGTTAAACGACTAAGCTACAGCGGAACTTCTATCATCTGACAGTGGCAATCCCAGCAATCCCATGTAACTCAACTCAAACCTGCTCAATTACTGCTCACCATCCCCGAATGGATCACCGCAGGTTTTACAAACAACAACACGTGGTCAGTACTAATCACACAATCTATATATATATCAACAGTACGATAAACAGATATCTCACACCATCACACACACAATCACATCAGTCCCACCAATCTCAATCACCGACTGTCCACTGGACCAGCCCTGCCAGTGCGGGACCGCAGCCGTACCCACCAAATCCCCGCTCATCATATTGAGCGATTTCCCTGTTCATTAATGTGCACATCCCCTTCCGTGGCGGGTTCCACGAAGGGCGAAACTAGGGCGTGAAGCCACTCCTGCAAGTGACTCCACTTAGCTGAGAACGCATCTCGAGAACCAGAGACAAACAATCACAATCACAACCGTCACAATAAAATTATTATATTATTCAATCAACCACAACACATCAACATCACATTATGGGACTAATACTGAGTAGGAAATTCTACCTGGAAAGCACAACTATCAGACGGTCTCAACAACTGTATCAAAAAGCCTCTTCTACAAAACCTCCTCCTATCATACAAACACATAAACACTACCAAATCACAATCTACACAAAATCCCCAAATCCCCATATTAGGGTTTAAACAACCACTACTACAATTCTAAGCTAGGAGAACGGTCACTAACCGTTCTTAAAACAACTTTCAACCGTGCTGTGGCCAAGCGTTCTCTTTGACATAAGAGAACGGTTAACACGAAGTCAAACCGGTCTCTTTGTAACTACAACGAGAACGGTTCTACACTACAACCGTGCTATTATCATATTACAAAGAGAACGGTTACATATGGACCCGTTTTCTTTGTAAAGACAGAAAAAGCGCCAATTTGGTAAAATGAAATTTGGCGCCGCGCCAGTTATTTTTTTCAAATTTGGCGCCATTATAGTATTAGAGGTTCAAGGAGAACGTGTATTGCATGAACCGTTCTCTTTGATTTTTGTTTTTTTTTTTTAAAATATTTTTTTTCGAAACCCCTACACGATTAAATCGTATAGCTTATAGGAATTCTATATATACTTGCAATTCGAAACTTCACAAAGATGTATTACGGAACAAAAACCAAGCTTTTTATTTAATTTGAATTCATGACTATAATTCCTTACAAAAATAGACAAAATCCTATCCAAGTGCAAAAGTAAATATACGTATAAATATCGAAAAAATGTATAAATAAAAATCTTTCAATCCGCATCACTTATTTCTATCCAAGTGCAAAAATAACTATACGTAAGTAACTGGTAATCATCGTCTTCATCCACCATTACTTGTCGGCTTAAAATTGAGTGTGAATTCAGCCCAAATATTTCGCACCTCGTCAATTTGCTCAACCGTATATGTCGTTGGGGCGGTTAACATGAACTGTATACATACACCCAAAACTTCACTTAATACTAGCTTGTTACGTAAAATAATTACCAAGACGGAAACAATAAAACAAAGAGATGAAAATGATTGAAATGATAAGGAAAAATACATACATTATGGGCGACATTAACATATCTTGCTTTGATAAGCTCCAACATATATCGGCAAACATAATATCCGCATAATACGGTCCCAACCGGCTGCCGAGGACACTAAATTAAAAACCACAATGAGTTGATGAGTTCTTTGCAAGTACATGATCAAAAGTACAAGAAAATGTCAGAAAATCCAAGAGAAGACGCTTTTCCAATCAAGTCTAATTCAAGGCATATAAGTTGGAAATACCAACACCTAAGAAAAAGGTTCCAAGAGAGATTTGGTATTGCAAGAGATTTGGTCATATGGAAAATGAGTGCGGATAAAAGCGAAAAATGAGACCAAGACACAAGCAAGCCAACTTCTCAAGCATGAAAAACTTCCCACAGTTAATAAATTTCCAAAGCTCTATAACCTGTACCAAAATTACCGGATAATCCATATTCCCTAATTAGGTGAGACCTTAATACCAATAATTTGTGCCCCAATTCAATGACCGAAATATGACAGCAAACCTGAGTTGAACCATTTCTACTTCACCCGAGTGACCTACACTTGGACTCAACTGATCTTAAAACATCTGAAACTCGAAAAAACTGAGTCCGCCAAAACTGAACCCGAAATAGCCAGACCAGATGACCCTAAGTTACTCAGATCAGGACTGTACTTCTTTGACCATAGTGTTGCTTCACAACTTGCACAGCAAAAGGAGTTCAATTTGAAAAAGCCTTCTGCTTACCATTATGATATCTTGTTGCTTGGATTCATGGTATGTAATGGACCTACTTTACTTTTCTTAACCGGCCTCATTACAGGCGGCAAAATGACAGCAAAATGAGACCAAGACACAGTCCAACTGTTACTATCAGAGGTGGCTAATCAATTTCAGAGAATGAATACCAGCATATTGAAGCAAAATGACAGCAAATGGATTAATAGCATTCACTGATTGACAGGCCTGATATGATTATTTCAGAGTTGAGTGCCTAGACTCAAGAAGAGGTTTATCAAAACTGGATGCTACACTGCAGAATGCCTGCATTTATACTATCTAATCATGGGCAGATGCATCAATCGAATCAAATTACCCTAAGTTACTCAGATCAGGAATTTATATATACTATCTATTCATAGGCAGATTGGAGAATGCCATTTATCAGCTGCCATACTTTGGCGAACATGACCCCTAAGACCTTTGCCCATCATCCACTCACTATGTCGATTCTTCGGAATGCCAAGTAACTCAGAATTTGATAAGTGTGTATAACAAAAAGAAAGAGCTTCATCAATGATAGCACGCTCGGCAATGCACCCTTCAGGACGATATCTATTAGACGTATAATCCTTGTATACTTTCATCAATCTTTCAAAAGGATATTGATACCTTAAGTAGACAGGTCCAAGATATTTAATCTCTCTAACCAAGTGTACAGTCAAATGAACCATGATTGTAAAAAATGAAGGAGGAAAATACATTTCGAATTGGCAAAGAGAAGTGACAATCAGATTTTGCAATTCATCTAACTCTGCAGAATCAATAACTTTGTTGCATATGGCATTGAAGAAAAAACAGAACCTAGTTATGGCATATCGAACCTTTTTAGGTAAAATGGAACGAATGGCCACTGCTAGTAACTGTTGCATCAAAACATGACAGTCGTGAGACTTTAGACCACTCAGCCTGAGATCTCGCATTGACACGAGGCTACTAATATTTGAAGAATATCCCTCAGGCACTTTAACACTATGCAAACACTCACAAAACTCTATTTTTTCCTTTTTGGAGAGTGTATGGGCAGCAGGAGGCAAATAAATCCGTACTCCCTCCTCTTGCGGGGCCAACTCCGGTCGAATTTTCATATCCATCATATCCTTCCTAGCCGCCGTGTTGTCTTTTGACTTATTTGGGACATTCAAAAGAGTGTTGATAATATTGTCACAAACATTTTTTTCAATATGCATAACATCCAAACAATGTCTTATGGAGAGTTCCCGCCAATATGGGAGTCGCTCAAAAAAAGGAGACATTTTCTTGTATCCACGAGATGCTAATTTTGAACCCTTCTTCCCATATGTAATTTTAATATCTTTCACCCTTTCATATACATCATGACCGCTTAATATCTTAGGACATGGACGATGTTCAGGTTTTCCATTGAACGGTTTTTGTTGCCTACGATAAAAATGATCTTCCTCCAAAAATCTACGGTAACCTAAGAAAGCTTGCTTTTTAGAAAGCTTCAAATAGCAAGAATCTACATCTTCCCCACACAAGGGGCATGCCTCTTTGCCATGAACAGTATGACCACAAAGATTACCGTATGCAGGAAAATCAGATATAGTGCATAATAACATAGCTTTCAAATTGAAAACACTATTTTGGTAGGCATCAAATACTTCTACCCCTTCATCCCACAATGTTCTCAAATCATCAAGAAGAGGCGCCAAGTAAACATCTAAATCATTACCCGGCTCCTTAGGACCGGAAATCAATAAGGACAACATCAAATATTTTCTTTTCATGCACACATATGGAGGTAAATTGTAAATAGCCAAGAGTACAGGCCAAGTGCTATGTTGACTACTTAAATTCCCATAAGGATTCATCCCACAAGAGAGAGTGCAAGTCGAAGATTTCTGGGTTCTTTCCCGAATTCGGGATACTTGGCATCAATGTGTTTCCACTCTAAACCATCAGCCGGGTGTCCGAATTTGCCATCATTAGGTTTTGCACTTATGCCATGTCAACAACTTTGCATCTTCCTTATTCGCAAAGAGTCTTCGCAACCTAGGTATTATTGGAAAATACCACAAAACTTTTGCTGGGATCCCCTCCTTCTTTTTATATCGCCATTCATTACAAACTGGACAATGAGACAAACTCTCATATTCCTTGCGATATAATATACAATCATTAGGACATGCATGAATCTTCACATATTTCATACCAATTCCTCTAAGTATCTTCTTTGCCGCATAGGTACGATTAGGAAGAACATTATCCTCTGGAAGCATGTCCTTCAATAATTCGAGGAGGTCAGTAAAACTTCTATCACTCCATCCATTTTTTGCTTTCAAATTATACAAAATTTAACAACAACAATTGACAATTTTGTATAATTCTTACAATTCTTATAGAGAGGCATTTCGGAGTCTTTTAACTTTTCTAATACAATTCTTGTGATGTCATCTAAATTAGTAACATCGGGATCTTCATCTTCACCTAGAATGTCATCTTTATCATCGAGATCTAGGTCAGGGTTATCTTCTTCTACATTGTCTTCACTTATCCTGTCTCTCAATATTGTTTCTAACTCATCATCATCAAACTCACAAATAAAATCATATCACAAGAATACGTATCCCAATCCGAATTATCCAATGAGCCGATACCTTTTTCCATAGGAAGAGTTTCCCAATCAATCTCAATCGCTCTTGACTGAACATCAATTTCTTCTTCCACTCTCTGTACCACTCTAGACTCCCCATGAAACCTCCAACGTCTATACTTTGGATTAAAATTATTCTTTTCTAAATGTATTTTAACTTCCGAGAAAGTCATATATTTAATATTCAGACACATATCACAAGGACATGGCATATTAGACGTGTCTTTCACATTCTTTCTAACGAATTCATAAAATTCAGCTAAACCAGCATCATATGTAGGATCACCTCTTTTCGCATCCATCATCCACGTACGATCCATATTAATCTAAATAGTAGAAGAAAGTAATAAATATTACAACGAATTTTTTTTTTAATGTACTCAGCCGTAAATACTGTGAAAAAAATAATCCCTATTAGAAAATAACGACATATTTAATAATTAAAATAATAACTATATTGTTATAATTTGTTAAAAATCAACATTTAGTTACTCAATCCTACAAAAAAATAATATAATTAACCAACAAACATTATCAATATAGTATAATGACCTCGAATGTAATTTTGGATTTCATGCAGATTTGTGAAAACTTTATATGAAAATAAATAAAGTGAAAACATGGAAGTGAAAATTAGGCTGATGGAAGAGAAAATAGCAAATAAAATTACTTCTACTGTCTTTCTGAGGTAATGGAAAGGAGACATTATCTAGCTAATTAAAGTCACTAGATTAGAATTTACACTACAGTTATAGCCAAACTACATACTGCATCTATGAAATTTGGTGGAAAAGGAGTAGCTGCAGGATGCAATTGCACCTCTGCAGGCCTGAAACTGTGGCAGAAGAAATATTCGGAAAGCCAAAATTCGACTTGCAAAGAATATCATATACCCATGTAAGGAAAGAGACAAAACATGGCTAGCTAGGTTTCAATTTTGAAGGAAGTAAGACTGAAACTGTGGTGAATGTATCCTATATTTGACTTGGTTTTGATGCAATGATGCAATAATATTTACTTACATGTGATCCAAAAAAAAATTAAAAGAAGTAAGTTGTGAAATGTCTTTAATTGAGAACCGAATTAAGGAAGTAGTGACTGAAACACATGGACGAACTCAAAGATACACTTAACTTGGTTAAAACAGAGGATGCACTATAATTGAAATACGGTTGATTACTGATTAGCAGGACAATAATATTGACCAAACTTGACCTTTTAACACGGGATGGCACTACTAACTATTGAAATACAGTTACTCTCTTCTAAGACGGAAAATATCCATTCTAATATTTAGACAGATTAAATAGCACCCTCTTAAACAGATGGGACAGACTTATTATACTCGAGAAATCAGTTAAAATTGGGAAAATTAGTGTACTATATTTGTATGAATTACAACAAAATAGGAAAGGAATACTCATTCAACTCATAAAGACGGAATAATTGATACTATGCAGGGACAACGAACAGCAGGGCTCGCTTTCGATAGCGGCAGTGTAACAACTAGCAATCATAATCCACTTAAGTACAATCATATCATCACCAAATACTAAAAGAATCACATCAACATACATTAAACTAACATTATTGTAGTATTATCATAAAAACTTAACATTATTGTAATTCTGTAAAAAAAAATGGGCATACCAGTGGCAACAATAATCAGCAACGATGAAAGCAAGTGGGCAAGGTGGTCGACGGTGAAGAGCGAACGCGGAATTGGCAGATTATAAGGAAGAAATTGAGAGTGGCGGTTGGAATGACGGCAAGACGAGAGAGTTTTTTTTCTTTTTTTGAGGGGAAGACAGCAGCTCCTTATTTGGGTTTACGTGGAAGACGGGCCTGTCTTTTACTTCTAGTCCGGTTTTGTCATTGGGCCGTTCTCTTTGTTGTATCAATGAGAACGGTTTCTTGACTTAACCGTTCTCTTTATAATATTAAGACGGTTGGTCAAACTAACCGTTCTCGTTGTTAATCTACCAGCACGGTTGGAATCAATCACCGTTCTCTTGTGAAGTCATATTTGCGCGCCCATAACAAAAATAAGCAAGAGAACGGTTCCGTTATCGACCGTTCTTTAAGTGGCGTTCTTATAGCTTAGAATTGTAGTAGTGAACTTAAAGGAAATACTATAAAAACGGTACATAGGTCTTACCCTCGACGCATGGATCTCAACGGTATAACGAAAGATGAAATCCGACCTTCCAAACTCCGGGATTTGCTAACAATGCGATTAAAGTGAAGAACGTACTTTGCTTTCTCTCTTGACAGTAATTTAGGTTTTGAAAAGTGTTTAGAACAATGACGGAAAAGATTATATACCTTAATCGCATAATTAACAAAACCCGAGAAATAACTCCCCGTAAACCGGTTACTCGATCGAGTATCTTAGTTACTCGATCGAGTACCCAACAGGTCAGAAACTATTCTAAAACGCAACTCACCCTTACTCGACAGAGTAAGGCCTACTCGATAGAGTACCCAGAGACTCATAGATACGGAGTATTACAGTCTTCCCTCCTTAAAAAGAACTTCGTCTCCGAAGTTCAAACCACCACAAAACAAGGATACAACCACAACACCTCCGACTCAACAACCAAAACAAAACTCGACATAAAACATGTTACTAACCCAAACTCATCCCGACAAACATACCGACACAACATACAAAAGGGTACAAAAACTCTTAAAAACTCTTCGCGATCATCTCATACCCCCCTAAAAGAAACAAGGTTACGTCCCCGTAACCATACGTACCTGATCAAAAAGGAAAGGGTAACGCTCTTTCATGGCCTCATCTGGCTCCCATGTAGCTTCCTCGGTCTCGTGGTTAGACCAAAGGATCTTAAGCAAAACTGTCTCACCACTCCTAGTCTTCCTAACCTTTCGATCAAGAATCTTCTTAGGCACCTCAAGATATGATAAGTACTCTTCTAGCTCTAAGCTCTCTGCCTCTAACACATGTGACGGATCACTCACATACTTCCGCAGCTGCGATACATGAAACACATTATGCACTCTCTCTAACGCAGCTGGTAAAGCCAGACGATATGCAACTTCCCCAACTCGCTCTAAGATCTCATAAGGCCCGATAAACTTCTGACTTAGCTTGCCTTTCTTCCCAAATCTCATTACCCCACGCATAGGAGACACTTTCAGAAGAACCTTGTCCCCAACCTGAAACTCTATATCTCGGCGATGTAGATCTGCATAACTCTTTTGCCTATCCTGAGCTGCTCTCATCCGTTCCCTGATCGTCTTAATCTGTTCAACCATCTCATGTACCATCTCTGGTCCTAAAACCACTGCCTCGGCACTATCGTCCCAACAAATCGGACTCCTACATCTCCTCCCATACAAAGCCTCAAACGGTGCCATACCAATACTAGTGTGGTAGCTGTTGTTGTAAGAAAACTCTATCAAATCCAACCTCTGTTCCCAGCTACCACCAAAGTCCATCACACAAGCTCGTAACATATCCTCAAGAGTTTTGATCGTTCTCTCTGTCTGTCCGTCTGTCGCAGGATGAAATGATGTACTCTTCTTCAAAGTTGTTCCCAACGATTCCTGCAACTCTTTCCAAAACCTTGATATAAATATCGCATCTCTGTCAGACACTATGTCCTTAGGGACTCCATGTAACTTAAGCACGTTCTTTCGATAGGCCATAGCCAATTGTGCTTTAGTCCTTGTATCTTTCATTGGAACAAAGTGAGCTGACTTTGTCAGTCGATCCACTATTACCCAAATCATGTTGTTACCCTATTGACTCTTTGTCAAACCCACGATAAAATCCATAGAAATGGACTCCCACTTCCACTCAGATACCGTTAAAGGCTGAATCTTACCTTGTGGTCGTCGCTGTTCCCCTTTTACTCTCTGGCATGTCAAACAACGGGCCATAAACTCTGCTGTTTCTTTCTTCATCCCAGGCCACCAAAACGTGTTCTTCAAATCCTTGTATAGCTTGTCGCCACCTGGATGTACTGAATATGGTGTACAATGTGCCTCTGTCATGATTGTCATTTTCAGCTCCTCATAATTAGGGACACACCACCTACCACCGAACCTCAAACTACCATCTGTATGAATGGAGAATCGAGACACTGTCCCTTTCTCTACTTCAGCTCTCCACTCAACCATCTTAGGATCCAAAGCCTATTTACCACGAATATCCTCATAAAGATCAGGCATCTTTGTCAAATCTCCCACAAAGATCTCCTCTCTGCATCATATGTATACCAAACTTCGCTACCTCATCTCTCAACCTCATCAAAGATAGAGTTGTACACAAAGAATGTACACTCTTCCTACTCAAAGCATCTGCAACAACATTGGCCTTCCCTTCATGGTAGATAATTTCCATGTCATAATCGCCAATCAGCTCCATCCACCTCCTCTGTCTCATGTTCAACTCCTTTTGAGTGAAAATGTACTTGAGACTCTTGTGATCAGAAAATACCTTAAATATTGCTCCATAAAGGTAATGTCTCCATATCTTGAGAGCAAACACCACTGCATCCAACTCCAGATCATGAGTAGGGTAGTTCTCCTCATAAGGCTTCAATTGCCTAGAAGCATAGGCAATCACTTTACCGTTCTGCATCAACACACATCCCAACCCATTCTTTGAGGCATCTGTATAAACCTCAAAGTTCTCGATCCCTTCAGGCAATGCTAAGATAGGAGCTTTGGTCAAACGCTCCTTTAATGTTTGGACCGCCGTCTCACAACTCTCATCCCAACGAAACCTGTTCTCTTTTCTCATCAACGCTGTCATAGGTCTAGCTATCTTGGAGAAATCTTTCACGAACCGTCTATACTATCCAGCTAAACCCAATAAACTCCTGATCTCAACCACATTCTTTGGTGCTTCCCACTTTGTCACTGCCTCAATCTTCGCCGGATCCACAGCTACTCCCTCCTTAGAGATCACATGCCCCAGAAAAGCAACTTTCTCTAACCAGAACTCGCACTTGGACAACTTAGCATACAACTCATGCTCCCTCAAAGTCTACAACACAATCCTCAGATGCTCCTCATGCTCCTCCTTAGTCTTGGAGTAGACTAAGATGTCATCGATAAACACCACCACAAACTTATCCAAAAACTATCTGAAGATCCTATTCATCAAATCTATAAACACTGCCGGTGCATTAGATAACCCAAACGGCATCACCACATACTCATATGGCCATACCTCGACGTGAAAGCTGTCTTTGGTATGTCCATCTCTCTAATCTTCACCTGATGGTACCCCGACCTCAAATCAATCTTGGAAAAGACTGATGCACCACTCAACTGATCAAACCAGTCATCTATCCTTGGTAAAGGATACTTGTTCTTCACTGTCACTCGGTTCAGCTCTCGATAGTCTATGCACAACCTCAAACTCCCATCTTTCTTCTTCACAAAAAGGACTGGTGCTCCCCACGGCGATACACTTGGTCTAATGTATCCCTTCTCTATTAGATAATCTAACTACGTCCTAAGCTCCTCCATCTCCTTAGAATCCATCCGGTACGGTGCCTTAGAGATTGGCCCCGTCCCCGGTTTCAACTCAACTGTGAAATCTATCTATCTCTTCGGTGGCAACCCCGGAATCTCCTCCGGAAACACATCCTCAAACTCTCCCACCACTGGTATCTGATCAACTGTCGGACCCTATATCCGGTCATCTCTCACATGGCACAGGATCAAAGGACATCCCTTCCTCAGGTAAGACTTCAAAGTAACAGCTGCAATCAACTTAACTTTGGGTTTGACCAGAAACCCACGATAAGACACACTAACGCCCTTAGGACCTCTTAAAGACACTTTCTTTTGATGACAGTCTATCTTAGCTTTATACTTTCCCAACCAATCCATCCCAACTATCATCTCAAAACCGCTAAAAGGAAACTCTAGCAAGTCTACAGGTAGATCAACTTGCCCAACTATCATAGGTACATCCCTATATAACCTCCCACATGATACAGACTCACCCGAAGGTATAAAAACTTCCTCACTAACAGACTCATATACCCTCAAACCCAACCGTTTAACATGACTCGAAGATACAAACGACTGAGACGCCACCGAATCAAACAAAACAAAGGTATGAATACCGTTAACAAGAAAAGTACTAGTGATAACGTGTGCATCATCTTCAGTTGCTTTCTTCTCCATCATGAGCGATTTTCCACGGTCTTCATCCCACCTCCCGGACAAAGGTCTTTGGCTGATGTGGTCGGCTTAGCACCCGACCCTTGATTGTTGTTGTTGTTCGTCCGTGGTTTCGGATAAGAATTACCGCCGTTGCGGTTACATCCACTCTGATATCTCTGACTTCCCCGGTTTGACCATGATCCAATCGGTCTATTGCTCGCATAGCTCTGCGCAGGTCTCTGGAAAGTTCTAGGTGCACTTGTGCACTCATGTCTCTTTTGGCCTACGCCACCACAACTATAGCAGGTCATTCCCCAACTACCACTAACACTTCCACGGCCACGCCCAAAGGAAGCCCCAGCACTGAACCCTGACCCAGAAGAAAACCCTCTAGTTTGATTGTGGTTGCCTTTCTTGTGACTAGATTGGCCACCACCCTCACTCTCAGACTTTCTTTTCTCAACACCCACTCTCTCCTGAGCCATCTCTACTAACCTCTCGCTCTTCCAGGCTCTCTCATAAGCTTCCTTAACGTCAGTAAGGATTCCCACGGGTAACTTATCCATGATCTTAGGGGTCAAACCCCTCTCAAACCTCAGCGCCAGGTTCTCCTCACTCAAACCCATGTACTCAGCATACCTAGACTTCTCATTAAACTGCCTGTAGTACTCGGCCACAGACATGTCAGATGTCATCTTAAACCCATCGAACTCCTCTCTCAACTTACTCCTCACATGCTCCGATACGAACTCTTTTCTCATAGCCTTACGAAACTCTTCCCAAGGTATATCAGGTAAACCTTGGTTCGCATACAACTCCTTAGCACTCACGTTCACCGTATCCCACCACTTGCCAGCTGCTTCCCTCAAGTAGAACGCAGCTTGTTCTACTCTCATCTCATCAGGACAATGAACCAAATCTAGTATGTTCTCCATCTCTCTATGCCAGTTATCAAGAAGGTTAGGCTCCCCAACCCCCTTGTACTCTTTCTGGTTAAACCTCGCTATATAGAGGCTGATTTTAGAGTGATCAACCTCCTTCTCCTTATCCTTATCCTTATCCTTTCCCACCGTCTTTAAAGCCTCTGTAAGAGCATCCTGATGCTCCAACATCTTAACGATATCATCTATGTTCATAAGCTCAGCTCTCGCATACAAAGCATTCTTCGTGGGCGGCATCTTGAAACTATATCAGAAAAGGGGTGGATATAAACATACGTACCAAAACCTCAAAACACAAAAGCAAGCTGCCCATGACATACTCGATCGAGTTCCCTAACCTACTCGATCGAGTAGCAGGCTACTCGATCGAGTGCCCCGACTCCAGACCCAAAACAGGCCTTCTGACCTCTACCATACTCGACTGAGTAGCCCGGCTACTCGATCGAGTGACCCCCTACTCGATCGAGTGTCCGAGGTACTCGATCAAGTGCCCAAAAACACGATTCTGGATTCAAAATCGTCAAATACCCACCCGATCAAGTCAGTCCCACTCGATCGAGTCATGCTAACTCAAAAACGCTACCCGCATGTTATATCATATCCCAACATTATAAACAACTTTATAAATCCCAACATTATATCATAACTAAGCATATAATGCTACACAACTCTTCATAGATCAACGAAATAACTATATCATGTTATTAAACGCCACATAGTAAACATGCATCATGCTTCTCATTCCAACAACAGTTCTATATGTCTCATCAATCTTTCTTTCACATTCTCAACTTTCTACTCCCAACATCCAACAATTACACATACTTCATCACATCCACACAAAAGCTAACATACAACGCATACGACCTCGACATACACCCCCCATGTGACCGGTTCAAAATTATAGGGCAAGTTCGCGACTTCAGGACGTCTCCCAAGCCTTTGCATTAGCTCCTACAACCATTACCCCGGGTTCATTTTAATTGACTCCCTATATTAATTAGATTTATTGGTTACAGGTTTCAGGATCGTCGCTCTGATACCATTTGTAACACCCCCATACTCCAAGTGCCTTATCAGGACCACTCAGGTATAAGGATACTACCATCTCGATTACCCGAGGCATGATAATCATAAGACAATAACGAAACAACATTTAATAGTATAACTTTAGTGAAAAGTACAAATCAAGCCAACTCCCAAAATACGGGTACAAGTTCTCAAACCAACTTTCTAATCAACTAAATGTAAAGTTTATTAAACGACTAAGCTACAGCGGAAGACTTCTATCATCTGACAGTGGCAATCCCAGCAATCCCATGTGACTCAACTCAAGCCTGCTCAATTACTGCTCACCATCCCCGAATGGATCACCGTAGGTTTTACAAACAACAACACGGGGTCAGTACTAATCACACAATCTATATATATATCAACAGTACGATAAACAGATATCTCACACCATCACACACACAATCACATCAGTCCCACCAATCTCAATCACCGACTGTCCACTGGACCAGCCCTGCCAGTTGGGGACCGCAGCCGTACCCACCAAATCCCCGCTCATCATATTGAGCGATTTCCCTGTTCATTAATGTGCACATCCCCTTCCGTGGCGGGTTCCACGAAGGGCGAACCTAGGGCGTGAAGCCACTCTCGCAAGTGACTTCACTCAGCCGAGAATGCATCTCGAGAACCAGAGACAAACAATCACAATCACAACCGTCACAATACAATTACTATATTATTCAATCAACCACAACACATCAACATCACATTATGGGACTAATACTGAGTAGGAAATCCTACCTGGAAAGCACAACTATCACACGGTCTCAACAGCTGTATCAAAAAGCCTCTTACAAAACCTCCTCCTATCATACAAACACATAAACAATACCAAATCACAATCTACACAAAACCCCCAAATCCCCATATTAGGGTTTAAACAACTTAAAGGAAATACTATAAAAACGGTAAGTAGGTCTTACCCTCGATGCAAGGATCTCAACGGTATAACGAACGATGAAATCCGACCTTCCAAACTCCGGGATTTGCTAACAATGCGATTAAAGTGAAGAACGTAATTTGCTTTCTCTCTTGACAGTAATTTAGGTTTTGAAAAGTGTTTAGAACAATGACGGAAAAGATTATATACCTTAATCGCATAATTAACAAAACCCGAGAAATAAGTCCCCGTAAACCGGCTACTCGATCGAGTAGCTAAGGTACTCGATCGAGTGCCCCCTTACTCGATCGAGTATCTTAGTTACTCGATCGGGTACCCAACAGGTCAGAAACTATTCTAAAACGCTACTCACCCTTACTCGACAGAGTAAGGCCTACTCGATAGAGTACCCAGAGACTCATAAATACGGAGTATTACACGTATTATTATGATCGTCCTACCAGGAGGTTGGAGTCTAGGTGTTTGTCTTGTGAGTGCATACAACGTAAATGTCTTCCTTGATTGTGGTCATTGGCGTTTCCTTATATACGAGAGTTCAAGTCTTATATGACTGTTTCTGAGAGTCTTGGTCCTATCGGATACTAGTGGTGAGATACAAGCCTCTAGTGGCGATATGATCGCCGATATCGATGTTCCCATTCATTATTATGGTGAGATGCAAGCAATAAGTATGAATGCCACATTAGTAGCCACATCCCGTGCTATGGTTGTTAAGAGGTTTTCAAAGTAATGGCTATAGTTCTCATCCATGTATCTTCTATTTAATTGATCCGTTATTTATCTTCTTCATATGATTTGATGCCTAATCTCATATCCATGTTATGTTTCCTTGAAAGGCGGGCTTTTATCTAAACGACCGTATCCGTGTCTTCCATATTATTTAATTTCCCACATGAATAGTTGAGTCGAGTTAATATGAAATTGGTCGACTTAGTTATTCTACTACCTTGTATGCATGTTTAATATTATGTATCATGTCTATCTAATTATGAATGCAATATGCCTATCTTATTATGATTATCGTTTACATCCCCTTGTTCATTATTATTCAAGTATGATGTATGATCAATATGTTTAATTAAGTTATTGCTTATGTGTATTTTGACATATTATAGCTGGCAGAACCCTGAGTTACTCCCCACTGACTGTGGCGTTCATGTTTACATGAGTCACAGGTTTGTGATGCAGATTATGGGGAAGACGTGTGAGCTAGCAAGAACGTTGACCCTTATACTTTATTTATCGTTTTCGTAGACTCACCTATCTTTAGACTTGTGCTTATTCGTGGGATATCTTTTCCCCAACTTACTTTGTTTTTAGTTGTAAAACTTAATTATCTTACTTTTCATTTTGTTTGATCACTTATGGTGGATTTCACACTTTAAACTTTTAAAGGTTTTAAAAATCTCGTATTTTACGCTTAGTTTTAATAGTTCTTTTGATGCCTCATCGAGGGGTGTCATAGTTGGTATCAGAGCCTATGTTGCTCCCGACGCACACACGTGTACCCCAAATTTAAACTTGAACTTGGCCTTGAATAATAAATGAGAGATGGTTAGAACTAAGGACCTAAGTTGGTAATCTCTTTGTGCATGCTATTTGTAAGGTGCTAACGTGGTTGACTTATGTGGTGTCTTGAGAAGATGGTACGACCTACAAAGGTGAAGAATACTATCATGGAAGCCCTTACTCTAATTCTTCGGGATCAACGAAATGTCAATGCTCAAGTTAATCATCACCCTATTTGTCGTGGCAAGAAACCCTTTGTGCCCTCACCTTCATCATCTATTAACAAGAACAGA
Source organism: Silene latifolia (assembly GCF_048544455.1). Lineage (NCBI taxonomy): Eukaryota > Viridiplantae > Streptophyta > Magnoliopsida > Caryophyllales > Caryophyllaceae > Silene > Silene latifolia. The sequence goes on from NC_133533.1 coordinate 95,167,261, forward strand.
TTGGTGGCGAGAGTCCAATAACAAAGAGTACAAGACCATGGAGAACAAGAGCCAATAGTTCAAGATCTGAAAGGACGAGTCTTTAAATCTACTAATACGCTTGAGAAGAACTACAAATGCTTCAAGTTTAGGCAAGCTTATCACCCCGGGATTCGATGCTATGATATGCCCTTGAAGTGTTACCATTCCAAGAAACCCGAACATCTTATTAAGGATTGCCCCGTGAAGAATATTACTCCTCCTCCCCCTCATGCTCCGGAAGGCACGCCAAGAAGAGTCATTCTCATCGAGAATCAAGACAGAGCTGTTGTTCCTCCCGACAGTGTTATGGGTGTGTTTTCTATCCTTGATCAAAATTTCCTTACTTTTATCCTGTGATGCTCATCCTTCATTTCTAAACTCTCTCTCTTGCTTTACCTTGGAAGCTAGTTTGGTACCCACTCGACCTATCCTTCGTTTTTGTTTCTCCTTTCATAACATCTTGCATATAGATCTCTTTCTCTTGAAGGATGTCTTTGCCGTCTCGAAGATACCTTCCTCTTGAAGAGTACCTTGTCATATTCCCTTGTCTTTATGCTTCTATAACTTTCGCAACTCTTATCAAATATCTTGGGGGTTGTCTTTTTCTCCTTATAAGACCCCTCATGTACACCTTCATCTTTGCCTTATGGAATGTTAACTTTGGTCCGATAAGTTGGCTTTCGAGGAGATTGTTTGTGGTTGACCCATGACCTTGGTTTTGAGAGGTTATGATGTTAGAAAGGCATAGGTAGTGTGATGAGACATGCTTAGTGATTCTTATACCTAGTTCCTTGAGAAAGTGACTATATTTGATTAGTGGATTCTGTATGTTAAGTGCAATTTACCTATGAATTACTAAAGCAATAGAACTTGGCTTTGTTATTCATGTTTGGGATTTGAAATATTTGATAGGTCGAACTTTGTTACTTTAGGAGTAAACATGGGATACGTTTATGATAGGAGATTGGAGGAAAGCCCATGTTTAAATGTTAATGGTCCCGTATAGATTAATGATGTGATTTGATATTAGTTATCCCTTGAGAATTTTGTTGAGAGGTTTTTGTTAATTCATTCTTTGGTTTTTTAAAACATTGAGGTTGTGTCAAGTACTTGAGACAAAGAGATGTTGTTATACTTGAGTGGTATATTTACTTTAGGGAAATTCTAATATGTGATAGGAGAGGTGAACGAGAAATCTAACCAATTTATCAACCCTTAAGTGAGCATTTATTTTACCTTGATCAGTCATAGCGGTGTAACCCTTTAAGAGAGACATTCATATGAGGGATGAGATGAATTGCCTTCGCCCTCGTTTTGGGATTTGGTCGTTTTGTTATAAAGGTACAATACCCTAATAAGCGTGACCTTGTTAGAGAGAACCTTATGTCTTAGGAAGCGTATGGTTTAAGGCTTAAAATCCTCCTTCGTGCCATTAATCGTCTTCCTTCCCTTCGTTCATACCTTGATTGGATTTAATTCTTAAGTATAAAAGTTTACTTGTCATTTCCTTGCTTTGAATACCTCCCTAATTTTAATATCTCTTATTGGGGTTAACTAGTTACCTTTATTATTTGACTCCTTTAATCTCACACCTCGTCATGTTCATGTATCCCTTTGAAATTTCCAATCATTTCCTGGTCTGGTTTTTACTCTTTGTTTCCTTAGTGGAGTGATGGCGTTGTTGGCTACGTTGTAGAGTAAGTGAGATGCTCCTTGAGGATTCTTTGTGAACCTTGATTTCATCGAAACTGGATTAGTTGAACTTGAGTTAAGTTGAGTAGGAAAGATTGTATAACAAACCTATTTACTTTTGGTTGGTGGTCTTTATAATTTGGGGAATGTGATCATCTATGCTTGTGAATTCGGGTGTGAAAAAGATTTTGTTTGGAGTGTTTGAAAATATAAAGAACTTCGGATTACGATCTTTGATTAAGGATTTTACCATAGTGAGAACTCCTAGTGGTCGATAGTTTGTTACGAGTATAAATCTTTTAGTAGTTCTGATCTTGTCTCGTGTAAGTCGTTGGTAGATGATTTATATTTGAGAGTCATGGAATCACAGTTGTTGTGAAGTGCTTTGTTTCATGGAATAGACTAGATGTAAAATGGCACAAGTTATTTTGAGGAAATCCTCGGAGGTACTATGGTTGTGAATTTATTTTATTAGGAAGTTTTAGAAACCGTTTAGGATCGTGTTGTCATTTGAGATTTGACAATCTGGCGTTTCCTTGTTGTCTAATCTTCTTCTTTGACCATAAGCGTTACCGTCCATATCTCTCTTCCTCGCTTCATCATGCTCCTTCTTTAAATTTGATATTGGTAACCTATGAAATTCAATCTTTGACATCCTTGTAGATTCGACTTCAACTCTTACCCTAGGAAGTTCATCATAGCTCTTTTGATTAATTAAGTCTGGACCCTCTCATCATACTTTGTATTTATGTTGTCTAAATTACTATTCATTTTGTAATACCCGCCCTTTTAGGGACCCGTTGACCAGCATTGACCGACCATGGGAGTAGTAATGGTCCTTAGTAATACGTGCTAAAGTTACCTTGTGCCTTCGTTTCCTTTAGTTTTGGGTGGTACTCGATAGAGTAGAGGCTACTCGATCGAGTAACATGGATACTCGATCAAGTAGGGGCCACTCGATCGAGTGCGTAAGTTACTCGATCGAGTAGCGTCTTTTCAGCGAGGGTTTATAATCGTGTTTTCTTAAAATCGAAAATCATTTCGGCCTCTTCCTTCTAAACCTAGATGTCGCCCCTTCCTTTTTCCTTCACCACATACCTTCCATGGTAACCTTTGAAGGTCCTTGTTCCATAGGAGTGCATAGCTTGAGTCGGGTAGCGGTCCTTTGCCAGGTTTTACTCATGTAGGTATGTCGTCATCATCATCCGTGTCTTAGTAGTTGGTTGGTGTATGCTGGATATCGGTTGTTGTTGTATTGCAGTTGTCTGTGATTGTTTGTCTCTGGTTCTCGAGGTGCGTCCTCGGCTGAGTGGAGTCACTTGCGGGAGTGGCTTCACGCCCTAGTTTCGCCCTCCGTGGAACCCGCCACGGGAGGGGATGTGCACATTAATGGGACAGGGTTATCGCTCGGTATGATGAGCGGGGCTTAGGTGGGAACGGCTGCGGTCCCCCACTGGCAGGGCTGGTCCAGTGGACAGTCGGTGACGGAGATTGATTGGAGTGGGTATGATTGTGTGTGACTGGTTGTGTTTGTATTGTGTTAACGGTTGTTGTTGGTTAACGTTGTGTCTTGTGTCAGTTACTGACCTTGTGTGGTTGTCTTGTTTGTTTATGTGTCTGTCGTGATCCCTTATGGTGAGCAGTCAGTCTTAGCAGGTGTTGATGTGGTTGGTAGCTGGAGTCCTGGTAGGGAGGAGTCGTCACGAGTTCTGATAGAGATAGTGTGTAGCTAACGAGTTGTATCTTTATTTTATTGGTTGGTTGTAACACTTGTAATATAATTATAAATGTTCTGTTATTGACCTTTGATGATTACTTTCCTCAGGAAACCGAGAATGTAATGCCCTTATATGCTAAGGAAGGTCTAGTTAAGGCTCCTCGGTATATGGGGGTGTTACAAAGTGGTATCAGAGCCAGGTTTTGGAACCTGTAACAAATGAACTTAATGAACGTAGTGAGTCTAATAAAATGAACCTGGTGTATATACAATGGGAGCCTCAGCTGATGCTAGATTTTGGGTGAGTAGGCGCCCTCATTTCAAAATTTTGGCCCCATTGTGCTTAAGCCAATCACTGGGTATGGGAATGTGGAGTCAGTAAGTATGTACTTAACGTGTATGGTGATTATGTTAGAAATGTGTGTGGTTGAGTCTTGTTGAAGTTAATGTAGGCACAATAGTTGCGTCAGAATCATGTATGGTGAAATTTCGGTAGTGTCCGTGTGTTTATGTGGTGATAATGAGGAACGTGGAAGGTTTTATATGATAGAAGTGCGTGAAAAGCGTAGAAGTTTGTGCTGTAGTATGAAATATGGTAATGTCTGTGTTTGCTTCAGGCGGTTAGTAATAGTGATTTTATATGGGATTAATACATCTTACAGTAACCACAATAGTGATAGTTAAGGAATTGTCCAATTAGTATGGGAATTGTCGAAATAGTAATGGGTATATGGAATGTTTAATGGTTGAAAGTTTCCGCTTGTGTGGTGATTAATTTGTGTAGAATAATTCGTTTATGTTGAAGCATGAATATGTTGCCAATACACTTGGATGACGTATGGAAATTTATCGTTAATTATGTGTTTTGATTAACGTGAGTATAAGTTTGCTAGCAATGTGGTAAGACGAGTTTAGACATGATATAATGACATAATTGCATACATGGATGACTCGGTAGTAGGTAAACCATGTGTTGTGAAGTTTGTTGTAGCGTAATGTGATATAAATCTTATCTGATGAGACTGTACGATATATTTGAGTAGTAATGGTAATATATGAGTGAGTACGATAACCAGTGACGATTTCCGAACATGGTTTGGAATCGACACGTGATATTTTTTTTTTTTGGTGAAGGGTAAGTATATTAATAAAGAATAAGCTCCAACAATTACATATGCGTCCTATAGGATATAGACAACTTAGTACAAAAAAAAACCTCAATCACTCTAATTTTTTTTCATCGACACGTGATATTGTTTTGGAGGAACCTTCAGTTAATTTTGTAATTCTGGCCGTGTATTTAACCTTACTTGAACGAGTGTGAGTGCTTACTAGACCGAGTAGATCTCATTCGATCTAGTTAGGAAGCTATGACGTCGAGATGTAGGAATTTCCTACGGATACTCGATGAAATAGCACCTACTCGACCGAGTAGAGGGCACTCGATCGAGTCGGCTACAGTACAAGGACTTCTGCGGGTTTCATAAAACCCTTGTTGTTTCTCATTCTTCTTATTCTTTCTTCTTCACTCGTAACCCTAGCCTCCTAAACCTCTATAAAAGTCTTATATCTTGTGTTTGTGGTGATTAATTTGGGTAGTTTCTTTGCTTTGATTTGTTCTTTCACTTCCTAATTGATCAAGGTATGAATTTCTTTCCTATTTTCATGTTTTCATCACTTAGAATCTATTGGAATGGTAGAATAATCTGAAATTTCGATTTATATGGAAGAAAAGTTGCTTGTAATTGTTGTAATATAATCCACATGCTTCCCTTTCATGATTGTTGATGTTTATTGTGCTAAAAAAATTGAATCGAAATTGCAACATTGGGGACAAATTTTCTAGGGTTTGTGAAATCAAATTGATTTTTGGGTGTCTTGTACATGTTGGATGATGAAATTGAGTAGTATATGTTGCATATATCATGTTGGAAGTTGAATTTTGTGATTTGCACCCCAAAATTTGCCTTAAAACTCCGTCTTAAAAGTGCCCTAAATTGAAATTCGTTTTCTATGATTGAGATTTTGTGTTGAATATGAATATGTGTTTAAGAGTTAAACCTTTGATATAGTAGTAGCGATGTTAATTCTTGTTAAATATGTCAAAATTGTTACAGCTATAGAGACCATCTGACTATGAGAATTGAGAAGTTTACTCACAATGTTGATTGCCTGGGATGGTGTGTACTTAGTTTCCCTTTCTATGAGCATGCATGAATGTTTCACATGTTTTCAAGTATATATGGAGTTGTATTTAAGCCATGTGTTGACAGTTGTAGTAGTTGAGTAATTCATGTTATCTATGCTACAATTTGCACAGCTATATAGATCGTCTCAGATGCAATAAACTGAAATTATATATCAAAATTGGGAATTGGTTGGTGAAAGTGTGTACATAGATGATTATTCAATGTTCGATTTGTGTAAATCACATGTTTTAAGTGCCTATGTAAGTATGTTTAAATTGTGTGCTGAAACAGATGTCGAGACTAAACCTGGGAACCCGTCAAAGTAAGAGGGGAAGGGCTTCTCAGCCCGAAGTTGGAGAGGGTAGCGGACCAGTAGTACCGTCTGTACCCGAGTACCCTTCGGTAGTCTTTGTGGACTACACACAGAGGAAGAGGTTTGTAGCTTTACAGAAACGAAAAATGAGACCCACTCGTTGTGTAGACACCATACTTCTAGATGACCTGGGGATTGAGACGGATGTCCGTCACATTTTTGAGACCTTGGGGTTTACGGGGCTATATCGTTTAAGGAAGCATTCCTATGCTTTCCTGACTTTGGAGTTCATGAGCTCGTTTAAATACGAGCCGGCTCGGCAGTCTGTCGAGTTCCGTCTTATGAACACGAGTTTTGTGTTAACCATGGACCTCTTTGCTTCTCACCTTGGATTGGCTAAGCCTCCCAAGGAATTCATCCGCCAGATTCCAGCTGAGTGCGGGGTTTGCCGCCTTATGCCTTGCCTTAACGGGAAATCAGCTCCCACCACCAGCAACATGTTGATCAATGATGTACAACATGTTACTTTGAGGATCTTTCTTCGTTCCATATCGAATCTTCTTTATGAGAGGCCTGATATGAGTAAGTTGAACAATCACGAGTTGTTGCTTTTAATGGCTTATCTTAACCCGGAGCGGACCGAGAGGGTGGTCTTCAATGCTCCCGCCATGGTTTGTGCCAGCCTTGCTTTGATGGCTTCTTCCACCACTAGGTTCTTGAGTTGTGGTGCCTTTGCCACTCGGTTAGCTGAAAAGCTAACCCGCTTTGAGGCTTCCTCTGAGTACGTCCCCTTAGCCACCTCGGTGCCTACCATGGACAGAGATTACTACCTCGACTTGAAATGGTTGAGAACCTTGGCAGATGGTAGCCTAGCTTGGAGGGTGTGGGGTATGAGATGGATGAGGATACCGGCTCCTGAGCACCTCCCACCGACAGAGTCGTTAGACCCAGTGGTGGTATCTGTTGACTCCGATGAGGAGGAGGATGATGATGTACCTCGGCCGCGACGGATGTACCTCATTGATGTTACGATCCTTCAGGTGATGCCCGAGCCGAAGAAAGGGGAGAACGTGAGAGCGGCGTAGGATAGGCCCAGTTTAGGGAGAGGACCTCGCCGTGTGAGGGAGAGGACAACTGAGACCAGACCACAGCCAACAGCACCACCACAGCACCCATTTTATTGCTATCCCTACCTTGATACCCCAGAGACACTGGCGAGCTACCTAGCCGAGAGAGTGTCTTCTACCCTGACGCTCCGGAACATGCACGAGATGGCTTACACTAAGGGTATTGAGACCGAGGGACCACATCCAGTGTGGTGGAGACTACAGTGGGGTTTTCCACTCCTATGGGGTGGACATGGCAGCATGGGGGACACCACAGTCCTTTGCGTTCGGCATTTTGATCCCATGGTATGAGAGTCCAGGAGCTGGAGCAGGGGCCGACGCGGGTCTTGGGGCATCAGGAGTAGGCACCTCGGGAGGGGATGGAGCTGGGGATGAGATGATGGAGGAGCAGCAGCAGGAGGAGTGATACTCCTTTTCTTTCTCTTTGTTATTGTTTTGATTGTGTTGGATGGTAGTAGTCTTTTTCGGTTCGTACTTTTTACATTTGGTTTGTATTGGTGGCCATAAGGTCGTACTTGCTTAGTTGAAACTTGTTTGCAGGATTTTAGAGTCGGGTTATCACCCCGACTCAAGGTTATGCGATATCATATATATATCTTGTGTTATGTTAGGAAGCTTTTGTGGAGTTTTGACCTGTGGCCACTCGACCGAGTGCCCCTCACTCGATCGAGTAGCTGCAGGAGTGACTGGTAAGGGGCATTCTGATATGAGGCTACTCGACCGAGTAGCTAAGACACTCGATCGAGTAGGGTCAGCTCGATCGAGTACCCTATACACTCGATCGAGTAGCACTGTTACAGGAACATTTCCTTAATTACAATTGTTTTAATGTTAATATCATTGCATGGTTGGTGTTTAACATGGTTGTTGATGATTAATAATATGTTTGAACCGTTAATTTGATTTGTTGGAAGTCGTGCTTGGATTTTGAATACAGATTGGTGACGAATAGTGAAAGTAATAGTTACTTTCATTGCATTCTTTTTTTATATCTTCAATGTCTACTAGCTTAGTAGCCTACCTCATTTATTATCGAAAAGACTCGTTATATTTCACATAATTTGCGTATTTTCCATATACAATTGATACACACATGCATTCGTGACTGTGGCTAATTATTCGAATAAAGTTGCAAATGATTTTATGAATTAATGGTTGTATGAGTAATGAGTAATGTCAATAACTAATCATATGCTTTGGGTACATGACAAGAGATATGTTTTCGTAATGTGAGTACTAATTCGGTGGTGAACTTCGGGGACGAAGTTCCTTTTAGAGGGGAAGAGTGATGTCGCAAAATAAAAAGGAAGATATTACAATTATTTTGTTGTTTGTTTATAATGTTTTCTATTTTTTCTGTTACATTTCTAGTATGAAGCTATAATTATTTTCATTGTTGGTTGAGTAATTTGTATGTTGAAGTAAAGGTTGAATAAGGTGCTATGAAAAGACGGTCATAGAGAGATAGTTGTGATGTCATGCGTTTGAATAGAATCGTATCGTTGGGTAACATAGTTGTGTTAATGTGACATGTTGTGTGTTGATGGTCGTGTACTAGTGAAAGTTTAATCTCGTAGTGCGTGGCTAAGAGTCGTGTACTAGTGAAACCCGAGATTTCTTTAAATTTTATCCCATTTCTGTTAACTTTGACCTATTTATAATTCTTTTTCAAAGTTTAATGTTATATTTTCAGGAATTTGACTTCCTTTTGAATTTAAAAGTAAAACCTCTATTTCTATTTTGACCTTTGCAAAAGAAAATTTGAGTGAATTGCCTTTTTCTTTTGATTTTAACGTTGATCGGATGTTAGAACTCGTTATTAGAAACGTTTAATAACTTGTTCTACGCTTGTCGACGAGTGACTTTTGTCTTAGATTTGTGTTTAACTTGGAAAGTTAGCATTCTAGTGTGCACCATAAGAGCAATTTCGTTCCACGATTGAGACTTATACTTTTGAGAACTCTTCATTAATGTTTTTGAATGTATTTTGATTTTCGATTTATACAAATAATTTGCTTTTGACCGTATCTTGGATTTGGAATATGACAATCTTGAATGCGCAACGAGAACACTTACGTTCCTCTGACGAGAATTTGGTGCTGTTGGAAAACTCTACTTGAAACTTTCGAAGAAAATTTAATTCTTGCAATGAGAAACTTTTAATGTTTTGGTTGTCAATTACAAAAGTCCGACTTTATATAACTTTTAATTTCCTACTTTAAAGTTTCGAAAACGAAACTTTTAAAAGATGGGGTGATTGTAACACCCGCGAATTTTCCATTTTGACATTTATAATTTAATTAACCATCTACTGTCTTATTTATATATAAAAATTTTTAATTTAAATAATTTCATTTTTAAACATGATTTTTATAAATATTATGTTTTTAAAGCTTAGCTTATACAAAAATAAATATTTTGGTCGGATAATGCTAATAATAATATTGTTATTTTCCGTCTTGAGTAGTAGTGGGCTTGAGATGTAAAGTATACTGTATATCGACTCAATTTTACATTTTGGGCCTAGTATGACTATTGGGCTCACATACAACTCTTTCCTCCTCATAAGAATCATGAAGGAAACCCTAACTACATCTTCTTCCTCTTTTAGCACACCATATTCAACAACTATCAGCATTTTTACACATTTCTCTTAAAAATCTTCAAAACACCATAACTTGCTCAATTTGTATCCGAATCAAGTGATTTTTGCTTCTATCTCTTCCCCTCATTGCCCTCCATCTTTCTAGGTAATAAAGGATCCGACTTTAATCCATATATAGGGTTGTCGACCCATATTATACACGGTACCCTTTTCCTAGTTTTGATTCTTAGTCTTAATTTGTGTTTTCTTATGTTTAGGAGAAAGATTAGTTAACCCGAAAGTGGATTCTTGAAAGGTAGACGACTCTTTAGAAGATTGAAGTGCAAAAAGGTAACGATGATGGGTTACTCTACTTTTATGTTAAAATTGTGTGATTTATGTAGTATTAAACTGATATGAATGTTAAAATTAGTATCTTTCATGATTTGTGTTAGTTGGATGTTGAATAACATGCTTGTATGTAAATTCTCACATGTTTTGATGAAAGTTCCATGCTTTATCATTTAAATCCGTAATTGTTGAATACCGTCTCAAGTATGTTGTTTTTCCGTGTTAGAATCATTTTAGGATACTAAATACTTGTTGTGAAACAATTTTAGTTGGTTTCAAAGTGTTCTGGGAGTCGATTTGGACTGTTCGAGCACAGTGTACTCCCAGCCGGTGGCTCGGCAGCTGGTACACCACCAGGTTGGGAGTGCACTGTAAGTATTTTGCCAATTTTAATGAGTATGTACTCCCAGCCGGTGGCCCAGCAGCCGGTATACCAGCCGGCTGGGAGATCGCTGTAACTTTATGGGATTTTCTATGAGTGTGTATTCCCAACCGGTGGCCCCTCATCCAGTGCTCCACCCGGCTGTGAGTTCTCTGTAAGTTTTTGTGAAATTTTGATATGGGTGTGTACTCCCAGCCGGTGGCCCGGCAGCCGGTACACCACCCGGCTGGAAGATCGCGGATAGGTCACCGCATGTTGAATTGGGTGACGCCCATCCCGAGAGTCTTGATCCAGGTTAGACTAAGACCGTATTATTATCATCGTCCTACCAGGAGGTTGGAGTTTAGGTGTTTGTCTTGTGAGTCCATACAACGTAAATGTCTTGCTTGATTATGGTCATTGGCGTGTCCTTATATATGAGAGTTCAAGTCTTATATGATTGTTTCTGAGAGTCTTAGTCCTATCGGATACTAGTTGGAGATACAAGCCTCTAGTTGCGATATGATCGCCAGGAGCGATGTTCCCATCCGTTCTTATGGTGAGATGCAAGCCATAAGTATAAATGCGACATTAGTAGCCACGTCTCGTGCTATGGTTTTTAAGATGTTTTCAAAGTAATGGCTACGTTCCCATCCATGTATCTTCTATTTAAATGATCCTTTATTTATCTTCTTCATATGATTCGATGTCTAATCTCATATCCATGTTATGTTCTTTGAAATGCGTACTTTTATCTAAATGATCGTATCCGTGTCTTCCATATTAGTTAATTATCTCACATGAATAGTTGAGTCGAGTAAATATGAAATTGGTTGACTTAGTTATTCTACTCCCTTGAGTTCATGTTTAATATTATGTATCATGCCTATCTCATTATGAATGCAATATGCTTATCTCATTATGATTATCGTTTATATCCCCTTGTTCATTATTATTCAAGTATGATGTATGATCAATATGTTTAATTAAGTTCTTGCTTATGTGTATTTTTACATATTGTGGCAGGGAGAACCCTGAGTTACTCCCCACTAACTGTGGTGTTCATGTTTATATGAATGACAGGTTTGTGATGCAGATTATGGGGAAGATGTGTGAGCTAGCGAGAACGTTGATTTATGGTGGGATATCTTTTCCGCAACGTACTTTGTTTTTAGTTATAAAACTTAATTATCTTACTTTTTATTTTGGTTTGATCACTTATGGTGGATTTCACACTTTAAACTTTTAAAGGTTTTAAAAATCTCGTATTTTCCGCTTAGATTTAATAGTTCTTTTGATGCCTCATCGAGGGGTGTCATAGTTGGTATAAGAGCTTATGTTACTCCTGACGCACACACATGTACCCCAAATTTAAACTTGAACTTGACCTTGAATATTAAATGAGAGATGGGTAGAACTAAGGACCTAAGTTGGTAGCCTCTTTGTGCATGCTATTTTTTAGGTGCTAACGTGGTTTACTTATGTGGTGTCTTGAGAAGATGGTACGACCTACAAAGGTGAAGAATACTATCATGGAAGCCCTTACTCTAATTCTTCAGAAGCCCTTACTCGTCGAGGGGTGTCACATTCTACCAAGAAGAAATCCATTCGAAAGCTAGAGACTATTGCCTTTCCCAAAGTAAGTAGTGTTATTCTTCAAGATAGTTCCCCTCCAAAACAAAAAGATTCGGGTAGTTTTTCTATTCCATGCGCCATTGGCGACACTACAACCAATAAAGAATTATGTGACCTTAGAGCAAGTGTAAGTGTCATGCCATACTCGAGGTGTAATAGGCTAGGAATGGGAGAGCTCAAATGCACCAACGTTACTCTTCAAATTGCAGGTCGATCAACAAAGATACCTTTAGGGGTAAGGGAGGATGTGCCCATGAGAATTGGCAATTTCTTCATCCCGGTAGACTTTGTCATTGTAGACATGGAGGAGGATTATAACATTCCTATCATTTTAGGAAGACCTCTCTTGCATACCGCGGGAGCGGTAATCGATGTGAAACATGGAGAGGTCACACTCCAAGTAGGGGACGAGACAATCACTTTCAACCATGACAAGACAATGGAAGCTCCCCGACTACATGAGCCATGCTTCATGGTCGATCACTATAGCCGATAATGTGATAGGTAGAAGTAAGAATCTCTATGCAAAGATCAAGCTATGGTTAAAGAAACACCACCCATATGGAAGAAGAAAGTGGATGACCTTCAAGTAGCTCTATTCAGTGAGCAAGGAATTTTCAACAACAATGAGATCTTGAATTGTTCACCTATCATGCCAAGTAATGAATAAGGCCTTATTGGTCATTACAACAAGAAGGAATAATTGGTCTTGTCAACTCATGAAAACACTGGGGAACAAGGTAGTAAAGTTTGTGGTCTATGGCATGAGGAATTTGAAGGATTAGTTAATCCTTATATTGGAAATGTTATGACCTTAGACCAAGGTTTTGGTTATCCTTGTCATCACTTTGACTCGAAGTACCACAATGAAGAGAACAATGCACAAAGATCTACGCAAGATCTTTATAATGAAAATGAGCAAGCCTTCGACTACTTGTACAAGGTGTTGAGCAACATCAACAACACCTTGGTTTTGGCCCCTTGACATCTCATCCAAGAATGAGAGTTTGGTTAAGTCCTCCCTAAACCACCATTTGTAAATATTCTAACCCCTTAACTAGCATTTTATTTCCTTTATTGCATCTTTCCCATTATTGATTTGCATTTTTGTTCTTTGATCAAGATTTTTGACATGAGAGCAACTGAGGGAGGTATTTTAACGTGTTTTAATGTGTAGTGTTTGAGAAAGTGTGGGGATAGCAAATGCCTGGGAAAACCAAGCCTTTGTAGTGCACCAACAACATTTACCAAAGGAGAAGAAGAAATAATGACATGGGAAAAGGAATCCCCACGGGCAGAACTCATGGGAGCTGAATAGAATCTGGGCGTCCCTAGCACCAATCCGAGCGTCCTGACCTTAGGACGTGGGAGCTGGGAAGGTTTAAATGGTATAAAATTTCATGTAAAGAAATCTAGGTAGATCAACTTCAGGATATTTGTCCCCATTCTCAGGACGCTAATCTTGGCATCAGTCCGCGCCTTCTGGCATGCTTTAAATTTATTAAATTACGCTGCAAGGAAATCTACACGTGCCCAGGAGAATTCGAGCGTCCCCAGAAGAAATCCTCTTTAAATATTTTAAATTACGCTACAAGGAATTCATATACCTGTTATTAGACATTTCTAGTGGTTAACTAATTAACATTTTAATATGAGTTCTAAGGATCTAGTGCATGCATAACTAAATAAGAGATAAAATTAGAAAAACAATGTTCCTTACATTTTTGTTTTCGGATTTTTGGGCACAAGAAAGGTCTTCTACCTTCATGTGTTCTCGAGCTTAAACGTCATTTTAAGATCCTCCAACCTTGGTCTCAAATGTAGAAACCCTCCTCAAGAGATTCACCCAAGATTAGCCCTTATCACTTGTAATACTACGGTTTTATGAGTCTTTGGGTACTCTATCGAGTGGGGCTTACTCTGTCGAGTAAGTTTGTTTTAATACGAAAAAGTAGTCTGCATGTAGGGTACTCGATCGAATAGGCTTGGCACTCGATCGAGTAAGTGACTTACTCGATCGAGTAAGTCGGTTATCGGGTGATTTGCGACGAGTTTGTTAATAATGAGGATAAATATATAATGTTTCGCCATCTTTTTCCTAAAACACTTTTACAAACCTAAAACCACAAAAAGGAGTAGATCTAAGTTACGTTGCTTCATCTCATCGCATTATTAGTAAATACCGGAGCTAGAGGTGTCGGTTTTCTTTGTTCTTTGTACCGTTGTGATCCTTGCGTCGTGGGTAAGTTCTACATATCATTTTTATAGCATTTGGTTACTGTTGGTTAAACCCAAATTTGGGGATTTCGGGGTTTTTATGATCATGTGGTTAAGGTAGTAATTATATGTATGTATGTCTAGGAGAAGGCTTTGTTGAGGAGAGATTCAGAGTAGCTGTTTAGATCGTCTTATTCTGTGATTAAATTCCAGGTAGGGTTTCCCTACTCGGTATTAATTACATGATGTGTTTGGTGGTTGTATTGTGATTGTTGATTAGTTATATTATTGGTGATTGTGGTGGTTGGTTGTTTACATTGTTGATTATTGTTGTATAACTGTTTGTGATCTTCGGGGCACGTCCCTGGCTGAGTGGAGTCACTTGCGGGAGTGGCTTCACGCCCTTGGTTCGCCTCCTGTGGAACCCGCCACAGAAGGGATGTGCACATTAAGGAAACATGAGTTATTCGCTCAGTAGTTGATGAGCGGGGATTTGGTGGGTACGGCTGCGGTCCCCCACGGGCGGTGTGGAGTACTTGTTGCGATGGGTACTCTGGCAGGACTACACACTTTAGTGTGTAGTCAGTTGTGTGGATATTGATTATTGAGACCGGATATTGATGTGTTGCTTGAGCTGTTTGGCATTTGTTTCAGTTTGGTTTGTATCGTGTAATTCTGGCGGGACTACACCCCGTTTAAATGTTTTAAAAACTGTGGTGATCCGTACGGGGATGGTGAGCAGTAATTGAATAGGTATGATAGGATGCGTATGGGATAGCTGGGATGAGTCATCATGAGGCAGTTAGAAGTCTTATGCTGTGTCTGACGATATTTTATAGTTTTGTCAGTTTTGCCAGTAGACCGTTTGAGAACTATGTATTTCAGTTTAACAGTTTTGGTTTTGAATATCTAATCACTTCAAACGGTATTGTTATTTAAATTACATTTCTTCATTGTCATTTGATTATCATTGGCTCGGGTAACCGAGATGGTAGCACTTACAAGCCTTAAGTGGTCATGATAAGGCACTTGGAGTATGGGGGTGTTACAAAGTGGTATCAGAGCGACGATCCTGAAACCTGTAACCAGTGAACCTAATGAACATAGGGAGTCAAATTAAAATGAACCCGGGATAGAAGTTGTAGGAGCTAATCCAAAGGCTTAGGAGACGTTCTAAAGTCCCGAACTCGCCCTACAATTTCGAACCGGTTACATGGGGTACGTGTGGGGATCGTTTGTGTTATCTTCTTGTTTGAGTATTTATATAGTAACATGTGGTGTGGAACGGTGGATGTGTGAATGTAGGGGATAGGAGGTATGGAATAAATGTTGATAGATATGTAACTTGTATGTTGGATGAGTGAGGCATGTTGTTTGTTTTATAATGTGGCATATTAGTGATATGAAACAAAGTTTTATGTTGAGTATATAAAGAGCCGCGTTTATACATATGAATTGTTGTTGTCGTTATGTTGATAGTATAAAGGTTGTATGTATAGTTGGGAAAGAAAGATAAGCATGCGGGTAGTTATACGAGTCTGCATGACTCGATCGAGTGGGTAGTTTACGTTTTCTGGGCAGAAGCGAGATTTTGGGCGCTCGATCGAGTAGGTAGGGGCACGCGATCGAGTGGGGTCAACATGATCGAGTAGGTTATAGGCTCGATTGAGTAGGTGTTAGAAAAGTTTCTGGTCAGATTCTAGAGTCGAGGCACTCGATCTAGTAAGGGGGTAACTCGATCGAGTGGTGTCAACTCGATCGAGTGGGTTGAGGGGCTCGATCGAGTGGGTTTTATACAGGTCATAAGCACGTTTTGGGTTATGGCATGAGTGTTTATGTTTACCTTTCTCTTATATAGTTCCAAGATGCCGCCAAAAAGAAACGCGTTGTATGCTAGAGCTGAGAGTATGACCGTTGATGACATAGTGAAGATGTTGGAGCACCAGGATGCTCTTATGGATGCTCTGAAAAGAGTGGGAAAGGATAAGGATGTTGATCACGGCAAAATCAGCATTCACATAACTAGGTTCAACCCTAAGGAGTATAAGGGTACGGGGCGCCAATTCTGCTGGATAATTGGCACAGAGAGATGGAGAACATTCTTGAGTTAGTTCATTGCCCGGATGAGTTGAAAGTTGAACAAGATGCATTCTACCTGAGGGAAGTAGCTGGTGATTGGTGGGATAAGGTTAAGGTGAGTGCTAGGGAGTTTTATATGAAGCAGGGGTTACCTGCAATACCTGTGATGAGTTCAGCAAAGCGATGAAGCGTGAGTTTGTGCCGGAACATGTGAGGAGTAAGGTGAGGGAAGAGTTTGATGAGTTTAAAATGACAACCGATATGACGGTAGCTGATTACTACCGCAAGTTTAATGAGAAGTCCAGATATGTTGAGGACATGGGGCTGAGTGAGGAGAACTTAGCTTTGAGGTTTGAGAAGTGGTTGACCCCAAAGATTATGGAGAAGCTACCAGTGGGAGTTCTAACCGATGTGAAGGAAATCTATGAGCGAGCTGGGAGGGCCGAGAGGTTGGTTGAGATGACCAAAAAGAGAAGTGTTGAGAAGAGGAAAGCTGAGAACGAACAGGGTGGTCAGTCCAGCTACAAGAAGAGCAACCATAATCAGGTGAGAGCATATTCATCGGGCTCAGGGTTTAGTGCTTGGGCTTCATACGGGCGTGGGCGTAGTTGTAGTGGAGGTAGTTGCGGTATGACCTGTTATAACTGTGGTTGTATGGGCCACAAGAGACATGAGTACACCAGTGCGATGAGTGGGGGTTTCCAGAGACCGCCACAGGGGAGTTTCTCACAGGGTCCTACACAGAGTTATGCTAGTAACAGGCCGGCTGGGTCATGGAACAACAAGGGAGGTCAGAACAACAACGGGAAGAGGGGGGTAACCGCAATGGCGGTAATTCTTATCAGAGACCGGCCACATACACCAACAACAACCAGGGGTCGGGTGCAAAACCGATTACCTTAGCTAGTACTGTCTGGGGAGGTGGGCAGAAGACCAGTGGGAAGTTGTTTATCATGGAGAAGAAAGCAACTGAGGATGATGCTCACGTTATCACCGGTACATTTCTTATTAATGGTGTTTATACCTTTGTTTTGTTTGATTCGGGAGCGTCACAGTCATGTTAAAAGGTTGGGTTTGAGTGAGTATGTGTCTGTAAGAGAGGAAGTTTTTATACCTTCGGGGCAGTCTGTATCTTGTGGGAGGTTGTATAGAGGTGTGTCCATGATAGTTGGGCAAGTTGATCTACCTGTAGATTTGTTGGAGTTTCCTTTAGAAGGGTTTGAGATGATAGCCGGGATGGATTGGTTGGGAAAGTACGAAGCTAAGATAGATTGTCATCAAAAGAAAGTTTCTCTGAGAGGTCCTAAGGGGATTAGTGTGTTATCGTGGGTTTGTTGTCAAACCCAAAGTTAAGTTGATTGCAGCAGTGACCTTTGTAACGCCCCGTAATTTCGGACCGTTAATATATTTCGAAAATAATTAATTAATCAAGTAAAATTTGACATTAATGTATTTAAAGTAAAAATAATTCAAAGAAATATAATTTTATTATATTTTGAAGAAAAGTATTTATTTTGATAATTTTGAAATGTTTAAAAATAGTTTAAACCGTGTAAAACTTTTTATTTCGAAATAAGGGCGTATCGGGGGGAAAATGACAATTCTTTTGAACGTTGGGTAAACGAAATTGGAAATGGGTCGTATAAATATTCAATTTTCTTGTAATCTCGTGTTTAAGAACTTTGGTCTTGACGGAATTTGCGTTTGACTTACGGATTTAATTATTATTGAAACGAGTCAAAACCGACTCGTAAAAATCCCGACTAAAAATCCCGCACCTCCTTTTCCTCCTTTCCTTCTTCCCTTACGCGGACCACACCCCCCTTTTCTTTTATTTTTCTGATTTCCCCTATCTTCATCTTCCATTTTCTAAAAAACACCATTTTCATCATTCCAAGCTTATTTTCGACACAATTTCTTTGTTACTAGTCCGTTTTTCGCATAATTTACCTTTCCGGAATCCCCTCGCCGAGATCTACAACTTAGTATGTTCTAATTTCAGTTTTCATTAAGTTGTTTTAAGACCAAATTTCGGAATTTTCGGTTTATATACTTATCTTTGTGTTTTAATTGTTTATTTAGGTGAAGAATTGGAAGACGAGTTTGGGGACTCGTATATTATTGAAGATAGCGGATAGTTGCTAGTTAGGGTTTGGGTTTGAGGTGCTAATTGCTCTTTTTTCTAGCTTAAGGTAACATATTTTGAGTTACTCGACGAATTATCGTCACAATCTTTGTTGTTTTTGAATGTTTTGTAATTTTTGTTGGTGTAGTAATTTTCACATGTTTAGAATGGTTGCATGCATGTCAATTGTTAGCTTAAATTATGCCTTTTGTTAGTTTAATTTATCAAAGTTGAATTGGGGACGATTAATTAATTTTCAGACGGTCTTATACTGAGCAAAAATGAAAAAAATAAGAGGAGTAAGGGTGGGGCGAAGAGGCGGCGAGGCCGTGGCGGCAGCCCGTGGCAAAGCCCACGGCTGGCCCGGGTCGGTCCGTTGCTTGTTTCGCGGTTTACCTTGCAAAATTGGTCATTTCAGGTTTATTAATGACATAGTTAGTATGAGTACACTTTAGGAATTGAATCATATAAGTAATAAAAATTATGTTAATGGTAAAACTATGCTTATATTAATAGTTATCACATGTTAGGATAGTTTACAAAATGGAATTGTAAATAATAGGCTCAGAATGAATTGTATAGCGATAATTGTAATGCTTTGTTGATTGTGCCGAAAACTGAGCCTTAGTCCCTTTGACTGATGCGATGTCAGTTAATTGAGTGATTGGTCACCGCAAATTGACCCGCACTGCCGCAGGTCTGGGGTTGCGGGTAAAAATTCGGTTGAATGAATTAGATAATCGGCCTTTTTCTTGTTTTAGGCCATTTATCAAGCTTTAGTTCACATGTATAGCTTATTGAATTTAATAGTGTCTTGTATTGTAGAAATGGCCCTAGATTCCCTGAAGCCTTTAATATGATTACTATTGTTAGAATTAGAAATTAGTATTGAGGATTCTGTTGGATTGTATGCTGTAAATAGACATTTAGATAGCCTTTCACATGATAGAATGTTAGAATTTATGTTGGTAAGTAGGACTTTTTGCCCTCTTAAGGTTAAGTGGGTGTCTTACTTGACTTGTGTGGTGAGTCTTGTGTGGTGTGGGCTAAAGTATTCAAGCTGGGACTAGCTGGGACTAGGTCTTAGGTGAGTATTTCGGCCTTCATCATAGATAGGTCTTTATAGTCTCTGACGAGTATATGTTCCCTGCTTGATAGCCTTTGTGTTCCTGACTAGTGGATTTATATCCAAGTTGGGGCATGACCTCAGGTACTAATTTTGATAGTATGGGGTCAGCTTAAGTACTAGCCAACCCTTCGGTGGTGTCCTTAGGGTACTCACTTCACTTTGTTTTAAAAAAAGTTGTGGGTCTTGGGTGCGGTGGTGTGTATCCGCATGTCTAGGTCTGCGCAGATTTTAGGCTAGGGTTGTGTTGTCTCTTGGCCATGTTTTATTAATATTAACCGCTGAGCCAAGATACCGGTTCGATTACCTTCCCTACCTCGTGATATAGACTCGAGTTACAAAGTGACTATTGACGGTACTAAGAACTTATGCCTGTCTTTGATATATTGCCCTTTCTTGTTTGATGATTCTATGAATCATAGAAGGTGAGATGCAAGCCGGCTATGGTTGATAGAGTTTGGATTACAATTTGTTATATGTTTCACATGATAGTCTAGTTTGGTCAATTTAGGGCTCATATGTTAGAATATTGGATAATTGATTTATTTATCATCTTGTTTACATGTTTTACTACATGTTACATTAATTTTGACGATTCGTGGCTGGGAGGACTCGAAGTTACTCCCCACTGAATTGTGGCTTTCGTGTTTGTATAAAATGCGATTGACAGGTTGTTGATGCTTAGTTGGGGTCACAGACGGGCTAGTGAGCAAGGAACCTTGGACCTAGTATTGGCTATTCTATTAGTAAACCTTTTACACTTTTGGTTTGTATATTATTTGAAGGGACATATGTCTCCCTTTTCTATTTTTGGTTTGTATCCTTATATTTCCGCGTCTTTAGTTATGTATGTAAATTAGTTTATCACCATTTGTGGTTTTTTGACACTCTTCTTGAGTTGGATTGGTTGTGAATGGTTTAGGAAGAAAATTTTTTGAAATTGCAGGTTTTTGACTAGTTGAACCATTTACAAACATATCCTACCAGTTTTTCTGTAGAATTTACGTATTTATTTAAGGCTAGATTTAAGGGTGTCACAACCTTGAAGTCCTATATGAGGAAGGGATGCCCATTGATCCTGTGGCATGTGAGGGATCACAGAGTGGAGAGTCCGACAGTTGAGCAGATACCAATTGTGGGAGACTTTCCAGATGTGTTTCCAGAGGAGATTCCAGGGTTACCACCGAAGAGGGAGATAGATTTCAGTGTTGAGCTGAAACCGGGGACGGGGCCGATCTCTAAGGCACCGTACCATATGGTTCATAAGTAATTGGAGGAGCATAGGAAACAGTTAGATGATCTGATTGACAGGGGATATATTAGACCTAGTGTGTCACCAAGGGGAGCGCCAGTTCTGTTTGTAAAAAAGAAAGATGGGAGCCTGAGGTTGTGCATAGACTAAAGGGAGCTAAACAAAGTGACGGTAAAGAACAAGTACCCTTTGACAAGTGTAGATGATTTGTTTGATCAGTTGAGTGGTGCTGCAGTCTTTTCTAAGATTGATTTGAGGTCGGGTAACCATCAGGTGTAGATTAGAGAGGAGGACATACCAAAGACAGCTTTCACGTCGAGGTATGGCCATTATGAGTATGTGGTGATGTCGTTTCAGTTATCTAATGCACCAGCTGTGTTTATGGATTTGAGGAACCAGGTCTTTAGTCAGTTCTTGGATAAGTTTGTGGTGGTTTTCATAGATGTCATCTTAGTCTTTTCTAAGACTAAGGAGGAGCATAAGAAGCAATTAAGGATTGTGTTGCAGACCTTGAGTGAACATGAGTTGTATGCAAAGTTGTCGAAGTGTGAGTTCTGGTCGGAGGAAGTTGCCTTTCTTGGGCATATGATTTCAAAGAAAGGGGTAGTTGTGGATCCTACAAAGATTGAAGCAGTTACCAAGTGGGAAGCACCAAAGAATGTGGCTGAGATTAGGAGTTTATTGGGTTTAGCAGGATATTATCAACGGTTCGTGAAAGATTTCTCCAAGATTCCTAGACCTATGACAGCTTTGATGAGGAAAGAGAACAGGTTTCTTTGGGATGACAGTTGTGTGACGGCATTCCAGACATTAAAGGAGCGTTTGACCACAGCTCCAATCTTAGCATTGCCTGAAGGGAGTGAGAACTTTGAGGTGTATGGGATGCTTCAAATAATGGGTTGGGTTGTGTGTTGATGCAGAATGGGAAAGTGATTGCTTATGCTTCTAGGCAATTAAAGCCTTATGAGGATAATTATCCGACGCACGATCTAGAGTTGGGTGCAGTTGTGTTTGCACTTAAGATTTGGAGACATTACCTATATGGGGCGACCTTTAAGGTATTTTATGATCACGAGAGTCTCAAGTACATCTTCACTCAAAAGAAGTTGAACATGAGAAACAGGAGGTGGATGGAGTTGATTGGCGATTTTGACATGGATATTATATACCATGAAGGGAAAGCCAATGTGGTTGCAGATGCTTTGAGAAGGATGAGTGTGCATTCTTTGTGCACAACTATATTTTCAATGAGATTGAGAGATGAGGTGAGGACTAGCTGGGACTAGCTGGGACTAGGTCCTAGGTGAGTATATTTTCAATGAGATTGAGAGATGGGGCTAAAGTATTCAAGCTGGGACTAGCTGGGACTAGGTCCTAGGTGAGTATTTCGGCCTTCATCATAGATAGGTCTTTATAGTCTCTGACGAGTATATGTTCACTGCTTGATAGCCTTTGTGTTCCTGACTAGTGGATTTATATCCAAGTTGGGGCATGACCTCAGGTACTAATTTTGATAGTATGGGGTCAGCTTAAGTACTAGCCAACCGTTCGGTGGTGTCCTTAGGGTACTCACTTCACTTTGTTTTAAAAAAAGTTGTGGGTCTTGGGTGCGGTGGTGTGTATCCGCATGTCTAGGTCTGCGCAGATTTTAGGCTAGGGTTGTGTTGTCTCTTGGCCATGTTTTATTAATATTAACCGCTGAGCCAAGATACCGGTTCGATTACCTTCCCTACCTCGTGGTATAGACTCGAGTTACAAAGTGACTATTGACGGTACTAAGAACTTATGCCTGTCTTTGATATATTGCCCTTTCTTGTTTGATGATTCTATGAATCATAGAAGGTGAGATGCAAGCCGGCTATGGTTGATAGAGTTTGGATTACAATTTGTTATATGTTTCACATGATAGTCTAGTTTGGTCAATTTAGGGCTCATATGTTAGAATATTGGATAATTGATTTATTTATCATTTTGTTTACATGTTTTACTACATGTTACATTAATTTTGACGATTCGTGGCTGGGAGGACTCGAAGTTACTCCCCACTGAATTGTGGCTTTCGTGTTTGTATAAAATGCGATTGACAGGTTGTTGATGCTTAGTTGGGGTCACAGACGGGCTAGTGAGCAAGGAACCTTGGACCTAGTATTGGCTATTCTATTAGTAAACCTTTTAAACTTTTGGTTTGTATATAATTTGAAGGGACATATGTCTCCCTTTTCTATTTTTGGTTGGTATCCTTATATTTCCGCGTCTTTAGTTATGTATGTAAATTAGTTTATCAGCTGTTGCAGGGTTTTTGACACTCTTCTTGAGTTGGATTGGTTGTGAATGGTTTAGGAAGAAAAATTTTTGAAATTGCAGGTTTTTGACTAGTTGAACCATTTACAAACATATCCTACCAGTTTTTCTGTAGAATTTACGTATTTATTTAAGGCTAGATTTAAGGGTGTCACAGTTGGTATCAGAGCCTATTGCTCCCGACGCACGTTTGTGCACCCCACTTAGAATCACTTGACCTTTGAATAATAAACTTGAGAGAAGGGTAGGATGGGTAGAATTAGGATTTTATGTGGTAGTCTGTTTGTGATTGCTAATTGATAGGTACTAATTAATTTTCTTCTTTTTAAGATGGCTCCGCCAAGAAGAGACATTGATGATGCTATTTTATTAGTTCTTACTCAAATTCTCCAAAATCAACAAAACCAACAAAATCAACAAGCTCCTCTTCCTCCTCCGCCAGCTGAGGGTCCTCCAGGCACCTATACTTGGGTGGCTAACCAATTGACCCGAATCAACACTCCCACTTATGGTGGAGAGATTGATCCAGCTGCTCTTACAGGGTGGTTTCGGGAGCTGGAGAAAAGCTTTACACTGTATGATGTCAAGGAGGAACATAAAGTGAAGCTAGCCTCTCATTTCCTAGTACGAGAAGCAGACCGGTGGTGGTCCATGACTGGGCCTACCGTTTCAGCTGAACCAGGATTTGATTGGGTACGTTTCAAGGAGTTAGTGGAGGCCCGTTTCTATCCTCAAGAGCTGAAACAGCAAAAGTTGAAGGGGTTCATGGAGTTGAAGCAAGGAAGCCTTCCAGTTCAGACCTTCACTGATAAATTCAATGAGTTGGCTCATTATGCCACTAGATTAGTGAAGGATGACAATGAAAAAGCCTTCTTCTATCTTGAAAAGCTCTCCCCTAAGATCAAAAGCATGGTCCGTCGGGATTCCACTAGCTTTGTTTCAATTTATAATGATGCTTTGTGGGCCGAGAATTCATTGAAAGAAATTGAAAATGAAGCTCGTGCAACTAGTTCTAGTCTTGGCAAGAGGCCTTTATATCCCTCTTCTAGGCCCTTTACTCCTTCACCTAGGTTCATCTCTTCTCCCTCTGACCCAAACAAGAGGAGATTTGTTTCTAATGTTCAAGCTAACCGGGGTGGTCAATCTTCAGCTTTTAGTGACACTAAAGGTACTAGAGACCGACTGTGCTATAACTGCAAGAAACCAGCACACCCTGGTAAATGCTTCATTGATCCTATCGTATGCTTTTCTTGTAACAAACCGGGCCACAAGGCCAATGTTTGCCCGGAGAGGAAGGTGACGGCTCCTATTACTCCTGTCGTCCCAGTGAGGCCAGTGAGGCCGAAGGGTCGGATCTTTGTTATGAGCCGAGCTGAAGCTGAGGCACACCCTGATATCATTACCGGTACATTTTCTATTTTTGATGTTCCTTGTTTGGTACTATTTGATACGGGTGCCTCTTTATCTTTTATTTCAATAAAACTTTCCAATAAATTATCACTTGAATCATCACAAGAAGAATGTACATCTATATCCTTACCCTCTGGTGATGTCTTTTCCTGTTCTAAAATCTATCCGGAAGTTCCTATTTCTATTATGGGATCTATATTTCCAGCAAATCTTTTCCAATTTCCACTTGAAGAATTTGATGTCATTTTGGGCATGGATTGGTTACATACTTATCATGCTCGATTTGAATGTCGAGATAAGAAAATAATTCTTACAACCCCTTCAGGTCACCGTGTGTCCTATCAAATGGTTAAAAGACAAACCGGTACTAAATTAATTTCTGCTATAAAGTTTGTCAATGCAATGAAAAAGGGTCATCAAGCCTTTTTGTGTATGGTGACTACTTCTGATTCTTCTTCTCTGCCTCTTAAAGAGAACATTCCAGTAGTATGTGAATTTCCCGATGTTTTTCCTGATGAGCTACCGGGAATTCCTCCTGAAAGGGAAGTTGAATTTGCTATTGATCTTATTCTTGGTACCGGCCCTATTGCTAAAGCTCCTTATAGGTCCGGCACCGTCTGAAATGAAAGAGTCAAGACTCACCGGATGATTTGATTGCCAAAGGTTTTATTCAACCTAGCTATTCACCTTGGGGTGCTCCTGTTCTCTTTGTAAGAAAGAAGGATGGATCTATGCGATTATGCATAGATTATCGTGAACTTAACCGAGTTACTATCAAGAATAAATATCCTCTTCCTAGAATTGATGATCTTTTCGACCAACTCCGAGGTGCTTCTACTTTTTCTAAAATTGATCTTCGTTCGGGCTATCATCAAATTCCAGTCCGAGAAGCTGATATTCCTAAAACCGCTTTCAGTACGAGATATGGTCATTTCGAGTTTACGGTGATGCCATTCGGTTTGACCAATGCTCGAGCTGTATTCATGGATCAGATGAACCGTAATTTCCGAGAACACCTTGACAAATGTGTTGTAGTGTTCATTGATGACATCTTGATCTATTCTAAATCTGAAGAAGAACATGTCCAACACCTTCGTGCTATTTTGGAGATTTTGCGCCATGAAAAATGGTATGCTAAATTCTCTAAATGTGAATTCTGCTTACCTAAGGTGACCTTTCTTGGGCATGTCATTTCGAAAGAGGGTGTTATGGTAGATCCTGCCAAGATTGAAGCCGTTGTTGATTGGAAAAGTCCAATCAATGTTTCTGAAATCCGTATTTTTCTTGGCTTGGCGGGTTACTATCGACGATTTGTGAAGGATTTTTCAAAGATTGCTAGGCCGATGACTCAGCTGTTGAATAAAGAGTCTAAATTTGTGTGGTCTGAAGAATGTGAAAATGCCTTCCAGGAATTGAAAAAGAGGTTGACTACCGCTCCGGTGTTAACCTTACCTGAAGAAGGAGTGGACTTTGATGTTTACTGTGATGCTTCTAAGCATGGTATAGGTTGTGTCTTGATGCAAAAGAGGAAAGTCATTGCTTATGCCTCTCGACAGCTTAGAGTTCATGAAGTTAACTACCCGACTCATGATCTTGAATTAGCTGCGGTAGTACATGCTTTGAAGATTTGGAGACACTACCTCATTGGAGTCCATTGCAACATCTATACCGACCACAAGAGCCTGAAATATCTCTTTACCCAAAAAGAGTTGAACATGAGACAAAGGAGATGGTTAGAATTGGTGAATGACTATGATGCCAATCTAATTTATCACGAAGGAAAAGCTAATGTGGTGGCTGATGCTCTTAGCGAAAAATCTGTCATTCTTTGAATTCTTTTCGGGACTTACCTCCCCGAACTTGCTCTAGAACTTCAAAAACTAGGAGTAAGCCTTGTAAAAAGGGGCTCTCATCATCTTGATGCCATGTCACCAACTCGACTTCCACCGTGAGATCCGTACTTGCCTTCCTAATGATCCTACTCTCATATCCATTCGAGCTAAAATTCAACTTGGGCAAGCTAAGGATTGTAAGATTGATGATGATGGGTATCTCCGTTATCATGGTAGAATCTATGTTCCGAGTGCAGCTGATTTGAGAAAAAGAGTTCTTGATGAAGCACACCTTTCTCCTTACTCCATTCATCCGGGAGGTACCAAAATGTACAAAGATTGAGATTGCAATTCTGGTGGCCTAGGATGAAAATTGAAGTTATGGAGTATGTCGGAGATGCCTCACCGCCGAAAAAGTAAAGATAGAACACCAAAAGCCCGGGGTTTGCTTCAACCCTTGGATGTTCCTCTTTGGAAATGGGAGTCTATTTCCATGGATTTTGTGATGGCTTTACCCAGGACTTCCTCTGGGAAGAATGCTATTTGGGTGGTTGTGGACCGATTGACTAAATGTGCTCGGTTTATCCCCATCAAAGAAACCTGGAGTTTAGAAGTTCTAGCTGGTGCCTATGTGAATGAAGTTGTACGCTATCATGGGGTTCCTAAAGATATAGTTTCAGATCGGGATCCTCGATTTTGTTCTCGTTTCTGGACTGCATTACAGGAGGCCTTGGGTAGTAAACTGTTGATGAGCACTGCTTTTCACGCTGCCACTGATGGTCAAACTGAGAGAACAATTCAAACTTTAGAGGATCTTCTTCGTGCCTGTGCTTTAGATTTCCAAACATCTTGGGAGAAATGTTTGCCTCTAGTTGAATTCTCTTATAACAACAACTATCAAGCTTCCATTAAAATGGCACCATATGAAGCTCGTATGGTAGAAAATGCCGTACTCTGTATGTTGGGATCAAATCCAAAATGTTCCAATGTTAGGAACTGATTTGGTGACCGAGTCCATTGAACAAGTTAAAATCATTCGGGAGCGGATGAAAGCCGCTCAGGGGCGGTCAAAAATCATATCTTTGATGTCCGTCGTCGACCACTTTCCTTTGAGGTTGATGATCAAGTATTCCTTAAAGTGTCACCTATGAAAGGGGTGAAACGATTTGGTGTTAAAGGAAGCTGAGCCCTAAATATATTGGACCTTTTCCTGATTGAAAAGATTGGTCCAAAGGCTTACTGTTTAGAATTGCCCCCAAATTGAAAGCAAGGTTCACAATGTCTTCCATGTTTCTCATTTGAGGAAGTACATTAGTGACCCTAGCCATATCATCCAAGAAGAGATTCTTGAATTGGAGCCTAACTTGGTGGATGAAGAAAGGCCAATTCGGATTCTTGAAAAAGCCAACAAGCAACTTAGGAGCAAAGTTGTACCTTTAGTCCGTATTCTTTGGCGTTGTGGAAATGTCGAAGAAGAGACTTGGGAGACTGAAGCTTCTATGTTAGCTAAATATCCTGAATTATTCTCGTAAGGTATTCCTTTTCTTACTCTTTTTCCGAGCTACTAAGCCATATTTAATCATAATTAGTAAGATATTGTTCTTATTATAGAATTTTAAACTAAAAGTTTGAAAATACTTTTATGATTTTTAATAGTTTTAACATTAGTGAATGTTGAATCTCGTTGTTGGTGACGTCCCAATAATGGGTTTTCTCATTTATTGGTGTAGAAATATTTTTATATCTTGATATGAATATGGATGTTCTTGTCTGATCAACAAGAGTATCACCGTTTCATTGAAAAGATACCTATATTTTCTTATAACTATAATTTCTCCTTCTAAGTTTCGAGGACGAAACTTTTTAAAAGGAGGGGTGATTGTAACGCCCCGTAATTTGGATCGATTAATATATTTCAAAATAATTAATTAATCAAGTAAAATTTGACATTAATGTATTTAAAGTAAAAATAATTCAAAGAAATATAATTTTATTATATTTTGAAGAAAAGTATTTATTTTGATAATTTTGAAATGTTTAAAAATAGTTTAAACCGTGTAAAACTTTTTATTTCGAAATAAGGGCGTATCGGGGGGAAAATGACAATTCTTTTGAACGTTGGGTAAACGAAATTGGAAATGGGTCGTATAAATATTCAATTTTCTTGTAATCTCGTGTTTAAGAACTTTGGTCTTGACGGAATTTGCGTTTGACTTACGGATTTAATTATTATTGAAACGAGTCAAAACCGACTCGTAAAAATCCCGACTAAAAATCCCGCACCTCCTTTTCCTCCTTTCCTTCTTCCCTTACGCGGACCACACCCCCCTTTTCTTTTATTTTTCTGATTTCCTCTATCTTCATCTTCCATTTTCTAAAAAACACCATTTTCATCATTCCAAGCTTATTTTCGACACAATTTCTTCGTTACTAGTCCGTTTTTCGCATAATTTACCTTTCCGGAATCCCCTCGCCGAGATCTACAACTTAGTATGTTCTAATTTTAGTTTTCATTAAGTTGTTTTAAGACCAAATTTCGGAATTTTCGGTTTATATACTTATCTTTGTGTTTTAATTGTTTATTTAGGTGAAGAATTGGAAGACGAGTTTGGGGACTCGTATATTATTGAAGATAGCGGATAGTTGCTAGTTAGGGTTTGGGTTTGAGGTGCTAATTGCTCTTTTTTCTAGCTTAAGGTAACATATTTTGAGTTACTCGACGAATTATCGTCACAATCTTTGTTGTTTTTGAATGTTTTGTAATTTTTGTTGGTGTAGTAATTTTCACATGTTTAGAATGGTTGCATGCATGTCAATTGTTAGCTTAAATTATGCCTTTTGTTAGTTTAATTTATCAAAGTTGAATTGGGGACGATTAATTAATTTTCAGACGGTCTTATACTGAGCAAAAATGAAAAAAATAAGAGGAGTAAGGGTGGGGCAGCAGGCCGGCAGGCCGTGGCAGGCCCGTGGCAGGCCCACGGCTAGCCCACGGCTGGCCCGGGTCGGTCCGTTGCTTGTTTCGCGGTTTACCTTGCAAAATTGGTCATTTCAGGTTTATTAATGACATAGTTAGTATGAGTACACTTTAGGAATTGAATCATATAAGTAATAAAAATTATGTTAATGGTAAAACTATGCTTATATTAATAGTTATCACATGTTAGGATAGTTTACAAAATGGAATTGTAAATAATAGGCTCAGAATGAATTGTATAGCGATAATTGTAATGCTTTGTTGATTGTCTTGAAACCGAGCCTTAGTCCCTTTGATGATGCGATGTCGATTAATTGAGTGATTGGTCGGCCGCAATTTGACCCGTGCACTGTCGCAGGTCAGGGGTTGCGGGTAAAAATTCGGTTGAATGAATTAGATAATCGGCCTTTTTCTTGTTTTAGGCCATTTATCAAGCTTTAGTTCACATGTATAGCTTATTGAATTTAATAGTGTCTTGTATTGTAGAAATGGCCCTAGATTCCCTGAAGCCTTTAATATGATTACTATTGTTAGAATTAGAAATTAGTATTGAGGATTCTGTTGGATTGTATGCTGTAAATAGACATTTAGATAGCCTTTCACATGATAGAATGTTAGAATTTATGTTGGTAAGTAGGACTTTTTGCCCTCTTAAGGTTAAGTGGGTGTCTTACTTGACTTGTGTGGTGAGTCTTGTGTGGTGTGGGCTAAAGTATTCAAGTCAGGACTAGTTGGGACTAGGTCCTAGGTGAGTATTTCGGCCTTCATCATAGATAGGTCTTTATAGTCTCTGACGAGTATATGTTCCCTGCTTGATAGCCTTTGTGTTCCTGACTAGTGGATTTATATCCAAGTTGGGGCATGACCTCAGGTACTAATTTTGATAGTATGGGGTCAACTTAAGTACTAGCCAACCCTTCGGTGGTGTCCTTAGGGTACTCACTTCACTTTGTTTTAAAAAAAGTTGTGGGTCTTGGGTGCGGTGGTGTGTATCCGCATGTCTAGGTCTGCGCAGATTTTAGGCTAGGGTTGTGTTGTCTCTTGGCCATGTTTTATTAATATTAACCGCTGAGCCAAGATACCGGTTCGATTACCTTCCCTACCTCGTGATATAGACTCGAGTTACAAAGTGACTATTGACGGTACTAAGAACTTATGCCTGTCTTTGATATATTGCCCTTTCTTGTTTGATGATTCTATGAATCATAGAAGGTGAGATGCAAGCCGGCTATGGTTGATAGAGTTTGGATTACAATTTGTTATATGTTTCACATGATAGTCTAGTTTGGTCAATTTAGGGCTCATATGTTAGAATATTGGATAATTGATTTATTTATCATCTTGTTTACATGTTTTACTACATGTTACATTAATTTTGACGATTCGTGGCTGGGAGGACTCGAAGTTACTCCCCACTGAATTGTGGCTTTCGTGTTTGTATAAAATGCGATTGACAGGTTGTTGATGCTTAGTTGGGGTCACAGACGGGCTAGTGAGCAAGGAACCTTGGACCTAGTATTGGCTATTCTATTAGTAAACCTTTTACACTTTTGGTTTGTATATTATTTGAAGGGACATATGTCTCCCTTTTCTATTTTTGGTTTGTATCCTTATATTTCCGCGTCTTTAGTTATGTATGTAAATTAGTTTATCAGCTGTTGCAGGGTTTTTGACACTCTTCTTGAGTTGGATTGGTTGTGAATGGTTTAGGAAGAAAATTTTTTGAAATTGCAGGTTTTTGACTAGTTGAACCATTTACAAAC
Source organism: Silene latifolia (assembly GCF_048544455.1). Taxonomy (NCBI): domain Eukaryota; kingdom Viridiplantae; phylum Streptophyta; class Magnoliopsida; order Caryophyllales; family Caryophyllaceae; genus Silene; species Silene latifolia. The sequence goes on from NC_133533.1 coordinate 95,198,333, forward strand.
ATATCCTACCAGTTTTTCTGTAGAATTTACGTATTTATTTAAGGCTAGATTTAAGGGTGTCACAACCTTGAAGTCCTATATGAGGAAGGGATGCCCATTGATCCTGTGGCATGTGAGGGATCACAGAGTGGAGAGTCCGACAATTGAGCAGATACCAATTGTGGGAGACTTTCCAGATGTGTTTCCAGAGGAGATTCCAGGGTTACCACCGAAGAGGGAGATAGATTTCAGTGTTGAGCTGAAACCGAGGACGGGGCCGATCTCTAAGGCACCGTACCATATGGTTCATAAGTAATTGGAGGAGCATAGGAAACAGTTAGATGATCTGATTGACAGGGGATACATTAGACCTAGTGTGTCACCAAGGGGAGCGCCAGTTCTGTTTGTAAAAAAGAAAGATGGGAGCCTGAGGTTGTGCATAGACTAAAGGGAGCTAAACAAAGTGACGGTAAAGAACAAGTACCCTTTGACAAGTGTAGATGATTTGTTTGATCAGTTGAGTGGTGCTGCAGTCTTTTCTAAGATTGATTTGAGGTCGGGTAACCATCAGGTGTAGATTAGAGAGGAGGACATACCAAAGACAGCTTTCACGTCGAGGTATGGCCATTATGAGTATGTGGTGATGTCGTTTCAGTTATCTAATGCACCAGCTGTGTTTATGGATTTGAGGAACCGGGTCTTTAGTCAGTTCTTGGATAAGTTTGTGGTGGTTTTCATAGATGTCATCTTAGTCTTTTCTAAGACTAAGGTGGAGCATAAGAAGCAATTAAGGATTGTGTTGCAGACCTTGAGTGAACATGAGTTGTATGCAAAGTTGTCGAAGTGTGAGTTCTGGTCGGAGGAAGTTGCCTTTCTTGGGCATATGATTTCAAAGAAAGGGGTAGTTGTGGATCCTACAAAGATTGAAGCAGTTACCAAGTGGGAAGCACCAAAGAATGTGGCTGAGATCAGGAGTTTATTGGGTTTAGCAGGATATTATCAACGGTTCGTGAAAGATTTCTCCAAGATTCCTAGACCTATGACAGCTTTGATGAGGAAAGAGAACAGGTTTCTTTGGGATGACAGTTGTGTGACGGCATTCCAGACATTAAAGGAGCGTTTGACCACAGCTCCAATCTTAGCATTGCCTGAAGGGAGTGAGAACTTTGAGGTGTATGGGATGCTTCAAATAATGGGTTGGGTTGTGTGTTGATGCAGAATGGGAAAGTGATTGCTTATGCTTCTAGGCAATTAAAGCTTTATGAGGATAATTATCCGACGCACGATCTAGAGTTGGGTGCAGTTGTGTTTGCACTTAAGATTTGGAGACATTACCTATATGGGGCGACCTTTAAGGTATTTTATGATCACGAGAGTCTCAAGTACATCTTCACTCAAAAGAAGTTGAACATGAGAAACAGGAGGTGGATGGAGTTGATTGGCGATTTTGACATGGATATTATATACCATGAAGGGAAAGCCAATGTGGTTGCAGATGCTTTGAGAAGGATGAGTGTGCATTCTTTGTGCACAACTATATTTTCAATGAGATTGAGAGATGAGGTGAGGAAGTTCGCGATACATATGATCCAGAGAGGGAATGCTATGGGAGATTTGACAGTGCAGCCAGACCTTTATGAGGATATTCGAAGTAAACAGGCGTTGGATCCCTAGATAGTGGAGTGGACAGCTGGAGTAGATAAAGGGACAGTGTCTAGATTCTCTATTCATACAGATGGTAGTGTGAGATTTGATGGGAGGTGGTGTGTTCCTAATGATGAGGAGCTGAAAAGGATGATCATGACATAGGCTCATTGCACACCATACTCGGTACATCCAGGCGGTGACAAGTTATATAATGATCTCAAAAAGACTTTCTGGTGGCCTGGGATGAAGAAAGAAATAGCTGAGTTTGTGGCTCGTTGTTTGCCATGTCAGAGAGTGAAAGAGGAGCAGCGACGACCATAAGGTAAGATTCAGTCTCTTGAGATACCTGGGTAGAAGTGGGAGTCCATTTCTATGGATTTTATCGTGGGTTTACCGAAGAGTCAATAGGGTAACAACATGATATGGGTTATAGTTGATCGACTGACCAAGTCAGCTCATTTTGTACCAATGAAAGATACATAGACTAAGACACAGTTAGCTATGTCTTATCGGAAGAACGTGGTTAGATTGCATGGGATGCCTAAAGATATAGTGTCTGACAGAGATTCGAGATTTATCTCACGGTTTTGGAAAGAGTTGCAGGAGTCTTTGGGAACTACCTTAAAGATGAGTATAACATTTCATCCTACTATAGATGGCCAGACAGAGAGGACCATCAAGACTCTAGAGGATATGTTGCGAGCTTGTGTTATGGATTTTGGTGGTAGCTCAGAATAGAGATTGGATTTGATTGAGTTTTCTTACAATAGCAGCTATCACACCAGTATTGGCATCGCACCATTTGAGGCTTTATATGGGAGGAGATGTAGGAGTCCAATTTGTTGGGACGAAAGTGCAGAGACAGTGGTTTTAGGACCAGAGATGGTACATGAGATGGTGGAGCGGATTAAGCTGATCAGACAGAGGACAAGAGCAGCCCAGGATCGACAAAATAGTTATGCTGATCTACATCGATGGGATGTAGAGTTTCAGGTTAGAGACAAGGTTATTTAGAAAGTGTCTCTTATGCGTGGGGTCATGAGGTTTGGTAAGAAAGGGAAGCTGAGCCAGATGTTCATAGGACCGTATGAGATCTTAGACCATCTGGGTGAGGTTGCTTATCGGTTAGCTTTACCGTCTGCTTTGGATAGGGTACATAATGTGTTTCATGTATCTCAGCTGTGAAAGTATGTTACTGACCCGTCCCATGTGTTAGAGGTAGAGAATATAGAGTTTGATGAGTCCTTTTCTTATCTTGAGATGCCTAAACAGATACTTGATCGAAAGTTTAGGAAAACTAGACATGGTGAGAAAGTGTTGCTTAAGGTTCTTTGATCTAACCATGATGTTGAGGAGGCTACATAGGAGGCGGAGGAGGCTATGAGGAAGCGGTATACGTCTCTTTTTGGTCAGGTATGTATGGTTACGGGGTTGTAACCTTGTTTCTTTTAGGGGGGTAGGAGATGGTCGCAAAGAGTTTTTACATGTTTTTATGTTGATTTTGATATAGTTAGTAGTTGTTTGAGTCGGGTTGAGTTTGGTTTGGGAAGTATGTTTTGGAGTTTAATGTTGAGTTTTGTTCTTGTTGTTGCGTCGGGAGAGTGTTAGTGTGTTTTTATTTTGCTGTGGTCTAAACTTCGGGGACGAAGTTCTATTTAAAGAGGGAAGATTGTAATACTACGGTTTTATGAGTCTTTGGGTACTCTATCGAGTGGGGCTTAATCTGTCGATTAAGTTTGTTTTAATACGAAATAGTAGTCTGCCTGTAGGATACTCGATCGAGTAGGCTTGGCACTCGATCGAGTAGGCTTGGCACTCGATCGAGTAAGTCGGTTATCGGGTGATTTGCGACGGGTTTTTTAATAACGCGGATTAATATATAACGTTTCGTCATATTTTTCCTAAAACACTTTTACAAACCTAAAAATACTAAAAGGAGAAGATCTAAGTTAAGTTGCTTCATCTCATCGCATTATTAGCAAATCCCGGAGCTCGAGGTGTCGGTTTTCTTTGTTCTTTGTACCGTTGTGATCCTTGCAGCATGGGTAAGTTCTACATATAATTTTTATAGCATTTGGTTAATGTTGGTTAAATCCTAATTTGGGGATTTGGGGGTTTTTATGATCACGTGGTTAAGGTAGTAATTATATGTATGTATGTATATGAGGAGACTTTGTTAAGGAGACATTCTGAGTAGCTGCTTAGATCGTCGGATTCTATGATTGTATTCCAGGTAGGGTTTCCCTACTCGATATTATTTACATGATGTGTGTGGTGGTTGTATTATGATTGTTGATTAGTTATACTGTTGGTGATTGTGACGGTTGTTGGTCTACATTGTTGATTATTGTTGTATAACTGTCTGTGATCTTGGGGGCGCTTCCCTGGCTGAGGTGAGTCACTTGCGGGAGTGGCTTCACGCCCTTGGTTCGCCTCCTATGGAACCCGCCATTGGATGGATGCGCACATTAAGGAAACTTGGGTTATTCGCACAGTGGTTGATGAGCGGGGATTTTGTGGGTACGGCTACAGTCCCCCACTGGCGGTGTGGAGTACTTGTTGCGATGGGTACTCTGGCAGGACTACACACTTTAGTGTGTTGTCAGTTGTGTGGAGTTTGATTATGGAGACCGGAGATTGATGTGTTGATTCAGCTGTTTGGCATTTGTTTCAATTTGGTTTGTATCGTGTAATTAGTAATGACCGCGTTTAAATGTTTTAAAAACTGTGGTGATCCATTCGGGGATGGTGAGCAGCTATTGAACATGTATGATAGGATGCGTATATGATAGCTGGGATGAGTCATCATGAGGCAGTCAGAAGTCTTCTGCCGTGTCAGACGATATTTTATAGTTTTGTCAGTTTCGCCAGTAGACCGTTTGAGAACCTTGTATTTCAGTTTAACAGTTTTGGTTTTGAATATGTAATCACTTTAAACGGTATTGTTATTTAAACTACGTTTCTTCATTGTGATTTGATTATCATTGTCTCGGGTAATCGAGATGGTAGCACTTCAATGCCTTAAGTGGTTCTTGTAAGGCATTTGGAGTATGGGGGTGTTACATCACTACTAAATAATATTTCTTAGATATTTATTTAGTAGTCTACCTTAAAAATGACTACTAATACTCATATATTTCATTAATAATATTAGTAGTATTTTCGAATAATTTAGATCAAAACTTCTCTTGTTTTAGAGAAAAGACAAATAAGTATATGACAGAGAGATTTTGCATGTGTATTATTTTGAGATATGGTAGAGAAAAATGAGAAGAACAAATTTTTCTCATCCTTGGTGTATGTACTGTCCAAATGCTCTATTATAGAGCATTTCGGTCTTCTCCAAATATCACATGCAACAATAATATTTTATATGTAGGTAGTAGGCTAGCATATAAAGTTGTCATAAGATGTTGGAGCGTCTTTTCAACAACAAAATGACAAAACTAAAAAATCAAGCATGCTTACTATTTGGACAGTACACTTGAATGTATATGGGTCAATTTTTGTCTTATAATATTTGTCCCACAAATGCTTATAAGTCTTATGTTTAATTATCTTACATAATTAAATATTAATTTGATCGTACAACAATTATGTGATAAATTAATAAACATATATTCACTCAACTTATTGAGTAATATTTTATCATTATATCAACATATAATGGGTCCTATAATAGCTAGTTAGTTAAATTGACAACCTCTTTTAAATGTAAATAACTAATTAACTCTACCTAGAAATATATATATATATATATATATATATATATATATATATATATATATATATATATATATATATATATATATTATATATATATATATATATATATATATATATTTATATATATATATATATATATATATATATATATATATATATATATATATATATATATATATATATATATATATATATATATATATAAACTGAATATAATTTAGTAAATTAATCTATTAATCCACTAAATCGAATCTTATTTAATCGAACTAAAACAAGATACATATTTCCTCTCATAAATATAAACTGTTCTTATTTAAGGAATTAATTAACTTGTATAAATATACAACTAATTAACTTTACTGATTAGGGCATCATCCTATAGGTGTGACCTTAAGGGATCAACTGACCACCACCGTCCTACGACAGTAACGTCAAACATTAGCAAGCCAATCGTTACCGATTAATGTTGATCAGTTGACTATATAAATGAATAATTCCTTACGTATTCTTAATTTGAGATTTAAACATGTGATCCCACTATTGTTGAGGACACATACTCCAAAAATGTGCGTCTAGGCACTGGTTTGTAATTTCAGCAAATCCTGTAGGAGGATCCGCGCGTCCCAAGTCTGATCTGAGCGTCCCTAGCTGGTACTTAAGAAAAACACGGGACAATCTCCTTCCTTCCCAATTCATTTCTATCTTTCACAAACACAAACACACACCTTTTCTCCCACCGTAACCCTCAATCTCCTCATTCAAAATCACCAATTTCTCAACAAAATTCACCACCATCCAAACAAAACTTGTTCAAAACAAGATTAAATCACTCCTTTATCAACTAAAGACCACCTAAACATCAAATTCCTCACAAATTGAATCAATTTTCTAGGGTTTTGACAAAAATTCAAAAATCTCAAATTGATTGAAGAGTTGGTTAAAGTTTGAAGAAGCAAGGAACATTCAAGCAAAATCTTGGTTTGTTGATATCAATTTGTGAAGGAAAATACAATGACAAGGACCAAAGGCGTAACCAAGGCACCAAAAACCCCAAATTTATCAAAGAGACAACAAGCTCTTCTTGCATCTAAGGCTTTGGTATTTATCCAACCAAGGGTGGAAATCCAAGGAACCGCAACTCCTATTGAGGAAGCTATCACACCTACTCCGGTTATAAAACTATTGTCAAATTTTCTGGAGGTAATTTTCTTATCCGATGTTCATAGGAATGCATTTTTATCCCTTGCTAAAAAAGACTATTGTGGCTACCAAGTTTATTTGTCAAGATACCTTAGAAAAATTGGGTGTGCTTGAGCGAACTAGAGCATTTTTCGAGTTCATGAGGTTGTTAGCCCTCTTTGAAATAGAATAATTGACTTACCCTTCATTGACCATGGAGTTCATAAGCTCCTTGAAGGTGTCTAAGATAGACTCGATGTTATGTTGAATTCCGTCTTGAGAACAAGAGAAGAAGAATGGCTTTGAGTGAGTTTGGTAAAGTGTTTAGTCTTTTACAATATCATGAATTTGAGAAAAAGCCTTTGAAATATGATGCCGCACCCCTTCGGAAAGCGATTACCGGGCGAAAACTTGTTTTTTTTCTGGGAGTGTCATACTTTATATGTTCACCATCCAGTCGTAAGAGTATCGCATGAGCTTGTGGGCAATACCTTGATTGCTATAAAAGGCACCAATCACTTTACCGAGCTTGTTTTGTCTACCTTGAGTCCTTCATGAATATCAACGAAAATTTCACCAAAAAGTACAACATTCTTCAACTATTACTTGATCATTGGCTTGAGATTGATAATGGGAAAAATGGAGCGGCGTTCATTGTAAACGGGGGCTTAGTAACATGGTTAGCTAAGCACTTTAATCCCAATTTCAAAGAAAGATAACACCTACAAACCGGTTAAAGGGAACAACCTCCTTGATATGAGAACAATGATCAGCAAATTCCATTTGGTCAAGAATGACAATCTTAACAACAACTATGAGTGGCTCATCAAAGAAGCTAAGTCCTTTTTCTTGCCTAGCAAGATTTGCCGTATCTCTGTCCGTAGACCAAACTACCTATTGCTCGTCTCCGAGGAAGCCGAATTGATAATTAAGCAACATAGGGAACCAAATGCAAAACCCTCCTCCTCCTCCATTTTGACTCCACGATATCCCTTTGCCTACCAAGAATTCAAACCAAGTGGCTCTAATGTCATGGTAGCCAACGAATATTTAACCCAACTAATGCAACAAATGCATAAAGAAGCTCACGAAGATCGGGTGAATGCTTTCCATTGCCCAATATCCACCCCTACTACATCTAGCTAGGCAAAGACTTCTTGATCCTTCATGTCCTTTGCTTAGTTGGACGAATAAGGAGGTATTCTTCCCAAGTGATTCTCAAGATGCCGAAATGGATAGTCGGGTGGCCCATGGAAAGGTGATTGTTGTTGTTGAAGACGGGGAAGGTAGTGATTCATGCTAAGAAGAAGAAGATCATGGTTCAAGTTACAAAGTTGATGATAAAGATGGTGAATCCTCAGAGTTAATGGAGGTGGATGATGAAGAATATAATGAAGAAGTCGATGATGAAAGCAATGATGATGATGACGGCAATGATGTCGGTGATGATGATGTCACAATGAGCGACAATTGAGGGTTGACAAGGTATTTGGAGGATACCATATATGCGGGGTTGATTACTTGACTCCAACCTATTCCATTGTGAGTTTCCTACACCTCATTTAGCTTTGTTTATATCTCATGTTTCACAATTTTAATCTTGATCATTTGTTTTGAGTCCTAGCAACACTTAAAGGACTCCCACCTCAATTCCATTCAGGTGTCTCATATTTTGTTCCCAATTCGAAAAATCCAAAATGACAATTATGTTTCATGCATTGCATTCTTGCCTTAGTTTGGGGAAGTTCAAACACAAGGAATGGGAGTTAATCCAAATTAGATCTCCAACCAATAAAATCATGCATCATATAGGATAGATTAGAATGCATCACTTATACATATATCATATAGTTTTGCATTTAGTGTAGAAATTATGCATTTTTATTTTGTTTGTATTGCATAATTTCCTATCGTTTTGACCATTGAGGACAATGCCCATACTAGTGTGGGGATGGGAAATTCTAACTTAACATTTAAAATAAAAAATGATAAAAATTGAAAAATTTCGAAAAACTCAAAAATATGTTGTTTTATTTCATAAAAACAAAAACCATAAAAATTTGAAAATTTGAAAGACCAAAAGCATGTTCATTCCTTAGTAGTGTAGAATTGTATATTGTGTATATACTTGTATTTGTTTGTCCTCCTATCAGATTGGATCGACTAAACCACATCCGAGGCATGAGGAATATATAGACCGCATGGTATGATCTTTTCAAATCTCCTTTTTTCTCTCTATGTTAATGACTATGTTGTTTTATTTTGGTTGATGTGGTACTAACCAATATGATTTTAGGAGTTCCATTTAGTTTTTATGGCATACTAGATGATAGACGCATATGCATTAAGTTGTATATATGTTAGTTGCATCATGACATGTTGTTGCATTTTTGAAATTTTTTTGTGAAAACATGTATTTGGGAAACTTAACAAGTGTATATAAGGCCCTTGTAGATACCTTTTCTTCTTGAGACTTTGCTCATTAGAGTGCCTCTAAAACACCCTAGGATGTGTCATGCTAGTATCCTTTGATCCATGGATTAAGGCTTTGCTCATTAGAGTACCTTGTTGTGTGATAACTCCTTGGCTACCGTTTATTCCAAGGTGACCCTTTAAACCATGCAGCCATCTTCCACTTCTATCACATTTTGTCAACAAAAAGGGAATGGGCGCAAAAATTATCGCTTTGAGTTCAAGCATTCAAAATGAAAAACAAGAAGTTTTCAATTTGCATTATTGAAAAAGGAGCAATAATAGACTCCTATGCTTCAATTAAAAGCACCCTCGTTACAAATTGGGGTGACTTTGAAAATGTTCAAAAAATGCAAAAGTTGAAAAGTGTCAAGTATCAAAATGTTGAACATCAAAGAAATGGCAAAAAAAAATTGTTCTCAAAAATGTCAAATGCCACAAGAAATTGGGGAGAATAACATCATCAATAACAAACTCCCACTATGAAACTCAAAATATATTGACCCCTTTTTACATTGATCCCACTTTTGTGCATGGTGGAGAGGGGACGACCCTTCTTCTTGTCTAGGCAAGAAGGGGAATTCCGCGATCCTACAGTGTTTCTAACACCATAGTGAGACTACTCTTGACGAAAGCATTTAACAATTGAGGACAAAGGTACCCTAGCTTGACACAACTTGGTGGTGATTTGTTGGTATCCTTCTAGGCTTAGTAATTTGAAGAAACCATATCTATGATGGAGTGTGTACCCTTCCAGATAATTTTCGCCACTCAGATGAGGAAAGTGGCTATTCATTTTTTTAGATGCATCCATTACTTGCTTTTGTGTGTTTAATGCTTTGATGCATCGCCATTTTGGCAAGCCCCACCTTGTCTTTTTGTGTGTTGAAATGGTGGAGTAAGACCCTCTAATTGTCTCATATCGGCTATATTAGTAGGTTAGTTAAAATAAAGGTCATAGTTTGAGTCACCTCTTTACTCGGGACGTGCAAAGGTCCGGTATGGGGATGTTTGATGTGACTCATATTTGAGCACATTTTGTCCCTGAATTAACCTCGTTCCCATGCTTTCTAACATATATTACGGTCATTTCTTATCTTTAGTTTCTCATTTTGCATATTCTTTAAGGTTTTGTGTCCCTTGTAGGAGAGGATTGCTAACCTTGCATTAATGGAGCGAAATGGAGCTAAATCGATCGCATCTAATGACCAAACATCCAATAGGAGACCCATACTAGAGGCCTTAAGTAGATAAATAAAGTGAAATGGGCAATGATTAAAAGATCCATGTATCCCTAACACAATCCCCGCGGATTGTTAAGGAGGCAAACTAGAGAAGAGTCTTGTACAACGATCTGAGTGTCCCAGAACTGGATTCGAGCATACCACATGCAGGATCAGAGTGGATCTTCTTACAGGACAGCCCGTGCATCAGGCAAGGACGAGCGGATCCTGGTGGGAGTTGCAAAGACGATCCGCGCATGTCCCTCATGATGAGCAAAATTACCATGTTTCTCTTAGGGTCTTAATAGTCATTTAAGCCCTTAGTAACCCTAATCCTTGTACTTAATTTTAGTATAAATACCCATTTGTACTACCTAGATTACCATATAATCTTAATCAACTCTTAACCCACTCTTTATTTAGTCTTAAATTAGTTGTAATACACTTTTCAATATTAATCACATCTTAATCTTTCAATTGTTCTTCCTTTTTTTGGGAAATTAGGGGATTATTTGGGTTTATTGGAGGATTGACAACCTTCCATCAATCATCAAGTACTACTATTATTATTTTCTTTATTATTTGGATCATCTCCATAGGTATAATTCCTTTTTCACCCATGTTTAATTATTGTTAATCATATCATTTATTCATCATGTTTTGCTTTGTTAGTATGATTGACAAACTTATTAGTATGCTGAAATTGATCATTAGTAAGTAGTTCTTTAGTTAGGGTTAATGGCGAATTAGGGGAAACAAACATGGGGATTGATCTATGCTTAATCTAATATGTTCTCTTAATTAATTTGCTTGCTTCTTGTGATTTCAATATATGCACATGTTATGTTGATGAAATGCTAGACTATGAAACCTTGCATTTTTTTTACCATCCCTTATCCCTTCAATGAGGCTTGTAAGACATAAACCCAATCGAACCTCATTAGACCATGCATAGAGTTGAATACGAAGAGACTAAGTTGACTTGTAGGTGTTGTACAGTCTAGACGACTCGGCTCCGGGACCTAAATGTTTCTAGGGATTGTAAGATATACACTAACTCGATCCCATCACATCAATAAGTGCTTGCATCTAATTGAGAACATGTGTGTATGATCTATTCCCATGAATCCCCTACGAACCTATGACACCCTAGTGCCTTTAATCATTTGTTTAAAAACCCCTTTAATTGTTGTACCTTGTTTTCATTAATTTAGATTCATGTTGTTGATTAGTTTCGATTACACCTCATCTCAACCTAATTTGTGACACCTTTAGACATAACTACTTGCAATTGAAAATCCTACATCAATACCCGTCCCTTGGGATCCGACCTTTAATTACCTCTTCACTCAGAGTAGTTTGTGAAGTTATAAATAGTGTTTTGGTTGGTAGCTTTGACGGCGATTTTGAACCGAACCATGTTCTACAGTTCCTTATTTTCCAGGGTATCAATACGGGTCTCGACACGGTCCAGGGTGATCTTGGGAGCAGTGAGCACGCAGGCTAGCTGGCAGTTGTAACATCTCTATTGTCGTTGTTGTTGTTGGACGAAGTTGAAGACGGGGCCATGGTTCTAAAGCAGAAAAATGGCTCACATTATATCTCAATTCGACACGGTCCAAATAATAAACGCAGACATAACGAAGGATGGGACAAAGATTAGACTCAACAAGACGAGGGAAACCGTGTGTGGTGCCTCGGTGCCGACTCGGAATATAACGTGACGGTATTGACCAGACATTAACTTGCGTCCAACGTAGTGCGCAACGCCGCTGGACGATTCTCGGGGTGAGACGACTCATAAGTAAAGACCTGTAAGTATGATTTCTTCGACTCGATAGATACGAGGCGGAATTGGAATGGTGGTCTAAATTATTCGAAATTAGTGATTTTCAAAAAGATTCGTTCGTCGCTTTAAGGACGGCTTCCGAAGAATACGGATCTCCGAAAATCGGTTAGTTGCAGAGTTGTGTTAAGTTTGTTTTCAAAAGACGGTTTGAGTTTAACTCGGCTTGGAAAACAATGTACTTTTTCAGTGGACGGTTTTTGAAATTCAAAATTGTACGTTTTGAAAATCGAGTTTTGAAGTATTTGACAAAGTCTCGGGGATGGTGTATGGTCCAGGGGATTTTGAAAATGTCTTAAAAAGGGGTGTATGGCTTTCTCGGGTTTTGAAAGAGCCATTGTCGTGCGAGACGGGTTAAAATTCGTGTCTTGATGCGGCGATTATAACGGCGTAAAAAGGTGTTTTGAAATGGTTGTATAAAACCGGGTTTGAAAATTGTCATTACGACGGCCTAGAAATGTGTGTTGAAATGGTTGTAGAAAACCGGGTTTGAAAATCGTCATTACGACAGCCTAGAGAGGTGTTTTGAAATGGTTATAGAAAAAAGGGTGTGAAAATCGTCCTTTCGACGGCCTAGAAAGACGTGTTGTTTGAAATGCAAAGGTCGGCAGAAGACCAAGGTTTGAAATGACCATTATAACGGCGCGAAAGGGTGTTTTTTTAAATGACACAGAAGGACTTATGATCAAATAACACATAGGCACTCGCAGTTTCATTATATTATGCATAATGCTGATACGGGTTTTGGCTTGAAGGGTGGGTTGCACACCAAGCAATCAAACCCCGATTTTCGAGAGGGATATCAATCCAAACAAAATGTGTAAAGAGGGTGCCCTAGCCTAGTGCAAGATGGTGATGAAAGCTCTTTAACAAAAAATAAATGTGTAACGTCAATGGCATGCTTGACTCAATGAGTATTTGAAGCATGGGGATGAGAAAACTCATGCCGACGAGACGCGCCAATTGGTCGAAAAGGGTTAGGTTGTGGGCCCGGACAAGGAACCCGATTATGATTGTACTATCAATTAATGCATTTCAACCAAGACCTCGTTCGAGTCTCACCATCTAGGGATCATAAAGACACGAGTGTCCTAGTTTTCCCCAGAGGAGTCGCCAACATGTGGACGTTGGCCTACCTGCGAATGCCCAGCCAATCTGTGGATACGACAGCGGTCTTTTTGAAAGCCACGCTCGACGGCGTAAATATGCTTTCGACTGGATCGTTTTAGATCGGTCGGTTTCATCTCGGCAAGGGTCTCGAAACGATGCAGGAGATGTTCAGAGTCGCAACCAAGCATTTGTGGGATACTTGGAACCCGTTCGAATACACTTTATACTTAGGTCAACCAAGGCAAAAAGCGGTGTTTGACATAGGTACAAAAGATAAGGAATCGTCCCTCTTTAGCATCCTATCTCTAGAATGACTCTCGTACGCCCTGGATAAGGTCGTCCACTAACCAAAGTTTATGAGTAAAAGGTGAGGGTACATATTGGGAAGAACTTTAAGCAGACACCCAATCCTGCCCGCGATAGCGGCCTCTACTGATCGATCTTGGTTGGTTAAATGCAAAAGTTTATAGAACGGTTAAATGCCTGAATGTGCATCTACGAGTTTAAACTTAACATGTGAGCTTTCTATGTCGGTTGTTTTAATCCAAGTATCAAGTATTTGATGTTGAATTGGATTTAATGTTTATTTGCATGCAAGACGGAAAATAAACATTCATTTACCGAGCTAGGTTTATGGGGCATAACTCGGTCCATTTGTCTTTGTAAGGCGTTTTGCAAATATAATGTAAAATGGGAAGATTTTTCATCTGATCCGTCCTGTATTTGGTTTAACCGACATCCGGATCGTCGTAGACAAATTCTGGAAGAAAACAGACCATGCATCAGCCAGCCAGAAGATGCGCGAGCATCAAGCGATGCCAGTAGGTCTTCCCTGGTTTGAAAATGGGAAAATGAATGGCCTGTTTAGGCAAGGGTCAACAGACGATGGAAGGGCGTATTCTGACCATTGAAAAAGTTCGTAAAATATATTGGAAAGAGGGTGTTTAAACCCGTCTTGATTTGAAAAGACCGTTTAGGCCGCTTTTGTGTTGATATGAAGAACGAGACTTGAATAATCGTCATTGTTTTGACAATATTAGATGTTGGGTTCAGTTTTCCAAGCATTACATGAATAGTTTTGAAAATGATTATGAACTAACTGTTTTAAGTTCATTTGTTTGTAATTAGTCAATGCTCATCATCGTACTCGGGTTAAAATCCGACATGTATGGTATGTAGAACCAAGGATGATTTTGTGTTGGTGACTAATAACATTTGTTTTGAAAATGTAAAGAAATGAGAATGGTTTTAAAATACCTTCCAAAATGTAAACAAATGAAATAAAAGGCTTTAAAATACCTTTTATAATGTATTTAACCAAATATTATAACCGAAACACGGATTAAACCGTCATGGTATTAGGAACCAAGGGTGAAAAATGTTTTATGGTTAAAGATTTGTCATAAAAATGATTTGAAATATTTGAAATGGGAAAAAACGATTACAAATATGAAATGAAAATAAAGGGGAAGAAGAGACCAAACACGGTTGGATTTAAAGTTGAGAGGGTCTTTAGGCGCCAGCCTGGCTGCTACATAAGGAGCCTTTCCTCAACCAAAAATCTGGTTTTGGCACATTTATCCCATATTTGGACCATGTTATGCATGTTTTAGCATGTTATAGTCATGAAAAAAATGAAAGACATGATAGAAGAATATTTTTACACCCTCAAACTTGCATTCTAGGCTCGAGACGGTGTATCAACTTGTTCGGTCGGTAAACTCGAATTGAAAACCGTTTTAGCAATGTAAAAGAGTGTTTTAACTTTAGTGATGGTTTAATGGTCGAGATGGTCAGTCAAGTGGTATAATGCACGATGATGGTACAGAACAATGTGTAAGGCTTGTGTTTACGATCGGTAGGTCGAAAACACGTGTCGGTTTGTGACTTGAGAAGTCGAGTCTAGAATTTTAAGAGAGAGGTGAGGGGGCAGACGATCGCGTAATTCTAAAATAGTGGGATTTTGTTGTAGTGTCCTCCAAAATAAGTGCGTTTACATATTAAATCTCGTAAAAGGAATATCAGGGATTTATCTTTTTATTTGTCAGCTGGTCATCGTTAATCGGTCATGATTGGCTGACTAGATTTTGACATTACTGTCGTGTGACGCGGTGATCAGCTGATCCCTTTAGGTCACACCTATAAGATGATGCCAAAATGGAACAACTAATTATTTGTATGAGATACAAATTAATTAAATCCTTGTATTAATTTACTATTAATAAGTCAAGTGAATGTATTATTTGATGACGAGTTACGAACTCGGACCAAGGGGGTTTATTATTTAATTATTTCATGATTAATTAATAAATGTCAATAGAACTTTAATAACTAATAGTTCATTAATTAAATTTATACGATATGTGTATAAGTTTTGTGATACGTGCATTTTATATAGTCTTTTTAGGCCTTTTTATGCACGTATTTTCATGCTTTTATCGTAGTTTATGCTACGAAATGCCCCGAATATGCTACTTTGGTTTGTTTTGTCTTATTTGCAGGAATGAACCAAAAAGTAGTGAAATCGAGCCTTTTACCGTCCGTTTAGCATGCATTTGGAGGAAGAGTGAATTTGGACTAGGAATATAGCTATTTTGAGATGCGCAAAGAAGAAAGAAAGCTAGGCGAGCAGAGGAAGAACTTCAAATTACTAGTGCCTACTTTGAAGAGCCATATCTCGCGTTCTACAACTGATATTCAGGTGATTCTAATTGGAAATGAAAGCTTGTCCTCTTAGCTTTCCAACGCCACAGGAATCTCCCTGTTTGCCCAAGTAACGAAGCAATGGCAGCCGTTTGAAGTTCAGTGCGCAAAGCAGGAAATTGTTGCTGGAAAGTACTCGATCGAGTACAATTATGTTCGATCGAGTCCTTTTTCTACTCGATCGAGTAGTTGCATTTTAGGATTTACTCGATCGAGTAGATTTTCTACTCGGTCAAGTGGTTTAATCTTTAGTTTACTCGATCGAGTGGTTTTAAATCACTCGATCGAGTGGATTCTCTTATGGGCTTGGGTCGGTGACGCATTAGGTCTAATTACGCATAGGTTTATTATAAATAAGGAGATTAGTCTTGCTAATCAGATCTCTCTCATCATACATCTCTTAGTTTACATCTCAACACTTTGCTACGATTTCCGATCTACAACTTTGTAACCGTACTCTTTCTCTTTTAGTTCATTCATATTCCTTTATTGCTTTTATTATTTCTCTATTTAGTTATCATGTCTTATGTTATTAGATTAGCCATTGCTAGTGTAGTATCCCGAGCCATGCGTAGCTAATTCCTTTAATATGTTAGGACTAGGGAAACCGTGGTAGCAATATGTTAGGATCGACATGATTAGATTAGTTTTGCGACAAGAATTGTATTAAGCAATATAATTGTGATTAGGTTAAATGAATGCATGCAGGAGACCGATTAATTAGTTACCCCCGACCTGGATCGAAAGATTGGAAGAGAAGGCTTGCTTAATTACAATAGGTGATACCTAATTAGGGTGAAAGCTAAGTTAGGGAGACCCTAGGGCGATTAGAGACCGAAAGGGTATAATCGTAGGTTTAAGGACCGAAAGGTGACGACCTCGCTCTTCTTATCAATAATTTAATCGACTCAGTTGACCCGATAGTGTAGCTGCCACGGTAGGCCGATTCCTAGCATATTTCTCTCTTTTATCTTATTTACCCCTGTATTTCATCATTATTTTCTCTTGTTTTGATTTCTCTTCCCTTAATTCTAGTAGTGTAGTTACCAAACAATTAAAACCCCCGTCACTTTTAGACTAATTTAAAATAGATAAATCTCATTTTTGCCTCCCTGTGGAGATCGACCCTACTTGCTGCTAGCTTCTGTTAGTTGTATTTAGGTATTTATTTTTGATACAGAAACGACCGTATCAAATTTTGGCGCTGTTGCCGGGGAGGCATCGCAGTTTTATCTGTTTTTATTTATTCTATTTATTGTCTCAAGGAACCTCGGTTCCTTGAGACCGTTCTTATGTCTTTCGTTCTTGACTTTCCGCAGAGAGAGAACGAAAGCTTTGGTGTTTATATAGACAGGTTGGAGGAGTTTCTCGAACCAAGACGAGGAAGGTTTTCGGGAGAACAAAATTGCCGGTCTATCATCAAGGGAATGAATATCCCTACGCGAGCATACCTCGAGGCTAAAGGTAAGGAGGATTTTGATGGACTCCCCACAAAAG
This sequence comes from Silene latifolia, assembly GCF_048544455.1. Lineage (NCBI taxonomy): Eukaryota > Viridiplantae > Streptophyta > Magnoliopsida > Caryophyllales > Caryophyllaceae > Silene > Silene latifolia. The sequence goes on from NC_133533.1 coordinate 95,215,715, forward strand.
AGGTATTAGAATTTTTTGATTGGTTTGTTGCTGAAACTGTTAAACCCAATTTCTCTCTTCATGTTGACTCAGACGAGGGGATGTGTGAGACTTTAGAGACCAATCTAGAGCATGCCATAATTTTTTACGGAGACATAGAGGAGACTTCCAGCATGGTTGACAATCCCTTCTATAGGGAAAATCTAGAACCCCTTTATGATTCTTTCACAGACAAGGAGGACGACTGGGAGGGTCTCTTTGAGAACTTCCCTACTGACGAGTCTAGCGCTAGGGGGAGTGAGGAGACAATTTTTTACTGTCTTGAGGTTAAATGGGATAGTTACGATGATATAGTAGATGAACCTATTATAGAGGACCCAATTGACCTAATTGCCTTTACCGTCCCTTGCATCTGGGATGAATACCCACCTTCCCCTCTAGCAGGCCAGATTCCTCCGCTTCACCGTTTCTACCCGTCTGAGCATCTTAATTCTACTCGCGTTATTTTCGAGTCCAATGCTCCTGAAAGTTTTCCACTTGCGGTTAAGTCCAGCTTTTATATTCCGCCCTTAGCTGGAGGGAGGAATAATTTTGTGGATATTTTTAGGAGCTGTCATAGGAAATTTGTTAGACTTAAATGTTATTACATTTTAATTTCCTATGCTATCACTGTTTTATGGTGCTACTTACAGTTTTGTGTAGCACATGCGCAGTTATTTGATCGGTTGATGCGCGCTTTGAGTTGTTTTGATTGTGCGCATTCTTTCCCGCTGCTATTTTGTCTCTTGCTGATGCGACAAGGGCTCGATCGAGTTCTCTATATACTCGATCGAGCGGTGAAGCTTCCCTTTCTGCTCGCTCGACTGCCTATGTTCCTCGATCGACCTCTTCTCCTGCCTTTTTCTGCTCGATCGACTGGGATTTTCGTCGATCAACTGGGATTTTCGTCGATCGAGCGCCCTGATTCCCTCCCATGTGTTGTAAGTTTCTACCTCCCTCTCTTTAGTTTGCATTTCTTTTCCTTTACTTTGTACAATGGGGACATTGCACAGTTTGGTTTGGGGAGGTTATGCATCCATATATGTGTCTGCATTCAGCTTTTATTGCATTCCTGTTATCACGCTTAATTTTCGTATGCATTGTTCTTTGTTTTTTTTTTAAAAAAAAAAAATTAAAAAAAAAAAAAAATTCACGTTATTTTAGCATATAGGTTGAGTCGGAACGGTAGATTTCCGTGATGAAACTGCACTTTAACTTGTCATTTTTACTTGAGCCTTGCATCTAATTGACAGTTATTAGTTTAGACATACGCATATCTACGAGTTAATGTTGAAAATATAGCTGACTGTTTAGACTTGACCTGATAAATTGGCAAACTACTTGATAAATTCTGAGTTTTAGAGCCCATAACTGGTGACATTCATGACCAGTTCATTAAGAATTGAGAGTAGTACTCCTTGCATAGCATGTTCATCATTTTTGCACTTTTATGACATTCAATTTCTTGTCAAATGCACATATTCGGGTTTGTGGTTGGTGTCACATGCAGGGAGGTGCTTGCAAATTTCCCCTTTTCCTTATATTTTCACCCATCTAGCTCCACTTAAGCCAAAACTTGCCTTTTTGACCCATTAGCTACATCCCAAACTGAGCATGCCTAGTCAAGCTAGTTAGTGTGTCTTTTGTGGTACAATTTTCCGTCTGTAGTTTGGCCCGTATCTTTTGTATGGAGTTGGTGTAAATAGAGAAAGGAGGAAAGAAAAAAAAGGAATTGAAAATGAAAAAACGTGGAAAGAAAAAAGAAAAGAAAAAAAATGAAAAATGAAAAAAAAAGAATATCACGTGTACAGTGATAGGAAAAGAAAGAATCGAAAAATAAGTTTGATTTGTTTGTTGAGATTCATATAGACGGTATTAAAAAAGGGAAGTTTGTGACCGTCTGACTCCTCCATTCTTATCCCATATTTTGGGGGAGATTGTGTATGAGATTAGTGAGATGTGTGCCAAAGAAGGGCACTTGTACTTTATTTTACAGTCAGCTGAGGATTGGCTGGTCCTATATGGTCTTGCTTAGGAACTAGCTTGACGCTTTACTTTCGCATTTCCATAATTTGTTTTGCCTTTTCTCACCTGAACCTCACTTTCCCATATTATTTGTAAGCCCTCGGCTGTGACGGACATTATTGGTTGGAGTGTGTGCATTAGTACTTGAATTGTCTTTCATTTTTGTTGCATGCATGCTATGTAGGTCGCAGTCTAGGTGAGTGACTGTTTTTTCTTTCTCTCTTATACATATACTTTCACCCTTTGCTTCATGAGAGAAGAGTGACCATGTGAGAGTCCGATTTTGTTGCTCTTGCAAGGTCGATAGGTTAGCTTTATTTATGGACATCTTATACTTCGTTTGCGTATTGACCATTGTAGCTGTAACTGTTGATTTTAGTTTGCAATAAACTGGTTTAAGTAGACAAGTAATAGCTAGCTCTGAGTTATCTTTTCCGTTCCATTAGTTTGCATTTAGTTTACTCGAGGATGAGTAAAGGTTTGGTTTGGGGAGATTTGATACGTGCATTTTATATAGTCTTTTTAGGCCTTTTCATGCACGTATTTCCATGCTTTTATCGTAGTTTATGCTACGAAATGCCCCGAATATGCTACTTTGGTTTGTTTTGTCTTATTTGCAGGAATGAACCAGAAAGTAGTGAAATCGAGCCTTTTACCGTCCGTTTAGCATGCATTTGGAGGAAGAGTGAATTTGGAGCAGGAATATAGCTATTTTGAGATGCGCAAAGAAGAAAGATAGCTAGGCGAGCAGAGGAAGAACTTCAAATTACTAGTGCCTACTTTGAAGAGATATATCTCGCGTTATGCAACTGATATTAAGGTGATTCCAATTGGAGATAAAAGTTTGTCCTTTTAGCTTTCCAACGCCGCCGGAATCGCCCTTTTTGCCCAAGTAACGAAGAAATGGCAACCGTTTGAAGTTCAGTGCGCAAAGCAGGAAATTGTTGCTGGAAAGTACTCGATCGAGTAAAATTATGTTCGATCGAGTCCTTTTCCTACTCGATCGAGTAGTTGCATTTTAGGATTTACTCGATCGAGTAGATTTTCTACTCGATCAAGTGGTTTAAGCTTTAGTTTACTCGATCGAGTGGTTTTAAATCACTCGATCGAGTGGATTCTCTTATGGGCTTGGGTCCGTGACGCATTAGGTCTAATTACGCATAGGTTTATTATAAATAAGGAGATTAGTTTTGCTATTCAGATCTCTATCACCATACATCGCTTAGTTTACATCTCAACACTTTGCTACGATTTCCGATCTACAACTTTGTAACCGTACTCTTTCCCTTTTAGTTCATTCTTATTCCTTTATTGCTTTTATTATTTCTCTATTTAGTTATCATGTCTTATGTTATTAGATTAGCCATTGCCAGTGTAGTATCCCGAGCCATGCGTAGCTAATTCCTTTAATATGTTAGGACTAGGGAAACCGTGGTAGCAATATGTTAGGATCGACATGATTAGATTAGTTTTGCGACAAGAATTGTATTAAGCAATATAATTGTGATTATGTTAAATGAATGCATGCAGGGGACCGATTAATTAGTTACCCCCGACCTGGATCAAAAGATTGGAAGGGAAGGCTTGCTTAATTACAATAGGTGATACCTAATTAGGGCGAAAGCTAAGTTAGGGAGACCCTAGGGCGATTAGAGACCGAAAGGGTATAATCGTAGGTTTAAGGACCGAAAGGTGACGACCTCGCTCTTCTTATCAATAATTTAATCGACACAGTTGACCCGATAGTGTAGCTGCCATGGTAGACCGATTCCTAGCATATTTCTCTCTTTTATCTGATTTACCCCTATATTACATCATTATTTTCTCTTGTTTTGATTTCTCTTCCCTTAATCCTCGTAGTGTAGTTACCAAACAATTAAAACCCCCGTCACTCTTAGACTAATTTAAAATAGATAAATCTCATTTTTGCCTCCCTGTGGAGATCGACCCTACTTGCTGCTAGCTTCTGTTAGTTGTATTTAGGTATTTATTTTTGATACTAAAACGACGGTATCATTTTGACGTAAAGATAATTAGCTATTTTAATTTACAAGAGGTTGTAAAATTAGCTAAATGGGGTAGTATTGACATAATGTATATTGATAAAATGGTCTCATGATTGCTTAATAGTTAAGTAGTCATTAGTAGTTAATTTGTATTATTTAAGTGTTAAATAATTAAATTAATATTTAATTATGTAAGATAAATAAATATAAGGCTTATAAGTATTTGTGGGGCAAATGTCGAAAACTAAAATGGACCGAAAATAGTCCATATGGACTGGTTTTTTATGGACTTACATGTGTCCTTTATGTGGCATTTTCCACTCACCTTTGTCTCCCGAATTTGCCTATATATACTCATGTTATTCCACCATTTATTAGGTTGAAAAATTTTGAAGAAAAAATTGGTCTTTATAGCTTGTAGTAGCCACTTTAAGACCACATTTTTCTTCTTATTTTTGTTCATCTTTTACATAAAAAAAACACATATAAAAATAAACTAATAATATTATCGAAGTAATAATATTAATTAGTACATCAAATATACAAATAAACAAGGTTACTACAATATTTACCTAGTTAGAATTTTAGTAGTATTTTGGGTTAATCTTGGGTGCCACATTAGGAGATTACCTACTTTGGTAATTAAGGTGTTGGAGGATCATCCTTATTGCATTATCATAAGAACAACATCAAGAAAGGAGTCCTTGAGTTGTGCCCATTTTGCCTTATAACAATGTAAGGAATTTTTGTCTTAAGATGGTTTAAAACCATCTCTTTTATATTTTGCTTTGCATGCATGTAGATTTAGACCACCTAAAATTAATTTGTAATTTTTATGTCATAATATGAGTATTAATTTGGTCTAAATAACTAACAAGTGGTATCAGAGCATTGTTAAATACATGCATGTTGTCTTAAGACGATTTTAGTAATTTATGAGACAAATTAGTAAAATTGATATGATGTCATTAAAATTAGTTTTATCACATAATATGGTCTTTTATGTAATAAATCTGGTCTTAGAATGATATGGGACGAAAAATTTGATTTTTGTTAATTTATTTACTTTTTATGGCTTAAAATGGCATAAAATTGGATAAAAATGCATTAAAACTAATTAAGAGTTAATTAATTTTGGTTGCATGTTAATTTTATGCATGTTTATTTAGAAATAACCACATGCATGTTCTATTTATGAGATAAGTCGATACTTTAAATTAATGTGATAAATTAGGTAGTTTATTGATTTTTATTTGATAAAAATTGGTAAATAATGGTTATTTTGCAAATAAATATTGATTTAATTTTTGGGCTCGAAATTTTTGAATTTTTAGCTCTTGGAAATGTTTCCAAAATGTAAAAAATTTTATTTTAAGTTATTTCAATTTTTTATGGTTTGGTTTAGAATTAAAGCGTAAAAATTGCCGTTTTACCGATTAAATTGTAAAATCATTTTAAATAAATTTGAAAACCAAATATTTTCTATTGCATGTCATTTTTGGTGTAATACCAGAATGTTCATGGCATGGAAATTTATTTTTCCATAAATTTTATAATTAAATGGAATTTTTCAATAATAATTGTGAATTATTATGTCTTCTTGTCATAATTTGTGTTTTATCCCATATTAATTCAAGATAATTAGTGAGAGTAATTATTTTGAAATTAGACCAGACTAGTATCATTAGAATATCTTAAAATTGTTATAAGAATTGATTATGAATTTTTATTGCTAAAAATTCCCTCAAAGTAAGCACAAATGATCGTTGTTGGTAAGTTAGACGATTTGGCATGTCATATTCACGTAATGCATTTTACTATTCATTTAGATGAATGGTTTTTAGAATTATAATTATGTAATTTTTCCTAATATGGCCATAGGTATAAATTGGTATTTTCCGTAATGTAAGGGAATATCGATTTGTTTTGTAATTAATTGCGATTTCGTATCGCCTAATTTGTAATTAATTAATAGTTTTTTTTTAAAATTTATTACAAATTGTATAATAGGGTATTGTTATGTAATTTAATTTTTTGTAATTAAATGAAGAATTTAAAGACGGAGTTTTCATGAATACGGTGTTTTCGGAAAGGCGTTCCGAAATCCTAAAGAAGGAGGCCAATTTATTAAGAGTAAAGGGACTAAGAAGTTGGTTTCCGATATGTAATAATTTTATTTAATTAGATTAACTAGGTGGCCATTATAGGACTTGCTTGTTTACATTTTTGCATTCATGCCAAATCGTCACTACATGTTTTAGTTTTTGTTGTTATCGATTTAATCGTCTAGCATTCATCAGTTTTGTTCACTTAAAAGTGATAGACAATTAAATTGATAAGATCTCTCACATTTATTTAAAATTGAGATTAAGCCTTACCAAATAATTCCACCTATGAATCCCTTCTTCATTAGAAGTAGGTTCGGATCACCGAGGTACACTCTTTTTACGTTGGGTAAGTAGGGTAATAAAGGTTATTACACCTAAAAATTGGTTGTACTCAACGGAATGAATATGGGTTGAATCGGTCCACCGTGCCCATATTTATTCTAGGGCTAAAAGATAGATTTTAAGAAAATCCGTCAACCAAGAGTTCTAGTAGTAGAATCAGTCAAAATGTTGACTCACCAAATTTATATAAATATGGGTTGAATCGGTCCACCATGCTCGTGTTTATATGAAATCGGATCTTGGAATCATTTATATAATTCAATGGGAGATCATTATATAAATGAGAACTTGTTAAAAAGGTTTTACAAGTTAAAATATCTAAAACGATAAATGTTAATCTTTCCTTTATTTCCTTTGCAGTAATCACGATGGCTTCTACTAGTCAAACTGTCACAATAGCTATAGATTCATGGCTACGTTCTTTTATGGTCAAATATGTTTTAAAAGCTAACGGTAGTAATTTTAAACATTGGTAGCAACAACTTCGATTAGCTGCCGGAGGTGATGGCAAATTACGCTACCTAGTCGATCCCTCTCACCCTTCGCCCATTACTAGGGCCACTACCGATGTAAGGGAGGCCTTTTCAAATTATCAAAAGGAAACCGCTGCAATTAAAAATGTTTTGATTTTTTCAATGGATCCTGCTTTATAAAGGCAATGTGTCAAGTTTCGTGATGCACATGAATTATTCTCGAGGTTTTCAACTATGTTTTCTCAAGCTCCGAGAATAATTCAATATGACACCGCAGTTCGTTTCTTTGAGGCTAACCACAAAGATGGTCAACCTGTAAGTTCACACGTACTTAAAAGGATTTAGTACGTGGAAACTTTAGAAGGGTTAGGATGCAAGATCCCTGACGAACTTGTGGTGGACCGAGTGCTCCACTTTCTCTCGCACGTCAAAAGATTTACCCAATTTAGTGTAAATTATAATATGACGAACATGAGAAAGAGTTTACATGAGCTCCATTCTCTGGTTGTGCAAGCAGAGAAGGACATGGGATTGAGTGGGAGTACAAGGAAATATGTGCTTGCGATAAACGTGAAGGGGAAGAAGCAGTTTAAGAGGAACGCAGGTAAGAAGCCCGTTTAGGAGGAAGGCAAAGGTAAAGCAATTGCGAATTGCTCTACCAAGCCTAAACCTATAAAGGGTAATCCTCTTAAAGATACTTGTAATTACTGTAATGGCAAGGGACATTGGAGGCGTAATTGCACGAAATACATGGATGACATCAAAGCTGGCATTGTGAAGCCAACATGTAATTTCTCAACCGAATCTTTTATGATAGACATAAATTATGCTTTAAATACAACTTGGGTATTAGATACTGGTTGTGGTTCTCACTTGTGCAATCATTTAAAGGGCCTAAAAAGCATAAGAAAGCTATACAAGGGTGATGTTAATCTCCGAATGGGTAACAGGTCTAAAGTAGCCGTCGTCTCAGTAGGAACTTATGTACATAACTTAGCTTCGAGGTTGCAGTTGTTTCTTAATAATTGTAATTTTATACCAACGTTGTCTAGAAATATAATATCAGTATCTGTGTTAGAGAGATAAGGTTATTCTTTTGTAATTAAAGACAAACGTTGTACTTTTTTCCTTCATGGGATTGTATATTGCGAAGCTATTTCAATCAATGGTATTTATATTCTAGACACTTGCAACTATGTTTATCATTTAGATAATAAAAGACTCAAAACTGGTGATCCCGATCAATCTTATTTATGGCATTGTCGATTAGGACACATCAACGAGAAGCGCATTAAAAGACTAGTTTCGACTGGTGTAATTAAACCATTTGATTTCGAATCATTTGGTACATGCTAATCTTGTCTTCTTGGCAAGATGACCCGTTCACCTTTTCTAGGAAAGAGATGTCGAGCTAGTGAGTTGTTGGGTTTAATACATACCGATGTATGTGGTCAAATGATAGTCACTGTTACAGGTAATTATGACTATTTCATTACTTTTACCGATGACATGAGTAGATATGTGTATATCTACTTAATGACGTATAAAAGTGAAGCTTTTGATAAGTTTAAAGAGTTTCAGAACGAAGTAGAAAACCAATTAAATAAGAGGATTAAAGCATTATGATCAGATCGTGGTGGGGAGTATTTAGGCAATCACTTTAGAGATCACCTTAAAAACTGTGGTATTGTATCCGAATTAACTCCTCCTGGCACACCACGATTAAATGGTGTGGGTGAAAGGAGGAATCGAACTTTATTAGATATGGTCCGATCAATGATGAGTCAAACTGAGTTACCTAAGTCATTCTAGGTTTTTGCCATTTTATCTGATGTACGATCACTTAATAAAAGTCCCACTAAAGCAACTGACAAAATTCCATATGAGATATGGAAAGGGAAGGTCCCGAATATGCGATACACGAAAGTATGGGGTTGTGATGCTTATGTCAAGAGCAAGTCTGACGATAAGCTTGTACCTCATTCTGAAAAGTGTATTTTTTGTAGGCTACCCTAAGGAAACTTGTGGATATTACTTCTACAATAGTAACGAGAACAAAGTGTTTGTGGCTCGTGAAGCTATCTTTCTAGAAAAAGATTTTATTTTTAGAAGATAGAGTGGGAGAAAATTTGAACTTGACGAAGTTCAAGAGCCACAAACTGATATGACAATATAGGAAGATGTTCCTTCTATGTCTGAATCAGTTATTGTTCCTTCTGAACCTACGAGGTCAGAAAGGGTTACTCGCCAGCCTGATAGATACCTTAGTGTTATCGAGGAAGATGGTGACTATGAGGTTTTACATTTGGAAAGTGATTAACCCAAAACCTACAAAGCAGCTATTACGAGTTATGACTCTAAGCTATGGCTCGAGGCCATGCAATCCGAAATGTATTCCATGTACGTTAATCAGGTATGGGACCTGGTTGACTTACCGAAAGATGTTCGACCTCTTCAGTGTAAGTGGATATTCTAGATTAAAATGGGCATGTATGGACATAAGGATGTCTACAAAGCTAGATTGGTGGCAAAAGGTTTCACTCAGGTTCATGGTTTACACTATGATGAAACTTTTGCACCAGTTGCTATGCTTAGATCTGTTCGGATAATGTTAGTGATTGTTGCATTTCATGATTATGAGATATTGCAAATGGATGTCAAAACCGCGTTCCTGAACGGGTTTCTGGAAGAGGAAGTGTTCATGACACAACCCGAGGGTTTTTTGGATCCTAAAAATCCTAACAAAGTATGCAAACTTAAGAGATCCATGTATGGTATTAAGCAAGCGTCAAGGAGTTGTAATCATCTATTTGATCATGTTATTAAATAGAATGGTTTTTCTCGAAGTGTTGAGGAACCATGTTTATACATGAAGTTTAGTGGGGGTAAAGTTGTTTTATTGCTTCTTTATGTGGACGACATATTACTCATTGGGTATGATGTAGATATGAGTGCTTCTGTTAAGAAGTGGTTAGGAAATCACTTCCAAATGAAAGATTTGGGAGAAGCTCAGCGCATCTTGGGTATCCGGATCTATAGGGATATATCCAAAAGGATATTATCATTGAGTCAAGAAGCCTATATCGATAAGATTCTTGACCGATTCAATATGAAAAACTCCAAGAGAGGTTTTCTACCTATGGGCAGTGGGATCACATTGACTAAGTCACAGTGTCCTACTGAGCCTAAGGATATTGAATGCATGAAATCGATTCCCTATGCTTCCGCTATTGGATCGATCATGTATGATATGATGTGTTCTCGTCCTGACGTCTCGTATGCTTTATGTATGACGAGTCGGTTTTAGAAAACTCCAGGTGAGAGTCAGTGGATAGCCGTCAAGAATATTCTGAAGTACTTGTAAAGGACTAATGATTCATTCTTAGTGTTTGGAGGGGAATCTGAATTACGTATAAGAGGTTATACGGATGCCAGTTTCCAAACCGATAGGGATGATTTGAAATCCCAAGCTGGTTTTGTCTTTTTGTTGAACGGAGGGGCGGTTTTCTGGAGAAGTTTTAAAGAGTCTGTGAGTGCTAATTCTACAACGGAAGCTGAGTACATTGCAGCCTCTGAAGCTGCAAAGAAGCTGTTTGGATTAGGCAATTTTTAGAGGGACTGAAAGTAGTTTCGACAGTCGAGGATCCTAGATCACTTTGTATTATGATAACAGTGGGGCTATTTTTCAAGCAAAAGAGCCCAAGTCTAGTAACAATTCTTGACATATACTTAGGAAATTTCATATAATTAGAGATTTAGTAGAAAGGAAAGAAATTACAGTTTGTAAGGTTGGGACAGCTGACAACATCGCTGATACTTTAACCAAGCCATTGTTTCAAGCTAAACATGATAGTCATGTAGTTTCGATGGGATTGAGACGAATGCCAGAACTATTGTAAATTATATTATATGTAATAATTAAAATATTGTATTTATTATTTCATATATGATAATTGCATATATCGTCATATTCAGTTTTATGTCTGAATTTTATATACTTTTTTTAATACAAATAGATTGAAGTGACAATGTCGAACTCTATTAAAGTGAACTGGATTAACATTGTATTTTTCCCTAGTTACTTAATGAGGTGACGTCTCGGAGTGACTAGATTGTAAGGCGATAGATGACAAGTTCGACTGTCATATGTTCATAGTGATGACTGGTTGATTACATAGACAGATTGTGAGACAATTTGTCGGACAGTGACCGTTTATAGAGTCCTTTTGTTGCTAAGTCGTGGCGAGAATTTCTATTTTATTCCTTCGGGTCAATTCTTTAGACTGGTGACTATTTGTCTGAGTTGGTGCGGTTTTCCGGTGGCTTTGGTTTTTGTTCTAGATCGCACCATAAAAGGAGGCCGATGAGCATTTACTAGGTCATTGTGATCCGTATCGAATGAAGGAAATAGGTCAACATGATTGTCCTTTTAAGTCATATTTTATCTCAAGGCCACTCGAGGAGAGATGACCGTTAATGCGTGACCACGCTCGGATGAGATCAATAGTAGATTGTCCGGTCAAACAGTCATTCTCATGATCGAGGAAACCACTTTATGATATGATCACGTGCAAAAACGACATGAAAAACATCTTGTATTGAGTGAGAGATATTATTGGACAAGAGAATTTGAAACGCACACTTGTGTCGGACAAGTGGGAGATTGTTGGAGTAGTGTCCTCCACAATAAGTGCGTTTAATATTAAATATCGTAAAAGGAATATCAGGGATTTATCTTTTTATTTGTCAGCTGGTCATCGTTAATCGGTAATGACTGGCTGACTAGAGTTCGACATTACTGTCGTGTGAAGGGGGTGATCAGCTGATCCCTTTAGGACACACCTATAGGATGATGCCCAAATGGAAAAATTAATTATTTGTATGAGATATATATTTTATTAAATCCTTGTAATAATTAACTATTAATAAATCAAGTGAATGTATTATTTGATGACGAGTTACGAACTCGGACCAAGGGGATTTATTATTTAATTCTTTGATGATTAATTAATAAATGTCAATTGAAATTTAATAATTAATAGTTAATTAATTAAATTTATACGATATGTGTATAAGTTTTGACGTAAAGATAATTAGCTATTTTAATTTACAAGAGGTTGTAAAATTAGCTAAATGGGGTAGTATTGACATAATGTATGTTGATAAGATCGTCTCATGACTGCTTATTAGTTAGGTAGTCATTAGTAGTTAATTTGAATTATTTAAGTGTTAAATAATTAAATTAATATTTAATTATGTAAGATAATTAAATATAAGAATTATAAGCATTTGTGGGGCAAATGTCAAAAATCGAAATGGACCCAAAATGGTCCATATGGACTGGTTTTTTAAGGACTTACATATGTCCTTTATGTGGCATTTTCCACTCACCTTTGTCTCCCAAATTTTCCTATATATACCCATGTTATACCACCATTTATTAGGTTGAAAAAATTTGAAGAAAAATTTGATATTTATAGCTTGTAGTAGCCACTTTAAGACCACATTATTCCTCTTATTTTTGTTCATCTTTTACATAAAAAAACACATATAAAAATAAACTAAGAATATTATCAAAGTAATAATATTAATTAGTACATCAAATATACAAATAAACAATGCTACTACTATATTTACCTAGTTAGTATTTTAGTAGTATTTTGAGTTAATCTTGGGTGCCACCTTAGGAGATTACCTACTTTGGTAATTAAGGTGTTGGAGGATCATCCTTATTGCATTAGCACAAGAACAACATCAAGGAAGGAGTCCTTGAGTTGTGCCCATTTTTCCTTATAACAATGTAAGGAATTTTTGTCTTAAGATGGTTTAATACCATCTCTTTTATATTTTGCTTTGCATGCATGTAGATTTAGACCACCTAAAATTAATTTGTAATTTTTATATCATAAGATGAATATTAATTTGGTCTAAATAACTAAAAGATTTGAGGGGTATTTATAAGAAAATGGGTGGTTATGTGCGTTTTGAGCAACTTGGCCGTATTGGCTTCTCGAAGAGGCGCGAGCCATTTCGTGAGTCTTCGAGGTGTCTTGTCAGTATCACGCAAGTTGAATCATGATTTTTTTTATCCAAGAATTTGGATAAACTTGATTTATACTTGACCATTAAGGATTCCGGGAAACCTTAACATGGAAGTGTTTGAATAGTTATTTTTTTGTGTTTGACTCGATTTGACTCGTTGTTGGAGCCGGGATTTGATTTTTCGAGTCGGATTTTCGTCTGGTGTCGGTTTTGACTCTAATTGGTGTCATTGTGACCCCATCATCATGCATTAAACACTCCAGGTAATTTTGAAAAGTTTTGAAATCTTTTATTATCGAAATCGTTTTAAGTTTTTCGACCTATAGTTGTACAAAACTGTCGATCAAACGCTGCGATTCCAAAGCATGTTGTAGTCCGATAATCATCGGGTGTTTGTTGGAGACTCAACAGAAAATGGGTATCTATATAAGTCTGTCGATGAGACGATTTATCGAGGTATGATTGGCTCACTTCTTTATTTAACTGCAAGCCATGCTGATATAATGTTTAGTGTATGTGTATGTGCTCGATTCCAATCGTGCCCTAAAGAATCGCATATGATTCCAGTTTAGAGAATTTCAAAGTATTTAATTGGTACATCAAAATTATATCTGTGGTATCCTCTTGAGTGTACTTCGATCTAGTACGGTATTCAGATGCAAGTTATGCGGGTTGTTCACTTGACAGAAAAAGTACTTCCGGCATAGCTACATTTGTTGGACCTTGTATTATTACATGGGGGTCAAAAAAGCAAAATTCTGTTGCGTTATCTACAGCTTAAGCCGAATATATTGCCGCTGGCTTGGTATTTTCTCAACTTTTATGGCTTAAGCAACAATTATGTGATTACGGTGTTAATGTTGGGTGTATACCTATTTTATGTGACAATATGAGTGCCATAATTATATCTAAGAATCTTGCACAACACTCGCGTACTAAGCATATAGACATTATACACTATTTTCAACGTAACCATGTAGATAAGGGTAACATAAGACTAGAATTTTGTAGTACAGAAAAACAATGGGCTCACATTTTTACTAAAGCATTAGCTAGAGAACGTTTTCAGATTTTACTGTTGAAATTAGTTTAATTGGTGGCAACTAAACTTGTCACAAATATTTTGTTTTCCATATGACTGACTATATTTGACGAGATTATATGATTGTGTCCGTATTCTTCGTTGCAAGTTTATTTGTGTTAATTGTTATATTATATTATGAGAATATTCCGTCTGCTAATCATGTATATCTTGTGTTTTACTACGAACCATAAATTCGGTAACAAATTATTCTTTGATATCCCTTTTACCGAAATTATATTCTTTACCTAATTTTATTATATCAAATTTCCCAAAGTTGCTGTTGCCAGGGGATACGTGTTCGCTTACGACCAGCTTCAACAAGTTAGGGTTCATGGTATACCCTTTCGTCACAATTGCAGTAAAGTGGAAGTGTACCAATTATATAAATACGAGTATGGGAAAGTAAAAGTATCATTTCCTAATGTGGAGATCACTTATTTGAAAGAAGCCCTGAGCTCTTATGTGCAATAGCCTAACAACCTCATCAATGTTGTCATCCCCGAGGTACCTATACGCAGACGTTAATTATTATTGTTCTTTAAATGTATTAGGGTACGGATATTAACATATCGTAAGTACATTTGCAGAAGTTAAGCAAAGCCATGGTAGGAGCTAAGGCAATTACTACTACGTCAACAAAATTTGTTGCAGTCAAGCCTGCTTATGATTCTTATTATGACTCGTGTGAATATAAGAAAAAACTGAAAACTACTTCGCTGATGGCTTTGCACAACCTGGCTGTAAAGAAGTCACCTAGAGGGGATGTAGTCATGATTAACATTGAAGAGGAAAAATATAGCCGTACTGGACCCAAAGCAACTGATGGAATTTGTCGACCTTGACAATTTAGATTAACATTTACGAATAATGATGTTTATTAAAATTATCAATTACAATAACATTTTTTATTCCATGTGGCGTAATAGGTACCTGAATAATCAGATCGCTGAGTGGAAGTTCCCATTTCACACCTACGGATTCTTGAGTCCTAAGGCATTCTCTGTACATATAATTTCATACGAAGAACAAATCAATAGTATCGCTAGTCGGTTGATGTCGTCCAAAAAACTATGGCTTGCCCCCTACAATGAGAATATGTATGTATAGTACGTGATTATTGTAATGAATCACGGTTCTATAAATTTATTATTAACATGCTTAAATAGGGGTAAATGAACTAACAGTTCAATGTCCCGAATTGAATAGGAAGCATTGGGTGCTACTGACAATCCAAGTGGAAACAAAAACAGTGTACTGGATTGACTCTCGCGAAGGCAAACCCTCTGACAGTTGTGTAAGGATGATAACTGAGTAAGTTTACAATCTTCAATAATGTCATTTGTTATTCTATGACTTGAGACATATATATGAAAATAATAATGGGATGTATGTATATTTATGAATTAGTGTTTTTGAAGCAAAAAAAAAAAATTATGTCCACTTGGGAAATTTGAAAGAGACGTTGTTCCCAATTTTATCACACCAGTAGTAAGTGTATTCTTAATCATTACTCGTATCATTTAATTAATGTTTATGCGAGAGGTTGATTATCCAATTTTATGCCTGGAATTTCGCACTACTGACATGATAGAATTCTACCCTGGCCCGACGATCAAGGCAGGTCCGTCAGAGCAGTCCCAGTTTCGCAACAATCGATTAGCCTAGACTACCGCATCATCTTCAGGACCAAGTTCAACCTTGGCCTAACAATCAGGGTGTCAGGACGCCAAGCCACCAGGGTACAAGAAGACATGCACCAGGCAGATGATGTGACCAATATTTGAGCATATTTAGTCCCAAAATTAGCCTCGTTCCTATGCTTTTTAGTGCATAATTGGGTCATTTACTATCTTTAGTCCTTTGTTTTACATATTCTTTGAGGTTTTGTGTCCTTGGTAGGGGAGGAGTGCAAACCTTGCATTTTCATGGCAAAATGGAGCTAAATTGATCGAATCTAATGACCAAGCATCAATGTGAAGACATAACTAGAAAACCTATGTAAATAAAGTAGTAGATGGGCAATGATGAAAAAGATCCTTGCATCTCCGATAAGATCCTTGAGGATTATTGGAAGAAGAAAAGAAGGAAAATAGAAGAAAGTTAGCTGAACCAAGATCCGAGCATCTTACCATCGGGACGCTAGTCCAGGAAACTTCAAAGGCCGCTCGTCCAAAGAGCCAGGCCGCTCGTCCAAAAACCACCACAATCCGAGCGTCTTGCCTGCTAGGCCGCTCGTCCAGCACTTAAAGAATCCACTCGTCCCGACCTTCGGGACGCTCGGATTGTCTTCCAGCTCTTACGACTTCTTCTTGTTCCACTCGAGATGCGCAAATTTTTAAAAGACTAGCTAAAAGGAGCCTCGCATATTTTCTTGAGAGGAGCGATTCCTCAACTTTTCTTAAGGACTTATTCGTCATTTAAGCCCTTAGTAACCCTAATATGTGTACCTAATCCCCACTATAAATACCCCATTAGTCTAATGAGATTTACATCATCTTCTTAGCATTCCTTAATATAGTTTATATTCTTCTAATCTCTCTTTAATCTTGTAATCAACTCTTAATCAAGTCTTAATACAAATCTCATTTTCCTTAATTTCTCTATTGTTCCTCTTTTATTTTGGGTAATTGAAAATTATTTGGGTTTATTTTGGGAGATTGACATCCTTCCAATCATTCATCAAGTACTTCTATTATTGTTGCTTTATTTTGGAATCATTAGTAGGTATAATTCTCTTAATCCCTTTTTAATTATTGTTAATCATCTTCATTTATTTATCATGTTTTGCTTTTTTAGTATGATTGACAACCTTGCTAGCATGTTTACCATGATAATGAGTTAGTAGTTTCATTAACTAGGGTTAATGGGGAATTAAGGGGAAACCAACATGGGGATTGATTCATGCTTAATCTAATATGCTTTCATAATTAATTTGCTTGTTTGTTGTAATTTCAACTTATGCACATGTTATGTTTGATGAAATGCAAGCCTATGAATCCTTGCATTTACCCATCACCTATCTTTTCAATGAGACTTGTAAGACATAAACCAACTCGAGTCTCATTAGACCATGCATATTGTTCGATAGGGAGGATTAAGTCGACTTGTAGGTGTTGTACAATCTAATCGATTCGGCTCCGGGACCCAAACCTTCCTAGGGATTGTAAGATATACACTAACTCGATCCCATTACAACAATAATTGCTTGCATCTAGTTGAAAACATGTTTGTATGATCAAATCCCATGAATCCCCTATGAACCCATGATACCCTAGTGCTTTTTATCAATTGTTTACATCTCATTTTAATCATCTTGCTTATTTACTTTTATTGCTATTTAGTTTAGTGATCTTCTTATCTCAACCCAAATTGTGACACCCCTAGACACCGCTACTTGCAATCGAAAATCCTACATCCATACCCGTCCCTTGGGATCCGACCCTTACTTACCTCTTTACTAATAGTAGAGTTGTTTGTGGAGTTATAAATATTGTTTTGGTCTAGGTACTCCTAACGACAAGTAACCGAAAAAGCATACTCCTAAGCCTGACCAAAAATGGCGCCTATGCCGGGGACGGTGTTAACTTGATTTGATTTTGTTTGATTGTTAATTAGTTGTGTCTTTCTTTTCCTTGAGGAAGTAAAAATCCTCAAGGTTTGTTCTAATTATTTTCAAGTTGTTTGATATTTTGCAAGATGAGTAGTATAAATTATTTTTTTGAGGACCACTTGAATATACCTTTCTTCAAAGACCCCATGCATGTATTAGAAGCCTTGGAAGCAAGTGAGGCTAAAAATAAGCATTGGGACTTGGAGGTGGATCTTGTTAAGGCCACTCTAGCCAACAAAGAACTTACCCATGAACAATCCAAATTGATACATGACATCCTTGTGGAAGTATATCTCCCCATAGAACAAGAGCAAGCAATCATAGAAGACATCATACAACCCGAAGATTTTGTTATTGGACTCCAGTATGATGAGCTTAGTGAGCTTGAAGAACAAGTTGAATATGCCATGAGAATGGAGTGTCTAATGGAGATGGAGCAAGTTCCTAATGAATCTTCAATGGAGGAAAGTGAGGTAAAATCTTCAATTCTAAAACCCCTTCCCCCAAATTTGAAGTATGCTTACCTTGATGAGTCAAAAACCAAACCGGTAATTGTTAATGATAGACTTGATGAGAACCAATTGGGAAAATTGCTTGATGTGTTGAAACAACATGAAAAGGCTATAGGTTATAGTCTAGGTGACCTTAAGGGAATAAGTCCAAATTTTTGCATGCATAGAATTCACCTAGAGGAAGACCATAGACCTACCATTCAATCTCAAAGAAGACTAAACCCCCACATGCAAGAAGTTGTTAAAGGGGAGGTTAGGAATTTAATTGATGCGGGAATCATATATCCCATATCGGAATCATTGTGGGTTAGCCCCGTCCAAGTGGTACCTAAGAAAGGAGGTACAACGGTAGTGGCAAATGAAAAGAATGAGCTAATACCCACAAGGAAGATTACCGATTGGCGTATGTGCATTGATTATCGAAAATTGAATTCCGCAACAAGAAAAGATCATTTCCCCTTACCATTCATTGACCAAATGCTTGAGAGGTTAGCCTCCAACAAATTCTTTTGCTACCTCGACGGGTATTCGGGATTCTTTCAAATCCCTTGGTCGTACTCACTTGGAGGTTTAGTTTTCGGCACTTGTCGTAAGGAGCACCTAGACCAAAACAATATTTATATCTCCAGAAACAACTCTACTATTAGTAAAGAGGTAAGTAAAGGTCGGATCCCAAGGGAAGGGTATTGAAGTGAGATTTTCGATTGCAAGTAGCGGTGTCTAGGGGTGTCACAATTTGGGGTTAGAATAGAAGATCACTAAACTAAATAGCAATAAAAGTAAACAAGCAAGATGATTAAAATGTGATGTAAACAATTGATAAAAGGCACTAGGGTGTCATGGGTTCATAAGGGATTCATGGGAATTGATCATACAAACATTTCTCAAATTATAAGCAAGCAATTATTGTTGTGATGGATCGAGTTGGTTTATATCTTACAATCCAAGGAAAGTTTTGGTCCCGGAGCCGAATCGATTAGATTGTACAACACCTACAAGTCGACTTAATCTTCCCTACACAACTATATGCATGGTCTAATGAGACTCGAGTTGGTTTATGTCTTTCAAGTCTCATTGAAAAGATAATTGATGGGTAAAAAATGCAAGGATTCATATGCTCGCATTTCATCAAACATAACATGTGCATAAGTTGAGATCACAACAAGCAAGCAAATAAATTATGAAAACATATTAAATTAAGCATGAATCATCCCCCATGTTGGTTTCCCCTAATTCCCCATTAACCCTAGTTAAGGAAACTACTCACTCATTATCATGTTGAACATGCTAGCAAGGTTGTCAATCATACCAACAAAGTAAAACATGATGAATAAATGAAGATGATTAACAATAATTAAAACAAGGGTTAAGAGAATTATACCTACTAATGATTCCAATAATAAAGCAAAGAATAATAGAAGTACTCGATGAATGATTGGAAGGTTGTCAATCTCCCAACAATAACCCAAATAATCTTCAATTACCCAAAATAAAAGATGAACAGAAGAGAAATTAAGGAAATGAGATTTGTATTAAGACTTGATTAAAAGTTAATTACAAGATTAAAGAGAGATTAGAATGATATAAACTACTCTAAAGATTGATAAGAAGAACATGATAATCTAATTAGCCTAATGGGGTATTTATAGTGGGGATTAGGTACACAAATTAGGGTTTACTAAGGGCTTAAATGACGATTAAGTCCTTGAGGAATAGCTCCTCTCAGAAAATATGCGAGTCTCCTTTTTGCCGGTCTTTCCGAAATATGCGCATCCTTCATAGAGTAAGGAGAAAATGAAATTTGTTGTAACACAATCCGAGCGTCCAAGGCACGGGACGAGCGGACTGATAGGTTGTTGGACGAGCGAATTGTCTGGCTGGACGGGCAGATTGTGGCATTTTTGGACGGGCGTCCTTCTGGCAATGACGCTCGGATTCCTCACGTATTGGACGGGCGTCCCGAGGGCAAGCCGCTCGGATTCTGGGTCATCCTCTTCCTTTCTTCTTTTCTTCCTCCTTCTTCCAACAATCCTCGGGGATCTTGTCGGAGATGCAAGGATCTTTTCTGATTATTGCCCATCTACTACAATATGTACAGAGGCCTTCTAGTCTTGTCTTCTCTTTGATGCTTGGTCATTGAATTCAATCAATTTAGCTCTATTTTGCCATGAAAATGCAAGGTTTGCACTCATTTCCTACCAAGGGAACAAAACCTCAAAGAATATGCAAAACAAAGGACTAAAGATAGTAAATGACCCAAATATGCACTAAAAAGCATGGGAACAAGGCTCATTCGGGGAAAAAATATGCTCAAATAATGGTCACATCAAATATCCCCAAACCGAACCTTTGCTCGTCCCGAGTAAAGAGGTGACAAAAACTAGGACCGTTATTTAAACTAACCTAATAGCATAGCCGATATGAGACAATTAGCGGGTCTCACTCCGCCCCTTCAACTCACAACAAGACAACCATGAGGTAGGATGCCTTTTTGCAAGGCAAGGTGTGTCTTGCCAAAATGGCGACACACCCAAGCATTAAAGCATAAAAAATAAGTAATGGATGCATCTACAAAAGAATAGCCACTTTCCTTATCTAAGTGGCGGAAATTATATAAAGGGGAAGCAATTCAAGGGTACACACTCCTTCATAGATGCAATTTCTTCAAACTACTAAGCCTAGAAGGATACCAATAAATCACCTCCAAGTTGTGTCAAGTTAGGGTACCTTTGTCCTCAATCGTTAAATGCTTTTGTCAAGAGTAGACTCCCTATGGTGTTAGATGTTGGAATATGTGTCCTCGGACAATAATGCGATCACAACTGTTGATCATGATGATCACATGTTTAAATCTCATTTTAAGAATACATGTGGGATGTAATATTTTACAGTCAACTGGTCCACACATATCGGTAATGATTGGCTGACTAGAGTTTGACATTACTGCCGTGCGATGGTGGTGATCAGTTGATCCCCTTAGGTCATACCTATAGGGAAATACTCTTAATTGATTATTTAATTAATCGTATGCCGATACGAGTTAATTAAATTGCTTAAAATTGAAGGGTGATTTGTGAGTAAGATTAACGTGTCTTATTTTAATTCGATTAAATTAGAGACGGTCTGAGTAATCAAATTGTTTTATTACTTAGATAAAATTATTGTTTACGAAACAATTGAAATTGAAATTGAATGAATAATTTATTATAAATGCAAGACGTTGTAATTTATAATTTGATAAACCGTTTTGGTACAAGTAATTACGAATTACTAGTCGATTTTGTATATGACATATTTTATGAGTATGTTGATTTTTAATATGTTAAAAATACATTACAATTTCACATGTCAAGTAACATGTCACATTTGTCACAATTGACAAATGACAAAATAAAATGGACTGCCCATTTTATTTAAGTGTGCCGAAAAAGGGAGGGAGTATTAGGTTTATATTGTGTTTTTATTTTAAGTGGAAAACACAATGATCAAACCCTACTTTTAGCCTTGCATGCCTATTTTTCTTGCATAGAAAAACAAGCTCATGCATTGGCTCCTACTCCCTCCTCCAACCGGTTTTCCAAGAGAAATTATAGAGTTTTTCCTCTATAATTTTTCATTCTTAACTTCAACTCATTTTTTTCAAGAGTAAGAAAAATAATTCTCTCTACTATTTGTGAGACTTTTAGAGAAATAAAACCACAAAAAATTACTCCCTCTTGGACCAATTTATTCAAGAGCAATTACAAATATTTTTGTGTCAATTTTATAGTAAGACTTTTATTATTTCTAGTACAAAATAATATTGGTTATTAAGAGGTTTCCTTGGGTATTCACTTTTGGGAGAGGTTCTAATTTGGACCTTTTGTTCATCCATTTTAAGGAAAGCTCAAGAACTAACAAATAGGTGAATTTGTTGGTACCCATTAATCCGAAATCATATAGTAAGATTGATGATTTCTTCTCTTATCTTATTTATGTTTGCATGCATAAGATCTAGAATTTATTTTATGACTAAATAAATTTGAACATATGTGAATATGTAAATTAATGAGATCAAATATTTCTAACAAGCGGTATCATGAGCCTTAGGTTGTTTGCATGCAAATCGGTTTATAGTTTGTCCGAGTTATATGATTAACATACAAAACTAATTAATTTTGATTTATGAACATAAACCTAAAAATAACCTTGCATGTTAAACGTTTCTGATCCTAAGTAATTTTTAGGACATTTTGGTTTATTTATGGATTTTATTGTTCATTTTATAGATTATTGGCATTAAAATGTGATTTTTATGATAAAAATGTCATGTTTGGACGAAAAATAGCTAATATTTGAATTTTTCAGTGGTTTTTGGATATGTTTTCACATATATTATCTACTGATGGCCTTTAAATGTTCATGATAAAATGAGTTGTTTTGCTCGAAATATGGATTTTTCAAGTTAAAATCGTATTTAAATGGGTAAATAGGTTAATATGAGTTATATTTTGAATCTGGTCATGGAAATTTAGTATGTTGTCAAATGTTATTTTACAAGATGTGTGTAAAATATTTGGCTGTAATGAAGTCTTATGCATGATTTATGAATTTTTAATGAAAAATCACATAAATAGTGACTATAATTAGTAATAATGCTAAAACATACTTCATGACTAAAGGAAAAACGTCACATGTTTAATTTTATCATATATTTCAGATCTAAAAGTGAAAAGTTGATAAAAAATATTTTTTCTCATATTTTTATGGTCATAATTGATAAAATCGATAAACCGCAACATTGTTTTTCACGATAAATTTTCGAAATTTTTAACCTAAGTTTTGAACATTATGAGTGTCATGGTATTTTCCCAAAATGTTCATGAGTTTAAATTTAAAATTTCGAATTTATTTAAAATTTTTATAATTTAATTTGAAGTTTATAGCATAATTTTGTATTTTAGGTCCATTTATGAACAATATTAAGAAAACAAGTTTAATTATTGTCAAAATGTTAGTGGAGACTAATTTTGAGTCCTAAGTTGGTTAGGGTAATTAACTTGTACATAAATATGAATTTATGTAATTATTGTGATTTTAAAAGGTTAAATAACGCAAATCCGTAAAAACCGATTAATATACCATATTGGCTCTTTAAAGGCGATTTAGCATAAAATTAAGCATGTTCATACATATTATAATGCTGCATTTTATTTATGATTGTCATATTTTAATTTTATATAATTTTTGAATTATGTAATTTTACTTAGTATGGCCTTAGTTTTAATTGGTATGACCCGAAATTTATGGGAATATCGATTCGGTTGTAATTTTTGTGATCTCGTATCACCGTTTTGTAATTTAATAGATTTAAATTTTAATTAAAAATGTATAATAGGAAATTATGTAATTCATTTTGTAATTTAATTATTTCGTAGTTCCTTGAAGATGGCGCCTTTCGAGAAGACAGTCCATCAAAGATGGTGTTACCTCGAGATGCGTGTCAAAACCGAAGTTCAAGGGACCAAAGGAGTTGGTTTCCGAATTTGTAAAATAGTTTATTAGATTTACTATTTTAGGAAGGCCATACTAGGATTTTATTTTTATGCTTTGCATTTTATTTATATGTTGCATGCATCGCTAAATCGCCAAAACTAAACATGCATTTTATATCGATTAAATTGACCGTGTCAATTACAATTATCGTAGTTCACCGCTTTAGTTCACTTAAAACGTGATAGATAATAAATTGACATGACCTCTCGCTAAAATAAACAATTGAGACTTAGCCTTACCAAAAATTAGAAACCATGAAAACCTATTTCGTGAGGGAGTGCGCTCGGCCTTACCGGGGTAAAAACCTTGCTACGTAGGGGAAGTGGGTGATAAATGTCTACCCACCGAATTTATAAAGATAAGGGTTGTATTCGGCTTTACCGATGCCCAAGTTGATGTAAATTTGGATCATGGACACATTTATTCGAAACTTGGGTTGAACTCAACGAAAGTATTCTCGACGGTTGCCGGATGTGTTTCGGGCTAAAGATAAATATTAATGTAATTTTATCGACCAAGAGTTCTAAAAGTAGAATCGATTAAAGAGTTAATCCACCGAGTTATATTGATGAGGGTTGTATTCGGCTTTACCGATGCCCAAGTTAATATGAATTTGGATCTTGGAATCATTTATCATAGTTGGGTAGAGGTCACTATGTAAATGATTTACTTGTTATTTACAAGTATTAATAAAACGATAAATGTTAAGTTTTCCACTATTCCGTTATCATATTGTTCTATTTCTTTACCACAATTCATATACGATATCATTTCGATTTTTGATTCAAATCTCCATTAAAACATCGTACCTAAAGACAAAACTTGAATTTTTCTTCTAAAAACGCGTGTTATCCATTGGAAGGATCTCTTGTGAAGAGTATAGATAAAAGTTATTCATTATCAAACAGGCTTTTGATTCTTGACTAACACATCTACTTACAATGGATTGTTTTTCATATACTTAATTGAATTAAGTACCTTGACACAATAAATTGTTTTGGTAATTAGATTTGTTAGAAATCCTAATTGACCAAAATAACACAACCACTTCAATGAGAGTTTTAAGACTAAAATGATTGAATTGAAGAGTAGTCTTCATAAGATTCAACTTTGCTTCTCTAAGTAAAGATTCTTTGAAATGAGCGGGAGCATTCTCTTAAACCGTTAAGAAAAGGACGAGGTTCAAGAAGTAAAGATTAGAATGGAATGGACAAGACAAAGGTAAAAGTAAAGACTAAACCGATCAATTCCAATCGATAAAGTTTCCTTTTGGAAGTGTTGGACACTAGAAAGGAAACTACCCCAAATTATTGAACAATAAGCAAATTAGTTGTGGAACATCTAATGAGACATTCTTCTTTAAATGTTTATTTGATTGACATAAATTTTGCTAGTACTACTTTGTCAATATTAGAAACCGGTGGTGGTTTTCATCATTGTATTTGATACATAGGATGATTAGAATATGACGACTAGCAACAAATGATGTTGAGAGATAGAGTCATTATGAACTCAATCTAGTTTTGGGTTTTAAGTTGTACTTAATTATGACCATTAAGTGCATAAACTCTGAATAAGAATATAAACTTGTTAAGATACAAAAGAGGTTTCACTTTTGTGACCCTATACACCATGATTTGATGTATGGCTAGCCCATTATCAAGGTGATTATATTCTAAAACAAACTAGAATGATATATCATATAGATGATGCAACACTCAAATTGGTAACCCAAGATTAAACCTTAAATTCTGGAATGAAGAATGCAAAGAGTTATCGAGTACTCTTAGAACCATTAGATTGTTAAACTTATGGTATACGCGTATCTTGTATTCAAAGCAAGATGTCTCGTGCCTTTTGGTTGAAAAGGAGATCGAGGTTGTAAATCATTGTTCCAG
Organism: Silene latifolia; assembly: GCF_048544455.1. Lineage (NCBI taxonomy): Eukaryota > Viridiplantae > Streptophyta > Magnoliopsida > Caryophyllales > Caryophyllaceae > Silene > Silene latifolia. The sequence goes on from NC_133533.1 coordinate 95,241,368, forward strand.
AATAGGTTGATCATTTTCTTTTATCAACGATTTAAGTTGACACTAATGTGTTCACTTAATAAGGTAAATAGGGAAATCTTTGAAGAAGTTCAAAGAGTTCCTGGAATCACGATTAAGTCGTGATGGGATTATCAAGTGCCAAAGGAAATGTGATATAGCATCACAATTTAATCTCTTTTAGCACGCATTATGGGATAATGGGTGGTTGGATAAAGAATTCAAACGCTATTCGATCTGGTTTGGACTTCAATCAACTTACTTTGAGTTACTTGATCCTTTTGGAGAATTTATCATTTTTGTCTAAATTATTATTCCACTAAATCTAAAACGATTCATATGAGATATGAAATGGTAGGGTACCATGCTTGTAAGTTTTCACAAGAAACAAATGTTCATTTTTCCCTTCCTATTATCACGAGTACAACTAGTTTGTGGCTCGTGAAGCTGTCTTTCTAGAATTTAAGTTTATTGCTAGAAGATAGAGTGGGAGAAAATATTCAAGAGCCACAAAAGAATTGTGTCAAAAATTGTATGTCGCAAGAAACTGTTTTTCTTGGCTAAACCTAGGAGGTTGAACTCATCACTTGTTGAAGATGATGAATTCGTGTTACTTTTAGAAAGTAAAGAGTTTGCAACTTACAAAGAAATTGTTTGATTCAAGTTACTTCTAGAAAGTAATGAATATATGACTTACATGAGAGTGTTTAAGTCACAACTCAATACAAGGCTTAGAGCCATGAAAATCCGAAATAAATTCCAAGTGAATTGTTAGATATCAAAGCTTGATTGGTGGCAAAGGGCTTTGCACTAGTTGAAATGCTTAAGTCTATTTGGATCTTCTTAGGGATTGTGTTTTATGATGATACACATATAGCAAGTGAATCTAAAACCCACTTCTTCAATTAGAAGGAATGTATTCAATACATGTCTTGAGTTTTATAGATTCTTACAATCCTAAGATAATGTGCAACTTAAGAGATTGTCTTAAGTAGGACATCAATGAGTTGGAATCAACGTTTTGATCATGTTATAAAACTTTTCTCGATAAGTCGAGAAGTTGTATTTATACATGGAGTTTAGTGGGAGTTACGGTAATTTTAATTAGTCTAATATGTGGATGACATATTGATCATTGTGAATGATTTAAGACTATTGGAGTATTATAATACATCTTTAATATCCAGATTTATGGAGATAAATCCACATGATATTAGCGTTAAATAAGAAGTCTTATGTTGATAAGATTCATGATTAGTTCAATCAATTTGAACATATTTGATTGATTCCATTTGCTTCCGCTGCCGGATTAATTAAATGAGTAATGATGTATAACACTTCATATACTTTGAGTATAATGAATTGTTTCAAATCGAATTGAAGTAATAGTTACCAAATAGCCATATTGATTATTCTTAAGTTCTTGAAGAAGCATTAAAGATGCAATGTTAAGTGTTTTTTCAATTCACAAGTTTGTGTAAGGGCTTACACTAATGACTGTTGAGATTGTATAAGGTCTCGGACAAAAACCGTATTCAAAACACCTAAAGATGGTTAAGGAACCATTGTGGCTATGTTATTTAAGAAATGGATTTGTTAGAATCGTTCTAGGCAATAAAGAACAATGAGAGATGCTTACTAGGGAAATTGAGTACACTTGCAATCATGAGATGTGCGAGAGGAATGGGTCCCGCACACTGTGAAAACAGTGGGAGCTATTCTAAGGCTAGAGAGCTTATGTCTAGATTGGATCTAGACACGTACTCAGAAAGTTTTGTAATGCAAATGTATACATTACAAAGGAAAACGAGTATGTAGTAAGGTTGAGTAAGGTACAAGAAGTTGATAAAACCTACTAACCAAAGCCTTCTCATAGGCTTAACATGATGAGATTGTTGGAGTTAGTGTCCTCCACAATAGTGCGTTTACATAATAAATATCATTAAAGGAATATCATCAGATATTTAATTATTTGATCCTCGTTAGTTGATTAACGTAAATCGATAACGGTTGGCTGACTAGATTTTGACGTTATTGTCGTGAGACGGCGGTGATCAACTGACCCTTTCGGTCACGCCTAAAGGAACGAACCCCAATTGACAACTAATTAATTGTATGAGATACAATTTATTTAGTCCCTTTATTTATAGACTAAAAGGTTAGTCGATTATTTTAGAGAGATTTTGAGTCGTGAACTCGAGGCGCGATAATTATTATTTAATTATGCGATAATTGAGTAATAAATTTTTGAGATGGGAATTAATAATTAAGCAGTTAATTTTTAAGATAGGTACTAATTGACTAATGTGATTAGTATTGGTACGTAAAAATATATGTGTAGCTGTACACGTATATTTACGGAGTGTTTTAGAAAATATTAATCGGGAAGCATTTAAACATAAAACGATGTTTAAATAAAATTTACACATATTTATGCGACAAATATAAGAACCGATATGGACCCGTAAATGGGTCATTTGGACCGTGTAAATGGTAGTGTGATTGTGTGTTGTTAGACACAATTATTATGCACCAACAAATTCTATTGGGTGCTCTTCCCAGTACACCATTTGTCTAATATATGCCTAATCCTATTGGGCACATTTAACACAACTCAACTCCCTCTCATATTACTCCCTCCATTCGTCCTCTACACTCCACTAACACAACTTTTGTGTTGTCTAATTTTTCTATTCAATAACTTGAATATTTTTGCATGTGGAAATCTCTCTCTCTAAAATAATAAAAACCCATTTTACTGAGATTGTTAGTAAACAAAAATAATTACTAAGAGTGTTAGTAATATTTACATATTATCAAGGGAATAATTTAACAAGTATCTAGTTAATATTTGTTAGATTATTGGGTATTTGTTCTTGGGTGCTTCTTGAAAGAGATCTTCTAATTTGGAGATTTGGTAAAGGAGGATCTTCCTTTTTTTTTCTTTAGCACAAGAACAATCAAGGTAGGAGATCTTGATTGTGCCCATATTGATCATATAAATCAAGGTAAGGAAATTGTTTTTCCTTGACTTTCATTTTATGCTTTTATATTTGCATGCATGTTACATACATCACTAAAATGATAAATTATGAAATAATTTAATTTTTATTAGAGAGTCTAATATGGATCTATGATCTTTCAGAGTCATGTCATATGTCATTTCAATTGGATTAAGATGAACAGCTACATACAAGATCAAATTAGATTATAGAATATGAAATAGTAATCAGGTATTGACTATTCATATGTGATAATCACATTTGTCGTTCGAGTTTTTAAATCTGAAAACTCCTTTTATACTTTGTTACATCCAAACGAGTTGTAGAGACAATATTGAACCCCGTTAAAGTGAACCCGGATTAACATGGTATTCGCCCATAGTCACTTGTATGAGGTGACGTGTCGAAGTGACTAGAGTGTGATGCGATTGATGGCAAGTTCAAGTGCCATAGAGTCATGTGAGATGACTAGTCGATCACTTAGGCAGACTGTTAGGAACACTTTGTCGGGCCTTATGACCGCTTATAGAGTTCTGGCAAATTTATATATCCTGGTCGTGGCGAGAGCTACTATAGTATTCTAATGTGTTGATTCTTTTGACTAAAGAATGTTCGCCTAAGGTGGCACAGTTTCAGATTAACTTTGATTTATGTTACTACGACCTTCGTAAATGGATTCAAATGGGAATATTTTGGGTTATGATGGATGTGGCTAGTCGAAGGGAATAGTGCGATAGGAATTGTCCACCCCCTTGTCAGGGTTATAACAATATTTCAGGGCCACTCGAGGAGTAATGAACTGGAAATGCGTGGCCACGCTCGGAAGGTATCTATGGTAGATAGTTCCGGTCAATCAGTTATTCTCCAGATCGAGGAAACCACTCTCAATATGATCACTTGCAAGTACGACCTGAAAGACACCTTGCATTTAGTGCGAGATAGTAATAGGACAAGAGAATTGGTGATGCACACTTGTCGAGGACAAGTGGGAGATTGTTGGAATATGTGTCCTCCGACAATAATGCGATCACAACTGTTGATCATGATGATCACATTTTTAAATCTCATTTTAAGAATACATGTGGGAGGTAATATTTTACAGTCAACTGGTCCACACATATCGGTAATGATTGGCTGACTAGAGTTTCACATCACTGTCGTGCGACAGTGGTGATCAGTTGATCCCCTTAGGTCATACCTATAGGAAAATACTCTTAATTGATTATTTAATTAATCGTATACCGATCAGAGTTAATTAAATTGCTTAAAATTGACGAGTGATTTGTGAGTAATATTAACGTGTCTTATTTTAATTCGATTAAATTAGATATGGTCTGAGTAATCAAATTGTTTTATTACTTAGATAAAATTATTGTTTACGAAACAATTGAAATTGAAATTGAATGAATAATTTATTATAAATGCAAGACGTTGTAATTTATAATTTGATAAACCGTTTTGGTACAAGTAATTACGAGTTACTAGTCGATTTTGTATATGACATATTTTATGAGTATGTTGATTTTTAATATGTTAAAAATACAATACAATTTCACATGTCAAGCTACAACAAGGAATGAGTTTGGTGGAGTCCTCCCTTAAACCACCATTTGTAAGATATCATTTCCTTTGACTTTGCATTACATTTACATTTGCATTTAGTTATATACATATACATTAGCTTGCATTTATATTATATTTCATATTACATTTACATTAGTTAGTTAATATAGTATAGTTGCATTTTAATATATCTCACATGATTCATTTAGATAGTTGCATATAGACTAGAATTCATGCACAATTACTAATGACCAAACCTATTCATTTCTACACTAGAAATAGTGTTTAAATCGGCTTGGGGAGGTTTGATCATAGGTGACGATAGTTTAATAGAAAACATGCATCATATAGTATAGTTTAGATTGCGTTCATTTGTTATATACGTCATATAGGATTGCATTTAGTTAGAGCAGACATTCATTCATATCATATCATTGCACTTGTACATTAATTACTTAAAACTTTAAGAATCCAAAAACATGTATTTCCTTTCATTCCTACTTGTACATTGAGGACAATGTCCAAAATAAACTGGGGGATAAGTGTTTGGGTTAAAAATTGCATAATAGATAAATCCCACTTGGTAAATAGTTAGGGAAATGGGCCATGAAAGGAGGCATAATGGAAGGGGAGTCCATGGGTGAAGGAAGGTTAGGTGGGTCAGAAAGCGTACGAAGGGAGGCAAAGCCCACTTGAAGAACGTCCACGTTTTGGAAAGAGTTCAGGGAGAAGTCAGGGAGAATGGAGGGAGATGGCGTGTTATGGAAAGAGTTATTATTGAAGTTGTATTCCTTTCCATAAACATGGTAGGACACACCTAGGGATCTTACCCTATAAATAGCCAAGGAAGCCAAACAAAGAAGGACATTCAAGATCTAAAAAACACAATACCTCGTGTTATCAAGATTTAGATTGCGTCTCAATTGTACTCACGCTCTTATTAAAAGCTAGTGCAATATTTGACAGGGTACCGAGCCTCCTGCGGTTGTTCCCACATTGGGTTTTCCGCGTTACCAAATCTTACGTGTCAATTTTTATTTCGTACTTTATTTACTTATTTAAATATCAAATACAAAGCGATCAATCAAGCAACCAACGAGTAAGACCGCATTGACCTAATACAATTAAGTTGCTAAAAAACACCTAAACAGTTTGGCGCCCACCGTGGGGCATTGTGGTCGTCAATCATTGATAATCCAAACACGCAATGGCTCAGCAAGTATCCGAAGTCGTGTGAAGGAGCAGTCAACCACCGTTACCACCAAACTCTAATCAGAACCCGGCATCAACGATATCAACTCAGGCTCTGGGGCACGCCTCAAGAATTCCAGCAGCGGCAAAAACCTCTTTGCCTCCCAAAACCCCTGCCGCCACAGCCGTAGGCAGATCAGACAGAAGCACAACAAGCTCAGGACTCACCCCACCACCCAGTCCAACACAAATCTTGCTCCCTGGCGTAGAGAACCTTCAAAGGGCCATGGAAAACATGAGAGAAGAACAGAGGAAAGCTGGCACTGAAGTAAGGAAAAGAGACAGAGAACTCTAGGCACAGATAAACATCCTGAAACAACAATCTCTTACATCAGCAAACAAGGAGGGGGAGACAAGGCTCCAGTAGTGGACCTAACACTGGGGGCATCAGGTAGCAGGAATACGCTTCGACTGATACCAATTGAGCTGGTAACAAGATTGGACCTAACAACAATATCATCTGAGGAAAGAATAACCCCACAAGGGTTAGGATATCTCACACCAGATAGCTGGCAGTCGGCCAGCCACGTGGAAGCTCGGTTAGATGGCCCTCCAAATGGTAACTTCGTAGTAACCAACCAAACAACTGGAACGGTGTCCACAGAAAGCCAGCAGGTAAATTGGCATCAAGGAACGCTCGTGACTTCCACCCCCTTAGCTGCCAAGACACGTCAGAACCCTCAAGAGTTTGGACCAGGGGCCAGCGCACCGAATCAACACAGGAAGTTGACAGGCAGGTCCCAGACTCAGGAAGCATAACTAACCAGCAATACTTAGAGTTACGGGAGATGTTGAGGAGGGTCCCAGGGTTGCCACCTCTACTCGAGAAGGCAGCACCGACAGTTATGCTAATTCACCATTTGTGAATGCCATATCCGTTACATCCATACCAAAGGGATTCACAAATCCAAATATGCCTCTCTTTGATGGCACAACAGATGCTTTTGACCATATCAGCCAGTACAAGAAGAAGATGATGACAGTGACAGCTGTAGGGCAAGTAAAAGAAGCCTGCATGTGCTTAGGATTTGGATCCACATTGTCAGGTCCAACACTCCGATGGTTTGTGAGCTTACCCAACCAATCAATTTCTACATTTGCTGAACTGGTAAATGCATTCACCCAGCAATTTGCAAGAAGTCGGAAGCCACAAAAGCATACAAGAGACCTTTACATAATCGTTCAGGGAGCAGGAGAAACCATTGGAGAATACAACACCAGATTCAAAAATGAAAAGCTGGCAGTACGGGAATGTGATGTTGCGACAGCAGGAGAGGCTTTCAGGAGGGGCCTTCACCATGACTCTGGCCTGTACAAGAAGAAACTATGCACCCTTGTCATAGGTTCGAAGCTGTACAAGAAAAGGCAGCTGCCGCAATCAGATTGGAGGAAGACATCCTAGCCAGAGCCAGCCTACCTAACGCACCAAGTGTATCCAGCACCTCGGCCGTAGAAAAATCAGGGAGAAAGCAGTCAACAAAATCGATGAAAATCAGCAACTCCCTACTCTGGCAGAGTATGGATTCACTACAGGCGTCAGAGGAATCCTGAAATAACACAGGGAGATGGGAGACGGAGTAAGGTGGCCCAAGCCACAGGTAGAAGGACAGGCATGACGAAAAGATAGCAAGAAGAAGTGTGAGTTCCATCGTGACATTGGACATAACACCGAAGACTGCTACACACTACGAAGGGAGATCAAGTATCTGTATGAGCAAGGAGAACTGAGCCATCTATTACCACGTGGAGGCAAGCAGCAAGATAAGGTAGGCTCCGCGAAGCCTGCAACTCCAACCACATGCACCAAGATAATAAACGTGATAACAGGCAGCTCAGATCTAAGTGGGCTGACATACTCATCACCTATAAGACATGCCACCGAGACCAAGGGAGATAGGCCAGCAAACTCTGGCAGAATTTCTCCCAGCAATCTACCTGCTGTTGCCTTTGATGAAGGAGACATATGTGACGAACAGGAACATCACGACGTACTCCTTATCACCCTGTCGATGGCTAATTGTACAGTCACAAAGGTCCTGGTTGATACAGGCAGCTCAGTCAATCTAATCATGTTAAAAACTATAGAAAACATGGGGTTTAGCGAGAAGGATTTCCAGAAGAAAATCATCCCGCCTGTAGGATTCAGTGGGGAAATAACCAACTCACTAGGCGAGATAGTCATCCCAACCAATGTGGGAGGGGTCAACAAGCATATCAGGTACCTAGTCATAGATGGACCTTCTACCAACAATGTCATCTTGGGAAGACCGTGGCTGCACCAGATGAAGGCAGTCCCCTTAACATACCATCAATGCATAAAATTCCCCACTCCGTGGGGGAAGGGGGGGGGGGAAGACAATACGAGGATATCAGGAGGAAGCTAGAGGCTGCTAAAAGTAAGCACTGAAGTGTACCGCCAGCCCTCCAGCATATCAATTACAAAAGCAGCCTGTCCAGGACGAATACACTGAGCCCCCAACTGAGGAACTAAATCAGATCAACCTGGACAAGCTACACCTAGAGAGGATCGTGCTAATTGGAGCTGGATGCACAGGAAGCTTGAGGCAGCAACTAATCAAATTTCTGCAGGATAACATGGATTGCTTTGCATGGTAACATGATGACATGATAGGGATAAACCTGTCCATCATAACACATAAACTCAGTGTGGACCCAAAATACAAACCCATCAAGCAGAGGCGTAGAGAGTTTGCAGCTGAAAGAAATAACGTGACTAACCAAGAGGTAGATAGCCTGCTGGCAGCTAAAAAGATAAGAGAAGTAAAATATCCAGAGTGGTTATCCAATGTGGTGGTTGTACCTAAGAAGAATGGAAAATGGAGAGTATGCGTGGACTTTACTGATCTCAACAAGGCATGCCCTAAAGATCCCTTCCCGCTACCTCATATCGATGCAATGGTGGATGCGGCAGCTGGACATGAAATACTAACATTTCTGGACGCTTGGAGTGGTTACAATCAAATCAAAATGGATCCCGCAGATCAAGAGAAAACAACGTTCATGTCTGAGAGAGGAATATATTGTTACAAAGTCATGTCATTCGGCCTAAAGAATGCAGGTTCCACATATCAGAGACTGGTCAACCGCATGTTCAAAGAGCAGATAGGAAGAACTATAGAAGTGTATATTGATGATATGGTGGTGAAATCAGAAAAAGCCACAGATCACATGCGACACCTGACAGAGACATTCAACACCCTGAGAGAGTACAAGTTGAAGCTAAATCCATCCAAATGCACCTTCTGAGTATCCTCTGGTAAATTCTTAGGCTACATTGTAACCAAAGGGGGATAGAAGCCAGCATCGAACAGATCAAGGCTCTGTTGTAATTGGAGTCAGCTGAAAAACCCAAGAACATTCAGAGATTAGTTGGCAAGGTAGCAGCTTTGAGGAGATTCATCTCAAGGTCCTCGGACAAGTGCAGGCTATTCTACGACATACTAAGAAAGAGCCAGAAGTTTGAATGGACTGCAAACCACGAGCAAGCATTCAGAGAGCTGGAACATTATCTCAGCAACCCACCGCTACTGTCAAAACCGGAGACAGGAGAACCACCGTTCCTTTACCTAGCTGTCACTGAGGTAGCAGTGACCGTCGTTCTAGTTAGAGAGCAGGATAAGGAACAAAAGCCAGTCTATTATGTAAGCAAATCTCTGCTGCCAGCAGAGACCAGGTACACATCTCTTGAATAGTTAGTGCTAGCTTTGGTAGTGTCATCTTATAAGCTACGCCACTACTTTGAATCCCACACCATACATGTCGTGACCAACTACCAGCTGAAATCCGTCATGAGGAAACCAGAGCTGTCAGGCAGAATGTCAAAATGGTCTTTACACCTTAGTGGGTATGATATCCAATATGACTCCAGGACAGCAATCAAATCACAAGCACTGGTATACTTTATTTCGGACATCAGTCCAGCCATCCAAAATCTGGCAGATGAGGAGATCCTGACCTTAGAAGGGAGCACAGAGGCAGAGATCTGGCAGATGCACATCGACGGAGCCTCCAACAAAAGGAAGGTAGGTGTAGGGTTAATCCTACGGTCACCACAGGGGCATCTGATAGCACAGGCAGTAAGGTGTAAATTCAAGGCAACTAAAAACGAAAAAGAATACGAGGCTTTGATAGTGGGTATGCAGATAGATCTGGAATTAGGAGTCAGGAACCTACACATATCTAGCGACTCCTTGTTAATAGTCAACCATGTGAATGTGATGTGACCATTATTTGAGCATATTTAGTCCCCAAATTAGCCTCTTTCCTATGCTTTTTAGTGCATAATTGGGTCATTTACTATCTTTAGTCTTTCGTTTTTCATATTCTTTGAGGTTTTGTTCCATTGGTAGGAGAGGAGTGTAAACCTTGCATTTTCATGGCAAAATGGAGCTAAATTGATCGAATCTAATGACCAAGCATCAAAGTAAAGACAAGACTAGAAGGCCTATATAAATAATGAAGTAAATGGGCAATGATAAGAAGATCCTTCCACCTCCAACAAGATCCTTGAGGATTGTTAGAAGAAGAAAAGCAGAAGAAGCCTTGTTGAGCTACTATCCGGGCGTCTTGGCCATGGGACGAGCGTCCTGGCTGGCTACAATCCGAGCGTCCCGTAGCCAGTCCGCTCGTCAAAGACCTCTATAATCCGAGCGTCCCATCACTCAGTCCGCTCGTCCTGCCCCTACAATCCACCCGTCCCGTCCCTTAGGCCGCTCGGATTCTCTTCCAGTGCAGCACGCCTCATCCCTAAGTCCGCTCGGGATGAGCATATTTTGAGACGACTAGCAAAGCGGGATGCGCATCTCCTTCGAGAGGAGCACTTCCCCAACTTTTCTTAACGGTCCTAATTGTAATTTAAGCCCTTAGTAACCCTAATTTATCTCCCTAATCCTTTGTATAAATACCCCATTGTACTAATTAGATGAACATCAAGTTTTAATATCTCTCTTAGACCTTTTTTATGTTGTAATCAACTTTTAATTAAGCATTAATACAACTCTCATTTCCTTAATTTCTCTATTGTTCATCATTTATTTTGGGTAATTGAAGATTACTTGGGTATTATTGGGAGATTGACAAACTTTCATCAATCATCAAGTATTCTATTATTCCTTTGCTTATTATTTTGGAATCATCATTAGGTATAATTCTCTTAATCCTTGTTTTAATTATTGTTAATCATTTCCATTCATTCACCATGTTCTACTTTGTTAATGAAATTGACAACCTTGTTAGCATGTTAAACTTGATAATGAGTGAGTAGTCATCTTGCTAGGGTTAATGGGTGATTAAGGGAAACCAACATGGGGACTGATTCATGCTTAATCTAATATGTTCATATAATTTATTTGCTTGCTTGTTGTGATCTCAACTTATGCACATGTTATGTTTGATGAAATGCGAGCCTATGAATCCTTGCATTTTTTACCCATCACTTATTTATTCAATGAGACTTGTAAGACATAAACCAACTCGAATCTCATTAGACCATGCATATCGTTGAGTAGGGGGGACTAAGTCGACTTGTAGGTGTTGTACAATCTAATCGATTCGGCTCTGTGACCCAAACCTTCCTAGGATTGTAAGATATAAACCAACTCGATCGTATCACAACAATAATTGCTTGCTCATGATTTAAGAACATGTTTGTATGATCAATTCCCATGTATCCCCTATGAACCCATGACACCCTAGTGCCTTTAATCATTTCCTTACATCTCATTAATCATTTTGGTTGTTTATTTGCATTGTTATTTAGTTTAGTGATCTTCTATTTCAACTCAAATTGTGACACCCTTAGACACCACTACTTGTAATCGAAAATACTACATCAATACCCGTCCCTTGGGATCCGACCTTTACTTACCTCTTTACTAATAGTAGAGTAGTTTGTGAAGTTAATAATATTGTTTTGGTCTAGGTACTCCTAAAGACAGGTTATCGAAATCTAGAAAGACCGACCAAAAATGGCGCCGTTGCCGGGGACGGTTTTAACTTGATTTGATTTTCCTGATTGTTCTTAGTTGTGTCTTTCTTCGCCTAGGGGAAGTAACACTCCTCAAGGTTTGTTCTAATTATTTTTAAGTTGTTCGATATTTTGCAAGATGGATTTTATAGATTGTTTTGTTGAGGACCACTTGAGTATACCTTTCTTCAAAGACCCCATGCAAACATTGGAAGCCTTAGAAGCATGTGAGGCCAAGAATATGCATTGGGAATTGGAGGTAGATCTTCTTGAGGCGGCTCTAGCTAATAAAGAACTTACTCATGAGCAATCCGAATTAGTACATAACATCCTTGTGGAAGCATATCAACCCATAGAAGAGGAACAAGCAATCGAAAATGACATCATACAAACCGAAGAGCAAGAAGAATTTGTCATGGAGCTTGAGTATGATGAGATTAGCGAGCTTCAAGAACAAGTTGAGTATGCTATGAGAATGTAATGCCTAATGGAAATGGAGCAACTTCTTAATGAACCTTCAATGGAGGAAAGTGAAGTACAAATTCCAACTCTAAAACCCCTTCCCCCAAATTTGAAATATTTTTATCTTGATGAATCTAAGACCAAACCCGTGATTGTTAATGACAAACTCGATGAGAATCAATTGGGAAAATTGCTTGATGTGTTGAAACAACATGAGAAGGCTATAGGTTATAGTCTAGATGATATTAAGGGGATAAGTCCCAATTTTTGCATGCATAGAATTCATCTAGAAGAAGACCAAAGACCTACCATCCAATCTCAAAGAAGATTAAACCCCCACATGCAAGAAGTCGTTAAAGGAGAGGTTATGAAATTACTTGATGAGAGAATCATATATCCCATATCAGATTCTTTGTGGGTTAGCCCCGTTCAAGTGGTACCTAAGAAATCAGGTACCACGGTGGTAAGAAATGATAAGAACGAGCTAATGCCCACAAGGAAAATCACCGGTTGGCGTATGTGTATTGACTATCGAAAATTGAATTCCGCAACAAGAAAGGATCATTCCCCCTACCATTCATTGACCAAATGCTTAAGAGGTTAGCCTCCAACAAGTTCTTTTGCTACCTTGACGGGTATTCGGGATACTTTTAAATCCCCATACACGCGGATGACCAACACAAGACCACCTTCACATGCCCTTATGGTACTTTTGCTTATAGGAGAATGCCTTTTGGTCTATGTAACGCCCCCGCTACTTTCCAAAGATGCATTATGAGTTTCTTTTCCGACTACCTAGAAACCATAATGGAAGTTTTTATGGATGATTTTAGCGTTTATGGAAAAGACTTTGACTCTTGTTTGCATAACCTTTCTCTTGTATTGCAAAAATGTGAACATGTTAGTCTCGTTTTGAATTGGAAAAAGTGTCACTTTATGGTCTATGAAGGAATTGTTTTGGGTCATTTAATCTCGGAAAATGGCATCGAGGTCGATAAAGCTAAACTTAAGGTGATAAAGAAACTCCCACCTCCCGTGAATGTTAGAGGGGTGAGAAGTTTTCTCGGTCACGCAGGTTTCTATCGCCGTTTTATAAAAGATTTCTCAAAAATCGCGAAACCCCTCACTCAACTTTTACTTAAAGATGCCCAATTCCACTTCAACAACGAGTGTGTTGAAGCCTTTAATAGAAATAAAGAAGCACTAATTTCAGCACCGATCATTCAACCACCGGATTGGAAACTACCATTCGAGATTATGTGTGATGCTAGCAACTATGCCGTTGGAGCGGTTCTTGGCCAACGGGTAGGTATGGCTTTGCATTCTATCTACTATATAAGCAAGACTCTTGATTCCTCCCAAGTGAACTATGATACCACCGAGAAAGAGCTCCTTGCCATTGTCTATGCATTAGACAAATTTCGTTCCTATTTGCTTGGATCCAAGGTGATTGTTTTTTCGGATAACCGCGCCCTTCGACATCTCTTGATAAAGAAAGAGGCAAAACCAAGATTGTTGAGATGGATTTTGCTACTCCAAGAATTCTACTTAGAGATAAGAGATAAGAAAGAAGCCGATAACGTAGTGGCGGACCACATGTCAAGGATTCGGTTTCATGATGAAGAAGGGGAAACACCGATCAATGACTCTTTCCCCAATAATATCTTAATGGACATTCAAACACAACTTGAGAGGCATATCACTCCATGGTTTGCCGATTATTCCAACTATATTGTTGGAAGAGTGCTCCCTCCAAACATAAACTACAACCAAAGGAAGAGGTTCCTATTCAAAGTCAAGAGGTACTTTTGGGATGACCCAAATCTTTACAAGGAGTGTAGTGATGCGCTCTACCGGAGATGCATCCTTCAATGGGAGATTCAATGAGTTTTGGAAGGATGTCACTCATCCCCTTATGGTGGACACCATGGAGTAAGAAGAACCATTGCGAAAATTCTTCAATCAGGCTTCTTTTGGCCTACGATGTTCCAAGATACTAGGGAATTCATCATTCATTGTGATGCTTGTCAAAGAACGGAGAATATCTCTTGGAGGAATGAGATGCCGCAGAAGAGCATACTAGAGGTAGATATCTTCGACGTTTGGGGGATCGACTACCAAGGGCCGTTAGTGACATGCAAAGGGAACAAATACATCCTTATGGCCGTAGACTACGTCGCAAAATGGGTGGAGGCAATTGCCACCCTACCGATGATGCGAAAACGGTCACTAAACTCTTCAAGAAAATAATCTTCCCAAGATTCGGGGTCCCTAGAGCAATCATAAGTGATGGAGGGACGCATTTTCATGAAAAGAAGCTCACATCCCTTTTGGCCAAATATGGTGTTCAACATAGAACCGGCTTAGGATATCATCCTCAAACAAGCGGTCAAGTTGAAGTTTCAAATAGTGATATCAAACAAATTCATGAGAAAGTTGTCAATAAGACTCGCAAGGATTGGAGCATGAAGCTTGATGACACTCCCTGGGCTTATAGGACGGCCTATAAGACTCCCATAGGAGCCTCCCCTAACAAACTTGTCTAAGGGAAAGCATCCCACTTGCCAATTGAATTAGAATACAAAGATTTTTGGGCAATCAAAGCTCTACACCTTGATCTCAAACTAAGTGGTCAAAAGAGGATGATACAAATTCAAGAGTTGGAAGAATTCCGACTACAATCTTATGAGAATTCCAAGATCTACAAAGAGAGGACAAAGTTACTTCATGACAAGAGAATTAAACAAAAAGCCTTGCACAAAGGAGACAAAGTCCTTATATTCAATTCCCGATATCGACTCTTTCCTGGGAAGTTGAACTCTAGATGGATGGGTCCCTATGTAATCACCGAAGTAGGAAAATACGGAGACTTCGAGATAAGGTTGGAAGACGGGATCAAATTCAAAGTTAATGGCGAAAGATTGAAACCATACTATGATGGAGCATTCATTGGAGAGGTTTAGGTTACCTACCTCGGGCCTCCTCTTCCTTGACAAAATTTTCGGAAAGAGAGTTTGGTGGAGTCCTCCCTAAACCACTTCTCGTAAATATACTAACCCCTTTAACTTGTATCTTTCCTTGTTGCATTTTTATCATGAACATAATCCTTGCTATGAGAGTAAGTGAGGGAGGGTCACTGATCATTTCCCTGAATGAAGGACTTAGAATTCATGTGTGGGGAAACACTTATTCCGGAGTAAAGGAAAAACAGGAACGGTCTGAGCGTCCCGTGAGGAAACCGCTCGTCCTAGCAAACAATCCGAGCGTCCCCCTGGCCAGCCGCTCGTTCTAAGGAAGCTGGGAAGCAGCTGTTTTAATCTAACTCGAGATCCGAGCGTCCTCAGTGACAATCCGCTCGTCTGGGTTTGGACGGTCGTCCCATCAAAAATATGCTCGTCCCGATAATATCAATTTCTAGCATTCTTCCCTGGAAGAGAATACGAGCGTCCTCTTAGAAATCCGCTCGACCAGCTACAGCAAGACACTCGTCTCGACTAGCATCCACTCGTCCTGGCTACCTCAGAATCTGGGATATGTCCTGGATAATAATCCGAGCGTCCCGCAAGAAATCCGCTCGTCCCCATGGTCATAAATCCGAGC
This sequence comes from Silene latifolia, assembly GCF_048544455.1. Classification (NCBI taxonomy): domain Eukaryota; kingdom Viridiplantae; phylum Streptophyta; class Magnoliopsida; order Caryophyllales; family Caryophyllaceae; genus Silene; species Silene latifolia. The sequence continues at coordinate 95,257,229 of NC_133533.1, forward strand.
ATCCCGAATATGAATCCGCTCGTCGCCCTGCGTCTTGTATTCCGATTTTCGGCAATTAAAATCTTCCCCACCACACATTTTGTGACACCTCATCCTTCCTTCCACTTTCCAATATAAAACCCCCCTCTCTTATAACCCAAATCATATCTCAAGAACTCTTTCACTCAACAAAAACAAAAACCCCCAAAATCTAGTGTTTCAAAAGATTCAAAAGAAGCTCTCAATCAAAAAGAACATCTTCTTGCTTCAAAGAAATCAAATTCCAGATCTACATCCAAGAATGGGAACAAGCGGATCATTATTTAGGGAAAGAAGAAGGCCAAGAGTATGAGGAAGCTCATCCACCTCTCACAACAACACTTTAAGAAGAGAACATGAGGAGATAGTTAACCTCACCAAGCTTGATGATTTTTCAAATATAGAGTTTGTCAATGATGTTCAAAGGTTCATCTTCAACCGATTACTCAGTAAGAACATTCTTCCTACCAAATTTATGTCTCACAAAACCTTGAAAAATCTTGGAATCTATCACCAAACGGAAGCTCTCTTCGAGTTATTTGGTCTTTCTACTTTGTTCCATATGCATGAACGAACATATCGATCTCTAGTCCTTGAATTCTTGAGTTTCTTGAAGATTACCACTTTGAACAAGACCATATGTGTAGAGTTTAGATTGGAAAGTACAAATAGGATGATGACACTTGTCGAATTTGCAAGTGTGCTTGGGCTAGATGTTTCGCGTAACCGAACATCAAGGCCGAAGAATTATAGTGTGGCACCCTTAGGGAGAGCCATGACGGGTCGACATTTCACCTATATCAAGGAATGTTTACCTTTTCATATCCAAAATCCCATTTCGAGGCTCACTTACCGATTCCTTACCGGAACACTTCTTGCTCACCGAGACCCGACAATTGTAAATGCGCTAGACCTTGTCTTTATGGAATAATATCTTGAGATTAAAGGGAGAAGTGGGTACCATTTCAACGCCCCGCTTGTTCTCCTAGAGAAATGGGCAAAATTGCGTAACGGGGATGATGATGGTATGAAGCATATTGTAAATGGGGGACTCATCACAAGACTTGCAAAGCACTTCATCCCCAAGTTTAATGAAAACAATGAGTATACACCACTTCCGGGAATTACAAGAATCAATGAGGATCTCATTCTTACAACATCATTGGATAACCCATGAGGGTTATTAGAAGAGGAGAAAATGGATCACCTAGGGAAGCAACCCCATTTACCTACCAATGGATGATTTGCCAAGAATTGCACCACGAAGAGGACCTCTTTCTCTAATCCCATCTTATCTCATCCCCACAAACCCAAATCAAGCCAATCAAGCACCACCTCAAGCACAACAACAACATGAACAACTAAGAAATGAAAACGAGAAGATTGTGATACCACCCTACCCCTTCCAATACCAACCCTATAACCACCCAAATCCTTTCATCCTTCCTAGGGATGATTTCGTGACGTGGATCCTTCAAGATTTGCAGCTCCACCAATTTGAGGTCAATGTGGATAATTACTATGCCTTGTATCCACAATTTCACCAATTGGCTCGACAAGGGATCATTAGTGAAGAAGGAATGTTTCCCTATTGGGCCCAAATGAATATTCTTTTCCCCAACTCAGAGAGGGCTAATTAAGGACCGCATGCTCAAGAAGGTGAAGGGAGTGACAAGTCAAATGGTGGAGATACGGTGGAGCTTGATACTGAGGGTGATGAATTTATGGATTTCAATGGAAGTGATACATCAAGAGGAGCTTGGGATAGCGACTTGGAAGGGGATGATGACGGTCTTTAAAGAACACTTCATGGGCTAGATGGAGCAGGCAAGAGGCACCCATCAAGGCTTAAAGTGAAGTTTCTTTTATCCTCTCTTTAATTGTTCATGAAAAAATTTTCTTGTTTTGATATCTTGTTTTATAATCTTTGTATCATATTTGAGGAGCCCTAGCAACAATAGAGGGCTAACACCTTGGTTCCATTGAGGTGTTCATTTTTATTGTTCCCAATTCAATATCCAAAATGACAAATTTTAGTTCGTGCATTACATTTTTGTATGAACTCCCACAAAATTCTTAACATTAGAAATAGTGTCTATTTTGGTTTGGGGATGTTTATGCAATAGGAGCTAATCTAAATTATGCTCTCCACCATAACAAAAACCCATGCATCATGTAGTATAGCCTAGTTTAGTTTGCATTTAGCTTAGAATTAATGCAAATTCATGTAAATTGCATAATTTCCTATCGTATTGGCCATTGAGGACAATGCACAAACTAGTGTGGGGATGGAAAATTCTAACTTGACTTTTTAAACAAAAATCATAAAAATTGAAAAAAAAATCGAAAAATCACAAAAATATGTCTTTTAATTTCTTAAAAACAAAACCATAAAAATTTGAAAATTCAAAAATCCAAAAACATGTTCATTTCCTTTGTAGTGTAGTCTTGTATACATTGTTTTGTATATATTGTGTTTTTTTCATCCTTGTTCACATTGATCGACTACGCCACACCCGAGTCATGAGGATATTGAAGACCGCATGGTATAATCTTTCCAATCTCCTTTTTTCCTTTATATGTTGATGACTATGTGGCTTTATTTTGATTGACGCGTTAAAAACAATGTGAATTTAGGATTGCATTTAGAATATTTGGCATAATAGTTGGTAGAATCATATGCATTAGGATGTATATATGTTAGTTGCATCATGGCATGTAGTTACATGTTAGATAAATTATGTGAAAATGTCTATTTGGGAAGCTTGACAAGTGTATATAAGGCCCTTGTAGATACTTTTTCTTCTTAAGACTTTGCCTGTTAGAATACTTGTAAAAACCCCTAGGATGTGTCATGCTAGTATCCTTTGACCCATGGATTAAGGCCTAGTCAAGAGTAACTTGTGGTGTGATAAATCCTTGGCTACCGTTTATTCCAAGGTGACCCATGAAACCATGCAACCATCCATCATCCATGTTCTACCACATTTTTGTCATCAAAAAGGGAATGGGCATGAAATTGTTTAAAATTTGAGTTCAAGAAAAGAAAAGAAAAGAAAAAGAGTGCAATTGCATCAAAAAGAAAAGAGGAGTAACAAAAATGAAAACTCTTATGCTTCAAATACAAGGCACCCTCGTTACAAATTGGGGTGACTTTGAAAATGTTCAAAAAGAAATGCAAAAAGTTGAAAAATTGTCAAGTGTTGAAAATACCAAACATCAAAGAAATGGCAAAAAGAAAGTGTTCTCAAATATCAAATGCCACAAGAAATTGGGGGGGAAAAACAACAACAAAACAAACTCCCAAATGAAACTCCAATACTATTGATTCCATTTCCATCGTATCCACTTTTGTGCATGGTAGAGAGGGGACGACCCTTATTGTTGTCTAGGCAAGAAGGGGAATTCCGCGATCCTCCAGTGTTTCTAACACCATAGGGAGTCTACTCTTGACGAAAGCATTTAACAATTGAGGACAAAGGTACCCTAGCTTGACACAACTTGGAGGTGATTTATTGGTATCCTTCTGGGCTTAGTAGATTGAAGAAACTGTATCTATAATTGAATTTGTACCCTTAGATTGCTTCCCTTTTAGATATTTTCCGCCACTTAGATGAGGAAAGTGGCTATTCTTTTGTAGAAGCATCCATTACTTATTTTGTGTGCTTTAATGCTTGGATGTATCGCCATTTTGGCAAGCCCCACCTTGCCTTGCAAGAAGGCATCCTACCTCATGGTTGTCTTGTTGTGAGTTGAAGGGGCTGAGTGAGACCCGCTAATTGTCTCACATCGGTAATATTAGTAGGGTAGTTTAAATAAGGGTCCTAGTTTTGTCACCTCTTTACTCGGGACGAGCAAAGGTTCGGTTTGGGGATATTTGATGTGACCAATATTTGAGCATATTTAGTCCCCGAATTAGCCTCGTTCCTATGCTTTTTAGTGCATAATTGGTTCATTTACTATCTTTAGTCTTTCGTTTTGCATATTCTTTGAGGTTTTGTTCCCTTGGTAGGAGAGGAGTGCAAACCTTGCATTTTCATGGCAAAATGAAGCTAAATTGATCGAATCTAATGACCAAGCATCAAAGTGAAGACAAGACTAGAAGGCATATGCATCTTCAACAAGATCCTTGAGGATTGTTAGAAGAAGAAAAGAAGAAAAGGAGAAGAAGCCTTGCAGAGCTACTATCTGGGCGTCTTGGCCATGGGACGAGCGTCCCTGAGACCGCTTGGATTCTCTTCCAGTGCAGCAGGTCTCATCCCTCAGTCCGCTCGGGATGAGCATATTTTGAGAAGACTAGCAAAGCGGGATGCGCATCTCCTTCGAGAGGAGCACTTCCTCAACTTTTCTTAAGGGTCCTAATTGTCATTTAAGCCTTTGTAACCCTAATTTATATACCTAATCCTTAGTATAAATACCCCATTGTACTAATTAGATGAACATCAAGTCTTAATATCTTTCTTAGACCCTTTTTATCTTGTAATCAACTTTTAATTAAGCATTAATATAAATCTCCTATCCTTAATTTCTCTCTTGTTCATCATTAATTTTGGGTAATTGAAGATTATTTGGGTATTATTGGGAGATTGACAACCTTTCGTCAATTATCAAGTACTTATATTATTCCTTTGCTTATTATTTTGGAATCATCATTAGGTAGAATTCTCTTAATCCTTGTTTTAATTATTTTTAGTCATTTCCATTCATTCACCATGTTTTGCTTTGTTAATGAAATTGAAAACCTTGTTATCATGTTAAACTTGATAATGAGTTAGTAGTCATCTAGCTAGGGTTAATGGGTGATTAAGGGAAACCAACATGGGAAATGATTCATGCTTAATCTAATATGTTCATATAATTTATTTGTTTGCTTGTTGTGATCTCAACTTATGCACATGTTATGTTTGATGAAATGCGAGCCTATGAATCCTTGCATTTTTTACCCATCACTTATCTATTCAATGAGACTTGTAAGACATAAACCAACTCGAATCTCATTAGACAATGCATATAGTTAACTAGGGGGGACTAAGTCGACTTGTAGGTGTTGTACAATCTAATCGATTCGGCTCCAGGACCCAAACCTTCCTTGCATTGTAAGATATAAACCAACTCGATTCTATCACAACAATAATTGATTGCTCATGATTTAAGAACATGTTTGTATGATCAATTCCCATGTATCCCTTATGAACTTATGACACCCTAGTGCCTTTAATCATTTGCTTACATCTAATTTTGATCATCTTGCTTGTTTATTTGCATTGTTATTTAGTTTAGTGATCTTCTATCTCAACCCAAATTGCGACACCCTTACACACCGCTACTTACAATCGAAAATTCTACATCAATACCCGTTCCTTGGGATCCGACCTTTACTTACCTCTTTAATAATAGTAGAGTAGTTTGTGAAGTTTTAAATATTGTTTTGGTCTAGGTACTTCTAACGACAAGTTACCGAAATCTAGAAAGACCGACCAGAATGACGAGTTCATAGCCAGAGACTCAAAAATGATCGCATATTTAAAGGTAGCAAAGGAGTTAAACAGAAATTCAAAACTTGCAAGCTCAAGCAGATCCCCAGAGATTAGAATGTAGAAGCAGATGCCTTAACAACTCTGGGGGCAACATTCAAACCAACAGAACTATTCAGCATTCCCATCGCGCACATACTGGAGCCTTCTATCCCAAAGGAAGACGAAATAGACAGAGGAGAATTGGAGGATCAGCAGGATGAACTGGAAGTTCAGACAACTACGGAAGCCCCGGGAGACTCCCAGCCAACTGACCAGCCATCTGATCAGCCAGCTACACTGGCAGATGACTGGGACTGGCGGACGCCCTACCTAGACTGGCTGCGTCATAACACGCTGCCAGACAACAAAAAGGAAATAAGAGGGTTCAAAATGAAAGCCTCCAGATTCATACTAATTGATGATATACTCTTCAGGAAATCAGTGGCAGCTCCCTACTTACGATGCCTGGACAAGCAAGAAACACAGACTGTGTTACATGCTCTCCACAGTGGTGAGTGTGGAAACCATGCAGGGGGCTGGAGTCTGTCAAATAAAGTTCTCCGACAAGGTTACTTCTGGCCCACGATGAGGACAGATGCACCAGAATATGCCCGTAAGTGTGACGCCTGCCAGCGTTCAGCACTGATGATCCACCAGCCAGCAGAGCCCTTGCACCCTATCATTTCTCCCTGGCCATTCATGACATGGGGAATGGACATCGTAGGCCTTCTACCTAGAGCCACAGGGAACAGAATATGGATGCAGGCGATGACAGATTACTTCTCCAAGGGGATAGAAGCAGAAGCATTCATAGAAGTAAAGGACAAACAGGTCATCTCTTTCATAAAACGCAATATCATCTGCAGGTTTGGCATCCCATCAGAAATCATATGTGACAATGGCTCACAAATCATCTCCAACGATGTTGAGGGATACTGTGCCAGATGGAACATCACCCTGAAAAAATCAGCACCCAGGACTCCAAAGTCTAACGAGTAAGCTGAGTCTAGCAATAAAATTATCATAGATAATCTAAGACGGAGGTTACAGGAGTTAGGAGGAAAGTGGGCAGATGAATTGTAACTAGTGTTATGGTCAGACACAACGACGCCAAAGATAGCAACATGCCAAACACCCTCTAGCATGGAGTTTGGTGCGGAAGCAGTCATTCCATCAGAAGTTCTAGTTTCCACCCACAGGTATGGATGTATGTCAGGGGAACTGAACAATGTAGAGATGGTCAGGAGACTGGACACAATAGATGAGCTACGAGCAAGTGCAAAAATACGTCTAGCTGCCTATAAGCAGTCAGTTGCCAGGAGCTACAACAAGAATGTGAAAGTCAGGCTCCTGGAGGTAGGAGACCTGGTTCTTCGTGAAGTGTTTCAAAACACTAAAAATAGGAAGGCAAGCAAATTCGCCTACAAGTAGGAAGGACCATACCAAGTAGAAGGAGTTGTTGGCCATGGTGCATACAGACTGACGACTATGGACGGTCAAATCATACAACGCCCATGGAACATACTTCACCTGAAGAGATATTACTTTTGATAATAAGTAGATTTTAACCTACGGAGTAATGTACCATGAAAAGCCAAATTTTTTTAAGCAAAATAAATAAAAGTCCGGTAGTAGGCATACTACCAATTCCATATCCCTTTCTGGTACCTTTGTTTTCTTTCAATTTTCAAACTACTATTGGGATGGTGTGGTCTGAAAGCTTCCTCGGACCACAATTGCTCTGGTACCCCATGAGGTAGCATCACGTAATTCACATTACTCTGGTAGAATTTTCTTTTTTTAGCCTTCTCTAGGTGCATCACTCTGAATCCTAATGTCTACGATACGTTGAAAGTGTATCTAGCAGGACTTTCAACTGCCAACGCGGGGTGACAAGGCACATGGTGTTAGGTTCATATACCTATTAATAGACTCCTCTAATAGTGAGCTAATTAACTTATTAATTATTTGTTCTTTAGATTTAGTGCATGCATAACAAAATAAGAGATTTATAAGAAAAACAATGTCTCTTACATTGATGCTTGGTTCGAAAATATGGGCACAAGTAAGGTCACCTTCCTTCACTTGTTCTTGAGCTTAATATGATGTATGATCCTCCTTAGACTCCAAGTATAGAAGACATTCCAATAAGTTGCACCCAAGATTTAACCCAAAAATTCCTACTAATATTAACAAGATATTGTTAGAAATCTATATCTCATTCCTTTACATATTCATATATGTGATGAATTAATTTAGTCATAAAATTAAATATTGATATTATTCATGCAAACAATAATAAGGATAAAGAAGAAATCTTCATTCTTACATTGGAAATTTCAGATTATTGGGCACAAGTGAGTTCTCCTACTCACTTGTTCTTGAGCTCTCCAAAATTGGATGAACAAAGGATTCAAGTATAGATTCCCTCCAAAGGAATAATACCCAAGATAACCTATTAATAAAATTAATATTATTAATAATTGAAAAATATTAATTTAAATAAAATTGACCCAAAAATATTTATTTTTGGTCTCTTAATTTCGGTTAAGAGAAGGGAGAAGAAGAAGTAATTTTATCTCTCTAAAATTTATATTTTTGATGTATGAATGAATGAATAATACACTAATCTTTGAAGTAGTGTATATGGTAAATTATTGAGAAAAACCCATGGTTTTCTCTATGATAAAACCGGGTAGGGGGAGGGGTGGTGATGGCCAATGCATGAGCAAGGTGCTCTTCACAAGAGTAACTAGGTATGCATGGCTAGGTTTAGGTAAAATGATTATGTTTTCTACTTAATAAATCAACACAATATTTATCCTAAACCACCCCATATTTCGGTCCATTTTAAGATAAAATGGATTCCATTTTATCTTTGTCAATTTGTCACATGTCACAAGTCATGTAAAATTGTTATGCAATTTTAACATATTAAAAATCAACGCATTAATAAAAATACGTCATGTACAAAATCGACTTAATAATTCATAATTACTTGTACCAAAATAATTTACCAATTATAAATCACAAAATCTTATATTTATAAAAAATAATTCATTCAAATGCAATTGTTTCTTTAAACAATAATTTCATCTAAGTAATAAAACAATTCGATTACTTAGATCGTATCTTATTTAATCAAATTATAATGAGACACGTAAATATTACTTCCAAAATCGTCCGTCAATTTTATGTAATTTAATTAACCCGTATCGTCATACGATCAATTAAATAATCAATTAAGAGTGTTACCCTTTAGGTATGACCTAATGGGATCAACTGATCACCACCGTCGCACGACAGTAATGTCAAACTCTAGTCAGCCAATCATTACCGATATGTGTGGACCAGTTGACTGTAAAATAATTACATCCCAGGCCACATGTATTCTTAAAATGAGACTTAAACATGTGATCATCATGATCGACAGTTGTGATCGCATTATTGTCGGAGGACACATATTCCAACAATCTCCCACTTGTCCTCGACAAGTGTGCGTCACCAATTCTCTTGTCCTATTACTATCTCCCACTCAATGCAAGGTGTCTTTCGGGTCGTACTTGCAAGTGATCATATCGAGAGTGGTTTCCTCGATCTGGAGAATAACTGATTGACCGGAATTATCCACCATGGATACATTCCGAGCGTGGCCACGCATTTCCAGTTCATTACTCCTCGAGTGGCCCTGAGATATTGTTATAACCCTGACAAGGGGTGGACAATTCCTATTGCACTTATTCCCTTCGACTAGCCACAGCCATCATAACCCAAAATATGCCCATTTGACACCATTTACGAAGGTCGTAGTAACACAAATCAAAGTTAATCTGAAACTGTACCATCTTAGGCGAACAGTCTTTAGTCAAAATAATCGACTCATTAGAATACTATAGTAGCTCTCGCCACGACCAGGCTATATAAATTTGCCAGAACTCTATAAGCGGTCATAAGGCCCGACAAAGTGTTCCTAACAGTTTGCCTATGTGATCGAGTAGTCATCACACATGACTTCATGGCATTTGAACTTGCCATCAATCGCATCACACTCTAGTCACTTCGAGATGTCACCTCATGCAAGTAACTATGGGCGAATACAATGCTAATCCGTGTTTACTTTAACGGGGTTCAATTGGCTCTACAACCCGTTTGGATGTAACAAAGTATAAGGTGAGTTAATAATAACTCAAACGACAAATGTCGACATCACATTCGGGTAGTCAATACCATATTACAACCTTGTGATGTATATCGTAAGTGTGTAAACACTAATCGATTGCAATAGAAGTTTAATATACCATGTGTCCATGTGTTCAAACTTCTTGTATTGCACTTTCCTTTACATTCATGTCATCTCTCATAGCATAAACCTTACCAAGTACACATATAGGTTCCCAACCTAAGTTGGGTTCTTTATCTTGAAAGAACTTTCTTGTTGTTTATCACATAACCAACGAATTTGTGGTGGATGATATAACTTGCACTGGTCAAGTGTTCTATCAACTCACAATGCACTAGGTATATGTTTTGTAGGGTCTTGCAATTATTGTCAAGATGATTAGCCTAGCACTTCTCATAAGTCCTAGCATATTAGAAAATATTAGTTTTGAGTAACTTCTTACTTCAACTAAGTATTTTTCAAAGCTTCTTATTTCTCCTTTTAGCTTGAATAGCTTAGGATTTTCATAAATCCTTTCGTGTGATCGAACTTGAACATGTGCAACCTCTTGTCACATAACAGAGTGTTCTGTCCAACACTGGAATCGCACATTAGTTCTCCTCGAGAATTCATGACGATTCTTCTATGGCTTGCCAATGATTCATCATGCTCTTACGCATATGATTCATTATTGGACATGTGAATGATTATTCTAATGGCGGAAACATTAGTAACTAATAATCATGTGATCAACCATTCTTAGCTTCAATGAACGACCATGACTGCTAATGGCAATTCCATTTTCATTGACATGAATAACCTACGTTTCTCGTTGATTCGATGTGTATAACTCAATACATATCCAACATCTCATGATGTGATTTGATTCATCATAGTCCATTTTCATCCAGAATTGAAAACTCAAATACTTCTTTGTGAAAGATAGTATTAGCTCGTCATTCTCAATGAGTAATGAGTTATAAATTTTATAAGATGATTGCTCCCACTAAATTCCATGTTTTCACATGATAATTTCCAACTCCCACTTAATTCCACATGTTTCGCAATTGACTACTCAATCGAAACATTTCAAGAATTGAAATACAATTTGCTTTGCCAAGTTATTAAGAATAAAACATATATGTTCCCAGCATATCCTTTCAAAATGCCTATTTTGAAATGGTTTTAGTCTTAAACTTATGGAAAGAGATTTTTAATCTCTAACTCATTCATTTTATAATGATGCGTAGCAATGTCATTATTTAAATGCGAATTTCATTTAATAGACGTCCTTCTCAAAATACCCTTTTCGGAAGGAGGTTTAACCATTTCATTTTCATAATGAGGTTAACTAATGACACTAGCGTGGTTAACAATTCACTTAGCTCTTTTAGATATCGGCACATCTTTCTTTGCAACTTTTAGTCATAAATCTCATTTATATTCAACGATGAAACTTTGTTTCATTTAGGCTCTTAAGTAAATATCAATATTGAAAACTCTTGGTCATACGTTGTTCATAAACTAGCCAAATCTCTTGTTGACACTTTTCATTAGTCATTTTCTTCCAAAACATTCTATTGGTGTCCTCGTGTAGTTATCTTAAGAACATGTTCTTTCGATTACTTCACTTGGTCTCTTTTGTCATGTAGATCTCATCTATTTGAGACCATAGATCTCATCTCTTTAAGTATACTCCCTAGATTAGTATACCAATCATTCTATATTTCGTAGATCTCATTTACTCAAGTACACAAATTTGCATTGTGTTATTCTTTGTGTCTTCATTTTTCTCCCACTCTATCTTTAGAATAAATACACTAGAGATTCAAAGATAGCTTACAAGACACAAATAATGATTGAAGTATAAGGAAGACCATCACATAGGTGTTGGGAAATGTGTCCTCAACAATAGTGCGATCACATGATTTAAATATCATTATTAAATCTCATTTTAAGAATACAATTGGGAAGTAATATTGTTACTGTCAACTGGTCAACATATATCGGTAATGATTGGCTGACTAGAGTTTGACATTACTTGTCGTGTGACGGTGGTGATCGTTGACCCCTAGGTCATACCTAAAGGGTAATACTCTTAATTGATTATTTAATTAATCGTATAACGTTGCGAGTTAATTAAATTACTTGAAAATTGACGGACGATTTTGGAAGTAAAATTTACGTATCAAATTGAAATGTGATAAAATGAGATACGGTCTGAGTAATTGAATTGTATCATTACTCGGATGAAATTATTGTTTAAAGAAACAATCGGAATTGAATGAATTATTATAAATACAATCTGTTGTGATTTATAAATTGGTAAAATATTTTGGCACAAGTAATTATGAAATTACTAAGTCGATTTTTGTATGTGACGTATTTTTATTAATACGTTGATTTTTAATGTGTTAAAAATACATAACAAATTTATGTGACATGTGACATGTGACATATTGACAATTGACAAAAATAATATGGACTCCATATTAGGTATAAGTGCCGAAATATTAGAGGAGTTTTAGGGTTAAATTGTGTTTATATTTTAAATAGAAAACATAATGATGAAAAGCTAAAGTAGCCATGCATGCCTACTCACCTTGTGAAGACAAATGAGCCCATGCATTGGCTCCTTTCCACCTCCTCTTGGCCGGATTTTTAGAGAAGAAAAACCACTTGGTTTTTCTTCTTATTTTTGATATACACCATAATGTAATGGGTGTATTATTCATTCTAACTACTCATCCAAAATACAAGTTCTAGTGAGAAGAAAAATCCTCTCTTCTTCTCTCTTAAAAACCGAAACTTTTATGTGATTTAAAGAGTTTTGGTTCAATTTTCTACTAAGATTAATATTATACTAGTACTTATAATATTAATTAGATTAAGTGAAAGCCTTGGGTATAAAGCTTGGGGAGAGATCTTATACTTAGATCTTTGTTCTTCCATAAGGATAAGCTCAAGAACAAGAGAGAAAGGTGATCTCTCTTGTGCCCAATATAACCGAAATCTATCAATGTAAGGATGTGATTTCTCTTCTATTTATATTTTGTTTGCATGCATAAAATCCGTTTCAATTTTATGACAAATTATTTTAGACATATATGAGTATGTTAAAGTGTATATGAATCTACATTTCCTTCAATCGGTATCATGAGCCACGGTTGTTTGCATGCAAATTGGTTAAAAGTTTTTCCGAGTTATAAGAATAACAAAATAAAACTTGTAAATTTTGTGTTATTATGATATATCACGAAATCATTACATGCATGTTAATATTTCTGGTCCTAAAGTGTTTTGGGATATTTTGGTTAATTTTTCGGATTTTTATTGTTCATAATTTACAATAATGGCATTTAAATGTGATTTTATGAGTAAAAATGTCATTTTTGGTCTAAAAATAGCTATACTTCGAATTTTCACTTGGTTTTTGGATATGTTATCACACATATTATTTTGAGATAACCTGTAAATTTTCATAATTTTTGCACTTGTTATGCTCGAAAAATGAATTTTTCATTATTAAATTCGGATTTAAGAGATAAATAGGTTAATATGAGTTAAGTTTCGAATCTGGTCATAGAAATTTTATATGTTCTCACATGAAATTTTACAAGATGTGTGTAAAATTATTGGCCATAAAGAAGTCCTTATGCATGATTTACGGATTTTTGAAGAAAAATAGCATAAATAGTGACATTATTAATGAAAAATTAATAAAACATAATCTATGACTTAGGAAAAACGTCTAATGTTGCATTTTATTATATTTTTCAGATCTAAAATTGAAAAGTTAATGAACATAATTTTTCCATGTTTTTATGATTATTTTATTAAAAATCGATAAACCGCAACATTGTTTTTCCGGTAAATTTTCGAAATTTTTAACCTAAGATTTTGAACATTATGAGTGTCATGGATTTTTCCAGAATGTTCATGAATTTTAAATTTCAAATTTTGAATTTATTTGAAATTTTGTGATTTATTTGAAGTTAAATAGCTTATTTTTGTAATTTTGGTCCATTTATGAACAAATTTGTAAATAAAGGTTAATTATGGTCAAATTATTAGTGAAGACTATATTTTGAGTCCTAAGAGGTTAGGGTAATTAACTTATGCATAAATATGAGTTTATGTATTTTTGTGATTATAAAATGTTAAAATCACGCAAATCCGTAAAAACCGAGTAATATACGATATTGGCTAATTAAAGGCGATTTAGCATAAAATTGAGCATGTTCATACATATTATAATGCTGCATTTTTCTTTATGATTGTCATAATTTTAATTTATGTAATTTTGAATTATGTAATTTTACTTAGTATGGCCTTAGATTTTAATTGGTATTTCCCGAAATGTATGGGAATATCGATTCGGTTGTAATTTTTATTGTGATCTCGTATCACCGTTTTGTAATTTAATAGATTTATTTTATTTTAGTTACAAATGTATAATAGGAAATTATGTAATTTATTATGTAATTTTATTCATTCCGGAGTTCCAAAAGACGGATTACTTCAAGAATGGCGATACATAAAGACGGTGTTACCTCGAGATGCGTGCCACAACCGAAGTTCAAGGGACCAATGGAGTTGGTTTCCGAATATGTAATAGATTAATAGTTTTTCTATTTTAGGAAAGGCCATACTAGGATTTATTTTTCTTTATCCTTGCATTTTATTTTATGTCACATGCATCGCTAAATCGCCATGACTAAAACATGTATCTTCTTTTATCGAGTTTATCGACCGTGTCAATTAGAATTATCGTAGTTCACCGCTTTAGTTCACTTAAAACGTGATAGATAATAAATTGACATGACCTCTCGCTAAAACAATTAATTGAGATATAGCCTTACCAAATAGTAGAAACCATGAAAACCTATTTCGCGAGGGAGTGCTCTCGGCCCTACCGGGGTACAAACCTTGTTACGTAGGGGAAGTGGGTGATAAATGTTAATCCACCGAATTCATGTTGATAAGGGATGTATCGGCCCTACCGTGCCCAAGTTGATATGGATTTGGATCATGGACACATTTATTCGAAATTTGGATTGAACTCAACAAAAGTTTTTGATAAGGGATGTATCGGCCCTACCGTGCCCTTGTCGAATGTGTTTTGGGCTAAAAGATAAATGTTAATGTAATATTATCGACCAAGAGTTCTAAAAGTAGAATCGATTAAACGTTAATCCACCGAGTTATATTGATAAAGGATGAATCGGCCCTACCGTGCCTAAGTCGATATGAATTTGGGTCTTGGATTCATTTATCATAGTTGGGTAGAGGTCACTATGTAAATGCTTTACTTGTTATTTACAAGTATTAATAAAACGATAAATGTTAAGTTTTCCACTATTCCGTTTTTATATTGTTCTATTTCTTTACCACAATTCATATACGATATCATTTCGGTTTTTGATTCAAATCTCCATTAAAATATCGTAACTAAAGACAAATATGAATTTGCTTCTAAAACCTCAAATGAACCATTGCTAAGGATCTCTTGTAAAGAGTATAGATTAAAGTTATTCATTATCAAACAGGTTTTTGATTCTTGACTAACACATCTACTTGCAATGGATTGTTTTTCCATGTACTTAAATGCATTAAGTACATCGAAGCGATAAAATTGTTTTGGTAATTAGTTTTGTCAAGAATTCGTAATTGACCAAAATAACGCAACCACCTCAATGAAAGTTTTTTAGACTAAAACGAACAAATGAAGAGTGTTCTTCATGAATTCAATTTTGCTTCTCAAAGCAAAGACTCATTGAAATGAGTGGGAGCATTCTCTTAAACCGTTAAGATGAGAACGAGGTTCAAGAAGTAAAGATAATAATGGAATTGATACAAGGTAATGTTAAAGGTAAAGTTGTTGAGAATAACGATACTAAACCTATCAATCCCGACCGATAAAGTTTCCATTGTCTTAAAATGTTGGACACGAGAAAGGAAACTACCCCAAATTATTGAAGAATCAACAAGTTAGTTGTGGGACATCTAATGGGACCTTCTTCTTTAAAAATGTTTATTTGATTAAACATAAATTTTGCTAATACTACTTCGTCAATATTAGAAACCAATGGAGGTTTTCATCATTGTACTTGATACATAGGATGATTAGAATATGACGACTAGCAACAATGATGTCGAGAGATAGAGTAATTGTGTACTCAATCTAGTTTTTGGATTTAAAGTTATACTTAATTGTGACTATTAAGTGCATAAACTCTAAATAAGAATATAAATTTGTTAAGATACAAAAGAGGTTTTCACTTTTGTGACCCTATACACCACGATTTGATGTATGGCTAGCCCATTATCAAGGTGATTATATTCTAAACCAAAACTAGAATGATATATCATGTAGATGATGTAAGATTCAAATTGGCAACCCTATTAAACCTTAAATTTTGGAATGATGAACGCAAAGAGTTATCGAGAACTCTTGAAACCATTAGATTGTTAATGGTATATGCGTATCTTGTATTCAAAGCAAGATGTCTCGTGCCTTTTGGTTGAAAAGGAAATCGAGGTTGTATATCATCGATCCAAAATAGGTTGATCATTTTTCTTTTACCAACGATTTAAGTTGACGCTAACATGTTCACTTAATAAGGTAAAAGGAGAAATCTTTGAAGAATTTCAAAGAGTTCAAGGAATCACGATTTAGTCGTGATGGGATTATCAAAGTGAAGATTTTGATATAAGCCAAAGGAAATGTGATATAGTATCACAAGTTAATCTCTCTTAGCACGCATTATGAAATAATGTGTGATTAGATAAGAAATCAAACGCTATTCGATATGGTTTGGATTTCAATCAAGTTACTTTGAGTTACTTGATCCTTTTGGGGATTTTATCATTTTTGTCTAAATTAATTTTTCCACTAAATCGAATCATATGAGATATGAAATGGTAAGGGTACCATATTTGTAAGTTTTCACAAAGAAACAAATGCTCATTTTTCCCTTTCAATAATCACGAGTACGACGGGTTTGCGGCTCGTGAAGCTGTCTTTCTAAAATACAAGTTTATTTCTAGAAGACAGAGTGGGAGAATTTATTCAAGAGCCACAAAGAATGTTATGTCGCAATATTATGTCGCAAGAAACTGATCTTTCTTGGCTACATGAGACATTTTGTATTATGTCGCAAGAAACTGGTCTTTCTTGGCTACATGAGACATTTTGTGTAAGATGTTGTTTCTTTAAAACCTAGGAGGTTAAATTCGTCAAATTGTTGAAAATGATGGATTCATGCTACTTTTAAGAAAGTAAAGAGCTTATAACTTACAAAAGAAATTGTTTGATTCAAGTTGATTACTTCTGGTAAGTAATAAACAAATAACTTACATAAGAGTGTTTAAGTCACAACTCAAAACAAGGCTTAGAGCCATGAGAATCCGAATTAAAGGACTTGATTAGTGACAAAGGGTTTTGCACTAATAAAGAGAGATTTCAAAGCTTGGTTGGTGGCAAAGTGTTTTGCACTAATTGAAATGCTTAAGTCTATTTGGATCTTCTTAGGGATTGTGTTTCATTATGAGGTTATGAAATACATAGCAAGTGAATCTAAAACCCACTTCTTCAATAGAAGGAATGTATTCAATACATGTCATGAGTTTTGTAGATTCTTGCAATCCTAAGATAATGAGCAACTTAAGAGATGGTCTTAAGTATGACATCAATGAGTTGGAATCAACATTTTGATCATGTGATAAAACATTTCTCGATAAGTCAAGAAGTTGTGTTTATACATGAAGTTTAGTGGGAGTTACGGAAATTTTAATTAGTCCGATATGTGGATGACATATTGATCATTAAGAATGATTTAAGACTTTTGGAGTAATATGATACATCTTTAATATCCGGATCTATGAAGATAAATCCACATGATATTAGGGTCAGTAAGAAGTCTTATGTTGATAAGATTCATGACTAGTTCAATTAAATTGAACATATTTGATTGATTTCATTTGCTTCCGCTGCCGAATCAATTAAAAAGAAATGATGTATAACACTTCATATGCTTTGAGTATGATGAACTGTTTTCAAAATCGAATTTAAGTAATCTTTACCTAGTATATAAAGATTACCCTTAAGTGCTTGCAGAAGCATTATGAAAGTAAAGCAGAGTGTTTATGATGCAATTTTGTGTAAGGGTGTTACACAAGTGACAATTGACAATTGAGGTTGCGCATGGTTTCCGACAAAACCATAATCAAAACACATTAGGATGGTTAAGATACCATTGTGGCTATGATAATTAAGAAGTAGATTTTCTAGAATCGTTCTAGGCAATAAAGAACAATGAGAGATATTTATAACGGAAATTGAGTACACTTGTGATCATGAGATGTGCAAGAAGGATGAGTCCCGCACACCGAGAAAACAAAGTGGGAGCTATTCTTAGGCTAGAGGGCCTATGTCTTGATTGGATCTCGACACGTACTCAGAAAAGTTTTGTGATGCAAATGTATACATTACAAAGGAAAACGAGTATGTAGTAAGGTTGAGTAAGGTACAAGAAATTGATAAAACCTACTAACCAAAGCCTTCTCAAAGGCTAAACATGATGAGTCATGCCATTTCAACCGAATTGAAATGAACAACTACATACAAGATCAAATTAGATTATAGATTATGAAATAGTAATCAAGCATTGACTATTCATATGTGATAATCGCATTTGTCGTTCGAGTTTTACTTTAAAACTCTTTTATTATACCTTGTTACATCCAAACGGGTTGTAGAGACAATTGAACCCCGTTAAAGTGAACACGGATTAGCATTGTATTCGCCCATAGTCACTTGTATGAGGTGACGTCTCGAAGTGACTAGAGTGTGATGCGATTGATGGCAAGTTCAAATGCCATAGAGTCATGTGAGATGACTAGTCGATCACATAGGCAGACTGTTAGGAACTTTTTGTCGGGCCTAATGACCGCTTATAGAGTTCTGGCAAATTTATATAGCCTGGTCGTGGCGAGAGCTGCTATAGTATTCTAATGAGTCGATTCTTTTGACTAAAGACTATTCACCTAAGATGGCACAGTTTGATTAACTTTGATTTGTGTTACTACGACCTTCGTAAATGGGGTCAAATGGGCATATTTTGGGTTATGATGTCTGTGGCTAGTCGAAGGGAATAGTGCGATAGGAATTGTCCACCCCTTGTCGGGGTTAAAACAATATCTCAAGGCCACTCGAGGAGTAATTAATCGAAATGCGTGGCCACGCTCGGAAGGTATCCGAGTGGATAAATCCGGTCAATCGCTTATTCTCCGGATCGAGGAAACCACTCTCGATATGATCACTTGCAAGTACGACCCGAAAGACACCTTGCATTGAGTGGGAGATAGTAATAGGACAAGAGAATTGGTGACGCACACTTGTCGAGGACAAGTGGGAGATTGTTGGGAAATGTGTCCTCAACAATAGTGCGATCACATGATTTAAATATCATTATTAAATCTCATTTTAAGAATACAATTGGGAAGTAATATTGTTACTGTCAACTGGTCAACATATATCGGTAATGATTGGCTGACTAGAGTTTGACATTACTGTCGTGTGACGGTGGTGATCAGTTGACCCCCTAGGTCATACCTAAAGGGCAATACTCTTAATTGATTATTTAATTAATCGTATAACGTTGCGAGTTAATTAAATTACTTGAAAATTGACGGACGATTTTGGAAGTAAAATTTACGTATCAAATTGAAATGTGATTAAATGAGATACGGTCTGAGTAATTGAATTGTATCATTACTCGGATGAAATTATTGTTTAAAGAAACAATCCGAATTGAATGAATTATTATAAATACAATCTGTTGTGATTTATAAATTGGTAAAATATTTTGGCACAAGTAATTATGAAATTACTAAGTCGATTTTTGTATGTGACGTATTTTTATTAATACGTTGATTTTTAATGTGTTAAAAATACATAACAAATTTATGTGACATGTGACATGTGACATATTGACAATTGACAAAAATAATATGGACTCCATATTAGGTATAAGTGCCGAAATATTAGAGGAGTTTTAGGGTTAAATTGTGTTTATATTTTAAATAGAAAACATAATGATGAAAAGCTAAAGTAGCCATGCATGCCTACTCACCTTGTGAAGACAAATGAGCCCATGCATTGGCTCCTTTCCACCTCCTCTTGGCCGGATTTTTAGAGAAGAAAAACCACTTGGTTTTTCTTCTTATTTTTGATATACACCATAATGTAATGGGTGTATTATTCATTCTAACTACTCATCCAAAATACAAGTTCTAGTGAGAAGAAAAATCCTCTCTTCTTCTCTCTTAAAAACCGAAACTTTTATGTGATTTAAAGAGTTTTGGTTCAATTTTCTACTAAGATTAATATTATACTAGTACTTATAATATTAATTAGATTAAGTGAAAGCCTTGGGTATAAAGCTTGGGGAGAGATCTTATACTTAGATCTTTGTTCTTCCATAAGGATAAGCTCAAGAACAAGAGAGAAAGGTGATCTCTCTTGTGCCCAATATAACCGAAATCTATCAATGTAAGGATGTGATTTCTCTTCTATTTATATTTTGTTTGCATGCATAAAATCCGTTTCAATTTTATGACAAATTATTTTAGACATATATGAGTATGTTAAAGTGTATATGAATCTACATTTCCTTCAATAGGTTGACTAATTGTTTTAGATTTGATAAGTGTACTTGGTGATTGACATTCCTTTATTAATAGAGTTCATCAACTCAATCATCACTTTTTATAATTGATCATACACAAGCCTTAAGCTTGTGGACATATAATGAATCCCATAATTATAGTTGTCTATTAGATCAGTTTAAGTGGATGATCATATGTTTCTATGAGCAAGCATATAAAGACGAATTTTTTAGAACAAAGAAAATACGATAAAACGGGTGACTTTGGTTGCAAACCAAGCCACCATAATCCAAAATAAAACAATTGTTTAGAAAGGATCAAACATTTCCATGTCGAACACGGAAATCAAAATAGTTCTAAAAATCCGAAACATAAATTAAAATAAGACAATAAAAAGCCAAGCTTCATGGAAGCTACTCCTAGCTCCTTGATGATTTCTTAAGCTTGCTTTTCATTTCCCTTGTCCTTGCTTGGTGGAGGCCCTATTTACAATAAAAAGGGGATACGTTATCACAACTTTGTATCACAATACCATAGTTGAATTAGAAACATAAAAGAAAGGATAGTCAATACCTAATGGAGTGATCTTTCCAGCTTTGATGTCACCAAGATACTTGGAACAATTCCTCTTCCAATGTCCAAAACCATTACAATAATGGCATTTGTCAAGAGGACCCTTCTTGGTCTTGGAAGTGCTAGCTTCAAAAGTCTTAGCCTTGGTGAAAGTGGGAGCTTGCTTCTTACCCTTCTTCCCATATTTCTTGAATTTCCCCTTGCTCTTTGTGCTTATGTTAAGCACATCCTTAGGTGGGTTAACATTTAACCCCATGTCCCTTTCGGCTTGCACAAGTAACTTGTGCAACTCTTCAAGAGACACGTCCTTGTCTTATATGTTTAAATTCACCCGGAATTGAACATATGCCTTGACTTTGGATGAGGAGTGTAGAATCATACCTACAATGAGCTCTTTGGGGATTTCAACTTTTTGAATCTTCAAAGTCTCGACTAGCTCCATCAATTTGAGGACGTGAGGGCTATGTTAGGAAATGTGTCCTCAACAATAGTGCGATCACATGATTTAAATATCATTTTAAGAATACATGTGGGATGTAATATTTTACAGTCAACTGGTCCACACATATCGGTAATGCTTGGTTGACTAGAGTTTGACATTACTGTCGTGCGACGGTGGTGATCAGTTGATCCCCTTAGGTCATACCTATAGGGAAATACACTTAATTGATTATTTAATTAATCGTATATCGATACGAGTTAATTAAATTGCTTAAAATTGACGGATAATTTTGTGAGTATAATTTACGTATCTTATTGTAAATATGATTAAATGAGACACGGTCTAAGTAATCGAATTGTTTTATTACTTAGATGAAATTATTGTTTACAGAAACAATTGAAACGGAATGAATAAATTATTATAAATACAGAATGTTGTAGTTTATAATTTGGAAACCATTTTGGTACAAGTAATTACGAATTACTAGTCGATTTTGTATATGACATATTTTATGAGTATGTTGATTTTTAATATGTTAAAAATACATTACAATTTCATATGTGTCAAGTAACATGTCACATATGTTACAATTGACAAATGACAAAATAAAATGGACCATCCATTTTATTTTGAATGTACCGAAATAATGAAGGAGTTAGTGGAATAAAATTGTGTTAATTATTTAGTGGTAGACACAATGATAAAAGCTAACAAGTAGGCATGCAAAACCTAAGCTTTTGAGAAGAGCAAAAAGAAAAGGTATTGGGCATCCTACCCAAGCCAATTTTTTCGGCCACTCCAAAAGAAAAGAGAGAAGAGCTTTTCTCTTACATGATTCATTCATTCTTCCCATCTAATTTTCTAGTGTAAGAAAATTCATCAAAAACTCTCTACAATTTATGATAATTCTAGAGAAATAAACTCACAAAAATTACCACCTCTTGACCGAAATTTTCAAGAGTAAAAATACAATTTATTTGTATCAATTATATTGTAAAACCATTATTATTACTAGATCTAAATAGTATTGGTTTATTAAGATGTATTCCTTGGGTATATGCTTTTGGGAGGGATTCTACACTTGAATCCTTGTTCTTCCATTTGGAAAGCTCAAGAACAAGGGAGAAAGGTGATCTCTCTTGTGCCCATTAAATCGAAATCCTATGTAAGAATATGATTTCTTCTCTATTTTGTTTATTTGTTTGCATGCATAAAATCCATATTTAATTTTATGACAAATTAATTTAAACATATATGAGTATGTTAGTATGTATATAGATCTACATTTCCTTCAATTGGTATCAGAGCCACGGTTTTTGCATGCAAATCGGTTAAAAGTTTTTCCGAGTTATAAAGAATAACATATAAAACTTGTATATTTTGTGTTATTATGATATATCACGAAATTCATCCATGCATGTTAATATTTATGGTCCTAAAATGTTTTAGGATATTTTGGTTAATTTTACGGATTTTTATTGTTCATATTATACAATAATGACATTTAAATATGATTTTATGAGTAAAAATGTCATTTTTGGTCTAAAATTTGCTATACTTCGAATTTTCCAGTGATTTTTGGATATGTTGTCACATATATTATTTTGAGATAACCTGTAAATGTTCATAATTTTTGGACTTGTTATGCTCGAAAAATGGATTTTTCATTATTAAATTCGGATTTAGGTGAAAAATAGGTTAATATGAGTTAAATTTCGAATCTGGTCATATAAATTTAATATGTTGTCACATGCAATTTTACAAGATGTGTGTAAAATAATTGGCTATAAAGAAGTCTTTTTGCATGATTTATGGATATTTGAAGAAAAATAGCATAAATAGTGACATTATTAGTGAAAAATTAATAAAACATAATCCATGACTTAGGAAAAACATCAAATGTTGCATTTTATTATCATTTTCAGATCTAAAATTGAAAAGTTAATGAATATAATTTTTCTCATGTTTTATGATTATTTTAGTTAAAATCGATAATCCGCAACATTGTTTTTCCGGAAAAATTTCGAAATTTTTAACCTAAGATTTTGAACATTATGAGTGTCATGGTATTTTTCCAGAATGTTCATGAGTTTAAATTTCAAATTTTGAATTTATTTGAAGTTTTGTGATTTATTTGAAGTTTAATAGCTTATTTTTGTAATTTTAGACTTTTTAATGAACAATTTTAAAAATTTAAGTTAATTATGGTCAATTTATTAGTGAAGACTAAATTTTGAGTCCTAAGTGGTTAGGGTAATTAACTAGTGCATAAATATGAATTTATGTAATTTTTGTGATTGTAAAATGTTGAAATCACGCAAATCCGTAAAAACCGAGTAATATACGATATTGGCTAATTAAAGGCGATTTAGCATAAAATGAAGCATGTTCATACATATTATAATGCTGCATTTTTCTTTATGATTGTCATAATTTTTAATTTATGTAATTTTGAATTATGTAATTTTTACTTAGTATGGCCTTAGATTTTAATTGGTATTTCCCGAAATGTATGGGAATATCGATTCGGTTGTAATTTTATTGTGATCTCGTATCACCGTTTTGTAATTTAATAGATTTATTTTATTTTAGTTACAAATGTATAATAGGAAATTATGTAATTTATTATGTAATTTTATTCATTCCGGAGTTCCCAAAGACGGATTTCTTCAAGAATGGCGATACATAAAGACGGTGTTACCTCGAGATGCGTGCCACAACCGAAGTTCAAGGGACCAATGGAGTTGGTTTCCGAATATGTAATAGATAAAGAGTTTTTCTATTTTAGGAAAGGCCATACTAGGATTTATTTATTTTTATGCTTGCATTTTATTTTATGTCACATGCATCGCTAAATCGCCATAACTAAAACATGCATCTTCTTTCATCGAGTTTATCGACCGTGTGTGGACAGCGGGCCGCCCACGGGGGCGCTTGGTGAGGAGCGAAAACAAGCGTTTGCATTTTGTATGGAGTCGCCACCAATTTTTATGGGAAATTGGAACCGTTCGAATACCTCATGTCATGTCAAGACATAAAGTAGTGACATGAACACTAAGCAATCGTTACCCTTAGCATTCTATGTCTAGAATGACTCTCGTGGATGCCAATGAACACGGGTGCTCACGGAGATCTGGAGTAAGGGGTGAGGGTACGTATTAGGAAGCTCTTTTGATCGAACACCTAATCCCGCCCGCCTCGATAGCGGCCTCTACTAATGATTAGGGAGTTTATTCGTACTTGATATATCGTCGATTATATGCATGCAATGCAACATCCAAGTTTTAATCCTAACATGTGAGGATTTAGCTAAGTCGGTTGACACGTAGTTAGCATACAATTGGGTCGAAGTAGGATTTAATGCTCATTTACATGTGAAAACATTCAAGCAATAAAAGAAATACAATAATTATAAATTACAATAATGGAAATTACATTAATTACATTGGAATAGGCGATTTATGTCGAAAACACCTTTAAAACGGATAATTTGAGAAAAAGAAATAAAAGAATAAAAGAATAAAACTAATGAACAAAACAGAAGGTGATAATACGATTAGTAGTTAATACGTAAGCTAATTAAACTATGTCAAGGCAGAAACAGAGTTCAGGGACAGAACTCATCCTGGAACAGGCGCAGCAGAGCTGCGCCCTCTGGAAGAGGCGCAGCAGTTGCTGTGTCTGTTCCAAGGGTGAGTTCTGGCTGTGAAGCCGGAACTGCAAATCGTTAACGTTAATTGTTAATTTTAAGGATGGATTACAATAATTGACTCGGATGGAAGTGATTTAACAGGTTAATTACATGTCAATGGTGGTCATGAAAGCAATAAACATGGATGAGACGGATTTAAGATGGATTAATAACGACGTTAATGAATGAGTCCTCTATTGAAATTAACTAGTTAGGTTAGATATGATGATATATATGACGAATATAACAATAAACAGATGAAAATACAGATTAGATTATATCAACGACGAATTCCAGAGACTTAATATGAACAAATTGAATCTCTAAAATCCGGGTTTGAATTTAATGACGAAAACCCGCAAATATTAATTACTTGGGATTTAAGTCGGATTTATGATAAATTAAGCATGCGAATGAATTATATACAATATACATGTGAATTATTGATGATGATTATATGAACGATTTAAAGAATAAACGAATAAAAAACAAAAAGCTTTGACGGATTACAGAGGACGAAGGAAGAAGAAAGGAAGCAGGAACTGCGGCAGCCTCACGAAGAGGCGCAGCAGGAACTGCGCTCCTTCGAAGAGGCGCAGCAGTTGCTGCGTCCTTTCTCTTTGTCTGTCTACTGGAAATCCGTAAAAAGGGATTTTAAGGACGGTTTTAGAAATCGATTTTAATGGTGTATTCGACATAAATCTTACAATAATGATACGATAAATAAAATACAATAAATAAATAAGGATTATACACCCTCAGACTTACATGTTGACGGAACGAGATGAACTAAGAATCGACTAGTGATGCTCGACGCGAATGCAAGAAAAGAGTGCCCTCGTAAGAGGAAAACGATTGATTAATTTAAGTTGATTGAGTGTAGTTGGTCAAATTGGTCGGTCATGCAACGGAGAGGCTGGTACCCGGAAGGATCCGAGCTTACGTGGTCGGAAGTCCAAGCACGTAGGCGCCAATTAGTAAGAACGAAGTCTAGAATGCAAAGGGAGAAGAGAAGGGCGGACACTCGCGTGAGAAATATGAGGAACGAAGGCTCCTATTTATACTAATCACGTGAAGGTTTAGGGTTTCGGAGACTCTTTGGAAGTGAATCTCGGAAAGATATGAAAAAGATACGTAAATCATGCAGAGAAGGGCCTGGGAAGAGGCGCAGCAGCCACTGCGTCTCTTGGAAGAGGCGCAGCACCTGCTGCGTCTATTCCCAGGAGGTTTCCTCCTGTTGAAGAAAGATTTCCGTGTTTGAGTTATGGTAGGACGGAAATAATTCGATTATCCTTAATAGTTATCAAAAATATTACGGGATATTATTTGCCAAAAGATAAAATTTATGAAATATGGAATAGAAATATCCGGAACATTCCAGAACATTCCGACTCGGGATTTAACAGTTGTCAGAAAATGGAGATGGTTTTTGACCCGGACTCCGAATGTACTCTAATTACTGCCAAAACGACCGTATCAGGACTTAGATGACAACTAAGAGGTTGACATTAATATTTGAGCAAACACTTGACGATAATCTTACGAACTGTCACAAATCGTTCCGCGAACCAACCATGCGGCCCAATCATCACTGGGTGGTTTGCGGGAGGTGCAGAAACGAGGTGTCTACAGAGCCCCCACTTTGACTGAGGCTTGGACAAGGCGAAAGTCAAAGTATAGCCATCAGGTCAATCGAAGATTACAACCTGACAACTATGGCGACGCGAGGCGGCTCAAGGGGTCTGAGCCAAGGACCTGTCATCGGGAACATTTTAGAGTCTGTCGACTATCGGGGAGGGTCGTTTAAAGTCCATTAGACTACGTAAGGAAGCTCGCCAGCTATAAGAAGAGATCATACCTGAGACTTAATCGAACTTCGCGGGGAAACAAGAAATGTTGAAAGCAGCAGGACGTCGGTAGAAACTGCTGGGGGGGGAATCCGCTTGCGTTGGTCTCAAACGAACTCTGGCGAAACTTGAGGTTGAATCTGCTTGCGTCGGTCTCAAACAAACTCTCACTGGGTGATATACTGATAACTTTGGGGAATCTGCTTGTCTCTGTCCTCAAGCAAACTCTTGTTGGGTGATTATATTGACGATTAGGAACATCTTGATCGTCATGGGAGAAATTTCGAGTGAGCAGTACTGCAAAATACTACTGCGCTGGGTAGACGACTAGGAACATCTTGATCGTCGTAGAAGAAATCTCGAGGGAGCAGTACTGCAAAATACCACTGCGCTGGGTAGACGACTAGGAACATCTTGATCGTCGTTGAAGAAATCTCGAGTGAGCAGTACTGCAAAATACCACTGCGCTGGGTAAAATGAGTTGAGCAATACTGCAAAATACTGCTGCGCCGGATAAAATGCGGGCCGGAACGAAAGAAAATCGTCGAAACGGACCAAAAGAATATAATATCATCGAGGAAGAGGCGCACCAAAGATGGGCCCACTAATAACGAACTCATAACGAACTTTTGAAAATCCGTATGGAGGGAACACGAGGAAGAGGCGCAGCAAAAGCTGCGTCTCTTGGAAGAGGCGCAGCACCTGCTGCGTCTTTTCCCCAAATTGGCTATCTCTGCGTAAAAACGCGAAATCAGAAGGTTTATGTTTCATTTATTTCGAAACACAAAATTTGCCATTTCTCTCTCAAATCTTCACCATTTCCGTCGAGGTTGGATTCAAAAGCTTGCTTGAAATATGACTAATCGAGGTATGTGTCTTAATCTTGCATTAATCATCTGCATTTGGTGAATTTTGAGCCGAAAATTCTAGGGTTTTCGACCCTTTGGATCGAAAATTTGGGGCTTTTCCCCCAAATGGATTTGCTTTGCCAAATTGATGCTAGAAACGGATAGTAGGCAATGTTAGGAACATAACCATGTATTTACTTTGAATTTTCATCGAGTTTTGAGCCCTTGAGCGAAATTTGAGACGGTTTCACAGCTGAACCGTAAATTGCTTCGAAAATGGCCTTAGGAATGCCCATTGGCGATGAAATTTGATATTTGGAATCCTTGAGTGATGGGTAATCTTCCTACCATCTCGGAATTTTGGTTTGTAACAACTTTTTCAGGACACCTTTCTAGGGCATAATCGCCGTTATAACGAAATGCTGCCGAATTTTCGACTCGAACTCGGAACTAAGCTTTGACTTGGACTTGACTTGACCCAATTTATCACATGAGCGATTGGGTTGGCGGGAATATGGCCAAGGATGGCCGGAAAGGGGCTTTTTTAGGGCTTTGAAGGCTCAAAAACTCCTTAACCAAGGCTTGTCGTCACGTGACGTGGCCTGAACTCACTTTAATGTTGCAGGTGATGATACTTCTACTTCTGGGAGGACTCCCATGGAGATAGACGCCACTGTCGTTGAGGAGGCTTTAGAGCAGGCCTTCACTGCTGCGATGATGGCTGCTGAGTTTCACGAGGAGGAGGCTGCCGAGGAGGAGGAGACTCCGAGACGAGCCAACGTTGGGCGAGGAGGTCGTCAGCTGAGGGGAGCGCCTGCGTGGGCCGAGACCTGGGAGAGTAGGCACCTTGTGTGGGCTGCAGAGGGTCACCTGTCCTACAGGACGGTGAAGAGCCTGGTAAATAGGAATTCACTACTCGTTATCCATTCTCTTTCAGTCTTTTCGTCCAAATTTCTTTCATATTTCATTCAAAACTAAAGATACCTTTGTTTCAAATCATAATAGGAGGCCGGGAACATCAGGTTGTTCTCGGGTTACACGACAGCGATGGAGCACTACGAGCGGCTGTCGGCGGAGGAGAGGGCCATGATCGAGCGTGGAGCGTTTGGTCCTCTGGTTCAGGTCTGGAGGGATATCGTGAAGAGGAAGTTGCGGGCTAACCTTAGCCTGGTCCGTGCTTTCTTGGACCGATTCTGGGATACGACTTCCACGTTTCACCTGCCTTTTGGTGAGGTGGGAGTTACTTTGGAGGACTACGGCATGATTTCTGGTCTGCCGTGTGGGACCGAGGAGATGGTGTGGCCGGAGACTGCCATGAGGGCGGACTCGGCCGAGGCGAGGAGGTTGATCGGCTGGAACTTGTCGCCGAAGGCTGTTGCGGTGCCGGGTTTGGTACCCAGTTCCTACGTCCGAGACTACTTTGCGGGGAAGACCCCGGAGCTGGTGACGATCGATGGGAGGGAGACTGCTCCTCCTCCCTGCACAGCTGAGCAGAGGGCTCGCCTGTGGTTGTGGTGGTTTCTGTCTTCGATTTACCTCGGAGACAAGGGCGAGAGGCTATCGACGAAGCTTCTTCCCTTTCTTTCTGACCTGAGTTCCCTAGGGCGTTGGGACTGGGTCACTACTGGTTTTGCGGTCCTCATCCGCTTCATGAGGGCCATGGTTCGTCCGGAGTTGATGGAGAAGGGGACTTCTCCAGGTGCTGTCGGACCTGGACTACTGTTGGAGGTATGAACCTTCCTTTTAATAACAAATTCCTTTCTTAATCGAATTACGAAGGATCGTTCTTGATTATTCCGTTTTACAGGCGTGGGTGTACTCCTACTTCCCGAGTCTTGCGCCGAAGAGGACGGAGCCACTGGAGAAGGCCTATCCCGTGGTGAGGGATTGGGTGATGTGCCGGACGAAGAGCAAGCGTTCTTCGCACAATGTCTACCGGCGGGACGTGAACGCCCTTCAGCTGAGCAGCGTGAGTATCCCATTCGCATTACTCATTTATATTTCTTTTGCTTTTCCTTCATCTGATCATAGGAATGATCTTTGCTTTATCTTGTCGCAGTGGGTGCCCAGACCTTGGGCTCGAGTTTGGCTCGTCAGTGCTCTCGGGATGCGTTGACGGTTCCCGTTGATCCTCCGAGGACGATGTTCAGGGAGCCTACTAAGGCTGAGAGGGAGGCGGACTTGGCTGGTGTCAGTGGCGACGACCTTCTTCTGCCTGGCGAGGACTACTCAGCGTTCCTTTACGGGAGGTTGGCGTACTGGCCAGTAGTGGTGAGTATCCTTTACTTTTCTTTGATTGACTTCGGGAATTACGACGAAAGATCATCGATTAATGAGAGTTTTTTTGTCTTTTCAGGAGGTTGAGGCGGTGGGCATCGAGCCCCCAGTGTATCCCGAGACCCTTGAGTACACTGACGCGACCGGGAGGACGACGATCTCCGAGCTGCGTGACTTTGACGCAGCGGTGGCGGATGCTGGCCTAGACGACTGGCAGCATCTGATTCGGAGGGTGAGCCTCTAGCTTATTTACCTTGCGTGTAAGAACACATTTGATTGAACTTGTTCCATTTGCTGAGAATTTCTTTGAAATGCAGGTCGCGCCATCTCGGTTCGTGGCACTATGGAGGGTGGCCAACCGGCTGCGAGCTACTGCCATCGAGGCACTCGTCGGTAGTCGTGGTCGTCAGGTATGAACCTCATTTGATCTCTTTTGATTTTTGATTTCCAATTTTGTTTGAATTGATTGACATGAGCCAATTTGTTGTTGTTTACAGGCTGGCCGTGAGTCGGAGCGAGAGTTGATCCAGGCTCGGGAGGAGACAGCTCGCTTGTTGAGGGAGCTCGAGTTTCGGGATGCCGAGATTGCCGCTCTTACGGCGAGGGTTGCTGAGTTGGAGGGTGCCCAGCAGTAGTCTGGCGTAGTTTTGTAGGCTTGTACATCTTGACTTCTGATTTTGAACATTTTGGACTTTATTTGGGGCGCGAGCCCCCAGTTTACTCTGACTTTTGGACTTTGTTCGGGGCGCAAGCCCCCAGTTTGCTTGTACATTTGCTTCATTTGGTGTATATGATGGCCTGAGTGCCTTTGCTGCTGGGTTGTGTTGATTGTACCTGCAGGTTAGTTTTTGAACAGGTATGGTAGACAACGGTTTACGCCGTCGTGTTGCCGGAATTTACATGGAAATTACGCAAAACATACATTTCATACATATGGCCTTAATTAGCGCAAAAAGAGACTCGAAAGGATACAAAAGGTGCAAATTAATACAGATTAAAAATTTTGTCGGAAATGACCGGACGGTAGGGAGGGTTACCCCCTAAAAAAAGAAAAAAATAGAAATCTGTAAGTGTAGAAATGAAAATGTTGAAATGAAAAAACAAAAGAGAATTATTTCCTAAAATGAAATTGAGATGAAATTTAATTAAAATGAAATTTTATTTCCTAAGAATAAATAAATTAATAAAAATAAAAGAAGAATTAAGTGCGATGAAAATGGCGAAGGTGTCGGTGTCGCCTCGAAATGCGTGCCCGCGATTTTAGAAAGTTTGAAACATGGTAAACTGCTCGTATTTACCAAAATAAAATCCCGTAGGAATAGGAAATTATTTGTTATAGAATTAGGAAAGATCCAAACGCGGAAATCACAGAAGGTGAGCCTGGGGAAGAGGCGCAGCATGAGCTGCGTCGCTTTGAATAGGCGCAGCAGGAGCTGCGCCTGTTCCCAAGTGTGTCTCTTCTGGCGGATTTTTGGAAACAGCGATTAGTATAAATAGAAGCGTCGACGAAGCTTTAAATCATATAATTCTTCCGTCTCTTCTCCGTTAATCCTCATAAAAATTCCCAAAATAAATTTTCAAGAGAAAATTTGCCATCATGAACACTTTGGAGATCCGCTTGAAGGAATGGACTAATGAATTCTCGAATGTTGAGAAGCACGACATGGGTGCTCATAACCTTGGGTCTTTATTTAGTTTGAAACTCATTAAGGTTGTGAAACCGTTCTTGGATGCTTGCCTTGACTACTGGGACCCAAATTGTCATGTTTTCGCGTTCCCAGGAGGTGATATTTGTCCTTTTCCAGAGGAAATTGCTGCTATTGGTGGGTGGGACCCCGAGCACTTATCCGCTATTCCTTCCACTTCACAAGGGTATAAGACAAAATTCAGAGACCTGCTTGGATTGACTAGGCTCGAGGTGGATCGCTTAGTTACCCCGAAAGGCGTGAGAATGCTGGACTTTGTAGACCGATTCATCAACAGGGCTGACCCCACTGTCTCTTATGTTGCTAGGAGGAGAGCATTTGGGTTTTGTCTGCTTCATGTGTATGTCTTCCATGGACACGTTGATGAAGATTTGCGAGGTGATCCCCGTCTTTTGGGTCTTATCGAGCAAATGGAGCTGCGCAGGAGCCCAGCTTGCTTGTGCTTAGGGGAGATTATCTTGGGTCTGGATAAAAGGAAATCCAACCGCGATCTTCCATTTTTGGGGAGTCCCGTCATCTTACAGGTAAAGACACCTTTCTTTTTTTTTTTTTTTTTTTTTTTTTTTTTTTTTTTTTTTTTTTTTTTTTTTTTTTTTCTTTTCGTTCGTTTTTTTTTTCGTATGGGATTGGTGTCTAATACTTGCTTTTGGTAGGTGTGGCTTATGGAACGTCTCCGACTGCTCGAGCCCCCCGTTCATGCACTTTCCTATCATTCCCGTATGATTGCGATGAGGACACGGTTGTACATGGTGGATTTCACTCGGGTCTGTGATTATTGGAAGAACAAGCTGAAGAGTGATGATGGCCCGTTGATTAGGTGGGTCGTACCGTGGTGGCACCTCAAGTCTGTCACTGGAGTGTCTTCTTTGGATCCTACTAGGTCTGTGCGCATTCCGGGATTGGAATTCATGGTATGCATCTTTCCGGAAAGATTGATGAGGCAAGTTGGTTTGAAGCAGACTATCCCGAGGCTTGATACCGTTCCGCAGACTGCTGTAGCGCTTACTACCGAGAGCCGAAGAGAGTGGGCTATCAAATGGGCCCAAAGGAACATGTGGTTCTTGAGCTTCTCCGCCAATGCTTTGTGGGTGTCGGATTCCTAACTGAGGTGGAGAAAGGCTGCAACTCCGGAAGAGCGCGAGAAACTGAGGAAACGCGAACCTGTAGACTACAAGGTGCGCGAGGGAGAGAAAGAGAGGGAGAGGCATCTGACAGAGGGAGAAGAAGAAGCCGGGCTTCAGGTCATTCATCCTTCGAAGAAATCAAAGACTACTCCTGTTTCAGAGATGGTGGTTGGTAAGAATGGAAGAGTCAGGCCTCGAGAAAGACCGTTGGTGATTAGGTCTGAAGTGGTGCATGAGCGCCCGGCTCGAGGTCGTGACAAGAAGTATGAGAAAAGCGACAAGGGCAAAGGGAAGATGGATGAATAGCCCTAGTCTTTATTTACTATTTGATTATTATTATTATTGTTGTAATAAAAAGGAGGGATTTTTAGAATCCTAGCCTATTCTATTTTCATTATGTAGCGTACTATTATTAGAAAGCGAATGGAATAAAAAAGGTTGGATGGTTAAGAAACCGTTGTGATTTTCTTTTATTATTCTTGTCGAATTTCAAATGCAATGCAAATGTCCTTCTACTTACATTTTGGATATGATGGGTTGAATCCCGCGAAGGATTGCCTACGTATTCACTTGAAAAAGCGAAATCAAACCCTTGCGCGTAGTTCGAGTAAATGTAAAAGAATAATTGTTCGAAGCAAGTGCTTGTAATGAACGTAGAAAATAAGCATGAGCTTTTGTTTGTTCTCAAGGTGCGAATTTAGTTTATTTGATGATATGAGGATGACAGTTTGTCAAGATGCAAGAGCATAGTGACACTTAGCTTATTTTAGCTTGGCCAGGGGCCGTTTATTTAGTGCCACAAGAGCGACACATGGGTTTACGCGAGGCGCGTGTTTGGTCCTATCCTAGGCATAGTAACGTTTCAGTTGGTCAAGGTTTGTGGGGTTTGAAAACTCATTCCCATCTAGGTCTGTGATTCTAATCGCACCCCCTGGGAGTATGGATTTGACTAGATATGGTCCTGCCCAATTAGGTTTGAACTTTCCTCTTGGGTCGACAGGTAGAAGAGCTCTAACCGATTTGAGTACTAAGTCTCCTTCTTTGATGTTTCTTGGCCTAACCCTTTTGTTGAAAGCTCGTTTGATACGTGCTTGATATGTCTGGACATTATGTAAGGCGCGTAGCCGACGTTCATCCAGGAGGATGAGTTCTTCATATCTATCCCTCTTCCAATCGGCTTCAGGGATTTGACTTTCGAGTAGAATACGCAAAGATGGTATTTCTAGTTCGACGGGTTGTACGGCTTCCATGCCGTAGGTCAAATAGAAAGGAGTAGCCCCAGTGGGCGTCTTGACTGATGTACGATACCCCCATAAAGCAAAAGGTATCTTGCTTGGCCAATCTCTGTAGTTGTCAGTCATTTTCTTGAGAATTGTGACAACGTTTTTGTTTGCCGCCTCTACCGCGCCGTTAGTCTGTGGTCTATAGGGCGAAGAGTGGTGATGCTTAATCTTGTATTTGGCTAGCAATTGCTCGGTTTCAGCTTGGAAATGTGACCCATTATCGCTGATGATCTCATGTGGGCAACCATATCGACAGATGATGTTGTTTTGTATGAACTTTGCCACATTCTTAGCCGTAAGACCAGTGTAGGAAGCCGCTTCTACCCATTTGGTGAAGTAGTCAATCGCTACTAGAATGAAACAGTGACCTCCTGTTCCGGCTGGGGTTATCTTTCCGATTATGTCAATTCCCCATGCAGAAAATGGCCAAGGAGATGTCATCGTATAGAGCAATGAAGGAGGGACATGTTGTACATTCCCGAAGATTTGGCAATTGTGACAATGTCTCACGTATTTGATGCAATCAGATTCCATGGTGGTCCAATAATATCCCAAACGTGTGATTTTCTTTGCCATCATGGGCCCACTCATGTGGGGACCGCATTCTCCATCATGGACTTCTTCCATCACCTTTCGTGCCTGTGAATGATCAAGGCAACGTAGGACTACACCAAGAGGTGTTCTTTTGTATAGTTCTCCTTGCATGAGAATGTATTGGGAAGCTAATAGGCGTATAGCACGTTGTCCCCTCTTGTCCATATCCGGCGGATAGGTACCATTGAGCTTAAAATTCAAGATTGCTTGGAACCAGGGTTCCTGCGCGATTTCTTCTTCATTGGTGATTTGGTGAACATAAGCCGGTTCTGACCGTCGTTCGATGCACAAAGGCATGTCCATCATGTGGTCTGGCATATTTATCAAAGATGCAAGTTTCGCAAGAGCGTCTGCAAATTGATTTTCTTCTCGAGGTAGGTGTAAGTAGGTTACGTGATCAATGAATTGAGCCACTTGGTCTATCCTAGCTTGATAGGGTGCAAGGCTTTCGCTTCGGATTTTCCAAGATCCTGTAACTTGGTTGATGATCAGTGATGAATCCCCATGTACTCGGAGGTTTTTAATACCTAAGCTTACTGCCGCCTGTAGTCCGATGAGGCAAGCCTCATACTCTGCAGCATTGTTTGTCACCTCGAAGTCGAGTTTGACAGCAATCGGTGTATGCTCACCTTCAGGAGAAATGAGCAACACTCCTATTCCGAATCCTCTTAAGTTGGATGCTCCATCAAAGTATAGATCCCAGGAGTCTACATCTGTTTGAAGTATATCCTCGTCGGGAAATGACCAAGTATCTATGGTTTGTGTGTCGTTGATTGGATTTTCCGCGAAGAATTCGGCGACGGCGCGACCTTTTATGACTTTCAATGGCACATATTTGAGGTCGAATTCCGAGAGCATCAGAGTCCATCTTGCCAGACGTCCGTTGAGGACGGGTTTCTCGAAGAGGTATTTGACTGGATCCATTTTGGAGTATATCTTGACGGAATAGCTAAGCATGTAATGACGTAGCTTCTTCGTTACCCAAACAAGAGCGAGGCATGTCTTTTCGAGTTGCGAGTACTTGCACTCATATTCCAAGAACTTCTTACTTAGGTAGTAAATAGCTCTTTCTTCACTTCCTACAGTTTGAGCCAGCATAGCACCCATGGCAGTTTCAGTTACTGTGAGATATAAACCAAGAGGTTGATCTCGTTGTGGTGGCATGAGCACCGGTGGCTTAGCCAATATTTCCTTGATTCGGTCAAACGCTTTTTGGCAATCATCATCCCACATGGTGTGGTCTGTTTTCTTGAGTTTCTTGAAGATAGGCTCGCAAATCATTGTAAGTTTCGATATGAATCGACTTATGCATTGTACCTTTCCCAGGAATCCTCTGACTTCTTTTTCTGTTTGGGGTTGTGGCATTTCGATCAGAGCTTTGATTTTGGAAGGATCTATTTCTATTCCTCTTTGACTGACCACGTATCCCAGGAGTTTGCCAGATGTCACCCCAAATGTGCATTTCTGAGGATTGAGCCTCATGTTGTACTTCCGTAGCCTTGCGAAGAATTTGCGAAGGTTTGCAATATGTCCCTCTCTTTCTTTGGATTTGACGATCATGTCATCTACATATACCTCAACTTCTTTGTGCATCATGTCATGTAAGAGCGTAGTTGCGGTGCGTTGGTATGTAGCTCCGGCGTTGATCAATCCGAACGGCATTACGGTGTAGCAATAGGTTCCCCATTGGGTGACGAATGCGGTCTTATGCATATCTTCCATGGCCATCTTGATTTGGTTATAACCCGCATATCCATCCATGAAGGATAGTAATGCGTGGTCTGCAGTATTGTCCACTAATATGTCGATGTGAGGTAAAGGAAAGTCATCTTTCGGACTTGCTTTGTTTAAGTCCCTAAAGTCAACACAAACACGGATTCTCCCATCCTTTTTGGGTACGGGTACTATGTTAGCTACCCAGTCAGAATACTCGGAAACTTTGATGAACCCGGCTTTGAATTGCTTGTCAACTTCTTCCTTAATCTTTAGAGCCCATTCCGTCCTCATTCGTCGAAGCTTCTGTTTCACAGGCTTGAAACCTGGTTTAATCGGAATCCTATGTTCGGCGATATCCCTGTCGATTCCTGGCATGTCTTTGTAGGACCAAGAGAAAACGTTTTTGAATTCGTTTAGGAGGTCTATGAAATCGGCCCTTTCGGTAGAGCTCAAGGTAGTTCCTATCCTAAGTTCTTGGGGTTCTAGTTCGGTTCCTACGTTGATGGGTTCGGTGTCCTCTATTACTGGTCCCCCTTCCCCTTCTTGTAGTATTTCTTTGGCTACGTAGGGAGGTATTTCGGTCAAGTCTGGGTCTTGGTCATCCTCAGTATCATCATAAATAGAATTGCACTCGAAAGAACACAGAGAGTAAGCAGAACCTGATTTATTCATATTAAGATTTGAGTAAAGTTGAAACAAAGAAGCCAACTGATCCATGGTCAGTGGCGGCAAAGGAACAGCAATTGGGGCATTCCCCGAACTACCGTGACTACTCGATGCTAAGCTAGGAGGAACGAAGGGAGTGGGGGTGACAACAGGAGTAGACTCTCTAATGACTCCTCTAGACTCTGACTCTGACTCCGACTCCGACTCGAACTCGTCGTCTTCTGGTTCTCCTTTGAACATCTCTCCTTCTCCAGTGGTGAGCTTGAAGAGCCTTCCTTGGTTGTTGGTCCACTTGATTGACTTTCTCCATCCTTTCTGCTGCTTCGTGTCGGTTTCTGTGATCAATGCGGTAGGGTTGAAGCGATCGTCCTGAAGTATCATAGTGATGATCTCATCCTGCGCGGCCCTAATGAATCTGTCCTCTCCAAACAAAAGGCTATCAGCTTGTTCGTCTAAGCAAGGTGCTTGACGGGCTTTGACGGTAGGAACCGTTTCTGGAGGAATGAAGTAGCAATCGTGAAAGATCTCGATTCCGGCTAGCTTCCTCTCAAGGTAATGCCAAGGTTCGGGAAATCCATGAAAGAGCTCCGAACTTCCTTCTTGCACAAAGTATCCATTTAAGGTAGGGAGATAGGGCCTCATTTGGACTCCCACGTGCTTGCGGTTTTGGACTTGGGCCAGCATTTCGAGGACTTCCTCTTTTGTGGGTTTGTACCCTAGTCCAAGTGGTATCTTTGTTGAGTTGCCTTTCTTGTGTGGTGCGAAGGTATTCTTCCGAATTGGGTTCAAAGGCATTCCAGGGAAGTATCCCTGGGACTTGAGTATGTGGTTGACCACTAAGTTGGAGTAGGGATTGTAGTATAAAGGTGCCAACTCACTTTCTATGACATTTACGCTTTGAAAGCCCCCAAGTTCATATACGGGATCCGCAAGGACTTGATTGTTTGATTGTTTCTCGATTATTGCCTTGATGGGTGACGAAGTGATCGTCACTACTTTGCCATTTAGTGGGATCTTGATCTTTTGGTGAAGGGTGGATGTTACCGCTTTGGAAGCGTGAATCCAAGGCCTTCCCAGAAGTATGTTGAATGAAGCTTCGATGTCCACTATTTGGAAGTTAACCTTTCGTTCGATTGGTCCCGTGGCTATGGTTAGGCTAGCAAGTCCAACCACTTTTCGTCGTGTACCGTCATATGCACGTACACCTTGATTGGTGGGAGTCCAATCCGACTCTTTCATGCCTAGCTTGTATGCCGTTTTGAGGGGTATAACGTTGACCGCGGAGCCATCATCTACCAAGGTCATTGGCACATTCTTCTTTAGGCAAATGACAGTGATGTATAGAGCAAGGTTGTGACTAGCGCCAAAAGGTGGCAAGTCTTCGTCTGAGAAAGTAATAGGATTACTTAGCTTCGGTGATTCTTGGAAGACCAAGTTAACTACATCTTCGGGAGTGGAGTTATGTGCTACACTTAGCTTGGCCAAAGCTTGCAGTAAAGCTTGGAGATGTGGGAATGAGCTCGCTATTAACTGCCAGACTGAAAGATCAGCCTTGGTCTTTTGTAATTGCTTGAGCAATTGGTCAGTGGGATCATCTTCGTTGTCATTTGGTGTGATGACGTTGGTTGGACCGTTTTGAGTAGCATTTTGATATGGGCGGCCCGAACGAGTTAGGTGATCCACATCTTGGTCTTTGCCATTTTGGACTATTTCCTTGACTACGGAGTTTTCAATGAGATACTCGTCTTCATCATTATCGGCCCAAACCCCGTTGATTGCAGCTAGTTCCCTCATTCTTATGATGTCACTCTCTAGTCGTATGATTTGATCAACTAGTTTATCAACCACGGTAATTACCTCTTGCATAGTGGCATCTTGGGAGAAGGTTAGTGGCGCATGTCCTTCGGGTATCGCGTTGGGATTGCGTAAGATTGTCACCATGCTCTCTAGCTCCCAAACTTGTCTATCTACACTTCTCGCCCATGTGATGAAGTCGGAAATGGTAGGGGAGATAGTAGAGTAGAACCCCTCTTTCTCAATCGCATAAATTTCATTTTCGGTGGGAGAAATGAGGTGTGAGCAATCTAAGGTAGATTCATCACTTGTAATCACTAGAACTCCAAGAGGATTCTGAGTGTTGTTGGGTTTACCTCCTGGTGGTATTGGGAGTCGACCATCTTCAATCATATCCTGAAGCACGTGTTTCAACTTGTAACATTTTTCTGTGTCGTGCCCCTTGCCCCTATGGTACTCACAAGATGCAATTTTCATCCCAGAACTTGGATTTCTTTTCGGGTTCGGGAGTAGGTCCAATGGGTTGGAGTTTACCTTGTTTCATTAGCCTTTTTAGAGCGTTGGAGTAAGTATCCCCAAGGTTTGTGAACTTCCTTGGTGGGCTAGTTTTCTTGGATGGCTCGAGAAGGTTAACCTCATCGGTCTTGCTAGTAGAGCCGTATGAACGACTTGTGGACCCTTGATATCCTCTACCTACTGTTTTGGACAAGAGTCCTTTACGGATGTCATCTTCAATTCGCGTCCCTAGTACGGTTAGATCCTTGAAGCTTTTGATGTTTTGGTATCTCAAATGATTGGCATATATGGGCTTGAGATTATCCACAAATTTTTCCACAAGAGTAGCCTCATCCGGGCGTTTGACTAGTTGAGTACTAGTCTTCCTCCACCTACTTAGGAAGTCGGTGAATCCTTCTTTGTCATTTTGGGTAAGAACCTCTAGAGTACGCATGTTGACTTGGATCTCGGCATTATCCGCATATTGTTTAGAGAACTCGATTGCGGCGTCCTCCCAAGTAGCGACCTTCTTATGATCTAATGTGTAGAACCATTGCTTCGGGATGGTGTCAAGAGATGAAGGAAAGATCCTTAAGAACATCTCGGGTTTGATGCCTTTGATAGACATGTAATCCTTGAAGGCACGGATGTGGTTCAAAGGGTTCTCGTGTCCTTTAAACTTAGGGATATCCGTCATGCTAAAGTTAGTGGGTAATTTGGAATTGACGGCTTCATACTTGCGATTGTTCTCCATGTAAATGTCATTCCCCTTAAGGTACATCAATTGTTCCTCCAGATGTTGGAGTCTTTTCTCAGCTATAGTCATCCCCACGGGAGGATTTTCATCTTTAGACTCGTCATCAGAAAAACGTGCTTCATTTTTAGGGGAAGGCAACCTCCCCTCTACCTCAAAGATACGGCCTTCGATAAGTTCAAGGCGGTCATAGGTTTGTTCTTGCGTGATTTGCATTTGGGCCAGCGCGGCTAGGATTCGATCACTATTCTCTTGAAGTTGTTGGAGATTTGTTTCATCACTTGATCCGGGCATCTTGGAAACTGGATAAGAGATCGGCGACGAATCAAAACACGATTGACCATTCTATCACACTTGCTAAAAGAGGAAAAGTTTTGACTCTTGAAGTGGGTGTGTGCCACTTGTGTCGAGTGAGTTTTGAAGAAAGACAAGGTTTTTGAAAATGTGCGTCCTAGTCAACTGTAGTGTAGTTGTAGGAGTGGACTTGAAGTGAGGTTTTGAAATGGGCTTGTGGCCCGAATTTTGACACGACAAACGGACAGAGTTTTGACCG
The DNA here is from genome assembly GCF_048544455.1 of Silene latifolia. Lineage (NCBI taxonomy): Eukaryota > Viridiplantae > Streptophyta > Magnoliopsida > Caryophyllales > Caryophyllaceae > Silene > Silene latifolia. The sequence continues at coordinate 95,297,956 of NC_133533.1, forward strand.
GATTTGCGCTAATTGAAGGCCTTTTTTTTTCGAAATTCTTGTTTTAAAAGAAAGGTTTTTGATTTTTGAAATTTTGTTATGGTTCTGTTTAGAAATGGTGATCACGTAGGGTTTACACATTTATACAAGCATTATAACGGGATGCTGAGTGCATTTAAAAGGGTTTTGGTTTAAAGGGTGGGTTGCCATACCGAACCATCAAACCCGAAGTCTGTGGAGAGGCTCGTGCCAAACAAGAGTAAGGCCGATTCCTAGTCTATTTCCTCAAGTAGTGAAGGCCCTTGATACAAACAAGAGTAAGCATCATGGTATGGATGACGTCAATCGCTATCCATCCTTAGGCCCAAATAAGAATTAGGACCGTTTAGACGGGACGATTGGTCGAATGGGTTGGGTTGGGCCTAGGAAGGCCGAATAAACGATCTAGGAAGACCGAGTTATGAAAACCGACAATTGTCTTGTACAAACTTATTCCCTAACCTTGTTCAAGTTTCACCCTAGCTACACGTAAGTATATTCCCCAGCGGAGTCGCCAAACTGTGGACAGCGGGCCGCCCACGAGGGCGCTTGGTGAGGAGCGAAAACAAGCGTTTGCATTTTGTATGGAGTCGCCACCAATTTTTATGGGAAATTGGAACCGTTCGAATACCTCATGTCATGTCAAGACATAAAGTAGTGACATGAACACTAAGCAATCGTTACCCTTAGCATTCTATGTCTAGATTGACTCTCGTGGATGCCAATGAACACGGGTGCTCACGGAGATCTGGAGTAAGGGGTGAGGGTACGTATTAGGAAGCTCTTTTGATCGAACACCTAATCCCGCCCGCCTCGATAGTGGCCTCTACTAATGATTAGGGAAGTTATTCATACTCGATATATCGTCGGTTGTAATGCATGCAATGCAAGATCCAAGTTTTAATCCTAACATGTGAGGATTTAGCTAAGTCGGTTGACACGTAGTTAGCATACAATTGGGTCGAAGTAGGATTTAATGCTCATTTACATGTGAAAACATTCAAGCAATAAAAGAAATACAATAATTATAAATTACAATAATGGAAATTACATTAATTACATTGGAATAGGCGATTTATGTCGAAAACACCTTTAAAACGGATAATTTGAGAAAAAGAAATAAAAGAATAAAAGAATAAAACTAATGAACAAAACAGAAGGTGATAATACGATTAGTAGTTAATACGTAAGCTAATTAAACTATGTCAAGGCAGAAACAGAGTTCAGGGACAGAACTCATCCTGGAACAGGCGCAGCAGAGCTGCGCCCTCTGGAAGAGGTGCAGCAGTTGCTGCGTCTGTTCCAAGGGTGAGTTCTGGCTGTGAAACCGGAACTGCAAATCGTTAACGTTAATTAACCCTCCCTACCGTCCGGTCATTTCCGACAAAATTTTTAATCTGTATTAATTTGCACCTTTTGTATCCTTTCGAGTCTCTTTTTGCGCTAATTAAGGCCATATGTATGAAATGTATGTTTTGCGTAATTTCCATGTAAATTCCGGAAACACGACGGCGTAAACCGTTGTCTACCATACCTGTTCAAAAACTAACCTGCAGGTACAATCAACACAACCCATCGAGTTTTGAGCCCTTGAGCGAAATTTGAGACGGTTTCACAGCTGAACCGTAAATTGCTTCGAAAATGGCCTTAGGAATGCCCATTGGCGATGAAATTTGATATTTGGAATCCTTGAGTGATGGGTAATCTTCCTACCATCTCGGAATTTTGGTTTGTAACAACTTTTTCAGGACACCTTTCTAGGGCAAAATCGCCGTTATAACGAAATGCTGCCGAATTTTCGACTCGAACTCGGAACTAAGGTTTGACTTGGACTTGACTTGACCCAATTTATCACATGAGCGATTGGGTTGGCGGGAATATGGCCAAGGATGGCCGGAAAGGGGCTTTTTTAGGGCTTTGAAGGCTCAAAAACTCCTTAATCAAAGGCTTGTCGTCACGTGACGCGGCCTGAATTCACTTTAATGTTGCAGGTGATGATGCTTCTACTTCTGGGAGGACTCCCATGGAGATAGACTCCACTGTCATTGAGGAGGCTTTAGAGCAGGCCTTCACCGCTGCGATGATGGCTGCTGAGTTTCACGAGGAGGAGGCTGCCGAGGAGGAGGAGACTCCGAGACGAGCCAACGTTGGGCGAGGAGGTCGTCAGCTGAGGGGAGCGCCTGCGTGGGCCGAGACCTGGGAGAGTAGGCACCTTGTGTGGGCTGCAGAGGGTCACCTGTCCTACAGGACGATGAAGAGCCTGGTAAATAGGAATTCACTACTCATTATCCATTCTCTTTCAGTCTTTTCGTCCAAAATTCTTTCATATTTCATTCAAAACTAAAGATAGCTTTGTTTCAAATCATAATAGGAGGCCGGGAACATCAGGTCGTTCTCGGGTTACACGACAGCGATGGAGCACTACGAGCGGCTGTCGGCGGAGGAGAGGGCCATGATCGAGCGTGGAGCGTTTGGTCCTCTGGTTCAGGTCTGGAGGGATATCGTGAAGAGGAAGTTGCGGGCTAACCTTAGCCTGGTCCGTGCTTTCTTGGACCGATTCTGGGATACGACTTCCACGTTTCACCTGCCTTTTGGTGAGGTGGGAGTTACTTTGGAGGACTACGGCATGATTTCTGGTCTGCCGTGTGGGACCGAGGAGATGGTGTGGCCGGAGACTGCCATGAGGGCGGACTCGGCCGAGGCGAGGAGGTTGATCGGCTGGAACTTGTCGCCGAAGGCTGTTGCGGTGCCGGGTTTGGTACCCAGTTCCTACGTCCGAGACTACTTTGCGGGGAAGACCCTGGTGCTGGTGACGATCGATGGGAGGGAGACTGCTCCTCCTCCCTGCACAGCTGAGCAGAGGGCTCGCCTGTGGTTGTGGTGGTTTCTGTCTTCGATTTACCTCGGAGACAAGGGCGAGAGGCTATCGACGAAGCTTCTTCCCTTTCTTTCTGACCTGAGTTCCCTAGGGCGTTGGGACTGGGTCACTGCTGGCTTTGCGGTCCTCATCCGCTTCATGAGGGCCATGGTTCGTCCGGAGTTGATGGAGAAGAGGACTTCTCCAGGTGCTGTCGGACCTGGACTACTGTTGGAGGTATGAACCTTCCTTTTAATAACAAATTCCTTTCTTAATCGAATTACGAAGGATCGTTCTTGATTATTCCGTTTTACAGGCGTGGGTGTACTCCTACTTCCTGAGTCTTGCGCCGAAGAGGACGGAGCCACTGGAGAAGGCCTATCCCGTGGTGAGGGATTGGGTGATGTGCCGGACGAAGAGCAAGCGTTCTTCGCACAATGTCTACCGGCGGGACGTGAACGCCCTTCAGCTGAGCAGCGTGAGTATCCCATTCGCATTACTCATTTATATTTCTTTTGCTTTTCCTTCATCTGATCATAGGAATGATCTTTGCTTTATCTTGTCGCAGTGGGTGCCCAGACCTTGGGCGGAGTACGCTGAGGCGCCTCCTTTTGTCGCCATAGTCGTCAGGTTGTAATCTTCGATTGACCTGATGGCTATACTTTGACTTTCGCCTTGTCCAAGCCTCAGTCAAAGTGGGGGCTCTGTAGACACCTCGTTTCTGCACCTCCCGCAAACCACCCGGTAATGATTGGGCCGCATGTTTGGTTCGCGGAACGATTTGTGACAGTTCGTAAGATTATCGTCAAGTGTTTGCTCAAATATTAATGTCAACCTCTTAGTTGTCATCTACGTCCCGATACGGTCGTTTTGGCGTGAATTAGAGTACATTCGAGTCCGGGTCAAAAACCATCTCCATTTTCTCGATAATCATTAAATCCCGAGTCGGAATGTTCTGGAATGTTCCGGATATTTCTATTCCATATTTCATAAATTTTATCTTTTGGCAAATAATATCCCGTAATATTTATGATAACTATTAAGGATAATCGAATTATTTCCGTCCTACCATAACTCAAACACGGAAATCTTTCTTGACAGGAGGAAACCTCACGGGAATAGACGCAAGGCAGTCTTTGCGCCTCTTCCAAGAGACGCGATGGCTGCTGCGCCTCTTCCCAGGCCCTTCTCTGCATGATTTACGTATCTTTTTCATATCTTTCCGAGATTCACTTCCAAAGAGTCTCCGAAACCCTAAACCTTCACGTGATTAGTATAAATAGGAGCCTTCGTTCCTCATATTTCTCACGCGAGTGTCCGCCCTTCTCTTCTCCCTTTGCATTCTAGACTTCGTTCTTACTAATTGGCGCCTACGTGCTTGGACTTCCGACCACGTAAGCTCGGATCCTTCCGGGTACCAGCCTCTCCGTTGCATGACCGACCAATTTGACCAACTACACTCAATCAACTTAAATTAATCAATCGTTTTCCTCTTACGAGGGCACTCTTTTCTTGCATTCGCGTCGAGCATCACTAGTCGATTCTTAGTTCATCTCGTTCCGTCAACATGTAAGTCTGAGGGTGTATAATCCTTATTTATTTATTGTATTTTATTTATCGTATCATTATTGTAAGGTTTATGTCGAAAACATCTAATTAAAATCGATTTCTAAAACCGTCCTTAAAATCCCTTTTTACGGATTTCCAGTAGACAGACAAAGAGAAAGGACGCAGCAACTGCTGCGCCTCTTCGAAGGAGCACAGTTCCTGCTGCGCCTCTTCGTGAGGCTGCCGCAGTTCCTGCTTCCTTTCTTCTTCCTTCGTCCTCTGTAATCCGTCAAAGCTTTTTGTTTTTTATTCGTTTATTCTTTAAATCGTTCATATAATCATCATCAATAATTCACATGTATATTGTATATAATTCATTCGCATGCTTAATTTATCATAAATCCGACTTAAATCCCAAGTAATTAATATTTGCGGGTTTTCGTCATTAAATTCAAACCCGGATTTTAGAGATTCAGTTTGTTCATATTAAGTCTCTGGAATTCGTCGTTGATATATTCTAATCTGTATTTTCATCTGTTTATTGTTATATTCGTCATATATATCATCATATCTAACCTAACTAATTAATTTCAATAGAGGACTCATTCATTAACGTCGTTATTAATCCATCTCTAATCCGTCTCATCCATGTTTATTGCTTTCATGACCACCATTGACATGTAATTAACCTGTTAAATCACTTCCATCCGAGTCAATTATTGTAATCCATCCTTAAAATTAACAATTAACGTTAACGATTTGCAGTTCCGGTTTCACAGCCAGAACTCACCCTTGGAACAGACGCAGCAACTGCTGCGCCTCTTCCAGAGGGCGCAGCTCTGCTGCGCCTCTTCCAGGATGAGTTATGTCCCTGAACTCTGTTTCTGCCTTGACATAGTTTAATTAGCTTACGTATTAACTACTAATCGTATTATCACCTTCTGTTTTGTTTGCAATGCAACATCCAAGTTTTAATCCTAACATGTGAGGATTTAGCTAAGTCGGTTGACACGTAGTTAGCATACAATTGGGTCGAAGTAGGATTTAATGCTCATTTACATGTGAAAACATTCAAGCAATAAAAGAAATACAATAATTATAAATTACAATAATGGAAATTACATTAATTACATTGGAATAGGCGATTTATGTCGAAAACACCTTTAAAACGGATAATTTGAGAAAAAGAAATAAAAGAATAAAAGAATAAAACTAATGCTCAAAACTCGATGAAAATTCAAAGTAAATACATGGTTATGTTCCTAACATTGCCTACTATCCGTTTCTAGCATCAATTTGGCAAAGCAAATCCATTTGAGGGAAAAGCCCCAAATTTTCGATCAAAAGGGTCGAAAACCCTAGAATTTTCGGCTCAAAATTCACCAAATGCAGATGATTAATACAAGATTAAGACACATACCTCGATTAGTCATATTTCAAGCAAGCTTTTGAATCCAACCTCGACGGAAATGGTGAAGATTTGAGAGAGAAATGGCAAATTTTGTGTTTCGAAATAAATGAAACATAAACCTTCTGATTTCGCGTTTTTACGCAGAGATAGCCAATTTGGGGAAAAGACGCAGCAGGTGCTGCGCCTCTTCCAAGAGACGCAGCTCTCGCTGCGCCTCTTCCTCGTGTTCCCTCCATACGGATTTTCAAAAGTTCGTTATGAGTTCGTTATTAGTGGGCCCATCTTTGGTGCGCCTCTTCCTCGATGATATTATATTCTTTTGGTCCGTTTCGACGATTTTCTTTCGTTCCGGCCCGCATTTTATCCGGCAGCGATTTTTGCGATTGCTCAACTCATTTTACCCAGCGTAGTGGTATTTTGCAGTACTGCTCACTCGAGATTTCTTCTACGACGATCAAGATGTTCCTAGTCGTCTACCCAGCGCAGTGGTATTTTGCAGTACTGCTCACTCGAGATTTCTTCTACGACGATCAAGATGTTCCTAGTCGTCTACCCAGCGCAGTAGTATTTTGCAGTACTGCTCACTCGAAATTTCTCCCATGACGATCAAGATGTTCCTAGTCGTCAATATAATCACCCAACAAGAGTTTGCTTGAGGACAGAGACAAGCAGATTCCCCAAAGTTATCGCTATATTCCCCAGTAAGAGTTTGTTTGAGACCGACGCAAGCAGATTCAACCTCAAGTTTCGCCTGAGTTCGTTTGAGACCGACGCAAGCGGATTCTTTCCCCAGCAGTTTCTACCGACGTCCTGCTGCTTTCAACATTTCTTGTTTCCCCGCGAAGTTCGATTAAGTCTCAGGTGATAATACGATTAGTAGTTAATACGTAAGCTAATTAAACTATGTCAAGGCAGAAACAGAGTTCGAGGACGAACTCATCCGGAACAAAGCGCAAGAGTGCGCCCTGAAGAGGCGCGCGATTCTTTGCGTCTGTTCCAAGGGTGAGTTCTGGCTGTGAAACCGGAACTGCAAATCGTTAACGTTAATTGTTAATTTTAAGGATGGATTACAATAATTGACTCGGATGGAAGTGATTTAACAGGTTAATTACATGTCAATGGTGGTCATGAAAGCAATAAACATGGATGAGACGGATTTAAGATGGATTAATAATGACGTTAATGAATGAGTCCTCTATTGAAATTAATTAGTTAGGTTAGATATGATGATATATATGACGAATATAACAATAAACAGATGAAAATACAGATTAGAATATATCAACGACGAATTCCAGAGACTTAATATGAACAAACTGAATCTCTAAAATCCGGGTTTGAATTTAATGACGAAAACCCGCAAATATTAATTACTTGGGATTTAAGTCGGATTTATGATAAATTAAGCATGCGAATGAATTATATACAATATACATGTGAATTATTGATGATGATTATATGAACGATTTAAAGAATAAACGAATAAAAAATAAAAAGCTTTGACGGATTACAGAGGACGAAGGAAGAAGAAAGGAAGCAGGAACTGCGGCAGCCTCACGAAGAGGCGCAGCAGGAACTGCGTTCCTTCGAAGAGGCGCAGCAGTTGCTGCGTCCTTTCTCTTTGTCTGTCTACTGGAAATCCGTAAAAAGGGATTTTAAGGACGGTTTTAGAAATCGATTTTAATTAGATGTTTTCGACATAAACCTTACAATAATGATACGATAAATAAAATACAATAAATAAATAAGTATTATACACCCTCAGACTTACATGTTGACGGAACGAGATGAACTAAGAATCGACTAGTGATGCTCGACGCGAATGCAAGAAAAGAGTGCCCTCGTAAGAGGAAAACGATTGATTAATTTAAGTTGATTGAGTGTAGTTGGTCAAATTGGTCGGTCATGCAACGGAGAGGCTGGTACCCGGAAGGATCCGAGCTTACGTGGTCGGAAGTCCAAGCACGTAGGCGCCAATTAGTAAGAACGAAGTCTAGAATGCAAAGGGTGAAGAGAAGGGCGGACACTCGCGTGAGAAATATGAGGAGCGAAGTCTCCTATTTATACTAATCACACGACGAAATTATGGTAAGACTAGGACACGGAAAGAAAGATCCGGAAATAACCGACTTAGGTTAAACACGGAAACTTGGACAAAAAGAAAGCCCTGGGAAAAGGCGCAGCAGAGCTGCGTCCCTTGGAAGAGGCGCAGCACTTGCTACGTCCTTTCCCGGGTAGGCTCCTCTGCGCGTAGAAAACGCGTTTGACAGCCTGTCGTATTTTAGGCATAACTTTCTCTACAAGACTCGTATTAAGGTGATTTCGGTGGCGTTGGAAAGCTAAGAAAGAGATCTAGAACTTTCTGTGAAATAGGCCTGACCCAAAAAAGACGTTATGACCTCGTAAAATGGGCCTAAAGGTCGGGTTGTTGTTTTAACTATATGAAATGCACATTTTGTAATGTAAACCTTAAGTTTAGCCTAATGAAGTGACATGTGACTCAAAGTGAGACATAATCTCAACATTTTATGACATCCTAACCTTAGGTAGACAAGCACATTGCTTTGACTCGGGATTTGACGGTTTTAGGAAATGAAGACAGTTTTTGACCCGGACTCCAAATGTACTCTAATTACTGCCAAAACGACCGTATCGGCGCGTAGATGACAACTAAGAGGTAGACATTACTGTTTGAGCAATCACTTGATGATAATCTTACGAACTGTCACAAATCGTTCCGCGTACCAAACATGCGGCCCAATCATCACCGGGTGGTTTGTGAGGGGTGCAGAAAGGAGGTGTCTACAGAGCCCCCACTTTGACTGAGGCTTGGACAAGGCGAAAGTCAAAGTATAGCCATCAGGTCAATCGAAGATTACAACCTGACGACTATGGCGACGCAAGGCGGGTCAAGGGGTCTGAGCCAAGGACCTGTCGTCGGGAACATTTTAGAGTCTGTCGACTATCGGGGAGGGTCGTTTAAAGTCCATTAGACTACGTAAGGAAGCTTGCCAGCCATAAGAAGAAACCATACCTGAGATACCCCTGGGTGAAACGGGACTGAAGACGCTTCGAAAACTCTTTGTCCAAGATAACTTGGTGTCTGAAGGCATTAGGGGTCACAGGGATACTGAAGAAACTTCTTAACACTTCTGAAGTCTAACCCTGAAGGCTACCTCTCACTAAAGGGAAGGCTGAAGGATACTTCTCTCTAAAGGGAAGGCTGAAGGATACTTCTCTCCAAAGGGAAGGCTGAAGGATACTTCTCTCTAAAGGACTGAAAGGGGACTTAACTAAAAGGATGAATGATCGCCAGGGAGTATCTGCCTGTCTCTGTCCTCAAACAAACTCTCACAGGGGAATAAAAACGATGATTTTGGGGAATCTGCCTGTCTCTGTCCTCAAGCAAACTCTCACTGGGGAATAAAACGATGATTTTGGGGAATCTGCCTGTCTCTGTCCTCAAGCAAACTCTCACCGGGAATAAAGCGATGACTTTGGGGAATCGCTGCTCTCTCCCTCAAGCAAACTCTCGTTGGGTGATTATATTGACGACTAGGAACATCTTGATCGTCGTGGGAGAAATCTTGAGTGAGCAAGATCTTGCAAAATACTACTGCTACTGGACATAATGATTTGAGCAATCTGCAAAAATATCGGCCTTACTGGATATAAGGATTTGAGCAATACGCAAAATATTCTTTGCTACTGGGATATAAGGATTTGAGCAATCTTGCAAAAAATCTTTAACATTACTGGATATAAGGATTTGAGCAATCTTTTGCAAAATATCGCTGCATACTGAAGCTCACCTGCATGGTTAGTAGCCACACAAGAATGCAATCTAATATATGCACGTAAGCAATTATCACATGGACCTCGAATGAGGAAACACATAGGTTTAGCAAAAGTTGTTCCTTTATAAAAGTCGTTTAAAACTTGTTCAAAGAAAATCGTCGTTTGTAATGCGTTATGCATATTCAATGGGCTTTAGACACGTGACTGACGCGACGTAGACCTTATATGGACATGACACGAAATGTAGACTTCGGTTGGACTGACGCGACACTAACTTAGATTTGACGCGACACAGGGATGACCTTGACAGACTTTGTTTAAGTATGCGCAACCCCTAGCCAAGTATGGGTGACAATGCGTATCAGTTCTAAAGGTATAAGAATTGCAAGAATGATGAAGGCATATAAAGACAAGGCATGAGCCATGGATCATCTGTCTACTAGGACTTCTTTCACCACCGCTTGCTGTAAAAGAGACCCCTCTTGAGGCACGATGACTTTGAGAATCGATCTAAGACCTTCGTCATTGTCCGGACCGAGTACTAGCTAGACTTAGAGGAATAAAGGAAGGGTGGCATCTTGGAAGAGAAGCCCCCAGGATGAGAAGATGACTCTGGAATTTGGTAAAAAGGAGACTGGGCGACAATAGGGAGCCCCCAGTATAGAGGTGTTGGTTGTGGAAGGGATGTTAATTGAGGCTGGAAGGTTGAAAAAGAGGTTGAAAGTTGATGGTTGATAATTGAGGTGGTTGGGATGGATGGGTCCTTGAGGACTGCCTACGTATTCACGCGAGGTGAAATCAAACCAGATCGTAGTTCTGAGGTTTGGTTAATTTTATTTGGGTATTGTGGTTATATCCTTCTTGTGTAAGAAAAGACTGCCTACGTATCCACCTGAAGAGGTGAAATCAAACCATGCTCGTAGTTCAGGTGTGTGCCTAAGCTAAGTTGTTAGGGCCTTAAAGTGCAAGGGTCACGAGGGTAATATTCCTTTGGTGACTCGAAGAATCGATTTGAGATAACTCCCTTTGATCATAGACCAAAGAGGTATAATTAAGTTTGTAAAAATTTCCTTGTCAAGTGAGCACGCCTAAAAGTGGACCCTAAGGATGATATGGGTATGTCCCATTCTGGGTAGCAAAGTATTGAAGACTCCGTGTCTGGGTCAAGGCGAAACTGGATTGGATATTTGGAATGTGGAGCTCGGTAATAAGAGGCTTTGATGAACAAATCTCTGGAGGTTGATTTTGTGGAGTTAAGGCTTTATGGGGTTATGGCTTGTAATGTGGCTTGGAAATGGAGTCTCTTGGCTTGATGTAGCCTGAGCACATAAAGGTAGGTTAAAATGATGTGGGATCAAATTTCCATGTCTTGGCCCTAAAGGATGGGTATACTTGACGAGCTTGAGAGGATTCTCAAAATTCCTAACTATCTCCCTGGTAACGGTCTCGAGAAGGACTTAGGGTGTGTGATGTATGAAAGGCTAAGTGAGGGTGCTAGCTGACCATCAATGTCTTGATTCTATATTGACTTCAGCAGTATTCCGTTTAGTATTTGATTTCATACTTGTTCTTCATTCAGATTCAGGTTCTTGGTCTAGAATATATCTTTGCTTTTTGCTCAGATTCTTGATTCAGGTTTTTTGGATATTGACTTGACTTGCTCGATGGAGCTTTCTTCTTATTTTGACTCTTTTTGTCTTGGATATTGATCTTGGTCATTTCTCTTGATTGAGCCTTTGTCTTTGATCATGGCTCGTATCGTCTAGGATTTGCTTGCTACCATGGATTTGGGTAAAACTAGCACCTTTGGATGTGAAAGGGGTTGGTATTTTAGTAACACGGGTTGTTTATTGTGGGGAAGGGGCTTGCCTTCCGTCATGGATCGTTAACAAGGGAGACGGTCTTGATTCGTCCTAGAATCTCTTGAGATAGGCTCGTCCTAAACTAGGGTTATATTGTGGTTTCTATTGCCAGACATGGAATAGGTAAGAAAACGAACACGGAGTTTTCGCTCCTCACCAAGCGCCCCCGTGGGCGGCCCGCTGTCCACAGTTTGGCGACTCCGCTGGGGATAATACACTTACGTGGAGCGCGGCTAGGATTCGATCACTATTCTCTTGAAGTTGTTGGAGATTTGTTTCATCACTTGATCCGGGCATCTTGGAAACTGGATAAGAGATCGGCGACGAATCAAAACACGATCAACCATTCTATCACACTTGCTAAAAGAGGAAAAGTTTTGACTCTTGAAGTGGGTGTGTGCCACTTGTGTTGAGTGAGTTTTGAAGAAAGACAAGGTCTTTGAAAATGTGTGTCCTAGTCAACTATAGTGTAGTTGTAGGAGTGGACTCGAAGTGAGGTTTTGAAATGGGCTTGTGGCCCGAATTTTGACACGACAAACGGACAGAGTTTTGACCGGATTTGCGCTAATTGAAGGCCTTTTTTCAAATTCTTGTTTTAAAAAAGGATTTTGATTTTTTGAAAATTCGTCATGGTTCTGTTTTAGAAATGGTGATCACGTAGGGTTTACACATTTATACAAGCATTATAACGGGATGCTGAGTGCATTTAGAAGGGTTTTGGTTTAAAGGGTGGGTTGCCATACCGAACCATCAAACCCGAAGTCTGTGGAGAGGCTCGTGCCAAACAAGAGTAAGGCCGATTCCTAGTCCATTTCCTCAAGTAGTGAAGGCCCTTGATACAAACAAGAGTAAGCATCATGGTATGGATGACGTCAATCGCTATCCATCCTTAGGCCCAAATAAGAATTAGGACCGTTTAGACGGGACGATTGGTCGAATGGGTTGGGTTGGGCCTAGGAAGGCCGAATAAACGATCTAGGAAGACCGAGTTATGAAAACCGACAATTGTCTTGTACAAACTTATTCCCTAACCTTGTTCAAGTTTCACCCTAGCTACACGTAAGTGTATTCCCAGTGAGTCGCCAAACTGGTGACAGCGGGCCCGCCCGGGGCGCTTGGTGAGGAGCGAAAACAAGCGTTTGCATTTTGTATGGAGTCGCCACCCATTTTTATGGGAAATTGGAACCGTTCGAATACGTCATGTCATGTCAAGACATAAAGTAGTGACATGAACACTAAGCAATCGTTACCCTTAGCATTCTATGTCTAGAATGACTCTCGTGGATGCCAATGAACACGGGTGCTCACGGAGATCCGGGTAAGGGGTGAGGGTACGTATTAGGAAGCTCTTTTGATCGAACACCTAATCCCGCCCGCCTCGATAGCGGCCTCTACTAATGATTAGGGAGTTTATTCGTACTTGATATATCGTCGATTATATGCATGCAATGCAACATCCAAGTTTTAATCCTAACATGTGAGGATTTAGCTAAGTCGGTTGACACGTAGTTAGCATACAATTGGGTCGAAGTAGGATTTAATGCTCATTTACATGTGAAAACATTCAAGCAATAAAAGAAATACAATAATTATAAATTAAAATAATGGAAATTACATTAATTACATTGGAATAGGCGATTTATGTCGAAAACACCTTTAAAACGGATAATTTGAGAAAAAGAAATAAAAGAATAAAAGAATAAAACTAATGAACAAAACAGAAGTTGATAATACGATTAGTAGTTAATACGTAAGCTAATTAAACTATGTCAAGGCAGAAACAGAGTTCAGGGACAGAACTCATCCTGAACAAAGCGCGCAGAGAGCTGCGCCCTCTCTGAAGAGGCGCGCGATTCTTTGCGTCATTCCAAGGGTGAGTTCTGGCCGTAGTTTAAATCGCAAATCGTTAACGTTAATTGTTAATTTTAAGGATGGATTACAATAATTGACTCGGATGGAAGTGATTTAACAGGTTAATTACATGTCAATGGTGGTCATGAAAGCAATAAACATGGATGAGACGGATTTAAGATGGATTAATAACGACGTTAATGAATGAGTCCTCTATTGAAATTAATTAGTTAGGTTAGATATGATGATATATATGACGAATATAACAATAAACAGATGAAAATACAGATTAGAATATATCAACGACGAATTCCAGAGACTTAATATGAACAAATTGAATCTCTAAAATCCGGGTTTGAATTTAATGACGAAAACCCGCAAATATTAATTACTTGGGATTTAAGTCGGATTTATGATAAATTAAGCATGCGAATGAATTATATACAATATACATGTGAATTATTGATGATGATTATATGAACGATTTAAAGAATAAACGAATAAAAAACAAAAAGCTTTGACGGATTACAGAGGAGAAGGAAGAAGAAAGGAAGCGAGAATCTGCGCGGCCTCACGAAGAGGCGCAGCAGAATCGCGCTCCTTCAAGAGGCGCAGCGGCGATTCTTTGCGTCCTTTCTATTTGTCTGTCTACTGGAAATCCGTAAAAAGGGATTTTAAGGACGGTTTTAGAAATCGATTTTAATGGTGTATTCGACATAAATCTTACAATAATGATACGATAAATAAAATACAATAAATAAATAAGGATTATACACCCTCAGACTTACATGTTGACGGAACGAGATGAACTAAGAATCGACTAGTGATGCTCGACGCGAATGCAAGAAAAGAGTGCCCTCGTAAGAGGAAAACGATTGATTAATTTAAGTTGATTGAGTGTAGTTGGTCAAATTGGTCGGTAATGCAACGGAGAGGCTGGTACCCGGAAGGATCCGAGCTTACGTGGTCGGAAGTCCAAGCACGTAGGCGCCAATTAGTAAGAACGAAGTCTAGAATGCAAAGGGAGAAGAGAAGGGCGGACACTCGCGTGAGAAATATGAGGAACGAAGACTCCTATTTATACTAATCACGTGAAGGTTTAGGGTTTCGGAGACTCTTTGGAAGTGAATCTCGGAAAGATATGAAAAAGATACGTAAATCATGCAGAGAAGGGCCTGGGAAGAGGCGCAGCAGCCACTGCGTCTCTTGGAAGAGGCGCAGCACCTGCTGCGTCTATTCCCAGGAGGTTTCCTCCTGCTGAAGAAAGATTTCCGTGTTTGAGTTATGGTAGGACGGAAATAATTCGATTATCCTTAATAGTTATCATAAATATTACGGGATATTATTTGCCAAAAGATAAAATTTATGAAATATGGAATAGAAATATCCTAACATTCCGAACATTCCGACTCGGGATTTAACAGATTATCAGAAAATGGAGATGGTTTTTGACCCGGACTCCGAATGTACTGTAATTACTGCCAAAACGACCGTATCAGGACGTAGATGACAACTAAGAGGTTGACATTAATATTTGAGCAAACACTTGACGATAATCTTACGAACTGTCACAAATCGTTCCGCGAACCAAACATGCGGCCCAATCATCACTGGGTGGTTTGCGGGAGGTGCAGAAACGAGGTGTCTACACCGTGTCAATTAGAATTATCGTAGTTCACCGCTTTAGTTCACTTAAAACGTGATAGATAATAAATTGACATGACCTCTCGCTAAAACAATTAATTGAGACATAGCCTTACCAAATAGTAGAAACCATGAAAACCTATTTCGCGAGGGAGTGCGCTCGGCTACCCCGGGGTACAAACCTTGTTACGTAGGGGAAGTGGGTGATGAATGTTAATCCACCGAATTCATGTTGATAAAGGTTGCATCGGCTACCCCGTGCCTAAGTTGATATGGGTTTGGATAATGGACACATTTATTCGAAATTTGGATTGAACTCAACAAAAGTATTTAATAAGGGTTGCATCGGCTACCCCGTGCCCTTGTTGATTTGTTTTGGGCTATAGATAAACATTAGAGTAATTTAATCGACCAAGAGTTCTAAAAGTAGAATCGATTAAAAGGTTAATCCACCGAGTTATATTGATGAAGGTTGCATCGGCTACCCCGTGCCTAAGTTGATATGAATTTGGGTCTTGGAATCATTTATCATAGTTGGGTAGAGGTCACTATGTAAATGCTTTACTTGTTATCTACAAGTATTATTATAACGATGAATGTTTTGTTTTCATTATTCCGTTATCATATTGTTCTATTTCTTTACCACAATTCATATACGATATCATTTCGATTTTGATTCAAATCTCCATTAAAATATCGTAACTAAAGACAAATATGAGTTTGCTTCTAAAACCTCAAATGAACCATTGCTAAGGATCTCTCGTAAAGAGTATAGATTAAAGTTATTCATTACCAAACAGGTTTTTGATTCTTGACTAACACATCTACTTGCAATGGATTGTTTTTCATGTACTTAAATGCATTAAGTACATTGAAGCGATAAATTGTTTTGGTAATTAGTCTTGTCAAGAATTCGTAATTGACCAAAATAACGCGACCACTTGAATGAAAGTTTTAAGACTAAAATGAACAAATGAAGAGTAATCTTCATGAATTCAATTTTGCTTCTCAAAGCAAAGACTCATTGAAATGAGTGGGAGCATTCTCTTAAACCGTTAAGATGAGAACGAGGATCAAGAAGTAAAGATAATAATGGAATTGATACAAGGTAATGTTAAAGGTAAAGTTGTTGAGAATAACGATACTAAACCTATCAATCCCGACCGATAAAGTTTCCATTGTCTTAAAATGTTGGACACGAGGAAGGAAACTACCCCAAATTATTGAAGAATCAACAAGTTAGTTGTGGGACATCTAATGGGACCTTCTTCTTTAAAATGTTTATTTGATTAAACATAAAATTTTGCTAGTATTACTTCGTCAATATTAGAAACCGGTGGTGGTTTTCATCATTATGTTTGACACATAAGATGATTAGAATATGGCGACTAGCATCAATAATGTCGAGAGATAGAGTAATTGTGTACTCAATCTAGTTTTTGGATTTGGAGTTGTACTTAATTGTGACTATTAAGTACATAAACTCTAAATAAGAATACAAATTTGTTAAGATACAAAAGAGGTTTCACTTTTGTGACCCTATACACCAAGATTTGATGTATGGCTAGCCCATTATCAAGGTGAGTATATTCTAAACCAAACTAGAATGATATATCATGAAGATGATGTAAGACTCGAATTGGTAACCCAAGATTAAACTTTAAATTTTGGAATGATGAACGCAAAGAGTTATCGAGTACTCTTGAAACCATTAGATTGTTAATGGTATATGCGTATCTTGTATTCAAAGCAAGATGTCTCGTGCTTTTTGGTTGAAAAGGAGATCGAGGTTGTAAATCATTGATCCAAAATAGGTTGATCATTTTCTTTCACCAACGATTTAGGTTGACACTAATGTGTTCACTTAATAAGGTAAATAGTGGAATTTTTGAAGAAGTTCAAAAGTTCGAAGAAACACGATTTAGTCGTGATGGGATTATCAAAGTGAAGACTTTGATATAAGCCAAAGAAAATGTGATATAGTATCACAAAATAATCTCTCTTAGCACGCATTATGGAATAATGTGTGGTAAGATAAGAAATCAAACGCTATTCGATATGGTTTGGATTTCAATCAAGTTACTTTGAGTTACTTGATCCTTTTGGGGATTTTATCATTTTTGTCTAAATTATTTTTCCACTAAATCGAATCATATGAGATATGAAATGGTAAGGGTACCATGGTTGTAAGTTTTCACAAAGAAACAAATGCTCATTTTTCCCTCTTCAATTAACACGAGTACGACGGCTTTGCGGCTCGTGAAGCTGTCTTTCTAAAATACAAGTTTATTTCTAGAAGACAGGGTGGGAGAAAATTATTCAAGAGCCACAAAGAATGTTATGTCACAAGAAACTGGTCTTTCTTGGCTACATGAGACGTTTTTGAAGGATGTTGTTTCTTTTAAACCTAGGAGGTTAAATTCGTCACTTGTTGGAGATGATGAATTCATGCTACTTTTAAGAAAGTAAAGAGCTTATAACTTACAAAGAAATCGTTTGATTCAAATTGATTACTTGTAGAAAGTAATGAACATATGACTTGCACAAGAGTGTTTAAGTCACAACTCAATATAAGGCTTAGAGCCATGAAAATCCGAAATAAAAAGGCTTGATTAGTTGCAAAGGGTTTTGCACTAGTAAAGAGAGATTTCAAGGTTTGATTGGTTGCAAAGGGTTTTGCACCAATTGAAATGCTTAACCATATTTGGATCTTCTTAGGGATTGTGTTTCATTATTATGAAATACATAGCGAGTGAATCTAAAACCCACTTCTTCAATTAGAAGGAATGTATTCAATACATGTCTTGAGTTTTGAAGATTCTTGCAATCCTAAGATAATGTGAAACTTAAGAGAGTGTCTTAAGTAGGACATCAATGAGTTGGAATCAACATTTTGGATCATGTGATAAAACATTTCTCGATAAGTCAAGAAGTTGTGTTTATACATGGAGTTTAGTGGGAGTTACGGAAATTTTAATTAGTCCGATATGTGGATGACATATTGATCATTGAGAATGATTTAAGACTTTTGGAGTATTATAATACATCTTGAATATCTGGATTTATGAAGATAAATCCACATGATATTAGCGTCAGTAAGAAGTCTTATGTTGATAAGATTCATGACTAGTTCAATTAAATTGAACGTATTTGATTGATTCCATTTGCTTCCGCTGCCGGATCAATTAAATGAGTAATGATGTATAACACTTCATATACTTTGAGTATGATGAATTGTTTTCAAAATCGAATTTAAGTAATCTTTACCTAGTATGTAAAGATTACTCTTAAGTGCTTGCAGAAGCATTAAGGAAGTAAAGCAAAGTGTTTATGATGCAATTTTTTGTAAGGGTGTTACACAAGTGACAATTGACAATTGAGATTGCGCATGGTTTCCGACAAAACCATAATCAAAACACATTAAGATGGTTAAGATACCATTGCGGCTATGTTAATTAAGAAGTAGATTTTCTAGAATCGTTCTAGGCAATAAAGAACAATGAGAGATATGTATAACGGAAATTGAGTACACTTGCAATCATGAGATGTGCAAGAGGATGAGTCCCGCACACTGTGAAAACAGTGGGAGCTATTCTTAGGCTAGAGGACCTATGTCTTGACTGGATCTCGACACGTACTCAGAAAGTTTTGTGATGGAAATGTATACATTACAAAGGAAAACGAGTATGTAGTAAGGTTGAGTAAGGTACAAGAAATTGATAAAACCTACTGACCAAAGCCTTCTCAAAGCTAAACATGATGAGTCATGTCATTTCAATTGAATTGAAATTTTCAACTACATGCAAGATCAAATTAGATTATAGAATATGAAATAGTAATCAGGCATTGACTATTCATATGTGATAATCGCATTTGTCGTTCGAGTTTTTCTTTAAAAACTCCTTTTATACTTTGTTACATCCAAACGGGTTGTAGTGACAATTGAACCCCGTTAAAGTGAACACGAATTAACATTGTATTCGCCCATAGTCACTTGTATGAGGTGACGTCTCGAAGTGACTAGAGTGTGATGCGATTGATGGCAAGTTCAAATGCCATAGAGTCATGAGAGATGACTAGTCGATCACATAGGCAGACTGTTAGGAATTTTTTGTCGGGCCTAATGACCGCTTATAGAATTCTGGCAAATTTATATAGCCTGGTCGTGGCGAGAGCTGCTATATTATTCAAATGAGTCGATTCTTTTGACTAAAGACTATTCACCTAAGATGGCTCGGTTTCAGATTAACTTTGATTTGTGTTACTACGACCTTCGTAAATGGGGTCAAATGGGCATATTTTGGGTTATGATGGCTGTGTCTAGTCGAAGGGAATCAGTGCGATAGGAATTGTCCATCCCCTTGTCAGGGTTAAAACAATATCTCAGGGCCACTCGAGGAGTAATGAACTGGAAATGCGTGGCCACGCTCGGAAGGTATCTATGATAGATAAATCCGGTCAATCAGTTATTCTCCAGATCGAGGAAACCACTCTCGATATGATCACTTGCAAGTACGACCCGAAAGACACCTTGCATTGAGTGGGAGATAGTAATAGGACAAGAGAATTGCTGACGCACACTTGTCGAGGACAAGTGGGAGATTGTTGGGAAATGTGTCCTCAACAATAGTGCGATCACATGATTTAAATATCATTATTAAATCTCATTTTAAGAATACATGTGGGATGTAATATTTTACAGTCAACTGGTCCACACATATCGGTAATGCTTGGCTGACTAGAGTTTGACATTACTGTCGTGCGACGGTGGTGATCAGTTGATCCCCTTAGGTCATACCTATAGGGAAATACACTTAATTGATTATTTAATTAATCGTATATCGATACTAGTTAATTAAATTGTTTAAAATTGACGGATAATTTTGTGAGTATAATTTACGTATCTTATTGTAAATATGATTAAATGAGACACGGTCTAAGTAATCGAATTGTTTTATTACTTAGATGAAATTATTGTTTACAGAAACAATTGAAACGGAATGAATAAATTATTATAAATACAGAATGTTGTAGTTTATAATTTGGAAACCATTTTGGTACAAGTAATTACGAATTACTAGTCGATTTTGTATATGACATATTTTATGAGTATGTTGATTTTTAATATGTTAAAAATACATTACAATTTCATATGTCAAGTAACATGTCACATATGTTACAATTGACAAATGACAAAATAAAATGGACCATCCATTTTATTTTGAATGTACCGAAATAATGAAGGAGTTAGTGGAATAAAATTGTGTTAATTATTTAGTGGTAGACACAATGATAAAAGCTAACAAGTAGGCATGCAAAACCTAAGCTTTTGAGAAGAGCAAAAAGAAAAGGTATTGGGCATCCTACCCAAGCCAATTTTTTCGGCCACTCCAAAAGAAAAGAGAGAAGAGCTTTTCTCTTACATGATTCATTCATTCTTCCCATCTAATTTTCTAGTGTAAGAAAATTCATCAAAAACTCTCTACAATTTATGATAATTCTAGAGAAATAAACTCACAAAAATTACCACCTCTTGACCGAAATTTTCAAGAGTAAAAATACAATTTATTTGTATCAATTATATTGTAAAACCATTATTATTACTAGATCTAAATAGTATTGGTTTATTAAGATGTATTCCTTGGGTATATGCTTTTGGGAGGGATTCTACACTTGAATCCTTGTTCTTCCATTTGGAAAGCTCAAGAACAAGAGAGAAAGGTGATCTCTCTTGTGCCCATTAAATCGAAATCCTATGTAAGAATATGATTTCTTCTCTATTTTGTTTATTTGTTTGCATGCATAAAATCCATATTTAATTTTATGACAAATTAATTTAAACATATATGAGTATGTTAGTATGTATATAGATCTACATTTCCTCCAGGCTAACCTTTTGGCCCTCCTTAAAGTCGAGATCAAAGAATGTCGAGGCCGCCTCATATTGGACGATCCTCGGAGTTTGTGAAAACATTGTCACAAGCTTGGAATAGATTTCATTAGCGGTGCCCATTTTAAAGGCTCTCCTTTGGAGATCCGCCTCCATCGCAAAAATCAACACATTTTTCATTGCGGCGGACTCCTTGTGGGAAGCCTCGTATGCTTCCCTAGTGGCGGCGGTAGACCTAGCATTAGGTTCGGGTGGAGAGGCCTCGGTGAGGTAACGAAGCTTGTCGCCACCTTCGGCGGCTAGTTTGAGTTGGGCATCCCAATCGGAGAAATTTGACCCATTCTTTTCAAGTTTAGAACAATCCATGAAGGATCGGAGCCATGAAGCATTAGCGAGAGGTGTGGCGTTGGTGTTTGGAGTTGTCATTTGTTATGAGAAATAAAAGCGGTCTACAAAACAAAAATATAAGGAATAAAACATATGTCGTTTTCAAAATAATAATACTCGTAAAAATTTAAATTTAAATTTAAATTTAAATTAAACAAGTTTTATTGCATTTATCTAGTGACCTCTACCCAATTTGATAAATGATTCCAAGATCCAAATTCATATTAACTTGGGCACGGTGTGACCGATACATCCCTTATCAATATAACTCGGTGGATTAACACTTTAATCGATTCTACTTTTAGAACTCTTGGTCGATAAAATTACATTAACATTTATCTTTAGCCCAAAACACATCCGACAAGGGCACGGTGTGGCTGATACATCCCTTATCAAAAAACTTTTGTTGAGTTCAACCCAAATTTCGAATAAATGTGTCCATGATCCAAATCCACATCAACTTGGGCACGGTGTGGCCGATTCATCCCTTATCAACATGAATTCGATGGATAGACATTTATCACCCACTTCCCCTACGTAACAAGGTTTGTACCCCGGTGTGGCCGAGTGCACTCCCTCACGAAATAGGTTTTCATGGTTTCTACTCTTTGGTAAGGCTAAGTCTCAATTGTTTATTTTAGCGAGAGGTCATGTCAATTTATTATCTATCACGTTTTAAGTGAACTAAAGCAGTGAACTACGATACTTGTAATTGACACGGTCGATAAACTCGATTTAATGATAATGCATGTTTTAGTTATGGCGATTTAGCAATGCATGCAACATATAAATAAAATGCAAAGCATAAAAATAAATCCTAGTATGGCCTTCCTAAAATAGTAAATCTAATAAACTATTACAAATTCGGAAACCAACTCCTTTGGTCCCTTGAACTTCGGTTGAGTCACGCATCTCGAGGTAACACCGTCTTTAATGGAACGTCTCCTTGAGTGGCACCGTCATCAAGGATCTCCGGAATAAATAAATTACATAACAAATTACATAATTTCCTATTATACATTTGTAATTAAAATAAAAATAAAAATAAATCTATTAAATTACAAAACGGTGATACGAGATCACAATAAATTACAACCGAATCGATATTCCCATACATTTCGGGTAATACCAATTAAAACTAAGGCCATACTAAGTAAAATTACATAATTCAAAAATTACATAAAATAAAATTATGACAATCATAAATAAAATGCAGCATTATAATATGTATGAACATGCCCAATTTTATGCTAAATCGCCTTTAAGGAGCCAATATCGTATATTCAACGGTTTTTACGGATTTGCGTGATTCAACCTTTTAAAATCACAATAAAATACATAAAATTATATTTGTGCACAAGTTAATTACCCTAACCAACTTAGGACTCAAAATTAGTCTCCAGTAACATATTGACAATAATTAACTTATATTTCTTAAAATTGTTCATTAATGGACTCAAAAATACAATATAAAGCCGAAAACTTCAAATAAATCATAAAAATTTCAAATAAATTCAAAATTTGAAATTTAACCTCATGAACATTCTGAAAAAATAACATGACACTCATAATGTTCAAAAAAATTAGGTTAAAAATTTCGAAATTCATCGAGGGAAAAACAATGTTGCGGTTTTATCGGGTTTATTAAATATTATCATAAAAAAAGGAGAAAAAAATTATATTTATCAACTTTTCAATTTTAGATCTGAAGTAGGTAATAAAATGCAACATGTGACGTTTTTCCTTAGTCATAAAGTATGTTTTAGCAATTTTCACTAACTAAAGTCACTATTTATATGATTTTTCATCAAAAACTAATAAATCATGCATAAAGACTTCATTATAGCCAATTATTTTACACACATCTTGTACAATTGCATGTGAAACCATACTAAATTTCTATGACCAGATTCGAAATATAACTCATATTAATCTATTTATCAATTTAAATTCGATTTTATCATGAAAAATCCATATTTCGAGCATAAGAACTCATAAAATTATGAACATTTACAGGTCATCTAAATATAATATATGTGAAAACATATCCAAAAACCACCTTAAAATTCGAAGTTTAGCTATTCTTCGTCCAAAAATGACATTTTAATCATAAAAATCACATTTTAATGCCATTATCATATAAAATGAACAATAAAAATCCATAAATTAACCAAAATATCCTAAATACATTTTAGGAACAAAAAATTTAACATGCGTAATTAATTTCGTGATATATCATAATAAACACAAATTTATAAGTTTTATATGTTAATCGTATAACTCGGAAAAACTATAACCGATTTGCATGCAAACAACCTAAGGCTCTTGATACCGCTTGTTAGAAATCTATATCTCATAATACGACATATTCTTATATATTACAATTTAATTTAATCATAAAATTAATTTAGATCTTATGCATGCAAACATGAAATAAAGATAAAGAAGAAATCGTCATTCTTACAATAGAAATTTCGGATTATTGGGCACAA
Source organism: Silene latifolia (assembly GCF_048544455.1). Taxonomy (NCBI): domain Eukaryota; kingdom Viridiplantae; phylum Streptophyta; class Magnoliopsida; order Caryophyllales; family Caryophyllaceae; genus Silene; species Silene latifolia. The sequence continues at coordinate 95,321,714 of NC_133533.1, forward strand.
ATGAGTTCTCCTACTCACTTGTTCTTGAGCTCTCCTAATATGGATGAACAAAGGATTCAAGTCTAGAATCCCTCCCAAGGAATAATACCCAAGATAACCCCTTAAAAGATTAATATTATTAATACTAGAACAATATTAATCTAAATAAAATTGACCCAAAAATATTTATTTTGGTCTCTAAATTTCGGTTAAGAGAAGGGAGAAGAAGAAGTAATTTTATCTGTCTAAAATCTATATTTTTGATGTATGAATGAATGAATAATACACTAATCTTTGAAATAGTGTATATGGTAAATTATAGAGAAAAACCCATGGTTTTCTCTATGATAAAACCGGGTAGGGGGAGGGGTGGTGATGGCCAATGCATGAGCAAGGTGCTTTTCACAAGAGTAAGTAGGTATGCATGGCTGGGTTTAGGTAAAACGATTATGTGTTCCACTTAATTAATCAACACAATATTTATCCTAAACCACCCCATATTTCGGTCCATTTTAAGATAAAATGGATTCCATTTTATCTTTGTCAATTTGTCAATTTGTCACATGTCACAAGTCATGTAAAATTGTTATGCATTTTTAACATATTAAAAATCAACGCATTAATAAAAATACGTCATGTATAAAATCGACTTAGTAATTCATAATTACTTGTACCAAAATAATTTACCAATTATAAATGACAATATCTTGTATTTATAATAAATAATTCATTCAAATGCAATTGTTTCTTTAAACAATAATTTCATCTAAGTAATAAACCAATTCAATTACTTAGACCGTATCTTATTTAATCAAATTACAATGAGACACGTAAATATTACTTCCAAAATCGTCCGTCAATTTTAAGTAATTTAATTAACCCGTATCGTCATACGATCAATTAAATAATCAATTAAGAGTGTTACCCTTTAGGTATGACCTAAGGGGATCAACTGATCACCACCGTCGCACGACAGTAATGTCAAACTCTAGTCAGCCAATCATTACTGATATGTGTGGACCAGTTGACTGTAAAATAATTACATCCCACATGTATTCTTAAAATTAGACTTAAACATGTGATCATCATGATCGACAGTTGTGATCACATTATTGCCGGAGGACACATATTCCAACAGATATGTAGTAGAAATATTACCTTAATATTACTAATATTTCTATTATTACTAACTCTAGTAATAGTTGGAGAGTATTAGTGTTTTGGAGTGTTTTTATGATTTTGCATGTGAGGAGATGTGAAGTAAAAACAAGTAGGAAAAATGAGCAACAAATGCTCTATTTGAAGAGCACAAAACCGGTGGGTTTGTTGTATAGGGGGGGGGGGGGAATCTTTTCCGATGCTCTCTCTTTTGGCCGAAATAATGGAGACATTTTGGTCAATTTTTGCCTTTTGTCATTTGTCCCACAAATGCTAATAAGTCATATGTTTAACTATCTTACATAATTAATTATTAATGTAATCACTTAACACTTAAATATTACATTTAATAATATAATAGACACTCCACTTTTGAGTAGTATACTACCATTATATCAATATATAATGGGTCCTATAATTGCTAGTTAGTTAAAATTACAAATTCTTGTAACTTTAAATAACCAATTACCTATACCTCAAAACTTATATAAAACCTCAACTAATTTAGCAATTTAACACTTAAATACTAAACTAAATCTTATTTAATCACATTACAATAAGACGCAAAATCACACTCCCATAATTAAAGAATTAATTAATCTGTATCCCATACAATTAATTAAATATCTATTTGGGCCTCATCCTATAGGTGTGACCTAAAGGGATCAACTGTCCACCACCGTCATACGACAGTAATGTCAAACTCTAGTTAGCCAATCATTACCGATTAATGATGATCAGTTGACTATATTAAGAATCATCCCTTTCGTATTCTTGATATGAGATTTAATTATGATATTAAATGATGTGATCGCACTATTGTTGAGGACACATTTTCGAACAATCTCCCACTTGTCCGAGACAAGTGTGCGTCACCAATTCTCTTGTTCTATTACAATCTCCCACTCAATTCAAGGTGTCTTGCACGTCATACTTACACTTGATCATATTGAGTGGCTTCCTCGATCTGGAGAGTGACTGTCTGACCGGAATTATCTACCATAGATATCTTCCGAGCGTGGCCACGCATTTCCAGTTAACTACTTCTCGAGTGGCCTTGAGATTTCAAACAACCCTGACAAGGGGTGGACAATTCATGTCGCACTATTCCCTTTGTTCAGCCACAGTTCATCATAAGCCAAAATATACCCAGTTTGACCTCATTTACGAAGTCGTAGAGTCTAAATCAAAGCTAATCAGAAATTTGGGCCAACTTGGGCGAATAGTCTCTAGTCAAAAGAATTGACTCATAAGAATACTATAGTAGCTCTTGCCACGACCAGGCTTTATGAATTACCAGAACTCTATAAGCGGTCACTACCCGACAGAGTGTCCCATACAGTCTGCCTATGTGATCGACTAGTCATCCCATATGAATCTATGGCACTTGAACTTGCCATCAATCGCATCACACTCTAGTCACTTCAAGACGTCACCTCATATAAGTAACTAGGGGCGAATACCATGTCAATCCAGTTCACTTTAATGGGGTTCAACTTGTCTCTACAACCCATTTGGATACAACAAGGTAACGGGTGAGTTTAATAAAACTCAAACAATAAATGCGATTATCACATATGAATAGTCAATACACTATTGGTACTTCATATCTTATAATCTTTAGTGTATTATTAACACTAGTTAAAATGCAATAAAAGCTAGGCAAGTGGATATATCCTATATCCATATATTCCAACTTTGTTAATTGTTATTTCCTTCTATTCAATGTTATTTCAAATAACATGAATTTATCTTTAAGTATTTGTCTAGTCTTCTTGTTAGACTTGGGTTATTTAACTTGAAATATGCTCCCACTGTTATCGCATAACTTGTGATAAAGTCATTTGTAGAGAGATTCACCCCTAATCCCTACGTTGACTATTCTATCACAATTAACTTGGATTCCTTTTGTAGTATTTGCAATGCGCGAAACTAAAACACCTTTTTAGTCTCTTACTCCTTAGTCAATAAGACATCCTAGGATTACAACAAATCCTTTTAAGTTTGGAAACTAAAGTTTGTGCAACCCTTCAACACCTAACTTAGTTTATCATCCAAACATATGAACAAGTCTTCAATTTTTCTTTAAGGCTTTCAAAAGACCATCTCATGAATTAACTTGTCATTGACTCATTATGCTCCTAGCATATGGTTCATCACGGTGTGTGCGTCTGTTGTCATACATGATCATTCTAATGGTGGAATCATCAACAAATGATTTCATGTGATCAACAACTTAACAGGTTCAAGCAATGACTATGACTCTATAATAGTAATCCCACTTCCATCATCATGAATAGCCTATTGAACCTGGTTGATGTACAACAGATATGAAAGATCTTATCCCCATAAGATTCTCAACTCTATGCCAATATACTCTCACATAGATTCGGTAGTCTAAAGTATATTGCACCTTCTCCTAGTCTCCCAATCACTCTTGACAAGAGAGAACATTGGTACATTATTCTCAATAAGTAATATGTCATCAACATGTAAGACATGGAGAAATAATTCTAGCTCCCACTTAACATGTATAATCATGATTCTTCAATCATGTGAATGAAACCTATTCACTATTATCACATGAACGAAAAGTATAATCCTTTAATGCTAGCTTAAGACCATCTTGTGATGACTTAAGATAGCTACGCATAATATGTTAGGATACTTAGATCTTCATCTAAGGTTTTGTGTTTCAAACACTTCCTTCTCTAAATTCCCATTTTAGAAAAAAAAAAACGAATTTTCATTTGCCATTCTTCATTGAATGAAATGCGGCAAATCCTAACATAATTAATCTTGATCAACATCTTCATGTTAATCTATGCTTTTAAGCACTCTAAAGCTCTATTCACTTTAAGGAGACCCTCGCCTTTAAGTAAATCTACTTTTGAGTAAACAATTTGCAGATTATAATGCTACGGCTCGTGGGTAATAAGGTCATAATACCATCACTTTCACAAAGTAATATTTTAACCAATAAGACATGTGCGATATACTCCCACTGAACTATACTCCCACTCTATCTTTATAGATTCTAGTTCAACTATACTCCTACTATATAGTTCCTTTACTTTCACAGGGTAACACTTCAACTATAAGAGATGTTTGTTACGATCCAATTTACTCCTACTGTATCTCTCAGAAATACATCTATCTTCCTGAGAGCTGACTTTGTGAGTTACAAACATTTATATGGTGGAGTGTTAAGAGTTTATCTAGACTATGCATTTAGCTTTTAAAAGGCCATCCCAATCATGGCAGTTTAATTCATGTAATATGCGAGTCTTATCCATGTTATTTTTTAAATAGACTCTCTATTCTTGGTATCTCATGGTTGACCATTCATTTAGAATAATGTGTCCATTTGTATTGTAAATTCCCTACTTAATGAGTTCAAAAGCTCATTATAACTTTATAATTGATCTTACATAAGTAAGATGTTACTTTTAGTAACAATGGCATAAGGAGAATCAAATTCATAGCTTATGGACATATAATGATCTCATCATCATAATCGTCTATTTGATCAATTTAAGTTGATAATCTAATGTTTCACTATGCAAGTAGTATATGATGATGATTTTAGAAAAAAAGTTATAATAAAATGAGTGACTTGGGTTGAAAACCAAATCACAAATATCCAAAGCACAACAATTGGTTAGAGGATACAAAACAATTTCCAAGTCACACAAGGAAACCAAAATAGTTCTAAAAACTTCAAATACATCATAAAATTAAAGACAAAGCAAATTGAAACCAAGCTTTCATAGATCCATCACCACGGTCGGCTACCTCTAGCTTCCCTCATGATTCTCTAAGTCTGCTTTTCCTTGCCTTTGTCCTTGCTAGGAGCCCCTATTTACAATAAAAAGAGTAATCATCACAACTTGAATCATCATACTAATGTTGAGATTGAAACATAAAAGATAGGGATAGTCATATACCTACTGGAATAACCTTTCTAGCTTTGATGTCGCCAAGATACTTGGAACAGTTTCTCTTCCAATGCCCAACACCACAACAGTAGTGGCACTTGTCCCCGAAGAGGGCACTGTACTTGGGCTTGGAGGAGCTTGCTTCATAAGTCTTAGCTTTGTTCCTGTTGGGAGTTTGCTTCCTTTCTCTTTTCCAGCCTTACTTGAAGGTTCCCTTGCTCTTATGATTGACATTGAACACATCTTTGGTGGTGCTGACACTTAGCCCCATATCCCTTTCGGCTTGCACAAGAATTTTGTGCAACTCATCAAAGGAAACCTTCTTATCTTGCATATTAAAATTCACCCGGAATTGAACATATGCCTTGATTTTGTTGAGGGAATGAAGAATTCGATCAATCACGAGTTCATTGTGAATCTCCACCTTATGCATTTTCAAGGTCGTAACATGCTCCATCAACTTGAGCACATGAGGGCTAACTTTTTGGCCCTTCTTAATGTTGAGATCAAAGAATGCGGAAGCCGCTTCATATGGTATGACCCTAGGAGCTCGTGAAAACATGTTCACAAGCTTCATGTAGATCTCATGAGCGATGCTAATCTTTATAGCATTTCTTTGGAGTTCGGCCTCCATGGCAAATATCAACACATTTTTGATCGCGGCCAACTCCTTTTGGTAAACCTCATAGGTTTGCGTAGCGGCGGCGGTGGACCTAGCATTAGGTTCGGTGGGAGATGCATCGGTAAGGTAACGAAGCTTGTCGTCACCCTCCGCGGCCAAGCGAAGTTGCGCGTCCCAATCGGCGAAAATGGACCCATTATTTTCTAACTTACATCGATCCATGAAGGATCGGAGCCATGACACATTGGTGAGCGTGTTGAAACTAGTGGTTGCGGACGTGATTGGAGTTGCCATTGCGATTGATAAAACGATTTTGACTACAAATTAGGAAGTGAAGGAATTAATGAACATTTATCGTTTGACAAAACTTTTAAACATTTTAAACAAGTTATTGAGCATTTATGTAGTGACCTCTACCCAACTATCATAAATGATTCCGAGATCCAAATTCATATTAATACGGGTACGGTGAGCCGAGTTATCCCTTATTAATATAACTCAGTCGATTAACCTCTTAATCGATTCTACTTTTAGAACTCTCGGTCGATAAAAATTACTCTAATTTTCATCTTTAGCCCGGAACACATGCGACTACGGTCACAAATACTTTCGTTGAGCTCAATCCAAATTTCGATGTAATAACATTTTATTACCCACTTACCCAACGTAACAAGGTTTTTATTACGGTGAAGCCGGATTAACTCCCTTATGAAATTGGGATTCATGGTTTCTACTATTTGGTAAGGCTGATTCTCAATTATTAATTTAGCGAGAGGTCATGTCAATTTATTAGCACGTTTTAAGTGAACTAAAGCGGTGAACTACGTTAATTATAATTGACACGGTCGATGACTCGATATGATATGCATGTGTTGTTACGGCGATTTGGCAATGCATGCAACATATTAAAAGAAATGCAAAGCAATAATAAAAATTCCTAGTATGGCCTTCCTAAAAATAGAAAATCAAATAATCTATTACATATTCGGAAACCAACTCCTTTGGCCCCTTAAATCTTCAATTGGCACGCCTCCCAAGAACACCATCTTCGTCAGATCACCTTTCCGAATGGCACCGTCTTGAAGAAGCTCCATAATTAAAAATAATAATAAAAATACAAAGCTAATCCTATTCTACATTTGTCAAATGAAAAACTAGTAAAAATAAAAGTGATACGAGATCACATTAAATTACAACCGAATCAATATTCCCTTTCATTACGGATAATATCGATTAAAACTAAGGCCATACTAAGATAAAATCACATAATTCAAAATTATTTAAATAAAAGATATTCAACAATTGAAATATGCAGCATTATAATATGTATCTATCATGCCAAATTATGTGCCAAATCGCCCTATTTAACTTATATCGTATATATAACCCGGTTTTTACGGAAATGCGTGATAATAACCTCTTAAAATCACAAATTAACACTTAAATCACATCTCAGCTCAAGTTAATTATCCTAGCACTTTTAGGACTCAAAAATTAGTCATCCCTCTATTTTTGACAATAATTCAACTTGATTTAAGTTTTATGCTCATTTTTTACCATAAAATCACAGCATTTATAAAATAAATCCAAATTAAATTAAAATAATTTCAAATTTCAAATTTTAAATTTTTGAACATGCTGGAATAATTCCATGACACTCATAATATCAAAAATCATGGTTAAAATTTTCGAATTAATTTTGAGAAAATATAGTTGCATTTTATCGGTTTATCTCATAAAACATCTAAAGTATCCAATAATTACTCCCATTAATTTTCCAACTTTGGATCTGATAAGTGGGATATCTATGCAACTTAAAATTAATTTTCTCAGGCGATGTTAGCTATTTATGCTAAAATAGTCACTATTTATGCCATTTTTACCCTAAAAATTCATAAATCATGCAAAATGAGATCATTTCATCTCAAAATTTACATACATTGTGTAAATCATGCATGTGACAACATATTAAAGTTTTATGGCCTGGTTCGAAGTTTAACTATTTTTAACCATTTTACCTCTTTTAATCCATTTTTATCTCATAAAAATCATAAATCATGCAATATTAATCCAATTAATGCGAGATTTTACACAAAACTTGTAAAATATGCATGTGAGGTCATAAAAAGTTTTCAAGGTCAGAAACTTAGTTTAACTGTTTTTATCATTTTAATTTCCATTTTAGTCCTAAAAATGTAATAAAATGACCAAAAATCCTTAAAATGAGCAATAAATTTCTATAAATCGTAAAAATGACCTAAAAACATTTTAGGACTAGAATATATACCATGCATAACTATTTCGTGGCTTAGTCATATAAATCACAAATTTTTAATTTTATATGTTAATATTTTAACTCGGAAAAACAATAACCGATTATGCATGCAACATCCTATGCTATTATACCACTTGTTAGGTTCATATGCCTATTATTAGACTCATCTAATAGTAAACTAATTAACTTATTAATTACTTGTTCTTTAGATCTAGTGCATGCATAACAAAATAAGAGATTTATAAGAAAAATAATGTCTCTTACATTGATGCTTGGTTCGAAAATATGGGCACAAGTAAGGTCACCTTCCTACACTTGTTCTTGAGCTTAATATGATGGATGATCCTCCTAAGCCACCAAGTACATAAGACACTCCAATAAGTTGCACCCAAGATTTAACCCAAAAATTCCTACTAATATTTACTAGATATGTAGTTGAAATATTACCTTAATATTACTATTATTACTACCTCTGGTAATAGTTGGAGAGTATTAGTGTTTTGGAGTGTTTTTATGATTTTGCATGTGAGGAGATGTGAAGTTAAAACAAGCAAAAAACAAGTAGGAAAAATGAGCAACAGATGCTCTATTTGAAGAGCACAAAACCGGTGGGTTTGATGCATGGGGGGGAATCTTTTCCTTTTGTTTTTACTTATTTGATTAGTGTAGGTAGAGTAGTGTAAGAATTAACATGATTAAAGTTTATGTGATATGTCACTATCACACCCTAACCAAAATAAACAAAAGGAGCATCTTTTGCTCTCTCTTTTGGGCCGAAATAATGGAGACATTTTGGCCCATTTTTGCCTTTTGTCATTTGACCTACAAATGCTTATAAGTCATATGTTTAACTATCTTACATAATTAATTATTAATGTAATCATTTAACACTTAAATATTACATTTAATAATATAATATACACTCCACTTTTGAGTAGTATACTACCATTATATCAATATATAATAGGTCCTATAATTGCTAGTTAGTTAAAATTACAACTTCTTGTAACTTTAAATAACCAATTACCTCTACCTCAAAACTTATATAAAACCTCAACTAATTTAGCAATTTAACACTTAAAATACTAAATTAAATCTCATTTAATCACATTACAATCAGACGCAAAATCACACTCCCATAATTAAGGAATTAATTAATCTGTATCACATACAATTAATTAAATATCTATTTGGGCCTCATCCTATAGGTGTGACCTAGAGAGATCAACTGATCACCATCGTCATACGACAATAATGTCAAACTCTAGTTAGCCAATCATTACCGATTAATGATGATCAGTTGACTATATTAAGAAGCATCCCTTTCGTATTCTTGATATGAGATTTAATTATGATATTAAATCATGTGATCGCACTATTGTTGAGGACACATTTTGCAACAAATGGCATTCCAGCATGCCTAACCTACTTTCTCCATGATGCGTGTCCTTAATATGATGTTTTACACCCCATTTTACACGCATTTCATAGCTCATTTGTGTAGTTTAAGCTACTATTTGCCCCATTTTCGTCTACTTTCGTATTTTTATGTAATATTGCAGATTATTGCGGAAATGAGTAGATATCGAGCCGAATCCGTCCCCGAGTACTAGGCATTGCATTTGACATGAAGTATTTACTCGGGAAGCGAACTTGGTGCGCGTATCGAGGCCCAAAGGATGATTTCATGAAGCTTTTGGAGCCAAGTACCAGCTACTGCAGTCGATCGACTGACCTGCATGGTCGATCGACCAGAGCACGACAAGCAGAGGCTACTGTACAGCGTAGGTTGGTCGATCGACTGACCTACATGGTCGATCGACCAAACCGTTGATTCTGACGCAAATTAAAAGGACGAGAAGTTAGAAGCCCATTGTATATTAGGTTTAGGAATAAGTGTTACGATATATTCCTATATAACGTAACCTGACTTTATCAAGTCTTTTATCATCAGTAATTAGGGTTTGCATTTAAGTTTAATCATTCAATACAATCGGTCTTATTGCTTTACATTCGTTCGTACTTTCGGTTTCCTCCTATTTCATACGGTATTTCTCTATTCCATAATTTCAGTTTTATTACTTTATTTCGTTGATAGATTAGAAATTGCTAGCGTAGTATTCCCAAAGCCAATTATCGTTTCATGTTATTTGCTTGTTTAGTTAATTTAATCATGAATTCAGTAGCTTTATTCGTTAATCTTATTGTTGTTATTGTCATAATCATGAGTAGCTAAACCCATCCTGCTAGGATGTAGGGGAACTGTAGTGTAGGCGGCATTAGAAATATGTATACCTAAATCGCGCCATGGTCGATCGACCGTCCTACCTGGTCGATCGACTGGCCTCGTGAGATTACCTTCGTTTTAATTAATTTAATTGCTATGTTTGACGAATCAAGTGCACGCGACTAGTTGAATGTTTAGAAATTGACCGACCCAATAAGATCGAAAGATAGGGGAGGGAAATAGACTACCTAATTGAGACGACTAGATTAACGAGATCGAAAGATAAGTTGATGCGTATCATTTATATGATGTTTTACACCTCATTTTACACGCATTTCAGAGCTCAATTGTGCAGTTCTATGCTACTATTTGCCCCATTTCGTCGACTTTCATATTTTTATGTAATATTGCAAATTTATGCGGAAATGAGTAGATTTTGAGCTAAATCCGTTCCCGAGTATCTTGCATTGCATATGGCATAAAGTATTTACTCAAGGAACGAGCTTGGTGCGCATTTCGAGGCCCAAAAGACAAATCCAGAAAAGTTTAGAAGTCAAGTATCAGCTAAAGCAGTCGATCGACCGCTACCTATGGTCGATCGACCATACCACGACAAACAAGTGCTATTGTTCGCTGCAGACCACTCGATCGACCGGCCCCAGTGGTCGATCGACCGAGTTACTAGCTGATGCGTGAATTAAACATATAGAACGAGAACCCCAAAGCCCAAGCGATATTAGGTTTAGGAATAATGTTACGTTATATCCCTATATAACGTAACCTGACAGAAGGCATTAACGATCGAGTTTTTATTGATTCAAGTTCTTTATCAGTTTTAGAATATCAAATAACTAGGGTTCGGACTATTGTTTCGTATTCAAGACAATTTTCGTTCGTGCTTTTAATCTTTCCGTTACAATTCCTCTTCACGGTACTTTTCTGTTCTTGTTTTCAATTTCATCGCTTTATTATCATTCATAGTTTAAGATTTCTAGATTAGTTTCCCATAAGCCAATTATCGTTTTTATGCTAGTCTTTTATTCGGTTAATTTAAGCATGAATTCAGTAATCTATTTCGTTAGTCTTGTTGTTGTTTTTATCGTAAGCATGAGTAGCTAAATACCCTGTGCTAAGATGTAGGGGATCTGTAGGTTTGGCGGCATTAGAATTATGTATACCTGAAATCGCATGCCGGTCGATCGACCGCACAACCTGGTCGATCGACTGGCCACGTGAGGTTTTGCTTTGTTTTAATTGTTTTAAATTCTATATTTAACGAATCGAGTGCACGCGACTAGTTGAATGCTTAGTAATTGACTGACCCATTAGATCAAAAGATAGGGAAGGTTGTTAGACTACCAATTAAAACGACTAAACTATGCTAAGATCGAAAGATAGGTAAAGTTTAGAATATTAGTCACTTTTCAGGACGAGAGTCAGTACTAGTGATATTAGGGACCCGTAGCAAGATCGAAAGATGCTACTTGTTAAGAGTGGACCGAGAGGACCTCTTGTTTTCCCGCCTCATGTGTTTATTTTATACATTTCTTTAGTTTATTGCTCATTAGTTATAGGCCAATTCAATCAACCCCCACATACTGTTACCTTAAGACTAGAAATAGAAAATTATTAATTACATTCGCCTCCCTGTGGTTCGACCCTGCTACCGCTATCTATAGTTGTAGTTGGATTATAAATTTTATCTTTGGTACTCACAACGACGGGTATCAAATTTTGGCGCCGTTGCCGGGGAGGCAATTGTTCTAATTTTTAGTTGTTTTATTTTAGTCTTTTTCTTAGTTTAAGGGACATTCGTTCCTTAAACTATTCTCATATTCTTTTTGTAGTTTCTTTTTATGCGTAGGTCACAGGGTGGCGAATTACTACCGTTCAATCCCGAGATTGAGAAGACCTTGCGTGAGTTGAGACGATCATCTAGCGTATTTCCGACAGAGGAAGAGTTGAGTACCCTGTCTAGTTACTACGAGAACGAGCTGTTCGAGGAGGATCCACCATCATCTCCTGTTTCCACTTCATCAGCCGAGACCATCACATCTCCATATTTTCCAGTCATGGCTGAGGAAGTGAGTATAGCCAGTCACTCAGAGCCGACAGCTGCAAATCTATATAAGGCGTTAGAATTACCGGGAGCTGATAGGAACTTGGAACTGAAGCCTGCTTATATCAACTTGGTTGAGAGGAACCAATTCGGGGGAGCTGCAAATGAAGATGCAGCCAAGCATATGGAGATATTTATCGATTATTGCTGCTCTATACCCCCGCCGACCGTTGTGACCCAGGACCAGATAAAGGAGACTATGTTTATATTCTCACTCCGCGATGCTGCAAGGGAGTGGTACAGAGACCTGGATCGAGCTGCTAATGGGATCACCGACTGGAATTCTTTGGCCTTCGCATTCTACAAGAAATACTTCTCCGCGTCGAAGACAAATGCCATTAGATATCAGATCACGAGCTTTAAAAAGGGTCCTGATGAGAACTTTCATGAGGCGTGGGTCCGTTTCAAGAAGCTGGTGCGAACCATTCCGCATCATGGGTTTGAGAAGTGGAGCCTATACAATCAGTTCTACAATGGGCTCTATGACGATCAGAGGGCTATCCTGGACGCGACAGCTAATGGCAGATTCCAGGAGAATACGGGGGAGACTAAGGGATGGAAGATCATTGATGACTTGGCCACCCACAAAGCCGAGTATGGAAATTCCAGGGGAAATCAAAGGAGAGCTATTGAATCTCCTTCTGTAGCTTCATTGGAAGCTCTCACGGCGAGATTTGATAAGTACGAGTTGGGAGGAGCTTCAAAAGGAGGGATTTACCACGTAAACGCTGTTTCAGACGATCCTTTCGTCTGCAAAAGATGTGGAGCTGAGGGACATGTTTCAGAAAACTGTCCTAATCCATTTGAGTCATGTGCTGCCTTTCAACATTATAGGCAGACAAACACTTACTATGAGCCGAATGTCCATCCAAATTTGAGGTGAAGCAGCCAAAATGTCTTGAATCCGACTCAACCTCCACAACAGCAGCAGCAGCAGCAGAATTATGTGCCCCCTCATAAGCAAAAACAGTTCCAAAAGCCTCCATATGTCCCTCAGCAGCAACAACAATCCCAAAATTCTGAGTTTACCGAACTGAAGAACTTGTTGCTGAAGGAGTCCCAAGCTAGAGAGGCCGGGATGAAGATGTTAGAGAGCCAAATAGCCCAATTGGCTAGCAAGAACACCACTCGAGCTCCGGGACATTTACCGACTCAAACGGACCAAAAGGAGACCCTTAATGCAATTACTTTGAGGAGTGGGTCTACCCTTGATGGGCCCGTTATGGTTGAGGATGCTACTGAAAAAGATGAGGCGGAACCGAGTCAGAAGAAGGCAGTGACGAACAAAAACAAGAAAAAGACGATCAGCAGGTATGTCAGTCGATCGATCGACATACCTGGGCCGATCGACGATCTCGCAAAGCGTAAGCTCATTTCTGTAGAAGTCGGGCCGATCGACCGCCAACCTGGTCGATCGAATGACAGCGCTGCTGAGGGTGATTCTTTTCGTCCTCCAATGCCTAATAACTTGAGGGATCACTTGTTTCGGGGTACAACCGCCCCGAAAATATTGAGGACAGACCCGACTGCTGATGGGTCCGTTCCGGTTCCAAAGTACGACCCTTTGTCGATTAATGGTTCACATTTGAGACGGTCTGAAGAAGGGTCAAGCTTCAACAAGGAGAAGGTTGTGGACTTTCAGCCTAAATCCACTGATGCCGGCATGAGAGATTTGGAGGAGAGGGCTAACTTACTTCTTACAGCCCCCTATCCGGAGAGATTAGTGCCGACAAAGGAACATGTATCATTTAATAAGTTTGAAAATGGCATCCGTAGCTTAAATGTGCAAGTTCCTTTTCTTGAGTTAGTCAATCAAGTGCCTTCTTATATGAAATTCATGAAAACTCTTGTCTATAAAGAAGTCACTTGAAACTATGCACACTGTCGCACTCACTGAGGAGTCGTGCTCTTATTTGACTCATACTGCACCCCATAAGCTAGAAGACCCAGGTAGTTTTTCAGTCCCATGTAATATTGGCACCTTTTCTATTGAGAAGGCCTTATGTGACCTAGGAGCCAGTATTAGCGTTATGCCCTTGAGTCTTGCTAGGAAGTTAAAATTGAATAGGTTTGCAGTGACCGATATGACAGTACAGATGGCTGATCGATCTGCGGTCCAGCCAATAGGAGTCTTAGAGGACATTCCTGTGCAAATAGGAAAGTTTTTCTTCCCGGTTGACTTCGTTGTACTAGATATGCCCGAGGATGCTCACATTCCTATTATTTTGGGTAGACCATTTTTGCACACTGCTGGTGCAGTTATAGATGTTGGTTCGGGGACTTTGACCTTTAAAGTAGGAAAGCACTCCATTGTCTTTGCCCAAACTGCTAAGAAGAAAGACCCCATGTGGCCGATAACTTGTAATACGGTTTCTGAAAAGAAATCCTATTTTGTGCTTCCTGATATGCCTGTCTCTACACCTATTCCTGTTGTAACCCCTCCGCCCCAGATTGGGAGCAAATTGGAGGACGATTCTTCTGTTTTAGATATTGCAGGAGCTGGTTTGGGGAAGGAAAAGCCGCATGTCGCTCCAGCTGTGATGGAGCCAATAGTTCAAAGAGGCGGTCTAGGATGCCTTAGCTATGGCACAGATGAGGAGCTTGAAGATGTGTAATACCCCGTATTTTATTATCGTTTGGGCGAATTTTATTATTTAATGGTAACGTAAAAGTAATTGATTAATTCATATCATATCGTATCGTAAGTTGAGTCGGGTTTATAGTTGAGCGACATTTTGGGCCAAGCTGTCATAGCCCATTTACCCACTTACTACCCACTTACCCATTTACCTTTTACCCTACCAAAAACCCTAAAATGAAAACCCTAATCTAACTTTAAAACCCAACCCCTTCATACCGTCATTTTCTATACCTCACCTTCATCACCCTCTTTCTTTCACGCCTCAAGCAACAACCGCAGCCAACGAACGCACGCCAGTGAGTGTGGAGGGAATAGGGTCTGCCGTGAGTCTAGGGGAGCCTTTGCTGGTGGTCAAGGGTGGTTGTACTGGCCGGAAAAGCGCAGGTCGACGGCCGTCATAGGTAAGGTTTCCCGTTTTCCTTTCTGTCCCACTGTTTTGTATTGGGTATTGCGTCTTTTAGGGACTGTTGTGGTGGTCGTGGGGTTGTGGGATGCGTTGTTGGTGTGGAGTCGAGTCAGATGGTGGTGGTTATAGTGGTGGTCGTGGCTGGTGGTGGTTTCAGTGGTGGTATTTAGGTGTCGGGTTGGTGGGGTGTTTTGGGTAGCATTTCAGACATAGGAAAAGGGGTGGCACCACCGTGGACTCGGGGGAGGTCGAATCGGTGGTGCCACGTGTGTCAGGGTCGCCGTGCGACGGTGGTGGCAATGGTGGTGGTTGGTAGGGTGGCAGGGGAGTGTCGTGGTGGTTGTCGGGTTAGATAAGGGGGTACATTCGGGCGTTTTGTGGCGCGAGAACGCAGGCGGGGGTTTTTGTGGTGGTGGCCAGACCGCCGCGTGGGTCGACCACGTTGGTGGTGGTGGGTAGTGACCAGTGCCGACCGGTGTCGCCCGGTGGTCGGCGGTGAGGATTGGTGGTTGAGGGGCGGTTGTGACGGGTTGTAAAGGAAGTGTGCGTGTGTTGTGTCATGCGTTGTTTTTGAAATTGTTTTGTTACGGGTTTTATTTTAATGAGTCGGGAATGCGTATACTTCTAATATTTATATTATTAAGTTTTGATTATTAAGTTAATTTTAAGTAACGGTGACGGAATAATGTATTTAAACTTTTGAGTCGGGATTTTATTTTGGGAAAGTTACTATTTTTAGTAACTTGCTATTTTGGTAATCGCTACTTTGGGGAACTTCCCATTTTAGGAAAACCTTCTATTTTGAGTAACTTATATTTTTAGTAATTTCTAAATTGGGAAGGTTTCTACTTATAGTAGCTCTTGAGTATGGGAGCGGGAATAGTTAATTGAATTAATTATATTATGTATATGTTTAGGTGGCGAGTTTCGGTGGAGTACTTCGATCTGCAGCTTAGCTTTTACCGCTATTTGAGGTAGGGGAATACACTGGACTTGATATCGTATTATGTGATCGGATTGATGAATCGGTGATTTACATGTTATAATATGATTGTCGATTTAATTCCGTTAAGTACTATTGTTGAACTGTTTTATTATATTATTACCTTGGAGTTGGTGGAGGTGGTGATGATGACGTTGTGATAAGGCCCAAAGGGGGTTCTGCAGACTTGCCCTGGTGTCCTCACCAGCGAGCGGATCGGCTACGGTCGATATTTATAGTCTACCTGGGATCGGTATGGCTGGGTTGTCCGGGTTGTGAGTTGTGATGGCGGTGTTGGTGATGGAGGAGTATGTGTTTTATGTTACTTGTTATCAGATTACCTACTCGGCCTTCGTGGGTGACCCCCGTGTATTCGTGAACGCCTGTGATGATCCAATTATTGGGGAAGCAGATTGACAGTATTCGTAGACCGATGGGAGCTGGCCGGGAAGAGAGCTTGGATGACCGACTTAGTGCCTAGCTCACCTTAGTCTTTTGAGTAGTTTTATCAGACTTATTATTTGGTCGTATTTGGAGACTTGTTTCTATTTCGATTGTAATGTCACTATAAACTTTATAATAAAGTCTGTGTTTCTTTCCTTTGCTATCTATCTCGCCTCGGGCTTCCGAGATGGTAACACCATCATTTATCTGAGGAGTCCTAGTTCAGGCCCTTAAATAAATGGGGTGTTACAAAGTGGTATCAGAGCGAACGATCCTCGGGCCTAAACCAATGAATCTAATGAATGTAGGAAGAGTCAAATAAAATGAACCCCGGGATAGAACTGTTAGGAGCACACTAAAGGTAAGGGATGAGTTAGGGCCCCCTCACACCGAACCATTGGCCCTCTCGCCTTGACCCGGAACCCCGAGTGCATATGAGAGGAAGGGTAGAGAAGTTGCATGATACGAGCATAACTCCATATATTACGCTAAGTATTAACCGATTGATATGATAATTGTTGCATAAAAGTTGATAGGAGGTTGTGGCATAATACTTTGCATGTTTTAAGGTTGAATTATACTTATACATCTATTAAGTAGTGTCAAAAGGCTATGTCTAGTGATATGCGGTTATGTGATCCCTAAGCCATGCTAGATAGACAAGTAAGATGAGAAGTAAAAGAATTGGCTAGAATTACCAAAGTGTTTTGTGTTGCAGCTAATCCCTAAAATTCTCTTGTAGTCATGCCTCCAAGAAGGAACACGGCTGTAAACATCACCCAGGAAGAGTTAGATCAACTACTAGCTGAGAATGAGGCCCTAAAGGCCAAACGATTGGATCCGGGAAAAATGAGTACCATTGTGGCAAGGCATAACCCCACAAAATTCACTGGAGAGGGGGAACCACAGTTGCTGGGGGAATGGTGTAGAGAATTCACCAATCTGTTTGAACTGTTAGCATGTCCGGAAGAGCTGCAGGTAGATCAAGCTGCCCACTATCTCAGGGCTACACCTGGTGGTCGTGGACCAGGAACAAGGTGGAGATACGAGAGGTTGCTAGGGATCTTGAGACGGGACATGTATCTTGGTTGGAATTCCAAGAGCTTCTGAAGAATGAGTTTATGCCCGAGTTCCAAAAAGCCAAACTTCGGGAAGAGTTTGACACCTTCAAGATGACAAGATATGACAAAGGAGACTTATCATCGGAAATTTCGACGCTTATCCTCATACATTGATGACTTTGGGCAGAATGAAGCTATGATGGCTATGAGGTTTGAGCGGGGACTCACTATGGACATCAAGAAGAGGCTCATAGCAGCTCCACCCACGACGTTCGGACATTTACTTGAGGGTGGTGCTGTTGTGAAAGACTCTCGAAACGGTCAAGGCGATAAGAAAGGCAAGGCCGAGAAAAGGAAGGCTGGAGACCACAAGTGATAATACTTTGGGGCAAAGAAGCGAGTTCGGGCAGATATGGTGGGTACTCCACTAACGGTGCCCCGGGGGTACGAGAGCTCAGAGTGGAGGTGGCTTCCGGGGCACCGGTGGGGGAGGTAGTTCTGCGGGGCTTACTTGTTTTGGGTGTGGAAAGACAGACACAAGAGGTTTGAATGCCGATCATCCGGGGCGAATCGATGCCGTGGGTACAGGCACCTATGTCCGGGTTCGTGGCTCTCGTTCGGTGGGGTCTGCAGGTATAACAGCTTATCGCACCCTATGTCCTGCTATGGGGAGGTGCGAGGTCCGAGCTAATGTAACACTACCAAGGAAGCTACAACAACTACCGAACCGTAATCGTGAGCCAGCAGAGTGGGAGCACCAACTTTCGAAGACTGCAAATGAAGGGAACAAACAACTGGGAGCGGCTTCTTCAAATCGAGTGGGGCTAAGTCCAGTGGCAAGCTTTTCGCCATGGGCAAGGAGGCAGCTAAGAATGACTCTCACGTGGTGACTGGTACATTTCCTGTTAACTCTAAACCCACCTTTGTGTTGTTTGATTCCGGAGCTACACATTCTTTTATATCTGCGGAACATGCCAGAGTCTTAAACCTTAAGTCATATGATAGAATTGTTGATTCAAAGAGTGGTACCTTCGGGGAGTCGGTGTCTTGTGATAGGGTCTACACCGGGGTACCAATTCAGATCGGAGAGGTTGTGTTTCACTGTGACCTTATAGAGTTTCCCTTGGGGGGTTTTGAGGTGATTCTGGGGATGGACTGGTTAGGGAAGTACAAGGCTTTTATCAACTGCTATCAGAAGAAAATCTCTTTGAGGGGACCTAAGGGAGTTAGGGTGTCTTATAAGGGGTATGTGGTCAAGCCAAGAGTCAAATTCATATCTATTAATACCCTGAAGTCGAGTCGAGGAAAGGGGACCGATTAATCTTGTGTCAGATGTGGGATAGTGAGTCGGAGACCCCTAAGGTGTCCGAGATTCCAGGTGGTGAGGAGTTCGAGAATGTATTTCCGGAGGACATTCCAGGGTTACCACCAAAAAGAGAAGTGGACTTTTCCATTGATCTAAAGCCAGGAACAGGGCCGATTTCTAAACCACCTTACCGTATGGGGCCGAAAGAGATGGAGGAATTGAAGAAGCAGTTGGATGAGCTAGCTGAGAAAGGTTACATACGACCTAGTGTTTCACCTTGGGAGCACCGTCTTTGTTTGTCAAGAAGAAAGATGGAAGCTTGAGACTTTGCGTGGATTACCGTGAGTTGAACAATGTGACCATCAAGAACCGTTACCCTTTGCCAAGGATCGATGATTTGTTCGATCAATTGAGTGGAGCCGGAGTTTTCTCTAAGATCGATTTGAGGTCGGGTTATCACCAGTTGAGAATTAAGAACGAGGATATACCTAAGACCGCTTTTAGAACAAGATATGGGCACTATGAGTTCGTGGTCATGCCATTCGGGTTGACTAATGCGCCCGGCGAAGTTTATGGACTTGATGAATCGGGTGTTCACCCTTACCGGAAAAGTTCGTGGTTGTATTCATCGATGATATTCTGGTATACTCCAAGAATGAGGAGGAACATGAGGAACATTTGAGGTTAGTCTTGAAAACCTTGGAGGAGAACCGATTATATGCCAAGTCGAGCAAGTGTGAATTCTGGTTGAAGAAAGTTGCTTTTCTGGGCCATGTGATTTCCAAGGAAGGGGTGTCGGTTGATCCTAGCAAGATTGAGGCGTGTGAGATGGCGAGTCCTAAGGATGTGGGTGAGATCCGAAGCTTCTTGGGGCTAGCAGGTTATTACCGAAGGTTTGTCAAGGACTTCTCAAAGATCGCAAAGCCATTGACGTCATTGATGCGGAAGGAGAACAAGTTTGTTTGGGATGAGAGTTGTGAGGAGGCGTTTCTAACCCTCAAAGAACGACTCACTACAGCTCCTATCCTTGCACTACCGGATGGGAATGATAATTTCGAGGTGTATACCGATGCTTCTAAGAAAGGTCCGGGGTGCGTATTGATGCAAACGGGAAGGTAATCGCTTACGCTTCTCGACGCTTGAAGACTTATGAGGAGAATTACCCTACTCATGATCCGGAGTTGGGGGTGTGGTGTTTGCGCTCAAACTATGGCGACACTATCTTTATGGGGCTACCTTCAAAGTGTTTTCCGATCACAAGAGCTTGAAGTACATTTACACACAGAAGGAGCTGAACATGAGACAGAGGAGATGGATCGAATTGATTGGTGACTATGACATGGAGATACTTTATCATGAGGGGAAAGCGAATGTCGTAGCCGATGCCTTGAGCAGAAATCCATCCATGCTTTGAGCGAGTGCTAGATCTAGAGTGAGGATGCACAATGAGTCATGGGGGATGGGAATCCACGTGATCCTATAAGGAGAGACTCTTGGGGACTTGACCGTTGAGCCGAGTTATATGAGGAAATCGAGAGAGCTACGACCGATGCTAGAATTCGAAGTGGCGCAAAGACACGAGAGAACAGGCGGAAGCTGGGGTTGATTCCAGGTTTGTTATCCACGCTGATGGTAGTCTGAGGTTTGGAGGACGGTGGTGTGTTCCGGATAATGATGAGCTGAAAAGGAAGATTCTTACTGAGGCACATGCCACGCCATACTCGGTTCATCCTGGGGAGATAAGTTGTACAAGGACCTCAAGAAGACCTTTTGGTGGCCGAATATGAAGAGGGAAGTTCTTTGAGTTCGTAGCTCGATGCTTGACATGCCGTGAGTGAAGGGTGAACATAAGAGACCGCAAGGGAAGGTTCAACCACTAGAGGTGCCGGAGTGGAAGTGGGAAAGCATTTCCATGGATTTCATTGTTGGGTTGCCTCGAACTCAGAAAGGTAACAATATGATTTGGGTGATCGTGGATAGGCTAACCAAGTCGGCTCACTTTATTCCCATGAAGGATACTTGGAGTAAAGCCGAGTTGGCCAAGGCTTATGTTCAGTATGTGGTGAAGCTGCATGGTGTACCCAAGGACATCATTTCCGATAGAGACTCCAGGTTTCTATCTAAGTTCGCAGAGTTACGATCACTAATGGGTACTCGATTAAAGATGAGCACCGCTTTTCATCCAGCTACGAGATGGTCGACAGAGGACTATTCGACGCTCGAGGACATGTTGAGAGCTTGTGTTTTGGAGTTCGGCGGGTCTTGGGAGGATAGGCTGGGGTTGATTGAGTTTTCATACAACAACAGTTACCACGCTAGTATTGGGATGGCTCCATTTGAGGCTCAGTATGGCGGGAAGTGTAGGAGTCCCGTGTGTTGGGATGATCGCGATGCGGTAGTTTTGGGGCCGAGAGATGATTCGGAGATGGTTGAACAGTGCAGATCATTCGACGAGAAGATGAGGGCTGCCCAGACCGGAAGAAGAGCTACGCCGACGCTAGGAGAAGCGACATTTCCTTCCGTGGGGAGAAAGTACTTCTTAGAGTATCTCCGATGAAGGGAGTGATGAGGTTCGGGAAGCGGGGAAAGTTGAGCCAGAAGTTTATTGGGCCATATGAGATCCTGGATAGAGTTGGAGAAGTGGCATATCGGCTAGCTTTACCACCAGCTTTAGCCGGGTACATAATGTCTTCCATGTTTCTCGATTGCGGAGATATATGAGTGACCCTTCGCACATTTTGAGCCATGATGTGGTCGAGGTGGACGAGCAGTTGACTTACATCGAGACGCCTAAGGAGATCTTGGACAGGAAGGTTAGAAAGACCAGGCACGGAGAGACGGCTTTAGTAAAAGTGTTGTGGTCTAATCATAAAGCGAGGAGGCTACCCGGGAAACCGAGGCCGCGATGAGAGAGAGTTATCCACATCTGTTCACTTGAGGTAAGTTACGGGACGTAACTTTCTTTTTAGGAGGGTAGAATGTAACATTTCGTGTTTATGTAGTCTAGTTGTGTGTTTGACCGTGTTAGTTATACGAGATGTCTTTATATTTTCGTAGGACATGTTTGGTATGGGAGCGAACTTCGGGACGAAGTTCTTTTAAGGGGGGAAGACTGTAATACCCCGTATTTTATTATCGTTTGGGCGAATTTTATTATTTAATGGTAACGTAAAAGTAATTGATTAATTCATATCATATCGTATCGTAAGTTTAGTCGGGTTTATAGTTGAGCGACATTTTGGGCCAAGTCATGTCATAGCCCATTTACCCACTTACTACCCACTTACCCATTTACCTTTTACCCTACCAAAAACCCTAAAATGAAAACCCTAATCTAACTTTAAAACCCAACCCCTTCATACCGTCATTTTCTATACCTCACCTTCATCACCCTCTTTCTTTCACGCCTCAAGCAACAACCGCAGCCAACGAACGCACGCCAGTGAGTGTGGAGGGAATAGGGTCTGCCGTGAGTCTAGGGGAGCCTTTGCTGGTGGTCAAGGGTGGTTGTCTTGGGCCGGAAAAGCGCAGTCGACGGCCGTCATAGGTAAGGTTTCCGTTTTCCTTTCTCGTCCCACTTTGTTTTGTATTGGGTATTGCGTCTTTTAGGGACTGTTGTGGTGGTCGTGGGGTTGTGGGATGCGTTGTTGGTGTGGAGTCGAGTCAGATGGTGGTGGTTATAGTGGTGGTCGTGGCTGGTGGTGGTTTCAGTGGTGGTATTTAGGTGTCGGGTTGGTGGGGTGTTTTTGGGTAGCATTTCAGACATAGGAAAAGAGGTGGCACCACCGTGGACTCGGGAGGTCGAATCGGTGGTGCCACGTGTGTCGGGGTCGCCGTGCGACTGGTGGCAATGGTGGTGGTTGGTAGGGTGGCGGGGGGAGTGTCGTGGTGGTTGTCGGGTTAGATAAGGGGGCACATTCGGGCGTTTTGTGGCGGCGGAACGCAGCGAGGGGGGGTTTTGTGGTGGTGGCCAGGACCGCCGGCGTGGGTCGACCACGTTGGTGGTGGTGGGTGGTGACCGAGCCGACCTGGTGTCGCCTGGTGGTCGGCGGTGAGGATTGGTGGTTGAGGGGCGGTTGTGACGGGTTGTAAAGGGAGTGTGCGTGTGTTGTGTCATGCGTTGTTTTTGAAATTGTTTTGTTACGGGTTTTATTTTAATGAGTCGGGAATGCGTATACTTCTAATATTTATATTATTAAGTTTTGATTATTAAGTTAATTTTAAGTAACGGTGACGGAATAATGTATTTAAACTTTTGAGTCGGGATTTTATTTTGGGAAAGTTACTATTTTTAGTAACTTGCTATTTTGGTAATCGCTACTTTGGGGAACTTCCCATTTTAGGAAAACCTTCTATTTTGAGTAACTTATATTTTTAGTAATTTCTAAATTGGGAAGGTTTCTACTTATAGTAGCTCTTGAGTATGGGAGCGGGAATAGTTAATTGAATTAATTATATTATGTATATGTTTAGGTGGCGAGTTTCGGGTGGAGTACTTCGATCTGCAGCTAGCTTTTACCGCTATTTGAGGTAGGGGAATACACTGGACTTGATATCGTATTATGTGATGGATTGATCAATCGGTGATTTACATGTTATAATATGATTGTCGATTTAATTCCGTTAAGTACTATTGTTGAACTGTTTTATTATATTATTACCTTGGAGTTGGTGGAGGTGGTGATGATGACGTTGTGATAAGGCCCCGGGGCGGGTTCTGCAGACTTGCCCTGGTGTCCTCAACGCGAGTGGGGATCGGCTACGGTCGATATTTATAGTCTACCGGGATCGGTATGGTCATTTGGTTGTCCGGGTTGTGAGTTGTGATGGCGGTGTTGGTGATGGAGGAGTATGTGTTTTATGTTACTTGTTATTGTATTACCTACTCGGCCTTCGTGGTGACCCGTGTATTCGTGAACGCCTGTGATGATCCAATTATTGGGGAGCAGATTGACAGTATTCGAGACGATGGGAGCTGGCCGGGAAGAGAGCTTGGATGACCGACTTAGTGCCTAGCTCACCTTAGTCTTTTGAGTAGTTTTATCAGACATATTATTTGGTCGTATTTGGAGACTTGTTTCTATTTCAGTTGTAATGTCACTATAAACTTTATAATAAAGTACTGTGTTTCTTTCCTTTGCTATCTACTGCCTCGGGCTTCCGAGATGGTAACACCATCATTTATCTGAGGAGTCCTAGTTCAGGCCCTTAAATAAATGGGGGTGTTACAAGATGAGCCAGTCAAAGCAACAAAGTCTGATCAGGATTCCGACGAATCCGAAGAGGTCATTGCTTGGGAGGATGACGAAGTTGTTGATCCATTGAGTCTTGCAGATGATGGAAGTGAGAGTGCAGCTGAGAAGATGAGCACTGTTGAGGCTACCTCCAGTAGCCAGAAGCCGACCATGTGGGCCATTCCGTGGCCGTTCTTGATCAACTATTAGTGGATCACATGCTTTTTCAAACTTTCATTTCATTGCTTTTTAAGACTTTTTATCGTTTTTCGTGTGCGCGAAACTTCGCATTTTAAGTTTGCTTAGGATTTTTAGTACTTTACACCGTTACTTTGGGTTTTGCGCAATTTTTGGCGCGGTATTATGTGCGTTTGCAGGTTTATAGACCATATTAACTCAAGTTCTCGAGCTAATTCGAAGAAATCAGAAAATTACAGCAGTATTTCTAGTCGATCGACTGCCTGCTAAGGTCGATCGACCGTTGTTGCTGCTGTACCTGTTCATGACCTTTCCCCTGCTGTGTTTGGTCGTTTTGCGGAATTGAGGGAGTCTTTCCTCCTCTTTATTTTCCGTCATAATTTTGTTTTCTTCAATTTCTTCATCTTATGCACGTAATTACCGCTCCCACATTGCTTTCTCGGTTTTATGCATGGTATTGTTTGTCTTTTCAAGTACTTATTGGTTGCACTGCTAGCTACTGAAACCTCCTAGCTCACGCTGGTTTCCTTTTGCTCCGCTTAAAGTCTTGTGAGTTTCCGAGTCCTTTCTTTTTGTCAATTTTAATTATTATCTCGCAAAATCCAATTTCCTTTGCTTCTTTATATATGATTTTGCACAATGGGGACATTGTGCGATTTGGTTTGGGGAAGGGTTTTGCGTTGCATTTCATTTGCTTGCATTCACGTTTACATTTTGTCTTGCATTGTTATTTAATTTCTCCATATATATAGAAAATTCAAAAAAATTGAAAAAAATTTCAAAAATTTCAAAAAATGCACGTTTATTTTAGCATATAGGTTGAGTCGGAACGGTAGTATTTCAATGACGACATTGCATTTGCATCTGTTTTTGCCTAAGCCTTGCTAAATTGACATGTTATTAGTAGAATTATTTGCATAGTCTACGAGTTTTCGTTAAAATTCTTGCTGAACTTGAGACTTGACTTAGATTTTTGGCAAGCTACATCATTTTTCTGAGGATTAGAGCTTACAACTGGTGACATCCATGACCAGTTCATCTAGTATTGTGAGTAGTTCTCCTTATGAGACACGTTACATCAATGGGCATAAATATGAACTTAATCTGCTTAATACCTGTATGCATTCCGTTTGTGGTTTGTTGACACATGTGGTAGAGGTTTTCCTTTATTCATTTTACCCATAAGCTCCACACTGCCAAAAATAGCCTTTTTGTCCCATTACTACATCCTACATTTAGCCTGCCCATGTCAAGCTAGTAGTTTACGTTTTTGGGATTGTTACCACATTTTTGGTGGCATATGCTCTTTTTGAGATGAAGTTGGGAAGATGAAAGAAGGAAAGAAAGAAAAAGGTTTGAAAAGAAACAGAAAAAAAAGAGAAAAAAAAAAGAAAAAAATGATTCGAAAAAGAAAAAATGGTGCTGTACTGTTTAAAGCAGTCGATCGACTACTCTGCTTGGTCGATCGACCGGTGCCCGAGAAGGGAAGAAATCAATTCGCATGACTTAAGTCTTTATTCAAGTGGCGATTTTTGCTCCCATGTTTCATTTGTATCTTATGGAGAGTTGATTATTTCGGAGATTGTGAGTTTTGTTCTTGCTATAGCACCGTGTGGATTGAAGTTTTAGCAAGAAGTGGATAATGTCATATGGTTTTGTTACGGTACTAGCTTGATCACCTGTACCCCCACATTCCCATAAATGTTTGCCTTTCCTGCCCACTACCTCACATATCCATATTTACCTCGGCATGTGTCATGGTCATTTGTTTGGTTGGAATGCATATGTACGGTTGTAGAGATTATTTTCATATTAGATTGCAGGCATGTTTTCATAGGTCGTAGTTAGGTGAGTGTCATTAAAAAATTACTTCTTTCTATCTTATACATTATTCACCTTGTGCCTATTTGAGTGATTTGAGCGACCAGCGAGAGTCCGATTTGATAAGTCTCTATAGTTGACGGTTCAGCAGTTTTTGACGGCTACATAACTCGTTTTCATGATTCATATTACTAATTGATTGTTAGTTAATGCATTAAATTGGTTTAGGCTTTACATGTGCATTTCGCTCTGAGATTGAACTCGTTCCATTAGGTTTTTAGGACCGAGTCTAGTTCTTGCTTGGGGACAAGCAAGGGTTTGGTTTGGGGAAGTTTGATGCGTGTCATTTATATGATGTTTTACACCTCATTTTACACGCATTTCAGAGCTCAATTGTGCAGTTTTGTGCTACTATTTGCCCCATTTCGTCTACTTTCGTATTTTTATGTAATATTGCAGATTTATGCGGAAATGAGTAGATTTTGAGCTAAATCCGTTCCCGAGTATCTTGCATTGCATTTGACGTAAAGTATTTACTCAAGGAACGAGCTTGGTGCGCATTTCGAGGCCCAAAAGACAAATCCACGAAAGTTTAGAAGTCAAGTATCAGCTAAAGCAGTCGATCGACCGCTACCTATGGTCGATCGACCATACCACGACAAACAGGAGCTACTGTTCGCTCCAGACCACTCGATCGACCGGCCCCAGTGGTCGATCGACCGAGTTACTAGATGATGCATGAATTAAACATATAGAACGAGAACTCCAAAGCCCAAGCGATATTAGGTTTAGGAATAATGTTACGTTATATCCCTATATAACGTAACCTGACAGAAGGCATTAACGATCGAGTTTTTATTGATTCAAGTTCTTTATCAGTTTTAGAATATCAAATAACTAGGGTTCGGACTATTGTTTCGTATTCAAGAAAATTTTCGTTCGTGCTTTTAATCTTTCTGTTACAATTCCTCTTCACGGTACTTTTCTGTTCTTGTTTTCAATTTCATCGCTTTATTATCATTCATAGTTTAAGATTGCTAGATTAGTTTCCCATAATCCAATTATCGTTTTTATGCTAGTCTTTTATTCCGTTAATTTAAGCATGAATTCAGTAATCTATTTCGTTAATCTTGTTGTTGTTTTTATCGTAAGCATAAGTAGCTAAATACCCTGTGCTAAGATGTAGGGGATCTGTAGGTTAGGCGGCATTAGAATTATGTATACCTGAAATCGCATGCCGGTCGATCGACCGCACACCCTGGTCGATCGACTGGCCACGTGAGGTTTTGCTTTGTTTTAATTGTTTTAAATTCTATATTTGACGAATCGAGTGCACGCGACTAGTTGAATGCTTAGTAATTGACTGACCCATTAGATCGAAAGATAGGGAAGGTTGTTAGACTACCAATTAAAACGGCTAAACTACGCTAAGATCGAAAGATAGGTAAAGTTTAGAATATTAGTCACTTTTCAGGACGAGAGTCAGTACTAGTGATATTAGGGACCCGTAGCAAGATCGAAAGATGCTACTTGTTAAGAGTGGACCGAGAGGACCTCTTGTTTTCCCGCCTCATGTGTTTATTTCAGACCTACTTAGTATGCTGCTGCCGAAACTACAGTGAACCGACCATCTTAGTACCCCTTTTTTATATTTGATTTTATACATTTCTTTAGTTTATTGCTCATTTGTTATAGGCCAATTAAATCAACCCCCATATACTGTTACCTTAAGACTAGAAATAGACAATTATTAATTACATTCGCCTCCCTGTGGTTCGATCCTGCTACCGCTATCTATAGTTGTAGTTGGATTATAAATTTTATCTTTGGTACTCACAACGACGGGTATCATAAGTTAATTTAGGGATTTAAGTCACTTTTCAGGACGAAAGTTAGCATTAGTGATATTAGGGACCTGTAGCTAGATCGAAAGATGCACCCTGTTAAGAATGGACCGAGAGGACTTCTTATTTTCCCGTCTCACATGATTGTTTTAGACTTACTTAGATGCTGCCGCCGAAGCTACAGTGAACCGACCATCTTAGTACCCTTTTTATATTTGATTTCATACATTTCTTTAGTTTACTTTTAATTTTATTGCCATTTGTTATAGACCGACTCAAAACAAAACCCCCACACAATTGTTACCTTAGACTTAAATAAGACAACTATTAATTGCATCGCCTCTCTGTGGTTCGACCCTGATTGCCACTAGCTATAGTAGTAGTTTGGAACTATAAATTTATCTTTGGTACTCTACGACGGTATCAAATTTTGGCGCCGTTGTCAGGGAGGCATCGCTAGTTTCAATTGTTTTTCATTTTAGTCTGTTTTTCGCCTTAAGGGAAGACTGAGTACCTTGAGGCAGTTCTTATCTTCTTCTTTAGTGTTGTTTATTTGCAGTACTTCAGGAGAGTCCACTCATGTTCCATTCTTGGGAGCAGCAGGTGGAGATTTGTGGGAGATGTGGCGCTGAGGGGCATCATTCTGTTATGTGCCTAGCAGATAATGACCAAGTTTATGCTTTTCATTATTCAAGAGCTCAGTTTTATGCGCCACCACATCCGTTCTATCAGCAAGGCGTTCAAGAGCCTTCATATTCCTCTGCACCGCCTCAGCCAGACCCTCTTCCTTCTGAAGAGAGTGCGGAATTGAAGTCTATGGTGGAGATGCTTAAACTTCAAATGCAAGAAGAGGCTGAACAGAGAGAAGCTTCTTTCAAAAGACTTGAGCTTCTCTTGGCTCAAGTAGCCGCCGAGCAAAATGATGATATGTATGACTCGGAGGATGATGATTTGGAGGAAGATGAAGCATCAATTGAAGACTTCAATGCTGTGCCACATGAAGAATTCGATCAAGCAGATTTGTGTGGTCGAACGAATGACATTACAGAAGGGAGAGCGGTCGATCGAATGGAACCAGTGGTCGATCGACCAGTTATGCTGGAGGAGGAAACTACTCGATCGAGTAGTGACGCTGTTCGATCGACCCCTCAGCCTTGGGAATTGTTAAATCGTCACCAACGCCTATTCCGGATGACGATGAGAAGGTAAATGAAGACCATTCCTATCCGATTAGAGGTAATTCCACTCCTTTAATCGATTATGTATACCTTCTTACTCCATCTGTTGAACCATTTGCTGCTGTAGAATTGACGCCTCCGCCCCAGTTTGGGATCAAATTGGAGGAACATCGCTTTATTTCTCTTTCTACAGGTCTTGACAAGTTCAAAGACCCCGGAGATGAGTTGGGTGTTCCTAGCTTGAAGTCTGGAACTGCTCGGATATATGATCCAGGAGGAGGTCTTGATGAGGATATGCCGTCTAAGAAGAAGTTGTGCGCTAAGGTGAAAGATTGGGATCCGGATGCTGCGAGACGTTGTTGTTCTTCCGTTGCCATGTTGTGGAGGCCGGGAGTAGATTTGACAGTTGCTGAAGCCACTGCGTTCAGTCAGAAGCCTAGTAGTGGGCCAGTGATTTGTGCTTTTTTATGATCGAAAAGTGGGTCGAGCTGGGACCGTCTAATCTAGCGCTACCGGGAGGCAACCCGGAGTTTGAAACATTTCGTTTAATTTGGTGTAGGATTTTCGATTACAAGTAGAGGTGTCTAGGGGTGTCACAATTTGGGTTTGAGGTAGAAGATCACTAAACTAAGTAGCAATAAAAGTAAACAGGCAAGATGATTAAAATGAGATGTAAACAATTGATTAAAGGCACTAGGGTGTCATGGGTTCATAGGGGATTCATGGCAATTGATCATACAAACATGTTTTCAACTAGATGCAAGCAATTATTGTTGTAATGGGATCGAGTTAGTGTATATCTTACAATCCCTAGGAAGGTTTGGGTCCCGGATGTAATACTCCGTATTTTATATTACTATTTAAGTCGGGTTAATTGTTTAGTCGATAATTACGTTATGTTATTTTACTTGACTCGTGTTGTATCGTAAGATCGAGTTGTTTCGTAAGTTATTTGAGACGGGTTTACATGGAATTCGAGATGTGAGCTAACCCATTTACCCTCGACCCATTGGAGTTTACCCAATAACATGTTTAACCCAACACCCAACATCATGTTTTAACCTAATTCTTAACCTAATGTTACCCTAACACTACACAACCCTCATCTCACCCTCCTCCCTCCTTTTGACGCACACCAACACACACACACACACGATCCTTTCATTTGATTGAAGATTGCTCATCGATTCCAACCTAATTCGATTCCCTGTTTGTAAGTCGATTTAATTCCATTGTTTATACTGTTTTAATGTCGTTTTTTTCGAAAAGTTTGAAAAGAGAGTCCTGTTTATTTGATGTCTAGTTTATGCATATAAAATCTCATAGTCAAATTCTTTGTGGTTTGTCCTAGGTGATTTATTTATGAACATGTCGCTGAAAAGTCCGCGAATCTGATTTGGTTGTGGAAAATGATTTGAAACCTTAATTTTTATGTCGATTCAGTTATGAGGCTTCTTCATACATAATCTTTGTATAGTCTAGATGATAATAGGATTTTGAATTTCTGAAAAATAATGTTTTAAACTCGTTTTATGAATCAATACTTTTTATGCGACGGTTTCTGTCAGTTTTTGGAAATCAGTCTGAAAACCCTTGATAAGTATGGAATTTGGGAAAAACACGTTAGATATAATTTGTAGCTAAGCCTCATGGGGTTCCAATTCAATTGGCTTTGTATCAATTTGATTTTTCTGGAATTAGTTATGTATTTTATTCCGAGTCTGTCATGTGCTGGAAAATCAGGAAAAATCGTGTTTGTTCTTTAAGTTGATATTCCTATTAAGTTATGATGAGCCTAGGTTATGTGCATGATTATTTGATTGAGTAGGTGGTAATTATATATAATTATGTTATGTAGGTGATGGATATGTGAAGGTTCATAACTGATTGCTTGTGTGAGCTTGGATTGCGAAAAGGTAGGGAAATACACTTGACTTCTTATCGTGTTGTTGAATTGTGTTGACTTGTTTGTGTTTCATATGACCAAATTGTGAGCGTGACTTGATTCGTGGTTGTTGATTACGCTATGATATGGTTGATCAATTGTTCGTGTTGAGTGTGTTATCACAACATTTGTTAGTCGGCATGATTTCATTCATTGATATACATATTGTATTGCATTGTTCATTGTTGAGCATTCATATGCATTGGAGATGGAGGATGTTGTGGTGATGTGGTGTGGTGATGATGATGTTGTGATAAGGCCCAGCGGGTTCTCAGACTTGCCCTGGTGTCCTCAACAGGTGGCGGATCGACTACGGTCGATATATATAGTCTACCGGGGATCGGTATGGTCGGTTGTCCGGTTATGAGTTATGAGATATGAGTTATGAGATATGAGTTGAGATGGAGATGGAGGTGACGGAGGAGCATGCATATCATATTTTGTTGTTTCATTGTTTTCCCTACTCAACCTCGTGGTTGACCCCGTGTATTCGTGAACACCGTGATGACCCAAATATTGGCGAGCGGACTTGACGGGTTTAAGAGATAGAACGGGAGCTTGGTGGGCGTGAGACACTGGATTAGAAGACTTAGTAGCTAGATCATCATCTAGAAGACTTTCACTTTTATTTATGTTAGTTCTTTGTAATTTGACGTAAAAGAGGTTTTGTAATAATTAAGTTAAAGACATTATATAATTTTTGCCTTGGAGTTTAATTTGTTATTCACTACCTCGGGAAACCGAGATGGTAACAGTCCGGTTTATTAGGGAATGTCTTGCTAAAGGCTCCCTCATAAACTGGGGTGTTACAAAGTGGTATCAGAGCGAACGATCCTCATGCCTAAACCAATGAACCCAATGAACATAGGAGGTGTCTAAATAAAATGAACCCCGTGGAATAAACCGTTAGGAGCTCACGGTGCGGTTAAGAAGGCGCCCTTAATACGTGCTCTTTGCCCTCTCGCCAAACCGTAACCCGAGAGAAATTGAGTGAATGGGGTAGTTAGAAGGAAAACCTTGGATATAATCGAGTGGATGTACACCTTGAGACCCATATATTCTAACCATGCTGCAGGACAACGTTACGGTAAGTATTTTGTATGAATGATGGCGTGATCATGTGATGTTGTGGAGATGAGAATTAAAATTTTCGTGTTCAGGTTGATAATTTTTGGATTGTGGTAATCGTGAGCGTGAAAATGATTGCGAATTGATGATATTTATTTGGATGGATGTTGAATGACGTGTTGATAGAGCTAATATGTCTAGCGATATGCGGTTATGTGATCCCGAAGCCATGCTAGTATAGTATTTTGATAGTAATCTGAAACACTATTGAATTGCATGTTTCTAGTCATAGCAATCGTGATTTATATGTAAGGAGTAGATCGAGATACGAAGGGATTCTATGGGATAGATGTTTACGTAAGCACAAAGTGTGAGATTTAAGTTGGGATGGGTTAGTATACATAGCATGTTCATAAGAGCTTGTAACATAGTAAAGAATAACCTAGTGCTGAAACTCGTTTTGTTTGATTTTACTCTTTAATTGACCTTACTGCCATTTCTTTTCTGTTTATTGCCTATGGATGAAAATTTTATGGGAGGTAGCTTCGGGAATTAGTGTTCATTTGGCGTTGGTGTCATGCTTATAGGATATAGGGATTGGGAGTAATAAATATTTTGGTGGGCTGTGGTCAGGAAGTTCCTGTGCAGTGATGTTTTGACCAACGATTTTGTAAAAATCCTCATTTAAATTGTATTAATAATTTTTGCATAATTCCAACTCCATCGATCAGAAGATTCGCCTATGTTTTCAAATTGATAAGCCACGAAAATTCTTGATGTCTCTATATTAAATGTTAAGTTTTTCAAACTGACCCAAGTTTCGGACCAATTGCTGTCACATACTTGTTTGGACCAACCGAGTTGCAAAATCCTTTAAAAATTGAATTCTTGAGCTTTGGACCTCACTCTTTTTCTCACGAATTATTAACTCTCTGTATGTTATAAAAAGTAATATAACTCAAGTTTCGTTGAACGGTATTTATTCGTGATTTTTGTAAGTTACAACGTGAATCATAACTTTTAAAATGTGTGTTCTATGTTGAGTTTTCATACAATTGTTTGGTTAATTCATGAGCCTTATTAATGCGACCTTATAATGTTTTTATATGATGATCGTAGCACGCATGTTCAGTAGTTATGTATCTTAACAAGTGAAAAAAAAAAGAATAAAAAAAAAGTAAAGTTTAGTTTATAACATTGCTGGCATGATAGTATGTGTGAAATTGAATAGCTTAATCTGATCCTTGTTCGAGGGTGAAATATTTTATACGAGTCCAGTTGTTACATATTTTATATATGTTTGGCATGTTGTAGTATCTCTGGTGTGTTCATCATACTTGTATAGTGGTCGGATATATATAAATATAAAACTATATTGTCATATCTTGGTAAAGTTGATGGTGTTAAACGTTAACTTGATTGTTCTAATATACTCGCGTGAATAATTATAATAATTATGTTAAAATGTTTACACATGGATGGTAGTAATGAGTATGTCTAAATGTTCACACATGTAGATTGTCATCCGAGTTCTCATGTCTTTTATGTGAGTCTGTGTGCCTATAGTTATACTTATTACTTTCATTGCATTAATTTATTTCAGTCCAACCTAA
Organism: Silene latifolia; assembly: GCF_048544455.1. Taxonomy (NCBI): domain Eukaryota; kingdom Viridiplantae; phylum Streptophyta; class Magnoliopsida; order Caryophyllales; family Caryophyllaceae; genus Silene; species Silene latifolia. The sequence continues at coordinate 95,355,773 of NC_133533.1, forward strand.
ACTTATGATATGATAATAAAATAGTGTTGTTGTTCCTTATTGGATATGTTCATAGTTGTATTGTCATGAAATGCTAAGGTGATTGTTGCAATTGTCACGATATTTGAAATATATTCTCGAACCGTCGAATTACAATGAGATAACCCTTTGATGATTCACATGTCATGCGTACGTTTAAATGATAGTCGTTATAGTTACGTTTAATCGAACCGCGAGTTGCCTATTTGTTCAAACCGTGCAAACCAGAGAAGTTGTTCAAGTTGCTAAACTTTTATCATAGATAATATTCTACAAGGTATATGATGGCAAATGTATATGTTAAGCTATTTATGCGATATCTCTTGTTTTGCTGAAAATGAGTTATACTAAGTTGCTGGACACAACTGAACGATATGGTTGCTAAAATGTTAAACACATGTGTGATATGGAAGTAATGTTGTTGTTGTCATGGGCCATATGTTGTTACGTTATTGAGAAATACGTTTTCAGAATTTATATCATACAAACTGACTAACTCATGTTGCGTGTCTAATGAGTCAAATGGTTTTGATTACATGTTGTGTTTTTCTCGTGGTTTCAAAGTGTTTAAGTGGTGCATATGTGCAAAGATGTTTTAATACTCCTGGTGATTGTTTAGTAGTAGGGCGGAATGAATGCGCATATGGTTCAATTGTTCGGAATTAGTAATAATTTTGACTTGGGAGAGGAATTTGATGGGGTCAACGTTAGATTGTATGCTGATATACGTGTATCCTTGTGGTTGATCTTTCTAAGGTTGTTGTTCTCTGGTAGATAATGCGAATTGTGATAATCTTGAGTTGACCAAAACCCCGGTATTACAACAAACTACTCGAAAACTTGTTATATAACTTCCGCACCCTTAAACCTCGTGAATGAATCCTTTATATTAACACCCTTCTACGGTAGCACCCTTGTGTCATAATTTGTTTAACTTTCCACTCTGTAGGATGGATCCCTACAATGTACACCCGCGAGACTCACATGTCATTTGATGCGACTTCAATGAGCATTGTGAGAAACTTTGTCTTTGCCATGGACAAGTATGGCCATAATGGGAACCCCGAGTACTTAACTAATACTCGCTTAAGAGCGTATACCCTTATCGATACTATCCCGACTCGCATACTAAAGGACAACAAACACTTCTATATGAGAGAGTTGTCCACCCATTGCATGAGGTTATGCCGTGACCCCAATTAATGCGGCGGGGCCAGTTACCCGCCCGAGCATACCTTTGACTTTATATCAGGCGACCTGAGATACGAATTTTATGCTAATGTACCTGATGCCGAAAGTACGACTGAACCGCCCAAACCAGACTTTGGGGAAGAGGTGAACCAGGTAGGGAATGACATAGAAGTCACCGAGAATCGAGTAAACGCGACCTAAGGACTGTTATGTTAGAACTAGTAACACCATGATCGGTTCGTTATGAAACTGTGTAAACCTTTGGTTCTTTTCTTGTTGTTCTTTTAGTTAATGTTGTGTTTTAAGTTAAGAATGAGCTAAGTAATAAGTGTTGCTTGTTGACAATCAGCTAACTCCATAATGAAACCTTGTTTTTGACCTTAATGTTAATGCGAAATTTCTTACCATGTGTTCTTCTCTGTTACATGTTGTTGACAAGATTTTGTTGCATACGTATATGAAAGTTGAGAAGAGGTTACGAGGACGTAACCATGTTTTTAGTTGGGTAGGATTGTAAAATCTTAATGTTATGTTGCACTAGTTTATAGATTGTGGTTTTGATCAAGTTGATGTTTCGTTGTGTGGTACCCATGCAAATGAGTTCTCTATGTTTTGTTCTTACTTCTGTTAGTTGGTTGATGTGTAAGAGAAACGTGTAGTTAAACTACGGTATGGCGCTCCGATAGTTTGAGGTGAACGACGGTAGTAGGATGATGGAATGATTCGTGGTGATATGTTCCGCATGAAGTAAGTTCCCGGACGTAACTTTCTTTTTAGGAGGGTAGAATGTAACATTTTGTTTTATGGGCCTAAGTTCTTGAGTTCTTATACTAGAAAATCTGTTTTGGTACCCACGGTGATGCTTGGAGGTTTGATAGATGAGCGAACTTCGGGACGAAGTTCATTTTAAGGGGGGAAGACTGTAATACTCCGTATTTTATATTACTATTTAAGTCGGGTTAATTGTTTAGTCGATAATTACGTTATGTTATTTTACTTGAATCGTGTTGTATCGTAAGATCGAGTTGTTTCGTAAGTTATTTGAGACGGGTTTACATGGAATTCGAGATGTGAGCTAACCCATTTACCCTCGACCCATTGGAGTTTACCCAATAACATGTTTAACCCAACACCCAACATCATGTTTTAACCTAATTCTTAACCTAATGTTACCCTAACACTACACAACCCTCATCTCACCCTCCTCCCTCCTTTTGACGCACACCAACACACACACACACACGATCCTTTCATTTGATTGAAGATTGCTCATCGATTCCAACCTAATTCGATTCCCTGTTTGTAAGTCGATTTAATTCCATTGTTTATACTGTTTTAATGTCGTTTTTTTCGAAAAGTTTGAAAAGAGAGTCCTGTTTATTTGATGTCTAGTTTATGCATATAAAATCTCATAGTCAAATTCTTTGTGGTTTGTCCTAGGTGATTTATTTATGAACATGTCGCTGAAAAGTCCGCGAATCTGATTTGGTTGTGGAAAATGATTTGAAACCTTAATTTTTATGTCGATTCAGTTATGAGGCTTCTTCATACATAATCTTTGTATAGTCTAGATGATAATAGGATTTTGAATTTCTGAAAAATAATGTTTTAAACTCGTTTTATGAATCAATACTTTTTTATGCGACGGTTTCTGTCAGTTTTTGGAAATCAGTCTGAAAACCCTTGATAAGTATGGAATTTGGGAAAAACACGTTAGATATAATTTCTAGCTAAGACTCATGGGGTTCCAATTCAATTGGCTTTGTATCAATTTGATTTTTCTGGAATTAGTTATGTATTTTATTCCGAGTCTGTCATGTGCTGGAAAATCAGGAAAAATCGTGTTTGTTCTTTAAGTTGATATTCCTATTAAGTTATGATGAGCCTAGGTTATGTGCATGATTATTTGATTGAGTAGGTGGTAATTATATATAATTATGTTATGTAGGTGATGGATATGTGAAGGTTCATAACTGATTGCTTGTGTGAGCTTGGATTGCGAAAAGGTAGGGAAATACACTTGACTTCTTATCGTGTTGTTGAATTGTGTTGACTTGTTTGTGTTTCATATGACCAAATTGTGAGCGTGACTTGATTCGTGGTTGTTGATTACGCTATGATATGGTTGATCAATTGTTCGTGTTGAGTGTGTTATCACAACATTTGTTAGCCGGCATGATTTCATTCATTGATATACATATTGTATTGCATTGTTCATCGCTTGAGCATTCATATGCATTGGAGATGGAGGATGTTGTGGTGATGTGGTGTGGTGATGATGATGTTGTGATAAGGCCCAGGCGGGTTCTCGCAGACTTGCCCTGGTGTCCTCAGTAAGGTGCGGCGATCGACTACGGTCGATATATATAGTCTACCGGGATCGGTATGGTCAGTTGTCCGGGTTATGAGTTATGAGATATGAGTTATGAGATATGAGTTGAGATGGAGATGGAGGTGACGGAGGAGCATGCATATCATATTTTGTTGTTTCATTGTTTTCCCTACTCAACCTCGTGGTTGACCACTGTGTATTCGTGAACACCGTGATGACCCAAATATTGGCGAGCGGACTTGACAGGTTTAAGAGATAGAACGGGAGCTTGGTGGGCGTGAGACACTGGATCAGAAGACTTAGTAGCTAGATCATCATCTAGAAGACTTTCACTTTTATTTATGTTTGTTCTTTGTAATTTGACGTAAAAGAGGTTTTGTAATAATTAAGTTAAAGACATTATATAATTTTTGCCTTGGAGTTTAATTTGTTATTCACTACCTCGGGAAACCGAGATGGTAACAGTCCGGTTTATTAGGGAATGTCTTGCTAAAGGCTCCCTCATAAACTGGGGTGTTACACCGGAGCCGAATCGATTAGATTGTACAACACCTGCAAGTCGACTTAATCCTGCCCATCCAACAATATGCATGGTCTAATGAGACTCGAGTTGGTTTATGTCTTACAAGTCTCGTTGAAAAGATAGGTGATGGGTAAATCATGCAAGGATTCATAGGCTCGCATTTCATCAAACATAACATGTGCATAAGTTGAAATTACAACAAGCAAGCAAATTAATTATGAAAGCATATTAGATAAAGCATGAATCAATCCCCATGTTGGTTTCCCCTAATTCCCTATTAACCCTAGTTAAGGAAACTACTCACTTATTATCATTGTAACATGCTAGGAAGGTTGTCAATCATACTAACAAAGTAAAACATGATAAATAAATGAAGATGATTAACAATAATTAAAAAGGGATAAAGAGAATTATACCTACTAATGATTCCAATAATAAAGCAAAGAATAATTGAAGTACGTGATGGATGATTGGAAGGTTGTCAATCTCCCAATAATAACCCAAATAATCTTCAATTACCCAAAATAAAATATGAACAAAAGAGAAATTAAGTAAATGAGATTTGTATTAAGACTTGATTAGAAGTTGATTACAAGATTAAAGAGAGATTAGAATAATATAAACTACACTAAAGATTGATAAGAAGAACATGATAATCTAATTAGACTAATGGGGTATTTATAGTGGGGATTAGGTGCACAAATTAGGGTTTACTAAGGGCTTAAATGGCGATTAAGTCCTTGAGGAATTGCTCCTCTCATAAAAGATGCGGGTCTCCTTTTTGCCGGTCTTTCTAAAATATGCGCATATTCAAAGATGGAGAAGAAGACGTTGGGGCCTGTAACACAATCTGAGCGTCCAAGGGTCGGGACGAGCGGATTGCTGGCTTGGACGCTCGGATTCCGGGCAGTCTTGGACGGGCGCCCCGATGGTTAGACGCTCGGATTCTGGGCCAGTTTTCCTCTTTCTTATTTTCTTCTTCCTTCTTCCAACAATCCTCGGGGATCTTGTGAGAGATGCAAGGATCTTTCTTCATCATTGCCCATATACTACAATATGTACAAAGGCCTTCTAGTCTTGTCTTCTCTTTGATGCTTGGTGTGGACATGGCCCACCTGCAAGCCCACTTCGATCTGTGGACGTACAATGGTCTTTTTTAAAGCCACGCTCGCCGGCGTAAAGATGCTTTCGACCGGATCGTTTTAGATCGGTCGGTTTCGTCTCGGTTAAAGGTCTCGAAACGATTAGAGATGTTCGGAGTCGCCACCAAGCATTTGTGGGATGCCTGGAACCCGTTCGAATTCCACTTTATACCTCGGTCAAATCGAAGCACAAAGCAGCGTTTGACATAGGTACTAAAGATAAGGAAATCATCCCTCTTTAGCATCCTATCTCTAGAATGACTCTCGTACGCCCTGGATAAGGTCGTCCACTATCCAAAGTTTCTGAGTAAGAGGTGAAGGTACGTATTGGGAAGCCCTTTAATCAGACACCCAATCCCGCCCGCATTAGCGGCCTCTACTGATCGATCTGGGTTGGTTGAATGCAAAAGTTGATAAAACGGTTTAAATGCATGAATGCACATCCAATGATTTAATCCTAACATGTGAGAGCTTTCTAAGTCGGTTGATTTAATCCAAGTATCAAGTATAAGATGTCGAGTTGGATTAATGATTGATTTGCATGCAAGACGGAAATTAAACATCCATTTACCGTATTAGGTTTAGGGTGCATAACATGATCCATTTGTCTTAGTAAGGCATTTTGCAAATATGATTTTGAATAATCAAATAGTCATCTGATCCGTCCTATATCCGGGTTAATCCGGAGTCGGGATCGTCCTAGACTAATGCTAGAAAGGGAACAGGTCCTATACCAGACGGCTACATGAGGCGCGAGCCAGTCGGCGATACGAGGGGCCTCCCTCTGGTTTTGAAAATGAGAAATGGAGAGCCTGTTAAGGCGCGGGTTAGCCCACGGTTTATGTGCCGTGTTCTGACCTTTTAGAAAACGTTATAAAACGTGTTGAAAAAGGGGTATTTGGACCCGGTTTGATTTGAAGGGGTCGTTTAGACCGCATTTGTTGATTTGAAGAACTCGACTCGAATAATCATCATTGTTTTGATAATATTCGGTGTCGGGTTCGATTTGACAAACTTGACATGAATAGTTTTGAAAATGATTATGGACTAATTGTTTTAAGTCCATTTGAATGTTATTAGTCGATACTCGTCATCGTACCCGGGTTAAAATCCGACATGGTATGTAGAACCAAGGATGACTTTGTGTTGGTGACTAATATGTTTGTTTGAAAATGTAAAGAAATGAAATAAAAGGCTTTAAACTACCTTTTAAATGTCATTAACCAAATATTATCACCGAAACACGGATTTAACCGTCATGGTATGAGGAACCAAGGGTGAAAAATGCTTTATGGTTAAAACATGTGAAATAAAATAACAATGGTTCGAAAATACTTGAAATGGTGAAAACCGATTACAAATATGAAAAATGGATTAAAGGAAATGACGAGAACAAACACGGTGGATCTCTGGTCTGAGTACCCCATTTAGGCGCGGGCTAGTTGGCGACCTTAGGGGCTTCTGCCTCAGACCAAAAATCAGTTTTGGCTGGTTTATTCCATGTTTTGGTTCATGTTATGCATGTTTTAGCATGTTATAGTCATGAAACAAATGAAAACATAATAAAAGAGGATTTTTACAGCCTCATACTTACATGTTTGGTTATGGCGAGTGACCGACGTAAGTGTAATAACTCGTTTGATCGGAAAAAACTCGGTTTAAAACCGTTTTGGTAAGTAAAAAGAGAGTGTTTTAAGTTTAGTGATGGTGTAGTGGTCGGTCAAGTGATTTAATGCATGATCACGGTACCAAACAATGTGTAAGACTCATGTTTACGATCGGTAGGTCGTAAATACGCGTCGGGTTGTGACTTAAGAAGTCGAGTCGAGAATTTTAAGGGAGAAAAGAGGGGGCGGACGCTCGCATAAGTTCTCAAATGGGGGCATTTGAGGGGTATTTATATGAGAATGAGTGGTTGTGTGAGTTTTGAGCGACGTGGACACCTGGGCTGCTCAAAGAGGCGTGAGCCACGTCGCGGTTCTTCGAGTTGTGTTGTCGCTTTCACAACAAACGCAATCATGATTTGTTCTATCCTAGGATTTGTAGTCATATGTTTGGTACTTGACCAAACATAAATCCGGGAAATCTTAGCATAGAAGGTTTGAAATGTTTGTTTTTTGTGCTTCACTTGGTTTGACTCGTTGTTGGAGTCGGGATTTGAATTTTTGAGTCGGTTTTTGGTCCGGTGTCGGTTTTGACTCTAGTTAGTGTCATTGCGACCCCGTCGCCGTGCATTAAACACTCCAGGTATTTTTGAAATGTTTTGAAACGTTTTATTTTCGAAATCGTTTTATGTTTTCCGACGTAAAGTTGTACAGAAACTGTCGATCAAACGCCGCGATTCCAAAACATGTTGTAGTCCGATAATCATCGGTTGTTTGTTGGAGTCTCGGCAGATACTGGGTATCTACAGAGCCCCCACTTTGACTGAGGCTTGGACAGGGCGAGAGTCAAAGTAGAACCCCCAGGTCAATCGAAGATTACAACCTGGAGACCCAAGCGACGTCGAGGCGGCTCGAAAGGATTCGGGCCAAGGACCTGCCGTCAAGAAGGGCGACGCCAAGGCAACTCGAGGGTACGAGCCAAGGACCTATCGTCGGGAACAGTTTAGAGTATGTTGACTGTCCGTGTGGGTTGTTTAAAATCCGTTAGACTACGTATAAAGGCTCGCCAGCCATAGGAAGGAGTCATACCTGAGGCATCTTCGGATATGTCCTTGATGTTTGCGGACAAAGGCTCGCCAGCTGTGGTAAGAAAATTTACCCGAGGCATCTTCGGGATCTGTCCTCGATTGTTGCGGTCAAAGGCTCGCCAGCCATGACAAGGAAATGTACCCGAAGCATCTTCGGGATCTGTCCTCGATTGTTGCTGTCAAAGGCTCGCCAGCCATGATAAGGAAATGTACCCGAGGCATCTTCGGGATTTGTCCTTGATTGGTTGCGGACAAAGGCTCGCCAGCCATGATAAGGAAATGTACCCGAGGCATCTTCGGGATCTGTCCTCGATTGTTTGCGGACAAAGGCTCGCCAGCCATGGTAAGGAAATGTACCCGAGGCATCTTCGGGATGTGTCCTTGAAAGGTAAGGAAATGTACCCGAGGCATCTTTCGGATTTGTCCTTGAAAGGTTGCGGACAAAGGCTCGCCAGCCATGATAAGGAAATGTACCCGAGGCATCTTCGAGATCTGTCCTTGAAAGTTTGCGGACAAAGGCTCGCCAGCCATGAGGTGGTCGATTAAGGGACCATGGGAATAGCCGCGTAAAATGGGTTTATTTGAACGTAGCGAACTCGTGATGCCGCCTGTGAACTTGAATGAGAATAGCCACGTCAAAAGGGCTTGTTTTGAATGTAGCGAACTCATGATGCCGCTGTGGAAATAGTGAAGTCAAATTTTCACTATCACTGCTTTTGAAATGAGTGGGTTCCACGAGGAAGCCCCCTGCTGGTGTTTGAAGGAATAGTGAATTTGGAATTTTCACTACTAATTGAAGTGACGATTTATGTGCCGCCGTTTGTTTTAATTTTGAAGGAAAATAGCAAATTTTAAATCTGCTATTACGTTTGAAGTGACGGTCTATATGCCGCCGTTGACATTTGTAAGAAATAATAAGTACCAAAAAAAAACATTTGTAAGAAATAGTGAATTTGGAATCTTCACTATTAATTGAAGTGACGGTTTATGTGCCGCCGTTGACATTTGTAAGGAATAGTGAATTTGGAATCTTCACTATTAATCGAAGTGACGGTTTATGTGCCGCCGTTGACATTTGTGGTGAAAGTAGTGGAATTCAATTTCCAGCTATGATTTTGAAAATGACGGTTTTAATTGCCGTCGCTTAAAGTTGGGAGAAATAGCGGTTTTTGAATTTTCGCTATTTTTTGAATTTGAAGGAAAATAGTGAATTTGATCTCACCATTATTTTTGAAATTGGCGGTTCGATTGCCATTTGCTTGAAAATAGCGAAAACAGCGAATTTAAATTTTCACTATTTGGTTTTGTTTGTCTTTTAGGAAATGATGACATTCAATATCGTCAATGAAAATCCGAATTTTGTTATGTGGAAATTAGGCTAAAGCCCAAATTTCGCTGAAAGAGTGAGGGACGCTTGATTGAGGCGCGAGCCACCTGGCGAACCAAAGGGGCTTCCCTTTTTTTTTGTTAAAAAGACGCAAGGTTGAGCTGCGGATGATTCATTTTTCATCATCAACCCCAAAACCCGCAAAATCGCCATTGAAGGACCTTCTAGCTCGCTCCCATTTGTGCCATCATCAACAATGTCATCTCAAGCTATGTATTTCCTCTTGAATCCTTTCAAATTTGTTGATCTTTAGCTTGATTGAATTAGGGCGAATTTTACCCTAGAAAATCGAATTGGGCGTTTTTGATTGAGCCAATTTCGAGTGTAATTGATGATTGTATTAGGTTAGAAACTTGTTTAGGAGTATAGGGGTGCTTTTAGTTTGCATTTTGGTCCCCGTTCCCGCTCCCTATGCTCGAAAAACGAGAGTGAGGCGAGAAACCGTCTCATTTTGCATTGCCAAGTTTATTTGCTTGGGTAGTGGGTCCCACTAGGTTGCATTGTAGTTGGGAAAACCTGTATTCGCCATTTTATGGATCTTCATTGAACATCGTGGGCAAAATTGGATTTTTTGCCTTTTGTGACGAGCTTACGTCTGACAAAATAAGCGCCTTTGTGAGCTTGAATTGAGTCAGTTTGCCTTGAAAAGGACCTTATTGGTAATTTAGGTCGCTTTGAGGTGTGATAAAATCACGTTTGCCTTTTTGCGGTCGTTTTTGAATTTTGACCGGTTTGGGCTCAAATTAGCGTATGAATTGCCTTTTTGAGCCGCAGAAAAATACCCCATTTTGTCGGGAATGTATTTTGGTTTGTTGGCGGACCCTGTAGGGGTCTTAAAATGCCGTTTTGCGGTTTTGACTAGTCTTTTGCTTGAAAAGATGGGCGAGTCGTTTTTTTTGCGTTTTTTTGTTGTGAACCTGTTTTGTTTGGTTGGATTTTGGGCGGGATTGCCCTTGTTTTGCTTTGCAGGTTGTTGTTGTTTTTTGGATATTATCCATTTCATGCCGTCGTAATGCCGAAATTTCGGCTGATGTTTTTTTGTTTGTAGGAGAGTGTTCGGGACAGACCGGGTCCGTTGCTGCGACTCTAGAGGAGTTGTTCGGGTCTGGCCCGGTTAGCACGCCCGCCGTGGTTGTGGAGGACGTTACTGAGGAGGAGAGACCTCCTGAGTAGACTGTTGGGGGCCACAGGGGCCGTTGAGGAGCGTAAGGAGCCCGTTGTTGGGGCCACATGTGCTGAGGGAGCTGCTGGAGCTCGGGAGGAGCCTGTTGTTGGGGCTGCTGTCAGTGGGAGAGCTAAGACTGGGGCTGAGGCGAGTACCTTTGGGAGGAGGGATTCTTCGAGGCCGCGCCGTCCCCGGGCGACCAGACGGTCGTTGCAGGACATCACCAGGGTCGTTGAGTTGGGCCCTACCCACCACGTTGAGTCTCGCGGCCATAAGAGGCGGAGAGCGGAGACAGCCGAGGACGATGTTGACGTCGCGAGTTAGAGAGCCAGGCGAATTACGGCTCCGCGGGGGTTGCTTTTACGGGCGGCGCCTGAGTGGGCCGAGGGTTTTGACGGTAGCCAGTTGTTGCTTCGACTGGACCGACACATTTCCTACCGTGCTCACGAGCGCTTGGTGAATCGTGCTCCCCGATTAAATTTTGTCACTTTTGAAATGACGGGCCTAAATAGGCATTGTGACGTTGTCTGTTTTTGATTTCAGGAGATTGGCACCATGTGGACTTTCTCGGGCTTTTCTACTTGCTTGGGTTTCTACGACGTTCTCCGAGCCGGGTCGAGGGCTTTGATAGAGAGGTCGTCTTTTGGGCCGTTCGTGGCCGCTTGGCGGGACATTCACAGGTCTTCAATCAGGGCGAACCTGTGTTTGATCCGCGCCATGTTGGATCGGTACTCGGACACGACGTCGTCGTTCAACATGGAGTTTGGGGAGGTCGACCTGACTTTAGAGGACTTCGCCATGGTATCCGGCCTTCCCTGTGGCGAGTTGCCTATTGAGTTTACCGAGGCGCCGGAGAGAGTGTCCTCTCTTGCGGTGATTGCTTTGATCGGTACTGCTTTGCCGAAGCCCTCCAACGTCACACCGTACTTGATCGCGAGCTCGTACGTGAAGGACCACTTCACTGGGAGAGTGGCAGGTGTTACTCAGTAGCCGTTGGCGAGCCCGGAGGTGGAGGTTGAGGCCGACACGAAGGAGGCGCGGCTGTGGTTGTGGTACTTCTTGGGTGCCACGTACTTTGGTGACAAGGGTGAGCGCTTGTCGACTAAGGTGCTTCCTCTCCTCACCGACCTTGACACTTTGGGTCGGTTTGACTGGGTTACGCCGGTTTTGGCGAGTTTCACCCAGTACTTGCACGCGGAGGTGCGTCCGGAGACAGTGGGAGCGTGTAGTGCTCCTGCCTTAGTTGGTCCCGACCTCATCTTGGAGGTACGAGCGTTTTTTGGGGTGGTTTTTTTTTAGTTTGATTTTGATTTGATTTTGGCAATTTTTGAGAAATTGGCTGATTTGTGCTTGCTGTGTTTGATTACAGGCTTGGTTGTATGCTTACTTCACTCCTATGCGTCCGGGGACCCCAGACGGTGTTCCTTCGGCCTACCCTGCCGTGAGGGGTTGGACGGTGGCTCGGAAGAAGTCGATTAAGTCGACTTAAGAATACTGCAGGCGTCGCGTGAATAAGCTTCGGGTTGCTGATGTAACTCTCTGCTTTCTCCCCCTTCTCCTTTATAGAAATAGATAGAGATAGGATGATTTGGTAGCTTATGAAGCCCCCAGTTAGCTGAATAGTTTTGTTTTGAATGTACTTTGTTGGGCGGCCTTGGGAGCACTACACGGGTGTACCGGCTGCCATCAGGGAGCGTTTGCGGCCTCGCAGCTCCCGGCGTCTGTACTTGGAGACGGCAATCGAGCCGGTTTGGTACTTGGGCGAGCGTCTAGTTCGCCAGTGTTTTACCGAGACTTTCGTCGTACCGGTTGACCCGCCTAGGGTGTTGTTCCAGGAGTCGACTCTTAACGAGGTTGAGGAGCACCTTCACGGTCGGGAGGTGAGGAGCTGTTGCTGCGGGGCGTTGACTACGACACCTTCTGGTTGTCGAGGCTTGCTTGGTACCCGATTGAGGTATGTTTTCCCCTTTTTTGTTTCTATTGCCTCTCTTAATAGGAGGGTTTTCATCTTTGATGCGGATCCAAATGGCAGGGAGTCGACTTGCTGATGAGGACTCAGTCCCCAGCATTCCCGACGGAGACCACTTTTCAGGGGCCAGGTGGTGCGGAGCTTCAGTTGCGCTTACCGGAGCCTGCGGCGGCCGAGGTGACCGATGCCGGCATGAAGTGGAGGTTGATTGTTCTGAGGGTGAGTTCCTGACTTGGACACTTTCTCCAATTATACTTTGCCTTACATTGTATTGAAGGATATTTTTGTTTTGCAGGTGACGACTGTTAGTCACCAGAACTTGTGGCGGATGGCTAACCGCTGGAGGGCGCTTGCTGGTGACCTGGCTACGAGGGAGGCTCGGCTTTCTCAGGTACGTTTTGTGTGCTGTTTTTGTGTGTTTGGTCTTGCATTTCACGTTTTTAGATCTTGAGGATCTGTTATTGTGTTTTGTAGGGCACTGCGGATCCGGCGGAGCTTGCTCGGGTCCGTGCTGAGTTGGAGGCAGCCAGGTCGATGATCACGGGCCAGGAGCTGGGGATCATCCGTCGGGACCCGGACTTGAGGCGTCGTGAGGACGAGCTGCGGATTCGAGACGCAGAGATTGCCTCTCTCAGGGCTCAGTTGGCTGCGGCGGAGGAGGTTCGCGTCGTGGTGGAGGAGGAGATGCTGGAGAGTTCTCCGGAGAGGGATCCTGAGCAGGTGGTGGTGTCTGCGTTGGCGGCGACCCCTAGCGAGACCAGGACTGGTCCGACGGAAGACGTCGAGTAGTTTGTAGTTTGTCCGTGTCTCGGACTCTAGTCTGTACATATTTACATTTTGCGTGAGGCAGTTTGTATATATGTGTTTTTGGATTGTGGTTTATTTTGTGATTTTTGGCTTTTTTTGTTGTGTTTCGGAGGAGCGATGTCGGCTGTTGATTCTTCTTTTGCTTTGCACCAGTTCCTGCATTGTTATTGTAGAAAACAGGCAACAGATAGCATACATACATAAACGCAAACGCGTAGAAGCATTCGATTGAAAACACGTAAAGCATTTGATTGAAAATCAAAATTAACCAAGATGACTTGAAGTTAAAATTGAAATTTTGAAAATGAATTTTGAAAATTCCGTGACAAATTGTCACGTTCGGAATTCAAAAAGAATTGATTTGAAAATTTTAGCAATTAACTCGTGTCGTGAATTAAATTGCGTCGAAATTATTGAAATTGACTCGAAAATTTCAAACTCAAACCGTCAGGAAAGAATTTTAGAAAAAGGATTTTTGCGAGTATATTTGATTTTTGATTTTTGAGGTCAAGACTCGAATTTGTGAGTGCTTGAATTTTTGAGGAAAATTGATGTCGTATTATCAATTTTCGATTTTGATTTTTGAATTGCGAAAAAGCGAAAAATTTCCGGAATTTCGACTGACATGGAAACGATCCATCGCGGATCGGGGCGACTAGCCCTTCCCCCCTTAAAAAAAAAAGAAAAATCTGTATGCTTAAAGCTGCGCCATGGAAACCGTGTCGGATTTCGTAAAACGCGAAAACTAGGAAATGTGAGTGTGAGAAAACACAAAGTATCCTGGATAACCTCGAAGAGGCGCGAGCTTCCTGGCGAGAGGTTTGAGGTGTCAGGAGAAAACACATGTTGAAAGAGACAAGTCAACAGCGGGAATCCTGGGGAAGCTTCAAAGAGGCGCGAGCAACCTGGCGATGGAAGCCGGCTCTCCCCTTTTTCTGAAAAATGCGCTAAACATTTTGTATAAATAGGGACGTTTGCGCTTCATTGTTTCATCATCCGAAACACAAAATCATCACCACAAAACCTCTTCTTCTTCCACAAAAATATTTCATGGATGCTTTTGAGAGCGCATTGCGACAGTGGTGCCGGGATTTGTCGCCTCCCGAAAAGTATCAACTCGCTTGCATGGGAGTTGGTCAATTGTTGGTGCTTAGTCAAGTCAAGGTGCAACCTTCGTTTCTTGAAGCATGTTCTCGGTTTTAGGATTCGAAACATCATGTTTTCGTTTTCCCGAAAGGTGAAATTTGCCCTCTTGCCGAAGAAGTTGGGGCCATTGGTGGGTGGCCGGGTTGTGTTCCGGTGCTTCCTTCGACTTGGTTGTGCTACAAGGAGAAATTCCGTTCCATGTTGGGCTTGTCAACAAGCCAAATCAACATTCTTCTTGCTCCAATGGTCCTACTTAGGGAGACTCCGGTCTTTTTCGAAGGAAGGGAGTCTTTCTTTGTAGCTTGGAGAAGAAATCGTGCTGTAGAGGAATCCGGGCGGATTAGGGTCGGGACGGGCGGATTCTGGCGTTGGAATCCGAGCGGATTCAAGAGAATCCGGGCGGATTGTGGAGGTGGAATCCGAGCGGATTGTGGCAAAGACGCTCGGATTGTGCTGCTGCGGGACGGACGGATTGGTGACAATCCGCTCGGATTGTCAGTCAGCAACAATTCTTCTTTTCTTCTTCCCTTTTCTTCATAAATTCCTTGGGGATTTCCTTGGTGACTCAAGGATCTTTTCTCAACATTGCTCTTCTACTATAATATGTACAGAGGCCTTCTAATCTTGTCTCTCCTTGATGCTTGGTCATTGGATTCGATCAATTTAGCCTTGTTTTGCCTCGAAAATGCAAGATTCTTACTCCTTTCCTACCAAGGGATCAAAATCTCAAAGAATATGCAAAACAAAGAACTAAAGATAGTAAATGACCCAAATATGCACTAAAAAGCATGGAAACGAGGCTAATTCGGGGACTAAATGTGCACTAATTATGGTCACATCAAATATCCCCAAACCGAACCTTTGCTCGTCCCGAGTAAAGAGGTGACTTAGACTAGGACCAATACTAACCTATCCTAATATTAATAGCCGATATGAGACAATTAGCGGGTCTCACTCCGCCCCTTCAACTCACAACAAGACAACCATGAGGTAGGATTCCTTCTTGCAAGGCAAGGTGGGTCTTGTCAAAATGGCGACACATCCAAACATTAAGCACACAAAATCAAATAATGGATGCATCTACAAAAGAATAGCCACTTTCCTCATCTAAGCGGCGGAAATTATCTACAAGGGAAGCAATTCAAGGGTACACAATCCTTCATAGATGCAATTTCTTCAAACTACTAAGCCTAGAAGGATACCAATAAATCACCTCCAAGTTGTGTCAAGCTAGGGTACCTTTGTCCTCAATTGTTAAATGCTTTTGTCAAGAGTAGACTCCCTATGGTGTTAGAAACACTGGAGGATCGCGGAATTCCCCCTCTTGCCTAAACAAGAAGAAGGGTCGTCCCCTCTCTACCATGCACAAAAATGGATACGATGGATAAAGGGATCAATAGATATTTGAGTTTCATTTTGGGAGTTTGCTTTGTTGTTTGTTTTTCCCCCCAATTTCTTGTGGCATATAACATTTGAGAACACTTTCTTGCCAATTCTTTTTGATTTTTGGCATTTCAATACTTGACAACTTTCTTTTCTTTGCATTTTCTTTTGAACATTTTCAAAGTCGCCCCATATGTAGGGAGGGTGGCTTATATTTGAAGCATAGGAGTTTTCTTTTTTGTTACTCCTCTTTTCTTTTGATGCATTTTGCAAACTTTTTCTTTTCTTTTCATTTCATTGAACTCAAATTGATTTCTTTTTGTTTTTGTGCCCATTCCCTTTTGTTGACAAAAATGTGGTAGAACATGGATGAATGATGGATGGATGGATGCATGGTTTCAAGGGTCACCTTGGAATAAACGGTAGCCAAGGAGTTATCACACCACAAGGTACTCTTGACTAGGCCTTAATCCATGGGTCAAAGGATACTAGCATGACACATCCTAGGGTGTTTTACAAGTATTCTAACAAGCAATGTTTTAAGAACAAAAAGCATCTACTAGGGCCTATATACACTTGTCAAGCTTCCCAAGTAGATGGTTTCGCAAAATTTTTCTAACATGCAAACTACATGCCATGATGCAACTAGCATTTATACACCCTAATGCAAGTGATTCTACCAACTAATATGACATATATTCTAAATGCAATCCTAAATTCACATTGTTGTACCGCATCAATCAAAATAAAGCCACATAGTCATTAACATAAAGAGGAAAAAGGAGATTGGAAAGATCATACCATACGGTCTTCAATATCCTCATGTCTCGGATGTGGCGTAGTCGATCAATGTGAACAAGGATGAACAAACATAATATATACAAGACAATTTATACAAAAAAAAATAAACATGTTTTTGGGTTTTCGATTTTTCAAATTTTTATGATTTTTTGAAATTTTTCAATTTTTTTTGGATTTTTGAATAAGAGTTAAATGTTAGAATTCCCATCCCCACACTAATATGGGCATTGTCCTCAATGGCCAAAGTGATGGAAATTATGCAAAGATGATGCATGATTTCTACACTAAATGCAATCTATTCTAAGCTATACTACATGATGCATGGTTTTTGTTATGACGGAGAGGATAATTTAGATTACCTCGCGTTGTGTATGCATTAACTTCCCCAAACCGAGTAAGACACTATTGCTAATGTCAAAGGATGGGTGTAGTTCATGCACACACAATGCTATGCATGAAACTAATTTGTCATTTTGGATTTTGAAAATGGGAACAATAGAATGAGAACACCTCAATGGTACCGAGGTGTGAGTCCTCTAATGGGGCTAGGACTACTCTAACAATGATCAAAATGAAATAAAATACAAAGAGAGAAATAGACAAACCATGAGAGTGTAGGAGTCTCCAAGGCTTGCTAATCTTCCATCATGCTATCATCATCACTTCCCTCTTGGGAAGTGGACACATTACCACTTTCCTTGTCATTTGCTTCTTCACTTTCTTCCTCATCTTCCTCATCATCATCTTCACCATCCTTTTCTTCTTCTCTTGCTTCTTCCTCAATATTATCATCAACCTCTTCATCATTTCCAACAACCTCATTGTCACCCAAAACGACCCTAGATGCACCCGGAAATAAGGCTTCTCTATCCGCCCAACTAGGCAAAGGACAAGATGGATCAAGGAGTCCTTGCCTAGCTAGATGTAGGAGGGGTGGATATTGAGCCAAGTAGGCGTTTTTCCGATCTTCATAGGCTTGCTTGTGCATTGCTTGCATGAGAAGAGTCACATAGTCTCTTCCAACTTCAATTCCTTCCGGCTTGAACTCTTCATACTCAAAGGGGTAAGGTGGTATAACAATGGAAGAGGAGGGCATTTCAAGATCGCCCTTTTGTTGTTGAATGATATACTCGGCCTCTTCGGAAAGGGGAAGTAGATAATTGGTCCGGTGGACGCTTAGACGGCAAATCTTTGAAGGCAAGGTGAACGATCTAGCTTCACTAGTTAGCCATCCATACTTAGTGTCAAGGGGGTTATGGGCAACCCACTTGAACTTGTGAATCATAATATTCATATCAACAAGATGGCCACCCTCCTTTTCTTTGTACTTGTTATCCTTATTGAAGTTAGGATCAAAGTGCTTAGCTAGGAGTGTGACTAGGCCGCCATTGACAATAACGGTTGTGCCCTTCTTCCCACTATCAACATTAAGCCATCTATCTACCAAGAGCCTCAAAGAATTGTAAGGCTTGGTGTGAACTCTTCCGATATTCAAAGCCGATTCAAGGAGAATAAAATCAAGTCTTGTGAAATGGTTAGTATCTTTCCTAGCAATTATGGTGTTACCCACGACCTTGTGCCATACTCTTATGCCCGGATGATGGACCAAAAGAGCACGACTCGCATGAAAATCCTCAAATTTCTTCCCGGAGATTGCCTCCCAAAGAGGTGCGGGGTCATACTGTCCATAACTCTTGAAATAACTCGGTGCATCACTTAGACCCAAAATTTCACCCAATTCCCTAAAGGTAATGCGTCTACTAACATTAGCTAGACGAAACTCGATATTCTCCCTATTCTCAACTTTGGTGACTTTCAAAGAACTTAAAAATTCCAATACAAGGGAGGGGTATGTCAATTCCCTTGTTTCAAACAATTTCTTCAACCCCATGGCATTGAAAAAGGCTTTTGTTTGCTCAAGAACACCCAATTTTTCCAAGGTATCTTTACATATGAATTTGGTGGATTGTAATGACTTCATAGCAAACTTGACAAAGGTATTTCTATGGGTATCGGAAATAAAAGTTACCTCCGGATAATGCAAAAGTTGATTAATTACCGGAGTAGAAGATGTTGTTGCTCCCATAGAAGGTTGTTGTTGTTGTTGCACTTCCAAGTTTGGTGTTGCCACCACCATAGCCAATGCTTTCTTTGTTTGAAGTGCCTTTTGCCTTTGTGAGAGTGCCTTAGCCTTTGGTGCCTTTGTTGGTCCCTTAGTCCTTGCCATTGATGAATTAAACCAAGAAAAGAGTGAAAAATCTTCAATTTAGTATGCCCAAATCGATTTGAAGGTGAAAGGCTTTGCCTTTATGAAAACAAAAATCGACTCAAAGGTTGAAGATTTTGTGCTTGGTTTTGATTTTTGATGAAGGAGGAATGATTAATTTGTTGTTGGAAGGATGGTTTGGTTTGTGTTTGGTGAATTTTGTTGAGGGTTTTTGTTTTTGTGATGGAGAGGATGAGGGTTTTGATGTTGTGGGTAGTGTTTATGAATGAATGAATGAATGAAGGAAGGTGGGAGGGGTTTTAAAGAGGTCGAAATTTTCAAATCTGCAGGGGCAATCCGTGCGGATTCTGCCCAATCCGTGCGGATTCTGCTCTTTCTGAACTTTGCAAAACTCGCCTAAAGACGGGCGGATTTGGTACAATCCGCTCGGATTTGCTGAACACGGGACGGGCGGATTTGGTCAAAGACGGACGGATTATAGTCCAGAAAAATTTGCTTCTTTTCCTCAGCTGCAAAGACGGACGGGTTTCTTACAAGACGGACGGATTCTTCAAGACGGGCGGATTCTTCACAGGCCCGGATTCAGTCACAGTCAGGAATTTTTCAAAATTGAGCTCAGTACAAGACGGGCGTCTTTTCTGCAGGACGCTCGGATTGCATAAGACGGGCGGATTCTCGGGAATCCGCTCGGATTCTTCCCCTGTGTACACGGATTCAGTTCCATCCGTGCACAAAGCATTTCCCATACCATTCTTCCATTCTTTCTTCAAGTTTTGTGATCGTCATTATGGGGGCACTACTAAGGCATGGATAGCCTAGGCAATTGCCATCCCCACACTAAGCTAAAAGCACTACACATTAATTGAAATTGTTAGTCCCTCCCTCACATCTCTCAAACATGATAATTATTTTGATCAAAGTGAATAAAAATCCAAAGATGACAAAAATGCAATACAAGAATTGAAATATAAGTTAGGGAGTTAGAAATATTTACAAGTGGTGGTTTAGGGAGGACTCCACCAAACTCTCATTCTTGATGAGATGTCAAGGGGGCATGTTCAAGGTGTTGTTGATGTTGCTCAACACCTTGAAGAAGTAATCAAAAGCTTGTTCATTATCATGGTAGAGGTCTTCAATAGACCTTGGCCCTTGTTGTCGATCGTGATCAATAGCATGTCCAATATAGGGATTAAAAATCCCTTCAAACTCGTCGTCCCAAAGACCACAAACTTCATTGAGTTCATCATTGAAAATCTCTTGCTTAGATGGAGACAACTCTCCCAATTTCTTCTCTTGGCCAATGAGGCCATCCTCTTCTTCCTTGATTGATTTTGATGAGCCTTGCAAGCTCTCCTTGTCACAATTCACTTGCTCTTTGAATGGAGCATCTTCAATTTTCCTTTTCCATTGGAGTTCCGACTTCTTCCTTTCATCTTTCCGACAATAATGATCAACCATAAAACATGGCTCATGCAAATGGGGAGCTCTCATGGTCTTGTCAAGATTAAAAGTTATACTTTCATCTCCCACTTCTAGAGCGAGCTCACCATGTTTCACATCAATCACCGCACCCGCGGTGTGTAGGAAATGTCTTCCTAGAATGATTGGAATGTTGGAATCTTCCTCCATATCAACAATGACAAAGTCCACCGGAATGAAAAATTTCCCAATTCACACGGGGACATCTTCCCATATCCCTAATGGTGTCTTCGTCGATCTATCGGCCATTTGGAGTGTGATGTTGGTGCATTTGAGTTCTCCCATCCCCAACCTATTACTCACCGAGTACGGCATGACACTCACACTAGCCCCTAGATCACATAAGGCTTTGTTGATCGTCGTGTCGCCAATGGTACACGGTATTGAGAAGCTTCCGGGATCCTTTAGTTTTGGAGGTGAACTCCCTTGAAGTATTGCACTACTCACCTTAGTGAAGGCGATAGTCTCAAGTTTCCGGATGGACTTCTTCTTTGTGAGGATATCCTTCATGTATTTTGCATAGGCCGGCACGTGATTGATTAATTCCGTGAAAGGAATTGAGACTTCCAAATTCTTCACAATTTCCATAAACTTTCCAAGTTGGTCATCAAATTTGGGCTTGGCTTGACGTCTTGGAAAAGGAAGTCTAATCACAACGGGCTCCTTCTCCTTGGCCTTGTCTTCATTTTTCTTTAAACTTTCTTCTTTTGATTGTTCTCCAACCTTGGAGTTTTGCACAACTTCTTCCTTATCACTAGCTTCCACAACTTCATTCTCAACTTGCTTCTTCGGTGCTTCATACCTTGTGCCACTCCTCAAGTGGATAGCACTAACCGTTTCATGTCTAGGGGGATTACTTTGAGGTGGTAATTGCCCCTTTTGTCTTTGTGAGCTTGAAGATGCTAGTTGAGTCAATTGGGTTTCCAATATCTTGGTGTGAGCTAGAATGTTGTTGATGGTGATTTCCTTTGCTT
Organism: Silene latifolia; assembly: GCF_048544455.1. Classification (NCBI taxonomy): domain Eukaryota; kingdom Viridiplantae; phylum Streptophyta; class Magnoliopsida; order Caryophyllales; family Caryophyllaceae; genus Silene; species Silene latifolia. The sequence goes on from NC_133533.1 coordinate 95,377,009, forward strand.
AACTATCTTTTTGCATTTGAGTGAAAAACTCTTGTTGATTCTTTTGCATTTGGAGGACCTCTTTTTGGACATCCAAACCTTGGTCATGTTGTTGATTGTATGGATTTTGATTTTGATAACTTTGGTTTTGGTTGTAAAAGGGTCTTTGGTTTTGATTTCTCATGGGTGGTGGAGTGTATGTTGTTTGAGGGTTTTGAACATTTTGGCTTTTGTATGAGAGATTTGGATGGAACTTGGTATTCTCATTGTAAAAATTTGAATAAGGGGTACCACTTTTGTATGCTTGGAAAGCATTAACTTGTTCGGTTGTTCCCCTACACTCACTTGGGTCATGACCCAAAGTTCCACAATTCTCACATATCCCACTTGGGATTGATGAAGATGCCGTCATGGCATTGACACGATGCTTTGGTAATTTTGAGACTTCTTCAAGTCTAACCATTGCTTTTTCGAACTTCAAGTTGATAGTATCGATATGGGAGCTTAGTTGGGCACCTAATTGAGTAACGGCGTCCACTTCGTGCTTTCCTCCTCTAGTAGCCTTGCGAGGTCTACTATATTGTGAATTGTGGATTGCCATCTCTTCAATTTTGCTCCAAGTTTGGTTGTCATCAACCTCGGTGAACATCCCATTCGATCCCATATTAAGGATATTTCTTGAGTCTTCATAAAGACCATTCCAAAATTGTTTAACCAAGAACCATTCGCTAAGTCCATGATGAGGACATGAGCGAAAAATTTTTTGAAACGCTCCCAATCTTCATACAAAGATTCTTCATCCCTTTGCTTAAAACCCGTAATTTGAGCTCTTAGCATGTTAGTCTTTTCCGGTGGGTTGAATTTTTTGTAGAAAGCTAGAGCCAACTTCTTCCAAGAATCAATTCCGAGAGTAGCCTTATCAAGGCCTTTCAACCATTGTTTGGTGGTGCCAATTAGAGAAAATGGAAATAAGACCCATCTAATTTGGTCTTGAGTTACACTGGTTTGTGAGATCGCATCACAATAGTCACAAAAAGCCTCCATATGAGAGTGAGGGTCTTCACTAGGCATCCCCCCAAATTGGCTTCTTTCAACTAATTGGATAAAGGCGGATTTGGCAATGAAATTTCTGGTGAGATGTTGTGGTGTAGGAGTACCATTTGGTAGGTTCTCCTCGGTGGGTACGGAGTGTGACGAGAATTTAGGCATTGTAGGTGGATTTTGTGGGGTAATGTGTAATTGGGTTTCTTCTCCTTCTATTGCGAAAGGATTGACAAACTCACTAGTGGGTTGAACAACTTCACTTCCTCTCAAATTCCTCCTAACAAGTCTCCTATTGTTCGTCAAGGTTCTTTCGATTTCACGGTCAAAAGGAAGCAAATCACTTTGTAACCTTCTAGACATGCAAAATATCAAACAACTCGAAAATGATTAGAACAAACCTTGAGGAGTTTTACTTCCTCAAGGCGAAGAAAGACACAACTAATAACAATAAAAAAAAATCTAAATCAAACAAACACCGTCCCCGGCAACGGCGCCATTTTTTTGATGCGTTCCCGTTCGTGTTCACAAATTAAGATGTGGTCGTTGGTCACGGTCAAATCAAAACACAATTTATAACTTCACATACAACTCTACAATAAGTAAAGAGGTAAGTAAAGGTCGGATTCCAAGGGACGGGAGTTGAAATGAGATTTCTATTGAAACTAGTGGTGTCTAAGGGGTGTCACAAATTGGGTTGATGTAGAAGGTCACTAAACTAGAATAGCAATGAAAATAAACAAGCAAGATGAATTAAAAGGGTGTAAACAATTGATTAAAAGCACTAAGGTGTCATGGGATTGTAGGGGAATCATGGGATATGATCATACAAACATGTTCTCAAATTATAAGCAAGCAATTATTGTTGTGATGGATTGAGTTGGGTTATATCTTACAATCCTAGGAAAGTTTGGGTCCCGGAGCCGAATCGATTAGATTGTACAACACCTACAAGTCGACTTAATCTTCCCTACTCAACAACATGCATGGTCTAATGAGACTCGAGTTGGGTTATGTCTTACAAGTCTCATTGAAAAGATAGGAGATGATAGTAAATGAAAGGATTCATAGGCTTAGCATTTCATCAAACATAACATGTGCATGAGTTGAGATCAAAACAAGCAAGCAAATAAACCATGAAAGCATATTAATTTAAGCATGAATCATTCCCCATGTTGGTTTCCCCTAATCACCCATTTAACCCTAGCTAAGAGACTACTCACTCATTATCATGTTGATCATGCTAGCAAGGTTGTCAATCATACCAACAAAATGAAACATGATGAATAAATGAAAGTAATTAACAATAATTAAAAAGGGATTAAGAGATTATACCTACTAATGATTCCAATAATAAAGCAAAGATAATAGAAGTACTTGATGATTGATTGAGAGGTTGTCAATCCCCCAATAATACCCAAATAATCCTCAATTACCCAAAATAAAGGATGAACAAGAGAGAGAGATTAAGGAACTAAAACTTGGATTAAAACTTGATTAATACTTGATTACAATATTAAAGAGAGATTTGATTGATATTAACTACACTAATTATTGATAAGAAGAACATGCTCCTCTAATTAGACTAATGGGGTATTTATAGTGAAATTTAGGGAGGATGCATTAGGTTAACTAAGAGCTTAAATGACGATTAATTCCCTACTTAGGGAGACTCCGGTCTTTTTCGAAGGAAGGGAGTCTTTCTTTGTAGCTTGGAGAAGAAATCGTGTTGTAGAGGAATCCGGGCGGATTAGGGTCGGGACGGACGGATTCTGGCGTTGGAATCCGAGCGGATTCAAGAGAATCCGGGCGGATTGTGGAGGTGGAATCCGAGCGGATTATGGCAAAGACGCTCGGATTGTGCTGCTGCGGGACGGACGGATTGGTGACAATCCGCTCGGATTGTCAGTCAGCAACAATTCTTCTTTTCTTCTTCCCTTTTCTTCATAAATTCCTTGGGGATTTCCTTGGAGACTCAAGGATCTTTTCTGAACATTGCTCTTCTACTATAATATGTACAAAGGTCTTCTAATCTTGTCTCTCCTTGATGCTTGGTCATTGGATTCGATCAATTTAGCCTTGTTTTGCCTCGAAAATGCAAGATTCTTACTCCTTTCCTACCAAGGGATCAAAATCTCAAAGAATATGCAAAACAAAGAACTAAAGATAGTAAATGACCCAAATATGCACTAAAAAGCATGGAAACGAGGCTAATTCGGGGACTAAATGTGCACTAATTATGGTCACATCAATGGGAGGTCAAAAGAAATCAAGCAATAGCTCAACAGACGAAAAGTAACGGCTGGAAGACGAAACCACTCGATCGAGTGGATTGGATTAGCTCGGTCGAGTGAAATGGCATTAAAAGGTGCTCGATCGAGCAAATTGTTACTCGATCGAGTGATCCGGGTTATGCAGCTTGTCGATCGAGTACTGTAATCACTCGATCGAGTGAATACTATCCCAAAAGGCCTCGATCGAGAAGAAAAACTACTCGATCGAGTAGAAAAACTACTTGATCGAGTGGATACATCTGCAGAACACGCATCAAAACCAAGGAAATTATATAGAGGGCGTAAAACATCATCTAAAGTTCAACAAAAAACTAAAGGCAAATAAAAACTTCAACAAAAATACAGAAAAACAGTCCCGGTTGCCTCCCAGAGAGCGCAGGTTTAAGAGGTCACGCACGACCTTTCTGGCATCAATTAACTGGCGCATCTAGCTCGTCGAAGTACAAGACTTCAACACGATTGTCTGCTTTATTTGCCTCGTGATAATGCTTCACATATTGCCTATTCACCTTGAACCAACTTCCTTCGGAATCTTCGAGCTCAACGGATCCAAATTTGGTAACAACCGTCACCGTATAAGGACCACTCCACCTGGACTTCAGCTTGCCAGGAAATAATCGCAATCGGGCATTAAACAGCAACACCTTTTTCTCAACATGAAACTCCCGAGGTAGAATTATTTTGTCATGCCATCTCTTCGTCTTTTATTTATAAATGCACGAACTATCATAGGCGTTAAGCCTAAATTCTTCCAACTCATCTAGCTGCAAAAGACGATTCTGACCACACAACTGAGGATCAAAGTTAAGCTCACGAATTTCCCACCAAGCCTTACATTCCAATTCAACAGGTAAGTGACATGATTTCCCATAAACTAACCTATAAGGTGATGCACCAATTGGTGTCTTAAAGGCAGTTCTGTAAGCCCATAATGTGTCTTCCAATTAAATACTCCAGTCCTTCCGTGATTTAGAAACTACCTTAGACAAGATCTCTTTCAACTCGCGATTAGATACCTCAACCTGACCACTAGTTTGGGGATGATACCCCAAACCACGCCGGTGTTGGACACCAACTTTAGACAGAATAGAAGTTAGTTTCTTTTCTTTAAAGTGCATTCCCCCATCACTAATGACGACCCTAGGGATACCAAATCGGGGAAATATGACCTTTTTAAACATTTTTATCACGGTCTTGGCATCACAATGAGGTGAGGCAATTGCCTCAACCCATTTCGACACATAATCTACAGCCACTAAAATGTACCTGTTACCTTTACTAGACGGGAACGGTCCTTGGAAATCAATGCCCCAGACATCGAAAACCTCAACCTCTAAGATACCATTTTGTGGCATCTAATGTCTCTTTGAAATGTTCCCTGATTGTTGGCAAGCATCACAGGCTGAAACAAAAGACTTAGCATCAGCAAACAAAGAAGGCCAGTAAAAACCAGACTGAAGTACCTTAGCCACGGTGCGCGATGGACCGTGGTGACCACCATAGGAAGAGGAGTGACAGCCTTCCAGGACTACTTTGGCCTCCCACTGCGGAATACACCGTCTGCACATTCCTTAAACAAATAAGGATCGTCCCAAAAATATTGCTTAGCGTTATACAGAAAACGCTTCCTCTGCTGATGAGAAAGGTCAGGCGGCAGCTTGCCACTGACAATGTAATTAGCTATATCTGCATACCAAGGTTCTTGGTTAATAATAGACAATAATACAGCAAATAAAGTATCGTCAGGGAAAGAGTCATCAATAGGTAGAGAATCTTCCCCTTCCTGTCGCGTCACTCGCGACAGATGATCAGCTACAACATTCTCAGCTCCTTTCTTATCTTTAATCTGCAAATCAAACTCCTGAAGAAGGAGTATCCATCTCAATAGCCATGGTTTAGCCTCCTTCTTAGCAAGGAGATGCCTCAAAGCTGCATGGTCGGTAAAAAGAACTTCGACCCAATCAAATAAGAACGAAATTTCTCTAAGCCATAAACTACAAACAGCGACTCTTTTCATGGTTGTGTACTTCACTTCAGCCTCATCCAGAGTTCGGCTCGCATAGTAGATTGCATTTAAAGCTTTGTCTTTCCGTTGGCCTAGCACCGCTCCTAGTGCATAGTCACTGGCATCACGCATTATCTCAAACGACAAGTCCCAGTCGGGAGGCTGTATGATCGGCGCAGAGACTAAAGCCTACTTTAACCTGTGAAAAGCAGAAAGACACTCATCAGTAAACACAAAAGGGGCATCCTTAAGTAGCAGTTGTGTAACTGGTTTAGCAATTTTAGAGAAATCCTTAATAAACCGTCGATAGAAACCGGCGTGGCCAAGGAAACTCCTCACCCCCTTAACATTAACAGGAGGTGGTAATTGATGAATCACTTCCACCTTTGCTTTATCGACCTCTATTTCCCTATCAGAAACTAAGTGCCCTAAGACAACTCCCTCGTTGACCATGAAATGGCACTTCTCCCAGTTAAGCACGAGATTAACCTCAATACAGCGCTGCAACACTTTATCAAGGTTAGACAGACAATTAGAAAAATCACTTCCATAAACACTGAAATCGTCCATGAAAACTTCCATAATAGACTCAATAAACTCTGAAAATATCCCCATCATGCAGCTTTGGAAGGTGGCAGGGGCATTACATAAACCAAAAGGCATCCTGCGATAAGCAAACACGCCTTGGGGACAAGTAAATGTAGTCTTAGCTTGATCGTCCGGGTGAATAGGGATTTGAAAGAACCCTGAATACCCGTCTAAATAGCAGAAAAATTTATGAGAAGCCAACCTTTCTACCATTTGATCAATAAAAGGAAGTGGAAAGTGATCTTTCTTGGTGGCGGCATTCAGCTGTCTGTAATCTATACACATCCGTCAAACAGTCACTACTCGAGTGGGTATTAACTCATTCTTATCATTCTTAACCACGGTAGTCCCTCCTTTCTTTGGGACCACCTGCACTGGACTCACCCATTTAGAATGACCAACAGAATAAATAATACCTGCGTCGAGCAGCTTCATTACCTCAGCCATCACAACATCTTGCATCTTCTGGTTCAACCGGTGCTGACCCTGTCTAAAAGGTTTGTGATCTTCCTCCAGCTCTATCATGTGCATACAAATATCGGGACTAATCCCCTTGATATCGTCCAAAGAATAACCCAAGGCTTTCCTGTTTTTCTTAAGCACAGCTAACAAAGAGGTCAGCTGATCATTATCAAGCTTAGCACTAACGATGACTGGATATCGCTCAGTATCATCTAAGAAAGCATATTTTAGATGAGAGGGGAGAGGCTTACGCTCTGGCACCTTTACCTCAATGGAGCAAAGAATTTTGATCATCTGTTCCACTTGCTCTCCCTCAGCGTCGGTGAGTTCACGCTCATCTAAATCATCTATAAGCAAATCCAACACAGCATCATCGTCATGTGGGTTATCTGCACACTCATCCAAAAGCATAAGAGCTTCTAGTGGGTCCTTCATAAAAGAACCCGACCAGAAGTCATATATAGACTCGTCAATAATATCAACCGAATAGCAAGTATCCTCTATCATTGGCCGAGCCAAAGTGCTAGGCAGGCTAAAAGTGATCACGTCATCCCCTACTGCAAGAGTCAAACGCCCTTGTTTGATAACAATAATGGCCCCAGTTGTACAAAGAACGGTCTTCCTAAGATAATTGGGGTCCGGGTGTCCTCACCTATGTCTAAAACAATGAAATCTACTGGTATGAAGAGCTTGCCTATTTTCACAAGCACGTCCTCCAAGACACCTATGGGACTCCTAACAGATCTATCAGCCATCTGTAGGGTAATGTTAGTCAATTTAAGATGACCCATATTCAATTTCTTGCAGACAGATAGGGGCATGATGCTGACGCTGGCTCCTAAATCACAAAGAGCCTTATCAATAACTAAATTGCCTATAACACAGGTAATAGAGAAGCTACCCGGGTCTTTCATTTTAGGCGGAGCCTTATTTAAAAGTAAGTTACTAGACTGTTCCATAAATGAAACTGTCTCAAACTCACTTAGCTCTCTCTTACGCGTCACAATATCTTTCATAAATTTAGCGTAAGTAGGTACCTGGGTAACGAGTTCGGTAAAAGGGAAATTTACCTGTAGGTTCTTCACAACGTCGACAAACTTATCGTACTGTCGCTCGACCTTCGCGTCCTTCAGACGAGTCGGAAAGGGTACTCGGGTAGCAATAAGTGAACCCGCGACTTTCTCTTTACCTTTATTAGTGCGTGACGTCTCCACAGCAGGGGAAGATGACACGGTAGCGGAATTAGATATCAAAATAGGGTCTCCGTCGCTTCCGTACTGATCGAGTACTTTCCTCACTCGATCGAGTGGTTTCATGTTGGAGTTTACTCGATCGACCATTTTCTTCACTCGATCGAGTGATCTCTTTTTCAGGCTTGCTCGATCGATCACTTTATTCACTCGATCGAGTGATTTTTCCAACTATTTCACTCGATCGAGTAAGAATATCACTCGATCGAGCATCGGTAATTTGAGCACAACTCGATCGACCACAATTATCATTCGATCGAGTGATGGGATGGATTGTTTCACTCGATCGAGTAGAAATTTTACTCGATCGAGTGTCTGGACAACTCGCAGCAAGGATTTCGTCCAAAACCTCATCCAAATCATCTTCCGGGGTATTATCCGCTGTCAAAACGCCGTCTTCTGGTACTTTTGGCCCTTCATGAGTAAGGCCATCTTGGAGATTCGTAGCATTAACCGGACCGTATGTCGGTAGAAGGTTGGCTTGGTCTTTCGCGAGTGTCAGCTGCGCAACTTGTTCTCTTAATTCCACAATAACAGTTTCATTCTCACTACATTTCTCCCCAAACTGTTGTGTTAAGTTCAACATCAAGGATTTCAGTTCGGCAATTTCCTTGGTTGTATAAGGAGAGACTGGCTGCGGTGCCTGCGTAGAAAGAGTAGAAACATTCTTCATTTCCTCGTATAATTGAGAAAAAGGGACCCCTTGCTTGTATTTCTGGTAAGTGAGAACGCGCTCTATACTTGCCAGACAGTCAATAGGGTCATGCCTTTCCATGCCACATCTACCACATAACTCCACATGCTCAGTGATTAAACAAACCTATGCACTCTCACCTATAGCTTCCGTAATCTCCACATTACCTAGACTTTTGCTAGGACTTTCCACTGTAGCTGCTAGCAACACATTAACTTGCCCACTACATCGGGGATTTCTATATTCTGCAACATGGATAGCCATCTCTTCAATAAGACGCCACCCTTGATCATCTTCCACATTTTTAGTGAATCTCCCCTTAGCTACACTATCAAGAATAGCTCTCTGGTTTCGGTATAGCCCGTTGTAAAACTGAGTACAAAGGAACCAACGCTTGAAACCGTGGTGGGGCACAGAACGGACGAGCTTTTTGAACCTCGCCCACGCCCCATCCAAGTCTTCAGTAGGCAATTGCTCAAAAGAAGTAATCTGAGCTCTCAAGGCATTCCCGGGCATCATCAGCTAAAGAAAAGGGAAAAAGAGCTCCCTTCACTTTGTCCTGTGTCACCCCACCAGCAAGAGGAATGGTAGAGCAATGCTCTGTAAACAGCTCTATATGCCTGCATGGATCTTCTTTAGGTACCCCCCTAAAGAGATTTCTCTCGACCAGTAGTATGTAAGATGGGTGGATTCCAAAGGTTCCCGACTGAGTAGTGGGTAATAGGAAACCTTTTGGAAGCGAATCCATATTAGGCTCTGAATGGCTGGCTATATTAGGCATTCTGGCAAAAAGAATTTACAAAGCAAAGCAGGTGCGACGATGTTCTTTTATTGAACAGATAACCTGCAAAACTAATCAAAGACTTCGCAACAAATGAGATCAGTCTCAAGGAATAAATTCCTCGAGACGAGAGACAAACTAAAATAAAGCAACAAAATTGCGCCACCTCCCCGACAACGGCGCCAAAATTTGACAGGGCAGTTGTATACCTATCAAAAATAACCAACTGGCTCTAACTAATATAGTTAGGGAAGTGGGGTCGATCTCCATAGGGAGATGGGAAAATGTCAGCTTTGTCTAAGTTCGTCACGGTAACCAAATTGGGGGGTTTAATTGGGTTGTTGTTCTAAACTAATGAGGATGAGAAAGAGAAAAAGGCAGGGAAAAAGGATTAAGCAGATAAAGAAAGAAGCTAAGACAGACGGTTCACCATGATCATTCGGTCAAGTAATTTAGGTCTCAGGTTAGTGCAAGTATAGTCTAAGGAGCAGTGAATATCTCCTTTCGGTCTCAATTCGCCCTAAAGCACAAATAGCTTAGCTTTCGCCCTTACTATAGTGCCCTATTGTTCGCTACGAGTCTCACCCTTTCCAACCTTTCGGTCCAGGTGAACGTTTACTATGATTTAAATGTCTAATTGCGTTGACTCAATTAAACAGATACAGACAAATACAACAATTAACAACAAAGACTACACCAGCATTAACCTAATAAATCAATCAATATCCCTTCATAACCATGGATCCCCTAGTCTTAGCAAAAGGGAATTAGCTACACATTACTGAATCAACAATAATAACATATAAATAATAAGAATTAAACATGATAATGATAAATTAAAATGGAAGTAAAATAACAATAGCCAGATAATGAAGAGACGGATTAAAAGTACTAATAATGAATTAAGAACGAGAAATAGAATAATAATACCGAGTAGAAGTTCAAGTCCAAGTAGCATAAAGGGTAGAAGGAAAGTAAATCCAAGAAACAGTAGAAGTTTTTCTAGTAAAAAGTGAATCAGGAGGAGTTACGCAGTCTACTGTCTTTAGTAGTATGCGAAAATCCTCTCTAAAACCTAATCCATAACTAAATTGCAAAAGCCCATACGAAAAATAGGCGCAAAAACTCTATTGCAGGCAAAACCACTCGATCGAGTGGAAATAAACCACTCGATCGAGTAACTAAGCGTCAAACCCCTCGATCGAGTGGAAATAAACCACTCGATCAAGTAACTCCTTGGATTGCCTACATGATTGAATACTGGGACTGCTCGATCGAGTAACCTTCAGTATATAAAGCATTCGATCGACTAGAAAAGTAGTCGATCGAGCTATCTTGGTACGTTTAGGCACTAAACACCTTCCGAAACCAGCTTACGTGTCTTCAAAGTGATAGATTCCTAGCTCCGGCTCCTTGTTCTCCATAAATGTATGCAAATGGGACGAGTTTAGGCTCGATTTAGTTCCTCTTCGGTTTATTTCTGCAATTTACACAAAACGAACCAAAGTAGAATATTCGGGGGTATTTGTAGCTAGATGCCACGTAAATAGTACAGAAATAAGTGTAAAAATGAGGTAAAAACCTTATATAAAATACACGCATTAGTACTCCTAACGACAAGTTACCGAAATCTAGAAAGACCGACCAAAATGACGAGCTCATAGCCAGAGACTAAAAAATGATCGCATATTTAAAGGTAGCAAATGAGTTAAAACAAAAATTCAAAACTTGCAAGCTCAAGTAGATCCCCAGAGATTAGAATGTACTTAGCGACTCTGGGGGCAACATTCAAACCAACAGAACTATCCAGCATTCCCATCGCGCACATGCTGGAGCCTTCTATCCCGAAGGAAGACGAAATACACAAAGGAGAATTGGAGGATCAGCGGGATGAACTTGAAGTTCAGACAACTACGGAAGCCCCGGGAGACTCCCAGCCATCTGATCAGCCAGCTACACCGGCAGATGACTGGGACTGGCGGACGCCCTACCTAGACTAGCTGCGTCATAACAAGCTGCCAGACAACAAAAAGGAAATAATAGGCTTCAAAATGAAAGCCTCCATATTCACACTAATTGATGATATACTCTTCAGGAAATCAGTGGCAGGTCCCTACTTACGATGCCTGGACAAGCAAGAAGCACAGACTGTGTTACATGCTCTCCACAGTGGGGAGTGTGGAAACCATGCAGGGGGCAGGAGCCTGTCAAATAAAGCTCTCAGACAAGGTTACTTATGTCCCACGATGAGGGAAGATGCACCAGAATATGCTCGTAAGTGTGACGCCTGCCAACGTTCAGCACCAATGATCCACCAGCCAGCTGAGCCCTTGCACCTATCATTTCTCCGTGGCCATTCATGACATGGGGAATGGACATAGTAGGCCTTCTACCTAGAGCCACAGGGAATAGAATGGAACTGTGCCAGATGGAACATCACCCTATCAGAAATCATATGTGACAATGGCTCACAAATCATCTCCAACGATGCTGAGGGATACTGTGCCAGATGGAACATCACCCTGAAAAAATCAGCACCCAAGACTCCAAAGTCTAACGGGTAAGCTGAGTCTAGCAATAAAATTATCATGGATAATCTAAGAAGGAGGTTAAAGGAGTTAGGAGGAAAGTGGGCAGATAAATTGCAACTAGTGTTATAGTCAGACACAACGACGCCAAAGATAGCAAGAGGCCAAACACCCTTCAGCCTGGTGTTTGGTGCGGAAGCAGTCATTCCATCAGAAGTTCTAGTTCCCACCCACAGGTATGGATGTATGACAGGGGAACTGAACAATGCAGAGATGGTCAGGAGCCTGGACACAATAGATGAGCTACGAGCAAGTGCAAAAATACGCCTAGCTGCCTACAAGCAGTTAGTTGCCAGGAGCTACAACATGTATGTGATAGTCAGGCTCCTGGAGGTAGGAGACCTGGTTCTTCGTGAAGTGTTTCAAAACACTAAAAATAGGAAGGCAGACAAATTCGCCTACAAGTGGGGCGGACCATACCAAGTAGAAGGAGTTGTTGGCCATGGTGCATACAGACTGACGACTATGGACGGTCAAATCATACAACGCCCATGGAACATACTTCACCTGAAGAGATATTACTTTTGATAATAAGTAGATTTTAGCCTACAGAGTAATGTACCATGAAAAGCCAAATTTTTTTAAGTAAAAGAAATAAAAGTCCGGTAGTAGGCATAATACCAATTCCATATCCCTTTCTAGTACCTTTGTTTTCTTTCAATTTTCAAACTACTATTGGGGTGGTGTGGTTGATACGTGCATTTTGTATAGTCTTTTTAGGCTATTTTAACACGTATTATTATGTACTTTTATACTGTTTTTATAGTATTTTGCCCTGAATTGGCTACTTTGGTTCGTTTTGTCCGTTTTGTAGAAATGAACGCGAAAGTAGTGGAATCGTACCCTTTTTCGTCCTTTTTGCATGCATTTAGAGGAGACGGGATTTTCCAGAGTGAGATACTACATTGGGAAGCGTCAAGGCACGGTTTACGAGGCAGTCGATGACGAATCTGAGCTGAAATGAAGACAAAAGACTCGATCGAGTGGTTTATTCACTCGATCGAGTGGTTTTTATGTCCATGGTTGGTCGATCGAGTAGTTTTCTACTCGATCCAAAGGTGCTGAAAGAGAGGTTACTCGATCGAGTAACTATACTACTCGATCGAGTAGATTTTGCAGAGTTTTACTCGATCGAGTGGTTTTAATCCACTCGATCGAGCGGTTTCTTTGGTCATGGGCTTTAATTAGCCCGTGAGTTGTTTTATTTCGTTAAACTTAAGTATTTTCCTATTTAAGCACGCTTTACTAGGTCATTAGGATCTGTCTTTGATCTTAATCAGTTTTACACAGAGAACTTTATTACGTTGCTTTTTCCTTTTCACTGTAACCTTGTTCTCGGAATTATTTTGCTCGGTTTTTGTGTTCTTTACGCCGGATTCACACGATTGTAATTCCTTTCTCTTCTCTTAATAATAATCAATCGTTTGTTTGCTTTAATTCCTTGTTTAATTCATTAATTCCTCTGCCCTAATTTACTTTTATGCACTTTATTATTTGTTTCATCATGTTTATTGTTAAATCATCATTTGTTATTAGTCTTGATATTATTAGCGATATGAGTAGCTAAATTTAATGCATGTTGGGATTAGGGGATCTACAGTAGGAATGTGACGATGCAGTAAATGAAATAGATGAATTAATTTTAGATCTTGTCACCATAGCAATTTTATTGTATTTATCGACTTAGTCGAGTGCACGCTGCTAAGTCACCTCTTTAATCTGGCTAAAATTAATCCTAGATCGAAAGATTGCACAAAATAGGCCTGTTAAGAACAGTAGACTACCCTGGCAAGAATGAAAGTTAAGTTAGTGGTATTTTAGGATAGAAAGTGGACCGAAAGGACCTTTCCACATCCGTCTTGCAATAATTCGTCTGAGTTATTTACAGTTGAGTCACTGGACTACCGTAGTGAACCGAATTCCTGACATGTCCCTCTCTATCTGATAGTTTAATCCTATTTCTCTTCCTTTATTGCTCTTGTCTCTACTTCTCTTCCTTTAAACTTCGTAGTTTAGAAAACAATTCAAACAACTCCCCCCCCCCCCCCCCCCCCCAATTTGTGACCAAATAGACGGACTTCTACAGATATCTTGCCTCCCTGAGGAGATCGACCTGACTTCCCTAGCTATATAGTTAGTTTATTTTTTATTGGTACAAGACAGACGTATCAAATTTTGGCGCCGTTGCCGGGGAGGCAATTGCCCTATCTGTTTTTGTTTAGTTTATTTTATCCGTCTCAGGGAATTTTTATTCCTTGAGGCAGTTCTTATTTATTTTCTTTCACTGTTGTTTATGCCCAGGTCAGACAGGTTTGAGTTAGTTGAAGCTGATTCAGAGCCAGAGAGATCATTCAGGCATAGACTCCGTCTGCAAAGAGAATCACGAAAGGAAGACTTGAGTACTTTCGAACCAGAGCTATATCATTTTCTTTTCGCAGAAGATCAGTCTTTAGCAGAAGACATTCATATTTCTGCCAATCAACCAGTAAAGATGCCAGAACTTTCTAGTCATTCGGTGCCTAAAGCAACCTCGATTCTAAAGGGTTTCAATCTCCAGACTGAAGATGGGAATACATTCGACATCCGTCCCTCTTACATCAATCTGGTGGAGAGAAATCTTTATAGAGGTGTGGCAGGTGAAGACCCAAGGAAGCATATGGAGGTCTTTACAGACTACTGTTCTACTATCCCCGCCACTAAGGGGGTAACTCAAGACAAGATTAAGGAGGTTTTATTTCCTTTCTCTTTGACTGACTCAGCCAGGGAGTGGCTAACTGACTTGGACCGCACAGCTGCAGGGGTTACAGATTGGGAGTCTCTTGCTCTTGCCTTTTACAAGAGATATTTCCCTCCACGGCGCACCAATCTGCTGAGGGCAAAGATTACCAGTTTCAGGCAGGCTCCCGATGAGACTTTATACGAGGCGTGGTGATGTGAACATTATTTGCGCACATTTAGTCCCCTAATTGAGCCTATTTTGCATACTATTATAACGTTCTTTGGCCATTTTATCCGTCAAAACCTTCCTATTTGCTCTTCTATCGCATTTCATGTGTTTTGTAGAAAAGGAGATAATAAGGCGGGAATTCCCATCTTTCGTGCACAATTAGGAGCTACTTGACGATAATAGATGGACTAGTATGAAGAGGAAGCAAAGGCTAAAGACCGATCTCGCAAGAATAGAATGGAAAGGAGCAAAGAAGTGAAGAAGAGAAGAAGGACCACGACTGGAGAACAATCCGAGCGGATTATACCTCAATCCGCCCGTCCTCGCTGAACAATCCGAGCGTCTTGCTCTCTGATCCGCTCGGATTGCCCCACCTCAATCCGCCCGTCTTGCTCCCTGATCCGCTCGGATCCCTTTGACCAATTCCGGCCGTCCCAACTCCCAGCCGCACGGATTCCTTCTCAGCACGGTTTCATCTTCTCCAAGCTTTCAAGAAAGACTCCCTTCCTCCGAAAAATACCGGCTTCTCCCTGCTCAATTTAAAAGGTGTAATTACTAGTTTAGCCCTTAGTTAACCCTAATGCATCCTCCCTAATTTCCACTATAAATACCCCATTTGTAATAATCAAACGATGGAGTTTTCATATTAGGAATCCTTCCTTAGATTAGATTAGTAGTAGGTTAGAATAGATTATCATTTAATCTTTCCACAAATTACACATTAATCTCTCTTTAATTATTGTTCAAGTTTATTATTCAAGTTTATTATTGGGTAATTGAAGATTATTGGGTTATTATTGGGAGATTGACAACCTTCCATCAATCATCAAGTTTCTTCTTTTATTCTTGCTTTATTATTTGGATCATCTCAAGTTGGTATAATTCTTTTACCCTTTTACTCTTTATTGTTTATTTCTTCATTCTATTATCATGTTTATACTTGTTGTGATGATTGACACCATTAATGACATGTTTCCCATGATAATGAGTGAGTAGTTTCTTTAGCTAGGATTAATGGGTAATTAGGGGAAACCAACATGGGATTGATTCATGCTTAATCTAATGTGTTCACATGATCAAATTGCTTGCTTGTCGTGATGTCAACTTTATGCACATGTTATGTTTGATGAAATGCTAAGCCTATGAATCCTTGCATTTCTACCATCTCTTATCTTTTCAACTTGACTTGTAAGATATAACCCAACTCGAGTCTTGTTAGACCATGCATAGAAGTTGATTAGGAGGAAAGTAAGTCGACTTGTAGGTGTTGTACAATCTAATCGATTCGGCTCCGGGACCCAACTCTTCCTAAGAACCGTAAGACATAACCCAACTCGGTTCCCCCATAACACTAATTGCTTGCAACCTTGTAAACATGTTTGTATGATCAATACCATGAATCCCCTATGACCCCATGATATCCTAGCACTTTTAGCCATTTGTTTACATCTTTCCTTTTATTGCTTGATTTACCTTATTGTTTGCATTAGCCTAGAACACAACTACAACCCAAACAAATCGTGACATTAGCATAAATTGAGATAGATAGACTTAGAACCCAAAGCACACCGTCCCATGGATCGACCTCGACTTACCGCTAACTAGTTGTATGTTGAGTATTACAAATGTGTTTGATTGGTTGAGTGACGACATTAACCCACATCAAAATGGCGCCGTTGCCGGGGATGGTGCTATGTGATTAAGTTCTTACTTGTTTGTCTATTTTGATATAGCTTTCACCTTGAGGAACTTGTTCCTCAAGGATTGTTCTTACCATTTTTGTGTAGTTTCCATGCTTGTAGTTGTTTCCTTGTCTTAGTGATGATGACTCAAGACATGTGTTATGGAGTATGTGGTGGATCTTTTGAGTATGACTATGGGTATGGGGAGTTTGAGGAGCAAGTCAATACAAGCCTACCTTATTATTCGTACAATGAAAATCCTAACCACTACCCCAATTTTTCCCACCAAAATTACCACGCCCAATATCAACAACAACCACCCACTCAATGCCCATTTCACAATGAACTTCAAATGCCACAATACGACCATTTTCACACCCACCCACAACAAAGAAATGAACCCATCCAAAACATGATTCTCCAAATGATGGGAGACCAACAAAACTTCTTCAAACAAATGCTAGAAGAGAGCCGAAAAGAAGAAGATGTTCTTAAAAACATCGCTATCCAAAGAAAGGAATTGGGGATTCAAATTGCCCAATTAAAAGGATTCCAAGCAACCCCTCACTACCGTTCTTTGGATATTGAGCATAAATGCGAGCTTGAAGTGGTGACCTTTGACATGAAAGATGAGAAGTGGGAGGAGCCAAGTTCCTTGAGCTTTTGTGACTATGAGAGTGTCGTGTTTGATGAGGAAGACATGAGGTTGAGTAAACCAAATGCTCTTAATCTTTGTGAGTATGAGAGTGTGTCCTTTGATGTGAACATTGAGGTGTTGAAAAAGGAGCTAGATGAAGCCCCCATTCATGATTTACGTGAAGATAGCAACAATGATGGTGAACCTAGAGGAGGAATTCGTAATATCACCTTGCTTGAGGAGCCTATCCTTGAGACATTTGAGATACCCTATCATGAAGAAGAACGTCCTTCCTTTACCCTTCACGAAGACAACTTGGCACCTATCATAGAGCCAATGATCATTGAAGAGGATATGTTAGATCTTCTTCAAAAAGCCAAAGTGTCTTACAAGAGTTATTTGGTGAAAAAGCTCAAAGAGAAAATTGCTCGTGAGGCTACTTGTGAAGATTTGGCACCCACAATCTCAACTCCTAAGGTACCCCGTCATCAATGCCATAAGTATTCTCCTTCCATCGTGGAAGGATTGAAAAACCAAAATGCTATCACCGTCACCAAAATTGAAAAAGAAGGTGGTGAGTTGAAATCTCCGGATGAAAATAAGCCACACTTCATACCTTATGTTGATAAGAATCATGGGCTTCTTGGCTTGAAGCATTGCAAAGACTCAAGTGCTAAGGGTAAGGTGAAGAAGAGAATGGATGACAAGCTCCCTTGGCCAAGCTTCATTTTGAAATGGTTCAAACCTTATTCATGCTTATTTGAGGATTGTGCTCAAGCCTTTGACCGGTTATTGAGAGCATTAAGCAACATGGACAACAACAAGAATCTCCACTATTTGAACTAGTTTGGTGGAGTCCTATCTCAAACCACCATTTGTAAGATATTTCTTGAACTCTTTTATTTTGTACATTTGCATTTGTATTTAATTTCTTGCATAAAAGAGAGGAGAGAGAGAGCCATCTTACATGATTTTTGAGCAAGCTTCAGAAAAAGATAAGGAGAGAGAGAAAATCAATGCAAAGGGGTTTACTATTTCACGAAAGAAGAAAGAAGAAGAAGAAAGAAGCAGAGACGAGCGTATTCAAGAAAATCCGCCCGTCCTGGACCCACGAAACTGAACTGATGAAGAATCCGAGCGGATTCAAAGAAATCCGCCCGTCCCAGGAGATCCGTCCGTATTCTTTGCGAGACGCCCGTCCCAAATGTCGCCCAGAAGCAAGATTTTATTATACGGCAGAATCCGTGCGGATTTTTAAGGATCCGCCCGTCCTGTTGAATCCGTGCGTCTTACAAGCGATCCGTCCGTCTTCTTCCTGCTTCCCAACAACGAAATTTTCTCTGTCGAAGAATCCGTGCGGATTCTATAGAAGACGCCCGTCTTTCCCAACAAGGATCCGCCCGTCCCGTGGCAAATCCGCTCGGATCGCACTATTCATACGGATAAAACCGGTTCAGCCCAACCCTATCCGTTCGGATTTCCCTTCCTTTTCTATAAAAATACCCCCCTTTCTCCCTCATTTCCTCATCTCACCAAACCCTAAAACACTCTCCTAAATCCTCAAAACCTCATCAAAATCATCTTCAATCCTCAAAACACCCACATCACATTACCAACATGAGTTCCAAGGGAAAAGCCAAGAAATTGTTTGATTCGATCGGAAAGAAGCGCAAGGGATCCACTTCTTCAACACCACGAGAAGTGATAATGAGGGGAGGTATTGAGCAGCTCCACAACTTCCAAGAGGTAATCTTTACCTCCGACGACCAACGCGAGACTTTCGTCAAGCTTCTAGGTAAGAAATTTGAGCCTACTCAATTTGTTGATACTAGGGTGTTGGACATCCTTCAAATAAGGTACCCTACCGAGGCATTCTTCAATGGCCTTGGCATTGGGGACTTTTTCCATGCTCATGAAGAGACTTACCTTAGTCTCACCCTTGAATTCTTGAGTAGCCTTCGCATTGTAGCGGATGCCCGCAACAATTTAGGCATGGAGTTTAGGTTATGTAACCGAGACCATGTTCTTTCTCTTGAGGAATTTGCCTATGTTTTCGGTCTTCAAATACCCACCACCTATACCAACAAGCCCGATGATTTTAGTGTGGATTTTCTTTGGAAAGCTATCTCCGGGAAGAACTTTACCCATATAAAGCGTTGCTACACATTTGCTATTCAACACCCGGTGATTCGATTCACCGAACGCTTTGTAGCCGGATGCATCAATGGGAGGTACGAGCAAGATCGGTGTACCCTCCTAGACTTGACCTTTCTTGAGTCTCATTTAAATGTTCGAGCGGTGAGGCGTTATAACTTCAATACGCCACTCGAGATACTCACTAGGTTCCATGACTTTGCCCAAGGGACTTCTCCACTTAAGACCTTCGTGATGGGAGGTCTAATTACAATTTTGGCTAAGCAACTTTGCCCCGGGTTCAATGCCCGAGGTACCTATATTCCTCTTGAAGGGAGGACTTTGATTGATGAGCACACCATCTTCCATAGTCATCGATGGTGCACTTACACTGAAGATGGGAGTGTGGAATGGTTCACCAAGGGTTGCTCTTCTATGATCCTTGAAGGATGGAAAATACCGGGCATTGACCCAAGATTGAGTCCATACTCTCCCCCGCCAAGCTACCTCCTTGATATCCAAATTTTTGAAGACCCCCCTGAGAGGGAAGAGCCACGCCGTCAACCACCTCGCGGAGGGCCGGGCATACAAATACGCCCACCTACCTACGTCCCTATCCCACCTTACCCCTTTCCGCATACCACTTTCCAACCGACAATCCCCAATGCGCCGGGGATTAATGATTTGATGGCACTCATGAATAGAGTGGACCTTGGGATGCACAAGGAGAGGGAAGACAACTACTTGGCCCTCTACCCCCAATACTATAACATGGCTCAGCAAGGGTATATTGACCCTAACGGTCCTTTGCCCTCTTGGGCACAACCGGAGCTCTTGTTCCCAAATTATGGGGACCAAACTAGGAGTCGCGGCGATAGAAAGCATTCTAGCCAAGGTGGAGGGTACTCGGGTCAAGGAGGAAGTTTTGACCAAGGAGGCTATTGGGGTCAAGCACCCGGACATGATCAAGCCGGAAGCTCTCATGGTTATGGCTATGACCACGATGAGGATGAAGAATGAAAGAGGCCTAGTTCACCACTTCCACTTGTATGATACCCATCTCTCTCTCTCTCTATTATATTGCATTTAGTATAACTTTAGCTTGCATTTGTATTATATATCATATTACATTTGCATTAGTTAGTTTGTATAGTATAGTTGCATTGTATATATCTCACATGGTTCATGTAGATAGTTGCATATAGATTAGAATTCATGCATAGTCACTAATGAACAATCCTATTCTTTTCTACACTAGAAATAGTGTTTAAATCGGTTTGGGGAGGTTTGATCATAAGTGACTTAAGCATTTATCATGCATCATATAGTATAGTTTAGATTGCATTCATTTGTTATATATGTCATATAGAATTGCATTTAGTTAGAGCATGCATTCATTCATACCATATCATATTGCATTTCAAAAAATCAAAATCCAAAAATATGTATTTCTTTTTCATTCCTACTCCTACATGTACATTGAGGACAATGTCCAAAATAAAGTGGGGGATGGGAATTTATATTCCAAAAATGCATAAAAATTGAAAAATTTCGAAAAATCACAAAAATATGTCTTTTAATTTCATAAAAACAAAAACCCATAAAAATTTGAAAAATTGAAAAATCAAAAACATGTTCATTTCCTTTGTAGTGTAGTCTTGTATATATTGTGTTTGTTCATCCTTTTTCACATTGATTGACTACGCCACATCCGAGACATGAGGATATTGAAGACCGCATGGTATGATCTTTCCAATCTCCTTCTTCCTCTTTATGTTAATGACTATGTGGCTTTATTTTGATTGATGCGGTAAAAACAATGTGAATTTAGGATTGCATTTAGTTTATTTGGCATGTTAGTTGGTAGAATCATTTGCATTAGGATGTATATATGTTAGTTGCATCATGGCATGTAGTTGCATGTTAGAAAAATTTTGCGAAACCGTCTACTTGGGAAGCTTGATAAGTGTATATAGGCCCTAGTAGATGCTTTTTATTCTTAAGACTTTGCTTGTTAGAATACTTGTAAAACACCCTAGGATGTGTCATGGTAGTATCCTTTGACCCATGGTTTAAGGCCGAGTCAAGAGTACCTTGTGGTGTGATAACTCCTTGGCTACCGTTTATTCCAAGGTGACCCTTGAAACCATGCATACTTCTATCATTCATCCATGTTCTACCACATTTTTGTCAACAAAAGGGAATGGGCACAAAAAGAAATCAATTTGAGTTCATTGAAATGAAAAATGAAAGAAAGTTTGCAAAAATGCATCAAAAGAAAAGAGGAGCAAAAATAGACTCCTAAAGCTTCAAATACAAGGCACCCTCGTTACTAATTGGGGTGACTTTGAAAATGTTCAAAAAGAAATGCAAAAAAGTTGTCAAGTATTGAAAAGCCAAAAATAAAAAAAGAAATGGCAAAGAAAGTGTTCTCAAATGTTATATGCCACAAGAAATTGGGGGGAAAAACAAAAACAAAAGCAAACTCCCAAAAGTGAAACTCAAATTCTATTGATCCCTTTATCCATCGTATCCATTTTGTGCATGGTAGAGAGGGGACGACCCTTCTTCTTGTCTAGGCAAGAGGGGGAATTCCGCGATCCTCCAGTGTTTCTAACACCATAGGGAGTCTACTCTTGACAAAAGCATTTAACGATTGAGGACAAAGGTACCCTAGCTTGACACAATTTGGAGGTGATTTATTGGTATCCTTCTAGGCTTAGTAGTTTGAAGAAATTGCATCTATGAAGGAGTGTGTACCCTTGAATTGCTTCCCTTGTAGATAATTTCCGCCACTTAGATGAGGAAAGTGGCTATTCCTTTTGTAGATGCATCCATTACTTGTTTTGTGTGCTTTAATGTTTGGATGTGTCGCCATTTTGGCAAGCCCCACCTTGCCTTGCAAGAAGGCATCCTACCTCATGGTTGTCTTGTTGTGAGTTGAAGGGGCGGAGTGAGACCCGCTAATTGTCTCATATCGGCTATATTATTAGGTTAGTTTAAATAAAGGTCTAGTTGTTGTCACCTCTTTACTCGGGACGAGTAAAGGTTCGGTTTGGGGATATTTGATGTGAACATTATTTGCGCACATTTAGTCCCCTAATTGAGCCTATTTTGCATACTATTATAACGTTCTTTGGCCATTTTATCCGTCAAAACCTTCCTATTTGCTCTTCTATCGCATTTCATGTGTTTTGTAGAAAAGGAGATAATAAGGCGGGAATTCCCATCTTTCGTGCACAATTAGGAGCTACTTGACGATAATAGATGGACTAGTATGAAGAGGAAGCAAAGGCTAAAGACCGATCTCGCAAGAATAGAATGGAAAGGAGCAAAGAAGTGAAGAAGAGAAGAAGGACCACGACTGGAGAACAATCCGAGCGGATTATACCTCAATCCGCCCGTCCTCGCTGAACAATCCGAGCGTCTTGCTCTCTGATCCGCTCGGATTGCCCCACCTCAATCCGCCCGTCTTGCTCCCTGATCCGCTCGGATCCCTTTGACCAATTCCGGCCGTCCCAACTCCCAGCCGCACGGATTCCTTCTCAGCACGGTTTCATCTTCTCCAAGCTTTCAAGAAAGACTCCCTTCCTCCGAAAAATACCGGCTTCTCCCTGCTCAATTTAAAAGGTGTAATTACTAGTTTAGCCCTTAGTTAACCCTAATGCATCCTCCCTAATTTCCACTATAAATACCCCATTTGTAATAATCAAACGATGGAGTTTTCATATTAGGAATCCTTCCTTAGATTAGATTAGTAGTAGGTTAGAATAGATTATCATTTAATCTTTCCACAAATTACACATTAATCTCTCTTTAATTATTGTTCAAGTTTATTATTCAAGTTTATTATTGGGTAATTGAAGATTATTGGGTTATTATTGGGAGATTGACAACCTTCCATCAATCATCAAGTTTCTTCTTTTATTCTTGCTTTATTATTTGGATCATCTCAAGTTGGTATAATTCTTTTACCCTTTTACTCTTTATTGTTTATTTCTTCATTCTATTATCATGTTTATACTTGTTGTGATGATTGACACCATTAATGACATGTTTCCCATGATAATGAGTGAGTAGTTTCTTTAGCTAGGATTAATGGGTAATTAGGGGAAACCAACATGGGATTGATTCATGCTTAATCTAATGTGTTCACATGATCAAATTGCTTGCTTGTCGTGATGTCAACTTTATGCACATGTTATGTTTGATGAAATGCTAAGCCTATGAATCCTTGCATTTCTACCATCTCTTATCTTTTCAACTTGACTTGTAAGATATAACCCAACTCGAGTCTTGTTAGACCATGCATAGAAGTTGATTAGGAGGAAAGTAAGTCGACTTGTAGGTGTTGTACAATCTAATCGATTCGGCTCCGGGACCCAACTCTTCCTAAGAACCGTAAGACATAACCCAACTCGGTTCCCCCATAACACTAATTGCTTGCAACCTTGTAAACATGTTTGTAGGATCAATACCATGAATCCCCTATGACCCCATGATATCCTAGCACTTTTAGCCATTTGTTTACATCTTTCCTTTTATTGCTTGATTTACCTTATTGTTTGCATTAGCCTAGAACACAACTACAACCCAAACAAATCGTGACATTAGCATAAATTGAGATAGATAGACTTAGAACCCAAAGCACACCGTCCCATGGATCGACCTCGACTTACCGCTAACTAGTTGTATGTTGAGTATTACAAATGTGTTTGATTGGTTGAGTGACGACATTAACCCACATCACGTGGTCCCGATTCAAGAAATTGGTGAGGTCTATTCCTCACCACGGTTTTGACCCATGGTTTATAGCTAACCAGTTCTACAATGGGCTGTATGATGACCACAGAGCCATACTTGATGCGTCATCTAGTGGAAGATTCTAGGAAAATACCGATGATGATAAGGGATGGGCCCTTATTGAAGAGATGGCGAATCACAGTGCTGAATATGGAAACCCGAGGGATAGTATAAGAACAGTTCATGCAGTCGATAAGCAGGTTGTGTATCAGCTGGAAGCCATGAATGCTAGATTTGACAAGTTGGAGTTACAAGCTGCTGGGGAGCCTCAGACGGTCCATGTTCTTACTAGAGGGGAGACCATCACATGTGAGAGATGTGGGAGTAATGATGGTCACTCTACTGTTGGCTGTCTTACAGAGAAGGAACAAGTCCCTGCCTTTCAACAATATAGGCAATGAGGGGGTTCCTATTATAACAACCAAGGGGCAGTCCATCCCAATTTAAGGTGGACTAGTCAAAATGTGCTCAATCCTACTCCTCCTCCGCACCAGCAGCAACCGTATGTTCCTCCACATAAGAATCAACAAGGCTTTCAGAAGCCTCCTTCCTTAACTCCTCCTAATCACGGTGCATCATCTTCCGGTGGGGTGAGTGAAATTGGTGAGCTAAAGTCTATGTTGCAAGCTTTTACGAAGCAGTGGCAGTTGAGTGATCAACAAAAAGATGCGTCATTCAAGGCAGTTGAAACTCAAGTTGCCCAATTAGCCACGAATCAATCCACAAGAAAGCATGGTCAATTACCGACTCAAAATGAGAAAAATCCACATGAGACGGTAAATCAGACCTGAAGAAGGCTATAACTGATGATGAACAGTGTTCTGACGAAGGAAATGAGCTAACAGCTAAGAAAGTGCTCGGTCGACTGGTTTCTGGAGGTCGATCGAGCAGATTTGGTGAAGAAAGTGGTCGATCGAGTAGATTTTCTACTCGATCGAGTGAACAGGAAAATGAAGCTCTTCGATCGAGTGAAAATTCCACTCGATCGAGTGATATTATTGAAGAAACTACTCGATCGAATGTGAATTTTGGTCGATCGAGTAGTTTAGATGACGGGAAGCTTGATCGAGAGCCTCCTAGTGCTCGATTAAGCGAGAAATCACCGGAAAGACCTCGTTCGAGAGGTAAGAAGCGTCCAAAGGATACAGAGCTTGCTCCCGCTGACACATTGGAAGAGAGAAACAAGGGACTCGAGATACCTATCATGGTCCCCTTCCCGAGGCGTCTGCAAAGTACTAAAGCTAATCAACAATTCGGCAAATTTGTCGAACTTCTGAGAAGCTTAGAAGTCACTGTGCCATTCACCGAGTTGCTGACAAAGGTACCCTCTTACCTTAAATTTATAAAAGAAATTTTAACGCGTAAGAGGCATATTAGTGATAAAGAGACAGTAGCTTTGACTGAGGTGGGGACAGCCCTATTTCAAAATAAGTTACCTCCAAAACAGTCAGATCCGGGTAGTTTCTCAATTCCGTGTCATATCGGTACCCATTTGATTGATAACGCGTTATGTGATTTAGGCGCTAGCGTGAGTGTCTTACTGTTGGGAAATGTGTCCTCAACAATAGTGCGATCACATGATTTAAATATCATTATTAAATCTCATGCCAAGAATACGAAAGGGATGATACATTACATATATAGTCAACTGGTCCACACATATCGGTAATGATTGGCTGGCTAGAGTTTGACATTACTGTCGTGCGACGGTGGTGATCAGTTGATCCCTTGAGGTCACACCTAAAGGACGATTCCCTTAAATTGAAAAGGATAATTAGTTGTATACCGATACAGATTAATTAATTCCTTAAAATTGAACAATTCGATTTGTGATAGAGAATATTGATATCTTATTGTAATGGGATTAAATAAGATTTATTTTAGTAATAAAATGCTTTGTTGCTAAAATTATCTATTGTTTGAGAAACAATAAAGATAAGAATGAATGGTCAATTATAATTACAAGAAGTTGTGGATTATAACTATATGACCCATTTTATTTATGTGATCAAGTATCACTAGTCAATTTGTTGTATGTAATTTAATTAATTCATGAAATGATATTTATGTGATAAATATGCATTAAAATTAATTAATAACATGTTTCTCATAACATGTGACATATTGTGTGACAAGTAACAAATTGACAAAATAAAATGGTAGTCCATTTTACATATGGACCAAAATATTGTAGGTAGTGGAGGATGATGGGTGTATTATTTTAATGCCTAAAATTATTGTAATCATACCTATTATTACATAGCCTTACACCTACAATATTGATAAGACAAAAAGGTAAAAAGCAAAGACCATGCATTGGTCTTTTGGGACTCCTCCAACCGGTTTTTGGAGGGTGAGTAGAGAATTTTTATTCTCTAATTTTTATCTATCATTCATTCTAAATTTACACATGCAAAATGTTCATGTATAATTTCCTCTCTTCTCTCTCTTCCATCTTCATCAAAAAGGATGAGATTTCAATCTAAATTGTTCACATGAATTACTAAGATTACTAGAAGTAGTATATGAGTATTAGTAATAGATTTTAAGGTAAACTACATTGCAAACATCTAGTACATGTTTATTTGTGGGTTTAAGGGATTGTCTTGGGTGCAACTAATTGGAGGGCTTCTAATTTGAAGTCAAGAATGTTCATCCATTAATGGAAAGCTCAAGAACTAACAAGAAGGAGATCTTGTTAGTGCCCAATATGACCGAAATAATTATGGTGAGAACATGTTTTCTTGTCTTCTTTTATTAAAGTTTGCATGCATAAAATCCATGTTTAATTTTATGACAAATTAATTTATAACATATATGAGTATGTTTTTGTATAAAGATCTACATTTCCTTCAATCGGTATCATGAGCCACGGTTTTTGCATGCAAATCGGTTAAAAGTTTTTCCGAGTTATAAAGAATAACATATAAAACTTGTATATTTTGTGTTATTATGATATATCACGAAATTCATCCATGCATGTTAATATTTCTGGTCCTAAAATGTTTTACGATATTTTGGTTAATTTTACGGATTTTTATTGTTCATATTATACAATAATGACATTTAAATATGATTTTATGAGTAAAAATGTCATTTTTTGTCTAAAATTTGCTATACTTCGAATTTTCCAGTGATTTTTGGATATGTTGTCACATATATTATTTTGAGATAACCTGTAAATTGTCATAATTTTTGGACTTGTTATGCTCGAAAAATGGAGTTTTCATTATTAAATTCGGATTTAGGTGAAAAAAAGGTTAATATGAGTTAAATTTCGAATCTGGTCATAGTTTTTTAATATGTTGTCACATGCAATTTTACAAGATGTGTGTAAAATAATTGGCTATAAAGAAGTCTTTTTGCATGATTTATGGATTTTTGAAGAAAAATAGCATAAATAGTGACATTATTAGTGAAAAATTAATAAAACATAATCTATGACTTAAGAAAAACATCAAATGTTGCATTTTATTATCTTTTTCAGATCTAAAATTGAAAATTTAATGGATATAATTTTTCTCATGTTTTATGATTATTTTAGTTAAAATCGATAAACCGCAACATTGTTTTTCGGGAAAATTTCGAAATTTTTAACCTAAGTTTATGAACATTATGAGTGTCATGGTATTTTTCCAGAATGTTCATGAGTTTAAATTTCAAATTTCAAATTTATTTGAAGTTTAGTGATTTATTTGAAGTTTAATAGCTTATTTTTGTAATTTTTGGACTATTTATGAACAATTTTAGTAATTTAAGTTAATTATGGTCAATTTATTAGTGAAGACTAAATTTTGAGTCCTAAGTGGTTAGGGTAATTAACTAGTGCATAAATATGAATTTATGTAATTTTTGTGATTATAAAATGTTGAAATCACGCAAACCGTAAAAAACCGAGGTAATATACGATATTGGCTAATTAAAGGCGATTTAGCATAAAATGAAGCATGTTCATACATATTATAATGCTGCATTTTTCCTTTATGATTGTCATAATTTTAATTTATGTAATTTTGAATTATGTAATTTTACTTAGTATGGCCTTAAATTTTAATTGGTATTTCCCGAACTGTATAAGAATATCGATTCGGTTGTAATTTTTATTGTGATCTCGTATCACCGTTTTGTAATTTAATAGATTTATTTTATTTTAGTTACAAATGTATAATAGGACATTATGTAATTTATTATGTAATTTTATTCATTCCGGAGTTCCCAAAGACGGATTTCTTCAAGAATGGCGATACATAAAGACGGTGTTACCTCGAGATGCGTGCTACAACCGAAGTTCAAGGGACCAATGGAGTTGGTTTCCGAATATGTAATAGTTAAAGAGTTTTTCTATTTTAGGAAAGGCCATACTAGGATTTATTTATTTTTATGCTTGCATTTTATTTTATGTCACATGCATTGCTAAATCGCCATAACTAAACATGCATTATCTTTTCATCGAGTTTATCGACCGTGTCAATTAGAATTATCGTAGTTCACCGCTTTAGTTCACTCAAAACGTGATAGATAATAAATTGACATGACCTCTCGCTAAAACAATCAATTGAGACATAGCCTTACCAAATAGTAGAAACCATGAAAACCTATTTCGCGAGGGAGTGCTGTAACACCCCCATACTCCAAGTGCCTTACCAGGACCACTCAGGTATGAAGACATTACCATCTCGGTTACCCGAGGCAATGATAATCAAACAACAATAAAGAAACAACGTTTATTATAAATAGTTTAGCGAATAGATACAATCCTCGAAACCAAACTGAAAGTACGATACATTATTCCAAACTGTCTATTCTAACTGAAATGTAAATAAACTAAAGGCTACAGCGGAAGACTCCTATCATCATGTCGTGGCATCCCAGCTATCCCAGTACTCATCTCAATACCTGCTCAATATCTGCTCACCATCCCCGAATGGATCACCGCAGGTTTACAAAACAACACCGGGTCGATACTAATCACACAATCAATATAGATAACAATAATAAGATAAACAGACAAAAATTTGAATCACACACACACACACACCACCAACCAATTCCCATCATCTCAATACCGATCGTCCACTTTGGACCACCACGCCATCGATGGGGGACCGCAGCCGTTCCCACCTAAGCCCCGCTCATCATACCGAGCGATAACCCTGTCCATTAATGTGCACATCCCCTCCCGTGGCGGGTTCCACGGAGGGCGAAACTAGGGCGTGAGGCCACTCCCGCAAGCGACCCCACCCAGCCGAGAACGCATCTCGAGAACCATCAACAACGATCACAACCACAAACACAGTACAATCATCATATCAAACAACTAAATACAACACATCACCAATACCCCATTATGGGACTAATACTGAGTAGGAAATCCTACCTTGAAAGCACAACAGTCAGACGGTATCAACAGCTGTATCAAAAGGCCTCTTCTACGAACCCTCCTCCTATCATATAACACATAAAGGCTACACATCACATACTACACATAAAAACCCCCAATCCCTAAATTAGGGTTTAACCAAATCAAGGGAAAAACAATAAAAAGGGTACGTAGATCTTACCCTCGACGCAAGGAATCCAACGATATACACAACGACAAGAACTGACCGTCTGAACTCCGGGAATTGCTAAGAATGCGATTAGGAAGATGAACTTGTTGCTTTCTCTCTTAAACAGGTTTTAGGTTTTGTAAAAGTGATTTAAAACAATGACGACACTTAAATACCTAAATCGCATAATTAACAAAACCCGAGAAAAACCCCCGTAAAACCGGACACTCGATCGAGTACCCAAGGTACTCGATCGAGTACCCCCTTACTCGATCGAGTACCCCAGCTACTCGATCGAGTACCCAACAGGTCAGAAACTATTTTATTTCGCGACTTGCCCTTACTCGACAGAGTAAGGGCTACTCGATAGAGTACCCCAAGACATATAAATACGGAGTATTACAGTCTTCCCTCCTTAAAAAGAACTTCGTCCCCGAAGTTCAAACCACTACTAAACCAAGGTACTCCCACAACATTCCCGACTCAACAATCAAACAAAATTCAACATAAAACATGATACTACCCTAACACGTCCCGACAAACATACCGACACAACATATAAACGGGGTATAAAACTCTTAAAAACTGCTCGCGATCATCTCCTACCCCCCTAAAAGAAACAAGGTTACGTCCCCGTAACCATACATACCTGATCAAAAAGGGAAGGGTAACGCTCTTTCATGATATCCTCTGCCTCCCATGTAGCTTCCTCAGTCTCGTGGTTAGACCAAAGGATCTTAAGCAAAACTGTCTCACCACCCCTAGTCTTTCTAACCTTTCGGTCTAGAATCTGTTTAGGCACCTCCAGATATGATAAGGACTCATCTAGCTCTAAGCTCTCTGCCTCCAACACATGTGACGGTTCACTCACATACTTCCGCAGCTGCGATACATGAAACACATTATGCACTCTCTCTAACGCAGCCGGTAAAGCTAAGCCAGACGATAAGCAACTTCCCCAACTCGCTCTAAGATCTCATAAGGCCCTATAAACTTCTGACTTAGCTTGCCTTTCTTCCCAAATCTCATAACTCCGCGCATAGGAGACACTTTCAAAAGAACTTTGTCCCCAACTTGAAACTCTATGTCCCGACGATGTAGATCTGCATAACTCTTTTGTCGATCTTGGGCTGCTCTCATCCGTTCCCTGATCATCTTAATCTGTTCCACCATCTCATGCACCATCTCTGGTCCTAAAACCACTGCCTCAGCACTGTCGTCCCAACAGATTGGACTCCTACATCTCCTCCCGTACAAAGCCTCAAACGGTGCCATACCAATACTGGTGTGGTAGCTGTTGTTGTAAGAAAACTCTATCAAGTCCAATCTCTGCTCCCAGCTACCACCAAAATCCATCACACAAGCTCGCAACATATCCTCAAGAGTTTTGATTGTTCTCTCTGTCTGCCCGTCTGTCGCAGGATGAAAAGCTGTACTCATCTTCAAAGTTGTTCCCAACGATTCCTGCAACTCTTTCCAAAACCTCGATATAAACCTCGCATCTCTGTCAGACACTATGTCCTTAGGGACTCCATGTAACTTAAGCACGTTCTTTCGATAGGCCATAGCCAATTGTGCCTTAGTCCATGTATCTTTCATTGGAACAAAGTGAGCTGACTTGGTAAGACGATCCACTATCACCCAAATCATGTTGTTACCTTGTTGACTCTTTGGCAAACCCACAATGAAATCCATGGAAATGGATTCCCACTTCCACTCAGGCACCTCTAAACACTGAATCTTACCTTGTGGTCGTCTCTGTTCCCCTTTAACTCTCTCGGCATGTCAAACAACGGACACAAACTCAGCTGTCTCTTTCTTCATCCCAGGCCACCAAAACGTTTTCTTCAAATCCTTATATATCTTGTCTCCACCTGGATGAACTGAATATGGTGTGCAATGCGCCTCTGTCATGATCGTCTTTTTCAACTCCTCATCATTAGGAACACACCACCTACCATCAAACCTCAAACTACCATCTCTATGAATAGAAAACCGGACACTTTGTCCCTTTCTCTACTCCAGCTCTCCACTCAACTATCTTAGGATCCAAAGCCTGTTTACCTCGAATATCATCATAAAACTCAAGCTGTACTGTCATATCACCCATGGCATCTCCTTTCTGCATCATATGTATCCCAAAGCTCGCTACCTCATCCCTCAGCCTCATCAAAGATAGAGTTGTACACAAGGAATGTACAGTCTTCCTACTCAAAGCATCAGCAACAACATTGGCCTTCCCTTCATGGTAGATGATTTCCATGTCGTAATCGCCAATCAGCTCCATCCACCTTCTCTGTCTCATGTTCAACTCCTTCTGCGTAAAGATGTACTTAAGACTCTTGTGATCAGAAAATACCTTAAAGATTGCTCCATAAAGGTAATGTCTCCAAATCTTGAGAGCAAACACCACTGCACCCAACTCCAGATCATGAGTAGGGTAGTTCTCCTCATAAGGCTTCAACTGCCTAGAAGCATAGGCAATCACTTTACCATTCTGCATTAACACACATCCCAGCCCATTCTTTGAGGCATCTGTATAAACCTCGAAATTCTCACTCCCTTCAGGCAATGCTAGGACAGGAGCTGTGGTCAAACACTCCTTTAATGTTTGGAACGCCGTCTCACAACTCTCATCCCAACGAAACCTGTTCTCTTTCCTCATCAACGCTGTCATCGGTCTAGCTATCTTGGAGAAATCTTTCACAAACCGTCTGTAGTATCCAGCTAAACCCAAGAAACTCCTAACCTCAGCAACATTCTTTGGTGCTTCCCACTTTGTCACTGCCTCAATCTTCGCCGAATCCACAGCTACCCCATCTTTAGAGATCACATGCCCCAGAAAAGCAACTTTCTCTAACCAGAACTCACACTTGGACAACTTAGCATACAACTCATGCTCCCTCAAAGTCTGCAACACGATCCTCAAATGCTCCTCATGCTCCTCCTTAGTCTTAGAGTAGACTAAGATATCATCGATGAACACCACTACAAACTGGTCCAAGAACTGTCTGAAGATTCTATTCATTAAATCCATAAACACTGCCGGCGCATTAGACAACCCAAACGGCATCACCACATACTCGTAATGGCCATACCTCGACGTGAAAGCTGTCTTTGGTATGTCCACCTCTCTAATCCTCACCTGATGGTACCCCGACCTCAAATCAATCTTAGAAAAGACTGTTGCACCGCTCAACTGATCAAACAGGTCATCTATCCTTGGTAAAGGATACTTGTTCTTTATCGTCACACGGTTCAGCTCCCTGTAATCTATGCATAGCCTCAAACTCCCATCTTTCTTCTTCACGAAAAGAACTGGTGCTCTCCAAGGCGATACACTTGGTCTAATGTACCCCTTCTCTATCAAATCATCCAACTGCTTCCTAAGTTCCTCCATCTCCTTAGGACCCATACGGTACGGTGCCTTAGAGATTGGCCCCGTCCCTGGCTTCAACTCTACGGTGAAATCTATCTCCCTCTTCGGTGGCAACCCCGGAATCACCTCTGGAAAGACATCTGCAAACTCCCCCACCACTGGTATCTCATCCACTGCCGGGCTCTCTATCCGGTCATCTCTCACATGGCATAGGATTAAAGGACATCCCTTCCTCAGATAAGACTTCAAGGTAACAGCTGCAATCAACTTAACTTTGGGTTTGACTAGAAACCCACGGTAAGACACACTAACACCCTTTGGACCTCTTAAGGACACTTTCTTTTGATGACAGTCTATTTTAGCTTTATACTTTCCTAACCAATCCATCCCAACTATCATCTCAAAACCGTTAAAAGGAAACTCTAGCAAGTCTACAGGGAAATCAACTTGCCCAACTATCAAAGATACATCTCTAAACAACCTCCCACACGATACAGACTCACCCGAAGGTATGAAAACTTGCTCACTAACAGATTCATATACTCTCAAACCCAACTGTTTAACATGACTCGAAGACACAAACGACTGAGAAGCCCCCGAATCGAACAAAACAAAGGTAGGAATACCATTAACAAGGAATGTACCGGTGATAACGTGCGCATCTTCCTCAGCTGCTTTCTTCTCCATCATGAATAACTTGCCACTTGTCTTCTGTCCACCTCCCTGGACAGTACTGGCTAATGCGGTCGGCTTAGCACCCGACCCTTGATTGTTGTTGTTGTTCGTCGGTGTTTTCTGATAAGAATTACCGCCGTTGCGGTTGCCTCCACTCTGCAACTCGACTTCCCCGGTTTGGCCATGATCCAGCCGGCCTGTTGCTCGCGAAGCTCGTGGTCTCTCGAAAAGATCCCGGTGCACTCGTGCACTCATGTCTCTTGTGGCCTACACCACCACAACCAAAGCAGGTCACTCCCCAACTATTACTCACAATCCCACGGCCACGCCCAAAGGAAGCCCCAGTACTAAACCCAGACCCAGAAGAAAATCCTTTAGACTGATTGTGGTTGCCTTTCTTGTAGTTAGATTGGCCACCACCCTCGCTCTCAGACTTCCTCTTCTCACCACCAGACCTCTTCTGAGCCATCTCCACCAACCTCTCTGCTCTCCCAGCCCTCTCATAGGCTTCCTTAACATCGGTAAGGATCCCCACGGGTAACTTATCCATAATCTTGGTAGTCAACCCTCTCTAAAACCTCAATGCCAGGTTCTCCTCACTCAAACCCATATCCTCGATACCGGACTTCTCATTGAACTCGTCAGCAGTACTCGGCTCACCGACATCTCAGCGGTCATCTTAAACTTATCAAACTCTTCCCTCAACTTACTCCTCACATGCTCCGGTACGAACTCCTTCCTCACAGCCCTACGAAACTCCTCCCAAGGTATAGCAGGTAAGCCTTGGTTGGTATATATTTCCTTAGCACTCACCTTCACTGAATCCCACAACTTGCCTGCTGCCTCCCTCAGATAAAACGCAGCCTGTTCCACTCTCATCTCGTCAGGACAATGAACCAAATCTAAGATGTTCTCCATCTCTCTCAGCCA
Source organism: Silene latifolia (assembly GCF_048544455.1). Classification (NCBI taxonomy): domain Eukaryota; kingdom Viridiplantae; phylum Streptophyta; class Magnoliopsida; order Caryophyllales; family Caryophyllaceae; genus Silene; species Silene latifolia. The sequence continues at coordinate 95,411,426 of NC_133533.1, forward strand.
ACTATCAAGCAGATTAGGCTCCCCAACTCCCTTGTACTCTTTCGGGTTAAACCTCGCAATATAGAGGCTGATTTTAGAATGATCAACCTCCTTTTCCTTACCCTTATCCTTATCCTCATTCACTCTCTTCGGGTCTCGGAAGAGCATCCTGGTGCTCTAACATCTTAACGATGTCATCCGTGGTCATAAGCTCAGCTCTCGCATACAAAGCAGTTCTCTTGGGCGGCATCTTGAAGCTATATAAGAAAGGGTAAACATAAACACACGTACTAAACCTCAAAATACGAAAACACGCTGCCCGGAACCCACTCGATCGAGTTCCCAAACACACTCGATCAAGTAACGGGCTACTCGATCGAGTGCCCCACGTACTCAATCGAGTACCCAAACTCCAGAACCCAAACAGACCTTCTGATCTCTTGCCTACTTGATCGAGTATCTAGGCTACTCGATCGAGTGACCCCCTACTCGATCGAGTACCCCTAGTTACTCGATCGAGTGCCCCAACACTCGATTCTGGACTAAAAATCGCCAAAAACCCACCCGATCGAGTCAGTCTCACTCGATCGAGTAACACTAATTCGTAGAAGCTACCCGCATGTTACGTCATATGCTAACATGCTAAACTTTATAAGTCATATTATATCATAATAAGCATACTACGCATCTTTTCTACTATCCGCGAAATCATTTCATCATATTATTAAATGCCACATTGTAAATCATCCAACATGTTATCATCTCATCAACAAGTTTCCTCATATCACCATTTTCTTTCACATGCTCAACTTTGTACTTCAACATCCAACAATTAACACATTCCATCACATTCGAAACCAGTTAACCAAACACACATACGACTCGACAAACACTTCCCCCATGTGACCGGTTCAAAGTTGTAGGGCGACCCCTGCGACTTTAGGACGTCTCTCAAGCCTTTGCACTAGCTCCTACAACTTTTACCCCGGGTTCATTTTAATTGACTCCCTATGTTCATTAAGTTCATTGGTTACGAGTTTCGGATCGTCGCTCGATACCATTTGTAACACCCCCATACTCCAAGTGCCTTACCAGGACCACTCAGGTATGAAGACATTACCATCTCGGTTACCCGAGGCAATGATAATCAAACAACAATAAAGAAACAACGTTTATTATAAATAGTTTAGCGAATAGATACAATCCTCGAAACCAAACTGAAAGTACGATACATTATTCCAAACTGTCTATTCTAACTGAGATGTAAATAAACTAAAGGCTACGAATGAAGACTCCTATCATCATGTCGTGGCATCCCGGTATCCCAAAGACTCATCTCAATACCTGCTCAATATCTGCTCACCATCCCCGAATGGATCACCGCAGTTTACAAAACAACACCGGGTCGATTAATCACACAATCAATATAGATAACAATAATAAGATAAACAGATACAATGAATCGTCACACACACACACACACACCACCAACCAATTCCCATCATCTCAATATCGATCGTCCCACCGGACCCGCCGCCCTGGGGGACCGCAGCCGTTCCCACCTAAGCCCCGCTCATCAAACGAGCGATAACCCTGTCCATTAATGTGCACATCCCCTCCGTGGCGGGTTCCACGGAGGGCGAAACTAGGGCGTGAGGCCACTCCCAAGCGACCCCACCCACCGAGAACGCATCTCGAGAACCATCAACAACAATCACAACCACAAACACAATACAATCATCATATCAAACAACTAAATACAACACATCACCAATACCCCATTATGGGACTAATACGAGTAGAAATCCTACCGGAAAGCACAACAACGGTATCAACAAATTGTATCAAAAGGCCTCTTCTACGAACCCTCCTCCTATCATATAACACATAAAGGCTACACATCACATACTACACATAAAAACCCCCAATCCCTAAATTAGGGTTTAACCAAATCAAGGGAAAAACAATAAAAAGGGTACGTAGATCTTACCCTCGACGCAAGGAATCCAACGATATACACAACGACAAGAACTGACCGTCTGAACTCCGGGAATTGCTAAGAATGCGATTAGGAAGATGAACTTGTTGCTTTCTCTCTTAAACAGGTTTTAGGTTTTGTAAAAGTGATTTAAAACAATGACGACGATACTTAAATACCTAAATCGCATAATTACCAAAACCCGAGAAAAACCCCCGTAAAACCGGACACTCGATCGAGTACCCAAGGTACTCGATCGAGTACCCCAGCTACTCGATCGAGTACCCAACAGGTCAGAAACTATTTTATTTCGCGACTTGCCCTTACTCGACAGAGTAAGGGCTACTCGATAGAGTACCCCAAGACATATAAATACGGAGTATTACAAGTGCACTCGGCTACCCTGGGGTACAAACCTTGTTACGTAGGGGAAGTGGGTGATAAATGTCTATCCACCGAATTCATGTTGATGAGGGTTTCATCGGCTACCCCGTGCCTAAGTTAATGTGGGTTTGGATAATGGACACATTTATTCGAAATTTGGATTGAACTCAACAAAAGTAATTGATAAGGGTTTCATCGGCTACCCCGTGCCCTTGTTGATGTGTTTTGGGCTATAGATAAATATTAGAGTAATTTTATCGACCGAGAGTTCTAAAAGTAGAATCGGTTAAAGAGTTAATCCACCGAGTTATATTGATAAGGGTTTCATCGGCTACCCCGTGCCCAAGTTAATATGAATTTGGATCTTGGAATCATTTATCATAGTTGGGTAGAGGTCACTATGTAAATGCTATACTTGTTTACAAGTATTAATATAACGATGAATGTTTTGTTTTCCACTATTCCGTTATCATATTGTTCTATTTCTTTACCACAATTCATATACGATATCATTTCGTTTTTTGATTCAAATCTCCATTAAAACATCGTAACTAAAGACAAATATGAGTTTGCTTCTAAGACCTCGAATTATCCATTGTAAGGATCTCTTGTAAAAGGTATAGATTAAAGTTATTCATTATCAAACAGGTTTTTGATTCTTGACTAACACATCTACTTACAATGAATTATGTTTCATATACTTAATTGAATTAAGTACCTTGAAGCGATAAATTGTTTTGGTAATTAGATTTGTTGGAAATCAAAATTGACCAAAATAACGCAACCACTTCAGTGAAAGTTTTAAGACTAAAACGAACAAATGAAGAGTAATCTTCATGAATTCAATTTTGCTTCTCAAAGCAAAGACTCATTGAAATGAGTGGGAGCATTCTCTTAAACCGTTAAGATGAGGACGAGGTTCAAGAAGTAATGGAATTGATACAAGGTAATGTTAAAGGTAAAGTTGTTGAGAATGACGATACTAAACCTATCAATCCCGACCGATAAAGTTTCCAATGTCTCAAATGTTGGACACGAGAAAGGAAACTACCCTAAATTATTGAAGAATCAACAAATTAGTTGTGGGACATCTAATAGGATCTTCTTCTTTAAATGTTTATTTGATTAAACACAAACTTTGCTAGTATCACTTCGTCAATATTAGAAACCAATGGAGGTTTTCATCATTATGTTTGATACATAGGATGATTAGAATATGACGACTAGCAACGACGAAGTCGAGAGAATGAGTCATTGTGTACTAAATCTAGTTTTTGGGTTTGGAGTGGTACTTAATTGTGACTATTAAGTACATAAACTCTAAATAAGAATACAAATTTGTTAAGATACAAAAGAGGTTTCACTTTTGTGACCCTATACACCATGATTTGATGTATGGCTAGCCCATCATCAAGGTGATTATATTCTAAACCAAACTAGAATGATATATCATGAAGATGATGCAAGACTCAAATTGGTAACCCAAGATTAAACCTTAAATTTTGGAATGATGAACGCAAAGAGTTATCGAGTACTCTTGAAACCATTAGATTGTTAATGGTATATGCGTATCTTGTATTCAAAGCAAGATGTCTCATGCTTTTTGGATGAAAAGGAGATCGAGGTTGTAAATCATTGATCCAAAATAGGTTGATCATTTTCTTTTACCAACGATTTAAGTTGACGCTAATATGTTCACTTAATAAGGTAAATAGAAAAATCTTTGAAGAAGTTTAAAGAGTTCAAGGAATCACGATTAAGTCGTGAGGGGATTATCAAAGTGAAGACTTTGATATAAGCCAAAGGAAATGTGATATAGTATCACAAGTTAATCTCTCTTAGCACGCATTATGGAATAATGTATGGTTGCATAAGAAATCAAACGCTATTCGATATGGTTTGAACTTCAATCAAGTTACTTTGAGTTACTTGATCCTTTTGGGGATATTATCATTTTTGTCTAAATTATTTTTCCACTAAATCGAATCATATGAGATATGAAATGGTAAGGGTACCATGTTTGTAAGTTTTTTACAAGAAACAAATGCTCATTTTTCCCTTTCAGTTATCACGAGTATGACGGGTTTGCGGCTCATGAAGCTGTCTTTCTGAAATACAAGTTTATTTCTAGAAGACAGAGTGGGAGAAATTATTCAAAGAGCCACAAAGAATGTTATGTCGCAAGAAACTGGACTTTCTTGACTACATGAGACGTTTTGTGTAAGAAGTTGTTTCTTTTAAACCTAGGAGGTTAAATTCGTCACTTGTTAAAAATGATGAATTCATGCTACTTTTAAGAAAGTAAAGAGCTTATAACTTACAAAAGAAATTGTTTGATTCAAGTTAATTACTTCTAGAAAGTAATGAACAAATGACTTACATAAGAGTGTTTAAGTTACAACTCAATACAAGGCTTAGAGCCATGAGAATCCGAAATAAAAGGCTTGATTAGTGACAAAGGGTTTTTGCACTAATAAAGAGATATTTCAATACAAGATTGGTTGCAAAGGGTTTTGCACTAATTGAAATGCTTAAGTCTATTTGGATCTTCTTAGGGATTGTGTTTCATTATGAGGTTTTGAAATACATAGCGAGTGAATCTAAAACCCACTTCTTCAATAGAAGGAATGTATTCAATACATGTCATGAGTTTTATAGATTCTTGCAATCCTAAGATAATGTGAAACTTAAGAGAGGGTCTTAAGTAGGACATCAATGAGTTAGAATCAACTTTTTGATCATGTGATAAAACATTTCTCGATAAGTCGAGAAGTTGTGTTTATACATGAAGTTTAGTGGGAGTTACGGAAATTTTAATTAGTCCGATATGTGGTTGACATATTGATCATTAAGAATGATTTAAGACTTTTGGAGTATTATAATACATCTTTAATATCCAGATTTATGAAGATAAATCCACATGATATTAGCGTCAATAAAAAGTCTTACGTTGATAAGATTTATGACTAGTTCAATTAAATTGAACATATTTGATTGATTTCATTTGCTTCCGCTGCCAAATCAATTAAATAGAAAATGATGTATAACACTTCATATACTTTGAGTATGATGAATGTTTTCAAAATCGAATTTAAGTAATCTTTACCAAGTAAGTTATAAAGATTACCCTTAAGTGCTTGCAGAAGCATTAAGGAAGTAAAGCAAAGTGTTTTTGATGCAATTTTGTGTAAGGGTGTTACACAAGCGACAATTGACAATTGAGATTGCGCATGGTTTCCGACAAAACCATAATCAAAACACATTAGGATGGTTAAGATACCATTGTGGCTATGATAATTAAGAAGTAGATTTTCTAGAATCGTTCTAGGCAATAAAGAACAATGAGAGATATTTATAACGGAAATTGAGTACACTTGCAATCATGAGATGTGCAAGAGGATGAGTCCCGCACACTGTGAAAACAGTGGGAGCTATTCTTAGGCTAAGATGGCCTATGTCTTGATTGGATCTCGACACGTACTCAGAAAGTTTTGCGATGCAAATGTATACATTACAAAGGAAAACGAGTATGTAGTAAGGTTGAGTAAGGTACAAGAAATAGATAAAACCTACTAACCAAAGCCTTCTCAAAGGCTAAACATGATGAGTCATGTCATTTCAATTGAATTGAAATGAACAACTACGTCACAAGATCAAATCGATTATAGAACATGAAATAGTAATCAGGCATTGACTATTCATGTGTGATAATCGCATTTGTCGTTCGAGTTTTATTTTAAAACTCTTTTATTATACTTTGTTACATCCAAACGGGTTGTAGAGCCAATTGAACCCCGTTAAAGTGAACACGGATTAGCATAGTATTCGCCCATAGTCACTTGTATGAGGTGACGTCTCGAAGTGACTAGAGTGTGATGCGATTGATGGCAAGTTCAAGTGCCATAGAGTCATGAGAGATGACTAGTCGATCACATAGGCGGTCATTAGGAACACTTTGTCGGGCGGTGACCGCTTATAGAGTTCTGGCAAATTTATAAAGCCTGGTCGTGGCGAGAGCTACTATAGTATTCTAATGAGTCGACTCTTTTGACTAAAGACTGTTCACCTAAGATGGCACAGTTTCAGATTAACTTTGATTTGTGTTACTACGACCTTCGTAAATGGGGTCAAATGGGCATATTTTGGGTTATGATGGTTGTGGCTAGTCGAAGGGAATAAGTGCGATAGGAATTGTCCAACCCCTTGTCAGGGTTAAAACAATATCTCAGGGCCACTCGAGGAGTAATGAACTGGAAATGCGTGGCCACGCTCGGAAGGTATCCATGGTGGATAAATCCGGTCAATCAGTTATTCTCCAGATCGAGGAAACCACTCTCGATATGATCACTTGCAAGTACGACCTGAAAGACACCTTGCATTGAGTGGGAGATAGTAATAGGACAAGAGAATTGGTGACGCACACTTGTCGAGGACAAGTGGGAGATTGTTGGAATATGTGTCCTCCGACAATAATGCGATCACGACTGTTGATCATGATGATCACATGTTAAAGTCTCATTATAAAGAATACAATTGGGAAGTAATTTTGTTACTGTCAACTGGTCAACATATATCGGTAATGATTGGCTGACTAGAGTTTGACATTACTGTCGTGTGACGGTGGTGATCAGTTGACCCCCTAGGTCATACCTATAGGGCAACACTCTTAATTGATCATTTAATTAATCGTATAATGTTACGAGTTAATTAAATTACCTGAAAAATTGACGGACGATTTTGGAAGTAAAATTTACGTATCAAATTGAAATGTGATTAAATGAGATACGGTCTGAGTAATCGAATTGTATCATTACTCGGATGAAATTATTGTTTAAGGAAACAATTAAATTTGAATGAATTATTATAAATATGATTTATAAATTGGTAAAATATTTTGGCACAAGTAATTATGATATTACTAAGTCGATTTTTGTATGTGACGTATTTTTATTAATACGTTGATTTTTAATATGTTAAAAATACATAACAAATTTATGTGACATGTGACATGTGACATATTGACAATTGACAAAAATAATATGGAATCCATATTAACTAAAAGTGCCGAAAAATTAGAGGAGTATTAGGCTAAAATTGTGTTTATATTTTAAATAGAAAACATAATGATTAAAAAGCAAGAGTAGCCATGCAACCCTATTAACCTTGTGAAGACAAATATGGGCATGCATTGGCTCCCCTAAAGCTCCTCCACCCACCCGGTTTTCCAAGAGAGATAGGCAAGGGTTTTGTCTTATTTTTCTATATACACTACTTTGTTTTAGGTAGTGATTTTTTTATTCATTCATCCATTAATCTAAAATAAGAGTTTTAGAGAGATAATAAGCTCCCATTTTCTCCTCCCCAAAACCGAAATATTCAAAGTGTTACATAATATTTTGGTTCAATTTTTCTACTAGATTAATATTATACTAGTACTCATAATATTAATTTGAATTAAGAGAAAGCCTTGGGTATAAAGCTTAGGGAGAGATCCTACACTTGGATCTTGGTTCATCCATTAGGAAAGCTCAAGAACAAAAGAAAAGGAGATTTCTTTTATGCCCATAAAACCGAAAACAACAATGTAAGAACATGATTTCTTCTCTAATTGTTTTAATGTTTGCATGCAAAAAATCCACATTAATTTTATGACAAATTAATTTAACATATATGAGTATGTTAGTATGTATATAGATCTACATTTCCTTCACTTGTGTCACTACCCATAAGATCATTCTAATATGAGTCAGTCTGAGTTGTTGAACTCACTTTTGGAGATTTTTATATTAATCTGGAGGGTCAACCTGGAGATACCTAGAATAGAGAGTCTATTAAACAGATGACATGGATAAGACTCGTATATTATCAAGCTGCCATGTTAGGATGGCCTTTTGAAAGCTAATACATAGTCTAAGTAAAGCTCCTAATACTCCGTTAAATATATATGTTTGTGACTCACAAAGCTATCTCTCAAGAAATTAGATGTATTTCTGAGAGATAGAGTGGGAGAAGATTGTATCGTCACAAACATCTCTTATAGTTGAAATGTTACTTTGTGAAAGTAATAGAATTATAGAGTTAGAGTATACATGAACTATAGTCTATGAAGATAGAATGGAAGTATAGTTCAGTGGGAGTTTATCGCACATGTCTTATTGTTCAAAAATATTACTTTGTGAAAGTGATAGTATCATGACCTTCTAACATACGAGCCGAAGCATTACAATCCGAAAATTGTTACTCAAGAGTAGATTTACTTTAAGGCGCGGGTCTTCTCAAAAGTAAATAGAGCTCCTGAGTACATAAATGCATAAGATTGACATAAAGATGTTGATCAAAATAGATTATATTAGGAATTGCCGCATTTCATTTTAATGAAAAATGGCAAGTAAAATTCGCTTTTCTAAAATGGGAATTTAGAGAAGAAAGTGTTTAGAGAATGCATTTTAATTTCTTTATTTTAAGAATACATGTGGAATTTAGAGAATGCATTTTAATTTCTTTAAAGATCTTATGCATGCAAAAATTTCGCTTTTCTACAAGAAATTGCTGTTTTTGCTTGTTAATTGAAGATTAATTGCACATTGTAGGTTCTTTACTTTGTTAAATAGTTTGCATGCATAAGATCACTTGTTAATTTTATGACAAATTAAAATGGAACATATATATGAATATGTTAGTATATAGATCTACTTTTCCTTCACTGTTTTAATCTAACTCGAGATCCGAGCGTCCTCAGTGACAATCCACTCATCTGGGTTTGGACGGTCGTCCCATCAAAAATCCGCTCGTCCCGATAATATCAATTTCTGGCATTCTTCCCTTGAAGAGAATATGAGCGTCCTCTTAGAAATCCGCTCGACGAGCTACAACAAGACGCTCGTCTCGACTAGCATCCGCTCGTCCTGGCTACCTCAGAATCTGGGATCTGTCCTGGATAAGAATCCGAGCGTCCCGCAAGGAATCCGCTCGTCCCCATGGTCACAAATCCGAGCGTCCCGAATATGAATCCGCTCGTCGCCCTGCGTCTTGTATTCCGATTTTTCGCTAATTAAAATCTTCCCCACCACACATTTTGTGACACCTCATCCTTCCTTCCACTTTCGAATATAAAACCCCCCTCTCTTATAACCCAAATCATATCTCAAGCACTCTTTCACTCAACAAAAACAAAAACCCCAAAATCTAGGGTTTCAAAAGATTCAAAAGAAGCTCTCAATCAAAAAGAACATCTTCTTGCTTCAAACAAATCAAATTCCAGATCTACATTCAAGAATGGGACCAAGAGTATCATTATTTAGGGAAAGAAGAAGGCCAAGAGTATGAGGAAGCTCATCCACCTCTCACATCAACACTTTAAGTAGAGAACATGAGGAGATAGTTAACCTCACCAAGCTTGATGATTTTTCAAATATAGAGTTTGTCAATGATGTTCAAAGGTTTGTCTTCCACCGATTACTCAGTAAGAACATTCTTCCTACCAAATTTATTTGTCACAAAACCTTGAAAAATCTTGGAATCTATCACCAAACGGAAGCTCTCTTCGAGTTATTTGGTCTTTGTACTTTGTTCCATATGAATGAACGAACATATCGATCTCTAGTCCTTGAATTCTTGAGTTTCTTGAAGATTACCACTTTGAACAAGACCATATATGTATAGTTTAGATTGGAAAGTACAAATAGGATGATGGCCCTTGTCGAATTTGCAAGTGTGCTTGGGCTAGATGTTTCGCGTACCCGAACATGAAGGCCGAATAATTATAGTGTGCCACCCTTATGGAGAGCCATGACGGGTCGACATTTCACCTATATCATGGAATGTTTAGCTTTTCATATCAAAAATCCCATATTGAGGCTCACTTACCGATTCCTTACCGGAACACTTCTTGCTCACCGAGACCCGACAATTGTAAATGAACTAGACCTTGTCTTTATGGAATCATATCTTAAGATTCAAGGGAGAAGTGGGTACCATTTCAACGCCCCGCTTGTTCTCCTAGAGAAATGGGCAAAATTGCGAAACGGGGATGATGATGGTATGAAGTATATTGTAAATGGGGGACTCATCACAAGACTTGAAAAGCACTTCAACCCCAAGTTTAATGAAAACAATGAGTATACACAACTTTCGTGAAATACAAGAATCAATGAGGATCTCATTTTTACAACATCATTGAATAACCCATGAGGGTTATGAGAAGAGGATAAAATCGATCACCAAGGGGAGCAACCCCATTTACCTACCAATGGATGATTTGCCAAGAATTGCACCAATAAGAGGACCTCTTTCTCTAATCCCATCTTATCTCATCCCCACAAACCCAAATCAAGCCAATCAAGCACCACCTCAAGCACAACAACAACATGAACAACCAAGAAATGAAAACGAGAAGATTGTGATACCACCCTACCCCTTCCAATACCAACCCTATAGCCACCCAAATCCTTTCATCCTTCCAAGGGATGATTTCGTGACGTGGATCCTTCAAGATTTGCACCTCCGCCAATTCGAGGCCAATGTGGATAATTACTATGCCTTGTATCCACAATTTCACCAATTGGCTCGACAAGGGATCATTAGTGAAGAAGGAATAATTCCCTGTTGGGCCCAAATGAATATTCTTTTCCCCAACTCAGAGAGGGCTAATGAAGGACCGCATGGTCAAGAGGGTGAAGGGAGTGACAAGTCAAATGGTGGAGATACGGTGGAGCTTGATAGTGAGGGTGATGAATTTATGGATTTCAATGGAAGCGACACATCAAGAAGAGCTTGGGATAGCTACTTGGAAGGGAATGATGACGATCTTTAAAGAACACTTCATGGGCTAGATGGAGCGGGCAAGAGGCACCCATCAAGGCTTAAAGTGAAGTTTCTTTTATCCCCTCTTTAATTGTTCATGAAAAGATTTTCTTGTTTTGATATCTTGATTTATAATTTTTGTATCATATTTGAGGAGTCCTAGGAACATTAGAGGGCTAACACCTTGGTTCCATTGAGGTGTTCATTTTTATTGTTCCCAATTTCAAAATCCAAAATGACAAATTTTAGTTCATGCATTACATTTTTGTATGAACTCCCCCAAAATTCTTGACATTAGAAATAGTGTCTATTTTGGTTTGGGGATGTTTATGCAATAGGAGCTAATCTAAATTATGCTCTCCACCATAACAAAAACCCATGCATCATGTAGTATAGCTAGTTTAGTTTGCATTTAGCTTAGAAATTATGCCAATTCATGTAAATTGCATAATTTCCTATCGTATTGGCCATTGAGGACAATGCACATACTAGTGTGGGGATGGGAAATTTTAACTACAAAACCATAAATCATAAAAATTGAAAAAAAAAAATCGAAAAATCACAAAAATATGTGTTTTAATTTCTTAAATACAAAACCATAAAAATTTGAAAATTCAAAAATCCAAAAACTTGTTCATTTCCTTTGTAGTGTAGTCTTGTATACATTGTTGTATATATTGTGTTTTTTTCATCCTTGTTCACATTGATCGACTACGCCACATCCGAGACATGAGGATATTGAAGACCGCATGGTATGATCTTTCCAATCTCCTTTTTTTCCTTTTTATGTTGATGACTATGTGGCTTTATTTTGATTGATGCGGTAAAAAGAATGTGAATTTAGGATTGCATTTAGAATATTTGGCATAATTGTTGGTAGAATCATATGCATTAGGATGTATATATGTTAGTTGCATCATGGCATATAGTTACATGTTAGAAAAATTATGTGAAAATGTCTATTTGGGAAGCTTGACAAGTGTATATAAGGCCCTTGTAGATACTTTTTTTCCTTAAGACTTTGCTTGTTAGAATACTTGTAAAACACCCTAGGATGTGTCATGCTAGTATCCTTTGACCCATGGATTAAGGCCTAGTCAAGAGTACCTTGTGGTGTGATAAATCCTTGGCTACCGTTTATTCCAAGGTGACCCCTAAAACCATGCAATAATCCATCATCCATGTTCTACCACATTTTTGTAATCAAAAAGGGAATGGGCACAAAATTGTTTAAAATTTGAGTTCAAGAAAATAAAAGAAAAGAAAAAGTTTGCAATTGCATCAAATAGAAAAGAGGAGTAACAAAAATGAAAACTCTTACGCTTTAAATACAAGGCACCCTCGTTACTAATTGGGGTGACTTTGAAAATGTTCAAAAAGAAATGCAAAAAGTTAAAAAATTGTCAAGTGTTGAAAATGCCAAACTGACGTGCGGTCGTGATCGTGATTATAAGATTAGATAATTATATATTGTCGTTGGATCACTCCCGAATCAAAACACAATTTATAGCTTCACAAACAACTCTATAATTAGTAAAGAGGCAAGTAAAGGTCGGATCCGAAGGGACGGGAATTGAAATGAGATTTCTATTGCAACTAGTGGTGTCTTAGGGGTGTCACAATTCGGGTTGATGTAGAAGGTCACTAAATTAAATAGCAAAGCAAGTAAACAAGCAAGATGAATTAAAAGGGTTGTAAACAATTGATAAAAGGTACTAGGGTGTCATGGGGTCATAGGGGATTCATGGTAATTGATCATACAAACATATTCTCAAGTTATAAGCAAGCAATTATTGTTGTGATGGATCGAGTTGGTTTATATCTTACAATCCTAGGAAAGTTTGGGTCCCGGAGCCGAATCGATTAGATTGTACAACACCTACAAGTCGACTTAGTCTTCCTTACTCAACAATATGCATGGTCTAATGAGACTCGAGTTGGTTTATGCTTACAAGTCTCATTGAAAAGATAGGTGATGGTAGTAAATGCAAGGATTCATAGGCTTAGCATTTCATCAAGCATAACATGTGCATATACTGAGATCACAACAAGCAAGCAAATAAACTATGAAAGCATATTAATTTAAGCATGAATCATTCCCCATGTTGGTTTCCCCTAATTACCCATTAACCCTAGCTAAGGAACTACTCACTCAGTATCATGTTAAACATGCTAGCAAGGTTGTCAATCATACCAACAAAGTGAAACATGATGAATAAATGAAAGTAATTAGCAATAATTAAAAAGGGATTAAGAGGATTATACCTACTATTGATTTCAATAACAAAGCAAGAATAAAAGAAGTACATGATGCTTGATTGAGAGGTTGTCAATCTCCCAATAATAACCCAAATAATCTTCAATTACCCAAAAACAAAGGATGAACAAAAAAGATTAAGTAAATGAAACTTGTATTAAAACTTGATTAATTGTTGATTACAAAACTAAAGACAGATTTGATTGATATTAACTACTCTAAGAATTGATTAGAAGAACATGCTCTTCTAATTAGACTAATGGGGTATTTATAGTGGGGATTAGGTGGATGAATTAGGGTTAACTAAGGGCTAAACTAGTAATTACACTTTAGAGATTTGAGCAGGGAAACACCAGTATTTTTCGAAGGATGGGCATCTTTCATTGAAGCTTGAAGAAACGAAATTGTGCTGTCTTGGAATCCGTGCGTCTTAGGCACGGGACGGCCGGATTCCTGGGTCTCTGCCCGGGCGTCTTTGGGAGAATCCGGGCGTCTTCTGAGGTTGCTGCCCTGCCGTCTTGGGGAGAAGACGGCCGAATTGTGGAGGTGGAGGACGGGCGTCTTCTAGGCAATCCGCAGGGATTGCTGGACAGCTTCACTTCTTCTTCTTTTCTTCCTTTTCTTTCATAAAATCCTTGGGGATTTCCTTGGGGATGCAAGGATCCTTTCGCGTCATTGCCCATCTACTATAGTATGTACAAAGGCCTTCTAATCTTGTCTCTCCTTGATGCTTGGTCATTTGAATTCGGTCAATTTAGTCTCATTTTGCCATGAAAATGCAAGGTTTGCACTCTTTTCCTACCAAGGACACAAAACCTCAAAGAATATGCAAAACAAAGAACTAAAGACAATAAATGACCCAAATATGCACTAAAAAGAATGGGAACAAGGCTAATTCGGGGACTAAATATGCTCTAATTATGGTCACATCACAAACATCCAAGAAATGGCAAAAAAAAGTGTTCTCAAATATCAAATGCCACAAGAAATTGGGGGCAAAAACAACAACAAAGCAAACTCCCAAATGAAACTCAAATACTATTGATCCCTTTTCCATCGTATCCACTTTTGTGCATGGTAAAGAGGGGACGACCCTTCTTCTTGTCTACGCAAGAAGGGGAATTCCGCGATCCTCCAGTGTTTCTAACACCATAGGGAGTCTACTCTTGACGAAAGCATTTAACAATTGAGGACAAAGGTACCCTAGCTTGACAGAACTTGGAGGTGATTTATTGGTATCCTTCTAGGCTTAGTAGTTTGAAGAAACCGTATCTATAATGGAATGTGTACCCTTAGATTGCTTCCCTTTTAGATAATTTCCGCCACTTAGATGAGGAAAGCGGCTATTCTTTTGTAGATGCATCCATTACTTATTTTGTGTGCTTTAATGCTTGGATGTATCGCCATTTTGGCAAGCCCCACCTTGCCTTGCAAGAAGGCATCCTACCTCATGGTTGTCTTGTTGTGAGTTGAAGGGGCGGAGTGAGACCCGCTAATTGTCTCACATCGGTTATATTAGTAGGCTAGTTTAAATAAGGGTCCTAGTTTTGTCACCTCTTTACTCGGGACAAGCAAATGTTCGGTTTGGGGATATTTGATGTGACCAATATTTGAGCATATTTAGTCCCTGAATTAGCCTCGTTCCTATGCTTTTCAGTGCATAATTAGGTCATTTACCATCTTTAGTCTTTCGTTTTGCATATTCTTTGAGGTTTTGTTCCCTTGGTAGGAGAGGAGTGCAAACCTTGCATTTTCATGGCAAAATGAAGCTAAATTGATCGAATCTAATGACCAAGCATCAAAGTGAAGACAAGACTAGAAGGCCTATGTAAATAATGAAGTAAATGGGCAATGATATCTCTCCAATACGATCCTTGAGGATTGTTAGAAGAAGAAAAGAAGAAAAGGAGAAGAAGCCTTGCAGAGCTACTATTTGGGCGTCTTGGCCACGGGACGAGCATCCCTGAGGCCGCTTGGATTCTCTTCCAGTGCAGCACGTCTCATCCCTTAGTCCGCTCGGGATGAGCATATTTTGAGAAGACTAGCAAAGCGGGATGCACATCTCCTTTGAGAGGAGCACTTCCTCAACTTTTCTTAAGGGTCCTAATTGTCATTTAAGCCTTTAGTAAGCCTAATTTATGTACCTAATCCTTAGTATAAATACCCCATTGTACTAATTAGATGAACATCAAGTCTTAATATCTCTCTTAGACCCTTTTTATCTTGTAATCAACTTTTAATTAAGCATTAATATAAATCTCATTTCCTTAATTTCTCTATTGTTCATCATTTATTTTGGGTAATTGAAGATTATTTGGGTATTATTGGGAGATTGACAACCTTCCATCAATCATCAAGAACTTGTATTATTCCTTTGCTTATTATTTTGGAATCATCATTAGGTATAATTCTCTTAATCCTTGTTTTAATTATTTTTAATCATTTCCATTCATTCACCATGTTTTGCTTTGTTAATGAAATTGACAACCTTGTTAGCATGTTAAACTTGATAATGAGTGAGTAGTCATCTAGCTAGGGTTAATGGGTGATTAAGGGAAACCAACATGGGGAATGATTCATGCTTAATCTAATATGTTCATATAATTTATTTGCTTGCTTGTTGTGATCTCAACTTATGCACATGTTATGTTTGATGAAATGCGAGTCTATGAATCCTTGCATTTTTTACCCATCACTTATCTATTCAATGTGACTTGTAAGACATAAACCAACTCGAATCTCATTAGACCATGAAGGAAATGTAGATTCATATACATATTAACATACTCTTATATGTCTAGATAATTTGTCATAAAATGAAACGGATCTTATGCATGCAAACAATAATATAAATAGAGGAGAAATCATGTCCTTACAAAATGGATTTCGGCTATTAGGGCACAAGAGAGATCACCTATCTCTTCTTGTTCTTGAGCTATTCCAATGGAAGAACAAAGATCTAAGTGTAAGATCTCTCCCTATGCTTTATACCCAAGGCTTCTCTTAATTAAATCAATATTACAAATACTAGTTATAATATTAATCAAGGTAGAAAAATGGAACCAAAATATTTATAAACTCTTATACTATTTCGGTTTTTAGAGAGATAAAAGGGAGGATTTTAATTCTCTCTAAAACTATATTTTGGATGATGAGTGGAATGAATTAAAAATTCTAACACATTTTAGAGTAATAGGTAAATAAAAATGAAAAACCAATGATGGTTTTTCACATCAAAAACCGGGTGGTAGGGGGGGGCTTTTGGGTGAGCCAATGCATGAAATGGTTTGTCTTCACAATGCACCATAGGCTTGCATGGCTACTAAAGCAAAACAATCATTGTGTTTAGCTACTAATTAAACAATTAATTAGCTTAAAAACCCCTCCTATTTTCGGCACCTTTAGCTAATATGGATTCCATATTAATTTTGTCAATTGTCAATATGTTACATGTCACATGTCACATATATTTGTTATGTAATTTTTAACATATTAAAAATCAACGTATTATTAAAAATACGTCACATACAAAATCGACTTAGTAATTTCATAATTACTTGTGCCAAAAATTTTACCAATTTATAAATCACAACATATTGTATTTATATTAATTCATTCAATTTAATTGTTACATTAAACAATTATTTCATCCGAGTAATGATACAATTCAATTACTCGGACATCGCACCTTATTTAATCACATTTCAATATGATACGTAAATTTTACTTCCAAAATCGTCCGTCAATTTTCAAGTAATTTAATTAACTCGTAACATTATACGATTAATTAAATAATCAATTAAGAGTATTGCCCTTTAGGTATGACCTAGGGGGTCAACTGATCACCACCGTCACACGACAGTAATGTCAAACTCTAGTCAGCCAATCATTACCGATATATGTTGACCAGTTGACAGTAACAATATTACTTCCCAATTGTATTCATTTTAATGAGACTTAAACATGTGATCATCATGATCAACAGTCGTGATCGCATTATTGTCGGAGGACACATATTCCAACAATCTCCCACTTGTCCTCGACAAGTGTGCGTCACCAATTCTCTTGTCCTATTACTATCTCCCACTCAATGCAAGGTGTCTTTCAGGTCTTACTTGCAAGTGATCATATCGAGAGTGGTTTCCTCGATCCGGAGTATAACCGATTGACCGGATTTATCCACTCGGATACCTTCCGAGCGTGGCCACGCATTTCGATTCATTACTCCTCGAGTGGCCCCGAGATATTGTTATAACCCCGACTAGGGGTGGACAATTCCTATCGCACTCATTCCCTTCGACTAGCCACAGCCATCATCATAACCCAAAATATGCCCATTTGACCCCATTTACGAAGGTCGTAGTAACACAAATCAAAGTTAATCTGAAACTGTGCCATCTTAGGCGAATAGTCTTTAGTCAAAAGAATCGACTCATTTGAATACTATAGTAGCTCTCGCCACGACCAGGCTATATAAATTTGCCAGAACTCTATAAGCGGTCATTAGGCCCGACAAAATGTTCCTAACATTCCGCCTATGTGATCGACTAGTCATCTCACATGACTCTATGGCACTTGAACTTGCCATCAATCGCATCACACTCTAGTCACTTCGAGACGTCACCTCATATAAGTAACTATGGGCAAAAACAATGTTAATCCATGTTCACTTTAACGGGGTTCAATTGTCTCCACAACCCGTTTGGATATAACAATGTACCAAGTGAGTTAATAATAACTCAAACGACAAATGTCGACATCACACTCGGGTAGTCAATATCACATTTCAACCTTGTGATGTTTATCATAAGTGTAAACACTTATTGATCGCAATAGAAGTTTAACATCCCATGTGTCCATGTGTTCAAACTTCTTGCACTTGCAATTTCCTTCACATTCATGTTCTCATAGCATGAATCTTACCAAGTACATATTAAGGTTCTTGACCTTGGTTTTGGTTCTTTAACTTGAAAGAACTTTCTCACTGCTCATCTCATAACGAACGAATTTGCGATGAATAATACAACTTGTACCGATCAAGTATTCCATCCACACACAATGCACTAGGTATATGTTTTGTAGAATCTTGTAGCAATTGACAAGATTATTAGCTTAGTACTTCTCACAAGTCCTAGCTTTATTAGGAAAGATTGTTTTGAATAACCTCTTATTTAACCAAGTATCTTTCCAAAACTTCTCATTTCTCTTTCTGGGCTTGAAAGATTTGGGATTCTCATAAATCCTCATATGTGTTCGGATTTTCTACAATATGTGCAACCTCTTGACACACAATAGAACATTCCGTCAAACACTGAAATCGCTCATCGGATTCTACTTGAGAATTCATGACGTTTCTATTTTGGCTCACCAAGTCTATCATCATGCTCTTATGCATATGATTTATAATTGGACATGTACATGATTATTCTAATGGCGGAAACATTAGTTACTAATAATCATGAGATCAACCGTTCTTAGGTTCAATGAACTACCATGACTGCTAATGGTAATCCCATTTTCATTCATACGAATAACCTATGCGTATGTTGATGTGATGTGTATCTCTTAATACTAATCCAACATCCCATGATGTAATTGGATTCATCATTGTCCATTTTCATCCAGAATTGAAAACTCAAAAGCTTCTTTATGAAAGAAGGTATTAGCTCGTCATTCTTTAATGAGTAATGAGTTTTATACATTCAAGGATGATAGCTCCCACTAAATCCCATGTCTTCACATGAGAATTTCCTAACTCCCACTCAATTCTACATATTTCGAAATTGACTTCTCAATCGAAATTTGTCAAGAATATAAATATAAATCGCTTTGCCAAGTTACTAGGATAAAACCATATATGTTCCCATCATATCCTTTCAAAATGCCTATTTTGAAGTGGTCTCATCTCAACCTTACGGAAAGAGATTTTAAATCTATAACACACTCATGTCATAATGATGTGTAGCAATGTCATTATTCAAATACAAATAATATTTAGAATAGGTCCTTTGGAATACCCTTTCGGAAGGAGGTTTAACCATTTCATAGCGAGGTTAAACAATGACATTTGCGTGGTTAAAACGTTGGCTATTGAAGATATCGGAATATCAATCTTTGCAACTTGATCATAACTAGTATGTTACTATGATTCATTTAGGCTCTTAAGTAAAACTCATGATTGAAACTATTGGTCAAATGATTCATAACCTTAGTCAAAAGCTTGTTAAGACTTTACATTAGTCATTTTTCTTCCAAAACTTCTTTTGGTCTCCTCGTGTAGTTATCTTGAGAATAAACTCTTATGATTACTTCACTTGGTCTCTTAAGTCATTTAGAACTAACTTGAGAATATAGATCTCATCTATTTGGTATACTATGTAAATAGATATACCTTCATTCAAATCATTCTCTCTTGCGTAGATCTTCATTTACACAAGTACACAATTATATTTTGCCTTGTGTGTTGTGTCCTCATTTTTCTCCCACTCTATCTTTAGAATAAATACACTATAGATTCAAAGATAGCATATGAGACACAAATTAATGATGTTGAAGTATAAGGAGAACTATTTCATAGATAGACTAATAGTTATCGTTTTCATATGTATACTTGGTGATTGACATACCTTTAGGAGAGTTCATAGACTCAAAATCACTTTATAAGTGATCATACACACGCCTTAAGCATGTGGACATATAATGAAACCCGTCATTATATTTGTCTATTAGATTACTTTAAGTGAATGATCTTATGTTTCAAAACGCAAGTATTTAAAGATGAAATTTTAGAACATAAAGGATAAATGATAAAATGGGTGACTTGGGTTGCAAACCAAGTCACCATCATCCAAAATACAAACCATTATCCAAAATACCTTTCCATGTCGAACACGGAAACTTAAAGTTCTAAAAATTCAAAACATGACTTAAAATAAGACAATGAAAAACAAAGCTCCATAAAAGCTATCCTTAGCTTCTTCATGGTTTCTTATGCTTGCTTTTCTTTTCCTTTGTCTTTGCTTGGTGGCGGCTCTACTGGAGTGATCTTTCCAGCTTTGATATCACCAAGGTATTTGGAACAATTCCTCTTCCAATGTCCCATGCCATTACAATAATGGCATTTGTCAAGAGGACCCTTCTTGACTTTGGAGGTGCTAGCTTCACAAGACTTAGCTTTGGTGAATGTGGGAGCTTGTTTCTTGCCCTTTCTCCCATTCTTCTTGAACTTCCCCTTACTCTTTGTGCTTATGTTAAGCACATCCTTGGGAGGGTTCACATTTAACCCCATGTCCCTCTCGGCTTGCACAAGTAACTTGTGCAACTCCTCAAGAGACACATCCTTGTCTTGCATGTTGAAATTCACCCGGAATTGCACATATGCCTTAACTTTAGACAAGGAGTGTAGAATCCTATCTACGATGAGTTCTTTGGGGATTTCAACTTTTTGAATCTTCAAAGTCTCGACAAGCTCCATGAGTTTGAGCACATGAGGGCTAACCTTTTGGCCCTCTTTGAAGTCGAGATCAAAGAATGCCGCGGCCGCCTCATATTGGACGATCCGCGGGGTTTGTGAAAACATGGTCACAAGTTTGGAGTAAATCTCATTAGCATTGCCCATTTTGAAGGCTCTCCTTTGGATTTCCGCCTCCATCGCAAATATTAAGACATTTTTCATTGCGGCGGACTCCTTTTGGTAAGCCTCATAGGCTTCCCTAGTGGCCGCGGTGGACCTAGTGGAGGGTTCGGGTGGAGAGGCCTCGGTAAGGTAACGAAGCTTGTCGTCACCTTCGGCGGCTAATTTGAGTTGGGCATCCCACTCGGAGAAATTTGACCCATTCTTTTCAAGTTTACATCGATCCATAAAGGATCGGAGCCATGATGAAGTAGCGAGTGGTGTAGCATTAGGAGTTGGTGTTGATGTTGCCATTTGTTATGAAAAAGAAGTGGTCTACAAAATAAAATATAAGGAGTAAAACAATTGTCGTTTTAATTATACTCGTAAAAATGTATGATTTAAACAAGTTTTACGCATTTTTCTAGTGACCTCTACCCAACTAGATAAATGATTCCAAGACCCAAATTCATATCGACTTAGGCACGGTGGGGCCGATACATCCTTCATCAATATAACTCGGTGGATTAACGTTTAATCGATTCTACTTTTAGAACTCTTGGTCGATAATATTACATTAACTATTATCTATAGCCCAAAACACATCGACAAGGGCACGGTGGGGCCGATACATCCCTTATCAAATACTTTTGTTGAGTTCAATCCAAATTTCGAATAAATGTGTCCATGATCCAAACCCACATTAACTTGGGCACGGTGGGGCCGATACATCCCTCATCAACATGAATTCGGTGGATTAACATTCATCACCCACTTCCCCTACGTAACAAGGTTTGTACCCCGGTGGGGTCGAGCGCACTCCCTCGCGAAATAGGTTTTCATGGTTTCTACTATTTGGTAAGGCTATGTCTCAATTGATAGTTTTAGCGAGAGGTCATGTCAAATTATTATCTATCACGTTTTAAGTGAACTAAAGCGGTGAACTACGATAATTATATTTGACACGGTCGATTAACTCGATAAAATAAGACAATGCATGTTTAGTTATGGCGATTTAGCGATGCATGTGACATAAAATAAAATGCTAGCATAAAGATAAATAAATCCTAGTATGGCCTTTCCTAAAATAGAAAAACTATTAATCTATTACATATTCGGAAACCAACTCCATTGGTCCCTTGAACTTCGGTTGTGGCACACATCTCGAGGTAACACCGTCTTTATGTATCGCCATTCTTGAAGAAATCCGTCTTTTGGAACTCCGGAATGAATAAAAATTACATAATAAATTACATAATTTCCTATTATACAATTGTAACTAAAATAAAATAAATCTATTAAATTACAAAACGGTGATGCGAGATCACAATAAAAATTACAACCGAATCGATATTCCCATACATTTCGGGAAATACCAATTAAAATCTAAGGCCATACTAAGTAAAATTACAAAATTCAAAATTACATAAATTAAAATTATGACAATCATAAAGAAAAATGCAGCATTATAATATGTATGAACATGCTCAATTTTTATGCTAAATCGCCTTTTAATTAGCCAATATCGTATATTACTCGGTTTTTACTTGACGTTTGCGTGATTTCAACATTTTATAATCACAAAAATGCATAAACTCATATTTATGCATAAGTTAATTACCCTAACCTCTTAGGACTCAAAATATAGTCTTCACTAATAATTTGACCATAATTAACTTTTATTTACAAAATTGTTCATAAATGGACCAAAATTACAAAAATAAGCTATTAAACTTCAAATAAATCCAAAAATTTCAAATAAATTCAAAATTTGAAATTTAAATTCATGAACATTCTGGAAAAATTCCATGACACTCATAATGTTCAAAATCTTAGGTTAAAAATTTCGAAATTATTCCGGAAAAACAATGTTGCGGTTTATCGATTTATAATAAAATAATCATAAAAACATGGAAAAATTATTTTCATTAACTTTTCAATTTTAGATCTGAAAAATACAATAAAATGCAACATTAGACGTTTTTCCTAAGTCATAGATTATATTTTATTAATTTTCACTAATAATGTCACTATTTATGCCATTTTTCTTCAAAAATTCATAAATCATGCTAAAAGACTTCTTTATAGCCAATTATTTTACACACATCTTGTAAAATTGCATGTGACAACATATAAATTTTCTATGACCAGATTCGAAATTTAACTCATATTAACCTATTTTTCTCTTAAATCCGAATTTAATAATGAAAAATTCATTTTTCGAGCATAACAAGTGCAAAAATTATGAAACTTTACAGGTTATCTCAAAATAATATATGTGATAACATATCCAAAAATCAACTTAAAATTCGAAGTATAGCTAATTTTAGACCAAAAATGACATTTTTACTCATAAAATCACATTTAAATGCCATTATTGTTAAATATGAACAATAAAAATCCGAAATATTAACCAAAAAATCCTAAAACACTTTAGGACCAGAAATATTAACATGCATGTAATAATTTCGTGATATATCATAATAACACAAATTTTACAAGTTTTATTTTGTTATTCATATAACTCGGAAAAACTTTTAACCAATTTGCATGCAAACAACCGTGGCGCTCTGATACCGATTGAAGGAAATGTAGATTCATATACATATTAACATACTCTTATATGTCTAGATAATTTGTCATAAAATGAAACGGATCTTATGCATGCAAACAATAATATAAATAGAGGAAAATCATGTCCTTACAAAATGGATTTCGGCTATTAGGGCACAAGAGAGATCACCTATCTCTTCTTGTTCTTGAGCTATTCGAATGGAAGAACAAAGATCTAAGTGTAAGATCTCTCCCTATGCTTTATACCCAAGGCTTCTCTTAATTAAATCAATATTACAAATACTAGTTATAATATTAATCAAGGTAGAAAAATGGAACCAAAATATTTATAAACTCTTATACTATTTCGGTTTTTAGAGAGATAAAAGGGAGGATTTTAATTCTCTCTAAAACTATATTTTGGATGATGAGTGGAATGAATTAAAAATTCTAACACATTTTAGAGTAATAGGTAAATAAAAATGAAAAACCAATGATGGTTTTTCACATCAAAAACCGGGTGGTAGGGGGGGCTTTTGGGTGAGCCAATGCATGAAATGGTTTGTCTTCACAATGCACCATAGGCTTGCATGGCTACTAAAGCAAAACAATCATTGTGTTTAGCTACTAATTAAACAATTAATTAGCTTAAAAACCCCTCCTATTTTCGGCACCTTTAGCTAATATGGATTCCATATTAATTTTGTCAATTGTCAATATGTTACATGTCACATGTCACATATATTTGTTATGTAATTTTTAAAATATTAAAAATCAACGTATTATTAAAAATACGTCACATACAAAATCGACTTAGTAATTTCATAATTACTTGTGCCAAAAATTTTACCAATTTATAAATCACAACATATTGTATTTATATTAATTCATTCAATTTAATTGTTACATTAAACAATTATTTCATCCGAGTAATGATACAATTCAATTACTCAGACCGTACCTTATTTAATCACATTTCAATATGATACGTAAATTTTACTTCCAAAATCGTCCGTCAATTTTCAAGTAATTTAATTAACTCGTAACATTATACGATTAATTAAATAATCAATTAAGAGTATTGCCCTTTAGGTATGACCTAGGGGGTCAACTGATCACCACCGTCACACGACAAAGAATGTCAAACTCTAGTCACCAATCATTACCGATATATGTTGACCAAATTGATGAAAGAACAATATTACTTCCCAATTGTATTCATTTTAATGAGACTTAAACATGTGATCATCATGATCAACAGTCGTGATCGCATTATTGTCGGAGGACACATATTCCAACAGACCATGCATATAGTTGAGTAGGGGGGATTAAGTCGACTTGTAGGTGTTGTTCAATCTAATCGATTCGGCTCCGGGACCCAAACCTTCCCAGGATTGTAAGATATAAACCAACTCGATTCTATCACAACAATAATTGCTTGCTCGTGATTTAAGAACATGTTTGTATGATCAATTCCCATGTATCCCTTATGAACCTATGACACCCTAGTGCCTTTAATCATTTGCTTACATCTCATTTTAATCATCTTGCTTGTTTATTTGCATTGTTATTTAGTTTAGTGATCTTCTATCTCAACCCAAATTGCGACACCCTTAGACACCACTACTTACAATCGAAAATTCGGCATTAATACCCATTCCTTGGGATCCGACCTTTACTTACCTCTTTAATAATAGTATAGTAGTTTGTGAAGTTATAAATATTGTTTTGGTCTAGATACTTGACAGGGCAGTCGTATACCTATCAAAAATAACAAACTGGCTCTAACTAATATAGCTAGGGAAGTCGAGTCGATCTCCACAGGGAGATGGGAAAATGTCAGCTTTGTCTAAGTTCGTCACGGTAACCAAATTAGGGGGTTTAATTGGGTTGTTGTTCTGAACTAATGAGGATGAGAAAGAGAAAAAGGCAGGGAAAAAGGCTTAAGCAGATAAAGAAAGCAGCTAAGACAGACGGTTCACCATGATCATTGGGTCAAGTAATTTAGGTCTCAGGTTAGTGCAAGTATAGTCTAAGGAGCAATGAATATCTCCTTTCGGTCTCAATTCGCCCTAAAGCACAAATAGATTATCTTTCGCCCTTACTATAGTGCCCTATTGTTCGCTACGAGTCTCACCCTTTCCAACCTTTCGGTCCAGGTCAAGGTTTACTATGATTTAAATGTCTAATTGCGTCGACTCAATTAAACAGATAAAGACAAATGCAACAATTAACAACAAAGACTACACCAGCATTAACCTAATAAATCAATCACTATCCCTTCATAACCATGGATCCCCTTATCTTAGCAAAAGGGAATTAGCTACACATTACTGAATCAACAATAATAACATATAAATAATAAGAATTAAACATAATAATGATAAATTGAAATGGAAGTAAATTAACAATAGCGAGATAATGAAGGGAAGGATTAAAAGTACTAATAATGAATTAAGAACAAGAAATAGAATAATAATACCGAGTAGAAGTTCAAATCCAAGTAGCATAAAGGGTAGAAGGAAAGTAAATCCAAGAAACAGTAGAAGTTTTTCTAGTAAAAAGTGAATCAGGAGCAGTTACGCAGTCTACTGTCTTTAGTAGTATGCGAAAATCCTCTCTAAAACCTAATCCATAACTAAATTACAAAAGCCCATACGAAAGATAGGCGGAAAAACTCTATTGCAGGCAAAACCACTCAATCGAGTGGAAATAAACCACTCGATCGAGTAACTAAGCGTCAAACCCCTCGATCGAGTGCAAATAAACGACTCGATCGAGTAACTCCTTGGATTGCCTACTTGATTGAATATTGGGACTGCTCGATCGAGTAACCTTCAGTATATAAAGCATTCGATCGACTAGAAAAGTAGTCGATCGAGCTATCTTGTTACGTTTAGGCACTAAACACCTTCCGAAACCAGTTTACGTGTCTTCAAAGTGATAGATTCCAAGCTCTGGCTCCTTGTTCTTCATAAATGTATGCAAATGGGACGAGTTTAGGCTCGATTTAGCTCCTCTTTGGTTTATTCCTGCAATTTACACAAAACAAACCAAAGTAGAATATTCGGGGGTACTTGTAGCTAGATGCCACGTAAATAGTTCAGAAATGCGTGTAAAAATGAGGTAAAAACCTTATATAAAATACACGCATTAAATCTCCCCAAACTAAACCTTTGCTTGTCCCCAAGCAAACTATGAATGCAACTAAGAATAAACAATGGAACGGGACCAACGCATCAGCTACAAATCATCCACCAAAACCAGTTTAATGCAACAACTAACAAAGTGGCAAATGATAAGTGCAAACGAATTAAATCAATGTTTCAAACTTACTGAACCGTCGACCTTGCAAGACTCAAAAATATCGGACTCTCACGGGTCACTCATCACTCAAAGTTAGGCACAAGATGAGTATATATGTGAAAGATAAAAAGAAGTAAAGACACTCACCTAACTCGACCTATAAGAACATGCATGCAGGTAATCATGAATAAAGTCTCTACAACCGTACATACGCATTCCAACCATACTAATGACCAAGACACATGCCGAGGACTTACGATTGGGTAAGTGAGGTAATGGGTAAGAAGGGGCTAAGATGAATTTGGATATTTGGGGTTAATAGCCAGGCTAGCAACAACGAATCCAAATATTGAACTGCATCCCAACTTCATACTCAATATAACAAAACAAAACGGCGCAAATTCCATGCACTCAACTCACAATACACCCAAAACTTGTCAACTCCCCATAAAATATAAGTAAAACATGGGAGTGAAAATCATTATACAATTTCTCAATTCTTTGCACATGATTTTTCTTTCTTTTTCTTTTTCATATTTCTATATTTTTTTTTCATTCTTTTCTTCTCTTTTTTTTTTTTTTCTTTTTCATCCATCATTTTTTTTCTTTCCGTTCAATTCTTCCACCATCTTCTGAATTCAAATAAAAATAACCAAACTGCAGTAAAGCATTCCAAACAGCTACTCATTACTAGCTCGGCTAGGGTAGGAAAAATTATAGTATGTAGCTAAAAGGACAAGAGGGCAATTTGGCTATGTGGGGCTCATGGGTAGAATGAAATAAAAGGGAATCGCCTCTCCTAACTTGTGTCACCATCCACAGACCGAATGCATACAGGTATTAAGAAGACTAGACTCATGCTTATGCAAATTGATGTTACATGCCTTACAGAAAGTACTACTCACATCCTAAATGAAACCGGTGATGTCACCAGTTTATAAAGCTCTAACCTCATAATGTAATGTAGCTTGCCGATATGTGAGTCAAGTCTATTTGTTCAGATAAGAGAGAAAAAAATACTCGTAGTTCATGCACATAATCATGCCAACTATATGTCAAGAAAATGCAAGGCTAAAGTAAGGATTCAATGTAGCGTCAAGGTTCAAACGTTCCGACTCAAATTAAACGTGATTTTTTTTGAAATTTATGTGATTTTCGTATAAAAAACGACAATGCATGCGAAAATAAATAAACGTGCAAACGAAAATGCAATCAAACATGCAGACATAGATATGGATGCATACCTCCCCAAACCAAACCGTTATTATGTTGTATTAGTGTTGTGAGTTTTTATTATGTTGTACTAGCTAGTTATTGTATGTTTTGTGCTAATTTTATTATATGAGGTGTTTTAGTTGAAACCTTAGCATTGACAAGTTGTAGACTCGTCGAGCTTTATTGGTTGGTGAAATTGTAATTCCTCCCATTATTAATTAAATAAGTGGATTGCCCGTGTCGAAGATTGTGAACGCTTGTTCCTTCCATCCATTTGGTAAAGGCAATTCGATTTGAATTGTCCTAAACATTTGCACTCGGGAAAGTGGTATTTGGTGGAAAGGGAGAAAGGCTTATTTTGTATTTTGGTGGGAAAGGGAATGGTTTTCCCTTTCTCTTTTTTGGGATGTTTTTTGTATGTGGGATTTTTGTATGGGGATGGTTATTTTTTATTGTGGGAATGGTTGTATCCTTCTTGTGTAAGAAAGGACTGCCTACGTATTCACCCGAAGAGGTGAAATCAAACCATGATCGTAGTTCGAAATGTTTTGTGAATTGAATTGGGTTTTGTGGTTGTATCCCTCAGGCATAAGAGGGACTGCCTACGTATCCACCTGAAGAGGTGAAATCAAACCATGCTCGTAGTTCAGGGGGTTTGTTATAGTGCAAATGGACGTTGCCTTTAACGGATCAAAGGACATTTGTGTTGGAATATGTGTCCTCCGACAATAATGCGATCACAATTGTCAATCATATTGATCACATGTTTAAATCCCATTTTAAGAATACGTAAGGGATGATTCATTTTATAGTCAACTGATCAACATTAATCGGAAAAAATTGGCTTGCTAGAGTTTGACGTTACTGTCGTGGGACGGTGGTGGTCAGTTGATCCCTTAAGGTCACACCTAAAGGATGATGCCCTTATCTGTAAAGTTGATTAATTGTATGACGATACAAGTTGATCAATTCCTTAAAATTGAACAATTCATTTGTGAGAGAGAATATTGATTTCTTATTTTATTGAGATTAAATAAGATTTATTTTTGTAATAAAATGCTTTATTAGTAAAATTGTTTATTGTTTGAGAAACGATAGAAATAAGAATGAATGGTTAATTATAATTACAAGATGTTGTGAATTATAATTTTATGACCCATTTGATTTATGTGATCAAGTATCACTACTCAATTTGTTGCATGTAATTTAATTAATTTGTAAAATGATATTTATGTGATGAATATGCATTAAATTAATTAATAACATGTATAAGACTACATGTGACATATTGTGTGACAAAATGACAAATTGACCAAATAAAATGGTAGTCCATTTTATAAGGAGTAACCGGTTTTGGTAGTGTATAATGGCTTTTGTTTGTTTGCATTTGTTCATAGTGTATGGCATATGTAATGAGTACTCTAGTCTAGTCTTACACCTATGGTTTTAGAAAATAACAAAAGCTAAAAAAAGAAAGACCATATATTGTTCTCCTCCCTCCTAAACCGTGACTCTCCCTCCTCCTCTTGAGAGGATGATTATTCTCTACTTATTTCTTTTTATGCTTGTCCATTCATTAGATATGCAAAGTTTTCCTCTCTCACATAATCATCTTTTCTTCATCAAAACATGAGATTTTTGATTCAAATTGCTCATAAAAGATTACTAAAATTATTAGTGTAATATATGAGTATTAGTAATCAATTTTAAGGTAAACTACTAAAATAATATCTAGCTCATATTATTTAGTGCGGATAAGGGATAATCTTGGGTGCAATCAAGAGGAGAATCTCTACTTTGGGATTTTTGGAGGATCATCCTAATATTCATTATAGCTCAAGAACTAACAAGTAGGAGATCTTGTTGGTGCCCAAAATGGCCGAAAATTTGATGGTGAGAAAACGATTTTTTTCATCTCTTTTTATTAAGTTTGCATGCATAAGATTTGTAATTATTTTATGACTAAATAATTTCTCACATATATAAATATGTTAAATTAATGAGATATAGATTTCTAACAAGCGGTATCATGAGCCTTAGGTTGTTTGCATGCAAATCGGTTATTGTTTTTCCGAGTTATATGATTAACAAACAAAACTTATAAATTTGTGTTTATTATGATATATCACGAAATTAATTATGCATGTTTAAGTTTCTGATCCTAAAATATTTTTACGATTTTTGGGTTTATTTATGGATTTTATTGTTAATTTTATATAATAATGGCATTAAAATGTGATTTTTATGATAAAAATGTCATGTTTGGACGAAAAATAGCTAAACTTCGACTTTTTCAGTGATTTTTGCATATGTTTTCACATATATAATCTACTGATGACCTGTAAATTTTCAAAATAAAATGAGTTTTTATGCTCGAAATATGGATTTTTCAAATTAAAATCGTATTTAAATGAGAAAATATGTTAATATGAGTTATATTTCGAATATGGTCATAGAAATTTAGTATGTTGTCACATGCAATTTTACAAGACGTGTGTTAAATATTTGGCTATAATGAAGTCTTTATGCATGATTTATGAATTTTTTGATGAAAAATCACATAAATATGGACTTTAATTAGTAAAAATGCTAAAACATACTTCATTACTAAAGAAAAATGTCACATGTTGCATTTTATCATATATTTCAGATATAAAAGTGATAAGTTGATAAAAATATTTTTCCTCATATTTTTATGGTGATAATTGATAAATCCGATAAACCGCAACATTGTTTTTCTCGATAACTTTTCGAAATTTTTAACCTAAGTTTTAAATATTATGAGTGTCATGGTATTTTTCCAGAATGTGCATGAGTTTAAATTGCAAATTTCAAATTTATTTGAAATTTTTATGGTTTAATTTGAAGTTTATAGCTTATTTTTGTAATTTTAGGTCCATTTATGAACAATATTAAGAAATCAAAGTTAATTATTGTCAAAATGTTAGTGGAGACTAATTTTGAGTCCTAATATGGTTAGGGTAATTAACTTGTATATAAATATGAATTTATGTAATTTTTGTGATTTTAAAAGGTTAAATCACGCAAATCCGTAAAAACCGATTAATATACGATATTGGCTCCTTAAAGACGATTTAGCTCAAAATTGGGCATGTTCATACATATTATAATGCTGCATTTTATTTATGATTGTCATTTTTTTAAATTTTATGTAATTTTGGAATTATGTAATTTTACTTTGTATGGCCTTAGTTTTAATTGGTATTACCCGAAATGTATGGGAATATCGATTCGGTTGTAATTTATTGTGATCTCGTATCACCGTTTTGTAATTTAATAGATTTATTTTATTTTAATTACATATGTATAATAGGAAATTATGTAATTTATTATGTAATTTATTTATTCCGGAGTTCCTTGAAGATGGTGCCTTTCAAGAAGACGGTCCATCAAAGACGGTGTTACCTCGAGATGCGTGTCCATCAAATAGTTTATTAGATTTACTATTTTAGGAAGGCCATACTAGGATTTTATATACTTTGCATTTTATTTATATGTTGCATGCATCGCTAAATCGCCATAACTAAAACATGCATTATCATTTTAATCGAGTTTATCGACCGTGTCAATTACAATTATCGTAGTTCACCGCTTTAGTTCACTTAAAACGTGATAAATAATAAATTTACATAACCTCTCGCTAAAAATAAACAATTGAGACTTAGCCTTACCAAAAAGTAGAAACCATGAAAACCTATTTCGTGAGGGAGTGCACTCGGCCACATCGGAGTACAAACCTTGTTACGTAGGGAAAGTGGGTGATAAATGTCTATCCACCGAATTTATGTTTATGAAGGGTATTTCAGCACACCGTGCCCTAAGTTGATATGAGTTTGGATCATGGACACATTTATTCGAAATTTCGGTTTAACTCAACGAAAGTATTCACGACGATTTCCGGATGTGTTTCGGGCTAGAGATAAATATTAATGTAATTTTATCGACCAAGAGTTCTAAAAGTAGAATCGATTAAAAAGTTAATCCACCAAGTTATGTTAATAAAGGGTATTTCGGCACACCGTGCCCTAAGTTGATATGAATTTGGGTCTTGGAATCATTTATCAAGTTGGGTAGAGGTCACTAGATAAATGCAATAAAACTTGTTTAAATTAAATTTACAAGTATTAATAAAACGATAAATGTTAAGTTTTCCACTAATCCGTTATCATATTGTTCTATTTCTTTACCACAATTTATATACGATATCATTTCGATTTTAGTTCAAATCTCCATTAAAACATCGTACCTAAAGACAAAACTTGATTTTTCTTCTAAAAACTCGTGTTATCCATTGGAAGGATCTCTTGTGAAGAGTATAGATAAAAGTTATTCATTATCAAACAGGCTTTTGATTCTTGACTAACACATCTACTTACAATGGATTGTTTTTCATATACCTAATTGAATTAAGTACCTTAAAATGATAAATCATTTTGGTAATTAGATTTGTTAGAAATCGTAATTGACCAAAATAACGCAACCACTTCAATGAAAGTTTTAAGAATTAAACGATTGAATTGAAGAGTAGTCTTCATAAAATTCAACTTTGCTTCTGTAAGTAAAGATTCTTTAAAATGAGTGGAAGCATTCTCTTAAACCGTTAAGAAATGGATGAGGTTCAAAGAAGTAAAATTAGAATGGAATTGATACAAGGTAATGTTAAAAGTAAAGTTATTGAGAATAACGATACTAAACCTATCAATCCCCACCGATAAAGTTTCCATTGTCTTAATTGTTGGACGCTAGAAAGGAAACTACCCCAAATTATTGAAGAATCAACAAGTTAGTTGTTGGACATCTAATGGGACCTTCTTCTTTAAATGTTTATTTGATTGACATAAATTTTGCTAGTACTACTTCGTCAATATTAGAAACCGGTGGTGGTTTTCATCATTGTATGCGATACATAGGATGATTAGAATATGACGACTAGCATCAAATAATGTCGAGAGATAGAGTCACTGTGTACTCAATCTAGTTTTGGGTTTATTTTTATACCTTAATTATGTGAATAAACTCTAAAGAAGAATATAAACTTGTTAAGATACAAAAAGAGGTTTCACTTTTGTGACCCTATACACCATGATTTGATGTATGGCTAGCCCATTATCAAGGTGATTATATTCTAAACCAAACTAGAATGATATATCATGAAGATTATGCAAGACTCAAATTGGTAACCCAAGATTAAACCTTAGATTCTGGAATGATGAACGCAAAGAGTTGTCGAGTACTCTTGAAACCATTAGATCTTATGGTATATGCATATCTTGTATTCAAAGCAAGATTTCTCATGCCTTTTGGTTGAAAAGGAAATTGAGG
Organism: Silene latifolia; assembly: GCF_048544455.1. Taxonomy (NCBI): domain Eukaryota; kingdom Viridiplantae; phylum Streptophyta; class Magnoliopsida; order Caryophyllales; family Caryophyllaceae; genus Silene; species Silene latifolia. Next base: position 95,444,855 of record NC_133533.1, read on the forward strand.
TTGTAAATCATTGATCCAGAAAAGGTTGATCATTTTCTTTTACCAACAATTTAAGTTGACACTAATATGTTCACTTAATAAGGTAAATGGAGAAATCTTTTAACAAGTTCAAAGAGTTCAAAGAATCACGATTTAGTCGTGATGGGATTTTCAAAGTAAAGACTTTGATTTAAGCCAAAGGAAATGTGATATAGTATCACAAACTAATCTCTCTTAGCACGCATTATGGGATAAAGAAATCAAACGCTATTCGATATGGTTTGGACTTCAATCAAGTTACCTTGAGTTACTTGAACCTTTTGGGGAATTTATCATTTTTGTCTAAATTATTTTTCCACTAAATCTAAAACGATTCATATGAGATATGAAATGGTAGGGTACCATGTTTGTAAGTTTTCACAAGAAACAAATGCTCGTTTTTCATTCCTATAATCACGAGTACAACGAGTTTGTTTATTTCTAGAAGACAGAGTGGGAGAAAATATTCAAGAGCCACAAAAGAATTATGTCAAAAATTGTATGTCGCAAGAAACTGGTCTTTCTTGGCTACATGAGACGTTTTGTGTAAAACGTTGTTTCTTCAAAACCTAGGAGGTTAAACTCATCACTTGTTGAGGATGATGAATTAGTGTTACTTTTAAGAAAGTAAAGAGCTTACAACTTACAAAGAAATTGTTTGTGATTTAAGTTAATTACTTATGGAAAGTAATGAACATATGACTTACATGAGAGTGTTTAAGTCACAACTCAATACAAGGCTTAGAGCCATGAAAATCCGAAATCAATTCCGAGTGAAATTGTTGGATATCTAAGAGAGATATCAATGATTGATTGGTTGCAAAGGGTTTTGCACTAGTTGAAATGCTTAAGTCTATTTGGATCTTCTTAAGACTTATGTTTCATTATGAGATATATAGCGAGTGAATCTAAAACCCACTTCTTCAATTAGAAGGAATGTATTCAATACATGTCTTGAGTTTTGTAGATTCTTGCAATCCTAAGATAATGTGCAACTTAAGAGATTGTCTTAAGTAGGACATCAATGAGTTGGAATCAATGTTTTGATCATGTTATAAAACGTTTCTCGATAAGTCGAGAAGTTGTGTTTATACATAGAGTTTAGTGGGAGTTACGGTAATTTTAATTAGTCTAATATATGGATGACATATTGATCATTGGGAATGATTTAAGACTTGGAGATATATATAATACATCTTTAATATCCAGATTTACGGAGATAAATCCACATGATATTAGCGTCAAATAAGAAGTCTTATGTTGATAAGATTCATGACTAGTTCAATCAAGTTGAACATATTTGATTGATTCCATTTGCTTCCGCTGCCGAATCAATTAAATAGGAAATGATGTATAACACTTCATATACTTTGAGTATGATGAATTGTCTCAAATCGAATTCAAGTAATAGTTACCAAGTAGCCATATAGATTAATCTTAAGTGCTTGAAGAAGCATTAAGGATGGAAAGCAAAGTGTTTTTGATGCAATTTTGTGTAAGGGTGTTACACAAATGACAATTGACAATTGAGATTGCGCATGTTTTCAGACAAAACCATAATCAAAACACTTTAGGATGGTTAAGATACCATTGTGGCTATGTTATTTAAGAAATAGATTTTCTAGAATCGTTCTAGGCAATAAAGAACAATGAGAAATATTTACAACGGAAATTGAATACACTTGCAATCATGAGATGTGCAAGGAGGATGAGTCCCGCACACTGTGAAAACAGTGGGAGCTATTCTAAGGCTAGAGGCCCTATGTCTTGATTGGATCTCGACACGTACTCAAAAAGTTTTGTAATGCAAATGTATACATTACAAAGGAAAACGAGTATGTTGTAAGGTTGAGTAAGGTACAAGAAGTTGATAAAACCTACTAACCAAAGCCTTCTTATAGGCTTAACATGATGAGTCATGTCATTTCAATTGAATTGAGATGAACAACTACATTCAAGATCAAACTGGATTATAGAATATGAAGTAGTAATCAGGCATTGACTATTCATATGTGATAATCGCATTTGTCGTTCGTGTTTTACTTTAAAACTCTTTTATCATACTTTGTTACATCCAAACGGGTTGTATGACGATATTGAACCCCGTTAAAGTGAACCCGGATTAACATAGTATTCGCCCATAGTCACTTGTATGAGGTGACGTCTCGAAGTGACTAGAGTGTGATGCGATTGATGGCAAGTTCAGTGCCATACAGTCATGTGAGATGACTAGTCGATCACATAGGCAGACTGTTAGGAACACTTTGTCGGGCAGTGACCGCTTATAGAGTTCTGGCAAATTTATATAGCCTAGTCGTGGCGAGAGCTACTATAGTATTCTAATGAGTCGATTCTTTTGACTAAAGACTATTCGCCTAAGATGGCACAGTTTCAGATTAGCTTTGATTTATGTTACTACGACCTTCGTAAATGGGGTCAAATGGGCATATTTTGGGTTATGATGGCTGTGGCTAGTCAAAGGGAATAGTGCGATAAGAATTTTCCACCCCTTTGTCAGGGTTAAAAAAATATCTCAAGGCCACTCGAGGAGTAATGAACTGGAAATGCGTGGCCACGCTCGGAAGGTATCTATGGTAGATAAATTCCGGTCAATCAGTTATTCTCCAGATCGAGGAAACCACTCTCGATATGATCACTTGCAAGTACGACCCGAAAGACACCTTGCATTGAGTGGGAGATAGTAATAGGACAAGAGAATTGGTGACGCAAACTTGTCGAGGACATGTGGGAGATTGTTGGAATATGTGTCTTCCGACAATAATGCGATCACAATTGTGGATCATATTGATCACATGTTTAAATCTCATTTTAAGAATACGTAAGGGATGATTCATTATATAGTCAACTGGTCAACATTAATCGGTAATGATTGGGTTGCTAGAGTTTGATGTTATTGTCGTGGGACGGTGGTGGTCAGTTGATCCCTTAAGGTCACACCTAAAGGATGATGCCCTTATCTGTAAAGTTGATTAATTGTATGACGATACAAGTTGATCAATTCCTTAAAATTGAACAATTCATTTGTGAGAGAGAATATTGATTTCTTATTTTAATGAGATTAAATAAGATTTATTTTGGTAATAAAATGCTTTATTACTATAATTGTTTATTGTTTGAGAAACGATAGAAATAAAAATGAATGGTTAATTATAATTACAAGATGTTGTGAATTATAATTTTATGACCCATTTTATTTACGTGATCAAGTATCACTAGTCAATTTGTTGCATGTAATTTAATTAATTTGTAAAATGATATTTATGTGATGAATATGCATTAAATTAATTAATAATATGTATAAGACTACATGTGACATATTGTGTGACAAAATGACAAATTGACAAAATAAAATGATAGTCCATTTTATAAGGAGTAACCGGTTTTTGTAGTGTATAATGGCTTTTGTTTGTTTGCATTTGTTCATAGTGGATGGCATATGTAATGAGTACTCTAGCCTAGTCATACACCTATGGTTTTAGAAAAGAACAAAAGCTAAAAAGTGAAAGACCATATATTGGTCTCCTCCCTCCTAAATCGTGACTCTCCCTCCTCCTCTTGAGAGGATGATTATTCTCTACTTATTTCTTTTTATGCTTGTCCATTCATTAGACATTCAAAGTTTTCCTCTCTCACATAATCATCTTTTCTTCATCAAAACATGAGATTTTTGATTCAAATTGTTCATAAAAGATTACTAAAATTATTAATGTAATATATGAGTATTAGTAATCAATTTTAAGGTAAACCACTAAACTAATATCTAGCTATTATTATTTAGTGGGGATAAGGGATAATCTTGGGTGCAATCAAGAGGAGAATCTCTACTTTGAGATTTTTGGTGGATCATCCTAATATTCATTATAGCTCAAGAACTAACAAGTAGGAGATCTTGTTGGTGCCCAAAATGGCCGAAAATTTGATGGTGAGAAAACGATTTTTTTCATCTCTTTTTATTTAGTTTGCATGCATAAGTTTTGTAATTAATGAGATATAGATTTCTAACAATTTGAAACGGGCAAGGTGCCGCAGCTTAGACTCGATAAAACATGCAATATCAAATCAGAACACGTTGAGGAACTTGACTTGAAAAGGGTCGAGTTCGGTTGCTAGTCGTAAAACTAGGCTAGGTTGTTGGTTGCTATGGTTCAAGGGTAATATTTATTGAGTTGGTCTAGGTTGGTCGGGTTTGTAAAGTCCTCCTCATCAAGGTCACTCAGTCTCACTGCGCCCCCCGAAAGTATTTTTTTGACCAGGTATGGCCCGGCCCAGTTGGGTTTGAATTTTCCCCTCGGATCGACGGGTAATGGTGCTCGAACTGACTTGAGGACCAAGTCGCCCTCCTGGATGTTTCTGGGTTTAACCTTCTTGTTGAATGCCCGTTGTATACGTCGTTGGTATAGCTGGACATTGTGCAAGGCGTTGAGTCGCCGTTCGTCTAGAAGAGTGAGTTGCTCGTACCTTCGACGGGTCCATTCCGCCTCAGGGACTTGACTCTCCAGTAGGATGCATAGAGAAGGGACCTCTAACTCTACCGGTTGGACCGTCTCCATACCGTATGCTAGGTAGAAAGGTGTGGCGCCTGTCGGTGTTCGAACGGAGGTTCGGTATCCCCAGAGTGCGAATGGAAGTTTGCTCGGCCAATCGCGGTAGTTGTCTTGCATTTTCTTGATAATGGTGACAAGAGTTTTGTTCGCTGCCTCCGCCGCTCCGTTAGTTTGGGTGAGCTGCTACTTGACTTCTTTAAACTCGTGGATTCGTCCTTTGGGCCTTGGATTGCGCACCAAGCTCGTTCCTTAAGCAATTCCTTTACGTCATTTGCAATGCAGCTTACTCGGGGACGGATTTGGCTTGATTTCCCGTTAAATTCTCCACATTTCTGCAATAAAGTACAAAAGCACGAAAGTAGAGGAAAATAGAGAAATATGGGCATATATAGCACAATTGAGCTCTGAAATGCGTGTAGAATACAGTGTGAAACATCATATTTTAGACACGCATCATCAACCTAGGTACCTTTGTCCTCAATCGTTAAATGCGTTCTTCAAGAGTAGACTCCCTATGGTGTTAGATGAAGGAAAAGTAGATCTATATACTTAACATATTCATATATGTTACAATTTAATTTGTCATAAAATTAACATATGATCTTATGCATGCAAACTATTTAACAAGATAAAGAAGAAACATTCATCCTTACATTGGATGTTTCGGATTTTATGGGCACAAGTGAGTTCTCCTACTCACTTGTTCTTGAGCTCTCCAAATGGAAGAACAAGGATTCAAGAATAGAATCCCTCCCAAAAGCATATACCCAATGGATACAACTTAAAGACTAAAATAATATGATCTAGTATTAAGATTAGTCTTACTTAAAATTTTGACACAAAATATTTTTGTTCTCTCATATATTTCGGTTGAGAGAGAATGATTTTTGAGATTTTTATTTCTCTAGAGTTTTCACAAAAGATAGAGAGAGAGCCATTTCTTACACTATAATTGTTGTGTATGAATTATGAATGAATAATCATGAAAAAGAAAAACTCTTCTTCTTTCCTTAGGGTGGCCGAAATTATGGCCTTGGGTAGCATGCCCAATGCCTTTTGTTTTTGCTCTTCTCAAAAGCTTAGGCTTGCAAGGCTAGTAGGTAGTCTTTAATCATTAGGTTTTCCACTAATATGAAAACACAATATTAACCCAACACTCCCTCTAATTTCTAAGACTTTCATAATAAAATGGATGGTCCATTTTATTTTGTCATTTGTCAATTTTGTCACATGTAACATGTTACATGACATGTCACAATGTAATGTATTTTTAACACTTTAAAAATCAACATATTCATAAAATATGTCATTTACAAAATTGACTAGTACTTCGTAATTACTTGTACCAAAAATGTTCCCAAATTATAAACTACAACATTCTGTATTTATAATAATTTATTCATTCTGTTTCAATTGTTTCTGTAAACAATAATTTCATCTAAGTAATAAAATAATTCGATTACTTAGACCGTGTCTCATTTAATCATATTTACAATAAGATACGTAAATTATACTCACAAAATCATCCGTCAATTTTTAAGCAATTTAATTAACTCGTATCGGTATACGATTAATTAAATAATCAATTAAGAGTATTTCTCTATAGGTATGACCTAAGGGGATCAACTGATCACCACCGTCGCACGACAACATAAATGTCAAACTCTAGTCGACAATCATTACCGATATGTGTGGACCAGTTGACTGTAAAATATTACATCCCACATGTATTCTGAAAATGAGATTTAATAATGATATTTAAATCATGTGATCGCACTATTGTTGAGGACACATTTCCCAATAATCTCCCACTTGTCCTCGACAAGTGTGCGTCACCAATTCTCTTGTCCTATTACTATCTCCTACTCAATGCAAGGTGTCTTTCGGGTCGTACTTGCAAGTGATCATATCGAGAGTGGTTTCCTCGATCTGGAGAATAACTGATTGACCGGATTTATCTATCATAGATACCTTCCAAGCGTGGCCACGCATTTCCAGTTCATTACTCCTCGAGTGGCCCTGAGATATTATTTTAACCCTGACAAGGGGATGGACAATTCCTATGGCACTCATTCCCTTCGACTAGCCACAACCATCATAACCCAAAATATGCCCATTTGACCCCATTTACGAAGGTCGTAGTAACACAAATCAAAGTTAATCTAAAACTGTGCCATCTTAGGCGAATAATCTTTAGTCAAAAGAATCGACTCATTTGAATACTATAGCAGCACTCACCACGACCAAGCTATATAAATTGCCAGAACTCTATAAGCGGTCATAAGGCCCGACAAAATGTTCCTAACAGTCTGCCTATGTGATCGACTAGTCATTCTCATATGACTCTATGGCACTTGAACTTGCCATCAATCGCATCACACTCTAGTCACTTCGAGACGTCACCTCATACAAGCGACTATGGGCTAATACTATGTTAATCCGGGTTCACTTTAACGGGGTTCAACGTTGTCTCTACAACCCGTTTGGATATAACAAAGTATAATAAAAGAGTTTTAAAGTAAAACTCGAACGACAAATGCGATTATCACACATGAATAGTGAATGCCTGATTACTATTTCATGTCCTATAATATAATTTGATCTTGTATGTAGTTGTTCATTTCAATTTAATTGAAATGACATGACTCATCATGTTAAGCCTTTGAGAAGGCTTTGTTTAGTAGGTTTTACCAATTTCTTGTACTTTACTCAACCTTACTACATACTCGTTTTCCTTTGTAATGTATACATTTGCATTACAAAAACATTCTGAGTACGTGTCGAGATCCAATCAAGATATAGGCCTTCTAGCCTTAGAATAGCTCCCACTGTTTTCACAGTGTGCGGGACTCATCCTTCTTGCACATCTCATGATTGCAAGTGTACTCAATTTCCGTTATAAATATCTCTCATTGTTCTTTATTGCCTAGAACGATTCTAGAAAATCTACTTCTTAATTAACATTGCCACAATGGTATCTTAACCATCCTAATGTGTTTTGATTATGGTTTTGTCGGAAACCATGCGCAATCTCAATTGTCAATTGTCACTTGTGTAACACCCTTACACAAAATTGCATTATAAACACTTTGCATCATAGCCTTAATGCTTCTGCAAGCACTTAAAGGTAATCTTTATGGCTTACTTGGTAATAGATTACTTAAATTCGATTTTGAAAACAATTCATCATACTCAAAGCATATGAAGTGTTATACATCATTACTTATTTAATTGATCCGGCAGCGGAAGCAAATGAAATCAATCAAATATGTTCAATTTAATTGAACTAGTCATGAATCTTATCAACATAAGACTTCTTAGTGACGCTAATATCATGTGGATTTATCTTCATAAATCCGGATATTCAAGATGTATTATAATACTCCAAAAGTCTTAAATCATTCTCAATGATCAATATGTCATCCACATATTGGACTAATTAAAAATTCCGTAACTCCCACTAAACTCCATGTATAAACACAACCTCTCGATTTATCGAGAAATGTTTTATCACATGATCAAAATGTTGATTCCAACTCATTGATGTCTTACTTAAGATCCTCTCTTAAGTTTCACATTATCTTAGGATTGCAAGAATCTATAAAACTCATGACATGTATTGAATACATTCCTTCTATTGAAGAAGTGGGTTTTAGATTCACTCGCTATGTATTTCATAATAATGAAACACAATCCCTAAGAAGATCCAAATAGACTTAAGCATTTCAATTTGTGCAAAAATCTTTGCAACCAATCAAGCCTTGAAAACTGTCTTTATTAGTGCAAAACCCTTTGTCACTAATCAAGCCTTTTATTTCGGATTTTCATGGCTGTAAGCCTTGTATTGAGTTGTGACTTAAACACTCTTATGTAAGTCATTTGTTGATTACTTTCCAGAAGTAATCAACTTGAATCAAACAATTTCTTTTGTAAGTTATAAGCTCTTTACTTTCTTAAAAGTAGCATGAGTTCATCATTTTTAACAAGTGACGAATTTAACCTCCTAGGTTTCGAAGAAACAACGTCTTACACAAAACGTCTCATGTAGCCAAGAAAGACCAGTTTCTTGCGACATAACATTCTTTGTGGCTCTTGAATAATTTCTCCCACTCTGTCTTCTAGAAATAAACTTGTATTTTAGAAAGACAGCTTCACGAGCCGCAAAACCCGTCGTACTCATGACAATTGAAAGGGAAAAATGAGCATTTGTTTCTTGTAAAAACTTACAAACATGGTACCCTTACCATTTCATATCTCATATGATTCGATTTAGTGGAAAAATAATTTAGACAAAAATGATAAAATCTCCAAAAGGATCAAGTAACTCAAAGTAACTTGATTGAAGTTCAAACCATATCGAATAGCGTTTGATATTTTATCTAATCACACATTATTCCATAATGCGTGCTAAGAGAGATTAACTTGTGATACTATATCACATTTCCTTTGGCTTATATCAAAGTCTTCACTTTGATAATCCCATCACGACTTAAATCGTGATTCCTTGAACTCTTTGAAATTCTTCAAAGATTTCTCTATTTACCTTATTAAGTGAACATATTAGCGTCAACTTAAATCGTTGGTAAAAGAAAATGATCAACCTAGTTTGGATCGATGATTTACAAACTCGATCTCCTTTTCAACCAAAAGGCACGAGACATCTTGCTTTGAATACAAGATACGCATACACCATTAACAATCTAATGGTTTCAAGAGTACTCGATAACTCTTTGCGTTCATCATTGCAAAATTTAAGGTTTAATCTTGGGTTACCAATTTGAATCTTACATCATCTACATGATATATCATTCTAGTTTGGTTTAGAATATAATCACCTTGATAATGGGCTAGCCATACATCAAATCGTGGTGTATAGGGTCACAAAAGTGAAAACCTCTTTTGTATCTTAACAAGTTTATATTCTTATTTAGAGTTTATGCACTTAATAGTCATAATTAAGTACAACTTTAAATCCAAAAACTAGATTGAGTACACAATTACTCTATCTCTCGACATTATTGATGCTAGTCGTCATATTCTAATCTCTTATGTAACAAACATAATGATGAAAACCACCACCGGTTTCTAATATTGACGAAGTAATACTAGCAAAATTTATGTTTAATCAAATAAACATTTAACGAAGAAGGTCCCATTAGATGTCCCACGACTAACTTGTTGATTCTTCAATAATTTTGGGTAGTTTCCTTTCTCGTGTCTAACATTTAAGACAATGGAAACTTTATCGGTCGGGATTGATAGGTTTAGTATCGTCATTCTCAACAACTTTACCTTTAACATAACCTTGTATCAATTTCATTCTAATTTTACTTCTTTAACCTCGTCCTCATCTTAACGGTTTAAGAGAATGCTCCCACTCATTTCAATGAGTCTTTGCTTTGAGAAGCAAAATTGATTTCATGAAGATTTCTCTTCATTTGTTCGTTTTAGTCTTAAAACTTTCATTGAAGTGGTTGCGCTATTTTGGTCAATTACGAATTCTGACAAAACTAATTACCAAAACAATTTATCGCTTCAAGGTACTTAATTCAATTAAGTATATGAAACATAATCCATTGTAAGTAGAAGTGTTAGTCATGAATCAAAAACCTGTTTGATAATGAATAATTTTAATCTATACTCTTTACAAGAGATCCTTATCAATGGTTCATTTGAGGTTTTAGAAGCAAATTCATATTTGTCTTTAGTTACGATGTTTTAAGGAGATTTGAATCAAAAATCGAAATGATATCGTATATAAATTGTGGTAAAGAAATAGAACAATATAATAACGAAATATTGGAAAACTTAACATTTATCGTTTTAATAATACTTGTAAATAACAAGTAAAGCATTTACATAGTGACCTCTACCCAGCTATGATAAATGATTCCAAGATCCAAATTCATATTAACTTGGGCACGGTAGGGCCGATTCATCCCTTATCAATATAACTCGGTGGATTAACTCTTTAATCGATTCTACTTTTAGAACTCTTGGTCGATAAAATTACTCTAATATTTATCTATAGCCCAAAACACATTCGACAAGGGCACGGTAGGGCCGATTCATCCCTTATCAAAAACTTTTGTTGAGTTCAATCCAAATTTCGAATAAATGTGTCCATGATCCAAATCCATATCAACTTGGGCATGGTAGGGCCGATTCATCCCTTATCAACATGAATTCGGTGGATTAACATTCATCACCCACTTCCCCTACGTAACAAGGTTTGTACCCCGGTAGGGCCGAGCGCACTCCCTCGCGAAATAGGTTTTCATGGTTTCTACTATTTGGTAAGGCTATGTCTCAATTGATTGTTTTAGCGAGAGGTCATGTCAATTTATTATCTATCACGTTTTAAGTGAACTAAAACGGTGAACTACGATAATTTTAATTGACACAGTCGATAAACTCGATAAAAAAGACAATGCATGTTTAGTTATGGCGATTTAGCGATGCATGTGACATATAAATAAAATGCAAGCATAAAATAAATCCTAGTATGGCCTTTCCTAAAATAGAAAAACTATTTAACTATTACATATTCGGAAACCAACTCCATTGGTCCCTTGAACTTCGGTTGTGACACGTATCTCGAGGTAACACCGTCTTTATGTATCACCATCTTGAAGAAATCCGTCTTTGGGAACTCCGAAATGAATAAAATTACATAATAAATTACATAATTTCCTATTATACATTTGTAACTATAATAAAATAAATCTATTAAATTACAAGACGGTGATACGAGATCACAAAAAAAATTACAACCGAATCGATATTCCCATACATTTCGGGTAATACCAATTAAAAACTAAGGCCATACTAAGTACAAAAAATACATAATTCAAAATTACATAAATAAAATTATGACAATCATAAAGAAAATGCAGCATTATAATATGTATGAACATGCCCAATTTTATGCTAAATCGCCTTTAATTAGCCAATATCGTATATTACTCGGTTTTTACGGATTTGCGTGATTTCAACATTTTATAATCACAAAAATTACATAAATTCATATTTATGCATAAGTTAATTACCCTAACCTCTTAGGACTCAAAATTTAGTCTTCACTAATAATTTGACCATAATTAACTCATATTTCTAAAATTGTTCATTAATGGACCAAAAATTACAATAAAAATGCTATAAACTTCAAATTAATCACAAAAATTTCAAATAAATTCAAATTTTGAAATTTAAACTCATGAACATTCTGTAAAAATACCATGACACTCATAATGTTCAAAAACTTAGGTTAAAAATTTCGAAATGTTTCCGGAAAAACAATGTTGCGGTTTATCGGTTTTTAACAAAATAATCATAAAAACATGAGAAAAACTATATTCATTAACTTTTCAATTTTATATCTGAAAATGATAATAAAATGCAACATTTTATGTTTTTCTTTAGTCATAGAGTATGTTTTATCAATATTTCACTAATAAAGTCACTATTCATGCCATTTTTCTTCAAAAATCCATAAATCATGCAAAAAGACTTCACTATAGCCCATTATTTTACACACATCTTGTTAAATTGCATGTGACATCATACTAAATATTTATGACCAGATTCAAAATGTATCTCATATTAACCTATTTTTCACCTAAATCCGAATTTGAAAAATGAAAAATCCATTTTTCGAGCATAACAAGTCCAAAAATTATGAAAATTTACAGGTTATCTCAAAATAATATATGTGACAACATATCCAAAAACCACTGGAAAATTCGAAGTTTAGCTAATTTTCGTCCAAAAATGACATTTTTATCATAAAAATCACATTTTAATGCCAATATTATATAAAATGAACAATAAAATCCATAAATTAACCAAAATATCCTAAATACATTTTAGGATCATAAACTTTAACATGCAAAAATTAATTTTGTGATATATCATAATAACACAAATTATACAAGTTTTATATGTTAATCTTTATAACTCGGAAAAACTTTTAACCGATTTGCATGCAAACAACCATGGCTCATGATACCGATTGAAGGAAAAGTAGATATATATACTTAACATATTCATATATGTTCCAATTTAATTTGTCATAAAATTAACATATGATCTTATGCATGCAAACTATTTAACAAGATAAAGAAGAAACATTCATCCTTACATTGGATGTTTCGGATTTTATGGGCACAAGTGAGTTCTCCTACTTACTTGTTCTTGAGCTCTCCAAATAAAAGAAAAAGGATTCAAGAATAGAATCCCTCCCAAAAGCATATACCCAAGGCACTAGTAGAAAAATGACATTAGGCCAGTAGAAAAGGCTACGGTCGCTGAAAATAACCGTAGCCTATTATAAAAGGCTACGGTTATTAAAAACAACCGAACCCATAAATGTGGGACAAGGGAAAAGGCTACGGCTAAATTTGAGACCGTTGCCTAATGTTTTTATGATAATACGGAGTATATAATAATAATAATAATAATAATAATAATAATAAGACACTCCCCTCTTTATCAAAAGAAAAAATAATAATAAAAAATAAGACACTCCCTTCCGTTTGGTATTCCCTTCCCCTTTCCCTTTTCCTAAATTGGATTTCGCAAATCCATTCGCGGTACACCAAGCCATTAATCAATCGTCTCATACAAATGTCTTCCGTCGTTTTCGATCTACCTTCATTATGCTTATCGCTTCTAATGTTCTCGTCTCTGGATTGCAAGGCCTCGGTGCTGATATCGGTATATTCCTTTTAATCCTTTTCAGATTCATTTTAATCTATTATTTCATTTTGTTTTGTCGATTCATATAGTTTGAGTGCGATTTGTGTGAGAATCGTATGGATTGAACTTTTACTTGTATATGATTTACTGTTGATTGAATCTTCTTACTGTGCGACTTTTTGAATCTATCTATCTTTTGTATCTCCGTCATTTTGGTGCATTTCGTTTCCTAGATTTCACACCATTAGGTTTTGATATTTTATCTGTGAGTTTTGCTGTTGTTTGAACTGTTAACTTGTTTTTCGTGTGCGGCATGATCAAGAGTTGTGGAACTTTATGTGTGATATTATCCGGGGTAATGGAAATAGAAATAGCAAATGTATGCCCGAGTTGATTATTAAGATGTGCAATATGGTTCAGACGTGTTTTTGGCTATGTTGAGGTTCATGGGACAAAATCTAATTCAGCGCAATTTATTATATGCATGCAGTAGTACATCTATAGTACAATGTCATTTGTATGTAGACAATATTAGGTACAACCGTAGGAGTGTACGACTATTTGTAACGCGTCTTGTATCTTATCAAGGTCCGTTAGACTTGATACTCCCTTAGCGGACATATATGATTACTTCGTTGGAACTGATGGATTAATTGAAGGAAAAAAGTATATTCGTGAATGTTCTTTTGTATTTAGATATGGCGAATTGAGCAATTTTTCAAGCAGATTTGATCCAAACTAGTTTTATTTATTTATTATGAGTTTGAATTTCGGAAATTTGGACATGAGCGAACTTGATCGCACCTATACCAGATCCAAGGCGGATGTCATGGTCTCACGGAACTATACTTAAATCCAAATAAGTTCCAATCCAGGTTTGGATGTGTATATAAATGGCTCCACCACTTCAACTGCTTAAAGCTAACACTTTAAATGACTTATCATTGTTATGTATTGTCACCTGTTTCGATCTAGCTTCCAACTCCAATTCTTATAACTCGATAAACTTACTTGTTTCTTTGACAATCTCAGGTTGATATTGTTATTTTGATTCTTCTTCAATAAACCCTTGAAATTGGGCATTTTAACAATAAAGCGGACAATCGCGAAAATGGATAAAGTTGGGGTTTGTCTCTTTATTTCACCCCTCTTGCATTTTATTTTATTGGTATTTCATCAACTCTCTTCAGTAATTTGTATATATGATGAAAATTATTAATTTACAAGCAGCGTTTCATTAAGTTGAGCTTAATTTGGTGTGGTTAATGTGTGGTTTAAGGTTTCAATTGATTGTTACAACTTGATAAAATCGAGATGGGATGATTTTGATTGAAGCGCCGGTGAAAGGATAGAGGGTTTTAGTCCGGTGATTGCAAAAGAAGTGAAGTGATTTCAAATGTATTTCAGCCTTTCAGGTAGTTGAAAAGATAACAAAACTTATTCCGGTTAATTTGTTTGATGATGTTGTGTATAAACAAATGAGTTGCTTGTTGTTCTGTTGCTTGTTGTCCTTATATTGCTTGAAATTTTCTTATTTATTGTATGAAGGATCATAATTTGCTTATTTTGAGCATGAGTGTGCCATCTTTGCTGGCGATTATGATCATAATATTGAGGGTGATTGGTCGTGTTAAGTATAGTGATTTCGGGCTTATTATGGTGTCAAGGTTGTTCAAAATAGCTGCTCAAATAGCTATTCTTTTGCTTCTTGTGTATATGATATATGCTTGTTCTCTTTCATTGTATTTAGGTTCCTGCTGATGGAGTGTTAATATCTGGTCAAGCTCTTGCTATTGATGAAGCAAGTATGACAGGAGAGAGTAAGATTGTAAGGCGCTTAAAGTTATAAGTTCTCTTGGTAATGCTAGCAATTATTTGAACTATATTTGACTCTCAAATGGAGTTCTGCAGGTTTCTAAGAACCATAAGTCACCTTTCCTATTGTCGGCTGTAAAGTAGCAGATGGCTATGGAACTATGCTGGTAGTGATTTCAATCTTAAACTTGTACAGGTGACTGAGTTATGTTTTAATATAGAACTAATGCGCTATTGAGTCCGTTTAATATCTGTTAAGCTGCTTAGAATGTGTCAACTTGATTTAATGTCGTGTTTGAGAGAGTACATTCATAGTCATTTTTGAGCATTTAGCTCATAGGTATCATAAAGTGATAAAACTTTTCCTTCAAAGAGTAATTTAATATTTGCTCAAATAGGTAAACCTCTGACAAGTATGTTGTAATTGTTGTATACTGTGACACGGTTTCCCAAGTGCTATACAAATGGCTTAGTCTAGGAGCTTCTATATTGGCAGATGCAAACCTACACAGATTCAGATGATGATTCATGTTAGCCGACCCTAACCTTTGTTGAGACTAAGGCTTTGTTGTCGTTTCTGAGGCCTCAGATGTCACACCCAGCATCAACCAAGGTAACGTTCTGTTTCTCTTTTCACAATTTGATAGATGTTTGATGATTCTTTGTTATTAAGGACTATGACTGTAAGCTCTCGGAAAATCCTTGTTGTATTGTTGTTGAAGTTACTTTGAAGTTTGACTCACTTTTGTACTGCCGAGTCATTTCATAAATTTTTACATGCTATTTTGTTGGGAAGCTGGCCCTTCAAATACAAGAATGTGAGGGGTGCAAGCTAAGTATTGATGATTCGATTCTCCTACTGATTTCTGACAGCTTATTATATAGCTTAATCTAATCTGCAGTTCATACTACTTAAAATTCTTTTGTGAAGTCCAATATGTTTTTTTTTGTCTGTCTTCTTTCAGGCATGGAGGGACAGGAATTGTGCTTAAGAAATTGTTGATGTGTGAAATCAATTTGAATGATGCTGCTTGGAGAAAATTTGTAGCTTTACCTTTTGCATCCGAGTAGAATATGCTTATTTTTTTAGCTAAGTATTGATGTTGATTTGTAATGTTAGTTGTATGCATGTTAAACATTGGTTTTGTAATTAATTATTATTATCTTAATTAAAGAATTTACATTTATAATAAATCATATTTTTGTAAATATGGTTTTTTTAAAATTTTAACTAAGAAATGGCTACGGTTGTTAAAAGAGAACCGTAGCCTAAAGTGAGTTATGGCTACAGTTAAATCTTAATAACCGTAGCTATAAGTCATTTTAGGCTACGGTTCCTACTAATAACCGTAGCCATAAGTCACTTTAGGCTACGGTTCCTGACCGTAGCCATAACTACTTGATCTAGGGCAACGCCCTGATTTACTACGGTCGAGGAACCGTAGCCATAAGTCGTTTTTAACCGTAGTCAAAAGCCATTTCTGTACTAGTGAGGGATACAACTTAAAGACTAAAATAATATGATCTAGTATTAAGATTAGTCTTACTTAAAATTTTGACACAAAATATTTTTGTTCTCTCATATATTTCGGTTGAGAGAGAATGATTTTTGAGATTTTTATTTCTCTAGAGTTTTCACAAAAGATAGAGAGAGAGCCATTTCTTACACTAGAAATGTTGTGTATGAATTATGAATGAATAATCATGAAAAAGAAAAATTCTTCTTCTTTCCTTAGGGTGGCCGAAATTATGGCCTTGGGTAGCATGCCCAATGCCTTTTGTTTTTGCTCTTCTCAAAAGCTTAGGCTTGCAAGGCTAGTAGGTAGTCTTTAATCATTAGGTTTTCCACTAATATGAAAACACAATATTAACCCAACACTCCCTCTAATTTCGGCACTTTCATAATAAAATGGATGGTCCATTTTATTTTGTCATTTGTCAATTTTGTCACATGTAACATGTTACATGACATGTCACAATGTAATGTATTTTTAACACATTAAAAATCAACATATTCATAAAATATGTCATTTACAAAACTGACTAGTAATTCGTAATTACTTGTACCAAAAATGTTCCCAAATTATAAACTACAACATTCTGTATTTATAATAATTTATTCATTCTGTTTCAATTGTTTCTGTAAACAATAATTTCATCTAAGTAATAAAATAATTCGATTACTTAGACCGTGTCTCATTTAATCATATTTACAATAAGATACGTAAATTATACTCACAAAATCATCCGTCAATTTTTAAGCAGTTTAATTAACTCGTATCGGTATACGATTAATTAAATAATCAATTAAGAGTATTTCCCTATAGGTATGACCTAAGGGGATCAACTGATCACCACCGTCGCACGACAGTAATGTCAAACTCTAGTCAGCCAATCATTACCGATATGTGTGGACCAGTTGACTGTAAAATATTACATCCCACATGTATTCTTAAAATGAGATTTAATAATGATATTTAAATCATGTGATCGCACTATTGTTGAGGAAATATTTCCCAACATTAGAAACACTGGAGGATCGCGAAATTCCCCTTCTTACCTAGACAAGAAGAAGGGTCGTCCTCTCTCTACCATGCACAAAATGGATACGATGGATAAAGGGATCAATAGATATTTGAGTTTATTGTGGGAGTTTGCTTTTGTTGTTGTTTTTCCCCCCAATTTCTTGTGGCATATAACATTTGAGAACACTTTCTTCTGCCATTTCTTTTGATTTTTTGCATTTCAATACTTGACAATTCAACTTTAGCATTTATTTTTTTTAACATTTTCAAAGTCACCCAATATGTAGGGAGGGTGCTTATATTTGAAGCATAGGAGTCTATTTTTGCTCCTCTTTTCTTTAGATGCAATTTGCAAACTTTTTGGCTTTTCATTTCATTTCTTGAACTCAAATTTGAACAATTTTTTTGCCCATTCCCTTTTCGATGACAAAATGTGGTAGAACATAGATGAATAATGGTTGCATGGTTTCAAGGGTCACCTTGGAATAAACGGTAGCCCAGGAGTTATCACACCACAAGGTACTCTTGACTACGCCTTAATCCATGGGTCAAAGGATACTAATATGACACATCCTAGGGTGTTTTAAAAGAATTCTAAGTAAAGTTTTAAGAAGAAAAAGCATCTACTAGGGCCTATGTACACTTGTCAAGCTTCCCAAATAGACGGTTGTGGACGTGGGCCCACCTACACGCCAAGCCGATCTGTTGGACGTATAGCGGTCTTTTGAAAGCTACGCACGGCGGCGTAAAAATGTTATCGACCGGATCGTTTTAGATCGGTCGGTTTCGTCTCGGTAAGGGTCTCGAAACGATTAGAGATGTTCGGAGTCGCCACCAAGCATTTGTGGGATGCTTGGAACCCGTTCGAATCTATTTTATACCTCGGTTAAACGAAGCACAAAGCAGGGTGTGACATAGGTACTAAAGATAGGGAATCGTCCCTCTTTAGCGTCCTATCTCTAGAATGACTCTCGTACGCCGTGGATAAGGTCGTCCACTATCCAAAGTTTCTGAGTAAGAGGTGAAGGTACGTATTGGGAAGCCCTTTAATCAGACACCCAATCCCGCCCGCGGTAGCGGCCTCTACTGATCGATCTTGGTTGGTTGAATGCAAAAGTTGATAAAACGGTTTAAATGCATGAATGCACGTCCAATAATTTAAAACTAACATGTGAGAGCTTTCTAAGTCAGTTGATTTAATCCAAGTATCAAGTATAAGATGTCGGGTTGGATTAATGATTGATTTGCTTGCAAGACGGAAATTAAACATCCATTTACCGTATTAGGTTCGTGGTGCATAACGTGATCCATTTGTCTTAATAAAGCATTTCGCAAATGTGATTTTGAATAAGCAAAATTGTCATCTGATCCGTTCTATATCCGGGCTAACCGGAGTCGGGATCCTCCCAAACTAGTGCTGGAAAAGGGAACAGGCCCTACACCAGACGACAACATGAGGCGCGAGCCAGCCTGCGGTGTAAGGGGCCTCCCCCTGGTTTTGAAAATGAGAGATGGAAGGCCTTTTTAGGCGCGGGTCAACACACGGTTTATGTGCCGTGTTCTGATTTTTTAGAAAACGTTGTAAAACGTGTTGAAAATGGGTATTTGAACCCGATTCGATTTGAAAGGGTCGTTTAGACCGCGTTTGTTGATTTGAAGAACTAGACTCGAATAATCATCATTATTTTGATAATATTCGGTGTCGGGTTCGACTTGACAAGCTTGACATGAATAGTTTTGAAATTAAATATAAACTAATTGTTTTAAGTTAATTTGAATGTAATTAGTCAATACTCATCATCGTACCCGGGTTAAAATCCGGCATGGTATGTAGAACCAAGGATGACTTTGTGTTGGAGACTAATATGTTTATTTTGAAAATGTAAAGAAATGATGAAAGGCTTTCAAATACCTCCCAAAATGTATAGAAATGAAATAAAAGGTTTTAAAATAACTTTTAAATGTCATTAACCAAATATTATCACCGAAAAACGGATTTAACCGCCATGGTATGAGGAACCAAGGGTGAAAAATGCTTTATGGTTAAAACAAATAAAATGATATAAAAAGGGTTCGAAAATATTTGAAATGGTAAAAACCGATTACAAATATGATAATGAATTAAAGGGGAAAGACGAGAACAAACATGGTTGATTTCTGGCCTGAACACCCCATTTATGCGCGGGTGAGCCTGCAACCTAAGGGGCTTCTGTCTTAGGCCAAAAATCCGTTTTGGCTCGTTTATCACTTGTTTTGGACCATGTTATGCATGTTCTAGCATGTTATAGTCATGAAACGAATGAAAACATAATAAAAAAGGATTTTTACACCCTCATACTTACATGTTTGGTTATGGCGAGTGACCGACGTAAGTGTAACAACTTGTTTGATCGGAAAAAACTCGGTTTGAAACCGTTTTGGTAAGTAAAAAGAGTGTTTTAATATTAGTGACGGTGTAGTGGTCGAAGTGGTCGGTCAAGTGATTTAATACACGAGGACGGTACCAAACAATGTGTTAGGCTTGTATTTACGATCGGTAGGTCGTAAATACGTGTCGGATTGTGACTTAAGAAGTCGAGTCGAGAATTTTAAGGGAGAAAAGAAGGGGCGGACACTCGCGTAAGTCTCAAATGGGGAGCATTTGAGGGGTATTTTTTTAGGGAAATGAGTGGTTGTGTGAGTTTTGAGCGACGTGGCCACTTGGGCTGCTCAAAGAGGCGCGAGCCACGTCACGGTTCTTCGAGTTGTCTTCTCACTTTCACAACAAACGCAATCATGATTTGTTCTGTCCTAGGTTTTGTAGTCACATGTTTGGTACTTGACCACACATGAATCCGGTAAAACTTAAGGTAGAAGGTTTGAAATATTTTGTTTTTGGTGGTTGACTCGGTTTGACTCGTTGTTGGAGTCGGGATTTGAATTTTTGAGTCGGTTTTTGGTCCGGTGTCCGTTTTGACTCTAGTTAGCATCATTGCGACCCCGTCGTCGTGCATTAAACACTCCAGGTATTTTTTAAATGTTTTGAAATGTTTTATTTTCGAAATCGTTTTAAGTTTTCCGATGTAAAGTTGTACACAAACTGTCGATCAAACGCCGCGATTCCAAAACATGTTATAGTCCGATAATCATCGGGTGTTTGTTGGAATCTCAGCAGATACTGGGTATCTACAGAGCCCCCACTTTGACTGAGGCTTGGACAGGGCAAAAGTCAAAGTAGATTCCCCAGGTCAATCGAAGATTACAACCCGGAGACCCAAGCGACGTCGAGGCGGCTCGAAAGGATTCGGGCCAAGGACCTGCCGTCGGGAAGGGCGACGCCAAGGCGACTCGAGGGTCGAGCCAAGGAGCTGTCGTCGGGAACATTTTAGAGTCTGTCGACTATCCGTGCGGGTCGTTTAAAGTTAATTAGACTACGTACAAAGGCTCGCCATCCATAGGAAGGAGTCATACCTGAGGCATCTTCGGATATGTTCTTGCCTGTTTTACGGACAAAGGCTCGCCATCTGTGATAAGAAAATGTACGTGAGGCATCTTCGGGATGTGTCCTTGAGTGTTTGGGGACAAAGGCTCGCCAGCTGTGATAAGGAAATGTACCCGAGGCATCTTTGGGATGTGTCCTTGAGTGTTTTGCGGACAAATGCTCGCCAGCTGTGATAAGGAAATGTACCCGAGGCATCTTCGGGATGTGTCCTTGAGTGTTTGTGGACAAAGGCTCGCCAGCTATGATAAGGAAATGTACCCGAGGCATCTTCGGGATGTGTCCTTGAGTGTTTGTGGACAAAGGCTCGCCAGCCATGATAAGGAAATGTACCCGAGGAATCTTCGGGATGTGTCTTTGAGTGTTTGCGGACAAATGCTCGCCAGCTGTGGTGCGTAGTAAGGCTCGCCAGCCATGGTGCGTAGTAAGGATCGCCAGCCATGGTGCGGTCGGTTAATGGACTGTGAGAATAGCCGTGTCAAATGGGCTTGTTTTGAAAGTAGCGAACTCGTGATGCCACCGTGAATTTGAATGAGAATAGCCGCGTCAAATCGGATTGTTTTGAAAGTAGCGAACTCGTGACGCCGCTGT
Organism: Silene latifolia; assembly: GCF_048544455.1. Lineage (NCBI taxonomy): Eukaryota > Viridiplantae > Streptophyta > Magnoliopsida > Caryophyllales > Caryophyllaceae > Silene > Silene latifolia. Next base: position 95,466,544 of record NC_133533.1, read on the forward strand.
GAATTTGAATGAGAATAACCGCGTTAAATGGGCTTGTTTTGAAAGCAGCGAACTCGTGATGCCACTGTGGAAATAGTGAATTTGAATTTTCACCATCACTGTTTTTGAAATGAGCGGGTTCCGGACGTTTTCTTGTTTGCAGGAGAGTGTTCGGGACAGAATGGGTCCCTTGATGCGACCTTTGAGGAGCTGTTCGGGACGGGGCCGGTTAGTAAACCCGCCGTGGTTGTGGACGACGTTACTGAGGAGGAGGGACCTCCTGAGCAGACTGTTTGAGCGTGAGGAGCCCGTCGTTGGGGCTACTAGCACTGGGAGAGCTCAGACTGGGTCTGAGGCTGGTACCTTAGGGAGGAGGATTTCTACGAGGCAGCGTCGTCCCCGGGCGACCAGACGGACGTTGCAGAACATCGCCAGGGTCGTTGAGATGGGCCCTATCCGTCACGTTGAGGCTGGTGGCCATAAGAGACGGAGGGCAGAGACAGTCGAGGATGATGTCGACGTCGCGAGTTGGAGAGCCAGACGGGCTACAGCCCCACGGGGGTTGCACTTGCGGGCGGCTCCTGCTTGGGCCAAGGGTTTTGACAGCAGCCAGTTGTTGCTTCTACTAGACAGACACATCTCCTACCGCGCTCACGAGGGTTTGGTGAGTCGTGTCCCTCGATTGAACTCTTGTCACTTTTTGAAGTGTCGGGCCTGAATAGGCATTCTGACGTTGTTTGTTTTTTATTTCAGGGGATTGGCACCATGAGGACTTTCTCGTGCTTCTTTACCTTTCTGCGTTTCTACTACGTTCTCCGAGCCGGGACGAGGGCGTTGATAGAGAGGTCGGCTTTTCGGCCGTTGGTGGCAACTTGGCGGGACATTCACAGGTCTTCGATTAGGGAGAACCTGTGTCTGATCCGCGCCATGTTGGATCGGTACTGGGATACGACGTCGTCGTTCCACATGGAGTTTGGGGAGGTCGACATGACTTTAGAGGACTTTGCCATGGTATCCGGCCTTCCCTACGGCGAGTTGCCCATCGAGTTCACCGAGACGCCGGAGAGAGTGTCCTCTCCTGCGGTTACCCGTCTGATCGGTACTGCTTTGCCGGAGCCTTCCGACGTCACTCCGTACTTGATCGCGAGTTCGTACGTGAAGGACCACTTTACTGGGAGGGTGGCAGGTGTTACTCCGGCGCTGTTGGAGAGTCCGGAGGCAGAGGTTGAGGCTTAAACGAAGGAGGCGCGGCTCTGGTTGTGGTACTTCTTGGGTGCCACGTACTTTGGTGACAAGGGTGAGCGCTTGTCAACCAAAGTGCTTCCTCTCCTTACTGACCTCGACACCTTGAGTCAGTTCAACTGGGTTACGCCGGCTCTGGCGAGTTTTACCTGGTACTTGCACGCGGCGGTGCGTCCAGAGTGAGTGAGAGAGGGTAGTGCTCCTGCTTTGGTTGGTCCCGACCTCAGCTTTGAGGTACGAGTATTTTTTGTAGTTTTTTTTTTTTTTTGAGTTTGGTTTTGATTTTGATTTTGGCAATTTTTTAGAGATTGGCTGATTTGTGTTTGCTGTGTTTGGTTACAGGCTTGGTTGTATGCTTACTTCACCCCTCTGCGTCCGGCGACTACAGGTGGTGTTCCCTTGACCTACCCTGCTGTGAGGGGCTGGACAGTGGCTCAGAAGAAGTTGATTAAGTCAACATACGAGGACTGCAGGCGTCGCGTGAACAAGCTTCAGATTGCGGACGTAAGTTCTTTTTCTCTTCTCCTTCTTCTTTATAGAAATACATAGAAATAGGATGACTAGGTAGCTTAGGAAGCCCCCAATTAGCTGAGTAGCTTTGTCTTGAATGCAGTTTGTCGGGCGGCCTTGGGAGCGCTACACGGACGTGACGGCTGCCATCAGGGAGCGTTTGCGGCCTCGCAGCTCCCTGCGTTTGTACTTGGAGACGGCGATCGAGCCGGTTTGGTACCTGGGCGAGCGTTTAGTTCGTTAGTGCTTCACCGAGACCTTCGTCGTACCGGCCGACCCGCCTAGGGTGTTGTTCCAGGAGTCGACCCCTGACTAGGTTGAGGAGCACCTTCACGATCAGGGAGGTGATGAGTTGTTGCTGCGGGACGTCGACTACGACACCTTCTGGTTGTCGAGGCTTGCCTGGTACCCGATTAAGGTTTATTTTCCCCTGTTCTTTTGCTTTCGTTGCCCCTTTTGATAAGAGGGTTTGTCAACTTTGATACGGATTCCAATGGTAGGGAGTCAACTTGCTGATGAGGACTCAGCCCCCAGCTTTCCCGACGGAGACCACCTTTCAGGGACCGGGTGGCGAGGAGCTTCAGCTGCGCTTACCAGAGCCTGCGGCTGCCGAGGTGACCGAGGCTGGCATGGAGTGGAGGTTGATCGTTCTGAGGGTGAGTTCTTGACATGAACATTTTTCCTCACTTTTTTTTGCCTTGCATTGTACTGAAGGACCATTTGATTTGTAGGTGACGACTGTTAGTCACCAGGACTTGTGGCGGATGGCTAACCGCTGGAGGGCGCTTGCTGGTGACCTGGCTGCGAGGGAGGCTCGGCTTTCTCAGGTACTATTTGTGTATTTTGTGTTGCATTTCAAGTTTTTAGATCTTGAGGATATGTATTGGGTTTTGCAGGGTACTGCGGATCCGGCAGAACTTGCTCGGGTCCGTGCTGAGTTGAAGGCGGCCAGGTCGACGATCGAGGGCCAGGGGTTGGGGATCATACGTCGAGACCAGGACTTGAGGCGTTGTGATGATGAGCTACAGCATCGTGACGCAGAGATTGCTTCTCTCAGGGCTCAGTTGGCTGCAGCGGAGGAGCTTCACGTCGTGATGGAGCAGGAGACGTTGGAGAGTTCTCCGGAGAGGGAGCCTGAGCAGATGGTGCTGTCTGCGCTGCCTGCGACTCCTCGTGAGACCGGGACTGGTCCGACGGGAGGTGTCGAGTAGTTGTAGCTTGTCCGTGTCTTGGACTCTTGTCTGTGTATATTTGTATTTTGCGTGAGGAGGTTTGTATATATGTGTTTTTGGATTGTGGTTTATTTTGTGATTTTTGGCTTTTTGTGTTGTGTTTCGGACGAGCGTTGTCGGCTATCGATTCTCCTTTTGCTTTGCACTAGTTCCTGCATAGTTAGTGTAGAAAAACAGGCAACAGGTAGCACATATGCATAAACGCAAACACGTAAAGGCATTTGATTGAAAAACAACAGCAAGATTTAACCGAGGTGACTCGAAGTTAAAAAAAATGATTTTTGAAATTTTGAAATGAATTTTGAAAATTTGCGACAGGTCGTCACGTTTAGATTTTGAAAGGAATCGATTTGAAAATCGAGCAATTAACCCATGTCTTGAATTAAATTGCATCGGAATTGTTGAAATTGATTTGTGACTCGAAAAATTCAAACTGAAACCGTCAGGGATGAATTTTAGAAAAGGATTTTTGCGAGTATATTTGATTTTTGAGACCAAGACTCGAATTTGTGAGTGCTTGAATTTTGAGGGAAATTGACGTCGTGTTATCAATTTTTGATTTTTATTTGGAAGCGAAAATTTTTCGGAATTTCGACTGACATGGAAATGATCCGTCGCGGATCAGGGCGACTAGCCCTTCCCCCCTTTTAAAAAAAGAAAGAAAAATCTGTATGTTTAAAGCTGCGTCATGGAAACCGTGTCGGATTTCGTAAAACGCGAAAACAAGGAAATGTGAGTGTGAGGAAACACAAAAATGTCCTGGATCATCCCGAAGAGGCGCGAGCTTCCTGGCGGGAGGTTTGAGGTGTCAGGAGAAAACAAAAGTTGAAAGAGAAAAGTCAACAGCGGGAATCCTGGGGAAGTTCCAAAGAGGCGCGAGCCTCCTGGCAATGTAAGCCAACTTTCCTCCTTTTCTGAAAAACGCGCTGTCCATTTTTATTTAAGTAGTGATGTTTGCGCTTCATTGTTTCATCATCCGAAACACAAAATCATCTCTACAAAACCTCTTCTTCTTCTTCCACAAAAATATTTCATCGATGCTTTTGAGAATGCGTTGCGACAATGGTGCCGGGATTTGTCGCCTCCCGAAAAGTATCAACTCATTTGCATGGTAGTTGGTCAATTGTCGGTGCCCCGTCAAGTCAAGGTGCAACCTTCATTTCTTGAAGCATGTTCTCGGTTTTGGGATACGAAACACCATGTTTTCGTTTTCCCGACTACCATGACCCTCATTCATGTGATTGAGCAAATGGAGCATGGTAGAGATCCATCATGGTTGGTGCTTGGGAAGATCATCCAAGCTTTGGACAAGGAAGGCTCTTGTGGAGAAGCTACTTAATTTGGGTCCCCAAGGATCCTTCATGTGTGGTTATTGGAGAGGCTAAGGTATGTAGAGCCTCCGGTTAATCCTTCTTCTTATTCCTTCCGTCACCTTACCACGAGGAAGAAGTTATACCCGGATAGTTTTGCTTCCACCGAGGCTTATTGGGCCGCAAAATTGGCGGAGGAGGGTGGTCCTCACATCCGTCGGGTGGTGCCGTGGTGGCACTTCAGTTCCTTCACGGGGTTGTCCGCTTCGGGTGCTAGTCCTCGTTCTTTGATGGTGGTTGGTTTGAAGGTTGTTGCCTTCATATATCCCGAAAGGCTCATGAGGCAAATGTGGCGTCAACAAAAGGTGCCCGCTCAAGATACCCTTGTGCAAGAGAATGTCTTCCGGAACTCCGAGCTTGTGGAGGTCTTAGAAAGATGGTGGGCCACTCGGCCGCTTTGGGAGGTGCCAAACCCCGTTGCCACGATATGGGTGCATCCTGCTTATGTCAAGTGGTCACGAGCTCCGTCTTTGGAAGAGAGAACTAAATTTCGTAAGGACGAGGTTGTTGACTTGAAGTGACAAGAGGTTGGCAAGGCCAACCGTGCCTTCTTTGAGGAATATGTTGATGGGGCTAGCGCCGATGTGATGAGGCCACCGAAGAGGAGAAGCTTGGGTCCCAAGAACATGGTGGGCCGTGCATTGGCTGTTTTTGCGTCGAACATGGGGTCTTGTGCTAGACCGGAGGCTGTTGCCGTCCTAGATCCGTTGAGGATCCGTTCCGAGGAGGAAATCCATGCTAGGCGGGCCAACAAGAAGAACAAGGGGAAGATGTACCCCGAGGGGAAAGGCAAGGGTAGAATGGAAGAGTGAAGACCTCCATTACCTACTTTATTATTATATTGTATTATTGTTGTGAGTTTTTATTATGTTGTACTAGCTAGTTATTGTGTGTTTCGTGCTAGTTTTATTATGTGAGGTGTTTTAGTTGACACCTTAGCTTCGATAAGTTATAGACTCGTCGAGCTTTATTTGTTGTTGAAATTGTAATCCCTCCCATTATTAATTAAATAAGAGGATTGCCCGTGTCGAAAATTGTGAACACTTGTTTCTTCCATCCATTTTGTAAAAGCAATTCGATTTAAATCGTCCTAAACATTTGCACTTGGGAAAGTGGGATTTTGTGGAAAGGGAGAAAGGCTTATTTTGCATTTTGTATGAAAGGGAATGTTTTTCCTTTCTTTTTTCTTTTGATGGGGATGTATTGTATGTGGGTGATGTTTTTTGATTATGGGGATGGTTGTTTTTTATTGTGGTGATGGTTGTATCCTTCTTGTGTAAGAAAGGACGGCCTACGTATTGACCTGAAGAGGTGAAATCAAACCATGATCGTAGTTCAAAATGTTTTGTAAATTTTTGATTGGGTTTTGTGGTTGTATCCCTCAGGTATAAGAGGGACTGCCTACGTATCCACCTAAAGAGGTGAAATCAAACCATGCTCGTAGTTCAGGGGTTTTTGTTTTAGTGCAAATGGATGTTGCCCTTGACATATCAAAGGACCTTTGAAACGGGCAAGGTGTCGCGGCTTAGACTCGATAAAACATGTAATTTCAAATCAGAACACGTTGAGGAACTTGACTTGAAAAGAGTCGAAGGTGGTTGCTAGTTGTAAAACTATGCTAGGTCGTTGGTTGCTATGGTTTAAGGGTAGTATTTCTTAAGTTGGTCCAGGTTGGTCGGGTTTATAAACTCCTCTCCATCCAGGTCACTCAGTCTCACTGCGCCCCCCGAAAGTATTTTCTTGACCAGGTATGGCCCGGCCCAGTTACGTTTAAATTTTCCCCTCGGATCGACGGGTAACGGTGCTCGAACTGACTTGAGGACCAAGTCGCCTTCTTTAATGTTCCTGGGTTTAACCTTCTTGTTGAATGCCTGTTGTATACGTCGTTGGTATAGCTGGACGTTGTGCAAGGCGTTGAGACGCCGCTCGTCTAGAAGAGTGAGTTGTTCGTACCTTCGACGGGTCCATTCCGCCTCAGGGACTTGACTCTCCAGTAGGATGAGTAGAGAAGGGACCTCTAACTCTACCGATTGAACCGCCTTCACACCATTTGCTATGTAGAAGGGTGTGGCGCTTGTCGGTGTTCGAATGGAGGTTCGGTATCCCAGAGTGCGAATGGGAGTTTGCTCGTCAAATCGCGGTAGTTGTCTTGCATTTTCTTGATAATGGTGACAAGAGTCTTGTTCGCTGCCTCCACCGCTCCGTTGGTTTGGGGTCGGTAGGGGGATGATCGATGTCGTTTGATCTTGTATTTGTCCAGCAAACCTTGAGTTTCCGCCCGGAAGTGAGAGCCTTGATCGCTGATGATTTGATGGGGTACCCCTTATCTGCAGATGATGTTGTTTTGAATGAACTTGGCCACTTGTTTGGCGGTCAAGACTGCATATGACTGCAATTCCACCCATTCACTACTACAAATACAGGCTATAACAACGGTTAAAAACCGTTGTTATATAAAAAAGTGGACGTTATTAAAGCGTCCGTTGTAAAAGGTTTTAACAACGGTTGGTTTTCTTAAGAAACCCGTTGTTAAAACTATTAACAACGGTTTTAAGTATAAAAACCCGTTGTGGAAACTGTGACTCAATTTTGGGGGGAAAGTTATAACAACGGGTTGTAATATACAAAACCTTTGTTAGAACTAAAGACAACGGGTTGTTTATAAAAAACCGTTGTTGTTTGTTTCTAAAAAATAAAAAAAAATTAAATTAAATATTACTAGATGCATGCATAATTACGGCCCGTTATAATTCCGATGCATGCATTATTACTGTCATCCCTGTGCATATGAATGGACAATATGGAATGAGAAGGGTTAGTAATTAGATTTGAAGCAGCAAAGAGAGAAAAGATGAAGATTATGGCACAACTTCCTAACATATATATTAATTAAAAAACAACTCAAACCACACATTGCTTAGTATAAATACATCCATTATCTCAACTAACATTCCATTATCTCACTATCTCAACCCAAACCCTATAACTGCTAAAACAAACTCCAAATAAACCCTAATTTATCTTTCAAACAAACTCTAAACTCCATCAACAAAATGAATGATTTCATCCTTAAGACTCTTACTATGATCGAGAACAACAACAGTTTCATCCGCCACTTGCTCCACATTGAGGAAAGTTTCAGGAGCTACCTTGTGGATGCTCGATCCGAACTGAAGGACGCCAAAGAAGATGGCTTGATGGAGCAGCAGCAGTTGCAGCTATATGACGAAATAGCAATTGCTGAACGGAACCTCCAAATAGCCAAAGAGGATAGGAGGGATATCATAGAAGAGAATAAGACTCTATGAATATATAAGAATTGCATTTTTATTAATGTAATTTTTTTTAATTTATGTATTTATATATATATATATATATATATATATATATATATTAATTATGTTTATCATGCATTCCTCTCTATCATCTTGCTTCTTCTTTGTTTTAGTTTATTTAATTTGTTTTACTGAAAGAAATAACATAATAATGATCGATAAAAACACATACATGCAAATGAAATAATTAGAAAAAGAAAATAATGATGATGAAAGATGATGAAACCAACAGTGACGGCGAGATTTACCTGATAATTAGAGAAACCAAGAGATAATGAAATCAACAGTGACGGCGAGAAGATAAAGCGACGATGAGAAAGAGACAAAGAGATGATGAGAAAGGGTGTGTTTGTGTTTGTGTTTGTGTTTGTCTGTGTTTGTGTTTGTGTATTAAGGTTTGTGTTTTGTGGCTGTTGCTGATTTGTGTTTGTGTGGTTTATAGTATGGAAAGTATTGACAAAGGTTATTAAAAACGCTTTAACAACGGTTGTAAAACAACAACCGTTGTCAAATAAGTTTTAACAACGGTTGTAAAACATCAACCGTTGTTAAATAAGTTTTAACAACGGGTTTCAAAAGTAACCGTTGTGATTACTTTTCACTAACTTTGCGCCAATTTTGCGCCAAATTATTAACAACGGTTGTGCATGTGTAACCCGTTGTTAAAACTTATAACAACGGTTGTTATAACCATACCCGTTGTAATTAATTTTAGTAACATTCGCGCCATACATTCTACAACGTCTATTGTAATTTTCGTGAATAATCGTTGTTAAAGGGGCGTTGTAGTTGCCTGGATTTGTAGTAGTGATTTGGTGAAATAGTCGATGGCGACGAGGACAAAGCAGTGCCTCTTGGTGCCTACCGGGTTGACATTCCCGACGATGTCGATGCCCTAGGTCGAGATAGGCCAGGGTGACGTATGTTGGCAAAGATCTGGCAATTGTGGTATGTTGGTGAAGATCTGGCAATGGTGGTATGTGTTGTATGTTGGCGAAGATCTGGCAATTGTGGCAATGTTTGACGTAGTTGCGGCAATCAGCTTCCATGGTGGTCCAGTAGTAACCTAGCCGGATGATTTTTCGGGTAAGCATCATTGCGCTCATGTGAGGGCCACATTCTCCGTCGTGAACCTCTCCCATTACTTTTTTGGCTTTGTGATGGTCAATGCAAAGGAGGAGAATTCCTTGGGGAGTTCTTTTGTATAGTTGATTTTGGTTTATCACGAATTGTGATGCAAGTAAACGGATGCCTCTTTGTCCTCTTTGGTCAGAGTTGGGAGGGAATTCGTTTTTGGTTTTGTAGTTGTGGATGGCTTGGTACCAAGGTTCACATGGCTTTCCTCGTCGTCGTTGATGGCACAAATTAAATGTGAGCTGGCTCGCTCCTTCTCTCGACACATAGGGGCATCGATGTCACGTCGTCAGGTATGTTTATGAGCGCGGCAAGTTTCGCTAGGGCATCAGCAAATTAATTTTCCTCTCGTGGCAAGTGGAAGTAATGGACTTCGCCGAAGAACTCGGCCTCTTGATTGATCTTTGCTCGGTAGGGAGCTAAGCTGTCGGATCGGATTTTCCATGATCCGGCCACCTGATTGATGTTGAGCGAGGAATCGCCGTGGACCCTTAATCTCTTGATGCCAAGTGTAATGGCTGCTTGTAAGCCGATGAGGCATGCTTCATATTCAGCGGCATTGTTGGTGACGGCAAAGTCTAGCTTGACCGATATCGGAACATGTTCTCCCTCCGGTGATATTAGAAGGATCCCTACCCCGAAGCCTCTCAAATTAGACGCACCATCGAAGTATAGGTCCCATGCGTCGGAATCGGCACAAAGGATGTCTTCGTCTGGAAGCGACCATGTGTCGGTCGTCGGATCCTCGTTAACGGGATTCTCTGCTAGGAAATCGGGAACTCCTCTTCCCTTAACAACCTTGAGGGGTACAAACTTGAGATCGAACTTGGACAGCACGAGTGTCCATCTAGACAGCCTTCCGTTTAGTACGGGTTTTTCGAAGATGTATTTAACCGGGTCCATCTTGGAGTAGATGTGGACTGTATAGCTGAGCATGTAATGCCGCAGCTTCTTTGTTGACCATACTAAGAAAAGGCATGTCTTCTCCAATTGGGTATACCTTGTCTCGTACTCGATGAACTTTTTGCTGATGTAGTAGATGGCTTGCTCTTCGTTGCCAACTGTTTATGCCATCATAGCTCCCATGGCTGTGTCAGTGACAGTCAGGTACAGGGATAGAGGAATCCCTGGTTGAGGCGGCATGAGGATAGGAGGTTTGGATAAGATTTCCTTTATCCTATCGAAGGCCTTTTGACAGTCGTCGTCACAATCAGTGTGATCGGAGGCGCGAAGCTTCTTGAATATTGGCTCACAAATCATGGTGAGCTTGGCAATGAAGCGGCTGATGTATTGAACCTGACCGAGAAATCCCCGAATCTCCTTCTCGTTTCTAGGCCGAGGCATTTGTTGTAGGGCTTTGATTTTGGTTGGATCAATCTCAATACCTCTTTTACTGACGACATGTCCCAAGAGTTTTCCGGAGGTGACCTCGAATGCACACTTCTGAGGATTTAGTCTCATGTTATATTTCCGCAGACGAGCGAAGAATTTCTGAAGGGCGTTGACGTGGTCGTCCCGTTCTCTGGATTTGACAATCATGTCATCGATATACACCTCTACCTCCTTGTGTATCATGTCGTGTAGGAGAGTAGTAGCGGTTCTTTGATAGGTTGCTCCGGCGTTGATGAGTCCGAAAGGCATGACCGTGTAGCAATATGTACCCCACTTTGTAGTGAATGCTGTCTTGTGCATGTCTTCCTCAGCCATTTTAATCTAGTTGTACCTAGCATACCCGTCCATGAATGATAGGAGAGCATGTTCGGCAGTATTGTCCACCAGAATGTCAACATGTGGCAAAGGGAAGTCGTCCTTTGGACTTGTTTTATTTAGATCCCTGAAGTCAACGCAAACCCGAATTCTTCCGTCTTTCTCTGGTACCGGCACAATGTTGGCCACCCAATCAGAGTATTCAGACACTTTGATAAACCCAGCCTTGAACTGTTTTTCCACTTCTTCCTTGATTTTCAGGGCCTATTCAGGACGCATCCGGCGTAGCTTCTGTTTCACGGGTTTAGCTGCGGGCTTAATGGGTATCCGGTGCTCTGCAATTTCTCTGTCAATCCCAGGCATATCTCTATAGGACCAGGCGAACACGTCCTTGTATTCGTGTAGGAGGTCAAAGAACTGCTGTGTTTCTGAGGGGTCCAGGGTTGTCCTTATCCTAAGTTCTTGAGGTGTACTGTCGGTTCCTACGTTAATAGGTTCGGTCTCCTCAATGATGGGGGTTTGGGTTTCCCGTTTGTCAAGTTTTTTGGCTAGGTGAGGTGGGTAGTCACTCAAGTCAAATTCCTCATAGTCATTCAGAATTGCATTGTAGATAAATTGAGACGAGTCATAATTAAACTTAGCGTTCATTAAGTTGACACGAGCAAAAAGCTCGGAGAGGACATACATCTCGTGGTCAGTCAGAGGCGACACAACAGAGGAGGTGGCCCCTGGAACAGGCTCCAGGTTGTCACCTTTCATGGGAGTGGGGATGACCCTAGTAGACTTAGCCTCTGAATCAGCCACGACTTTGTGATAACTTAGTGGGAAGGGGACCTTGACTGGGACATCAGGAGTATTAGGAGTTATGACAGACTTTGACTCCGACTCAGACTCAGACACAGATCCTTCTTCACTTCCCACCTTGCACATAGGGCCTTCTCCAGTTGTGATCTTGAGGATGCGACCTTGGCGATCGGTCCACTTGTCGGTCTTCCTCCAGCCTTGTGTAACTTTCTCCGGGTAAGAGTCGGAGATCAAGGCTGTTGGGTCAAACTGGTTGTCCTTCCGGGCGATGTTCATAATGTCCTCATAGTCAAGGTGCTTGATGTTATCTTCCCCGAAGAGGAGTGTGACAGCTTGTCCGTCGAGGCATGGCGACGACTTAGACTCGGTCGAAGCAGCTTCGGTGTTGTCAGGGATGAAGTAGCAGTCCTGGAAGACTTCCACTCCCGAATGCCTAGCCTTGGCCACAGATTCATAGATCGACTCCGGAAAGCCATGGTAGAGCTCGGATTCTCCCTCGGGGACAAAGTATCCGTTGAGGGTCAGGTGATAGGGACGGAGGATAACTTCGTGCTTCTTGCGCTTTCGAACTAGGAGGTTCATCTCCTGGATATCTTCATCGGTAGGCTCATATCCCAGTGCGAAGGGAATGCTCGAGACCTTAGCCTGTTTCAAGGGAGGCAAGGTGCTCTTCAGTGGATTGAGAGGTAAGCCCGGGAAGTAACCCTGGCGCATCATGATGCGGTTGACCGTAAGGTTGGCAAACGTGTCACAATCGAAGGGTGTTGATTCCTCAGTTATGGCGTTCACGGATTGGAATCCCCACATTTCATTGTCATCCTCCTCAATGGCTTGGGAGGCTATTCCCTTTCTCATGACAGCTTTGATCGGGGAAGCAGGAATTGTGATTGTTTTCCTGTTAAAGGGGACTCGGATTTTCTGATGGAGAGTCGAAGTAACTGCTTTGACAGCGTGGATCCAAGGACGTCCCATGAATATATTGAAAGAGGCGTCGATGTCGACCACCTGGAAACTGGTTTGCCTTTCCAGCGGTCCGGTTGCGACAGTCAAAGTGATAAGCCCTGCGACCTTGCGACGAGTGTCGTCATAAGCGCGTACTCCTTGGTTCGTTGGGACCAAATCGGCTTCCTTAATACCCAGCTTATGAGCAGTCTTGAGGGGAATGACATTCACCCCAGATCCGTCATCCACAAGGACCATGGGCACATATTTCTTGAGGCATTGTACGGTGATATGCAGGGCCAGGTTATGATTGGCTCCGAAGGGAGGTATATCTTCGTCGGAAAAGACGACTGGGTTGTTTAAATCAGGGGCGTCACTTGTCATATGTGCCACGATTTCTTCAGGGGAAGAGGTGGAGGGCACGGTTAATTTTCCCAAAGCCTGTAGCAAAGTCTGTCGATGTTCAAATGATGTTGCGATCAATTGCCAGATTGAGATCTCGGCTTTTGCTTTCCGAAGCTGCTTGAGGATCAAATTCTCAGGAGCCCTTGGTTGGGTGTCTACTTCCGGGACGACTTGGTCATTCGTTGTTGGAACGACTATTGTATTGTTCGGGTACTGATAGGGGCGTCCGGACCGGGTGAGGTGTCCGATCTCTTTCGCCCGTTTCTCTTTCCCTGGGACGAAGTAGACATCCTCGACATCATCCCGCCAGATGCCACTGATTTCAGAGTCTCGAGGGTGCCTTGGAGGGGTACTCCTCAGTGGGCAGTTCTTGTGAGGGATATTATTATGGGGGTGATTTTTGTGAGGGTGATTTTTGTGAGGGTAGTTATTATGGGGGTAGTTTCATGAGGTGCATGCCAGAATGGTCGCGGGAGCAATCCATCCTAGTGTGGGTAGTTTTGGGCGCTCGGGGGACTCTCCCTTGGGCGCGGTGGTGGCGGATTGAAGATAAGTCGACGATAGGCATCGTCGAGTGGGGTGATCCTTTCGGAGAGACTGGCTATGGCTTTATCGACCTGTTGAAACATGGTAAGCATAGTGGCGGCACTGAGTACGAACACCCCGTTGGACGAATCTTTTTCCAAGGCGTTCACTTCATCATCCGCTGGCAGGATGAGGTGAGAGCAGTGGCGGGGGTAAAGGCAAATCCCCTTTTTGAATCATGTCTTGGATGTTGTGTTTGAGTTTGAAGCAGGTTTCGGTATCATGCCCTTTCACTTGGTGGTACTGACAATAGGCATTGAGGTTCCAGAAGCGGGATTTCTTAGCGTCGGTCGGATCCGGGGTGGGTCCGATTTGTTGTAGCTTCCCTTGGTCCATGAGCCTTTTCAGGGCAATTGCATAAGTCGACCCTATATTAGTGAACACTCTCTAGGGGCGTTCAGTCCTCTTAGCGGATGGTTCAACGAGGTTGACCTCATCGATCTTGTTCGTTTGGCCGTAAGGGCGAGATCCGGTTGAGGTGGATCCCTGATAGCCTCTGCCAGTAGTCTTGGCCAAGACACCCTTTCAGAGGTTATCTTCAATACGTGTCCCCAAAATCTGCAGGTCCTAGAAGGTCTTGATATTTTGGTACCTTAGCAAGTTGGCATAAACCGGGCGGAGATTGTTGACGAACTTTTCCACCAAAGTTGATTCACTCGGCTTACTGACCAATTGAGTACTCACCCTCCTGCAGCGGTTCAAGAACTCGGTGGACCCCTCCTTGTCGTTCTGGGTTAGCACCTCGAGAGTACGGGTATTGGCCTGGATTTCGACATTGTCAGCATATTGTTTGACAAACTCAACTGCGACCTCATCCCAAGTAGTAAGGTTTTTCGGATTAAGGGAGTAGTAACATTGGCGAGGTATCGGTTCCAAGGAGGACGGAAAGATCCGGGTGAAAAGTTCATGTTTGACCCCTTTAATGGCCATGTAGTCTTTGAAAACACGGATATGATTGAGCGCGTCCTCCGCTCCTTTGAACTTAGGCACATCAGTTAGGGTAAAGTTGTCAGGTAATTGATCCCCAACATGTTCAAACCTTCGGTTGTTCTCAAGGTGGATATTGTTGCCCCGGGCTAGGAGCTGTTCTTCCAAGAGCTTTAGCCTCTTCTCAGTTTCAGTCAGAGGTGGAGTATTATGTTCTCCAGTTTCCTTGTTTTCCAGGGCGTCGATACGGGTCTCGACGCGATCTAGAGTGACCTTAAGAGCGGTGAGCAGGTTGGCTAGCTAATCAGTCGTGACATCTCTGTTGTTATCATTGTTGTTGTGGTTGACAGACGAAGTTGAAGACGGGGCTATGGCTCTGAGGCAGAAAAACGGCTCACATTACAACTCAATCCGACACGGTTCCAAGACTGAACGCAGACAACGCAAAGGACGAGACAAAGATCAGACTCAACAAGACAAGGGTGACCTTGTGTGGCTCCTCGGTGCTGACTCGATTTATGACGTGACGATGTTTGACCAAACCTTTGACACGAGCCTAACATAACGGCGCGACGCCATTGGACGGGTCTCGTGGTGAGACGACTCATAAGTAAAGACCCATAAGTATGCTTGCTTCGACTCGATAGACACGAGGCGGAACTGGAATGGTGGACTGAAATTTTCGAAAATAGAAATTTTCAAAAAGGTTCATTTGTCGCTTTATGGACGGCCTCCGAAGATAGAGATCTCCGCAAGTCGGTTAATTGAAAGGGTTGTCTTAAGTTTGTTTGCAAAAGACGGTTTTGAGTTTGAATCGGCTCGGGAAACACTGTATTGTCTCCCAAGACGTTTTTTTGTTTGAAATTCAAAATTGTATGTTTTGAAAATCGGGTTTGAAATGCTTGAAAAGGGCTCGGGGACGGTGCATGGTCCTCAGGATCTCGAAAGTGTCTCGAGAAAAGTGTGTGTGCTTTTCTCGGGTTTTGAAAGGGCCATTATCGGCGCGAAACGGGTTAAAGTCCGTGTCTAGACGCGACGATAATATCGGCGTAAAAAAGTGATTTGAAATGGTTGTGAAAAATCGGATTTGAAAGTTGTAATTACGACGGCCTACAAAGGCGTGTTGAAATGGTTATAAAAACCGAGTTTAAAAATCGTCATTACGACGGCCTAGAAAGGCGTGTTGAAATGGTTATTGATGCCCGTCGTTGTGTGCACCAAAGATAATTTTTATAATTCCAAACTACTACTATAGCTAGTGGCAGTCAGGGTCGAACCACAAGGAGGCGATGCAATTAATAGTTGTTCTATTTAAATCCAAAGGTAACAGTGTGTGGGGGTTTTGATTTGATTTGTTCTATAACTAATGGCAATAAATGAACGATAAAAGAAACTGGATTAAATCAAATATAAAAAAAGGTACTAGGATGGACGGTTCACTGTAGTTTCGGCGACAGCATACTAAGTAAGTCTAAAACAATCACGTGAGACGGGAAAATAAGAAGTCCTCTCGGTCCATTCTTAACAGGTAGCATCTTTCAATCTAGCTACAGGTCCTTAACATGACTAATGCTAACTTTCGTCCTGAAAAGTGACTAAAAGGCTAAATTAACTCATCTTTCAATCTCATTAACCTAGTCGTCTTAATTAGGTGGGCTATCTCCCTTCCCTATCTTTCGATCTTTATTGGGTCGGTCAATTTCTAAACATTCAACTAGTCGCGTGCACTCGATTCGTCAAAAATGGAAATTAAATTAATTAAAACGAAGGTGATCTCACGTGGCCGGTCGATCGACCAGGGTGTGCGGTCGATCGACCGTGGCGCGATTCAGGTCATACAATTCTACGCCGCCTACTTCTACAGATTCCCTACATCCTAGCACAAGGTATTTAGCTATTCATAACTATGACGAAAACAACAATAAGATTAAGGAATGAAACTATTGAATTCATGATTGAAATAATTAAACAAACAAATAACATAAAACGATAATTTCGGCTTCGGGAAACTAATCTAGCAATTTCTAATCTATGAACAAATAAAGTAATAAAACTGAAATAAGAGCAGAAGAATACCGAATAGAGGGATTGCAGAAGAAAGATCCAAAAAACCGAATGCAAAAGTAAATTGTATTGAATACGAAACAATATAGAGAACCCTAATTATTTTCTAAAAACTGATGATAAAACTTGTTAAAAACTAGATGATTGTATATGAATGAGCAGGTTACGTTATATAGAAATATCATGTAACTTTATTCTCAAAACCTAAAACACAGTGGGCTTCCTATTCCTCGTTCTATTAATTCACGCAGATTAGCGGTTTGGTCGATCGACCACTGTGACCGGTCGATCGACTGGGCTATGCTGAACAGAAGCTTCTGTAACTCGTGCTCTGGTCGATCGACCAAGGGCAGCGGTCGATCGACTGAAGTAGCTGATACTTGACTTCTAAATTCTCGTGGATTTGTCTTTCGGGCCTCGAAATGCTCACCAAGCTCGTTTCTTGAGTAAATACTTCACGTCAAATGCAATGCAAGGTACTCGGGGACGGATTTAGCTTGATTTCCGCTCGATTCTTCCCATTTCTGCAATAATGTACAAAAACACGATAGTAGACGGAAATAAGGAGAATAGTAGCATAAACTACATAAATGAGCTCTGAAATGCGTGTAAAATGAGGTGTAAAACATCATATCAATGACACGCATCAAACTTCCCCAAACCAAACCCTTGCTTGTCCCCAAGCAAGAACAACACTCCATCCTAAAACCTAATTGGAACGAGTTCAATCTCAGAGCGAAATGCAAACCGAATAGCCTAAACGAATTTAATGCAACAACTGACAATCAATTACCAATGTGAATCATGCACACGAGTTATGAAGTCGTTAAAAACCTGCTGAACCGTCAACTGTAGAGACTTATGAAATTGGACTCTCACGGGTCGCTCGAATCAGACAATGAATACGGGTGAGTATATGTAAATAAAAGAAAGAATTCATTTCGTATTGATTCTCACCTAACTACGACCTATAAGAACATGCCTGCAGTCTAATATGAAAATAATCTCTACATCTGTACATATGCATTCCAACCAAACAAATGACCATGACACTTGCCGAGGTAAATATGGATATGTGAGGTAATGGGTAAGAAGAGGCAAAACAGTATGGGAATGTGGAGGTATAGGTGATCAAGCTAGTACCCAACAAAACCATGTGACAACATCCAACTTCTTGCTCAAATCTATAATAAAACGGGTGCTAATTATCAAGCACAAATCTCGCATTCTCCATAATAATTAATCAACTCCCCATAAGATACAAATGCAACATGGGAGCAAAAATCGCCATTTGAATAAAGACTCTGAATTATGCGAATTGAATTTTTTTTCTTCTTTCCTCGGGTTTCAGTCGATCGAACAAGATGGGCAGTCGATCGACCGCCCTCTACAGTACAGCACACATCTCTTTTTTTTTTCCTTTTCGAATCATATTTTTTTTTGTTCCCAACATCATCTCAAAATGAGCATATGCCACCAAAAACGTAGTAACAATCCCAAGAACATAGACTACCAGCTTGACAAGGGCAGGCTAACTGTAGAATGTAGTTAACGGGACAAAAAGGCTATTTTTGGCTTTGTGGAGCTTATGGGCAAAATGAATAAAGGAAACCTCTTCCACATGTGTCAACAAACCACTAACCGAATGAACAC
This sequence comes from Silene latifolia, assembly GCF_048544455.1. Classification (NCBI taxonomy): domain Eukaryota; kingdom Viridiplantae; phylum Streptophyta; class Magnoliopsida; order Caryophyllales; family Caryophyllaceae; genus Silene; species Silene latifolia. The sequence goes on from NC_133533.1 coordinate 95,484,433, forward strand.
AGGTATTAAGCAGATTGAGTTCATATTTATGCATATTGATATAACATGTCTCATAAGGAGTAACTACTCACATCCTAGATAAACAGGTCATGAATGTCACCAGTTATAGGCTCTAAATCTCAGAAAATGATGTAGTTTGCCAAAAATCTAAGTCAAGTATCAAGTTCAGCAAATAATTAACGAAAACTCGTAGACTATGCAAATTATTCTACTAATAACATGTCAATTAGCAAGGCTTAGGCATAAAACAGCTGAAAATGCAATATCATCATTGAAATATTACCGTTCCGACTCGACCTATATGCTAAAATAAACGTGCATTTTTTGAAATTTTTGAATTTTTTGAAATTTTTTTTTCAAATTTTCTGTATATATATAGGGAATGAAATAACAATGCAAGACAAAATGTAAACGTGAATGCAAGAAAATAAAATGCAATGCAAAACCCTTCCCCAAACCAAATCACACAATGTCCCCATTATGCAAAATCATGTAATGAAATAAAGGGAAAACGGGAATTTGCGTTAAATTAACTACATAAAACATAAAGTAAGAACTCGGAAACTCACAAGACTTTAAGCGCAGCAAAAGGAAACCTCCCCAAACCAGCGTGAGCTAGGAGGTTTTAGTAGCCAGCAGTGCTACCAATAAGTACCTGAAAAGACAACAAAAGACACCGCGCGTAAAAAGAGAAAACAATTATTGAATCGCAAAATTATGTGTAAAATTAAGAAACGGAAGAAAACAGAAATGAGTCGGAAAATAAAGTGGAGAAAAGACTCCCTCAACTCCGCAAATCGACCAAACACAGCAGGGGAATGATCGAAAACAGTGCACAAAGAAATCGCAGGCGGTCGATCGACCACATCACCCAGTCGATCGACCAGAGTGAACAGGAACAGAAGCTCCTGGAAATCGCAGCTCAGTCGATCGACCATACAGGCCAGTCGATCGACTGGAAAACCTGCTGTAAGTTCTGATTTCTTCGAATTAGCTCAATAACTCGAGCTAATATGGTCTATAAACCTGAAAATACACAAAAAAGCGCGCCCAAAATTGCGCAAAACCCAAAGTAACAGCCTAAAGTGTATAAAACCTAAGCAAACTTATTAAAATTGCGAAGTCTCGCGCACACGAAAAACGGTAAATAGTCTTAAAAAGCAATAAAATGAATGGTTTATAAAGCATTTGATCAACTAATAGTTGATCAAAAACTGCCATGGAATGGCCCACTTGCTCGTCTTCTGGCTGCAAGAAGTAGCCTCTACAGTGCTCATCGCCTCAGCTGCACTCTTCTCAACTCCAACATCCGCTAAACTCAACGGATCGACAGCTTCAACATCTTCCCAAGCAATGACCTCTTCTGGCTCATCAAAGTTTAAGTCGGACTCCGTCACTTTGACTGGCTCCTCGTCGGGCTCCTCATCAGTGCCATAGCTAAGACATCCTAAACCGCCTCTTTGAATGATTGGCTCCTTCACAACTGGAGAAATGTGCGGCTCTTCCATCCCCAAACCAGCTCCTGCAAAATCCAAAATAGAAGAATCTTCCTCCAATTTGCTCCCAATCTGGGGCGGAGGTGTTATAGCAGAAATAGGCATAGAGACAGGGATATCACAAAGCACAAAGTATGATTTCTTTTCAGAAACTGTATTACAAGTGACCGGCCACATGGGGTCTTTCTTCTTAGTTGTCTGGGCAAAGACAATGGAGTGCTTCCCCATTTTGAAGGTCAAAGTCCCTGAACCAACATCTATAACTGCACCAGCAGTGTGCAGAAATGGTCTACCCAATATGATAGGAATGTGGGCATCCTCGGGCATATCTAGTACAACGAAGTCAACAGGGAAAAAGAACTTTCCTATTTGCACAAGAATGCCCTCTAAGACTCATATAGGCTGGACCGCAGATCGATCAGCCATCTGTACTGTCATGTTGGTAACTGCAAACCTAGTCAATTTCAGCTTCCTAGCAAGACTCAAAGGCATTACACTAATACTAGCTCCTAGGTCACACAAGGCCTTCTCAATAGAAAAGGTGCCAATACTACATGGGACTAAAAAGCTACCTGGGTCTTCTAGCTTATGAGGTTCAGTGTGGGTCAAATAAGAGCATGATTCCTCAGTAAGTGCGACAGTGTGCACAGTTTCAAGTGACTTCTTCTTAGACAACAGTTGCTTCATAAATTTCATGTAAGCAGGCACTTGATTAACTAACTCATGAAAAGGAACTTGTACGTTCAAGCTACGAATAACATTTTCAAATTTATTAAACGATACCTGTTCCTTCGTCGGCACCAATCTCTTCGGATATGGGGCTGAAAGAAGTAGCTTAGCCCTCTCCTCTAGGTCTCTCATGCCGACATCGGTGGACTTAGGCTGAAAATCCACTACCTTCTCTTTGTTGTAGCTTGACCCCTCTTCAGACCATCTCAAAAATGATCCATTAATCGTCATCGGGTCATACTTCGCAACCGGGACTGACCCATCCGCATTTGGGTCTTGCCTCAATATTTTCGGAGTCGTCGTACCCCGAAACAAGTGGTCCCTCAAGTTATTTGGCATTGGAGGACGAAAAGACTCACGATCAGCAGCGTTGTCAGTCGATCGACCATGAATGTCAGTCGATCGACTGACTTCTACAGGACCAGAAGCTGTTTCACTTTGCGCTTCAGTCGATCGACCGGGTAGGTCAGTCGATCGACTGACATACCTGGTCAACGTCTTTTTCTTGCCACTGTTTACCACGGCCTTTGTCTTGCTCGGTTCCGCCTAATCTTTTTCAGCGACATCCTCAACCATAGCGGGCCCATCAAGGGTAGACCCACTCCTAAAAGTAATGGCATTAAGGGTCTCCTTTTGATCAGTCTGCGTCGGTAAATGCCTTGGAGCTCGAGTTGTATTCTTGCTTGCCAATTGAGCAATTTGGCTCTCCAACATTTTCATCCCGGCCTCTCTAGCTTGAGACTCTTTCAGAAACAAATTTTTCAATTCGGCAAATTTGGAGCCTTGGGACTGCTACTTCTGCTGAGGAACATACGGAAGCTTTTGGAACTGTTGTTGCTTATGAGGGGGCACATAATTCTGCTGTTGTTGCTGCTATGGAGGTGGAGTTGGATTTAGGACATTTTGGCTACTCCACCTCAAGTTAAGACGGGCACTCGACTCAAAATAAGTGTTTGTCTGCTTATAATGTTGAAAGGCAGCACAAGACTCATAGGGGTTAGGACAGTTGTCTGAAACATGTCCTTCTCCTCCACATCTCTTGCAGACGAAAGGACCGTCTGAAACAGCATTCACATGATAGATCCCTTCTTTTAAAGCTCCTCCCAACTCGTACTTATCAAACCTCGCCGTGAGAGCCTCTAATGCAGCTACAGAAGGGGATTCAGCACTTCTCCTTTGATTCCCCCTCGAATTTCCATACTCAGCTTTATGGGTGGCTAAATCATCAATAATTTTCCACCCCTTAGTCTCTCCAACATTCTCCTGGATAGCTCTCTGATCGTCATAGAGCCCATTATAAAATTGATTGCATAGGCTCCATTTCTCAAACCCATGGTGCGGAATAGTTCGCACCAGCTTCTTGAAACGAACCCATGCCTCATGAAAATTCTCATCCGGACCCTGTTTAAAACTCATGATCTGAGCTATAATGGCATTAGTTTTCGAGGCAGAGAATTATTTCTTGTAGAATGCTAGGGCCAAAGAATTCCAGTCAGTGATCCCATTAGCAGCACGATCCAGGTCTATGTACCACTCCCTTGCAGCATCATGAAGAGAGAATATAAACATAGTCTCCTTCACCTGGTCCTGGGTCACACTGGTCGGTGGCGGTATGGAACAGCAATAATCAATGAATGTCTCCATGTGCTTAGCTGCATCTTCATTTGCAGCTCCCCCGAATTGGTTTCTCTCAACCAAGTTAATATTAGAAGGCTTAGGCTCGAATTTTCTATCCTCCCCTGGTAATGCGAATCCCTTATAAAGATTCACAACTGTCGGCTCCGAGTGACTGCCTATACTTGCTTCTTCAGCCATGACTGGAAAATCTGGAGATGTGACGGTCTCAGCTGAAGAAGTGGAAACAGGAGATGAATGTGGATCCTCCTCAAATAGCTCGTTCTCGTAGTAACTAGACAGAGTACTCAGCTCTTCCTCTATAAGCAATACTCTAGATGATCGTCTCAACTCACGCAAAGTCTTCTCAATCTCAGGATTGAATGGTAGTAATTCACCACCCTATGACCTGCGTATAAGAAGAAACTACAAGTAGAATATGAGAATAGTTTAAGGAACAGATGTCCCTTAAACTAAGAGAAAAGACTAAAAATAGAAACAACTAAAAATTTTAAACAATTGCCTCCCCGGCAACGGCGCCAAAATTTGATGCCCGTCGTTGTGTGCACCAAAGATAATATTTATAATTCCAAACTACTACTATTGCTAGTGGCAGTCAGGGTCGAACCACAAGGAGGCGATGCAATTAATAGTTTTTCTATTTAAGTCCAAAGGTAACTGTGTGTGGGGGTTTTGATTTGTTCTATAACTAATGGCAATAAATGAACGATAAAAGAAACTGGATTAAATCAAATATAAAAAAAGGTACTAGGATGGTCGGTTCACTATAGTTTCGGCGGCAGCATACTAAGTAAGTCTAAAACAATCACGTGAGATGGGAAAATAAGAAGTCCTCTCGGTCCATTCTTAACAGGTAGCATCTTTCGATCTAGCTACAGGTCCCTAATATCACTAATGCTAACTTTCGTCCTGAAAAGTGACTAAAAGGCTAAATTAACTCATCTTTTGATCTCATTAACCTAGTCGTCTTAATTAGGTAGGCTATCTCCCTTCCCTATCTTTCGATCTTTATTGGGTCGGTCAATTCCTAAACATTCAACTAGTCGCGTGCACTCGATTCGTCAAAAATGGAAATTAAATTAATTAAAACGAAGGTGATCTCACGTGGCCGGTCGATCGACCAGTGTGTGCGGTCGATCGACCGTGGCGCGATTTAGGTCATACAATTCTACGCCGCCTACTTCTACAGATTCCCTACATCCTAGCACAAGGTATTTAGCTACTCATAACTACGACGATAACAACAATAAGATTAAGGAATGAAACTACTGAATTCATGATTGAAATAATTAAACAAACAAATAACATAAAACGATAATTTCGACTTCGGGAAACTAATCTAGCAATTTCTAATATATGAACAAATAAAGTAATAAAACTGAAATAAGAGAAGAAGAATATCGAATAGAGGAATTGCAGAAGAAAGATCCAAAAAACCGAATGCAAAAGTAAATTGTATTGAATACGAAACAATATAGAGAACCCTAATTATTTTCTAAAAACTGATGATAAAACTTGATAAAAACGAGATTATTGTATATGAATGAGCAGGTTACGTTATATAGAAATATCACGTAACTTTATTCTCAAAACCTAAAACACAATGGGCTTCCTATTCCTCGTTCTATTAATTCACGCAGATTAGCGGTTTGGTCGATCGACCACTGTGACCGGTCGATCGACTAGGCTATGCTGAACAGAAGCTTCGTTAACTCGTGCTCTGGTCGATCGACCAAGGGCAGCGGTCGATCGACTGAAGTAGCTGATACTTGACTTCTAAATTCTCGCGGATTTGTCTTTCGGGCCTCGAAATGCGCACCGAGCTCGTTTCTTGAGTAAATACTTCACGTCAAATGCAATTCAAGGTACTCGGGGACGGATTTAGCTTGATTTCCGCTGAATTCTTCACATTTCTGCAATAATGTACAAAAACACGAAAGTAGACGGAAATAGGGAGAATAGTAGCATAAACTACATAAATGAGCTCTGAAATGCGTGTAAAATGAGGTGTAAAACATCATATAAATGACACGAATCAGTTATAAACAAAACCGGGTTTGAAAACGGTCATTACGACGGCCTAGGAAGGCGTGTTGAAATTGTTATAAAAAACCGAGTTTGAAAATCGTTATTACGACGGCCTATAAAGGCGTGTTGAAATAGTTATAAAAACCGAGTTTGAAAATCGCCATTACGACGGCCTAGAAAGGCGTGTTGAAATGGTTATAAAAACCGGGTTTGAAAATCGTCATTACGACGGCCTAGAAAGGCGGGCAACGGTCGGCGAAAGACCGAGGTTTGAAACGGCCATTATAACGGCGCAAAAAGGTGATTTTGAAAGTTTGAAAATCACACGGAAGGACTTATGATCAAGTAGCACATAAGCACTCACTGTTCATTATATTATGCATTATGCTGACACGGGTTTTGGCTTAAAAGTGCGGGTTACACACCAGGCAATCAAACCCCGATTTGCGAGAGGGATACCAATCCAAACAAAATGTGTAAGGAGGGTGCCCTAGCCTCGTGCTCGAAGGTGATGAAAGCTCTTTGACGAAACAGAAATGTGTAACGTCAAAGGTATGCTTGACTCAATCGGGATTCGAAACGCGGGGATGAGAAAACTCACGCCGATGAGACGAGCCAAATTGGTCGAAAAGGGTTAGGTTATGGGCCCGGACAAGGAACCTAGACCTCGTTCGAGTCTCACCATCTAGGGATCACAAAGACGTAAGTGTCCTAGTTTTCCCCAATGGAGTCGCCAATCTGTGGATGTGGGTGTTGGGAAATGTGTCCTCAACAATAGTGCGATCACATGATTTAAATATCATTATTAAATCTCATTTTAAGAATACATGTGGGATGTAATATTTTACAGTCAACTGGTCCACACATATCGGTAATGATTGGGTGACTAGAGTTTGACATTACTTGTCGTGCGGCGACTGGTGATCGATTGATCCCCTTAGGTCATACCTATAGGGAAATACTCTTAATTGATTATTTAATTAATCGTATACCGATACGAGTTAATTAAATTGCTTAAAATTGACGGATGATTTTGTGAGTATAATTTACGTATCTTATTGTAAATATGATTAAATAAGACACGGTCTAAGTAATCGAATTATTTTATTCCTTGGATGAAATTATTGTTTACATAAACAATTGAAACGGAATGAATAAATTATTATAAATACAGAATGTTGTAGTTTATAATTTGGAAACATTTTTGGTCCGAGTAATTACGAATTACTAGTCGATTATGTAAATGACATATTTTATGAATATGTTGATTTTTAGTATGATAAAAATACATTGCATTGTAACATGTCATGTAACATGTTACATGTGACAAATTTGACAAATGACAAAATAAAATGGATTTTCCATTTTATGTCCAAAACCGAAAATAAAGGGGTGTGTACATAGTTTATATTGTGTTGTTTATTTTTAAATGAAAACACAATCATAACACTAGATAGTAGGCTTGCATGCCTAGTCTCTTGTGAAGAGCACAAATGAAAAGTGTTGGGCAACCTACCCAAGCAATATTTCGGCCACCCCACAAGAGAGAGAAGAGCCCTTCTTTTTCATAACCAATTAATTCATTTTTCCACTACATAATTTTCTAGAGTAAGAAAGTTGATATTCTCTACATCTTATGAGATTTCTAGAGAAATAAACCACAAAAATACTCCCTCTTGACCGAAATTTCAAGAGTGAAAATACAATTTATATTGTGTCAATTTTATAGTAATACTAATATTATTACTAGATCTAAATAATATTGGTTATTAAGAGATTCCTTGGGTATATGCTTTTGGGAGGGATTCTACACTTGAATCCTTGTTCTTCCATTAAAGGAAAGCTCAAGAACAAAAGAAAAGGAGATTTCTTTTGTGCCCATAAAACCGAAATCACAATGTAAGGATGATTTCTTCTCTATTATATTTATTTGTTTGCATGCATAAAATCCGTATTTAATTTTATGATAAATTAATTTAAACATATATGAGTATGTTAGTATGTATATATATCTACATTTCCTTCAGTGGGCCCACCTACACGCCAAGCCGATCTGTTGGACGTATAACGGTCTTTTGAAAGTTACGCTCGGCGGCGTAAAAATGCTTTCGACCGGATCGTTTTAGATCGGTCGGTTTCGTCTCGGTAAGGGTCTCGAAACGATTAAAGATGTTCGGAGTCGCCACCAAGCATTTGTGGGATGCTTGGAACCCGTTCGAATCCACTGTATACCTCAGTCAAACGAAGCACAAAGCAGGGTTTGACATAGGTACTAAAGATAGGGAATCGTCCCTCTTTAGCATCCTATCTCTAGAAAGACTCTTGTACGTCCTGGATAAGGTCGTACACTATCCAAAGTTTCTGAGTAAGAGGTGAAGGTACGTATTGGGAAGCCCTTTAATCAGACACCCAATCCCGCCCGCGTTAGCGGTCTCTACTGATCGATCTTGGTTGGTTGAATGCAAAAGTTGATAAAACGGTTTAAATGCATGAATGCGCATCCAATAATTTAAACCTAACATGTGAGAGCTGTCTAAGTCGGTTTATTTAATCCAAGTATCAAGTATAAGATGTCGAGTTGGATTAATGATTGATTTGCATGCAAGACGGAAATTAAACATCCATTTACCGTATTAGGTTTAGGGTGCATAACGTGATCCATTTGTCTTAGTAAGGCATTTTGCAAATATAATTTTGAATAATCAAATAGTCATATGATCCATCCTATATCCGGGCTAACCGGAGTCGGGATCGTCCTAGACTAATGCTAGAAGGGAACAGGCCCAGTACCAGACGGCTATATGAGGCGCGAGCCAACCGGCGATACAAGGGGCCTCCCTCTGGTTTTGAAAATGAGAAAAGGAGGGCATGTTTAGGCGCGGGTTAGCCCACGGTTTAGGTGCCGTGTTCTGACTTTTTAGAAAACGTTATAAAACGTGTTGAAAATGGGTACTTGAACCCGATTTGATTTGAAGGGGTCGTTTAGACCGCATTTGTTGATTTGAAGAACTAGACTCGAATAATCATCATTGTTTTGATAATATTCGGTGTCGGGTTCGACTTTGACAACCTTGACATGAATAGTTTTGAAAATAATTATGGACTAATTGTTTTAAGTCCATTTGAATGTAATTAGTCGATACTCATCATCTTACCCGGGTTAAAATCCGACATGGTATGCAGAACCATGGATAACTTTGTGTTGGTGACTAATACGTTTGTTTGAAAATATAAAGAAATGATGAAAGGCTTTAAAATACCTTTTAAATGTCATTAACCAAATATTATCACCGAAACACGGATTTAACCATCATGTATGAGGAACCAAGGATGAAAAATGTTTTATGGTTAAAACAAATGAAATAAAATAAAAGAGGGTTCGTTTATTCCATGTTTTGGTTCATGATATGCACGTTTTAGCATGTTATAGTCATGAAACAAATGATAACATAAAAAAAGAGGATTTTTACACCCTCATACTTATATGTTTGGTTATGGCGAGTGACCGACGTAAGTGTAACAACTCGTTTGATCGGAAAAAACTCGGTTTAAAACCGTTTTGGTAAGTAAAAAGAGTGTTTTAATGTTAGTGACGGTGTAGTGGTCAAAGTGGTCGGTCAAGTGATTTAATTCATGATGACGGTACCAAACAATGTGTAAGGCTTGTATTTACGATCGGTAGGTCGTAAATACGCGTCGGGTTGTAACTTAAGAGGTCGAGTCGAGAATTTTAAGGGAGAAAAGAGGGGGCAGACACTCGCGTAAGTCTCAAATGAGGGGCATTTGAGGGGTATTTATAGGATAATGAGTGGTTGTGTGAGTTTTGAGCAACGTGGCCACCTGGGCTGCTCAAAGAGGCGCGAGCCACGTCGCGGTTCTTCGAGTTGTCTTGTCACATTCACAACAAACGCAATCGTGATTTGTTCTATCCTAGGTTTTGTAGTCACATGTTTGGTACTTGACCAACATGAATCCGGGAAAACTTAAGGTAGAAGGTTTGAAATGTTTTGTTTTTGGTGGTGGACTCGGTTTGACTCGTTGTTGGAGTCGGGATTTGAATTTTTGAGTCGGTTTTTGGTCCGGTGTCGGTTTTGACTCTAGTTAGTGTCATTGCGACTCCGTCGTCGTTCATTAAACACTCCAGGTATTTTTGAAATGTTTTATTTTCGAAATCGTTTTAATTTTTCCGACGTAAAGTTGTACACAAATTGTCGATCAAAACGCCGCGATTCCAAAACATGTTGTAGTCCGATAATCATCGGGTGTTCGTTGGAGTCTCAGCAGATACCGGGTATCTACAAGTGGCTGTAGTGGCCGTGGTGGTGGGTTTTATACACGGTGGAGGGTGGTGGTTGGTTGTTAAGGGCAAGTGGAGAAGGGGGTTAGGGCATACGTTTCAAGGCTGTCGGGGTGGTTTGATGGGTGGTTAGGGGATCGTTGGATGGGCCGTGGTGTAGGGAGGTGGTAGGCTAACTGGGTGGTGGTCGTGGTGGCCTATGGTGTCGGGTTGGAAGGTGTTTATGGGGGTGGTTAGTCACGGGTTCTAAACCGTGTATATGAGTAGTGTTGGGTGTTTTTGTAACGGGTTTTAACCAATATTTGAATCAGGTTAGTTGAGTCGAGATAATTAATTAATTAATTAAGTAGTTAATACATGTATGTCGAGTTTTAAGTTGAGTTGACTCGAGTTTATAAGTAATCAGGATTTAATATATATAATGAAAGAGTAATAATAATTTAAGTAATATAGTAATTAAATCAACTGGTTATGAATAGTTAGTAATTGTAAATAAGTACTTATGATTAGGTGCGGTATTGTTGAGAAGCTATGAGATGATATTTGTGTTTATATTGCGGGATATGAGATTATTATGAGATTATCCACAGTCTCGGACTGGGACGATAATGAGTTATGAGATATCCTCAGTCTCAGACTGTGACGACATTTGTGTTTATCCCCGGGACAGGAGTTGGCGGAATGACGGTGTGGTGGATGTTAGGTTGATATACCTATTATTAAACTCCTCTAATAGTGAACTAATTAACTTGTTAATTTTTGTTCTTTAGATCTAGTGCATGCATAACAAAATGAAAGATTTATAAGAAGAACAATGTTCCTTACATTGTTAGGTGTTTCGAAATATGTGGGCACAAGTAAAGTCACCTTCCTTCACTTGTTCTTGAGCTAAATATTGTGGATGATCCTCCTAAGACTCCAAGTATAGAAGCCACTCCAATAAATTGCACCGAAGATTAATCCCAAAAATTCCTACTAATATTAACTAGATATGTAGTAGAAATATTACCTTAATAATACTAATGTTTTTATATTACTACCTCTAGTAATAGATGATGAGTATTAGTATTTTAGAGAGGTTTTTATGAACTTGCATGTGAGGAAAGTTAGAGAGTAAAACAAGAACAAGGAACCAACACAAAATTGAGCAACTAATGCTCCCTTTTGTAAGCTAAAAACTGGTGGCCTTTAGATAGGTAGGAATCTTTGCTTTTTGTTTTTTACTCCTTGTAAAGTCTAGGTAAAGAGTAGGGAGCAATGGTGTAAGAAGTAGTATGAAAAGCCTTGTGTGATATGTCACAATCACACAATAACCAACACCAACAAAAGACAAAAGAGCATCTCTTGTTCTCTTAATATGACCGAAATAATGGACTTGTTTTGGTCCATTTTTGCCTCTTGTCATTTGTCCCACAAATGCTTATAAGTCATATGTTTGACTATCTTACATAATTAATTATTAATGTAATCATTTAACACTTAAATATTACAATTAATAATATAATATACACTCCACTTTTTGAGTAGTATACTACCATTATATCAACATATAATGGGTCCCATAATTACTAGTTAGTTAAAATTACAACTTCTTGTAACTTTAAATAACTAATTACCTCTACCTCAAAACTTCTATTAATACCTCAACCAATTTAGTAATATAACACTTAATTACTAAATTTAAATCTTATTTAATCACATTACAATAAGACGCAAAATTTGCACTCTCATAATTAAGGAATTAATTAATTCGTATTGCATAAAATTAATTAAATATCTATTTGGGCCTCATCCTATAGGTGTGACCTAAAGGGATCAACTGGCCACCACCGTCACACGACAGTAATGTCAAACTCTAGTTAGCCAATCATTACCGATTAATGATGGTCAGTCGACTTTATAAAAAATCATCCCTCACGTATTCTTAGTATGAGATTTAATTATGATATTTAAATCATGTGATTGCACTATTGTTGAGGACACATTTCTCAACAATCTCCCACTCGTCCTCGACAAGTGTGTGTCACCAATTCTCTTGTCCTATTACAATCTCCCACTCAATGCAAGGTGTCTTGCAGGTCGTACTTACATTTGATCATATCTTGAGTGGTTTTCTCGATCTGGAGATTAACTGTCTGACCGGAATTATCTATCAGAGATACCTTCCGAGCGTGGCCACACATTTCTAGTTAACTACTCCTCGAGTGGCCATGAGATTTCAAACAACCCTGACAAGGGGTGGACAATTCCTATCGCCCTATTCCCTTTGTTCAGCCACAGTCCATCATAACCCAAAATATACTCAGTTTGACCTCATTTACGAAATCGTAGAGTATAAATCAAAGCTAATCAGAAGTTGTGCCAACTTGGGCGAATAGTCTCTAGTCAAAAGAATTGACTCATAAGACTATTATAGTAGCTCTTGCCACGACCAGGCTTTATGAATTACCAGAACTCTATAAGCGGTCACTGCCAGACAGATTGTCCCATACAGTCTGCCTATGTGATCGACTAGTCATCCCATATGACTCTATGGCACTTGAACTTGCCATCAATCGCATCACACTCTAGTCACTTGGAGACGTCACCTCATATAAGTAACTAGGGGAGAATACCATGTCAATCCAGTTCACTTTAATGAGGTTCAATTTGTCTCTACAACCCATTCGGATACGACAAGGTAGCGGATGAGTTTAATAAAACTCAAACGATAAATGTGATTATCACATATGAATATTCAATACACTATTACTACTTCATATTCTATAATCTTCAGTGTATTATTAACACTAGTTAAAATGCAATACAAGCTTGGCAAGTGGATATACCCAATATCCATATATTCCAACTTTATTAATTGCTATTTCCTTTCATTCAATGTCATCTCTAATGACATGAATTCATTTCTAAGCATTTGTCTGGGCTCATTGCTAGACTTGGGCTCTTTAACTTGAAAGAGGCTCCCATTGTTATCGCATAACTTGTGACAAAATTATTTGTAGAGGGATTCACTCTTAATCCCTACATTAATGATTTTATCACTATTTACTTAGATTCCTTTTGTAGTACTTGCAATGGATGAAACTAAAACACTTTTCATAGTCTCTTACTCCTTAGTTAACAAGTCACCCTAGGATTTCAACAAATCCCTTATAGTTTGGAAACTAAAGTTTGTGCAACCCTTCAACACTTAATTTAATTTATCATCCAAATATATGAATGAATCCTTAACTCTTCTCAAGAATTTCAAGGATGTTCTTTAAGGCTCTCACAAGCCATATGATGGGAATTAACTTGTTATTGACTTATCATGCCCTAGGCATATATTTCATCACATCACGTGCGTCTGTTGGCATACATAATCGTTCTAATGGCGGAAACAGTAGCAATCGATTTCATGTAATCAACAACTTAATGGGTTCAGTGAAGGACTATGATTCCATCATAGTAATTCCACTTTCATCATCATGAATAAGCCATTCTTCCTTGTTGATGTTAAACAGATACAAAAGACTTATCCTCAAAAAACTCTCAACTCTATGCCAATATACTCTCACATAGATTCGGTAATCTAAAGTATATTGCACCCTTTCCTAGTCTCCCAATCACTCTTGACAGAAGAGAGAATTGGTACATTATTCTCAATAAGTAATATGTTATCAACATATAAGACATAGAGAAACAATTCCAGCTCCCACTTAACTTCATGTATATCATGATTCTTCAATCATATGAATGAAACAATTCACTATAATCACATGAACGAAAAGTATAATTCTTTAATGCTTGCTTAAGATCATGCTAAGATCACTTAAGAAAGCTACACATAATTGTTAGGATTCTTACATCTTCATCTAAGATTTTGTGTTTCAAACACTGCCTTCTCTAAATTCCATTTTATAAAAGCGAATTTTTATTTGCCATTCTTCATTAAAATGAAATGCGGCAATTCCTAACACAATTTAGCTTGATCAACATCTTCATGTAAATCTTATGCATTCGAGTACTCTGGAGCTCCTTTTACTTTTGAGGAGACCCGCGCCTTAAAGTAAATCTACTCTTGAGTAACAATTTTCGGATTGTAATGCTTCGGCTCGTATGTAACAAGGTCATGATACTATCACTTTCACAAAGTAATATTTTTAAACAATAGACACGTGTGATAAACTCCCACTGAACTATGCTCTCATACTATCTTCATAGATAATAGTTCAATACCAACTCCCACTCTATAATTCTATTACTTTCACAAAGTAACATTTCAACCATAAGAGATGTTTGTGACGATTCAATCTACTCCCACTCTATCTCTCAGAAATATATCAATATTCATGAGAGATAGCTTTGTGAGTCACAAACATATATACTTAACGGAGTATTAGGAGTTTACTTAGACTAGTATTAGCTTTCAAAAGACCATCCTAACATGGCAGCTGGATAATATACGAGTCTTATCCATGTCATCTGTTTAGTAGACTCTCTATTCTAGGTATCTCATGGTTGACCATCCGTTTAGAATAATGTGTCCATATGGTATCGTGAATTCCCTATTTAATGAGTTCAATAGCTCATTACAACTTTATAATTGATCTTACATAAGTAAGTTGTTACTTTAAGTAACAAAGACATAAGGAGAAACAAATTCATAGCTTATGGACATATAATGATCCCATCATCATAATTGTCTAATGAACCAATTTAAGTAGTTTATCTAATGTTTCTCTACGCAAGTAATTAATGATGATGATTTTAGAACAAATAACATAATAAAACAAGTGATTTGGGTTGAAAACCAAATCACCAATATCCAAAATACAACCCGTGTTTAAAGGATACAAACCAATTTCCAAGTCACACAAGGAAATCAAAATAGTTCTAAAAACATGAAATACATCATAAAATTAAAGACAAAGCAAAATAAAGCCAAGCTTCCTTTGATCCATCACCACGGTAGGCTACTCTAGCTTCCCATATGATCCTCTAGGTTTGCTTTTCCTTGCCTTTGTCCTTGGTAGGAGCCCCTATTTACAATAAAAAGGGTAATCATCACAACTTTTATCACATACTAATTGAGATTGAAACATAAAAGATAGGGATAGTTATATACCTACTGGAATAACCTTTCCAGCTTTGATGTCGCCAAGGTATTTGGAACAGTTCCTCTTCCAATGCCCAACACCACAACAATAGTGGCACTTGTCCCCGGTGGGGGCACTGTACTTGGGCTTGAAGGTACTAGCTTCACAAGCTTTAGCTATATTCCGGTTGGGAGTTCGCTTCTTCCCCTTCTTCCCGCCTTTCTTGAAGGTTCCCTTGCTCTTATGATTGACATTGAGCACATCTTTGGTGGTTCTAACACTTAGCCCCATGTCCCTTTCGGCTTGCACAAGCATTTTGTGCAACTCAGCATCAAGGGAAACTTTCTTATCTTGCATATTAAAATTCACCCGGAATTGAACATATGCTTTGATTTTGTTTAGGGAATGAAGAATTCGATCAATTACGAGTTCATTGGGAATTTCCACCTTATGCATTTTCAAGGTCTCAACATGCTCCATCAACTTGAGCACATGAGGGCTCACCTTTTGGCCCTCTTTAATGTTAAGATCAAAAAATGCGGAAGCCGCCTCATATTGAATGACCCTAGGAGCTCGTGAAAACATGTTCACAAGCTTCATGTAGATCTCATGAGCGGTGCTAATCTTTATAGCACTTCGTTGGAGTTCGGCCTCCATACCAAAAATCAACACATTTTTGATCGTGGCCGACTCCTTTTGGTAAACCTCATAGGTTTGCCTAGCGGCGGGAGTGGACCTAGTATTAGGTTCGGTGGGAGATGCCTTGGTAAGGTAACGATGCTTGTCGTCACCTTGCGCGGCCAAGCGAAGTTGCGCGTCCCAATCGGCGAAATTTGACCCATTCTTTTCTAACTTACATCGATCCATGAAGGATCGGAGCCATGACACATTGGTAAGCGTAGTGGAACTAGTGGATGCGAACGTGATTGGAGTTGCCATTGCGGTTGATAAAACAAATTTGACTACAAAATAGGAAATGAAGGAATTAATTTACATCTATCGTTTTAATAATACTCGTAAATTTAACTACAAATATTGCATTTATATAGTGACCTCCACCCAACTACATAAATGATTTCGAGATCCAAATTCATATCAACTCGGGCGCGGTAAGCCGATTCATCCCTTATTAATATAACTCGGTGGATTAACTCTTTAAATTAAAACCTAGTGTTCTTCTTAATAAGACTTCGTCCTTGTGTGATGGGTGGAGTGTTTCTACTAATTGTAGTTGGCATAAAGGAGGAAGAATATGGGTATTATGGAATCCTCTTTTTTTTGATGTGAACTTCTTAGCTTATGGTGCTCAGTTTATTCATATGTTGGTTCAATCTAGAACTGATAATAAGAAGTTTTTGTTAACAATGATTTATGCTTTTAATGGATTAAATGAGAGGAAAGAACTTTGGAGTTTCTTAAAGCAGGAGTCTGAGAGTTGTTCTTTACCTTGGCTGTGGACTGGGGATTTTAATACTGTCCTTTCTCCTGTTGAACGTCTGGGAGGTAATACTACTGAGGCTGAGATGGAGCAGTTCCAAGATTGTGTGTCCATCTGTGGGATGGAGGATATCTCTGCAACTGGAGCCTTGTTCACTTGGTCTAATAAACAGGATGCTGGAAGTAGAGTTTATAGTAGGCTTGACAGAATTATGGGCAATCAGGAATGGGTAGAGAGTTTTGGTGATTATTTGGCTCATTTCCATCCTGAAGGCTTATTTGACCATTGTCCTTGTACTTTGGTTGATAGGCAGGCTGACTTTGGTGGCAAAAAGAGTTTTAAATATTTCAATATGTGGGGTACTTCTGAGGAGTTTAAAGAGTGTGTATCTGGTGTGTGGAAGACTAACTATACTGGCACTAAAATGTTTAAGGTGATTAAGAAGCTCAAAGCTTTGAAGCCTGTTTTGAAGTTGCTGAATAAGACTTGTTTTTCTGATGTGGAGACTAGTACTATCATTGCTAGTGCACTGTTAGAAGAGATTCAGGGGAAGTTAGTGGAGCAACCTGGGGATATGGAGCTCATTCAAAAAGAGTATAACCTATCCCAGGAGGTGAGGGCTTTGATTGAGGCTAGGGATAGTTTCCTGGCTCAAAAAGCCAAGGTTCAATGGTCCATTGCAGGAGATATCAACACTGCCTATTTCCACCATGCTATCAAGAAAAGAATTATGTTAAATAAAGTTATGCAAATTGAGACAAAAGAGGGGGTCCTTTGTACTGAAGGGAGTAAGATTCAGCAAGCCTTCCTTGATTACTATGAGGAGCTCTTAGGTCAGAACACTAAGACTACTGATGTCAATGTCAGAGTGGTAAGAAGGGGAAGTTCTTTGTCCTGATGAACACTGGGACTTGCTGGCTAAGCCTGTTACTCTTGAGGAGATTAGAAGTTGCTTATTCAGTATTCCTAAGGATAAATCTCCTGGTCCTGACGGTTATACTAGTCAGTTTTTCAAGGATGCGTGGGACATTGTTGGATGTGAGATAGGGGGAGCTATTATGAATTTTTTTGACTCAGGTAAATTACTCAGTCAGATTAATTCTACTGTGATCACTCAAATTCCCAAGATGGAAAGACCTACAAATGTCACTCACTTCAGGCCCATCTCGTGTTGTAATGTCATTTATAAGATGATTTCCAAGCTTCTTTGTAATAGATTGGCATTGGTGTTGCCTGACATTATTAGCAGGAATCAGGGAGCTTTTGTCTAGGGTCGTAGTATTATGGAAAACATTCTTATTTGTCAAGATTTGGTGAGATATTATTCAAGAAGGACTGTGTCTGCTAGAAGTATGTTTAAATTGGACCTACAGAAAGCCTATGATACTATTGAGTGGGGATTTGTTGAACAAATGTTGAGTGCTTTGAATTTTCCTGAGAAGTTTAAGGGCTTGCTTATGAGTTGTATCACCTCTACTTCTTTTACTTTGAACTTGAATGGTATTCAGTTTGGTTACTTTCATGGGAAAAGGGGCTTGAGGCAAGGTGATCCTTTGTCTCCTCTTATATTCACCATATGTATGGAGTACCTGACTAGGATTCTGGACTATGCTACTCAACAGTGGTACTTTAGGTATCATCCTCTTTGTGCTGGGTTGAAGTTGAACCATTTGTTATTTGCAGATGATTTAATGTTATTCTGTAAAGGAGATGTGAGGTCCATGATGCTGATGTTAAGGGCTATTTCTACTTTTTCAGCTGGATCAGGGTTAAGAGTGAATGCTAGTAAGTCCGAGGTTATTTTTAATGGAGTTTCTGATGAGGTTAGAGCTGACATTGTTCAAATTTCTGGGTTTAAAGAGGGGGCAGCTACCCCTTAGATACCTGGGTATCCCAATCCAGCCTGGTAGACTTACAAGGCAGGACTGCAATATTCTTTTGGATAGGATTACTACTAAAATTAGAGGGATTGGAGCTAGGAAGCTCAGTTATGCAGGAAGGCTGACTTTGATCAATTCTGTTCTGAATACCTTACACAATTATTGGGCGTCCATCTTCTTGATTCCAAAATGTATTCTCACTAGAATTGAGGCGATTTGCAGGAATTACTTATGGGATGGTGGAGCTGAGTATCAAAGAGCACCTCTGGTTGCCTGGCATACAGTTTGCTGTACTAAAAAAGAAGGAGGTTTGGGAATTAAAGAAGCAAGGGTGTGGAATATAGCAACAGTTGGTAAGCTTGTTAACTGGATTTACACTAAGGCAAATAGGTTATGGGTGTTGTGGATTGACCATGTGTATATGAAAGGAGGTGATTGGCATTCTTACACTCCTCCAGCTGATGTTAATTGGAATTGGAGGAATATATGTAAGGTGAAGAGTAGATTGGCTGCAGGGTTTCAGAATGGTGTCTGGGTTTCTGATGCCAAAGGCTATTCTGTAAGCTCTGGGTACTGTTGGCTGCATGGTACACACCCCCCTGTGCAATGGTATAAGGATGTTTGGGACAGTTGGTGTGTTCCTAAGCATGCCTTTATTGGTTGGCTTATTAAGAGAGAAGCTCTCAATACTCGTCTGAAGTTGAAGCATATTGGAGTTTGTAATACTGATAGATGTGTTCTTTGTGAAGGGGGACCTGAATCTCATACTCATTTATTTAAGGACTGTCCCTACAGTATCAGGATGATAGGTTGCATTGAGAAATGGTTGCAGATGAAGTTGCCTTCTGATGGATTGCATTATACTGAGCAGCAGAGAAGAATAGGAAGAGTGGCCTTAGCTGCCTGCTGGTACCATCTCTGGCAGGAACGAAATAGATGCAGGTTAGAGTTGAATCTGCATAAACCAGAGTGCCTTGGGGAAGGCATTAAGAAGTGGTGATAATTAGAGTAAGAGGTTGTAATTTAGACCGAGCAAGTAGGTCAGATAAGGAGTGGTTACAAAGAATAGGGGTTATTGTTTCATAATTTGTCTTTGGCACCAGTAGTAGATTTTGTTGTTGATGGAAAATGTATGCTGAACTGATGTATGCTCTTGTTAATTGATATATAAAAAGCTCACATTACACCAAAAAAAAAACTCTTTAATCGATTCTACTTTTAGAACTCTCGGTCGATAAAAATTACTCTAATTCTCATCTTTAGCCCGGAACACATGCGACTACGGTCAACAATACTTCTGGTGAGCTCAATCCGAATTTCGATGTAATAACATTTTACTATCCCACTTCGCCAACGTAACAAGGTTGGTATTACGGTGAAGCCGGATTAACTCCCTTATGAAATTGGTACTTCTTGGGTTCTACTATTTGGTAAGGCTAATTCTCAATTATTAAATGTGAGAGGTCTTGTCAATTTATTATCTCTCACGTTTTAAGTGAACTAAAGCGATGAACTACGATAATTATAATTGACACGGTCGATGACTCGATATGATATGCATGTGTTGTTATGGCGATTTGGCAATGCATGTAACATATTAAAAGAAATGCAAAGCAATAAATAAAATTCCTAGTATGGCCTTCCTAAAATAGAAAATCAAATAATCTATTACATATTCGGAAACCAACTCCTTTGGTCCCTTGATTTTTCAAATGGCACGCCTCCCAAGACACCGTCTTTGTCGGATCACCTTTCCGAATGGCACCGTCTTTGAAGATGCTCCATAATTACAAATAATAATAAAAATACAAAACTATTCCTATTATTCATTTGTAAAATGGAAAAACTAATAAAATAAAAATAAAAGTGATACGAGATCACATTAAATTACAACCGAATCAATATTCCCTTTCATTACGGGTAATATTGATTAAAACTAAGGCCATACTAAGATAAAATTACATAATTCAAAATTATATAAATAAAAAACATTCAACACTAGAAATATGCAGCATTATAATATGTACCTATCATGCCAAATGATGTGCCAAATCGCCTTATTTAACTTATGTCGTACATTTAACCCGGTTTTATGGAAATGCGTGATAATAACCTTTTAAAATCACTAATTAACACTTAAATCACATCTAAGCTCAAGTTAATTATCCTAACACTTTTTAGGACTCAAAAATTAGTCATCACTCAATTTTTGACAATAATTCAACTTGATTTAATTTTATGCTCATTTTTTTTTTGACCTTAAAATCATTATTTATATGAAATAAATCCAAATTAATTTATAAAAATTTCAAAATTTGAATTTTAAATTTTTGAACATACTGGAATAAGTCCATGACACTCATAATGTCAAAAAACTTGGTTAAAATTTTCGAATTATTTTTGAGAAAATATAGTTGCATTTTATCGGTTTTATCTCATAAAATACATAAAGTATCCGAAAATTAATCCAATAATTTTTAAAACTTTAGATATGATTAGTGGAATACTAATGCAACTTAAAATAATTTTCTCAAGCCATGCAAAATGTTTTAGCTAATTTTGCCAAAATAGTCACTATTTATGCCATTTGTACTCTAAAAATCCATAAATCATGCAAAATAAGATCATTAAATCTAGAAAATTACATACTCTCTGTAAATTATGCATGTGACATCATATTAAAAGATCATGGCTTAATTCTAGATTTAACTAATTTTAACCCTTTTACCACTTTTAATCCATTTTTATCTCATAAAAATCATAAATCATGCAATATTAATCAAATTTACTCGACTTTTTACACACAACTTTTAAAATATGCATGTGAGGTCATATAAAATTTCCAAGGTCAGAAACGAAGTTTAACTATTTTTAGCATTTTAATTCTTATTTTAGTCATAAAAATGTAATAAAATGACCAAAAATCCTTAAAATGAGCAATAAATTTCCATAAATCATAAAAATGACCTAAAACCATTTTACGACCAGAATATATAACATGCATGGTGATTTCGTGGCTTATGCTAATAAATCACAAATTTTTAGTTTTATATGTTAACCTTTTAACTCGGAAAAACAATAACCGATTATGCATGCAACATCCTTATGCTCTGATACCACTTGTTAGGTTCATATACCTATTATTAGACTCCTCTAATAGTGAACTAATTAACTTGTTAATTTTTGTTGTTTAGATCTAGTGCATGCATAACAAAATGAAAGATTTATAAGAAGAACAATGTTCCTTACATTGTTAGGTGTTTCGAAATATGTGAGCACAAGTAAGGTCACCTTCCTTCACTTGTTCTTGAGCTAAATATTGTGGATGATCCTCCTAAGACACAAAGTATAGAAGCCACTCCAATAAATTGCACCCAAGATTAATCCCAAAAATTCTTACTAATATTAACTAGATATGTAGTAGAAATATTGCCTTAATAATACTAATGTTTTTATATTACTACCTCTAGTAATAGATGATGAGTATTAGTATTTTAGAGAGGTTTTTATGAACTTGCATGTGAGGAAAGTTAGAGAGTAAAACAAGAACAAGGAACCAACACAAAATTGAGCAACTAATGCTCCCTTTTGTAAGCCAAAAACCGGTGGCCTTTAGATAGGTAAGAATATTTGCTTTTTGTTTTTTACTCCTTGTAAAGTCTAGGGAGAGAGTAGGGAGCAATGGTGTAAGAAGTAGTATGAAAAGCCTTGTGTGATATGTCACAATCACACAATAACCAACACCAACAAATAACAAAAGAGCATCTCTTGTGCTCTTAATATGACCAAAATAATGGAGTTGTTTTGGTCCATTTTTGCCTCTTGTCATTTGTCCCACAAATGCTTATAAGTCATATGTTTGACTATCTTACATAATTAATTATTAATGTAATCATTTAACACTTAAATATTACAATTAATAATATAATATACACTCCACTTTTTGAGTAGTATACTACCATTATATCAACATATAATGGGTCCCATAATTACTAGTTAGTTAAAATTACAACTTCTTGTAACTTTAAATAACTAATTACCTCTACCACAAAACTTCTATTAATACCTCAACCAATTTAGTAATATAACACTTAATTACTAAATTTAAATCTTATTTAATCACATTACAATAAGACGCAAAATTTGCACTCTCATAATTAAGGAATTAATTAATTCGTATCGCATACAATTAATTAAATATCTATTTGGGCCTCATCCTATAGGTGTGACCTAAAGGGATCAACTGGCCACCACCGTCACACGACAGTAATGCCAAACTCTAGTTAGCCAATCATTACCGATTAATGATGGTCAGTCGACTGTATAAAGAATCATCCCTCACGTATTCTTAGTATGAGATTTAATTATGATATTTAAATCATGTGATCGCACTATTGTTGAGGACACATTTCCCAACAGTGGAGCCTTGGTCCTGGACCGGGACGACTAGGGTGAATATGATGGAGAAATAGTAGTGGTATTTATTCCACGTGTTTACATCTGTTAAGTTTGTATTTTAATATTGTGTGATTATCATACTCAACCTCGTGGTTGACAGTGTATTCGTGAACACCTGCGGTGAACCGTTTTATGGGGAGCAGTTTTGACAGGTGAACCGTTTTATGGGGAGCATTGGGACGTGAGCTCGACTTGGACAATAGTTGGTGTCTAGATCACATAAAATAATTATATCACTTTATTTATTTCCGCTGCGAGTTGTAATATTTTATATTAAGTTTTAGTTGGTTAATTTGTAATCATGTATTCACTAAAGTTTTAATTTAAAGTACTTTTAGCTCCAGAACCAGTCTAGGAAGGAGTCCTACCTTGTGCCCTAAATCGGTCCACCATTTTGTAAGGATAAATCTATTTTCTCCTTATTTCATTTATTACATATTGCATGTACTAGATCTATTATTCTAATTTAGTGAGTAATTAAGAAACTAGTTAGAAGAGTCTAATTAGGGGTTAATGAAGCCAACAAGTGGTATCAGAGCTTTGATGATGCATGCAAATCGTTTTATAGGTTTTTTACGAGTTATTTGATGACAAAAATAAAAACCGAAAAATTTGTGTAAATATAAGATATGCACGAAATTTTTCATGCATGTATAAATTCTGGTCCTAAAATGTTTTAGGTATTTTTAGATGATTTATGAAATTCCGGTGTTTCCTAAAGAAGGTGTTATTCGGAAAGGCGTTCCGATCAAGACGGTGTCCTTGGGAGGCGTGCCACATGAAGTTCAAGGGACCAAAGGAGTTGGTTTCCGAATTTGTAATAGATAATTAGTTTTTCTATTTTTAGGAAAGGTCATACTAGGAAATTGATTTTTTTTTACATGTTCTATTTTATATATAGGACATCAAGAACAAGGTTTTGGGGATGTAGAAGTAACACCAAGCATGGTTAATCGGGAGTTTGTACGTAGAATACAAAAGAGTGAGGTTAGAAAGGCGTTAAGGAAGATGGGGTAAAAAAAAAAAGAGGGCTCGGATGTTATACCCATAGAAGTTTGGAGGTGCTTCGAGGAGAAAGGGATCGAATGGGTAACCATGCTCTTCAACAAGATTTGGAGGAGCAACAAGATATCATCGGCTTGGAGGAGAAGCACTCTTGTCCCTTTGTACAAGAACAAAGGTGATGTTCAAGAGTGGTCCAATTATCAGGGAATTAAACTTATGAGTCATACGATGAAGCTATGGGAGCGGATAATTGAGCAAAGGCTTAGGAGATGTGTAGACATCTCGGATAACCAATTTATGCCCGGGAGATCGACTATGGATGCGATTTTTATCATGAGACAATTGATGGAATACCATCAGGACAAGAAGAAGGATTTTCATATGGTTTTTATTGACTTGGAAAGGCATATGATAGGGTATCAAGAGAAGTACTTTGGTGGGCTTTAGCGATAAAGGGTGCGTCTCGAAAATATATTGACCTCATAAAGGACATGTATGAGGGGGCTAGTGCAAGTGTTCGCACTAATGTTGGGAGAACGGAAGATTTTCCCATTACCATCGGGGTGAATCAAAGTTCCGCACTTAGTCCTTTTCTCTTTTCTATAGTTATGGATGAGTTAACAAGAGATATGTTGGGAAATGTGTCCTCGACAATAGTGCGATCACATGATTTAATATCATAATTAAATCTCATATAAAGAATACGTGAGGGATGATTTATTATATAATCAACTGATCGTCATTAATCAGTAATGATTGGCTGACTAGAGTTTGACATTACTGTCGTGTGACGGTGGTGGTCAGTTGATCCCTTAAGGTCACACCTAAAGGACAATTCCCTTAATGGATAAATTGATTAGTTGTATGACGATACAAGGTAATCAATTCCTTAAAATTGAACAATTCATTTGTGAGAGAGAATATTGATATCTTATAGTAATGGGATTAAATAAGATTTATTTTTGTAATAAAAATGCTTTATTACTAAAATTATTTATTGTTTGAGAAACAATAGAGATAAGAATGAATGATTGATTATAATTACAAGATGTTGTGAATTATAATTAGATGACCCATTTTATTAATATGATCAAGTATCATTAGTCAATTTATTGTATGTAATTTAATTGATTTGGATAATGATATTTATGTGATAAATATGCATTAAAATTAATTAATAACATGTAACATATTACATGTGACATGATACGTGCATTTTATATAGTCTTTTTAGTCTATTCTTGCAAGCATCTTTATGCTATTTTAGTAGTTATTTGCTACGAATATGCCCCGAATTGCATACTTTGGAAGTTCTTGTATTAATTGCAGGAATGAGCTTAGAGATGCGGAATCAAGCCTAAAACATGTCCCTACGCATGCATTTAGGAGATGAGTTGAGTCGGAGCTTGGAAAGTACTATTTTGAGATGCGCATTGGAGTAAGGAAGTTAGGCGAGCCAAGAGAGTGCTTCAATTTGCTAGTTCCTGCTTGTGAGAGCCATATCTCGAGTTCTACAACAGTTATTAAGGTGATTCTAGTTGGAGGTGAAAGCTTATCCTCTTAGCTTTCCAACGCCACCAACACGCTCTATTTGTCCAAGTAACGAAGGAATGGCAGCCGTTTGAAGTTCGGTCGCGAAGCGAATTCTGTGGCCCGAGAAGTGCTCGATCGAGAACTATTTCAATTCGATCGAGAGCCCATTTGCTCGATCGAGAGCTACTTCTTCTCGATCGAGTGATTAAAGGGAAAGAAGTTCTCGATCGAGAGGAATTGTTCTCGATCGAGAGGGATGCTAAGGAATATCACTCGATCAAGAGCCTTAAGTGCTCGATCGAGCAACAATCTTTTACGGGCTTGGGCTTTTAGCTTAAGTTCCGTCAATTAGGTTAATAAATCCTATTTTTCTTATAAATAGGATAGGAGGACGTCATTTGTATTGGATCCGGGACTCTTCCTCTCTTCTCTTCTCTCTCTCCTTTTTTCATCCAGTTATCACGTTACTTTTTCTTCGGTCATTGCTACTGTTACTTTTGTTCTTTCATTTCCGGATCATTTATTTCAGTAATTCTTTCTTCCTTTCTTTCTTTTTAATTTAATGTTCATTATTCCTTCTTCTTTATTTCTTGCTTCCCCTTTAATTATGCATAGCTAATTCCGTAGTATGTTAGGATTAGGGAAGCCGTGGTAGCGATGTTTTAATAGACTTATATAGGTTAGTCTTGCGATAGGAATTGTATTAGGCAATATAATTGTTATCCGGTTGAATGTATGCATGCAGGAGACCATAAATCTAGTTAACCCTGACCTGGATCGAAAGATTGGAAGGGAAGGCTTGCTTAATTACAATAGGGTATTGTAGTGAGGGCGAAAGCTAAGCTATTTACGCTCTAGGGCGGTTTAAGGACCGAAAGGTGACGACCATAGCTCTTCTTATCAATAGCCTAATCGTCTTAGTATTTCCGATAGTATAGTTGCCACGGTGGACCGATTCCTAGCATATTCCCTTCTCTTTATTGTTAAATCCTTCTATTTTTACCTCTCCTTCCTTAACCTCTTAATAGTTTTAGTCAATACAATCAAAACCCCCATTTCTGTGACACCCTGACAGACCGAACTAAACAGATAGATAGCAACTTAGCCTCCCTGTGGAGATCGACCCTACTTACCGCTGACTTCTGTTAGTTGTACTTAGGTATTTATTTTTGGTACGAAACGACAGTATCAAATTTTGGCGCCGTTGCCGGGGAGGCAATCTATTTATTTATTTGTTTAATTTTATCTGTTTTTAGCTTCAAGGGATTTATCCCTTGAAGCCGTTTTAATCTTTTTCCTTGAGTGCTGTTTTGATAGGCCTTCCAGGTACTACCTAGACAGTTCTAGGTGAAAGAGAGTCAAAGGGAAGGCTTGAGTACCTTTGACCCATCACCGATGTCCCATTATATAGAACAGCCGGTGATCTGCTGCGGGAGATTTGGCTCTGCTGACCACAATGCAGCTGTAGTTGTGCCGCCACATCCACCCTATCAATGGCCACCGCAACAAGATCCTCCTGAGATACAAGAAGAAGAGATTGCGAAGCTGAAATCCTTGATGGAGACACTTGCATTCCAAGCGCAAGAATACTTCTCGCGAGTTGATAAGCTCGAGTCTGTAGTTGCTCAGTTAGCAGCTGAGATGGAGATAGAAGAGATCGCGGAGCTGACATATTCAATGGTAACGCTTGTATCACAAATGCAAGAGAGCAATAAAAATATGGACGCTCGATTCCTTAAGCTCGAAATCGACATTGCTCGATTAGCGGTGAGATGCAAGAAGAAGAGGTATACCTTGCTGAGAGCGGTTTCTCCCCTGAGAAAACCGTGTTGCCCAATGCTGAGGATGACCTTTATGACTCGGACGACGAGCTTCTATCACATTTCATTGCCCCACACGAGGATTTCAGCGCTGTACAGGAGGAATCACTCGATCGAGTGACAATTATTGGTCGATCGAGTGATTTTCCAGGAGAAGGTGCTCGATCGAGTGGAATTTCTACTCGATCGAGTGAAACGCAGGAGGAAAATGATCGATCGAGTATTAATTCTACTCGATCGAGTAGTCAGGCCATTGGGAGATTTGATTCGTCATATGGGTTCGATTTAGATGACGATTTTGATGATGACAACGGTTACGGTGAATCC
This sequence comes from Silene latifolia, assembly GCF_048544455.1. Classification (NCBI taxonomy): domain Eukaryota; kingdom Viridiplantae; phylum Streptophyta; class Magnoliopsida; order Caryophyllales; family Caryophyllaceae; genus Silene; species Silene latifolia. The sequence goes on from NC_133533.1 coordinate 95,512,157, forward strand.
CCCTTATTCAAGGCCGAGTTAGATGCGCTTGAGGCCGAGATTTACGGGACGAATTCCACTGAGGGCGACGAAAGGACAGCTGAGTCGGTATTTGCTCCAAGCACGGATGAGGTATTACATTCTTTTGTCGATGATTCCATTGAGAGCAACCTACCTGAGGTAATTAACGATAATTTTATTATTGTTAATATTCAAAGTATACTACCTCGTTTGACTCATGCTATTTCTTTTAATGCTACACCCCCTCTTATGTGGACGAATAAATTAGCGAATTTTCACCGTCCTTGCCGTTTTAAAATTGGTAATCTGAATCAGGACCTTAATTTATTGACAATTGCTCCCGCGCTCCTTTATTTTGTGGATAAATTTAGGAGCGCTCATAGGAAATTTGTTAGACTTAAATGTTTACACATTTTTATTTCCTATTTCTGTAATCCACTTTGGTGCTACTTACTCTTTTGTGTAGCACATGCGCAGATGTATGATTTAATGCTGCGCGCTTTGAGCTGTTTTGATTGTGATTAATTAGAGAGGCTCGAAGAAAAGAAGGTCGAGCTGGGACCTGACTGAAGCTAGCGCTATCCGGGAGGCAACCCGACGATTTTATTTTGCATTTTTATTTACTTTCAGTTGTAATAAATGGTTTTTATACCATAGACTATCCCAGGATGCTTGTTTAGTTAGTTTGCGGGCTGTTTTCATTTGCAGTTTGCAGGATTACATTGAGAATTACTCGATCGAGTACCTTTTGTGCTCGATCGAGCACTTTTGCTGATAAAACCTCTCGATCGAGCCGTTTTTCTACTCGATCGAGCACCTGCAAAAAGAGAAACTACTCGATCGACTGCCTTTCCTTTCGATCGAGCAGTTTTTGGATGCCCATTCACTCGTTTGACTTGGATTAGCTTCCTGAGACGGTATTCCGGGCCTTTAGCAACCTCCCATTTCATGGTCGGTTTGGGGAGGTCCCTTATTTCGCGTATCTTGTTAGTTTTCCGTATTTACTCTCTTTCTCCTTCAGTTTGCATTTCCTTTCCATGTTTTGGTACAATGGGGGCATTGTACAGTTTGGTTTGGGGAGGTTATGCATCCATATCTCTGTCTGCATATTGTCTTTATTGCATTTCTGTTGTCACGTTTAATTTCCGTTTGCATTGTTGTTTATTCTTATTAAAATTTAAAATTCCATAAAAATTGAAAAATTTCAAAAATTCAAAAAATTACTCACGTTTATTTTTGCATATAGGTTGAGTCGGAACGGTAGATTTCCGTGATGAAATTGCACTTTAACTTGTCTTTCTTACTTGAGCCTTGCACTTTATTGACAGTTATTAGCTGAGTCTTGCGCATATCTACGAGTTTTTGTTCAAATATAGCTGACCGTGTAGACTTGACCTGATAAATTGGCAACCTACTCTACAATTTCTGAGTTTTAGAGCCTTATAACTGGTGACATTCATGACCGGTTCATGTAGGAATTGAGAGTAGTACTCCTTGCATAGCATTTTCATTATTTTTGCACTTTTATGACATTCGATTTCTTGTCAAATGCATACATTCGGGTTTGTGGTCGGTGTCACATGCAGGGAGGTGCTTATAAATTTTCCCCTTTTCTTATATTTTTCACCCATTTAGCTCCATTTAAGCCAAATCTTGCCTTTTTGACCCATTAGCTACATCCAAAACTGAGCCTGCCTAGTCAAGCTAGTTTAGTTTGTCTTTTGTGGTATATTTTATCGTCTGCAGTTTGGCCGTGTGTATTTCATTGGAGTTGGTGGAAATAAAGGAAGGAGAAAAGAAAAGAAAAAGAAAGAAAAAAGAATTGACAAGAAAAGAAAAAGAAAAAAAGATGATACGTGAATAAAAGAAAAAAAAAGGAAAGAAAAAAAAAATGAAAAAAGACTTGGTGATTCACGTGAAAACCAGAGAAGCAAAATCAAAAAAATTTGAACTGGTTGTATTTTGAGACTGTATATGCTTATCTTTATCTTGTGACGGTCCCCCTCCTCCGTTTTATTCCATATTTTTTGAGGAGATTGTGTTTGAGTTTAGTGAGTTGTGTGCCAAATGAAGGGCACTTGTACTTAGTTTTTCAGTCAGTTGAGATTCGGATGGTTTACTATGGTCCTGTTAGGAACTAGCTTGACGCTTTTACCTCCACATTTCCATAACATGTTTTGCCCTTTCTCACCTGAACCTCACTGTTCCCAAATTATTTGTAAGCCCTCGGCTGTGACGGACATTATTGGTTGGAGTATGTGCATTAGTACTTGAATTGTCTTTCATTTTTGTTGCATGCATGCTATGTAGGTCGCAGTTAGGTGAGTGAATATCCTTTCTTCTCTCTTTTACATATAAATATTCACCCTTTGCTTCATGAGAGAAGAGTGACCACGAGAGAGTCCGATTTTGTTGGTCTTGCAAGGTCGATAGGTTGGCTATATTTCTGAACAGCTCATAATTCATTTGCGTATTGACTGCTTAGCTTAAACTGTTAATCTTTGTTGCATTAAATTGGTTCAAGTAGACAAGTTAAGCTAGCTCTATAACACCCTTAAATTTAGCGTTAAATAATTACGTAAATTCTACAGAAAAACTGACAGGATATGTTTGTAATTGGTTCAACTAGACAAAACCTGTAATTTTTAAAACTTTCCTAAACCATTCACAAACATTTCCAACTCAAGAGTGCCCAAAACCTGCAAAAGCTAATAAACTAATTTACATAACTATGCTAAAGACAAGGAATTATAATGATACAAACCAAAAATAAAAGAGGGAGACATATGTCCCTTCAAAATATATACATAACCAAAAGTTAAAAGGTTTACTATAAAAATAGCCAAACTAGGTCCAAGGTTCCTTTTGCTCACTAGCTCGTCTGTGTACCCCAACTAAGCATCATCAACCTGTCAATCGCATTTTATACAAACACGAAAGCCACAATTCAGTGGGGAGTAACTTCGAGTCCTCCCAGCCACGAAACGTCATATTTAATGTAACATGTAATGAAACATGTAAACAACATGATAAATAATTCAATTATCAAGTATTCTAACATATGACCCCTAAACTGACCAAATTAAACTATCATGTGAAACATATAACAAATAGTAATACAAACTTTATCAATTGTAACCGGCTTACATCTCACCTATTACAATTCATAAAATCACCATACAAGAAAGGGCAATATATCAAAGACAGGCATAAGTTCTTAGTCCCGTCAATAGTCACTCTATAACTCGAGTCTATACCACGAGGTAGGGAAGGTAATCGAACCGGTATCTTGGCTCAGCGGTTAATATTAATAAAACATGGCCAAGACACAACACAACCCTAGCCTAAAATCTGCGCAGACCTAGACATGCGGATACACACCACCGCACCCAAGACCCACAATTTTTCTAAAACAAAGTGAGTACCCTAAGGAGTCCACCAAAGGGTTGGCTAGTACTTAAGCTTACCACTTACTATCAAAATAAGTAACGAGGTCATGCCTCAACTTGGATATAAACCCACCAAGTAGGAACACAAAGGCTATTAAGCAGTGAACATATACTCGTCAAAGACTATAAAGACCTATCTATGACAAACACAACAACCTGCAAGAAAGTATTTAATACCAATACCATTTCTAGCAATATTAACAATATTAAAGGCTTCAGGGAATCTAGGGCCGTTTTACAATATAAGAAATTATTAAATTCAACCAACTATACATGTGAACTAAAAACTTGATAAATGGCCTAAAACAAGAAAAAGGCCGATTATCCAATTCATATAAAATTTCATCCAACCGAATTTTTACCCGCAACCCCAGCCCTGCGACATGTACGGGTTAAATTGCGGCTGACCAATCACTCAATTAACTGACATCGAATCAGTCAAAGGGACTAAGGCTCAGTTTTCGGCACAATCATCAAAACATTGCAATTATTGCTATAAAATTCATTTTGAGCCTATTCATTACAATTTCATTTTAAAATCTATCCTAACATGTGCAACTACCAATATAAACATAATTTTACCAACCTCATTATTTTTACTACTAACATTATTCATTTCAAAGATTTAACCATGTGTTACTTATTCTAACTTTAACATTAATGAACCTAAAACGATGAACAAAGCATGAAAAACCGCGAAACAAGCGACGGACCAACCCGGGCCAACCCCACGGGCAGTAGTGGCTGCTGCCGGGCTTTCTGGCCGCCGCCACTCCCACACCTCCATTTCTCCATTTTTGTTCAGTATAACACCGTCTGAAACATAATTAATCGTTCCCATACTTATATATTAACTTAAACTAACCAAAAGACATGAATTAGCCATGCATGCAACCATATTATCATGTGGGATTAACTACTTAAATAAAAATCACAAAAACATACAAAAACAACAAAGAATGTGACGATTATTCGTCGAGTAACTCGAAATATGTTACCTTAAGCTAGAAAATGAGCAATTAGCACCTTGAAAACCAAACCCTAACAAGCAACTAGCCACTATCTTCGACAATATACGAGTCCCCAAACTCGTCTTCCAATTCTTCACCTAAATAAACAATAAAAACACAAAAATAAGCATAAAAACCGAAATTATACCAAAATTCGTCTTAAAACAACATCAAGAAAACTGAAATTAAAATATACCAGGAGGTAGATCTCGAAGAGAGGATTCCGAAAATATAAATTATGTGAAAATCCGTCAAGAAACGAGAAAGTTATGGTGAAAATAGCTTGGATTTTGATTAAAAATGGTGTTTGTTTGTGTTTGGTATGTTAGAACATCAAGGAAAGTGTAGAGGAAAAGAAAAATCAGAAAAGGAAGGGGAAGGGGGAGAGGTGTCCGCGGAAAAGGAAAGGAGGAAGGAAAGGAGCGGGTTTAAGTCGGGATTTTACGAGTCGGTTTCGGCTCGTTTCGATAATAATTAGAACCGCTTGTCAAACGCAAATTCCGACAAGACCAAAGTTCTTAAACACGAGATTACAAGAAAATTGAATACTCATACGACCCATTTCCAAAATCGTTTGCCCAATTTTCAATAGAGTTGTCATTTTTCCCCGAAATGCCCTTATTTCGAAATAAAAAGTTTTTACACGGTTTAAACTATTTTTAAACATTTCGAGACTATCAAAATAAATACTTTTCTTCAAAATATAATAAAATTATATTTCTTTGAATTATTATTACTTGAAATACATTAATATCAAATTTTATTTGATTAATAAATTATTTCCGCAAAATAATAATGGTTCGAAATTACGGGGTGTTACAATCACCCCTCCTTTTAAAAAGTTTCGCCCTCGAAACTTAGAAGGAGAAATTATAGTAAACAACATCTTAATAATATAGTTATAAGAAAATATAGGTATCTTTTCAATGAAACGGTGATACTCTCGTTGATCAGACAAGAACATCCACATTCATATCAAGATATAAAAATATTTCTACACCAATAAATGAGAAAACCCATTATTGGGACGTCTCCAACAACGAGATTTAACACTCATTAATGTTAAAATCATTAAAAATCATAAAAGCATTTTCAAAATTTTAGTTTAAAGTTCTATAATAAGAATAATATCTTTACTAATTATGATTAAATACGGCTTAGTAACTCGGAAAAAGAGTAAGAAAAAGGAATACCTTATGGAAATAAATCAAAATTTTATTTTCAAATCTTTAAAAATAATAGGTTAGGTTTGCAGAAGTGACATAAACTTTTATGAATGAATCGAAACTGGTAGCTTGAAAGTTTAGAAGTCGTACAAAAAGGAAAGAAACTTAGATAGCATAAAAACAAGGTATGTTAAGAGAGCTCAAACTTAATCAACAAGAGAGCTATAATGAATTTCATGGGGTAAGAATTGAAGTCGAACCTAACAGGGTGTCAAAGATGGAGTTTCATAGGTTACCAACATCAAACTTATGAGAGGAGTATGATGAAGTAAGGAAGAGAGGTATGAGCGGTAACGCTCATGATCAAGGAAGAAGGGAGATTAGACAATAAGAAAACGCCAGACACTCTTATCTCAAACAACAACATCACTCAAAACGGTTCCGAAAACTTCCTAACAACAAAACTCATAACCACCTCACTCCCAAGGGTCTCCTCAATCGCTTATGTTACCTCTTCCTAATATATTCCCTGGAACAAGATATTTCACTATAAGTGTGATCTCATCGCTCCAAATTCTCAAACATCCCGAAACAACTTTCACAAGCCTAAGGTCAAGGCTTCCAACAAAGTTATATTCGTATCCAACTAGTGTCAACTATGGGTTCCTCAAATATTCTACAAGGTTCTCATTTCTAAACAAGGTAGTAACATACCAACCCCAAAATCCGAAAAATCAATAGGATCTCAAGATCCTCTAACCTTTTACTTATTAAGGATTGCCAAAAGCGGAACTACACTCAGCTACACTCAGCTACAACACCGTTCCATCATCTCAAGTACTCAATGCGACCTCAAGGTCTATAAAACTATAGGATTAACAAATTCTTCTCAATACTAAGTTTCTCTCAACTCAAGAACTCTCAAGAGCCAACTAATACCAAATCACATCACCAATCCATTCTGGTCATCAACACCCCCAAGGAGTATTCTTTCAAATTTGATATTCTAAACTCACTTACCATCAAATTCTCAAGGAACAAGGTCATAATTGTAACAACACTTTATCACCTCAGAGTTCCTAAAACCATAAATTGAAATTATGTTCCTTAGCCTAACAATTGGTGTCAACCATACCATTACCATTTCTAGTTACCAAAACAAGTGCTAAAACCTCCCAATAATGTAGCTTACTCTCACTCTCATACCATACCTCAAGTAGTAATCAATATCACTCACTAAAACCAACTAATAATCCCACATTTAACATTTCTCACACGGTAACATATACATTATCAAACCCTCATCTCCAAAGTGATTATGGAAGCCAATCACAAACTCGACTACTTAGTCAATCCTATATCCTCAAGTCACATCTCACTAACTCTGTAAACATTGTCAACAAGGTACCAACTATACTAAGGAGATAAGGAGTGATAACGGGATAGAGAAACGGTAAAATATTTTTGAAGGGTGCATGAGCCTGAAAAGTTAGGAAACTAAGGAGTCGGACCGTAAAGATAACGGTTAACAAAAATAAGAGGTATTCGAGTTAAGAAGATATCTCGGGCGAGAAGAAGACACGTAAACTTTGGCATAAAAACAGGGTTCAATGATCGTTAAAGAGAAGGAAAGGAGAACAGAAGCGGCATAAAGAAAGGGTTACTGCTTACCAAACATTCATCAAAGCTTATGATCGATATGGTAAGGTTACATCACTAAGGTGCTCAACAAAGCCTCAAAAGTCCGCCAAATCATAGGACTAACAAGGACTCCACGAGGGTAGGTATTCCTCAACTCAATTGGTTCTAAGAGCCAAAATCAATTCACCACACAAATTCATTTGTTACCACCCATGTCCCAAAGTATCTCCTTTACAATTCTCGTCATTGAACTTCACTTACTATGTCATCCCCAAGTACCATAGCTTGTCTACTCCATCATCTCACCACTTAATACTTCTAGTCTCCGATACCATAAATTAGAATCACATCCTTGAACTCACGAACTACATCGAACAACATTCCACCAAAATTCCCAAATCCAAATATGACTAATAAGGTCAACCACGTGTTCTCAAATTTCGAAAGGTCAACAAGGGCTACTCTATACTAGATTTGGTCAACTCAAAAGGTTTAACAAACTAACAAATTCCAAAGTACGATACCAATCCATTAAGCAACATCAATGTCCTATTGTATTCCTTTCAAGGCCTACAAGGATTAGTGCTAACTATCATTCCTTTAATTCTCCACAGGAAACATCGAGACTCTCAAATGAAGTAGCTCAGGTTCATTCCATCTTATGTGCTATTGTAGTACCCATGCTCAATCATCTATAACAAACAAGCTCTCAATAGACATAAATCCCAAGGTGTTTCTCATTTCACTAAGTTCTCATATCAAGCACAACTAACAAGACTAACCAAAGGATCCCAAGTTATATTCTCCTATACAACTCAAACCCTAAACAATCAATTTCTCAACTCGTTCACGCCCTCCAATGATACATTCTCTCAAAACTGGGTTCTCTTGAACAAGGGAACTATCCTGCGGAATAAAAGGAAGGTGTCCACAAGGACTCTTATCATAAGAAGAAAACGAACCAAGGATGAATCGGGAGAAAGAATAGAAGAGTAGTTACCAAGGCGAGGAAAGAGGAATTAAAAAGACGAATAAACAACGAGATTGGAAGATTAAGGTAAGATACACTGAATACGAAAAGAAGTATCGAGAAAGTGGAAGCATTCTTCATTTGGCATAACCAATCTTCAACATTCGGCAACGGCCACTCAGTCTTGGTCACCAACGAGTAAGATCACGGTCATAGCTTCAACGGCACGAAAATTAATAACTAACAATTAACAAACCCAGCTGGTAAGATTGCCTTATCTACGTTTCTTGGAAAGCCATCTTGCAAAATAGAACATTGGTTAGAACCTAACAAATAGCAATCACAAACAGACTACCACATAAAATCCTAAATCTACCCATCCTACCCATCTCTCAAGTTTATTATTTAAAGGTCAAGTGATTTTAAGTGGGGTGCACAAACGTGCGTCGGGAGCAACAAGCTCTGATACCAACTATAACACCCTTAAATTTAGCGTTAAATAATTACGTAAATTCTACAGAAAACCTGACAGGATATGTTTGTAATTGGTTCAACTAGACAAAACCTGTAATTTTTAAAACTTTCCTAAACCATTCACAAACATTTCCAACTCAAGAGTGCCCAAAACCTGCAAAAGCTAATAAACTAATTTACATAACTATGCTAAAGACAAGGAATTATAATGATACAAACCAAAAATAAAAGAGGGAGACATATGTCCCTTCAAAATATATACATAACCAAAAGTTAAAAGGTTTACTATAAAAATAGCCAAACTAGGTCCAAGGTTCCTTTTGCTCACTAGCTCGTCTGTGTACCCCAACTAAGCATCATCAACCTGTCAATCGCATTTTATACAAACACGAAAGCCACAATTCAGTGGGGAGTAACTTCGAGTCCTCCCAGCCACGAAACGTCATATTTAATGTAACATGTAATGAAACATGTAAACAACATGATAAATAATTCAATTATCAATTATTCTAACATATGACCCCTAAACTGACCAAATTAAACTATCATGTGAAACATATAACAAATAGGAATCCAAACTTTATCAATTGTAACCGGCTTACATCCCACCTATTACAATTCATAAAATCGCCATACAAGAAAGGGCAATATATCAAAGACAGGCATAAGTTCTTAGTCCCGTCAATAGTCACTCTGTAACTCGAGTCTATACCACGAGGTAGGGAAGGTAATCGAACCGGTATCTTGGCTCAGCGGTTAATATTAATAAAACATGGCCAAGACACAACACAACCCTAGCCTAAAATCTGCGCAGACCTAGACATGCGGATACACACCACCGCACCCAAGACCCACAATTTTTCTAAAACAAAGTGAGTACCCTAAGGAGTCCACCAAAGGGTTGGCTAGTACTTAAGCTGACCACTTACTATCAAAATAAGTAACGAGGTCATGCCCCAACTTGGATATAAACCCACCAAGTAGGAACACAAAGGCTATTAAGCAGTGAACATATACTCGTCAAAGACTATAAAGACCTATCTATGACAAACACAACAACCTGCAAGAAAGTATTTAATACCAATACCATTTCTAGCAATATTAACAATATTAAAGGCTTCAGGGAATCTAGGGCCGTTTTACAATATAAGAAATTATTAAATTCAACCAACTATACATGTGAACTAAAAACTTGATAAATGGCCTAAAACAAGAAAAAGGCCGATTATCCAATTCATATAAAATTTCATCCAACCGAATTTTTACCCGCAACCCCCTGCGGCAGTGCGGGTTAAATTGCGGCTGACCAATCACTCAATTAACCGACATCGAATCAGTCAAAGGGACTAAGGCTCAGTTTTCGGCACAATCATCAAAACATTGCAATTATTGCTATAAAATTCATTTTGAGCCTATTCATTACAATTTCATTTTAAAATCTATCCTAACATGTGCAACTACCAATATAAACATAATTTTACCAACCTCATTATTTTTACTACTAACATTATTCATTTCAAAGATTTAACCATGTGTTACTTATTCTAACTTTAACATTAATGAACCTAAAATGATGAACAAAGCATGAAAAACCGCGAAACAAGCGACGGACCAACCCGGCCAACCCCACGGCGGAAGTGTGGGCTGCTGGGCTCGCTGCCGCCACTCCCACACCTCCATTTCTCCATTTTTGTTCAGTATAACACCGTCTGAAACATAATTAATCGTTCCCATAATTATATATTAACTTAAATTAACCAAAAGACATGAATTAGCCATGCATGCAACCATATTATCATGTGGGATTAACTACTTAAATAAAAATCACAAAAACATACAAAAACAACAAAGAATGTGACGATTATTCGTCGAGTAACTCGAAATATGTTACCTTAAGCTAGAAAATGAGCAATTAGCACCTTGAAAACCAAACCCTAACAAGCAACTAGCCACTATCTTCGACAATATACGAGTCCCCAAACTCGTCTTCCAATTCTTCACCTAAATAAACAATAAAAACACAAAAATAAGCATAAAAACCGAAATTATACCAAAATTCGTCTTAAAACAACATCAAGAAAACTGAAATTAAAATATACCAGGAGGTAGATCTCGAAGAGAGGATTCCGAAAATATAAATTATGTGAAAATCCGTCAAGAAACGAGAAAGTTATGGTGAAAATAGCTTGGATTTTGATTAAAAATGGTGTTTGTTTGTGTTTGGTATGTTAGAACATCAAGGAAAGTGTAGAGGAAAAGAAAAATCAGAAAAGAAAGGGGAAGGGGGAGAGGTGTCCGCGGAAAAGGAAAGGAGGAAGGAAAGGAGCGGGTTTAAGTCGGGATTTTACGAGTCGGTTTCGGCTCGTTTCGATAATAATTAGAACCGCTTGTCAAACGCAAATTCCGACAAGACCAAAGTTCTTAAACACGAGATTACAAGAAAATTGAATACTCATACGACCCATTTCCAAAATGGTTTGCCCAATTTTCAATAGAGTTGTCATTTTCCCCCGAAATGCCCTTATTTCGAAATAAAAAGTTTTTACACGGTTTAAACTATTTTTAAACATTTAGAGACTATCAAAATAAATACTTTTCTTCAAAATATAATAAAATTATATTTCTTTGAATTATTATTACTTGAAATACATTAATATCAAATTTTATTTGATTAATAAATTATTTCCGCAAAATAATAATGGTTCGAAATTACGGAGTGTTACAAGCGCTGAGTTATTTTTCCGTTCCATTAGCGTATAGTTTTGAGTTTACTCGAGGACGAGTAAAGGTTTGGTTTGGGGAGATTTGATACGTGCATTTTATATAGTCTTTTTAGTCTATTCTTGCACGCATCTTTATGCTATTTTAGTAGTTATTTGCTACGAATATGCCCCGAATTGCATACTTTGGAAGTTCTTGTATTAATTGCAGGAATGAGCTTAGAGATGTGGAATCAAGCCTAAAACATGTCCCTACGCATGCATTTAGGAGATGAGTTGAGTCGGAGCTTGGAAAGTACTATTTTGAGATGCGCATTGGAGTAAGGAAGTTAGGCGAGCCAAGAGAGTGCTTCAATTTGCTAGTTCCTGTTTGTGAGAGCCATATCTCGAGTTCTACAACAGTTATTAAGGTGATTCCAGTTGGAGGTGAAAGCTTATCCTCTTAGCTTTCCAACGCCACCAACCACGCCCTATTTGTCCAAGTAACGAAGGAATGGCAGCCGTTTCAAGTTCAGTGCGCGAAGCAGGAATTACGCGCTGAGAAGTGCTCGATCGAGAACTATTTCTATTCGATCGAGAGCCCATTTGCTCGATCGAGAGCTACTTCTTCTCGATCGAGTGATTAAAGGGAAAGAAGTTCTCAATCGAGAGGAATTGTTCTCGATCGAGAGGGATGCTAAGGAATATCACTCGATCAAGAGCCTTAAGTGCTCGATCGAGCAACAATCTTTTACGGGCTTGGGCTTTTAGCTTAATTTCCGTCAATTAGGTTAATAAATCCTATTTTTCTTATAAATAGGATAGGAGGACGTCATTTGTATTGGATCCGGGACTCTTCCTCTCTTCTCTTCTCTCTCTCCTTTTTTCATCCAGTTATCACGTTACTTTTTCTTCGGTCATTGCTACTGTTACTTTTGTTCTTTCATTTCCGGATCATTTATTTCAGTAATTCTTTCTTCCTTTCTTTCTTTTTAATTTAATGTTTATTATTCCTTCTTCTTTATTTCTTGCTTCCCCTTTAATTATGCATAGCTAATTCCGTAGTATGTTAGGATTAGGGAAGTCGTGGTAGCGATGTTTTAATTGACTTATATAGGTTAGTCTTGCGATAGGAATTGTATTAGGCAATATAATTGTTATCCGGTTGAATGTATGCATGCAGGAGACCATAAATCTAGTTAACCCCGACCTGGATCGAAAGATTGGAAGGGAAGGCTTGCTTAATTACAATAGGGTATTGTAGTGAGGGCAAAAGCTAAGCTATTTACGCTCTAGGGCGGTCTAAGGACCGAAAGGTGACGACCATAGCTGTTCTTATCAATAGCCTAATCGCCTTAGTATTTCCGATAGTATAGTTGCCACGGTGGACCGACTCCTAGCATATTCCCTTCTCTTTATTGTTAAATCCTTCTATTTTTACCTCTCCTTCCTTAACCTCTTAATAGTTTTAGTCAATACAATCAAAACCCCCATTTCTGTGACACCCTGACAGACCGAACTAAACAGATAGATAGCAACTTAGCCTCCCTGTGGAGATCGACCCTACTTACCGCTGACTTCTGTTAGTTGTACTTAGGTATTTATTTTTGGTACGAAACGACAGTATCATGACATGTGACATATTGTGTGACAAATGACAAATTGACAAAATAAAATGGTAGTCCATATTATGGAGGTTGGACCGAAATGGAGGGTGTGTTAGTGGGTTTTTGGTTGTTTTATTTTATTTAATAAAATGGTATGAAGATACCTATCTACAACTAGCTATAGACCTACTCTTACACATCCTACACTACTTATTCTTGTGAAGATAAAAAGGGAAATGTGAGATGCTCTTTTGGCACCTACCCATCCGGCCTCACCTCTCCGTAAGAGGACTTTTTGTCCTCATTTTTCCAAGACCAAATTCATTCAAATCTCCTAGATGCAAAATATGCTTCTTCTCTCCAGTTTTCTCTAAACAAGTTTTATGAGATTCACAAGCATTTGTGCATCCATTCTAATATAACAACAACATTACTAGTTTAGTTATAGTAATAATATTAGAATCATTTTAAGGGTACTAGTATAATAATCTAGTTAATTAGTATACTAGTTTAAGGGTAAGTCTTGGGTGCAATCTAAGGAGAATTTCTATACTTGGGATCTTGGAGGATCATCCATCACATTAAGCTCAAGAACAAGTGAAGGAAGGTGACCTTACTTGTGCCCAATATTTCGAACCATATACCTATGTAAGGGACATTGTTTTTCTTATAAATCTTTCATTTTGTTATGAATGCACTAGATCTAAAGAACATATAATTAACAAGTTAATTAGTTCACTATTAGAGGAGTCTAATAATAGGTATATGAACCTAACAAGTGGTATCAGAGCATAAGGATGTTGCAGCACAATCGGTTATTGTTTTTCCGAGTTAAAAGGTTAACATATAAAACTAAAATTTTGTGATTTATAAGTATGAGTCGCGAAATCAACATGCATGTTATATATTCTGGTCTTAAAATGTTTTTAGGTCATTTTTATGATTTATGGAAATTTATTGCTCATTTTAATGATTTTTAGTGATTTTATTACATTTTTATGATTAAAATGAACTTTTATTCACTAAAATAAGTTCACCTTCAATACTGGCCGTGGTATTTTAGTATGCCCTCACATGAATATTTTATGTCTTGCATGTAAAATATTATATTAATGTGATTAATATTTCATGATTTATGAATTTTTAGTGTAAAAATGACATAAATAGAGGTTAAAATGACTAAAATTGGTTAAACTTACTTTCTGACCTTGTAAATTTTATATGACCTCACATGCATATTTTACAAGTTGTGTGTAAAATCTCGTATTAATTGGATTAATATTGCATGATTTATGTTTTTTATGAGATAAAAATGGATTAAAAGAGGTAAAAAGGTTAAAAATAGTTAAATATCGAATTAAGCCATGATTTTTTAATATGATGTCACATGCATGATTTACATAGTGTATGTAAATTTGGAGATTAAATATCTCTTTTTGCATGATTTATGGATTTTTAGAGTAAAAAAGGCATAAATAGTGACTATTTTAGCAAAATTAGATAAAACGTATTGCATGGCTTGAGAAAATTATTTTAGGTTGCATAAATATCCCACTTATCATATCTAAGGTTATAAAAATTATTAGATTAATTTTTGGATACTTTAAACATTTTATGAGATAAAACCGATAAAATACAACTATATTTTCTCAAACTTAATTCGAAAATTTTAACCATGATTTTTGACATTATGAGTGTCATGGAATTATTCCCGAATGTTCAAAAATTTAAAATTCAAATTTTGAAATTTTCATAATTTAATTTGGATTTATTTCATAAATATTATGATTTTAAGGTCAAAAAATGAGCATAAAATTAAATCAAGTTGAATTATTGTCAAAAATTTAGTGATGACTAATTTTTGAGTCCTAAAAGGTGTTAGGATAATTAACTTGAGCTTAGATGTGATTTAAGCGTTAATTAGTGATTTTAAAAGGTTATTATCACGCATTTCCATAAAACAGGGTTATATATACGACATGAGTTAAATAGGGTGATTTGGCACATCATTTGGCATGATAGGTACATATTATAATGATTCATATTTCAATTGTTGAATGTCTTTTATTTATATAATTTTGAATTATGTAATTTTATCTTAGTATGACCTTAGTTTTAATCAATATTACCCGTAATGATAGGGAATATTGATTCGGTTGTATTTATTGTGATCTCGTATCACTTTTATTTTTATTAGTTATTCCATTCTACAGATGTATAATAGGAATAGATTTGTATTTTTATTATTATTTGTAATTATGGAGCATCTTCAAAGACGGTGCCATTCGGAAAGGTGATCCGATGAAGACGGAGTCTAGGGAGGCGTGTCAATTGAAGACTCAAGGGGCCAAAGGAGTTGGTTTCCGAATATGTAATAGATTACTAGATTTTCTATTTTTAGGAAGGCCATACTAGGAATTTTATTTATTGCTTTGCATTTCTTTTAATATGTTACATGCATTGCCAAATCGCCATAAACAACAACATGCATATCATATCGAGTCATCGACCGTGTCAATTATAATTATCATAGTTCACTGCTTTAGTGATAGATAATAAATTGACAAGACCTATCACATATAATAATTGAGAAATAGCCTTACCAAATAGTAGAAACCCATGAAGTACCAGTTTCATAAGGGAGTTGAGTCGGCTTTACCGTAATACAAACCTTGTTACATTGGCGAAGTGGGGTAATAAAATGTTATTACATCGAAATTTGGATTAAGCTCAACGGAAGTATTCGTGACCGTAGTCGCATGTGTTCCGGGCTAAAGATGAAAATTAGAGTAATTTTTATCGACCGAGAGTTCTAGAAGTAGAATTGATTAAAGAGTTAATCCACCGAGTTATGTTAATAAGGGATGAATCGGCTCACCGTGCCCGAGTTGATATGAATTTGGATCTCGGAATCATTTATATAGTTGGGTGGAGGTCACTATATAAATGCAATACTTGTAGTGAAATTTACGAGTATCCTTAAAACGATAGATGTTAATTATTTCCTTCATTTTCCGTTTTTGTAGTTAAATAATACGCAATGAATTCATCTAATACTCCTACACCAATCACCGTTGAAACATGGCTCCAATCATTCAATGAAAAGTGCTCCGAGTATGACAATGATACGATTAGAGAATTACGCGTTGGCATTGGTCAAGATGGAAATTTTTGCTTCTTTACCACCTCCACTCCACCCACTCGAATTTTTTTGCCTACCACCTTGGAAAGAAATTCTTGTGAAGAAAATCTTACAAAACCCAATGCATCCTTGTTTGAAGAAACAAAGAGAAATGTTAAATTCAGTGGGAGTTCTAGCAAGAGTGTCCTTGCAAATGAAAGGAGTATTGGTATTAATAAAGAGAAGGCAAAAATGGGCGAGAAACCCAAACCTGATTATAAATTGGAAATGGGCCATTGGAAGCGAAATTGCCCCAAGTATTTGGAAGATATCAAAGTTGGGCTTGTTACTCCAAGTGGGACTTGGAAATGTGAAAAAGCTAAACAAGAGTGATATGAATCTCCGACAAAGAAATGGAGCTAGGGTAGCTGCCACTTCAAAGAGGGACTTATGTACTTGTTTTTTCTAATAGCTTTGAGTTATAATTTACATAATTGTTATTATGTACCCACTTAGTCTAGAACATTATTTCCATTTCTATGTAAGACATGAAAGGATTTATTTTGTTGAAAATAGACATGGTTGTGAACCATGTCAGTTATCTTTATGATATACATATTTTAGACACTTCCAACTCAAGCAAAGATATCTACATAATACGATTCAAAAGACTCATAACTAGTAATACAAATGATTTGTACATTTGATTATTCAATTAGGTTACATAAATGAGAAACGCATTAAAGGCTAGTGTCGACTAGAATTAATGAACCGTTTCATTTTCAATCATATGGAATGTGCGAATCTTGACTCCTTCGCATAATGATTTGCACTTCCTTTAGTGGTAAAGGGACACGAGGAAATGATTTGTTGGAACTAATACATGCCGATGTATGTGTTCTAAATATACATTATTGTAAAGGAAATTTATGACTACTTCGTCACTTTTAACAATTATTTAAGTAGATATAGGTATATTTACTTAATCAAATATAAAGTGAAGCATTAGAGAAATTTGAGAAATTTCGAAATGATGTAGAGAACCAATTGAACAAGGTCCTAAAGCATTACGATCCAATCGTAGTGGCAAAGATCTAAGTAATAGATTTGATTAATTAAAGATGGATTATGACCTAGTGTCACTACCCATAAGATCAAACTAATATGAGTCGGATTTGAGTTGTTGAACTCAATTTTCGGAATTTGCAATCCAAAACGAACAAGTAATTCTAACGGATGGTCAACCATGAGATACCTAGAATAGAGAGTCTATTAAACAGTTGACATATGGATAAGACTCGAATATTATCAAGCTGCCATGTTAGGATAGGCCTTTTGAAAGCTAATACATAGTCTAGGTGAACTCCTAAATACTCCGTTAAATAGATATGTTTTTGACTCACAAAACTATATCTTAAGAAGATAGAAGTATTTCTAAGAGATAGAGTGGGAGTAGATTGGATCGTCACAAACATCTCTTATAGTTGAAATGTTACTTTGTGAAAGTAATCGAATTATAGAGTGGGAGTGTAGTTGAACTATAGTCTATGAAGATAGAATGGGAGCATAAATTAGTGGGAGTTTATCGCACATGTCTTATTGTTTAAAAATATTACTTTGTGAAAGTGATAGTATCATGACCTTGTTACATACGAGCCGAAGCATTACAATCCGAAAATGGTTACTCATGAATATATTTACTTTAAAGTGAGGGTCTCTTTTAAGGTAAATAGAACTTCAGAGTACTCAAATGCATAAAGATTTACATGAAGATGTTGATCAAGATTAATTATGTTAGGAATTGCCGCATTTCATTTTAAATGAAGAATGGCAAATAAAAATTCGCTTTTCTAAAATGGGAATTTAGAGAAGGAAGTGTTTCAAACACAAAATCTTAGATAAAGATTCATGAGTCCTAACATCTTATGCGTAGCTTTCTTAAGTGATCCTAGAATGATCTTAAGCAAGCATTAAAGGATTATACTTTTCGTTCATGTGAAATAGTGAATTGTTCCATTCACATGATTGAAGAATCATGATTATACATGAAGTTAAGTGGGAGCCAGAATCATTTCTCCATGTCTTATATGTTGATGACATATTACTTATTGAGATTAATGTACCAATTCTCTCTTCTAGCAAGAGTGATTGGGAGACTTGGAAAAGGTACAATATACTTTAGATTATCGAATCTATGTGAGAGTATATTGGCATAAAGTTGAGAGTCTTATGCGGATAAGATCTTTCGTATCTGTTGTACATCAATAAGGTTAAATAGGCTATTCATGTTGACGGAAGTGGAATTACTATGATGAAGTCATAGTCATTCACTGAACCTATTAAGTTGTTGATTACATGAAATCGCTTTCTAATGTTTCCGCCATTAGAATGATCATGTATGCCAACAGACGCGCATGCCATGGTGTGACATATGCTGAGAGCATAATAAGTCAATAAAAGGGATAGTTCCCATGATATGGCTTGTGAAAGCCTTAAAGAACAATTGAAGACTTGTTCATATGTTTAGATGATAAACTAAGTTAGGTGTTGAAGGGTTGCACGAACTTTAGTTTCCAAACCAAAAGGGATTTGTCAAAATCCTAGGATGCTTTTTTGACTAAGGAGTAAGAAACTAAGAAAAGTGTTTTAGTTTCGTGCATTGCGAATTCTACAAAAAGGAATCTAAGTAAATTGTGATAAAATCGTCAATATAGGGATTAAGGGTGAATCTCTCTACAAATGATTTTGTCACAAGTTATGCGATAACAGTGGGAGCATCTTTCAAGTTAAAGAGCCCAAGTCTAGTAAGAAGTCCAGACACATACTTAGATAAATTCATGTCATTGGAGATGACATTGAATGGAAAGAAATAGCAATTTATAAAGTTGGAATATATGGATATCGGGAATATCTAATTTCCAAACTTTTATTGCATCTAAACTAGTGTTAAATAATACACTAAAGATTATAAGATATGAAGTAGTGATAGTGTATTGACTATTCATATGTGATTATCGCATTTATCGTTTGAGTTTCATTAAACTCACCCGCTACCTTGTCGTATCTGAATGGGTTGTAGAGACAAATTGAACCCCATTAAAGTGAACTGGATTGACATGATATTCGCCCCTAGTTACTTATATGAGGTAACGTCTCGAAGTAACTAGAGTGTGATGCGATTGATGCCAAGTTCAAGTGCCATAGAGTCATATGGGATGACTAGTCGATCACATAGGCTGGCTGTGTGGGACACTCTGTAGGGCAGTGACCGCTTATAGAGTTCTGGTAATTCATAAAGCCTGGTCGTGGCAAGAGCTACTATAGTATTCTTATGAGTCAATTCTTTTGACTAGAGACTATTCGCCCAAGTTGGCACAACTTCTGATTAGCTTTGATTTATACTCTACGATTTTGTAAATGAGGTCAAACTGGGTATATTTTGGGTTATGATGGACTGTGGCTGAACGAAGGGAATAGGGCGATAGGGATTGTCCACCCTTGTCAGGGTTGTTTGAAATCTCAAGGCCACTCGAGGAGTAGTTAACTGGAAATGTGTGGCCACGCTTGGAAGGTATCTATGATAGATAATACGGCCA
This sequence comes from Silene latifolia, assembly GCF_048544455.1. Taxonomy (NCBI): domain Eukaryota; kingdom Viridiplantae; phylum Streptophyta; class Magnoliopsida; order Caryophyllales; family Caryophyllaceae; genus Silene; species Silene latifolia. The sequence goes on from NC_133533.1 coordinate 95,531,890, forward strand.
GACAGTTAATCTCCAGATCGAGAAAACCACTCAAGATATGATCAAGTGTAAGTACGACATGCAGGAGACCTTGCATTGAGTGGGAGATTGTAATAGGACAAGAGAATAGGTGACGCACACTTGTCTCGGACAAGTGGGAGATTGTTGGGAAATGTGTCCTCGACAATAGTGCGATCACATGATTTAATATCATAATTAAATCTTATATAAAGAATACGTGAGGGATGATTTATTATATAATCAACTGATCGTCATTAATCGGTAATGATTGGCTGCCTAGAGTTTGACATTACTGTCGTGTGACGGTGGTGGTCAGTTGATCCCTTAAGGTCACACCTAAAGGACAATTCCCTTGATGGATAAATTGATTAGTTTTATGACGATACAAGGTAATCAATTCCTTAAAATTGAACAATTCATTTGTGAGAGAGAATATTGATATCTTATAGTAATGGGATTAAATAAGATTTATTTTTGTAATAAAAATGCTTTATTACTAAAATTATTTATTGTTTGAGAAACAATAGAGATAAGAATGAATGATTGATTATAATTACAAGATGTTGTGAATTATAATTAGATGACCCATTTTATTAATATGATCAGGTATCATTAGTCAATTTATTGTATGTATTTAATTGATTTGGATAATGATATTTATGTGATAAATATGCATTAAAATTAAATAATAACATGTAACATATTACATGTGACATATTGTGTGACAAATGACAAATTGACAAAATAAAATGGTAGTCCATATTATGGAGGTTGGACCGAAATGGAGGGTGTGTTAGTGGGTTTTTGGTTGTTTTATTTTATTTAATAAAATGGTATGAAGATACCTATCTACAACTAGCTATAGACCTACTCTTACACATCCTACACTACTTATTCTTGTGAAGATAAAAAGGGAAATGTGAGATGCTCTTTTGGCACCTACCCATCCGGCCTCACCTCTCCATAAGAGGACTTTTGTCCTCATTTTTCCAAGACCTAATTCATTCAAATCTCCTACATGCAAAATATGCTTCTTCTCTCGTCTAGTTTTCTCTAAACAAGTTTTATGAGATTCACAAGCATTTGTTCATCCATTCTAATATAACAACAACATTACTAGTGTATTAATAGTAATAATATTAGAATCATTTTAAGGGTACTAGTATAATAATCTAGTTAATTAGTATACTAGTTTAAGGGTAAGTCTTGGGTACAATCTAAGGAGGATTTCTATACTTGGGATCTTGGAGGATCATCCATCACATTAAGCTCAAGAACAAGTGAAGGAAGGTGACCTTACTTGTGCCCAATATTTCGAACCATATAGCTATGTAAGGGACATTGTTTTTCTTATAAATCTTTCATTTTGTTATGCATGCACTAGATCTAAAGAACATATAATTAACAAGTTAATTAGTTCACTATTAGAGGAGTCTAATAATAGGTATATGAACCTAAAAAGATATTCAGGACAACATCCCTTGGTGTATGATGTTCGCTGATGATATTATGTTGATTGATGAGATGAAAGAGGGGGTGGAGGGAAAGATGGAATTGTTGAAGCAGACTTTAGAGACTCGTGGGTTTAGGCTGAGCAGGAGTAAGACTGATATTTAAGGTGTCGGTTCAATAATGTGGCGGGGAGTATTGTTTTCGATGGGAATGTTGTTGAGGGGTCAGATTTTTTCAGATATCTAGGATCTATTATTCAAAAAGATGGGCAGTTAGATGGAGATGTGGATCATAGAATTAAAGCGGGATGGTTGAAATGGAAGAGTGCTTCAGGGTTTTTATGCGATAAAGATATGCCCCAAAGATTAAAGGGAAATTTTTTTCGCACGGCAATTAGGCCTGCCTTACTTTACGGTTTCGAGTGTTGGGTCGTGAAGCATTGTCACGTTCCAAAGATGAGTGTGGCGGAGATGCGTATGTTGAGTTGGATGTGCGGACATACAAGGAAAGATCGATTAAGGAATGAGGTGATTAGGGAAAAGGTAAAAGTGGCGCCAATAGAGGACAAGATAATGGAAAACCGACTAAGATGGTTTGGCTATGTGAGAAGGAGACCTATGGACGCACCAGTTAGGAGACTGGAGACTAGGAGAACAGAATGTTAGAAATCATTAATCTCATTAATTTACATATTCATATATGTTCAAATTTATTTAGTCATAAAATAAATTCTATATCTTATGCATGCAAACATAAATAAGATAAGAGAAGAAATCATCAATCTTATTATATGTTTTAGGATTAATGGGCACCAACAAATTCACCTATTTGTTAGTTCTTGAGCTTTCCTTAAAATGGATGAACAAAAGGTCCAAATTAGAACCTCTCCCAAAAGTGAATACCCAAGGAAACCTCTTAATAACCAATATTATTTTGTACTAGAAATAATACAAGTCTTACTATAAAATTGACACAAAAATATTTGTAATTGCTCTTGAATAAATCGGTCCAAGAGGGAGTAATTTTTGTGGTTTTGTTTCTCGAAGATTCTCACAAATAGTAGAGAGAATTATTTTTCTTTCTCTAGAAAAATGAGTTGAAGTTATGAATGAAAAATTGTAGAGGAAAAACTCTATAATTCCTCTTGGAAAACCGGTTGGAGGAGGGAGTAGGAGCCAATGCATGAGCTTGTTTTTCTACCCAAGAAAAATAGGCATGCAAGGCTACAAATAGGGTTTGATCATTGTGTTTTCCACTTAAAATAAAAACACAATATAAACCTAATACTCCCTCCCTTTTTCTGCACACTTAAATAAAATGGGTAGTCCATTTTATTTTGTCATTTGTCAATTGTGACAAATGTGACATGTTACATGACATGTGAAATTGTAATGTATTTTTAACATATTAAAAATCAGCATACTCATAAAATATTTCATATACAAAATCGACTAGTAATTCGTAATTACTTGTACCAAAACGGTTTATTAAATTATAAATTACAACGTCTTGTATTTATAATAGATTATTCATTCAATTTCAATTGTTATGTAAACAATAATTTTATCTAAGTAATAAAACAATTTGATTACTCAGACCGTATCTAATTTAATCGAATTAAAATAAGACACGTTAATCTTACTCACAAATCACCCGTCAATTTTAAGCAATTTAATTAACTCGTATCGGCATAAGATTAATTAAATAATCAATTAAGAGTATTTCCCTATAGGGTATACCTAAGGGGATCAACTGATCACCACCGTCGCACGACAGTAATGTCAAACTCTATTAAGCCAATCATTACCGATATGTGTGGACCAGTTGACTGTAAAATATTACATCCCATATGTATTCTTAAAATGAGATTTAAACATGTGATCATCATGATTAACAGTTGTGATCGCATTATTGTCGGAGGACACATATTCCAACAATCTCCCACTTGTCCTCGACAAGTGTGCGTCACCAATTCTCTTGTCCTATTACTATCTCCCACTCAATGCAAGGTGTCTTTCAGGTCGTTCTTGCAAGTGATCATATCGAGAGTAGTTTCCTCGATCTGGAGAATAACCGATTGACTTGAACTATCTACCATAGATACCTTCCGAGCGTGGCCACGCATTTACAGTTCATTACTCCTCGAGTGGCCCTGAGATATTGTTATAACCCTGACAAGGGGGTGGACAATTCCTATCGCACTATTCCCTTCGACTAGCCACAACCATCATAACTCAAAATATGCCCATTTGACCCCATTTACGAAGGTCGTAGTAACATAAATCAAAGTTAATCTGAAACTGTGCCACCTTAGGCGAACAGTCTTTAGTCAAAAGAATTGACTCATTAGAATACTATAGTAGCTCTCGCCACGACCAGGCTATATAAATTTGCCATAACTCTATAAGCGGTCATAAGGCCCAACAAAGTGTTCCTAACCGTCTGCCTATGTGATCGACTAGTCATCTCACATGCCTCTATGGCACTTGAACTTGCCATCAATCGCATCACACTCTAGTCACTTCGAGACGTCACCTCATACAAGTGACTATGGACGAATACCATGTTTATTCGGGTTCACTTTAATGGGGTTCAATATTGTCTCTACAACCCGTTTGGATGTAACAAAGTATAAAAGGAGTTTTCAGATTTAAAAACTCGAACGACAAATGTGATTATCACATATGAATAGTCAATACCTGATTACTATTTCATATTCTATAATCTAATTTGATCTTGTATGTAGCTGTTCATCTTAATCCAATTGAAATGACACATGACATGACTCATTATGTTAAGCCTATGAGAAGGCTTTGGTTAGTAGGTTTTATCAACTTCTTGTACCTTACTCAACCTTACTACATACTTGTTTTCCTTTGTAATGTATACATTTGCATTACAAAACTTTCTGAGAACGTGTCGAGATCCAATCAAGACATAGGCCCTCTAGCCTTAGAATAGCTCCCACCGTTTTCACAGTTTGTCCATGTTTTGCTCCTTTCCATCAAGATTTAGTTTTGCATTTAGTTTGCTTGGGGACAAGCAAAGGTTTGGTTTGGGGATGTTTGATGAGTGTCTATAATATGATGTCTTACATCTTTATTTCCACGCATTTTTATGTCTATTATTAGTAGTTTATTCTACTATTTGCCCCTTTTCGTCGACTTCCGCCTTTTTATGTAATATTGCAGATTATTGCGGAATTGAGTAGATAATGAGCCAAATCCGTCCCAAAGTGTTTAGCATAGGATTTGACATGCAGTATTGACATGAGGAATGAGCTTGGTGCGCGTTTCAAGGCCTAAAGACAGTAAAAGCATGGGTGCGTACGAGTTTAACAAGCAAAGAAGTATTTCACGATATTGCAGCCTGATTCAGATGGCAATATCTCGCGTTTTACAGCTGATAATCGAGTGATTCTAATTGGAGGTGAAAGCTTATCCTCTTAGCTTTCCAACGCTGTGTAGAACGCCTGATTTGACCAAGTAACGAAGAAATGGCAGCTATTTTAAGATCGGTGCGTGCTGCAGAATTCGTCAGAATGCATTACTGTACAGCACCCTTGGTCGATCGACTGGTACCTTTGGTCGATCGACCAGAGCGCGATTTTCAGAAGATACTGTTCGTGAAGCATGGTCGATCGACTGATCCAAGTGGTCTATCGACCATACCACGAGCTGACGCAAATTAAAGAACGAGAATTAGAATTCCGAAGCCCATTGTAATTAGGTTTTAAGAATAAAGTTACGGAAGAACTTCTATATTTAACGTAACCTTAGGTTTTCAGAAGGGGGGATCAATTATCATTCCTTTACTCAGTTTGATACATTACGTTGTTTGGACGTTGCTTGGGGCGGCTCTTCGTTGCTTCTTCTTCTTCCAGTTTTATTTGTAATTTCTACTCTTAATCTTTCAATAATTATTCTTTTGCTTTCTTGTTTAATTGTTGTTATTAGTTATTGCTTTTAGTTAATTTGTTTTATGCCTTTTGATTTATTCAATTCAATTACTATGTCTTCTTATTTAGTTTATACGCATCTTATTGTTATTTTAATTATCAATATGAGTAGCTAAATTTTCTTCGCTAGGATGTGAGGGGATCTATGGTGTAGACGGCTTAGGATGTTGTAGGATTGTTTAGGTCGGTAATTTCTTTATCATAGTTATTTAATTGCTATATTTAATGAGGAGACCAAAAGGAGAATTGTTAATTGACTTGGGAATTCTAGACCTAGATCGAGAGATTAGAATAGAATAGACCTAAAAAACTATGATAATTAGTCTACCCTTGAGACCGAAAGGCGATAGGAGTTTTTTGAGATCGAAAGGAGATAGAAGTTTTAGACTTAGTTCCACTGACCAGAGCGGAAGTTAGTTAGTGTGATTTAGGGAGGGAACTCGGACCGTAAGGCGTTTCCTGTTGATAGTGGGCCGAGAGGACCTGTCACTTACCCGACTACCGTACCCGTATCAGAGCTACTTTAGATTAATGCCGTCGAAACTATAGTGAACAAATCGTTCTAGCTGTTTCTCTACTATTGTTTTCATCTTTTTACAGCGCTTTTTATTTTACTTGCAATTTAGTTCTAAACCAATTCACAAACCCCCCTTATTTGTTACTTCTGGACTGAAATATAGAATTGCTGAAATTCCCTTCCTCCCTGTGGTTCAACTCGTGCTACCGCTGTCTACAGTAGTAGTTTCGAATTTATAAATTTAAATCTTGATACTTTACGACGGTATCAGTACTCTACCATTTCATATCTCATATGAATCGTTTAGATTTAGTGGAAAAACAACTTGGACAAAATGATAAAATCCCCAAAATTAGATCATGTAACTCAAGGTAACTTGATTGAAGTCCAAACCCTATTGAATAGCGTTTGATTTCTTTATCCAACCACACATTATCCCATAATGCGTGCTAAGAGAGATTAACTTGTGATACCATATCACATTTCCTTTGGCTTATATCAAAGTCTTCACTTAGATAATTCCATCACGACTAAATCGTGATTCCTGGAATTCTTTGAACTTCTTCAAATATTTCTCTATTTACCTTATTAAGTGAACTCATTAGCGTCAACCTAAATCGTTGGTAAAAGAAAATGATCAACCTATTTTGGATCAATGATTTACAACCTCGATCTCCTTTTAAACCAAAAGGCAAGAGACATCTTGCTTTGAATACAAGATACGCATATAGCATAAGATTAACAATCTAATGGTTTCAAGAGTACTCGATAACTCTTTGCGTTCATAAATCCAGAATTTAAGGTTTAATCTTCGGTTACCAATTTGAGTCTTGCATCATCTATATGATATATCATTCTAGTTCGTTTTAGAATATAATCACCTTGATAATGGGCTAGCCATACATCAAATCATGGTGTATAGGGTCACAAAAGTGAAACCTCTTTTGTATCTTAAGAAGTTTATATTCTTATTCAGAGTTTATGCACTTAATGGTCATAATTAAGTACAACTTTAAACCCAAAACTAGATTGAGTAGATAATGACTCTATCTCTCAACATCATTTGTTGCTAGTCGTCATATTCTAATCATCCTATGTATGAAATACAATGATGAAAACCACCACCGGTTTCTAATATTGTCGAAGTAGTACTAGCAAAATTTATGTCAATCAAATAAACATTTAAAGAAGAAGGTCTCATTAGATGTCCCACAACTAATTTGCTTATTGTTCAATAATTTTGGGTAGTTTCCTTTCTAGTGTCCAACACTTCCAAAAGGAAACTTTATCGATTTGAATTGATAGGTTTAGTCTTTACTTTTACCTTTGTCTTGTCAATTCCATTTTAATCTTTACTTCTTGAACCTCGTCCTTTTATTAACGGTTTAAGAGAATGCTCCCACTCATTTCAAAGAATCTTTACTTAGGGAAGAAAAGTTGAATCTTATGAAGACTACTCTTCAATTCAATCGTTTTAGTCTTAAAACTTTCATTGAAGTGGTTGCGTTATTTTGGTCAATTACGATTTCTAACAAATCTAATTACCAAAACAATTTATTGTTTCAAGGTACTTAATTCAATTAAGTATATGAAAAACAATCCATTGTAAGTAGATGTGTTAGTCAAGAATCAAAAGCATGTTTGATAATGAATAACTTTTATCTATACTCTTCACAAGAGATCCTTCCAATGTATAACACGAGTTTTTAGAAGAAAAATTCAAGTTTTGTCTTTAGGTACGATGTTTTAATGGAGATTTGAATCAAAAATCGAAATGATATCGTATATGAATTGTGGTAAAGAAATAGAACAATATGATAACGGAATAGTGGAAAAACTTAACATTTATCGTTTTATTAATACTTGTAAATAACAAGTAAAGCATTTACATAGTGACCTCTACCCAACTATGATAAATGATTCCAAGATCCAAATTCATATTAACTTGGGCATCGGTAAAGCCGAATACAACCCTCATCAATATAACTCGGGGGATTAACTCTTTAATCGATTCTACTTTTAGAACTCTTGGTCGATAAAATTACATTAATATTTATCTTTAGCCCGAAACACATCTGGCAACCGTCGAGAATACTGTCGTTGAGTTCAACCCATATTTCGAATAATTGTGTCCATGATCCAAATTTACATCAACTTGGGCATCGGTAAAGCTGAATACAACCCTTATCTTTATAAATTCGGTGGGTAGACATTTATCACCCACTTCCCCTACGTAGCAAGGTTTGTACCCCGGTAAGGCCGAGCGCACTCCCTCACGAAATAGGTTTTCATGGTTTCTAATTTTTGGTAAGGCTAAGTCTCAATTGTTTATTTTAGCGAGAGGTCATGTCAATTTATTATCTATCACGTTTTAAGTGAACTAAAGCGGTGACCTACGATAATTGTAATTGACACTGTCGATTTACTCGATATAAAATGCATGTTTAGTTATGGCGATTTAGCGATGCGTGCAACTTATAAATAAAATGCAAAGCACAAAAATAAAATCCTAGTATGGCCTTCCTAAAATAGTAAATCTAATAAACTATTTTACAAATTCGGAAACCAACTCCTTTGGTCCCTTGAACTTCGGTTTTGACACGCATCTCGAGGTAACACCGTCTTTGATAGACCGTCTTCTCGAAAGGCACCATCTTCAAGGAACTCCGGAATAATTAAATTACAAAATGAATTACATAATTTCCTATTATACATTTGTAATTAAAATTTAAATCTATTAAATTACAAAACGGTGATACGAGATCACAAAAATTACAACCGAATCGATATTCCCATACATTTCGGGTAATACCAATTAAAACTAAGGCCATATTAAGTAAAATTACATAATTCAAAAATTACATAAAATTAAAATATGACAATCATAAATAAAATGCAGCATTATAATATGTATGAACATGCTTAATTTAATGCTAAATCGCCTTTAAAGAGCCAATATTGTATAGTAATCGGTTTTTACGGATTTGCGTGATTTAACCTTTTAAAATCACAATAATTACATAAATTCATATTTATGTACAAGTTAATTACCCTAACCAACTTAGGACTCAAAATTAGTCTGCACTAACATTTTGACAATATTTCAACTTGTTTTCTTAATATTGTTCATAAATGGACCTAAAATACAAAATTATGCTATAAACTTCAAATTAAATTATAAAAATTTCAAATAAATTCGATATTTGAAATTTAAACTCATGAACATTCTGGAAAAATACCATGACACTCATAATGTTCAAAACTTAGGTTAAAAAGTTCGAAAATTTATTGTGAAAAACAATGTTGCGGTTTATCGGTTTTAACAATTATGACCATAAAAATATGAGAAAAAATATTTTTATCAACTTTTCACTTTTAGATCTGAAATATATGATAAAATTCAACATGTGACGTTTTTTCTTTAGTCATGAAGTATGTTTTAGCATTATCACTAATTATAGTAACTATTTTTGTGATTTTTCATTAAAAATTCATAAATCATGCATAAAGACTTCATTATAGCCAAATATTTTACACACATCTTGTAAAATTTCATATGACAACATACTAAATTTCCATGACCATATTCGAAATATAACTAATATTAACCTATTTACCCATTTAAATATGATTTTAAATTGAAAAATCCATATTTCGAGCAAACAACTCATTTTATCTTGAACATTTACAGGCCATCAGTAGATAATATATTTGAAAACATATCCAAAAACCACTGAAAAATTTGAAGTTTAGCCATTTTTCGTCCAAAAATGACATTTTTATCATAAAAATCACATTTTAATGCCAATAATCTATAAAATGAACAATCAAATTCATAAATAAACCAAAATGTCCTAAAAATCACTTAGGACCAGAAACTTTTAACATGCAAGGTTATTTTTAGGTTTATCTTCATAAATCCAAATTAATTAGTTTTGTATGTTAATCATATAACTCGGAAAAACTATAAACCGATTTGCATGCAAACAACCTAAGGCTCTAGATACCACATGTTAGAAATCATTAATCTCATTAATTTTCATATTCATATATGTTCAAATTTATTTAGTCAAAAAATAAATTCTAGATCTTATGCATGCAAACATAAATAAGATAAGAGAAGAAATCATCAATCTTACTATATGATTTCGGATTAATGGGCACCAACAAATTCACCTATTTGTTAGTTCTTGAGCTTTCCTTAAAATGGATGAACAAAAGGTCCGAATTAGAACCTCTCCCAAAAGTGAATACCCAAGGAAACCTCTTAATAACCAATAGGGTTATTTAATAGTAATACTCTAACCTATTAGGTACCTTCTCAAAATACTCCATGCTTTAGTTTAACTACGAATATTACCGACTAATGCACCCTCTCTCTTATAATAGAATTGACCTATGTTTTACCTGAGGCAGCATGTAATCTCCACGGTGGGGCCCTTTTTTTTGTTTATTTACATCCTTGTCATTTTCTCTATACATTTAACAGTTTCATTCCCAAACTTGCTCCTCTCTCTCTCTCTCTCTTTCTGTGTTTTTTTTTTATCTTATATAAAGTCTCAATCTCTCCTCTCTCTTTTTATTCTTCCCTATAAATTCCCTATACAATATCATCTTCTTCAAATTTATGCCATTAATGAAGACTTCACCTTGTTGTTCATCAATGTCCGGTTCACTTTAAAAGAAATAAAAATATTCCAATAATTAATTAATTAACAAATTGATTTCAAAAAACAACACCAACAATTATTGAATTTAAAAAAACAAGGTCAAAATCAACAACTAATCAAGGGAATTAATAATTACGGTAAAAATGAAACATAGAAAATATTAGGGTAATCAAATTATAACAGTAAAAATTAAAACATAGAAAAAATTAGGGAAACAAATGATAACAGTAAAAATGATTCACCTCTTTCATTGTGGAATTAATCAGGGACGAAATTGAAACTAGAGTTTCTTTAATCAGATGATTTCAGCATAGATGAATGGATGAGGTTGATTAACAATGGTGTATTAAGGAAGGAAGGGGAATTCGTAAATGGAAGGTCAAAAAGACAGAGGGGATCTGACTAAGGCTCTGTTTGGCAAAATTACCTGAAAAGGTAGCTTGAACCTGAAAAGGTAGCTGAAAACTGAAAAGCTAACTGAAACCTGAAAAGGTAACTAAGAAGGTAGCTGAAAATTAGGAGCGGATAAGTTAACTGATTATATAAAAATGTGTTTGGCAAACTAGCTGAAAAGGTAGCTGATTTTGGTAAAATGACGCAAAAGGATGTGAAAATTATTTAATATTATAGAATAAAAGGGTACAAAATGGAAAATAAGTCATTTCAGGTACTTGATTTCTCAAATGCTACTCGATGTAGCATTTCATTTCAGGTACCTTATTTGACCAAATAAGCTACTTGCCAAACACTTGCAAAAAAATCAGGTACCTGGAATTTTTGTCAAATAAGCTACTTTGGTCAAATAAGCTAGTTGAAATGTCGTGCCAAATGGAGCCTAACTAAAGGAGTAAAAAAGAGGTTTTAAATAGAGGGCAACCGGTAGTACAGGTTGCCTTTCCACCGGTTCTATTATAAGGGGGGGTTGCTTTAGTTGGTAATATTCGTAGTTAAAGTAAAGCATGTAGTATTTTGAGAAGGTAGCTAATAGGTTAGAGTATTACCATTAAATAACCCTAACCAATATTATTTTGTACTAGAAATAATACAAGTCTTACTATAAATTTGACACAAAAATATTTGTAATTGCTCTTGAATAAATCGGTCAAGAGGGAGTAATTTTTGTGGTTTTATTTCTCTAAGATTCTCACAAATAGTAGAGAGAATTATTTTTCTTTCTTTAGAAAAATGAGTTGAAGTTATGAATGAAAAATTGTAGAGGAAAAACTCTATAATTCCTCTTGGAAAACCGGTTGGAGGAGGGAGTAGGAGCCAATGCATGAGCTTGTTTTTCTACCTAAGAAAAATAAGCATGCAAGGCTACAAGTAGGGTTTGATCATTGTGTTTTCCACTTAAAATAAAAACACAATATAAACCTAATACTCCCTCCCTTTTTCGGCACACTTAAATAAAATGGATAGTCCATTTTATTTTGTGATTTGTCAATTGTGACATGTTACTTGACATGTGAATTTGTAATGTATTTTTAACATATTAAAAATCATACTACTCATAAAATATGTCCTATACAAAATCGACTAGTAATTCGTAATTACTTGTAACAAAACAGTTTATCAAATTATAAATTACAACGTCTTGCATTTATAATAAATTATTCATTCAATTTCAATTTCAATTGTTTTGTAAACAATAATTTTATCTAAGTAATAAAACAATTTGATTACTCAGACCGTATCTAATTAATCGAATTAAAATAAGACACGTTAATCTTACTCACAAATCACCCGTTAATTTTAAGCAATTTAATTAACTCGTATCGGCATACGATTAATTAAATAATCAATTAAGAGTATTTCCCTATAGGTATGACCTAAGGGGATCAACTTATCACCACCGTCGCACGACAGTAATGTCAAACTCTAGTCAGCCAATCATTACCGATATGTGTGGACTAGTTGACTGTAAAATATTACATCCCACATGTATTCTTAAAATGAGATTTAAACATGTGATCATCATGATCAACAATTGTGATCGCATTATTGTCGGAGGACACATATTCCAACACAGAAATGGTCCCTAGAGGTAGAGGAAGACCGAGACAGACATGGTTGAGAGTGATAGAGCAGGATATGAGATTTCTGGGGCTTGAGGAGAGTATGGTGACGGAGACGGCACAATGGAGGGAAAGGATGCGGATTTTTAATATTTTATGGTTTTTTAACATACTTAGTGTTTTTATTTAATTTAAAAATTTATTTATTTGTTCTTCTCTGCTTTCTTACATTTTTTTACCAACTACTTTCTTATATTTTTTTTACTTGGTTTACTTTTAAGGCATTCCGGATCTCTAATTCTATTTCGGCTTTCAAAATCCTTTTAGTCTTTTCTCCCGATTTAAATTTGAAGTTTTTATAAAAGAAATCTGGAATTCGATTTTACAACCTTTATATTTGCCTTGACCTTGCATTACATTTTTGCTCTCCCTTTTGCTTTTCATTTTACCTTTTCTATTCGCATTTTGAGTTGTGCGTTCACCCATTGACGGTTCTAAAGGATGATTCATGTCAGCCGACCCCAATCATTTTGGGATTACGGCTCTGATGTTGTTGTTGTTGTTCTATTTTATATGTTTGCATGCATGCCAAATCGCCATAACATCTCATGCATTTTTATTTATATCGAATCATCGACCTTGTCAATTATAGTTATCGATAGATCACTAATTTATTTCACTTAAAGGAGATAGATAATAAATTGACAAGACCGCTCACATTTTAATAAAATAGAGACTTAGCCTTACCAAATAGTAGGAACCCTTCAAAATCAATTTCATTAGGGGTACAATACGGTATTTTTCTATACCAGGGTGCTTTCTTTTTACAATGGGTAAGTGGGGTTGTAACACCCCCATATAACAAGGAGCCTTAACAAGACCATCCATAGCATATACGGGCGTTGCCATCTCGGTTTCCCTAGGATAGTAATCATCAAATGTCGATAAAATAACTTTTATGATTTATTACAAGCGATTAAACCAAAACTAAAGGTATACAAAATATATAACTCAAACTACTATCAGCTATGTGCACTACTTTTGTCATGACTCGTGAAGGACTCATCCCGCCAAGCAACCTACTATCATCCAATACATCACCTGCTAAGACTGACTGCTGACCATAAGGGATCACCACAGACATAACATAAAAAAACAAGAAGACAAAACCACACAAGGTCAGTAACTGAGGTAAACACTTCAACGTCTGCCGACACAATCTAAATACAACACAACACACACAAGCCACATCACTGCCAATCCATCACAATCACCAACTGTTCACTAGACCAGCCCAGCCACTGGGGACCGCAGTCAATCCCACATAAGCCTCGCTCCTTAAATCGAGTGATAGACCAATGTCCATTCATGTGCACAACCCGTCTGTGGCGGGTTCCATAGAAGGCGAATCTAGGGCGTGAAGCCACTACCGCAAGTGACTTCACTCAGCCAGGAACGCACCCCAAAGATCACAAATAGGTATACGATACTCACAATCATCTGCACCACAACTATGTTAAACGAAAAAACACGACACCAACCACTTATCACAATCTATCAATTCACACCGACACGATATCAACCAATTCATATTAAGACACACTAGACATCTAATACTGAGTAGGCAAACCAACCTTTAGCCAATCGCAGCGATTCTACATCCAATCACATGACACCAAATCAACCAAGCAATACACCTATACAAATAGTACAATCACCTATCACTAGTACCACAACCATAACTGAAAATACAACGACAATGATGGTGATGATGACATACCTACACATAGCTTTCCGGCGTCAAGACCGCTACCTGTGGACATGGCCCTCGGTCAAATCGAAGCACAAAGCAGCGTTTGACATAGGTACTAAAGATAAGGAAATCGTCCCTCTTTAGCATCCTATCTCTAGAATGACTCTTGTACGCCCTGGATAAGGTCGTCCACTATCCAAAGTTTCTGAGTAAGAGGTGAAGGTACGTATTGGGAAGCCCTTTAATCAGACACCCTATCCCGCCCGCGTTAGCGGCCTCTACGGATCGATCTTGGTTGGTTGAATGCAAAAGTTGATAAAACGGTTTAAATGCATGAATGCGCATCCAATAATTTAAACCTAACATGTGAGAGCTTTCTAAGTCAGTTGATTTAATCCAAGTATCAAGTATAAGATGTCGAGTTGGATTAATGATTGATTTGCATGCAAGACAGAAATTAAACATCCATTTACCGTATTAGATTTAGGGTGCATAACGTGATCCATTTATCTTAGTAAGGCATTTTGCAAATATGACTTTGAATAATCAAATAGTCATCTGATCCGTCCTATATCCGGGCTAACCGGAGTCGGGATCGTCCTAGACTAATCTTTGGAAGGAATGTGCCCTGTGCTGCACGGCTATATGAGGCGCGAGCCAGCCGGCGATACAAGGGGCCTCCCTCTGGTTTTGAAAATGAGAAATGGAGGGCCTGTTTAGGCGCGGGTTAGCCTACGGTTTATGTCCCGTGTTCTGACTTTTTAGAAAACTTTATAAAACGTGTTGAAAATGGGTACTTGAACCCGGTTTGATTTGAAGGGGTCGTTTAGACTGCATTTGTTGATTTGAAGAACTAGACTCGAATAATCATCATTGTTTTGATAATATTCGGTGTCGGGTTCGACTTTGACAACCTTGACATTAATAGTTTTGAAAGTAATTATGGACTAATTGTTTTAAGTCCATTTTAATGTAATTAGTCGATACTCATCATCGTACCCGGGTTAAAATCCGGCATGGTATGTAGAACCATGGATGACTTTGTGTTGGTGACTAATATGTTTGTTTGAAAATGTAAAGAAATGATGAAAGGCTTTAAACTACCTCCAAAATGTAAAGAAATGAAATAAAAGGCTTTAAAATACCTTTTAAATGTCATTAACCAAATATTATCACCGAAATACGGATTTAACCGTCACGGTATGAGGAACCAAGGGTGAAAAATGTTTTATGGTTAAAACAACTGAAATAAAATAAAAAAGGGTTCGAAAATATTTGGAATGGTAAAAACCGATTACAAATATGAAAATGGGTTAAAGGGAAATGACGAGAACAATCTTCGTTGATCCCTGACCTGGACACCCCATTTAGGCGCGGGCAAGCTGGCGACCTAAGGGGCTTCTGTCTCATGCCAAAAATCAGTTTTGGATCGTTTATTCCATGTTTTGGTTCATGTTATGCACGTTTTAGCATGTTATAGTCATGAAACAAATGAAAACATAATAAAAGAGGATTTTTACACCCTCATACTTACATGTTTGGTTATGGCGAGTGACCGACGTAAGTGTAACAACTCGTTTGATCGGAAAAAACTCGGTTTAAAACCGTTTTGGTAAGTAAAAAGAGTGTTTTAATGTTAGTGACGGTGTAGTGGTCGAAGTGGTCGGTCAAGTGATTTAATGCAAGATGATGGTACCAAACAATGTGTAAGGTTTGTATTTACGATGGGGAGGTCGTTAATACGCGTCGGGTTGGTACTTAAGAAGTCGAGTCGAGAATTTTAAGGGAGAAAAGAGGGGGTGAACACTCGCGTAAATCTCAAATTGGGGGCATTTGGGGGGTATTTATAGGAGAATGAGTGGTTGTGTGAGTTTTGAGCGACGTGGCCACCTGGGCTGCTCAAAGAGGCGTGAGCCACGTCGCGATTCTTCGAGTTGTCTTGTCACTTTCACAACAAACGCAATCATGATTTGTTCTATCCAAGGTTTTGTAGTCACATGTTTGGTACTTGACCAACATGAATCCGATAAAACTTAAGGTAGAAGGTTTGAAATGTTTTGTTTTGGTGGTTGACTCGGTTTGACTCGTTGTTGGAGTCGGGATTTGAATTTTTGAGTCGGTTTTTGGTCCGGTGTCGGTTTTGATTCTAGTTAGTGTCATTGCGACCCCGTCGTCGTGCATTAAACACTCCAGGTATTTTTGAAATGTTTTAAAAAATTTTATTTTCGAAATCGTTTTAAGTTTTCCGACGTAAAGTTGTACAGAAACTGTCGATCAAAACGCCGCGATTCCAAAACATGTTATAGTCCGATAATCATCGGGTGTTCGTTGGAGTCTCAGCAGATACCGGGTATCCATAGAGCCCCCACTTTGACTAAGTCTTGGACAGGGCGAAAGTCAAAGTAGAGCCCCCAGGTCAATCGAAGATTACAACCTCGAGACCCAAGCGACGTCGAGGCGGCTCGAAAGGATTCGGGCCAAGGGAACTGCCGTCGGGAAGGGTGACGCCAAGGCGGCTCGAGGGTACGAGCCAAGGACCTGTCGTCGGGAACAGTTTAGAGTCTGTCGACTATCCGTGCGGGTCGTTTAAAGTCCATTAGACTACGTACAAAGGCTCGCCAGCCATAGGAAGGAGTCATACCTGAGGCATCTTCGGATATGTCCTTGATGTTTGCGGACAAAGGCTCACCAGCTGTGGTAAGGAAATGTACCCGAGGCATCTTTGGGATCTGTCCTTGAATTTTTGCGGACAAAGGCTCGCCAGTTGTGATAAGGAAATGTACCCGAGGCATCTTCGGGATGTGTCCTTGAATGTTTGCGGACAAAGGCTCGCCAGCCAATGGTAAGGAAATGTACCCGAGGTAATCATCGGGATGTGTCCTTGAATGTTTGCGGACAAAGGCTCGCCAGCCAATGGTAAGGAAATGTACCCGAGGCATCTTCAGGATGTGTCCTTGAATATTTGCGGACAAAGGCTCGCCAGCCAATGGTAAGGAAATGTACCCGAGGCATCTTCGAGATGTGTTCTTGAATGTTTGCGGACAAAGGCTCGCCAGCCAATGGTAAGAAAATGTACGCGAGGCATCTTCGGGATGTGTCCTTGAATGTTTGCGGACAAAGGCTCGCCAGCCAATGGTAAGGAAATGTACCTGAGGCATCTTCGGGATGTATCCTTGAATGTTTGCGGACAAAGGCTCGCCAGCCATAAGGCGGTCGATTAATGGACCGTGGGAATAGCCGCGTCAAAGGGGCTTGTTCGAACGTAGTGAACTCGTGATGCCACCGTGAACTTGAATGAGAATAGTCGTGTCAAAAAGGGCTTGTTTGAACGTAGCGAATTTGAACTCGTGATGCCGCCGTGAAAATAGTGAATTTGAATTTTCGCTATCACTGTTTTTGAAATGAGCGGGTTCCACGAGGAAACCCCCTGCTGGTATTTGAGGGAATAGTGAATTTGGGATATTCTCTACTCGTTGTTCTTCTTTGAATTTGAAGTGGTGGTTTCGATCGCCGTCTGTTTGAATTTTGAAGGAAATAGCAAAACTTAAATCTGCTATTACGTTTGAGGTGACGGTTTATGTCCCGCCGTTGACATTTGCAAGAAATAGTGAATTTGGAATCTTCACTATTAATTGAAGTGACGGTTTATGTGCCGCCGTTGACATGTGTGGTGAAAATAGTGGAATTTAATTTCCAACTATTATTTTGAAAATGATGGTTTTAATTGCTGTCGTTTGAAATTTTGAAGAAATAGCGAATTTTGAATTTTCACTATTATTTTTGAAAATTGAAGACAATAGCAAATCTTGGATTTTCACTATTAGTTTTTGTCTTTGAGAAAATGACGACCTTTAATATCGTCAAAGAAAATTAGAAGTTTAACATGGGAAATTGGGCCAAAGCCCAAATTTCGGTGAAAAAGCAAAGGGACGCCTGATTGAGGCGCGAGCCCTCTTGCGAATCAAAGGGGCTCCCCTTTTTTCTGTAAAAAGACACGAGGTTGGACTGCATCTCATTCATCATTTCGTCTTCTCGAAATTTCGACAAAACAAGCCAAAATCGCCATTGTTGGACCTTCTAGCTCCCTCCCATTCGTGCCATCATCAACAATGTCATCTGAAGGTATGTATTTCCTCTTGAATCCATAAATTTGTTGATCTTTAGCTTGATTGAATTAGGACGGAATTTTACCCAAAAAAATCGAATTGGGCGTTTTTGATTGAGCCCATTTCGAGTGAAATTGATGTTTGCATTAGGTTAGAAACCTGTTTAGGAGTATAGGGGTGCTTTTAGTTTGCATTTTGGTCCCCGTTCCCGCTCCCTATGCTTGAAAAACGTGATTGAGGTGAGAAACCATCTCATTTTGCAATGCCACGTTTATTTGCTTGGATAGTGGCTCCCACTAGGTTGCATTGTAGTTGGGAAAACCCGTATTCGCCATTATGGACCTTCGTTGGGTATTGTGGGCGAAATTTGGATTTTTGTCTTTTGTGACGGTCTTATATCTGAGAAAATAAGCGTCTGTTTGAGCTTGAATTGAGTCAGTTTGCCTTGAAATGGACCTTATTGGTAGTTTAGGTCACCTTGAGGCGTGATAAAATCACGTTTGCCCTTTTGCGGTAGTTTTTGAATTTTTGACCGGCTTGAGCTCAAATTAGCGTAGAAATTGCCTTTTTGAGCCGTGGAAAAATTTTCATTGCATTGGGAATGTATTTTGGTTTGTTGGCGGACCCTGTAGGGGTCTTGAAATGCCGTTTTTTGTTGTTTTGACTCGTCTTTTGCTTGAAAAGATGGGCGAGTCGTTTCGTGTTTGTTTGCCTTTTTTGTGAATTGTTTCGTTTGGTTGGATTTTGGGCGAGATTTCCCTTGCTTTGTATTGCAGGTTGTTGTTGTTTTTTGTTGTTGTTTTATTTTTGGATTTGTTTATTTCACGCCGTCGTAATGCCGAAATTTCGGCTGACGTTTTTTTGTTTTTTTTTTTTATTGCAGGGTATCATTTGGGACCTATGGGGTCTACCGTAGAGGCCATAGAGGAGGAAGACGATCCTGGAGGGGGAGAGACGACTGTTTTTTGTTACAGGCTTGGTTGTGTTTCTGCCTGGCGGCCTTTGCCCGGCCAATGTTCGGGTATCGATCGTTGGTCGTTGTTTGCAGAGGTTCGGATGACTGATGAGTGGGGTTCAACGTGGGCGTGTTATCCCATGTTGTTGCTTCCGATCGCGGTTGAATTCAGCTGAGTGGGGTTCAACATCGGGGTAGTATCCGTTGTCCTGGTCCTTTTTCCCTCTCGAATTCTGACGATTGGAGGCCAACGTCGGGGTAGTGCGCTGAGCTACGAGCCTCGGTTATCGCGTCGTCCAAAATCTGCCAGGCACCCTTTTTCTTTTTGTCGTGGAGCAGGAACGAGGTATTACCGTCATGGTAACCACCTCTGCTTCTGTTGTTTCTCCTCTGTTCCTTATGTGGCTCCCTTTCTTTTCTGATTGGAAGTGTAGGGAGTGCTTAGTTCGGTAGGTGGCAGATAGCCCCCACTTCGTTGTCTTAGGCCAGCGTCCGTATGATAGGTAGCTATTTTAGGTCAGTGTCTGTATGATAGATGTCTATATTGGATCCTGTTTGTATGGTCAGTCGTTTGTATCGGACGTGTGTCGATGTATCTTGCATGAGGCGGTTTGTATATATGTGTTTTTGGATTGTGGTTCATTTTTTGATTTTTGGCTTTTTTGTGTTGTGTTTCGGAGGAGCGCTGTCGGCTGTTGATTCTCCTTTTTTGCCTCGCACCAGTTCCTGCATCGTTAGTGTAGAAAAACAGGCAACAGATAGCACATATGCATGAACGCAAACACGTAGAAACATTTGATTGAAAACACGTAAAACATTTGATCGAAAACCAAAATTAACAAAGATGACTTGAAGTTAAAATTGAAATTTTGAACTGAATTTTGAAAATTCCGCGACAAATCGTCACGTTCGGAATCCAAAAGGGAAATGATTTGAAAATTTGAACAATTAACTCGTGTCGTGAATTAAATTGCGTCGAAATTATTGGAATTGATTTGAGACTCGAAAAATTCAAACTCAAACCGCCGGGGATGAATTTTAGAAAAGGATTTTTTGCGAGTGTATTTGTCTTTTGATTTTTGAGGTCAAGACTCGAATTTGTGAGTGCTTGAATTTTTGAGGAAAATTGACGTCGTGTTATCAATTTTCGATTTCGATTTTTGATGAAAAATTGCGAAAATGCGAAAAAATTTCGGAATTTCGACTGACATGGAAACGATCCATAGCGGATCGGGGAAATTTCGGAATTTCAACTGACATGGAAACGATCCATCGCGGATCGGGGCGACTAGCCCTTCCCTCCTTAAAAAAAGAAAGAAAAATCTGTATGTTTAAAGCAACGTCATGGAAACCGTGTTTGATTTCGTAAAACGCGAAAACAAGGAAATGTGAGTGTGAGGAAAAACAAAAATATCCTGGATCATCCTGAAGAGGCGCGAGCTTCCTGGCGGGAGGTTTGAGGTGTCAGGAGAAAACACAAGTTGAAAGAGACAAGTCAACAGCGGGAATCCTGGGGAAGCCTCAAAGAGGCGCGAGCCTCCTGGCGATGGAAGCCAACTTTCCTCCTATTATGAAAAAAACGCGCTGATAATTTTGTATAAATAGGGACGTTTGCGCTTCATTGTTTCACCATCCGAAACACAAAATCATCTCTATAAAACCTCTTCTTCTTCCACAAAAATATTTCATGGATGCTTTTGAGAACGCATTGCGACAATGGTGCCGGGATTTGTCGCCTCCTGAAAAGTATCAACTCGTTTGCATGGGAGTTGGTCAATTGTTGGTGCTTCGTCAAGTCAAGGTGCAACCTTAATTTCTCGAAGCATGTTCTCGGTTTTGGGATTCGAAACATCATGTTTTCGTCTTCCCGAAAGGTGAGCTTTGTCCTCTTGCCGAAGAAGTTGGAGCCATTGGTGGGTGGCCGGGTTGTGTTCCGGTGCTTCCTCCGACTCGGTTGTGCTACAAGGAGAAATTTCGTTCCATGTTGGGCTTGTCAACAAGCCAAATCAACTTCCTTCTTGCTCCTCATGGTGTGGATATGTCGGCTCTTATCAACATCTTTTCAAATCGATTAGATGCTAATGTCTCGGAGGTGGCTAGGAGAAGGGCTCTTGCATTTTGCCTTGTCCATGTGTACCTCTTTGTTGATGTATTGAAGAAGGAGGGGCCAAAATGTTATGGTAGCATGACCCTTATTCATGTGATTGAGCAAATGGAGCATGGTAGAGATCCATCATGGTTGGTGCTTGGAGAGATTATCCAAGCTTTGGACAAGGAAGGCTCTTGTGGAGAAGCTTCTTCATTCGGATCCCCAAGGATCCTCCAAGTGTGGCTGTTGGAGAGGCTAAGGTATGTAGAGCCTCCGGTTGATTCTTCTTCTTATTCCTTCCGTCACCTTACCATGAGGAAGAAGTTGTACCCGAATAGTTTCGCTTCCACCGAGGCCTATTGGGCCGCAAGATTGCCGGAGGAGGATGGTCCTCATATCCGTTCGGTGGTGCCGTGGTGGCACTTGAGGTCCTTCACGGGGTTGTCCGCTTCGGGTGCTAGTCCTCGTTGTTTGATGGTGGTGGGTTTGAAGTTTGTTTCCTTCATTTATCCCGAAAGGCTCATGAGGCAAATGGGGCGTCAATAAAAGGTGCCCGCTCAAGATACTCTTGTCCAAGAGAATGTTTTCCGGAACTCTGAGCTTGTGGAGGTCTTCGAAAGGTTGTGGGCCACCCGGCCGCTTTGGGAGGTACCAAACCCCGTTGCCACGACATGGGTGACTCCCGCTTATGTCAAGTGGTCACGAGCTCCGTCCTTGGAAGAGAGATCCAAATTCCGTAAGGACGAGGTTGTCGACTTGAAGTATCGAGAGGTTGGCAAGGCCACCCACGCTTTCTTTGAGGAGTATGTTGATGGAGCTACCCCTGATGTGATGAGACCACCGAAGAGGAGAAGCTCGGGCTCCAAGAGTATGGTGGGCCGCGCATTGGCTCGTCTTGGGTCGAATATGGGGTCTTGTGCTAGACCGGAGGCCGCCGCCGTCTTAGATCCGTTGAAGATCCGTTCCGAGGAGGAAATCCATGCTAGGCGGGCCAACGGGAAGAACAAGGGGAAGATGCACCCCGAGGGAAAGGGCACGCGTAAAATGGAAGAGTGATGACCTCCATTAACCGTTTTATTTTTATGTTGTATTATTGTTGTGAGTTTTTATTATGTTGTACTAGCTAGTTATTGTGTGTTTTGTGCTAGTTTTATTCTGTGAGGTGTTTTAGTTGACACCTTGGCTTTGACAAGTTCTAGACTCGTCGAGCTTTATTTTTTGTTGAAATTGTAGTCCCTCCCATTATTAAATAAATAAGAGGATTGCTCGTGTCGGAAATTGTGAACGCTTGTTTCTTCCATCCATTTTGCAAAGGCAATTCGATTTGAATCGTCCTAAACTTTTGCACTTGGGAAAGTGGCAGTTTGTAGGATGGGAGAAAGGCTTATTTTTTGTATTTTGTGGGGAAAGGGAATGGTTTTCCCTTTCTCTTTTTTTATGTGTGTTTTTTTTGCATGTGGGGATGTTTTTTTCTTGATTGTGGGGATGGTTGTATCCTTCTTGTGTAAGAAAGGACTGCCTACGTATTCACCTGGAGAGGTGAAATCAAACCATGATCGTAGTTCGAAATATTTTGTGAATTTTAATTGGGTTTTGTGGTTGTATCCCTCAGGTATAAGAGGGGCTGCCTACGTATTCACCTGAAGAGGTGAAATCAAACCATGCTCGTAGTTCAGGGGTTTTTTTTTTGTTTTAGTGCAAATGGATGTTGCCTTTGACAGATCAAAGGACCTTTAAAACGGGCAAGGTGCCGCAGCTTAGACTCAATAAAACATGCAATTTCAAATCAGAACACGTTGAGGAACTTGACTTGAAAAGGGTTAAAGGTGGTTGCTAGTTGTAAAACTAGGCTGAGGTCGTTGGTTGCTATGGTTTAAGGGTAGTATTTCTTGAGTTGGTCTAGGTTGGTCGGGTTTGTAAAGTCCTCCCCATCTAGGTCACTCAGTCTCACTGCGCCCCCCGAAAGTATTTTCTTGACCAGGTATGGCCCGGCGCAGTTGGGTTTGAATTTTCCCCTCCGATCGACGGGTAATGGTGCTCGAACTGACTTGAGGACCAAGTCGCCCTCCTGGATGTTTCTGGGTTTGACCTTCTTGTTGAATGCCCGTTGTATACGTCGTTGGTGAAGGAAAAGTAGATCTACATACTTACATATTCATATATGTTTTTATTTAATTTGTCATAAAATTAAACATGGATTTTATGCATGCAAACAAATGAGCAAAATAAAGAAGAAATCACCCTTACATTGTATTTCGGTTTTATGGGCACAACAGAAATCTCCTTTTCTTTTGTTCTTGAGGTTTCCTTTTGGATGAACAAAAGATCCAAGTGTAGGATCTCTCCCAAGGAATAATACCCAAAGCTTTCTCTTAATTAAAATTAATATTATAGGTACTAGATAATATTAATTTTGTAGAAAAATGACCCAAAATAATTTGGTATTTTGGCTCTCTAAAACCGGTTAGAGGAGAGGAATTATGGAGGATTTTTTCCTTTTCTAAAACTTGATGTTTTTAGAAGTTGGAATGAATAATAACCTTATACACTAGCATGTAGTGAATTGATTAAGATATAAGCAAAAACCCTTTTGTTCTTTCCTAGAGGAAACCGGGTAGGGTAGTTTGGGATGGCCAATGCATGGCCTTTGTGCTCTTACACAAAAGACACTAGGTATGCATGTCTATATTAGAGAAATTATTACATGTTCCACTAATTTAATTAACATTACAAGAATATGTTAATTATGCCCAATATTTCGGTCCATATGGATAACATGAAATCCATTTTATTTTTGTCAATTGTCAATATGTCACATGTCACATGTTACATAAAGTTGTCATGTATTTTTAACATATTAAAAATCAACGTATTAATAAAATAAGTCATATACAACAATCAACTTAGTAATTCATAATTACTTGTACCAAAATATTTTACCAATTTATAAATCATATTTATAATGATTCATTCAAATTTAATTGTTTCCTTAAACAATAATTTCATCCGAGTAATGATACAATTCGATTACTTAGACCGTATCTCATTTAATCACATTTCAATTTGATACGTAAATTTTACTTCCAAAATCGTCCGTCAATTTTCAAGTAATTTAATTAACTCGTAACGTTATACGATTAATTAAATAATCAATTAAGAGTGTTGCCCTATAGGTATGACCTAGGGGTCAATCGATCACCACCGTCGCACGACAGAATGTCAAACTCTAGTCGACCAATCATTACCGATATATGTTGACCAGTTGACAATAATAATATTACTTCCCAATTGTATTCTTTATAATGAGATTTAAACATGTGATCATCATGATCAACAGTCGTGATCGCATTATTGTCGGAGGACACATATTCCAACAATCTCCCACTTGTCCTCGACAAGTGTGCGTCACCAATTCTCTTGTCCTATTACTATCTCCCACTCAATGCAAGGTGTCTTTCAGGTCGTACTTGCAAGTGATCATATCGAGAGTGGTTTCTCGATCTGGAGAATAACTGATTGACCGGACTTATCTATCATAGATACTTTCCGAGCGTGGCCACGCATTTCCATTTCATTACTCCTTGAGTGGCCCTGAGATATTGTTATAACCCTGACTAGGGGTGGACAATTCCTATCGCACTCATTCCCTTCGACTAGCCACAGCCATCATAACCCAAAATATGCCCATTTGACCCCATTTACGAAGGTCGTAGTAACACAAATCAAAGTTAATCTGAAACTGTGCCATCTTAGGTGAATAGTCTGTAGTCAAAAGAATCGACTCATTTGAATACTATAGTAGCTCTCGCCACGACCAGGCTATATAAATATGCCAGAACTCTATAAGCGGTCATTAGGCCCGACAAAATGTTCCTAACAGTTTGCCTATGTGATCGACTAGTCATCTCACATGACTTTATGGCACTTGAACTTGCCATCAATCGCATCACACTCTAGTTACTTCGAGACGTCACCTCATACAAGTAACTATGGGCAAATACAATGTTAATCCGTGTTCACTTTAACGGGGTTCAATTGTCTCTACAACCCGTTTGGATGTAACAATGTATAAATTAAAGATAAAAGACAAATGTGATTATGAACATGAACAAAAACAACACTTTTATTTCAATTCAAAATCTAACAAAAACTTGGTACACGTTTAAGTCCCATGGACGTAACATGTCCATCATGCTTAGCCTGCGATAAAGGCTTGGTGAGTGGATCGGCTATGTTGTCATCCGTCCCAACCTTACAAATTGCAATTTCCTTTCTTTCAATAAAATCTCTTATTACATGATATTTTCTAAGTACATGTCTAGATCTATTACTAGACTTCGGCTCCTTAGCTTGGAAGATCGTCCCACTATTATCACAATAGAGAGTGATGGGATCATTGGTGGTAGGTACTACTTTTAGACCTTCCGTGAATTGCCTGATCCAAACAGCTTCCTTAATGCGACTTCGATCTTTGCGCAATGTACTCACCTCCGTTGTAGAATCCGCGATTCATACTTCCTTGAAGCTTCTCCAGCTTACGACACCACCATTGAGCATGAAAACAAAACCAGCTTGTGATTTCATGTCATCTCTATCTGTTTGAAAACTTGAGTCCGTGTATCCATTAACACGCAACTCAGTGTCTCCTCCAAACACTAGGATAGAATCCTTAGTTCTTCTCAAGTACTTAAGGATGTTTTTGACGGCAATCCAGTGACTCTCACCTTGATTTCCTTGATATCTACTCGTCATGCTCAAGGCATACGAGACATCAGGACGTGTGCATATCATGGCATATATGATCGATCCAACAGCGGAAGCATAGGGGATCGATTCCATGCGTGCAACATCATTGGGTTCGGAGGGCGATTGCGTCTTGCTCAATATCGTCCCGGTTACCATAGGTACCAAACCCCTTTTGGATTTATCCATGCTGAATCGTCGAAGAATCTTATCAACATAAGACTCTTGACTTAGTGCCAATATCCTCTTGGATCTATCTCTATAGATCCGGATACCTAATATGCGTTGTGCTTCTCCTAAATCCTTCATTTGGAAGTGGTTACCTAACCACTTCTTAACAGAAGACAACATTGGAATATCATTTCCAATGAGTAGTATGTCATCGACATACAAGATTAGGAACACAACTTTGCTCCCTCTAAATTTCATGTATAAACATGGTTCCTCAACACTTCGAGTGAAACCATTTTCCTTTATAACATCATTGAATCGATGATTCCAACTTCTTGATGCTTGCTTAAAACCATAAATGGATCTGTTAAGCTTGCACACTTTGTTAGGATTTTCAGAATCAACAAAACCTTCAGGTTGTATCATGTACACCTCCTCTTCTAAATGCCCATTTAGAAAAGCGGTTTTGACATCCATTTGCCATATTTCATAATCATGAAATGCGGCAATCGCTAACAAAATCCGTATGGATCTTAGCATGGCTACGGGGGCGAAGGTCTCATCATAATGGAGACCTTGGACTTGGGTAAATCCCTTTGCCACAAGCCTAGCTTTGTAGACATCGTCATGTCCTTCTATGCCATTCTTGACTTTGAATATCCATTTGCATTGGAGGGGTCTTGCCCTTTTAGGCAAATCTACAAAGTCCCAAACTTGGTTTTCAAGCATAGAATTCATTTCGGACTTCATGGCTTCAAGCCATAAGGAGGAATTAGGACTAGAGATTGCGGCCTTGTAGGTGGCGGGCTCGTCACTTTCCATAAGCAACACATCGAGTGTTCCATCTTCCTCGATAAGTCCCACATATCGATCGGGATGGCGAATTACTCGACCCGTCCTTCTTAGTGGAGGAGGTAAAACCGCGTTAGACGACGAAGGAACTTCTTCTTGCGTCTCTACCTCGGTTTGTGGCTCTTGAACTTCGTCAAGTTCAAAATTTCTCCCACTCTGTCTCTTAGAAATAAACTGGCTTTCTAAGAAGACAGCCTCGGAAGACACAAACACTTTGTTATCTTGAGGTTTGTAGAAGTAGTAACCTCGAGAGGTCAAAGGATAACCTACAAAGATGCATTTTTCGGATCTTGGGGCAAGCTTATTGTCGGGTTTAGTCTTGACGTAAGCATCACATCCCCAAATTTTCATGTAGGATAGATTAGGAACTCTTCCTTTCCATGTTTCAAATGGAGTCTTTTCGGTGGCTTTAGTGGGACTATTATTTAAATATAGAATTGCGTTTGATTGCAAATCCCAAACGAGTTCGGAACTCGGTTTGACTCATCATGGATCGAACCATATCAAGTAGGGTTCGATTTCTCCTTTCGGCAACACCATTGAGTTGTGGTGTTCCGGGTGGAGAAAGTTGTGATATAATACCACAACCTTTCAAGTTTGAATCGAATTCAAGACTAAGGTATTCTCCACCACGATCGGATCGTAGTGCCTTAATCCTTTTGTTCAATTGGTTCTCTACTTCGTTTTGAAATTCCTTGAATTTCTCAAACGCTTCACTCTTGTGTTTCATTAAATAGATATACCCATATCTACTTAAATCATCGGTGAAGGTTATGAAGTAGTCATAATTTCCACGAGCGGTGATAGTCATTGGTCCACACACATTGGTGTGTATGAGTCCCAATAGTTCACTAGCTCGTGTCCCTTTACCACTAAAAGGATTACGAGTCATTTTGCCAAGTAGGCAATATTCGCATGTACCATATGATTGATAATCAAATGGTGTAATCACATTAGTCGAAATTAATCTTTTGATGCGATTCTCGTTTATGTGACCTAATCGACAATGCCAAATGAACGCTTCACTTAGGTCACTTGTTTTGAGTTTCTTTGATTGAATGTTATAAATATCATTAGTTGGATTTGAGGTCTCTAAAATGTAAATGCCATTGATAGAGGAAGCTTGGCCTATAACCAAGTCGTTCCTAGAAATAGTACAACGATTGTTCTTAATGACAAAACAAAAACCGTCCATGTCTAGCATGGCGATTGAAATAATGTTTTTAGAGAGTGTAGGCACATAAAAACAATTATGTAAATACAACTCAAATCCGTTAGGCAAAGCTAAAACATAAGTTCCTTTGGATTCGGCCGCTACTCGAGCTCCATTTCCAAGGCGTAGATCCACATCTCCCTTGCTAAGCCTCTCCACATTTCTTATACCCTGTAAATGATTACAAAGGTGAGAACCACAACCGGTATCTAGTACCCATGTCGTAGTGGAAGTATAATTTATATCAATAACATAAATTTCCTTAGGAATTTTACCTTTTGGAACGATGATTCCTTCCCTTATATTTCGCAAATATACGGGACAATTCCTAAGCCAATGTCCCATGCCATAGCAATAATGGCATTCATCATTAACTTGCTTGAAGTTTTTGATTTTCTTTCCCTTCTTCTTGAACCTTTTGCCCTTTGAAGCAAGAGCTTGATTGCTTGAGCTCCCACTAGCTTTTGCATCTTTATCTTCCAGACACAAAGACCCTATAGATTGTATGAGGTAGTCTTCCTGAGACGGACTCACACGAGGTCTAGTAGTAGTAGGTGGTTTAGAAGAAGTGATGAAGTTAAGGTTTCCATCCGAACCTATCCCGAAATGAAGTTCTCTAGTGGTGTCGAAATCATTGTTGGAGCAAATGTCGTCAAGAACATTGTGGTAAGATTCAATAGTTATTGGTGCGGTAACATTTGATGGATTCATTGTAAAGAACTACAAATATGGAGGAAAAGGAAATATTAACATTTGTCTTTTTAAATCATACTTGTAAAATATTAACAAGATATGAACACTTATATAGTGACCTCTACCCAACTATAATAAATGATTCCAAGACCCAAATTCATATCAGCTTAGGCACGGGGTAGCCGATGAAACCTTCATCAATATAACTCGGTGGATTAACTTTTTAATCGATTCTACTTTTAGAACTCTTGGTCGATAAAATTACTCTAATGTTTATCTATAGCCCAAACACATCAACAAGGGCACGGGGTAGCCGATGAAACCCTTATCAATAACTTTTGTTGAGTTCAATCCAAATTTCGAATAAATGTGTCCATTATCCAAACCCACATTAATTTAGGCACGGGGTAGCCGATGAAACCTTTATCAACGTGAATTCGGTGGATTAGACATTTATCACCCACTTCCCCTACGTAACAAGGTTTGTACCCCGGGGTAGCCGAGTGCACTCCCTCGCGAAATAGGTTTTCATGGTTTCTACTATTTGGTAAGGCTATGTCTCAATTAATTGTTTTAGCGAGAGGTCATGTCCATTTATTATCTATCACGTTTTAAGTGAACTAAAGCGGTGAACTATGATAATTTTAATTGACACGGTCGATATACTCGATAAAAATGACAATGCATGTTTAGTTATGGCGATTTAGCGATGCATGTGACATATAAATAAAATGCATGCATAAAATAAATCCTAGTATGGCCTTTCCTAAAATAGAAAAACTATTTAACTATTACATTTCGGAAACCAACTCCATTGGTCCCTTGAACTTCGGTTGTGACACGTATCTCGAGGTAACACCGTCTTTATGTATCGCCATTCTTGAAGAAATCCGTCTTTGGGAACTCCGGAATGAATAAAATTACATAATAAATTACATAATTTCCTATTATACATTTGTAACTAAAATAAAATAAATCTATTAAATTACAAAACGGTGATACGAGATCACAATAAAATTACAACCGAATCGATATTCCCATACATTTCGGGAAATACCAATTAAAAACTAAGGTCATACTAAGTAAAATTACATAATTCAAAAATTACATAAATTTAAAATTATGACAATCATAAAGAAAATGCAGCATTATAATATGTATGAACATGCCCAATTTTATGCTAAATCGCCTTTAATTAGCCAATATCGTATATTACTCGGTTTTTACGGATTTGCGTGATTTCAACATTTTACAATCACAAAATTACATAAATTCATATTTATGCATAAGTTAATTACCCTAACCTCTTAGGACTCAAAATTTAGTCATCACTAATTATTTGACCATAATTAACTCATATTTCTAAAATTGTTCATTAGTGGACCAAAAAATACAAAAATAAGCTATAAACTTCAAATAAATCACAAAATTTCAAATAAATTCAAATTTTGAAATTTAAACTCATGAACATTCTGGAAAAATACCATGACACTCATAATGTTCAAAAACTTAGGTTAAAAAGTTCGACATTTTTCCGGAAAAACAATGTTGCGGTTTATCGGTTTTTAAAAAAATAATCATAAAAACATGAGAAAAATATATTCATTAACTTTTCAATTTTAGATCTGAAAAAGATAATAAAATGCAACATTTTATGTTTTTCTTTAGTCATAGAGTATGTTTTATTAATATTTCACTAATAAAGTCACTATTCATGCCATTTTTCTTCAAAAATCCATAAATCATGCAAAAAGACTTCACTATAGCCCATTATTTTACACACATCTTGTAAAATTGCATGTGACATCATACTAAATTTCTATGACCAGAGTCGAAATTTATCTCATATTAACCTATTTTTCACCTAAATCCGAATTTAATAATGAAAAATCCATTTTTCAAGCATAACAAGTCCAAAAATTATGAAAATTTACAGGTTATCTCAAAATAATATATGTGACAACATATCCAAAAATCACTAGAAAATTCGAAGTATAGCTAATTTTAGACCGAAAATGACATTTTTATTCATAAAATCATATTTAAATGCCATTATTGTATAATATGAACAATTAAAAAATCCGTAAATTTAACCAAAATCTCCTAAAACACTTTAGGACCAGAAATTTAAACATGCATGGATTAATTCGTGATATATCATAATAACACAAATTTTACAAGTTTTATGTGTTATTCTTATAACTCGGAAAAACTTTTAACCGATTTTCATGCAAACAACCTGGCTCTTGATACCGATTGAAGGAAAAGTAGATCTACATACTTACATATTCATATATGTTTTTATTTAATTTGTCATAAAATTAAACATGGATTTTATGCATGCAAACAAATGAGCAAAATAAAGAAGAAATCACCCTTACATTGTATTTCGGTTTTATGGGCACAAAAAAAATCTCCTTTTCTTTTGTTCTTGAGCTTTCCTTTTGGATGAACAAAAGATCCAAGTGTAGGATCTCTCCCAAGGAATAATACCCAAAGCTTTCTCTTAATTAAAATTAATATTATAGGTACTAGATAATATTAATTTTGCAGAAAAATGACCCAAAATAATTTGGTATTTTGGCTCTCTAAAACCGGTTAGAGGAGAGGAATTATGGAGGATTTTTTCTCTTTCTAAAACTTGATGTTTTTAGAAGTTGGAATGAATAATAACCTTATACATTAGCATGTAGTGAATTGATTAAGATATAAGCAAAAACCCTTTTGTTCTTTCCTAGGGGAAACCGGGTAGGGTGGTTTGGGATGGCCAATGCATGTCCTTTGTGCTCTTACACAAAAGACACTAGGTATGCATGCCTATATTAGAGAAATTATTACATCTTCCACTAATTTAATTAACATTACAAGAATATGTTAATTATGCGCAATATTTCGGTCCATATGGATAACATGAAATCCATTTTATTTTTGTCAATTGTCAATATGTCACATGTCACATGTTACATAAAATTGTCATGTATTTTTAACATATTAAAAATCAACGTATTAATAAAATACGTCATATACAACAATCAACTTAGTAATTCATAATTACTTGTACCAAAATATTTTACCAATTTATAAATCATATTTATAATGATTCATTCTTTGTTTCCTTAAACAATAATTTCATCCGAGTAATGATACAATTCGATTACATAGACCGTATCTCATTTAATCACATTTCAATTTGATACGTAAATTTTACTTCCAAAATCGTCCGTCAATTTTCAAGTAATTTAATTAACTCGTAACGTTATACGATTAATTAAATAATCAATTAAGAGTGTTGCCCTATAGGTATGACCTAGGGGTCAACGATCACCACCATCGCACGACGCAAATGTCAAACTCTAGTCAACCAATCATTACCGATATATGTTGACCGGTTGTGATAACAATATTACTTCCCAATTGTATTCTTTATAATGAGATTTAAACATGTGATCATCATGATCAACAGTCGTGATCGCATTATTGTCGGAGGACACATATTCCAACAGTTGGTATAGCTGAACGTTGTGCAAGGCGTTGAGTCGCCGTTCGTTTAGAAGTGCGAGTTTTTCGTACCTTCGACGGGTCCATTCCGCCTCAGGGACCTCTAACTCTACCGGTTGAACCGCCTCCATACCGTATGCTAGGTAGAATGGTGTGGCACCGGTCGGCGTTCGGATGGAGGTTCGGTATCCCCAGAGTGCGAATGGGAGTTTGCTCGGCCAATCGCGGTAGTTGTCCTGCATTTTCTTGATAATCGTGACAAGAGTTTTGTTCGCTGCCTCCACCGCTCCGTTAGTCTGGGAACGGTGGGGGGATGGTCGATGTCGCTTGATTTTGTATTTGTCCAGCAAAGCTTGAGTTTCCGCCCGGAAGTGAGAGCCTTGATCGCTGATGATTTCATGGGGTACCCCATATCGGCAGATGATGTTGTTTTGAATGAACTTGGCCACTTGTTTGGCGGTCAAGACTGCATATGACTGTGCTTCCACCCATTTGGTGAAATAGTTGATGGCGACGAGGACGAATCAAGGCCCCTTGGTGCCTATCGGGTTGACTTTCCCGATGATGTCGATGCCCCAGGTTGAGAAAGGCCAGGGTGATGTCATGGTGTATAAAAGGGATGGTGGTATATGTTGTATGTCGGCGAAGATTTGGCAATTGTGGCAATGTTTGACGTAGTTACGGCAATCGGCCTCCATGGTGGTCCAGTAGTAACCTAGCCGTGTGATTTTCCGCGTAAGCATCGTTGCGCTCATGTGAGGACCACATTTTCCATCGTGAACTTCTCCCATGACTTTTTTGGCTTTGTGATAGTCGATGCAAAGGAGGAGAATTCCTGGGGTTTTCTTTTGTATAGTTGATTTTGGTTTATCACGAATTGTGATGCAAGTAATCAGATGGCTCTTTGTCCTCTTTGATCAGATTTGGGATTGAATTCGTTTTTGGTTTTGTAGTTGAGGATGGCTTGGTACCAGGGTTCATCATGGATTTCCTCGTCGTTGATAATGGCACAAATGTGAGCTGGCTCGCTCCTTCTCTCGACACATAGGGGCATTGATGTCATATCGTCAGGTATGTTGACGAGCGCGGCAAGTTTTGCCAGGGCATCAGCAAATTGATTTTCCTCCCGCGGAAAGTGGAAGTAGTCGATTTGGTCGAAGAATTCGGCCTCTTGATTGATCTTCTCTCGGTAGGGAGCTAAGCTGTCAGATCGGATTTTCCATGATCCGGACACCTGATTGATGATGAGTGAGGAATCGCCATGGACCCTCAATCTCTTGATGCCAAGTGTGATGGCTGCTTATAGGCCTATGAGGCATGCTTCACATTCAGCGGCATTGTTGGTGACGGCAAAGTCCAGCTTGACCGAGATCGGAACATGTTCTCCCTCTGGTGATATTAGAAGGATTCCTACCCCGAAGCCTCTCAGATTAGATGCACCATATAAGTATAGGTCCCATGCGTCGGAGTCGGCACAAAGGATGTCTTCGTCGGGAAGTGACCATGTGTCGGTCGTTGGGTCCTCGTTAACGGGATTCTCTGCCAGGAAATCAGCGACTGCTCTTCCCTTGATAACCTTGAGAGGTACAAACTTGAGATCAAACTCGGACAACATGTGTGTCCACCTAGACAGCCTTCCGTTTAGTACGGGTTTTTCGAAGATGTATTTAACCGGGTCCATCTTGGAGTAGATGTGGACCGTGTAGCTGAGCATGTAATGCCGCAGCTTCTTTGTTGACCATACTAGGGCAAGTCATGTCTTTTCCAGTTGGGTATACCTCGTCTCGTACTCAATGAACTTTTTTCTGATGTAGTAGATGGCTCTTTCTTCGTTGCCAACTGTTTGTGCTAGCATTGCTCCCATGGCCGTGTTGGTAACAGTCAGATATAAGGATAGAGGAATCCCCGGTTGAGGTGGCATGAGGACAGGAGGTTTGGATAGGATTTCCTTTATCCTGTCGAAGGCCTTCTGATAGTCGTCGTCCCAATCGGTGTGATCGGAGGCACGAAACTTTTTGAATATTGGTTCACAAATCATAGTGAGCTTGGCAATGAAGCGGCTGATGTATTGCACCTGACCGAGAAATCCCCGAATCTCCTTCTCGTTCCTAGGCCGAGGCATTTGTTGAAGGGCTTTGATTTTGGTTGGATCAATCTCAATGCCTCTTTTGCTGACGACATGTCCCAAGAGTTTTCCGGAGGTGACCCCGAATGCACACTTCTGAGGATTTAGTCTCATGTTATACTTCCGCAGACGAGCGATGAACTTCCGGAGGGCATTGATGTGGCCGTCCCGTTCTTTTGATTTGACAATCATGTCATTGACATATACCTCTACCTCCTTGTGCATCATATCATGTAGGAGAGTGGTAGCGGTTCTTTGATAGGTTGCTCCGGCGTTGATGAGACCGAAAGGCATGACCGTGCAACAATATGTACCCCACTGTGTAGTGAATGCTAACTTATGCATATCTTCCTCAGCCATCTTAATCTGGTTGTACCCAGCATACCCGTCCATGAAGGATAGGAGAGCATGCTCGGCGGTATTGTCCACCAGAATGTCAACATGTGGCAAAGGGAAGTCCTCTTTTGGGCTTGCTCTGTTCAGATCCCTGAAGTTGACGCAAACCCGAATTCTTCCATCTTTCTTTGGTATGGGCACAATATTGGACACCCAATCAGAGTATTCGGACACCTTGATGAAACCAGCCTTGAATTGTTTATCCACTTCTTTCATGATTTTTAGGGCCCATTCAGGACGCATCCGGCGTAGCTTCTGCTTCACAGGTTTAGCTCAGGGTTTAATGGGTATCTGGTGCTCTGCAATTTCTCTGTCAATCCCAGGCATGTCTCTGTAAGACCAGGCGAACACGTCCTTGTATTCGTGGAGGAGGTCAATGAAGTGTTGTCTTTCCGAGGGGTCCAGGGTTGTCCCTATTCTAAGTTCTTGAGGTGTGTTGTCGGTTCCTACGTTAATAGATTCGGTCTCCTCAATGATGGGGGTTCTGGTTTCCCGTTTGTCAAGTTCTTTGGCTAAGTGAGGTGGGTAGTTACTCGTGTCAAATTCCTCATAGTCATTCAGAATTGCATTGCAGTTAAATTGAGACGAGTTGTAAGCAAACTTAGCGTTCATTAAGTTGACACGAGCGAAAAGCTCGGAAAGGACAGACATTTCGTGGTCTGTCAGAGGCGACACAGCAGAGGAGGTGGCCCCTGGAACAGGCTCCAGGTTGTCACCTTTCATGGGAGTGGGAGTGACCCTAGTAGACTCAGCCCTGAATCAGCCACGACTTTGTGATAAAACAGTGGGAAGGGGACCTTAACTGGGACATCAGGAGTGTTAGGAGCTACGATAGACTCTGACTCCGACTCAGACTCGGACTCTTCCTCACTTCCCTCCTTGAACATAGGGCCTTCTCCAGTTGTGATCTTGAGAATGCGGCCTTGGCGATCGGTCCACTTGACGGTCTTCCTCCAGCCATGGGTAACTTTCTCCGGGTCAGTGTCGGAGATCAAGGCGGTTGGATCAAATTGATTTTCCTTCAGGGCGATGTTGATAATGCCCTCATAGTCGAGGTGCTTGAAGTTATCTTCCCCAAAGAGGAGAGTGACAGCCTGTCCGTCGAGGCATGGTGACGGCTTAGACTCAGTTGATGCAGCTTCGATGTTGTCGGGGATAAAGTAGCAGTCCTGGAAGACTTCCACTCCCGGGTACCTAGCCCTGGCCACAGAGTCATAGATTGGCTCCGGAAAGCCATGGTAGAGCTCGGACTCTCCCTCGGGGACAAAGTATCCATTGAGTGTCAGATGGTAGGGACGGAGGATAACCCCGTGCTTCTTGCGTTTTCGAACTAGGAGGTTCATCTCCTGGATATCTTCATCGGTAGGCTCATATCCAAGTCTGAAGGGAATGTTGGGGACCTTAGCCTGTTTCAAGGGAGGCAATGGGTCTTTGAGTGGATTGAGGGGTAGATCCGGGAAGTAACCATGTCGCATCATGATACGGTTGACTGTGAGGTTGGCGAACGGGTCACAATCAGAGGGCATTGATTCATCAGTTATGACATTCACAGCTTGGAAACCCCACATTTCATTATTATCCTCCTCAATGGCTTGGGAGACTATTCCCCTTCTCATGACAGCTTTGAACGGGGAAGCAGGAATTGTGATCGTCTTCCCCTTGAAGGGGACCCTGATTTTCTGGTGGAGAGTCGAGGTAACTGCCTTGACGACGTGAATCCAGGAACGTCCCAGGAGCATATTGAAAGAGGCGTCGATGTCGACCACCTGAAAACTGGTTTGTCTTTCCAGTGGTCCGGTTGCGACAGCCAGAGTGATAAGCCCCACGACCTTGCGACGAGTGCCGTCATAGGCGCGTACTCCTTGATTTGTCGGGACCAAATCATCTTCCTTAATACCCAGCTTGTGAGCAGTCTTAAGAGGAATGACATTCACCGCGGATCCGTCATCCACGAGGACCATGGGTATATTTTTCTGGAGGCATTGTACGGTGATATACAGGGCCAGGTTATGATTGGCTCCGAACGGAGGAATATCTTCGTCAAAAAAGACGACTGGGTTGTTCAGATCAGGGGCGTCCCTCGTCATATGTGCTATTATTTCTTTAGGGGAAGAGGTGGAGAGCACTGTTAACTTTCCCAAGGCCTGTAGCAAAGCCTGTCGATGCTCAAAGGACGTTGCGATCAGTTGCGAGATTGAGATTTTGAGGGTGATTTTCGTGAGGTGCATGCCAGAATGGTCGCGGGAGTAATCCATCCTGGTGTGGGTAGTTTTGAATGCTCGGGGAATTCTCCTTCAGGCGTGGTGGCGGAGGATTGAAGATAAGTCGACGGTAGGCGTCGTCGAGTCGGGTGATTCTCTCGGAGAGGCTGGCTATGGCTTCCTCAACTTCTTGAAATATAGTGAGCATAGTGGCAGCACTAAACACAAACACTCCGTCTGCAGGTTCCTTTCCAAAGCAGTCACCTCGTCGTCAACTGGCAGGATGAGGTGAGAGCAGTCTAGAGTCGGCTCATCGTCAGAGATGGCGTGGATTCCCAGAGGATTTGTTTTGTTGTTCGGCTTAGTCGCTGGGGGTAAAGGCAAATCCCCTTTCTCAATCATGTCTTGGATGATGTGCTTGAGTTTGAAGCAGATTTCGGTATCATGCCCTTTCCCTTGTTGGTACTGACAGTAGGCATTGGGGTTCCAGAAGCGGGATTTCTTGGCATCGGCCGGATCCGGGTGGGTCCGATCGGTTGTAGCTTCCCCTGGTCCATGAGCCTTTTCAGAGCACTTACATAAGTTGACCCTATATTGGTGAACACTCTCTGGGGGCGTTCAGCTCTCTTGGTAGATGGTTCAACGAGGTTGACCTCATGGATCTTGTTCGTCTGGCCGTAAGGGCGAGATCCGGTTGATGTGGATCCCTGATAGCCTCTGTTAGTAGTCTTGGCTAAGACACCCTTCCGAAGGTCATCTTCAATGCGTGTCCCCAGAATTTGCAGGTCTTGGAAGGTCTTAATATTCTGATATCTCAGTAGGTTGGCATACACTGGGCGGAGGTTGTTGACGAACTTTTCCACCAAAGTTGATTCACTCGGTTTACTGACCAATTGAATGATCACCCTCCTCCAACGAGTTAAGAACTTGGTGAACCCCTTCTTATCGTTCTGGTTTAGTACTTCGAGAGTACGGGTATTGACCTAGATTTCGACATTGTCGGCATATTGTTTGGCAAACTCAACTGCGACCTCATCCCAAGTAGTAAGGTTTTTCGGATCAAGGGAGTAGTACCATTAGCGAGGGATCGGTTCCAAGGAGGATGGGAAGATCCGGGTAAAAAGTTCATGTTTGACCCCTTTAATGGCCATGTAGTCTTTGAAAGCGCGGATATAATTGAGTGGGTCCTCCACTCCTTTGAACTTAGGAACATCAGTTAGGGTAAAGTTGTCAGGTAATTGATCCCCAACAGTTTCAATCATTCAGTTGTTCTCAAGATGGATATTGTTACCCCGGGCTAGGAGCTGTTCTTCCAAGAGCTTCATCCGCTTCTCAGTTTCAGTCAGAGGTGGGGTGTTATGTTCCCCAGTTTCTTTGTTCTCCGGGGCATCGATACGGGTCTCGACGTGATCCAGGGTGACTTTAAGAGCGGTGAGCAGGCTAGCTAGCTGGTCAGTTGTGACATCTCTGTTGTTATCATTGTTGTTGTGGTTGACAGAGGAAGTTGAAGACGGGGCCATGTCTCTGAGGCAGAAAAACGGCTCACATTACAACTCAATCCGACACGAGGCGGAATTGGAATAGTGGACTGAAGTTTTTGAAAATAGAAATTTTCAAAAAGATTCATTCGTCGCTTTAATGGACGGCTTTCGAAGATAGAGATATCCGCAAGTCGATTAATTGAAAGGGTTGTCTTAAGTTTATTTGCAAAAGACGGTTTGAGTTTGAATCGGCTCAGCAAACAGTGTATTGTTTCCCAAGACGGTTTTGAAATTCGAAATTGCATGTTTTGAAGATCGGGTTTGAAAAGTTTGAAGAGGTCTCGGGGACGGTGCGTGGTCCTCGGGATCCCTAAAGTGTATCGAGAAAAGGGTGTGTGCTTTTCTCGGGTTTTGAAAGAGCCATTGTCGGCGCGAAACGGGTTAAAATCCGTGTTTAGACGCGGCGATTATAACGGCGTAAAAAGGTGATTTGAAATGGTTGTGAAAAACCGAGTTTGAAAATCGTCAATACGACGGCCTAGGAAGGCGTGTTGAAATGGTTATAAAAACCGGGTTTGAAAATCGTCATTACAACGGCCTAGAAAGGCGTGTTGAAATGGTTATAAAAACCGGGTTTGAAAATCGTCATTAGGATGGCCTAGAAAGGCGTGTTGAAATGGTTATAAAAACTTGGTTTGAAAATCGTCATTACGTCGGCCTAGAGAGGCGTGTTGAAATGGTTATAAAAAACCGGGTTTGAAAATCGTTATTACGACGGCCTAGAAAGTCGTGTTGAAATGGTTATAAAAAACCGGGTTTGAAAATCGTCATTACGACGGCTTAGAAAGGCGTGTTGAAATGGTTATAAAAAACCGGGTTTAAAAATCGTCATTACGACGGCCTAGAAAGGCGTGCAACGGTCGGCGAAAGACCGAGGTTTGAAACGGCAATTGTAACGGCGCAAAAAGGGTGATTTTTGAAAGCTTGAAAATGACACGGAAGGACTTATGATCAAGTAGCACATCAGCACTCACAGTCCATTATATTATGCATTATGCTGACACGGGTTTTCGCTTAAGAGGGCGGGTTACACACCAAGCAATCAAACCCCGATTTGCGAGAGGGATACCAATCCAAACAAAATGTGTAAGGAGGGTGCCCTAGCCTCGTGCTCGAAAGTGATGAAAGCTCTTTGACGAAAAAGAAATGTGTAACGTCAATGGTATGCTTGACTCAATCGGGATTCGAAACGCGGGGATGAGAAAAACTCACGCCGACGAGACGAGCCAATTGGTCGAAAAGGGTTAGGTTGTGGGCCCGGACAACGAACCCGACCGTGACCGTAATATCAATTAATGCATTTCAACCAAGACCTCATTCGATTCTCACCATCTAGGGATCACAAAGACGTAAGTGTCCTAGTTTTCCCCAGCGGAGTCGCCAATCTGTGGACATTCCCCACCTGCAAGCCCAGCCGATCTGTGGACATACAACGGTCTTTTGAAAGCCACGCTCGGTGGCGTAAAAATGCTTTCGACCGGATCGTTTTAGATCGATCGGTTTCGTCTCGGTAAGGGTCTCAAAACGATTAGAGATGTTCGGAGTCGCCACCAAGCATTTGTGGGATGCCTGGAACCCATTCGTAATCCACTTTATACCTCGGTCAAATCGAAGCACAAAGCAGCGTTTGACATAGGTACAAAAGATAAGGAAATCGTCCCTCTTTAGCATCCTATCTCTAGAATGACTCTCGTACGCCCTGGATAAGGTCGTCCACTATCCAAAGTTTCTAAGTAAGAGGTGAAGGTACGTATTGGGAAGCCCTTTAATCAGACACCCAATCCCGCCCGCATTAGCGACCTCTACTGATCGATCTTGGTTGGTTGAATGCAAAAGTTGATAAAACGGTTTAAATGCATGAATGCGCATCCAATAATTTAAACCTAATATGTGAGAGATTTCTAAGTCGGTTGATTTAATCCAAGTATAAGATGTCGAGTTGGATTAATGATTGATTTGCATGCAAGAAGGAAATTAAACATCCATTTACCGTATTAGGTTTAGGGTGCATAACGTGATCCGTTTGTCTTATTAAGGCATTTTGCAAATATGATTTTGAATAATCAAATAGTCATCTGATCCGTCCTATATCCGGGCTAACAGGAGTCAGTATCGTCCTAGACTAATGCTGGAAGGGAACAGGCCCTGTACCAGACAGCTATATGAGGCGCGAGCCAGCCGGCGATACAAGCGGCCTCCCTCTGGTTTTGAAAATGAGAAATGAAGGGCCTGTTTAGGCGCGGGTTAGCCCACGGTTTATGTGCCGTGTTCTGACTTTTTAGAAAACGTTATAAAACGTGTTGAAAATGGGTACTTGAACCCGGTTTGATTTGAAGGGGTCGTTTAGACCGCATTTGTTGATTTGAAGAACTAGACTCGAATAATCATCATTGTTTTGATAATATTCGGTGTCGGGTTAGACTTTGACAACCTTGACATGAATAGTTTTGAAAGTAATTATGGACTAATTGTTTTAAGTCCATTTTAATGTAATTAGTCGATACTCATCATCGTACCCGGGTTAAAATCCGGCATGGTATGTAGAACCATGGATGACTTTGTGTTGGTGACTAATATGTTTGTTTGAAAATGTAAAAAATGATGAAAGGCTTTGAAATACCTCCAAAATGTAAAGAAATGAAATAAAAGGCTTTAAAATACCCTTTAAATGTCATTAAGCAAATATTATCACCGAAACACGGATTTAACCGTCATGGTATGAGGAACCAAGGGTGAAAAATGTTTTATGGTTAAAACAAATGAAATAAAATAAAAAAGGGTTCGAAAATATTTGGAATGGTAAAAACCGATTACAAATATGAAAATGGGTTAAAGGAAAATGACGAGAACAAACACGGTTGATCCCTGACCTGGACACCCCATTTAGGCGTAGGCAAGCTGGCGACCTAAGGGGCTTCTGTCTCAGGCCAAAAATCCGTTTTGGCTCGTTTATTCCATGTTTTGGTTCATGTTATGCACGTTTTAGCATGTTATAGTCATGAAACAAATGAAAACATAATAAAAGAGGATTTTTGCACCCTCATACTTACATGTTTGGTTATGGCGAGTGACCGACGTAAGTGTAACAACTCGGTTTAAAATCGTTTTGGTAAATAAAATGAGTGTTTTAATGTTAGTGACTGTGTAGTGGTCGAAGTGGTCGGTCAAGTGATTTAATGCACGATGACGGTACCAAATAATGTGTAAGGCTTGTATTTACGATCGGTAGGTCGTAAATACCCGTCGGGTTATGACTTAAGAAGTCGAGTCGAGAATTTTAAGGGAGAAAAGAGGGGGCGGACACTCGCGTAAATCTCAAATGGGGGGAATTTGAGGGGTATTTATAGGAGAATGAGTGGTTGTGTGAGTTTTGAGCGACGTGGCCACCTGGGCTGCTCAAAGAGGCGCGAGCCACGTCGCGGTTCTTCGATTTGTCTTGTCACTTTCACAACAAACGCAATCATGATTTGTTCTATCCTAGGTTTTGTAGTCACATGTTTGGTACTTGACCAACATAAATCCGGGAAAACTTAAGGTAGAAGGTTTGAAATGTTTTGTTTTTTGTGGTTGACTCGGTTTGACTCGTTGTTGGAGTCGGGATTTGAATTTTTGAGTCTGTTTTTGGTCCGGTGTCGGTTTTGACTCTAGTTTGTGTCATTGTGACCCCGTCGTCGTGCATTAAACACTCCAGGTATTTTTGAAATGTTTTAAAATGTTTTATTTTTGAAATCGTTTTAAGTTTTCCGACGTGAAGTTGTACACAA
Organism: Silene latifolia; assembly: GCF_048544455.1. NCBI lineage: Eukaryota > Viridiplantae > Streptophyta > Magnoliopsida > Caryophyllales > Caryophyllaceae > Silene > Silene latifolia. The sequence goes on from NC_133533.1 coordinate 95,574,602, forward strand.
ACTGTCGATCAAAACGCCGCGATTCCAAAACATGTTGTAGTCCGATAATCATCGGGTGTTCGTTGGAGTGTCACCAGATACCGGGTATCTACACTACCCGACTCAAGCAACCCATCCCTACGGCACAAGCATCGTCAAAGGCTCCCATGGTAGGGAGTATGGTGAAGGGAAGAAGGAGAGACAACCTTTATGTTTTTGGGAAGAGGCGGAAATGATTTGCGATTTTACTAAACCACGATTATAAATCCTCGCTGTAAAGACGCTACTCTTTCGAGTAACTAACTTACTCAAGTGAGTGACCCCTACTCGGTCAAGTACCCAATTTACTCGATCGAGTAGCCTCAACTAGATCGAGTACCACACTTTGAAAGCTTACCACGTCACAAGACATCCCTCTTGGGGTGTTCCAAGGTCTGGATCAACATCTAAGGTCGGTCAACGGGTCCCTAAAAGGGCGGGTATTACAGTCTTTTCCCCATTAAAGAACTTCGTCCCCGAAGTTTGACTTATCCTTTCCCGAACCTCACAACAAAGAAACCAAGATCATCACCACCGTTTACCCGACACAGGTCAACATAGCTGTTTAGAATTACCATCCCACTACGTATGTTCATCAACCATCATAATCATCCACCTTGCTCACAATACACAACACGACTCTCAGCTAATCACAAATTTTCCTTTGAATCAGTGAACATGTACCAAACACCAAAACGACCAATTTCACCACCACTTGCACTTACTACGTATTATTATTCAAACGTACATCAACACAACTATCAAACTATACATTCATCCATTACTTGATAATGATTACTAATTACAAAACACAGAAGGTGACGATCCTACCGTTGATTCATCACTACATGTTACTGATTTATATAACACATAGTCCTGACTTACCTCACACATGTCTCATTCTGCTCTATTACTTTAACCGTACAATCATAATTCGGCTTAAAACACCAAATTCTCAAGTTAACATAACAAATCACATCACTAAACATAAAATATACGTGTTATTTATTCAACAATTAAGATTTTTTTTTCCCATTTGCACAATAACCAATATAAAACTATTCGAACCATCATATAAAGTTATTCAAACAATCATTCACAGGTTTTAAAATACCACAAAATTACTACAAGATTGTTATAATTACATCATTTTCATCACTTTTCTTTTGCGACATTACTCTTCCCCTCTAAAAGGGAACTTCGTCCCCGAAGATCACCATCAAACAACTTCCTTGTCCCTCAAACCGATACATATATAATCGTTATGACATTACTCGCAAACCACAAAAAACATTGATTTATACAAACATAACCTATTCTTTGACATTACACAGTTAGAACATGTATAAACGTAAGACAAAAAAAAATTAAGTAACACACCGCAAGATATATTACCACAACTAGCAGCAGAGTCACCAGTTAGTTGTTATACGATCATTCTTATTATGTTACCACTTTATAATCATAGCATTCCACTTATCCACTCGACTTAAATATAGGTTACAAGGTTGTACAAATACTACTGAGAATTGTTCAAATTGACCAGAATGCATATTGTACTCCTCACATATACGATACTTTCTTCTCATTACATGAATATGACCCACATGATATACATATGTATGTAATTATATCAACTTTGAACAACACAATCGCACTATATTTTACCCGTAGCAAAATGATTTAACGTTCATAGCATGACAAATAAATATATATGACACGACCACACATCATTTTATACGCATCGATAAAGCTAAAAAACATTACTAGACACCCATAATAAGGATTAATATAATAGCATCCAAAGATATGATGATTCGAACAATTCTAAACTCAAAAGTTCCTGTAACACTGTCACTCGATCGAGTTTGTCAGGCACTCGATCGAGCTGGGCTTACTCGATCGAGCTAGTCAGCTACTCGATTGAGTAGGCCGAGATTAGAATAGTCCACTGCTGCCATACCCGTAGTTACTCGATCGAGTGAGGGGCACTCGATCGAGTTGCCAACAGGTCAGAAATTCCCAAAAGCCAAATGTAAGCCGAATAATCACATAATCACGAGTCGGGATGCCCTCCCGACCCTACAATCCTGCATAACGAGTCTAAAATTTCTCAAAGTACGGCCTTATAGCCAACCATACATACCAAGGTCCAAAAGTATCAACCGAAAAAAATTTAATATCTGCTACAAACCATGATATATAAGAAGAAGAAAAGGAGTGTCATCACTCCCTATGCTGCTCGTCCATGAACTCATCACTACCACCACAAGATGTGCCTGCTCTAGCCGCATCCTTACCTGTATCCCGACTAGCATCAGCATCGTCTCCCACGCGCCAAGGGGCCAAACAACCATAAGGGTACGACTAAGGCTCTACCCAAGTAGACCTATCCACATCGTAAGAGTGCAAGACTCCACTGTCGTCCCCTACACCTCTCCAACAAACCGGCTGAGCTCACGTGGGCCCAATACCCTGAACATAAGCCATCTCATAAAGGTTCTTGAGTGTCAAGGTAGATTACACTCTCTCTGTGAGCTCGCTCACTCTCATCTCGAGCCTATAGATAGAAGGGTAGTCAGGGAACTGGTACTATGGTGGCACTGGCTGCTCTAGCTGCCCTGGTTAAGTCTCAACCACTCTCCTCCTCACTCGACGTGGTCCCCTCCCCATCCTAGGTTGAGCATCCTCAAGCCTCAGATTCTCCCCCTTCCTCGGCTAGGGCATCAACTGTAGGATCTCTGGGTCGATGAGGTACGTCTGCCTCGCTGGACGCTCCTCCTCCTCCTCATCGGAATCGGCAGCTATAACTTCCGATGGTAAGGGCTCAGTCGCAGGTAGGTACTCAGGAGGTGGCATCCGCATCCAACTGATACCCTACACTCTCCATGCCAATCTACCGTCCACCAAGGTTCTCAACCATTTCTGGTCGAGGAAATACTCACGGTCCAGGGTGGGTACCGTGGTGGTGAATGAAGTATAGGCCGACGAGGCCTCAAAAGAAGTCAGCCTATCTGCCAACCGAGTGGTAATGGCACCACAACTCAGGAATCTAGTGTCGGACGAGGCCATCAGAGATAGACTAGCACACACGAAGGTAGGGGCACTAAAGATGACTGGCTAGGACCGGATGGGGTTAAGATACGACACTAGCAACATCAACTCATGTGAGTTTAACTTACTCACATCCTTCCTCTTGTAGAGAAGACATGTCAAAGCACGAAGGAAAATCTTCAAAGTGACATGTTGAATATCTTTGATCAACATGTTACTCGAAGTAGGAGCTGCTTTATCGGTGAAGCATGGCATGAGGCTACTAATCCTACATTCCGTCGGAATGTCTCTAAGAGCTCCCTTTGCGGCCTTAGCCAAGCCAAGGTGTGTTGCAAACATATCCATGGTCAATAGAAAACTCATGTTCATTAGGCGGAACTCTACAGATTGTTCCACCGCTTCATATTTAAACGAACTCATGAACTCAAGGGTCAAGAAGGCATAAGATTGTTTCCTGAGGCGGTATAGCCCAATCATCGCAAAGTCTCAAAGATATGCCTAACGTCAGTCTCAATCCCTAAGTCGGTCAAGAGCGTGGTGTCTATACACCGTGGAGGTCTCATCCTTCGGTTTTGTAAGGCCACGTAGTTGTCCCTTTGTGTGAAATCCACAAAGACTACAGACGGATACTCGGGTACTGCCGGGACCGTAGGTCCACTACCCTCTTCTACCTAGGGTTCAGAAGCCCTTCCCCTTTTTCTCTGTCGGGTTCCCACGGTTGGTCTCGGCATCTGTTTTCAACACATGACTTAAATACACAAACCACATATACTTGAAAACATGTAAAACAATCATGTATGTTCATGAAAAGAGCTACTAAGTATACACTTTCATCAACAAACCAGAAATTATGTGTATAAACTCTAAATTTTTCTATCAGACAATCTCACAGCTGTGAAACTTTTGACATGTAAGGCACCAACTAACATCATTACTATCACTTCTAAAAAGTACACCTTCAAAATAACTTCGCACACAAACAAATTTCACAATAATAATGTAAGACGAATTTCAATTTGGGCCAATTTTAAGACGGAGTTTTAAGACATGTTTGAGTGAAAATCATCAAAATCGACTCTAAACAAGATATGTATAACATATATGACCCCATTTTCTCTCTTTTCCACACAAAAGACAACCAAAATTCAATTCAAAATCTCAAACCCTAGAAATTTCGAATCACATAAACCCCCAATTTATTTTGATTTTTGCATAGCTAACAACAATAATCAACAAAGGAAAGCATCTAAATCATATTACAACCATTACAAACAAGATTTGGCATATATAAATCGATTTTTCAGCAATTACCAACATCCTACATGCTTCTAATTAATCGAAAACATCAAAATAGGATAAACTTTCATACCTTGATTGATTATCAAGCAAAAAGAACGAATTAAGCAAAGAAATCATCAAGATTCAGGCACAAAATCACAAAAAACAAGGGTACAAAAGAGAGATATAGAAATATTAGGGTTTTAATGGGTGAAAGAATGAAGAAGAAAGAAAGAAAAGAATTAGGAGAATGAGTATAAGACCATGCGTTGTAGCGGTACTGTAGCAGCTTACTCGATCGGGTAAGTAAGTTACTCGATCGAGTGGCGCCCACTCGATCGAGTTGAACTACTCGGTCGAGTTTTTGCTGGCAATACCAACTTTTTTGACCTCAAAACTCCTAAACTAGATCGAGTGAGGTCTACTCGGTCTAGTAGGCACTCGTACTCGGTCAAGCAAGGCTAGATACACGGCTAGAAATTAAGAGCTTAACTAAAGATTCCTGCAAAACGGTAACTCGTGTCGATTCCAAAAATAAATTCGAAAATCGTCACGGATTAATATACTCATTCACATCGTACTACTACTACATAAGTACAACGTATCAATCCAATAAACACATTACTTCATTCAACTCTTTATTTTCATTCTATAACAACCATTACGCAACCAAATGACTAAACTTACAGCTTTCTCATGCATACTTTTAACACATTTCTTTCACTTTTAATCATGCAATTGTGACTACAACAAAATGACTTCTAATCATATCACTCTAAACATTCATATAACATTCAAACATTCTTTGTCATCCAAACTTATTAATATTCTAACCTTGTCACGACAATTACCAATTAATGTTCTAAACTTAATTATTCTATATTGCGGAAGCATTCAATCATTCACCTATCACACGTGTTCCAATACTATTTTTATAACCATTACAACAAATTGAAAACTTACTAAATATCATTATTACTACCACATAAAAGACTCACAAGCTTTTTATATCAATTACTAATACCAACTATTTAACGCAAACACTACCATCACCACATTCTACACACTGTGACGTACTATAATGATTTCACCACTTCTACTCCTTTCACAAACACTTCTATTCGACCATAGACATTCACAATTCTCATTATCATCACACATATGCTAGAATCAACAAAAACTTCATTTCACACATTTCTGAAATAACCATGATTCACACTAGGCACACAATTCCCGACTAGATATCCCATAACCGGCGATTGGCTTAAGTATAATTGGGCCAAGCTTTTGAAATGAGGGCGCCTACTCACCCAAAATATAGCATCAGCTGGGGCTCCTAATACACATACACCAGGTTCATTTTATTAGACTCAGTACGTTCATTAGGCTCATTTGTTACAAGTTCCAAAATCTTCGCTCTAATTCCACTTTGTAACACCCCCATATATCAAGGAGCCTTAACAAGACCTTCCCTAGCATATACGGGCGTTACCATATCGGTTGCCCGAGGATAGTAATCATTAAATGTCGATAAAAGAACTTTTAAGATTTATTACAAGCGATTAAACAAAAACTAAAGGTATACAAAAGATACAACTCAAACTACTATTAGTTATGTGCACTACTTATGTCGTGACTCGTGAAGGACTCATCCCGCCAAGCACCCTACTGTCATCCAACACATCACCTGCTAAGACTGACTACTCACCATAAGGGATCACGGCAGACACAACATAAACAAACAAGAAGACAAAACCACACGAGGTTAGTAACTGAGGTAAACACTCTAACGTCTGACGACACAATCTAAATCCAACACAACACACACAAGCCACATCACAACCAATCCATCACCATCACCAACCATCCATTGGACAAGCCCTGCCAGTGGGGGACCGCAGTCAATCCCACCTAATCCTCGCTCCTCAAATCGAGCGATAGACCCATGTCCATTAATGTGCACATCCCTTATGTGGCGGGTTCCACAGAAGGCGAATCAAAGGCGTGAAGCCACTCCCGCAAGTGACTCCACTTAGCCAGGGGTGCACCCCAAAGATCACAGACAGGTATACAATACTCACAATCATTTGCACCACAACTATGTTAAACGAAAAAACACAACACCAACCACTTATCACAATCTATCAATTCACACCGACATAATATCAACCAATTCATATTAAGACACATTAGACATCCAACAGTACTGAGTAGGCGAACCTACCTTTAGCCAATCGCAGCGATTCCACGTCCGATCACATGATACTAAATCAACTAAGCAATACACCTATACAAACAAAACAATCACCTATCATTATTACCACAACCCTAACTGAAAACACAACGACAATGATGGTGATGATGACATACCTACACATAGCATTCCGACGTCAAAGTCGCTACCCGACTCAAGCAACCCATCCCTACGGCACAAGCATCCTCAAAGGCTCCCATGGAAGGGACTATTGTGAAGGGAAGAAGGAGAGACGACCTTTAGGTTTTTGGGAAGAGGCGGAAATGATTTGCAATTTTACTAAGACACGATTGTAAGTCCTCGCTGTAAAGACGCTGCTCAGTCGAGTAACTAACTTACTCGATCGAGTGACCCCTGCTCGATCGAGTATCAAATCTACTCGATCGAGTAGCCTCGATTAGATCGAGTACCAAATCTCAAAGCTTACCACGTCAAAAGACATCCCTCTTGGGGTGTTCCAAGATCTGGATCAACATTTAAGGTCGGTTACGTCGGTAACGGGTCCCTAAAAGGGCGGGTATTACGGGGGTAATAAAAGGTTATTACATTTTAAATTCTGGTTGATCTCAACGGATGTATTAGAGGGACCGTTGTCTCAATAGGTCTGGGCTAAATATGAACTTAATCTAATTTCATCGACCGAGAGTTCTAAGTGTAGAATCGGTTAAATGAGTTAATCTACAAAATTATATTAGTAAGGGTGTAGAGGGCTCGTTAGCTCCTAACCGAGTTAATACGAATTTGGGTCTCAACATCATTTATATAATTGGGTGGAGGTCATTATATAAATGTTAAAACTTGCTAAAATGTTTACAAGTCTAATATAACGATGAATGTTTGTTTTCCCACTATTTCATTGTTTTAATATTGTTCTACATCATTACTCCTAGACATATACGATATCAATTTCGATTGTAATGCGAGTCTCCATTAATCCACTATCGCTTAAGACAAATAGAATCTCTTTTTAGAAGCCTCAAATGAACCGTTTAAATAGGGCATGTACTAGCTTTATAAGGAATCGTTCTATTCTATAGAACTCCATAGGAATCGTCCTATGTAATATAAGATTAGCATCTTAAAATCCTTACATACCCATATATGATCTCTTATGAAGAAGTATGAATAGAAGTGATAATTAGTCAAAATATGTTTTGATAATGTCTTCTATGCATTCACGGTTCAAAGGTCTTATTGCTCAACCTAAACATTTGTCATCAAGCGCTTAAATAATTAGGAACATGATAATGTTGAAAATAAATTTGTAAATTAATATGTTAGAAGTTTTGATTGACCAAGTACCACAAATGCTTCATAAAGTGGACCCTAATGAGGGCTTAACTAGGAATTAAAAGAAGAAATTATTCATCGATTAGAAATTCTCAAAGTCGGTGGGAGCGATAAGAAGAAAGTACCTATGTTAAATTGTTAAGGATAGAACTAGGCTCAAAAGAGAAAGTGTTAGACACTAAAATAGATACAACCCCAAAGTAGTAAAGATCAAGGAAGTTGGTTGTATGACCCCAACACATTCCTTGTTAAATATCTATGACATTGACATTACAATCTTGCCAATTACCACATCATGTGTAACACCCCCATTTATTCAGGATCATTTAGCTAGACATTCCCAAATAAATAGAACTGTTACCATCTCGGTTTCCCCAGGTAGTGAATAACAAAGTCGAACTCACCAAAGTACTTTAAATTAAAACTTAGCGATTAAATGCTTATTACAAGTTAACCAAACTAAAACTTAATATAAAATAAAATACAACTCGCAGTGGAAATAATTAAAGTGATTAGTAAAACTAAATGGTCTAGTCTTCTAGGTAGACTGGTCGAGTCCTCACACATCCCCATAAGCTCTCAAGTCAGCTAATCCTAATCATCTGCAAGCCTGCTCCCCATTTATGGTTCATCACAGGTGTTCACGAATACACGGTCAACCACGAGATTGAGTAGGAATAAACTAAACAACAATAATAAACCAACCAAAATAGTCATCTTTCGAATTCTCATTACTTCATCCGTACAACTCACTTACGTCACTGGCAGTAGCACAACCCCGTGAACACCGTGCTATGCACAACTGGCAGTAGTACTTGTGTGCCATGCACACCTGGCATTAGTAATTTCTTACTATGCACAACTATCTCTGGCAATAGTAGTTACTTACTATGCACATCTGTCAGTAACGATTACTCTCTATGCACAACTGGCAGTAACACCCTCTGTGTCATGCTCAACTAAATAAACAACTCTACATACTAAATATAACCAACAACAAATACTCAATAACAATCCCGTCATACAACTCAGCCAACATATTAACAAACACAAATATTCTATCTCCAATAATAAATCATAATTAAATATACGTTCACTAAATAATAAAACCCGAGTTGAGTAGGAAATTCCTACCTTGTAGCAAATTCGTACACGCAAGTCCAATCCTACAATTATAACATATACTATTAATTAATAACTAAACTAACTAATATATTATCTAATATAATTTAAGTTCATCAAATTACTTAACGATAAATAAGTTCGTTGGTTAATTATAACAATCTATCGCTTTATCTAATTACGTACTCATCATCCATCGTAATTATAACGAAAAGAAAACCATACCTCTTTCCTAATCATTAACCTCATCATTACTATATGATGACTATACATTCATTATTTACGTTATTAACCAGCTAACTAGTAGTCACCATACTCGCCCCCTGCACCGGTACTCCTACACGTACCCGTACCCACTCTTGTCTTTCTTCCTTACCACGCACCAGAACCGACCCCACATCCCTACGACCGGCAACATGTCATGAACAACCCCGTCCAAAACTGACGCTGCAACACCATCCACGGCAAACCATATCAGAGGATTACGGTGTCACCTCAACGGCAACGATACAGCTTAAAACAATTACAAATACGTTACCGATCAAGAGACTACCTAGTGTTACGATTTTTTTACGATAACTGGACTCATGTAAGGTGTATCGCCCTGGCGAATCTTCACCGAAACCGACTCCAAACAAGGAACGTTACTACTACATTCCAGCCAAGCCTTCGTTCTCTAAACAACGCTAAACCACTATAAAACTCACCCTTAAGCACGACCTAATAACCCTCTAATCGGCCAACCCGAGACTCCTCAAACCCGACTTCATATTGACCAGTAAGGCACCTAAAACAGAGTATGACGTTGCCATTAACTATACCTCCTTACAACTTCTAAACACCCTGTAAATCGCCTTAAATATGTCCTAAATCACCACTCCCTGATAGAAAATCGTACCACCATAAAGATTGCCCAAACCCGACGCACAACCGATTATGAGCGGATTGTTCTAACTAGTTTTTAAAAGCACTGATTAACAAACACAACCGCCATATGAGACAACTCTACGGCTTACTATGAATGACCAAGAACGACCCTATAATCATCCTACTCACTTATATGTAACGTTTCTCAAACCCGACATTGAAACTATTTACTAACCATTAACTTAAGTACTAAACGAAGACGAGTTATTACTTTGTTTAACTAGTAGAGCGTGAAGACGCTTGAGACGGTGAAGGTCACTAAGACAACGGCGCACAACATGAGAGATCTCAACTATCTTGTTCTCGTCGCTCTGTTTTCCTTCTGTTACCTATTTTCTTCTTTTGAGTCTTCGGTGAAAGGAAAACCGCAGCAGAAAGGTAGTATAATTAGGTTAGGTTAAAATTGTGCCTTGTGTCTTGTATTACAGTAATCTACTACTAATAATCACTACAATGAATCAATCAATACTATATATTAAATCCAGAAACCAAGGGACTTCAATGTAATTAAATAAATATATACAAATTAATATTAACATATAGCTTTTAATCATAACACTGTGTGATGGACCAGAAAAAGGAACTTCAATGTAAATATTATATAGTTTTGGTTGAAGTATAAATTTAGAGAACATTATAATATGGTAATTTTCCTTAAAATAACATGCCCTACTTATGGTATTATTAATTAGTATAAATATGTTAATTATTTAACATACACAAATATAATATTAATAATATATATATATATATATATATATATATATATATATATATATATTGGAAACTAATAAAAGATAAATAAATTAATCTAGATTTCCAAAAAATATAATTTTCCATAATCATTATATTTGTAATTTAATTAGTAAATAATAATGATTGCTCTTAAATAATATTCTAATCTAATATTTTAGATTTATTTAAATATATAACTCTAATATAATTAGATAATCAACTACCGGAGTATTATGATATGATAGTAGATTAGTAGCCATCCATGTGAGTAGTAAACGCAACAATAATAGCAACTGGTGTAGTGAAAGTCGTACTAGCAGTAATATGATTAGTGAAATTAACAATAACAAATGCGGGAGCAGTGAAAGAAAAAATTATGACGGCGGGAGAAGTGAAAGTAATAATATTATAGTAGTCACAAAACATCTAATGAAAGTAGCAGTACGAACAACAGAAAAAGCATGAAAAATTAAATAACAATTTGATTTTAAGAAAATATTAATTTATTTAAATATATGAGTTTGACAAAACAAACTGGTTAACCGTAAAAATAACAGGGGTAGGTAAACAAACAACAGTAACCAAAGAAGTAGTGAACATAATAGTATTAACAAGCATGTAGCAAAAGTAATAATATTAACAGTTGGAGTGGTGAACGTGTCACATAATTTCCTGATTAATTTTACATTTCATGATAATTTCAAGATATAAATTGTAAATGTATGTATTAACCAAATTTAGTGAAATATATTTCATAGAAAATAAAATTTAAACGGTAAATAAAGGTAGCTCGAGCGTAGCCGGGCACCAAACCTAGTATAATAATAATAATATATATACATATAAACCATAGTCATAGTATAGTTAGTATAGTACTACTATAATATTTTTATGAATATAGTAACCATTATTCTGTCTCACCACTATATGACTTAATAGTATCCTATTTTTGTTTAACCTGATACGATTCTTGTATAATAATTTTTATTAAAATCATTTACTAAATTAATTATTAATTAAGTTCTCAAAATACGGGTTATTACACTCTCTCCTCTTAAAATGAACTTTGTCCCGAAGTTCACTTAAAACACTACACAAGTCTTAATGACAATTAACACAACTGGGCATTACTCAGCTCATTACTACCTAAATACAATTAACCATTTCATTAGTATCAATTATATCAACTTATAAATCACAAAATAACTCCAAATACGAAGTGTTACATTCTAACCCCTAAAAAGAAACTTCCTCCAGAAGTTTCGGTACTACTATTCCAATAAAAGTAATAAATATCTCAAATACTCATAAATGAGAAATTATAAATTATTATTCTAAACTAACATTCTCCCCAATCCAACACTACTATGCCGCTCCTACTCTCCCTTCGGCCGAAGCGACCCAAGTAACAATATTTCCCACAACGTCATAGTCTTCTCATCCAATCTCTCATAGCTACGTTCATCTAATCTAATACCCTTCATTCAAACATGGTTCAAAATATGATAAAACAATTTTATTGCAACTCATTGTAAAACTTACGTTTCCAAAATCAAAAGACGTGCTCTAACTTTTTTAAAAATCTCGATTAATTAACCGTTCAACTACTTTTGAGTTCTGATACTCTCTAGAAAATATAAAGAGTTTTCAAAATATGAGAAAAATAATCATGTTAAAGCTTAAAAGATCAATTTATAATAAATTTTACAAATCGATTGGTCCAACAAGAAATTTAGCAGCAGATTTATATAAATTTGGGTCAACTTGTAAAAATCATAACTAAATAGCCAAATAATATCTTGCAACGTGGCTTATCAATTTGAAAACGTATACGAGTCTATTAAAGAGTGTAGTTGGAATTAGGAAAAAATTTGAAGTACAAATTAAATGAGAAATTTTACAAAATCGTTTGCCGGAAACATAACAGTACAGGAACATTCTGACCACTGTCCATTAAAATATTTATTTCTCCCAAACCGTAAAACCTTTAAACATGAAACCAATGATATTGGAAAGCTAACTCACTGGGGTAAAAATCTGACAAAATAAAGTTAAGCTCTAGGTTCCCCTTTTTTTTACTAGGTCATAAGCCCTTATTAGCACCCTCCTATACATATATCCACATAACTTGGTCATCATACTTCTCACACGACTAGCATCTACTATAATTCATACCTATCACAAATTTAGTCATTTCATAACATTGTAGATAACATGGTTTCGGGATTCACGTAACCGCATATCGCTAGACATGATGCTACTATAACATCCAACCTTATAATCAATATCAATGCCACAATTAAGTTCATTCCCATGATCAAAACAATTCGACGTCTCATTCCCCATCAATATCTCACCTTATCCAATAACAATATCAAATTCCATCATAAACATCACATGGTCAAGCTATCATTTCATTCACAATACTTACCGTAATCCACCCGACAACAATATTAGTAATATTTATATCAAAACATTCAAATAGACTGTATAGCTCCTTATAACTACCCCACTCCTCAATTTTTTTTCCCAGGATACCCGGTTCAAAACTGAGAGGGTCATGGTACGAATTAAGGGCGCCTTATTAACCGCAATAAGAGGGGCACCTAAAAGTTCCTACCCGGGGTTTATTTTTTAAGACATATCCTAAATTCATTATTGTTAAATTGGTTTAGACCTGTGTATCGTTTTTCTCTGATATCACTTTCTAACACGCCCATTTATCAAGAAGCCTTTAGTTAGACATCCCCAAATAAATAGAACTATTACCATCTCGGTTTTTCGAGGTATTGTATAACAAAGTCCAACTCACCAAAGTACTTTAAATTATAACTTAGCGATTACATGTTTATTACAAGTTAACCAAACTAAAACTTAATATAAAATAAAATACAACTCGCAGCGGAAATAATTAAAGTGATTAGTAAAACTAAATGGTCTAGACTTCTAGGTAGGCTGCCCGACTCCCCGAGCATCCCCATAAGCTCTCAAGTCAGCTAATCTTAAGCATCTGTAAGTCTGGTCCCCATTTATGCTTCATCATAGGTGTTCACGAATAAACGGTCAACCACGAGGTTGAGCAGAAATAAACTAAACAACAATAATAAACCAACCAAAATAGTTATCTTTTGAAATCTCATTACTTCATCCGTATAACTCACTTACTTCACTGGCAGTAGCATAACCCCCTGAACATTGTGTTATGCATAACTTGCAGTAGTACTTGCGAACCATGCTCACCTGGCAGTAGTAATTAGTTACTTTGCACAACTATATATGGCAGTAGTACTTACTTACTAGACACATCTGGTAGTAACGATTACTCGCTTTGCACAACTAGGAGTAACACCCTTCGTGTTATGCTCAACTAAATAATCAACTCTCCATACCAAATATAATCAACAACAAATACTCAGAAACAATCCCGTCATACAACTCATCCAACATCTTAGCAAACATTTATATTCTATCTCCAATTATAAATTACAATTAAATACACGTGCACTAAATAATAAAACCCGAGTTGAGTAGGAAATTCTTACCTTGTAGCAAATCCGCACACACAAGTCGAATCTTACCATTATAATATATATTATTAATTAATAACTAAACTTACTAATATATTATCTAATATAATTTAAGTTAATCAAATTACTTATTGATAAATAAGTTCGTTGGTTAATTATAACAATCTATCGCTTTATCTAATTACGTACTCATCATCCATCGTAATTATAAAGAAAAGAAAACCATACCTCTTTCCTAATCATTAACCTCATCATTACTATATGATGACTATACATTCATTATTTACGTTATTAACGAGCTAACTAGTACTCACCATACGCGCCCCTGCGCCCGTACTCCTACACGTACCCATACCCACACTATTTTTCTTCCTTACCATACACCAGAACCGACCCCACATCCCTATGACCTGCAACATGTCATGAACAGCCCCGTCCAAAACCCACACTGCAACACCATCCACGAAAAACCAGATCAGAGGATTACGGTGTCGCCTCAACGTCAATGATACAGCCCAAAACAATTACAAATACGTTACCGATCAAGAGACTACCTAGTGTTACGAATTTTATACGATAACTCGACTCATGTAAGGTGTATCGCCCTGTGGAATCTTCACCTAAACGGACTCAAAACTAGAAACTTTACTACTACTTTCCAGCCAATCCTTCGATCTCTAAACAACACTAAACCACTATAAAACTCACCCTTAAGCACGACACAATCACCCTCTAATCGGCCAACCCGAGACTCCTCAAACCCGACTTCATATTGACCCGAAAGGCACCAAAAACAGAGTATGATGCTTCCATTAAATAGACCTCCTTACAACTTCTAAACACCATGTGAATCACCTTATATATGTCCTAAATCACCACTCCCTGGCAGCAAATCGTACCACAATAAAGATTGCCCAAACCCGACGCACAACCGAGTATGAGCGGACTGTTCTAACTAGGTTTTAAAAGCACTTATTAACAAACACAACCGCCATCTGAGACAACTCTAAGGCGTACTATCAATGACCAAGAACGACCCTATAATCATCCTACTCACTTAATATGTAACGTTTCTCAAACACGACATTGAAACGATTTACTAACCATTAACTAAAGTACTAAACGAAGACGATTTATTACTTTGTTTAACTAGTAGAGCGTGAAGACGCTTGAGACGGTGAAGGTGACTAAGACGACGGCGCACAACATGAGAGATCTCGGCTATCTTGTTCTCGTCGCTCTCTTTTCTTTCTGTTACCTATTTTCTTCTTTTGAGTCTTTGGTGAAAGGAAAACCGGGGAAGAAAGGTAGTATAAGAAAGATTCTTGGGTACACTGGGTGTACCACGTCACTGTACACCCTAGCCAAAAAAGATTATTAGAAGTACTCAAACTCTCCATAAATAGTGAAGCAAAATCTATGTGAAATATAATTAAAGGTTTATCATTGGTTAGGGTGTACGATAATCTTGTACACCCGGTGTACCTAAGAATTTTTCGTACTATAATTAGGTTAGGTTAAAATTGTGCCTCATGCATTGTATTATAATAATCTACTACTAATAATTATTACAATATAATAATATATATATACATATAAACCATAGTCACAGTATAGTTAGTATAGTACTACTATAATATTTTTATGAATATAGTTACCATTAATCCGTCTCACCACTATACAACTTAATAGTGTCCTATTATTGTTTAACCTAATACGATTCCCGTATAATAATTTTATTAAAAGCGTTTACTAAAGTAATTATTAATTAAGTTTCCAAAATACAGGTTATTACATCATGAGTATTTGATACAAATTTGTGCATTTCATCATAATATTTGGCTTTATGACGACTAGCAAGAATAAATATAGAAATTTACATGAGTGGAACTACAGTTGTTGCCACTTTATTCATAGACATACAAATGTTATAGTGTACTCAATCTAGTTTTGGATTTAGAAATGTACCTCAATAATTGTTATGAAGTACATTAACTCTAAAGAAGAATATAATTCATGTTTTGCATGAAACACAAAGGGTTTCACTATTATGAAATTAAAACAAGCGTTGTGTCCTTATATACCACGTTTAGGCTCATGGTTAGACCATACAAATCAAGCTAATTATATCCTAATTCAAACTAGAAATAAATGTCATATATATTTTATAAAAAACTCAAGTTGGTGACCTCTATCATTTCTCAATTGTCGATTGAAAATCGCATTTAGAAACTAGTTTTGCGTAGTGTCACAAACCATTTGATTATGAATCTCTTGGTGTGTGCGAATCTTGTATTCAAAGCAAGATAATTCATGTCCTTTTTCTTGGAAGGATTATGAATAGAGCAACATACTCGCCGTATTTACACTTTAATTTGAAGTGTATGGTCGAATACAATTTAAATCAGAAAAGGTTATTATTACTTCTTCATCTCTTTTACCAATGAAATAGGTAGATACTTGGTACCCACTTAATGAGGTAAGAAATTAAATTCTTTGAATAGGTTAAACGAATTCTTTACATGAAGTATCTAAACCTAGATTATAAAACTAAAGTATTCATACTTTGTTAAGGTTAGGAACAAAAGTAATGACTTTGATTTGTACTAAAGGGAGTGTGATATGGTATCACAAGTTCACTTTCATTAGCACATAATATTAGATAAGGTGTGTTAAAAAGTAACAAAGAATCCTATATGATATGATTGAATCTTTACAATTGAGGTGGAGGTAGTTTATGTTATAAAGTTTGTCTAGCATTTAATTTTTCCACTAAAAAAAACATAGTTAAAGCAATCATATACATTTCATATGAGATATGGTTACGCATGTTACCTTTATTGAATCTTGTTGTAATAGTAAACATGTGCTCATTTTTCCTAAATAATCACGAGAACGAAGGGTTTGTGGCTCGTGATGGTGTCTATTAAAAAAAGAGGATTATTTCTTAAAGACAGAGTGGAAAAAAATGTTCAAGAGCCACAAACTGAACATATGACGTAGGAAAATGTTCCTTCTTGGTCAAAATAAGTAAATATTTTTTCGAAACCTAAGTGGGTAGGAGTCATGTTATTTTTTAAAAGTGACAAACATGTAACTTATTAAGATGATTTATCTAGTTTCAACTCCACTAAAGTCCGAACTGAACATAAACATTGAAATTTTTCCATAACTTGGTTGATTGGTGGTAAAAGATTTTCACCAATTTCTTCATTAAATTCGGATTTCATAATATTATTTGACTGTTGGATTTTAAAAATCATCTTGCATGAGTTTTGTAAATCACAACTATCCTAAGGTAGGATGCGAACTTAAGAAGAAGTCTTAAGTAGACGTCGAGGAGTTAAATGGTATGTTTTAATCATGAGATAAGCCTTTCTCGAATTGTCGAGTAGTTTTGTTTATACATGAAGTTGAGTGGGAGTAGGGTGAGATTATTAGTCTTATATTTAAATGACATATTGATCACTATGACTGATGAAAGACTTAGGAGAAGAATAATACAACTCTAAGATATCCAGTTCGATGGATATTAACGTAAAGTTAATATTCATATTTTAATAATATTCTTGAAAAGTTCAAAAGTATTGAACATGTAGAAATTGAATCTATTTGCTTTAGCTGCAAGATTAATTCAATATCCTAAGATGTATGACGGGAAATTAAAATTGACTCTTTGTATCTTAGATTATGACGAGAAATTAAAATCGAATCTTTGTATCTTAGATTATGACGTTTGTGAAATTCACTATTTAACAATATAGTTCATCCGTTAGTACTCAAGAAGGACCAAAGATATGAAGCTAAATGTTTGGAAATAATTGTTTGATTTATGTGCAATGAGTTACACAAAAACCATATTCTATACAAATAAGGATGGTTAGATAACCATCGTGGCTATGATCATTTTAGGATTAAGTCTGAGAGAAACATTCTAGGCAGTTGAACAATGAGATATATACTACGGAAATTATATTTTCAACTGATCAATATTTATCGGTAACGATTGGCTCACTAGAGTTTGACATTACTGTCGTTTGACGGTGGTGATCGGTTGATCCCTTGAGTACACTTGCAACTATGAGATGTGCAATAAGGAGGAATCCTAGACACTATAAGGAAAGTGGGAGCTATCCTAAGGCAAGAGAGCCTATGTCTAGATTTGATCTAGACACGTACTCAAAAGGTTTTTATAATACAAGATTATAGATAACGAAGAGAAATAGTATATAATGAGGTTAAGTAAAGTGCAAGATGTTGCTAAAACTTGTTAACCAAGGCCTTCTCATAGGCTTAACCTGATAAGTCATTCCATTTCAATTAACTTGTAATGTACCATTATATACAAAATTAAATATGTTTTTTAAATTATATAGTAATTGATATTGTATCAATTTTAAATATGTGATAATCCATTCATCATTTGAATTTTATTCTAAACTCTTTTATTACTTTGTTAAATCCAAATAGGTTGTAAGGACAACTTTGAACCCTATTAAAGTAAACTGGATTAACATAGTATTAGCCCCTAGTCAATTATATGAGGTGACGTCTCCTAGTGACTAGAGTGTGAGTTGATTGATGGCAAGTTCAAGTGACATAGAGTCATAAGGGATGTCTAGTCAATCACATAGGCAGACTGTATGGGACACTCTGTCGGGCAGTGACCGCTTATAGAGTTTTCGTAATTAAAATTATCTGGTCGTGGCGACAGCTACTATAATATTCTTTTTGAGTCGATTCTTTGAGTAGAGATTGTTCGCCCAAGTCGGCACAGTTTCTGATTAGCTTTGATTTTTTTCTCTACGACTTCCAAATATGGAGTGAAAATGGGCATTGTTTGGGTCATCATGAATTGTGGTTGAACAAAGGGAACAATGCGATCGGAAATGTCCACCCTCTTGTCAGGATTATCAAAATCTCAGGGCCACTCTAGATGTAGTAAACAGGAAAATTTTGGCCACGCTCGAAAGGTATCTACGGTAGATAATTTTGGGCAAAACAGTTACTCTCTAGATCGAGGAAAACACTCTAGATATGATCAAATGCAAGTATGACCTGTAAGACACCTTGTATTGAGTGGGAGTTGTAATAGGACAAGAGAATTGGTGACGCACACTTGTATCTGACAAGTGGGAGATTGTTGGAGTAAGTGTCCTCAACAATAGTGCGATCACATTATTAAATGTCATAATAAGAATACATATGGGATTATTTAATTATACAGTCAACCGTCAACATTTATCGATAACGATTGGCTGACTAGATTTTGACGTTACTATCGTTTGACGGTTCTGATCAGCGGGTTCCATAAGGTCACACCAATAGGACAATTCCCTTAATTGAAAAGTTAATGAATTGTATATCGATACAGATTAATTACATCCTTAAATTTAACAAATTTTATCAGTGAGTGAGATGTATATATCGTATTGTAATATGATTTAATAAGACTTAATTTAGTAATTTAATTGTTATTTTACTAAAATTGTTTAATGTTTATGAAACAATTGAGATTTGAATAGTTAGTTAATCATAATTACAAAATATTGTAGATTATTTAACTAAACTTATTGGGTAGGTTTAGGGTTGTGTAGTTGATTATTTTAATAGGTTAAACATAATCATTACATCTATCTCCACTAAACATAATCTATTATTTTTGGTAAGACAAAAGTAAAAAGCATTCCCTTCCCCATGCTCAATAATCCGGCCACCTCTCTCCCATAAATAAGAGAATAAGTTCTCTTATTATGATTATTCAATACTCATGAAAAATCTCCTCCTTCTCTCATATATATATAAAAACGTTTTATTTGTAAATTTATGTAAATTTATAAATTAAAGGCATTTCTAATAACAATTATAAATAAGACGTTAATGAAATAATAAAGGAAGTAAGCAAGTCGGGAATCGTGTTTAGCTAATAAGTGGACCGTGGGTCATGTGCCATGTTTTGTGGACCGAAATCTAGTAGTATAATATGGATGTGGTCGGGATTTGTATCGGGAATTAATAATAAATAATATGGAAATAATAATATGGGAAAGTAATAATAATTATATTAATTATCCTAATAATTAAATTAGTAAACGAGATGTGTGGTAATTCTAGTTATAGTAAGACTAGTAATATATAATTATAGTAATAATAATAATAATAATAATAATAATAATAATAATAATAATAATAGTAATAGTAATAGTAATAGTAATAGTAATAGTAATAGTTGTAGTAATAGTTGTAATAATAATAATAATAATAATAATAATAATAATAATAATAATAATAATAATAATAATAATAATAGTAATAATAATAGTAATAATAATAGTAATAATAATAGTAATAATAATAGTAATAATAATAGTAATAATAATAGTAATAATAATAGTAATAATAATAATAATAATAATAATATAATAATAATAATAATAATAATAATAATAATAATAATAATAATAATAATAATAATAATAATAATAATAATAATAATATAATTCATAATAGTGTTAGTCCTCTAGACTCGATTTATTTTCTTATAAAGCTGAATGTGAACCGATTTTAAGACGCTTAGAAACCGACCCAAACCTTGACGGAATCAGACTAAACTTTGAGATGTGGTACGTGGGATTGCAAGGGTTGGAATGGGTGTGGTAGTGGTGTCAGGGAAGGCCTAGGGTGGCGGTGGCAGGCGGTTGAAAGTGGCTCGTCAGGGGGGTTGCGGATTTAGGTCGTGGGTTGTAGGGTGTAATTGAACCCTTATTCGGCCGAGTATTGACCAGTGCATAGTGGGATTATGATGGGGGAAGGTAGTCGGTCATGGTGGTGGTGTTGGTATAGTGGCAGGTGGTGGCAGGTGTTGGTGGTGGCGGTAAACAGGGGAGAGTAGGGAGTGATGTCGTGGCTGTGTTGGGGCGGGTAGTGTGGATGCGTTTCTGACCGTGAGTGAGGGTGAAGGGTACCATTAGAACCGTCTCAGACCAAAGAGGGGCAATGGTGTTGGTCGTTTGGTGTGGGAGTGGCTGCAGTGGCCGTGGTGGTGGGTTTTATACACAGTGGAGGGTGGTGGTTGGTTGTTAATGGCAAGTGGAGAAGAGGGTTAGGGCATACGTTTCTAGGTTGCCGAAGGTGGTTTGATGGGTGGTTAAGGGATGGTTGGATGGGCCGTGGTGCAGGGAGGTCGTAGGCTGACCGGGTGGTAGTCGTGGTGGCATGTGGTGTCGGGATGGAGGGTGTTTATGGGGGTGGTTAGTCACGGGTTCTAAACCGTGTATATGAGTAGTGTTGGGTGCTTTTGTAACGGGTTTTAACAAATATTTGAATCAGATTAGTTGAGTCGAGATAATTAATTAATTAATTAATTAAATAGTTAATACATGTATGTCGAGTTCTAAGTTGAGTTGACTCAGGTTTATAAGTAATCAGGATTTAATATATATAATGAAAGGGTAATAATAATTTAAGTAATATAATAATTAAATCAATTAGTGATGAATAGTTAGTAATTGTAAATAATTACTTATGATTAGGTGACCGGTATTGTTGAGAAGCTTATATTGGATTTCTACTAACTGGATTGCGTAATTGGAGTGCTTGGTTTCGAGGTAGGATAACTACTCAACTCGTTTTCTTTTGTGGGATTAAATGGATGCGTAAATTATTATTTTTTTTATTGGATTGGATTATTCGTATTGGCGTACTATTTATCGGTTATCCTCAGTCTTGGACTGAGATGACATTTGTTTTTATATTGCGGGATATGAGATTGTTATGAGATTATCCTCAGTCTCGGACTGGGACGACAATGAGTTATGAGCTATCCTCACTCTCGGACTGGGACGACATTTGTGTTTATCCACGGGCCAGGAGTTGGCGAGACGACGGTGTGGTGGAGCCTCGGTCACGGACCGGGACGACTACAGTGAATATGATGGAGAAATGGTGGTGGTATTTATTCCACGTGTTTACATCTGTTAAGTTTATATTTTAATATTGTGTGATTATCCTACTCAACCTCGTGGCTGACAGTGTATTCGTGAACACCTGCAGTGAGCCGTTTTTTGGGGAGCAGTTTTGACAGGTACTAAAGATTAGCTGACTTGGGAGCATTGGGACGTGAGCTCGACTAGGGCCATAGTTGCTGTCTAGATCACATAGAATAATTATATCACTTTATTTATTTCCGCTGCGAGTTGTAATATTTCATATTAAGTTTTAAATTGTTAATTTGTAATAAACATGTATTCACTAAAGTTTTAATTTAAAGTACTTTGGTTTGTTGTACTTTGTTATTCACTACCTCGGGAAACCGAGATGGTAACTGTCATATTTATTAGGGAATGTCTAGCTAAAGGCTCCTGAATTAATGGGGGTGTTACAAAGTGGTATCAGAGCTAAACGATCCTCATGCCTAACCAATGAATAAAAATGAACTTAGGTTGTGTCTAAATAAAATGAACCCCGGGTAGAAACTCTTAGGAGCCCCTCTTAGTACCCTTAGGAAAGCGCGCGCCTAATTTGTACGTTGGCCCTCCAGTTTTAAACCGGGAACCCTGAGAGATATTACAGTGAGGGGTAATTTAAAATGAATATGAATTATTTTGTCATAGGAGTTTTGGTTGCCTTGTTTGTTATTGATTAGATTGATGATTGCGGTTACGGGGCGTAACCTTGTTTTGCGGAGGAGGGGTGTGGCATGATTTCTTTTAAGTATTGTTATAAGGATGTTGATATGGGAAAGCTATGTTGGCATGTATGTGGGAGGTGTGAGTATGATTAATATGTGAAGTGTTAAAGGAATTGCGTGAAATTGTGAAGAATGCGATTTTGGATGAATTCTCGAAATTTTACCATTGATTGTTTTGGCTGCCATTTACTACCTGTTTGAAATCCTTGTACGAAAATGTTATGAGTAATATATTTGTGAGTTAGATTTAATATGTCACTGGTTGCATATTCAAATAATATATGGTTTACGAGAAATAAATATTTTAGTGGACAGTGGTCGGAATGTCCCTGTACAGTTGTGTTTTCGCGCCATGTTTTTGTAAAATTTGTTATTGAAAAACTACATAATGATTTGTTGTAATTCCAACTCTACTATTTAATAGACTCATGTAAGTTTCGAAATTGATAATTCACGTTGCAATTTAATATTTTGACAATTTATGGTGATTTTTATAAGTTGACTTAAGTTTCTGACAAGATGCTGTGAAATTTCTGTTTAGACCAAATAAATTGTAAAATGCATTATAAATTGACCTTATGAGTTTTTGACTTAATTCTTTTTCTCACGGTTTAGTAACTCTCTGTATTTTCTAAAAAAGTATAAAATCTCAAGAATTAATTGTGTTATTAGTTATTTATGATTTTTAGAAGTGGTAACATGTTTTCCTTAGTTTTGAACAAATGATACTTTTTGTTTCTTAATACTTTGATATTGTGAATTGTATGAAGTAGATTACTATGTCTAGTCATATTTAGAATGTGTTTCCCTAAGCCTAAATATTTATATTAGTTACATCCATGTTTAAGTTAGATATCATTATTAAGAAAAGACTAAACAATTGTGTGTATTTTGTTATAGATTGTTATTTATCTTGGCAATGTATTCGTCGATAGTTAGGTGAAGTAATTGAGTTTAAATAAATTTAGTTCGAGTATTCTGTATGTTGTGGTTTTGCAATTTAGAACTAAATCAAAGATTTTGTTATTCATTTAATCATTACTTGGAGTTGTGTTTGAAATAATAGTTGACTTGTGTTACGGTGTGCGCTCTTGATTTTGTGGCATTTCAACAAGGATTTGGTTGTTCCAATTGTTTGTTATTTCGAGCTTCGGGGACGAATTTTTTTTAGGGGGAAGGAATGTAATAGTACGACTGTTTTAAGTTATTATTGTGATGCCTTGTGATAAGATTGGCATGATTGATAATCGTAATATGCATAATTGTGTTGGATGATGCTTAGTTATGAGAATGTCTATAAGTGTTATGGTAGTAGTTGTGGGGGAACTTCGGGACGAAGTTCATTTTAAGGGGGAACACTGTAATACCCCGTGTTTCGATAGTAATTTATGAGAATAATTTATGTAATTTTATAAATTAAAGCCATTTCTAATAACAATTACAAATAAGATGTTAATTAAGTAATAAAGGAAGTAAGCAACTTGGGAATCAAGTTTAGCTAATAATTGGACCTTGGGCCGTGTGCAATGTTTTTTGGACCGAAATTTAGTAGTATAATATGGATGTGGTCGGGATTTGTATCTGGAATTAATAATAAATAATATGGAAATAATAATATGGGAAAGTAATAATAATTATATTAATTATCCTAATAATTAAATTAGTAAAAGAGATGTGTGGTAATTATAGTTATAGTAAGACAAGTAATATATGATGATGATGATGATAATAATAATAATAATAATAATTATAATAATAATAATAATAATAATAATAATAATAATAATAATAATAATAATAAAAATAATAATAATAATAAGAATAATAATAATAAATAATAATAATAATAATAATAATAATAAATAATAATAATAATAATAATAATAATAATAACAATAATAATAACAATAATAATAATAATAATAATAAAAATGGTAATTCCTATATTAAATAGAATAAGGTAAATAAAATAGTTTCCTAATTGACCTCACATACTCTTTAATCTCACACTATAAATACATGTTAAATTTGAAGAATAATTCATAAAATTAAGAGGCGGAGCTTTTGGAGATGGAATTAACAAGCGGTAAATAATAGGTAACAAATTCTAATCTCGTTCTATTTTCTTATAAAGCTGAATGTGAACCGATCTTAAGACGCTTAGAAACTGACCCAAACCTTGACGGAATCGGACCAAACTTTGGGAAGTTGTACGTGGGATTGCAAGGGTTGGAATGGGTGTGGCTGTGGTGTCAGGGAAGGCCTAGGGTGGCGGTGGCAGGCGGCTGAAAGTGGCTGGTCAGTGGGGTTGCGGGTTTAGGTCGTGGGTGGTTTTAGGGGGTAATTGAACCCTTATTCAGCCGAGTATTGACCTAGGCATGGTGGGATTGTGATGGGGGAAGGTAGTCGGTCATGGTGGTGGTGTTGGTATGGTGGCAGGTGGCGGCTGGTGTTGGTGGTAGTGGTAAACAGGGGAAAGCAGAGAGTGATGTCGTGGCTGTGTTGGGGCGGGTAGTATGGATGCGTTTCTGACCGTGAGTGAGGATGAAGGGTACCATTAGAACCGTCGTAGACCAAGGGTGGCAATGGTGGTGGTCGTTTGGTGTGGGAGTGGCTGTAGTGGCCGTGGTAATGGGTTTTATACACGGTGGAGGGTGGTGGTTGGTTGTAAATGGCAAGTGGAGAAGGGGGTTAGGACATACGTTTCTGGGCTACCGGGGGTGGTTAGGGGATGGTTAGGGGATGGTTGGCTGTGACGTGGTGTAGGGAGGTGGTAGGTTGACTGGGTGGTGGTCGTGGTGGCCTATGGTGTCGGGTTGGAGGGTGTTTATGGGGGTGGTTAGTCACAGGTTCTAAACCGTGTATATGAATAGTGTTGGGTGTTTTTGTAACGGGTTTTAACCAATATTTTAATCGGGTTAGTTGAGTCGAGATAATTTATTAATTAATTAAATAGTTAATACATGTATGTCGAGTTCTAAGTTGAGTTTACTCGAGTTTATAAGTAATCGGGATTTAATATATATAATGAAAGGGCAATACTAATTTAAGTAATATAATAATTAAATCAATTGGTGATGAATAGTTAGTCATTGTAAATAATTACTTATGATTAGGTGACGGTATTGTTGAGAAGCTTATATTGGATTTCTACTAATTGGATTGCGTAATTGGAGTGCTTGCTTTCGAGGTAGGATAACTACTCAACTCTTTTTCTTTTGTGGGATTAAATGGATGCGTAAATTATTGTTGTTTTATTGGATTGGATTATTCGTATTGGCATACTATTTTATCGGTTATCCTCAGTCTGGACTGAGAGGAAATTTGTGTTTATATTGTGGGATATGAGATTGTTATGAGATTATCCTCAGTCTCGGACTGGTACGACAATGAGTTATGAGATATCCTCAGTCTTGGACTGGGACGACATTTGTGTTTATGCCCGAGCCAGGAGTTGGCGGGAGGATGGTGTGGTGGAGCCTCGGTCACGGACCGGGACGACTAGGGTGAATATGATGGAGAAATGGTGGTGGTATTTATTCCACGTGTTTACATCTGTTAAGTTTGTATTTTAATGTTGTGTGATTATAATACTCAACCTCGTGGTTGACAGTGTATTCGTGAACACCTGCGGTGAACCATTTTATGGGGAGTAGTTTTGACAAGTACTAAAGATTAGCTGACTTGGGAGCATTGGGATGTGAGCTCGACTTGGACCATAGTTGCTGTCTAGATCACATAGAATAATTATATCACTTAATTTATTTCCCCTGCGAGTTGTAATATTTTATATTAAGTTTTAGTTGGTTTTTTTTTTTTTTTTTTGGTTACTAAGTTTTAGTTGGTTAATTTGTAATAAACATGTATTCACTAAAGTTTTAATTTAAAGTACTTTGGTTTGTTGTACTTTGTTATTCACTACCTCGGAAAACCGAGATGGTAACAGTCCTATTTATTTGGGAATGTCTAGCTAAAGGCTCCTGAATAAATGGGGGTGTTACAAAGTGGTATCAGAGCAAAACGATCCTTAGGCCTAACCAATGAATAAAAATGAACTTAGGTTGGTCTAAATAAAATGAACCCCGGGTAGAAACTGTTAGGAGCCCCTCTTAGTACCGTTAGGAAAGAGCGTGCCTAATTTGTACCTTGGCACTTCTAGTTTTAAATCGGGAACCCTGAGAGATATTACAGTGTGGGATAATTTAAAATGAATATTGTTTATTTTGTCATAGGAGTTTTGGTTGCCTTGTTTGTTATTGATTAGATTGATGATTGCGGTCACGGGGGCGTAACCTTATTTTACGGAGGAGGGGTGTGACATGATTTCTCTTAAGTATTGTTATAAGCATGTTGATATGGGAAAAGTATGTTGGCATGTATATGGGAGGTGTGAGTATGATTAATATGTGAAGTGTTAAAGGAATTGCGTGAAATTGTGAAGAATGCGATTTTGGTTGAATTCTCGAAATTTTACCCTTGATTGTTTTGGCTGCCATTTACTACCTGTTTGAAATTCTTGTATGAACATTTTATGAGTAATATCTTTGTGAGTTAGATTTCATATGCCACTGGTCGCATGTTCAAATAATATATGGTTTAGGAGAAATAAATATTTTAGTGGACAGTGGTCGGAATGTCCCTGTACAGTATTGTTTTCGCGCCATGTTTTTGTAAAATTTGTCATTTAAAAAGTACATAATTATTTGTTATAATTCCAACTATTCTGTTTAATAGACTCATGTAAGTTTCTAAATTGATAAGTCACGTTGCAATTTAATATTTTGACAATTTATAGTGATTTTTATAACTTGACCTAAGTTTCTGACAAGATGTTGTGAAATTTCTATTTTGACCAAATAAATTTTAAAATGCATTATAAATTGACCTTATTAATTTTTGACTTGATTCTTTTTATCATGGTTTACTAACTCTCTGTATTTTATAAAAAAGTATAAAATCTCAAGAATTAATTGTGTTATTAGTTATTTCTGATTTTTAGAAGTGGTAACATGTTTTCCTTAGTTTTGAACAAATGATAGTTTTTGTTTCTCAATATTTTGATATTGTGAATTGTATGAAGTAGATTACTATGTTTAGTGATATGCGGAATGTGTTTCCCTAAGCCTAAATATTTATATTAGTTGCATCCATGTTTAAGTTAGATATCATTATTAAGAAAAGACTAAAGAATTGTGTGTATTTTGTTATAGATTGTTATTTATCTTGGTAATGTATTCGTCGGTAGTTAGGTGAAGTAGTTGAGTTTTAATAAAGTTAGTTCGAGTATACTGTATGTTGTGGTTTTGCTATTTGAAACTAAATCAAAGATTTTGTTATTCATTTAATCATTGCTTGGAGTTGTGTTTGAAATAATAGTTGACTTGTGTTACGGTGTGCGCTCTTGATTTTGTGTCATTTCAACAAGGATTTGGTTGTTCCTATTATTTGTTATTTCGAACATCAGGGACAAAGTTTATTTTTAGGGGGAAGGAATGTAATACTACGAGTGTTTTAAGTTATTATTGTGATGCCTTATGATAAGATTGGCATGATTGATAATCGAAATATGCATAATTGTGTTGGATGATGCTTAGTTATGAGAATGTAGAGTGTTATGGTAGTAGTTGTGGGCGAACTTCGGGACGAAGTTCATTTTAAGGGGGGAAGACTTTAATACCCCGTGTTTCGATAGTAATTTATGAGAATAATTTATGTAATTTTATAAATTAAAGGCATTTCTAATAACAATTACAAATAAGACGTTAATTAAATAATAAAGGAAGTAAGCAAGTCGGGAATCGGGTTTAGCTAATAATTGGACCTGAGGCCGTGTGCCATGGTTTGTGGACCGAAATTTGGTTGTATAATATGGATGTGGTCGGGATTTGTATCGGGAATTAAAAATAAATAATATGGAAATAATAATATGGGAACGTAATAATAATTATATTAATTATCCTAATAATTAAATTAGTAAAAGAGATGTGTGGTATTCTAGTTATAGTAAGACTAGTAATATATGATGATGATGATGATGATGATGATGATGATGATGATGATGATGATGATGATGATGATAATGATGATAATAATAATAATAATAATAATAATAATAATAATAATAATAATAATAATAATAATAATAATAATAATAATAATAATAATAATAATAATAATAATAATAACAACAATAATAACAACAACAATTATAACAATAACAATAATAATAATAATAATAATAATAATAATAATAATAATAATAATAATAATAATAATAATAATAATAATAATAATAATAATAATAATAATAATAATAATAATAATAATAATAATAATAACAACAATAATAACAATAACAACAACAACAATAATAATAATAATAATAATAATTGCTGCCCCCAAACTTATGAAGAAATTGGCAGATTTTTATTTCACGACGGTTCTTTCTTTGCCTCGTAGTCTGTTTTTCTTTGACACCTCGCCGAGATCGCTCTATGGCGTCTCGGCGGGGTTCTCACTCCTCCGATTGGTTACGTGCGGTTCCTATCTCGGGGTTGGGGCGGACTATGAACGGGAGGACTTACCGTAGTAGTGTCTTTGGGGTATCGCCCAGGTGTTCCGTTATTCTCGGTATCTAGGCCCTGTCTGCTTGCTCTCGGGTTTTTGCTTTGGGGATGTTTTTGGGGACCACGCTGTTTCTTGTCTCTGTACTGTGTGGCGTTAAACATCGGCATAACCTTGTCCGGGACACTCTCTTCGACATCTGCTATAGATCTGGTATTTCTGCGGGAAGGAGGTTGATATCGGTTTGGTTGATGGGCATGGTGGCTCTCTTCGTCCTGCGGATTTATTGCTTTATTCTTGGGACGGGGGCGTGATGTGTGCGTCGACTGACGGGTTCTTCACCTTTGACTCGGAGGCTGGTTAGCGGATTTTGTGCGGGCCGGGTTGTCGGCGATCTTTGCTCGGCGAAAGTGTGCTAAGTATGGGGATTTGTGCGCGTGTAGCGCGGTTATGGTTTCCTACCTTTCTCTTTCTCTTCACCGGGGAGTTGAGTTCGGATCTTGTTGCCTTGCTCAGCGGATCCGAAATTCTCGGTATCTCGGATCTTTGGGGCTCGGGTAGCCGCTTACATTTTTACTCGTATTAGCTTTACTATTGCTAAGGGTGTGGGAGCCCAGCTTGTTTCTCGGCTCCCCACCAATTTCATGTAAACCTTTTATTTTTATTATAATGAAAGCTGCGCGCATTTTATAAAAAAAAATAAAAAAAAAAAAAAAAAAAAAAAAATAATAATAATAATAATAATAATAATAATAATAATCACCGCGTCTGGCCCGGGTTTTGGGGATTGGCAGTGGCGCCTTGCTACTTTCCCTTTTCATCTTGGTGGTCTTGGTGTCTATGCGGCGAGGATGTTTTGCATTATGCTTTTGTTGCGTCCGTTTGCGATCTGATGATTTGCGAGCTAAGCTCCTCGGACCCTCCGGTATTGTAGCTGGGCCCTGCTTTTGATGATGCCGCGCGAGGTTTTACTGCGATTACAAGCTCTGGTATCTTAGGTAACCCTAGTGAAATTGCTGCCCCCAAACTTATGAAGAAATTGGCAGACATTTATTTCGCGACGGTTGCTGCTGCCTCAGAGTCTGTTTTCTCTTTGACACCTCGCCCGGCTTGCTTTGTGGCGATCTCGGCGGGGTCCCACTCCTCTGATTGGTTGCGTGCGGTTCCTATCTCGGGGTTGGGTCAGACTATGAACGGGAGGACGTACCGTAGTGTGCTTGGTTATCGTCAGGGTGTTCCGTTATTCACGGTCTCTAGGCCTGTCCGGCTTGCTCTCGGGATTTTGCTTGATGATGTTTTTTGGGGACCACGCTGTTTCTTGTCTTTGATCTTGTGGGCGTTAAACATCGGCATAACCTCCTCCGTGACACTCTTTTTCGACATCTGCTATAGATCCGTATTTACGGGGAAAGGAGGTTGATGTTGGTTTGGTTGACGGGCATGGGGGTTCTCTTCGTCCTGCGGATTTGCTGCTTTATTCTTGGGACAGGGGGCGTGATGTGTGCGTTGACTTGACCGGGTCTTCTCCTTTGACTCAGACTGGGATGGCGGATTTTGTGCCTAGCCGGGTTGTTGCTGATGCTGCTCAGCGTAAGTGTGCTAAGTATGGAGATTTGTGCGCGGCAACGGGTTATGGTTTCCTTCCATTCTCTTTCTCATCGCTTGGGGAGTTGGGGTCGGATGTTGTTGCCTTGCTCAAGCGGATCCAGAAATTCTCGGTATCTCAGGATGCGGGGGCTCGGGTTGCCGCTAACATTTTTACTAGACTTAGCTTTGCTGTTGCTAAGGGTGTGAGAGCCCAGCTTGTTTCTCGGCTCCCCACCAATTTCATGTAAACTTTTGTTTTTTCTTTTAATGAAAGTTGCGCGCATAATAATAATAATAATAAAAAAAAATTAATAATAATAATAATAATAATAATAATAATAATAATAATAATAATAATAATAATAATAATAATAATAATAATAATAAGACCATTGAGCTGATGGACTTGGTTGCGAGGATTGAGGACCCGCAGTGTGAGTTGCTTCTTCTTCGAGCTTGTACTGGTATATCTAAGCTCTACTTCTCTCTTCGTACTTGCTCCCCTAGTGTTTTTGGGTCTGTCCATCTTCCTTTTGACGCCGCTCTGCGTTCTAGCTTGGAACGTATTGTCACCGCGTCAGGGCCGGGTTTTGGGGATTGGCAGTGGCGCCTTGCTACATTCCCTTTTCATCTTGGTGGTCTTGGTGTTTATGCGGCCGGAGATGTTTTGTTCTATGCTTTTATTGCGTCTCGCTTGCAGTCTGCTGGTTTGGAGGCTAAGCTCCTCGACCCTTCTCGTGTTGTAGCTGCTGGCCCTGCTTTTGATGATGCCGCACATGTGTTTACTGCGACTACAGGTTCTGATATTTTAGGTCACCCTAGTGAAATTGCTGCCCCCAAACTTATGAAGAAATTGGCAGACATTTATTTCACGACGGTTGCCTCTGCCTCAGAGTCTGTTTTTTCTTTGACACCTCGCCAGATCGCTCTATGGCAGTTTCAGCAGGGTTCTCACTCTTCTGATTGGTTACGTGCGGTTCCTATCTCAAGGTTGGGGCAGACTATGAACGGGAGGACTTACCGTAGTGTGCTGGGGTATCGTCTAGGTGTTCCGTTATTCTCGGTATCTAGGCCCTGTCTTGCTTGCTCTCGGGTTTTTTTTGGGATGTTTTTGGGGACCACGCTGTTTCTTGTCTCTTTGATGTGGGCGTTAAACATCGGCATAACCTTGTCCGGACACTCTCTTCGACATCTGCTATAGATCCGGTATTTTGCGGGGAAGGAGGTTGATATCGGTTTGGTTGATGGGCATGGTGGCTCTCTTCGTCCTGCGGTTTATTGGTTTATTCTTGGGACGGGGGCGTGATGTGTGCGTCGACCGAGTTCTTCCCCTTTGACTCGGAGGCTGGTTGGCGATTTTGTGCGGGCAGGGTTGTCGGCCCGATCTTTGCTCGGCGAAAGTGTGATAAGTATGGGGTTTTGTGCGCGGTAGCGGTTATGTTTCCTACTTTTCTCTTTCTCTTCGCTTGGGGAGTTGAGTTCGGATCTTTGTTGCCTTGCTCAAGCGGATCCGAAATTCTCGGTATCTCGGGATCTTTGGGGCTCGGGTAGCCACTTACATTTTTACTCGTATTAGCTTTACTATTGCTAAGGGTGTGGGAGCCCAGTTGTCTCTCGGCTCCCACCGGTTTCATGTAAACCTTTTATTTTTATTATAATGAAAGTCACGCATAATCATAATAATAATAATAATAATAATAATAATAATAATAATAATAATAATAATAATAATAATAATAATAATAATAATAATAATAATAATAATAATAATAATAATAATAATAATAATAATAATAATAATAATAATAATAATAATAATAATAATGGCTAGTCAGTCCCTGAAGATTCATCTGAGCTAGTCAGTGTGGTTGACATTGACCCTGGGGAAGATCAATCTTTAGATTTGGAGAGTGTTGTTAAAATGGCTACTGAGTTGGATCCTAGGGACGCAGATGCATCCCATGATCCTCACAACATGGAACATTAGGGGTCTCAATGACCCCTTAAAGCAGCAATAAGCTCTCCAATTCTTGCTGGCTCATAGGGTGGATTATGGTGCAATAATTGAAACTCATGTCAAGAACAATGCCATCATGGAGATTAGTAAGGTTTTTACCGGCTTTCAGTTGATCCATAATAATGACTATCATCATAATGGTAGAATTTGGGTTTTATGGAAACCTCATATCATCTCTCTTACAGTTCTTCATAAATCAGCCCAGCATATACATTGTTCCTTACTCCACCGTGCTTCTCAAAGAACGGTTGAAGTGACATTTGTCTATGCCTATAATGCTAGATCTGATAGGAGAGACCTTTGGAATGCTCTTTTGGATATTTCTGCTCAAGCTACCTTGCCTTGGTTGTGCTTGGGGGATTTTAATGTGGTGTTAAATATGGATGCGAGGTTGGGTAGCACTCATTTCAACCTAGCTGATATGAATGAATTCAGTCAATGCTTGGATACTTGTGCTCTGGTTGATCACCCTGCTACGGGTTGTCACTTTACTTTGAACAATAGGCATGGTGATGGTCTTAGATGGGCAAAATTGGATAGGATTTTAATCTCTCAACAATGGATTACCAGTCTTAATTCCACTGCTGCCTTTCTGACTGCAGGGATCTCTGGCCATTCCCCTTGCTTAGTAACTATTTCTGATTTGTATACTCGTAGACCCTCCTCTTTCAAATATCTGAATTGCTGGGCTTCCTCCCCTCAATTTCAGAATGTTGTGATTGCTGGTTGGTCATCTCATTACTATGGTGGTCATATTAATTCTCTTTTCCAGAAATTTAAAAGGCTTAGGAGCTGTTTGAAAGACATCCATACCACCTCCTTCAGTAATCTTTCTGAAAGGGTGGCTGATGCAAAACAAAAGCTTAAAGACTGTCAGGTTAGGCTTAGTAGTTCTCCTATGGATGTCTGACTTATTAGAGAGGAAGTCAAATTGATACAAGACTACTTAACTGTGAAGAGGGCTGAGCTACAAGCTCTTCAACAACAAGCTAAAGTTCAGTATATTCAGCAAAATGACCTTCGTACTAGGTTTTTTTATTCTAGCATTGCAGCTAGAAAAGTTAGAAACACTATTGGCTGTATTTTGGACCAAACTGGGCTCTTTTGTACTGGTACTAAAGCTGTTGCACTGGGGTTTATCTCTTATTATCAGAATCTTTTGGGGTCCTCTACTCCTGTTCAGCCTTTACCTCCTCATTTATTTCAACAGGATACTCTGCCCCGGGGTGATTGTGAATCTCTGGTGCAGCCAGTAAGGGTGCAGGAAATTTTGGATGCCCTTAGGTCTATTGATAGGAACAAAAGCGCTGGTGTTGATGGCTACACCTCTGGTTTTTTCTTGGATGCCTGGAATGTGGTGGGTCAGGACTTTAAAAATGTTGTTCTTGAGTTTTTTCAGAAAGGGGCTCTTCCTAAGGCTGCCAATACTACCTTGTTAGTTTTGATTCCAAAAATGGAGACTCCTCTCTCTGTTAAGGATTTCAGGCCGATAGCATGTTGTACGACCTTTTATATAGTTTTTAGTAAAATCCTTGCTAACAGATTAAGGCTAGTTTTGGATACCATTGTTTGTCCTGAGCAGGCTGCCTTTGTGGCTGAGAGAGACATTTTGGATAATATAAGGCTGGCTCATGAATTGGTTTCTAAGTATGGTCGTACTTATTTGACTCCTAGGTGCCTTTTGAAGGTAGACATCAGGAAGGCTTTTAATTCACTGAACTGGGATTTTCTTAAGGAGAGTCTTCTGTTGCTGAACTTCCCTCCTAAGTTTGTCCATTGGATTATGGCCTGTGTGACCTCACCTAATTACTCTTTGCTTATTAATGGAGGTGTTGAAGTCTTTTTTCCTAGTAAGTGTGGTCTGAGACAAGGGGACCCCCTCTCAACTTATCTATTTGTTATCTGTATGGAGATTCTGTCTAGGCTACTAAGAAGACTTCCTAGAGCGCCTAACTTCTCTTATCATCCAAAATGTGTGCAGCTAAACCTTACCCATCTTGTTTTTGCGGATGATCTTCTTGTTTTTACTAGAGGTGACCTGCCTTCCGTTAAAGCAGTTGTCAAGTGTCTGGAGCTGTTTAGTGAGCTCTCTGGTCTTCATGTTAATCCTGCTAAGACTGACCTCTATTTTGGTGGGGTAGCTGTTGACATCAGAGACTTAATTCTAGCTAAAACTGGTTTTAGTGCTGGTTAGTTTCCTTTCAAATATTTGGGTCTGCCACTCTTTAATTCAAGGATTACTCAAGATATGTATCAACCTTTACTGGATAATATTAAGGCCAGAATTATGCATTGGGCTAACAAGAGTTTGGGCTATGCTGGCAAAACTCTTTTGGTTAATTCAATCATCTTTGGCTTAAATAATTTTAGGGGTGCTAGTGTGTTGCTTCCTCGGGGCATAGCTAAGAGAATCAACAAACTATGCAAATATTTTGTTTGGGGGATTGAAGATGGGTGCAGGAGACACATTTTCCTGAAATGGCATCTCTTGTGCTCTCCTAAGACGGAGGGGGCATAGGTATAAATGAAGTCCTAAGTTGGAACAAAGCACAGATGATTAAATGGATTTGGAAGCTGCTCTATAGGCCTCAAAGTATTTGGTCAAGATGGGTTCATACATATGTTCTTAAGGGTCATGATTTCTGGTTGGCTACCACCAACATTTCTCAATCATGGTACTGGAACAACGTGGTTAAAATGAAGAATCTTTTGCTTGATATAACTGGATCCCCTGCTCAGGCTCTTCAGTTGCTTGAGGGTTGCTCTACTAACCTTATGTATAATACACGCTTAATGTATGATTCTGTTAAATTTTGCAATCCTAAGGTTAGTTGGCATAATTTGGTTCATGGCAAGGGCTGTCATCCTAAGCACTCCTTTGCTGGGATGATGGTTATGCATAATGCTCTCCTTACTATTGACAATCTGATGCGAAGAGGCCTAGCTTTAGTCAATAGGTGTGCTCTTTGTGAGGCTTGTAGTGAGGATGTCCATCATATCTTCTTTAACTGCTCTTATTCCACGCACCTCCTGAACTATATTGGTATTTGGCTGGGTCTTTCACTACGTTCCTTTTCATTGTTCACTATTGCTCAAGATTTTGCTTCCAGGCGTAGTACTTGCAGGCAGAGGATTGGTTTCATGGCTACTATTTACTACCTTTGGAATGAGAGAAATGTTAGGATATTTAAGGGGGTCAAGTGCTCTGTGGATACTCTTAGTGTCAAAATTAAGAAAATTGTACATTTACGTCTATATGGTTTTGGGCTTTCTTAGGCTTTTTGTGTAGGTTGTTTCTCTTTTTATTTACATCTTAGGAGGCTACCTTGGTCTCCTTTGTAGGAAAGATTTGAAGGGATCTTGTATAATCTGATTATTTTTTGAAATATAGATCCATACTTTTCTGAAAATAATAATAATAATAATAATAACAATAATAATAATAATAATAATAATAATAATAATAATAATAATAATAATAATAATAATAATAATAATAATAATAATAATAATAATAATAATAATAATAATAATAATAATAATAATATAATTCATAATAGTAATAGTAATAATAATAATGGTAATTCTATATTAAATATAATAAGGTAATTAAAATAGTTTCTTAATTGACCTCACATACTCTTTATTCTCACACTATAAATACATGTTAAATCTGAAGAATAATTCATAAAATTAAGAGGCGGAGCTTTTGGAGACGGAATTAGCAAGCGGTAATTAATAGGTAACAAATTCTAATCTCGTTTTATTTTCTTATAAAGCTGAATGTGAACCGATCTTAAGACGCTTAGAAACTGACCCAAACCTTGACGGAATCAGACCAAACTTTGGGAAGTGGTACGTAGGATTGTAAGTGTTGAAATGGGTGTGGCTGTGGTGTCAGGGAAGACCTACGGTTGCGGTGGCAGGCGGCTGAAAGTGGCTGGTCAGGGGGGTTGCGGGTTTAGGTTCTGGGTGGTTGTACAGGGTAATTGAACCCTTATTTGGCCGAGTATTGACCTGGGCATGGTGGGATTAAGATGAGGGAAGGTAGTCGGTCATAGTGGTAGTGTTGGTATGGTGGCAGGTGGCGGGTGGTGTTGGTGGTGGCGGTAAACAGGGGAAATCAGGGAGTGATGTCGTGGCTGTATTGGGGCAGGTAGTATGAATGCGTTTATGGCCGTGAGTGAGGATGGAGGGTACCATTAGAACCGTCGTAGACCAAAGGTGGCAATGGTGGTGGCCGTTTGGTGTGGGAGTGGTTGTAGTGGCCGTGGTGGTGGGTTTTATACACGGTGGAGGGTGGTGGTTGGTTGTTAATGGCAAGTGGAGAAGGGGGTTAGGGCATACGTTTCTAGGCTGCCGGGGGTGGTTTGATGGGTTGTTAGTGAAGGAAAAGTAGATCTATATACTTACATATTCATATATGTTATAATTTAATTTGTCATAAAATTAATGATTGATCTTATGCATGCAAACATTAAAACAAAATAAGGAAGAAACATTGTTCTTACATTGTGATTTTCGGTTTATAGGGCACAAGAGAGATCACCTTTCTCTCTTGTTCTTGAGCTTTCCCTTTTGGATGAACAAAGACCTAAGTGTAGGATCTCTCCCAAGGATTTATACCCAAAGCTTACTCTTAATTAAAATTAATATTATAGTTAGTAGTACAATATTAATCTTGTACAAAAATGACCCAAAAATATTAAAAACACTTAATATTTTCGGTTTTTAGGAGAGAAGAAGAAGAGAGCTTTTTGTCTCTCTAGAATTCTTATTTTTGGATGAGTAAAGAATGAATAATACACTACAACATTTTTGTGTGTTATTAGGTAAATAAGATGAAAAACCATAATGGTTTTTCCATCTCAAAAACCGGGTGTAGGGGAAGAGGAGGGAATAAAAAAAAAGACCCAATGCATGCTCTTGTTTGCCTTTACAATGCAAACTAGGGTTGCATGGCTAGGCTATTAGTGAATGATTATGTTTTCCACTAACTTAATCAAACACAATATTTAGCCTAATCCTCCCCTAATTTCGGTACACTCATAATATGGAATCCATATTATTTTTGTCAATTTGTCAATATGTCACATGTCATATGTAACATAAATTTGTTATGTATTTTTAACATATTAAAAATCAACGTATTAATAAAAATACGTCATATACAAAAATCGACTTTAGTAATTCACAATTACTTGTACCAAAATATTTCTCCAATTATAAATCACAATAAATTGTATTTATAATAATTCATTCAATCATAATTGTTTCTTTAAACAATAATTTCATCTGAGTAATGATACAATTCAATTACTCAGACCATATCTCATTTAATCAAATTTCAATGTGATACGTAAATTTTACTTCCAAAATCGTCCGTCAATTTTTCACGTAATTTAATTAACTCGTAACGTTATACGATCAATTAAATGATCAATTAAGAGTGTTGCCCTATAGGTATGACCTAGGGGATCAACTGATCACCACCGTCGCACGACAGTAATGTCAAACTCTAGTCAGCCAATCATTACCGATATATGTTGATCAGTTGACAGTAAAATATTACTTCCCAATTGGATTCTTTATAATGAGACTTAAACATGTGATCATCATGATCAACAGTTGTGATCGCATTATTGTCGGAGGACACATATTCCAACAATCTCCCACTTGTCCTCGACAAGTGTGCGTCACCAATTCTCTTGTCCTATTACTATCTCCCACTCAATGCAAGGTGTCTTTCAGGTCATACTTGCAAGTGATCATATCGAGAGTGGTTTCCTCGATCTGGAGAATAACTGATTGACCGGATTTATCCACTATGGATACAATCCGAGCGTGGCCATGCATTTCCAGTTCATTACTCCTCGAGTGGCCCTGAGATATTGTTATAACCCTGACTAGGGGTGGACAATTCCTATCGCACTCATTCCCTTCGACTAGCCACAGCCATCATAACCCAAAATATGCCCATTTGACCCCATTTACGAAGGTCGTAGTAACACAAATCAAAGTTAATCTGAAACTGTGCCATCTTAGGCGAATAGTCTTTAGTCAAAAGAATCGACTCATTAGAATACTATAGCAGCTCTCGCCACGACCAGGCTATATAAATTTGCCAGAACTCTATAAGCGGTCATAAGGCCCGACAAAATGTTCCTAACAGTCTGCCTATGTGATCGACTAGTCATTCTCATATGACTCTATGGCACTTGAACTTGCCATCAATCGCATCACACTCTAGTCACTTCGAGACGTCACCTCATGTAAGTAACTATGGGCAAATACTTTGTTAATCCATGTTCACTTTAACGGGGTTCAATTGTCTCTACAACCCGTTTGGATGTAACAAAGTGTACGGTGAGTTAATAATAATAACTCAAACGACAAATGTCGAGATCACACTCGGGTAGTCAATATCATATTACAACCTTGTGATGTATATCGTAAGTGTAAACACTTATTGATTGCAATAGAAGTTTAACATGCCATGTGTCCATGTGTTCAAACTTTTTACACTTGCATTTTCCTTTACATTCATGTTCTCTCTCATAGCATGAATCTTACCAAGTACACATCAATGTTCCCGACCTTGGTTTCGGTTCTTTAACTTGAAAGAACTTCCTTATCGATTATCACATAACGAACGAATTTGTGATGAATGATATAACTTGTACTGATCAAGTACTCCATCCACACATAATGCACTAGGTATATGTTTTGTAGAGTCTTACAACAATTTGCCAAGACGATTGGTCTAGCACTTCTCACAAGTCCTAGTATACTAGGAAAGATTAGTTTTGAGTAACTTATTCTCTAACTAAGTATCTTTCCAAAACTTCTTACTTCTCTTTCTAGCTTGAAAGATTTAGGATTCTCATAAATCGTTACATGTGCTCGGATTTTCATTAATATGCGCAACCTCTTGACACATATAATAGCATTCTGACAAACACCGAAATCGCTCATCGGATTCTACTCGAGAATTCATGACGTTTCCATTGTGGCTTACCAATGAATCATCATGCTCTTATGCATATGATTCACCATTGGACATGTGCATGATCATTCTAATGGCGGAAACATTAGTAACTTTTAATCATGTCATCAACTATATTTAGGTTTAAGGAACGACCATGACTGCTAATGGCAATTCCTTTTCATTTAGATGAATAACCTATGTTTCTAGTTGATTCGATGTGTATTTCCCAATACTTATCCAACATCCCTTGATGTAA
This sequence comes from Silene latifolia, assembly GCF_048544455.1. Classification (NCBI taxonomy): domain Eukaryota; kingdom Viridiplantae; phylum Streptophyta; class Magnoliopsida; order Caryophyllales; family Caryophyllaceae; genus Silene; species Silene latifolia. Next base: position 95,614,908 of record NC_133533.1, read on the forward strand.
TTGGATTCATCATAGTCCATTTTCATCCAGAATTGAAAACTCAAATCTTCCTTTATGAAGGAAGGTATTAGCTCGTCATTCTTCAATGAGTGGTGAGTTGTCAACATTCAAAGGATGATAGCTCCCACTAAATTCAATGTCTTCACATGATAATTTCCTAACTCCCACTCAATTCCACATGTTTCGAAATTGACTTCTCAATCGAAACTTTTCAAGAATTGAATATAAATTGCATTGCCAAGTTATTAAGATAAAACCATATATGTTCCCATCATATCCATTCAAAATACTTATTTTGAAGTGGTCATTATCTTAACCTTATTAACAGAGATTTTAATCTCTAATTCACACATGTCATAATGATGTGTAGCAAATGTCATTATTTAAATATAAATAATATCTAGAACACGTCCTTCGAAATACCCTTTCGGAAGGAGGTTTAACCATTTCATAATGAGGTTAAGTAATGACATTGGCGTGGTTAAAACTTGGCCATTGAAGATATCGGTATATCAATCCTTGCAACCTCTAGTCATAAATATCGCTTATTACTAGGATGTTACGTTGATTCATTTAGGCTCTTAAGTAAATCTCAAGGTTTAAACTATTGGTCAAAATTTATCATAAACTTAGTCAAAAACTCTTGTTAAGACTTTAGATTAGTCATTTTGTTCCAAAACTTTCTTTTGGTCTCCTCGTGTAGTTATCTTAAGAATATGTTCTTTCGATTACTTCACTTGGTCTCTTTTGTCATATAGAACTTACTTGAGACCATAGATCTCATCTATTTGGTATACTATGTGAATAGATATACCCTCATTCAAGTCATTCTTTCTTGCGTAGATCTTCATTTACACAAGTACACAATTTTATTTTGCCTTGTGTTTTGTGTCCTCATTTTTCTCCCAATCTATCTTTAGAATAAATACACTATAGATTCAAAGATTGCATATGAGACACAAATAATAATGTTGAAGTATAAGGAGAACTACCTCATAGGTTGACTAATAGTTTTAGATTTCGTAAGTGTACTTGGTGATTGACATTCCTTTAGGAGAGTTCATAGACTCAAAATCACTTTGTAAATGATCATACACAAGCCTTAATCATGTGGACATATAATGAATCTCGTCATTATATTTGTCTATTAGATCACCTTAAGTGAACAATCATATGTTTCTAAGAGCAAGCATTTAAATACGAATTTTAGAACAAAAGGATAAAATGATAAAACGGGTGACTTGGGTTGCAAACCAAGTCACCATTATCCAAAATACAACCCATTATCCAAAATGCCTTTCCATGTCGAACACGGAAACATAAGGTTCTAAAATCCAAAACATAATTAAAAATAAGACAATGAAAAGCAAAGCTCCATGAAAGCTATCCCTAGCTTCTTGATGGTTTCTCATGCTTGCTTTTCCTTTCCCTTGTTTTTGCTTGGTGGAGGCCCTATTTACAATAAAAAGGGAGATACATTATCACAACTTTGTATCATAATACCATAGTTGAATTAGAAACATAAAAGAAAGGATAGTCATTTACCAACTGGAGTAATCTTTCCAGCCTTAATATCACCAACGTATTTAGAACAATTTCTTTTCCAATGTCCCATACCATTACAATAATGACATTTATCAAGAGGACCCTTCTTGATTTTTGAAGTGCTAGCTTCACAAGTCTTAGCTTTGGTGAAAGTGGGAGCTTGCTTCTTACCCTTCCTCCCATTCTTTTTGAACTTCCCCTCACTCTTAGTGCTTATGTTAAGCACATCCTTGGGTGGGTTCACATTTAACCCCATGTCCCTCTCGGCTTGCACAAGTAACTTGTGCAATTCTTCAAGAGACACATCCTTGTCTTGCATGTTAAAATTCACCCGGAATTGAACATACGCTTTCACTTTGGACAAGGAGTGTAGAATCCTATCTACAATGAGTTCTTTGGGGATTTCAACCTTTTGAATTTTCAAGGTCTCGACAAGCTCCATAAGTTTGAGCACATGAGGGCTAACCTTTTGGTCCTCTTTGAAGTCGAGATCAAAGAATGCCGCGGCCGCCTCATATTGGACGATCCGCGGAGTTTGTGAAAACATTGTCACAAGCTTGAAGTAAATCTCATTAGCATTGCCCATTTTAAAGGCTCTCCTTTGGAGGTCCGCCTCCATCGCAAATATCAAGACATTTTTCATTGCGGCGGACTCCTTTTGGTAAGCCTCATATGCTTCCCTAGTGGCGGCGGTCGACCTAGTACTAGGTTCGGGTGGAGAGACCTCGGTAAGGTAACGAAGCTTGTCGTCACCTTGGGCAGCCAATTTGACTTGGGCATCCCAATCGGAGAAATTTGACTCATTCTTTTCAATTTTACATCGATCCATAAAGGATCAGAGCCATGATGAACTAGCGAGAGGCGTTGCAATAGGGGTTGGTGTTTCCACTTGTTATGAGAAAAAGAAGTGTTCTATAAAACAAAGGAGTAAAACAAATGTCGTTTTAATAATAATACTCGTAAAAATTATATTTTAAACAAGTTTTATGCATTTTTCTAGTGACCTCTACCCAACTAGATAAATGATTCCAAGACCCAAATTCATATCGACATAGGCACGGTAGGGCCGATTCATCCTTTATCAATATAAATTGGTAGATTAACGTTTAATCGATTCTACTTTTAGAACTCTTGGTCGATAAAATTACTCTAATAATTATCTATAGCCCAAAACACATCCGACAAGGGCACGGTATGGCCGATGAAACCCTTATCAAAAACTTTTGTTGAGTTCAATCCAAATTTCGAATAAATGTGTCCATGATCCAAATCCACATCAACTCGGGCACGGTAGGGCCGATTCATCCCTTATCAACATGAATTCGGTGGATAGACATTTATCACCCACTTCCCCTACGTAACAAGTTTTGTACCCCGGTAGGGCCGAGTGCACTCCCTCGCGAAATAGGTTTTCATGGTTTCTACTATTTGGTAAGGCTATGTCTCAATTAATTGTTTTAGCGAGAGGTCATGTCAATTTATTATGTAATACTCCGTATTTATAAGTCTTGGGGTACTCTATCGAGTAGGCCTTACTCTGTCGAGTAAGGGTAAGTTGCGTTTTAGAAAAGCTCCTGACCTGTTGGGTACTCGATCGAGTAACTGGGGTACTCGATCGAGTAGGGGGGGTACTCGATCGAGTATCCTTGGGTACTCGATCGAGTAGCCGGTTTTACGGGGAATTTTATCGGGTTTTGTTAAATATGCGATTAAGGTTTATACGCTTTGTCGTCATTATTCTAAATCACTTTTGCAAAACCTAAATCACTGTTTTAGAGAGAAAGCAAACAAGTTCTTCATCCTAATCGCATAATTAGCAATCCCCGGAGTTTGGAAGGCCAGTTCTTAGCGTTGATCATACCGTTGAGTTCCTTGCGTCGAGGGTAAGGTCTATGTACCCTTTTTATTGTCTTTCCTTTGATTTGGTTAAACCCTAATTTAGAGATTTGGGGGATTTATGTGTAGTATGTGATTTGGTAGCCTTTATGTGTTATATGATAGGAGGAGGGTTCATAGAGGAGGCTTTTGATTCAGGTAGAAGAGAGACCGTCTGATTGTGTGCTTACCAGGTAGGATTTCCTACTCAGTATTAATCCCATAATGGGATATTGGTTGATGTATTGTGTTTGGTTGTTTGATGTAATAATTGTATCGTGTTTGTGGCTGTGATCGTTGTTGATGGTTCGCGAGGCGTGGCCTCGGCTGAGTGGGCTCGCTTGCGGGAGTGGCTTCACGCCCTAGTTTCGCCTTCTGTGGAACCCGCCACAGAAGGGATGTGCACATTAATGGACATGGTTATCGCTCACTTTGTGGAGCGGGGATTTGGTGGGTACGGCTGCGGTCCCCCACTGGCAGGGCTGGTCCAGTGGACAGTCAGTGATTGAGATGTTTGGGTTTGGCGTGATTGCATGTGTGTGACAGTTAAGCTGTCTGTTTGTCTTATTGTTAATATATATTGAACTGTGTGATTAGTACTGACCCCGATGTTGTTTTGTAAACCTGCGGTGATCCATTCGGGGATGGTGAGCAGATATTGAGCAGGTATTGAGATGAGTACTGGGATAGCTGGGATGGCCACGACGTGATGATAGGAGTCTTCCGCTGTAGCTTATTAGTTGTTTACATTTCAGTTAGAACAGTCAGTTTGAGAACATGTATTGTACTTTCGGTTTGGTTTGAGTATTGTAACTCTTCACTAAGTATTTATAATTAAATGTTGTTTCTTCATTGTTTATTTGATTATCATACCTCGGGCAACCGAGATGGTAATGTCCTCATACCTGAGTGGTCCTGGTAAGGCACTTGGAGTATGGGGGTGTTACATATTATCTATCACGTTTTAAGTGAACTAAAGCGGTGAACTACGATAATTATAATTGACACGGTCGATAAAATCGATGAAAGAAGATGCATGATTTAGTTGTGGCGATTTAGCGATGCATGTGACATAAAATAAAATGCAAGCATAAAATAAATAAATCCTAGTATGGCCTTTCCTAAAATAGAAAAACTATTTAACTAGTACATATTCGGAAACCAACTCCATTGGTCCCTTGAACTTCGGTTGTGGCATGCATCTCGAGGTAACACCGTCTTTATGTATCGTCATCTTGAAGAAATCCGTCTTTGGGAACTCCAAGATAAATTAAATTACATAACAACTTACATAATTCCCTATTATACATTTGTAACTAAAATAAAATAAATCTATTAAATTACAAAACGGTGATACGAGATCACAATGAAATTACAACCGAATCGATATTCCCATACATTTCGGGAAATACCAATTAAAACTAAGGCCATACTAAGTAAAAATTACATAATTCAAAATTACATAAATTAAAATTATGACAATCATAAAGAAAATGCAGCATTATGATATGTATGAACATGCCCAATCTTATGCTAAATCGCCTTTAATTAGCCAATATCGTATATTACTCGGTTTTTACGGATTTGCGTGATTTCAACATTTTATAATCACAAAAAATACATAAATTCATATTTATGCATAAGTTAATTACCCTAACCTATTAGGACTCAAAATTTAGTCTTCACTAATTATTTGACCATAATTAACTCATATTTCTAAAATTGTTCATTAATGGACCAAAAATTACAAAAATAAGCTATAAACTTCAAATAAATCACAAAATTTCAAATAAATTTGAAATTTGAAATTTAAACTCATGAAAATTCTGGAAAAATGCCATGACACTCATAATGTTTTAAAACTTAGGCTAAAAATCTCGAAAGTTTCCGGAAAAACAATGTTGCGGTTCATCGGTTTTAACTAAAATAATCATAAAAACATGTGAAAAATTATATTCATCAAATTTTCAATTTTAGATCTGAAAAAGATAATAAAATGCAACATTGGACGTTTTTCCTTAGTCATAGATTATGTTTTATTAATTTTTCACTAATAATGTCACTATTTATGCTATTTTTCTTCAAAAATCCATAAATCATGCAAAAAGACTTCACTATAGCCTATTATTTTACACACATCTTGTAAAATAGCATGTGACAACATACTAAATTTCTATGACCATATTCGAAATTTATCTCATATTAACCTATTTTACACCTAAATCCGAATTTAATAATGAAAAATCCATTTTTCGAGGATAAGAAGTCCAAAAATTATGAAAATTTACAGGTTATCTCAAAATAATATATGTGACAACATATCCAAAACTCACGGGAAAATTCGAAGTATAGCTAATTTTAGACCAAAAATGACATTTTTACTCATAAAATCATAATTAAATGCCATTATTGTAAAATATGAACAATAAAAATCCGTAAATTTAACCAAAATATCCTAAAACATTTTAGGACCAGAAATTTAACATGCATAAATTTATTTCGTGATATCTCATAATAACACAAATTATTCAAGTTTTATATGTTATTCTTATAACTCGGAAAAACTTTTAACCGATTTGCATGCAAACAACCATGGCGCTCTGATACCGATTGAAGGAAAAGTAGATCTATATACTTACATATTCATATATGTTATAATTTAATTTGTCATAAAATTAATGATTGATCTTATGCATGCAAACATTAAAACAAAATAAGGAAGAAACATTGTTCTTACATTGTGATTTTCGGTTTATAGGGCACAAAAGAAATCACCTTTCTCTCTTGTTCTTGAGCTTTCCCTTTTGGATGAACAAAGACTCAAGTGTAGGATCTCTCCCAAGGATTTATACCCAAAGCTTACTCTTAATTAAAATTAATATTATAGTTACTAGTACAATATTAATCTTGTAGAAAAATGACCCAAAAATTTTAAAAACACTTAATATTTTCGGTTTTTAGGAGAGAAGAAGAAGAGAGCTTTTTGTCTCTCTAGAATTCTTATTTTTGGATGAGTAAAGAATGAATAAAACACTACAACATTTTTGTGTGTTATTAGGTAAATAAGATGAAAAACCATAATGGTTTTTCCATCTCAAAAACCGGGTGGAGGGGAAGAGGAGGGAAGAAAAAAAAAAAGACCCAATGCATGCTCTTGTTTGCCTTCACAATGCAAACTAGGGTTGCATGGCTAGGCTATTAGTGAATGATTATGTTTTCCACTAACTTAATCAAACACAATATTTAGCCTAATCCTCCCCTAATTTCGGTACACTCATAATATGGAATCCATATTATTTTTGTCAATTTGTCAATATGTCACATGTCATATGTAACATAAATTTGTTATGTATTTTTAACATATTAAAAATCAACGTATTAATAAAAATACGTCATATACAAAAATCGACTTTAGTAATTCACAATTACTTGTACCAAAATATTTCTCCAATTATAAATCACAATAAATTGTATTTATAATAATTCATTCAATCTTAATTGTTTCTTTAAACAATAATTTCATCTGAGTAATGATATAATTCAATTACTCAGACCGTATCTCATTTAATCAAATTTCAATGTGATACGTAAATTTTACTTCCAAAATCGTCTGTCAATTTTTCAAGTAATTTAATTAACTCGTAACGTTATACGATCAATTAAATGATCAATTAAGAGTGTTGCCCTATAGGTATGACCTAGGGGATCAACTGATCACCACCGTTGCACGACAGTAATGTCAAACTCTAGTCAGCCAATCATTACCGATATATGTTGATCAGTTGACAGTAAAATATTACTTCCCAATTGTATTCTTTATAATGAGACTTAAGCATGTGATCATCATGATCAAAAGTTGTGATCGCATTATTGTCGGAGGACACATATTCCAACAGTTAAGGGATCGTCGGATGGGTCGTGGTGTACGGAGGTGGTAGGCTGACTGGGTGGTGGTCGTGGTGGCCTATGGTGTCGGGTTGGAGGGTGTTTATGGGGGTGGTTAGTCACGGGTTCTAAACCGTGAATATGAGTAGTGTTGGGTGTTTTTGTAACCAATATTTGAATCGGGTTAGTTGAGTCGAGATAATTAATTAACTAATTAAATAGTTAATACATGTATGTCGAGTTCTAAGTTGAGTTGACTCGAGTTTATAAGTAATCAGGATTTAATATATATAATGAAAGGGTATTAATAATTTAAGTAATATAATAATTAAATCAATTGGTTATGAATAGTTAGAAATTGTAAATAAGTACTTATGATTAGGTGCTGTATTGTTGAGAAGCTATGAGACGACATTTGTGTTTATATTGCGGGATATGAGATTGTTATGAGATTATCCACAGTCTCGGACTGGGACGATAATGAGTTATGAGATATCCTAAGTCTCGGACTGTGACGACATTTGTGTTTATCCCCGGGACAGGAGTTGGCGGAACGACGGTGTTGTGGAGCCTCGGTCCTGGACCGGGACGACTAAGGTGAATATGATGGAGAAATGGTGGTGGTATTTATTCCACGTGTTTACATCTGTTAAGTTTGTATTTTAATATTGTGTGATTATCATACTCAACGTCGTGGTTGACAGTGTATTCGTGAACACCTGCGGTGAACTGTTTTATGGGGAACAGTTTTGACAGGTGAACCGTTTTATGGGGAGCATTGGGACGTGAGCTCGACTTGGACCATAGTTGGTGTCTAGATCACATAGAATAATTATATCACATTATTTATTTCCGCTGCGAGTTGTAATATTTTATATTAAGTTTTAGTTGGTTAATTTTTAATAAACATGTATTCACTAAAGTTTTAATTTAAAGTACTTTTAGCTCCAAAACAAGTCTAGAAAGGAGTCCTACCATGTGCCCTAAATCGGTCCACCATTTTGTAAGGATAAATCTATTTTCTCCTTATTTCATTTATTACATATTGCATGTACTAGATCTATTATTCTAAATTAGTGAGTAATTAAGAAACTAGTTAGAAGAGTCTAATTAGTGGTTAATGAATCCAACAAGTGGTATTAGAGCTTTGTTGATGCATGCAAATCGTTTTATAGGTTTTTTACCAGTTATTTGATGGCAAAAATAAAAACCGAAAAATTTGTGTAAATATAAGATATGCATGAAATTTTTGATGCATGTATAAATTCTGGTCCTAAAATGTTTTAGGTATTTTTAGATGATTTATGAAATTTTAGTGCTCACTTTTATAATGTATTGGATTATAACAACATTTTAATGAGTAAAATGGTGGTTTATTAACTAAAGGTAGTTAAACTTTGAATCTGGCCATGAAATTTTAATATGATCTCATATGCCAATTTTTTTAATGTATGTAAAATATAAGATTAATTTGATTAGTTTTGCATGATTTATGATTTTAATGGTTTAAATTGGAATAAATTGAGATTATATAAGCTATAAATAGCTAAAACGAATTTCATGGCACTTGAATTTTTTTTAAGTTGGAAAATATCAGATGTGAAGTTGGAAAATTGATTAGATTAAATTTCGTATGCTTTAAGTAATTGATCAAACCGATAAACCGCAACTATATTTTTCTCTTAAGTAATCCGAAAATTTTAACTCAAAATTTTGACATTATGAAGGTTATGATAATATTCCAGAATGTTCAAAAAATTAAATTTCAAAATTTGAGATTATTTTAATTAAACTTGGAATTATTTCATAAAAGTTATGATAATTAGGGTTAAATATGAGCAATAATATAAAAACAAGTTGAATTATTGTCAAATTTTAGTTTAGAGTAATATTTGAGTCCTAAAACAGTTAAGGTAATTAACTTGGACTTAAATTTCATTTAATTATTATTTTAGTGATTTTAATAAGTCATTTCCATAAAATCAAAGCGATATACGATATAATCTAGTAGGGCGATTTGGCTCTTTTATTTTGCATGTTTGAATACATATATTTTGTTCCATATTTTAGGGATGAATGTCATTTAAATTTATGTAATTTTGAATCATGTAATTTATCTTACTATAGCCATAGTATTAATCGGTATTACCTGTAATTTAAGGGAATATCGATTTGGTTGTAATTTTATGTGATCTAGCATCACCGTTTTGTAATTTAATAGATTTAGTTTTTATTACAAATTGAAAATAGAAATATCTATGTATTTTATTATTATTTTGTAATTCCGGTGTTTCCTAAAGAAGGTGCTATTCGGAAAGGCGTTCCGATCAAGACTGTGTCCTTGGGAGGCGTGCCACATGAAGTTCAAGGGACCAAAGGAGTTGGTTTCTGAATTTGTAATAGATAATTAGTTTTTCTATTTTTAGGAAAGGTCATACTAGGAAATTGATTTTTTTTACATGTTCTATTTTATATATAGGACATCAGGAACAAGGTTTTGGGGATGTAGAAGTAACACCAAGCATGGTTAATCGGGAGTTTGTGCGTAGAATACAAAAGAGTGAAGTTAGAAAGGCGTTAAGGAAGATGGAGTCAAAAAAAGCAGAGGGCCCGGATGTTATACCCATAGAAGTTTGGAGGTGCTTCGGGGAGAAAGGGATCGAATGGGTAACCATGCTCTTCAACAAGATTTAGAGGAGCAACAAGATGCCATAGGGTTGGAGGAGAAGCACTCTTGTCACTTTGTACAAGAACAAAGGTGATGTTCAAGAGTGGTCCAATTATCGGGGAATTAAACTTATGAATCATACGATGAAGCTATGTGAGCGGATAATTGAGCAAAGGCTTAGGAGATGTGTTGACATCTCGGATAACCAATTCGGATTTATGCCCGGGAGATCGACTATGGATGCTATTTTTATTATGAGACAATTGATGGAATACCATCAGGACAAGAAGAAGGATTTGCATATGGTTTTTATTGACTTGGAAAAGGCATATGATAGGGTACCAAGAGAAGTACTTTGGTGGGCTTTAGTGATAAAGGGTGTGTCTCGAAAATATATTAACCTCATAAAGGACATGTATGAGGGGGCTAGTGCAAGTGTTCACACTAATGTTGGGAGAACGGACGATTTTCACATTACCATCGGGGTGAAACAAAGTTCCGCACTTAGTCCTTTGCTCTTTGCTATAGTTATGGATGAGTTAACAAGAGATATTCAGGACAACATCCCTTGGTGTATGATGTTTGCTGATGATATTATGTTGATTGATGAGATGAAAGAGGGGGTGGAGAGAAAGATGGAATTGTGGAAGCAGACTTTAGAGACTCGTGGGTTTAGGCTGAGTAGGAGTAAGACTGATATTTGAGGTGTTGGTTCAATAATGTGGCGGGGTTGACATCGACAGAGGCGGGGAGTATTGTTTTCGATGGGAATGTTGTTGAGGGGTCAGATTTTTTCAGATATCTAGAATCTGTTATTCAAAAAGATGGGCAGTTAGATGGAGATGTGGCTCATAGAATTAAAGCGGGATGGTTGAAATGGAAGAGTGTTTCAGGGTTTTTATGCGATAAAGATATGCCCCAAAGATTAAAGGGAAAATTTTATCGCACGGCAATTAGGCCTGCCTTACTTTACGATTTGGAGTGTTGGGTCGTGAAGCATTGTCACGTTCCAAAGATGAGTGTGGCGGAGATGCGTATGTTTAGTTGGATGTGCGGACATACAAGGAAAGGTCGATTAAGGAATGAGGTGATTAGGGAAAAGGAAAAAGTGGCTCCAATAGAGGACAAGATGATGGAAAACCGACTAAGATGGTTTGGCCATGTGAGAAGGAGACCTATGGACGTACCAATTAGGAGACTGGAGACTTGGAGAACAGAAAAGGTCCCTAGGGGTAGAGGAAGACCGAGACAGACATGGTTGAGAGTGATAGAGCAGGATATGAGATTTCTGGGGCTTGAGGAGAGTGTGGTGACGGAGAGGGCACAATGGAGGGAAAGGATTTGGATTTTTAGTATTTTATAGTTTTTTTAACATACTTAGTGTTTTTATTTAATTTAAAAATTTATTTATTTGTTCTTCTCCCCTTTCTTACAATTTTTTACCAAGTACTTTCTTATATTTTTTTTACTTGGTTTACTTTTAAGGCATTCCGGATCTCTAATTCTATTTCGGTTTTCAAAATCCTTTTAGTCTTTTCTCTCGATTTAAATTTGAATTTTTTATAAAAGAAATCCGTAATTCGATTTTACAACCTTTATATTTGCCTTGACCTTGCATTACATTTTTGCTCTCCCTTTTGTTTTTCATTTTAGCTTTTCTATTCGCATTTTGATTTGTGCTGTAACACCCCCATACTCCAAGTGCCTTACCAGGACCACTCAGGTATGAAGACATTACCATCTCGGTTGCCCGAGGTATGATAATCAAACAACAATGAAGAAACAACATATTTATTATAAGTAATTAGCGAATGGTTACAATCCTCAAAACCAAACCAAGAGTACGATACATGTTCTCAAACTAACTGTTCTAACTGAAATATAAATAAACTAAAGGTTACAGCGGAAGACTCCTATCATCATGTCGTGGCATCCCAGCTATCCCAGTACTCATCTCAATACCTGCTCAATATATGCTCACCATCCCCGAATGGATCACCGCAGGTTTACAAAACAACACCGGGGTCAGTACTAATCACACAATTCAATATATAACAACAATGAGATAAACAGACAGCTTAACTGACACACACATACAAACACGCCGAATCCAATCATCTCAATCACTGACTGTCCACTGGACCAGCCCTGCCAGTGGGGGACCGCAGCCGTACCCACCAAATCCCCGCTCCACATAACAGTGAGCGATAACCCTGTCCATTAATGTGCACATCCCTTCTGTGGCGGGTTCCACAGAAGGCGAAACTAGGGCGTGAAGCCACTCCCGCAAGTGACCCCACTCAGCCGAGGCCACGCCTCGCGAACCATAAACAACGATCACAACCACAAACACAATACAATTATTATATCAAACAACCAAACACAATACATCAACCAATATCCCATTATGGGACTAATACTGAGTAGGAAATCCTACCTGGTAAGCACACAATCAGACGGTCTCTACTGCTGAATAAAAAAGCCTCCTCTATGAACCCTCCTCCTATCATACAACACATAAAGGCTACCAATAACATACTACACACATAAACCCCCAAATCCCTAAATTAGGGTTTAACCAATTCAAAGGAAAACAATAAAAAGGGTACATAGATCTTACCCTCGACGCAAGGAACTCAACGGTATAAACAACGACAAGAACTGACCGTCTGAACTCCGGAAATTGCTAAGAATGCGATTAGGAAGATGAACTTGTTTGCTTTCTCTCTTAAACAGAAATTTAGGTTTTGAAAAGTGATTTAGAATAATGACGGTGAAGCTTAAATACCTTAATCGCATAATTAACAAAACCCGAGAAAATTCCCCGTAAAACCGGCTACTCGATCGAGTACCCAAGGATACTCGATCGAGTACCCCCCTACTCGATCTAGTGCCCCAGCTACTCGATCGAGTACCCAACAGGTCAGGAGCTTTTCTAAAACGCAAAATACCCTTACTCGACAGAGTAAGGGCTACTCGATAGAGTACCCCAAGACTTATAAATACGGAGTATTACAGTCTTCCCTCCTTAAAAGGAACTTCATCCCCGAAGTTCAAACCACTACTAAACAAAGGTACTCCCATAACATTCCCGACTCACAACCAAAACAAAATTCAACATAAAACATGTTACTAACCCACTCATCCCGACAACATACTGACACAACATACAAAGAAAGGTATAACAACTCTTAAAAGCCTTAAAAACTGCTCGCGATCATCTCCTACCCCCCTAAAAGAAACAAGGTTACGTCCCCGTAACCATACATACCTGATCAAAAAGGAAAGGGTAACGCTCTTTCATGATATCCTCTGCCTCCCATGTGGCTTCCTCAGTCTCGTGGTTAGACCAAAGGATCTTGAGCAGAACTGTCTCACCACTCCTAGTCTTTCTAACCTTTCGGTCTAGGATCTGCTTAGGCACCTCAAGGTATGATAAGGACTCATCTAGCTCTAAGCTCTCTGCCTCTAACACATGTGACGGGTCATTCACATACTTCCGCAGCTGCGATACATGAAACACATTATGCACTCTCTCTAACGCAGCAGGTAAAGCCAGATGATAAGCAACCTCTCCAACTCGCTCTAAGATCTCATAAGGACCGATGAACTTCTGACTCAGCTTGCCCTTTTTCCCAAATCTCATAACCCCACGCATAGGAGACACTTTCAGAAGAACCTTATCCCCAACCTGAAACTCTATATCCCGGCGATGTAGATCTGCATAACTCTTTTGCCTGTCCTGAGCTGCTCTCATCCGTTCCCTGATCATCTTAATCTGTTCTATCATCTCATGCACCATCTCTGGTCCTAAAACCACTGCCTCAGCACTATCGTCCCAACAGATTGGACTCCTACATCTCCTTCCATACAAAGCCTCAAACGGTGCCATACCAATACTGGTGTGATAACTGTTGTTGTAAGAAAACTCGATCAAATCCAACCTCTGTTCCCAGCTACCACCAAAATCCATCACACAAGCTTGCAACATATCCTCAAGAGCCTTGATTGTTCTCTCAGTCTGCCCGTCTGTCGCAGGATGAAAAGCTGTACTCATCTTCAAAGTTGTCCCCAAAGATTCCTGCAACTCTTTCCAAGACCTCGATATAAACCTCGCATCTCTGTCAGACACTATGTCCTTAGGGACTCCATGTAACTTAAGCACGTTCTTTCGATAGGCCATGGCCAATTGTGCCTTAGTCCATGTATCTTTCATTGGAACAAAGTGAGCTGACTTGGTCAAGCGATCCACTATCACCCAAATCATGTTGTTACCTTGTTGACTCTTTGGCAAACCCACAATGAAATCCATGGAAATGGATTCCCACTTCCACTCAGGTACCTTTAAAGACTGCACCTTACCTTGTGGTCGTCGCTATTCCCCTTTAACTCTCTGGCATGTCAAACAACGGGACACAAACTCAGCTGTCTCTTTCTTCATCCCAGGCCACCAAAACGTTTTCTTCAAATCTTTATATAGCTTGTCTCCACCTGGATGAACCGAATATGGTGTACAATGTGCCTCTGTCATGATAGTCTTTTTCAACTCATCATCATTAGGGACACACCACCTACCATCAAACCTCAAACTACCATCTGTGTGAATAGAAAATCGGGACACTGTCCCTTTCTCTACTCCAGCTCTCCACTCAACCACCTTAGGATCTAAAGCTTGTTTACCTCGAATATCATCATAAAACTCAAGCTGTACTGTCATATCACCCATGGCATCTCCTTTCTGCATCATATGTATCCCAAAACTTGCTACCTCATCTCTCAGCCTCATCAAAGATAGAGCTGTACACAGAGATTGTACACTCTTCCTACTCAAAGCATCAGCAACAACATTGGCCTTCCCTTCATGGTAGATGATTTCCATGTCATAATCGCCAATCAGCTCCATCCACCTCCTCTGTCTCATGTTCAACTCCTTCTGAGTGAAGATGTACTTGAGACTCTTGTGATCAGAAAATACCTTAAAGATTGCTCCATAAAGGTAATGTCTCCAAATCTTGAGAGCAAACACCACTGCACCCAACTCCAGATCGTGAGTAGGGTAGTTCTCCTCATAAGGCTTCAATTGCCTAGAAGCATAGGCAATCACTTTACCATTCTGCATCAACACACATCCCAGCCCATTCTTTGAGGCATCCGTATAAACCTCAAAGTTCTCACTCCCTTCAGCCAATGCTAAGACAGGAGCTGTGGTCAAACGCTCCTTTAATGTTTGGAACGCCGTCTCACAACTCTCATCCCAACGTAACCTGTTCTCTTTTCTCATCAACGCTGTCATAGGTCTAGCTATCTTGGAGAAATCTTTCACGAACCGTCTGTAGTATCCAAATAAACCCGGAAAACTCCCGATCTCAAGAACATTCTTTGGTGCTTCCCACTTTGTCACTTTGCCTCTATCTTCGCGGATCCACACCACTCCTCCTTAGAGATCACATGCCCCAGAAAAGCAACTTTCTCTAACCAGAACTCACACTTGGACAGCTTAGCATACAACTCATGCTCCCTCAACGTTTGCAACACGATCCTCAGATGCTCCTCATGCTCCTCTTTAGTCTTAGAATAGACTAAGATCTCATCGATAAACACCGCCACAAACTGGTCCAAGAATTGTCTAAAGATTCTATTCATCAAATCCATAAACACTGCCGGTGCATTAGATAACCCAAACGGCATCACCACATACTCATAATGGCCATACCTCGACGTGAAAGCTGTCTTTGGTATGTCCACCTCTCTAATCTTCACCTGATGGTACCCCGACCTCAAATCAATCTTAGAAAAGACTGATGCACCACTCAACTGATCAAACAGGTCATCTATCCTTGGCAAAGGATACTTGTTCTTTATTGTCACTCGGTTCAGCTCCTTGTAATCTATGCATAACCTCAAACTCCCATCTTTCTTCTTCACAAAAAGAACTGGTGCTCCCCACGGCGATACACTTGGTCTAATGTATCCCTTCTCTATCAAATCATCCAACTGCTTCCTAAGCTCCTCCATCTCCTTAGGACCCATACGATACGGTGCCTTAGAGATTGGCCCCGTCCCTGGTTTCAATTCAACTGTGAAGTCTATCTCCCTCTTCGGTGGCAACCCCGGAATCTCATCAGGAAAAACGTCAGCAAACTCTCCCACCACTGGTATCTCATCAACTGTCGGACTCTCTATCCGGTCATCTCTCACATGGCATAAGATCAAAGGACACCCCTTCCTCAGATAAGACTTCAAGGTGACAGCTGCAATCAACTTAACTTTGGGTTTGACTAGAAACCCACGATAAGACACACTAATTCCCTTAGGACCTCTTAAAGACACTTTCTTTTGATGACAGTCTATCTTAGCTTTATACTTTCCCAACCAATCCATCCCAACTATCATCTCAAAACCGTCAAACGGAAACTCTAGCAAGTCTACAGGTAGATCAACTTGCCCAACTATCATAGATACATCTCTAAACAATCTCCCACATGGTACAGACTGACCCGAAGGTATGAAAACTTGCTCACTAACAGACTCATATACTCTCAAACCCAACTTTTCAACATGACTCGAAGACACAAACGACTGAGAAGCCCCCGAATCAAACAAAACAAAGGTAGGAATACCATTAACAAGGAATGTACCGGTGATAACGTGCGCATCTTCCTCAGCTGCTTTCTTCTCCATCATGAATAACTTGCCATCGGTCTTCTCCCACCTCCCCGGACAAGATCTTGGATGTGGTCGGGCTTAGCACCTGACCCTTGATTGTTGTTATTGTTCGTTGGTGGTTTCTGATAAAATTACCGCCGTTGCGGTTGCCTCCACTCTGTAACTCGACCTCCCGGTTTGGCCATGATCCAGGCCGGTCCATTGCTCGCATAGCTCGCTACCGTCTCTGGAAAGATCCCGGTGCACTTGTGCACTCATGTCTCTTATGGCCTACACCACCACAACCATAGCAGGTCACTCCCCAACTATTACTCACGCTTCCACGGCCACGCCCAAAGGAAGCCCCATCACTGAACCCTGACCCAGAAGAAAACCCCTTAGACTGATTGTGGTTGCCTTTCTTGTAGTTAGATTGGCCACCACCCTCGCTCTCAGACTTCCTCTTCTCACCACCAGACCTCTCCTGAGCCATCTCCACCAACCTCTCAGCTCTCCCAGCCCTCTCATAAGCTTCCTTAACATCGGTAAGGATTCCCACGGGTAACTTATCCATAATCTTGGTAGTCAACCCTCTCTCAAACCTCAATGCCAGGTTCTCCTCACTCAAACCCATATCCTCAAAGATACCGGACTTCTCATTGAACCGTCTCGTAGTACTCGGCTCTGAGACATCTCAAATGATCATCTTAAAACTATCAAACTCTTCCCTCAACTTACTCCTCACATGCTCCGTCGAACGCCTTCCTCACAAACCCCCTACGAAACTCCTCCCAAGGTATAGCAGATAGACCTTGGTTTGTATATATCTCCTTGGCACTCACTTTCACTCAGTATCCCACCAATTGCCACCGCCTCCCTCGGATAGAATGCGGCTGCTCCACTCGCATATCATCAGGACAGTGAACCAAATCTAATATGTTCTCCATCTCTCTCAGCCAACTATCAAGAAGGTTAGGCTCCCCAACCCCCTTGTATTCTTTCGGGTTAAACCTCGCTATGTAGAGGCTGATTTTAGAATGATCAACCTCCTTCTCCTTATCCTTGTCCTTATCCTCATTCACTTTCTTTAGGGTGTCTGTAAGAGCATCTTGGTGCTCCAACATCTTAACTATATCATCCATTGTCATAAGCTCAGCTCTCGCATACAAAGCAGTCTTCTTGCGCGGCATCTTGAAACTATATATATAAGAAAGGGTAGATATAAACACACGTACTAAACCTCAAAACACAAAAACACGCTGCCAGACCCTACTCGATCGAGTGCCCAAACCTACTCGATCGAGTAACGGGCTACTCGATCGAGTGCCCCTCCATACTCGATCGAGTACCCAAACATCAGACCCAAGCAGACCTTCTGATCTCTAACATACTCGACCGAGTAGCTAGGCTACTCGATCGAGTGACCCCCTACTCGATCAAGTACCCCTAGTTACTCGATCGAGTACCCCAAAACTCGATTCTGAATTCAAAATCGTCAAAAACCCACCCGATCAAGTCAGTCCCACTCGATCGAGTCACGCTAATTCAGAAACGCTACCCGCATGCTATGTCATATACTAACATGCTAATAACTTTATAAAATCACATATATCATAATCATGCTACGCATCTTTTCTACTATCTACGAAATCATTTCATCATGCTATTAATTGCCACGTTGTAAAACATTCAACATGCTATCATTTCATCAACAGTTTCCACATATTTCATTAACCTTTAACATTCTCATCCTCCTACTTCGGACATCCAACAATTAACACATTTCATCACATTCTTACACAAGTTAACCAAACACACATACGACCCCGCGACTTTAGGACGTCTCCCAAGCCTTTGCATTAGCTCCTACAACTTTTACCCCGGGTTCATTTTAATTGACTCCCTATGTTCATTAGGTTCATTGGTTACAGGTTTCAGGATCGTCGCTCTGATACCATTTGTAACACCCCCATACTCCAAGTGCCTTACCAGGACCACTCAGGTATGAAGACATTACCATCTCGGTTGCCCGAGGTATGATAATCAAACAACAATGAAGAAACAACATATTTATTATAAGTAATTAGCGAATGGTTACAATCCTCAAAACCAAACCAAGAGTACGATACATGTTCTCAAACTAACTGTTCTAACTGAAATATAAATAAACTAAAGGCTACAGCGGAAGACTCCTATCATCATGTCGTGGCATCCCAGCTATCCCAGTACTCATCTCAATACCTGCTCAATATCTGCTCACCATCCCCGAATGGATCACCGCAGGTTTACAAAACAACACCGGGGTCAGTACTAATCACACAATTCAATATATAACAACAATGAGATAAACAGACAGCTTAACTGACACACACACACAAACACGCCGAATCCAATCATCTCAATCACTGACTGTCCACTGGACCAGCCCTGCCAGTGGGGGACCGCAGCCGTACCCACCAAATCCCCGCTCCACATAACAGTGAGCGATAACCCTGTTCATTAATGTGCACATCCCTTCTGTAACGGGTTCCACATAAGGCAAAACTAGGGCGTGAAGCCACTCCCGCAAGTGACCCCACTCAGCCGAGGCCACGCCTCGCGAACCATAAACAACGATCACAACCACAAACACAATACAATTATTATATCAAACAACCAAACACAATACATCAACCAATATCCCATTATGGGACTAATACTGAGTAGGAAATTCTACCTGGTAAGCACGCAATCAGACGGTCTCTACTGCTGAATCAAAAAGCCTCCTCTATGAACCCTCCTCCTATCATACAACACATAAAGGCTACCAATCACATACTACACACATAAACCCCCAAATCCCTAAATTAGGGTTTAACCAATTCAAAGGAAAACAATAAAAAGGGTACATAGATCTTACCCTCGACGCAAGGAACTCAACGGTATAAACAACGACAAGAACTGACCGTCTGAACTCCGGAAATTGCTAAGAATGCGATTAGGAAGATGAACTTGTTTGCTTTCTCTCTTATACAGAAATTTAGGTTTTGAAAAGTGATTTAGAATAATGACGGTGAAGCTTAAATACCTTAATCGCATAATTAACAAAACCCGAGAAAATTCCCCGTAAAACCGGCTACTCGATCGAGTACCCAAGGATACTCGATCGAGTACCCCCCCTACTCGATCGAGTGCCCCAGCTACTCGATCGAGTACCCAACAGGTCAGGAGCTTTTCTAAAACGCAACATACCCTTACTCGACAGAGTAAGGGCTACTCGATAGAGTACCCCAAGACTTATAAATACGGAGTATTACATGTGCGTTCACCCATTGACGGTTCTAAAGGATGATTCATGTCATCCGACCCCAATCATTTTGGGATTACGGCTCTGATGTTGTTGTTGTTGTTGTTGTTGTTGTTGTTCTATTTTATATGTTTGCATGCATGCCAAATCGCCATAACATCTCATGCATTTTTATTTATATCGAATCATCGACCTTGTCAATTATAATTATCGATATATCACTAATTTATTTCACTTAAAGGAGATAGATAATAAATTGACAAGACCGCTCATATTTTAATAAAATAGAGACTTAGCCTTACCAAATAGTAGGAACCCTTGAAAATCAATTTTATTAGGGGTACAATACGGTATTTTTCTATACCAGGGTGCTTTCTTTTTACATTGGGTAAGTGGGGTTGTAACACCCCCATATAACAAGGAGCCTTAACAAGACCATCCATAGCATATACGGGTGTTGCCATCTCGGTTTCCCTAGGATAGTAATCATCAAATGTCGATAAAATAACTTTTAAGATTTATTACAAGCGATTAAACCAAAACTAAAGGTATACAAAAGATAGATCTCAAACTACTATCAGCTATATGCACTACTTCTGTCATGACTCGTGAAGGACTCATCCCGCCAAGCACCCTACTATCATCCAATTCATCACCTGCTAAGACTGACTGCTGACCATAAGGGATCACCGCAGACACAACATAAACAAACAAGAAGACAAAACCACACAAGGTCAGTAACTGAGGTAAACACTTCAACGTCTGCCGACACAATCTAAATACAACACAACACACACAAGCCACATCACTGCCAATCCATCACAATCACCAACTGTCCAATGGACCAGCCTTGCCACTCGGGACCATAGTCAATCCCACATAAGCCCCGCTCCTTAAATCGAGCGATAGACCAATGTCCATTAATGTGCACATCCCAACTGTGGCGGGTTCCACAGAAGGCGAATCAAGGGCGTGAAGCCACTACCGCAAGTGAATTCACTCAGCTAGGGATGCACCCCAAAGATCACAGATAGGTATACGATACTCACAATCATCTGCACCACAACTATGTTAAACGAAACAACACGTCACCAACCACTTATCACAATCTATTAATTCACACCGATACGATATCAACCAATTCATATTAAGACACACTAGACATCCAACAGTACTGAGTAGGCAAACCAACCTTTAGCCAATCGCAGCGATTCTACATCCAATCACATGACACCAAATAAACCAAGCAATACACCTATACAAATAGTACAATCACCTATCACTAGTACCACAACCCTAACTGAAAACACAACGACAATGATGGTGATGATGACATACCTACACATATAATTCCGGCGTCAAGACCGCTACCCGACTCAAGCAACCCATCCCTACGGCACAAGCATCGTCAAAGGCTCCCATGGTAGGGACTATGGTGAAGGGAAGAAGGAGAGACAACCTTTAAGTTTTTGGGAAGAGGCGGAAATGATTTGCGATTTTACTAAACCACGATTATAAATCCTCGCTGTAAATACGCTACTCGATCGAGAACTAACTTACTCGAGTGTGTGACCCCTACTCGATCAAGTACCCAATTTACTCGATCGAGTAGCCTCAACTAGATCGAGTACCACACTTTGAAAGCTTACCACGTCACAAGACATCCCTCTTGGGGTGTTCCAAGGTCTGGATCAACATCTAAGGTTGGTCAACGTCGGTCAACGGGTCCCTAAAAGGGCGGGTATTACAGTCTTTCCCCCATTAAAGAACTTCGTCCCCCGAAGTTTGACTTATCCTTCCACGAACCTCACGACAAAGAAACCAAGATCATCACCACCGTTTACCCGACACATGTCAACATAGCTGTTTAGAATTACCATCCCACTATGTATGTTCATCAACCATCATAATCATCCACCTTGCTCACAATACACAACACGACTCTCAGCTAATCACAAATTTTCCCTTGAATCAGTGAACATGTACGAAACACCAAAACGACCAATTTCACCACCACTTGCACTTACTACGTATTATTATTCAAACGTACATCAACACAACTATCAAACTATACATTCATCCATTACTTGATAATGATTACTAATTACAAAACACACAAGGTGACGATCCTACCGTTGATTCATCACTACATGTTACAGATTTATATAACACATAGTCCTGACTTACCTCACACATGTCTCATTTTGCTCTATTACTTTAACCGTACAATCATAATTCTGCTTAAAACACCAAATTCTCAAGTTAACATAACAAATCATCATTGAACATAAAATATACGTGTTATTTATTCAACAATTAAGATTTTTTTTCTCATTTGCACAATAACCAATATAAAACTATTCGAACAATCATATAAAGTTATTCAAACAATCATTCACAGGTTTTAAAATACCACAAAATTAATATAAGATTGTTATAATTACATCATTTTCATCACTTTTCTTTTGCGACATTACTCTTCCCCTTAAAAGGGAACTTTGTCCCCGGAGATCACCATCAAACAACTTCCTTGTCCCTTAAACCGATACATATATAATCGTTATGACATTACTCGCAAACCACAAAAAACATTGATTTATACTAACATATCCTATTCTTTGACATTACACAGTTACAACATGTATAAACGTAAGACAACAAAAATTAAGTAACACACCGCAAGACATATTACCACAACTAGCAGCAGAGTCACCAGTTAGTTGTTATACGATCATTCTTATTATGTTACCACTTCATAATCATAGGATTCCACT
This sequence comes from Silene latifolia, assembly GCF_048544455.1. Lineage (NCBI taxonomy): Eukaryota > Viridiplantae > Streptophyta > Magnoliopsida > Caryophyllales > Caryophyllaceae > Silene > Silene latifolia. The sequence continues at coordinate 95,637,586 of NC_133533.1, forward strand.
TATCCACTCGTCATAATATAGGTTACAAGGTTGTACAAATACTACCGTGAATTGTACAAATTAACCATAATGCATATTGTACTCCTGCCATATACGATACTTTCTTGTCATTACATGAATATGACCCACGTGATATACATATGTATGTAATTATATCAACTTTGAACAACACAATCGCACTATATTTTACCAGTAGCAATATGATTTAACGTTCATAGCATGACAAATAAATATATATGACACGACCACACATCATTTTATACCCATCGATGAAGCTACACAACATTACTAGACACCCATAATAAGGATTAATATAATAACATCCAAAGATATGATGATTCGAACAATTCTAAACTCAAAAGTTCCTATAACAGTGCCACGCGAACGAGTTGGTCAGGCACTCGATCGAGCTGGGCTTACTCGATCGAGCTAGTCAGCTACTCGATCGAGTAGGCCGATATCAGAATAGTCCACTACTGCCATAACCGTAGTTACACGATCGAGTGAGGGGCACTCGATCGAGTTGCCAACAGGTCATAAATTCCCAAAAGCCAAATGTAAGCCGAATAATCACATAATCACGAGTCGGGATGCCCTCCCGACCCTACAATCCTGCATAACGAGTCTAAAAATTCTCAAAGTACGGCCTTATGGCCAACCATACACACCAAGGTCCAAAAGTATCAACCGAAAACAATATAATATCTGCTACAAACCATGAAATATAAGAAGAAGAAAAGGAGTGTCATCATTCCCTATGCTGCTCGTCCATGAACTCATCACTACCACCACAAGATCTGCCTGCTCTAGCTGCATCCTTACCTGTATCCTGACTAGCATCAACATCTGCTCCCATGCGCCAAGGGGCCAAACGACCATAAGGGTACGACTAAGGCTCTCCCCAAGTAGACTTATCCACATCGTAAGAGTAAAAGACACCACTGTCGTCCCCTACACCTCTCCACCAAACCGGCTCAGCTCACGTGGCCCCAATACCCTGAACATAAGCCATCTCATAAAGGTTCCGTAGTGTCAAGGTAGATTACACTCTCTCTGTGAGCTCGCTCACTCTTATCTCGAGCCTATAGATAGAAGGGTAGCCAGGGAACTGGTACTATGGTGGCATTGGCTGCTCTAGCTGCCCTGGTTGAGTCTCAGCCACTCTCCTCCTCACTCGACGTGGTCCCCTCCCTATCCTAGGTTGAGCATCCTCAGGCCTCAGATTCTCCCCCTTCCTCGGCCAGGGCATCACCTGTAGGATCTCTGGGTCGATGAGGTACGTCTGCCTAGCTGGACGCTCCTCCTCCTCCTCATCGGAATCGGCAACTATAACTGCCGGTGGTATGGGCTCAGTCGCAGGTAGGTACTCAGGAGGTGGTATCCGCATCCAACTGATACCACACACTCTCCATGCCAATCTACCGTCCACCAAGGTTCTCAACCATTTCTGATCGAGGAAATACTCACCGTCCAGGGTGGGTACCGTGGTGGTGAAAGAAGTATAGGCCGACGAGGCCTTAAAAAAAGTCAGTCTATCTGCCAACCGAGTGGCAATGGCAGCACAACTCAGGAATCTAGTGTCGGACGAGGCCATCAGAGATAGACTAGCACACACGAAGGTAGGGGCACTAAAGATGACTGGATGGGACCGGGTGGGGTTAAGATACGACACTAGCAACATCAACTCATGTGAGTTTAACTTACTCACATCCTTCCTCTTGTAGAGAAGACATGTCAAAGCACGAAGGAAAATCTTCAAAGTGACATGTTGAATATCATTAATCAACATGCTACTCGAAGTAGGAGCTGCTTTATTGTTGAAGCATGGCATGAGGCTACTAATCCTACATTCCGTCGGAATGTCTCTAAGAGCTCCCTTGGCGGCCTTAGCCAAACCAAGGTGTGTTGCAAACATATCCATGGTCAATAGAAAACTCATGTTCATTAGGCGGAACACTACAGATTGTTCCACCGCTTCATATTTAAACGAACTCATGAACTCAAGGGTAAAGAAGACATAAGATTGTTTCCTGAGGCGGTATAGCCCAATCATCCCCAAAGTCTCAAAGATATGCCTAACATCAGTCTCAATCCCTAAGTCGGTCAAGAGAGTGGTGTCTATACACCGTGGAGGTCTCATCCTTCGGTTTTGTAAGGCCACGTAGTTGTCCCTTTGTGTGAAATCCACAAAGACTACAGACGGATACTCGGGTACTGCCGGGACCGTAGGTCCATTACCCTCTTCTACCTGGGGTTCAGAAGCCCTTCCCTTTTTTCTCTGTCGGGTTCCCACGGTTGGTCTCGGCATCTGTTTTCAACACCTGACTTAAATACACAAACCACATATACTTGAAAACATGTAAAACAATCATGTATGTTCATTAAAAGAGCTACTAAGTATACACTTTCATCAACAAACCAGAAATTATGTGTATAAACTCTAAATTTTTCTATCAGACGATCTCACAGCTGTGAAACTTTTGACATGTAAGGCACCAACTAACATCATTACTATCACTTCTAAAAACTACACCTTCAAAATAACTTCGCACACAAACAAATTTCACAATAATAATGTAAGACGAATTTCAGTTTGGGGCAATTTTAGGACGGAGTTTTAAGACATGTTTTTGAGTGAAAATCATCAAAATCGACTCTAAACATGATACGTATAAGATATATTACCCCATTTTCTCCATTTTACACACAAAAGACAACCAAAATTCAATTCAAAATCTCAAACCCTAGAAATTTCGAATCACATAAACCCCCAATTTATTTCGATTTTTGCATAGCTAACAACAATAATCAATAAAGGAAAGCATCTAAATCATATTACAACCATTGAAAAAAAGATTTGGCATATATAAATCGATTTTTCAGCAATTACCAACATCCTACATGTTTCTAATTAATCGAAAACATCAAAATAGGATAAACATTCATACCTTGATTGATTATCAGGCAAAAAGAACGAATTAAGCAAAGAAATCATCAAGATTCAAGCACAAAATCACCAAGAACAAGGGTACAAAAGAGAGATATAGAAATATTAGGGTTTTAATGGGTGAAACAATGAAGAAGAAAGAAAGAAAAGAATTAGGAGAATGAGTATTAGACCATGAGTTGTAGCTGTTGGAATATGTGTCCTCCGACAATAATGCGATCACAATTGTCGATCATATTGATCACATGTTTAAATCTCATTTTAAGAATACGTAAGGGATGATTCATTTTATAGTCAACTGATCAACATTAATCGGTAACGATTGGCTTGCTAGAGTTTGACGTTACTGTCGTGGGACGGTGGTGGTCAGTTGATCCCTTAAAGTCACACCTAAAGGATGATGCCCTTATCTGTAAAGTTGATTAATTGTATGACGATACAAGTTGATCAATTCCTTAAAATTGAACAATACATTTGTGAGAGAGAATATTGATATCTTATTGTAATGGGATTAAATAAGATTTATTTTAGTAATTGAAATATTTTATTACTAAAATTGTTTATTGTTTGTGAAACAATAGAGATGATGATGAATGGTTAATTATAATTACAAGATGTTGTGAAATATAATTAAATGACCCATTTTATTTATGTGATCAAGTATCAGTAGTCAATTTGTTAAATGTGATTTAATTAATTTATAAAATGATATTTATGTGATAAATGTGCATTAAAATTAATTGATAACATGTAGCATACTACATGTGACATATTGTGTGACAAATGACAAATTGACAAAATAAAATGGTAGTCCATTTTATGGTACATGGACCGAAATATTGGAGGTAGTATGGGTGAGTGGGTGTTTTGTTTAATGGATAAATAAAACACTATGATTACATATAATGTAGGGTAGTCTTACACCTACTTTTCTTAATAAGAACAAAAGTAAAAGAAAAGACCATGCAATGGTCTTAATATACTCCTCCACCGGTTTTGTAACATAGAGAGAGAGATTTTTATTCTCTTATTTTTACTTGTATTCATACACATGCAAAAATATCATCTTCTCTCACATGATCATCTTTTTCTTCATCAAAACATGAGATTTTTTACTCAAATTATTCATGAAAGATTACTAAAATTATTATTGTAATATATGAGTGTTAGTAATCAATTTTAAGGTAAACTACTAAACTAATATCTAGCTAATATTATTTAGTGGGGATAAGGGATAATCTTGGGTGCAATCAAGAGGAGAATCTCTACTATGAGATTTTTGGAGGATCATGTTTGAATATGTGTCCTCCGAAAATAATGCGATCACAACTGTTGATCATGATGATCACATGTTTAAGTCTCATTTTAAAGAATACAATTGGGAAGTATTTTTACTGTCAACTGATCCACACATATCGGTAATGATTGGCTGACTAGTGTTTGACATTACTGTCGTGCGACGGTGGTGATCAGTTGATCCCCTAGGTCATACCTAAAGGATAATACTCTTAATTGATCATTTAATTAATCGTATAACGTTACGGGTTAATTAAATTACTTGAAAATTGACGGACGAATTTGGAAGTAAAATTTACGTGTCTCATTAAATAAGATATAGTCTAAGTAATCGAATTGTTTTATTACTTGGATGAAATTATTGTTTAAGGAAACAATTGAAACAGAATGAATTATTATAAATACAAGATGCTGTGATTTATAATTGGTAAATTATTTTGGTACAAGTAATTGTGAATTACTATGTCGATTTTGCATATGACGTATTTTTATTAATGCGTTGATTTTTAATATGTTAAAAATACATAACAATTATACATGACTTGTAACATGTGACAAATTGACAAATTGACAAAGATAAAATGGAATCCATTTTATCTCTATTTGGACCGAAATATTGGGTGGCAATTAACATATATATTATGTTGATTGAGTTAGTGGTAAGCATAATGATGTTAGCCTAATACTAGCCATGCATACCTACACAATCTTGTGAAGACCACATTGTGCATGCATTGGCCACTCTCTCCCACCCTACCCGGTTTTGGTCATAAGAGGAGCCAAGGGTTTTCTCTTATTTTTCCAATATACACTACATGCAAATCAAGTGCAATTTCAATTCATTCTAACATTACAAAAATATTTTTAGAGAGATAAAAATATTCTCTTCCTCCTTCTTCCTCCTCTTGACCGAAAATTAAGAGGACCAAAAATATTTTGGGTCTTTTATTTAAATTAATGTTATTCTAGTATTAATAATATTAATTTTATTAAGAGTATATCTTGGGTATCATTTCTTGGGAGGGATTCTACAATTGAGTCCTTTTGTTCATCCATATAAGTAGAGCTCAAGAACAAGAGAGTAGGAGAACTCTCTTGTGCCCTTAAGATCCGAAAATACCAATGTAAGATAATGATTTCTTCTTTAAATTGTTTTTAGTTTGCATGCATAAGATCACCAATTAATTTTATGTCAAAATTAACATAAAACATATATGAATATGTTGAGTATATAGATCTACTTTTCCTTCAATTGGTATCAAAGCCTTGGTTGTTTGCATGCAAATCGGTTAAAAGTTTTTCCGAGTTATACGATTAACATATAAAACTTGTTTAATTTGTGTTATTATGATATATCACGAAATTAATTTATGCATGTTAAAGTTTCTGGTCCTAAAATGTTTTTAGGATATTTTGGTTAATTTATGGATTTTTATTGTTCATCTTACATAATAATGGCATTAAAAATATAATTTTATGAATAAAATGTCATTTTCGGACTAAAATTAGCTAAACTTCGAATTTTCCAGTGAATTTTGGATATGTTATCACATATATTATTTTGAGATGACCTAAAAATGTTCATAATTTTTGGACTTCTTATGCTCGAAAAATGGGTTTTTCATTATTAAAATCGGATTTAGATGAAAAATAGGTTAATATGAGATAAATTTCGAATCTGGTCATAGAAATTTAGTTTGTTGTCACATGCAATTTTACAAGACGTGTGTAAAATAATAGGCTATATTGAACTCTTTTTGAATGATTTATGATTTTTTGAAGAAAAATAGCATAAATAGTGACTTAATTAGTGAAATATTAATAAAACATACTCTATGACTAAGGAAAAACGTCACAAGTTGCATTTTATTATCTTTTTCAAATCTAAAATTGAAAAGTTGATGAATATATTTTTTCCCATGTTTTTATGATTATTTTTGTTAAAACCGATAAACCGCAACATTGTTTTTCCCGATAAATTTCGAAATTTTTTAACCTAAGTTTTTGAACATTATGAGTGTCATGGTATTTTTCTAGAATGTTCATGAGTTTAAATTTCAAATTTCAAATTTATTTGATTTTTTGTGATTTATTTGAAATTTATAGCTTATTTTATTATAATTTTAGGTCCATTAATGAACAAATTTTGTAAATATGAGTTAATTATCGTCAAATAGTTAGTGAAGACTATTTTTGAGTCCTAAGAGGTTAGGGTAATTAACTTATGCATAACTATGAATTTATGTAATTTTTGTGATTATAAAATGTTGAATCACGCAAATCCGTAAAAATCGAGTAATATACGATATTGGCTACTTAAGGCGATTTAGCATAAAATTGGGCATGTTCATACATATTATAATGCTGCATTTTATTTATGATTGTCATAATTTTATTTTATGTAATTTTGAATTATGTATTTTTACTTAGTATGGCCTTAGTTTTTAATTGGTATTACCCGAAATGTATGGGAATATCGATTCGGTTGTAATTTATTGTGATCTCGTATCACCGTTTTGTAATTTAATAGATTTATTTTATTTTAGTTACAAATGTATAATAGGAAATTATGTAATTTATTATGTAATTTTATTTATTCCGGAGTTCCCAAAGACGGATTTCTTCAAGAAGGCGATACATAAAGACGGTGTTACCTCGAGATGCGTGCCACAACCGAAGTTCAAGGGACCAATGGAGTTGGTTTCCGAATGTGTAATAGTTAAATAGTTTTTCTATTTTAGGAAGGCCATACTAGGATTTATTTTATGTTTTGCATTTTATTTATATGTCACATGCATCGCTAAATCGCCATAACTAAAACCTGCATCATCATTTAATCGAGTTTATCGACCGTGTCAATTACAATTAACGTAGTTCACCGCTTTAGTTCACTTAAAACGTGATAGATAATAAATTGACATGACCTCTCGCTAAAACAATCAATTGAGACATAGCCTTACCAAATAGTAGAAACCATGAAAACCTATTTCGCGAGGGAGTGCACTCGGCCCTACCGGGGTACAAACCTTGTTACGTAGGGGAAGTGGGTGATGAATGTATATCCACCGAATTCATGTTAACAAAGGGTATTTCGGCACACCGTGCCCTGAGTTGATATGGGTTTGGATTATGGACACATTTATTCGAAATTTGGGTTGTACTCAACGAAAGTATTCACGACGATTTCCGGATGTGTTTCGGGCTAGAGATAAATATTAATGTAAATTTTATCGACCAAGAGTTCTAAAAGTAGAATCGATAAGAGGTTAATCCACCGAATTATACCCGGAACAATTGGCGCCGTCATCAACAAGAAGCAGGCGCCGTCGCAGTCACCCCAAGTAGTAGACGCCACGGCAGTCACCCCAAGAGGTAGACGCCGTCGCAGTCACTCCAAGTGGTAGACGCCACGGCAGTCATCGTCAAGAGACAGACGCCAGCTCACACTGTCACATCGACAAGAGCGGCAGTCATCAACAAGAAGTAGGCGCCGTCGCAGTCACCCCAAGTAGTAGACGCCACAGTAGTCACCCCAAGAGGTAGACGCCGTCGCAGTCACTTCAAGTGGTAGACGCCACGGCAGTCATCGTCAAGAAACAGACGCCGGCTCACACTGTCACACCGACAAGAGCGGCAGTCACCGACAAGAAACAGACGCCAGCTCACACTGTCACATCGACAAGAGCGGCAGTCATCGTCAAGAAACAGACGCCGGCTCACACTGTCACACCGACAAGAGCGGCAGTCACCGTCAAGAAACAGACGCCAGCTCACACTGTCACATCGACAAGAGCGGCAGTCATCGTCAAGAAACAGACGCCGGCTCACACTGTCACACCGACATGCCTCAGAAGCGTTAAACACAGTTGAGATACGCACTCTGGACTGCCTCGGCCAGGCCGAGGCAGAAACAAAAGAGGCGCTCAATTAATAACATAAGAAGACAACTCAGACGAAGACGAGGTGAAAACGCTAAGTACAAGTGAGACGCTAAGTGAGACGCTCAACTATTAGCGCAAGAAAACTCAAAATGAGGTGAAGACCTCGGCCAAGCCAAAGGCAAAAGAAACGAACTCTTATTAAAAATGATAACAGGTTACAAGTGAGGAGAATGCAGACGACGGCCGTCCCCATAGGGATAAGCCAAAACACAACCTACCAAAGTTGTACAAAAAACAGGGAAAAGAAAAGCAAAAAGTTACAAACATGTCATTTGAAGGGCCAAAAGATGGCAGGGAGGAAGGGCTTAATAATTGTCTCCCGAACAGCTGAAGCTATCCGAGACGCCGGGTGAGCCTGGTGACGACCGCCCGTCTCCCTACGCCTGTTGCTGCTTGCCATCAGCAGCGGTAGCAGCGTCTTATTTAATGGGCAACCCAACAGCTTTCTGAACAGCCTCAGCTTCAGCAGCTTTCTTAGCAGCCTCAGCTTCAGCAGCCTCAGCCTTAGCCTCAGCAGCCTCAGCTGCCCTCATTCTCTCGGCTTTCTCCTTGGCCGCCTTAGCCTTCTCAGCAAGGGCTGCCTTCTCCGCGGCCGTCTCTTTCTCCTCCTTCACCCTTACCTCCTCCTTGGCCTTCTCCTCCACGGCTTTCTCCTTAGCTTCGAGCTTGTCGTCAAACAGCTCGTCAAATTTGCCCCACGGAAAGGAGCCATCAAGAGGGAAGAGCTCCCCAATCACTTCCCTGGCAGCTTCTTCCGCCAGATCCCGGTATTGGGCGCACATGTTAGGAAGCATGACAGTTTGGAGCATCTCAATGTCCTCCTCCTTTTGTCTGATGATGGCCTCCTTGCTCCGAATCACCTTCCCCGGATCTCAAATCGCCCCGACCTTCGTTCCTCTGCTGGAAATAAAGGTCGGCGTGCCTCTGAACAAGGTCACACTTCTCCAGCAGCTTAACAGTTTCGGCCGCCGCAGCCTCAGCCTTGGCTCTCTCAGCAAGGACCTCCTTTTCAGCGTCCTCCCTGAGTTTTCTCTCGGCCAAAAGCGCCCTCTCAGCATCTCCCCTGAGCCTCTGCTCATCGAGGAGATCCAGCTTCGCCTTCACGGCCACCTTCTTAGTGGCAATGAGCTCAAGAACGGATTGAGCCGAGGCCTTCTCCTGCTCTATAATGCGAGCACCGGTCAGCTCGTTCCACCTCGCCAGCCTCTTGATCAACCTCGCGCTTTCCGCCACAAGCTGGGAGGGGGAAGCCTTCTGGGATGAAGAGTCAGTGGTGACGTTTTGATCACCAGCCTGCAGTCGGGAGGGGGAAGCCTTCTGGGACGAAGAGTCAATGGTGACGTTTTGATCACCAGTCTGCACGGGGTTCTCCTCCACTTGCTGCTCAATAAGAGCAACGGCCGACGACGGCTGATCTACAAAATTTAATGAAAGCATCAGTGTCAACATGCATAGACATACCAGAGAGCCCGTCATCAGGAGCGCCTAATGAACCGGCTAAATCTGAGCCGCAGGATAGATCCGTACCATGCTTGGCCTTCTTGGCCGGAGGACGCATTTCCTTGCCAGCAGCAGAAGCAACAGCAGCGGTAGAGGCTGTCTCCTTCCTCTTACGGACAAGGGGAGATCCCTCCTCATCGGAGTCCCCCCCATTGGTGATATCAACGATCTCCACCGTCTCCTTCTGAACAGGGGGGATGGGAGGTGGAACTGATGTCGACGCCGTCGCCTCCGAAGACTTTGTTTTCCGCGTCCGGCGCGGAATGCTACTAACAACCTTCGCCTGGGCCGCCTCCATATTCAAGCCCTTTAGCTGTTGATCCATGAGATCACTCGGCGACGTTCTGCGGTCACGGGTTAAAGCCTTAGGGTGCAAAGAAGCAACGGTCTTATCCTTGTTCAGCCCCATTCTCCGAAGGATATCCTCAGACAGGTCCGGTCCAAAGTGGTCTGCAAAGGAAACAAGGCAAGAGTTAGGTAGAAGAAATAAATCGAAGATCAACAGAAACGTTGAGAGCAGAGATGGGCCTCACACCGACCCCACTCACCCTGCGCTAGGGCCGGTATGAGGCCGACATGGCAGAGCGGCTCATCCTGAAGAATGATCTGCGTTGGGGGAATCCATCTTTTCGGCACCCTCTTCTTGTCCGCCTCAAAAAGCCTCATCGCCAGCTTCTCATCCGCCTTAAGAGGGACCTTGCTGACGTCCATCTTAAGCTTTTTCCGGGAGACCCATCTGTCATGCTCCGCCTTGGTCTCGTACCGCAAATTAACCTGGTGCTGGAAAGACCGGGGCAGCGGATAGTCAGTTGGCACCTCAACATACACCCACCGACCTTTCCAGTCTTTGCAGGAAGAAAGCTTATCAACGGAGACGTAACCCGGCTCCATTTGCACACTGTACCATCCGACGCGACCAGAAAACGACGGCTTAAGGTGGTGAAGCCGACGGAATAAGTTAACCGTTGGAACCTCTCCCTTGAAGAGGCAGAGCCAGACAAAGCCGGCTATGGTCCTAATAGCCAACGGGTGCAGTTGGGCCACAGCGACGTTCATGGCCCTAATGATGGCCATAACGTATTCATTCAGCGGGAACCGGAGCCCGTACTCCAAGTGCCGCATGTATACGCCGGTGCAACCCGGTGGAGGGCAGCAAACGGCCTGACCCACCTCAGGGATAATAATTTTGTATCCCCTGCCAAAGAAGAAATGGCCCTCAAAAAATGTCTCGCCGGAACAACTGGCGAACTTATGGGTCCAAACACGGTCAAGGCAGACCTTACAGGCGTCACCGTGATCCATGACGTACTGCCTCCCCTCATTAGGATGAGCCCTTCCAGCATCATCACCAAAATCGTCACCATCATCGTCATCATTATCCTCCCATTCCTCCAAAATTTTCGGATCAACTTCAGGAGAAGGAGACCTAGGGCCCCCAGACACTATCGGGATGGCGTCTAGTATCTCCCCCTTATCAAGACGCAACGGGGAACCCCCCGACGCAGGTTTACTAGGTCCGGCATCGGCAGAAGACATGTTCACGACAATTACTTAACAAAATAAAAGAAAATTTGTTTGTTTACCTTGAAGAAAAGCACTAGCCGAAGCGACGACTTTGAAGATTAGAAGAAAGAAGCCCTCGAAAGTTTGGAGAGATGAAAATTTTGGAGAAAAATTTGAGAAAATGAAATTGGTGGCCAATTTCACGGAATAACTGCCCTATTTATAGGGAAAGCCCATGAAGAAGGACCAATCAAGGCACAGCCCATGAAACGTCAACCAACCAGCGAACAGACACGTGTCGGACATGCAACCACGGAATGTCAATCGTTGCAACAGTTGAACGTCAATCAATGCAACAGTGGCCAAGCGTCTTCAACACGCCCCTTCATATCTCTTTGCCTATTCGTCTTCCTCAACAAATTCCTAAGTATCTGCTCTCCGCCGGCCACATGGTCAACCAAGCTAGAATAGCACCGGCCGGGGGCAATCAAAAACAACCGGCACTCTCAACCATGGTCTCGGCCAGCGTCACTTTCTTTTCCACATCGGACGCCCTTTACGCATCCATGTGGAGGGGGGATATGGTACGGCCGAGAGAGAAGAGGCCGAGGTAGAAGAAGCCGATACAGGAAAATTTTTACAAATTACTTGCGCAGAATATACGCTCAACATACATCGGAGCCCATACCACGGCATAGACTACGCTGGGGGCAAATTGATGGGGCATATTCTGCACCGCTGACCAAGTCAACATATTGAGCAAGGTCAAGGTATCCACAGCAAAGGCAACGACTTAGACAGCCTAGCCGATGAAGTCCATCGGCCTGTCACCTGGGTCTCGGCCAGGCAACTAGCCAGCCGGGGCACATATCCGCGTACTCATATCCAAGACCCCTCGGTCGGCCTGCCATGGGTCCATCGGCCGAGGGTAGAACGGTCTTTCCACCTGCTAGCCACTTGGCCACTTGGCCACTACGTGACAAAAGGTGAAAGTCTATAAATACTCCTCAACCCTCGTTGAGGAAAGGATCCACAATTTAACCTAAGAATCACTATTCATCTGGTAATATCTTCCTTATCTCTCTACAATATATACACTAAGCCAAGCAACAACTTACCTCTCTAAGTTTACTGACTTGGGCGTCGGAGTGAGTACGCTCGGCCAAAGCCGAGCCCTCAGTTTGTTCATCGTTTCAGGAGACCGCAAGGAGGATTCAAGCAAAGACGTCATTCTACAAGCCACGGGTGGTAACAATACTTGCTCTGGAATTATACCCGGAACAAAAGGGTATTTCGGCACATCGTGCCCTAAATTAATATGAATTTGGATCTTGGAATCATTTATAATAGTTGGGTAGAGGTCACTATATAAATGTTCATATCTTGTTAATTTATTTACAAGTATGATGTAAAAAGACAAATGTTAATATTTCCTTTCCTCCATACTTGTAGTTCATTACAATGAATCCATCCAACGCTACCGCACCGATAACTATTGAGTCCTACCACAATGTTTTTGACGACGTTTGCTCCAACAATGATTTCGACACTACTAGAGAACTTCATTTTGGGATAGGTTCGGATGGAAACCTTAACTTCATCACTTCTACTAGACCACCTACTACTACTAGATCTCGTGTGAGCCCGTCTCAGGAAGACTACCTCATACAATCTACAGGGTCTTTGTCTCTGGAAGATAAAGATGCCAAAACTAGTGGGAGCTCAAGCAATCAAGTTCTTGCTTCAAAGGGCAAAAAGTTCAAGAAGAAGGGAAAGAAAGTCAAAAACTTCAAGCAAGTTAATGATGAGTGCCATTATTGCTATGGCATGGGACATTGGCTTAGGAATTGTCCCATATATTTGCGAAATATAAGGGAGGGAATCATCACTCCAAAAGGTAAAATTCCTAAGGAAATTTATGATATTGATATAAATTATACTTTCACTACGACATGGGTACTAGATACCGGTTGTGGTTCTCACCTTTGTAATCATTTACAGGGTTTAAGAGATGTGAAGAGGCTTAGCAAGGGAGATGTGGATCTACGCCTTGGAAATGGAGCTCGAGTAGCGGCCGAATCCAAAGGAACTTATGTTTTAGCTTTGCCTAACGGATTTGAGTTGTATTTACATAATTGTTTTTATGTGCCTAAACTCTCTAAAAACATTATTTCAATCGCCATGCTAGACATGGACGGTTTTTGTTTTGTCATTAAGGACAATCGTTGTACTTTTTCAAGGAATGATTTGGTTATAGGCCAAGCTTCTTCCATCAATGGCATTTACATTTTAGAGACCTCAAATCCAACTAATGATATCTATAACATTCAATCAAAGAAACTCAAATCAAGTGACCCAAGTGAAGCGTTCATTTGGCATTGTCGATTAGGTCACATAAACGAGAATCGCATCAAAAGATTAATTTCGACTAATGTGATTACACCATTTGATTATCAATCATATGGTACATGCGAATATTGCCTACTTGGCAAAATGACTCGTAATCCTTTTAGTGGAAAAGGGACACGAGCTAGTGAACTATTGGGACTCATACACACCGATGTATGTGGACCAATGAGCATCACCGCTCGTGGTAATTATGACTACTTTATAACCTTCACCGATGACTTGAGTAGATATGGGTATATCTATTTGATAAAGCATAAGAGTGAAGCGTTTGAGAAATTCAAAGAATTTCAAAATGAAGTAGAGAACCAATTGAACAAAAGGATTAAGGCACTACGATCCGATCGTGGTGGAGAGTATCTTAGCCTTGAATTTGATTCACACTTGAAAGGTTGTGGTATTATATCACAACTTACTCCACCCGGAACACCACAACTCAATGGTGTTGCCGAAAGGAGGAATCGAACCCTACTTGATATGGTTCGATCCATGATGAGTCAAACCGAGTTACCGAACTCATTTTGGGGATTTGCAATTCAAACCGCAATAAAATCTTTGAACGTAAGTCCAACCAAAGCAACTGAAAAGACTCCATATGAAATATGGAGAAACAAGGTTCCAAATCTATCCCATATGAAAATTTGGGGTTGTGATGCTTATGTCAAAATTAAAAATGATAATAAGTTGGCACCACGATCCGAAAAATGCATTTTTGTAGGATATCCCATGGCCTCACGAGGCTATTACTTCTATAAGCCAAAAGAGAACAAAGTGTTTGTGTCTCGAGATGCTGTCTTCCTAGAAAGTGATTTTATTTCTAGGAGACAGAGTGGGAGAAATTTTGAACTTGATGAAGTTCAAGAGCCACAAACCGAGATAGAGACGCCAGAAGAAGTTCCTTCGTCATCTAACGCGGTTACTCCTCCTCCTCTTAGAAGAACGGGCCGAGTTATTCGCCATCCCGATCGATATGTGGGACTTATCGAAGAAGATGGAACACTAGATGTGTTGCTTATAGATAGTGACGAGCCCGCCATCTACAAGGCCGCAATCTCTAGTCCTAATTCCTCCTTATGGCTTGAAGCCATAAAGTCCAAAATGGATTCTATGCATGAAAACCAAGTTTGGGACTTGGTAGATTTGCCTAAAGGGACAGGACCTCTTCAATGCAAATGGATATTCAAAGTCAAAAATGGCATAGAAGGACATGATGATGTCTACAAAGCTAGACTAGTGGCAAAAGGATTCACCCAAGTCCAAGGTCTCCATTATGATGAGACCTTCGCCCCCGTAGCCATGCTAAGATCCATACGGATTTTGTTAGCGATCGCCGCATTTCATGATTATGAAATATGGCAAATGGACGTCAAAACCGCTTTTCTAAATGGGCATTTAGAAGAGGAGGTGTACATGATACAACCCGAAGGTTTTTTTTTATTCTAAAAATCCTAACAAAGTGTGCAAACTTAAGAGATCCATTTATGGTCTTAAGCAAGCATCTAGAAGTTGCAATCATCGATTCAATCATGTTATAAAGGAGAATGGTTTCACTCGAAGTGTTGAGGAACCATGTTTATACATGAAATTTAGTGGGAGCAATGTTGTGTTCCTAATCTTGTATGTCGATGACATACTACTCATTGAAAATGATATTCCGATGTTGTCTTCTGTTAAGAAGTGGTTAGGTAACCACTTCCAAATGAAGGATTTAGGAGAAGCACAACGCATATTGGGTATCCGGATCCATAGAGATAGATCCAAGAGGATATTGGCACTAAGTCAAGAGTCTTATGTTGATAAGATTCTTCGACGGTTCAGCATGGACAAATCTAAAAGGGGTTTGGTACCTATGGTAACTGGGACTATATTGAGCAAGACTCAATCTCCCTCCGAACCTTATGATGTTGAATGCATGAAGACGATCCCTTATGCTTCCGTTGTTGGATCAATCATGTATGCCATGATATGCACACGTCCTGATGTCTCGTATGCCTTGAGCATGCCGAGTAGATATCAAGGAAATCCAGGTGGGAGTCACTGGATTGCCGTCAAGAACATCCTTAAGTACTTAAGAAGAACTAAGGATTCTATCCTAGTGTTGGAGGAGACACTGAGCTTCGTGTCAATGGATACACGGACTCGAGTTTTCAAACGGATAGAGATGACATGAAATCACAAGCTGGTTTCGTTTTCATGCTCAATGGTGGTGCCGTAAGCTAGAGAAGCTTCAAGGAAGCTTTAACTGCGGATTCAACAACGGAGGCTGAGTACATTGCAAAGATCGAAGGCCGCCAAGGAAGTCGTGTGGATCGTGCAATTCACGGAAGGTCTAAAAGTAGTACCTACCGATAATGATCCCATCACTCTCTATTGTGATAATAGTGGGACGATCTTCCAAGCTAAGGAGCCAAAGTCTAGTAATAGATCTAGACATGTACTTAGAAAATATCATGTAATAAGAGATTTCATTGAAAGAAAGGAAATTGCGATTTGTAAGGTTGGGACGGATGACAACATAGCCGATCCGCTCACCAAGCCTTTATCGCAGACTGAACATGATGGACATATGGCGTCCATGGGACTTAAACGTGTACCAAGTTTATGTTAGATTTTGAAATGAAATAAAAGTGTTGTTTTTGTTCATGTTCATAATCGAATTTGTCTTTTATCTTTTTATTATACATTGTTATATCCAAACGGGTTGTGGAGACAATTGAACCCCTTTAAAGTGAACACGGAATAACATTGTATTTGCCCATAGTCACTTGTATGAGGTGACGTCTCGAAGTGACTAGAGTGTGATGCGATTGATGGCAAGTTCAAGTGCCATAGAGTCATGTGAGATGACTAGTCGATCACATAGGCAGACTGTTAGGAACATTTTGTCGAGCCTTATGATCGCTTATAGAGTTCTGGCAAATTTATATAGCGTGGTCGTGGCGAGAGCTATTATAGTATTCAAATGAGTCGATTCTTTTGACTAAAGACTATTCGCCTAAGATGGCACAGTTTCAGATTAACTTTGATTTGTGTTAGTACGACCTTCGTAAATGGGGTTAAATGGGCATATTTTGGGTTATGATGGTTGTGGCTAGTTGAAGGGAATTAGTGCGATAAGAATTGTCCACCCCTAGTCAGGGTTATAACAATATCTCAGGGCCACTCGAGGAGTAATGAACTGGAAATGCGTGGCCACTCTCGGAATGTATCCATGGTGGATAAATCCGGTCAATCAGTTATTCTCCAGATCGAGGAAACCACTCTCGTTATGATCACTTGCAAGTACGACCTGAAAGACACCCTGCATTGAGTGGGAGATAGTAATAGGACAAGAGAATTGTTGACGCACGCTTGTCGAGGACAAGCGGGAGATTGTTGGAATATGTGTCCTCCGACAATAATGCGATCACAACTGTTGATCATGCTGATCACATGTTTAAGTCTCATTTTAAAGAATACAATTGGGAAGTATTTTTACTGTCAACTGATCCACACATATCGGTAATGATTGGCTGACTAGTGTTTGACATTACTGTCGTGCGACGGTGGTGATCAGTTGATCCCCTAGGTCATACCTAAAGGATAATACTCTTAATTGATCATTTAATTAATCGTATAACGTTACGGGTTAATTAAATTACTTGAAAATTGACGGACGAATTTGGAAGTAAAATTTACGTGTCTCATTAAATAAGATATAGTCTAAGTAATCGAATTGTTTTATTACTTGGATGAAATTATTGTTTAAGGAAACAATTGAAACAGAATGAATTATTATAAATACAAGATGTTGTGATTTATAATTGGTAAATTATTTTGGTACAAGTAATTGTGAATTACTAAGTCGATTTTGCATAATACGTATTTTTATTAATGCGTTGATTTTTAATATGTTAAAAATACATAACAATTATACATGACATGTAACTTGTGACAAATTGACAAATTGATAAAGATAAAATGGAATCCATTTTATTTCTATTTGGACCGAAATATTGGGTGGCAATTAACATATATATTATGTTGATTGAGTTAGTGGTAAGCATAATGATGTTAGCCTAATACTAGCCATGCATACCTACACAATCTTGTGAAGACCACATTGTGCATGCATTGGCCACTCTCTCCCACCCTACCCGGTTTTGGTCATAAGAGGAGCCAAGGGTTTTCTCTTATTTTTCCAATATACACTACATGCAAATCAAGTGCAATTTCAATTCATTCTAACATTACAAAAATATTTTTAGAGAGATAAAAATATTCTCTTCCTCCTTCTTCCTCCTCTTGACCGAAAATTAAGAGGACCAAAAATAATTTGGGTCTTTTATTTAAATTAATGTTATTCTAGTATTAATAATATTAATTTTATTAAGAGTATATCTTGGGTATCATTCCTTGGGAGGGATTCTACATTTGAGTCCTTTTGTTCATCCATATAAGGAGAGCTCAAGAACAAGAGAGTAGGAGAACTCTCTTGTGCCCTTAAGATCCGAAAATACTAATGTAAGATAATGATTTCTTCTTTAAATTGGTTTTAGTTTGCATGCATAAGATCACCAATTAATTTTATGTCTAAATTAACATAAAACATATATGAATATGTTGAGTATATAGATCTACTTTTCCTTCAGATCATCCTTATATTCATTATAGCTCAAGAACTAACAAGTAGGAGATCTTGTTGGTGCCCATAAATGACCGAAATTTAGATGGTGAGAAATCGATTTTCTTAACTCTTCTTATTTATGTTAGCATGCATAAGATTTGTATTTAATTTTATGACTAAATTAAAAGTAACATATATGAATATGTTGTAATATGAGATATAGATTTCCAACAAGCGGTATCAAGAGCCTTAGGTTGTTTGCATGCAAATAGGTTATTGTTTTTTCCGAGTTATACGATTAACAAACAAAACTTATAAATTTGTGTTTATTATGATATATCACGAAATTAATTATGCATGTTAAAGTTTCTGGTCCTAAAATGTTTTTAGGATTTTTGGGTTTATTTATGGATTTTATTGTTCATTTTATATAATAATGGTATATTTTCATAATTTTTCCAATGATTTTTGGATATATTTTCACATATATTATCTTATGATGACCTGTAAATTTTCATAATTTTATGAGTTCTTATGCTCAAAATATGGATTTATCAAGATAAAATCGAATTTAAATGCAAAAATAGGTTAATATGAGTTTTATTTCGAATCTTGTCATAGAAATTTAGTATGTTGTCACATGTAATTTTACAAGATGTGTGTAAAATAATTGGCTATAATGAAGTCTTTATACATGATTTATGAATTTTTGATGAAAAATCACATAAATAGTGACTTTAATTAGTAAAAATTGCTAAAACATACTTCATGACTAAAGAAAAACGTCACATGTTGTATTTTATCACTTATTTCAGATCTAAAATTGAAATGTTGATAAAAATATTTTTCCTCATATTTTTATGGTTATAATTGATAAATCCGATAAACCGCAACATTGTATTTCTCGATAAATTTCGAAATTTTTAACCTAAGTTTTTGAATATTATGAGTGTCATGGTATTTTTCCAGAATGTTCATGAGTTTAAAATTTCAAATTTCAAATTTATTTGAAATTTTTATGATTTAATTGAAGTTTATGACATAATATTGTATTTTAGGTCCATTTATGAACAATTTTAAAAAATATATGTTAATTATTGTCAATATGTTAGTGGAGACTAATTTTGAGTCCTAAGTTGGTTAGGGTAATTAATTTGTACATAAATATGATTTTATGCAATTAATGTGATTTTAAAAGGTTAAATTACGCAAATCCGTAAAAACCGATTAATATACGATATTGGCTCCTTAAAGGCGATTTAGCATAAAATTGGGCATGTTCATACATATTATAATGCTGCATTTTATTTATGATTGTCATATTTTAATTTTATGTAATTTTGAATTATGTAATTTTACTTAGTATGGCCTTAGTTTTAATTGGTATTACCCGAAATGTATGGGAATATCGATTCGGTTGTAATTTATTGTGATCTTGTATCACCGTTTTGTAATTTAATAGATTTATTTTTATTTTAATTACAAATGTATAATAGGAAATTATGTAATTCATTTACAATTTTATTTATTACTTTGTAAATTCCCGGAGTTTCCATGAAGACGGTGTTACCTCGAGATGCGTGCCAAGACCGAAGTTCAAGAGACCAAAGGAGTTGGTTTCCGAATTTGTAATAGTTTATTAGATTTACTATTCTAGGAAGGCCATACTAGGATTTTATTTATGCATTGCATTTTATTTATATGTTGCATGCATCGCTAAATCGCCAAAACTAAAACATGCATTATCATTTTATATCGAGTTTATCGACCGTGTCAATTACAATTATCGTAGTTCACCGCTTTAGTTCACTTAAAACGTGATAGATAATAAATTGACATGACCTCTCGCTAAAATAAACAATTGAGACTTAGCCTTACCAAAAAGTAGAAACCATGAAAACCTATTTCGTGAGGGAGTGCGCTCGGCCACGCCGGGGTACAAACCTTGTTACGTAGGGGAAGTGGGTGATAAATGTCTATCCACCGAATTCATATTAATAAGGGATGAATCGGCCACACCGTGCCCTTGTCGGATGTGTTTTGGGCTAAAGATAAATGTTAATGTAATTTTATCGACCAAGAGTTATAAAAGTAGAATCGATTAAAGAGTTAATCCACCGAGTTATATTGACAAGGGATGTATCGGCCACACCGTGCCCAAGTTAATATGAATTTTGATCTTGGAATCATTTATCATAGTTGGGTAGAGGTCACTATGTAAATGCTATACTTATTTACATGTATTATTATAACGATAAATGTTAGTTTTCATCATTCCGTTATCATTTTGTTCTATTTCTTTACCACAATTCATATACGATATCATTTCGATTTTTGATTCAAATCTCCATTAAAACATCGTAACTAAAGACAAATATGAATTTTCTTCTAAAAACCTCATGTTATCCATTGGAAGGATCTCTTGTGAAGAGTATAGATAAAAGTTATTCATTATCAAACAGGTTTTTGATTCTTGACTAACACATCTACTTACAATAGATTGTTTCTCACATGCTTAATTGAGTTAAGTACCTAGAAACGATAAATTGTTTCGGTAATTAGATTTGTTAGAAATCGTAATTGACCAAAATAACGCAACCACTTCAATGAAAGGTTTAAGACTAAAACGATTGAATTGAAGAGTAGTCTTCATAAGATTCAACTTTGCTTCTCTAAGTAAAGATTCTTTGAAATGAGTGGGATCATTCTCTTAAACCGTTAAGAAAAGGATGAGGTTCAAAGAAGTAAAATTAGGATGGAATTGATACAAGGTAATGTTAAAAGTAAAGTTATTGAGAATAACGATACTAAACCTATCAATCCCGACCGATAAAGTTTCCATTGTCTTAAATGTTGGACACTAGAAAGGAAACTACCCCAAATTATTGAAGAATCAGCAAGTTAGTTGTGGGACATCTAATGAAAATTTCTTCTTTAAATGTTTATTTGATTGACATAAATTTTGCTAGTACTACTTCGCCAATATTAGAAACCAGTGGAGGTTTTCATCATTGTATTTGACACATAGGATGATGAGAATATGACGACTAGCAACAATGATGTCGAGAGATAGAGTCATTGTGTACTCAATCTAGTTTTGGGTTTATTGTTGACCTTAATTATGACTATTAAGTGAATAAACTCCAAATAAGAATATAAACTTGTTAAGATACAAAAGAGGTTTCACTTTTGTGACCCTATACACCATGATTTGATGTATGGCTGACCCATTATCAAAGTGATTATATTCTAAACCAAACTAGAATGATATATCATGAGGATGATACATGACTCAAATTGGTAACCCAAGATTATACCTTAGATTCTGGAATGATGAACTGACACGTCTATCGTGTACCTGTCAAAAATAAACTAACTAAACTAACTATATAGCTAGGGAAGTCAGGTCGGTCTCCTCAGGGAGGCAAGATATCTGTAGAAGTCCGTCTATTTGGTCACAAATGGGTGGGTTTGTTTGAATTGTTTTCTAAACTACGAAGTTTAAAGGAAGAGAAATAGAGACAAGAGTAGTAAAGGCAGAGAATAAGGATTAAACTATCAGATAGAGAGGGACATGTAAGGATTTAGGTTCACTACGGTAGTCCAGTGACTCAGCTGTAAATGACTCAGACGAATTAATGTAAGACGGATGTGGAAAGGTCCTTTCGGTCCACTTTCTATCCTAAAATACCACTAACTTAACTTTCATTCTCGTCAGGGTAGTCTACAGTTCATAGCAGGCCTATTTAGTCCAATCTTTTGATCTAGGATTAATTTTAGCCAGATTAAAGAAATAACTCAGAAGCGTGCACTCAACTAAGTCGATAAATACAATTAAATTGCTATGGTGACAGAATCTCACAGTTAATTCATCTATTTCATTTACTACATCGTCACATTCCTACCGCAGATCCCCTAATCCCAACATGAAAGGGGTTTAGCTACTCATATAGCTAATTAAACTATCAATACTAACAACAGACAAATTTCCAGCATTCAACATATTGAAACTATAATTAAATCGCATAAAGAGTAAATTAGGGCAGAGAATAAATGAAGTAAAACAAATGATTAAAGCAACACCGATTGAATATTATTAAGAGAAGGGAAGGGAATTACAATCGAGCGAATTCCGGCGTAAAGAACACAAAATCCGAGCAAAGTAAATGCAAAGAGCAAGGTTACAGTGAAGAAGAATGTTTTACGCAATAAAGTTTGATAAAAGCTAAGTAGTGAATAAAATCTCATGCTAATGACCTAACTAACGCGTGCTTAAATAGGAAAATAAGTAAGTTTAGCGAAATAAATCAACTCACGGGCTAATTAAAGCCCATGACAACAGTAACCACTCGATCGAGTAGAATAAAATCACTCGATCGAGCAAAACCTCGGCATAATCTACTCGATCGAGTAGAAAGTTACTCGATCGAGTAACTCATCTTTCAGCAACTTAAGGATCGAGTAGAAAACTACTCGATCGACCAACCATGGACGTAAAAACCACTCGATCGAGTGGTAAAACTGCTCGATCGAGTCCTTTGTCTTCAAATTAGCTCAAGTCCGCGCCCGACTGCCTCGTAAACCGTGCCTTGACGCTTCCTAATGCAGTATCTCACTCTAGAAAATCCCGTCTCCTCTAAATGCATGCAAAAAGGACGAAAAAGAGTACGATTCCACTACTTTCGCGTTCATTTCTACAAAATGGACAAAACAAACCAAAGTAGCCAATTCGGGGCAAAATACTATAAAAACAGTATATAAATGCATGGAAATACGTGCTGAAATAGGCTAAAAAGACTATATATTATGCACGTATCATGAACGCAAAGAGTTATCGAGTACTCTTGAAACCATTAGATCTTATGGTATATGCGTATCTTGTATTCAAAGCAGGATGTCTCGTGCCTTTTGGTTGAAAAGGAAATCGAGGTTGTAAATCATTGATCCAGAATAGGTTGATCGTTTTCTTTTACCAACGTTTTAAGTTGACGCTAATGTGTTCACTTAATAAGGTAAATAGAGAAATCTTTGAAGAAGTTCAAAGAATTCCAGGAATCACGATTTAGTAGTGATGTGATTATCAAAGTGAAGACTTTGATATAGGCCAAAGGAAATGTGATATAGTATCACAAGATAATCTCTCTTAGCACGCATTATGGGATAATATGTGATTGGATAAAGAAATCAAACGCTATTCGATATGGTTTGGACTTCAATCAAGTTACCTTGAGTTACATGAACCTTTTGGAATTTATCATTTTTGTCTAAATTATTTTTCCACTAAATTTAAAACGATTCATATGAGATATGAACTGGTAGGGTACCATGTTTGTAAGTTTTCACAAGAAACAAATGCTCATTTTTCCTTCCTATAATCACGCGTACAATGAATTTGTGGCTCGTGAAGCTGTCTTTTCTAGAATACAAGTTTATTTCTAGAAGACAGAGTGGAGAAAATATTCAAGAGCCACAAAAGAACTGTGTCAAAAATTGTATGTCGCAAGAAACTGGTCTTTCTTGGCTACATGAGACATTTTGTGTAAAACGTTGTTTCTTCAAAAACCTTGGAGGTTAAACTCATTACTTGTTGAGGATGATGAATTAGTGTTACTTTTAAGAAAGTAAAGAGCTTACAAATTACAAAGAAATTGTTTGATTCAAGTTAATTACTTCTGGAGAAGTAATGAACATATGACTTACATGAGAGTGTTTAAGTCACAACTCAATACAAGGCTTAGAGCCATGGAAATCCGAAATAAATTCCAAGTGAATTGTTAGATATCAAAGCTTGATTAGTGGCAAAGTGTTTTGCACTATTCGGATCTTCTTAGGGATTGTATTTCATTATGATGATATACATATAACGAGTGAATCTAAAACCCACTTCTTCATTTAGAAGGAATGCATTCAATACATGTCATGAGTTTTATAGATTCTTACAATCCTAAGATAATGTGCAACTTAAGAGATTGTCTTAAGTAGGACATCAATGAGTTGGAATCAATGTTTTGATCATGTTATAAAACTTTTCTCGATAAGTCAAGAAGTTGTGTTTATACATGGAGTTTAGTGGGAGTTACGGTAATTTTAATTAGTCTAATATGCGGATGACATATTGATCATTGGGAATGAATTAATACTTGGAGATATATGATTAAAGAAACAACGATTGAATATTATTAAGAGAAGGGAAGGGAATTACAATCGAGCGAATTCCGGCATAAAGAACACAAAATCCGAGCAAAGTAAATCCAAAGAGCAAGGTTACAGTGAAGAAGAATGTTTTACACAATAAAGTTTGATAAAACCTAAGTTGTGAATAAAATCTCATGCTAATGACCTAACTAATGCGTGCTTAAATAGGAAAATATATAAGTTTAGCGAAATAAATCAACTCACGAGCTAATTAAAGCCCATGACAACAGTAACCACTCGATCGAGTGGAATAAAACCACTCGATCGAGCAAAACCTCGGCATAATCTACTCGATCGAGTAGAAAGTTACTCGATCGAGTAACTCATCTTTCAGCAACTTAAGGATCGAGTAGAAAACTACTCGATCGACCAACCATGGAC
Source organism: Silene latifolia (assembly GCF_048544455.1). NCBI lineage: Eukaryota > Viridiplantae > Streptophyta > Magnoliopsida > Caryophyllales > Caryophyllaceae > Silene > Silene latifolia. Next base: position 95,662,361 of record NC_133533.1, read on the forward strand.
GTAAAAACCACTCGATCGAGTGGTAAAACTGCTCGATCGAGTCCTTTGTCTTCAAATCAGCTCAAGTCCACGCCCGACTGCCTCGTAAACCGTGCCTTGACGCTTCCCAACGCAGTATCTGACTCTAGAAAATCGCGTCTCCTCTAAATGCATGCAAAAAGGACGAAAAAGAGTACGATTCCACTACTTTCGCGTTCATTTCTACAAAGTGGACAAAACGAACCAAAGTAGCCAATTCGGGGCAAAATACTATAAAAACTGTATAAAAATGCATGGAAATACGTGCTAAAATAGGCTAAAAAGACTATATATTATGCACGTATCAAATCTCCCCAAACCGAACCTTTACTCGTCCTCGAGTAAACTAAAATGCAACTAATGGAACGGAAACGAAAACTCAGAGCTAGCTTAACTTGTCTACTTGAACCAATTTAATGCAACAAAAACTAACAGTTAAAGCCAAGCAGTCAATACGCAAACGAGTTATAAGCTGTTTAGAAATATAGCCAACCTATCGACCTTGCAAGACCAACAAAATCGGACTCTCTCGTGGTCACTCTTTTCTCATGAAGCAAAGGGTGAATGTTATATGTAAAAGAGAGAATAAAAGACAGTCACTCACCTAACTGCCACCTACATAGCATGCATGCAACAAAGATGAAAGACAATTAATGTACTAATGCACACACTCCAACCAATAATGACCGTCACAGCCGAGGGCTTACAAATAATATGGGAATAGTGAGGTTCAGATGAGAAAAGGCAAAACATGTTATGGTAATGTGGGAGTAAAAGCGTCAAGCTAGTTCCTAACAGGACCATAATAAACCATCCGAATCTCAACTGACTGAAAAAACTAAGTACAAGTGCCTTTCATTTGGCACAAAGCTCCCTAAACTCAAACACAATCTCCTCAAAAATATAGAATAAGAATGGAGGAGTCAGACGGTCACAAACTTTCCTTTTTTAATACAGTCTGAATGAACTAACTCAAATCAATCAATCTTTTTTTCAAACTTTCTTTCTTCTTTCTCACATTTTCAGCTTCTTCCTTATTTTTTTCATTTTTTCGTTTTTTTTTTTCTTTTTTTCTTTCTCTTTTTTTTTTCTTTTTTTCAATTCTTTTTTTCTTCTCTCCTTCCTTAATTTTCCAACAACTCCATACAAAAGAGATACGGGCCAAACTGCAGACGGAAACTCATACCACAAAAGACATACTAACTAGCTTGACTAGGCAGGCTTAGTTTGGGATGTAGCTAATGGGTCAAAAAGGCAAGTTTTGGCTTATGTGGAGCTAAATGGGTGAAAAATATAAGAAAAGGGAAAATTGCAAGCACCTCCCTACATGTGACACCAACCACAAACCCGAATATGTGCATTTGACAAGAAATTGAATGTCATAAAAGTGCAAAAAACATGAACATGCTATGCAAGGAGTACTACTCTCAATTCCTAATGAACTGGTCATGAATGTCACCAGTTATGGCTCTAAAACTCAGAATTTATCAAGTAGTTTGCCAATTTATCAGGTCAAGTCTAAACAGTCAGCTATATTTGAACAGGAACTCATAGACTATGCGTATGACAAAGCTAATAACTATCAATAAAGTGCAAGGCTCAAGTAAAATGACAAGTTATAGTGCATTATCATCACGGAAATCTACCGTTCCGACTCAACCTATATGCAAAAATAAACGTGAATTTTTTGATTTTTGAAATTTTTCTAACTTTCTTGGATTTTTTTTATTTGTAATGAAATAAATAACAATGCAAGCTGAAAAATAAAGGTGAATGCAAAACAAATGCAAATGCAGACTCAAAAGGATGCAATACCCTCCCCAAACCAAAACGGACAACGCCCTCGTTGTCCTCCAGCATACACCAGCAGATATATACAAGGGAACGGGAATATACAACTCAAAAGAAAATAAAAACAATAAATAAAAAGGAGACAAAATAAAAGAGTAAGAAAAACATACAAAATACGAACTTCCCCAAACCAGCCAGAAAACTGGGGAAGTGAGTAGACCAGTAGCTACTCGTCGTCGTCGTCGTCCACCACCGTGTACTCCGGATCAGCCTCCTCCTCTCTCCTCCTCCTCTCCTCAGCTATAGCTCTCTCCACAGCCACCTCGGGGTCCTCGTCCTCATCCTCCTCCTCAACAGACTCCGGATACCCCTCAGGTGGGTACCGGTAGAAGGAAGGGTGTGGCCAACCCTCTGGGATCGGATGGTGTCGCTTCAAGTGGTACTCGTACAGAGGGTGCAAAGCAAGAGCTATGTCCCTCTCCATACGAGCCTGTCGCTCTGCAATCTCAAGCAACAAACCATCACGGCGCCCTTGGTCCATGACCGCGGACGCCACAAAGGGTGGAGGTGGTACGAAAGTAGCCGGTAGGACCGGCTCAGCCTGTGTCTGGTCAGTGGGAGTGGGAGTAGGAGTGGTGGTAGTAATGGGAGTAGGGGTCGGGATGGGAGTAGCCGTGGAAGGGTGGGTACTCCATGAAGGTGTGGACCCCTCTCCAGTCTCAAGACGCCGCTTCTTGGCGGCGGGTGCAGTGGGAGGTGGTCGTGGTCAGAGTGGAAGGTTGAAGAGTCTATTGATCCAAAATACTCAAGAGGGGGGGGGGGTTGATACCGTCGTTTTGTATCAAAGTTAAATTTATAATTCCACACTAAAACTATAGCTAGTGATAGTAAGGGTCGAACCACAGAGAGACAAGGTCAATTATATTTGCTATTTCCAGTCTATAACAAAGTAACAATTAAGTGGGGGTTTTGAAATTGTTTGATTCTAAAAACTAATTGACAAAATAAGAGAATTCGCAAATAAGATAAAAGAGAGATTAGGAACTTCGGTTCACCATGGCTAAGGTCGGGTCAAAAAGGTAAAAGAGTTCTTGTAAAACGGTCTCGGGGAACATGAGCAAGTCCTTCGATCAATGCTCAATAACCTTACGGTCTTCTAATTCCCAAGAATTTCTCAAAGCCTTCGCTCAAAGGAAATTCCAAACCCAATGAAAACCTAACCTACTAATCTTTCAATCTAGCAAGACGGGTTTATCAAAAGGTAATAAGATCGCTACAAAAGAATTCATACTAACAAAACAACCCTAATTTATGCCATGGCTCACCTCAATCCCAATCAATAAAATTAGCTATGCATAATTTTAACTATAACAATTGTAAAATTGACATCAAAGAAAAAGTTTGACATGATTGAATTGAATAAAAGACCAAAGACAAGAACTGAATTGCTGAAATTAAATTGGTAACAACAAGAATTGAATTAACAAGAAATTAAAGAAGAAGGAATTTTCATAAAAGCTTACTAATTAAATGATTAACAAAGTAATTGAATTCGGGATTCGTCGTCCCTCTTTCTTCTCCCCACACTAGATCTAAAAACAGTTCTTCAATAATGAAAGCCTAACCTAAAATTATTCTGCGTTCTACTGATAAACGATGACAAAAAGTTAATTACAAATTGGGCTTTTAAAAGTCTAACACGAAAAATCCATAACAGCTGTGAAACCTGGTCGATCGACTGAGTAGCATGGTAGATCGACCAGCCAGAGACAATGCAGTAGCTCCTGCTGTAATTCCACGGTTGATCGACTGAAGAGGTTGGTCGATCGACCAACTGAGCTGTGCAGTAAGTCCTTCTTTCTTCAAATCAGCCACTTCACTCCAATGCACGCATCCCGAGGTGGATAAGTCCGAGCTCCCGTCTTCCAAGTTTCCATAAAGCAGCTTCCGGAGGACGATTTAAGCTTGATTTAGCCTACTTCTACTCATTCCTACAATAAATCATAGAAATCGCAAAGTAAACCGTTTCGGGAGAAATAGTAGCTTAAAGCTAACAAATACGCATGGAAATACGTGCCAAAACTGGAAATAAAGTGTATAGAATATGCACGTATCAGGGGTGAATTGAGGATTTATAACTTTTAAAAGCTTTTTCGATTATGCTACTGTAATTGATTATTTAATGTTTATTGTTTAAACTTTAACTAATCAACTAATGAAGGTAAACGTAATAAGCGAAACAAACGAAAGAACGAAGAGACACACGGTTATTGAAGTGGGTTCAGTTTCACAATTCGAAACCTACGTCCACTATTCTCGATTAATAAATTTAGTACCTTTCTACGGATTACAAATTTACTAACCCAACTCGTACAACTAACTCTAGCTGTAACTCAATGAGTACCGTTAAATACTCGAGTGACTAACTTACGCTAATAAGAAAGCACTAATGATTCTCACAAAGGTTCACGTTAATGAACAAGTTAAGAAATCAACTAAGCACTATTATCTTATAACGATAAATGAAGAACGAGTATGCAAGCTTTATAAACACACGACCTTTCAAAATAACAAAACGGTTTTCCTTGTAAAACACACGGTTTTGCTTTGTAAAGATGAAATCAATTTTTATGCTTAAGGTCTCTCTTTAAGTTGTTGTAAATAGCAAAGTATTTATAAGAGAAGAAGGAGTAGGCTACACGGTTTTGTCAAACCCTAATAGCCGAAATATTAAGATATAAAAACAAATCATATCTTATTATTATCTCTTTCCTAAAAGCCTTAAAAGATAATAAAGAATATTCTAAGAGGTAGAATATAATCTTTCCAAATATTATCTTTACTATAAATTCTAAGATTATGATAAGATTTCCTAAAACAAGAATATCTTTTACCATAAACAAATATATTAAGTAAGATATATAAGATATGTAAAGATATTATTATAGATTAAAATATTTACCTAATATATACCCTAGGTAACACGAGATGTCACGGCTCATATGCCGCGTGACTCGTGCAAACCCTAGTCTTAACATATGATTAGAATTTAGGTTTTAAGAGAGGCTATGTTAAAACCCTAATTAGTAGCAAAGTCCAACTAATAAGTTGATCCATTACAACTACTAATTAACGTTTAATACAAAGCCGGACTCCTCACTAAACCGGGCTTTATTATATAAATACTTTTATTAGAACATTTAAAATAAGATTTAAACAATTATAAAACAATTTTCGAAATAATTATAAGTCGTGTATAAAAACTCAGCATCTCAATGTTATAGTAGGAGAGCTATAACATTGAGCTCTTTTAGAAGTAATGTTATAGCTGCAAAACTATAACTTTACTAAATCAAGAAACTCATTCTTGATTATCATTACGAGATAATCACCTATACTATTCTAATCTTCAAGGAGAACTTCGAGTATAGGCTACGTCATCATCCAAGCTTGATTAATCTTTAGACGAACTTCGTCTTTACATAATTCTTGAATGAATCTTGAACCGTTTGATCTTAAACGAAGGCTTGAACTTCTCATGCAATTGTCACAATCTTCTTAGTTGCTCGTAATAGGTTAATTCTAAAACACTTGACAAACGATTATATGCAACAAGTATATAAAGTATAAAACACCTTGACATCATCAAAACATAAACATATAAGCTATATGATTCAACAAAGGTGAAGGTCAGGCAGTGGTGGCAGACGGGCGCCCCTAGCAACAGTGGGCAAGGGCTCTAGACGGGGGAGAGTGTCACAGGGTAAGTCAACAGACAAGGAGCCGTCTATCTTCCATGTCTGGTAGTCTGGGGTCAGCCAATGCTGAGAAAGCATGGCATCCAGACTCAGTAGCCTCTCTCCCTCGAGGTACTGCAAGTCACGAGGCCAAACGGGGAAAAGGGCACCTACAAGAATGGTGGCTATGCCACCGCAAGCAATAGTTCCCGTCTCCTTCAGCTCCTGGCTCTGAAGGTACTGGGCGGTCAAGTAAGCTATGTTGAGGGTAAAAGGACCCTCGCAGTCGATGTTCAGGTAACCGCCCAGGATGGAGAGCTCGGTGTTGGTGATATTGTTCGGCTCCTTTCGGCCGAAAAAAGTGCTCCCCATCAATCTAAGAAAACAACGGACAAGGGGAAAGTGGACCTGTTGGAGCTTTCGCTCCCGAAAAGTGGTCTGGGCCAGGGTCCTCCAAAGCTGACGGAAGACCCTTCTAGGGGCTGCAGTCTCGCCCGTAGAGGTAAGGCCAAGTATCCTACCAAACTCCCCTAAGGTCATCGGAAAAGTCCGGTTAAACAACCGGAAGGACACTGAAGAACTAGTGGGGTCAGCATCGTGTTCCCTGGAGGAAAAGGTAAAGGAGCTGAGAAACTCAAGGCTCAGCTCCAGAAAAGTACGGCCGCTCATAGTTATGAGTCCGGCCATCCCCGTGCCCCGTAGTAAAGCACAAACCGACTCGTAAATGCCGAGTCTCTCAAGTGCCGATTTCTCTAGAAATCGGGAAGGTACATGCACGCAGCCTAGCAGGTTATAAAACTTCTTACGATGTAAAGCGTTAACAAAATGTACCTGCGGATAATCTTGGTGAGAGTCGAGGGAGGTGTCCCCTCGGACTGTGACCGTGCCAGAAGTAGAAGGAGCAGCAGCTGAAGCAGAAGTAGCAGCAGAAGTAGAGGTAGCTGGGGCTGGCGTAGAACGATACTATCTACGACCCCGGCCTCTGGAACTAAAAGCAGAACCCCGTGCAGTGACGGTGTGAGGAACCAGGGCTGCTCTAAAGGCAGCTGCGGCTGCTGGCGAGTCCACCACAGGTGTAAAAGTAGCGGCTGGTGTAGGAGTAGTGGCTGCTGTGGCCACCACTGAAGAGAGACTAGCAGTAGTGCTAGCAGTGGTGGTGACCGTAGAGGAAGTGGCAGCCTGAACTGAGCTAGCAGCAGAGCTAGCTGGAGCGAAAACTGTACCTGCAGCTGAAACTAGGAACACTGGGGCTGCAGTACTGACTAACGTGGAGGCGGTGGCAACAGCAGGGGCCACCGTCTCACTCAAGGATGGGCTAGAAGTGGTACTGGTAGAAGGCAATGAACTAGACTTTATCCTGTAACAAGGGCAGGGGGTATGATAAGAAAACAGCGGCTAACAGTGGCTAAACAGCAAGAACCCAGCATGTTAAACCTGAAAAACTCCCCTACCAGTCGAAAAATTTCGACCTACAGCACATAATTCCCTACAATCCTCAAAAATTTTGAATCATAGAGTGTAAACAGCGATAGGGAACGGGATAGCAGGTATTGACAACAGTAATTAACAACAACTGAGGTTAATTAAGTCATGAAAGCATATAAACCCGTCTGACATTCGAAAAATTCCACTGAAACAGCCCAAATCGCGAAATCTCGCGCAATATTCGAATTAATCATGCAACAACAGCGAGTAAAGGGGATTGGTCATCAAGCAAGACTAGTAAGGGCAAACAAAGGCAATTAAAGTCGAAAAATTCGACTAAACCAAAATTTCGAACCCTAATTCCAATTTTTCCTCATAAAATTCAAAATAATCGAAATTAAAATGCATAGAGGATAAAGGAATCACTTACTTGACGAGAACAACCTACAAATTGCAAATAATCTTCAAAGAACAAGCAAGAAAAGGCGATTTTTCGATCTAAAAACCGCAAACCCTAACCCGCTTTAAAACCGTGTAAAGGAGCACGAAACAAAGGGAAATTAAGGGGCTTTGAAGGATTAAGTAGCAAGCAACAATTTGTAGGAGACGGATTTGGTATTTAGAGCAAGAAAATGGGGATTTGGGGTGATTTTGATCGCACTTAGGGAGGTGTTAGACGAAATAGTGGGAAAATGAATTAGAAATAAGAACAAAAGAGTTTAAGGAAGAAAAGCACCCTGCGTCCTTTTGCATTTACTCGATCGAGTGGTTTTAAACTACTCGATCGAGCACTTTGATGCTCCATCTACTCGATCGAGTATAATTCTACTCGATCGAGAACTCCCCTTTATTGCTTTACTCGATCGATTGGAAGAAGCACTCGATCGACCATATTTTCACTCGATCGAGTACAAAAAGTACTCGATCGAGCTCTTTTCTCGCGTAAACTCTTTAATTTCGTCATTCTTCCTTTGAAATGCGTAAAAATTCCCCAAACCTGCATAAAAACACGCGCAAAAATATCCCAAAATACCAAATACGCAGAAGAACAGTCTATAGTCTTAAATCTACGCTAAAAGTTGTTTATAAACTAATTGTCCTAATTAAAAGAAATAAAACAAATTCAACGGAAAATTCAAAAATTATTTATTACAAGGTGTTACACGGGGCATTTCCCCGCTCAATTCCCAATGCAATTCAGTAGCCCCTTGGTGGGCTCCTGACTGGAGGACGTCATCTCAGCAACATTGACTGTCCTCTTCAACTTCCATGAGCTTGATTTTGAAACATTTAAAAACAGTAGGAGGGGGATAGTTCACATCCACATAAACTTGAACTTTCCTCGTCCTTGCTCCTTTATCACCAGCTGTAGCGTCATCATCTCCAATTTGATTGACAATAATTGCACACTGTCCTTTGACAACTCCTTCATTGCTTTCATCTGTACCTGCAGCAAGGAAAACAGACGAACTTTCCTCCTGTTTGCTCTCAGCTTGAGGCGGAGGGGTAACAATAGCAGCACAGTACTCCAAATTTTCATCTGGAGTATCAATAGAAGAGAGGGCATTGCAAGGGTGAGCTTGCATGGGAGCCCTCCGGAACTTAGACTGATCAAAAATCAGCTCCTCGTCCCCTACCTGAAAAGTCAAAGTCTTACCCCCGACATCTATTACTGCACGGGCAATAGACAAAAATTGTCTCCCTAAAATAATAGGGGTGTGTGCATCTTCGGGGATGTCTAAGACAACGAAATCAACGGGAATAAAGAACCTCCCGATATGAACAAGTACGTCTTCTACTATACCTAGTGGCCGTGATACACTACGGTCGGCCATCTGGACAGTCATGTTGGTGCAACTCAACTTTGTCAAACCAAGTCTCTTAGCCAGAGACAACGGTAAGACACTCACGCTAGCGCCTAAATCGCATTGCGCGTTATCAACCAAATGCGTACCGATATGACACGGAATTGAAAAACTACCCAGGTCTGACTGTTTAGGAGGTAACTTATTTTGAAATAGGGTTGTCCCTATCTCAGTCAAGGCTACGGTCTAACTATCACTAATATTCCTCTTACGCGATAAAATTTCTTTCATAAATTTAAGGTAAGAGGGTACCTTTGTCAGAAACTCGGTGAATGGCACATTGACTTCTAACCTTTTCAGAAGTTCGACAAATTTGCCGAATTGTTGAGTAGCTTTAGTATTTTGCAGCCGCCTCAGGAAGGGAACCGTGATGGGTATCTCGAGTCCCTTGTTTCTCTCTTCCAATGTGTCACCTGGAGCAAGCTCTGTATCCTTTGGACGCTTCTTACCTCTCGAACGAGGTCTTTCCGGTGATTTATCGCTTAATCGAGCACTAGCAGGCTCTCGACTAAGCTTCCCGTCATCAAAACTACTCGATCGACCAAATATCCCATTCGATCGAGTAGAATCTTCAACAATATCACTCGATCGAGTAGAATTTTCACTCGATCGAATAGTTCCATTTTCCTGTTCACTCGATCGAGTAGAAAATCCACTCGATCGACCACTTTCATCGCCAAATATGCTCGATCGACCACCAGAAACCAGTCGATCGAGCACTTTCTTTGCCGTCAGCTCATTTTCTTCGCCAAAACACTGTTCATCATCAGTTATAGCCTTCCTCGGGTCTGATTTTTGCATTTCCGGTCCCTCATATGAACGACCGCTTCTCAAATTTATCAAGTTTACCGTCTCATGTGGATTCTTCTCATTTTGAGTCGGTAATTGACCCTGCTTTCTTGTGGACTGATTTGTGGCTAATTGGGCAACTTGAGTTTCAAGTGCCTTGATGGACGTATCTTTCTATTGATCACTCAGCTGCCACTGCTTTGTAAAGGACTGAAACATAGACTTAAGCTCACCAATTTCACTCACCCCACCGGAAGATGATGCACCGTGATTAGGAGGAGTGAAGGAAGGAGGCTTCTGAAAGCCTTGTTGATTCTTGTGTGGAGGAACATACAGTTGCTGCTGGTGCGGAAGAGGGGTAGGATTGGGCACATTTTGACTAGTGCACCTCAAATTGGGATGGACTGCCCCTTGATTGGTTTAATAGGAACCTCCTCCTTGCCTATATTGTTGAAAGGCAAGGACTTGTTCCTTCTTCACAAGACAGCCAACAGCAGTGTGGCCATCATTACTCCCACATCTCTCACATGTGACGGTCTCTCCTCTAGTAAGAACATGGACCGTCTGAGGCTCCCCAGCAGCTTGTAATTCCAACTTTTCAAATCTAGCATTCATGGCTTCCAGCTGAGCCACAACCTGCTTATCGCTGCATGAACTGTTCTAATCCCATCCCTCGGGTTTCCATACTCAGCACTATGATTCGCCATCTCTTCAATAAGGGACCATCCCTTATCATCATCAGTATTCTCCTGGAATCTCCCACTAGATGCCGCATCAAGTATGGCTCTGTGGTCGTCATACAGCCCATTTTAGAACTGATTAGCTATAAACCATGGGTCAAAACCATGGTGAGGAATAGACCTCACCAATTTCTTGAATCTGGACCACGCCTCATATAAACTTTCATTGGGAGCCTGTCTGAAACTGGTAATCTTGGCCCTCAGCAGATTGGTGCGCTGTGGAGGGAAATATCTCTTGTAAAATGCAAGAGCAAGAGACTCCCAATCTGTAACTCCTGCAGCTGTGCGGTCCAAGTCAGTCAGCCACTCCCTGGCTGAATCGGCTAAAGAGAAAGGAAATAAAACCTCGTTAATCTTATCTTGAGTTACCCTCTTAGTGGCGGGAATAGTAGAACAGTAGTCTGTAAAGACCTCCATGTGCTTCCTCGGGTCTTCACCAGCCACACCTCTATAGATATTTCTCTCCACCAGATTGATATAAGAAGGACGGATATCGAATGTATTCCCATCCTCAGTCTGGAGATTGAAACCTTTCGGAATAGAGGATGCTTTAGGCACCGAATGACTGGAAAGCTTTGGCATCTTTACTGTAGAAATTGGATTGTCTTCTTCGAAAAGAGAGTGATGTAGCTCTGGCTCGAAAGTACTCATGTCTTCCTTTCGTGATTTCCTCTCCAGACGGAGTCTATGCCTGAACAATCTCTCTGGTTCTGAATCAGCTGAAACTAACTCAAACCTGTCTGACCTAGGCATAAACAACACTGAAAGGAAATAAATAAGAACTGCCTCAAGGAATAAAAATTCCCTGAGACGGATAAAAATAAACGAAACAAAAAATAGATAGGGCAATTGCCTTCCCGGGCAACGGCGCCAAAATTTGACACGTCTGTCGTGTACCTGTCAAAAATAAACTAACTAAACTAACTATATAGCTAGGGAAGTCAGGTCGATCTCCTCAAGGCAAGATATCTGTAGAACTCCGTCTATTTGGTCACAAATGGGGTGGTTTGTTTGAATTATTTTCTAAACTACGAAGTTTAAAGGAAGAGAAATAGAGACAAGAGTAGTAAAGGCAGAGAAATAAGGATTAAACTATCAGATAGAGAGGGACATGTCAGGATTTCGGTTCACTACGGTAGTCCAGTGACTCAGCTGTGACTCAGACGAATTAATGTAAGACGGATGTGGAAAGGTCCTTTCGGTCCACTTTCTACCCTAAAATACCACTAACTTAACTTTCATTCTCGTCAGGGTAGTCTACTGTTCATAGCAGGCCTATTTAGTCCAATTTTTCGATCTAGAATTAATTTTAGACAGATTAAAGAAATAACTCAGAAGTGTGCACTCAACTAAGTCGATAAATACAATTAAATTGCTATGGTGACAGAATATCACAGTTAATTCATCTATTTCATTTACTACATCGTCACATTCCTACCGCAGATCCCCTAATCCCAACATGAAAGGGGTTTAGCTACTCATATCTCTAATTAAACTATCAATACTAACAACAGACAAATTTCCAGCATTCAACATATTGAAACTATAATTAAATCGCATAAAGAGTAAATTAGGGCAGAGAATAAATGAAGTAAAATAAATGATTAAAGCAACAACGATTGAATATTATTAAGAGAAGGGAATGGAATTACAATCGAGCGAATTCCGGCGTAAAGAACACAAAATCCGAGCAAAGTAAATCCAAAGAGCAAGGTTACAGTGAACAAGAATGTTTTACGCAATAAAGTTTGATAAACGCTAAGTAGTGAATAAAATCTCATGCTAATGACCTAACTAATGCGTGCTTAAATAGGAAAATAAGTAAGTTTAGCGAAATAAATCAACTCACGGGCTAATTAAAGCCCATGACAACAGTAACCACTCGAACGAGTGGAATAAAACCACTCGATCGAGCAAAACCTCGGCATAATCTACTCGATCGAGTAGAAAGTTACTCGATCGAGTAACTCATGTTTCAGTAACTTAAGGATCGAGTAGAAAACTACTCGATCGACCAACCATGGACGCAAAAACCACTCGATCGAGTGGTAAAACTGCTCGATCGAGTCCTTTGTCTTCAAATCAGCTTAAGTCCGCGCCCGACTGCCTCGTAAACCGTGCCTTGACGCTTCCCAATGCAGTATCTCACCCTAGAAAATCCCGTCTCCTCTAAATGCATGCAAAAAGGACGAAAAAGAGTATGATTCCACTACTTTTGCGTTCATTTCTACAAAATGGACAAAACGAACCAAAGTAGCCAATTCGGGGAAAAATACTATAAAAACAGTATAAAAATGCATGGAAATACGTGCTGAAATAGGCTAAAAAGACTATATATTATGCACGTATCATGAACGCAAAGAGTTATCGAGTACTCTTGAAACCATTAGATCTTATGGTATATGTGTATCTTGTATTCAAAGCAACATGTCTAGTGCCTTTTGGTTGAAAAGGAAATCGAGGTTGTAAATCATTGATCTAGAATAGGTTGATCGTTTTCTTTTACCAACGTTTTAAGTTGACGCTAATGTGTTTTCTTAATAAGGTAAATAGAGAAATCTTTGAAGAAGTTCAAAGAATTCCAGGAATCACGATTTAGTCGTGATGTGATTATCAAAGTGAAGACTTTGATATAAGCCAAAGGAAATGTGATATAGTATCACAAGATAATCTCTCTTAGCACGCATTATGAGATAATATGTGATTGGATAAATAAATCAAACGATATTCGATATGGTTTGGACTTCAATCAAGTTACCTTGAGTTACTTGAACCTTTTGGGGAATTTATCATTTTTGTCTAAATTATTTTTCCACTAAATCTAAAACGATTCATATGAGATATGAACTGGTAGGGTACCATGTTTGTAAGTTTTCACAAGAAACAAATGCTCATTTTTCCTTCCTATAATCACGAGTACAATGAGTTTGTGGCTCGTGAAGCTATCTTTTCTAGAATACAAGTTTATTGCTAGAAGACAGAGTGGGAGAAAATATTCAAAAGCCACAAAAGAATTGTGTCAAAAATTGTATGTCGCAAGAAACTGGTCTTTCTTGGCTACATGAGACGTTTTGTGTAAAACGTTGTTTCTTCAAAAACCTAGGAGGTTGAACTCATCACTTGTTGAGGATGATGAATTAGTGTTACTTTTAAGAAAGTAAAGAGCTTACAACTTACAAAGAAATTGTTTGATTCAAGTTAATTACTTCTGGAAAGTAATGAACATATGACTTACATGAGAGTGTTTAAGTCACAACTCAATACAAGGCTTAGAGCCATGAAAATCCGGAATAAATTCCAAGTCAATTGTTAGATATCAAAGCTTGATTTGTGGCAAAGTGTTTTGCACTATTCAGATCTTCTTAGGGATTGTATTTCATTATGATGATATACATATAACGAGTGAATCTAAAACCCACTTCTTCAGTTAGAAGGAATGTATTCAATACATGTCATGAGTTTTATAGATTCTTACAATCCTAAGATAATGTGCAACTTAAGAGATTGTCTTAAGTAGGACATCAATGAGTTGGAATCAATGTTTTGATCATGTTATAAAACTTTTCTCGATAAGTCAAGAAGTTGTGTTTATACATGGAGTTTAGTGGGAGTTACGGTAATTTTAATTAGTCTAATATGTGGATGACATATTGATCATTGGGAATGAATTAAGACTTGGAGATATATATAATACATCTTTAATATCCATATTTATGGAGATAAATCCACATGATATTAGCGTCAAATAAAAGGTCTTATGTTGATAAGATTCATGACTAGTTCAATCAAGTTGAACATATTTGATTGATTCCTTTTGCTTCCGCTGCCGAATCAATTAAATAGAAAATGATGTATAAAACTTCATATACTTTGAGTATGATGAATTGTCTTAAAATCGAATTTAAGTAATAGTTACCAACTAAGCCATAAAGATTACCCTTAAGTGCTTGCAGAAGCATTAAGGATGGAAATTTAAGTGTTTTTGATGCAATTTTGTGTAAAGGGTGTTACACAAATGACAATTGACAATTGATATTGCGCATGGTTTCCGACAAAACCGTATTCAAAACACCTAAAGTTAGTTAAGGAACCATTGTGGCTATGATATTTAAGAAATGGATTTGTTAGAATCGTTCTAGACAATAAAGAACAATGAGAAATATTTACAACGGAAATTGAGTACACTTGCAATCATGTGATGTGTAAGAAGGATGAGTCCCGCACACTGTGAAAACAGTGAGAGCTAATCTAAGGCTAGAGGGCCTATGTCTTGATTGGATCTTGACACGTACTTAGAAAGTTTTTTAATGCAAAAGTATACATTACAAAGGAAAACGAGTATGTAGTAAGGTTGAGTAAGGTACAAGAAGTTGATAAAACCTACTAACCAAAGCCTTGCCATAAGGCTTAACATGACCAGTCATGTCATTTCAATTAAATTGAGATGAACAACTACATTCAAGATCAAACTGGATTATAGAATATGAAGTAGTAATCAGGCATTGACTATTCATTTGTGATAATCGCATTTGTCGTTCAAGTTTTACTTTAAAGTGAACCCGGATTAACATAGTATTCGCCCATAGTCACTTGTATGAGGTGACGTCTCAAAGTGACTAGAGTGTGATGCGATTGATGGCAAGTTCAGTGCCATACAGTCTTGTGAAAAAACTAGTCGATCACATAGGCAGACTGTTAGAAACACTTTGTCGGGCAGTGACCGCTTATAGAGTTCTGGCAAATTTATATACCCTGGTCGTGGCGAGAGCTACGATAGTATTCTAATGAGTCGATTCTTTTGACTAAAGACTGTTCGCATAAGGTGGCACAGTTTCAGATTAACTTTGATTTGTGTTACTACGACCTTCGTAAATGGGGTCAAATGGGCATATTTTGGGTTATGATGGCTGTGGCTAGTCAAAGGGAATAAGTGCGATAGGAATTGTCCACCCCTTTGTCAGGGTTAAAACAATATCTCAGGGCCACTCGAGGAGTAATGAACTGGAAATGTGTGGCCACGCTCGGAAGGTATCTATGGTAGATAAATTCCGGTCAATCAGTTATTCTCCAGATCGAGGAAACCCCTCTCGATATGATCACTTGCAAGTACGACCCGAAAGACACCTTGCATTGAGTGGGAGATAGTAATAGGACAAGAGAATTGGTGATGCACACTTGTCGAGGACAAGTGGGAGATTGCTGGAATATGTTTCCTCCGACAATAATGCGATCACAATTGTCGATCATATTGATCACATGTTTAAATCTCATTTTAAGAATACGTAAGGGATGATTCATTTTATAGTCAACTGATCAACATTAATCGGTAACGATTTGCTTGCTAGAGTTTGACGTTACTGTCGTGGGACGATGGTGGTCAGTTGATCCCTTAAGGTCACACCTAAAGGATGATGCCCTTTTCTGTAAAGTTGATTAATTGTATGACGATACAAGTTGATCAATTCCTTAAAATTGAACAATACATTTGTGAGAGAGAATATTGATATCTTATTGTAATGGGATTAAATAAGATTTATTTTAGTTATTGAAATATTTTATTACTAAAATTATTTATTGTTTGTGAAACAATAGAGATGATGATGAATGGTTAATTATAATTACAAGATGTTGTGAATTATAATTAAATGACCCATTTTATTTATGTGATCAAGTATCACTAGTCAATTTGTTAAATGTGATTTAATTAATTTATAAAATGATATTTATGTGATAAATGTGCATTAAAATTAATTGATAACATGTAGCATACTACATGTGACATATTGTGTGACAAATGACAAATTGACAAAATAAAATGGTAGTCCATTTTATGGTACATGGACCGAAATATTGGAGATAGTATGGGTGAGTGGGTGTTTTGTTTAATGGATAAATAAAACACTATGATTACTTATAATGTAGGGTAGTCTTACACCTAGTTTTCTTAATAAGAACAAAAGTAAAAGAAAAGTCCATGCAATGGTCTTAATATACTCCTCTACCGGTTTTGTAACATAGAGAGAGAGATTTTTATTCTCTTATTTTTACTTGTATTCATACACATGCAAAAATATCATCTTCTCTCACATGTTCATCTTTTTCTTCATCAAAACATGAGATTTTTGATTCAAATTGTTCATGAAAGATTACTAAATTATTAATGTAATATATGAGTGTTAGTAATCAATTTTAAGGTAAACTACTAAACTAATATCTAGCTAATATTATTTAGTGGGGATAAGGGATAATCTTGGGTGCAATCAAGAGGAGAATCTCTACTATGGGATTTTTGGAGGATCATCCTTATATTCATTATAACTCTAGAACTAACAAGTAGGAGATCTTGTTGGTGCCCATAAATGACCAAAATTTAGATGGTGAGAAATCGATTTTCTTATCTCTTCTTATTTATGTTTGCATGCATAAGATTTGTATTTAATTTTATGACTAAATTAAAAGTAACATATATGAATATGTTGTAATATGAGATATAGATTTCCAACTGTAGCGGTACTGTAGCAGCTTACTCGATCGAGTAAGTATGTTACTCGATCGAGTGGCGTCCACTCGATCGAGTTTTTGCTGGCAATAACAACTTTTTCGACCTCAAAACTCCTAAACTAGATCGAGTGAGGTCTACACGGCCATAAATTAAGAGCTTAACTAAAGATTCCTGCAAAACAGTAACTCGTGTCGATTCAATAAAAAAATTCGGAAATCGTCACAGATTAATATACTCATTCACATCGTACTACTACTACATAAGTACAACGTATCAATCAAATAAACACATTAATTCATTCAACTCTTTATTTTCATTCTATAACAACCATTACGCAACCAAATGACTAAACTTACAGCTTTCTCATGCATACTTTTAACACATTTCTTTCACTTTTAATCATGCAATTGTGACTACAACAAAATGACTTCTAATCATATCACTCTGAACATTCATATAACATTCAACCATTCTTTTTCATCCAAACTTATTAATATTCTAACCTTGTCGCGACAATTACCAATTAATGTTCTCAACTTAATTATTCTATATTGCGGAAGCATTCAATCATTCACCTATCACACGTGTTCCAATACTATTTTGATAACCATTACAAAAAATTGAAAACTTACTAATTATCATTATTACTAACACATAAAAGACTCACAAGCTTTTTATATCAATTACTAATACCAACTATTTGGCGCAAACACTACCATCGCCACATTCTACACACTGTGACGTACTATAAAGATTTCACCACTTCTACTCCTTTCACAAATACTTCTATTCGACCATAGACTTTCACAATTCTCATTATCATCACACATATGCTAGCATCAACAAAAACTTCATTTCACACATTTCTGAAATAACCATGATTCACACTAGGGACACAATTCCCGACTAGATATCCCATAACCGGTGACTGGCTTAAGTATAATTGGGTCATGATTTTGAAATGAGGGCTCCTTGTGACACCCTAAAAAAAACGCGGAAAAGTAAACACGTAATTCTAGAATAAAGCTGCATGGATATGTTTGTAATAGGTTCAGTTGGGTAAAAACCTGTAATTTTTAAAAACCGAAAACGAAACCTGAACCTGTTATAAAAATATCCAAATGGGAAGGTGTCAAACATGCAAGGTCCAAAATAAATCTCATGAATGAAACATCGCTAAAGTCGCGAAATAAAGTTATACAACCCAAATATGAGAAAGGGAGACATATGTCCCTAAAATGTATGTGACATAAAAAGTGTTTAAGGGTCACAATAAAATAAAACCAATCTAGGTCCCAAGGTTACTTTGCTCGCTAGCTCGTCCATGTACCCCATATATGCATCACCTACCTGTCAATCGCATTTTATACAAATACGAAAGCCACAGTCAGTGGGGAGTAACTCCGAGTCCTCCCAGCCACGAAATGTCATAATTAATATAACATGTAAACATAAGAATATGAATACGAATCACACATAGCCTTAGCATATAGATGCTAGACAATAGTGCTTATCATGTGAACAACAATATCACAACACATAGTCCTAGCATGCGAATACTAGACCGACTCATACTACACTATCATGTGAATCACATAACATCCAGGAATCCAAACTCTATCAACCATAGCCGGCTTGCATCTCACCTTCTATGATTCATAGAATCATCAAACAAGAAAGGGCAATATATCAAAGACAGGCATAAGTTCTTAGCACCGTCAATAGTCACTCTGTAACTCGAGTCTATACCACGAGGTAGGGAAGCTAGTATTTTGGCTCAGAGGTTACATTTAAAACATGGCCAAGATACGACTCAACCCTAATCCTAGACTGCGCAGACCTAGAGAAATGCGGATAAAACCACCGCACCCAAGACTCATGATAAGACCACATGAGTACCCTAAGGAGTCCACCAAAGGGTTGGCTAGTACTTAAGCTGACCATCTACTCACAAAATAGGTAGAAAGGTCATGCCCCATCTTGGATATAAACCCACCAAGCCAGGAACACAAAGGCTATTAAGCCGTGAACATATACTCGTCAAAGACTATAATGACCTATCTATGACAATAACTGAAAATACTCACTTAAGACCTCGTCCCAAGTGAATACTTTAGCCAACTTGACACAAGACAAGTAGGACACCCAATTAACCATAAGAGGGGCAAAGAGTCCAAACTTGCACACACAAATGATCATACACATTCTAGCATATGAAATGCTACGCAAAAGCATATTCAGCTGATAATCCAACAATATCTACAATATCAATAATAATCCAAATTCTAGCTAACCGTTAATCTCATAATTCATGAGAACAAGCTAACATGGCAACAAGGCAAGAAGACTCAAGTATAAGGTAACCAATTCATCCAACAACCAACATGTGAAATTATAATTACAAATATCAAGGCATAACATAAAACCTCCAATAACCACCAATCTCACCTCAAAGACAAACCCTCGACCCGAGTCCCGCGAAGGGTCATCGGTCAAATCGAGGCTGACCGGTTTAAACCTAGTTTGACCAAACACGTTCGGTCAATCTGGCCCAGCTCAGAGTCTTGGCCTACTTTGGCCCAAATCACAAAATTTATCACAATATCATTCTCATGCTATTTCCAATTTCTATCATGTGAAAAATGAAAGTAACACATTATCAATCACCTAAACACTTAACAAACAACAAGCACAACATTAACTACTAATGTGACATTAATTCGTCGAGTAACTCGGAATAGTTACCTTACGCTAGCAAAAAGACAAGTAATAACTTGAGAAAGCTTCTAAAACCCAAAATTACTTTTCATCTTCAACCACATATGAGGCACCTAAAATAATTATGTGAAAGGACGATATTAACGAATTATCTTTATATAAAATATGAGACGGAAATTAATTATTTCAAATAAACCAAACTTGCGCCAAGAGATTTATAACCATGACTAGCCCAAATTACTAAATTTAGCTAGCCCATTTACTAAAAACAAATGAGCCCAACAAACTAAATCAAATGAGTCCCACAAAATAATATACCATTTTCTTTTATCAAAACCGCATCCAAAACAATCCCTACCTGCCAGTATACGCCGTCTCAACTATACAATACTCTAACTAGTATCCGACAATCTCTACATGTAAATATAAACCGTCTTAACTATACAACGGACTAACTAGTATCCAAAAACGATCCTTACACGCCAGTATACACCGTCTTAAATATACCACTTACTAGCTAGCATCCCAAATGATCCCTACAAGTCAGTATACACCTTCTCAATCATCTCCACATATCGGTATACACTGTCTCAACTATACAACTGACTAATTAACATCCATAATGATCCCTATATATAATTATACACCGTCTCAACTATAAAACAGACTAACCAGCTTTCAAAATACACATATTTAACAAGTAATACTGAGTAACCCGTCATCGTTACCTTTTTCCTATCGAACTAGTCCTTCATGACTAACAAATCTTATACAAGACCGTCTATCTCAGCATCTACAACCGTCTTATAATAAATAAAGCTGAAAGTATAAATTTGGTTTGTAAAAATACATGACGAAAATGAATTTTACTTACCACGGATTGACAGGAATGATGAGAGCAGCACTATGGAACGAAAATCATTGATAACGGATGACAAACGGAGTAGCATAATCAATTTAAAATTTAAAAAGTTTTAAACAGAACGAAAAAGAAGAAAAAGGAAGGAGAAGAAGGTGATGCGTGAGAAAATGAGGGAGCAAAATAGCTAGCTAGCTATTTATTATACGTACCTTTCTTCATCGTTAAGAAATTTCGCTAGTTTTTAAAACCGTCTCGAGTTAAATTAAACCGATTTAAGTAAAAGTTTGAGAAATAAACGGAATCAATAATTAATATATTTACTGAGTGAAAATAAAAATAAACTCAGTTTGTTAACGGAAATAATACGAAATCGGATCGAATTGAAAAATTTAGTAATTTTTACTAAATTAGCGGAATTTAACGAAATTGGTTAATTTAGCGGAACAAACTCAAAATAGCTAACTAGACGATTCTTCTCAAGTCCGTCTTGAGCCCACTTAGCTCGACTTTCATAAAGGACTCGTAAAAGGAACATAATTTATTAATGATTATTAAAATTTAACGTAACGAATTATAATGAAATTAATTAATTAGCTGAGAAAATAAATATATAAATCGTTAACCAACGTAATTAAATACAAAGTAGCAATTAAAATAATTTTATCCAACTTAATAAAATACGGGGTGTTACAATCACCCCATCTTTTAAAAAGTTTCGTCCTCGAAACTTGAAAGTAGAAATGGAAGGTTATGAAAATAAAACTGGAATTGAGATCGGTAACTAAAACATTTAAAAGGTCACTTATCGTAAGAATCAAAATTCTTTCAAGAGCTTCAACTAAAATTTTCCGACAGAACCAGACTCTCATCAGAGGAACGGAAGTGTTCTCGTTACGTATTCAAGAACATCTCATTCCAAATCAAAGATAAGGTCAAAAGACAAATCATTTGTATAAATCAAAAATCAAAATACCTTCAAAAACATTAATGAAGAGTTTTCAAAAATATAAGTCTCATTCATGGAACGGAATTGCTCTTGTCGTGCACACAAGAACGCTAACTTTCCAAGTCAGAGACAAATTTAAAACAAATACTATTCGCCGACAAGCGTAGAACAAGTTAACAAACGTTTCCAATAACTAGTTCTAACATCCGATCAACGTTAAAATCAAAATAAGAGAAAGGTAATCTACTCAAATTTTCTTTTGCAAAAAGCCAAAATAGAAATAAAGGTTTCACTTTTAAACCAAAATGGGGGTCAAATCCCTGAAAATGTAACATTAAACTTTGACAAAGAAGTCATAAATAGATCAAAGTTAACTTAAATTGGATAAAATTTAAAGAAATCTCGGGTTTAGCGATTAAAATCATGATAAAGAAGTCTATACTCAAGGAACAAATATGGAATTAAATCAAATTTTCATTTTCAAATCTTTAAAAATAGGTTAGGTTTGCAGAAGTGACATAAACTTTTAAGAATGAATCGAAACTGGTAGCTTGAAAGTTTAGAAGTTGTACAAAAAGGAACGTAACTTAGATAGCATAAAAACAAAGTATGTTAAGAGAGCTAAAACTTAACCAACAAGAGAGCTATAATGACTTTCATAGGGTAAAAATTGAAGTCAAAATTACAAGGATGTCAAAGATAGAGTTTCACAAGATACGAGTGTCAAACTTAAAGGAGGAGCAAGATGAAGCGAGGAAAGGAGGTATGAACGGTAACGCTTATGATCGAGGAGAAAGGGAATTTAGACAACAAGGAAACTTAAGCAACATGTCAGGGTGTGAGACTAAAAGAGTCGAATCATAAAGAAAACTAGTTAACAACCAGTAAGAGATATTAGAATTAGGGAGGTATTCAAGACAAGGAAATAACGAGTAAACTTTTATACTTAAGAATCAAATCCAACCAAGGTATGAACGAAAGGGAGGAAAACGATTAAAGGTATGAAAGAGGATTTTAAGGCTTAAACCATACGCTTCCTAAAACTTAAGGTTCTCTCTAACAAGGTCACGCCTATTAGGGTATTGTACCTTCATGACAAAACGACCAAATCCCAAACAAGGGTCAAGGTAAAATAAACGCTCACTTAAGGGGTGATAAATCGGTTAGATACTTCTTCCACCTATCTTATCACATATTAGGATTTCCCTAAATCAAATCTACCACTCAAGTATAAAAGCATCTCTTTATCTCAAGCACTCGACACAACCTCAATGTTTTAAAAACCAAAGAATGAATTGACAAAGACTTCTCAACAAAGTTCTCAAGGAACAACTAACACCAAATCACATTCCCAAACTATACGGGATTGTTAACATATAAAAATGGGTTTTCTTCCAAATTCATATTCTAAACTTATCTCATGTTTACTCCTAAGGCGACGACGCTCAACCTACTAAGCTTTCAAATCCCAAACATAAACAACAAAACCAAGTTCTATAACTTTAATCACATAGGCAACTCATTCCTAACACAAAGAATCCACCAATCGATTATACTTACTTTGTCAAGGAACTAGGTATAAGAATCACTAAGTATGTCTCATCACCTTACCTAAGTCATTCTAACATCACGACTTCTCAAAGCCAGGGTTAAGGGTCAGACACAACAATCTCCTCAAAAGTCGAATTTTCCAACCCAGGTCAACATTCCTCACAAGAAAGAGTACTATCAAATGGCGTTAAGGGAGGATAAGCAAGGAACAAAAGACAAGTTAGGAGTACAAGCGTAGCTTTTAAAGTAAAACAGAAGGGGGTTTAGAAGGAGGATAAGCACCAAGAGATTAAGAATAAGGCGAGATACAAAAAGAACGAGAAACATCTTCAAGGAAGTAGAAGCATTCTTCAAAGGTTGAACAAATCTTCAATCCTCAGCAATAGGCACTAAATCTTGATCTTCGTAAAATATAAGTGTCCTTTCAATGGAACACAGATACTCTTGGCGATCACTCAAGAACATCAATATTCCAATTCAAAGACATAAAAATACATTTTTACACCAACAAATGATAAAACTAATTATCAGACGTCTCCAATAACAAGCTTTAACACTAAATGGCGTTAAAACCAGTGAAAAACATTAAAATATTTTCAAAACCTTTAGTTCAATTTTTTTTTTTATAATAAGGGTAATAACTCCATTAGCTATAGATAAGCTCACGGTCATTGATCCAAGAACGCAACAATTATTAAAAGACAATCAACAAACAGGTTAGTACCTAACAAAGAGCAAACACAAAGAGACTACAACATAAGGTCCTAAGTCTACCCATCTTACCCATCTCTCAAGTTTATTATTTTAAGGTCAAGTTATTTATATTGGGGTGCACAAACGTGCGTCGGGAGCAAATATGCTCTGATACCAACTGTGACACCCTCAAAAAAAAACGCGGAAAAGTAAACACGTAATTCTAGAATAAAGCTGCATGGATATGTTTGTAATAGGTTCAGTTGGGTAAAAACCTGTAATTTTTAAAAACCGAAAACGAAACCTGAACCTGTTATAAAAATATCCAAATGGGAAGGTGTCAAACATGCAAGGTCCAAAATAAATCTCATGAATGAAACATCGCTAAAGTCGCGAAACAAAGTTATACAACCCAAATATGAGAAAGGGAGACATATGTCCCTAAAATGTATGTGACATAAAAAGTGTTTAAGGGTCACAATAAAATAAAACCAATCTAGGTCCCAAGGTTACTTTGCTCGCTAGCTCATCCATGTACCCCATATATGCATCACCTACACCACAATCGCATTTTTATACAAATACGAAAGCCACAGTCAGTGGGGAGTAACTCCGAGTCCTCCCAGCCACGAAATGTCATAATTAATATAACATGTAAACATAAGAATATGAATACGAATCACACATAGCCTTAGCATATAGATGCTAGACAATAGTGCTTATCATGTGAACAACAATATCACAACACATAGTCCTAGCATGCGAATACTAGACCGACTCATACTACACTATCATGTGAATCACATAACATCCAGGAATCCAAACTCTATCAACCATAGCCGGCTTGCATCTCACCTTCTATGATTCATAGAATCATCAAACAAGAAAGGGCAATATATCAAAGACAGGCATAAGTTCTTAGCACCATCAATAGTCACTCAGAACTCGAGTCTATACCACGAGGTAGGGAAGCTAGTATTTTGGCTCGGAGGTTACATTTAAAACATGGCCAAGATACGACTCAACCCTAATCCTAGACTCACAGAGACCTAGAGAAATGCGGATAAAACCACCGCACCCAAGACTCATGATAAGACCACATGAGTACCCTAAGGAGTCCACCAAAGGGTTAGCTAGTACTTAAGCTGACCATCTACTCACAAAATAGGTAGAAAGGTCATGCGCCAGCTTGGATATAAACCCACCAAGCCAGGAACACAAAGGCTATTAAGCCGTGAACATATAATCGTCAAAGACTATAATGACCTATCTATGACAATAACTGAAAATACTCACTTAAGACCTCGTCCCAAGTGAATACTTTAGCCAACTTGACACAAGACAAGTAGGACACCCAATTAACCATAAGAGGGGCAAAGAGTCCAAACTTGGACACACAAATGATCATACACATTCTAGCATATGAAAGGCTACGCAAAAGCATATTCAGCTGATAATCCAACAATATCTACAATATCAATAATAATCCAAATTCTAGCTAACCGTTAATCTCATAATTCATGAGAACAAGCTAACATGGCAACAAGGCAAGAAGACTCAAGTATAAGGTAACCAATTCATTCAACAACCAACATGTGAAATGATAATTACAAATATCAAGGCATAACATAAAACCTCCAATAACCACCAATCTCACCTCAAAGACAAACCCTCGACCCGAGTCCCGCGATGGGTCATCGGTCAAATCGAGGCTGACCGGTTTAAACCTAGTTTGACCAAACTCGTTCGGTCAATCTGGCCCAGCTCAGAGTCTTGGCCTACTTTGGCCCAAATCACAAAATTTATCACAATATCATTCTCATGCTATTACCAATTTCTATCATGTGAAAAATGAAAGTAACACATTATCAATCACCTAAACACTTAACAAACAACAAGCACAACATTAACTACTAATGTGACATTAATTCGTCGAGTAACTCGGAATAGTTACCTTACGCTAGCAAAAAGACAAGTAATAACTTGAGAAAGCTTCTAAAACCCAAAATTACTCTTCATCTTCAACCACATATGAGGCACCTAAAATAATTATGTGAAAGGACGATATTAACGAATTATCTTTATATAAAATATGAGACGGAAATTAATTATTTCAAATAAACCAAACTTGCGCCAAGAGATTTATAACCATGACTAGCCCAAATTACTAAATTTAGCTAGCCCATTTACTAAAAACAAATGAGCCCAACAAACTAAATCAAATGAGTCCCACAAAATAATATACCATTTTCTTTTATCAAAACCGCATCCAAAACAATCCCTACCTGCCAGTATACGCCGTCTCAACTATACAATACTCTAACTAGTATCCGACAATCTCTACATGTAAATATAAACCGTCTCAACTATACAACGGACTAACTAGTATCCAAAAACAATCCTTACACGCCAGTATACACCGTCTTAAATATACCACTTACTAGCTAGCATCCCAAATGATCCCTACAGGTCAGTATACACCGTCTCAATCATCTCCACATATCTGTATACACCGTCTCAACTATACAACTGACTAATTAACATCCATAATGATCCCTATATATAATTATACACCGTCTCAACTATAAAACAGACTAACCAGCTTTCAAAATACACATATTTAACAAGTAATACTGAGTAACCCGTCATCGTTACCTTTTTCCTATCGAACTAGTCCTTCATGACTAACAAATCTTATACAAGACCGTCTATCTCAGCATCTACAACCGTCTTATAATAAATAAAGCTGAAAGTATAAATTGGGTTTGTAAAAATACATGACGAAAATGAATTTTACTTACCACGGATTGACAGGAATGATGAGAGCAGCACTATGGAACGAAAATCATTGATAACGGATGACAAACGGAGTAGCATAATCAATTTAAAATTTAAAAAGTTTTAAACAGAACGAAAAAGAAGAAAAAGGAAGGGAGAAGAAGGTGATGCGTGAGAAAATGAGGGAGCAGCTAGCTAGCTAGCTATTTATTATACGTACCTTTCTTCATCGTTAAGAAATTTCGCTAGTTTTTGAAACCGTCTCGAGTTAAATTAAACCGATTTAAGTAAAAGTTTGAGAAATAAACGGAATCAATAATTAATATATTTACTGAGTGAAAATAAAAATAAACTCAGTTTGTTAACGGAAATAATACGAAATCGGATCGAATTGAAAAATTTAGTAATTTTTACTAAATTAGCGGAATTTAACGAAATTGGTTAATTTAGCGGAACAAACTCAAAATAGCTAACTACACGATTCTTCTCAAGTCCGTCTTGAGCCCACTTAGCTCGACTTTCATAAAGGACTCTTAAAAGGAACATAATTTATTAATGATTATTAAAATTTAACGTAACGAATTATAATGAAATTAATTAATTAGCTGAGAAAATAAATATATAAATTGTTAACCAACGTAATTAAATACAAAGTAGCAATTAAAATAATTTTATCCAACTTAATAAAATACGGGGTGTTACAATCACCCCATCTTTTAAAAAGTTTCGTCCTCGAAACTTGAAAGTAGAAATGGAAGGTTATGAAAATAAAACTGGAATTGAGATCGGTAACTAAAACATTTAAAAGGTCACTTATCGTAAGAATCAAAATTCTTTCAAGAGCTTCAACTAAAATTTTCCGACAGAACCAGACTCTCATCAGAGGAACGGAAGTGTTCTCGTTACGTATTCAAGAACATCTCATTCCAAATCAAAGATAAGGTCAAAAGGCAAATCATTTGTATAAATCAAAAATCAAAATACCTTCAAAAACATTAATGAAGAGTTTTCAAAAATATAAGTCTCATTCATGGAACGGAATTGCTCTTGTCGTGCACACAAGAACGCTAACTTTCCAAGTCAGAGACAAATTTAAAACAAATACTATTCGCCGACAAGCGTAGAACAAGTTATCAAACGTTTCCAATAACTAGTTCTAACATCCGATCAACGTTAAAATCAAAATAAGAGAAAGGTAATCTACTCAAATTTTCTTTTGCAAAAAGCCAAAATAGAAATAAAGGTTTCACTTTTAAACCAAAATGGGGTCAAATCCTGAAAATGTAACATTAAACTTTGACAAAGAAGTCATAAATAGATCAAAGTTAACAGAAATTGGATAAAATTTAAAGAAATCTCGGGTTTAGCGATTAAAATCATGATAAAGAAGTCTATACTCAAGGAACAAATATGGAATTAAATCAAATTTTCATTTTCAAATCTTTAAAAATAGGTTAGGTTTGCAGAAGTGACATAAACTTTTAAGAATGAATCGAAACTGGTAGCTTGAAAGTTTAGAAGTTGTACAAAAAGGAAAGTAACTTAGATAGCATAAAAACAAAGTATGTTAAGAGAGCTCAAACTTAACCAACAAGAGAGCTATAATGACTTTCATAGGGTAAAAATTGAAGTCAAAATTACAAGGATGTCAAAGATAGAGTTTCACAAGATACGAGTGTCAAACTTAAAGGAGGAGCAAGATGAAGCGAGGAAAGGAGGTATGAACGGTAACGCTTATGATCGAGGAGAAAGGGAATTTAGACAACAAGGAAACTTAAGCAACATGTCAGGGTGTGAGACTAAAAGAGTCGAATCATAAAGCAAACTAGTTAACAACCAGTAAGAGATATTAGAATTAGGGAGGTATTCAAGACAAGGAAATAACGAGTAAACTTTTATACTTAAGTATCAAATCCAACCAAGGTATGAACGAAAGGGAGGAAAACGATTAAAGGTATGAAAGAGGATTTTAAGGCTTAAACCATACGCTTCCTAAAACTTAAGGTTCTCTCTAACAAGGTCACGCCTATTAGGGTATTGTACCTTCATGACAAAACGACCAAATCCCAAACAAGGGTCAAGGTAAAATAAACGCTCACTTAAGGGGTGATAAATCGGTTAGATACTTCTTCCACCTATCTTATCACATATTAGGAATTCCCTAAATCAAATCTACCACTCAAGTATAAAAGCATCTCTTTATCTCAAGCACTCGACACAACCTCAATGTTTTAAAAACCAAAGAATGAATTGACAAAGACTTCTCAACAAAGTTCTCAAGGAACAACTAACACCAAATCACATTCCCAAACTATACGGGATTGTTAACATATAAAAATGGGTTTTCTTCCAAATTCATATTCTAAACTTATCTCATGTTTACTCCTAAGGCGACGACGCTCAACCTACTAAGCTTTCAAATCCCAAACATAAACAACAAAGCCAAGTTCTATAACTTTAATCACATAGGCAACTCATTCCTAACACAAAGAATCCACCAATCGATTATACTTACTTTGTCAAGGAACTAGGTATAAGAATCACTAAGTATGTCTCATCACCTTACCTAAGTCTTTCTAACATCACGACTTCTCAAAGCCAGGGTTAAGGGTCAGACACAACAATCTCCTCAAAAGTCGAATTTTCCAACCCAGGTCAACATTCCTCACAAGAAAGAGTACTATCAAATGGCGTTAAGGGAGGATAAGGAAGGAACAAAAGACAAGTTAGGAGTACAAGCGTAGCTTTTAAGGTAAAACAGAAGGGAGTTTAGAAGGAGGATAAGCACCAAGAGATTAAGAATAAGGCGAGATACAAAAATAACGAGAAACATCTTCAAGGAAGTAGAAGCATTCTTCAAAGGTTGAACAAATCTTCAATCCTCAGCAATAGGCACTAAATCTTGATCTTCGTAAAATATAAGTGTCCTTTTAATGGAACGGAGATACTCTTGGCGATCACTCAAGAACATCAATATTCCAATTCAAAGACATAAAAATACATTTTTACACCAACAAATGATAAAACTAATTATCAGACGTCTCCAATAACAAGCTTTAACACTAAATGGCGTTAAAACCAGTGAAAAACATTAAAATATTTTCAAAACCTTTAGTTCAATTTTTTTTTTTATAATAAGGGTAATAACTCCATTAGCTATAGATAAGCTCACGGTCATTGATCCAAGAACGCAACAATTATTAAAAGACAATTAACAAACAGGTTAGTACCTAACAAAGAGCAAACACAAAGAGACTACAACATAAGGTCCTAAGTCTACCCATCTTACCCATCTCTCAAGTTTATTATTTTAAGGTCAAGTTATTTATATTGGGGTGCACAAACGTGCGTCGGGAGCAAATATGCTCTGATACCAACTGTGACACCCTAAAAAAAACGCGGAAAAGTAAACACGTAATTCTAGAATAAAGCTGCATGGATATGCTTGTAATAGGTTCAGTTGGGTAAAAACCTGTAATTTTTAAAAACCGAAAACGAAACCTGAACCTGTTATAAAAATATCCAAATGGGAAGGTGTCAAACATGCAAGGTCCAAAATAAATCTCATGAATGAAACATCGCTAAAGTCGCGAAACAAAGTTATACAACCCAAATATGAGAAAGGGAGACATATGTCCCTAAAATGTATGTGACATAAAAAGTGTTTAAGGGTCACAATAAAATAAAACCAATCTAGGTCCCAAGGTTACTTTGCTCGCTAGCTCGTCCATGTACCCCATATATGCATCACCTACCTGTCAATCGCATTTTATACAAATACGAAAGCCACAGTCAGTGGGGAGTAACTCCGAGTCCTCCCAGCCACGAAATGTCATAATTAATATAACATGTAAACATAAGAATATGAATACGAATCACACATAGCCTTAGCATATAGATGCTAGACAATAGTGCTTATCATGTGAACAACAATATCACAACACATAGTCCTAGCATGCGAATACTAGACCGACTCATACTACACTATCATGTGAATCACATAACATCCAGGAATCCAAACTCTATCAACCATAGCCAAGCTTGATCTCACCTTCTATGATTCATAGAGTCATCAAACAAGAAAGGGCAATATATCAAAGACAGGCATAAGTTCTTAGCACCGTCAATAGTCACTCAGAACTCGAGTTTATACCACGAGGTAGGGAAGCTAGTATTTTGGCTCATAGGTTACATTTAAAACATGGCCAAGATACGACTCAACCCTAATCCTAGACTCACAAGAGACCTAGAGAAATGCGGATAAAACCACCGCACCCAAGACTCATGATAAGACCACATGAGTACCCTAAGGAGTCCACCAAAGGGTTGCCTAGTACTTAAGCTGACCATCTACTCACAAAATAGGTAGAAAGGTCATGCCCCACTGGATATAAACCCACCAAGCCAGGAACTCAAAGGCTATTAAGCCGTGAACATATACTCGTCAAAGACTATAATGACCTATCTATGACAATAACTGAAAATACTCACTTAAGACCTCGTCCCAAGTGAATACTTTAGCCAACTTGACACAAGACAAGTAGGACACCCAATTAACCATAAGAGGGGCAAAGAGTCCAAACTTGCACACACAAATGATCATACACATTCTAGCATATGAAAGGCTACGCAAAAGCATATTCAGCTGATAATCCAACAATATCTACAATATCAATAATAATCCAAATTCTAGCTAACCGTTAATCTCATAATTCATGAGAACAAGCTAACATGGCAACAAGGCAAGAAGACTCAAGTATAAGGTAACCAATTCATCCAACAACCAACATGTGAAATGATAATTACAAATATCAAGGCATAACATAAAACCTCCAATAACCACCAATCTCACCTCAAAGACAAACCCTCGACCCGAGTCCCGCGACGGGTCATCGGTCAAATCGAGGCTGACCGGTTTAAACCTAGTTTGACCAAACACGTTCGGTCAATCTGCCCACATTTCAGTCTTGGCCTACTTTGGCCCAAATCACAAAATTTATCACAATATCATTCTCATGCTATTTCCAATTTCTATCATGTGAAAAATGAAAGTAACACATTATCAATCACCTAAACACTTAACAAACAACAAGCACAACATTAACTACTAATGTGACATTAATTCGTCGAGTAACTCGGAATAGTTACCTTACGCTAGTAAAAAGACAAGTAATAACTTGAGAAAGCTTCTAAAACCCAAAATTACTCTTCATCTTCAACCACATATGAGGCACCTAAAATAATTATGTGAAAGGACGATATTAACGAATTATCTTTATATAAAATATGAGACGAAAATTAATTATTTCAAATAAACCAAACTTGCGCCAAGAGATTTATAACCATGACTAGCCCAAATTACTAAATTTAGCTAGCCCATTTACTAAAAACAAATGAGCCCAACAAACTAAATCAAATGAGTCCCACAAAATAATATACCATTTTCTTTTATCAAAACCGCATCCAAAATAATCCCTACCTGCCAGTATACGCCGTCTCAACTATACAATACTCTAACTAGTATCCGACAATCTCTACATGTAAATATAAACCGTCTCAACTATACAACGGACTAACTAGTATCCAAAAACGATCCTTACACGCCAGTATACACCGTCTTAAATATACCACTTACTAGCTAGCATCCCAAATGATCCCTACAGGTCAGTATACACCTTCTCAATCATCTCCACATATCATTATACACCGTCTCAACTATACAACTGACTAATTAACATCCATAATGATCCCTATATATAATTATACACCGTCTCAACTATAAAACAGACTAACCAGCTTTCAAAATACACATATTTAACAAGTAATACTGAGTAACCCGTCATCGTTACCTTTTTCCTATCGAACTAGTCCTTCATGACTAACAAATCTTATACAAGACCGTCTATCTCAGCATCTACAACCGTCTTATAATAAATAAAGCTGAAAGTATAAATTGGGTTTGTAAAAATACATGACGAAAATAAATTTTACTTACCACGGATTGACAGGAATGATGAGAGCAGCACTATGGAACGAAAATCATTGATAACGGATGACAAACGGAGTAGCATAATCAATTTAAAATTTAAAAAGTTTTAAACAGAACGAAAAAGAAGAAAAAGGAAGGGAGAAGAAGGTGATGCGTGAGAAAATGAGGGAGCAGCTAGCTAGCTAGCTTTTTATTATACGTACCTTTCTTCATCGTTAAGAAATTTCGCTAGTTTTTAAAACCGTCTCGAGTTAAATTAAACCGATTTAAGTAAAAGTTTGAGAAATAAACGGAATCAATAATTAATATATTTACTGAGTGAAAATAAAAATAAACTCAGTTTGTTAACGGAAATAATACGAAATCGGATCGAATTGAAAAATTTAGTAATTTTTACTAAATTAGCGGAATTTAACGAAATTGGTTAATTTAGCGGAACAAACTCAAAATAGCTAACTACACGATTCTTCTCAAGTCCGTCTTGAGCCCACTTAGCTCGACTTTCATAAAGGACTCGTAAAAGGAACATAATTTATTAATGATTATTAAAATTTAACGTAATCTAATTATAATGAAATTAATTAATTTGCCGAGAAAATAAATATATAAATCGTTAACCAACGTAATTAAATACAAAGTAGCAATTAAAATAATTTTATCCAACTTAATAAAATACGGGGTGTTACAATCACCCCATCTTTTAAAAAGTTTCGTCCTCGAAACTTGAAAGTAGAAATGGAAGGTTATGAAAATAAAACTGGAATTGAGATCGGTAACTAAAACATTTAAAAGGTCACTTATCGTAAGAATCAAAATTCTTTCAAGAGCTTCAACTAAAATTTTCCGGCGTAAACCGCACTCTCATCGGAGGAACGGAAGTGTTCTCGTTACGTATTCAAGAACATCTCATTCCAAATCAAAGATAAGGTCAAAAGGCAAATCATTTGTATAAATCAAAAATCAAAATACCTTCAAAAACATTAATGAAGAGTTTTCAAAAATATAAGTCTCATTCATGGAACGGAATTGCTCTTGTCGTGCACACAAGAACGCTAACTTTCCAAGTCAGAGACAAATTTAAAACAAATACTATTCGCCGACAAGCGTAGAACAAGTTATCAAACGTTTCCAATAACTAGTTCTAACATCCGATCAACGTTAAAATCAAAATAAGAGAAAGGTAATCTACTCAAATTTTCTTTTGCAAAAAGCCAAAATAGAAATAAAGGTTTCACTTTTAAACCAAAATGGGGTCAAATCCACGAAAATGTAACATTAAACTTTGACAAAGAAGTCATAAATAGATCAAAGTTAACAGAAATTGGATAAAATTTAAAGAAATCTCGGGTTTAGCGATTAAAATCATGATAAAGAAGTCTATACTCAAGGAACAAATATGGAATTAAATCAAATTTTCATTTTCAAATCTTTAAAAATAGGTTAGGTTTGCAGAAGTGACATAAACTTTTAAGAATGAATCGAAACTGGTAGCTTGAAAGTTTAGAAGTTGTACAAAAAGGAAAGTAACTTAGATAGCATAAAAACAAAGTATGTTAAGAGAGCTCAAACTTAACCAACAAGAGAGCTATAATGACTTTCATAGGGTAAAAATTGAAGTCAAATTACAAGGATGTCAAAGATAGAGGTTCACAAGATACGAGTGTCAAACTTAAAGGAGGAGCAAGATGAAGCGAGGAAAGGAGGTATGAACGGTAACGCTTATGATCGAGGAGAAAGGGAATTTAGACAACAAGGAAACTTAAGCAACATGTCAGGGTGTGAGACTAAAAGAGTCGAATCATAAAGCAAACTAGTTAACAACCAGTAAGAGATATTAGAATTAGGGAGGTATTCAAGACAAGGAAATAACGAGTAAACTTTTATACTTAAGTATCAAATCCAACCAAGGTATGAACGAAAGGGAGGAAAACGATTAAAGGTATGAAAGAGGATTTTAAGGCTTAAACCATACGCTTCCTAAAACTTAAGGTTCTCTCTAACAAGGTCACGCCTATTAGGGTATTGTACCTTCATGACAAAACGACCAAATCCCAAACAAGGGTCAAGGTAAAATAAACGCTCACTTAAGGGGTGATAAATCGGTTAGATACTTCTTCCACCTATCTTATCACATATTAGGATTTCCCTAAATCAAATCTACCACTCAAGTATAAAAGCATCTCTTTATCTCAAGCACTCGACACAACCTCAATGTTTTAAAAACCAAAGAATGAATTGACAAAGACTTCTCAACAAAGTTCTCAAGGAACAACTAACACCAAATCACATTCCCAAACTATACGGGATTGTTAACATATAAAAATGGGTTTTCTTCCAAATTCATATTCTAAACTTATCTCATGTTTACTCCTAAGGCGACGACGCTCAACCTACTAAGCTTTCAAATCCCAAACATAAACAACAAAGCCAAGTTCTATAACTTTAATCACATAGGCAACTCATTCCTAACACAAAGAATCCACCAATCGATTATACTTACTTTGTCAAGGAACTAGGTATAAGAATCACTAAGTATGTCTCATCACCTTACCTAAGTCTTTCTAACATCACGACTTCTCAAAGCCAGGGTTAAGGGTCAGACACAACAATCTCCTCAAAAGTCGAATTTTCCAACCCAGGTCAACATTCCTCACAAGAAAGAGTACTATCAAATGGCGTTAAGGGAGGATAAGGAAGGAACAAAAGACAAGTTAGGAGTACAAGCGTAGCTTTTAAGGTAAAACAGAAGGGAGTTTAGAAGGAGGATAAGCACCAAGAGATTAAGAATAAGGCGAGATACAAAAAGAACGAGAAACATCTTCAAGGAAGTAGAAGCATTCTTCAAAGGTTGAACAAATCTTCAATCCTCAGCAATAGGCACTAAATCTTGATCTTCGTAAAATATAAGTGTCCTTTTAATGGAACGGAGATACTCTTGGCGATCACTCAAGAACATCAATATTCCAATTCAAAGACATAAAAATACATTTTTACACCAACAAATGATAAAACTAATTATCAGACGTCTCCAATAACAAGCTTTAACACTAAATGGCGTTAAAACCAGTGAAAAACATTAAAATATTTTCAAAACCTTTAGTTCAATTTTTTTTTTATAATAAGGGTAATAACTCCATTAGCTATAGATAAGCTCACGGTCATTGATCCAAGAACGCAACAATTATTAAAAGACAATTAACAAACAGGTTAGTACCTAACAAAGAGCAAACACAAAGAGACTACAACATAAGGTCCTAAGTCTACCCATCTTACCCATCTCTCAAGTTTATTATTTTAAGGTCAAGTTATTTATATTGGGGTGCACAAACGTGCGTCGGGAGCAAATATGCTCTGATACCAACTGTGACACCCTAAAAAACGCGAAAAGTAAACATGTAATTCTAGAATAAAACTGCATGGATATGCTTGTAATAGGTTCATTTGGGTAAAAACCTGTAATTTTTAAAACCGAAAACGAAACCTGTTATAAAAATATCCAAATGGGAAGGTGTCAAACATGCAAGGTCCAAAATAAATCTCATGAATGAAACATCGCTAAAGTCGCGAAACAAAGTTATACAACCCAAATATGAGAAAGGGAGACATATGTCCCTAAAATGTATGTGACATAAAAAGTGGTTAAGGGTCACAATAAAATAAAACCAATCTAGGTCCCAAGGTTACTTTGCTCGCTAGCTCGTCCATGTACCCCATATATGCATCACCTACCTGTCAATCGCATTTTATACAAATACGAAAGCCACAGTCAGTGGGGAGTAACTCCGAGTCCTCCCAGCCACGAAATGTCATAATTAATATAACATGTAAACATAAGAATATGAATACGAATCACACATAGCCTTAGCATATACTTCCTCCATTCAACTCCAAACTACCATATTGGTTTTTGCATACTATTCACAAATGAATCTTTAATTGCAATTTTCTCTCATTATATAAGTGAAAATATATTCTTGTGGGATCTTATTTGATTCGTCTTTACGAGTACATTAAAAATATGTAACTTTTATAATTTTTGCATATACGTAGCTAATGATATTTACCGCGCAAAACATGCGTTGGCAAACGTGAAAAGTGTACTATGGTAGTTTGGAGTTGAATGGAGGAAGTAGATGCTAGACAATAGTGCTTATAATGTGAACAACAATATCACAACACATAGTCCTAGCATGCGAATACTAGACCGACTCATACTACACTATCATGTGAATCACATAACATCCAGGAATCCAAACTCTATCAACCATAGCCGGCTTGCATCTCACCTTCTATGATTCATAGAGTCATCAAACAAGAAAGGGCAATATATCAAAGACAGGCATAAGTTCTTAGCACCGTCAATAGTCACTCTGTAACTCGAGTCTATACCACGAGGTAGGGAAGCTAGTATTTTGGCTCAGAGGTTACATTTAAAACATGGCCAAGATACGACTCAACCCTAATCCTAGATCACAAGAGACCTAGAGAAATGCGGATAAAACCACCGCACCCAAGACTCATGATAAGACCACATGAGTACCCTAAGGAGTCCACCAAAGGGTTGCCTAGTACTTAAGCTGACCATCTACTCACAAAATAGGTAGAAAGGTCATGCCCCAGCTTGGATATAAACCCACCAAGCCAGGAACTCAAAGGCTATTAAGCCGTGAACATATACTCGTCAAAGACTATAATGACCTATCTATGACAATAACTGAAAATACTCACTTAAGACCTCGTCCCAAGTGAATACTTTAGCCAACTTGACACAAGACAAGTAGGACACCCAATTAACCATAAGAGGGGCAAAGAGTCCAAACTTGCACACACAAATGATCATACACATTCTAGCATATGAAAGGCTACGCAAAAGCATATTCAGCTGATAATCCAACAATATCTACAATATCAATAATAATCCAAATTCTAGCTAACCGTTAATCTCATAATTCATGAGAACAAGCTAACATGGCAACAAGGCAAGAAGACTCAAGTATAAGGTAACCAATTCATCCAACAACCAACATGTGAAATGATAATTACAAATATCAAGGCATAACATAAAACCTCCAATAACCACCAATCTCACCTCAAGGACAAACCCTCGACCCGAGTCCCGCGACGGGTCATCGGTAACATCGAGGCTGACCGGTTTAAACCTAGTTTGACCAAACACGTTCGGTCAATCTGGCCCAGCTCAGAGTCTTGGCCTACTTTGGCCCAAATCACAAAATTTATCACAATATCATTCTCATGCTATTTCCAATTTCTATCATGTGAAAAATGAAAGTAACACATTATCAATCACCTAAACACTTAACAAACAACAAGCACAACATTAACTACTAATGTGACATTAATTCGTCGAGTAACTCGGAATAGTTACCTTACGCTAGCAAAAAGACAAGTAATAACTTGAGAAAGCTTCTAAAACCCAAAATTACTCTTCATCTTCAACCACATATGAGGCACCTAAAATAATTATGTGAAAGGACGATATTAACGAATTATCTTTATATAAAATATGGGACGAAAATTAATTATTTCAAATAAACCAAACTTGCGCCAAGAGATTTATAACCATGACTAGCCCAAATTACTAAATTTAGCTAGCCCATTTACTAAAAACAAATGAGCCCAACAAACTAAATCAAATGAGTCCCACAAAATAATATACCATTTTCTTTTATCAAAACCGCATCCAAAATAATCCCTACCTGCCAGTATACGCCGTCTCAACTATACAATACTCTAACTAGTATCCGACAATCTCTACATGTAAATATAAACCGTCTCAACTATACAACGGACTAACTAGTATCCAAAAACGATCCTTACACGCCAGTATACACCGTCTTAAATATACCACTTACTAGCTAGCATCCCAAATGATCCCTACAGGTCAGTATACACCTTCTCAATCATCTCCACATATCATTATACACCGTCTCAACTATACAACTGACTAATTAACATCCATAATGATCCCTATATATAATTATACACCGTCTCAACTATAAAACAGACTAACCAGCTTTCAAAATACACATATTTAACAAGTAATACTGAGTAACCTGTCATCGTTACCTTTTTCCTATCGAACTAGTCCTTCATGACTAACAAATCTTATACAAGACCGTCTATCTCAGCATCTACAACCGTCTTATAATAAATAAAGCTGAAAGTATAAATTGAGTTTGTAAAAATACATGACAAAAATGAATTTTACTTACCACGGATTGACAGGAATGATGAGAGCAGCACTATGGAACGAAAATCATTGATAACGGATGACAAACGGAGTAGCATAATCAATTTAAAATTTAAAAAGTTTTAAACAGAACGAAAAAGAAGAAAAAGGAAGGGAGAAGAAGGTGATGCGTGAGAAAATGAGGGAGCAGCTAGCTAGCTAGCTATTTATTATACGTACCTTTCTTCATCGTTAAGAAATTTCGCTAGTTTTTAAAACCGTCTCGAGTTAAATTAAACCGATTTAAGTAAAAGTTTGAGAAATAAACGGAATCAATAATTAATATATTTACTGAGTGAAAATAAAAATAAACTCAGTTTGTTAACGGAAATAATACGAAATCGGATCGAATTGAAAAATTTAGTAATTTTTACTAAATTAGCGGAATTTAACGAAATTGGTTAATTTAG
Source organism: Silene latifolia (assembly GCF_048544455.1). Lineage (NCBI taxonomy): Eukaryota > Viridiplantae > Streptophyta > Magnoliopsida > Caryophyllales > Caryophyllaceae > Silene > Silene latifolia. Next base: position 95,701,425 of record NC_133533.1, read on the forward strand.
CGGAACAAACTCAAAATAGCTAACTAGACGATTCTTCCCAAGTCCGTCTTCAGCCCACTTAGCTCGACTTTCATAAAGGACTCGTAAAAGGAACATAATTTATTAATGATTATTAAAATTTAACGTAACGAATTATAATGAAATTAATTAATTAGCTGAGAAAATAAATATATAAATCGTTAACCAACGTAATTAAATACAAAGTAGCAATTAAAATAATTTTATCCAACTTAATAAAATACGGGGTGTTACACTCCTACTCACCCAAAATATAGCATCAGCTGGGGCTCCTAATACACATACACCAGGTTCATTTTATTAAACTCACTACGTTCATTAGGCTCATTTGTTACAAGTTCCAAAATCTTCGCTCTGGTACCAATTTGTAACACCCCCATATACCAAGGAGCCTTAACAAGACCTTCCCTAGCATATACGGGCGTTACCATCTCGGTTGCCCGAGGGTAGTAATCATTAAATGTCGATAAAAGAACTTTTAAGATTTATTACAAGCGATTAAACCAAAAACAAAGGTATACAAAAGATACAACTCAAACTACTATTAGTTATGTGCACTACTTCTGTCGTGACTCGTGAAGGACTCATCCCGCCAAGCACCCTACTGTCATCCAACACATCACCTACTAAGACTAACTGCTCACCATAAGGGATCACGGCAGACACAACATAAACAAACAAGAAGACAAAACCACACAAGGTTAGTAACTGAGGTAAACACTCTAACGTCTGCCAACACAATCTAAATCCAACACAACACACACAAGCCACATCACTACCAATCCATCACCATCACCAACTGTCCATTGGACCAGCTCAGCCAGTGGGGGACCGCAGTCAATCCCACCTAAGCCTCGCTCCTCAAATCGAGCGATAGACCCATGTCCATTAATGTGCACATCCCTTATGTGGCGGGTTCCACAGAAGGCGAATCAAGGACGTGAAGCCACTCCCGCAAGTGACTCCACTTAGCCAGGGGTGCACCCCAAAGATCACAGACAGGTATACGATACTCAAAATCATTTGCACCACAACTATGTTAAACGAAAAAACACATCACCAACCACTTATCACAATCTATCAATTCACACCGACATAATATCAACCAATTCATATTAAGGCACATTAGACATCCAACAGTACTGAGTAGGCGAACCTACCTTTAGCCAATCGCAACGATTCAACGTCCGATCACATGATACCAAATCAACCAAGCAATACACCTATACAAATAGTACAATCACCTATCATTATTACCACAACCCTAACTGAAAACACAACGACAATGATGGTGACGATGACATACCTACACATAGCATTCCGACGTCAAAGTCGCTACCCGACTCAAGCAACCCATCCCTACGGGACTATGGTGAAGGGAAGAAGGAGAGACGACCTTTAGGTTTTTGGGAAGAGGCGGAAATGATTTGTAATTTTACAAAGACACAATTGTAAGTCCTCGCTATAAAGACGCTACTCGGTCGAGTAACTAACTTACTCGATCGAGTGACCCCTACTCGATCCAGTACCCAATCTACTCGATCGAGTAGCCTCGATTAGATCGAGTACCAACTCTCAAAGCTTACCACGTCAAAAGACATCCCTCTTGGGGTGTTCCAAGGTCTGGATCAACAACTAAGGTCGGTTACGTCGGTTAACGGGTCCCTAAAAGGGCGGGTATTACGGGGGTAATAAAAGGTTATTACATTTCAAATTCTGGTTGATCTCAACGGATGTATTAGAGGGACCGTTGTCTCAATAGGCCCGGGCTAAACATGAACTTAATCTAATTTCATCGACCGAGAGTTCTAAGTGTAGAATCGGTTAAATGAGTTAGTCTACAAAATTATATTATTAAGGGTGTAGAGGGCTCGTTAGCTCACAACCGAGTTAATACGAATTTGGGTCTCAACATCATTTATATAATTGGGTGGAGGTCATTATATAAATGTTAAAATTGCTAAAATGTTTACAAGTCTAATATAACGATGAATCTTTGTTTTCCCACTATTTCGTTGTTTTAATATTGTTCTACATCATTACTCCTAGACATATACGATATCAATTTCGATTGTAATGCGAGTCTCCATTAATCCACTATCGCTTAAGACAAATAGAATCTCTTTTTAAAGCCTCAAATGAACCGTTCAAATAGGGCATGGACTAGCTTTATAAGGAATCGTTCTATTCTATAGAACTCCATAAGAATCGTCCTATGTAATATAAGATTAGCATCTTAAAATCCTTACATACCCATATATGATCTCTTATGAAGAAGAATGAATAGAAGTGACAATTAGTCAAAATATGTTTTGATAATGTCTTCTATGCATTCACGGTTCAAAGGTCTTATTGCTCAACCTAAACATTTGTCATCAAGCGCTTAAATAATTAGGAACATGATAATGTTGAAAATAAATTGGTAAATTAATTTGTTAGAAATCTTGATTGACCAAGTACCACAAATGCTTCATAAAGTGGACCCTAATGAGGGCTTAACTAGGAATTAAAAGAAGAAATGTCTTCATTGAGTAGAAATTATCGAAGTCGGTAGGAGCGATAAGAAGAAAGTACCTATGTTAAATTGTTAAGGATAGAACTAGGCTTAAAAGAGAAAGTGTCAGACACTAAAATAGATACAACCCAAAATTAGTAAAGATCAAGGAAGTTGGTTGTATGACCCCAACATATTCCTTGTTAAATATCTATGACATTGACATTACAATCTTGCCAATTACCACATCTTGTGTAACACCCCCATTTATTCAGGATCATTTAGCTAGACATTCCCAAATAAATATAACTGTACCATCTCAGTTTCCCCAGGTAGTGAATAACAAAGTCGAACTCACCAAAGTACTTGAAATTAAAACTTAGCGATTAAATGCTTATTACAACTTAACCAAACTAAAACTTAATATAAAATAAAATACAACTCGCAGCGGAAATAATTAAAGTGATTAGTAAAACTAAATGGTCTAGTCTTCTAGGTAGACTGGTGGAGTCCTCACACATCACCATAAGCTCTCAAGTCAGCTAATCCTAAGCACCTGCAAGCCTGCTCCCCATTTATGGTTCATCACAGGTGTTCACGAATACACGGTCAACCACGAGATTGAGTAGGAATAAACTAAACAACAATAATAAACCAACCAAAATAGTCATCTTTCGAATTCTCATTACTTCATCTGTACAACTCACTTACGTCACTGGCAGTAGCACAACCCCCTGAACACCGTGTTATGCACAACTGGCAGTAGTACTTGTGTGCCATGCACACCTGGCATTAGTAATTACTTATTATGCACAACTATCTCTGGCAATAGTAGTTACTTACTATGCACATCTGGCAGTAACGATTACTCGCTATACACAACTGGCAGTAACACCCTCTGTGTCATGCTCAACTAAATAAACAACTCTCCATACTAAATATAACCAACAACAAATACTCAATAACAATCCCGTCATACAACTCAGCCAACATCTTAACAAACACAAATATTCTATCTCCAATAATAAATCACAATTAAATATACGTTCACTAAATAATAAAACCCGAGTTGAGTAGGAAATTCCTACTTTGTAGCAAATCCGTACACGCAAGTCCAATCCTACAATTATAACATATACTATTAATTAATTACTAAACTAACTAATATATTATCTAATATAATTTAAGTTAATCAAATTACTTATCGATAAATAAGTTCGTTGGTTAATTATAACAATCTATCGCTTTATCTAATTACGTACTCATCATCCATCGTAATTATAAAGAAAAGAAAACCATACCTCTTTCCTAATCATTAACCTCATCATTACTATATGATGACTATACATTCATTATTTACGTTATTAACCAGCTAACTAGTAGTCACCATACTCGCCCCTGCACCGGTACTCTTACACGTACCCGTACCCACTCTTGTCTTTCTTTCTTACCACGCACCAGAACCGACCCCACATCCCTACGACTGGCAACATGTCATGAACAGCCCCATCCAAAACTGACGCTGCAACACCATCCACGGCAAACCATATCAGAGGATTACGGTGTCGCCTCAACGACAATGATACAGCTTAAAACAATTACAAATACGTTACCGATCAAGAGACTACCTAGTGTTACGAATTTTTAACGATAACTGGACTCATGTAAGGTGTATCGCTCTGGCGAATCTTCACCGAAACCGACTCAAAACATGGAACATTACTACTACATTCCAGCCAAGCCTTCGTGCTCTAAACAACGCTAAACAACTTTAAAACTCACACTTAAGCACGACCTAATAACCCTCTAATCGGCCAACCCGAGACTCCTCAAACCCGACTTCATATTGACATGTAAGGCACCCAAAACAGAGTATGACGCTGCCATTAACTAGACCTCCTTACAACTTCTAAACACCCTGTAAATCGCCTTAAATATGTCCTAAATCACCACTCCCTGATAGAAAATCGTACTACCATAAAGATTGCCCAAACCCGACGCACAACCGATTATGAACGGATTGTTCTAACTAGTTTTTAAAAGCACTGATTAACAAACACAACCGCTATCTGAGACAACTCTAAGGCTTACTATGAATGACCAAGAACGACCCTATAATCATCCTACTCACTTAATATGTAACGTTTCCCAAACCCGACATTGAAACTATTTACTAACCATTAACTTAAGTACTAAACGAAGACGAGTTTTTACTTTGTTTAACTAGTAGAGCGTGAAGACGCTTGAGACGGTGAAGGTCACTAAGACGACGGCGCACAACATGAGAGATCTCAACTATCTTGTTCTCGTCGCTCTGTTTTCCATATGTTACCTATTTTCTTCTTTTGAGTCTTCGGTGAAAGGAAAACCTTAGCAGAAAGGTAGTATAATTAGGTTAGGTTAAAATTGTGCTTTGTGTCTTGTATTACAGTAATCTACTACTAATAATCATTACAATCAATCAATCAATACTATATATTAATTCCAGAAATCAAGAGACTTCAATGTAATTAAATAAATCTATGCAAATTAATATTAACATATAGCTTTTAATCATAACACTGTGTGATGGACCCGAAAAAGGAACTTCAACGTAAATATTATATAGTTTTGGTTGAAGTATAAATTTAGAGAACATTATAATATGGTAATTTTCCTTAAAATAACATGCCCTACTTATGGTATTATTAATTAGTATAAATATGTTAATTATTTAACATACACAAATATAATATTAGTATATATATATATATATATATATATATATATATATATATATATATATATGTGTGTGTGTGTGTGTGTGTGTGTGTGTGTGTGTTTTGGAAACTAATAAAAGATAAATAAATTAATCTAGATTTCCAAAAAATATAATTTTCCATAATCATTAGATTTGTAATTTGATTAGTAAATAATAATGATTGCTCTTAAATAATATTCTAATCTAATATTTAATATTTATTTAAATATATAACTCTAATATAATGAGATAATCAACTACCAGAGTATTATGATATGATAGTAGATTAGTAGTCATCCATGTGAGTAGTAAACGCAACAATAATGAGGAGGAGTCTGGAAGGAAGCAGCAGGAGCACTCCTCTTGGAGGCAGAGGCCACGTCAGGGCTGGCAGAAGGTCTCTTCCTTTTGGCGCTTTGGAGGATGATTTCTAAAGGATCAACTTTTGAACCTGCAAGCAGATGTAATCTCAGACGTCAGGATACTTAAAGCATCAGGAGAAACAGCATGCAAATTAAAATGGATGTTGAAGTCTTACCAGAAGGCATACTGTGAGCCGACTGAGGAGGGTTGGAAGAGGAAGCAGGTGAAAAACCAGGGAACCGGCCTGGGAACTTTCTCTTAGATTCAGAGATACTGAACAATTTGCTGCAGGCAGGGATCTTGGCACCAATGCGGGTCAGGTCACAGGGGCCTGCACGAAGACGATGAAGTAAACTAGTAAGCAGCGAGATAAAATAAATAAGATGACAGGAAGGCTACTTACTTGAAGTTATAACCCATTTCTCTAAGATGTAATGGATTTAGCCACGTGTCTGAAGGGAGCCTCTCCATGGCCCCAGAATGAGAATTGACCCCTACCCAGGGACCTGATGTTGTACATATGGGCTAGATCACCCAGAGTGATAGATTTACCAGTGTTCTGACCGGCGGCCAGGGAGTAAAGAAGAACCCTCCAGATGGTAGTAGAAATTTGTGCCATGGCGAAGTTATTGGTAAAGATGAAGTCTTGAATGAGTTTAAGAAAAGGAAAACGGAGCCTGTACCTAAATGGGTACAGATAAAAACCAACCCATCCCGGATGAAGGGCGTCAGCTTTCTGTCCCGGTTCAAGGATGGCAATGTCCACCCCGTCACCAAGGCCAAGCAGACTCTTGATCATGGGAATGTCGGCCGGAGTTAAAACGAAGTCACAGTCGTGGGGATGCTTAAAGAGTTCCCGAGAAGGAAAGGTTGGGTCAAGATTACGGTCAGCAGGTGCAGGGGTTGATGAAGATTGTCGAGTTTTACCCATGATGAAGAAGAAGAAAATGGAAATCAAAGAAGGAAAAGAGGAAGAATACTTGATGAGGGTAGCAACGGAGAGCGGAATAGTGAAGCCGGCGGGGTAGGAAACAAGGAAGGTTGAGGGATTAGAGAGAAGGAGAATTTTTTTGAAATGTTTGGAGTAAATGAATGTACAAAGTGGGGGTTGGGATTATAAAGAGGAGAGAGGGAGTAGGGTGTGAGAAAAGAGGAATAGGGCGGCTGACATGATGGATTGCATGAGAAGGAGTGTAAAAGACAGCTTAGGGTTTTAGCATTCGATTACGTAAATTCCTTGCTCGACACCTTAAAGCGTACTTCACAAGAAATTTGGGGCATACTGTTTGGGCTAAAAATATCATAATAAGGAAGGCCTACTAAATGAAATAAAAGGCTACTGGAGGAATGATAAGGAGGAAGGAAGCCCGTAATTAGGGAAAGGGGGAGCGGGCTGGAAGAAGACCATGGGCCCATCAGAGGAAACGTCCGGATTAAGGAAAGACGGGTTAGGGAGAAGTTAGGGAGATCAGGGAGAATTGGAAAAAGCGGCCGAGTTTGGAAAGAGTTCTTATGGAAATTATATTCTCTTTCCATAATCATAGTAGGACAAATCTAGGGTTCCCACCCTATAAATAGCCAAGGGAGCAAATCAAGAAGGGCATCCACACACACATCAACACCACGGCATCAGCATATTCTTATACTCAAATATACATCCGTTCAAGGTCAAGCAAGCCTGATGCCTAGCGCCAGCAAGATTAGCTTTACACTTCAATTGTAATCATCCTCCTATTCAAGTATAAGTGCGATAATTGGTAGGGTACCGTCCCTCCCGCGGTTGTTCCCACATTGGGTTTTTTGCGTCACCAAATCTTGTGTGTCGATTTACATTACGTACTTTATTTCTTTATTTACTTATCAACATACGAACAACCATACGATCAACCAACGAGTAAGACCGCATTGACCTTAATTAATCAACCTGGTAAAAAATACCTAAACAATGGGTTAGGATTAATGTTGTGTTTTATTTTAAGTAGAAACATGATGATTAAGCCTAATGACTAGCCTTGCATGCCTAGTCTCACTTTGAGAAGAACAAGGCCATGCATTGGCTCCCCTTGACCACCCTCCCACCGGTTTTCCAGTATGAGGAAGCAAAATGGATTCCTCTAATTATTCATTCACTACTATTCTATTTTCTAGTGTTAGAAAATATATTCTCTCTACAATTTCGGAAAAACTTAGAGAAATAAAAACCTCACAAATCTCTCCTCTCTTGGCCGAAAAATACAAGAGAACAAAATTATTTTTGTGACAAATTTAAGTAAGATTAATATTATTACTAGTTCATAATAATATTGATTATTAAGGGTATTCCTTGGGTATATGCTTTTGGGAGAGGTTCTAATTTGAACCTTATTTATCCATTGTTGGAAAGCTCAAGAACTAACAAGAAGGAGATCTTGTTGGTGCCCAAAATCCGAAACATCAATGTAAGAAGTGACGGTTTCTTTCCTATTTTGTTTTATGTTTGCATGCATAAGATCTTGTATTTATTTTATGACCAAATAAGTTTATTCATATATGATTATGTAAACTTATGAGATTAATGAATCCTAACAAATACTTCATACATTGTGTTGACAAGAATCATGTGCTCGTTGGTTTGAAGCATTGTAAGAAGCCAAATGCTAGGGGAAAAACAAATGGGAGAGTGTTTGGCAAGTTCTATTCCAAGCTAAGATGGCTAAACTACATTTTAAGATTGTCAATTTCTTATTTGTGCTGATATGAAGCCCATTCAAAAGCCTTTGACCGGTTGTTGAGAGCATTGAGCAACATTGGCAACATCAATAACCATGTCAACAAGGAATATGTTTGGTGGAGTCCACCCTCAAACCACCATTTGTAAGATATCCTTTCCTTTGACTTTGCATTACATTTACACTTGCATTTAGTTATATACATATACATTAGCTTGCATTTATATTATATTTCATATTGCATTTACATTAGTTAGTTAATATAGTATAGTTGTATTGTAATATATCTCACATGATTCATGTAGATAGTTGCATATAGACTAGAATTCATGCACAATCACTAATGGCCAAACCTATTCATTTCTACACTAGAAATAGTGTTTAAATCGGCTTGGGAGGTTTGATCATAAGTGACGATAGTTTACTAGAAAACATGCATCATTTAGTATAGTTTAGATTGCGTTCATTTGTTATATACGTCATATAGGATTGAATTTAGTTAGAGCAGACATTCATTCATATCATATCATTGCACTTGTACATTAACTACTTAAAACTTTAAGAATCCAAAAACATGTATTTCCTTTCATTCCTACTTATACATTGAGGACAATGTCCAAAATAAACTGGGGGATATGTGTTGGGTTAAAAATTGCATAATAGATAAAGCCCACTTGGTAAATAGTTAGGGAAATGGGCCATGAAAGGAGGCATAATGGAAGGGGACTCCACGGGTGAAAAAAGGTTAGGTGGGCCAGGAAGCGTACGAAGGGAGGCAAAGCCCACTGGAAGAACGTCCACGTTTTGGAAAGAGTTCAGGGAGAAGTCAGGGAGATCAGGGAGAATGGAGGGAGATGGCGTGTTATTGAAAGAGTTATTGTGGAAGTTGTATTCCTTTCCATAAACATGGTAGGATACACCTAGGGATCTTACCCTATAAATAGTCAAGGAATCCAACAAAGAAGGACATTCAAGATCTCAAAAACACAATACCTCGTCCTAGCAAGATTTACATTACGTCTCAATTGTACTCACGCTCTTATTAAAAGTTAGTGCAATATTTGACAGGGTACCGACCCTCCCGCGGTTGTTCCCACATTGGGTTTTCGGCGTCACCAAATCTTACGTGTCAATTTATATTTAGTACTTTATTTCATTATTTAAATATCAAATACAAAGCGATCAATCAAGCAACAAACGAGTAAGACCGCATTGACCTAATACAATTAAGTTAGTAAAAAACACCTAAACAGTTTGGCGCCCACCGTGGGGCATTGTGGTCATCAATCGTTGATAATCCAAACTTGCAATGGCTAAGCAAGTATCAGAAGCCGTGTCAGGGAGCAGTCAACCGCCGTTACCACCAAACTCTAATCAGAACCCGGCATCAACGATGTCAACTCAGGCTTTGGGGAACGCCTCAAGAATTCCACCAGCGGCAAAAACTTATTTGCCTCCCAAAACCCCTGCCGCCACAGCCGTAGGCAGATCAGACAGAAGCACAACAAGCTCAGGCCTCACCCCACCACCCAGTCCAACACAAATCATGGTCCCTGGCGTAGAGAACCTTCAAAGGGCCATGGAAAATATGAGAGAAGAACAGAGGAAAGCTGACACTGAAGTAAGGAAAAGAGACAGAGAACTCTGGGCACAGATACACATCCTGAAGCAACAATCTCTCACATCAGCAAACAAGGAGGGGGAGACAAGGCTCCAGTAGTGGACCTAACACTGGGGGCATCAGGTAGCAGGAATACGCTTCGACGGATACCAGTTGAGCTGGTAAGAACATTGGACCTAACAACAATATCATCCGAGGAAAGAATAACCCCACAAGGGTTAGGATATCTCACACCAGATAGCTGGCAGTTGGCAACCCACGTGGACCTCGGTTAGATGGCCTTCCAAATGGTAACTTCGTAGTAACCAACCAGACACCTGGAACGGTGTCCACATGCAGCCAGAAAGTAAATTGGCATCAAGGAACGCTCGTGACTTCCACCCCCTTAGCTGCCAAGACACGTCAGAACCTCCAAGAGTTTGGACCAGAGGTCAGCGCACCGAATCAACACAGGAAGTTGACAGGCAGGTCCTAGACTCAGGAAGCATAACTAACTAGCAATACTTGGAGTTACGGGAGATGCCGAGCAGGGTCCCATGGTTTCCACCTCTACTCGAGAAGGCAGCACCCGACAGTTATGTTGATTCACCATTTGTGGATGCCATATCCGTTACAGCCATACCAAAGGGATTCACAAATCCAAATATGTCTCTCTTTGATGGCACAACATATCCTTTTGACCATATAAGCCAGTACAAGAAGAAGATGATGACAGTGATAGCTGTAGGGCAAGTAAAAGAAGCCTGCATGTGCTTAAGATTTGGATCCACATTGTCATGTCCAACACTCCGATGGTTTGTGAGCTTGCCCAACCGATCAATTTCTACATTTGCTGAACTGGTAAATGCATTCACCCATCAATTTTAAAGCAGCCGGAAGCCACAAAAGCATGCAAGAGACCTATACAGAATCGTTCAGGGAGCAAGAGAAACCATTGGAGAATACAACACCAGATTCAACAATGAAAAGCTGGCAGTACGGGAATGTGATGTTTCGATAGTAGTAGAGGCTTTCAGGAGGGGCCTTCGCCATGACTCCGACCTGTAGAAGAAGCTAACTATGCACCCTTGTCATAGGTTCGAAGCTGTACAAGAAAAGGCAGATGCCGCAATCAGATTGGAGGAAGACATCCTAGCCCGAGCTAGCCTACCTAACGTACCAAGTGTATCAGCATCTCAGTCGTAGAAAAATCAGGGAGAAAGCAGTCAACAAAATCGATGAAAATTAGCAACTCCCTACTCTATGAGAGTATGGATTCACTACAGGCGTCGGAGGAATCCTGAAATCACACAGGGAGATGGGAGACGGAGTAAGGTGGCCCAAGCCACCGGTAGAAGGACAGGCATGAGGAAAAGATAGCAAGAAGAACTGTGAGTTCCATCGTGACATTGGACATAACACCGAAGACTGCTACACACTGCGAAGGGAGATCAAGCGTCGGTATGAGCAAGGAGAACTGAGCCACCTATTACCACGTGGGGGCAAGCAGCAAGATAAGGTAGGCTCCGCGAAGCCTGCAACTCCACCCACATGCACCAAGATAGTAAACGTGATAACAGGCGGCTCAGATCTAAGTGGGCTGACATACTCATCACCTATAAGACATGCCACCGAGACCAAGGGAGATAGGCCAGCAAACTCTTGCAGAATTTCTCCCAGCAATCTACCTGTTGTTGCCTTTGATGAAGGAGACATATTTGACGAACTGGAACATCATGACGTACTCATTATCACCCTGTCGATGGCTAACTGTACAGTCACAAAGGTCCTGGTAGATACAGGCAGCTCGGTCAATCTAATCATGTTAAAAACTATAGAAAACATGGGGTTTAGCGAGAAGGATTTGCAGAAGAAAATCATCCCGCTGGTAGGATTCAGTGGGGAAACAACCAACTCACTGGGCGAGATAGTCATTCCAAACAATGTGGGAGGGGTCAACAAGCAGATCAGGTACCTAGTCATAGGTGGACCTTCTACCTACAATGTCATCTTGGTAAGACCGTGGTTGCACCAAATGAAGGCAGTCCCCTCAACATACTATCAATGCATAAAATTCCCCACTCCGTGGGGGGGGAGGGGGTAGAGAAAATACGAGGATACCAGGGGGGAAGCTAGAGGCTGCTACAAGAAAGCACTGAAGTGTACCGCCAGCCCTCCAGCATATCAATTACAAAAGCAGCCTGTCCAGGACGAATACATTGAGCCCCCAGCTAAGGAACTAGATCAGATCAACCTGGACAAGCTGCACCCAGAGAGGATCGTGCTAATTGGAGCTGGATGCACTGGAAGCTTGAGGTAGCAACTAATCAAATTTCTGCAGGATAACATGGATTTATTTGCATGCTAACATGATGACATGATAGGGATAGACCCGTTCATCATAACACATAAACTCAGTGTGGACCCAAAATACAAACCCATCCAGCAGAGGCGGAGAGAGTTTGCAGCGGAAAGAAATAAAGTGACTAACCAAGAGGTAGATAGCCTGCTGGCAGCTAAAAAGATAAGAGAAGTAAAATATCCAGAGTGGCTATCTAATGTGGTGGTGGTGATACCTAAGAAGAATGGAAAATGGAGAGTATGCATGGACTTTACTGATCTCAACAAGGCATGCCCTAAAGATCCCTTCCCGCTACATCATATCGATGCAATGGTGGATGCGTCAGCTGGACATGAAATGCTAACATTTTCTGGACGCTTGGAGTGGTTACAATCAAATCAAAATGGATCCTGCAGATCAAGAGAAGACAACGTTCATGTCTGAGAGAGGAATATATTGTTACAGTGTCATGCAATTCGACCTAAAGGATGCAGGTTCCACATATTAGAGACTGGTCAACCGCATGTTCAAAGAGCAGATAGGAAGAACTATAGAATTGTATATTGATGATATGGTGGTGAAATCAGAAAAAGCCACAGATCACATGCGACACCTAAGCTAACAGAGACATTCAACACCCTGAGAGAGTACAAGATGAAGCTAAATCCATCTAAATGCACCTTCTGAGTATCCTCTGGTAAATTCTTAGGCTACAATGTAACCAAATGGGGATAGAAGCCAGCATCGAACAAATCAAGGCTCTGTTGCAATTGGAGTCACCTGAAAAACCCAAGAACATTCAGAGATTAGTTGGCAAGGTTGCAGCTTTGAGCACATTCATCTCAAGGTCCTCGGACAAGTGCATGCTATTCTACGACATACTAAGAAAGAGCCAGAAGTTTGAATGGACTGCAAACCACGAGCAACCATTCAGAGAGCTGAAACATTATCTCAGCAACCCACCGCTACTGTCAAAACCGGAGACAGGAGAACCACCGTTCCTTTACCTAGCTGTCACCGAGGTAGCAAAGAGCACCGTTCTAGTCAGAGAGCGGGATACGGAACAAAAGCCAGTCTATTATGCAAGCAAATCTCTGCTGCCAACAGAGACCAAGTACACATCTCTTGAATAGTTAGTGCTAGCTTTGGTAGTGTCATCTTATAAGCTACGCCCCTACTTTGAATCCCACACCATACATGTCGTGAGCAACTACCCGCTGAAATCCGTCATGAGGAAACCAGAGTTGTCAGGCAGAATGTCAAAATGGTCTGTACACCTTAGTGGGTATGATATCCAATATGACTCCAGGACAGCAATCAAATCACAAGCACTGGCAGACTTTGTTTCAGATTTCAGTCCAGCCATCCAAAATCTGGCAGATGAGGAGATCCTGACCTTAGAAGGGAGCACGGAGGCAGAGATCTGGCAGATAAAGAAAGAGGCAAAAACAAAGATTGTTGAGATGGATTTTGCTACTCCAAGAATTCTACTTAGAGATAAGAGATAAGAAAGAAGCCGAGAACGTAGTGGCGGACCACATGTCAAGGATTCGGTTTCATGATGAAGAAGGTGAAACACCGATCAATGACTCTTTCCCCGATAATATCTTAATGTCCATTCAAACACAACTTGAGAGGCATATCACTCCATGGTTTGCCGATTATGCCAACTATATTGTTGGAAGAGTGCTCCCTCAAACTTAAACTACAACCAAAGGAAGAGGTTCCTATTTGAAGTCAAGAGGTACTTTTGGGATGACCCAAATCTTTACAAGGAGTGTAGTGATGCGCTCTACCGGAGATGCATCCCTCAATAGGAGATTCAATGAGTTTTGGAAGGATGTCACTCATCCCCTTATGGTGGACACCATGGAGCAAGAAGAACTATTGCGAAAATTCTTCAATCGGGCTTCTTTTGGCCTACGATGTTCCAAGATACTAGGGAATTCATCATTCATTGTGATGCTTGTCAAAGAACGGAGAACATCTCTTGGAGGAATGAGATGCCGCAAAAGAGCATACTAGAGGTAGAGATCTTCGACGTTTGGGGGATCGACTACCAAGGGCCGTTTGTGACATGCAAAGGGAAAAAATACATCCTTGTGGCCGTAGACTACGTCTCAAAATGGGTGGAGGCAATTGGCACCCCAACCGATGATACGAAAACGGTCACTAAACTCTTCAAGAAAATAATCTTCCCAAGAATCGGGGTCCCTAGAGCAATCATAAGTGATGGAGGGACGCATTTTCATGAACAGAAACTCACATCCCTTTTGACCAAATATGGCGTTCAAGATAGAACCGGCTAGGGATATCATCCTCAAACAAGCGGTCAAGTTGAAGTTTCAAATAGAGAGATCAAACAAATTCTTGAGAAAGTTGTCAATAAGACTCGCAAGGATTGGAGCATGAAGCTTGATGACACTCCTTGGGTTTATAGGACGGCCTATAAGACTCCCATAGGAGCCTCCCCTAACAAACTTGTCTAAGGGAAAGCATGCCACTTGCCAATTGAGTTAGAATACAAAGCTTTTTGGGCAATCTAAGCTCTCAACCTTGATCTCAAACTAAGTGGTCAAAAGAGGATGATACAAATTCAAGAGTTGGAAGAATTCCGACTACAATCTTATGAGAATGCTAAGTTCTACAAAGAAAGGACAAATTTGCTTCATGACAAGAGAATTAAGCAAAAAGCCTTGCATAAAGGAGACAAAGTCCTTCTATTCAATTCCCGATATCGACTCTTTCCTGGGAAGTTGAACTCTAGATGGATGGGTCCCTATGTAATCACCGAAGTAGGAAAATACGGAGACTTCGAGATAAGGTTGGAAGACGGGACCAAATTCAAAGTTAATGGCAAAAGATTGAAACCATACTATGACGGAGCATTCATTGGAGAGGTTGAGGTTACCTACCTCGGGCCTCCTCTTCCTTGACAAAATTTTTGGAAAGAGAGTTTGGTGGAGTCCTCCCTAATCTTTAACCTTGTTGCATTTTTATCATGAACATAATCCTTGCTATGAGAGTAAGTGACGGAGGGTCACTAATCATTTCTATGAATGAAGGACTTAGAATTCATGTGTGGGGAAGCACTTATACCGGAGTAAAGGAAAAACAGGAACAGTCTAAGCGTCCCGTGAGAAAACCGCTCGTCCTAGCAAACAATTCAAGCGTCCCCCTGGTCAGCCGCTCGTCCTAAGGAAGCTGGGAAGCAGCTGTTTGTTGGAATATGTGTCCTCCGACAATAATGCGATCACGACTGTTGATCATGATGATCACATGTTTAAATCTCATTATAAAGAATACAATTGGGAAGTAATATCTTTACTGTCAACTGATCAACATATATCGGTAATGATTGGCTGACTAGAGTTTGACATTAATGTCGTGCGACAGTGGTGATCACTTGATCCCCTAGGTCATACCTATAGGGCAACACTCTTAATTGATCATTTAATTAATCGTATAATGTTACGAGTTAATTAAATTACTTGAAAATTGACGGACGATTTTGGAAGTAAAATTTACGTATCACATTGAAATTGATTAAAATGAGATACGGTCTGAGTAATTGAATTGTATCATTACTCAGATGAAATTATTGTTTAAGGAAACAATTAAATTTGAATGAATTGTTATAAATACAATTTATTGTGATTTATAAATTGGTAAAATTTTTGGTACAAGTAATTATGAATTACTAAGTCGATTTTTGTATATGACGTATTTTTATTAATACGTTGATTTTTTTAATATGTTAAAAATACATAACAAATTTATGTAACATATGACATGTGACATAAGACAAAATTGACAAAAATAAAATGGATTCCATTTTATGCATGTACCGAAATTAAAGGGGAGAATTAGGCTAATATTGTGTTTTTTAAATTAGTGGGAAACATAGTGATTCACTAATAGCCTAGCCATGCAACCCTAGTTTGCATTGTGAAGGCAAACAAGAGCATGCATTGGGTCTCCTTTCTTCCCTCCTCTTCCCTCCTACCCGGTTTTACCAAAGAAAAGGCAAAGGGTTTTTGTCTTAAATTTTTGATATACACTACATGCATGAGTGTGTATTATTCATTCATTCTAACTTATCAAAAATTAAGATTTTAGAAAGAGAAAATACTTCCTCTCCTATTCTCTCCCAACCGGTTTTTGGGAGATTAAAACCAAATTGATTTGGGTCATTTTTCTACAAGAATTAATATTATCTAGTACTCATAATATTAATTTTAATTAAGAGTAAGCTTTGGGTATAAATCCTTGGGAGAGATCCTACACTTGGGTCTTTGTTCATCCAAAAGGAAAGCTCAAGATCAAAAGAGAAGGAGATCTCTTTTGTGCCCATATGAACCGAAATTCCAATGTAAGGATGATTTCTTCTTTACTTTGTTAAATAGTTTGCATGCATAAGATCACTTGTTAATTATATGACAAATTAAAATGGAACATATATATGAATATGTTAGTATATAGATCTACTTTTCCTTCAATCGGTATCAGAGCCATGGTTGTTTGCATGCAAATCGGTTAAAATTTTTTCCGAGTTATAAAGATTAACATATAAAACTTATAAAATTTGTGTTATTATGATATATCACGAAATTAATCCATGCATGTTCAAATTTCTGGTCCTAAAATGTTTTAGGATATTTTGGTTAAATTTACGGATTTTTATTGTTCATATTATACACTAATGGCATTTAAATATGATTTTATGAGTAAAAATGTCATTTTCGGTCTAAAATTAGCTATACTTCGAATTTTCCAGTGATTTTTGGATATGTTGTCACATATATTATTTTGAGATAACCTGTAAATTTTCAAAATTTTTGGACTTCTTATGCTTGAAAAATGGTTTTTTCATTATTAAATTCGGATTTAGGTGAAAAATAGGTTAATATGAGATAAATTTCGAATCTGGTCATAGAAATTTAGTATGTTGTCACATGCAATTTTACAAGATGTGTGTAAAATAATAGGCTATAGTGAAGTCTTTTTGCATGATTTATGGATATTTGAAGAAAAATAGCATAAATAGTGACATTATTAGTGAAAAATTAATAAAACATAATTTATGACTAAGGAAAACTGTCCAATGTTGCATTTTATTATCTTATTCAGATCTAAAATTGAAAAGTTGATATATATATATTTTTCACATGTTTTATGATTATTTTAGTTAAAACCGATAAACCGCAACATTGTTTTTCCGGAAAAATTTCGAAATTTTTAACCTAAGTTTTTGAACATTATGAGTGTCATGGTATTTTTCCAGAATGTTCATGAGTTTAAATTTTAAATTTTGCATTTATTTGAAATTTTGTGATTTATTTGAAGTTTATAGCTTATTTTTGTAATTTTTGGTCCTATAATGAACAATTTTTAGAAATATGAGTTAATTATGGTCAAATAATTAGTGAAGACTAAATTTTGAGTCCTAAGAGGTTAGGGTAATTAACTTTTGCATAAATATGAATTTATGTAATTTTTGTGATTATAAAATGTTAAAATCACGCAAATCCGTAAAAACCAAGTAATATACGATATTGGCTAATTAAAGGCGATTTAGCATAAAATTGGGCATGTTCATACATATTATAATGCTTCATTTTCTTTATGATTGTCATAATTTTAATTTATGTAATTTTTGAATTATGTAATTTTTACTTAGTATGGCCTTAGTTTTAATTGGTATTTCCCGAAATGTATGGGAATATCGATTCGGTTGTAATTTTATTGTGATCTCGTATCACCGTTTTGTAATTTAATAGATTTATTTTATTTTAGTTACAAATGTATAATAGGAAATTATGTAATTTGCTATGTAATTTAATTTATCTCGGAGTTCCCAAAGACGGATTTCTTCTAGATGGCGATACATAAAGACGGTGTTACCTCGAGATGCGTGCCACAACCGAAGTTCAAGGGACCAATGGAGTTGGTTTCCGAATATGTAATAGTTAAATAGTTTTTCTATTTTAGGAAAGACCGTACTAGGATTTATTTTATGTTTGCATTTTATTTATATGTCACATGCATCGCTAAATCGCCATAACTAAAACATGCATCCTCATCTCATCGAGTTTATCGACCGTGTCAATTAGAATTATCGTAGTTCACCACTTTAGTTCACTTAAAACGTGATAGATAATAAATTGACATGACCTCTCGCTAAAACAATTAATTGAGACATAGCCTTACCAAATAGTAGAAACCATGAAAACCTATTTCGCGAGGGAGTGCACTCGGCCCTACCGGGGTACAAACCTTGTTACGTAGGGGAAGTGGGTGATAAATGTCTATCCACCGAATTCATGTTGATAAGGGATGAATCGGCCCTACCGTGCCCAAGTTGATGTGGATTTGGATCATGGACACATTTATTCGAAATTTGGATTGAACTCAACAAAAGTTTTTGATAAGGGATGTATCGGCGGCCACACCGTGCCCTTGTCGGATGTGTTTTGGGCTAAAGATAATTGTTAATGTAATATTATCGACCAAGAGTTCTAAAAGTAGAATCGATTAAACGTTAATCCACCGAGTTATATTGATAAAGGATGTATCGGCCCTACCGTGCCTAAGTCGATATGAATTTGGGTCTTGGAATCATTTATTATAGTTGGGTAGAGGTCACTATATAAATGTTCATATCTTGTTAATTTGCAAGTATGATTTAAAAAGACAAATGTTAATATTTCCTTTTCCTCCATATTTGTAGTTCATTACAATGAATCCATCAAATGCTACCGCACCGATAACTATTGAGTCTTACCACAATGTTTTTGACGACGTTTGCTCCAACAATGATTTCGACACTACTAGAGAACTTCATTTTGGGATAGGTTCGGATGGAAACCTTAACTTCATCACTTATTCTAAACCACCTACTACTACTAGACCTCGTGTGAGTCCGTCTCAGGAAGACTACCTCATACAATCTATAGGGTCTTTGTCTCTGGAAGATAAAGATGCCAAAACTAGTGGGAGCTCAAGCAATCAAGTTCTTGCTTCAAAGGGCAAAAGGTTCAAGAAGAAGGGAAAGAAAATCAAAAACATCAAGCAAGTTAATGATGAGTGCCATTATTGCTATGGCATGGGACATTGGCTTAGGAATTGTCCCGTATATTTGCGAAATATAAGGGAAGGAATCATCACTCCAAAAGGTAAAATTCCTAAGGAAATTTATGTTATTGATATAAATTATACTTCCACTACGACATGGGTACTAGATACCGGTTGTGGTTCTCACCTTTGTAATCATTTACAGGGTTTAAGAGACGTGAAGAGGCTTAGCAAGGGAGATGTGGATCTACGCCTTGGAAATGGAGCTCGGGTAGCGGCCGAATCCAAAGGAACTTATGTTTTAGCTTTGCCTAATGGATTTGAGTTGTATTTATATAATTGTTTTTATGTGCCTACACTCTCTAAAAACATTATTTCAATCGCCATGCTAGACATGGACGGTTTTTGTTTTGTCATTAAGAACAATCGTTGTACTATTTCTAGGAACGACTTGGTTTTAGGCCAAGCTTCCTCTATCAATGGCATTTACATTTTAGAGACCTCAAATCCGACTAATGATATCTATAACATTCAATCAAAGAAACTCAAATCAAGTGACCCAAGTGAAGCGTTCATTTGGCATTGTCGATTAGGTCACATAAACGAGAATCGCATCAAAAGATTAATTTCGACTAATGTGATTACACCATTTGATTATCAATCATATGGTACATGCGAATATTGCCTACTTGGCAAAATGACTCGTAATCCTTTTAGTGGTAAAGGGACACGAGCTAGTGAACTATTAGGACTCATACACACCGATGTATGTGGACCAATGAGTATCACCGCTCGTGGAAATTATGACTACTTTATAACTTTCACCGACGACTTGAGTAGACATGGGTATGTCTATTTAATGAAGCATAAGAGTGAAGCGTTTGAGAAATTCAAAGAATTTCAAAACGAAGTAGAGAACCAAATGAACAAAAGGATTAAGGCACTACGATCTGATCGTGGTGGAGAATATCTTAGCCTTGAATTTGATTCACACTTGAAAGGTTGTGGTATTATATCACAACTTACTCCACCCGGAACACCACAACTCAATGGTGTTGCCGAAAGGAGGAATCGAACCCTACATGATATGGTTCGATCCATGATGAGTCAAAACGAGTTACCGAACTCGTTTTGGGGATTTGCGATTCAAACCGCAATTCGATCTTTGAACAATAGTCCCACAAAGTCCACCGAGAAGACTCCATGTGAGATGTGGACGGGAAGGATCCCCAATATATCCTATATGAAGATTTGGGGATGTGATGCTTACGTCAAGACTAAAAACGACAACAAGCTTGCCCCAAGATCCGAAAAATGCATCTTTGTAGGTTACCCCTCGACCTCTCGAGGATACTACTTCTACAAACCTCAAGATAACAAAGTGTTTGTGTCTTGCGAGGATGTCTTCTTAGAAAGAGAATTTATTTCTAAGAGACAAAGTGGGAGAAATTTTGAACTTGACGAAGTTCAAGAGCCACAAACCGAGGTAGAGACGCAAGAAGAAGTTCCTTCGTCGTCTAACGCGGTTGTACCTCCTCCACTAAGAAGAACGAGTCGAGTAATTCGCCATCTCGATCGATATGTGGGACTTATCGAGGAAGATGGAACACTCGATGTGTTGCTTATGGAAAGTAACGAGCCCGCCACCTACAAGGCCGCAATCTCTAGTCAAAATTCCTCCTTATGGCTTGAAGCCATGAAGTCCGAAATGGATTCTATGCATGAAAACCAAGTTTGGGACTTGGTAGATTTGCCTAAAGGGGCAAGACCCCTTCAATGGAAATGGATATTCAAAGTCAAAAATGGCATAGAAGGACATGATGATGTCTACAAAGCTAGGCTAGTGGCAAAAGGATTTACCCAAGTCCAAGGTCTCCATTATGATGAGACCTTCGCCCCCGTAGCCATGCTAAGATCCATACGGATTTTGTTAGCGATTGCCGCATTTCATGATTATGAAATATGGCAAATGGATGTCAAAACCGCTTTTCTAAATGGGCATTTAGAAGAGGAGGTGTACATGATACAACCCGAAGGTTTTGTTGATTCTAAAAATCCTAACAAAGTGTGCAAGCTTAAGAGATCCATTTATGGTCTTAAGCAAGCATCTAGAAGTTGGAATCATCGATTCAATCATGTTATAAAGGAAAATGGTTTCACTCGAAGTGTTGAGGAACCATGTTTATACATGAAATTCAGTGGGAGCAATGTTGTGTTCCTAATCTTGTATGTCGATGACATACTACTCATTGGAAATGATATTCCAATGTTGTCTTCTGTTAAGAAGTGGTTAGGTAACCACTTCCAAATGAAGGATTTAGGAGAAGCACAACGCATATTAGGTATCCGGATCTATAGAGATAGATCCAAGAGGATATTGGCACTGAGTCAAGAGTCTTATGTTGATAAGATTCTTCGACGGTTCAGCATGGACAAATATTAAGCAAGACTCAATCTCCCTCCGAACCCCATGATGTTGAACGCATGAAGTTGATCCCTTATGCTTCCGCTGTTGGATCAATCATGTATGCCATGATATGCACACGTCCTGATGTCTCGTATGCCTTGAGCATGACGAGTAGATATCAAGGAAATCCAGGTGAGAGTCACTGGATAGCCGTAAAAAACATCCTTAAGTACTTGAGAAAAACTAAGGATTCTATCCTAGTGTTTGGAGGAGACACTGAGTTGCGTGTTAATGGATACACGGACTCAAGTTTTCAAACAGATAGAGATGACTTGAAATCACAAGCGGGTTTCGTTTTTATGCTCAATGGTGGTGCCGTAAGCTGGAGAAGCTTCAAGGAAGTCAGAATCATGGATTCTACAACGGAGGTCGAGTACATTGCAAAGATCGTGGTCGCTAAGGAAGCTGTGTGGATCAGGGCAATTCACGGAAGGTCTAAAAGTAGTACCTACCGCCAATGATCCCATCACTCTCTATTGTGATAATAGTGGGACGATCTTCCAAGCTAAGGAGCCAAAGTCTAGTAATAGATCTAGACATGTACTTAGAAAATATCATGTAATAAGAGATTTCATTGAGAGAAAGGAAATTGCGATTTGTAAGGTTGGGACGGATGACAACATTGCCGATCCGCTCACCAAGCCTTTATCGCAGGCTAAACATGATGGACATATGGCGTCCATGGGACTTAAACGTGTACCAAGTCTATGTTAGATTTTGAAATGAAATAAAAATGTTGTTTTTGTTCATGTTCATAATCACATTTGTCTTTTATCTTTAATTTATACATTGTTACATCAAAAAGGGTTGTAGTGACAATTGAACCCCGTTAAAGTGAACACGGATTAACATAGTATTTGCCCATAGTCACTTGTATGAGGTGACGTCTCGAAGTGACTAGAGTGTGATGCGATTGATGGCAAGTTCAAGTGCCATAGAGTCATGTGAGATGACTAGTCGATCACATAGGCAGACTGTTAGGAACATTTTGTCGGGCCTTATGACCGCTTATAGAGTTCTGGCAAATTTATATAGCCTGGTCGTGGCGAGAGCTACTATAGTATTCAAATGAGTCGATTCTTTTGACTAAAGACTATTCGCCTAAGATGGCACAGTTTCAGATTAACTTTGATTTGTGTTACTACGACCTTCGTAAATGGGGTCAAATGGGCACATTTTGGGTTATGATGGATGTGGCTAGTCGAAGGGAATGAGTGCGATAGGAATTGTCCATCCCTAGTCAAGGTTATAACAATATCTCAGGGCCACTCGAGGAGCAATGAACTGGAAATGCGTGGCCACGCTCGGAAGGTATCTATGATAGATAAATCCGGTCAATCAGTTATTCTCCAGATCGAGGAAACCACTCTCGATATGATCACTTGCAAGTACGACCTGAAAGACACCTTGCATTGAGTGGGAGATAGTAATAGGATAAGAGAATTGGTGACGCGCACTTGTCGAGGACAAGTGGGAGATTGTTGGAATATGTGTCCTCCGACAATAATGCGATCACGACTGTTGATCATGATGATCACATGTTTAAATCTCATTATAAAGAATACAATTGGGAAGTAATATCTTTACTGTCAACTGATCAACATATATCGGTAATGATTGGCTGACTAGAGTTTGACATTACTGTCGTGCGACGGTGGTGATCAGTTGATCCCCTAGGTCATACCTATAGGGCAACACTCTTAATTGATCATATAATTAATCGTATAATGTTAAGAGTTAATTAAATTACTTGAAAATGGACGGACGATTTTGGAAGTAAAATTTACGTATCACATTGAAATTGATTAAAATGAGATACGGTCTGAGTAATTGAATTGTATCGTTACTCAGATGAAATTATTGTTTAAGGAAACAATTAAATTTGAATGAATTGTTATAAATACAATTTATTGTGATTTATAAATTGGTAAAATTTTTGGTACAAGTAATTATGAATTACTAAGTCGATTTTTGTATATGACGTATTTTTATTAATACGTTGATTTTTTTAATATGTTAAAAATACATAACAAATTTATGTAACATATGACATGTGACATAAGACAAAATTGACAAAAATAAAATGGATTCCGTTTTATGCATGTACCGAAATTAAAGGGGGAGAATTAGGCTAATATTGTGTTGTTTAAATTAGTGGGAAACATAATCATTCACTAATAGCCTAGCCATGCAGCCCTAGTTTGCATTGTGAAGGCAAACAAGAGCATGCATTGGGTCTCCTTTCTTCCCTCCTCTTCCCTTCTACCCGGTTTTACCAAAGAAAAGGCAAAGGGTTTTTGTCTTAAATTTTTGATATACACTACATGCATGAGTGTGTATTATTCATTCATTCTAACTTATCAAAAATTAAAATTTTAGAAAGAGAAAATGCTTCCTCTCCTATTCTCTCCCAACCGGTTTTTGGGAGATTAAAACCAAATTGATTTGGGTCATTTTTCTACAAGAATTAATATTATCTAGTACTCATAATATTAATTTTAATTAAGAGTAAGCTTTGGGTATAAATCCTTGGGAGAGATCCTACACTTGGGTCTTTGTTCATCCAAAAGGAAAGCTCAAGATCAAAAGAGAAGGAGATTTTTGCATGCATAAGATCACAATGTGCAATTAATCTTGCATGTATTCAGAGGGTGTAGAAACCACTCGATCGACTGGTAAACAGCTCGATCAACATTCTTCTTGCTTCAATTAACAAGCAAAAACAGCAATTTCTTTAAATGCATTCTCTAAAGAACATACTAACTAGCTTGACTAGGCAGGCTTAGTTTGGAATGTAGCTAATGGGTCAAAAAGGCAAGTTTTGGCTAATGTGGAGCTAAATGGGTGAAAGATATAAACAAAGGGGAATTTGCAAGACCCTCCCTGTATGTGACACCAACCACAAACCCGAATATGTGCATTTGACAAGAAATTGAATGTCATAAATGTGCAAATGAGATGAACATGCTATGCAAGGAGTACTACTCAAAATTCCTAATGAACTGGTCATGAATGTCACCAGTTATGGCTCTAAAACTCAGAATTTTTGAAGTAGTTTGCCAATTTATAGGTCAAGTCTAAACAGTCAGCTTATATTTGAACAGAAATTCGTAGATTATGCGTATGACAAAGCTAAAAACTATCAATAAGATGCAAGGCTCAAGCAAAAGACAAGTTATAGAGCATTGTCATCATGGAAATCTACCGTTCCGACTCAACCTATATGCAAAAGTAAATGTGAAATTTTTGAATTTTTGACATTTTTCTAATTTTTTTGGATTTTTTTTTTGATTTTTTATTGAAAATAAACAACAATGCAAGCTGAAAAATTAAATGTGAATACAAAACAAATGCAAATGCAGACTCAAAAGGATGCAATACCCTCCCCAAACCAAAACGGACAACGCCCTCGTTGTCCTCCAGCATACACCAGCAGAAAAATGGGGGATCGGGAATATACAACCTATAAATAAAAGAAAAGCAATAAATAAAGGAGACAAGATAAAAGAGTAAGAAAACATACAAAACACGAACTTCCCCAAACCAGCCAGAAAACTGGGGAAGTGAGTAGACCAGTAGCTACTCGTCGTCGTCTCCATCTCCATCTCCCTCCCCCGGTGTAAATGGGGGATCCCTCGCCTCCTCTCTGGCAGCTCGTTGTGCCGCCTGCTCAGCCTGTAACCGCAACTCTCGTGCTACCGGTGTCTCCTCCACCTCCTCCTCTGAGTCAGAAGGGAGTGGAGGGTACCCGCCCTCTGGGTATCGGTAGAAGGAGGGATGCGGCCACCCTGCTGGAATCGGTCGTCGTGCTCGGATATGGTACTCGTAGAGCGGGAATAAGGCCAAGGCCTCATCCCGTCTCATCTCGGAAATGTAACTGCACATATCTAGAAGCAAGGCATCATGACGCCCTTGGTCCATGACCTCGGGCGCCCCTAAAGCAGGAGGGCAAACAAAATTGGCCGGCAAGGCCGAACCAGAAGGAGGAGGGGTAAGTGAAGGTGTGGGTGTGGGTGTGGGTGTGGGTGTGGGTGTGGGTGTGGGTGTGGGTGTGGGTGTGGGTGTGGGTGTGGGTCCAGTCTGAGCTGGAGTCTGAGCCTGAGAGCCAGAAGACTCTCCGGCCTCCCGCTTCCTCTTCTTGGAAGAGGCAGAAGCAGGGATGAGGGTGAGGTGGTAGGTGGGAGGGGGTGGCCATGCTCCCTCAGCAGCAGTCGGGAGCGGTAAGAATGGAGGAACCACAAATCTTCCACGTCCTCGTGCCCTTCGTCTTTGGGAACCAGGTGAAGTCAACCATGGCAGCCAAGTCAAGGTAGGCCTGCCTATTAGGCGCGGTAAGTCCAGGCTCAGAGGGGTAAAGATGGCGGGCTATCCTAGTCACTAACCCGCCACAGACAACAGAGGTCCTAACCCTCTTCCCAATTCCGTTCCAATGTTGCGCTACCAAATAAGCAATGTTGAGAACAAACGGGGTACCGTAGTCAATGTTAAGGTACCCCGCGAGAATCGCTAGCTCAGTGTTGGTCACGTTATTGGGCTCAGGTCGCCCAAAGATGGTCTCTCCTATAAGTCGCAAGAAATAACGGGGAGCAGGTAAGTGTACGTGGGCTCCCTTCCGTGTGGGGAAGGGAGTGTGAGAAAGCGCAGCCCAAAGTGGCTGAAGGAGATCCCGAGGTGGGTCGATGGGGCCGTCACTAACGAGCCCTAGAACCTCCCCAAACCTGGCCAAAGTCCAATGGTGCGACTCATTGCGGAGTCGGAAGTGAATGCATGGACTAGAGTGGTTGGAATCGTAAGAGTCGGTGTCAAAGGAGTAGGAGCTGAAAAACTCGTATGTAGGGATACGAATAGCAGCTTCCTGCAAGGTAATCAGACCCGACATACCCGTCCCATTCAACAAACTACAGACCTCCTCGTAAATACCTAAGGTCTCAAGGTCAGTCCGTGCAATGAAACGGGTGGAGGAGAGAGGGCAACGAAGCAAAGCGGATAACCGGGTCCGGTGATCCGAGGAAGCAAAACGTACCGTGGGCAACTTCGGTAAAGGAGTAAGAGCGGCCTCCCCCGTAACAACAGCTCCAGAAGGGCTGGAAGTAATGGCTAGGTGGCTAGCCGGCTGACTCGGTCTGGGTGGCAGCATACCAGGCGTCGGGAAACGAGGGGTGAGTCCTCTGTCCAGCATGGAGAAAGGCCTGGCAGGTGTAGAAACAACAGCTGAAGCTGCAGTGGTGACTAAGGCGGAGCTAGTGGCAACAGCAGGGGCCACTGACTCGCTCACAGACGGACTGGAGGTGGTACTAGTAGAAGGTAAGGAACTAGTATCCATCCTGCAACATCACAGAGGTCATGATAAGAAGAACGGCTGCTAACCATGGCTAAAATAACACGTTAACCAGCATGTGACAGCACGTAAAGGCCCTATCAGTCGAGAAATTCGACTCTACAGCATAGCATTCCCAACAATCCTCAACAAATTCGAAAAACAGTACGTGAGTGATGATAAATTGACAATGTAAAACTGCTAATGGAGACTAAAGATAGCATGAGAACTGCATATGACAGCATGTAAAACTCCTAGCAGTCGAGAATTTCGACTCACAGTACAAAATTTCCCAATAATTCACAGCAAGTAAGGGCGATAGGGGACGGAGAAAAACAGTTAACAACAGCAGCAAGGAAGAAAGCACTGAGGTTAAACAAAACAAGGCAGCATAGAAACCGTCTGACAGTCGAAAAATTCGACTTAGAAGCCCAATTGTAATTTGTTTTTAGGTTTTTGCGTGACATCTCTATAAATAGGACCTCGAACATCAGTTTTGAGGGAGGCATTCAGTAGGGGTTAATCCCGTCTACTGATTTGACATTATTGTTTTAGATTCAATCATAATTAGTTTAGTTTTATCAATAAAGTTATCTTTAGCATTCAGATTCAGTTCCTCCCTTTCTTATTTCGGTATTCTTCTTCCTAATTTCAGTTTATTTTGCTTTAATTCCTTCATTAGTATTGAATTGGTAGTTAGTTCCTATAGCCTTAGTTTTAATTTATGCAATTCCATCATTTAATTGCTTCAGTTATGCACCCTTTTATCGTTATTATCAGTCTCGTAGTTGTAGTTAGATTAAATATGCGTAGCTAATTACCCCGTGCTAAGATGTGAGGGGACCTGCGGCGAAGACGATATAGATTAGTAGACCTGAAGTCGGCCTTTGGTCGATCGACTGGATTAGTCAGTCGATCGACTGGACCTGTTAGTCGATCGACTAGCTTAGCTGGTCGATCGACTGACGCGCGATAGTTTAGCTTTCGTTTCAATGTTTTAATTGCAATTTTTGACAACGAGACCGAGAGGAGACTTGTTAATTACTTAGGAATTGACCGACCCAGAAGATCGAGAGATAGGGAAGGGAAATTGACTAAATTGAAACGACTAAATTTTACTAAGATCGAAAGATAGGTAAAGTTTAGGCATTAGGAATCACTTTTCAGGGCGAGAGCTAGTATTAGTGAGACCTAGGGACCAGTAGCATAGGCTGAGAGGCGCTACTAGTTAAGAATGGACCGAGAGGACTTCTTATTTTCCCACCTATCGTGATTATTCAGACTTACTTAGGAACCCATCGTCGTAGCTGCAGTGAACTGACCGTCTTAGCATTCCTTTTATTATTGTTTACATCTCTTTTTATTACTTGCCTTTTATTTATGCATTTAGACTTAGATATAATCCACTCCAAAACCCCCCCAGAAACTCATAGACTGAAATAAGACAATTAGAACTCCCTACCTCCCTGCGGATCGACCCTTACTACCGCTTGCTAGTTGTAGTTTGGAATTTATAAATATTATTTTTGGTACTCACTTCGACAGGTATCAAATTTTGGAGAAGGTAAATGAAGACCACTCCTATCCGATTAGAGGTAACTCCACTCCTTTGGTCGATTATGTATACCTTCCTACTCCTTCTGTTGAACCATTTGCTGCTGTAGGATTGACGCCTCCGTCCAAGTTTGGGAACAAATTGGATCGCTTTGTTTCTCTTTCTACAAGTCTTGGCAAGTTCAAAGACCCCGGAGGTGAGTTGGGTGTTCCTAGCTTGAAGTCTGGCACTGCCCGGATATATGATCCAGGAGGAGGTCCTGATGAGGATATGCCGTCTAAGAAGAAGCTGTGCGCTGAGGTGAAAGATTGGGATCCGGATGCTGCGAAACGTTGTTGTTCTTCCGTTGCCATGTTGTGGAGGCCGGGAGTAGATTTGACAGTTGCTGAAGCCACTGCGTTCAGTCAGAAGCCTAGTAGTGGGCCATTCCATGGTCGTTCTTAATCAACTACTAGTTGATCACATGCCTATCAAACAACTTTTATTACTTTTAAGACCTTTTACCGTATTTTGTGTGTGCGAGACTTCGCATTTTATTTTGTTTGCTTAGGATTTTATACGCTCTAGACATTACTTTGGGTTTTGCGCAATTTTGGGCGCATATTATTGTGCACTTGCAGGTTTTTAGACCTCATTAGCTCAAGTAATTGAGCTAATACGAAGAAATAAGAAGTTACAGCAGTAATTCCAGTCGATCGACTGGTCTGTTTGGTCGATCGACTGGTCTTCGATTTCCAGGAGCTTCTGTTCCTGTTCACTTGGTCGATCGACTGAGTGATGTGGTCGATCGACCGCACTCCGCTGCTGTACCTATTCACGACCTTTTCCCTGTTGTGTTTGGTCGATATGCGGACTTAAGGGAGTTTTCTACTCCGCTTTCTTTTCCGTCTAATTATTTATTTCTTCTAATTTTCTCATTTGTGCACATATTTACCGCTTCAAAATTGTTTTCTCAGTCTTATGCGTGGTAATTTCTGTCTTTCAGGTACTTATTAGTAGCACTGCTGGCTACTTTTAAATCTATTGAAGTTACCTCTAATCGGATAGGAGTGGAACTTTATTTTTTTTTTATCATTTTTTTTTTATATTTAACTAATTATCATTTTTTTTTATTTTTTTTATCTTTCTCCTCCTTCACCATTTCACCAACATCTCAATAAAGAGTAAAATAACCAAACCGCAATAAATACATTCCCAAAAACTAAGACTACTAGCTTGACAAGGCAGGCTAAATATAGGATGTAGTTAAGGGACAAAAGGCTAAATTTGGCTATGTGAGGTTTATGGGTAAAATGAATAAAGGATACCTCTTCCACATGTGTCAACAAACCATAAACCGAATGCATACAGGTATTAAGCAGATTAAGTTCATATTTATGCATATTGATGTAACATGTCTTATAAGGAGTAACTACTCATAATCCTAGATAAACTGGTCATGGATGTCACCAGTTATAGGCTCTAAACCTCAGAAAATGATGTAGTTTGCCAAAAATCTAAGTCAAGTCTCAAGCTCAGCAAGATATTTAACGAAAACTCGTAGACTATGCATATATGATTCTACTAATAACATGTTAATTAAGCACGGCTTAGGCATAAACAGCTGAAAATGCAATGTCATCATTGAAATACTACCATTCCGACTCGACCTACATGCTAAAATAAACGTGAAAATTTTAAATTTTTTTTTTTTTGAAATTTTCCATTTTTTGAATTTTGAATTTTGTATATATAGGAGATAAAATAAACAATGCAAACTGAAATGCAATAAACGTGAAACAGAAATGCAATAAAATATATGAATGCAATGCAAAACCCTTCCCCAAACCAAATCACACAATGTACCTATTGTGCAAAATCATGTAGTGAAACAAAAGGGAAATGGGAATTTTGCGATAAATTAACTAAACAAGACATGAAGTAAGGACTCGGAAACTCACAAGACTTTAAGCGCAGCGAAAGGAAACCTCCCCAAACCAGCGTGAGCTAGGAGGTTTCAGTAGCTAGCAGTGCTACCAAAAAGTACCTGAAAAGAAGCAAAAAGTACCGCGCGTAAATCCGAGAAAACAATTTATTAAACGCAAAATGATGTGTAAAATGAGAAAAACAGAAGAAAACAGAAATGAAGCGGAGAATAAAGTGGAGAAAAGACTCCCTTATCTCCGCAAATCGATCAAACACAGCAGGGGAATGATTGAAAACAGGTACAACAGCGTTGGGTGGTCGATCGACCACATCACCCAGTCGATCGACCAGGGTGAACAGGATCAGAAGCTCCTGGAATTCGCAGCTCAGTCGATCGACCATAGGACGCAGTCGATCGACTGGAAAACCTGCTGTAAGTTTTGATTTTCTTCGAATTAGCTCAATAAATTGAGCCAACATGGTCTATAAACCTGCAAATACACATAATAACGCGCCCAAAATTGCGCAGCCCAAAATTATAGTCTATAGACGGAAATTAAACTAAGCACACACTAAGAGTTTTTATTTATTTTTTTAAACAACTACGAATTTTATTCGCAAAACTAAACAAATCACATCCGGGTTGCCTCCCGGCTAGCGCTGGTTTCAGATAGGTCCCGACCTCTTTTTCTTGACTTACTCTAAGGGAGCCCAATCAAAACAACTCAAGGCTCTCAGCAACCTATCATACATCTGCGCATGTGCTACACAAAACTGTAAGTAGCACCATAAGACAGAAATAACATAGGAAATCAAAATGTAAAAACAATTAAGCCTAACAAATTTCCTATGGCAGCTCCTAAAATAATCCACAAAATAATTCTGCCCTCCAGCTAAGGGCGGAATATAAAAGCTCAAGTTAACCAGAGGTGGAGAATTAACGAACTCAGGTGCATTCGACTCAATAATAACGCGAGTAGAATTAAAATACTTTGACGAGTATGAACTGTGAGGTGGAGAAGTCTGGTCAACTAAAGGAGAAGGTGGATAATCATCCCAAATGCAAGGGGCGGTAAAGTCAAATGGGTCAATCGGGTCCTCTATAATAGGTTCATCTATAATATCGTCATACACATCCCAATTAACCTCAAGACTGTCAAGCTTTTCCTCCTCACTCTCCTTATCGCTAGACTCGTTAAGTTGGAGGTTCTCAAAGAGATCCTCCAAATCGACCTCACTATCAGTGCAAGAATCATAAAGGGGTTCTAGACTATCCTCATAAAAAGGATTGTCAACCACGCTAATGGTCTCCTCTACGTCTCCGTCGGTATTTCCTAGATTGGTTTCTAAGGTCTCACCCACCCCCTCATCTGAGTCAACATGAAGAGAAAAAGTAGGTTTAAGAGATTCAGTAGCAAACCAATTAAAGAATTCTAATACCTCAATTACGGGGATTCCTTCGAAATCCCACTTACCTATAGACTCGAGGTATGCTCGCGTAGGGTCATTCATATGCCGGACAATAGTGCAGCATATTTGGAGATCAGAAAAGGCATCTCGTCTGGGCTCAATAAACTCCCAAAGTCTGGCTAAATAAGCACCAAAGATTTCATCCTCTTCCTGTGGAATACTTACAACATGAAACATGAGAACGGTCTCAAGGAACCGAAGTTCCTTGAGACTAGATAAAGAAAGACTAAAATTAAAAACAACTAGAACTAGCGCTGCCTCACCGGCAACGGCGCCAAAATTTGACACGGCTATCGCAACCCTATCAAAGATAAAACCTAACGGTCTCAACTAAAATGTAGCAGAGGCAGTCGAGTATCGAATCCACAGGGAGGTAATGCAATTATAGCTATCTAATTCTAATCCTATGGTAACAATTGGGGTTTGTTTGAATTTGGTTTCTAAACTACGAGATTAAAGGAAAGAGGATTAAAAGTAAGAGCAATAAAGACGGGAAATTCGGTTTAAACTATCAAGGGGAGAGGGACATGTCGGGATTTCGGTTCACTACGGTAGTCCAATAACTCAGCTGTAAATGATTCAGACGACTAATGTGAGACGGATGTTAAAAGGTCCTTTCGGTCCACTTTCTATCCTAAAATACCACTAACTTAACTTTCGTCCTCATTAGGGTAGTCTACTGTTTATAGCAGGCCTATTTAGTCCAATCTTTCGATCCAGGATTAATTTTAGCCAGATTAAAGGTTGACATAGAAGCGTGCACTCAACTAGGTCGGAAATTACAGTTAAATTGCTATAGTGACAGAGTCTCGTAATTAATTCGTCTAATTCATTCACTACATCGTCATTTTTCTACCGCAGATTCCCTAATCCCAACATGAAGGAGTTTAGCTACTCATATCGGTGATTAAACTAACAGCAGACAATTTCCCAACAGTGAACATTGTAAATAAACTAAAACTTGCAATAATGAAAATTAGGGCAAAGGAAATAAGAACACAGACAAGAAATTAAAGCAACAAATGATTATTATTAATAAAGGAAGAGAAGGAATTACAATCAATGCGAATCCGGCGTAAAGAACAACTGAATCCGAGCAATAATAATCCCAAAGTAAGTAACAGTGAAGAGGAATAAAAGACACGTAGTAAAGAGTTCTACTGTCAAAGATAGAGCAAAGGATAGATAAAAAGATTAAGAGTTCTCCATTAACCTAATTAGCATAGGTTTAAATAGAAACAGTACTAAGGTTTGCGAAATAAACATCATACGGACTGATTAAAAGCCCATGCCCATAAAAACCACTCGATCGAGTGGATTAAACCACTCGATCGACCATCTTCTCAGCAAAAGTTACTCGATCGACCAAATGGTTACTCGATCGAGAACTTGGTCTTTGTGCAGCTTAGTGGTCGAGTAAAGTGTTACTCGATCGACCATCAGAGGGTGTAGAAACCACTCGATCGACTGGTAAACAGCTCGATCGAGCACTTTGTCTTCATTTCAGCTCACGTCTTCACCCAAGTGCCTCGTAATGCATGCCATGACGCTTCCAAACGCAGTATCTCACTCTGGGACAATCCCGTCTCCTCTATATGCATGCAAAAAGGGCAAAAAGGAGTATGGTTCCACTACTTTCGCGATCATTCCTACAAAAAGGACAAAATACACCAAAGTAGCCAATTCGGGGCAAAATACTATAAAAACAGTACAGAAATGCATAGAAATACGTGCTGAAATAGGCTAAAAAGACTATACATTAGGCACGTATCAAATCCAAAATTTGATACCCGTCGTTGTGAGTACCAAAAATAAATTTATAATTCCTATTAAAACTAACCTAGGCTAGTGGTAACAGGGTCGAACCACAAGGAGGCAGACGTAATTTCTAGCTGTCTAATAAAAGTCTAAATTAACAAAAGTGGGGGTTGATTTGAATTGGTCTATACTAAGAGTGAATAGAGGCAATAAACTAAAAAGATAAATTTAACAGATAAAGAAGGGGTACTAGGATGATCGGTTCATTATAGCTTCGGCTGCAGCAAACTAAGTCGGTCTGAGTCAACACAGGTGAGGCGGGAAACAAGAGGTCCTCTCGGTCCACTCTTAACAAATAGCATCTTTCGATCTCGCTATAGGTCCCTAATATCACTAATACTAACTTTCGTCCTGAAAAGTGACTAACGGTCTAAACTATACCTATCTTTCGATCTTAGCACAGTTTAGTCGATTCAATTGGTGGTCAAATAACTTTCCCTATCTTTCGATCTAATGGGTCGGTCATAAAATAAGCATCTAACTGGTCGCATGCATTCGATTCGTCAAATACAAAATTAAAATCAATTAAAACGAAGGGTAACCTCCCGAGGTCAGTCGATCGACCGATAGTGTCAGTCGATCGACTGACATGCGAATCAGTCCGTGTTCAATACTTTGCCGCCTATGCTAAAACTCGCCTACATCCTAGCACAATCTATTTAGCTACTCATGCTAAGGGTGAAAACAATAACAAAACTAATAAAGTAAACAAAGGAATTCATGCTAAAAACAGTAGAACAAACAATTAACATAAACAATGATAACGGTTGCGGGAATCTACTTAGCAATTCTATATTACTGATGAAATAAAGATGAACTAAAATTAGGGCAGAAGAATACCGAGTTGCAGAGGAAAGATTAGTTATTAAGAACCGAAAAATACAATGCTTAACATTCCCAAACCCTAACTAACTATCAAGAACCGTGTGCGAAAACTTAATGTAAAAATTACTGAATAAAAACATAGGTAAAAACTTGATGATCATTGAATGTTTCTAGGTTACGTTATATAGCAATTAACGTAACTTCTTATTTCCTAAACCTAGCATCATGGGCTTGCGCTTCCTCAGTCTTCTAATTCTCGTCTGAAATAGCAGTTGGGTCGATCGATCGATAGATCGGTCGATCGATCGTCCTCAAGAACAAGAGCTTCGAACCCGATAGTTGGTCGATCGACTGAAGGAGGCGGTCGATCGACCGGATGAGCTGCTACTTGCCTCTTATAAACTCGTGGGTTTGTCTTTTGGGTCTTGGATTACGCACCAAGCTCGTTCCTTAAGTGATTCCTTTACGTCATTTTCAATGCAGGATACTCGGGGACGGATTTAGCTTGATTTTCCCGTTGAATTCTTCACATTTTTGCAATAATGTACAAAACACGGAAGTAGACGGAAATAGGGAGAAATGCAGCATAAACTACATGAATGAGCTCTGAAATGCGTGTAAAATGGGATGTAAAACATCATATAAAAGACACGCATCAAACTTCCCCAAACCAAACCCTTGCTTGTCCCCAAGCAAGAACTAGACTCGATCTAAGGAGTTGGTTATGAGTAAGGAGTAAGGAGCCAAATATTGTCAACTGTAAAGCCTAAACCAATTTAATGCATAACCAACAATCAATTAGTAATGTGAATCATGCAAACGAATTATACAGTCGTTAAAAATATGCCGAACCGTTAACTATGGAGACTTATCAAATTGGACTCTCGCGGGTCG
Source organism: Silene latifolia (assembly GCF_048544455.1). Taxonomy (NCBI): domain Eukaryota; kingdom Viridiplantae; phylum Streptophyta; class Magnoliopsida; order Caryophyllales; family Caryophyllaceae; genus Silene; species Silene latifolia. The sequence continues at coordinate 95,737,014 of NC_133533.1, forward strand.
CTCAAATCACTCAATAAGCACAGGTGAAAATATAAGAGGATAGAAAGAATTTATTTCGTAGTGACTCTCACCTAACTGCGACCTATGAAGACATGCCGGCAATAAAATATGAAAATGATCTCTATGACCGTATATATGCATTCCATCCAACAAATGACCATGACACATACCGAGGTATATATGGGATATGTGAGGTATGGGTAAGAAGGGGCAAAACATTATGGAAAAGTGGAGGTACAGGTGATCAAGCTAGTACCATAACAGAACCATCTGACAATATCCAACTCCTTACTCATAACCAATCGAAACGGTGCTATAGCAAGCACAAAACTCACAAATCTCCAAACTAACAAATCAATAAACTCCCCATAGGATATAAATGAAACATGGGAGCAAAAATCGCCAAAAGATAAGGATTAAATCATGCGAATTGATTTTTTTTCTCGGATCTTCAGTCGATCGACCATATTTGGCAGTCGATCGACCCATTTGAACAGTACAGAACCTCTTTTTTCTTTCTTTTTCGAATCATTTTTTTCTTTCTTTTGTTTTTCTCTTTTTCTTTATACTTCTTCCTTTTCATCTTTCCAACAATATCTCAAACATGAGCAAATGCTACCAAAAACGAGTAATAATCCCAAAAACTAGGCTACTAGCTTGACAAAGGCAGGCTATGTGTAGGATGTAGTAAATAGGACAAAAAGGATATTTTTGGCAGTGTGGGGCTTATGGGTAAAATGAAAAAGGGAAACCTCTACCACATGTGTCAACAAACCACAAACCGAATGCATACAGGTATTAAGTAGATCAAGTTCATATTTATGCAAATTAAGGAAACATGTCTCATAAGGAGTACTACTCACATTCCTAGATAAACCGGTCATGAATGTCACCAGTTATAGGCTCTAAAACTCAGAAATATGACGTAGCTTGCCAATTTTCAAAGTCAAGTCTCAAGTCTAGCAAATAATTAACGAAAACTTGTAGGTATGCATTTATACGATTCTACTAATAACATGTTAATTAGCAAGGCTTTAGGCAAAAACAGATGCAAATGCAATATCATCCTTGAAATACTACCGTTCCGACTCGACCTATATGCTAAAATAAACGTGCATTTTATGGAAATTTTTGAAATTTTTCAATTTTTTTGAATTTTTGTATATATGAATAAAATGAAATAAACAATGCAAAACATATTGTAAACGTGAATGCAAGCAAATGATATGCGACGCAAAACCCTTCCCCAAACCAAATCGCACAATGTCCCCATTGTGCAAAATCATGTAATGAAGAAAAGAGAAATGGGAATTTGCGGGAAAATAAACAAATAAATATGACATGAAGTAAAAATCAGGAACTCACAAGACTTTAAGCGCAGCAAAGGAAACCTCCCCACCTAATCATATTTTAATGTATATTGAATTCATTTTACAATATTGTCTTTGTCGGACATGTATTAATATGTCGACCAATCCTTGTTACTAGTCGATATTTTAATCCCCCTTTGAGAATAGAAGTAAGTCATCCGCAAACATAAGATGACACAAATTGAGCTTGGCACAAATGGGATGGAATCTGAAGGGCATGGTTGAAGTAGTATAGGAAGTAGTCCCCACACATTCCATTACCATGTCAATAAACTGCTGTGGGAAATTAAGAGCACCCATCATTTGATCTAAAAACAGCCAATTCACAGAGTCATAGGCTTTTTTTAAATCAACCTTCAACATAAATCTAGGCGAAACTGCTTTCCTACTATAACATCTTACCAGATCCTGGCAAACTAAAATATTCTCTACAATACTCCTGCCCTGGATAAATCCCCCTTGATTGTCACTAATAATATGGGGTAAAATGTTTGCCAATCTGTTGCACAACAGTTTAGAAATGCACTTATAGGTGACATTACAACAGGAAATTGGTCTATACTGAGAAATATTTTTGGGAATATCAACTTTTGGGATCAAGGTGATAAGAGTATGATTAACTTGCTTCAGTAATTTGCCATTTAGAAAAAAGTCATGCACAGCAGCACATAAAGACTCACCCACCACATCCCAGGCATCATGGAAGAAGGCACTAGAGTACCCATCAGGGCCAGCAGCTTTATGTTTGGGAATAGAAAACAAAACCTGTTTGATCTCTTCATCTGTAACAGGGGCCATGAGCAGGGCATGATGATCACTAGTGCAAATCTTCCCCAGCTGAACAACCTGATTCGAAATATTCTTGGTACTGCAAGAGGTCCCCAATAAATTCTCATAAAAGCTTAGGAAAGCATTTTGAATTGCAGCAGTATCTTCACACAACCTTCCTTTCATATCCTCTATTTTCAGCACCTTATTTCTCACCTGCCTATTCTTGATCAGACTATGGAAATATTTTGAGTTACTATCTCCTTTTTCCAACCACAAAGCCTTAGATTTTTGAAGGAGATACTCATGGCTAGCCTGATTAAGAAAAGAGACAACACTAGCAGCATGTAATTCTTGTTGAATCAACTCAGAGTTAAATGGATCATTCCTCAATTTTTCCTGGATAAAATCCAAATGCATCTGAGCTCTACTGGCATTATTCTCCACATCATTGAAGTCAGCTGCATTTAACCTTCTAAGAGGCCATTTTAAATTCTTCAGATTTTTGACCAACTTAAACATATTAGTCCCATAACCTTCCTTCTGCCAAAAACGCTTAACACACTCAATGAAATTTGCAGATTTACTCCACATGTTAAAATACTTAAAGCTCCTTCTCTTTTTAACCTCAGTTGCAGTGCATTGAACAACACAGGGAGTGTGGTCATATATTCTCTCAGAGTAGAAATGAGCATAAACATTCTCATTATCCTGCAGCCAAGCATGGTTAACTAGTACCCTATCCAACCTACTGTATACTCTAGTAGCAGCTTCTTGTTTATTACACCAAGTATACAAAGATCCACTAGCTGGGCAATCAGCAATCTCACAATCATCAATACAATTCTTAAAGCCCTCCATCTCCTCATCAGTACAATTGTCCCCTAGCCTTTCAGCAGGAACCAGAACAGTATTAAAATCCCCACAGACAGTCCAGGGTCCAGAAATATCATGTTTAAAACCACACAATTTATGCCAAAGACTTTTCCTCTCATGTGTCCCATTAAAAGAATATACCATTGTAAGATGAAATTTATAATCAATCCCCAAATCTTTCACTGCCAAATGAATGAATTGGGAGTTATACTCAATGAACCGAACCTCAAACATAGAAGGATTTCATATTATCCAAATCCTACCCCCCTTGTGACAATGAGTGTTAGTGGAGACACACCAAGAGCTACACACACTATTTCTTACAGCATTTAGAGACAAAGGTTTTACCTTTGTCTCAAGGAGCCCAAATAACCCAACCTGGTGATGATGTAAGAACCATTTAATACTTTTCTGTTTGGCTAATTTATTCATGCCCCTGATGTTCCAGAAACCCCAATTATACATTACCCCCAGCAGGAGGTAATGCACTACCATTTATCCCAATACCAACTCTTGGGGTAACATTGTTTAAAGAATCCAAGAAACTATGGGACCCAAACTTAACATTACTCAAACCTGCATCCAGAATATCTTGCCTGCTAAGTCTGATAACATTCCTTGCTGGAGTATGAACCATATGATACTTGCCATTCTTAGCCCATGTTACATCAAACTGACTAGGTATCTCAACAGGAACTGGCTCTGCAGAGGGAGTAACTACAGCAATGGCAGGAGTAACAGTGACAGGGGTTGGTGGAGCAACAGAGACAGGAGCACGAGCAGGCCCTTTGGCAGGCACCTTAGGTCTCCATTGCTGCTTCTCTTTCTGCTGACCCACCTTTTTAGGAGCCTCCACTGGTTTACCCTTGCGACATTGCTTAGTATCATGCCCAATCCCTTTACACTGAGAGCATAAAATGGGCTTCCACTCAAATTCCACCTTTACAGACACCATCTTCATCCATAAACTTCAAACAATTCGGGATTGGCTTACCAAATGGGACTTCAACCATAACTCTAGCAAACCCTAAACGAGTCTTTGCAGAGGTGGCTTCATCACATCTAACATACTTACCCAAGAGTGCAGCAATCCTAGGTAAACATTTACCCCAAAATTTTAAATGCAAACCATAAATTCTTGCCCAGACCGGCACATCCTTAACATCAGCTTTGACCAATTCAACATCTTCACTCCACGGCCTCACAATAAGGGGCTTATTGTCAAATAGGAAGTGGCCCTGTTGAAGAACTTGTTGCTGAATGGCACTAGAGTTGAATCTAACCATAAAAACTCCATTAGGACAGAAGGCAATCTTATCCATAGGGAATTTAGCCCAAAGGCGTTTAAGGAAACCCTCCACAACTTCCACCGGAGGATTTGCGCCTAAAACAAACCCATAGACTGCATTCTTCCAATAATCCAACTCTTCTTTCACATCCTCCGCAGTAAAACGAAGCATGTCAGGTTCCTCCGGGATGGGAATCATTGGACTCTTGCCCTTTCGTCGTCGTTGTACAGTCCAGTCCGAAGTTGCTTCCGGAACCATAGAGTCCAAATCATAGGGAGCAATCCCCACAATTTGATTGACATCCGCGGTTTTCTGATTATTACAGTCCGGTCCTCCAATAACCACCGCCGAGCTTCGCCGAGGAAGACGCCACAGAAGCCTCAACAATCGGAACAATTATTGGTTGATTAGAGACTAGAGGGGGAAATTGAGAATGATCTGAACAATCAATTGACATGTTTTTTTTTTATTTTTTGTTAGGGTTTTAGGAAATTTTTTTGTGTTTTCGTGCTCTCTATCTCTCTCTATCTCTAAACTTCATCTTTCCGAATCTTAAGATCTTGGATACTCGAATCTATTTCTCTTATTATTATTATTAGTTTTAATTTATGTTATATTATTTCTCAATTAATTTCATTATGAATTCTTTCCCTTTATCATCTTATTCAATTATTATTGCAAATTTCATTATGAGTAGATAAATCCCCTTTTGCTAGGATTTAGGATAGACATTGATTGAGACGGTTTTAATTGGGTGATTAGATTGGTCGATATAATTGGTCTATGTTGTTAACTATGACATTCAATTAGTTAAGTCGATGTAATTGATTAATTATACTGGTAAACCTCGACCTAAGATCGAAAGCCTGGAAAGGGTTAGACCTGTCACACACATTAGAATGCCCTAGTAAGTTGCGAGAGCCCGCTAGAAGCATTCTAGGGCGAATAGCGGATCGAGAGGACCTTTTCACTGTCCTATAGACCGGTAATTGAGACTGACCTATGACCCTACCTATGACCCGTATAATCCATGTTGAACCGATGTCCTAGCTCTTTTCTCTTATATTTTTCTCGATTCATTTTCTCTCTTTAAACCTTTTATTTTATTGTTTTAGTTTAGAACAAAAATCAAACAAACCCCGTTATTAGACAGACTCGAATTACCAAATAGATCGCAATTAGCCTCCCTGAGGATACGATCCCGACTTCCCTAACTATATTAGTTAGAGACCTAGTTGGTTATTTTTGATAGGTTGCGACAGCCTCATCAAATTTTGGCGCCATTGCCGGGGAGGCGACACATTTTTTTCTATTTATTTTATTTTAGTTTGTCTCTTGTCTCAAGGAACCTGTGTTCCTTGAGGCCGTTTCTCACCTTTCAGTGCTAGTTTTGTTTATGCCAAGGTCTCTCAGGTCTGAGCTCATGCCGTTTGATCTAGAACCAGAGAGGACTCTTCGTGCTAGACGAAAGTTTTGGAAGGAAATATATCAAGCAGAAGACTTGAGTACGCTTGATTCAGCTTACGCCGCTTATATTGCAGAAAATCAGTCTTTAGAGAAATACACGTCTACTTCTGCCTTTACTACGATCATGGCTACATTAGCAAGCCATTCAGAGCCCACCCTTGCATCCATTCCTAAGGGATTCAAGTTGCCAACCACCGATGACGGTACCTTTAAGATCCGTTCGTCCTATATTAACCTGGTAGAGCGGAACATGCTTGGAGGAGGAGCTACTGAAGACCCTGCCAAACATATGGAGAAGTTCGTTACATACTGTTGCTCAATCCCTTTTGACTATCGGGGTAACGCATGACCAAGTAAAACAAGTTCTATTCCCTTTTTCTCTGCGAGATGGTGCTGCAGAGTGGTTGCGTGATTTGGACATGGAAGCAAATGATGTTGGGGCTGGTGTCCTCTACAGTTAGTGCAAGGACATATAAATCTCTAAAAGGATCAAAGGGCATACTTTTTATTATTATCAGTTGATCCACGTTTATCAATAACGGTTGGCTTGCTAGATAAGTTTGACGTTATTGTCATACAGATGGCGGTGATCAACTGGTCCCTAAAAGTCACACCTATAGGATACGTTTGAGAGATGTGACGGTATGAAAATACAGTCATATTGATGCCTAATTTGACTAAGCAGTTAGTCGGAGTTATTGACTAATAATTAGTCAAACGCGATGTTGAGATAATTATTTAATACAGATTAAATAATACAGGCTAAGGCGAATTAAGCGGTTAATTCGTAAATTAAATATAAACGGTTATATTTAATTAATGTATATTGAATTCATTTTACAATATTGTCTTTGTCGGACATGTATTAATATGTCGACCAATCCTTGTTACTAGTCGATATTTTAATAACCGATAACCTATGACGATTTATAATAAAACCGCGTCATATACATTTTAGCAATTACGAGTCGGACCACGAGTTAAATGAGGAGAAAGTGGAAAGCCCACTCCCTCCTCTTGAGACCCGCGGACCGAGGTAAACAAAAGGAGAGGCTCTCTCTCCTTTTGACCTAAGCATTTTCATTTTACAGAAAATTAGGTTTTGGAGGCATTCTCTCTGAAACCTAGATCTCACATCGAAAAACCTCACATAAACTCTCTCAATATTGCAAGGCAATTAGAGAGTACTTTCTAGCGCAAGGGGCATAGTCTCTGACGGTCTTGGGTGCAACGATTAGGAGGAAATCTCTGTTGATTTCTGATCTTAGGCCGAATTCTCAAGGACCCGAGGTTGATTCTTTATTCCTTATCGTTTCTCTTGTATTTATGTTTTATAACGATAATCACATGTTAAAGATACGTTATAGTCCTAAAATTGAAGGGAATTTTACGGATATTTCCCTACAAGTGGTATCAGAGCGAGGCCACGTATATTTTTCATTGTGATTTTCATTAAAAACGATTTGAAACGATTTTTATTGTCTCGAAAACCGTGCGGCCTCATGTGTTTCACGGCTGTTTCGTGTTTGTTTTCGATCTGTTTTATGCATATTGTTATTTTATACGGATATTATAGCAATATGTTAAGGTTTTGTCAAATTGTTGTTTTGATTTTATACGTATTAGATCAAAATCACCATTGGTTTTATTTTGACAAATGTTTTCACGAGGGTTTTTAATTTTCAGAACTGTTTTGGTCTCGATCGAGTGGATTTCTAATCGATCGAGAGCTTTTCTGACTTGTTTTTGCTCGATCGAGTACATGTTATACTCGATCGACCTGTTTTAAAACCCCATCTGTTCGATCGAGAAGTCCTCGTGCTCGATCGAACAGGTTTGCTAATATAAGTCCTCGATCAACCCCTAGTTTAGTCGATCAAGCACTTCCTGTTTGGCAATCCTCTCGATCGAATGGCAGCCTCAGTCGATCGAGCCCTTTTCATCCTCGATCGAGGACATTTCATCTTTGGCAGCGTTGAAATTTTATTCCTTTTGTTTTAAATTTTCTTTTGGCCATAATTTGTACTTTATACGGATATAGTACACTCGCTTGATAGTGAAACGGTTCACTCACGTACCAGATAGTTATTTTAAAGCGAATTTAAAGTAACGGATTGTAATGGATTAAAATTAAGTTGATAGAAGCGGTTTTGTCACATAATTTTAATCGTTAAAAGGTGGTTTGGATAAATTTAACATAATTACGGAATTATGTCATGAATAAATTTTAGTTTTAGTTGATGCATTTTATTAATCGTTATTTTTTGAATGCCTTGAATGTTTTATTACGTATTTATTTTTTACAAACAGTTGTAACTTAGTGTGGCCTTAGTAGAACGTGTTACCGTAATGATGGAACACGGTCTTGGTTGTAATTTGAGATCTCGTATCTCCATTTTGATTTTTTCCTTGTAATTACAGTTTTATTTAGAATGTAAATAGGTTTATTTATGTAAATTTTAATTGTAATTTTGAGAAGACCAAAGATAGAGATCGGATGCTCACTCCCGCTGCTTGGACAAAGATGGAACATCAAGACAAGCTTCTCGGGTCCAACGGTGGATTCCAAAGTTGTATTATGTTCTTTTTACTAGGATAGGCCACACTAGGAATTTTTATTTACGTTTTGCATTCTTTTATTAATTTTATCGTAACGATAATTTGCATCATATTCCGCCTAAAACCAAACCACCTAATATTTGCATGAAAACTGACTCATATAGAGGTCACGCGTTAGTTTTCTATGACATTACATATGTCACACGATTTACTTAAGCCATCACCTAAATTAATTCATTCACGTAATGCTAGTTTTTCGTTCACTTAAAATGAATTAAAACTAAGTTGATGGGATCTTCCTCGTATAAACAAAAATTGAGAATAGTCTTTATAGGTCAAACTCCAATGAATCCCTTCTTCGTCGGTAGGCATAATATGACCCCTTCTACGTCGGGTAAGTTGGAACTGATTGACTTATTTTATCTCAACACTATGGTCACTCGTACGATCCTGTGATTATGGTGGACTATAGATAGGATTTACAGAAATCTATCGACCAAGAGTTCTTACGGAAGAACTAGCTAAACAGTTGGCTTATCAATTTACGGAAATTGAGTCTTGGGATCACTTGTATTATTCTTGAGGGAGATCAATTATGCAAGTGCAATGAGTCTACACGATTAAAATGAATTTTTAATAGAACAAGTTAATGACTATCAGTCTTTCAAGCAAGGTAACTCGTACTCCAATTTCTAAAATGTGCAAAATCCTACCCCGCCGCCGACCAATGCATATGTCATTCCTCAGAATCGTGGTAATCAACCACAAGGGAACTTTAATAGGCCGCCTCAACAACAGTTTCAACAGATGCAACCTCTTTCTCAAGCTTCAAACAGTGATATATCGGACATTAAAGCCATGTTACAACAACAAATGGCGGCTTCACAGAAGCAGGAAGCTCTAATTAATCAATTGTTGGCTCACAATAAAATTTTGGACAATCAGGTTGCTAAATTATCTAGCTATAACTCTCAAACGCAACCGGGTGCCTTGCTTTCTCAGCCAGATAAACCACCTAAGGCGGTTAATGCTATCAACCTAAGGAGTAGTTTTACTTATGACGGATCAGACATGCCTAAAGATGATGCTGACTTGGTTATTGAAGAATCGAATGTCAATGACAAGATTGCTGATCCATTGCCTATTGCTGATGATTCGACTTCTAGTACTGCTAAGAAGTCAAATGGTGATAAAGAGAAGAAAGTTGTTGAGCCACCAATTGTGATCAAGCTCCCATTTCCAGCCCGACAGCTGAATACCAATCTTAAGCAACAATTTGGGAAGTTCATCAAGCTAGTCAAGAATCTCCAAGTATCCGTTCCATTCACAGAACTCATTACTCAGGTACCTTCTTATGCTAAATTCATGAAAGAAATTTTGACTTGTAAGAAAAGTTTTGATGAGGTGGAGACTATTGCTTTTAAAGAGGAGTTTAGTACACTCCTACAAAACAAATCTCTACCTAAGTTAGCTGACCCAGGTAGTTTTTGTATCCCCTGTTCCATAGGCACCCATACTATAGATAATGCTTTATGTGATTTGGGTGCCAGTGTCAGTGTCTTACCTTTATCTTTAACTAAAAAGATAGGTTTAAGTGCACCAATATGACTGTCCAAATGGCAGACCGTTCCTTATCTCGACCTTTGGGCATCCTAGAAGATGTTCTCGTGCGAGTTGGGAAGTTCTTTATACCCGTTGATTTTATTGTGTTGGACATTCCCGAGGATACTCATACCCCTATTATCTTAGGGAGACAATTTTTGCACACTGCTGGTACAATTATTGACGTAGGAGCCATGACTCTGACATTTATGGGGGGGGGGGGGGGTAAGAAATTAACATACATGCAGTCTAACGTTCGTAGGGTACCTATAGAAGTTGTACCTTGTCATGTTGTTTCCTCTGTAGAATCTGATAGGGTAGCTGATAGTCCTATAGTTGAGTCATGTCTTTTTATTTCTGTGACACCTCCGTCCCATGTTGGGAGCAAGATGGAGGACCATAATGTTGTTTCTCTTTCTCCAGGACATGACATGTTGAACTCCTACAAGGATTTGGGAGATGGAATTGGTGCTTTGGGTCCAAAGTTTATAGTTGGAGATCTTGATTATGGCGAAATGCCAAGAGATTCGGTATCGCGTGCAAAGAAGGAACACCCGAGGGCTAAGTGTAGTCAGTTAGCCTGCGCGACGGTATGCCCTTCTATTTCTGCAGAAAAGGTAAAGTGGTTGCCTAAGGTCAAGATCAAGAATGCTGAGGGTACCTCATTCAGTCAGCAGCCATGTTGTGGGTTGTTTTGGTAAATGAGGTGACAGAGGTCGAGCGGGACCATATAAACCAGCGTTGGCTGGGAGGCAACCCGGATTGTAAAAGTTTTGTACAAGTGTGCTTTATTTCAGTTTTTAATTAGCATGTTAGTGTGGTTTTAATGAATATAATTTTGAGAAGAGACTTAATTTTCAGCTGGAAGAGACTTAATTTTCATCTGAGTTTCACGCAGGTCCTTATATGCGTGATATAGTTTGATGTTGAAGACCCGAACTTTACGGGTGTTGATTGGTGGTAGCTGGCCACGACCTCCCTATTTTTTATGCTGGTTTGGGGAGGTCCGTTTTGCGCTTATTGTGAGTTCCCTTTTTCTAATTTATATTCATTTGCATTCATTTTGTTCGTATATCCCGTTCCCCTATATTTTGATGATGTTGTTGTTTGTTGAACACAATGAGGGCATTGTATGATTTGGTTTAGGGAGGGTATACATATGTCTGTATTGCATCCATTTGCATATTTCTTGCATTTCTGCATGCATTTATTTCAAAAAAAACCAAAAATATTGAAAAATTTCAAAAAAATACAAAAACATGTTTGCATTTAGGTAGAGTCTTAGGTTGAGTCGGAGTGGCTATATAACGATGATGACATTGCTTTTATACTCTTGCTAACTCGTTTAAGCCTTGTATTTTTGACACCCTATTTTGAGAAATTCATTTGCATAATCTACGAGTTTTTGATAATTTCTACCAAACGAATAGACTTGACTTATTTGTTGGCAAACTACTTACAAATTCTAAGGTTTAGAGCTTAATAAATCGATGACATTCATGACCGGTTTCATTTAGGATGTGAGTAGTACTCCTTACATGGCATGTAACATCAATTTGCTAAGTATGAAATTTGTCTCTTATTGCCTACATACACTCAGGTTTATGGCGGTGACACATGTGAAGAGGCGACCCTTCTTTTATGCTTTACCCCTATTAGCCTCACATTAGCCAAATTTGCCTTGTTTTGACCCACTTATTCAACTACATCCCTATATGAACTACCCTTGTCAAGCTAGTCTTGTTGGTAAGTTTTGAAAGCCTTGTTGTGGTCATTTTACGAAGAATGCTTTTGTGTTGGAAGGAAGGTGAAGAAAGAGAACAAAAAAAAATTGTGAAAAAAAATATGACAAAGAAAGAAAAAATGAAAATGAAAAAAAGAAAAGAAATGTAGTTGAAAAGAAAAAAAAAAGAGTGACATTCTTTTTACTCCTATGTTGATTATATTCATTATTTGAGGAGTATTGCTGATATTGTGCGTGAGTTTATGCCACACTTGGCATTATGCTTAATTTTTGGTGTTGGATTAGAAGTGGAATATCCTTACTTTTTGTTGTGTTCGGTGCTAGCTTGGCTTTTACCACCACATACCCAAATCATTTTGCCCCTTCTTACCCATTTACCTCACCTCACATTCATATATAAGTCCTCTTCATGTGTTTTGGACCTCGTTTGGTTGGAGTGTATGTATATGGTTACTAGAGATATCTATCATATTACAATGCATGCATGCTTTTGTAGGTCATAGTTAGGTGAGTGACTATTTTACCTCTCTTACAAAATTTGTACTTACCTTGTGCTTATAATGAGAGATGAGTGACCCGTGAGAGTCCGACATAAATGGTCTTGCAAGGTCGACGGTTTGGTAGTTTTTGATCATTTATTTAACTTGTTTGCACTTGAAATTTGTGTGCTTAATCGCTTTGGAATTTTTTCCTTAGCAAGGGTGTCACATTTGCATTAAATTGGTTTATCGAGTCTTTTGTATAACAAGCTCTGAGTTGTATGCCCCTCCATTAGTCCTGTTTTCTATCTTGTTTATTGCTTGCTTGGGAACAAACAAGGATTTGGTTTGGGGAGGTTTGATGTGTACCTTTTATATGCGTTTATTCACATGTTTGATACACATGTCTATTTACTTATATGATTATTTCATTCTATTTCCTCCCTATTTGCTGCTTTGGGTGTATTTCATGTCTCTTGCAGGCTTGAGACTCGTTTGTGCATTTAGAAGCCAAATCCGTTCGGTAAAGAAACAAGATAGAAGCTTGGAAGAGTTTAGACGAGCTTAGGAGAGCAAGGAATGGAGTTTTATACATGATGTCTATTGACTTGCTGCTATTGTCGATAGACTTGCTTCCATTGTCGATAGACAAAGTTTCCATTGTCGATAGACACAAATTTCATAAAATTATTCAGTTATCTTTTTCTGCAAGAAAGGGTACATCCTATCTTATATTCATCATAAAGGGAAGAAAATAGAAATGATTTTTCTTACAAAGAAGCAACCAAGTTAAACATAAATAGAGTTTAAATGATCAATTACCGTGACACTATCCTTAATATTTCTATCAAGGATCCGGACCCCTACACTGAACTGTGCCTGTCTAAGCAAGGTATGTGAATTTAACTTTAGTCACATTTTGGTACCTTAAGTGGATTTAGGTCAAAAAAACTGTGAAATACTGCCGAGATTGAATCAACCGTGATTTGTAGTTATAAGAGGGAAGGGAAGATGTTGAAAATGTGAACGAAGTGCATCATAAATACGTCGTCGTGTCTTTGAAAAATGGCCGAAATATTCCATTTTCTTTGCTTAAATTCACATAAGGTACCAAAATATGAACGAAATGCACATTAAGGTAAGTTTTGAAACAAAATTCATAAGGTATTAAATTTTAAAAAGAGCAACATTAAAGGGTGTTTTCATCAATTGATCCTAAAATAAAATTGGTATTAAACTATAAATGGTAAGTTACTAAATTTTTCAGTAATAAAATAATTATTACTGTAAAGAATAACTCGACACATACTTACTATTAGCGTCGTGATAAAAAATAAATTCATTAAAAAAATCACAACTTAATTTAATTCTCTTTCATTAGTTTTTCATTTCAATTTTTTTGTTTCATATAAAAAATAATGGCGTAAAATATTAAATATTAATGAGATATAACTTTTAAAAGTACAAATAATAAATAGTACATTAAAAAAAATTTATATACTGGACATGCATTGCGCGATAACTATATTAGTTACACAAATTCTTGTTTCAGACGGACACTTTTGGTCTTATTTATCAAACGGATAAAATGTTGCCATTTTTTAAGAAAATGTAACCAATTAATTCACAAAATGTTATGACTAGATGTGTCATTTTTTACCCTGAAAATGATGTGAACAATAATGGTAACATGTTATCAAAAAATAACAATATTTTATTGTAAAATAATGACATGTTACCCGTTTTATTTTAGACCAAAATCAATGGTCTTAAGAAAAACGGACTGAGTTAGTTATTGAGTAAGAAAATATGCCACGAAATAAGTTGAGAATTTGACAAGAACCACCTTTAGCTTGCAAGTTGCACCTTCACCTTAGAGCAACTCCAATGGTTATATTCGAGGACCTGCTTGCAAATATTCTAAATTATCAAGCGGTATGCTTGCCATTGGAGTACAAAAAATACATCCTGCTTACAAGCGGGTGTAGCTTTGTCAAGCTACGTAGCTTGACCTTTAAAATTAATAAAATAAGTAATTAAAAAACAATAAAATAATTTATATTATAATATTTATTTGTTAGTGAGTCTTTTTAAGCTACATATATTGTAGTTTACCATTAAAGAGTGTGGTAGCTTGAAAGCTTTGTTGCTTAAAAAAAATATGGAGCAAGGCAAGCTACAAGGTATTGTGGCTTGTCATTGGAGTTGCTCTTATAAGAATAACACAAAACCTTTCCATCTTCTTTATATTGCGGGCTTAAAAAATCTTCCAACTTCAGTCCACACAATCAAGGTAATTTCAAAATTTATCTCTCTTTTTATCTTGGCTATCTATGTTATTTTTTTGATTTATTATTGTCATATTCTGATTGTTTTAGGATAACTCAAATCATATATATATATATATATATATATATATATATATATATATATATATATATATATATATATATATACTATAAAAATATTGGAGAGAAACAAAGATAATGAAGTTGAATTTCAAATGAATTTGGTAGTGATGGTGATAGACAGTAAATAGACGAGTAATGAGGGATGGAAGAGAGTGAATGATGATTACTGGGAAATGGATATGAGATTGGGAATTGGAGAAAAGTAGGTGGGTAAGTGTTTTTTATCTTCTAATCTCAACCATCCATTATATCTCATCTAAGGGCTAAAATAAGGACTTATGGACTCACTTAAAGTAAGTGGACTTAGTTGAACCTAATTATATATATATATATATATATATATATATATATATATATATATATATATATATATATATATATATATATATATATATATATATATATATAGAGAGAGAGAGAGAGAGAGAGAGAGAGAGAGAGAGATAGATTGGATTTGGTGTTTTTGGTTCTTATGGTGAGTTGTGAGTTGGGGGAATCTCAGCCACTAGATTATATTAGAGATGGGTGGTCAAGATCTAATCTTACTTGTCATATAAAATCATTGTCATTTACTTATTTTCTCTTTTTTCTAGTGCTACTTTTTATTTTTTACTTTAATTTTTTTATCTCCTTTTTTTTTACCTCGTGTTATGCTTTTTTTTTACATTTTGATTTTTTTTTCTCTTATGTTTTTCTCAAATTTTCTCATTATGTTACCTTTTTTTCTTTTTCTTTTTGTACCAGATTTTTTTTTTACTTGAATTTTTTTATTCTTATTTTTTTTACCTCGTGTTATTATGCTGTTATTGTGCTTTTTTTTTACTTTGATTTTTTTACGACTTTGATTTTTTTCTCCTTTTTTACCACATGTTATTGTTATTCCGCTGTTATTGTGATGTTATTCTGCTGTTACTTTGAGTTTTTTACGACTTTGATTTTTTTAAACCACGTGTTATTGTGTTGTTATTCTACTGTTATTCTGCTGTTATTGTGATGTTATTCCGGTGCCACATTGATTTTTTTACTACTTTGTTTTTTTACTTTTTTTACCGCATGTTATTGTACTGTTATTTTGGTGTTAATGTGATGTTATTCCGGTGCCACTTTGATTTTTTTAATGACTTTGATTTTTTTTTACCCCGTGTTATTGTGCTGTTATTCTACAGTTATTGTGATGTTATTCCGGTGTCACTTTGATTTTTTTACTACTTTGATTTTTTTGTTATTGTGATGTTATTCCGGTGCCACTTTGATTTTTTTACCAGGTGTTATTGTGCTGTTATTCTATTGTTATTGTTATTTTACTATTATTCTATTGTTATTCTACTGTTATTGAGGCTCAAGTATTAGTTTCACAACTTTGAGAGACGGTCCTGTTTCACTGAGGTCTGCATACCATAGGAAACAACTTTCGTTGATAAACCATAACATCTCTTTCCAAATAAATATATCTTTGACGATCATTTCTTCAGGATTCGGAATTAGAGTCCATGTCTTGTCTCTAGGCCTACTCGAGCATCTCCTTTACTCATTTGCCATCCACCATGAACACCCCGACGGACTGAGCTGCTGCAAACAATCAGATGGAGAGTGATGAGAGTGCAATTAATGAAAATTTGTAATTAATGAAAAGATTGAAATCACTAATGAAATGATTGAAATCAGTTTTAGGACATCTGCTCGGCAAAATTCTTGGATGAAATGATTAAACAAAAAATTGCAATAACAGTAGACTCGAAAAGCGGATGAAATGATTGAAATCACTAATGTAATTGCACTCTCATCACTCTCAGTCCTAAAATTTGCATCAAAATTCACAAACACAAAAAATTGCATCCAAGAATTCGTAATAAATTGATCCGCTTTTTTTATCTCCTTCACCACTCTCATCTGCTCGGCATCTGTATCATAGACTAGAAATCACTAATTGCATCCAACAATTTGCAATCAAATTTCACACACACAAAAAAACTGCGATCAATTTATTACGGAGTAATTAAATTTGAAAAACATCTATTATCAATCTCATGCTCATCTGTTCAGCATCTATTGACTTCGTTCAATTTGATTGTATACGTTTTTTAAAGATACGTATCAAATGCAAATCAGTAACTGCATCCAACAATTTACATCAAATTTTAAGCACAAACAAAAATCTCAATTAATTTCATCAACATAAAATTAGCAAACCTCTCGGATTCCATTTCGGTTTAGCGAATAGACTACATATAACAATTAGCGTCGACACCGTTGCCGGAGATGACGTTCTCTCCACCGTACTCGCCGTCCTCATCTGGTACTGTGAATCATCTGGTACTGAGAAGGAGATGACGACGATAAAGGAATAGGAGGATAAAGCGGAGGAATCGCCATTGTTGTCGAACAGTTCGAGGTCGAACACTCCGTCGGCGATGTCGCCTGCTTCTCGTTGTCGGACAGATCGACTTCGATTGTGATTGTCATTTACATCGTTGAAGTAAAAGTTAATTCCTAACTTATTTTTGTGATTGTCGGAAAGGACAAGGAAGTGGATAAAGGTGAAGATTTCAATGAATTATTGGCTTTGTTTTTGGTTGAGGACGCCATAGCTGATATGTGGAGTTTTTTTTGGGATTTTTGTTGACAGAGAGTTTGGTTTATGGAGAGAGAGAGAGAGAGTTGAGTTTATGGAGAGGGATGGTTTCACGCGTGATTTTGTTTTTTTTATAGGTTGAATCTCAACCGTGTATTTCTACTTATCAAATGGTTCAGATTTTCCCAACTCACAACTCACCATAAGACCCCAACTCACGAGATCCCGCCTCTCTATATATATATATATATATATATATAAATATATATATATATATATATATATATATATATATATATATATATATATAGAGAGAGAGAGAGAGAGAGAGAGAAAAGATCATGTAAGTCCTACTATTTTGGTTGAGTCCATAAGTCCCCATATGGACCTTTAGATCTAATAGATGAGTGGCTAAGATTTAAGCAAAATGAAGGGTCAAGATTAAAACACAATAAAACCCTATCCCTCTCCCTTCCAACTCATTTTACTGCCTCCACAAACAATCTCACTTCTCTCTCTTCCTCCCATCTTCTCTCTTCCTCCCATCACTCTCCGGCCAACCACCCACCCGCCACCACTACTCTAACACCACCACACGCCACCATAACCCAGCGACGCCTACTCTTCTTATCGTCCCGCGCCGCCCATCCCGCTGCCGCCTCCCTCCCTTCTCCTTTCTCTTTTATTTTTCAGATCTGCCGCCACAAGCAGACCATGACGCCGCCACAAACCGCCACACATTTTTCTCTCCTTCCTCTCTCTTCCTGCAACACGGTGATTTGTGGGTGCTTTTATGGGTGGAGGATGGTCACGGTGGAAGGTAGGTTGCGGGGAGATCCCGTCTTTGTGGGTGTTTCTTCAGTTTTTGATTTTTTTTTTGAGATAGCGATGGGTGGAGGATGGTGTCGGTTGGTGGTAGTTTTTTTCAATTTTTTTTATTAGTGTCGTGGTGGGGATGGGGATGGCGGTGGTGGTGTTTTTGGTAAGGTGGAGACGGCTGGGGTGGTGGTGGTTATGGGTTGGGTTGATTGGGGTTGATAATGGTGTTATTTCATGGGTGTGGGACTAAAGTTACAACGATATGGACTGCAGTTACACCCGTAAAGAAATAAAGTTACACTGATCTGGACTGAAGTTACACCTGTGAAGAACTAAAGTTACACTGATATTGACTGAAGTTACATTGTTTATGGACTAAAGTTATACTCGTAAAAGGATCAAAATTACATAAATTCTAAAATCATTATATTAGTATAAAGTTACAAAGTTACTGGTTAAAGTTACACTCTTAGCAGACAAAAGTTGCATAAATTAGGACTAAAGTTACAAAGACTCTTAAAATTCTATAAATTCAAATTTATATATTCAAAATAATTTCTTATAAAAAAATGACTTTAAAAAACTAAAGTTACATTTGTATAGAATTAAAGTTACACTCATAGACT
Organism: Silene latifolia; assembly: GCF_048544455.1. Lineage (NCBI taxonomy): Eukaryota > Viridiplantae > Streptophyta > Magnoliopsida > Caryophyllales > Caryophyllaceae > Silene > Silene latifolia. Next base: position 95,755,596 of record NC_133533.1, read on the forward strand.
AAAGTTACACTTGTAAAACAGTGAAGTTACACTGACAAAATGATTGGCTGAGAATAGGACTTAGGGACTCAACCAAAATGGTGAACTTACCTGAACCTATGTCTATATATATATATATATGGGTTCAGGTACGAACTAGAGTTCAGTACGAACCGTACGAACTACCCAAAACAATAAAACACATCATGTTAAGCGCAGTAAACCAACCGCATCACCTTCCCTGTAACTACTGCTTATCCAGTACACCTAAAATCACATCAATCTCCCTTCTTCCACCACCAATCGAAACTTTCAGACGACCGCCGATGACGGTACATACTTTACCAGTAACACAAAAATATGTTATTAAACCAACGCTCTCATGAATCTTCCATTTTCACTCCCACCTGAAGCGCCCTTATCCTTGACCATAAGATTCTCACCGGAGATGTGATACCGCGTTGCCTTTAGTCGCCGGCCAGAGAAGAATATTTTGGGTCGGAATTTTTCGACTAATTGGATGGTAGGATTAGTTTTTTGAATTTTTTGTTCCTTTTTTATAGATCCAATATTTAAATTGAAAGAAAAGCATGAGATATTAACAAATATCATCGGCGGTGGGACAAGTGTTGGAGGAACGATCATTTGAGAAGAAGAAAGTCGACGGGACGGGTGTTTGTGGGGATTCCGGTTGACGAGGAGGTGTTGGTTGTTGTTGAGCGGCGATGGTGGTAGTGACGAGGTTGCTGGTTGTGGTTTGAGAAGCTCGTGAATGTCGCCGGCGCCATTTGAGATCTCTAGTGATATCTTCTGCGCCGTCGGAGTTGTTCACTGATGTTTCCGGTGCCGTCTGAGGTGGGCGTTAACATTGTCGGTGGTTATCAGGAAGTCGCTAACTACTTGTGGTGGTGGGTAAGGTGGTCATAGGTGGATACACAAAATTATGCTCCAAGTACACATAATACTACTCTAAGATACACAAATCGACGAGTGTATCTGAATGTATAATATGTGTATCTGGACCAAGTAAGATCCTACATCAACTAATGTCCTCGAATTACAGTTGTGTTTACTTGTGTATTCATTTCCGTCATTTATTTGAATCTTTGTTTGATTTACTGATTGATTTATCAGATGATCATTTTGCGGTTTATTGAGATCGGTTTTTCATTTGCAGAATTTGTTGAAATTGTGATGGCTATTAGTGCTGTTGTGATGTCCTCTAACGTCTTTATACTTGGCAACTGAGGAGGACAATTGAGGTCCCTGCATCAGATGATCATTTTCCATCATTTATGTGTATCACCCAAGTCAACTTCCTGATTGTCTATTACTATTGTCATCGTCTTTGCCAATTATTTGGTGAAAATTTTAAAGCTTTTCTTATTGAGTAAGAGCTTCTAAGAATTGCACTTTCATGGGTAGAATTAAGAATTTTGTTTGGCTTAATGTTTGTCGCGTTTCTGCAGACTCCTGCAGCTCCTGTGGCATCTTCTAAGGCTGGGTATGCTGTTTAATTTTTGTAAGAAAAATTAGACCTATACGGGGCGATCTTGAAAATAAGCATCAGGGTTCTATAGTTTCTTACTAGTCTAAAAGCTTTAAATTAGTATCTCCAAAATGTTATGAAAACTCTTGTTGATTTGGTTTATAGAATGCTGGATCTGTACACAAGTTTATCAGTATGCTCTTATTACCTTGAAACTTGGCATACTTAAGCCATATGCAGCATGAAATGCGTGTTTATAAGGTCTGAAGAAAACCACATGTTTCAGTGTATCTTGTTAGCTAAAGGTATGTATCTAGTAACTTAAAAGAGTATATCTACCAAGATAAAGGTATGTATCTAGTAACTTAAGAAAGTGTATCTAGCTAGCTAAAGGTATGTACCTAGTAACTTAATGAGTGTATTTAGCTAGCCAAATATATGTATCTAGTCACGTAAAGAAGTGTATCTAACAATTTAATGGGATCAAACAAGGGGGACGGTGTCCTAAACCTTTTCCCTTATTTTCGGAATGAGGGTGCAACCAAAACAAACAAGGGGGGCGGTGTCCTAAACCTATCAGTGCCTTAATTAGATGGTAATCGGCTAATCGCAAGTGTTATTTAAATGGGGGGGGGGGGGGGGGAGTATTCTTCTAGTAATAACGATTTCTTTGGCTTTCTGTGGTAAGTTGATCATAAAACTTGGTATTATTAACATGTTTATGGCAGTTCTATATATATGATTGCCATATGTTGAATTCAAAGAAAATTTAACCAAATGAGAATTTGATTTGGTGACATGTACTTTGACAGAGGACTATGATGCAAATGAGGAGGTGTTCCGGCAAATCGACTTGAATTTGTCTTAAGGACCGTGCATTGGCATGTCTCGACTTGATCAATGGAATGTTGCTAAGAAATTCTGATTGAACCATCCCAAAGAGGTGAGTCTTGTTGTTGTCAGGCAAGGTTCAAAATGAATGCTTGTAAGACGGACAAGTTTAGACGTTCAAGAATGGCTAATGAGATCCTGAACTTCAATTTGGCTCCTTTTTAGACTTCATGCTCATATTTTCTTGCTGTTGTCGCTTTTTTGTTTTGTTTAGTTCATCACTTCATCAGTAATGCCCCTATAAGTTAGAATGATAAAGAAGTAGATTGTTCGGGTCTTCTGCTTCTGTACTAAGTTGAATCTTCATGATTTTCAGCTACTACCGAATGCCATGTATGTTAAACATGAAACCGAAGTTAATCTTAATCCTGCAACATCTCAAGTGATCTGTGGATGTCACACAGTTGCACAGTTAAGAGGATGGGCTTTGTGTTGTATTAAAAAGTTGTTTGTGGTGTGCTTTTATTAGCTCTCCAACTTTTAATAATGCTTAGTTGCTGGGATCATGAGTAACTTAACGGAGATGTATCCTCCCACATAATTTGTTGGAAATTAATTATTTATTACGTGTCATATACATGTCTCCATGGAGGAAGCATTTGTTGATTTGATCCTACCACAAGGAGACTGTAAAAGATCCATTTTAAATCAACACCTTAATGAATTACCATGGGTTATTCCATTGTTACCATGCTTGAATTATTTCATTGTTATTTCATCTAACAACTTAAAGAAGTATATCTAACAAGCTAAAGGATATGTATCTTTTTTTTTTTTTTTGACAACAAGAGGAGGATAACTTACAAAATTGTACCAACAACTATGTAAGCTACCAGATAAGAGTGTCGTTGGGGCTCTCAATCAAACACAATTTATAATACTCAACAAACAACTAGTTAGCGGTAAGTCGAGGTCGATCCATGGGACGGTGTGCTTTGGGCTCTAAGTCTATCTATCTCAATTTATGCTAGTGTCACGATTGATTTGGGTTTGTAGTTGTGTCTAGACTAATGCAAGCAATAAGGTAAAACAAACAATAAAAGAAAAGATGTAAACAAATGATTAAAAGTGCTAGGATATCATGGGGTCATAGGGGATTCATGGTGTTGATCATACAAACATGTTCACAAGGTTGCAAGCAATTAATGTTGTGATGGATTGAGTTGGGTTATATCTTACAATCCTAGGAAAGTTTGGGTCCCGGAGCCGAATCGATTAGATTGTACAACACCTACAAGTCGACTTAATCTTCCCTACTCAACAACATGCATGGTCTAATGAGACTCGAGTTGGGTTATGTCTTACAAGTCTCATTGAAAAGATAGGAGATGATAGTAAATGCAAGGATTCATAGGCTTAGCATTTCATCAAACATAACACGTGCATGAATTGAGATCAAAACAAGCAAGCAATTTGATTATGAAAACATATTAGATTAAGCATGAATCAATCCCATGTTGGTTTCCCCTAATTACCCACTAATCCTAGCTAAGAAACTACTCACTCATTATCATGAAAAACATGTCATTAATGGTGTCAATCATCACAACAAGTATAAACATGATAATAGAATGAAGAAATAAACAATAAAGATTAAAGAGTAAAGGAATTATACCAAACTTGAGATGATCCAATTAATAAAGCAAAGAATAATAGAAGAAACTTGATTGATTGATGGAAGATTGTCAATCTCCCAATAATAACCCAATAATCTTCAATTACCCAATAATAAACTTGAATAATAACTTGAACAATAATTAAGGAGAGATTAATGTGTAATTTGTGTGGAAAGATTGAGATTAATCTATTCTAATCTACTCCTAATATAATCTAAGAGGAATTTCTAATCTAATAAAACTTGATGGTTTGATTATTACAAATGGGGTATATATAGTGGAAATTAGGTGGATGCATTAGGGTTAGCTAAAAGCTTAAATGACGATTAAGTCCCTACTTAGGGAGACTCCGGTCTTTTTCGAAGGAAGGGAGTCTTTCTTTGTAGCTTGGAGAAGAAATCGTGCTGTAGAGGAATCCGGGCGGATTAGGGTCGGGACGGGCGGAATCTGACAATGGAATCCGAGCGGATTCAAGAGAATCCGGCGGATTTCAGTGGGGCAATCCGAGCGGATTGTGGCGGGGGAATCCGGGCGGATTGTAGGGAATCCGGGCGGATTGTCTTCCAGCGGAATTTCTTGTTTTTTCCAGCCACAAGACGGGCGGATTGTAGAGAAGACGGGCGTCTTGGGGAAGACGGGCGGATTCTGCGAAGACGGGCGGATTCCTGAATGCGACTTCTTCGTTTGACCTCGGATTGTAAAACGGACGTTATTTTCTCATCCGGACTCCTATTGGAGTGATTCAAAAGCCTAGATCGCTTGTTTTTTCGATGCCGTTCCATCTAGCATACTTTCAGAGCCAAAGGAGCAATCCTTGGTTCGGTTTTTGAGCGATTTCTTCTTGTTATGCCTTCCTCTCGTCATTCTTACTTTTAACCCTTTGATCCTTCTACATACACTTTATTCCTACATCTTTGGTCATCATTCTTGCCTTCTCTTCATACTAGTCCATCTAATATCATCAATAAGCTTCCAAATATGCACGAAAGACGGGAATTTCCGCCTTATTATCTTCTTTTCTACAAAACATATGAAATGCGATAGAAAAGCAAATAGGAAGGTTTTGACGGATAAAATGGCCATGAAATGCTATAATAGTATGCAAAATAGGCTCAATTAGGGGACTAAATGTGCGCTAATTATGGTCACATCAAATATCCCCAAACCGAACCTTTACTCGTCCCGAGTAAAGAGGTGACTAAAACTAGACCTTTATTTAAACTATCCTACTAACATAGCCGATATGAGACAATTAGCGGGTCTCACTCCGCCCCTTCAACTCACAACAAGACAACCATGAGGTAGGATGCCTTCTTGCAAGGCAAGGTGGGCTTGCCAAAATGGCGACACATCCAAACATTAAAGCACACAAAATCAAGTAATGGATGCATCTACAAAAGAATAGCCACTTTCCTCATCTAAGTGGCGGAAATTATCTACAAGGGAAGCAATTCAAGGGTACACACTCCTTCATAGATGCAATTTATTCAAACTACTAAGCCTAGAAGGATACCAATAAATCACCTCCAAGTTGTGTCAAGCTAGGGTACCTTTGTCCTCAATCGTTAAATGCTTTTGTCAAGAGTAGACTCCCTATGGTGTTAGAAACACTGGAGGATCGCGGAATTCCCCCTCTTGCCTAGACAAGAAGAAGGGTCGTCCCCTCTCTACCATGCACAAAAATGGATACGATGGATAAAGGGATCAATAGATATTTGAGTTTCATTTTGGGAGTTTGCTTTGTTGTTGTTTTTCCCCCCAATTTCTTGTGGCATATAACATTTGAGAACACTTTCTTTTTGCCATTTCTTTGATGTTTGACATTTCAATACTTGACAACTTTCTTTTCTTTGCATTTCTTTTGAACATTTTCAAAGTCACCCCATATGTAGTGAGGGTGCCTTATATTTGAAGCTTTAGGAGTTCTATTTTTGCTCCTCTTTTCATTTGATGCATTTTTGCAAACTTTTTTTCTTTTCTTTTCATTTCTTTGAACTCAAATTGATTTTCTTTTTGTGCCCATTCCCTTTGATGACAAAAATGATGTGGTAGAACATGGATGATGGATGGATGGATGCATGGTTTCAAGGGTCACCTTGGAATAAACGGTAGCCAAGGAGTTATCACACCACAAGGTACTCTTGACTAGTCCTTAATCCATGGGTCAAAGGATACTAGCATGACACATCCTAGGGTGTTTTACAAGTATTCTAACAAGCAAAGTCTTAAGAACAAAAAGCATCTACTAGGGCCTATATACACTTGTCAAGTTTCCCAAGTAAACGGTTTCACAAAATTTTTCTAACCATGCAACTATATGTCATGATGCAACTAACATTTATACATCCTAATGCATATGGTTCTACCAACTAGTATGCCAAATAATCTAAATGCAATCCCAAATTCACATTGTTTTACCGCATCAATCAAAATAAAGCCACATAGTCATTAACATAAAGAGGAAAAAGGAGATTGGAAAGATCATACCATGCCGTCTTCAATATCCTCATGTCTCGGATGTGGCGTAGTCAATCAATGTGAACAAGGATAGAACAAACACAATATATACAAACAATATATACAAGACTACACTACAAAGGAAATGAACATGTTTTTGATTTTTTTAATTTTTCAATTTTTATAGTTTTTGATTTTATGAAATTAAAAGACATATTTTTCTGATTTTTCAAAAATTTCAATTTTTATCATTTTTGGAATATAAATTCCCATCCCCCACTTTATTTTGGACATTGTCCTCAATGTACATGTAGGAGTAGGAATAAAAAGGAAATACATGTTTTTGGATTTTTGATTTTTTGAAATAAAGTACAAATGCAATATGATATGAATGAATGCATGCTCTAACTAAATGCAATTCTATATGACATATATAACAAATGAATGCAATCTAAACTATCCTATATGATGCATGCTAAATGCTTAAGTCACCTATGATCAAACCTCCCCAAACCGATTTAAACACTATTTCTAGTGTAGAAATGAATAGGTTTGGCCATTAGTGACTATGCATGAGTTCTAATCTATATGCAACTATCTACATGAATCATGTGAGATATATTACAATGCAACTATACTATATGAACTAGCTAGTATGAATGTAATATAATACAAATGCAAGCTAAATGTATATGTATATAACTAAATGTAAGTGTAAATGTAATGCAAAGTCAAGGGAAAGGGTATCTTACAAATGGTGGTTTGAGGAAGGACTCCACCAAACTCATTCCTTGTTGCCATGGTTATTGATCTTGTCCATGTTGCTTAATGCTCTCAACAACCGGTCAAACGCTTTTGAATGGGCTTCATGTAGGCATAAATAGGAGATTGGTGATGTCAAAACGTAGTTTACCCATCTTTGCTTGGAATAGAACTTGCCAAACACTCTCCCATTTGTTTTGCCCTTGGCACTTGGCTTCTTCCAATGCTTCAAACCAACAAGCCCATGATTCTTGTCAATACAAGGTATGAAATATTGCCCATATTCATCCGGAGGCTTCCACTCTTTACCATCTCTTTCAAATTCTATGATGATAGAGCATTGATTCATCAATCCTTCAATAGTAGAAGGAGAGTTCTCATTTCTTTGATGAGGGGATAGTTGAAGGATAAGATGTGGAGGAGTCAACTTCTCACCATTGAGGTCATTCATGCTTTCATTATCTTCACTTTCTTCTTGACCCTCCTTAGAACTTGAACCATTTCCAAAGAAAAGAGCTTCAATTTCTTCCAAACTATGATCAAAGATGCCAACATCATAGTTTTCCTCTTGGCTTCTCAATTCTCCAAAGATAGCAAGTTCAAATTCATCAACCTCTTCTTTCAAAGTTTTACCTCCATTCCCATAAGTGTCAAGGGAATACACTTCCTCTACATGGGTCATAGAGGGAAATTGTGGTGGGAGGTCTTCCTCATCATCATCATCATCATAGGTGTCCCAAATTGGAGAAGCAAGGCTAGTGTGAGAGCTAGATACATGAGGCAATTTAGACAAAGTGCTTGTCTCATAATTGGCCTCCAATTCACATTCACCATTGCTCTCCTCTTCAACTTCATCATGCTTCAATTCATCATCCACTCTTGGTCCATAATCAATCAAGCACTCCCCTTCCTCAAAAGTAACATCTTCATATTCACATCTATCATGAATGTTTGTAAAGTTGGGTACAAGTTGGAATATGGGGTGTTCAATACTTATGAATTTAGGAGGTGGTGGGGGATTCACAAGAGTAGCTTCATAATGCCATCCAAATTCTTCTTCACCCTCATTATCTTCCCCTTCTTCTTCATTTAGCATTTGGGTGGCTTCCATTTGGGCAATTTGATTTGCCAACTTCTCACCATTAGTAACAATGTTTTTGAGAACATTGTCCCTAGCTCGCTCTCTTCTAGCATTTTCATGAAGAGATTTTGTTGACACCTTAACATTTGGAGAACCACACTTTGCATGTCAAGATTATACTCATTGTCTTGTTGTGGGTACATGGGAATTTGGTGGTATGGGTGTTCATTGTAGGATGACATTTGGCATTGATTGTAAAGTGGGTTTTGGGAGGGTGGTTGTTGTGGATGTTGGATGTGGGGGCTTTGGTAAGAAAAGTTGGGGTAGTGGTTAGGACTTTCATTGTATGAGTTGTAAGGTAGGTTTGTTTCAACTTGCTCCAAAAACTCCCCATACCCATGGTAGTCATACTCCAAAGATTCACCACATACTCCATGTGCCAAGCCTTCGGTCATCATCATAACTAGGACAAAGATATAACTACAAACAAGGAAACTACAAGAAAACGGTAAAAACAATCCTTGAGGAACAAGTTCCTCAAGGTAAAAGCACAATCAAAATAGACAAACAAGTAAGAACTTAATCACATAGCACCATCCCCAGCAACGGCGCCATTTTGATAAGAGTGTCGTTGGGGCTCTCAATCAAACACAATTTATAATACTCAACAAACAACTAGTTAGCGGTAAGTCGAGGTCGATCCATGGGACGGTGTGCTTTGGGCTCTAAGTCTATCTATCTCAATTTATGCTAGTGTCACGATTGATTTGGGTTTGTAGTTGTGTCTAGACTAATGCAAGCAATAAGGTAAAACAAACAATAAAAGAAAAGATGTAAACAAATGATTAAAAGTGCTAGGATATCATGGGGTCATAGGGGATTCATGGTGTTGATCATACAAACATGTTCACAAGGTTGCAAGCAATTAATGTTGTGATGGATTGAGTTGGGTTATATCTTACAATCCTAGGAAAGTTTGGGTCCGGGTAGCCAATCGATTAGATTGTACAACACCTACAAGTCGACTTAATCTTCCCTACTCAACAACATGCATGGTCTAATGAGACTCGAGTTGGGTTATGTCTTACAAGTCTCATTGAAAAGATAGGAGATGATAGTAAATGCAAGGATTCATAGGCTTAGCATTTCATCAAACATAACATGTGCATGAATTGAGATCAAAACAAGCAAGCAATTTGATTATGAAAACATATTAGATTAAGCATGAATCAATCCCATGTTGGTTTCCCTAATTACCCACTAATCCTAGCTAAGAAACTACTCACTCATTATCATGAAAAACATGTCATTAATGGTGTCAATCATCACAACAAGTATAAACATGATAATAGAATGAAGAAATAAACAATAAAGATTAAAGAGTAAAGGAATTATACCAAACTTGAGATGATCCAATTAATAAAGCAAAGAATAATAGAAGAAACTTGATTGATTGATGGAAGATTGTCAATCTCCCAATAATAACCCAATAATCTTCAATTACCCAATAATAAACTTGAATAATAACTTGAACAATAATTAAGGAGAGATTAATGTGTAATTTGTGTGGAAAGATTGAGATTAATCTATTCTAATCTACTCCTAATATAATCTAAGAGGAATTTCTAATCTAATAAAACTTGATGGTTTGATTATTACAAATGGGGTATATATAGTGGAAATTAGGTGGATGCATTAGGGTTAGCTAAAAGCTTAAATGACGATTAAGTCCCTACTTAGGGAGACTCCGGTCTTTTTCGAAGGAAGGGAGTCTTTCTTTGTAGCTTGGAGAAGAAATCGTGCTGTAGAGGAATCCGGGCGGATTAGGGTCGGGACGGGCGGAATCTGACAATGGAATCCGAGCGGATTCAAGAGAATCCGGGCGGATTCTGGTGGGGCAATCCGAGCGGATTGTGGCGGGGGAATCCGGGCGGATTGTAGGGAATCCGGGCGGATTGTCTTCCAGCGGAATTTCTTGTTTTTTCCAGCCACAAGACGGGCGGATTGTAGAGAAGACGGGCGTCTTGGGGAAGACGGGCGGATTCCTGCGAAGACGGGCGGATTCCTGAACAGCTTCTTCGTTTGACCTCGGATTGTAAAACGGACGTTATTTTCTCATCCGGACTCCTATTGGAGTGATTCAAAAGCCTAGATCGCTTGTTTTTTCGATGCCGTTCCATCTAGCATACTTTCAGAGCCAAAGGAGCAATCCTTGGTTCGGTTTTTGAGCGATTTCTTCTTGTTATGCCTTCCCTCTCGTCATTCTTACTTTTAACCCTTTGATCCTTCTACATACACTTTATTCCTACATCTTTGGTCATCATTCTTGCCTTCTCTTCATACTAGTCCATCTAATATCATCAATAAGCTTCCAAATATGCACGAAAGACGGGAATTTCCGCCTTATTATCTTCTTTTCTACAAAACATATGAAATGCGATAGAAAAGCAAATAGGAAGGTTTTGACGGATAAAATGGCCATGAAATGCTATAATAGTATGCAAAATAGGCTCAATTAGGGGACTAAATGTGCGCTAATTATGGTCACATCAAATATCCCCAAACCGAACCTTTACTCGTCCCGAGTAAAGAGGTGACTAAAACTAGACCTTTATTTAAACTATCCTACTAACATAGCCGATATGAGACAATTAGCGGGTCTCACTCCGCCCCTTCAACTCACAACAAGACAACCATGAGGTAGGATGCCTTCTTGCAAGGCAAGGTGGGGCTTGCCAAAATGGCGACACATCCAAACATTAAAGCACACAAAATCAAGTAATGGATGCATCTACAAAAGAATAGCCACTTTCCTCATCTAAGTGGCGGAAATTATCTACAAGGGAAGCAATTCAAGGGTACACACTCCTTCATAGATGCAATTTATTCAAACTACTAAGCCTAGAAGGATACCAATAAATCACCTCCAAGTTGTGTCAAGCTAGGGTACCTTTGTCCTCAATCGTTAAATGCTTTTGTCAAGAGTAGACTCCCTATGGTGTTAGAAACACTGGAGGATCGCGGAATTCCCCCTCTTGCCTAGACAAGAAGAAGGGTCGTCCCCTCTCTACCATGCACAAAAATGGATACGATGGATAAAGGGATCAATAGATATTTGAGTTTCATTTTGGGAGTTTGCTTTGTTGTTGTTTTTCCCCCCAATTTCTTGTGGCATATAACATTTGAGAACACTTTCTTTTTGCCATTTCTTTGATGTTTGACATTTCAATACTTGACAACTTTCTTTTCTTTGCATTTCTTTTGAACATTTTCAAAGTCACCCCATATGTAGTGAGGGTGCCTTATATTTGAAGCTTTAGGAGTTCTATTTTTGCTCCTCTTTTCATTTGATGCATTTTTGCAAACTTTTTTTTCTTTTCTTTTCATTTCTTTGAACTCAAATTGATTTTCTTTTTGTGCCCATTCCCTTTGATGACAAAAATGATGTGGTAGAACATGGATGATGGATGGATGGATGCATGGTTTCAAGGGTCACCTTGGAATAAACGGTAGCCAAGGAGTTATCACACCACAAGGTACTCTTGACTAGTCCTTAATCCATGGGTCAAAGGATACTAGCATGACACATCCTAGGGTGTTTTACAAGTATTCTAACAAGCAAAGTCTTAAGAACAAAAAGCATCTACTAGGGCCTATATACACTTGTCAAGTTTCCCAAGTAAACGGTTTCACAAAATTTTTCTAACCATGCAACTATATGTCATGATGCAACTAACATTTATACATCCTAATGCATATGGTTCTACCAACTAGTATGCCAAATAATCTAAATGCAATCCCAAATTCACATTGTTTTACCGCATCAATCAAAATAAAGCCACATAGTCATTAACATAAAGAGGAAAAAGGAGATTGGAAAGATCATACCATGCCGTCTTCAATATCCTCATGTCTCGGATGTGGCGTAGTCAATCAATGTGAACAAGGATAGAACAAACACAATATATACAAGACTACACTACAAAGGAAATGAACATGTTTTTGATTTTTTTAATTTTTCAATTTTTATAGTTTTTGATTTTATGAAATTAAAAGACATATTTTTCTGATTTTTCAAAAATTTCAATTTTTATCATTTTTGGAATATAAATTCCCATCCCCCACTTTATTTTGGACATTGTCCTCAATGTACATGTAGGAGTAGGAATAAAAAGGAAATACATGTTTTTGGATTTTTGATTTTTTGAAATAAAGTACAAATGCAATATGATATGAATGAATGCATGCTCTAACTAAATGCAATTCTATATGACATATATAACAAATGAATGCAATCTAAACTATCCTATATGATGCATGCTAAATGCTTAAGTCACCTATGATCAAACCTCCCCAAACCGATTTAAACACTATTTCTAGTGTAGAAATGAATAGGTTTGGCCATTAGTGACTATGCATGAGTTCTAATCTATATGCAACTATCTACATGAATCATGTGAGATATATTACAATGCAACTATACTATATGAACTAGCTAGTATGAATGTAATATAATACAAATGCAAGCTAAATGTATATGTATATAACTAAATGTAAGTGTAAATGTAATGCAAAGTCAAGGGAAAGGGTATCTTACAAATGGTGGTTTGAGGAAGGACTCCACCAAACTCATTCCTTGTTGCCATGGTTATTGATCTTGTCCATGTTGCTTAATGCTCTCAACAACCGGTCAAACGCTTTTGAATGGGCTTCATGTAGGCATAAATAGGAGATTGGTGATGTCAAAACGTAGTTTACCCATCTTTGCTTGGAATAGAACTTGCCAAACACTCTCCCATTTGTTTTGCCCTTGGCACTTGGCTTCTTCCAATGCTTCAAACCAACAAGCCCATGATTCTTGTCAATACAAGGTATGAAATATTGCCCATATTCATCCGGAGGCTTCCACTCTTTACCATCTCTTTCAAATTCTATGATGATAGAGCATTGATTCATCAATCCTTCAATAGTAGAAGGAGAGTTCTCATTTCTTTGATGAGGGGATAGTTGAAGGATAAGATGTGGAGGAGTCAACTTCTCACCATTGAGGTCATTCATGCTTTCATTATCTTCACTTTCTTCTTGACCCTCCTTAGAACTTGAACCATTTCCAAAGAAAAGAGCTTCAATTTCTTCCAAACTATGATCAAAGATGCCAACATCATAGTTTTCCTCTTGGCTTCTCAATTCTCCAAAGATAGCAAGTTCAAATTCATCAACCTCTTCTTTCAAAGTTTTACCTCAATTCCCATAAGTGTCAAGGGAATACACTTCCTCTACATGGGTCATAGAGGGAAATTGTGGTGGGAGGTCTTCCTCATCATCATCATCATCATAGGTGTCCCAAATTGGAGAAGCAAGGCTAGTGTGAGAGCTAGATACATGAGGCAATTTAGACAAAGTGCTTGTCTCATAATTGGCCTCCAATTCATATTCACCATTGCTCTCCTCTCCAACTTCATCATGCTTCAATTCATCATCCACTCTTGGTCCATAATCAATCAAGCACTCCCCTTCCTCAAAAGTAACATCTTCATATTCACATCTATCATGAATGTTTGTAAAGTTGGGTACAAGTTGGAATATGGGGTGTTCAATACTTATGAATTTAGGAGGTGGTGGGGGATTCACAAGAGTAGCTTCATAATGCCATCCAAATTCTTCTTCACCCTCATTATCTTCCCCTTCTTCTTCATTTAGCATTTGGGTGGCTTCCATTTGGGCAATTTGATTTGCCAACTTCTCACCATTAGTAACAATGTTTTTGAGAACATTGTCCCTAGCTTGGCTCTCTTCTAGCATTTTCATGAAGAGATTTTGTTGACACCTTAACATTTGGAGAACCACACTTTGCATGTCAAGATTATACTCATTGTCTTGTTGTGGGTACATGGGAATTTGGTGGTATGGGTGTTCATTGTAGGATGACATTTGGCATTGATTGTAAAGTGGGTTTTGGGAGGGTGGTTGTTGTGGATGTTGGATGTGGGGGCTTTGGTATGAAAAGTTGGGGTAGTGGTTAGGACTTTCATTGTATGAGTTGTAAGGTAGGTTTGTTTCAACTTGCTCCAAAAACTCCCCATACCCATGGTAGTCATACTCCAAAGATTCACCACATACTCCATGTGCCAAGCCTTCGGTCATCATCATAACTAGGACAAAGATATAACTACAAACAAGGAAACTACAAGAAAACGGTAAAAACAATCCTTGAGGAACAAGTTCCTCAAGGTAAAAGCACAATCAAAATAGACAAACAAGTAAGAACTTAATCACATAGCACCATCCCCGGCAACGGCGCCATTTTGATAAGAGTGTCGTTGGGGCTCTCAATCAAACACAATTTATAATACTCAACAAACAACTAGTTAGCGGTAAGTCGAGGTCGATCCATGGGACGGTGTGCTTTGGGCTCTAAGTCTATCTATCTCAATTTATGCTAGTGTCACGATTGATTTGGGTTTGTAGTTGTGTCTAGACTAATGCAAGCAATAAGGTAAAACAAACAATAAAAGAAAAGATGTAAACAAATGATTAAAAGTGCTAGGATATCATGGGGTCATAGGGGATTCATGGTGTTGATCATACAAACATGTTCACAAGGTTGCAAGCAATTAATGTTGTGATGGATTGAGTTGGGTTATATCTTACAATCCTAGGAAAGTTTGGGTCCCGGAGCCGAATCGATTAGATTGTACAACACCTACAAGTCGACTTAATCTTCCCTACTCAACAACATGCATGGTCTAATGAGACTCGAGTTGGGTTATGTCTTACAAGTCTCATTGAAAAGATAGGAGATGATAGTAAATGCAAGGATTCATAGGCTTAGCATTTCATCAAACATAACACGTGCATGAATTGAGATCAAAACAAGCAAGCAATTTGATTATGAAAACATATTAGATTAAGCATGAATCAATCCCATGTTGGTTTCCCCTAATTACCCACTAATCCTAGCTAAGAAACTACTCACTCATTATCATGAAAAACATGTCATTAATGGTGTCAATCATCACAACAAGTATAAACATGATAATAGAATGAAGAAATAAACAATAAAGATTAAAGAGTAAAGGAATTATACCAAACTTGAGATGATCCAATTAATAAAGCAAAGAATAATAGAAGAAACTTGATTGATTGATGGAAGATTGTCAATCTCCCAATAATAACCCAATAATCTTCAATTACCCAATAATAAACTTGAATAATAACTTGAACAATAATTAAGGAGAGATTAATGTGTAATTTGTGTGGAAAGATTGAGATTAATCTATTCTAATCTACTCCTAATATAATCTAAGAGGAATTTCTAATCTAATAAAACTTGATGGTTTGATTATTACAAATGGGGTATATATAGTGGAAATTAGGTGGATGCATTAGGGTTAGCTAAAAGCTTAAATGACGATTAAGTCCCTACTTAGGGAGACTCCGGTCTTTTTCGAAGGAAGGGAGTCTTTCTTTGTAGCTTGGAGAAGAAATCGTGCTGTAGAGGAATCCGGGCGGATTAGGGTCGGGACGGGCGGAATCTGACAATGGAATCCGAGCGGATTCAAGAGAATCCGGGCGGATTCTGGTGGGGCAATCCGAGCGGATTGTGGCGGGGGAATCCGGGCGGATTGTAGGGAATCCGGGCGGATTGTCTTCCAGCGGAATTTCTTGTTTTTTCCAGCCACAAGACGGGCGGATTGTAGAGAAGACGGGCGTCTTGGGGAAGACGGGCGGATTCTGCGAAGACGGGCGGATTCTGAACGCTTCTTCGTTTGACCTCGGATTGTAAAACGGACGTTATTTTCTCATCCGGACTCCTATTGGAGTGATTCAAAAGCCTAGATCGCTTGTTTTTTCGATGCCGTTCCATCTAGCATACTTTCAGAGCCAAAGGAGCAATCCTTGGTTCGGTTTTTGAGCGATTTCTTCTTGTTATGCCTTCCCTCTCGTCATTCTTACTTTTAACCCTTTGATCCTTCTACATACACTTTATTCCTACATCTTTGGTCATCATTCTTGCCTTCTCTTCATACTAGTCCATCTAATATCATCAATAAGCTTCCAAATATGCACGAAAGACGGGAATTTCCGCCTTATTATCTTCTTTTCTACAAAACATATGAAATGCGATAGAAAAGCAAATAGGAAGGTTTTGACGGATAAAATGGCCATGAAATGCTATAATAGTATGCAAAATAGGCTCAATTAGGGGACTAAATGTGCGCTAATTATGGTCACATCACTACCCAACTAGGTAGCACCAGAAGATCGACTGCTAAATCTAGCACTACTAAGCCATACCTAAGACATACATGTGCATTATTTAAAATAAAAGCTAATAAACTAGGAAAGGGACGGAGGAATGGCCACGAACAACCGATCCAGCTTCACAAGCACACTTGACTTCCAGGATACAAAGATGCGAGCGAGTCTTAGAGTGACAATGACAAGAAAAGGATATGTATCTAGTAACTTAAAATAGTGTATCTAACAAGGTAAAGGTATGTATCTAGTAACTTAAGAGAGTGTATCTAGCTAGCTAAAGATATGTACCAAGTAACTTAATGAATGTATTTAGCTATCATAACCTTTCAATTGACCCTACCTGATATGAACAATACGACATGTTCGATAATAGTCAAACCCAAAGCGACCCATTCTAATCCCATAATATACCAAGTTCAATTAACCCGTCTACCCGTTAGTGATATAAGCATGTTAGGATAAATGTGGTCATATTTATTGAGCACATAATTCTGATTTTCCATTCAATATTAGTTAATCTACCGATATGATCGTGTACAAAGATTTGTCATAAAATCTTCTTTCGAGATTTGGCACGACATTGTCAGATAATATAAAACTTAAGAGTTGCAATTATTGAAATTCCGCAATCTAGCCAAGTACCTAAAATTCATGCTATCATTCCAATCTTTATATTCAGGACCTCTGAGATTGTCCCTGATATTAGAGAAGAAAAAAAATGATATCCATTTCTAACAAGTAACGACCTTGATACCATCTACCTCTGCTGCTCTGCATTGTCAAAAATGATAAATTTTTGTGAAGAAGCATCCCTCAAACTTTTTTCCTGTATTGCATTAGGTATTTGGATGTCAAACAAGGCCTAGTTAGCGGAAAAGCAATTTACCTTTGATTTTCTTATAACCTCATATACACAATGTATTACTACCGGATACACGTGGTATTACTACCGGATACGCAAATCAATTTGTGTATCCATTAGTAGCACCATGTGTATTTGGGTTGGTATTTCATGTATACAATGTCATTGTCGCCAGCGCTACCACTGCTGCAACTAGTACCACCAAAACTAACATCGACACCGACACCGACACCGCCACCATGTGTAACATATACAAACATAAAGGTGCAAGATAGCTATCTTAATCCAAAAAAATAATATGAATGTACAGATAATTTGATGTATTAAAAAGCAACATAAAACCATAATAAATCACTAGCTGCAACTAATCCACCGGTGGAACTTCCGCAAGCCTCGTCAGAGCACCACATGTCCATATGACGGAACATGTTTAATGACGATGTGTAACCATTCGACCCACTCATGACGATGTCATAAACACAACCTGCGACACCACCTGACCAAACATCCCCACGAGACCAGTACCTCACCCATACCCCTTCACTGTCCTTCCCCTCCCGGACAAGGCCTCCATGCCACCCTCCTCAACGATCCACCATGCATCATGCTCCCTTCACTAGTTCACTACTCGCATCATCATTACTTGTCCTCAACTTCTTCATTTCTGCAAATTTAAAACGATGATTAAATGTTTGCTAAAATATCATGTATATCTAGCAAGCAAAAGGTCTGTAACTAGGGTGCCAGATATGTGTATCTAGCAACTGAGCTCGAATAAATAATGGTCCAGTCCATTAACTCAATACTCAGAGATATCACATGTTCATATGAAACCAGCATAAGCTTGCTTGGCAAAATGTTTTCATCTGTGACTCAACTTCTACAACCAATTCCCTCAGAAAAAGAAAAGACATAACAGTCAATTCTGGGCAAAAAACAACCACTACAAGATATACCCATTTGGGTTATTCAAGGTTGGGCTATGACGAATTCATCCTTTTGGTTATCAGAATCGGGATTGGATCATCGCTAAATTACATAAAGAAAAAAATAGGCTATAATGAGACATACGGAAAAAGGAACATGCTATCAACAATGAGCCACAAGAAGACAAATAATCACAATTGAGACCATATCATATCAGCTTCATTTTATAGCACATCGATCAATATCAAGGCGTGAAAACCAGTTACCAAAGGAAATGCCACTCTCGAAAGAGGAAAAATATACATTTATTGGTTAAACTTTTATTTGCTAAAAGAACATCTTAAGTTTCGCAAATATATCTAGCAACTTAAAGGAGTTTATCTAGCAAGCTAAAGATATGTATCTAGCAACTTATTGGAGTGTATCTATCTACCTAGCTAAAGGTATGTATCTTTGCAAAAAACCTACAATCACAGAATTGAGAAGAAAATACATTCAAATTTTCAAATTAAATTACAAGGATTGCTATCATGGTGTGATGTCTCTATCTTTCTTTCACTTCTCCGTCCCTCCTCTCTTCGGCCGCCTGATTATGGTCTTCCGGCAATCTTACTACATGAGGGCGAATGTTCTGCTGACTTATGACTATATCAAAGCAATTCTTAAACTTTGATTTAAGAGGAAGCTTTACTCATATATCTCCTGACTGGTTGTACTTCATGTGACTAGTAAGATACACAAATTAATAAAATCAGATACACCAATTAGTACACCCGGATACACGAGTCATTTTGTGTATCCATAACAGTATACTCGTGTACCTACGGTACTACTGTGTGTATCCACAAACCACCACCCACCCAACCCATGTCCCACCACCACCTCAATGATCATTACAGCCACCCCAATCACTACTATCATGACATCTGCCTGACATGACAATACCCAAGCTCCACCCTTTATTCCCTCCTTACACTAGATACACAAAAACCATACACTAGATACACATATTTACAATGTATCTGCCAATTAAGTTTTATGCATCATACATCACAATTGTCATTACTGTTATCGTCACCGGTGACCAACCCAGACCCACAACGGTCACCCTTAAAATCATCGGTGACATTACTTGTCATACAAACGGTGACTATGGACTCCACTTCTCCTTCCTGACGTCACTTTACGCCACTCGCGACCACTATAGAATACCATCACTCTCTCCACCACAACTCGTCACCAAATGCTGCCCAAACATCACTGCCCCTTCGATCACCACATCACGCCGTCCTTACCACGGAAGACTCCGACAATAACGCCGACCATCACGGCAGACCTGCTCCTCTGTCTCTAACTTTCCTTTACCCAGTAAACAACCAGATTAGCGGACCACCACCAGCATTCAACACTGGTTTTAGCAGATCTACGTAAGAGGAGGAACACGGCGCCGATGTAGTGTAGGATTGGGATGAGAAATACACTTGCACGCCTAGATCTACACGAAAACAGGTGAAAAACGACTAAATCTGGTCAAGGAGTTGAATGGCGCCGGAAGTACGGAACATAGTGAGTCGCAGGAGAAGAAAATCTAAGGCCGGAGCTCCGGCGATACGCAAGGGTGGGAAAAGAGGGAAACTATGCCCAAAAGTGAGAGAGGGGATGACTGGAGTAACTCAGGTGGCCGGATTCGTCGGCTGCCGACAGTCAGTGATGGCCGGGAAAACGCACCGTCGGCAGAGGAGGGACGACGTCGGTTGGTGAAGGATGGGGGTGAAGTTTTGAGTATGTGAGAGTAGTGTTAGGGTTACGGGGGAGGAGGATACAATGAGGAGCTAGTGACTTAATTTCTTTTTTGAAGGGACAATAGGGGAGTTCGTACGGTTCGTAACTTAATTTGGTTCGTACAGGATCCTGATTCTATATATATATATATATATATATATATATATATATATATATATATATATTTTGCCATAACTTGTTTATTTTATTTTTTTTACTATAAAATGTTGATCTTGCATGTAATGAAAAAATTCATACCTTAATAAGCTTGTTTATCAATCTTGCAGTTTCATTTACTATTTCTTTTTATGGTAAAATGTTAGCTCAACAACTGGGTTATATTGACGATTGCAAGTTTTTATTTGTGACGGCTCACACCCGATTTAAATAATGTTAAAGGGGAAAGGGGTTTTAGCTTGTGACCATCATATAAGAAAAGACTTGCTAATTGATGATTGGGGTAGTTCGTTATTTGATTGTGGATTAATGATTTCCATCCCCTAATTACTGTATGTAAGATTAACTTTGCGATTTCGATAATGAAATCAGTCCCAAGATACAATATAGATTTGAATTAATTCAACCCTTTCATATACAATTAAGAGACGGAATAAAGACTAACCTTGATCCATGTCTTACAGACGCAATCAATTCAATAAGAAGTATAAGACGATTGATTCTCCTCCTTAACCCTTTCCTTTATGTTTCTTTGATGATGGAGGAAGAAACAGACCTTTTCACCCCTTTTACTTTTCTTTCTATTGTACGTATATTCTTTTGTGTTTTTATCAGGATGAATAAATTATGTTTGTTAACCTCCTGTATAAATAAATATACTACGTACCTTTTCGCACAACCAAAACCCGATCGTACCTTTTCGTGAAAGACGGGATATGTTAGGGTAAGGTAAGAGGGAATAATAATTCCCGGACTTTAATTACATTAATCGAATCCGATCCATCACGGAGTCGTCTTTTATATTAAAGTCTCGTAATATTTAATATGAGTTTAACTTGCATTTAAACCCGAAACACTTAGGCCACTTGAATATAATTAAATACTCTAACATTCTCCCACTTGGCCTTTGTGTTGACTTAATGGTTCAATAATACTATAATGTGCACTTTTATGTTAAGCTCATTAACTTGTGTATCTTTAATGAATTAGAACTAATTGGATCATGGCGGTCACACGTCATTTACTAATCGACATGATTCCTTCCATGTATCACAAATCAATTCCAAATCTAGGTAAACCTTTAATTTGAGAAGAACATTAATTCTCACAATTAGTCACATGTAATCTAATAACTGTAATGTATACATATACTATAATGATTAACATGTTTATTATAACAGAAACAGTACTATAAGTGAATTCTAGATGTCATATTTATTACAAGCATATTAACTTTATAATAACAAGGCATTTGATACAACACCCATGCGTTCTACATGGCCAATGAACGCATTGGGTGGTAATCCCTTAGTTAATGGATCTGCCACCATTTTGTCCGTTCTTATATGCTCAAATGACACTCTTTGCTTCTGTACCTCCTCTTTGACCGATAAGAACTTTAATTCCATGTGTTTAGCACCCTTGGAGTATTTATCGTTCTTAGAGAAGAAGACGGCTGCAGAATTGTCACAATAAATTCTCAGCGGCTTGGCTATACTATCGACGATCCCAAGTCCCGAGATAAAGTTTCGCAGCCACAATGCATGAATAGTGGCCTCAAAGCATGCCACAAATTCGGCTTCCATAGTAGAAGTAGCAATGACAGACTGCTTCCCACTTTTCCATGATACTGCCCCTTCAGCTAAAAGGAACAAGTAGCCAAATGTTGATTTTCTACTATCAACACATTCGGCATAATCTAAATCTGAATAACCAATCACCTCAAGATGATCGGATCTCCTATAAGTAAGCATGAGCTCCTTAGTGCCTTGTAAGTACCTAAGGACTTTCTTCGCAGCTTTCCAGTGGTCCATCCCGGGATTACTTTGGTACCGACCCAACATTCCAACAGCAAAGCTGATATCTGGTCGAGTACATGTCTGAACATAGTTCAAACTCCCAACCACAGATGCATAGGGAATTCTCTCCATTTCTTTTCGTTCCACCTCATTACGGGGACATTGCATTTTACTAATTTTGTCCCCTTTCTGTATAGGAACTATCCCTGCGGAGCATTCATTCATTCTATATCTCTCTAAAACTTTGTCAATGTAAGCTTTCTGAGACAACCCTAACAATCCTTGTGATCTATCACGGAAAATTTCAATTCCGATCACATAGGATGCCTCACCCATATCTTTCATTTCAAAGTTCTTAGATAGATATTTCTTTACATCATGTAACATGCCTAGATCATTCGCAGCAAGTAAAATCTCATCAACATATACGACTAAAATAATAAATCTGCTCCCACTGATTTTAATGTAGATACACCGATCGACGGTAATCCCCACAAACCCATATGACGTGATGGTATCATTAAACTTTAAATACCATTGTCTAGAAGCTTGTTTTAGTCCATATATCGACTTCCTCAGCCTACACACCTTATCTTCATTACCCGGGGATGCAAATCCCTCAGGTTGGTCCATATATACTTCTTCCTCAAGCTCACCGTTTAGAAAAGCGGTCTTTACATCCATTTGGTGAAGCTCTAGATCATAATGAGCTACCAAAGCCAAGACAATTCTTAAAGAATCTTTCTTTGACACCGGAGAGAAAGTTTCTTTATAGTCAATACCGTCTTTCTGAGTAAAACCTTTGGCAACAAGTCGAGCCTTATACCTTTCAATGTTACCTTTAGAGTCCCTTTTGGTCTTATAGACCCATTTCGACCCAACGGCCTTAGAACCCTCAGGTAACACTACTAAGTCCCATACTTTGTTGTCATCCATAGATTTCATCTCCTCTTTCATGGCAATTAACCACTTTTCAGAATTATCACTTTCCATGGCCTTACGGAATGAGACGGGATCCTCACTAATGCTCAAGTCACATTCAACGTTATATGTCTCGTAGTCATCTGGGATGGCTGATCTTCTTTCTCTTATAGATCGCCTTAATTGTTCCTCTGGAACATTGACTACCCTCCTTTGCCTTACAGGTTGCCTTGACTGTTCACGTGACATATCATTCTCCCCTTGAATTGTGACTTGATCATCATTGTTATTGTCATTTTGTGGGTCTTGCACTTCATTTCGTTGTTGTCCCATTATGTCATTTGACTGTGACGACATGATTGGTACAACAATTTCATGTGCAACTTCAGGAGAAGAAACTTCAACCTGAATTTCTTTAATGTCCACTTTTCGTGGTTCAATGCTCCCACTAGTTTGATCGTTCTCAATGAATCTAGCATTTCCAGTCTCTACTATTCTCGTACTGTGATTAGGACAGTAAAATCTATATCCCTTTGACTTTTCAGGATAGCCGATGAAATAACCACTGACTGTCCTAGGATCTAGCTTCTTTTCATTTGGGTTATACAACCTTACTTCAGCTGGGCAACCCCAAACTCGAAGATGTCTTAAACTCGGTTTCCTTCTCCGTCCACACGTTCATAAGGAGTCTTAGGAATCGCTTACTAGGAACCCGAGTTAAAACATAGTTTGTTGTCTTTAATGCATAAATCCATAGTGAAAGAGGTAAAGAACAGTTACTTAACATGCTCCTAACCATTTCCATTAAAGTACGGTTCCGCCTTTCAAAGAACACCGTTACTGCAGGTGTACCATTGGCATTGTATCTGTGCACAAATACCCCTACTTTCAAGTAACTTTGCAAATGGACTAGGACATTGTCCATTTTCAGTAAACCTTCCATAAAACTCACCACCTCTATCCGATCTCACAATTTTCACTTTCTTTTCTAGCTGCCTTTCCACCTCATTTATGAATATCTCAAGGACATCCACGGAATGAGCCTTTTCATGCAACAAATAAGTGAAACCATACCCCGAGAAATCATCTATAAAAGTGATAAAGTACTTTTCACCACTCCAAGATGGAGTGTCAAAAGGTCCACAAATGTCGGTGTGTATAATTTCTAAAAGTCGAGAGCTTCTTGTAGGCGATTTCTTTCTTGTATGTTTAGTTTGCTTACCTTTAATGCAGTCTACACACACATCTAAGTCACTAAAATCCAATTGAGGTAGAATTTCATCTTTTACCAACCTCGTTAACCTTTCTTTGGATATGTGACCTAGCCTTTGATGCCACAAGTAAGCTGATTTTTCATTCGATGCACTACGTTTAATACCTTGACACTCAACATAAAATAAGGAATCGGAGAATTTAACATCAAGATTGAACCTATAAAGTGAATCAATCAAAGTACCACTACCATAAAAGTATTCATTACGGTACATAGAAAATACACCATGTCCAAACTTGAAATTAAAACCTAAATTATCCAATTTACTTAATGATACAAGATTTCTAGCACAATCGGGTACATAGAGACAATCTGTAAGATCTATATGACAACCAGTGTCTAAGATTAATCTGTAAGTCCCAATGCCCTCAATGCGTACTTTCATCTTGTTTCCCATGGATACAAACTGTTCAGCTCCTCTTATGGGCTGGATCATACGATATCCCTGTTTAATGTGAGAAATATGAGTAGTTGCACCAGAATCTAACCACCAAGTATTACTAGGTACTTCTATAAGATTTGATTCAAAGCAAACAAAACTATAATGTTTACCTTTCTTTTCGAACCATGCCTTCCTTTTAGGACAATCCTTCTTGAAGTGTCCCATTTTCTTGCAAAAGTGACACTTCTTCTCTTTATGGATCGCACTTTCAGGTCCCTTAAAGAAAGACTTTCCCTTCTTACCATTCTTACTCTTCTTACTCGGTTTAGCCTTGCTTTGCTTCTTTGGCACCATCATGACTTAGGAAATGAACAGCTTGATCTTTCATCTTCTTTAATCTCCCCTCCTCCTGTATAAGCATGGCTTTTAACTCTTGATAGTTCCATTTATCTTTAATGGTGTTATAGTTCACCTGAAACTGGCCAAACTCATAAGGTAGAGAGTTAATGATGAATTGGACCAAAAAAGTATCACTTACATCCATTCCTAAAGTCTTCAACTTTGCTGCCAGGTTAGACATGTGTGTCACATGATCATGAATCGGTTGAGACCAGTCAAACCTTTTAGTAGTCAGCTCACTCATTAAACTACCAACAATTGACTTATCACTAAATCCGATTTGTGAACACTCCTTTACTTTAAGCATGAATTCCCTTGCTTTCTCTGTTTTAGGCATGGAGGGCTTAATGTTATCAGCCATTGTCATCCTCATGAGGTGTAAACCCAACTTTGTTAGATTTCTCCCAAGCCCGATAATGGCACTTTTCGCCGGGCTCTCGGTGTAATTTTTGTTGGCACCTCATTTGTCAGGATGGCAATGTCCAAAGCCATTATATCCAGTGTATACTGGATCTTTAATGCCCACTCATCATAATTAAGCCCATTAAACTTTACAAAAGAGTCAGCAGATGCAAACAAATTTGGAGATGCTGCAATCATTTATACATGTTACCAATTAGTGCTTTGAAAACTATCATACAGATTCAAATAATTTATATAAACTTTTATACATGTATTTAAATGACCTTTGGGCAACACTTAAATACAAGTAACCATCATTGGTGTTAATATATACTTTAACAATTAATTATTAACACACATGAATCAAATAAGAATGCTATCTTTGGATATACATACTATTAGACCCACTTTATGAATAATTAATCCTTTTATATCATCGACTATATTTTATGACCCACCTTTGGGTGGTCTCCCAAAATATAGATGACAAAAAAATAATTGATCAATCGTACTGTAATGTCATTTAACCATCTCTTTTAATCATGATCAATTAAAACTTTAACTTCAAATGTCTAAATATAATATAACAAGGCCACTTTGGTGACTAACATGCCATATACAAAGTAAACATTTAATTTTAATGGTAAATATATCATCATAATATGTTAATAATTCATAACATGAATTTACCCATTACTTTAATGTGATTGTTCTTTCTGATTTTATAATTCAGTCTTACATATTATCTACAATCCGTAATGATAACAAATACTATAATTATAAATCAATCACTAGAGACAAAAACGAATTAACAAAAGGATCATCATTTCATGGTTGTTACAGGTAATCCATATATTGCGTTGCTTATGTATTGCTTATGTATTATGGGATTCATTTAAACATTAAGTGCAATGCATGAAAACTGTTCAAATAAAGAGGCCATGAAATGAAACAGTTTCGTTAATTGAAAGGAATCTATATGCTGCAGTATGCCAATCCATAGTAAAAAAGTAAAGAATATCATGATTGCATTCCAATTGTCACTACTGCCCCTTGATCGAACAGGGATGATCATCACCAAACAAAAAAGAAAATTAATGCATACCATAATGAATCCACCCATGATCATATTAATAAAAAACTCTTCTTAGTAAACAGCGGAAGCACCAATTAAGAACATGACGAAAAATTAGTATTAAGTGATCAGGCAGGGGTATCAAAATATAAGCAATACAATTTTCACTATCATAATGGCGAGCGAACATAACATCATGTAAATACAATTTAATTTGTATAACTTTTAATGGGTAAATTAATCAAATCTATAATGGCTCTGATACCAAATGTAAGATTAACTTTGCGATTTCGATAATGAAATCAGTCCCAAGATACAATATAGATTTGAATTAATTCAACCCTTTCATATACAATTAAGAGACGGAATAAAGACTAACCTTGATCCATGTCTTACAGACGCAATCAATTCAATAAGAAGTATAAGACGATTGATTCTCCTCCTTAACCCTTTCCTTTATGTTTCTTTGATGATGGAGGAAGAAACAGACCTTTTCACCCCTTTTACTTTTCTTTCTATTGTACGTATATTCTTTTGTGTTTTTATCAGGATGAATAAATTATGATTGTTAACCTCCTGTATAAATAAATATACTACGTACCTTTTCGCACAACCAAAACCCGATCGTACCTTTTCGTGAAAGACGGGATATGTTAGGGTAAGGTAAGAGGGAATAATAATTCCCGGACTTTAATTACATTAATCGAATCCGATCCATCACGGAGTCGTCTTTTATATTAAAGTCTCGTAATATTTAATATGAGTTTAACTTGCATTTAAACCCGAAACACGTAGGCCACTTGAATATAATTAAATATTCTAACACTGTACTTGCATGAGGATTTTCTTGTGATTAAATGAACAAATTACTTTGCTTCGAGCTTAGTTACTATGCTTGAAATGAATTATAATTATTGCCGAAATACGTTTATTATTTCTATTTCTTGGTGACTTCATGTGGCGATTAAAACCAAAGGATTTGAGATCCTTTGACTCATTTTGTGCTCATTGGGTCGTTGGGATACAAGATGGAACACTTGATAATCCTCTTCAAGATTCTTTGTCCCATGTTGTGCTCAAAACTCGAAATTCGTTCATTTAGTAAATGCTTCTTATTGGGGATGAGTATTAAACCCTTATCTCGCGATTATTTTATTAATCAGTGTACATTACGAGCATGATTATCCCGTAATTCAGCCAGGATTTCATTTCAGGTGGAGCACTGTAAGGACGATGAGACCGCCTATGAAACTTAATAAACATGTAGAAGGCCCAATAAGTCAGAATTGTTTAGATAGGATCAGCAGTTTACCTGATGATGTACTTGGTCACGTGCTCTCGTTTCTGTCAACAAAGTTTGCTGCCAGTACAAGTATTCTATCAACTAGATGGCGGTACCTTTCTGTCAACAAAGTTTGCTTCCCCTATGGCGTGCGCGATTCATGGAAGAGGTCAGCAGGCCAAAACCGAGAGTGGTACCCGTCCTCGGTTCAAGTGCACTCATTGCAATAAGGATGGACATACTGTGAGCTGTTTTTGGGAGAAAATTGGTTTTCCGGTTGGTCATCCTCGACACATACCAAAAACAGGGGATTCGTCGGCTTCAACTTCCGCGCCCAAAACGAATGCCGTGCTTGGTGAGCCTCCTGTCCTCCCTAATATGGTCCGCTTAAGTGGTAAGTCCTCTATTCGGTGGATCCTTGACACGGGTGCATCGACTCATGTTTGCGGTGACGAAAAGTTATTTGACTATTGTTATCCTATTACTCCAATTAATATTGGTTTGCCTAATGGTACGAATTTGATTGCTCAACAAGCTGGGACAATTACGATCAATGCTTGTCTTGCTTTGTATAATGTTCTTTTGGTTCCGACATTCAAATGCAACCTGTTATCCATCTCACAGCTGCTAGCTTCGCATAATTTACATGTTCAATTTAATAATTTGCAATGTGTGATACAGGACCGTGCACTGACGACGATTGGTGTGGGTGAACTCGTGGATGGGCTCTATTACCTGACAATGGAGGAACCGGTGCTTGTTAATGTGGTGACTGATGCGGCTAATATGGAGCTTTGGCATCAAAGAATAGGACATCCTTCTCATCGGGTTTTGGAGCATCTTCCATCTATTTCTCGTTTTAATAGCAATTTTATTCCGGAACATTGTGATATTTGTTTACGTGCCAAACAATCTCGCACTCCTTTTCCTTTGAGTAATAATAAGGCTGCAAGTCGTTTCGATTTGATACATTGTGACGTATGGGGTCCCTATGCGCCTAATCGTGCTTGCAATTCTCGTTATTTTTTGTCGATAGTTGATGATTTTTCACGGTGTGTGTGGGTTTTTCTCATGAAAACCAAAGATGAGGTACCTCGTCTTATGCTCGAATTTTTTGCCTTAATTGATCGACAGTTTAATGCTCATGTGAAAATAGTCCGGAGTGACAATGGGACGGAATTTCTTGGCTTATTTTCATATTTTAAAGACCAAGGGATTATACACCAAACCTCTATGATAAAAACACCCCAACAAAATGCAAGGGTCGAGCGAAAGCATAGACACATTTTGAATGTTGCTCGGGCTCTCCGTTTTCAAAGTTCTTTACCTATTGATTTTTGGGGTGAATGCGTTTTGACGGCTGCTTTTCTTATTAACCGAACGCCCACACGGCTTTTACAAAATAAGACCCCTTTTGAATTACTCTCTGGTTGTGTCCCCGACCCTAGTTTGGTTCGCGTTTTCGGGTGTTTGTGCTATGCCAAAAACGCTCATATCACTGATAAATTTGACTCTCGTAGTAGGAAGTGGAGTTTGCTTGGGTACCCTTTTGGTAAGAAGGGTTGGCATCTCTATGATATGGAAACGGGGACCTATTTCCAGTCCCGGGATGTTCATTTTGTTAAAAACAATTTTTCGTATGCTGCACTTGATGAGCCACAGGAAAATGACATTGGCTTTGATGATTCTTGTTACACGGAGTATGTTCCTTCTTATTCTTCTTTCCCTTCGTCTGTTGTGTCGAACCCCGCCAATGATGGCCCTTCCTCCACTGCCGCGGAACCTTCTACTGCTAGCAGTGAGGGGGGGTCGGGTTCTATAAGCGAGCCCGATGTTCATATTGCCCAAAATGACGACGACGGTAATATACATACTGAGCAGGATGATACTCCTCAAGGGCATGATCATGCTCTTTTAGATGACACGGTCCCAGTAGCTGAAATGGGACGCGGGAAACGCGACAAATTTGAGAATACTCGACATAAATATTTTGTTCGATGGGAGACTCTTCGAAACCACATTAACACCACTTTTGCTCTAGTTCCTTCGAGTCCATCCTCATCCACATCATCTCACGTCTCAGGTACTCCGTATCCTATTGTTAATTATGTAAATTATGCTAAATTTTCTTCTGCCCATAAAGAATATCTTGCAGCTATCACTACCGACGCCGAACCCACTTCCTTTAAGAAAGCGGTCCGTGATCCACGTTGGAAACAGGCCATGGAGGCCGAAATCGAGGCATTAGAAGCAAATAATACATGGACCATTGAAGAATTACCCGCTGATAAAAAGGCGCTTGGTTGTATGTGGGTTTATAAAATCAAACGTAATTCCGATGGGTCTATTGAACGTTATAAAGCTCGTCTTGTCACTTTTGGTAATCATCAAATAGAAGGAGTTGATTTTGTCGAAACCTTCGCACCAACTGTTAAAATGGTTACTGTTCGAGCCTTTCTTACTATTGCAGCTATTAATAATTGGGAATTACACCAAATGGACGTTCATAACGCTTTTCTTCATGGGGATTTGGATGAGGAGGTCTATATGCGACTTCCCCCTGGTTTCGGTCACGGTTTACAAGGCAAGGTTTGTCGTCTTCGTAAATCGCTATATGGTCTTCGTCAAGCGCCTCGTTGTTGGTATGCTAAACTTGCTCAAGCCTTATGTTCGTATGGTTTTTCTTTTAGTCCCTCTGATCATTCTTTATTTATCTATCGAAAGGGAGATGTCGTCATTAACATTCTCGTCTATGTCGATGATTTGGTTATTGCTGGAAATGATGGTGAGGCTATTGACAAATTTAAAGCATACTTAAATCAATGTTTTCGCATGAAGGATTTGGGTAAGCTCAAGTACTTTTTGGGTCTTGAGGTAGCACGAAATTCTACCGGGATATTCTTATGCCAACGCAAGTACACTCTTGACTTGCTAAGTGAGACGGGTCTTCTCGGGTGTAAACCGGTCACTGTTCCTATGGACGAGAAACATAATTTGGAGTCCTCTTTGACACCTTTATTCTCTGATCCTACTCAATATCGTCGTCTCGTGGGCAAGCTTATTTATCTTACTCTCACCCGACCAGAGATTAGCTATTCTGTTCACCTTCTTTCTCGGTTTATGAAGGCTCCCTCTCAATGTCACTGGGATGCCGTTCTTCGCGTCCTTCGATATTTAAAGGGCCAACCGGGATAAGGTATTCTCTTACGTGCTAATGCTCCTTTAGAATTGACGGCTTATTGTGATGCTAATTGGGGAAAGAGTCCCACCAATCGTCGATCCCTTACCGCTTATTACATCTTTCTTGGTGGGTCTCCGATTTCTTGGAAGACTAAACAACAAGCTACAGTGTCTTTGTCTTCAGCTGAATCAGAGTATCGTGCTATGGCTTCCGCTACTTGTGAAATTCTTTGGCTCAAGGGGCTCCTTCGCAGTTTGGGTATCGATCATTCGAAACCTGTTCCGCTGTATTGCGATAGTCAAGCTGCATTGCATATTGCCAATAATCCCGTCCTCCATGAACGAACAAAGCACATTGAAATTGACTGTCATTTCGTTCGTGACGAGATTATCAAGGGAACTCTTGCCCCCTTCGTACGTCAATACCAAGTGTCAGCTCGCTGATATTCTCACGAAGGCTCTCGGACGATCTCAATTCCATACGATTTTGGCCAAGTTGGGCATTTCAAATCTCCATGCTCCAACTTGAGGGGGAGTGTTAAGCATACGATTTTGTGAATATTATTTGGTTGCTATCTTTGACCAAATAACTAACATATTTTGTAAATATTTTGTTCCTTCTTTTACGTCATCTAATTAGGAACTAATTAGCTAGGTTTTCCTAATAGCTAGCTATTGTATTATGTATATAAACCGAGAGCATCGTAATACAAAGACACACAATTCATTCACAAAATACTTTCCTCTCTATATTGTTCTATAAGTTCTACACTTTCTTTTGAAGATTCACGATATTATATAGTAGAACAAAATAGGAGAGCAGAAGTAGCTCGAAGGTTTAAGGAGTTTGTTGATAAAGTTCTGGAATTGCACCAAGTGTCACCCATCAAGAAATTTACTTTACTCTGTCGAAGCACCCATGATAATTCAGATTTGAAACGATGGGTTAGTCATGCGTTACAAAAGGGTGTTCAAGAGCTTTGTTACGTGGGTTATGATCAAATCGATTGTGTGCCTGATGGCTTCTTCATGTGCAAACTGAAGATTCTTCATCTTGAACGCATCACGTTCTCTGATTTTAACTCCATCGAAAGATTGTTTTCTAGCTGTGAATTGGTTGAAAAACTGACTCTCAGATCTTGTGGATGGGACATTGGCGGTCGTGCTCATAAATTTACAAGAATACTCAAAGTGCTAACTATAGAGTATTGTTCCTTTTGGTTGGGTACATTTGAGATTGACGCCCCTAATTTGACATATCTAAAGTACAGTTCAAATATTGGCGTGAAAATTGTTCCGTTGTGGAAAAACCCATGCAGTGCATATTTTTTTTTTTTTTTTTTTTTTTTTTGATAAGGTAAGAAAACTAGGTTGATCCTCTCGGGTAGGACCAACCTATCTCATCCTTTCGAAAGAGGGAGGTAAGTTGAAGCCACCGGCTATCAAACCACCTCGAAAGAGTTGGACATGAATGTCCAATAGAAGCCATGAAGTCAGCAACCTTGTTAGCTTCACGAAAGCAATGTTTAATTAGGACTTCATCGAAAAAATGAAGGTCTAATTTCACATCCTTAATAATACTAGAAATTTCCCAAGGAATTTGCCAAGTACCTCTAATCGAGTTAATCACACATAAATTATCACCCTCCACAATTAACTTTGAGATTCCTAAATATTTAGCTGCTAAAATGCCTTCTTTTAAAGCGAGAGCTTCCGCAACAAGAATACTATTGGAACCGCACTTTTTTGCTCCTAACAAAACGACTTTACCATTGTGATCTCTTATTGA
The DNA here is from genome assembly GCF_048544455.1 of Silene latifolia. Taxonomy (NCBI): domain Eukaryota; kingdom Viridiplantae; phylum Streptophyta; class Magnoliopsida; order Caryophyllales; family Caryophyllaceae; genus Silene; species Silene latifolia. The sequence goes on from NC_133533.1 coordinate 95,788,383, forward strand.
ATATCCTAAGGCAGCTTTACTACCTTCTATTCTCGATCCGTCAAAATTTAGCTTTAGGAAATCGTTTCTAGGTTTTTCCCACCAAATTTCTTCCTTCCTAGGATTGTTTCTAGCTGACTCTTCTATCTCGGGATTGTTGAGATCCTTAAATCTTGTCACATTCCAGGTCTTAATGCTATTATTACATAAAGTAATAAGTTTGCTGATATTTAAGTTAACATTATTAAAGATAATATCATTTCTATGAAACCATGCATTCCACCAAATAAAGATAATCTTAGTGAAATCATCTCTTGAAATTAAATCTTTGAGAAAATTATGTTTCGTTAGAAAACTTTGACTTGTAATATTATCATATTTTGACACAAACTCATTGAAACTAATAATGTTCAGGTCTTGGATGACAGATCCAATCAAAGGACATTCGTAAAAGAAATGATCTTTGCTTTCAATAGGATTGTTGCACAGAACACAATGAGATGGGACATCAATATGACTCTTAAGAAGTCTACTTTTCGTTGGGAGACCGTCAACACAGGTTTTCCAAAGAAAAAATTTCAATTTTGGAGGAATATTCAATTTCCAAATCCACTGAAATTCACATTTGTCAAGAGCTTGATCGAACAAACCTTGCGCTAACCAAGTTGCTGTCTTGGTAGAGAAAGTTCCGTCTGCGGACAACTCCCAAATGAGGGTATCTGGAATATCATTATGTGGTAGCGGAATGTTAGTAATCTGATTAACTATATCGTCATTCACTAAACTGGATAATTTACAAACATCCCATTGTTTATCTGAGGTTATGAAATATTTAACCAAAAGGTTAGGGTCACGGTTACTATCATCATCAATCATAATGCTTGTAAGTGGGTGTGAAAAAACCCAATTATCAGACCAAAACTTAATGTTGCTACCATCACCTATTTGCCATCTTAGTCCTTTTCTAAACAGATTTCGAAGACTCATAAGCTTACGCCATTGCCAAGAGGATACTGAGTTTGGCTTGTGGTCAAAAAGTGAACAATTTCTCAAGTATTTTTTAGTTATCACTTTGACCCATATATTTTCCTTGTCCATAAGAATTTTCCATAAGAGTTTCATTTGGAGAGCTTTGTTAGCTGCTTTAGACGTTTTAATTCCTAGTCCACCCGAAGATTTCGGTAAACAGACTTTTTGCCATCCAATCAAATTAGGGGATCGTTGAGAGGGATTCTTGTTCCAGAGAAAATCTCTATTAATCTTGTCCAATCTTTTATGGATTGATGAGGGAAGCAAGAAGCTTTGCATTTGAAACATTGGCGGTCGTGCTCATAAATTTACAAGAATACTCAAAGTGCTAACTATAGAGTATTGTTCCTTTTGGTTGGGTACATTTGAGATTGACGCCCCTAATTTGACATATCTAAAGTACACTTCAAATATTGGCGTGAAAATTGTTCCGTTGTGGAAAAACCCATGCAGTGCATATGATGCTTGTGATACTAGTGAAGATTCAGCTGAGTATGACCATGAACTTCTAAACAGCGCTCTCTTTAAAGCCAAAACATTACGTTTTAAAGGGCACTCCGTAGAGGTATTTATATTTGTATTTCCACATATTTTGTGCTTATTACAACATTATCCTGTGTCTTAAGGGATTCCATACGCGGTGGGGTAGGAGGGCTGCCAATTGGATATTACCGTTGTGTCATCAACAAATAGAGAGGATGTCTATTGATGATACAGAATGAAATTACATCATGAATTATATGCAATGACTGCTACTTTTTATTAAAAGTGGTGGAACCATTTTAGTGACCCATTTTATATCATTTTATCATAATTCGAAGCCAAAGCACCGCAATTTGCGGGAATCCTTGAAGTACCGAGGCAACTTTGTTGCTGATTTTAATAGTCTTTAGTTTCAGCGAAAATGGTAACATATTTTTGTCGTTCATAGTTTCTAAGTTTTGTTGCTTTTGCAGCTTCTTTTTACACTAGACCATGAAAAGCAAATGCCTGATTTTCCAAGCCTGTCAAGTATACAACTTCGTAGCTGTCCGTGTAATACGTGGGAATATGTGACAAGTTTGCTTGACAAATCTCCTCAACTTGAAACTCTCATCTTTGAATCGGTTAGCGTCAATCACAGATCTTGGTTAGCGTCAGTTGACACAGATCTTGTGTGACATCATGTTACACAAGAGTATATAAAACTACTTTTCCAGTTTTTCTGACCTCACGAATTTGTTTTCCAGTGCATTCCTGCCTATCGCTGCTGTTGTAGTTTTTTCTACCGTTCGGATGACTGCGACTGCGACTGCGACTCACTGTTATTTTCAGATATACCTCAGCTCCCTTTTCAATGTCATGCCCAAGTGATTGAAGTGCATGACTTTTGTGGGGACCTTGAGGGTTTATTTTCACTTATGGAGCATCTTCTTACACAAGCGAGTCGCTTGAAGAGGTTGATTGTCCATATAAAGCCCGGTCTTGATTTACATGGGGATATGCATGTCAGTAAGGAGTTGTTGTTTATTTCAAGGGATTTACCAGGCTGCGATACGGAAATTAAACTTGGTAGCGAGAACGTCACCATAAAACTTACTCCAGATTGAAGATGAAATCTTAGCTGCCATACGACCATACCAACAAATTGAGAGGGAAAGGAAGCAGATAGTTTTCCTTGTTTTGTTAATTGGAGATTATGAAAGGGAGCGAAATGGAAGGATTCATTTATCTCGCTCAAATCAAAAACTGAAGGATTTACAAAGAAGATAACATTCCTCTTATCATGTAGAATTTGTACGGCCTTTAATTCCATACGATGACTAGTTTATCTATTATGGAGTACAGTATATGTTATCTATTTTGTTCGTTGATGTTAAACCTTTTTGCTCACTTAATCTTCCTTCCTCTTCTTCCTTGGTGTTCAGAGGTACTTGCGTTTTTTTCTTTTAAAAGCTGCTGCTTATTACTCCACGTCTTATGATTGGCGCGACAGAGGTACATATACAACTTGTTTTCATCATTTTTCCTAGTATGTCAAGGTTAAACCTTGTAGCTCTCTTGAGTTAGTTAATTTAATTTGCACAATGCTCATGTTTCTAGTAATTGTTAATACACTCGATCAAGAAAGTGTTGTGTGCTCTGCTTTATTTTAAATAACTCAATGCGGCTATGTGTTTAAGTGCTATGCTCACTAACCTGAGAGCCTCGGAGAATTACAGCCATTCATCGGTAGAGAGTGTAGAGTGTCGGAGTAACTTGGATCCTTTGTCCAGGAGATTTGATTGCAGGGATTAGATTATGATGATTTTGATTTTTATGTATTAGTATTGTGATACTAAACGGGAGTTTAAAGCATCATAATCCTAGTCACTGCAATCAAAACTACTGAACACAGCATCTAAGTTACTCCGACACTCCACACTTTACCGATGGATGGCTAGAATTCTCCAAGCACTTTAGCTAACGATCCAATCAGAGGACTTCTACAGAAATGTAAAGAATCTGTTAAGACGGAGGGAAATGAATAAAAGTGTAAAGAATATCGCTCAAAATGAGGGAAGTTGGCGACTACCCTACGCTAGTTTTAATAAATTACTCCCTCCAATTTTCTTATATCTTCCCCTTTCTTTTGGGCACAAAAATTAAGAAAGGGGAAGAAAGAAGGAATAAAGTAGAATAAAGTATTGTAAGTTGTGAAATTTATAGGGGAGAGAAAATAATAAAGAATGAATAATGAATAAATAATAGATAAAGTAATGAGAGTTGTTGATTTTTTAGGAGAGAGAAATTAATAAAAAATGAATGAAATTTACCAAAAAAGGAAAGAGGGAAGATAATCAAACTTGTGTGAAAAAGGAAAGATGGAAGATAATAAGAAATTGGAGGGAGTATATAGAGAATGGTTCGAACAATAATGAACACACAAAAAAACACAACCAGGGTTTTTTAAATTCGAAAAAAGCGATGCTAGAGAGAAGTTCCTCTGACCTCTTTCTAGGTTTTCTAGGGTTTTGAATTGCAAAATGGCAAGGAAAAACACAAAAAAATCGCAAAAATTACAAAAAAATAGTAGAAATCGATCTCGTGCTAAGCTGCGTTTGTCTTTTAATAATTGTAAGGATTTGGGACTAGATATGGAATCACCAGAATTTTCTCATGGTATTCAAAGGGTGCCGCGGTCCTGCGATGCTCACAAAACTAAGGATATGAGTGATATTATTGGGATACCAGTTATTGAGTTGAATGATTATGTTGAAGAACCATCCACTTCGGCGGGGATTCCGGTGGAAAGTGAGGAAGGCTGGACTGTTGTTTCAGGTAAGCGGACTCAATCTCCTAAGGAACCTGTCCCTGAGCCTAATCCTAAGAAGCTTTTACAATTAACTGATTCTGATGTTTCTTCTGAAATCAAATATTGGTAGTCTGCTGTGGTTTGTTATGTGTTAGGGGGGAATCCATCCTGGGAATCTCTCCACAAGTTTGTTGATGATCTCTGGGGGGGACATAAGTTTGATAAAATATCCTTTTTTCCTAACGGTGTCTTCATTGTGCGTTTTCCTTCCATGGAGAGTCAGTCTGTGGTGCTGCAACAGGGGTTTCCGATGTTTGAGAATAAACCGCTTGTTGTTAAACCTTGGTCTGAATCTTGCAGCCTATTGAAAGAACGGGTCCAGTTTGTACCTATTTGGTTAAGGCTTTGTGGTTTGCCTCTCAAATTTTGGAGCCTGTCGAGTTTGGAGAAACTTGCTGGTCTGCTTGGGAAATTTATAAAAAGAGATGCTGCTACTGAAGCTAAGACTAGATTAGGATATGCTAGATTGCTGGTTGAAGTGGAAATTGGACAGGAATTCCCTGCAAATCTGAGTTTTTTGGATGAGAAAGGTATTGAGATTAGTATACAGGTAGACTATGAATGGAAGCCTACTGTATGCTCTACTTGTAAGGGGATAGGACACACACATGACATGTGCAAGCCTCCTAAACCTGCTAGGCAGGATGTGAGACCTCCTAAACCTACTGCAAAACCTCCCCAGAAAGTCTGGAGGCCGGTGCAGAAGGTGGTCAATCCTCCAGTGGTTTCTAGTGGGCCTGCAGCAACTCCTCCACCTTTTGGGGGTGTCACCTATCATAATTCTTCTCTTATCACCCCTGTTAGTGTCTTGCAACAAGTTACCAGGCAGGAGCATCAGAGTGGGTCTACTATGGTGTCACCCAGTAAGTCATATGCTGCTGCTGTTTCTGCAAGAGATAAAGGGAAATCAAAAGCAAGTGGGAGTCAACTGGTAACACCTATCAATATTTCTAATGGATAAGTTTGGCTGCTGGAATGTTAGAGGTATTAATAGTATTAATAAACAGCTAGAGGTTAGGAGGTTTCTCAATAATAATAATGTTGGTCTTTATGGTTTAGTTGAAACCAAAGTGAAGTTGCAAGACTTCTCTAAGGTTCTGAATAATCTGGGTACACATTGGCAAGGGGTTAATAACAATGTGTTTCATAATGGGGGGAGAGTTTGGCTTATTTGGAATCCTGGATTCTATAGTGTTACTATCTTGTCTGTTAACTCTCAAGTCATTTCTGCTAAGGTGGTTGAGAATGGATCTGGAGATAGTTTTTATTTTAGTGTTGTGTATGGTTTCAATGAGGATGATTTGAGAGGGGAGCTTTGGGAGCATTTGTCTACTTTTCATGATAACTATCCTGGTCCTTGGGTTGTTTGTGGAGACTTCAATAATGTTCTCCATTTCAATGAGAGAATTGGAAGAGAGGTGACCTGGAATGAGATTGCTGCGTTCAGGGAGTGTGTTGATTATTGTGGGTTGCAGGATTTAACTGGAAAAGGGGCCTTTTTTACCTGGAACAACAAGCAGAGTCCCTCTGTTAGGGGTTTTTCTAGGATTGATAGGTTCCTTATTAATGATGATTGGATGGCTAAGTATCCTGATGCTTATGTTCATTTTTTACCTGAAGGATTATTTGATCACAACCCTTCAGTGTGTTTCAGAAGACAGGATAGGATGCCTAGAAAGCCTCCTTTTAGGTATTTTAATATGTGGAGTATGGATGATCAGTTTGCTGAGGTAGTACAGGCTACTTGGGATATTGCCATTTCAGGGACTTTGATGTATACCTTGGTGCAGAAGCTTAGGCTGCTGAAGAATCCTTTGAAAGCTCTTAATAATAGTAGGTATTCTGATATTGAGAAGTCTGTGGGTGTGGCTAAGCTGATTCTTGAGGATTTGCAGAAACAGATGCATGATAATCCTACTAATTTGGTTATTCTTGCTGCTGAAAGGGAAGCAGCTACTTCTTATGAGCAGTTATGTAAAATGCAGCATAGTTATTTGTCTCAAAAAGCTAAGGTTGAGTGGATAAAGTATGGGGATGAAAATACCAGATTTTTCCACTCTCATTTACGAGCTAGACATACTCATAATAGAGTTATGACTATTAAGAATCAGGAGGGAGTGCTGTGTTCTTCTCCAGAAGATATTGAGGAAGCTTTTTTATCATACTACAAAAATCTTCTAGGTACTAGTAAGGCTACTACTCATGTTCACTTCCCTACTGTAAGGACTGGGCCTACTATTCAAGAATCACATGCTATTCTGCTTCTAGCTCCTGTCACCACTGAGGAGATTAGAGATAGTATTTTTTCAATTCCTTCCACAAAGGCGCCAGGACCTGATGGGTATTCGAGTCAATTTTTTAAAGATGCATGGGAAATTGTTGGGCCTGATGTCATTGCTGCCTTTCAAAGTTTCTTCCATCATGGCCAATTACTTAAGCAACTCAACACTACTACTCTTACTTTGATTCCAAAAACTCCTCAACCTGGGAGTGTTCTTGAATTTAGGCCTATAGCCTGTTGTAACACTGTCTACAAAGCTATTGCCAAGATTCTCTCCAATAGACTGAATCAAGTTTTGCCTGAGATAATTAGTCCCAATCAAGGAGGGTTTGTGAAAGGGAGGAGTATTGTGGATAATGTACTCATTTGTCAAGATCTAGTTAGACTTTATAATAGGAAGGCTGCTTCTCCTCGTTGCTTGATTAAAATTGATTTAAGAAAGGCCTATGATTCTGTGGAATGGTCTTTCTTACAACAAATGCTTGAGGCTTTGAAGTTTCCTTCAAAATTCATTCAGTTGGTAATGACATGTGTGACCTCTCCTACTTATTCTCTTGCTGTTAATGGGAGTTTATTTGGTTTCTTCAATGGGAAGAGGGGGCTTAGACAAGGTGATCCCATGTCTCCTCTACTTTTCACCCTCTGTATGGAGTATTTGTCACGAATCTTAGGGGTGGTAGCACAACAAGATGGGTTTAGATTTCACCCTTTATGTGGGCACATTAGACTAAACCATCTACTGTTTGCAGATGACCTATTATTATTCTGCAAAGGCACTGAGCCTGCTATCATGTGGATGCTCAGGGGTTTTGCTACTTTTTCAGCTGCTACGGGGTTGCATTTGAACAAGGACAAGTCTGAGATATATTTCAATGGTATGTTAGCTACTCATATGGATAATATTCTGCAGGTCTCGGGGTTTCATAGAGGTTCTTTACCTTTTAAGTACTTGGGCGTCCCTATTTCATCTAAGAAGCTGACAAAATCTGAAGGTATGAAACTAACTGAGAGGATTGTTGCAAGAATCAGAGGTTGGGGTGCTAAATATCTCTCTTATGCTGGGAGGTTAACCCTTGTTCAGTCTGTCTTGTCTACCCTTCATTCATATTGGGCTACTATTTTCTTGATACCTAAGGGTATTATGAATAGGATCAATGCTCTGTGTAGAAATTTTTTGTGGGGAGGCAGGGCTTATTATATTAAGGCTCCTAATGTAGGGTGGGATACTTGTTGTATGCCAAAAATTGAAGGTGGTCTTGGACTTAAGGATAGTTGTAATTGGAATGTGGCGTTGTTGGGTAAATATGTGTGGTGGCTTACTTCTAAAAAGGATCATATGTGGGTCAAATGGGTAAATCACGTGTATATGAAAGGGCAACACTGGTCTGATTATCAAGCTCCTCCAGACAGCAGCTGGTCTTGGAGGAAAATTACTTCTATTCTACAAAAATTCAAGCAAGCCTATACTGAAGATAGGTGGCTCAATTCTTATCTTCAGTATACCGTGAAAGCTGGTTATGATTGGGTAAGAGGTTTTCATACTTCTGTTCCTTGGTGTCATCTGGTTTGGAACACCCTGAACTTACCTAAGACATCATTTATTTGCTGGGCTATTATGCATTGTCGATTACTTACCAAGGATAGATTGATTAGAATGGGAATGAATGTGGACCCTTTATGTGATATATGTCGTGTCTGCTCTGAAGATCATCAGCATCTTTTTGTGGACTGTTCTTATTTCCTCTACTGTTTTAAATTACTCCTGGATTCGTTGAGGCTAACTGTGCAGCCTGCTACTGTGGTTCACTGGTTCTCTAATGCCAGGAATGTCACCAAGTTGCAGAAGAGAGTATTTGGAGCTACCTATGTGGCTCTCCTTTATCAGATTTGGATGTGCAGAAATGAGGCTAGAGTGTCCCAGTTTGTGAGGCGACCTGAGATTGTAGTGCAGCAGGTGCTCAATGGTGTTAAACTGAGATTTCAGCGGCTCAATGTGAGCAAACTAAAGCATAGGGATACTGCTTGGTTTTTGAGTTTATAGTTTTACTCTGATTGTATAGTTTCTTATAGTTTTGATTTGACTTATAAGCAAGATTGTAACACTTTTTGAGTTGATTCTAATATACTTAACCTTTCCCAAAAAAAAAATAATGAACACGCTAGCTAGTTTTAATAAATTGTTGAATCTGATAAGAAAATGGATAGAGAATGGTTCAACTATAATGAACATACAACTAGTTTCCAAATCCTTTCGATTTTCGTTAGGAGGAGGAAAATGTGGCCGTCTGGATCACTCCAATCCATACAATAGGCTACGTTATCTACAACAAAGCAAATCATCAAGCTTCAATTCACCCATGGACGTTGTCCTCAAATTTATCCTTCCAGTCACATATCCCTTACGAGATTATAATAACATAATGAGCGACTATATTTACACCTCGCTTTAGATGAGAAGACACGACATTACTGAAAGTAATCGGATTGATAATGATCATGGAGCTGTTACACTACTTAAGCCTTATACGTACAATAGTCTGTTGAATCCCCTAAAAACTTTATTATATACTTGCTGAAAGTAATCGGATTGATAATGATCATGGAGACACGACATTACTGAAAGTACTTGCTTTTACTCCATTGAATTCCGAATCCTCGAATAAAGCGGCAATCTCATAACGAGGTTCTTGAACTCTAACTTGTACCATATTATCATCCTATTATTTTTAATAGTATCAAAATTATCAAACGCACTCCAGTGGAAAGTTAACTCTGCCCTCACAAAAGAGCATTAGTGTTTCCACGATGGAACGATGTTAACACCAAAATTTGAATTGTAAGTCAAATATACCAGATTAGGGTCGTCAATCTCAAATGTACCTAACACAAACCAACAGTCTTCTACTGTTAGGACTTTGAGCATTTCAGTGCGATGAATAACATGACCGTCATAATTATTAACCATAATCCTCCCATATCCTCCATATCTTCAAATCTTCACAAATAAGCAAAGTAAATAATCCTATTATGTAAATATAGCTAGTGTATTATTCTTGTCTATAGCTCCTTATTTTCACCTAAAATAGAGGTCCCTTAGTCCCTATAAATACCAATGTAATTATTAGTGTAATGTATCCTTTATACACATTCAATATAACCCTTCCTATATGGTATCTAGGAGCTCTAATCGATCCAACAAAAACCCTCTCTCACCTCGGCAAGCAACCTCATTTAAAAGATCCAACCCTATTTCCTTCACAATCACCACACCCGCCACCATGACCAACTCTGAAACCACCATCTCTAACCCACACGACACCACCACACCCTTGATATCGCTTAATCTCAACAACTGTGTGAAGTTGAACCCCATGAATTATGTCTCATGGAGGTTTCAACTCATGAACATCCTATTCGGCTATAGCCTATTCGGGTTTCTTGATGGAACCCAACCCGCACCATCACCAACCATCACGGGTGATGACAAGCAAGAGAAACCAAACCCGGCCTACCTCTCATGGCTTAAACAAGACGGTCTCATTCTGGGTGCTCTCATGGGCACTTTGAGTGCCACCGTTCAAGCCCTAATCGTGAGAGCCACCACGGCCAAGGAAGCTTGGGACATCCTCGCTTCGACCTATGCAAACCCGTCTAGAGCGCATATTTTACAACTTAAAGATCGCCTAGATTCCATAGTCAAAACCTCTGATCAATCGATCAGTGACTATATAAACTCGTTCAAAACCTGTATCGATCAACTTGCATTGTTGGGTAAAACCGTAGACCCCGATGACATAATATCAAAAGTCCTTCGTGGCCTCGATTACAACCTCTATAAATCAGTCATCGACACCGTCCGCAACCGTGACAACCCAATTTCTTTTGAATTACTTCATGAGAAATTACTTCACCATGAATTACTACTCAAACAACAACCATCGTCGGATTTATTCCAACCAACCGCAAACCTATCCTATAAACACAACAACGACCGCGGCAATCGTAACCAATATCAGCCGTCTGCCACCCAATACAACCCCCTGCCTCAGCAACCTTCGGCCTCCACCAACACCACCCCACGTCCCTTTAAGGGTCGTTGTCAATGGTGTAGGCAAACTGGGCATGTTATTGCAAATTGCCCTTTCTTTAGAAAATTGTTTCCTAACATTGTGTTTCCATCACCACCTTCACGTACCAACCAGCATCCACCCCAGGCCAACACGGCCACCGCCAACCACCCCGGCCCCAACCCTAACTACCTGCTCGACAGTGGGGCCTCCCACCACGTCACCCACGACCTTGACACCCTTGCCCTTCACTCTCCTTACCTCGGTCAAGACAACTTGTTTATTGGAGATGGTTCCTTGTTGGATATCGCTAATATAGGTTCGCTTTATTTACATTTCTCGTCTCTTAAATTCACCAATGTTTTACATGTGCCTCGAATTTCTCGTAATATTTTGTCTATTTCATAATTATGTCGTGAAAATAATGCATGTGTAATTTTCTCATCCTCTTCGTTTATTGTAAAGGAAATCTCGACGGGAACGATACTCCTCCAGGGCCGAGCTAAAGACGGGATTTACGAGTTGAGCCCGTCCCAACCACGCGCTTACTTCACCAAGAAAAGCTCAACTCCCCTTTCGTGGCATCATAAATTAGGACACCCGACTTATGATGTAATGAAAATCATTAATAAAAATGCAACATTTCCATTTACCAATTTTTCTTTTTGCAATTCGTGTCATGTCAGTAAGAGCACGAAATTACCATTTGCAACTTCGTCATTCACTACAACCGCACCACTCGAATTAATCTACTCGGACCTATGGACAAGTCTCGTTTTATCACGCGAAAATTACAAATATTATGTTATATTTGTCGACCACTATACAAAATACATTTGGTTATTTCCATTAAAACAAAAATCCGAAACCGCTCAAGTCTTTCTCCAATTTAAAGCTCTCGTAGAAAAATATTTTAATAAAACCGTTAAACATTTTTTCTCCGACAATGGTGGAGAATTCCAAAAATTAACACCTGTCTTACTCGATAATGGCATAAGTCATTCCACCTCTCCGCCTCACACCCCCGAACAAAACGGATACGCGGAAAGACGCCATCGTCACATTGTTGAAACTGGGCTTGCATTACTATCTCACGCAGGTCTCCCCACCACTCTTTGGCCCTTTGCGTTTAGTACCGCTACATATTTAATTAATCGTCTACCCACTAAATCATTAAACAACAAAACTCCATATTTTAAACTACATAATGTCGAACCAAATTATGCCAAATTACACAATTTCGGATGCTTGTGTTACCCATGGCTTCGGCCCTATACAAAGAATAAACTCGACTATCGATCTATACCATGTATTTTCGTAGGATATTCCACCACCCAAAGTGCCTTTCATTGCCTCGACCCTAAGACAAATCGCATCTACACCTCTCGTCATGTTAAATTTATTGAAGACGAATTTGCCTACAAAAGTCTTCTTACAACCGCATCAACCACTCACACTCACACCAATCCCGATGATTGGTGTAACCTTGTCATTCCCGTACTCGCACAACCTCCACCTAACACTTCCAGTACCGTTCCTTCCGCTGCCCATCAGTCCCGTCATCCCATTCACCAGGTATATACACGCCGATCTACCTCCTTCACCCCTTCATCATCCGCTGCACCCTCAACCTCTACCACAACTCCATCTACATCGACCACCACACCCACACCTAATCATCAACCACCTAGCAATGTAGTCACTCGACTTCAAAACAATATTCGAAAACCAAATCCTAAATATGCAAACCTCGCTCAAGCTTCCACCACGATTCAATCGCTACCAAACACGGTCAAGCAAGCACTCATCCTTCCTCCATGGCGTCACGCTATGCAGGATGAATATGATGCTCTTGTCCGAAATCAAACTTGGACTCTAGTTCCTCGACAACCCTCTCACAATGTCATTGGCTGCAAATGGGTATATCGGATCAAATATAATCTCGATGGAACACTCAAGCAGCACAAAGCACGTCTTGTAGCTAAGGGTTTTCACCAACGACCCGGCATAGACTATACTGAAACCTTTAGCCCAGTGATCAAACCAACAACCGTCCGTCTCATTCTCTCTCTCGCGGTCGTCAACAATTGGGCACTTCGACAACTAGACGTTAACAATGCCTTTTTACAAGGCACTTTAACTGATAGTGTGTATATGGCTCAACCACAAAGCTTTGTTGATGCCGCACAACCTGACTTTGTATGCAAGCTAAACAAGGCCATTTATGGCTTAAAACAAGCCCCTCGCGCATGGTATACTGAATTAAAAACATATCTTGTCATCTATGGTTTCAAACAATCCATATCCGACTCTTCATTATTTCTTCTAAAAACAAAAACAACATGTATATACATGCTCGTTTACGTAGACGACATCATCATTACCGGCCCAAATCACAACCATATTCAACAATTTATAACCAATTTAGCAAAACGATTCTCAATAAAAGATTTAGGACCACTATCTTATTTTCTTGGCATCGAGGTCGCACATAATGATCTCGGCATACACCTAAACCAATCTAAATACATTTATGACCTACTAACAAAATACAAAATGTCCGAAGCAAAACCAATAAACACTCCTATTGCTACGGACACACCACTTATCCGTGAAGATAAAAAACCGGTCCATGATCACTCGGATTATCGTGCCATTGTTGGGAGCTTACAATATCTCTCTCTCACCCAACCAGACATAGCTTTCACTGTTAACCGGCTAGCTCAGTTCCTTCATCATCCTACCTCCACCCACTGGACTGCCCTGAAACGATTACTACGCTACCTTCAAGGCACTCAAAACCACGGCCTCCAACTCTATCGCACCTCACCTCTTTGTCTTTATACTTTCTGTGATGCTGACTTTGCAGGTGACAAACAATCTTACATCTCCACCACTGGCTACCTCATTTATCTCGGACGCAATCCCATCTCCTGGTCCTCGAAAAAGCAACAAGGATTGGCTCTATCCACGACCGAAGCTGAGTTCTGTGCTGTCGCTGCTGTCACTACTAAGACTCTCTGGTTGCACAACCTACTCACTGAACTCGGCATCGTCACCACCAAAGCACCTGCCATCTACTGTGATAATATGTCTGCAACACTCTATGCCAAAAATCCGGTTTTTCATTCAAGAATGAAGCACATGGCTCTTGCCTTTCACTTTGTTCGCGAACAACTTCAGCTTGGTCACATTCGCATTCAACATATTGCTGGTAAAGATCAACTCGCTGATGCCCTAACCAAGCCACTTCACAAGCCACGATTTCAAGAATTGCGAGACAAGATTGGTCTTCTCCCTCCGAAGTCCATCTTGAGGGGGCGTATTAACCATAATCCTCCCATATCCTCCATATCTTCAAATCTTTACAAATAAGCAAAGTAAATAATCCTATTATGTAAATATAGCTAGTGTATTATTCTTGTCTATAGGCTCCTTATTTTCACCTAAAATAGAGGTCCCTTAGCCCTTATAAATACCAATGTAATTATCAGTGTAATGTATCCTTTATACACATTCAATATAACCCTTCCTATAATAATCACACTGGCAAGTTTTGAGAGTCAACTCTTCAAGCAGTTCACGGCTGGAAAACAATCTTTCCTAGGAATTAAAATCAACGAATACGATGAGATCTAGATGAAGGACCCTCAGTTTTGGTAAAAAGGCTAATCGAGGAATTTCCATACCATAGTGCCAATAACCTATCATTTTCAAAGTCACTAGTGTTTCACACATGAAGAACCCATCATAATCAGAAGCGCAATCACATTGGTGAGAAAGATGGCAGTGAAGCTCGTGAACAACGTTTTTTAAAGCATAAATAAACCATCGGTTCAGAACTGACGCGTCATAGGTGGCGTGGCAGACTAGACTAAATTTATATATGGGTGAGATTTGGTGCAATTCCAAAACTCTATCAACAAACTCCGTAAATCTTCCACTTGATTCTACTCTCCCATTTGTACCCAGCCGACCAAGAAATGATATGTCATCAAACGAAAGACAAATTGTCAACGTAAAAAGATATCACCATCTTGTTGATAGAATACTAGTTCTCACCGCGCACCTTGTTGGCAGTAACGAAAGCATACGACCAAGAAGATGATTGGGTAAACTACTAATCCTATCCAAACAATTCTCACTTACATGTTTATCATCAAGTTCCATGGTGTCATGGTCAAAGCGAAAAGCGAGTGAGACCTGGGATGGTGTACCAAAAAAATAAACTTAATACACAAAATCAGCTTTCATATATGATCAATTGGGTTTTCAGCAAACTTCAAATGAACTTGTTACTTTTGAGAGTACTAGTTGTTGCATCGTGCGCTTCGCGCACGATACACCAAGATATCATTACTCGCCAGTTGTTTGCCTATAGATAATTATTGGATAACACAGTAAATAATTTGCAACTGCTGGAACGTCAAACATCCATCAACTAAAATTAACCAAGAATATGTCAACACGCCTTGTGCGCTGATAACCTTACTATGTGTTCAATAGGATTAGGTAAATAAATTACCTGTATAAGCTAAAGGGAAGATAATTGCTTGTGCATATATTGAAATAATTTCTCTCGTGTCTCTCTCTCTTTCTCTTCTCCCTATTTTTAGTAAGGCGATGGGGACACAACTAAAAAAAATTATTTTCCACATTTATATGACGAGCAGATGTTTTAAGTGAATGATGTAGTAGCGTAACAACATTAGTTGAACTAACACTTGGCAAATCAACTTCAAGGCATGCCATACTAAAATTGTCAAATGGTTCACGAGGCCACGAGGGAGTGCAGGCCTTAATTTCCAGCAATTGCTCTAGAATAGGCAATACAAGGGCATTGTAATATAAATATATTTTTATTGCACTTCTTGATAGTCGCAATAAAACCACCAATGCAAGCCAAATATGACTCCAGCGTTTAGGGATCATGCTGAGTACCAAAACAGTAGATTTGTACCTTATACAACATTTGTCAGGCCATTAATACTTGATAAAAGACTACAAAAACAAACCATGTGTTGCAGAATTTCTCTCTTGTTGCTTCCCTTTCTTTCTTCTCATGCTCATTAAGTATTCCTTATATGTGCTTAGATGATTCGAGTTAGGGTGGAAAGCCCCGTTTTTTCCTTGAGGTATTGAAATTAATCCCCTAAATCATGTCAAGCTTCCTGCAAAGATGAAATAATTGTGTTAATTTTGACAGTTTAAATCAAAAGTTACAGAGCATGGAGGGCGATACCTTGTTTAAATAAGGGCTCATGTAAAGTACTCTGTATATATTAATCAAGGGAAGGACAAAGATTAATTATAAGAGAATACATGGAAACACTTATACGCACAGGATAATAGCATTTACATACAATGTTCATGAACAGTAAATACCTTAGATAGTTACTTGATCTGGTCTAAAAGCGAGAATATGTGACGCAATGTAACAGAGTAATAGCATAATCTACTTTAGAATCGCTTGTTTAGGCGCACTAAGTTTTGTCTTTGCCTCGATCGATCGATCTTTGAGACCGAAATACTTTCTGCAAATTCACTAAAAAACCGCAAAACCTGACCACATAAGAATGAGGGTTAGAATTATAAAATATAATTCAATGAATTAATTTTTGAGAATTAAATATGTTACTATTGTTATTATCATCATATTCTTTTAGCACTGATACTATTATCATTTCTTTATAATTAAGAGAGTTTATATCGTCATTTCCATGGATGGAAAAAATATTATTTGAAAAAGACCAAGTCTGTGTCTCACGGAAAGATAATTATCACCATTAAATTGTGATTCGTGGTAATTAATTTATTTATCAAATCAAAAATATAATCTTTATTACAGCTTCAAGAGGTACACCCATTTTAGTTTTTGAACAACGAAAAGCCCAAACAGAAGGCCTCGTGACTCAGAGAGTGGGAACACAAAACGCAAGCATAGCATGCTAATTTTAATTTGTTCTGTTGCAACACCCCATCCCACCACCCAGGTATTGAAACTTCAATGCAGAGATGAATAATATAAGTTTGTCTAAGCTTAATGCTCAAATAGTGTGAGGGAAGTACTTTCTAGTTATTGGCGTCATAGTACCGGTTAAGATGATGGCATATCTACCACGGAAAAAAAACACGCTCTCAACTGTTAGAACACACAAGATTAAAAATCACATTCCCTATATCAAACACTGAAATTCAATTATTTCTGATGCATAAATTGATCGTTGTCGCCGCGACATTCTCCTCTAGCTATGGATGACTACCGTGAGTTCACAATCACTATAATGTACCAACTTAAATTGAATCAAATAAAAAAAGTCACCTGTCAAAAAAAAAGAAAAAAAAATAATCAAATACCTTGATCTTGGTATTGGTCTTGAGAGCATCGGTATATCTAAGCTTAACTTCATCTTAGCGGCGTATCATCTCTGATCTCTCCGATCACCTTAAACCAGGAACCCTTGTTATAATCTTGCGTTTTTTTTCCCAGATCACAAAGATTTAAAAAATATTACCCACTTACCATAATAATCTACAGGAGGGCTATAATGTACACGCCAACTTAACATCGAAAAGAAGTGAACAATGGAGAAATTAATTACACACCTCTAGCTAAGATCCCAGTGAAGACAAAAGCAAAAGGCGGCCTTAAGAGCGGAGAGGGAACTGTAACAATAAAAAAAACATCAATTAGCACACAAAATGAAAACCACTCATAAAGCTTCAAAAATCACAAGTTATAACTCAGAATCCATGAAACATCAATAAATCAACCTATTAAGTGATCCATCTTCAAAGGAACATGTGAGTGTCTTGATGTCTATGCAAATTAGGGTTTGGCAAAGTATGGTCGTTGACTGAACCAGAGTAAAGTGGGAAGAAGCAATTAAGTTGTTGCGAACAGATAAAACCCTTTAAATATAATCAAATTTAAACCTTGCGACAATCTACAACTACAATAAATAAAGAGCAAGTCAACCAACCCATTTCTTCATAATGTTTCGTTACGTTGCAGGATAAACGTACAAATATTGCATCTAGCAGGGCTAGTCTAACACTTAATTAGTTAATTACAAGCAACTTAATTATACGCAGTTTGGCAACCCAAAATCGAATAAGTTTCACTTCTAAAGAAGAAATGGAGGGTTTTTACTAAGAAAGGGAAGATAACAGGAATCCCCATTCGAGCACAACCTAAATTTTTAAGATCAATTTCAAGTTTTTCATCATAATTGAGAAATGAAAGAAGCGGCATAATTGAATTCCCCACAACTTATTTGTATCCAGTAAGGAAAAATAAAAAGGAGTGAGACAAAATCAATGAAGAGATGAGGATAAGTACCTGCTTAACTCTTCAAAATAGGTCCAATGTCATATTTTTGTTCTATATGAAAGATATCTGTCCTTTTCTCTCTTCTTCTTGTTCTAATTTGATGCGGCCGAGACTTTGATGAGTACATATATGTAACCCTCTTTGAACAAATATAATTATATTCCTGCAAATTCAAATGAACTGTTAGTTCAAGTGAGGTAAATACTCGATACTTTCTAAATTGTAATTGTTTAATAAAATAAGAAAGATTTATACCCTAAAAGTATGGAAATATACAGCGCCTACAACACGGAGTATCGATGGCCTCTAAAAAAACCAAAGAAATTGATCATTTGCGCCAAGCTGAGTCAATAATACCATATCACCAAAAAGGCTAAAGTTAGTACTAATTACTCACAATTCAAGCTTAAATGTGATAAAAGTACCAATTTCTCCATAGTATTCCAGTAAACGTCATAGCGATGGCTCCTATCGGCCACTGAATTACACAAATCAAAACTTCAAATCTGAAAAAGAAACTTACAACCCAACGCAAAGTGCCAACATTTTTTGTATGCCCACCCAATCACGGAAAATATATTTTTACCATTGGTTTATGCACTGTGGCGAAGGTAGTTTAGGTTCAAAGTATATATGCATAGAGTGGATATGGGTGATTTTTTGTTATGTACCAAAACCAAAAGACCAAGTAACATTACAATTAAGTAATTAACTTACCTTCCCTTCATAGGCATAGATAAATCCCATTAATACAATTCAATATAGATACAAAAGTCTGGCTGCCCCTCTTCCCCAAATGCATCAAAACAGCAAGAGAGACAAAATTTTAGCAAAGAAGGTGTCTCTTAAATATATCAAAACTTTAGCAAAGATAGTGAATGTAAATAAAAACTAAAAGTAAAGACTCAGTGTGGAATTAAATTAATAAGATTGAATACCAGTAATATCTTTAACATGAGAATGTGACAACAATAGCGGCAGCGGCGATGAGATATCGAAACAAAGAAGAGTCCTCCTGAAACAAAAGGAGAATACAATAAACCAACAAAGTAGAATACCAAAGCTAAAGCAATGACCCATGGAAGCAACCTAAATCCTAACAATAAAATCACCTCACCTTACACTAACGTCAGAGATGTCAATCGTGGTACCGTTATTTGCGGCCTTAGCCGCCACAACTAATTAGGGTTTGCGAAATTACTTGTTATTTGTAGGGTCAAAATGACACACCGATGATGAGGTGAATCTTCTCCAAAGGATTATTTGACGGCCCAAAAAAACTGCGGATAGATCGGGATGACACCAGCTCAAAGTAAAAGGTGTGATAGGTCTTGTGTTGAGGTCATTGTAGACCATAAAAAGAGAGTAAGGAGAGACAGTGAAGCATGGTCTGAAGAGAGGTGATTTAAAAAAGAGCTAAGTGAAGATATATGGTTGAGGAAGCTAAGTAACAGGGAAAAATCGGAAAATCGTCATTGTTGTGTTTAGGGGAAAAGGTGGAGGTGTGTATGTGTGTGTTTGATTGAAGAAAGAGAAAAGCAAAGGGAGGGAGAAGAGGCACTGAAGAAGAATAGAGGTGTGTGTGTAATTGGGATATAATTGATTAATTGGGCTAGGTGAGTGCAAGTGGCATAACGGCAATGAAAAGGCCAGGCCGAACTTCATGTGTATGAAGGCCCAGATAAGAGGCAACCAAAACGACAATAGATTGTGTCGTATTGCACTGTTCATTTGAACAGTAAATAAGCTTGGGGACATTTAGAATAAGGTAGGTAGATTTAAAAGGCATTAAGGAAAAGACATAAGGAAAGTGAACAATGGTAACACTATGCTTAAAGGACTTTGAAGGGCAAAGTATTTAAAGGGCATTAAGGAAACTAATAGGAATATTTATAATAGTTGGGTCTCAACCATCACCTTAAGGTTTTGTTTGAGTTGGTTCATCTTTCATGGTATCAGAGCCAGTGTGACCGAAGGTCACGGGTTCAAATCCTGGCAACCTCAAAAACTCCTCAAAAACTCGAAGTGGAAACCCAGCAAACGGTACGGGGGAGCCGGTGCACAAACAACCACTCTTCAAGCACGTAATAGGAATATTTAGTTGGGGCTCAACCAACCACTCTTCAAGCCGAACGGGCATTTGAGCGAGGGAGCGTAATAGGAATATTTATAATAGTTGGGGCTCAACCATCACCTTAAGGTTTTGATTGAGTTGTTCATCTTTCAGAAACATCAATTCTTCTTTAAGAAGATCGTCTTAACTTAAACCACTTTTACGTCTGAATAAAATAGAGATGAAAATAAAAGATCGGTGAGAAGTCTTAAGATAAGATGATTTTAGGTATTACCAAAAATTTGATTGCGAGGATTCCGCTATGCTTCATAAATCATAAGTCACTAGTTTTTGTACCTGTGCACTGCACGGGTGGCAATATAAAGTGTTGATCTAAGTAGGGATTACGTAAATATATTTTTTTGGAGCAAAAGTGTAAGCTTAATTCATTAATAGATTTTAGATGAAACTTTTGAAAAATTATTTTGTTCATGCATATTTTTGTAAAATTACATTTTGTAATTTATTTATAATACTTTTTTATTTTTTCCTTTTGAACTTGTTAAATCATGCAAGTTGAATTTTTTTTATTATAATCTCAATAATGGTGCGCATGAGATTTATTATATTATACTGTCATCTCAAATGTTATGTTTTACTATTGTTTAAATGAGTTTTACCAAATGTTATGTCTTAAACTCGTGCACAATACGTAAGGGTGAAAATGTAAGTGTTGTTAAACTTAAACATTACACAGGTAATTCATACCATTTTTATTTCGATTTCTTAAATTATGTGAGGTACCCACCACCCCAATCCGCCTCTCCTAAACTTGCCACCCACCCCCAACCCAGGTACCCATTCCCCTGCCACCGCTCCTCCCCCACAAACCCCTCTCTATCTTTCACTTCTAAGGGTTTGCTTGGGATGAGAGTAATTATTAAGGGAGTAATAGAGCCAAAATGAACTAAAAAATGGAGGGAGGGGATGGGGGTTGGAGATAGAAATGAATAGAAATGGGGAATATAATGTACACAAATTCTCATTATAGACGGACACTATCCGTCTATACGTATAGACGGATACCATTTTCCCTCACAAAATACCCGTTTGCCATAAAGTGGGAAGCACGTGGGGGGTGCCCCACCTTGTCCCCCTACCCATTTTATTAGAGGTCTTTACCCGTCTGTTCGCCCCACCCGTCTATACCAAGACCTATTGTATAATGTAATAGTCCCTCCATTAAGGGAGTAATTATTACCCACCTCCCTCTCCAAATAATAATTACCTCCATATAGAGGTAATAATTCCTCCCTCACCTCCTCTTTCCACCCTCCACAATCACCACAAAGCACCAATCTCCTCCCATTTCTTCTTATTTTAACACTCATTACTCCCTTAATAATTATTCTCATCCCAAGCAAGCCCTAATTCTTTAGGAAAAAACTGTAACCATCCTTTACCCTTCTCCCTCTGCGAACCACCACCAACCCACTTACCAACAACCACACATTCACCCTCCATCTTTGTTTTTGAATTTATTCAATAATGTTATTGTATAAATGGTCTTATAAAATCATATCATCTTCACCTCATTTTTCGATATAGTCTTACAAAATCATTAATCATTAAATAGGACTAATTGAGTGAACAGATTGTATCTTCCAGAATAATGATATCTTGTTAATTATAACACCATATTGCCAAATCACCAGATTACAACTTCCTCTATCTCTTTGTTAGCACTAAATTAGAAACAAATAAAATAAGCATTTTTTACATAATGCAAACTATAGAGTAAGACGGTCTCTCATTGTGAACCTGTCGCTATTCATTTATTACTAATTACTACTTCTTTCATTTCAATCAATTGTATACATTTTATTAAAATATATTTCACATATATTCCACAAATGTATAGAATTTATTGAAATGTAGGAAGTAATAAATTGAATTATCTTTTCACATAATGGGACGGTCTCAATTCTCACAACATGTAAGACCGTTCCACAGCGTGAAACCATCTCACACAATAACTATTGTCTAAATAAATCTAAATCCAATTAACACAATATTTTTCATTATAAAATCATTAGAGGACACACTTATATCAATAAGTACATGAAAAGAATAGAATTAATTTATTTTAAGAAAAGTTAAAATGGCTATGAATTAAAACCGTTAATAATGCCTCAAAGTGAAGCACTCCAGTGATATGTATGTCAAACTTCTACCTTTTCACCACTTTGCTCCCATAATACATACACAAATTCTCATTAAAGACGGACACTATCTGTCACAAGCTGAAGACGGATAGTGCCCCTCTCACAATACTTACCTGTTTTGTTACTATATGTATCATTTTATTTTACGAAGTATTATATTTCTTTTGTACATCTTCTACTATTAGTACTGATAAATAAGAGAGTACGTATGAGAATTAGGTCTTCTAAACCCATCATCAGAGAGTGAGAAAAACAATTACCCTTCCACAGCAGATAGAAAAGCATTAGCATAAGAAACCTTCGCAAGCAATGCAACAGTGTAAAAGGCACCTTAATCTTCATGTTTGCATTTACCCATTCCTCACTTCTCTTGGAAGACACAAATTCCAGTAGTTTAAGTCAAATGATCGACACCGATAATAATCCATGTAATCCGATAATTACATTGATGGTTATCAAATAGTACCTCGCAAGTGCACGATTTATCGTTTTGCAAAATAGAGGGTCGATCCCACAAGGAGTTAAGAAGATTACTAATTGTTCTAATCCTATCGTTTAGCTAAGTCGGCAATAAAGGATGAATTTGTTATACTAAGACTACCTAAGACGAAATGAAATTCAAACTAAACAAGAAATAGGTAAATGAGCAAGAGGAAATGATAAGTTGTAAATCAAATGATTTAAAGGCCTAAGACTCGGTTCTCCCACAACAATTCATAACTTCACACAATTAAATCCTTAGGCTAATCATAAAGGTAACAAGGTGAGGAAGAGATGACTCTAATTCGCCTAAGACCCCCCCTCTCGGGTTCAAAATAAGACACTAGCACTACCCACCAACCCCCCTCTCGGGTTCGAAGGTCGGAATCCCTAACTCAACGCTCAACAACCCCCAAAACGTGCACTTTTCCAAGGAGGTCAAGAAATTGGTCAAAGTCATTAAGTACTCATCATAATCCGGGTCATCCCACTCCTCCTCTCGGAGGTCGATTTCAAACGCTAGTCTAGAGGTACCCTCCCTTGGCTCTCCCTTTCGGTCTCAACCTAGGTTAGCAATAGGGTCGAATTTCGGGTACCCAACTTACAACCTAACCAACTCTCGTTGGTGGACAAGGGTCAGAAGTCGACACTACCCAAAATCAATCCATAAACCATATCATTCCTCTAAACTACCTTCACCAATTTCCCCAAATAATTAGCCTTTATGAGAATCAATTAGTGAAGTTACTCATGTCGGGTCAAATCGAGTCCTAGTGGAAGTCTACTCACTAATCATGTTTCTAAAAGCAAGAGGAGCAACAAAGATGGTTTCTTTAGGCATAAACATGGTGGGAGAATAAATTCTACTACTAATCATGCAATGAATCAACAGTAATTATGAGGAAAGATAATTTAATCTAATAATGATGAGGATTGAACTAAAAGACACAACCTTAACACAAGTAACTCAAAGATTCAATCTTTAACACAAGGAAATTAAAGACTCAATCTTTGGGTGTAAATAACAAAGATGAACAAAGGAAAGATGAACAAGGAAGAAAATAACAACAATCAAACAACAAGATTGGAATTTCAACATAAACAATTAAACAAAACTCAAAAGAAAAGCAAATGTAAACTAAAGAGATTAGGAAGAGAAGTAATACCAACTCAATAGCAAGAAAGGAATTTGGATTGAAAAATATGGAAGAAGGAACCTTCAATCTTCTTACAACCTAATTTCTACTACTAAATATGATGTAATAATTGAAGAACTTGTTCTAATTAGGGAAAGATTAGCAATGTGATTAACAAGATTTAAACTTGGAAAAGGAAATTAATTTAGATCTAGGGTTGTGTGTACAAATGGTTAAGGGAGGGGGTATTTACAGTCTTTCATAAGATTATGAAGAAAAAAGGAGAAAAGAGGAGAAAAGCCCAAAATCCGTCAGCTGCTGCATCCTGCCGGTGGACCGGCTGCCGGTCTGCCTACCGGCAGCGAGGTCAAATAAGTTTGAAGTTGGAAATTTTGGAAATAGATGGCAAGTGTGTTCTTCCGGTGGACCGGCTGCCGGCCTGCCGGCAGAACACTGTCTTCAGGTCTTCAAATTCTTCCTTGTGATGTGCTCCAGCGGTTGGCCGGCTGCCGGTGTGTCTACCGGCAGCGAGGCCAAATGAAAATTTGCTTCTAACTCCAATTAAATTCCTCCTGCTGTGCTCTGCCGGTGGACCGGCTGCCGGCCTGCCGGCAGAACACAGCCTTCAGCATCCTTCTTCCTTTTTCTTGGCATTGTTGGGAGGGGGTGTTCTGCCGGTAACCAGACCAGCTGCCGGTTTGCCGGCAGAACACACTTCTCAGCGTTCTTCACTTCTTTTTCTTCTCAAGCTAACACGGGTTAGCTCCTTCACTCGGGTTTCATTCCGTCTTCCCTTTTTCAAGGCTAATTCCCTACAAAAGATCACGGGGAGTCGTAATATCGAGGTACATGGAATAAAAGGGCAAAACATGAGCGAGAGTGAGCTAAAACCGTGCTAAAGAGGTCGAAACGCATGGAAAACGGGATGTAAAAAGGCGTAAACTAGTCACATATCAAACCTCCCCACACTAAAGCCTTACTCGTCCTCGAGTAAGTCCAAAGGCAATGCACAAGAGACAACTATAATAACCATAGAGAGTGCGTGCACAATATAAGCATCACTCAATTATTCTAAAATAATAGTCGAATGAGTATTAGCGCACTCAACGCCCCTTCAACTCACAATTTGACACCCATGAGGGAAGAGTGCCCTATTGCAAGGCAAGTTAGGTCTTGCTACAAAATTGCGATGCATCTATCATGGAAGCACGTAATCAAACAATAGAATGCATCTAACAAAATGGTCCACTTTCCTCATCTAAGTGGCCGGATTTTTCAAACAACAAAATATGGTCTTGGTCGGGAGTACCGTCTCAGAAGTTCCAACGGAGGTGCCAACCCCCTAAGCATGGCTCAAGCAACCCTAGTGTGACCAATACTCAAGAAACACATTCAAGAGCGGGGTAAGGGGAAGTAGGCAAGTCCGCCGAGAATTACAAAATCGACACGAGATTCAACCAAAAGACTCATGACTAAGGGGACCTAGGCAACGACATCCTCACGGTTTTCACTTGTCTCTCATTTTAAGAACAGGTGTTTTTGTGAACAAAAATTAACCAAAATTACTCTCCTAACTCGACTAGCGAAAGCGTGCCCGCAATCTAATGTGTAAGACCGTCCTATGTCCAATGAAATGCAAACAATGGCAAAATGCACACAATATGAAACGAGGGTTGTAACGGGGCTAGGGAGTAGGACGAAACGGGATTGGTGCAAGCACCGTTTGGATATGTGTAGTTCAAATCAAGAATTGCCGACACATCGTAACCCATTTCTTATTGCAACACATGAGACACGTCTATGCCATATCATAGCATGGATCACCAAAACTATGCAAAAATTGCATAAACCCAACTCAAATTGGAAAAATTCAAAGTACTCCTCTTATTTCAACAAATGGTAACGTCTACACCGTAACAAAGGCTCGGTTCCCCAAGCCATGCAAAAAATGTGTAAACCCGACTCATTTTGGAAAAACATCAATTTGTCCTTTTATTTAGCAACGACTTTTTTTTCTACCCCGTTTAATGATGAGGAGGGGTGTTGCTTGCCTTTTTCTTTTCTTGACAACATATGTACAACACAAGTGACTCATTTTTTTTTTTTTTTCATGACATTTTCACTTTTCTATTTTCTTTTTCATTTCTTTTTCAAAACCTCTTATATATATACAACGCCAAATACATACCAAATTCCGACCCAAGTGGATATGTATACTATCCACCATCATGACCCAAATCACCTCTTACAACACAACTACAAAACCGACCAATTCTTGATCAAGGAAGGGTGGTTATGGAATGTACATATTTTGGTGGGTTTGCCAAATGGAAAGGCTAAAGCTCAAAGGGGCGAATCAAAAAGGGAGATAATGGAAAGGACAAAACAAGGCTATTTGGCTATGTGAGGTTCATGTAAACGGATTTTTGTTTCCTATCATGTGCACAAAAATGTAATGCAATTTCACGGTCTAAGGACGAAATGACACACTTATGCGTCTTGATGTGACACGCCTCGCGAGGAGGCCTACTCTCAAACCTAGATGAGGGCGGGGTATGAATGTACCCACCCTAGGAGGCTCTACCTTTACCTTTGAGTAGCTAAGTCGAGCCTTAGGTCTAGTCTACGGCCCTAGGTCTCACAAGATCGGTCTAAACTCATTGGCCAAGCCCACCTCCCTTGGCTAACTAAGAGGTCACGGGTGCGAGCCACGAGGAGGGGAGAGGCACAATTGGACTCATAACGCATCACGGGGGTACTTGATTCCCTTCCTCGACCATGTTTATGCAAAATATTTACAAACAAAGTGCAACTAAGCCTAAACACAACACATATGCACATGTGACGAAATGCAAGCGGGAATCAAAATAACATGAAAATAGACATGCAACCAATATCTAATCCTAGCAGCACGCATCAAAACCAACAATCCACGTGGTCTCCCAAGGAGACACCCAAGACAACAAAATTCTCATTCTCCTTCAAAATATCCAAGATACTAAAAAGAAAGAATAGTAAAAAGTAGTAAGAGATAGGAAGGATTATACCAAGCGGTCTTCTAGCTCATTTTTGCCTCAAATGTTCAATGCGCTATGCCAAAGGTTAGATAGGACATATATATATATACAATGCAAATGTTTTTTAAATTTTTGAAATTTTTCAATTTTTATGAATTTTTTGAAATTTTATCAAATTTAAAAGTATTTACAAATATAAACAAATATTCACAAGAGTGGATATTTCCCTCCCCACACTTGAGATGTACATTGTCCTCAATGGACAAAAGCATAGGGAGTGAATAAGAAAAAGAAAGGAACATATTTTTCTATTTTTGATTTTTGAATTAAAAATAACATATTTTTGGTATTTTTGTTTTTTGTAAATTAAAAGCACATATTTTTTGTGTTTTTCAATATATGAATTTCCTCCCCACACTTATTTATTTACATTAGTTCTAAATGAAAATAAATGTGTGGAGGAAATTAAAAATGAAAGTGCATGTTTTTGGTGTTTTTTTTAGGCCCTCCCCACACTTATTTATAGATATGGGAGGGCATTTAGAGAAATAAAAGAACATGTTTTTGTTGGTTTTTGTCATTTTTTTCAATTTTTTTTTGTGATTTTTTTTTTCTTTTTGAAAATGCATGCTCTATACTATATGCAATAATTGAATTACAATGCAAGGTATACTACGTGAATGCAATGGCTAAATGTGACAATATATTAAAAATTTGGAAGCTAATGCAATCCTATGTTAATGCAACTATGTGAATTTCTAACTAAATGCATGCGAAAAATTAAACATGAATGAGAGAATTTGGATTAAGGGAGAGATCATACTTGTCATTTTGGATTGAATGGGGATGAGGTTGGGCCACCAACTCGGCCCTCAGGAGTAAGAGTCCATATCATCATCATCATCATCATCATTCTCTCCGGTACAATACTCGGAGCCTTGAATCAAGTCATCGGGGTTGAAGGTGAGGTCACCTCCACTACCGCCACCCATGAGACCTCCCGTAAAGTCTCCACTCATCATCATCACACCGCCATCACCTCCCGTCGAAGCATCTCCCATAAAGGCGCTACCGGATTCCGTAGCACCCACGTCACTGGCAAAGTAAGGGCGAATGTCCCCCACCCAATGGGAGTCATGCCCCTCTGGGCGATACTCGGGCCTAGGCGGGAAAATGGGAGCTGAGAAGTAGTCCGGTTGGAGGTTAAGACCTCCGTAAATGATCTTCCCATCCGCAGTAGAATAGTTCCCGTCGGGCCATGTAAAGTAGGAAGGGTGCGGGGCATCAAAGGGGACGTAATCCCGCCTACAAAAATCATCGTAGATCGGGTAGGAGCCGGTGGATTGGTCGTAGTAGATGCGATCCAACATCCGCCCCAACACATCTCTCTCACTCGCGGCCTTTGCCGTAGAAATGTCCATCCTCTCCATCCACTCGGTAAGGGAAGGTGGTAAGAGAGGGTAGGAAGGTTGACCCGAGGAGGACCCCTCACCGGGTTGGAATTACCATGGTGGGGGTTGGTGAGTTTATGGCATAGTGTATTGGAGGGAGGAAGGAGTGTCCACTCTACGATCCTGTGAATACACACGTAGAGGATTAGGGGGAGGTTGGTCGGTGGATACCTCCGCTTCAATCGGGAGGAGGTATTCTTTCTTGTCTTTTTCAATTTTAATAGCGGTGACATTGGGAAGCGGGATTGAATTCTTGTAGTTGATTTGCCAATACTCGCGATCGTCAATGGGGTTGACCTTAAGCCACTCAAGGTTATTGGTCAAGTAACGTTTGGTCAAGTAAGTCTCCCCGGGTATCCAATTCATGGTAGAAAGGTCTACCGGACGATCCAAATTTCGAGCAATACGGGTGATGATGCCACCCACATGGATTGGGACTTTTTGCCCCGGAGAATTGGCAATTTTTGACAAATGAATTGCAAGGTGGTGAGCCACATTAATCTTGAAGGCGGTGGGTTTTGTAAATAAATAGGACCCCAAAATTTCAAGTTCATTGGTCCGAAATACTCACGGCTCATCCACCGCAAGAATAGTGCATCCCATAAATCTATGCAACACCCGAATGACGGGGTTGTGGCAATTAATGGCGGCCCTTTTTACCCCAACCTTATCCTCTAGACCGGAAATTGCCTTCCACACTCGGGAATAATGAAAAGTAGCGGGTGGGTTATGTGATGCGGCATTTTATAACCCAAACATATTAGCCAACCGGCTCAATGAAATTGTGTGGTCCCGGTTCATAAGACGGAAACTAAGGGTAGCCACCAAATTTGATTGTCGGTTCTTGCTAATCCGTAAACTACTCAAAAATTCCCATGAGAGTCGGGGGTAAGTATATTCATGCATGGTTTACATTCCCCTCATCCCTACCCCGGTAAAAAGAGCTTTCGTCTCCCTAGCTAACCCGAGGGCCGATAAGGACGGATGATGTAGAAACTTAGTGGGGGTTAGGGGACGATTTTTAAAGAGAATAAACTTACTATTTTGAGTTTGGGTGGCAAATTCCACCGTCGGAAAATCAGGGTCGGGGTTGGTGTCATTGGCGGCGCGCGCGATTAATTCTGCTTGGTCCCTTGCAACATCGGCTCTTGTTATCCTTCCCGCCATTGTGAGGATTAGAGGGGATTTGGTGGAGTTTAATTGAAGATTGGTTGAGATTTGAGGGAGTTAGAAAGAGTTTTGAGGTGAGATGGTGGAGAAATGAAGGAGAAATGGAGGAATAAGGGGTCGAAATAATGAAGAAATTGGGGGTTTTATTTGTGTTTATCGGGTCTGTTGGGTGTGTTTTGCCGGTATGCGGACCGGCAGCCGGTCTGCCGGCTGAGCACACCCCCCACTTTTCTAATTTTTCGAAATTTTCTCCAAAAATATTTGTTCTCGCTACGGGTGGACGGACCGGCTTCCGGTCCACCGGTAGAACACGCACCCACTCTCATTTCCCAACTATATTTCCCTTTGGCTCGTGTGTCCTGCCGGTGAGCTGGCTGCCGGCCTACCGGCAGAACACTCCTCTACGCACTTCTTCAACTTCTTCAGGTGTGTCCAGCCGGTGGGCCGGCTGCCGGGTTGCCGGCAGAACACACTCCCTGGCAGAATTCTTCAATTTTTCAGCAATATTATGTGTTCCCTGCCGGTGAGCCGGCTGCCGGCCTACCGGCAGAACACATCCCTCTTCAAATTTTTCCTCAAAATAATTTGGTGTTGGTACCGGTAGGGGCACCGGCTGCCGGCCTACCGGCAGAACCCAACATTCAGCTCTTTTTTTCAACAATTTTCATTCAACTTGTTCAATTTTCACAAACTCGAAATTCGAGACTTTCCGTTTGACCTTGGGACTCGTGTTTTCCACAATTACGCCGACGCATCATATCGGGATTTTCGGGTCAAACGAAAATAAGGCTTGTTTTCTTCAAATATGACCTCCGTCATCAATCCAAAGTGGATAAAATATGGCTCCAAAGCTCTCATTGTCTACCTAAAATGCATGCTATATACAAATTCCATGGGTTGCCTCCCATGTAGCGCCCTTGTTTTATGTCGTAGGCTCGACGAAGTCATGAATTACAATCAAGTATGGAGAAGGTAGGTATCGATGGAGCTTATATTCTTCATGATAGGGGCTCCGGTAATGTAATGCTTGAGCCTTTGTCCGTTTACCTTGAAAGATTGGTCTCTATCGGATATTTCAATCGACCCATGGGGAAAAACTCGGACCACGGTGAAAGGTCCCGATCATTTTGACTTTAGCTTCCCCGAAAATAACTTGAACCTTGAGTTAAAGAGGAGAACCAAGTCTCCCACCTTGAATTCCCTCCTTAAAATAGCCTTGTCATGGAACTTCTTTGTCTTCTCCTTGTAAATCCATGAACTTTCATATGCATCGAGGCGAAATTCCTCCAATTCATTCATGTCAAGAAGCCTTTTCTCTCCCGTTTTCTTCATGTCAAAATTCAAGAATTTTACCGCCCAAAAGGCACGGTGCTCCAATTCAACGGGGAGATGACAAGGCTTACCGTAAACCAACCTAAAAGGCAAAGTGCCAATAGGAGTCTTGTAGGCGGTACGGTACGCCCATAGAGCATCATCTAGCTTCATTGACCAATCTTTTCGCGATTTCGCCACGGTTTTCTCAAGAATAGACTTGATTTCCCGGTTAGAGACCTCGGCTTGCCCATTTGCTTGGGGGTGATAAGCAAGACTTCTTCTATGTTGAACCCCGTGTTTCTTGAGCAAAGCCTCATAGGTCTTTTCATGAAAGTGCAAACCTCTATCACTTATGAGCACCCTTGGTACTCCAAATCTTGGGAAAATAGTATTCTTCAAGAACTTGCCAACCGATTTGGCATCACATGTCATGGTAGGAATAGCCTCTACCCACTTACTCACATAATCTACCGCCACAAGTATGTACTCGTATCCATAGGAGGAAGGGTAGGGGCCTTGGTAATCAATACCCCATACATCAAACAACTCTACCTCTAGGATGTAGTTCATTGGCATCTCATGCCTCCTTGAAATATTACCGCTTCGTTGGTACTTATCACACCCCCTAACGTAAGTTGCCACATCATGAAATAGGGTAGGCCAATAGAAACCGCATTGGAGCACCCTTGCGGCGGTCTTCCTTGAACACCCATGCCCTCCACTTGGCATATCATGGCAATGAGAGATTATCGGCTTCACCTCTTCACTTGGAATGCACCTCCTAATTATCCCATCCGCACAAGATTTGTAAAGGCAAGGTTCATCCCAAAAATATTGCCTTAGATCATGAAAGAATTTCTTCCTCTTATGTGAGTCATAGTCATGTGGGATGACCCCGGATACCAAGTAGTTGACATAATCCGCGTACCAAGGGACATCCATTAGAGCAAGAGCGAACAATTGATCATCCGGCAAGGAGTCATCAATTGGTAACCCATCCTTCAACATTTTCATGGAATAGCCAAGAGAGATGGTCGGCTACCACGTTCTCCACACCTTTCTTGTCTCTAATTTCAATATCGAACTCTTGAAGCAAAAGTATCCACCGGATCAAGCGTGGTTTCGATTCCTTCTTGATTAGCAAGTGCCTCAATGTCGTATGATCGGTGTGTACAATTACCTTAGAGCCCACCAAGTAGGAACGGAACTTGTTCATAGCATATATGACCGCCAAAAGCTCCTTTTCGGTGGTGGTGTAGTGTGCTTGAGCTTCATCCAAGGTCTTGCTTGCATAATATATGGCATGAAGTTTGCCATTCTTTCTTTGTCCAAGCACCGCTCCCACCGCTACATCACTAGCATCGCACATCAACTCAAAAGGTTCTCCCCAAGTGGGAGGTTGTATAATTGGAGCGGTGATGAGAGCTTCTTTCAACCTATTAAAAGCATTCAAACATTCATTAGTAAACTCAAAGGGTACATCTTTGCCAAGTAACAATGTTAACGGTTGGGCAATCAAAGAAAAATCCTTGATAAATCTCCGGTAAAAACCGGCATGCCCAAGAAAACTTCTAACTCCTTTGACATTTGTGGGGGGGGGGGGGGGGGGTAAAGTTTTAATTACTTCAATCTTGGCTTGATCGACTTCTAAGCCTTTACTTGACGCAACATGACCCAAAACAACCCCGGATGTCACCATGAAGTGACATTTCTCCCAATTTAAGACTAGACCGGTTTCTTGACACCTTTTCAAGACCTTACTCAAATTAGCTAGACATCCATCAAATGAGGTGCCTACGACGGAAAAATCGTCCATAAACACCTCCATTATATCCTCCACATATTCGGAAAATATAGCTAGCATGCATCTTTGAAATGTGGCCGGCGCATTGCATAGCCCAAAGGGCATGCGCCTATAAGCAAAGGTGCCAAACGGGCACGTGAAAGTGGTCTTTTCTTGGTCATTAGGGTGAATCGGGATTTGGAAAAACCCCGAAAACCGATCAAGGTAGCAAAAGTGAGAGTGTTGGGCAAGTCTTTCCAACATTTGGTCAAGGAAAGAGAGGGGGAAATGGTATTTCCTAGCCGCCTTGTTGAGGCGTCTATAGTCTATACACATTCTCCACCCGGTTGTGATTCTTGTTGGAATTAGCTCATTCTTGTCATTGGTGACTAGCGTGACCCCGCCCTTCTTTGGCACAACATGCACCGGGCTCACCCATGCACTATCGGAGATAGGGTAAATTATACTTGCATCATAGAGCTTCAACACCTCCTTCCTAACCACTTCTTTCATTGCGGGGTTAAGGCGGCGTTGAGGCTCAATGGAAGATGCACCCTCATCCTCCAAATGAATGCGGTGAGTGCAAAAAGAAGGGCTAATACCCTTGATATCATCAATTGAGTACCCAATGACATCCTTATATTTTCTCACAACATCAAGTAACTTTTGATGTTCGGTGTCATTGAGTGCACTATTGACAATATTAGGGTAAGTGTCATTAGGGCCAAGGAAAGCATGTTTAAGAGTAGAGGGAAGAGGTTTCAACTCCACTTGAGGAGGCGTGGATCTCTCCTCTTTTTTACCATCTCCTCTCAAGCTCTCAAATTCCTTATCCGGGTCTTCTTCAATTGTTGCTTCCATAGCTAAAGCATACTCCCGGTTCTCCTTGCAATCTTTTAACTTGCCCTCAAGGAATCCTTGCAAACCTTTGTCTTCATCAAAGTTATTCATATCTACCCATTCCTCTACCATGTCAATCATGTAACAAGACTTTTCTTCCGAAGGCTCCTTCATGGCCTTGTTCAAGGAGAATTCTACCTTTTCTTCACCCTCTTGTAGAGAAAGCTTTCCATTCTTCACATCAATCATGGCACCCCCCGTAGCAAGGCAAGGGCGCCCCAATAATATGGGAATATTTGAGTCCTCGGGGATGTCCATTACATAGAAGTCACAAGGGAATGCAAGTTTACCCACGTTGAGCGGGACATCCTCCACAAGACCGATTGGGTATCTTACCGACCTATCCGCAAGTTGGAGAGAAACCCTTGTTGGTGAAAGCTCATAACCCTTCAACTTTTTGAAAATTTTGAGGGGCATAAGACTAATGCTTGCCCCCAAATCACACAAGGCTCTCTCAATATGCACGGTCCCAAGTTTGCAAGGTATGGAAAAACTCCCCGGGTCTTCAAGCTTTTGAGGAGCCTCATTCATAAGAATTGCGCTACATTCCTTGGATAAGTTCATCGTTGTTGTTGGACTCAAGGAATTTTTGTTTGAAATTAGCTCCTTCAAGAACTTTCCATAGCTTGGTATCTCCTTGACGGCATCAATGAAGGGCATGGTGATGTTGATTCCCTTCATCATGTCCATGAACTTTCCCTATTTTTGTTCAAGTTTTGCTCTTGCCAACCTTTGTGGGAAAAGAATTGGTGGCACATAAGTCCTCACAACTTGTTGTTTTGGCTCTTCAACAATTTTTGTTGGTTCATCAATCACCTTTGGAGTCTCCACAACAATTTCCACAAGTTCATCTTCAACCCTTTTTCTTCAACTACCTTAGGAGGTTCAACCACAATATCAGGTTCAACCACATCACCCGGTCTACTACTCTTCCTCTTCTTGACAAATGCCCGTTCTTCCAACTCTCTACCACTCCTTAAGTGGATAGCATTCACGGTTTTCGGATTCTCCTCGGTTTTACCCGGAAATTTTCCATGAGAGGCTTGTAGTTGGCTAATTTGGGAAGCCAATTAGGAGATTTGATTGTCCGTCATCCGTTGAGAAGCTTGCATTTGGGTTCCCCGGCAACGGCGCCAAAAACTTGATGGTTATCAAATAGTACCTCGCAAGTGCACGATTTATCGTTGTGCAAAATAGAGGGTCGATCCCACAAGGAGTTAAGAAGATTACTAATTGTTCTAATCCTATCGTTTAGCTAAGTCGGCAATAAAGGATGAATTTGTTATACTAAGACTACCTAAGACGAAATGAAATTCAAACTAAACAAGAAATAGGTAAATGAGCAAGAGGAAATGATAAGTTGTAAATCAAATTATTTACAGGCCTAATACTTGGTTCTCCCAGAACAATTCATAACTTCACACAATTAAATCCTTAGGCTAATCATAAAGGTAACAAGGTGAGGAAGAGATGGCTCTAATTCGCCTAAGACCCCCCCTCTCGGATTCGAAGGTCGGAATCCCTAACTCAACGCTCAACAACCCCAAAAACGTGCACTTTTCCAAGGAGGTCAAGAAATTGGTCAAAGTCATTAAGTACTCATCGTAATCCGGGTCATCCCACTCCTCCTCTCGGAGGTCGATTTCAAACGCTAGTCTAGAGGTACCCTCCCTTGGCTCTCCCTTTCGGTCTCAACCTAGGTTAGCAATAGGGTCGAATTTCGGGTACCCAACTTACAACCTAACCAACTCTTGTTGGTGGACAAGGGTCACAAGTCGACACTACCCAAAATCAATCCATAAACCATATCATTCCTCTAAACTACCCTCACCAATTTCCCCAAATAATTAGCCTTTATGAGAATCAATTAGTGAAGTTACGCATGTCGGGTCAAACCGAGTCCTAGTGGAAGTCTACTCACTAATCATGTTTCTAAAAGAAAGAGGATCAACAAAGATGGTTTCTTTAGGCATAAATATGGTGGGAGAATAAATTCTACTACTAATCATGCAATGAATCAACAATAATTATGAGGAAAGATAATTTAATCTAATAATGATGAGGACTGAACTAAAAGACACAACCTTAACACAAGTAACTCAAAGATTCAATATTTAACACAAGGAAATCAAAGACTCAATCTTTGGGTGTAAATAACAAAGATGAACAAAGGAAAGATGAACAAGGAAAAAAATAACAACAATCAAACAACAAGATTGGAATTTCAACATAAACAATTAAACAAAACTCAAAAGAAAAGCAAATGTA
Organism: Silene latifolia; assembly: GCF_048544455.1. Taxonomy (NCBI): domain Eukaryota; kingdom Viridiplantae; phylum Streptophyta; class Magnoliopsida; order Caryophyllales; family Caryophyllaceae; genus Silene; species Silene latifolia. The sequence continues at coordinate 95,824,203 of NC_133533.1, forward strand.
AACTAAAGAGATTAGGAAGAGAAGTAATACCAACTCAATAGCAAGAAAGGAATTTGGATTGAAAAATATGGAAGGAGGAACGTTCAATCTTCTTACAACCCAATTTCTACTACTAAATATGATGTAATAATTGAAGAACTTGTTCTAATTAGGGAAAGATTAGCAATGTGATTAACAAGATTCAAACTTGGAAAAGGAAATTAATTTAGATCTAGGGTTGTGTGTACAAATGGTTAAGGGAGGGGTTATTTACAGTCTTTCATAAGATTATGAAGAAAAGAGGAGAAAAGCCCAAAATCCGTCAGCTGCTGCGTCCTGCGGTGGACCGGCTGCCGGTCTGCCTACCGGCAGCGAGGTCAAATAAGTTTGAAGTTGGAAATTTTGGAAATAGCTGGCAAGTGTGTTCTGCCGGTGGACCGGCTGCCGGCCTGCCGGCAGAACACTGTCTTCAGGTCTTCAAATTCATCCTTGTGATGTGCTCCGCCGGTTGGCCGACTGCCAGTGTGTCTACCGCAATGTTGTCAGGATCGAGATCCTACTTTGGATCGAAGAGGGGTGGTAGGATCGGATCGCAGGATCGAATCGTAGGATCGTAAGATCCTACAAATAGCTTGGATAAACAAGTTTATGTAAACTATTTGGTATAATTTGTGATGTATAATGTTAAATAGTTTATTTAATGATATGAAAGTCTTAATAATCATATCAATATATTACATATACCTTTAATTTAGAGTTCTAAGTATAGAAGAACAACCAACTCACAAATTTGTTGCACAAATAAGCATTTTACGATCCTGAACGATCCTACCATCGATCCTACACGATCCTGTACGATCCTATCCGATCCTACCCGATCCTGACCGATCCTATACCGATCCTACTACCAAAACGATTCTACGACGATTTGAATCGTTTTCCACTTTTTGGATCGTAGGATCGTACGATCCTACGATCCGGATCACGATTTTAACAACAATGGTCTACCGGCAGCGAGGCCAAATGAAAATTTGCTTTTAACTCCAATTAAATTCCTCCTGCTGTGCTCTGCCGGTGGACCGGCTGTCGGCCTGCCGGCAGGACACAACCTTCAGCATCCTTCTTCCTTTTTCTTGGCATTGTTGGGAGGGGGTGTTCTGCCGGTGACCAGACCGGCTGTCGGTCTGCCGGCAGAAGACTCTTCTCAGCGTTCTTCACTTCTTTTTCTTCTCAAGCTAACACAGGTTAGCTCCTTCACTCGGGTTTCATTCCGTCTTCCCTACAAAATATCACGGGGAGTCATAATATCGAGGTACATGGAATAAAAGGGCAAAACATGAGCGAGAGTGAGCTAAAACCGTGCTAAAGAGGTCGAAACGCATGGGAAACGGGAAGTAAAAGGGCGTAAACTAATCACATATCATACATAAATGATACTCCGTATCTACACAAAAATAAAATAATTTGTCCTATTTAATTGTTTAGCTTTATTTTCTCTCTTCTAAAAGAGGAAATTTGAACAAACGTAACACATAATTGAAAAAAATGAGTATAATAATTTGTAAGTCAAACCACTTTGCCAGTTTTCCATGGTATTTATGGTTTCCTCCCTTTGACATTAATAAATCTTATCAGAAAAACGTATTCGATGATATTTCATGTATAGCTATCAGACCTGCCACTATAATCTAGTATTAATATTATTGATAAAGTAAAAAGGCAAAAAAAAAATCAGGAAAAGAGTAATAAAAGAGCATTGTAGTTATCCATAATCAATGGAAGTATATTAAGGGAAGTAAGCTTTACTCTCTTATAACATATGAGGTTGTCGTGCAAAGTAAAGTGGATGAATTATACCGGATAAATAAGCGCGGATTGCGCCATCATATTCAAAGACATGTAGTGTAGTGAATAACGACCCTGCGTGCGACATTTGATATGAAAAAAAAAGCTTAGGATTGCACCGCCTACTATACTTCGATATAAGTATATAACTATATATTTGAAAAACCATATGAGAATATGTCAATGATATCAGTTAACAATGAAATAATTACTTGAAAATGAAATAATAAGTTAAAGATTTACCCGATTTTCATTATCCAACCATTGTAATGATCCCATGAAGACATACTGCAATCTTTAGTTTCCTCTTGTGTGATTGAGTATTTTTCTCCATATAAGGAGTGTGTAAAAATATGGTACGCAATATTTGTTTTCTAAGCAATTTCACTCTAATATTTTTATTCCTTATTTTCAAGGTAAGTTTCCTATATTAGCTCCGTGAATAGGGGTGCTAACGAGCCGAGCCGAGCCCGAGCTTGGCCTTGCTTGGCTTGTGCTCAAGAGCCAAAACTCGAGCTCGAGCCGATCTCGAGCTTACCCGAGCTTCAAAAAAATGTACTTGTTATAAAGCTTGCGAGCTTTAACGCGAGCTCGAGCCAAACTCGAGCCCAAATCGAGCCTATATAAAACTGTTTATTTTTTTTATTTTTTTTCTTTCGATATTTTCAATAATAAGGCTTAAGGGTTATATGTAAAAATATTTGGCAAATCAGCGAGACATTTGATATGTGTGATACAAAAATATAATTATGATAAAATATTTTCATAAAATATCAGTAATATCTTATGTAATCACACAAATTTGAGCTGCTCGCGAGCTTTTCGAGTCGAGTCAGCCTTTGCTCGGCTTGACTCGTTAAGCTCTCGAGCCGAGTCCGAGCCCGAGCCGAGCTTTGACCGAGCTTTGACCGAGCCGATCTCGAATAGCTCGCGAGCTATCTCGTCTCATTAACACCCCTATCCGTGAATGATGGCTTGGTATATTCAAATTTGTACACTTTCCTTAACAATTTGATTAATTCTCGGTAACTGCATCTTTTTTCATGTTAACGTGATTGCAAATCTTTTTTTTTTTAATAGAAAATGACACGTGGCATTTTAAGGAGTTTTGACACGTGGCGATCAACGGGACTTGCGGTTGTTTCTTTAATATAATATATGATGATATGATATGATACGAGCATATATGATTTTAGGAGTTTGCTAAATACCGTCCTATTTTTACTTTTATCGAAAATTCATTTCTTTTTCCAATTTTCTATATCACGCCCTAGTTTTACTTGTACGCTCCTAATTTTTTATTAAATTTCTCATTTTACCATTTTTTTACGTATTTTGATAACATTGATTTTTGTATATATTACTATTAAACAATAATTAATAACAGCAACGATATCGCGATATAAACTTAGACGACAATGTGGTATATGGTATGTGGATCCTATAAATGCTTAAATGAAAGCTAACCGCTCACAAACTCAATAGTCCACTCTTCATAATCATTCATTAAAACTTTAGTTATTCTAGTTATTTGTTTTTGATGAAAAGAAAATATTGGTATTTGAATTTTGTACCCTTTTGTATTTTGTTTTTTTAAGATTGTTTTACGTTTTGTTTTGTGTCCATTAAGAATATATTTACTATTATCTAAAAATGATGTTACCTCAGTTTTAAACTTGGATATTCTAAGCACAGTTAATAGATCCTATAACTAATTGTACTCAGTTGTATTCTCTAGAACCCGAGCTATATAATAAAGTTTTCGAATTTACTATAATAAAGTTTTCGAATTTTGTTTTAAAGAATCGAGCTATACCATAAAATTTATGAACTCATTCACTTAAACATAAAAAAAATTAACTTTAAAAAAGCTCAAAAAAATTACACATAAGCTCGATAAGATATAACTTGGTTGTATGATGTTATTGAAGGAACTGTAGATCTATATACATACTAACATACTCATATATGTTAAAATAATTTGTCATAAAATTAAATATGGATTTTATGCATGCAAACATTAAAACAAATAGAGGAGAAATCATGTTCTTACATTGGTGATTTCGATTTAAAGGGCACAAGAGAGATCACCTTTCTCTCTTGTTCTTGAGCTTTCCCTTATGGATGAACCAAGATCCAAGTGTAGGATCTCTCCCTAAGCTTTATACCCAAGGCTTTCTCTTAATTAAGATTAATATTATAAGAACTAGTATAATATAAATCTAGAAGAAAATTGAACCAAAATATTAAAAACACTTAAATATTTCGGTATTATAAAGGGAGAAGAAAAGAGCTTTTTGTCTCTCTAGAAATCTTATTTTTGGATGATGGAAAGAATGAATGAATTATCACACACTTGAGGTAATGTGTTAATCAAAAATCTAAGGCAAAACCCTTGCCTTTCCCTTGGTAAAACCGGGTAGGAGGGAAGAGGAGGGAAGAAGACTCACCCAATGCATGCCCTTGTTTGCCTTTACAATGCAAACTAGGGTTGCATGCCTACTCTTATTAGTAATCATTATGTTTACAAATCATAATATAAACACAATATTAAGCCTAATACTCCTCCATTTTCGGCACTTTAGTTAATATGGATTCCATATTATTTTTGTCAATTGTCAATATGTCACATGTCACATGTCACATAAATTTGTTATGTATTTTTAACATATTAAAAATCAACGTATTAATAAAAATACGTCACATACAAAAATCGACTTAGTAATTTCATAATTACTTGTGCCAAAATATTTTACCAATTTATAAATCACAACAGATTGCATTTATAATAATTCATTCAATTCCGATCGTTTCTTTAAACAATAATTTCATCCGAGTAACGATACAATTCGATTACTCAGACCGTATCTCATTTAATCACATTTTAACATGATACGTAAATTTTACTTCCAAAATCGTCCGTCAATTTTCAAGTAATTTAATTAACTCGTAACGTTATAAGATTAATTAAATAATCAATTAAGAGTATTGCCCTTTAGGTATGACCTAGGGGGTCAACTGATCACCACCGTCACACGACAGTAATGTCAAACTCTAGTCAGCCAATCATTACCGATATATGTTGACCAGTTGACAGTAAAAATTACTTCCCAATTGTATTCTATATATTGAGACTTAAACATGTGATCATCATGATCAACAGTCGTGATCGCATTATTGTCGGAGGACACATATTCCAACAATCTCCCACTTGTCCTCGACAAGTGTGCGTCACCAATTCTCTTGTCCTATTACTATCTCCCACTCAATGCAAGGTGTCTTTCAGGTCGTACTTGCAAGTGATCATATCGAGAGTGGTTTCCTCGATCTGGAGAATAACTGATTGACCGGATTTATCCACTCTGGATACCTTCCGAGCGTGGCCACGCATTTCCAGTTCATTACTCCTCGAGTGGACCTGAGATATTGTTATAACCCTGACTAGGGGTGGACAATTCCTATCGCACTCATTCCCTTTGAGTAGCCACAGCCATCATAACCCAAAATATGCCCATTTGACCCCATTTACGAAGGTCGTAGTAACACAAATCAAAGTTAATCTGAAACTGTGCCATCTTAGGTGAATAGTCTTTAGTCAAAAGAATCGACTCATTTGAATACTATAGTAGCTCTCGCCACGACCAGACTATATAAATTTGCCAGAACTCTATAAGCGGTCATTAGGCCCGACATAATGTTCCTAACAGTCTGTCTATGTGATCGACTAGTCATCTCACATGACTCTATGGCACTTGAACTTGCCATCAATCGCATCACACTCTAGTCACTTCGAGACGTCACCTCATACAAGCGACTATGGGCAAATACTATGTTAATCCGTGTTCACTTTAACGGGGTTCAATTGTCTTCACAACCCGTTTGGATGTAACAAAGTATAAGGTGAGTTAATAATAACTCAAACGACAAATGTCTACATCACACTCGGGTAGTCAATATCATATTACAACCTTGTGATGTATATCATAAGTGTAAACACTTATTGATTGCAATAGAAGTTTAACATGCCATGTGTCCTTGTGTTCAAACTTCTTATACTTGCATTTTCCTTTACATTCATGTTCTCTCTCATAGCATGAATCTTACCAAGTACACATCAAGGTTCCCAACCTTGGTGTCAGTTCTTTATCTTGAAAGAACTTCCTTGTTGATTATCACATAACGAACGAATTTGTGGTGAATGATATAACTTGTACTGATCAAGTACCCATCCACACACAATGCACTAGGTATATGTTTTGTAGAATCTTACAACAATTGTCAAGATGATTAGCCTAGCACTTCTAACAAGTCCTAGCTTATTAGGAAAGATTAGTTTTAAGCAACTTCTTGTTCAACTAAGTGTCTTTCCACAACTTCTTATTTCTCTTTCTAGCTCGAAAGTTTTAGGATTCTCATAAATCCTTACATGTGCTCGGATTTCATTTATATGTGCAACCTCTGGTCACATAATAGAGTATTCCGTCAAACACCGAAATCGCTCATCGGATTCTACTTGAGAATTCATGACGTTTCTATTATGGCTTACCAATCAATCATCATGCTCTTATGCATATGATTCATATTTGGACATGTGCATGTTTATTCTAATGGCGGAAACATTAGTAACTAATAATCATGAGATCAATCGTTCTTAGGTTTTATGAACGACCATGACTGCTAATGGTAATTCCATTTTCATTCATATGAATAACCTATGTGTAAGTTGATGTGATGTGTATCTCTCAATACTAATCCAACATCCCTGATGTAATTGGATTCATCATAGTCCATTTTCATCCAGAATTGAAAACTCACATCTTCCTTTACGAAGGAAGGTATTAGCTCGTCATTCTTCAATGAGTGATGAGTTATAACCCTTTTCAAGATGATTGCTCCCACTAAATTCCATGTCTTCACATGATCATAGCCTAACTCCCACTCAATTCTACATGTTTCGAAATTGACGTCTCAATCGGAACTTTTAAAGAATTGAAATATAAATTGCATTTTCCAAGTTATTAAGATAGAATCATATATGTTCCCATCATATCCCTTCAAAATACCTATTTTGAAGTGGTCTCATCTTAACCTTATTAAAAGATTTTAATCTCTAACTCACATACTTCATAATGATGTGTAGCAATGTCATTATTCAAATATAAATAATATTTAGAATACGTCCTTCGAAATACCCTTTCGGAAGGAGGTTTAACCATTTCATTTTCACAATGAGGTTAAAAAGTGACATTTGCTTGGTTAGTGCTTAACTTAGCTTTTGAAGATATCGGTATATCATTTCTTGCAATTTCAAGTCATAAATCTCGTATATATTAAATATACTAGAATGTTACTAGGATTCATTTAGGCTCTTAAGTAAATCTCGGTTGAAACTATAGGTCAAAATTTATCACAAAATAGTCTAAACTTAGTCAAAACTCTTATTAAGACTTTACATAAGTCATTTCTTCCAAAACTTTCTTTTGGTGTCCTCACGTAGTTATCTCAAGAATATAGACTTTCGATTACTTCACGTGGTCTCTTTAGTCATATAGAACTTGCTAGAGACCATAGATCTTATCCATTGGGTATACTATTTAAATAGACATACCTCTATGCAAATCATTCTTCCCTTGCGTAGATCTCATTTACACAAGTACACAAGTTTAATCTCCCCTTGTGTGTTGTGTCCTCATTTTTCTCCCACTCTATCTTTAGAATAAATACGCTAGAGATTCAAAGATAGCATATGAGACACAAATAATGAATTTTGAAGTATAAGGAGAACTACCTCATAGGTTGACTAATAGTTTTAGATTTTGTGTGTGTACTTGGTGATTGACATTCCTATAAGAGAGTTCATAGACTCAAATTCACTTTATAAATGATCATACACAAGCCTTAAGCATGTGGACATATAATGAAACCCGTCATTATATTTGTCTATTATATCACTTTAAGTGAATAATCTTATGTTTCTAAGAACAAGCATTTAAACATGAATTTTAGAACAAAAGGATAAAATGATAAAACGGGTGACTTGGGTTGCAAACCAAGTCACCATTATCCAAAATACAAACCATTATCCAAAATACCTTTCCATGTCTAACACGGAAACTTAAGGTTCTAAAATCCAAAACATAATTTAAAATAAGACAATGAAAAGCAAAGCTCCATAAAAGCTATCCCTAGCTTCTTAATGGTTTCTCATGCTTGCTTTTCCTTTCCCTTGTCTTTGCTTGGTGGAGGCCCTATTTACAATAAAAAGGGAGATACATTATCACAACTTTGCATCATAATACCATAGTTGAATTAGAAACATAAAAGAAGGATAGTCATTTACCTACTGGAGTAATCTTTCCAGCTTTGATATCACCAAGGTATTTGGAACAATTTCTTTTCCAATGTCCCATACCATTACAATAATGGCATTTATCAAGAGGACCCTTCTTGATCTTTGAAGTGCTAGCTTCATTAGGCTTAGCTTTGGTGAATGTGGGAGCTTGCTTCTTGCCCTTTCTCCCATTCTTCTTGAACTTCCCCTTACTCTTCGTGCTTATGTTAAGCACATCTTTGGGAGGGTTCACATTTAACCCCATGTCCCTCTCGGCTTGCACAAGTAACTTGTGCAACTCCTCAAGAGACACATCCTTGTCTTGCATGTTAAAATTCACCCGGAATTGAACATACGCTTTTACTTTGGACAAGGAATGTAGAATCCTATCTACGATGAGTTCTTTGGGGATTTCAACCTTTTGAATTTTCAAGGTCTCGACAAGCTCCATGAGTTTGAGCACATGAGGGCTAACCTTTTGGCCCTCTTTGAAGTCGAGATCAAAGAATGCCGCGGCCGCCTCATATTGGACGATCCGCGGAGTTTGTGAAAACATGGTCACAAGTTTGGAGTAAATCTCATTAGCATTGCCCATTTTAAAGGCTCTCCTTTGGAGGTCCGCCTCCATCGCAAATATCAAGACATTTTTCATTGCGGCGGACTCCTTTTGGTAAGCCTCATATGCTTCCCTAGTGTCCGCGGTGGACCTTGTGGAGGGTTCGGGTGGAGAGGCCTCGGTAAGGTAACGAAGCTTGTCTTCACCTTCGGCAGCTAATTTGAGTTGGGCATCCCAATCGGAGAAATTTGACCCATTCTTTTCAAGTTTACATCCATCCATAAAGGATCGGAGCCATGACGAACTAGCGAGAGGTGTGGCGTTAGGAGTTGGTGTTGGTGTTGCCATTTGTTATGAAAAAGAAGTGGTCTACAAAACAAAATATAAGGAGTAAACAAATGTCGTTTTAATAATACTCGTAAAAATATATGATTTAAACAAGTTTTATGCATTTTTCTAGTGACCTCTACCCAACTAGATAAATGATTCCAAGACCCAAATTCATATCAACTTAGGCATGGGGTAGCCGATGAAACCTTTATCAATATAACTCGGTGGATTAACTTTTTAATCGATTCTACTTTTAGAACTCTTGGTCGATAAAATTACTCTAATGTTTATCTATAGCCCAAAACACATCAACAAGGGCACGGGGTAGCCGATGAAACCCTTATCAATTACTTTTGTTGAGTTCAATCCAAATTTCGAATAAATGTGTCCATTATCCAAACCCACATCAACTTAGGCACGGGGTAGCCGATGAAACCCTTATCAACACGAATTCGGTGGATTAGAAATTTATCACCCACTTCCCCTACGTAACAAGGTTTGTACCCCGGGGTAGCCGAGTGCACTCCCTCGCGAAATAGGTTTTCATGGTTTCTACTATTTGGTAAGGCTATGTCTCAATTAATTTTTTTAGCGAGAGGTCATGTCAATTTATTATCTATCACGTTTTAAGTGAACTAAAGCGGTGAACTACGATAATTCTAATTGACACGGTCGATGAACTCGATAAAATGACAATGCATGTTTAGTTATGGCGATTTAGCGATGCATGTGACATAAAATAAAATGCAAGCAAAAACATAAATAAATCCTAGTATGGCCTATCCTAATATAGAAAAACTATATAACTATTACATTTCGGAAACCAACTCCATTGGTCCCTTGAACTTCGGTTGTGGCACGCATCTCGAGGTAACACCGTCTTTATGTATCGCCATTCTTGAAGAAATCCATCTTTAGGAACTCCGGAATGAATAAAATTACATAAAAATTTACATAATTTCATATTATACATTTGTAACTAAAATAAAATAAATCTATTAAATTACAAAACGGTGATACGAGATCACAATAAAATTACAACCGAATCGATATTCCCATACATTTCGGGAAATACCAATAAAATCTAAGGCCATACTAAGTAAAATTACATAATTCAAAATTACATAAATTAAAATTATGACAATCATAAAGAAAAATGCAGCATTATAATATGTATGAACATGCTTCATTTTATGCTAAATCGCCTTTAATTTGCCAATATCGTATATTACTCGGTTTTTACGGATTTGCGTGATTTCAACACTTTATAATCACAAGAATTACATAAATTCATATTTATGAACTAGTTAATTACCCTAACCTCTTAGGACTCAAAATTTAGTCTTCATTAATAAATTGACCATAATTAACTCAAAAATTCTAAAATTGTTCATTAATAGTCCAAAATTACAAAAATAAGCTATTAAACTTCAAATAATTCAAAACATTTCAAAGAAATTTGAAATTTGAAATTTAAACTCATGAACATTCTGGAAAAATACCATGACACTCATAATGTTCAAAATCTTAGGTTAAAAAATTTTGAAATGTTTCCGGAAAAACAATGTTGCGGTTTATCGATTTTAACTAAAAATAATCATAAAACATGAGAAAAATTATATTCATTAACTTTTCAATTTTAAATCTTAAAATGATAATAAAATGCAACATTTGATGTTTTTCCTAAGTCATAGATTATGTTTTATAAATTTTTCACTAATAATGTCACTATTTATGCTATTTTTCTTCAAAAATCCATAAATCATGCAAAAAGACTTCTTTATAGCCAATTATTTTACACACATCTTGTAAAATTGCATGTGACAACATATTAAATTTCTATGACCAGATTCGAAATTTAACTCATATTAACCTATTTTTCACCTAAATCCGAATTTAATAATGAAAAATCCATTTTTCGAGCATAACAAGTCCAAAAATTATGAAACTTCACAGGTTATCTCAAAATAATATATGTGACAACATATCCAAAAATCACTGGAAAATTCGAAGTATAGCATATTTTAGACCGAAAATGACATTTTTACTCATAAAATCATATTTAAATGTCATTATTGTATAATATGAACAATAAAAATCCGTAAAATTAACCAAAATATCCTAAAACATTTTAGGACCAGAAATATTAACATGCATGAATTAATTTTATGATATATCATAATAACACAAAATATACAAGTTTTATATGTTATTCTTTATAACTCGGAAAAACTTTTAACCGATTTGCATGCAAAAACCGTGGCTCATGATACCGATTGAAGGAAATGTAGATCTATATACATACTAACATACTCATATATGTTAAAATAATTTGTCATAAAATTAAATATGAATTTTATGCATGCAAACATTAAAACAAATAGAGGAGAAATCATGTTCTTACATTGGTGATTTCGATTTAATGGGCACAAGAGAGATCACCTTTCTCTCTTGTTCTTGAGCTTTCCCTTATGGATGAACCAAGATCCAAGTGTAGGATCTCTCCCTAAGCTTTATACCCAAGGCTTTCTCTTAATCCCCCTTATACTAAAAGAATAAGAAAACTGAAAATTTTCCCGCCTAAATGCTTTTAGCCAGAAATTGGGCCTAACTTTATCTAGATATGTATTGGACCTAATATATGGCCTTTATGTGTCATAGTATCTTATCAAACACCGCAACTTTTATAGTTGGGCCAAATGTATTTTATTCATTATTATCTCATTAGTCCAATATATATATCTTAAATGTCGTAAATATTATATTTAAAACGTATGTAGATTTTACTCATATTATTAAAATAAATGTGTGCTTTTCCCTTTTTTATTCTTTAATTTTTTTTATTCCCTTAAATTGTTAATCCGTATATTGTAACAAAAATTACAAAAATAGTTATATGCTTCAAATGCGTAAAAATAAGCATAAGTTTTTGTAATTAAACTAACAATCTTATTTTTTTTAATCATAAACTTATTCCAAGTAAAAATGTAAGATTCGCTCTATTTTAGCTCTTAGTATTTTTGCACATTAACAATTGTAGATAATTAAAAATAAAATTCAAAGTTCATTTATATATTATTATTAGTTCTAATTGTTAAGTTCTTTACACATGACAGTCTAAAATACCGTGCATTTGTACGGGCTCTACACTAGTTAAGATTAATATTATAAGAACTAGTATAATATAAATCTAGAAGAAAATTGAACCAAAATATTAAAAACACTTAAATATTTCGGTATTATGAAGGGAGAAGAAAAGAGCTTTTTGTCTCTCTAGAAATCTTATTTTTGGATGATGGAAAGAATGAATGAATTATCACACACTTGAGGTAATGTGTTAATCAAAAATCTAAGGCAAAACCCTTGCCTTTCCCTTGGTAAAACCGGGTAGGAGGGAAGAGGAGGGAAGAAGACTCACCCAATGCATGCCCTTGTTTGCCTTTACAATGCAAACTAGGGTTGCATGCCTACTCTTATTAGTAATCATTATGTTTACAAATCATAATATAAACACAATATTAAGCCTAATACTCCTCCATTTTCGGCACTTTAGTTAATATGGATTCCATATTATTTTTGTCAATTGTCAATATGTCACATGTCACATGTCACATAAATTTGTTATGTATTTTTAACATATTAAAAATCAACGTATTAATAAAAATACGTCACATACAAAAATCGACTTAGTAATTTCATAATTACTTGTGCCAAAATATTTTACCAATTTATAAATCACAACAGATTGCATTTATAATAATTCATTCAATTCCGATCGTTTCCTTAAACAATAATTTCATCCGAGTAACGATACAATTCGATTACTCAGACCGTATCTCATTTAATCACATTTTAACATGATACGTAAATTTTACTTCCAAAATCGTCCGTCAATTTTTAAGTAATTTAATTAACTCGTAACGTTATACGATTAATTAAATAATCAATTAAGAGTATTGCCCTTTAGGTATGACCTAGGGGGTCAACTGATCACCACCGTCACACGACAGTAATGTCAAACTCTAGTCAGCCAATCATTACCGATATATGTTGACCAGTTGACAGTAAAAATTACTTCCCAGTTGTATTCTATATAATGAGACTTAAACATGTGATCATCATGATCAACAGTCGTGATCGCATTATTGTCGGAGGACACATATTCCAACAGTTATTGTACCACTGGAGCTATAATGTTATTTGTGTTCTAAGCATAGTTATAAACGTTGCAGTTAATACAGTTAATAGACTATACCATCTGTTGTATAATTCTATTATACAACCAATGGTACTTAGTCTTTTCCTCCTTATAGTTGTTGTAACCTATAAAACAAATTCAACATAACTCCCCTCCTCTCTCTAACTTCTCTCCATATCTTTCTAACTACTTCTCTAATTACTCAATCATCTTCTCTCTCAATATCATTTTTTCAACTACTTTAATTCTCCATCTCTAAAAAAAATCAAATATTTAATCTATAATTACAATATGTGGTGGACAAAGCTTCTAAGGCGGGAGATATATCAAATTTACGCAGTTTTAGAACTTTATGCGGAAGATTTCTTACAAAGCTCGGAAAATTTTCTCACTAGCTCAGGGTATATCATAAAAGCTCGAAATCTTTACGTTTTTTTTTTTGAACTATTATGTAAGTTAGGATTTTTCCTAAAGCAGATTCCATAAATAATAATTCTTAGCCGATCCACGAAGTCAAGTTTGTTTGAACTTAGATTTATTAATAACTCACAATATTGCGCTTTGATACATACAAAACTCGAAAACTTTGTTTGTAAGCTCGTAAAATTTCTTGCAGAGCTCGTAAAGTTTCTTATATAACTCGGAAAAGTTACTCGCAAACTCGGAATATATCTTAAAAAGCTCGAAACCTTTACTTGTAAACTCAAAAAAATACAAAGCTAAAAAAAATTACAGAGCTCAAGAAGTTTACCCAAAAGCTCGGAATGAGTCATACAAAACTCGAGATTTCAGAATATGCCCATAAAATACATGTCAATATACAAATGATGTCGAAATTTATGTCAAAATATTTTTACAAGCATTTTTCTTCTTCTTGGTGATATTATCAATTGCTAAAGATTTTCCAATTAGGATGAATGGGAGAGCAAGTGCTAAAGATTTTCCAATTAAGGGTTATCACCCTTAAACTAAGTGACAAAGAAAAAGTGAAAAGCATCATCACCCTCAAAAAATAGTGTTGGTTTGAATGTATTTATACCTCTGTAGTAATTATTTTTGTTTAACGGTTAGAGCATCCGCAAAGGTGATGTGCCCTATATTTTATCTCTCTTTCTCTTATTCGTTCATCTCAATTTCCACTAACTTTTCCATCTACCCTCCCAATTTAAATCTACATCTATACAACAATTAGACTCCCTAACAATATTAATTTACACCTAAAAATTTGGGAACCTCCCCAAATGTATACAAATTACCCTTATTTTTTCTTCGGATAATTCACGCGGTACCCTTGTAGTTGGCCACTTTGCACGAAATACCCAAATTTTTGATCCGAAAAACTTAAAGAAGCCATAACTCTTGTTTACGAACTCAGAAAGTGAAGATTTTTTTTTTCAAATCGATCATCTTTCCGAGTACTACGATTTGAAAAAAAAGTTTGACGAGTTTGGAACTCATGACCAGGAGATATGCTCATTCAAAGTTTGTTCGGTCGAAAAAACTTTGACGCACAATAATTCTCCTAGTAGCAGAATCCAAATGCGAAATTTTTTTTTTCAAATTGTAGTTCTAGGAAAGATAAACAATTTGGAAAAAAAATTCGTCATTTTTGGAACTCATAAACACGAGTTATGACCTCTTTAAGATTTCCGGTTAAAAAAATTGGTTATTTCGTGCAAAGTGGCAAACCTTAGGGCTACCGCGTGAATTATCCGTTTTTTCTTTGGAGACCTCCCCTAAAAACAGTGGACCTCAAGTTATAGGGAGGTATGTGCAATAGTGAGGATTCTCATTTGATGAGAGAGAGGGCATTTGGGAAGGTAGGTTCCCCGCCTTTGTTGATGCTTTAAGAAATTTGTGATTGACATATACTATCACAATAAATAATTTGGTCCATTTGGTCTGATCCGATCCACACGTTTTTTTTTTTCCATACCTAACTAAACTAATATGAAATATGGTCTGATCCCTAATCCACCATTTTAGCCGTTGAGGGGTATTTATAAAGAAATGGGTAGTTGTGTGCGTTTTGAGCGACGTGGCCGCATGAGCTGCTCGAAGAGGCGCGAGCCATTTCGCGGGTCTTCGAGGTGTCTTGTCAGTTGTCACTATCACGCAATTGAAATCATGATTTGTTCTATCCTATGTTTTGGATGACATGATTTGTACTTGACCATGAAGCATTCTGGGAATACTTAACATGGAAGTTTTGAAAAGTTTGTCGTTTGTCTTTGACTCGGTTTGACTCATTGTTGGAGTCGGGATTTGAATTTTTGAGTCGGTGTTTGGTCCGGTGTCGGTTTTGACTATAGTTAGTGTCATTGCGACCCCGTCGTCATGCATTAAACACTCCAGGTACTTTGAAAATGTTTTGTTTTCGAAATCGTTTTAACTTTTCCGACGTATAGTTGTACAAAACTATCGATTAAACGCTGCGATTTCTAAGCATGTTGTAGTCCGATAATCATCGGGTGTTTGTTGGAGACTTGACAGATACTAGGTATCTACAACACCAAATTGACATTAATCTTAATTATTTTCACTTAAAAATACAATTAATACATTTACCCATTACTCTCTCCCATCCAAACCAAAGTTAACAGTTGCTTTATCACACTTGTCGAGACACGTTTTGCAACGTGAGTATCTTTAGTTACACATTATTAAAAATTATAAAAATTTGATGTTCTTATAGCATTCATTACGATAAATCAAACAAGATCTCATATGACTATATTTTGTCTTATTGATTAAGAATAATATCAAAGATTCTCTACGACCATGAATAGTGCAAAAAAACAAGTGTTACCTTTGGTTTGGATGTGAGTATTTAAACATAAAATTACCATCTAAAACTAAATATATAAGATTAAATATATGCTGATATCCTGACCCGACAATGACCTGACACGACTTGCCACCCGTTGCCACCCGTTGATGACCCAACCCGAAGATGACTTGACATGAACCGAACCGAACCCATCACTGACCCGACATAACCCGAACCTGATATGATCTGACCCGCTTTGACTCGATCCGAAACAGACCCGAGTAACCCGATTGCCACCTTTACCAACGCGGCCCACTTTTGGCACGGCCCGTGCAAGGCTCGCCTAATAAACAGGCCAAGCCGAGTACCAAAAATCTTGCCAGGACAGTGCTAAGCCCGCTATTTTAGGAAAAAATATGTGAGATCCGTCAGCCAGACATGAGTACAACTTTATTAATAACTAATGAAATGATTGTAACACCGAACAAGCTGGTTCACGCCATTTGTGAAGAGATACGGCTCAGACTCATGGGGGGTCTCCGTAACAAACCTGATAATGGAGACAAACAATGGATTTCGCAAATTATCAACAAGCTTTGAGGTAGATCGACGGTTTTTTGGTTGGTTGAAGATGTAGAAGATGAAGATGAGGAAGAAAAGAGTAAAGTGACTTTTGTTGTAAATGAGATAGATTTTCTCTCTCCTTTTGTTTTCTTCCGGGTTATGTTTGGGCTGGAGATCAGTTTTGAGATGTTCTTGTCCATTCCGTTTATGGATAGGCTGCGACGTTGTAATGGTTTCGATCTTTTGTTTAATAAATATATACTTACATTTTAACAAAAAAAAATAACTAATGAAATAAGAACACAAATTATAAATTATAGGGTAAGACATTTTTATATTGTGAGATCGCTTTATTTTTATAAGAAAAATATTCATTTAAGGTTAATAAAAAATTATGATATCTTTTCTTTTTACACGATATACTTCCTCCATTCAACTCCACTCTATCTATTTCTATTTTCTACACTATTCACAAATGCACATTCAATTTCGATTTTCTCTCAATACATAACTGAAAATACATTCATGGAGTATCTTGTTTGATTCGTCTTTACGAGTACATTAAAAATATATATTTTTTATAATTTTTACAAATACGTAACTAACGATATTTACCGCGTATAACACGCGTTGGCAAACGTGAAAAATCAAAGTGGTAGAGTGGAGTTGAATGGAGGAAGTATGTCTTAGCTCTCACATTATAAGTAATAGGAATATTTATAATAGTTGGGCCTCAACCATCACCTAAAGGTTTTGGTTGAGCTGGTTCATCTATCATGGTATCAGAGCAATAATAAAACGTTGTAAATGGGTTTGATTCGGTCCAGTAATAATGATATCATCGACGTAAATAAGCATGTAAATACTTGTGGTTGGAGTTTTTAATATAAATAGAGATGAGTCGGAAATTGAATGTCGAAAACCGTGAGTGGTGAGATATATTTTTAGCTCGGTGTACCAAGCTCGAGGAGCTTGCTTTAAACCGTAAATTAACTTATTTAGCTTGCATACATAATCGGGTTTGGAGGCATCAATAAAGCCTTGTGGTTGACTCATGAAGACCGTGTCAGTCAAGGTCCCTTGTAGGAATTCATTATTGACATCTAACTGACGTAGTGACCATGAGTTGATTATGGCTAGGGAAAGAATTAAACGAACGGTTGTAGGCTTTACTACGGGGCTGAAGGTTTCCGTATAGTCGATGCCGGGGCGTTGGTGAAAACCTTTCGCAACGAGACGAGCTTTATGTTGTTTAAGTGATCCATCGGGATTGTATTTGACTCGATATACCCATTTGCAGCCAATGATATTTTGGTTTGGTTGCTTGGGAACTAAAGTCCAAGTGTTGTTGCGTTCAAGAGCTTGGAATTCATCAGTCATAGCAGCTCGCCAGTGGGGCGATATGAGAGCCTGTTTGACAGTATTAGGTAACGAAGTTGGAGAAGCGAAGGAATGGGCGAGGTTAGCATATTTTGAAGTTGTTTTGGGTTTGTCATTGTTAGTGTACCTGGGGTTTGGTTTGAGAATATTATTGGCGAGGCGTGTTACAACTGTCCTAGATGGTGGAGGCGGTGGAGGAGGTGGCGATGTGGGTGATGTGGCTGGCGTGGTGGGAGTAGTCGTGGTAGTGGTGGTGTCATGGGATGATGATAAGGGTAAGGTGGAGTCGTGATTAGGAGCTGGTTATCTACGTGTGTAAACATTTGTGATAGGTGGGTGAGGGTGGGGACGAAGAGGAGAGGTGGTGGGAGGTGGCGTGGGTTGTTGAGCGGATGGTGGTGGTGGCAAAATGGGAAGCACCATGGAACACCACTCGTCGGGAGTGGTGTGAGAGGTCACGGGTGGGGTGGTATTAAGAAGACGAGTGTATGGGAATTCATTTTCAATAAATTTTACATGACGAGAAGTGTATAAGCGATTCGTTTTTGGTTCTGGACCATGAAATGCGCTTTGCGTGGTTGAATATCCAACAAAAATACAAGGAGCGAAGCGATATTCTAATTTGTGTTTTGTATATGGTCTTAACCAAGGGTAACATAGACACCCAAAATTATGTAACTTTGTATAGTCGGGTTGAAGATTACGTAACTTGGTGTATGGGTTGCTACCTTGGAGCGTTGGGGTAGGAAGACGGTTTATAAGGTATGTGGTCGTACTGAAAGAAAAGGGCCAGAATGTGGTGGGTAGACCCGCGTGTGACAATAGGGCTAAGCCGGTTTTAACTAAGTGACGATGTCTACGTTCTGTAACACCCCACGCTAATTGAAGAGGTCCAGTGGTAGGCTTAAATGACTAGTGCTTAAAGGGATTGGAAGTACTACTCATATCAACAAAGTGCACTTTCTTTTATGGTCATCCATGCGAAAGAACTCCAAAGTTTAGCGTGCTTGACTGGGAATAGTCTTAGGATGGGTGACCTCCTGGGAAGGTTTCTGGGATGCGCATGAGTGAGGACAAAATGCGCTATAAAGGACCCGTGTTGATCTGTGGGCCATGTACACAGCCTGGTGAGCTATCATAAGTGACCGCTCCCGACCCGGTTTGGGCCAGGGTATTACAAGTTCGGCATACCCATTATGTTCCGGGGTATGAGGCGGAGATGTAAAGTGACTTATGCCATTATCGAGTAATGTATGAGTTAATTTTTGAAATTCGCCACCATTATCGGAAAACAATTGGCGAATGGGTTTATTAAAGAATTTTTCTACTAGGGCTTTAAATTGAATAAATGTTTTGCTTGTGTCGGATTTTTGTTTAACTGGAAAGAACCAAATATATTTAGTAAAATGGTCTACAAAAATTACGTAGTACTTGTATTTTTCGCGAGAATATACGGGACTAGTCCAAAGGTCCGAATAAATTAATTGGAGGGGTTCGGTGGTGCGAAATGAAGACGTGGCAAATGGTAGTTTCTTGCTTTTGCTAATTTGGCATGGTTCGCAAAAAGAAAGACGAGATAAATTAAAATTCAAGCTTTATTAATAATATTCATAACATCATGAGACGGATGACCTAATCTATGTGTGGACAAGGCCCTCGGGAACTGCGTCCGCGGGATCCTCACTAGGCATAATCGACTCGAGGTTCTTTCGAATCGAATTAAGACAAATTAGAGTCGCCACCAAGTTTTTTGGGAACTTGGAACTGTTCAAGTCAACTTTACACCTTTCATCGAAAAGCATAAAGCCAATCGACTACGAGTGATTAAAGATAAAGACTTGTACCCTATATCACTCGATTTGAATGACTCTCGTAATCCAATGGTATTTAGACGGATCCACAAACCATAGATCTTGAGTAAGGGGTGAGGGTACGTGTTGGGAAGCCCATAAGGACACCCAACCCCGCCCGTCAATAACGGCCTCTACTAAGTCAAGTATGGATTTCAAACAAGGTCATAGCTACTACGATAAATGAAATGCAAACATCGTTTTAAACCCTAACATGTGACAACAATTTCTATGTCGTTTTAGATGCAACCAAACTAACTTTGTCAAAGTTGTAATTTAGCATGTGGGTTGATTGATCTAAGCAACACATAAACGGAAGCAAACAAGGCTTAGGGGGAATGGGGGAGCCGTTGGGATCTACCTATTACAACCCAGGCATTTCATGCCGACACAACAATAAATTAAAGATACAACTCGATCTAAATACAATTGCTACATACAACACCATACACGACACATGGCCTTTCGGCCTAGGAAAACGTGCACAAAAGGGGTGACTCACGGCCTACATGACTCACGGCCTTGGGTCACTCCTCATAACGCGTGCTTTCACTTAATCTCATCGAATTAGACATTGGGTCACACACCAAAGCATGCATTAGCATAAATCGGGCCATGTTGCTGTAAACAACATGCGATTTACTACGCTCTCACTTGCATTGGGGCACAACCGTCTAACTAAACAAGACTAAAGTTTTTGAAGAGGTTTTGACTCGATAAAAGTAAAACAAAATTGAAAATTACAACTTGATAAACAAACTATAAATTACAAGCTACAAAACAACAAAGAACAAATGATATATAAAAAAAACGAAATAAGAAAGACGAGAGACACGGCCAAGACACGGCCACCCTAGTTCCTAGGTTAAGTTCATTAGTAAGATCAAATGATTGCAAAACGAGTTAGAAGACGAGTTAGAAAACAAGTTAGAAACGACGTTGATCGATAGAGAAGATATCGCGCGAGTGTGTATTCTACACGGCCTAAAGGGTCCAATTAGGTCACAATATCATAAGATTAATGCTTACTCGTCGAGTGTTAATAGGAAGGTGCTAATCACGCACTCCTATGCTAGCGAGAAATCAAGTGAAAAGAGAGATGTATTCAATTAGGTTATAGAATTGTTAATCGATTTTAAAAGCTATGTCGATGCCACCTAACATGTCTAATTAGGTTATTAAATTGATCTAATGTCGTCTAAATAAGTCATATGTTAACAATCAGAGGTAGTATTAACATGTAAATGGTCCAGGGGTAGGTCGAATCACACGAAAGGAGAGAGGGGTCAAAAGCAAAGAGCGAAGTCAAAAATCCGTTTTATTTATGCCCTACCTTGAACACGAGGATATGTAAATGAGACGGGGGTGTACGACCGACTGATGTAGCGGTTTCTTTTCCCATCTCAAGTCAACGCGGGTGTTCATGGTGGTAATTTAACTCATACTCGGACTAAACTAGTTTCATAGTTAATTTAAACGATAAATATAAGCGATGAACGAAATAAAACAAAACAATAAAAAAACAAACATAAAAAACGAAATAAAAGGGAGAAAGAGGAGAATTTGATGCACCCTCAACCTACATGTATTTTTGACACCGTCTTGGGTCGTAATCGATGGTAGATTTTATCTCGAGAGGCCGTCGTCGACGAAGAAACAAAGCAAACAACACGTTTTTATCGAATCTGGACAGCAACTTTCAAACAGCGATTTCTCTTTCGTTTCACAAAGTGAAAATTGATTTAAAAGATGTTTTGAAAACTAGAAAGAGAGAAGAACATAGATCTTAAAACAATCCCTGCTCGTTTTGAATTATTGGGCACGAAAAACGAGCACAAACAGAATCGACAGACAGAAAAGCGCAAAACAGAGTGTATAACACTCTGTTTTTCGAGGGAATTCGTGTACTCTCAAGGGCAATTTGGCTCGTAAATCTTTGTCTAATGTGTGTATGGATGTTGTATGGTTAATTTGGAACAAGAAACTCGAATTTTGACGGAGGTTTGATGGAGGAACGAATTGTTTTTCGAAGAGGACACACAAACTGTTTCAGTTTGTGAGTCGGTTTTGTGGAGGGTTTTTGAGAGGCAATTAGGGTTCGTTTCTGAGGTTTTAAGCTTGTGAGTGAAGGTAGGATGTATGGAGAACTTAGAGGAATGAATGTATGGTGAAGGGTGGGTATTTATAAGGAGTTTCGAAGGGTAGAAGTAGGGCAACAAGCGGTGGGCTGCTCTTTTTTTCTTCTTTATCCGTCCAGCCTATATTGTGAGCTCGTGTAGGGTTTTGGAGGTTCGATCACTTGGCTATGAGGGGAAGAGATTGGGTCGAAAGTGCGTCGACAATCGAGCCCAAATTAAACATAAAACGAGCTCACAAATCATGTGAGTAAAACGAGTTTTCAACTTTCGAAATCGATTTTTCAAATCAAATAACGTATTAAAATAAATGATTTTTCAAATCAAATACACTCATAAAATGATTTTTGAAATCAAATATTTATTTTATTTTCAATAAAATAAACTTGAGAAAATAGATTCAAAATAAAGTAAAACGAATTTACCTTAAAAAAGCTTTAATTTAAATATCATTTAAATTAACAAAACACTCCGTCGACAACGCTCGTTCCACATCGTAAAACGAACCCAAGTAATGACAATGACAACTAAAGAATACATGTGTCCTATCATCATCGGGTGTTTGTCGGGTTCTCTATAAATTCCAATATCGACGGATACGGGTATCTACAGAGCCCCCACTTTGACTGAGGCTTGGACAAGGCGAAAGTCAAAGTATACCCCCGGTCCCTTTCGACCTGAGGATTCCGCGGGTCGTTTATAGTCCATTAGACTTGCGTATATAAGCTCGCCAGCCATAAGAAGAGATCATACCTGAAACTTCGTTGGGGATTAACTCTTGCTTCTGTTGCGTCGAATTATCATCGTTGGTCGTCGACCCATAAAATTGCATATATGGTGGGTTGAGCCTTATCCTTAGGCGCCTACGATCCGTTTTCGACGGAATCAAACCCGTCGTAGTTAAACCCGGCCACTGCTGACACTTGCCCAAACTTTATCATCTGCTGGCGTTTGTCCAAAATTCATCATCTGTTGATACTTGCCCAAAGCTTATCATCCGCTGGCAGGTGCCCAAATGGGACGGGACTTTCCAAGGAGGTTGCCGCCGCTTTCATCATTTGCTTTCAGGTAAGGAATTCTTCCATTTCATACTCTTGTATTGAATTGAATTCTGAGTGGATGTCATCCATTTCATCTTGATAATGGTCTCTGAAGCCAACGGCTTCAGAGCCCCTAGTTTGTGATGGCTCTAAAGTTGAAGACTTTAGAGCCCCCAGTTGAAGCATATCCTGCTATATTTGAAACGCAAAAACGTACTAGCAATAATCATCACATAAGCACATTTGGATCATCGATCTTAAAATTGGATTATTTGAAAGATTGGGTCATCGACCCGAAAATTGAATTTGAAAATTTTGACTAATTGGGCCATCGACCCGAAGTTTGAAATTGACATCACTTGGAATGTTGAGCCATCGGCCCTTCAAAAATTGAATTTTGAATTTTGAATTTCGAAGGATTGGATCATCGACCCACAAAGATTCCACTACTTGGATTATCTATCCACAATTCGCAAAACGTTTTTGGAATTTTGAAATTTTGAATTTTTTTTTGAAATTGTTTTTTTGAAATTGAGCCTTGATGGGTGAGCATGAAATACGACTCAGACACTCTGTATGACCCGTAAACAACGTGGGCGTAGCCCGCTACCGTAAAACAAAAAAGGAAAATAAAACCGTAAGTGTGCACGGATTTTAATTCGATTATTGACTTGTTGGGGGTAGAAAAGTAAATTGGCCGTTCCGGCGCCAAAAGATGGCGAATGGGAATCACAAGGTCGTCGACTTGGGAAGGAGATATCGTATGGCATGGTCGTGCTCCCGAGGGCACATGGGAATCAAGATCACTTGGCATTGACAAGGTGGATTAAACTCACGGAGCAACAACGTTGGCTTCGTCCAGACACTAAACACAGACTGATCTTATAAAAGCACTTAGACATCACAATCACTCTTGTTGGGAACATTCTGTCACTCTTCTCCTCGCCTCCTTTCTTTTCAGCGAGTTTTCATCATTTCTTACCGCCGCCTTCTTTCTTTTCAGCGGGCTTTTACATATTTTTCTTCCGCGCCTTCTTTCTTTTCAGCGGGTTTTTCATATTTTATGTTCCCAATACAAACCCACATCTATCTGACTCACCATCTTTGCCTAAACCGTTAGATAAAGCTCATTCTGAGACTTGATACTATTCATCCGAACCTATATCCTTATCCTAGCCTACATCGAGTGCTAAGACCGACTCAAACAAAGGTGGCTTCATTTGGACTTGGTTAAAACCCGTAAGAAACCGACAAGATGACAACTTGGATAATGGGTGGATTGAATCCCTTATTCTGAAGGACTGCCTACGTATTCGAGTGGAGCGAAATCAAATCCGACGTAGTTCGATCAAGGTGCATTAAATTGGCATTTTGATTGTGTGTACACACTTGAAGGTTTCACCTAAGGTATCATGTCATATCCCATTCTAGCCTGTAAAGTACCGTTAAATCCCGTGTCTGGGGTGAGGTGTAAAAGGCTTGGATCCTTTGGGATGTGGAGCTTGGTAATAAAAAGTTGGAATGGTTGACCATCATTCTGAAGGTTTGTTTTGTGGTGCTAAGGCCAAGGGCTATGGCTTCTGATGTGGTTGGAAATGGTGTCTCGGGTTTGATGAACCACGAGTGCAAATGGGTTGGAAAATGATGTGGGTTCAAATTTCCACTTCAGGACCCTAAAGGCTAGGTATAACAACACAAGCGGAATGATTCTCAAAATTCCTGACTATCCCCTTGTAACCGTCTCAGGAAGGACCTAGAGGGTAAAGAGGTCACTACTTACGCTTTTGGGCTTCGCCCATTGAACTTCATCTATGGGTACTTGACTTGACTTCTGGCCTCTGTAACTTCGACATTCAACCAAAAGCATTCTGCAATAACTTCAACATCTTTTTTTCTTTTTCTTTCATCATTTTTCTTTTTTCTTTTTCTTTCATCACTTTTCTTTTTTTCATTTTTCTTTTCTTTCATCCTTTTTTTTCATCTTTTCATTCTTTTTCATCTTTTTCTTTCTTTGAAAATGATCTTCTATTCATTCTCTTAGTCATAAATGGATACACCTTGAAAACTGGGTTTCGCCAACTAATTTGGGTCAGAACTAACAAATCCTTGTTACAACGGGTCGGTCTCTTCTCTCTTCGAGAGGGGATGATTTTATGGGGAAAAGGCTTGCCTTCCATCATCGATAGGGGAAACAAGGAGCTAGTCCGGGTTCGTCATAGAATCATCTAAAAGCTTGTCACAAACATTGGTTCAGATGGAGGTTTTCTACCGCCAGACACGGAATAGGTAAAGGAATCAAACACGGGATCCTAGTGTACCTTACATTTTGAAACGGGACATATTTCTACCCCAGGGATGCCTTTGAGTGTGTTGTGCATTTTATCATGTTTTCGGAATGATTGAGGATTGAAAACAAGAGATATTTGGAAACGAAACTGCAACTTTTATTGGAATGACAAAAGCTTAACAGACTCGAAAGAACGATTCCTAGGACACACCCTAGGTCATCGCGGAACAAACGACTCAACTTCAGGAAAAGAAAGTCCTAGACTCGACTCGACTAAGATGAGAAAACAGATCCCGACTCATAATTTTCAAATCTGGTCATGAGCTTTCCCTTGTTCATATGTCATCTTAGATGCTCGGCTCTGGTCCTTGATCCCTTTGATGGTCTGCCTCCATCCCGAGGTAGTCCTCTGAGGATCTACGCCAGTGATGGAGGTTGGTGAATCGAACTGTCTTTTATTAACTTCGTTAATGAGAGGAGTACATTCTAGAGTAAGACTCCCGACTTGAATTTCATTCTTCGGGTTTGGCAAGAATTCAAAGCAATCCACAAATATTTTCCCGATAAACACCCCTTTCAAGTGACATGGGCGGATAAGATGGGAATAATCGACATTGTCTTCGACAGAGACAAAGTTAGTGTGGTCACCAAATGGATTGGTGACGTTGTTGGGCTTTATGGCCAGGATTGGGAGCGTTCCGTTCTCAATCATATCTTGAATTTCGTGCTTTAGTCTAAAGCACCTTTCAGTATCATGGCCCTTTCCTTGATAAAAGGAACAGTAGGCATTTGGTTTATACCATTTACCTTGTTGATCAGCGGGAGGGTCCGGAGTTGGACCAATAGGCTTCAGCTTTCCTTGGGCTATGAGCCTTTGGAGAGCGTATGTATATATGCATCCGATATCGGTGAATGCCCTTGGTGCTTGGCGCTGCGGATTCTTCGATTTCCCTTCTAAGAGATTGATGGCTTCATCAATATGGGTCGTTGCTGGGGCCTTGCCCTTAGACGATGAGGCCCCTTGGTAACCTTTCGGCTTTTCAGCCTCTGCCCTTATGACATCATCTTCTACCTTTATCCCGATTCTTATCAATTCTTTGAAAGAGCCAAAATTCTGGTATTTCGGAGCATTGCAGTAAATAGGTCGTAAATTCTTTACGAACTTATCTACCATTTCGACTTCATCAGGCTTCTTAGCTAGTTTCACGCTCAGCGCGCCATCTTGCGAGGAATTCAGTAAAGCCCTCTTTCTCTTTCTGTGTCATCACCTCCAATGTTCTTATGTTGGTTTGAATCTCAACATTGTCAGCATAGTGCTTACAGAACTCCACCGTAATATCTTCGAAAGTGGGGAAGTTCTTAAGGTCAAGATTATAGAACCGCGCCTTCGGGTGTTCATCCAGAGATTGGGCAAAAATTTCAGAGAGCATGTCATCAGGTACTCCCTTCAGTGCTAAGTACCCTTTATAGGCCTTAACATGGTGGACTGGATCTTCGGTGCCCTTGAACTTTGGGATATCAGTGAGTACCATGTTCGTGGGCAACTTATCCTGAACCGGGGCATAGGCCCTAGCATTTTCATAGTGGATGTTCTTCCCCTGGGAAAGTTTCAGACGGTCCTCAATGAATTTGAACCGTTTCTCCAAATTAGTCAGAGGTGGGGTAGATTGAGGGGAATCTTCACCCAGCTTAGATTCGATCACATCCATTCTGGTCATCATGAGGTTCACGGCCTCAGTGAGTTTGTTAACAGCATCTTCCATTGCTTGACGTCGGGTTTTTGGCGGCCTTTCTACAAGAAAATCTCGTACTGAGTCAATATTTAAAGTAAGAGCCCCTGCACACTTAAGGACACGACACCAACTTGACTCAAGCAAAGACTCGACTCATGACCAACTAACCAAAAGGTTCGACTCACGATTGGATTTAAACCTCGGTTCATTTTAGACTCGACAAAACGACATGACTCAAACTGTCATAAATCGGTTATAAACCGGACTCGGTGTGACTAAACCCGTGATTGGACTAACATAGCTTATAGGTTCGGGTGAAACGCCCTAAATGGCCTAGCTTGGGCGTTTCTGTGGACTATCCTAGACCAAAAGGTCGACCAACATGACTCAAGGCCCAAGAGGTGAGCTTGGGTGACCCAACAAGGTCGTGTTCTAGACTCCTAGAACGAACCACACCCGGCCTAACACGGCCATGACCCGGACACGACTTGACGCATTTCATGCTTGGTTGAGGTTCGAGAGGCACTTTGGATTGATTTTGAAAAACGAAAGATTGATTCGAAAATGAGATTTGAAATGGGCAGCATGCCGGCTATAAAAGCTCATTTTGGGCCGAAAATTCTAGTCCTATTTGGGCAGCATTCCGCGTTTTTAAAACCATGCTATTTTGAAAGTAAGTTTGTTCAAAAGTTCGGTTTCGAAAAGGACATGGAAAATTTCGAAAAAAGACTCGGGAAAACAATTTGCACATTGTCATTCTCATGTTATAAGGATGTATGCTCCTAGACATCTCTAAGTCTCGGCAAGTATTCTACAAGAAGGTCTATGCCCTCCATCCTTTTGCGGTCTTATAGAGCAAGGTGTCTTAAGGTAGAGTACCTAGAAGATCGTCCCCACCATCAAGAAACACGCGAGGTGAAGTGGAAGCGAGCAATGTGCAGCTTCCTAGCATAGTGGGACGTCGCCCCCCACGCATCACAAAGAAACGCTGGGACGGCCCGGGAAAATCCTTAAGGGTTTATGCATAAATCGTAGCACTATGAGTAATGTTTTACTTTCCAACACTTTCTTTTCAAGTTTCACCTCGGAGGAAAAGACCCTAGAAACAAAGTGTAACTAGTCCTCTTTTCCCCAAGGGAGTCGCCAAAATCTGTGGACAAGGCCCTCGAATCTGCGTCCGCGGGATCCACACTAGGCATAATCGACTCGAGGTTCTTTCGAATCGAATTAAGACAAATAAGAGTCGCCACCAAGTTTTTTGGGAACTTGGAACCGTTCAAGTCAACTTTACACCTTTCATCGAAAAGCATAAAGCCAATCGACTACGAGTGATTAAAGATAAAGACTTGTACCCTATATCACTCGATTTGAATGACTCTCGTAATCCAATGGTATTCAGACGGATCCACAAACCATAGATCTTGAGTAAGGGGTGAGGGTACGTGTTAGGAAGCCCATAAGGACACCCAACCCCGCCCGTCAATAACAGCCTCTACTAAGTCAAGTATGGATTTCAAACAAGGTCATAGCTACTACGATATATGAAATGCAAACATCGTTTTAAACCCTAACATGTGACAACAATTTCTATGTCGTTTTAGATGCAACCAAACTAACTTTGTCAAAGTTGTAATTTAGCATGTGGGTTGATTGATCTAAGCAACACATAAACGGAAGCAAACAAGGCTTAGGGGGAATGGGGGAGCCGTTGGGATCTACCTATTACAACCCAGGCATTTCATGCCGACACAACAATAAATTAAAGATACAACTCGATCTAAATACAATTGCTACATACAACACCATACACGACACATGGCCTTTCGGCCTAGGAAAACGTGCACAAAAGGGGTGACTCACGGCCTACATGACTCACGGCCTTGGGTCACTCCTCATAACGCGTGCTTTCACTTAATCTCATCGAATTAGACATTGGGTCACACACCAAAGCATGCATTAGCATAAATCGGGCCATGTTGCTGTAAACAACATGCGATTTACTACGCTCTCACTTGCATTGGGGCACAACCGTCTAACTAAACAAGACTAAAGTTTTTGAAGATGTTTTGACTCGATAAAAGTAAAACAAACTTGAAAATTACAACTTGATAAACAAACTATAAATTACAAGCTACAAAACAACAAAGAACAAATGATATATAAAAAAAACGAAATAAGAAAGACGAGAGACACGGCCAAGACACGGCCACCCTAGTTCCTAGGTTAGGTTCATTAGTAAGATCAAATGATTGCAAAACGAGTTAGAAGACGAGTTAGAAAACAAGTTAGAAACGACGTTGATCGATTGAGAAGATATCGCGCGAGTGTGTATTCTACACGGCCTAAAGGGTCCAATTAGGTCACAATATCATAAGATTAATGCTTACTCGTCGAGTGTTAATAGGAAGGTGCTAATCACGCACTCCTATGCTAGCGAGAAATCAAGTGAAAAGAGAGATGTATTCAATTAGGTTATAGAATTGTTAATCGATTTTAAAAGCTATGTCGATGCCACCTAACATGTCTAATTAGGTTATTAAATTGATCTAATGTCGTCTAAATAAGTCATATGTTAACAATCAGAGGTCGTATTAACATGTAAATGGTCCAGGGGTAGGTTGAATCACACGAAAGGAGAGAGGGGTCAAAAGCGAAGAGCGAAGTCAAAAATCCGTTTTATTTATGCCCTACCTTGAACACGAGGATATGTAAATGAGACGGGGGTGTACGACCGACTGATGTAGCGGTTTCTTTTCCCATCTCAAGTCAACGCGGGTGTTCATGGTGGTACTTTAACTCATACTCGGACTAAACTAGTTTCATAGTTAATTTAAACGATAAATATAAGCTATGAACGAAATAAAACAAAACAATAAAAAAACAAACATAAAAAACGAAATAAAAGGGAGAAAGAGGAGAATTTGATGCACCCTCAACCTACATGTATCGTTGACACCGTCTTGGGTCGTAATCGATGGTAGATTTTATCTCGAGAGGCCGTCGTCGACGAAGAAACAAAGCAAACAACACGTTTTTATCGAATCTGGACAGCAACTTTCAAACAGCGATTTCTCTTTCGTTTCACAGTGAAAATTCGATTTAAAAGATGTTTTCAAAACTAGAAAGAGAGAAGAACATAGATCTTAAAACAATCCCTGCTCGTTTTGAATTATTGGGCACGAAAAACGAGCACAAACAGAACTGGACAGACAGGAAAAGCCGCGAAAACAGAGTGTATAACACTCTGTTTTTTGAGGGAATTCGTGTACTCTCAAGGGCAATTTGGCTCGTAAATCTTTGTCTAGTGTGTGTATGGATGTTGTATGGTTAATTTGGAACAAGAAACTCGAATTTTGACGGAGGTTTGATGGAGGAACGAATTGTTTTTCGAAGAGGACACACAAACTGTTTCAGTTTGTGAGTCGGTTTTGTGGAGGGTTTTTGAGAGGCAATTAGGGTTCTTTTATGAGGTTTTAAGCTTGTGAGTGAAGGTAGGATGTATGGAGAACTTAGAGGAATTAATGTATGGTGAAGGGTGGGTATTTATAAGGAGTTTCGAAGGGTAGAAGTAGGGCAACAAGCAGTCGGGCCTGCTCTGTTTCGCTGCTGCTGTCCAGCAGCTATTGTGAGCTCGTGTAGGGTTTTGGAGGTTCGATCACTGGGCTATGAGGGGAAGAGATTAGGTCGAAAGTGCGTCGAAAATCGAGCCCAAATCAAACATAAAACGAGCTCACAAATCATGTGAGTAAAACGAGTTTTCAACTTTCGAAATCGATTTTTCAAATCAAATAACGTATTAAAATAAATGATTTTTCAAATCAAATACACTCATAAAATGATTTTTCAAATCAAATATTTATTTTATTTTCAATAAAATAAACTTGAGAAAATAGATTCAAAATAAAGTAAAACGAATTTACCTTAAAAAAGCTTTAATTTAAATATCATTTAAATTAACAAAACACTCCGTCGACAACGCTCGTTCCACATCGTAAAAAGAACCCAAGTAATGACAATGACAACTAAAGAATACATGTGTCCTATCATCATCGGGTGTTTGTCGGGTTCTCTATAAATTCCAATATCGACGGATACGGGTATCTACACTATGATGCCATGATAGGGAGTTCGAGTCCGTTTGCATTTATTGAACGGTTTTCGGTGACAGACTGAACTCGTAGATTCCATGCTTAGCTCGGCCCTGGAGTATTTGACAGGCTAATCGCACACCTATCAAAGATAAACCAACTGGCCTAAACTAATGTAGCAAGGAAGTCGGGATCGTATCCACAGGGAGACAATTTATTCTATTTGCTAAATCGAATCTGTCTAAGTAACTGAAGTGGGGGTTTTGTTTTGATTGGTTTCTAAACTAATGCGACAAAGTTGAAATAAATAGTAAAAGTATTGATATAAAATATATAGAGAAAATAGCTAGGATTGTCGGGTCACTATGGTCTATTACGATAAAAGGTAGGGTCAAAGACTTGGTCTAATTACGGTCTGAAGGGCAGTGATAAGGTCCTCTCGGTCCGCTAATCACCCTAGAAACTTTATAATATGCTCTCGCCCTATTTAAAGTACTCTATTGTTCGTAGCAGATCTCACTCTTTCGAATCTCTCGATCTAGGTCGGAGTTTATCAAATTGAAATAACTAGCTGCATGCATTCAACTAATTAAATAGGGATTAAATGCTACGATTAACAATTCAGACGAATAATTATTCCAAATCTAAAACCTAATTAAAAACCGTCATTCAACCATAGATTCTCTAAATCCCAGCATGAAGAAATTAGCTACTCATGATTGAATTAATGAAATTAACAAGAAAAATAATAACTAAGTTAAACATGATGAAAGTATGAGAATAGTAACTAAGCATATAAATTAAACAAGACAGAGATGAGCAAAAACGAATAAAGAAAGTAATAATTGAAGAACGAAAGATTAATTAAATTACCTAAAGAGAGAAAGTTTGATTACAAGTTTCAGATCTGAGTTCCAACAGCAAAGTAACGTATGAAGTGTTTAACAGTGTAAAAAGATAACCTAATAATGTTTTCTAACTCTCCCTTAAATAATAAAAGTCCAAACTTAAAACAAGAAAACAAGATGGGCCGAAGTAGTAAACATAAAATATCGCCCAGTGAACAGTAATAGTCGATCGACCAGAAAACCAGTCGATCGACTAAATTCTTCAGCAAAACTGGTCGATCGACCAATTAGGGCAGTCGATCGACTTTTTTCAGCAGACAACAGCATTAGCCTCCTCTTCACGCACTTCCTTGATGACCGTTTCCGAGCTCTAGCTTCACTAACGCGTCAACTTCCACTCCAGGGGCAGAATTTGGCTTGATTTCACTCCTCTTGGGCCAACAACCTGCAAAATGCATAGTACGACCGAAGTAACCGAAAACATGGGAGAATGGTATATTATGATACCCAAAATAGCATAATAATGCGTGCAAAAGAGTAAAGTAAACGTATGAAAAAGGCACGCATCAAACCTCCCCAAACCAAACCCTTGCTTGTCCCCAAGCAAGCTCTAGACTCTACCTAAACTAACTAATGGAACGGGTTCAATCTCAGAGCTACTACAAAGTGAAATGCCTAAACCAATTTTAATGCAACAATCAACAATCAATTAGCAAGATGAGTCATGCAAACGAATTATAAAGATGTTAAAAACTGCTGAACCTTCGACCTTGCAAGACTTATCATAATGGACTCTCACGGGTCGCTCAATCACTCATTTAAACACGTGGTAAGATATAATGTGAGATAGAAAGAATAAAGAACACTCACCTAACTGCGACCTATAAGAGCATACATGCAATCTAACATGAATAAAGTCTCTACAACCGTACATATGCATTCCAACCATTCAAATGACCAAGACACATGCCGAGGACTTACATTTGGGGTAAGTGAGATAATGGGTAAGAAGGGGCTAAAATGAATTTGGGAAAATGGAGTTAAAAGCCATGCTAGTAACAACCGAATACCAAATTTAATCACATTCCAACTTCATACTCAATTTAACAATATAAAATAGTGCAAATTTGATGCACACAGCTCACCATCCACCAAACATTGTTAACTCCCCATAATATATAGATAAAACGTGGGAGTAATAATCATCAACTCAATAACTTCCATTTTTTTCACATATGATTTTTTTCTATCTTTCTTTTCTTTTTTTTTCGGATTTGTCTTTTTTTTTTTCATTCATTCCCTTCAACTTTTCCACCTTCTTCTCAAATCAGATATAACCACACTGCAAAGAAACATTCCCAAAGGGCTACCATTACTAGCTCAGCTAGGGTAGGCAGAATTATAGATTATAGCTATTTGGGACAAAATAGGCAATTTGGCTATGTGGAGCTCATGGGTAGAAAGAAATAAAGGGAATTGCCTCTCCTAACATGTGTCACCAACCACAGACCGAATGCATACAGGTACTAAGTAGACTGAATTCATGCTTATGCAATTTTGATGTGACATGCCTTATAAGGAGTAACTACTCACATTCCTACATGAACTGGTCATGAATGTCACCAGTTTATAAGCTCTAAACCTTAGAAATTATAGGTAGCTTGCCAAAATTCAAAGTCAAGTCTAATGTTCAGCAGGAATTTTAACAAAAAACTCGTAGACCATGCATATAAGACTCTGCTAATAACATGTCAATTATGCAAGGTTTAGGCAAAATAAAATACAGCGCAAAATCATCATTGAAATACTACCGTTCCGACTCGACCTAATATGCAAAAGAAAAACATGTTTTTGTATTTTTTTCAAGTTTTTCATTTTTGTTTTTTGAATAAATGGAAAAAGGAAAATCAATGCAAACGGAAATGCAATAAACGTGTAAACAAAAATGCAACAAAAATGCAGATGGATGCAAACAGACAGATGCATACCCTCCCCAAACCAAATCACACAATGCCCCCATTGTGATCAGAAAACACCAGCAGCATCAAAAATATATGGGAGAAAGGGTACGCAAAGCGAGATGAAATACAAATAAAGAAGAAAAAGGAAAAAGGACTTACAAGCTAGGGCACGTAAAAGACCTCCTCAAACCAGCCAACAACAAGGGAGGTCATAGCCAGCTGCTGCTAATCGTCGCCCTCCTCGTAGTCGGAGTCCTCCTCCTCCCCAGCTGTGCCCTCTGTAGGGGTAGGGCGAGGGTAACCGTCCACATGTTCGCGGTAGTAATACGGATGTGGCCACCAAGCTGGTGGCAACCATCCGGCACGAGCGTAGCGGTCGTAGACAGAAAAGTCGGCGAGGGCCTGATTCAGCTCCATCCTAGTTGTACGTCTGCACATGTCCAACAAAAGGTAATCCCGCCCCTCCTGATTCATGACCGGAGGGGCGATAAAAGGAGGTGGACAAATAAAGTGGGCCGGGTAGACCGGTTGTGGTCCAGGCTGAGTCTCGACCGTAGAAGGTATGGTGCGAGGAGAAGTATGGGGGGCCTGAGAAGACTGGCCCTGCTCCCTAGCAGTGGGAGCACTCTGCTGCTGTCTATACTCCATGAGGTAGGAGGGGATAGGTGGACGACGTCCTCTGCCCTCCACGTGAGGAAGAGGGGCCAGAGGAGGTAAAGTAGTACATGGTAAAGTCACGGTAGGGTATGTGGAGATCTTCCACGTATGGTCGGGTGTGAGCCACTTGACTGACTCCATGTACGGTATGTCCATGTAACTGCAGCTGTTAGGACCGCCAGTGAGCTCATGTCCTACAGGGACCATGCCACGAGGGAAATCGGGGATAAGCTGGCGGGCGATATGAGTAACTAGTCCGCCAGCCACCAAGGAAGCTAAAGAGCCCGTCCCAAGTGTGTGTAAGTGTGAGGCAGTCAAATAAGCAATGTTCAGTACATACGGGGTACCACTGTCAAGGTTCAAGTACCCCGCCAAAATGGACAGATCAATGGTGTTAATATTATTGGACTCCTTTCGGCCAAAGATAGTGTTGCCGATTAAACGGAGCCAAAAACGCAAAGGGGGAAGGTGGACAAAGGCTCCACGTCTCTTTCCGTCTGTACAGTCGGAAATAGCAGACCACATGGCACGCACCAACTTCCTAGGGGGAGTGGCGTGCCCGTCACTAGTAAGCCCTAAAAGGGCCCCAAAAGCAGCCTAGGTCAAAGACGACCCTTGGTTAAAAATGCGAAAATGAATACAAGGGGCCAAAGGGTTGGTCTCATAGGAACCCTCATCGAAGACGAAAGAGCTGAAAAACTCGAGGGTCGGGACTAAATAAGTGTATTCATGCATATCTACTAAGCTCGACATCCCTGTGTGGCGCAAAAGGTCTATTACAGGTTCATAGAAGCCTAGTTCCTCCAGACTAGGGCGATGTAAAAACCGGGTCGAAAAGATATTGAGCTCTAATAAGCTTAGAAATCTACTCCGTTGAGCAGGAGTGCAAAATGTTACCTCTGGATAGTCAGGTAGACTATCCGTAGATTCCCGTAGTGCGAGAGCAGATGATGGAATATCGGGAACCGTACTCGATCCCTCACCCGTCTCCATGGGTGTGCCTGCCACAGCTGCCCGGCGTCGAGACACCTGACCTACCACTCGTCTTCTCTTTCTTTCTTCCATCTGAAATCTAGCACGGATAAGGAAAACTCAGACAATCAGAAAGTCATTGCAGGAAACTGAAAAGAAAATTCGATCGACCAACAGGAATAGTCGATCGACCAACAGAAATAGCCGATCGACTATATGCGCGATTCCAGATTCTTTTTTCAGCACAATTTGAAAAAAAATAGCCCTAATTGCAAATTAAAAGATGAAAATCGAAAATGCAAGGCAGAGAAAAGGACTAATATCTCATCCTATGTTATAGACAACCATCAATAACAAGCAAATCCCCCATAATAATGAAATTAGACAATATGTGAATTATTTCATATAAGATCCCAAAATTTAACCCTAACTTTGCCAGGAAACAATGACAAATAAGGTTATTAAGCAAGAAGAACATGAATCAATGCAAATAATCAAAAACCCCCAAATTATAGAACCCTAATTTTCGAAAAATGGGTTCCAAAAATTGGGTAAAAACAGGGAAAAACGCGGGTAATTGAAGTATACATGAAAGGGAAACTTACTTGTATGAAGAATAGACGGAAAGTAAGAGGAACTAACGACAAAAATAAGTACGAAAAATGAAGAAAAGAGGAGGAGAAGTGACATCGTGCCTCTTTCTCTTTTTTTTTATATATTGTTTTTGTGTTTTTGCTTTTTTAAAGAAAGAAAAAAATGACTCCCTTCTATTTACTCAAAAGCCTAATCCACCAGCTGCCCTTTTGATTTTTAGTCGACCGACTTTTTTTTTTTTTTTTTTTTTAATTCTGGGCCTTCCGTATTCTGGTCGATCGACCAGTTAGTTGGTCGATAGACTTTTTTTCATTTCTCTGCACCTGATCGGCAGCGCGTGCAAGAGCACTCGATTATGGAACTTGAACTAAAAAGCAATAAAAGCACACAGACACAAAAGAAAATTAAAGAGTTCAAAAACAAAAATTATAAGGACATATACAATCCGGGTTGCCTCCCGGTCAGCGCTGGTTTTTGAGGTCCCGCTCGACCTTTGTTACCTCAGTCTTTCGGTTCAGAAATTTGGTCGAGATACAGCAATTCGACCACTCCAACAAAATCTTTAGCACCGTAATAATGCTTCACTTGGTGACCATTTACCTTAAACTTCTCTCTCGCGGAGTTCTTTAGCTCAATTGACCCAAATTTGGAAACATTTGTTACCGTGAAGGGGCCGCTCCACCTGGACTTTAGCTTGCCAGGAAATAATCGAAGTCGTGAGTTGAAAAGCAGGACTTGCTCCCCAACCTGAAATTCACGCGGTAGGATCTTCTTATCGTGCCATCTCTTGGTTTTCTCCTTGTAGATGCGAGCGCTGTCATAGGCATTCAGCCTAAACTCTTCTAGCTCATCTAGCTGCAATAAGCGTTTCTCACCACACAAATTAGCATCAAAATTTAATTCACAAATTGCCCACCATGCCTTATGCTCCAACTCTACAGGCAAATGACAGGACTTACCATAGACTAATCGATACGGTGATGCACCAATTGGTGTCTTAAAAGCAGTCATATATGCCCATAAAGTGTCATCTAATTTCATACTCCAATCTTTTCATGATTTAGAAACAACTTTTGCTAAAATTTCTTTTAGCTCCCGATTAGAGACCTCTACTTGACCACTAGTTTGAGGATGATACCCCAAGCCCCTACGATGTTCAACACCATATTTAGACAGTAAAGTAGTAAGTTAATTCTCTTTAAAATACATACCTCCATCGCTAATGATAACCCGGGGGACACCAAAACGAGGAAAAATCACCTTTTTAAAAAGTTGGATCACAGTCTTTGCATTGCAATGGACCGAAGCAACGACCTCTACCCACTTAGATACGTAATCAACAGCCACAAGAATATACATGTTACCCTTGCTGGACGGGAATGGACCTTGATAATCAATGCCTCAGACATTGAAAATCCCGACCTCTAAAATGCCAACTTGAGGCATCTCATGTCTCCTTGAAATGTTTCCCGTCCGTTGACACGCATCACAGGCTACAACAAAATCTTTAGCATCTTTAAACATGGATGGACAATAAAAACCAGACTGAAGTACCTTAGCCACGGTCCTCGAGGGACCGTGGTGACCGCCATAGGAGGAAGAATGACATGCTTCTAGGATAGCTTTGGTCTCCCACTGCGGTATATATCGCCTATAAAGTCCATCAGCATATTCCTTGAACAAATAAGGGTCATCCCAAAAATACTGCTTCACATCGTAAAGGAACTTCTTCCTCTGCTGATATGACATATCGGGAGGTAATAAATTACCTACAATAAAATTAGCATAATCAGCATACCAAGGAGTTTCAGCATTAGAAATAGCTAATAAAATATCATCGGGAAAGGATTCATTAATAGGGAGAATATCTCCCTCATTTTGCAGCTCCAGTCGAGATAAATGGTCAGCAACAAGGTTTTCTGAGCCTTTCTTGTCTCGGATCTCCAAATCAAACTCCTGAATTAGGAGTATCCATCTCAATAGTCGCGGCTTGGCGTTCTTCTTAACAAGAAGCTGCCTCAAAGCAGTGTGATCGGTAAAAACAATCACCTTGGACCCGAGCAGATATGACCTAAACTTCTCTAGTGCATATACTACAGCCAGCATCTCCTTCTCAGTAGTAGCATAATAAACCTGAGTCTCATCCAATGTTCGGCTAGCATAGTAGATAGCACTCAAAGCCTTTCCTTTTATTTGTCCTAACACCGCGCCAACTGCATAATCGCTTGCATCACACATTATCTCGAAAGGCAGCTCCCAATCTGGGGCTTGAATAATCGGTGCTGTGATCAAGGCCTGCTTTAACCTGTTAAAAGCATAAAGACATTCATCGGAAAATTCAAAAGGAACATCTTTAATTAGTAATCGTGTAAGTGGTTTAGCAATTTTAGAAAAGTCCTTGATGAACCAGCGATAAAAGCCAGCGTGACCAAGGAAACTCCTAACTCCTTTGACGTTAACAGGAGGTGGTAATTGCTCAATCACTTGCACTTTTGCTCTGTCAACCTGTATACCCCTATCAGAAACTAAGTGACCAAGGACAACTCCCTCGTTGACCATAAAATGGCACTTTTCCTAGTTCAACACCAGATTAACCTCAATACATCTCTGCAAAATCTTATCAACGTTAAACAAACAAGAAGAGAAATCAAACCCATAAACGCTAAAATCGTCCATAAAAACCTCCATGATAGACTCTATATACTCGGAAAATATCCCCATCATACACCTTTGAAAGGTAGCTGGGGCATTACACAAACCAAATGGCATCCTGCAATATGCATAAACGCCATAAGGACAAGTAAAAGTCGTTTTCTCCTGATCATCCGGATGAATAGGGATCTGAAAGAACCCTGAGTATCCATCCAGATAACAGAAAAACTTATGGGAAGCTAATCTCTCTAACATCTGGTCGATAAAGGGAAGGGGGAAATGATCCTTCTTAGTTGCGGCATTTAATTGTCTATAATCTATGCAAATCCGCCAACCAGTCACAGTTCTAGTCGGTATTAATTCATTCTTATCATTTTTAATCACTGTAGTCCCTCCTTTCTTCGGGACTACATGAACTGGGCTCACCCAATTAGAGTCAGAGATAGAATAAATTATACCTGCATCAAGAAGTTTCATTACCTCTTTCCTTGCCACATCCTGCATGTTTTGATTCAACCTGCGTAAACCCTGAGCACGAGGCTTATGACCTTCCTCCAGGTTGATCCGATGCATACAGAAATCTGGACTAATACCTGTCAAGTCATCTAAACTGTATCCCATAGCCTTATTATTCTTTCTCAGAACACCCAACAAATCGGCGAGTTGGCTATCATCAAGCTTGGAACTAACAATAACTGGATACTGTTCATGGTTATCGAGAAAAACATACTTAAGATGGGAGGGGAGAGGTTTGAGCTCCGGTTTCTTTACCTCAACAGCATAGGAGGTTTCCATGATCGCATTTACCATCTCACCTTTCTCAATAGTGAACTCCCTACCTTTCAGAGCAACTTTCATTGTCTCGTAATCAACCTGCTCATCTTCTGCAAAATCATCAAGAGCTATCAAAGCTTCTAACGGGTCCCTAAGAAGGGATCTCGTCCAATAATCAAACATAGATTCATCTACAATGTCTACAGCATAACATGTATCCTCTATCATAGGCTTAGCTAGCCAGCGTGCTAGCCAAATTAAAAGTAACTCTATCATCCCCTACCTCGAGAGTCAAACGTCCCTATTTGACATCAATAATGGCTCCTACAGTATGCAAAAATGGCCTACCCAAGATTATGGGAATCTGAGTATCCTCGGCCATATCCAATACAATGAAGTCAACAGGTATAAAGAACTTACCTATCTTAACAGGGACATCCTCTAATACACCTAGGGGTCGCTTAACTGTTCGGTCAGCCATTTGTAGGGTAACATTGGTAACTTTAAGATGCCCCATATTCAGTTTCTCGCAAACCAAATAGGGCATGCCATTGACACTGGCACCCAAATCACATAAAGCTTTATCTATTACATGAGTGCCTATAGTACATGGAATTGAAAAACTACCAGGATCCTTCAATTTTGGTGGAGACTTGCTTTGTAGGAGTGCACTACACTCTTCTGTAAAAGCAATGGTCTCTACCTCGTTAAAGTTCCTCTTACGGGTCAAGATGTCTTTCATAAACTTAGCGTAAGAGGGTACCTAGGTGATTAGTTCGGCAAAAGGTACAGTTACCTGAAGATTTTTGACGACCTCCAAGAATTTACCGAATTGTCGCTCGACTTTTGTGTTCTTTAGGCGCCCTGGAAAAGGAACCTTGATAGCGATTTGTGAGTCAACAACTTTACTCTTCCCTTTGTCAGAAATAGACGCCTTATCAGCAGTAGAAGGCGTCCCAATAGCAATAGACGACGGATCAGCAACCACGTCGGACGAAAAAGTCGATCGACCAACTAAATCAGTCGATCGACTACTTTTTCCAGTCGATCGACTATTTTCAGTTTCGCCAATTTCCTGTTCAGCAATTTTAGTCGATCGACCAGAAATTTCAGTCGATCGACTATTTTCAGGTGTTACAGCAGCTTCGCCCGCTGCTTTTTCTTCCGCATCCACATCTAACTCCTCCATTATGACCTCCTCAACATTCTCGGGCATTGCGGGTCCATCATAAGTAAGACCGCTTCGAAGATGAATCGCGTTTGCCGTGTCATGCGGCTTCTCAGGCTGAGACGGCAGTGTACCCGGTTGTCTCTTGAAGTGGCTAGTTGGGCAATTTGATTATCCAACATCTTGTTATGCGCCATCAACTGAGTGATAAGTGCCTCTTGCTTTTGTGAAGCGGCCATCTGTTGCTGAAGCATGACCTTTGTGTCAGATAGGTCATTGTTTGGATGTTGTTGACCCCCTTGATTGTTCCTCTGATAACCACCTTGTGGTTGATTTCCCCGATTCTGAGGAATGGTATATGTCTGATTCGGACCTTGTGGCGGTGGTGGGGTCGGGTTTAGAACATTCTGACTCCGATAAGAGAAATTTGGATGCTCCCTAGTCCTCTCATTATAGAAATTTGAGTATGGTGTACCTTGTTTGAAGGACTGAAAGGCGTGAACCTGCTCCAAGGGACTCATACACTCGAACCATGTCTTGCAATACCACATCACTCACAAGATGTTTCATGTTGGGTCATGGCATGAACTGTCTGTTAATTTCCCAAAGACTGGGTAGTCTTTAGCTCTGCAATTTGTGCAGTCAATGCTTCTAACTGAGCTGCAACGGCACCATCTGAACTTCTCCCTCTTGTATTACCTCTGGGGTTACCATACTCAACAGTGTGAGTAGCTATCTCATCAATCAATTTCCAAGCAGTGGCATCAGTATTGTTGTTCTGAAACCTCCCATTTGCAGAAGAATCAAGCAAAGCTCTATGATCATCATAAAGTCCATTATAAAACTGATTGCATAGAAACCAGATCGGGAAACCATGATGGGGAACTAAGCGGACTAGTCTCTTGAAGCGAACCCATGCCTCATTGAGGTCTTCAGTGGGACCCTGTTTAAAACTCGTGATTTGGCTTCTAAGAGTGTTTGTCTTCTGTGGTGGAAAATACCTCTTGTAGAATGCAAGAGCGAGTGTATTCCAATCAGTAATAGCATTTGCCTCCATGTCCAAATCACGCAAACACTCTGCAGCACCATCTCGCAAAGAAAAAGGGAATAAAACTGGTTTTAATTGGTCTTGTGTTACCCCGGCAGTCAATGGGATTGAGCAACAGTATGTCACGAACTTCTCCATATGTTTGGCAGGATCCTCAGTAGTTGCTCCTCCAAACATGTTTCGTTCTACCAGTTTAATATAGGACGGACGGATCTCAAAGGTGCCATCATCGGTGGTTGGCAACTTGAATCCCTTAGGTATGGATGCAAGGGTAGGCTCTGAATGACTTGCTAATGTAGCCATGATCGTAGTAGGGGCAGAAGTAGATGTATCTTCTTCTAAAGATTGATTTTCTGCAACAAAAGCGGCGTAGGCGGCGTCAAGCGTACTCAAGTCTTCGGCTTGATGAATTTCTCTCCAAAAGTTTCGTCTAGCTCGGAAAGTCTTTTCTGGTTCAGAGTCAAATGGTACGAGCTCGGACCTGTGAGACCTGGACATAAACAAACACTAAAGAAAAGAATAAGAACGGTCTCAAGGAACTAAATGTCCCCTGAGACAAGGCAAACTAAATAAGCAAACAGAGAAATGTTGCCTCCCAGGCAACGGCGCCAAAATTTGACAGGCTAATCGCACACCTATCAAAGATAAACCAACTGGCCTAAACTAATGTAGCAAGGAAGTCGGGATCGTATCCACAGGGAAACAATTTATTCTATTTGCTAAATCTAATCTGTCTAAGTAACTGAAGTGGGGGTTTTGTTTTGATTGGTTTCTAAACTAATGCGACAAAGATGAAATAAATAGTAAAAGTATTGATATAAAATATATAGAGAAAATAGCTAGGATTGTCGGGTCACTATGGTCTATTACGATAAAAGGTAGGGTCAAAGACTTGGTCTAATTACGGTCTGAAGGGCAGTGATAAGGTCCTCTCGGTCCGCTAATCACCCTAGAAACTTTATAATATGCTCTCGCCCTATTTAAAGTACTCTATTGTTCGTAGCAGATCTCACTCTTTCCAATCTCTCGATCTAGGTCGGAGTTTATCAAATTAAAATAACTAGCTGCATGCATTCAACTAATTAAATAGGGATTAAATGCTACGATTAACAATTCAGACGAATAATTATTCCAAATCTAAAACCTAATTAAAAACCGTCATTCAACCATAGATTCCCTAAATCCCAGCATGAAGAAATTAGCTACTCATGATTGAATTAATGAAATTAACAAGAAACATAATAACTAAATTAAACATGATGAAAGTATGAGAATAATAACTAAGCATATAAATTAAACAAGACAGAGATGAGCAAAAACGAATAAAGAAAGTAATAATTGAAGAACGAAAGATTAATTAAATTACCTAAAGAGAGAAAGTTTGATTACAAGTTTCAGATCTGAGTTCCAAAAGCAAAGTAACGTATGAAGTGTTTAACAGTGTAAAAAGATAACCTAATAATGTTTTCTAACTCTCTCTTAAATAATAAAAGTCCAAACTTAAAACAAGAAAACAAGATGGGCCGAAATAGTAAACATAAAATCTCGCCCAGTGAACAGTAATAGTCGATCGACCAGAAAATCAGTCGATCGACTAAATTCTTCAGCAAAACTGGTCGATCAACCAATTAGGGCAGTCGATCGACTTTTTTCAGCAGACAACAGCATTAGCCTCCTCTTCACGCACTTCCATAATGACCGTTTCCGAGCTCTAGCTTCACTAACGCCTCAACTTCCACTCCAGGGGCAGAATGTAACACCCCCTCATACCAAGGTGCCTTACCAGGACCACCCTACCATGAAAGTGTGTTACCATCTCGGTTTTCCGAGGTTAGTACATATCAAAAGCGTCTGAACTGAGCACAATTCTTAAATGCCATAAAGGTTAAAGTTTACATCAACCAAGAATCCAAAAACCGATTCAACAAATACAACTCCAATGTCTGACAACTAATGAAATCAAAACTAAGACTCGGACGGTGATGCTATGACTGGTGATGACAACGCTCCCATGATTGCCCCAAGCTCACCACTAGCAATACATGTCAAGCCTGCTCACCATCCCCGAATGGATCACCGCAGATTCCACAAACAACAACGGGGTCAGTATTACTCAATCAATATAAGACAGGCAAACGAGATAACTAGCTGATCATCCTCCAACCCCAGTCTCCCGATCTCACATTGTAACCGACTACACACCAAAGTGTGTAGCCCTGCCAGATTACCCATCGCAACAGGTAATCCTCGCCGCCAGTGGGTGACCGCAGCCGCTCCCACCTAGTCCAGCTCATCAACGAGCGACTAACAATCCCTGTCCCTTAATGTGCACATCCCCTCCCGTGGCGGGTTCCACGGAGGGCGAACTAGGGTGTGAAGCCACTCCCGCAAGTGACTCAACCACAATCACAATCACACAACATCACAGCCGTCACAACATCTCCACACCAACACCGTCACCACAATACCCATACTCCGATGATCAGCATATAACAATATTTACAAAACAAACATGTCTTAACAATGAACAGTAAACTGAGTAGGGAAACCCTACCTTAGCAATCAACAGTAGAACAAAACTCGGACAATCAGAAAGGCTCATCTACGAAGTCTTCTCCTATACAATAATCACATACACAATTACACATTGCACA
This sequence comes from Silene latifolia, assembly GCF_048544455.1. Taxonomy (NCBI): domain Eukaryota; kingdom Viridiplantae; phylum Streptophyta; class Magnoliopsida; order Caryophyllales; family Caryophyllaceae; genus Silene; species Silene latifolia. Next base: position 95,868,617 of record NC_133533.1, read on the forward strand.
ACCCCCATAACCCCAATTTCATAAATACGATGATCCCAAACGAATATAAATAACATGGGGATGAAACTTACCAACAGTAGAACAAGAGATTATATGCAAAGACCGCGACAATTGCACACACCACGAGATTAGAGGATGATTAGGGAGTAATTAGGGAGTAATTAGGGTAATCGTAAAATGATGAGGTTTGAGAAATGTTTTAGAAACTGACGCGGGATATAAAAATAACCCTAAATATTCCCTAATCAAACCGTCAAAATACACTTCACCAGACCGGATACTCGGTCGAGTAAAGTGTATACTCGGCCGAGTATCCTCTACTCGGTCGGGTATTCACTATACTCGGCCGAGTATTCCTCGGCAAAACCAAAACAGACTATAACAACAGTACTACTCGGCCGAGTAGGCTCTACTCGGTCGAGTAGTCACCAAAGAAAATCCGTAGTATTACAATCTTCCCCCCTTAAAAAGAACTTCGTCCCGAAGTTCACACTCCACCCTAAAACAAGACACTACACAACGCAAAAAGACTACACTAACAAGCATTTATCAACGCCAAAGAACCACACAAGACACCACAAAACTTACTAACCCGACTCAAAAATAAAACAAAACACAACCGCGACCATCTCCTACCCCCCTAAAAAAAACAACGGTTACGTCCTCGTAACCAAACATACCTTATCAAAAAGACTAGGAAAACGTTCTCGTATGGCTTCCTCGGGTTCCCATGTGGCCTCTTCCACATTATGATTAGACCAAAGGACCTTGAGTGAGACCGTCTCACCATTTCTTGTCTTACGAACCTTGCGATCAAGAATCTCTTTAGGAATCTCGGCGTAGGACAAGGATTCATCAAGCTCGATGTTCTCCATCTCAAGGATATGCGATGGATCACTTACATACTTACGAAGTTGAGAAACATGGAAAACATTGTGAACTCTATCCAAAGCTGGTGGCAAAGCTAATTTGTAAACTACCTCGCCTATACGGTCCAAAATCTCATAAGGACCTATAAACTTTTGACTTAGCTTACCCCTCTTCCCAAATCTCATCACACCTCGCATAGGTGACACTTTCAAAAGGACCTTGCCACCTACTGCGAACTCAATGTCCTTGCGGTGTAAATCGGCATAACTCTTCTGACGATCTTGAGCTGCTCTCATCTTTTGCCAAATTAACTGGACTTGCTCGACCATATCTTGTACCAGTTGTGGCCCTAAAACCACCGTCTCAGAAATATCATCCCAACAAACTGGACTTCGGCGCTTCCGGCCATACAAAGCCTCAAAAGGTGCCATCCCGATGCTCGTATGATAACTGTTGTTGTATGAAAACTCGATCAGATCAAGCCTGTCTTCCCAGCTGCCCCCAAACTCAATAACACATGCCCTCAACATGTCCTCTAAGGTCTTGATGGTTCGTTCTGTCTGACCATCGGTTGTCGGATGAAAGGTTGTACTCATCTTCAAAGTTGTACCCATCAACTCCTGCAGTTCTTGCCAAAACTTGGATATAAACCTCGCATCACAATCAGAAACGAGATCTTTAGGTATACCATGTAATCGAACCACATGCCTCCTGTAACCCAGTGCCAGCTGCATCTTAGACCAAGTATCTTTCATGGGAACAAAGTGAGCTGACTTGGTTAACCGATCAACAATCACCCAGATCATGTTGTTACCTTGCTGTGACCTAGGCAACCCCACAATGAAGTCCATAGAGATCGACTCCCACTTCCACTCAGGTACTTCCAAAGACTGTATCTTACCTTGTGGTCTCCTTTGTTCACCCTTGACCCTCTGACAGGTCAAACATCTGGCCACAAACTCAGCTACATATTTCTTCATGTTTGGCCACCAAAAAGTCTTCTTAAGATCTTTGTAAAGCTTGTCGCCACCCGGATGAACTGAATAAGGAGTGCAATGGGCCTCCGTCAAGATCACTCTCCTGAACTCCGCATCCTCAGGGACACACCATCTCTCATCAAAATGAACACTCCCATCTGTATGGATAGAAAACCTGGAAACTGTCCCACTCTCTACTCTTGACTTCCACTCTTGAATCTTAGGATCAAGCTCCTGCTTACTCTTGATGTTCTCGTACAACTCTGGCTCGATCGTCAAATCCCCGATGGTATCTCTCTTCCTTAACATAAAGATCCCCATCCTGGACATCTCATCCATCAGCTTTAGCAAGGACATGGCCGTACATAGTGAATGAACGCTCTTCCTACTCAGAGCATCTGCAACAACATTAGCCTTACCCTCGTGGTAGATGATCTCCATGTCATAATCTCCGATAAGCTCCATCCACCGTCTCTGTCGCATGTTAAGCTCCTTCTGAGTGTAGATATACTTTAAGCTCTTATGATTAGAAAATACCTTAAAGGTCGCTCCATAAAGGTAGTGCCTCCAAATCTTAAGAGCGAAAACAACTGCACCCAGCTCCAGATCATGAGTAGGGTAGTTCTCCTCATATGGCTTCAGCTGCCTCGAAGCATAAGCGATGACTTTCCCTGCCTGCATCAAAATACAACCAAGACCATTCTTTGAAGCATCGGTATATACCTCAAAGTTCTCACATCCCTCTGGCAAAGCTAGGATAGGAGCTGTGGTCAAGCGTTCCTTTAAGGTCTGAAACGCCGTCTCACAACTCTCGTCCCAAACAAATCTGGTCTCTTTCCTCATCAAAGATGTCATAGGCCGTGCTATGGTAGAGAAATCTTTCACAAATCTCCTGTAGTAGCCAAAGAAGGCCTAAGAGACTCCTAATCTCAAAGAACATTCTTCGGTGATTCCCACTTGGTTACAGCCTCAATCTTACTAGGATCCACAGATACCCCCTTCTTAGATATCACATGGCCCAGAAAAGCCACCTCCTCCAACCAGAACTCGCACTTAGATAGCTTGGCATAAAGTTGATTCCCTCTCAGAGTCTGCAAGACTATCCTCAAGTGCTCCTCATGCTCTTCCTTAGTCTTAGAATAGACTAAGATGTCGTCGATGAAAACAACCACAAACCTGTCTAAAAACGGTGTAAAGATCTGGTTCATCAAATCCATGAAAGCTGTTGGTGCATTGGTCAACCCAAAAGGCATCACCACGTACTCATAGTGACCATATCGAGATCGGTACGCGGTCTTAGGAATATCCTCATCTGCTATCCTCAGCTGATGATAGCCTGACTTCAGATCAATCTTGGAAAACACACCTGCTCCACTTAACTGATCAAACAGGTCATCAATCCTAGGCAAAGGATACTTGTTCTTCACTGTGACACGATTCAGCTCTCGGTAATCAATGCACAATCTCATACTCCCATCTTTCTTCTTTACAAAAAGAACTGGAGCTCCCCACGGTGACACACTAGGCCTGATATAACCCTTGCTTAGCGACTCATGTATCTGCTTTTTCAACTCCGCTAACTCTTTAGGTGCCATACGGTAAGGTGCTTTGGATATCGGACCTGTTCCCGGTTTAAGCTCCACGCTGAAATCAACATCCCTCTTGGGAGGCAAACTCAGTATCTCCTCAGAAAAGACATCTTCGAACTCTCTCACCATAGATATCTCAGAAGCTGTCGGCGGCTCTACTCGGTGATCTCTCACATGACAGAGAATCAAGGGGCACTTCTTCCTCAAACATGACTTTAAAGTCATCACAGCTATGAATTTACACTTAGGTTTTACCACAAACCCTCTATAGGACACCCTAACACCCTTAGGACCCTTTAAGGACACTCTCTTTTGCCGACAATCTATCTTGGCATCATACTTACCCAGCCAATCCATCCCGACAATCACCTCAAACCCATCTATAGGAAACTCTAACAGGTCTACCGGTAAATCTACCCCTCCAACCACCATAGACACTCCCTTATACAACTTGAGACACGACACAGACTCTCCTGAAGGTATGAACACATCATCTTTTACAACCTCGAACTTACCCAAACCCATAGACATGGCATGACTCTTAGACACAAAAGAGTGTGTAGCCCCTGAATCAAACAAAATAAAGGATGGTACATTATGAACAAGAAAGGTACCGGTAACTACATGAGCATCATCCTGTGCTTCCTGTTTGTCCATCATGAAAAGCTTCCCACTGTTTTTATGTCCTCCACCCTGAACTGAAGCATTGGAGGTACTTGGCTTAGCTGCGGAATCTTAGGTGGTGCTGTTGTTCTGACGCTGATATGACCCACCACCACTGCGGTTATAACTGCCCTGGTAGCCCTGTCCACTCCTGTTGCCCCATGATCCTCCCGGTCGGTTACTAGCAAAGCTTTGAGTTGGTCCCTGAGAGAAATTCCCTTGCCGAGCTCCTGAACCAGTGCCAGGCCTGTAACTCGTGCATTCCCATCTCCTGTGGCCTACACCACCACAGTTGAAGCATGTAAGGTTAGAGTTTTCACTCACACTCCAACCTCCATTCTTTCCCCAGCCACGAGATCCCCCCGAGAAACCAGCTCCACCAGAAAAAGCCTTTGCATGATTGAAGTTCCCTTTCTTGTTGGCCGACTGACTGTTGCTTCCACTGTCAGCCTTCCTCTTTTTCAAAAGAGTCCTCTCATCAATCTCTCTTGAGAGATCCACCATTCTCTCGGCTTGGCCCCTCTCGGGTACACTTCCTTGAGATCGTAGCAACCTCGGGGGCATACGACTCACGATCTTGGAGATAAACCCCTCTCAAAACGGAGAGCTAAACCCCTCGGTCCTAGTCGTATGTCGTCAACATAACGAGATAGCTCAAAAACTGATGATAGTAGTCGGTGGACTGTCATCTCCTCAATCATGGTGAAGGAATCAAACTCGGATCTCATCTTGTGTCGGATATGCTCCGGCACAAACTGCTCTCTCATAGCGCTCTTCAACCCGGACCAAGGAATAGCTCCCAGACCCTCAGCCTGGTAATAAGCTCTAGCATCTTCCTTGACGTTTTGCCACCAAACTACAGCCTCACCTCTCAGGTAGTACACTACCTACTCAACGATCATGTCTTCGGGGCACTTAACCATTTCCATGAGAGCTTCAATCTCACGGTGCCACTTCTCGAGTAGCTTTGGTTCACCTACCCCTTCATATGTGGGAGGGTTGAAGCGAGCAATGATGATGCTGAGCTGAGTAGCATCCATCGGCTTCTCATTCCCTTTTCCCACATTTCTGAGAGCTTCAAGGAGAGCCTCTTGTTGCTCAATCATGCGAGCAACCTCATCAAGAGTCATCTCAGAAGCTTGGATCTGTGCGAAGGTTCTTTTGGGCGGCATTTTGAGCTGATAAGAAACAAGGAAAGGTAAGCACAAAAGCCTACGGCTCAAAATGTAACAATCTTCCGCCAAAGGAACACTCGGCCGAGTATACTACAATACTCGGTCGAGTAACGACTACTCGGTCGAGTATCCCAGATACTCAGTCGAGTATTCGACTCCAGTAGCTAACGTCAAAAACCCAGAAACAACACTCGGTCGAGTAAAAACAATACTCGGTCGAGTAGTCACTACTCGGGCGAGTATACCTTCTTACTCGGTCGAGTAAACACATACAGTAGCCATTGCTACTCACTGCCAAACAATACTTGGTCGAGTGCTTGGTTACTCGGCCGAGTACTCCCTACTCGGTCGAGTACCTGCCCTGCTCGGCCGAGCCATACTGTAGACGGGTTTAAACAGTAAAAGTCCCCTATCATGCTTTCTATTTCCCCCAACAAACATGTATCAACAGGAATTGAATGCCACGTTATAAACATATATTCATACAAATCATGCACAGGCTAAATCCGATACACCAAAAGTTCACAAACCCGTCCCCTCAACTATTTCTCAAATCACCAAACTACAAATTCTACATATACATTTATCAACCATCAATTATCATCAACAGAACCTTCACAAACATGCACATACAAGACACAACTCTCATCACACTTCCCCATGTGACCGGCTCGAGTTAATGAGGGCCAAATTGCGACTCTGGGATGTCTCCCGAGTCTTTGCGGTAGCTCCAAACAACTCTCTCCGGGTTCATTTTATTTAGACTCCCTAAGTTCATTAGATTCATTTGTTTAGGTGCCGGAATCTTTGGCTCTGATACCACTTTGTAACACCCCCTCATACCAAGGTGCCTTACCAGGACCACCCTACCATGAAAGTGTGTTACCATCTCGGTTTTCCGAGGTTAGTACATATCAAGAGCATCTGAACTGAGCACATTTATTAAATGCCATAAAGGTTAAAGTTTACATCAACCAAGAATCCAAAAACCGATTCAACAAATACAACTCCAATGTCTGACAACTAATGAAATCAAAACTAAGACTCGGACGGTGATGATATGACTGGTGATGACAACGCTCTCATGACTGCCCCAAGCTCACCACTAACAATACCTGTCAAGCCTGCTCAACATCCCCGAATGGATCACCGCAGATTCCACTGTAATACTACGGTTTTATGAGTCTCTGGGTACTCTATCGAGTAGGCCTTACTCTGTCGAGTAAGGGTGAGTTGCGTTTTAAAAATAGTTTCTGACCTGTTGGGTACTCGATCGAGTAACCTTGATACTCGATCGAGTAAAGGGGCACTCGATCGAGTACCTCAGCTACTCGATCGAGTAGCCTGGTTTACGGGTAATGTTTTGACGGGTTTTATTAATAATGCGGGAATGATATATAAGGCTTTCGTCACTTTTCTCAAAACACTTTAACAATCTAAAAACCTTCAAGAGAAGATTAGAAGTTACGTTGAATCATCCTCGCCGCATTATTAGCAAATCCCGGAGCTAGAAGTGTCGGATCCTGTCGTTCTTTACATCTTTGTGATCCTTGCGTCGAGGGTAAGATCTACGTACCGTTTTTATAGTGTTTCGTTAAAGTTGGTTAAACCCTAATATTGGGATTTTGGGGTTTTGTTGTATTTCGTGATTGGTAGTGATTATATGTTTGTATGTTAGGAGGCGGATTCGTAGAAGAAGCCTTTTGATATCAGTTGTTGAGACCGTCTGATTGTGTTGCTTTCCAGGTAGGGTTTCCCTACTCAGTATTAGTCCCATGATGCATTGTTGGTGTTTTGTGATTGTTGAATATTATCGTATTCGTATTGTGACGGTCGTTGGTGTTGATTGCTGGTTAATGGTTGTGATTGTTTGTCTGTGGTTCTCGAGAGGCGTTCTCGGCTGAGTGGAGTCACTTGCGGGAGTGGCTTCACGCCCTAGTTTCGCCCTTCGTGGAACCCGCCACAGAAGGGGATGTGCACATTAATGGGACAGGGTTATCGCTCGGTATGATGAGCGGGGCTTAGGTGGTAACGGCCGCGGTCCCCCATCGCGGGCTGGTCCAAAGGGACGATCGGTGACGGAGATTGATTGGAGTGGGTGTGATTGTGTGCGTGACCGTTTGAGCTGTGTTGTTTGTTGTGTTGTTGGATTATATAAATTGTGTGATTAGTACTGACCCCGTTTAAATGTTTTAAAAACTGTGGTGATCCATTCGGGGGTGGTGAGCAGTTATTGAGCAGGTATGATATGACGCGTATGGGATAGCTGGGATGAGTCATCACGTGGCAGTTAGAAGTCTTCCGCTGTGTCAGACGATGTTTTATAGCTTTGATAGTTTTAGCAGTAGACCGTATGAGAATCTTGTATTTCTTTTTATCAGTTTTGGAGTTGCTATGTAATCACTTTAAACATTAATTACTTTTAAGTATGTTTCGTTATTGTCTTATGATTATCATTGCCTCGGGAAACCGAGATGGTAGCACTTCCATGCCTTAAGTGGTCCTGGTAAGGCACTTGGAGTATGGGGGTGTTACAAATGGTATCAGAGCGACGATCCTGAAACCTGTAACCAATGAACCTAATGAACATAGGGAGTCAAAATAAAATGAACCCGGGGTAGAAGTTGTAGGAGCTAATGCAAAGACTTGGGAGACGTCCTAAAGTCGCGAACTCGCCCTACAATTTTGAACCGGTCACCATGGGATATGATTCGGGATCGCTATGTGTTTATCTTGTGAATTGTGTATCTATATAGTGATGTGTGACATGAATCAGTGGATGTACGTATGTGGATAATGGGGAATGTGTAGAAAAGATGGTGATGATGTGATTTCGTATGTTGTGGGTTGAAAGCATGTTGCATGATAGTTGGTTTACAATGTTGGTTGAAATTGTTAGAAAAGTGTATGAGAATGATGAGTAATGTGGTGGAAAAAGGAAGTAGTTCATATGTGATATGATTAGACATAATTTTGTTTGTATAATTCTATATAATGATTTCTTATACATGTCTACTATTGTTCATATGTATATGTTGTATGAAGAATGTGGTGGAAATGGATTAATTGATTGGAAAAGATGGAGTGGCAATTGCATGAGAATATGAATTTTGTGATTATGAATATGTTTAGGTGACGAAGTGTATTTGTAATATTGTTGTATTAGTAACATGGAAATAGGATTTGTAATGTATGAGTATGTTTTGTTTACGAAAAGTGATAGAATAAAAACATGTGGGTAAGTCATGATTGGCAAGTTAAATAAATTATTTGCATGATGAATGTTGTTGCTTTGCTTTCGAAAATAGTAACATGTGATTGGGACTACTGGTTTTATGAGTATTGGGTTGTTTTGTTTACCTTGTTGTCGTTTAAGTTGTTTGGAAGTAAAATCAAGTAGTTGTGTTTTTCGATTATAAAGAGGTTGTCTTTAAACTGTTATAACTTGATATGTATAAATGATTTTAATGTGATTCCAATTGGAGGTGATAGCTTGTTCTTTTACGATTCTAACGATAGGTCACACGCCCAAAACGACCAAGAAACGAGTGAGTTATGACTGTTTTACGAAAACTGGACAATGCTGAGAATTGCGTAAGGTACTCGATCGAGTAGCCTTGGTACTCGATCGCGTAGGCGGCACTCGATCGAGTACGTTAGTTACTTGATCGAGTAGCCCTGGTTATTTGTTTTACGTGCTTCTGACCTTCACCTACTCGATCGAGTAAGTCACTTACTCGATCGAGCGGCCTGTACTCGATCTAGTGACCCCTATTTTGAGTCATATACTTATCTTTTGACTTCATTGCATATTATGTTTAATTCAAATGTGTTATTTTGCTTCTTTATGCATTGTTTTACATGTATGTTGGTCTTGACGCGTAAGTTACCCAATCTTGTGGTGTAGTGAGTGGCACCTGTGGTGAGTATGAATTCGGTGGGAGGACATGAGTTATATGTGGTTGCGATAGATAGTGGAAAAAGAAAAGGAAGATCGTTATGGCTTAATTGAGACATAGAGCATGTTTTCTGAGATGAGATGAGATGAGTGATATGATTGTGTGTTGAGTAACGTAAAAGTAAGTGAATATGGGCAAGGGATGATGTGAGTCTAAGGAACGTGAGAATGAAAGGATTGAAAGTAAGGATGTGGATAGTGGCAGCTTGAGATGTGTAAAGAATTATGGAGGGAGATGGTTAGGAGTCGTGTGGGTTAAGGATATATGTAGTGAAAGTTCGTTTTAAAGGGATTGAGAAGAGTGGTATATAGTGAACTTTGTGGAGACATGTCGCGAGGTGGATTTGTAGACAGTGAGTGAGTTTGGGAGATTTGGTTTATTAAGAGGTGAAACTACTGTGGGATTTCCTTGGGCAATTAACGGTATGAAAGGAATTCTGATTTCTAGAGATGTACAAAGGAGATGCAATTGTTTGAACAGTGAACGTTGATTTTATGGATAGATTAGAGGCAAGTGTGAGTGATAGCATAATAAGAGAAGATCCATGGTAAGAAAGAGTGAGATGATATCGATATGAAATAATGGGATTTGAGTTTTGGAGCAATGAGAAGGTAATTGGAGCACTAAAGAGTTAGGTAGAAGTAATAAGGAGTTGAGCTATTAAATGGTATTGTTGAGTATAAAGAGAAAAGAAGGATAAAAGTAAGCTGAGAAAAATGTTCACCGGAGTTATGTGACATAAAAGTAAGGAATCGTCGAAATGTATGATACTATCAAGAGTAAGTAAGTTAACGGTTATACAGAAATTTAAGGACAACATGATTAATCATGAGTTTCGAGGAATTAAGGGAGTATGAAGTTGGTGGAGTATTTGAACGATACGAGATTTTTGGTGGAGAGTTAGATGATGATACAATTAAGGATAGTATTGGGAAGAATGTTGAGGTAATTTTGTTGATGGATTCGATGTTCGTTATTTGGGATGTTAACCAAAGATAGGAAAGAAATCGTGATGCTTAGAGATGAGTGTAAGGGGTTTGATGTCCGGGCAGTGGTAGTGTTATGGTTTGTGACTAGTGGTTAAGGGTGATGGTATATTAGAAAGGTAGCAATTCTAAAGAGGTTGATTTTGTAGAGACCAGATTGATATGTATGGTTGTGAGAGAGTATAAGATGTGGTTATATGAGGCGGTTGTTAGTAGTTGAGTATTAATGGTATGGTTATAATTGGCAGGAGGTGATGGATATGCGAATGGGAGAATATGTTATGAGGGGTATACGAGTTAACCTCGGTTGAGAGGTAACTTTTATCAGGTGGTAACTTACGTGATCAGGATTGACTGGTTGGATGTGATTATGGGTCTATGTTATATATAAATGTTTGTGTGAGGTTCCGACCTCACAAGAAGTGGTATGGTGTGATAATTATAAAGTTGTTATCTGAATGTTCTGTAATATATGTTGGACACGGTAATTTAATTGAATGATATTCAAAAAGGTAATAATTTGAGTGATCTGGCATGACTCGTTATACTGGTATGTATTCATGATACATGTTAATCTGTGATATGGTAAGGGGATGATATTCATGAGGTTATTATCTGTTTAATTCATATAATATGTTGCGTTGTGATTTAGTAAAGTGGATTTGAGTAAGTTTTTCTTGTCCGAGAAGTTATGTTGAGTCAGTGCTTATGGGATTGTGTATGTTGTGATGTCTATCGGTGTGGTTGTGGTGCTTCGGGTGGTAATCCGGGCACGGTACTTGATGCGTGTCTAAAATATGATGTTTCACACTTTATTCTACACGCATTTCAGAGCTCAAATGTGCAATATGTGCCATTATTTCCCTATTTTCCTCTACTTTCGTGTTTTTGTCCATTATTGCAGAAATGTGAAGAATTCAGCGGAAATCGAGCTAAATCCGTCCCCGAGTACGATGTATTGCATTTGACATGGAGTATTGACTCGAGGAATGAGCTTGGTGCGCGTTTCAAGGCCTAAAGATAGCAAAAGCAAGGGTGCGTACGAGTTTAACAAGCAAAGGAGGATTTCACGATATTGCAGCCCCATTCAGATGGCTATATCTCGAGTTGTATATCTGATAATCGAGTGATTCCAATTAGAGATGAAAGCTTATCCTCTTAGCTTTCCAACGCCGCATAGAACGCCTGATTTGACCAAGTAACGAAGAAATGGCAGCTGTTTTAAGATCGGTGCGCGCTGCAGGAATCGTCAGAATGCAATTCTGTACAGCACTCTTGGTCGATCGACTGACATGCATGGTCGATCGACCAACATACGAGCTGATGCGTGAATTAAACTTATAGATCGAGAATTCCAAAGCCCATTGTGATTAGGTTTAGGAATGAAGGTTACGCAGGATTATTCCTATAAAACATAACCTTAGTTTTCAGAATATTCATCCAGTTTTTATCATTCAGTTCTTAGATACAATTCAATCATTCATTAGTTTAGTTTAGCTTTCGTCAATAAAATTTACTTTTCGCATTAAGCTTTGGTTCTTTCCTCTTCAGTTCTTCGTACGGTATTCTTCTTTTTTCTTTGTTAAATTTCATTACTTTAATTCTTCCGTAGTTTAGAATTGCTAGATAGGATCCCAAAGCCAATTTATTGTTTATGTTAATTATTTTCTTTGCCGTTTCAAGCATGAATCCGTTAGTTAATCTTATTGTTAAAGTTATTGTTTTTACCCTTAGCATGAGTAGCTAATTCTATAGTGCTAGGATGTAGGCGAGTTGTAGCATAGGCGGCATTAGATTATACACGGACTGAACCCGCGTGTTGGTCGATCGACTGACATTGTTGGTCGATCGACTGACCTTGTAAGGTTATCCTTCGTTTTAATTGATTTTAACGTTGTATTTAATGATTCTAATGCATGCGACCAGTTAGATACCCCTTTTATGACTGACCCATTAGATCGAAAGATAGGGAAAGTTATTTGACCATCAATTAAATCGACTAAACTGTGCCAAGATCGAAAGATAGGTATAGTTTGGACCATTAGTCACTTTTCAGGACGAAAGTTAGTATTAGTGACATTAGGGACCTATAGCGAGATCGAGAGATGCTATTTGTTAAGAGTGGACCGAGAGGACCTCTTTATTTCCCGCCTTACCTGAGTATGATTCAGACCGACTTAGTTCGCTGCCGCCGAAGCTATAATGACCCGATCATCCTAGTACCCTTCTTTTATCTGTTTAATCCATCTTTTTAGTTTATTTTCCTTTTATTGCTATTAGTTGTAGACCAATTCAAATCAACCCCCACATCTGTTACCTTAGACTGAACTTAGACAACTAGAATTTACAACTGCCTCCTTGTGGTTCGACCCTGTTACCACTAGCCTAGGTTAGTCTTAATAGGAAACTATAAATTTTATCTTTGGTACTCACAGCGACGGGTATCAAATTTTGGCGCCGTTGCCGGGGAGGCAGCGCTAGTTGTAGTTGTTTTTCATTTTAGTCTATTTTTTTCGCCTCAAGGGAAGACTGAGTACCTTGAGGCAGTTCTTACCATCTTCTTTAGTGTTGTTTTGTTAGGTCCTACGGGTCCTATCTGCAACACTTCAGAAGGATCCACACATGTTCCATTCTCAGGAGCAGCAGGTTCCATTTTGTGGGAGATGCGGCGGAGCGGGACATACATCTGATGCATGCGGGCACCCTAAGGAGAAGATGTTTGCTTTTCATCAACTTCAGCTCGACAATTCGTATAATTACGCTCCTACTTCACCGCATCAACCATATGAGCCTCCTTATGAAGCCCCACCACCATCCACTCCGTCACACCAAGAGTTGAAAAACGAAGTTGCAGAGTTGACGAGTCTAGTGCAGCTGCTTATGGTGGAGGTACAGAAAAGCAATGCGGCGAATCAGGCCTTAATCACGAAGCTGATATCTCAAATTGCTACATTGGATCAAAATGCAGCTGAGATACCGAGTCAATTTCACTCTCTCGAATCGTATTGAGACCGTACATGCAATGACGCCGAGGAGTGGGTCCGCTCTCGATGAACCCGAGAAAGTCGCTGAAAAAGGGAAGAAGAAAAAGGGCGAGAAAAAGATGATCGCGGTAATCACGGTCGATCGACCACATCACCCGGTCGATCGACCCCACGACATACATCGCTCATCGTTTCTGTAGAAGTCGCCGATCGATCGACATGCATGGTCGATCGACTGACGACGCTGCTGTAGGTGAGTCTTTTCGTCCTCCAATGCCAGAGAACTTGAGGGATCACTTATTTCGGGGTACGATAACTCCGAATTCATTGAGGCAAGACCCGAGTACTGATGGGTCAGTCTCGGTTCCCAAGTATGACCCGATGTCGATTAATGGGTCATTTCTGAGACGGTCTGAGGAAGGTTCGAGCTTCAACAAAGAGAAGGTGGTGGATTTTCAGCCTAAATCCATTGATGCCGGTATAAGAGACCTAGAGGAGAGGGCTAAGCTACTTCCGATGACCCCATATCCGGAGAGGCTAGTACCAACGAAGGATGAGGTATATTTTGAAAAATTTAAAAATGTCATTCATGGTCTTAATGTGCAAGTACCTTTTCTTGAGTTGGTAAATCAAGTTCCCGCTTACATGAAATTCATGAAGCAGCTTTTAAATAAGAAGCGGAAACTTGATAGGGTCGAGTCTCATTAATTTGATCAAGAATCTAGCTCTTATTTGACTCACACCGCCCCACACAAGTTAGGCGACCCGGTAGTTTTTCAGTCCCTTGTAATATTGGTACCTTCTCAATTGAGAAGGCATTATGTGATTTAGGGGCTAGTATTAGTGTCATGCCTTTGAGTCTTGCTAGGAGATTAGGATTGACTAGATTTCCGGTCACTAATATGACAGTGCAAATGGCTGATCATTCTGCGGTCCAGCCCGTAGGAGTCCTAGAGGATATTCCTATGCAAATAGGAAAATTCTTCTTCCCAGTTGACTTTATTGTGTTGGACATACCCGAGGATACCCATATCCCTATCATTTTGGGTAGACCCTTTCTGCACACTGCTGGTGCAGTTATTGATGTTGGCTCAGGGACACTAACCTTTAAGGTGGGGAAGCAGTCCATTAGTTTTGCCCAGACTTATAGGAAGAAAGATGCTATGTGTCCTGTCACTTGTAATGCGATTTCTACTCGTAAGTCTTATGTTGTAATTACTGACACTCCTCCTTCAATACCTGTGCCTATTCCTGTTATGACACCTCCGCCCCAGATTGGGAGCAATATGGAGGACAATTCTCTTGTTTTAGATATTACAGGAACCGGTTTGGGGAAGGAAGAGCCGCTGATCGCTCCAGCTGAGAAGGAGCCCATTGTTCAGAGAGGCGGTCTAGGATGTCTTAGTTATGGCACGGACGAGGAGCCAGATGAGGAGCCCAATAAGAAGGAGCCAGTCAAAATTTCGGAGTCGGATCTCGAGTGTGAGGAGCTAGAAGATGATGGCCATGCTTGGGAAGATGCTAGAGATGATCCATTGAGCATCCCAGTTGGAGTAGAGTGGAGCCCAGCTTCTGAGATGAGCACTGCGGAAGCTACTTCATGTAGACAGAAGCCTTGGTCGGAGATTTTCCGCAGTTTCCGTTGATCTATGCGTTTCTTAGACCTTTTTTTTTTAAAGACTCTTTACTGCTTTTAGACTTTTTATTGCTTTTGTGTGTGCGAAACTTCGCATTTATTTTTTGTTGCTTAGGATTTTACGCACTTTAGACTTTGCTTTGGGTTTTGCGCAAGTTTGGGCGCGTATTGTTGTGCATTTGCAGGTTTTTAGACCTCATTAGCTCAAGTTATTGAGCTAATACGAAGAAATAAGAAGTTGCAGCAGTGTTTTCAGTCGATCGACTGGCCTATGTGGTCGATCGACTGATGTGCAGGTTTCCAGAGCTACTGTTCATGCCCACCTGGTCGATCGACTGATCTTCTTGGTCGATCGACCACTGCTGCTGCTGTATTTGTTCTCGACCTTTCCCCTGCTGTGTTTGGTCGATTTGCGGAATTGAGGGAGTCTTCCCTCTACTTTATTTTCCGTCTTATTTCTGATTTCTTCCATATTCTTAATTATGCACAAAATACTGCCTCGAATTTGTCTTCTCGATTTTATGCGTGGTTTTTGTTTGTCTTTTCAGGTACCTATGGTAGCACTGCTGGCTACTGAAACCTCCTAGCTCACGCTGGTTTGGGGAGGTTTCCTTTTGCTGCGCTTAAAGTCTTGTGAGTTTCTGAGTCCTTACTTCCTGTCTTTTTAATTAATATTATCGCAAATCCCCATTTCCCTTGATTATTTTATTACATGATTTTGCACAATGGGGACATTGTGTGATTTGGTTTGGGGAAGGGTTTTGCATTGCATTCATATGTTTTATTGCATTTCTGTTTCACGTTTATTGCATTTCAGTTTGCATTTGTTTTTTCATTTCATATATATATACAAAATTTTAAAAAATTGAAAAATTAAAAAAAAAATTCAAAAATTCAAAAAATGCACGTTTATTTTAGCATATAGGTCGAGTCGGAACGGTAGTATTTCCATGATGATTTAGCATTTGCAACTGTTTCCGCCTGAGCCTTGCTAATTGACATGTTATTAGTAGAATCACATATGCATAGTCTACGAGTTTTCGTTAAAATATTATTTGCTGAACTTGAAACTTGACTTAAATTTTGGCAAACTACTTATATTTTCTGAGGTTTAGAGCTTATAACTGGTGACATTCATGACCAGTTTATTTAGGATGTGAGTAGTTACTCCTTATGAGACATGTTACATAAATTTGCATAAATATGAACTTAATCTGCTTAATACCTGTATGCATTCGGTTTGTGGTTTGTTGACACATGTGGTAGAGGTTTCCCTTTATTCGTTTTTCCCATGAGCCCCTCATAGCCAAATTTAGCCTTTTGTCCCTTAACTACATCCTATATTTAGCCTGCCTTTGTCAAGCTAGTAGTAGTAGTTTTTGGGAATATGTTTATTGCGGTTGGGTTATATGCTCTCATTGAGATGATGTTGGATGAAAAAATGAAAGAGGAAAAAGGTTTGAAAAGAAGAAAAGAAAGAAAAAAGAAAAAAATGAAAAAAATGATTCGAAAAAAGAGGTCAGTCGATCGACTGAACCAAGTGGTCGATCGACTGAGTACTGCAGAAGAAAAAGAAAATTCGAAAATCACATGCTACAATTGTTATGAGTTGGTGATTTACACTCCCATGTTGTATTTATATCATTTGGGGAGTTACATCTATTGGAGATTGTGAGTTTAGTGCTTGGTAATTAGCACCGGTTTTATTGAAAATTTTGAGCAAGAAGTTGGATGTTGTCATATGGTTTTGTTTAGGTACTAGCTTGGCCGCCTATACCTCCACATTCCCATAATTGTTTTGCCTCTTCTTACCCATAGCCTCACATATCCATATTTACCTCGGCATGTGTCATGGTCATTTGTTGGTTGGAATGCGTATGAACGGTTGTAGAGATTATTTTCATATTAGACTGCAGGCATGTTTTCATAGGTCGTAGTTAGGTGGGTGTCACTACAAAATTTACTTCTTTCTATCTTTTACATATTTTCACCTTGTGCTTCATTTAGTGATATGAGCGACCTGTGAGAGTCCGAATTGATAAGTCTCTATAGTTGACGGTTCAGCGGTTTTTGACAACTACATAACTCGTTTGCATGATTCACATTACTAATTGATTGTTTATTTGTAGCATTAAATTGGTTTAGGCTTTACATGTTGCATTTCGCTCTGAGATTGAACTCGTTCCATTAGGTTTTAGGATCGAGTCTAGTTCTTGCTTGGGGAAAAGCAAGGTTTGGTTTGGGGAGATTTGATGCGTGTCTAAAATATGATGTTTCACACTTTATTCTACACGCATTTCAGAGCTCAAATGTGCAATATGTGCCATTATTTCCCTATTTTCCTCTACTTTCGTGTTTTTGTCCATTATTGCAGAAATGTGAAGAATTCAGCGGAAATCGAGCTAAATCCGTCCCCGAGTACGATGCATTGCATTTGACATGGAGTATTGACTCGAGGAATGAGCTTGGTGCGCGTTTCAAGGCCTAAAGATAGCAAAAGCAAGGGTGCGTACGAGTTTAACAAGCAAAGGAGGATTTCACGATATTGCAGCCCCATTCAGATGGCTATATCTCGAGTTGTATATCTGATAATCGAGTGATTCCAATTAGAGATGAAAGCTTATCCTCTTAGCTTTCAAACGCCGCATAGAACGCCTGATTTGACCAAGTAACGAAGAAATGGCAGCTGTTTTAAGATCGGTGCGCGCTGCAGGAATCGTCAGAATGCAATTCTGTACAGCACTCTTGGTCGATCGACTGACATGCATGGTCGATCGACCAACATACGAGCTGATGCGTGAATTAAACTTATAGATCGAGAATTCCAAAGCCCATTGTGATTAGGTTTAGGAAAGAAGGTTACGCAGGATTATTCCTATAAAACATAACCTTAGTTTTCAGAATATTCATCCAGTTTTTATCATTCAGTTCTTAGATACAATTCAATCATTCATTAGTTTAGTTTAGCTTTCGTCAATAAAATTTACTTTTCGAATTAAGCTTTGGTTCTTTCCTCTTCAGTTCTTCGTACGGTATTCTTCTGTTTTCTTTGTTAAATTTCATTACTTTAATTCTTCCGTAGTTTAGAATTGCTAGATAGGATACCAAAGCCAATTTATCGTTCATGTTAATTATTTATTTAATTAATTCAAGTATGAATTCGATCGCTTTATTAGTTAAGTTTATTGCTGTTATTGTCAATATCATGAGTAGCTAAATCACCATTGCTAAGATGTAGGGGATCTATGGCGTAGATGGCAATAAAATAGGTGACCCCGCATTAGGGCTTGGTCGATCGACTAGCTTAACTAGTCGATCGACTAAGCCGGTTGGTCGATCAACTGGGGTAGCTGGTCGATCGACTGACTTCGTGTTTGATTAGCATTGTTTGATTCGTTAAGTGCAATTTTTAGCAATGAGACCGAGAGGAGACTTGTTAGATGCTTAGTTTTGACCAATCCCATAGACCGAGAGATAGGGAAGGGCATTAATTAACGAATTAAGACGACTAAATTGCTGAGATCGAGAGATAATGTAATTTAGGCTTTAGGAATCACTAACCGGAGCGAGAGCTAGCATTAGTGAGACTTAGGGACTAGTGGCATAGGCCGAAAGGAGCTACTAGTTAACACTGGACCGAGAGGACATGTTATACCCAACTTACACGACTGTATTTCGGACTTACCTAGGATTATGTGCCATCGAAGCTATAGTGAACCGACCATCTTAGCTCCTTTTTATCATTCGCTTATTCCTGTTTTTATTACTTGCCTTTTTACTTTTGCATTTAGACTTAGATTCAATTCAAATCAAACCCCCCAGTAATTCATAGACTGAAATAAAGACAATTGGAACTCCCTACCTCCCTGCGGATCGACCCTTACTACCGCTTGCTAGTTGTAGTTTGGAAATTATAAATATTATTTTTGATACTTACTTCGACAGGTATCAGTACTTAGTGTTGTGATGCAGATATTTTCGCACTGCGGTGTGGCTGTTGGTGGCGGTTTTGCGATGCCGTCACCGGTTGTGGTGGAGTAGGCGAGATGATTATGATACGAGTTTTCGAAAGTACATACCAGTTAAACATAGATTGTTGTTTTGTTTGTCATTTTGTTCCTTGTGAGTTTTGGTTGAACATGTAGACTGTTGTTTTGTTTGTTGATGTTTCTTACCAGTTTCAGTTTGGGAATGAGGGTAGAGTATGATATGAAAGAGAGTTGTATATGTTTTCGTTGTTGTCATGGTATAGTGACATTCTGTTGATGGGACACAGTTGTCAGAAGTTGTTACAGTACTTTTGATCTTGTTTTAAGATGAGGCTTTAGACATAGTCATGGTAAGTGATTGGTGGAACATGTGTTGTATTGATCTGGACACTGCAGGTGGTTCATAATCAGATTTTGGGACAGTGAGTGTAGGGTGTTGGGAATTAGTGTCATGTTAAGTTTTGTATGAGTTTTGCGGTAATGAAAGAAAAGAACTTGAGAATCTAGTGTGAGTGTATGTAATAATTGTGGATCGTGAGTTATGAGTATGGAAATGGTGCACGTATAGAGGATTATGTCGTTTTGGCGGTAATAGGGAACAAGTGAAGTTTTGGGTTAAGCTAAGGATTTTGTGGTATAGGTTAGGTGGTGTGACGAGTGAAGCGAAGTATGAGAGCTGTTTAAGTAAGAGAGCCTTGGGAATAGGAATGGTTATAAGTGTGAGGGTATAGGCGGTTATCTTTGACATGTGATGGTGATGAGAATAATGAGAAGATATAGCTAAGGATATAGTATTAGTGAGTTACGAGGACGTAACATTTATCTTAAGAGGAGTAGGATGCGATAAAAATGAAGTTGTATATATTGTGGTTGATGTTGTTAAAAGGCCATTGCCGTGCTTGTAGTAGTGTGATGTTTAGGAGTGTGAGAATATTTCACTAGTGTTGACAGTTGGATGATGAGGTTATGAGTGTGAGTAAACTTCGAGGACGAAGTTCCTTTTAAGGGTGGTAGAATGTAACATTCCGTTTGATGTCTATGAGTGTCTTGATATTGGATTTGGTAGTGGATGATATATTATGGAGCTAGCAGCGTTAGTGGATGGTAGTTGGTAGTGTATGGAGTTAGTGTCGGGAGAGTTTATGATGTAGTTAATATGACATCGTGAGCGATGTGTGGAGGTAGGAATAGTTGGTGGAGTTGGTGTTAAGAGTTCATGATTTCATGTTTTATAAGTTGAGTTTTGTTTCGAGTTCTTAGTAGCTTTGTTGCGTCTTGACCGATTAGTATGTTTGTTTTTATGTATGGGTTGAACTTCGGGGACGAAGTTCTTTTTAAGGAGGGAAGACTGTAATACTACGGTTTTATGAGTCTCTGGGTACTCTATCGAGTAGGCCTTACTCTGTCGAGTAAGGGTGAGTTGCGTTTTAAAAATAGTTTCTGACCTGTTGGGTACTCGATCGAGTAACCTTGATACTCGATCGAGTAAGGGGGCACTCGATCGAGTACCTCAGCTACTCGATCGAGTAGCCTGGTTTACGGGTAATGTTTTGACGGGTTTTATTAATAATGCGGGAATGATATATAAGGCTTTCGTCACTTTTCTCAAAACACTTTTACAATCTAAAAACCTTCAAGAGAATATTAGAAGTTACGTTGAATCATCCTCGCCGCATTATTAGCAAATCCCGGAGCTAAAAGTGTCGGATCCTGTCGTTCTTTACATCTTTATGATCTTTGCGTCGAGGGTAAGATCTACGTACCGTTTTTATAGTGTTTCGTTAAAGTTGGTTAAACCCTAATATTGGGATTTGGGGGTTTTGTTGTATTTCGTGATTGGTAGTGATTATATGTTTGTATGTTAGGAGGAGGATTCGTAGAAGAAGCCTTTTGATATCAGCTGTTGAGACCGTCTGATTGTGTTGCTTTCCAAGTAGGGTTTCCCTACTCAGTATTAGTCCCATGATGCATTGTTGGTGTTTTGTGATTGTTGAATATTATCGTATTCGTATTGTGACGGTCGTTGGTTTTGATTGCTGGTTAATGGTTGTGATTGTTTGTCTGTGGTTCTCGAGATGCGTTCTCGGCTGAGTGGAGTCACTTGCGGGAGTGGCTTCACGCCCTAGTTTCGCCCTTCGTGGAACCCGCCACGGAAGGGGATGTGCACATTAATGGGACAGGGTTATCGCTCGGTATGATGAGCGGGGCTTAGGTGGGAACGGCTGCGGTCCCCCACTGGCAGGGCTGGTCCAGTGGACAGTCGGTGACGGAGATTGATTGGAGTGGGTGTGATTGTGTGTGTGACCGTTTGAGCTGTGTTGTTTGTTGTGTTGTTGGATTATATAAATTGTGTGATTAGTACTGACCCCGTTTAAATGTTTTAAAAACTGTGGTGATCCATTCGGGGGTGGTGAGCAGTTATTGAGCAGGTATGATATGACGCGTATGGGATAGCCGGGATGAGTCATCACGTGGCAGTTAGAAGTCTTCCGCTGTGTCAGACGATGTTTTATAGCTTTGATAGTTTTAGCAGTAGACCGTCTGAGAATCGTGTATTTCTTTTTATCAGTTTTGGAGTTGGTATGTAATCACTTTAAACATTAATTACTTTTAAGTATGTTTCGTTATTGTCTTATGATTATCATTGCCTCGGAAAACCGAGATGGTAGCACTTCCATGCCTTAATTAAGTGGTCCTGGTAAGGCATTTGGAGTATGGGGGTGTTACATCCACAAACAACAACGGGGTCAGTATTACTCAATCAATATAAGACAAACAAACGAGATAACTAGCTGATCATCCTCCAACCCCAGTCTCCCGATCTCACACAGTAACCGACTACACACCAAAGTGTGTAGCCCCGCCATTACCCATCGCAACAGTAATCCTCGCCGCCGATGGGTGACCGCAGATCGCTCCCACCTAGTCCAGCTCATCAACGAGCGACTAACAATCCCTGTCCCTTAATGTGCACATCCCCTCCCGTGGCGGGTTCCACGGAGGGCGAACTAGGGTGTGAAGCCACTCCCGCAAGTGACTCCACCACAATCACAATCACACAACATCACAGCCGTCACAACATCTCCACACCAACACCGTCACCACAATACCCATACTCCGATGATCAGCAGATAACAATATTTACAAAACAAACATGTCTTAACAATGAATAGTAAACTGAGTAGGAAAACCCTACCTTAGCAATCAACAGTAAAACGAAACTCGGACAATCAGAAAGGCTCCTCTACGAAGTCTTCTCCTATACAATAATCACATACACAATTACACATTGCACAACCCCCATAACCCCAATTTCATAAATACGATGATCCCAAACGAATACAAATAACATGGAGATGAAACTTACCAACAGTAGAACAAGAGATTATATGCAAAGACCGCGACAATTGCACACACCACGAGATTAGAGGATGATTAGGGAGTAATTAGGGTAATCGTAAAATGATGAGGTTTGAGAAATGTTTTAGAAACTGACGCGGGATATAAAAATAACCCTAAACATTTCCTAATCAAACCGTCAAAATACACTTCGCCAGACCGGATACTCGGTCGAGTAAAGTGTATACTCGGCCGAGTATCCTCTACTCGGTCGGGTATTCATTATACTCGGCCGAGTATTCCTCGGCAGAACCAAAACAGACTATAACAACAGCACTACTCGGCCGAGTAGGCTCTACTCGGTCGAGTAGTCACCAAAGAAAATCCGTAGTATTACACAGAATTTGGCTTGATTTCACTCCTCTTGGGCCAACAACCTGCAAAATGCATAGTACGACCGAAGTAACCGAAAACAAGGGAGAATGGTAGCTTATGATACCCAAAATAGCATAATAATGCGTGCAAAAGAGTAAAGTAAACGTATGAAAAAGGCACGCATCAGTATTGTTGCACCCGTCTTCATCGCCTTAACAACAAAAGAAAA
Organism: Silene latifolia; assembly: GCF_048544455.1. Lineage (NCBI taxonomy): Eukaryota > Viridiplantae > Streptophyta > Magnoliopsida > Caryophyllales > Caryophyllaceae > Silene > Silene latifolia. Next base: position 95,891,388 of record NC_133533.1, read on the forward strand.
TGGTGAGAATATAACATAAGCATCATTATCACGACACAATTTCGATATTGATAAAATATTACGGGATATTTTCGGAACATGTAAAAAATTATTAACTTTTAATGAAGTATTAGGCAGTGTAAAAGAACCTATATTGGCGATGTTAAGACTAGAGCCGTCTCCAATGATGAGGTCATCGGTTCCTAGGTAGGCCGAGTGAAAAGCAAGGGTATCCAAGTCGTGGGTGACATGGTGCGATGCACCACTGTCAAGGAGGTAGTTGGGGTTGGGAGTGGTGGTACCGTGGGTGGCCGAATGTGCCTGGGGTGGGTTTTGGTGTTGGTGGGTCGGTGGTTCGGGAAAAACGATGGTGGGAAAGAGCTTGTGGAATAATGGGCAATCCGCGATAACGTGGCCCACCTGGCGGCACCACTGACATCGACCCTTAACGTGGCCCACCTGGCGGAATAATAGGAATATTTATAATAGTTGGGCCTCAACCATCACCTTAAGGTTTTGGTTAAGATGGTTCATCTATCGTGGTATCAGAGCCAGTGTGACCGAAGGTCATAGGTTCAAATCCTGGCAACCTCAAAACTCCTCAAAAACTCGAAGTGGAAACCCAGCACACGGTATGGGGGAGCCGGTGCACAACTAACCACTCTTCAAGCCCAACGGACATTTGAGTGAGGGAGCGTAATAGGAATATTTATAATAGTTGAACTTCAACCATCACCTTAAGGTTTTGGTTGAGATGGTTCATCTATCATGGTATCAGAGTCAGTATGACCGAAGGTCATGGGTTCAAATCCTGGTAACCTCAAAACTCCTCAAAAACTCGAAGTGGAACCTTAAGGTTTTGGTTGAGTTGCTTCATCTATCAATAAGATTTCTCATACAACTATTATTGAAAGGAAGAAATTTGCCTGGTTTTGGTTGAGTTGCTTCATCTATCAATAAGATTTCTCATATACAACTATTATTGAAAGGAAGAAATTTGCCTCGAAATAAGTTGGAGAATTTGACAAGAACAGGCTTGCAAGTTGCACTTTCACCTATTTAAGAACAAAACCTTTCCATCTTCTTCATTCATTACAACACAATTTACAAGCTAAAATCATCTTCAAACTAAACTTCAAGGCACACAGTCAAGGTAATTTCATTTTTATCTTGCTTATCCATTTTATTTTCTGAATATATTATGGTCGTATTTTGAGTGTTTTATCACTCAAATAAATGAATAATACCTATATTTTGCCTTTATTTTTTATTTTATTTTTAATAAAATGTTGATCTTGCATGCAATGACAAAATTCATACCTTAATAATCTTGTTTATCAAGCTTGCTAAAAACCCTATTTATCAAATGTTTTTTTATTACCTTTTTAATGGTAAAATGTTAGCTAAACAACTGGGTATATTGATGATCACAAATTCTTAATTAAATAATGTTAAAAAGGAAAGGGGTTTTTGCTTGTGATAGTCACAAGCAAGATTTGCTAATTGATAATTGGGGTTGTTCGTTATTTGATTGTGGATTAATGATTTCCATTGCTTAATTACTGAACTTGCATAAGATTTTTTTTTTTTTTTTGATTTCAGTGATTAAATTATTTTGTTAATTCATATAGTAAATGCTAAAATTAGTGTATTATGTTTGATTTAGAGTTTTGCATGTCGGAGTTGGAATATGAAAGGAGTTGAGATCATCTGTCCGGCTGTCCCATTTTGAGCACCGCCTCGTATTTCACTTGTTTTTCATTTTGACACAACACTTCTAGGTAAATAATATAGTGGTAACTGATAAACTATACTATATCAGTGATGTGCCAAAAGGAAAACGGGAATGGAACGAATGAGTATAGTTATATTTTGATTCTTTAGAAATAAAATAATGTACGCGTGGTTATACCATATTTCAGCCTTCAATCCTGCATTACATTACAGGTTGAGCCTTGTAAAGACAATGAGACCACCTATGAAGCTCGGTAAACATGAAGAAGACCCGATAAGTAAGGATCGTTTGGATAGGATCAGCAATTTACCTGATGAACTACTTGGTCACCTGCTTTCCTTTTTGCCAACACGGTCTGCCGTGAGAACAAGTACTGTATCAACCAGATGGCGCTACCTTTTTACTTTAACGTCTAGTCTTTCTTTTGATGATGCATCGTGTTTTAGTCTTCCGGGAAGAAATGAGGTTGTAGAAGCAACTCGAAAGTTTAAGCTGTTTGTTGATAAAGTTTTGGAATTGCACCAAATCTCACCCATCAACAAATTTACTTTACTTTGTAAATGCACCTATGATAATTCCAATTTGAATCGCTGGATTAATGTTGCGGTACAAAAGGGTGTTCAAGAGCTTCATTATAAGTTTCTCGATCAGGGTGATTATTGTTTGCCTGAAGTTTCCTTCATGTGTGAAACACTAGTAAGTTTGACAATATCAAGTTTTCACAATCTCTTCCAAACTCCTCCATCAGTCTCGTTGCCGATTCTGAAGATTCTTAATCTGGATAGGATCATATTCACTGATTTTAATTCTATGGAAAGATTGTTCTATAGCTGTGAATCGCTTGAAGAATTGACTCTCGAGTGTTGCGGCTGTGACGCTCATGGTCATGCTATCTATCGTACTGGAATACTCAAAGTTTTAGCAGTGGAACGGTGCAGCTTTCGACTTGGTACATTTGAGATTGATGCCCCTAATCTCGCATATTTAACTTACAGTTCAAATTTTGGTGTAAAAATTGTTCCGTCGTGGAAATATTCGTGCTCTTTTATCCAGGCAGAACTAAGCTTTAAGTGCTATACATATGATGATTATGATGCTAGTGAGGATTCAGTCGAGTATGACCGCGAACTTCTAAAAGCCGCTGCCTATAAAGCCATAAAATTATCTTTTGAAATGGACTCACAAATGGTATGTGTTTTTTATACATATGATTTGTATTTGCATTGAGAGTAATATGCAATGACAGCTACCTCGCTATTAATAGGGCGTAAACAGTTTATGAAGTCGTTTTCCTTTATTAGGTCAGAATCAGGAGTAAAAGAAAATAGTGTCTCTGGGTTCGTTGAAAATGGAAACATATTTTTAACGCTCTTTAAAATTTTATGGTGCAGACTCTTCACACTTTGGGTGGCGACGAACTGATGCCTTATTTTCATAGCCTGTCGAGATTACGGCTATCAGACTGTCCTTACGATTCATGGAAATATGTGACAAGCTTGATTGACAAATCTCCTCAACTTGAAACTGTCATCTTTGGATCGGTTAGCATCACCTAATAATATAGCTTTATTAGTTTATAACTATAAAAGTTCTTATGCTAGGCCGTCTTACACAAGTGTGTAAAATGGATGTTTTTTTTTCTCACTTCATGAATTTGTTATCCAGGGATTTCATTGCTGCCAATGTTCATCAGGACATTACTATCCGGATCGATGCGCCTGTAACTACCAGTCACCTTCAGACATCCCTCTAGAGGCTCTAGTCCCTTTTTCGTGTCACGCCCAAGTGATTGAAGTGCGCAACTTTTGTGGGCATAAGAATTCCTTGTCACTTATGGGGCATCTTCTTAGAAATGCTAGTGTTCTTAAGAGGTTGGTCGTCTTTACAATCTGCCATTTTAATCCGAATCCGGAGGAGGAACTGAAGATTATCAATGACTTGTTGATGCTTCCAAGGGCTTCGTTAGATTGCTGTCTAGAAATAAACAAGGTCGTCGTCCCTAGCTTTCATTGCATGTCTTATGTAGAAGTTCCTCTATGTAGAAGTTCCTCAGTAGTGAGAAATTTGGTGCGTAAGGGAGTCACTGATGCAATTTCCCTCATTTTGATGGATATGGAATGGAGTGAAACATAGGGCTGTATGTTTATTGAACCATTCTATCCATTTTCTTATATCTATTATGTTTATTAATGTTGAACCATTTTACGCAATTTAATTTCTCTTCTTCTTTTTCTTGTTCTTTCACTGTCTTCGTCTTCCTTGTGTGATTAGAGAATTCTGAAACAAATTATGTCTATTAGAACTGGGTGTTTTTCTAACTAGCCTAAGACCACTTGACTCGAAATTTAAATTGACTATTATTTCTAGTGTACTATTATATAAAGTCCTTCGTGATAGATGAACCATCTCAACCAAAACCTTATAATTATTCCTATTACGCTCCCTCACTCAAATGCCCGCTGGGCTTGAAGAGTGGTTAGTTGTGCACCGGCTCCTCCGTACATGGGCTTGAAGAGTGGTTAGTTGTGCACCGGCTCCTCCGTACCGTGTGCTGGGTTTCTACTTCGAGTTTTTGAGGAGTTCTGAGGTTGCCAGGATTTGAACCCGTGACCTTCGGTCACACTGGCTCTGATACCATGATAGATGAACCATCTCAACCAAAACCCTAAGGTGATGGTTAAAGCCCAACTATTATAAGTATTCCTATTACTTCGTGGAACGGCTCATACTCGCTTGTCAAGTCAAAGCTAAAACTCAAATACGATTCGCATGATGATACTACTTACGACTCATTCGTGTATGACCAAGAGTTATTGGTGTGCGTTCAGCTTGGTAGAATGTCCAGTAGTTCAGTCATAACAAGTCATGCAATAAGTAAATGCTGAGCTGCTGTCACAACAGGTTGTTACGATAAAGCACAAAGTTGTTGTAACTTATTTACATTGCTAACCTCACCCTACGTGTTGCACATTAGTTTACAGAAGATAAAACACTGGAGGTTATTTATTTTCAGAAGCTCATATGGACTTCTAAAAGCTGCTGCTGATAAAGCCACTGTATTACGTATTATGATTGGCGCAACAGAGGTACATATACTATTTGTATTGTCTCATGTTTTCATCTTTTTTTGTTCGTTCTACAGCTTCTTATGACACTAGATGATCATAAGTAAAGACCTGATTTCATAGACTCTGAAGGTTACATCTTATTACTCTCTTGAGTCGGTAAATTTACTCTATATGCTCTTGTTTCTCGTAAGTGTTAATAGTCTCGAGAAATATTGCATGCTATGCTTTGTTAGTTTGTTATTCATACTTGTTTCTAATTAATTATCATGTTATCCTCAGAGTTCAGCATTTGATTGTGGATTTACAATTTCCATTGTTTAACACTTTATTTACTTAATTACCGTGGTTGAGATCATACTTGTGATTTGAGTGTACTGTCTGTGTTGGAAAAGGAAACAAGTGCTTAATTACCATGGTTGCTTAGTTATCAGCTCCTTTCGGATGTGATGTATACTAGAATAGTGATAAACTATACTATATCGGTGATGTGTCAAAAGGTAAAGGGGCGGGACACATCATCAACCAATTTTATGGCAGATCGTATAAAGGAGTCGTACCATGGAAGATTGGTGAGAGTCAACCAGGATTATTATATTTGATGGAAAGTATTAATAAGTTATTAAGAAGCATGTGGAATCCTACACAATTAGGCAATCAGGTTTTTGGTCAACATCTGAATTCTGAAGAGACAGAACATCAACAGTAAACTGGTAATATCTCCTTTTTCTTGATGCCCTTTTTGTTCAATAGTTTTGAAATGTGATACTGATTACTCCCGATCTGTCCCGATAATGTGAATATAAAAGGTAAACAAATGGCCGAGACAACGGAGTAATAATTTTCATTGTTGGAGAATTACTTGGCTTAATTATTGTGCTTGAATGAGATTTACCTCTGATCCCTTTATCTCAATAATTACTTTGCTTAATATGGAGTAATTTTCATTGTTCGAAAATTGCTGAAAGTCGACCAGGGTTAGTTTGGAAAGGATTCTTGTGAGTTGAGTTTGTCTCATACTATTTGAAATCGGAATAAATTTCATATAAGGTTAATTCATACTCAATATATAAAAGCTGAATTTGTGTCTTAATGTTTTTATTTTTTGTTGAAGTTTAAATTGGAATAAGGGGTTAAGAGTCTCTATCTGATTTTGTACACCATCTCAGATCTCCCTCGCTTTTCCTCTTGACACGTCACAAATATGATTGGAACGGAGGGAGGACTATCTTAGTGATATGTCAAAAGGGGAGGCGGGTTGGGACACATGTTCTAGTTGTAGGGGGAAGGGGGCTTGTTAATGAATGAGTACAGACGGGAAAAGTGATAAATCACCCGTCGATCTAGTGCACAAACATGATTATCACTTATTTGTGCTAGCATCTTTCAGGTACATTCCTGTAAAGACCATGAGACCATCAAAGAAACTTGGTAATCATGTAGGAGACCCAATAAGTCGGAATTGTTTGGATCGGCTAAGTAGTTTATCTGCTGATATTCTTGGTCACATGCTTTCATTTCTGCCAACAAGGTCTGCTGTGAGCACTAGTATTCTATCAACCAGATGGAGATACCTTTTTACATTGACGACTTGTCTGTCTTTTGATGATGCACCATGTTCTGGTAAGCCGGGTACAAACGGCAGAGTAAAAGCAACTAGAAGATTTAAGAAGTTTGTTAATAAAGTGCTGAAATTGCACAAAATCTCACCAATACAGAAATTTAGTCTAGTCTGTCAAAACACCTATGATGCTTCAGTTTTGAATCGATGGTTTAGTTTTGCGTTACAAAAGGGCGTTCAAGAGCTTCATTACCAGCTATGTATCCAAACAGCTATGTATCCAAACAGACTGCGTGCCTGATTCTGATGGCTTCTTCATGAGTGAAACACTTGTGAGTTTGAAGATGATAGGTCGTTGGTACTATGCTATAAAAATTCCAATATCAGCATGGTTGCCAAAACTGAAGATCCTTCACCTAGATCGCTTTGTCCTACTTGATTTTAATTCCTTGGAAAGATTGTTTTCTAGTTGTGCATTGCTTGAAGAATTGACTCTCAAAACTTGCGAGTGTGATTATGACGGTCATGTTATTCATCGCACTAGAATGCTCAAAGTTCTAACAATAGAACTTTGTTCTTTTCCCTTGGGTACATTTGAGATTGACGCCCCTAATCTGGCATATTTAACTTATAGTTTAAATATTGGTGTAAACATAGTTCCGTCATGGAAACATTCACACTCTTTTGTAAGAGCAGAGCTAACTTTCGGAGGCAGTACATATGATGATCTTGATAATAACTGGCAATCAATAAAGTATGACCGTGAACTTCTAAAAGCCGCTGCTTCTAAAGTCACAAAATTATGTTTTAAGATGGACTCAGTACAGGTATATAATGTACATATTTGTTAGCAACATATACTGGCTTTTTACAGATGGCGCATTCTGAGATTGCATTGAGGCCATGCAATGATTTTTCCTCTCAGTTATTTTTACTTGATTTCGTCAAAGGGTAGCGATTTTTTGGGTTCGTTGGAAATGGAAACATATTTTGATGATTCATAATATTGAAATTCTGTTCATGTTACAGTTTATTCTTATGCTGGATGATGATGATCAGATGCCTGATTTCCCTAGCTTGTCAACATTACACATTGGCAACTTTTCTTATGAGGCGTGGAAATATGTGACTAATTTGGTCGACAAAGCTCCTCAACTTGAAACTGTCATCTTTGAATCGATTAGCATCAATTGATGTTGTAGCTTTGTTCATAATTAATCCATATTCTTTTTGTTCCGGGTGTAATTCCAGAGCAGATATTTGTTACCACTCGTAACTTGTAGAATGATGTCCTTGCTTGAATCCTCCTTGCGATCCCCTGAAACGATGAACAAACTGAGGGCTCGGCTTTGGCCGAGCGTACTCACTCCGACGCTCAAGTCAGTAAACTTAGAGAGGTAAGTTGTTGTTACTTGGCTAAATGCGTATTGTAGAGAGATAAGGAAGATATTACTAGATGAATAGTGATTCTTAGGTTAATTTGTGGATCCTTTCCTCAATGAAGGTTGAGGAGTATTTATAGACTTTCACCTTTTGTCACGTAGTGGCCAAGTGGGCAAGTGGCTAGCAGGTGGAAAGACCGTTCTACCCTCGGCCGATGGACCTATGGCAGGCCGACCGAGGGTCCTTGGATATGAGTACGCGGATATGTGCCCCGGTTGGCTGGTTGCCAGGCCGAGACCCAGGTGACAGGCCGATGGGATGCATCGGCTAGGCTGTCTAAGTCGCTGACGTTGCTGTGGATATCTTTGACCTTGCTCAATATGTTGACTTGGTCAGCGGTGCAGAATATGCCCCATCAATTTGCCCCCAGCGTAGTCTATGCCGTGGTATGGGCTCCGATGTATGTTGAGCGTATATTCTGCGCAAGTATTTTGCAAAATTTTTCTGTATCGGCTTCTTCTGATGCATCGGCTTCTTCTACTTCGGCCTGGTTCTTATTAGGCATCGGCTTCTTCTACTTTGGCCTGGTTCTTATTAGGCCGTACCATATCCCCCCTCCACATGGATGCGTAAAGGGTATCTGATGTGGAAAAGAAAGTGACGCTGGCCGAGACCAGGGTTGAGAGTACCGGTTGTTTTTGATTGCCCCCGACCGGTGCTTCCTAGCTTGGTTGATCATGTGGCCGGCGGAGAGCAGATACTTAGGAATTTGTTGAGGAAGATGAATAGGCACTCAGATATGAAGGGGCGTGTTGAAGACGCTTGGTCACTGTTGCATTGATTGACGTTCAACTGTTGCAACGATTGACATTCCGTGGTTGCATGTCTGACACGTGTCTGTTCGCTGATTGGCTGACGCTTCATGGGCTGTGCCCTGATTGGTCCTTCTTCATAGGCTTTTTCCTATAAATAGGGCAGTTATCCCGTGAATTTGGTCACCAATTTCATTCTCTCAAATTTTTCTCCAAAATCTTCATCTTTCTAAACTTTCAAGGGCTTCCTTTTCTTCTAATCTTCAGAGTTGTTACTCCGGTGAGTGCTTTTCTTTAAGGTAAACAAACAAATTTTCTCACTTCTTATTTTGTTACGTAATCATTGCTATCATGTCTTCTGCTGACGCCGGGACTAGCACTTCTGCGCCGGGGGGTTCCCCGTCGCGTCTTGGTGAGGAGGAGAAGCCTGACGCCATCCTGATAAGGTCTGGGGGCCCTAGGTCTCCTTCTCCTGAAGTTGATCCTCAAATTCTGGAGGAATGGGAGGATGACGATGATGACGGTGACGATTTTGATGATGAAGCTGAAAGGGCTCGTCCTAATGAGGGGAGACAGTACGTTATGGATCACGGCGACGCCTGTAAGGTCCGTCTTGACCGTGCTTGGACCCATAAGTTTGCCAGTTGTTCCGGCGAGACACTTTTCGAGGGCCATTTCTTCTTTGGCAGGGGATACAAAATTGTTATCCCTGAGGAGGGTCAGGCCGTCTGTTGCCCTCCACCGGGTTACATCGGCGTATACATGCGACACTTGGAGTACGGGCTCCGGTTTCCGCTGAATGAATACGTTATGGCCATCATTAGAGCCATGAACGTTGCCGTTGCCCAACTGCACCCGTTGGCTATGAGGACCATAGTCGGCTTTGTCTGGCTTTGTCTATTCAAGGGAGAGGCCCCGACGGTGAATTTGTTCCGACGGCATCATCATCTCCGGCCATCAATCTCTGGCCGCGTCGGATGGTACAGTGTGCACATGGAGCAGGGTTACGTCTCTGTTGACAAACTTTCTTCCTGCAAAGACTGGAAAGATCGGTGGGTGTACGTTAAGGTGCCGGATGACTACCCGCTGCCCCGTTCCTTCCAGCACCAAGTTAATTTGCGGTGTGAGACTAAGGCGGAGCATGACAGATGGGTCACCCGGAAAAAGCTTAAGATGGATGCCAGCAAGGTCCCTCTTAAAGAGGATGAGAAGCTGGCGATGAGGCTTTTTGAGGCGGAAAAGGGTGGGGTGCCGAAAAGATGGATTCCCCCAACGCAGATCATTCTTCAGGATGAGCCGCTCTGCTATGTCGGCCTCATACCGGCCCTGGCACAGGGTGAGTGGGGTCGGTGTGAGGCCCATCACCGCTCTCAATGTTCCTGTTTTTCGAATTTCGATTTATTTCTTCTACTTAACTCTTGCTTTGTTTCCTTCGCAGACCACTTTGGGCCGAACCTATCTGAGGATATCCTCCGGAGAATGGGGCTGCACAAAGATAAAACCGTTGCTAACTTGCATCCCAAGGCTCTAGCCCATGACCGCAGGACGCCGCCGAATGATCTCATGGAACAACAGCTGAAAGCCTTGAATATGGAGGAGGCCCAGGCGAAGGTTGTTAGCAGCATGGCGCGCCGGACGCGGAAAACAGCGTCTTTGGCGGCGACGGCGTCGACACCGGTTCCACCTCCCATCCCCCCCCCCTAAGAAGGAGTTGGTGGAGATCGTTGATATTACTGATGGGGGGGACTCCGATGCGGAAGAATCTCCCCTTGTCCGTAAGAGGAAGGAGACAGCCTCTACCGCTGGCAAGGAAATGCGTCCTCCGGCCAAGAAGGCCAAGCATGGTACGGATCTATCCTGTGGCTCAGATTTAGCCGGTTCATTAGGTGCTCCTGATGACTGGCTCTCTGGGTATGTCAATGCGTGTTGACACTGATGCTTTCATTAAATTTTTGTAGATCAGCCGCTGTCGGCCGTCGCCCTTATTGGGCAGCAAGTGGAGGGGATCCCCGTGCAGGCTGGTGGTCAAGACGTCACCGTTGACTCTTCATCCCAGAAGGCTTCCATTTCCCAGCTGCAGGCTGGTGATCAAAACGTCACCATTGTCTCTTCATCCCAGAAGGCTTCCCTCTCCCAGCTGCAGGCTGGTGAACAAAATGTCACCACTGTCTCTTCATCCTAGAAGGCTTCCGTCTCCCAGCTTATAGTGGAAGGCACGAACTGATCCAGGAGCTGGCGAGGTGGAACGAGCTGACCGGTGCTCGTATCATAGAGCAGGAGAAAGCCATGGCTCAATCTGTTCTTGAGCGTAATGCCATTAAGCAGGTAGCCGTGTCGGCGAAGCTGGATCTCCTTGATGAGCAGAGGCTTAGGGGAGATGCTGAGAAGGCGCTCTCGGCTGAGAGAAAACTTAGGGAGGACGCTGAAAAGGAGGTCCTTGCTGAGAGAGCCAAGGCCGAGGCTGCGGCGGCTGAAGCTGCTAAGCTGCTAGAGAAGTGTAACCTTGTTTAGAGGCACGCTGACCTTTATCTCCAGCAGAGGGACGAATTCAGGGGCCAGTTTCAGATCCAGGGGAAGGTGATTCGGAGCAAAGAGGCCATCATCAAACAAAAGGAGGAGGACATTGAGATGCTCCAAACCGTCATGCTCCCTAATATGTGCGCCGAATTCCGGGATCTGGCCGAAGAAGCTGTCAGGGAAGTGATTGGGGAGCTCTTCCCTCTTGAAGGTTCCTTTCCGTGGGGCAAATATGACGAGCTGCTTGACGACAAGCTCGAAGCTAAGGAGAAAGCCGTGGCGGAGAAGGCCAAGGAGGCGGTCAGGGCGAAGGTAGAGAAAGAGGCGGCCGCGGAGAAAGCAGCTCTTGCTGAGAAGGCTAAGGCGGCCAAGGAGGAAGCCGAGAGAATGAGGGCAGCTGATGCTGCCGAGGCTAAGGCTGAGGCTGCTGAAGTTGAGGCTGCTAGGAAAACTGCTGGGTTGCCCATCGAAGAAGATGCGGCTATCGCTGCCGATGGCAAGCAGCAACAGGCATAGGGAGACGGGCGGTTGTCACCAGGCTCACCCGGCGTCTCGGATAGCTTCAGCTGTTCGGGAGCCAATTATTAAGCCCTTCCTCCCTGCCATCTTTTGGCGCTTTAAATGACATATTTGTAACTTTTTGCTTTTCTTTCCTTGTATTTTGTACAACTTTGGTAGGTTGTGTTTTGGCTTATCCCTATGGGGACTACGCCGTCGTCGTATTCTCCTCACCTGTAACCTGATATCATTTTTAATAAGAGTTCGTTTCTTTTGCCTTCGGCTTGGCCGAGGTCTTTACCTCATTTCTTTTTCTTGCGCTAACAGTTGAGCGTCTCAACTGTACTTAGCGTTTTCACTTTGCCTCTGGCTTGGCCGAGGTCTTTTCTCGTCTTCGTCTGAGTTGTCTTCTTACGTTATTAATTGAGCGTCTCTTTTTGTTTCCGCCTCGGCTTGGCCGAGGCAGTTTAGAGTGCGTATCTCAATTGCGTTTAACGCGTCCAAGGCATTTCGATTGCTTTTGCGAGTATAAACTGCGCTGGCCGTGACTGTCGCGGTGTCTGCTTCTTTATGGTGATTGCCGCTCTTGTCGGTATGACAGTGTGAGCCGGCGTCTGTTTCTTGATAGCGTCTAACGTGGCGTCTACCACTTGGAGTGACTGCCGAAGCGTCTACTACTTGGGGTGACTGCGACGGCGCTTATTTCTTGATGGAGACGCCGCTCTTGTCGGTATGACAAGTGTGAGCCGCATCCGCTTCTTGATAGCGTCTAACGTGGCGTCTACCACTTGGAGGATCGCCAAGCGTCTACTACTTGGGGTGATCACACGACGCGCTTATTTCTTGATGGAGACCGCCGCTCTTGTCGGTATGACAAAGTGTGAGCCGCATCCGCTTCTTGATAGCGTCTAACGTGGCGTCTACCACTTGGAGTGATCGCCAAGCGTCTACTACTTGGGGTGATCTGCGACGGCGCTTATTTCTTGATGGAGATCGCCGCTCTTGTCGGTATGACAAAGTGTGAGCCGCGTCGCTTCTTGATAGCATCTAACGTGGCGTCTACCACTTGGAGGATCGCCAAGCGTCTACTACTTGGGGTGATCGCGACGGCGCTTATTTCTTGAGACGTCCGCTCTTGTCGGTATGACAAAGTGAGCCGGGCGTCGCTTCTTGATGGAGACTCGCCGCTCTTGTCGGTATGACAGTGTGAGCGGCGTCGCTTTTGATGGAGATCGCCGCTCTTGTCGGTATGATATGTGTGAGCCGGCGTCTGCTTCTTGATGGAGACTGCCGCTCTTGTCGGTATGACAGTGTGAGCCGGCGTCTGCTTCTTGATGGAGACTGCCGCTCTTGTCGGTATGACAGTGTGAGCCGGCGTCTGCTTCTTGATGGAGACGGCCGCTCTTGTCGGTATGACAGTGTGAGCCGGCATCTTCTTCCTGCTAGTGACTATGGGAAAAATGAACATTTTGATGGACCATGTGGTCGATTTTTCATTAGATATAAACATGCGTCGGGGTGCCCACAACTGTTTTGGACACCTCCGCCGCTATACAAGGTCTTCCCGAGATTACCAGTGTCCTAATGTCTCATTAAAGGCGCACCTTCCCCGTCAGCCGTCAGTCGCATCCATGAGGTCGCCCTCCTGTTGTAAGGATGGGCTTTTCCCCCTCTCTGACTGCTTTGCCACTTTGAGGGATTGCATGTTGCATCCTCCGCGTATATCTGGACGTTGACCACCTCGTCCTTCTCGTCCTTGGAGACGAGCTTATGCGCTTCCCCCCGGTCCGAGACATACATCAGTGTCAGGGCCCGGATGGACATCACTGCGTCGGCCTCGCTCAGGGTAACTCGACCTATGAGAACGTTGTAGTCGGACGAGCCGTTAATGACCACGAACTCAGCTAGGACATTCCTAGCCGCATTCCCTTCGCCGAACATCACTGGCAGCCTGATTGACCCCAGGGGTACCAGGCCGGCCCCAGAGAAGCTGTACAGTGGATTGGTGCAGGGACTCAAGTCTTTGTCTTTCAGACCGAGGTTGAGGAAGCATTCTCTGAACATGATGTTCGTGTAGGCGCCTGTGTCAATCAGGCACCTCTTGACCAAGTGGTTGGATATGTCCACGTTGACCACGAGTGGGTCGCTGTGGGGGGAGATGACTCCCTCGTAGTCCTTCCTTCCAATAGTCATATTGGGGATGTTGGAAGCGGGGATTGCTGTGTTGGGCACAAAGTTGATGGCTTGGTATAGCTCGTTCAGGTGCCGTTTGTGCCCATGAGCGGACCCTCCGTTCTCGTTGCCCCCGATGACAACATGAATCACTCCTATCCGTTCGAAGACGTTGAACTGCCGGCGTCGGTCTTTTGGCCCTTGGCGATTACGACATGGAAATCATCTACCATGAAGGGAAGGCCAATGTTGTTGCTGATGCTTTGAGTAGGAAGAGTGTACACTCCTTGTGTACAGCTCTATCTTTGATGAGGCTGAGGGATGAGGTAGCGAGCTTTGGGATTCATATGATGCAGAAAGGAGATGCCATGGGTGATATGACAGTACAGCTTGAGTTCTATGATGATATTCGAGGTAAACAGGCTTTGGATCCTAAGATAGTGGAGTGGAGAGCTGGAGTAGAGAAAGGGACAGTGTCCCGGTTTTCTATTCATACAGATGGTAGTTTGAGATTTGATGGTAGGTGGTGTGTTCCTAATGATGAGGAGTTGAAAAAGACAATCATGACAGAGGCGCATTGCACACCATATTCAGTTCATCCAGGTGGAGATAAGCTATACAAGGATTTGAATAAAACGTTTTGGTGGCCTGGGATGAAGAAAGAGACAGCTGAGTTTGTGTCCCGTTGTTTGACATGCCAGAGAGTTAAAGGGGAACAGAGAAGACCACAAGGTAAGATTCAGTCTTTAGAGGTGCCTGAGTGGAAGTGGGAATCCATTTCCATGGACTTCATTGTGGGTTTGCCTAAGAGTCAACAAGGTAATAACATGATTTGGGTGATAGTGGATCGTCTGACCAAGTCAGCTCACTTTGTTCCAATGAAAGATACATGGACTAAGGCACAATTGGCTATGGCCTATCGAAAGAACGTGCTTAAGTTACATGGAGTCCCTAAGGACATAGTGTCCGGCAGATGCGAGGTTTATATCGAGGTTTTGGAAAGAGTTGCAGGAATCGTTGGGAACAACTTTGAAGATGAGTACAGCATTTCATCCTGCGACAGATGGGCAGACTGAGAGAACAATCAAGACTCTGGAGGATATGTTGCGAGCTTGCGTGATGGATTTTGGTGGTAGCTGGGAACAGAGGTTGGATTTGATAGAGTTTTCTTACAACAACAGCTATCACACCAGTATTGGTATGGCACCGTATGAGGCTTTGTATGGGAGGACATGTAGAAGTCCAATCTGTTGGGACGACAGTGCTGAGGCAGTGGTTTTAGGACCAGAGATGGTACATGAGATGGTGGAACAGATTAAGATGATCAGGGAAAGGATGAGAGCAGCTCAGGATCGACAAAAGAGTTATGCAGATCTACATCGCCGGGATATAGAGTTTCAGGTCGGGGATAAGGTTCTTCTGAAAGTGTCTCCTATGCGTGGGGTTATGAGATTTGGGAAGAAAGGCAAGCTAAGTCAGAAGTTTATAGGGCCTTATGAGATCTTAGAGCGAGTTGAGGAAGTTGCTTATCGTCTGGCTTTACCTGCTGCGTTAGAGAGAGTGCATAATGTGTTTCATGTATCGCAGCTGCGGAAGTATGTGAGTGACCCTTCACATGTGTTAGAGGCAGAGAGCTTAGAGCTAGATGAGTCCTTATCATATCTTGAGGTACCTAAGCAGATTCTTGACCGAAAGGTTAGGAAGACTAGGAGTGGTGAGACAGTTTTGCTTAAGATCCTTTGGTCTAACCACGAGACTGAGGAAGCTACATGGGAGGCAGAGGATATCATGAAAGAGCGTTACCCTTTCCTTTTTGATCAGGTATGTATGGTTACGGGGACGTAACCTTGTTTCTTTTAGGGGGGTAGGAGATGATCGCGAGCAGTTTTTAAGAGTTTTATACCCCTTTTATATGTTGTGTCGGTATGTTTGTCGGGATGAGTTGGGGTTAGTATCATGTAGTATGTTGTATTTTTGTTTGGCTTTTGCGTCAAGAAAGTTGAGGGAGTACCTTTGTTTAGTAGTGGTTTGAACTTCGGGGACGAAGTTCCTTTTAAGGAGGGAAGACTGTAATACTCCGTATTTATATGTTTTGGGGTACTCTATCGAGTAGCCCTTACTCTGTCGAGTAAGGGCAAGTTGCGAAATAAAATAGTTTCTGACCTGTTGGGTACTCGATCGAGTAACTGGGGTACTCGATCGAGTGCCTTGGGTACTCGATCGAGTGTCCGGTTTTACGGGGAGATTTCTCGGGTTTTGTTAATTATGCGATTAAGGTATTTAAGTTTCGTCGTCATTGTTTAATATCACTTTTACAAGACCTAAAACCCTGTTTAAGAGAGAAAGCAACCAGTTCATCTTCCTAATCGCATTCTTAGCAATTCCCGGAGTTCAGACGGTCAGTTCTTGTCGTTGTTCGTGTCGTTGAGTTCCTTGCGTCGAGGGTAAGATCTACGTACCCTTTTTATTGTCTTTCCCTTGTTTTGGTTAAACCCTAATTTAGAGATTAGGGGTTTTTGTGTGTAGTATGTGATGTGTAGCCTCTATGTGTTATATGATAGGAGGAGGGTTCGTAGAAGAGGCTTTTTGATACAGCTGTTGATACCGTCTGACTGTTGTGCTTTCCAGGTAGGATTTCCTACTCAGTATTAGTCCCATAATGGGATATTGGTGATGTGTTGTATTTGGTTGTTTGATATAATGATTGTTGTGACTGTGGTTGTGATTGTTCTTGATTGGTTCTCGAGATGCGTTCTCGGCTGAGTGGGGTCACTTGCGGGAGTGACTTCACGCCCTAGTTTCGCCCTTCGTGGAACCCGCCACGGAAGGGGATGTGCACATTAATGGACAGGGTTATCGCTCGGTATGATGAGCGGGGCTTAGGTGGGAACGGCTGCGGTCCCCCATCGGCGGGTCGGTCCAAAGGGATCGGATTGAGATGATGGGAATTGGTGGTGTGTGTGTGTGTGATGACAGTTCAAATTGTCTGTTTGTCTTATTATTGTTATCTATATTGATTGTGTGATTAGTACTGACCCCGGTGTTGTTTTGTAAACCTGCGGTGATCCATTCGGGGATGGTGAGCAGATATTGAGCAGGTATTGAGATGAGTACTGGGATAGCTGGGATGCCACGACATGATGATAGGAGTCTTCCGCTGTAGCCTTAGTTTATTTACATTTCAGTTAGACAGTTTGGAATAATGTATCGTACTTTTGGTTTGGTTGAGGATTGTATCTATTCACTAAACTATTTATAATAAACGTTGTTTCTTTATTGTTGTTTGATTATCATACCTCGGGCAACCGAGATGGTAATGTCTTCATACCTGAGTGGTCCTGGTAAGGCACTTGGAGTATGGGGGTGTTACAAAAGGTTCTTAAGTTTATGTCTTTACCTTGATAGATACACTCATTTACCTTGCTAGATGCACTCCTTTACCTTGTTGGATACGCATCTCCGCCAAGTTAGATATACTTTTTTAGATTGCTAGATACATGTTTTTACCTTGTTAGATACTCTCTTTTACCTTGTTAGATACACATCTCCGCCAAGTCAGATACACTTCTTTAGATTGCTAGATACATGTCTTTACTTTGCTAGATACACTCATTTACATTGCTAGATACACTCTTTTACCTTGTTAGATACACATCTACGCCAAGTCAGATACACTTCTTTAGATTGCTAGATACACAAGTTAGTACTTCCATATACACATGATATAACTACTAGATACACATGTATCCCATAGTAATACCATGTGTATCCAGGCCGATATTATGTGTATCTAAGTGCTATTTTGTGTATCCACCGCTGCCACCACCACCACTGCCCTACCACTGCCACAAAACTAGCCTCCCTGGACAGCCCAATCCACTGCCACCACTGGCCCCACCACCACCGCCACTACTACCACTACCTAGAGAATGGTGAGCGACGATGGTGGGCGTTGATAATGGTAGGACTAGTTTCTAACAGATGGAAACTTCCCATAGTATTCCGCGATAAACCAATTACTGCAAACAGTCGGTAAGACATCTATGCACGTGTATTTGCAGGTGAGGATAGAGCATATCCTAGAGCGGATATCATTGATTTCAGATGCTGCAAATACAGAGAAGCCATCTTCTATAACAAGTAGTTTGTTCATAAGCGGAGCATTAGCTGCAAGATCCGTGTACACTCTTCAGCATTTAGGAATCACTCATGTACTCTGCCTTTGCTCTAATAAAATCGGACAATCAGACTCTCAGTTTCCAGAGTTATTTAAATATCACAACTTCTCTGTATGTAATCATAATCTCTCTGGTACTCCTATGTCCTTGAATAAACAAACATCCCAATTTCTTTTTGCATCAACTAAGAAGCACACTCCTACGTTGATTAAAAATGCCAGGTTATCAATGATATCCGCTCTAGGATATGCTCTATTTTGTGTATCCACCGCCGCCACCACCACTCTCACCGCCCACCATCGTCGCTCACCACCACCGCCGCCATCCACCATCGTCGCTCACCACCACCATTCAAAGTAGAATTCATGCCTTTTACACCCACCATATATCCCCTACCCGTACAACCACACACTATATCACCAGGTATCGCCGACGGCCACCCAGACCACGCCAGTGACATCTCTGACAACCCCTATGACGCCGGCGAGTATCTGGCCACTATCGTCACCCCTCATTCTCATATCCACGACCACATGTCCTCACCTTAAATCGACCATAACTAACCCAGATCCGACGTGTGGGTGGTCGGTGTAAGCCCTGTGAATGGGTGGCCGGAGGTCGAAGGTGTCGACGTCATTTGGTTTGGGGTGAGGTGACTTTATGTGAGAATGGTAAATTGAAAAGGTAAGGAAGCAGAAGTAAGAAGAAAAGTGGTAAGATGTTGATTTCAAACGCACGTGATTATTCTATGGTTTAGCTTTTTTAGTCAGTTCGTAAGTTCGCACCGAACTTTAAGTTCGCACGAGATCCTATTTCTATATATATATATATATATATATATATATATATATATATATATATAACTGGGTTGAAACGCTGTGGATGCGCCACGTGTCAACTCAGCCTTAAATACACGTATTAATTACAGCTTAAATTAAATACAGACATAATAAATGCTGTATAAATCTCAGCAAAATATTAATTATAGTTTAATAAATTTTAGGGTTATTTAACAAGAATACTCTAAACTATTGCTCTCCTTCTCAAAATACTCTGAACCTTAATTTAACTCACAATAAACTATAGTATTAGCCCCCTCTTCTTAGATTATACTCGGGTAACCGACTACCTATTTAACAAGTCACCCCCTTATTATATTTCACAAACCCACTCATACACACCCTGCCATTATCAATTTATCCTCAGTAAATCACCAACACCACAACCGCCACTGTCCGCCGAAAATCACTTACACGCAATTAAATCACAGACCGTCATAATGACGTCACTTACGACCCCCCAAACCCGAATTAATATATACCCCCAACTTAATTTGGGGATCTAGGGTTTAGAAATGTATCTCAAATATTGGTGGATGGGTAACAAGACGATGGCAAAGAGCATGACTGTTGAGTATGATAAATAAGAGACACAGCGGTCAACGGTAGGACTGTTGTTAAGATAATATGGGGCAGGACTGTTGAGCAGAACTGGTCGGCGACAGGAAATCGAGACACAGCGGCAACGGTAGAAAGGCGAGGCATGATTGACGATTACCTCTATTTTATAGATGAAGCATGAGAGAAGAGGATGTGAAGGTGAAGAACGATCATCCTGGATTTGAACAGGAGAGATGATAATGAACTAATGAATGGGATTTAAATTGAAAAAAATGGAGGAAAGTTGAGTGTAATGGAGAAGATGAATTTGGAGTTTTACATTGTAATTGAAATAGGGGTTAACGTGGTGTATAAATGTATTGAAGGAATTAGGCATCAAAAATTTTGATCTGGAGAAAGGTGGGTATATGCAGGAGTAGAGGAGGAAAGTTGGATGGGAGAAGATGAGTTGTGGATCCCATGTTAGGTTAACCTGCTAGTCTAGGTTAAAAATGACTCAATTCTATTAAAAGCTAATGGTGGTGATAGTTGAGTATATTGCTAGTTAAATCAAAGTTTCGAGTATTTTGAGAAGGAGCACAATAGTTTAGAGTATTATTATTAAATAATCCTAAATTTTATTATAAAATTATATTAAATAATTAAGGTGATTTGATTCTAAATTTACTGAAAATTTATTTTGATAAAAATTCTAAAATGTAAATAATTACGTTCATTGTGAAAAATACTTTCAATTGAATATAATTTTCATTATATTTATTTTGATATGTAGAGATGATTATTTAATAGTGTTTCACAATGTTTTACGTTTATGTAAAAAAACATTTTAAGAAAGGTGTATATTAAAAACACAACTTTAAAAAACTACTAAAACATAAGTTTTTATAGTATGGGAATGAAAAAAATTATATTGGACAAATTGAATACATATGAGATTTTGATAGGTTTCAATAGTGTGATAACGAGTATGTGTACGAGTGTATATGTACATAGTGATCGCGAGTGCATTTGAATAATCAAAACAAAAATAATGATTAATAAGTAGATATAATATTATAAACGACATGAAAAAGTAGAAATCACGTTACATTTTTCGTTAATATCTTTAATTAAATATGTATAAGTCAAATATAAAATATTGATTATGACTAACCAAATACTCCGCATTACTTTTAGTTAAATATTTTATATGTTATCTTTTAAATACTTTGAAGTTAAACATGAAAAAATAATATTTGAGAAAGTTCAATCTATTATATTTACAGATAATAAACTCTTACACATCATAGATATATTTGACACATATCGCATGCAAGACACAATCAAAACATTTGAATAAGTTGAGTTTGAACTCTATATGTTTGATAGATAAATGTCACATGTTATACATAAAAAATTAAAAATTACATAAAATTATGTTCACATCATTTTGAATAAATATTAATTGATTTGAGACATAAAGTATCGTGAAATGATATCATTTGAGAACTTATTGTTGATTGTTGTATTATTCGAATAAATTTTATTTTGATTCGTATGATATTTCACCAGTCACAAATTTATTTATAAAACGTTGATCATGCATAATTAATTATCACTTATTAGTGTTAATTAAAACTCTTATGTATTTTATTTTAAAACATTAAAGTTAAACCTAAAAATATTACATTTGAGAAAAAATTATTTATAAGAGAAAATATTGAAGGTCATATATGAATTATATAATTTTTCTTCAACTATAATCATAAAATATTAAAACAGGCCGCGCGAAGCGCGGGATACTACCTAGTTCGTCATAAGTTTGTGACGGATAGTATCCCTCACACAATAAGGCAAGTGGGAGGGCAAGTGGAGGAAATATGGAGCATCCCATAGATAGTGTCACTTGCATATTGTGAGAGAGGCACTATCCGTCTTCAGCTTGTGACGGATAGTGCTCGTCTTCAATGAGAATTTGTTTTTGACAAAAAGAGTAAAAGACCCTTGAAAGTTTCACCTTCACCTTTTTAAGCACAAAACCTTTCCATCCTTTCTTTATTTAAGCAGGGGCGAATTTATAGGGGGTGATGGGGGTAACCCTCACCTCCATTAATTCTTAAAAAAAAAAAAAATTAAAATAGTATAAAAAAGGGAAATTCCCAATTGCACCCCTCTGATATGGACTAATCTTACTTGTACCCTTTCTTTTCAGGAAAACTCACTTGTACCCTTCAGTTTCCTAGTTATTCTCATATATACCCCTCAAATATAAGTTAATTTCACTTGTACCCCTACTTTTAAGGAAATCAACACTCCAACATCCTAGTTACATAGAAATCGTGACCATAAGTCCATAATATTAAGCGCCAACAATTAAGGCGTGAAATGAATTCTCGCTTGTCATTATGAAGTGCGGAAGAAGTGTTAATTATCGTCAAGGCATCAAATAAAATGTTAAAGGCTTCATAAACAATATGAAAAAGCATATCCTAATTGAAATATTTGTTTTCTCTTCAACAAACATTGTTTTTTCCTTCAATATATGACTCCACTTCACTTTCAGCATTCATCTTTTACCATTCTTCCCCACTTTATCCTGAACATTTATCATTTACTATACTTAAGGGTATAAATGAGAATAACTAGAAAATTGGAGGGTACAAGTGGGCTTTCATGAAAAGAAGGGGGTATAAGTGAGATTAGTCAATACCAGAGTGGTACAAATGGAAATTTCGCAAAAAAAAAACACTCAAACTGGAAACATACGGAGTAGTATTCAACCCCAAGCTACAACCAAATCTTTCAATGTTTCATCTTCTCAAAAGTATCATCGTCTAAAATTTTCCGTCTCCAAAAGGTATGCTTTATATTCAGATCTTTGATTATGTTTGTTAATGTTAATGGGGTAAGAAAATCGTTCTTTCCTATTTGTTGGAATTTTGGAAATTAGGGTAAAATTGATTTGGGGTTATGAGTTTGGAGCTAAGTATTCATAAATATTGAATCAGATATACTTTGATCGAAATCTTTTGAAAGGAAAAAGAATGAAGTAAGGTAGGTGGGTTCTCCCTCCTGTTTGCATTATAAATTTATAATGCTCACCTGTTATCACCAGAGTTGGACTCTAGCATGGGCTAGCCCGGCCCGCACCAGTCCGGGCTCTTCAATTCTCAGCCCGCCTAACCTGTATCCCAGCCCGCACAACCCACATCACACACCGGGCCGGTCCTGGGTTGTGTGATTTTAGCCCGGCCCGTTTCCCAACCCGCACCAACCCACATGACCCGGTTGGCCCGATGGGTCGACCGTTGGCCCAATGCCCTATGGTTATCCTTTTTTTTTATTATAACTAGTGTAGATCCCGCGCAAATGCGCGGTAAATACAGACCTTTTAATTTTTAGTGTATTAGTTATAAATTTTAGATTTATATCTCGCGAATTTTTATAAAAAATAGAGAAAATTGTTGATTACAGCCTTTTAAAAATCATTTTTTGAAAATTACAGCCTTATATAATTTTTTTTGAAAATTACATCCAAAATATTACTTTTCTTCTAAAATTGCACCAACTTGAGGTTTTCGGTGAATTTTGATGATGTTTTTATGATGTATCCTTTATTATTTGAGAGCCTACTTACCCAGATTTCTTACCTCTCCTTGATACAAACCAATTAATCACCCCAAACATCATAAAAACATCATCAAAAATCACCAAAAACCTCAAGTTGGTGCAATTTTAGAAGAAAAGTAATATTTTGGATGTAATTTTCAAAAAAAATTATATAAGGCTGTAATTTTCAAAAAGTGATTTTTAAAAGGCTGTAATCAACAATTTTCTCTAAAAAATAACTAATATTAAAATTAATCAAAATAATTGAATAATTCCATGAATTGTGTTTTTTATTAATATATTTTAACTACATCAAATTTTTTTTTTTTTAAAAAAAATCGTCACGAAGTTAATAATAGGAGATATAGTTTTTATGTATAGATTATTTTAAATGGAAAATTAATTTAATAAATGAAAATCTAATTTGGTTCCATATATAAGTTTGAGCACTTTGGAGTGAAAACTTTAGAGAAGTTGTATTATAGGAGAATTTATACTTTTAAAATTTGCACCTCGTTAATTTTTATCAGTTCACTCCATTGTATTCTGATATGAAACAAAAAAAAATTGAAATGGAAAACTAATAAAAAAAATTATTTAAGTTGTGAATTTTTTTTAGTGAATGTTTTTTTATCACGAACCTAATAGTAAGCATGTGTCAAGTTATTCTCTACAGTAATAATTATTGCATTACTGAAAAATTTAGCAACTTATACTTTATAATTTAATATAAATTTTATTTTATTTTAATGAAAAAATCATAATTACGAATTTATTTAAAAAATTAGAGTTTATTTATAAGAATATATTCATTGAAAAGATAATAATGTAATGAAAGAAAATTTTATTTATTACCTTATTTAGCTAGATGCTTTTTAGAGGGAAAACTAAGAGAATTTTTATTCTCTTAGTAGTAGGGGGATTATATTTGAATTCAAATTATTTTGTATTCCCCCCCCCCCCCCCCCCTAATTTGTTCTATAAATACTCACTTCATTCATGCTAAATATTCACACAATTTTATCCAATCTATTCTCTAGTAATCATTAATCAATTAAAAATCTTCTTAATTTTCTAATTAATTTCAAATAATCAAGTTATAAATTATAATATAAAATTCTAATTCTCTCTTAATTCTCTCTTAATCTATCTTAATCTTTCAAAATCTTACTAATTTTATCATAATGTCTAATAATATCAACATTGATATATCCGAAGAAATCAGTGAAGAGGAGATGGAAAGAATGTTTGGTGATGGTAAAACATTTTTACTATTAATTATTAATTTTTTTTACATTTCATGTTATTATTAATTACTTTGATTATATTACTAATTAAAAATATAATCAAAGTAATTATACTTTCTCTCTAATTCTCTAATCTCAATTTTTTATATTTATATTGTAATTAATTTTCATTTATTAATTGACTTGATTATATTACTAATTACTTTTGTTTATTATGTTTATTAGTTGGTGGCCTTCCAAATACCCAAGAATCACAAACTACTACCAAGAAAAAAGGAGGAAGGCAAGGCGATATTTCTTGGGTTTGGACGTACTTTGAGAAAGTGCCTCGAGAAGGTCAAGTAAAAGGCAAAGAAGTGCATTTCATATGCTCTTGTGAAGTTTGTCCATTGGTTGGGAAGGAAGTCATCCCTTGTATAATGAACATGAGGGTAATAAAGACGATGGCAACTTAATTGATCCATATATGTGGGTACTTGCCCAATATATATGTGAATTGTTTTTTTTTTTTTTTTTGGCAGCTGTAAATAAAGATATACCTAACCAGGGTTTATACATATGGCATTTGACTCATTTGGTCAAATGCACTTATTTTAGTACTGCCATAAGCTAAAACAACAAAGTAGCTACATCCGCTAACAGAAGAGTGTTGATGGCGTATGGCTGACTGCACACAAAGATAATCTTCAACATCCCCATCATTCATGAAGGAGCAGTTAGGGCTGACCAAATGGTCGATCATACCTTTACTCATCTTTACAGACAAAGTTTCGGAGAAATACCTGCAACAAGACACAAAAATGTGTCTCGGAGATTCATCCCCTTGGCTATGGAAAAGGGCATATGAAGACCAACGAGAAGCTTGAACCATCAAGAAAACACAAAGTGCACTTACGTCACTAGGACGTAGAAGAAAGAGGCGGAAAGCAGACCAAAATCTGTCTCCAAAAGAGCAAACACTCCTGCACTTTAGAGGACAATCCCTATAGACAAGAAACTCGTAGCCTAGAAAAGCGAGAAAGTATGTAACCAGCGATAAAGTAAGCAATGTGAATTGTTAAAAGCTTTTAAAGATGCTACAAAGTTTTTTCACAAGTTTATATTCCTAATGTTCATTGTGTTATTTTGCAATGTTGCTCAATTGTTGATGCTATGAAACAATGTGAAATCATACCATACTTAATACCGGTTGTTTCGAAAATGAGAACAAAATGGTTAGAATATTTTATTACATTTCCCACTATTTATTGTATTGGTTTGATATTTGATCCATGTGTTAAAGCAAGTGGTTTAAAAGACATGCTTGATTTTTATTACACAACTTTAGGTTATACATATGATACCCAAGTCGATGTTGATTATGCTTTAACAATTGTGCATCAATTATATGTTATTTATGAAAATGAACTTGCGGGGGAATGTGAACCTAGTTCTAAGAAGTCTAAAATGCCGACTAACACTATTTTTGATCACTCAATTGCTAACAAAACTTTTAAAAATACACTCATCTACTTCCTCTTCTACAACAATTTCCACCTCTTATACTATAAGCGAATATTTAAGTTTTGACCATCAATCTGGTAGGAGGCAACAACCCGGCATTCTAACATGGTGGAAAACTCACTCCGCCCAATTTCCCGTATTATCCAAAATTGCTAGGGATGTACTAGTAGTACCCGCTTCTACCATTGCGTCCGAGTCTGCTTTTAGTGCAGGTAGAACGGTTCTAGATGAAAAAGATCAAGCTTGGATCCAAAAACCGTCAAAATGTGTGTGTGCAAAAAAGATTGGGATCAAGCGGAAAAAAGACGTCAAGGAGAAAAGGATGACAAAGAGGATAGTGATACGGATGAATTATTGACAACAGATGCTTCTTCCGTTGCCAAAAGTCCCGACAACACCGACGAAGATTATTGATCACCGCCCAACACCACCAATCCGCCATAAAGGTAAGTAAGGTAAGTGAAGAACTACGTGGGCTTTGATTCTTTCGAGATACGTAGGCATCCTAATTAACGTTTTGAAAAATAATTAAAAATAATTAAAAATATTTGATACCGTTTTAAAGAATTACATTAATTTTGATCAAGCCTTTTTTTTTCCCCATAATTTTATCACACTAAATAATTTTAACTTAAAAAAAATAATACCGCTAATTTACAAATAACAATATTACAAATTTACAACTAATACGACAAATTTACAAACTACAAGTTCCAAAACTTTAACATATTTAAAAAAAAATGACGTGTCAAGCTCGTCGAACCCGCGAACCCGGTTCAAACCTCGGGCCGGTTCAGGGGCAGCAGAAACTAGCCCGGCCCGTGTACAACCCGCACCCCTCACAACCCGTGGTGTGGGCTCGGGCTGTCCCCCTACCAACCCGACCCGCGGGCTCGGGCTGTCCCCCCACCAACCCGACCCGCTTCCAGCCCGACCCACAGTCTAGCTCTAGTTATCACATCCTTGTTTGTAGCTTTTTTGTTTTTTTACTGTACATTATTCAAGTAATTATATTTTGGTATTTTTTGTATGCTATAAATTTTATTCCCTCCTTGCTTTATTAAGGTAGGGAGAGAGGAGAAGTTTACAATTATTAAAAAAATCAAAAGCAACTCGAAATGGGGTGAAAAGGTAATGGTCTACACCCATCATATCATATCATATATCATATCATCATATATTATATTAAAGCAACAACCGTCAGCCCCGTTGATCGTCACGTGTCACAACTCTTTCAAAAACCACGTGTCATTCTCTATTTAAAAAAAATGTTAAAATTGAGTATTTGTTAGCATTATCTAATTATGGCTACAAAATAAAATATTTCAAAAGTGACAGTTGCAAAGAATATTACTTCATACTCCATACGAATTACGATTAATTAAGGAAGTGATTTGAATACCCCATAAATTCAGGATTCAATTTTTGAATCAAATTTTATTCTTTTTTTATTTAAAGATGATTTTGCCAACGTATCCCTATGATTTATATCGTTTTTTACTTCCAAATGCATTAAAGTTTGTTTATACGGAGTATTATATTACAAAAATATAAATCTTTACGTTTTAGTTATAAAGCATGACAAATGAGTCGTCCCCGATTGTCGTTGAGTCGATAAAATATATTATAGCTTCTGATTTGTTCTCGGCTTTCTCTAAATCAATAAACGGTTTTTGAAATAAAATTTTGCTTGATTAGTCCTAAACATATTGTCATAACTAACATCCTAAAAGTAGCTTATTTTAATTTAGGAACTACATAAATGATAATGATAATATCGATTAACACAGTACATAGGAGTAATTAGCATACTTTTAGGTGACATATTAAATTAATATTCATTCCTTAATTGATAGATTTCAAGAATAAAATATCCAATTATTGAACGTATTCAAACATAAATGATAGATATTTTTAGAAAAGATTTCAAAAAAGTAACAACATATCATCATATATTTCTTTAATACAGCTGCCAAAAAGCTGACTTAACATCCTAATTCTACATTACAATCTGACGTGGCAGCTAAAGAAGAGGTTAAAGAAAAATCATAAAAAAGGCAGCATGTCAAATTAATGCCATCAAATATGGAATGATTAACCAATGGCAAATGGCATGAATAAAATCATAAAAAAAAACGGCAACATGCTAAATTAGTGGCCATATGATGGAATGTACATTAGAATATTCCATATATTATCATGTACCCATTATACGTTATATATTATTCTCTATATATTATGATGATTAATATTTAATAATGGCAAATGTTGAATTATTTCTACGCCATTTGCAACTCAAACCGCGGCAGTAAATGCTATTCGTACAGTGGTGGAACAAGGCATACAACGAGCAGAAGTCATGATAAAGGGTACCGGTCTCGGAAGAGATGCATCATTACGAGCTATTCGTCGAAGCGGTTGATACCCGTCGTTGTGAGTACCAAAAATAAAATTTATAATTCCTATTAAGACTAACCTAGGCTAGTGGTAACAGGGTCGAACCACAAGGAGGCAGACGCAATTTCTAGCTGTCTAATAAAAGTCTAAAGTAACAAATGTGGGGGTTGATTTGATTTGGTCTAAAGCTAAGAGTAAAACAGTAAACTAAAAAGACGGATTAAATAGATAAAGAAGGGGTACTAGGATGATCGGTTCATTAAAGCTTCGGCGGCAGCATACTAAACAGGTCTAAATCGAACACAAGTGAGGCGGGAAACAAGAGGTCCTCTCGGTCCACTCTTAATAGATAGCATCTTTCGATCTCGCTATAGGTCCCTAATATCACTAATACTGACTCTCGTCCTGAAAAGTGACTAAAGGTCTAAACTATACCTATCTTTCGATCTCAGCACAGTTTAGTCGATTTAATTGACGGTCTAACAACTTCCCCTATCTTTCGATCTAATGGGTCAGTCACAAATTAGGTATCTAACTGGTCGCATGCATTCGATTCGTTAAATATAACATTAAAATCAATTAAAACGAAGGGTAATCTCACGAGGTCAGTCGATCGACCAAGAATGTCAGTCGATCGACTGACACGCGAATCAGGCCGTGTTCAATACTTTGCCGCCTACGCTAAAATTCGCCTACATCCTAGCACAAACTATTTAGCTACTCATGCTAGAAGTGATAACAACAATGATACTAGGGCATAAAAGCGTTGAATTCATAATTAAAGCGGTAGAATAGACAATTAACATGCAACAATAAAGATGGCTTCGGGAATCTATCTAGCAATTCTAATCTAATAACGAAATAAGATGAACTGAAAATAAACAGGAGGAATACCGAAAAATCGCAGGAGAACAGTAACGGAATGATTAGAAGTATGAATAAAATCTGATGCAAACGATATCCCAAACCCTAACTATTAAAGCTAATGTAAAACTGATGAATTTCTGAATAAAACTTGATGCTAAACTAGGTATTCTCAGTTACGTTATATAGAAAGTTCACGTAACAATTATTCCAAAACCTAAACTTAATGGGCTTCAAGTTCCTCGGTCTTTTAATTCTCGTCTGGAACAGCAGACAGGTCGATCGACTAGGCGTGGTGGTCGATCGACTGAAATGGCAATGAACAGTAGCTTCTGTTACCCGATAGTTGGTCGATCGACTAAGGGCTGTGGTCGATCGACTGCTTGAGCTGCTACTTGACTCTTATAAACTCGTGGATTTGTCTTTTGGGCCTTGAAATGCGCACCAAGCTCGTTCCTTAAGCATATACTTCTCGTCACATGCAATGCATGATACTCGGAGACGGATTTAGCTTGATTTCCGTTGAATTCTTCACATTTCTGCAATAATGTACAAAACACGGAAGTAGACGGAAATAGGGAGAAATGTAGCATAAACTACATGAATGAGCCCTGAAATGCGTGTAAAATGGGATGTAAAACATCATATAAAAGACACGCATCAAACTTCCCCAAACCAAACCCTTGCTTGTCCCCAAGCAAGAACTAGACTCGATCTAATGACCTAATGGAACGAGTTCAATCTCAGAGCGAATTGTCAACTGTAAAGCCTAAACCAATTTAATGCATAACCAACAATCAATTAGCAAATGAATCATGCAAACGAGTTATGGAGTCGTTAAAAACTGCTGAACCGTCAACCATAGAGACTTATCAAATCGGACTCTCACGGGTCGCTCATATCACACATAAGCATAGGTGAATATATAAGAGGATAGAAAGAATTCATTTTGTAATGACTCTCACCTAACTGCGACCTATGAAGACATGCCAGCAATAAAATATGAAAATAATCTCTACGACCGTACATATGCATTCCAACCAACAAGAGACCATGACACATGCCGAGGTGTATACTTGGATATGTGAGGTATGGGTAAGAAGAGGCAAAACGTTTTATGGAAAAGTGGAGGTACAGGTGATCAAGCTAGTACCAAAACGGAACCACATGGCAACATCCTTCTCCTTGCTCATAATCAAACGAAACGGTGCTATAGCAAGCACAAATCTCACAATCTCCAGGTATAAAAGTAATCAACTAACTCCCCATAAAATAAGAATAAAACATGGGAGCAAAAATCGCCAAAAGATAAGGATTAAATTATGCGAATTGATTTTCTCTCATTT
Organism: Silene latifolia; assembly: GCF_048544455.1. Lineage (NCBI taxonomy): Eukaryota > Viridiplantae > Streptophyta > Magnoliopsida > Caryophyllales > Caryophyllaceae > Silene > Silene latifolia. Next base: position 95,921,633 of record NC_133533.1, read on the forward strand.
TTCTTCGAACCTCAGTCGATCGACCAAAAGGGGCAGTCGATCGACTGCTATGAACAGTACAGAACCCTTTTTTTTTTTTCGGATCATTATTTTTCATCTTTTTTTTTCTTTTCTTTTTCTTTGTATTTCTTTCTTTCCTCCTTTTCATCTTCCCAACCATATCTCAAACATGAGCATATGCTACCAAAAACTAAGTAACAATCCCAAGAACACGGACTACTAGCTTGACAAAGGCAGGCTAAATGTAGGATGTAGTAATGGGACAAAAAAGGCTATTTTTTGCAGTGTGGGGCTTATGGGCAAAACGAAAAAGGGAAACCTCTACCACATGTGTCAACAAACCACAAACCGAATACATACAGGTATTAAGTAGATCAAGTTCATAATCATGCAAATTAAGGAAACATGTCTCATAAGGAGTACTACTCACATTCCTAGATGAACCGGTCATGAATGTCACCAGTTATAGGCTCTAAAACTCAGAAATATGATGTAGGTTGCCAATTTTCAAAGTCAAGTCTAAAGTTCAGCAAATAATTTAACGAAAACTCGTAGATTATGCATTTGATTCTACTAATAACATGTTAATTAGCAAGGCTTAGGCATAAACAAATGCAAATGCAATGTCATCATTGAAATACTATCGTTCCGACTCGACCTATATGCTAAAATAAACGTGCAATTTTGTTTGAATTTTTTGAAATTTTTCAATTTTTTTGGATTTTTGTATATATATAAAGAAATGAACAACAATGCAAGACAAAATTAAACGTGAAACAGAAATGCAATAAAACTTATGCAAATGCGACGCAAAACCCTTCCCCAAACCAAATCACACAATGTCCCCATTGTGCAAAATCATGTAATGAAGAAAAGAGAAATGGGAATTTGAGAGAAAATAAACAAATACGACATGAAGTGGAACTTGGGAACTCACAAGACTTTAGGCGCAGCAAAAGGAAACCTCCCCAAACCAGCGTGAGCTAGAAGGTTTCAGTAGCCAGCAGTGCTACCAATAAGTGCCTGAAAGACAGAAAATACCACGCATAAGACTGAGAGAAACAATTTTGAGGCGGTAAAATCGTGCATAAATGAGAAAATTAGAAGAAATAAATAATAGGATGGAAAGTAAAGCGGAGTATAAAACTCCCTTAAGTCCGCATATCGACCAAACACAGCAGGGGAGAGGTCGTGAACAGGTACAGCAGCGTCCTTGGTCGATCGACCAAGGATGTCAGTCGATCGACCACTATTTTAGGAACAGTAGCTCCTGGAAAATGCAACGTCAGTCGATCGACCAATGTGGCCAGTCGATCGACTGAAAGTACTGTTGTACTCCTTATTTCTTCGTATTTGCTCGATAATTTGAGCTAATGAGCTCTAAAAACCTGTAAGTGCACAATAATACGCGCCCAAAATTGCGCAAAACCCAAAGCAAAGTCTAAAGTGCATAAAAATCCTAAACAAAACAAATAAATGCGAAGTTTCGCGCACACAAAAGCAATAAAAAAAAATAGTTCGAAAGCAATAAAATGTTTGTAAAGCATTTGATCAACTAGTAGTTGATCAAGAAAGGCCAAGGTATGGCCCACTTCGTCGGCTTCTGGCTACTAGAGGTAGCCTCAACGGTGCTTATCTTCTCAGCGGCACCCTTCTTAGCTTCAACAGTCGGAGAGCTCAACTGATCAACTTTGTCATCTCCCCAATCAAGGACTTCCTCGGACTCGTCAGAATCCAAATCAGACTTTCTTACGTTGGTCGGCTCATCCTCCACTTCTTCATCGGTGGCATAGCTAAGGCAACCAAGACCACCCCTTGAAATGATTGGCTTCTTTGCAGCTGGAGCAACTTGCAATTCTTTCTTCCCCAAACCAGCTCCTGCAATGTCTAAAACAACAGATTCTTCCTCCTTTTTGCTCCCAGTCCGGGGCGGAGGTGTTAACACAAGAGTAGTAATAGAGATAGGTAAATTAGGAAGCACGAAGTACGAAGTACGATTTCTTTTCAGAAACCGTATTACAAGTCACAGGCCACATGGGGTCCTTTTTCTTTGCAGGTTGGGCAAAGACAATGGAATGCTTTCCCACTTTGAAAGTCAAGGTTCCTAGACCGACATCTATGACTGCACCAGCAGTGTGCAGAAATGGCCTACCCAAAATGATAGGTATATGGGCATCCTCAGGCATGTCAAGTACAACGAAGTCAATGGGGAAGAAAAACTTCCCTATTTGGACAAGAATGTCCTCTAAGACCCCTATTGGTTGGACCGCAAATCGGTCAGCCATCTGTACTGTCATATCGGTAATAGCAAACCTGGTCAACTTAAGCTTCCTAGCTAGACTCAAGGGCATGACACTTATACTGGCTCCTAGATCACATAAGGCTTTCTCAATAGGAAAGGTGCCAATATTACACGGAACAGAAAAACTTCCCGGGTCTTCTAGCTTAGGGGGCGCAGTGTGAGATAAATAGGAGCATGACTCCTCAGTGAGTGCTACAGTGTGCACTGTTTCAAGTGACTTTTTCTTTGACAATAATTGTTTCATGAATTTAGTATATGCAGGCACTTGATTGACCAACTCGAGAAAAGGAACTTGTACATTCAGACTACGAATAACTTTTTCAAATTTACTGAAAGATACCTGTTCCTTCGTCGGCACGAGTCTCTCTGGATATGGGGCTGTAAGAAGTACCTTAGCCCTCTCCTCTAAATCGCGTGTGTCGGTATCCGTGGACTTAGGTTGAAAGTCCACCACCTTCTCCTTGTTGAAGCTTGACCCCTCTTCAGACCGTCTCAAATGAGAACCATTAACCGTCATTGGATCGAACTTCGGAGCCGGGACTGACCCATCAGCACTCGGGTCTTGTCCTAAAGTCTTCGGGACTGTCGAACCTCGAAACAAATAGTCTCTCAAATTGTCGGGCATCGGAGGACGAACAATCTCGCTATCAGCAGTAACCTTGGTCGATCGACCACTATCCTCAGTCGATCGACCAAGGTTCACGATTCGAGAAAAATGCAGTAACCCGCATATCGATCGATCGACCAAGGGTATATCAGTCGATCGACTGATATACCTGGTAGACGCCTGTTTCTTTGATTTATTCGTTGAAGCTTTCTTTTGACTTGTTTCTGGCTCATCTTTTTCAACAGCGTCCTCGACCATGGCAGGACCCTCAAGGGTGGACCCACTCCTCAAAGTGATGGCATTTATAGTCTCCTTTTGGTCAGTTTGGGTCGGTAAGTGTCCCGGAGCTCGAGTGTTACTTTTGCTAGCCAATTGAGCAATTTGGCTTTCTAGCAACTTCATCCCGGCCTCTCTAGCTTGGGACTCCTTTAGCAACAAGTTCTTAAGCTCGGAAAATTCAGAATTCTGCGATTGTTGCTGCTGCGGCACATAGGGAGGTTTTTGATATTGTTGTTGCTTTTGATGAGGAGGTACATAAGGTTGCTGCTGCGGTGGAGGTTGAGTTGGATTCAGGACATTTTGGCTCCTCCAACTCAAGTTTGGATGGGTTGGCTCGTAGTAGGTGTTTGTCTGCCTATAATGTTGAAAGGCAGCACAAGACTCGAAGGGACTAGGACAATTCTTCGAAACATGTCCCTCAGCTCCGCACCTTTCACAGACGAAAGGACCGTCTAAAACAGCATTGACATGGTACATCCCTCCTTTTAAAGCTCCTCCCAGTTCATATTTGTCAAACCTTGCAGTGAGGGCTTCCAGTGCAGCAACAGAGGAAGATTCAACAGCTCTCCTCTGGTTTCCTCTTGAATTCCCATATTCGGCCTTGTGAGTGGCCAAATCGTCAATGATCTTCCACCCCTTGGTTGCTCCCAAATTCTCAGCAAATCGGCCATTGGCTGCAGCATCCAAAATAGCCCTCTGATCGTCGTACAGCCCATTATAGAAATGATTGCACAAGCTCCATTTTTCGAACCCATGGTGCGGTATGGTTCGCACCAACTTCTTAAAACGGACCCATGCTTCGTTGAAATTTTCGTCGGGCCCCTGTTTAAAGCCCGTGATTTGAGCTCTAATAGCAATCGTCCTTGAAGCAGAAAAGTACTTCTTGTAGAATGCCAATGCCGAGGAATTCCAGTCGGTGATCCCATGAACGGTTCGGTCCAGATCTCTATACCACTCCCTTGCAGCATCACGAAGGGAGAAGATGAACATGGTCTCCTTGATCTGGTCTTGGGTCACGCCGGCTGGTGGGGGTATGGAACAGCAGTAGTCAATAAAGGTCTCCATATGCTTAGCTGCATCTTCATTTGCAGCTCCCCCGAACTGATTTTTCTCAACCATGCTAATGTATGAAGGCTTTGGTTCGAACTTCCTGACATCTCCTGGTAATTCGAACCCCTTATATAAGTTTTCAGCTGTCAGCTCAGAATGACTAGCTATACTCGCTTCCTCAGCCATTTCGGGAAAGTCTGGAGAAGTAACGATTTCAACTGATGAATTGGAAACAGGAGAAGACGGTGGATTTTCCTCGAACAGCTCGTTCTCGTAAAAGCTAGAACGAGAACTAGGCTCTTCCTCTGATTGTTGGTCGTGAAATAATCTCCTCTTTGCGTGCAAGGATCTTTCAATCTCAGGATTGAATGGTAGTAGTGGACCACCCTGCGACTTGCGCATAAGAAGAAACTACAAACAGAGTATAAGAAAAGTTTAAGGAACGGGTGTCCCTTAAACTAAGAAAGACTAAAATAAAACAGCTAAAAATTAGAACTATTGCCTCCCCGGCAACGGCGCCAAAATTTGATACCCGTCGTTGTGAGTACCAAAAATAAAATTTATAATTCCTATTAAGACTAACCTAGGCTAGTGGTAACAGGGTCGAACCACAAGGAGGCAGACGCAATTTCTAGCTGTCTAATAAAAGTCTAAAGTAACAAATGTGGGGGTTGATTTGATTTGGTCTAAAGCTAAGAGTAAAACAGTAAACTAAAAAGACGGATTAAACAGATAAAGAAGGGGTACTAGGATGATCGGTTCATTAAAGCTTCGGCGGCAGCGTACTAAACAGGTCAAAATCGAACACAAGTGAGGCGGGAAACAAGAGGTCCTCTCGGTCCACTCTTAACAGATAGCATCTTTCGATCTCGCTATAGGTCCCTAATATCACTAATACTGACTCTCGTCCTGAAAAGTGACTAACGGTCTAAACTATACCTATCTTTCGATCTCAAAGACAGTTTAGTCGATTTAATTGATTTCTAACAACTTCCCCTATCTTTCGATCTAATGGGTCAGTCACAAATTAGGTATCTAACTGGTCGCATGCATTCGATTCGTTAAATACAACATTAAAATCAATTAAAACGAAGGGTAATCTCACGAGGTCAGTCGATCGACCAAGAATGTCAGTCGATCGACTGACACGCGAATCAGGCCGTGTTCAATACTTTGCCGCCTACGCTAAAATTCGCCTACATCCTAGCACAAACTATTTAGCTACTCATGCTAGAAGTGATAACAACAATAATACTAGGGCATAAAAGCGTTGAATTCATAATTAAAGCGGTAGAATAGACAATTAACATGCAACAATAAAGATGGCTTCGGGAATCTATCTAGCAATTCTAATCTAATAACGAAATAAGATGAACTGAAAATAAACAGGAGGAATACCGAAAAATCGCAGGAGAACAGTAACGGAATGATTAGAAGTATGAATAAAATCTGATGCAAACGATATCCCAAACCCTAACTATTAAAGCTAATGTAAAACTGATGAATTTCTGAATAAAACTTGATGCTAAACTAGGTATTCTCAGTTACGTTATATAGAAAGTTCACGTAACAATTATTCCAAAACCTAAACTTAATGGGCTTCAAGTTCCTCGGTCTTTTAATTCTCGTCTGGAACAGCAGACAGGTCGATCGACTAGGCGTGGTGGTCGATCGACTGAAATGGCAATGAACAGTAGCTTCTGTTACCCGATAGTTGGTCGATCGACTAAGGGCTGTGGTCGATCGACTGCTTGAGCTGCTACTTGACTCTTATAAACTCGTGGATTTGTCTTTTGGGCCTTGAAATGCGCACCAAGCTCGTTCCTTAAGCATATACTTCTCGTCACATGCAATGCAGGATACTCGGGGACGGATTTAGCTTGATTTCCGTTGAATTCTTCACATTTCTGCAATAATGTACAAAACACGGAAGTAGACGGAAATAGGGAGAAATGTAGCATAAACTACATGAATGAGCTCTGAAATGCGTGTAAAATGGGATGTAAAACATCATATAAAAGACACGCATCAGCGGTATATTATTAAGTTTCGTGCGGGACGTAACCCATATGCCACATAATGGATGTAGGCCTCCTAAAAAAAGACGTGTGTAAAAAAAAGCATTGATGAAATTTCAAGAGAAATAAACGATTCAAAGATATTAATCGATATAAACTGTGACCCGGATCTCGCCGATATTTCGATTCCAGCAAACGATGATGCTATATCTTCAATCCGATTAATTCTTACCAAGTTAGTTGTGTCTAGGCTGAAAACACTACATCACAAAAATGGAGAGAGAAAGCTCTAACTTCTCTCTAGATTTTTTAGGGTTTTGATTGCACAATGGCAAGAAAAATCTCAAAAAAATCGCAGAAATATCAATCAAAAAATAAAATTCGTACCAAAGCTAAACTTCGATTATCGTTTACTAATTGTTCTGATCATAATCTTGATATGGATGTCCCTGAATCCTCTCAAAGTTGTCTGCGTATCCCTCAATCAGCGGATTCTCATAAAACGAAAGAGATGAGTGAAATTGTGGGTATACCGGTTCTGGATTTGGATACAGTGGTTGAGGATGCGGCTATCTTTGTCCCTACTGTAGCAGAAGAGCCTGCTTCCGTGCCTAATGAGGATGTTCATGTCATTGAGGAGGAAGGGCATGTTGTTGTGTCTACTGAGGAGGAAGCTGCTGATTCTGGGGGTTGGACTCTCGTACAAGGTAAACACTCTAATTCTACTAAGACTAATGAGACTACTGCTAATGTGAAGCCAGTGCTTCAATTCACAGTTGAGGATGTAGCATCTGAGGTAGCGTATTGGGATACAGCAGTTGTTTATTATGTCTTGGGTAGCAACCCTCCCTGGGAACTGTTGTCGGGGTTTGTTCAGAAACTGTGGGGAGTTTATAAGTTTGATAAGCTGTCTTTCCTCCCTAATGGGGTTTTTCTGGTCAGATTCCCTACGAAAGAATGCCAAAGCTTGGTCCTTCAACAAGGTTTTCCAATGTTTGACAACAAACATGTTGTTGTTAAGCCTTGGACTGAGGATTGCAGTTTGATGAAGGAGAGGGTCAAAGCTGTTCCTATTTGGCTCCGTCTTTGTGGTTTACCTTTAAAATTTTGGAGTAAGGCCTGTCTTGAGAAACTAGCTGGTCTCTTGGGTAAATTTATTATAAGGGATGCAGCAACAGAAGATAAGACCCGTCTAGGTTTTGCTAGATTGTTGGTAGAGGTTGAGATAGGTCAGGACTTTCCTGATAAACTCCAGTTTAAAGATGAAAAAGTTGTTGATGTTAGCATCCTTGTGGAATATGAATGGAAGCCCACTGTGTGTGGAAGTTGTAAGGGTATTGGTCACACCAAAGAAATGTGCAAAAAGAAGGTTGTGCCCACTGTGCCTGCCCCAGGTCCAAAAGTCAATCCTCCTGTTCCTAAACCCCCCCTTAAGGTTTGGCGTCCAGTGCAGAAAACTAGACATGTGGCTGCCCCTGTCTCTCCAACTGCACCCTTTGGAGGGGTCACTTATCATGACTCTTCACGGATTCCATCTCCTGTGCCAGTTATTCAACAACTTTCTAGACAAGAGCATAATGATTCAAGTAAGGAAATTTCACCCACCAAATCATATGCTGAAGCTTTGAGTCCAACTAAAACTACACAACTGAATTGGAGACTGGTGGATCCACCTGTGATAACTGGTAATGGATAGTATTGGTAGTTGGAATGTTAGGGGAATAAATGGGATCAATAAGCAGTTAGATGTTAAGAAATTTTTGCATCAGAATAATATTGGTCTCTATGGTTTAGTTGAAACTAAGGTTAAGTTGCAAGATTTTACTAGTATTCTTCATAATTTAGGATCTCATTGGGAAGGGATTAATAATAACTCCTATCATCATGGGGGGAGAGTTTGGATTATCTGGGTTCCTCAGTTGTTTAATGTTACTACTCTTCTTATGAATGCTCAAATTATTACTGTTTTGGTTACTGAGAGAGCTACTGGTGATGAGTTCCTTTTTTCTGTAGTCTATGGCTTCAATGAGGATAGTGAGAGAGCTGATCTTTGGGCTCACCTGAGATTCATCAAGGATAACTATCATAAGCCTTGGGGGGTCTGTGGTGACTTTAATAATGTTCTTCACTATAATGAAAGAATTGGGAGAGAGGTTACATGGAATGAGATTGCTGAGTTTAGAGCTTGTGTTCAGCATTGTGGACTCACTGATATTAAGGCCCAAAGAGCCTTCTACACCTGGAATAACAAGCATGAACCTCAGACTAGGGCTTTCTCTAGGATTGATAGATTTCTTATCAACTCTGAATGGATGGATTTATATCCTAATGCATATGCTCATTTCCTACCTGAAGGCCTGTTTGACCATAATCCCTGTGTCTGCTTCAGAAGGCAAGTGAGGGTAAGACCTAAAGGGCAATTTAGATATTATAACATGTGGAGTTTAGGTGATGGCTTTCAAACTGTTGTCCAGCAAGCTTGGAGTAGGCCTGTCAGGGGCACACTTATTTTTCAACTAGTTCATAAACTAAGGAACCTGGAACATGATCTGAGGGAGTTCAATAAGAGTAATTTTTCTGATATTGATAAAGATGTGGGTGTATCCAAGGCACTGATGGAAAGCCTGCAAATTCAACTGCAGTCTAATCCCACTGATGAAATCATTAGTATAGCTGAAAAAAATGCTGCTGATTCTTACAGATATTTGCTCCAAATTCAGCATAGTTTTCTGAGTCAGAGGGCAAAAGTAGACTGGTTATGTAATAGGGATGATAATACAAGGTTTTTCCATAATCACATCAGATCTAGGCAAATTCACAATAGTGTCATGAACATTAAAGGGGAGAATGGTATTACTTACCAGGATCCTAAGGATATTGAAGCTGCCTTCTTATCTTATTACAAAGGGCTTTTGGGTACTTGCCATTCCACTGATGAGGTTCATGTGTCTACTGTTAGACTTGGGTGGCTGGTGACTCAAGCTCACAGTGACATTCTGCTTGCACCAGTGACTGATGAGGAGATCAAGGGATGCTTGTTTTCCATTCCAGGGAATAAGTCCCCTGGTCCTGATGGGTATACGAGTCAATTTTATAAGGATGCCTGGGACATAGTTGCCAATGATGTTCTGGGTGCTGTGAAGGATTTCTTTCTCACTGGTAAATTTCTCAAACAAGTAAATACCACTACTCTCACCCTTATTCCTAAAATAGATAACCCTGCTAGTGTCTTAGACTTTAGGCCAATTGCTTGTTGTAACACCTTATACAAGTGTTTGGCTAAAGTGCTTTGCAAGAGACTGAGCCAGGTGTTGCCTGATGTTGTGAGTGATAGCCAGGGAGGGTTTGTGAAAGGTAGAAATATTTTTGAGAATATTCTTATTTGTCAAGATCTAGTTAGGCTCTACAATAGGAAGGCTGCCTCCCCAAGGTGTTTGGTTAAAATTGACCTCAGGAAAGCTTATTACTCAGTTGAATGGAAATTTTTGGAACAAATGCTTTATGCTCTTAAGTTTCCTCAGAAGTTTATTGATCTTATCATGGTGTGTGTAAGCACTCCTTCTTATTCTTTATCAATCAATGGAGGCTCTTTTGGTTTCTTTCAAGGCAAAAGGGGTCTGAGGCAAGGTGATCCACTCTCACCTCTTCTTTTTACTCTTTGCATGGAATACCTATCTCGTATTCTTCATGTTGCTGCCCTCCAAGATACCTTCAAATTTCATCCTATGTGCAGTCATATGAAGCTTAATCACTTGATGTTTGCTAATGATCTTCTAATGTTTTGCAAAGGGAATGAGGGTTCCATTATGTGGATACTGAGATGCTTTGCTACCTTTTCTGCTGCTTCTGGGCTTCATATGAACAAATCCAAATCTGAAATTTACTTTAATGGGGCTACATCCAGTACTGTCTCTAATATCTTGCAGATTTCTGGTTTCAAGAGGGGATAGTTGCCTTTCAAATACCTTGGCATACCCATCTCTTCCAAGAAGTTAACCAAGAATGAGGGGATGAAATTACTGGATAAGTTGGTTGCTAGAATCAGAGGCTGGAGGACTAGACATTTGTCTTATGTTGGACGTCTTACTTTGGTGTCCTCTGTCTTGTCCACTCTTCACACTTATTGGGCAAATATCTTTTTGATTCCTAATGGAATTCTGAATAGAGTGAATGCTATTTGTAGGAACTTTTTATGGGCTGGTAAGGCTGGCTATGGGAAGGCTCCTGCTATTTCTTGGGATACATGATGTGCTCCCAAGTTAGAGGGAGGATTAGGTGTAGACACCTCGTTTCTGCACCCCCCGCAAACCACCCGGTGATGATTGGGCCGCATGTTTGGTACGCGGAACGATTTGTGACAGTTCGTAAGATTATCGTCAAGTGATTGCTCAAACATTAATGTCTACCTCTTGGTTGTCATCTACGCGCCGATACGGTCGTTTTGGCAGTAATTAGAGTACATTTGGAGTCCGAGTCAAAAACCGTCTTCATTTCCTAAAACCGTCAAATCCCGAGTCAAAGCAATGTCCTTGTCTACCTAAGGTTAGGATGTCATAAAATGTTGAGATTATATCTCATTTTGAGTCTCATATCACTTCATTAGGCTAAACTAAAAGTTTACATTACAAAATGTGCATTTCATTTAGTTAAAATGACAACCCGACCTTCAGGCCCGTTTTACGAGGTTATAACGAGTTTTTTGGGTCAGGCCTATTTCACATAAAGTTCTAGATCTTTCTTTTAGCTTTCCAACGCCACCGAAATCACCTTAATCCGAGTCTTGTAGAGAAAGTTATGCCTAAAATACGACAGGCTGTCAAACGCGTTTTCGCGCGCAGGAACCTACCTGGGAAAGGACGCGCGCAAGTCTTTGCGCCTCTTCCAAGGGACGCAGCACTCTTTGCGCCTTTTCCTGGGCTTTCTTTTTGTCCAAGTTTCCGTGTTTAACCTAAGTCGGTTATTTCCGGATCTTTCCTTCCGTATCCTAGTCTTACCATAATTCCGTCACGTGATTAGTATAAATAGGAGCCTTCGCTCCTCATATTTCTCACGCGAGTGTCCGCCCTTCTCTTCTCCCTTTGCATTCTAGACTTTGTTCTTACTTATTGGCGCCTACGTGCTTGAACTTTCGACCACGTAAGCTCGGATCTTTCTGAGTACCAGCCTCTCCGTTGCATGACCGACCAATTTGACCAACTCCACATAATCAACTTAATTAATTAATCGTTTTCCTCTTACGAGGGCACTTTCTTTGCATTCGCGTCGAGCATCACTAATCGATATCTTAGTCCTTCTCGTTTCGTCAACATGTAAGTCTGAGGGTGTATAATCTCTCTTTTATTTATTGTATTTTATTTATTTTACCAATCAATTGTAAGGTTTATGTCGACAATACCCATTAAAACCGATTTCTAAAACCGTCTTTAAAAAATCTCTTTTTACGGATTTCCAGTAGACTGACCGTTGAGAAAGGACGCAGCAACTGCTGCGCCTCTTCGAAGGAGCGCAGTTCCTGCTGCGCCTCTTCGTGAGGCTGCCGCAGTTCCTGCTTCCTTTCTTCTTCCTCCGTCCTCTGTAATTCGTCAAAGCTTTTGTTTGCATTCGTTTGTTTTCTTTAATTCCTTCGTCATAATACCATATAATTCACATGTATATTATAATCATCATCATTAACATATAATTCATCGCAAATCCGACTTAAATCCCAAATAATCCAATATTTGCGGGTTTTCGTCATTAAATTCATACGGGTTGTAGAGATTCAATTTATCAATATTGAGTTTACGAATTCGTCTTTGATATAGTTTTCATCTGTTTGTTCACATGTTCGTCATTAATTTGTTGTTAATTCGTCATGTTCATCATATTTCATTCACCATGTCACTAATATTATTCACTTCTGTAATTATTTCATCACGTAGTTAATCCGCTTGCATCCGTCTCATCCATGTTTTACTGTTTTTACGACCCATTCACATGTTAAATAACCTATTAATCACTTCCATCCGAGTCAAATAATCTAATCAATCCTTAAATTAACCAATTAACATTAACGATTTGCAGTTCCGGCTTCACAGCCAGAACTCACCCTTGAATGTACGCAAAGAATCGCCGCGCTCTTCCAGAGGGCGCGGCAGCTCTGCTCTGTTCGAGATGATTTCGTCTCTGAACTCCGTTGTTGCTTGACTTAGTTTAATTAACTTACGTATTAATTGACTAATATCCGTAATATCACGCTAATTCTTGTTCGTTAATTCATCCTTTTATTCTTTTCATTCTTTTCCAAAATTATCCGTTTTAAAGGTATTTTCGACATAAATCGCCTAACTCAATGAAATTATTGTAATTTTCATTATTGTAATTGTATTTATCATTATTTCTCCTTTTTTTCTTGTATGTTTTCACATGTAAATCAATATTAACTCCAACTTCGACATTAATTGTATGCCTAATTAATTGTCAACCGACTTAGCCTAATTCTCACATGCTATGATTAATCTATGGATGTTGCATTGCATGCATATAACCGACAATATATCAAGTACGAATAACTTCCCTAATCATTAGTAGAGGCCGCTATCGAGGCGGGCGGGATTAGGTGTTCGATCAAAAGAGCTTCCTAATACGTACCCTCACCCCTTACTCCAGATCTCCGTGAGCACCCGTGTTCATTGGCATCCACGAGAGTCATTCTAGACATAGAATGCTAAGGGTAACGATTGCTTAGTGTTCATGTCTTTACTTTATGTCTTGACATGACATGAGGTATTCGAACGGTTCCAATTTCCCATAAAAATTGGTGGCGACTCCATACAAAATGCAAACGCTTGTTTCGTTTCTCACCAAGCGCCCCCGTGGGCGGCCCGCTGTCCACAGTTTGGCGACTCCGCTGGGGATAATACACTTACGTGTAGCAAGGGTGAAACTCGAACAAGGTTAGGGAATAATTTGTACAAGACAATTGTCGGTTTTCATAACTCGGTCTTCCTAGACCGTTTTATTCGGCCTTCCTAGGCCCAACCCAACCCATTCGACCAATCGTTCCGTCTAAACGGTCCTAATTCTTATTTGGGCCTAAGGATGGATAGCGATTGACGTCATCCATACCATGGTACTTACTCTTGTTTGTATCAAGGGCCTTCACTACTTGAGGAAATGGACTAGGAATCGGCCTTACTCTTGTTTGGTACGAGCCTCTCCACAGACTTCGGGTTTGATGGTTCGGTATGGCAACCCACCCTTTTAAACCAAAACCCTTTTAAATGCACTCAGCATCCCGTTATAATGCCTGTATGAATGTTTGTATCATATATGTGATCACCATTTTCTAAACAAAACCTTTTTTTTGTAAAATCAAAAACCTTTTTGTAAATCTTTTTTCGAAAAATGCCTAAGCCGAAACTCTGTCCAATTGTCGAGTCAAAATTCGGGCCTAAAACCCATTTCAAAACTAAATACAAAAAAAAAAACAAAAAAAAGACCAAAAAAAAAAGTCCGAAAAATAAAAAAAAAATATTTTCAAACCATGTAAATGTAAATATGTAAATTCAATTGGGCCAAGTTAGAGTCAGAGTTCAAACCGACTATGTCCTAGTCGGAACTCTGTCGAGTCATAAACCCGTCTTCCTTTACATTTTGGGTCTTTTCAAAATTCGAGCCAAGTCCTAAGACGTCACGCCGTCATTTTGGACCCCCTACCACAATTCAGTTAGGATCTAAACATTTCCACACCTCGACTCACACACTCGAGGCTAACACATCGAGTCATTCCAATATCCGTTTCTTGAATTCTCCTAGTACACGTTTAGGACACACATACCCGAACCTCGAGTCAAGTCTGTCTTAAACACACGAATTAGAATTAACATGTGTCATCAATCCCGTCAATCAAGTCAACCACCTAAACGTCACTCTGTCAAAATCAACACTCGAGTCTAAATGAAAGTCGAGCACCGTGAATTCAAACACGAGAAGTCGCTCACGACATTTCACGAGTTCACAAGTCAAGTCTAGATGTGTCATCTTTTCCCTTCCTTTTTTGGTTGCCTTAGTATGCGTGATCCCATGTCAAATCAAGTTGTAACGCGCATCATTTTCTTCTCGGTAGGAATTCTGCAATTTCCAATGAAAGTATTCAAGAACATTTATCTGTCGTCGTCAAGGGACTAAGTACTGCAGTCATCAAGCTCCAGGCCACCGTCGAAGACTTGAGCACTCGTGTCATCAATATGGAAGACAAGATAGACATGATGAAACCTTTACCATCTTCCCATACCCCAAGGCCAAGCTATAGCTTCAACACGACTCACCCATCTAAGAAGGCCAATGAAGGCAGGGGAGTCAACCTCTTGGAAACTCTACCCAGAAGGCCGGGATGAGCCCATAGGGAACTCGTTGACCTCGGAACCACATATGAAGTAGCTCTACAAAGACTAATTTCCCAAGGAAAACTTCATCCAATTGGTCCAACCCCAGACCCTGAAAAGATATTCCCTAGATGGAAGGGCGATTCATATTGTCAGTACCATCAAGGTAGGGGACACGATACAGAGGAATGTTTTTGTCTAAAGCATATTATTCAGGATATGATCGAGGATCGCAAACTTCCTGTGCCACCTTCCGCCAAGAAATCCAAGAAAATCGACCCTCTTGGGTCTAATATCATTAAGCATGATGAAGAACCATCTCTAGATTGTTCTCATCTCCTCAATCATCATGATGATAAAGAAATCAATGTCCTCGAAGATGAAGATATCCAAAATGGAATGCTCATGCTTTCCATTACCTTCAACAATAAATTCTCCAAAATAGAAGGAGCCATTGATAATCTAAACTTCCGACTTTCCAACATGGAGAAACAGTTTGCTGAAATGAGTAAAAAGCTTGATGCCCAACCTCTTAAGATGAAAAGTGTCCAGACAAACCCTCAATTTGACAGTCTTAAGGAGAAAGTAACTAGTGAACGATCTATTCCTAACAACCCTCCAAGGGAATTTACAAAGGCTTCCGAAAATAAGGGCACACCTCCTAGGAAATTTACCAACATTGGTATTACATACATCGATGCCCTTCATAGACTCATGGAGCGACGAATATTGAAGCCTACCGGTCCTACACCAGATCCAGAAAAGAAGTCTAGGTTCTGGGATGAGAATGCTTATTGCCAATATCACAGGGGAAGGGGACACGATACTGAGATGTGCTATAAGCTCAAGCATGTGATTCAGGATATGATCGAAAGCGGGAAGTTGTCCCTCTCAACTTTTAATCCACAAGGCAACTTAGGTAATCCTCATGGATATACCACTTATCAAGAAACTCTTCTTGATTGTTATCCTTCCAGTGTTCCCAATGATGAGGACGAGGTGCTCAAATGGGTGGATGCTCAAAGTCAAATGCCGAAGCCAATTGCTGGAAGAGAAAATGTTCAAGCATGGGCCGATGATTACGAGTCTAGAACTAAGATCGAGTCGAAGTCCGAGTCCGAGTCCGAGTCTTAGGCTTTCTTTCCCAATTGTTCTAGTATCTTTTTTCCATTTCTATTTCTAATGACAACCTGGGGGCTGTCCCACGAGTCACATGTCTTCTCGAGTCTATGTTAAATACATTTATCATTCATTTCAATAAAAGTACACATTTCAATCCACAAATTACATCCTATCTCTTCTCTTATCCTTTTCCTGTGACAACAAGAATTGGTTTGAGACATTTTTTAAAATAATAACGACAACGCATGGCAAGTCAATGTGAGTGCACTTAATTGACGTTCCATTCCAAGTTGTAGAGGACCTAAGACTCCGTGTTCTTTCTTTACCTATTCCATGTCTGGCAATAAAAACCACAATATAACCCTAGTTTAGGACGAGCATATCTCCAGAGATTCTAGGACGAATCCAGACCATCTCCCTTGTTAACAATCCAGGACGGAAGGCAAGCCCATTCCCCACAATAAACAACCCGTGTTACTAAAGATCAACCCCTTTTACACCAAAGGTGCTAGTCTGACCCAAGTCCATCCAATATGATACGAGCCATGATCAAAGACAAAGGCTCAATCAAGAGAAACTGAGGTCAATATCCAAGGCCACAATTATGACCATAATCCAAGACAAAAGAGTCAAAATAAGAACAAGGCTCAATCAAACAAGTCAATGTCAATATCCAAAATCCAAAGATATCTTCAAAAAACCTGAATCAAGAATCCGAGCAAAAGCCAAGATATATTCCAGACCAAGAATCTTAGTCTGAATCAAGAACAATACTGAACGGAATATTGCTGAAGTCTATATAGAATCAAGACACCAATGAAGATGGCCAGCTAGCACCCTCACTTAGCCTTTTACACATCACACACCCTAAGTCCTTCTCGAGACCGTTACCAGGGAGATAGTTAGGAATTTTGAGAATCCTCTCAAGCTTGTCAAATATACCCATCCTTTAGGGCCAAGACATGGAAACTTGATCCCACGTCATTTTAACCTACCTTTATGTGCTCAGGCTACATCAAGCCAAGAGACCCCATTTCCAAGCCACATTACAAGCCGTAACCCCATCAAGCCTTAACTCCACAAAATCAAGCTCCAGAGATTTGTTTCATCAAAGCCTCTTATTTCCAAGCTCCACATTCCAAATATCCAATCCAGTTTCAACTTGACCCAGACACGGAGTCTTCAAATACTTTGCTACCCAGGACGGGACATACACATATTCATCCTTAGGGTCCACTAAGTGTGCTCACACGACAAGGAAATTTTTACAAACTTAATTATACCTCTTTGGTCTATGATCAAAGGGAGTTATCTCAAATCGATTCTTCGAGTCACCAAAGGAATATACTCTCCTGACCCCTGCACTTTAAGGTCCTGACAACATAAGCTTAGGCACACACTTGAACTACGAGCATGGTTTGATTTCACCTTTTCAGGTGGATACGTAGGCAGTCCTTTCTTACACAAGAAGGATACAACCACAACACCCAAATAAAATTAACCAAACCTCAGAACTACGATCTGGTTTGATTTCACTTCACGTGAATACGTAGGCAGTCCTCATGGACACAACCATCCCCACTTCCAAATTTCAATCTCAATTATCAACCATCCCAGTTTTCAACCTTCCAACCTCAATTAACATCCCTTCCACAACCAACACCTCTATACTGGGGGCTCCTTATTGTCGCCCAACCTCTTTTTTACCAAAGTCCAGAGTTATCTTCTCATCCTGGGGGCTTCTCTTCCAAGATGCCACCCTTCCTTTATTCCTCTAAGTCTAGCTGGTACTCGGTCTGGACAATGACAAAGGTCTTAGATCAATTCTCCAAGTCATCGTGCCTCAATATGGGTCTCTCTTACATCAAACGGTGGTGAAAGAAGTCCTAGTAGACAGATGGTCCATGGCTCATGCCTTTCCTTTATATGCCTTCATCATTCTTGCAAATTCTTCTACCTTTGGAACTGATACGCATTGTCACCCACACTTGGCTAGGGGTTGCGCATACTTAAACAAAGTCTGTCAAAGTTATCCTTGTGTCGCGTCAAACCTAAGTTGGTGTCGCGTCAGTCCAAGCTCAGTCTACATTTCGCGTCGCGTCCATATAAGGTCTATGTCGTGTCAAGTCCTGTGTCTAAAGCCCATTGAATATGCATAACGCATTACAAACGACAAATTTCTTTGAACAAGTTTTAAACAACTTTTATAAAGAAACAACTTTTGCAAAACCTATGTGTTTCCTCATTCGAGGTCCATATGATAATTGCTTATGTGCATATATTAGATTGCATTCTTGTGTGGCTACTAACCATGCAGGTAAGTATCAGAAGCAGTACTTTATCAAGACCTCGCTTGTCACAACGAGCGAAAATTCTTTGACAGGTGTTTCGACACACCTCTATTCTGTTCCCCCAACGAGAGTAAGCGGATAGACTTTCCCTCTCAAGACATGGAGATTAACATCTACCCAAGCAGATTTCTCCTCAGCAGTTCCCGCCTGTGTCCTGCCACTTCCAATATTTCTTGAAGACTACCCAAGCAGTTTTCTCCTCAGCAGTTCCCGCCTGTGTCCTGCCACTTCCGAAGTTTGTTTGAAGCTGAACACAAGCAGATTTCTCCCATCAGTTCCAGACTACGTCCTGCTACCCTTGATACTTTTGTTTCCTCGCAGAGTTCAGCGAAGGTGTCATTCTCCAGAAGTTCCCAAGCCAAAGTCTCCTTCCTTAGGTTCGTAAACCCAAAGTTAGGATTCATACCCCTAGATTCTTAGATCCCAAAATGGCTTCCTTTAGGTTCATAAGACTTTAAGCTCCCATACCCAACGACCTTAGGTTCATAAACCCATAAATCCTTTAGGAGTTCTCATACCTCACGCGTTTGAAACAAGAATTAGTAACCTAGTAGTTCCTAAACTTAACCCTAGGATCCCCATTCCTCTTAGGTTCATAAGCCTTTAAGTTCCCATACCAGCCGTCTTTTTAAGTTCGTATATCCAGGTTCACACACCTAGCTTCTTTTAAGTTCCCAAACTCCCTAGAGTTCATACATTTTTTTCCCCTTAGGATCACATTCCTTTAGGATCACCTGTTCCCTTTAGGATCACATCCTTTAGGATCACCTTTTTTTTTCTTAAAGTTCCTACACCCAAACCTTGGTTACCCCTCAGGTTGAGATTATATTTGGCCTCCTTCCCGTCGATGCTTTCCTTTAGGGCCCCACACCCGAGCACAATCCTTGCATAACTTTTAGGTCTTACCCTTAGCTCCTACGCTTAACCTCAGCAATCCCCCAGCAAGAGTTCACTGTTCTTCTCGAAACATGCAGATTCCCTAAAGTCATCACCCAACGTGAGTTTGCTTGAGGACAAAGAGAGGCAGATACCCCCAGGTAATCCTTCATATCTTTAGGTAACCCTTTTTCAGGATAAACCTTCATACCCCTTTTTTAGGATAAACCCTTCAGATCTTTCAGAAACTTACCTTAATTTTTCAGATAACCCTTAGATATCCCTTTCAGGATAATCCTTCCTTCAGGATAATCCTTTCTTATCCCTTCAGATAATCCTTTATTTCTTCAGACACTTCAGGATAATCCTTTCAGTAACCTTCAGATAACCCCTTGTCAGTTAAGTCCCCTTCAGCTTTCCCTTTAGAGAGAATTATCCTTCAGCTTTCCCTTTAGAGAGAATTATCCTTCAGCTTTCCCTTTAGAGAGAATTATCCTTCAGCCTTTCAGTCCTTTAGAAAGAATTGTCCTTCAGCCTTTCCCCTTGAGAGATAGCCTTCAGAGTTAGCCTTCAGAAGTGTTAAGAAGTTTCTTCAGTATCCCTGTGACCCCTAATGCCTTCAGACACCAAGTTATCTTCAGACCAAAGAGTTTTGCCGAAGCGTCTTTAGTCCCGTTTCACCCAGGGGTATCTCAGGTATGGTCTCTTCTTATGGCTGGCGAGCTTCCTTACGTAGTCTAATGGACTTTAAACGACCCTCCCCGATAGTCGACAGACTCTAAAATGTTCCCGAC
Source organism: Silene latifolia (assembly GCF_048544455.1). Lineage (NCBI taxonomy): Eukaryota > Viridiplantae > Streptophyta > Magnoliopsida > Caryophyllales > Caryophyllaceae > Silene > Silene latifolia. Next base: position 95,941,398 of record NC_133533.1, read on the forward strand.
GACAGTCCTTGGTTCGACCCCTTGAGCGCCTCGCGTCGCCATAGTCGTCGGGTTGTAATCTTCGATTGACCTGATGGCTATACTTTGACTTTCGCCTTGTCCAAGCCTCGGTCAAAGTGGGGGCTCTGAGACACCTCGTTTCGCACCCCCGCAAACCACCCGGTGATGATTGGGCCGCATGTTTGATACGCGAACGATTTGTGACAATTCGTAAGATTATCGTCAAGTGATTGCTCAAACATTAATGTCTACCTCTTGGTTGTCATCTACGCGCCGATACGGTCGTTTTGGCAGTAATTAGAGTACATTTGGAGTCCGAGTCAAAAACCGTCTTCATTTCCTAAAACCGTCAAATCCCGAGTCAAAGCAATGTCCTTGTCTACCTAAGGTTAGGATGTCATAAAATGTTGAGATTATATCTCATTTTGAGTCTCATATCACTTCATTAGGCTAAACTAAAAGTTTACATTACAAAATGTGCATTTCATTTAGTTAAAATGACAACCCGACCTTCAGGCCCGTTTTACGAGGTTATAACGAGTTTTTTGGGTCAGGCCTATTTCACAGAAAGTTCTAGATCTTTCTTTTAGCTTTCCAACGCCACCGAAATCACCTTAATCCGAGTCTTGTAGAGAAAGTTATGCCTAAAATACGACAGGCTGTCAAACGCGTTTTCTACGCGCAGAGGAACCTACCCGGGAAAGGACGCGACAAGTCTTTGCGCCTCTTCCAAGGGACGCAGCACCTGCTGCGCCTTTTCCCAGGGCTTTCTTTTTGTCCAAGTTTCCGTGTTTAACCTAAGTCGGTTATTTCCGGATCTTTCCTTCCGTATCCTAGTCTTACCATAATTCCGTCACGTGATTAGTATAAATAGGAGCCTTCGCTCCTCATATTTCTCACGCGAGTGTCCGCCCTTCTCTTCTCCCTTTGCATTCTAGACTTTGTTCTTACTTATTGGCGCCTACGTGCTTGAACTTTCGACCACGTAAGCTCGGATCTTTCTGAGTACCAGCCTCTCCGTTGCATGACCGACCAATTTGACCAACTCCACATAATCAACTTAATTAATTAATCGTTTTCCTCTTACGAGGGCACTTTCTTTGCATTCGCGTCGAGCATCACTAATCGATATCTTAGTCCTTCTCGTTTCGTCAACATGTAAGTCTGAGGGTGTATAATCTCTCTTTTATTTATTGTATTTTATTTATTTTACCAATCAATTGTAAGGTTTATGTCGACAATACCCATTAAAACCGATTTCTAAAACCGTCTTTAAAAAATCTCTTTTTACGGATTTCCAGTAGACTGACCGTTGAGAAAGGACGCAGCAACTGCTGCGCCTCTTCGAAGGAGCGCAGTTCCTGCTGCGCCTCTTCGTGAGGCTGCCGCAGTTCCTGCTTCCTTTCTTCTTCCTCCGTCCTCTGTAATTCGTCAAAGCTTTTGTTTGCATTCGTTTGTTTTCTTTAATTCCTTCGTCATAATACCATATAATTCACATGTATATTATAATCATCATCATTAACATATAATTCATCGCAAATCCGACTTAAATCCCAAATAATCCAATATTTGCGGGTTTTCGTCATTAAATTCATTCTGGGTTGTAGAGATTCAATTTATCAATATTGAGTTTCTGGAATTCGTCTTTGATATAGTTTTCATCTGTTTGTTCACATGTTCGTCATTAATTTGTTGTTAATTCGTCATGTTCATCATATTTCATTCACCATGTCACTAATATTATTCACTTCTGTAATTATTTCATCACGTAGTTAATCCGCTTGCATCCGTCTCATCCATGTTTTACTGTTTTTACGACCCATTCACATGTTAAATAACCTATTAATCACTTCCATCCGAGTCAAATAATCTAATCAATCCTTAAATTAACCAATTAACATTAACGATTTGCAGTTCCGGCTTCACAGCCAGAACTCACCCTTGGAACAGACGCAGCAACTGCTTGACTTAGTTTGTTGTTAATTCGTCATGTTCATCATATTGCTTATGTTCCAGGATGATTTCTGTCTCTGAACTCCGTTGTTGCTTGACTTAGTTTAATTAACTTACGTATTAATTGACTAATATCCGTAATATCACGCTAATTCTTGTTCGTTAATTCATCCTTTTATTCTTTTCATTCTTTTCCAAAATTATCCGTTTTAAAGGTATTTTCGACATAAATCGCCTAACTCAATGAAATTATTGTAATTTTCATTATTGTAATTGTATTTATCATTATTTCTCCTTTTTTTCTTGTATGTTTTCACATGTAAATCAATATTAACTCCAACTTCGACATTAATTGTATGCCTAATTAATTGTCAACCGACTTAGCCTAATTCTCACATGCTATGATTAATCTATGGATGTTGCATTGCATGCATATAACCGACAATATATCAAGTACGAATAACTTCCCTAATCATTAGTAGAGGCCGCTATCGAGGCGGGCGGGATTAGGTGTTCGATCAAAAGAGCTTCCTAATACGTACCCTCACCCCTTACTCCAGATCTCCGTGAGCACCCGTGTTCATTGGCATCCACGAGAGTCATTCTAGACATAGAATGCTAAGGGTAACGATTGCTTAGTGTTCATGTCTTTACTTTATGTCTTGACATGACATGAGGTATTCGAACGGTTCCAATTTCCCATAAAAATTGGTGGCGACTCCATACAAAATGCAAACGCTTGTTTCGTTTCTCACCAAGCGCCCCCGTGGGCGGCCCGCTGTCCACATTAGGACTCAATGTGGCTAAGGATTGGAATAGGGCAATTCTGGGTAAGTATGCTTGGTGGTTAGCTTCTAAAAAATATCATTTATGGGTTAGGTGGGTTAATCATGTTTATATGAAAGGAAATGAGTGGACTGATTATTCACCTCCTTCTGACTGTAGTTGGTCATGGAGGAAAATTTCTCAAAATATGATTCTCTTTTCCCAAGCATACACCAACAATAAATGGCTGAACTTGAATCTGGACTACACTGTGAAGTCTGGTTATGAATGGTTAAGGCAGAGCAAACCAAAAGTTCCTTGGTTTCATTTGTGCTGGAACAGGTTAAATGTTCCCAAGTCTGCATTCATATTCTAGGCTGCACAACATGATACGTGCATTTTACATAGCCTTTTTAGCCTATTTTATGCACGTATTTCTATGCTTTTATCGTGGTTTTACGCTACGAAATGCCCCGAATATGCTACTTTGGGTTATTTTGTCTTATTTGCAGGAATGAACCAGAAAGTAGCGAAATCAAGTCATTTACCGTCCATTTAGCATGCATTTGGAAGAAGAGTGGATCTGGAGCGGGAAATATTGCTGTCTTGGGATGCGTGAAGACGTTTTGGGCGCTAAAAGGACAAGTCAAGTCAAATTGACGAGAGTGATGAGCTGCTGAAGTCAAGTTTCACTTGATCGAGTGATTTATTACTCGATCGAGTGATTTAGGGTGCAATAATCAGTCGATCGAGTTGTTTGCTTAGTCGATCGACCAGTTCCTTTATAGCCTTACTCGATCGAGCACTATTCTAGGTCGATCGAGCCGTTTCTGAGTCAAGTTCACTCGATCGAGTGATTTAAGTGGTCGATCGAGTGGATATCGCTGACGGGCTGGGCTTTTTAGTTAATTTCCGTCATTAGGTTTAACTTTACTCCTAATTTCTTATAAATAGGAGTAAGGGTTGTCATTTGTAAGGATCGAAGGATCACGTTGCTCTTCTCTTTTCTTTATACACTGTTACTTTTATTCCTGTTCATTTCCGGATCCCTTTAATTCAGTAATTCTTTCTTCCTTCCTCTCTTTTTATTTAATGGTTATTATTTCCCCTCCCTTTTTATTTATTGTTCTTATTAATTCCATGTCTAGCTAATACCCTCTAGTATGTTAGGATTAGGGAAGCCGTGGTAGCATGTTTTAATTGTACTAAATAGATTAGCCTTGCGATAGGAATTGTATTAGGCAATTTAACTGTTATCCGGTCGAATGAATGCATGCAGGAGACCAATAAATTTAGTTAACCCCGACCTAGATCGAAAGATTGGAAGGGAAGGCTTGCTTAATTACAATAGGGTATTGCAGTGAGGGCGAAAGTTAAGGCGTTTTTGCGCTCTAGGGCGGTTTAAGGACCGAAAGGTGACGACCATAGCTCTTCTTATCAATAGTCTAATCGCCTTAGTATTCCCGATAGTATAATATCTGATAGCTGCCACGGTAGACCGACTCCAAGCATACTACCCTTCTCTTATTGTTAACTTCTTTTATTCATTTCCCTCGCTTTAGTCTCTAGTTAGTTAACAATCAATTCAAAACCCCCACACTGTGACATCTGACAGACCAAATTAGACAGATAAATAGCAACTTTGCCTCCCTGTGGAGATCGACCCTACTTGCCGCCGACTTCATTAGCGGAACTTAGGTTTTTATTTTTGGTGTAGAAACGACCGCATCAAATTTTGGCGCCGTTGCCGGGGAGGCAATCTATTTATTTATTTGTTTAATTTTATCTGTTTGTAGCCTCAGGGGATTTTTTTTCCCTTGAGGCCGTTTTAATCTTTTTCCTTTAAGTGCTGTTTTGATAGGCCTTACAGGTACTACCTAGACAGTTCTAGGTGAAAGACAGTTAAGGGAAGGCTTGAGTACCTTTGACCCATCACCGATGTCCCATTATATGGAACAGCAGGTGATCTACTTCGGGAGATGTGGTTACTGCCGAGCACAATGCAGGTTTGTAGTTGTGCCGCCACATCCACCCTATCAATGGCCACCGCAACAAGATCCTCCTGATATACAAGAAGAAGAGATTGCGGAGCTGAAATCCTTACTGCAGACACTTGCATCTCAATTGCAAGATCGTGACCGAGAGAGGCAAGATCATGATAGACGCACTTCTTCGTGACTTGAAAAGCTCGAAATCGACATTGCTCGGTTAGCGGTGAGATACAAGAAGGAGAGGTTGCAGAACTGAGGTCTTTAATGGAGATACTTGCATCTCAAATACAGAATTATGATCGAGTGAGGCAAGAGAGTGATAGACGTGCGGATGCTCAAATCATTGAGCTGGAGTCTAAAATTTTTCAGTTAACTGCTGAGTCGGATAATTGGCAACCAGAAGAGGTATACCTTGCTGAGAACGGTTTTTCCCATGAAAAAACCGTGTTGCCCAATGCTGAGGATGACTTTTATGACTCGGACGACGAGTTTCTATCACATTTCATTGCCCCACACGAGGATTTCAGCGCTGTACAGGAGGAATCACTCGATCGAGTGACTTATACTAGTCGATCGAGTGATTTTCCAGGAGAAACAGCTCGATCGAGTGAAATTGCTGCTCGATCGAGTGGAATTCAGGAGGAAGTTGGTCGATCGAGTGATTATTCTGCTCGATCGACTGAGTTGGCCATTGGGAGCTTTGGTTCGTCATTTTGGTTTGATTTGGATGACGAGTCTGACGATGATGAAGGTTACGGTGAACCTCCCCTATTCACAGCCGAGTCGGATACACTTGAAGCTGCGATCTACGGGATGGATTCCACTGAGGAGGTTGATGAAGAAGCAGCTGAGTCAGAATTTGCTCCTAGCACAGATGAGGTATTACATTCCTTTGTCAGTGATTCCTTCGTTGAGAGCAACCAACCTGAGGTAGTAAACGGTAATTTTATTATTGTTTGTATATTACCTCGTCTGATTCATGCATGTCCTTTTAATGCTTTACCCCCTCCCATGTGGACATATAATTTAACTGATTTTCACCGTACATGTCATCTCAAAATTGCTAATTTGAATTTAAACCATAATGTATTGACGATCGCTCCCGCGCTCCTTTATTTTGTGGATAAGTTTAGGAGCGCTCATAGGAAATTTGTTCGACTTAAACGGTCTTATATTTTAATTTCCTATTCTGTTATTCCACTTTTGTGCTACTTATGCTTTTGTGTAGCACATGCGCAGCTATTCGACAGGTTGCTGCGCGCTTTGAGCTGTTTTGATTGTATTTAACCATAGTGGCTCGAAGAAAAGAAGGTCGAGCTGGGACCTGACTGAAGCTAGCGCTATCCGGGAGGCAACCCGGCGATTTTATTTTGCTTTTTATTTTATTTCAGTTGTAATAAATGGTTTTTACACCATAGACTATCTCAGTATGCTTGTTTTTGTCAGTTGCGGGCTGTTTTCATTGCGTTTGCAGGAATTACATTGAGGATTACTCGATCGAGTGGTTTTTCTACTCGATCGAGCACTGTAGCTGATGGATTCACTCGATCGAGTGATTAACCCACTCGATCGACCACCTGCAAGATGAAAAGCTACTCGATCGACCACAATTCGCTTCGATCGAGCAGTTTTTGGATGCCCTTTCACGCTTTTGACTTGGATTAGCTTCCTGAGACGGTTTTTCGGACCTTTAGCAACCTCCCATTTCATGGTCGGTTTGGGGAGGTCCCCTTATTCGCGCTATCTTGTAAGTTTTCCTCTCTTTCTCCTTTCAGTTTGCATTTCCTTTCCATGTTTTGGTACAATGGGGGCATTGTACAGTTTGGTTTGGGGAGGTTATGCATCCATATCTGTGTATGCATATTGTTTTTATTGCATTTCAGTAATCACGTTTAATTTTATGTTTGCATTGTTGTTTATTTTCGTTAAAATTCAAATTAAATAAAAATTCGAAAAATTGTTAAAAATTCAAAAAATTCACGTTTATTTTAGCATATAGGTTGAGTCGGAACGGTAGATTTCAATGATGATATTGCACTGCAACTGTCTTTTTGCTTAAGCCTTGCATTAAACTGTTATCTTTTAGCTTTGTCTTTTGCATATCTACGAGTTAATGTTAAAATTTAGCTGAACAAATAGACTTGACCTGAAATTTTGGCAACCTACTTATAATTTCTAAGATTTAGAGCCTTATAAACTGGTGTCATTTATGACCAGTTTCATGTAGGATTGTGAGTAGTTACTCCTTGCATATCATGTATCATTAATTTGCACGTATATGAAATTCAATTGCTTTTTGCCGTCATACATTCGGGTTAGTGGTTGGTGTCACATGCAGGGAGGTGCTTACAAATTCCCTTTCTTTCAATTTTACCCATTTAACTCCACATTAGCCAAATTTGGCAGTTGACCCTTAGCTACATCCAAATTTAGCCTGCCTTGTCAAGCTAGTTTAGATTGTTTCTGCGGTATATTGTCTATTGTATCAAGTTTGGCTTGTATCATATTGATTTTGGAGTTGGTATTTATGAAGGAAAGGAGGATGATGAAAAAAAAAGACGTGAAAAAGAAGAAAAAAAAAAGAGAAGTTGAAAAGGGAATTCGAAAAATCAGAAAAAGAAAGAAAAAGAAAGAAACCGAAAAAAAAAATTCGAAAAAAAATGTTGTTGTTGATTAGACGGTTTCACTCCTATGTTTTATTTATATCATATGAGGAGTTAGTTCAGTTTGGTTTGGTGAGTTTTATGCCAATTGAAGGGCATGTGCTTAATTTCATAATTGAGTTGGAATCGGATGTTGATATATGGTTTGTTTAGGTACTAGCTTGGCCGCCTATACCTCCACATTCCCATAAATTTTTTGCCTTTTCTTACCCATTGCCTCACTTTACCATATTTTTGTAAGCCCTCGGCTGTGACAGGACCTTGTTTGGTTGGAATGTATGTATGGTAGTTAGAATTGTCTATCATATTAGTTGCATGCATGTTTATGTGGGTCGTAGTTTAGGTGAGCGACTATTTTTCTTCTTCTCTCTTACATTCATATGCTTACCCTTTGTTTCATGAGAGAAAGAGTGACCCGTGAGAGTCCATTATTAAAGGTATTGCAAGGTCGACGGTTCAGCTACTTTTATAAACATCTTATAACTCGTTTGCATTTGACTGTTTGCTATAAGTGCTAGTTTGTTTGCATTAAATTGGCTTAAGCGGGCATTTGTAGCTAGCTCTGAGTTATCTTTTTCCGTTCCTTTAGTTGCATTTTAGTTTACTCGGGGACGAGTAAAGGTTTGGTTTGGGGAGATTTGATACGTGCATTTTACATAGCCTTTTTAGCCTATTTTATGCACGTATTTCTATGCTTTTATCGTGGTTTTACGCTACGAAATGCCCCGAATATGCTACTTTGGGTTATTTTGTCTTATTTGCAGGAATGAACCAGAAAGTAGCGAAATCAAGTCATTTACCGTCCATTTAGCATGCATTTGGAAGAAGAGTGGATCTGGAGCGGGAAATATTGCTGTCTTGGGATGCGTGAAGACGTTTTGGGCGCTAAAAGGACAAGTCAAGTCAAATTGACGAGAGTGATGAGCTGCTGAAGTCAAGTTTCACTTGATCGAGTGATTTATTACTCGATCGAGTGATTTAGGGTGCAATAATCAGTCGATCGAGTTGTTTGCTTAGTCGATCGACCAGTTCCTTTATAGCCTTACTCGATCGAGCACTATTCTAGGTCGATCGAGCCGTTTCTGAGTCAAGTTCACTCGATCGAGTGATTTAAGTGGTCGATCGAGTGGATATCGCTGACGGGCTGGGCTTTTTAGTTAATTTCCGTCATTAGGTTTAACTTTACTCCTAATTTCTTATAAATAGGAGTAAGGGTTGTCATTTGTAAGGATCGAAGGATCACGTTGCTCTTCTCTTTTCTTTATACACTGTTACTTTTATTCCTGTTCATTTCCGGATCCCTTTAATTCAGTAATTCTTTCTTCCTTCCTCTCTTTTTATTTAATGGTTATTATTTCCCCTCCCTTTTTATTTATTGTTCTTATTAATTCCATGTCTAGCTAATACCCCCTAGTATGTTAGGATTAGGGAAGCCGTGGTAGCATGTTTTAATTGTACTAAATAGATTAGCCTTGCGATAGGAATTGTATTAGGCAATTTAACTTTATCCCATTCGAATGAATGCATGCAGGAGACCAATAAATTTAGTTAACCCCGACCTAGATCGAAAGATTGGAAGGGAAGGCTTGCTTAATTACAATAGGGTATTGCAGTGAGGGCGAAAGTTAAGCTGTTTACGCTCTAGGGCGGTTTAAGGACCGAAAGGTGACGACCATAGCTCTTCTTATCAATAGTCTAATCGCCTTAGTATTCCCGATAGTATAAGATCTGATAGCTGCCACGGTAGACCGACTCCTAGCATACTACCCTTCTCTTATTGTTAACTTCTTTTATTCATTTCCCTCGCTTTAGTCTCTAGTTAGTTAACAATCAATTCAAAACCCCCACACTGTGACATCTGACAGACCAAATTAGACAGATAAATAGCAACTTTGCCTCCCTGTGGAGATCGACCCTACTTGCCGCTGACTTCTGTTAGCAGTAACTTAGGTTTTTATTTTTGGTGTAGAAACGACCGCATCACAACACCTGAGGTTATTGACTAAAGACAGACTGAACCGAATGGGTACTGTGGTGGATCTTACTTGTGATATTTGCAGGGCTCAGAATGAGGACCATCAGCACCTCTTTTATGATTGTGCATATAGTGTTGAATGTTGTAGACTTTTGCACCAGCGTCTGAATGTCAATTTCCCCATGAGTGATCTGGTGAGGTGGTACTCCTCTGCAAGGTGCCCTAAAATTCTCAGGAAAGTCAGTGGGGCCTGTCATGTGTACTTGGTTTATTTCATATGGAGGGTACGTAATGAAGCTCGGCTGAAACAGTTTGTGAGGAGACCTGAGCATGTTATTCATCTTATTATCACTGATGTTAAGGCTGTGTTCTATAGACTTAATGTTAGTCCCTTGAAGAGTACGGATAGAGAATGGCTTGATAAGATTTAAGTCCTTGTAGTGTTCTTTTGTAGCTTTGTTCCTGTTCTTTCATTTGTTTTGCTCATAGAAGAGTTGTAACTTGAACTATTTGAGGTTCTTTGATTAATATACTTACCTTTCCAAAAAAAAAAAAAAAAAAGTTAGTATTTGCAATTTTTGAAGATCGATCTAGCTATGTAAGAAATACTTGATTTTTTTATGAAATCAACACTTCAATTCCTACAATTTATAATAGAATTGGTTAATGTTCCTGAATATAAAAAACTATAAAATAATTAAAGGGAAAGGACTGGTGATATTATGTGATTTGATTAATCGGTATCCTAAATAAAAAGTAAATTCAAAAAAAAATAGACAAGTCTAGAAAGATTGTAAATCGGTGAGATTTGTAAAATGTTTCCTATATATGAGGTGAGATCTAATTATAAAATCGGTTACACTTTTATCTTTTCCAAAATTTGTAGAGATTTTTTCAATAATTCAACCTTTCTGAATTATCTCCCCTAATCTCAAGATTTATACCACAAAATATTCCCTAAATTCACGCTCAAATAAACATAAGGAAAAAAAATAAAAAACTATAATATAAATTTCTTATGTCAACCCGCGCTAAAATCTTTCTCCTTAATTAGTCAACATTAACATTTCACAAATCTATAGATAAAAAAAAAGTATTTCACAAATCTAAAACAAAACATTTTACTCGAAAAACAGAATGCTAATGATGGGTATCACCATGCTCATCAATCTGGAATGACTATGTGTAGATACCTCATTTCTGCACCTCCCGCAAACCACCCGGTGATGATTGGGCCGCATGTTTGGTACACGGAACGATTTATGACAGTTCGTAAGTTTATCGTCAAATGATAGCTCAAACACTTGTGTCTACCTCACAGTCGTCATCTACGCGCCGATACGGTCGTTTTGACAGTAATTAGAGTACATTTGGAGTCCGGGTCAAAAACGATATTCATTTCTAATAACAGTTTAAAATGTCGAGTCAGAATGTTCGGAATGTTCCGGATATTTCTATTCCATATTTTCCAATCTTTTAATCTTTGGCAAAGTATATCCCGAAATTATCATATAAAATATTAAGGAAATAAGATTAATCCGCTATTCCATAATAGAAACACGGAAATCTTTCTTCCGCAGGAGGAAACCACTGAGGAAAAGACGCAGCAGGTGTTGCGCCTCTTTCAAGAGACGCAGTGCCTGCTGCGCCTCTTCCTCAGTCCTTTTCTGCGTATTTTTCGTATCTTTTCGAAATTCACTTCCAAAGTTTCTCCGAAATCCTAATTTCCGTAGTGTGATTAGTATAAATAGAGACCTTCGGTCTCACATATTTCTCACGCGAGTGTCCGCCCATCTCTTCTCCCTTTGCATTCTAGACCACGTTCTTACTTTTTGGCGTCTACGTGCTTGAACTTTCGACCACGTAAGCTCGGATCTTTCTGAGTACCAGCCTCGTTTTGCATGACCGACCAATTTGACCAACTCCACATCAATCAACTTTAATCAATCTGTTTAATTCCTCCGAGAGGGCACTTTAGTCGTACATTCGAGTCGAGCATCACTAAACGTCAACTTAGTCAATCTCGTTTCGTCAAACATGTAAGTCTGAGGGTGTAAATCTCTATTTCATTATTGTTCTTTATTTTTTGTAATCACAATTGTAAGATTTATGTCGAAAATACGCTTAAAACCGATTTGTAAAACCTTGTTTTCAAACCCTTTTTACGGATTATCAGGAGGCAAACGTCGAGAAAGGACGCAATAACTGTTGCGCCTCTTCGAAGGGACGCAGCACCTGCTGCACCTCTTCCTGAGGCTGCCGCAGTTCCTGCTTCCTTTTTTCTTCCTTCGTCTTATTGTTTTTGCTTTGTTATCAATTGTTCATTGTTTCATCGACATAACAATTTGAGTATGATAATTTTAACATGTAAATTATTAATATTTAATTCATCTTTCAATTTCCCGACTTAAATCCCTTATAATCCATATTTGCGGGTTTTCGTCATTAAAATCAATCCGGGTTTTAGAGGTTCGATTCATCAAAATATTGAGTCTCTGGAATTCATCATTGATATATTTTCATCTGTTATTCATCGTCACCATCATTAATTCGTCATTAATAACCTGTTTAACCTAATTAATTTAGTTTGTTTAAATTGTATTATTAATTCTCATGATTAATCTTGTAAATAATCCATTCTATTTAATTTTATCCATGTTTTATTGTTTTTATGACCAATTCACATGTAAATAACATATTAAATCACTTCTAACCGAGTCAAATAATATAATCAAGCATTAAAATCGCCAATGAATATTAACGATTTGCAATTCCGGCTTCACAGCTAGAACTGAACTCAGGAACAGACGCAGCGACTGCTGCGCCTCTTCCAAGGGACGCAGCTCTGCTGCGCCTGTTCCTGGTTGAGTTCTGTCTCTGAACTCCCGTTTCTGCCTTGACCTAGTTTATTAATTACGTATTTAATTAACTATTACTCGTATTATCACTAATAATCTGTTCGTTTGTTTATTCATTCTTTCTTTTCTAAAATCATCCGTTTTAAATGTATTTTCGACATAAATCAATTAAATCCGATGTAATTATTGTAATTTTCTTCATTGTATTATTATTGTATTTCTTTTGTTATATTGCTTGTATGCTTTCACATGTAATCAACTTAAATTTCTACTTTGACATTAATTGTATGCTAAATTACGTATTTACCGACTTAGTATTAATTCACATGCTAGGATTAATCTAATGGATGTTGCATTGCATGCATACGACCTTCAACATATCGAGTATAGATAATTTCCCTAATCATTAGTAGAGGCCGCTATCGAGTCGGGCGGGATTAGGTGTTCGATCAAAAGAGCTTCCTAATACGTACCATCACCCCTTACTCCAGATCTCTGTGAACATACGTGTTCATTGGCATCCACGAGAGTCATTCTAGACATAGAATGCTAAGGGTAACGAGTTCTTGGTGTTCATGTTACTACTTTGTGTCTTGACATGGCATGAGGTATTCGAACGGTTTCCAATTTTCCACAATAAATTGGCGGCGACTCCACAAATGCACAGAAAAGCTTGCTTGCTTTTCGCCCCCGTGGGCCCGCGTCCACAGTTTGGCGACTCCGCTGGGGATTAATACACTTACGTGTAGCCAAGGGTGAAACTTGAACAAGGTTAGGGAATAGTTTGTACAAGACAGTTGTTGGTTTTCATAACTCGGTCTTCCTAGACCATTTATTCGGCCTTCCTAAGGCCCAAACCAACCCATTCGACCAATCGTCCCGTCTAGACGGTCCAAATTCTTATTTGGGCCTAAGGATGGATAACGATTGACGTCAACCATACCATGGTACTTACTCTTGTTTGTATCAAGGGCTTTCACTACTCGAGGAAATGGACTAGGAATCGGCCTTACTCCTGTTTGGTACGAGCCTCTCCACAGACCCCGGGTTTGATTGTTCGGTATGGCAACCCACCCTTTAAACCAAAACCCTTCTAAATGCACTCAGCATCCCGTTATAATGCATGTGTAAATGCTTGTATTATATGTGATCACCATTTTCTAAACGAAACCATGACGAATTTTGTAAAATCAAAACCTCTTCTAAAAAAGTAAAATTTTCGAAAAAGGCCAATATTAGTGCAAAACTAGTCGAAACTCTGTCCAAATGTCGAGTCAAACTTCGGGCCTAATACCCATTTCAAAATCCGTGTAAAATAAAAAAGTCCAAAAAAAACGTAAAAAAAAGTCCAAAAAGAAAAAAAAAAAGATTTTGATCAAAATATTTTCAAACCGTTTAAATGTGAATATGTAAATTCAATTGGGCTAAGTTAGAGTCAAAATTCGAACCGACTATGTCCTAGTCGAAACTATGTCGAATTATAAACCCGTCTCTCTTTACATTTTGGGTCTTTTCAAATTCAAGTCAAGTCCTAAGGCGTCACGCCGTCATTTTGAACCCCCTACCCCAATTCAGTTAGGATCTAGACATTTCTGCACCTCGACTCACACACTCGAGACTAACACATCGAGTCATTCCAAAATCCGTCTCTCAAATTCTTCTAATGACACGTTCGGGACACACATACCCGAACCTCGAGTCAAGTCCGTCTTAAAACACACAAATTAGAATTAACACGTGTCATCAATTCCGTCAATAAAGTCAATCATATGAGGGTCACTTCGTCAAAGTCAACATTCGAGTCTAAGGTCAAGGTCAAACACCGTGAGTCCAAACACGAGAAGTCACTCACGACATTTCCTGGATTCACAAGTCAAGAGTCTAGTAATCCCGTCTCGTCATATATCCTTTATTTGTTGCTCTAGTATGCGTGATCCCATGTCAAATCAAGTTGTAACGCGTATCATTTTCTTCTCGGTAGGAATTCTGCAATTTCCAATGAAAGTGTTCAAGAACGTTTATCTGTCGACGTCGAGGGACTAAGTGCTGCAGTCATTAAACTTCAGGCCACCATCGAAGACTTGAGAGCTCGTGTTATCAATATGGAAAACAAGATAGATATGATGAAACCTTTACCATCTTCTCATATCCCAAGGTCAGGGCATATATTTAACACAACTCACCCATCTACAAGGCCAATGAAGACAAGGGAGTTAACCTCTTGCAAACTCCACCCAGAAGGCCGGGACGAGCTCATAGGGAATTCCATGACCTCGGAACCACATATGAAGTAGCTCTACAAAGACTGGTTTCCCAATAAAAACTTCATCCAATTGGTCCAACCCCAAATCCTGAAAAGATACTGCCTAGATGGAAGGGTAATTCATATTGTCAGTACCATCGAGGTAGGGGACACGATACGGAGGAATGCTTTTGTCTAAAGCATATTATTCAGGATATGATCGAGGATCGCAAGCTTCATGTGCCACCTTCCGCCAAGAAATCCAAGAAGACCGACCCTCTTAGGTCCAATATCATTAAACATGATGAAGAATCATTCCTGGATTGTTCTCATCTCCTCGATCGTCATGATGACAAAGAAATCAATGTCCTCGAAGACGAAGATATCCAAAATAGAATGCTCATACTTTCCATGGCCTTTAACAATAAATTTTGCAAAATAGAAGGAGCCATTGATAATCTTAACTTTCGACTTTCCAACATGGAGAAACAGTTTGTTGAAATGGGTAAGAAGCTTGATGCCCAACCTCTCAAGATGAAAAGTTTCCAAACAAACCATCAATCTGATAGTCCTAAGGAGAAAGCAAAAAGTGGGCAATCTATTCTTAGTTCTTCTCATCCGGGAATCAAAATCAACAAAGGTAACCTCATGGACCCTTCGTCGAAGAAATCTAACAACTCTCCAAGGTCATTTACAAAGGCTTCCGAAAATAAGGGCACACGTCCTAGGAAATTTACCAACATTGGTATTAGATACGCCGATGCCTTTCAGAGACTCATGGAACAACGAATTTTGAATCCTATAGGACCTACGCCTAACTCAGAGAAGAAATCCAAGTTATGGGATGAGAATGCCTACTGCAAATACCATAGAGGCAAAGGGCATGATACAGAGAAATATTACAAATTAAAACATGTCATTCAGGATATGATCGAAAGTGAGAGGTTGTCCCTCTCAACCTTTAACCCACAAGGTAGCTTAGGCAATCCTCATGGACATGCCGCTCAGGAAACTCTTCTTGACTGTTATCCTTCCAGTGTTCCCAATTATGAGGATGAGGTGCTCAAATGGGTGAATGCTCAAAGTCAGAAGCCAAAGCCAGTTGCTGGAGGAGAAAATATTCAAGCATGGGCCAACGATTACGAGTCTGAATCCAAGATCGCGTCAAAGTCCGAGTCCGAGTCCGAGTCTTAGGCTTTCTATCTCATATTTGTTCTAGTGTTTTTCTTCTTATCTATTTCCATTCCTAGTGATAACCTGGGGGCTGTCCCACGAGTCACATGTCTTCTCGAGTCTATGTTAAATACATTTCAATAAAAGTACAATTCTCAATCCACATATTCTTCATATCTTTTATCCTTTTCCTGTGACAACAAGAATTGATTTTAGACATTTTAAAACGAACAACAACCACACATGACAGTCGATGTGAGTGCACTTAGATGATGTTCTGTTCTATGCTATAGAGGATCCGAAACTACGTGTTCCTTTCTTACCTATTCCATGTCTGGCAATAGAAACCTTGATATAACCCTAGTTTAGAACGAGCATATCTCAAGAGATTCTAGGACGAATCCAGACCGTCTCCCTTGTTAACAATCTATGACGGAAGGCAAGCCCATTCCCCACAATAAACAACCCGTGTTTATTAAAAAAAAATCAACCCATTTCACACCAAAGGTGCTAGTCTGACCCAAATCCATGGTAGCAAGCAAATCCAAGACAATACGAGCCATGATCAAAGACAAAGGCTCAATCAAGAGAAATGACCAAGATCAATATCCAAGGCCACAATTATGCCCGTAATCCAAGACAAAAGAGTCAAAAGAACAAGGCTCAATCAATTAAACAAGTTAATGTCAATATCAAAAGTCAAAGTTGTCTTCAAAACCTGAATCAAGAATCTGAGCAAAAAGCCGAGATATATTCCAGACCAAGAATCTGAGTCTAAATCAAGAACAAGCCTGAAATCAAATGCTATATAGAATACTGCTGAAGTCTATAGACTCAAGACGTCAATGAAGATGGTCATCTAGCACCCTCGTTTAGCCTTCACACATCACACACCCTAAGTCCTTCTCGAGACCGTTACAGGGAGATAGTTAGGAATTTTGAGAATCCTCTCAAGCTCGTCAAGTATACCCATCCTTTAGGGACAAGACATGGAAACTTGAACCCACGTCATTTTAACCTACCCTTATGTGCTCAGGCTACATCAAGCCAAGAGACCCCATTTTCCAAGCCACATTACAAGATATAACCCCATCAAGCCTTAACTCCACAAAATCAAGCTCCAGAGATTTGTTCGTCAAAGCCTCTTATTTCCGAGCTCCACATTCCAAATATCCAATCCCATTTCACCTTGACCCAAACACGGAGTCTTCAATTACTTTGCTACCCAGAACGGGACATACCCATATCATCCTTAGGGTCCACTATGTGTGCTCACACGACAAGGAAATTTTTGGAAAATTAATTATACCTCTTTGGTCTATGATCAGAGGGAGTTATCTCAAATCGATTATTCGAGTCATCAAAGGAAAATACTCTCCTGACCCATGCACTTTAAGGCCCTGACAGCATAGCTTAGACACACACCTGAACTACGAGCATGGTTTGATTTCACCTCTTCAGGTGGATACGTAGGCAGTCCTCTCTTACACAAGAAGGATACAACCACAACACCCAAATAAAATTAACCAAGGCCAAACCTAAACTACGATCTGGTTTGATTTCACTTCACGTGAATACGTAGGCAGTCCTCAAGGACACAACCATCCCAACTTACCATCTCAATTAATAACTTTCAACCTCAATTATCAAGTTTCCCTCAAGGACACGACCATCCCAACCATCACCTTTCAACCTCAATTATCAATCACACCAACCGTAAACATTCAACCTCAATTATCAACCATCCCAAACCTTCTAACCTCAATTAACATCCCTTCCACAATTAATACCTCTTTACTGGGGGCTCTTTATTGTCGCCCAGTTTCTTTTTACAAAAATCTAGAGTCATCTTCTCATCCTAGGGGCTTCTCTTCCGAGATGTCACCCTTCCTTTATTCTTCAAGTCTCATTCAAGTCTAGCTAGTGCTCGGTTCGGACAATGATAAAGGTCTTGGATCGATTCTCCAATTTATCGTGTCTCAGAGGGGTCTCTTTTACAGCGAGCGGCAGCAAAAGAAGTCCAAGTAGACAACTTATCTATGCCTCATGCCTTGCCTTTATATGCCTTCATCATTCATGAGATTCTTCTACCTTTGGAACTGATACTACCTTTGGAACTGATACGCATTGTCACCCACACTTGGCTGGGGTTGCGCATACTTAAGCAAAGTCTGTCAGAGTCATCCTCATATCGCGTCAGTCAAACCTAAGTCTATATTTCACGTCCGTATAAGGCCCGATATCACATCAGTCGTATGTCCAAGGCCCATTTGAATATGCATATCTCATTACAAACGACGAACTTCTTTAAGCAAGTTTTAAACACTTTTATAAGGAAACAACTTTTGCAAAACCTATGTGCTTCCTCATTTGAGGTCCGTTGCTTACGTGCATATGTGTTTATGTGCTATTATTTCCTATTAGATTACGTTCTTATGTGGCTACTAACCATGCAGGTAAGTATCAGAAGCATTGCTCGCTCCAACTGGGGGCTTCGCTCAAGTCGTCATTTCTCTCCAAATAGCAAAGAAAGATATTTTGCGATATTGCTCAAATTGTTATGTCCAAAGACAAAGATATTTTGCGTATTGCTCACCCAAGGTTTCTTCCATGACGATCAAAATGTTCCTAATCGTCATTTCTCTCCAATCTGTGCGATTTTGCGTATTGCTCACCCAACGAGAGTTTGCTTGAGAACAGAGACAGGCAGATTCCCCAGAATCATCGATTTATTACCCAGCGAGAGTTTGCTTGAGGACAGAGACAAGCAGATTCCCCAAAATCATCGATTTATTCCCCAGTGAGAGTTTGCTTTAGGACAGAGACAGGCAGATACCCCCAGGTGATCCTTCATCCCTTTAGGTAACCCTTTTCAGGATAAACCCTTCATATCTTCCAGATAACCCTTTTCAGGATAAACCCTTCAGACCTTTCAGAAACTTACCTTAATATTTCAAACAACCCTTTAGATAACCTTTAGGATAATCCTTCCTTGAGCCTTCCTCCCTTCAGATAATCCTTTATTTCTTCAGACACTTTCAGATAATCCTTTCAGTAACCTTCAGATAACCCCTTTTCAGTTAAGTCCCCCTTCAGTCCTTCAGAGAGTTATCCTTCAGCCTTTCCTTTAGAGAGAGATAGCCTTCAGAGTTAGCTTTCAGAAGTGTTAAGAAGTTTCTTCAGAATCCCTGTAACCCTGAATGTCTTCAGACACCAAGTTATCTTCAGACCAAATAGTTTTGCCGAAGCGTCTTCAGTCCCGTTTCACCCAGGGTATCTCAGGTATGGTTTCTTCTTATGGCTGGCGAGCTTCCTTACATAGTCTAATGGACTTTAAACGACCCTCCCCGATAGTCGACAGACTCTAAAATGTTCCCGACGACAGGTCCTTGGCTCAGACCCCTTGAGCCGCCTCGCGTCGCCATAGTCGTCAGGTTGTAATCTTCGATTGACCTGATGGCTATACTTTGACTTCCGCCTTGTCCAAGCCTCAGTCAATGTGGGGGCTCTGTAGATACCTCATTTCTGCACCTCCCGCAAACCACCCGGTGATGATTGGGCCGCATGTTTGGTACACGGACGATTTATGACAGTTTGTAAGTTTATCGTCAAGTGATAGCTCAAACACTTGTGTCTACCTCATAGTCGTCATCTACGTGCCGATACGGTCATTTTGACAGTAATTAGAGTACATTTGGAGTCCGGGTCAAAAACCGTCTTCATTTTCTAATAACAGTTTAAAATGCCGAGTCAGAATGTTCTGGAATGTTCCAGATATTTCTATTCCATATTTTCCAATCTTTTAATCTTTGGCAAAGTATATCCCGAAATTATCATATAAAATATTAAGGAAATAAGATTAATCCGCTATTCCATAATAGAAACACGGAAATCTTTCTTCCGCGGGAGGAAACCACTGAGGAAAAGACGCGGCAGGTGTTGCGCCTCTTCCAAGAGACGCAGTCCCTGCTGCGCCTCTTCCTCAGTCATTTTCTGCATTTTTTTCGTATCTTTTCAAGATTCACTTCCAAAGTTTCTCCGAAACCCTAATTTCCGTCGTGTGATTAGTATAAATAGAGACCTTCGGTCTCACATATTTCCCACGCGAGTGTCCGCCCTTATCTTCTCCCTTTGCATTCTAGACCACGTTCTTACTTTTTGGCGTCTACGTGCTTGAACTTTCGACCACGTAAGCTCGGATCTTTCTGAGTACCAGCCTCATTTTGCATGACCGACCAATTTGACCACCTCCGCATCAATCAACTTTAATCAATCTGTTTAATTCCTCCTAGAGGGCACTTTCGTCGTACATTCGAGTCGAGCATCACTAAACGTCAACTTAATCAATCTCGTTTCATCAAACATGTAAGTCTGAGGGTGTAAATCCCTATTTCATTATTGTTCTTTATTTTTTTGTAATCACAACTGTAAGATTTATGTCGAAAATACGCTTAAAACCGATTTGTAAAACCTTTTTTTCAAACCCTTTTTACGGATTATCAGGAGACAAACGTCGAGAAAGGACGCAGCACCTGCTGCGCCTCTTCCTGTGGCTGCCGCAGTTCTTGCTTCCTTTCTTCGTCCTTCGTCTTTTGTTCGTCTTATTGTTTTTGCTTTGTTATCAATTGTTCATTGTTTCATCGACATAATAATTTGAGTATGATAATTTTAACATGTAAATTATTAATATTTAATTCATCTTTCAATTTCCCGACTTAAATCCCTTATAATCCATATTTGCGGGTTTTCGTCATTAAAATCAATCCGGGTTTTAGAGGTTCGATTCATCAATATTGAGTCTCTGGAATTCATCATTGATATATTTTCATTTGTTATTCATCGTCACCATCATTAATTCGTCATTAATAACCTGTTTAACCTAATTAATTTAGTTTGTTTAAATTGTATTATTAATTCTCATGATTAATCTTGTAAATAATCCATTCTATTTAATTTTATCCATGTTTTATTGTTTTTATGAGCAATTCACATGTAAATAACATATTAAATCACTTCTAACCATTTCAAATAATATAATCAAGCATTAAAATCACCAATGAATATTAACGATTTGCAATTCCGGCTTCACAGCCAGAACTGAACTCAGGAACAGACGCAGCGACTGCTGCACCTCTTCCAAGGGACGCAGCTCTGCTGCGTCTGTTCCTGGTTGAGTTATGTCTCAGAACTCCCGTTTCTGCCTTGACCTAGTTTATTAATTACGTATTTAATTAACTATTACTCGTATTATCACTAATAATCTGTTCGTTTGTTTATTCATTCTTTCTTTTCTAAAATCATCCGTTTTAAATGTATTTTCGACATAAATCAATTAAATCCGATGTAATTATTGTAATTTTTTTCATTGTATTTTTATTGTATTTCTTTTGTTATATTGCTTGTATGCTTTCACATGTAATCAACTTAAATTTCTACTTTGACATTAATTGTATGCTAAATTATGTGTTTACCGACTTAGTATTAATTCACATGCTAGGATTAATCTAATGGATGTTGCATTTCATGCATACGACCTTCAACATATCGAGTATAGATAATTTCCCTAATCATTAGTAGAGGCCGCTATTGAGGCGGGCGGGATTAGGTGTTCGATCAAAAGAGCTTCCTAATACGTACCCTCACCCCTTACTCCAGATCTCTGTGAACATCCGTGTTCATTGGCATCCACGAGAGTCGTTCTAGACATAGAATGTTAAGGATAACGAGTTCTTGGTGTTCATGTCACTACTTTGTGTCTTGACATGGCATGAGGTATTCGAACGGTTTCCAATTTTCGACAATAAATTGGTGGCGACTTCACAAATGCACAGAAAAGCTTGCTCGCTTTTCGCCCCCGTGGGCCCGCGTCCACACTATGTT
Source organism: Silene latifolia (assembly GCF_048544455.1). Taxonomy (NCBI): domain Eukaryota; kingdom Viridiplantae; phylum Streptophyta; class Magnoliopsida; order Caryophyllales; family Caryophyllaceae; genus Silene; species Silene latifolia. Next base: position 95,962,898 of record NC_133533.1, read on the forward strand.
GGTGTAGTGCAAGACTCTGTAACAAGTCGTAAGGAGACCAGTGAACTTGCCATCATTGTCACTCAGTGTGTTATGAAACAAGCATTCCAAGGTGATTGTCTTATTTCTTAATGACTTTTATATACTTGTTTCTGAACTTGATAATTCATTAAAAAACGTGTGTGTTTCCAGGTTTTAAGTAAAGTTTCGTGTGATTGACATGGATAATGAAAGACCTCTCATTTTGTTGTTATCTTTGAAAATCAAGTTGCGAATTTGGTGTAGTAGTCTGCAGGCTCTACAGCGGGAGCGGGAGTTATTTCCAAATGTAGGTAATTTTTCAATTCAAATTATAATTACAACTTTACTAAGTTTGTCATTCAGTTTATCATTCACTTGCTTAATTAGTAACACTAACAATAACATTCTTATTTGTTCTCATTTTTTAGGTTTCTGTCCATCGCATGCACAAAGCACACGATGAAAGAACCCTCCTTGGGCTACGATTCGCTATGAACATGTTACTTATTAGTCTCTCTCCTTACGTATAAACTTATATTTTTTATAATCTGTTGTAATTTTTTATCTGACTTTGTTATCATTTTTTTTTCTAAAACAAGAATAATGGAAATTCAAACCATAAATCAAAAAACAGTCCACGTATATGAAATCTCATCGGAATAATGAGAGTTAATTTACACAAAATACTTTGCAATGGAAATATGTATGCTTATCTCTACCAACTTTCAAAAACAACTCCTCACCCCTGAAATTCATAATTTTTTTTTATAAAAAAACAACATAAGTGAGTTACAAAATTTAGTTACTCTTAAAACACTGATTATTAAGTAAGACAATTTCAAAGTGTTAGAGGATCTTAGAGTGTGAGACCGTTCCTTTTGTAAGAAACTTACTCATTTACACAAGATGTTCGTCTTAAGATATGAGAAAATGAGTGAAGACAAAATGCGCTGGAAAGGACTCGTGGGCCATGTACGCAGCCTGACGAGCTACCGTGAGTGACCGCTCCCGACCCGCTTAACGATGAGTGAGTCGCCAAATTAGTCAGTTCTAGTTAATAAAAAGTTAAATGGGTCAAGTTATAATTGATATTAGGGGTGAACAGGGCGGGACCGAATACCGAAAAAAATATTTAGGACTTAAAAATTCGGTCTTAGGCCGAACAAAACCAAATTTTCCGGTTTGGTCAGTCTTAGACCGATATTTTTAATTTTTAAATATATGATAATTAAAATTTAATATCATTAAGTCAAATAAACCTGTTGATTGAGGTATCTTAAACATAAATGACCCTCAATATTAAGTTTATAATATTGTTTCGAATATAAAATACTTGATTACATTATAAAGTTGCGAAAATTAGTCACAAATCAGCGAAATTTCGCTCCGAAACAAAATTAAATGGTCTTGGACCAAAAACCAAAACTTCAAAAAGTATAGACCGGAAACCGAATTTAAATGAATCGGGTCTAGGTTTGGTCCAAACCAAATGACCTGATTCGAACCTAAAATTGCGCAGCCTTACTTAAGATCATCAACATATTTATGTAATTGGATCAAGTTCAAGTAAAACTCATCTTAACCCCTCTAACTAGGGGTGTAACCGAGCCAAGCCGGGCTCGAGCTTACCTATGATCAAGGTCGGCTCATAGTGTAAAAATCGAGTTCGAGCCCGAACCCGAGCTCTTGAAATCAAGGCTCGGGATCGACTCGTATAATATTTTACGAGCCCGAACCCGAGCCTGAGCTGTTTGCGTACCATTTTTTCGAGCATTATTTTAATTATAACGTAGTTTTTTATTTAAAAATTCAAATTCAAAAGAAAATATTATCTTTTTGTTAGCTTATAATAACAATTACTCCCTCCGTCCCGGTCAATTGTTATCCTTTGATTTTGGCACAAAGACCAAGGAAATAGGAGGGGGTCAATAACTAAATGACAAGTGTAATAAATTGATTGTGAATGATCAATTTGCTCTTCAAATTCATTCTCAAAATAGAAAGGACAACAATTGACTGAGACACCAAAAAATGGAAAAGGACAACAAATAACCGGGACAGAGGAAGTATTATGTAACTTATAAACCAATATTTTAATTTATTTATTTTAAAATTGATACAATTTAAGTAAATATATTGAAAACATTAAAAGTAAATTTTAAAAATAACGACCTCAATCGAGCTCCCGAGCCGTGCCTTAGTTTACTCGAGCTCGGCTCGATTTTGGCTCGAGCTCGAGCTCAGTTTGACCGATCTCGAGCTGAGCTTTGACCGAGCCGATCCCGAGGACTTATCGAATAGGCTTAGTTCATTTACAGCCCTAGCTCTAAGGCTCTAACATTGACACGGACTTAAACTCAAACCCGACCCAACCCAACCGGAACATTTGTAAAAAAAAATTGAACCATTTCTCTTTCTTTAGAAGGAAACCCTTCCATCTTCATTCGTTCGAGAGTAGAGTAACAAAATCCAAGGTAATTTTAATTTTTTTCTCATTTATTTCGTTTATCACTTCTAATTTTCTTGCAATATTTTATGCCTCAAAATTTATAACTTAACTTTGTCTCTTTTATTTTTAGTGTTTATTGTACATGCAATCTCATAATTCTTACTTTAAATAACTTGTTAATTTAGTTGATTTAGGGTTTTCAGCAATAGATTGTGATTAATTATTGGGTTAATTAATATTGCGTGCGTAATATTGTTCTTCTGATTTTAGTTTGTGGGTATAATTACCACTTGAAGCCTAAATAGAATTCAGTGATTAGTTTGTGGGTATAGATTGTGATTAATTACTGGGTTAATTAATTCATATTGGTAAATGCTGGAATCCCTGTATTGTACTGTATTTGTCTAAGATTTCGAAAAGTCCGAGTTGGACGATCCTCCGTCTCATTTTGTGCTCCGTTTTATATTTCACTCAGCTTTTATCTTTCGGATATACCTATAAAACAGTGATAAACTATTACTAACTCGGTGATGGGTCAAATGGCGAAGGGAGTGGGGATAGACATGAGGTCCTTTTGTCAAAAGTCTGAAATGGAGGGGAAATTGTTTACCTCTGAGCTAGCTTGTAAATCTCTAGAAATCAACTTATATTGAAGTACTATTTACGAGTATGGTTATTTGTTAATTCGGCTTTCTTTACATTTCAGGTAGAGTCCTGTAAAGACAGACCATGACACCACCTATAAAACACAGTAGACATGTAGAAGACGCAATAAGTGGGAATTTTTTGGATAGGATCAGCAGTTTGCCTGATGAGCTACTTGGTCAGATAATCTCGTTTTTACCAACAACATGTGCCGTGAAAACAAGTATTCTATCAAAGAGATGGCGGTACCTTTTTACTTTGACGACTTGCCTTTCTTTTGATGATAAACGATATCCAATGAAAAATGAGAGAACAGAATTCGTTCGAAGGTTTAAGGAGTATGTTGATAATGTTTTGAAATTGCACCAAATGTCACCCATCAAGAAATTTAGTCTAGTCTGTCATCCCACCTATCATGATTCAGATTTGAATCGCTGGTTTACTTATGCTTTACAAAAGGGTGTTGAAGAGTTTCATTATAAACTAGATCACCAGACTGGTTGTGTGCCTAATCATGATGGCTTTTTCATGTGTGAAACACTAATGAGTCTGAAAATGATGGGTCCTCGAGATCGTGAGTATTACAAAATTGAAATTCCTCTATCAACCTCGTTGCCAAAACTGAAGATCCTCCACCTGGATCATATCATATTCTTTGATTTTGAATCAATCGAAAGATTGTTTTCTGGTTGTGAATTGCTTGAAGAATTGGCTCTCAAATATTGTAACTGTGACATTGATGGTCATGCTATTCATTGTACTGGAATACTCAAAGTCCTCACTATAGAAGACTGCCGTTTTTTGTTGGGTACATTTGAGATTGACGCCCCTAATTTGGCATATTTAAACTACAGTTCCAATATTGGTGTGAGAATTGTTCCGTCATGGAAGAACTCGTGCTCTTTTAAGGAGGCAAAACTAACTTTCAATTGCAGCGCAGATTCTGGTACTAATGAAGACTCGTTAGAGTTTGACCATGAACTTATAAAAGCCGCAGCCTATAAAGCTGTAGAATTACGTTTAGAAAAGGATTCGGTGGAGGTATATATGTATAACTCCTGCATTGCCCTCTTACTTTCCACATAATTTCAACATTATCTAGTGCCTTAAGGAACTGTGTAAGGAGCGGGGTAGGGGGTCAATGTACGAAGCTTTACCCTTGTATTTACAACATCTAGAAAAGAAGTTTACGGATGACCCCGTAGAGAAATTGGATCAAGAATTTACTCTATTAAAAGAAATGCTGCTACTTTATACCATTTTGTTTTTTTTTTCTATTCGAAATCTCGTTTTTTTGTTTACATTGGAATTGGAAACATATTTTATTTGTTCATAATCTCATATTGTGAGAATATTGTTCATTGTACAGCTTCTTCTTACCCCTGATGACGGCGAGCAAATGCCTGAGTTTCATAGCCTGTCAACTTTATACCTTGGTCACTATCCTTATAATGCGTGGGAATACATAACGTGCTTGCTTGGGAAATGTCCTCAACTTGAAGTTGTCCGCTTTGAATCGGTTAGCATCATCTTTTAGTAGCTCTTTTAAATTCATAGCTAGCATACCTTGGTTACCTTACTCTAGACTTTGTATAGAATGGTTTATTTTGTAACCGTCTTTCAGTTTTTCTCACTTCATGCGTTTGTTATCCAGGGATTGCACTGCTGCCAATGTTGTAAATACCGCTGTCCAGATAACTGCTACGACTCGCTGTCATATTCAGATATTAATCTGGTCCCTTTCTCGTGTCATGTCAAAATGATTGAAGTGTTTAGCTTTTGTGGGCATAGGTGTTCATTGTCACTTATAGGGCATCTTCTTAGAAGCGCGAGTGTCCTGAGGGAGTTGAACGTCTCTACAATACTCGATATCAATGTGGAGAATGTGGAGGCAGCTCAATTGGATATCTGTATGGACCTGTTGAGGCTGCCAAGGGCTTCAAAAGATTGTTGTGTAGAAATAATGGAATTGAGCGAAATTTCGTGGAATTAAGTGTGATTTCCTTTATGCGCACTAGCATTGTTTTATTCCATGTCAAAGCTAAGGTATGGAATTGTTTTATGCGCACTAGCTGTGATTTCCTTTATGAACGATATTGTGAGAATATTGTTCATTGTACAATACTCGATATCAATGTGGAGTTCATTCTTCTCCCAAGGTAGAAGCCCTTCCCGCGGTTAAAGAAAAAAACATATCAAACATATTATTATATCACAATAAAAAAGAAAAAGCAACACCTCCTTTTGTTTTATTCCATGTCAAAGCTAGAATTGGACTCTCCATAAAGACAAATTTCGTGGGGAAGGGAACTGGCAATTTACCATTTTGAGGAAATGGAAGGATTTATTTTTCCCGCTATATGGAAGGATTTATTCCATGTCAAAGCGAAATGGAAGGATTTATTTTTCCGCCCTCAAATAAAAATCGGAATGATTTGAAGGATTTGGAAAGGAATAGCAGTCTTATCTTAAATTTGGACAGCCGCTAATCCATACAATGACTATTATCTATTCTGTCTTGTCGAATATTGGAATATTATCTGTTATGGTCATTAGATTTTGCTGAACCTTTATGCGCACTAGCATTGTTCATGTTTCTTCTTCCTTGGGACGCGAACATGCATCTTTTTACAATATAGCTGTATTTGGTACTTCAATGTTCAAATACTGTGGCTTGGAGGGGACTCAGTAAACTTTAATGCAGTCTCGAGAAGAACTAGATCTCAGGATTTATCGCCGTATCATCTGAAAGCGTACTCTTTGTTAGTTTCGCTAATGTCATATTGTAGTGTCTTCTCATCTAAAGCCAACTGAAAATATAGTCGCTTGCTCTTGTTATTTTGATAATGTTGCTTACTCTCTGCATTTTTTTGCTAGCGTTACTGATGTGCTGCTTCTTTTGTGAAATCAATTGATGCAAATTTTCGAAATACCTTATATTATGGATGATCTAGAAATGTAAAACTAAAATTGTGTTCTCTTACCTACATGACTCAGATATCAGACAATATTAGTATATTGTACCTCAATAAGAAAATTTATGAATTTATAATAATTGCATTAAACGACCAACCTGCAATTCAGAAGTTTGTTTATCAAAATCGACTATATAGGAGTGTAGACGATATGTCTTGGGAGTTTTTAGCTACCGTCCCAATCTACATTATTTGACATACATATTGTGAAGGGTGATCTTCAAAATACCAATATATTGTTAATCTTCAAAAGCGTAGAAAGGTTTTTGTGTGAATTGTATTGTGTTGATTTTCCATTCAATAATCAGAGTTTATATAAGATTACAAGTCAATCACAAATCCTTGAAATAAGGTAACAAATACCATGAATCAAGGAGTATGCTATAACTGATGATATGCTAATAATACCAAGATATGCGAATAATATCGGATAATATCAAAACCGATATTATACGCCTAATATCCCCTCCCCCCCCCCCCCCTCAAACTGGAGCGTGTAGATCAAGAGTGCCCAGTTTGCGGAGTAGTAGAGTAAATTGAACCGGCCATAATGCTTTAGTAAAAACATCAGCAATTTGTGCTTGAGACTCCACGTGAGATGTAGTAATCAACCCTTCGGTAATTGCATCCCGAATAAAATGACAGTCAACCTCGATGTGCTTAGTGCGTTCGTGGAAGACGGGATTTTGAGCAATATGGAGAGCAGACTGGTTATCACAAAACAATTGCATAGGGCGCATAAGTGAGATTCCCAAGCTCGATAGAAGACCCTTGAGCCATTTAAGTTCGCACAAAGCAGCGGCCATAGAGCGGTATTCGGCTTCAGTCCAGGAAAGGGAAACCGTGTGCTGTTTTTTGGACTTCCAAGACACGGGGGAGTTCCCGATAAAAACTACTCAACCAGAAACCGAACTACGAGTTATGGGACACTCCGCGTAGTCGGAGTCACATCAACCGGAAACATGTAACTCACTGTCGACTCTTAATAACACACCTTGTCCCGGATTTCCCTTCAAATAACGGACAACACGAACTGCTGCGTCCATATGCTCTTTACGCGGCTGATGAAGGAATTGAGACAAAATGTGGACGGCATAAGTGAGGTCAGGGCGAGTAACGGCAAGATAAACAAGACGGCCAACAAGACGACGATAAAACTCCACATCTGCAACAGGAGCACCGGTAGCTAAGCCCAAAGTGTGATGTTGTTCAGTTGGGGAAGCAACCGGTTTAGCACCGAGGAGCCATGTTTCCGAAATAATATCAAGGGCATACTTACGTTGATTTAGAAATATGCCCTCAGAATTGCGCGCAACTTCAATGCCCAAAAAAATACTTTAAGTGGCCCGATCTTTCATATGAAATTCTAAGATAAGCTTTAAATTGGGTAATAGCAGAACTAGTATTGCCGGCTATGACAAGATCATCCACGTAAACAAGAACATGAAGGCATACCTCGTTGTTGGAATAAGAAAAAAGCGAGTAGTCGGAATAAGATTGAGTAAACCCATAGTCACGGAGGTTGTTCCGAGCTTAGCAAACCAACAATGCGGTGCTTGTCGAAGACCATAAAAAGACTTGCGCAAACGGCAAACTTGCCCTTCTTTCCCGTGACTGAATCCCGGAGGTAAACGCGTATAAACTTCCTCATTTAAATCCCCATGTAAAAAAGCATTATGGACATCCATTTGATGGAGCTCCCACCGTTTAATTGCAGCAACGGCGAGAAATGCGCGAATAGTAGACATCTTGACAATAGGAGCGAAGGTTTCGCCAAAATCAATACCTTCTACCTGATGATTCCCAATGACAAGATGAGCTTTGTAACGCTCAAGCTGACCATCCGATTTATACTTGATTTTATAAACCCGTCGGCAACCAAGAGCTTTTTTATTAGGTGGGAGTGTAGTCAATTCCCATGTCCCGTTATTTTCGAGAGCAGTAATTTCATCTTTCATAGCTTGACACCATTGCGGATCAATAATAGCAACACGGAAGGAGGGAGGCTCGATTCCAGCCGTTATTGCTACTAAAAAATGATGATGTGGTGTAGAAAACTTATTACAATTAAGATAATTAGCTATGGCATAGGGCGTACCCGAGGAAGAGGATGGAGAAGAGGCGGCTGTCGGGAGAGTACGGTGGTGTGGTGGGATCCCGGGCAGTACGAACAGCAAAACCGCGTAACCGAGTGGAAGGAATTTTGAGACGGTGCCCTCGCCCAAGAGGCCCATCAGGCGCGACATCAGGGCATGTTACAGACAGTGTTTTAGTAACCGTTTCAAAGGAATTTTCAGTGTCAGAGGTAGCAGTGACCATATTATCAGAGATGGAAGGAGCAGCGGCAGAACCGTTAATAACAGTCTCGAGAGCCGTATCAAATAAAGAAGGTTCGTTGCTACTATCAGTAGAGCTCGAAACAGTGTCCGAAGTAAAGAATATAGAAATGAATTTTCATAAAAACAGACATCACGAGACACAAAGAATTCACCCTTGTCAAGGTCGTACACCTTCCACCCTTTCTTATTAGTAGGACATCCCACAAATATACATTTACGACTCCGACTAGCGAATTAATCACCCTTAGTATATTGATTGTGAGCGAAACAGAGACAGCCTAAAATTCTGATATTAGCATAAGATGGAGTAACTCCAAATAAGAGCTCAAAAGGTGTCTTTTTTTATCAATAACTAGTGAAGGGTTACGATTAACTAAATGAGCAGCCGTTAAGACACACTCACCCCAAAAAGTAGTCGGTAAATTGGCCTAAAATACTAAAGCTCGTGCCACATTTAATATGTGACGGTGTTTCCTTTCTACGCGACCATTTTGTTGCGGAGTACCCACACAAGAGGTTTGAAAATTAACGCCATTTTGGACGAAAAATTTAGCTATTAAATTGAACTCGGTACCATTATCGGAACGAACCGTTTTAATCTATTTATTGAATTGAGTTTGTACCATGGCAATAAAATTCATAAACATAGTGGTAACTTCAGTTTTATCAAGAAGAAGAAAACCCATACGGCACGAGAATAATCGTCCACGATAGTAAAAAAATACTTGGCACCACAAGATGAGAATGTGCGATAAGCACCCCATAAATCACAATGAACGAGTTCAAAAATATCAGATGCCTTATTATCACTCAAAGTAAATGAGTGTCTGACTTGTTTAGCATGATGACAAACATCACACGGAGAATCAAATGACGAATTATTAATAGGCTTGCTAACAGTAGGAAGTAAATTAACAATCTTAGGTGATGGATGACCAAGTCTCTTGTGCCATAAATCAAAGGAGTCGGCAACGCTCACCCTATGAACTCCGGCTGACCGTCCCACCACACTGAAATAGTAGAGTCCATCCCGCAGCTTATCGGCTCCAATCCTCGTCCTCAATGAAGGGTCCTGAATGGAGCAAGAGTTATTAGTAAAACTCAACTCATAATTAGCGGTGGAAATTAATTGTGAAACCGATATTAAGTTGCAAGTGAGAGTCGGAACTAATAAAACATTAGACAATGTTAATTTATCATTTAGCCAAACGGAACCAGCCTTCGTGGCTGTTATGCTCTGTCCATTAGGCAAAGTAACGGGGCATGACGGAATAGAATGAATATCGCTGAACCATGTAACATCACCTGTGACATGTCGGGAAGCTCCCGTATCTATTATCCAATCAGAACACATACCGGAAAGACGGTCATTGAGCGACGAATCAGAGACAGTCATTAAAACGTTCGCGCGTGCAGGAACAGAAGACGAAGTGGAAAAGATTGATCATGTTCGAGTTCTCTGTCGAGCACGCACTTCCTCAACCGTGCGTGGACGGTTCCCCTACCAATCATGAAACATTCCTGTTTTGATAAAACGGGAGCCAGCCTCGTGACCCGTTCCGGTACAATGAGAACAGATGAGTTTACGCCGTTCTTGGCGCTCTGCATCACGGAGTGCACGCCAATCTGAGACAGCAGCAGTAGCAGGGACTTGTGGTGGGCGTAAAGCATAAGCCATAACCTCTGTGGGAGCAGCCGGAGCCACGGTTCCACCAGTTCGGAGACGTTCTTCTTGAAGAACCATCTGTGAGGCACGATTCAAAGGAGACAAAGGATCTAGTGCTAAAATGTGAGAACGAATATTAGCATATATCGATAAATCTAAACCCATTAAAAATTTGTGTAACCGTTCCGAATCTTGACGACGTCCTTAGTAATTACACATGTGCACTTGCCACAGGTACAATTAAAAACAGGTTCATGAGCAGCGATATCGTCCCAAAGATTTTTTAATTGACCGAAATAATCAGTGACGGACATACCTTTAGTTTGTATGCAATCATGAAGTCTAGCCTTAAGACCGTGTATTTTAGAGCTATCCACAGACGAGAAACGCTCGGCCAAATCATCCCACAATAGACGAGCCTTTTCAAAGTAGGAAATACTGCTCTTAATTGAGGGATCGATGGAGCGCATAAGCCATTGAACCAGCGTACTGTAATACTACGGATTTATGAGTCTCTGGGTACTCTATCGAGTAGGCCTTACTCTGTCGAGTAAGGGCGAGTTGCAGTTTAAAATAGTTTCTGACCTGTTGGGTACTCGATCGAGTAACGTAGATACTCGATCGAGTAAGGGGGCACTCGATTGAGTACCTTAGCTACTCGATCGAGTAGCCGGGTTACGGGGGATGATTTCTCGGGTTTTGTTAATAATGCGATTAAGTATATAATAACTTCCGTCATTGTTCTTTAAACACTTTTAAAACCTAATCACTTTCAAAAAGAGAAATCAAAGTACGTTCTTCGCATCAATCGCATTGTTGGCAAATCCCGGAGCTAGGAAGGTCAGATTTTACCTTTCTTTATACCGTTGTAATCCTTGCGTCGAGGGTAAGATCTATGTACCGTTTTTATAGTGTTTCGTTAAAGTTGGTTAAACCCTAATGTTGGGAATTGGGGGTTTTGTTGTATTTGGTAGTGATTATATGTTTGTATGTTAGGAGGAGGATTCGTAGAGGAAGCGTTTTGATATCAGCTGTGAGATCGTCTGATTGTGTTGTGATTTCCAGGTAGGGTTTCCCTACTCAGTATTAGTCCCATGATGTGTTGATTGGTGTTTGTGGTTGTTGAATATTATCATATTCGTATTGTGACGATTGCTGGACTTGGTTGCTGATAGTAGTTGTGATTGATTGTATCTGTCTGTGTTCTTCGAGGTGCGTCCCTGGCTGAGTGGAGTCACTTGCGGGAGTGGCTTCACGCCCATGATTCGCCTTCTGTGGAACCCGCCACAGAAGGGATGTGCACACTAATGGATTTGGGTTTATCGCTCGATGGAGATGAGCGGGGCTTAGGTGGGAACGGCTGCGGTCCCCCACTGGCGGCGAGGAGTGACCTGTTGCGATGGGCACTCTGGCTCAGGATTGTGGAGTTGGGTTTGGAGTTCGGAGAATATCTGTGATGATTGAGTGTTTGTTTTTCTTGTATTGTTGGTTTATATAAATTGTGTGATTAGTACTTGACCCGTTTAATGTTTTAAAATCGTGGTGATCCATTCGGGGATGGTGAGCGATTATTGAGCGGTATGAGTCGAGTTCTTAGGGGATGGGGATGTGCCACGGTCTGATGATAGAAGTCTTCCGCTGTAGCTAGTAGTTTAATAAACATTTCAGTTAGCTGATTAGACAGTTGGTTTGAGAACATGTATTCGTATTTTGGTTTTGGTTTTGGGATTGTAACCTTTCGCTAAAGTATTTCTATTTAAATGTTGTTTCGTTATTGTCTATTTGATTATCATTGCCTCGGGTAACCGAGATGGTAGCATCCTTATACCTGAGTGGTCCTGGTAAGGCACTTGGAGTATGAGGGTGTTACAAAATGGTATCAGAGCGACGATCCTGAAACCTGTAACCAATGAATCTAATGAATATAGGGAGTCAATTAAAATGAACCCGGGGTAAAGGTTGTAGGAGCTAATGCAAAGGCTTGGGAGACGTCCTAAAGTCGCGAACTCGCCCTACAATTTTGAACCGGTCACATGGGGGGGGGGGGTATATGTCAAGGTCGTATGTGATGTTTGTTAGTTTGCATGTGAATGTGGTGATGTATGCCGTAATTGTTGGATGTTTGGAGTAGAAGGTTGAGTTTGTGCATGAAAGGTTGGTGAAGTGTATAGAACTGTTATTTGAACAAGAAGCATGTTGGATGTTTACTAGGTGGCGTTTGATAAAATGATATCGTTGAATTGTTGATCATATGAAAAGCTTGGTAGAAATGCATGCTTAACTATTTTATATGTCAAGTTATAAAGTTGCATAGAATATGTTGGGATATGATATACCATGCGGGTAGCATATTCGAGTTAGCATGACTCGATCGAGTGGGTCTGACTCGATCGAGTGGGTATTTGACGATTTTGCAACCAGAATCGTTTTTTTGGGCACTCGATCGAGTACCTCGGGCACTCGATCGAGTAGGGGGTCACTCGATCGAGTAGCCTGGCTACTCGGTCGAGTATGTTAGAGATCAGAAGGTCTGTTTGGGGTCTGATGTCGAGGCACTCGATCGAGTATGGTGGGCACTCGTTCGAGTAGCCTCTTACTCAATCGAGTAGGTTTAGACACTCGATCGAGTGTGTTCTGGGCAGTCCGCTTTCGTGTTTTGAGGTTTTAGTGCGTATGTTTATGTCTACCCTTTCTTATATAGTTTCAAGATGCCGCCCAAGAGAAACGCTTTTTATGCGAGAGCTGAGACCATGAACATAGATGATATCGTTAAGATGTTGGAGCATCAGGATGCTCTTACGGAGGCCTTATAGAAAGTGGGAAAGGATAAGGATAAGGAGGTTGATCACTCTAAGATCAGCCTCTATATAGCGAGGTTCAACCCAAAAGAGTACAAGAGGACCGGGGAACCAAACCTTCTTGACAACTGGCAACGTGAGATGGAGAATATACTAGACATGGTTCATTGTCCTGATGAGATGAGAGTAGAGCAAGGTGCGTTCTACCCGAGGGAAGCAGCTAGCGAGTGGTGGGATAAGGTGAAGGTGAGTGCTAGGGAGATGTATGCGAACCAGGGCTTACCTGCTATACCTTGGGAAGAGTTTCGGAGGGCTATGAGGAAAGAGTTTGTACCGGAGCATGTGAGGAGTAAGCTGAGGGAGGAGTTTGATGGGTTTAAGATGACATCTGATATGTCGATTCTTTGAGTACTACAAGCAGTTTAATGAGAAGTCTAGGTATGCTGAGGATATGGGTTTGAGTGAGGAGAACTGGCGAGGTTTGAGAGGGGGTTGACCCTAAGATCATGGATAAGCTACCCGTAGGAGTCCTTGCGATATTAAGGAAGCTTATGAGAGGGCTGGGAGAGCTGAGAGGTTGGTGGAGATGGCTCAGGAGAGAGTGGGTGTTGAGAAAAGAAAGGCTGAGAGTGAGGATGGTGGCCAATCCAGTCACAAGAAAGGCAACCACAATCAAGCTAGAGGGTTTTCTTCTGGGTCAGGGTTCAGTGTTGGGGCTTCCTTTGGGCGTGGCCGTGTGAGTAGTAGTGGTAGTTGGGGGATGACTTGCTTTGGCTGTGGCGGTGTAGGCCACAAGAGGCATGAGTGCACGAGTGCACCGGGAGCTTTACAGGGATCGGCTCGGGGGAGCTATTCTCAGGGACCTGCACAGAGTTATGCGAGCAATAGACCGTCTGGGTCATGGTCTAACCAGGGAAGTCAGAGCTATCAGGGTGGAGGTAACCGCAATGGCGGTAATTCTTATCACAAACCAGCTACGAACAACAACAACAATCAGGAGTCGGGTGCTAAGCCGACCACATCAGCCAATACTGTCCAGGGAGGTGGACAGAAGACCAGTGGAAAGCTGTTCATAATGGACAAGAAAGCAGCTGAGGAGGATGCACATGTTATCACTGGTACTTTTCTTGTTAACGGTATTCATACCTTTGTTTTGTTTGATTCGGGGGCGTCTCAGTCGTTTGTATCTTCGAGTCATGTTAAACGGTTGGGTTTGAGGGTATATGAGTCTGTAAGTGAGAAAGTTTTTATACCTTCGGGTGAGTCTGTATCATGTGGGAGGTTGTTTAGAGATGTGTCTATGATAGTTGGGCAAGTTGATCTACCTGTAGACTTGCTAGAGTTTCCTTTTGACGGTTTTGAGATGATAGTCGGGATGGATTGGTTGGGAAAGTATAAAGCTAAGATAGACTGTCATCAAAAGAAAGTGTCTTTGAGAGGGCCTAAGGGTGTTAGTGTGTCTTATCGTGGGTTTCTAGTCAAACCCAAAGTTAAGTTGATTGCAAAATTGTCACCTTGAAGTCTTATCTGAGGAAGGGATGCCCTTTGATCTTGTGCCATGTGAGAGATGACCGGATAGAGAGTCCGACAGTTGATCAGATACCAGTGGTGGGAGAGTTTGCAGATGTTTTTCCAGAGGAGATTCTGAGGTTGCCACCGAAGAGGGAGATAGATTTCACGGTTGAGTTGAAACCGGGGACGGGGCCAATCTCTAAGGCACCGTACCGGATGGGTCCTAAATAGATGGAGGAGCTCAGGAAACAGTTAGATAATCTAATAGAGAAGGGATACATTAGACCTAGTGTATCGCCGTGGGGAGCACCAATTCTTTTCGTGAAGAAGAAAGATGGGAGTTTGAGGTTGTGCATAGACTACAGGGAGCTGAACCGAGTGACGGTGAAGAACAAGTATCCTTTGCCAAGGATAGACGACCTGTTTGATCAGTTGAGTGGTGCATCAGTCTTTTCTAAGATTGATTTGAGGTCGGGGTACCATCGGTGAAGATTAGAGAGGTGGACATACCAAAGACAAATTTCTTCACGTCGAGGTATGGCCATTATGAGTATGTGGTGATGCCGTTTGGGTTATCTAATGCACCGGCTGTGTTTATGGATTTGATGAACAGAATCTTCAGACAGTTTTTGGACAAGTTTGTGGTGGTGTTTATCGATGACATCTTAGTCTACTCTAAGACTAAGGAGGAGCATGAGGAGCATCTGAGGATTGTGTTGCAGACTTTTAGGGAGCATGAGTTATATGCTAAGCTGTCCAAGTGTGAGTTCTAGTTAGAGAAAGTTGCTTTTCTGGGGCATGTGATCTCTAAGGAGGGAGTAGCTGTGGATCCGGCAAAGATTGAGGCAGTGACAAAGTGGGAAGCACCAAAGAATGTTGCTTTGAGATCGGGAGTTTCTTGGGTTTAGCCGGGATACTACGGACGGTTCGTGAAAGATTTCTCCAAGATAGCTAGACCTATGACAGCTTTGATGAGGAAAGAGAACAGGTTTCATTGGGATGAGAGTTGTGAGAAGGCGTTCCAAACATTAAAGGAGCGTTTGACCACAGCTCCTATCTTAGCATTGCCTGAGGGGATCGAGAACTTTGAGGTTTATACAGATGCCTCAAAGAATGGGTTGGGATGTGTGTTGATGCAGAACGGTAAGGTGATTGCCTATGCTTCTAGGCAATTGAAGCCGTATGAGGATAACTACCCTACACATGATCTAGAGTTGAGTGCAGTGATGTTTGCTCTCAAGATTTGGAGACATTACCTTTATGGGGCGACCTTTAAGGTATTTTCGGATCACAAGAGTCTCAAGTACATCTTCACTCAAAAGGAGTTGAACATGAGACAGAGGAGGTGGATGGAGCTGATTGGCGATTATGACATGGATATTATCTACCATGAAGGGAAAGCCAATGTTGTTGCAGATGCTTTGAGTAGGAAGAGTGTACACTCCCTGTGTACAGCTCTATCTTTGATGAGGTTGAGAGATGAGATGGGGAAGTTTGGGATACATATGATGCAGAGAGGGGATGCTGTGGGAGATTTGACAGTACAGCCTGATCTTTATGATGATATTTGAGGTAAACAGTCTTTAGATCCTAAGATGGTTGAGTGGAAAGCTGGAGTAGAGAAAGGGACAGTGTCTCGATTCTCTATTCATACAGATGGTAGTTTGAGGTTCGATGGTAGGTGGTGTGTCCCTAATGATGAGGAGCTGAAAAAGACAATCATGACAGAGGCACATTGTACACCGTATTCAGTACATCCAGGTGGTGACAAGTTATACAAGGATTTGAAGAACACGTTTTGGTGGCCTGGGATGAAGAAAGAAACAGCTGAGTTTGTGGCCCGTTGTTTGACATGCCAGAGAGTTAAAGGGGAACAGCGACGACCACAAGGTAATATTCAGTCTTTAGAGGTACCTGAGTGGAAGTGGGAATCCATTTCTATAGATTTTATCGTGGGTTTGCGAAAGAGTCAACAGGGTAACAACATGATATGGGTGATAGTGGATCGACTGACCAAGTCAGCTCACTTTGTGCCAATGAAAGATACATGGACTAAAGCACAATTAGCTATGGCTTATCGAAAGAATGTGTTAAAGTTACATGGAGTCCCTAAGGACATAGTGTCTGACAGAGATGCGAGATTTATCTCAAGGTTTTGGAAAGAGTTGCAGGAATCTTTGGGAACAACTTTGAAGATGAGTACAGCTTTTCATCCTGCGACAGACGGTCAGACTGAGAGAACAATCAAAACTCTTGAGGATATGTTACGAGCTTGTGTGATGGACTTTGGTGGTAGCTGGGAACAGAGGTTGGATTTGATAGAGTTTTCTTACAACAACAGCTATCACACTAGTATTGGCATGGCACCGTTTGAGGCTTTATATGGGAGGAGATGCAGGAGTCCGATTTGTTGGGACGACAATGCTGAGGTAGTGGTTCAAGGACCAGAGATGGTACATGAGATGGTTGAACAGATTAAGATGATCAGGGAACGGATGAGAGCAGCTCAGGATAGGCAAAAGAGTTATGCAGATCTACATCGCCGAGATATAGAGTTTCAGGTTGGGGATAAGGTTCTTCTAAAAGTGTCTCCTATGCGTGGGGTTATGAGATTTGGGAAGAAAGGCAAGCTGAGTCAGAAGTTCATCGGGCCTTATGAGATCTTAGAGTGGGTTGGAGAGGTTGCATATCGTCTGGCTTTACCTGCTGCGTTAGAGAGAGTGCATAATGTGTTTCATGTATCGCAGTTGCGGAAGTATGTGAGTGACCCGTCACATGTGTTAGAGGCAGAGAGATTAGAGCTAGATGAGTCCTTATCATATCTTGAGGTACCTAAGCAAATTCTTGACCGGAAGGTTAGGAAGACTAGGAGTGGTGAGACAGTTTTGCTTAAGATCCTTTGGTCTAACCACGAGACTGAGGAAGCTACATGGGAGGCAGAGGATGCCATGAGAGAGCGTTACCCTTTCCTTTTTGATCAGGTATGTATGGTTACGGGAACGTAAACATGTTTCTTTTAGGGGGTTAGGAGATGATCGCAAAGAGTTTTAAGAGTTTTTATAACCTTTTATGTTGTGTCGGTATGGTTGTTGTCGTTGAGTCGGGTTGAGTTTGGGTTAATAACATGTTTTATGTTGAGTTTGTTTTGGTTGTTGAGTCGGGAGTGTCGTAGTGCGAGTCTTTGTTTTGTTGTGGTTTGAACTTCGGGGACGAAGTTCTTTTTAAGGAGGGAATACTGTAATACTACGGATTTATGAGTCTCTGGGTACACTATCGAGTAGGCCTTACTCTGTCGAGTAAGGGCGAGTTGCAGTTTAAAATAGTTTCTGACCTGTTGGGTACTCGATCGAGTAACGTAGATACTCGATCGAGTAAGGGGGCACTCGATCGAGTACATTAGCTACTCGATCGAGTAGCCGGGTTACGGGGGATGATTTCTCGGGTTTTGTTAATAATGCGATTAAGTATATAATAACTTCCGTCATTGTTCTTTAAACACTTTTAAAACCTAATCACTTTCAAAAAGAGAAATCAAAGTACGTTTTTCGCATCAATCGCATTGTTGGCAAATCCCGGAGCTTGGAAGGTCGGATTTTACCTTTCTTTATACCATTGTAATCCTTGCGTCGAGGGTAAGATCTATGTACCGTTTTTATAGTGTTTCGTTAAAGTTGGTTAAACCCTAATGTTGGGAATTGGGGGTTTTGTTGTATTTTATGCTTGGTAGTGATTATATGTTTGTATGTTAGGAGGAGGATTCGTAGAGGAAGCGTTTTGATATCACCTGTGAGATCGTCTGATTGTGTTGTGCTTTCCAGGTAGGGATTCCCTACTCAGTATTAGTCCCATGATGTGTTGATTGGTGTTTGTGGTTGTTGAATATTATCATATTCGTATTGTGACGATTGCTGGACTTGGTTGCTGATAGTAGTTGTGATTGATTGTATCTGTCTGTGTTCTTCGGGGTGCGTCCCTGGCTGAGTGGAGTCACTTGCGGGAGTGGCTTCACGCCCATGATTCGCCTTCTGTGGAACCCGCCACAGAAGGGATGTGCACATTAATGGATTTGGGTTTATCGCTCGATGGAGATGAGCGGGGCTTAGGTGGGAACGGCTGCGGTCCCCCACTGGCGGCGAGGAGTGACCTGTTGCGATGGGCACTCTGGCTCAGGATTGTGGAGTTGGGTTTGGAGTTCGGAGAATATCTGTGATGATTGAGCTGTTTGTTTTACTGTATTGTTGGTTTATATAAATTGTGTGATTAGTACTGACCCCGTTTAATGTTTTAAAAGTTGTGGTGATCCATTCGGGGATGGTGAGCAGTTATTGAGCAGGTATGAGTCGAGTTACTGGGATAGCTGGGATGTGCCACGGTCTGATGATAGAAGTCTTCCGCTGTAGCTAGTAGTTTAATAAACATTTCAGTTAGCTGATTAGACAGTTGGTTTGAGAACATGTATTCGTATTTTGGTTTTGGTTTTGGGATTGTAACCTTTCGCTAAAGTATTTCTATTTAAATGTTGTTTCATTATTGTCTATTTGATTACCATTGCCTCGGGTAACCGAGATGGTAGCATCCTTATACCTGAGTGGTCCTGGTAAGGCACTTGGAGTATGGGGGTGTTACACGTACAATTAACAACAACCCATTGATCAAGCAAGAACTCGTCGGTAGGCTGTTTGATAGAGCCATCGACGAAACCATATTTGTGTCTCAATTTAAGAGACTGTTTCACTGATCCACTCCACTCCTCATAATTATCAGAGCGGAGGAGAACATGAGTGATAGATAGACTAGGGACATCATGGCTGCCAAGATAGTAAGGCGACAGGATGTCGATTGTTTTTGTAGAAGAAGAAGTAATTATTGTTCCGTCTCCATTCGTCATTATGAAAAAGAAAGGAGTGACGAGAAGAACAGAGAAGGAAGGCGTAATAGAGGAGCTAAGAAGAGATGAAGGATCGAACCAAAGAACCTGACACCATGTTAATGTTCATAAGCGTAGAAAGGTTTTTGTGTGAATTGTATTGTGTTGATTTTCCATTCAATAATCAGAGTTTATATAAGATTACAAGTCAATCACAAATCCTTGAAATAAGGTAACAAATACCATGAATCAAGGAGTTTGCTATAACTGATGGTATGCGAATAATATCGGATAATATCAAAACCGATATTATACGCTTAATATATATGGAGCTAGAAGTGAAAACTATTCCGAAGGGTTATCTTCAATTTTACATTTTGTATGTTACACTTGTATTTTTTTTATTTGACACACACTTAATGATTATAAATAATTGTGTAACGTTATGAGATGATGATGATGATGATGATGATGATGATGATGATGATGATGATGATGATGATGATGATGATGATGATGATGATGATGATGATGATGATGTATCAAACGATAAAAATAGTGGGACAAGAGATGTAACATGGAAATGAGACACATGATCCAAATATCCAGTGCAAACTCACGAGATAAGAAACCTAATGAACTATGTATAATTGAATATAATAGAAATCTAAATCGAGGGAGCACATGTTAGTTAATTTTAATACCTTATTAAGCACGTATACGGTTTAAATTATAGCACCTGGGTCGATTCCACAAGGAATGGGGTGATTACAAGTCGGATAATTTCAACAAATAACTCTGCAACAAAAAGGGATTGTTTTGTGGTCGTTTGGTTCAAAGTATCGGAATGGATTAAAATAGATTGTGATAACATAGAGGTATGGATTTAGAACCTCATACTTGCTCACAAGTGTTTGGTTCGATTTTGGAATGGACTGAGTATAGTAATAGAGTGGAATGAATTTTATACATGGGTACGGGATTCCAAGAGGTTGGAATGAAGTTAGAATCCATTGTGTATCTAACTTCATTCCAAAACTCTCCAACCAAATACTAAAATGAATTGAATCTATTACAATCCATTCCAAAAGTTCCAACCAAACCCCCTTAAATTATTATGGATCTCATTCCCATGACTCAAGGTAAGTTCAAGACTTTTTTTTTTGGAAGAGAAGAACACATATATTAAAGAGAACCAAAGTTTAATAGTACATGGTACAAACTCAAGGAGGAGGGTCAGGTGAAAGGGTACACACATGCGCCAAATCCGAAGAATGCACTCCTACAACAAAGGATGGTACAAAGTCCCATACAAATAAACCACAATTAAGACTTGAATCTTGTAACGAGAATTTGGAGATGGCATCTGCAACCCGATTAGTGGTCCTCTTCTCAAAGATGATTTTCATGGAAGGTGAGGCTCTTAATTGTACCCTGCACTCTAAAATAATGTTAGTGTAAGGCCCACAAGGAGCCGAGTCATCCAAAATAGCTTTGACGGCAAGAAGGCAATTTGAGCTAATGATGAAGTTTCCGAAACTATTAACCGCAAAGACCAAACCATCCCTAATAGCAAGAAGTTCAAAAATAAAAGAGTTATGAGCTAAGACTCTTGAACACCAGCCCCTTACCCATACGCCCGAGAAGCAACGGGACACACACGCAAGGCTGGCTAGGGAGGATGAGAGACAGAAGGCCGCATCGACATTGATCTTAAACCAATTAAGCAGAGGAGGGGCCCAACGATTTGGGTAAAGGTTTGGATGGGGCAAAGAGCTACTACAAGAAGGTGTCGGCTGGTCAGTTAAGTGAGATTGTTTGTGGGAAGCGTGGGCAGAACTCCACTGGTGGGTGAGGGAGGAAGAGAGGGAAATCCAAAAAGGGTCAGTGGGTGAGGTAGTGCCAGAGAAGACAAAGTCATTGTGGCGCAGCCAGAGGCGCCACACGAGGAAGGAAAAAAGGGTAACCTAGTGGCTGTTGGCAGCGGTACAGTTTTGGTGAATCCAAGGTTGAAGAGGGAGGGTGAAAAAAAATTATGGGACATTGAAGTTGTCCCAGACGCAGAGGGCATGAGGGCAGTCGTGAAGGATGTGGATAGTTGACTCATCAAGGGAAGGGCTTACACAGGCAGTGCATTGAGGAGAGGGGATAATTGATCTTTTGTGAAGGGTAAAATTATGGGGGAGTTTATCACATCAAGAGAGCCAAAGGAAGAGCTTGATGGGGGTTGCGTTAGAATATCCCACAGCCATCTCAGGTCAAGGTCAAGGTCATATGTGGCAAGGTTGAGGGGAGGACCTAAGATGGCGTCATAGGAGGAACCAATCGAGAATTTGTTCTTAGAGGCAAAAGAGGAGGAGAGGATGTCAGGCAGGGAGGTGGAGGGAAGAGGGATGGATAAGATGATAGTGATGAAGGAGGGGGGGAGATCATACTCAAGGGATTCAAGATCCCAAGACCCGTATTTAATGATGTTTCTCAGTTTATCATCAATCCGAAGAAAGTGAAAGAGGGCCATGGAGGCAATTTCTTAATGGTCCAAGGGGGGACCAGGGATCTTTCCTTAGGCTGATGCTAGTACCATCACCAATGGACCAAGTGAGAAAGGTCTAGAGGGTGGTGTAACCGATGCCAATACTCTTCCAGACGTGGGAACCACGGGAGAAGGAGGGGCTGAGAGGATAGGTGTGCAAATACTTGCTACGAATGGCAATGGAAGCAAGGTTATCTTTTAAACAAAAGACCTTCCAAGCGAGCTTAGAAGAGTAATCATCATTTAGAGTTCGGCATTTCCTAATTCCAAGACCCCCTCGAGCTTGAGGCCTCGTCACTAAGTCCCAATTAGAAAGGTGGAGTTTGCGGGAGGAGAGACTGGACCAGAGAAAAGATCTATTAATTTTATCGATGAGGGAAGTAATGGAAGAAGGCAAATGGAGGCATTGCTTGAGGTGGGATGGAATAGCATTTATGTCCCAACCGTAAATCCTCCCATTCTCATAGATAAAAAATCAATTGTTTAAACTCCTAAGGTAGAGTTTCTTAGATAAAAGATTTAACTCTCATCAATAACCCAAACCAAAGTATATCCTCTTGTCAACCCAATACAATCAACTTCCACTTGTCAAAACTTCGACTCGATCCGATATCCGACCCCTTTTTTTAGGGTTATAAACCCGATTTTTTCAACCCACCATCCGTTTGACCCGTATCCAAAATGGCCCGTTATTTTAGGGTCGAGACCTGCCGCGAATGGGTCAAAGTAAATCATGAATTTTATTAAAATATTAATATTTATATATTACTCCGTATATTTGAAAGAATAGTTAAAAAATTATTTTTTTATTACTTAAAATTACAAAGACAACAAAAAAGCCAATTTTATATAACTTTTATAATATTTAATAATAAAATAATTATTAAAAAACTTTATTTAAATAATTATATCAATATAATTAATGTAAACGTTGGATATGATTAAAATATTAATTTTTAATATGTTTTACTTTTTTAAAAAAAAATATTTTTTAATGAAAAAAATCGTTTAAAAAAGACGTTAAAAAATATTTCTTGACTCGTATTCTGACCCTAACTCGACCCAACCCGTATTGATACCGTCGTCAGGTACCAAAAATAAAACCTAGATACACTAACA
Source organism: Silene latifolia (assembly GCF_048544455.1). NCBI lineage: Eukaryota > Viridiplantae > Streptophyta > Magnoliopsida > Caryophyllales > Caryophyllaceae > Silene > Silene latifolia. Next base: position 95,985,801 of record NC_133533.1, read on the forward strand.
GAAGCTAGCAGTAAGTAGGGTCGATCTCCACAGGGAGATGGGAAAATGTCGGCTTTAACTAAGTCCGTCAAGGTAACCAATTTCTGGGGGTTTGAATTGTTTGTTCTAATCTAATGAGATTAATAAAGAGAGGTAAGACAAAGTAATAAAGATTAAGCAAACAGAGAGAGAATAGCTAAGACAGTCGGTTCACCATGATTATTCAGTCAAGCAATCTAGGTCTCAGGTCAATGCAAATACGGTCTATGGGGCAGTGAATATCTCCTTCCGATCTCAATTCGCCTTAAAGAACAAATAGCTTAGCTTCCGCCCTCACTACGTGCCCTACTGTTCGCTACAAGTCTCACCCTTTCCAATCTTCCGATCTAGGTCAAGGTTTACTGCGATTTGATGACTAATTGCGTCGACTCAATTAGAAACAATTAAATGTAGCGATTAACAACATAAATTACACAAGCATTAAACCTAATAATTCTATTTACAATTCCTTCATAATCATGGATTCCCTAAGTCTTAGCAAGAGAAATTAGTTATGCATTATTACCGAATTAACAACAATCATACATAAACAAGAGAAATTAAACATCGTAATAATGCAACGAAGAGATTGAAATAAAGCAATGGTAAATAAAGAAAGAAAAGAAATAAAGAACAATAAAGGAATTAGGATTAAGAAATAAAAGAGAGTAGTGATACCGATTACAAGATTCAAATCCGAGCAATAGTCTAGAGTAAGAGAGTGTAGAGAGGAAGAGAGAGTATCGTAGTCTAAAGAATGATCAAGAAGTAGTAACAACACGTCCTACTTAACCTAATTAAATCCTAATTACAAGGACCAACATGGAATAAGGCAAAAACACGATTACAGGATGAAACCTCTCGATCGAGTGGAATAAAACCACTCGATCGAAGACATAACTGGCAATTCCTCTCGATCGAACAGAATTGGGGTTCGATCGAGGACTTCTTTTATTAGCCATCTCGATCGAGTATCAGAACAACTCGATCGAGTGAATCTTCAAAGGATAAAGCATTCGATCGACTGAAAAGTGGTCGATCGAGCTATATTAGCACGTAAGACGCCTTGACTCCTTCCGAAATCAGCTCACGCGTCTTCAAAGTGATAGATTCCAAGCTCCAATTCCTTATGCTCCACAAATGCATGCAAATGATACAAGTTTAGGCTCGGTTTATCTTCTTTATGGGTCGTACCTGCAATTTACACAAGACAAACCAAAGTAGACTATTCGGGGGTATTTGTAGCTAGATGCTACATAAATAGTACAGAAATGCGTGTAAAAATGAGTTAAAAACCTTATATAAAATAAACGCATCAAATCTCCCCAAACCAAACATTTGCTTGTCCCCAAGCAAACTATGAATGCAACTAAGAACAGATAGTGGAACGAGACCAACTCATCAGCTACAAATAGTCCACCCAAACCAGTTTAATGCGACAACTAACAAGGTGGCAAGTGATAAGTGCAAACGAATTAAATCAATGTCTCAAACTTACTGAATTGTCGACCTTGCAAGACTCATAGATATCGGACTCTCACGGGTCGCTCATCACTCAAATTAAGCACAGGGTGCGTATATAAGTGAAAGATAGAAAGAAGTAAAGACACTCACCTAACTCAACCTATAAGAGCTTGCATGCAATTTAACATGAATAAAATCTCTACGACCGTACATATGCATTCCCACCAACTGATAACCAAGACACATGCCGAGGACTTACATTTGGGTAAGTGAGGTAATGGGTAGAAAGGGGCTAAAATTAATTTTGAAATGTGGAGTTAATAGCCAGGCTAGCAACAATGGATCCAAATTTTGAAACTACATCCCAACTTCATACTCAATATATATCAATACAAAACAGTGCAAATTGGATGCACTCAACTCACTATACACCATAAACGTATCAACTCCCCATAAGATACAAATAAGACATGGGAGTAAAAATCATCTATACAACTTTTTATTTTTCCGCATATGATTTTTCCTTTCTTTTTCATATTTCTTTTTCTATTGTTTTTTTTCTTTTCTTCACACACTTTTCACATTTTTTTTTTCATTCCCTTCAACTCTTCTACCGACTTCTTCAAATTATATATATAACCAAACAGCAATGAACCATTCCCAATAACTACTGATTACTAGCTCGGCTAGGGTGGGCATAATTATAGATTGTAGTTAAACAGGACAAAGAAGGCAATTTGGCTATGTGAGGTTCATAGGTAGAATGAAATCAAGGGAACTGCCTCTCCTAACATGCGTCACCATCCACATACTGAATGCATACAGGTATTAAGAAGACTAGATTCATGCTTATGCAAATTGATGTTACATGCCTTATAGAGAGTACTACTCACATCCTACAAGAAACCGGTCATGGATGCCACCAGTTTATAAAGCTCTAACCTCAGAATGTAATGTAGCTTGCCAATACGTGAGTCAAGTCTATCCGTTCAGATAAGAGAGAAACAAAAACTCGTAGATTATGCACATTACCATGCCAACAAAATGTTAAGAGTATGCAGGGCAAGGATAAAGACTTAATGTAGCGTCAATGTTCAAACGTTCCGACTCAAAATAAACATGAAATTTTTTGAATTTTATGTGATTTTTTGAATTAAACACAACGATGCATGCGAAAATGAATAAACGTGCAAACGAAAATGCAAGAAAACATGCAGACACAGATATGGATGCATACCTCCCCAAACCAAACCGTAAAATGCCCTCATTGTACCAAAAATGGAGGAAGAAATGCAAAGTAAGGAGAAAAGGATAGCGGGAGTCGGAAAACTTACAAGACGTCGTAAGGAGGGACCTCCCCTAACCGACCATGAACATGGGAGGTCATGGGTAAGCACACAGTAGCTCAAAGGTCGAAAAACAGCAGCTGGACCATGATTCTGCTCGATCGAACATAGCAGAATGGTTCGATCGAGAGGATTGGGTGTCAAAAGAACTCGATCGAGAGGATATGTTACTCGATCGAGAAAATGGGATTTGCAGCATTTCGATCGAGGACAGCAGATGCTCGATCGAGTGAAATTCTTAGCAAAAGTACTCGATCGAGCAGAAAAACCACTCGATCGAGCTACCTCACCTGCAAAACGCATATAAGAAGTATAGGAAATACGAGAGACGCATAGTTTAGCGATCGAAATTCAACACAAAGCTAAAATAAAGAAAATAAGTTTAACCAAAGTACAATAAAACAGTCCGGGTTGCCTCCCGGAAAGCGCAGGTTTAAGAGGTCCCGAACGACCTTTCTGGCTTCAATTAACTGGCGCATCAAGCTCATCGAAGTACAAGACTTCAACACGGTTGTCTGCATCATTTGCTTCGTGATAGTGCTTCACATATTGCCCATTCATCTTGAACCTATTTCCCTCGGAACCTTCTAGCTCAACAGACCCAAATTTAGTGACAGTTGTCACTGTATAAGGGCCACTCCACCTGGACTTCAACTTGCTAGGAAATAATCGCAGTCGGGCGTTAAACAGCAACACCTTCTGCTCGACATGAAATTCACGAGGTAAGATCCTTTTGTCATGCCATCTCTTCGTCTTCTCCTTGTAGATGCGTGAGCTATCATAGGCGTTGAGCCTAAACTCCTCCAGTTCATCTAATTGCAATAGACATTTATGACCACATAACTTAGGATCAAAGTTAAGTTCACGAATTGCCCACCAAGCTTTACATTCCAGCTCAACAGGTAAATGACATGACTTCCCATAAACTAACCGATAAGGTGATGCACCAATCGGCGTCTTAAAGGCAGTCCTATAAGCCCATAATGTGTCCTCCAGTTTAAGACTCCGGTCCTTCCGTGATTTAGAAACCACTTTAGATAAGATCTCTTTAATCTCGATATTAGAGACCTCGACCTGACCACTAGTTTGGGGATGATACCCCAAACCACGCCGGTGTTGAACACCAACTTTAGACAGAATGGAAGTTAGTTTCTTTTCTTTAAAGTGCATTCCTCCTTCACTAATGACGACCCTAAGGACACTAAATCGGGGAAATATAATCTTTTTAAACATTTTAATCACGGTCTTGGCATCACAATAGGGTGAAGCAATTGCCTCCACCCACTTAGACACATAGTCAACAGCTACTAAAATATACCTGTTACCTTTACTAGATGGGAACGGTCCTTGGAAATCGATGCCCCAGACATCGAAAACCTTAAACTCTAAGATACCATTTTGTGGCATCTCCTGTCTCTTGGAAATATTCCCTGATCGTCAGCAAGCATCACAGGCTGAAACAAAAGCCTTAGCATCAGCAAACAAAGTACGCCAGTAAAAACCAGACTGAAGTACCTTAGCCACGGTGCGCGATGGACCATGGTGACCACCATAAGAAGATGAGTGACAGCCTTCCAAAATCACTTTGGTCTCCCACTACGGAATACACCGTCTGTAGAGACCGTCTGCACATTCCTTAAACAAATAAGGATCATCCCAGAAGTACTGCTTAGCGTTATACAGAAAACGCTTCCTCTGCTAATGAGAAAGGTCAGGCGGCAGCGTGCCACTGACAACGTAATTAGCTAGATCTGCGTACCAAGGATCTTGGTTAACAATAGAAGATAAAACAGCAAATAAAGAATCATCAGGAAAAGAATCATCAATAGGTAAACAATCTTCTCCCTCTTGCTGTGACAGTCTTAATAGGTGATCAACTACAACGTTTTCAGCACCTTTCTTATCTTTTATCTGCAAATCAAACTCCTGAAGAAGGAGTATCCATCTCAATAGCCGTGGTTTAGCCTCCTTCTTAGCAAGAAGGTGTCTTAGCGCTGCATGGTCAGTAAAAACAGTAACTTCTGACCCTATCAAATAAGAATGAAATTTTTCTAAAGCATAAACCACAGCTAGCAGCTCTTTCTCAGTAGTGGTGTACTTCTCTTGAGCCTCATCCAGAGTTTGGCTCGCATAGTAAATTGTATTCAAAGCTTTGTCTTTCCTTTGGCCTAGCATCGCTCCTAGTGCATAGTCACTAGCATCACACAAAATTTCGAACGGCAAATCCCAGTCGAGAGGCTGTATAATCGGCGCAGATACCAAGGCCTACTTTAACCTGTTAAAAGCAGAAAGACACTCATCAGTAAATACAAAAGGGGCGTCCTTAAGCAGCAGCTGTGTAAGTGGTATAGCAATTTTTGAAAAATCCTTAATAAACCGGCGATAAAAGCCAGCATGACCAAGGAAGTTCCTCACTCCTTTAACATTAACAGGAGGAGGTAATTGCTGAATCACTTCCACTTTTGTTTTGTCAACTTCTATACCCCTGTCAGAAACTAAGTGCCCTAAGACAACTCCCTCGTTGACCATGAAATTACACTTCTCCCAGTTAAGCACAAGATTAACCTGAATGCAGCGCTGCAACACTTTATCAAGGTTAGATAAGCAGTTAGAAAAATCACTTCCATAGACACTGAAATCGTCCATAAAGACTTCCACAATAGACTCAATGTACTCTGAAAATATCCCCATCATGCACCTTTGAAAGGTAGCAGGGGCATTACACAAACCAAAAGGCATCCTGCGATAAGCAAACACGCCCTGAGGAAAGTAAAAGTAGTCTTTGCCTGATCGCCCGGATGAATAGGGATCTGAAAGAACCCTGAATATCCGTCCAGATAACAGAAAAACTTATGAGAAGCTAACCTTACTACCATCTGATCAATGAAAGGAAGGGAAAAGTGATCTTTCTTGGTGGCGGCATTCAGCTGTCTGTAGTCTATACACATCCGCCAGCCAGTGACTACTCTAGTAGGTATTAACTCGTTTTTGTCATTCGTGACCACAGTAATCCCTCCTTTCTTAGGAACTACCTGAACCGGACTCACCCACTTAGAATGACCAACATAATAAATAATACCTGCGTCGAGCAGCTTCATTACCTCAGCCATCACAACGTCCTGCATCTTTTGGTTCAGTCGGCGCTGACCCTGTCTGCAAGGCTTGTGATCTTCCTCCAGCTCAATCCTGTGCATACAAATATCGGGACTAATCCCCTTGATATCATCTAAATAATAACCCATAGCTTTCCTATTTTTCTTAAGCACAGCTAACAAAGCAGTCAGCTGATCATCATCAAGTTTAGCACTAATAATGATTGGATACTGCTCGATATCATCTAAGAAAGCATATTTTAGATGATAGGGAAGAGGCTTACACTCAGGTACCTTTACCTCTATGGATCAAAGAGTACTGATCATCTGTTCCACTTTTTCTCCCTCAGCGTCGGTGAGTTCACGCTCATCTAAAGCGGCTTCAAGCAAATCTAACACAGCGTCATTGTTATATGGGTTATCTGCACACTCATCCAAAAGCATTAGAGCTTCTAGTGGATCCTTTATAAAAGAACCCGACCATAAATCATAGACAGACTCGTCAACAATATCTACAGAATAACATGTATCCTCTATCATTGGCCGAGCCAAAGTACTAGGAAAACTGAAAGTAATCGCGTCGTCCCCTACTGCAAGAGTCAAACGCCCTTGTTTGACGTCAATGATGGCCCCAACTGTACATAAGAATGGTCTTCCTAGTATAATTGGGGTCCGGGTATCCTCAACTATGTCTACAACAATAAAGTCTACGGGTATAAAGAACTTGCCTATTTTCACAGGCACATCCTCTAAGATCCCCAAGGGTCGTCTTACAGATCTATCAGCCATCTGTAATGTAATATTAGTCATTTTAAGGTGACCCATTTTCAATTTCTTGCAGACAGACAGAGGCATGACACTGACGCTGGCTCCTAAATCACAAAGAGCCTTATCTATTACTTCATTGCCTATAATACAGGTAATAGAGAAACTACCCGGGTCTTTCATTTTAGGTGGAGCCTTATTTAAAAGTAAATTACTAGACTCTTCCATAAAAGCAACAGTCTCAAATTCATTTAGCTCTCTCTTGCGCGTCACAATATCTTTCATAAATTTAGCGTAAGTAGGTATTTGGGTAATAAGTTCGGTAAAAGGGACAGTTACCAGGAGGTTCTTGACAACGTCCACAAACTTATCGTACTGTCGCTCAACCTTGGCGTCCTTCAGACGTCCTGGATAGGGCACTCTGGTAGCAATGAGTGGACCCGCGACTTTCTCTTTACCTTTATCGGCACGTGACGCCTTCACAGCAGGGGAAGATAACACGGTAGCGGAATTAGATGCTAAAATTGAAGCTCCGCTGGTATTGGCACTCGATCGAGCACATTTGTCACTCGATCGAATGGTTTTTCAGGAAAGTTACTTGATCGAGGAGTATGGACCTCTCGATCGAGATCCTCAATTTCAGCTTATGTCGATCGAGTCCCAGAATCACTCGATCGAACAACCTTGTCTGCCAAATCACTCAATCGAGAGGAATTAATTCCTCGATCGAAGTCTTCAAATTGGGCACTTCTCGATCGAGCAGGTATTGTACTCGATCGAGTAATGGGAGAAGCTAAATCACTCGATCAAGCTATATTTCCACTCGATCGAGCTGCAGGATGATATTCAGCAGGGATATCGTCTATTAGCTCCTCCAACTCATTATCCGAGGTATCATCAGCTGTCACGACCCCGTCTTCCGGCATTTCCGGTCCATCATAAGTGAGACCACTTTGGAGATTTATGGCATTGATTGGGTCGCACGAGGGTGGTCGGTGTGCTTGGTTTTGCGTGAGTGTTAGTTGCGCAACTTGCTCTCTCAGCTCCACAATAGCGGTATTGTCCTTGTTGCATTGTTCTCCAAGCTGTTGCGTTAAGTTCAATACCAAGGATTTTAATTCGGCTAACTCCCCATTGACAGAGGGGGAATCCGGTTGCGGCGTTGGTGTAGAAGGAGTAGAAGCACTCGTTGAAGTCAAGTCTTCATATAATTTGGAGAAAGGAACTCCTTGCTTGAATTTTTGATAAGCAAGGACACGCTCTACATTTTCCATACAACCAATGGGGTCATGCCCCTTCATACCGCATCTACCACATATTATTTCGTGCTCAGTAATTGCACAAACTTGTGCATGCTCACCCACAATCTCTATAATCTCCGGACTACCTAGACTTCCGCTAGGACTCTCCACTTCAGCTACTACCAATTCGTTTACATTCCTACCTCCTCGAGGATTTCCATACTCGGCAACATGGATGGCCATCTCCTCAATAAGATGCCACCCTTGACTATCCTCTACATTCTTCTGAAATCTCCCTTTGGCTGCATTATCAAGAATAGCCCTCTGGTCCGGATACAACCCATTGTAGAATTGGGTACATAAGAACCAGCGCTTGAAACCATGATGAGGCACAGAACGGACGAGCTTCTTGAACCTAGTCCAAGCCCCGTTCAAGTCTTCAGTAGGTAGTTGCTCAAATGCAGTAATTTGAGCTCTCAACGCATTAGTGCGCTGTGGTGGAAAATATCGCCTGTAAAAGGCCAAGGCAAGGGAATTCCAGTCGGTCACACCGGCAGCTTCCCTATCTAAATCTCTCAACCATTCCCGGGCATCATCAGTCAAAGAGAAGGGGAAAAGGACTCCCTTCACTCTGTCTTGATTCACCCCAACAGCAAGAGGAATGGTGGAACATTATTCTGTAAATAATTCTATATGCTTGCACGGATCTTCTCCAGGTACCCCCCTAAAGAGATTTCTCTCGACCAGTTGTATGTAAGATGGGTGGATTCCAAAGGTTCCCGAGTCAGCAGTGGGTAGTAGGAAACCTTTAGGAAGGGAGTCCACCGTCGGCTCGAATGATCAAGCTATGTTCGGCATCCTAGCAGATAGAATTTACAGTGAAGCAGGTATGACAATGTTCTCTTCTAGAACAGATATCCTGCAAAACTAATCAAAAACTTGCAAAAATATGAGATCAGTCTCAAGGAATAAATTCCTTGAGACGAGAGACGAACTTAAATAAAGCAACAAAATTACGCCACCTCCCCGGCAACGACGCCAAAATTTGATACCGTCGTCAGGTACCAAAAATAAAACCTAGATACACTAACAGAAGCTAGCAGTAAGTAGGGTCGATCTCCACAGGGAGATGGGAAAATGTCGGCTTTAACTAAGTCCGTCAAGGTAACCAATTTCTGGGGGTTTGAATTGTTTGTTCTAATCTAATGAGATTAAGAAAGAGAGGTAAGACAAAGTAATAAAGATTAAGCAAACAGAGAGAGAATAGCTAAGACAGTCGGTTCACCATGATTATTCAGTCAAGCAATCTAGGTCTCAGGTCAATGCAAATACGGTCTATGGGGCAGTGAATATCTCCTTCCGATCTCAATTCGCCTTAAAGAACAAATAGCTTAGCTTCCGCCCTCACTACGTGCCCTACTGTTCGCTACAAGTCTCACCCTTTCCAATATTCCGATCTAGGTCAAGGTTTACTGCGATTTGATGACTAATTGCGTCGACTCAATTAGACATAAACAATTAAATGTAGCGATTAACAACATAAACTACACAAGCATTAAACCTAATAATTCGATTTACAATTCCTTCATAATCATGGATTCCCTAAGTCTTAGCAAGAGAAATTAGTTATGCATTATTACCGAATTAACAACAATCATACATAAACAAGAGAAATTAAACATCGTAATAAAGCAACGAAGAGATTGAAATAAAGCAATAGTAAATAAAGAAAGAGAAGAAATAAAGAACAATAAAGGAATTAGGATTAAGAAATAAAAGAGATTAGTGATACCGATTACAAGATTCAAATCCGAGCAATAGTCTAGAGTAAGAGAGTGTAGAGAGGAAGAGAGGAAGATAGAGTATCGTAGTCTAAATAATGATCAAGAAGTAGTAACAACACGTCCTACTTAACCTAATTAAATCCTAATTACAAAGCCCAACACGGAATGAGGCAAAAACACGATTACAGGATGAAACCTCTCGATCGAGTGGAATAAAACCACTCGATCGAAGACATAACTGGCAATTCCTCTCGATCGAACAGAATTGGGGTTCGATCGAGGACTTCTTATATTAGCCATCTCGATTGAGTATCAGAACAACTCGATCGAGTGAATCTTCAAAGGATAAAGCATTCGATCGACTGAAAAGTGGTCGATCGAGCTATATTAGCACGTAAGACGCCTTGACACCTTCCGAAATCAGCTCACGCGTCTTCAAAGTGATAGATTCCAAGCTCCAATTCCTTATTCTCCACAAATGCATGCAAATGAGACAAGTTTAGGCTCGGTTTATCTTCTTTCTGGTCCGTATCTGCAATTTACACAAGACAAACCAAAGTAGACTATTCGGGGGTATTTGTAGCTAGATGCTACATAAATAGTACAGAAATGCATGTAAAAATGAGGTAAAAGCCTTATATAAAATACATGCATCATGTATTCTGATCCTACCCATATGACCCGACCCGAAACCCCCGAAACCCAACCCATTTGACTTGTCTAACCTCCACCGATAGTTCCAAAGGGGAGGTAAGGTCAGTCAAGACTCAAGAGACAAGAAAGCTTACTTTAACAAAAGCTATAACCTACATATCACAATTTCTTAAACAAAAATCAACGACAAGATTAAAACCATAATGAAACTAAATCAAAAATTAGAAAAAGGGGACTAGTCTCACTTAATTTGTTTACTATTTTTATTTTGGTGTGTCTAAGGGTCTCCCTCCGTCCAGGTTATTTGTTTACCGTTTTTATTTTGGGTGTCTCGGACTCTCGGTCAATTGTTTACCTTTCTATCTTAGAATTACTTTTGATGAAAAATTTGATTCTCTACACTCAGTTTTTGATATTATTCTTAATTTATAAGATAAAATATAGTCATGTGAAATCTTGTTTGATTTATCATCATGAATGCTATAAGAAAATCAAATTCTTATAATTTTTAATAACGTGTAACTAAAGATATGCATGTTGCAAAACGTGTCTCGGCAAGTGTGATAAAGCAAGTGTTACCTTTGATTTGGATGGGAGTGAGTATTTAACATTGATGCGGACCTGAACTCAAACCCGACCCAACCAGATCATTTGTCAATTTGACAAAAACACCCTTTGTTTTCTTTAGAACTAGACCCCTTCCATAGTTCTATCTTCTTCAATTAATTCATTCGAGAGTGAGACTGAGACTGAAACTAAGGCTCTGTTTGGCACGACACTTCAGGTAGCTTATTTGACCAAAATTTCAGCTGCCTGATTTTTTTTGCAAATGTTTGGCAAGTAGCTTATTTGGTCAAATAAGATACCTGAAATGAAATGTTACCTCAGGTAGCATTTGAGAAATCAGGTACCTGAAATGACTTATTTTCCATTTTTTACCCTTTTATTTTATAATATTAAATAATTTTCATATCCTTTTACATCATTTTACCAAAATCAACTACCTTTTCAGCTAGTTTGCCAAACACATTTTTATATAATCGGTTACCTTATCAGCTCATAATTTTCAGCTACCTTATCAGTTACCTTTTCAGGTTTTAGATAACTTTTCAGTTTTCAGCTACCTTTTCAGGTTTCAGCTACCTTTTCAAGTAGTTTTCCAAACAGAGCCTAAGGCTATGTTTGGCAAGGCATTTCAGGTACCTGATTCGACCAAGCAGTCTGATGTAACTGATACTTCAGGTAGTTGTTTTACCTAGTGCTGTTTGGTAAAGTCATTTCAGGTACCTGAAATGACTTTTTAGGTACCTGAAATGAAAAGCTACTCCAGGTAGCTTTTTAGAGTTTCAGGTAGCTGAAATGTTCTACTTTACATATTTACCCTTTATTTAAATTAATTTTTTATAATTATTAATGTCCTTTTATGTCATTTTACAAAAAATCAGTTACCTTTTCAGTTAGTTTTACCAAACACTTTACAATCAATCAGCTACCTTATCAGTTTCCAATTTTTAGCTAGCTTTTCAGGTACTTTTTAATTTTAGTCACCTTATCAGGTTTCAGGTACCTTTTCAGGTTTCAGGTACCATTTAAGTTATTTTACCAAACAGAGCCTAAGGCTCCGTTTGGCACGACACTTCAGGTAATTTATTTGACCAAAGTAGCTTATTTGACCAAAATTTCAGCTACCTGATTTTTTTGCAAGTGTTTGGCAAGTAGCGTATTTGGTCAAATAAGGTACCTGAAATGAAATGCTACCTCAGGTAGCATTTGAGAAATCGGGTACTTGAAATGACTTATTTTCCATTTTGTACCCCTTTATCTTATAATATTAAATAATTTTCATATCTTATTACGTCATTTTACCAAAATCAGCTACATTTTAAGCTAGTTTGCCAAACACATTTTTATATAATCAATTACCTTATCAGCTCGTAATTTTCAGCTACCTTATCAGTTACCTTTTAAGGTTTCAATTAACTTTTCAGTTTTCAGCTACCTTTTCAGGTTTCAGCTACCTTTTCAGGTAGTTTTGCCAAATAGAGCCTAACAAGGTAATTTCAATTCTCTCTCATTTATTTCATTTATCACTTTTATTTTATTTTTTCCTTTTTTTAAAAGCGAATTTAACAAAAATAACCCGACATTTGATAACTCTTCTAAAAATAACTCAACCTTCTAACTTAAACAATAATAATCCAACCTTTACATTTTTGTCACAAAAATATCCCACACAAAAACTCACCTACACAATTTTTACCAAATATTGAGAAAGGATATTTTGTAAATATTTAAAGTTTATTTTGTGATTGTATATACAAAAAAATTGATAACCAAAAAACTGGAAAAATTAAAATTTTCTTAATTGAACAATGAAAATTTCATTAATAAGATTAATATATAATTTTTGAAAAGAAATAAGATAGATTTTAAATTAGTAGAAATACTTATAAAAGATATACTTATATTTTTTTTAATAAACCCACAAATTTGAGGAATCAAACAATTTTTAAAATCATATCATTTATATCTTTTAGGATTTTGAACAGTACTAGAAATATTTTTCAACTTTTTTTTCCCATTTTCTCAAAATTGTTTTCAAATTATTATTCTTTCATAATTTTATATAATTGCTTTTGCAATATATGGTTAATAAATTAATGATGAGTAAATTATCATTTAGGAAATATATAAGATGTTGGGATATTTCTGTAACATAAAAGCTAATGCTGGATTATTCTTGTTAAAATCAAAAGGTTGGGTTATTTTTAGAATACTTGACAAACGTTGGATTATTTTTGTTAAATTTACCTTTTTTAAATGTTTATAGTGCCTGCAATGTCACAATTCATACTTTAGGAGACTTGTTTATGAAATTTTTAATAGACTTTCACCAATTAATTATTGGGCTTTTGTTTCTCCTTAAGTTAATTGATTTGGGGATTACTGCAATATATTATGGATTAATAATTCTATTGTTTGAGAATTTATTTGGTTAACTAATGTGCTTTGCGTGAGATTGTTCTTGAGATTTTAGTTTGTGGGCATACAGCATACTACTTATTAGAAGCCTAAATAGAATTCAATGATTAGGTATTTTGTTAATTAATTGGTTAATTAACTAGTTTAGCTCTCGTGTAATGTATGCATGTTATATATAAAGTTTTACTTTGTTTAGTGTATTATATTTATGAAATTTAAATTAACAATTTTTTATTTTTTTGACATTTCTCATTGTTATATTTTGATTTGAAAAATCAAAACCAAAATCGTATTAATCATGAAATGGGTATTTCAATTAAAGTTTTTCCTATTACCAAGAGACTAATGGTGTTATTTTATAAAATTTTACTGATAATATATTTTTAGCCGCAATTTTTTATCATAGAAAATCAATGAATTATCTTCGTATGATTCTTTAAACGAAAAAAAAGAATTATTTTTTATATCATAAAAAGATTGGATATAATTTTGTGTAGAATGTAAAATACTAAATGACATCAATATATAAATCTGAAAGATTATGTGTATTATAGCCACCATAGTTATAGAATATGCTAAAAATAACTAAACTTTATTTTAGGAAATATGTTTAGGCGGGAAAATTTGGAGTTTCGCTAGTAAAGAGGGATGCTCCAATTCGTGTATTGTGTTTGTTTAAGATTTCGAAATGTCCAACTTGGACGATCCTCCGTCTCATTTTGTGCACCATTTTATGATTCACTCCCTTTATCATTCGAATATTAGAGTATAAAATTAAAATTGTGAAACTATAAAGGGGGCCAGGGATGCACCATTTTACGTTTCAATAGTTGTATCTCGTGTTAGTGCCTTAGCGGCACAGGGGGTACTTTTTGCGGTGGGGAGCTATTTCGTTAAGTCCTGAATCTCTCAAAATCAATGTATATTACCAGTATGATTATATGATTATGTGTTAATTCAGCTTTCATGCCATTTCAGGTGATACGATTTTGGATGCGCAAGACTAGCTCAATTAGGACTCTTTGATTAGTTATCTACAGTTACTATGATATAATAAAATAAGGCAGTTGTTATGCCATTAGAAGTTTAGTAGTTGACAGATGTAGGAGTTTGGTTAAATTAGTTGTCTTATTCTAGTTAGATACGTAATTATCTACTATAAATAGAATGCTTTGTATTAGTTATTAGGCAGATTAAGACAAGTTATAAATAAAAGTTTAGAAAAACTCGATCATGATTTGATCACCAACCAAGGTTTGAACGGTATTTTTAAATCTCGTTTAAAATTAAGATCGGTGTCTTTATTTTAAACACCCATTGGATCGAGGGCTCGGCGGATCTACGACCCAAATATCCCATTGACTCAAAGTCTAGGCGGACTTTCAGTCAAATATCCCATCGAGAACGACCTCGTCCCTTCGTGAATCAAGGTCCCGAGTTCGCCTCTCACTCCAGCAACATTTGTTGTTTAATATCGCTTCCGTATTCGTATCATATGGTATCAGAGTTTCGGCTCTTGATTTCCCTAAATATAGACGGTCCTAGGCGTGTCAAACCAAGTTGTTAGTTGAATTTCTGATTGCGATTGGAGTTCAAGGGTTAAACTTGAGCAGGTAGTTCGAGGGTTAATCGGTTTTGATTACTCATCTCAGAAGCAGTTCTAGTAACTTGGTATTCGAGGCGTGACAGTAAAAAAAAATTATTATTCACGTGTACTGTTCATCCAAAAAAAAATATGTCGGCGGTGTTCTCGTTTGAAAGCTTCTATGAGGAGAAGGTTAAGTTTGATCCGAAATTGTCTCCTATTTTTTATGATTATAATGATGAGGAAACTGATGAGGTTAATGATGAAGTTATTCTCGTGCAAGGAAGGTGGTGGGGTGGAAGGCATGAACTTATATTTCACAAGAAAGGTTTGAAATTAAACAAGATGAATGAGCCTGAAGTTTGCATCAAAGATGATGAATTAAAAAGATGATTCGACAATGTGTACAAATTCATCATTGTTGCTGATAGTCAATTGCATCTAGGCTTGTGAGATTTATATTTGATCCAGGTGGACTTGAAGCACTTCAAGAATTGAGGACAATTCCTTTCGAAGAGGGAGTGAATGATACGATTTTGGATGCGCAAGACTAGCTCAATTAGGACTCTTTGAGTAGTTATCTACAGTTACTAGGATATAATAAAATAAGGCAGTTGTTATGCTATTAGAAGTTTAGTAGTTGACAGATGTAGGAGTCTGGTTAAATTAGTTGTCTTATTCTAGTTAGATACATAATTATCTACTATAAATAGAATGCTTTGTATTAGTTATTAGGCAGATTAAGACAAGTTATAAATAAAAGTTTAGAAAAACTCGATCATGATTTGATCACCAACCAAGGTTTGAACGGTATTTTCAAATCTCGTTTAAAATTAAGATCGGCGTCTTTATTTTAAATACCCATTGGATCGAGGTCTCGGCGGATCTACGACCCAAATATCCCATTGACTCAAAGTCTAGGCGGACTTTCAGTCAAATATCCCATCGAGAACGACCTCGTCCCTTCGTGAATCAAGGTCCCGAGTTCGACTCTCACCCCAGCAACATTTGTTGTTTATTATCGCTTCCGTATTCGTATCCTCAGGTAAGAGTCCTGTAAATACTATAACAGCCCCTATGAAACTTGGTAGACATCTAGAAGACCCATTGAGTAGGAATTGTTTGGATATGATCAGCAGTTTGCCCGATGAACTACTTGGTCGGATAATTTCGTTGCTAGAAACAACATGTGCCGTGAAAACAAGTATTCTATCAAAGAGATAGTGGTACGTTTTTACTTTGACGACATGTGTGTCTTTTGAAGATAAAAAATATCCAGAAAAAAATAAGAGACTAGAAGTTGCTCAAAGGTTTAAGGAGTATGTTGATAATTTTCTGAAATTGCACCAAATCTCTCATGCATCAAGAAATTTTTTCTAGCATATGTTATGCCACCTATAATGATTCAGATTTGAATCGCTGGTTTAATAATGCTTTACAAAAGGGTGTTCAAGAGCTTTATTATGAGCTAGGTGACCAGACAGATTATGTGCCTAATCATGATGGCTTCTACATGTGGTGGGGTGGGTGTTCAAACAAATAGCGTGCGGATCCTCTCCAGTTCCCATAAGAACTGGAGGGTCCAGTTCCCCCTTTAGATAATGACACGTGGGTTATTTCACAATCAACGGCTGAGATAATTTGTGGCTGTCCCTTCAAAAAAAAACTTGTGGCTAACTCCCCTCTAATAACCTGCTCCTCGGGTAAAATAAAGCTATAGCCTTGAGTATAAATTTGTGTGTAAAAAATCGGCAACTTGTTTTCTTTTCTCAGCTACCTAATCACCATTATTCCATTAGAGTGGTTTCTATATGATTATCACAACAATGAAGATGATTATACCTACAAACCTTAACTCAATTAGCATTTGGTTTAAAGGTTCTAAATTGGGTGTTTTTTTTTCCTGAGAATTAAGATAAGGGTACTATTTTTTAAAATAATTTCTTCAAAGCCAGGTAATTTTTTTTTTTTGGGCGCATGTCTCCTTCTGAAAGTAGATGAATGAACTTTCAGTCGTAAATTTGAAGTTTTTTTTTCATTTTCTTAGAATCTCTATATTGTTGGATTTGTTATCTTCTATTATTGGTTTAAAATGTGTATGGTTAAAGCTAATGTATTAAATTCATAAAATAACAAATGGTTGAGGTCTTGAGGCAGATTATACAACCTGTTGTATGTAGTTGTATGATGCAAAATTCGAGCTGTGTTAAATTTTTGAGTTTTGTTTAGAAGAATCCAAGCTATGCTGTAAAGTTTTTGAACTCACACGCCTAAACAAAAAAAAATATACTCTTACAAAACTCAGAAAAATTACACATGAGCTCAGATTAATGTATAGGGTTGTACAATGCTTATTATACAACTGGTGGTTGTATAGTATTATTTGTGGTCTTGAGGATGCATGCGAAAGGTTAGAGAAGTAGAATGAGGTTTGAGAAATATGAAGAAAAAAATGAAGAAAACCATATGAAAAGCTGAAGGATAAATTTTGCTCTGCAATTATAGGAGTTAACCATACTATAAGGACCCGAACTTTAACATAATTTTGTGAGAAGGACTTGAACTTTGTTTTAGACACGTTAAGGACCTCAATTTGTTTATTTGACTAAAATACCCTTGCATGTCAATATTTTGTTTTATTTATGTGACAAAAAAAAACACATTAATAGTTTGTATTTTTCTTTGTTTTCAGTATAAAATGCTTTCTTTTTTTTGCAGGTGTAAAGAAAGGTATTAAATGCTTACTTTACGGCTGCCCAAAAAAAAAGTTTAAAATACTTTCACACCTCTTTGTTGTTACTTGTTAATACAACTGAAATTATTTTTTTTACAAACTTTGCATAAAAATGAGGTTAAGATAGCAAGTACGACTATAAGTAGACCTGTTAAAATTTAATCCGACCCAATTTTTCCAAGGTCTAGACCCAAAAATCTCAACCCTCAACCCGTTCATGCCCAAAATGACTCGTTAATTTAGACGAAACCCGACTCGAACGGGTCAACCCGTTAAAATAAAGAAAATTCAAGAATTTTATTAAAATATTAATATTACACATTATATTTGAAATAATACTTAAATTGTTTATTATTTCTAGTATTTTAAATTAAAATACTATTAAAAAATCATTTTTATGTAAATTATGTAACCTTTAATTATAAAATAATTAGTAAGATAAATTTAAAAACTATCTTTTGATATGTATTCTGCCCCGACCCGTTTGACAAGTAATTTTACGCATGTCCAAAGTAATTGAAACACGAAAGTATTTGATAAGAATAAAATTGTTCTTTACGCACGTTTAAAGTAATTTTCAAGAAAAAGAAAAGTAATTGGACTTATTTTATTTTATATTTTTCTTCATTGTTTATAGAAATAATATTCAACAAACATATTAGAAGGGTAGATTTGTCCAATAATCTAAATGAGGTCCTTAAAGTCTCTAAGCGAAAGTTTGGGTCCTTATCGCAAAATTTTGTCGAAGTTCGGGTCCTTGTTGTAGGGTTAACTCGCAATTATAGTCGTTGATGCCATAATAATACACGTGGCATAATCTGAAAGACAGTACTGGACCCTCCAGTTTTTATGTGAACTGGAGAGGATCTGCACACAAATATATGGGGTTTGAATATACAAAGCTTGACCTTATTGACAACCCATAGAAAGATTTTTATGGTTGACCCGAAAAGAAATTGCATCGAGAACTACTCTATTAAAAGAATACAGCCACTTTAGTGACCTTGTAACACCCCCATACTCCAAGTGCCTTACCAGGACCACTTAAGGCATGGGAGTGCTACCATGTCGGTTACCCGAGGCAACGATAATCAAATAGACAATAACGAAACGTACTTTAATAATAATAAAGTTTAAAGCGATACAACCAAATCCGAAACTGATAAAAGAAAATACAAAGGTTCTCAAAACTGTCAAATACTAAACAACTAAAGGTGTTCGACACAGCGGAAGACTTCTAAAAAAGCAACGTGGTGACTCATCCCAGCTATCCCATGCGCATCGTCTCATACCTTCTCAATAACTGTTCACCACCCCCGAATGGATCACCACAGTTTTTAAAACATTTAAACGGGGTCAGTACTAATTACATAAAACCAACAGCTGCAATGAAACAATATTATAAACAACTCAAACAGCACATCTAAATCTCCACAACTCCACCCTATCTCCATATATCTGACTACACACCGAAGTGTGTAGCCCTGCAAAAGTACCCATCGCAACAGATACTCCTCGCCGCCAGTGGGGGACCGCAGCCGTTTCCACCTAAGCCTCGCTCATCTCCATCGAGCGATAAACCCATGTTCATTAATGTGCACATCCTTTCTGTGGCGGGTTCCACAGAAGGCGAATCAAGGGCGTGAAGCCACTCCCGCAAGTGACTCCACTCAGCCAGGGACGCACCCCGAAGATCACAGACAGTTATCAATCAATCATCTTATACAAACAACACTTACCAACAACCGGTGTCAATACGATAAAAGAATCAATCAACAACAACGACAACAACATCAACACCAACAATGACATGTAATTAATACTGATTAGGGAAACCCTACCTGGAATAATCCATCACAAGATCGTGACAAGCAGCTAATCAAAATGCTCTTCTACGAAATCTCCTCCTATAATCACATATACAATCATGCAATTACTACTAAGAAAATCAAACACCCAAAACCCCTAAATCTACCCAATTAGGGTTTAACCAAAATTGACGAAACAACATAAAAACTATACAAGGATCTTACCCTTGACACGACGAACTCAACGGCGTAAAGCACACGATGATCCGACCACCTTAGCCTTTGGGATTTGTTAATTACGTGACGAATGCGAACTACGTAACTCTTTTCTCTTCTCTTGAAAGGTTTTAAGAAATAAAATGATTAAGAATAATGACGGAAGCCTTTTATATTAATCTCGCGTTATTAACAAAACCCGGCTAAAACAACCCGTAATACGCACTTACTCGATCGAGTAAGTCACTTACTCAATCGAGTTACCCTTACTCGATCGAGTGCCACACTTACTCGATCGAGTACCCATCAGACATAACACTGTTTCGTAAAACAACTTACTTACTCGACAGAGTAAGCCCCACTCGATAGAGTACCTGTGACACCCTCATTTATTGCGGAAAAGTAAACACGTAATTCTAGAATAAAACTGCATGGATATGTTTGTAATAGGTTCATTATAGTAAAAACCTGTAATTTTTAAAACCTGGACCTGTTATAAAGATATCCAAAAGGGAAGGTGTCAAACATGCAAGGTCCAAAATAAATCTCATGAATGAAACATCGCTAAAGTCGCGAAACAAAGTTATACAAACCAAATATGAGAAAGGGAGACATATGTCCCTAAAATATATGTGACATAAAAAGGGTTTAAGGGTCACAATAAAATAAAACCAGTCTAGGTCCCAAGGTTACTTTGCTCGCTAGCTCGTCCATGTACCCCATATATGCATCACCTACCTGTCATTCGCATTTTATACAAATACGAAAGCCACGGTCGATGGGGGAGTAACTCCAGTTCTCCCGACCACGAAATGTCATAATTAATATAACATGTAAACATAAGAATATGAATACGAATCACACAATGCCTTAGCATATAGATGCTAGACAATCGTGCTTATCATGTGAACAACAATATAACAACACATAGTCCTAGCATGTGAATACTAGACCGACTCAAGCTACACTATCATGTGAGTCACATAACATCCAGGAATCCAAACTCTATCAACCATAGCCGGCTTGCATCTCACCTTCTATGATTCATAGAATCATCAAACAAGAAAGGGCAATATATCAAAGACATGCATAAGTTCTTAGCACCGTCAATAGTCACTCAGAACTCGAGTCTATACCACGAGGTAGGGAAGGTAATCGAACCGGTATCTTGGCTCATCGGTTAATATTAATAAAACATGGCCAAGACACAACACAACCCTAGCCTAAAATCACAAGAGACCTAGACATGCGGATACACACCACCGCACCCAAGACCCACAATTTTTCTAAAACAAAGTGAGTACCCTAAGGAGTCCACCAAAGGGTTGGCTAGTACTTAAGCTGACCACTTACTATCAAAATAAGTAACGAGGTCATGCCCCAACTTGGATATAAATCCACTAGTCAGGAACACAAAGGCTATTAAGCAGTGAACATATACTCGTCAGATACTATAAAGACCTATCTATGATGAAGGCCGAAATACTCACCTAGGACCTAGTCCCAGCTAGTCCCAGCTTGAATACTTTAGCCCACACCACACAAGACAAATAGGACACCCAATTAACCATAAAAGGGCAAAGAGTTCAACTTACCAACATAAATGCTAACATTCTATCATGTGAAAGGCTATATAAATGTCTATTCAGCAGACAATCCAACAATATCCTCAATATCAATAATAATCCAAATTCCAAAATAACCGTTAATCTTATAATTCATGAGAACAAGCTAAAATGGCAACAAGGCAAGAAGACTCAAGTATAAGGCATCCAAAGCATCCAACAACCAACATGTGAAATGATAATTACAAATATCAAGGCATAACATAAAACATCCAATCTCACCTCAAAGACAAACCCTCGACCCGAGTCCCGCGACGGGTCATCGGTCAAATCGAGGCTGACCGGTTTAAACCTAGTTTGACCAAACTCGTTCGGTCAATCTGGCCCAGCTTAGAGTCTTGGCCTACTTTGGCCCAAATTACAAATTTTATCGCAATATTATTCTCATGCTATTTCCAATTTCTATCATGTGAAAAACGAAAGTAATACATTATCAATCACCTAAACACTTATCAAACAACAAACACAACACCTACTACTAATGTGACATTAATTCGTCGAGTAACTCGGAATAGTTACCTTAAGCTAGCAAAGAGACAAGCAATAAACTTGAGAAAGCTTCTAAAACCCAAAATTACTCTTCATCTTCAACCACATATGAGTCACCTAAAATAATTATGTGAAGGGACGATATTAACGAATTATCGTTATATAAAATATGAGACGGAAATTAATTTAAATCAAAACATGTAAATCATATTCATTAGCTACTGTCTTATGTTCATAAACCATTATGACCCTCCCTTTTGACAGGCATACCAAGAAAATTGTCACAACTTTTACGCCCTAGAAACAGTCCCATAAAGCACCATTTTATCCGTCCCAAAACTGAGCCCAACTCAGCCTGTCACGGCTCCCAAAACCGAGGCCAAAACAGCCCACACGGCCTCCATTTCGATCGTCCCAAAACAAAAAGGCTGCACAAAAACTGGTACCAAAACAGAGTTCAATCAATCCTAAACCAATCCTAAACCGAGTCAAAACAGTCCCAAAAATGTCCCAAAGTACCTACAAAGCGGACTCAAAAACAGTCCTAATTTACTGCACAATACTACAACTAAAAAAAATCCCAAATAGCATCCCAAAACAATCCATACATGTCCGCATACACCGTCTTAAATATACCACTTACTAGCTAGCATCCCAAATGATCCCTAGAGGTCAGTATACACCGTCTCACTCATCTCCACATATCGATACACCGCTCTCAACTATACAACTGACTAATTAACATCCATAAGGATCCCTATATATAATTATACACCGTCTCAACTATAAAACAGACTAACAAATCTTCTACTGCACCGTCTATTTTAGTACATACAACCGTCTTATAATAAATAAAGCTGAAAATATAAATGGGTTTGTAAAAATACATAACGAAAATGAATTTTACTTACAACGGATTGACGAGAACGACGAAAGGAGCGCTATGGAACAAAAATAGTTGAAAACGGATAAGGAACGAAGCACCGACGTCGATTAACAGATCAAAATTCAAAGAAAGGTACGAAAAGGAAGGAAAAAGAAGGAAGAAGAAGGAAAGAAGACGTGCGTTGTTTAGAAATGAGACAAAGCAAATGCTAGCCTCGCTATTTATTATACGTACGTTTCTTCGTCGTTAAGAAACTTCGATCGTTATTAAAACCGTTTGAGTTAAATTTAACCGATTTGAGTAAAAGTTTCAAAGAATAAAACGGAATCAATAATAAATAAATTTAATGAGTGAAAATAAAATAAACTCAACTAGTTAACGTAAATAATACAATATCAACTTGAATCGGAATTATTAGCGATTTTTACAAAACTAACGGATATTAATAAAAATTGCTAATTTAGTGAAATAAGCTCAAAATAGCTAATTGGACGGTTTTGTTCCCAAAATCCATCTCGGGTTCACTTAAAACAACTTTCATAAGGACTCGTAAAGAAACGGAAATTATTAAATAAATAAACTCGAACTAACTTCAATAAACTCCAACTAACTTTAAATAAACTTATTAATGATTATTAAAATTAACGTATCGAATTATGATGAAATTAATTAATTAGCTAAGCATATATATATAAATCGTTAAATGATGTAATTAAATTCAAAATAGCAATTAAAAGAATTTTATCCAACTTAATAAAATACGGGTGTTACAATCACCCCATCTTTTAAAAAGTTTCGTCCTCGAAACTTGAAAGTATAAATGAAAGGTTATAAAAATAAAACCGAAATTGGAATCGGTAACCAAAACATTTAAAAGGTCACTTATCGTAAGAATCAAAATTCTTTCAAAAGTTTCAAATAAAATTTTCCAACAGAACCGCATTCTCATCGAGAAACGGAAGTGTTCTCGTTGCGCATTCAAGAACATCACATTCCAAATCTAAGATAAGGTCAAAGGCAAATCATTTGTATAAATCGAAAATCAAAATACTTTCAGAAACATTAATGAAAAGTTTTCAAATGTATAAGTCTCATTCATGGAACGAAATTGCCCTTGTCGTGCACACAAGAGCGCTAACTTTCCAAGTCAAAGACAAATTTAAAACCGAAAATCACTCGTCGACAAGAGTAGAACAAGTTATTAAACGTTTCTAATAATGAGTTCTAACATCCGATCAACGTTAAAATCAAAAGAAAAGGTAATTTACCCAAATTTTCTTTTGCAAAAAGCCAAAATAGAAATAAAGGTTTCACTTTTAAACCCAATTGGGGGTCAAATCCCTGAAAGTGTAACATTAAACTTTGACAAAAGCATCATAATTAGATCAAAGTGAATAGAAATTGGATAAAATTTACAAAAATCTCAGGTTTAGCAACTCAAAACTATGATAAAGAAGTCTATACTCAAAGAGCAATTAGAGAATTAAATCGAATTTTCATTTTTCCAAATCTTTACAAGTAGGGAAAATTTTGTAATAGTAACATAAAATTTTAGCAACGAACCAAAAATGGTAGCTTGAAATATTTAGAAATTGTACAAAAAGGAAAGTAACTTAGATAGCATAAAAACAAAGTATGTTAAGAGAGCTCAAACTTAAGCCACAAGAGAGCTATAATGACTTTCATTGGGTAAAAATTGAAGTCAAAATTACAAGGATGTCAAAGATATAGTTTCACAAGATACGAGTGTCAAATTTAAAGGAGGAGCAAGATGAAGCAAGGAAATGAGGTATGAACGGTAACGCTTATGAACGAGGAGAAAGGGAAAATTAAACAACAAAGAAACGCCGTACACTCTTATCTCAAACAACAACATCACTCAAAACGGTTCCGAAAACTTCCTAACAACAAAACTCATAACCACATCACTCCCAAGGTTTTCCTCAATCGCTTATGTTACCTCATCCTAATCTATTCCCTGAAACAAGGTACTCCACTATAAGTGTGATTTCATCGCTCCAAATCCTCAAACATCCAGAAACAACTTTCACAAGCCTAAGGTCAAGGCTTCCAACAAAGATATATTCGTATCCAACTAGTGTCAACTATGGGTTTCTCAAAAAGGTAAACCTTCAATCAAGAATCCCAATACCAAGCTCTAAACTCCAAGAAGGTTCCTCAAATATTCCACAAGGTTCTCATTTCAAAACAAGGTAGTAACATACCAACCCCAAAATCTGAAAAATCAATAGGATCTCAAGTTTCTCTATCCTTGTACTTATCAAGGATTCCCAAAAGCGGAACTACACTCAGCTACACTCAGCTACGACATCATCCCATCATCTCAAGTACTCAATGCGACCTCAAGGTCTATACAACTATAGGGTTAACAAATTCTTCTCAATACTAAATCTCTCTCAACTCAAGAACTCTCAAGAGCCAACTAATAACCCCACATTAGCTTTTCTCATATGGTCATACCCATTATCAAACTCTCATGTCCAAAGTGATTATGGAAGCCAATCACAACTCGACTTACTTAGTCAAGGAACTAGGTATAAGAATCACTAAGTATGTCTCATCACCTTACCTAAGTCTTTCTAACATCACGACTTCTCAAAGCCAGGGTTAAGGGTCAGACACAAACAATCTCCTCAAAAGTCGAATTTTCCAACCCATGTCAACATTCCTCACAAGAAAGAGTACTATCAAATGGCGTTAAGGGAGGATAAGCACCAAGAGATTAAGAATAAGGCGAGATACAAAAAGAACGAGAAACATCTTCAAGGAAGTAAAAGCATTCTTCAAAGGTTGAACAAATCTTCAATCCTCAAAGAATCCAATCGGCACTAAATCTTGATCTTCGTAAAATATAAGTGTCCTTTCAATGGAACGGAGATACTCTTGGCGATCACTCAAGAATATCAATATTCCAATTCAAAGACATAAAAATACATTTTTACACCAACAAATGATAAAACTAATTATCCGACGTCTCCAATAACAAGCTTTAACACTAATTGACGTTAAAACCAAAAAAAACAATAAAATATTTTCAAAACCTTTAGTTCAATTTCAATTTTTTTTTTAAGGATAATAACTCCATTAGCTATAGATAAGCTCACGGTCATTGATCCAAGAACGCAACAATTATTAAATGACAATCAACAAACAGGTTAGTTCCTAACAAAGAGCAAACACAAAGAGACTACAACATAAGGTCCTAAGTCTACCCATCTTACCCATATCTCAAGTTTATTATTTTAAGGTCAAGTTATTTATATTGGGGTGCACAAACGTGCGTCGGGAGCAAATATGCTCTGATACCAACTGTGACACCCTCATTTATTGCGGAAAAGTAAACACGTAATTCTAGAATAAAACTGCATGGATATGTTTGTAATAGGTTCATTATAGTAAAAACCTGTAATTTTTAAAACCTGAACCTGTTATAAAGATATCCAAAAGGGAAGGTGTCAAACATGCAAGGTCCAAAATAAATCTCATGAATGAAACATCGCTAAAGTCGCGAAACAAAGTTATACAAACCAAATATGAGAAAGGGAGACATATGTCCCTAAAATATATGTGACATAAAAAGGGTTTAAGGGTCACAATAAAATAAAACCAGTCTAGGTCCCAAGGTTACTTTGCTCGCTAGCTCGTCCATGTACCCCATATATGCATCACCTACCTGTCATTCGCATTTTATACAAATACGAAAGCCACAGTCAGTGGGGAGTAACTCCGAGTTCTCCCAGCCACGAAATGTCATAATTAATATAACATGTAAACATAAGAATATGAATACGAATCACACAATGCCTTAGCATATAGATGCTAGACAATCGTGCTTATCATGTGAACAACAATATAACAACACATAGTCCTAGCATGTGAATACTAGACCGACTCAAGCTACACTATCATGTGAGTCACATAACATCCAGGAATCCAAACTCTATCAACCATAGCCGGCTTGCATCTCACCTTCTATGATTCATAGAATCATCAAACAAGAAAGGGCAATATATCAAAGACATGCATAAGTTCTTAGCACCGTCAATAGTCACTCAGAATCTCGAGTCTATACCACGAGGTAGGGAAGGTAATCGAACCGGTATCTTGGCTCGCCGTTAATATTAATAAAACATGGCCAAGACACAACACAACCCTAGCCTAAAATCTGCCTTGAGACCTAGACATGCGGATACACACCACCGCACCCAAGACCCACAATTTTTCTAAAACAAAGTGAGTACCCTAAGGAGTCCACCAAAGGGTTGGCTAGTACTTAAGCTGACCACTTACTATCAAAATAAGTAACGAGGTCATGCCCCAACTTGGATATAAATCCACTAGTCAGGAACACAAAGGCTATTAAGCAGTGAACATATACTCGTCAGATACTATAAAGACCTATCTATGATGAAGGCCGAAATACTCACCTAGGACCTAGTCCCACTAGTCCCAAACTTGAATACTTTAGCCCACACCACACAAGACAAATAGGACACCCAATTAACCATAAAAGGGCAAAGAGTTCAACTTACCAACATAAATGCTAACATTCTATCATGTGAAAGGCTATATAAATGTCTATTCAAATGAGACAATCCAACAATATCCTCAATATCAATAATAATCCAAATTCCAACTAACCGTTAATCTTATAATTCATGAGAACAAGCTAAAATGGCAACAAGGCAAGAAGACTCAAGTATAAGGCATCCAAAGCATCCAACAACCAACATGTGAAATGATAATTACAAATATCAAGGCATAACATAAAACATCCAATCTCACCTCAAAGACAAACCCTCGACCCGAGTCCCGCGACGGGTCATCGGTCAAATCGAGGCTGACTGGTTTAAACCTAGTTTGACCAAACTCGTTCGGTCAACTGCCCACTCAGTCTTGGCCTACTTTGGCCCAAATTACAAATTTTATCGCAATATTATTCTCATGCTATTTCCAATTTCTATCATGTGAAAAACGAAAGTAATACATTATCAATCACCTAAACACTTATCAAACAACAAACACAACACCTACTACTAATGTGACATTAATTCGTCGAGTAACTCGGAATAGTTACCTTAAGCTAGCAAAGAGACAAGCAATAAACTTGAGAAAGCTTCTAAAACCCAAAATTACTCTTCATCTTCAACCACATATGAGTCACCTAAAATAATTATGTGAAGGGACGATATTAACGAATTATCGTTATATAAAATATGAGACGGAAATTAATTTAAATCAAAACATGTAAATCATATTCATTAGCTACCTGTCTTATGTTCATAAACCATTATGACCCTCCTTTTGACAGCATACCAAGAAAATTGTCACAACTTTTACGCCCTAGAAACAGTCCCATAAAGCACCATTTTATCCGTCCCAAAACTGAGCCCAACTCAGCCTGTCACGGCTCCCAAAACCGAGGCCAAAACAGCCCACACGGCCTCCATTTCGACTGTCCCAAAAAAATAGGAGGCTCGCACAAAAATACCAAAACCAAAACAGTTCAATCAATCCTAAACCAATCCTAAACCGAGTCAAAACAAACCCCAAAAATGTCCCAAAGTACCTACAAAGCGGACTCAAAAACAATTTCTAATTTATCGCACAATACTACAACTAAAAAAAATCCCAAATAGCATCCCAAAACAATCCATACATGTCCGCATACACCGTCTTAAATATACCACTTACTAGCTAGCATCCCAAATGATCCCTAGAGGGTCGATACACCGTCTCAATCATCTCCACATATCAGGATACACCGTCTCAACTATACAACTGACTAATTAACATCCATAAGGATCCCTATATATAATTATACACCGTCTCAACTATAAAACAGACTAACAAATCTTCTACCGCATCGTCTATTTTAGTACATACAACCGTCTTATAATAAATAAAGCTGAAAATATAAATGGGTTTGTAAAAATACATAACGAAAATGAATTTTACTTACAACGGATTGACGAGAACGACGAAAGGAGCGCTATGGAACAAAAATAGTTGAAAACGGATAAGGAACGAAGCACCGACGTCGATTAACAGATCAAAATTCAAAGAAAGGTACGAAAAGGAAGGAAAAAGAAGGAAGAAGAAGGAAAGAAGACGTCGTTGTTTAGAAATGAGACAAGAACTGCTAGCCTCGCTATTTATTATACGTACGTTTCTTCGTCGTTAAGAAACTTCGATCGTTATTAAAACCGTTTGAGTTAAATTTAACCGATTTGAGTAAAAGTTTCATAATAAAACGGAATCAATAATAAATAAATTTAATGAGTGAAAATAAAATAAACTCAGCTAGTTAACGTAAATAATACAATATCAGCTTGAATCGGAATTATTAGCGATTTTTACAAAACTAACGGATATTAATAAAAATTGCTAATTTAGTGAAATAAGCTCAAAATAGCTAATTGGACGGTTTTGTTCCCAAAATCCATCTCGGGTTCACTTAAAACAACTTTCATAAGGACTCGTAAAGAAACGGAAATTATTAAATAAATAAACTCGAACTAATTTCAATAAACTCGAACTAACTTTAAATAAACTTATTAATGATTATTAAAATTAACGATCGAATTATGATGAAATTAATTAATTAGCTAAGCATATATATATAAATCGTTAAATGATGTAATTAAATTCAAAATAGCAATTAAAAGAATTTTATCCATCTTAATAAAATACGGGGTGTTACAATCACCCCATCTTTTAAAAAGTTTCGTCCTCGAAACTTGAAAGTATAAATGAAAGGTTATAAAAATAAAACTAAAATTGGAATCGGTAACCAAAACATTTAAAAGGTCACTTATCGTAAGAATCAAAATTCTTTCAAAAGTTTCAAATAAAATTTTCCAACAAACGATTCTCATCGAGGAACTAAGTGTTCTCGTTGCGCATTCAAGAACATCACATTCCAAATCTAAGATAAGGTCAAAGGCAAATCATTTGTATAAATCGAAAATCAAAATACTTTCAGAAACATTAATGAAAAGTTTTCAAATGTATAAGTCTCATTCATGGAACGAAATTGCCCTTGTCGTGCACACAAGAGCGCTAACTTTCCAAGTCAAAGACAAATTTAAAACCGAAAATCACTCGTCGACAAGAGTAGAACAAGTTATTAAACGTTTCTAATAATGAGTTCTAACATCCGATCAACGTTAAAATCAAAAGAAAAGGTAATTTACCCAAATTTTCTTTTGCAAAAAGCCAAAATAGAAATAAAGGTTTCACTTTTAAACCCAATTGGGGTCAAATCCACAAAGTGTAACATTAAACTTTGACAAAAGCATCATAATTAGATCAAAGTGAATAGAAATTGGATAAAATTTACAAAAATCTCAGGTTTAGCAACTCAAAACTATGATAAAGAAGTCTATACTCAAAGAGCAATTAGAGAATTAAATCGAATTTTCATTTTTCCAAATCTTTACAAGTAGGGAAAATTTTGTAATAGTAACATAAAATTTTAGCAACGAACCAAAAATGGTAGCTTGAAATATTTAGAAATTGTACAAAAAGGAAAGTAACTTAGATAGCATAAAAACAAAGTATGTTAAGAGAGCTCAAACTTAAGCCACAAGAGAGCTATAATGACTTTCATTGGGTAAAAATTGAAGTCAAAATTACAAGGATGTCAAAGATATAGTTTCACAAGATACGAGTGTCAAATTTAAAGGAGGAGCAAGATGAAGCAAGGAAATGAGGTATGAACGGTAACGCTTATGAACGAGGAGAAAGGGAAAATTAAACAACAAAGAAACGCCAGACACTCTTATCTCAAACAACAACATCACTCAAAACGGTTCCGAAAACTTCCTAACAACAAAACTCATAACCACATCACTCCCAAGGTTTTCCTCAATCGCTTATGTTACCTCATCCTAATCTATTCCCTGAAACAAGGTACTCCACTATAAGTGTGATTTCATCGCTCCAAATCCTCAAACATCCAGAAACAACTTTCACAAGCCTAAGGTCAAGGCTTCCAACAAAGATATATTCGTATCCAACTAGTGTCAACTATGGGTTTCTCAAAAAGGTAAACCTTCAATCAAGAATCCCAATACCAAGCTCTAAACTCCAAGAAGGTTCCTCAAATATTCCACAAGGTTCTCATTTCAAAACAAGGTAGTAACATACCAACCCCAAAATCTGAAAAATCAATAGGATCTCAAGTTTCTCTATCCTTGTACTTATCAAGGATTCCCAAAAGCGGAACTACACTCAGCTACACTCAGCTACGACATCATCCCATCATCTCAAGTACTCAATGCGACCTCAAGGTCTATACAACTATAGGGTTAACAAATTCTTCTCAATACTAAATCTCTCTCAACTCAAGAACTCTCAAGAGCCAACTAATAACCCCACATTAGCTTTTCTCATATGGTCATACCCATTATCAAACTCTCATGTCCAAAGTGATTATGGAAGCCAATCACAACTCGACTTACTTAGTCAAGGAACTAGGTATAAGAATCACTAAGTATGTCTCATCACCTTACCTAAGTCTTTCTAACATCACGACTTCTCAAAGCCAGGGTTAAGGGTCAGACACAAACAATCTCCTCAAAAGTCGAATTTTCCAACCCAGGTCAACATTCCTCACAAGAAAGAGTACTATCAAATGGCGTTAAGGGAGGATAAGCACCAAGAGATTAAGAATAAGGCGAGATACAAAAAGAACGAGAAACATCTTCAAGGAAGTAAAAGCATTCTTCAAAGGTTGAACAAATCTTCAATCCTCAGCAATCGGCACTAAATCTTGATCTTCGTAAAATATAAGTGTCCTTTCAATGGAACGGAGATACTCTTGGCGATCACTCAAGAATATCAATATTCCAATTCAAAGACATAAAAATACATTTTTACACCAACAAATGATAAAACTAATTATCAGACGTCTCCAATAACAAGCTTTAACACTAATTGACGTTAAAACCAGTGAAAAACAATAAAATATTTTCAAAACCTTTAGTTCAATTTCAATTTTTTTTTTAAGGATAATAACTCCATTAGCTATAGATAAGCTCACGGTCATTGATCCAAGAACGCAACAATTATTAAATGACAATCAACAAACAGGTTAGTTCCTAACAAAGAGCAAACACAAAGAGACTACAACATAAGGTCCTAAGTCTACCCATCTTACCCATATCTCAAGTTTATTATTTTAAGGTCAAGTTATTTATATTGGGGTGCACAAACGTGCGTCGGGAGCAAATATGCTCTGATACCAACTGTGACACCCTCATTTATTGCGGAAAAGTAAACACGTAATTCTAGAATAAAACTGCATGGATATGTTTGTAATAGGTTCATTATAGTAAAAACCTGTAATTTTTAAAACTCGAACTGTTATAAAGATATCCAAAAGGGAAGGTGTCAAACATGCAAGGTCCAAAATAAATCTCATGAATGAAACATCGCTAAAGTCGCGAAACAAAGTTATACAAACCAAATATGAGAAAGGGAGACATATGTCCCTAAAATATATGTGACATAAAAAGGGTTTAAGGGTCACAATAAAATAAAACCAGTCTAGGTCCCAAGGTTACTTTGCTCGCTAGCTCGTCCATGTACCCCATATATGCATCACCTACCTGTCATTCGCATTTTATACAAATACGAAAGCCACAGTCAGTGGGGAGTAACTCCGAGTTCTCCCGAAACACGAAATGTCATAATTAATATAACATGTAAACATAAGAATATGAATACGAATCACACAATGCCTTAGCATATAGATGCTAGACAATCGTGCTTATCATGTGAACAACAATATAACAACACATAGTCCTAGCATGTGAATACTAGACCGACTCAAGCTACACTATCATGTGAGTCACATAACATCCAGGAATCCAAACTCTATCAACCATAGCCGGCTTGCATCTCACCTTCTATGATTCATAGAATCATCAAACAAGAAAGGGCAATATATCAAAGACATGCATAAGTTCTTAGCACCGTCAATAGTCACTCTGTAACTCGAGTCTATACCACGAGGTAGGGAAGGTAATCGAACCGGTATCTTGGCTCAGCGGTTAATATTAATAAAACATGGCCAAGACACAACACAACCCTAGCCTAAAATCTGCGCAGACCTAGACATGCGGATACACACCACCGCACCCAAGACCCACAATTTTTCTAAAACAAAGTGAGTACCCTAAGGAGTCCACCAAAGGGTTGGCTAGTACTTAAGCTGACCACTTACTATCAAAATAAGTAACGAGGTCATGCCCCAACTTGGATATAAATCCACTAGTCAGGAACACAAAGGCTATTAAGCAGTGAACATATACTCGTCAGATACTATAAAGACCTATCTATGATGAAGGCCGAAATACTCACCTAGGACCTAGTCCCAGCTAGTCCCAGCTTGAATACTTTAGCCCACACCACACAAGACAAATAGGACACCCAATTAACCATAAAAGGGCAAAGAGTTCAACTTACCAACATAAATGCTAACATTCTATCATGTGAAAGGCTATATAAATGTCTATTCAGCAGACAATCCAACAATATCCTCAATATCAATAATAATCCAAATTCCAGCTAACCGTTAATCTTATAATTCATGAGAACAAGCTAAAATGGCAACAAGGCAAGAAGACTCAAGTATAAGGCATCCAAAGCATCCAACAACCAACATGTGAAATGATAATTACAAATATCAAGGCATAACATAAAACATCCAATCTCACCTCAAAGACAAACCCTCGACCCGAGTCCCGCGACGGGTCATCGGTCAAATCGAGGCTGACCGGTTTAAACCTAGTTTGACCAAACTCGTTCGGTCAATCTGGCCCAGCTTAGAGTCTTGGCCTACTTTGGCCCAAATTACAAATTTTATCGCAATATTATTCTCATGCTATTTCCAATTTCTATCATGTGAAAAACGAAAGTAATACATTATCAATCACCTAAACACTTATCAAACAACAAACACAACACCTACTACTAATGTGACATTAATTCGTCGAGTAACTCGGAATAGTTACCTTAAGCTAGCAAAGAGACAAGCAATAAACTTGAGAAAGCTTCTAAAACCCAAAATTACTCTTCATCTTCAACCACATATGAGTCACCTAAAATAATTATGTGAAGGGACGATATTAACGAATTATCGTTATATAAAATATGAGACGGAAATTAATTTAAATCAAAACATGTAAATCATATTCATTAGCTACTGTCTTATGTTCATAAACCATTATGACCCTCCCTTTTGACAGGCATACCAAGAAAATTGTCACAACTTTTACGCCCTAGAAACAGTCCCATAAAGCACCATTTTATCCGTCCCAAAACTGAGCCCAACTCAGCCTGTCACGGCTCCCAAAACCGAGGCCAAAACAGCCCACACGGCCTCCATTTCGACTGTCCCAAAACAGTCAGAAGGCTGCACAAAAACTGGTACCAAAACAGAGTTCAATCAATCCTAAACCAATCCTAAACCGAGTCAAAACAGTCCCAAAAATGTCCCAAAGTACCTACAAAGCGGACTCAAAAACAGTCCTAATTTACTGCACAATACTACAACTAAAAAAAATCCCAAATAGCATCCCAAAACAATCCATACATGTCCGCATACACCGTCTTAAATATACCACTTACTAGCTAGCATCCCAAATGATCCCTAGAGGTCAGTATACACCGTCTCACTCATCTCCACATATCAGTATACACCGTCTCAACTATACAACTGACTAATTAACATCCATAAGGATCCCTATATATAATTATACACCGTCTCAACTATAAAACAGACTAACAAATCTTCTACCAGACCGTCTATTTTAGTACATACAACCGTCTTATAATAAATAAAGCTGAAAATATAAATGGGTTTGTAAAAATACATAACGAAAATGAATTTTACTTACAACGGATTGACGAGAACGACGAAAGGAGCGCTATGGAACAAAAATAGTTGAAAACGGATAAGGAAACGAAGCACCGACGCGTCGATTAACGAGATCAAAATTCAAAGAAAGGTACGAAAAGGAAGGAAAAAGAAGGAAGAAGAAGGAAAGAAGACGTGCGTTGTTTAGAAATGAGACAAAGACCTGCTAGCTTTGCTATTTATTATACGTACGTTTCTTCGTCGTTAAGAAACTTCGATCGTTATTAAAACCGTTTTGAGTTAAATTTAACCGATTTGAGTAAAAGTTTCATAATAAAACGGAATCAATAATAAATAAATTTAATGAGTGAAAATAAAATAAACTCAGCTAGTTAACGTAAATAATACAATATCAGCTTGAATCGGAATTATTAGCGATTTTTACAAAACTAACGGATATTAATAAAAATTGCTAATTTAGTGAAATAAGCTCAAAATAGCTAATTGGACGGTTTTGTTCCCAAAATCCATCTCGGGTTCACTTAAAACAACTTTCATAAGGACTCGTAAAGAAACGGAAATTATTAAATAAATAAACTCGAACTAATTTCAATAAACTCGAACTAACTTTAAATAAACTTATTAATGATTATTAAAATTAACGTATCGAATTATGATGAAATTAATTAATTAGCTAAGCATATATATATAAATCGTTAAATGATGTAATTAAATTCAAAATAGCAATTAAAAGAATTTTATCCATCTTAATAAAATACGGGGTGTTACAGTACCCAAAGACATAGAAAACCGTAGTATTACAGTCTTCTCTACTTAAAAGGAACTTCGTCCCCGAAGTTCAACCTATACCCAAGACAAACATACTAACTCGATTAAGACATAACAACGCAACTAAAGACTCAAAACAAAACCCCAACCTATCAAACATGAGCTCTTAACACCAACTCCACCAACTAAGCCTACCATCTACAAACGCTGCTAGGTCCGTAACCTATCATCCACTAGAAAAACCAATATCCAAATACACATAACATCATACGGAATGTTACATTCTACCACCTTTAAAAGGAACTTCGTCCTCGAAGTTTACTCACACTCATAACCTCATCATCCAATTGTCAACACTATCGAACTCATAAACATCATCATCCAACTGTCAACACTATCAAAATATTCTCACACTCCTAAACATCACACTACTACAAGCACGACCATGACCTTTAATAAAATCAATCACAACAAAGATCCATCATTTATGCTACACCAACACTCTACTTCCAATTATACTACAACATGCACAACCATAAAACTCTCTTTTATCACATCCTACTCCTCTTAAGATAAATGTTACGTCCTCGTAACTCATTAATACTAAATCCTTAGCTATATCTTCTCATTATCCTCATCACCACCGCATGTCAAAGATAACCGCCTATAATCTAAACACTCACCATTCCTATATCCAAGGCTCTCTTACTTAAACAATTCTCATACCTCAATTCACTCGGCACACCACCTAACCTATACCACAAAATCTTTAACTTAACCAAAACTTCAACTTTTCCCTATTACCGCCAAAACGACATAGTCCTCTATACATGCACCTATCTCCATACTCGTAACTCACGACCCACAATTATTACACACACTCACACTAGATCCTCAAGTTCTTTTCTTTCATTACCGCAAAACTCATCCATAACTTAACATGATACTAATTTCCAACACCCTATACTCACTGTCCCAATAAAAGATTATGAACCACTTGCAGCTTTCAGATCAGTACAACACATGTTCCACCATTCACTTGCCATTACTATGTCTACCAATGCCTCATCTTAAAACAAGATCAAACTTACTGTAACAACCTCTCACAACTGTGTCCCATCAACAGAATATTGCTATACCATGCCAGCAACAGAAACATACACAACTCTCTTCCATATCATACTCTACCCTCACGCCCAAGCTAAAACTGTTAAGAAACATCAATAAACAAAACAACCGTCTATCTGTCCACAACCAATGTATGTATAACTGTTAAGAAACATCAATAAACTAAAACTCACAGGAAACAGCAGCAAACAAAACAACAATATATGTATAACTGGTATGTATTTTCGAAACTCGAATCGTAATCATCCCGCCTATTCCACCACAACCAATGACGGCATCGCAACACCGCCACCAACAACCGCACCGCAGCGCGAAAATACCCGCATCACAACACGAAATACCGTGCCCGGATCACCACCCGAGGCACAACAACCACATCGATAGACATCACAATCACATACAATTCCCATAAACACTAACTCAATATAACTTTCCGGACAAGAAAACTTACTCAAAACTGCTTTACTAGATCACAACAGAACATATTATACGGAATAAACAGACAAGAATCTCATGAATATCATCCATACCTTTTCACGGAATAAACATATATCATGAATATACATACAAGTATAACTAACCATGCCAGATCACCCAAACTATCACTTTTGAACATCATTCCATTAGTTTACCGTACCCAACATATATAACAAAATATTCATATAACAACTTTATAACTATCACACCATACCATTTCTCGTGAGGTCAGAACCTCACACAAACAATTATACACATCATAGACTTGTAATCACATCCAACTAGTCAATCCTGAACACGTAAGTTACCTCTTGATAAAGGTTACCTCTCGCCCGAACTTAACTCGTATGCCCCTCATAACATACTCTCCCATTCACATAACCATCACCCCCTGCCAAATATAACCATACAACTAATACTCAACTAATAGCAACCGCCTCCTAAGACCACGTTTTATACTTCCTCACAACCGTACATATCAATCCGGCCTATACAAGATCAACCTCTTTAGAATTGTTATCTTTCTTATCTATCATCACCCTTAACCACTAGTGACAACACCACAATACCACCACTGCTCGTACAACAAATATCTTCCACTCACCTCTAAATATAACAGTTCATTTCCTATCTTCGGTTAGCATTCCAAATAACGACATCAAATCCACCAACAAAATTTACCTCAACCTTCTTCCCAATACTATCCTTAATTGTATCATCACCCAACTCACCACCAAGATCTCCTATCGTGCAAATTCTTCACCAAGCTTTTTACTTTCCTTAATTCCTCGAAACTCATGATTAACATGTCGTCCTGGAACCCCTACGTAACCGTTAACTCGAATCCTCATGATAGTATCACACATCTCGACGATTCATTACTTCTACATCACATAACTCCGGTCAACATTTTTCTCAGATTACTTTTTATCCTTCTTTTCTCTTTACACTCAACAATACCAATTAATAGTTCAACTCCTTATTACTTCTATCTAACTCTTTAGTGCTCCGGTTACCTTCTCATTGCTCCAAAACTCGAATCCCATTATTTCATATCAGTATCATCTCACTCTTTCTTACCATGGATCTTCTCTTATCATGCTATCACTCACACTTATCACCAATCAGTCCAGACCATCTCATGCTATCACTCACACTCATCACCAATCACTTTTTTCCCCTAGAATCCCAAAACTCATTTCATACCGTTAATTGCCCAAGGAAATCACACATTAGTTTCACCTCTTGATAATACAAATTCCCAAACTCACTCACTATCTGCAAATCCACGTCGCGGCATGTCTCCACTAAGTTCACTATATATCACTCTTCTCCATCCCTCTACAACGACCTTTCATTACATACATTCTTAACCAACACAATCTAACCATCTCTCTCCATAATTCTTACACATCTCAAGTTGCTACTATCCACATCCTTCCTTTCAATCTTTTCATTCTCACGTTCCTTAGACTCACATCATCCCTTGCCCACATTCACTTACTTTTACATTACTTAACACACAATCATATCACTCTTCTCATCTCACAAAACATGCTTCATGCCTCAATAAGCCTTAGCAATCTTCCTTTTCTTTTTCCACTATCTATCACAACCACATATAACTCATGTCCTCCCCACCAAACTCATACTCACCACAGGTGCCACACCTTACATCATAAGATTGGGTAACTTACCAATCAGGACCAACACATACGTAAAACAATGCATAAAGAAGCAAAAGAACACCTTTGAATTAAAGATAATAGGCGACAAAGTCAAAAGATAAACATATGACCCAAAAGTGGGGTCACTAGATCGAGTACAGGTCACTCGATCGAGTAAATGACTTACTCGATCGAGTAGGTGAAGGTCAGAGGCACATATATACAACAAATTACCAGGGCTACTCGATCGAGTAAAGGTTACTCGATCGGGTAACAAGAGGTGCACTCGATCGAGTAAAGGCCACTCGATCGAGTACCCTACGCATTTCTCAGCACTGTCCAATTTTCGTAAAACGGTCATATCTCACTCGTTTCTTGCTCATTTTGGGCGTGTGACTTATAGTTAGAATCGTAAAAGAACAAGCTATCACCTCCAATTGGAATCACATTAAAATCATTTATGCATCTCAAGTTATAACAGTTTAAATACAACTTCGCTGTGATCAGACAACATAACTTCCAAACAACTTAAACAACAACCAAGCAAACAAAACCAATCCAAAACTCATAAAACCAGTACCCCTAACCACATCTTACTATCTACAAAATCCAAACAACAACATCCCTATGCACATATATTATTCAACTTATCAATCATGTACTACCCACATACTCTTATTCTATAACTTTACGCAAAAATAATAGCATAACATACAACATAAAATTTCCCATTCCCATGTTACTAACATAGCAACATTATAAAATCCACTACCCACATAAACATGTTCCACACATGAATTTCATATTCTTATGCAATTACTTACTTAATCTTTTCTAACCAATTCATCCATTACAACTACACACTTCATACAACATATACATATGAACAATAGTGGACAAGTACATAAACTTATTATACAACTTTACGCAAAAACAATATACGTATACGACACAACATACTATTCACATGTTACTATTATGCCACATTATAAATCATCCATCCTGCAACATCATTATTCATCACATTCTCATATATGAACTACTCCCCTTTTTGCACCACATCATTCATCATTCTCATATACCTTTCCAACAATTCCAAACAACATTGTAAACCAACTATCATGCAACATGCTTATTCACAACACTTTATCATATAACCACTTCATCATTTTCCAACATTTCTATACAACACATCATCCAACATACGCAATAGAACATTAGTAAACACATAGCAATCCCATGACACCCCCTAGTGACAGGTTCAAAGTAGTAGAGCGAGTTCGCGACTTTAGGACGTCTCCCAAGTCTTTACATTAGCTCCTACAAATTCTACCCGGGTTCATTTTATTTTGACTCTCTAGATTCATTGGGTTCATTAGTTACAGGTTTCAAGATCGTCGCTCTGATACCACTTTGTAACACTCCCATACTCCAAGTGCCTTACCAGGACCCCTTAAGGCATGGGAGTGCTACCATCTCGGTTACCCGAGGCAACGATAATCAAATAGACAATAACGAAACGTACTTTAATAATAATAAAGTTTAAAGTGATACAACCAAAACCGAAACTGATAAAAGAAAATACAAAGGTTCTCAAAACTGTCAAATACTAAACAACTAAAGGTGTTCGACACAGCGGAAGACTTCTAAAACAGCAACGTGGTGACTCATCCTAGCTATCCCATGTGCATCGTCTCATACCTGCTCAATAACTTCTCACCACCCCTGAATGGATCACCACAGTTTTTAAAACATTTAAATGGGATCAGTACTAATTACATAAAAACAACAGATGCAATGAAACCATATTATAAACAACTCAAACAACACATCTCAATCTCCACAACTCCACCCTATCTCCATATATCTGACTACACACCGAAGTGTGTAGCCCTGCCAGAGTACCCATCGCAACGGATACTCCTCGCCGCCGGTGGGGGCCGCAATGTTCCTACCTAAGCCCCGCTCATCTCCATCGAGCGATAAACTCATGTTCATTACTGTGCACATCCCTTCTGTGGCGGGTTCCACAGAAGGCGAATCAAGGGCGTGAAGCCACTCCCGCAAGTGACTCCACTCAGTCAGGGACGCACCCCGAAGGTCACAGACAG
The DNA here is from genome assembly GCF_048544455.1 of Silene latifolia. Classification (NCBI taxonomy): domain Eukaryota; kingdom Viridiplantae; phylum Streptophyta; class Magnoliopsida; order Caryophyllales; family Caryophyllaceae; genus Silene; species Silene latifolia. The sequence continues at coordinate 96,026,549 of NC_133533.1, forward strand.
TTATCAATCAATCATCTTATACAAACAACACTTACCAACAACAGGTGCCAACAATAAAAGAATCAATCAACAACAACGACAACAACATCAACACAAACAATGCCATGTAATTAATACTGAGTAGAGAAACCTACCTGGAATAAGCCATCACAAGACCGTCACGAGCAGCTAATCAAAATGTTCTTCTACGAAATCTCCTCTTATAATCACATATACAATCATGCAATTACTACTAAGCCAATCAAACACCCAAAACCCCCAAATCTACCCAATTAGGGTTTAACCAAAATTGACGAAACAACATAAAAACTATACAAGGATCTTACCCTCGACACGACGAACTCAACGGCGTAAAGCACACGACGATCCGACCACCTTAGCCTTTGGGATTTGTTAATTACGTGACGAATGCGAACTACGTAACTCTTTTCTCTTCTCTTGAGAGGTTTTAAGAAATAAAATGATTAAGAATAATGACGGAAGCCTTTTATATTAATCTCGCGTTATTAACAAAACCCGGCTAAAACAACCCGTAATACGCACTTACTCGATCGAGTAAGTCACTTACTCGATCGAGTGACCCTTACTCGATCGAGTGCCACACTTACTCGATCGAGTACCCATCAGACAGAACATTGTTTCGTAAAATAACTTACTTACTCGACAGAGTAAGCCCCACTCGATAGAGTACCCAAAGACATAGAAAACCGTAGTATTACAGACCCTCCTTTATTTTATTTTTTCATAACTAGTTTTTGAACTCGTGCACTGCACGGGTGGAAACAGAAAGTATTATTAAAAGTAACAACTTACATATTTTTTGGATTTAGTAAATTATTAGATTTTAGAAAATTTCACTTTGTCTATTACCCATACACTTTTAATACTATGGTTTTTTTAGTCCATATTCTATGATTTTTTTCTCGACTTTTGACAAGTTATTGGCAAGTAGTCAAAGTAAGTGGCTCAGGTAACTTAGACTTGTCAAAATTGAGCTGATCCGAATAACGCTTCCCGACACCAAAATTCAGGACCAAAGCTTGATCCGAACCCGAATTGTGTAAAACAATGGATAAGTAACTCCTTAGATAAAACTCCCTTTGTCTCGCTCATTTGTTTGCTTATTCCATTTTGGGTTATCTCAATCAATTGTGTGCCTTTATATTTTTGGAATGTCTTTGATAAGCAATTTGATACTCTACACTCAATTTGATTCACTTGTTTTTTAATAATTGACCCCCTCCTCCTTTCTTGGCATTTGTGTCAAGACCAAAGGCAAACGAATGATCGGGACGAAAGGACTCAAGGGAGTATGAAACTTCATATTTTATTTACCCAATTGTTATTACAGAAACCGAAACTATTGCAATGCGACACATGTTATTTTCCTACCCTGTTGATGTATCAATGTTTATGTTCTCATACGTATTTAAGTAAAGATGTATAAAATGGTTTTCCTACCCCATTGGCATATCAATGTTTACGTTCTAGGGATTAATAATAAGCTTGTCTGATCCATCCAAGTACAGTGTTATTGTAATACCCCGTATTTTATATAATATAATTAATTAAACGGATATTGTTATGTATAATTATTATATGTTATTTTACTAATTATGTCGGGATAATAGTTGAGTCGAGTTAATTGTTTAGTCGTGTTGATATCGTAGGATCGAGTATTTGTAAGCTTGTCGAGACGGGCTTAATTATATGAAGTCACGTTAATTAATTCGTTTACCAACCACGCGGACTCATGGCACTTACCCATTTACCCAAGAACATTTACCCATGACCCATTTACCTTTTTAACCTAATTTTAACCTAAGTTACCCTAACTCTAGAAAACCCTACTCCCTCACCCGCCACCCTCATTTCAGCGGCACCTTTCCCAACCAACACGCAAATCGAGAGAGAGAAGGTGAGTGTGGGTGATTGACGGAGCAGCAAGGAAGGCCTTAGAGTGGTTGTCGACGTCCGTGAGCGGCCCTGGTGGCAGTTGTGGCGGTAAGAAAGGTATGAGTACACCCTTCCCCTTTGTTTTTGTTTTTCTGTCGAGTGGTTGGTGGCGGTTGTGTGTCTCAGGGAGGGGATAAGGGTGGTTGGTGACGGGGTAGTGGTAATGGGTGATTGGAGTCGTCCCTATTGGTGGTGGTTAGGTGGGTTTTAGGCGGTGGAATAGGCGGCGGGAGGTGTTGTCGGCGGGGGTGGTCAAACGGGTTTGGGTATAGGTTTCAAAGAGTTTAGAGGGGTAGCTTTGGGGTGGTGCCACCGTCGACTAGGGGGAGGTCGACAAGGTGGTGCTAGGTTGTCTGTGTTCGTGGTCTGACGGCGAGCAAGGGCTTGGTGGTTGTCAGGGGTATGGTTGTTGGTTGCGGTGGTGGTAAAAAGGAAAACAAAGATGGGTGTTGGTGTTGATGCGCGGTGAACCAGGCCAAATGCCAGCCCTGGTTCGACTCGCCGGCGGCGATCGACCAGGCTGGTGGTGGTTGCTTTGGTGGTGGGGACGAAGTGGGGTCGGGTCCGGTGGTTGTCGTGGTGGCTAGGTGGTGCGTGAGGGGTGTGTGAGTGTGCGAAGGGGCGAAGTGCGTGAGGGGTTATTCGAGTTGTTTTTGAAACGGGTTTTCATAGTTAATCGTTATAATTCGTTAATGGGTCGTATGTTTAACTAATTAATTTAATTCCGAGTTATTTAATTAATAAAAGACGGGTTTAAGTCGGGTTGTTGAATTGTTTTATGTCTGAGTCGGGTTTTCTTAAAATGTTTAATTCGTTCAATATTTTATCTATCATAGTAGTTATTTAAATTAATTCCCGAGTCGGTTAAATAATTCAAGTCGGGTTTTGAGTCGGGACTGATTAAAGTGGAAAGTTACTATTTCGGGAAAGTTTCCATTTTGGGAAATTCTATATTTAGTAGTTAGTTATAATAAATATTACAATTGTTTTAGGTGACGGATTCGTGAAGGATCGATAATCAAATTCATTGCTTTATTTCGACCGCTTAATCGCTTAATTGGATTTCTTTGGCACTTTGAGGTAGGGAAATACACTTACTCTATTAACGTTGTTGAATTGTGTTGACTTGATTCCTGGTTGTTGATTTACGTTACCATTTATATTCGGAAATGTGATCGACTGATTTGACCGTATTGAGTATGATATCACAACATCGGGTGACTGGCATGACTTTATGATTTATCAGTTCAGTGATTTATATACATATTGCATTGCATTAATTACTGTTGAGCATTTCATGTGCATTGGAGTTGGAGGAGGATGTGGTGGTGACGATGTGGAGATACGATGTGATGTTGTGATAAGGCCCAGGCGGGTTCTGCAGGACTTGCCCTGGTGTCCTCAGTGTTGGTGCGATCGACTTCGGTCGATATTTATAGTCTACCGGGGATCGGTATGGCTGGGCGTTCCGGGGTATGAGATGTGTGTGATGAGTTGAGATGGAGATGGAGGTGACGGAGTATCATGCCTATCATATTTTATTGTTTTATTGTTTTCCCTACTCAACCTCGTGGTTGACCACTGTGTATTCGTGAACACCGTGATGAACCGTTTTATGGGGAGCGACTTGACGGGTTTAAGAGATAGGACGGGAGCTGGATGGGCGTGAGACATTGGATCAGACGACTTAGTATTAGATCATCATCTAGAAGACTTCACTTTTGTTTATGTCAGTTCTTGTAATTTAATTTGAAAAGAGAATTTGTAATAAGTAAAGTTAAAATATTATATAAATTGCCTTGGAGTTTAATTTGTTATTCACTACCTCGGGAAACCGAGATGGTAACATCCGTTTATTAGGGAATGTCTTGCTAAAGGCTCCTTCATAAATCGGGGTGTTACAAAAGTGGTATCGAGAGAACGATCCTCAGGCCTAAACCAATGAACTTAATGAACGTAGGATGTGTCTAAATAAAATGAACCCCTGGGAATAAACTGCTAGGAGCTCACAGTGCGGTTAAGAAGGCGCCCTTAATGCGTGCTCTTTTGCCCTCTCAGTTTTGAACCAGGCAACCCAAGAGAAAACGAGTGAATGGGGTAGTTAGAAGGAAAACCTTGGATATAAGCGAGTTGATGTATACCTTGAGACCTAGTCTTTGAAATTATGACATTTATCTGGATGGATAATCAATGAAGCGTTGGATTGTGGTAATCGTGAGCGTGAGAATAATTGCGAATTTATGATATTTATCTGGATGGATGTGAATGACGTGTTGATAGTGCTATTATGTCTGGTAATATGTGGTTATGTGATCCCCAAAGCCATGCTAGTATGGTATCGTGATAGTAATGAGAGACACCATTGAATTGCTTGTTTCTAGTCGTAGCAATCGTGATTAGATGTAAGGGGTAGGTCGGGAGGCGAAGGGACTTCTATGGGATAGATGTTTACGTAAATACAAAAGTGTGAGATTTAAGTTAGGATGAGTTAGCATCGATAGTATGGTTGTAAGAGCTTGGAACATGGAAAATGAATGATTTAGTGTTGAGATCCGTTTTGTTTGATTTTACTCTGTAATTGATCTTGCTGTCATTTCCTTCCTGTTAATTTTCTTTATGAGAAATAGCCTCGTGAGTTAGTGTTCTTTTGGCGTTGGTTTCATGCTTATAGGGTATACGGATTAAGAGTAATAATTGTTTTAGTGGGCTGTGGTCGGGAAGTTCCTGTGCAGTGATGTTTTGACCAACGTTTTTGTAAAAATCCTCATTTAAATTGTGTAAATGATTTTTGCGTAATTCCAACTCCATTGACTAGAGGTTTCGCACACGTTTTCAAATTGATAAGCCACGCAAATTCTTGATGTCTCTATATTAAATGGTAAGCTTTGCAAACTGACCCAAGTTCCGGACCAATTGCTGTCACATACTTGTTTGGACCAACTGAGTTGTAAGATTCTTTAAAAATTGAATTCTTGAACTTTCGACCTCATTCCTTTTATCACAATTATTAACTCTCTGTATGTTATGAAAAGTAATTTAACTCAAGTATTCGTTGGACGGTTATTTAATTGTGATTTTTGAAAGTTACAACGTGAATCATGACCTGTAAAATGTGCGTTCTATGCTAAGTTTCACACAGTTGTTTGATTAATTCATGAGCCTTAGTAAGGTGAAATTATAATGTTTTATATGATGATAGTAGCACGCATGTTCAGTAGTCATATATCTTAACAAGTGATAAAATTTAAAACTTAGTTGATAACATTGTTGGCATGATAGCATGAGTAAAATTGGATGGCTTAATTTGATTCTTAATCGAGGGTGAAATGTTTATACGAGTCCAATTGTTTGCATACTTTGTATACATTTGGCATGATGTAATGTCTCTGGGTGTGCATCTTATTCGTATAGTGGTCGGGTATACATAAACATAAAACCATATTATCATATCTTGGTAAATTGGTGGCGTTAAATGTCCTAATGTACTCGCATGAATATTTACAATAATGATGTTAAATATTTTACACAGGAACGGTAGTAATGGTTATGTCTAAATGTTCCCACATGTAGGATGTCATCTGGGTCCTAAGGTCCTTTATGTGAGTCTGTGTGCCTATAGTTATCCTTATTGCCTTCATTGTATTAAATTATTTCAGTCGAACCTAAAACCTATAACATGATAATAAACAGTGTTGTTATTTTTGTTATTGAATATGTTCGTTATTACAATGTCGTAAAGCACTAAAGGGATTCTTGCAAATGCGTGGGTATGATATAAAGGAAAACTGTTTGATATGACACGACAATTGGCATATTTATATTCTTGTGTCGTTACTATCAATTATATTAACATGAAGATTGTTATGATAACTATGTTGACAATTATAATAGGATAACCCTTTGATGATTCACATGATATGCATTGGTTTAAATGATAGTAGTTATAGTTACATTTAATTGAGTCTACGGGTTGCCTAAGTATTTAAGTCGTGCAAATCAGTGAAGTTTCCAAGTTGCTAATCTTTTACTATAGCTAGAATTCTACAAAGTATACGATGGTGAATGTATGTGAAACTATTTATGCGAAATCGGTTGTTTTGCTGAAAATGAGTGGTACTAAGTTGCTGGACACAATTGAACGATATGGTTGCTATGATGTCAAACACATGTGTGATATGGAAGTAGTGTTGCGTTGGCATGAATCATATGTTGTTACTTTTATTAGCGAATATGTTTCAGAATTTATATCAAACAAGTTGGCCAATTCGTGTTGTATGTCTGATGAGTAAAAAGGTTTTGATTGCGTGTTGTGTTTTCTATGGTTCGAGGTGTTTAAGTAATGCTCATGTACCGCATATTTTAATACTCCTGGTGATTTATTAGTAGCAGATTGTTCAATTATTCGGAATTGGTAACGGTTTTGACTTGGGAGTGGAGTTTGGTGGGGTCAATGTAGATTGTATGCTGGTTTACGGGTATTCTTGCAGTTGATATTTCTAAAATGATTGTTCTCTGGTAGATAATGCGAATTGTGATGATCTTGAGTTGACCAAAACCCTGGTATTACAACAGTTACCCTGAAAACTTGTTATATATCTTTCGCACACTTAAACCTCGAGGATGAATCCCTTGTCTTAACACCCTTGTGTCTAAATTTGTTAACCTTCCATTTTGTAGGATGGATCCCTACAATGTACACCCGCAAGACTGTTACATGTCACTTGATGCTGACTTTAATGAGCATTGTGAGAGACTTTGCACTGCCATGGACATGTATGGCCATAATGGGCACCCTGAGTATTTAACTAATACTCGATTAAGGGCGTATACCCTTATCGATTCTATTCCCGACTACGGCATACTAAAGGACAGCAAACGATTTTATATGAGAGAGTTGACCACCCATTGCATGAGGCTATTCCGTGACCCCACCATTCTGCGGCGGGGCCAAATACCCGCCCGAGCATACCTTTGACTTCATAGCGGCGACACGAGACACGAATTTTACGCTAATGTACCGATGCCGAAAGTACGACCGAACCACCCATGCCGGACTTCGGGAAGAGGTGAACCAGAAAAGGGAATGACATAGAAGTCACCAGAAACAGAGGAAGCGCGACCAAAGGACCGTTAGGTTAGGGCTAGTAACACCATGATCGGTCTGTTGTGAAACCGTGTAAACCTTTGGTTCCTTCTTGTTGTTCTTTTAGTTCGATGTTGTGTTTTAAGTCAAGCATGAACTAAGTAACAAGTGATACTTGTTGACAATCAGTTAATTTCATAATAAAACCTTGTTTCCAACTTTAATGTTGCTGCGCAATCTTTTGGTTATGTGTTCTTTTCTGACTACATGTTGTTGACAGTGTTTTGTTACATTGGAATATGAAAGTTGAGAAGAGGTTACGAGGACGTAACCATGTTTTTAGTTGGGTAGGATTGTAAAATCTTAAGGTTTATGTCCCACTTGTGTATAGATTGTGGTGTTGATCAAATTGTAGATCGTAGTTTGTTCAAGCTGATGTTTCGCTGATGTTTCGTTGCGTGGTACCCATACAAATGAGTTCTCTATGTTGTGTAATTAAACTGCTGCTGTTATGGCGCTCCGATAGTTGCACGAGTTCATGAGTGGTGATAGATTTGCATGAAATAAGTTCCGGGACGTAACTTTCTTTTTAGGAGGGTAGAATGTAACATACCGTTTCACCCGCTTAAGTTCATGGGTTCTGGTACTAGGAAATCTGTGTTGGTAACCACGGTGGTTCTTGGAGGTTCGGTGGATGAGCGAACTTCGGGACGAAGTTCATTTTAAGGGGGGAAGACTGTAATACCCCGTATTTTATATAATATAATTAATTAAACGGATATTGTTATGTATAATTATTATATGTTATTTTACTAATTATGTCGGGATAATAGTTGAGTCGAGTTAATTGTTTAGTCGTGTTGATATCGTAGGATCGAGTATTTGTAAGCTTGTCGAGACGGGCTTAATTATATGAAGTCACGTTAATTAATTCGTTTACCAACCACGCGGACTCATGGCACTTACCCATTTACCCAAGAACATTTACCCATGACCCATTTACCTTTTTAACCTAATTTTAACCTAAGTTACCCTAACTCTAGAAAACCCTACTCCCTCACCCGCCACCCTCATTTCAGCGGCACCTTTCCCAACCAACACGCAAATCGAGAGAGAGAAGGTGAGTGTGGGTGATTGACGGAGCAGCAAGGAAGGCCTTAGAGTGGTTGTCGACGTCCGTGAGCGGCCCTGGTGGCAGTTGTGGCGGTAAGAAAGGTATGAGTACACCCTTCCCCTTTGTTTTTGTTTTTCTGTCGAGTGGTTGGTGGCGGTTGTGTGTCTCAGGGAGGGGATAAGGGTGGTTGGTGACGGGGTAGTGGTAATGGGTGATTGGAGTCGTCCCTATTGGTGGTGGTTAGGTGGGTTTTAGGCGGTGGAATAGGCGGCGGAGGTGTTGTCGATGTGGGGTGGTCAAACGGGTTTGGGTATAGGTTTCAAAGTAGAGTTTAGAGGGGTAGCTTTGGGGTGGTGCCACCGTCGACTAGGGGGAGGTCGACAAGGTGGTGCTAGGTTGTCTGTGTTCGTGGTCTGACGGCGAGCAAGGGCTTGGTGGTTGTCAGGGGTATGGTTGTTGGTTGCGGTGGTGGTAAAAAGGAAAACAGTGGGTGTTGGTGTTGATGCGCGGTGAACCAGGCCAAATGCCAGCCCCTGGTTCGACTCGCCCGGCGGCGATCGACCAGGCTGTGGTGGTTCTTTGGTGGTGGGGACGAAGTGGGGTCGTCCGGTGGTTGTCGTGGTGGCTAGGTGGTGCGTGAGGGGTGTGTGAGTGTGCGAAGGGACGGGGTGCGTGAGGGGTTATTCGAGTTGTTTTTGAAACGGGTTTTCATAGTTAATCGTTATAATTCGTTAATGGGTCGTATGTTTAACTAATTAATTTAATTCCGAGTTATTTAATTAATAAAAGACGGGTTTAAGTCGGGTTGTTGAATTGTTTTATGTTCGAGTCGGGTTTTCTTAAAATGTTTAATTCGTTCAATATTTTATCTATCATAGTAGTTATTTAAATTAATTCCCGAGTCGGTTAAATAATTCAAGTCGGGTTTTGAGTCGGGACTGATTAAAGTGGAAAGTTACTATTTCGGGAAAGTTTCCATTTTGGGAAATTCTATATTTAGTAGTTAGTTATAATAAATATTACAATTGTTTTAGGTGACGGATTCGTGAAGGATCGATAATCAAATTCATTGCTTTATTTCTGGGACTGCTTAACGCTTAATTGGATTTGCTGGCACTTTGAGGTAGGGAAATACACTTACTCTATTAACGTTGTTGAATTGTGTTGACTTGATTCCTGGTTGTTGATTTACGTTACCATTTATATTCGGAAATGTGATCGATCGATTTGACCGTATTGAGTATGATATCACAACATCGGTGACCGGCATGACTTTATGATTTATCAGTTCAGTGATTTATATACATATTGCATTGCATTAATTACTGTTGAGCATTTCATGTGCATTGGAGTTGGAGGAGGATGTGGTGGTGACGATGTGGAGATACGATGTGATGTTGTGATAAGGCCCGGGCGGGTTCTGCAGACTTGCCCTGGTGTCCTCAAATTGAGTGCGGATCGACTTCGGTCGATATTTATAGTCTACCGGGATCGGTATGGTCAAGGCGTTCGGGGTATGAGATGTGTGTGATGAGTTGAGATGGAGATGGAGGTGACGGAGTATCATGCCTATCATATTTTATTGTTTTATTGTTTTCCCTACTCAACCTCGTGGTTGACCACCGTGTATTCGTGAACACCGTGATGAACCGTTTTATGGGGAGCAGACTTGACAGTTTAAGAGATAGGACGGAGTGGATGGGCGTGAGACATTGGATCAGACGACTTAGTATTAGATCATCATCTAGAAGACTTCACTTTTGTTTATGTCAGTTCTTGTAATTTAATTTGAAAAGAGAATTTGTAATAAGTAAAGTTAAAATATTATATAAATTGCCTTGGAGTTTAATTTGTTATTCACTACCTCGGGAAACCGAGATGGTAACAGTCCGTTTTATTAGGGAATGTCTTGCTAAAGGCTCCTTCATAAATCGGGGTGTTACAGTTATTTAACCCCATCTTAAGAAATACCAACTATGCATTTATATTGTGAAGTATCAAAATGGTGGTAAATACAACCATAACCGTTGTGAATTTCTACGTCATTGGTTAGTGTTATATTATTACCTGTGTAAAATTATATGGTAGATATATATTTGTAAATCAACCTTAATTAGAGTAACTGCAAGTTAAAAGAAGTACTGTAAAGAGTAGATTAGGGCACACAAAAAAAGATGAATCAAAGGATGATTTATTTAATATATCAATTTATACGAATTCAATATTAACCTCTATCTAACTCGTCTCCAATAAATTGTTCAATCAATCTGTGTTAGTTACATTTTTTGAAAGATAATCTCTTCGTCCAATTCATTTATTTTTGTACCTTTGATTAAAAGACGCCTCACAAAGAATATCAAAGATAAACAAATAATTTTGACGGAGGGAGCAATATGGAGTACTCCTGTCCAATATACTCATTGGAATATTAATGGGAAAGGAATCTTTTTTGACGTTACTGAGGATAATCACAATTGGAATAATCATAATCGAAATCATTTTGAATGAATTTGGCCAAATTAATATGTTAATTTTCTAATTGGAAAGGAATCCCGTTTTTTCTTAATTTTGTGGGAGATGTTGTTTTTTGAAGTTATATTGAGGATAGTATTCAAATTACAGCTGTCAAATTTAACGGAAATCACACTATTGTTATTTGATGTAAATTTACAATTCTTAACAATACAGTTTGGCAAATATAATATATGATTATGATAATATGTGGTAATAATATTTCAATATATAGTCTTTCACCTGGTTATGACACATGGTATTCAATACGAAGTATACATCAAGATGTCCTACTATAAAAGAACATTTGGAGTTGCTTATGGTAAAAAAAAAAAAAAAAAAAGTAACATTAATGTAAGATAGCAATAACACTATCGAGTACAAATTAACAATTTAACATAGATAACAACTTTCCTATTATCTTATTCTATCTAATATTCTCTAATATTTGAAGGATAAATATAAAACCATAAAAAGGGAAGAAGCGAAAAAACGCAACTAAATAAAACATTCAATGACAAATTGAAAATGAACAATATGATAAACAAAAAAACAAAATTAATTGAAGGAATATTTCAATACTATTTCGTATAATTGAAGGAATATTTCAATACTATTCGTATAATCGATTTGATTTGGGCGAGATTTCTAGCGAACTGAAATCGGGAATTTTTGTGATATTTTTCCTATAATATTTCAACTAATTAAGGTTACTGATGGGGCATATTCTGCGCCCGCTGACCGAGTCAACATATTGAGCAAGGTCAAAGATATCCACAAAGAAGTCAACGTATCGATGACCCGGCCGATGCGACCTATCGGCTGTCACTTGGGTCCCGGCTAGGACAACTAGCCAGCCGGGATACATATCCGCGTACTCATATCCAAGACCCCTCGGCCGGCCTGCCATGGGTCCATCGGCCGAGGGTAGAACGGTCTTTCCACCTGCTAGCCACTTGGCCACTACGTGACAAAAGGTGAAAGTCTATAAATACTCCTCAACCCTCATTGAGGAAAGGATCCGAAATATAACCTAAACCACTCATAATCTGGTATAAACTCTCTTATCTCTCTACAACATACTTTGCCAAGTATCACACAACTTAATCCCTTTAAGTTTACTGACTTGAGCGTCGGAGTGAGTACGCTCGGTGCCAAGCCGAGCCCTCAGTTTGTTCATTGTTTCAGGAGAGGCCGAAAGGAAGAGTCAAGCAAAGTCATCGTTCAATAAGCTCACGTGGTAACAATACTGCTCCGTAATCACACCCGGAACAATTGGCGCCGTCTGTGGGGATTGATACTAAAAGCTAATCAAATCCCTTAAAAACACAAAACAAAACCCACCCAAAAAGCTAAGAAGATGTCAAAACAACCAGAGGTAATCGTGACTGACGAAACCGAATTCTACCAAGACGATACAATCCCTAATTCGGGAATCGGTCAGTCCCCCGCCGGCCAAGTAATTCAACCGGCGTACGGGATGCCGATACTACCAGAAACACCGCTGCCCGCCGACCAAATCACTGTCATGGGACATGTGGTCGATGCAGCGAAGCTGAAGCTACTCCTGGACCTGATGGGTAGTACACCACTAACCCCCGTCGTAACGACGGTTACAGCAGCGCACCCAAAGGTCCCCAAGATGACTCCGAACAACCTAACCGGAGCGTTACAAGAGGTTGGGCGTACCAAAACGCCAGCGGTGCCCGTGGTGTCAGTGTCCGACCAAAGTCCTTCCCGCACTCGCGGGAGGACAGCGTCGCCGCGGCACCAACGAGGTCACCCCCGAAGAAGTGAAGAAAGAAGCCCGACTTTCCTAAGTCGGAGAACAAGAAGTCCTTCCCGCCACGGGGAGAGAAGCCGGATTAGGGCTACGCGGAGCCGATCGCCACGTGTCATTCGACACGTGGTCAAACAACCCCTCAGCGCCTATGTCCTCGACGTCTCCGTACCGACCAAACTGAAGCTGCCGGCCCTATCGTACGTAGGGGAGAGTGACCCAACCGACCACGCCGAGGCTTTCGAGTCTTACATGTCGGTATGGGAGCAGCCTGATGAGGTGTGGTGCCGAGTCTTCCCGACAACCCTGCATGGGATGGCCCAGAGTTGGTACAAGGGGCTGCCTAATGGTTTGGTATATTGCTACGCTGACCTGAGGGATAACTTCGTAGCCCAGTACGCCTGCAACAAGAGAAGGGCCGTGGAGACATCGGATCTCCTCACTATCCGACAGGGGGAGGACGAGTCTCTACGAAGCTATGTGAAGAGGTTCGACGAAAAAGCTCAGCAGATCCGTGAGCTGAACACCGAACTGGCGGCCTTCGCACTGATGAAGGGCCTCCCTAAAGGCGAGCTCAAAAACGAGCTGATCAAGTGCGCGGACCTCAACCTGGACTCCGCCAGAAGGATGGCCGACCAAGCCGTAAAGGTGGAGGATTACCACAAGACCTGGGTAGGACACAATGGCCGCCACTCGAGAGAGGAGCAAACACGGATAACAGAGATGAAGGACGCCGTGACAATAATAGGTCACGGCCAGAGAAGGACAACAGAAAACAGAACTCGGCGGGCGCCGGGGGGAGTTCGGGACCATACACCGCGAGGCGGTACAACAGTCTCACCCCCCTGGTTAAATCAGCGGCCGAGGTCTTCGCCCTGAGCAAAAATGAAAGGCAGAAGTGGGCAAGACCCCCCAGGACAAAGGCGGAAGGCGACACAAGCCAATTTTGCGATTACCACGGCCAACCCGGCCATAAGACCGACGACTGTCGGCATCTGAAGAACGCCATCGAGGAGCTAATCCGAAAGGGGAGCCTCAGCAAGTATGTAGCGGGAGACCCAGAAACGAGCTCCGACGGGGCGGATAGAAAATCCGTTTTTCAACGGATAGGAGTAATCCAGTGACGCCCATCCGGCCCCTGACTCTAATGAACGTCTCGGACCGGGGGGGGAACACAAGAGACATGGGGGGTGCCATTGGAGCACGGATTTTTCTAAGGAAATACTTTGTGTAGCGGTGGAGGTGTCCAAAACCATTGTGGGCACCCCAACGCATGATTATTCCTTATAGAAAGTAATCCAAGTTTTCCATCAAAATATTTGTCCCCTCCATAGTCATGCCAGAGTAGACGCCGCAAATTAAGCCGGGCAGTCACTACAGACATGTTCACAACGGTGGTTGGGATAGCAAATCTGACCGCCTCGGCTAAGACCGTGCGCGTAAGAGGAAGCGACCAACATGCCAACATGCACAAAAGCGTATATAGATACGTAGAGCAGTCGAAACACGACTTGCCAACAGCAAGTTGTTACTCGCCACAACGACCAGCTTGCTTAGGAACGTATAAGCACTGTTGAAACGCAAATCAGACGCCTCGGCCAAACCGAGAGTGAAAGAGGAAGCGATCAACACGTCTACAGATACGAACACCTCGGCCGTTACCCCGAAGAATGACGAGGACACAACGGCTGATTCGTAACATGTTCACAACGGTGGTTGGGATAGCAAATCTGACCGCCTCGGCTAAGACCGTGCGCATAAGAGGAAGCGACCAACATGCCAACATGTTTAAAAAAAAAGAAAACGTTAACTACAATTGAGATACGCATTCTAGCTGCCTCGGCCAAGCCGAGGGTAAAAGCAAAAAGAAAAGAGCGCTCAACTAATAACGTACGAAGACAACTCAGACAAAAATGAGAAAAAGACCTCGGCCAAGCCAGAGGCAAAATAAACAAACTCTTATTAAAAATGTTTACAAGTAATGCAAGAAAGAAGTCGACGGCCGTCCCCATAGGGATAGCCTAAACACTACCTACCAAGGTTTACAAAAAAGAAGGAACAGCAAAAGGGTACAGACATAAGACATGAAGTGCCAAAAGATGGCAGGGAGGATAGGCTTAATAATTGGCCCCCGAACAGCTGAAGCTATCCGAGATGCCGGGTGAACCTGGTCACGACCGCCCGTCTCCCTATGCATGTTGCTGTTCGCCACCGGCGACATCAGCAGCATTATCTTTGGTGGGCGACCCAGAAGGTGACTTGGCAGCTTCAGCTTCAGCTGCCTTTAGCCTCTCAGCCTCCTCCTTGGCCGCCTTCACCTTTTCAGCATGGGTCGCCTTCTCCGCAGCCTCCTCTTTCTCCTTCTTCACCGCTGCCTCCTCCGCAGCCTTCGCCTTAGCATCGAGCTTATCATCAAACAGCTCATCAAATTTCTCCCACGGGAAGGAACCTTCAGGAAAGAGCTCCCCGATCACTTCCCTAGCGGCTTCTTCGGCCAAGTCCCGGTATTGGGCGCACATGTTAGGGAGGACGACGCTTTGGAGCGTCTCGATGTCCTCCTCCCTCTGGTCGAGGATTGCCTTTGTGTTCCTGTGCGATTTACATTGGGCCATATACAGGGACTTCCATTCCTCCCTCTTCTTGGCAGTAAAGTCAGCGACAGCCTGAAGCTGGTCACGCTCCTCCAGCCGCTTAGCGGCATCAGCCTCCGCGGCCTCAACTTTAGCTCTCTCAGCAAGGACCGCCTTTTCAGCGTCCTCCCTAAGTTTTCGCTCAGCAAGGACCGCCTTTTCAGCATCAACCTTGGCCCTCTCAGCTTCCTTCTTCGCAGCATCGAGCTCAAGCCTGAGCCGCTCAAAATGTGGGGCAGCTTCGGCCATGACCTTTTCTTGCTCCATAATATGAGCACCGGCCATGTCAGCCCACTTCGCCAGCATTTTCCTAATCTGGGCGGGGGAAGGCTTCAGGGAGGAGGAGTCAACGACGACGTTTTGATTACCCGTCTGCACTGGCCGCTTCTCCGATCGCCGTTCAGTGGGACCGCTAACCGACAGCGGTTGATCTACAAAAAATTTAAACAGAGCATCCACGTCAACAGTCATTGACACGTCGGAGAGCCTGTCATCAGGAACGCCTAATGAACCAGCTAAATCTGAGCCACAGGTTAGATCCGTACCAGTCCTAGGCTTCTTAGACAGAGGGCCGGCTGGCCCCATTTCTTTACCGGCCGCGGCAGCAGCAGCAGCGGCAGTGGCAGTCTCTTTTCTCTTACGTAAAAGAGGAGATTCCTCTTCCACGGTGACCTCCTCATCGGTAATATGGACGACCACCACCATCTCCTTTTGGACTGCAGGGATGGGAGGCTGAATTGAAGTTGACGCCGTCGCCGCCGAAGGCTTTGCTTTTCGCGTTCGGCCCGGTATTTTACTGGCAACCTTCGCCTGGGCCGCCGTTACATCCATTGCCTTCAGCTGCTGATCCATGAGGTCGGTTGGCGCCGGTCTGCGATCACGGGTCTGGGCCTTAGGATGCAAATTAACAACGTTCTTGTCCTTGTCAAGTCCCATCCTCTCGAGGATATCCTCAGACAGATCCGGGCCGAAACGGTCTGCAAAGGAAACGAAGCAAAAGTTAAGTAGAAGAAATAAATCAAAGTGAAAGAACAGAAACATTAAAAGCAGAGATGGACCTCACACCGACCCCACTCACCCCGTTCGAGGGCCGGTATGAGGCCGACGTGGCAGAGCAGCTCGTTCTGAAGAATGATCTGCGTCGGGGGCATCCATCCCTTCGGCGTCCCATCCTTCTCAGCCTCAAACGGCCTCATCGCCCGTTTCTCATCCGCATTAAGATAGACCTTGCTGGCGTCCATCTTTAGCTTACTCCGGGAGACCCATTTGTCATGCTCCCCCTTACTCTCGCACCGCAAATTGACGCGGTGCTGGAAGGACCGGGGCAGTGGATAATCCTTCGGAACCTCAACGTACACCCACCGCGCCTTCCAGTCCTTGCAGGAAGAAAGCTTATCAACGGAGACGTAACCCGGCTCCGTCTGCACGCTGTACCACCCCACTCGACCGGGGGCTGACGGCCGAAGGTGATGAAGCCGGCGGAATAAGTTAACCGTTGGGGCCTCCCCCTTGAAAAGACAGAGCCACACAAACCCAATTATAGTCCTGATGGCCAACGGATGTAGTTGGGCCACGGCGACGTTCATGGCTTTAATTATGGCCATAACGTATTCATTCAGAGGAAACCGGAGCCCATACTCCAGGTGTCTGATGTATAGCCGATACAGCCCTTGGGAGGGCAGCAGACCGCCTGACCTTCCTCAGGGATAACAATCCTATACTCCCTGCCGAAGGAGAAATGATGTTCGAAAAACTCAGAGCCAGAACAACTGGCGAACTTGTTGGTCCAAGCACGATCAGGACTGATCTTACAGGCGTCGCCGTGATCCAAGAGATGCGGCCTCTCCTCATTAGCATGAATCCTTTCAACATCATCACCATCATCATCATCATCCGAGAAATCCTCCAAATACTGATCGTCCACCTCAGGAGAAGGAGACCTAGGGCCCCCGGATCTTATCGGGACGGCAGCCAGCGCCTCCTCTTCGTCAAGACGCGACGGGGAGCCCCCCGGCGCAGGGTTACTAGGTCCAGCGTCAGCAGAAGACATAACAACAAATACTTAAGAAATAAAAGTTGAAGAATTTGCTTGTTTACCTTGGAAGAATGTTACGCCGAGTAACGCTTTGAAAACTAAAGAGAAGTTTCTTCGAAGAAAGCTAGAGAGAAGAAAGATTTTTTGAGAAAATGAATTTTTGGCGGCCAAAATCAGAGGCTAACTGCCCTATTTATAGAGCAAAGCCCACTCAATCCGACCAATCAGAGCAAAGCCCATGAAGCATCAACCAATCAACACCGAGACACGTGTCAAGCATGCAGCCATGGAATGTCAATCGACAAACAGTTACCAAACTTCTTTAACACGCTCCTTGACAGAATGCCAATCGACATATCTTCTTCAAACATGATCCTTGGTATCTACTTGCCAAACGGCCCGCTGATCAACCGAGCTAGGCAGCACCGGTTGGGGGCAATCAATAGCACACGGCACTCTCAACCTCGGTCTCAGCCAGCACCATTTTCTTTTCCACATCTGATGTCCATTACACATCCATGTGGAGGGGGGATAGTATGATACGGCCTAAGCAGAACCAAGCCGAGGAAGAAGAAGCCGATGGAGAATTTCAACATGCGCAGAATATACGCTCAACATACATCGGAGCCTATACCACGGCATAGACTACGCTGGGGGCAAATTGATGGGGCATATTCTGCACCCGCTGACCGAGTCAACATATTGAGCAAGGTCAAAGATATCCACAAAGAAGTCAACGTATCGATGACCCGGCCCGATGCAGACCTATCGGCTCATCACTTGGGTCCCTGGCTTAGGACAACTAGCCACCGGATACATATCCGCGTACTCATATCCAAGACCCCTCGGTCGGCCTGCCATGGGTCCATCGGCCGAGGGTAGAACGGTCTTTCCACCTGCTAGCCACTTGGCCACTACGTGACAAAAGGTGAAAGTCTATAAATACTCCTCAACCCTCATTGAGGAAAGGATCCAAAATATAACCTAAACCACTCATAATCTGGTATAAACTCCCTTATCTCTCTACAACATACTTTGCCAAGTATCACACAACTTAATCCCTTTAAGTTGACTGACTTGAGCGTCGGAGTGAGTACGCTCGGTGCCAAGCCGAGCCCTCAGTTTGTTCATTGTTTCAGGAGAGGCCGAAAGGAAGAGTCAAGCAAAGTCATCGTTCAATAAGCTCACGTGGTAACAATACTGCTCCGTAATCACACCCGGAACAGTTACAATCCATAATTAAACATTCGGTAACAAATAAAATCTTTTTCCTATAATCTTTCTAAAAAATGATTTTCGGTGTATCAGAGTAGGGCGAGATTTTTGGAGTTAAATTCGGCATTTTTTGTGTAATAATCGATTTAATTTGGGCGAGAGTTTTGGCGAACTGAAATTGGCAAAATTTGTAATATTTTTCCTATAATCTTTCTAACTAATTAAGGTTACAATCAATAATTAAAAATTCGGTAACAAATAAAATCGTTTTCCTATAATCTTTCTATAAAAATGATTTCCAGTGTATCAAAGTAGGGCGAGATTTTTGGAGTTAAATTCGGCATTTTTTGTGTGCTTATATGGAATCATATATCATATATTATCTTTCAATCAGTTTTATACTTCGTAACAAATATAATATTTTTCCTATAATCTTTGTATCATAATATAATATATTTTTTGATACTTTTGGGCAACTTCTACTAAATATATTTCCTTTAAAATTGCGCAAATTAAATATCTCCTAATAAGATTATACCGAAAACATGTTAAAGAATATGTTAAAAAATCAGCAACTTCCAGTTTTTCTTTGCAATGTTTACGTGATTGCCTTATATATTCTTATTATTCTTATTTTTATTTTTTTAAATAAAGTGGAGAGTGACACGTGGCATCAGAAGGGACGGTGACACGTGGCAATCAAAGGGGTTGACGGTTATTGCTTTAATATAATATATGATTCTGGAGCCATAGAATATTGGAAATGTAAACATATTTGGTCATATTATGACAATATTGTTCATTATACAGCTTCTTCTTACACCTGATGAGGACGAGCAAATCCCTAAATTTAGCCCTTCATGGCTGTCCTTATCACGCGTGGAAATATGTGACATGCTTACTTGAGAAATCTCCTGAACTTGAATATGTCAGCTTTGGATCGGTTAGTATCATATCATAATAGGTTTACACGAGTTTTGTATAACATGGTGTTTTTAACCTTGTTTTAGTTTTTTCACTTCACTCATTTGTTCTCCATACTACTGTCCGGATTACTGCTATGAGTCGCTGCCATCTTCAGAGATTCATGTGGCCCCTTTTCGTATCATGTTAACAGGATTGAAGTGATCAAGTTTTGTGGGTGTTGAGTAAATACGAATGTCAGGAGTAGAAGACTTTCCTGTTGAGCCATTGATTGTGAAAGAATTAATGTGATGTTTGTTATTCATTGATGAAGAATAAACTACAAGCATAGTAGTGCATATATACAACTACTTTTCAGCTAGTAACTACTTTCTGGTTAATAACCAGTGTACAATAGAAAAGACTACTTTATAGTACAATCTAGCATACTCTATATTTTAGCCTACTGCGTCCTTCTTCTTTCTCACACGTTTTCCTTGTACTTTTGGACAAGTCTGAGTTTGACTGATTTGGTCTCTACACTCCCTCTCAACATGAGAGTGGAGACTTGTGGAAACTCCCATCTTGGACAATAGGTACTCATGTTGAGACACGAGACATGACTTGGTAAAGATGTTAGCCACCTGTTCTTTGGTATTGACATAGGAGGTAGTGAGAAGCCCTTGTTGTATCTTTTCACGAATGAAGTGACAATCTACTTCAATGTGTTTAGTGCGCTTATGATAAACGGTATTAGCTGCAATGGCTAGGGCTGCCTGGTTATCACACTTTAGCTGAGCAGGGCCAAGGTGTTGCAGTCCTAAATCCTGAAGAAGCTTAAACACCCAGGTGACTTCACAAGTAGTCATAGCCATGGCCCTGTACTCAGCTTCAGCTGAAGATCTGGAAACTACAAATTGCTTCTTGGATTTCCATGGTATGGGAGATTGGCCCAGAGGAATGCAAAAATCTGTAGTGGACTTGCGACTAAAGGCACAAGAAGCCCAGTCAGAATCACAATAAGTTGTGAGCTTAGCTGCTGAACTACTGGCAAAAAGTACACCCTGTCCTGGAGCAGACCTCGGATATTTCAAGACTCTGCGTGCTGCCTGCATATGGTCAGAGGTAAGAGCCTGCAGAAATTGACTCAGTAGTTGGACTGAGAATGCAATATCTGGTCTGATGATGGTTAAGTAGATGAGTTTTCCCACCAACTGTCTGTATGCTTCAGGTTGTGGTAAAGGAGTGCCTTTGCCAGGTTCTAGTTTAAGAACTGGATTGACTGGTAGCTTTAGAGACTTGGAACTGTCTACATTAAATGTTTTCAGTAGATCCATGATATACTTCCTCTAAGAGAGAAAGATGCTTGTTGTGCTTCTTTCAACCTCAAGCCCTAGGAAGTACTTTAGTTCTCCTAAATCTTTCATGTGAAAGGAAGAGTTCAGTTCATCTTTGAGAGCCTGAATAGCAGATGGATTATCCCTTGCAATGACCATGTCATCCACATACACAAGGACAACAATGGTGTTTCCATGATGTTGTCTTATAAAAAGGGAGTGATCTGCATGGGACTGCCTAAAATTGCATTGTAACAGGACCTGGGAGAGCTTGAAAAACCATTGCCTAGGAGTCTGTTTGAATCCATAAAGAGACTTGAGTAACTTGCAAGCTTTGCCTGGTACTTGAGGGTCACACTCCCCCTGTCCCTCAAGTGATACAACACCATCACAATACCCAGGAGGAAGCTTCATATACACCTCTTCCTCAAGATCCCCATGTAAAAAGGCATTGGCCACATCCATCTGGCAAGTTGACCAGTCCTTCATAGAGATCACAGCAAGGAGTGCTCTGACTGTAGACATCTTAGCTACAGGGGCAAAGGTTTCATCATAGTCTAAACCATACCTCTGTCTAAAACCTTGTATGACCAGTGTTGCCTTGTGTTTTTCTATGGAGCCATCAGGATTATATTTGGTCTTATAAACCCACTTACACCCTATGGCTTTCCTGCCCTTGGGTAGCTCAGTGAGGACCCAGGTTTGATTAATGGCCAGGGCTTGCAATTCTGAGTTCATGGCATCAATCCATTTCTGTTCTTGAACAGCTTCATGAAAATGAGTTGGATCAGGAGAGGAGATGTCAACTGTGTCATTGCCTGCAAAGGATTTGACAATATGCAGCTGGGCCACATTGGCAACTGTGGCTGGTGCCATGACAGGATTATGAACCTCATAATCCTTGGTCTATTCAGGTGCTCTCCTGGTCCTCTGAGGCCTGCAGATGGGTTCTAGTGCATCTAAAGGGCTTGAGAGTGCAGTGGTGACATCAAGCACATGAGCAGAGTCCTGTGGCTCAGGCATGATAGTGGGAGGAGGTGTTGTGGTTGTTTCCTCCTCATACATTACCTGGCCTGGAAGAACAACCTGTTCTGGTAGCAAGGTGGACAGGTGTTGCCCAAAATGTTTGATCTTGCAGGGAAACACATATTCAAAAAACTTCACATCTCTAGAGACAAAGACAGTCTTCTTGACTATGTCATAAACTTTGTAACCTTTTTGTGACAAGGGATATCCTATAAATATGCAATCCTCTTGGTTGAAACTTATCCTTATTCCTACTAGGATTGTACACCATGACAAGGCACCCAAAGACTTTGAGCCTGTCATATTGGGGAGGTTTGTTGAGCAGCACTTCATATGGAGTTAGATTGCTGAGTATTTTGGAAGGCAACCTATTGATGATATAGGTTGTTGTGAGGACACAATCCCCCCAGAAAGAGGGAGGGAGGCCTGAATTAAACCTGATAGCTCTGCTTATTTCAAGTAGATATAGGTGCTTTCTCTCCACCACTCCATTCTGTTGTGGTCTATCCACACAACTGGTTTGCTGCCAGATACCAGTGGAGAGGAGACATTTTTTGCTGTCCCCCTCAGTGAATTCAAGGGCATTGTCTGATCTGAATATTTTTATAAGTTTTCCAAATTGAGTTTTGACAAAAGCATAAAATTGAACTAACAATGTAGACACTTCAGATTTATGTTTCATAAGATACACCCAGGTTGCTCGTGAGTGGTCATCAACTAATGTCAGGAAGTACTTATTTTTGTTTCTGGTTTCCTTTCTGTAGGGACCCCAGACATCCACATGGACAAGGTCAAAAATGTCAGGTGATCTGGTCAGTCTGATAGGGAAATGAAGCTTAGTTTGTTTGGCCATTGAGCAGGTAATGCAAGGTTTGGAGTTGAGTGCAAGTTTAGTAGGTGTGATACAAGGAATGTGTTTTAATTTGTCTAGACTGGCATGACCTAACCTTACATGCCAAACACTTCCCTTGTTTTCATTAAAATTGAGCAGTGCATTACATTGACTATCAGAGGCATTACAAGACTTCAAAATGGTACACTCTGATTCCTGCAAATCTTTACTGTCAACAAAATTAGACTTAAACTTGCAAGGTGTAGAAACAGTCCTAACCCTTGCACTAGATAAAACATTGCTATTATTATTCAATAAGTAGTAGATGCCCCTTTCTTCCCTGCCAAACGCTCTAATCCTCCTGGTATGAGAGTCCTGTATGACACACATATGCTCATAAAATGTCACAATACATTTTTCATCTTTAATGAGTTTTTGTACTGACAAGAGATTGTGTTTGAAAGTTGGAACATAAAGGACTTTGGTCAGTATCATACCATTGTCCAGTTGGAAAATACCACAATGAGAATCTACTGAAGTAATGCCATTTGGTAGATTGATCTTTGGTTTAGAAATTAATTCTTTGCAGTTTTGCAGGAGTCCTAGATCAGAAATCATATGATCTGAGGCTCCTGAGTCTATTATCCAGTTAAGAGATTTTGTGTTTGAACTGGTTGAAGTGAAGAGTGTCTTACCTGCAAAGTTGGCTTCCATTTCATCCTCAGTTTCAGGATAAGCCATGCCCTTTTGCCTTCTGATTACCCATCAATTGCTCAAATTGAGTTGTTGTCAAGGTGATGGCGCCTGACACATTAGCCATGTCCTCATCTCCTCTAGTATTTGTAGCATGAGCAGCCATCCTTCCCTTGTTTGGGTGGCATTGGAACTTGCCTCTCTGCATTCCAGATCTATATCCTCTTGACACAGCTCCTGAGTTGCCCCTTTCCCTTGATTTGTCTGAGTTCTGTTGTGCTGGGAAGTGTTGGTGCATGGGATGTCCAACAGGATACCCTACAACTCTCCAGCAGCTGCTCAATGAGTGTCCTTTCTTTTTACACTTGTTGCAGAAAGGTACATTCTCTTCATTCCTTTGGTTGGCATAGAATGCAGAGTTGTCAGCTTCCATCTTCACAGAGCTCTTGTAATTCTTTCTCTGTGATTCTTCCTGTTGCAGGATGGCAGCAGCTTCCTCTACACTTGGGAGAGGAGACATCATTAGGATATTGCTTCTTAATGTAGAGTAAGATGGATTGAGCCCATTGAAGAATTGAAATAGCTTTCTTTCATCTTGCTTCTTGAGATGAGCATCCAACCAAGCATTAATCTCTGCTGTCATTTGACTGATTGGAGGCCAGTCATTCATGAGCTCAACATTTTGCCACAATATTCTGAGTTCTGTGAAATATTCACAGATGCTCTTGTCTCCTTGTTCCAAGTCATATAGCTCTTTGTTGAGTCTGAATTTACGAGCACCATTGCTCACTGAGAACTGCCTCTGGAGATAATCCTAGATCTCTTTTGCAGTGTTGGAGTACATTACAGATCTCCTGATCTGAGGCTCCATATTGTGGAGCATCCATGTTATGAGCTGACTATTGCAGGTGATCCAAGTTGCTTCTCTCAGTGGATCATTTGTGGGTTTCTTCACCACTCCTGTCAACATTCCCAGCTTTCTCTTGATGTTGATTGCAATCTCCATCTGACGCTTCCACTCATAGTAGTTGTCAATTCCAGAGAGCTTATTGTCCACCACAATGAGGGTGAGAACTCTCAACTGGATGCAAGTAAAATGGGTCAGATGATTCAAGGATGGCACTGGCAGTGGGTACTAGATTACCAGCAGAGGTTGTTATGATAGTATTATCAGGATTTGCCATTCTTTGAGTGAAAGCTAGTTGATTGTTAAAGAGAGAAAGAAAGAAGAAGTGTGGTGTGTGTTCTCCTTACTGAAAACTCAGCTTATGTAGACCAAGTTTGCCTCTTGTTCTTGCAGTAAATGCTCAACAAGATTGGTTATCAGTCTCCTCAATCCTGAGTGCTCTGATACTATGTTGAGTAAATACGAATGTCAGGAGTAGAAGACTTTCTTGTTGAGCCATTGATTGTGCAAGAATTAATGTGATGCTTGTTATTTATTGATGAAGAATAAACTACAAGCATAGTAGTGCATATATACAACTACTTTTCAGCTAGTAACTACTTTCTGGTTAATAACCAGTGTAGAATAGAAAAGACTACTTTATAGTACAATCTAGCATACTCTATATTTTAGCCTAATGCGTCCTTCTTCTTTCTTACACGCTTTCCTTGTACTTTTGGACAAGTCTGAGTTTGACTGATTTGGTCTCTACAGTGGGCACAAGTGTCCATTGTCACTTATGAGGCATCTTCTTAGAAACGCAAGTGACCTGAGCACATGGCCGGCCCAGAGGCATGTTTACTCGGTTTTTTGACAAGGGCCCAAGTCTGATAGGGGCCCAGTTGCGAAACTAGAAGTCCACTATGTAGGTTATAGAGTAAGGCCTTTTGTAAAATAAGAATTATTTTATATAGAACTCACAACTAGGAAAGTATTCTAGTCACTAGTGGTAATCATCTTACCAAGTTGTAGGTGGTCTTGTTTTCTATCCTTCATGGCTACTTTTCATTATTCTTTTTTTGTAATATTATATAGTTGAACTTTTGAATTTTTCTATGGTACACGTATTTAGATTTTAAGTTTTAACCGTCTTGTAAAGGTCACCCGTTGAATATAAAAAAAGTATGGTGTGACAGATACGTTTTTTAATCAATGTCACTGAAGATTGAATTGTATTGGAAAATGACACGTGAATTACTGAATAAAATTTTTAAGGGGGCCCCATTTTACAATTTTGCATAGGGCCTCAAAATGTACAGAATCGACCCTGCCTGAGCAGGTTGTATGTCGATACAATATACAATGTCGATGAGCTGAAAGAGCAACTGGAGATCTTTAGGGACCTGTTCTCTGTTGATGCTTCCAAGGGCTTCAAAAGATTGCTGTATAGAAATGCTGAACTAGCTAGAGTAACAAGAACACTTTTATTTCTATTCCACGTCAATTTAACTCTCCATACGGACGAATTTTGTGGGGAAGGGAGCCGGCAATTTCTCCTTTTTCATGCGAAATGCAAGGATTTATTTTCTCGCCTCAATTCAAAATCGGTATAGTTTGAAAGATATGGAAAGAAACTAGCAGTCCTCTTTTCTTAATTTTGGACAGCCACTAACTCATGCAATAGTGCAATACAATGCCTTGTGTTTATCTATTCTGCTGAACATTTTGCGCACTTTCATCCTTCTTCCTTTGTAATCAAAGTCCACTATCTAGTGTTGTTTTATACTCCCTTTGTCCCGGTCATTTGTTGTCCTTTTTCATTTTGGGGTGTCTCAGTCATTTGTTGTCCTTTCTATTTTAAGAATGAACTAAATGAGCAATTTGATCATTCACACTCCGTTTGTTCCACTTGTTATCTAGTAATTGGCCCCCTCCTCTTTTCTTGGTCCTTGTGCCAAAACCAAAGGACAACAATTGACCGGGACTGAAGGAGTATACTCCGTATTATTACTTCGTCAATTCCATTTTTATTGTGTTTTTTACCCTCTTAAAATTATTTCTACTGTACTACTAAAAAGTCCTTGGAGGAACGGCTTTTACTCTCTTGTCAAGGCAAAGTAGAACTCGACTACGTCTGCAAGACGATACTACTTAGTACTTACCACTCACTCGAGTATGACCATCAGACCAGCCATGGCATTACGACTTCTGATTGGTGCGGCAGAAGTACATATACGATTCTTTTTCATACGTATTTTCATCATTCATGTTACTCGAATTTTGTTCATGGTATTTCTCCTAATGCTTTTGTTTCTAGTAAATGTTGCACGCTTTGCTGTACACTGCTAACTTGGTGAAATTCCTTGTGTTTTTCGAATAAAATAGTTTGAAGTATCATACCCGTGTTTTAGTGTAAGTGTCGGAGTAACATAGATGCTCTGTCCAATGTTTTGATTTGGAATATGATAATTTAGATTTTCATATATGATAATTTCTTGCTTTTTTCTGTCTTCAGTACTGGAAGATGTGTGTCTTTTAATCTGTACAACCTCATTCCTTGCGACTAGGCTGCTGCAAGAGTTGTTATTTCTACATTTGTTTGTGACTTCGCGACTTGATCCTCGTGTTTATCACCTTATAGTCTGCGCTGGTTACATTCGCTAGTGTCGTCTCTTCTCATCTCAAGACTCAAGCGACATCATTCTTCACTATGGTGCTATAATCTTGAGGAGGTTAGGAAATTGGATAGATAAATTAAACCTAATAATTATTTTGCTCTGTTGCAGCTTGCTTAGCTGACTGACTATATGCATTTTTATGATGCCTTTTTTATATCGTGAAGCTATCAATTGGAGCTATGGTTGATGGGCAAAAGATAAAACTAAAGCTTGGTTTTCTCAACTACACGCGTTGGAGACCGGGTGTTGACTTGTGCCCTTATTTCGAATCAGTCTGTAATGCTAATGTGCTGGGAAGTCGAAATCTGCAGAACTTTTGGTCACCTCCCCCTTGATGATTTGAAAGGGGCAGAGATTGGCCTATGGATGGTGGTTAGGGATTGGTAGTACAGTGGTGGTGGCGGGCTGCAGATTGCGTGCAGGGTGGTTGCTGGATGAAGCTGAAGTAGCCACTGCAAGGTTTGGTGTGGACATTGCTACAACTGGTAACTAGATGGTTGCCATAGCCCATAAGACCTGCATGAAGTGGAAAGCCCTGGTTATGATCACATCTAGGTTCTTCAATTCCCTTGTAGCAGTAGTATAGTTCATTTTGCTCAGTGGAGTAAAAATCATAAAATAGGAAAAATCGTGATACTTGGAATTTTCAAAACAATGGCAGTTGCCCCTAGCAAAATGAGATTACACCAGCAGGTAATTCCTAATATCCTACCATATGCTCCTAACGCCGGGAAAATGGCCTAATGTCACTAACAAATTGTACAGTCTACTTGATTACACTTGTACAACTAAGTAGCCTCACAATTTATTTGAGATGAATTACGAATCGAAAATACTCATACATAAAAGAGTGTAGGTCAACTGTACAATCTAGGATTACAACGCTTCACATTCATGATTCATTCCAATTTCACGAAAATATCTCAAGACGATTTCAACCTAAAGAAACAGCACCTAACAGTTAAAAATTCTAGTACAGACACATTCCTACTAAGAAATTATGTCAAGCTGCTCTCAAATGCGACGGCTGAATTCCAATCACACGAGTTTTTACAGCTGGTTCAATTCTCACCCACTTGTATTCTGGGATGATTTGTCCAGCCACACAAGCACAAAGATGAATATCAGAAGCGTAAATTCAGGTGATTAATCATAAACCTGATTGTCAAACTGCAGTGCAATTCAACATGTCTCGAAAAGAGGAAGCGTAAATCGACTAGGGGAAAATACAATTAAAAACACAAACCATCACAAATCTTATTAATAAACCAGAGTGCAATGTAATCGAATTAGATTCCTAGATTCTTATATCAAGTACTCCCTTCGTAATCAAATTTAAACAAACAATTGATACAAATTTCAGATCTAATTACAATCAAAGACAATACTCCGTATAATCAATTACACTCACGGTCTCAATCATTTGTTTACAACCGAATCATTTTAATCAAAAGTAAACAAAATGATTGAAACAAAGGAAGTATAACAATCGAAGGACAATAAACACACGTTTCAGATCCAATTGACCAATTTAAAACAAACACTTGATTTCATTTCATTTAATTCCAGAAACTAAAAGCTTGCTTGATTTACATCATCTACTACATAAACCCTAGAAAGTACGACCGCATTTCATGACATTTCAATTCAGCAAAATAAAACTACGAAATTAATCATATTACTTCCTTAATAGTTGAAACCCTAAGCTCTTTCACCACGAATGCGACGAGCCAGCTGAATATCCTTAGGCATTATAGTAACCCTCTTAGCATGAATAGCACACAAATTAGTATCCTCAAACAAGCCAACCAAGTACGCCTCAGCCGCTTCCTGAAGTGCAGCAACAGCAGAACTCTGGAACCTGAGATCAGTCTTGAAATCCTGAGCAATCTCTCTAACCAGCCTCTGGAATGGAAGCTTCCTGATCAACAACTCAGTACTCTTCTGGTACTTCCTGATCTCTCTCAGCGCAACAGTTCCAGGACGGAAACGGTGAGGTTTCTTCACTCCTCCGGTTGCTGGTGCTGACTTCCTTGCTGCCTTGGTGGCTAGCTGCTTCCTTGGGGCTTTTCCTCCGGTGGACTTGCGGGCGGTTTGCTTGGTACGAGCCATTTCGGAATCGAAAGCGGGATCTGAATCGGGTGTTTTGATGTTGATTGTATTTGAGGGAGAAGAATGAGAGTGTTTGTTTTGGTTGTGGTGGAAAATGTGGGGTGGTTGTTGGGGGTATTTATAGGGTGAGGAAATGAAAGCGGGAGATTTGAAGTTTTTGAGTTTTGGGAAGGAGGGTGAAATTTTGAGGAAGGTGTATTTTCTGAGGATGGTGTGGGAGCCGTTGGATTAACATGTTATCAACGGTTGTTGATTGGTTGAATGGATGTCACACGGATCGCTATCCGTGTGTGATGAAAGGACAGGGTTTGTGTTTTTCTTGTGGGTGTATTTCGTTTTTTACACAATGAATCCCCAATCTCCCCACTACCAATACATATATATCATCATTATCATTATCATTATCATTATCATTATCATCCTCTATTTACTAAATCCTCTATTTACTAAATGAATAGAAAAAATTTGGAATTTTCCGCCTAAAATATTGTAGCTATAAGTTGAATCTTAATTTAGGAAGTTATTCTATGAGTATATAGATAATGTATTTAACTATCTTCTCAAATAATAAAACTTCCATAATTGAAATTAATATTTTGTCTCATATTATTAAAATATTTCTTCATATATGTACATATACAAATTTTACCCACATTGTTTAGTTTATATATTCCACCTTTTTCTTTATATTTTTACTTCGCATATTCTAAAGAAAATTACAATAATAGCTGTACATTTCACTAAAACATTTTACATGGATAAAAAAGAACCATTAGTTGTTTGTGTTAAATCGACAAATCTTATTTTTTATAAATAACATTTCTAGAAAAAAAAAAGTATCACATAAATTGTTAACTTTATTAGGGCTAAAAATGTTAAAATTTCTTTCTACCTCCTAATACTTCACATTTAAAATTGTTAGTTTTACAGTTAAATACAACTAATTTAATTGTTACGATCTATATACAAAGTAATCTAAAAAAACCGTGCTTTTGCGCGAGATCTACCCTAATTATATATATATCAATCTTCTAAGATCTATAGCCTACATGACATGCTAATATTCCAGCCATGCTTACATGGCATTTTGTAATTATTTTGAGTAATTTGAGCCTTGCACATATTAGGGAAAAAGGAAAAACATAACACTAAAATCAATTAAAGAAGGAATATAAAACATTCGTTATTTACCAAGAATAAATTATGATTATAAATCAATCCCTAAATTCACGAATATTTCGAGTTTAGATAAGCAATGAAAAAATAGATTCCAAAACTAATTTACCATAACTATATGATATTTTTTTAAAGCAAATTACGGAATATATTTATATAAGCAAAATTACGGAATATATGACTCTAAAACTAATTTATAACCGAAATTACGGAATATATTTTTCTAAATTCCTATATTGATGATATTCGTCCCAAAAACAAACGTACTCTTAACCATGTTAAATCTACAGACTACAATAATGGTAAAAAAAAATACTCCATCGACTATTGTGGTTGTCAGTAATTATTAAGTTAATATGATCTTATACTGTGAGACGGTTCTATAATGTGAAAAGACAACTTATTTGTTAGAATTAAATCTAGTTTTCTTTTTATAAAAATGGACCCTCTCACGGTGTGAGAGTAGACCTGGCAAATGGGTCATTCGGGTCGGGATTGGGTCGGGTCGCATCAGGTCAGATCATTTTCGGGCCAATAACTTATCGGGTCACTTTCGGGTCGGGTCATTTTTGGACCGGGTCACTTCGGATCGGGTCATTTTGGAACGGGTTAATCTGGGTCGCTTGGGTTATTTCAGGTCATGATTTTGCCATATTAAGTCATTTCGTGTCATTTCGGGTCATTTTGGGTCAATCGGTTTATTTTGGGTAACTTAAGTCGGGTCACTTTGGGTCGGGTCATTTTCAGATTGGGCGACTTCGAGTCTATCGGGTCACTTTCGGGTGATATATTTCGGATCATTTTCGGGTCTCGGGTCGAGTCATTCGGGTCGGGTCAGCTTTGCCCGGTCTATGTGAGACCCTCTCAGTTTATATTTTTTGACTCGTTAAATAAAATGACAATTTATTTATTGTTTAATAATAAGACAACTTATTTGTTAGAATTAAATGAATAGTTTTCTTTTTATAAAAATGGACCCTCTCACGGTGTGAGAGTAGACCTGGCAAATGGGTCATTTGGGTCGGGGTTGGGCCGGTCGGGTCATTTTCGGGCCAATAACTTATCGGGTCACTTTCGGGTCGGGTCATTTTTGGATCGGGTCACTTCGAATAGGGTCATCTTGGATCGGGTCAATCTGGGTCGCTTGGGTTATTTCAGGTCATGATTTTGCCATATTAAATCATTTCGTGTCATTCTAGGTCAATCGGTTTATTCTGGGTAACTTAAGTCGGGTCACTTTGGGTCGGGTCATTTTCAGATCGGGTGACTTCCAGTCTATCGGCTCACTTTCGGGTGATATATTTCGGGTCATTTTCGGGTCTCGGGTCGGGTCAGCTTTGCCAGGTCTATGTGAGACCCTATTAGTTTATATTTTTTGACTCATTAAATAAAATGACAATTTATTTGTTATTTAATAATAAAACTGACAGTTTCATAGTTGAGATCGTCTTAATCTATAATTTGTGAATATATTTTACAAGCATCATTATTATTTTTTCTGATGACTTCTTAATGTGTATACGAGGGTAGAAGGTCGGGCTTCCTACCATTATATATAAATAATGATCTAATACTTTAATTCTATGGAGTAATTGTCATCTACTTAGTTTATTTTAGTAGAAGATACGATACTCTAAATTATGAGCCGCTTCATTTGAGATTATTTTCCCGATAATTTTTTACACCATTTAAGTGGGGTTATATATCCTTTATGTTGTATATATCTCTAACGGGTTGGGCGGGTCGGATCATACAGGACGGGTGAGTTCTAATACGGGTTGAGTCATACGGGTCATGGGTCGGGACGTCGGGTTAGGGTTAAAGTGAGGGTTAACAATTAGTATATAACGCCTTTTATAGATCGGAAAAATATTTTTTAAAAACTAAAGCATATTTAGTATTAATATTTGTTGTGTTTTATACATAACCAACTCTAATTTGTTGTGTTTTACATTTATATATGATCGACTTTCGTATGACTTTAAGTTTATTAATAATACATGGAGTATTAGCTTAAAGATAATCATCTAACTACGGAGTATACAACAGTCCGTGAATTTCACGAGTTTAAAAATAGTTTTATTTATTTCCGGAAATCATTTCTTGTAGTAGTGTTATTTTATATAAGTTGAAATTTTTGTCAGCAACTCTCTTATAGGACCGTCCTATAACATAGAACGGGTCCAATAGAAGAAGAAGCCCAATAATATAAGTTAGAATCAAAATAAAAACAATCACGGCCAGCCTATATGTCAGTGTCTCAACTCTCAAATGCAAAAGGCACTATGAACCTCCATCTCAGCCACACCCACGCCTGTGGACACGGGGCCCACCTGCGTATGTCTAGCCGATCTGTGGACAATGGCAGCGGTCTCTTGAAAGCCACGCTCGGCGGCGTAAAAATGCTTTCGACCGGATCATTTTTGATCGGTCGGTTTCGTCTCGGTAGGGGTCTCGAAACGATTAGAGATGTTCGGAGTCGCCACCAAGCATTTGTGGGATGCTTGGAACCCGTTCGAATCCACTTTATACCTCGGTCAAACGAAGCACAAAGCAGTGTTTGACATAGGTACTAAAGATAAGGAATCGTCCCTCTTTAGCATCATATCTCTAGAATGACTCTCGTACGCCCTGGATAAGGTTGTCCACTATCCAAAGTTTCGGAGTAAGAGGTGAAGGTACGTATTGGGAAGCCCTTTAATCAGACACCCAATCCCACCCGGGGTAGCGGCCTCTAATGATCGATCTTGGTTGGTTGAATGCAAAAGTTGATAAAACGGTTTAAATGCATGAATGCGCATCCAATAATTTAAACCTAACATGTGAGAGCTTTCTAAGTCGGTTGATTTAATCCAAGTATCAAGTATAAGATGTCGAGTTGGATTTATGGTTGATTCGCATGCAAGACGGAAATTAAACATCCATTTACCGTATTAGGTTTATGGTGCATAACGTGATCCATTTGTCTTAGTAAGGCATTTTGCAAATACGGTTTTTGAATGAGCAAATTAGTCGTCTGATCCGTCCTATATCCGGGTTAACCGGAGTCGGGATCGTCCTAGACTAACGCTGGAAAGGGAACAGACCCTGCATCAGGCAGCCAGATGAGGCGCGAGCCTATTGGCGATATAAGAGGGTCTCCCCTGGTTTGAAAATAGGAAAAGAAATGGCTTGTTTAGGCGCGGGTCAGTCAACGGTATATGACGTGTTCCGACCATTGAAAGGGAACAGACCCTGCATCAGGCAGCCAGATGAGGCGCGAGCCTATTGGCGATATAAGAGGGTCTCCCCTGGTTTGAAAATAGGAAAAGAAATGGCTTGTTTAGGCGCGGGTCAGTCAACGGTATATGACGTGTTCCGACCATTGAAAAACGTTTATAAAACGTGTTGAAAAATGGGTATTTGAACCCGTTTTGGTTTGAAATGACCGTTTATGCCGTATTTGTATTGATTTGAAGAACGAGACTTGAATAATCGTCATTGTCTTGGCGATATTCGATGTCGGGTTCGACTTTGTAAGCTTGACATGAATAGTTTTGAAAATAATTATGAACTAATTGTTTTAAGTTCATTTGAATATAATTAGTCAATACTCATCATCGTACTCGGGTTGAAATCCGACATGGTATGTAGAACCAAGGATGACTTTGTGTTGATGACTAATACATTTATTTTGGAAATGTAAAGAAATGATGAAAGGCTTTAAAATACCTTCCAAAATGTAAAGAAATGAAATAAAAGGCTTTAAAATGCCTTTTAAATGTAATTAACCAAATATTATCACCGAAACACGGATTAAACTGTCATGGTATTAAGAACCAAGGGTGAAAAATATTTTATGGTTAAAAACTTGTAAAAATAAATAAAAGGGTTTGAAAATATTTGAAATGGTAAAAACCGATTAGAAATATGAAAATAGGTTAAAAAGGAAAGACGAGAATAAACACGGTTGAGTCTGACCTGGACACCCCATTGAGGCGCGAGCCTCTGTGCATAACAAGGGGCTTCTGTCTCAGGCCAAAACTCAGTTTTGGCTCGTCTAACCTATATTTAGATCGTGTTATGCATGATTTAGCATGTTATAGTCATGAAACAAATAAAGACATGATAAAAGAAGGATTTTTACACCCTCATACTTACATGCTTGGTTTATGGCGAGAAACCGACGTAAGTGTATCAACTCGTTTGGTCGGAAAAGACTCGGTTTAAAACCGTTTTAGTAAGAAAAAATAGTGTTTTATTAAGATTAGTGACGGTGTAGTGGTCGAAATGGTCGGTCAAGTGATTTAATGCACGATGACGGTACCAAACAATGTGTAAGGCTTGTATTTACGATCGGTAGGTCATAAATACGCGTCGGATTGTGACTTAGGAAGTCGAGTCTAGCATTTTAAGGGAGAAAGAGGGGGTGGACACTCGCGTAAGTTCTCAAATGGGGGTGTTAGGCCTGGAAATCCGCAGACGTCCCTGATCAGTATCTCACCTTAACCTGACCATCAGGCTGTCAAGGTGTCAGGCTATCAGGACACATGAAGATAGGCGCCAGGCCATGGAGAGGACAACGGTCAAAATATCAGGACGATATCAGACCAGGAAGACATATTACAAGAGGAATATATGCGCAGCATTGAATAAAAAGATCTCGCAGTAAATGCAGTAATTAAGGGCGTAATATTGACAATTATTGCGGATAATTAAGGAGGATAATCCACATTAATGTCGTCATCACACAGCCGTTCAGCAAGAGCTTATATAAGGGATATTTGGAAATCATTTGAGAGATGATCACAAGACAAGACAATATACAACATTCTCATTTCGTTCATAGATAATTACGTCCAATTGTGCTCAATACATTATATAATAGTGAAATCCTCTCCTGGCTTGGTGCCCGTGGTTTTTTCCCATTTAAGGGTTTTCCACGTACAAAATTTTGTGTCTTATTATTGTTATTTTTATTGCATTCTTATCTTTATATTTCATCTTGACGACCTGACTAATAGACCATTTAGAGCTAGTTAACCCTACTCAAATCTACCCTGACCTGATTTCGCCTTGCGCAAAATCCACACAAAACAATTGGCGCCCACCGTGGAGCATCTAGCTCTTTAAATCCTTTTTTCTCATCTCACAAAAATTCAAAAATCCTACAAAAATGGCCCAGCCTACCATTGAAGAACAATTGAATGCAGCCCTTCAACAAATCGCTGAGTTGGAAAGCTTGAAAGAAAAAGTGGCCCAAACTGAAGCAGAAATCCTGCAATTTAGAGAATCTGAGTTGGCTCTGAAACAAAAATTAGAGAAAACCCAAGGAGCGGGCTCTAGATTCCAGCCAGGAACCCCATTTGCATCAATCATCAAAAACATCGATTTCTCCAGTTTTGGGAGCCCAAGTGGTTCTAAATTTATCAATGTTGATGGTGATGATGAGCCAAAAAACAACAATGAGAAACCTGATGAGTCCGCAGCAGCCATCATGATGGCAGTAATCCAGGAGATCAAGAAACTCAATGAAAAATTCGACAAGATACCTGGAGTACCAGCCAGCATGGAAGAAGCTGCTCCTGGCAGCTATGCTGATTCGCCTTTCATAGACGAAATAGCAAAAGTGGATTTACCAAAAAGTTTGTGATCCCGTCCATGAAGATCTATGATGGAACCACAGATCCACAAAATCATGTGGCTCTCTACAAGCAAAAAATGCTGGTTGCATCTATTCCCAGCGAATTCAGACAAGTTTGCATGTTTAAGGGATTTAGAACGACCCTGACCGGCCCTGCTCTACAATGGTACATCAACCTGCCAACTGGGAGCATCCATTCCTTCGCCAACCTGATCAA
This sequence comes from Silene latifolia, assembly GCF_048544455.1. Classification (NCBI taxonomy): domain Eukaryota; kingdom Viridiplantae; phylum Streptophyta; class Magnoliopsida; order Caryophyllales; family Caryophyllaceae; genus Silene; species Silene latifolia. The sequence goes on from NC_133533.1 coordinate 96,062,356, forward strand.
CAGCTTCAACCAGCAGTTTGCGAGTAGCAGAGAGTTAGAGAAACGATCCAGTGACCTTTACCGAATTACACATAAGCCTGATGAAACTCTTAGGACATTCCTTGCAAGATTCAACAAAGAGAAAGTATCCATTCCCAGATGTGACGTTGGAACAGCAGTGGAGGCATTCAGGTAGGGGTTGCTACCACACAGTGACTTATACATCGAGCTCACTAAGTATCCCTGCCATACCTTCGAAGACGTCCAGGCCAAGACTCTTGCTTTTATCAGGCTAGAAGAAGACAAGAGCTATAAACTTGGATCACCCAGTGGACCAAAGGATTACGAAAAGAGCAATAGGAAAAGCAACAAAGGAAACAACTACAGGCCTACTCCATATTCCAGGCCAGACCATTCAGAAGTTAACCTGGCTCATGAGTATCAAGGTAAGGCTAAAGTTTTTCCACCTATTTCCGAACATAACTTCAGTGTTGATATTGCAGGATTAATCCAGAGACTTGACAACATGGGAGCAGTAGTCAGATGGCCCAGGAAGTAGGAAAATCCTAACCCTAGAAGGGACAATTCCAAATGGTGCGAATTCCACATGGACATTGGACACACGACGGATGACTGTTTCACCCTGAGGAAATAAGTGGCTTATCTGCTGAAATCGGGATACTTAAAAGACTTGATCAAGACGAAAGGCAGGAATGCGGACCAGGGCAAAGAAAACCAGGAGCATAAGCAGGGTCGCAGCCTCCCTCCACCACCTCCAATCTATGAAGTAAAATTCATATCTGGTGGATCGGAAATCTGCGGCCTGACCAGTTCAGCAGCAAAAAAGATAGTCAGGACGCCAATGACTGTATCACCCTGCAAACCGGATCATATCCCAACAATCACCTTCAATGATTGTGACCTGGTGGGCATCCCTGATGTTCATCATGACGGCCTAGTAATTTCTATGCAGATTGGAACCGCCACAGTAAGAAGAATCCTGGTAGATGGAGGCAGCTCAGTAAACCTGATCATGCTTGACGTACTGAAAGCCATGAAAATCAACGAGGAGCAAATCACCAAAAAATTCAGCGTCTTGGTAGGGTTCAGTGGAGAGACCAGAAGCACTCTAGGAGAAATCCACCTTCCAACCTACGTTGAAGGAGTCTCATCCTATGAGAAATTTGGAGTCCTTGATTGCCTGTCATCCTACAACGCGATTTTGGGTAGACCCTGGATTCATAATATCAAGGCCGTGCCATCAACCTATCACCAGTGTATCAAAATACCAACAGACTGGGGCATAGCCACAGTCAAAGGGGATCACAAGACAACCCAGGAATGCTATACAACAGCCTTGAAGCCTTCCAAGGCAGGTAAGTCCCTTACATAGCAATTACAGTACCCTGTCAGGAGCACTTATGTAGCACCTCCAAGAATGGAAACAGATCAGGTAACTCTGGACCCTGAGTACCCTGACAGGTATGTTTTAGTAGGATCTGACGCCCTAGATAGTGTCAGGCCCAAACTGGTAAAGTTTGTTAAAAATAAATCATCTTGGTTTGCTTGGTCACATTTTGATATGACTGGAATTAGTGCTGATATAATTACATATAAACTCAATGTTGACCCATCTTTTAAGCCTGTACAACAGAAAAGACGGAAATTTGCAGCTGAAAGAAATGCCATAATTAATGAGGAAGTGGAAAAACTCTTGGATATGGGAATGATCAGGGAAGTAATGTACTCTGAGTGGCTGGCTAACGTGGTTGTTGTGCATAAAAAGAATGGAAAGTGGAGAGTCTGTGTAGACTACAGTGACCTTAACAAAGCTTGTCCCAAAGATCCATTTCCTTTACCCCATATTGATGCCATGGTAGACGCCACAGCAGGCCATGAGATGCTGACATTCATGGATGCTTCCAGTGGATTCAATCAAATAAAGATGCACCCTGCGACCAGAGAGTATCGCATTCATTACGAGGCATCGAGGCATATCTTTTTACACTTTGCTATGCCATTGGGCCTGAAGAATGCAGGGGCAACGTACCAGCGCCTGGTCAACATGATGTTTAAAAATCAAATAGGTGATATCATGGAAGTGTACATAGACGACATGGTGGTAAAATCTAAAAGTGCAGAGGATCATGTGAAGCACCTGGAAATATCATTTGAAATATTGGAGAAATACAACATGAAGCTCAACCCTGCAAAATGCCACTTTGGAGTCTCGACAAGCAAATTCCTTGGATACATGGTCACAAAGAGAGGCATAGAAGCCAGCCCTGAACAGATAAAAGCTATCCTGGAACTACAGTCACCCAAATCTGTCAAAAATATCCGAAAATTGACAGGCCGGGTAGCTACCCTGAACCGTTTCATATCAAGATCCTCTGAAAGGTGCAAAACATTTTACAACCTCCTCAGAAAGAATAAACAGTTTCAATGGACGGATGAACATGAGACAGCCTTTCAAGACTTGAAATCTTATCTATCATCTCCACCCTTACTGGCTAAACCAGAAAAGGTAGAACCTCTGTCAGTATACTTATCCGTTCTTGACACGGCGATCGATCGATCTAGTAAAAGAACAGGACGGCCAACAACACCCTGTTTATTATGTAAGTAAAAGCCTGCTGGATGCTGAGATGAGGTATGGATTACTTGAAAAATATGTTTTAGCTTTGATTATGTCATGTACTAAATTGCGACCTTATTTCGAAAGTCACCCCATTATAGTCAGGACCAACTTACCCATAAAATCTGTCCTACGTAAGCCTGAATTATCAGGCAGGATGGCTAAATGGTCAGTGCAAATTAGCACATACGATATCTCCTTTGAACCCAGGGCAGCGATCAAATCGCAGGCCCTAGCAGACTTTGTGGCTGACTTTAGCCCTAACCTGGAACCTGACCTGAAAAAGTCAACTAATTAGAAAATAAAACCCCAGACCAAGAATGGACCCTATTCATAGATGAGGCATCCAACGCCAGGGGGACAGGGTTAGGATTAGTGCTTAAATCACCACAGGGAGATATGATAGCACAGGCTATAAGCTGCGAATTCAAAGCTACAAACAACGAAGCAGAATATGAAGCTCTGATAGCAGGCTTAAAGGTATGTCTAGACCTCGGTGTTCAAAACCTAAAGGTAAAAACTGATTCACTTCTAATTGACAATCAAATAAAGGGAATTTATACGGCTAAGGATGCAAAAATGATTTCGTATTTAGAATATGCAAAAAAAACTTACCGCTAAATTTGTTTTATTTGATATAGATCAAATATCAAGAGACCTGAACACCCAGGCTGATGCTTTGGCCAGCTTAGGTTCAAATTTTACCCCTACAGTTTTCGATAAAATACCAATTGTTCATTTATTAGAGCCACCATCAAAGAAGCTCGAATAAGTCAATCCTGTCAATCAGGATAATAACTCTTGGACTAAACCATATTATGATTGGTTTCTCCGAGGAATACTGCCTCAGGGGAGACATGAAGCAAGGGCTTTTAAAATTAGAGCTTCAACTTACGCTATTATCAATAACACTTTATTCAAGAGATCACGGGTTGGACCTTACCTAAGATGCTTGGAGCCTAACGAAGCCAAACTAGTACTTCAAGAAATACACGATGGACACTGTGGCAACCACAAAGGAGGAAAGAGCCTGGCAAGTAAAGTTCTCGGAGACAAAGCTACATCGGCCTACACCGAGGGCCGATGCACTGAATATTCATCAAAATGTGAAGCCTGCCAAGTACATGCACCAATCATACATCAGCCATCTGAGCTCCTTCACTCAATTTCTGCACCCTGGCCATTCATAAAGTGGGGCATGGATATTGTGGGAAAACTGCCCGTAGCTCCAGGACAAAAAGTATTCATGTTGGCTATGACTGATTACTTCTCCAAATGGATTGAGGGGCTGATTCTTTCAGGCAAGTAACTGAAAAGGAAGTAATATCCTTCATCAGGACAAACATCATTTGCAGATATGGAGTCCCATCAGAAATAGTATGCGATAATGGAACCCAATTTGTGGGGAAAAAGACCCAAGCATTTTGCCAAGAATGGAATATCAACCTGGTAACGTCAACCCCTGGATACCCAAAAGCTAATGGCCAGGCTGAATCAAGCAATAAGGTAGTCATAAGCTGCCTAAAAAAGAAGCTAAAAAGAAGACGAGGCAGATGGGCTGAAGAACTTCCATTAGTATTATGGGCAGACAAGACCACTCCAAAGACATCAACAGGCCAAACACCTTATTCTTTAGTGTACGGCTGTGAAGTTGTCATTCCTGCAGAAGTATGGGTGCCAACATCAAGGTACAGCCTGAACAATGTTGAAGCAAACAGAGACCTGATGCAAGATAACCTGGTTCTAACAGAAGAGCTAAGAGATGCTGCCAAAATCAGGATGGCATCATACCAACAAGCAGTTGCCAGGACTTACAACAAAAATGTCAAAATCAGAGTTTTCAGGGAAGGAGACCTCGTCTTATGCAAAGTTTTTCCGAATAAAAAAGAAAAATCAGCAGGCAAGCCGGCCCCCACATGGGAAGGCCCTTACTTAATTGATTCAATTGTTGGACAAGGAGCATATAGGCTCCAAACACTAGAAGGAGAAATGATCACAAGATCCTAGAATGTAACCCATTTAAAATTATTCCATATGTAAAGATCAGATCAGGCTACAATCAGGTACAAACTCATATCATTACTCAACCTGATGTGCTACCTGAAAAAACTACGTGTTTTACATGCTCTGTATGCAACTCATATATATATATTTAACTAACCCATTTTCTCTTACTTTTTGAATCCTGAACAATTATACATGATAGATGTTTATATATGCATAAATATTCAGGATTGAGGGCTACTCTACTATATATCAATTTCTAAAAAATCTTGCACTTAACTGTGCCTGACGAGTTGGTAACCATCACCAGATATAGTAAATGTCAGGACCAATCAGGCATGAAATAATTGCCTGACCTGACTAGGTTTACTGCCAATGATTACAACCGGCTGGACGCAGCAAGATAGGTGCACGAGTGTTCTCTCTCAACCACTTAGTCTAAAATGTAATACTCCGTATTTATGGTCTTGGGGGTACTCTATCGAGTAGCCCTTACTCTGTCGAGTAAGGGTGTGTCGCAGAATAAAATAGTTTCTGACCTGATGGGTACTCGATCGAGTAGCTGGGGCACTCGATCGAGTAAGGGGGTACTCGATCGAGTACCTTGGGTACTCGATCGAGTGTCCGGTTTATCGGGGGTTTTTCTCGGGTTTTGTTAATTACGCGATTAAGGTATATAAACATATTCGTCTTTATTCTAAAACACTTTTTACAAAACCTAAAACCTGTTTAAGAGAGAGCGATTGGTCCTTCTTCCTAATCGCGTTCTTGACAATTCCGGAGTTCGACGACGGTCGGTTTGCGTCGTAGTTTGTGTCGTTGGATTCGTTGCGTCGAGGGTAAGCTTCTAGCATAATTTTTATAACGTTTTGGTTAAGATTAGTGAAACCCTAATTTAGTAATTGGGGGTTTTTATGAATAAGTGATTGAATAGTAGTATTCATGTGTATATGTTAGGAGGAGAGTTCATAGAAGAGGCGTTTTGAGACAAAAGAGATACCGTCTGCTTGTGTGCTTTCCGGGTAGGATTTCTACTCGGTATTAGTCCCATAATGGGATATTGGTGATGTCTTTGTAGTTAGTTAATTGATTTGATGATTGTAATTGTGTTTGTGATTGTGGTTGTGTTGTTGATGGTTCTCGAGATGCGTTCTCTACCGAGTGGGGTCACTTGCGGGAGTGATCTCACGCCCTAGTTTCGCCCTTAGTGGAACCCGCCACGAAAGGGGATGTGCACATTAATGGACCGGGTTATCGCTCGTATGATGAGCGGGGCTTAGGTGGGAACGGCTGCGGTCCCCCACTGGCGCGGCGGGTCCAAAGTGGACGATCGGTGATTGAGACGGTTGGGTGGATGTGTGTGTGTGTGTGGCGATTCGGTGTCTGTTTGTCTTATTGTTGTTATCTGTTTTGATTGTGTGATTAATCGACCCCGGTGTTGTTTTGAAAACCTGCGGTGATCCATTCGGGATGGTGAGCAGATATTGAGCGGTATAGAGATGATACGGGATAGTGGGATGGCCACGACGTGACGATAGAGTCTTCCGCTCGTAGTTTAGCTTTATTTACATTTCGATTTGATAGACATTTGGATAATGTATCTTACTATCGATTTAGGTTTCAAGGATTGTATTCATTCATTAAACGATTAATAATAATGTTGTTTCTTTATCGTTTGTTGTTTGATTATCATACCTCGCAACCGAGATGGTGATGTCTCCATACCCGAGTGGTCCCGGTAAGGCACTCGGAGTATGGGGGTGTTACAAATGGTATCAGAGCGACGATCCTGAAACCTGTAACCAATGAACCTAATGAACATAGGGAGTCAATTAAAATGAACCCGGGGTAAAAATTGTAGGAGCTAGTGCAAAGGCTTGGGAGACGTCCTAAAGTCGCAAGGGGTCGCCCTACAATTTTGAACCGGTCACGTGGGGGGAAATGTGTTTGAGTCATGTGTGTGCTTAATAACTTGTGCGACAAAGTGATGAAATGTGTTGAATGTTTGGTGTTGAAATAGGAAGTTGAGCATGTGAAAGAAAAGGATATGTGGAACATGTTAATGAAATGATAACATGTTGGATGTTTATAATGTGGCTTTAATAGCACGATGAATTGATTTTGTTGATTAGTAGAATAGATGCGTAGCCTATTTATTAGAATATAATGAGGTTTGATAAAGTTGGCATGTTAGTATACGAATAACATGCGGGTAGCCTGTACGTATTGGGGGTACTTGATCGAGTGAGACTGACTCGATCGGGTAGGTTTATGGCGATTTTGAGACCAGAAACGAGTTTTGGGGCACTCGATCGCGTAACTAGGGGTACTCGATCGAGTAGGGGGGTCACTCGATCGAGTAGCCTAGATACTCGATCGAGTGGGTTAGAGATCAGAAGGTCTGTTTGGTTCTGGAGTTTGGGTACTCGATCGAGTACATAGTGGCACTCGATCGAGTAGCCCGTTACTCGATCGAGTGGGTTTGGATACTCGATCGAGTAGATGCTGGGCAACGCGTGTTCGTGTTTTGAAGTTTAATACGCGTGTTTATGTTTATCCCTTTCTTCTATAGCTTCAAGATGCCGCCTAAGAGAAATGCCTTGTACGCGAGAGCTGAGCTTATGACTACGGATGACATCGTTAAGATGTTGGAACACCAAGACGCTCTTACAGAGACCCTGAAGAGAGTAAATGAAGACAAGGATAAGAGTAAGGAGAAGGAGGTGGACCATGCTAAAGTCAGCCTCTATATCGCGAGGTTTAACCCGAAGGAGTACAAGGGGGTTGAGGAGCCTAACCACCTTGATAGTTGGCTGAGGGAGATGGAGAACATACTAGATTTAGTTCGCCGTCCCGATGAGATGAGGTGGATCAAGCTGCATTTTATCTGAGGGAGGCAGCTGGCAAGTGGTGGGACTCAGTGAAAGTGAGTGCCAAGGAGTTATATACCAACCAGGGGTTACCTGCTATACCTTGGGAGGAGTTTCGTAGGGCTGTGAGGAAGGAGTTCGTGCCAGAGCATGTGAGGAGTAAGTTGAGGGAGGAGTTCGACAAGTTTAAGATGACGGCTGAGATGTCTGTGGGTCAATACTACGAGCAGTTCAATGAGAAATCCAGATATCTTTGAGGACATGGGTTTGAGTGAGGAGAATCTTGCTTTGAGGTTTGAGAGAGGGCTAACCACGACAATCATGGATAAGTTACCCGTGGGAGTCCTTACGATGTGAAGGAAGCATATGAGAGGGCCGGGAGAGGCCGAGAGGCTAGTGGAGATGGCTCAGGAGAGGTCGGGTGGAGAGAAGAGGAAGTCCGAGAGCGAGGGTGGTGGCCAATCTAATTTCAAGAAAGGCAACCACAATCAATCTAAGGGATTTTCTTCTGTTCCGGGTTTAGTCTTGGAACTTCCTTTGGGCGAGGTCGTGGGAGTGTGAGCAACACCGGGAGTGACTCGCTTTGGATGTGGTGGCGTAGGGCCACAAGAGGCATGAGTGCACAAGTGCACCGGATCTTTCCGAGACTGCGCAAAGCTTCGCGAGCAACGGGCCGGCGGGATCATGGCCAAACCGTGGAGGTCGAGCTACCAGAGGGAGGCAACCGCAACGGCGGTAATTCTTATCGAAGACACCGATGAACAACAACAACAATCAAGGGTGGTGCTAAGCCGACCGCATCAGCCAGTACTGTCCAGGGAGGTGGGCAGAAGTCAAGTGGCAAGCTGTTCATGATGGACAAGAAAGCAGCTGAGGAGGACGAGCACGTTATCACCGGTACATTTCTTGTTAATGGCGTTCCTACGTTTGTTTTGTTTGATTCGGGGCTTCTCGATCGTTTGTGTCTTGAGTCATGTAAAGCGATTGGGTTTGAGGGTATATGAGTCTCGTTAGGGAGCAAGTTTTCATACCTTCAGGTGAGTCTGTATCGTGTGGGAGGTTGTTTAGGGATGTGTCCTTGATAGTTGGGCAAGTTGATTTCCCTGTAGACTTGCTAGAGTTTTCTTTTAATGGTTTTGAGATGATAGTTGGGATGGATTGGTTAGGAAAGTACAAAGCTAAGATAGACTGTCATCAAAAGAAAGTGTCCCTAAGAGGTCCTAAGGGTGTTAGTGTGTCTTACCGTGGGTTTCTAGTCAAACCCAAAGTTAAGTTGATTGCAGCTGTCACTTTGAAGTCGTATCTGAGGAAGGGATGTCCTCTGATTTTGTGCCATGTGAGAGATGACCGGATAGAGAGCCCGGCAGTTGAGGAGATACCAGTGGTGGGAGAGTATGCAGATGTCTTTCCAGAGGAGATTCCGGGGTTGCCACCGAAGAGGGAGATAGATTTCACCGTTGAGTTGAAGCCAGGGACGGGGCCAATCTCTAAGGCACCGTACCGTATGGGTCCTAAGGAGATGGAGGAGCTTAGGAAGCAGTTGGATGATTTGATAGAGAAGGGATACATTAGACCAAGTGTATCGCCTTGGGGAGCACCAGTTCTTTTCGTGAAGAAGAAAGATGGGAGTTTGAGGCTATGCATAGATTACCGGGAGCTGAACCGGGTGACGATAAAGAACAAGTATCCTTTGCCAAGGATAGATGACCTGTTTGATCAGTTGAGTGGTGCAACGGTCTTTTCTAAGATCGATTTGAGGTCAGGGTACCATCAGGTGAAGATTAGAGATGTGGACATACCGAAGACAGCCTTCACGTCGAGGTATGGCCACTATGAGTATGTGGTGATGCCGTTTGGGTTGTCCAATGCGCCCAGTGGTGTTTATGGATTTGATGAATAGGATCTTTAGACAGTTCTTGGACCAGTTCGTGGTGGTGTTTATTGATGATATCTTAGTCTACTCAAAGACTAAGGAGGAGCATGAGGAGCATCCGAGGATCGTGTTGCGCGTACGTTGAGAGATCATGAGTTGTATGCTAAGTTGTCCAAGTGTGAGTTTTGGTTGGAGAAAGTTGCTTTTCTGGGGCATGTAATCTCCAAAGATGGGGTAGTCAGTGGATCCGGCGAAGATTGAGGCAAAGGATGACAAAGTGGGAAGCACCAAAGAATGTTCTTGAGGTGAGGAGTTTCTTGGGTTTAGCTGGATACTATAGGCGGTTCGTGAAAGATTTCTCCAAGATAGCTAGACCGATGACGGCGTTGATGAGGAAAGAGAACAAGTTTCGTTGGGATGAGAGTTGTGAGAAGGCGTTCCAAACATTAAAGGAGCGTTTGACCACAGCTCCCCGTCCTAGCATTGCGTCGAAGGAAGCGAGAATTTCGAGGTTTATACGGATGCCTCGAAGAATGGGTTGGGGTGTGTGTTGATGCGAGAATGGTAAAGTGATCGCCTATGCTTCTAGGCGCTTGAAGCCGTACGAGGAGAATTACCCTACTCATGACCTGGAGTTGGGTGCGGTGGTGTTTGCTCTCAAGATTTGGAGACATTACCTTTATGGAGCAATCTTTAAGGTATTTTCCGATCACAAGAGTCTCAAGTACATCTTCACGCAGAAGGAGTTGAACATGAGACAGAGGAGGTGGATGGAGTTGATTGGTGATTACGACATGGAAATCATCTACCATGAAGGAAAGGCCAACGTTGTAGGCCGATGCCTTGAGTAGGAAGAGTGTACATTCCTTGTGTACAGCTCTATCTTTGATGAGACCGAGGGATGAGGTAGCGAGCTTTGGGATTCATATGTTGCGAAAGGAGAGGCTATGGGTGATATGTCAAGACACATGGAGTTTTATGATGATATTCGAGGTAAGCAGGCTTTGGATCCTAAGATAGTGGAGTGGAGAGTGGAGTAGAGAAAGGGACGGTGTCCCGTTTCCATTCATACAGATGGTAGTTTGAGGTTTGATGGTAGGTGGTGTGTGCCTAATGACGAGGAGTTGAAAAAGACAATCATGACAAGCGCATTGCACACCATATTCATTCATCCGGTGGAGACAAGCTTTACAAGGATTTGAAGAAAACGTTTTGGTGGCACTGGATGAAGAAAGAGACAGCTGAGTTTGTGTCCCGTTGTTTGACATGCCAGAGAGTAAAAGGGGAACAGAGAAGACCACAAGGTAAGGTTCAATCCTTGGAGGTGCCTGAGTGGAAGTGGGAATCCATTTCCATGGATTTCATTGTGGGTTTACCTAAGAGTCAACAAGGTAACAATATGATTTGGGTGATAGTAGATCGGTTGACCAAGTCAGCTCACTTTGTTCCAATGAAAGATACCTGGACTAAGGCACAATTGGCTATGGCCTATCGAAAGAACGTGCTTAAGTTACATGGAGTCCCTAAGGACATAGTGTCTGACAGAGATGCGAGGTTTATATCGAGGTTTTGGAAGGAGTTGCAGGAATCGTTGGGAACAGCTTTGAAGATGAGTACAACATTTCATCCTGCGACGATGGGCAGACGAGAGAACAATCAAGACCTTGGAGGATATCTTTGAGAGCGTGTGTGATGGATTTCGGTGGTAGCTGGGAGCAGAGGTTGGACTTGATAGAGTTCTCTTACAACAACAGCTATCACACTAGTATTGGTATGGCACCGTTTGAGGCTTTGTATGGGAGGAGATGTAGGAGTCCAATCTGTTGGGACGACAGTGCTGAGGCAGTGGTTTTAGGACCAGAGATGGTACATGAGATGGTGGAACAGATTAAGATGATCAGGGAACGGATGAGAGCAGCTCAGGATCGACAAAAGAGTTATGCAGATCTACATCGTCGGGATATAGAGTTTCAAGTTGGGGACAAAGTTCTTCTGAAAGTGTCTCCTATGCGCGGAGTTATGAGATTTGGGAAGAAAGGCAAGCTAAGCCAGAAGTTTATAGGGCCTTATGAGATCTTAGAGCGAGTTGGGGAAGTGGCTTATCGTTTGGCGTTACCGGCTGCTTTGGAGAGAGTACATAATGTGTTTCATGTATCGCAGCTGCGGAAGTATGTGAGTGACCCGTCACATGTGTTGGAGGCAGAAAGCTTGGAGCTGGATGAGTCTTTATCATACCTTGAGATGCCTAAGCAGATCCTAGACCGAAAAGTTAGAAAGACCAGGAGTGGTGAGACAGTGTTGCTTAAGATCCTTTGGTCTAACCATGAGACTGAGGAAGCTACATGGGAGGCGGAGGATATCATGAAAGAGCGTTACCCTTTCCTTTTTGATCAGGTATGTATGGTTACGAGGACGTAACCTTGTTTCTTTTAGGGGGGTAGGAGATGATCGCGAGAGTTTTTAAGGGTTTTTACACCCCTTGTATATGTTGTGTTGGTATGTTGTCGGGATAAGTTGGGTTAGGTAGCATGTTTTACGTTGTGTTTATTTTGACCTTCGAGTCGGGAAGCTTGTGGGAGTACCTTTGTTTTGGTAGTGGTTTGAACTTCGGGGACGAAGTTCCTTTTAAGGAGGGAAGACTGTAATACTCCGTATTTATGGTCTTGGGGGTACTCTATCGAGTAGCCCTTACTCTGTCGAGTAAGGGTGTGTCGCAGAATAAAATAGTTTCTGACCTGATGGGTACTCGATCGAGTAGTCAGCACTCGATCGAGTAACTAGGGTACTCGATCGAGTACCTTGGGTACTCGATCGAGTGTCCGGTTTATCGGGGGTTTTTCTCGGGTTTTGTTAATTACGCGATTAAGGTATATAAACATATTCGTCTTTATTCTAAAACACTTTTTACAAAACCTAAAACCTGTTTAAGAGAGAAAGCAGTTGGTCCTTCTTCCTAATCGCGTTCTTGACAATTCCCGGAGTTCAGACGGTCGGTTTGCGTCGTAGTTTGTGTCGTTGGATTCGTTGCGTCGAGGGTAAGCTTCTAGCATAATTTTTATAACGTTTTGGTTAAGATTAGTGAAACCCTAATTTAGTAATTGGGGGTTTTTATGAATAAGTGATTGAATAGTAGTATTCATGTGTATATGTTAGGAGGAGAGTTCATAGAAGAGGCGTTTTGAGACAATTTTGTAGATACCGTCTGCTTGTGTGCTTTCCGGTAGGATTTCCTACTCGCATTAGTCCCATAATGGGATATTGGTGATGTCTTTGTAGTTAGTTAATTGATTTGATGATTGTAATTGTGTTTGTGATTGTGGTTGTGTTGTTGATGGTTCTCGAGATGCGTTCTCGGCTGAGTGGGGTCACTTGCGGGAGTGATCTCACGCCCTAGTTTCGCCCTTAGTGGAACCCGCCACGAAAGGGGATGTGCACATTAATGGACAGGGTTATCGCTCGTATGATGAGCGGGGCTTAGGTGGGAACGGCTGCGGTCCCCCACTGGCGGGTCGTCCAGGTGGACGATCGATGATTGAGACGGTTGGGTGGATGTGTGTGTGTGTGTGGCAGTTCAGCTGTCTGTTTGTCTTATTGTTGTTATCTGTTTTGATTGTGTGATTAGTACTGACCCCGGTGTTGTTTTGAAAACCTGCGGTGATCCATTCGGGGATGGTGAGCAGATATTGAGCAGGTATAGAGATGATACGGGATAGCTGGGATGGCCACGACGTGACGATAGAGTCTTCCGCTGTAGTTTAGCTTTATTTACATTTCAGTTTGATAGACAGTTTGGATAATGTATCTTACTATCAGTTTGGGTTTCAAGGATTGTATTCATTCATTAAACGATTAATAATAATGTTGTTTCTTTATCGCTGTTGTTTGATTATCATACCTCGGGCAACCGAGATGGTGATGTCTCCATACCTGAGTGGTCCTGGTAAGGCACTCGGAGTATGGGGGTGTTACATAAAAGCCCTCCTGACAGGCCGAATACCAAGCCCTCCAGTCAGGCAGGGGACATAAGCCCTCCTGACAGGCCGGTTTTCCCACCCCTTCAACCATTATGGCAAAAAACTATACTTGGTTGAATTACTCATGACAGTTCAAATAACAAAACAAATCAAAAATGCTTTGCAGGTTAACCAAACAAAAATTTTGACAGATTCAACAGGATTGGAAAAGGCAAAACTCACAGGCTCAAGCAAAGTCGAAAAAAGCAAAATCAGCCAAAAAAGGCCACCGTGCCTATATTAATAAAGCCCTTACCCCCTGGGGGCAAAGGCACCAAAATATTCATAGAGGCCAGGGATAGTCTCCCTAACCTGATTAGAGTCAGAAAAAGAAAATAAAACTGTTCGTCCAGGGATATCCCCCCTGAATGGGCCAAATACCAACTAAAAAATATCAAACTACTGCTTCTCCTTGGAAACAGTACCACTACTTCCACCCCTGGCCGGATCAGCATCAACATCTTGCTCCCCTGGAGAGTCCACCTCTTGTTCATTTCCCATGTTATGCAGGTCAGGATACTTTGAAGCAGCAAAAGCCATCTCAGCTTCAGGGTTCCACTTCGCCCTGGCCTCGACAGGCTCTGACATAGCAGCGACCCTCCCCTTAATATAAAAATACAGAGAGGCATCATCTAGCTTGAACTCCAAATCATCCCTCTCCTGGGTGAGCTCCTCATTCCTATCCAAAGCTTCCTGCAAGAGCCGCTTACTTGAATCTGCCTCAGCCTTAGCAGCATCCCTCTCAGCCTGCACCCTCACCAAGTTAGCAGCTTTAGCAGACAGGTCAGCCCGTGCAAAATCCAGTTCAGACTTCATCCTATCATAATCTGATCTCATCAGATCAATCCTGGCTACCAAAGAAGTAGCCTGATAGGCGTTATGGAGACAGGTCGCAACACCCTGACCAAAAACAGGAAGAAGAATATGAATAATATACCCTAATAATAAATATACCCAAACAAAAAGTCTATTTTTCACATAATAGTAAAGATAGCGTACCTCCCTCACAGCAGCCAGGGCGCCTGCCAAAAGGCCAACTGAATGATCCACTGAAGCAACCGCCTGAGTAGCAGTTTCGACAGGGTCAAGGGTGAGCATGACATCTGACTTGGAGGCAGCGTAATCCATGATTTTCACCTTGACAACCTCCATATTGTCCACCCTGGCCTTCACTTCCCTGACCGGGGCAGAAATGTCAACGTCTTCAATTTTTGTTTTGTGGGCTGCTGAACTTGTTTCAACAGGGGCAAAAGGTACAGTAGTGACCTCAGGAGCATCAGGTTGTTCGGTTATATCGATAAGGGGCTCAGCATCTCCGCTTCCCTGGGAGCCTTCCTCCTTAATCTTAGCCAACCTGGCTGAGAGGTCAGACATACCAAACCTGGCAAGGCGAGTAGACGACCTGGTGGCTACAACACGAAACACTATATTAGCAATATAAACTAAAACTCACCGGGAAGCCAAAGTAAGAAGAAAAAAGAAGTTAAGATAGACTTACTACCTGAGGTAGTAGCACTAACATCCCTTGAAGGTTTAGCCACCCTGGCAGTAACATCAACCTTTAGACAACGAGGAAGATGGCCAGCCCCACAACAGAGAGGCCAAGACCTCTCCAAAGGAGGAATAGCAAGGAAAGCAGAAATATTCGCAGTGGGATACTCAGTTTCAGTAACCCAATCATCAACTGCACACATGAGAGGTATGACTTATTATAAATTTCATTTTATTTTCTTCACTAACGAATAAAACATGCAGGATAAGAGGAAAGATAAAAAAACTCACCAGCAACACAAGCTTCGTAATTTAAATACGCCAGATCAAGACCCACAGAATTGGTCCCGACAAACATGTATCCAGCAGCCCAGTTCTTATCATGGCCGCTATCTAGGTTGCTTAAAAGGGGGGTAGTGGAAGCCCTGACCTTGAAACTTATACGGCCAGGGCTGTTAGTTTTAACAGCATAAAAGGCCTTCAGATCATTAAGAGAAAACGAGATATTGTGTTTCTTGCAAAGGTACTCAACAGAACAGACCACCTTCCACACCATGGGCATCAACTGATAAGATGGAACACCAATTTCCTTGATAACCTCAACCATAAGAGAGGAGAAAGGAAGCTTACAACCTGCCCTGAATGCCTAGTCGTGAATACAGAACCAACCAAGACAAGCCCAATCAGCCCTGATAGGAGAATTCTCAGGGATCCAGACTTCAGCATCAGCAGGGATGATCCCCTTATCCTTCAACACCTTTTCAAACTCAGGCTTCAAACGGTTTGCAAGAGACTGATCGTCTTTCAAAGCCTTCGTAGGCTTGAACTGGAAATCACCATGGAAAAGGGAGATCATCTCCAATGGAGAATCACTCGGGTTATTGACCGTGGAAGGTTGAGCAGCAGAAGAAAGAGGTAAATTCTCAGAAGAAGTCCCTTCAGGATTCTGTGAAGGAGGAGTTCCAGGAGTCACTGCCCTGGTAGACTTCTTTTTTTGCGGCTATTATTGAATAATTATGAAGATTAGTTGAAGATTAGGGAACTGGAAATTAAGGAAAATTAGAGAAGAAAGTTATTAAGAGAGAAATAAGGGAGACTATTCTGACGGAGATCAACTTAATGAAGTTAACGGGTATTTATAGTAGAGTAAATTAGGGTTTTTAACCGCAAGTAGATGGATAATCATTGAAGGAGTTGCAGTAAAAGCTACACGCGTCATAAACTGCAAGAAGTAGCCGTTACAAGAACTGACTAGGCGAAATTCAACCGTTGGATAATTTTTCTGAGATTAAAGTTATCTCCTCATTTTTTGTCCTGACACATTGAAAATGAGGAGATAAGGGGCAAATGTTAGGCCTGGAAATCCGCAGACGTCCCTGATCAGTATCTTACCTTAACCTGACCATCAGGCTGTCAAGGTGTCAGGCTATCAGGACACATGAAGATAGGCGCCAGGCCATGGAGAGGACAACGGTCAAAATATCAGGACGATATCAGACCAGGAAGACATATTACAAGAGGAATATATGCGCAGCATTGAATAAAAAGATCTCGCAGTAAATGCAGTAATTAAGGGCGTAATATTGACAATTATTGCGGATAATTAAGGAGGATAATCCACATTAATGCCGTCATCACACAACCGTTCAACAATAGCTTATATAAGGGATATTTGGAAATCATTTGAGAGATGATCACAAGACAAGACAATATACAACATTCTCATTTCGTTCATAGATAATTACGTCCAATTGTGCTCAATACATTATACAATAGTGAAATCCTCTCTTGGCTTGGTGCACGTGGTTTTTTCCCATTTAAGGGTTTTCCACGTACAAAATTCTGTGTCTTATTATTGTTATTTTTATTGTATTCTTATCTTTATATTTCATCTTGATGACCTGACTAATAGACCGTTTAGAGCTAGTTAACCCTACTCAAATCTACCCTGACCTGATTTCGCCTTGCGCAAAATCCACACAAAACAGGGGGCATTTGAGGGGTATTTATAGGAAAATGAGTGGTTGTGTGAGTTTTGAGCGACGTGGCCACCTGGGCTGCTCAAAGAGGCGCGAGCAATGTAGCACGTCTTCGAGGTGTCTTGTCTCTTTTACACAAATGCAATCATGATTTGTTCTATCCTAGGATTTGTATGCACATGTTTGGTACTTGACCATTCATGATCCCGGGAAATCTTAACATCGAAGCATTTGAATGGTTTGTTTTTTTGTGTTGGACTCGGTTTGACTCGTTGTTGGAGTCAGGATTTGAATTTTTGAGTCGGTTTTTGGTCCGGTGTCGGTTTTGACTCTAGTTAGTGTCATTGCGACCCCGTCGTCATTCATTAAACACTCCAGGTACTTTTGAAAAGTTTTAAAATGTTTTATTTTCGAAATTGTTTTAAGTTTTCCGACGTAAAGTTGTACACGAACTGTCGATCAAATGCCGCGATTCCAAAGCATGTTATAGTCCGATAATCATCGGGTGTTTATTGGAGTCTCAGCAGATACCGGGTATCTACAGAGCCCCCACTTTGACTGAGGCTTGGACAGGGCGAAAGTCAAAGTAGAGCCCCCAGGTCAATCGAAGATTACAACGTGGAGACCCAAGCGACGTTGAGGCGGCTCAAAAGGATTCGGGCCAAGGACCTGCCACCGGGAAGGGCGTCGCCAAGGCGACTCGAGGGTACGAGCTAAGGACCTATCGTCGGGAACAGTTTAGAGTCTGTCGACTGTCCGTGCGGGTCGTTTAAAGTCCGTTAGACTACGTAAAAAGGCTCGCTAGCCATAAGAAGGAGTCATACCTGAGGCGTCTTCGAATATGTCCTTGCGTGTTTGCGGACAAAGGCTCGCCAGCTACGGTGCGTACATGAGGAGGGCTTGCCAGCCGCGGTGCGTTATAAGACTCGCCAGCCATGGGGCGTATATGAGGTGGGCTCGCCAGCCGCGATGCGTAGTAAGGCTCGCCAGCCATGGTGCGTATATGAGGAGGGCTCGCTAGCCACGATGCGTTGTAAGGCTCGCCAGCCATGGGGCGTATATGAGGAGGGCTCGCCAGCCGCGATGGGTTGTAAGCCTTGCCAGCCATGGGGCGTACATGAGGAGGGCTCGCCAGCCGCGGCGCGTAGTAAGGCTTGCCAACCATGGTGCGTATATGAGGAGGGCTCGCCAGCTGCGATGCGTAGTAAGGCTCGCTAGCCATGGGGCGTATATGAGGAGGGCTCGCCAGCCGCGATGCGTTGTAAGGCTCGTCAGCCATGGTGCGTATATGAGGAGGGCTCGCCAGCCGCGATGCATTGTAAGGCTCGCCAGCCATGGGGAGGGGGGGGGGGGGTCGATTGATCGACTGTGAGAGTAGCCGCGTTAGATGGGCTTGTTTTGGAAATAGCGAACTCTTGATGCCCCCGTGGAAATAGTGAATTTTGAATTTCATTATTATTGTTTTTGAAATAAGCGGGTTCCGCGAGGAAGCCTCCTGTTGACATTCGAAGGAATAGCGAATTTTGAATCTTCACTACTCGTTTTTGAATTTGAAGTGGCGGTTTTAATCGCCGTTTGTTTGAATTTTGAAGAAAGTAGCGAATTTTGAATTTTCGCCATTACGTTTTGAAGTGACGGTTTATGTTGCCGCCGTTGACATGTGAAGGAAATAGTGAATTTTCACTATTAATTTTTAAAGTGACGGTTTATTTTGCCGCCGTTGACAGGTGTGGTGAAAATAGTGAAATTTGATTTCCAACTATTATTTTGAAAATGACGGTTTTAATTGCCGTCGTTTGAAATTTGAAGAAATAGTGAATTTGAATTTTCACTATTATTTTTGAAAATGACGGTTTTAATTGCCGTCGTTTGAAATTTGAATAAATAGTGAATTTTGAATTTTCACTATTATTTTGTATTTGAAAAATGACGGTCCTTAATGTCGTCATTGAAAATTTGAAGTTTGTTATGGGAAATTGGGCCAAAGCCCAAAATTTCGCTGAAAAAAAAAGGCAGGGAACCCCATTGAGGCGTGAGCAATCAGGCGAGGTAAGGGTGCTTCCCTATTTTCCTGTAAAAGACGCGAGAATGGTTTGCATACCATTCTCATCTATCGTCTTCAACCTCTCGACAAAACACGCAAAACCGCCATTGTTGGTCTCTAGCTTGCTCCCATCCGTGCCATTATCAACATGTCATCTCAAGGTATGTATTTCCTCTTGAATCCATTTGAATTTGTTGGTCTTTTTGATAGATTGAATTAGGGCGAAATATTTACCCTAGACAATCGATTTGGGCGTTTTTGATTGAGCCCATTTCGAGTGAAATTGATGATTGCATTAGGTTAGAAACCTATTTAGGAGTATAGGGGTGCTTTTAGTTTGCATTTTGGTCCCCGTTTCCACTCCCTATGCTCGAAAAACGTGAGTGAGGCGAAGAAACCGTCTCATTTCACAATGCCAAGTTTATTTGCTTGGGTAATGGGTCCCACTAGGTTGCATTGTAGTCGGGAGAGACCGTATTTGCCATTGTGGACCTTTGTTGGGTATTGTGGGTAAAATTGGAATTTTAGCCTTTTGTGACGGTTTTATGTCTGACAAAATAAGTGCCTGTTTGGGCTTGAATTGAGTCAGTTTGCCTTGAAATGGACCCCATTGGTAGTTTAGGTCGCTTTGAGGCGTGGTAAAATCACGTTGTCTTGCCGTGGTCGTATTTTGA
The DNA here is from genome assembly GCF_048544455.1 of Silene latifolia. Classification (NCBI taxonomy): domain Eukaryota; kingdom Viridiplantae; phylum Streptophyta; class Magnoliopsida; order Caryophyllales; family Caryophyllaceae; genus Silene; species Silene latifolia. The sequence goes on from NC_133533.1 coordinate 96,081,921, forward strand.
AATTTTGACCGATTTGCGCTCAAATTGGCGTAGGAATTACCTTTTCGAGCCGTAGAAAAATACCCCATTGCATCGGGAATGTATTTTGGTTTGTTGGCGGACCTTGTGTGGGTCTTGAGGTGCCGTTTTTTTTTTATGTTGTGGGTTTTTTGACTCGTCTTTTGCTTGAAAAGAAGGGAGAGTCGTTTTTTGTGCATTTTTTTTGTAAATTGTTTTTGTTTGGTTGGATTTGGGCGGGATTGCCCTTGTTCTGCTTTGCAGGTTTTTTTTTTTGGATTTGTCCATTTTACGCCGTCGTAATGCCGAAATTTCGGCTGACGCTCTTTGTTTGCAGGAGAGTGTTCGGGACCTGCTGGGTCCCTTGCTGCGACTTTTAAGGAGCTGTTTGGGACAGGGCCGGTTAGTACTCCGGCCAGTGCACGTGCCGTGACAGTGGAGGACGCCTCTGAGGAGGAGGGACCCCCCGAGGAGACTGTTAGGGCCGAGAGGGCTGCTGAGGAGCCCGTTGTTGGGGCTGCTAGCGCTGAGAGAGCTCAGACTGGGTCTGAGGCTGGTACCTCCGGGAGGAGGGTTACTAGGAGGAGACGAGCTCCTCGACAGACCAGACAGACGTTGCAGAACGTCGCTAGGATCGTCGAGTTGCCTCCTATCCGTCACGTCGAGTCTCGTGGGCCGAAGAGACGGAGAGTGGAGACGGTTGAGGACGACGCTCACGTCGCGAGTTGGGACGTTAGACGGTTCTGACCCCGCGGGGCCGAACTGCGGCGGCACCGCTGGGCCGAGGGTTTCGACGGTAGCCAGTTGCTGCTTCGACTAGACATGCACATCTCCTACCGTGCTCATGAGGGCTTGGTAAGTCGTGTCACCTGATTGAACTTTTGTCACTTTTGAAGTGCCAGACCTGAATATGTGTTCCTGACGTTGTTTATTTTTGATTTCAGGAGATCAGCACCATGAGGACTTTCTCGGGCTTCACTACCTGCCTGGGTTTCTACGACGTTCTCCGAGCCGGTACGAGGGAGTTGATAGAGAGGTCGGCTTTTGGGCCGTTGGTGGCCGCTTGGCGGGACATTCACAGGTCTTCGATTAGGTCGAACCTGTGTCTGATCCGTGCCATGTTGGATCGGTACTGGGACACAACGTCGTCGTTCCACATGGAGTTTGGGGAGGTCGGTGTGACCTTGGAGGATTTTGCCATGATATCCGGCCTCCCTTGTGGCGAGACGCCTGTTGAGTTCACAGAGACACCGGAGAGGGTGTCTTCTCCTGCGGTTACTCGTCTGATCGGTACTGTTTTGCCTGAGCCTTCTGACGTTACTCCGTACCTGATCGCGAGCTCGTACGTGAGAGACCACTTCCGAGGGAGAGTGGTGGGTGCTGCTCCGGCGCCGTTGGCGTGTTCGGAGGCTGAGGCTAGAGCTGACGCGCAGGAGGCGCGATTGTGGTTGTGGTACTTCTTGGGTGCCACGTACTTTGGTGACAAGGGTGAGCGCTTGTCGACCAAGGTACTTCCTCTCCTCGCTGACCTTGACACTTTAGGTCAATTTGACTGGGTCACGCCGGCTTTGGCGAGTTTTACCCGGTATATGCACGCGGCGGTGCGTCTGGAGGCAGTGGGGGATGGTAGCGCCCCTGCATTGGTTGGTCCCGGCCTCATCTTGAAGGTACGAGCGTTTTTTGTAGTTTTGAGTTTGATTTTGATTTTGATTTTGTTAATTTTTTAAAAGATTGGCTGATTTGTGTTTGCTGTGTTGGTTACAGGCTTGATTGTACGCTTACTTCGTCCCTCTGCGTCTGGGGACCACTGGTAGTGTCCCTTCGACTTACCCTGCCGTGAGGGCTTGGACGGTGGCTCGGGAGAAGTCGATTAAGTCGACTTACGAGGACTGCAGGCGTCGTGTGAACGCCCTTCGAGTTGCTGACGTAAGTTGTTGTTCCTTGCTCCTTCTTCTTTGTAGAAATAGATAGAGATAGGATGACTAGGTAGCTTAGGAAGCCCCAGTCGGTTGAGTAGCTTTGTCTTGAATGCAGTTTGTCGGGTGGCCTTGGGAGCACTACACGGAGGTGCCGGCCGCTGTCAGGGAGCGTTTGTGGCCTCGCAGCTCCCAGCGCTTGTACCTGGAGACGGCGATCGAGCCGGTTTGGTACATGGGCGAGCCTTTAGCTCGTTAGTGCCTTACTGAGATCTTCGTGGTACCGGTTGACCCGCCTAAGGTGTTGTTCCAGGAGTCGACTCCCGACGAGGTTGAGGAGCACCTTCACGGTCAGGGTGGTGAGGAGCTGTTGCTACGGGACGTCGACTACGACACCTTTCGGTTGTCGAGGCTTGCCTGGTACCCGATCGAGGTATGTTTTACTCTGTTCTTTTGTTTTTTATTGCGTCTTTTGATATGAGGGTTTGTTACCTTTGATGTGGACCCAAATTGCAGGGGGTCGACATGCTGATGAGGACTCAGCCCCCAGTTTTCCCGGCGGAGACCACCTTTCAGGGGCCGGGTGGCGAGGAGCTACAGTTGCGCTTGCCAGAGCCTGCGGTTGCTGAGGTGACCGACGTTGTCATGAAGTAAGGGTTGGTTGTTCTGAGGGTGATTTCTTGACCTGAACACTTTTCCTCATTTGTGTTTTGCCTTGCATTGTACTGAAGGACCTTCTTGGCTGTAGGTGACGACCACTAGTCATCAGGCTCTGTGGCGGATGGCTAACCGCTGGAGGGCGCTTGCTGGTGACCTGGCTGCGAGGGAGGCTCGGCTTTCTCAGGTACTTTTTGTGTGTTGTTTTTGCGTATTTTGTGTTGCATTTCACGTTTTTAGATCTTGATGATCTGTATTGTGTTTTGTAGGGTACTGCGGATCCGGCGGAGCTTGCTCGGGTCCGTGCTGAGTTGGATACAGCTAGGTCGATGATCGAGGCCCAGGGGTTGGGGATCACCCGTCGAGACCAGGAGCTGAGGCGTAATGAGGACGAGTTACAGAGCCGAGATGCGGAGATTGCCTCTCTTAAGGCTCAGTTGGCTGCGGTGGAGGAGCTTCGCGTCGTGATGGAGCACGAGACGTTGGAGAGTTCTCCAGAGAGGGAGTCTGAGCAGATGGTAGTGTCTGCCTTGGCTGCGACTTCTCGTGAGACCGGGACTGGTCCGACGGGAGGCGTTGAGTAGTAATAGTTTGTCCGTGTTTTGGACTCTTGCTTGTACACATTTATATTTTGCGTGAGGCGGTTTGTATATATGTGTTTTTGGATTGTGGTTTATTTTGTGATTTTGGCTATTTGTGTTGTGTTTCGGAGGAGCGCTGTTGGCTGTCAATTCCCCTTTTGCTTTGCACTAGTTCCTGCATCGTTAGTGTAGAAAACAGGCAACAGGTAGCACATATAAACGTAAACACGTAAAAGCATTTGATCGAAAACAAAATTTTAACCGCGATGACACGAAGTTCAAAATTGAAAATTGAAATTTGAAATGATATTTTGAAAAATCCGCGACAAGTCGTCGCGTTTGGATTTCAAAAGGGATTGATTTGAAAAATGAGCAATTAACTCGTGTCTTGAATTAAATTGCATCAGAATTGTTGAAATGGACTTGTGACTTGAAAAAAAAAAATTCAAACTCAAACCGTCAGGGGTGAATTTTAGAAAAGATTTTTGCGAGTGTATTTGATTTTATTTTTTTGTGAGATCAAGACTCGAATTTGTGAGTGCTTGAATTTTTGAGGAAAATTGATGTCGTGTTATCAATTTTCGATTTTATTTTTGGCAAAATCGCGAAAAAAGCGAAAAATTTTCGGAATTTCGACTGACATGGAAACGATCCGTCGCGGATCGGGGCGACTAGCCCTTCCCACTTTAAAAAAAAAAGAAATAAAAATCCGTATGTTTAAAGCTGCGTCATGGAAACCGTGTCGGATTTCGTAAAACGCGAAAACAAGGAAATGTGAGTGTGAGGAAACACAAAATGTCTTGGACCATCCCGAAGAGGCGCGAGCATTCCGGCGGGAGGTTTGAGGTGTCAGGAGAAAACACAACTTGAAAGGGACAACTCAAGGCGGGAATCCTGGAAATAGGCCTAAAGAGGCGCGAGCTATTTGGCGATAGAAGCCAGCTCTCCCTTTTTTCTGAAAAACGCGCTGATTTTTTTGTATAAATAGTGATGTTTTCGCTTCATTGTTTCATCATCCGAAACACAAAAAACATCTCTACAAAACCCCTTCTTCTTCTTCCACAAAAATATTTCATGGATGCTTTTGAGAATGCGTTGCGACAATGGTTCCGGGATTTGTCGCTAAGTCCAATTCTTAGCCCTTAGATCTTAAGAAATGAATGGCTGAGATTTTAAGCACACATCCACTTCCCCATGCAGACATTAATCATGCAATTTTACCCAATTCCCCACGTTAACACTTTTTCAATTTTCTAAAATTCATTTTCAGAAAAAAAAAACGTCTGTCTCTCTCATATCTCTCATTTTTCGCGGTTCATTCTTCTCCCTCTGTCTCTTCAGCTACTTAATTTTACTCAACTTCTTCATCATTTTCTATCCATTTTCCAGAAAATCAACTTGGTATTCTTCATTTTACTGGAACGCAATCATCTTACTGCATCCTTCATGTATTTTTCTCTTTATCCTCATTTTACTTCACTTTTCCATAAAATCAATTTGCTTAGTATCAAATCGCAATCGATTGTTAGTTTTTTTCACCTTCAATAATTATCTGTTTATTATAAAGTTTATCTTTGTATTTTTTTAACCATTATTTGTACCCATTTCTTATTATTATGAGTATGAAACTGCCATGATCTATTTGTGTAACTGTAGCAAATTTGATAACCTCAATTAATCGGTCAAGTTAGGGTTTTGATTGCTCTTTGTATTTGTAATTTATGTAGTGGAAAGTTTAACCCTAATCAGTTCATCATTTTGAGTGCCCTTACATCAAACGGGTTCTTTTTTTTGCATTGGAATGTTTATGAAACTTCAATGATCTATTTCTGTAACTTTAGCAATTTTGATGACTTCAATTAATCTTGCAATGTTGATTTTGAGTGCTCTGTCTATCTTTAATTTTTGAATTGCAATCTTGCAATGTTGATTTTTTGAGTGCTTTGTCTATCTTTAACTTTAGTATTTTATACAGTGTGTTACATTTTCCCTAATTATAACTTTAATTTTTTGATTATGTAACTGCAATGATATATTTTTTTAACTGTTTCAATTTTAATAACTTCAATTAAGCATTCAATTAATGTATGCTTCATTGTATATTGTATATATGACTCTGGAATATGAATGTTGCTTTTGTGTTTTTGTCATTTATAGATGGCTGGTAAAGATGAAACTGTGAAGCATGTTCTTGATTCAGCTCCATCGACAAAGAGAACCTTCTGTGATTCAAAATCCTCGATAGTCGTACCTGTTGCTAATTCTACCCCCTCGATAGTTGTTAAATGCAAGTGTCACAGGCTTTTGAAATTGATTTCAGAGCTGAATGATAGGCAGCGAGAAGCATTGAAGAGAATTGGGTTTGGGGGGCTGCTCGAGATGAGGCTCAAAAAGTTCCCTGTTGAACATGTACGGCTGTTTTATGATGCTTTTAACGATGGCAGCTATGTGTTTAGGCCCTCTGACTTTCAATTAAAAGAGTTCCTGTTGACTAAGCATGATGTACATGATTGCTTCATGTTACCTCTCGGTCCTAAGGAACTCCAACTAGTACCTACTGGTCGTAAGAAGGAGGCGGCTGAGCTTGTAATTAAGCAACTGAAGGATCGGTGGAGGAAGAAATATGGAGTAACAAAAAGTTCTGATCCTATTCCCTTAGGGAAGATATTAAAAGATATTGAGGCAGATGAAGACGGGAGAGACACATTCTGCAAGTTGTTTGTGTTGTTCAGTATGGGGACATTCTTGGCCCCTACAACAAATGAGGTCGACATGAAGCTTCTATCGGCAGTTGAAGACGTAAGTCTCATTAATCAATTTGATTGGTGTTCATATGTGTTAGATAGTATGGTTGTTGCTGGTCTCGAATCTCGGAAACCCATCACGTGCTTGCGCGGCTTAATCCCTTTTCTTATGATTTCATATTTCCAGAGGTTTGACTTTCGTGGTAAAGTTTCAAGTCATGACCTCCCATTGATAAAACATTGGGATGACCAGAGTATTACCGAGAGGTTAGACGGCGAGCTGATTGGTGGGTCTTTGGGGCGTCAGAAATTTTCAACTGTGATTTATCCCCGATGCCTTCAACCTTCCTATAAGCCAAATCAGATCATTGGTACTGATACCCCTCAATTATTATTGCCGTCTACGCCAGACATACCTTTCGATACGAAGTTCATTCAGATTCAACTACCTTCTGGTGTTGAGGATGACAAGGAATTACAAGCTAGAGCCGTGGATGTAAGTCAATATTTTCTTTTCTTATTCTGTCTAAATATTCTTTTTTAGTTGGACTTGTGTAGAGAATAACTTGAAGCTTTTATACAATTTGTGAATTAAAGTTTCGTACAAGATGGTTAAAGTTACAAACCATAAATTTGAAGTTGGAAAAATTTAGATAACATGTTTTTTTATTGATAGTTGGTATCATGTGTTGCATCTGTAGGATGTGAATGAGCTCTATTTAAAGATGCAGCGGAACACAATTGTCTTCCATGCATGGTACTCAGATGCAGCCTCAAGGATTAGACGTCTAACCACTCCACAGACTGATCCAACTTTCTTTGTCCCGTCACAATCCACACAAGCATTCTTTGAATCCGATTCACTTCATCAACATGTTGCTCAAGTAGCTGATCTATCACAACGAATGAAAGATTTGGTGGATAAAGCACCCGTCTTTCAGGAAGCACCAGTGACCAGACAAAATAGGAAGGAAGATGATTTTCGAAATATTCAGCAAGCTGGTGACGGTTCCTTTGATTTAGCTGGAAAGAAAGATAATGAACTGGATGTTGCGCTGAATGAAGATTCATCGGTCCTTAATTTGGGGACAAATGATTTCTATACTACCCAGGATGTTAATGAGATATACGGGCCGGAGGAAAGGGTTGTTGAGGAGGTACATTTATCTGCTGATGAGGTCCCTGGAAACTATTCACCACAGAATTTGATCAACAAAAATACTTCTTCTGTCGTTGAAAATAATGAGACCGTAGATGAGGTGATGGTAGAAGTGGCTGTTACGGAAGCACTTGATGGCCCTGCTGTTAAAAAAGGAGAGGTTCTTCACGAGTCTATTATCCAAATGATTGGGTCCGCTCAGGTTTATTCTACTGCTGAAATACATTCGGTTTTACGAGATCTGCGAGAGTCAGAAATTGATGTCGAGGCGTTATGTGGAGGGGATATGGTGGCAGGGGTTGACCAAGGAAATAATGCATCTCGTTCAATTTACGTTCCGCAAACTGACAGTGAACACCATCCTTTTTTACTTCACTCAAAAACCTGTTAGAAATCTTTATCTCATTACTTTACATATTCATATATGTGATGAATTAATTTAGTCATAAAATTAAATATTGATCTTATGCATGCAAACATAAGTAAATATTAGAGAAAAATCATCATTCTTACATTGATATTTCGGATCAAAGGGCACAAGTAAGATCTCCTTCTTGTTCTTGAGCACTCCTAAAATGGAAGAACAAAGGATTCAAGTATAGAATCCCTCCACTACTACAAAAAACCTCTAAGGGATCATATATAAGAAACCGGTCTTACTTTTAAACCGGTTTCTCATTATAAGAGACCGGTTATTTTTCAAATCTGGTTTCGTATTTTTTTTTTTTTTTTTTTTCATGACGAGGGGGTTGAGTCCCCCCCGGGCCCATGCATTCCCGCACCACCACATGGACCATGTAAGCCACCCCCTTAGGGGGCTGCAGTGGCCAAGTGATCATCGCCCCAACTGGTAGTCGAACCTGGGACCTCTCAACTCCTGCATTACTGCAAGCTTCAAGGTTTAACCCAGCTACCACTGGACTAACACCACTTGGTTTCGTATTAAAAGATAAGAAATCTGTTAACTTTAAAACCGGTTTCTCTGGAAAACTGCTAAATCGGGCTTCTAGAAATTAAAGGAAGGAACGCAGAATACTCAACGATTATCAAAAAACACCAATCTCCACCACTTTCTCTCCCTCAACTCCCACAAGGCCATGACGAATCCACGCCTTGCCACACCGGATGTTCGCCCATCGCTTGCCTACCGCCGTTACTTGCTCAGACCATGGACGTCGAAAACGCTGGTCCTCGTCGGTGCTTGGAAATGGTCACTACTGCGCTTCTCCTTTTCAGGTCTCCTTGAATTATTTGAAATTCATATTATTAGGTGCCTATTGTTGCTATCGTTGTTATGATATGATAATAATAGCATACGTATTGTTGGATTCGAAGCATTTAACCTAAATTGATTGGACGTGCTAATTAGGGTTATCAACTTACGGGATTTTTATTCAATTCAAATTAATTTGTTATGTTTACATGTTTATGTGAAATTAAATAGTGTTAATTTTTAAGTGCTAGGAAGGTTTTCTCTAGGAGGTAAATGATACTGTATATTTCTTTGAATTCATGTGTTTGTATTCACTGTCAGTTTTTAGTGCTCAATTCATTCTTGAATTGAGTGTTTACGCCACATAGATCAATTTGTTTTTCATGTTCATATATGTCATTCTTTCTTAGTTGCAGAATTTAGCAAATTTCGTCCCTTTTTGGAGCCATTTTATTTTGCCCTTGAGCTTCTGAAAGTTTGTATTGTTTTCGTACAATTTGATGTGTTTGTCAGGTGAGTAAGTAATTCATGTGTGTACATCTGAACCAATCTTGGAGGTTGGTTTCTTTGATTTATAAGTGTAATTAAATCAGCTCCTTCCTCTTTTTTCTCTCTCGATGCAGAAATCTAAAGAGTTTTAGGTGTATGCAAACCTTAATGCGCTAAATGAAATATTACATGCCTTGTCTTTCTTAGCTGCTGTCATGATTGGTTCACAGCCCTCACAGGTATTTTTCAATACTCAGCCTATGGGCGTATGTATTTTTCTTTATTATCATTTTGTCTCGATAATGAGGAGCTGTAATCGAGACAACAATTCCAAGTCTGATCTATACTAGCTTATGCTAAGTTTCATGCTAATCTTGTGAACAAATAAGTTATATTGTGAATAGATTCTGAAAGAGCTTATGACTGAATGAGGTTTGAGAAACAATCAAAATTGAATGTGATTCTACCACTCATCAAATTTTATTTTGGATATTTGGATATAATTTTCTTTCAAACTATATGGTTCTCTATCAATGATATGATAATTTTTCTTTTTTTGCAAAGGAATTATCATTTAGTTTGTGCAGTATGGTTCTCTATCAAATGACTCGAGTCATGTAATATCTGCTTGAGCGATTTGATTTTGATACGCATCAAACTATCTGGTTGTTCAAAGTTATGGTAAAGAACATTTTTCTCTCAATTATGATCAGGCATTCAGGCCTCTTACTTTGCTGCGATTATTTACATAGTAGGCATTGACCATTTCGCATTCCTACATGATAGCAATTACATGGTGTGAAATATTTAGTATGATCTTATATTCTTATTTATTCATAGTTTGTATACTCTTTTTTTTCGGAGCTATTTACACCTTCATCTGATGCAACTAGATACGTAAATAAGGAGTTTATCAATCAGTACAAGCAAGGCTTCTATTGGGGCAGCTTTTTTACCAAGGAAATGTAGTTTGCTAGCCGACTATATACTGTACAGTTGATGACTTTTGTGTTGTGATTGCTTGCTTCACATTTTGCATGTAATATTAACCTTTCTATTGTATACCACTGAGATTGTTTGTGAACGAACATCTTTATAACCTCGTCAGCAGCTGACTGGTGGTCTGTTGGAGTTATTCTCTTAGTACCTTGAAAATAGAGTACTTTCTACATATATGTTGAATTTTATTTTGCAACAGCTATTAATTTTTTGTTGGTGAACCTCCATTCTATATTAATTCAGGGTCTACTGGTTGTTTTTTTCCCTATATGCAGGAGGGAGACCCGTGAATTAGAGTTTGGGTTCAGATTAGACGACTTCGACGACAAAGTCAACTTTTTTGTCAACTTTTGAGTTAAAATTTCGCTAGATTTACTGTTTTTTTAATCGTGGATGAGTTTATATGAAATCCGAATATAACTTTAAGATTGGTTACTTTTTGGAAGTTGATGGATGATGTAATTTTTTTTTGTTTGGTACATATGGACGATGTAATTTGATAATTGTAATTTTTGATTAAAATTGTGTCAGCAAACTCCATTTTGGAATTGTATTTTTTTTTATAAATAAAATTAAGAGACCTGTTTTGGCCATAAATGGTTTCAAATAAATGATCAAAGAAACCGGTTTTGACTAATAACTGGTCTCTGATCAAAGAAACCGGTTTTTGGTTATATGCGGTTTCTTTGATATTACCAAAGAAACCAGTTTAAAAAACCGGTCTCTTAGGCTAAGACACCTATGAGCTAGAGACCGGTTATAAACCGGTTTCTTAGGGGGTTTTTAACCGGTTTCCTAGGCTTTTTTTTGTAGTAGTGCTCCCAAGGAATAATACCCAAGGTAACCACTTAATAAAATTAATATTATTAATACTAGAACAATATTAATTTGAATAAAATTGACCCAAAATATTTTTGTCCTCTTGGAATTTCGGTCAAGAGGAGGAAGAAGAAGGAAGAAATTTTTATCTCTCTAAAACTATATTTTAGATGTTGTGTTTGAATGAATATTACACTAACTATTGAAGTAGTGTAATAGGTAAAATTATAGAGAAAACCCATGGTCTTTCACTATAGACAAAACCGGGTAGGGGGGGGGGGGAGTTTTTATGGCCAATGCATGAGCAAGGTGTTCTTCACAAGATGCACTAGGTATGCATGGCTAGGTTTAGGTAAAAATGATTATGTTTTCCACTTAATTAATCAACACAATATTTATCCTAAATCACTCCATTATTTCGGTCCATTTGAGATAAAATGGATTCCATTTTATCTTTGTCAATTTGTCAATTTGTCACATGTCACAAGTCATGTAAGATTGTTATGTATTTTTAACATATTAAAAATCAACGCATTAATAAAAATACGTCATGTACAAAATTGACTTAGTAATTCATAATTACTTGTACCAAAATAATTTACCAATTATAAATCACAACATCTTGTATTTATAATAAATAATTCATTCAAATGCAATTGTTTCCTTAAACAATAATTTCATCTAAGTAATAAAACAATTCGATCACTTAGACCGTATCTTATTTAATCAAATTATAATGAGATGCGTAAATATTACTTCCAAAATCGTCCGTCAATTTTAAGTAATTTAATTAACCCGTATCGTCATACGATCAATTAAATAATAAATTAAGAATGTTACCCTTTAGGTATGACCTAAGGGGATCAACTGATCACCACCGTCGCACGACAGTAATGTCAAACTCTAGTCAGCCAATCATTACCGATATGTGTGGACCAGTTGACAGTAAAATATTACTTCCCAATTGTATTCTTAAAATGAGACTTAAACATGTGATCATCATGATCTACAGTTGTGATCGCATTATTGTCGGAGGACACATATTCCAACAATCTCCCACTTGTCCTCGACAAGTGTGCGTCACCAATTATCTTGTCCTATTACTATCTCCCACTCAATGCAAGATGTCTTTCAGGTCGTACTTGCAAGTGATCATATCGAGAGTGGTTTCCTCGATCTGGAGAATAACTGATTGACCGGATTTATCTACCATAGATATCTTCCGAGCGTGGCCACGCATTTCCAGTTCATTACTCCTCGAGTGGCCCTGAGATATTGTTATAACCCTGACTAGGGGTGGACAATTCCTATCGCACTCATTCCCTTCGACTAGCCACAGCCATCATAACCCAAAATATGCCCATTTGACCCCATTTACGAAGGTCGGAGTAACACAAATCAAAGTTAATCTGAAACTGTGCCATCTTAGGCGAACAGTCTTTAGTCAAAAGAATCGACTCATTAGAATACTATAGTAGCTCTCGCCACGACCAGGCTATATAAATTTGCCAGAACTCTATAAGCGGTCATAAGGCCCGACAAAGCGTTCCTAACAGTCTGCCTATGTGATCGACTAGTCATTCACATATGACTCCATGGCACTTGAACTTGCCATCAATCGCATCACACTCTAGTCACTTCGAGACGTCACCTCATACAAGTGACTATGGGCGAATACTATGTTAATCCGTGTTCACTTTAACGGGGTTCAACTTGTCACTACAACCCGTTTGGATGTAACAAATGTATAAAGAAAAATAAAAGACAAATGTGATTATGAACATGCACAAAAACAACACTTTTATTTCATTTCAAAATGTAACAAAAACTTGGTACACGTTTAAGTCCCATGGACGCAACATGTCCATCATGCTTGGCCTGCGATAAAGGCTTGGTAAGCGGATTGGCTATGTTGTCATCCGTCCCAACCTTACATATCGCAATTTCCTTTCTTTCAATGAAATCTCTAATTACATGATATTTTCTAAGTACATGTCTAGATCTATTACTAGACTTAGGCTCTTTAGCTTGGAAGATCGTCCCACTATTATCACAATAGAGAGTGATGGGATCATTGGCGGTAGGTACTACTCTTAGACCTTCCGTGAATTGCCTGATCCACACAGCTTCCTTGGCGCTTCGATGCTTTGCAATGTACTCACCTCCGTTGTTGAATCCGCAGTCACAGCTTCCTTGAAGCTTCTCCAGCTAACGGCACCACCATTGAGCATGAAAACGAAACCAGCTTGTGATTTCATGTCATCTCTATCCGTTTGGAAACTTGAGTCCGTGTAGCCATTAACACGGAGCTCGGTGTCTCCTCCAAACACTAAGATAGAATCCTTAGTTCTTCTCAAGTACTTAAGGATGTTTTTGACGGCTATCCAGTGACTCTCACCCGGTTTTCCTTGATATCTACTCGTCATGCTCAAGGCATACGAGACATCAGGACGTGTGCATATCATGGCATACATGATTGATCCAACAACGGAAGCATAAAGGATCAATTCCATGCGTTCAACATCATGGGGTTCGGAGGGCGATTGAGACTTGCTCAATATCGTCCCGGTTACCATAGGTACCAATCCCCTTTTTGATTTGTCCATGCTGAAACGTCGAAGAATCTTATCAACATAAGATTCTTGACTTAGTGCCAATATCCTCTTGGATCTATCTCTACGGATCCGGATACCTAATATGCGTTGTGCCTCTCCTAAATCCTTCATTTGGAAGTGGTTACCTAACCACTTCTTAACTGAAGACAACATCGGAATATCATTTCCAATGAGTAGTATGTCATCGACATACAAGATTAGGAACACAACATTGCTCCCACTAAATTTCATGTATAAACATGGTTCCTCAACAATTCGAGTGAAACCATTCTCTTTTATCACATGATCGAATCGATGATTCCAACTTCTAGATGCTTGCTTAAGACCATAAATGGATCTCTTAAGCTTGCACACTTTGTTAGGATTCTTAGAATTGACAAAACCTTCGGGTTGTATCATGTACACCTCCTCTTCTAAATGCCCATTTAGAAAAGCGGTTTTGACATCCATTTGCCATATTTCATAATCATGAAATGCGACAATTGCTAACAAAATCCGTATGGATCTTAGCATGGCTACGGGGGCGAAGGTCTCATCATAATGAAGACCTTGGACTTGGGTAAATCCTTTTGCCACTAGCCTAGCTTTGTAGACATCATCATGTCCTTCTATGCTATTCTTGACTTTGAAAATCCATTTGCATTGAAGAAGTCTTGCCCCTTTAGGCAAATCTACCAAATTCCAAACTTGGTTTTCATGCATAGAATCCATTTCGAACTTCATGGCTTCAAGCCATAAGGAGGAATTAGGACTAGAGATTGCGGCCTTGTAGGTGTCGGGCTCGTCACTTTCCAAAAGCAACACATCGAGTATTCCATCTTCTTCGATAAGTCCCACATATCGATCGGGATGGCGAATAACTCGGCCCGTTCTTCTAAGAGGAGGAGGGACAACCGCGCTAGACGACGAAGGAACATCTTCTTGTGTCTCTACCTCGGTTTGTGGCTCTTGAACTTCATCAAGTTAAAAATTTCTCCCACTCTGTCCCCTAGAAATAAAATCACTTTCTAGGAAGACAGCATCTCGAGACACAAACACTTTGTTTTCTTGAGGCTTATAGAAGTAATAGCCTCGTGAGGCCATGGGATAACCTACAAAAATGCATTTTTCGGATCGTGGTGCCAACTTATTGTCATTTTTAATTTTGACATAAGCATCACAACCCCAAATTTTCATATGGGATAGAACTGGAACCTTTCCTCTCCATATCTCATATGAAGTCTTTTCAGTTGCTTTGGTTGGACTTACGTTCAAAGATTTTATTGCGGTTTGAATCGCAAATCCCCAAAACGAGTTCGGTAACTCGGTTTGACTCATCATGGATCGAACCATATCAAGTAGGGTTCGATTTCTCCTTTCGGCAACACCATTGAGTTGTGGTGTTCCGGGTGGAGTAAGTTGTGATATAATACCACAACCTTTCAAGTGTGAATCGAATTCAAGGCTAAGATATTCTCCACTACGATCGGATCGTAGTGACTTTATTCTTTTGTTCAATTGGTTCTCTACTTCATTTTGAAATTCCTTGAATTTCTCAAAAGCTTCACTTTTATGTTTCATTAAATATATATTCCCATATCTACTCAAGTCATCGGTGAAGGTTATGAAGTAGTCATAGTTTCCTCGAGCGGTGATACTCATTGGTCCACATACATCGGTATGTATGAGTCCCAATAGTTCACTTGCTCGTGTCCCTTTACCACTAAAAGGATTTCGAGTAATTTTGCCAAGAAGGCAATATTCGCATGTTCCATATGATTGAAAATCAAATGGTGTAATCACATTAGTTGAAATTAATCTTTTGATACGATTCTCGTTTATGTGACCTAATCGACAATGCCAAATGAACGATTCATTTGGGTCACTTGATTTGAGTTTCTTTGATTGAATGTTATAGATATCATTAGTCGGATTCGAGGTTTCTAAAATGTAAATGCCATTAATGGAAGAAGCTTGGCCTATAACCAAGTCGTTTCTCGAAATAGTACATCGATTGTTCTTAATGACAAAACAAAATTCGTCCATGTCTAACATAGCGATAGAAATAATGTTTTTAGAGAGTGTAGGCACATAAAAACAATTATGTAAATACAACTCAAATCCATTAGGCAAAGCTAATACATAAGTTCCTTTGGATTCGGCCGCTACTCGAGCTCCATTTCCAAGACATAGATCCACATCTCCTTTGCTAAGCCTCTTCACGTCTCTTAAACCCTGTAAATGATTACAAAGGTGAGAACCACAACCGGTATCCAGTACCCATGTCGTAGTGGAAGTATAATTTATATCAATAACATAAATTTACTTAGGAATTTTACCTTTTGGTACGATGATTCCTTCCCTTATATTTCGCAAATATACGGGACAATTCCTAAGCCAATGTCCCATGCCATAGCAATAATGGCACTCATCTTCAACTTGCTTGAAGTTTTTCCCTTTCTTTCCCTTCTTCTTGAACCTTTTGCCCTTTGAAGCAAGAACTTGATTGCTTGAGCTCCCACTAGTTTTGGCATCTTTATCTTCCAAGGACAAAGATCCTATAGATTTTATGAGGCGGTCTTCCTGAGACCGGCTCACAAGAGATCTAGTAGTAGTAGGTGGTCTAGTAGAAGTGATGAAGTTAAGGTTTCCATCCGAACCTATCCCAAAATGAAGTTCTCTAGTAGTGTCAAAATCATTGTTGGAGCAAACGTCGTCAAAAACATTGTGGCATGACTCAATAGTTATTGGTGCGGTAGCGTTTGATGGATTCAATGTAATGAACTACAAGTATGGAGGAAAAGGAAATATTAACATTTGTCTTTTTAGTCATACTTGTAAATAAAATTTAAACAAGATATATATGAGCATTTATATAGTGACCTCTACCCAACTATTATAAATGATTCCAAGACCCAAATTCATATTAACTTAGGGCACGGTGTGCCGAAATACCCTTTATTAACATAACTCGGTGGATTAACCTTTTAATCGATTCTACTATTAGAACTCTTGGTCGATAAAATTACATTAATATTTATCTCTAGCCCGGAACACATCCGGAAATCGTCGTGAATACTTTCGTTGAGTTCAACCCAAATTTCGAATAAATGTGTCCATGATCCAAACTCATATCAACTTAGGGCACGGTGTGCCGAAATACCCCTCATTAATATAAATTCGGTGGATAGACATTTATCACCCACTTCCCCTACGTAACAAGGTTTGTACCCCGGTGTGGCCGAGTGCACTCCCTCACGAAATAGGTTTTCATGGTTTCTACTTTTTGGTAAGGCTATGTCTCAATTGTTTATTTTTAGCGAGAGGTCATGTCAATTTATTATCTATCACGTTTTAAGTGAACTAAAGCGGTGAACTACGATAATTGTAATTGACACGGTCGATAAACTCGATTAAAAAGATAGTGCATGTTTTAGTTATGGCGATTTAGCGATGCATGCGACATATAAATAAAATGCAAAGCATAAATTAAATCCTAGTATGGCCTTCCTAAAATAGAAAATCTAATTAACTATTACATATTCGGAAACCAACTCCATTGGTCCCTTGAACTTCGGTTTTGGCACGCATCTCGAGGTAACACCGTCTTTAATGGATTTCCTTTTGAGTGACACCGTCTTCAAGGATCTCCGGAATAAATAAATTACATAACAAATTACATAATTTCCTATTATACATTTGTAATTAAAATAAAATAAATCTATTAAATAACAAAACGGTGATACGAGATCACAATAAATTACAACCGAATCGATATTCCCATACATCTCGGGTAATACCAATTAAAAACTAAGGCCATACTAAGTAAAATTACATAATTCAAAAATTACATAAAATAAAATTATGACAATCATAAATAAAATGCAGCATTATAATATGTATTTACATGCCCAATTTTATGCTAAATCGCCTTTAAGGAGCCAATATCGTATATTAAACGGTTTTTACGGATTTGCGTGATTCAACCTTTTAAAATCACAATAAATTACATAAAATCATATTTATGCACAAGTTAATTACCCTAACCAACTTAGGACTCAAAATTAGTCTCCACTAACATATTGACAATAATTAACTTTTATTTCTTAAAATTTGTTCATTAATGGACTCAAAATTACAATAAAATGCATAAACTCCAAATAAATCATAAAAATTTCAAATAAATTTGAAATTTGAAATTTAAACTCATGAACATTCTGGAAAAAAATACCATGACACTCATAATGTTCAAAAACTTAGGTTAAAATTTCGAAAATTTATCGGGAAAAACATTGTTGCGGTTTATCGGATTTATCAAATATAATCATAAAAACATGAGAAAAATTATATTTATCAACTTTTCAATTTTAGATCTGAAATAGGTAATAAAATGAACATGTGACGTTTTTCCTTAGTCATGAAGTATGTTTTAGCAATTATTCACTAATTAAGTCACTATTTATGTTATTTTTCATCAAAAATTCATAAATCATGCATAAAGACTTCATTATAGCCAATTATTTTACACACATCTTGTAAAATTTCATGTGACAATATACTTAATTTCTATGACCAGATTCGAAATTTATCTCATATTAACCCATTTTTCATTTAAATTCGATTTTTATCATGAAAAATCCATATTTCGAGCATAAGAACTCCAAAAATTATGAAAATTTACAGGTCATCTAAAAATAATATATGTGACATATCCAAAAACCACTGAAAAATTCAAAGTTTAGCTAATTTTATTCCGAAAATGACATTTTTATCATAAAATCACATTTTTAATGCCATTATTATATAAAATGAACAATAAAAATCCATAAATTAACCAAAATATCCCAAATACATTTTAGGATCGGAAACTTTAACATGCAAAATTGATTTCGTGATATATCATAATAAACACAAATTTATAAGTTTTATATGTTTATAGTATAACTCGAAAAAATTATAACCGATTTGCATGCAAACAACCTAAGGCTCTTGATACCACTTGTTAGAAATCTTTATCTCATTACTTTACATATTCATATATGTGATGAATTAATTTAGTCATAAAATTAAATATTGATCTTATGCATGCAAACATAAGTAAATATTAGAGAAAAATCATCATTCTTACATTGATATTTCGGATCAAAGGGCACAAGTAAGATCTCTTTCTTACTTGTTCTTGAGCACTCCTAAAATGGAATAACAAAGGATTCAAGTATAGAATCCCTCCCAAGGAATAATACCCAAGGTAACCACTTAATAAAATTAATATTATTAATACTAGAACAATATTAATTTGAATAAAATTGACCCAAAATATTTTTGTCCTCTTGGAATTTCGGTCAAGAGGAGGAAGAAGAAGGAAGAAATTTTTATCTCTCTAAAACTATATTTTAGATGTTGTGTTTGAATGAATATTACACTAACTATTGAAGTAGTGTAATAGGTAAAATTATAGAGAAAACCCATGGTCTTTCTCTATAGACAAAACCGGGTAGGGGGGGGGGGGGGGAGTTTTTATGGCCAATGCATGAGCAAGGTGTTCTTCACAAGATGCACTAGGTATGCATGGATAGGTTTAGGTAAAAATGATTATGTTTTCCACTTAATTAATCAACACAATATTTATCCTAAATCACTCCATTATTTCGGTCCATTTGAGATAAAATGGATTCCATTTTATCTTTGTCAATTTGTCAATTTGTCACATGTCACAAGTCATGTAAGATTGTTATGTATTTTTAACATATTAAAAATCAACGCATTAATAAAAATACGTCATGTACAAAATTGACTTAGTAATTCATAATTACTTGTACCAAAATAATTTACCAATTATAAATCACAACATCTTGTATTTATAATAAATAATTCATTCAAATGCAATTGTTTCCTTAAACAATAATTTCATCTAAGTAATAAAACAATTCGATCACTTAGACCGTATCTTATTTAATCAAATTATAATGAGATACGTAAATATTACTTCCAAAATCGTCCGTCAATTTTAAGTAATTTAATTAACCCGTATCGTCATACGATCAATTAAATAATAAATTAAGAATGTTACCCTTTAGGTATGACCTAAGGGGATCAACTGATCACCACCGTCGCACGACAGTAATGTCAAACTCTAGTCAGCCAATCATTACCGATATGTGTGGACCAGTTGACAGTAAAATATTACTTCCCAATTGTATTCTTAAAACGAGATTTAAACATGTGATCATCATGATCTACAGTTGTGATCGCATTATTGTCGGAGGACACATATTCCAACAAAACCAAGCTGTCATGTATGGCTGTTGCCCCAGAAAACCTCGGCTGCTCTATTGAATGCGGGTCACCTGATCCAGAACAACTAATAGTGTCAGAGATAATGCGCCGCAACAAGAGACTGTTCACCACGGTTTTTAGCAAGAAGAAGGACGTAATGGATTACGTCTTTTATAAGTCCGACAACTATAGCAAAACGTAAGTGACTTCCAAAGCTAGATACTAGGTTGAATAAGTTTAAGTTAATGTTCACTTCATCCATTATAGGGAAATGCATTTGACATCCATATTTCAATTTTTTTTAGGGAACAAGTTGTGTCTTACAGCAACTGTTACTGCATTACGAGGGAGGACATTTCGTCTTTGTACCCTGGGGTGCAAATCACGAACAATGTGATCGATTGTTGGTCTATACTACTCAACCACATCAGAAATGAGAACACTGCATCAGTCTCCACTTCCCGTTGTTGGTTTGGTCTTAGCCACATTGTATGTGCCCATTTTTTTATCGCTTTAGTTTTAAATTATTATTCATGATATGTCATTGTAATCCATATTCTTGGACAGGGTCCTGTGGTTGAAATTTGGAATGCCGAAAAAAAAGGTGAAGTTTTGGATCTTAGTAAAGACATATTCACAGCTTGGGACATGTGGGTTGAAGAGTGTTGATCTCCCTTTCATCTTGACTCTAATCTGGTATATGTTACCTTCTTGTTTCACTGTATAACTGATAACACTTAAAGTAGCAGCTTTTAAATGGATTATAGTGTCTTTTTGTGATCGAACATCTTATAATACTCGTCTTTTCGCGATCACAGGTCTTTGTTCCGGTTTTAGCCGGCGAACATTACAGTTGCGCATGCATAAATTTTCTATCATAACAGGTTGAATACCTTGACAACCGTTCCTATGGTGAAGATTTTGACATTTTTCCTTATGTAGGCGTGGCACGTATCTCTGTAAGTCAATACATTTTAAAGTTACTAATTCATAGTTTGAAATGGAATTAGGTTTTATTATTAAAGTTTTACAATTTGTGAATTCAAGTTACAAACCATAAATTTGAAGTGGGAAAAAATTGGACATTAAAGTTTCAGAATTAGTAAATTGAAGTTTGAGAATACATTCTTAAAGTTACGAAATTCAAATAACTAGTGGAAAAATGTTTATTTATTAAAGTTACACTTTGTGTGAAATAAAGTTTCAAAAATACAGGTTGAAGTTACCAATATGTGGAAAGAAATAATGTTATGAAAGTAGTGAAATAAAGTTTCAGAAAGTTGTGCTAAAGTTTCTAGAAAAAAAAAGTGTAGTACAAAAACAACTAAGTATTAAAGTTGCAGAGGTAGTGAATTGAAGTTTTATAAAACAGTGTTAAAGTTACACTTTATGGGAAAAAGTTTGAGCATTAAAGTTTTGTAATTTGTGAATTAAAGTTTTATAAATTTGTGTTAAAGTTACCAATTGCATATTTGAAGTGAAAAAATAATCTAAGTGTTAAAATCACAGTTACACTTTGTGTGAAATAAAGTTTCACAAATCACGGTTACAGTTACCAATATGTGGAAAGAAATAAAGTTACGAAAGTAGTGAAATAAAGTTTCAGAAAGTTGTGTTAAAGTTACTAAATCCAAAATTGGAGTACAAAAACAAGTAAGTATTAAAGTTGCACAGGTAGTAAATTGAAGTTTCATAAAACAGTACTAAAGTTACACTTTATGTGAAAAAGTTTGATCATTAAAGTTTTACAATCTGCGAATTAAAGTTTTATAATTTTTGGTTAAAGTTACCAACTGAATACTTGAAGTGAAAAAATAATTTCAGTACTTAAATCACAGTTACACTTTGTGTGAAATAAAGTTTCAGAAATCACGGTTAAAGTTACAAATATGTGAAATGAAATAAAGTGACGGAATTAGAGAAATAAAGTTTCAGAAAATGGTGCTAAAGTTACTAAATGAAAAATTGGAGTACAAAAACAAATGACTATTAAAGTTGCAGAAGTAGTATATTGAATTTTCGTAAAACAGTGTTAAAGTTACACTCAATAAACTAATTACGACTAAAATTTAAACAATGTTAAAGTTACACTCAGTCAGTTTATTTTAGTTTTCAATGATCTTATTTTTTATAACTTTAATCATCTTTTGTGAAACTTTATTACACAACCTGCCTAACTTTATTTCTCAGCATTTGATTTCCACTTCACCACGTATTTTATAACTTTAAACTGTCTTCTGAATTATTATTTTTGACTTTCAGTTTTTTATTTGCTCACTGTAAGCATGTAATTTGAAACTTTGTGACTGAGGAGTTTAAAACACTGACAGGCTAATGAAATGGGCAAGTATATGGTGCATAAAGGGTTAAGCAAAGGGTCCAAGGTTAGCGAGTTTAAACTCGTTAACGTTATCTTTAGATGTCAAGGCCTAGGATACTCTGCCAATGATTGTGGTACGTATATGATGATTCACATGCTGCTTTATAATGGTGTGCCCTTTTATTGCGGGTTAGGCACCATGGATGCCATGAATTTGTACAGAGCGGAAATTGCTGCCACCCTTGTATTAAGTGACCTTAACAAGTCAAGGGAACAAGTGTTATCAGGGGTGAAGTCCTTCAGAAATAATGAAAGTATTTCGTGTGCGGCGTCTGAAAGTATGGATTCTTTCAAAACCCCTCGCACTAAAAGGAATGCTGATTCTCGCATACGGACTGAATCCGCTAAGCGTCCTTGTTCTAATAAATCTGACTCAAGTAATGCTGAAACTAAATCCTCTTATTCAAAATCCGCGGTCAATGGAAATCTATCTGCTTTAAACAGTCGTCCTCGGGGGAAGGGGGATGGTCTTGGGTGCTCCCTTGATTGTGGTGTTGCTGATTTAAACACCCTTGTTATTTCGAAGACTCTGCGAAGCAACCAATTATTACTGAAAGATGTGCCGAATACAAGAAAGCATGTTGCAGACTACTGCTTCCTGGACGACAACAACTTGAACCTTAGGTAAGATGAAGTTCTCGATCTAATCAAGCTGTTTTACTTGATTATGTAAGTTGTATTGGTCAACTAATATATTATCATTATAGGGAACACCTAGCAAATTATGGGCGTAATGCCATGCTTTGTCGGGATGACATAATGTCAATGCTTCCGGAATCAAAAATGTCAACAAGAGTGATTGAATGCTGGTCCAAGCTGTTGAATCGGATAGAGTCAGAGGACAATGAGGTTGCAATGATGGCTTTCCTCGGTTTACGTCATACTGTATGCATCTTATATCTACTTTTAAAATGAAATTTAGATGTTTTACATGACATGGCCATTGTAACTTTAGCTTTTTTAATATAAAATTCTAAGCTGTACTTTGAAATATTTGTTGTCTAGTGCAATGAGCGATTACGATAACCTTTACCATAACCATTGTCCTCTGACTTGTACCATTTATTTGATGCAGGACGTGGTAATGAGACTACTGGACAGCCAAAACGAGGGCACGCCTAATGATAGCCAGTACGATAACCTTTACCATATATGGAACTTGTTCATAAATGACTGTGGGAAGAGGTTTAACTTGGAGGCAGACTACATTTTCGTACCGGTTAATGCCGACGATCATTTTGCTTGCATATGTATCAACTTCAACTCAAAAACTGTCGATGTACTTGACAATGTGTTTTATACTGATATTACAAAGTCAGACATATTCAAGGTGTCTCATATAATTGTAAGTTTGCTTCTCTTTTTTCTATTTAAATTGAGATGACCTAACTTCTAATTTAATTTATGATTACTTTGAAATATTTGTAGTCTAGTGCAATGAGAGATTACTTGGAATCAAGAAAAGTTTCCAGAGCACAGGAGGTTGCAACTTTTGACCACCGTCAGGTAGTATTTACATGGCAGTCTCCGAGGCCAAATTCTCTTGAGTCCGGCTTATTCACCATGATGCATATGTTATTCTACGAGGGTTCCCCATTTGAGCACAAAGACCTTGTGCGGAAGGTTAACCGACGCTATCTGGTTATCCAACTGGCAGCTACCCTTGTCCTAGCTGATATGAACAAAATACGAACAGAAGTTTTGCAGAAGGTTGACAAATTTGTTGGGGAAAAAGAAAGCTTATGGAAAGTTGTATATGCTAGGCGTAAGATTGCGAAGATTATGCCTACAAATTAAAAATAACATGTATTCGTCTCTAATGATATGTAACTAGTACTGAATGATAGTTCCTGACTTTTGAATATTCCGAATGATAAGGCTATTTAAGTTTGGTAACTTTAACCATGTTTTATGAAACTCCAATTCAGTGCCCGTGTAACTTTATTACTCATCTCGTTTTTTTTCCAACAGAATTTCTATTGGTAATTTTAACCCTATTTTACGAAACTTTAGTTCGGCGGTTGCGTAACTTTAATACTTAATTCTTTCCCTGACCCAAAATTATGAATTGGTAACTTTAACCTTGATTTAGGAAACTTTATTATATAGATAGTGTAACTTTAATAATTAAACCCTTTTTCACTAAATATTTGAATTAGGTAACTTTAAGCGTGTTTCCCGACATTACAATTCAGTGCTCACGTAACTGTAATACTCAAAATATTTGATCACTACAAATTTTCAATTGTTAACTTTAACACCAAATTACAAAACTTTAATTCACTGATTATGAAACTTTAATTTTCGTAAACTTTAACAACAAATTACGCAACTTTAATTCACTGACCACAAAACTTTAATGATCAAACTTTTTTCGACAGAAATTGTAACTTTAATACCATTTTCTGAAACTTCAATTCACAAATTCTGAAACTGTAATACTTACTTTTTTGGTACTCCAATTTTTTATTTTCGTAAACTTTAACAACAAATTACGAAATTTTAATTCACTGACTATAAAACTTTAATGACCAAACCTTTTCCACGGAAAGTGTAACTTTAATACTGTTTTCTGAAACTTCAATATACTAATTCTGAAACTTTAATACTTACTTTTTCTTGTACTCCAATTTCTTAATTTCTTAAACTTTAACAATAAATTACGGAACTTTAATTCACTGCCTACAAAACTTTAATGATCAAACTTTTTTCGACAGAAAGTGTAACTTTAATACTGTTTTCTGAAACTTCAATTAACTAATTCTGAAACTTTAATACTTACTTTTTTGTACTCCAGTTTTTAATTTTCGTAAACTTTAACAACAAATTACGAAACTTTAATTCACTGACTATAAAACTTTAATGATCAAACCTTTTCCACAGAAAGTGTAACTTTAATACTGTTTTCTGAAACTTCAATTTACTAATTGTGAAACTTTAATACTTACTTTTTTTGTACTCCAATTTCTTAATTTCGTAAACTTTAACAATAAATTACGGAACTTTAATTCACTGCCTACAAAACTTTAAAGATCAAACCTTTTCGACAGAAAGTGTAACTTTAATACTGTTTTCTGAAACTTCAATTAACAAATTTAGTCACTTTAAATCAAAGTATTTCTTAACCTCCCAAAAAATATAATAAAACCTTCAGACTGCCTGTTCAACCTTTAGTTCAAAAGTTGCAAATGTTAAATGCAAAAGATACATTGTTCAAAGTTCAAATGCAAAACAATTAAACAGTACTGAAATGTTTTCCTACTCCTACGCCATAAAAATCTATTCGTGTGATACATCCTCTTCTTCCCCCTCCTCTTTCTCCTCATCGTCCTCTTCCTCCTCCTCCTCTTCTTCTTCACTTGATTCTTGCAATGGTGGTGGACGCTCTGCAAACGGGTTAGGGCAGTTCCTCTTGTCGTGGTGCCCCATTTGCTTGCAGTTATTGCACATCCGTTTCGGCTTTCTCGCAATTGCAATCGCCTTCGACTTCCGAGACAGTAACCTTTTCCCACTACCCTTATTTTTCGAATACTTAGGTGGTAGTATAGTGATCTCCTTACTTGTTTTACAACCAAGTAATTTTTCCATTTCTTCTTTTTTACTCAGTTCCTCAACTGACGGTAATAGCATTTCCCGAAAGTCTCTAATTAGTTTGAAAAGGCTATCAACATCTTCCTTATCTCTGCCACCAAGTAATCCAACGGTCTCATAAACTTCCGACCACAACTTCGTCATCTCAAGCTGTTTTGCGTCGATGATATCCATGTCCACAATTTCCTCCCCGTCACAAATGCACTCAGTTCCCCTCACTGCATCCTTCGACCATCTCCTGGCAACTGCATATTCCGGAATTTTTTTTACACTATTGCCCGAATAGATCCAAATTATATGTCTACATAGCAGTACCCTACGCTCAAACAGTCTACACGTACATCTCGCCTCGAGTGTACCTGTGTCATCATAAAAAAACAAAAAATTTAACTTCACGTTCACGGTTTATAACTTTATTAATTGGAAGGAAACATGGATACAACCAACATTAACATAGTTTGTAACAAACACAAAAATTTAACTTTAAGTACACTCTTTACAACTTTATAATTTCAAAAACTGTAGCAGTAGGTGAATAATCAACATTAACATGGTTTGTAAATTTTTTACACTTTTAGCAAACTTTATATTTTACAGAGTTAAACTTTATTACTTTTTGATAAAATAAACTCCAAACACAGTCATACCTGGGTTAAACTGAACTTCAAAATTACGGCTTCTCTCTGCATCCATCACGGTACTCACCTCTAAGTTACCCAATACCACAAAACCCTTGCAACTACATGCATCAGTGGAGTACTTCACCTCCTCTTGAAACTCCTCAAATACGTAATGTGTGTAAACCCTTGCCCCGTCACTCTCTATTGCCAACTTAGTAGACAGCTTAGGGTTTGATTGTCGGTTTTCGTTGTCAAGTCTCTTTGTATTGTGTCTTTGTTGTTCCATAGCACTTTCAAAGCGCATCCAAAACTCTACCAAAGTACCAGATTTGTGCTCAAACCGCTTAAAAAAACTGTTCTCACTCTCCGACCTCTGCGTCATCCTCATTACAACCCCCATATTCAAGTCTTTACAATGGGCCATCACCCACTGCTTCCTTATAGAGTAGCAGTCAACAAACCACTCAACGTCACCAACTATATGTTGATCCATTATTTCTAACCACTTACCATCAAACTCCTCCGCTTCAAGATCCTCGTCCCATATGATAGCATTTAATTTCTTCAAGAAATCCTGGTAATCGTCTCGCGAGCTACCATACTTAGTAGGCACCTTATTCGTAATATGCCACATACAAAACCTATGTCTTGTTGTCTTGAAAACAAGGGGAAAAGCTTTCATAATTCCCGGACCGTGATCGGTTATTAAATACTCTGGTTCCTTACTCCCCATTGCAATGAGAAACCTGTCAAAAACCCACTTAAACGATTCATGATTTTTTTTTTGCAATAATTGCGCAACAAAAGGTTACGGATCGTTTATGGTTGTCAACACCAGTGAATGGGGTGAAAACCATTGAGTACTTGTTTGTCGAGTAGGTAGGGTCATAAGAAACAGCATCACCAAAGGCGACATAGTTCCTTCTAGCAATACCATCTGCCCAAATTGCCCTACGCAGGCTACCATCTGAGTCCACATCATAGTCGAAGTAGAAACCTAGCTGAGTTTCTGCCATGCTCTTGAAACGATCAATAAAAAGCTGTCCATCCCTCTCGTGAACGAAACACTTAATGTCTCTTTGGAAATTCTTGAAGTCGTTCAAACTAGCTCCAATATTCTCAAAACCCTTAACAAGCTCCTTACACATTCTGTAAGTCTTTGTTGCTCCAATATTTAGCTACAAAGACAAAACCAAAAAACGAAATTTTAAAAATTGTGAGTTTAACAGTTGACTAGAAGAGTTCATTATAACAACAACTAACATTTACAAAACTATAATAAATGTACTACGAATTACTACTATACGCATTCAGTTTGAAACTTTATCTCAGTATATTCATCACTTTAACACCAACAGTCTCTCCACTGCCAATTTTTTTTTCTTTAACTTTTGAAAGTTTATCTCAGTATATTCATCACTTTAACACCAACAGTCTCTCCACTGCCAATTTTTTTTCTTTAACTTTTGAAAATGTGTATAAAACTCTACAAGACCGCATAAGAACATCAACCAACATTTAAAGATGTATAAATAATTTCAGTTTACTCACCCTTGAATTTGCGACAATCAAACCCATGTGAAACTTCAAAATGTTTTTCGATAACTTCTGAAACTCTCTATCTTTGACAGATACAAGCTCATGATTATGCCCCTCGTGAAATTGGTCTACTAATAAGACACCATTCTTCAAAAATAACCTAATTCTAGCCTTGCACCCCATTCTCTTTAACTTAGTTCTCCTTTTCTGCTTCACCTCATTCCCCTCATTACTTATGTTCTCCTTAATTATTGGAGTGAAACCTTCCCTGTTACACACCAGAAGCTTCGATTTTATAGCGCCATCACGCCACTTCTTTGTCGTGTACTTACGCACATCAAATCCAATAGCAAGTGCGTACACATTATAAAAAGTAATAGCTTCCTCAATGTCCCCAAACTGCATTCCGACGTACGGTGTAAAAACATCTTCCACCTGCCAACAAAATTCCTCCTCTGTAACATGTGCTTTTGGTGTACCATCATCTGTCACTGAACAATAACAAACAACAAACTAACTTAAATAGGATTAAATGTTTCGCATTTAACTTCTAGTAATTACAGTCCAACTGTTTAATTGGTAACTTTAACTCGGATTTCTGGAACTTTGATTCCGTACTTTCATACTTTTACAATGAGTTTGTACTTTATAACTTTAATAATGTTGTACAAAACTTCAATTCTCTACTTCTGAAACTTTAATACTACTCTTTTTTTTCAGTTCAGAATAGAATTCAGTTAACATGAATTAGTAACTTTAACTCTAACTACTAAAACTTTACTTCACTTTTGATGAAACTTTAATAATTAAACTTAATCACACTTTAATAATCAAACCTGAAATTCTCTTAAACTGCCAAAATATGTAACTCTGACGGGAATTTTTGAAACCTTATAATACAAAAACTGAAACTTTGTTATTTAGTTACTTCAACTGTAATTTGTGAAACTGTAATACATAAAAAATGAAACTTTATTACAATCTACAACTACACTTTAATACAAAAACAAAAACCACAAAAATCAACGCCGAACTCAATCTATCCAACTGTAATTCCTCAGACCAAAAACTTTAACATCATCACAAATATACAACGACACTTTCGCCGTTAACAGATCAAAATTGTTACAGACAACAACCCTGCAACCTTTATTTTCAAGTTCCTTCAATGGTGATTAACGAAATCCTATATTACATTACAATAAGAATCTTCAACATTTACTATAACGAACAAAATTACTAAAAAAAAAATACAAAAAATAAAAAACACATGCAAATTTAGATCAACAGCTTCAACTATATCTTCAAAAAACAAAATAAAGAAGAAGAAATTAAACAAAAAAGCGGAAAGATAAAAACGAACTTACCATTCTCCACTGCTACAATATCCATACAAGACATGTTTATGAAGAAAATAAAGGATATGATTATGTTACTGATAAGTTGTTGTTCAACGACGCCGAGACAGGATTAGGAACAAACGGTGTGCTTGAGAAAACAAAAGGTGAAAACAAAAGGAATCAGATGGAACAGTTTGCACGAATGAAGATGAAAAAAAAAGGAAGAAGAAAGGGTTTGCACGAATGAAGATGAAAACAAAATGAAGAAGAAAGGGTTTTAGTGGTTATGCGTGAGAACATAAAATAAAGTGATGACAGTTGTAGTTATGATTGCAACGTAATCAGTCTTGGTAGAATAAAGAGTGTGTTCTCTCTAATTAATTTTTCTTTTTTATATTTTTTTGTACTAAAGAGCCTCTTAATCTCATCCATTGATTTTTCCTAATCCAGTGGCTAACAAAAGGACTTAGGGACTTATATTTGGAGGTGGACTCATTAGAACTCCCCTATATATATATATATATATATATATATATATATATATATGAATGAGATCATGTGAGGATACACTATATTTTTGAGGATTAAGGATTTCGTTACAATATCAGAGGTTCTTCAATACAATATCACCGGTTATTCGATAAAATATCACCAAAAAAACACACCTGTGCAAAAAAAAAATTATTATTTTAAAAAAAAAAAAAAAGGCTAAGGTCAGATTTTTCGTGATATTGTATTGAAGAACCTGTGATATTGTATTCACTAATCCTCAATCCTCAAATATTTAGGAGTTCTCACCGGATTCCGACTCTCTCTCTCTCTCTCTCTCTCTATATATATATATATATATATATATATATATATATATATATATATATATATATATATATATATATATATATATATATATATAGGAGTTCTAATGAGTCCATCATATGCCATTGAGTCCATAAGTCCCTCTAAGGGCCATTGGATGGACTCAATGGATGGTTGAGATGAATTTGATTAAGGGCTATTAAAAAGAAAAGGAAAAAAATGTGGATGGTTGGATTGAGATGGGTGGTTGAGATTGAAAATAACAAAAAAAAATTACCACTAATCAAATTTCTATACACTAATTAATTTTTCTTTCTCTCTCTAGCCCCTAATTAATCAGTTTTGAGTTTCAGATTTCAGAAGTGTAAATGTAATGTTGTATGAGTTTTACAAGTGTAAATCTGACATTTTACGAGTGTAAATGTAACATTTTAAGAGTGTAAATTTGATTTTTTGTGACGGAAATTTTGAATTTATATAATTTTAACATTTTACAAGTGTAAATTTGATGTTTTACGAGTGTAAATGTAATATTTTAAGAGTGTAAATTTGATTTTTTGTAACGGAAATTTTGAATTTATATAATTTTAACATTTTACAAGTGTAAATTTGATGTTTTACGAGTGTAAATGTAAAATTTTAAGAGTGTAAATTTGATTTTTTGTGACGGAAATTTTAAATTTATATAATTTTAACATTTTACAAGTGTAAATTTGATGTTTTACGAGTGTAAATGTAATATTTTAAGAGTGTAAATTTGATTTTTTGTGACGGAAATTTTGAATTTATATAATTTTAGCATTTTACAAGTGTAAATTTGATGTTTTACGAGTGTAAATGTAATATTTTAAGAGTGTAAATTTGTTTTTTTGTGACGAAAATTTTGAATTTATATAATTTTAACATTTTACGACTGTAAATTTGATGTTTTGCAAGTGTAAATGTAAATATGTTAAGAGTGTAAATTTAATTTCTTAGGCAATTTTCTATATAAAAATTTGAATTTATATAATCTTAACATGTTACCAAGTGTAAATGTGTGGTCGGGTCCGCTTTGAGCTTAGATGTCGGTTACTTGTCGTTAGGAGCACCTAGACCAAAATAATATTTATAACTTCACAAACAACTCTACTATTAGTAAAGAGGCAAGTAAAGGTCGGATACCAAGGGACGGGTATTGATGTAGGATTTTCGATTGCAAGTAGTGGTGTCTAGAGGTGTCACAATTTGGGTTGAGATAAGAAGATCACTAAACTAAATAACAATAAAAGTAAACAAGCAAGATGACTAAAATGAGATGTGAACAATTGATTAAAAGCACTAGGGTGTCATGGGTTCATAGGGGATTCATGAGAATTGATCATACAAACATATTCTCAAATTATAAGCAAGCAATTATTGTTGTGATAGGATCGAGTTGGTTTATATCTTACAATCCTAGGAAGGTTTGGGCCCCGGAGCCGAATCGATTAGATTGTACAACACCTACAAGTCGACTTAATCCTCCCTACTCAACTATATGCATGGTCTAATGAGACTCGAGTTGGTTTATGTCTTACAAGTCTCATTGAAAAGGTAAGTGATGGGTAAAAAATGCAAGGATTCATAGGCTCGCATTTCATCAAATATAACATGTGCATAAGTTGAGATCACAACAAGCAAGCAAATAAATTATGTGAACATATTAGATTAAGCATGAATCATCCCCCATGTTAGTTTCCCCTAATTCCCCATTAACCCTAGTTAAGGAAACTACTCACTCATTATCAAGTTTAACATGTTAACAAGGTTGTCAATCATATTAACAAAGGAAAACATGATGAATAAATAAAGATGATTAACAATAATTAAAAAGGGATTAAGAGAATTATACCTAATGATGATTCCAAAATAATAATGCAAAGAATAATAGAAGTACTTGATGATTGATGGAAGGTTGTCAATCTCCCAATAAACCCAAATAATCTTCAATTTACCCAAAATAAAAGATGAACAATAGAGAGATCAAGGAATTGAGATTTGTATTAAGACTTGATTAGAAGTTGATTACAAGATTAAAGAGAGATTAGAATAATATAAACTACACTAAAGATTGATAAGAAGAACATGATAATCTAATTAGACTAATGGGGTATTTATAGTGGGGATTAGGTGCACAAATTAGGGTTACTAAGGGCTTAAATGACGATTAAGTCCTTGAGGAATCGCTCCTCTCAAGAAAAGATGCGGGTCTCCTTTTTGCTAGTCTTTCAAAAATATGCGCATCTCGAATGGAGAAAGAAGATGACGTGTTGCACTGGAGGACAATCCGAGCGTCCAAAAGGTCGGGACGAGCGGATTGTGTAGGCGTTGGACGAGTGGCCTGGCGGCTTGGACGAGCGGCCTGTGGAGCTTCCCGATAGGTGAGACACTCGGATCCTAGTCCAGCGTGCCATTTCTTCTTTTCTTCTTTTCTTCTTCCAACAATCCTCCGGGATTTTGTCGGAGATGCAAGGATCTTCTTCATCATTACCCATCTACTACATTATGTACAAATGCCTTCTAGTCTTGTCTTCTCTTTGATGCTTGGTTATTAGATTCGATCAATTTAACTCTATTTAGCCATGAAAATGCAAGGTTTGCACTCCTCTCCTACCAAGGAAACAAAACCTCAAAGAATATGCAAAACAAAGAACTAAAGATAATAAATGACCCAAATATGCACTAAAAAGCATAGGAATGAGGCTAATTCGGGGACTAAATATGCTCAATTATTGATCACATCAAATATCCCCAAACCGAACCTTTGCTCGTCCCGAGTAAAGAGGTGACAAAACTAGGACCCTTATTTAAACTATCCTACTAATATAGCCGATATGAGACAATTAACGGGTCTCACTCCGCCCCTTCAACTCACAACAAGACAACCATGAGGTAGGATGCCTTCTTGCAAGGCAATGTGGGTCTTGTCAAAATGGCGACACATCCAATCATTAAAGCACACAAAATCAAGTAATGGATGCATATACAAAAGAATAGCCACTTTCCTCATCTAAGTGGCGGAAATTATCTAAAGGGGAAGCAATCCAAGGGTACACACTCCTTCATAGATATGGTTTTTTCAAACTATTAAGCCTAGAAGGATACCAATAAATCACCTCCAAGTTGTGTCAAGCTAGGGTACCTTTGTCCTCAATCGTTAAATGTTTTTGTCAAGAATAGACTCCCCATGGTGTTAGAAACACCGGAGGATCGCGGAATTCCCCTTCTTGCCTAGACAAGAAGAAGGGTCGTCCCCTCTCTACCATGCACAAAAATGGATACGATGGATAAAGGGATCAATAGTATTTGAGTTTCATTTGGGAGTTTGCTTTTGTTGTTGTTGTTTTCCCCCCAATTTCTTGTGGCATATAACATTTGAGAACACTTTATTTTTTATTTTTTTTGGCATTTCAATACTTGACAACTTTCAACTTTTGCATTTTCTTTTGAACATTTTCAAAGTCACCCCATTTGTAGGGAGGGTGCTTATATTTGAAGCATAGGAGTTTTCATTTTTGTTACTCCTTTCTTTTCTTTTGATAAATTTGCAAACTTTTTGACTTTTCATTTCATTTCTTGAACTCAAATTTGAATAATTTTTGTGCCCATTCCCTTTGATGACAAAATATATGGTAGAACATGGATGATGGTTGCATGGTTTCAAGGGTCACCTTGGAATAAACGGTAGCCAAGGAGTTATCACACCACAAGGTACTCTTGACTAGGCCTTAATCCATGGGTCAAAGGATACTAGCATGACACATCCTAGGGTATTTTACAAGTATTCTAACAAGCAAAATTTTAAGAAGAAAAAGCATCTACTAGGGCCTATATATACTTGTCAAGCTTCCCAAATAGACGGTTTCGCGAAATTCTCCTAACATGCAACTACATGCCATGCTGCAACTAACATTTATACATCCTAATGCATATGCTTCTACCAACTAGTATGCCAAATAATCTAAATGCAAGTCCTAAATTCACATTGTTTATATCGCATCAATCAAAATAAAGCCACATAGTCATTAACATAAAGAGGAAAAAGGAGATTGGAAAGATCATACCATGCGGTCTTCAATATCCTCATGTCTCGGATGTGGCGTAGTCAATCAATGTGAAAAAGGATGAACAAACACAATATATACAAGACTATACTACAAAGGAAATGAACTTGTTTTTGGATTTTCAATTTTGCAATTTTTTTGGATTTTTCGAAATTTTTGATTTTTTTGGTTTTTGTATAAAAGTCAAGTTAGAATTTTCCATCCCCACACTAGTATGGGCATTGTCTTCAATGGCCAATACGATAGGAAATTATGCAATGAATATGCATGATTTCTAAACTAAATGCAAACTATACTACACTACATGATGCATGAGTTTTTGTTATGGCGGAGAGCATAATTTAAATTAGCTCCCAATGCATATGCATGGACTTCCCCAAACCAAAATAGACATTATTTCTAATGTCATGAATTTCGGGGGAGTTCATGCACATGGAATGCAATGCATGAAACTAAAGATTGTCATTTTGGATTTTACAAGTCGGGAACAATAATAATGAACACCTTAATGAAGCCAAGGTGTTAGTCCTATAATGTTGCTAGGACTCCAATAAAATGATCAAGATAAAATAAAAACCAGAGAAGTAGACAAACCATAAGGGAGGTGTAAGAATGTAGGAGCCTCCAAAGTTTGCTAATCCTCACCCATCGTATCATCATCATCATCATCATCATCATCATCATCATCATCATCTTCCTCTCTTGAAGCATCATCAACCTCCATAGATGTGGAATCATGTCCACTCTCACTTTCACTTGCTTGTTCTTCCTCACTTTCCTCTTCTTCTTCTTGGACTTCTTCTTCTTCTTCTCCTTCTTGGTCACCACCCTCTTCAACAACCATATCCTCTCCACCCGGTCTACCACCACTAGAAATGCTAGGAAAGAATACTTCCCTATCCGCCCAACTAGGCAAAGGACAAGACGGATCAAGAAGTCCTTGTCTAGCTAGATGTAGGAGGGGTGGATATTGGGCCTTGTAAGCATCCACTCTATCATTGTAAGCTTGCTTATGCATTTCCCTCATAAGTAGAGTCAAGTAATCATTTCCCACTTCGACATCTTTGGGTTTGAACTCGTGGTATTCAAATGGGTAAGGTGGGGTGATAATGGAGGAGGAGGGCTTGACAATTTCGCCCCTTTGTTGTTGAATGATATACTCGGTCTCTTCGGAGAGTGGGAGAAGGTAGTTCGGTCGGTGAACATTCAATCGACAAATTTTGGAAGGCAAGGTGAAGGAGTTAGCTTCATTTGTTAACCACCCATATTTGTTGTCAAGAGTGTCGTGCTTGACCCACTTGAACTTGTGAATCATGGTGTCTATATCAATAAGATGGCCTCCTTTAACCGGCATATAAGTGTTGTCTTTGTTGAAATTCCGGTTGAAATGCTTAGCCAAATGGGTAACTAGTCCTCCATTGACAATAAAGGCGGTGCCTTCTTTGCCACAATCGACATTAAGCCATCGTTCAACCAAAAGTCTTAGAGCGTTGTATGGCTTGGTAAATTCCCTCCCAATGTTCAAGGCCGACTCAAGAAGAATACAATCGAGCTTGGTAAGATGATTTGTGCCATTTCTAGCTATCAAAGTATTCCCAATAACCTTATGCCATACTCTAATGCTCGGATGGTGGACTAAGAGAGCACGACAATCATGAAAGCGTATGAATTTCTTTCCGGAAATCGCCATCCAAAGAGGAGCGGGGTCATCCTTGATAGGAATCTTTGTATATTTCGGGTTATCACTAAGGCCTAATATCTTACCCAATTCGCCATAAGTTATGCGTCTATCAACATTTTCAAGACGAAACTCGATGTTGGTTCGAGTCTCCACCCTTGTGACTTTCAAAGAACTTAAAAATTCCAAGGAGAGGGAGGGGTATATCAATTCTTTCATTGTAAACAATTTACCCAATCCCATAGACTCAAAGAAGGTTTTGGTTTGTTCAAGGACACCCAATTTTGACAATGCATCTTCATAAATAAACTTAGTAGGCATGATGGTTTTCTTAGCAAAGAGAATAAATTTCTCCCTATGAGAGTCGGAAGTGAAAATTACCTCCGGATAATTGGATAATTGTTCAATGACTGGAGTTGTTGATGTTGTAGCTTCCATAGGGGGATCTTGTTGTTGAACCTCCAACCTTGCCTCATGGACTACCAATGCCTTTGACAATTGTTTTGCTTGAAGAGCTAGTTGCCTTTTGGAAAGTGTCTTCTTTTGGGGTGCCTTGTTGCCTCCTTTAGTTCTTGCCATTCTCCTTTGCTTGATTACACCAATGAAAGATTGGAATCTTCAATTTTTAGTGAGACCCAAATCGATTTAGGATGAAAAGAATGTTGCTTTGTATCTTGAAAATCGACTCAAAGGTTTGAAGATTTTGGTGTTTGAATCACTTGTTGTTGCAAAAGGAGTGATTAATTTTTGTTGTGAGGAAGTTTGGATTTGATTTGGTTGAGGAAATTTGTTTTTGTTGATGGAAAGGATGAGGGTTTTGGGTTTTTTGGGTTTTGGGTAGTGTTTGTATGTTTGAATAAATGAGAATGAAAGTGAGAAGAGGGTTTTAAAAAGACCCGTTATATTTGAAACTGCAGGGGAAGACGAGCGGACCAGGTGTCGGGACGCTCAGATTCTTCAAAATTTGGCTCAGGAAAAGACGCCACAGGACGAGCGGATTCCTGGAGAGATGAGCGGATTCTTCGTGGTGAGACGAGCGTCTTTCTGGATGGACGCTCGGATTCCTTTACAGAGAAAATCCCAAAATTTTACAGCAAAAAGACGAGCGTCTTTCTTGAAGGACGACCGTCCAAAATGAGACGATCGGTTTCTCAGCTGAGACGCTCGGATTCACAGTCAGACTAGATTTTTGATTTCTGCAGCTCTACCAGACGAGCGTCTGGTAACTTGGACGCTCGGGTTTATTTAGGACGAGCGGATTGTTCGTTTGGCCGCTCGGATTCTTCCTTGACCACACGGATTCAGGTCCATCCGTGGGTACTTCGTAACCCGTGTCATTTTCATTCTTCAATTCTCGTGTTCTTCATTGTAGGGGCACTACAAAGGCATGAATAGCCTAGGCAATTGCTATCCCCACACTAAGGTAAAGCACTACACATTAATAAAATCATAAGTCCCTCCCTCACTTCTCTCAAAATGATGAATATCTTGATCAAGGCACAAAAATATAAATCCAAAAATGACAAAAATGCAATGTAATAATTGAAATGCAAGTTAGGGAGTTAGAATATTTACAAACGGTGGTTTTGGGAGTACTCCACCAAACTCTCATCCAATGTGAGATGTCAAGGGGGCGTGTTCAAGGTGTTGTTGATGTTACTCAACACCTTGAAGAAGTAGTCGAAAGCTTGCTCATTATCATGATAAAGATCCTCAATAGACCTTTGCACTTGTTGTTCTCCTTGATAGTCTTGGTTCATAGCATTACCAATATAGGGATTGAATATCCCTTCGAACTCATCATCCCAAAGACCGCAAACTTCGTCTACTTGATCACTAAAAATTTCTTGAGTTGATAGAGACAACCCTCCTTCTTTCTTGTCTTGGCCAATGGGGCCATCTTCTTCACTTGTCATGGGTGAGCTTTTCAAGCTCTCATTATTGCTATTTCCTTGTTCTTTTGATGGAGCATCATCCACTTTCTTTTTCCATTGAAATTCCAACTTCTTCCTATCATCCTTCCGGCTATAGTGATCAACCATAAAGCATGACTCATGCAATCGGGGAGCTCTCATGGTCTTGTCAAGATTTAAAGTGATGGTTTCATCTCCCACTTCAAGGGTGAGCTCTCCATGCTTCACATCGATCACCGCTCCTGCGGTGTGCAAGAAAGGTCTTCCTAAGATAATAGGAATGTTGGAGTCTTCTTCCATGTCAACAATAACGAAATCCACCGGGATGAAGAATTTTCCAATTCTCACGGGAACATCTTCCCATACCCCTAAAGGTGTCTTTGTTGATCTATCCGCCATCTGAAGCGTGATGTTATACATTTGAGTTCTCCCATTCCTAGCTTCTTGCTAACCGAGTATGGCATGATACTAACGCTTGCCCCAAGGTCACATAAAGCTTTGTTGATTGTAGTGTCACCAATAGTGCATGGAATGGAGAAACTTCCCGGATCCTTGAGCTTTGGAGGTGAACTCCCTTGAAGGATGGCACTACTCACCTTAGTGAAGGCAATAGTCTCAAGCTTCCGGATTGATTTTTTCTTCGTAAGGATGTCCTTCATGTACTTTGCATAGGCCGGAACGTGATTGATCAATTCCGTGAAAGGAATCGAGATTCTAAATTCTTCACAATTTCCATGAATTTTCCAAGTTGGTCATCAAACTTAGGCTTAGCTTGACGACTCGGGAATGGAAGTCTAATCACAATGGGCTCCTTCTCTTTGGCCTTTTCTTCACTTTTCTTTGAAACTTCTTGATTGGTGGGTTCTTCTTCCCTAGAGTTTTGCACAACTCTTTCCTTGTCACTAGCTTCCACAACTTCATCCTCAACTTTCTTTTTTGGCCCTTCATATCTTGTACCACTCCTCAAGTGGATGGCACTAACTGTTTCATGTCTTGGGGGATTACTTTGAGGTGGTAATTGCCCCTTTTGTCTTTGAGAGCTTAAAGATGCTAGTTGGGTCATTTGAGTTTCCAACATTTTTGTGTGGGCTAGGATGTTGTTGATGGTGATGTCTTTTGCTTGGCTATCTTTTTGCATTTGAGTGAAAAATTCTTGTTGATTCTTTTGCATTTGGAGGACCGCTTTTTGAACATCAAAACCTTGGTCATTTTGTTGATTGTATGGAGTTTGATTTTGATAACCTTGGTTTTGGTTGAAAAAGGGTCTTTGATTTTGGTTTCTCATGGGAGGTGGGGTGTATGTTGGTTGAGGGTTTTGAACATTTTGGCTTTTGTATGAGAGATTTGGATGGAATTTGGTGTTTTCATTGTAATAGTTGGAATAAGGGGTACCACTTTTGTATGCTTGAAAAGCATTCACTTGCTCATTTGTTCCCCTACATTCACTTTGGTCATGTCCCAAAGTTCCACAATTCTCACATATTCCACTTGGGATTGATAAAGATGCCACCATGGTATTAACATGATGCTTTGGTGATTTTGAGGCTTCTTCAAGCTTAGCCATAGCCTTTTCAAACTTCAAGTTGATGGTATCAATATGAGCACTAAGTTGAGCACCCAATTGAGTAATAGAGTCCACTTCATGCTTTCCTCCTCTAGTAGCCTTGCGAGGTCTACTATATTGTGAATTATGGACCGCCATTTCCTCAATCTTGTTCCAAGTTTGATTATCGTCAACTTCGGTGAACATACCATTTGATCCCATGTTGAGAATGTTTCTTGAGTCTTCCTAAAGACCATTCCAAAATTTTTGTACCAAGAACCACTCGCTAAGTCCATGATGAGGACATGAGCGACAAGTTCCTTTGAATCGCTCCCAAGCTTCATACAACGATTCTTCGTCCCTTTGCTTAAAACCCGTGATTTGAGCTCTTAGCATGTTAGTCTTTTCCGGAGGGTAGAATTTTTTGTAGAAAGCTAGAGCCACCTTCTTCCAAGAGTCAATTCCAAGAGTAGCCTTATCAAGGCTCTTCAACCATTGTTTCGCGGTACCAATTAAAGAAAAAAGAAATAAGACCCATCGAATTTGGTCTTGAGTCACTCCGGTTTGTGAAATCGCATCACAATAGTCACAAAAAGCCTCCATGTGAGAGTGAGGGTCTTCACTAGGCATCCCCCCAAATTGGCTTCTTTCGACTAATTGGATAAATGCGGATTTTGCAATGAAATTTCCGGTTAAGTGTTGTGGTGTGGGAGTACCATTGGGTAGGTTCTCCTCGGTTGGTACGGAATGTGATGAAAACTTAGGCATCGTGGGTTGATTTTGTGTTGGGTTTTGTGTTGGGTTCTCCTCACCTTCTCTTGAAAAAGGGTTGATGAACTCAATAGTATTTGGTTGAATATCTACAACCTCACCAATACCTCTCAAAGTATTTCTAGCAATTCTTCTATTAGTTGTCAAAGTTCTTTCAATTTCGTGATCAATGGGTAACAAGTTACCTTGTGATCTTCTAGACATGCAAAATATCAAACAACTCGAAAACAATTAGAACAAACCTTGAGGATTTTTTCTTCCCCAAGGCAAAGAAAGACACAACTAATAACAATCAAAGAAAATCAAATCAAGTTAACACCGTCCCCGGCAACGGCGCCATTTTTGGTCGGGTCCGCTTTGAGCTTAGATTTCGGTTACTTGTCGTTAGGAGCACCTAGACCAAAACAATATTTATAACTTCATAAACAACTCTACTATTAGTAAAGAGGCAAGTAAAGGTCGGATCCCAAGGGACGGGTATTGAAGTAGGATTTTCGATTGCAAGTAGTGGTGTCTAAGGGTGTCACAATTTGGGTTGAGATAAGAAGATCACTAAACTAAATAACAATAAAAGTAAACAAGCAAGATAACTAAAATGAGATGTGAACAATTGATTAAAAGCACTAGGGTGTCATGGTTTCATAGGGGATTCATGGGAATTGATCATACAAACATATTCTCAAATTATAAGCAAGCAATTATTGTTGTGATAGGATCGAGTTAGTTTATATCTTACAATCCTAGGAAGGTTTGGGTCCCGGAGCCGAATCGATTAGATTGTACAACACCTACAAGTCGACTTAATCCTCCCTACTCAACTATATGCATGGTCTAATGAGACTCGAGTTTGTTTATGTCTTACAAGTCTCATTGAAAAGGTAAGTGATGGGTAAAAAATGCAAGGA
This sequence comes from Silene latifolia, assembly GCF_048544455.1. Taxonomy (NCBI): domain Eukaryota; kingdom Viridiplantae; phylum Streptophyta; class Magnoliopsida; order Caryophyllales; family Caryophyllaceae; genus Silene; species Silene latifolia. Next base: position 96,122,546 of record NC_133533.1, read on the forward strand.
TTCATAGGCTCGCATTTCATCAAACATAACATGTGCATAAGTTGAGATCACAACAAGCAAGCAAATAAATTATGTGAACATATTAGATTAAGCATGAATCATCCCCCATGTTGGTTTCCCCTAATTCCCCATTAACCCTAGTTAAGGAAACTACTCACTCATTATCATGTTTAACATGTTAACAAGGTTGTCAATCATATTAACAAAGCAAAACATGATGAATAAATGAAGATGATTAACAATAATTAAAAAGGGATTAAGAGAATTATACCTAATGATGATTCCAAAATAATAATGCAAAGAATAATAGAAGTACTTGATGATTGATGGAAGGTTGTCAATCTCCCAATGACGATTAAGTCCTTGAGGAATCGCTCCTCTCAAGAAAATATGCGAGTCTTCTTTTTGCTAGTCTTTCAAAAATATGCGCATCTCGAATGGAGAAAGAAGAGGACGTGTTGCACTGGAGGACAATCCGAGCGTCCAAAAGGTCGGGACGAGCGGATTGTGTAGGCGTTGGACGAGCGGCCTGGCGGCTTGGACGAGCGGCCTGTGGAGCTTCTGGACGAGCGTCCCGATAGGTGAGACGCTCGGATCCTAGTCCAGCGTGCCATTTCTTCTTTTCTTCTTTTCTTTTTCCAACAATCCTCCGGGATTTTGTCGGAGATGCAAGGATCTTCTTCATCATTGCCCATCTACTACATTATGTACAAAGGCTTCTAGTCTTGTCTTCTCTTTGATGCTTGGTCATTAGATTCGATCAATTTAGCTCTATTTTGCCATGAAAATGCAAGGTTTGCACTCCTCTCCTACCAAGGAAACAAAACCTCAAAGAATATGCAAAACAAAGAACTAAAGATAGTAAATGACCCAAATATGCACTAAAAAGCATAGGAACGAGGCTAATTCGGGGACTAAATATGCTCAAATATTGATCACATCAATGTGATATTTTACGAGTGTAAATGTAGTATTTTAAGTATAAATTTGAAGGTTTAAGAGTGTAACTTTGGTCCGTTTAGTGTAACTTTGGTCCTTTACAAGTGTAACTTTGGTCCTTTACGAGTAAAACTTTAGTCCGACTACCAACAAACACCACCAAGTCCTCCTCCACCACCAACTCGTATCCACAAAAACTATGAATGCAAATTTATATAATTTTAACGAGTGTAAATGTAAAGAGTGTAAATGTGAGGAAATACAAGTGAAAATTTAAAGAAATATGAGTGTAAATGTAAGGAATTACAAGTGTAAATTTAAAGAAATATGAGTGTAAATGTGAGAAATACAAGTGTAAATTTAAAGAAATATGAGTGTAAATGTGAGGAAATACAAGTGTAAATTTAAAGAAATATGAGTGTAAATGTGAGGAAATACGAGTGTAAATGTAATGATTTACGAGTGTAAATGTAAAGAATTATGAGTGTAAACGTAAAACAATATGAGTGTAACTGTAAAGAAATATGAGTGTAAATCTGAAAAATGCGTGTAAATGTAAAGAAATATGAGTGTAAATGTGAAGAAGTACGATTGTAAATGTAAAAAAATATGAGTAAAATAAATATATTTATTAGATCTAAGAATAAAAATTATGATAATACGTTTTTTTTCTCAAAAATCTACTATATATTTATTAGATCTACGAATGTAAATTTAATAAAATACGAGTGTAAATCTGAAAAATGAATGTAATTTTAATAAAATACAAGTTTTTTTTTAGATTTACACTTGTAAATCTGAAAAATGAGACCAATACCACCACCGTGCTCCCTCACCAACCCACACAAAATTAAAAAGTAGATCTGTAACTTTAACAAAAAATATATAACCCCTTAACAAACAATAACTTATTAAATTAAAAAAAAAAACATTGAAACGAGATCTGGAAGAAAGGTGAAACAAACAACAAAATGGACAACAAAGACAAAAACTGAAATACAACCTCATTCACAACTCATCAAAAAAAAAAAAAGACAAAAACTAAAAAAAAAAAAGAACAAAAAAAAGACGAGTGGAAGAGGAGGAGTGGAATGTTAAAAAAAGAACCTCATTCACAACAATGTTAAATGTTAAAAAACGCATCAAAAATTAAATGTTAAAAATAGAAAACCAAAATAAAAAATTTTCAGATATGAGAACTCAAAATTCAAGCCTATAATTTTCAGATCTGAGACGAGTGGAAGAGGAGGACGCGCGATGTTGGGGTGGCGCGTGACAGAGCGACATGGCAGAGTAGTTGCGGTGGTGGTGCATGGTTTGAGGAGGGGTAGTGGCGGTGGTGGTGCACGGTTTGAGGTCGTGGGCGCGGGTGGTGGAGGGGAGTGGCAGATTTTGTGGGTCGAGGGGAAGAGAAGAGGAGATGGGGTTGTTATGAGAGTGATGCGTGGTGGGTCATGGCTGCGGTGGTGGGGGAGGTTGAGGGTGGGGTGGTGGTGGCGGACAGGAGGGAGGAGGGAAGTCCGGGTATGTGGGGTGGTGGCGGGGGGTGAGGATGAGAGGAGTGTTATTTTTTTGGGTTTTTGATTTTTTTGGTTTTTAGAGATATGGAGGATTGATATTTGTGTGATAGGAGAGAGAAGTGAGTGGAAAAAGAAGGGTTGTATAGTGAAATTAGGGGTTGATTAGTGAGGTAGTGAGAGAGAGTGTCTTACATTAGCATTAATCCCTTCTTTTTGCACTAATCCCTTCCTTTTTTCCCTTCAATCTCAGCCCCTCATCTCATCTTTTCAATGACCCTAAAGATGACTTATGGACTCAATGAAATTGGGTGGACTCATTTGATCCCACCTCTATATATGGGCGGGATCCCGTACGAACTATCTTACGGTGCGAACCGTACGAACCGTACGAACTCCATAATAACATTTGAATTAAGTCAAAATGAAAGACTCAGATTATTTCTAAATCAATCCATAACCAGACTCTCTCCTTCTTCTCTATCCTTCCCTTACCAATCAACAGTTACATACTCGCATATCGGTGCCTACGCTCTCTGCTGTCGGCACGACGACCACCGACCATCCACGACTACTTACTCCACCAGCGGCGACGACCACCATTATAGCTGATTGGATTCCTCCTACTCTTTTTCTACCTTCACATCTCATTGCCATCGTTCATATCACCGGCGATGCAGACTACCACCAGAATCGCCTCCTCTGACCATTAACGGTATAGACATACTCGGCATCTGGCTGGTGACCCAGATCTAATTAACCACCACTTTTGAGCCATTCGAAACTCTCTTTACCTCTCCTTGGTGGTTGTATTAGCGCCTCGACAATGATTTTTGCGGGGTTAGGTGGTCTATGGGTGTCGCAACGAGTGTATGTTGTAGTTGACGGTGACATTAATAGCTCGATTATGAGCATAGATGTAGGGGTATCGCATTTTTTGGGATCGATTTTGGGGAATGGTGCTCTACGATTGTGATGGTTTTGATTGGTGGTTAGCCGGAGGCGTGGACAGCGGTGAGTATGGTGAGACGGTCGCCTCATTTGCTTCGTGTGGGTCGCACCGTAAGTGGCAGACGGTTGCTTAGTATCCGGCGGTGTGCTTGAATGGTAAAAGTAGGCTATGACGTTGGTCTCTTGTGTGGTAGGAGTAGGCTGTGAATTAGAACTTGCAATGGATGACGATGAGCTGTTCAATTGCACCATATGAGACGAAAATGGTTGCCAAAACGCAGATAAGAGCAATACTAATTAGCGTAGTCATAAAACAATGATGATGAATTGTTGCAACTTGTGCAATTCATGAGTTAGCGGGAACAAACAAAGCAAATTCCAAGAACAAAGGTAAGTCATCTAAATAACAATTGCAATAGGACGAATTAGCTTTTTTCAGCAAGATTATTTTGGGAAAAATAACATCCTAGCTCGAATTGGCATGTTGTATCAGATTATTCATGTAATTAGGTGTATGATTCATGAAAATATTAGCAGATGCAATAATTATTAAATATTAGACACATTTTCATAAAGGAAAGTGTACGTAAGATGGAAAAAACCGTATCTGAATTGTTCTAAAATTTATTAGATTATTTTTGTATTTTTTTGCGTTGTGTTTCCAAAAAATGAGTGTATCTATATCAATGTAAAAGACCATATATACTATGCAATGGATGAGTATCTAGTAAGATAAATGATTGTATATAGCAAGGTAAAAAACATGTATCTAGTAATCTAAAGAAGTGTATCTAACTTGTTAGAGATGTGCGTCTAACAAGGTAAAAGAGTGTATGTAGCAGGGAAAAGAAATGTATCTAGCAAAATAAAAGAGTGTATCTACCAATCTAACGGAGTGTATTTAGCTTGTTAGAGATGTGTATCTAGCAAGGTAAAAGACTGTAACTAGCACTATCTAGTAAGGTGATTGAGTGTATCTAACAAGGTAAAGACCCGTATATACCAATGTAAAAGAGTGTATCTAGCTGGTAAGAGATATGTATCTAGCAAGGTAATAAAGTGTATCTAGCAAGGTTAAGACCTGCATCTAGTAGTCTAAAGGAGTGCATTTAGCTTGTCATAATGTGGACATGGCCCACCTGCAATGCCCAGGCGATCTGTGGGACGTAGCAGCGGTCTTTTGAAAACCACGCTTGGCGGTGAAAAATGCTTTCGACCGGATCATTTTAGATCGGTCGGTTTCGTCTCGGCAAGGGTCTCGAAACGATGCAAGAGATGTTTGGGAGTCACCACCCAGCATTTCTGGGATGCTTGGAACCCGTTTGAATCCACTTTATACCTAGGTCAACCAAGGGAAAAAAGCTGTGTTTGACATAGGTACTAAAGATAAGGAGTTGTCCCTCTTTAGCATCCTATCTCTAGAATGACTCTCGTACGCCTTGGATAAGGTCGTCCACTATCCAAAGTTTATGAGTAAGAGGTGAAGGTACGTATTGGGAAGCCCTTTAATCAGACACCAAATTTCGCCCGCGGTAGCGGCCTCTACTCATCAATCTTGTTTGGTTAAATGCAAAAGTTGATAAAACGGTTTAAATGCATGAATGCGTATCTAAAAAGTTTAACCTAACATGTGAGCTTTCTATGTCGGTTGTTTAATCCAAGTATCAAGTATTTGATGTCGAGTTGGATTTAATGTTGATTTGCATGCAAGACGGAAATTAAACATCCATTTACCGAGTTAGGTTTATGGTGCATAACGTGATCCATTTGTCTTAGTAAGGCGCTTTGCAAATGTGATGTAAAATGGGCAAATTTGTCATCTGATCTGTCCTGTATTCGGGTTAACCGAAGTTGGGATCGTCCTAGACAAGTGCTGGAAAGAAACAGGGTTTGCATCAGGTAACCTATATAGGCGTGAGCCATCCGGCGATGCAAACAGGCCTGTCCTGATTTGAAAATAAGAAAATGAGTGGCATTTTTAGGCGCGGGTCAACGGACGATCGAAGGACGTCTTCTGACCATTGAAAAAGTTTGTAAAATGGTTTGAAAAGAGGGTGTTTGTACTCGTCTTATTTGAAAAGGTTGTTTAAACCGCTTTTGTGTTGATGTGAAGAACGAGACTTGAATAATCGTCATTGTTTTGACAATATTCGATGTCGGGTTTGGTTTTGTAAACTTGACATGAATAGTTTTGAAAATGATTATGAACTAATTGTTTTAAGTTCATTTGTTTGTAATTAGTCAATGTTTATCATCTTATTCGGGTTAAAATCCGACATGGTATGTAGAACCAAGGATGATTTTGTACTTATGACTAATGCATTTGTTTTGAAAATGTAAAGAAATGAAATAAAGGGTTTTAAAATACCTTTTAAAATGTAATTAACCATATATTATCACCAAAACACGGATTAAACCGTCATGGTATTATGAACCAAGGATGAAAATTTTTTTATGGTTAAAGGTTTATCATAAAAATGATTTGAAATATTTGAAATGGTAAAAACCGATTACAAATATGAAATGAAATAAAGAGGAAGATGAAACCAAACACGGCTGGATTAAGGCCTGAGAGGGGCTTTAGGTACGAGCCCTGCTGCTATACAAGCAGCCCCTGTCTCGGCCAAAAATCCGGCTTTGGCCCATTCATCCCATATTGGACCATGTTATGCATGTTTTAGCATATTATAGTCATGAAAAAAATGAAAAACATGATAGAATAGTATTTTTACACCTTCATACTTACATGCTAGGCTTGAGACGAGAAAACGACGAAAGTGTATCAACTTGTTTGGTCGGAAAACTCGGTTTGCAAACCGTTTTAGCAATGTAAAAGAGTGTTTTAAGTTTAGTGATGGTGTAGTTGGTCGAGATGGTCGGTCAAGTGATTTAATGCACGATGACGGTACCAAACAATGTGTAAGGCTTGTGTTTTTGATCGGTAGGTCGAAAACACGTGTCAGTTTGTGACTTTAGAAGTCGAGTCTAGAATTTTAAGGGAGAAATGAGGGGGCGGACACTCGCGTAACTCTCAAATGGTGGCATTTGAGGGATATTTATAGAGAAATGGGTGGTTATGTGCGTTTTGAGCGATGTGGCCGCATGGGCAGCTCGAAGAGGCGCGCGCCAATTCGCGGGTCTTCGAGGTGTCTTGTCACTATCACGCAATTGTAATGATAATTTGTTCTATCCTATGTTTGAATGAACTTGATTTGTACTTGACCATGAAGCATTCTGGGAAATACTTAACATCGAAGTCTTGAAAAGTTTGTTTCTTGGTGTTTGAATCGGTTTGACTCTTTGTTGGAGTCGGGATTTGAATTTTGAGTCGGTTTATGGTCCGGTGTTGGTTTTGACTCTAGTTAGTGTCATTGCGACCCTGTCGTCATGCATTAAACGCTCCAGGTACTTTTGAAGAGTTTTAAAATGTTTTATTTTCGAAATTGTTTTAAATTTTCCGACGTATAGTTGTACACAAACTGTCGATCAAACGCTGTGAATCCTAAGCATGTTGTAGCCCGATAATCATCGGGTGTTTGTTGGAGACTCGACAGATACTGGGTATCTACACATAGCTGTGTATCTAGCTTGTCAAAGATGTGTATCTAGGAAGATAAAGGAGTGTATCTAACAAGGTAAAAGACTGTATTTAGTAATCTAAATGAGTGTATCTAACATGACCGAAATGTGATGAATATCCTTCATAACTAGGACGAAAATTTTATGTTAATTTAACATTTTAACCATAAAATAAGATTCAATTCATTTTATATCGTTGACTCGTGAATCGGTAACTATATACACGGGCACATTTCGACCAATGACATATACACTTGCATTACTCTGCTGCTCCACCAAGCCAGGTTTATGATTTTTATTACCATGTCGGGTGAACCTTTTGACAACATGATAGGACTAATTAACTTTAAAAGTAACATAAAAACATGTCATGTAATCTTAGTTTAAATTTACATTATTTAAAGTTGCAAAGTAAATAGTGTTGGTAGGCAGTATGGCCATTATCATCATCATCATCGTGGGTACATTAGATCATTTCTCATATCATAAAATTCCTATTAGGGGTGCTCCTTTCGCAAGTTCCAATGCCGATTTCATCATCGGTACGAGTATAATATATACTCCTGATGACGGTCAAGCATTGCAACCCAACTATGAACTGAATCCCATTTCTGCCATCAGTTATATCCTCAGAAGATGTAGACGACATCACCAGTAACCTCACTCGGCAAGATAGGCCTCTCCATCACCAACAAATGAATCCTAGCATAAAACTTATGTTTCTGTCTCGGACTATTCCGTAGAAGCACAAAATGCTCTTACCTTTTTGAGGCGCCTTTTAAGTGGTAGAAGTTGGGTCGTCAATTCTACTACACTTGTATTACAAGGCTTAGCCCCTTGGGATTTACCGCCAATATATTTACTGTTCATGGATTCGGATGAAAGGCTCTCATCCTCTCGAGTTGATTCGTCATCTTCGCAATATCTCACCAATAACTGATTTATCCTGGGACAACTGTTTTGGTAAAAATTTACCAGTTAGTTGTTTCGATTAGTGAGTCAAAGTAATCGTCTATAACTACGAGCGAATTAAGGAATCACGGTGCAAACTAAAGTAAAAGACAACGAACGAAAGATCGACGCAAGGAGTTTTTGGGGACGCGGAAAACCCGGTGTGGGAACAACCGCGGGGGGAGTCGGAATCCCGCCAATATTAGCACTATAATCAGAATATTTTAGCAAGTAAGGAAATAACAATGGTATTTTCTCTAGTAATTGACGGAAATAATTCTTAGGATGAAGATGATGTAGTCTTGTTGTTGTGTGTTGCCTTGGAATGGAATGTCTCTTGACTGAATTTGCTCTTCCTTTTATAGTTGTTCTTTTTAGGGTTCAGCTCCAACAGGCTCCTCCGAATCTGTTTCCTAGATTCCAGGGGCAGTTACCTCATTTTTAGGAGTCAAATAAGCTGACCATTAACTCCTTTGACTATTGCTTTTACTCACATTAAGTGTGTTGTAAATATCCTCTTAAATGCTCCACTAAATGCTCAACTAAATGCCTCATTAAATGCTAGCCGTTATTTGACCAAATCCTCCATTAAACCCATATTATTCTCTCAAATCCCTATTTTTATGCTAGCCGTTATTGACTAATTCCCCAACTTTCTCCTCCTTTTAATGCTAATCTTGATTCCTCTCATATAGCTGCTTCCTCTAGGGTTTCGCTTCCTCGGGCTCTTCCAGAATGAGGCTCCTCCGGAATTAGGCTCCTCCAGAATCAGGCTCCTCCAGAGTCAGGATCCTCCGGAATGAGACTCTTCCAGAATCAAGCTCCTCGACTTCTATATCCAGTCGCCCAAAAATAGGAAGTATGTGAGTTGATCCTTAAACCATCATATGACTTAGATTCGTCCATGACATTGATCCTCCCAAGCCTCGATTGTCCACTCGTTGCTTTCCACGTGTACCGATATGAAAATGTGAATTTTGCCCATAACAATTGCCCCCAATTTTCCTCCTCAACCTCAAGATGAGGAGGGAAATTAGTCTTTCGGGTTCTGGATGTTGTTGTCATTTTGTCAGAACAAATACATGCCTGGTGGATACACCAGGCATAGTTCTGAACCCCTTCTCTGTACCCAGACTTGTACTCGAGATTTCTACTCAAGGCCCTTGGTGCTCTAATCTGTTCGCTCTTGTTGGACCGTTGTATACGGCTCTGGCAGACTGATTTCTGGGTCTCTTTGTTTGTGCTGGTTTGGAAGTAAGGCTATGTAGGTACCCAGGCGGAGCGCTGCTGGTAGATTCTCATTAGAGTGAGGTTGACAGGTAGGCAAAGCTGGCTCCTCCAGGATCTTCTTCCGGCTCTATACGGTTCTCCTACCCTGGAAGTAGCAGCAAGTAGATCCTTTGCAGATATCGACATATGGATTCCAGCCGGTGGATGCTGATGGACGCGTGGTCCTGCTCATGAAAGCTTATGGATGTTGGCCGAGCTAGTAGATGCTGATGGAAGCTGATGGACGCTGGGTCCTGATGGAGATTGCTGGGTCCAGCGGATCGAACCGGTGGATGCAGGGTCCAGCTGGGACCAACCTCCTCCTGACTTTACCGTTCTGCCTCTGAGTGTCAGGGGTAATTCTGGTGGTGAGAACCTCGAGCAGAACTTGCTCCTGCAATTAGTATGCAGCTGGTACCTGAAAAATGTCAGTGATGCAACATAGGTGTATGTGACGATATACTAATGCATGATCCACTCTATATGGTGGCTAAACACGTTGTGACCTTTATATGCTGTGAATGCAATGTTTATCAATGTGTCGTGAGAATGATCACGTTTGAGCGTGTGTTATAATGTCGCGAGTGTTCTATCGTTTGTTTTGTATTCTGCCATTTCTGGCGTACTTTTGTTTTGTATTCTGCCGTTTTCTGACGTACTTTTGTTTTATCGTGCGTGCACCTTTTTTCGTTGTTTTGTTGCCAGCCTTCGTTAATTGGAGGCTCTAGGATTCAATTGCCTACTCTGTTCAGAGGGGCCCCGCTTGCGTGGGTGCTGAGTACTACAGGAGCCTCGTTCGTCCGATCTATGAGTACTCAACCATAGGCCCACGCTTTACTGTATAGACATACAAACTCCATCAGATTAGTTTTTGTAAGTTTTCTTTTCAAAAGCTATGAATTCAAAGGTTTAAACCAATCTTAAAAATAAAATGTATTATTGACAAAATCAGAGAGTAAAATCCGCAATGTTGTAAAAAATGTGAAACACTTAAATATGCTCATGGTTTAGAGATCGTAGTAGGTATGCTGATGGAAATTAAGATAAAAAACTTTTGAGGAAGAACCTAAATTTTAATTTTTTGTTTTTCACGGTTAACAAAAAATCATGGCTTTTGAAAAATAAAAAACACTTTAAGCAAAACCTGGCACCTGGCAGAGTTGTATCTGGTAGACTGTGTACCAAAATATGTCGTATGTAGATCATGTGCGACCTCATTAAATATATTTCAAGTATCGTAAGTGCCTTACTGGCGAATTCTTGGTGAGGCTCTTGCCCTCTACATGTCTTGCACAGCTTCGCTGTGGAGGGAATGCAAAACAGTCTGACTCCTGATCAACTTTCTTTTGCTGAGCAATAACTAGTTATGTTCCAGGCGGGTTGCAGAATGCCCCTGGTTCCTGCAGCTACTATTTGCAAGTTTTTTCTTCCAGTTATTTCATTTTATCTGCTTGTTGTAGGACTACTCGTTATTGGATACTCTTTGTTGTGGCACCTTTAGGACCCTGACTGATTGCAAGTATATCATTTTTATTATTTGAGGAAGCACTTGTGAGAATTTAGTGTTTCAGCATTCTGGTTGCTGCATATCTCCTGGATCCTCAGGCTGTTCGGACTCATTGATGGTTCAATGACATGCACTGCCCCAGACAATGGATCTCTACCCTGCCAAGGATCACAATGCAAGATAACGAACAACCAACCACTGAATACCTCACCTCCTTGTTGATCCTCTAGAAATTGTTCTATCTGAATGTTATTCTGGAAGCAGAGTCGACTGATGGATCTGCCAGCTAGTATGATTATCTATTGGATCTGCAGAAACACTGGTCCTTGCTTGGATGTTGCCCCCAGGGTAATGAGAGCGTCTGGCCCCAGATTTTGGTCCGCAACCGAGGATATGTCTGGTTTCGGATGGTTTCAGGTGCTTGACTTTTAGGGACTCTTCAAGCTTGGACGATTAGGTCCTCTCCTGGTACCCTGGTCTCTGCAGGTAGCAGAGACTTACTGACATAGTATAATGTATGCTGAGCTTCTTCCTGCTGTCGTACCACTACTGCACTGACTTCCACCTCAGTTACTGGTAGATATAGGAACAGTGGTTCTCCCGAGTCTGGTTTGCCACAAGAGCCTTTCTAGATGTATGGTCAGCACCATATGTAGCCCTCCTGGGCCCTGAGTCTTCATCCAGCCGCATAATAGCGATTGCCTTCGTTTGTACTTCCTCGAAGGTAGTGAAGGGATACTTGGTTAGGTCTTTATATAAGTCTGAGTCCTGGTGGAGCCCTTGACGGAAGGATTCTATAGCTGTGGCTGTGTCGCACCGGGGAATTGCCACCTTCTCCCTGTTGAACCTGTTAAGAAAATCTCGGGTAGACTCCTCGGATCCATGTACTATCCGATACAGGGTCGCTGGTTTGTTTTTATGGTTTGCGGCTACTAGCGAACTGCTGGTGGAAGCTGTTGACTAAGTCGGCGAAGCAGGCTATGCTCTTGTTGGGCAGGCTGACGAACCACTGCAAGGCTGCTCCAGACAACATGGACCCAAACCCTTTGCACATACAGGCTTCCTTCAAGGATCCTGTCGCAGTGATCACCATCATCTTCTGCTTGTAGTGGTTGATATGATCAAGAGGATCTGTAGTCCCGTCGTAGAGTGTCATGGCCGGCGGTACGCATCCTTTGGGGACACCTACGAGGGCTATGTCGTCCACAAAAGGGGAGTATGGGTAGCTATCACGTGCTGCTTTCTCCAGGGGTCATGCTACGCCTGAAATCTTGTACATCAGGTCCCTTAACTCCTGGTACTGCTGCTCCAGCAAGCTACCTGTTCCTGCAAGAGGGTTAGGCGCAGACGAAAAAGAGCCAACAGGTGTACCTCCGAACCAAGTTCCTCCTGGGAACTGACTGCCTGGTTGACTCGCCAAAGGTGTGGTGTGAATAATGGTTCCTGGTTGCCATTCTGGTGCTTGCTGAGAGGAGGTTCCTCCTAGCCAGGTTCCTCCAGAGAAATGACAGCTTGCTGGATTCATCACGTTAGTGTTGGATCCTGGATTCCATCCTGTCCACTGCTGGACGAGTGTTCCTGCAAGAGATTGCAAGTTAGTCCCTGGCAAGCTATTAGACAAAGTACTACCTGGAGTCTGCTGCAGGCTGGGTGGCCGGTCAAATGACAGGAACCCTAGTCCACTAGGCTCGATGACTCCTCTGGATGGCACTCTTTCAAGATCCAATCTGGTGACTAGTTCTGGTGGAATCTGCCGGAACAATCCTCCATTGGTGGCTGAAACCGGGGCTTCAGAAGGTGAAGGCAGCGTGGCAGATGTTGTCCTAGCCTGGGCCACAATTGCGATCTGGTCTCTAAGATCTTGATTGTCCTTCCTCAAGCTTTCAATGGCCCGATGCAGGGTGTCCATTCCCTCTAACACCACTCGCATTGGGTCTGGTGGTGAGGCTCCTGATTTCTTGGGAATTCCTCCTGATGCCGCCTCCTGGACCTGGGTCCTGGTAAGGACTTCACTCCTGTTGGGACTGCTCTCCCTGCTAGATTCCGTCCACACTGGGTGCTGATGATGCTTTAGGCACCTGCGGTGGCTTAAAAGGTGGTGGTATGGCTTTGGGAGACACGCTGACGGGGACCATCCGGTTGGCTGCTGGTGACGCAGTGACTGGTCCCGTGGATGCTGGAAGAGGCCTTCCACCAGAAAGTTGAGGGGGTGCTCCCTGCGTGCTGGATGGATTCGAACTGGCTCCAGACATGGCGATGAATAAAATTGCGCTTACGAAATTAGGTTATAGAGAATGATCACTATGCCCCACGGTGGGCGCCAAATTGTTTTGGTAAAAATTTACCAGTTAGTTGTTTCGATTAGTGAGTCAAAGTGATCGTCTATAACTACGAGCGAATTAAGGAATCACGGTGCAAACTAAAGTAAAAGACAACGAACGAAAGATCGACGCAAGCAGTTTTTGGTGACGCGGAAAACCCGGTGTGGGAACAACCACGGGGGGAGTCGGAATCCCGCCAATATTAGCACTATAATCGGAATATTTTAGCAAGTAAGGAAATAACAATGGTATTTTTTCTAGTAATTGACGGAAATAATTCTTAGGATGAAGATGATGTAGTCTTGTTGTTGTGTGTTGCCTTGGAATGGAATGTCTCTTAACTGAATTTGCTCTTCCTTTTATAGTTGTTCTTTTTAGGGTTCAGCTCCAACAGGCTCCTCCGAATCTGTTTCCTAGATTCTAAGGGCAGTTACCTCATTTTTAGGAGTCAAATAAGCTGACCATTAACTCCTTTGACTATTGCTTTTACTCACATTAAGTGTGTTGTAAATCTCCTCTTAAATGCTCCACTAAATGCTCAACTAAATGCCTCATTAAATGCTAGCCGTTATTTGACCAAATCCTCCATTAAACCCATATTATTCTCTCCAATCCCTATTTTTATGCTAGCCGTTATTGACTAATTCCCCAACTTTCTCCTCCTTTTAATGCTAATCTTGATTCCTCTCATATAGCTGCTTCCTCTAGGGTTTCGCTTCCTCAAGCTCTTCCGGAATGAGGCTCGTCCGGAATCAGGCTCCTCCAGAGTCAGGATCCTCCGGAATGAGGCTCTTCCAGAATCAGGCTCCTCCAGAGTCAGGATCCTCCGGAATGAAGCTATTCCAGAATCAGGCTCCTCCAGAGTCAGGCTCCTCCAGAGTCGGGATACTCCGGAATGAGGCTCTTCCAGAATCAAGCTCCTCGACTTCTATATCCAGTCGCCCAAAAATAGGATGTATGTGAGTTGATCCTTAAACCATCATATGACTCAGATTCGTCCACGACATTGATCCTCCCAAGCCTCGATTGTCCACTCGTTGCTTGCCACGTGTACCGATATGAAAATGTGAATTTTGCCCATAACAACAACAATGTCCAAGCATCTGCCATTTGCACCTCAATGTTACAACAACATCATATCACTTTCCCATAAACAAACAAGTACGACTATCTTTTTCAGGAAATGCTGATCTAGCATGGACATCGAGTATTGGTTGGAGGAAAACGCCACATATCTCACAATAGGTTGTATTTTCATCATTATCATACGTAAGATGGAACACTACCATACTCCGAGCTTAACCGCCGCCTTCTGAGTCCTGAGTCACGCTTCGCCTGCAAATTGGAGTTGTTATTGAGGTAAAGGGAAATAAAAAGTTACTCTAGAACTGAAGTGACATTTGCCAACAAACCAAACTTTATGAACTACAACACCTTGATATTTGAAAACGCTAACGTAATGTTAACTTTATAGCTGAAAATAACAGATTGCCCTTCCTCACTCTTGCCACTCATTTCAAGTTCACAACAATTAGGTTTAGTAAGAGAGCATTACAGTAAAATTTACCCCTGCAGAAATAAGAACACTAGATATCACAGGAAAACAAGTTACCATGATGGAATGACACCTAACCAATCCAAGTATTCATCTCCAAAGAAACACTAACTAGTCTAAAGTATTACTACACAGCCTAATGACATTGCCCAACAACAACTATATAATCTCCGGGAGTTCTAATTATACAAGAAGCCAAATAATGCAGTACATAATCTTCTTCTCCCCACAAACATGGCAGTAATTCGGTAAAATGGAATATAAGTTGGTCATGAAAGTATGTTTACTCCAGCACTTGGAAATGAACTCAAGTTTCCAACATATCACATAATCAACAAACAAGCAAAGAATAAGCGGTTGCGAATTCCAAAACATACAGTTCATGGTAAACAATAAAACATGAGATTAAAACATAATTACAAACCTTTATGGTGACATTTATCATCCTCATCCAAATAATCCTCACACTCATCAAACTCATCATCATAATCATATTCGTAGTTAGCATTATCATTGTTCTTGAACATACGAAGTTGCAGCTAACCCATTCAATTGCCAATGCAATAACATAAGAAAGTCCTAAATAATAAGTTGACAAGTAAAAACATACCGAGCTAACATCAACGCCACCCTACGACCACCACTAACACCAACTTCATCCATCAACCAACCATCATTGGTACCCATTTTCACCCAAGCCAGTCACCTGCCACATCAGGCGGTGCCGACGACCTGCCTGACACCCACATTCCTCTTTTTATTTCCCCTTTGACACTTCATCCACCAATCTTAATATCACTTCCACTAAATGAAGTGAAAAATGAAACAAAACAGGAAATTAATCTCATATGGAAAGTCAAACAGTTTGTATTACTGTAATACTACGGTTTTATGAGTCTCTGGGTACTCTATCGAGTAGGCCTTACTCTGTCGAATAAGGGTGAGTTGCAGTTTAAAAGAGTTTCTGACCTGTTGGGTACTCGATCGAGTAACGTAGATACTCGATCGAGTAGCCGGTTTACGGGGGATGATTTCTCGGGTTTTGTTAATAATGCGATTAAGTATATAATAACTTCCGTCACTTTTCTTTAAACACTTTTACAACCTAATTAATTTCAAAAGAGAAATCAAACTACGTTCTTCGCATCAATCGCATTGTTGGCAAATCCCGGAGCTTGGAAGGTCGGATTTTACCTTTCTTTATACCGTTGTGATCCTTGCGTCGAGGGTAAGATCTACGTACCGTTTTTATAGTATTTCGTTATAGTTGGTTAAACCCTAATAATGGGATTTGGGGGTTTTTGTTGTATTTTGTGATTGGTAGTGATTATACGTTTGTATGTTAGGAGGATGATTCGTAGAGGAAGCTTTTTGATATCAGCTGTGAGACCGTCTGATTGTGTTGTGCTTTCCAGGTAGGGTTTCCCTACTCAGTATTAGTCCCATAATGTGTTGTTGATGTGTTGTGGTTGTTGAATATTATCGTAATTGTATTGTGACGGTTGTTGATTGTGATTGTTTGTCTCTGGTTCTTGAGATGCGTTCTCGGCTGAGTGGAGTCACTTGCGGGAGTGGTTTCACGCCCTAATTTCGCCCTTCGTGGAACCCGCCATGGAAGGGGATGTGCACATTAATGGGATAGGGTTATCGCTCGGTATGATGAGCGGGGCTTAAGTGGGAACGGCTGCGGTCCCCACTGGCGGTAGTCCAGTGGACGATCGGTGAGAGATTGATGGGAGTGGTGTGATTGTGTGTGTGTGACTTTGTATGAGCTTGCTGTTTTTACCGTATTGTTGGTTTATATATATTGTGTGATTAAGATCGACCCGTTTAATGTTTTAAAAACTTTGGTGATCCATTCGGGGATGGTGAGCAGTTATTGAGCAGGTATGAGTCGAGTTACTGGGATAGCTGGGAAGTGCCACCGTCGGATGATAGAAGTCTTCCGCTGTAGCTTTAGTAGTTTGATAAACATTTCAGTTAGCTCAGTAGACAGTTGGTTTTGAGAACTTGTATTCTTATTTCAGTATTTGGTTTGGATTGTAACCTTTCACTAAAGTTATACTATTTTAAATGTTGTTTCGTTATTGTCTGATGATTATCATTGCCTCGGGTAACCGAGATGGTAGCATCCTTATAACTGAGTGGTCCTGGTAAGGCACTTGGAGTATGGGGTGTTACAAATCGTATCAGAGCGACGATCCTGAAACCTGTAACCAATGAACCTAATGAATATAGGGAGTCAATTAAAATGAACCCGGGGTAAAGGTTCTAGGAGCTAATGCAAAGGCTTGGGAGACGTCCTAAAGTCGCGAACTCGCCCTACAATTTTGAACCGGTCACATGGGGGGTGTATGTCAAGGTCGTATGTGATGTTTGTTAGTTTGTATGTGAATGTGACGATGCATGTTGTAAACTGTTGGATGTTGGAGTAGAAAGTTGAGTTTGTGAATGAAAGGTTGGTGAAGTATATAGAAATGTTGTTTGAATAAGAAGCATGTTGGATGTTTACTATGTGGCGTTTGATACCATGATATAGTTGTTTTATCGATCATATGAAGAGTTGTATAGAATTGCATGCTTAACTATATTATAATGTTGGATTTATAAAGTTGTATAGTATGTTGGAATATGATATAGCATGCGGGTAGTATATTCGAGTTAGCATGACTCGATCGAGTGGGTCTGACTCGATCGAGTGGGTATTTGACGATTTTGCAACCAGAATCGTGTTTTTGGGCACTCGATCGAGTACCTCGGGCACTCGATCGAGTAGGGGGTCACTCGATCGAGTAGCTGGGCTAATCGGTCGAGTATGTTAGAGATCGGAAGGTCCGTTTGGGTCGATGTCGGGGCACTCGATCGAGTATGGTGGGCACTCGATCGAGTAGCCGCTACTCGATCGAGTAGGTTTAGGCACTCGATCGAGTGTGTTCTGGGCAGCATGTTTTCGTGTTTTGAGGTTTTAGTGCGTATGTTTATATCTATCCTTTCTTATATAGTTTCAAGATGCCGCCCAAGAGAAACGCTTTGTATGCGAGAGCTGAGAGCATGAACATAGACGATATCGTTAAGATGTTGGAGCATCGGGATGCTCTTACCGAGGCCTTAAAGAAAGTGGGAAAGGATAAGGAGGTTGATCACTCTAAGATCGGCCTTTATATAGCGAGGTTTAACCCAAAAGAGTACACGGGAACCGGGAACCAAACCTTCTTGACAACTGGCATCGTGAGATGGAGAATATACTAGACCCGGTTCACTTTCCCGATGAGATGAGAGTAGAACAAGTCGCGCTCTACCCGAGGGAAGCAAAGAGTGGTGGGACAAGGTGAAGGTGAGTGCTAGAGAGTTGTATACGAACCAGGGCTTACCTGCTATACCTTGGGAAGAGTTTCGTAGGGCTATGAGGAAAGAGTTTGTACGGAGCATGTGAGGAGTAAGTTTGAGAGGAGTTTGATGGGTTTAAGATGACATCCGACATGTCCGTGGCCGAGTACTACAGAGCGATTTAATGAGAAGTCTAGGTATCTTTGAGGATATGGGTTTGAGTGAGGAGAACCTGGCGCTCAGGTTTGAAAGGGGGTTGACCCCTAAGATCATGGATAAGCTACCCGTGGGAGTCCTTACTGACGTTAAGGAAGCTTATGAGAGGGCTGGGAGAGCTGAGAGGTTGGTGGAGATGGCTCAGGAGAGAGTGGGTATTGAGAAAAGAAAGGCTGAGAGTGAAGGTGGTGGCCAATCTAGTCATAAGAAAGGTAACCACGCTCAGGCTAGAGGGTTTTCTTCTGGGTCAGGGTTCAGTGCTGGGGCTTCCTTTGGGCGTGGTCGTGTGAGTAGTAGTGGTAGTTGGGGAATGACTTGATTTGGCTGTGGCGGTGTAGGCCACAAGAGACATGAGTGTACGAGTATGCCTGGGGCTTTTCAGGGATCGGCTCGGGGGAGCTATTCTCTGGGACCTACACAGAGTTATGCGAGCAATAGACCGTCTGGGTCATGGTATAACCGGGGAAGTCAGAGCTATCAGGGTGGAGGTAACCGCAATGGCGGTAATTCTTATCAGAAACCAGCTACGAACAACAACAACAATCGGGGTCGGGTGCTAAGCCGACCACATCACCAAGATCTTGTCCAAGGAGGTGGACAAGAAGACCAAAGGGAAAGTCATTTCATGATGGACAAGAAAGCAGCTGAGGATGATGCACATGTTATCACTGGTACTTTTCTTGTTAACGGTATTCATACCTTTGTTTTGTTTGATTCGGGGGCGTCTCAGTCGTTTGTATCTACGAGTCATGTTAAACTGTTGGCTTTGAGGGTATATGAGTCTTTAAGTGAGAAAGTTTTTATACCTTCGGGTGAGTCTGTATCTTGTGGGAGGTTGTATAGGGATGTACCTATGATAGTTGGGCAAGTTGATCTACCTGTAGACTTGCTAGAGTTTCCTTTTAATGGTTTTGAGATGATAGTTGGGATGGATTGGTTGGGAAAGTATAAAGCTAAGATAGACTGTCATCAAAAGAAAGTGTCTTTGAGAGGTCCTAAGGGCGTTAGTGTGTCTTATCGTGGGTTTCTGGCCAAACCCAAAGTTAAGTTGATTGCAGCAGTTACTTTGAAGTCTTATCTGAGGAAGGGAAGTCCTTTGATCTTGTGCCATGTGAGAGATGA
This sequence comes from Silene latifolia, assembly GCF_048544455.1. NCBI lineage: Eukaryota > Viridiplantae > Streptophyta > Magnoliopsida > Caryophyllales > Caryophyllaceae > Silene > Silene latifolia. The sequence continues at coordinate 96,141,800 of NC_133533.1, forward strand.
CCGGATAGAGGGTCCGACAGTTGATGAGATACCAGTGGTTGGTGAGTTTGCAGATGTTTTTCCAGAGGAGATTCCGGGGTTGCCACCGAAGAGGGAGATAGATTTCACAGTTGAGTTGAAACCGGGGACGGGGCCAATCTCTAAGGCACTGTACCAGATGGGTCCTAAAGAGATGGAGGAGCTCAGGAAACAGTTAGATGATCTGATAGAGAAGGGATACATTAGACCTAGTGTATCGCCGTGGGGAGCACTAGTTCTTTTTGTGAAGAAGAAAGATCGGAGTTTGAGGTTGTGCATAGACTACAGAGAGCTGAACCGGGTGACGGTGAAGAACAAGTATCCTTTGCCAAGGATAGATGACCTGTTTGATCAGTTGAGTGGTGCATCAGTCTTTTCCAAGATTGATTTGAGGTCGGGGTACCATCACGTGAAGATTAGAGAGGTGGACATACCAAAGACAACTTTCACGTCGTGGTATGGCCATTATGAGTATGTGGTGATGCCGTTTGGGTTATCTAATGCACCTACTGTGTTTATGGATTTGATGAACAGAATCTTGACGCTTTTTGGACAAGTTTGTGGTGGTGTTTATCGATGACATCTTAGTCTACTCCAAGACTAAGGAGGAGCATAAGGAGCATCTGAGGATTGTGTTGCAGACTTTGAGGGAGCATGAGTTATATGCTAAGCTGTCCAAATGTGAGTTCTGGTTAGAGAATGTTGCTTTTCTGGGGCATGTGATCTCTAAGGAGGGAGTAGTCAGGATCCGACAAAGATTGAGGCGTGTGACAAAGTGGGAAGCACCAAAGAATGTTGCTGAGATAAGGAGTTTCTTGGGTTTAGCTGGATACTACAGACGGTTCGTGAAAGATTTCTCCAAGATAGCTAGACCTATGATAGCGTTGATGAGGAAAGAGAATAGGTTTCGTTGGGATGAGAGTTGTGAGACGGCGTTCCAAACAATAAAGGAGCGTTTGACCACATCTCCTATCTTAGCATTGCCTGAAGGGATCGAGAACTTTGAGGTTTATACATATGCCTCAAAGAATGGGTTGGGATGTGTGTTGATGCAGAACGGTAAGGTAATTGCTTATGCTTTTAGGCAATTGAAGCCGTATGAGGAGAACTACCCTTCACATGATCTGGAGTTGGGTGCAGTGGTGTTTGATCTCAAGATATGGAGACATTACCTTTATGGAGCAATCTTTAAGGTATTTTCGGATCACAAGAGTCTCAAGTACATCTTCATTCAAAAGGAGTTGAACATGAGACAGAGGAGGTGGATGGAGCTGATTGGCAACTATGACATGGAAATTATCTACCATGAAGGGAAAGCCAATGTTGTTGAAGATGCTTTGAGTAGAAAGAGTGTATATTATTTGTGTACAGCTCTATCTTTGATGAGGTTGAGAGATGAGGTAGCGAGGTTTGGGATACATATGATGCAGAAAGGAGATGCCATGGGAGATTTGACAAAGTGCGGCGATCTTTATGATGATATTCGAGGTAAACAGGCGTTGGATCCTAAGATAGTTGAGTGGAGAGCTGGAGTAGAGAAAGGGACAGTGTTTCGATTCTCTATTCATTTAGATGGTAGTTTGAGGTTTGACAGTAGGTGGTGTGTCCCTAATGATGAGGAGCTGAAAAAGACTATCATGACAGAGGCACATAGTACACCATATTCAGTACATCCAGGTGGTGACAAGTCATGTACAAGGATTTAAAGAACACGTTTTGGTGGCCTGGATGAAGAAAGAAATAATGAGTTTGTGGCCCGTTGTTTGACATGCCCGAGAGTTAAAGGGGAACAACGACGACCACAAGGTAAGATTCACTTTAGAGGTACCGAGTGGAAGTGGGAATCCATTTCTATGGATTTTATCGTGGGTTTGCCAAAGAGTCAACAGGGTAACAACATGATATGGGTAATAGTGGATCGATCGACCAAGTCACTCACTTTGTGCCAATGAAAGATACATGGACTAAAGCACAATTAGCTATGGCTTATCGAAAGAATGTGCTTAAGTTACATGGAGTCCCTAAGGACATAGTGTCCACAGAGATGAGATTTATATCAAGGTTTTGGAAAGAGTTGCAAGAATCTTTGGGAACAACTTTGAAGATGAGTACAACATTTCATCCTGCGACAGACGGGACTCGAGAGAACGATCAAGACTCTTGAGGATATGTTGCGAGCTTGTGTGATGGACTTTGGTGGTAGTTGGGAATAGAGGTTGGATTTGATAGAGTTTTCTTACAACAACAGCTATCACACTAGTATTGGCATGGCACCGTTTGAGGCTTTATATGGGAGGAGATGTAGGAGTCCGATTTGTTAGGACGACAGTGCTGAGGCAGTGGTGTTGGGACCAAAGATTGTACATGAGATGGTTGAACAAATTAAGATGATCAGGGAACGGATGAGAGCAGATCAGGATAGGCAAAAGAGTTATGCATTTCTACATCGCCGGGATATAGAGTTTCAGGTTGGGGACAAGGTTCTTCTGAAAGTGTCTCCTATGCGTGGGGTTATGAGATTTGGGAAGAAAGGCAAGCTGAGTCAGAAGTTCATCGGACCTTATGAGATCTTAGAGCGAGTTGGGGAGGTTGCTTATCGTCCGGCTTTACCAAATTGCTGTTAGTTAGAGAGTGCATAATGTGTTTCATGTATCGCACCTGCGGAAGTATGTGAGTGACCCGTCACATGTGTTAGAGGCCGAGAGCTTAGAGCTAGATGAGTCCTTATCATATCTTGAGGTCCCTGCGATTCTTGACGAAGGTTAGGAAGACTAGGAGTGGTGAGACAGTTTTGCTTAAGATCCTTTGGTCTAACCACGAGACCGAGGAAGCTACATGGGAGGCAGAGGAGGCCATGAGAGAGCGTTACCCTTTCCTTTTTGATCAGGTATGTATGGTTACGGGGACGTAACCTTGTTTCTTTTAGAAGGGTAGGAGATGATCGCGAAGAGTTTTTAAGAGTTTTATACCCTTTTGTATGCTGTGTCGGTATGTTTGTCGGGTTGAGTTTGGGTTAGTAATATGTTTTATGTCGAGTTTTGTTTTGGGTGTTGAGTCGGGAGTGTTGTAGTGTGAGTCTTTGTTTTGTTGTGGTTTGAACTTCGGGGACGAAGTTCTTTTTAAGGAGGGAAGACTGTAATACTACGGTTTTATGAGTCTCTGGGTACTCTATTGAGTAGGCCTTACTCTGTCGAGTAAGGGTGAGTTGCAGTTTAAAAGAGTTTCTGACCTGTTGGGTACTCGATCGAGTAACGTAGATACTCGATCGAGTAACGTAGATACTCGATCGAGTAGCCGGTTTACGGGGGATGATTTCTCGGGTTTTGTTAATAATGCGATTAAGTATATAATAACTTCCGTCACTTTTCTTTAAACACTTTTACAACCTAATTACTTTCAAAAGAGAAATCAAACTACGTTCTTCGCATCAATCGCATTGTTGGCAAATCTCGGAGCTTGGAAGGTCGGATTTTACCTTTCTTTATACCGTTATGATCCTTGCGTCGAGGGTAAGATCTACGTACCGTTTTTATAGTATTTCGTTATAGTTGGTTAAACCCTAATAATGGGATTTGGGGGGTTTTTGTTGTATTTTGTGATTGATAGTGATTATACGTTTGTATGTTAGGAGGAGGATTCGTAGAGGAAGCTTTTTGATATCAGCTGTGAGACCGTCTGATTGTGTTGTGCTTTCCAGGTAGGGTTTCCCTACTCAGTATTAGTCCCATAATGTGTTGTTGATGTGTTGTGGTTGTTGAATATTATCGTAATTGTATTGTGACGGTTGTTGATTGTGATTGTTTGTCTCTGGTTCTCGAGATGCGTTCTCGGCTGAGTGGAGTCACTTGCGGGAGTGGTTTCACGCCCTAGTTTCGCCCTTCGTGGAACCCGCCATGGAAGGGGATGTGCACATTAATGGGACAGAGTTATCGCTCGGTATGATGAGCGGGGCTTAGGTGGGAACAGTGCGGTCCCCCACTCGGGCGGTCGGTCCAAAGGACGAGTCGGTGACGGAGATTGATGGGAGTGGTGTGATTGTGTGTGTGTGACTGTATGAGCTGCCTGTTTACCGTATTGTTGGTTTATATATATTGTGTGATTAGTATCGACCCGTTTAATGTTTTAAAACGCGTGGTGATCCATTCGGGATGGTGAGCGATTATTGAGCAGTATGAGTCGAGTTACTTGTAACACCCCTACCAAACCAAGGGTCGGGAGCGGTTACTTATAATAGCTCACCAGGGCTGTGTACATGGCCTGATTAACACGGGTCCTTTATAGCGCATTTTGTCCTCACTCATGCGCATCCCGTAAACCTTCCCGGAGGTCACCCATCCTAAGACTACTCCCGGTAAAGCACGCTTAACTGTGGAGTTCTTTTGCATGGATGACCATAAAAGAAAGTGCACTTTGTTGATATGAGTAGTACTTCCAATCCCTTTAAGCACTAGTCATTTAAGCCTATCACTGAACCTCTTCTATTACCGTGGGGTGTTACAATCACCCCCACTTGAAGAACGCAACGTCCTCGTTGCGCCTGGGAGCATACCGCTAACCCAGAATCCTCCCCCGCTAGGTGGGTGATCACAATGGAGCGTATAACAACTGCCTCCAGGAGCGTATAACAACTGCCTCCAATCACCACACGGTCGCAGGGTTGTTCTGATACCAACTGTGACACCCTCATTCATTGCGGAAAAATAAACACGTAATTCTAGAATAAAACTGCATGGATATGTTTGTAATAGGTTCATTTGTGTAAAAACCTGTAATTTTTAAAACTGAACCTGTTATAAAAGTATCCAAGTGGGAAGGTGTCAAACATGCAAGGTATAAATAAATCTCATAATAAAACATCGCTAAAGTCGCGAAACAAAGTTATACAACCCAAATATGATAAAGGGAGACATATGTCCCTAAAAAGTATATAACATAAAAAGTGTTTAAGGGTCACAATAAAATAAAGCCAATCTAGGTCCCAAGGTTACTTTGCTCGCTAGCTCGTCCATGAACCCCATATATGCATCACCTACCTGTCAATCGCATTTTATACAAATACGAAAGCCACAGTCAGTGGGGAGTAACTCCGAGTTCTCCCAGCCACGAAATGTCATAATTAATATAACATGTAAACATAAGGATATGAATATGAATAACACATAGCCTTAGCATATAGATGCTAGACAATCGTGCTTATCATGTGAACAACAATATAACAACACATAGTCCTAGCATGTGAATACTAGACCGACTCATACTACACTATCATGTGAATCACATAACATCCAGGAATCCAAACTCTATCAACCATAGCCGGCTTGCATCTCACCTTCTATGATTCATAGAATCATCAACAAGAAAGGACAATATATCTAGAGACAGGCATAAGTTGCTAGTACAGTCAATAGTCACTTTGTAACTCGAGTCTATACCTCGAGGTAAGGTAAACACCCTAGTCCTAAACCTGTGCAGACCTAGCGACATGCGGAAAATATCGCATCCAAGACCCATGATCACACACATGAGTACCCCTAAGGACTATGTACTTAAGCTGACCACATACTTCTAAGGGTACGTCAGGAGGTCATACCCTAACTTGGATATAAGCCCACCAAGCTAAGACACAAAGGCTATTAAGCTGTGAACATACACTCGTCAAAGACTATAAGGGCCTATCTATGACGAAGGCCGAAATACTCACCTAGGACCTAGTCCCAGCTTGAATACTTTAGCCCACACCACACAAGACAAGTAGGACACCCAATTAACCATAAGAGGGGCAAAGAGTCCAAACTTGCACACACACAAATGATCATACACACCCTAGCATATGAAAGACTACGCAAGAGCATATTCAGATGACAATCCAACAATATCTCCAATATCAATAATAATCCAAATTCCATAACCAACAAAGACCATAATCCATGAGAACAAGCTAAAATGGCAGAGAGGCAACAAGACTCAAGCATAAGGCATCCAAAGCATCCAACAACCAACATGTGAAATGATAATTACAAACATCAAGGCATAACATAAAACATCCAATAACAACCAATCTCACCTCAAAGACAAACCCTCGACCCGAGTCCCGCGACGGGTCATCGGTCAAATCGAGGCTGACCTGTTTAAACCTAGTTTGACCAAACTCGTTCGGTCAATCAGGTCCAGCTCAAAGTCTTGGCCTACTTTGGCCCAAATCACAAAATTTATCACAATATCATTCTCATGTTATTTCCAATTTCTATCATGTGAAAAACTATCAACATAAGGAAATATATTCCAACTTACAAAATAACTAATTCCACAAAATTCTCGCATAATAAAATAGCATAAATAACCGTCTCACACAAGGGTAAACTTTTCTATAAATTTTTAATCGATAAAACGACGCCATTTACTCATACGGACTCCGAATTTAGTGATTCAAGTGGCTAAACCACCTAATTTTTCGATGCCGTTCAATCTGTCATATTTTTGGAAACATTGGAAACCGTCTCGGTCCGGCACTGACGCGTTCAAGCCAAAACACGGACTTGTCACAACACATAATTCCTCATCCAAATTTGTTCCAAACAATAATATACAAATGGGTAACATAAATTAAACATAAGCATACTCATCTTACTCCATTCATTCATTTATCAACAAGATCGTCTCAAACAACAACAAACAACAAAAACAACTACTAATGTGACATTAATTCGTCGAGTAACTCGGAATAGTTACCTTAAGCTAGCAAAGAGACAAGTAATAACTTGAGAAAGCTTCTAAAACCCAAAATTATGCATCATCTTCTACAATATATGAGTCACCTAACTCATCTTCAAATTCTTCACCTATAAGAACAACAAAAACACAATTATTAAGCTTAAATTCGAAACCCTAAAAAAAGTGTCTTAAACAAATTGGGGGAAATGAAAATAAAGCTTACTAGGAGATGAGGATTGAAGAGAGGATTCCAAATATATAATTTTTATGAGATTTGGTGGAGAAATGAAGGATTTATGATGGATTTAGGGATTGTAAGGAGGATTTTTAGTGGGTTTTTGGTGTTTGAGAGAAGGAGGAGATAGATTGAGTTATGGAGGAAATGAAAATTGAAAGAGGGGGCAAAAGGAGGGTAGGTGGCCAGCCAAAAGGCATGGGGAGATGGGTCATTTGTTTACGTTTTGGGGTTTGCTTCGACGGTAATTAAAAATTTTCGTCGAACGCGATTTCCGAGAATATTAAAGTTCTTAAACACGATTTTACTAAAAGATTAAGTACTCATATGCCCAATATCCAAACTCGTTTACCCAACGACCGTAAGAAATGGGAAAATCCCAATTTTACGACTTTTATCCGAAATCTATTTTATCAAAGGAAAAGGTTTAAATATAGTTTAAATCACTTTTAAACATTTCTAAACTATCAAAAATAATTACATTTCTTCAAAATAAAATAAGATTATATTTTATCAAATAAATTTTATTTCAAATAAATTAATATAAAATTAAAATAGATTAGAATATTACTTTTAAAATATAATAAAGGTTTTCAAATTTACGGGGTGTTACAATAAAACTGCATGGATATGTTTGTAATAGGTTCATTTGGGTAAAAACCTGTAATTTTTAAAACCTGAACCTGTTATAAAAGTATCCAAATGGGAAGGTGTCAAACATGCAAGGTCTAAAATAAATCTCATAATAAAACATCGCTAAAGTTGCGAAACAAAGTTATACAACCCAAATATGATAAAGGGAGACATATGTCCCTAAAAAGTATATAACATAAAAAGTGTTTGATACGTGCATTTTATATAGTCTTTTTAGCCTAATTTATGCGCGTATCTTTATGCTTTTATCGTGGTTTTATGCTACGAAATGCCCCGAATATACTACTTTGGTGTATTTTGTCTTAATTGCAGGAATGAACCATAAAGTAGTAGACTCATGCCTTTTACCGTCCGTTTTGCATGCATCTGGAGGAAGAGATAATTTGGAGCGGGAAATATAGCTGTCTTGGGATGCGTGAAGGTGTTTCGGGCACTAAAAGGACAAGTCAAAGACCAAATTACAAGACCAACACGAGCTGGAACCAGGAACCACTCGATCGAGCAGTTTCTTTTGGTCGATCGAGTAAACAGACGGAAGAACTGTTCGATCGAGTGGCTTACTGTTCGATCGAGCCTTATCTTTTGGTCGATCGAGTAAACAGACGCAGGAACTGTTCGATCGAGTGACTTAACTGTTCGATCGAGCAATTACAAGCTATTGGGCCTCAATTTACGTTAAGCTTAGATTAGGTTTATGTTTTGAGGCTATAAAATAAATCTAAGAGGAGGACGTTACTCCTCTCCCTCTTCACCTCTCTAATTACTTTTTCCTCGGACTGCTACTGTTACTTTTGTTCTTTCATTTCCGGATCATTTATTTCAGTAATCCTTTCTTCCCTTTTCTCTCTTTAATTTAATTTAATGTTTATTATTTGTTCCTTCTTTATTTCTTGTTCTCCCTTAATTATGCATAGCTAATTCCCCTAGTATGTTAGGATTAGGGAAGCCGTGGTAGCGATGTTTTAATTGACTTGATTAGATTAGTCTTGCGATAAGAATTGTTTTAGGCAATTTAATTGTTATCAGGTTGAATGTATGCATGCAGGAGACCATAAATCTAGTTAACTCCGACCTGGATCGAAAGATTGGAAGGGAAGGCTTGCTTAATTACAATAGGGTATCGTAGTGAGGGCGAAAGTTAAGCTATTTACGCTCTAGGGCGGTTTAAGGACCGAAAGGTGACGACCATAGCTCTTCTTATCAATAGTCTAATCGCCTCAGTATTTCAGATAGTGTAGCTGCCACGGTGGACCGACTCTTAGCATACTCCCTTCTCTTATTGTTAATCTCCTTTATCCCTTTTCTCTTGCCTTTAGCTTCAGTAGTTTAGTTAGTCCAAATCAATCAAATTCCCTCCATCGTGACATTAGACAGATAAATAGACAAGTAGATAGTACACCGCCTCCCTGTGGAGATCGACCCTACTTACCGCTGACTTCTGTTAGTTGTACTTAGGTATTTATTTTTGGTACGAAACGACAGTATCAGTGTTTAAGGGTCACAATAAAATAAAGCCAATCTAGGTCCCAAGGTTACTTTGCTCGCTAGCTCGTCCATGAACCCCATATATGCATCACCTACCTGTCAATCGCATTTTATACAAATACGAAAGCCACATCGGTGGGGAGTAACTCCGAGTTCTCCTGACCCACGAAATGTCATAATTAATATAACATGTAAACATAAGGATATGAATATGAATAACACATAGCCTTAGCATATAGATGCTAGACAATCGTGCTTATCATGTGAACAACAATATAACAACACATAGTCCTAGCATGTGAATACTAGACCGACTCATACTACACTATCATGTGAATCACATAACATCCAGAATCCAAACTCTATCAACCATAGCCAAACTTGATCTCACCTTCTATGATTCATAGAATCATCAACAAGAAAGGACAATATATCTAGAGACATGCATAAGTTCCTAGTACAAATAAATAGTCACTCAGAATCGAGTCTATACCACGAGGTAAGATAAACACCCTAGTCCTAAACCTGCGCAGACCTAGCGACATGCGGAAAATACCGCATCCAAGACCCATGATCACACACATGAGTACCCCTAAGGAGTCCACCAAAGGGTTGGCTAGTACTTAAGCTGACCACATACTTCTAAGAGTACGTCAGGAGGTCATACCCTAACTTGGATATAAGCCCACCAAGCTAAGACACAAAGGCTATTAAGCTGTGAACATACACTCGTCAAAGACTATAAGGGCCTATCTATGACGAAGGCCGAAATACTCACCTAGGACCTAGTCCCAGCTTGATTACTTTAGCCCACACCACACAAGACAAGTAGGACACCCAATTAACCATAAGAGGGGCAAAGAGTCCAAACTTGCACACACACAAATGATCATACACACCCTAGCATATGAAAGACTACGCAAGAGCATATTCAGCTGACAATCCAACAATATCTCCAATATCAATAATAATCCAAATTCCAGCTAACCAATAATACCATAATCCATGAGAACAAGCTAAAATGGCAGAGAGGCAACAAGACTCAAGCATAAGGAATCCAAAGCATCCAACAACCAACATGTGAAATGATAATTACAAACATCAAGGCATAACATAAAACATCCAATAACAACCAATCTCACCTCAAAGACAAACCCTCGACCCGAGTCCCGCGACGGGTCATCGGTCAAATCGAGGCTGACCGGTTTAAACCTAGTTTGACCAAACTCGTTCGGTCAATCTGGCCCAGCTCAAAGTCTTGGCCTACTTTGGCCCAAATCACAAAATTTATCACAATATCATTCTCATGTTATTTCCAATTTCTATCATGTGAAAAACTATCAACATAAGGAAATATATTCCAACTTACAAAATAACTAATTCCACAAAATTCTCGCATAATAAAATAGCATAAATAACCGTCTCACACAAGGGTAAACTTTTCTATAAATTTTTAATCGATAAAACGACGTCATTTACTCATACGGACTCCGAATTGAGTGATTCAAGTGGCTAAACCACCTAATTTTTCGATGCCGTTCAATCTGTCATATTTTTGGAAACATTGGAAACCGTCTCGGTCCGGTACTAACGCGTTCCAGCCAAAACATGGACTTGTCACAACACATAATTCCTCATCCAAATTTGTTCCAAACAATAATATACAAATGGGTAACATAAATTAAACATAAGCATACTCATCTTACTCCATTCATTCATTTATCAACAAGATCGTCTCAAACAACAACAAACAACAAAAACAACTACTAATGTGACATTAATTCGTCGAGTAACTCGGAATAGTTACCTTAAGCTAGCAAAGAGACAAGTAATAACTTGAGAAAGCTTCTAAAACCCAAAATTATGCATCATCTTCTACAATATATGAGTCACCTAACTCATCTTCAAATTCTTCACCTATAAGAACAACAAAAACACAATTATTAAGCTTAAATTCGAAACCCTAAAAAAAGTGTCTTAAACAAATTGGGGGAAATGAAAATAAAGCTTACTAGGAGATGAGGATTGAAGAGAGGATTCCAAATATATAATTTTTATGAGATTTGGTGGAGAAATGAAGGATTTAGGGATTGTAAGGAGGATTTTTAGTGGGTTTTTGGTGTTTGAGAGAAGGAGGAGATAGATTGAGTTATGGAGGAAATGAAAATTGAAAGAGGGGGCAAAAGGAGGGTAGGTGGCCAGCCAAAAGGCATGGGGAGATGGGTCATTTGTTTACGTTTTGGGGTTTGCTTCGACGGTAATTAAAAATTTTCGTCGAACGCGATTTCCGAGAATATTAAAGTTCTTAAACACGATTTTACTAAAATATTAAGTACTCATATGCCCAATATCCAAACTCGTTTACCCAACGACCGTAAGAAATGGGGAAATCCCAAATTTACGACTTTTATCCGAAATCTATTTTATCAAAGGAAAAGGTTTAAATATAGTTTAAATCACTTTTAAACATTTCTAAACTATCAAAAATAATTACATTTCTTCAAAATAAAATAAGATTATATTTTATCAAATAAATTTTATTTCAAATAAATTAATATAAAATTAAAATAGATTAGAATATTACTTTTAAAATATAATAAAGGTGTTCAAATTTACGGGGTGTTACAATCATCCCTCCTTTTAAGAAGTTTCGTCCCCGAAACTTAGAAGAAGGAACATTGTATATATGTAGGTCTATCTCTTTAAAATCAAGTAAACAAAATCTTCAAAATGTGAACGTATGAAGTATAAGTGTCTTTTCAATGGAACGGAATATCCTCGTCGGCCGTTCAAGAACATCAACATTCCAAATCAAAGACATAAAAATATATATTTTTACACCAACAAATGAGAAAACCAATTATCGGACGTCTCCAATAACGAGCTTTACCACTCATTGACGTTAAAACCAGTGGAAAACATTAAAACATTTTCAAAAATCTTTAGTTCGAAACTCTATAAAAAGGATAATGACTCCACTAGCTATGACCAAACTCTAACTACGACTTTTAAACAACTAAGCAAGGACTACTAACGCGGAGAGTATTTAAGAGAAGGAGAGGAACACTCGAAAGGATAGCTAAAACTCATAAGAATTAGATAAAGGAAAGAGGATTACCTCACGAGAAAAGTTCGGGATATTTAGCTAACATAGAAGATTCAGGCTCCCAAGTTTCTTCTTCGACATTTCCACAACGCCAAAGGATACGAACTAGGGGCACCACTTTGTTTCTAAGTTGCTTGTTTGCCCTTTCGAGGATTCAGATCGGCCTTTCTTCCAAAGCCAAGTTGGGTTCCAAATCTGGGATTTCTTCTTGAATAACATGGCTCGGATCACTAATGTACTTCCTCAACTGAGATACATGGAAGACATTATGAACCTTGCTCAAATTTGGGGGCAACTCTAAACGGTAAGCAACGGGGCCAATCTTCTCAAGCACACGGAAAGGTCCAATGTATTTGGGACTCAGCTTTCCTTTCACACCAAACCGTTTCACCCCTTTCATAGGTGATACCTTAAGGAACACTCGATCACCAACCTCAAAGGTAAGTGGTCGACGACGGACATCGGCATAAGATTTCTGTCGGTCTTGAGCGGTTTTCATACGCTCTCGAATGATCTGAACCTGATTGATGGTATCAGTCACCAAATCGGGTCCCAACACATGAGCATCTTGGACTTGGTCCAAACAAACAGGACTACGACACTTCATACCGTACAAAGCTTCATAAGGTGACATCTTGATAGAGGAATGATAGCTATTGTTGTAGGAGAATTCGACAAGAGGTAAACATTTCTCCCAAGAAGTGTGGAATTCTAAAGCACAAGCACGGAGGAGGTCCTCTAAAGTCTGGATAGTCCTCTTAGTCTGTCCATCTTTAGCAGCATGAAAAGCGGTACTCATTAGTAGCTTACTACCCATGGCTTCTTGCAAAGCAGTCCAGAAACGAGAACAGAATCTAGGGTCACGATCTGAAACTATATCCTTAGGCACTCCATGGTAGCGTACTATCTCTTTCACGTAGGCACCAGCTAGGACATCTAATTTCCATGTCTCCTTGATAGGTATAAACCTAGCACATTTGGTCAATCGATCTACAACCACCCAAACCGCATCTTTTCCGCTAGCAGTCTTAGGTAAAGCCATCACAAAGTCCATGGAGATGGACTCCCATTTCCAAAGGGGAACATCCAAAGGTTGTAGCAAACCCCCGGGTTTCTGATGCTCAATCTTCACTTTCTGATAGGTAAGACACTTGCTAACATACTCTAGGACATCAATCTTCATCCTAGGCCACCAAAACTGTAATCTCAAGTCTTTATACATCTTGTCACCACCAGGATGAATAGAGTAAGGAGAAAGGTGAGCTTCATCAAGGATCTTCTTCCTCAACTCGGCTACTCTCGGAACATACATCCTACCTTTTTTAACGAAGGTATCCATCACTATCCACCACACAATCCTTAGCTTGCCCAAGTTGGATTTTTGCTTGAATGGACTTGAAAGTAGCATCCTCAGGTAGGCAAGTACGGATCTCACGGTAAAAATCGGGTTCTGCACTCAAGGCACTAAGATAGTCAAAGCCCTTCCCAACAAGGCTTATCCCTAACTTTTGAAATTCCGTGGTAAGTTTGTCAGGTAACACACGGATAGTCATATTCTTTGCCTCATATTCAATTCTTTCTGGGTAAGGATACACTTCAAACTCTTATGATCGGTATAAATGCGGCAATGAACTCCAATAAGGTAATTCCTCCATGTCTTCAAGGCATGTACCACAGCGGCTAATTCAAGATCATGAGTCGGATAGTTCACCTCGTGAACTCTCAGCTGTCGAGAAGCATAAGCAATAACCCTTCGGTTTTGCATCAAGGCACAACCTAGGCCATGCTTTGAAGCATCACAATAAACATCGTAGTCCACACCATCCTCAGGTAAGGTCAACACCGGAGCGGTAGTCAACCTAGTCTTCAACTCTAAGAAGGCATTCTCACACTCATCGGTCCACACATACTTAGACTCCTTCTTCAACAATGGAGTCATCGGTCTAGCTAACTTAGAGAAATCTTTCACGAATCGACGGTAATAACCCGCCAAACCGAGAAAGCTTCGAATCTCAGTCACATTTTTCGGACTCTTCCAATCAACAACGGCCTCAATCTTAGAAGGATCTACCATAACACCATATTTGGATATAACATGTCCGAGAAAAGTAACTTGATGCAACCAAAATTCACATTTCGAGAACTTAGCATACCACTTTTGACGATGTAGAATGTCTAAGATGATACGGAGGTGTAGGGCATGTTCTTCATCATTCTTTGAGAAAATCAAGATATCATCAATGAACACCACCACACACTTATCGAGGTACTCACTAAAGGTACGATTCATTTGATCCATGAAGATAGCAGGAGCATTAGTCAATCCGAAAGGCATCACTTTAAATTCGAAATGACCATATCTCGTCTTTGAAAGCGATCTTAGGAATATCGGACTCACGAACCGGAATTTGATGATAACCCGATCGGAGGTCAATCTTGGAAAAAGTAGAAGCACCACGCAATTGGTCAAAGAGATCATCAATTCGTGGAAGCGGATACTTGTTCTTGATTGTCACACGATTGAGTTCACGATAATCAATGCAAAGTCGCATAGATCCATCCTTTTTCTTTACAAAGAGGACGGGGGAACCCCAAGGAGAAGCACTAGGCCTAATAAAGCCTTTCTCAATCAAGTCATCAAGTTGAATTCTCAACTCCTTCAATTCGGAAGGTGCCATACGATAAGGAGCTTTACCAATAGGACCGGTTCCGGGAACTAGATCGATGGAGAATTCAACATCTCTTTCAGGAGGAATCCCGGGTAATTCATCGGGAAATACATCCGGAAATTCACAAACAATGGGAACATCCTTCAAGGGAGGAAGAGAAAGAGAATTAGAAGTAGTCACTACACATAGAAATGCTTGATGACCCTTCTTCAACGCATTGACCATTTTCATGGCCGAGATCAACTTCACACCAGTTTGCTTTCTAACTCCTTGATAAGATACGCGAGTACCCAAAGGGCTTTTAAGAACAATCTTTTGATCTCGACATTCAAATCGAGCATGGTAAGTAGATAACCAATCCATGCCCAAAATAACATCAAACTCCTCAAGTGGAAATCGAAGGAGATTAGCCGGGAAAATAGATTCCGCTATTGATATAGGAACATCCGAATAAAAATAAGAACAAGAGAAGATGTCGCCGGAGGGTAAAGATATTGATGTACTATCTCCAAGTGAAGGTTCAAGAGGTAACTTGTCGGAGAATTTCATCGATATAAATGACAAAGAAGCACCAGTATCAAATAAAACCAAACAAGGGACATCAAATATTAAGAACGTACCAGTGACTATGTCTGGGTGTGCCTCAGCCTCAGCACGGCTCATCACAAAGATGCGACCTCTCGGCCTCTCAGGAACAGTAGGAGTAGTAGTAGTCTGTTAGAAATCTAGATCTCTTTACTAACATATTCATATATGTTTTGAGTTAATTTAGTCATAAAATTAAATGGTGATCTTATGCATGCAAACAATAAAATAGTTAAAGAAGAAATCTCTATCTTACATTGGAATTTCGGTTTATTTGGGCACAAGAGAGATCTCCTTCTCTCTTGTTCTTGTGCTCTCCTTGATGGATGAACTAGGATCCAAGTATAGGATCCCTCCCAAAGTAAAATACCCAAGGTAAACTTCTTAATAAAATTAATATTATGTATACTAGAATAATATTAATTTAGCATAAAAATTGACCCAAAATAAATTGATTTTGGTCTCCTAAAAACCGGTTTAAGAGAGGAGGAAGAGGAAGGTTTTTATCTTTCTAAAAGTTCTTATTTTAGATGATGAATGAATTAGCTAATGCATGTTAACATTATAGAGAATATAAGGTAAATAATAGAGCAAAACTCTTGGCTTTGCTCCATCAAAAACCGGGTAGAAGGGGGAAGAGAAGGGACCAATGCATGCACTAGTTGTTCTTCACAATAATCACTAGGTTTTGCATGGCTAGTCTATTAGGGAATGATTATGTTTTCCACTAATATAATCAACACAATATCATCCTAATACTCCCCTTAATTTCGGTACATATAGATAAAATGGACTCCATTTTATCTTTGTCAAAATGTCAATTTGTCATATGTCATATGTCACATGTCATATGTCACATAAAATTGTTATGTATTTTTAACATATTAAAAATCAACGTATTAATAAAAATACGTCACATACAAAAATCGACTTAGTAATTCATAATTACTTGTACCAAAATATTTTTACCAATTATAAATCACAATAACTTGTATTTATAATAATTTATTCATTCAAATGTAATTGTTTCCTTAAACAATAATTTCATCTAAGTAATGAAACAATTCGATTACTTAGACCGTATCTTATTTAATCAAATTTCATTAAGACACGTAAATATTACTTCCAAAATCGTCCGTCAATTTTAAATATTTTAATTGACCCGTATCGTCATATGATCAATTAAATGATCAATTAAGAGTGTTACCCTTTAGGTATGACCTAAGGGGATCAACTGGTCACCACCGTCTCACGACAAAATGTCAAACTCTAGTCACCAATCATTACCGATATGTGTGGACCAGTTGACAGTAAAATATTACTTCCCAATTGTATTCTTTATAATGAGACTTAAAGATGTGATCATCATGATCAACAGTTGTGATCGCATTATTGTCGGAGGACACATATTCCAACAATCTCCCACTTGTCCTCGACAAGTGTGCGTCACCAATTCTCTTGTCCTATTACTATCTCCCACTCAATGCAAGGTGTCTTTCAGGTCGTACTTGCAAGTGATCATATCGAGAGTGGTTTCCTCGATCTGGAGAATAACTGATTGACCGGATTTATCCACTATGGATACATTCCGAGCGTGGCCACGCATTTCCAGTTCATTACTCCTCGAGTGGCCCTGAGATATTGTTATAACCCTGACTAGGGATGGACAATTCCTATCGCACTCATTCCCTTCGACTAGCCACAGCCATCATAACCCAAAATATGCCCATTTGACCCCATTTACGAAGGTCGTAGTAACACAAATCAAAGTTAATCTGAAACTGTGCCATCTTAGGCGAATAGTCTTTAGTCAAAAGAATCGACTCATTAGAATACTTTAGCAGCTCTCGCCACGACCAGGCTATATAAATTTGCCAGAACTCTATAAGCGGTCATAAGGCCCGACAAAATGTTCCTAACGATCCGCTATGTGATCGACTAGTCATTCTCATATGACTTCATGGCACTTGAACTTGCCATCAATCGCATCACATTCTAGTCACTTCGAGACGTCACCTCATGTAAGTAACTATGGGCAAATACAATGCTAATCCGTGTTCACTTAAACGGGGTTCAATTGTCTCTACAACCCGTTGGATGTAACAAAGTATAAGGTGAGTTAATAATAACTCAAACGACAAATGTCGACATCACACTCGGGTAGTCAATACCATATTACAACCTTGTGATGCACTTGTAAGTGTGTAAACACTTATTGATTGCAATAGAAGTTTAACATGCCATGTGTCCATGTGTTCAAACTTCTTATAATTGCATTTTCCTTTACATTCATGTTCTCTCTCATAGCATGAACCTTACCAAGTACACATCTAGGTTCACAACCTAGGTTTTGATTCTTTATCTTGAAAGAACTTCCTTGTTGATTATCACATAACAAACGAATTTGTGGTGAATGATATAACTTGTACTGATCAAGTACTCCATCCACACACAATGCACTAGGTATATGTTTTGTAGAGTCTTGCAACAATTTGTCAAGTAACAATTTGTCAAGATGATTAGCCTAGCACTTCTCACAAGTCCTAGCATATTAGGAAAGATTAGTTTTGAGTAACTTCTTATTCAACTAGGTATCTTTCCAAACTTCTTATTTCTCCTTTTAGCTTGAAAGGCTTAGGATTCTCATAAATCCTTACATGTGCTCGGATTTTCTTTAATATGTGCAACCTCTTGTCACATAACAGAGCATTCTGTCAAACACCGAAATCGCTCATCGAATTCTTCTCGAGAATTCATGACGTTTCTATTTTGGCTTACCAATGATTCATTATGCTCTTATGCATATGATTCATAATTGGACATGTGCATGATTATTCTAATGGCAGAAACATTAGCAACTTTTAATCATGTTATCAACTATATTTAGGTTCAAAGAACGACCATGACTGCTAATGGCAATTCCATTTCTATTTAAATGAATAACCTACGTTTCTCGTTGATTCGATGTGTATGTCTCAATACTAATCCAACATCTCATGATGTGATTGGATTCATCATAGTCCATTTTCATCCAGAATTGAAAACTCAAATTCTCCTTTGTGAAGGAAGGTATTAGCTCGTCATTCTTAATGAGTAATGAGTTACAAACTTTTACAAGATGATTGCTCCCACTAAATTCCATGTCTTCACATGATAATTTCCAACTCCCACTCAATTCCACATGTTTCTAATTTACTACTTAATCGAAACATTTCAAGAATTGAAATATTAATTGCATTGCCAAGTTATCAAGATAAAACCATATATGTTCCCATCATATCCTTTCAAAATACCTATTTTGAAGTGGTCTCATCTTAACCTTATGGAAAGAGATTTTAATCTCTAACTCATTCATTTCATAATGATGTGTAACAATGTCATTATTTAAATATAAATAATATTTAAAGCACGTCTTTCGAAATACCCTTTCGGAAGAAGGTTTAACCATTTCATTTTCATAATGAGGTTAAGTAATGACATTTGCGTGGTAAATACTTAACTTAGCTATTGAGGATATCGGTATATCAATCCTTGCAATTTCTAGTCATAAATCTCGTTTATTTCCTAGGATGTAACTTTGATTCATTTAGGCTCTTAAGTAAATATCAATATTGAAACTATTGGTCAAAAACATAAACTAGTCAATTAAGACTTTACATTAGTCATTCTTCTTCCAAAACTTTCTTTTGGTGTCCTCACGTAGTTATCTTAAGAATATGTTCTTTCGATTACTTCACTTGGTCTCTTTACTTGTGTAGAACTAGTTGAGACCATAGATCTCATCTATTGGGTATGCTATATAAATAGATATACCTTCATTCAAATCATTCTCCCTTGCGTAGATCTCGTATACACAAGTACATAAAGTGTTGTGTTCCTCATTTTCTCCCACTCTATCTTTAGAATAAATACACTAGAGATTCAAAGATAGCTTATGGAACACAAATAATGATTTGAAGTATGAGGAGAAATATCTCATAGGTTGACTAATTGTTTTAGATTTCGTAAGTGTACTTGGTGATTGACATTCCTTTAAGAGAGTTCATAAACTCAATGACACTTTGTAAATGATCATACACAAGCCTTAAGCATCTGGACATATAATGAATCCCATCATTATAGTTGTCTATTAGGTCACTTTAAGTGAATAATCATATGTTTCTAAGAACAAGCATGTAAATACGAATTTTAGAACAAGGATAAAATGATAAAACGGGTGACTTGGGTTGCAAACCAAGCCACCATTATCCAAAATACAACCAAATATCCAAAATACCTTTCCATGTCGAACACGGAAACTTAAAAGGTTCTAAAATCCGAAACATAATTAAAATAAGACAATAAAAAGCGAAGCTCCATGAAAGCTATTTTTAGCTTCTTGATGGTTTCTCAAGCTTGCTTTTCTTTTCCTTTGTCTTTGCTTGGTGGAGGCCCTATTTACAATAAAAGGGAGATACATTATCACAACTTTGTATCACAATACCATAGTTGAAATAGAAACATAAAAGAAGGGATAGTTATTTACCTACTGGAGTAATCTTTCCAGCCTTAATAGCACCAAGGTATTTGGAACAATTTCTTTTCCAATGTCCAACACCATTACAATAATGACATTTATCAAGAGGACCCTTCTTGATTTTTGAAGTGCTAGCTTCATAAGTCCTAGCTTTGGTGAAAGTGGAAGCTTGTTTCTTACCCTTCCTCCCATTCTTCTTGAACTTCCCTTTGCTTTTGGTGCTAATGTTAAGCACATCCTTGGGTGGGTTCACATTTAACCCCATGTCCCTTTCGGCTTGCACAAGTAACTTGTGCAATTCTTCAAGAGACACATCCTTGTCTTGCATGTTAAAATTCACCCGGAATTGAACATACGCCTTGACTTTGGATAAGGAGTGTAGAATCCTATCTACAATGAGTTCTTTGGGGATTTCAACCTTTTGAATCTTCAAGGTCTCGACTAGCTCCATAAGTTTGAGCACATGAGGGCTAACCATTTGGCCCTCTTTAAAGTCGAGATCAAAGAATGCCGCGGCCGCCTCATATTGGACGATCCGCGGAGTTTGTGAAAACATTGTCACAAGCTTGGAGTAAATCTCATTAGCGGTGCCCATCTTGAAGGCTCTCCTTTGGAGATCCGCCTCCATCGCAAAGATCAATACATTTTTCATTGCGGCGGATTCCTTATGGTAAGTCTCATATGCTTCCCTAGTGGCGGCGGTCGACCTAGTATTAGGTTCGGGTGGAGAGGCCTCGGTAAGGTAACGAAGCTTGTCGTCACCTTGGGCGGCTAGTTTGAGTTGGGCATCCCAATCGGAGAAATTTGACCAATTCTTTTCAAGTTTACATCGATCCATGAAGGATCAGAGCCATGATGAATTAGCGAGAGGCGTGGCGTTTGGGTTTGGTGTAGCCATTTGTTATGAGAAAAAGAAGTGGTCTACAAAACAAAATAGAAGGAGTAAAACAAATGTCGTTTTAATAATAATAATAATAATACTCGTAAAAATTTGATTTAAACAAGTTTATTGCATTTATCTAGTGACCTCTACCCAACTTAGATAAATGATTCCAAGACCCAAATTCATATCAACTTAGGCACGAGATAGCCGATGGAACCCTTATTAATATAACTCGGTGGATTAACGTTTAATCGATTCTACTTTTAGAACTCTTGGTCGATAAAATTACTCTAATGTTTATCTATAGCCCGGAACACATGCGACTACGGTCACGAATACTTCCGTTGAGGTCAATCCAAATTTCGAATAAATGTGTCCATGATCCAAATTCACATTAATTTGGGCACGGGATGGCCGATGAAACCCTCATCAACACGAATTCGGTGGATAGACATTTATCACCCACTTCCCCTACGTAACAAGGTTTGTACCCCGGGATGGCCGAGTGCACTCCCTCGCGAAATAGGTTTTCATGGTTTCTACTATTTGGTAAGGCTATGTCTTAATTAATTGTTTTAGCGAGAGGTCATGTCAATTTATTATCTATCACGTTTTAAGTGAACTAAAGCGGTGAACTACGATAATTGTAATTGACACGGTCGATAAACTCGATAAAAGATGATGCATGTTTTAGTTATGGCGATTTAGCGATGCATGCGACATATAATAAAATGCAAAACATAAAATAAATCCTAGTATGGCCTTCCTAAAATAGAAAAACTATTTAACTATTACAACTTCGGAAACCAACTCCATTGGTCCCTTGAACTTCGGTTATGGCACGCATCTCGAGGTAACACCGTCTTTATGTATCGCCTTCTTGAAGAAATCCGTCTTTATGGAACTCCGGTAAAATAAAATTACATAACAAATTACATAATTTCCTATTATACATTTGTAAATAAAATAAAATAAATCTATTAAATTACAAAACGGTGATACGAGATCACAATAAATTACAACCGAATCGATATTCCCATACATTTCGGGTAATACCAATTAAAAAACTAAGGCCATACTAAATAAAATTACATAATTCAAAATTACATAAAATAAAATTATGACAATCATAAATAAAATGCAGCATTATAATATGTATGAACATGCCCAATTTTATGCTAAATCGCCTTTAAGTAGCCAATATCGTATATTACACGGTTTTTACGGATTTGCGTGATTCAACGTTTTATAATCACAAAAATTACATAAATTCATATTTATGCATAAGTTAATTACCCTAACCTCGTAGGACTCAAAATTTAGTCTTCACTAATTATTTGACCATAATTAACTCATATTTCTAAAATTTGTTCATTAATGGACCTAAAATTATAATAAAATGCTATAAACTTCAAATAAATCACAAAATTTCAAATAAATTCAAAATTTGAAATTTAAACTTATGAACATTCTGGAAAAATACCATGACACTCATAATGTTCAAAAACTTAGGTTAAAATTTCGTAATATTGTCGGAAAAACTATGTTGCGGTTTATCGGATTTAACAATAAAATCATAAAAACATGAGAAAAAATATATTCACCAACTTTTCAATTTTATATCTGAAAAAGATAATAAAATGCAACATGTGACGTTTTTCCTTAGTCATTGAGTATGTTTTAGGAATTATTCACTAATTAAGTCACTATTTATGCTATTTTCTTCAAACAAAAAATCATAAATCATGCATAAAGACTTCAATATAGCCTATTATTTTACACACATCTTGTAAAATTGCATGTGACAACATACTAAATTTCTATGACCAGATTCGAAATTTATCTCATATTAACCTATTTTTCATCTAAATCCGATTTTAATAATGAAAAATCCATTTTTCGAGCATAAGAAGTCAAAAAATTATGAAAATTTACAGGTCATCTCAAAATAATATATGTGACAACATATCCAAAAATCACTGGAAAATTCGAAGTTTAGCTAATTTTAGTCCGAAAATGACATTTTATTCATAAAATCATATTTTTAATGCCATTATTATGTAAGATGAACAATAAAATCCATAAATTAATCAAAATATCTGTGGACAGCGGGGGCCCACGGGGGCGCTTGGGAGGAAAGAGAAACAAGCGTTTGCATTTGTGTTGGAGTCGCCACCAATTTTTATGGGAAATTGGAACCGTTCGAATACCTCATGTCATGTCAAGACATAAAGTAGTGACATGAACACTAAGCAATCGTTACCCTTAGCATTCTATGTCTAGAATGACTCTCGTGGATGCCAATGAACACGGGTGTTCACAGAGATCTGGAGTAAGGGGTGAGGGTACGTATTAGGAAGCTCTTTTGATCGAACACCTAATCCCGCCCGCCTCGATAGCGGCCTCTACTAATGATTAGGGAAGTTATTCGTACTTGATATATCGTCGGTTATATGCATGCAATGAAACATCCAAGTTTTAATCCTAACATGTGAGAATTAGGCTAAGTCGGTGAACAATTAGTTTAACATACAATTAATGTCAAAGTAGGAATTTAAGTTCAATTACATGTGAAAACATACAAGGAATATGAAATACAATGAATACAATAAAGATAAATTACAATAATGAAAATTACAATAATTACATTGGATTGGTGATTTATGTCGAAAATACCTTTCAAAACGGATAATTTGAGAAAAGGAATAAAGAATAAAAGAATAAAATAACGAAACAAACAGAAGGTGATAATACGATTAGTAGTTAATTAATACGTAAACTAAATAACTAAGTCAAGGCAAAAACGGAGTTCAGGGACATAATTCAACCCGAATAAAGCGCAGAGTCTGCGTCCTTTGGAATAGCGCGCAGCAGATTCTTTGCGTCTGTTCTAGCTCGACCTCGGGCCGTGAAGCCGGAATTGCGTGTTGTTAATACTCGTTGGTAAATTTAAGGATTGATTAAATTATTTACTCGGATGAAAGTGATTAATATATTATTTACATGTGAATGATGGGTCATAAGAGCAATAAAACATGGATGAGACGGATTTAAGACGAAATAATTACATGAATGAACGATGGATTAGTGACATGGGCGAATGAAATAGACTAAACATGATGGATTAATGACAAATTAATGATGAACATGCGATGAACAGATAGAAATATATCAAAGGTCGAATTCCAGAAACTCAATATGAACAAATCGAATTTCTATAACCCGGATTGAATTTAATGACGAAAACCCGCAAATATGAGATTATAAGGGATTTAAGTCGGATTTAACGATGAATTAAACATGTTAATGATGATGAATAATATACATGTGAATTATTATGCTATTATGACGAAGAATTAACAAACAAATGAAACGAACAAAAGAATTTGACAGATTACAGAGGACGAAGGAAGAAGAAAGGAAGCAGGAACTGCGGCAGCCTCACGAAGAGGTGCAGCAGGAATTGCGCTCCTTCGAAGAGGCGCAGCAGTTGCTGCGTCCTTTCTCGACGTCTGTCTACTGGAATTTCGTAAAAAAGAGTTTTAAACAAAGGGTTTTAGAAATTGGTTTTAAGAGATGTTTTCGACATAAACCTTACAATTGATGATACAATAAGATAAAATATAATAAATAAATAAGGATTATACACCCTCAGACTTACATGTTTGACGAAATGAGAAGGACTAAGATATCGATTAGTGATGCTCGACTCGAACTATAATGCAAATATGAAAGTGCCCTCGTAAGAGGAAAACGATTAGATTAATTAAGTTGATTGATGTGTAGTTGGTCAAATTGGTCGGTCATGCAAACGAGGCTGGTACTCAGAAGGATCCGAGCTTACGTGGTCGAATGTTCAAGCACGTAGACGCCAAAAAGTAAGAACAAAGGTCTAGAATGCAAAGGGAGAAGAGAAGGGCGGACACTCGCATGAGAAATATGAGGAGCGAAGGCTCCTATTTATACTAATCACGTGAAGGAATTATGGTAAGACTAGGATACGGAAGGAAAGATCCGGAAATAACCGACTTAGGTTAAACACGGAAACTTGGACAAAAAGAAAGCCCTGGGAAAAGGCGCAGCAGGTGCTGCGTCCCTTGGAAGAGCCGCAACACTTGCTGCGTCCTTTCCTCAGCGGGTTCCTCCTGCGCAAGAAAGCGCGTTTGACAGCCTGTCGTATTTTAGGCATAACTTTCTCTAAAAGACTCGGAATAAGGTGATTTTGGTGGCGTTGGAAAGCTAAGAAAGAGATCTAGAACTTTCTGTGAAATAGGCCTGACCCAACAAAGTTGTTATCACCTCGTAAAACGGGCCTAAAGGTCGGGTTGTCATTTTAATTAAATGAAATGCACATTTTGTAATGTAAACTTTAAGTTTGGCCTAATGTAGTGACACGAGACTCAAAATGAGATATAATCTCAACATTTATGACATCCTAACCTTAGGTAGACAAGCACATTGCTTTGACTCGAGATTTGACGGTTTTAGGAAATGAAGACAGTTTTTGACCCGGACTCCAAATGTACTCTAATTACTGCCAAAACGACCGTATCGGCGCGTAGATGACAACTAAGAGGTAGACATTAATGTTTGAGCAATCACTTGACAATAAACTTACGAACTGTCACAAATCGTTCCGCGTACCAAACATGCGGCCCAATCATCACCGGGTGGTTTGCGGGAGGTGCAGAAACGAGGTGTCTACAATATCCTAAAAACATTTTAGGACCAGAAACTTTAACATGCATAATGATTTTCGTGATATCTCATAATAACACAAATTAAACAAGTTTTATATGTTAATCGTATAACTCGGAAAAACTTTTAACCGATTTGCATGCAAACAACCAAGGCTCTTGATACCGCTTGTTAGAAATCTAGATCTCTTTACTAACATATTCATATATGTTTTGAGTTAATTTAGTCATAAAATTAAATGGTGATCTTATGCATGCAAACAATAAAATAGTTAAAGAAGAAATCTCTATCTTACATTGGAATTTCGGTTTATTTGGGCACAAGAGAGATCTCCTTCTCTCTTGTTCTTGTGCTCTCCTTGATGGATGAACTAGGATCCAAGTATAGGATCCCTCCCAAAGTAAAATACCCAAGGTAAACTTCTTAATAAAATTAATATTATGTATACTAGAATAATATTAATTTAGCATAAAAATTGACCCAAAATAAATTGATTTTGGTCTCCTAAAAACCGGTTTAAGAGAGGAGGAAGAGGAAGGTTTTTATCTTTCTAAAAGTTCTTATTTTAGATGATGAATGAATTAGCTAATGCATGTTAACATTATAGAGAATATAAGGTAAATAATAGAGCAAAACTCTTGGCTTTGCTCCATCAAAAACCGGGTAGAAGGGGGAAGAGAAGGGACCAATGCATGCACTAGTTGTTCTTCACAATAATCACTAGGTTTTGCATGGCTAGTCTATTAGGGAATGATTATGTTTTCCACTAATATAATCAACACAATATCATCCTAATACTCCCCTTAATTTCGGTACATATAGATAAAATGGACTCCATTTTATCTTTGTCAAAATGTCAATTTGTCATATGTCATATGTCACATGTCATATGTCACATAAAATTGTTATGTATTTTTAACATATTAAAAATCAACGTATTAATAAAAATACGTCACATACAAAAATCGACTTAGTAATTCATAATTACTTGTACCAAAATATTTTTACCAATTATAAATCACAATAACTTGTATTTATAATAATTTATTCATTCAAATGTAATTGTTTCCTTAAACAATAATTTCATCTAAGTAATGAAACAATTCGATTACTTAGACCGTATCTTATTTAATCAAATTTCATTAAGACACGTAAATATTACTTCCAAAATCGTCCGTCAATTTTAAATATTTTAATTGACCCGTATCGTCATACGATCAATTAAATGATCAATTAAGAGTGTTACCCTTTAGGTATGACCTAAGGGGATCAACTGGTCACCACCGTCTCACGACAGTAATGTCAAACTCTAGTCAGCCAATCATTACCGATATGTGTGGACCAGTTGACAGTAAAATATTACTTCCCAATTGTATTCTTTATAATGAGACTTAAACATGTGATCATCATGATCAACAGTTGTGATCGCATTATTGTCGGAGGACACATATTCCAACATAGTCTTCTTCTCAGGACACTCATTAGCCTTGTGTCCAGGCTTGTTGCAAGAGAAACACACAATTTGCTTATCAAAGCAACGAATTCCGGGATGCAAAGACTTCTTACAATGATAGCACATACGACCCTTAGGATTTTTGTCGTTGCTAGGAGATAGAACACGAGCACCTTGATTTGCTTGTCCACTCGGAACAAACCTCTTCTTGTTAGGATAAGAGGGGGAAGAAGTAGGCACAAAGGGTCTAGAAGGAGCAACATAAGGCCTAGAAGTGGAGTAGAGTGGCCTCTTGCCAAGGGAAGTACGAGAAGCATGAGCCTCTTCATCAATAGCCCGAATAGAGCTCTCGGCCCATAATGCATCATCATAGATTGAGACAAAGGAAGTAGAATCCCTACGGATCAAGCTCTTAAGCTTTGGAGTAAGCTTGTCAAGGTAAAAGAAAGCCTTTTCTTCTTCATTTTTGACAAGTCTAGAAGCATAGTGAGCAAGTTCATTGAACTTGTCGGTAAAGGCTTGGACAGAAAGACTTCCTTGCTTCAAATTCATAAACTCTTTAAGCCTTTGTTGTTTCAGCTCTTTTGGATAGAACCTAGCCTCAACTAGATCCTTAAAGCGATCCCAACCAAAACCAGGCTCAAGAGTGGAAGTAGGACTAGTCATGGTCCACCATCTATCAGCTTCTTTCACAAGGAGTGAGAAGCCAATTTCACCTTGTCTTCTTCACGAACATCATACAAGGCAAAGCTTTTCTCCAATTCACGAAACCATTCGGTGTGTGCCACCGGGTCTACTTCACCACCATAAGTTTGAGTCTTGTTTCGAGTAAATTGACTTGCCACCCAAGTGTAAGAACCGGGTCTTTCACCTTCTGGAAACTGAGGAGGGGGAGGAGGAGGAGGTTGGTTTTGTTGGTTTTGTTGTATGTCTTACTGGTTCTGGAGAATCTGAGTAAGAGCTTGTAAGATTGCATTATCAACGTTTCTTGTAGGAGCCATCTTGCAAAAGAGAACACTAATTAGCACCTAATAAATAGCAATCACAAAGAGACTACAACATAAGGTCCTAAGTCTACCCATCCTACCCATCTCTCGAGTTTATTATTTGAAGGTCAAGTTATTTATATTGGGGTGCACAAACGTGCGTCGGGAGCAAATATGCTCTGATACCAACTGTAACACCCCGGCCCAAACCAAGGGTCGGGAGCGGTTACTTATAATAGCTCACCAGGCTGTGTACATGGCCCACAGATTAACACGGGTCCTTTATAGCGCATTTTGTCCTCACTCATGCGCATCCCGGAAACCTTCCCAGGAGGTCACCCATCCTAAGACTACTCCCAGCCAAGCACGCTTAACTGTGGAGTTCTTTTGCATGGATGACCATAAAAGAAAGTGCACTTTGTTGATATGAGTAGTACTTCCAATCCCTTTAAGCACTAGTCATTTAAGCCTATCACTGGACCTCTTCAATTACCGTGGGGTGTTACATACTGGGATAGCTGGGATGTGCCACCGTCTGATGATAGAAGTCTTCCGCTGTAGCTTTAGTAGTTTGATAAACATTTCAGTTAGCTCAGTAGACAGTTGGTTTTGAGAACTTGTATTCGTATTTCAGTATTTGGTTTGGATTGTAACCTTTCACTAAAGTTATACTATTTTAAATGTTGTTTCGTTATTGTCTGATGATTATCATTGCCTCGGGTTACCGAGATGGTAGCATCCTTATAACTGAGTGGTCCTGGTAAGGCACTTGAAGTATGGGGGTGTTACAATTACGCAAGCTCGGAAGATAACGATTAATTTTAATCTAGAATGATATTTGTTAAGTACTCCTGTATGCAGCAAGTGTCTCGTCTTAAAGAACCACCCTAATGTTAAATCAAGGTTGCTCATAAATTTAACATTCCTAATTTCAGGTCTGATGATAACATTATTTCGATTAGATCCGTCATTATTCAAAAAATTAGTCATATTTGAGCACAACCAAGTTATAGAAACCAAGAAACAAAAATCAATCCATACATCCACCGTAAAACGATTCTGAATTGATCACTTGAAATACTAAATAAATCAAGTACCCAGCAAATTAAACTCAAAAATTAGAAGAGATTGAGAAAATTAGGAACCTTAGAAGGGGGGATCAAGAGGACATCACAACGATCAGAAGCTCGAGAAAATAAAGAATTCGGAGAAGCATCATGAACTCCAGTATAAATAACATAATCAATGTTTAGTAATTCATCTAGAATGGCCTTGACGGTGCGCATAACACTCTCCCACCACCACCGCCATATGTCGCCGAAAAGATGGGGAGGGGAGAAGATGCGTCGAAGAATAGAGAAGTAGTCGCCGGCATTTTTAATCCGCGTTAACTAGTGATGAAGGATATGGGCATACGACGAGGAAATAAAGATGATGGATCAGGTGCGACTAGGGATGACCTACTGTGAATGAGATGACCAAAGCTCGTCGAGGGGATTGCCGTGGAATATAATCGACGAACGGAGCTCCGTTCACTGCGCAAGGGTGAAAAGAAAAGACAAATAAGGGAGAAGAGAAGGATTTCACGATTTCCGACGAAGGGAAATGGGGCCATTTAGGTGGCTGGCGCATTGCCGTCGCAGGGGTGGTTGGAGGAGCTGATGACGGTGTCAACTCCGCGGGTTGTGAGCATGGTCTACGGTGATGTTAGTCGATGGGGGAGGATAGGGTGTGGGGTTAGTCTTTTTGTTGGTTTGTGTCAGTGCAACACATGAGTCTTTTACTTTCTTAATTTGAAAGTATTTGCTTTAGTTCGTAGGTTCTCGCCCAACTTTCACTTCGCACAAGATCCTATATATATATATATATATATATATATATATATATATATATATAAATATATGACAATCTTTTTTACTAAAAAATGACCATTTTTTTCTTTTTTTTTTTTCAAAATGATCACTATTAACCAAAAGGTGGTCACTTTTAAGTGTAAAAACAAATTAATCAAAATTTCAAAGACTAACAAAGGAAAAACAACTTCTTTCTCTATGATGCGTGAATTTTATATAAGGTTTTTACCTCATTTTTACACGTATTTCTTTGTTATTTATGTGGCATCTAGCTACAAATGCCCCCGTATAGTCTACTATGGTTTGTCTTGTATAAATTGCAGGTATGAACCAGAAAGGAGCGAAATCGAGCCTGAACTTGTCCTGATTTTATGCATTTTGCAGAACGAGGAATCAGAGCTTGGAATTTGTCACTTAGGCATGCGTGAAGCGGATTCGAAAGACATCAAGGAGTCCACTCGTGCTTATATAGCTCGATCGATCCATTTTGCTACTGATAATGACCGATCGAATGCTTATCCTCCAGGAATCACTTGATCGAGCTCTTCATCTACTCGATCGAGATAGCTATCCTCTGAAGTCTTCGATCGAGCAGTGTATTTATTCGATCAAACAGATTGTCAAGTTTTCCTCTCGATCGAGTGGTTTCATTTCAGTTGATCGAGGGAGTTGGTCTTTTATGCGGATCTCGAGTTAATTTTCGAGATTTCCTTTTGTAATTAGGATTATATAATTATGACGGCAGTCATAACATCTATCTCTCCTTCTCTCTCTCTCTCTCTCTCTCTCTCTCTCTCTCTCTTCTTCGACTACTCTATCTATCACTCTCTCTGAGAACTTTGTATTTTGTAACCCTAATTCTCTATTTTCATTCTCTGTAATCGGTACTCTCTACTCTTAATCCTTAATTAATTTCTTTGAACTATTGCTTTCTTTCAATTAATCTCTATTGTTGTTATTCTCTTTTTTTTTTTTTTTTTTTTTTTTTTTTTTTTTTTGGTAAAAGGTGAACTTATATTAATAAAGATAACCCAAATACATCGTTTAAGCCCAACAAGCTAACAAAGCCCATAAGACATTACAACATTTCACTTTCTACTTTCCATCAAAGATACAACCATACAGTAGTAGAAAAAGAAGACTATCGTCCATATTGTCACAGCTTAATGCCATGAACAACATGAGCAAGCACTGTCTCAGGCCGAGGAAGATAACCCTCCAGCCTACAACGATTTCTGCACCACCAAATGGCATGAATGAGAGAAAGAAGATGTGCAGCCACTGATCTCTTCTGAACTTGGGAACGAAAACTCTGACTGAGCCACCATGCAGTCCAGCCCACAGTAGGTAGATGGCAACCTAGTGTCTGGGACAGCAACTGCAGGCATTTCTGACTGAAAATGCAGGCAAAAAAGAGGTGAGCATGTGATTCAGGAGCAGAATCACAAAGAATGCAGGTATCATCCATAGTAATCCCCATCCTCTTCAGCCTATCTCTTGTAAGCAGTCTTCCATGCATCACAAGCCACCCTATGAAACAATGCTTAGGGAGTGCATCTTTAATCCAAACAAACTTGGTCCAATTGACCTTAACCATGGGAGGGCTCAACCAGTCATAGCCACTAGCAATAGAGTATTCTTGATTAGGTTGTAACCATCAATCCCCTACATAACCAGCCACCATAAGATCCCTGATCTTACAGAGCTTTCTCCATGCCCAACTTCCATTTTGTTTAGGATCATATGAAAACCAGGAACCACTTTTAATATAAATAGAATGAATCCATCTTACCCATAAATGGTCCTTTTTTTGAGCCAACCACCAGATGTACTTGCCCAAAGCTGCTTTGTTCCATCTTATAATGTCCTTCACATCCAAACCACCATGAGTCTTTGGTTGACAGATCTGTTCCCAAGAAACCAGAGTACTACCCTGATCATTATCAATGCCTGTCCAGAGGAAATTCCTACATATTGCAGTGATCGTTTTTAGAATGGCGGATGGGAGGATGAAGATCCTGGCCCAGTAGGTATGAAGATTGGAGAGAACAGCTTTAATCAGAACCAGACGACCAGCATAACTCAATTTTCTGCTGCCAAGGGATCTTATTCTGCACACCACTTTATCAACCAAGCTAGTACATTCAAGCACAGATAATTTTCTAGCAGCAATTGGGATGCCCAAATACTTAAAAGGGAGAGTACCATAAGACATTCCAGTGACCTTAAGGATATCATCTATAGTGCCCCTGGTAACCCCATTACTATAGAGACTAGATTTCCTTTTGTTCATTTTGAGACCAGATGCTCTAGAGAAATATTCAAAAGCCCTTAGCATGCCAATAATAGAAGTTCTGTCACCTCTACAGAACATTAGAAGGTCATCAGCAAAAGCAAGGTGAGTAAGTTTGATTCTGCCACAGAGGGGATGGTAATTGAATGTAGTATAATCCTTGATCTTGCCCAAAATTCTACTCAGGTATTCTAAGCAAATGACAAATAAGAGGGGAGACAAGGGATCCCCTTGCCTCAAGCCTCTCTTACCAGGGAAATAACCAAAAGACTCTCCATTAAGAGATAAAGAATAAGTGGGAGAAGTAATGCATTCCATAAGCAGGTTAATGAATGAAGGAGGAAAATTAAGTGCTCTTAACATACAATCCACAAAGCTCCATTCTATGGAGTCATAGGTTTTTTGAAGGTCAATTTTCATGATGACTCTGGGAGAAACAACCTTTCTATTATACATCTTGACCAAGTCTTGGCAAATTAAAATGTTTTCCATTATGTCTCTCCCCTTGATGAAAGCACTTTGAGAGGGATTAATAATATCAGGCAAAATAGTGCTCAGCCTATTGCAAAGGCTTTTACTAATGCATTTATATATTGAATTACAACAAGCAATAGGGCGAAATTGGGTAACATCAGAGGGTAAGTCAACTTTGGGAACAAGAGTGATAAGAGTAGAGTTGATCTGTTTAAGAAGTTTACCACTTGCAAAAAATTCCTGGACAGCAGAAATCACACTATCCCCAGTAATGTCCCAAGTGTCTTTATAAAATTGGCTACTGAATCCATCGGGACTAGGGGCTTTATTGCCACCAATATCAAACATAGCAGCTCTGACCTCTGCAGGTGTCACAGATGCCAGGAGAATCTCATGGTGAGCCATGTTCAGAATAGGGCCATCACTCACAATGTGGGCACAAACAGGGTCAACAGGTTTACTACTTCCTAGCAAACACTCATAATACTGGATAAAAGCATGTTGAATGTCTGAACTGGAGGTGCACAAATTACCTTGGTGATCATGAATTTGTAGGACCTTATTCCTTGCTCTTCGAGTTTTAATATGGGCATGAAAATAATGAGTGTTGTCATCACCCATATTAAGCCAATCAATTTTTGCCTTCTGATCAAGAAACATATGCCAGGCTTTTTGTAAAACAATCAATTCATCAGAAAGCTCCCTTTCAGTATCAATCAGAATGTTATCCATAGGATTTTGAATAAGAGCCACCTGAATCTGAGACAGAGCCAACTTAGCCACTTTCACCTTATTCTCAATATCTCCCAGGTTCCCTTTGTTCAAAGCCTTAAGGTCAAATTTAAGTCCCTTCAATTTCTTTACATGTTGAAACATAAAATTCCCCTGAATAGCCCTATTCCATCCTGTAGTGACAACTTGCTTGAAATTGGCATCCAAAGCCCACATACTGAAGTACTTAAAAGATTGTTTTCTTGCACTGGGCTTACCCTGAAGATAAATGATGCAGGGACAGTGGTCAAATGTCCCCTCAGGCATGAAATAGGCATAAGACTCAGGGAAGTTAATAACCCAATCAGAATTACTCACACATCTATCCAGTCTGCTGTAAACAAGGGTGTCCACCTTTTGTTTGTTATTCTACGTAAAAAAAGATCCAATAGCTTTGAGATCTTGTAAGTCACACTGGTGGAGACAATCTTGGAATGGTTTTATATCAGCAAGAGAAACAGGAGCACCCCCAAGTCTCTCACTAGGTTGAAGAAAATTATTAAAATCTCCACCCACCAACCAAGACCCCTGAACAGCATTACAATATCCTTTCAGACTAGTCCACAGAGTACCCCTCTCAGCAGCTTTGTTAAAACCATAAACCAGAGTAAAGAAAAACACCTGCTGATTCCCCCTCATAGTGATTCTGGAGTGAATGGATTGAGGACTAACATCTAAAATGTCCACAACAAAAGAACCAGGATTCCATAGCAACCAAATTCTACCTCCCTCAGCAACTGAATTATTAGTGCAAATAGACCAGCCACTACAAATATTATTCCTAACTTTATTCCACATAATAGATTTAACTTTAGTTTCTACTAGCCCAAATAGCCCCAGATTATTATTATGCAGAAACCATTTGATATCCTTCTGCTTATTCAGGCTATTGAGTCCCCTAACATTCCAGAAACCTATGTTAGCCATGATCCATAACTCCCCTTAAACCAGTTCCAGTCCCTTTTTGTTTCAGTTGGGTTGATCTGATAGTAGCCATGTTAAGAGCATCCAGAAAAGTATTCCCATGAATAGGGTTTGAAGCTCCACTGCCATTCTGTCTCATAACTCTTGTAATAATGCCGTCAGGAGTTTGCAAAGGTTGTGTAACAGTAGCTCTAGGAATCACAGGAGTTGTAGCAACCATATGAGCTTTCCCCTTATCCACAACCTTGGTTTGGGGTGGAATAACCTTCTTTTGCCACACTTGTTTTACTTTGACCCCCTCCTTTTTCTTCCTGCATTGATCCTTATTATGTCCTATGCCAAAACATTGAGAACACTTTAAAGGCAACCAGTCATACTCAACTTTTACAGTATGATCTTTCCCTTTCTCATCCTTGAATTCAATAGAGTTGGGAAACTTTTGATTAACCTGCACATCCAGCAGTAGCCTACCATAACCAAGGAAAGTTTTATGACGAGTAGCTTCATCACATTGAACATACTCCCCGATAAGACCACTAATTTTTTTCAGGCACTCAATCCCCCAAAACTTCAAATCCAAGCCTGCCAATTTGATCCAGATAGGTACAGTTTGGACATTCTGCTTGACAAGATTCACATCTGGTGTCCATTCATTAATGATAACAGGCTTGTTATCAAACATGAAATGTCCCAAACTAACCACCTCCTTCATTTTTTCAACAGTCTTAAATCTGACTATGAATACTCCATTAGGCATAAAAGAAATTTTATCCACATCATAATCCTTCCAAATCCTCTTAAGATACCCATAAACAACATTCCAAGGAGGGTTTGTACCCATGATATACCCGTATAACGAAGACGCCCAATAATTAATCTCAGGCAAAACATCAGCTTCAGAACGTTGCAGAGTAGTCTTACCAGAATTAATAGGAGTGGAAATCTGGGTAATACCAGGTGATTTCTTCCGTTTTTGAACCTTAGTCCAGGTACCATTCTCCTCCTCAATGAGAGATTCAGCCACCAAAACAGTCTCCGATGTAGATGGTAGTAAGGGAAGAACAACAATCTCTTCCTCCTCCGTTACATCTTCAACCAATGGTTCCTCCTCCAGGGATTCCAAAACCTCAAACCTAATCTTCGACGCTGATCCTACAGAACGTTTGTTATTATTCGAATTTTTTTGGTTTTTTCGTGTTTTTGCCATTGTTGCGTGAAATTAGGGTTGATTA
This sequence comes from Silene latifolia, assembly GCF_048544455.1. Classification (NCBI taxonomy): domain Eukaryota; kingdom Viridiplantae; phylum Streptophyta; class Magnoliopsida; order Caryophyllales; family Caryophyllaceae; genus Silene; species Silene latifolia. The sequence continues at coordinate 96,177,346 of NC_133533.1, forward strand.
AAGATGAAAGAATTTTTTTGGGGATTTTTTCGCACGAACTTTCTCTCTCATCTCTCTAGGTTTTCCACGGATTGTTCGCTGAGTGATGTTATTCTCTTTTTTAGACTCTCACTATGTTGATTTCTTCTAGTTTATGTATTGTTGTTATTTACTCGATAATTATACATAGCTAATTCTCTTTGCTAAGACATAGGGGAGCCATGATTTTAAGGGAATTATGAATAGGTGCATTAGAACTTGATGCGAAATAGATCTATGTTGTTAATCACTGCATATAATTGTTCTTGTCTACTTGAGTCGACGCAATTAGATAATTAACCTCGGTACACCTTGACCTAGATCGGAAGATTGGATTAGGTAAGACCTGTAGTGAACATTAGGGCATTCTAATGAGGGTGGAAGCTAAATTAGAATTGTTTTAGGGTGAATAGCGGACCAGAAGGACCTTTTCACTACCCCGTAGATCGAATTTGCATTGACCTAAGACCCTAGACTGCATATCTTAAGAATCATGGTGAACCGACGGTCTTAGCTGTTTTCTCTCTGCTTGTTTGTTATCAACTTTCTTCTTTACTTTTCTCTACTTTGTTCTCTCTTTTGACTTCTATAGATTAGAGCAAAACTTCAAACCCCCAAGAAATAGTGACTCAGACGGACTTAGTTTAGAAGACATTTTCCCATCTCCCTGTGGAGATCGGCCCTACTTCCGCTAACTTCTGTTAGTAGTTTTAGGTATTTATTTTTGGTACTAAACGACGGTATCAAATTTTAGCGCCGTTGCCGGGGAGGTGGCGTAATTTTGTTGCTTATTTTAAGTCTGTCTCTCGTCTCAAGAAATTTGTTCCTTGTGACTGATCTCATATTCTGTCTAGTGCTTTATTAGTGTTGCGGGAAATCTGTTCTAGATGAGAACATTGTCATACCTGCCCTTCTGTAGACTTTACTTGCTGAGATGCCTAACATCGCCAATCACTCAGAACCAACGGTGGATTCCTTGCCTAAAGGTTTCTTGCTTCCTACTACAGATGCAGGGACCTTTGGGATCCATCTATCTTATATACATATGGTTGAGAGAAATCTCTTCAGGGGGATACCTGGCGAAGATCCATGCAAGCATATAGAGCTGTTTACAAAGTACTATTCCACCATTCCTTTAGCTGTCGGGGTGACACGGGATAGGGTCAAGGGAGTTCTTTTCCCCTTTTTTTTGACCGGTGATGCCGGGAAATGGTTGAGAGATTTGGACAGGGAAGTTGTCGGTGTTACTGACTGGAATTCCCTTCCTTTAGCCTTCTACAGATGATGTTTCCCACCACAGCACACTAATGCATTGAGAGGCCAAATAACTGCATTTGAACAATTGCCTACTGAAGATCTGAATAGAGCTTGGACTAGGTTCAAGAAGCTTGTTTGTTCTGTGACTCATCCTGGCTTCAAACGTTAGTTCCTATGTACCCAATTTTACAATGGGTAATATCCTGACCAGAGAGCCATATTAGACAACGCTGCAAAAGGGAGGTTCCAGAAAAATGTTGAAGATGATAAAGGATGGCATCTTATTGAAGAAATGTCCATTCACGTAGCTGAATATGGAAATCCCAGAGGCGGTAGGCGCGTAAATGAGTCTTTGGTAGCTGAGGTGGAAAGTTCCAGTGGAAGGTTAGACAATTCGGAGATTTTAGAAACTTCAGGTGTGCGCGAGCAAGTTTATGCCATAACTGAGCAAGAGGTGATTTGTGGTAGATGCGGTATAGAGGGACACAACCCTATTACTTGTATGGCGGATGTGGAGCGAGTCCGTGCTTATAGACAATTCAAGAAAGGAGTGCGGTTCTCTAAACTATATGAATACTTGACCATCACAAGTGCCTTTATCCTTCTAAACCAATGCAACAACAAGTTGATTCACCCTCTAAAATTTGAGAACTTGCAGAGTTGAAGTCTTTGATGCTGAATTTAACACTTTAGTTTGAAAGGAAGTCTGACAAAGGCGACACCGCTATAGAAGAGCTGCAAGACCAAGTTGCGCGTCTTTTATCCGCGCAAATTCAGGTGAATCACCCACCACAATGTGACCCGATCAATGCCATAAATCTCTGAAGCGGTCTTACCTATGATGGACCGAAAATGCTGGGAGATGATGATATAACTGCTGACGAGATCCCGAAATTTTTTTTAGAGGAGTTAATTAATGATGTCCCTGCTGAGCATCGCCATGTGGCTTGATCGAATGCACTTCTGTTCGATCGAGTGATATATCCTCTGAAGGTACTCGATCAAACACTCCCACTGTTCGATCGAGAGAAGCTCAAACTGACGAATTCGATCGAGGCGGTTATTCTTCTCGATCGAGTAATTTGCCCAACAACAATGTTCGATCGAGTGATTCAGGCCCTCGATCGAAATGTGCCAAAATTTATGGACTCAATCGAGAGGTATGCATTCCTCGATCGAGTATTTTTCCTGAAGAAATTGTTCGATCGAGTGAAAACAATGCTCGATCGAATGCCTTTGCCAGCGGAAGCTCTATTTCAATGCTTAATTTCGCTGTTTTGTCATCTTCCCCTGCTGAGGAGATGACACGTTCAGACAAAGGTAAAGAGAAAGTCGCAGGCCCGCTTATTGCTATCAGAGTTCCTTATTCGGGACGTCTGAAAGATGCTAAGGTCGAGCGATAGTATGGTAAGTTTGTGGACGTGGTCAAGAACCTTCAGGTAACCGTCCCTTTTACTGAACTTATTACCCATGTACCCACTTACGCAAAATTTATGAAAGATATTTAGACGCATAAGAGAGAGCTTAGTGAATTCTAGACTGTTGCATTCATGGAAGAGTCTAGTAATTTACTTCTCAATAAAGCTCCACCAAAAATTAAAGACCTGGGTTGCTTCTGTATTACCTGTACCATAAGAAACGAAGTGATAGATAAGGCTCTCTGTGATTTAGAAGCCAGTGTCAGTGTCATGCCATTTTCTGTCTGCAAGAAACTTCATATGGGTCATCTTAAAATGACTAACATCACATTACTGATGCCTGATAGATCTGTTAGACGACCCTTGGGTATCTTAGAGGACGTGCCTTTTAAAGTAGGCAAGTTCTTTATACAAGTGGATTTCATTGTTTTAGACATAGCTGAGGATACCCGGACCCCAATTATACTAGGAAGACCATTCTTATGTACAGTTGGGGCCATTATCGATGTCAAACAAGGGTGTTTGACTCTTTTAGTGGGGGATAATGCGATCACTTTTAGTTTACCTGCTGGTACACTTGCTCGCTCAATGATAGAGGATACTTGTTATTCAGTTGATATTTTTGACGAGTCTGTTTATGAGTTCTGCTCGAATTCCTTTATAAAGGATCCACTGGAAGCTTTAATGCTTTTAGATGAGTGTGTAGATAACCCAGAGAACAATGATGCTATGTTGGATTTGCTTGAAGCTGCATTAGATGAGCGTGAACTCACCGACGCTGAGGCAGAGAGAGTGGAACAAATGATAAATATTCTTTACGCCATAGAGGTAAAGGTACCTGAGCGTAATCCTCTTCCTTCTCATCTTAAATATGCATTTTTAGATGATACAGAGCAATATCCAGTCACTGTTAGTGCTAAATTGGATGATGATCAGCTGACCGCTTTGTTAGCTGTCCTTAGAAAAACAGGAAGGCCATGGGTTATTCATTGGATGACATTAAGAGCATTAGTCCTAACATTTGTATGCACAGAATTGAGCTTGAGGAAGATCACACACCTTGCAGACAGGGTAAGCGTCATCTGAACCAGAAGATGCAAGATGTTGTGATGGCTGAGGTAATGAAGCTGCTCGATGCAGGTATTATCTATTCTGTTGGTCATTCTAAGTGGGTGAGTCTAGTTCAGGTAGTTCCTAAGAAAGGAGGGACTACTGTTGTCAAGAATGATAAAAACGAAATGATACCTACTAGAGTAGTGACTGGTTGGCGGATGTGCATAGACTACAGACAGCTAAATGCCGCCACAAAGAAATATCACTTTCCCCTTCCTTTCATTGATCATATGGTAGAAAGGTTAGCTTCTCATAAGTTTTTCTGTTAACTATATGGATACTCAGGGTTCTTTCAGATCTCTATTCATCCAGACGATCAGGAAAAGGCTACTTTTACTTGTCCTCAGGGTGTTTTTGCTTATCGCAGGATGCCTTTTGATTTATGTAATGCCCCTGCCACCTTTCAAAGGTGCATGATGGTGATATTTTCTGAGTATATAGAGTCTATTATGGAAGTTTTTATGGACGATTTTAGTGTCTATGGAAGTGACTTTGCTAATTGTCTATCTAACCTTGATAAAGTGTTGCAGCACTGCATTAAGGTTAATCTTGTCCTTAATTAGGAGAAGTGCCATTTTATGGTCAACGAGGGAGCTGTCTTAGGGCACTTAGGTTCTGACAGGGGCATTGAGGTTGATAAAGCAAAGGTGCAAGTGATTCAGCAATTACCTCCTCCTGTTAATGTCAAAGGAGTGAGGAGCTTCCTTGGTCACGCCAGTTTTTATCGCCGGTTTATCAAGGATTTTTCAAAAATTGCTAAACCACTTACACATCTATTGCTTAAGGAGGTCCCCTTTGCATTTACTGATGAGTGTCTTTCTGCTTTTAACAGGTTGAAGCGGGCCTTGATTTCAGCACCGATTATACAGCCTCCCAACTGGGACTTGCCATTTGAGATTATGTGCGATGCTAGTGATTATGCACTAGGAGCGGTGCTAGGCCAGCGGAAAGACAGAGCCTTGAATTCAATTTACTATACGATCCGAACTCTGGATGAGGCTCAAGTGAAGTACACCACTACTGAGAAGGAGCTGTTAGCTGTAGTTTATTCGCTAGAAAAATTTCGTTCTTAATTGATAGGGTCAGAAGTCACTGTCTTTACTGACCATGTAGCATTGAGACACCTTCTTGCTAATAAGGAGGCTAAACCACGACTGCTGAGATGGATACTCCTATTTCAGGAGTTTGATTTACAGATCAAAGATAAGAAGGGTGCAGAGAACGTAGTAGCTGATCATCTGTCGCGACTATCGCAGCAAGAGGAAGAGGATTCTTTACCCATTGATGTCTCTTTTCCCGATGGTTCATTATTTGCTATTTTGTCTTCTAATACTAACCATGATCCATTGTATGCATATTTGGCTAACTATGTTTTTATTGGCGAGCTGCCACCCGACCTTTCTTATCAGCAGAAGAAGCGTTTTCTCTATAACGCTAAGTAGTTCTTCTGGTATGATCCTTATTTATTTAAGGAATGTGCAGACGGTCTCTACAAACGATGTATTCCGCAGTGGGAGACCAAGGCAATCTTAGAGGGATGTCATTCATCCTCTTATGGTGGTCACCACGGTCCGTCGCGCACCGTGGCTACGGTACTTTATTCTGGTTTTTATTGGCCTACTTTATTTGTCGATGCTAAAATGTTTATTTCAGCTTGTGATGCTTGCCAATGCTCTGGGAACATATCTAAGAGACATGAGATGCCACAAAATGGAATCCTAGAGGTCGAGGTTTTTTATGTCTGGGAAATTGATTTCCAAGGACCCTTCCCGTCTAGCAAATATAACAGGTATATTTTGGTAGCCATAGATTATGTGTCTAAATGGGTATTAGCGATTGCTTCACCTAATTGTGATGACAAGACTGTGATTAAAATGTTCAAAAAGATTAATTTTCCCCGATTTGGTGTCCCTAGGGTCGTCATTAGTGATGGGGGAATGCATTTTAAAGAAAAGAAACTTACTTCTATATTGTCTAAAGTAGGTGTCCAACATCGACGTGGTCTGGGGTATCATCTCCAAACTAGTTGGCAAGTTGAGGTCTCTAATAGGGAGGTAAAAGAGATTTTGGCTAAGGTAGTTTCTAAATCATGGAAGGATTGGAGTCTAAAACTAGATGACACATTATGGGCTCATCGGACTGCCTTTAAAACTCCAATTGGTGCATCACTATATCGGTTGGTTTATGACAAGTCCTGTCATTTACCTATTGAGTTAGAGTGTAAGGCTTGGTGGGCTATTCGTGAACTAAACTTTGATCCTAAGTTGTGTGGTCAGAACCGTTTATTGCAGCTAGATGAACTGGAGGAGTTTAGGCTAAATGCTTATGATAGCTCACGCATCTACAAAGAGAAGACGAAGAGATGGCACGACAAACGAATCATACCTTAAGAATTTCATATCGGGCAGAAGGTGTTGCTGTTCAACGCCCGACTGCACTTGTTTCCTGGTAAGCCGAAGTCCAGGTGGAGTGGCTCTTATACAGTGACTGGCGTCACCAAATTTGGGTTCGTTGAATTAGAAAGTTCTGAGGGCAACAGGTTCAAAGTCAATGGCCAATATGTGAAGCATTACCACGAAATAAACGACGAGGATGGCAAAGTTGAAGTTCTGTACTTCGACAATCCTGATGCGCCAGCTAATTGAAGTCAAAAGGTCGTGCGAGACCTCTTAAACCTGTTCTATCCGAGAGGCAACCCGGACAGTTTTTGTTGTAATTTTGTTTAAACATTTTGCATTCGTTTATGTGTGCTTAGACTCTAGTTTTACGAACATTTGCTGAACTTATACGTTCTTTTGTTAGTCTTGTGGTCCTTTTTGTTGCGTTTTTGCAGGTTTCTCGTGCAAACAGTTCGATCGAGAGGTTTTCTTGCTCGATCGAACACTTCTGCTGCTCCTTCCACTCGATCGAGCACATGCTCCCTTCTATCGAGTCCCTGCAAATTCCACCTTTTCGATCGAGAGTCTCTTTTCCTCGATCGAGAGCTTATGGCATCTAATCTACTCGATCGAACCCTTCTTCCTTTTCGATCGAGTCTTGCTGTTATATCTCTCATGATGCGATCATATTGGGCTGTTTGTGACCTCCCATGTTCATGGTCGGTTTGGGGAAGTCCCTACTTCAGGTCGTCTTGTATTCTCCTTTTCTCTTCACTTTGCATTCCTTTCCCTGTTTTTGGTACAATGAGGGTATTGTACGGTTTGGTTTGGTTTGGGGAGGTATGCATCCATATTTGTGTCTGCATGTCGTTTTTATTGCATTTTTGTTATCACGTTTAATTTCTGTATGCATTGTTGTTTATTTTTATAAAAATTCGAAACATTCAAAAATTCACGTTTATTTCTGCGTTTAGGTTGAGTCGGAACGTTGAACTTTTACGCTACTTTGAGTCCTTTTACCCTTACCTTGCATTTTCTTAACATTCTGTTGGCATGGTAATGTGCATAATCTACGAGTTTTTATTTCATACTTATCTGAACGAATAGACTTGACTCTTATATTGGCAAGCTACATTTACATTCTAAGGTTTAGAGCTTGATAAACTGGTGACATTCATGACCAGTTTCATATAGGATGTGAGTAGTACTCTCTATAAGGCATATAACATCAAATTGGATAAACATGAATTCAGTCTACTTAGTACCTGTATGCATTCGGTCTTTGGTTGGTGACAGATGTTAAGAGAGGCAATTCCCTTTATTTCATTCTTCCCATGAGCTCCACATAGCCAAATTGCTCATTTTGTCCCATATAGCTACAATCTATAATTCTGCCTACCCTAGCCGAGCTAGTAATAATAGATGTTGGGAATGTTTCATTGGAATATGGTTATATCTGGTTTGAGAAGTTGGTGGATATGTCGAAGGGAATGAAAAAATGAAAAGAAAGAAAAACTTATGAAAAATTGAAAAAAAATAATATGAAAAAAAAAAAAAGATTATGAAAATCATGAGCCGAAAATTCTATGTTATGATTTCCGCTCACATGTTATATTTGTATCTTATGGGAAGTTGATGATTTTATGGTGATTAGTGAGTTGTGTGCTACAAATTAGCACTGTTTTGCATTGATATATATATATTGAGTAAAAAGTTTGGAAGTGTTTCTAAATTTGGATCCGTTGTTGCTTGTTTGGCTACTAACTCCATGTTTTGTCCATATTTTGCGCAAGGCTGGAAATATGACCAGGGTAGAATAGTATGGGGGTTAACTAGTATCATCCTATTTTGATGTTATCGTGATCGTACCTAGGCAGGGTTGATGATAATAAAAGTAGTGCAAATAAAGTAAATAATAAGGCAAAGGAATTTGTACGTGGAAAACACTTGAATGGGAAAAAACCACGGGCACCAAGCCGGGAGAGGACTTCACTATGATTTAAGAGGATTATAATATATCTAGCACAAAATATAATATTTTCTCTAAGTATTATAATAGTCTTGCTTGCAACGTGATAAGTTGTGTTGTGTATGTTAGAGTATGCCTTGTTCTCTTCCAAATGATCTTCAAATGCTCCATATATAGCCAAGCTGAATGGCTGCCAAATCTTCGTACTTAATGCTGAATATTCCTCCTTAATTGCTGTTTTGATTGCTGTCTTTATTGCGCATTAATGCTTATTAATGCCCCCTCTTTATGACAGAATCTTCGTTTTTAATATACTCTTAATTACCATATTAATTTGGTAATAATCTCATATAATTGTCTTTGACTTAGTCAAATGTTGACCTTACATTTGACCGTTGTCCTTTCCATGGCTGGCGCCTGTCTCCTGATACCCTGATAGCCTGACGTCATGATACCCTGAAGGCTTGACGTCCTGACACCCTGATTGTCAGGCCAGGGTTGAACTTGATCCTGAAAATGATGCAGGAGTCTAGGCTCATTGACTGGTGCCAAACTTGGACTACCCTGACGGACCTGTCCTGATCGTCAGGCCAGGGTAGAATTCTATCCTGTCAGTAGTGCGAAATTCCAGGCCCAACACTCCATATCTCCAAATTCATTTTAGCCCCTTCTTACCCATTACCTCACTTACCCATATGTAAGTCCTCGGCATGTGTTTTGGTCATTAGTTGGTTGGAATGCATATGTACGGTTGTAGAGACTTTATTCATGTTAGACTGCATGCATGTTCTTATAAGTCGAGTTAGGTGAGTGTCTATACTTCTTTCTATCTCCTTTTGATATACTCACCATGTGCTTAATTTGTGTGATGAGGATCCGTGAGAGTCCGATATTTATGAGTCTTACAAGGTTGACGGTTCGATAGTTTGAGACATTGATTTAACTCGTTTGTACTTACTTATTGCCACTTTGTTAGTTGTTGCATTAAATTGGTTTGGGTGGACAATTTGTAGCTGATGAGTTGGTCCCGTTCCGTTAGTTGTCTTTAGTTGCATTCATAGTTTGCTTGGGGACAAGCAAAGGTTTCGTTTGGGGAGATTTGATGCGTGTATTTTATATAAGGTTTTTACATCATTTTTACACGCATTTCTTTGTTATTTATGTGGCATCTAACTACAAATGCCCTCGTATAGTATACTTTGGTTTATCTTGTATAAATTGCAGGTATGAACCAGAAAGGAGCGAAATCGAGCCGGAACTTGTCCTAATTTTATGCATTTTGGAGAACGAAGAATCGGAGATTGGAATTTGTCACATAGAGATGCGTGAAGCGGCTTCGGAAGGCATCAAGGAGTCCACTCGTGCTTATATAGCTCGATCGATCCATTTTGCTACTGATAATGGTCGATCGAATGCTTTATCCCACAGGAATCACTCGATCGAGATCTTCATGTACTAGATCGAGATAGCTATTCTCTGAAGTCTTCGATCGAGCAGTGTGTTTATTCGATTGAACAGATTGTCAAGTTTTCCTCTCGATCGAGTGGTTTCATTTCACTCGATCGAGGGAGTTGGTCTTTTATGCGGATCTCGAGTTAATTTTTGAGATTTCCTTTTGTAATTAGGATTATATAATTATGACGGCAGTCATAACATCTCTCTCTCCTTCTCTCTCTCTTCTTCGACTACTCTATCTATCACTCTCTCTGAGAACTTTGTATTTTGTAACCCTAATTCTGTATTTTCATTCTCTGTAATCGGTAATCTCTACTCTTAATCCTTAATTAATAGCTTTGATCTATTGTTTTCTTTCAATTAATCTTTATTGTTGTTGATGGGGCATATTCTGCACCCGCTGACCGAGTCAACATATTGAGCAAGGTCAAAGATATCCACAGCAAGTCAACACCTTGGACGGCCTAGCCGACTCAGCTACGTCGGCCTGTCACCTGGGTCCCGGTCAGGCAACCAGCCAGCCGGGGCACATATCCGCGTACTCATATCCAAGACCCCTCGGCCGGCCTGCCATGGGTCCATCGGCCGAGGGTAGAACGGTCTTTCCGCCTGCTAGCCACTTGGCCACTACGTGACAAAAGGTGAAAGTCTATAAATACTCCTCAACCCTCATTGAGGAAAGGATCCCAAAATCATAACCTAAATACCCTATAATCTGGTAATATCTTCCTTATCTCTCTACAATATATACTTAGCCAAGTAACACATAACTTATCTCTTTAAGTTCACTGACTTGGGCGTCGGAGTGAGTACGCTCGGCCAAAGCCGAGCCCTTAGTTTGTTCATTGTTTCAGGAGAGGCCAAAGGAGGATTCAATCAAAGACATCATTCTACAAGCCACGAGTGGTAACATTACTTGCTTCGGAATTACACCCGGAACAATTGGCGCCGTCTGTGGGAAAAGATACTAGAAGCTAGTCACATTCATTCCCAAACAAAAAAAAAGAAACACACAAAAACCCACCCAAAAAGCTAAGAAGATGTCGAAACAACAAGAGGTATTCGTGACTGACGAAACCGAATTCTGCAAAGATGATACCGTCCACAATTCTGGGGTTGCGCAGCCCTCCACCGGCCGAGTAATCCAACCGGAATACGGGATGCCAATAATACCAGATACGCCGCTGCCCGCCGACCAAGTCACCATCATGGGACACGTGGTTGATGCAGCTAAACTGAAGCTACTCCTGGACCTAATTGGTAGTACGCCGACTCACACTGTCACACCGACAAGAGCGGCGGAACCCGTCCAGGAAACCAGGGCCCAAAATATGACTCCGAGAAACTTGAACGGAGCACTAGGGGAAGCTGACCCTGCCAAGACGCCGGGGGAACCCAGAGTGCCAGTGGTAGACCTGAGCCCTTCCCGCACTCGAGGGAGGACAGCGTCGCCGCGGCACCAACGAGGCCTACCCCAGAGGAGCGAAAGAAGTCCGACTCGCCAGAGTTGGAGAAGAAGCCCGACTCGCCAGAGTCGGAGGAGAAGCCCTTCCCGCTACGGGGAGAGGAGCCGGACTAGGAATGCGAGGAGCCGATCGCCGCGTGTCGTTCGACACGTGGTCAGACAGCCCCTCAGTGCCTATGTCCTTGAAACCGCCGTGCCAACCAAGCTGAAGTTGCCGGCGCTCACATACAAAGGGGATAGCGACCCCACCGATCATGCCGAGGCTTTTGAGTCGTGCATGTCGGTGTGGGAACAACCCGACGAAGTCTGGTGCCGAGTCTTCCCAACGACCTTGCATGGGATGGCTCAAAGTTGGTACAAGGGGCTGCCCGACGGCTCGGTATACTGTTACGCCGACCTAAGGGACGCCTTTTTAGCCCGAGACTCTTGCAATAAGAGGAGGGCCGTGGAGACATCGGATCTTCTGACTAGCAGGCAGGAGGGGGGCGAGTCTCTACGAAGCTATGTGAAGAGGTTCGACGCCAAGGTTCAGCAGATTCGAGAGATTAATCCCGAGCTGGCGGCCTTCGCGCTGATGAAAGGCCTCCCAAGGGGAGACTTAAAACCGAGCTCATCAAGTACGGAGGCCCGGCTTAGACGCGCCAGAAGATGGCCGACCAAGCCATCAAGGTAGAGGACTATCACAAGACCTGGGTAGGCCACATCGAGGCTGGGCACTCAGAGAAGAAGAGCCACCGGGAGGACAACCCGGATGAAAGACGCCGTGACAATAATAGGTCACGGTCTGACAGATCTGCCAGGAAGCAGAACTCGGCGGGTGCCGGGGGGAGTTCAGGACCGTACTACCAGAAACGGTTCAACAGCCACACCCCCCTGGTCCTATCTGCCGCCGAGGTCTTCGCCCGAGCAAGAACGAGAGCCGAGTGGGAAAGGCCCCCAGCCGAAGGGGGACGGTGACACGAGCCAAGATCGTGAGTACCACGGCCACACCGGTCACCTTATCGACAACCACGGCATCCAAGAATGCCATTGAAGAGCTGATCCGGAAGGGGAGCCTCGGCAAGTATGTTGCCAAAGACCAAAAGACTGATGCCGGCGGTTCAAATAAGAAATCCGTCTTTGAACGGATAGGAGTGATCCATGTTGTCATCGGGGGCAACGAGAACGGTGGGTCCGCTCATGGGCACAAACGGCACCTGAACGAGCTGTATCAAGCCATCAACTTTGTGCCCAAAACAGCGATCCCCGTTTCCAACATCCCCGATATGACTATTGGAAGGAACGACTACGAGGGAGTCATCGCCCCTCACAGCGACCCACTCGTAGTCCACTTGGACATATCCAACCACCTGGTCAAGAGGTGCCTGATTGACACAGGCGCCTACACGAACATCATGTTCAGGGAGTGCTTCCTCAACCTCGGTCTGAAAGTCGGGGACTTGAGCCCCTGCACCCGTCCACCGTACGCCTTTTCCGGCCGGCCTGGTACCCCCGGGTCAATCGGGATCGGTGATGTTCGGCGAGGGGAATGCGGCTAAAAATGTCCTAGCTGGGTTCGTGGTCATTGACGGCTCGTCCGCCTACAACGTTCTCATAGGCCGAGTCACTCTGAGCTGATGTCCATCCGGGCCCTGACACTGATGTATGTCTCGGACCGGAAGGAAGCACATAAGCTCGTTTCCAAGGACGAGAAGGACGAGGTGGTCAACGTCCAGATATCTGCCAGAGGATGCAACATGCAATCCCTCAAAGTGGCAAAGAAGTCGGAGAAGGGGAAAAGCCCATCCTTACAACATGAGGGCGACCTCATGGATGCAACTGACGGCTAACTGGGAAGGTCCCTACAAAGTTGTTGAAGAAATAAGGCTGGGTACACACCGGCTGACAGACATGGAGGGTGTGCCCTTGATGAGCCATTAGGACACTGACGATCTCGGGAAAAACTTTGTATAGCGGCGGAGGTGCCCAAGACAACTGTGGGCACCCCGACGCATGTTTATATCTAATGAAGAATCGTCCAAGTTTTCCATCAAAGTGTTCATTTCCCCCCATAGTCACTATCAAGAAGCAGACGCCACGACAGTCACCCCAAGAAGTAGACGCCACTGCAGTCACCCCAAGAGGTCGACGCCGCGGCAGTCACTCCAAGAGGTAGACGCCACGGCAGTCACCCCAAGAAGTAGACGCCACGTCAGTCACCCCAAGAGATAGACGCCACGGCAGTCACTCCAAGAGGTAGACGCCACGGCAGTCACTATCAAGAAGTAGACGCCACGGCAGTCACCCCAAGAAGTAGACGCCACGGCAGTCACCCCAAGAGGTAAACGCCACGACAGTCACTCCAAGAGGTAGACGCCACGACAGTCACTACCAGCGCAGTTGATACTCGCGAAAGCGATCAACATGCCTTAGAAGCGTTAAACACAGTTGAGATACGCACTCTAGACTGCCTCGGCCAGGCCGAGGCGGAAACAAAAGAAGCGCTCCATTAATAACGTAAGAAGACAACTCAGACGAAGACAAGAAAATACCTTGGCCAAGCCAGAGGCAAAATAAGCAAACTCTTATTAAAAATGATAACAGTTACAAGTGAGGAGAATAAAGACGATTACTGGCCGTCCCCATAGGGATAAGCCAAAACACAACCTACCAAAGTTGTACAAAATACAAGGAAAAGAAAAGCAAAAGGTTACGTATATATCATTTGAAGCGCCAAAAGATGGCAGGGAGGAAAGGCTTAATAATTGGCTCCCGAACCACCGGGCTATCCGAGACGCCGGCGAGCCTCGGTGACGACCTCCCGTCTCCCTATGCCTCTTGCTTGCCATCGCAGCCGTTAGCATCATTTTGATGGGCGACCCGGAAGTCGTCTTGGCGCCTCGGCTTCGGCCTCGGCCTCGGATTTCTTAGCGCCTCGGCCTCGGCAGCCTCACCGCCTTCATCCTCTCGGCTTCCTCCTTGGCCGCCTTAGTCTTCTCAAAGAAGGGCGCCTCCTCCGCGGCCGCCTCTTCCTCCTTCTTCACCCTTACCTCCTCCTTGGCCTTCTCCTCCGCGGCTTTCTTTTAGCTTCGAGCTTGTCGTCAAACAAACTCAAAATTTGTCCCACGGAAAGGAGCCATCAAGAGGAAGAGCTCCCAATCACTTCCCCGGCAGCTTCTTCTGCCAGTCCCTAGTATTGGGCGCACATGTTAGGGAGGATAACGGTTTGGAGCGTCTCAATGTCCTCCTCCCTTTGGGCGATGATAGCATCCTTGTTCCGAACCACCTTCCCCGGGCCTCGAAACATGCCCCTCCATTCGTCCCTCTGCTTAATATAAAGGTCGGCGTGCTTCGAACAAGGTCACGCCCCTCCAAAGAAATTTTTAGCGGCTTTTCAAATGCCGCAGCCTCGGCCTTGGCTCTCTCAAAGAAGGACCTCCTTTTCAGCGTCCTCCCGAGTTTTCTCTCAAGACGGACGCCTCTTCACCTAAGCCTTGACCCTCTTAGCCTCCTTGTTCGCCGCGTCGAGTTCAAGCCTTAGCCGCTCGAGCCGTGAGGCAGTCAAGAATGGTCTTCTCTTGCTCCACAATAAGAGCACCGGCCGTATCAGCCCACTTCGCCAACTCCGATCAAACTTAGGCCCTCCGACTTAATCTGGAGGGGGTAGGCTTCGGGAAGGAGGTGACAACGGTGGCGTCTTGACCACTTGCTCGCGTTAGCTTTTCTTCTCGCACGCCGTTCAATAGTGTGACCGGTAGACGGCAGCGGTTGATCTACAAAAATTCAATTAAAGCATCCGTGTCAACATACATGGACATACCGGAGAGCTCGTCATCGAACGCCTAATGAACCGGCTAAAATCTGAGCCACAGATAGATCTCACCATGCTTGGCCTTCTTGGTCGGAGGACGATTTCCTTCCGCAGCAGATCGCAGATGCAGCAGACGAAGCATTAGCGGCGGATCGTGCTCTTTGCTTTACGGACAAGGGGAGATCCCTCCGCATCGGAGTCCCCCCATTGGTAATGTCAACGATCACCACCGTCTCCTTCGGACCGAAGGGATGGAAGGTGGAATCGATGTCGACGCCGTCGCCGTCGAAGACTTTGTTTTCCGCGTTCGGCGCGGCATGTTACTAGCAACCTTCGCCTGGGCCGCCTCCACATTTAAGCCTTTCAGCTGCTGATCCATAAGGTCATTCGGCGACGTTCTGCGATCACGGGCTAGAGCCTTAGGATGCAAATCAACAACGGTCTTGTCCTTGGCAAGCCCCATTCTCTTAAGAATATCCTCGGACAGGCCCGAGCCAAAATGATCTGCAACAGAAACAAAGCAAGAGTTAAGCGAGGAATGAACCAAAATTCAAAAAAAAAAAAAAAAAACAGAAACATTGAGAGCAGAGATGGGCCTCACACCGACCCCACTCACCCTGTGCTAGGGCCGGTATGAGGCCGACATGGCAGAGCAGCTCATCCTGAAAGAATGATCTGCGTTGGGGGAATCCATCTTTTCGGCACCCCACTCTTGTCCGCCTCAAAAGCCTCATCGCCGCTTTCTCATCCGCATTAAGAGGGACCTTGCTGGCGTCCATCTTAAGCTTTTTCCGGGTGACCCATTTGTCATACTCCGCCTTAGTCTCGCACCGCAAATTAACTTGGTGCTGGAGGGACCGGGGTAGCGGATAGTCATCCGACACCTCAACGTACACCCACCGATCTTTCCAGTCTTTGCAGGAAGAAAGCTTATCAACGGAGACGTAACCCGGCTCCATTTGCACGCTGTACCATCCGACGCGACCAGCAAACGACGGCCGAAGGTGGTGAAGCCGACGAAATAAATTAACCGTTGGGACCTCCCCCTTGAAGAGACAGAGCCAGACAAAGCCGACTATGGTCCTAATAGCCAGCGGGTGCAGTTGGGCCATGGCGACGTTCATGGCTCTAATGGTGGCCATAACATATTCATTCAGCGGGAACCGGAGCCCGTACTCCAGGTGCCGGATGT
This sequence comes from Silene latifolia, assembly GCF_048544455.1. Taxonomy (NCBI): domain Eukaryota; kingdom Viridiplantae; phylum Streptophyta; class Magnoliopsida; order Caryophyllales; family Caryophyllaceae; genus Silene; species Silene latifolia. Next base: position 96,193,401 of record NC_133533.1, read on the forward strand.
ATACGCCGGTGCAACCCGGTGGAGGGCAACAAACGGCCTGACCCTCCTCAGGGATAACAATTTTGTATCCCCTGCCAAAGTAGAAATGGCCCTCGAAAAATGTCTCGCCGGAACAACTGGCGAACTTATGGGTCCAAGCACGGTCATGGCAGACCTTACAGGCGTCGCCGTGATCCATGATGTACTGCCTCCCCTCATTAGGATGAGCCCTTTCAGCATCATCACCGTCATCATCGACATCATCATCATCCTCCCAATCCTCCAAAGCTTTTGGATCAACTTCAGGAGAAGGAGACCTAGGGCCCTAGACCTTATCGGGATGGCGTCTAGTATCTCCTCCTCATCAAGACGCGACGGGGAACCCCCCGGCGCAGAAGTGCTAGTCCCGGCGTCAGCAGCAGACATGGTAGCAATAATTACGTAACAAAATAAGAGATTGAGAAAAATTTGTTCGTTTACCTTGAAGAAAAGCACTAGCCGAAGTAACGACTCTGAAGATTAGAAGAGAAAGAAGCCCTTGAAAGTTAAAGCAAGAAGAAAATTTTTTGGAGAAAATGAAATTGGTGGCCAATTTCAGGGACTAACTGCCCTATTTATAGGGGAAAGCCTATGAAGAAGGACCAATCAGGGCACAGCCCATGAAACGTCAGCCAATCAGCGAACAGACACGTGTCAGACATGCAACCACGGAATGTCAATCGTTGCAACAGTTAAACGTCAATCAACGCAACAGTGACCAAGCGTCTTCAACACACCCATTCATATCTCCTTGCCTATCCATCTTCCTCAGCAAATTCCTAAGTATCTGTTCTCCGCCGGCCACATGATCAACCAAGCTAGGTAGCACCGGCCGGGGGCAATCAAAAACAACCGGCACTCTCAACCCCGGTCTCGGCCAGCGTCACTTTCTTTTCCACATCGGATGCCCTTTACACATCCATGTGGAGGGGGGATATGGTACGGCCTAAGCAGAACCAAGCCGAGGTAGAAGAAGCCGGGAAAGAAAATTTTTACTTGCGCAGAATATACGCTCAACATACATCGGAGCCCATACCACGGCATAGACTACGCTGGGGGCAAATTGATGGGGCATATTCTGCACCCGCTGACCGAGTCAACATATTGAGCAAGGTCAAAGATATCCACAGCAAGTCAACACCTTGGACGGCCTAGCCGACTCAGCTACGTCGGCCTGTCACCTGGGTCCCGGTCAGGCAACCAGCCAGCCGGGGCACATATCCGCGTACTCATATCCAAGACCCCTCGGCCGGCCTGCCATGGGTCCATCGACCGAGGGTAGAACGGTCTTTCCGCCTGCTAGCCACTTGGCCACTTGGCCACTACGTGACAAAAGGTGAAAGTCTATAAATACTCCTCAACCCTCATTGAGGAAAGGATCCCAAAATCATAACCTAAATACCCTATAATCTGGTAATATCTTCCTTATCTCTCTACAATATATACTTAGCCAAGTAACACATAACTTATCTCTTTAATTTCACTGACTTGGGCGTCGGAGTGAGTACGCTCGGCCAAAGCCGAGCCCTCAGTTTGTTCATTGTTTCAGGAGAGGCCAAAGGAGGATTCAATCAAAGACATCATTCTACAAGCCACGAGTGGTAACATTACTTGCTTCAGAATTACACCCGGAACAGTTGTTATTCTCTCTTTTAGACTCTCACTATGTTGATTTCTTCTAGTTTATATATTGTTGTTTACTTGATAATTATACATAGCTAATTCTCTTTGCTAAGACATAGGGGAGCCATGATTTTAAGGGAATTATGAATAGGTGATTAGAACTTGATGCGAATTAGATCTATGTTGTTAATCGCTGCATATAATTGTTCTTGTCTACTTGAGTCGACGCAATTAGATAATTAACCTCGGTACACCTTGACCTAGATCGGAAGATTGGAATAGGTAAGACCTGCAATGAACATTAGGGCACTCTAATGAGGGCGGAAGCTAAGTTAGAATTGTCTTAGGGCGAATAGCGGACCGGAAGGACCTTTTCACTACCCCGTACATCGAATTTGCATTGACCTAAGACCCTAGACTACATTTCTTAAGAATCATTGTGAACCAACTGTCTTAGCTGTTTTCTCTCTGCTTGTTTGTTATCAACTTTCTTCTTTACTTTTCTCTACTCTCTTCTCTCTTTTGACCTCTATAGATTAGAACTAACCTTCAAACCCCCAAGAAATAGTGACTCAGACGGACTTAGTTTAGAAGACATTTTCCCATCTCCCTGTTGAGATCGACCCTATTTTCGCTAACTTCTGTTAGTAGTTTTAGGTATTTATTTTTGGTACTAGATGACGGTATCACTCTACTTTCTCTCACCCCTTTTTCTCTCTAAAAACCCTAGCCTCCAACAATCAAATTTGGGGCTTCCATCGACCATTAATCGATGGTAAGCCCCATAAAAGTTTTATTTATCAATTATTAGTATGAAAATTTATGAATCCATTAATAAAAGCCTCCCTTTTTGTGAGATCCGTTTGTTTGTCTCCAATTTTGGGGTTTTTTATGTCCTTTATATCGTTCTAAGGTTTTGTTTTATTGGAAATATAGATTTGTCACACGACTCTACAATTGATACGCGTTATTCGCCGACGATCTATGGTGCCGATAAAAGGTAGATTTTCTCCATCAATGAATTAAACGAAGGATCCCCTTAAAAGCTACATGAAGAAAGTGATACAAGGACGAGCCGAATTGTCATATCATGTTTTGAGATCCCTAGTTTTACGAGAGGAATTTGTCTTTTGGCTTCTATTAGATTTGTTGTTTTCAATTATACCTATCTCTTGTAAGTGTTGTTTGGCGATTTATTAATGAATTGATCTCTTTTTATTAAAAAAAAAGTGGTCATTTTTTGTCAAAAAAACACACATAAAATATCGTCGTATAGAATTTATGTTTTCTATTAACTGATTTCTCTTTGTTATTCTTGAGTGATTCTTTCCTCAAATTGTTCAAATTATTTACACATGTGACTTTGTTATTATAATCTCTATTTTACTTTTCTCCATTAGTGCTCATTTTCGATAAAATAATCTCTATATTGATTTTTTTTAACAATATTTTTTTAAATATCAGTTTTTTTTAATACAATTGTCTTTTCTTTTCTATTCCTAAAAAAATCTCCAAAATATATTTTTTAACAAGTTAAACTTTATCGCAAATTCATGTTTTTCTATATATATTTTATAAATAAAGTTATAAATCAATTTTTGAATGAAACAGTTTAACAATATATTAGTTTTAAGCTTCCCAATGATTGGTGAAAAATAAGTTAGTTATTTAATTTGATATACTATGTCTTTAAAATTGATACGGTCTTTTAAGAACGTTTTTCAAGTTTATAAATTTTTAACAAAAAAAAAAGCTATTTAAGAAAAATTCACGACTTTAAAAAATAGAATTATATATTCAGATTTATTTATTAAATTATTGTTGATATGAATAAACCGAAAACAAAGTTCTGATTTGTAAAAAAAAATCAAAAATTTAGATGATAAAAGTTTTCTTTAGTTGTGTATGATTTTATAAAAGTTTAAAATTTCTTACTAAATTAAATAAAATAATACCAAATATTTATTAAATTATTCAAAATATTTTTTAAATTTAAATTTGTTTCATATTATCTGATTTTAGTTAATTTTTATTCAAATTTTGTATTTCTTTTTTCAAAAAAGAAGAAGTAATTTTTACGCTTCCCTTAACATGAACATATCTTTATTTAAGTCTAAAGAGATTTCCAGCATGGTTGTTTGTTGCTAGCTTTGTGGTTAAACAAATATGTTGTCGTGGACAAGATGTAAAGTCGTGGCTAAAAAAAATAATTACCACGGAATAATATGTGGCTAAATATGATTTCGCCACGAGTATGTCATAGTTCATAACAAGAATGATTATTAGTCATGGTTGTAACCTAAATCATGGCGCAAGTGACTTTTTGCCATGGGAAAAGTTGTATTGCGCCATAAAATATTTGTTAAGTTCTTTAAGTATTTTGTTATTTTATCGCTTTCTTGTTTCCGATAGTTTTTCATTGGTTTGGTTTCAAACTCCTATATATGGCGCCCAAGTTTAGGTATAGAGGGAAAAAACAAAGTAGATACATTTCTTGATGAAATTTCTTCCGAGAATGTGTTTACATTTGACTTGAGAACGGATTGTCTCTATATTGCCTTAAGTTTTATGAGATTTATTATGGAGTTAAGAAATCACATTGGTTTAATCTTAAAATTTAGTCCAACTAACGCCGAGCATGGACTAATTGGTTGGACGGCTCCTCGGCAAACTCCAAATACTTTTGTCACGGGCCTGATATGTGCATAAACCCATTTCTGCTTGTTTGTTTGAAATTTGATGGCATAGTTAGGGTTAGTTTACTAATTTTCAAACCTAATGTTTATTGTGTGGCGATTATACAAAACGGTAAGAATAAGAAGTGTATAGTTGATGATTTTGAAGATGTCACGAAGTTTTCGGTACCAAAAAATGCTGACAGGCTCCCTTTTCGCTCGGGCTACAACCCCTTACCCACAAATTTTGGCTTTTATCTATTTAAAAATGCCTTTAACACGCTGTACGAGACAACTCTGGGATCAGCAGCTAGCGACGCCTTTTATTTTTTTCGTGTTATTAAATGTGGATGCATTTGATTCAATTTTGTGTTTGATGAGGTATGTAGTTGTCTAAGGCTGAAAAACCGTTTGATTGACAAAGAGAGTGGTAAGTTATCATAAAATGCATCAGTTCACATTATAAATTGGAAAAAGCTGTGTACGACATGGTTTGTTTGGGTTGTTTATAGACGACAATTGGAACAATAAAATATAATGATATACCAAAAATTTAAGGTTAGTGATGCGGTGGAGTGTGACTACAGCCTAGGGTGGTTGATATTCCGAACGAAAAACGACAAGAATAAGTAACTTGGCATGGCCATGAACCCGACGAATGATAAAAATGAAAGATTGTAACAAAGAAATTGTTTTTTTAGTCGAGTTTTTTTTGCTAAAACCCTCCTTACTCCATCTATGAACATATGTACTTGTAGTCAAGTACTACATCCGTTCACCAAAAAAGGGTTCTAGTCTAAGAGTTTATTGTATCCAAAGCGTCTCGTTAAGGTATGATTTGAATCAAATAAAAGGATAAAACAGTAAGAGAAATGGAATAGTCGCCTATCGCCTAATATATCAAGACACATCCACAACATAGTGATTTCTTTTCCTACTCGGTAAAGCTTTCTCTTATGCTGGATCGTTATTTGAATTGGTTTTTGGAACCAAGTATTTTGTTTTACATTTATGCGGCAAGTGAGAAGTCCTATAAAAAAACATTTATATACTTGGTTTCAGAACGGTGCATCTGCACACCTTCACCTCACGTCTTGCGCTCTGTCGCCACAGGCCCTCGTTGTAACACCCCCTCATACCAAGGTGCCTTACCAGGACCACCCTACCATGAAAATGTGTTACCATCTCGGTTGCCGGAGGTTAGTATATATCAAAAGCGTCTGAACTGAGCACATTTATTAAAATACCATAAAGTGTAAAAGTTTACATCAAACCGAATCCAAAACTGATTCAACAAAATAAATCCAATGTCTGACAACTATGAGATCATAACTAAGACTCGACTGTGATGCTACGACTGGTGATGACAACTATCCCATGACTGCCCCAAGCTCACCAATAGCAAAACCTGTCCAGCCTGCTCACCATCCCCGAATGGATCACATCAGATTCCACATACAACAACGGGGTCAGTATTACTCAATCAATATAAGACAAACAAACAAGGTAACTAGCTGATCATCCTCCACCCCCAGTCTCCCGATCTCACACAAGAATCGACTACACACCAAGTGTGTAGCCCCGCGATTACCCATCGCAATGTAATCTCGCCGCCCAGATGGGTGATCGCAGCCCATCCCACCTAGTCCAGCTCATCAACGAGCGACTAACAATCCCTGTCCATTAATGTGCACATCCCCTCCCGTGACGGGTTCCACGGAGGGCGAACTAGGGTGTGAAGCCACTCCCGCAAGTGACTCCACCACAAACACAACATACACAGCCTTACAGCTGTCACAACACCACAACCATCACAACACAACCACACCAATACCATCACCACAACATCTGTACTCCGATGTTCAACAGATAACGACAATCACAATACAATCAAGTCTTAAATCAATGAACAGTAAACTGAGTAGGGATACCCTACCTTAGCAATCAACTGCAGTACGGAAACCAAACAATCAGAAAGGCTCCTCTACGAAGTCTTCTCCTATACAATAACCTTATAGCACAATTACACATTGCACAATTCCCCCCTATTCCCCAAATTCCATATATACAGTAAACCCTACAAGAACATAAATGACATGGGGAATGAAACTTACCAACAGTAGGATGAGAGAATACACGCAAGGATTACAACAGTTGCACACACAATGAGATTAGAGAATGATTAGGGAGTGATTAGAGAGTGATTAGAGTGATCGTAAAATAATTAGGATTGAAATGACGTTTTAGAAACTAACTTTGAATATTAAATAATCCTAAACACTCCCGCATCAAACCGCTGAAATAATACTCGCCAGACCGGATACTCGGTCGAGTAAAGTGTATACTCGGCCGAGTATCCTCTACTCGGTCGAGTATTCTTCATACTCGGCCAAGTATTCTTCGGCAGAACCAAAACAGGCTACACAATTAGCACTACTCGGCCGAGTAGGCTCTACTCGGTCGAGTATTCAACTTAAGAAAATCCGTAGTATTACATTCTTCCCCCCTTAAAAAGAACTTCGTCCCGAAGTTCACACACCACCCTAAAACAAAACACCACAAAACACAAAAAAACTTCCCCAAACAAACATTTATCAATGCCAAATAACCACACAAGACACCACAAGACTCACTAACCCGACTCAAAATAAAACAAAACACACACGCGACCATCTACTACCCCCCTAAAAAGACAATGGTTACGTCCCCGTAACCAAACATACCTGATAAAAAAGACTAGGAAAACGTTCTCGCATGGCTTCCTCGGGTTCCCATGTGGCTTCTTCCACATTGTGATTATACCAAAGTACTTTGAGTAAGACCATCTCACCATTTCTTGTTTTACGAACTTTGCGGTCAAGAATATCTTTAGGAACCTCGGCATAGGACAAGGACTCGTCAAGCTCGATGTTCTCCACCTCAAGGATATGCGACGGGTCACTCACATACTTCCGAAGCTGGGAAACATGGAAAACATTGTGGACTCTGTCAAAAGCTGGTGGCAAAGCTAATCTGTAGGCTACCTCGCCTATCCGATCCAAAATCTCATAAGGACCTACAAACTTCTGACTTAGCTTACCTTTCTTTCCAAACCTCATTACACCTTGCATAGGTGACACTTTCAAAAGGACCTTGTCACCTACTGCGAACTCAATGTCTCTGCGGTACAAATCGGCATAACTCTTCTGACGGTCTTGAGCTGCTCTCATCTTTTGCCGAATCATCTGGACTTGCTCCACCATATCCTGTACCAGCTTTGGCCCTAAAACCATAGCCTCAGAACTATTATCTCAACAAACTGGACTTCGGCACTTCCGACCATACTGTTAAAAATTATTAATCTCATCAATTTACATATTCATATATGAATCAATTTATTTAGTCATAAAATAAATTCTAGATCTTATGCATGCAAACATGAACAAAAGTAGAGAAGAAATCGTCTTTCTTACTATGTGATTTCGGTTTTATGGGCACCAACAAGATCTCCTTCTAGTTAGTTCTTGAGCTTTCCAACAATGGATGAACAAGATTCAAGTTTAGAATCTCTCCCAAAAGCATATACCCAAGGAAACCTCTTAATAACTAATATTATTATGATCTAGTAATAATATTAATCTAGCTTAAATATTTGACCCAAAATATTGATTTTGTTCTCCTCTATTTCGCTTTAGAGGAGAGGATTTTTGTGTGTTTTTCTTTCTCTAAAATTTCACAAGTTGTAGAGAAAATACAATTTTTTTTTACTACACTAGAAAAATATGAGTTGAAGTGTGTATGAATAAAAATGATAGAGGAAAAACTCTATCATTTCACTTGGCAAAACCGGTTGGAGGAGGGAAGGTAGCCAATGCATGCGGCCAACTTTCTTCCCAAGAAAAACTAGGCATGCATGGCTACATATAGAGTCTAATAATTGTGTGTTTTCCTTATTAAAATAATCAACACAATTTATGCACTAATACCCTCTAAATTTCGGTACACTTGAGATAAAATGGGTAGTCCATTTTATTTTGTCATTTGTCAATTGTGACATATGTGACATGTTACTTGACATGTGAATTTGTAATGCATTTTTAACATATTAAAAATCAACATACTCATAAAATATGTCATTTACAAAATCGACTAGTAATTCGTAATTACTTGTACCAAAACGGTTTATCAAATTATAAATTACAACGTCTTGTATTTATAATAAATTATTCATTCAATTTCAATTCCAAATTGTTTCGTAAACAATAATTTTATCTAAGTAATAAAACAATTCAATTACTTAGACCGTATCTAATATAATCGAATTACAATAACACACGTTAATTTTACTCACAAAATCATCTGTCAATTTTAAGCAATTTAATTAACTCGTATCGGCATACGATTAATTAAATAATCAATTAAGAGTATTTCCCTATAGGTATGACCTAAGGGGATCAACTGATCACCACCGTCGCACGACAGTAATGTCAAACTCTAGTCAGCCAATCATTACCGATATGTGTGGACCAGTTGACTGTAAAATTATTACATCCCACGTGTATTCTTAAAATAAGATTTAAACATGTGATCATCATGATCGATAGTTGTGATCGCATTATTGTCGGAGGACATATATTCCAACAATCTCCCACTTGTCCTCGACAAGTGTGTGTCACCAATTCTCTTGTCCTATTACTATTTCCCACTCAATGCAAGGTGTCTTTCAGGTCGTACTTGCAAGTGATCATATCGAGAGTGGTTTGCTCGATCTCGAGAATAACTAATTGACCGGAGTTATCTACCATAGATACCTTCCGAGCGTGGCTACGCATTTCCAGTTCATTACTCCTCGAGTGGCCCTGAGATATTGTTTTAACCTTGACAAGGGGGTGGACAATTCCTATTGCACTCATTCCCTTCGACTAGCCACAGCCATCATAACCCAAAATATGCCCATTTGACCCCATTTACGAAGGTCGTAGTAACACAAATCAAAGTTAATCTGAAACTGTGCCACCTTAGGTGAACAGTCTTTAGTCAAAAGAATCGACACATTAGAATACTATAGTAGCTCTCGCCACGACCAGGCTATATAAATTTGCCAGAACTCTATAAGCGGTCACTGCCCGACAAAGTGTTCCTAACAGTCTGCCTATGTGATCGACTAGTCATCTCACATGACTGTATGGCACTGAACTTGCCATCAATCGCATCACACTCTAGTCATTTCGAGACGTCACCTCATATAAGTGACTATGGGCGAATACCATGTTAATCCGGGTTCACTTTAACGGGGTTCAATATTGTCTCTACAACCCGTTTGGATGTAACAAAGTATAAAAGGAGTTTTCAGATTTTAAAAACTCGAACGACAAATGTGATTATCATATGAGTAGTCAATACTTGATTACTACTTCATATCCAATTTAGATCTTGTATGTAGTTGTTCATCTCAATTCAATTGAAATGACAAGACTCATCATGTTAAGCCTATGAGAAGGCTTTGGTTAGTAGGTTTTATCAACTTCTTATACCTTACTCAACCTTACTACATACTCGTTTTCCTTTGTAATGCATACATTTGCATTACAAAACTTTCTGAGTACGTGTTGAGATCCAATCAAGACATAGGCCTTCTTGCCTTAAAATAGCTCCCACTGTTTTCACAGTGTGCGGGACTCATTCCTCTTGCACGTCCTATGATTGCAAGTGTACTCAATTTCCGTTGTAAATATTTCTCATTGTTCTTTATTACCTAGAACGATTCTAGAAAATCTATTTCTTAAATAACATAGCCACAATGGTATCTTAACCATCCTGATGTGTTTTGATTATGGTTTTGTCGGAAACCATGCGCAATCTCAATTGTCAATTGTCATTTGTGTAACACCCTTACACAAAATTGCATCAAAAATACTTTGCATTACATCCTTAATGCTTCTGCAAGCACTTAAGGGTAATCTTTATGGCTTACTTGGTAAATATTACTTAAATTCGATTTGAAACAATTCATCATACTCAAAGTGTATGAAGTGTTATACATCATTTCCTATTTAATTTATTCGGCAGCGGAAGCAAATAGAATCAATCAAATATGTTCAACTTGATTGAACTAGTCATGAATCTTATCAACATAAGACTTCTTATTTGACGCTAATTATCATGTGGATTTATCTCCATAAATCTGGATATTAAAGATGTATTATATATATATATCTCCAAGTCTTAAATCATTCGCAATGATCAATATGTCATCCACATATAAGACTAATTAAAATTCCGTAACTCCCACTAAACTTCATGTATAAACACAACTTCTCGACCTCTCGAGAAAAGTTTTATAACATGATCAGAACATTGATTCCAACTCATTGATGTCCTACTTAAGACCCTCTCTTAAGTTTCACATTATTGAATCTACAAAACTCATGACATGTATTGAATACATTCCTTCTAATTGAAGAAGTGGGTTTTAGATTCACTCGTTATATGTATATCATCATAATGAAATACAATTCCTAAGAAGATCCGAATAGTGCAAAACACTTTGCAACTAATCAAGCTTTGATATTTGTCTTTGATATCCAACAATTCCATTCGGAATTTATTTCGGATTTTCATGGCTCTAAGCCTTGTATTGAGTTGTGACTTAAACACTCTCATGTAAGTCATATGTTCATTACTTTCCACAAGTAACTTGAATCAAACAATTTCTTTGTAAGTTGTAAGCTCTTTACTTTAAGCTCTTTACTTTCTTAAAAGTAACACTAATTCATCATCTTCAACAAGTGATGGCTTTAACCTCCTAGGTTTTGAAGAAACAACGTCTTACGTTTTACGTCTTACACAAAACGTACAACGTCTTACACAAAACGTCTCATGTAGCCAAGAAAGACCAGTTTCTTGCGACATAACATTCTTTGTGGCTTTTGGTGGCTTTTGAATAATTTCTCCACTCTGTCTTCTAGAAATAGACTTGTATTCTAGAAAGACAGCTTCACGAGCCACAAACCCATTGTACTCGTGATTATAATAAGGAAAAATGAGCATTTGTTTCTTTTGAAAACTTACAAACATGGTACCCAACCATTTCATATCTCATATGATTCGTTTTAGATTTAGTGGAAAAATAATTTAGACAAAAATGATAAATTCCCCAAAAGGATCAAGTAACTCAAAGTAACTTGATTGAAGTCCAAACCATATCGAATAGCGTTTGAATTCTTTATCCAACCACACATTATCCCATAATGTATGCTAAGAGAGATTTACTTGTGATACTATATCACATTTCCTTTGGCTTATATCAAAGTCTTCCCTTTGATAATCCCATCACGACTAAATCATGATTTCTCTATTTACCTTATTAAGTGAACACATTAGTGTCAACTTAAATTGTTGGTAAAAGAAAATGATTAACCTATTCTGGATCAATGATTTACAACCTCGATCTCCTTTTCAACCAAAAGGCACGAGACATCTTGCTTTGAATACAAGATACGCATATACCATAAGATTAACAATCTAATGGTTTCAAGAGTACTCAATAACTCTTTCACTACTACAAAAATTGATGTAATGCAACATTTCATCTACAACACTTTGTTTTTTATGTTGCATTTTAGTTAATCATGCAACACTTTATTCAAAAATGTTGCTTTTATTGATATATGGCATCACTTTAAGAGAAGTGTTGCATTGTATTGTTATAAATGCAACGTTTTGACACAAATGTTGCATTTTGTCGCAACACTTTAAGCAACAATAGCAACATTCACTACTACAAAAAGCGTTATGGACATCACTTTATAAACATCAGAGTTTTAGAAACCTGATGTACAAAATAATAGACATCAGAGATCTAAAAAAACCGATGTCTATATAATTTAATATACATCGGTTCAACTTAAAAACTGATGTCCATTTTAAATAACATCGGACGTATACAATATCCGATGTCTATTAATTTCCCCAAAATTGACTTAAAATAAATCATCCGCGTAGATCTCCGTTCTCTATCACTCATTCACTCTTTACTCTAACCTAATCCCTCCCTCACTGGTGATGTACTCCGCCACTACCAACCACTAGTAGAAAAAACACCTATTGCGTCACTTGAATTACGTCGGTTCTAGAAAACACGACGCAAAAAGTACTCACTTTTGGCGGGAATGCAATTTTGCCCTATAGATAAACTTAATGCCACTAGTAGAAAAAACACCTATTGCGTCAGGCAATTTACGTCGGTTCTACAAAAACTGACGCAAAAAGCACTTAGTTTTGGCGGGAATCCCTTTTCGCCCTATAGTCAAGCTTTTTGCGTCGGTTCTTAGAAGCAACTGACGTATATAATGCGTCGGTTCTGAGCAAAACTGATGTATTTGATCAAATACATCAGTTCTGTTACTAAACCGACTTATTTGATATTATGTTTTTGCATCAGTTGTACGGCTTGTACCTAGAGCCGATGCAAATGATATTAATTAAAAAAAACAAATATTAAACCATTATACATTGAGAACAATCAGACTTCCCCACACCAACCGAGTCCTTCCCTCGCCTCTCATGGCTTCTCCCTATTTCTACTCCGTCACCGCCACACGACTGTCTCCCTACACCAACAACTCCCTCCCCACATCTTCGTCACCACCACACGACTGCACAAAGAAGTCAAGAACAATACGGTAAAGTTATTAAACCAACAGAGTCACTTCATTCGCAATTGGTTCGATTGGTGCAAAAGGGAAAGTCGCGATGACGATAAAGATGGCCGCATTCCAGTTTCAAGTAAGATATTCTAATTTGGGATTAATTGTAATTTCTTGATTTATTTTGTTAATATGATAAGAATTGGGGGTTAGGGTTTTGTTTTTTGTTCTGATTGATTCAATCAAGCAATAGATTTAATACGATATTTTTTGTTCTCAGATCTAATGGTGTAATTTTATCCAATATGCTTGAATTTTGTTTCTAGGTAAATGGTATAAGTGTATATCAGTCCTCGCCGCACTCCACCATGAGAAGAAGGTACAACAGTTCAACTTCAATTCTGTCTTCATTTCCTCAGTTTATTTTGTACATAATTGAAGATGAATAGTTTGATTCTAGCTACTTAAATCGTTTTATTAACTCGAGATCAAGTTAGATTAGTTGTTTCTGGTCGTTGAATGGACTTATTGATGGTAAAAAGAACATAGTTTTTATTGTGCTTTATCGTATTTATGAATCGTTTTATTATCTTGAATCGCCTTGTAGTTTGAAGTTAAGGCATAGTAACATCGATAATGGAATAGAGTGTGTGAATCGGGTTGTGAAGTTTGCTGTTTCGTTTTTGTTTATAATATATTCCATCTTATACTGTATGGTGTTGTATGCATCTAGTTCATTTATTGAATGGGTTTTTCGTTGTTTCAGAATACTAATTTATTATGTATACTAAGCACACTTGTCATCCATAACCACCATTAACATTGTAAAAAATAGTAAGCAAGGTTTCAGATTTTTGTAAATCTGTGAGTTTGTCTTTGAGTTATTATTGTTGGATTGTCAAATAGACGCTTATGCATGTGTGCTTTAGAGTTGGGAGCTAGCTGCATCTTCCTTCATATAATATAATCGAAGTATTGTTGGATTGTCAAATAGACGCTTATGCATGTTATTTTTCTTTTTGTTTGTACACAAGTTCAGCTAAGAGTTTTCACATTTTTGTCTATATGATGATAAACTAATAGACGACCAGTGAGCCTAAGGGAGTGCTCATCTCCAATGAGACTGTTGCCACTGATGTATCAGGCATTAATTCTCATTGAAGAGCATCAATGAAGAGATATGTTCACTCTCCAATATTCTCCGCCGTAAATATTGTAAAACCGCTAGATCACTATAAGACAGTCTTACTCAAAACTTCTCTTATTCTGATTTCCCTGCCTTTTGTAATGATGTGAATCCACAGGTAAGGCAAACTGACAGGTATCTGTCATACCTTCCCCTAGCACATATATTTGATCGAGTAGTCAAGGAATTATTCATCTCATCTGGTGCTTCAATCGGATATTGGTGTGGGGTAAGTGAAATCTTATTTCAAAAATATACTTTTTTCTTCCTAAATATTTAGGTTGATCTCACATATGAAACTGTCGCACATAAGACTCGCAGAAACCTTAAAGGCATTATTCATGAACTGTGGAGTTTTCTGTACTCTGATAACTGATTGTTTGTTCAGGATGTCAAGCTGTTATCTGAAGACTTTAATAACAGTATGTTTCGTGAATATACTGAGCCCTTTCACTTTATTCCCTGCGTTACAAATACATCTCGAGAGAAACCCACACTTTAAGGAGTTATCGATACAATTCTAGTACTACTCATCTGTTTAAGCTTCTGATGCTTTGCTGTCTGACCCTCAGGTTTTAATGGAGAAGATCAATTCAAGTGGTACCATGAAACGTACATTATTCAATCTCGCCTACTCCTAGTAAGTATATCTCCCATCGCAAATTTATCGTACTGAGATCTACAATTTCTGTTCCCCTCCCTATATTGCTCTGATACGTATCTTCCCATGTCCCCTGTATCCGTGTCAGACAGTCAATAATCAGACAATAGGGTACCCGTGTGGCCGTGTTAAATACATACAACTTAGTCTGAGCAACACAATATACCCGATTCCCTGCCTATATTTGAAACTAATTCTTCGTTTGTCCTGAATTGTGTAATTGCAGCAAATTGAGCAACATGAATTCAGGGTATAAGCATGAAGAAGCGTCTCCCCTTTTCGACAAGATTGTTTTCAAAAAGGTGATTTAAACTGCACAAGTTTTGATCATTAGTCACTTTGAACGTCACTTATCTCATACAAAGGTATCATTTACTTGGTTGCTTCGGATAAAAGAGGGTCTTGGCGGAAACTCTGCGTCTAATCCTTTCGGTGGTGCACCTCTTGCTCCAAGTCTGAAACGTTTCTACGCGTTGTAACCTGTGCTCATGTTCTTCAAGGATACAGTACTTAATTATTTCGTGATAATTAAGCCTATTGAGCCTTTGAATCCTCAAATCTAATAATGTTCTATTTTTTATGTTACAAGTTGCATTTGAGGTATTAACAATGATGACGGGTTGATTTTTTGTCCTATTGGCAACATATATATGCTCACAATACAAGAATGAAGACTTATAATTAGTAGCTTTCAAATAGTCGTTAAGAATTATTATTTGTTCTATTTAAACATTTGTTATATTTGTTTTAGTTAAATAATTGAACATTTGCGATCGAAGTTTTACTTTTGATCCTTTTTTGAAATGTAATTGACATATATTTTTGAGACTGAATCAATTGAATGCACAATTAGAGAGAATTACAATTGTTGTGTGCCTTACAAGTCCTATTGTCGTTGCACTTTATTAAGTGTTGTTTTTGAATAAATTAGTGTTGCATTTGTTTATTATAAGTGTTGTTTTGGGACGTAACCAGTGTTGCGTTTCCAAAATAAAAATGTTGCATTAATTTGATATAAGTGTTGCTTATCAACATGAAAAGTATTGCATTAGTTCAGAAAGTGTTGCTTTTTTTACATAAGAAATGTTGCATTAGAAGATAAAAAATGTTGCCTTTGCAATTGAAAAAGCGTTGCATAAACATGACCAATGCAACACTTTTCAAAAGTGTTGCTTCAGATTAAAAAGTGTTGCATTAAGCGTTGCAATGACCTAATGCAACAAGACCTGATGTAGCATTTGATTAAGTGTTGCATAAACTCTATTGCAACATTTATATGACATTATGCAACAATAGCAAAGTGTTGCTATAGAATCTAAATGTAGTAGTGTTTGCGTTCATCATTCCAGAATTTAAGGTTTAATCTTGGGTTACCAATTTGAGTCTTGCATCATCTACATGATATATCATTCTAGTTTGGTTTAGAATATAATCACCTTGATAATGGGCTAGCCATACATCAAATCATGGTGTATAGGGTCACAAAAGTGAAACCTCTTTTTGTATCTTAACAAGTTTATATTCTTATTTAGAGTTTATTCACTTAATAGTCATAATTAAGGTATAAATATAAACCCAAAACTAGATTGAGTACACAATGACTCTATCTCTCGACATCATATGTTGCTAGTCGTCATATTCTAATCATCCTATGTATCAAACACAATGATGAAAACCACCATCGGTTTCTAATATTGACGAAGTAGTACTAGCAAAATTTTATGTCAATCAAATAATCATTTAAAGAAGAAGGTCCCATTAGATTTCCCACAACTAACTTGTTGATTCTTCAATAATTTGGGGTAGTTTCCTTTCTAGCGTCCAACAATTAAGACAATGGAAACTTTATCGGTCGGGATTGATAGGTTTAGTATCGTTATTCTCAATAACTTTACTGTTAACATTACCTTGTATCAATTCCATTCTAATTTTACTTCTTTAAAACCTTATCCTTTTCTTAACGGTTTAAGAGAATGCTCCCACTTATTTCAATGAGTCTTTGCTATGAGAAGCAAAATTGAAATTCATGAAGACTACTCTTCAATTTATTCGTTTAGTCTTAAAACTTTCATTGAAGTGGTTGCGGTATTTTGGTCAATTTTGATTTCAAACAAGTCTAGTTACCAAAATGATATAGCGTTTCAAAGTACTTAACTCAATTAAGCATATGAGAAACAATTCATTGTAAGTAGATATGTTAGTCAAGAATCAAAAACCCTTTTGATCACGAATAACTTTTATCTATACTCTTCACAAGAGATCCTTACAATGGATAATACGAGGTTTTTAGAAGAAAATTCAAATTTTGTCTTTAGTTACGATGTTTTAGTGGAGATTTGAACTAAAATCGAAATGATATCGTATATGAATTGTGGTAAAGAAATAGAACAATATGATAACGGAATAGTGAAAACAAAACATTTATCGTTTTATTAATACTTGTAAATAACAAGTAAAGCATTTATATAGTGACCTCTACCCAACTATGATAAATGATTCCAAGATCCAAATTCATATTAATTTGGGGCACGGTGTGCCGAAATACCCTTTATTAATATAACTCGGTGGATTAACTCTTTAATCGATTCTACTTTTAGAACTCTTGGTCGATAAAATTACATTAATATTTATCTTTAGCCCGAAACACATCCGGAAATCGTCGTGAATACTTTCGTTGAGTTCAATCCAAATTTCGAATAAATGTGTCCATGATCCAAATTCATATTAATTTAGGGCACGGTGTGCCGAAATAGCCTTTATTAACATAAATTCGGTGGATAGACATTTATCACCCACTTCCCCTACGTAACAAGGTTTGTACCCCGGTATGGTCGAGTGCACTCCCTCACGAAATAGGTTTTCATGGTTTCTACTTTTTGGTAAGGCTAAGTCTCAATTGTTTATTTTTAGCGAGAGGTCATGTCAATTTATTATCTATCACGTTTTAAGTGAACTAAAGCGGTGAACTACGATAATTGTAATTGACACGGTCGATAAACTCGATTTAAAATGTATGTTTAGTTATGGCGATTTAGCGATGCATGCAACATATAAATAAAATGCAAAGCATAAATTAAATCCTAGTATGGCCTTCCTAGAATATTAAATCTAATAAACTATTACAAATTCGGAAACCAACTCCATTGGTCCCTTGAACTTCGGTCTTGGCACGCATCTCGAGGTAACACCGTCTTCATGGAAACTCCGGGAAATTACAAAGTAATAAATAAAATTGTAAATGAATTACATAATTTCCTATTATACATTTGTAATTAAAATTTAAATCTATTAAATTACAAAACGGTGATACGAGATCACAATAATTACAACCGAATCGATATTCCCATACATTTCGGGTAATATCAATTAAAACTAAGGTCATACTAAGTAAAATACATAAAATTAAAATATGACAATCATAAATAAAATGCATTATTATAATATGTATGAACATGCCCAATTTTATGCTAAATCGCCTTTAAGGAGCCAATATCGTATATTAATCGGTTTTACGGATTTCCGTGATTTAACCTTTTATAATCACAATAATTACATAAATTCATATTTATGTACAAGTTAATTATCCTAACCAACTTAGGACTCAAAATTAGTCTCCACTAACATATTTACAATAATTAACTTATATTTCTTAATATTGTTCATAAATGGACCTAAAATACAAAATTATTCCATAAACTTCAAATTAAATCATAAAAATTTCAAATAATTTTAAAATTTAAAATTTAAACTCATGAACATTCTGGAAAATTACCATGACACTCATAATGTTCAAAACTTAGGTTAAAAAAATTTTGAAAATTTATCGAGAAAAACAATGTTGCGGTTTATCGATTTTAACAATTATGACCAAAAAAATATGAGAAAAAATATTTTTACCACCTTTTCACTTTTAGATCTGAAATATATGATAAAATGCAACATGTGACGTTTTTCCTTAGTCATGAAGTATGTTTTAGCATTATTTCTAATTTTAGTCACTATTTATGTGATTTTTCATCAAAAATTCATAAATCATGAATAAAGACTTCATTATAGCCAAATATTTTACACACATCTTATAAAATTTCATGTGACAACATACTAAATTTCCATGACCATATTCGAAATATAACTCATATTAACCTATTTAACCATTTAAATACGATTTTAACTTCAAAAATCCATATTTCGAGCATAACAACTCATTTTATCATGAAACTTTACAGGCCATCAGTAGATAATATATGTGAAAACATATCCAAAAACCACTGGAAAAATCGAAGTTTAGCTATTTTTAGTCCAAAAATGACATTTTTATCATAAAAATCACATTTTAATGCCATTATTATATAAAATGAACAATAAAATCCTTAAATAAACCAAAATGTCCTAAAAATCACTTAGAACCAGAAACTTTTAACATGCAAATTTATTTTAAGGTTTTTCTTCATAAAACCAATTTAATTAGTTTTGTATGTTAATCATATAACTCGGAAAAAACTATAAACCGATTTGCATGCAAACAACCTAAGGCTCATGATACCGCTTGTTAGAAATAATTAATCTTATTAATTTACATATTCATATATGAATCAATCTATTTAGTCATAAAATAAAGTCTAGATCTTATGCATGCAAACATGAACAAAAGTAGAGAAGAAATCGTCTTTCTTACTATGTGATTTCGGTTTTATGGGCACCAACAAGATCTCCTTCTTGTTAGTTCTTGAGCTTTCCAACAATGGATGAACAAGATTCAAGTTTAGAATCTCTCCCAAAAGCATATACCCAAGGAAACCTCTTAATAACTAATATTATTATGATCTAGTAATAATATTAATCTAGCTTAAATATTTGACCCAAAATATTGATTTTGTTCTCCTCTATTTCGCTTTAGAGGAGAGGATTTTTGTGTGTTTTTCTTTCTCTAAAATTTCACAAGTTGTAGAGAAAATACATTTTTTTTACTACACTAGAAAAATATGAGTTGAAGTGTGTATGAATAAAAATGATAGAGGAAAAACTCTATCATTTCACTTGGCAAAACCGGTTGGAGGAGGGAAGGTGGCCAATGCATGAGGTCAACTTTCTTCCCAAGAACAACTAGGCATGCATGGCTACATATAAAGTCTAATAATTGTGTTTTTCCCTTATTAAAATAATCAACACAATTTATGCACTAATACCCTCTAAATTTCGGTACACTTGAGATAAAATGGGTAGTCCATTTTATTTTGTCATTTGTCAATTGTGACATATGTGACATGTTACTTGACATGTGAATTTGTAATGTATTTTTAACATATTAAAAATCAACATACTCATAAAATATGTCATTTACAAAATCGACTAGTAATTCGTAATTACTTGTACCAAAACGGTTTATCAAATTATAAATTACAACGTCTTGTATTTATAATAAATTATTCATTCAATTTCAATTCCAAATTGTTTCGTAAACAATAATTTTATCTAAGTAATAAAACAATTCAATTACTTAGACCGTATCTAATATAATCGAATTACAATAAGACACGTTAGTTTTACTCACAAAATCATCCGTCAATTTTAAGCAATTTAATTAACTCGTATCGGCATACGATTAATTAAATAATCAATTAAGAGTATTTCCCTATAGGTATGACCTAAGGGGATCAACTGATCACCACCGTCGCACGACAGTAATGTCAAACTCTAGTCAGCCAATCATTACCGATATGTGTGGACGAGTTGACTGTAAAATTATTACATCCCACATGTATTCTTAAAATGAGATTTAAACATATGATCATCATGATCGACAGTTGTGATCGCATTATTGTCGGAGGACACATATTCCAACACATACAAAGCCTCAAAAGGTGCCATCCCGATACTCGTATGATAACTGTTGTTGTATGAAAACTCAATCAGGTCAAGTCTGTCCTCCCAGCTGCTCCCAAACTCTACGACACATGCCCTCAACATGTCCTCTAAGGTCTTGATGGTTCGTTCTGTGTGACCATCGGTTGCCGGATGAAAAGTGGTACTCGTCTTCAAGGTCGTACCCATCAACTCATGTAGTTCTTGCCAAAACTTGGATATGAACCTCGCATCACGATCAGAAACGATATCCTTGGGTATACCATGTAACCGTACCACATGCCTCCTGTAACCCAATGCCAGCTGCATCGTAGACCAGGTATCTTTCATAGGAACAAAGTGAGCTGACTTAGTTAACCGGTCAACAATCACCCAGATCATGTTATTACCTTGCTGTGACCTAGGTAATCCCACAATGAAGTCCATGGAGATGGACTCCCACTTCCACTCGGGTACCTCCAAGGACTGAATCTTACCCTGTGGTCTCCTCTGCTCACCTTTGACCCTCTGGCAGGTCAAACATCTAGCCACAAACTTAGCTACATCCCTCTTCATGTTTGGCCACCAGAAAGTCTTCTTAAGGTCTTTATAAAGTTTGTCACCACCCGGGTGAACCGAATAAGGAGTGCAATGAGCCTCCGTCAAGATCACTCTCCTCAACTCTGCATCCTCAGGAACACACCATCTCCCATCAAAACGAACACTCTCATCTGTATGGATAGAAAACCTGGAAACTGCCCCACTCTCCACTCTTGACTTCCATTCCTGAATCTTAGGATCAAGCTCCTGTTTACTCTTGATGTTCTCATATAAATCTGGCTCGATCGTCAAGTCTCTGATGGTATCCCCCTTCCTTATCATGAAGATCCCCATCCTAGACATCTCATCCTTCAGCTTCAGCAAGGACATGTCCGTACATAGCGAATGAACGCTCTTCCTACTCAAAGCATCTGAAACAATGTTAGCCTTACCCTCGTGATAGATGATCTCCATATCATAATCTCCGATCAGCTCCATCCACCGTCTCTGTCGCATGTTCAGCTCCTTCTGAGTGTAGATATACTTTAGGCTCTTATGATCAGAAAACACCTTAAAGGTTGCTCCATAAAGGTAGTGCCTCTAAATCTTAAGAGCAAAAACAACTGCACCCAGCTCCAGATCATGAGTAGGGTAGTTCTCTTCATATGGCTTTAGCTGCCTCGAAGCATAAGCTATGACCTTCCCTGCCTGCATCAAAACACAACCAAGACCATTCTTTGAAGCATCGGTATATACCTCAAAGTTCTCGCATCTCTCTGGCAAAGCTAGAATAGGAGATGTGGTCAAGCGTTCCTTTAAGGTCTGAAACGTCGTCTCACAACTCTCATCCCAAACAAATCTGGTCTCTTTCCGCATCAAGGCTGTCATAGGCCGCGCTATAGTTGAGAAGTCTTTCACAAACCTCCTATAATAGCCGGCAAGACCTAAGAAACTCTGAATCTCAGCAACATTCTTCGGTGATTCCCACTTGGTCACGGCCTCAATCTTGCTAGGATCCACAGACACCCCCTTCTTAGATATCACATGACCCAGAAAAGCCACCTCCTCCAACCAGAAATCACACTTAGATAGCTTGGCATAGAGTTGATTCTCTCTCAGAGTCTGCAAAACCATTCTCAAGTGCTCCTCATGTTCTTCCTTAGTCTTGGAGTACACTAAGATGTCATCGATGAAAACAACCACAAACCTGTCCACGAACGGTGTAAAGATCCGGTTCATCAAATCCATGAAAGCTGCTGGCGCATTGGTCAACCCAAAAGGCATCACCACATACTCATAATGACCATAACGAGATCGGAACGCTGTCTTTGGAATATCCTCATCTGCTATCCTCAGTTGATGATAGCCTGACCTCAGGTCAATCTTGGAAAACACACCTGCTCCACTTAGCTGATCAAATAAGTCATCGATCCTAGGCTAAGGATACTTGTTCTTCACTGTGACGCGATTAAGCTCTCTGTAATCAATGCACAGTCTCATACTCGATCCCATCTTTCTTCTTCACAAACAGCACTGGGGCTCCCCACGGTGACACACTCGGCCTGATATAACCCTTGCTTAGCAACTCATGTATCTGCTTCTTCAACTCAGCTAACTCTTTAGGTGCCATACGGTAAGGTGCTTTGGATATTGGAGCTGTTCCTGGTTTAAGCTCCACACTGAAATCAACATCCCTCTTGGGCGGTAAACTCGGTATCTCGTCAGGAAAGACATCATCAAACTCTCCCACCACAGGTATCTCAGCAGCTGTCTGCGGCTCTACTCGGCGATCTCTCACATGACAAAGAATCAAGGGGCACTTCTTCCTCAAACATGACTTTAAAGTCATGACAGCTATGAACTTACACTTAGGTTTCACCACAAACCCTCTATAGAACACCCTAACCCACTTAGGACCCTTTAAGGACACTTTCTTTTGTCGACAGTCTATCTTGGCATCATACTTACCCAGCCAATCCATCCCGACAATCACCTCAAACCCGTCTATAGGAAACTCTAACAGGACTACCGGTAAATCTACCCCTCCAACCACCATAGACACACCCTTATACAACTTGAGACATGATACAGACTCCCCAGAAGGTATGAACACATCGTCCTTTACAACCTCAAACATCCCCAAACCCATGGACAAGGCATGACTCTTAGACACAAAAGAATGTGTTGCCCCTGAATCGAACAAAACAAAGGATGGTACATTATGAACAAGAAAGGTACTGGTGACTACATATGCATCATCCTGCGCTTCCTGTTTGTCCATCATGAAGAGCTTCCCACTGCTTTTCTGCCCTCCTCCTTGAACCGAAGCATTGGAGGTGCTCGGCTTGGCTGCCGAATCCTGGGTGGCGCTGTTGTTCTGACGCTGATAAGATCCACCACCACTGCGGTTATAGCTGCCCTGGTTGCTCTGTCCCCCTCTGTTGCCCCATGATCCACCCGGTCGATTACTAGCAAAGCTCTGAGTCGGCCTCTGAGAGAAATTCCCCTGATGAGCGCACAACCGGTGTCGGGCCTCAGAACTCGTGCATTCCCGCCTCCTGTGGCCTACACCACCACAGTTGAAGCATGTAAGGCTGGAGTTGTCACTCAGACTCCGACCTCCAGTCTTTCCCCAGCCACGAGATCCCCCTGAGAAACCAGCTCCACCAGAAAAAGCCTTTGCATGGTTGAAGTTTCCCTTCTTGTTGCCTGACAGGGCTGTCGTATACCTATCAAAAATAACTAACTAAACTAACTATATAGCTAGGGAAGTCAGGTCGATCTCCTCAGGGAGGCAAGATATCTGTAAAAGTCCGTCTATTTGGTCACAAATGGGGGTGTTTATAATTTGATTTCTAAACTAAAAGGTTAAAGGAAGAGAAATAAAGAAAGAGCAGTTAAGGCAGAAAAAGAGTGATAAACTATCAATAAAGAGGAGACATGTCAGGATTTTGGTTCACTACGGTAGTCCAGTGACTCAGCTGTAAACAACTTAGATAAATTACTGCAAGACGGATATGGAAAGGTCCTTCCGGTCCACTTTCTATCCTAAACTTCCACTAACTTAACTTCCATCCTCGTCAGCGTAGTCTACTGTTCATAGCAGGTCTATTTAGTTCAATCTTCCGATCCAGGATTAAATTTAACCAGATTAAAAGGGTGACTCAGAAGTGTGCACTCAACTAAGTCGATAAAATACAGTTATATTGCTATGGTGACAGAATCTCACAAATAATTCGTCTAACTTATTTACTACATCGTCACATTTCTACCGTAGATCCCCTAATCCCGACATGAAAAAGATTTAGCTACTCATATTGCTATTAATACCGTCAATACTAACAACAAATAAATAACCAGCATTCGACATGATAAAACAATAATAAAAATGCATAAAAAGGTAATTAGGGCAGAAATTAAATGAGACAATACAAGTAATTAAAATGAACAAATGAAGGATTAATATTAAAGAGGGAGAAAGAGATTACAATCGCAAGAATCCGGCGTAAAGAACAAGCAAATCCGAGCGAAATAACCTTGAAAATAAAGTTACAGTGAAGAAGAGAGAGTATGCAGTCTTTGAAATGATAGATAAAACTTAGAATAGATGATAGATGAGATGCTAAAAACCTAGTTAACATATGCTTAAATAGAAAATAAACTAAGTTCAATAACTAAAACAAGTTCACGGGCTAATTAAAGCCCACGAAAGCCAAAACCACTCGATCGAGTATTCTGAAGCTACTCGATCGAGTAAAACTCCAGATAATCTACTCGATCGAACACAAATGTTACTTGATCGAGTAACCTCTCTTTCCAGCTCTTCTTGATCGAGTATAAATCCACTCGATCGATCAACCAAGGCCACAGAAACCACTCGATCGAGTAATAAAACCACTCGATCGAGTATTCTTCCTTCAAATAAGCCCAAACTCGTGCCCGACTGCCTCGTAAACCGTGCCTTCACGCTTCCCAATGCAGGAACTCACTCCGGAAAATCCCGTCTCCTCAAAATGCATGCAAAAAGGACGAAAAATGGTACGATTCCACTACTTTCACGTTCATTACTTCATTTCTACAAAACGGACAAAACGAACCAAAGTAGCCAATTCGGGGGCAAAATGCAATATAAACGGTATGAAAGTACATAGAAATACGTGCTAAAATAGACTAAAAAGACTATATAAAATGCACGTATCAAATCTCCCCAAACAGAACTTTTACTCGTCCTCGAGTAAACTAAAATGCAACTAATGGAACGGAAATGAAAACTCAGAGCTAGCTTAACTTGTCTACTTGAACCAATTTAATGCAACAAAAATTAACAGTCATAGCTAAGCAGTGTTCAGAAATATAGCCAACCTATCGACCTTGCAAGACCAACCAAATCGGACTCTCACGTGGTCACTCTTCTCTCATGAAGCAAAGGGTGAATGTTATATGTAAAAGAGAGAAAGAGAAACAGTCACTCACCTAACTGCGACCTACATAGCATGCATGCAACAAAAATGAAAGACGATTCAAGTACTAATGCACACACTCTAACCAATAATGTCCGTCACAGCCGAGGGCTTACAAATGATATGGAAATAGTGAGGTTCAGGTGAGAAAAGGCAAAACAAGTTATGGTAATGTGGAGGTAAAAGCGTCAAGCTAGTTCCTAACAGGACCATATAAAACCATCCGAATCTCAACTGACTGAAAAATAAAGTACAAGTGCCCTTCATTTGGCACACAACTCACTAATCTCATACACAATCTCCTCAAAAATATGGAATAAAGCGGAGGAGTGAGACCATCACAAAATAGAAATGAATACAGACGGACTCAAAAGGATAACCAGCTTAAAAAATTTCGAACTTTTCTTCTTCCTGCCTTTTCACTGTACACGTGATTTTTCTTTCTTTTTTCAATTTTTCATTTTTTTTCTTCCTTCTTTTTCTCCTTCCTCTATTTACACCAACTCCAATCAAAAAAATACGGGCCAAACTGCAGACGGAAAATCATACCACAAAAGGACATACTAAACTAGCTTGACTAGGCAGGCTCAGTTTGGGATGTAGCCCTTTCTCTTTCTTTATTACAACCTTCTTTTTTTTTCTTTTTCTTCGCTCTTCCGGAACCGGTACAGAAATGAAAATTCCTTCTTTCTTTTAATTAAAAAAAAATAAGAATAAGTCATGAACTCATCCAAAGATTTGTATTTGTTTATTAATTCTCCTGGCGGCTGGGTAATATCTGGTGTAGCTATTTATGATACTATGCAACCCGAGAAAATTCGACATAAAATAAAAAAAGCGTTTATGGATCACTCGGATAAACGCAGTCTTGGTAAATAATTATTTACAACTGGACAATTTAAAACAAACCTGTCAAGTCCTTAAATATCAATTGACTCTACTTGTTCGGATGGGTGTTCACCCCAAAGCGCCTTTAGTTAAAGGTGAAAGTAGAGAGCGCCGTTTGCCCTAAAAAAAAAGAAAAAGAAAAATACGGACAAAAGTATTCAATTATTGGGGAAAAAGGTGAAAAGCCATGTTGGTCATGTCGTGATTGGTGTCAAAAAGGCAAGTTTTGGCTTAAGTGGAGCTAAATGGGTGATAAATATAAGAAAAGGGGAAAATTTGCAAGCACCTCCCTGCATGTGACACCGACCACAAACCCGAATGTGTGTATTTGACAAGAAATCGAATGTCATAAAAGTGCAAAAATGATGAACATGCTATGCAAGGAGTACCACTTTCAATTCCTAATGAACTGGTCATGAATGTCACCAGTTATGGGCTCTAAACCTTAGAAATTGTAAAGTAGGTTGCCAATTTATCAGGTCAAGTCTAAACATTCAGCTATATTTGAACAAAAACTCGTAGACTATGCGTATGACAAAGCTAATAACTATCAACAGAAGTGCAAGGCTCAAGTAAAAATGACAAGTTATAGTGCAATATCATCATGGAAATCAACCATTCCGACTCAACCTATATGCAATAATAACTGTGAATATTTTTGAAATTTTCTAATTTTTTCTGGTTTTTTTGATTTTTAATGAAATAAATAAACAATGCAAGCTGAAATAAAAAAACGTGAATACAAAACAAATGCAAATGCAGACTCAAAAGGATGAAATACCCTCCCCAAACCAAAACGGACAACGCCCTCGTTGTCCTCCAGCATACACCAGCAGATATATACAGAGGAACGGGAATATACAACCAAAAAAGAATAAAAAATAAAATAAATAGGAGACAAAAATAAAAGAGTGAGATGTACATACAAAACACGAACTTCCCCAAACCAGCCAGAAAACTGGGGAAGTGAGTAGACAAGCAGCTACTCGTCGGCCTCCTCGTCGCTGTTACGCACGTCCTCCACCGTCGCCGTGAAGTCTGGGTCTACCTCATGCTCTCTCCTCCACCTCTGCTCAGCTCGGGCTCTCTCCGCCACCGCCGCCGGGTCCTCGTCCTCCTCCTCCTCCTCCTCACTAGCAGACTCCGGGTACCCCTCAGCTGGGTACCGGTAAAAGGAAGGGTGTGGCCAAGCCTCTGGGATCAGACGGTGTCGACTCATATGATACTCGTATAGAGGGAACAAAGTCAAAGCTAAGTCCCGCTCCATACGAGCCTGTCTCTCTGCAATCTCAACTAACAAACCGTCACGACGCCCTTGGTCCATGACCGAGGACGCCTCAAAGGGTGGTGGAGGTACAAAGTTAGCCGGTAGGACCGGCTGTGTCTGGGTCTGGTCGGCGGGTGCGGGAGTAGGAGTGGAGGTAGGGGTCGGGATAGGAATAAGAGTGGCCGTGGAAGGCTGGCCGCTCCCAGAAGGTGTGGACCCCTCTCCGGTCTCAAGTCTACGCCGTTTTCTAGCTGCGGGTAAAGTAGTAGGTGGGCGGACCTGGAGGTGGTAGTCAGGTAGAGGTGGAAGTCGGGCGCCCCGTGCGACAGTAGGCAAAGGGGCTAGACGGGGGAGAGTGGTGCAAGGTAAGTCCACGGACAAGGAACCGTCTATCTTCCAAGTCCGGTAGTCAGAAGTAAGCCAGGTCTGAGAGTGCATAGACGCTAAGCTCAGGTACCTATCTCCCTCTATGTACGGTAAGTCACGAGGCCAGACAGGGAAGAGGGAACGGGCAAGAATGGTGGCTATGCCACCGTAGACAATACATCCCGTGACCTTCTGCCCCTGGGCCTGGAAGTACTGGGCGGTCAGATAGGCAATGTTGAGGGTGAAAGGAGCCTCGCAGTCAATGTTCAGGTAACCTTCTAAGATGGAGAGCTCGTTGTTGTTGATGTTGATTGGCTCCCTACGGCCAAAAATGGTGCTCCCCATCAGTCTAAGAAAGTAACGGGCAGGGGGAAGGTGGATCTGCGTGAGCTTTCGCTCGGGAAAGGTGGTCTGGGCCAAGGTCCGCCAAGGCTGACGAATGACCTTCCTAGGGGTAGCAGTGTCGCCCGTAAAGGAAAGGCCGAGTCTGGTACCAAACTCCTCCAATGTCATCGAAAACGTCCGGTTGAACAACCGGAAAGACACGGAAAGACTAGTGGGGACAACGTCGTGTGCCCCGGAGGAGAAGGTGAAGGAGCTGAGGAACTCAAGACTCAGCTCCAGAAAGGTGTGGCCACTCATAGTGATGAGTCCGGCCATCCCCGTGCCCCGTAAAAGCTCACAAACTGGCTCGTAGAAACCGAGCCTCTCAAGTGCAGGACGGTCTAAGAAACGGGTAGGGAGAAACTCACAGCCAACTAAGTTATAAAACCTCTTACGATGTACACCATTAACGAAAATTACCTGCGGGTACTCAGGGTGGGAGTCGAGGGAGTCGTCCCCTCGGACAGTGACCGTGCCAGAAGGAGTAACAGAAGGACTAGGAGCTGGCGTAGCACGAGCACGTCCACGACCTCGGCCCCGGCCTCTAGAACCTGAGGTAGAAGACCGTCCAGTGACGGTGCGTGGAACTAGGGCCGCCCGTAAAGTAGCTGCAACTACGGGTGAGTTCGCCACAGGTGTGCTCACCGTGGCTGAAGTAAAGGTTGTGGCTGCTGTGACCACCACTGAGGAAGAAAGACTAGCAGCAGTGCTAGTAGTGGTGGTGGCTGTGACTAAGGTGGCAGCTAAAACAGGGCTAGCAGCAGTGCTAGCAGGCATAATAACTGTACCAGTAGCAGAGACTAAGAACACAGGGGCTGCGGTACTAACAGAAGTGGAGGCGGTGGTGACAGCAGGGACTACCGTCTCAGACAAGGATGGACTAGAAGTCGAGCTAGTGGAGGGCAGAGAGCTAGAATCCATCCTGAATAAGTAGGGCAGGGAAATTTGATAAGAAAACAGCAGCTAAACATCATGAAAACAGCGTGTAAAACAGTATGACATTTCCCTAACAGTCGAAAAATTCGACTACAGCCCGAAAATTCCCAAATGACCTCAAAAATTTCGAATGGTGGCGGGTAGACAGCGATAGGGGAAAGGTATCAGACGACAAATGCATGAAATTAAACAACAATCGAAGTAATTTAAGCATACCCAGCAGTGCAGACTAAGTGACAGTCGAAAATTTCGACTGAAACTACCCTTAATCGCAAATTTCTCTCTAAAATTCGAATTTAAACATGTAAAAATCAATGAGGTATGGGAATAAGCATCAAGTAAGCAAAACTAAGCATTGAATCAAAATTATAGTCGATAATTTCGACCCAAAACGGAAAATCGAAACCTAGGTCCTAATTCACTTCATAAAGGGCAAAATAAATGAAATTTAAATGCAAAGAAGTGTAAGGATCACTTACTTGATGATTATGAACCTACAAATTGCAATTAATCGACAAATAACAAGCAAGAATGGCGATTTTTAATAGAAAAACCGCGAAACCCTAAAAACTCCAATTGATCGTGTAAAATGGCGTGAATCAAGGGGAAAACAGAGGGCTTATGACGATTAATTAACAAGTAACAAAATGTAGGTGACGGATTTAGCAAATGGGCAAGAAATATGGGGGATTTGGGGTGTTTTTGATCGCAAATACGGAGGGATGTCGAAAAATTGGGGTAAAATGAAATAGCAAAGAAAAAAATAAGGAAGTTAAAGAAAACTCCCTGCGTGTCTCTTGCAATTTCACTCGATCGAGTGGTTTAGAACTGCTCGATCGAGGACTTTTTTGATTCATCTACTCGATCGAGTAAAAAGTTACTCGATCGAGAACTCCCCTTTTCAGCTTTAGTCGATCGAGTAATATGGAACCACTCGATCGAGCAAATTTCACTCGATCGAGTACAAAAAGTACTCGATCGAGCTCTTTTCCTCGTGTAAGCTCTTGAATTCGCCATTATTCCTTTGAATTTGCGTAAAATTCCCCAAACCTGCATATAAACACTCGCAAAAGTATCCCAAAATACCAAATACGCAAAGTAACAGTCTATAGTCTCTAATCTACGCTAAAAATTGTCTAAATTCGAATTGTCCTAATTAAAAGCAATAAATGAAATTCGACGGAGAGTGTAAAAATCGTTTTTACAATTTGTTACACGGGGCATTTCCCCGCTCACTTCTCGAAGCAATTCAGTAGCCCCTTAGAGGGCTCCTGACTGGAGGACGTCATCTCAGCAACATTGATCGTCCTCTTCAATTTCCACGAGCTTGAACTTGAATCGTTAGGAGGGGAATAGTTGACGTCCACATACGCGCGAACCTTTCTCATCCTTACTCCTTTCTCACCGGCTTTAACATCATTGCTCCCACTTTGACTGACATTAATTGCACAATGCCCTTTGACAGCTCCTGCATTATTTTCATCTGTACCTGCAGCAAGGAAAACAGACGAACTTTCCTCCTTTTTGCTCTCAACTTGAGGCGGAGGGGTCACAATAGCAGCAGAATATTCCAAATCTTCATTTGGAGTGTCAATTATAGGGTCAATAGAGGAGAGGGCATTGCAAGGCTGAGCTTGCATAGGAGCCCTCCGGAACTTAGACTGATGGAATATCAGCTCCTTGTCCCCAACCTGAAAAGTCCATGTCTTGCCCCCGACGTCTATTACTGCACGGGCAGTAAATAAAAATGGTCTCCCTAAAATAATAGGGGTATGGGCATCTTGGCGATGTCAAGTACAACAAAGTCAACGGGAATAAAGAACCTCCCGATCTGAATAGGTATGTCTTCTATGACACCTAGTGGCCGTGATATGCTACGGTTGGCCATCTGAACAGTCATGTTTGTGCAATTAAACTTTGTCAAACCAAGTCTCTTAGCCAGAGACAGCGGTAAGACACTCACGCTAGCGCCAAGATCGCATAACGCGTTATCAATCAAATGGGTACCAATATGACACGGAATCGAAAAACTACCAGGGTCTGACTGTTTGGGAGGTAACTTATTCTGAACTAGGGCCGTCCCTACCTCGGTCAAAGCTACCGTCTCATGATCATTAATGTGCCTCTTACGCGATAAAATTTCTTTCATAAATTTAAGGTAAGAGGGTACCTGTGTCAGCAGTTCGGCGAATGGCATAGTGACCTGCAAGCTTTTCAGAAGTTCGGCAAATTTGTCGAATTGTTGATTAGCTTTAGTACTTTGCAAATGCCTCGGGAATGGCACCGTGATGGGTATCTCAAGTCCCTTGTTCCTCTCTTCCAACGTGTCAGCCTTCGGACGCTTCTTTCCTCTCGAACGAGGTCTTTCAGGCGACTTTTCACTCGATCGAGCACTAGCAGGCTCTCGATCGAGCTGTTCTTTATCTACACTGCTCGATTGACCAGAATTACCACTCGATCGAGCTGTTTCTTCAACAAAATCACTCGATCGAGTAGAAAGTTCACTCGATCGAGCAGCTTCTTTTCCCCCTTCACTCGATCGGGTAGAATTTTTACTCGATCGAGCCCTTTCTTTAGCAAATTCACTCGATCGACCCCCAGTAATCAGTCGATCGAGTACTTTCCATGTCGTCAGCTCTTTTTCTTTGACAGAACACTGTTCACCAGCTGTAATTTCCTTCCTCGGATCTGATTTCAACACGTCCGGTCCCTCATATGAACGACCGCTCCTCAAATTAATTAAATTTACCATCTCATGTGGATTTTTGTCAGCTTGTGACCGGTAAATTACCCGGTTTCCTTTTGGACTGGTTCGCGGCTAACTGGGCAACTCGAGTTTCAAGTGCCTTGATTGATGCGTCTTTTTGTTGGTCACTCAGCTGCAACTGCTTTGTCAAAGACTACAACATCGTCTTCAACTCACCTAGCTCACTTACCCCACCAGAAGATGATGCACCTTGATTAGGTGTAGGAAAGGAAGGAGGCTTCTGAAAGCCTTGTTGAGTCTTATGTGGAGGGACATACGGCTGCTGCTGCTGATGATGCACATTTTGACTTGTCCACCTCAGATTGGGATGGACTGCCCCTTGGTTGTTATAGTAGGAACCCCCTCCTTGCCTATATTGTTGAAAAGCAAGGACCTGTTCCTTCTCCGTAAGACAGCCAAAAACAGTGTGACCGTCGTTGCTCCCACGCCTCTCACATGTGACAGTCTCCCCTCTAGTAAGCAAATGGACCGTCTGAGGCTCCCCAGCAGAATTCAACTCCAACTTATCAAATCTAGCATTCATGGCTTCCAGCTGAGCCACAACTTGCTTATCGACTGCATGAACTGTTCTAATACCATCCCTCGGGTTTCGAGACTCAGCACAGTGGTTCACCATCTCTTCAATAAGAGCCCATCCCTTATCATCGTCAGTGTTCTCTTGGAATCTTCCATTAGACGATGCATCAAGTATGGCTCTGTGATCATTGATACGTGCATTTTATATAGTCTTTTTAGCCTATTTTATGCACGTATTTCTATGCTTTTGTCGTGGTTTACGCTACGAAATGCCCCGAATATGCTACTTTGGGTTATTTTGTCTTATTTGCAGGAATGAACCAGAAAGTAGCGGAAATCGAGCCATTTACCGTCCATTTTGCATGCATTTGGAGAAAGAGTAGATTTGGAGCGGGAGATATTGTTGTCTTGGGATGCGTGAAGGTGTTTCGGGAGCTAAAAGGACGAGTCAAGGCAAACTAATCAAATTTTAAGTCATTGAAGTCAAAGATCCACTCGATCAAGTGCTATTCTAGTCGATCGAGTGGTTTAGGAGTCAATAATCAGTCGATCGAGCTCTATTCTAGTCGATCGACCAGTTTCTTTTATAGTCTTGCTCGATCGAACAGTGTACTTCCTCGATCGATCTGCTTCCTAGCTGAATTTGCTCGATCGAGTGATTTCTCTACTCGATCGAGTGGATATTGATGACGGGTTGGGCTTTTAAGCTTTAATTCGTTAATTAGGTTTAACCCTACTTCTAATTTCTTATAAATAGGAGTTAGGGACGTCATTTGTGATCATCTCCTTTTTTATCCGGAGACACTCTGACTCTCTCTTTTCTCTTGGAATGATACACTGTTACTTTACTCTTAATTTCCGGATCATTTATTTACAGTAATTTCTTTCCCTTCTTCTCTTTAATTACTTAATGTTTATTATTCGTTCTTTATTTATTTCTTGTTCTCATTTAATTATGCATAGCTAATTCCCCGTAGTATGTTAGGATTAGGGAAGCCGTGGTAGCAATGCTTTAATTGTATTAAATAGATTAGACCTGCGATAGGAATTGTATTAGGCAATTTAATTGTTATCTGGTCGAATGTATGCATGCAGGAGACCTATAATTCTAGTTAACCCCGACCTAGATCGAAAGATTGGAAGGGAAGGCTTGCTTAGTTACAATAGGGTATTGCAGTGAGGGCGAAAGTTAAGCTGTTTACGCTCTAGGGCGGTTTAAGGACCGAAAGGTGACGACCATAGCTCTTCTTATCAATAGTCTAATCGCCTTAGTATTCATGATAGTATCAGATCTTATAGCTGCCACGGTGGACCGATTCCTAGCATACCCTCTTCTCTATTATTGTTAATTTCTCTTATTTATTCCCTCGCTCTAGTCTTAGTTTAGAATATCAATTCAAACCCCCACTTCTGTGACAACCTGACAGACCAAATTAGACAAATATTTAGCAACTTAGCCTCCCTGTGGAGATCGACCCTACTTACCGCTGACTTCTGTTAGTAGTAATATAGGTATTTTATTTTTGGTACGAAACGACAGTATCAAATTTTGGCGCCGTTGCCGGGGAGGCGACGCTTTTTATCTGTTTTAATTTTGTTTGTCTTTTCGCCTCAAGGGAAGACTAAGTACCTTGAGGCTGTTCTTATCTTTCTCTTTTAGTGCTGTTTTGATAGGCTTACAGGTTTATTAGACAGGCTACTGAGGGAGATTATCGAAGGGAAGGCTTGAGTACCTTCGATCCCTCTTGCCAAGATGACATCCGTCTCCCGACTAATCGCTCAGTTTGAAGCCCAAGCTGAGTCACCTGCTAGTTGGGAAAGGAAGAAGTCTTGGGGATGTGGTCCTGCTGAGCACAATGCAGCCGTAGTTGTGCCGCCACATCCACCTCATCAATGGCCACCGCAACAGGATCCTCGTGATGTAGAGAAAAAGAAATCGCGGAGCCGAGATCCTTCGTTACGAATTTGGTAGACATATGAGTGCTCAAGTCACTGAGATTGCTGAGTTGCAATCTCAAATTGCTCAGTTAACAGCTGGGTCGGTTGCTCGGCAACCAAAAGAGGTGTGCTTGACCAAGAGCAGTTCTTCCCATGAAGAACCCGCGTTGCCGAGATCTTTGAAAATGATTTCCATATTTCGATGAAGACTTTCTATCGTATTTCGAATGCAATGCATGCAAGGATACCACACAGACAGGGAAGAATCACTCGATCGAGTGACTTACAATGGTCGATCGAGTGGTTTTCCAGAAGATAGTTCTCGATCGAGTAGTCTTCTTACTCGATCGAGTGAATTGCAGGAGGATGATGTTCGATCGAATGGTTTTGTCACTCGATCGAGTGAGATGCGGGAGGAAAGTGGTCGATCGAGTGATTACTCTGCTCGATCGACTGAAATGGCCATTGGGAGCTTTGGTTCGTCATTTTGGTTTGATATGGATGACGACTCGATGATGATTACAAGAACCTCCCTTATTCACAAATGCCTCGGATACACTTGAAGCTGCGATCTACGGGGCAGACTCCACTGAGGAGGTTGATGAAGAAGCAGTTGAGACGGTAATTGCTCCTAGCACGGAAGAGGTAATAAACTCTTTTACTTATGATTCCGTAGTTGAGAGCAACCAACCTGAGGTAGTAAACGGTAATTTCATTATTGTTTGTATATTACCTCGTCTGATTCATGCATGTCCTTTTAATGCTTTACCTCCTCCCATGTGGACATATAATTTAACTGATTTTCACCGTACATGTCATCTCAAAATCGCTAATTTGAATTCAAACCATAATGTATTGACGATTGCTCCCGCGCTCCTTTATTTTGTGGATAAATTTAGGAGCGCCCATAGGAAATTTGTTCGGCTTAAAAAGTTAAACATTTTTATTTCCTATTTTGTTATTCCACTCTGTGCTACTTATCATCGTTTTGTGTAGCACATGCGCAGCTATTTGACAAAGTTGTTTACGCGCTTTGAGTTGTTTTGATTGTGATCATTAGAGAGGCTCAAGAAAAAAAGAAGGTCGAGCTGGGACTGATCGAAGCTAGCGCTACCCGGAGGCAACCCGCGATTTTATTCTTGCATTTTTAATTCATTTCAGTTGTAATAAATGGTTTTATACCATAGACTATCTCAGTAAGCTTGATTTTGTTAGTTTGCGGGCTGTTTTCATTGCATTTTGCAGGAATTCATCGAGGACCAGTCGATCGAGTAGTCATTCTACTCGATCGAGCACCTTAGCTGAGAGATCCTCTCGATCGAACACATAAACCATTCGATCGACCACCTGCAGAAACAAAACCACTCGATCGACCTAGTCACCATTCGATCGAGCAGTTCTTGGATGCCCACTCACTCGATCGACCACTGTTGGACGGATATCGAGTGTATTTGACTTGGATTAGCTCCCTGAGACGGTTTTCCGGGCCTTAGCAACCTCCCATGTTCATGGTCGGTTTGGGAAGGTTCCCCTTATTCGCGCATTTTGTGAGTTTTTCCGCATTTACTCTCTTTCTCTTTCAGTTTGCATTTCCTTTCCATGTTTTGGTACAATGGGGGCATTGTACAGTTTGGTTTGGGGAGGTTATGCATTCATATCCGTGTCTGCATATTGTTTTTATTGCATTTCAGTTATCACGTTTATTTTATGCTTGCATTGTTGTTTATTTTCGTTAAAATTCAAAAAAATTCAATAAAAATCAGAAATCAGAAAATTGTTGAAAATTCAAAAAATTTCACGTTTATTTTAGCATATAGGTTGAGTCGGAACGGTAGATTTCAATGATGATATTGCACTGCGTTTGTCTTTTTGCTTAAGCCTTGCATTAAACTGTTATCTTTTAGCTTTGTCTTATTGCATATCTACGAGTTAATGTTTAATTTAGCTGAACGAATAGACTTGACCTGAAATTTTGGCAACCTACTTATAATTTCTAAGGAATTAGAGCCTTATAAACTGGTGTCATTTGTGACCAGTTTCATGTAGGATTGTGAGTAGTTACTCCTTGCATAACATGTATCATCAATTTGCACGTATATGAGATTCAATTGCTTTTTGACGTCATACATTCGGGTTAGTGGTTGGTGTCACATGCAGGGAGGTGCTTACATTTTCCCTTTCTTTCATTTTTACCCATTTAACTCCACATTAGCCAAATTTGCCAGTTGACCCTTAGCTACATCCAATTTTAGCCTGCCTTGTCAAGCTAGTTTAGATTGTTTTAGCGGTATACTGTCCATTGTATCAAGTTTGGCTCATATCTATTGTTTTGGAGTTGGTAATTTATGAAGAAAAGGAGGAAAATAGAAAACAAAAGAGCTGAGAAAAAAGACGTGAAAAAGAAGTTGAAAAAAAAAAAGAGAGAATTCGAAAAATCAAGGAAAAAAAAAAAGAATTCGAAAAAAAAAATAGAAAAAGAAAGAAGAGAAAAAAAGAAGTTGTTAGTCGGTTTCTGCTCCTATGTTCTATCTTATATCATTTGAGGAGTATTTCTAGTTCGGTTTGGTGAGATTTTATGCCAAATGAAGGGCATGTGCTTTATCCCATAATTGAGTTGGAAATGGATATGTTTCATATGGTTCTGTTTAGGTACTAGCTTGATCACCTATACCTCCACATTCCCATAAATGTTTTGCCTTTTCTTACCCATTGCCTCACTTTACCATATTTTTGTAAGCCCTCGGCTGTGACGGACCTTGTTTGGTTGGAATGTATGTATGGTTGCTAGAATTGTCTATCATATTAGTTGCATGCATGTTTATGTGGGTCGTAGTCTAGGTGAGCGACTATTTTTCTTCTTCTCTCTTACATTCATTTGCTTACCCTTTGCTTTATGAGAGAAGAGTGACCCGTGAGAGTCCATCATTAACGGTCTCGCAAGGTCGACGGTTCAGCTACTTTTATAAACATCTTATAACTCGTTTGCATTTGACTGTCTTGCTATAAGTGTTAGCTCGTTTGCATTAAATTGGCTTAAGTAGGCATTTGTAGCTAGCTCTGAGTTATTTTTCCGTTCCATTAGCGTATAGTTTTGAGTTTACTCGGGGACGAGTAAAGGTTTGGTTTGGGGAGATTTGATACGTGCATTTTATATAGTCTTTTTAGCCTATTTTATGCACGTATTTCTATGCTTTTGTCGTGGTTTACGCTACGAAATGCCCCGAATATGCTACTTTGGGTTATTTTGTCTTATTTGCAGGAATGAACCAGAAAGTAGCGGAAATCGAGCCATTTACCGTCCATTTTGCATGCATTTGGAGAAAGAGTAGATTTGGAGCGGGAGATATTGTTGTCTTGGGATGCGTGAAGGTGTTTCGGGAGCTAAAAGGACGAGTCAAGGCAAACTAATCAAATTTTAAGTCATTGAAGTCAAAGATCCACTCGATCAAGTGCTATTCTAGTCGATCGAGTGGTTTAGGAGTCAATAATCAGTCGATCGAGCTCTATTCTAGTCGATCGACCAGTTTCTTTTATAGTCTTGCTCGATCGAACAGTGTACTTCCTCGATCGATCTGCTTCCTAGCTGAATTTGCTCGATCGAGTGATTTCTCTACTCGATCGAGTGGATATTGATGACGGGTTGGGCTTTTAAGCTTTAATTCGTTAATTAGGTTTAACCCTACTTCTAATTTCTTATAAATAGGAGTTAGGGACGTCATTTGTGATCATCTCCTTTTTTATCCTGGAGACACTCGACTCTCTTTTTCTCTTGGAATGATACATCACTTTTTTACTCTTAATTTCCGGATCATTTATTTACAGTAATTTCTTTCCCTTCTTCTCTTTAATTACTTAATGTTTATTATTCGTTCTTTATTTATTTCTTGTTCTCATTTAATTATGCATAGCTAATTCCCCGTAGTATGTTAGGATTAGGGAAGCCGTGGTAGCAATGCTTTAATTGTATTAAATAGATTAGACCTGCGATAGGAATTGTATTAGGCAATTTAATTGTTATCTGGTCGAATGTATGCATGCAGGAGACCCATAATTCTAGTTAACCCCGACCTAGATCGAAAGATTGGAAGGGAAGGCTTGCTTAGTTACAATAGGGTATTGCGGTGAGGGGGCGAAAGTTAAGTCATTTACGCTCTAGGGCGGTTTAAGGACCGAAAGGTGACGACCATAGCTCTTCTTATCAATAGTCTAATCGCCTTAGTATTCATGATAGTATCAGATCTTATAGCTGCCACGGTGGACCGATTCCTAGCATACCCTCTTCTCTATTATTGTTAATTTCTCTTATTTATTCCCTCGCTCTAGTCTTAGTTTAGAATATCAATTCAAACCCCCACTTCTGTGACAACCTGACAGACCAAATTAGACAAATATTTAGCAACTTAGCCTCCCTGTGGAGATCGACCCTACTTACCGCTGACTTCTGTTAGTAGTAATATAGGTATTTTATTTTTGGTACGAAACGACAGTATCAATCATCGTACAACCCATTATAGATTTGGTTGGACAGAAACCATGGATCAAAACCATGGTGAGGAAGAGACCTCACCAACTTCTTGAAACGGGACCATGCTTCATAGAAAGTCTCATCGGGTGCCTGCTTGAAACTCGTGATCTTTGCCCTCAGCTGATTGGTGCGCTGTGGAGGGAAATATCTCTTATAAAAAGCAAGAGCAAGGGTCTCCCAGTCTGTAACCCCTGCGGCTGTGCGGTCTAAATCAGTTAGCCACTCCCTGGCTGAGTCGGTCAAAGAAAAAGGGAACAAAACCACCTTAATCTTGTCTTGAGTTACCCCCTTTGTGGCGAGGATAGTAGAACAGTAGTCCGTAAAGACCTTCATATGCTTCCTCGGGTCTTCACCTGCCACACCTCTAAAGAGATTTCTTTCTACCAGATTGATATAGGAAAGACGGATGTCGAATGTATTCCCATCCTGAGTCTGGAGATTGAAACCCTTTGGAATTGATGATGCTTTAGGCTCCGAATGACTAGCAATGTTCGGCATCTTTACTGGTGTGCTTACAGAACTGGAAGTATCTTCTTCAAAAGATGGATTCTCTGTTAAAAGAAAATGCTGTAGCTCTGGTTCGAAAGTACTCAAGTCTTCCTTTCGCGATTCTCTTTGCAGACGGAGTCTATGCCTAAATAGTCTCTCTGGCTCAGAATCAGCTCCAACTAACTCAAACCTGTCTGACCTGGGCATACACAACACTGAAAGAAAATAAATAAGAACTGCCTCAAGGAATAAAAATTCCCTGAGACGGATAAAATAAACGAAGCAAAGACAGATAGGGCAATTGCCTCCCCGGCAACAGCGCCAAAATTTGACAGGGCTGTCGTATACCTATCAAAAATAACTAACTAAACTAACTATATAGCTAGGGAAGTCAGGTCGATCTCCTCAGGGAGGCAAGATATCTGTAAAAGTCCGTCTATTTGGTCACAAATGGGGGTGTTTATAAATTGATTTCTAAACTAAAAGGTTAAAGGAAGAGAAATAAAGAAAGAGCAGTAAGGCAGAAAAAGAGTGACAAACTATCAATAAAGAGGGGACATGTCAGGATTTCGGTTCACTACGGTAGTCCAGTGACTCAGCTGTAAACAACTTAGATAAATTACTGCGAGACGGATATGGAAAGGTCCTTCCGGTCCACTTTCTATCCTAAACTTCCACTAACTTAACTTCCGTCCTTGTCAGGGTAGTCTACTGTTCATAGCAGGTCTATTTAGTCCAATCTTCCGATCCAGTATTAAATTTAACCAGATTAAAAGGGTGACTCAGAAGCGTGCACTCAACTAAGTCGGTAAAATACAGTTATATTGCTATGGTGACAGAATCTCACAAATAATTCGTCTAACTTATTTACTACATCGTCACATTTCTACCGCAGATCCCCTAATCCCGACATGAAACACATTTAGCAACTCATATTGCTATTAATACCGTCAATACTAACAACAAATAAATAACCAGCATTCGACATGATAAAACAATAATAAAAATGCATAAAAAGGTAATTAGGGCAGAAATTAAATGAGACAAAACAAGTAATTAAAATGAACAAATGAAGGATTAATATTAAAGAGGGAGAAAGAGATTACAATCGCAAGAATCCGGTTTAAAGAACAAGCAAATCCGAGCGAAATAACCCCGAAAATAAAGTTACAGTGAAGAGGAGAGAGTACGCAGTCTTTGAAATGATAGATAAAACTTAGAATAGATGATAGATGAGATGCTAAAAACCTAGTTAACGTATGCTTAAATAGAAAATAAATTAAGTTCAATAACTAAAACAAGTTCACGGGCTAATTAAAGCCCACGAAAGCCAAAACCACTCGATCGAGTATTCTGAAACCACTCGATCGAGTAAAACTCCAGATAATCTACTCGATCGAACACAAATGTTACTCGATCGAGTAACCTCTCTTTCCAGCTCGTCTTGATCGAGTATAAATCAACTCGATCGATCCACCAAGGCCACAAAAACCACTCGATCGAGTAATAAAACCACTCGATCGAGTATTCTTCCTTCAAATCAGCCCAAACTCGTGCCCGACTGCCTCGTAAACCGTGCCTTCACGCTTCCCAATGCAGGAACTTACTCCGGAAAATCCCGTCTCCTCAAAATGCATGCAAAAAGGACGAAAAATGGTACGATTCCACTACTTTCGCGTTCATTTCTACAAAACGGACAAAACGAACCAAAGTAGCCAATTCGGGGGGCAAAATGCAATATAAACGGTATGAAAGTACATAGAAATACGTGCTAAAATAGACTAAAAAGACTATATAAAATGCACGTATCATTGCCCGACTGACGGTTGCCTCCATTGTCAGCCTTCCTCTTTACAGCAGCAGTCCTCTCATTAATCTCTCTTGAGAGATCTACCATTCTCTCAGCTTGGCCCGCTCTTAGGTACACTTCCTTAAGGTCAGTAGCAACCCTAGCTGACATACGGCTCACGATCTTGGCAGATAAACCCCTCTCAAAACGGAGAGCCAAACCTCTTTGTCCCAACTGCATGTCCTCAACATAGCGAGATAGCTCTAGGAACCGATGATAGTACTCAGTGACTGTCATCTCCTCTGATATGGTGAAGGAATCAAACTCCGATCTCATCTTGTGTCGGATATGCTCCGGCACAAACTGCTCTCTCATAGCGCTCTTCAACCCTGACCACGGAATAGCCCCTAGACCCTCAGCCTGGTAGTAGGCTCTAGCATCTTCCTTGACGTTTTGCCACCACACATCAGCTTCACCTCTCAGGTAGTATACTACCTGCTCAACGATCATGTCATCGGGACACTTGACCATTTCCATGAGACTTTCAATCTCACGGTGCCACTTCTCGAGCAGCTTTGGTTCCCCAACCCCTTCATATGTGGGAGGGTTGAAGCGGGCAATGATGATGCTAAGCTGAGTAGCATCCACCGGCTTCTCATTCCCTTTTCCCACATTCTTAAGAGCCTCAAGGAGAGCCTCTTGTTGCTCAATCATACGAGCAACCTCATCAACTGTCATCTCAGAAGCTTGAATCTGTGCAACAGTTCTTTTGGGCGGCATTTTGAGCTGATAAGAGACAAGGAAACGTAAGCACAAAAGCCTACGGCTCAAAATGTAAAAATTCTCCGCCAAAGGAACACTCGGCCGAGTACCAGATAGTACTCGGTCGAGTAATGACTACTCGGTCGAGTATCCCCGGTACTCGGTCGAGTAGTCGACTCCAGTAGCCGACCTCAAATTCACAAAACGCATACTCGGTCGAGTATAAACAACACTCGGCCGAGTATGCTCTACTCGGTTGAGTACGCCCAAATACTCGGTCGAGTAAACACATCCAGTAGCAACTGCTACTTACTGCCAAACTACACTCGGCCGAGTGCCTGGTTACTCGGCCGAGTACTCCCTACTCGGTCGAGTACCCGCCCTGCTCGGCCGAGTCATGCCAAAGACGGTCAAAAACAGTACAGGGTCTCTATCATGCTTTCTAATGCCACATAGTAAACACATAGTAAACACATAATATGCCAAACACTCACATATGAAAACCGATACACCAAATTTCACATATTCATCTCTGCCGATACTTTTCCATACTCGACATACTTTTCGAATTCCACAAACTCATTTCTTACTACCACATGTTCCAACTATGAACCTTAACATACATGCACATATACGACACAACTCTCAACACACTTCCCCATGTGACCGGCTCGAGTTAGTGAGGGCCATATTGCGACTCCGGGACGTCTCCCAAGTCTTTGCGGTAGCTCCAAACAACTCTCCCCAGGTTCATTTTATTCAGACTCCCTAAGTTCATTATGTTCATTTATTTTAGGTGCCGGAATCTT
The DNA here is from genome assembly GCF_048544455.1 of Silene latifolia. Lineage (NCBI taxonomy): Eukaryota > Viridiplantae > Streptophyta > Magnoliopsida > Caryophyllales > Caryophyllaceae > Silene > Silene latifolia. The sequence continues at coordinate 96,236,468 of NC_133533.1, forward strand.
CGGCTCTTATGCCACTTTATAACACCCCCTCATACCAAGGTGCCTTACCAGGACCACCCTACCATGAAAGTGTGTTACCATCTGGGTTGCCCGAGGTTAGTATATATCAAAAGCGCCTGAACTGAGCACATTTATTAAAATACCATAAAGTGTAAAAGTTTACATCAAACCAAATCCAAAACTGATTCAACAAAATAAATCCAATGTCTGACAACTATGAGATCATAATTAAGACTCGACTGTGATGCTACGACTTGTGATGACAACTCTCCCATGACTGCCCCAAGCTCACCAATAGCAAAACCTGTCAAGCCTGCTCACCATCCCCGAATAGATCACAGCAGATTCCACATACAAAAACGGGGTCAGTATTACTCAATCAATATAAAACCAACAAATAAGGTAACCAGCTGATCATCCTCCACCCCCAGTCTCCCGATCTCACACAGTAACCGACTACACACCGAAGTGTGTAGCCCTGCCAGATTACCCATCGCAACAGGTAATCCTCGCCACCAGTGGGTGACCGCAGCCCATCCCACCTAGTCCAGCTCATCAACGAGCGACTAACAATCCCTGTCCCTTAATGTGCACATCCCCTCCCGTGACGGGTTCCACGGAGGGCGAACTAGGGTGTGAAGCCACTTCCGCAAGTGACTCCACCACAACCACAACATACACAGCCTCACAGCTGTCACAACACCACAACCATCACAACACAACCACACCAACACCATCACCACAACATCCGTACTCCGATGATCACCAGATAACGACAATCACAATACAATCAAGTCTTAAATCAATGAACAGTAAATTGAGTAGAGAAACCCTACCTTAGCAATCAACAGCAGTACGGAAACCGAACAATCAGAAAGGCTCCTCTATGAAGTCTTCTCCTATACAATAACCATATAGCACAATTACACATTGCACAATTCCCCCCTATTCCCCAAATTCCATATATACAGTAAACCCTACAAGAACATAAATGACATGGGGAATGAAACTTACCAACATTAGGATGAGAGAATACACGCAAGGATTATAACAGTTACACACACAATGAGATTAGAGAATGATTAGGGAGTGATTAGAGAGTGATTAGAGTGATCGTAAAATGATTAGGGTTGAAATGACGTTTTAGAAACTAACTTTGAATATTAAATAACCCTAAACACTCCAGCATCAAACCGCTGAAATAATACTCGCCAGACCGGATACTCGGTCGAGTAAAGTGTATACTCGGCCGAGTATCCTCTACTCGGTCGAGTATTCTTCATACTCGGCCGAGTATTCCTGGGCAGAACCAAAACAGGCTACATAATTAGCATTAATCGGCCGAGTAGGCTCTACTCGGTCGAGTATTCAACTTAATAAAATTCGTAGTATTACACTCGTTGGTGTGCCTCATGCAAAATTTTAGTATTTAAGCAATTAATTATCTAAAAAGATTGCTCTAATGCTTGATAGTTATTTGAATTAACCTTTGGAATCAATTATTTTGTTTTAGATTTTTGTGGCAAATGAAAAGTCCTATAAAAAAGCACTTATATACTTGTTCCAAAGCAGTGCATCTGCACACTTTCACCTCGCGTCTTGCGCTTTGTTGCCACAGGGCCTCGTTGGTGTGGCTCATGCCTTTTTAGGATTTAAGCAATTAAGTATCTGAAAACCAGCTGGAAATTCAAGTCCGCTCATGTCTGACGGTACAAATATCACTATACCTCTAAGCATTGTACAACCACTATACATTTATCCGAGCTTATGTGTAATTTTTTTGAGCTTTTCAAAAGTTTTTTTTTATGTTTAACTGTGTGAATTGAGAATTTAACAATATAGCTCAAAATCTTTAAAACAAAACTCGAAAACTTTAGTACAAAACTCAATATCTAAACCATACAACTGGTGTTATAATCTATTAATTGGTATGATGGATGCTAGGGCTGAGCAAAAAATCCGATTATCCAAACTGATCGAATCTGATCTGAATTTTTGGATATCTGATCCGAAAATTAAGTTTGGTTTGGATATATTATCCGAAATCTTTGGATTTGGTTTGGATATGGATATTATAATTAAAACATTTGGATATCCGATGCGATCCGAAACTATATTTTTCTAGTATAGTTTCGAGAAAATAAAATTTTATTTGATACAACAACTTAATTAATGTTTAAAATATTAGAGAAATATCTAAGTGGTACTTCAATTTTATGTCGAGAATGAAAGGATTCATTAACCCCTTAATAAAACTCATTTTAATTAGATCCAAATTAACCATTGATTAGTCTTTGTGAATCTAGTGCATGCATAACATAAAATAAGAATGAGGAGAAAACGGTTTTCTTAAAATGGCGATGAGACGGAAATGGGCACAAGTAAGAACACCTTTCTTTACTTGTTCTTGAGCTCAAAGTAAATGGATGATCCTCTTTGTCCCAATAGTATGAGAACCTCCTTTCAATTGCTCCAAGACTATCCCAAAATCCTACTAATATTATTAACTACACCTTAGTAATATGTTTGTGATATTAGATCTAAGAACAAAACTTATTACATAAACTAATTTATGTATTTTTAGGAGAGAATATGGAAGAATAGAAAATCATCATCTCATAAGAATGAATGAAAATAAATAATGTATAAGAGAAACTTGTTCTCTTTTTAGGTGGGGTGGTGCCGGTTGGAGGGTGGAACCAAGGCCAATGCATGGCCTTTACTTTTTGCTTTTTCTATTATCTAAAACATAGGCATGCAAGGCTATGTTTTAGGGTTATGATGATGTCTAGTTTTATAATTAAAATAAACACCCCACTATCCCCAAAACCCCTTCCATTTTCGGTCCATTTCATAAAATGAAAATTCCATTTTATTTTGTCAAATGTCAATTGTCACACACAACATGTCACATGTAGCGTGTAATCAAGCAATTAATTATATTAATGCATATTTAACAATTAATCATTATATTAATTAATTAAATTACATATTATAAATTATCTAGTAATTCATAATAACGTGTGTATAAAATGGGTCATGTTAATATAATTCACAACATTTTGTAATTATAATTAACCTCCTCCTCTAAATACCTATTTAGAAAGGTGGTTTTGACATCCTTTTGCCATATTTCATAATCTTGAAATGTGGCAATTTCTAACATGATTCACAGATTTGTATCAAATACTCATGACGTAATAATTCGCAAGAATGCAATGTCAATGTCATTGATATTCAAGAAGGAATATGTTGGAGTCACACGACCAACTTCCTTGATCTTTACTTATTTGGGTTTTGTCTTTATTTTAGTGTCTAACAACTTCTCTTTCGAGCCTAGTTTTATCCTTAACAATTAAGACAGGTACTTACTTTTTATTGCCCCCACTCACTTCAAGAATTTCTAATTGATGAAGACTTATCTACATATAAATTCCTAGTTAATTCTTCACAAGGATGAACTTTATTGTGGTATTTGGTCAATCAAAATTTCTAACAAATCAATTTACCAATTTCACATTGTCATGTTTTTAATGACTTAAGTGCTAGATGACAAGTGTTTAGTTTTGAGCAATAAGACTTTTGAACCGTGGATGCATAGAAGATATTATCAAAACAAATTTTGACCAAGTACTACTTCTATATATATCCTTCACAAGAGATTATAGGTATGTAAGGAATTTTAAGATACTAATCTTATATTTGCATAGGACGATTCATATCGAGTTCTATGGAATAGAACGATTCCTATGGAGCTAGTCTATTACCTATGAGACGGTTCATTTGAGGATTTAGAAAGAGATTCTATTTGTCGTTAGTAATAGTGGTTTAATGGAGACTCGTGTTACAATCGAATTGATATCGTATATTAATAGGAGAAATGATAGAGAACAACATAAAACAACAAAATAGTGGGAAAAGAAACATTCATCGTTAATCTATGAAAACATTTTAGCATGTTTTAGCATTTATAATGACCGCCACCCAATTATGTAAATGATTCCGAGATCTAAAACAATATTAACTCGGGCACGGGAAACCGATACATCCCTCACTAATATAACTCGGTGGGTTAACTCCTTAACCGATTCTACAATTAGAACTCTCGGTCAATGAAATTACGTTAAGTTCATCTCTAGCCTCGAAACATAAGACTAGTCTTCATGTCCCGTTGAGACCAACCAAATTTCGCGTTTAATAACTTGTTATTACCCCATTTACTCGATGAAAAATGAAAGTACCACGGGAAACCGAATCTACCCCAAATGTCAAAGGGATTCATGGGTCCTAATATTTGGAAAGGCTTATCTCAATTTTAAATATGTGAAAACTCTTGTTGATTTATTATCTATCAACTTTTATGTGAACTATATTAGTGAACTACGATAATTATAATCGACACGGTCGAAAAACGATATAAATATATATATATATATATATATATAAATGCATGTGATGTTATGGCGATTTGGCAATGCATGTAACATATAAATAAAAATGCAAAGCAATAAATAAATTTCGTAATATGGCCTTCCTAAAATAGAAAATCTAATATTCTATTACAAATTCGGAAACCAAACCCAATGGTCCCTTGAACTTCAAATGACACGCCTCCCAAGGAAACACCGTCTTGATTGAAACTCTTTTTCGAATGGCTCCGTCTTTAGGAAACTCCGGAATTACAAAATAATAATAAAAATATAGAGCTATTCCTATTATACATTTGTAATAAAAATTTAAATCTATTAAATTACAAGACCGTGATGCGAGATCACATTAAAATTACAACCGAATCGATATTCCTTTTCATTACGGGTAATACCAATTTAAAAACTAAGGCCATACTAAGATAAAATTACATAATTCAAAATTACAAAAATTAAAATATGACAATCATCAATGAAATATGCAGCATTATAATATATATAATATATATAAAACATGCCAAATTAATGTGTCAAATCGCCCTACTTAAATCTTATATCGTATATAATCCGGTTTTATGAAAATTTGGGATTTTTAACTTATTAAAATCACAAAATAATACTAAAATCTAATTTTAGTCCAAGTTAATCACCCTAACATCTTAGGACTCAAAACTTAGTCATTACTCAATTTTGGACAATAATTCAACTTGATTTAACATTCATGCTCATAATAGACCTTAAAATCATAAACTTTTATGAAATAAATCCAAATTAAATTACAATAATTTTAAATTTTTGAACGTTATGGAATAATTCCATGAAACTCATAATGTCAAAAATCAAGGTTAAAATTTTCGAATTTATTTCGAGACAAATATAGTTGCTATTTATCGGTTTTATCAAATAAAACATTTATAGCATATGAAAATTAATCTAATCAATGTTCCAACTTTAGATCTGATATATGGGATAAAAATGCAACTTAAAATAATTTTCTCATGCCATGTAATTCGTTTTAGATATTTTTGCTAAAATAGTCACTATCTATGTCATTTCTACACTAAAAATTCATACATCATGCAAGGTTAATCGTGTTCATTTCAAATTTTACACACAGTGAGTAAAACATGCATGTGACAACATACTAAAATTTCATGGCCTGTTTTGAAGTTTAACTATTTTTAACCATTTTACCTCCATTTATTTCATTTTTATCGCATAAAAATCATAAATCATTCAAAATAAATCAAATTTATATGAAATTTTACATACAATAAGTAAAACTAGTATGGATGCCCGGCTTCGTCCGGGCTACCTTTATTTAGCATTAAAATTTATTTTTAATTAACGAAAAATGTTAAAATTGCATAACTCATAAATTTATCATTAATATATTTTTCTCAATGATACGGAGTATATCTTAAAATTACAATGAAATAAATTATGAGATAAATTTACTACTCACGCTATTAATATTTTACTTAAATCGATTTGGTAGTTAATTGTTCATATATACTTTTTTTTGTTTTTAGTATTGTTACTTTTATTACATTCATTATTACTACTTTTACTTTCACTACTTTAGCCGTAATTATTGTTACTTTTACTACTTGTACATAAATATTGATAATTTCACTACTCACGTTGTTACTTCTGTTACTTTCACTACTTCCGCTCGCTGCTAATATTGTTACTTTAACTATATCTAATGTTACTAGAATGTTTTTCAATACTAACAGAATTACTTTTACTATCTAAGCATCCAATGAGTGATTACTATCATATTATTATATCCGATGTTACTTCTAGTACTTTAATAAATATATTACATATATGCATTAAATATATTACATGTATGAGTTAAATTAATCAAATCGAAATAATTATGTAATTTTATATTTTTTGTAAATCTAGCTTAATTTATTTACATTTTAGTAGTTTTCAAAATATAATATACTTATATTATTATTTTTTTATGTTAAAATAATTAACATATTCATATTAATTAATAGCATAAGTGGGGCATGTTTATTTAAGGAAAATCACCATATTCCGGTGTTCTCTATATTTATACTTCAACCAAAACTGTATTATATTTACATTGAAGTCCGTTGATCAGGTCCATCGCATAGTGATATTGATTTAAACTATATATTATAATTAATTTGTATAGATTTATTTAATTACATTGAAGTCCCTTGGTTTCTGGAATTAATATATAGTATTGATTGATTGCATAGATTTTAAATTTAATATATAATTTATGATGATAATAATTAATATCATAAGTGTGCATGTTTATACTAATTAATTAATTTAAAGAAATTGACCATCTTCTAGTCTTCTATAAATATTAAGGAAAATTACCAAACATCTTCTTTCTTTTAGTCTCCTTCAAATTGTTCATCTTAAATAATTATTTTATTTTAAGGAAATTGACCATATTAATTAATTATTTTATTTTAAGGAAATTGACCATATTTAGGAAAATTATCAAGCTTCTATATAATTTAATTTTAACCCAAACTATATAATATTTGCATTGAGTTCCCTTAGTCGGGTCCATCAAACGGTGCTATTGATTTAAAACTATATAGTATAATTAATTTATATAACTTTCTTTAATTACATTGAAGTCCCTTGGTTTCTGGATTTAATATATAGTATTGATATGCACGTGAGGTCATATAAAAATATCAAGGTCAGAAATTAAGTCTAGCTAATTTTAGCATTTTAAATACCATTTTACTCACTAAAATGTAATAAAATCACTAAAAATTATTTAAAATGAGCAAAAGATACCATAAATCATCAAAATGACCTAAATATATTTTTGGACCAGAATGTATTACATGCAAAAAAAAAAATCGTGGCTTTATCCTTATAAATCACATATTTTAGTTTTAATTAAGTTACATTTAACTCGGAAAAACCAAACTGATTATGCATGCAACAACCAAATGCTCTGATACCACTTGAAAGGATTCATTAACCACTTAATAAAACTCATTTTAATTAGATCTAAATTAACCATTGATTTAGTCTTTGTGAATCTAGTGCATGAATAACATAAAACAAGAATGAGGAGAAAACGGTTTTCTTATAATGGTGATGAGACGGAAATGGGCACAAGCAAGAACACCTTTCTTTATTTGTTCTTGAGCTCGAAGTAAATGGATGATGTCCTTTGTCCCAATAGTATGAGAACCTCCTTTCAATTGCTCCAAGACTATCCCAAAATCCTACTAATATTATTAATTAGATAATATAAATAGTACCTTAAATTTTAATCTAATAAAATTACTACACACTTAGTAATATGTTTGTGATATTAGATATAAGAAAAAAACTTATTACATAAACTAATTTATGTATTTGAGATCGAACTCTGAGAGCATTAAGGTCCTTCTTGCAAAGCGTCCGTTGAGAACGGGTTTTTCGAAAAGGTATTTGACAGGATCCATTTTGGAGTATACATTGACGGAATAGCTAAGCATGTAATGCCGTAGCTTATTCATTGCCCACACAAGAGCGAGGCATGTCTTTTCGAGTGGTGTGTACTTGCATTCATACTCCAAGAACTTCTTACTAAGGTAGTAGATAGTTCTTTCTTCTTTTCCAACGGTTTGCGCTAGCATAGCCCCCATGGCTGTTTCGGTTACTGTGAGATATAGACCAAGAGGTTGATCTCGTTAGGGAGGCATGAGTACTGGTGGTTTGGCTAGTATCTCCTTGATTCTGTCGAACGCCTTTTGACAGTCGTCATCCCAAATGGTGTGATCTGTTTTCTTTAGCTTTTTGAAGATAGGTTCACAAATCATGGTGAGTTTCGATATAAATCGACTTATGTATTGCACCTTGCCTAAAAGTCCTCTGACTTCCTTCTCTGTTTGAGGTTGCGGCATTTCGATTAGAGCTTTGATTTTGGAAGGGTCTATTTCTATCCCTCGTTGACTAACGACATATCCAAGGAGCTTGCCTGACGTTACTCCAAATGCACATTTCTGAGGGTTGAGCCTCATGTTGTACTTTCGTAGTCTTAGGAAGCACTTGCGAAGGTTATTAATGTCCCTTTCTCTATCCTTGGACTTGACAATCATATTGTCTACATAAACCTCAACTTATTTATGCATCATGTCATGTAGTAGTGTAGTTGCGGTGCGTTGATACGTAGCTCCAGCATTGATTAACCCAAATGGCATAACCGCGTAGCAATAGGTGCCTCATTGAGTAACGAAGGCGGTCTTATGCATGTCCTCTACGACCATCTTGATCTGATTATATCCTGCATACCCATCCATGAAGGATAACAATGCGTGATCTGCTGTATTATCCACCAATATGTCGATATGTGGTAGAGGAAAGTCGTCTTTGGGACTCGCTTTCTTAAGTCTCTGAAATCAACACAAACACGGATTTTCCGATCCTTTTTGGGTACGGGTACTATGTTGGCTACCCAATCTAAGTACTCGGATACTTTAATGAATCCGGCTTTGAATTTCTTATCGACTTCTTCTTTGATCTTAAGAGCCCATTCTGTCCTCATTCGACGAAGCTTCTGTTTTACGGGTTTGAAACCTGGTTTGATTGGAATTCTGTGTTCGGCAATATCCCTGTCGATCCCTGGCATGTCTTTGTAGGACCAAGCAAAAACGTCTTTGAACTCATGTAGGAGGTCTATAAAACTGGCCCTTTCAGTGGGGCTCAAGGTTCTCCCTATCCTAAGTTCTTAGGGTTCTAGTTCGGTTCCTACGTTAATGGGTTCAGTGTTCTCTATAACTGGTGCCCCTTCCCCCTCTTGTAGTATTTCTTTAGCTATGTAGGGAGGTAGTTCGATTGAGTCTGGGTTTGGGTCATCCTCATTATCATCGTAAATAGAATTTCATTCAGGATAACACAAAGAGTAAGCAGAATCTGATTTATTCATATTAAAATTTGAAATGAGTTGAAACAAAGAAGTCATTTGTTCAGTAGTCAGTGGCGGTAAAGGGACAGCTGTCGGGACATTTCCCAAACTACTGTTACTACTCGATACTAAGCTAAGGGGAGTGGGATTGACGACAGGAGAAGACTCTCTACGGACTTCTCTAGACTCCGACTCTGATTTCGACTCTGACTCTGACTCGAATTTGTTGTCTTCTGGTTCTCCTTTGAACATCTGTCCTTCTCCAGTGGTGAGCTTGAAGAGTCTTCCTTGGTTGTTCGTCCATTTGATCGACTTTCTCCATCCTTTCTGTTGATTCGAATTGGTTTCTGTGATCAATGCGGTAGGGTTGAAGTGATCGTCTTGAAGTATCATGGTAATGATCTCGTCCTGCGCGGCTCTAACAAATAGATCTTCTCCAAACAGTAAGCTAACAACTTGTTCGTCCAAGCATGGTGCTTGACGAGTCTTGACGGTAGGAACCGTTTCCGAAGGAATGAAGTAGCAATCGTGAAAGATCTCGATTCCAGCTAGTTGTTTTCCTTTGTAATGCCAAGGTTCTGGGAACCCATGAAAGTATTCTTGACTCCCTTCTCTAACGAAGTATCCATTTAGGGTAGGGAGGTAAGGTCGCATTTGGATTCCCACGTTCTTGCGGTTTTGGAATTGGGTGAGCATATCTAGAGCTTCTTCTTTGGTGGGTTTGTATCCTAATCCTAGTGGTATCCTTTGAGAGTTTCCTTCTGTATAAGGTGCAAAGGTATTTCTTCGGACGGGATTTAATGGCATTCCCGGGAAGTATCCCTGAGACTTGAGTATGTAATTGACCACTAAATTAGAGCAGGGATTGAAGTACAAAGGTGCGAACTCACTCTCTACAAGGTTTATGCTATGGAAGCCCCCAAGCTCATATACTGGATCTGTAATCACTTGGTTGCTTGACATATTTTCTATTACTGCCTTGATAGATGACGAAGTGATTGTCACCACTTTGCCATCCAGTAGGATCTTGATTTTCTGGTGGAGGGTGGATGTTACCGCTTTGGAAGCGTGAATCCAAGGTCTTCCCAGAAGTATGTTGAAGGATGCTTTGATGTCCACTATTTTAAAGTTAACCTTTCGCTTAATCGACCATGTGGCTATGGTAAGATTGACTAATCCTACCACTTTTCGTCGTGTACCATCATATGCGCTAACACCGTGATTGGTAGGGGTCCAATCTGACTCTTTCATGCCTAACTTGTATGCCGTTTTTAATGGTATGACGTTGACTGCCGAGCCATCATCCACCAAAGTCATTGGCACATTCTTCTTTAGGCAAATGGCAGTAATGTATAGAGCCAAGTTGTGATTAATGCCGAAAGGTGGCAAATCTTCATCCGAGAAAGTAAATGGGTTACTTAGCTTAGTTGAATCTTGGAAGACCAAGTTGACTACGTCATCAGGTGTAGAGTTATGTGCCACGTTTAATGTAGCCAAGGCTTGCAGTAAAGCTTGGCGATGTGGGAATGAGCTTGCAACTAGTTGCCAGACTGAAAGATCAGCCTTTGTCTTCTGTAGTTGCTTTAGTAAATGGTCAGTAGAGGTATCCTCGCTATCATTTGGTGTGACAACGTTGGTGTTGGTAATTGGACCATTAGCTATGGGACCATTTTGAGAAGTGTTTTGGTATGGACGCCCTGAACGAGTAAGGTGGTATATATCTTGGTCCTCGCTATTTTTGACTATTTCCTCACTGATTTTGACTAGGTAGTGTTCGGTGAGGTATTCATCTTCATCGTCATCGGCCCATAATCCATTGACAGTAGCAAGTTCTCTCAACCTTATGATTTCGGCTTCCAAGTGGATGATTTGGTTGACCAGCTCATCGACCACGGCTACTACTTCTTGCATTGTAGCATTTTGAGAGAGATTTAGTGGCGCACGTTCCTTAGGTGTTGTACTTGGATTAAGTAGGGTTGCCACTACACTTTCTAGTTCTGAGACTTGTCTATTCACACTCTTTGCCCATGCGATAAAGTCGGTGATAGTATGGGAAATGGTGGACTAACTCCCTTCACCCTCTATTGCATGGATCTCATCTTCGATTGGAGAAATGAGGTGTGAACAATCTAAGGTAGATTCTTCACTTGTAATCATCAGAATTCCAAGAGGATTCTGAATATTGTTAGGCTTACCTCCAGGCGGTATTGGTAGGCGACCGTCTTCAATCATGTCCTGAAGTACATGCTTTAACTTGTAACATTTCTCTGTATCGTGTCCCTTACCTCTATGATATTCGCAGTATGAATTCTCGTCCCAGAACTTGGATTTATTTTCTGGATCAGGCATAGGCCCTATGGGTTGGAGCTTACCCTGTTTCATTAATCTCTTCAAAGCATTGGAGTACGTGTCGCCAATGTTTGTGAATTTCCTTTGTGGGTTATTCTTTTTTGATGATTCGAGAAGGTTAACTTCATCAGTATTGCTAGTTGAGCCTTGATATCCACGACCTACCGTTTTGGACAAGAGTCCTTTACGGATACTGTTTGGGCTAAAAATAGCACAATGAAGAAGGCCCACTTAATAAAATAAAGGCTATGGATAGAGTGACAAGCAGGAAGGAAGCCCGCGGTCAAGAAAAGGGGAAACGGGCTTAAGAAAGATCAGGAGCCCATCACGGAAGGCATCCCGATTTAGGAAAGAGGTATCAGGGAGAAGTTAGGGAGAAGTTAGGAAGATCAGGGAGAATTGGGAAGGGAGTCCGGGTTTGGAAAGAGTCCTTATGGAAATTATATTCCCTTTCCATATTCAAGGTAGGACATATCTAGGGTTCTTACCCTATAAATAGCCAAGGAAGCAAATCAAGAAGGACATTCAAGACACTACATTCAAGACATTCGCACTTGTGCATCCACATCAACACCACGGCATATTACCCTCAAAAGTACATTCACCTAAGATCTTGCAGGCCTGATACCTAGCGCCAGCGAGATTAGTGTTACGTTACTATTGTAATCATCCTCCTATTAACATATAGTGCAAAACTTGGCAGGGTACCGTCCCTCCCGCGGTTGTTCCCACATTGGGTTTTCCGCGTCTCAAAAATCTCACGTGTCAATTTACATTATGCACTTTATTTTCCTATTTACTTATTGACAAACAAACGATCATATAATCAACCAACGAATAAAGACTAAATTAACCCTAATTAATCGACTCGGGTAAAAATACCTAAACAATTTGGCGCCCACCGTGGGGCATTGTGGTCGTCAATCGTTGATATTCTAGATATACAATGGAAAAGCAAGCATCTGAAGCCGTGTCAGGGAGCAGGCAACCATCGCCACCACCGCCGTCTACCCAAAATCCAACATCAACAGTGGCCACGCAGGCTCCCGGACACACCTCAAGAATCATACCGACAGCAAAAACCTCTTTACCTCCCAAGACTCCTGCTGTCACAGCTCAGACCAGATTAGACAAAGGAACATCAAGCTCAGGCGTCACTCCGCAACCTAGTCCCACGTAAATCTTGCTCACTGGCGTGGAGAATCTTCAGAAAGCTATGGAAAACATGAGAGAAGACCAAAGGAGAGCAGATACTGAAGCGAGAAGGAGAGACAGAGAGCTCTAGGCACAGATTGATCTCCTAAAGCAAAGAAATCAGACACTCCAAAAACAGACGGGTGAAGGAAGATCCCCCTTGGTAGATCTGACACAAGGAGCATCAGGCAGCAGGAAGATACCAGCTGAAATAATAACAAGATTGGATTTGGCTACGGTACCATCAGATGGAAGAATAACCCCACGAGGGTTAGGATACCTCACACCAGATAGTTGGCAGCCGGCTAACTGCATAGGGACACGAACAGGTGGCCTCCCCGTCAGCAGTCCCGCAGCAATCGATCAGACACCTGTAGCAGGATCCGAGTCAAACCAACAAACGAACTGGCAACATGGGACAATCGTTACTACAACCCCCCGGCTGCCGGAGCCTATCGGAACTTTCCAGAGCCCGGATCAGGAGGAAATATGCAGACAGATGACAGGCGGACCCCAGATTCAGCCAGTATAACTAATCAGCAGTATTTAGAGCTAAAGGAGATGCTGAGCAGGGTTCCAGGGCTACCACCTCCACTCGAGAAAGCAGCTCTAGACAGTTACGCCGACTCACCATTCGTGGACACCATATCCATCACAGCCATGCCAAAGGGATTCACAAATCCAAATATGCCTCTCTTCGACGGCACAGCAGATCCCTTTGATCATGTTAGCCAGTATAAACAGAAAATGATGACGGTAACAGCTATAGGGCAAGTCAAAGAGGCTTGCATGTGCAAAGGGTTTGGATCCACCCTAACAGGACCGGCACTTCAATGGTTTGTGAGCCTGCCCAACAGGTCGATATCTACATTTGCTGAATTGGTGAACGCATTCACTCAACAGTTGGCAAGCAGCAGAAAACCACAGAAGCATGCAGGAGACTCCGTACGAGAATCGTCCGGGGGCGGGGAGAGAGCATTGGAGAATACAATACTAGGTTCAACAATGAGAAGGTAGCGATGACGGAGTGTGATGTCTCAACAAAGAGTAGAAGCCTTGAAGAGGCCTCCACCACGACTCCGACCTATACAAGCGGCTAACTATGCATCCCCGCCACGGTTTGAAACAATGCGGGAAAAGCGCAATTGGCCGCGATCGGATTGGAGGAAGATATCCTAGCCGAGCCGGCTTAGAGCACACCAAGTATTTCTAGTACCTCGGTAGTGGAGAAATCGGGAAGGAAGCAAACCACCAACAAGAAGGACGAGAGATACGGACCATATGGGAGGGGAGTCAACGAATCGAGGAAAATCAGGCTACTCCCCACTCGCGCGAATACGGATTCACTACGGGTATCGGAGGAATCTTGAAGGCACTCAGAGAGATGGGAGATGGAGTCGGGTGGCCCAACCCACCAAAGAGGAGAGCAAGCTTGGAGGAAGGATAGCAAGAAGAAGTGTGAGTTCCATCGTGATATCGGACACAACACCGAGGATTGCTACACATTACGAAGAGAGATCAAGCGCCTGTACGAACAAGGAAAGCCGAGCCACCTATTACCACGTGGGGGCAAGCGAAGAAGATAAGGTAGGCTCATGCCGGCAAACCCACCTACATGCACCAAAATTATAAACGTGATAACAAAGTGCTCGGACTTAAGCGGCCGACATACTCGAGCTAAGAGACATGCCACCGAGATCAAAGGAGACAGCCGGCTAATTCTTGCGGAATTTCTCAAAGATCTGCCAAAGAGAAGCTTTGATGAAGGAGATACATACGATGAACGAGAACATCATGACGCACTTATTATCACCTTATCAATGGCCAATTGCACGCTTAGAAAGGTCTTGGTGGATACGAAGCTCGGTCAACTTAATCATCTTGAAAACCATAGAAACATGGGATTCATCGAGAAGGATTTACTGAGAAGAAGACTATCCCGCTAGTAGGCTTCGGTGGAGAAACAAACCCATCTCGCTAGGTGAGATAGTCATCCCAACCTATGTGGGAGGAGTCAACAAAGCAAGTCAGTGCCTGGTTATAGATGGCCCTTCTACTTACAACGTCATCTTGGGAAGACCATGGTTGCACCGGATGAAAGCGATCCCTTCAACATACCACCGAGTCATAAAGTTCCCCACACCATGGGGAGTAGAAACAATAAGAGGAGATCGGGAGGAAGCTAGAGGTCGCTATAAGAAGGCACTCAAGTGCACTACCACCCCCCCGCATAGCAATTACGGGAGCGACCTATCCGGACGAGTACATCGAGCCTCCAGCGAAGAACTGGATCAAATCAACCTGGATAAGCCGCACCCGAACGAACCGTGCTCATTGGAGCAGGGGATGCACAGGAAGCTTAAGACAGACTAGTCAAGTTCTTGCAGGATAACATGGATTGTTTTGCATGGTCACACGATGATATGATAGGAATAGATCCATCCATCATAACGCATAAGCTTAGCGTGGACCCAAAGTGTAAACCCATTCAACAGAGAAGAAGAAAGTTTGCAGCGGAGAGAAATAAGGTGATCAACCAGAAGTAGATAGCTGCACGGGCAAAGAAAGAAAATAAGAGAAGTAAAATATCCGAATGGTCATCTAATGTAGTGGTGGTGCCTAAGAAGAATGGGAAGTGGAGAGTATGTGTGGACTTCACCGATCTCAACAAAGCATGCCCTAAAGATCCATTCCCGCTGCCTCATATTGATGAAATGGTGGACGCAACAGCTGGACATGAGATGTTAACATTCCTGGACGCATGGAGTGGGTACACTCAGATCAAGATGGATCCTGCAGATCAAGAGAAGACAGCATTTATGTCCGAAAGAGGAATATATTGCTACAACGTCATGCCATTCGGCCTAAAGAACGCAGGCTCCACATATCAAAGGTCAAGTTAACCGAATGTTCAAAGAACAAATAGGAAGAACAATGGAGGTGTATATTGATGACATGGTGGTGAAATCAGAAAAAGCCAAAGATCATATGCGGCATCTGGCAGAAACATTCAACACCCTCAGAGATTACAAAATGAAGCTAAATCCATCTAAGTGCACCTTCGGAGTATCTTCTGGCAAATTCTTAGGTTATATAGTAACCCAAAGAGGAATAGAGGCCAAAGATCGAAGCGGATCAAAGCCATCTTGCACCGAGTCACCTGAAAAGCCTAAAGATGTTCAAAGACTAGCTGGAAGGTAGCAGCCCAACAGTTCATTTCAAGATCTTCTGATAAATGCAGGCTGTTTTACGACGTACTAAGGAAAAGCCGAAGTTTGAATGGACCTCGAACACGAGCAAGCCTTCGAGAGTCAAGACTACCTACCTCCAAGCCGCCGTTTCTTTGTCAAAAACCAAAGCCGGAGAACCACTATTCCTATACCTAGCCGTCACAAAAGTGGCAGTGAGTGATGTCCCGGTCAGAGAGCAAGAAAAGGAGCAGAAGCCAGTATACTACGTGAGCAAGTCTCTACTGCCGGCAGAGACCAGGTACACATCTCTTGAAAAATTAGTACTAGCATTGGTAGTAGCATATCGCAAACTGCGCCCCTATTTTGAGTCACACATCATACATGTCGTGACCAACTACCCGCTAAAAGCTATCATGAGGAAGCCTGATCTGTCAGGAAGAATGTCTAAATGGTCTGTACACCTCAGTGGATATGACATCCAATACGACGCTAGAACAGCAATCAAATCACAAGCACTGGCCGACTTCGTGTCAGACTTCAGTCCTGCCATCCAGAATCTGGCAGATACACAGATCCTCACTTTAGAATGAAGCACACAGACAGAAGTCTGGCAGATGCATATTGACGGAGCCTCCAACCAAAGGGGGGCAGGTGTAGGATTAATTCTGCGATCACCACAGGGAGACCTGATAGCGCAAGCTGTAAGATGTGAATTCAAGGCAACCAATAATGAAACAGAATACGAGGCCTTGATATTGGGAATGAAGCTAGCTTTGGATGTAACGCCCCGTAATTTCGAACCATTATTATTTTGCGGAAGTAATTTATTAATCAAGTAAAATTTGATATTAATGTATTTAAAGTAAAAATAATTCAAAGAAATATAATTTTATTATATTTTGAAGTAAAGTATTTATTTTGATAGTTTCGAAATGTTTAAAAATAGTTTAAACCGTGTAAAAACTTTTTATTTCGAAATAAGGACATATCGGAAGAAAAAAATGACAACTCTATTGAAAATTGGGCAAACGATTTTGGAAATGGGTCATATGAATACTCAATTTTCTTGTAATCTCGTGTTTAAGAACTTTGGTCTTGTCGGAATTTGCGGTTGACAAACGGTTCTAATTATTGTCGAAACGAGCCAAAACCGACTCATAAAATTTCCGTCTCAACCCGCTCCTCCTCTCCCTTTTCCGCGGCACTCCCCCTTCCCCCTTTCCTTTTCATTTTTCTTTTTCCAACTTCATCTTCCTTAATGTTCTAAAGCCTTCCAAAACATAAAACCACCATTTTTATACAAAATCCAAGCTAATTTCACCATAACTCACTTGTTTCTAGTCCGATTTTCACAAAATTTATATTTTCGGAATCCTCTCTTCGAGATCTACAACCTAGTATATTTTAATTTCAGCTTTCTTGATGTTGATTTAAGACGAATTTGGGCATATTTCGGTTTTTTGTACTTATAATTGTGTTTTTATTGTTTATTTAGGTGAAGATTTGGAGGACGAGTTTGGGGACTCGTATATTGTTGAAGATAGTGGCTAGTTGTATATTAGGGTTTGGTGTTCAAAGTGATAATTGCTCATTTTCTAGCTTAAGGTAACATATTTCGAGTTACTCGACGAATAATCGTCACATTCTTTGCTTTTTGTATGATTTTGGTGATTTTTATTTGAGTAGTTTATGTCACATGATAATATGGATTAAATGCATGTCTAATTCATGTCTTTTGTTAGTTTAAATTCTCATAATAGTATAGAAATGGAATGGGAACGATTAAGTAATGCTTAAAACGGAGTTAAAATGAACAAAAAAGGAAATATGGAGGAGTGGGGGTGGCGGCCAGCAGGCCCAGGCAGGCCCACGGCTGCCTTGGGGTTGGCCCGTTGCTTGCTTCGCGGTTTTTCATGCATTATTTGTCATTTCGGGTTCGTTAATGTTATAGTTAGTATAAGTTACATATGAGTACACTTTTGAATTGAATCATATTAGTAGTAAAAATTATGTTAATGGTAAAAATTATGTTTATGTTGGTAGTTGCACATGTTAGTATAGGTTATAAAATGAAATTGTAATGACTAGGCTCAAAATGAATTTTATAGCGATAATTGTAATGTTTGGATGATTATGCCGAAAACTGAGCCTTGGTCCCTTTGACTGAATCGATGTCAGTCAATTGTGTGATTGGTCAACCGCAATTTAACCCGTACCTGTCGCAGGACTGGGGTTGCGGGTAAAAATTCGGTTGGATGAAATTTTATATGAATTGGACAATCGGCCTTTTTTCTTGTTTTAGGCCATTTATTAAGTTTTAGTTCACATGTGTTGTTGGTTGAATTTAATAGTTTCTTATATTGTAGAAACGGCCCTAGATTCCCTGAAACCTTTAATATTGTTAATATTGCTAGAAATGGTATTGGTATTAAATACTTTTTGCAGGTTGTTGTGTTTGTCATAGATAGGTCTTTATAGTCTTTGACGAGTATATGTTCACTGCTTAATAGCCTTTGTGTTCCTGACTTGGTGGGATTATATCCAAGTTGGGGCATGACCTCGTTACTTATTTTGATAGTAATTGGTCAGCTTAAGTACTAGCCAACCCTTTGGTGGACTCCTTAGGGTACTCACTTTGTTTTAGAAAAATTGTGGGTCTTGGGTGCGGTGGTGTGTATCCGCATGTCTAGGTCTGCGCAGATTTTAGGCTAGGGTTGTGTTGTGTCTTGGCCATGTTTTGATAGAACCTCTGAGCCAAGATACCGGTTCGATTACCTTCCCTACCTCGTGGTATAGACTCGAGTTACAGAGTGACTATTGACCGTACTAAGAACTTATGCCTGTCTTTGATATATTGCCCTTTCTTGTATGATGATTTTATGAATTGTAATAGGTGAGATGTAAGCCGGTTACAATTGATAAAGTTTGGTTTACTATTTGTTATATGATTCACATGATAGTTTAGTTTGGTCAGTTTAGTGTTCACATGTTAGAATACTCGATAGTTAATTGATTTATGACGTTGTTTACATGTTACATTACATGTTACATTAAATATGACATTTCGTGGCTGGGAGGACTCGAAGTTACTCCCCACTGAATTGTGGCTTTCGTGTTTGTATAAAATGCGATTGATAGGTTGATGATGCTTAGTTGGGGTACACAGACGAGCTAGTGAGCAAAAGAACCTTGGACCTAGTTTGGTTATATTTTGTAGAAACCCTTAAACTTTTGGTTGTGTATATATTTTGAAGGGACATATGTCTCCCTCTTCTATTTTGGTTTGTATCACTATATCCCCACGTCTTTAGTTATGTTATGTAAATTAGTTTGTTAGCATTTGCAGGTTTTGGGCACCCTCCTCTTGGAAATGTTTGTGAATGGTTTAGAAAAGTTTTAAAAATTACAGGTTTTATCTAGTTGAACCAATTACAAACATATCCTGTCAGTTTTTCTGTAGAATTTACGTGTTTATTTATCGCTGAATTTAAGGGTGCCACAGTTGGTATCAGAGCTTGTTGCTCCCGACGCACGTTTGTGCACCCCACTTAAAATCACTTGACCTTTAAATAATAAACTTGAAAGATGGGTAGGATGGGTAAATTTAGGATTTTATGTGGTAGTCTGTTTGTGATTGCTAATTGTTAGGTACTAATTAAATTTTCTCTTTTAAAGATGGCTCCGCCAAGAAGAGTTGATGATGCTATTTTACTAGTTCTTACTCAAATTCTCCAAAACCAACAAAATCAGCAGAATCAACAAGCTCCTCCTCCTCCCCCG
This sequence comes from Silene latifolia, assembly GCF_048544455.1. Lineage (NCBI taxonomy): Eukaryota > Viridiplantae > Streptophyta > Magnoliopsida > Caryophyllales > Caryophyllaceae > Silene > Silene latifolia. Next base: position 96,256,315 of record NC_133533.1, read on the forward strand.
CCTCCTGAGGGTACTCCAGGCACCTATACTTGGGTGGCTAACCAATTAACCCGAATCAACACTCCCACTTATGGTGGAGAGATTGATCCAGTTGCTCTTACAGGGTGGTTTCGGGAGTTGGAGAAAAGCTTTACGTTGTATGATGTTAAGAAGGAACATAAGGTGAAGCTGGCATCTCACTTCCTAGTACGAGAAGCAGATCGATGGTGGTCCATGATCGGGCCTACCGTTTCATCTGAACCGGATTTGATCGGGAACGTTTCAAGGAATTAGTGGAGGCCCGATTCTATCCGCAAGAACTTAAGCAGCAGAAGTTGAAAGGATTCATGGAATTAAAGCAAGGAAGCCTTCCTGTTCAGGCCTTCACTGATAAATTCAACGAGTTGGCTCATTATGCAACTAGATTGGTGAAGGATGACAATGAAAAAGCCTTCTTTTATCTTGAAAAGCTCTCTCCTAAAATCAAAAGCATGGTCCGCCGAGACTCCACTAGCTTTGTTTCAATTTACAACGATGCTTTGTGGGCTGAGAATTCATTGAAAGAGATTGAAAATGAAGCTCATGCAACCAGTTCCAATCTTGGCAAGAGGCCTTTATATCCATCTTCTAGGCCTTATACTCCTTCACCCAGGTTCATCTCTTCTCCCTCTGACTCAAACAAGAGGAGATTTGTTTCTACTGTGCAAGTTAACCGGGGTGGTCAATCTTCAGCTTTTAACGACAATAAAGGTACTAAAGACCGAGTGTGCTATAACTGCAAGAAACCAGCACATCCTGGTAAATGCTTCGTTGATCCTATCATATGCTTTTCTTGCAACAAACCGGGCCACAAGGCTAATGTTTGCACGGAGAAGAAGGTGACGGCTCCTACTACTCCTGCCGCCCCAGTGAGGCCAGTGAGGCCGAAAGGCCGAATTTTTGTCATGAGCCGAGCAGAAGCTGAGGCACATCCTGATATCATTACTGGTACATTTTCTATTTTTGATGTTCCTTGTTTGGTACTATTTGATACGGGTGCCTCTTTATCTTTTATTTCAATAAAACTCTCCGATAAATTATCACTTGAATCATCACATGGAGAAAGCACATCTATATCCTTACCCTCTGGGGATGTCTTTTCCTGTTCTAAAATCTATCCGGAAATCCCTATTTCTATTGCGGGATCTATATTTCCAGCAAATCTTTTCCAATTTCCGCTTGAAGAATTTGATGTCATTTTGGGCATGGATTGGTTGCATACTTATCATGCTCGATTTGAATGTCGGGATCAGAAAATAATTCTTACAAGCCCTTCAGGTCACCGTGTGTCTTACCAAATGGTTAAAAGACAAACCGGTACTAAATTAATTTCTGCTATGAAGTTTGTCAATGCGATGAAAAAGGGTCATCAAGCCTTTTTGTCTTCCTCTCTGCCTCCTAAAGAGAACATTCCTGTAGTATGTGAATTTCCCGAAGTTTTTCCTGATGAGCTACCGGGAATTCCTCCTGAAAGGGAAGTTGAATTTGCTATTGATCTTATTCCTGGTACCGGCCCTATTGCTAAAGCTCCTTATAGGCTGGCACCGTCTGAAATGAAAAAAGAGTCAAGGCTCACTGGATGATTTGATTGCCAAAGGTTTTATCCGACCTAGCTCTTCACCTTGGGGTGCTCCTGTTCTCTTTGTAAGAAAGAAGGATGGATCTATGCGATTATGCATAGATTATCGTGAACTTAACCGGGTTACTATCAAGAATAAATATCCTCTTCCTAGAATCGATGATCTTTTCGACCAACTCCGAGGTGCTTCTACTTTTTCTAAAATTGATCTTCGTTCGGGCTATCATCAAATTCCAGTCCGAGAAGCTGACATTCCTAAAACCGCCTTCAGTACGAGATATGGTCATTTCGAGTTTACGGTGATGCCATTCGGTTTGACCAATGCTCCAGCAGTATTCATGGATCAGATGAACCATACTTTCAGAGAACACCTTGACAAATGCGTTGTAGTGTTCATTGATGACATCCTGATCTATTCTAAATCTCAAGAAGAACATGTCCAACACCTTCGTGCTATTTTGGAGATTCTGCGCCGTGAAAAATGGTATGCTAAATTCTCTAAATGTGAATTCTGGTTACCTAAAGTGACCTTCCTTGGGCACGTCATTTCAAAAGAGGGTGTTATGGTAGATCCTGCCAAAATTGAAGCCGTTGTTGATTGGAAAAGTCCGACCAATGTTTCTGAAATCCGTAGTTTCCTTGGCTTTGCGGGTTACTATCGGCGATTTGTGAAGGATTTTTCAAAGATTGCTAGGCCAATGACTCAATTGCTGAAGAAAGAGTCTAAATTTGTGTGGTCTGAGGAGTGTGAAAATGCCTTCCAGGAATTGAAAAAGAGGTTGACTACCGTTCCGGTGTTGACCTTACCTGAAGAAGGAGTGGACTTTGATGTTTACTGTGATGCTTCTAAGCATGGTATAGGTTGTGTCTTGATGCAAAAAGGGAAAGTCATTGCGTATGCCTCTCGACAGCTTAGAGTTCATGAAGTTAACTACCCGACTCATGATCTTGAATTAGCTGCGGTGGTGCATGCTTTAAAGATTTGGAGACACTACCTCATTGGAGTCCATTGCAACATCTACACCGACCACAAAAGCCTGAAATATCTCTTTACCCAAAAAGAGCTGAACATGAGACAAAGAAGATGGTTAGAATTGGTGAATGACTATGATGCCGATCTAATTTATCACGAAGGAAAAGCTAATGTGGTGGCTGATGCTCTTAGCAGAAAATCCTGTCATTCTTTGAATTCTTTTCAGGAATTACCTCCTGAACTTGCTTTAGAACTTCAAAAATTAGGAGTAAGCCTTGTAAAAAGGGGCTCTCATCATCTTGATGCCATGTCAGCCGAACCTGACTTCTACCGTGAGATTCGTGCTTGCCTTCCTGATGATCCTACTTTCAAATCCATTCGAGCTAAAATTCAACTTGGGCAAGCTAAGGATTGTAAGATTGATGATGATGGGTATCTTCTTTATCATGGTAGAATCTATGTTCCGAGTGCAGCCGATTTGAGAAAAAGAATTCTTGATGAAGCACACCTCTCTCCTTACTCCGTTCATCCGGGGGGTACCAAAATGTACAAAGATTTGAGATTGCAATTCTGGTGGCCTAGGATGAAGATTGAAGTTGTGGAGTACGTCAGTAAATGCCTCACCTGTCAGAAAGTAAAGGTAGAGCATCAAAAGCCCGGGGGTTTGCTTCAACCCTTGGATGTTCCTCTTTGGAAATGGGAGTCTATTTCCATGGATTTTGTGATGGCTTTACCCAGAACTTCCACTGGGAAGAATGCTGTTTGGGTGGTTGTGGACCGATTGACTAAGTGTGCTCGGTTTATTCCTATCAAAGAGACCTGGAGATTAGAAGTTCTAGCTGGTGCCTATGTGAATGAAGTTGTGTGCTATCATGGGGTTCCTAAAGATATAGTTTCAGATCGAGACCCTCGATTTTGTTCTCGTTTCTGGACTGCATTACAGGAGGCCTTGGGTAGTAAACTATTGATGAGCACTGCTTTTCACGCCGCCACTGATGGTCAAACTGAGAGAACAATTCAAACTTTAGAGGATCTTCTTCGTGCCTGTGCTTTAGATTTCCAAACTTCTTGGGAGAAATGTTTACCTCTGGTTGAATTCTCTTACAACAACAGCTATCAAGCCTCCATTAAAATGGCACCATATGAAGCTCATACGGTAGAAAATGCCGTACTCCGATCTGTGGGGATCAAACCCAAAATGTTCCAATGTTAGGACCTGATTTGGTGACCGAGTCCATTGAACAAGTTAAGATCATTCGGGAGCGGATGAAAGCCGCTCAGGACCGTCAAAAATCATATGCTGATGTCCGTCGTCGACCACTTTCCTTTGAGGTTGATGATCAAGTATTCCTTAAAGTGTCACCTATGAAAGGGGTGAAACGGTTTGGCGTAAAAGGAAAGCTGAGCCCTAAATATATTGGACCTTTCCGGGTGATTGAAAAGATTGGTCCTGCTGCTTACCGTTTAGAATTGCCCCAAATCGAGCAAGGTTCACAATGTCTTCCATGTTTCTCAGTTGAGGAAGTACATTAGTGACCCTAGCCATATCATCCAAGAAGAGATTCTTGAATTGGAGCCTAACTTGGCGGTTGAAGAAAGGCCAATTCGGATTCTTGAAAAAGCCAACAAGCAACTTAGGAGCAAAGTTGTACCTCTAGTCTGTGTTCTTTGGCGTTGTGGAAATGTCGAAGAAGAGACTTGGGAGACTGAAGCTTCTATGTTAGCTAAATATCCTGAATTATTCTCGTAAGGTATTCCTTTTCTTACTCTTTTTCCGAGTTACTAAGCCGTGTTTAATCATAATTAGTAAAGATATTATTCTTATTATAGAACTTTAAACTAAAATTTTGAAAATGCTTTTATGATTTTTAATGGTTTTAACATTAGTGAATGTTAAATCTCGTTGTTGGAGACGTCCCAATAATGGGTTTTCTCATTTATTGGTGTAGAAATATTTTTATATCTTGATATGAATGTGGATGTTCTTGTCTGATCAACAAGAGTATCACCGTTTCATTGAAAAGATACCTATATTTTTCTTATGATTATATTATTAAGATGTTGTATACTATAATTTCTCCTTCTATGTTTCGAGGACGAAACTTTTTAAAAGGAGGGGTGATTGTAACGCCCCGTAATTTCGAACCATTATTATTTTGCGGAAGTAATTTATTAATCAAGTAAAATTTGATATTAATGTATTTAAAGTAAAAATAATTCAAAGAAATATAATTTTATTATATTTTGAAGTAAAGTATTTATTTTGATAGTTTCGAAATGTTTAAAAATAGTTTAAACCGTGTAAAAACTTTTTATTTCGAAATAAGGACATATCGGAAGAAAAAAATGACAACTCTATTGAAAATTGGGCAAACGATTTTGGAAATGGGTCATATGAATACTCAATTTTCTTGTAATCTCGTGTTTAAGAACTTTGGTCTTGTCGGAATTTGCGTTTGACAAACGGTTCTAATTATTGTCGAAACGAGCCAAAACCGACTCATAAAATTTCCGTCTCAACCCGCTCCTCCTCTCCCTTTTCCGCGGCACTCCCCCTTCCCCCTTTCCTTTTCATTTTTCTTTTTCCAACTTCATCTTCCTTAATGTTCTAAAGCCTTCCAAAACATAAAACCACCATTTTTATACAAAATCCAAGCTAATTTCACCATAACTCACTTGTTTCTAGTCCGATTTTCACATAATTTATATTTTCGGAATCCTCTCTTCGAGATCTACAACCTAGTATGTTTTAATTTCAGTTTTCTTGATGTTGATTTAAGACGAATTTGGGCATATTTCGGTTTTTTGTACTTATAATTGTGTTTTTATTGTTTATTTAGGTGAAGATTTGGAGGACGAGTTTGGGGACTCGTATATTGTTGAAGATAGTGGTTAGTTGTATATTAGGGTTTGGTGTTCAAGGTGATAATTGCTCATTTTCTAGCTTAAGGTAACATATTTCGAGTTACTCGACGAATAATCGTCACATTCTTTGTTTTTTGTATGATTTTGGTGATTTTTATTTGAGTATTTTATGTCACATGATAATATGGGTTAAATGCATGTCTAATTCATGTCTTTTGTTAGTTTAAATTCTTATAATAGTATAGAAATGGAATGGGAACGATTAAGTAATGCTTAAAACGGAGTTAAAATGAACAAAAACGGAAAAATGGAGAAGTGGGGGTGGCGGCCAGCATGCCCGGCAGGCCCAGGCAGGCCCACGGCTGCCTTGGGGTTGGCCCGGGCTGACCCGTTGCTTGCTTCGCGGTTTTTCATGCATTATTTGTCATTTCGGGTTCATTAATGTTATAGTTAGTATAAGTTACATATGAGTACACTTTTGAATTGAATCATATTAGTAGTAAAAATTATGTTAATGGTAAAAATTATGTTTATATTGGTAGTTGCACATGTTAGTATAGGTTATAAAATGAAATTGTAATGACTAGGCTCAAAATGAATTTTATAGCGATAATTGTAATGTTTTGATGATTATGCCGAAAACTGGGCCTTGGTCCCTTTGACTGAATCGATGTCAGTCAATTGTGTGATTGGTCAGCCGCAATTTAACCCGCACTGCCGCAGATCGGGGTTGCGGGTAAAAATTCGGTTGGATGAAATTTTATATGAATTGGACAATCGGCCTTTTTTCTTGTTTTAGGCCATTTATTAAGTTTTAGTTCACATGTGTTGTTGGTTGAATTTAATAGTTTCTTATATTGTAGAAACGGCCCTAGATTCTCTGAAACCTTTAATATTGTTAATATTGCTAGAAATGGTATTGGTATTAAATACTTTTTGCAGGTTGTTGTGTTTGTCATAGATAAGTCTTTATAGTCTTTGACGAGTATATGTTCACTGCTTAATAGCCTTTGTGTTCCTGACTTGGTGGAATTATATCCAAGTTGGGGCATGACCTCGTTACTTATTTTGATAGTAAGTGGTCAGCTTAAGTACTAGCCAACCCTTTGGTGGACTCCTTAGGGTACTCACTTTGTTTTAGAAAAATTGTGGGTCTTGGGTGCGGTGGTGTGTATCCGCATGTCTAGGTCTGCGCAGATTTTAGGCTAGGGTTGTGTTGTGTCTTGGCCATGTTTTGATAGAACCTCTGAGCCAAGATACCGGTTCGATTACCTTCCCTACCTCGTGGTATAGACTCGAGTTACAGAGTGACTATTGACCGTACTAAGAACTTATGCCTGTCTTTGATATATTGCCCTTTCTTGTATGATGATTTTATGAATTGTAATAGGTGAGATGTAAGCCGGTTACAATTGATAAAGTTTGGTTTACTATTTGTTATATGATTCACATGATAGTTTAGTTTGGTCAGTTTAGTGTTCAGATGTTAGAATACTCGATAGTTAATTGATTTATGACGTTGTTTACATGTTACATTACATGTTACATTAAATATGACATTTCGTGGCTAGGAGGACTCGAAGTTACTCCCCACTGAATTGTGGCTTTCGTGTTTGTATAAAATGCGATTGACAGGTTGATGATGCTTAGTTGGGGTACACAGACGAGCTTGTGAGCAAAAGGACCTTGGACCTAGTTTGTTTATATTTTGTAGAAACCTTTAAACTTTTGGTTGTGTATATATTTTGAAGGGACATATGTCTCCCTCTTCTATTTTGGTTTGTATCACTATATCCCCACGTCTTTAGTTATGTTATGTAAATTAGTTTGTTAGCATTTGCAGGTTTTGGGCACCCTCCTCTTGGAAATGTTTGTGAATGGTTTAGAAAAGTTTTAAAAATTACAGGTTTTATCTAGTTGAACCAATTACAAACATATCCTGTCAGTTTTTCTGTAGAATTTACGTGTTTATTTATCGCTGAATTTAAGGGTGTCACATGGGAGCTAGGGGCCAGGCACTTGCTCATATCCAGTGACTCTTTGTTAATAGTCAACCACGTGAATGATGAGTTTATAGCCAGAGATTCGAAGATGATTGCATACCTAAAAGTAGCAAAGGAATTAAAACAGAAATTCGAAACTTGCAAGCTTAAACAGATCCCCAGAGATTAGAACGTGGAAGAAGATGCCCTAGCAACCCTGGGGGCAACATTCAAACCAACAGAGCTATCCAGCATTCCAATAGCACATATGATGGAACCTTCTATCCAGAAGGCAGACGAAATAGACAAGGGTGAACTGGAGAATCCGCAGAGCGAGAAGGAAATCCAAGCAGTTACAGAGGAAGGTGAGAACTCCCGGCCAAACAGGCAGGCGCCTGACCAAATAGCCGATCCAGCAGACGACTGGCGTACACCTTACCTAGACTGGCTGCGCCATAACAAGCTACCAGATGATAAGAAGGAAGTGAGAGCTTTTAGAATAAAGGCCTCCAGATTCATACTTATTGATGATATATTATTCAGAAAATCGCTAGCAGGCCCCTACCTACGGTGCCTAGACAAGGAAGAAGCACAGACTGTGTTACATGCTCTCCATAGTAGCGAATGTGGAAACCATGCAGGGGGCAGGAGTCTGGCAAATAAAGCCCTCAGACAGGGATACTATTGGCCTACAATGAAGGCAGATGCAGCAGAGTACGCATGAACATGTGACGCCTGCCAGCGCTCAGCACCCATGATCCACCAGCTAGCAGAGCCCCTGCACCCTATCATTTCTCCCTGGTCGTTCATGACATGGGGCATGGACATAGTAGGCCCTCTACCACGGGCCACAGAAAACAGAACCTGGATGTTAGCAATGACAGATTACTTCTCCAAGTGGATAGAGGCAGAAGCATTCACGGAGGTAAAAGATAAACAAGTCATTTCGTTCATAAAACGAAACATCATTTGCAGATTTGGTATCCCATCAGAAATCATATGTGACAATGGCTCACAATTCATCTCCAACGATACCGAGGGATACTGTGCCAGGTGGAACATCACCTTAAAAAAGTCAGCACCTAGGACTCCAAAGTCCAACGGACAAGCTGAATCCAGGAACAAAATCATTATGGACAATCTGAGAAGGAGGTTACAGGAGTTAGGAGGAAAGTGGGCAGATGAATTGCCACTAGTGTTATGGTCAGATAGAACGACACCAAAAGTAGCAACAGGTCAAACACCCTTCAGCCTGGTGTTTGGCGCGATATCATTCCGTCGAAGTTCTAGTTCCCACTCACAGGTATGAAAATATGACGAGGGAACTGAACAATGCAGAGATGACCAGAAGCCTGGACACAATTGACGAGCTGCGAGCAAGCGCAAAAATCCGTCTGGCTGCCTACAAACAGTCAGTGGCCAGGAGTTATAACAAGAATGTAAAAATCAGGCTCCTGGAGGTAGGAGACCTGGTTCTCCGAGAGGTGTTTCAGAACACCAAGAATCGAGAAGCGGGCAAATTCGCCTACAAATGGGAAGGACCATACCATGTAGAAGGAGTTGTTGGCCATGGCGCATACAGACTGATGACTATGGACGGTCAAATCATACAACGCCCATGGAACATACTTCACCTGAAGAGATATTACTTTTAATAATAAGTAGACTTTAGCTTTCAGAATAATGTACTGTGAGAAGCCAAATCATTTTTAAAGATAAAATAAAAATCCGGTAGTAGGCATACTGCCAATTTCACTTTTATTTCTGGTGTCTTTAGTTATTTTTAAGGCTTTAAACTACTATTGGATGGTGTGGTCTGGCAGCGTCCTGGGACCACAATTGCTCTGGTACCCCATGAGATGGCGACAAGTACTTCACATCATTCTAATAGATTTTCTTATTTTCAGGCTTCTCTAAGTACATCACTTTGAATCCTAGTGTCTATGGTACTTTGAAAGGATGTCTAGCAGGACTGTCAACTGCCAACGCGGGGTGACAAGGCACATGGCACTCCAACATGCCTAACCTATTTTCTCCACAAGGAGCACCCTCACCAGGCGGACTATGGAACATACGAAAGGGAGCCTGGTTGACAGCTGAAAACGCTTATCCAGCTACCCATAATACCACCCCTTGGACGTAGCTCGCACTAATCGCAATTAATCAGGGGCCCAGCATGCATGCATAAACGAACATGGAACGTAGGGATATCTGCGCTACCAGAATCCTGCATCGTCTCCATTGGTCCTAGAATGACGATAAACTTGCCTCAATGACGCCCCTGCTGGCATAAAACGAGATGAACACACCTTGCGTCATGAACAAGGTTAAGTAGTCCAAAAAATTGCGGCATACGCCTAAATCAGCCATCCGGCTGACACGACAGCTAGCTTAGTCTGGATCAGCCTTTTCAGGCTGACCAGACTGGTCTAAATCAGCCTCCAAGGTTGACACGGCCACTCCTCCTCACATTGCGGCATACGCCTAAATCAGCCATCAGGCTGACACGACAGCTAGCTGAGTCAGAACGTTAGCCTTTTCAAGGTGACAGGACTCGCCTAAATCAGTCACACAGACTGACACGGCAAAAAACTTCCTAAAAATAGGGAAGGTAAACAACGAGCACACGATATGTAAGATAAAACCATGCCAAACTATGACAAGGGATATTTCAAAATATAGGCCAAAATACGGCCCAAAAGTTTAACCGCCACCTTGGCGGGGCAACCACAAAAGAACAAGTTTAAAAACTTACAAAGTCTGCCACCTTTGGGCCAGACTACCAAACGTTCACTGATAAAAAATAATCATCAATTATCGGTCACATTGATGACCTCCACCTCTGGCATCTCTTCTGCCTGCTGACTTCTCATTTCAGGTACTGCATCAGCCTGAGCATCCTCAGCCGCCATAGCTCCCTGAGCTCCGTCGGCGGCGTCTCCGGGACATTCCAAAGATCACCCCCAGAACTGCTCGGCCAAACGCAGAGAATTCACCTCACCAACCTCGGGCATCAGCACACTCAGATCAGGTTGGGTGGGGTAGAGTATCTCCAGCTGCTTCTCCTCTTCCTCTATGGTCTGCTGGGTGGGAGCCTCCTCGAGGGCAGCACGCATCCCGCTGATCTTTCCCCGCCAGGTGGCATAGGCGACAACGTTGGTGGCCAGGGAGATCAACTTACTGATCTTCTCCTCAGAATGCTTAAGAGAGTCAGAGAAAGTGCTGCACACCGCCTGAGTTCGAGCTAGCTGATCAGCCCCTTCCTTCAGCTTCTTCCTGGTGACAGCAAGCTCAGTCTTCAACTCCACCACACGCTCCTTCATATCAACCCGTTGCTGTGCCAGATTCGCAACAGTTTCCTTCAGCTCCTGGTTCTTGGCGCTGGTAGCACGGCTGGTGGTCTGCACTATGTTGATCATACTCCTATTATAGAGTGCAGACTGAAGAGTCTGGGGCATGAATAATCAGAGGTCAGCAAAAGAGTTAAGCAGCGGAATTTGAGCAAAGAAGCAGACAAACAGACAGGTAGAAGATGAAGAGTATTTACCATGAAGGCAGTATGCACGTCATTCTCAGCCATCTCCTCTGGGGAGAACTCCGAGAATGTCTCCTTAGCAGGAGGAAAGAGCAACTGGTCAATCTCCGGCCAGTACGGCACCTTGTCCACATTCCCGAAGCCCTCTGGGAAATGAGCAGTGATACCTCCGTTGGATGAAGCGCGAGGACTGGTAGGAGGAGTAGGCGGATGACGAGACAGCGGGTTAAGTTCCAAGGGTTCTGGAGCGGCTGAACTGGAAACTGCGGGAGGAGTCTGAAAAGAGGCAGCAGGAGCACTCCTCTTGGAGGCAGAGGCCACATCAGGACTGGCAGAAGGTCTCTTTCTTTTAGCACTTTGGAGGATGAGTTCCAATTAATCAACTTTTGAACCTGCAAGCATATATAGTCTCAGACAACAAGATGCTTAAAGCGTCGACAGAAATAGCATGCAAGTTGAAACGGCTGTAGGAGTCTTACCATAAGACATACTGTGAGCCGACTGGGGAGGATTGGAGGAGGAAGCAGGTGAAAAACCAGGGAGCAGGTCCGGAAACGTTCTCTCGGATTCAGAGATGTTGAACAGTTTTGCTGCACGCAGGGATCTTGGCACCAATACGGGTAAGGTCACAGGGGCCTGCACGAAGACGATGAAGTAAGCTAGTAAGCAGCGAGATAAAATAAATCAGGCGACAGGAGGGCTACTTACTCGAAGTCAGGACCCATTTCTCGAAAATATAATCAGCAGGAGGCTGGATGGAGTCCTTCCTCACATAGAAGAAGTCCTCAAACCATTTCTCATCACGGGATTTTGACGCGTGTTTGAAGGGAGCCTCTCCATGACCCCGGAGTGAGAACTGACCCCTGCCCAGGGATCTGATGCTGTACATATGGGCTAGATCGCCCAGAGTGACAGGATTTCCAGTATTCTGACCAGCGGCCAGAGAATAGAGAAGAACTCTCCAAATGGCAGCAGAAATTTGTGCCATGGCGAAGTTGTTGGTGAAGATGAAATCTTGAATGAGTTTGGGGAAAGGAAAACGGAGGCCATATCTAAACGGGTACAGGTAGAAACTAACCCACCCTGGACGGAGGGCGTCAGCTTTTTGTCCCGGTTCAGGGATGGCGATATCCACCCCGTCACCAAGACCAAGCAGATTCTTGATCATAGGAATGTCGGCCGGAGTTAAGGCGGAATCACAGTCATGAGGGTGCTTAAAAAGTCCCCGAGAAGGGAAAGTGGGGTCGAGATTGTGGTCAGAGAGTATGGGGGTTGATGAAGATTGTCGAGTTTTACCCATGGTGGAGGAAGAAAACGAAAATTAAAAGAAGAAGAGAAGATGGATTACCTGATGATGGAGACGGGGAAGGGGAACAAGGAAGCCGGCAAAGGATAAAGAAGAAGGAAGGTTGAGGGTTTAAGAGAGAAGAATTTTTTGAAATGATTTGGGATTAATGAGAGTGGAAGAGGGACGTTGGAGTTATAAAGAGGAGAGAGGGAGTTGGGTACGAAGAAAGAGGAGTAGAGCGGCTGAAAATGATGGATTGCATGGGAAGGAGTGTAAAAGGCGGCTTAGGGTTTTTAGCATTTGGTTACGTAAATTCCTTGCTCGATACCTGAAAGCGTACTTCACAAGAAATTTGGGGCAAACTGTTTGGGCTAAAATTAGCACAATGAAGAAGGCCCACTTAATAAAATAAAGGCTATGGATAGAGTGACAAGGAGGAAGGAAGCCCGCGGTCAAGAAAAGGGGAAACGGGCTTAAGAAAGATCAGGAGCCCATCACGGAAGGCATCCGGATTTAGGAAAGAGGTATCAAGGAGAAGTTAGGGAGAAGTTAGGAAGATCAGGGAGAATTGGGAAGGGAGTCCGGGTTTGGAAAGAGTCCTTATGGAAATTATATTCCCTTTCCATATTCAAGGTAGAACATATCTAGGGTTCTTACCCTATAAATAGCCAAGGAAGCAAATCAAGAAGGACATTCAAGACACTACATTCAAGACATTCGCACTTGTGCATCCACATCAACACCACGGCATATTACCCTCAAAAGTACATTCACCTAAGATCTTGCAGGCCTGATACCTAGTGCCAGCGAGATTAGCGTTACGTTACTATTGTAATCATCCTCCTATTAACATATAGTGCAAAACTTGGCAGGGTACCGTCCCTCCCGCGGTTGTTCCCACATTGGGTTTTCCGCGTCACCAAAATCTCACGTGTCAATTTACATTACGCACTTTATTTTCCTATTTACTTATTGACAAACAAACGATCATATAATCAACCAACGAATAAAGACTACATTGACCCTAATTAATCGACTTGGGTAAAAATACCTAAACAGATATCATCTTCAATTCTTGTCCCTAGTACAGTTAAGTCCTTGAAGGTCTTAATGTTTTGGTACCTAAAGTGACTTGCATAAATGGGCATCAAGTTGTCCACGAATTTTTCCACGAGGGTAGCTTCATCTGGACGCTCGACAAGTTGGGTACTAGTCTTCCTCCACCTACTTAGGAAGTCGGTGAAACCTTCTTTCTCATTTTGAGTAAGAACCTCTAAAGTGCGCATATTGACTTGGATCTCGGCATTATCCGCGTATTGTTTAGCGGACTCAATTGCGGCGTCATCCCAGTTGGCGATTTTCTTGTGCTATAGGGAATAGAACCATTGCTTGGGAATGGTGTCGAGAGATGAAGGAAAGATCCTTAAGAACATCTCGGGTTTGATGCCTTTGATAGACATGTAGTCTTTGAAAGCACGGATATGGTTCAAAGGGTTTTCGTGTCCCTTGAACTTTGGAATGCCAGTCAGGTTGAAGTTGGTTGGTAATTTGGCACTCACGGCCTCGTACTTACGATTGTTTTCCCTATAGATTTCATCTCCTTCGAAGTACATCAATTGCTCCTCCAAATATTGGAGTCGCTTCTCAGCTTCAGTAAGACCTACTGGAGGGTTGGCTTCTTGGGGTCCCACATAGGGTGGAAGGTTGTCATTCACAAATTCACTAGGCACTTCATCTTCTGGAGGAGGCAGCCTAGTTTCTACAGCAACAATTCGGCCCTCGATTGTGTTTAGACGATCATACACTTGGTCTTGGCTAGTTTGGAGGCGAATGAGCGTAGCTAGGATTTGATCATTACCATTTTGGGGTTGACTGTTGCTTGTGGTGCTAGTTTCAGACATCTTGGAAACTGGACAAGAGCTCGACGACGAATCAAAACACAATCGACCATTCTAGCACACTTACTCAAAGAAAATACTCGACTTGTGAAGTGGGAGTGTGCCACTTGTTTAAGTGAGGCTTGAAAATGACAAAGTTTTGAAATGTTCATCCTAGTCAACTATAGTGTAGTTGTAAGAGTGGACTCGAAATGAGGCTTTGGGGCCCGAATTTTGACTCGATTTTTGGATAGAGTTTCGACTGGTTTTGTGCTAATTTAGGCCTTTTTGGAAAATATTTACGTTTTTAAAAGAGGTTTTGATTTTTACAAAATTCGTCATGGTTTTGTTTAGAAAATGGTGATCACATTTGAGACAAGCATTCATACAGGCATTATAACGGTATGCTGAGTGCATTTAAAGGGTTTTGGCTTAAAAGGGTGGGTTGCCATACCGAACAATCAAACCCGGGGTCTGTGGATAGGCTCGTACCAATAAGGCCGATTCCTAGTCCATTTCTTCGATTAGTGAAAGCCCTTGATATAAACAGAAGTAAGCATCATGGTATGGTTGACGTTAATCGCTATCCATCCTTAGGCCCAGATAAGAATTTGGACCGGCTAGACGGGACGATTGGTCGAATGGGTTGGGTTGGGCCTAGGAAGGCAGAATAAAACAATCTACGAAGACCGAGTTATGAAAACCGACAACTGTCTCATATAAACTATTCCCTAACCCTGTTCAAGTTTCACCCTTGGCAACTCGTAAGTGTATTATCCCCAGCGGAGTCGTCAAACTGTGTCCACGGGCCCACGGGTGCCCTTGGGACAAGCGTTTACATTTGTGGAGTCGCCACCAATTTATTGTGGAAAATTGGAAACCGTTCGAATACTTCGTGTCATGTCAAGACACAAAGTACTGACATGAACACTAAGCACTCGTTGCCCTTAGCATTCTATGTCTAGAATGACTCTCGTGAATGCCAATGAACACGGATGTTCACAGAGATCTGGAGTAAGGGGTGAGGGTACGTATTAGGAAGCTCTTTTGATCGAACACCTAATCTCGCCCGCCTCTATAGCGGCCTCTACTAATGATTAGGGAAAATCATCTATATTTGATATGTTTTCGATTATATGCATGCAATGCAACATCCATTATTTTGATCCTAGCATATGAATTTAGACTAAGTCGGTGAACATGTAGTTTTAACATGCAATAATGTCAAGTGGAAATTTAATGTTGATTACATGCGAAAGCAAACAAACAATGATAATAAGGAACAAAATACAATAATTCAAAATTACAATTATTACATGGGTTTGATTGATTTACGTCGAAAATACATTTAAAACGGATAATTTGAGAAAAGAAAAGGGGAAATAAATTAACGAACAGATTATCAGTGGTATTACGATTAATAGCCGATTAAATACGTAAACTAATACACTAGGTCAAAGCAACAACGGAAGTTCAGAGGCAGAACTCAACCCGGAATAGGCGCAGCAGAGCTGCGTCTCTTGGAAGAGGCGCAGTGGTCACTGCGTCTGTTCCTGAGGTGAGTTCTGGCTGTGAAGCCGGAACTGCATATTGTTAATATTCGTTGGTGAATTTAAAGGTTGATTATCGATATTTGACTCGAATAAAAGTGATTCAATGGATTATTTACATATGAAGGAGTCACAAAAACAATAAAGGACGGATTTGAATTAATTAGAACAAATTAAAGACTAATTATAAACTAATTACAAATTAAGTTTATTAAAAAAAAATAATTAGGCTTATTGATGTTAAACTATTGATGATGATGACGATAAACAGATGAAAATATACCAAAGGTCGAATTCCAGAGACTTGATATGGATGAATCGAATCTCTAAAATCGGGGCTTGATTTTATGACAAAAACCCGTAAATATTAATTACTTGGGATTTAAGTCGGAAATTAAAAGTGATAAATTATTAATGAATTATGTGCTAAAATTAGTATACGAATGAAATAAGAAGTAAACAAGGAAAGACGAAGTAAAATAGATGAATTGACAGAAGACGAAGTAAAATAGATGAATTGACAGAAGACGAAGGAAGAAGAAGAAAAACAGGAACTGCGGCAGCCCCAGGAAGAGGCGCAGCAGATGTTGCGGCACTTCGAAGAGGCGCAGCAGTTGCTGCGTTCCTTCTCGATATCTATCTCCCGTTTAATCCGTAAAAAAGGTTTGAATAAAAGGTTTTATAAATCAGTTTTAAATATGCTTTCGACGTAAATCTTACACTAATTAATACAGAAATAAAATACAATAATAAAAGATGGGATTTACACCCTCAGACTTACATGTTTGACGAAACGAGATTAACTAAGTTAACGATTAGTTATTGCTCGACTCGAATGTACGACGAAAGTGCCCTCTAAGAGGAATTAAACTAAGTTGATTAAATTGATTGAGTGGAGTTGGTCAAATTGGTCGGTCATGCAAAACGAGGCTGGTACTCAGAAAGATCCGAGCTTACGTGGTCGAAAGTTCAATCACGTAGACGCCAATAAGCAAAGAGCACGGTCTTAGAATGCAAAAGGAGAAGAGAAGGGCGGACACTCGCGTGAGAAATATGAGGAATGAAGGTCCCTATTTATACTAATCACACGAAGGAATTAGGGTTTCGGTAAAACTTTGGAAGTAAATCTTGAAAAGATCTTAAAATACGCAGAAAGGAGCTGGGGAAGAGGCGCAACAGCCACTGCGGCTCTTGGAAGAGGCGCAGCAGGTGCTGCGTCCTTTCCCCAAAGGTTTCCTCCTGCGGAAGAAAGATTTACCGCGTTTCTATTATGGAATTGCGGTTGATCTCAATTTCCTTATTGTTAAAAATATAATTTCGGAAAATACTTTGCCAAAAGATTAAAAGATTGAAATATGGAATAAAAATATCCGGAACATTCCAGAATATTCTGACTCGACATTTTAAACGGTTATTAGAAAATGAAGACGGTTTTTTACCCGGACTCCAAATGTACTCTAATTACTGTCAAAACGACCGTAAGGGCACGTAGATGACGACCAAGGGGTAGACATAAGTATTTAAGCTATCACTTGACGATAAACTTATGAATTGTTATAAATCGTTCCGTGTACCAAACAGGCGGCCCAATCAATACCGGGTGGTTTGCGGAAGGTGAAGAAATGAGGTATCTATAGTTTGATATACCAGAAGTGGGAGCAAAGTCAAGACTGATTGTTGGTATTAACGTGGAAGGTTTTTCTGATGGGTTTATGGGCCTGACGCTTACCATAAACCAGATATAGCTAGCTTATATAAGGAAAGCATTGGTGTAGCAAGGAAAAGAAAGTGTTGTTCTCAAGTGACTGAAGATCTGGTTCCTGGGGAAGCAATATCCTCAATGGAAAATGCAAAGGTCTATCTGCAACAGTTATCAAAGAAAGGGTGTTATGGTGAAGGAATCCGTGGGAAGCAAAGCAAGGAAATAAGATATGGATTCCGCATAAGGGTGCCTGAACATGAAATGGTCGAATCTAGTGACTCGTCTTCAGTCAATGACCAAGGAGGCTTTGCGGAGGTTAGGCCATCACAACCTCATCTTTCTCCATAATGGGTTTGTTTTGGAATTGTAGAGGCCTGAGTAATACGCTCCCCCCTATAATTCCTAGGCCAAGAGCGTTACTAAATAGTATGTATTATGATTTTATTTTCCTGTTAGAAACTAAGTGTAAGGCATGTAACGTTAGCCAATTTTTTAGATATTTTGGGTTTGCTATGGCTGACAGAGTTGATGCTGATGGGTTGTCATGGGGGCTATGGGTAGGATGGCGTAAGGAGGCCAAGATGAGCCTCGTAATGAAATGTAAGAATTTTATGATCCTTTTTGTGGAGAAATGTAATGGGCGTTTATGGTATCTTGTTCTCTTTTACGGTGATCAGAAACCAAGTAAACGAACAGCGGTTTTGAGTAATTTGGAGAGTTGGATTGAGGGATTTGGGTACCCGTTTCTCATCGTTGGAGACTTTAATCAAGTGGCTTATAGCTGTAATAAATTAAGTAAGAATACGAGTCCTATTTATGGAGCTGTTGATTTCCATAAATGGAAAATAAGCAATGATCTGATGGATATTCCTTTTAAAGGACCAAGATATACATGGTGTAATAATATAAATGTTGGGATTCATTAATCTCATTTGTTTACATATTGAATATGTGAATAACTAATTTAGTCATAAAATTAGTTAAAGATCTTATGCATGCAAAACTAATACAGGAGTAAAGAAAAAACGGTTCCTTACATTTGTTGATTCAGCAATATGGGCACTAGCAAGGTCACCTACCTTGGCTAGATCTTGAGCTTTCCTTATGGATGAACAAGATTCAAGTGTAGAATCTCTCCCCAAGGATTGTACCAAGGCAATGCACTTAATAGATCTTATTAACATTAGACTAGTAATAATAAAACCTACCTTAAAATTGACCCAAAAAGTATTTTGCTCTTGTTATATTTCGGCCAAGATGAAAATTAATTTTATGAGCTCTCTTTGTTCTCTCAAAAGTTTAGAGTAAAAGGAACCACTAGTAAAAATATAACATGTATCTTTTTACAACTTATAGAATGAATAAAATGTAAGAGAAAAACTCTTGTTTTTCTCTTTGGGAAACCGGGTAGCATGGGAAGAGAGGAGCCAATGCATGAGCTTATTTTCTTCCCAAGAATAATAGGTCTTGATGGCTATGAAATAGGTCATCATTGTGTTTCTTTTGAATAAATAAATTAGACAACACAAACCTAATACTCCCTCCATAAAACAGGTTATTACCCATAAAATGGAGGTCCATTTTATTTTTGTCATTTGTCAATTGTGACATATGTGACATGTTACTTGAAATGTTACATTATAATGTATTTTTAACTTATTAAAAATTATCATATAATTAAATATGTCACATACAAAAATAATTAGTAATTCATAATTATTTGTACCAAAATGGGTCATATAATTATAAACTACAACAACTTGTATTTATAATAAATTATTCATTCTATTTTTTATTGTTTCATAAACAATAAATTAATCTAAGTAATAAAACAATTCGATTAATTAGACCGAATCTTATTTAATCAAATTACAATAAGACACGTAATTTTACTCACAAAATCACTCGTCAATTTTAAGGTATTTAATTAACCTGTATCGTCATACGATTAATTAAATAATCAATTAAGAGCATTACCCTATAGGTATGACCTTAGGGGATCAACTGGTTATCACTGTCGTACGACAGTAATGTCAAACTCTAGTCAGCCAATCATTACCGATATGTGTGAACCAGTTGACTATGAAGTATTACTTTCCCACATGTATTCTTAAAAAATGAGATTTAAACATGTGATCTTAATATGATCAACAATGTGATCGCATTATTGTCGGGGACATTCCAACAATCTCCCACTTGTCCTCGACAAGTGTGCGTCACCAATTCTCTTGTCCTATTACTATCTCCCACTCAATGCAAGGTGTCTTTCAGGTCGTAGTTGCAAGTGATCATATCGAGAGTGGTTTCCTCGATCTAGAGAACAACTGATTGACCGGAATTATCTACCATAGATACCTTCCGAACATGGCCACGCATTTCCAGTTCATTACTCCTCGAGTGGCCCTGAGATATTGTTATAACCCTGACAAGAGGGTGGACAATTCCTATCGCACTATTCCCTTCGACTAGCCACAACTCATCATAACCCAAAATAAGCCCTTTTAACCCTATTTACGAAGGTCGTAGGATCATAAATCAAAGTTACTCTGAAACTGTGCCACCTAGGGCGAACAGTCTTTAGTCAAAAGAATCGACTCATTAGAATACTATAGTAGCTCTCGCCACGACCAGGCTATGTAAATTTTCCAGAACTCTATAAGCGGTCATTAGGCCCGACAGAGTGTTCCAAACCGTCTACCTATGTGATCGACTAGTCATCTCTTATGACTCTATGGCACTTGAACTTGCCATCAATCGCATAACACTCTAGTCACTTCGAGACGTCACCTCATACAAGTGACTATGGGCGAATACTATGTTAATCCTTGTTCACTTTAATGGGGTTCAATCATTGTCTCTAATACCCATTTGGATGTAACAAAGTATAAGATGAGTTTTTAGATTAAAACTCGAACGACAAATGCGATTATCACATATGAATAGTCAATACTTGATTACTACTTCATATTCTATAATCAAATTTGATCTTGTATGTAGTTGTTCATCTCAATCCAATTGAAATTACATGACTCATCATGTTAAGCCTATGAGAAGGTTTTGGTTAGTAGGTTTTATCAACTTCTTGTACCTTACTCAACCTTACTACATACTCATTTTCCTTTGTAATGTATACATTTTCATTACAAAACTTTCTGAGTACGTGTCTAGATCTAATATAGATATAGACTCTCTAGCCTTAGAATAGCTCCCACTGTTTTCACAGTGTGCGGGACCCATCCACTTACACATCTCATGATTGCAAGTGTACTCAATTTTCGTTGTAAGCATCTCTCATTGTTCTTTATTGCCTAGAACGATTCTAGCAAATCCAATTCTTAAATAACATAGCCTCAATGGTTCCTTAACCCTCTTTAGGTATTTTTAATATGGTTTTTGTTAGAACCTTATGCAATCTCAACAGTCATTAGTGTAAGCCCTTACACAAATTAGTGAATTGCATCAAAAACACTCAACTTTACACCCTTAATGCTTCCTCAAGTACTTAATAATAATCTATATGGCTACTTGGTAACTATTACTTAAATTCGATTTGAAACCATTCATCATATTCAAATTATATGAAGTTTTATACATTATTACTCATTTAATTGATCCGGCAGCAGAAGTAAATGGAATCAATCAAATATGTTAAACTCGTTTGAACCAATCATGAATCTTCTCGACATAAGACTTCTTATTTGACACTAATATCATGTGGATTTATCTCCATAAATCCGGATATTAAAGATGTATTATATTACTCCAAAAGTCTTAAATCATTCCCAATGATCAATATGTCATCCACATATCAGACTAATCAAAATTTCCGTAACTCCCACTAAACTTCATGTATAAATACAACTTCTCGACCCATCGGGAAAAGTTTTATAACATGATCAAAACATTGACTCCAACTCATTGATGTCATCATAATGAAACACAATCCCTAAGAAGATCCGAATAGTGCAAAACACTTTGCAACCAATCAAACTATGATATCTCTCTTAGATATCCAACAATTCCACTTGGAATTTATTTCAGATTTCCATGGCTCTAAGCCTTGTATTGAGTTGTGACTTAAACACTCTCATGTAAGTCATATGTTCATTACTTTCCAGAAGTAACTTGAATCAAACAATTTCTTTGTAACCTGTAAACTCTTTACTTTCTAAAAGTAACACGAATTCATCATCTTCAACAAGTGATGAGTTCAACCTCCTAGGTTTCGAAGAAACAACGTCATGTAGCCAAGAAAGACCAGTTTCTTGCGACATACATTTTTGAGACAATTCTTTTTGTGGCTCTTAAATATTTTCTCCCACTCTGTCTTCTAGAAATAAACTTGTATTCTAGAAAGACAGCTTCACGAGCCACAAACCCGTTGTATTCGTGATTATTGTAAGGAAAAATGAGCATTTGTTTCTTGTGAAAACTTACAAGTATGGTACCCTACCATTTCATATCTCATATGAATCGTTTTAGATTTAGTGGAAAAATTATTTAGACAAAATGATAAAATCCCCAAAAGGATCAAGTAACTCAAAGTAACTTGATTAAAGTCCAAACCATATCAAATAAGGTTTGATATCTTGATTTAACCACACCTTATCCCATAATGCGTGCTAAGAGAGATTAACTTGTGATACTATATCACATTTCCGTTGGCTTATATCAAAGTCATTACTTTGATATTCCCTTCACGACTTAACCGTGAGTCTTAGAACACTTGAACTTCTTCAAGGATTTCTCTATTTACCTTATTAAGTGAACACATTAGTGTCAACTTAAATCGTTGGTAAAATAAAATGATCAATCTATTCTGGATCAATGATTTACATCCTCGATCTCCTTTTCAACCAAAAGGCACGAGACATCTTGCTTTGAATACAAGATACGCATATACCATAAGATTAACAATCTAATGGTTCCAAGAGTACTCGGTAACTCTTTGCGTTCATCATTCCAGAATTTAAGGCTTAATCTTGGGTTACTAGTTTGAGTCTTGCATCATCTACATGATATACCATTCTAGTTTGGTTTAGAATATAATCACCTTGATAATGGGCTAGCCATGCATCAAATCGTGGTGTAAAGGGTCACAAAAGTGAAACCTCTTTTGTATCTCAGCAAGATTATATTCTTATTTAGAGTTTATGCACTTAATAGTCATAATTAAGTACAACTTAAACCCAAAAACTAGATTGAGTACACAATGACTCTATCTCTCAACATTATATGATGCTAGTCGTCATATTATAATCATCTTATCTATCGAATACAATGATGAAAACCTCCATCGGTTTCTAATATTGATGAAGTAGTACTAGCAAAACTTATGTCAATCAAATAAACATTTATAGAAGAAAGTCTCATTAGATGTCCCACAACTAATTTGCTTATTCTTTCAATAATTTGGGGTAGTTTCCTTTCTAGTTTCCAACACTTCCAAAATGGAAACTTTATCGGTCGGGATTGATAGGTTTAGTATTGTTATTCTCAATAACTTTACTCTTACCAATACTTTGTATCAATTCCATTCTAATTCTACTTCTTTGAACCTCGTCCTTTTCTTAACGGTTAAGATAATGCTCTCACTCATTTCAATGTGTCTTTGCATAGAGAAGCAAAATTTAATTTCATGAAGACTACTCTTCAATTCATTCGTTTATTCTTAAAACTTCCATTGAAGTGGTTGCGTTATTTTGGTTGATTTTGATTTCTAACAAATCTAGTTACCAAAATGATTTAACGTTTCAAAGTACTTAACTCAATTAAGCACATGAGAAACAATCCATTTCAAGTAGATATGTTAGTCAAGAATCAAAAACCCTTTTGATCATGAATAACTCTTATCTATACTCTTCTCAAGAGATCCTTACAATGGTTAATATGAGGTTTTTAGAAAAAAACTCAAATTTTGTCTTTAGTTACGATGTTTTAATGGAGATTTGAGCTAAAATCAAAATGATATCGTATATAATTTGAGGTAATGAATTAGAACAATATGATAACGGAATAATAAAAACAACACATTTATCATTATAATAATACTTGTAAATATTCAACAAGTAAAGTATTTACATAGTGACCTCTACCCAACTATGATAAATGATTCCAAGATCCAAATTCATATTAACTCAGGTACGGTGAAGCCGGATAATACCTTATTAATATAACTCGGTGGATTAACTCTTTAATCGATTCTACTTTTAGAACTCTTGGTCGATAAAATTACTTTAATATTTATCTTTAGCCTGGAACACCCCCATACTCCAAGTGCCTTACCAGGACCACTCAGGTATAAAGATGTTACCATCTCGGTTGCCCGAGGCAATGATAATCATAAGACAATAACGAAACAGTGTTTAAATATTATAAAGTTAAGTGAAAGATTACAATCCGGAAACCAAACTGATAAAATGTGAATACATGTTCTCCAAAATCAAATGTCTAAAAGCTAAACATAATGTCTGACAACAGCGGAAGACTCTTCTAACTGCAGTGATGACTCATCCCAGCTAGCACATGTATCTCTACTCATACCTGCTCAACAACTGCTCACCATCCCCGAATGGATCACCACAGTTTTTAAAACAATAAACGGGGTCAGTACTAATCACACAATTTATATAATCCAATAACACAACAAACAACACAGCTCAATCATCACAGATATACTCCGATCTCCATCACCAACTCCACAATACTGACTACACACTAAATTGTGTAGCCCTGCCAGAGTGCCCATCGCAACAGGTCACTCCACACCGCCAGTGGGGGACCGCAGCCGATCCCACCTAATCCCCGCTCATCTCCGTCGAGCGATAAACCCAAATCCATTAATGTGCACATCCCTTCTGTGGCGGGTTCCACAGAAGGCGAATAATGGGCGTGAAGCCACTCCCGCAAGTGACTCCACTCAGCCAGGGACGCGCCCCGAAGAACACAGACAGATACAAACAATCACAACTACTAAACAGCAATCAAAACCAACAACCGTCACAATACTCGTATGATAACAATCAACAAACACAAATCACCACCAACACATTATGGGACTAATACTGAGTAGGGAAACCCTACCTGGAATGCAATACAGTTAGACGATCTCAACAGCTGTTATCAAAAGGCTTCTTCTACGAATCCTCCTCCTAACATACGATCATACAATTACTACCAATCAAGAAAGACAACAAAACCCCCCAAATCCCCAAATTAGGGTTTAACTAACTTTAACAAAATACCATAAAAACAGTACGTAGATCTTACCCTCGACGCAAGGATCACAAAGATGTAAAGAAAGGTGAATTCCGACCTTCCAAGCTCCGGGATTTGCCAATAATGCGATGAATGCGAAGTACGTAGATTGATTTCTCTTTTGAAAGTAATTAGGTTTGTAAGAGTGTATTATGAAAGTGACGGAAGTGTTTAAATATTAATTCGCATTATTAACAAAACCCGACAAATCATCCCCCCGTAAACCGGCGACTCGATCGAGTAACTGACGTACTCGATCGAGTGCCGCCTATTCGATCGAGTATCAAGGCTACTCGATCGAGTACCCAACAGGTCAGAAACTATTTTAAATCGCAACACACCCTTACTCGACAGAGTAAGGCCCACTCGATAGAGTACCCAGAGACCCATAAAACCGTAGTATTACAGTCTTCCCTCCTTAAAAAGAACTTCGTCCCCGAAGTTCAAACCACAACAAAATAAAGACATACTACTACACTCCCGACACAACAACCAAAACAGAACTCAACATAAAAACATGTTACTAACCCAAACTCAACCCGACTCAACCACAACAAACATACCGACACAACACAAAAAGGGTATAAAAGCTCTTAAAAACTCTTTGCGATCATCTCCTACCCCCCTAAAAGAAACAAGGTTACGTCCCCGTAACCATACATACCTGATCAAAAAGGAAAGGGTAACGCTCTCTCATAGCCTCCTCTGCCTCCCATGTAGCTTCCTCAGTCTCGTGGTTAGACTAAAGGATTTTGAGCAAAACTGTCTCTCCACTCCTAGTCTTCCTAACCTTCTGGTCAAGAATCTGCTTAGGCACCTCAAGGTATGACAAGGACTCATCTAGCTCTAAGCTCTCTGCCTCTAACACATGTGACGGATCACTCACATACTTCCGCAGCTGAGATACATGAAACACATTATGCACCCTCTCTAACGCAGCTGGTAAAGCCAAACGATATGCAACCTCTCCAACCCGCTCTAAGATCTCATAAGGCCCTATGAACTTCTGACTCATCTTGCCTTTCCTCCCAAATATCATAACCCCACGCATATGAGACACTTTCAGAAGAACCTTGTCCCCAACCTGAAACTCTATATCCCGGCGATGTAGATCTGCATAACTCTTTTGCCTATCCTGAGCCGCTCTCATCCTTTCCCTGATCATCTTAATCTGTTCAACCATCTCATGTACCATCTCTGGTCCTAAAACCACTGCCTCAGCACTGTCGTCCCAACAAATTGGACTCCTACATCTCCTCCCATATAAGGCCTCAAACGGTGCCATGCCAATACTAGTGTGATAGTTGTTGTTGTAGGAAAACTCTATCAAATCCAACCTCTGTTCCCAGCTACCACCAAAGTCCATCACACAAGCTCGTAACAAATCCTCAAGAGTCTTGATCGTTCTCTCAGTCTGACCGTCTGTCGCAGGATGAAATGTTGTACTCATCTTCAATGTCGTTCCCAAAGATTCCTGCAACTCTTTCCAAAACCTTGAGATAAATCTCGCATCTCTGTCATATACTATGTCCTTAGGGACTCCATGCAACTTTAGCACATTCTTCCGATAAGCCATAATTAATTGTGCCTTAGTCCATGTATCTTTCATTGGCACAAAATGAGCTGACTTGGTCAGTCGATCCACTATTACCCATATCATGTTGTTATCCTGTTGACTCTTCGGCAAACCCACGATAAAATCCATGGAAATGGATTCCCACTTCCACTCAGATACCTCTAAAGACTGAATCTTACCTTGTGGTCGTCGTTGTTCCCCTTTAACTCTCTGGCATGTCAAACAGCGGGCCACAAACTCAGCTGTTTCTTTCTTCATCCCAGGCCACCAGAACGGGTTCTTTAAATCCTTGTATAGCTTATCACCACCTGGATGTACTGAATATGGTGTACAATGTGCCTCTGTCATGATTGTCTTTTTCAGCTCCTCATCATTAGGGACACACCACCTACCATCAAACCTCAAATTACCATCTGAATGAATAGAGAATAGAGACACTGTCCCTTTCTCTACTCCAGCCCTCCACTCAACTATCTTAGGATCCAACACCTGTTTACCTCGAATATCATCATAAAGATCAGGCTGCACTGTCAAATATCCCATGGCATCCCCTCTCTGCATCATATGTATCCCAAACTTACCCACCTCATCTCTCAATCTCATCAAAGATAAAGCTGTACACAAAGAATGTACACTCTTCCTACTCAAAGCATCTGCAACCACATTGGCTTTCCCTTTATGGTAGATAATATCCATGTCATAATCGCCAATCAGCTTCATCCACCTCCTCTGTCTAATGTTCAACTCCTTTTGAGTGAAGATGTACTTGAGACTCTTGTGATCAGAAAATACCTTAAAGGTCGCCCCATAAAGGTAATGTCTCCAAATCTTGAGAGCAAACACCATTGCACCCAACTCTAGATCGTGTGTAGGATAGTTCTCCTCATAAGGCTTCAATTGCCTAGAAGCATAGGCAATCACTTTACCGTTCTGCATCAACACACATCCCAACCCATTCTTTGAGGCATCTGTATAAACCTCAAAGTTCTCGATCCCTTCAGGCAATGCTAAGATAGGAGCTGTGGTCAAACGCTCCTTTAATGTTTGGAACGCCGTCTCACAACTCTCATCCCAACGAAACCTGTTCTCTTTCCTCATCAAAGCTGTCATAGGTCTAGCAATCTTGGAGAAATCCTTTACGAACCTTCTGTAGTATCCAGCTAAACCCAAGAAACTCCTGATCTTAGCAACATTATTTGGTGCTTGCCACTTTGTCACTGCCTCAATCTTTGCCGGATCCACAGCTACCCCATCCTTAGAGATCATGTCCCAGAAAAGCAACTCTCTCTAACCAGAACTCATACTTGGACAGCTTAGCATATAACTCATGCTCCCTCAAGGTCTGCAACACAATCCTCAGATGCTCCTCATGATCCTCCTTAGTCTTGGAATAGACTAAGATGTCATCGATAAACACCACCACAAACTTGTCCAAAAACTGTCTGAAGATTTTGTTCATCAAGTCCATAAACACAGCCGGTGCATTAGATAACCCAAAAGGCATCACCACATACTCATAACGGCCATACCTAGACGTGAAAGCTGTCTTTGGTATGTCCACCTTTCTAATCTTCACCTGATGGTACCCCGACCTCAAATCAATCTTGGAAAAGACTGATGCACCACTCAACTGATCAAACAGGTCATCTATCCTTGGCAAAGGATACTTGTTCTTCACCGTCACTCGGTTCAGCTCCCTGTAGGTTATGCACAACCTCAAGCTCCCATCTTTCTTCTTCACAAAAAGAACTGGTGCTCCCCACGGTGATACACTAGGTCTAATGTATCCCTTCTCTGTCAGATCATCTAACTGTTTCCTGAGCTCCTCCATATCCTTAGGACCCATCCGGTACGGTGCCTTAGAGATTGGCCCCGTCCCCGGTTTCAACTCAACCGTGAAATCTATCTCCCTCTTCGGTGGCAACCCCGGAATCTCCTCTGGAAAGACATCTGCAAACTCACCCACCACTGGTATCTGATCAACCGTCGGACTCTCTATCCAGTCATCTCTCACATGGCACAAGATCAAAGGGCATCCCTTCCTCAGATAGGACTTCAAGGTCACAGCTGCAATCAACTTAACTTTGGGTTTGACCACAAACCCATGATAAGACACATTAACGCCCTTAGGACCTCTCAAAGACACTTTCTTTTGATGACAGTCTATCTTAGCTTTGTACTTTCCCAACCAATCCATCCCGACTATCATCTCAAAACCGTCTAAAGGAAACTCTAGCAAATCCACAGGTAGATCAACTTGTCCAACTATCATAGAGACATCCCTATACAACCTCCCACATGATACAGACTCATCTGAAGGTATAAAAACTTTCTCACTTACAGACTAATATACCCTCAAACCCAACCGTTTAACATGACTCGAAGATACAAACGAATGAGACGCCCCCGAATCAAACAAAACAAAGGTATGAATACCGTTAACAAGAAAAGTACCAGTGATAACATGTGCATCGTCCTCAGCTGCTTTCTTGTCCATCATGAACAGCTTTCCACTGGTCTTCTGTCCACCTCCCTGGACAGTACTGGCTGATGTGGTCGGCTTAGCACCCGACCCCTGGTTGTTATTGTTCGTAGCTGGTTTCTGATAAGAATTGTCGCCATTGCGGTTACCTCCACCCTGGTTGCTCTGACCTCCCCGGTTAGACCATGACCCAGCTGGTCTGTTACTCGCATAACTCTGTGCCGGTCCCTGAGAATAGCTCCCCTGAGCCGATCTCTGAAAAGCTCCAGGTACACTCGTGCACTCATGTCTCTTGTGGCCTACACCGCCACAGCCATAGCAGGTCATCCCCCAACTACCACTACCACTCGCACGACCACGCCCAAAGGAAGCCCCAGCACTGAACCCTGAACCAGAAGAAAACGCTCTAGCCTGATTGTGGTTGCCTTTCTTGTAGTCAGATTGGCCACCACCTTCACTCTCAGCCTTTCTTTTCTCATCCACTCTCTCCCGGGCCATCTCCACCAACCTCTCAGCTCTCCCAGCCCTCCCATAAGCTTCCTTAACATCAGTAAGGACTCCCACGGGTAACTTGTCCATGATCTTGGGAGTCAACCCCCTCTCAAATCTCAGCGCTAGGTTCTCCTCACTCAAACCCATGTCCTCAGCATACCTAGACTTCTCATTAAACTCGCTTGTAGTACTCGAGAATCGACATATCAGATGTCATCCTAAACCCATCAAACTCCTCCCTCAACTTACTCCTCACATGCTCAAGTACAAACTCTTTCCTCATAGCCCTCCGGTACTCTTCCCAAGGTATAGCAGGTAAGCCCTGTTTCGTATACATCTCTCTAGCACTCGCTTTCACCTTGTCCCACCACTCACCAGCTGCCTCCCTCAAGTAGAACGCAGCCTGTTCTACTTTCATCTCATCGGGACGATGTGTACCAGTCCAAAGATGTTCTCCATCTCACGATGCCAATTGTCAAGAAGAATTGGCTCCCCAGTCCCCTTGTACTCTTTTGGGTTAAACCTCGCTATATAAAGGCTGATCTTAGAGTGATCAACCTCCTTATCCTTACCCACTCTCTTTAGGGCCTCCGTAAGAGCATCCTAATGCTCCAACATCTTAACTATATCGTCGATGTTCATGCTCTCAGCTCTCGCATACAAGGCGGTTTTCTTGGGCGGCATCTTGAAACTATATAAGAAAAGGGTAGATATAAACATACGTACTATAACCCCAAAACACGAAAACAGACTGCCCAGAACACACTCGATCGAGTGCCTAAACCTACTTGAACGAGTAGAGGCTACTCGATCGAGTGCCCACCATACTCGATCGAGTGCCCCGACTTCAGACCCAAAACAGACCTTCTGATCTCTAACATACTCGACCGAGTAGCACAGCCACTCGATCGAGTGACCCCCTACTCGATCGAGTGCCCTATATACTCGATCGAGTACCCAAAAACACGATTCTGGTTATAAAAACGGTAAATACCCACTCGATCGAGTCAGACCCACTCGACCGAGTACCTCACCTACTCGATCGAGTGCCCCCTACTCGATCGAGTCATGCCGACTCGTATATACTACCCGCATGTTATCTCTCATAACCCAACATACTATGCAACTTTATAAACTCAACATTATAATCTAACTACGCATGCGATTCTACACAACTCCTCATTCAATCAACAAATAAATTATTCATGTTATCAAATGCCACATAGTAAACATCCATCATGCTTCTTTATGCAACCAACATACAAACACACCCCACCAAATTTTCAATCACATATCAATCTTCTACTCCCAACATCCAATAATTCACAATATACATCGTTACATTCACATACAAGCTAACAAACACCACATACGACCTTGACATATACCCCCCATGTGACCGGTTCAAAATTGTAGGGCGAGTTCGCGACTTTAGGACGTCTCCCAAGCCTTTGCATTAGCTCCTAGAACCTTTACCCCGGGTTCATTTTAATTGACTCCATATTCATTAGATTCATTGGTTACAGGTTTCAGGATCGTCGCTCTGATACCATTTTGTAACACCTCCATACTCCAAGTGCCTTACCAGGACCACTCAAGTATAAAGATGTTACCATCTCGGTTGCCCGAGGCAATGATAATCATAAGACAATAACGAAACAGTGTTTAAATATTATAAAGTTAAGTGAAAGATTACAATCCGAAGACCAAACTGATAAAATGTGAATACATGTTCTCCAAAATCAAATGTCTAAAAGCTAAGCATAATGTCTGACAACAGCGGAAGACTCTTCTAACTGCAGTGATGACTCATCCCAGCTAGCTCATGTATCTCTACTCATACCTGCTCAACAACTGCTCACCATCCCCGAATGGATCACCACAGTTTTTAAAACAATAAACGGGGTCAGTACTAATCACACAATTTATATAATCCAATAACACAACAAACAACACAGCTCAATCATCACAGATATACTCCGATCTCCATCACCAACTCCACAATACTGACTACACACTAAATTGTGTAGCCCTGCCAGAGTGCCCATCGCAACAGGTCACTCCACACCGCCAGTGGGGGACCGCAGCCGTTCCCACCTAATCCCCGCTCATCTCCGTCGAGCGATAAACCCAAATCCATTAATGTGCACATCCCTTCTGTGGCGGGTTCCATAGAAGGCGAATAATGGGCGTGAAGCCACTCCCGCAAGTGACTCCACTCAGCCAGGGACGCGCCCTGAAGAACACAGACAGATACAAACAATCACAACTACTAAACAGCAATCGAAACCAACAACCGTCACAATACTCGTATGATAACAATCAACAAACACAAATCACCACCAACACATTATGGGACTAATACTGAGTAGGGAAACCCTACATGGAATGCAATACAGTCAGACGATCTCAACAGCTGTTATCAAAAGGCCTCTTCTACGAATCCTCCTCCTAACATACGATCATACAATTACTACCAATCAAGAAAGACAACAAAACCCCCAAATCCCCAAATTAGGGTTTAACTAACTTTAACAAAAATACCATAAAAACAGTACGTAGATCTTACCCTCAACGCAAGGATCACAAAGATGTAAAGAAAGGTGAATTCCGACCTTCCAAGCTCCGGGATTTGCCAATAATGCGATGAATGCGAAGTACGTAGATTGATTTCTCTTTTGAAAGTAATTAGGTTTGTAAAAGTGTATTATGAAAGTGACGGAAGTGTTTAAATATTAATTCGCATTATTAACAAAACCCGAAAAATCATCCTCCCGTAAACCGGCTACTCGATCGAGTAACTGACGTACTCGATCGAGTGCCGCCTACTCGATCGAGTATCAAGGCTACTTGATCGAGTACCCAACAGGTCAGAAACTATTTAAAATCGCAACACACCCTTACTCGACAGATTAAGGCCCACTCGATAGAGTACCCAGAGACCCATAAAACCGTAGTATTACAGTAGTAACATTTTATTACCCACTTATCCAACGTAACAAGTTTAGCACCCCGGTGAGCCGGGTCTACTTCCTTATGAAATTGGGATTCATGGTTTCTACTATTTGGCAAGGCTAATTCTCAATTATTATTTAGTGAGAGGTCTTGTCAATTTATTATCTATCACGTTTTAAGTGAACTAAAGCGGTGAACTACGATAATTATAATTGACATGGTCGATGACTCGATATGAAATGCATGTGTTGTTATGGCGATTTTGGCAATGCATGTAACATATTAAAAGAAATGCAATGCAATAATAATAAATTCCTAGTATGGCCTTCCTAAAAAATAGAAAGTCGAATAATCTATTACATATTCGGAAACCAACTCCTTTGGTCCCTTGAATCTTCAAGTGGCACGCCTCCCAAGACACCGTCTTCGTCGGAACACCTTTCCGAATGGCACCGTCTTGAAGCAATTCCATAATTACAAATAATAAAAATACAAAGCTATTCCTATTATACATTTGTAAAATGGAAAAAATAGTAAAAATAAAAGTGATACGAGATCACATTAAATTACAACCGAATCAATATTCCCTTTTATTACGGGTAATATCGATTAAAACTAAGGCCATACTAAGATAAAATTACATACTTCAAAATTATATAAATAAAAGACATTCAACAATTGAAATATGCTGCACTATAATATGTACCTATCATGCCAAATTATGTGCCAAATCGCCATATTTAACTTATGTCGTACATATAACCTGGTTTTATGGAAATGCGTGATAATAACCTTTTAAAATCATAAATTAACACTTAAATCACATCTAAGCTCAAGTTAATTATCCTAACACTCTTTAGGACTAAAAAATAAGTCATCACTCAATTTTTGACAATAATTCAACTTTATTTAATTTTTATGCTCATTTTTTACCTTAAAATCATAATATTTATGAAATAAATCCAAATTAAATTACAATAATTTCAAAATTTGAATTTTAAATATTTGAAAATTCTGGAATAATTCCATGACACTCATAATTTCAAAAATCATGGTTAAACTTTTCGAATTAATTTTGAGAAAATATAGTTGCATTTTATCGGTTTTATCTTATAAAATATCTAAAGTATCCAAAAATTAATCCAATAAATTTTACAACCTTAGACCTAATTATTGGGATATTTATTCAACCTAAAATAATTTTATCATGCCATGCAATTCGTTTTAACAATTTATGCTAAAATAGTCACTATTTATTCCATTTTTACACTAAAAATTCATAAATCATGATAATTGAGATCATTTAATATCCAAATTTACATAAACTCTGTAAATTATGCATGTGACAACATATTAAAGTTTCATGGCCCAATTAAAAATTTAACTATTTTTAACCATTTTACCTCTTTTAATCCATTTTTATCTCAAAAAAATCATAAATCATGCAATATTAATCCAATTAATACGAGATTTTATACACAACTTTTAAAATATGCATATGAGGTCATATAAAGTTTTCAAGGTCATAGAGTAAGTTTAACCATTTTTAGTCATTTTGACCTCCATTTATGCCATTTTTACACTAAAAATTCATAAATCATGAAATATTAATCACATTAATATGATATTTTACATGCAATACATAAAATATTCATGTGAGGTCATACTAAAATACCACGGCCAGTAGTGTAGGTTAACTTATTTTAGTGAATAAAAGTTCATTTTAATCATAAAAATGTAATAAAATCATTAAAATGAGCAATAAATTTCCATAAATCATAAAAAAAAGACCTAAAAATATTTTAGTATCAGAATATATAACATGCAAAAATTTTCGTGGCTCTATCTTCATAAAACTTAAATTTTTAGTTTTATATGTTAACATCTTAACTCGGAAAAACAATAAGCGATTATGCATGCAACAACCTTATGCTCTGATACCACTTGTTGGGATTCATTAATCTCATTTTTTTACATATTGAATATGTGAATAACTAATTTAGTCACAAAATTAGTTAAAGATCTTATGCATGCAAAACTAATAGAAGAGTAAAGAAAAAACGGTTCCTTACATTTGTTGATTCGGCAATATGGGCACTAGCAAGGTCACCTACCTTTGCTAGATCTTGAGCTTTCCTTATGGATGAACAAGATTCAAGTGTAGAATCTCTCCCCAAGGATTGTACCAAGGAAATGCACTTAAAAGATTTTAGTAACATTAGACTAGTAATAATAAAACCTACCTTAAAATTGACCCAAAAAAGTATTTTGCTCTTGGTATATTTCGGCCAAGATGAGGATTTTATGAGCTCTCTTTGTTCTCTCAAAAGTGTAGAGTAAAAGGAACCACTAGTAAAAATATAACATGTATCTTTTTACAACTTATAGAATGAATAAAATGTAAGAGAAAAAACTCTTCTTTTTCTCTTTGAGAAACCGGGTAGCATGGGAAGAGAGGAGCCAATCCATGAGCTTATTTTCTTCCCAAGAATAATAGGTTTGCATGGCTATGAAATAGGTCATCATTGTGTTTCTTTTGAATAAATAAATTAGACAACACAAACCTAATACTCCCTCCATAAAACCGGTTATTACCCATAAAATGGAGGTCCATTTTATTTTTGTCATTTGTCAATTGTGACATATGTGACATGTTACTTGACATGTTACATTATAATGTATTTTTAACATATTAAAAATCATCATATAATTAAATATGTCACATACAAAAATAATTAGTAATTCATAATTACTTGTACCAAAATGGGTCATATAATTATAAACTACAACAACTTGTATTTATAATAAATTATTCATTCTATTTTTAATTGTTTCATAAACAATAAATTAATCTAAGTAATAAAACAATTCGATTACTTAGACCGAATCTTATTTAATCAAATTACAATAAGACACGTAATTTTACTCACAAAATCACTCGTCAATTTTAAGGAATTTAATTAACCCGTATCGGCATACGATTAATTAAATAATCAATTAAGAGCATTACCCTATAGGTATGACCTTAGGAGATCAACTGGTCACCACCGTCGTACGACAGTAATGTCAAACTCTAGTCAGCCAATCATTACCGATATGTGCGGACCAGTTGACTATGAAGTATTACTTTCCCACATGTATTCTTAAAAAATGAGATTTAAACATGTGACCTTAATATGATCAACAATGTGATCGCATTATTGTCAGGGACATTCCAACAATAAAAGGACAAGGGAGGGTTTATGAAAGGCTCGACAAAGGCTTGGCTTCCAAGACGTGGTTCGATATTTACCCAAATACGGGCCTGAAATACTATCCGATCCAAATCTCGGATCACGCATCAATTGAGTTTGATTTAAATCTTACTCAACATACGAGTAAAAACCCATATAAAATGGAGGCATGGGCTTTAGAGTATGAAGAGTGCATGCAAGTTATAAGAGATTCATGGAGGATGCAATTTGATGGATCGTCGGCATTCCGTTTCGTGAGAAAGTTGACTCAAGTAAGGCAAAATGTTAAGAAATGAACTCTTGACAAACACAAGGACTGGAAGGAACAATGGGAGGAATTCGATAAACGACTGGACTAGGGTATGGGAATGACAATACAGGACGGAAATGACGAGGAGTATACCAAAGTAAATAATGAATTCCGGGAATTTGCATCGGCAGCAGCAATTTATTGGCGGCAACGGGCTAAAGTGAGGTGGATAAATGAGGAGGATTACTGTACAAGATACTTCTTTAACTGGGTTAAAGGTCAAGCAGGACGAAATTTTATTCTAGGTATAAAAGGGGCGGATGGAGATTGGATCTATGACCAAGCTAAGGTTAGTAGTATTTTCCAGCAAACTTTTTATGACTTATACAACCCAAATTCGGGTACCACGGATGGAGCTTCTGAAAATGGTTTTGGACTGCTGCTTCAACATGTCAAAGTTAAGGTGTCTGGTGACGATGCAGACGGTCTTGGTAAGCCTTTTACTGCAAAAGAAGTAAGGGAGGCAGTTTTTCAAATGGGGGCTTTGAAATCACCAGGCCCGGATGGAATTCCGGCAGTTTTCTATCAAAAATGTTGGCATTTGATTAAGAAGGAGCTTATAAAAGCGGTCCTCTCGACTCTAAATTCGGGCATGGTGTTGCGGGAAATTAATAGAACATTGATTACGTTAATTCCGAAATGTGAAAATCCTGAAGGTGTGCCAGACTACCGGCCGATTAGTTTGTGTAACGTCCTTATTCGTATTATTTCAAAGTGTGTGACTAACCGGCTAGCAAAGGTTATGCCCTATCTTGTGGGAGATTTTCAGAATGCTTTTATTCCGGGCAGACATATTAGTGATAATATCCTTATCGCAAATGAAGCGATTCATAATATCAACTCCCAGAGGAAGGGTAGGAATGGGAGGAATGGGAGGATTGCTTTTAAAGCAGATATGAGCAAAACATATGATAGAGTGAGATGCGATTTCCTCAGACAGGTTCTGATTTGCTTTGGCCTCCTAGAGAGATTGATTAATCTTATTATGAGCTGTGTAAGTACAGTGACATATGAGGTTCTGTTTAATGGAGCTCCGTTACAACAATTTAAACCTAGTTGTGGTTTGAGACAAGGAGACCCGTTGTCGCCCTTTCTGTTTATTTTGTGAATGGAAGTACTATCCTGTAATGTGTCTTATTCACAAGAAATGAATCTCTTAAGGGGTATCCGACTTTGTAAAGGAGTTTCCCCTTTAACGCATCTCTTCTTTACGGATGACTCGGTTTTCTTCCTTCAGGATAAAAAGAGGTCAGTTTGGCATCTAAAGTGCATAATTGATGACTATTGCAGCGGATCGGGACAACGATTGAATGAAGAAAAATCGGGTAACTTATTTAGTCCATGTATGAAGTTGGGAAGGGCAAGGAAATGCCTAAGAATACTAAGAATAAAAAACAGCAAAGGAATCGGAAAGTATTTGGGTATACCAAAGGAATTGCAAGGATAAAAAAAAAGCTGTGTTTAATGGGGTAATTGAAAACGTGACTAAAAGGGTTTTGTCGTGGATTGGAATTTTCTTATCACCGGCAGGAAGATTGACCGTAATTTTATCCGTCCTATCAAACATTTCGAATTTCTTTCTATCGGTATTCAAAATACCGGTAAGTGTGGCAAGGAAGATTAACTCTATCTTGTCACATTTTTGGTGGGCCGGATGTAAGACGGGTAAACCTATGCACTGGTGTAGTAATAATTTTCTTAGCCTGCCAAAAAGTAATGGTGGGCTTGGGATCCGGAACATTGAATGTTTAAACCAAGCTCTTGTATCTAAACATGCATGGAAGATTGTCTCGAACCATGACTCTATTCTGTAAGGTCTACAGAGAAAAATTATTTGGTTTGAATGGTAGGATGAATAGTGTATTCATAAGATAAAAAGGCGTCAGTTCATGGAGTATAAGAGGTATGAGGTATGGTCTAAATCTCATAATGGAAAATATAGGTTGGAAACTGGGGATATAGTCAGACTTAAGTATATGGGACTCACGATGGGTAGATGGAAAAGAGCCAGAACCTAGGGATAAGGTACTTACACAAGCGTTCCATCAATTGAAAGACCTTAAGATTAGGGATCTACGTTTGAATACAGGTGAACGGCGGGAATAAATAAT
The DNA here is from genome assembly GCF_048544455.1 of Silene latifolia. Taxonomy (NCBI): domain Eukaryota; kingdom Viridiplantae; phylum Streptophyta; class Magnoliopsida; order Caryophyllales; family Caryophyllaceae; genus Silene; species Silene latifolia. Next base: position 96,294,100 of record NC_133533.1, read on the forward strand.
CACCCTAGCTTTTAAAGAAGAATATGCAGAAAGAATCATGGCAATGCCTTTTTGTTAATCTAGTGTGGAGGACGAGATTTTATGGATTCACACGGGAGTGGATGTAATACTCCGTATTTATAAGTCTTGGGGTACTCTATCGAGTAGGCCTTACTCTGTCGAGTAAGGGTAAGTTGCGTTTTAGAAAAGTTTCTGACCTGTAGGGTACTCTATCAAGTAGCCTTAGGTACTCGATAGAGTAAGGGGGTACTCTATCAAGTAGCCTTAGGTACTCGATAGAGTAAGGGGGTACTCTATCGAGTAGCCTTAGGTACTCGATAGAGTAAGGGGGTACTCGATCGAGTACCTCAGCTACTCGATCGAGTATCCGGTTTACGGGGTGATAATTCGACGGGTTTTGTTAATAACACGGATTAATATATAAATCTTTCCGTCACTTTCATAATACACCTTTACAAACCTAATAACATTAAAAGGGAGATTCAAGTTACGTTCTTCGCATTCATCCGTGTTGTTGACAAATCCCGGAGCTTGAGAGGCCGGATTTCATCGTTCTTTATACCTTTGTGATCCTTGCGTCGAGGGTAAGATCTGCATACCAATTTTATAGTATTTCGTCAAGTTTCGTTAAACCCTAATTTTGGGATTGGGGGCTTTTATGATTTGTTAAGGTTAGATTGTGATTATGTGATTATGTGATAGGAGAAGGATTTTTAAAGGAGAGGTTTTGACAATTTTAGATCGTCGATGATTGTTATGCTTTCCGGTAGGATTTCCTACTCAGCATTAGTCCCATAATGGGATATTGGTTGATGTATTGTGTTTGGTTGTTTGATATAATAATTGTATTGTGTTTGTGGTTGTGATCGTTGTTGATGGTTCGCGAGGCGTGGGCTCGGCCGAGTGGGGTCACTTGCGGGAGTGGCTTCACGCCCTAGTTTCGCCTCCGTTGAACCCGCCACGAAGGGATGTGCACATTAATGGACAGGGTTATCGCTCACTATGTGGAGCGGGGATTTGGTGGGTACTGGCTGCGGTCCCCCATCGGGGTGGTCAGGTCCAAAGGACGATCGGTGATTGAGATGATTGGATTCGGCGTGTTTGTGTGTGTGTGATTAAGTCATTGTCTGTTTATCTCATTGTTGTTATATATTGAATTGTGTGATTAGTATCGACCCGGTGTTGTTTTGTAAACTGCGGTGATCCATTCGGGGATGGTGAGCGATATTGAGCGTATTGAGATGAGTACTGGGATAGCCGGGATTGCCATGACATGATGATAGGAGTCTTCCGCTTTTGTAGCTTATTAGTTATTTACATTTCAGTTAGAACAGTCAGTTTGAGAACATGTATTGTACTTTCAGTTTGGTTTTGAGAATTGTACCTCTTCGCTAAGTATTTATAATTAAACGTTGTTTCTTCATTGTTTATTTGATTATCATACCTCGGGCAACCGAGATGGTAATGTCTTCATACCTGAGTGGTCCTGGTAAGGCACTTGGAGTATGGGGGTGTTACAAATGGTATCAGAGCGACGATCCTGAAACCTGTAACCAATGAACCTAATGAACATAGGGAGTCAATTAAAATGAACACGGGTTAAAGGTTGTAGGAGCTATTGCAAAGGCTTGGGAGACGTCTTGAAGTCGCGAACTTGCCCTACAATTTTGAACCGGTCACATGGGGGGTATATGTCAAGGTCGTATGTGATGTTTGTTAGTTTGTATGTGAATGTGATGATGTATGTTGTAATTGTTGGATGTTTGGAGTAGAAGGTCGAGTTTGTGAATGAAAGGTTGGTGAAGTATATAGAACTGTTGTTGATTGAAAGCATGTTGCATGATAGTGGTTTACAATGTTGGTTGGAATTATTAGAAAAGTGCATGAGAATGATGAGTAATGTGGTGGAAAAAGGGAGTAGTTCATATGTGATATGATTATACATAATTTTGTTTGTGTAATTTTATATAATGATTTCATATACATGCCTACTATTGTTCATATGTACATGTTGTATGAAGAATGTGGTTGAAATGGATGAATTGATTGGAAAAGATGGAGTGGCAATAGCATGAGAATACGAATTTTGTGATTATGAATATGTTTAGGTGACGAAGTGTATTTGTAATATTGATGTATTAGTAACATGGAATAGGATTTGTAATGTATGAGTATGATTTGTCTTACGAAAGGCTATAGAATAAAAGCATGGGGGTAGTGCATGATGAATGTTGTTGCTTTGTTTTCGAAAATAATAATATGTGATTGGGGCTACTGGTTTCATGAGTATTGGGTTGTTTTCGTTTAACTTGGTTGTTGTTTAAGTTGTTTGGAAGTAAAAATCAAATAGTTATGTCGTCTGATTACAGCAAAGTTGTCTTTAAACTGTTATAACTTGAGATGCGTAAATGATTTTAATGTGATTCTAATTGGAGGTGATTACTTGCTCTTTTACGATTCTAACGATAGGTCACACGCCCAAAACGACCAAGAAATGAGTGAGTTATGACTGTTTTACGAAAACTGGACAATCTTTGAGAAATGCGTAGGCACTCGATCGAGTAACCTTGGTACTCGATCGAGTAGGGGTACTCGATCGAGTACGTCGCTTACTCGATCGAGTGTCCCTGGTAATTGTTTTACGTGCTTCTGATCTTCACCTACTCGATCGAGTAAGTCCCTTACTCGATCGAGTGTCCCGTACTCTCGATCTAGTGACCCTGTTTTGGGTCATATGCTTATCTTTTGAATTCGTTGCATATTATGTTTAACTCAAAGTTATTATTTTGCTTCTTTATGCATTGTTTTACATGTATGTTGGTCTTGACGCGTAAGTTACCCAATCTTGTGGTGTAGTGAGTGGCACCTGTGGTGAGTATGAGTTCGGTGGGAGGACATGAGTTATACGTGGTTGTAATAGATAGTGGAAAAAGAAAAGGAAGATTGTTATGGCTTAATTGAGACATAGAGCATGTTTTCTGAGATGAAATGAGATGAGTGATATGAGTGTGTGTTGAGTAACGTAAAAGTAAGTGAATGTGGGCAATGGATGATGTGAGTCTAAGGAACGTGAGAATGAAAGGATTGAGAGTAAGGATATGGATAGTGACAACTTGAGATGTGTAAAGAATTATGGAGGGAGGTAGTTAAGAGTCGTGTGGGTTAAGAATATACATAATGAAAGTTCGTTTTAAAGGGGTTGAGAAGAGTGGTATATAGTGAACTTTGTGGAGACATGTCGCGGGGTGGAGATTTGGCTTTTTAAGAGATGAAACTATTGTGGGTTTTCCTTGGGCAATTAGCGGTATGAAAGGAATTTTGATTTCTAGAGATGTAAGAAGGGAGATGCAATTGTTGAACAGTAAACGTTGATTCTATGGATGGATTAGTGGCAAGGGTGATTGATGACATAATAAGAGAATATTTGTGGTAACAAAGAGTGAGATGATATCGATATGAAATAATTAGATGTGAGTTTTGGAGCAGTGAGAACGTAACCGGAACACTAAAGAGTTAGGTAGAAGTGATAAGGAGTTGAATGGTTAATTGATTTTGTAGATGTAAAGGAAAAGAATGAGGGGAATAAAACTAAGAAAATGTTGACCGGAGTTATGTGATATAGAGGTAAGGAGTCGTCGAGATGTGTGCTACCAATCATGAGGATGTTAGTTAATGGTTATAGAGGAGTTTTGGGACAACATGATTAGTAATGAGTTTCGAGGAATTAAGGAAAGTAAGAAGTTGGTAGAATATTTGCACGATACGAGATTTTTGGCGGAGAGTTAGATGATGATACAATTAAGGATAGTATTGGGAAGAATGTTGAGGTAATTTTGTTGATGGATTCGATGCTTGTTATTTGGGATGTCAACCAAAGATACGAAAGAAATCGTGATGTTTAGAGATGAGTGTAAGAGGTTTGATGTTCGGACAGTGGTAGTGTTATCGTTTGTGACTAGTGGTTAAGGGTGATGGTATATTAGAAAGGTAGCAATTCTAAAGAGGTTGATTTTGTAGAGACCAGATGGATATATATGGTTGTGAGAGGGTATAAGATGTGGTTAGATGAGGCGGATGCCAATAGTTGAATAGTAATGGTATGGTTATACTTGGCAGGAAGTGATGGTTGTGCGAATGGGGGAAAAGGTTATGAGGGGCATATGAGTTAAGCTCGGGCGGCAGGTAACCTATGTTGAGTGGTAACTTACGTGATCAGGATTGACTAGTTGGATGTGATTACGGGTCTATGATGTGTACGAATGTGTGTGAGATTTTGACCTCACAAGAAGTGGTATTGTGTGATAATTATAAAGTTGTTATATGAATGTTTTGTAATTTATGTTGGTTACGGTATACTAATGGAATGAGGTTCAAAAGGTAATAATTTGAGTGATCTGGCATGACTGGTTATGCTTGTATGTATTCATGATACATGTTAATCTGTGATATGGTAAGGGGATGATATTCATGAGGTTATCTGTTTAATTCATAAAATATGTTGTGTTATGATTTAGTAAAGTGGATTTGAGTAAGTTTTTCTTGTCTGAGAAGTTATTCTGAGGCAGTGTTTATGGGAGTTGTATGCAGTTGTGATGTCTATCGATGTGGTTATTGTGCCTCGGGTGGTGATCCGGGCACGGTACATAGTGTTGTGATGCGGGTATTTTCGCACTGCGGTGTGGCTGTTGGTGGCGGTGTTGCGATGCCGTCACCGGTTGTGGTGGAGTAGGCGGGATGATTATGATTCGAGTTTCGAAAATACATACCAATCATACATAGATTGTTGTTTTATTTGTTGTTGTTTCCTGTGAGTTTCAGTTTGGACAAATAGACTGTTGTTTTGTTTGCTGATGTTCCTTACAAGTTTCAGTTTGAGAAGGAGGGTAGAGTTTAACATAAAGAGAGTTGTATATGTTTTCGTTGTTGTCATGGTATAGTGACATTCTGTTAATGGGACACGGTTGTGAGAGGTTGTTACAATAATTATGATCTTGTTCTAGTTAAGGTTTCAGTAGACATGGTAATGGCAAGTGAGTCGTAGAACATGTGTGGTAATGACCCGAAAGATGCAGGTGGTTCATAATCTTTTGTTGAGACAGTGAGTGTAGGGTATTGGGAATTAGTGTCATGTTAAGTTGTGTATGAGTTTTGCGGTAATGGAAGAAAGAACTTGAGGATCTAGTGTGCGTGTACGTAACGAGTGTGGATCGTGAGTTATGCTTCTGGGAGATAAGTGCCTTACATAGAGAGGTATGTTGTTTTGCAGTAATAATGAAGAGTTGGTATGGTTATTTTGCTACGAGTTTTATGGTATAGGTTAGGTGGTACGTCAAATGAGTTGAGGTATGAGAAATGTTTATGTATGGGAGCCTTGGATATAGGAATGGTGAGTGTTGGGTTTATAGGCGGTTATCTATGACATGTGATGGTGATGAAAATAATGAGAAGATATAACTAAGGATATAGTATTAGTGAGTTACGAGGACGTAACATTTATCTCAAGAGGAGTAGGATGCGATAAAATAAAATTTGATGATTGTGCATGTCTTAGCATAATTCGAAGTAGAGTTGTATATATTGTTGTTAAAAGGCCATGGCCGTGCTTGTAGTAGCGTGATGTTTAGGAGTGTGAGAATATTTCACTAGTGTTGACAGTTGGATGATGAGGTTATGAGTGTGAGTAAACTTCGAGGACGAAGTTCCTTTTAAGGGTGGTAGAATGTAACATTCCGTTTGATGTCTATGAGTGTCTTAATTTTGGATTTGATAGTGGATGAGATTATGGAGCTAGCAGTGTTAGTGGATGGTGGTTGGTTATGTATGAAGTTGGTGTCGTGAGAGATATATATGTGGTGGATACGATATCGTGAGTCATGTTAAGGAAGTAAACATAGTTGGTGGAGTGGGTGTTAAGAGTTCATGTTTTATGTTTGGTCGAGTTTTTGAGTTCTTAGTTATGTTGTTGTGTCTTGGTCGAGTTAGTATGGTTGTTTTTAGAGTATGGGTTGAACTTCGGGGACGAAGTTCTTTTTAAGGAGGGAAGACTGTAATACTCCGTATTTATAAGTCTTGGGGTACTCTATCGAGTAGGCCTTACTCTGTCGAGTAAGGGTAAGTTGCGTTTTAGAAAAGTTTCGACTGAGGGTACTCTATCAAGTAGCCTTAGGTACTCGATAGAGTAAGGGGGTACTCTATCAAGTAGCCTTAGGTACTCGATAGAGTAAGGGGGTACTCTATCAAGTAGTCTTAGGTACTCGATAGAGTAAGGGGGTACTCTATCGAGTAGCCTTAGGTACTCGATAGAGTAAGGGGGTACTCGATCGAGTACCTCAGATACTCGATCGAGTATCCGGTTTACGGGGTGATAATTCGACGGGTTTTGTTAATAACATGGATTAATATATAAATCTTTCCGTCACTTTCATAATACACCTTTACAAACCTAATAACATTAAAAGGGAGATTCAAGTTACGTTCTTCGCATTCATCCGTGTTGTTGACAAATCCCGGAGCTTGAGAGGCCGGATTTCATCGTTCTTTATACCTTTGTGATCCTTGCGTCGAGGGTAAGATCTGCATACCAATTTTATAGTATTTCGTCAAGTTTCGTTAAACCCTAATTTTGGGATTGGGGGTTTTTATGATTTTTTAAGGTTAGATTGTGATTATGTGATTATGTGATAGGAGAAGGATTTTTAAAGGAGAGGTTTTGAGACAGCTGCTAGATCGTCTGATGATTGTTATGCTTTCCAGGTAGGATTTCCTACTCAGTATTAGTCCCATAATGGGATATTGGTTGATGTATTGTGTTTGGTTGTTTGATATAATAATTGTATTGTGTTTGTGGTTGTGATCGTTGTTGATGATTCGCGAGGCGTGGGCTCGGCTGAGTGGGGTCACTTGCGGGAGTGGCTTCACGCCCTAGTTTCGCCTTCTGTGGAACCCGCCACAGAAGGGATGTGCACATTAATGGACAGGGTTATCGCTCACTATGTGGAGCGGGGATTTGGTGGGTACGGCTGCGGTCCCCCACTGGCAGGGCTGGTCCAAAGGGACGATCGATGATTGAGATGATTGGATTCGGCGTGTTTGTGTGTGTGTGATTAAGTTTGTCTCTGTTTATCTCATTGTTGTTATATATTGAATTGTGTGATTAGTACGACCCGGTGTTGTTTTGTAAACTGCGGTGATCCATTCGGGGATGGTGAGCGATATTGAGCGGTATTGAGATGAGTCTTGGGATAGCTTGGATTGCCACGACATGATGATAGGAGTCTTCCGCTGTAGCTTATTAGTTATTTACATTTCAGTTAGAACAGTCAGTTTGAGAACATGTATTGTACTTTCAGTTTGGTTTTGAGAATTGTACCTCTTCGCTAAGTATTTATAATTAAACGTTGTTTCTTCATTGTTTATTTGATTATCATACCTCGGGCAACCGAGATGGTAATGTCTTCATACCTGAGTGGTCCTGGTAAGGCACTTGGAGTATGGGGGTGTTACAGTGGAGATCACACTGTCAAGTGTGGATATGGTGTGCTTTATGAAAAATTTATTGAACTAAAGGGATCTTCGAAAGATAAATCTAGATTAGGCACTATGGGAAAGGGTTTTGTAAGGCACGGTTATAGCAACTACCATGACCTAAAGGGTGGAGAGTTTTGTTGTGGAAGATCCTTTCAAAGACTTTACCGACGAGGAGTGAACTGGCTAAGAGAAACATGAGGGTACAACACATCAAGAAACTCTAGAACACTTATTTCGGGACTGTAAAGTAGTTGTTAGGATTTGGGCAGGGACGGATTTAGGTATTAATACGAGCCAAGGGTATCAATCAAATATTGAAACTTGGCTCGTAAACTGGATTATTTACTTAGACAAGCTGCATGGGGGGGAGCTTAGGATCATTCAATTTCTAGCTACTTTATAAAGCAAATGGGTTCTACGAAATAATATTATGTTTAGAGGCGAAAGCTTCCACCCACAAGGCTTGTTTAAATGCTGGTCTTACCTGGTGGCTACTACTATAAAGGCGCACAATGTTACAAAGGAAAGGAAGGGGGTAACGACTGAAAACATGGATGATACAAAAAATAGTGATCTTGGTAGGATCCGGGATAGTTACCCTTTTTTTCTTGTAGGTAATGCTGGGGATTGTAAGCAACTATGGGTAAAAGTGGATGCGGGCTGGCATAGGAATTATGAAACGGCGTTAGGGTGGGTGGCTTACGATGAAAATGGATGTAGAATCTTCGAAGGAGGATTGAAAATTAAAGCGGAATCTGCCCTTCAAGCTGAGGCTATGGGGATTCAGAAAGTTCTTATATGGGCATGTGAACGTGATATATTACATCTGGATTTATCCTCGGATTATCTGCAATTGGTAACTCAACTTGCAGGTTTAGCAAGACCTAACCATCTAATAGGAGGTTTAATGGAAGATATTTTCCGAATCGGAGCAAGGTTTCATTGCCTGTGTTTTAGTTACTTACCTAGAAAGCTTAATAAGATAGCTCATAGCCTCGCTTGTGAGGCTATGAGATTGTAGTAAACCTATCTTGTCTAGTTGCCAAAAAAAAAAAATATCTATATTAACTAAACAAGAAAATAAACAAACTAACACTACGCCAAATAAGACCTTCAATAACGGTCAAATAATGCAATTACCGTTATTAAATAGAAACACGGAACCGTTATTGCAACGACTGTTGTTAAATATATATCACGGTTGTATGATCGTTATATAACATCAATAACGGATCTATAATACCGTTATCACTACTCAAAAAATGTTATAAAACTATTGTTAATTATGTTTATGGCAACGGGTATACTTTTGAGAAACCGTTATTAAATATTAATAACGGTTTCAAACCTGTTGTCCTAGTTTACTATTGACAACGGTTTAGTGGTTCCAAAACCGTTGTTAAATATTATCTACGAAAACGGTTCATTTCGTTATCTTATTTAATTAAATGTCAAAATTTAACAACGGTTTTATAGCGTGCTAAACCGTTGTTATATTTATCATTGATGAAACTTTGACAACGGTTCTTCTTAAATATTAATAACGGTTCTTCTTAAATAAACCTTACACAACTCTTAAATAAACCTTATACAATAACAAATGACATTATTGAAGGTTGTAAACTTACTCAGTTATCATCCTTACACAACTGTTAGAGGGTTTGCCTTCGCGAGAGTCAATCCAGTACACTGTTTTTGTTTCCACTTGGATTGCCAGTAGCACCCAATGCTTCCTATTCATTTTGAGACATTGAACTGTTAGTTCATTTACACGTATTTAAGCATGTTAATAATAAATTTTTAGAACCGTGATTCATTATAATAATCACGTACTATACATACATATTCTCATTGTAGGGGGCAAGCCATAGTTTTTTGGACGATATCAACCGACGAGCGATACTATTGATTTGATCTTTGTATGAAATTCTATGTACAAAGAACGCCTTAGGACTCAAGAATCCGTAGGCGTGACTAGGGACCTTCCACTCAGCGAACTGATTATTGAGGTACCTATTACGCCACATGGAATGAAGATTGTTATTGTAATTGATAATTTTAACAAGCATCATTATTCGTAAATAGAAATGACTAAATAGTTATATTAATAAAATTTACTTCATCCAAATCAAAATGTGAACAGCATCTAAATTATCAAGGTCGACAAATTCCATCAGTTGCTTCGGTCCAAAGATGGCTATATCACCGCGCCCCATAACTTCCTTTTAAATGTTAATCATGACTACATCACCTGTAGGTGACCTCTTTACAGCCAGGTTGTGCAAAGCCTTCAGCGAAGCAGTTTTCTTCTTTCTCTTATATTCACACGATTAATAATAAGAATCATAAGCATGCTTGCCTGAAACAACTTTCGTTAACGTAGTAGTAATTGCTTTAGCTGCCATCATGGCTTTTCTTAAGTTTTGCAAATGTAAAGAATAAAGTACTTACGATATGTTAATATTCGTACCCTAATATATTTAAAGAACAAGTAATAATTAACGTCTGCATATAGATACCTCGGGGATGACAACATTGATGAGTTTGTTAGGCTATTGCACATAAGAGCTCAGGGCTTCTTTCAAATAAGTGACCTCCTCAGTAGAAAATGGTACTTTTACTTCCCCATACTCGTTTTTATATAATTGGGACACTTCCACTTTCCTGCAATTGTGACGAAGGGGTATACCATGAACCTTAACTTGCTGAAGTCGGTCGTAATTGAACATGTATCTCCTGGCAACAACAACTTTCTGTTTTCCCTTTAAATAGGACAGACGACAAGCCACCTTGTAATCTCCCTTCACGTCAGCTTTAATCAATTAGTTCACATACATTCACTACCTTTAATAAATTTCCTAAGTAAAAAACGTGTATGATATGAATAATTATAAACTAGCAGCTATTACCTTTTTCGGTGTTGAGAAGAACATCTGATCATCAACTACCTCCACTTCATCCTGTGTCACGGCCTTCTTGGCATCCTCTTCCTCTTCAACTGCCTGATATCGATCATCAGCTCCCACTTCAGTCTCCTTTCCCATTTCCTTATCCCTTGTCATGTCATCCTCGGCTTCCTTCTGTACATTAACACTTGTCCAAATAACACATAGTGATTTTCTAAATCATATAACACACTGTATATAAGACAAATATTATTACCTCTTTTTCCTTCTCCTCCTCCTTCTCCTCCTCCTCCTACTCCTTCTCCTCCTCCTCCTCCTCCTGCTCCTCCTCCTCCTCATCCTCTGCTTCATTTATGACTTTTTGAACCATATCCAACTCCTTTTATGATGGCTTTTCCCCAGTTTCCAACATTCTCATCATCAACCTGGCTATTTTATGTAGCTGTGTAGTAGAAATTAATGTCAGCATATATAGTTGTAAATTAATTACGTTGGTTCAAATACAGTATTTATAGATTACCTTCTTGGAAACATCGCCACGTCGAGTAGTTTTTCCAAAATACTTAGTGATACCAACATGCGTTCCTACCCCTCTCACACGACCTGGATGCTCTACTTTGCCGATTGCCCTAGCAAGAATGTCATCACGTCCTTCAGGCTTCCCTTTTCCTTCCCGTACCTCTTTCTCACAGATCCTCTACATACACATAAAACCATTAAGCGACTCACAATTATATAACTCCGACTACCAGTGGTAGGAGTGACATATTTATTCAAACTTATAATTCTCTCTTTGATGTCCTTATCATATTCAGTTTCCGTCTTTCCATTCTTAGGAGTGTGACCTTCCACCCAAGCGTCGTGACGACTGAATTTTCCAAGCTTCGCCTACAATTCATTCATCACATTGATATCCTCTCAAAATATATATGATTACTATGAACATATATAACATCCGACTAAAACACCTAATAGTCTAATACTATAACAATTATGTACTTACAAGTTTCTTCTTAATCAATCTATAACCACCTCAAGAGCCGTAAAAGACGGTCTTTTTCTTTGAAATGTTCGCCTTGTTCCTCTCACTCATAGCCTTCATAAAATAAATTGTATCAAGAAACGTAAGCATGACCAAACACTAAACTAAGTATACTTCTTTACTTATTATTATTAAGTTACCTTAAACTTGTTAGACTGCCTATAAGCGATATAGCTATCCCAATGGTCCTGACTGATATACGGATACTTCTTTTTTGGTGGGTTCTTGTTCATCTCCTCGGTTTCCTTGTTGAACAAGTGGTTCTCAGCAATCTTTAACTTCCAAGATCTGATGGCTTCCCCTGTCTTTTTTTTAGGTACTTATCATACATTTCGGGGACAACGTAAGCTAACTGCATATATGATGAGCATAGTTGGTACAAGTGTTTCGGCTAATACACATATCAAGTAGTAACTTAATTTCAGCTAAAACATTTATTATTGTATATATACATACCTTTATTCTGTTTATTAGCATGGTGTTCCATATTTTACTCAGTTCACTGATACGCGGCGTACCGAGAGGCACATATTGTCGTCTTACACAACAACCAATCCAACTCGCAAAATACCCGGTATACTCACCATATGGCAACCCCGTATCTTTATCCCATTGTAAAGGATTAGGCATCTTTGAATTTATTGCTTCTAGGGAAACCATGTGGCGCATTCGACCCGCAGTGTGTTGCAAATTATTCTCATCACCTGAGTCGTCGCCTGACGCATTTCCATCGTTTCTTTTGCGCTTTTCGATCATATCTAAAGCAGGAATTAATAAACAAATAATAACAATGCATACTTATAATAACAAACAAATCTCTAGAGAGGAGAGTTTATTACTTCTTTAAAGAGGAGAATCCGGATTGATCTAGTGGCGACAATGGCGATGATGACGATGACTGCGACGGCAATGGGGTAGGCTGGTGGTTGAGGGGAAGCTCAATGTTTGAGAATATTATGTGGGGGAGGGAAAGCTTTGAGTATATATGTGTGAATAATACAACACTTGCAAGACCTTGTTTATTGGAAAGTAATAAACACGGTATAAGATAAACCGTTATATTTTGTTTCCAAACAGACAACGGTTTTGTTTGAAACCGTAATTAATTAGTAATATCCACAACGGGTTAGAAATAACCGTTGTCTGAAATATTATCATTTTTTTTATTTTCCCGCCAAGAAATAAAGCAACATTTTTATATACATAACAACGGCCTCAACCGTTATAACTGTACACGTCCAGAACAACGGTTTGGGTATATCCGTTTTACTTTATATTTCATTTTGTTTGATTTTACCGCCAATAAATAAAGCATTATTTTCATATAGATAACAACGGCTTGAACCGTTATATCTGTACACGTCCTGAACAACGGTTTAGGTATAACCGTTTTATTTAATACGATTTTTCCCTAATAAACCATCATTTTCATATAGATAAAGCATCATTTTGTTTGATACGATTTTTCCCTAACCCGCCCGCTGCAACAGCAGAAAAAGTTTACAACAACAGTTTGATATATATAACACCAAGACAATAATTAAACATGACGTACGATATCTTGATTGGATTGCTGATATTTTCACGGCTGCCGGGAACGTTTTTTGGATTTGCTAGTCTCTTCATTAACCCAAATACCTTTATCTTGATCATCCCATGTATATATGTTTGGAATGTTAACATTTTCAACATCATTACCAAATTGCGATATAGCACTATGATCAAGTCCTTCAAATTCGACGTCTTCATCATCTGGAATTCGGCGATGGCAAGATAGAACTGTTCCGGGTGTAATTCCAGAGCAAGTATCGTTACCACCCGTGGCTTGTAGAATGATGTCCTTGCTTGAATCCTCCTTGCGGTCTCCTGAAACGATGAACAAACTGAGGGCTCGGCTTTGGCCAAGCGTACTCACTCCGACGCTCAAGTCAGTAAACTTAAGAGATAAGTGGTTGTTACTTGGCTAAATGTATATTGTAGAGAGATAAGGAAGATATTACCAGATGAATAGTGATTCTTAGGTTAAATTGTGGATCCTTTCCTCAATGAGGGTTGAGGAGTATTTATAGACTTTCACCTTTTGTCACGTAGTGGCCAAGTGGCCAAGTGGCTAGAAGGCGGAAAGACCGTTCTACCCTCGGCCGATGGACCTATGGCAGGCCGGCCGAGGGGTCTTGGATATGAGTACGCGGATATGTGCCCCGGCTGGCTAGTTGCCAGGCCGAGACCTAAGTGACATGCCGACAGGCTGCATCGGCTAGGCTGTCTAAGTCGTTGACTTGCTGTGGATATCTTTGACCTTGCTCAATATGTTGACTTTGGTCAGCGGTGCAGAATATGCCCCATCAATTTGCCCCCAGCGTAGTCTATGCCGTGGTATGGGCTCCGATGTATGTTGAACGTATATTCTGCGTAAGTAAAAACTTTCTGCCCCGGCTTCTTCTACCTCGGCTTGGTTCTGCTTAGGCCGTACCATATCCCCCCTCCACATGGATGTGTAAAGGGCATCCGATGTGGAAAAGAAAGTGACGCTGGCCGAGATCAGTTTTGAGAGTGCCGGCTGTTTTTGATTGCCCCCGGCCGGTGCTTCCTAGCTTGGTTGATCATGTGGCCGGCGGAGAGCAGATACTTAGGAATTTGTTGAGGAAGATGAATAGGCAAGGAGATATGAAGGGGCGTGTTGAAGACGCTTGGTCACTGTTGAATTGATTGACGTTCAACTGTTGCAACGATTGACATTCTGTGGTTGCATGTCCGACACGTGTCTGTTCGCTGATTGGCTGAAGCTTCATGGGCTGTGCCCTGATTGGTCCTTCTTCATGGGCTTTTTCCTATAAATAGGGCAGTTATTCCGTGAATTTGGCCACCAATTTCATTTTCTCCAAAATTTTTCTTCTCTCTAAACTTTCAAGGGCTTCTTTGTCTTCTAATCTTCAGAGTTGTTACTCCGGCGAGTGTTTTTATTCAAGGTAAACAAACAAATTTTCTTTTATTTTGTTAAGTAATCATTGCTATCATGTCTTCTGCTGACGCCGGGACTAGCACTTCTGTGCCGGGGGGTTCCCCGTCGCGTCTTGATGAGGAGGGGATACTAGATGCCATCCCGATAAGATTTGGGGGCCCTAGGTCTCCTTCTCCCGTAGTTGATCCACCAATTTTGGAGGAATGGGAGGATGAGGATGATGATGCTGGTGATGATGAGAGGACCCCTTCTGATGGTGAGAGGCCGCCTATCCCGGATCATGGCGAGGCCTGCACGACTGGTCTTGACCGTGTCTGGACCAATAAATTCGCCAGCTGCTCCGGTGGGACTCTTTTCGGAGGCCATTTCTCCTTCGGTGAGGGGTACAAAATTGTTATCCCTGAGGAGGGTCAGGCGGTCTGTTGCCCTCCCCCGGGTCATATCGGCGTATATATCAGGCACATGGAGTATGGGCTCCGGTTTCCTTTGAATAAACACGTCATGGCCATCATCAAAGCTATGAACGTTGTTGTGGCTCAACTGCATCTGTTGGCCATGAGGACGATAGTTGGCTTTGTGTGGCTCTGTCTCTTTAGGGAGGAGGTCCCAACAGTTAACTTATTCCGCCGCCTTCATCATCTTCGGCCGTCAATCGCCGGTAAAGTGGGATGGTACAGCGTGCAGACGGAGCCAGGCTACGTCTCCGTGTCCAAGCTTACTTCTTGCAAAGACTGGCAACGGCGATGGGTGTACGTCCAAGTGCCGGAGGACTACCCATTGCCTCGGTCTTTCCAGAGCCCTGTTTACTTACGGTGTGAGAACCGGGAAGAATATGAGAAATGTATCTTCCGGGGTAAGGTTAAGATGGACGCTTCGATGGTCCCTCTTACTGCGGATGAGAAGCGGGCGTCACGGTTTGTTTGATCTTTGAGAAGGGATGGCTGCCCCCGACTCAGATTATTCTTCAGGATGAGCTGCTTTGCCGCGTCGGCCTCATACCGGCCCTCAACCAGGGTGAGTGGGGTCGGTCTGAGGCCCATCTTTGCCTGCTATGTTCCTGTTTTAGAGCTTTTGTTTTACTTCTTTTATGAAACTCTTGTTTGATTTCTTGCAGACCGGTTTGGCCAGGATCTGTCTGAGAGGACCTTGAAGAGGTTAGGGCTTGATAAGGACGGGAAGGTTGTTCAACGGCATCCTACGGCTGACGCGCGTGATCGCAGACTGGCTCCCAACGAACTGATGGAGAAGCAGCTGAAGGCATTGGATCCGGAGGCGGCCCATGCACGGGTTCTCGGAGGCGTGCCGAAGAGAACAAAGAAGGCAGCGTCCAAGTTGGTGGCGGCGTCAGTGCCAATTCCCTCTTCGACCCCAGTGGTCCAGAAGGATCATGTGGAGGTCATTGATATCACTGAGGGGGTGGTGACCGTTGCTAAGGGCCCTACTCCTCCGAAGAAGAGAAAAGAGCCACCGTCTGCTTCCACCGTTGCCGGGGAGAAGACTGCCTCAGCCGGCCCTCCAACTAAGAGGGTCCAGACTGGTACGGATCTAACTTGCGGTTCAGACTTAGCTGGTTCGTTGGACATTCCCGATGACAGACTCTCTGATGTGTCAATGCATGTTGACGTGGATGCTCTGTGTAAATTTTTTGTAGATCCGCCGTCGGCAGTCGCCGTTCTCACTGAACGGCAATTAGGGAAGCAGCCTGAGAAGGCTATTGAGAAGGCGGGTGATAGAAATGTCACCGTTGACTCCTCAGCTCAGAAGATTCCTCCCACTGAGCTTGTGGCAGAGGGTGTGAAAATATATAAGAGGCTGGCGAAGTGGACCCAACTAGTCGGCTCCCACATCATGGAGCAGGAAAAGGCCATGGCCCAAGCGGGGCCACTGATCGCAAAGCTTAAGCGTGATCTTTCCGCTGCGAAGGGGGAAGCCGGGAAGGCTAAGCTGGATCTCCTTGCTGCCAAGAAGCGTGTGGAGGAAGCTGAGAAGCTGCTAATGGCCGAGAGGGCCAAAGTTGAGGCTGCTGAAGCCGCCACCGTCAAGTTGATGGGTGAGCGGGACAGGTATAAGGGCGCCCATGACGCCGCGGTTGCCAAAAGGGAAGAGTGGAAGGGTCTGTACGATGCCCAGTCGGAGGCGCACAGGGCTGTCCTTGCTCAAAAGGAGAAGGATATTGAGATGCTTCAAACTGAGCTTCTCCCTAAAATGTGCGCCGAATTCCGAGACCAGGCCGAGGAAGCGGCCAGGGAGGCGATCAAGAAGCTCTTCCCCGACGGATCCTTCCCGTGGGATAAATTCGACCAGCTTCTGGACGAGATGGCCGATGCTGCGGAAACAGCGGCTGCGGAGAAGGCGGAGGCGGCGAAGGCGGCTCAGATAGCTGAGGCCAAGGCGGCCTATGATGCGAAGGTGAAGGAGGCCCGAGAGGAGGCTGAGAGGCTAAAGGCGCTTGAAAATGTCGAGCCTTCTCCTGGACCGGCCACCGAAGATGCTGCTGCTACCGATGGAGGGCAGCAACAGGCATAGGGAGACGGGCGGTCGTCACCAGACTCACCCGGCATCTCGGATAGCTTTAGCTGTTCAGGGGCCAACTATTGAGCCTTTCCTCCCTGCCATCTTTTGGCGCTTCAAGTAATATGTTTGTAATCTTTTGCTTTTCTTTTGTTTTGTTTGTAAAACTCTTGGTAGGTTGTGTTTAGGCTTATCCCTATGGGGACGGCCGTCGTATGTTTTCTCCTTGTAATTATTTTCAATAAAGTTCGTCTTATTGGCCTTTGGCTTGGCCAGGGCTTTGATCACAATCCTTCACTTGTCTTCTTGCGTTATTAATTGAGTGCTTTCGTTTTTACCTTCGGTATGACCGAGGCAGTTTGAATGCATATCTCAACTGTGTTTAACGTCTTTAGCGTACCGACCGATGTGTCCCCGTCGCTCTCGGCTTTGGCCGAGGTAATCGGGGTTACGGCTCGATAGCGTTCGTAACTGTAGGCATATTGATCGCTAGATTTGCGTCTCAACTGCACTGAGTATACGTTTCTTCCAGCGTATCGGTCGATGTGTCCCCGTCGCTCACGGCTAAAGCCGAGGTAATCGGGGTTACGGCTCGATAGCTTTTCTTCCAGCGAATCGGTCGTTGTGTCCCCGTCGCTCTCGGCTTTAGCCGAGGTAATCGGGGTTACGGCTCGATAGCGTTTCTTCCAGCGTATCGGTCGTTGTGTCCCCGTCGCTCTCGGCTTTAGCCGAGGTAATCGGGGTTACGGCTCGATAGCGTTTCTTCCAGCGTATCGGTCGTTGTGTCCCCGTCGCTCTCGGCTTTAGCCGAGGTAATCGGGGTTACGGCTCGATAGCGTTTCTTTCAGCGTATCGGTCGTTGTGTCCCCGTCGCTCTCGGCTTTAGCCGAGGTAATCGGGGTTACGGCTCGATAGCGTTTCTTCTTCTTGGGGTGACTGCCCGGTAGCAACCGTGGCGCCCACCTCGATATGACCACGGAGGGGATTGATACGTACATTTTATATAGTCTTTTTAGCCTATTTTATGCACGTATTTCTATGCTTTTATCGTGGTTTTATGCTACGAAATGCCCCGAATATGCTACTTTGGTGTATTTTGTCTTATTTGCAGGAATGGATCCGAAAGTAGTAGAATCAAGCTATTTACCGTCCGTTTAGCATGCATTTGGAGGAAGAGATAATTTGGAGCGGGATTTATTGCTGTCTTGGGATGCGTGAAGGTGTTTCGGGAGCTAAAAGGACAAGTCAAAGACCAAATTACAAGACCAACACGAGCCGGAACCAGAACCACTCGATCGAAAGCGCTTTCTCTTGGTCGATCGAGTGAATGACGGAAGAACTGTTCGATCGAGTGAACAACTGTTCGATCGAGCCTTATCTTTGGTCGATCGAGTAAACAGACGCAGAACTGCTTTCGATCGAGTGACTTAACTGTTCGATCGAGCAGTTACAAGCTGTTGGGCCTCTATTCACGTGAAGTTTAGATTAGGTTTTATATTTTGATGCTATAAATAAATCTAACAGGAGGCTTGTACGGGGATCTTGGCCCTTCTCCTCTCCTTTTACTTGGTTACTGTTCAATACACTGTTGCTTTGCTCTTTATTCCGGATCATTATTTCAGTAACATTTCTTCCCTTTTCTCTCTTAATTTAATGTTTATTTCTCTTTTAATTCTTGTTCTTGTTTATTTCATAATGAGTAGCTAATTCCCTTATGCTAAGACTATAGGGGATCCATAATTATGAAGGGAGAGTAATCGATTTATTGGGTTAATGCTGGTATAGTCTCTGTTGGTTAAATGCTACAATTAACTTTATCTTTCTAATTGAGTCGACGCAATTAGACCTATAATTCTTAGTGATCCTTGACCTGGACCGAAAGGTTGGAAGAGGTAGACTAGTAGCGAACAATAGAGTATTGCAGTGAGGGGCGAAAGTTAAGTCGTTTTACACTTTAGGGTGAATTAAGGACCGAAAGGTGACGTTCGTTACCCCTTGGACCGTATTTGCATTGACCTGAGACCTAGATTACTTGACCGGATGATTATAGTGAACCGTTTGTCTTAGCTGTTTCTCTCTGTCTGGTTAATCCCCTTCTCTTATTCTCTTTTCCTTATTTTTATTAGTTTAGAAAATCATTTCAAACCCCCACATTGTGACCCGTTACTCATAGACTAAAATTAGACAGATAAATCTCATTTTTGCCTCCCTGTGGAGATCGACCCTACTTACCGCTAGCTTCATTAGTAGTACTTAGGTATTTATTTTTGGTACCGACGACGGTATCAAATTTTGGCGCCGTTCTTGGGAGGCAGCGTAGTTTTATCTGTTTTTATTTAGTTTATTTCTTGTCTCAAGGAACTTCGGTTCCTTGAGACCGTTCTCATGTCGTTTCTTCGAGTTTTCCGCAGAAGAGAACGAAATCTTTGGTGTTTATTTAGCCGGACTTTGGGAGTTTATTGAGCCCGGACGAGATGCATTTTCCGAACTCCAATTGTCTTTGGACTATCTTCCGGGGTGTGAATGACCCTACGCGAGCATACCTAGAATCTATTGGTAAGTGGGATTTCGAAGGAATCCCCGTAAATGAGGTATTAGAATTCTTTAATTGGTTTGCTGCTGAATCTCTTAAACCCAACTTTTCTCTTCATGTTGACTCAAATGAGGGGGTGGGTGAGACCTTAGAAACCAATCTAGGAAATGCTTTGTGGAGACATAGAGGAGACCATTAGCGTGGTTGACAATCCTTTTTATGAGGATAGTTTAGAACCCCTTTATGATTCTTGCACTGATAGTGAGGCCGATTTGGAGGATCTCTTTGAGAATGTCCAACTTGACGAGTCTAGCGATAAGGAGAGTGAGGAGGAAAATTTTGAGAGTCTTGAGGTTAATTGGGATGTGTATGACGATATTATAGATGAACCTATTATAGAGGACCCGATTGACCCATTTGACTTTACCGCCCTTTGCATTTGGGACGATTATCCACCTTCTCCCTTAGTAGACCGGACTCCTCCACCTCACGTTCATACCCGTCGAGCATCTTAATTCTACTCGCGTTATTTTTTGAGTTAATTGCTCCCGAGCTCTTTAATTTTCCACTGCGGATAACTTGAGCTTTTATATTCTCGCCTTAATGGAGGGCGAGAATTATTTTGTGAATGATTTTAGGAGTCATGTCATAGGAAATTTGTTAGACTTAAATGTTATTACATTTTAATTTCCTATACTATCACTGTTTTATGGTGCTACTTACATTTTTGTGTAGCACATGCGCAGCCTATTTGACAGTTGTTGCGCGCTTTGAGCTGTTTTGATTGTGATTAATTAGAGAGCCTCAAAGAAAAGAAGGTCGAGCTGGGACCTGACTGAAGCTAGCGCTACCCGGGAGGCAACCCGGATGATTTTATTTTGCATTTTTATTTACCTTCAGTTGTAATAAATGGTTTTTATACCATAAACTATCTCAGTAGGCTTGTTTAGTCAGTTCGCGGGCTGTTTTATTTGCGTCTTGCAGGAAACACGTCGAGAAGCACTCGATCGAGTAGTTTTTCTACTCGATCGAGCCCTTTGCTGCTATATTCACTCGATCGAGTGAAATTTCAACTCGATCGACCACACCGCATGATGAGAAACTACTCGATCGACTACAATTCTCTTCGATCGAGCGGTTTTGGATGTCCTTTCACGTGTTTGACTTGGATTAGCTTCCCGAGACGGTATTCCGGGCCTTTAGCAACCTCCCATTTCATGGTCGGTTTGGGGAGGTCCCTTATTTCGCGTATCTTGTGAGTTTTCCGTATTTACTCTCTTTCTCCTTCAGTTTGCATTTCCTTTCCATGTTTTGGTACAATGGGGGCATTGTACATTTGGTTTTGGGAGGTTATGCATCCATATCTCAATGTTCCGCATATTGTCTTTATTGCATTTTTGTTGTCACGTTTAATTTCCGTTTGCATTGTTGTTTATTCTTATTAAAATTTAAAATTCCAAAAAAAATTGAAAAATTTCAAAAATTCAAAAAAAATTAATCACGTTTATTTTTGCATATAGGTTGAGTCGGAACGGTAGATTTCCGTGATGAAATTGCACTTTAACTTGTCTTTCATACTTGAGCCTTGCACTTTATTGACAAAGCTTATTAGCCGAGTCTTGCGCATATCTACGAGTTTTTGTTCAAATATAGCCGTGTAGACTTGACTCGATAAATTGGCAACCTACTCTACAATTTCTGAGTTTTAGAGCCTTATAACCGGTGACATTCATGACCGGTTCATGTAGGAATTGAGAGTAGTACTCCTTGCATAGCATGTTCATCATTTTTGCACTTTTATGACATTCAATTTCTTGTCAAATGCACATATTCGGGGTTGTGGTCGGCGTCACATGCAGGGAGGTGCTTATAAATTTTCCCCTTTTCTTATATTTTTCACCCATTTAGCTCCACTTAAGCCAAATCTTGCCTTTTTGACCCATTAGCTACACCCAAAACTGAGCCTGCCTAGTCAAGCTAGTTTAGTTTGTCTTTTGTGGTATATTTTATCGTCTGCAGTTTGGCCGTATCTCTTTTGTATGGAGTTGTTGGAAAATAAAGGATGGAGGAAAGAAAAAAAGTATTGAAAAAAAAGACGTGAAAGAAGAAGAAAGAAAAAAAAAAGAGTGAAAAATGAAAAAAAAAAGAAAGAGATTTACGTGAAAAGAAAAAAAAAAAAAAAAAAAAAAAATGAAAAGAAATCAAAAATCACGTTTTACAGTAGAAACCAGAGGAAGAAAAAGTTTGAAAACTTTGTTGCCTGGTTGTGTTTTTTTTTTTTTTTGAGTCCGTCTGTGCCTATTTCTATCTTCTGACGGTCTCACTCCTCCGTTTTATTCATAACATTTTGAGGAGATTGTGTATTGGGTAGTGAGTTTTGTGCCAAATGAAGGGCACTTGTGTTTATTTTTCAGTCAGTTGAGATTCGGATGGTTTACTATGGTCCTGTTAGGAACTAGCTTGACGCTTTTACCTCCACATTTCCATAACATGTTTTGCCCTTTCTCACCTGAACCTCACTATTCCCAAATTATTTGTAAGCCCTCGGCTGTGACGGACATTATTGGTTGGAGTATGTGCATTAGTACTTGAATTGTCTTTCATTCTTGTTGCATGCATGCTATGTAGGTCGCAGTTAGGTGAGTGACTGTTCTTTCTTCTCTCTTTTACATATAAACATTCACCCTTTGCTTCATGAGAGAAGAGTGACCACGAGAGAGTCCGATTTGTTGGTCTCGCAAGGTTGATAGGTTGGCTATATTTCTGAACAGCTCATAATTCGTTTGCGTATTGACTGCTTAGCTTAAACTGTTAAGCTTTGTTGCATTAAATTGGTTCAAGTAGACAAGTTAAGCTAGCTCTGAGTCATTTTTTCGTTCCATTAGCGTATAGTTTTGAATTTACTCGGGGACGAGTAAAGGTTTGGTTTGGGGAGATTTGATACGTACATTTTATATAGTCTTTTTAGCCTATTTTATGCACGTATTTCTATGCTTTTATCGTGGTTTTATGCTACGAAATGCCCCGAATATGCTACTTTGGTGTATTTTGTCTTATTTGCAGGAATGGATCCGAAAGTAGTAGAATCAAGCTATTTACCGTCCGTTTAGCATGCATTTGGAGGAAGAGATAATTTGGAGCGGGATTTATTGCTGTCTTGGGATGCGTGAAGGTGTTTCGGGAGCTAAAAGGACAAGTCAAAGACCAAATTACAAGACCAACACGAGCTGGAACCAGGAACCACTCGATCGAGCAGTTTCTCTTGGTCGATCGAGTGAACAGACGGAAGAACTGTTCGATCGAGTGAACAACTGTTCGATCGAGCCTTATCTTTGGTCGATCGAGTAAACAGACGCAGGAACTGTTCGATCGAGTGACTTAACTGTTCGATCGAAAGCGATTACAAGTGTTGGGCCTCTATTCACGTGAAGTTTAGATTAGGTTTTATATTTTGATGCTATAAATAAATCTAACAGGAGGCTTGTACGGGGATCTTGGCCCTTCTCCTCTCCTTTTACTTGGTTACTGTTCAATACACTGTTGCTTTGCTCTTTATTCCGGATCATTATTTCAGTAACATTTCTTCCCTTTTCTCTCTTAATTTAATGTTTATTTCTCTTTTAATTCTTGTTCTTGTTTATTTCATAATGAGTAGCTAATTCCCTTATGCTAAGACTATAGGGGATCCATAATTATGAAGGGAGAGTAATCGATTTATTGGGTTAATGCTGGTATAGTCTCTGTTGGTTAAATGCTACAATTAACTTTATCTTTCTAATTGAGTCGACGCAATTAGACCTATAATTCTTAGTGATCCTTGACCTGGACCGAAAGGTTGGAAGAGGTAGACTAGTAGCGAACAATAGAGTATTGCAGTGAGGGCGAAAGTTAAGCTGTTTACACTTTAGGGTGAATTAAGGACCGAAAGGTGACGTTCGTTACCCCTTGGACCGTATTTGCATTGACCTGAGACCTAGATTACTTGACCGGATGATTATAGTGAACCGTTTGTCTTAGCTGTTTCTCTCTGTCTGGTTAATCCCCTTCTCTTATTCTCTTTTCCTTATTTTTATTAGTTTAGAAAATCATTTCAAACCCCCACATTGTGACCCGTTACTCATAGACTAAAATTAGACAGATAAATCTCATTTTTGCCTCCCTGTGGAGATCGACCCTACTTACCGCTAGCTTCTGTTAGTAGTACTTAGGTAGTTTTTCTACTCGATCGAGCCCTTTGCTGCTATATTCACTCGATCGAGTGAAATTTCAACTCGATCGACCACCTGCATGATGAGAAACTACTCGATCGACTACAATTCTCTTCGATCGAGCAGTTTTTGGATGTCCTTTCACGTGTTTGACTTGGATTAGCTTCCCGAGACGGTATTCCGGGCCTTTAGCAACCTCCCATTTCATGGTCGGTTTGGGGAGGTCCCTTATTTCGCGTATCTTGTGAGTTTTCCGTATTTACTCTCTTTCTCCTTCAGTTTGCATTTCCTTTCCATGTTTTGGTACAATGGGGGCATTGTACAGTTTGGTTTGGGGAGGTTATGCATCCATATCTGTGTCTGCATATTGTCTTTATTGCATTTCTGTTGTCACGTTTAATTTCCGTTTGCATTGTTGTTTATTCTTATTAAAATTTAAAATTCCAAAAAAAATTGAAAAATTTCAAAAATTCAAAAAAAATTAATCACGTTTATTTTTGCATATAGGTTGAGTCGGAACGGTAGATTTCCGTGATGAAATTGCACTTTAACTTGTCTTTCATACTTGAGCCTTGCACTTTATTGACAGTTATTAGCTGAGTCTTGCGCATATCTACGAGTTTTTGTTCAAATATAGCTGACCGTGTAGACTTGACCTGATAAATTGGCAACCTACTCTACAATTTCTGAGTTTTAGAGCCTTATAACTGGTGACATTCATGACCGGTTCATGTAGGAATTGAGAGTAGTACTCCTTGCATAGCATGTTCATCATTTTTGCACTTTTATGACATTCAATTTCTTGTCAAATGCACATATTCGGGGTTGTGGTCGGCGTCACATGCAGGGAGGTGCTTATAAATTTTCCCCTTTTCTTATATTTTTCACCCATTTAGCTCCACTTAAGCCAAATCTTGCCTTTTTGACCCATTAGCTACACCCAAAACTGAGCCTGCCTAGTCAAGCTAGTTTAGTTTGTCTTTTGTGGTATATTTTATCGTCTGCAGTTTGGCCGTATCTCTTTTGTATGGAGTTGTTGGAAAATAAAGGATGGAGGAAAGAAAAAAAGTATTGAAAAAAAAGACGTGAAAGAAGAAGAAAGAAAAAAAAAAGAGTGAAAAATGAAAAAAAAAAGAAAGAGATTTACGTGAAAAGAAAAAAAAAAAAAAAAAAAAAAAAATGAAAAGAAATCAAAAATCACGTTTTACAGTAGAAACCAGAGGAAGAAAAAGTTTGAAAACTTTGTTGCCTGGTTGTTTTTTTTTTGAGTCCGTCTGTGCCTATTTCTATCTTCTGACGGTCTCACTCCTCCGTTTTATTCATAACATTTTGAGGAGATTGTGTATTGGGTAGTGAGTTTTGTGCCAAATGAAGGGCACTTGTGTTTATTTTTCATCGATTGAGATTCGGATGGTTTACTATGGTCCTGTTAGGAACTAGCTTGACGCTTTTACCTCCACATTTCCATAACATGTTTTGCCCTTTCTCACCTGAACCTCACTATTCCCAAATTATTTGTAAGCCCTCGGCTGTGACGGACATTATTGGTTGGAGTATGTGCATTAGTACTTGAATTGTCTTTCATTCTTGTTGCATGCATGCTATGTAGGTCGCAGTTAGGTGAGTGACTGTTCTTTCTTCTCTCTTTTACATATAAACATTCACCCTTTGCTTCATGAGAGAAGAGTGACCACGAGAGAGTCCGATTTGTTGGTCTCGCAAGGTTGATAGGTTGGCTATATTTCTGAACAGCTCATAATTCGTTTGCGTATTGACTGCTTAGCTTAAACTGTTAAGCTTTGTTGCATTAAATTGGTTCAAGTAGACAAGTTAAGCTAGCTCTGAGTCATTTTTTCGTTCCATTAGCGTATAGTTTTGAATTTACTCGGGGACGAGTAAAGGTTTGGTTTGGGGAGATTTGATACGTACATTTTATATAGTCTTTTTAGCCTATTTTATGCACGTATTTCTATGCTTTTATCGTGGTTTTATGCTACGAAATGCCCCGAATATGCTACTTTGGTGTATTTTGTCTTATTTGCAGGAATGGATCCGAAAGTAGTAGAATCAAGCTATTTACCGTCCGTTTAGCATGCATTTGGAGGAAGAGATAATTTGGAGCGGGATTTATTGCTGTCTTGGGATGCGTGAAGGTGTTTCGGGAGCTAAAAGGACAAGTCAAAGACCAAATTACAAGACCAACACGAGCTGGAACCAGGAACCACTCGATCGAGCAGTTTCTCTTGGTCGATCGAGTGAACAGACGGAAGAACTGTTCGATCGAGTGAACAACTGTTCGATCGAGCCTTATCTTTGGTCGATCGAGTAAACAGACGCAGGAACTGTTCGATCGAGTGACTTAACTGTTCGATCGAGCAGTTACAAGCTGTTGGGCCTCTATTCACGTGAAGTTTAGATTAGGTTTTATATTTTGATGCTATAAATAAATCTAACAGGAGGCTTGTACGGGGATCTTGGCCCTTCTCCTCTCCTTTTACTTGTTCTTTTTCAATACACATTTGCTTTGCTCTTTATTCCGGATCATTATTTCAGTAACATTTCTTCCCTTTTCTCTCTTAATTTAATGTTTATTTCTCTTTTAATTCTTGTTCTTGTTTATTTCATAATGAGTAGCTAATTCCCTTATGCTAAGACTATAGGGGATCCATAATTATGAAGGGAGAGTAATCGATTTATTGGGTTAATGCTGGTATAGTCTCTGTTGGTTAAATGCTACAATTAACTTTATCTTTCTAATTGAGTCGACGCAATTAGACCTATAATTCTTAGTGATCCTTGACCTGGACCGAAAGGTTGGAAGAGGTAGACTAGTAGCGAACAATAGAGTATTGCAGTAAGGGCGAAAGTTAAGCTGTTTACACTTTAGGGTGAATTAAGGACCGAAAGGTGACGTTCGTTACCCCTTGGACCGTATTTGCATTGACCTGAGACCTAGATTACTTGACCGGATGATTATAGTGAACCGTTTGTCTTAGCTGTTTCTCTCTGTCTGGTTAATCCCCTTCTCTTATTCTCTTTTCCTTATTTTTATTAGTTTAGAAAATCATTTCAAACCCCCACATTGTGACCCGTTACTCATAGACTAAAATTAGACAGATAAATCTCATTTTTGCCTCCCTGTGGAGATCGACCCTACTTACCGCTAGCTTCTGTTAGTAGTACTTAGGTATTTATTTTTGGTACCTGACGACGGTATCAGGGATAAACACTTTGATTTAAAACTTGGATGTTTCCTCATTAGATATAAACACGCGCTGGGGTGCCGACAATAGTTTTGGACACCTCCGCCGCTATACAAAGTATTTCCTTAGGTTGTCAGTGTTCCAGTGGCTCATCAAGGGCACACCCTCCATATCTGTCAGCCGGTATGTACCCGGCCTCATCTCTTCAACCACTTTGTAGGGACCCTCCCAGTTGGCCGTCAATTTACCATGAATATTTCCTTTGTTGGTGGCGGCCGACTTTCTTAGGACTAGATCTCCTACTTTTAAGTCCCTTTTGTGGACTCTTCGGTTGTAGGCTCTTCTCATCCGGTTTTGGTATACTGCCAAGTTGAGGCGTGCTGTATCTCGGCTTTTTTCGACCAGGTCTAGGGAGGCTTTCAGGCCTTCCTCATTTTCAACTGGGTTAAAGGTAGCCGTTCTGAATGTTGGCACCGTCGCTTCAATTGGCAGGACTGCTTCGGACCCATAGACTAAGTAGAAGGGAGTGTATCCCGTTGCTTCTTTCTCCGTGGTCCGAAGGGACCACAGGACGCCGGGTAGTTCATCGGCCCATCTTCCCTTAAGGTCTTCGACTGTCTTCTTCAAACCGTTGAGGATTGTTTTATTGGCTGCCTCCGCCTGCCCGTTGCTCTGTGGGTGGCAGACGGAGGAGTATGCAAATTTGATGCCAAGCTCTTCTAACCAGTTCATTATCAGGTCACTCCAAAACTCTCGGCCGTGGTCGAATACCATGACTTGGGGTAACCCAAAACGAGTTATAACATTTTCCCAGATTACCTTTCTGACGGCCGTTGTGGTCTTCGCCGGTACTGCTACAGCTTCAACCCATTTAGTGAAGTAATCAACGGCGACGATCAAGAACTTTCTTCCTCCGGAGGCCGTTGGAAATGGCCCTAGCATATCCATCCCCCACTGTGCGAAAGGGAGGGGACTAAGCACCGGTTGTAGGTCCCGGGAAGGGGCATGTATCACCGGAGCATGCATCTGACAGTTTGTGCACTTCTTGGTCTTAGCCTTGGAATCCGCAAGCATGGTGGGCAGAAGTAGCCGGCTCGGAGACCTTTGTGGGCTAGTGTTCTTGCCCCCATGTGGTGTCCACAGATGCCTTCGTGAATTTCTGTCAGTATCAGCTCTGCGTCGGCTGGACCGACACATTTCAAGAGTGGTCTTATTACGGACCTTCTGTACAGTTCCCCTTCGAACACCAGGTACCTGGCGGCGATCCTTTTTATCTTGGCCGAGAGATTGCGGTCCTCCGGCAACTCACTTGTAACTTTGTATTTCATTATCGGAGTCATCCACGTCGTCTCGGCCTCTATATTGCCCACCATGCCGACAGTCTCAGTGATGCTCTTCGCATTCCTGATATCTACAAGCACGGTTCGGCTGACATTCTTGATGGTTGAGCTGGCCAGTTTTGAGAGAGCGTCGGCCCGGTTGTTCTCAGATCTGGGAACGCATTGGATTTGGAAAGATTTTAATTTTGCTATGTCAGCTTTTACCCTTTCCAGGTATCTTACCATCCCGTCGTCCCGAGCCTCAAACTCTCCTCTGATTTGGTTAGTAACCAACAGTGAGTCTGTCTTTAACACAATGTGTTCGCTCTCCGGCGGCTCGCCGCTCGACTCCGTTATCACCGCCTCGTATTCGGATTCGTTATTTGAGGCCGAGAAGGTAAATTTCAAGGCGTACTCAAATTCGTCCCCGTTTGGGCTGATGATAAGGATGCCGGCCCCCGAGCTGTTCGTCGTGGAGGAGCCGTCGGTGTAAACCTCCCATACACCTGGGTTTGGTTCTTCTTGATATGTGCATTCGGCCAGGAAATCTGCAAGTGCCTGCCCCTTTATCGAAGGCCTTGGTTTGTACTGAATGCCGAAGCCAGAGAGTTCCACTGCCCATTTGATGAGCCTACCGGATTGTTCAAATTTTTCCAAAGCTTTCTCTAATGACTGGTCGGTTAGGACCATCACGGGATGTGCGTCGAAGTAGGGTTTTAACTTCCTTGCGGCAACGACGACGGCGAAAGCTGCTTTTTCAATTAGTGGGTAATTTCTCTCGGCGGGCAACAGCGTATGGCTGACAAAGTAGATTGGGTGTTGCTTTTTTGTCTTCTTCCCTGATGATCATGGCACTGACCGTGGCCGAGGTAACTGCTATGTACAGGTATAGCGTCTCCCCCAGTATCGGCCTGGACAGAGTTGGGAGAGTCTGAAGATGAGCTTTTAGTTGCTTGAAAGCTGTGCTCTGTTCCTCCCCCCAGCTGAAGTCTTTATTCCCCTTCAATACTTTGAAGAATGGGGTGCTCTTGTCGGCTGACCGAGAGATGAAACGGGCTAGAGCCGCCATTCTCCCGGTCAGCATCATAA
This sequence comes from Silene latifolia, assembly GCF_048544455.1. NCBI lineage: Eukaryota > Viridiplantae > Streptophyta > Magnoliopsida > Caryophyllales > Caryophyllaceae > Silene > Silene latifolia. The sequence continues at coordinate 96,323,400 of NC_133533.1, forward strand.
CCTCTTTTCGATTCCTTGGCTCCGGCAGGTCTAGGATTGCTCGGACTTTGTCTGGATTGGCATCAATTCCCCTGGCGCTGACAAGTACGCCGAGGAACTTACCTGCCCGGACACCGAAGTTGCACTTCATTGGGTTGAGCTTCATCTTGTATTTCCTTAGTGAACAAAATGTCTCGTGTAAATCGGCCAGGTGCTCGCTGTCAGACTTGCTTTTCACAATAGCATCGTCGACGTAAGCCTCAATGTTTCGCCCTTTTTGATTTTGGAACACTTTGTCCACCAGTCTTGTATACGTTGCACCGACGTTCTTCAAACCAAACGGCATCATTTTGTACATGTATGTGCCGTTAGCGGTGATGAATGCGCATTTAGGCATGTCCTCCTCAGCCATAAATACCTGGTGATACCCCGAGAAGGCGTCCCAGCAGCTCGGATGGTGTAGCCTGCCGTGGCGTCGATTAAGCTATCTATCTGAGGCAAAGGGTAACAATCTTTGGGGCATGCTTTATTAAGATTGGTAAAATCTACGCACATTCTCCATGCCCCCGATGATTTCCTCACCATCACAACATTGGCTAACCACTCAGGATAAGTACAAGGCATAATAAAGCCCGCCGCAAGTAATTTATCTACCTCGGCTTTGATGGCCTCATCTTTCTCGGCTGAGGAGTTCCTCATCCTTTGCTTGACAGGGCGAGCGGTGGGGAGTACGTTTAGCTTGTGAATAATTACCTCCCGGCTCACGCCTGGCATCTCGGCCGCTGAGTAGGCGAAGACGTCTTTGTTCTTCCTCAGCAGGTCTAGGAGAGCGGCCCTGAATCCTGGTTCCAGGTTGACACCGATAGTTATGGTGCGCCCTGGGTCAACTTCTACCTCTTCGGTCTCAGCTCCTTCGACCATGCAGACGGAGTTATTCATGCGTTCGCCCCCCTGTTGCAAGGATGGGCTCTTCCCCTTCTCTGACTCCTTCGCCACTTTGAAGGATTGCATGTTGCACCCTCTGGCAGATATTTGGACATTGACTACCTCATCCCTCTCGTTCTTTGAGACGAGTTTATGCGCTTCCCCCCGGTCCGAGATATACATCAATGTCAGGGCCCGGATGGACATCACTGCGTCGGCCTCACTCAGAGTGACTCGGCCTATGAGGACGTTGTAGGCAGACGAACCGTCAATGACCACGAACTCAGACATAACGTTCTTGGCCGCACTTCCCTCGCCGAACATCACCGGCAACCTGATTGACCCCAGGGGTACCAGGCCGGCCCCAGAAAAGCTGTACAACGGGCTGGTGCAGGGGCTTAGGTCTTCAACCTTCAGACCGAGGCTAAGAAAGCATTCACCGTACATAATGTTTGTCTAGGCGCCTGTGTCAATTAGGCACCTCTTCACCAAGTGGTTGGCTATGTCCAGGTGGACTGTAAGTGGGTCGCTGTGAGGAGCGACGACTCCCTCGTAGTCCTTCTTCCCAATGGTTATATCGGGGATGTTGGAAGCGGGGATCGCTGTGTTGGGCACAACGTTGATGGCCTGATATAGTTCATTCAGGTGCCGTTTGTGCCCATGAGCGGACCCTCCGTTCTCGTTGCCCCCGATGACAACATTGATTACTCCTACCCGTTCAAAGACGGTTTTCTTATTTGATCCGCCGGCATCTGTTTTTTGGCCTCCGGCAACGTATTTGCCGAGGCTCCCCCTCCGGATCAGTTCTTCAATGGCATTTTTCAGATGCCGGCAGTCGTTTGTTAAGTGGCCGGTGTGGCCGTGGTACTCGCAGTACTGGCTCGTGTCACCGTCGCCCCTCGGCCTAGGGGGCCTTTCCCACTTCTGACCCTCGTTTTTGCTCAGGGCGAAGACCTCGGCGGCAGATACGACTAGGGGGGTGTCATCATTGTACTGCTTTCGGTAGTACGTTCCTGAACTCCCCCCGACACCAACCGAGTTCTGTTTCCTGGCGGACTTGTCAGACCGTGACCTATTATCGTCACGGCGTCTTTCATCCGGGTTGTCCTCCCGGTGGCTCTTCTTCTCTGAGTACCCAGCCTCGTTGTGGCCTACCCAGGTTTTGTGGTAGTCTTCCACCTTGATGGCCTGGTCGGCCATCTTCCTAGCGGCATCTAGGCCCAAACCCCCGTACTTGATGAGCTCGTCTTTTAAGTCTCCCCTTGGGAGGCCTTTCATCAGTGCGAAAGCTGCCAGCTCGGGGTTATTCTCCCGAATCTGCTGAACCTTGCCGTCGAACCTCTTCACATAGCTTCGTAGAGACTCGCCCTCCTCCTGCTTGATAGTTAGGAGGTCCGACGTCTCCACGGCCCTCCTCTTATTGCAAGAGTACTGGGCTAAAAAGGCGTCCCTTAGGTCGGCGTAGCAATATACCGAGCCGTCGGGCAACCCCTTGTACCAATTTTGAGCCATCCCATGCAAGGTCGTTGGGAAGACTCGGCACCAAACTTCATCGGGTTGCTCCCACACCGACATGTACGACTCAAAGGCCTCGGCATGGTCGGTGGGGTCACTATCCCCTTTGTATGTGAACGCCGGCAACTTCAGCTTGGTTGGCACGGCGGTTTCAAGGACATAGGCACTGAGGGGCTGTCTGACCACATGTCGAATGTCACGCGGCGATCGACTCCTCGCATTCCTAGTTTGGCTCCTCTCCTCGTAGCGGGAAGGACTCCTTCTCCGACTCGGGCTTCTTCTCCAACTCTGGCGGGTTGGGCTTCTTTCGCTCCTCCGGGGTGTGCCTCGTTTGTGCCGCGGCGACGCTGTCCTCTCACGAGTGCGAGAAGGACTTAGGTCTACCACGACCACTTTGGGCTCCCCCGGTGTCTTGGCAGGGTCAGCTTCTCCTAGTGCTCCGTTCAAGTTTTTTGGAGTCACATTTTGAGCCCTGGTCTCCTGGACGGTTTCCGCCGCTCTTGTCGGCGTGACAGTGTGAGCCGGCGTACTCCCAATTAGGTCCAGGAGCATCTTCAGTTTTGCTGCATCAACCACGTGTCCCATGATGGTGACATGGTCGGCGGGCAGCGGCGTATCTGGTATATTTGGCATCCCGAATTCCGGTTGGATTACTCCGCCGGTGGAGGGCTGCACAACTCCAGAATGGTGGAAGGTATCATCTTGGTGTAGCTCGGTTTCGTCATTTACGAATACTTCTTGTTGTTTCGACATCTTCTTAGCTTTTGGGGTGGGTTTTTTGTGTTTATTTTTTTTTTTTTTGGGAATGATTATGACTAGCTTCTAGTATGCGTTCCCCACAGACGGCGCCAATTGTTCCGGGTGTAATTCCAGAGCAAGTATCGTTACCACCCGTGGCTTGTAGAATGATTCCTCCTTGCGGTCTCCTGAAACGATGAACAAACTGAGGGCTCGGCTTTGGCCAAGCGTACTCACTCCGACGCTCAAGTCAGTAAACTTAAGAGATAAGTGGTTGTTACTTGGCTAAATGTATATTGTAGAGAGATAAGGAAGATATTACCAGATGAATAGTGATTCTTAGGTTAAATTGTGGATCCTTTCCCCAATGAGGGTTGAGGAGTATTTATAGACTTTCACCTTTTGTCACGTAGTGGCCAAGTGGCTAGAAGGTGGAAAGACCGTTCTACCCTCGGCCGATGGACCTATGGGAGGCCGGCCGAGGGGTCTTGGATATGAGTACGCGGATATGTGCCCCGGCTGGCTAGTTGCCAGGCCGAGACCCAAGTGACAGGCCGACAGGCTGCATCGGCTAGGTTGTCTAAGTCGTTGACTTGCTGTGGATATCTTTGACCTTGCTCAATATGTTGACTTTGGTCAGCGGTGCAGAATATGCCCCATCAAGAACAACTGACCACTTCTTATCCATAGGATCGGTAACATAAAAAACTTGTTTTGCTTGAGACGCTAATATAAAAGGATCGTCCTTGTTTCCAACCTTGTCAAAATTTACCAATGTGAATCCTAAATCATCCTTTCTAACACCATTGTTGTTGTCAACCCACTTGCAACGGAATAGAGGTATCTCAAAATCCATGTAGTCTAAAACCAATATCTCTTCAATAACTCCATAATATTGCATTGTACCCAAAATATGATTTTTATCCTTTGAACTAGCAAAGTATATTGCCTCAGAATCAACGCAAACTCCACTATTTTGCATTGTGCTCGCCTCATCTTGAACGCGGGTGTATAAAGTGTACCCATTAATCGCATAGCCGCTATAAAAAGTTGCACGAGCATCAGGACCGAAAGCGAGATATCGTAGGCTGGTTGAGCAATCATCAATTGGGTTGTCATCATCGTAAATAGTATCCTCAAATCAGTCACTAAATTGCTTTTAATGCTCATTTGCATACCACCTTTCGTTCTTATGAGGGTGTTTTCCCTTAAGGTAACTCTGGTGTTCCATACTTTAGGGTTGGACATGATCATCGTTAAATAGAACGTATGTATGACCTCTATGTCGCGTGTCAGATGACATATCCTTGGAAACACGACCCCTTACACCTTTTTCATTCATCCAGTCACTATGACGATTCGTAGGAGCTCCAATTAACTCATCCAAGGTGAGGTACGCGTAACAATACGAAAGAGCTTCATCGATAATTGCTCGCTCAGCAATACACCCCTCTGGACGATACCTATTAGATGTGTAATCCTTGTAAACTTTCATCAATCGTTCGAATGGGTACTGATATCTCAAATACACTGGCCCGAGATACAAAACCTCTCGGACTAGGTGGATAGTCAAATGAACCATGATAGTGAAAAATGAGGGAGGAAAATACATTTCAAACTGACAAAGACTGGTGACGAGGATCTCCTGCAAAGTTTTCGTTTCATTGGGAACAATGACTTTTTTGTTGATTGATTTGAAGAAATAGCAAAATCTACTTATAGCATGTCGAACCTTTGGAGGTAGAATGGAACGAACGGCCACAGCTAGTAGTTGTTGCATCAATGTATGACAGTCATGTGACTTTAAACTAGTAAGTTTTAGGTCCTGCAATGAAACAAGGCTTCTAATATTAGATGAATAGCCCTCTGGAACCTTAATACCATGCAAGCATTCGCAAAACTCTTTGTTCTCCTTTTTTGAAAGAGTATGAGCTGCAGGCGGCAAAAAAGTCCAATTTTAGCTGCCAGCTCAGGCCTAATACCCATCTCAACCATATCATCCCTAGCTGCCTTACTGTCTTTTATCCTACCCGGGACATTCAGCAGAGTATTGATTATATTATCACAAACGTTCTTTTCAATGTGCATAAAATCTCGGCAATGTCTAACCGGGAGGTCACGCTAGTACGGAAGTTTGGTAAAGAATATGGTTTGTTTTATAACCACGAGTAGACAACTTAGGTACCTTCTTCCCATACATTATCTCAATATCTTTCACTTTCTCATACACTTCATGACCATTCAAAATCTGAGGACTCCCACTTTGCTCAGGACACCCATTAAACGCCTTGTGAAGCTTACGATAATGATGATCAGGGCATAACCATCGACGATTTCCCCTGTACACATGCTTGCGAGAATGTTTCAAATATTCTGATTCAACATCCCCCCCCCCCCCCCACACACACACACACAATGGGCAAGCCTCTTTCCCATGTACTGCTGTGGACATGGGCCACAGGCCGATTTGCGGACGAGAGCCGCCTACCGGTCCGTAGTCACGGGCCACCTGCACGCCAAGCCAAATTGTGGACATGTAGAGGTCTGAAAGCCACGCTCGGTGACGTAAAAATGCTTTCGACCGTATCGCTTTAGATCGGTCGGTTTCGTCTCGGCAAAGTCTCGAAACGTTTAGAGATGTTCGGAGTCGCCACCAAGCATTTGTGCGATGCTTGGAACCCGTTCGAATCCACTTTATACCTAGGTCTATCAAGGCAAAAAGCGGTGCTTGACATAAGTACTAAAGATAAGGACTTGTCCCCCCTTTTAGCATTCTATGCCTAAAATGACTCTCGTACGCCCTGGATAAGGCCATCCACTATCCAAAGATTCTGAGTAAGGGGTGAGGGTATGTATTGGGAAGCCCTTTAATCGGACACCTAATCTCGCCCGCGTTAGCGGCCTCTACTGATCGATCGTGGTTTTTTAAGTGCAAGAGTTGATAAAACGGTTTAAATGCGATATAGCACTTTCAGTGCAGAAATTTTAGGCTTACGAAATTTACTCGCTCCATCCCATTCATTTGTTTGTTTAACTTTGATTAAAATATTCCTCAGAAAGGATAAAAAAGGTAAACAAATTTTTCCGGGTGTAACTCCAGAGCAGATATTTGTTACCACTCGTAGCTTGTAGAATGATGTCCTTGCTTGAATCCTTCTTGCGGTCTCCTGAAACGATGAACAAATTGAGGGCTCGGCTTTGGCCGAGCGTACTCACTCCGACGCTCAAGTCAGTAAACTTAGAGAGGTAAGTTGTTGTTACTTGGCTAAATGCGTATTGTAGAGAGATAAGGAAGATATTACCAGATGAATAGTGGTTATTAGGTCAATTTGTGGATCCTTTCCTCAATGAGGGTTGAGGAGTATTTATAGACTTTCACCTTTTGTCACGTAGTGGCCAAGTGGCCAAGTGGCTAGCAGGTGGAAAGACCGTTCTACCCTCGGCCGATGGACCTATGGCAGGCCGGCCGAGGGGTCTTGGATATAAGTACGCGGATATGTGCCCTACGGGTGGTTGCAGGCCGAGACCCAGTGTGACAGCCGATGGGATGCATCGGCTAGGTTATCTAAGTCGTTGACTTTGTGGATATCTTTGACCTTGCTCAATATGTTGACTTGGTCGGATGGTGCGAATATGCCCCATCAATTTGCCCCCAGCGTAGTCTATGCCGTGGTATGGGCTCCGATGTATGCTGAGCGTATATTCTGCGCAAGTATTTTGCAAAATCTTTCTGTGTCGGCTTCTTCTGATGCATCGGCTTCTTCTACTTTGGCCTGGTTCTTATTAGGCCGTACCATATCCCCCCTCCACATGGATGCGTAAAGGGCATCTGATGTGGAAAAGAAAGTGACGCTGGCCGAGACCAGGGTTGAGAGTGCCGGTTGTTTTTGATTGCCCCCGGCCGGTGCTTCCTAGCTTGGTAGATCATGTGGCCGGCGGAGAGAAGATACTTAGGAATTTGTTGAGGAAGATGAATAGGCACTCAGATATGAAGGGGCGTGTTGAAGACGCTTGGTCACTGTTGCATTGATTGACGTTCAACTGTTGCAACGATTGACATTCCGTGGTTGCATGTCTGACACGTGTCTGTTCGCTGATTGGCTGACGCTTCATGGGCTGTGCGCTGATTGGTCCTTCTTCACGGGCTTTTTCCTATAAATAGGGCAGTTATTCCGTGAAATTGGCCATCAATTTCATTCTCTCAAATTTTTCTCCAAAATCTTCATCTTTCTAAACTTTCAAGGGCTTCCTTTTCTTCTAACCTTCAGAGTCTTTGATCCGGCGAGTGTTTTTCTTTAAGGTAAACAAACAAACTTTCTCACTTCTTATCTTGTTAATTGTTGTTACCATGTCTGCTGCTGACGCCGGGACTAGTACTTCTGCGCCGGGGGGTTCCCCGTCGTGTCTTGATGAGGAGGAGATACTAGAGGCCATCCCGATAAGGTTTGGGGGCCCTAGGTCTCCCTCTCACGTAGTTGATCAACCAATTTTGGAGGAACGGGAGGATGAGGAGGATGATGCCGATGATGATGATGATGAGAGGACTCCTTCTCATGGTGAGAGGCAGACCATCCCGGATCATGGCGAGGCCTGCACGACTGGTCTTGACCGTGTCTGGACCAATAAATTCGCCGGCTGCTCCGGTGGGACTCTTTTCGGAGGTCATTTCTCCTTCGGTGAGGGGTATAAAATTGTTATCCCTGAGGAGGGTCAGGCGGTCTGTTGCCCTCCTCCGGGTCATATCGGCGTATATATCAGGCACCTGGAGTATGGGCTCCGGTTTCCTTTGAATAAACACGTCATGGCCATCATCAAAGCAATGAACGTTGCCGTGGCCCAACTGCATCCGTTGGCCATGAGGACGATAGTCGGCTTTGTGTGGCTCTGTCTTTTTAAGAGGGAGACCCCTACGGTTAACTTATTCCGCCGACTTCATAGTCTTCGGCCGTCAATCGCCGGCAAAGTGGGGTGGTACAGCGTGCAGACGGAGCCAGGCTATGTCTCCGTGAACAAGCTTACTTCTTGCAAAGACTGGCAACGGCGATGGGTGCACGTCCAAGTGCCGGAGGACTACCCATTGCCTCGGTCTTTCCAGAGCCCTGTTTACTTACGGTGTGAGAACCGGGAAGAATACGAGAAATGTATCTCCCGGGGTAAGGTTAAGATGGACGCTTCGATGGTCCCTCTTACTGCGGATGAGAAGCGGGCGATGCAGCTGTTTGATGCTGAGAAGGGATGGCTCCCCCCGACTCAGATTATTCTTCAAGATGAGCTGCTTTGCTGCGTCGGCCTCATACCGGCCCTCAACCAGGGTGAGTGGGGTCGGTGTGAGGCCCATCTTTGCTTGTTATGTTCCTGTTTTAGAGCTTTGTTTTACTTCTTTTATGTAACTCTTGCTTGATTTCTTGCAGATCGGTTTGGCCAGGATCCGTCTGAGAGTACCTTGAAGAGGTTAGGGCTTGATAAGGACGGGAAGGTCGTTCAGCGGCGTCCTACGGCTGACTTTTGTGATCGTAGACTGGCTCCCAACGAACTTATGGACAAGCAGACAAGGGCGTTGGATCCGGAGGCGGCCCAAGCACGGGTTTTCGGAGGCGTGCCGAAGAGATCAAAAAAGGCAGCGTCCAAGTTGGCGGCGGCGTCAGTGTCTGCTCCCTCTTCGACCCCAGTGGTGCAGAAAGATTATGTGGAGGTCATTGACATCTCTGAGAGGGAGGTGACCGTTGCTAAGGGTCCTTCTTCTCCAAAGAAGAGAAAAGAGCCACCGTCTGCTTCCACCGTTGCTGGGGAGAAGCCTGCCTCAGCCGGCCCTCCAACTAAGAGGGTCCAGACTGGTACGGATTTAACTTGTGGTTCGGATTTAGCCGGTTCGTTGGACATTCCTGATGACAGGCTTTCTGACGTGTCAATGCATGGTGACATGGATGCTCTGTGTAAATTTTTTGTAGATCCACCGTCGGCAGCCACTGTTCTCACTGAACGGCAAATAGGGAAGCAGCCTGAGAAGGTTATTGAGAAGGCGGGTGATAGAAATGTCACCGTTGACTCCTCAGCTCAGAAGATTCCTTCCGCCGAGCTTGTGGCGAGGGTGAGAAAATATATAAGAGGTCGGCGAAGTGGACCCGACTAGCCGGCTCCCACATCATGGAGCAGGAGAAGGCCATGGCCCAATCTGGGCCGCTGATCGCAAAGCTTAAGCTTGATCTCTCTGCTGTAAAGGGGGAAGCCGGGAAGGCTAAGCGGGATCTCCTTGCTGCCGAGAAGCGTGTGGAGGAAGCTGAGAAGCTGCTGTTGACCGAGAGGGCCAAAGTTGTGGATGCTGATGCCGCCACTGCCAAGATGATGGAGGAGCGGGACAGGTATAAGGGCGCTTACGACGGCGTGGTTGCCAAGAGGGAAGAGTGGAAGGATCTGTTCCCGAACCAAAGCGGAGGCGCTCGGGGACACACAGGCTATCCTTGCTCAAAGGGAGAAGGATATTGAAATGCTTCAAGATGATCTCCTCCCTAAAATGTGCGTCCAATTCCGGGACCAGGCCGAGGAGGCGGCCAGGGAGGCAATCAAGAAGCTCGTCCCCGACGGCTCCTTCCCGTGGGATAAATTTGAACAGCTTCTGGATGAGATGGCTGATGCTTTGCGAAGGGCCCGGGCTGAAGAGAAGGCGGGGGCGGCGAAGGCGGCTCAGATAGCTGAGGCCAAGGCGGCCTATGATGCAAAGGTGAAGGAGGCTGAGAGGCTAAAGGCACTTGAAGACGTCGAGCCTTCTCCTGAGCCGGCCACCGAAGATGCTGCTGCTACTGATGGAGGACAGCGACAGGCGTAGGGGGACGGACGGTCGTCACCAGACTCACCCGGCATCTCGGATAGCTTTAGCTGTTCGGGGGCCAACTATTGAGCCTTTCCTCCCTGCCATCTTTTGGCGCTTCAAATGACATGCTTGTAATCTTTTGCTTTTCTTTTCCTTGTTTTGTAAAAACTCTTGGTAGGTTGTGTTTAGGCTTATCCCTATGGGGACGGCCGTCGTCTGTATTCTCCTTTCAATTATTTTTAACGAAGTTGGTCTCATTGGCCTTTAGCTTGGCCGGGGCTTTGATCACAATCCTTCACTTGTCTTCTTGTGTTATTAATTGAGTGCCTTCGTTTTTACCTTCGGTATGACCGAGGCAGTTTGAATGCATATTTCAACTGTGTTTAACGTCTTTTAGCGTATCGGTCATTGTGTCCCCATCGCTCTCGGCATTTAGCCGAGGTAATCGGGGTTATGGCTCGATAGCGTTTCTTCTAGCGTACCGGTCATTGTGTCCCCGTCGCTCTCGGCATTTAGCTGAGGTAATCGAGGTTATGGCTCGATAGCGTTTCTTCTAGCGTACCGGTCATTGTGTCCCCGTTGCTCTCGGCATTTAGCCGAGGTAATCGGGGTTATGGCTCGATAGCGTTTCTTCTAGCGTACCGGTCATTGTGTCCCCGTCGCTCTCGGCATTTAGCCGAGGTAATCGGGGTTATGGCTCGATAGCGTTTCTTCTAGCGTACCGGTCATTGTGTCCCCGTCGCTCTCGGCATTTAGCCGAGGTAATCGGGGTTATGGCTCGGTAGCGTTTCTTCTAGCGTACCGGTCATTGTGTCCCCGTCGCTCTCGGCATTTAGCCGAGGTAATCGGGGTTATGGCTCGGTAGCGTTTCTTTTAGCGTACCGGTCATTGTGTCCCCGTCGCTCTCGGCATTTAGCCGAGGTAATCGGGGTTATGGCTCGGTAGCGTTTCTTCTCTTTGGGCGGCAATTATGGAGGGGACAAGCACTTTGATGGAAAACTTGGGTGATTCTTCATTTATGATCACGCGTTGGGGTGTCCACATTGGGTTTGGACACCTCCGCTGCTATACAAAGTACTTTCTTAAGTTGTCGGTGTTCCAATGGCTCATCAAAGGCACATCCTCCATGTCTGTCAGCCGGTATGTACCCGGCCTCATTTCTTCGACCACTTTGTAGGGACCCTCCCAGTTGGCCGTTAGTTTACCATGAATATTTCCTTTGTTGGTGGCGGCCGACTTTCTTAGGACTAGATCTCCTATTTTTAAGTCCCTTTTGTGGACTCTTCGGTTGTATGCTCTTCTCATCCGGTTTTGGTATACTGCCAAGTTGAGGCGTGCTGTATCTCGGCTTTCTTCAACCAGGTCCAGGGAGGCTTTCAGGCCTTCCTCATTTTCGACTGGGTTAAAGGTAGCCGTTCTGAATGTTGGCACCGTCGCTTCAATTGGTAGGACTGCTTCGGATCCGTAGACTAAGTGGAAGGGAGTGTACCCCGTTGCTTCTTTCTCCGTGGTCCGTAGGGACCATAGGATGCCGGGTAGTTCGTCGGCCCATCTTCCTTTAAGGTCTTCCACCGTCTTCTTCAAATCGTTGAGGATCGTTTTATTGGCTGCCTCCGCCTTCCCGTTGCTCTGTGGGTGGCAGACGGAGGAGTATGCAAACTTGATGCCAAGCTCTTCTAACCAGTTCATTATCAGGTCACTCCAAAACTCTCGGCCGTGGTCAAATACCATGACTTGGGGCAATCCAAAACGAGTTATAACATTTTCCCAGATTACCTTTCTGACGGCCGCTGTGGTCTTCGCCGGTACTGCTACCGCTTCAACCCATTTGGTGAAGTAATCAACGGCGACGATCAAGAACTTCCTTCCTCCGGAGGCCGTTGGAAACGGCCCTAGCATATCCATCCCCCACTGAGCGAAAGGAAGGGGACTAAGCACCGGTTGTAGGTCCCGGGAAGGAGCATGTATCACCGGGGCATGCATCTGACAGTTCGTGCACTTCTTGGTCTTTGTTCTGGAATCTTGAAGCATGGTGGGCCAGAAGTAGCCGGCTCGGAGAGCTTTGTGGGCTAGTGTTCTTGCCCCCATGTGGTGTCCACATATGCCTTCGTGAATCTCTGTCAGTATCAGCTCTGCGTCGGCTGGACCGACACATTTCAAGAGTGGTCTTATTACGGACCTTCTGTACAGTTCCCCTTCGAATACTAAGTACCTGGCGGCGATCCTTTTTATCTTGGCCGAGAGATTGCGGTTATCCGGCAACTCACTTGTAAGTTTGTATTTCATTATCGGAGTCATCCACGTCGTCTCGGCTTCCACGTCGCCCACCATGCCGATGGTCTCAGTGATGCTCTTCGCATTCCTGATGTCTACCAGCACGGTTCGGCTGACATTCTTGACGGTTGAGCTGGCAAGTTTTGAGAGAGCGTCGGCTCGGTTGTTCTCGGACCTGGGGACACATTGGATTTGGAAAGATTTCAATTTTGCTATGTCAGTTTTTACCTTTTCCAGGTATCTTACCATCCCGTCGTCCCGAGCCTCAAATTCTCCTCTGATTTGGTTAGTAACCAACAGTGAGTCTGTCTTCAACATAATGTGTTCTGCTCCGGCAGCCCTAGCTAGCTCGACTCCGGTTATCACCGCCTCGTATTCGGACTCGTTGTTCGAGGCCGAGAAGGTAAATTTCAAGGCATACTCAAACTCGTCCCCGTTTGGGCTGATGATAAGGATGCCGGCTCCCGAGCTGGTCGTCGTGGAGGAGCCGTCGGTGTATACTTCCCATACACCTGGGTTTGGTTCTTCTTGATATGTGCATTCGGCCAGGAAATCTGCAAGTGCTTGTCCCTTTATCGAAGGCCTTGGCTTGTACTGAATGCCGAAGCCAGAGAGTTCCACTGCCCATTTGATAAGCCTACCGGATTGTTCGAATTTCTCCAAGGCTTTCTCCAATGGCTGGTCGGTTAGGACCGTCACGGGATGTGCGTCGAAGTAGGGTTTTAACTTCCTTGCGGCAACGACGACGGCGAAGGCTGCTTTTTCAATTAGTGGGTAATTTCTCTCGGCAACAACAGCGTATGGTGACAAAGTAGATTGGGTGTTCTTTGTTTGTCTTCTTCCCGATGATCACGGCACCGACCGTGGCCGAGGTAACTCGCTATGTCTGGATATAGCGTCTCCCCGATTATCGGCCTGGACAGAGTTGGGAGAGTCTGAAGATGAGCTTTTAGTTGCTTGAAAGTCGTGCTCTGTTCCTCCCCCCAGCTGAAGTCTTTATTACCTTTCAACACTTTGAAGAATGGGGTGCTCTTGTCGGCTGACCGAGAGATGAAACGGGCGAGAGCCGCCATTCTCCCGGTCAGCATCATAACCTCTTTTCGATTCCTTGGTTCCGGCAGGTCTAGGATTGCTTGGACTTTGTCTGGATTGGCATCGATGCCTCTGGCACTGACAAGTACACCGAGGAATTTACCTGCCCGGACACCGAAGTTGCATTTCGTTGGGTTGAGCTTCATCTTGTATTTCCTTAGTGAACAAAATGTCTCGTGTAAGTCGGCCAGGTGCTCGCTGTCAGACTTGCTTTTCACAATAGCATCGTCGACGTAAGCCTCAATGTTTCGCCCTTTTTGACTTTGGAACACTTTGTCCACCAGCCTTGTATACGTTGCACCGGCGTTCTTCAAACCAAACGGCATCATTTTGTACATGTACGTGCCGTTAGCGGTGATGAATGCGCATTTAGGCATGTCTTCCTCAGCCATGAATACCTGGTGATACCCCGAGAAGGCGTCTAGCAGGCTCAGCATGGTGTAGCCTGCCGTGGCGTCGATTAAGCTATCTATCCGAGGCAAAGGGTAACAATCTTTGGGGCATGCTTTATTAAGATTGGTAAAATCTACGCACATTCTCCATGCCCCCGATGATTTCCTTACCATCACAACATTGGCTAACCACTCAGGATAAGTACAAGGCATGATAAAGCCCGCCGTAAGTAACTTGTCTACCTCGGCTTTGATGGCCTCATCTTTCTCGGCTGAGGAGTTTCTCATCCTTTGCTTGACAGGGCGAGCGGTGGGGAGTACGTTTAGCTTGTGAATAATTACCTCCCGGCTCACGCCTGGCATCTCCGCCGCTGAGTAGGCGAAGACGTCTTTGTTCTTTCTCAGCAGGTCCAGGAGAGCGGCCCTGAATCCTGGCTTCAGGTTGACACCGATAGTTACGGTGCGACCTGGATCAATTTCCACCTCTTCAGTCTCGGCTCCCTCGACCATGCCGACGGAGTTATCCATGCATTCGCCCCCCTGTTGCAAGGATGGGCTCTTCCCCTTTTCTGACTCCTTTGCCACTTTGAAGGATTGCATGTTGCACCCTCTGGCAGATACTTGGACATTGACTACCTCACCCCTCTCGTTCTTTGAAACGAGTTTATGCGCTTCCCCCCGGTCCGAGACATACATCAATGTTAGGGCCCGGATGGATATTACTGCGTCGGCCTCACTCAGAGTGACTCGGCCTATGAGGACGTTGTAGGCAGACGAACCGTCAATGACCACGAACTCAGACATAACGTTCTTGGCCGCACTTCCCTCGCCGAACATTACCGGTAACCTGATTGACCCAAGGGGTACTAGGCCGGCCCCAGAAAAGCTGTACAACGGGCTGGTGCAGGGGGTCAAGTTTTCAACCTTCAGACCGAGGCTAAGAAAGCATTCTCCGTACATAATGTTTGTGTAGGCGCCTGTGTCAATTAGGCACCTCTTCACCAAGTGGTTGGCTATATCCAGGTGGACTGTAAGCGGGTCGCTGTGAGGAGCGACGACTCCCTCGTAGTCCTTCTTCCCGATGGTCATATCGGGTATATTGGAAGCGGGGGTTGCTGTGTTGGGCACAAAGTTGATGGCCTGATATAGCTCATTCAGGTGCCGTTTGTGCCCATGAGCGGACCCACCGTTCTCGTTGCCCCATTGATTACTCCTACCCGTTCTAAGACGGATTTCTTATTTGACCCGCCGGCATCTGTTTTTTGGCCTCCGGCAACGTATTTGCCTAGGCTCCCCCTCCGGATCAGTTCCTCAATGGCATTTTTCAGATGCCGGCAGTCGTTCGTTAAGTGGCCGGTGTGGCCGTGGTACTCGCAGTACTGGCTCGTATCACCGTCACCCCTCGGCTTAGGGGGCCTTTCCCACTTCTGACCCTCGTTTTTGCTCAGGGCGAAAACCTCTGCGGCGGATACAACCAGCGGGGTGTGATCATTGTACTGCTTTCGGTAGTATGGTGCCGAACTCCCCCCGGCGCCCGCCGAGTTCTGTTTTCTGGCGGACTTGTCGGACCGTGACCTGTTATCGTCACGGCGTCTTTCATCCGGGTTGTCCTCCCGGTGGCTCCTATTCTCTGAGTGCCCAGTCTCGCTGTGGCCTACCCAGGTTTTGTGGTAATCTTCCACCTTGATGGCCTGGTCGGCCATCTTCCTAGCGGCGTCTAGGCCCAGGCCCCCGTACTTGATGAGCTCGTCTTTTAAGTCTCCCCTTGGGAGGCCTTTCATCAGTGCGAAAGCCGCCAGCTCGGGATTAATCTCCCGAATCTGCTGAACCTTGCCGTCGAACCTCTTCACATAGCTTCGTAAAGACTCGCCTTCCTCCTTTCTGATAGTTAGGAGGTCCGACGTCTCCACGGCCCTCCTCTTGTTGCAAGAGTACTGGGCTAAGAAGGCGTCCTTTAGGTCGGCGAAACAGTATACCGAGCCGTCGGGAAGCCCCTTGTACCAATTTTGAGCCATCCCATGCAAAGTTGTTGGGAAAACTCGGCACCAGACCTCGTCGGGCTGCTCCCATACCGACATGTAAGACTCGAAAGCCTCAGCGTGGTCGGTTGGGTCACTATCTCCTTTGTATGTGAACGCCGGCAACTTCAGCTTAGTTGGCACGGCGGTGCCAAGGACATAGGCACTGAGGGGCTGTCTGACCACGTGTTGAATGACACGTGGCGATCGGCTCCTCGCATTCCTAGTCCGGCTCCTCTCCTCGTAGCGGGAAGGACTCCTTCTCCGACTCGGGCTTCTTCTCCGACTCTGCTGAGTCGGACTTCTCTGGTTCCTTCGGGGTGTGCCTCGTCGGTGCTGCGGCGACGCTGTCCTCTCACGAGTGCGAGAAGGACTTAGGTCTACCACGACCACTTTGGGCTCCTCCGGCGTCTTGGTAGGGTCGGCTTCTCCCAGCGCTCCGTTCAAATTTCTCGGAGTCACGTTTTGGGCCCTGGTCTCCTGGACGGTCTCCGCCACTTTTGTTGGCGTGACAGTGTGAGCTGGCATACTCCCAATTAGGTCCAGGAGCATCTTCAGTTTTGCTGTGTCAACCACATGTCCCATGATGGTGACCTGTTGGCGAAGCGGGCGCGTGTCCAGTATATTCGGCATCCCGAATTCCGGTTGGATTACTCCGCCGGTGGAGGGCTGCACAACTCCAGAATGGTGGAAGGTATCATCTTGGTGTAGCTCGGTTTCGTCATTTACGAATACCTCTTGTTGTTTCGACATCTCCTTAGCTTTTTGGGTGGGTTTTTTGTGTTTTTTTTTTTGTTTGGGAATGAATGTGACTAGCTTCTAGCGTCTTTTCCCCACAGACGGCGCCAATTGTTCCGGGTGTAACTCCAGAGCAGATATTTGTTACCACTCGTAGCTTGTAGAATGATGTCCTTGCTTGAATCCTCCTTGCGGTCTCCTGAAACGATGAACAAACTGAGGGCTCGGCTTTGGCCGAGCGTACTCACTCCGACGCTCAAGTCAGTAAACTTAGAGAGGTAAGTTGTTGTTACTTGGCTAAATGCGTATTGTAGAGAGATAAGGAAGATATTACCAGATGAATAGTGGTTATTAGGTCAATTTGTGGATCCTTTCCTCAATGAGGGTTGAGGAGTATTTATAGACTTTCACCTTTTGTCACGTAGTGGCCAAGTGGCCAAGTGGCTAGCAGGTGGAAAGACCGTTCTACCCTCGGCCGATGGACCTATGGCAGGCCGGCCGAGGGGTCTTGGATATGAGTACGCGGATATGTGCCCGGCTGGCTGGTTACCAGGCCGAGACCCAGGTGACAGGCCGATGGGATGCATCGGCTAGGCTGTCTAAGTCGTTGACTTTGCTGTGGATATCTTTGACCTTGCTCAATATGTTGACTTGGTCAGCGGTGCAGAATATGCCCCATCACAAATAATTGGGACGGAAAGAGTAGATTGTTACATATGGTTCATAGATGCTCCCTCCGTTCACTTGGACTCGCTGTATTGTTTTTGCACTCACACAGTCAACAGACTGTGGCGGCCTTTGCGAGCATACTTGTTGGACTTGAGGTTTTATAATCGGAGTAAAATGTTCAAAGTAGTGGGGATAAGGTCTTAGTTAACTTCCTTAGTTACCTTATCATTGAGCTTGAATTTCGAATAGGTATTCATCGATCAAAGCTATTGAAAGCAAGTCTCCTGTTGATGATCAGCAATGGCTTACCTACTGGATTCTGTACTCTCTTATCACTCTGTTTGAGCTAACCTTTGTAAAATTAATTGAATGGTAAGATTCCTTGTATGTTTCCTTTTATTTTTCTACGCTTCATTCCGCAGGCTTTTTCATGCAGATGCTGTTATCATATATGACATACCGCCGCAAGCTAGCAATTTGTTACCCATTTAATGTCAGAAACTTGAGGCCTTAGTTTAAAAAAGCAAGCCTCGAATGCACCTAAGGCAAGCCTTAGGTGAGACGCTAGCCAAAAAGTCTCGGGGCCATTTTAGGAGGCGCCTTTAATATAAGGCTCACTTATCAAGGGTCGCTAGAACTTTCCATATTTTTTCCTTCGAGATCTTTAGTTGAATAGTTTTGTCATTTCTTTTCCCCGTTGTTCCCAACTTTTACTCCTCTACATGTTAGCCAACTTGAAAACTACTAGAAAGGATATTGTTGTCCAAAATTTTATTTGGAAAATACAAATTTGTTACTAAAAATAGAGTGATTACGTTCTCGCGTCCAAAGGCACGCTCCTTGCTCCTTGGTGCCTCGTCCCCTTAGCGCCTTTCAAACAAACATTAGTTATTTTTCTGTGGGAACTATCATTTTATTTGTTATTTTGATCATCAAATTCTGGTAGACAGTAGATTATGGTCGTACACTCGTACTCACATTGTAAACTTAAGAACTATAGCCAGTAAACAAGAAATTGAGAAATGCTTTTAAATAGGCATCATTATGTACTAATAACTACGGAGTACGATTTTTCCTACAGCCCGTTGATTATCAACTTCAGTTATGAAAGAGAGAGTGTCGTAATCCTAAGGATATTATCCGGTGCAGGAATTATGGAACAACTTAATGATATTGTTCCCATACTGCCATGGTTTTAGTGAAAATACCTATACCATTTATATCATCGTAGATTCTTAGCCCTTGGTTTATGGAGCTTGATAAAATCTATATGCCGAAGCAGTATTGATTATAGTTCCATGTATAGGTTTCTTCGACTTTCTCGTATTTCCCATTTCCAACGGAACCAAAGTCACTTCATTTCCTTTTGGTGTGAATTTAATAGTTTGAAAAAACTCATAATTCACTTGTTGATACTATTTCTGTAATTCTAATTGTGTAGGATCCCAATCTGGTCCTATGCCAAGCTAATCGCAACATGTTGGCTGGTCATACCATATTTCAGTGGAGCTGCGTATGTTTATGAGCATTTTGTGAGACCGACCTTTGTTAGCGCACAAAATCAATCCGTGAATGTGTGGTATGTCCCAAGTAAGAAGGAAGTATCCAGTAAAAAGGAGGACATCATAACAGCCGCAGAGAAATACATACGGGAAAATGGAACAGGCGCTTTTCGGGAAATCATCAACAAGGTAATTGGACTTTAAAAGTGGTTTATTCCTTGGTCAATTACACTGTCAAGCATTCAATATATGCATACAAACTATCCTAAATAAGGAGATGTCAATCCCACTAATTAAGCCTAAGATAAAGGGAGACAAACATACAATTAGCTAATACAATCACTAATTGATACGGTACATATATTACAAGGAATATGCTAGGAATATATACATATTCTAATACACCCCCGCAGTCGAAGCGGGAGGAGGTCAGATGCTGAGACTGGATCGGAAATCATCGAACATAAATTTGGGTAGGCCTTTAGTAAAG
This sequence comes from Silene latifolia, assembly GCF_048544455.1. Lineage (NCBI taxonomy): Eukaryota > Viridiplantae > Streptophyta > Magnoliopsida > Caryophyllales > Caryophyllaceae > Silene > Silene latifolia. The sequence continues at coordinate 96,342,539 of NC_133533.1, forward strand.
ACATCCGCAAATTGATAACGAGAGGGAACATGGCGGACTTGTACTTGACCTAGAAAGACTTTTTCCCGTACGAAATGGATATCTAATTCAATATGCTTTGTTCGTTGGTGATTGACGGGATTTCCGGACAAGTAAATCACGGAGATGTTGTCGCAGTAAACAACCGTTGCTTTACGGATAGGACAATGCAGCTCAAGCAAGAGGTTTCTCAACCAGCATGACTCGGCCACGACATTGGCGACGCCGCGGTATTCGGCCTCCGCACTTGAGCGTGAAACCGTAGCCTGTCTTTTGGAGGACCAGGAGACCAGATTGTCTCCTAAGAAAACGCAGTAACCGGAAGTGGATCGTCGGGAGTCGGGGCAGCCACCCCAATCCGCGTCAGTATAGGCAGTGAGGGAGGAAACGGACGATGTAGAGAGATGAAGGCCGTGGTGTAAGGTACCCTGTAAATACCGAAGGATTCTTTTGAGAACATTAAAATGGCCTTCGCGCGGATCGTGCATGTATAGACAAATTTGTTGGACCGCGTAAGAAATATCTGGACGAGTGAACGTCAAATATTGTAGTGCTCCAGCGAGATTTCGGTATAAAGTCAGGTCAGAAACAGGCGCTCCTGCTGATGCGCCAAGCTTTGACTTAGTATCGACCGGAGTTTGAGCGGGCTTGCAAGATGTCATATTGGCACGGGCGAGAATTTTTGCTGCATATTTTCGCTGGTGAAGGAATAGCCCTTGTGAATGTCGAATTGCAGAAATCCCCAGGAAGTAGTTAATGGGACCAAGATCGGTCATTGCAAATTCGGAGCGAAGTTGTGCCATAACGTGAGCCCGAAGTGTATCAGTAGATGATGCAAGGATTATGTCATCTACATACAGTAGAATATATATAAGCAATGTTCACACCATCTTGATACATAAATAGTGAATTATCGCACTTGCTATGTTTGAACCCAATAGAGGAGACGTATGTAGCAAACCGTTGGTACCAGGCTCTTGGCGCTTGTTTGAGGCCGTAGAGGGACTTCTTTAGAAGAAAAACATGGTCGGGAAAAGAACGGTCGCGAAACCCGGGTGGTTGGTGCATATAGACAGTCTCCGCAAGGTTACCATGAAGAAAGACATTTTCCACATCAAGTTGATGTATGGACCATTTTTTAGAGATGGCCAAACTTAGCACGGTGTGAATAGTTGCGGGTTTGACCACGGGACTAAAAGTTTCGTCATAATCGACTCCCACCTGTTGAGACCTGCCATTGACAACAAGACGAGCTTTATATCGCTCCAAATCACCGTTAGCTTTAAATTTGTGTTTGAACAGCCATAGACAACGAGTTATATTGACGTCAGGAGGTCGAGGAACAAGGACCCAAGTCTTATTCTGAATGAGCGCGTCAAATTCATCTTTCATGGCACGATTCCAATTGGGGTCATTGAGGGCAGTTTTGGGACACGTGGGGACAGGAGATATGGTTGGCGTTGTGCATAGGTCAAATATGGGCTTGGGTTTGAATATCCCATATTGTCCACGGGTGGTCATTTGTGGGGAAGATGGTTGTGGTTCGATTTGGGGTGAGGGAGGGTCGTGGTTAGGGGATTGTTGGTCACGTGAAGGGGATTGCGGGTCACGGGCAGGGGAGGTAGCCACGGTGGTATGTGGTGGCGTTGGTGGGTCAACAGCGGCTGTGGGGTCTGGTGTGTGGGTTTGAGAGTGTATGTGACTGGCCATGTAAGGAGAGGGGTCAGGGGCGAGGAAGTCATAGGATGTGAGTGGTGGTCGAGGTGTAGAAGCAAAAGGAAACACCGATTCATCAAACGTCACATGTCGGGCAATAATAACTTTTCGAGAGGCCAATTCAAGACACTTGTAACCACGATGGTTAGACGGGTAGCCGATGAAGACACGTGGTGTAGCACGGGGGGCAAGTTTGTGAATTGTGGTTGGTGGTATGTGTGGATTGCACAAGCACCCGAAAGTGCGGAGGTGGGTGTAAGAGGGGACCCGATGATAAAGACTCGAGGTGGGGGAGTCATTGTTATTTGCTTTGCTAGGGAGGATGTTGTGGAGATAAGTGGCCATGGAGAGAGCATGGTGCCACATGGACGGAGGCATGTGAGCGTGAAGGAGAAGAGTTCGGACTGTATTGTTGATAGTCCTTATTTTTCGCTCGGCCTTACCATTTTGTGAAGAGGTGTGAGGGCAAGAAAAACGGAAGAGCATCCCTTGATTAGCAAAAAAATTGTGAAAAGATGAATTGTCGTATTCACGACCGTTGTCACATTGAATGGTCTTTATAGGACAGTTAAATTGTGTGCAAATCATTTTATGGAAATTGGTGAAGATATTATATACTTGAGATTTATTGTTCAGTGGGTAAGTCCATAAAAAATTGGTGAGGTCGTCTAGAAATAAAATGTAATATCGGTGACCCATGGTACTTACGACGGGTGATGTCCATAAATCTGAGTGTATAATATCAAAAGCATTAACTGTATTATTCAAAGATGCATGAAACGGAAGTCGAATATGCTTCCCCAATTGACAAGAGTGACAAACAGACAAGCTATTAATTTGACGACTAGAAATGCTTTTATTGCGACAAAGGGAATTAAATATATCGGAGCCGGGGTGTCCGAGGCGTCCGTGCCAGGTGCTAGACGGAAAAACAGTAAGGGCATGTGGGCTAGTGTTGGAAGTAGGTTTGGAGTGTAGAGGATAGAGGTCACCCGTGCTATGGCTTTTCATAATCGGCGTCCCCATCTTAAGGTCCTTCACATTAAAATCAAACGGGTCAAATTCAACAGAGACATGATTATCTGTGGTTAATTTACGTACGGACACAAGATTCTTAATTATTTTGGGTACATGGAGTACATTTTTTTAATAAGACGGGATTAACAGGGGACGGGAGATAAGTATTTCCACAGCCGACAATCGGAATCGTATTACCATTTACGACTATTATATGACGGTTACTACTCAAAACAGAATAAGGGAAGAGTGTACCAGCATTTGAGGTCATGTGCGACGAAGCTCCTGTATCCATATAGTAGTTGTCATCAGACTGTTGGAGGGTGAGTGTTTTCATAGCCGCGGCGATGTCAGTCGGAACAAGGACTCCCTGCGGTGTTCTGATTGGGCTCGATTGGGTAACAAATGCTTGCTGGGGCCTGGGGCCGAGTATACCCGGAGAGCGAGAGGTGTTGTTGGGTGTCCAACCAGTCGTTGGGTAGGGGCACGGTGGCGGCGTCCAAGCCTGTGGCAGCTGCTGCCATGATGAGAGAGGAACCCATGTCCAGGAGGAGTTAGTGTGTTGCTGCTGACCCTTGCCCTTATAGTTATTGTTATTTTGATTTCCTCCCCCATTGTTTTTGCTGCGGTTGTTACCACGGTGGTTGTGTCCACCCTTGCTCTTATTGTTATTGGAGCAAGAGGGACTGCCGCCACGATGATTCGATGATGATGACCGGACGTTGGTGTCAGGGGCAGTGTCAGACAAAGATAAAAGAGCCGTGTCCGACGAAGCAGAGGTGGTCTTGGAACGACGAGTCTCCTCAAGGGTTAGCATTGACCTGGCTTTATAGAACGGCGGAAGGGGATCGCTCTGTTGAATGAGGTTGGCGATCCCATCATACCCATCGGACAGATTGGTAACGAGTTGCAAAACAAGCCGAGTTTCTGAAACTGGAGACCCAACATTTGACAGTTGGTCAGCAATCATTTTCAAGGCTTGGCAATAGGACGACACATTCGGGTAGCTATCCATATGAAGACTGGTGAATTGTTGTTCCAACATGACGGCACGATAGTTTTTTTTGTCACTGAAAATGTCTTTGAGACGGTCCCAAGCCTTTTGAGCGGATGCACTGGGTTCAAGAATGGTGTGAAGGAGATCAAGAGAAATTGTACTGTAAATCCATTGCTTGACGATGGCATCGAGGTGATCCCATTGAGCGTCCTTCTTGAGTACGGCATCTTTGGGAGGGTCAATGTGATCGGCGACAACGAAAGCACGAGCAGTATTTAGAAAAAGCTCGACCCAAGAGGCATAATGGACATTCTCAGTCTCAAGGGTAATTTGGACAATTTTCTATGTTGGAGACGGAATAAGCAGGGTGGAAGGCTGGTTTGGATGTGTCGTTTGTCATGGTGAATGATAAGAAAAGGAAGAAGAGTAGAGTGAAAGAGAGGACAGAAGGATCGAAGGAGTGTACACTGATACCATAAAAATGGTTTATTCCTTGGCCAATTACACTGTCAAGCATCCAATATATACATACAAACTATCCTAAATAAGGAGATGTCAATCCCACTAATTAAGCCTAAGATAAAGGGAGACAAACATACAATTAGCTAATACAATCACTAATTGATACGGTACATATATTACAAGGAGCTAGTATTGGTGCCCGGCTTCGCCCGGGCTACCTCTACTTACCATTAATTTTTGTTTCACTAAATAAAATTATTTAAAGTTGCATAACCCATTAATTTATCATTAATATATTTTTCTATGACATATCCTAAAATTACGATGAAATAAATTTTGAGACAAATTCACTACTCACGCTATTAATATTTTACTCTTATTAATGAAACAATAGTAATAACATTTCACTACTTGCTCGTAATCATTGTTACTTTCACTACTCCCACCGTAATTATTGTTACTGTCACTACTGCCGCATTAATATTGATTATTTCACTACTCCTGTTGTTGTTTCTACCACTTTCACTAATCTCGCTGCTAATGTTGTTACATTTACTATTCAAATGAGTGATTACTATCATATAACTATATCCAATATCCAATGTTACTACAATTTTTTTCTTTACTGATGAAATTACTTTACTAGTTAGGCATGCAATTTTTAAGAGAATTATATATTTATATAAATATATTAGATATATGCATTAAATCAAATCGAAAGAATTATGCAATATTATATATTATGGAATCTAACTTGAATTATTTATGACCTACTTATATTATATTTTTGTATGTTAAACAATTAATATCTCTATACAGCACTAATAAACTATAAAGTTTAATTAAATTACATAAATTTTAAATTTAATATATAATTTTATGATGATAATAATTAATACCATAAGTGTGCATGTTTATTCTAATTAATTATTTTATTTTAAGAAAATTGACCATCTTCTAGTCTTCTATAACTGATGGGGCATATTCTGCACCGTTGACCAAGTCAACATATTGAGCGAGGTCAAGGGTATCCACAGCAAAGTCAACGACTTAGACAGCCTAGCCGATGGAGCCCATCGGCCTGTCACCTGGGTCTCGGCCAGGCAAATAGCCAGCCGGGGCACATATCCGCGTACTCATATCCAAGACCCATCGGCCAGCCTGCCATAGGTCCATCGGCCGAGGGTAGAACGGTCTTTCCACCTGCTAGCCACTTGGCCACTTGGCCACTACGTGACAAAAGGTGAAAGTCTATAAATACTCCTCAACCTTCGTTGAGGAAAGGATCCAGAAAATTGACCTAATAACCACTATTCATCTGGTAATATCTTCCTTATCTCTCTACAATACGCTCTTAGCCAAGTTACAACAACTTCTCTCTAAGTTTACTGACTTGAGCGTCGGAGTGAGTACGCTCGGCCAAAGCCGAGCCCTCAGTTTGTTCATCGTTTCAGGAGACCGCAAGGAGGATTCAAGCAAGGACATCATTCTACTAGCTACAAGTGGTAACAAATATCTGCTCTGGAATTACACCCGGAACAATTGGCGCCGTCTGTGGGGAAAAGACACTAGAAGCTAGTCACATTCATTCCCGAACAATAAAAACAAACACACAAGAAAAAACCCACCCCGAAAGCTAAGAAGATGTCGAAACAACAAGAGGTATTCGTGAATGACGAAACCGAACCACACCAAGATGATACCTTTCACAATTCTGGAATCGTGCAGCCCTCCACCGGCGGAGTAATCCAACCGGAATTCGGAATGCCGATAATACCAGACACGCCGCTGCCCGCCAACCAGGTCACCATCATGGGACAGGTGGTTGACGTAGCAAAACTGAAGGTGCTCCTGGACCTAATTGGGAGTACACCAGCTCACACAGGCACGCCGACACGAGCGGCGGAAGCCGTCCAGGAGACCAGGGCCCAGAACGTGACCCCAAGAAACTTGAACGGAGCACTGGGAGAAGCATACCCTATCAAGACGCCGGAGGAGCCCAAAGTGGTCGTGGTAAACATAAGTCCTTCTCGCACTCGGGAGAGGACAGCGTCGCCGCAACACCGACGAGGCACACCCCCTGGAACCAATGGCCCGACTCGGAGAGTCGGAGAAGAAGCCCAAGTCGGAGAAGGAGTCCTTCCCGCTACGAGGAGAGAAGCCAGACTAGGAATGCGAGGAGTCGGTCGCCGCGTGTCATCCGACACGTGGTCAAGCAGCCCCTCAGTGATTATGTCCTTGACACCGCCGTGCCAACTAAGCTGAAGTTGCCGGCGTTCACGTACAAAGGAGACAGTGATCCAACCGACCACGCCGAGGCCTTTGAGTCTTACATGTCGGTATGGGAGCAGCCCGATGAGGTCTGGTGCCGGGTCTTCCCGACGACTCTGCATGGGATGGCTCAGAGTTGGTACAAGGGGCTTCCCGACGGTTCGGTATACTGTTTCGCCGACCTAAAGGACGCCTTCTTAGCCCAGTACTCTTGCAACAAAAGGACGGCCGTGGAGACGTCGGACCTCCTAACTATCAAACAGGAGGAGGGCGAGTCTCTACGAAGCTATGTGAAAAGGTTTGACGGCGGTCGGCAGATTCGGAGATCAACCCCGGCCGGCGCTTCGCACTAATGAAGGGCCTCCCAAAGGGAAACTTAAAAGACGAGCTCATCAAGCACGGGGGCCTGGGCCTAGACGCCGCAAGGAAGATGGCCGACCAGGCCATCAAGGTGGAAGATTACCACAAGACCTGGGTAGGCCCCAGCGAGGCCGAGCCCTCAGAGAAGAAAAGCCGCCGGGATGACAGCCCGGATGAGAGACGCCGCGACACTAACAGGTCACGGTCCGATGAGAAACGCCGTGACAATAACAGGTCACGGTCTGATAGATCTGCCAAGAAACAGGACTCGACGGGCGCCGGGGGGAGTTCGGGAATGTTTTACCAAAGGCATTACCATGACAAAACCCCTCTGGTCGCATCGGCCGCCGAGGTCTTCGCCCTGAGCAGAAGCGAGGGCCGGAAGTGGAACGGCCTCCCAAGCCAAAAAGGAGACGGTGACTCGAGCGATCTTTGCGAGTACCACGGTAGCACCGCCACCTCATCGACAACCGCCGGCATCCAAGAATGCCATTGAAGAGCTAATCCGGAAGGGGAGCCTCGACAAGTATGTGGCCAAAGGCCAGAGGACTGACGCCAGCGGGTCAGATAAGAAATCCGTTTTTCAACGGATAGGAGTTATCCATGTAGTCATCGGAGGTAACGAGAACGGTGGGTCGGCTCATGGGCACAAACGGCACCTGAACGAGCTGTATCAGGCCATCAACTTTGTGCCCAACACAGCGACCCCCGCCTCCAGCATTCCCGATATGACTATTGGAGGGAAGGACTACGAGGGAGTCATCGCCCCTCACAGCGACCCACTGGTAGTCAACTTGGACATATCCAACCACCTGGTAAAGAGGTGTCTGATTGACACAGGCGCCTACACGAACATCATGTTTAGGGAGTGCTTTCACAGCCTCGGCCTAAGAATCAAGGACTTGAGCCCCTGCACCAATCCACTATACAGCTTCTCCGGGGCAGGCCTGGTACCCCTGGGTTCAATTAGATTACCGGTGATGTTCGGCGAGGGGAATGCGGCCAAGAATGTCTTAGCCGAGTTCGTAGTCATTGACGGCTCGTCCGCCTACAACGTTCTCATAGGCCGAGTCACTCTAAGCGATGCCGACGCAGTGATGTCCGTCCGGGCCCTCACACTGGTGTACGTCTCGGACCGGGGGGAAGCGCATAAGCTCGTCTCCAAGGACGAGAAGGACGAGGTGGTCAACGTCCAGATATCTGCCAGAGGATGCAACATGCAATCCCTCAAAGTGGCAAAGCAGTCGGAGAAGGGGAAGAGCTCATCCTCAAAACGGGAGAGCGACCTCATGGATGCGACCGACGGCTGACGGGGGAGGAGCGCCTCTAGTGAGGCATTAGGAAACTGTTAGACCTTGTATAGCGGCGGAGGTGTCCAAAACAGTTGTGGGCACCCCGACGCATGTTTATATCTAATGTAAAGTCGACCAAGTCTTCCATAAAGATGTCCATTTTCCCCATGAGTCACCAGCATGAAGAAAGAGGCCGACGCCGACTCACACTGTCGATTCGACAAGAGCGGCAGTCGTCATGAAGAAAGAAGCCGACGCCGACTCATACTGTCGATTCGACAAGAGCGGCAGTCGTCATGAAGAAAGAAGCCGACGCCGACTCATACTGTCGATTCGACAAGAGCGGCAGTCGTCATGAAGAAAGAAGCCGACGCCGACTCATCCGTCGATTCGACAAGAGCGGCAGTCGTCATGAAGAAAGAAGCCGACGCCGACTCATACTGTCGATTCGACAAGAGCTGCGATCGTCATGAAGAAATGTAGTCTTGGCGATCACCCCAAATAGTAGACGCTTGGCGATCACTTAAAGTGGTAGACGCCGCGTAACACGCTATCCGTGACGCCACTCACACGTCATAGACAAGAGCGATGGTCTCCATGAAGAAATGTAGTGCTTTGTGGCAATCACCCCAAATAGTAGACGCTTGGCGATCACTTAAAGTGGTAGACGCCGCGTAACACGCTATCCGTACGCCACTCACACTGTCATAGACAAGAGCGGTGGTCTCCATGAAGAAATGTAGTCTTTGTGGCATCACCCCAAATAGTAGACGCTTCGGCAGTCACTTAAAGTTGTAGACGCCGCGTAACACGCTATCCAGACGCCAGCTCACACTGTCATAGACAAGAGCGGTGGTCTCCATGAAGAAATGTAGTCTTTGTGGCGATCACCCCAAATAGTAGACGCTTCGGCATCACTTAAAGTGGTAGACGCCGCGTAACACGCTATCCGTACGCCGACTCTTCTGCGTACCCGACAAGAGCGGCAGTCTCCATCGGCGACACACGACGGTCGCGGCGCGGCGCTTGATAAACAGACAAAATACCTTAGAAGCGTTAAACACAGTTGAGATACACTCTAAAACTGCCTCGGCCAAACCGAAGCGGAAACAAAAAGAGACGCTCAATTAAATAAACGTAAAAGGGGAACTCAGACAAAAACGAGAGAAGACCTCGGCCAAGCCAGAGGCAAGGTGGAAACACTAAATACCGTTGAAACGCTAAAATAAAATAAGGTAAAGACCTCGGCCATGCCGAAGGCAAAGGAAACAAACTCTTATTAATAATAACGGGTTACAGGTGAAAAGAATGCAGATGACGGCCGTCCCCATTGGGATAAGCCAAAACACAACCTACCAAAGTTGTACAAAATACAAGGAAAGAAAAGCAAAAATTACAAATATGTCATTTGAAGCGCCAAAAGATGGCAGGGAGGAAGGCCTAAATAATTGGCTCCCGAATGTACCGGCGATCTAAGTAAACTTGTTCTCATCAAGCAAAGACATGGTAGTGTATGAGGAGTCAAGCGGTCTCTGCTTTGTAAACTTGTTCTCATCAAGCGACCCATGGTATTAGTGAGTAGTGGCTATCGAGACGTCGGGTGAGCCCGGTGACGACCGCCCGCCTCCCTATGCCTCGTCGCTCACCATCGGCGCGGTAGCCGCATCTTCTTCAACAGCAACCCAAAGCGGCTTTTCTCGGCGGCCTCGGCTTTGGCCTCGGCGTCATCAGCTGCCCTCATTTTCTCGGCTTCCTCTTTGGCCGCCTTAGCCCTCTCAGCAAGAGCTGCTTTCTCCGCGGCCGCCTCCTTCTCCATCTTCGCCCTCACCGCCTCCTTGGCCTTCTCCGCCACGGCTTTCTCCTTAGCATCAAGCTTGTCATCAAGCAGCTCGTCATACTTGCCCCACGGGAAGGAACCATCAAGAGGGAAAAGCTCCCCGATCACTTCCCTAGCAGCTCCTTCGGCCAAGTCCCGGAATTCAGCGCACAGGTTGGGGAGCATGACGGTTTGGAGCATCTCAATGTCCTCCTCCTTTTGCTTGATGATGGCCTCTTTGCTCCGGATCACCTCCGCCTGGGCCTTAAACAGGTCCCTGGATTCGTTCCTCTGCCGGAGATAGAGGTCGGCACGCCCCTGAACAAAGCTAAACTTCTCCAACAGCTTCGCAGCTTCGGCTGCCGCAGCCTCGGCCTTCGCTCTCTCAGCGAGGACCTCCTTTTCAGCGTCCTCCCTGAGTTTTCTCTCAGCCAAGAGCGCCTTCTCAGCATCTCCCCTAAGCGTCCGCTCATTGAGGAGATCCAGCTTCGCCGACGCAGCCACCTGCTTAATGGCATTACGCTCATAAACGGCTCGAGCCACGGCCTTCTCCTGCTCCATGAGACGAGCACCGGTAACCACGTTCCACCTCGCCAGCTCCCTAATTAGCTTCGTGCCTTCCTCTATAAGCTGGGAGACGGAAGCCTTCTGGGATGAAGGGACGGTGGTGACAATTTGACCACCAACCTGCGGCTGGGAGAGGGAAGCCTTCTGGGATGAAGGGTTGACGGTGGCGCCTTGATCACCAACCTGCGCAGAGGTCCCCTCCACCTGCTGCCCAACGAGAGCAGAAGCCGGCTGCGGCTGGTCTACAAAAATTTAATAAAGACATCAGTATCAACGTATATCGACATATCAGGAAGCCTGTCATCAGGAGCACCCAATGACTCGGCTAAATTTAAGCCACAGAATGAATAGGTACCGTGCTTGGCCTTCTTGGCCGGAGGAGGCACTTCCTTGCCAGCGGTAAAGGCTGTCTCTTTCCTCTTTCGGAGGAGGGGATATTCCTCCGCATCAGAGTCCCCCTCAGAAGGAATATCAACAACCTCCACCGTCTCCTTTTTAGGGGGGGGGAATGGGAGGTGGGACCAGCGTCGACGCCTTCGCCGCCGAAGACATTGTTTTCCGCGTCCGACGCACTACGCCGCTAACAACCTTCGCCTGAGCCTCCTCCACGCTCAAGCCCTTCAGCCGTTGTTCCATAAGATCACTCGGCGACTTCCTGCGGTCGTGGGCCAGAGCCTTGGGATGCAAGTTAGCAACAGTTTTATCTTTGTGCAGCCCCATTCTCCGGAGGATATCCTCAGACAGGTTCGGTCCAAAGTGGTCTGCGAAAGAAACAAAGCAAAAGTTTAGAGGAAACAAATCGAAGTTCGAGAAACAGGAACGTTGAGAGCGGTGATGGGCCTCACACCGGCCCCACTCACCCTGTGCTAGGGCCGGTATGAGGCCGACATGGCAGAGCGGCTCATCCTGAAGAATGATCTGCGTCGGGGGAATCCATCTTTTCGGCACCCCATCCTTGTCCACCTCAAAGAGCCTCATCGCCAGCTTCTCATCATCCGTAAGAGGGACCTTGCTGGCATCCATTTTAAGCTTCTTCCGGCTGACCCATCTGTCATGCTCCGCCTTAGTCTCGCACCGCAAATTTACTTGGTGCTGGAAGGAGCAGGGCAGCGGATAGTCACCCGGCACCTTAACGTACACCCACCGACCTTGCCAGTCCTTGCAAGAAGAAAGTTTGTCAACAGAGACATAACCCTGCTCCATTTGCACACTGTACCATCCGACGCGGCCAGAGAATGGTTTGAGATAGTGAAGCCGGCGGAATAAATTCACCGTTGGGGCCTCTCCCTTGAAGAGACAGAGCCAGACGAAGCCGATTATGGTCCTCATAGCAAACGGATGCAGTTGGGCAACGGCAACGTTCATGGCCCTAATGATGGCCATAACGTACCCATTCAACGGAAACCGGAGCCCATACTCCAAATGCCGCATATACACGCCGGTGTGGCCCGGTGGAGGGCAACAGACGGCTTGACCCTCCTCAGGGATAACAATTTTGTATCCCCTACCAAAGAAAAAATGGCCCTCGAAAAATGTCTCGCCGGAACAACTGGCGAGCTTATGAGTCCAAGTACGATCAAGACGGACCTTACAGGCGTCGCCGTGATCCATAACGTACTGCCTCCCTTCATTAGGACGAGGCCTTTCCACTTCATCACCGAAATCATCACCAAAATCACCATAGGAATCGTCATCCTCCCATTCCTCCAAAATTTGAGGATCAACTTCAGGAGAAGGAGACCTAGGGCCCCCCGACGCAGGTTTACTAGGTCCAGCATCAACAGAAGACATGTTCGCAACAATTACTAACGAAATAAAAGAAAATTTGTTTGATTACCTTGAAGAAATACGCTCGCCGGATCAAAAACTCTGAAGATTAGAAGAAATGGAAGCCCTTGAAAAGTTTAGAGAGATGAAGATCTTGGAGAAAAATTTGAGAAAATGAATTTGGTGGCCAAAATCACGGAATAACTGCCCTATTTATAGGGAAAAGCCCACAAAGAAGAACCAATCAGGGCACAGCCCATGAAGCGTCAACCAATCAGCGAACAGACACGTGTCAGACATGCAACCACGGAATGTCAATCGTTGCAACAGTTAAATGTCAATCAATGCTACAGTGACCAAGCATATTCAACACGCCCATTCACATCTCTTCGCCTGTCCATCTCCCTCAACAAATTCCTAGGTACCTGCTCTCCGCCGGCCACATGATCGACCAAGCCAGGAAGCACCGGCCGGGGGCAATCAAAAATAACCGGCACTCTCAGCCCTGGTCTCGGCCAGCGTCACATTCTTTCCCACATCGGATACCCTTTACGCATCCATGTGGAGGGGGGATATGGTACGGCCTAACAAGAACCACGCCGACGCATCAGAAGAAGCCGATACCAGAAATTTTGCAAAATACTTACGCAGAATATACGCTCAACATACATCGGAGCCCATGCCACGGCATAGACTACGCTGGGGGCAAATTGATGGGGCATATTCTGCACCGTTGACCAAGTCAACATATTGAGCGAGGTCAAGGGTATCCACAGCAAAGTCAACGACTTAGACAGCCTAGCCGATGGAGCCCATCGGCCTGTCACCTGGGTCTCGGCCAGGCAAATAGCCAGCCGGGGCACATATCCGCGTACTCATATCCAAGACCCATCGGCCAGCCTGTCATAGGTCCATCGGCCGAGGGTAGAACGGTCTTTCCACCTGCTAGCCACTTGGCCACTTGGCCACTACGTGACAAAAGGTGAAAGTCTATAAATACTCCTCAACCTTCGTTGAGGAAAGGATCCAGAAAATTGACCTAATAACCACTATTCATCTGGTAATATCTTCCTTATCTCTCTACAATACGCTCTTAGCCAAGTTACAACAACTTCTCTCTAAGTTTACTGACTTGAGCGTCGGAGTGAGTACGCTCGGCCAAAGCCGAGCCCTCAGTTTGTTCATCGTTTCAGGAGACCGCAAGGAGGATTCAAGCAAGGACATCATTCTACTAGCTACAAGTGGTAACAAATATCTGCTCTGGAATTACACCCGGAACAATAACAATTTAGGAAAATTATCAAGCTATCTTCTTTCTTTTAGTCTCCTTGAAATTGACTATCTTAATTAATTATTTTATTTCAAGGAAATTGACCATCTTAATTAAATATTTTAAGGAAAATTACCAAACTTCTATATAATTTAATTTTAACCCAAACTATATAATATTTGCATTGAGATCCCTTAATCGGGTCCATCACACGGTGCTAGTGATTAAAAACTATATAGTATAATTAATTTGTATAACTTTCTTTAATTACATTAAAGTCCCTTGGTTTCTGGATTTAATACTCCCTCCCATCCACTCTTTTCTTCCCTATTTCCTAAAACGGATTATTCAGGTTTTCTTCCCCTTTCCTTTTTGGGAATGTTTTTATTAATATTATACTCCTACCTCTCTCCACTCATCAAACCACACCATATCCTCTATTAATATTTAATTCTAATTATTCCTACCTCTCTCCAATAACCAAACCCCACCCATCTCCCTTATTAATATTTAATCCTAATTATTCATACTTCTCTCCACTTATCAAACCACACTCATATCTTTATCAATATTATACTCCCCACCCTTAATCTCCGTGCCACTTCAAAGAGGAAGAAAATTATTTAAAGTTGCATAACCCATAAATTTATCATTATTATATTTTTCTATGACATATCCTAAAATTACGATGAAATAAATTTTGAGACAAATTCACTACTCCCGCTTTTAATATTTTACTATTATTAATGAAACAATAGTAATAACATTTCACTACTTGCCCATAATCATTGTTACTTTCACTACTCCCACCGTAATTATTGTTACTGTCACTACTGCCGCATTAATATTGATAATTTCACTACTCCCGCCGTAATTATTGTTACTTTCATTATTGCCACAGTAATATTGATTATTTCACAACTCTCGTTGTTGTTTCTACCACTTTCACTAATATCGCTAATAATATTGTTACTTTTACTATTCAAATGAGTGATTACTATCATATAACTATATCCAATGTTACTACAATTCTCTTCTTTACTGGCGAAATTACTTTTACTACTTAGGCATGCAATTTTAAGAGGATTATATATTTATATAAATATATTACATATATGCATTAAATCAAATCGAAAGAATTATGCAATATTATATATTATGGAATCTAACTTGAATTATTTATAACCTACTTATATATTATATTTTTGTATGTTAAATAATTAAAATTTCTATACATCTAATAAACTATAAAGCTTAATAAAATTGCATAGATTTTAAATTTAATATATAATTTTATGATGATAATAATTAATATCATAAGTGTGCATGTTTATACTAATTAATTATTTTATTTTAAGGAAATTGACCATCTTCTAGTCTTCTATAAATATTTAGGAAAATTACCAAGTATCTTCTTTCTTTTAGTCTCCTTGAAATTGACCATTTTAATTAATTATTTTATTTTAAGGAAATTGACCATCTTAATTAATTATTTTATTTTAAGGAAATTGACCATGTTTTAGTCTCTTACAAATGTTTAGGAAATTTACCAATCTTCTATATAATTTAATTTTAACCCAAACTATACAATATTTGCATTTAGATCCCTTAATCGAGTCCATCACACGGTGCTAGTGATTTAAAACTATATAGTATAATTAATTTGTATAACTTTCTTTAATTAAATTGAAGTCCCTTGGTTTCTGGATTTAATATATAGTATTGATATGCTAGGAATATATACATATTCTAATAGACTTTATGCTAATCGCGTTGTTTACCCTGAACACCGTCGTTTTACAATCCCCTTCTCTAGGCATCCATGTGCTATTTGGATGCAGAGTGGAAACACCAACTTTCATCTCAGACCCAAATTCTCATTTGTGACGGATAAAATCCGTCACTTTGAAGAAACGTGGGGCAAATGGGCAAATGGGAGGGCAAGTGAGGAGGGGCTGTGAAAGGTCTCTTTGAAGAGACCGGTCACAAACAAAGTCTCTTTATTGCATCTCAGATCTTAAAAAAAAAGTCGTTTTAAGTTTTTTAATGCGTTCAGTAAACCTTTTCAAATTACAGCCACATTGGCAAATACATGTGAAGTTACTTCTGCAACATCCCGATACCAATATTCATGACCATTACTGCAAATTTTACCACACGGCATTCTAATTCTGTGATTCTATAGAATTGAATGAGCGCGTTTTTTTGTTTCCTTTGATACCACTCCCGAGACATTGCCGTATGCTGTTCGAATATACTTATCCAACCATACTTGTTTCTTTTCCGTTTATCTGTAGGCTGAACACAGCGGAACCAAACCAAGGGAGGAGTACGGAATATTCGAGAATGACTATCAGTGGTAGCATCTTTAGAGTCTTTTGTCGTTGCAGTTTCTTGTGATGTATCCACATGATGATGTAATTATGACCACCTTGTTGTAGTTGGTCACTGCACCTACTTGGTCTTACTTAGGTTAGCTGTTTTACTGTTTAGGGTTAGTTTACAGTGTGTATATGTACTTTTGTGGCAAATACCAAGCATGTGTTTACTTATTTCGAACTCCCCCTTCTCCTTTTTAACTCTTCTGGCTTAAAAGGCTGGTAAGAGTGACAAGGCAAATACAACATGTATTGGGTTTTAAAATCGCGTACAACAGCATCAGTTTCGTGAAAGGAAGATATTGGCGAGGGAGATCGCTCATTTGCTGCAGCAAGAGTTATTTTGGAGGCAACGGTCAAGGGCTTTGTGGCTTCGGGATGGTGCCATGAATACCAAAAATTTCCATAGAAAAATCATATTGATGACTTAGGTTTTCAATCTAGTAATAGGTTAAATGTTCAAATAATTAAAAAATAATCATCATAAAAATGTACCACAAAAAAAGGAAGTCGGCAAACCCTAATGTAATTATGCTTAAATTATTTGTCTGTTTTTTTTGTTTTTTTTTTCCAAAACGGTATATACCCGATTTTGTTCGCGAAAGTGGTAATTGAGCCCCTCAACTTAGTCTAATTGAGCCCCTGAGACGGGTATTAAGCATCACCCGACTCAGATCTCGGACCACGCACCTATCGAGCTTGATCTCAACCTTACCAAATCAACGGGAAAGAAACCTTATAAATTGGATGCATGGGTTTTGGATTACTCGAATTGTCTTCAAGTTATTAAGAATGTTTGGAATGTTCCTGATATGGGCTCTCCAGCATTTCGTGTTGCCAGGAAACTAGCCCGAGTTCGGCAGCATGTTAAACATTGGGCTTTGGATAAACGAAATGAATGGCTTGGAAAATGGGATGATTTTGATAAACGACTGGAGCATGGAATCGAACTTGCTACGTCTGGGGAAGGGGGTGATGTTTATGACCTGGTTAATGCTGAAGTGCGCGAGTTTGCGAAGGCGGTGGCTATCTACTGGAAGCAACGGGCTAAACTGCGTTGGGTCGTGGATGGTGACACATGTACGAAGTACTTTTTTAATTGGGTCAAGGGGAGAGCGGGTCGAAACCATATCCTGGGCATCAAACGCAATGATGGGTCTTGGACTTATCACCAAGAGGAGATTAGCAGCTACTTTCAAGATGCTTTTACCAGTCTTTATACTCTGCCACGGCAACCCCCGCAGGCCATTGAAGCCACTCCTTCTTCTTTCACTCAAGTTTTAAAGAATGTTTGTAGGAGGGTCACGGATGATGATGCGGACTCTCTGAATAAACCCTTCACGGCTCAAGAGGTTCGACGGGCCGTTTTCCAAATGGGCCCGATGAAGTCTCCTGGACCGGATGGTATACCGGCTATTTTCTACCAGCATTGTTGGCATCTTGTGAAAAAGGATTGCACGAAGGCTATCCTTTCCATTTTAAATTCCGGGATTGTTCTTAAGGAAATGAATCGCACCTTCATCACTCTTGTTCCCAAATGCGATAGTCCCGAAGAAGTAAAGGACTACCGCCCAATCAGCCTCTGTAATGTATTTATGAGGATTGTTACCAAATGCATTACGAATCGTATGCATAAAGTTATGGGTTACCTTGTTGGTGACTATCAAAATGCTTTTCTGGCTGGAAGGAGTATTAGTGACAATATTTTGCTAGCTCACGAAGCAATTCATAAGGTGAACGCACATAAGCGCGGCAAATTTGGCAAGGTGGCTTTTAAAGCGGATATGAGCAAGGCTTTTGATCGGGTCAAGTGGGATTTCCTTCACGTTGTTTTACTCAAATTTGGCTTCCCGGAGCGGTTGGTTACTTTGATTATGAGCTGTGTTTCTTCTGTAAGTTATGAAATCCTCCTAAATGGGACTCCTCTTCAGCCTTTCAAACCGCAACGTGGCCTTCGACAAGGTGACCCTTTATCGCCGTATCTCTTCATTCTATGTATGGAGGTGTTATCCTGCAATGTGGAGTGTGCACAAAGGGAAGGAAAATTTCAAGGTATTCGGCTATGTCGTAGTGTGTCTCCCTTAACGCATCTCTTCTTTGCGGATGATTCCGTCTTCTTCTTTCAAGACAAAGGTACGGCTGTGCGCTATCTAAAGCGTCTTCTTGATAATTACTGTGATGCTTTGGGACAAGTTGTGAATGAGGACAAGTCGGGGATCATCTTCAGTCCAAACACCACTCTTCGGAGGATGAGGTTCTGTTTAAAAGCACTCAACATTAAAAACAATAAAGGTTTCGGAAAGTATCTTGGCCTTCCGACTGAGTTTCAGGAATCAAAAAAGGAAGTCTTTAAGGGGCTTGTGGAAACTGTGACTAAACGAATTTCTTCATGGAATGGGATCTTTCTCTCTCCAGCTGGAAGACTTACCTTAATCTCTTCTGTCCTATCAAATCTCTCCATTTTATTCCTACCGGTATTTAAAATACCGGTAAGTGTGACTAAGAGGATTAATGCTCTCTTGTCGCAATTTTGGTGGGCTGGAAGTAAATCAGGTAAATGTCTTCACTGGTGTAGTAGAAATTTCACCAGTCTACCAAAGAGTGAAGGGGGCCTTGGTATTCGCAATGTGGATTGCCTCAATCAGGCTTTATTGGCAAAGCATGCGTGGCGGCTCATGTCAGACGAGAAATCACTGTTCTGTTTGATTTTCCAAGCGAAGCTCATGGGATCTTTGGGCCTCGAGAACCAAAGTTGGCTATGTAGTAGGAAATCCCTTTCCTGGGGGGCACGAAGCATTATGCATGGTCTGAAACTTATAAGAGAGCATATTGGCTGAAAACCGGGGATTGAGTCAAATCTTAATGTATGGGAAAAGAAATGGGTTAATGGCCAAGCTCCTGAGACCAAAGACTGCCTACTGGATGAGAGCTTTACTTTCCTAAAAGATCTCCGGGTCAAAGACATTTGCTTCAATAATGGTGGGTGGAATGAAGACCTAATCCGCTTACTCTTTGCGGAGGAAAGCGTGAATCAGATCCTTGCTATCCCCCTTCCTTGCTCTCGAACGAAAGATGAGATTTTTTGGCCGTTCACTAGCAGTGGCTCTTACACTGTCAAGAGTGGGTATGGTATTATCTTCCAAGAGTACTTCAATGAGCACGGGTCCAGCAAGGACAAAGAACGGGTCCATGCGGCTTGGAAACTTTTCTCAGGAAAAATTTATGGCACCTCCCTGGCCCCCAAGCTTGGAAAATCCTGCTCGGAAAATTATTCTTTGGATCGCTTAGGTAGGAAGTGAGTTCGTTAAAAGAGATTTAGCTTGGGTTTCATCTTGTGCTTTGTGTGGCACTGAAAGGGCCCCCTTAGAGACACTGGATCACCTTTTCCGGGACTGTGCTATTAGCTCACGGATTTGGGGGGGTTCTGTTCTGGGCATTAATGTTGGCCAATTCCCCTTTCTTGATGTTCGCACTTGGATAATAAATTGGATCCTTTATTTGTACAAGTTGGAGGAT
The DNA here is from genome assembly GCF_048544455.1 of Silene latifolia. Taxonomy (NCBI): domain Eukaryota; kingdom Viridiplantae; phylum Streptophyta; class Magnoliopsida; order Caryophyllales; family Caryophyllaceae; genus Silene; species Silene latifolia. The sequence continues at coordinate 96,361,986 of NC_133533.1, forward strand.
GGGGTTACTCTGGTTATCCACTTTCTCGCGATCTTGGTGAGTCTATGGAACTTAATAAATGACATTGTGTTTAGGGGCGATTCCTTTCACCCCGATGCTTTTTTCTCCAAGACTCGCCAGATGGTTAAGGATGTTCTTCAGGCCATTAATAGGATAACCAATGACCCTTTACATCCGCCTGGCTATGCGACTGACGAGCAGGATAATCTGATGGATAATGAAATTGATCTTCAAATGATCCGTAGGGGGAGACCTTTTTACACTATTGGTGTTTCCTCCTCCTGTTCTATGGTGCGCATCTTTGTTGATGCCAGCTGGATTGACTCGTGCCTTGCGGGTTTTGGATGGGCGGTTCTTGGGACGGAAGGCGAAATCAGATATGAAGGATCTATGCGTGGTCGGGCTGAATCGTCCCTTCAAGCGGAAGCTTTAGGTATTAGAGAGGCCATTAGTTGGGCACGACAGGCTAGCATTCTTCACCTTGAAGTCTCCACTGATTGCCTCCAGCTTTTAACTCAATGGATGGGGAAGACTACCAAGCACCATCATATTTCGGGCATCTTGGAGGAAATCACTTCTCTTACAACTACCTTTCATTGCTTTTGTTTTAGTTATGTTTGCAGGAATCAGAACACTAGAGCTCATGACTTGGCAAAACAAGCCATGAGTTTGCACTAGGAACCTTTCTTATCAGTTGCCAAAAAAAAAAAAAAAAAAAAAAACTTAGTCTAATCGTGAGATTCAACTCTTTAAGTTTAAATTTGGGTAATTAGGCCGCTTAACTTTTTTAAAAAGAGAAATTAAGCCCCATATCAAAATCTCATGAGAACTTCATTTTCTCAAACCGTAAAAACAGAAATTAGTTATGTTTTATTTTTAAAAAAATCCGATTTTTTAAATGTAAATAAATTTTGTTTTTAAAATATGGAAAAAAAAAAAGAAAAAAAATTATTTAATTTTGTATTTAAACATTTTTTTGTTACCAAAGAAAAAGCTAGGCAATTAAAATCAGGCACATATATTTTTAGAGTATTCAACTATTTTTGAAAAAAGGAATATGTACCATATATTTTTTTAAAGAATTGTTAACAATTTTAAGAAAAATATTTAATTCTTTTATAAAATTTATTTTTTTTTTATAAAAAAATTTAAACTCTTCTCTAATTAATGTTAAATCATCTTAGACTATGATTTCATTTATTATTATTTTTTAAAATTTTTATTGTATATTTGTAAAAAATATAATCAATTTCACTTTTTATATATGATATATTAAATTTCTCATGAGATTTTGGGTAAAAGATTTAATTTCTCTTTTTATACTCCCTCTCAGTCACTATAATGTTCCCTCTTTCCCAAAACGGATTATTCAAGTAATGTTCCCCTTTCTATTTTTAGAAACTTTTACTCTTATTTTATTCATTTCTCTCTCCTATCACCAAACCCCACACAACTCTTTTACTCTTATTTTATTACTTTCCTTTATGTTTTGGCCTCATAATTCTTTATTTAACTACTAATAATTCATCCCTCTCTCCTATCACCAACCCCACACAATTCTTTTACTCCTATTTTAATACTTTTCCTTAAGTATCGTGCCATTATCAAAGGGGAACATTATGACGACTGGGAGGGAGTATAACTTATGGGGCCTAATCACTACAATCTAAACAAGGTTACCAAAGTTGGTTAGTGTGAGTGATAATGACTTTCATCTTTTAAACAAGTGGTCAGAGGTTCGATTCATAACTCTTGCGAATGAAAAAGTCAAACTTGGGAGGAGTCAACACATTAAATTGCCTTCAGTACTCCGAAGGAGATTGCCCCAACTGTTGGTAGGGGATACTCCTAACGGGGTTTAATTTCATAATTAGGCTAAGTAATGGGGGACTCAATTACCACTTTTGCGCAATTTTATTTTTGTCCAATTCGAACATAAGGCTTTCTAAAAGTCATTCATATATGCGGAACTTTGTGTAATTACAATTGTATTTCGTATCATATCCTTTATATTAAAATCAATCCGTCTCATTGTAAACGATCACTATCCATTTAAAGTTATAAACAGATAGCGGTCCTCTTATAAAATGTAAGTAAAAGGGTAGGTGGGTATCTATTTTTCACCCATTTACACTATCCATTTTTTTTTATGAGAGAGACACTATCTATTTACAACTTTAGATGGATGATGTATATCTAGGGTGAGAATTTGATTATATTTGTGTAATAAAATTAAGATCATTCTCCAGTTTTCCTAGTGCTTCACCATTGATAGCATGCGCAGAGAGAAGTGCAACGTGCCTAGGTCCTCCAGGAAAAAAAATGGGGATGTATTTTGATTGATTGAAATAAATTGGCATGTATTGATTGATTGTTGACAAGTCATTTAACTGTCTCTTCGGCAACTACATCAAGTTCACCAATTCCAATACTCCGTAGCCCAATTTAAATGAGGCGTAACCAGTACGACTTAAGTTTTTTCCAAATTCTCTGTTAAAATGGGTGTATTTAACGGTAGGTTAAATAAATCACAAATTCTTATTTGTGACGGAGGGTATCCGTCACAAACAAGAGACGGGTACCATATTATCTCACAAAAAACCCATAAGGGGTGAGAGAAGGAGCACATGGGGTGGGTGCCCACCTTGTCCCCTCTACCCATTTCCACTCACAAAATACCCGTCGCAAGATCCAACCCGTCGCAAGGGAGACCTACTGTAAATAAATAATACTTCCTCCATCCAACTCCACTTTACCATTTTATTTTTCTACGTTTGGCAACGCGTGTTTTACACGGTAAATATCGTTAGCTACGTTTTTGCAAAAATTATAAAAGTTAGATGTTTTTAATGTACTCGTAAATACGAATCAAACAAGATTTCACATGAATATATTTTCACTTATTTATTGAGATAAAATTAAAGTTGAATGTTTAATTGTGAATAGTGTAGAATATTGAAAGTGGTAAAGTGGAGTTGAATGCAGGAAGTAAATACTACTTCCTCCATTCAACTTCACAAAACCCTTTTTTTATTTCATACATTATTTACAAGTGAGTATTTACTATCAATTTTTTCTCAATACGTAAATGAAAATATATTTATGTGAGATCTTTTGATTCGTCTTTACATTAAAAATATCTAACTTTTATAATTTTTTCAAATACGTAGCTAACGATATTTACCACGTAAAATACGCGTTGGCAAACGTGAAAAAAGAAAAGGGTCTTGTGGAGTTGAATGGAGGAAGTACTTCACAAATTCTCATTTGTGACGATTAATATCCATCCGTCATAAGCGTATGACGGGTAAAATAAAACTCACATGGAAGATAAAGACAAGTCGCTTGTGGTTTCCTATGTATTATACTTTTTGTCTTATCTACTAATGTAGCCATTAACGGATATATTTGTCATAAGTAAGACCTATTGATGACCTGATCCAACTAATTTGACTCGCACTCAAATCTGATTCATCAGAGGAATTAAATTTAATTCGAAATTTGAATTCACCTAATCCTTTTTCGAACAGACAAGAATTTTTATTGCTAAATACTCCCTCCTATTCTCTATTTTTTTCCCTATTTCCTAAAACGGATTATTCAGGTTTTCTTCCCCTTTCCTTTTTTGGAAACTTTTAATCTTATTTTATTCATTTCTCTCTCATATCACCAAACCCCACCCAACTCACAATTCCTTATTTAATTCATAATTATTCATTTCTCTCTCCTATCACCAAACCCCACCCAACTCACAATTCCTTATTTTATTCATTCCTCTCTCTTATCACCAAACCCCACCCAATTCACAATTCATATTTTATTCTCTTCCTTAAATATTGTGCCCCATCCAAAGGGGAAGAAAAAGAAGAATAGGAGGGAGTATGAAACATTATCTCAACTATGTTGTTATTCACAAATTCTCATTATAGACGGACACTATCCGTCTATACGTATAGACGGATACCATTTCCCCTCACAAAATACCCATTTGCCATAAAGTGGGAAGCACATGGGGGTGCCCCACCTTGCCCCCCTATCCATTTTATTAGAGGTCTTTACCCGTCTGTTCGCCCCACCCGTCTATACCAAGACCTATTGGTTGTTATTTAATACTCCCTCCTATTCTACATAATTCTCCCCTTTCATGGAGGGCACGGGAATTAAGGGAGGGGAGTATTATATGATAAAGTATTGGAGTGAGGTAGGAGATTGGAGAGAGGGGAGGTATTGTGTGATTAAAATAAGTATTGTTGTGGGGTAAGGTGATTGAAATAAGGATTGTTGTGGGGTAAAGTGATTAAAATAAGATAAAGTATGAGTATTGTGGGGTATTGTTGTGGGGTGAGGTGATTAAAATAAATATAAATGTTTGCCAAATAAGGAAATAGGGAGAGTATTGTGAATAGACGAATAAGGAAATAGGGAGAGTTATTTAGAATAGGAGGGAGTAGTATAATTCGCTTATTTTTTATCATTGTGTAAATTCTAAAATAATACTTCCTCCATTCAACTCCACTCTACCTATTTTATTTTTGTACACTATTCACAATTTTATATTCAATTTCGATTTTCTCTCGATTTGTAAGTAAAAATATATTCATGTGGGATCTTGTTTGATTCGTCTTTACGAGTACATTAAAAATATCTAACTTTTATAATTTTTGCAAATACGTAGCTAACGATATTTAGCGTGTAAAACACGCGTTGGCAAATGTGAAAAAAGAAAGTGGTAGAGTGGAGTTGAATGAAGGAAGTATATTTTTAAACCGAATTTATATTAACTTATACACTGATTGACAAGGCCTTATACACCGAATTTATAATAACATTATATAGGTTTGGGCAGAGTTATGGTTATCAGGTTATAGGGGTTATCTCATAATACCGATTAAGTTTAATACAGGTCAATGTTAGAGCACATAGTATATGATAATAATATTTTCATCATATTCTTGACTTAGTAGTTAGTACATTATATACATCGAAATAATTATTTATAATAAAAAAACTTTCTTTTTATTAATATTTTATTTATATTATTAAAAGATACAAAATTTGTATAAAGTTAGATTTTTAATCGTGTTTGTAATTTACTTCACATATACTTGGTAATATATAAATATATATATTTAATATTTTAAACCCAAATAAATATGATATACTCCCTCCTATTCACCATTTTCTTCCCTATTTTCTTATTCGGATTATTCGGGTTTTCTTCCCTATTTCCTTTTTGGGGTTGATTTGTGTGGTCCAAATTAAATTACATGTGGGGTAGTGTGTTTTGTGTGGTCCAAAATCGGTTTCTTATTCCTTGTGCAAAAGGGAAAGGGGAAGAATATAGTGAATATGAGGGAGTATAACTTATATTCGACCCATTGGATCGAGCGAATTAAGTCGAATTCCGACCGTAAGTTCAGTGACTATTTTGGATTCGGGTTATATTTTACCTTTATTCAAACAATTTTTTAAACGTGTGCCTTAAAAAAGGGTTATGCACCAGCATAACTTGCAAGGGCATATAACTTTGAACCAATGTTTCTAGCCATCTAGGTTATTGAAAAGGGCTAATAATATAAAATAAATAGCCAAGCCAACATCTTCCTCTTCTTTTCATAATAACAATTAACAAACATAGAGAAAATGGGTCAAGTATTTTCTTACATATGGAAATGGTTTCGCCCAAAACAAGAAGGTGAGAGACCTGAGAGTAGGAAAACCCACCATGGCTACCAAGAAGATGATCAACTTAGCCACTACATTACTATTCCTGAAATCGAAACCCAATACGTCTCAAGTTCGAACTCCAGTAATGTCAATGACGACAACCCTCAAGCTCAATCGTCCATCATGGTTGATTTGAGCGCAGTGCAACCGAAAGTTGCAAAGAAAAAGGGGAAAAAACAAGTACAAGTTTCTGACAAAAATGTGGTACTTGTTAAGAAAGAGATGATTAACAAGGTTTGTAACGATGTGTCGTCTAAAGATACATCAATTAAGAGGATAGGACCGTATACAAGTAAACACAAGATTTTGTTAGTTGGTGAAGGCGATTTTTCCTTTTCCGCTTGTTTGGCTGTGGCTTTCGGTTCTAATGCTTCCAACATCATTGCCACTTCTCTCAACTCTCAAGGTATATATATATATATATATATATATATATATATATATATATATATATATATATATATATATATATATATATATATGTATATATATATATAATATTTCCGTTTTAAGAAAGACGGGTTAATTGTTTATTCCATGCACATTGCGCTTCATTTTTGATTTATTTGTCTGCATGCATGATGCATGTAGCTGCTTAATGACCAATTTTGATATTGTTTATTTCCTTCCATGTCCGCTCAACAGTGCAATTTTGTTGAAAGAAGATTTAAAGGTTAACGGAAATTTTTCATGCTACTCTTTAATTTTGTCAAATTTCTCATGATACCCTACTTTTAAGAATCTGTCTATAGCCCCTGAGGTTCCGATTTAGTGTCCATAGGACCCCTAATGTAACGGTCGTTAAATGGACTTTAAATTTGGATAAAGTGGTAATAAATTACTCCCTCCATTCAACTTTTATCACCCCACTTCAATATAATACCCCTCACATAAATTGGAGAAATGGGGTGATAATTGTTGAATGGAGGGAGTAGTAATTAAAAATCACGAAAATTTCCAATGGTACCCTACTTTTAATTTTTATTTCATATTTATTAATAATTTTGTTAGAATCTTAAAAGTTAGGGGTATTATGCAAAATCTGACAAAATTAAGGGATACGTAGAAAATTTCAGATTATTTTATTAATTAGTTAGAGGAAATTTTGGGAGATGGAGAGAAAAATAAATCGTACTCTTTAACTTTATTCTGGGCTAAAAAAATATGAGTATGTTTCTTTTTTCTCCGTAAAAAATGAAATAGATTGTGCATTATTTAAACTAGTGTACTTAATTTGTGAACTTTAGACGACATGCATTATGCATACATTGTTATGTCACTTATGTGATCCGTTACTTGAATACACAGAATTTTTGATTGAAAATTATGGCAAGTTCTTGAACAACAAAATGGAGGTGGAGAACAGAGGTGGCATGATCATCCATGGCATCAATGCGAGGACAATGGTTAACGATCTTGCACTTGGCATCCTAAAATTTGATCGCATCATTTTCAATTTCCCGCATTGTGGCAAATTTGGTAGAACTGATGCTGATATGCGGTAAGCTAATTTCTTTTCCTTTCCGCTTTTAGCAAAGTATATGAAATAATGTGCAGACTACACATTTTCATATTTTTGCACGTTATATTGTGCCGCGTTCACTTGTTTGCCCTTGACATTCTTTATGGCATGAGGAGGTGAACGCGGCACAATATGAGGCGACCTTACCTGTTTACTACTGCTTAATAGAAGTACTTGATTGTTGTATGTCAAAATTCTGATGATAAATCAAGTTAATTACAATTTGATTTATTTTTTGAAGAGCAAACAAGGAGCTGATAAGAGGGTTCTTAAGAAACGCGAAGAAGATGATAAATGAAGATGGTGAAATACACATTACTCACAAATCTAATGGATATTTCCTGCAATGGGACATTCCGAAAATAGGGTCAGATCAAGGCCTAAGACTAATTCAGGAAGTCAAATTCAAACCTAGCAAGTATCCTGGATACAACACCAAGTTCGGGTTTGGGGGCGACAAGAACTTCGATTGCACTCCCTCTAAAACCTATAAATTTGGGCTGTACTTGGAATAGATGGTGCTTCGTTTCGTTCTCTTTATTATGCTCTTATGTGTATGTAAATGTGTAGTAGCTTTGCATGTAGAAATCATTTTGGGCCTCTTTTTGGTTTTGGCTTATGAACGGTACCCAAAGTAAGCTTGATTTTGTTGAGGGTGCATGGGGTTGAATGTCCAGACGATGTTGATGATTATAAGATGAAGATGAACGGTTTTGTATTCAATCGTACTAAATATTTTACAGCTTTTCTTCTGCGACCGTATCTATCTATAATATAAAGGCTAGATTGAGCATAATATTGTGACACGTGACAGTGCTAGATCATTAGAACCTTTCGTGCAGGGGCGAAACTACGTGGTAGCAAGGGGTAACAGTTGCTACCCAAAAAATACCTCGACAAAAAATTGACAGATACCTCGACAAAATTATTGTTCCGGGTGTAATTCCGAAACAAGTATTGTTACCACTCGTGGCTTGTAGAATGATGCCTTTGACTGAATCCTCCTCTTGGCCTCTCCTGAAACAATGAACAAACTGAGGGCTCGGCTTTGTCCGAGCGTACTCATTCCGACGCCCAAGTCAGTGAACTTAAAGAGATAAGTTATGTGTTACTTGGCTAAGTATATATTGTAGAGAGATAAGGAAGATATTACCAAATTATAGGGTATTTAGGTTATGATTTTGGGATCCTTTCCTCAATGAGGGTTGAGAAGTATTTATAGACTTTCACCTTTTGTCACGTAGTGGCCAAGTGGCCAAGTGGCTAGCAGGTGGAAAGACTGATCTACCCTCGGCCGAGGGACCCATGGAAGGCCGGCGGGCCCTGTTGACTCTCCGCCGAGGTGTCTTGTAACGCCCCGTAATTTCGGACCGTTAATATATTTCGAAAATAATTAATTAATCAAGTAAAATTTGACATTAATGTATTTAAAGTAAAAATAATTCAAAGAAATATAATTTTATTATATTTTGAAGAAAAGTATTTACTTTGATAATTTCGAAATGTTTAAAAATAGTTTAAACCGTGTAAAAACTTTTTATATTGAAATAAGGGCATATCGGGGGGAAAATGACAATTCTTTTGAACATTGGGTAAACGAATTTGGAAATGGGTCGTATGAGTATTCAATTTTCTTGTAATCTCGTGTTTAAAAACTTTGGTCTTGTCGGAATTTGCGTTTGACAAGCGGTTCTAATTATTATCGAAACGAGCCGAAACCGACTCGTAAAATCCCGACTTAAACCCGTCTCCCTCCTTTCCTTTCCCTTTCCCGCGGACACCTCTCCCCCTCCCTTCTTTTTTCTGATTTTTCCTCTATCATCTTCCTCCATATTCCAAAAAAAACACCATTTTTAATAAAACTTAAGCTTTTAAGCCAAAAATCATCATAACTTTCGCATTTCTTGACGGATTTTCGCATAATTTATATTTCCGGAATCCTCTCGTCGAGATCTACAACCTAGTATGTTTTAATTTTAGTTTTCATTAAGTTGTTTTAAGACGGTTTTGGGTAATTTCGGTTTTATATACTTATTATTGTGTTTTTATTGTTTAATTAGGTGAAGAATTGGAGGACGAGTTTGGGGACTCGTATATTGTCGAGGATAGCGGCTAGTTGCTTGTTAGGGTTTGGGTTTTAAGGTGCTAATTGCTCATTTTCTAGCTTAAGGTAACATATTTCGAGTTACTCGACGAATAATCGTCACATGCTTTGATTTTTGTATGTTTTTGTGATTTTTAATTAACTAGTTAATTTCACATGTTAAAATGATTGCATGCATGTTTAATTCATGTCCTTTGGATAGTTTAAGTTAATATGTTAGTATTGGGGACGATTAATTATGTTTCAGACGGTCTTATACTGAACAAAAATGGAGAAATGGAGGTGTGGGGGTGGCGGCAGCAGGCCCGACAGCAGCCCGGCAGGCCCGGGTCAGCCCGTTGCTTGTTTCGCGGTTTTTCATGCAATATTTGTCATTTCGGAATCATTATTGTTATAGTTAGTATGAAATACATATGAGTACACTTTTGAATTAAATCGTAATAGTAGTAAAAATTATGTTAATGGTAAAAATTAGGTTTATATTGGTAGTTGCACATGTTAGGGTAAATTATGAAATGAAATTGTAACGATTAGGCTCAAAATGAATTATATAGCTATAATTGTAATGTTTTGATGATTGTGCCGAAAACTGAGCCTTAGTCCCTTTGACTGATTCGATGTCAGTTAATTGAGTGATTGGTCACCGCAATTTAACCCGCACTGTCGCAGGTCAAGGTTGCGGGTAAAAATTCGGTTGGATGAAATTTTATATGAATTGGATAATCGGCCTTTTTCTTGTTTTAGGCTATTTATCAAGTTTTAGTTCACATGTAAAGTTGATTGAATTTAATAGTTCTTACATTGTAGAAACGGCCCTAGACTCCCTGAAGCCTTTAATATTGTTAAAATTGCTAGAATTGGAATGGGTATTGAATATCTCTTGCAGGTTGTTGTGTTTGTCATAGATAGGTCTTTATAGTCTCTGACGAGTATATGTTCACTGCTTAATAGCCTTTGTGTTCCTGACTAGTGGATTTATATCCAAGTTGGGGCATGACCTCGTTACTTATTTTGATAGTAAGTGGTCAGCTTAAGTACTAGCCAACCCTTTGGTGGACTCCTTAGGGTACTCACTTTGTTTTAGAAAAATTGTGGGTCTTGGGTGCGGTGGTGTGTATCCGCATGTCTAGGTCTGCGCAGATTTTAGGCTAGGGTTGTGTTGTGTCTTGGCCATGTTTTATTAATATTAACCGTTGAGCCAAGATACCGGTTCAATTACCTTCCCTACCTCGTGGTATAGACTCGAGTTATAGAGTGACTATTGACGGTACTAAGAACTTATGCCTGTCTTTGATATATTGCCCTTTCTTGTTTGATGATTCTATGAATCATAGAAGGTGAGATGCAAGCCGGCTATGGTTGATAGAGTTTGGATTACTACTTGTTATATTTTTCACATGATAGTTTAAATTAGTCAATTTAGCATTCATATGTTAGAATACTTGGAAATTAGATTAAATTTTCATATAGTTTACATGTTTCATTACATGTTACATTAAATTTGACGTTTCGTGGCTGGGAGGACTCGAAGTTACTCCCCACTGAATTGTGGCTTTCGTGTTTGTATAAAATGCGATTGACAGGTTGATGATGCTTAGTTGGGGTACTCAGACGAGCTAGTGAGCAAAAAGGAACCTTGGACCTAATTTTGGCTATTTTTAGTAGTAAACCTTTTAGCTTTTGGTTATGTATATATTTTGAAGGGACATATGTCTCCCTCTTTTTCCCTGTGTTGTATCATTATATTTTCTTATCGTTAGCTATGGCATGTAAATTAGTTCGTTAGCATTGCAGGTTTTGGCACCCTCCTCTTGGGAATGTTGGAAATGTTTGTGATTGGTTTAGGAAAGTTTTAAAAATTACAGGTTTTGTCTAGTTGAACCAATTACAAACATATCCTGTCAGTTTTTCCGTAGAATTTACGTCTTTATTTTAGGCTAAAATTTAAGGGTGTCACAGGTCTTGGATATGAGTACGCGGATATGTGCCCCGGCTGGCTAGCTGCCTGGCCGGGACCCAAGTGACAGGCCGACGTAGCTGAGTCGGCTAGGCTGTCCAAGGTGTTGACTTGCTGTGGATATCTTTGACCTTGCTCAATATGTTGACTCGGTCAGCGGGTGCAGAATATGCCCCATCAATTTGCCCCCAGCGTAGTCTATGCCGTGGTATGGGCTCCGATGTATGTTGAGCGTATATTCTGCGCAAGTAAAAATTTTCTTTCCCGGCTTCTTCTACCTCGGCTTGGTTCTGCTTAGGCCGTGCCATATCCCCCCTCCACATGGATGTGTAAAGGGCATCCGATGTGGAAAAGAAAGTGACGCTGGCCGAGACCAGGGTTGAGAGTGCCGGTTGTTTTTGATTGCCCCCGGCCGGTGCTACCTAGCTTGGTTGATCATGTGGCCGGCGGAGAACAGATACTTGGGAATTTGTTGAGGAAGACGAATAGGCAAAGAGATATGAAGGGGCGTGTTGAAGACGCTTGGTCACTGTTGCGTTGATTGACGTTTAACTGTTGCAACGATTGACATTCCGTGGTTGCATGTCTGACACGTGTCTTTGCGCTGATTGGCTGACGTTTCATGGGCTGTGCCCTGATTGGTCCTTCTTCATGGGCTTTTCCCTATAAATAGGGCAGTTAGTCCCTGAAATTGGCCACCAATTTCATTTTCTCTAAAATTTTCTTCTCTCTAAACTTTCAAGGGCTTCTTTTTCTTCCAATCTTCAGAGTCGTTACTTCGGCTAGTGCTTTTCTTCAAGGTAAACAAACAAATTTTTCTCAATCTCTTATTTTGTTAAGTAATTGTTGCTACCATGTCTTCTGCTGATGCCGGACCTAGTAGCCCTGCGCCGGGGGGTTCCCCGTCGCGTCTTGATGAAGAGGGGGTACTAGCCGCCATCCCGTTAAGGTCCGGGGGTCCTAGGTCTCCTTCTCCCGAAGTTGATCCACAAATTTTGGAGAAATGGGAGGATGAGGATGATGATGCTGATGATGACGGTGACGACTTCGAAAGGATTCGTCCTAATGTGGGGAGGCCGTATGTCTTGGATCACGGCGACGCCTGTAAGATCGGACCTGATCGTGCTTGGACCAATAAGTTCGCCAGCTATTCCGGGGAAACTTTTTTCGAGGGCCACTTTGACTTCGGTGAGGGGTACAAAATTGTTATTCCTGAGGAGGGTCAGGCGGTCTGTTGCCCTCCCAAGGGCCATATAGGCGTATACATCAGACACTTGGAGTATGGGCTCCGGTTTCCTTTGAACGAATACGTTATGGCCATAATCAAAGCCATGAACGTCGCCGTGGCCCAACTACATCCGTTGGCCATGAGGACTATAGTTGGGTTCGTGTGGCTCTGTCTCTTCAAGGGGGTGGCCCCTACGGTTAACTTATTCCGTCGGATTCATCACCTTAAACCGTCAGCCGCTGGGCGTGTGGGGTGGTATAGCGTGCAGACGGAGTCGGGTTACGTCTCCGTTGATAAGCTTTCTTCCTGCAAGGACTGGAAGGGACGGTGGGTGTATGTCGAAGTGCCGGCGTGAGAAATGGGTCTCCCGGAAACGCCTTAAAATGGACGCCGCCAAGGTCTATCTTAGTGCGGATGAGAAACAGGCGATGATGCTGTTTGAGGCTGAGAAGAATGGGACGCCGAGGGGATGGATGCCCCCGACGCAGATCATTCTTCAGGATGAGCTGCTCTGCCATGTCGGCCTCATACCGGCCCTGGAACAGGGTGAGTGGGGTCGGTGTGAGGCCCATCTCTGCTTTTAGTGAATCTGTCTTTTTGAACTTTGATTTGTTTCTTCTACTTAACTCTTGCTTCGTTTCCTTTGCAGATCATTTTGGCCCGGATCTGTCTGAGGATATCCTTGGGAGAATAGGGCTTGATAAGGACAAGAACGTTGTCAATTTGCACCCTACGGCCCAGGCTCGTGATCGCAGACCGGCTCCCACTGACCTCATGGATCAGCAGCTGAAGGCACTGGATCCGGCGGTGGATCAAGCACGGGTTCTCGGAGGCATGCCGAAGAGAAAACCAAAGGCAGCGTCCAGGTCGGCGACGGCGTCAGTCCCAACTCCCTCTTCAACTCCAGCAGTCCAGAAGGAGCATGTGGAGGTCGTCGATATCACCGAGGAGGTGGTGACCGTTGCCAAGGGCCCTCCTCCTCCAAAGAAGAGAAAAGAGCCACTGCAGGCTTCTACCGTTGCCGGGGAAAAGAATGATTCATCCGGTCCTCCACTTAAGAAGGTCCAGACTGGTACGGATCTAACCTGTGGTTCAGACTTAGCTGGTTCATTATGCATTCCCGATGACAGACTCTCTGATGTGTCAATGCATGTTGACATGGATGCTCTGTGTGAATTTTTTGTAGATCCGCTGTCGTCGGCGATCGCCGTTCTTCGAACGGCAATTAGAGAAGCAGCCTGAGAAGGCGGGTGATAGAAATGTCACCGTTGACTCCTTACTCCAGAAGGTTCCCCCCGCCGAGCTTGTGGCGGAGGGTACGAGAATATATAATAGGCTGGCGAAGTGGACTCAACTAGCCGGCTCCCACATTATGGAGCAAGAAAAGGCCATGGCCCAAGCTGGGCCACTGATCGAACGGCTTAAGCTTGATCTTTCCGCTGCGAAGGGGGAAGCCGGGAAGGCTAAGCTGGACCTCCTTGCTGCCCGAAAGCGTGAGGAGGAAGCTGAGAAGCTGCTCTTGGCCGAGAGGGCCAAAGTTGAGGAAGCTGATGCTGCCGTTGCCAAGCTTCTGGAGGAGCGGGACAGGTATAAGGGCGCTTATGACGCTGTGGTTGCCAAGAGGGAAGAATGGAAGGATCTGTACCATGCCCAGTCGGAGGCACATAGGGGCACAAGTGCTATCCTTGCCCAAAAGGAGAAGGATATTGAGATGCTTCAAACCGAGCTCATCCCTAACATGTGCGCCCAATTTCGGGACCAGGCCGAGGAAGCGACCAGGGAGGCAATCAAGAAGCTCGTTCCTGAAGGCTCCTTCCCGTGCCAAGCATTTGACGAGCTTCTGGATGAGATGGCCGATGCTGCGGAAAAAGCGGCTGCGGAGAAGGCGGAGGCGGCGAAGGCGGCTCAGATAGCTGAGGCCAAGGCGGCCTATGATGCAAAGGTGAAGGAGGCCAGAGAGGAGGCTGAGAGGCTAAAGGCACTTGAAAATGACGAGCCTTCTCCTGAGCCGGCCACCAAAGATGATGCTGCTGCTGCCGATGGAGGGCAGCAACAGGCATAGGGAGACGGGCGGTCGTCACCAGACTCACCCGGCATCTCGGATAGCTTTAGCTGTTCGGGGGCCAACTATTGAGCCTTTCCTCCCTGCCATCTTTTGGCGCTTCAAATGACATGTCTGTAACCTTTTGCTTTTCTTTTCCTTGTTTTTTGTAAAACTTTGGTAGGTTGCGTTTTGGCTTATCCCTATGGGGACGACCGTCGTCTATATTCTCCTTGTAATCATTTTCAATAAAGTTTGTCTTATTGGCCCTCGGCTTGGCCGGGGTTTTGATCACAGTTCTTCACTTGTCTTCTTGCGTTATTAATTGAGCGCTTTTTCGTTTTTACCTTCGGCCTGGCCGAGGCAGTTAGAATGCGTATCTCAACTATGTTTAACGTCTTTTTAAACATGTTGGCATGTTGGTCGCTTCCTCTTTCACTCTCGGTCTTGGCCGAGGCGTCCGATTTGCGCTTCCCAACCGCCGCTGTGAACATGTTAGCGTATCGACCGTTGTGTCCCCTGCCAGGCCTTCTGTTGGCCGAGGCGGCTAGAGGTTACGGCGCGACAGCGTTCGTATCTGTAGACATATTGATCGCTTCTTATGCCAGGCCTTCGGTTGGCCGAGGCGGCTAGAATTGCGTCTCAACTGCACTGAGTATACGTTTCTTTTAGCGTATCGGCCGCTGTGTCCCCGTCGGGGTTAACGGCGCGACAACATTCGTATCTGTAGACATATTGATCGCTTCCTCTGCCGGGCCTTCGGTTGGCCGAGGCGGCTAGATTTGCGTCTCAACTGTACTGAGTATACGTTACTTTTTCTTGGGGTGACTGCCCGGTGACAACCGTCGGCGTCTACCTCGAAACGACTATGGAGAGGACAAGCACTTTGATGGAAAACTCGGGTGATTCTTCATTTGATATAATCATGCGTTGGGGTGCCCACAATGGGTTTGGACACCTCCGCCGCTATACAAAGTACTTTCTTAGGTTGTCGGTGTTCCAATGGCTCATCAAAGGCACACCCTCCATGTCCAATCGGCCGGTATGTACCCGGCCTCATCTCTTCAACCACTTTGTAGGGACCCTCCCAGTTGGCCGTCAATTTACCATGAATATTTCCTTTGTTGGTGGCGACCGACTTTCTTAGGACTAGATCTCCTACTTTTAAGTCCCTTTTGTGGACTCTTCGGTTGTAGGCTCTTCTCATCCGGTTTTGGTATACTGCCAAGTTGAAGCGTGCTTTATCTCGGCTTTCTTCGACCAGGTCTAGGGAGACTCTCAGTCCTTCCTCATTTTAAACCGGGTTAAAGGTGGCTGTTCTGAATGTTGGCACCGCTGCTTCAATTGGTAGGACGACTTCAGATCCATAGACTAGGTGGAATGGACTGTATCCCGTTGCTTCTTTCTCCGTGGTTCGAAGGGACCACAGAACGCCGGGTAGTTCATCGACCCATCTTCCTTTTAAGTCTTCAACCTTTTTCTTCAAGCCGTTGAGTATCGTCTTGTTGGCTGCCTCCGCCTTGTCCGTTGCTGCGAGGGTGGCGGGACGGAGGAGTATGCAAACTTGATGCCCAACTCTTCTAACCAGTTCATTATTAGGTCACTCCAAAATTCTCGGCCGTGGTCAAACACCATGACTTGGGGTAGTCCAAAACGAGTTATAACATTCTCCCAAATCACCTTTCTCACGGCCGTCGTCGTCTTCGCAGGTACCGCTACAGCTTCAATCCATTTGGTGAAGTAGTCAATGGCGACGATCAAGTACTTTCTTCCTCCGGATGCCGTTGGAAATGGCCCTAGTAGATCCATCCCCCACTGTGCAAAGGGAAGGGGATTAAGTACCGGCTGCAGGTCTCGGGAAGGTGCATGTATCACCGGAGCATGCATTTGACAGTTCGTACACTTCTTCGTTTTTGCCCTAGAATCTTCAAGCATGGTGGGCCAGAAATAGCCGGCTCGGAGAGCTTTGTGGGCTAGCGTTCTTGCCCCCATGTGGTGTCCACAGATGCCTTCATGAATTTCGATCGAAGATTAGCTCGCGTCGGTGGGCCGACACATTTCAAAAGTGGTCTTATTACGGACCTTCTGTATAGTTCTCCTTCGAACACCAAGTACCTGGCGGGGATCCTTTTTATCTTGGCCGAGAGATTGCGGTCCTCCGGCAACTCATTTGTAAGTTTGTATTTCATTATCGGAGTCATCCACGTCGTCTCGGCTTCCACGTCGCCCACCATGCCGACGGTCTCAGTGATGCTCTTCGCATTCCTGATATCTACCAGCACGGTTCGGCTGACATTCTTGATGGTTGAACTGGCAAACTTTGAGAGGGCGTCGGCTCGGTTGTTCTCAGATCTGGGAACGCATTGGATCTGGAAAGACTTCAACTTTGCTGTGTCAGCTTTTACCTTTTTCAGGTATCTTACCATTCCGTCGTCCCGAGCCTCATACTCTCCTCTGATTTGGTTAGTAACCAATAGTGAGTCTGTCTTCAACACAATGTGTTCTGCTCCGGCAGCTCTAGCTAGCTCGACTCCAGTTATCACCGCCTCGTATTCGGATTCGTTGTTTGAGGCCGAGAAGGTAAATTTCAAGGCGTACTCAAACTCGTCCCCGTTTGGGCTGATGATAAGGATGCTTTGCGCTGCTTGTTGTTCGTCGTGGAGGACCCGTCGGTGAATACTTCCCATACTCCTGGGTTTGGCTCTTCTTGGTATGTGCATTCGGCCATGAAATCTGCAAGTGCTTGCCCCTTTATCGAAGGCCTCGGCTTGTCTTGAATGCCGGCGGAGAGTTCCACTGCCCATTTGATAAGCCTACCGGATTGTTCGAATTTTTCCAATGCCTTCTCCAACGGCTGGTCGGTTAAGACCGTTACGGGATGTGCGTCGAAGTAGGGTTTTAACTTCCTTGCGGCAACGACGACTGCGAAGGCTGCTTTTTTAATTAGTGGGTAGTTCCTCTCGGCGGCCAGTAGTGTATGGTGATAAAGTAAATTGGGTGTTCTTTGCTTGTTCTCTTCTCGACAATCACGGATCGGCTCGTGGCCGAGGTAATGCTAAGTATAAATATAGCATCTCCCCCAAAGATCGGCACAGACGGGGTCGGCAGTGTCAGAAGGTGAGCTTTCAGTTGCCTGAAAGCTGTGCTCTGTTGCTCCCCCTAGCTGAAGTCTTTATTCCCTTTTAGCACTGTAAAGAATGGAGTGCTCTTGTCGGCTGACCGAGAGATGAAACGGGCAAGAGCTGCCATCCTCCCGGTCAGTGTCATTACTTCTTTTCGGTTCCTCGGCTCCGGCAGGTCCAGTATTGCTTGGACTTTCTCTGGATTGGCATCAATTCCCCTGGCACTGACAAGTACGCCGAGGAACTTGCCGGCCCGGACACCGAAGTTGCACTTCTTTGGGTTTAGCTTCATCTTGTATTTCCTTAGTGAACAAAATGTCTCGTGTAAATCGGCTAGGTGTTCGCTGTCGGACTTGCTCTTTACAATAGCATCGTCGACATAAGCCTCAACGTTTCGCCCTTTCTGATTTTGGAACACTTTGTCCACCAGTCTTGTATAAGTTGCGCCGGCGTTTTTTAAACCGAACGACATCATTTTATACATGAATGTGCCGTCTCTGGTGATGAATGCGCATTTAGGCATGTCTTCTTCGGCCATGAATACCTGATAATACCCTGAGAATGCGTCCGGCAGTCGCTCGGATAGTGTAACTGCCGTGGCGTCAATTAAACTATCTATCCGAGGCAAAGGATAACAATCTTTGGGGCATGCTTTATTAAGATTGGTAAAGTCTACACACATTCTCCATGCCCCCGACGATTTCCTCACCATTACAACATTAGCTAGCCACTCAGGATAAGTACAAGGCATGATAAAGCCCGCCGCTAGTAATTTGTCTACTTCGGCTTTGATGGCTTCGTCCTTCTCGGCTGAGGAGTTTCTCATCTTGTGCTTGACAGGGCGAGCGGTGGAGAGTACGTTAAGCTTGTGAACAATCACCTCCCGGCTCACACCTGGCATTTCGGCCGCTGAGTAGGCGAAGACATCCTTATTCTTCCTCAGCAGGTCCAGGAGGTCGGCTCTGAATTTTGGTTCCAGGTTGAGGCCGACAGTTATGGTGCGGCCTGGTTCAATCTCCACCTCCTCGGTCTCTGCTCCTTCAACCATGCCGACGGTGGTATCCATGCGTTCGCCCTCCTGTTGCAAGGATGGGCTCTTCCCTTTCTCTGATTTCTTCGCCACTTTGAAGGATTGCATGTTGCATCCTCTGGCGGATACTTGGACATTGACTACTTCGTCCTTCTCGTTCTTCGAGACCAGCTTATGCGCTTCCCCCCGGTCCGAGACATACATCAATGTTAGGGCCCGAATGGACATCACAGCGTCGGCCTCACTCAATGTGACTCGGCCTATGAGAACGTTGTAGGCGGACGAGCCGTCAATGACCACGAACTCAGACATAACATTCTTGGCCGCACTCCCCTCGCCGAACATCACCGGCAGCCTGATTGACCCCAGGGGTACCAGACCGGCCCCAGAAAAGTTGTACAACGGGTTGGTGCAGGGGCTCAAGTCTTCAACCTTCAGACCGAGGCTGAGAAAGCATTCTCTGTACATAATGTTTGTGTAGACGCCTGTGTCAATCAGGCACCTCTTCACCAGGTGGTTGGCTATGTCCAAGTGGACTACAAGCGGGTCGCTGTGAGTGGCGATGACTCCCTCGTAGTCCTTCTTCCCAATAGTTATATCGGGGATGTTGGAAGCGGGGGTTGCTGTGTTGGGCACAAAGTTGATGGCCTGATATAGTTCATTCAGGTGCCGTTTGTGCCCATGAGCGGACCTGCCATTCTCGTTGCCCCCGATGACAACATGGATTACTCCTATCCGTTCAAAGACGGATTTCTTATTTGACCCGCCGGCATCTGTTTTTTGGCCTCCGGCAACGTATTTGCCGAGGCTCCCCTTCCGGATCAGCTCTTCAATGGCATTTTTCAGATGCCGGCAGTTGTCAGTTAGGTAACCGGTGTGGCCGTGGTACTCACAGTACTGGCTCGTGTCACCGTCATTCCTCGGCCTGGGGGGCCTTTCCCACTTCCGACCCTCGTTTTAGCTCAGGGCGAAGACCTCGGCGGCCGATACGACCAGGGGGGTGTGATCATTGTACCGCTTTTGGTAGTACGGTCCCGAACTCCCCCCGGCGCCCGCCGAGTTCTGTTTCCTGGCGGACTTGTCAGACCGTGACCTATTATTGTCACGGCGTCCTTCATCCGGGTTGTCCTCCCGGTGGCTCTTCTTCTCTGAGTGCCCAGCCTCGCTGTGGCCTACCCAGGTCTTGTGATAGTCCTCCACCTTGATGGCTTGGTCGGCCATCTTCCTAGCGGCGTCTAAGCCCAGGCCTCCGTACTTGATGAGCTCGTTTTTTAAGTCTCCCCTTGGGAGGCCTTTCATCGTCCATGAAGGCCGCCAGCTCGGGATTAATCTCTCGAATCTGCTGAACCTTGGCGTCGAACCTCTTCACATAGCTTCGTAGAGACTCGCCCCCCTCCTGTCTGATAGTTAGGAGATCCGATGTCTTTACGGCCCTCCTCTTATTGCAAGAGTACTGGGCTAAAAAGGCGTCCCTTAGGTCGGCATAACAGTATACCGAGCCGTCGGGCGGCCCCTTGTACCAACTTTGAGCCATCCCATGCAAAGTCGTTGGGAAGACTCGGCACCAGACCTCATCGGGCTGTTCCCATACCGACATGTACGACTCAAAAGCCTCGGCATGGTCGGTGGGGTCGCTATCCCCTTTATATGTGAGCGCCGGCAACTTCAGCTTGGTTGGCACGGTGGTTTCAAGGACATAGGCACTGAGGGGCTGTCTGACCACGTGTCGAACGACACGCGGCGATCGGCTCCTCGCATTCCTAGTCCGGCTCGTCTCCTCGTAGCGGGAAGGGCTTCTTCTCCGGCTTGGGCTTCTTCTCCGGCTCTACTGAGTCGGACTCCTCTGGCTCCTTTGGGGTAGGCCTCGATGGTGACGCGACGACGCTGCCCTCCCATGAGTGCGGGAAGGACTTAGGTCTACCACGACCACTCCGGGCTCCCCCGGCGTCTTGGCAGGGTCAGCTTCCCCTAGTGCTCCGTTCAAGTTTCTCGGAGTCACATTTTGGGCCCTGGTCTCCTGGACGGGTTCCGCCGCTCTTGTCGGTGTGACAGTGTGAGTCGGCGTACTACCAATTAGGTCCAGGAGTAGCTTCAGTTTAGCTGCATCAACCACGTGTCCCATGATGGTGACCTGGTCGATGGGCAGCGGCGTATCTGGTATTATTGGCATCCCGTACTCCGGTTGAATCACTCGGCCGGTGGGGGTTGCACAACTCAAGAATGTGGATGGTATCATCTTGGCGAGAATCGGTTTAAATCGGTCACGAATACTTCTTGTTGTTTCGACATCTTCTTAGCTTTTTGGGTGGGTTTTTGTGTGTTTCTTTTTTTTGTTTGGGAATGAATGTGACTAGCTTCTAGTATCTTTTCCCCACAGACGGCGCCAATTGTTCCGGGTGTAATTCCGAAGCAAGTATTGTTACCACTCGTGGCTTGTAGAATGATGCCTTTGACTGAATCCTCCTCTTGGCCTCTCCTGAAACAATGAACAAACTGAGGGCTCGGCTTTGGCCGAGCGTACTCACTCCGACGCCCAAGTCAGTGAACTTAAAGAGATAAGTTATGTGTTACTTGGCTAAGTATATATTGTAGAGAGATAAAGAAGATATTACCAAATTATAGGGTATTTAGGTTATGATTTTGGGATCCTTTCCTCAATGAGGGTTGAGGAGTATTTATAGTCTTTCACCTTTTGTCACGTAGTGGCCCAGTGGCCAAGTGGCTAGCAGGTGGAAAGACTGATCTACCCTCGGCCGAGGGACCCATGGAAGGCCGGCGGGCCCTGTTGACTCTCCGCCGAGAGGTCTTGGATATGAGTACGCGGATATGTGCCCCGGCTGGCTAGCTGCCTGGCCGGGACCCAAGTGACAGGCCGACGTAGCTGAGTCGGCTAGGCTGTCCAAGGTGTTGACTTGCTGTGGATATCTTTGACCTTGCTCAATATGTTGACTCGGTCAGCGGGTGCAGAATATGCCCCATCAATTATCAATATAACGTCAAAGTGTCGATCATATAACAACAAGACAATAATTACACATGACGTACGATATCTTGATTGGATTGCTGATATTTTCACGGCTGTCGGGAACGTTTTTTTGGATTTGCTAGTCTCTTCATTAACCCAAATACCTTTATCTTGATCATCCTGTGTATATATGTTTGGAATGTTAACATTTTCAACATCATTACCAAATTGCGATATAGCACTATGATCAAGTCCTTCAAATTCGACGTCTTCATCATCTGGAATTCGGCGATGGCAAGATAGAACAACTGACCACTTCTTATCCATAGGATCAGTAACATAAAAAACTTATTTTGCTTGAGACGCTAATATAAAAGGATCGTCCTTGTTTCCAACCTTGTCAAAATTTACCAATGTGAATCCTAAATCATCCTTTCTAACACCATTGTTGTTGTCAACCCACTTGCACCAGAATAGAGGCATCTCAAAATCCATGTAGTCTAAAACCAATATCTCTTTAATAACTCCATAATATTGCATTGTACCCAAAATATGATTTTTATCCTTTGAACTAGCAAAGTATATTGCCTCAGAATCTACGCAAACTCCACTATTTTGCATTGTGCTCGCCTCATCTTGAACGCGGGTGTATAAAGTGTACACATTGATTGCATACCCGCTATAAAAAGTTGCACGAGCATCAGGACCGAAAGCGAGATGTCGTAGGCTGGTTGAGCAATCATCAATTGGGTTGTCATCATCGTAAATAGTATCCTTAAATCAGTAACTAAATTGCTTTTAATGCTCATTTCCATACCACTTTCGTTCTTATGAGGGTGTTTTCCCTTAAGGTAACTCTGGTGTTCCATACTGTAAGGTTGTACATGATCATCGTTAAATAGAACGTATGTATGAGCTCTATGTCGCGTGTCAGATGACATATCCTTGGAAACACGACCCCTTACACCTTTTCCATTCATCCAGTCACTATGACGATTCGTAGGAGCTCCAATTAACTCATCCAAGGTGACGTCACGTAACAATATGAAAGAGCTTCATCGATAATTGCTCGCTCAGCAATACACCCCTCTGGACGATACCTATTAGATGTGTAATCCTTATAAACTTTCATCAATCGTTCGAATGGGTACTGATATCTCAAATACAATGGCCTGAGATACAAAACCTCCCGGACTAGGTGGACAGTCAAATGAACCATGATAGTGAAAAATGAGGGAGGAAAATACATTTCAAACTGACAAAGACTGGTGACGAGGATCTCCTGCAAAGTTTCCGTTTCATTGAGATCAATGAGTTTACTGTTGATTGATTTGAAGTAATAGCAAAATCTAATTATAGCATGTCGACCCTTTGGAGGTAGAATGGAACGAACGGCCACAGCTAGTAGTTGTTGCATCAATGTATGACAGTCATGTGACTTTAAACCAGTAAGTTTTAGGTCCTGCAATGAAATAAGGCTTCTAATATTAGATGAATAGCCCTCCGGAACCTTAATACCATGCAAGCATTTGCAAAACTCTTTTTTCTCCTTTTTTGAAAGAGTATGAGCTGCAGGCGGCAAAAAAGTCCGATTTCCTTTTGTTTTAACTGCCAGCTTAGGCCTAATACCCATCTCAACCATATCATCCCTAGCTGCCTTATTGTCTTTTGTCCTACCCGGCACATTCAGCAGAGTATTGATTATATTATCACAAACGTTCTTTTCAATGTGCATAAAATCTAGGCAATGTCTAACCGGGAGGTCACGCTAGTACGGAAGTTTGGTAAAAAAATATGGTTTTTTATAACCACGAGTAGACAACTTAGGTACCTTCTTCCCATACGTTATCTCAATATCTTTCACTTTCTCATACACATCATGACCATTCAAAATCTGAGGACTCCCACTTTGCTCAGGACACCCATTAAACGCCTTGTGAAGCTTACGATAATTATGATCAGGGCATAACCATCGACGATTTCCCATGTACACATGCTTGCGAGAATGTTTCAAATATTCTAATTCAACATCACCCCCCCCCCCCCCCACACACACACACAATGGGCAAGCATCTTTCCATTGTACAATTGTGGACATGGGCCACATGCCGGTCTGCGGACGAGAGCCACCTACCGGTCCGTAGTCACTGGCCACCTGTACGCCAAGACAAATTGTGGACATGCAGCGGTCTGAAAGCCACGCTCGGTGACGTAAAAATGCTTTCGACCGTATCGCTTTAGATCGGTCGGTTTCGTCTCGGCAAAGGTCTCGAAACGATTAGAGATGTTCGGAGTCGCCACCAAGCATTTGTGGGATGCTTGGAACCCGTTCGAATCCACTTTATACCTAGGTCAATCAAGGCAAAAAGCGGTGCTTGACATAGGTACTAAAGATAAGGACTCGTCCCCCCTTTTAGCATTCTATGCCTAAAATGACTCTCGTACGCCCTGGATAAGGCCATCCACTATCCAAAGGTTCTGAGTAAGGGGTGAGGGTACGTATTGGGAAGCCCTTTAATCGGACACCTAATCCCGCCCGTGTTAGCGGCCTCTACTGATCGATCATGGTTTTTTAAGTGCAAGATTTGATAAAACGGTTTAAATGCATGAATGCGCATCCAAAAGTTTAACCTAACATGTGAAAGTTTGCTAAGTCGGTTTGTTTATCCAAATATCAAGTAATTGATATCGAGTTGGATTTAGATTGATTTGCACGTGAAAACGGAAATTAAACATCCATTTACCAAGTTCGGATTATGATGCTTAACACGATCCATTTATTTGAAAAAGGGTGTCAAATGACAAAGTGTAAAAACGCTAACTTGTCAATCTGATCCGTCATGTATTCGGGTTAACCGTAATCGAGATCGTCCTAGACAAGTGCTGAAACGAGACAGAACAGTGCCAGGCAGCCCCATTGGGGCACGAGCCTATTGGCGAGGGAAAGGGCTCTGCCCGGGTTTTAAAATATGAAAACGGACGGCCTCTTGGGGCGTGAGTCAGACGACGACCCAAGGGGCGTCTCCTGGTTGCTGAAAATGTTGTTTAAAACCGTATTTTTGTGATTAATGATTTGCAAGTATGATTTGCATGACTCGGGATAATTACTATTATGTAAGTAATATTCGTTGTCGTATTTGGAAGTCTGAAAAGCATAGTAAAATGTGTAAAAGGAAAATGTTTGATTTGAACTAATTATGTTAAGTTCAATTATTTGTAATTAATCAAGTTTGTCATCGTACTCGGATTAAACCGACATGGTATAAAGAACCAAGGATGATTATGAATTATGACTAATATATTTACAAATGTAAACAAATAAGAAAAATGGTAAATAAAATAAAAGGACGTTAAAATACCCTTTAGTTTGTAATTAACCAATAATATCATCGAGTCACGGATTAAACCGTCTGTTATAAAGAACCAAAGATGATTTTTGTAATGATCAAAATATGTTTATCTTAAAAATGAATTACAATGGTAAATAAAAGAAAAGAAATTCCTTTAAAATGTAATTAACCAATTAATATCACCGAGCCACGGATTAAACCCTCATGGTATATGGAACCAAGGGTGATTATACTTTATGGCTAAAACGTTTGTTATAAAAATGATTTGAAACATTTGAAATGGTAAAAACCGACTGAAAATAAGAAATGAAATAAAGAGGAAAGAGGAGAACAAACACGTTTCAATCTGACCCGAGAACCCAAAAGAGGCGCGAGCCTCTTTGCATAGCAAAGAGCTTCTGTCTCGGGCCAAAACTCGGTTTTGGCTCGTCTAACCTATATTTGAATCGTGTTATGCATTGTTCATGCTCATAAACTCATAAAAACTGTAGAGACATGAAATAAGTGATATATTTACACCATCAAACTTACGTGTATTGATATTTGCGAAGTAGACGACTTTAGAGACGGTTTTCTCGTTGTAACTAATCGCGATCAAAGAAGTTTAAAAAGGTGCCTTAAAAGGGGATTTTGTTTTGAAAATATGTTGAAAATATGTTAATTAAAACATGTTGATTGATGAATTGAGTTGGTCAAATGGGTCGGTCGAATGCACGGCGACGGTACCAAAGAAAATGTGTAAGGCTTGTGTTTACGATTGGTAGGTTGTAAACACATGTCGGTTTTGTGACTTAGGAAGTCGTGTCTAGAAGTTTAAAGGAGAAGAAGGGGACGGACTCTCGCGTAAGGATTATGGTGTATGATGGTGGGTATTTATAGAGAAATGTGGGATGGTAGGTCGGTTGATTTTGCTTAGAAACTAAGCAGATACCCCAAAGAGGCGCGAGCTACCTAGTGACTGAAAAGGGTGTACTGTCCCTTTCAGAAATTTGAATTTTGCATTTGTTCTAACCAATGTTTTGTTGGTTGTGATTTGTGGTCTTTGATGGTTGCTTAGCCGTGTAAGCTTACTCTTGGTGTTATTTGGGGTAGGTATTTTGTGTGTTTGAATCGGGTTTGACCCGTGTGAGTCAGGTTTTGAATTTCGAGTTGGTTTTTGGCCCGGTGTCGGTTTTGACTCTAATTAGGGTCATTTTAATGCAAATGGCATAATGAAGACATTCATGGCATTATTTTTGGCATTCGATATTTGGGTTGACTCGGGTTGACTTAGGTTGACTCGAGTTGCGGGTTTTTGAGTCGATTTTGGGTCCGAAGACGGTTTTAACTCTAAATAGTGTTGTTTTAATGCAAATGAAGTTAGAAAACTTTTGAATCATTTTCCATATCTGAGTAGTGCATTAAACCGTCTCATGTATAGCCAATCCACGCACGCATATCAAAAACACTTTATAGTCTGATCATCATCGGGTGGTTTTTGGAAGGTGCAGATACTGGGTATCTACAGAGCCCCCACTTTGACTGAGGCTTGGACGGGGCGAAAGTTAAAGTATGACCTCCAGGTCAATTGAAGATTACAACCTGAAAACCATTGCGACATCGAGGCGACTCAAAAGGGTTTGAGCCAAGGACCTGCCGTCGGGAAGGGCGACGTCGAGGCGACTCGGGGATTCGAGTCAAGGACCTGCCGTCGGGAACATTTTAGAGTTTGCCGACTTCCGATTCGGGTCGTTTAAAGTCCATTAGACTACGTATAAAGGCTCGCCGGCTATAAGAAGGAGTCATATCTGAGGCATCTTCGGGATACGTCCTTGAATCTTTTGCGCGCAAAGGCTCGCCAGCCGATGTTGAAGGTGGTGCGTTTTGAGGCTCACCAGCCATAGGAAGGAGTCATACCTGAGGAATCTTCGGGATATGTCCTTGAATTGCTTCTTGTGTGCTTGCAAAGGCTCGCCAGCTATGTTGAAGGTGGTGCGTTTTAACGCTCGCCAGCCATATGAAGGTGCGTATAGGCCCGTCAGCCATGGATGGTCGAATAATTGACTGTGGGAAATAGCCTGGAACATCGGGCTTATTTCTAGATATCGTCCGGTAATGACTTCCATCCAGGTTGATATTGATAGGTTCGGCTATGGAGCGACGAACTCCAATTTGATAGGGGTCCTAAATGAACTCTGTGGGGATAAATCATCTGTGTGGCTTCCATTTGAAAATCGGTTCTCGTTGGGGAGTTAGAAACTTCTCAGGACTCGTCGGGGATATGAGTTGCCGCTTGTTGGGAGGTAGCGTATGCCATGTAATCGACGGGGTTTAAAGCCCTTAGACTTGACGGGTCGGCGTTTGTTGGGAAGAACCCGGTACTCAATTGGATTGCCTTTTTCTTCTCAAGATTACCTGCATGGTTAGTGACCACACAAATACGCAGTCGCATAGACAATCACGTAGGCACGCAAGCATATAAGCACATAAACACATAAGCATGTGAGCAATTAGGATATAAGCAACTAGCATGTAATATCTCACACGAGGGGAGATAGGAGCTTTGAAAAGTTGTGAGATTTGATATCGAGTCTTGCTGCTTGTGGATCCGTGATTTGATAGATTGGAGACACATGGTTGTTACGACGTTGACTCACACGCACGCATACTGACAGGCTGACAAACAGACGGTCGCGAACGTGATACAAACTCAGTATCGACACGACACGGGGGTGACTCGGACAGGCTTTGCTTATGTGTGTGGAACTCCTTAGCCAATAGAGGGTGACAATGTGCATCAGATCATCGGAGTAGAAGAACCGCTCGGCTGGGGAATAAGAATTGATTATCTTCTCCAAAAATCTTTGCCTCCGTTTGCTTGTTTGAGATCCATTCTCGAGGTATGTTGATTCGGAGAGCGGAGCCAAGACCTTGTCATCGTCCGAATCGAGCACTAGGCTATGGGCGGTTTTATTTTGGACTGTAGTTGAGACTCAAAAGATGTTTGAGGATAAGGACGGGTGGCGTCTTGAGAGCCCCCAGAGTGAGAAGATGAGAATTTGACAAAACAAGGAATGGGCAACGTCTTAAGGAAGAAGCCCCCAGTAAGAGGTATAAGATTAATTTTTGCAGCTAGGTGGGCTGCTCTTGAGGATTGATGTTGATGGTTGAGATTGAAAGGGGTATGCGGTTGTGTCCTTGTTGGGGGACTGCCTACGTATTCGCATGTTTGCGAAATCAAACCAGATCGTAGTTCTGCGTGTGTTTTGATAATTGATTTTGGGGTGTATGGTTGTGTCCTTGAAGGACTGCCTACGTATTCACGTGATGTGAAATTAAACCAGATCGTAGCTCTGAATGTGTGCCTAAGCGAGTTGTTAGGACCTTAAAGTGTGAGGGTCACGACGGTAAATTCCGTTTGGTGACTCGAAAGTTGATTGAAGAGAAATACCTCTTGATCATGAATCGAAGAGGCATAGCTTGTGAAAATGTTTCTTGTTGTGTGAGCACACTAAAAAGTGGACCCTAAGAAAACAATGTTTTTTTTGAAGACTCCGAATCTGAGTCAAGGTGAAAATGGCTTCGGCATTTTGGAATGTGAAGCTTGTTAATAAAAGGTTTGTTTGACAGATAAAAATCTGGAGTTTTTATTTTGTGGTGTTTAGGCCGATGGGTTACGTCTTGTAATGTGGTGCGGAATGGGGTCTCAAGCTTGATTAGGCTTAAGCACGAAATGGTTGGTAAATAATGTGGGATCAGATTTCCATGTCTGGACCTTAAAGGTTAAGGTGTGATATTACGAGCTTGAGGGGAATCCTCAGAAGCCTAGATAGGTCTCCCTGTAGCAGTCTTTGGGAGGACTTAGGGGTGAAGCAGTGTTGGTTATGATTTTGAGGGGAATCCCCATGATCCTAGATAGGTCGCCCTGTAGCAGTCTCTAGAAGGACTTAGGGGTGAAGAAAGGTTGGGTTTGTTGTTAGCTGACGAGTCTTGAGGTATCATTTTAGCTCTTTGACATCAGGTTTTGGTGTTTGGTGTTAGACTTGTCGGTACGGGATTTGGTTTGTTGGACTCGTGGGTTCTGGGCTTTAGACTTGTTGGTCCTGGACTTGGTGCTTTTGACTTATTGTACCTGGGATTTTGTGTGTTGGACTCATGGGTCCTGGGCTTGGTGTTTTGGACTCATGGGTTCTGGGCTTTGGATTTGTTGATCATGGATTTGGTGTTTGGACTCATGGGTCTTGGGTTTTGGACTTGTTGGTCCTGGACTTGGTGTTTTGGACTCATGGGTCCTGGGCTTTGGACTTGTTGGTCCTGGACTTGCTGTTTAGGACTCATGGGTCCTAGGCTTTGGACTTGTTGGTCCTGGACTTGGTGTTTTGGACTCATGGGCTCTGTGCTTTGGAATTGTTGGTCCTGGACTTTGTATTTTGGTGTTGGACTCGTTGGTCCGAAGTTTGAAAGGTGACAGTTTTTAAATCCGTCATTTGAAATTGTGGGAAAATAGCGAATTTTAATTTCACTATTTCGTTTTTGATTTGAAATGACGGTTTTAATTTTCGTCGTTTGGAATTTGTGAAAATAGTGAACTTGAATTTCACTATCTTGTTTTTTTATTTGAAAATGATGGTTTTAGTTTCCGTCGTTCGAAATTTGTGAAAATAGTGAACTTGAATTTCACTGTCGTGTTTTTTTGATTTGAAAATGACGGTTTTAATTTCCGTCGTAAAATAGTGAACTTGAATTTCACTATCTTGTTTTTTTTTTGTTGAAAATGACGGTTTTAATTTCCTTCGTTTAAAATCTGTGAAAATAGCGAATTTGAATTTCACTATTTTGTTTTTGAGAAAATGACGGTTTTCCTTTTAATTTATGTCGTTTGAAATTTGTGAAAATAGCGAATTTGAATTTCACTATTTTATTTTTGTCTTGTCTTTCTCTTTGGCTTTGATTTTCGCCTTTGTTTTGGGCTTGGATCTATTGGTTCTTTGTCGTCCTTCGTTCGAGGAAGGTAACGGTGCAGACGGGGATGTACCCGTTGGTGAGAGGTTGATATTTGGTGATGGGATGTTTTCATGGGGAATGGGCTTGCCTTCTGTCATTGATCATGAATAAGGAGATGTTCTGGTTTGTTAAAGGGGTTCCTCGTAGGATCCCTTTGATAGAAGCTCGTTTTAGATTGGTGCTAATGAAAAGTTTCTATTGCTAGACATGGAATAGGTAAAGAAAATGGACACGGAGTTTCGAGTCCTCTGCTTACTCGGTACGAAACGTCACTCGAGTGTACTCACATTGAATTGGAACATGTTGTTTGTTTTAAATCAATTCTCAAATCAATTCTCGTTGTCAACGGGAAATGGTAAAGGGGAAAAACATATGATAGTTGGAAATCGTGCTTTTATTTAGATAAATAAGAGGTTAGTACAGACTCGATAAATACATGTGACTCATGGGGACAGCCCCCAGTTTGTCACTTAGGAATAAAAGGACAGACACTAGGATAGATATGAGAAAGCCTAAGACTCGGATTCGGACTCGGACTGAATCGTAGATACGGATTCCTAATCATCACTTTACTCTTCGAAGGTCTCCTTCGCAGCATCCAGCGGCTTGACTGTCTGGTCTTGAGCATTGACCCACTTGAGCACTTCACTCTCGTTGTTGGGAATGATATGAGGACAATAGTCGATGAGGCTTTTATCTCCTTGCAGAAAGAGATGTTCGTGAGGGTTATTTTCATCACTTGTTGGCATAGGGATGAAGCTATCAGTTTATGGTTGTTGATTATATTTTGAATAACATGTTTCAGTTTGAAGCACGTTTCAGTGTCGTGACCTTTTCCTTGATGATATTGGCAATAGGCACTACCGTCCCAGAAACGGGTTTTTCTGCATTCAGATGGGTCCGGAGTGGGCCCGATTGGTTGTAGCTTCCCTTCAGTTATGAGCTTTTGAAGAGTTGCGGCATAGGTTGTGTTGAGTCTAGTGAATGTCCTTTGAGAACGTTCAACGTTGCTGTTTGACTTGAGACATCCGAGAGGATTGTCTTGAGTGAGAGGTGCAATTATGATTTTGCCAGCTTAAATCATATCTTGAATGGCATGCTTGAGTTTGAAGCAGGTTTCGGTGTCATGGCTCTTGCCTTGATGGTATTGGCAATAGGCCTTTTCGTTCCAGAAAGGGGGTCTTTTGTGTTCAGGTTTGTCCGATGTCGGACCAATGGGTTGGAGCATTCCTTCTGAAGAAAGTATCCCCAGAGCAGTGCCATATGCTTGATGTGACTCATAATTGCGCACATTTAGTCCCCTAATTGAGCCTATTTTGCATACTATTATAACATTTCATAGCCATTTTATCCGTCAAATGCTTTCTATTTTTCTTTCCTAGTGCATTTCGTATGTTTTGTAGGAAAGAAGATAATTAGGCAAAAATTCCCATCTCCCGTTCATATTTAGAAACTTTTTGACGATATTGGATGGACTAGTATGAAGAGGAGGCAATAATGATGACCAAGGATGTAGGAATAAAGAGTATATAGAAGGATCATAGGGTTAAAAGTGAGGATGACAAGAAGGAAGGCATTACAAGAAGAAATTGCTTGGAACCAAATCGAGAGTTTTTCCTTTGGCTCTGAAAGTATGCTAGATGAAACGGCGTCGAAAAATCAAGTGGTCTAGGCTTTTGAATCACTCCAATAGGAGTCCGGATGAGGAAATAGCGTCCGTTTTACAATCCGAGTTCAAGTAAGGCATAATACAGCTCAACCCGCTCGGGACAAATTCAACCCGCTCGGGTTGAGGCTCAGGATGCTCATTTTCAGCTCGGGACGAGCGTATTGCTTAACAGAAAGCTTTTCCTTGCTACGTGATCCGAGCATATTCCTTGGAGACCACCAAAACGGAGATGCTCATCTCCTTGGAGAGGAGCACTTCCTGAACTCAACATTTAGCATTGTTATTTACTAATCTACCCTTACTTAACCTAATGATGTACCACTATATATACTCCATTTGTAATAATCAAACCATCAAGTTTTCATTAGATTAAATTAATCCTTCTTTAGATTAGATTAAGCTTTCATTAGGAGTAGATTAGAATAGATTACTCTTAAATCTTTCCACAAATTACACATTAATCTTTCCTTAATTATTGTTCAAGTTTATTATTGGGTAATTCAAGTTTATTATTGGGTAATTGAAGATTATTGGGTTATCATTGGAGAATTGACAACTCTTCATCAATCAATCAAGTTCTCTTCTTTTATTCTTGCTTTATTATTTGGAATCATCTTCATAGGTATAATCTCTTTTACTCTTGTTTAATTATTGTTAATCACATCATTTATTCTTCATGTTTGGCTTTGTTAGTATGATTGACAACCTTGTTAGCATGTTGAACTTGATAATGAGTGAGTAGTTTCCTTAGCTAGGGTTAATGAGGAATTAGGGGAAACCAACATGGGGATTAATTCATGCTTAATCTAATATATTTTCATAATTAATTTTCTTGCTTGTTGTGATTTCAACTTATGCACATGTTATGTTTGATGAAATGCGAGCCTATGAATCCTTGCATTTTTTACCCATAACTTATCTTTTCAATGAGACTTGTAAGACATAGACCAACTCGAGTCTCATTAGACCATGCATATAGTTGGATACGGAGGACTAAGTCGACTTGTACGTGTTGTACAATCTAATCGATTCGG
This sequence comes from Silene latifolia, assembly GCF_048544455.1. Taxonomy (NCBI): domain Eukaryota; kingdom Viridiplantae; phylum Streptophyta; class Magnoliopsida; order Caryophyllales; family Caryophyllaceae; genus Silene; species Silene latifolia. Next base: position 96,394,718 of record NC_133533.1, read on the forward strand.
CTCCGGGACCCAAACCTTTTTAGAGATTGTAATATATACACTAACTCGATCCCATCACAATAATAAGTGCTTGCTTCTAGTAGAGAACATGTTTGTATGATCAAATCCCATGAATCCCTTATGAACCCATGATATCCTAGCATTTTTAGTCATTTGTTTACATCCTTCCTTTAATTGCTTGTTTTACTTTCCATTGCTTCTATTAGATTAGAATCTTCAACCCATTACAATTGTGACAACCCCAAGCACAACTATAATTAGATTGAATAATTTGAGTACCACCGTTCCATGGATCGACCTTGACTTACCACTAACTAGTTGTTTGTTGAGAATATAAATGTGTTTGATTGAGAGCCCCAACGACACTCTCATCAATGCTATTCCCAGATCTGTGAAAACCCTTTGATGTTTTCCCAAGTTCCAACATTGGTGTTTTTTGGGATGTTTTTGTGAATTTTGTTTTTGTTTTTGTCAATCCCGGGCGGAATCAGGATTTGGTTGTTGTCAATGGGAAGTTTTGGGGATGTTGCTTGATATTTTGAAAGGGATTTTGGTGAGGTGATTTATTTGTTGGTAGGTTCGTGGATGTCGGAACCATCAGATGACTCCACATTTTCAACAGCTGTTGGTTGGTGAACGAAGGGTTGGTTTTCTCCTTGGTGGCCAAATTCAGTTTTGGTACTACCAAACCTCTTCTCCAAATTAGCTACCCGAGTGTTCAAATCATCGATAGCCACTTGCAGCTTTGAGAATATGTTGTTGATAGAGACGGAGAGAATCATTATATCACTTTGTATGCCATCTTCGTCAATTGCATGAATTTTCTCATCGTTAGGAGAGATGAGGTGAGAGCAGTCTAAGGAAGATTCCTGACTGTATCCAATAGGGTTTTTTGGAGGGTTGTTTTTGTTGTTTGCTGAGAGAGGTAGTGGTAAATTTCCCTTTTCGATCATATCAAGGATGGCACCTTTTAGGGGGAGACACAATTCAGTGTCATGTCCGCGACCTTTGTGATATTGACAAAACAGTTTTCCGTCCCATCTTTGACCTCGCTTGCTTGGTAAAGGGTCTGGAGTTGGACCAATCGGTTTGAGCTTTTCTTTGGAGATTAACCTTTCCAAGGCTGTGGCATAAGGCATACCCAAATCAGGGAAGGACCTATGAGTTTGTCTGGTTTCGGTAGCCTTCCAACTAGGGTTGGTGTTGTCGTTGGCATGTAGTCGAGTTTCAAGGAGCTTAACCCTTTGCTCAATATCAGAAGAGGGAAAATTCTCGGTTATCAGATTGTCCTCAACTTGGGAGAGACGAGTGCTTAAGTTTTCCATGGTAGCTAGGAGTCGAAGAACCATGTTGTTGGTTTTGGCAGAAGTCATGGCGGATGCAGATTAATCAGCTTCTTGAGTTTCTGGTTGACGATTGATTGCACCCAAGGGATTCCTAATGAAATAACGATAGGCGTTATAACTTGTCTTGGCAAGGTATTGCATAAACAAAGGCAAGTGCGATACATATGTACAAAAGGTAGTTTTCTTGTGATGACGCGACGGTGTGACTAGGTTATGAGTTCATTAAAGATCGTGAATGACCTCTTGTGTTTGAACTCTAGGTGCAAGACGTTGAATTTAGACTCGAGTGTCGACTTTGGTATAATGATGCCTAGACAGACGACTTCTGAAGGGATTTAGAGTTTTGTTGATGGCGTGACGCCGTTAGACAAGACATGTTTACAAACTTGACCTTTGACCCGTAATGTTGGGGAAATACGGGTTTAATACCCGAGAGGTTTTCACTCAGCTAACCCCATTGAAGGTGTCTCGACAAATAGGCGACACGACCTAGGCTAGAAGTTAGGTACTATCTTCGGCAGAGACTCAACGATATCTAGACGACTTGACTTGAAATCGACTTGACTTTAATCGACTCGAGGCTGAATGAGAAAGGTGGACTGAAATTTTCAAAAATAGAAATTTTCAAAAAAGATTCATTTGTCGTTTTATGGAGGCTTCCGAAGAGTAGGGATCTTTAGAAGGTCGGCCGGTTGAAAGGGTTGTCTTAGGTTTGTTTTCAAAAGACGGTTTAAGTTGAGATTGCGGTGGCTTTGAATACAATGTGTTGTTTCCGGAGACGGTTTTTGAAATTCCGAATCACGGATTTGAAAATGAAGAATTGAAGAATTTGGAATCGTCATCGCAATGGCCATGAAAATGGTTAAATTTGTTTTCAAAAGAATTTGAAATTGGGTTGAACATTTGAAAACGGTTAAATTTGTTTTCAAAGGTTTGATTTGAAATCTGATAACGGTTAAATTTGTTTTCAATGATTTGATTTTGAATAGAAATCTGAAAACGGTTAAATTTGTTTTCAAATGATTTGAAATTGGATTGGAAATTTGAAAACGGTTAAATTTATTTTCAAAGATTTGATTTTGAATTGAAATTTGAAAATGGTTGGATTTGTTTTCAAATGATTTGAAATTGGATTTGAAATCTGAAAACAGTTAAATTTGTTTGCAAAGATTTGATTTTGAATTAAAATTTGAAAACGGTTAGATTTGTTTTCAAAGATTTGATTTTGAATTTGAAATTTGAAAACGGTCAAATTTTTTTCGAAATGATTCGCAATTTAATTTGAAATCTGAAAACAGTTAAATTTGTTTTCAAAGATTTAAAATTGGAAATTGTGAGGATTGAATTCATCATTACGACGGGTTAGAAAACCGTTTTAACCTTTGAAAGACGGTATGCAAATCGAAAAGTGTGAGAATTGAAATCGTCATTACGACGGCTTAGAAAAGCCAAATTTTGATTTCGAAAATGATATTTGAAATTTGGAAAGTTGCACGGGTAGAAATCGCCATTACGACGGTTTAAAAAACGTTTTTATTTGAAAATTGATTTCAAATTTTTAAAAAATTCGAGGGTAGAATTCGGCATTAGTTTGGCGTAAAAGGCCGCTTTGAGAATGCAAGGGTCGGTGAGGGACCGAGGTTTGAAACGGCCATTACGACGACATAAGAAGAGGTGCAACGGTCGGCGGAAGACCGAGTTTTGAAACGGTTGTGAAAAACCGGATTCGAAAATCGTCATTACGACGACCTAAAAAGGCGTTTTCTTAAACGGTTGTAGAAACCGGGTTTGAAAGTCGTCATTACGACGACATGAAAAGGTTTTCAACGGTCGGCAAAAGACCGAGGTTTGAAACGGCCATTATGACGGCGCGAAATGTGTTTTTGAAACGGTTGTAAAAAAAACCGGTTTTAAAAGTCGTCAGTAGGATGGCGTAAAAAGGTTCCAACGGTCGGCGAAAGACCGAGGTTTGAAATGGCCATTATACTGGCGCAAAAAAGTGTTTTTGAAAGTTTGAAAATGACACGGAAGGACTTATGATCACATAACACATAAGCACTCACAGTTCATTATATTATGCATAATGCTGACACGGGTTTTGGCTTCAAAGGGTAGGTTACACACCAAACAATCAAACTCCGATTTTCAAGAAGGATACCAATCCAAACAAAATGTGTAAGGAGGGTGCCCTAGCCTCGTGCTCGAAGTTGATGAAAGCTCTTTGACGAAACAGAAATGTGTAACGTCAACGGTATGCTTGACTCAATCGGAATTCGAAACGCGGGGATGAGAAAACTCACACCGACGAGACGAGACAACTAGTCGATAAAGGTTAGGTTGTGGGCCCGGACAAGGAACCCGACTATGACCGTAATATCAATTAATGCACTTTTAATCATGACCTCGTTCGAGTTTGACCTCTAAGGATCACAAAGACACAAGTGTCCCAGTTTTCCCCAGCAGAGTCGCCAATCTGTGGACATGGGCCACAGGCCGGTCTGCAGGCGAGAGCCGCCTACCGGTCCGTAGTCACGGGCCACCTGCACGCCAAGCCAAATTGTGGACATGCAGCGGTCTAAAAGCCACGCTCGGTGACGTAAAAATATTTTCGACCGGATCGCTTTCGATCGGTCGGTTTCGTCTCGTCAAAGGTCTTGAAACGATTAGAGATGTTCGGAGTCGCCACCAAGCATTTGTAGGATGCTTGGAACCCGTTCGAATCCACTTTATACCTAGGTCAATCAAGGCAAAAAGCGGTGCTTGACATAGGTACTAAAGATAAGGACTCGTCCCCCCTTTTAGAATTCTATGCCTAAAATGACTCTCGTACGCCCTATATAAGGCCATCCACTATCCAAAGGTTCTGAGTAAGGGGTGAGGGTACGTATTGGGAAGCCCTTTAATCGGACACCCAATCCCGCCCGCGTTAGCGGCCTCTACTGATCGATCGTGGTTGTTTAAGTACAAGAGTTTATAAAACGGTTTAAATACATGAATGCGCATCCAAAAGTTTAACCTAACATGTGAAAGTTTGCTAAGTCGGTTTGTTTATCCAAATATCAAGTAATTGATATCGAGTTAGATTTAGATTGATTTGCACGTGAAAACGGAAATTAAACATCCATTTACCAAGTTCGGATTATGATGCTTAACACGATCCATTTATTTGAAAAAGGGTGTCAAATGACAAAGTGTAAAAACGCTAACTTCTCAATCTGATCCATCATGTATTCGGGTTAACCGTAATCGGGATCGTCCTAGACAAGTGCTGAAATGAGACAGAACAGTGTCAGGCAGCCCCATTGGGGCGCGAGCCTATTGGCGAGGGAAAGGGCTCTGCCCGGGTTTTAAAATATGAAAACAGACGGCCTCTTGAGGCGCGAGTCAGACGACGACCCAAGGGGCGTCTCCTGGTTGCTAAAAAGGTTGTTTAAAACCGTTTTTTGTGATTAATAATTTGCAAGTATGATTTGCATGACTCGGGATAATTACTATTATGTAAGTAATATTCGTTGTCGTATTTGCAAGTTTGAAAAACATAGTAAAATGTGTAAAAGGAAAATGTTTGATTTGAACTAATTATGTTAAGTTCAAGTATTTGTAACTAGTCAAGTTTGCCATCGTACTCGGATTAAACCGACATGGTATAAAAAACCAAGGATGATTATGAATTATGACTAATATATTTACAAATGTAAACAAATGAGAAAAATGGTAAATAAAATAAAAGGGCGTTAAAATAACCTTTAATTTGTAATTAACCAATAATATCATCGAGTCACGGATTAAACCGTCATGGTATAAAGAACCAAGGATGATTTTTGTAAAGGTCAAAATACGTTTATCATAAAAATGAATTACAATGGTAAATAAAAGGAAAGAAATTCTTTTAAAATGTAATTAACCAATTAATATCACCGAGTCACGGATTAAACCGTTATGGTATATGGAACCAAGGGTGATGCATTGTTCATGCTCATAAACTCATAAAAACAGTAGAGACATGAAATAAGTGATATATTTACACCCTCAAACTTACGTGTATTGATGTTTGCGAAGTAGACGACTTTAGAGACGGTTTTCTCGTTGTGACTAATTGCGATCAAAGAAGTTTAAAAATGTGCCTTAAAAAAGGATTTTGTTTTGAAAATATGTTAATTAAAACATGTTTATTGATGAATTGAGTTGGTCAAATGGGTCGGTCAAATGCACGGCGACGGTACCAAATAAAATGTGTAAGGCTTGTGTTTACGATCGGTAGGTCGTAAACACGTGTCGATTTTGTGACTTGGGAAGTCGGGTCTAGAAGTTTAAGGGAGAAGGAGGGGGCGGACTCTCGCGTAAGGATTATGGTGTGTGATAGTGGATATTTATAGAGAAATGTGGGATGGTAGGTCGGTTGATTTTTTATAGAGACTAAGCAGACACCCCAATGAGGCGCGAGCTACCTAGTGACTGAAAGGGGTGTACTGTCCCTTTCAGAAATTTGGATTTTGCATTAGTTCTAACCAATGTTTTGTTGGTTGTGATTAGTGGTCTTTGATGGTTGCTTAACCGTGTAAGCTTACTCTTGGTGTTATTTGGGGTAGGTATTTTGTGTGTTTGAGTCGAGTTTGACACGTGTGAGTCGGGTTTTGAATTTCGAATCGGTTTTTGGTCCGGTGTCGGTTTTGACTCTAATTAGGGTCATTTTAATGCAAATGGCATGATGAAGACATTCATGGCATTATTTTTGTCATTCTGGATTTGGGTTGACTCGGGTTGACTCGAGTTGCGGGTTTCTGAGTCGATTTTGGGTTCGAAGACGGTTTTTACTCTAAATAGTGTTGTTTTAATGCAAATGAAGTTAGAAAACTTTTGAAATTATTTTTCATATCCGAGTAGTGCATTAAAGAGTCTCATGTATAGCCAATCCACGCACGCATATCAAAAACACGTTATTGTCCGATCATCATCAGGTGGTTTTTGGAAGGTGCAGATACTGGGTATTTACAACAGTATGTCCAGAAAGATCGTTGTACGCCAGAAAGTCAGTTATTATACACAATAACATAGCTCTCAGATTGAAACTTTCCTTCTTATAACCATCAAACACCAGTATCCCACTTTCCCACATAATCTTCAGATCATCTAGAAGTGTTTCCAAATACACATCTATGTCATTTTCAGGTTGACGAGGGCCAGATATCAACAAAGACAACACGAGATACTTCCGTTTCATGCAAATCCATGGGGGCAAATTATAGATGGCCAAGTACTGTGTTGGGTACTCATGTTTCCATGAGGGTTCATTCCATCTGTGGAGAGCGCTAGTGTAACACCCCCATTTATTCAGGAGCCTTTAGCTAGACATTCCCAAATAAATAAGACTGTTACCATCTCGGTTTCCCGAGGTAGTGAATAACAAAGTCCAACTCACCAAAGTACTTTAAATTAAAAACTTAATGATTACATGTTTATTACAAATTAACCAACTAAATCTTAATATAAAATAATTACAATCTCGCAGCGGAAATAAATAAAGTGATATAGATGTTCTACGTGATCTAGACTTCAACTATGGTCCAAGTCAAGCTCTCATCCCAATGCTCCCAAGTCAGCTAATCTTTAGTACCTGTCAAATCTGCTCCCCATAAAACGGTTCACCGCAGGTGTTCACGAATACACAGTCAACCGCGAGGTTGAGTAGGAATAAACTAAACAACAATAATCCAACCAAAATAGACATGCTTCGTATTCTCATCACTTCATCCGTACAACTCACTTACATCACTGGCAGTAGCACAACTCCCTTAACACCGTGCTATGCTCAACTCAACAACTGGCAGTAGTACTTTCGTACCATGCTCAACTCATCTAGCAGTGGTATTTTCATACCATGCTCAACTGGCAGTAGTATCCTCCGTACTATGCACAACTGGCAGTAGTAATCACTTACTATGCACAACTATCACTGGCAGTAGTAATTACTTACTATGCACATCTGGCAGTAACGATTGCTCGTTATGCACAACTGGCAGTAACACCCTCCGTGTTATGCTCAACTGAATAATCAACTCTCCAAAAATCAAATATAACCAACAACAAAAACTCAATAACAATCCCGTCATACAGCTCCGTCAACAACTACACATATACTCCGTCTCATAATAAATCACAATATTAACATTAATCTCATCGACCGTCACAATTAAATATTCATTCACTTAACAATATAACCCGAGTTGAGTAGGAAATTCCTACCTGACAAGCAAATCCAACAAGCATCTCAACAACAATGAAGCACCCGAGTCCAAAAAGTATAATCGTCTCACAGATGATTACCTAAAGAAATAGTAATTATTATATGATAATTAGTTCATTATTCTCTTTTTTTTACTAATAATTAGATTTAATTATTTAATTACTTATTATTATTACCCATAAGGTTACGATATTTAAAGCCGCTTTGTAAATTACAAAACCCGAGTCAAATTACGAAACCCAGTCACATATCCTATAATAGTCAAATGACCAACTACTCCCAACCTTCACCACACAAGACAAACGTGCACCACACAACCCGACTCGACAACGGACGTCTCCAACACCAGCCCCACCGTGACTCCCCACCATCACCACCTCTACCACCAACACCAACCTGCAACCGCCACCTCACCAGCCGACAGCAGCAACAACAATAACGTCCTGCCCAAACAATGTTATTCCGTCACCACCAACAACGCCCATAAAACCCGTCACAAACATCCCTCATAAACCCCTCCTTCCACGCCACCACATGCCACCACTCACACCACCCAGGACCGACACCAGCAGCCTGCAGTACCCCGACTCCCGACAACCACCAACCTCCAGCTCCACCACCACCAGCAACCCAAAACACGCACGCCCAAATCCCCACGACACCAACAACACTCACCTGACACCCCCATAAAACCCGCCCATAACCACCGCCTAACACCACCTTCACTGCCACCTACAACCACTACTCAACTCCCCTATCCGCCCTCGACAAGAACCACCCAAATACCCCCTAACCCAGACCACCAACAACCACCAAAATCCCCCCGAAAACCGCCTGCCCAGAACACGAGCGCCTCCCCTGTTTTCCGTCACCACCGCACAAACCACCATCTCTGACCACCCCAACACCACCACTACAACCGCCCCCTGTCGAAAATACCAACCACCCAAACCCCAGGTCAGGCCATGTCCAATTAGTGGGATAAATAACCACCCCAAACCCACGACACCTAACCCAAAATCCCTTCTGACCAGCCGCCTTTCAACCGCCCAAAAAGCCACCCTAACAAGGTCAACGACGGTCGACAATGGTCAGGTCAGAAACTTTGCAGTCCAAGGTTGCTATAGGTCCAAATCCCGAGTCCTATGGTGGTCTATAGAAGTCATACTATCGATCTAAAGATGCTTGCATGAAAAGAATATAAATCGATTTAAGATGAATAATTACCTCGAGTTGATTAATTGATTTATGTTAATTCCTTCTCCTTCCGTCTCCTAAAGCTCCTTCTTTTAATTTATGAATTATTTCTCAGATTTAAGGTGGTATTTATAGTGTAAGATTTAGAGAATACGAGGCCAATTAGGAAACTATGTAACTTACCTTATTCTAATTAGTATAGGAATTGTCATTATAATTATATCATTATTATTATCACATATTATTAACCTTACCATAACTATGATTTCCTCATATAATACTTACTAATTTATTATTGCCATAACTTTATTATTATTATTATTATTATTATTATTATTATTATAATTACCTTTATATATTATTATCTCCTTATTATATTATTATAAATTTCCCGATATAAATCCCGATTACACTCGTACCAAATTAATAAATTCGGCCCATATAATAATAGCACACGGCCCAAAGCACAAATATTAGCCAAACCCAATTCCCGACTTGAACTATTAGTTTATTATTTAATTAACATCTTACTTGTATTTATTATTAGAAATGTCATCTAATCACTCATTAAATTATATAAATTATTCTTATAAATTATTATTAAAATACGGAGTATTACAGTCTTCCTCCCTTAAAATGAACTTCGTCCCGAAGTTCGCCCACAACTACTACCACAACACTTATAACATCCTCATCACTAAGCATCATCCAATACAATTAAGCATTTTACGATTATCAATCACGTCAATCTTATCACAAGGTAACACAACAATAACTCAAAATATTCGTAATATTACATTTTTGTAATACTCATATAATATGGATATTTTTTCGTAGTTGCTCTTTCATGGACGGAAATTACTCTTTTGTGGACTTTTTTTCATTATTTTTCCATACCTTACCCTTCTCCAGAAAAACAAAATACCAAACTCTCTCTAATCTCTTCCTCCGTCACAAAATTAATCAAATTCGTCAAATTATTCAATTATGGACGCCGCTAGTTCTAATGTCGATCAATTAATATTCTAATTCATTAACTTTATTAACTATGATGTATCAAATTGGGAAGATTAAATTAATTTAGACAAATGAAATTAGGGTTTGAAGAAATTAGAGTAGTTTGATAACTTTACAGATTCACATTAGGGGAAGAAAATTTAATTAAGTCATGTGTATTTGTGGAGATGTAAAGAATCATTTGAATGCATGTATTTGTGGGATAAAACTTTGCGATAGTTGTTGCTCCTATATACTATTGTTTAAAATTTGATTCAAAACTTCAACGATTGAGCGATGCCTACTTGTTGAAAACAAACTGGTAGATTGGTTTTTCGAGATCGACTTCTTTAGTGAATTCTTCATAAATCAGACTCACTTTTAGATGTGTAGCTTTCATTTAGAGGCCATTTTGGGTTAGAAAACAGACAGAGAGCTAGGAATTACATGAACAGGACGTGTCGTTTACCGTTTGTTTTTGTGCTATAAATCATGGAGTTTATATTCAATTAATTGTTAAACCTGAGTTTTGCGTAAACTTGGAGAAATCATGGAGATGTGTGGGTAAACACGGAGAAAACTCTTATTTACCCATACTAGGAAAGACCGGTGGCGGGAGAGGAGATGTGGTGGTGGGTGGTGCGGTGGCTAATCTTACCGGTGGTTGGTGTAAGTAATTGATAGATTTATTGGATTGAAGTAGGATGTAAAAATGATAAGGGTATAATGGTAATTCATGTCCATGATTGAGTAAATCATGTCCATGAATGAGCATGACCCTATTTTTTTTATTTGTTACTACATATTTCTTTTACAAATTTATTAATTTAAAAATAATCTTTTCTTGTCTTTCCCGATCTCCTTAGAGTTTTCAGGTCTTCTTATAAAAATAAGTATTCTATTTAACTATTCTTGTATCTTGCCGTAATAAACCCTAAGCACTCCTCTAAAAATCATCTTTCCAAAGTTTTGTCGTTCCCTATTGTCATAGTCCTGTTGATTTCTCATCTAACCCAATACTTATCCCTAATTTTGTCATCATATGGGCACATGGCCTTTAATTCCTGTGGTGTTATTGACGTCATTCATCTCGCTTTGCCATGAGCTGTTTTGAACTACCAGTTGTGGGTTAAATAAGGTTGTCGAAGCATTTTATAACTTACCAATTTTGTGTATAAGGTAACACGATTCTACCGATCCTATTATTACTACTATTGTTCGGGGTTATATGTTTTATATGCTATTTGATTTGTTGAAGTCTATGTGCTTAAATTTTATTCAAAGTGATATATTATGATGAATATTATTGTGACGGAATATATAGTAGTATCCATATACTTGCTTTATTAATTGTATATTGTTTGTGAGATGGATCAGCAACGGGGTTAATGAGTGAGATGGAGTAGAGAGTTGAGATTGAATTAATTATTGGGACGAGAGTGTCTATTATATTGTGGAATAGCTTTGAACTTGAGATTAGTTACCCGGAGAGTGTTTTTATTATTCTATTTGTTTATTTTTATTTTTACATGTCTGTGTTTCCACGCCATGACCAAAATTAGTCTGCTTATATTGAGGTATTATCTGTTACTCAGCTTTCCGGCTGACGTGTTTTCTCCCTTCGGGGCTACTCGTCATAGGGGTAGTTCCTTTCTGTCTTCTGATCTTATTTTCAGGTGACTTCCGCTGCTGTTCAAATGGATTTGATTTCGAGTCAAGATTTTTATTAAAGATTTTGAGAAAGTTTTATTTCATTTTCTATCTTTGAATATTTTATTTTAAACATTTGTAAAAAAGAGACTTTGTATATTAATTATAATATCCTTGTATTTCGGCCTTTTTTTGTATGTAAAAGTTAATTTTAATTTAGCCGAAAATCAGGGGTGTTACAAATGGTATCAGAGCAAAACGATCCTCAGGCCTAACCAATGAACATAATAATGAATTTAGGATGTGTCTAAATAAAATGAACCCGGGTAGAAACTGTTAGGAGCCCCTTAAGGCTTGGGATGAGTAGGGCCCCTCATACCAAACTTCTGGCCCTTCCAGTTTTGAACCGGTAACCTTGAGAGAATACTTGAGAGTGTGGGGTAAATTAAAATGAATATAGTATATTCCTCTTAGGGATTTTGTTTGTCTTGGTTGCGTATTGTTGTCATTGATGATTGCGGTTACGGGGGCGTAACCTTATTTTACGGAGGAAGGGTATGACACGATTTCTTTTAAGCAATGTTTTAAGCATGTTGATATGAGGAAGTATGTGGGCATGTATGTGGAACAAGTGAATATGATTAAACATGTGAAGTATTAATTGTTGTTTGGAATTGTGAAGAATGCGATTTTGGTTGATTTCACAAGATTTTTACCCTTGGTTGTTTTGGCTGCCATTTACTGCCTGTTTAAAATCCTTGTACGACAATTTTATATGTGATACCCTTGTGAGTTAGCTTTCTTATGCCACTGGTCTCATATTCAAATAACATACAATTTAAGAGAAATAAATATTTTAGTGGACAGTGGTCAGAATATTCCTGTACAGTGATGTTTTTGCGCCATGTTTTTGTAAAATTTGCCATTTAAAAACTACCTGTCGATTTAGTGTAATTCCAACTACATTGTTTAAAAGATTCGTATATGTTTCTAAATTGATAAGCCACGTTGCAAGTTAAACTTTTGAAAATTAATAGTGATTTTTACAAGTTGACCTAAGTTTCTGACAAGTTGCTGTAAAAATTTCTGTTTCGACCAAGTAGCTTGTAAAATGCATTATAAATTGACCCTTTGAATTTTTGACTTGATTCTTTTTCTTATGGTTCATTAACTTTCTCTATTTTGATGTTATCAATTATGTGGAGTAGAATAATATGTCTAGTAATATGCGGAACGTGTTGCCCTAAGCCAATGTTGCCTCCATGTTTAAGTTAGATGTTGTTGGTAAGAATTAAACGAACGAATAATAAGTAAAATAATTTAGTTTAAATAAAGTTAGTTCGAATATCCTATATGATGTGGTTTTGCTATTTGGAGGTAAACCAAATATTTTATTCATTTAACCATTAATTTGTGTTGTCTTGGAAATAATGGTTGTCTTGGGTTACAATGTGTGTTTTGATATTTTGTGACGTTACAACAATGATTTGATTGTTCCTATTATTTGATGTTCCAAACTTCGAGGACGAAGTTTATTTTTAGGGGGAAGGAATGTAATATTACGAATATTTTGAGTTATTGTTGTGTTACCTTGTGATAAGATTGACGTGATTGATAATCGTAAAATGCTTAATTGTATTGGATGATGCTTAGTGATGAGGATGTTATAAGTGTTGTGGTAGTAGTTGTGGGCGAACTTCGGGACGAAGTTCATTTTAAGGGGGGAAGACTGTAATACTCCGTATTTTAATAATAATTTATAAGAATAATTTATGTAATTTAATGAGTGATTAGATGACATTTCTAATAATAAATACAAGTAAGATGTTAATTAAATAATAAACTAATAGTTCAAGTCGGGAATTGGGTTTGGCTAATATTTGTGCTTTGGGCCGTGTGCTATTATTATATGGGCCGAATTTATTAATTTGGTACGAGTGTAATCGGGATTTATATCGGAAAATTTATAATAATATAATAAGGAGATAATAATATATAAAGGTAATTATAATAATAATAATAATAATAATAATAATAATAATAATAATAATAATAATAATAATAATAATAATAATAATAATAATAATAATAAAGTTATGGCAATAATAAATTAGTAAGTATTATATGAGGAAATCATAGTTATGGTAAGGTTAATACTATGTGATAATAATAATGATATAATTATAATGACAATTCCTATACTAATTAGAATAAGGTAAGTTACATAGTTTCCTAATTGGCCTCGTATTCTCTAAATCTTACACTATAAATACCACCTTAAATCTGAGAAATAATTCATAAATTAAAAGAAGGAGCTTTAGGAGACGGAAGGAGAAGGAATTAACATAAATCAATTAATCAACTCGAGGTAATTATTCATCTTAAATCGATTTATATTCTTTTCATGCAAGCATCTTTAGATCGATAGTATGACTTCTATAGACCACCATAGGACTCGGGATTTGGACCTATAGCAACCTTGGACTGCAAAGTTTCTGACCTGACCATTGTCGACCGTCATTGGCCTTGTTAGGGTGGCTTTTTGGGCGGTTGAAAGACGGCTGGTCAGAAGGGATTTTGGGTTAGGTGTCGTGGGTTTGGGGTGGTTATTTAACCCACTAATTGGACACGGTCTGACCTGGGGTTTGGGTGGTTGGTATTGTCAACAGGGGGCGGTTGTAGTGGTTGTGTTGGGGTGGTCAGGGATCGTGGTTTGTGCGGTGGTGACGGAAAACAGGGGAGGAGGTCGTGTTCTGGGCAGGCGGTTTTCGGGGGGATTTTGGTGGTTGTTGGTGGTCTGGGTTAGGGGGTATTTGGGTGGTTCTTGTCGAGGGCGGATAGGGGAGTTGAGTAGTGGTTGTAGGTGGCAGTGAAGGTGATGTTAGGTGGTGGTTATGGGCGGGTTTTATGGGGGTGTCAGGTGAGTGTTGTTGGTGTCGTGGGGATTTGGGCGTGCGTGTTTTGGGTTGCTGGTGGTGGTGGAGCTGGAGGTTGGTTGTTGTCGGGAGTCGGGGTACTGCAGGCTGCTTGTGTCGGTCCTGGGTGGTATGAGTGGTGGCCTGTGGTGGCGTGGAAGGAGGGATTTAGGAGGGATGTTTGTGACGGGTTTTATGGGTATTGTTGATGGTGACGGAATAACATTGTTTGGGCAGGACATTATTGTTGTTGCTGCTGTCGGCTGGTGAGGTGGCGATTGCAGGTTGGTGTTGGTGGTAGAGGTGGTGATGGTGGGGAGTCACGGTGGGGCTGGTGTTGGAGACGTCCGTTGTCGAGTCGGGTTGTGTGGTGCACGTTTGTCTTGTGTGGTGAAGGTTGGGAATAGTTGGTCATTTGACTATTATAGGATATGTGACTGGGTTTCGTAATTTGACTCGGGTTTTGTAATTTACAAAGCGGCTTTAAATATCGTAAACCTTATGGGTAATAATAATAAGTAATTAAATAATTAAATCTAATTATTAGTAAAAAAAAAAAGAGAATAATGTATTAATTATCATATAATAATTACTATTTCTTTAGGTAATCATCTGTGAGACGATTATACTTTTTGGACTCGGGTGCTTCATTGTTGTTGAGATGCTTGTTGGATTTGCTTGTCAGGTAGGAATTTCCTACTCAACTCGGGTTATATTGTTAAGTGAATGAATATTTAATTGTGACGGTCGATGAGATTAATGTTAATATTGTGATTTATTATGAGACGGAGTATATGTGTAGTTGTTGACGGAGCTGTATGACGGGATTGTTATTGAGTTTTTGTTGTTGGTTATATTTGATTGTTGGAGAGTTGATTATTCAGTTGAGCATAACACGGAGGGTGTTATTCGCGATTGTGCATAACGAGCAATCGTTCGCGGATGTGCATAGTAAGTAATTACTACTGCCAGTGATAGTTGTGCATAGTAAGTGATTACTACTGCCAGTTGTGCATAGTACGGAGGGTACTACTGCCAGTTGAGCATGGTATGAAAATACCACTGCCAGATGAGTTGAGCATTGTACGAAAGTACTACTGCCAGTTGTTGATTTGAGCATAGCACGGTGTTAAGGGAGTTGTGCTACTGCCAGTGATGTAAGTGAGTTGTACGGATGAAGTGATGAGAATACGAAGCATGTCTATTTTGGTTGGATTATTGTTGTTTAGTTTATTCATACTCAACCTCGCGGTTGACTGTGTATTCATGAACACCTACGGTGAACCATTTTATGGGGAGCAGATTTGACAGGTACTAAAGATTAGCTGACTTGGGAGCATTGGGATGAGAGCTTGACTTGGACCATAGTTGAAGTCTAGATCACGTAGAACATCTATATCACATTATTTATTTTCGCTGCGAGATTGTAATTATTTTATATTAAGATTTAGTTGGTTAATTTGTAATAAACATGTAATCATTAAGTTTTTAATTTAAAGTACTTTGGTGAGTTTGACTTTGTTATTCACTATCTCGGGAAACCGAGATGGTAACAGTCTTATTTATTTGGGAATTTCTAGCTAAAGGCTCTTGGATAAATGGGGGTGTTACAAAGTGGTATCAGAGCGGGTTCCTTCTTGGTCAGGTGTTGAGATCGTCACATGTTAGCACCGCTCTTTTAACTTTTTAAACTTTTCTTAAATATTGAGTTGTCATTTATTTTAAAATTTAAGTTCGAGGATGAACTTTCTTTTAAGATTTGTGGATTGTAATACCACTCAAATTTTTAACCTTATTTTAATTTTCTAACATCGAACTTCGGGACGAAGTTCATTTTAACGGGGGAAGTTTGTAATACTCATATAATATGGATATTTTTTTATTTGTTACTACATATTTCTTTTACAAATTTATTAATTTAAAAATAATCTTTTCTTGTCTTTCCCGATCTCCTTAGAGTTTTCATGTCTTCTTATAAAAATAAGTATTCTATTTAACTATTCTTTTTTTTTTTTGACAACAATAAACACCTATTTAACTATTCTTGTATCTTGCCGTAATAAACCCTAAGCACTCCTCTAAAAATCATCTTTCCAAAGTTTTGTCGTTCCCTATTGTCATAGTCCTGTTGATTTCTCATCTAACCCAATACTTATCCCTAATTTTGTCATCATATGGGCACATGGCCTTTAATTCCTGTGGTGTTATTGACGTCATTCATCTCGCTTTGCCATGAGCTGTTTTGAAATACCAGTTGTGGGTTAAATAAGGCTGTCGAAGCATTTTATAACTTAGCAATTTTGGGTATAAGGTAACACGATTCTACCGATCCTATTATTACTACTATTGTTCGGGGTTATATGTTTTATATGCTTTTTGATTTGTCGAAGTCTATGTGCTTAAATTTTATTCAAAGTGATATGTTATGATGAATATTATTGTGACGGAATATATAGTAGTATCCATATACTTGCTTTATTAATTGTATATTGTTTGTGAGATGGATCAGCAACGGGGTTAATGAGTGAGATGGAGTAGAGAGTTGAGATTGAATTAATTATTGGGACGAGAGTGTCTATTATATTGTGGAATAGCTTTGAGCTTGAGATTAGTTACCCGGAGAGTGTTTTTATTATTCTATTTGTTTATTTTTATTTTTACATGTCTGTGTTTCCACGCCATGACCAAAACTAGTCTGCTTATATTGAGGTATTATCATTACTCGACTTTTCCTACGACGTGTTTTCTCCCTTCGGGGCTACTCGTCATGGGGGTAGTTCCTTTCTGTCTTCTGATCTTATTTTCAGGTGACTTCCGCTGCTGTTCAAATGGATTTGATTTCGAGTCAAGATTTTTGTTAAAGACTTTGAGAAAGTTTTATTTCATTTTCTATCTTTGAATATTTTATTTTAAACATTTGTAAAAAAGAGACTTTGTATATTAATTATAATATCCTTGTATTTCGGCCTTTTTTTGTATGTAAAAGTTAATTTTAATTTAGCCGAAAATCAGGGGTGTTACAGCTAGACGCAAGTTCCTTGCTTCTTTGGCGAAGTCAGGATATTTAGCGTCAATTTCATTCCACTGTTGACCATCCGCTGGGTGTCTTAACTTTCCATCTTCAATCCTTCCACTATTTTTCCAAGTCAACATTCTTGCATCTTCTTCATTCAAATAAATCCTTATGAATCTTGGTATTATTGGAAAATACCACAACACCTTAGCTGGGATCCCTTCCTTAGTCTTATAACGCCATATAGAGCAGCGCAGACAATATGATAATTTCTCATAATCTTTACGGTACAATATGCAGTCATTGGGATAAGCATGTATTTTCTCATATTCCATGCCCAATTCTCTAATCATTTTTTTAGCCTCATATGTCCGACTCGGAAGAACATTACCGTCGGGGACAATTTGGTATACTTCTTACAATCAGTAAATAAAGGCATATCATATTGACTCAACTTCTCAATTAAATCATCAGCATTTATTTCCCCATAGCAAAGCTAGAAGATCCGTAAAACTCTTATCACTCCACCCATTTGCCCCCTTCAAGTTATATAACTTTACCACCAGGGAGAATTTGGTATACTTCTTACAATCAGTAAATAAAGGCATATCATATTGACTCAACTTCTCAATTAAATCACATAGCAAAGCTAGAAGATCCGTAAAACTCTTATCACTACACCCATTTGCCCCCTTCAAGTTATATAACTTTACCACCGGGGACAATTTGGTATACTTCTTACAATCAGTAAATAAAGGCATATCATATTGACTCAACTCTCAATTAAATCATCAGCATTTATTTCCCCATCACCGGTAGCTTCAAAATCATCGAATCCATCATCTTCAGCAAACTTCTCACCTAAAACAACTTTAGGTGTAGTTGAACGATTGTTTACACACATCATATGCCACATCCCATATATCTAAACCAGCAGCTTTAGGTGTATGATTATTTACCTCTACATCAGATTCCCCATCCTCATCCTCTAATTCTCCATGAAAAATCCAACGCCTATAATCTCTACTGAAACTATTTTTTTTTCTAAGAGTATTTTGACATCTGGGATAGGCAAAACCCTAATATTACCACATCTATTACAAGGGGAGGGGATTGATGAATGGAGATGAAAATTTTCACTAACGAAATTGTAAAATTCAGCAATTCCATCATTATAAATGGGATCACCAATTTCACCATCAATCATCCAAGTACGACCCATATATAAGCCAGTAGCTATGAAAATGAGATTACCTTTTTTAAGCTATAAAGATTAATGACGGCGACGACGACAAAGATCACTTCTTTAATTAGTTTTTCATTATAAATAACAACCTAAAAAAAATAAAAACTCTATATATACTGCGCATAGCGCGGGATCTATGTTAGTTGGTAAACTAAAATCACAAACTTTTCAATTTTCACAGTGGATCTGTTTTTACAACGGTTTTAAGAAACACCGTTGTTAATTGTTGTAATATGACACGGTTTTAAAATAACTGTTATTATTATATGTAATTTGATAACGGCTTTAAAATAACCGTTGTTTATATATGTAATATGATAACGACTAAATAAAGAACCGTTATCATTTTATCTTATTATTATTATAACTGTTCCAATTCTTATTATCTTATTATGCCGTTTCCATTCTTTTTTATTATTATAAGTAGAAAATTAGTCATTATAATATTTTATTTGGTGGGTTGCATTTGAGTGTAAGGACTTGATTAAAACGTAGTACCAAATAATATAAATAATTAAACTTTAATTCAAATAACCACCATAATCAAAATACAACTCATAAAGTCAGATAATAATTAAAGACTTAATTAGAATCTGGTGAAGAATTAAGATAGTCTTCATGCCCAATTTCGGCATAGATCAAGTCGTAGATCGACTCTTCATCATCAGCGGGCAGCGCAGCTGGTGGAATGTCCTCTTTCTCCCATGACATAGGCACGTTGGCAGGAATGTGCTGCCTCTTGTAATGTGTCAGCAGACGATGATCAACATGGGTCACAACCCATAGATAAGGGCCCTTTTGTTTAGCATCTGAATAAAAGTCCTCTTTCCCCGCATCTTTCTCCGCAAATCTAGCCCCTAAAGTTTTTGCCTGACGAAAACTATCATGGCAGTTGGCTTCGTCAAACTTGATAAAAGCGAAACCTACAAAACCTTGCTTGTTTGTAGACACAGGGTATTCTTTTTAACCGCAGTGAAACCAGAGTCATAAAGCATTTGCGTCAACCATCCAAAATTAGGGTTTAAGCCCTTTCCATTCCCATCATAACGAACCGGGAGATTATGGAGAATGCAAATAAAAGGTTGTGCGTAACGATAACGTGATTGTAGCTCCGATACACCAGCCATATTTGTTTTAGAGACAAATTAGAGAGTAAATGTTTGATAATTTAGATTTTGACCTAAAACATTATGAAGACATATTTATAGAATTATTTTAGTCAAATTGAATATTATTGGTCAAACTAAATAGTTATTAAAGTTCTGATAAAGTTTTGCATGTAGTGGTCAAACTGAGAAATCTAATCAATTAGTGACAACGCTTTAATTGAAAAACCGTTTTTTCATAATAAAAAATGATAACGGTTACAAGAAACCCGTATTTATAACAACGAGTACCACAAACCGTTGCTGGTGCTAATTTAGTAACGGTTTTTCAAATGCCGTTTTCTTAGATTGGTAACGGTTATCTAACAACCGTTGATAAGAGTGATTCTAGAACGAGTTTTTGGAAACCGTTAAAAGTTTTTTACAACGGTTTTTTAAGCAGCCGTTGTCAAATTATAATAACAACGGTTTTCTAGGGATACCGTTATTCCTATTAGCGCGGTCTAGGTTTCCGCCAATATTTGGAAAACGGTAATCTAAATGTCATTATTAAATGCATTAAACCATTGTGTTACGCTCCTTATTGATTGCTATATTTGGCGTAGTGTAATATCTATATTAACTCGTGGAAACTTGAATAGTCTATTAAGCCAAACACTATCTGTATTTGTACATGGGTATTTAATCAAACCTCTTAGTTGGGATTTAACAATGTTAATGACCTCTTGTGCCACTATTTCACGACTCATTACATGTAGCTTTTATGCTCTCCATTCCAACTTCCCTTACTATAACATGTTTCATTTCTAGGCGTTTTAATAAGGTAGCTCATGATCTCACGAAGAGCGTCATGAGTGGTTAGTGTCAGTTTAACCTTTTTTTTACATCTGTAAAAAAAAGCATTACATACTTTCTTCCAATACCAACTAGTATCTATTCTAGGCATGTAGGTATCACATCTTGTCCTCTTAAGTAAATGACATCTACTACTTTTACCCATAGTCTATCAGGCTGTGCATAGATTCAGTCAGCCAATTTATGTACTCCCTCTGTCTCGAATACACTTTCCTTTTTTTGGTAGTTTTACTATATACTTTATTTTTTTAATAATATTAAAAATAATTCATCTATATTTTGACCTTAGCCTTTGTGTGTAAAGCATATGTAAACATTTCTTTGAGACAGGGAAAGTATATGTTAATCATCATTGATGTATGCGTGATTTACATTATTTCAAACCTCATTCCTTGGCCATTTCAACCTTAATTGAGGCCATTTGGACATTATTACTAACATTCTCCTCTAGTCATCCATTTTTGGCTCCCCTTAATGACTTTCACCATTGTCACAGCTTTCAGTGCAAATCTGACACCTTTTTTGAAGTTCGGGAAGAAGGATGAGGAGCTTAGCAAGGTCCTCTCGCCAACATCCTAAGCCTCGAAACTTCAAGTGGGTCGAAAGTAGCTCGAGGGAAACAAAGAAATATGCTAAGAAATTAACCCCTTAGAAGTGAAGTGAACTGGAGCAATTTTTGTTCTCAACCCGTCCAGGTTCATATGCATCCACTAGGGTCTAAAGCATTCTGATTAAGTCCATGTCTTCAACCCTTCCGAAAAGTCTTCAACTCGTCTGAGTTTACCTCTAACCCGTCTGGGTCCAATACAACCCTCTAGGGTCTAAAGCTTTCTGCTTCAGTCTAGTGCACCAACCCGTCCGGGTCTATCTCATTTCGGTAGGGTCCAAGACCTTCTGGTCGAGTTTCATGACCCAACCTGCTCGGGTTGACACCTAACCCGTCCGGGTTTCCTAAAAGAAGAAATACAATGGCCATTAGTATAAATAAGGAGTTGGATTGTTTTATACGACACCCTTACATTTTTTGTAATCCCGGTTTTTTAAGGACCCGTTGACTGACCTTTTGATCATAGGGGCCCTTAGTAAGAGATGGATGGAAGATACATATAGTCAAAGACTGCATTAATCAACCTAGTAAGTGACACTCGACCGAGTAACAGTGTTACTCGACCGAGTTAGGCGTACTCGACCGAGTATGTGCTATACTTGTAGTAGTTTTTTAACATTCTTAGCTAGCATAAATCTTGTGTGAGGAAACCTTAGTTACCTTTAGAGTTTGTATAGAATAGTTTATTTTGTAACCGTCTTTCAGTTTTTCTCACTTCATGCGTTTGTTATCAAGAGATTGCACTGTTGCCAATGTTGTAAATACCGCTGTCTAGATAGGTGATATGACTCGCTGTCGTATTCAAATATTAATCTGGTCCCTTTCTTGTGTCATGTCAAAATGATTGAAGTGTTTAGCTTTTGTGGTCATTGTAATACCACGGTTTTCTAAGTCTATTACTTGGTCGAATATGGCCTACTCGGCCGAGTAAGTGTGTCATGTGTTTCTGGACAGTTTACTGCCCAGGAATACTCGGCCGAGTATGGGAATACTCGACCGAGTAGATGATACTCGGCCGAGTATACTCTATACTTGATCGAGTATCGGTCTGACGGGTATTATTTTCGCAGTTTGATTTAGAAAGGATTAGAGTTATATAAGACGCGATTTAGAGTTCTTAATCATTTTAACAAAACCTAAGCAATACAACGTAACTCTAATCCTCTCCAAATCTCTCTCTCAAGTGCGTGGATCGTTCGTGTGTCTAGTTCATCGTTCCTTGCGTCGATTGTGTCGGTAAGCTTTTGATTTCTTAAGTTTTGTTGATTGGTCTTTTAGGGTTTTTCCCTAATTTGTGATTTGAGGAAAAGGGGTTTTGGCATGTGGTAATTGGAATTATGTGATTGTTGTTAGGTGGAGATTTCGTAGAGGAGCCATTCTAGCTTGCTTGATTGTCTCATTGCAGTTTGTGCTAAGGTAGGGTTTTCCTACTCGGTTTACTGTTTAATTTGTTTAAGATATGTGTTGTGATTGCTTGTACGATTGATATTGTGATTAAATGCTGTTGTTGGGTTGGATTTTTGTGTTGGGTGTTGAGATGGTTGATGATGATGTTCGCGAGGTGCGTCCTCGGCTGAGTGGAGTCACTTGCGGGAGTGCCTTCACGCCCTAGTTTCGCCATTTGTGAAACCCGCCACAGGAGGGGATGTGCACATTAATGGACAGGGTTATCGCTCGTTGATGAGTGGGGCTTAGGTGGGTTGTGGGTATGGATGCGGTCTCCCACTGGCAGGGCTACACACTTTAGTGTGTAGTCAGTTACATGTTGTGATTGGGAGTGGAGGTGGATGATGATCAGCTGTTTATCTTATCGTACTTGTTTTATGTTGATTATGCAGTAAATTGACCCCGTTGTTGTTTTGTAAATATGTGGTGATCCATTTGGGGATGGTGAGCATATTATGATAGGTGATGATGGTCATTAGCTTTGGGACGAGATGGGGAGTCATCACTTGAGTCTAGCTTCCGTTGTCATGAGATTTATCTTTCAGGGCTTGCCTGGAATGCATGAAATAATTAGGGGTAAATTTTAATTGGGTGATAATTACTTGGGAAGTTAATTACTTGGATAATGAGTTCCTTGAAAATAGGTTTGGTATAGGAGTAATAATTACTGAGAAAATGTTTTACTCCCTTAATCATTATCCAGGGGGGAGGGTGGGTAATGTATTAACCCTTCTTAAGGTAATAGATTCGGAAAGTGAATAATTACTCTCATACCAACATGTAAAACCCACCTTACATATTACTCCCTTATTCATTCCCCCTCTTTTACCCTCAATCCAAGCAAGCCCTCAGTTGTAGTCGTTGAATATTAGTAACCTTTATTTTGGATTTGGTTTTTGAACATGTAATCATTAACTATTTATACTTTAATAAATGTGTTTTGGATTGGTAACTTTGATATACTAACTTTGGGCAACCGAGATGGTGACGGTCTCTCATGTTAAGGTGGTCCTGGTAAAGCACCTTGGTATGTGGGGGTGTCACAGGCATAGGTGTTCATTGTCACTTATGGGGCATCTTCTTAGAAGCGCGAGTGTACTGAAGGAGGTGAACGTTTATAAAAAGCTCGATGACAATGTGGAGGATGTGGAGGGACCACAGTTGGATATCTGTATGGAGCTATTGAGGCTTCCAAGGGCTTCAAAAGATTGTTGTATAGAAATAATGGACTAGTTCATCTGTATCATTGGCTACTACATGATATTAAGAAATCATAAAAAGCGCGATCTGTGAGCGTTTTGAGATGCAAAGTCATTAATGATAACATCAACATCGATGTTTTTCTAAAAGTTCTTTCTCGATTGATAACATTGCAAGACCATTCAACCGTTCATTGACGACCTCAAGTAGGTCTTGATCAACTTCAACTTCGAAAAACTTCTTTCAGCTGATGCCACAGTTACCGGAACTGTTAAAAAAATTCTATATGCGATTGAAGCATTTGGATAACAATATACAGATTTGACAAACTCAAGAATATCAGTCGCAGACAGTAATGTATTTAGCATAGTAGATTGTAACACTTTCAATTCTGAGTAAAGATTCTTTATATCAACATCGGATGTATATGTAGAGTGAAACGTTAAGCAACATTCTCCCAATTCCTTTTCATCTAAAGACTAACTTTTCTGAATCAAACAAAAATCCAAAAATACTTCCAAAAGTTTTTAATTGCTCAAATCTGCTTTTCAAAGAAGCAATTGCCATATCAACAACCACCAAAAAATATTCAAGTCTAAATACTTTTTCAGGCGATTGGTTTTGTTCATCTTCTTCATTAGTTTCATCAAAATGTCTTTTTTTTTAATAATGTGATGCCTTGTCGGAAGAGTAGGCTCTACATCCATATCAAGTGCAATAGTTTTAGCAATATTCAGACAAGAAAGAAAGTCATCACTTCTAAACTTCTCAAAATATGCACTATACCTTCAACATGTACTATTGTGGTATCAATACACATGGACTTAGATTGCAATTTCTTACTCACCTTATTTATGACAAATAAAATTTCATACCTGATACTGTCGTTTGTGTACAAAAATTAAACCTAAATATACTAACGGAAGCTAGTGATAAGTAGGGTCGATTCTCCACAGGGAGGCAAGATATCTGTCTTAAGGTCCGTCTATCTAAGTCACAAAATGGGGGGTTTTAATTTGGTTTCATAAGCTACAAAAGATTTAAAGGAAAGAGAAATAAAGGAAAGAGCAATAAAAGTGAGAAAATATGATAAGAGTGATCAAATAAGAGAGGGTATGCCAGGATTTCGGTTCACCATGGTAGTCTATCGACTCAGCTGCAAACAGCCTAGACAATCTACTGTGAGAAGGATAAGGGAAAGGTCCTTCTGGTCCAATTTCTATCCTAGATTTCCACTAACTTAACTTCCGTCCTCATTAGGGTAGTCTCTCTTGTTCATAGCGTCTATTTATTCCAATCTTCCGATTCGGGAGTAAAGTTAACCAGATTAATGTAATTTAGAAGCGTGCACTCAACTAAATTGGTGTTACAGTTATATTTCTATGGGGACAGATTCTCACATATAAATTATCTAGCTTATTCGCTACATCGTCACAATCCTACCATGGATCCCCTAGTCCTAACATAAAGAGAATTAGCTACGGATGTTATTAATGGTTTCAATAATAAAAATAATAATAATAAAAATAATAATAATAATAATAATAATAATAATAATAATAATAATAATAATAATAATAATAATAATAATAATAATAATAATAATAATAATAATAATAATAATAATAATAATAATAGAGGACGCGATCTCTAGGTGGAAGTTTACCCTCATGGGTAATGTGTTGGGAGGTAAACCCTCTCTTAAGGTTGTTACTGAATTTGTCCAAAAAAATTGGAATCATGGTCCTTTACCATGTGTCCAATACTTCAAAAAAGGGTGGTTTAGCTTTAAATTTGACTGTGAAGATACCATGTCTGAGGTGATGAAACGTGGTCCTTGGAAAATTGGTGCCAATTCCTTACTTCTTAAGCAATGGACCCCTTCTTTTTCATGCTCCATGGAAACTGTCACTACTATTCCTGTTTGGGTTCTCTTTCCTGACTTGGATCCTTTTCTCTGGACTGATTCTATCCTAAGCAAGATTGCTAGTAAAGTGGGTAAGCCTTTATTTGCTGACCTAACCACCACTTGTAAAGCTAAGCTATCCTTTGCTAGGGTTATGATAGAAGTTGATGTGGCTCAGGAGCTCACTGAGAGTGTCATTATCAATGTCCCTTTTCTTGGGCAGTCTGTTCAAAGGGTTGTCTATGAATGGGTCCCCTTCTTCTGCAATACTTGCAAGAAACTAGGGCACAAGGATGCTTCTTGTAAGAGAAACAAGCCTTCTGTCACTGTCCCTTTGCCTGATGTACCTGCTACTCAGAAATCTAAAAAGCATTCTGGTAAAAAGGGTGGTGCTACTAAGTAGCCTGTTGGCCCTACTAAGGTTTCCAAGCCTGTTGCTGCTATTGTTGTTCCTGACCCATCTTGTCAGGTTGTTGGTTCTGATTGTCACAAGCTAGGTGGTACCTCACCCTCTCAAGAGACTTCAGGTGACTTAGAAGAGACTGCTGGCTCAGAATGCCCTGTGCTAGGCCTAAAAGCTCTGTCTGAGTCCTCTGTCCTCTCTTCTGATGAGGGTGTAAAGCACTCAGAATGCTGTGACCTTGGACCTGATACTGTGCTGGTTTCTGTTGATACTGTGGTTAATGATTCTGAGGTGGAGATTTGTGTGGATGTTGGCTCTGATTGTCACATACTAGGTGGTACCTCACCTTCTCAAAAGATTCCAGGTGACTTAGCAGAGTCTATTGACTCAGAATGCTCTCTGCTAGGTCCAGATGCTCTGTCTAAGTCTACTGTCATCTCCTCTGATGAGGGTGTAATGCACTCAGAATGTTGTGACTCTGGGCCTCCTCCTGTGCAGGATGCTGCTGTTACTGAGGCTTCTGCTAGTTCTCATGTAACTGCTTTGGATTCTACTATGGCTTTTGTCAATGTGGCTCTTATTGAGGTGGATCCTCCTGATAAACAAGTAACATGATTATTTCTACTTGGAATATAAGAGGGTTCAACAAGCCTATTAAACACTTAGAGGTTCTTTCTTTTATTAAGGAAAATAACATTGATATTCTTGGTTTATTGGAAACTAGGGTTAAGAAAAATAAAGCTCCCAAGATTCTGCAGTCTAGGTTCAGGAGGATGAGCTCCTTTACCAATTATAATACTCATTATAATGGTAGAATTTGGCCTCTCTGGAATCCTGTCACTACTTCTGTTAGTATTGTTGAGGAGCATGCTCAGGTTGTCCACTGTAAAGTGAGGCATTTTGCTACTGGTAGGACTTTTCACCTTTCTGTAGTCTATGGTTCCAATAGTGCTAGTATCGGGCAGCAGTTGTGGCAGTCACTGTCTGATTTTGCTGGCACTGGTGGCCCTTGGATCACTATGGGGGATTTTAATGTGGTTAGGCATTTCCATGAAAAAATCAGTGACACTCCTCCTGTTTTTTCTGAACTTGCTGAGTTCAATAACTGCCTTTTAGATTGTGGTCTTGATGATCTTCAAGGCACTGGTGCTGCTTTTACTTGGTTCAATAAGCATGACATTTCCTCCAGGGTTTATTCTAAATTGGATAGGGTTATGGTGAATTCTGAGTGGTTTCAGCATTACCCTCAAACTTCTGCTCAGTTTAAACCACCTGGAGTTTCTGATCATTGCCATGTTGTCCTGTCTTTTCATAATGATCCTCTCCCCAAAAAGCAATTCAAGTTCTTGAATTGTTGGGCTACTCATCCTGACTTTCTTGCTATTGTCTCTAATGCTTGGAGCTGCAGGGTTCAGGGTAATCCTATGTTTAGATTGATGGAGAAACTTAAGAAGGTGAGGTTTGGTCTAAAAAATTTACATCATGCTGAGTTTTCTAATATTGGTCAGATGATTAAGGAGAAAAAAGTGGAATTGGCCCAATGTTTTGAGGATCTTCAGAAGTATCCCTTGTCTGAGGTCCATATTAACAAGGAAAAACTGATCTCTGATGATTTTCTTAAGCTTAAGGAGGCTGAGACAAGTATTTTAATCCAGAAAGCTAAACTTCATGACATCAAGCACAATGATTTTTGTTCTGCTTATTTCTTTGCTAAGATAAAAGAGAGAGAACAATGTCACATGATTGGTGCCATTCAGGATCTTAATGGTGATCCCTGCTATGGTCCTCAGGATGTTGGTGCTGCTTTTGTGGATTATTATGAGAAGCTTCTTGGATCTTCTGTCCAAACTCATGCTATTGATCCTGATATTATTTCTTCAGGCTGTTGTGTGGAGAATCAGGATCATGATTTCTTAATTGCTCCTATTACTAGGGTGGAAATTAAGACTGCACTTTTTTCTATGGGCTCTAATAAGAGTCCTGGTTTGGATGGTTTCTCTGCTGGGTTTTTTAAAGCTGCCTGGTGTGTAGTTGAGCATGACTTCTGCACTGCTGTTGAAGATTTTTTCAGGAAAGGGTTTATGTCTAAGCAGGCAAATGTCACTATACTCTCATTGATTCCTAAGAAGGCTACTATGCAAACTGTTAAGGACTTTAGGCCCATTTCCTGCTGCTCTATTATCTATAAAACCATCAGCAAAATATTAACTAACAGACTCCAAAATATCCTACCTAAGCTGATTGGTGCTGAGCAAGCTGCTTTTGTTAGAGATAGAAGCTTGTTTGAAAATATTATGCTTACTCAGGGGTTGCTTAAAGGATATGACAGGAAGAATTTGACTCCCAAATGCATGCTAAAGGTTGACATCAGTAAGGCCTTTGATTCTTTACAGTGGAGTTTTATCCAAAATATGTTAGAGTCTCTTAATTTCCCTGCTCTCTTCATCAAATGGATAATGGGGTGCATAACTGGCTCATGGTTTACCCTCAAGGTTAATGGCTCTAACTTTGGATTCTTCAAAGGCAAAAGTGGTGTTAGGCAAGGTGATCCTCTTTCACCTAGTCTTTTTGTTCTCAGTATGGAGATTTTGTCCAGATGCCTTAGAGTCATGAACAAGGAACATAATGTCTCCTATCATCCTAAGTGTGTCAAGCTGAGCCTTAATCATCTGATCTTTGCTGATGATCTCATGATCTTTACTAGAGGTGACCTGCCTTCTGTCCAAAAAGCTGCTGATGTTCTCCAGCTTTTCTCTACCTCGTCTGGTCTTGTTGCAAATTTTGAAAAAAGTGAAGTTTATTTTGGTGGTGTCCCTAGTTGCTTGAAGCAGCAGATTCTTTCTGCCATTGGTCTAAATGAGGGATCTTTTCCTTTTAGATACCTGGGTATGCCTGTCAATCATGCCAGATTGACTTGCAACATGTATGAGAGCCTCTCCCTTAAAATTACTGATGTTTTGCATAAATGCTCCAATAAGTTTCTCTCTTATGCTGGCAAAATCCAAATTATCAACTCTATGATCTTTGGTCTGGGTAATTTCTGGTGTAGCAGTATCTTTCTTCCCAAGCAGATCTGTCTTTTCATCCACAAAGCTTGCAGACAATTCCTTTGGGGTGCTGGCAGTTCCAGGAGAATGTCTTTTAAAAGTTGGTCTTCCATCTGTGTTCCTTGGTCTGAGGGAGGTTTCCAGATTAAGGACATCTCTTCCTGGAACAAGGCTACTCTCCTGAAATGGCTTTGGCATATTGATAGAGGGACTGGTTCTATTTGGTGCAACTGGATTAGAAGTTATTTTCTTGTTGATTCTCCCATTTGGTCCCTGCAAATTAAAGAGTTTCATCCTGAAAGCCTTCGCAGTATCCTCAAAGTTAGAGATATGTGTGCTGAGCAGTTAGGAGGTATTCATATGGTACAGGGCCTGTTGCTTTCTTGCTCCACTCCTCGTGGGTTTTGCATCAGTAAAGCTTATGAAGCTCTTAGACCTAAGCTCCCTCCTCTGCCGTGCTATAAAGTTGTCAATTCTGGTTGTCTTTTACCAAGGCACAAGGTCATTCTCATGTTGGCCATTCAGAGGAAGCTTGCTACGACTGACCTGCTAATGGAAAAAGGTCTTCCTATCCCTAATAGATGCTCTCTTTGTAGGGAGGCTGCTGAGAGTACTCGGCACTTGTTCTTCCAGTGTTCCTACTCTAAGGCTCTCCTCTTGTGTGTTACTTCTTGGTCAGGTATATCTTCTCCTTGCTCTCAACTTAGGGGCATTTTAACTTGGGTTCATCAAAGCAAGGTGTGCAGTTGGAGGAAGAGATGGGCGTATGGTAGCATTGCAGCTACGGTTTATACTATTTGGGCTGAACGGAACCGCAGGATTTTTTGTGGCCTTGACAGGCCTATTAGTACGCTGTTGAGGGACATTCAGATAGTAGTTAGTGCTGCACTAATTTTTAGGTCTCCTTTGGTCAATCATGAGATCATTGAGTCTTCTATTAGTAGTAGTGTTTCTACTTTTCCCTTATAGAGGATATGCTTTTGTAAGATCACTCATGTATCCTTTTTGAATATATGAGAACTACCTTTCTTGCAAAAAAATAAAATAAAATAAAATAAAAAAATAATAATAATAATAATAATAAACAGGCTAATTAGAGGCATAATGAAAGAATAACAATCAAGCATAAATTGAACTAGGGCAAAAACAATAATGAAAGAACAAAAGATTAATGCAAAAAAAGTATTAAGATTAAGAGTAGAAGAATAATTACAATCTTAAAATTCCGGCGTAAAGAACAATCCGCAAAGCAAAGAGCAATTAAGAGCAAAAGTTTCTGAGATTAAGAGAAGTAAAAGCAGTCTGTAGACAAGAGGTGACTTGGATGAGGAATCTCATCAATGCTCAATTTTAGTCGAGGAATTGCAGAAAGTTAGCAGATGAAGACGGGTTTTGAGTATTTTGGGGAGATGACGGGGTTTGGTCTGAATCTGATTTTGTTATCAGGTTTTGATGTAGTGTGTGTTTTCTTGTTTTTTTAGTTGGTTTTGTTTTGCCTTTTGGGCCAGTTTTTGGTGGGCTATTGTTGGATTTTATTTGTTCGGATGAGATATTTGTCTAACTGACAAAATGTCTACCAATACTCAGTGGTGACCATTTTTTGATATATATATATATATATATATATATATATATATATATATATATATATATATATAGGAATGGGATCATGTGAGTATGACTCATATATTTGAGGATTGAGGATTAATACTAGCTGTCAGATCTAAGAGATCCAACGTCCATGATTTAGTGCGGATCAGTAAGGGTAATATGGTAATTTCGCGGGTGCACATATATACTCCTTATTCCATCGAAACAAACCTAATTCATTCATTCTCACCCAAAGCCTTTCTCTCTCTACCTTCTATCTTCTTCAACGCAATCCCTAATTTTCCTATTTTCGTGATTTTTTTGTTTCGAATTCAATCTCAGCTCAATCATTTGTCATTCTTCTATTTATTATCAACGATCATACTCTTTCAATCGAAATCACGATTTCAGGTACATCTACTTTATCTTTAGTTTTTAATTTCAGTTTTATTTTCATGTGATTGTTGTTTCGCTACATATATTTGCAATTACTAGTCATCTTACTGCGTTTGTTATGATTTTGTAGCTATTCATCGTGATTTCAATGCTTTGTATCTCTTTTTCCTAAATTAGGTTTAATTTGTGAAGATTTCATATGATTTATTGGTCTTCTTTCTCATATATCTAGGTTAATTTAATTCGAACAAGTTACAAATTTGTTATATATTCAGTATTTTTTCCTGATCTATGTTCAACTCACCTGTTGTTATGATTTTTTTTTCTCGATTTATAATTTTGATGAGATTGATTCATAGTCTTGTTATTTGATTGCGATTGTAAATTATGTCACTTTGTTCGAGTTTTGTTGTCATGTAAACCTAATTTACATGTGTAGTATCTTGTTTCAAATCTTTTTAAATTTGTGTCAGATTGATTTACATCTTTTTTACATTGTTACTCTTTACTGTTAGCTAGTAGTAGTATACATTTCGCCGATTTAGGTTCTAAATTGTTTGACATCTTATAAATATCACGTATTTGCTGCTAAAGTATCCAGTGTGATATTGTTTAGAAGGCTATGTGATATTGTTTAGCAGACGGTGTGATATTGTTTTATTACATCCCTTTTACTTTGATTGTCAGAAATCAATTACTACTTGTTTGTTTACATTGTATTTTTTATGCTTTTTTTTGTCAGATCGTGAAAGTTGTTTAGCTTTGAGCGGCCTATTGGACAGAGATATGACTTGGTCCAAATTGTCCTAAGAAGCTTTGGGCTTAAGGCTTAATTTACCTGCCAAATGAGTCTCCAAGTTTGGTGTATGTTTGGTTTTGGTATAGATTTGATGTTGAGTTGTCATCATATGTTTTTGATTTACATTCTACCTGTTTAATGAGTTGCAGTATTTTGTTTGACCATCACCATTTCATCTTGTTGAGCAGCAAGCACAACATAAATTTTAAGATATTATTCTTGGTTCTTCTGATTCCATTGTTTTCATCAGATATTGAAAAAAATTAGATCGGATTTGTCTAATTTCAGTTGTGGCCTTGCTCATATTTTCTGTGAGTGAACTTAATTCATTGGTGGATTCGAGTTTTGATTAATCCACTTTATTCTATTGGTATAATAGGTTGGACTTTGTCTCACTAGATTGTTGGTTGCGTAAACCAGGTTGTTTAAGCGACTTAAAGGTGAAGAATCCTGCGGAGTAAATGTGTTGGCCACCTTTTCTTTCTTTGAGATGGATCATCGATGACGTGGAAGTAGACGCCACAGCACAGTATGGCTCATTGCTCTTGACGAGATTTACTTTGGATCCTTGTATATCTCTCACATGTTTGCTTACTGGGAATGGCAGATCCACTTTGAAGGGGATATGAAGTCTCATGATGCGTCCGGAGATGCTAATTGATAAAACCAAGTCATAAATGAAGCTAAGAATCAGTGTTACTTTCCAAGGGGATATGAAGTCTCATGATATTTTTCATTGGTGTCGTTCTAGTGGTTTGATGTAATTGAGTTCCGGAAAGTTGAGTAGATAGTCAGGTGGCTGCATTAAATTAAGTCATGGTCATGAAATGGTTGTATGAAAACGTTTGCACTTTGATATTTAAAACAAGATGAGGTTGAACAAACGTCAAGCAAGAAGTTGAAGATTGTGTTGGAAAAAGATGCCAAAATGGATAATAAAAAGAAATTGGTAAAGGTAGAGGAAGAGAAAGGAACTAATCTTTGTACTCAGACTGTGTTGACAGAACTTTAATTGAATATGCACTGATTGATGTAATTTTGAAAGGATAGTAATCTGATATAGTCGTTATAAATTAATATTATTGTCGTTGTAATTTTGTGATCTTTTTTAGAATCGGAATGATATTTTATCTTATATCTTTGTGATATTGTTTCTCAATAGCAAAAAGTTTGAGTGTTCAAGATTCCTTGTGAATGTGATATTGTTTTGGATAAAGTGTGATACCGGGATGTGTGAAGTTTGATATTGTTCGGTAATGCTTCTAGAACAATATGACGTGATACTTATGAAGACATATATTGTTTCTTATAACTGTTTGTAAACTAGCAAATAAAGATAAATATATGATATTGTTAATAGCATAATGTGATATTATTAGCACAATAACTTGATATTATTTACCATATCATTTGATATTTTTTTTGAAAGAACTAAATCATTTGATATTATTAACACAACAATGGTGATATTGTTTTATGATATTCTTTACCACATCTTGTGATATTGTTAAGCCAGTAGTGTGATATTGTTTACCACATCTTGTGATATTGTTAAACTAATAGTGTCATATTATTCTCAAAGTCATTTGATATTGTGTCATGAAAGGTGATATTTTTTATAATTAAATGTGATATTCTTTACTAAAACTTGTGATATTGTTAAAACAAACGTGTGATATTGTTTACCAAAAAAAATGAAATACTTTAAGAACCATATATTCTGTATTTAATAACATAAAAAAAGAGGCAAATCCTGATACAACTATAATATTGTTACCATTACTTTACATTCCAACTCCAAAATGCAAAAAAAAAAGGGTTATTCTACGCGGTAACCCTGTGTTTTTTTGAATTCTAGCTGGTAACCCTTCATTTTTCAACCACCCACATGGTAACCCTGAACTTATCAAAAAAAGTTCTTTGTGACCCCCAACTTTTATTCCGTTAAAAAACTCCGTTAGTTTGCATGTTTATTGGGACTTGGGCTTGTTTTTTAGAGTTCAAATGCTTAAATGGCCAACTAACTATGGTCTTCTCAACTCAATTAAATAAATATACCCCAAATTTTCCTAACAAATAATTATATTCTAGGTATGGTAAGACTTAAGAGTATAATTCATAATCTTTTTATTATCATTATTATTATTATCATCATTTTCATTGTTTAACAAAGAATATTAAAGTAGTAAAAATACCGATCCACATCTTACCTTTGTTTTTTTTTTATAAAAATAATAATAATAATATAATATCAATTATAATCTAATATAATTTATAACAAAAACAAAAGTAAGACGTGTTTCAATATATTTACTACTTTAATATTCTTTGTTAAGCAATAAAAATGATGATAATAATAAGAATGATAATAAAAATGTTATGAATTATACTCTTAACACACCTATAATATAATTATTTGTTAGCAAAATTCGTGGTTTATTTATTTTAATTGAGTTGAGAAAACCATAGTTACTTGGTCATTTAAGCATTTAAAGTGGAAAAGACAAGCCCAAGTCTCGATAAACATTCAAACTAACTGAGCTTTTTAACGGAATAAAAGTTGAGGGTCATGGAGAAGCTTTTTTCATAAGTTCGGGGTTACCATGTGGGTAGTTGAAAAACGAAGGGTTACCAGCTAGAATTCAGAAAAACACAGGGTTACTACGTAGAATAACCCAAAAAAAAAATACAAATTTATAATCGCTTGAAACAATATCTAAGAAGACAGAATTTGTCTTTATAAGAGAAATGAATAAAAAAACATGATTTGTTTAGTTGATCATGCACTATAGACTTCGCCAACATGCACACATACTCTTAAGTAACCTCCAAAAGCGAAGAAATCTGCAAAAAAAAAAGGAAAAAAAATGTACAAAACATTATCTTTCAGACAAAAGAAAATACAACAAATATAAAAAACGCACCATATTACATCATTTACAGCAACATTTTACATTATTTTACTGCAAACCAGTGACATTTTACAGCGAAAACACCATACTATAGCATTTTAGTGCCTTGATGACATTTTACAACTTAATTATGTAGTAGTCAACTTGCCAAAATGTATGAAAATAGAGTACCACGAATATTCACATTCAGTATCACATCATACAAACAACAGTATCACACGTTTTCCGTTATCATAGCCAACATGTAATTCGACATTACTCATTTTACTGAACACAAACGATTACTTCAATTCTATCATATGAAACTGTAATTTTGCACAATTAAACAATGTTAAACCCTAACTTTCGCGATTAAAACAATATGAAACCCTAATTTTCACAATTAAACAAAGTTGAACCCTAATTTTCACAATCGATCAATATTAAATCCTAATTTTAGCGATTAAAACAAAAAAGACATCTTATAAACAACTAAAACTTCAATTGATGATAGTAATTGATTCAATGTGTCGATATTATGAACGAAAAAAGTTTAAAATCATTTATAAGTAAGATATTTAGAAATTTACAGCAAGAACACGAAAGAACCCTAAATAACTCGATAATTATTTCGATTTTGTTGATTTAATCCTATTAAATTCATCTAATTCAACATACATATAATAATTTCGAACAAAATCAAAATGTATAATCAATTTAATGCTACAAAAGTTGAAAAAAATCGCAGAAATGGATAAAGATGAGAAACAAATGTACCTCAATGATTTTGGAGAGAATTATGGTGAGATTATTCAATCTAGTGAACGAATACATCTATAATGTTGAAATGAAGTTGAAATCGTTTTTGAATTTTAAGTTTTTGCGGATTTTCGGCGAGATTTTAGAGAGGATTTTGTGATAGTTTTCGTTTGAGATGTTTGATTGATTTTGGTAAAATTTTTAGAGAGAGAAATGATGATTGATTTTTTGAGTTTTAGGTGGTTTTATTTGTCAATTTTCCTCGCGATATTGTTTTGTATATGGTGTGATACTTTATTCGTTACTCAATCCTCAAATATTTAGGAGTTTTCACCGGATCCCGACTCTCTCTCTCTCTCTCTATATATATATATATATATACTTACATTTTATCAAAAAAAAATCAGTCTGTAAAGTATGAAAAGTATCATAAGTATGTTTATTAACCTAATTTTGACTTCCTTATATAGGGAAGCGTAATACTTAACAAAATAATCTATCACGGGCTTAGTAAACCCGCGTACAACAGCAAACCTCTCGATCGAGATCGAGTAATTTCAGACCACTCGATCGAGGTCTTCTCCAGCAATTCTTCTCGATCGAGCAATTAAAGCTCTCGATCGAGGAACTCCAATAAACACCATTTCGATCGAGCTATTGGAATCACTCGATCGACCACTCGTGTCAGCCAAACCACTCGATCGACCCTCAATTCTTCTCGATCGACTGGATTTCCATTGCATCAGCCTCAAATCGTCCTTTGGCAGCTTCATAGACCTTCCTTCATGCATTCCAATGTACGACTCTCGCTCCAATATTCCCGTCTCCTTATAATGCATGCTGAATAGGACGAATAAGGTGCGGTTCCACTACTTTCAGGTTCATTTCTGCAAATTAGACAAAACAAACCAAAGTAGCCAATTCGGGGCATTTTGCAATACATAACGATACAAAAAGGCATAGAAATGCGTGCAATAAAAGGCTAAATAGTCTATATATATTGCACGTATCAAATCTCCCCAAACCGAACCTTTACTCGTCCTCGAGAAAACTAAATGCAAACTAATGGAACGAAAATGAAAACTCGGAGCTAGCTATAACTTGTCTACTTAAACCAATTTATTGCAGTTAAAAATTAATAGTCATAACTACAGAAGTCAATATGCAAACGAGTTATAAGATGTCCATAAATAAAGCTGACCTATCGACCTTTCAAGACCAACAAAATCGGACTCTCACGTGGTCACTCTTCTCTCATGAAGCAAAGGGTAAATAATTATATGTAAGAGAGAAAGAGAATACAGTCACTCACCTAAACTGCGACCTACATAACATGCATGCAACAAAAATGAAGACGATTTAAGTACTACGCATACATTCCAATCAACAATGTCCGTCCCAGCCGAGGGCTTACAAATGATATGGGAAAGTGAGGTTACAGGTGAGAAAAGACAAAAACAGATTATGGAAATGTGGAGGTAAAGCGTCAAGCTAGCACCTAACAGGACCATATAAAACCATCCGAAACTCAGCTGACTAGAGACTAAAATGAAAGTGCCCTTCATTGGCACACAACTCATTAACCAAATACTCTATCTCCTCAAAAAGATGTAAATAACGACAGAGGAGTAAGACCGTCACAAACTTCCATCTTCCCCAAGCAGATGAAAATCGGCCAAACTCGCAGATGAAAATCGGCCAAACTTTCATCTTCCCGTTTCACATGTCTCATTTCTTTTTTTTTTCATTCCTCATTTTTCTACCAACCCCAAGCAGATGAAAATCGGCCAAACTCGCAGCATGATAAACATACCACAAAAGTCACACTAAACTAGCTTGACTGGGCAGGCTAAATTTTGGGTGTAGCTAATGGGTCAAAAAGGCTATATTTGGCTTAAGTGGAGCTAAATGGGTGAAAATGAAAGAAAGGGAAATTTACAAGCACCTCCCTCTATGTGACACCTGTAACACCCGCGAATTTCCCATTTTGACATTTAAAATTTATTAAACCGTTTAATCACTTTATTATACATTTTTGAATTACTCGATTTAATTAATTTTATGTCAAACACGATTTTTATATACGTATTATATAAAAGCTCATTTTTATAAAAATACGTACGATTAAATTATATTTTTAAGGCACGATTTATATAATAATATATGTATACGTATTTTTGGTCGGATAATAATAATGACTGTAATAATAATAATCCCCGTCTTAAATTCCGTCTAACTTTAGACCGTCACATTTTATTTGAGAATCTTATCTTAACACGGACCAATCGTATGTCGACAACACATATCCTATCCACCCCACACTCTACCTTCAAAATATCTATTATTATTATTATTGTTATTATTATTATTATTATATATAGTATAGTTAGTAGTAGTACTATCCGTATGACCCACCTTCTTTCATTTCTCCTTCCTTTTTCTTCTTCTTCCTGCGTAAGAACAAACAACAACCAGAGCAAGCAACACCATTTTCGGCCGAGCTTCAAACCGAGATCTCATCGCCATTTCTCAACCATTCCTCTTAATTTTTGTACCATTCTTCTCCTCATTTCCTCCTTCATCTTTCAAGGTAAGAAAGACTCGATTTTGTGATGATTTCAGTTTGACCCGCCTCCTAAAGGTTCCGATTTTTAGCTCTTTTATTTCGTTTTCCTCCTTCTAGTTGAAGAAACCGAAGACCCGCAGGGAGGCTCGCACTCTTTTGACGTTTTCCACGGAGATTTGAAGAGCAATGAGGTAACGGTGATAGGTTACTCGACAAAATGTCGAACTTTCGTCTTATGGGTCGTTTTCTGTGCTTTTATTCGGTAAAGTTTGGTTCTTGCGTCTTTTCTCCTTCATATGTAAAGTTCTGTCTCATATTGTTGTTGGTAAAGGCGGCTTTGGGATGGTTGTCCTCTGTTTTGGAGACCATCGTAATAGGGGTCAATTAGTTGGAGTAGTGGTGACTGTTGAGTGAAAATATGAGGCGGTTTGGGTGCGTGTTTGGTCTCTGTTCTGGGACGAGTGAAGTGAGTTGTTTTCGAGATTTCAATTCTTGTAGTAGTTGTGCTTTGGTTCCGTCTTGGGAAAGTTTAAGAACTCGTATTTAGTGACTCGGTTTGGTGCCTCGTCAGTGGTTGTTTTGCTCTTGCCTTGGTGACGGGTTGTGGCCTGAACAGGTGCGGCCTGGTTGGGACCGTCCTGGTGGCCTGTTTCAGGTGGCCTCGTGGCTCTGATTATGGGCAGGATTGTTGGTGATATCACACGATTGTGGTGGCTGTGTTAGGTGGTCAGTCGGGTGGGGCAAGGGCTGGTTGTAGGGAAACGGGTATGGGCTGTGCAACGGCCTCTTGAGTCGTGGTATTAGTGTGCTCTTGGCGCAATAATGTTGGTCTTTTGAAATTACTTAATTTCCGTCTCGTGTTTTTATGTAACTTAATCCGCTAATATCGTCACATATTTGCTTGGTGGGCTCGTTTGATTTAGTTGTTGGGTCCATTTGATTTTAGTAAATAGGCTAGCTATAATTGGTAAGTTGGGCTAGTCATGTTCATAAATTGTTTTGACGCTAGTTTATTTTAATTAAAATATTATTAATTTCCGTCTCGTGTTCTATACAAGTAATCCGTTAATTATCGCTCTTTCACCCATTCTATTCATTGGGCTTTACATGTTTATTTGGTTGGGCTTGTCATATTTATTCAAGTGGATTTACCTTGCTAATTTAATTGGACTTGTCTAGTTTACCTTTTGGGGCTATAAATGAGTCACTTGAGCTTTCTCTCATTTTACTCCATAATTTCATATAACGTAATTCATTCATTATCATTTATTATATTTTATTTAACCGGCGTGTTGAATTAGAAAATGGAATATCTATTAATATAAGACAAGTATGAGTTATCTTTATCAAATAGTTATTTGTGAAGAGTCATATTCTTGATAATGCCTTGTATTGTTCTATGGTGAGAGTCTTGGTCCTATCGGATACTAGGGGTGAGCTATAAGCCCTCTAGTTGCGATATGATCGTTGAGATTAATGTTCCCATCTGTACTCATGGTGAGATGCAAGCCATGAGTATGAATGTGACATTAAGGGTCCCGTATCATATGATGTTTGCATGATCATTCTTACTCCTATTGTGACTCAAGTGTGACATTTTACATTGTGTGACTACTTGACATTCCTTATTTATTTGCCCTCGGACATTGGGTCACGGTTAGGTGCCATTGTTTCCGAGTTGCGCTATTTTTCCTTCCGCCTCTTCGGACCGGGGGTCACGGTTAGGTGACAAGGTTCCGATTTGAGGTTACTCGACTTTCGGGCACGGTTAGGTGTACCATGTTTCGAGTCTTGGATACGATTTGGTATCGTGTGTCGAATCGGGTGTCGTCCATCCCGAGAGTCTGGCCAGGTTTAGACTAGGACCGTATTATGATCGTCGTCCTACCAAGAGGTTGGAGTCTAGAGGGTTGTCTTGTTTGAGTTCATACTAAGTATATGTCTTACACTTGTTGAGTCGTGTCCACATGAGTGGGTTGACTTGGTGATTCTATTCCTTGATTGTACATTCATCCTCATATACCATGCCTATTCTATTAAGAAAGTATTATGCATGTTTCACCATGATTGTTCATTATATCTCCTTATTCTTTATTGTTCGTATATGTTGCATGATTAATATGTTTGATTAAATGTTGTTTGTTACCTGCATTTCGACATATTGTGGTTGGGAGAACCTTGAGTTACTCCCCACTGACTGTGGCGTTCATGTTTACATGAATGACAGGTTTGAAGATGCTTACGTGGGGAAGACGTGTGGGCTAGCGAGAACTAAACCCTTGGACCTTAGTTTCTAATTTAGAAACCCTTTATTTGTTTATTCGTGGGATATCTTTTCCCGCTTTCTAGACTTAAATTGTAATAACCTAAATCTGTCTATCGTAGTATTTGTTTCATTTCGTTTTTGGCACCCGCGTTTTAATCTTTAACTAGTAATCTAAAAGTTTTTAAAATCTCACAAAATTCCGCTTTAAATTATTAGTTGTATTTTCCGCTTTATCGCGGGGTATCACAACACCGACCACAAACCCGAATGTATACAATTGACAAGAAATCAAATTTCATAAATGTGCAAAAGTGATAGACATGCTATGCAAGGAGTACTATTCTCAATTCCTATGTAAACTGGTCATGAATGTCACCAGTTATATGGCTCTAAATCTCAGAAATTGCAAAGTAGTTTGCCAATTTATCAGGTCAAGTCTACACAGTCAGCTAAATTTGAACAAAAACTCGTAGATATGCGCAAGACTCAGCTAATAACTGTCAATTAGATGCAAGGCTCAAGTAAAAATGACAAGTTACAGTGCAATTTCATCACGGAAATCTACCGTTCCGACTCAACCTATATGCAAAATAAAACGTGAATATTTTTGATTTTTTTTGAAATTTTCTAATTTCTATTTTTTTTTATTTTTTTCATGATTTTTTGAAATAAATAAATACAATGCAAGCAGAAAAAGGAAACGTGAATGCAAAAACAAATGCAAATTCAGACTCAAAGGATGCATTACCCTCCCCAAAACAAAACGGACAACGCCCTCGTTGTCCTCCAACATACACCAGCAGATATTGTAATACTACGGTTTTATGAGGCTCTGGGTACTCTATCGAGTGGGCCTTACTCTGTCGATTAAGGGTGTTTTGATTTAAGAAACAGTAGTCTGTCTGTAGGGTACTCGGTCGAGTAGCCTGGGCACTCGATCGAGTAAGTGGCACTCGATCGAGTACGTCAGTTACTCGATCGAGTAGCTCGGTTTACGGGTAATGTTTTGTCGGGTTTTGTTAATAACACGGATTAGTATATAAATCTTTCTGTCATCTTCATAATACACTTTTACAAACCTAATCACATTGAAAAGAGATTCAAGTTACGTTCTTCGCATTCATCCGTGTTATTGACAAATCCTGGAGCTTGAGAGGTCGTATTTCACCGTTCTTGGCATCCTTGTGATCCTTGCGTCGAGGGTAAGATCTACGTACCAATTTTATAGTAATTAGTCAACTTTGTTTAAACCTTAATTTGGGGGTTTAGGGTTTTCTCATCATATATGTGTTGATTGTTGATTACCATTGTTGTAGGTGACGATGTGGTATTTGTTATGCATTTGTATGATTGATTGCAGCATTGCGGATTGCAAAAAGGTAGGGTTTCTCCTACTCAGTACTGTTAATTGATTAAGATTGCATATGTTTCATATTTGATGTTATCTGCTGATCATCGGAGGATGGGTGTTGTGGTGACGGTGTTGGTGTGGTTGTGATGTGACGATTGTGGGTTGTGGCAGCTGTGATACTGTAGTGTGTGATTGTGGTGGAGTCACTTGCGGGAAGGGCTTCACACCCTAGTTCGCCCTCCGTGGAACCCGTCACGGGAGGGGATGTGCACATTAAAGGGCAGGGATTGTTTGTCGCTCGTTGATGAGCTGGACTTGGTGGGGATGGGATGCGGTCACCCACTGGCGGAGTGGATTACCTGTTACGATGAGTAATCTGGCAGGGCTACACACTTCGGTGTGTAGTCGGTTACTGTGGAGGATGATCAGCCGGTTACATTGTTTATTTGTCTTATCTTGATTGAACGGTACTGATCCCGTGTTGTTGTTTTGTAAAACCTGCGGTGATCCATTCGGGGATGGTGAGCAGATTATGACAGGTAATGCAGATGTTTAGCTATGGGACAGTCATGGGGAGTCATCACTTCGAGTCTAGCTTCCGCTGTTACGAGTTTAGCTGTCTTTGATTTCAGTTGTATTTAGGCCCTTACACTTTTATTTTGGGTTGGTCTGAGATAATGTAATCGTTAAACTCTTTATACTTTAATATATTTATTTTGGATTGTGTGTAGTCAGTGATGAGGAGTTGATTGTGGAGTTTGGGTTATGTGACGTTTGAGATGTGTTGGTTTATGTCTTATTTTAATTATATATGATTGTGTGATTAGTACTGACCCCATCTTTGTTTTGAAAAACTGTGGTGATCCATTCGGGGATGGTGAGCAGTTATTGAGCAGGTATGAGTCGAGACATGTGGGCTAACTGGGATGTGTCACCACGAGATGATAGAGTCTTCCGCTGTAGTTTTGAGTAGTTGTCAGACATTTTGATTAGTTTTTAGACGTTTGGTTTGAGAACATGTAACCGTATTCTATCAGTTGGTTTTGGTTTGTATTCATTAAACTTTATACTATTTAAATGTTGTTTCTTTATTGTCTTTTGATTATCATTGCCTCGGGAAACCGAGATGGTGACATCTTTATACCTGAGTGGTTCTGGTAAGGCACTTGGAGTATGGGGGTGTCACAGATATATACATGTGACACCCCCATACTCCAAGTGCCTTACCAGGACCACTCAAGTATAGGAACGTCACCATCTCGGTTACCCGAGGCAATGAATATCATAAGACAATAAAGAAACGTACTTTAAAAGTAAATATATTTTAAGTGATTACATGTCTCAAACCAAAACTGTTAAATGAAAAACAATTCCAAAACCAAACTATCTACTAGCAAAATTGAACAACTACAAATATCGTCTGACACAGCGGAAGACTCTTCTAATGCCAAGTGATGACTCATCCCAGATAGCCCAAAAGCATCATATCAAACCTGCTCAACAACTGCTCACCATCCCCGAATGGATCACCACAGTTTTACAAAACAAACAACGGGGCCAGTACTAATTACACAATACAAATCACGATAAAACAAATACCAAACAGCTCAATCGTCACATCAAGCCCCAAACTCCATAATCAATCTCCACATAACTGACTACACACTAAAGTGTGTAGTCCTACCAGAGTACCCATCGCAATAGATACTCCACACCGCCAGTGGGGGACCGCAGCCGTTCCCACCTAAGCCCCGCTCATCTCCATCGAGCGATAAACCCATGTTCGATGAATGTGCACATCCTTCGTGTGGGCGCGCGTTCCACGGATAAGGCGAATCAAGGGCGTGAAGCCACTCCCGCAAGTGACTCCACTCAGCCAGGGACGCACCCCGAAGAACACAGACAGATACAACAACAATCAACGATAATAATCAACAACCGTCACAAACACCAATAATATACTTTAACAACAATCACAATGAAACAACCAATCACATCATGTAATTAATACTGAGTAGGGAAACCCTACCTGGAATGCAATCACAAATCAGACGACCTAGCAGCTGTCTCAAAATCTCTCCTCTACGAATCCTCCTCCTATACATATATTCATACAATTACTACCTTAACCATATAAAACATAAAAACCCCCAAATCACCAAATTAGGGTTTAACCAACATCAACCAAATGCTATAAAAATGGTACGTAAAACTTACCCTTGACGCAAGGATCACAATGGTATAAAGAACAAAGGAAACCGACTCCGCTAGCTCTGGGATTTGCCAATAATGCGAATGAATCAAACAACGTAACTTGCAACCTCTCTTTTGTGTTTTTAGGTTTGTAAAAGTGATTAGGAAAAGATGACGGAGTATTATATATTAATCCACATTATTAACAAAACCCGTCAAATATCACCCGATAACCGACTTACTCGATCAAGTAAGTCACGTACTCGATCGAGCGCCACTTACTCGATCGAGTGCCAAGGCTACTC
This sequence comes from Silene latifolia, assembly GCF_048544455.1. NCBI lineage: Eukaryota > Viridiplantae > Streptophyta > Magnoliopsida > Caryophyllales > Caryophyllaceae > Silene > Silene latifolia. The sequence continues at coordinate 96,439,011 of NC_133533.1, forward strand.
GATCGAGTACCCTACAGGCAGACTACTGTTTCGTATACCAAAACATACTTACTCGGCAGAGTAAGCCCCACTCGATAGAGTACCCAGATACTCATAAAACCGTAGTATTTCAATACAGGGGAACGGGAAAAATACAACCATTAATGAATGAAAAACAATAAATAAAAAGGAGACAGAAATAAATAAAAGAGCAAGAATGTACATACAATATACGAACTTCCCCAAACCAGCTAGAAAACAGGGGAAGTGAGTAGACCAGTAACTACTCGTCATCTGCCTCCTCCTCCTCCTTCCCACCACCGTGAAGTCTGGGTCCCTCTCCTGCTCCCTCCTCCTCGTCTCCTCAGGTCGGATCCTCTCCTCCTCTGCAGCTGTGTCCTCCTCACTGGCCGGCTGTGGGTACCCCTCAGCTGGCTACCGGTAGAAAGACGGGTGCGGCCAGCCCTCAGGAATAGGGCGTCCTCTCCTCATGTGATACTCGTATAAAAGGAACAAAGAAAGAGCAATGCCACGCTCCATATGAGCTTGCCTAGTAAGAAGCTCAAGAAGCAAACCGTCACGGCGCCCTTGGTCTAGGACCTCGGACGCCATAAAAGGTGGAGGAGGAATAAAGTTAACCAGATAGACCGGCTGTGTAGTGTCAGAAGTAGGAGTAGGAGTAGGGATCGAGGTAGGAATGGCCGTGGAAGGCTGGCCACCCGTAGAAGGTTTGGATCCCTCTCCGGTCCTTGGTCTCTTCCGCTTCTTGGAAGCAGACATGGTAGAAGGTGGATCAAGTGTGAGGTGGAAAAAGGATAGAGGTGGAGGTATCCTACCCCTCAGAGTAGTCAACGGGATAAGATGGGGTAGGGTGGTGCAAGGTAAGGTCTCGGATAAGGAGCCATAGATCTTCCAAGTCCGGTGGTCAGAAGCAAGCCAAGTCATAGACAACATAGGGGCAAGGTTGAGGTACCTATCAGTGTCTAGGTGCTATAAGTCGCGAAGGAAGGCGGGGAATATCGAACGGGCAAGAAAGTTGGCTATTCCACTGCAAACAATGGTGTCCGACGTCTTCTGCCTCACATTATGAAAACACTGAGCAGTCAAATAAGCAATGTTAAGCACAAAAGGTCCCTCGTTATCAATGTTCAGGTAACTTCCAAGAATAGACAACTCAATGTTATTCACATTGTTCGGTTCTTTACGGTCAAAGATGGTCCCACCCATGAGATGCAAGAAGTAACGGGTCGGGGGAAGGTGGACATGCGCGAGCTTGCGCTCCTTAAAACTGGTATGTGCCAAGGTCCGCCACAGGATGCGGATGACCTTCCTAGGAGGGCCAGAGTCACCGGTAGAAGACAAACCTAACCTACTGCTAAACTCCTCTAGGGTCCAAGACGTAGTCCGGTTGAATAACCGGAAAGAGACACAAGCACAACCCGGGTCAGTGGCGTAGGCGCCGGCAGAAAAGGTGAAGGAGCTGAAAAACTCGAGGGTCAGCTCCTTATAGGTCGTGTCACTCATGGTAATCAGTCCAGACATCCCCGCCCCGTTCAGTAACTCAACTACGGGCTCGTAGATACCTAACTTCTCAAGCGACTTTCGACACAAAAATTTTGTTGAAGCAAAATCACAACTCTCTAAAGCATAAAAACGAGTACGATGTATAGCGTTAACAAAACGTACTTCGGAGTAATCGGGGTGTGAGTCGAGAGACTCGTCAGCTCGGATAGTGAGCGGTCAGCAGAGGGTGCACCTCGTCCGCCACCCCGTCCTCTAGTACCTGAAGAAAAAGCCCGTCCAGTAGCGGGGCGAGGTACTAAAGCAGCCCGGTAGGCCGCTGTGGCAGATGGTGACGACGCAACAGGGGTCGTCACCGTAGTGGACATGGTACCAGAAGTGAAAACAGTAGCTGTACTAGCTGAGGCAGCGAAAACAGAACTAGCAGCCGTGCTAGTAGAAACGGTGGCAGAAACAGCGGAGACAGAGCTAGCAACAACATAGACGGAGCTAGCAACAGGAGTAGTAGTAGTACCAGCAGTAACAGTAGGAAGAAAACCAGGAAAAACAGTGGTACTAACAGTCGGAATGACGATGGTAACGGCAAGTACCACCGTCTCAGTCGAGGATGGAACAACGGTCGAGCTAGTCGAAGGCAATGTACTACTTTCCATCCTAATCAATCAAGTAATGGGGAAATACAATCAATTAAACAATTGGAACACAAAATCCTCTAATTTCAGACGGATTTTCGAAATAGTCGAAAAACCCTAAACCCTAATTCCATTAACAATGTCGAGAATAATCAAATAAACAACAAAGGAATGAAAGGGGATACTTACTTGATGATTACCCACAACAATTAAGCAATAAAATCGACAAGAATTGATGCAAAAGGCGGATTTCAAATAGAAAACCCGTAAAACCGTAATCGCCCAAATTGACCGCAACAAAGAGGAATTTTAAGGGGGAAGTAGAGGGCAAGTGTCGATTTTAGCCCAAGGAAAATAATGTGGGTGTTAGATTTGGTATAAGGGGAAGATTAAGGGGAGATTTGGGGAAAAATCGCTCAAAGTATCGTATAAACAAGAAGAAGGTAAGTTAGAATGAATAATAAAGGAAGAAAAGAAAACTTCCTGCGTGTTATAGAAACTTTCACTCGATCGAGTGATTAAAAACCCCTCGATCGAGAACTCTGGCCTTAATTCTGCTCGATCGAACATAATCCCTCTCGATCGAGTATTCCTTATTTTTGCCATTTCGATCGAGTAACTGAATCTACTCGATCGATCACTTTTCTTGGGCATTCCTCTCGATCGAGTACAAAAAGTACTCGATCGAGTTAGTTTCTCGTGTAACTCATCCCAATGCGAAATAATTACCCAAACATGCATAAAAGACGCAAAAACATATCCCGACTATAACAAATCAAAAAATAAGCAGTCTATAGTTTGTTATCGCTAAACTAACTAAAGTAATGTCTAACAGTTCTAAAAAACGCAATAAAGAAGTCCAACGGAAATTCAAATTTTACAAGTTAATACACGGGGTATTCCCCGCTTACTGCCCAAAACACTTAGCTTCAACAGCCCACAGGAGGGCTTCTGACTGGAGGAGGTCCCTCCAGCGTCTCATACCGTCCTCTTTGATCGCCATGAGTTTGATTTTGAACTAACGGGAGGAGAGTAAATGGCATCCACGTACGCACCCCGAAGAACACAGACCGATACAACAACAGTCAACGATAATAATCAACAACCGTCACAAACACCAATAATATACTTTAACAACAATCACAACGAAACCACCAACCACATCATGTAATTAATACTGAGTAGGGAAACCCTACCTGGAATGCAATCACAAATCAGACGACCTAGCAGCTGTCTCAAAATCTCTCCTCTACGAATCCTCCTCCTATACATATATTCATACAATTACTACCTTAACCATATAAAACATAACCCCCAAATCCCCAAATTAGGGTTTAACCAACATCAACCAAATGCTATAAAAATGGTACGTAGAACTTACCCTTGACGCAAGGATCACAATGGTATAAAGAACAAACAAAACCGACTCCGCTAGCTTCGGAATTTGACAATAATGTGAATGAATCAAACAACGTAACTTGCAACCTCTCTTTTGTGTTTTTAGGTTTGTAAAAGTGATTAGGAAAAGATGACGGAGTATTATATATTAATCCGCATTATTAACAAAACCCGTCAAATATCACCCGATAACCGACTTACTCGATCGAGTAAGTCACGTACTCGATCGAGTGCCAAGGCTACTCGATCGAGTACCCTACAGGCAGACTACTGTTTCGTATACCAAAACATACTTACTCGACAGAGTAAGCCCCGCTCGATAGAGTACCCAGAGACTCATAAAACCGTAGTATTACAGTCTTCCCTCCTTAAAAATAACTTCGTGCCCGAAGTTCAAACCACAACAAAACAAAAACACACTAACACTCTCCCGACACAACAACAAAAACAAAACTCAACATAAAAATCCAAAACATACTTACCAAACCAAACTCAACCCGACTCAAACAACTACTAACGATATCAAAATCAACATAAAAACATGTAAAAACTCTTCGCGACCATCTCCTACCCCCCTAAAAGAAAAAAGGTTACATCCCCGTAACCATATATACCTGATCAAAAAGAGACGGGTAGCGCTCTCTTATGGCCTCTTCCGCCTCCCATGTAGCCTCCTCAACCTCATGATTAGACCAAAGAACCTTAAGCAACACTGTCTCACCATGTCTAGTTTTCCTAACCTTCCGGTCATGAATCTGTTTAGGCACCTCAAGATAAGACAAGGACTCAACCAACTCTATGTTCTCTACCTCTAACACATGTGACGGATCACTAATATACTTGCGCAGCTGAGACACATGAAACACATTATGCACCCTATCCAAAGTAGACGGTAAAGCCAACCGATAAGCAACCTCTCCAACACGATCTAAGATCTCATACGGTCCTATGAACTTCTGACTCAACTTCCGTTTCTTACCAAGTCTCATGACCCCACGCATAGGAGACACTTTCAAAAGAACCTTGTCCCCAACCTGAAACTTTATATCCCTGTGATGTAAATCAACATAACTTTTTTGTCGATCCTGGGCCGCTCTCATCCTCTGTCTGATCAGCTTAATATGCTCCACCATCTCATGTACCATCTCTGGTCCTAAACCAACTGCCTCAGCACTATCGTCCCAACAAATCGGACTCCTACATCTCCTCCCATATAAAGCCTCAAATGGCGCCATGCCAATACTGGTGTGATATCTGTTGTTGTAAGAAAACTCGATCAAATCTAACCTCTGTTCCCAGCTACCACCAAAATCCATAACACAAGCACGCAACATATCTTCTAGAGTCTTGATTGTCCTCTCTATCGGACCATATGTCGCAGGATGAAATGTTGTACTCATCTTCAAAGTAGTTCCCAAAGACTCTTGCAACTCTTTCCAAAACCGTGAGATAAATCTCGAATCTCTGTCAGATACTATATCTTTAGACACCTCATGCAATCTCACCACATTCTTCCAATAAGCCATAGTTAATTGTGCCTTAGTCCATGTATCTTTCATTGGCACAAAATGAGCTGACTTGGTCAGTCGATCCACTATAACACATATCATGTTGTTACCCTATTGACTCTTCGGTAAACCCACAATAAAATCCATATAAATGGACTCCCACTTCCACTCAAGTACCTCAAGAGACTGAATCTTACTTTGTGGTCGTCGCTGCTCCCCTTTTACTCTCTGACATGTCAAACAACGAGCCACAAACTCAGCTGTTTCTTTCTTCATCCCAGGCCACCAGAAAGTCTTTTTCAAATCCTTGTATAGCTTGTCACCACCTGGATGTATCGAGTATGGTGTGCAATGAGCCTCTGTCATGATCATCTTTTTCAGCTCCTCATCATTAGGGATACTCCACCTCCCATTAAACCTCAGACTACCATCTGTATGAATAGAGAATCTAGACACTGTCCCTGTCTCTACTCCAGCTCTCCACTCCACAATCTTGGGATCCAACACCTGTTTACCGTAAATATCAACATAAAGATCAGCTGCACTGTCAAATCTCCCATAGCATCCCCTTTCTGCATCATATATATTTCGAACTTCCCCACCTCATCTCTCAATTTCATCAAAGATATAGCTGTGCAGAAAGAATGTACACTCTTCCTGCTCAAAGCATCTGCAACCACATTGGCTTTCCCTTCATTGTAGATAATATCCATGTCATAATCGCCAATCAATTTCATCCACCTCCTCTGTCTTATGTTCAACTCCTTTGAGTGAAGATGTACTTGAGACTCTTGTGATCTGAAAATACCTTAAAAGTCGCCCCATATAGGTAATGTCTCCAAATCTTAAGAGCAAACACAACTGCACCTAACTCTAGATTATGTGTAGGATAATTCTCCTTATAAGGCTTCAATTGCCTAGAAGCATAGGCAATCACTTTCCCATTCTACACCTCAAAGTTCTCACTCCCTTCAGGCAATGCTAAGATTGGAGCTGTGGTCAAAAGCTCTTTTAATGTTTGGAAAGCCGTCTCACAATTTTCATCCCAATGAAACCTGTTCTCTTTCCTCATCAAAGCCGTCATATGTCTAGCAATCTTGGAGAAATCTTTCACGAACCGTGGATAATATCCTGCTAAACCCAAGAAACTCCTGATCTCAGCTACATTCTTTTGTGCTTCCCACTTGGTAACTGCCTCATCTTTGCAGGATCCACAGCTACCCCTTTCTTTGAAATCACATGCCCCAGAAAAGCAACTTCCTCCAACCATAACTCACACTTGGACAACTTTGCATACAACTCATGCTCCCTCAAGGTCTGCAACACAATCCTCAGATGCTCTTCATGCTCCTCCTTAGTCTTAGAAAAGACTAAGATGTCATCTATGAAAACCACCACAAACTTGTCCAAGAACTAACTAAAGACCCGGTTCATCAAATCCATAAACACAGCTGGTGCATTAGATAACCCAAACGGCATCACCACATACTCATAATGACCACACCTCGACGTGAAAGTTGTCTTTGGTATGTCCTTCTCTCTAATCTTCACCTGATGGTAACCCGACCTCAAATCAATCTTAGAAAAGACTGCTGCACTGCTCAACTGATCAATCAGATCATCTATCCTTGGCAAAGGATATTTGTTCTTCACTGTCACTCTGTTCAGCTCCATGTAGTTTATGCATAACCTCAAGCTCCCATCTTTAATTTTCACAAATAGGACTGGTGCTCCCCACGGTGATACACTAGGTCTAATGTATCCCCTCTCAATCAGATCATCCAACTGCTTTCTTAGCTCCTTCATCTCCTTAGGACCATCCGGTACGGTGCCTTAGAGATTGGCCCCGTTCCTGGTTTCAGCTCAACACTGAAATCTATCTCCCTCTTTGGTGGAAACCCCGGAATCTCCTCTGGAAAGACATCTGGAAACTCTCCCACAACCGGTATCTGCTCAACTGTCGGACTCTCCACTCTGTGATCCCTCACATGGCACAAGATCAACGGGAACCCCTTCCTCAGATAGGACTTCAAGGTCACTGCTGAAATCAACTTAACTTTGGGTTTGACAACAAACCCACGATAAGACACACTAATCCCCTTAGGACCTCTCAGAGAAACTTTCTTTTGATGACAATCTATCTTAGCTTTGTACTTTCCCAACTAATCCATCCCGACTATCATCTCAAAACCGTCTAAAGGAAACTCTAGCAAGTCTACAGGTAGATCAACTTGCCCAACTATCATGGATACATCTCTATACAACCTCCCACAAGATACAGACTCACCCGAAGGTATAAAAATTTCCTCTCTTACAGACTCAAACTCACTCAAACCCAACTGTTTAACATGACTCGAAGATACAAACGACTGTGACGCTCCCGAATGAAACAAAATAAAGGTATAAACACCATTAACAAGAAATGTACCAGTGATAACATGAGCATCGTCCTCAGCTTCTTTCTTCTCCATCATAAATATCTTGCCACTGGTCTTCTGCCCAACTCCCTGGACAGTACTAGTTGAGGTAGCCGGCTTAGCACCCGACCTCTAGTTGTTGTTGATGTTCGTAGCTGGTTTCTGATAAGAATTACCGCCATTGCGGTTGTCCCCACCGTTGTTGTTCTGACCTCCCCTGTTGTTCCATGACTCAGCTGATTTGTTGCTCGCATAACTCTATGCAGAACCCTGAGAAAAGCTCCCCTGTGCCGGTCTCTGAAAACCCCCCGGCACCACACTGGTGCACTCATGTCTCTTGTGGCCCACACCGCCACAGTTAAAACAGGTCATTCCCCAGCTACTGCTACCACTCCTATGGCCACGCCCATATGAAGCTCCAGCACTAAACCCCGAGCCAGATGAATATGCTCTCGCCTGAGTGTGGTTACCCTTCTTATAGTTGGATTGACCACCACCCTCGCTCTCCCCCTTCCTCTTCTCAGCACCCCTCTCCCTGGTCATCTCCACCAACCTCCCAGCCCTCCCAGCTCTCTCATATACTTCCTTAACATCTGTAAGGACTCCCACCGGTAGCTTTTCCATAATCTTGGGGTGTCAACCCCTTCTCAAACCTCAAAGCTAGATTCTCCTCACTCAGCCCCATATCCTCAGCGTATCTGGACTTCTCATTAAACTTACGGTAGTACTCAGCCACCGTCATATCAGATGCCATCTTAAACTCATCGAACTCCTCCCTCAGTTTACTCTCACATGTTCCGGCACAAATTCACGTCTCATGGCTCTTCTGAACTCATCCCAAGGTATTTCAGGTAGCCCCTGCTTCATATACATCTCCCTAGCACTCACCTTGACCTTATCCCACCACTCACCTGCCACTTCCCTCAAGTAGAACGCAGATTGTTCCACTTTCAACTCATCCGGGCAGTGCACCAACTCCAGGATATTCTCCATCTCTCTGTGCCAATTATCTAGAAGAATTGGCTCCCCAGTTCCCTTATACTCTTTCGGATTCAACCTCGCTATATGGATGCTGATCTTGGAATGATCAACCTCCTTATCCTTTCCCACTATCTTCAAAGCTTTCGTAAGAGCATCTTGGTGCTCCAACATCTTTGCTATGTCATCAATGTTCATGCTCTCAGCTCTAGCATATAAGGCGGTTTTCTTTGGCGGCATCTTGTAACTATATAATAAAAGGTAGACATAAACACTCATACTATAACCCAAAACACGCATACGACCTGTATAAAACCCACTCGATCGAGCACCAACACCCACTCGATCGAGTTGAGGCCACTCGATCGAGTGCCACACCTACTCGATCGAGTGCCACACCTACTCGATCAAGTGCCTCGGCTCCAGAACCTGATCAGACCTCTGCCCAAACACACACTCGATCGAGCTGACAACCCACTCGATCGAGCTGACCCCACTCGATCGAGTGCCCCTACATACTCGATCGAGTGCCCAAAAACACGTTTCAGCCCAGAAAACACTAACTACCTACTCGATCGAGTCAGACCCACTCGATCGAGCCTCTCACCTACTCGATCGAGTGCCCCTCACTCGATCGAGTCATGCAGACTCGTATAACTACCCGCATGCTTATCTTTCTTTTCCAACTATGCATACAACCTTTATATCATTAACATAACAACAACAACAATTCATATATAAACGCAGCTCTTTATATACTCAACATAATAATTTGCTTCATATCACTAATATGCCACGTTGTAAAACAAACAACATGCCTTCATCGAATTCAACATATAAATCACATATCTTTCAACTTCAATTCTATACCTCCAATCCTCCACATTCATACATCCATAAATTCACACCACATGCTACTATATAGATACCATAAACCAGAAGACAACACATACGATCCTGACACGTACCCCATGTGACCGGTTCAAAATTACAGGGCGAGTTCGCGACTTTAGGACGTCTCCCAAGCCTTTACATTAGCTCCTACAACTTCTACCTCGGGTTCATTTTAATTTGACTCTCTATGTTCATTAGATTCATTGGTTACAGGTTTCAGGATCGTCGCTCTGATACCACTTTGTGACACCCCCATACTCCAAGTAACTTACCAGGACCACTCAGGTATAGGAACGTCACCATCTCGGTTACCCGAGGCAATGAATATTATAAGACAATAAATAAACGTGCTTTAAAAGTAAATATAGTTTAAGTGATTACATGTCTCAAACCAAAACTGTTAAATGAAAAACAATTCCAAAACCAAACTATCTACTAGCAAAATTGAACAACTACAAATATCGTCTGACACAGCGGAAGACTCTTCTAATGCCAAGTGATGACTCATCCCAGCTAGCCCAAAAGCATCATATCAAACCTGCTCAACAACTGCTCACCATCCCCGAATGGATCACCACAGTTTTACAAAACAAACAACGGGGTCAGTACTAATTACACAATACAAATCACGATAAAACAAATACCAAGCAGCTCAATCGTCACATCAAGCCCCAAACTCCATAATCAATCTCCACATAACTGACTACACACTAAAGTGTGTAGTCCTGCCAGAATACCCATCGCAATAGATACTCCACACCGCCAGTGGGGGACCGCAACCGTTCCTGCCTAAGCCCCGCTCATCTCCATCGAGCGATAAACACATGTTCATTAATGTGCACATCCCTTCTGTGGTGGGTTCCACAGAAGGCGAATCAAGGGCGTGAAGTCACTCTCGCAAGTGACTTCACTCAGCCATGGACGCACCCCGAAGAACACAGACAGATACAACAACAGTCAACGATAATAATCAACAACCGTCACAAATACCAATAATATACTTTAACAACAATCACAACGAAACCACCAACCACATCATGTAATTAATACTGAGTAGGGAAACCCTACCTGGAATGCAATCACAAATCAGAAGACCTAGCAGCTATCTCAAAATCTCTCCTCTACGAATCCTCCTCCTATACATATATTCATACAATTACTGCCTTAAAAATATAAAACATAACCCCCAAATCCCCAAATTAGGGTTTAACCAACATCAACCAAATGCTATAAAAATGGTACGTAGAACTTACCCTTGACGCAAGGATCACAATGGTATAAAGAACGAAGGAAACCGACTCCGCTAGCTCCGGGATTTGACAATAATGTGAATGAATCAAACAACGTAACTTGCAACCTCTCTTTTGTGTTTTTAGGTTTGTAAAAGTGATTAGGAAAAGATGACAGAGTATTATATATTAATCCGCATTATTAACAAAACCCGTCAAATATCACCCGATAACCGACTTACTCGATCGAGTAAGTCACGTACTCGATCGAGTAAGTCACGTACTCGATCGAGCGCCACTTACTCGATCGAGTGCCAAGGCTACTTGATCGAGTACCCTACAGACAGAGTAATCCCCACTCGATAGTGTACCCAGAGACTCATAAAACCGTAGTATTACAATACAGGGGAACGGGAAAAATGCAACCAACAAATGAATGAAAAACGATAAATAAAAAGGAGACAGAAATAAATAAAAGAGAAAGAATGTACATACAAAATACGAACTTCCCCAAACCAGCTAGAAAACAGGGGAAGTGAGTAGACCAGTAGCTACTCGTCATCTTCCTCCTCCTCCTTCCCACCACCGTGAAGTCTGGGTCCCTCTCCTGCTCCCTCCTCCTCGTCTCCTCATCTCGGGTCCTCTCCTCCTCTGCAGTTGTGTCCTCCTCACTGGCCGGCTGTGGGTACCCCTCAGCTGGGCACCGGTAGAAAGATGGGTGCGGCCAGCCCTCAGGAATAGGATGTCCTCTCTTCATGTGATACTCGTATAAAGGGAACAAAGCAAGAGCAATGTCCCGCTCCATATGAGCTTGCCTAAGAAGCTCAAGAAGCAAACCGTCACGGCGCCCTTGGTCTAGGACCTCGGACGCCACAAAAGGTGGAGGAGGAATAAAGTTAACGGGATAGACCGGCTGTGGAGTGTCAGAAGTAGGAGCAGGAGTAGGGATCAAGGTAGGAATGGCCGTGGAAGGCTGGCCACCCGTAGAAGGTGTGGATCCCTCTCCGGTCCTTGGTCTCTTCCGCTTCTTAGAAGCGGACATGGTAGGAGGTGGAGCAAGTGTGAGGTGGAAAAAGGGAAGAGGTGGAGGTATCCTACCCCTCACAGTAATCAACGGGATAAGATGGGGTAGGGTGGTGCAAGGTAAGGTCTCGGACAAGGAGCCACAGATCTTCCAAGTCCGGTGGTAAGAAGCAAGCCAAGTCATAGACAACATAGTGGCAAGGTCGAGGTACCTATGAGTGTCTAGGTGCTCTAAGTCGCGAAGGAAGGCGGGGAATATAGAACGGGCAAGAAAGTTGGCTATGCCACCGCAAACAATGGTGCCCGACGACTTCTGCCCCACATTATGAAAATACTGAGCAGTCAAATAAGCAATGTAAAGCATAAAAGGTCCCTCGCTATCAATGTTCAGGTAACTTCCAAGAATAGACATCTCAATGTTGTTCACATTGTTCGGTTCTTTACGGCCAAAGATGGTCCCACCCATAAGACGCAAGAAGTAACGGGCCGGGGGAAGGTGGACATGCGCGAGCTTGCGCTCCTCAAAAATGGTATGTGCCAAGGTCCGCCACAGGATGCGGATAACCTTCCTAGGAAGGCCAGAGTCACCGGTAGAAGACAAACCTAACTGTGGACAATGGGCCCACGGGGGGCGCTTGGGAGAGAGAACAAGCGTTTGCATTTTGTGGAGTCGCCACCAATTTTTATGGGAAATTGGAACCGTTCGAATACCTTGTGCCATGTCAAGACACAAAGTAGAGACATGAACACCAAGCAATCGTTACCCTTAGCATTCTATGTCTAGAATGACTCTCGTGGATGCCAATGAACACGGATGTTCACAGAGATCTGGAGTAAGGGGTGAGGGTACGTATTAGGAAGCTCTTTTGATCGAACACCTAATCCCGCCCACCTCGATAGCGGCCTCTACTAATTATTAGGGACATCATCTATACTTGATATATCGTCGATTATATGCATGCAATGCAACACCCAAGTTTTAATCCTAGCATGTGAGAATTAGCTAAGTCGGTGAACAATTAATTAGCATACAATTAATGTCAAAGTAGGATTTAGTGTTCAATTACATGTGAAGACATACAAATGGTACAAGAAATATAATAAATACAATAAAGAAAATTACAACAAAGAAAATTACAATAATTACATTAGGTTTAGCGATTTATGTCGAAAATACCTTTAAAACGGATAATTTGAGAAAAAAAGAATAAAAGAAAAAATTAACGAACAGATCAGTAGGTGATAATACGGATAATAGTTAATTATACGTAAACTAATTAAACTAGGTCAAGCAACAACGGAAGTTCAGAGGCAGAAATCAACCTGAACAGCGCAGCAGATCGCGCCCTTTAAAGAGGCGCAGCGATTCTTTGCGTCTGTTCCAAGGGTGAGTTCTGGCTGTGATGCCGGAACTGCAAATCGTTAATGTTCGTTGGTGAATTTAAAGGATTGATTAATATATTTACTCGGATGAAAGTGATTATCAGGTTATTTACATGTGATTGATGGTCATAAAAGCAATAAACATGGATGAAACGAATGTGAACGAATTATTTACATGAACGAACGATTGACTAGTGACATGGGTGAACAAAATTGGCTAAACATGATGAATTAATGACAAATTAATAACGAATATGACAAAAGACAGATGAAAATATATCAAAGGGCGAATTCCATAAACTCAATATGAATGAATCGAATTTCTACAACCCGGATTGATTTTAATGACGAAAACCCGCAAATATTGGATTATAAGGGATTTAAGCCGGATTTAATGACGAATTAAACGTGTTAATGATGATGAATAATATGCATGTGAAATTATTATGTTTTTATGTCAAAGAGTTAGCAAAAACAAACGAAACAAATAAAACGAACGAATTACAGAGGACGAAGGAAGAAGAAAGGAAGCAGGAACTGCGGCAGCCTCACGAAGAGGCGCAGCAGGTACTGCGCTCCTTCGAAGAGGCGCAGCAGTTGCTGCGTCCTTTCTCGACGGTTTGTCTTCTGGAAATCCGTAAAAGAGGTTTTAAACGAGGTTTTAGAAATCGGTTTTAAGAGGTGTTTTCGACATAAACCTTACATTAATGATACAAAAAGTAAATAACAATATTAAAAGAGAGATATACACCCTCAGACTTACATGTTTGACAAACGAGATGAACTAAGTTTACGATTAGTAATGCTCGACTCGAATGTAACGAAAGTGCCCTCGTAAGAGGAAAACGATTAGATTAATTAAGTTGATTAGTTGTGGAGTTGGTCAAATTGGTCGATCATGCAAACGAGGCTGGTACTCAGAAGGATCCGAGCTTACGTGGTCGAATGTTCAAGCACGTAGACGCCAAAAAGTAAGAACAAAGGTCTAGAATGCAAAGGGAGAAGAGAAGGGCGGACACTCGCATGAGAAATATGAGGAGAGAAGGCTCCTATTTATACTAATCACGTGAAGGAATAGGGTTTTCGGAGAGACTTTGGAAGTGAATCTCGGAAAGATATGAAAAAGATACGAAAAATACGCAGAAAAGGACCTGGGAAGAGGCGCAACAGTCACTGCTCCTCTTGGAAGAGGCGCAGCACCTGCTGCTTCTGTTCCCAAGTGGTTTCCTTAATATTTTGTATGAATATTACGAGAAATTGTTTACCAAAGAATAAAGATTGTGAAATATTTATAAAATATGGAATAGAAATATTCGGAACATTCCAGAACATTCTGACTCGGGATTTAACGGTTATCAGAAAATGAAGACGGTTTTAGGCCCGGACTCCAAATGCACTCTAATTACTGTCAAAACGACCGTATCGGCGCGTAGATGACAACTAAGAGGTAGACATTAATGTTTGAGCAATCACTTGACGATAAACTTATGAACTGTCACAAATCGTTCCGCGTACCAAACATGCGGCCCAATCATCACCGGGTGGTTTTGCGAGGGTGCGAAATGAGGTATCTACAGAGCCCCCACTTTGACTGAGGCTTGGACAAGGCGAAAGTCAAAGTATAGCCATCAGGTCAATCGATGATTACAACCTGACGACTATGGCGATGCAAGGCGGCTCAAGGGGTCTGAGCCAAGGACCTGTCGTCGGGAACATTTTAGAGTATGTCGACTATCGGGGAGGGTCTTTTAAAGTCCATTAGACTACGTAAGGAGGCTTGCCAGCCATAAGAAGAGGCCATACCTGAGACTTCTGGGCGAAACGGGACGGAAGACGCTTCGGCGAAACTTTTTGGTTTGAAGATAACTTGGTGTCTGAAGGTATGAAGGTTTATCCTGCAAAGGGGTATCTGAAGAATTATAAGGAAACGATGATTTTGAGAAAGACAGCAGGACACAGTCTGGAACTGCTGGGAGAAATCTGTTCGTGTTCAGCTTCAAACAAACTTCGGAAGAATTCGGGGTCGATGTTGATCTCCATGTCTTGAGAGGAAGTGACTGTCGGTCATGAACTCTCGTTGGGGAACATAATCGGGAACTAATCTCCTTGTCTCGAGAGGGAAAGTCTATCCGCTTACTCTCGCTGGGGAAACGTAATGGAGGCGTGTCGAAACACCTGTGAAGAAATACCTGCTCGTTGTGACAAGCAAAATCTTGGAAGCGATAAATAACGTATAATAGTCTGCTGTTGGCCTAGAAATGCGGGTCTGAACGGAGAATGATCGTCAAACGGACCAAAAAAAAGATAAAATGGCATCGAGGAAGAGGCGCACCAAAGATGGGCCCACAAATAACGAACTTATAACGAATTTTTGAAAACTCGTATGGAGGGAACACCAGGAAGAGGCGCAGCAAGAGCTGTGTCTCTTGGAAGAGGCGCAGCGCCTGCTGCGTCTATTCCTGAGTGTGTCTTTTCCTGCGTAAAAACACGATAAACAGAGGGTTTTAAATCATTTGTTCGAAACACAAATTCCTCAATTCTCTCTCAAATCCTAACCATTTCCGCCAAGATTTGATCCAAAAACTTGCATTCATCATGACTAATCAAGGTATGTATATCATTCTTGCATTAATCTCCTATATTTGCCTAATTTGGATCCAAAAAATTAGGGTTTTCAACCCAATTAATTCGAAAATTTGGGGCTTTTCCCCCAAATGGATTTGCCTTGTAAAATTGGTATTAGAAACGGATAATTGGTAATATAAGGAACATAACCATGTATTTGTTTCGAATTTTCGTTGAGTTTTGAGCATTTGAGTGAAATTGAGACGGTTTCACAGCTAAATCGTTAATTGCTTCGAAAATAGCCTTAGGATTTCCCATTTGCGATGAAACTTGATATTTGGGATCCTTGGATGATGGGTAAACTTCCTACCATCTCGGAATTTTGGTTTGTGACGGCTTTTTCGGGACACTTTTCTAGGGAATAATCGCCGTTATAACGAAATGCTGCCGAAATTTCGACTCGAACCCGGAACTAGGCTTCAACTTAGGCTTGACTTGACCCTAATTACCACATGATTGATTGGGTTTGTGAGAATATGGCCAAAGATGGCGAGAAAAGAGCGATTTCAGGGCTTCCGAAAGCTCGAAAATCCCTTAACTAAGGCTCGTCGTCACGTGACGCGGCCTAAATTTACTTTAACGTTGCAGGTGATGAGGCTTCTACTTCTAGGAGAACTCCCATGGAGATAGACACTGTTGTTGACCCTTCTCGTGCTATCGAGGAGGCTTTAAAGGAGGCTTTCACCGCCGCGGTTATGGCTGCTGGGGACGAGGTCCACGAGGAGGAGGCTGTTGAGGAGGAGGAGGCCCCGAGACGGGCCAACGTTGGGCGAGGAGGTCGTCAGCTGAGGGGAGCACCTGCGTGGGCTGAGACCTGGGACAACAGGCACTTGCTTTGGGCTGCGGAGGGTCACCTGTCCTACAGGACGGTGAAGAGCTTGGTAATCTTGAATTCATTACTCATCACTCATCTTCTTTCATTCGATTTGCTCATATCTTTTCCAATTTTCATTCAAAACTAAAGATAGCTTTTTGTTTCAAATCACCATAGGAGGCCGGGAACATCATGTCGTTCTCGGGTTACACGACGGCGATGGAGTGCTACGAGCGGCTGTCGGCGGAGGAGCGCGCCATGATCGAGCGTGGAGCGTTTGGTGCCTTGGTGCAGGCTTGGAGGGATATCGCGAAGAGGAAGCTGCGGTCTAACCTTAGCTTGGTCCGCGCTTTCTTGGACCGATTCTTGGATACGACTTCCACTTTTCACGTGCCTTTTGGTGAGATGGGAGTCACGTTGGAGGACTACGGCATGATTTCTGGTCTGCCGTGTGGGTCTGAGGTTGTGGAGTGGTCGGAGACTGCCATGAGGGTGGACTCGGCCGAGGCTAGGAGGTTGATCGGCTGGAACTTGTCGCCGAAGGCTGTTACAGTGCCTGGTTTGGTGCCCAGTTCCTATGTCCGAGACTACTTTGCAGGAAAGATCCCGGCGCTGGTGACGATTGACGGGAGGGAGACGGCTCCTCCTCCCTGTACAGCTGAGCAGAGGGCTCGTTTGTGGCTTTGGTGGTTTCTGTCTTCGATCTATCTCGGAGACAAGGGAGAGAGACTGTCGACGAAGCTTCTTCCCTTCCTTTCTGACCTGAGCTCCCTAGGGCGTTGGGACTGGGTCACTGCTGGTTTTGCGGTCCTCATCCGCTTCATGAGGGCCATGGTTCGTCCGGAGTTGATGGAGAAGGGGACTTCTCCCCGGTCTGTGTCGACCCGGATTCTTTGTTGGAGGTATGAACCTCCATTTAGATTAAAACCAATTCTTTTCCTTATCAAATTACGAAAGATGGTTATTGACTATCTTGCCTTACGGGCGTGGGTGTACTCCTACTTTCCGAGCCTCTCGCCCAAGAGGACGGAGCCGCTGGAGAAGGCCTATCCCGTGGTGAGGGATTGGGTGATGTGCAGGACGAGGAGCAAGCGTTCCTCTCACGGTGTTTATCAAGCGGGACGTGAACGCTCTTCACCGGACAGCGTGAGCATCTCACTTATATTCATTTTGCTTCTACATTGCTTTTAATCGATCATAAGAATGATTCCTTGTTTGTCTTGTCCCAGTGGGTGCCCGGGGCCTTGGGCGGAGAGTACGCTGAGCGCCTCCTTTACGGGCCGAGGTCCTTCGACCTAGGAGCTCGAGCCGGCTGCTGTTGAGGACGTCAATGGGTCATGTGTGGTACTTGGGCGAGCGCTTGGCTCGTCAGTGCTCTCGGGATGCGTTGACGGTTCCCATAGATCCTCCTAGGACGATGTTCAGGGAGCATTCTGAGGCTGAGAGGGAGGCTGACTTGGCTGGCGTTGGTGGTGACGCCCTCCTTCTTCCTGGTGAGGACTACTCGGCGTTCCTCTACGGGAGGTTGGCGTACTGGCCGGTTGTGGTGAGCATCTTTACTCTCCTTTATTCTTGATTTTAAAACTACGATGAAAGATCATCGATTAATAAGAAACATTTGACTTTGCAGGAGGTTGAGGCGGCGGGCATCGAGCCCCCAGAGTACCCCGAGACCCTCGAGTACACTGACGCGACCGGGAGGACGACGATCTCCGAGCTGCGTGACTTTGACGTGATCGTGACGACGGATCTTTGGCCTAGACGACCGGCATCGATTCGGAGGGTGAGCCTCCAGCTTATTTACCTTTCGTGTAAGAACACATTTGATTAAACTTGTTCAATTTGCTGAGAATTTCTTTGAAATGCAGGTCGCGCCGTCCCGGTTCGTGGCACTATGGAGGGTGGCCAACCGGCTGCGAGCTACCGCCGTCGAGGCACTTGTCGGTGGTCGAGGTCGTCAGGTATGAACCTTGTGTCTATTTCATTTTTGAATTTTGATTTTCCAACTTTTCTTGTAATTGCTTGAAATGATTGACATGAGCCAATTTTGTTGTTTGCAGGGGGACCGTGAGCTGGAGCGAGAGTTGGCTCAGTCTCGGGAGGAGACAGCTCGCTTGTTGAGGGAGCTCGAGGTTCGCGACGCCGAGGTTGTTGCTCTCGCGGCAAGAGTTGCGGAGCTGGAGGGCGACCGGCAGTAGTTTTGTTTTGTTGTTGTTTGTATCTTGCACATCTGTACATTTTGGACCTTCATTTTGAACATTTTGGACTTTGCTTGGGGCTCGAGCCCCCAGTTTGTTGTACATTTCCCTTTTTTGTTGTATATATGATGGCCTGAGTGTCTTTGCTCTCAAGTTGCGTTGCTTGTATCTCGCAGTTAGCTTTGAACAGGTTTGGTAGATGACGGTTTACGCCGTCATGCTGCCGAAATTTACATAGAAATCACGTAGAACATACATTTGTATATACACATGGCCTCAACTAGCGCAAAACGAATGACTCAAAAAAATGCAAAAAATGCAAGAGAAAATGCAAAAATGCAAAAAATTTGCCGGAAATGACCGGACGGTAGAGAGGGTTACCCCTAAAAAAAGAAAAAATTACAAACCTATAAGTTAGAAATGAAATGAAAAAGAAATGAAATAAATATATAAATGAAATAAATATATGAATTTTGAAATGAATTAAATTACAATGAAAATTATTTCCTAAAAAAATGAATTACATTAAAATGAAAATTATTTCCTAAAATGAAAATGTACAAGTGTGATAAAATGACGAAAATGGTGATATCGCCTCGAAATGCGTGCCCGCGGAATTAGGAAACATGGAATATGGTAATTTCCACGTATTTACCAAAAATAATAACCCGTAGGAATAGGAAATTATTCGTCAAGGAATTTAGGAAAGATCCAACGCGGAAAATCACAGAAACCTAGCTGAGGAAGAGGCGCAGCATGAGCTGCGTCCCTTTGAAGAGGCGCAGCAGGTGCTGCGCCTGTTCCCAGGTGTGTCTGTTCTGGCAGATTTTAGGAAACAGAGTTTTAGTATAAATAGAGACGTCGATGGAGGTTTTATTCACACAATTCTTCCGTCTCGTCTTGGTCTTATTACATAAAACTTTCAATACAAGCATTCATCATGAATACTTTAGATATTCGCCTAAAAGAATGGACCAACGAATTTTCCAACATGGAGAAACACGACATGGGCGCCTATAATCTTGGATCATTGTTGAGTTTGAAGCTTATCAAGGTTGTCAAACCATTCTTAGATGCTTGTCTTGATTACTGGGACCCGAATTATCATGTTTTTGTTTTCCCCGGAGGCGACATTTGCCCATTTCCTGAAGAAATTGCTGCGATTGGTGGGTGGGACCCTGAACACTTGCCTGCCATTCCTTCTATTTCACAAGGGTATAAGAGCAAATTTAGAGACTTGCTTGGGTTAACAAGACTTGAGGTGGACCGTTTAGTGACCTCGAAGGGAGTGCGAATGTTGGACTTCATTGATCGATTCATCAACAGGGCCGACCCCACCGTTTCTTATGTTGCGAGGCGAAGAGCATTCGGATTCTGCTTGTTGCATGTATATGTCCTTCAAGGGCATGTTGATGAAGACTTGAGAGGTGATCCTCGTCTCCTGGGCCTTGTTGAGCAAATGGAGCTGCGTAGGAGCCCAGCTTGTTTATGCTTAGGAGAGATCCTGTTGGGCTTGGATAATAGGAAAGTCAATCGTGACCTACCGTACTTGGGAAGTCCCGTCATTTTGCAGGTAAAAGAACATTTTTGTTCTTTTTTTTTTTTTTTTTTTTTTTTTTTTCGTTTTTTTTTTTTTTTTTTTTTTTTTTTTTGTTTTTTTTTTTTTTTTTTTTTTTTTTTTTTTTTTTTTTTTTTTTTTTTTTTTGATGTCTAATACCTGCTTTTGGTAGGTTTGGCTTATGGAGCGCCTTCGATTGATCGAGCCCCCAGTTCATGTTCCTTCTTATCATACTCGTTCGATTGCGATGATGACCAGGCTGTACATAGTGGACTTCACTCGAGTCTGCAATTATTGGCAGAACAAATTGAAGAGTGATGATGGCCCCCTGATTAGGTGGATCGTACCATGGTGGCACCTCAAATCTGTCACTGGAGTGTCTTCTTTGGATCCTACTCAATCTGTGCGAATTCCTGGCTTGGAATTCATGGTGTGCATCTTCCCGGAAAGGCTGATGAGACAGGTTGGACTAAAGCAGACGATCCCGAAGCTTGACACCGTCCCGCAGACTGCCGTGGCGCTTACTACTGAGAGTCGAAGGGAGTGGGCCATTAAATGGGCCCAAAGGAATGTATGGTTCTTGAACTCTTCTGCTAATGCCTTATGGGTGTCGGATTCTTATCTGCGATGGAGGAAAGCTACTACTCTGGAAGAGCGCGAGAGGTTGAGGAAGCGCGAGCCTGTTGACTACAAGGTGCGCGAGGTGGAAAAGGAGAAAGAGAAGCATTTGACAGAGGGAGAGGAGGAAACCGGGTTTCGAGGTTGTTCATCCTTCGAAGAAACCGAAGATCTCTCCTGCCGTGGGCAAAGTGATTGACAAGAATGGGAAGTCTAGGCCTCGAGAAAGACCGTTGGTGATTAGGTCCGAAGTGGCGCAAGAGCGTCCGGCTCGAGGTCGTGACAAGAAGTATGATAAGAATGACAAGGGCAAAGGGAAGATGGAGGAATAGCCCAAGTCTTTATTATTATTTATTATTAATATTATTGTTGTAATAAAAAGGTGGGGTTTTTAGAATCCTAGCCTATTTTTATTTTTATTATGTAGCGTATTATTATTAGAAAATGAATGAAATAAAAAAGGTTAGATGGTTATGAAACCGTTGTGATTTTCTATTTATTATTCATGTCGAATTCCAAATGCAATGCAAATGTTCTTCTATTTACATTTTAAAATAATGGGTTGTATCCTGTAAAGGATTGCCTACGTATTCATTAAGAAAAATGAAATCAAACCCTTGCACGTAGTTCGAGTAAATGTAAAAGAATAATTGTTCTAAGCAAGAGCTTGTAATGAACTTAGAAAATAAGCATGAGGTGCAGTTTAGTTTATTCGATGATATGAGGATGACAAATTTGTCAAAATGCAAGAGCAGAGTGACATTAGCTTATTTCAGCTTGGCCAGGGGCCGTTTATTTAGTGCCACAAGAGCGACACATGAGGTTACGCGAGGCGCGTTTTTGTTCCTATTCTAGGCATAATACCGTTTTAGTTGGTCGAGGTTTGTCGGGTTGGAAAACTCATTCCCATCTAGGTCTGTGATTCTAACCGCACCCCCTGGGAGTATGGATTTGACTAGAAATGGTCCGGCCTAATTAGGTTTGAATTTTCCCCGTGGGTCGACAGGTAAAAGAGCTCTAACCGACTTGAGTACTAAGTCTCCTTCCTTGATGTTTCTTGGCTTAACCCTTTTGTTGAAAGCTCGTTTGATACGTGCTTGATATGTTTGGACATTATGCAAGGCGCGTAGCCTACGTTCATCCAGGAGGATGAGTTCTTCATATCTATCCCTCTTCCAATCGGCTTCTGGGATTTGACTTTCGAGTAAAATACGCAAGGATGGTATCTCTAGCTCGACTGGTTGTACAGCTTCCATGTCGTAGGTCAAATAGAAAGGAGTGGCCCCAGTGGGCGTCCTAACAGATGTGCGATATCCCCACAAAGCAAAGGGTATCTTGCTTGGCCAATCTCGATAGTTGTCAATCATTTTCTTGAGAATTGTGACAACGTTCTTGTTTGCTGCCTCTACCGCGCCATTAGTCTGTGGTCTATATGGCGAAGAGTGGTGATGCCTAATTTTTTACTTGGCTAGCAATTGCTCAGTCTCAGCTTGGAAATGTGATCCATTATCACTAATGATCTCATGTGGGCAACCGTATCGACAGATGATGTTGTTTTGTATGAACTTTGCCACGTTTGTAGCCGTAAGACTAGTGTAGGAAGCCGCTTCTACCCATTTGGTGAAATAGTCGATTGCCACTAGGATGAAACAGTGACCTCCTGTTCCGGCTGGGGTTATTTTCCCGATTATATCAATTCCCCAGGCAGAAAATGGCCAAGGAGATGTCATCGTATAGAGCAATGAAGGAGGGACATGTTGTACATTCCCGAAGATTTGTCAATTGTGGCAATGTCTTACATATTTGATGCAATCGGATTCCATTGTGGTCCAATAATACCCCAAACGTGTGATTTTCTTTGCCATTATGGGCCCACTCATGTGAGGACCGCATTCTCCATCGTGGACTTCTTCCATCACTTTCCGCGCCTGTGAATGATCAAGGCAACGTAGGATTACACCAAGAGGTGTTCTTTTGTATAACTCTCCTTGCATGAGAACGTATTGGGAGGCTAGTAGGCGTATAGTACGTTGTCCCCTTTTGTCCATATCTGGTGGATATGTACCGTTGAGCTTGAAATTTAGGATTGCTTGGAACCAGGGTTCCTGTGCGATTTCCTCTTCGTCGGTGATTTGGTGGACATAAGCTGGCTCTGACCGTCGTTCGATGCATAAAGGCATTTCCACCATGTCATCTGGCATGTTAATCAAAGATGCAAGCTTTGCAAGAGCATCTGCAAATTGATTTTCTTCCCGAGGTAGGTGTAGATAGGTCACGTGATCAAAGAATTGGGCAACTTGGTCTATTCTAGCTTGATAAGGTGCTAGGCTTTCGCTTCGGATTTTCCAAGATCCCGTAACTTGATTGATGATCAGGGATGAATCCCCATGTACTCGGAGGTTTTTAATGCCTAAGCTCACTACCGCTTGTAGTCCAATGAGACAAGCTTCGTATTCTGCAGCATTGTTTGTCACCTCTAAGTCGAGTTTGACAGAGATTGGTGTATGCTCGCCTTCAGGAGAAATGAGCAACACTCCTATTCCAAATCCTCTTAAGTTTGATGCTCCATCAAAGTAAAGGTCCCAGGAGTCTACATCAGTTTGGAGTATATCCTCGTCTGGAAATGACCAAGTATCTATTATTTTTGCATCATTGATGGGATTCTCTGCGAAGAATTCAGCAACGGCGCGCCCTTTTATAACTTTCAGGGGCATGTATTTGAGATCGAACTCTGAGAGCATCAAAGTTCATCTTGCTAGACGTCCGTTGAGGACGGGTTTTTCGAAGAGGTATTTTACTGGGTCCATTTTGGAGTATATTTTGACGGAGTAGCTAAGCATGTAATGGCTTAGCTTCTTCGTTGCCCACACAAGAGCGAGGCATGTCTTTTCGAGTTGTGAGTATTTGCACTCGTACTCCAAGAAATTCTTACTAAGGTAGTAGATAGCCCTTTCTTCCTTTTCTACGGTCTGAGCTAGCATGGCACCCATGGCTGTTTCGGTTACTGTGAGATACAAACCAAGAGGTTGATCTCGTTGAGGTGGCATGAGCACTGGTGGTTTAGCTAATATCTTCTTGATTCGGTCAAATGCCTTTTGACAATCATCATCCCACATGGTGTGGTCCGTTTTCTTGAGCTTCTTGAAGATAGGTTCACAAATCATGGTGAGTTTCGATATGAATCGACTTATATATTGCACTTTCCCTAGGAATCCTCTGACTTCTTTTTCTGTTTGAGGTTGTGGCATTTCGATCAGAGCCTTGATCTTGGAAGGGTCTATTTCTATACCTCGTTGGCTAACGACGTATCCCGTGAGTTTACCCGATGTTACTCCGAATGCGCACTTCTGAGGATTGAGCCTCATGTTGTACTTTCGTAGCCTTGCGAAAAATTTGCGAAGGTTCGCAATATGCCCCTCTCTATCCTTGGACTTGACAATCATGTCGTCTACGTATACCTCAACATCTTTGTGCATCATATCATGTAAGAGTGTAGTTGCGGTGCGTTGATATGTAGCTTCGGCGTTGATCAACCCAAACGGCATTACCGTATAGCAATAGGTTCCCCATTGAGTGACAAAGCGGTCTTATGCATGTCTTCTATGGCCATCTTGATTTGGTTATAACCCGCATACCCATCCATGAAGGATAGTAATGCGTGGTCTGCAGTATTGTCCACCAATATGTCGATGTGTGGTAGAGGGAAGTCATCTTTAGGACTTGCTTTGTTTAAGTCCCTAAAATCAACATAAACACGGATTCTCCCATCCTTTTTGGGTACAGGTACTATGTTGGCTACCCAGTCAGAATACTCGGAAACTGTGATGAACCCGGCTTTGAATTGCTTATCGACTTCTTCCTTAATCTTGAGAGCCCATTCCGTTCTCATTCGATGAAGCTTCTGTTTTACAGGCTTGAAACCTGGCTTAATTGGGATTCTATGTTCGGCGATATCCCTGTCGATCCTTGGCATGTCTTTGTAGGACCACGCGAAAACGTCTTTGAATTCGTGTAGGAGGTCTATGAAGTCGGCCCTTTCGGTAGAGCTCAGGGTAGTCCCTATCCTAAGTTCTTGGGGTTCTAGTTCGGTTCCTACATTGATGGGTTCGGTGTTCTCTATTACTGGTCCCCCTTCCCCTTCCTTTAGTATTTCTTTGGCTACGTAAGGAGGTATTTCGATCGAGTCTGGGTCTTGGTCATCCTCAGTATCATCGTAAACAGAATTGCACTCAAGATAACACAAAGAGTAAGCAGAACCTGATTTATTCATATTAAAGTTTGAGAAAAGTTGAAACAAAGAAGCCATCTGATCTGTGGTCAGTGGCGGTAAAGGGACAGTGGTTGGGACATTTCCCGAACTATCACACTACTCGAGGCTAAGCTAGGAGAAACAAAGGGAATGGGGATGACGACAGGAGGTGACTCCTTAGTGACTTCTCTAGACTCCGACTCTGACTCCGACTCTGACTCTGACTCGAATTCATCGTCTTCTGGTTCTCCTTTGAACATCTCTCCTTCTCCAGTGGTGAGCTTGAAGAGTCTTCCTTGATTGTTGGTCCACTTGATTGACTTTCTCCATCCTTTCTGCTGACTCGCGTTTGTTTCTGTGATTAACGCGGTGGGGTTGAAGCGATCGTCTTGAAATATCATGGTAATGATCTCATCCTGCGCGGCTCTAACAAATCGATCCTCTCCAAACAATAGACTAACAGCTTGTTCGTCTAAGCAAGGTGCTTGACGGGTTTTGACGGTAGGAACCGTTTCTGGAGGGATGAAGTAGCAATCGTGAAAGATCTCGATTCCGGCTAGCTTCCTCTCGAGATAATGTCAAGGCTCGGGAAATCCGTGAAAGAGTTCTAGATTTCCTTTCTTAACAAAGTATCCATTTAGGGTAGGGAGATAGGGTCGCATTTGGACTCCTACGTACTTACGGTTTTGAACTTGAGCAAGCATCTCGAGAAATTCCTCTTTAGTGGGTTTGTACCCTAGTCCAAGTGGTATCCTTTTTTAGTTGCCTTCCTTGTATGGTGCGAAGGTGTTTCTTCGGATAGGGTTCAAAGGCATTCCAGGGAAGTATCCCTGGGATTTGAGTATGTGGTTGACCACCAAGTTGGAGTAGGGATCATAGTATAAGGGTGCCAATTCGCTTTCTATGACACTTATGCTCTGGAAGCCCCCAAGTTCATATACTGGATCTGCAAGGACTTGATTGTTCGACTTCTTTTCGATTATTGCCTTGATGGGTGACGAAGTGATCGTCACTACTTTGCCATTTAGTGGGATCTTGATCTTTTGATGAAGGGTAGATGTCACTGCTTTGGAAGCGTGGATCCAAGGTCTTCCTAGAAGTATGTTGAAGGAAGCTTCAATGTCCACTATTTGGAAGTTAACCTTTCGCTCGATTGGCCCTGTGGCTATGGTTAGGTTAACGAGTCCTACTACCTTCCGTCGTGTACCATCATATCCGCGAACACCTTGATTGGTAGGGGTCCAATCCGACTCTTTCATGCCTAATTTGTATGCCGTTTTGAGGGGTATGACGTTGACCGCGGAGCCATCATCAACCAAGGTCATTGGCACATTCTTCTTTAGACAAATGACAGTGATGTAAAGAGCCAAGTTGTGACTAGCTCCAAAAGGCGGCAAATCTTCATCTGAGAAAGTAATAGGATTACTTAGCTTTGGTGATTCTTGGAAGACCAAGTTGACTACATCTTCGGGTGTGGAGTTATGTGCTACATTTAGTTTGGCCAAGGCTTGCAGTAAAGCTTGGCGATGTGGGAATGAGCTTGCTACTAGTTGCCAGACTGAAAGATCAGCCTTTGTCTTCTGTAATTGCTTGAGCAAATGATCAGTGGAGTCATCTTCGTTATCATTTGGTGTGACAACGTTGGTTGGAGCGTTTTGAGTAGTGTTTTGATATGGACGCCCCGAACGAGTTAGGTGGTCCACATCTTGGTCTTCACCATTTTGGACTATTTCTTTGAATAGGGAGTTTTCAATGAGATACTCGTCCTCATCATCATCGGCCCAAACTCCATTGATTTTAGCTAGTTCCCTCATTCTCATGATTTCGTCTTCTAATTGCGTGATTTGGTCGACTAGTTTATCAACCGCGGCGACTATTTCTTGCATAGTAGCATTTTGAGAGAAGATTACTGGCACATGCTCCTTAGGTGTTGCGTTGGGATCATGTAAAGTTGTCACCACATTTTCTAATTCCCAAACTTGCCTATCCACACTCCTTGCCCATGTGATGAAGTCGGAAATGGTAGGAGAGATAGTAGAGTAGAACCCTTCATTCTCGATCGCGTAGATCTCATCTTCAATTGGAGAAATGAGGTGTGAACAATCTAAGGTAGATTCTTCACTTGTGATCACTAGAATCCCAAGAGGGTTCTGAGTGTTGTTGGGTTTACCTCCCGGCGGTATTGGTAGTCGACCATCTTCAATCATGTCTTGAAGCACATTTTTCAATTTGTAGCATTTTTCTGTGTCATGCCCCTTGCCCCTATGGTATTCACAGTACGAGTTCTCGTCCCAGAATTTGGATTTCTTTTCGGGTTCTGGAGTAGGTCATATGGGTTGGAGTTTGCCTTGTTTCATTAACCTCTTGAGAGAGTTGGAGTAAGTGTCCCCAAGATTTGTGAATTTCCTTGGTGGGGTACTTTTCTTGGATGGCTCGAGGAGGTTAACCTCATCGGTCTTGCTAGTGGAGCCATATGAACGACTTGTTGAGCCTTGATATCCTCTACCTACCGTTTTGGACAAGAGCCCTTTACGGATGTCATCTTCAATCCTTGTTCCTAGTAAGGTTAAGTCCTTGAAAGTCTTGATGTTTTGGTATCTCAAATGACTGGCATAGATGGGTTTGAGATTGTCCACGAACTTCTCCACAAGGTTAGCCTCATCCGGGCGTTCAACTTGTTGGGTACTAGTCTTCCTCCACCTACTTAGGAAGTCGGTGAATCCTTCTTTGTCATTTTGGGTAAGAACCTCTAAAGTGCGCATGTTAACTTGGATCTCAGCATTATCCGCATATTGCTTAGCAAACTCGATTGCGGCATCTTCCCAAGTAGCGATCTTCTTGTGTTCTAAAGAGTAGAACCATTGCTTTGGGATGGTGTCAAGAGATGAAGGAAAGATCCTTAAGAACATCTCGAGTTTGATGCCTTTGATAGACATATAATCCTTGAAGGCACGGATGTGGTTCAAAGGGTTTTCGTGCCCCTTGAATTTAGGGATATCCGTCATGTTGAAGTTGGTTGGCAATTTGGAATTGACGGCCTCATACTTTCGGTTATTCTCCCTATAAATGTCATCCCCTTTAAGATACATCAATTGCTCCTCTAAGTATTGGAGTCTTTTCTCGGCTACAGTCATTCCCATGGGAGGATTTTCGTCCTTGGACTCATCCGCGAATTCACCCACTACTTCACTTTCTTGAGGAGGCAACCTCCCCTCTACGGCGTAGATCCGGCCCTCGATGGTGTCAAGGCGATCATACACTTGGTCTTGGGTAACTTGGATTTGAGCTAACGCGGCTAGGATTCGATCATTACCATCTTGAAGTTGGTTGAAGTTCACGTCACTTGTTTCAGGCATCTTGAAAGCTGGATAAGAGATCGATGACGAATCAAAACACGATCGACCATTCTAACACACTTGCTAAGAGAAGAAATGTTTTGACTCGTGAAGTGGGTGTGTGCCACTTGTGTTCAGGGAGCTTTGAAGAAAAGACAAGGATTTGAAAATGTGTATCCTAGTCAACTATAGTGTAGTTGTAGGAGTGGACTCGAAGTGAGGTTTTGAAATGGGCTTGGGCCCGGAATTTGACTCGACAAACGGACAGAGTTTTGACTGTGTTTTGCGCTAATCAATGGCCTCTTTCGAAATTTTCATTTAAAAAAAAGGGTTTTGATTTTTACAAAAATCGTCATGGTTTCGTTTAGAAATGGTGATCACGTAAGGTACAAACATTTATACAAGCATTATAACGGGATGCTGAGTGCATTTAAAAAAGGTTTTGGTTTAAAGGGTGGGTTGCCATACCGAACCATCAAACCCGAAGTCTGTGGAGAGGCTCGTACCAAACAAGAGTAACGTAAGGCCGATTTCTTGTCCATTTCCTCAAGTAGTGAAGGTCCTTGATACAAACAAGAGTAAGCATCATGGTATGGATGACGTCAATCGCTATCCATCCTTAGGCCCAAATAAGAATTAGGACCGTTTAGACGGGACGATTGGTCGAATGGGTTGGGTTGGGTTGGGCCTAGGAAGGCCGAATAAAACGATCTAGGAAGACCGAGTTATGAAAACCGACAATTGTCTTGTACAAACTATTCCCTAACCTTGTTCAAGTTTCACCCTTGGCTACACGTAAGTGTATTATCCCCAGCGGAGTCACCAAACTGTGGACAATGGGCCCACGGGGGGCGCTTGGGAGAGAGAACAAGCGTTTGCGTTTTGTGGAGTCGCCACCAATTTTTATGGGAAATTGGAACCGTTCGAATACCTCGTGCCATGTCAAGACACAAAGTAGAGACATGAACACCAAGAAATCGTTACCCTTAGCATTCTATGTCTAGAATGACTCTTGTGGATGTCAATGAACACGGATGTTCACAGAGATCTGGAGTAAGGGGTGAGGGTACGTATTAGGAAGCTCTTTTGATCGAACACCTAATCCCGCCCGCCTCGATAGCGGCCTCTACTAATGATTAGGGACATCATCTATACTTGATATATCGTCGATTATATGCATGCAATGCAACACCCAAGTTTTAATCCTAGCATGTGAGAATTAGCTAAGTCGATGAACAATTAATTAGCATACAATTAATGTCAAAGTAGGATTTAGTGTTCAATTACATGTGAAGACATACAAATGGTACAAGAAATATAATAAATACAATAAAGAAAATTACAACAAAGAAAATTACAATAATTACATTGGGTTTAGCGATTTATGTCGAAAATACCTTTAAAACGGATAATTTGAGAAAAAAAAAGAATAAAAGAAAGAATTAACGAACATATCAGTAGGTGATAATACGGATAATAGTTAATTATACGTAAACTAATTAAACTAGGTCAAGCAACAACGGAAGTTCGTGAGGCGTAAATCAACTCGGAACAGTAGCAAGAGATCGCGCCCTTTGGAAGAGGCGCAGCAGTTGCTGCGTCTGTTCCAAGGGTGAGTTATGGCTGTGAAGCCGGAACTGCAAATCGTTAATGTTCGTTGGTGAATTTAAAGGATTGATTAATATATTTACTCGGATGAAAGTGATTATCAGGTTATTTACATGTGATTGATGGTCATACAAGCAATAAACATGGATGAAACGAATGTGAACGAATTATTTACATGAACGAACGATTGACTAGTGACATGGGTGAACAAAATAGGCTAAACATGATGAATTAATGACAAATTAATAACGAATATGACAAAAGACAGATGAAAATATATCAAAGGGCGAATTCCAGAAACTCAATATGAATGAATCGAATTTCTACAACCCAGATTGATTTTAATGACGAAAACCCGCAAATATTGGATTATAAGGGATTTAAGCCGGATTTAATGACGAATTAAACGTGTTAATGATGATGAATAATATGCATGTGAAATTATTATTTTGTATGTCAAAGAGTTAGCAAAAACAAACGAAACAAATAAAACGAACGAATTACAGAGGACGAAGGAAGAAGAAAGGAAGCAGGAACTGCGGCAGCCTCACGAAGAGGCGCAGCAGGTACTGCGCTCCTTCGAAGAGGCGCAGCAGTTGCTGCGTCCTTTCTCGACGGTTTGTCTTCTGGAAATCCGTAAAAGAGGTTTTAAACGAGGTTTTAGAAATCGGTTTTAAGAGGTGTTTTCGACATAAACCTTACATTAATGATAAAAAAAGTAAATAACAATAATAAAAGAGAGATATACACCCTCAGACTTACATGTTTGACGAAACGAGATGAACTAAGTTTACGATTAGTGATGCTCGACTTGAATGTAACGAAAGTGCCCTCGTAAGAGGAAAACGATTAGATTAATTAAGTTGATTAGTTGTGGAGTTGGTCAAATTGGTCGGTCATGCAAACGAGGCTGGTACTCAGAAGGATCCGAGCTTACATGGTCGAATGTTCAAGCACGTAGACGCCAAAAAGTAAGAACAAAGGTCTAGAATGCAAAGGGAGAAGAGAAGGGTGGACACTCGCGTGAGAAATATGAGGAGCGAAGGCTCCTATTTATACTAATCACGTGAAGGAATAGGGTTTTCGGAGAGACTTTGGAAGTGAATCTCGGAAAGATATGAAAAAGATACGAAAAATACGCAGAAAAGGACCTGGGAAGAGGCGCAGCAGTCACTGCATCTCTTGGAAGAGGCGCAGCACCTGCTGCGTCTGTTCCCAAGTGGTTTCCTCCTGCGGAAGAAAGATTTCCGCGTTTAAGTTATGGAATAACGGGATAATTTGGTTTTCCTTAATATTTTGTATGAATATTACGAGAAATTGTTTACCAAAGAATAAAGATTGTGAAATATTTATAAAATATGGAATAGAAATATTCGGAACATTCCAGAACATTCTGACTCGGGATTTAACGGTTATCAGAAAATGAAGACGGTTTTAGGCCCGGACTCCAAATGCACTCTAATTACTGTCAAAATGACTGTATCGGCGCGTAGATGACAACTAAGAGGTAGATATTAATGTTTGAGCAATCACTTGACGATAAAGTTACGAACTGTCACAAATCGTTCCGCGTACCAAACATGCGGCCCAATCATCACCGGGTGGTTTGTGAGGGGTGCAGAAATGAGGTATCTACACTAACCTACTACTAAACTCCTCTAGGGTCCAAGACATAGTCCGGTTGAATAACCGGAAAGAGACACAAGCACAACCAGGGTCAGTGGCGTAGGCGCCGGCAGAAAAGGTGAAGGAGCTGAAAAACTCGAGGGTCAGCTCCTTATAGGTCATGGCACTTATGGTAATCAGTCCAGACATCCCCGCCCCGTTCAGTAACTCAACTATGGGCTCGTAGATACCTAACTTCTCAAGCGACTTCCGACACAAAAATTTTGTTGAAGCAAAATCACAGCTCTCTAAAGCATAAAAACGAGTACGATGTATAGCGTTAACAAAACGTACCTCGGATTAATCGTGGTGCGAGTCGAGAGACTCATCAGCTCAGATAGTGAGCGGTCAGCAGAGGGCGTACCTCGTCCGCCACCCCGTCCTCTAGTACCTAAAGAAGAAGCTCGTCCAGTAGCGGGGCGAGGTACTAAAGCACCCCGGTAGGCCGCTGTGGCAGATGGTGACGACGCAACAGGGGTCGTCACCGTAGTGGACACGGTACCAGAAGTGAAAACAGTAATTGTACTAGTATAGGCAGCGAAAACAGAACTAGCAGCAGTGCTAGCAGAAACGGTGGCAGAAACAGCGGAAACAGAGTTAGCAACAATAGAGACGGAGCTAGCAACAGCAGTAGTAGTAGTACCAGCAGTAACAGTAGGAAGAACGGCAGGAAAAACAGTGGTACTAACAGTCGGAGTGACGGTGGTAACGGCAAGTACCACCGTCTCAGTCAAGGATGGAACAACGGTCGAGCTAGTCGAAGGCAATGTACTACTTTCCATCCTAATCAAGCAAGTAATGGGGAAATACAATCAATTAAACAATTAGAACACGAAATCCCCTAATTTCAGACGGATTTTCGAAATTGTCGAAAAACCCTAAACCCTAATTCCATTAACAATGTCGAGAATAATCAAATAAACAACAAAGGAATGAAAGGGGATACTTACTTGATGATTACCCACAACAATTAAGCAATAAAATCGACAAGAATTGATGCAAAAGGCGGATTTCAAATAGAAAACCCGCAAAACCCTAATCGCCCAAATTGACCGCAACAAAGAGGAATTTTAAGGGGAAAGTGGAGGGCAAGGGTCGATTTTAGCACAAGGAAAATAATGTGGGTGTTAGATTTGGTATAAGGGGAAGATTAAGGGGAGATTTGGGGAAAAATCGCTCAAAGTATCGTATAAACAAGGAGAAGGTAAGTTAGAATGAATAATAAAGGAAGAAAAGAAAACTTCCTGCGTGTTATCGAAACTTTCACTCGATCGAGTGATTAAAAACCCCTCGATCGAGAACTCTAGCCTTAATTCTGCTCGATCAAACATAATCCTTCTCGATTGAGTATTCCTTATTTTTGCCATTTCGATCGAGTAACTGAATCTACTCGATCGATCACTTTTCTTGGGCATTCCTCTCGATCGAGTACAAAAAGTACTCGATCGAGTTAGTTTCTCCTGTAACTCATCCCAATGCGACATAATTACCCAAACCTGCATAAAAGACGCAAAAACATATCCCGACAATACCAAATCACAAAATAAGCAGTCTATAGTCTGTTTTCGCTAAATTAACTAAACTAATGTCTAACAGTTCTAAAAAAACGCAATAAAGAAGTCCAACGGAAATTCAAATTTTACAAGTTATTACACGGGGTATTCCCCGCTTACTGCCCAAAACACTTCAACAGCCCACAGGAGGGCTTCTGACTGGAGGAGGTCCCTCCAGCATCTCGGACCGTCCTCTTTGATCGACATGAGTTTGAATTTGAACTAACGGAAGGAGAGTAATTGGCATCCACGTACGCGCGAACTTTCTTCTTCTTCTTGCTATTCTCATCGACATTGGTAGCACCTCCTTTACTTTGATTGACTTTAACTGCACTTTGACCATTATCAACTCCAGCATCCATTCTATATGTACCTGCAGCAAGGAAAACAGAAGAATGGTCCTCCTTTTCGCTCTCAGTCCGAGACGGAGGGGTCACAATTGCAGCACAAAATTCAACGTTCTCAGCTGGAATGTCTGTATCTTAGTCAATAGAAGATAGGGCATTACAAGGTTGAGCTTGCATGGGAGCCCTACGAGATTTAGACTGATGAAATATCAGCTCTTTATCTCCTACCTGAAATATGAGTGTCTTCCCCCCGACATCAATAACTGCCCGAGCAGTGAATAAGAACGGTCTCCCTAAAATGATAGTTGTGTGAGTGTCCTCGGGGATGTCAAGAACTACAAAATCTATGGGAACAAAGAATCTCTTGATCTTAACAGGTATGTCTTCTATAACTTCTATTGGTCGTGATATGCTACGGTCGGCCATCTGAACGGTCATGTTAGTGCAATTAAATTTGGTCAAACTGAGTCTCCTAGCGAGAGACAAGGGTAAGACGCTCACGCTAGCACCTAGATCGCATAGCGCGTTATTAATCAAATGGGTACCTATGTGACAAGGAATTGAAAAGCTACCCGGGTCAGTCCGTTTGGGTGGCAACTTATTCTGAACTAAGGCAGACCCTTCTTCAGTTAAAGCTACCGTCTCATGATCATTTATGTGCCTCTTATGTGTCAAGACTTCTTTCATGAATTTCATATAAAAGGGTGCTTGGGTAAGAAGCTCGGCGAACGGAAGATTGACGTGAAGGCTTTTCAGGATCTCAGCAAACTTCCCGAATTGTTGATTGGCCTTGTTGTTCTGTAACCGCCTTGGAAAGGGCACAGTGATAGGAATTTTGAGCCATTTATTCCTTTCTTCCAAAGTCTCCGCGGGTTCAAACTCATCTTTGCTCGGTCGAGCCTTTTTACCTCTCGATCGAGGTCTTTCAGTAGTCTTCTCACTCGATCGAGCACTTTCAGCCACTCGATCGAGTTCCTCAATATCAACAGTGTTTGATCGAGGCACAATTCCACTCGATCGAACAGTTTCTTAATAATTTTCACTCGATCGAGTGGTTTCAACCTCTCGATCGATTTCTTGAATATCAACTTTACTCGATCGACCCTCAGAACCTCTCGATCGAGTAATATCAGCGGCATTTCTACTCGATCGACCACCAGAAATCAATCGATCGAGTATTTTTTTTCGTGCTATGCATGTTTTCAGCAATAGGCGACTGTTCATCTTCCGAAATGGCTTTCCTCGGGTCTGAAATGTCCTTATCAGTCGACATCTTTGGTCCTTCATAAGAGAGACCACTTCGAAGGTTAATCAAATTTATCGTCTCGTATGGATTCTTCTCAGATTGAGATGGTAAATGACCCGGTTTTCTCGTGGATTGATTAGCGGCGAGTTGGGCAACTTGTGTCTCCAGTGACTTAATCGATGCTTCCTTTTGTTGGTCACTCAGTTGCAGCTGCTTAGTCAATGATTGGATCATCGACTTTAACTCACCCAATTCACTAACTCCACTGGAGGAAGCTCCTTGATGCGGTGGAGGAAAGGAAGGAGGCTTTACAAAGCCTTGTTGAGCCTTATGAGGAGGGACATAAGGTTGTTGCTGCTGCGGTGGAGGAGTAGGATTAAGAACATTCTGACTGGTCCACCTTAAATTGTGATGGGCTGCCTCTTGGTTATTGTAATAGGAACCTCCTCCTTGCCTATATTGTTGAAAGGCAAGGACTTGTTCCTTCTCTGTCAGACAGTCGACAACAGTGTGACCGTCATTGCTCCCACATCTCTCACAAGTGACAGTTTCCTGTCTAGTCAACAGATGAACTATCTGTTGATCACCAGCAGCTTGCAATTCCAATCTATCAAAACGAGCATTCATGGCTTCCAGTTGAGCCACAACTGCATTGTCGACCGAATGTACTGTCCGAATGCCGTCCCTCGGGTTCCCATACTCAGCACAATGGGTCGCCATCTCCTCAATAATACCCCATCCCTTATCATCATCAATATTCTTTTGAAATCGCCCATTGGATGAAGCATCAAGTATAGCACGGTGGTCATCATACAACCCATTACAAAACTGGTTGCATAAAAACCACTGATCAAATCAATGGTGAGGAAGAGACCTCACCAGCTTCTTGAAACGACACCAAGCCTCATAAAAATTCTCATCAAGTGCCTCTTGAAACTCGTAATCTTTCCTCTCAGCTGATTAGTACGTTGTGGAGGAAAGTACTTGTTATAAAAGGCAAGTGCAAGAGTCTCCCAGTTGGTGATACCGGCCGCAGTGCGATCAAGATCAGTCAGCCACTCACAGGCTGCGTCAGTCAGAGAAAAGGAAACAAGATTTCCTTTATCTTCTCTTGGGTCACTCCCTTAGTGGCGGGAATGGTAGAGCAGTAGTCAGTAAAGACCTACGTGTGTTTTCGCGGATCTTCACCCGCCACACCCCGAAACAGGTTCCTTTCTACTAAATTTATATAAGACGGACGGATATCGAACGTGTTACCATCTTCAGTTGCGAGCTTGAAACCTTTGGGAATCGAGGCAGCGGTGGGCTCTGAGTGACTCGCTATGTTAGGCATCTTTACTGGCTTTATAACATAACTAAAATTGTCTTCTTCACAAGACAGGTCTTCTGCAAATAAAAAGTATTGTAGCTCGGGTTCGAAAGTACTCAAGTCTTCCTTTCGAATTTTTCTTTGCAGACGGAGTCTATGCTGAAATAATCTCTCTGGCTCAGGATCATCTGGAACTAATTCTGACCTGCTAGACCTGGGCATACACAACACTGAAAGAAATAAGTGAGAACTGTCTCAAGGAATAAAAATTCCCTGAGACGGATAGAAATAAACGAAACAAGCAAGACAGATAGGGCTATTGCCTCCCCGGCAACAGCGCCAAAATTTGATACTGTCGTTTTTGTACCAAAAATAAACCTAAACATACTAACAGAAGCTAGTGATAAGCAGGGTCGATTCTCCACAGGGAGGCAAGATATCTGTCTTAAGGTCCGTCTATCTAAGTCACAAAATGGGGGGTTTTAATTTGGTTTCCTAAGCTACAAAAGATTTAAAGGAAAGAGAAATAAAGGAAAGAGCAATAAAAGTGATAAAATATGATAAGAGTGATCAAATAAGAGAGGGTATGCCAGGATTTCGGTTCACCATGGTAGTCTATCGACTCAGCTGCAAATAGCCTAGACAATCTACTGTGAGAAGGATAAGGGAAAGGTCCTTCCGGTCCACTTTCTATCCTAGATTTCCACTAACTTAACTTCCGTCCTCATAGCAGGTCTATTTATTCCAATCTTCCGATCCAGGAGTAAAGTTAACCAGATTAATGTAATTTAGAAGCGTGCACTCAACTAAATTGGTGTTACAGTTATATTGCTATGGGGACAGATTCTCACATATAAATTATCTAGCCTATTCACTACATCGTCACAATCCTACCATGAATCCCCTAGTCCTAACATAAAGAGAATTAGCTACTCATGTTATTAATGGTTTCAACAATAATAATAATAATAATAAGCATGCTAATTAGAGGCATAATGAAAGAATAACAATCAAGCATAAATTGAACTAGGGCAAAAACAATAATGAAAGAACAAAAGATTAATGCAAACAAAGTATTAAGATTAAGAGTAAAAGAATGATTACAATCTTAAGATTCCGGCGTAAAGAACACCCCGCAAAGCAAAGAGCAATTAAGAGCAAAAGTTTCAGAGATTAAGAGAAGTAAAAGCAGTCTGTAAAGTATCAAAAGTATCAAAAGTCTGTTTATTAACCTAATTATGACTTCCTTATATAGGGAAGCGTAATACTTAACAAATAATCTATCACGGGCTTAGTAAACCCGCGTACAACAGCAAACCTCTCGATCGAGTAATTTCAGACCACTCGATCGAGGTCTTCTCCAGCAATTCTTCTCGATCGAGCAATTAAAGCTCTCGATCGAGGAACTCCAATAAACACCATTTCGATCGAGCTCTTGGAATAACTCGATCGACCACTCGTGTCAGCCAAACCACTCGATCGACCCTCAATTTTTCTCGATCGAGTGGATTTCCATTGCATCAGCCTCAAATCGTCCCTTGGCAGCTTCATAGACCTTGCTTCACGCATTCCAATGTATGACTCTCGCTCCAATATTCCCGTCTCCTTATAATGCATGCTGAATAGGACGAATAAAGCGCGGTTCCACTACTTTTGGGTTCATTTCTGCAAATTAGACAAAACAAACCAAAGTAGCCAATTCTGGGTATTTTGCAATACATAACGATACACAAAAGCATAGAAATGCGTGCAATAAAAGGCTAAATAGTCTATATAAATTGCACGTATCAATACCAAATAATCATACCAAGCAAAAAATCAAAGCTCCCAAGTGCATTTTACAAACTCTCAGCTTCACTCTTTGATTTTGCGTCACTATCACAAGATTCATATAAAAGTGACAACACCAATCTTAACTCAGGTGCTTGAAATCTAATGGCTTTAACACTTTTAATTCGACTCTCCCAACGAGTATTAGATAAAAATTTCAAAGTAAAGTCAGGAACATTATCACACAAAATCTTCCATCTTTTTGAGGAACCAGAAAACAATGCATATATACGTTGAACAATACCAAAAAATGAAACAACTCTAGTACAAGAATGTGCCATATCGCTAAGAGCAAGATTCAAACTATGACAAGCACAAGGCATATATAATGCACACGGGTTCACTTCAAGCAAACGTTTTTGTACACCTTGATGCTTCCCTTTCATATTAGAGCCATTATCATAACCTTATCTTGACCTCTTACATCTTCAATATTAAGATCAAGAGACTTTAAAACCTTTTGCAATTCAATAAAAAGTCCCAATTCCGTTGTATCAGACACCTCCAAAAATTCTAAAAAGTACTCTTCAATTTTTATTTTTTCACTTGACATATTCACGCATCGTATTATCAAGGTCATTTGTTCTTGATGAGAAATATCAGGAGTACAATCAAGAATAATAGAGAAATATTTTGCCTCTTTGATAGTTTTGATTATTGAACTTTTCACATTATAAGCCAAAAGAGAGATCAATTCATTTTGAATTTTGTGTCCAAGATAATGATGATGAATGTTATGATTTTGAATCCTTCTAAGATGATCTTGCATTACCACATCAAATTCAGCAATCATTTCAATTAATCCTAAGAAATTACCATTATCACCTTGATCTAATTTTTCATTAGATCCTCTAAATGCCAAGTTATGAGTAGCAAGACATTTAACGGCTGAAAATATTCTAAGTAACACTTGCCTCCATCGATTTTTCTCTTTCATAATTGTTTCCTGCAAGTTTTTATCAATTGTTTCACACGTATCTAGCCTTACTCTCGTTTCATTCCAAGTAAACATGTTACTCATATGCTCAGTACTATTTTCATGTTGTTTTAATCTTTCAATTATACGCTTCCAATCACGTAAACCATCATTTGCCAACAAACTTTTATTAGTAATAGATCTAAACAACTTACAACAAAAATAAAATACTTTGTCAACATGTTTAGAATAAACCAACCATTTTCTATCACTAATCTCACCATTATTCATCTTTTTAGAAAAATAATCATCCTTAAAATGTCTATTATTATCATCAAGAGGGTAGTCAATATTCAATTTTCTTATAGGCCCTTTTTTAATTATAATATCTCTTGTCTTGTTATCAAGATTGGCCCAGTCCATAGGATCATAAATATCAATAAAAGAATTGGATATATTTGGCACATTAGACTCATTTCCAACATTATTTTCGTTAACATCATTTGGCACATCATTTGGCAAATTAGACTCGTCTCTAACTTTATCTTCATCAACATCAATTGACACATCAAATTCATTTGGCGAATTAGACTCGTTTCCAACATTATCTTCATCAATATCAATTGGCACGTCATTTGGCAAATTACACTCATTCCACCATTATCTTCATCAACATCAATAGAGTCATTGTTGTGGTCATTTTCATTGACAACATTTCTAACAACAAATTTGTGCATAGCACCTTGTTGTGATTTTATTAACTCCTCGGTAAGTTTTTTTTTCTCACACTCCGATAAATGCTTTTTAGGCAACATTGTAAACAAGAACTAAAAAACTGACTTAACAATTAATAATTAAAATAAATAAATATTGAACAATAGCACACCCACAAGAACTGACTTAAACTTCAATTAACATATCAAATTCTCAATAATACATGCTGTAAAACGGAAAAATAATTGAACACACATACAACAAGTCAACAACAACACAATTAAATAATTAAAAATTAACAATCAATCATTAAAATAAATAAAAATGGAAGAACAAAAAGAAATTAGGATTTAGGACACCCTGATTAGCGGAGAGGCGAAAGACGGACGGAGATTAATGAAAACGAGCAGTAGAGACACGACGTACTTTACTCCTTACGGTAATCCTAATTTTGAACAATAAAAGAGTTGATTTTTGTCTTTTTGAAGAACCCTAGAAATTTAATAAGGAAAATTAATTTGAGATTTAGAGAAAAAAATATCAGTTATTAAAAGTTGTTAGAAAAGATAAGGGAGAAGAAAAAGTCAATAAAAAAGTTGCCTTATTTTAATAATTTCTAAAAAGTTGTCTTACTTTACTCTTCCTTGTTTTTTGCGTCGTTTATAAACTTGCTTTTTTTTTATTTTATTTTTTTTACATTGGCACCCTACCAATATTGGGCCCTTGTCAAATGCCTACCTAAACGGGCCTTAGGGTCGGCCCTGGTTATGCACTTATGCGTTGTCCTAATATGGTCATGTGATATCAATGAACCTTTTTGCTCACTTTTATCCTTCTTCTTCCTCTGTACGGAGTAATTAAAGTTCACACAGTATTAGCTATGTATTAGAAAAGGTAATTATCTAACAATGTCTCTTGTTACAGAACTACTCCCTACGACTCGAAAAATTCTTAGATCCTTCGGGAGTACCTAAAATTTTTTCCTACGACTCATGGTTACTTTCAAAAATACGAAAATTACACTACTCCCCCGTCACGGTCAATAGTTATATATTTTCATTTTGAGGTGTACCAAGTATTACCGTTCAATTCGATTCATTTCATTTCATGTCAATACACCAAAAAAAAACTGCATCGTTTTAAAGGATTGTTTGCGATGTGCAGTGAAATCCGATGCAAAGAAGTTTGGCATTGAATTTTTTTTTTTGTTTGCAGTGGGTATACTAAATTTTGCGACGAATTCGTGTCGCGCCTATGTTTCACTAGCGCATGAGTTTTTTTGGATTGTGCCCAAACTTACATGCAAATACCTGTCATTTTGCAACGAAATCTCCTTCACAAACTAAATTTGCAAATTAAACGTGCTTTTTTTTCTTTAATTATTGACTCGAAGATTGTCCCAGCATAAAATGACTAAAAACCAATTGACCAAACCAGAAATCACAAATACTATCTTACAACCCGTTGTATAATAGCATTGTACAACCGCCTTAAAGTTGTTGAGCTCTTACACAAAATTGTTGAGCTATTTTACAAGTTATTGAGCTATTTTACAAAGTCATTGAGGTTAAAAATTATTCTGTTAAGCTCAATAACTTTGTATCTTATCTCGATAATTTTGTTAGTAGAGCTCGATAACTTTATAACAAAGCTCAACTACATTGAATAAGTTGTATATACAACCAGTTATATAATACATTACCTGGCCAGAAATGCAAAATGTCGGGATAGTCAAACGATAACCCGACCCAAGTCCGATTAGACCCATTCCGTAACCAACTCCATTTCAATAGAAGTATATTTCAGTCCAGTTTTGTCTATGAATCGAATTCATTTCCATTCTAATTCTGCCACGAAATATGTTGTCAATTTAACATCACAATTCATAGCCAAGGTAATTTTCTTATTTATTAATTATCTGGAAATTTTATAGCCGTGTTTTGAGTGATTGTGAAATTGATGATTTGGGTAATTCCATCATTTGATTTTGAATTATTAATTTCCCATTATTTGACGCTTTATTTGCTTAATTGATGATCCGGGTAGCTTAGCATTTGAATGTGGATTAATAATTTCAATTAATTGACACTTTATTTGCTTAAATGATGATCATTTGATTGTGGATTAATAATTTCAATTGTTTGACACTTTATTTGCTTAATTACTCTCCTTGCATGAGATTCTTCTTGTGATTAATAATTTCCATTGTTTGAGAGTTTATTACTTAATTACTACTCGATGCCTGAATAAATCTCAATTCATTCAATTGTGATTAATAATTTCAATTGTTTGAGATTCTTCTTGTGATGCTGCAATTCGTGTTTAAAGCGAAAAGGGGTTACGATCATCTGTCCCATTTTGTGCACCATCTCGTGTTTCACAGGCTTTCCCTTTCGGATAAATAAAATAGTGATCAACCACATGATCTCGTCTTATAGGGAAGGGATTACTTGTTTCAGGGAATGTGTATCAGTTTTCTGTCAAAATTCTGAAATAGACAGAAAAGCATCAACAACCCGACTATCTTGTGATTCCTTAGAAACGAATGCCTTATTTCAGCCTGCAATCCATTTCAGGTAAGAGTATTGTAAAGACCATGAGGCGACCTAAGAAAACTCATAAACATCGAGGGAGGAAATGTTTAGACAGGATCAGCAGTTTGCCTGATGATGTACTTGGTCACATTCTCTCCTTCCTGCCAACAAGGTTTGCTGTCAGCACGAGTATTCTATCAACAAGATGGCGACACCTTTTTACATTGACGACCTGTCTTTCTTTTGATGATGAACCGTGCTTTGGTCATCCGAAAGAAAATGAGAGAATAGAGGCAACTCGAAGATTTAAGGAGTTCGTTGATAAAGTTTTGGAATTGCACCAAATCTCTCTTATCAAGAAATTTAGCCTAGTTTGTCATGCCACTTATGATGATTCAATATTGAATCAATGGGTTATTAATGCGGTAGAAAAGGGTGTTAAAGAATTTTATTATGAGCTGGGTGGCGAGATTGATTGAGTGCTTGATCATGCTGGGTTGTTCATGTGTGAAACACTAGTGAGTCTGAAAATCATAGGTGGTATGTACTATAAAATTCAAATTCCTCTATCGGTATCTTTACCAAAACTGAAGATCCTTCATCTGGATCATGTTTTATTCTTTGATTTTAGTTCAATGGAACGATTGTTTTCTCGTTGTGGTTTGCTTGAAGAATTGACTCTCCGACTTTGTGCGTGCAAGACTGGCGGTAATGCTATTCATTGTACTCGAATACTCAAAGTGCTAACAATAGAAAATTGCTATTTTCTGTTGGGTGAACTGGAGATTGACGTTCCTAATCTCGCATATTTGACTTACAGTTTAAATATTGGTGTGAAAATTGTTCCATCGTGGAAATACTCATGCTCTTTTGTCAAGGCAGAGCTAAATTTCGAGTGCACTAATGAAGATTCGGTTGATCATGAACGTGAACTCCTAAAAGCCGCTGCCTATAAAGCAACAAAATTACGTTTTGGAATGGAGTCGGTACAGGTATATATATGTACTCTAGCGTATATGATATGTATTTTCCATATCTTTGCTACATATTTATTTCTACTTCATGGAGTGCTTCAACAGATCTCGTAAGTGGCGGGGTAGGGGTATATGCAATAACCGCTACATATTTCTGTTTTATTTTATCATAATTCGTATTTCAAAGCCAAGGAATAGCATGTCTTTGGCTTCCGTGGAAATGGAAACATACTTTTATCTTTCATAATTATTAGAATATTGCT
The DNA here is from genome assembly GCF_048544455.1 of Silene latifolia. Taxonomy (NCBI): domain Eukaryota; kingdom Viridiplantae; phylum Streptophyta; class Magnoliopsida; order Caryophyllales; family Caryophyllaceae; genus Silene; species Silene latifolia. Next base: position 96,482,329 of record NC_133533.1, read on the forward strand.
CTCTGTACAGCTTCTTAACTTTGGTGATGAAGAGCAAACGCCTGATTTTCATAGCCTGTCAAGTTTACACCTTCGTGATTGTCCTTGTAATGCGTGGGAACATGTGACAAGCTTGCTCGACAAATCTCCGCAACTTGAAACTCTCACCTTTGAATCGGTAAGCGTCAACTAATTATAGCTTTGGAAACTCATAACTAAGACCCATTTTTGTGAGAGGCCATGTTACAGAAGACTTGTATAAACAGGTTTTTCATATTTTTTTCTCACTTCACGAGTTTGTTTACAGGGTATGCCTTGCTGCCTTGATTCAGATGACGAATCTCCGGATTATTGCGACTACTGTTATTCGGGGTCACCTTCAGATATATCTCTGGTCCCTTTTTCATGTTCTGTCAAAGTGATTGAAGTGTTGAGGTTTTGTGGGCATATGGGTTCCCTGTTATTCCTAGGGCATCTTCTTAAACATGCGAGTATCCTTGAGAGGTTGATCATCTATACAATCCCCGGTACCGATCCATATCAGGAACTGACAATCTGTAAGGACCTGTTGTGGCTTCCAAGGGCTTCAACAGATTGTCATGTAGAAGTGCACGAGGGTAACACAAGAAACTCTATAAATTCTAGTCTTCGTTGAAGATAGAATTCAATGCTGGCAAATTTGGTGGGTTAAGGCAGTAGAAAATTTCCTTCGTATTGAGGGATATGGACGGGAGAGAAAGAGAGGGGGCCATTTTCCTCGCTCCAACCAAAATCGGAAAGAAAATAGCATTCCCATTTTGTAAAATTTGGAGCAGCCATAACTCGGTTTTATCCATGAGGACAACTTTTGCGCGCTTTAGTCTCCTTTTTACTTCCTTGCTGATTAGAATTCACGATATGGGGCATCTGCTTTTGTCAAAGAGAAATGGCAGAGAACACTTCATCCCCTATTTTGAGGCTAGAACTGGGTTTTCCTCCTCCAATGTATGATCCGGAGAATTAATTCTAATGTATCTATGACGAGCTTACAATTATTAATATGAAGACCGTTTTAACTAATAATCTTGAGTCTACTAAATATAATTTTATTTGTCTAAAGATCAATGGCGATTCCTTGAGTCAAGCAGCGGGGTTGGCGATTTTTACTTGAATTCAAGGTTCGTCATAGCCATCCCTGCTATCAGGGGATAGGATCATAGGATACAACAAGCATTACATCTTTCCCTGGAAAATAATCTACCACAACAATGAGCCCCACAATTGCTTCATCTGGGAACTATGCCTCAAAAACTTGCAAAAATTTAAACACGTCCTCGAAAATTATATCATGTGAATTATAGACTCTAGACACGGTCTTATACACTAATATAACGGGGAAAACCTATTAGTTAAACTTGTTTAATTGGTTATTGATACACTAGTTTTGTTGTCCGTGAGAATTCATGGGACTATTTATGGTTTTTCGCTTATGTTTTAACTAGTATGGGTGTCCGGCTTCGCCCGGGCTACCTGTATTTAGCATTAAATATATTTTCAATTAACTAAAACTATTTTAAAGTTGCATAACTCATAAATATTATTAATATATTTTTCTATTATACAAAGTATATCTTAAAATTACAGTGAAATAAATTATGAGACAAATTCACTACTCTTGCTATTAATATTTTAGTTAAATCGATTGTTTAGCTAATTTTTCATATATAATTCCTTTTTTTATTAGAATTGTTACTTTTTGTACATTCGTTATTATTACTTTTACTTTCACTACTCCCGCTGTAATTATTGTTACCTAACTATTATTACTTTCACTACTTGTACATTAATATTGATAATTTCACTACTCTCGTTGTTACTTCTGTTATTTTCACTACTCCTGCTCGCTGTTAATATTGTTACTTTGACTATTCAAATGAGTGATTACTAACATATATTACTATATCCAATGTTACTACTATATTACTTTTCCTCTTTAAGTATTCAATGAGTGATTACTATATCCAATTAAGGTTACTTTTATTACTCTCACAACTCGAAATAAATATATTACATATATGCATTAAATATATTACATACATTAAATTAATTAAGTCGAAATAATTATGGAATATTATATTTTTTGGAAATCTAGCATGATTTATTTACTTTTTAATAGTTTCCAAAATATAATATACTTATATTATATTTTTTTTTTATTAAAATAATTACCATATTCTGTGTTCTCTAAATTTATACTTCAACCAAAACTATATAATATTTACGTTGAAGTTCCTTGTCCAGGTTCATCGCACAATGCTATTGATTAAAACTATATACAGTAATTAATTTGTATAAATTTATTTAATTACATTAAAGTTCCTTAGTTTCTGGAATTAATATATAGTATTGATTGATGTTTGATGTCATGTGTACAATGTATTCCTTACCAGAATGTCATTATATTTATATTAAATTACTTGTGTACATTAAAATTTTCATGAGTTAAAAAGTTCCAAAAGTGATGTAAACTCTACAGATCACATCTAAGTTTAATATTTTATAATTAATATTGACATTTTAATTAAAGTTTCATAATTGAACGTGTTAGTGAATCGATTAAGGTCTCTCATACTAATTTTTTTAACTGCTTTCATATGATAAAATATTGGTTGAAAATGTTATATCTTTTTTCTTTGATAATTGTTACTTAATTGTTCAAAAACCGTACTACTTAAAAATTACACATTTATTTATTTATTTAAAATTTTAACAAATAAGTAGAATTTTTTTTAGAAATATTAACTGCAAACACAAAAAAAAATTAAATTAAAACAAACTTTTACTACCCTATTTATTTAACCTTTATTTCTTTTATTTAATGGGATGACCTTTTTTATTTCCTTCAACAATATTATACTTCGTATTTATGTTAGCATAATTATTTTTTATCTTCCCCTTCATTCACAAATTTTTTTTCTTCCCTGTAATAAATTGTTGAAATTAATGCAAAGATTAATTACAAAAAAATTTCTTCTATAAATATTATAATAATCCTAATTTAAAATCCCTTACCAAAATGTCATTATATCTATATTAAATTAATTGTGTACATTAAAATTTTCATGAGTTAAAAAATTCCAAGAGTGATGTAAACTCTAGAAATCATATCTAAGTTTCATATTTTATAATTAAAATTGACATTTTAATTAAAGTTTCATAATTGAACGTCTTAGTGAATTGATTTAGGTTTTTCATACTAATTTTTTTAACTGCTTTCATGTGATAAAATATTGGTTGAAAATGTTATCTTTCTTCTTTGATAATTGTTAAACTTAATTGTTCAAAAATCGTACTACTTAAAAATTACACATTTATTTGCTTATTTAAAGTTTTCACAAATAAGTAGAATTTTTTTTAGAAATATTAGTTGCAAACATAAAAAAAATTAATTTAAAACAAACTTTTTTATTTTCCTCTCCTTTCATTATTAAACTACCCTATTTATTTAACCTTTATTTCTTTTATTTAATGGGATGACCTTTTTGTTTTCCTTCAACAATATTATTCTTCGTATTTATGTTACCATATTTTTTAGCTTCCCTTTCATTTACAAAATCTTTTTTCTTCCCTGTAATAAATTGTTGAAATTAATGCGAAGATTAATTACAAAAAATTTCTTATATAAATATTATAATAATTGAGACGGTCCTATTGTCAAAAAAAACATCTTATTTATCACCAATAAATAATTTTTGTTAACGCAAATGAATCGTCTCATATCTATATTACGGAGTAAACAATCTTTAAGCTAGTGGTTTGTTTATATTGCAATGATTCCTCTTTAATATCTTGGATGTCACATTATTAACATTGATCAATAGAAAATTTTGTTACTAAAAGAAAAGCAACAATTTTAACAACGTACCTAAAAAAAGGATCTATTAGCATTTAAAAACTACATACCAAAAAAGCTATTGAGAGTAAATACGAAGAACGATGGAATTCCAATAAGACAAATTATATTATTAAAAAATAAAGATTACAATTTTGTCATTCATTCTTGAACTCACTTTGGTAGCTAGTAGTCTAAAAGTTTTCGTCTATCGATAATGTATTCAACCAAAAGGATTAAGTGTTAAAAAATCACACAAATTACGTAGTCAGGGGTTTGCTGATTTAGGAAGCGATTATTTTCATCCGAATATCTCAAAACATATACAACTGACAAAATAAGAAAACCATATAAGGACATGGCATGACATAATTAAAGGAACAATAATCTAGAGTAATATATTAATAAGTTAATCTTACTTGTTAAAAACGCAAACAAAAATCATGTCAAGATAGAACATGCATACTGCTTACATCTCAAATCTTCTCCATTAGAAGACAATAGATCAATGTATTTGAATTCCCATAAAAAAAATTCTACAAAATAAATAATGAAGTAAAAGTTAAGAAAATTTTACGATTGGGGCAAGCAAATTCCGCTAAACACCTGGTAACAATATACATAAATTACTTAAAGAGTCGAGGTTTTGGTGATTTAAGAAGCGACCATTGAACATCTCAAAGCATATAAACCAGGAAAATAAGAAACCATATTAAGACATGGAATGACATAATAAAAGGCACAATCATCGAAAGTAATGTATCAATAAGTTAATCTTACTTGCTAAAAAAACCCAAACAAAAATCATATCAAAATAGAACGTATATACTACTTATTTCTTAAATCTCCTGAGTTAAAAGATAATATATTGGTGTATTTGAATTCTCATCAAAGACAACCTACAAAGTAAATAATGAAGTAAAAGTTAAGATAATTTTACGATTGAAGTAAAGAAATTCCAATAAACACTCAACTTGGTAACAATTTGCGCCACATAATGCAATTGGCAGGTAATGTTGAAGACATCATTTAAAATCTACCAAACTTCTATATGCGAAACAAATTGTTTGGTTTGAATAAAACCAATAAGCAACTACTATGTAATTGGTAGAGTAAGGGTGGATATGACATGTAAAGGTGTTCATCTATTGATTTCAATAATTTAAATGATAAAATAAATAAGACTTATAGATAAGTGGAATAAACGGGGGAATTTCAAATGGTATGAGTCAATGATAGAATGTTGATAATTTTTTTTAATTAAACTGCTCAATTATTTGTTTTGACATTTAAGAATCAAACATAGATATAAAAATCTCTAATTAAATTTAATAGGGTATTAAAGTGGAATTTGCTTAAGAGATATCACATATGTTTTAGATGGCTTAAGAAGATGTCATGTCACATGCTCAAGCTAGCCTTTTTATATTATTTTTAGATTTGTGCAAAGGTTAATTTTGCATTGTATTTAAGGTAATTATAAGTTCAGGTGAGGGGGTAGTTGGATCAATTTTTAAGTTCTGGTATATTATTAGTGTAATACCACTAATATTTTAACTTTGTTTTAATTTTCTAAGCTCGAACTTCGGGAACGAAATTTCTTTTAAGAGAGAAAGATTGTAATAACCCATTTATTTTACGGTTTCTTACTTGTTTTAACATGTTAACGTTTAAGAATTTTATCAAACAAATTTTTGGATTTCACGTTTTTATTTTTAATGAAACGAAAGATGATTTATTATATAAAGGGGCCTAAACCCTTATTTGGTTTTTTAATAAGGCTTGCATTGTATGCTAGGTTGTCGTATGTCCTCACCATCTTCCTTAATTCTGCCTCTTGCAATTAGATTCCCCAATTGTTCACCTGACTAAGATCAACTTAGGGGGCGTTTGGTTAGAGAAAGGGAAAGCGAAATGAAATTAGGAATGGTAAGAGGGGGAAAAGTAAGAGATTACCTAAAACTTAACTAGTTGTTTGGTTACATCAAGAAAATAAAGTGTGGTGGGTTGTGGTTTGTTTGGTGTGCGGGTGGTAGTTTAGGTGACGTGGTTGTGGTGGTGGTGGCGGCAGTGGGGTGGCTGTGGTTGTGGTGATGGTGGTGGTGGTGGCGTCATGGTGGTTGTGGCGGTGGTGTTGTGGTGGTGGTTTATGTGGAGTGGTGGTGGTGGTTTTGGTGGTGGTGGTGGCGATGACGTGTTGATGGTGACTAGTGTGGTGGGAGTCGCAAGTGTGGTGATAGGTAAATAGGGTGGTTGAAGGGTAACAAAGGTAATGAAATCTCATACCTTGGGGGGTGGGGGTAAGGAAGTGATTTTCACTCTCTTTGTTTGTGTCAAACAAACACCAACAAAGGAAATCAATAACTTTGTTTTCCTTTCCCTTTCTTGTAGACCTCTGATGTGTTCATTTTATATATAATTTTACCCCTCATTTTAGCTCGGTTTTGATTGCATATCATACTTTAATTAGTATATTTGTGAGCTAATCTTGTGTTCTAAGTGTATTGTTTGTATTTGTTACATTTTGTAGGAATCTAAGCATTTAGAAGCTTTTTCCTATCACAATTGCAAGCACTAGAATATATGGCTAAGTATGAAAGCTAAATGGACCATGGAAGAAATCACAAGGCCACGCATGAAGAGATGTGAAGTGTTGAATGCTAATTTGAAGCCCACATATCAAGTCCACAAAATTCTACATAGGATGCTCAACTTAGGATGCTCTTTGGAAGGTCTTAAGGTGTTAATTATCACATTTAACCGGGTGATTAAGGAGGCTTAATTACGTTGCATGGGATTCCTTGGAGCATTAAAGCAAGAGTTGAGGAAGAATACTCGGAAAACCACGCCCCCGATCGGGGCTGGCAACCCCGATCGGGGTTGACCCCTTCTTTGGATTTTACGTTATGCCCCTATTTTCTTATAAATAGGGGCCTTAATCCATCATTAGGGATATCTTCTTTTACACACCATTTTTCTTAGTATTTTCTACACTACTTTCATGTTCTTAGTTTAGTTCTTAGTTTAGTTTAGATTAGATTTACTAGAAACAATTTCCTTTAAACATTTCAATTTATATTACAATTTCCATTTCAAGTTATATTCAAGTTATTTATATTTGCATTGTTCTTCAAATCCATTTCCATTTCCATTTCAAGGTAATTCTATTCCTATTTTCATTATGTTTATCATTTCAACTGTCATTAGTTTAATTTACATTTACATTATGCTAGAGTAGTCTACCTTGTCTAGGGAATGAAGGGAGTCATGCATAAAAAATATTTGTAACATGATAAACTAGGATGTTATAATATTGTCCAATTGTTTCTATCACATGTTTGCACCACCACGTTTGATCTTTGCTTAAAGGTCTTATTCATTGACTAAGTTTGTTAATTCGTTCTATAAGTCGAGAGGCACGGAATCGGATTAGACTAAGCATGTGTAGTAGGACGACCTAGTCATAAACGAGAGTTTCTCTAGGACCTGGTCTATGGTTGACACTAATATCGAGAGGTGGGTGTCTCTAAGCCTAAACCATTAACAATTCATCAACTCCTATGTTTAATTTAAGCATTTACATAATTTGCATGTGTGATCCGACCTCCCTAGACTATTTCTTTATCATTATTGTTTTCCTCTATTATCCAACCAACCAATCATATGATAACCGACCTTGATAGAATTCACCCCATAACAACTAATTAACAACTACCGTCTCTCTGTGGATTCGACCCATATGTACCACATTCATTTATGTCTAGGGTATTTATTTTTGCATAGGTGTACGATATTCTATCAACCTCCAACCAAACGCCCCCTTAGTTCTTATCAAACATAATCTCATGAAGCACCACCTTTTCCTATTAATCCTTTGTCCCAACTACTTTCTCCTTTAATTTCTTTTGGTTATATCGAGTACTTGCTCTATATTTTGGCCTTGATTTTTATCAGTCCGGGTTACACAATTCTGTCCTTGCATCAATACATCAACTTTTGAGGGTTTATTTTACCATTAATCTTAGTTGAATTTAAGGTAACACGATTTTACCGTCCCTCGGTATTATTGTTTGGGGTTATATGCTTACGTGTTATTTATTCATGATATACGTTACTTGAACTGATTATTTGTAGCGTGATTATTGTTACTCGTATTATTTATAATATACTAGCTATTATATTTTCTATTGTTAAGTAATTGCGAGATGGGTTATTTTTCTGTGCTTGATATTGAGAATGGTTTAGGAATCTGAGATGGAATTGGGTGTAGTTGGCAATATACGGGTGAATTGTTCAGTACTTAATCGAGAGATGGAAAAGAGAATGGTTACATGGATTTGAGATTTGCAATGAGAGATCAATGATTCACATTAGAATATTGGAAATTTTTACACAAATTATTGAGGTTGAATTATGTCGATAGTTATCTTTTTGTTTGGTAGTGTATTTTTATTATTGTTCTCTTTGTCCAAGATTTGTAGGTAAGTAGCATAGAATTTTACTATAAGTGTTGAACATGGTTCATTGTTGGACCTTTGACAGTATGACATTGAAATTGTTACCGGTATTGAGTTATGGGGCCTTTGAGCCGAGTTATATTTTACGGTCCAGCATGACCATGGTTATTAAGTTATTTGAGTTTGAGATCGATATTTAGATGGAAATATTGTTTTGCGGTTTTGTTCCGCCAGTTCATGTTAGGGTGCAAACCCTTGTCCCACATCGGTAGAATAAAGATAGAAGATCATCTTTATAAGTGTCTACAAAATATAATAGTATACGAGGCCTTTTGGGAAGGAGCCTAAGAGTAAATCCGTGAGGGCTTGGCCCAAAGCGGACAATATTGTACTATTTATGGTATGTGGACACAGATGCAGCAGAGGCCCAACACGGGATATTCACGCTTCCGCACAACAAGTGGTATCAGAGCCCAAGGTTTGACTTGGGATAGACATAGAGATTCATCAGGCCAAGACTTGAAGGTGGACGTACACTATAAGGCGTGGAACTCCTATAGCTCGAGGGGGAGCTAATATGTTCGCGAGAAGCGACATGGTCTCACGACGTTGAGACGGCAGGCCGTCCAAGAGAAGATCGTCAGCGACCCGACGAGGTGGGCTGAGGTTTAATGGAGGCAACAAAAGCGGTCCATGATAAGTCCAAAGGCAGTCCAGTGTGACGCGCTCAGGCAGTGGATTCGGACCAGTCCAGGGTATATTGGATGCAGAGGAGTTTGGTACGCAAGTGTAGCACAAGCCCTCTGAGACACATGGTGTGTTGTTTAAGGGGATGTTATCAAGACTTGGTGATGCAGGTGTCTAGAAGTTGGGGCTGTTGAGTGTGGGAGTTCTCCATGGAGGTCAAGGTCCGAGTCAAGATGATGGTCCTTGGTTTGAGGGGAGGATTGTTAGGGTGCAAACCCTTGTCCCACATCGGTAGAATAAAGATATAAGATCATCTTTATAAGTGTACAAAATATAATAGTACGAGGCCTTTTGGGAAGGAGCCCAAGAGTAAATCCGTGAGGACTTGGCCAAAAGCGGACAATATTGTACTATTTATGGTATGTGGACACAGATGCAGCAGAGGCCCAACACGGGATATTCACGCTTCCGCAAAACAAGATAATTGTTAGTATGTGACTCGTATGTCGCATAAGGAATATGTCGGAGTAAGATTAAAGATGAAAAATTGACTAAGAAAGAAAATAATGATGAAGCAAAGTCCGAGTAGTGCGTGCGTCGCAGACTAGTATCCGTGAGTCGTGCGTAATAATGGAGCTACATTGTTGCTACATGACTTTTGGGTTAGTATTAGGAAGTTATGGGTCCTGCCACTTTTCTAATCTATTTAGCCATTGTGGTTACGTAGATTTCCGTCACTAGTTTATTTGATTGTTTTGTATTATTTTATTTCCTAATTAGATTAATCTTTGTTAGGATAGCTTAATATATAAACTCTACCCTAACTTAGTTATTCTTTTAAGGAGAGAAATTGTGAGGCAAATATTGAGAGTTTTAAGAGGCAGATCTAGAAAAACTCTGTGCTCATCTTTTGTAATCTGTAATTCTCCCGACATAGTGAAATATTCTCCCTCGCTCTGGTGGATGTAGCTATCGCATTGATAGTGAACCACGTAAATCGTGTGTGTATTTTATTTTTGCATCTACTCTGTATCGCTTCCGCACAACAATTGGCACGAGAGCTTAAGTTTTTTGGATCCAGGAAGGAGAAGATGGCAACTGACACTATAAGGATTGAGAAGTTCGACGGGAGAAATAGTTTTGCACTATGGCATATAAAGATGAGGGCTTTGCTAAAGGAGCGGTGCATCTGGAAACCCTTGACGCCGGGTTTCTCCACGAAGGTGACGAAGACTGAAGCTTCGGCTGCGGGTGTTGAACGTAGGGTGAGTGAGACGGAAGATCTTGCCTTGTTAACAATGGAGGAGAGGGCTCATTCATTGATCTTGTTGAGTTTGTCAAACGATGTCCTAACTGAGGTGGCCGATGAGTCGACTGCAATGGGGTTATGGCTGAAATTGGAGAGTTTGTACATGACAAAGTCGCTCACCAATAAGTTGTTATTGAAACAACGCCTGTTCTCTTTCAAGATGCAAATAAGTATGTCACTTCGTGATCATCTAGACAAATATAATACTATATTACTAGATCTGCGTAATATAGATGTTAAGATTGAGGATGAAGATGCTGCTTTAATTCTGCTGGTTTCTTTACCTGCGTCGTATGAGAATTTTGTGGATCCTTTTGTTCTTGGTAAAGAAACATTGACTCTAGAGGAAGTGAAGTCAACACTTTGCACTAGGGAGTTGCGACAAAAAGCAACTGTTGACTTAGAAAACGGACCAGGGGCAGGTTTAGTTGTTGATAATACTAAAGAGGATGGAGTTCGGAAGAAAAAGGCTAAGGCTAAGATTCCAGACACCAATACTGCTGATAATTCTGTTATCTGTTATCTATGTAAGGAACCCGGGCATAAAAGACCTAGTTGTCCTAAGTTGAAAGCTAAGTCTAATGCAGCTGTAGTTCAAAGTAAGAATTTGGAGTACGATTCTGAGGCGGACTATGCACTTGTGGTTGATTCTGTTCGTCCTATTGATCGTTGGATTCTAGATTCTGGGTGTTCTTATCATATGTGTCCACACAAGCATTGGTTTAATACTTATGAGTCCTTTAATGAAGGTCGCGTTGTGGTTGGTAACAATGCTACTTGTGAGGTAGTGGGTATTGGATCAATCAAGGTGAAGACTGCTGAGGGTAAAAAGTGTACTTTGACTAATGTGAGACATGTTCCAGCTTTAGGAAAGAATCTTATGTCACTTGGTTCATTAAGTGATTTAGGATATGAGTTCCAGAATAAAGGGGAGATTTTGTCTGTCACAAAGGGTTCTAGTTTGGTGCTGAAAGGTGTCAAACAAAATTCCTTGTATGTATTGCAAGGTGAAACACTGACTAATTTTGCAAGTTGTGCATCCGTAAATCACAAGAAGAAGACTAAGGTTTGGCATAAGCGGCTTAGTCATATGGGTGATAGAGGGATACAACAATTGTGCAAGAGAGATCTTCTTAATGGTGTCAAGGTGAGTAACCTTGAGTTTAATGAGCAGCGTGTGTTTGGTAAGAAACACAGATTTAAATTTAGCAAGAGTGTTCATAAAACAAAAGAAGTCCCTGACCCTTCGGGGTGCTGAGCTTAAGGTAGAGCATCCTTGAGCGGCCCGGTCCAAGGCTAAATGGACGCTCGCCTAGTCCAGGGCTTATTGGACGGCAGACCCAGTCCATGGTATATTGGATGGTTATAGACTCAAGGTGGAGTCTATGGTGTTCTAGTGTGAGAGCTCAATTTGCTAGAACATGGCAGATATAAGTCTACCTGTGAGTGACTTGTATAGTGGTCGAGTGATTTGGAAGTCGTTTGCTAAATGCGACTGTCCGAGTCAAGGTGGAGAATTGTAAGTATGTGACTCGTATGTCGCATACGGAATATGTCGGAGTAAGATTAAATATGAAAAATAGACTAAGAAAGAAAATAATGATGAAGCAAAGTCCGAGTAGTGCGTGTGTCGCAGACTAGTATCTGTGAGTCGTGCGTAATAATGGAGCTACATTGTTGCTACGTGACTTTTGGGTTAGTATTAGGAAGTTATGGGTCCAGCCACTTTTCTAATCTATTTAGCCATTGTGGTTACGTAGATTTCCGTCACTAGTTTATTTGATTGTTTTGTATTATTTTATTTCCTAATTAGATTAATCTTTGTTAGGATAGCTTAATATATAAACTCTACCCTAACTTAGTTATTCTTTTAAGGAGAGAAATTGTGAGGCAAATATTGAGAGTTTTAAGAGGCAGATCTAGAAAAACTCTGTGCTCATCTTTTGTAATCTGTAATTCTCCCGACATAGTGAAATATTCTCCCTCGCTCTGGTGGATGTAGCTATCGCATTGATAGTGAACCACGTAAATATTGCGTGTCTTTTATTTTTGCATCTACTCCGTATCGCTTCCGCACAACAGTTCATTTACCCCTTGTCCTTGGCTTAGGGTCGACGATGAGAATACGATGTCTGGCTACTTTGGAGTATTATTACTTTGGAGTATTATAATATGAGAAGGAGTAATGAGTGAGACGGAGTAATGATCTGATACTTGGTTAATTATTGGATTAAAGAGTGTAGTATATATATTATGGAATTAGAAGGACTTTGTTTGAGGTTCAGATTATTAACGGGGAGTGTTTTTATTATACTTTGTGTTTATTTTTCTTTTTACGTGTGTATGTTTCTACGCCATGACCAAAACTACGCTGCTTATATTGAGGTATTATCTGTTACTCACTCCTCGGCTGACATGTTTTCTCCCTTCTGGACTACTCGTCATGGGGTAGTCCTTTCTGTCTTCTGATTTTATTTTCAGGTGACTTCCGCTGCTCTTCAAAATGATTTGTTTTCAAGTCAAGAATTTAATTAAAAGACCTTACGGAAGTTTTATTTCATTTTCTATCATTGTATATTTTATTTTAAACATTTGTAATAAGAGACTTTGTATATTAATTATAATATCTCTGTTTTCGACGAGTTTTACATGTAAAAGTTGATTTTAGTTAGCCGAAAATAAGGGGTGTTACAATTATTGAGTCTGGTTTGGATCGGTTCATTGCAATAAAAGTTCAGGTTGTATCGTAAATCGTAATATCGTTTCGGATAGTTCCGGTCTTGGGTCACATTTAGCGTGTTCCCGTTCCTATATGAGTCGCACCAAGTCGAGTTAGTTAAAATCAACTACCAATGACTTGTGAACTTTGATTGATATAAAGGCATCGACTATAATGCTATATTACGATCCTCTATGAGACCACTCTTTTAAAAACGTCATATTCAATCACGTGCAATATCAATATGGATAAAAAAAGTATCAAATACAACTAGTTTTGAAACCTGTGAAAAGTCACGGGTCCTGTGTAGGTTTTCATTATTGATTAATACTTCATGTATAAACATAAAACTTATTTGAAAGCAATATATATTTTTTAATTTTGCGTATGATAAAGTAGTTTGTGAATCATGAGATTGAACATATCTAAGTATATATGTAAAACGCTACTCCGTAGACCGTACTCTCTACTCCCCTAATTTAAATCTCATTTATTTTTTAAAGCAAATTTACCGAACTCTAAACTTATTGCATAATTCTCCAAACTCCAAATTATTATGTTCATTATACATGGTTTGATATAGCTTGTCAATAGTTGTCATACATCTTACGATGATAAATAATCATTCATGTTAATATAATACATAATACACAAATTGTTCAATAAGGCGGACTCTTAGTATAAGACCAGCCCATTAACTAAAAGTCCAAAAAAACTAATAATTTATATAGGGAAAAAAATACAAGTTCAGCAGAATGATAACTGTCATCTTCTTCAAATAGAAAATTAACATATCTAAACCGACGAAGTCCCAGCCAGTCATAATGCCACCAACGACGACCTGGTCAATTTCCACTTTGGCCTGAGAAACCGACGACGCGCAACCAACTCAACACCTCTACCACAAATATTAAACTCAAATCCTTCAATTTTTAACATATAACATTAAGTTTTCAAACTAAATTTAGTACTCATTAAACTAAAACCTTACTTAATAAAGCATACTCATTTTTAAAGAAAAGAGGCGTGAGTTCAAATTTTTTAACATATAACATTAAGTTTCAAACTCATTTTAAAATGCTTAATTGAGTCTTAATTATAATTATATGAAGTTCTTAAGTTCAAATTGTGAGTTTTGAAATTAAAATCATAAGATATTAAAATATAAACATGGGGCAGCTAAATAAATTTATTTAAGCATAAATCACAACCATAATTTTCAAATTAAAACTCAAAGTTTTCCATTTAAAAACACAAGTTTCCACTCTAAAATCTGGAAATTCGAAGATCGAGTAATAACCCTTGTTGTTGGTGGTTGGCGTCGAGGAGCCGTCGGGGATGGAGATCTTAACCTTTGAGTTATAATCGGTGGAAGATCGAGTAATAAACCGCGACGGTACTTAGGAAGCGACTTGATGTGGCATCACAGAAGGTAGTGTTAGTGGGGGCGTGGGCTGCAACGGAGATGGAGGAGTTGCCGTGATGAATCGCGGGTTTTCAAGGAGATGGATGACGTTGCTGGAAAGGGTAGTGGGGAACTGGGGGTAGTGTTTTTATATATTTTTTTTTGGGTTATTTCATGTGAATAATCCAAACTATACCTCCCCTTTTCCTATTAATCCGAACTATATTTTAACTCAGAATAATCTGGAGTATGCCCTCATATTTTCTTACAATGCATCCAGTAACCGGCTACTTATTGATCAGGTCGCACTTTAAAAAAAAATCTAAAATCATTAAACCAAGTTTCTCCCGTGTTCGTGTTCATCACCCATTTAACTTCTTCATCATTCATCATTCATCATCACCAACCCAATTTGACAAAAATCATGACCCCTTACAATTTGAAAACCAAAAACAATAGATGTCATTCTTTCTACTGGAAATGCTAAGAGAAATCATAATCATAATTATAATTATACCCTAGAAATTGAATTAGCAAATCAGGTTGGCAAACAAAATGATTACTTAATACCGCTTTGAATATCGCAAACCCCCAAATCAGAACCCAAAAATACAATTCAAGAAAAAAATTAATTAAACCCTAAACCCCCAAAAATGTCGAGTGAAATCATAACATTGAAAGTAGGACAGTGCGGAAATCAAATGAGAATGAAATTCTGGAAACAACTTTGTCTCAAACATGGTATTAGTAAATCTAGCATCCCCCTTTAACTAAAAGAATAAGCAATTCTAAAAAATTTCCCGCTCAAATATTTTAGTAAGGAATTGGGCCTTCTATATTAGGCTATTCTATAGAAATTGGGCCTAACAAATGAATATAAAATCTTAATTGAAGTATCTTTCTACACTATTATGCGAAATAAGATTGAAATATGCCAAATTATGTAGCACAATATTCCTCTTACATAAAATATACGGAGTACCAAATTTGATTCTTAAAAGATTTAGTTGTTATCAACTTACGCATTGTATTATTAACATTTTACATACATGTTCCGGGTGTAATTCCGAAGCAGGATTGTGACCACGTGAGCTTGTGAAATGATGTCGTTGCTCGTCTCTTCCTTTCACTCTTTCCTGTAAAGATTAACAAACTGAGGACTCGGCTTGGGGCCAAGCGTACTCACTCCGACGCTCAAGTCAGTAAACTTAGAGAGATAAGTTGTGTGTTAACTTGGCAAAGTATATTGTAGAGAGATAAGGGAGTTTATACCAGATTATTGGATTAGTATTGTGATTTCAGTTAAGTTTCTCAATGAGAGATGTGGAGTATTTATAGACTTTCACCTTTTGTCACGTAGTTGCCAAGTGGCGTAGCAGGTGAAAAGACTGTCTTACCCTCGGCCGAGGGACCCATGACAGGCCGGCAGGCCTGGTTGACTCCATGCCGAGGGGACTGGATGTGAGTACACGGATATGCCTCTCGGCCGGCTAGTTGCCGAGCCGAGACCCAAGTGAAAGGCCGACAGGCTTCGTCGGATAGGCCGTCTTTCTTTTGACTTGTTGTCTTTTAGCTTTGACCTTGGTCAATATGTTGACTCGGTCAGCGGGTGCAGAATATGCCCCATCAATTTGCCCCCAGCGTAGTCTATGCCGTGGTATGGACTCCGATGCGTGTTGAGCGTATTCTGCGCATGTCGAACTTCTTCCTCGGCTTGGTTCTGTTCAGACCGTACCATATCCCCCCTCCACATTGTTGTGTAATGGACATCGAATGTGGAAAAGGAAATGGCGCTGGCCGAGACCAAGGTTGAGAGTGCCGTGTGCTTTTGATTGCCCCGTACGTCTTTGCCAAGCTTGGTTGATCAGCTGGCCGTTGGCAAGTAGATACCAAGGAGCGTGTCAAAGAAGATTGGTTACTGTTATGTCGATTGACATTCCGTGGCTGCATGCTTGACACGTGGCCTGGTATTGATTGGTGGACGCTTCATGGGCTTTGCTCTGATTGGTCCACTGAATGGGCTTTGCTCTATAAATAGAGCAGTATGCCCCTCATTTTGACCTGCAAACTTCTTTTTCTCAAAAAATTTCCTATCTCTAGTTTTCGAAGCGTCTTCTCTCTAATTTTCGAAGCGTTACTCGGCGTAACACTTTCTTTCAAGGTAAACAAACAAATTCTTCCCCAACTTTTATTTGTTGATTAATTGTTGCCACCATGTCTTCTGCTGATGCTCTGCCTAGTACCTCAACTCCGGGGGGCGAACCGTCGCGTCCTGATGAACAGGAGCCACTGGTTGTCACCCCGATAGGGTTCGGGGGCCGCAAGTCGCCTTCTCCTGAAATTGATGAGAAATTTTTGGAGGATTTTGATGATGACGATGATGAAAAGACCCAATCTGATTCCGAGAGGCCGCATTACTTGTGGCACGGCGAAGCCTGCTCGATTAAACCCGATCGTGTTTGGACGAACAAGTTCGCTAGTGTCTCCGGGCCTGAACTTTTTGAAGACCATTACTCCTTCGGCAGGGGGTATATAATTATTGTCCCTGAGGGTGATCAGGCAGTCTGTTGCCCTCCCGAAGGTTGTATCGGCGTGTATATTAGACACCTGGAGTATGGGCTCCGGTTTCCTCTTAATGAACACGTCGCGGCCATAATTAAAGCCATGAATGTCGCCGTGGCACAACTGCATTCGTTGGCCATCAGGACGATTATTGGCTTCGTATGGTTCTGTCTCTTTAAGGGGGAGGCCCCAACGGTGAACCTTTTCCGCCGGCTCCACCATCTTCGGCAGACTACCCTAGGCGGCACGGGGTGGTACGTGCGTGCGACCGAGCCGGGTTATGTGACCGTCTCCAAGCCGACATCTTGCAAAGATCGGAAGGGGCGGTGGGTATACGTCGAGGTTCCGGAGGACTATCCACCGCCCGGTCCTTCCAAATACGCGTCAATTTGCGGTGTGAGAGTCAGGGGGAGCATGAAAGATACGTCTCCCGTAATAAAATTAAGATGGACGCCAAGAAGGTCTATCTTAAAGATGACGAAGTGCGGGCAATGAGCATGTTCGAGGCGACGAAGGATGGCACGCCGAAGGGATGGATGCCTCCGACGCAGATCGTCCTTCAAGACGAGCCGCTTTGTCACGTCGGCCTCATACCGGCCCTCAACCAGGGTGAGTAGGGTCGGTGTGAGGCCCCTCTTTGCTTTTATGCTTCGATGTTTTAGCCCCGGTTTACTTCTTTCGCTTAACTCTTGCTTTGTTTCTTGCAGATCGATTTGGCCAGGATCTCTCTGTCTCCATCCTACGCAAGTTGGGACTTGACCAGGACAGGAGAGTTGTTGAGCTGCACCCTAAGGCCGCGTCGCGTGATCGTAGGCCGGCCCCGCACGAACTGATGGAGCAGGCGTTGAAAGCAATGGACGTGGGGGCGACTCAGGCAGAGATTGGCGGTAACGTGCCGCGCCGGAGACCAAAAGCAATGTCTTCGGCGGCTACGACATCAACTCCAACCCCCATAGTCCAAGAAGATAAGCAGGTCGTCGATGTTGACGAGGACCTCACCGTTCTGGAGGGTCCTCCTCCTTCAAATAAGAGAAAAGAAACAACGCCTGCTGCTGCTGTTACCGAGGCAGGGGAAAAGAAGGGGTCAGCCGGCCCTCTATCCAAGAAGGCCAAGACTGGTACGGATCTAACCCATGGCTCGGATTTAGCAGGTTCCTTGTGCATTCCTGATGACAGGCTTTCTGATATGTCGATGAATGTTGACATGGACGCCTTGTCTGGGTTTTTTGTAGATCAGCCGTCGCCAGGTGTTGTTTTCACCGAACGGCAATTGGAGAAGCAGCCTGTGCAGACGGGCGACAAAAGTATCTCCGCCGATGCCTCGTCCCAGAAGGCTTCCTCCGTTCAGATCAGGGCGGACGGCATAAGGTTGGCCAAAAGGCTGGTGAAGTGGGCTGAAGCTGCCGGCACTCATATTATCGAGCAAGAAAAGCTCGTGGCTCAAACTGCCCCTACGCTCGAACGGCTTAGGCTTGAGCTTGCCGCTTCTAGGAAGGAGGCCGAGAGGACAAAGAAGGACTTCCTGGCAACCATGAAGGACTTCCTCGCTGAGCGAAAGCTTAAGGAGGACGCTGAAAAGGTGGTCCTGGCCAAGAGAACCAAGGTTGAGTCTGCGTTGGCTGATGTCGCCAAGCTGCGGGAGGAGAAAGACAAATTTGAGGGCGGCTATAAGGCCATGGTTGAGCAGGGGGAAAGATGGAAGACCCTGCATTCGGCCGAGGCGAAGGAACATAAGAACACCAAGGATATCCTTGCTCAGAGGGAGAAGGACATTGAGACGCTGAAAACTGTCATCATCCCTGATATGTGTGCCCGGTACAGGGACCAAGCTGAAGATGCCACAAGGGATGCGATTAAGGAGCTCCTTCCTGAAGGCACTTTTCCGTGGCAGGATTTTGACAGGCTTCTGGATGAGAAGGCGACTGCTGCGGAGGCCAAGGCCGTGGCCGAGGCGAAGGCGGCGAAGGCTGCTCAGGAAGCTGCGGCTGTGACACCCTTAACTAACCCGATAATTAAACACGTAAAATGTACAGAAAAACTGGTAGGATATGTTTGTAATTGATTCAACTAGACAAAACCTGTAATTTTATAAAATTTTCCTAAACCATTCACAAACATCTCCAAATTTAAGAGTGCCAATACCTGCAAAAGCTAATAAACCAGTTTACATAGCTATGCTAAAGACAGGGAATTATAATGATACAAACCAAAATAAAAGAAGGAGACATATGTCCCTTCAAAATATATACATAACCAAAAGTTAAAAGGTTTACTACTAAAAATAGCCAAACTAGGTCCAAGGTTCCTTATGCTCACTAGCTCGTCTGTGACCCCATCTAAATCTTCAACCTGTCAATCACATTTTATACAAACACGAAAGCCACAATTCAGTGGGGAGTAACTTCGAGTCCTCTCAGTCACGAAACGTCATATTTAATGGAACACGTAATGAAACATGTAAACAACATGATAAACAATTTAATTATCAAGTATTCTAACCTATGACCCCCTAACTGACCAAAATAAACTATCATGTGAAACATATAACAAACAGTAATCCAAACTTTATCAATTGTAACCGGCTTACATCTCACCTATTACAATTCATAAAATCACCATACAAGAAAGGGCAATATATCAAAGACATGCATAAGTTCTTAGTACCGTCAATAGTCACTCAGAACTCGAGTCTATACCACGAGGTAGGGAAGGTAATCGAACCAGTATCTTGGCTCGGCGGTTAATATTAATAAAACATGGCCAAGACACAACACAACCCTAGCCTAAAATCTATGCAGACCTAGACATGCGGATACACACCACCGCACCCAAGACCCACAATTTTTCTAAAACAAAGTGAGTACCCTAAGGAGTCCACCAAAGGGTTGGCTAGTACTTAAGCTGACCACTTACTATCAAAATAAGTAACGAGGTCATGCCCCAACTTGGATATAAATCCACTAGTCAGGAACACAAAGGCTATTAAGCAGTGAACATATACTCGTCAGAGACTATAAAGACCTATCTATGACAAACACAACAACCTGCAAGAAAGTATTTAATACCAATACCATTTCTAGCAATATTAACAATATTAAAGGCTTCAGGGAATCTAGGGCCGTTTCTACAATATAAGAAGCTACTTAAACCAACTAACTACATATGTGAAATAAAAATATAATAAATGGCCTAAAACAAGAAAAAGGCCAATCATCTAATTCATTCAAAATTTCATCCAACCGAATT
The DNA here is from genome assembly GCF_048544455.1 of Silene latifolia. NCBI lineage: Eukaryota > Viridiplantae > Streptophyta > Magnoliopsida > Caryophyllales > Caryophyllaceae > Silene > Silene latifolia. The sequence continues at coordinate 96,502,564 of NC_133533.1, forward strand.
TTTACCCGCAACCCCACCTGCGACAGTGCGGTTAAATTACGGTGACCAATCACACACATTGATGACATCGAATCGATCAAAGGGACCAAGGCTCGATTTTCGGCATAATCATCCAACATTACAATTATCGCTATATAATTCATTCTGAGCCTAATCTTTACAATTTCATTTTCTAACTTATACTAACATGTGCAACTACCAATATAAACATAATTCTTACCTTTAACATAATTTTTACTACTAATATGATTTAACTCAAAAGTGTACTCATATGTAACTCATACTAACTATGACATTAATAAACCCGAAATGACAAATATTGCATGGAAAACCGCGAATCAAGCAACGGACCAACCCGGGCCAGCCGTGGGCCTGCCGTGGGCTGCTGCCGCCACCCCTACTCCTCTTTTTTTTTTTTTTTTCCGTTTTTGTTCATTTAAACTCAGTTTTAAGCAATACTTAATCATTCCCATTCTATTTCTATACTATTATGAGAATTTAAGCTACCAAAAGACATGCATGCAACCATTTTATCATGTGAAAATTAATTACTCAAACAAAAATCACAAAAACATACAAAAAGCAAAGAATGTGACGATTATTCGTCGAGTAACTCGAAATATGTTACCTTAAGCTAGAAAATGAGCAATTAGCACCTTAAAACCCAAACCCTAACAAGCAACTAGCCGCTATCTTCGACAATATACGAGTCCCCAAACTCGTCCTCCAAATCTTCACCTAAATAAACAATAAAAACACAATAATAAGTATAAAATACCGAAATTACCGAAATTCGTCTTAAAACAACTTAATGAAAACTGAAATTAAAACATACTAGGTTGTAGATCTCGACGAGAGGATTCCGGAAATATAAATTATGTGAAAATCCGATAAGAAATGAGGAAGTTATGTTGAATTTTAGCTTGAATTTGATGAAAATGGTGTTTGGAATGTTTTGGAAGGTTGAGGAAGATGAACAAAGGAAAAATCAGAAAAAAAAAGAAAGGGGAAGGGGGAGTGCCAAGGGTAAGGGAGAAAGGAAAGGAGGGAGACGGGTTTAAGTCGGGATTTTAAGAGTCGGTTTCGGCTCGTTTCGATAATAATTAGAACCGCTTGTCAAACGCAAATTCCGACAAGACCAAAGTTCTTAAACACGAGATTACAAGAAAATTGAATACTCATACGACCCATTTCCAAAATCGTTTGCCCAATTTTCAATAGAATTGTCATTTTCCCCCGAAATGCCCTTATTTCGAAATAAAAAGTTTTTACACGGTTTAAACTATTTTTAAACATCTCGAAACTTATCAAAATAAATACTTTACCTCAAAATATAATAAAATTATATTTCTTTGAATTATTTTTACTTTAAATACATTAATATCAAATTTTATTTGATTACAAAATTATTTTCGAAATATATTAACGGTCCGAAATTACGGGGCGTTACAATCACCCCTCCTTTTAAAAAGTTTCGTCCTCGAAACTCAGAAGGAGAAATCATAGTATACAACATCTTAATAATATAGTTATAAGAAAATACAAGTATCTTTTCAATGAAACGGTGATACTCTCGTTGATCAGACAAGAACATCCACATTCATATCAAGATATAAAAATATTTCTACACCAATAAATGAGAAAACCCATTATTGGGACGTCACCAACAACGAGATTTAACATTCACTAATGTTAAAACCATTAAAAATCATAGAAGCATTTTCAAAATTTTAGTTTAAAGTTCTATAATAAGAATAATATCTTTACTAATTATGATTAAACACGGCTTAGTAACTCGGAAAAAGAGTAAGAAAAGGAATACCTTACGAGAATAATTCAGGATATTTAGCTAACATAGAAGCTTCAGTTTCCCAAGTCTCTTCTTCGACATTTCCACAACGCCAAAGAACACGGACTAGAGGTACAACTTTGCTCTTAAGTTGCTTGTTGGCTTTTTCAAGAATCCGAATTGGCCTTTCTTCAACCACCAAGTTAGGCTCCAATTCAAGAATCTCTTCTTGAATGATATGGCTAGGGTCACTAATGTACTTCCTCAATTGAGAAACATGGAAGACGTTGTGAACCTTGCTCGATTTGGGGCAATTCTAAGCGGTAAGCAGCAGGACCAATCTTTTCAATCACCCGGAAAGGTCCAATATATTTAGGGCTCAGCTTCCCTTTAACGCCGAACCGTTTCACCCCTTTCATAGGTGACACTTTAAGGAATACTTGATCATCAACCTCAAAGGAAAGTGGTCGACGACGGACATCAGCATATGATTTTTGACGGTCCTGAGCGGCATTCATCCGCTCCCGAATGATCTTAACTTGTTCAATGGACTCGGTCACCAAATCAGGTCCTAACATTGGAACATTTTAGGTTTGATCCCAACAGACTGGAGTACGGCATTTTCTACCATACATAGCTTCATATGGTGCCATTTTAATGGAGGCTTGATAGCTGTTGTTATAAGAGAACTCAACCAGAGGTAAACATTTCTCCCAGGAAGTTTGGAAATCTAAGGCACAGGCACGAAGAAGATCCTCTAAAGTTTGAATTGTTCTCTCGTTTGACCATCGATGGCGGCGTGGCAAAGTGCTCATCAATAGTTTACTACCCAAGGCCTCCTGTAATGCAATCCAGAAACGAGAACAAAATCGAGGGTCTCGATCTGAAACTATATCTTTAGGAACCCCATGATAGCGCACTACTTCATTCACATAGGCACCAGCTAGAACTTCTAAACTCCAGGTCTCTTTGATAGGAATAAACCGAGCACACTTAGTCAATCGGTCCACAACCACCCAAATAGCATTCTTCCCAGTGGAAGTCCTGGGTAAAGCCATCACAAAATCCATGGAAATAGACTCCCATTTCCAAAGAGGAACATCCAAGGGTTGAAGCAAACCCCGGGCTTTTGATGCTCTATCTTTACTTTCTGACAGAGGCATTTACTTGACATACTCCATAACTTCAATCTTCATCCTAGGCCACCAGAATTGCAATCTCAAATCTTTGTACATTTTGGTACCTCCGGATGAATGGAGTAAGGAGAGAGTGTGCTTCATCAAGAATTCCTTTTCTCAAATCAATTTTTGCACTTCGAACATAGATTCTACCATGATAACGAAGATACCCATCATTATCAATCTTACAATCCTTAGCTTGCCCAAGTTGAATTTTAACTCGAATGGATTTGAAAGTAGGATCATCAGGAAGGCAAGCACGGATCTCACGGTAGAAGTCAGGTTCGGCTGACATGGCATCAAGATGATGAGAGCCCCTTTTTACAAGGCTTACTCCTAATTTTTGAAGTTCTAAAGCAAGTTCGGGAGGTAATTCTGAAAAAAATTCAAAGAATGACAGGATTTTCTCGCTAAGAGCATCACCACCACATTAGCTTTTCCTTCGTGATAAATTAGATCGGCATCATAGTCATTCACCAATTCTAACCATCTTCTTTGTCTCATGTTCAGCTCTTTTTGGGTAAAGAGATATTTCAGGCTCTTGTGGTCGGTGTAGATGTTGCAATGGACTCCAATGAGGTAGTGTCTCCAAATCTTCAAAGCATGCACCACCGCTGCTAATTCAAGATCATGAGTCGGGTAGTTAACTTCATGAACTCTAAGGTCATCGAGAGGCATACGCAATGACTTTCCCTTTTTGCATCAAGACACAACTTATACCATGCTTAGAAGCATCACAAAAAACATCAAAGTCCACTCCTTCTTCAGGTAAGGTCAACACCTGAGCGGTAGTCAACCTCTTTTTCAATTCCTGGAAGGCATTTTCACACTCCTCGGACCACACAAATTTAGACTCTTTCTTGAATCGAGTCATCGGCCTAGCAATCTTTGAGAAATCCTTCACAAATCGCCGATAGTAACCCGCCAAGCCAAGGAAACTACGGATTTCAGAAACATTGGTTGGACTTTTCCAATCAACAACGGCTTCAATTTTGGCAGGATCTACCATAACGCCCTCTTTTGAAATGACGTGCCCAAGGAAGGTCACTTTAGATAACCAGAATTCACATTTAGAGAATTTAGCATACCATTTTTCACGGCGCAAAATCTCTAAAATAACACGAAGGTGTTGGACATGTTCTTCTTCAGATTTAGAATAGATCAAGATGTCATCAATGAACACCACAACACATTTGTCAAGGTGTTCTCTGAAAGTACGGTTCATCTGATCCATGAATACTGCTGGAGCATTGGTCAAACCGAATGGCATCACCGTAAACTCGAAATGACCATATCTCGTACTGAAGGCAGTTCTAGGAATGTCAGCTTCTCGGACTTGAATTTGATGATAGCCCGAACGAAGATCAATTTTAGAAAAAGTAGAAGCACCTCGGAGTTGGTCGAAAAGATCATCAATCTAGGAAGAGGATATTTATTCTTGATAGTAACTCGGTTAAGTTCACGATAATCTATGCATAATCGCATATATCCATCCTTCTTTCTTACAAAGAGAACAGGAGCACCCCAAGGCGAAGAGCTAGGTTGAATAAAACCTTTGGCAATCAAATCATCCAAATGAGTCTTGACTCTTTCATTTCAGACGGTGCCAGCCTATAAGGAGCTTTAGCAATAGGGCCGGTACCAGGAATAAAATCAATAGCAAATTCAACTTCCCTTTCAGGAGGAATTCCCGGTAGCTCATCAGGAAAAACTTCGGGAAATTCACATACTACAGGAATGTTCTCTTTAGGAGGTAGAGAGGAAGAATCAGAAGGAGTCACCATACACAAGAAGGCTTGATGACCCTTTTTCATCGCATTGACAAACTTCATAGCAGAAATTATTTTAGTACCGGGTTGTCTTTTAACCATTTGATAAGACACACGGTGACCTGAAGGGCTTGTAAGAATTATTTTCTGGTCTCGACATTCAAATCGAGCATGATAAGTATGTAACCAATCCATGCCCAAAATGACATCAAATTCTTCAAGCGGAAATTGGAAAAGATTTGCTGGAAATATAGATCCCACAATAGAAATAGGGACTTCCGGATAGATTTTAGAACAGGAAAAGACATCACCAGAGGGTAAGGATATAGATGTGCTTTCTTCTTGTGATGATTCAAGTGATAACTTATCGGAGAGTTTCATTGAAATAAATGATAAAGAGGCACCCGTATCAAATAGTACCAAACAAGGAACATCAAAAATAGAAAATGTACCAGTAATGATATCAGGATGTGCCTCAGCTTCTGCTCGGCTCATGACAAAAATCCGACCTTTCCGCCTCACTGGCCTTACTGGCCTCCCTGGGGCGGCAGGAGTAGTAGGAGTCATCACCTTCCTCTCCGGGCAAACATTGGCCTTGTGGCCCGGTTTGTTACAAGAAAAGCATATGATAGGATCAACAAAGCATTTACCAGGATGTGCTGGTTTCTTGCAGTTATAGCACACTCGGTCTTTAGTACCTTTATTGTCATTAAAAGCTGAAGATTGACCACCCCGGTTAACTTGAACATTAGAAATAAATCTCCTCTTGTTTGGGTCACAGGGAGAAGAGATGAACCTAGGTGAAGGAGTAAAGGGCCTAGAGGATGGATATAAAGGCCTCTTGCCAAGATTAGAACTAGTTGCACGAGCTTCATTTTCAATCTCTTTCAATGAATTCTCAGCCCACAAAGCATCGTTGTAAATTGAAACAAAGCTAGTGGAGTCTCGGCGGACCATACTTTTGATCTTAGGAGAGAGTTTTTCAAGATAAAAGAAAGCTTTTTCGTTGTCATCCTTCACCAATCTAGTTGAATAATGAGCCAACTCATTGAATTTATCAGTGAAGGTCTGAACAGGAAGGCTTCCCTGCTTTAACTCCATGAATCCCTTCAACTTCTGCTGCTTAAGTTCTTGCGGATAGAATCGGGCCTCCACTACTTCCTTGAAACGTTCCCAATCAAATCCTGGTTCAATTGAAACGGTAGGCCCAGTCATGGACCACCATCGATCTGCTTCTCGTACTAGGAAGTGAGATGCCAGCTTCACTTTATGTTCCTCCTTAACATCATACAACGTGAAGCTTTTCTCCAACTCCCGAAACCACCCTGTAAGAGCAACTGGATCAATCTCTCCACCATAAGTGGGAGTGTTGATTCGGGTTAACTGATTAGCCACCCAAGTATAGGTGCCTGGAGTACCCTCAGCAGGCGGAGGAGGAGGAGGAGCTTGTTGATTCTGCTGATTTTGTTGGTTTTTGAGAATTTGAGTAAGAACTAATAAAATAGCATCATCAACTCCTCTTCTTGGCGGAGCCATCTTACAAAAGAGAAAATTAATTAGTACCTAACAATTAGCAATCACAAACAGACTACCACATAAAATCCTAATTCTACCCATCCTACCCATCTCTCAAGTTTATTATTTAAAGGTCAAGTAATTTTTAAGTGGGGTGCACAAACGTGCGTCGGGAGCAACAAGCTCTGATACCAACTGTGACACCCTTAAATAACCCGATAATTAAACACGTAAAATCTACAGAAAAACTGGTAGGATATGTTTGTAATTGGTTCAACTAGACAAAACCTGTAATTTTTAAAATTTTCCTAAACCATTCACAAACATCTCCAAATTTAAGAGTGCCAATACCTGCAAAAGCTAATAAACCAATTTACATAGCTATGCTAAAGACAGGGAATTATAATGATACAAACCAAAATAAAAGAGGGAGACATATGTCCCTTCAAAATATATACATAACCAAAAGTTAAAAGGTTTACTACTAAAAATAGCCAAACTAGGTCCAAGGTTCCTTATGCTCACTAGCTCGTCTGTGACCCCATCTAAATCTTCAACCTGTCAATCGCATTTTATACAAACACGAAAGCCACAATTCAGTGGGGAGTAACTTCGAGTCCTCCCGACCACGAAACGTCATATTTAATGTAACACGTAATGAAACATGTAAACAACATGATAAACAATTTAATTATCAAGTATTCTAACCTATGACCCCTAATGACCAAAATAAACTATCATGTGAAACATATAACAAACAATAATCAAACTTTATCAATTGTAACCGGCTTACATCTCACCTATTACAATTCATAAAATCACCATACAAGAAAGGGCAATATATCAAAGACAGGCATAAGTTCTTAGTACCGTCAATAGTCACTCTGTAACTCGAGTCTATACCACGAGGTAGGGAAGGTAATCGAACCGGTATCTTGGCTCAGCGGTTAATATTAATAAAACATGGCCAAGACACAACACAACCCTAGCCTAAAATCTGCGCAGACCTAGACATGCGGATACACACCACCGCACCCAAGACCCACAATTTTTCTAAAACAAAGTGAGTACCCTAAGGAGTCCACCAAAGGGTTGGCTAGTACTTAAGCTGACCACTTACTATCAAAATAAGTAACGAGGTCATGCCCCAACTTGGATATAAATCCACTAGTCAGGAACACAAAGGCTATTAAGCAGTGAACATATACTCGTCAGAGACTATAAAGACCTATCTATGACAAACACAACAACCTGCAAGAAAGTATTTAATACCAATACCATTTCTAGCAATATTAGCAATATTAAAGGCTTCAGGGAATCTAGGGCCGTTTCTACAATATAAGAAGCTACTTAAACCAACTAACTACATATGTGAAATAAAAATATAATAAATGGCCTAAAACAAGAAAAAGGCCAATTATCTAATTCATTCAAAATTTCATCCAACCGAATTTTTACCCGCAACCCCACCACGCAGTGCAGGTTAAATTGCGGCTGACCAATCACACAATTGACTGACATCGAATCAGTCAAAGGGACCAAGGCTCAGTTTTCGGCATAATCATCCAACATTACAATTATCGCTATATAATTCATTCTGAGCCTAATCTTTACAATTTCATTTTCTAACCTATACTAACATGTGCAACTACCAATATAAACATAATTCTTACCTTTAACATAATTTTTACTACTAATATGATTTAACTCAAAAGTGTACTCATATGTAACTCATACTAACTATGACATTAATAAACCCGAAATGACAAATATTGCATGGAAAACCGCGAATCAAGCAACGGACCAACCCGGGACGCCGTGGGCCTGCCGTGGCACGCCGCCACCCCTACTCCTCTTTTTTTTTTTTTTTCCGTTTTGTTCATTTAAACTCAGTTTTAAGCAATACTTAATCATTCCCATTCTATTTTTATACTATTATGAGAATTTAAGCTACCAAAAGACATGCATGCAACCATTTTATCATGTGAAAATTAATTACTCAAACAAAAATCACAAAAACATACAAAAAGCAAAGAATGTGACGATTATTCGTCGAGTAACTCGAAATATGTTACCTTAAGCTAGAAAATGAGCAATTAGCACCTTAAAACCCAAACCCTAACAAGCAACTAGCCGCTATCTTCGACAATATACGAGTCCCCAAACTCGTCCTCCAAATCTTCACCTAAATAAACAATAAAAACACAATAATAAGTATAAAATACCGAAATTACCGAAATTCGTCTTAAAACAACTTAATGAAAACTGAAATTAAAACATACTAGGTTGTAGATCTCGACGAGAGGATTCCGGAAATATAAATTATGTGAAAATCCGATAAGAAATGAGGAAGTTATGTTGAATTTTAGCTTGAATTTGATGAAAATGGTGTTTGGAATGTTTTGGAAGGTTGAGGAAGATGAACAAAGGAAAAATCAGAAAAAAAAAAGAAAGGGGAAGGGGGAGTGCCGCGGGTAAGGGAGAAAGGAAAGGAGGGAGACGGGTTTAAGTCGGGATTTTACGAGTCGGTTTCGGCTCGTTTCGATAATAATTAGAACCGCTTGTCAAACGCAAATTCCGACAAGACCAAAGTTATTAAACACGAGATTACGAGAAAATTGAATACTCATACGACCCATTTCCAAAATCGTTTGCCCAATTATCAATAGAATTGTCATTTTTCCCCGAAATGCCCTTATTTCGAAATAAAAAGTTTTTACACGGTTTAAACTATTTTTAAACATCTCGAAACTTATCAAAATAAATACTTTACCTCAAAATATAATAAAATTATATTTCTTTGAATTATTTTTACTTTAAATACATTAATATCAAATTTTATTTGATTACAAAATTATTTTCGAAATATATTAACGGTCCGAAATTACGGGGCGTTACAGCGGCCAAGGCGGCCCATGCTGCTAAGGTGAAGGAGGCTAGGGAGGAGGCTGAGAGGGCAAAGGCAGGTGAAGCTGCCAAGTCGTCCCCTGGGCCGCCCACCATTGGTGATGCTGCTACTGTTGCCGGTGGCGAGCAGCAACAAGCATAGGGAGACGGGCGGTCGTCACCGGATTCACCCGGCCCTTCGGACAGCTTCAGCTGTTCGGGGGCCAACTATTGAGCCTTTCCTCCCTGCCATCCTTTTGGCGCTTCATGTCTTAATGTTGTAATCTTTTGTTGTTCCTTCATTTTTTGTTAAACTTTTGGTAGGTTGTGTTTAGGCTATCCCTATGGGGATGGCCGTCGACTTTGTTTTGCCTCACTTGTAAACATTTTTAATGAAGTTTGTTTATTTGCCCTCGGCTTGGCCGAGGCTTTGATCTCATCCTTCATTCAGTTGTCTTCTTACGTTTTTAAACATATTGAGCGCTTTTTTTCGTTTTTACCTTCGGCTTGGCCGAGGCAGTTAGATTGCGTATCTCAATTGTACTTAAACGTTTTCAACATGTTGGCATGTCGGTCGCTTCCTCCTCCACTCCCGGTCTTGCCGAGGCGGTCGATTTGCGCTTCCCAATCTTTGTAAACATGTTAGCATATCGGTCGTTTCCCCGTCGCCCCGGCTTTGGCCGAGGTAATCGAGGTTACTGCTCGACCGCATTCGTATCTCTGTAGACATATTGATCGCTTAAATCTGCCACTCCCGGATTGGCCGAGGCGACTAGATTTGCGTCTCAACTGTACTTATACGTTCCTAAGCATGTTGGTCGCTTTCGCGAGTATCAACTGCATTGGGCATGTTGGTCGCTTTCACGAGTATCAACTGCATTGGGCATGTTGGTCGCTTTCGCGAGTATCAACTGCATTTGTAGTGACTGCCCGGCTTCGGCCGTGGCGTCTACTCTGGTACGACTACGGAGGGGACAAGCATTTCGATGGAAAACTTGGATCACTCTTCATAAGATATCATCACGCGTTGGGGTGCCCACAACGGTCTCGGACACCTCCGTCGCTATACGAAATATTTCCTAAGGTTGTCTGTGTTCCAGTGGCTCATTAGAGGCACACCCTCCATGTCTGTCAGCCGGTATGTCCCCGGCCTCATTTCTTCAACCACCTTGTAGGGTCCCTCCCAGTTGGCCGTCATCTTTCCATGGATGTTTCCTTTGTTGGTTGCGGCCGACTTTCTCAGGACTAGATCTCCTACTCTTAAGTCCCTTTTGTGGACCCTACGGTTGTAGGCTCTTCTCATTCGGTTTTGATATACGGCCAGGTTGAGCCGTGCCGTATCTCGACTTTCTTCGACCAGGTCTAGGGAGGCTCTCAGGCCTTCTTCATTTTCGACTGGGTTAAAGGTTTGCGTTAATGAATGCCTGCATGACCGCTTCAATTAGCGGACGGCCTCGGACCCATAGACTAGGTGGAATGGACTGTACCCTGTTGCTTCTTTCTCCGTGGTTCGAAGGGACCACAGGACGCCGGGTAGTTCATCAGCCCATCTTCCCTTTAGATCTTCAACTTTCTTTTTCAACCTGTTTAGTATTGTCTTATTAGCTGCCTCCGCCTGCCCGTTGCTCTGAGGGTGGCAGACGGAGGAGTATGCAAATTTGATACCGAGCTCTTCCAACCAATTCATCACCATGTCGCTCCAAAACTCTCGGCCGTGGTCAAATACAATGACTTGGGGTAACCCAAAACGAGTTATGATGTTCTCCCAAATCACCTTTCTTACGGCCGTGGTCTTGGCAGTACTGCGACAGCCTCGACCCATTTGGTGAAGTAGTCAACGGCGACAATCAGGTACTTCCTTCCTCCTGAGGCCGTCGGAAATGGTCCTAATAAATCCATCCCCCATTGTGCAAATGGTAGGGGACTAAGTACCGGTTACAGGTCTCGGGAAGGTGCATGTATTACCGGAGCATGCATCTGACAATTCTTGCACTTCTTGGTTTTTGCTCTGGAATCTTTCAGCATGGTAGGCCAGAAGTAGCCGGCTCGGAGAGCTTTGTGGGCTAGCGTTCTCGCCCCCATGTGATGTCCGCAGATGCCTTCGTGAATCTCTGTCAGTATAAGCTCCGCGTCGGCTGGGCCGACACATTTCAAGAGTGGACTTATTACGGACCTTCTATACAATTCTCCTTCGAACACTAAGTACCTTGCAGCGATCCTTCTTATCTTCTGAGACAGACTGCGGTCCTCCGGCAACTCTTTTGTCAGCTTGTATTTCATTATCGGAGTCATTCACGTCGTCTCGGCTTCGATGTCGCCCACCATGCCGACGGTCTCAGTAATGCTTTTAGCATTCCTGATATCCACCATCACGGTTCGACTGACATTCTTGATGCTTGAACTGGCAAGTTTTGAGAGAGCGTCGGCTCGGTTGTTCTCAGACCTGGGAATGCACTGTATTTGGAAAGATTTCAATTTTGAGGTGTCAGCTTTTACCCTCTCCAGGTACCTTACCATCCCGTCGTCTTGAGTCTCATACTCTCCTCGGATTTGATTAGTTACTAAGAGCGAGTCTGTCTTCAACACAATATGCTCCGCCCCGGCAGCTCTAGCTAACTCGACTCCAGTTATCACCGCCTCGTATTCGGATTCGTTATTTGAGGCCGAGAAGGTAAACTTCAAGGCGTACTCAAACTCGTTTTCGTTAGGGCTGATGATAAGGATGCCGGCTCCTGAGCTGTTCGTCGTGGAGGACCCGTCGGTATACACTTCCCACACGCCGGGATGTGATTCTTCTTGATATGTGCACTCGGCCAGGAAGTCTGCAAGCGCTTGCCCCTTTATCGAAGGCCTCGGCTTGTACTGAATGCCAAAGCCGGAGAGCTCCACTGCCCATTTGATAAGTCTGCCGGATTTTTCGAATTTTTCTAATGCTTTCTCCAATGGCTGGTCGGTTAAGACTGTCACGGGATGTACGTCGAAGTAGGGTTTCAGCTTCCTTGCGGCAACGATGACGGCGAGGGCTGCCTTTTCGATTAGTGGGTAATTTCTTTCGGCGTCCAGCAGTGTATGGCTGATAAAGTAAATTGGGTATTGCTGCTTATTTTCTTCCCTGACGATTACGGACCGACGGCCGTGGCCGAGGTAATCGCTAAGTATAGATATAGCGTCTCCCCAGCGTCGGCACAGACAGGGTCGCGAGTGTCGAAGGTGGGCTTTCGATTGCACAAAGCCGTGCTCTGTTGCTCCCCTCAGCTAAAGTTTTTATTCCCTTTCAGCACTGTAAAGAACGAAGTGCTCTTGTTGGCCGACCGAGAGATGAAGCGGGCGAGAGCCGCCATCCTTCCGGTCAGCGTCATAACCTCTTTTCGATTTCTCGGCTCCGGCAGGTCTAGTATTGCTTGGACTTTCTCCGGATTGGCATCAATTCCCTGGCGCCGACAAGCACGCCGAGGAACTTACGCCCCGGGACACCGAAGTTGCATTTCTTTGGGTTAAGCTTCATTTGCTATTTCCTTAGTGAACAAAATGTCTCGCCTAAATCGGCTAAGTGCTCGCTGTCAGACTTGCTTTTTACAATAGCATCGTCGACGTAAGCCTCGATGTTTCGCCCTTTTTTATTTTGGAACACTTTGTCCACCAGCCTAGTGTAAGTTGCGCCAGCGTTCTTCAAACCGAACGACATCATTTTATACATGAATGTGCCGTGTCTGGTGATGAATGCGCACTTAGGCATGTCTTCCTCGGCCATAAATACCTGATGATACCCTGAGAAGGCGTCTAGCAGGCTTAGCATAGTGTAGCCTGCTGTGGCGTCAATTAAACTATCTATTCGAGGCAAGGGATAGCAATCTTTAGGGCACGCTTTATTAAGATTGGTAAAATCAACGCACATCCTCCACGCCCCTGACGATTTCCTCACCATTACAACATTTGCTAGCCACTCAGGGTAAGTACAAGGCATGATAAAGCCCGCCGCTAATAATTTGTCTACTTCAGCTTTGATGGCCTCATCCTTCTCGGCCGAGGAGTTCCTCATTTTCTGCTTGACCGGCCAAGCGGTGGAGAGTACGTTCAGCTTGTGAACGATCACCTCCCGGCTCACGCCTGGCATCTCGGCAGCTGAGTATGCGAAGACATCTTTGTTCTTCCTCAGTAGGTCTAGGAGATCGGCCCTGAATTTTGGCTCCCGTTGACACCGAAGCGATTCACGGTGCGCCATGGGTCAATTTCCACTTCCTCGGTCTCGGCTCCTTCGACCATGCCGACATCAGTATTCATCGGTTCGCCCTCCAGCTGCAAGGATGGGCTCTTCCCTTTCTCCGATTTCTTCGCCACTTTGAGGGATTGCATGTTGCACCCTCTGGCAGACACTTGGATGTTGACTATTTCATCATTCTCGTCCTTTGAGACGAGCTTTTGTGCTTCCCCCCGGTCCGAGACGTACATCAATGTCAGGGCCCAGATGGACATCACTGCATCGGCCTTGCTCAAAGTGACCCGGCCTATGAGAACATTGTAGGCAGACGAACCATCGATAACTACGAACTCAGATAAAACATTTTTAGCCGCATCCGCCTGGCGAACATCACCGGCATGATCCCCGATTGACCCCAGGGGTACCAGTAGCGCCCGGAGAAGCCATCTGACGGGTTAGTGCGAGGGCTCGGTCTCCAATCTTCAGACCGAGATTAAGAAAGCACTCCCTGAACATGATGTTTGTGTAGGCGCTGTGTCAATCAGGCACCTTTTGACCAAGTGGTTGGCTATATCCAGGTGGACGACAAGCGGTCGTTTGTGCGGGCGACGACTCCTCGTAGTCCTTCTTTCCAATGGTTATATCGGGGATGGTGGAAGCGGGGATCGCTGTTTTAGGCACAAAGTTGATGGCTTGGTATAACTCATTTAGGTGCCGTTTGTGCCCATTAGCTGACCCACCATTCTCGTTTCCCCCGATGACAACCTGGATTACTCCCATCCGTTGAAAAACGGATTTTCTATTCGCCCCGTCGGAGCTTGTTCCTGGGCCTCCAGCTACATACTTGCTGAGGCTCCCCTTTCGGATTAGCTCCTCGATGGCGTTCCTTGTGCCGGAAGTTGTCAGTTTTATGGCCGGTGTGGCCGTGGTACTCGCAAAACTGGCTTGCGTCACCGTCCCCCCTCGCCTTGGGGGGCCTTGCCCACTTCAGTCCATCATTCTTGCTTAGGGTAAAGACCTCGGCTATAGAGGCGACCGGGGGTGAGACTACTTTGTACCGCTTCGGTAGTATGGTCCCGAACTCCCCGGCGCCCGCCGAGTTCTCGTTTCCTATTAAATCTCTCGAGCGTGACCTATTCCCGTCACGGCGATCTTCATCGATGTTGTCCCGCGCTCTTCCTCTCTGGGTGCCCAGCTTCACCGTGGCCTACCCAGGTTTTGTGATAGTCTTCCACCTTTACGGCTCGGTCGGCCATTTTTCCAAGCGGAGTCTAAGTTGAGGTCTTCGCACTTGATCGGCTCGTTTTTGAAATCGCCTTTCGGGAGGCCTTTCATCAGCGCGAAGGCCACCAGTTCGGTGTTCAGCTCACGGATCTGCTGAACCTTAGCGTCGAATCTTTTGACTTAGCTTCGGAGGGACTCGTCCTCCCCCTGTCGGATAGTTAAGAGCTCACGATGTTTCCACGGCCCTTCTCTTGTTGTAAGCATCTTGGGCTATGAAATTGTCTCTCGGTCGGCATAACAAGATATCACCGAGCCATTAGGTAGCCCCTTGTACCAACTCTGAGACATCCCATGCAGGGTCGTTGGGAAGACTCGACACCACACCTCATCGGGCTGCTCCCATACCGACATGTACGACTCGAAAGCCTCGGCATGGTCGGTCGGGTCGCTATCCCCTTTGTATGATAAGGGCGGCGGCTTAGGTTTAGTCGGCACGGGATCTTCTAGGACATAGGGACCGAGGGGTTTGTCGACCACGTGTCGAATGACACGCGGCGATCGCTCCTCGCACCCTTAGTCCGGCTTACCTCCCTGCGCGGGAAGGGCTTCTTGTTGTCCGACTTTGGAGAGTCGGACTACTTTCATTCCTTCGGGGCAGGCCTCGTTGTTGCCGCGGCGACGCTGTCCTCCCGCGAGTGGGGGAAGGACTCAGGTCTGCCACTGGCACCACGGGCTCTGCTGGCGTTCTAGCATGCCCGACTCCTTGTATCGCTCCGGACAAGTTGTTCGGAATCACTCTATGGGCCCTGGTCACCTGTGGGTGCGCTGCCGTCACCGTCGTCGTGACAGGAGTGACCGGTGTACTACCCATCAGGTCCAGGAATAGCTTTAATTCGGCCGCATCGACCACATGTCCCATGACAGTGACTTGGCCGGTAGGCAGCGGTGTTTCTGGCTCTTTCGGCATCCCATACGCCGGTTCAGTGACTCGGCCGGTGGGGGACTGCCCGATCTCAGAATTAGGGAACGTGTCATCCTGGAAGAACGTAGTTCCTTCACTCACAGTTTCTAGTTGCTTTGACATCTTCTTAGCTCGCTGAATGGTTTTTTTTTGTTTTGGTAATGGAGGTGACTAGCTTTTAGTATCTTTCCCCACAGACGGCGCCAATTGTTCCGGGTGTAATTCCGAAGCAGGATTGTGACCACGTGAGCTTGTGGAATGATGTCGTTGCTCGTCTCTTCCTTTCACTCTTTTCTGTAAAGATTAACAAACTGAGGACTCGGCTTGGGGCCAAGCGTACTCACTCCGACGCTCAAGTCAGTAAACTTAGAGAGATAAGTTGTGTGTTAACTTGGCAAAGTATATTGTAGAGAGATAAGGGAGTTTATACCAGATTATTGGATTAGTATTGTGATTTCAGTTAGGTTTCTCAATGAGAGATGTGGAGTATTTATAGACTTTCACCTTTTGTCACGTAGTTGCCAAGTGGCGTAGCAGGTGAAAAGACTGTCTTACCCTCGGCCGAGGGACCCATGACAGGCGGCGGGCTGGTTGACTCCATGCCGAGGGGACTGGATGTGAGTACACGGATATGCCTCTCGGCCGGCTGTTGCCGAGCCGAGACCCAAGTGACAGGCCGACTTAAATCGGCTAGGCCGTCTTTCTTTTGACTTGTTGTCTTTTAGCTTTGACCTTGGTCAATATGTTGACTCGGTCAGCGGGTGCAGAATATGCCCCATCAATACATGTATCTTAAATTTTATAATTATATTCACTAATTTGTTTAATTATTTTTCAAGACTAATGCAAATAGATTGTTTACTTTTATAAAATGGTCTTATATATTCACCATAATTGCTAAACTTTCTAAAATCTTTGACTAGAAAAAAACCGTACAAATTATACGGGATCTATACTAGTTCTCGAATATTTCGCCACTCGGGTTTTTGTTTTTGAAATTGATTTGCGAATATATGAGTTTAAGTATGGTGGTGTAAAATGTAAATGGTTGATGAAGGGGAATGTGGTTAGCTGGGTTGAGGACTTGAGGGTACTGGAGCGGTTGTGGACTGGTTGTTGATGAAGGAGGTTAAAGGAGAAGGATGATGGAGGTTGAAAGGGGAAAAATATGGGGTTACCGGATGGGTAACTTGATTTTGTAGGTAAAAAATGACCCAAGTGCAATATGAGAGAAGGAAGGTAATAAAATGGTTTATTTTGAGTTAAATTGAAGTTCAGATTAATTTGAGAAGACGAGGTATAGTTTGGATTATTTCCGTGAAATAACCCTGTTTTTTTTCTATTTCATTTTGGTTTATCATATCCTACTTGGGCTAGCCTTCCCTATTGGGCCGTCCTATGCTATAGGACGGTCCTATAGAAGAGTTGTTGTACATAATAATATCACAGACTATCAAAAACTCTTTTATACATTAATATAATACACATCGTAGCAATTTCTTTATTTATTTTTTTCTCTTGAGCATAAATAAAATAAATTTTTCCTATTTGTTGGCTACAATTAAATAATTATAAATACGACCGCTACTCTCATTACCTTTGTTAGTCACTTAGGCTTAACAAATTCACTCAAGTTTAGGACTTGTCAAAACTCCTCAATATTCAAGCATTAACAACAATTCATTTTTATAGGTTATAAATATATATGAGAAATTCAAGTTCAGTAAAGATCAATATATAAAAATAATGATAATATCCCAACAAAATAAAACTACAATAAATTTTCTACTCTTTTAGAGAAATAAAAAATTGTAAATCATTCGTTTGAACACTTTACCCTGAAATGAAATTCATTAATACCAAATAAGTTATTGTTTAAATATTCAAACAATCACAACAAGAATAGTAATATAGAATAATTAGAGTTGTTTGAAATCACAATTTTTCTCCCCATAAAATACGTATTTAAAAGATAATACTCACTTTACCAAATGCAAAGGATAGTCATTCTCATAAGGGAGTAAACATGTCGTTTTACATTTTATGTACCACAATTTCATCACCTCTTTTATTTTGAAACTTTGGTCAACCACCTTTAGTAGCTTAAGAAAAATACATCTCCTTATTCATTTGATAAATAGGGAGAAACATAGGGAAATATATATTTATGCATCTGTCAAATATCATGCAATAAGATGAAGTCTTCTCTATAACCACCATACTACGAGATAAATTTTTAATCTTCTTGATAACGCCATGCTAACCTGCTTTCGAATTCAACACGAAAATATATAAATTAATCAAATGAAATACTTTAGTAACAATTTCGTACAAATATTAATCTCGAATAAGTCAAATCAGGAGCTCAAGTACCCAATAATATTATTTAGAAATCAATAATCAATGAAATATATAGAAACTATCCTAAAAGTCAAAACCACAAAAGTATAAATTATATGAGATTAGCGGTAAATAAACGCATCGTAAAATCAAAATCAAAATAACAACAATTATAAACTATACTATGAGATTAGCAGAAAATGGATGCACCGTATGTTGAAGATTCCAAACTAAAATCATGATTAGGTAAATGTGGATTTTTATAAAAGATACGGAGGAATAATTTAAGTAACTCTTCATCTCCTCTATTAAAAATATAAACATAGAAGTTAATGAAATTAAGTGGACATTTATCTCTCATTTATGCTAGCACATGAATTCAATAAAGAATTATCTTCTTAATAAAGCACATCATAGTATATGGGGTATTTGAAATGATTATAATAATACTAGTTGAAGCAGCTCTTCATTTTCTCTATTAAAAAACATATAACTTAATGAGATTAATTGGACATCTATCCCATTTACATAAATTTAGTAATGAATTCTCTTCTTAATAAAGCACGTCATAGTATATGGAAGTTTTGAAGTGCTTGTAGCAATGCCACATGTCGTATTAGAATGCTCAAGTTAGGTTTTTCATGTTATTGTATAGATTATGGAGTACTCGTATATGAAAATCGATAAATTTTAATAAAACTTATAGTTCGGATTATTTCTGTAACATAACTAATAAATATTTGATTTAAATTGAAATTTTGAAGCATTTAAGTATTTTTTTTTATGTTGCGGACAAAGCTGCTACGTGAGGTGAAGGAGCGGTGGCTTTGATCCTTTTTTTTCGCTTTTATGCTTTTCTTTTCTGTACCATACAATAATGTTGCTAAACGGGCGAGTAAAAAACAATAATTCATTTATCCTGGTCATTTTTTTACCTTTATTTTTGGCATAAAAGTTAAGGAGAGGGGAGGGGACCACTTGGAAATAGAGCTGACAAACGGGTCAAGCGGGTTGTATTCGAGTCAGGTCAGCTCGAGTCAGTTCAAATTCGGGTTTGTTGGCTTCGGCCGGGTTATTTCGGATTCAGGTCTACTTTATATTATCAAGTTATTCAGGGATAATAATCAATTTGCAACATCAAACATTAGATTTAGGTATATTGGGTCAGGTCAATTCGAATTTCGGGTCAAGCCCGAATCTTGAGTTTGAGTGTCGGGTCGAGTACGAGTCATGTTATTTAGGTAAGGTCTACTTGGGAATGGTGTTTTTAAATGCAAGTGGATAATAAGTTAAATGACAAGTGAATAATAAGTTCTGGTCAAATTATATTTTATAATATTCTGGATTTTTTTATGATGTACCCCTGTATTTTTTCGGATTCTACAATATACCCTTGCCTTTTCAAAATCACACCAAATACCCCTAAACTCAGTAAATACGGAAAATTCATGTGGTACCCTCGAACTTTGTCATTTTGCACATGGTACCCAACATTTTAAGTTTGTGTACATTATATCATCCATGTTTGATTTTCATGCACAATATATCCTTTTTGTCGCTAAAAAAAAAAACTAAGTTGCACATAACTCCTAGTTCGGAATCAGAATCGGCCAATTTTTTTCGTTATATGATTATCTCGTCATAATCTACGATTTGAGGAAAAAAATTGTCAACCGACATTTTATCAGGGGCGGACCAGAGGTGCGCACAACACCCCACGTGCGCACCCTGCGTTTTCTAATTATTTTTTTAATAAAAAGAAGTCTTATAAAGGACTTCTACAATTAGAGTGCCCTTGTAGCAACTAGCAAGTAACCAGGCAGTGCTCTAGTGGTCATGAATATTGACTACGGGAAGGGAGGCGGGGGTTCAATCCTCCTTGGACTCATTTTTTTGTTATTTTCACTCTTTTACCAACACTTCTAAAGACTTTTTTCCTTTCCTTTTAATTTCTTTTTCAGTCGAGTAAATGTTTTTCTAATTTTTTTTGGACAATTCTCTTTCTTGTCTATTTGTGTGTAAGAATGTTAATTACTTTGTATTAACTCATTTCGTCAATTATAAAAACTCAAATTTTCAATTGGATTCTTATTTTTTTTGTCTATCTTAAGGTAACCTTTAATCACCAAGTTAAGAACCCTAATTTCGTATTGTTTTTAAAAATTTCAAATAGGCTATATATGTTAGGTTTTATATAAGATTGATAAATAAATGCAAAATAATAGTCGTTTTGAAATGCTAAAAATGACATAAAAATCAACCATTATTTTCAATTTTCTAAACGTTATGTTTCCAATGTTAAGACGCTGGTGAATTATTTTCATTGATAAATTTAGTCTATTTTTGGCAATTTTTTTCTAAAAAAGTGCACCCCGTTACTAAACTCCTGGGTCCGCCACTGCATTTTATAGGGTTTTTTTAATGAAAATCTCAAATCAAATATATCTTCGATCTTAAATTTTCGAATGACCATTTTCGTTTTATCAATTTATAGATCTTGAAGAGTTAATCAATTTGAAAAAAATATTAGTCAATTTCGATTTCTGGTCTATAATTTATTCTCAATTAAAAAGTTTAAAAACGATAAAACGAATATGCTGTGCTTGAAAATCAAATTTCAAGGATATCATGTGCACACACTAAAAAAGTTGGATACCACGTGAAAAATAGCAAAGTTTGAGGGTACCACGTGAATTTTCCGTTTTCAATATAACATTTGGGCGGTTTTAATTGATTACTCATCTAGAATACGCGGAACAATCAATATAAACCTTATTTACTCATCAATGTACATTTTTTGTGACAATATTTAACCATTAAAAACACGAATTTGGATATTTGGGGTATATTAGGAACGAATCTGGGAGTTTAGGGGTTATGACTTTATGAGATCATTCTAAATCGAGGGCATATGGTAGAATTTGAGAAAACACGGTGTACATCGTAGAATATTCCTAATCTATCTATATTAATAAAGGAAACTTTTTTCGAGCGATTACAGAGAGTCCAATTTTTATAAGACTTTCGAGCGATATTTTAATGTAAAATACTTGACTTTATTTAATGCAAATTAATTTAATATTCTGTAAATTAAATAATAAAAAACACATATATGTAGCATTGTTATACACAACTAACATAATGTAACAAAATGATAAGAATTTTAATTACATACAACCTCATTATTTTATTTGTAGTATAATTGTAATTACATATAACCTCATTCTTTTAGTTGGAGTTTAAGACTACACATGCAAGTCTGTTAGTGTATATATACATATACGTGAGCTTCAAATAATCATCTCCCATATTAATGTTGGATTTGTACTTCCATTAGTCGGTTTTCTTATTTATGAAAACGGGTTGAATGTGACCGGTAAAGCCCACTACAGTTATATGATCCATTGGGCCTATGTTTGTTTCAGTCAGTACGGTTAAGTACATAATGTGATGGTACTGATAAGTGTAGGACCTGTTTATTATACAGTGAGCAGCCTGATAGGGTGGGGGGAGGGGGGGGGGGGGGCAAATACAGTTCTATTATGGCTAGGTCTCTCTTCCTGTCTACAATACCTCTAACCTATATAAATAGGTTATTAGGTTGACATGCCCCATTGATTGTCATCATAAGGAAACCTAAAAGAGGGAGGAGAAGATCCTTGTATACTAATCAATCACTATTATTATTATTATTGTGCCCTTCAGACGATCCGACTGCTGCTTCCGCTAAAGGTATGTATCCTATACAATGATCCTTATAATTTATCTTACATGTGTTATCAGAGCAGGATTGTATTAGGGTATACAATTAATATTTTTTCGTTGGATCAACGATAATAATAGTACCATCTTGCTCTAATATTACAGTAGGTTTTGGTTTGCTCGACTGTTCATGTATTACAATTTTGGCGAAACATGCGTTTGTAGATGGACTTTTAATATTGTTATCAGTTGTTTGAGATTGATCATGTGCTTTCATCAAGTTTTTGTAAGAATTATCATATTAATTCTCTATTATGTGGACCTAATTACTGACGTCAGTCACTCTAATAGATAATAGCTAAATATGATGTTTCGGGTTTTTAGTCGAAGTAATAGACTAAGTGGATTACGGTTAATGTTTACAGGCCATTAACATATTAGGCCCACTTATCTAATTATGCCCCTCCTGCCACCTATATAATAAAAGCTACACCTGTTTGTGGTTTTAACCTAATTTATATTCATTAAGAGAAACACACAAGAAGTGAATTAGAGAATAAGGAAGGCATGAGAAGGCAAAAGATTGGAGTTTATATTCTTGTTGATTTCAAGGAATCTCCTTATCAGATCTAATGACTACTCCACGTAAGTACTCATCTGTAATTATCACTGCAATCAAGATCCTCTAAATTTATGTTTACATGTGGTATCGAGCGGGGATTGTGATTGCGATTATAGTTCTGATTAATGTTTCAATTATGTCTTTTGAATGAAATTAATGTTTAATTATGATGTTATTATTTTCATTCATGTTTGATTATTTACTCATTTGATTATGATTGTTTCCGCTGCCCTAATTGAATTATTTCAATTCTTATGATGCACAAATTGAATTATTTCAATTCTTATGATGCCCTAATTGAATTATTTAAATTCTTATGATGTCCTAATCGAATTATTTCAATTCGTATGATGTTTGTATTTTATTGTTTATGGTTCTTAATCGCACATCTACACTGTTCACCGACAGCACTATTCACGAGCATTGTTCACGCAGAAAGTTACGTCTTCATTGAGTTTCAGGACGTTTTTGGTTAAAAATTATGATTTTTTTTGTTTTATTCATAATAGTTCTCGATCGAGCTAATGTTTCACTCGATCGAAGCTCTTAAGCATGAATAAGTTCCTTCTCGCATTATAGTTTACGATACCTTATGTTTGATTATGTATGCTCGTGTGATATTTATGTTATTAAGGACATAATTTAATATAATTATCATATTGTTGTTGTAAGCCTACATAATTATTTGTGTAAATATATCATTTGATATCGAATGTAAGAGACTTTCGCATTATGACAAGTTGAAATTCACCACAGTGATTTCATCTCGTACGCGATCAAATCTCATAATGGAATCATATTGAACATTAACATTAGGTTGAGGTTAAGCCACAAAGGACTCAAATTATGTAGTGAATTTCCGACTAAGCATCTAATGGGGTAAAGTAACTTGTATTAAGGTTTTACCCACAGGTAACCTGACATTAAAGTGAAACACTCATTAAGGAGAGTATACTCTATTATGTAATTAAGCATGTGTAGGTTGTCCACAGATACTATACTTGCCTGATAAATGGTTATGAGTTACTCGTTTAAGTTTCAAGTCTTAGTCATAATTGCTATTGTGTGTTAAACTCAAAGCCTAATGTTTTGAGCATTGTTCATAATGCGATCCGTTGCAAAGCTCTCTCAATAATCGTGTCCAAGTCTGTTCCACAACTTGATGGTACTAATTACTGAGAATGGAAAGAGCATCTCGAGTTCTATTTAGGGATCCTTGAACTCGATCAAGTGCTTACTGGGTCAGCTCCAGCTGAACCCGCTTCTGATGCGAGTAAAGAAGTACTTGAAGAGTATAACTGGTGGAAGAAATCTGATAGTCTTTGCCTAAAGTTTTTGCGTCTTACCACCGCACCAAACATTAAGTCCTCCATTTCGAGACAGATCGTAACACGACCGGCCAGTACATGGAAATCATTAAGAACGTTTTCGGACTACCGATAAAGCGGTAGGCGGAAGGCTTATGTCCGAACTTACCACTGCTAAGTATAATGAGAGTGTAACCACCATGCGGCGGCATGTGTTACACATGACGAATCTGGCGCTAAGTTGGGAAAACGGGCATGAAAGTTGAGGATCCGTTCCTCGCCCGATTTATCATCAACTCTTTGCACGATAAGTTTGATGCTTTCCACCTTCATTACAACACTGTTAAGGAAATTTGGAGTGTTAATGAATTGACCAATAAACTGGTTCAGAAGCGTGCAGAATCAAAGAGAAAGATGAGGTGATGCCTCAAGTAAAATCTTGGCTTATCCCGGCACATCATGTGCATCATGTAAGCGGAAATCTAAGGGTAAGTTTGGAAACGAAAGGGCATGAAGTCCGGCCCTTCGATAAGCTGTCTGGATCTGGCATAAAGAAGGATATTAAGAAGCGGGAAAGTTGTTTTTTCCGTAAGAAACCCGGCACTTTCGAATGATCGCATAAAGCGTAAAAATTGGTTCGAAAAGAAGGGTAAGCCTTTGGCTTTAGTATGTTTCGAATCAAATTATGTTGAAGTTCCTTCTAATACATGGTGGCTAGATTCAGGCTCTAATGTACATGTTTCAATTCCTTGCGGGATTCCTTACGACAAGAACCATAAATCCAAATGAGGCCTCCTTATACATGGGGAATAAAGATAAAGCCTCCGTAGAAGCCATTGGAAGGTTTAGCTTGGAATTAAGCATTGGATTTAAGTTGAAGTTGGAGGATACCCTTTATGTTCCCTCCTTCGGACGCAATTTAATTTCAGTTTCTAAGTTAGATAATGATGGTTTTAAATTAAGTTTTGGACAAGGTTGTTTCAGTATGTTTCGAGACAATATTTTTGTTGGTTCTGGAATTTTGGAAAACGGATTGTATCGAATTTATTTAGATAAATTGTTTTCAGAATCTCTTTGTGTTTCTCATAATGTTTCCCTGCATAATAATGTTAGTTCGAAACGTGGAAGGTCTAATGAAAGTTCCTCCTTCTTGTGGCATAAACGTTTGGCCCATATTTCAAGAGAAAGAATGAGCATATTGGTTAAAGACAATATACTACCTTCTCTTGATTTTACGGATTTTGGGACGTGTGTGGAATGCATTAAGGGTAAGCAAACCAAACACACCAAGAAAGGGTCCACAAGAAGCACTGCTCTTTTAGAAATTATACATACAGACATATGTGGTCCATTTGATGTTCCCTCCATGAGCGGAGAGAAATATTTCATCACCTTTATTGATGATTATTCACGTTATTGTTATCTTTACCTTTTGCATGAAAAATCTCAATCAGTAAACGCTTTAGAGGTTTACATTAAGGAGGTGGAAAGGCAATTGGGAAAGAAAGTGAAAATCGTAAGGTCAGATAGGGGTGGTGAATATTATGGCAAATATGATGAATCAGGACAACATCCTGGTCCTTTTGCAAAACTCCTTGAAAGTTTGGGTATTGTCCCTCAGTACACAACTCCTGGTTCTCCATGGATGAATGGTGTAGCTGAGAGGCGTAATCGAACCCTATTAGAGGCTGTGAGGACAATGATGAGTAATACCAATCTACCCATGAAGTTGTGGATGCATGCCCTTATGACTGTTGTGTATGTTGGAAATCGGGTTCCCAGTAAAGCAGTTTCAAAGACACCATTTGAACTGTGGAAAGGATGGAAACCGAGTCTTCAACACTTACATGTATGGGGATGCCCAGCAGAGGCACGCATTTATAATCCACTTGAAAGGAAGCTTGATCCTAGAACCATTAGTGGTTTCTTTATCGGCTATCCAGAAAAGTCCAAAGGGTATAGGTTTTACTGTCCTACACACAAGACAAGAATTGTTGAAACCGGAAATGCCAAATTCCTTGAGAATGGCGAAGTTAGTGGGAGTGATCAGGTAAGGGATGTCGTCGTCAATGAGGTTAGGGTGGCAATTCCAGTTCCTTTGCCCCCAATTTCTATTGATGAAGTTCCACATAATGATAATGTTGACTCGGTCAATATTGTGGAACCTAATGTTGATGATCCTCCACTCCCGAATGATAACATCGCCACTGAGGTTGTTGATACAGCACCTGAAATAACATTAAGAAGGTCCACAAGACCTAGAAGGCCAGCTATTTCAGATGACTATGAAGTATATCAATGAGAATTTGACATTAGTGTGGATAATGATCCGGTTAAGTTTTCACAAGCTATGAATAGTGATGATTCCGATAAATGGATTAATGCCATGAAAGAAGAGATGGAGTCTATGGCTAAGAATGAGGTCTGGGAGTTGGTCAATTTACCAGTAGGTCATAAGGCTGTCGGCTGCAAGTGGGTCTTTAAGACCAAGCGCGACTCCTTAGGTAATATTGAACGACATAAAGCCAGACTGGTAGCTAAAGGCTTTAATCAGAAAGAAGGCATTGATTATAATGAAACCTTCTCTCCAGTTTCTAAGAAGGATTCTTTACGGATCATTTTAGCTTTAGTAGCTCATTTTGACTTAGAGCTACATCAAATGGATGTGAAAACGGCATTCTTGAATGGGAGTTTGTAAGAAGAAGTCTATATGGCTCAGCCTGAAGGCTTCATTATTGATGACAAAGAGGACAAAGTTTGTATATTAAAGAAGTCCATTTATGCGCTTAAGCAAGCTTCTCGGCAATGGTATATTAAGTTCCATAACACCATCACCTCCTTTGGGTTTCAAGAAAACACTGTTGATCAGTGTATATACCTGAAGATCAGTGGGAGTAAGTTTGCATTTTTGGTCTTATATGTCGATGATATACTCATCGCAAGCAGTGATTTGGGACTATTACATCAAACTAAAGATTTCCTATCAAGCAACTTTGAGATGAAAGATATGGGAGAGGCGTCCTATGTGATCGGGGTGGAAATATCTCGAGACAGATCACAAAGGACATTAGGGTTGTCTCAGAAAGCCTATATCATGAAGGTCTTAGAAAGATTTAACATGGTAAAATGTAATCTCAATGATGTTCCTATTCAGAAAGGGGATAAGTTCAGCTTAAGTATGTGTCCTAAGACTGAACTAGAACGAAATGCCATGAAAAACTTTCCTTATGCATCTCTAGTTGGAAGCTTAATGTATGCGCAGTGTCCTGTACAAGACATGACATAAGTTTTGCGGTGGGTATGTTTGGTCGATATCGGTCAATCGGAATGGGTCATTGGAGTGCGGCTAAGAAAGTTTTAAGGTACTTAAAGGGAACAAGGGACAAAATGCTCACTTATAGACATACTGATCAGCTTGAGGTTATTGGATATGCTGACTCAGATTTTGGAGGATGTGTGGACTCAAGGAAAAGCACCTTTGGTTATGGGTTTGCTTTAGCTGGGGGGGCAATCTCCTGGAAAAGTGCTAAACAGACAATTATTGCCTCATCCACTATGGAAGCTGAATTTGTAGCGTGCTTTGAGGCTACTATTCAAGCTTTATGGTTGCGGAACTTTCTTTCGGGGATTAGCATTATGAATTACATTTGCAAGGCCGCTGAAAATTTACTTGTGATAATCTTTGCAAATGTCTTTTTTTCGAAGAATGATAGGTATTCTAAAGGTATAAAACACATGGAAATGAAATACCTATCAGTTAAGGAGGAAGTTCGGAAAAACACTGTGTCAATTGAGCACATCACGACTAGTGCCAATATAGCAGATCCTTTAACTAAGGGGTTACCTCCAAAGACCTTTTTAAAGCATGCTACTGATATGGGTCTGGAGGAAAATCATTAAGGCTTTTCGTTTGTGTTTGGATCATGCTAGTGTTTTGTAATGATGACACTTATGTTTTGATTAATCAACTTATGTTTTCTTATGATGATGGTTTCCGAACGATTTTCTGTATCGTATTATTGTTATTGTATACATTATTATTGCACGATTAACGTAATCGGTCCTTTTCCTCAAGGACATTATCGGGGATTATGTTTGCTTCTTGTACAAAACCGATTATTCTAAATGATTGGTCCGTAGTACATGGAAGGACCACTTCTCTTGTATAGTAGTGTTTCCGCCATGACTCAACCAATTGTTCGGAATGATCGGGGTAATTAAGATAAACCCATTATGTATTCATTTAGTTTTCTGCGCGACTTATGACTCTGTTTGCACGTGACATTATGTTTAGGTCAGTAATATGGTCCAAGTGGGAGAATGTAAGAATTATCATATTAATTCTCTATTATATGGACCTAATTACTGACGTCAGTCACTCTAATAGATAATAGCTAAATATGATGTTTCGGGTTTTTAGTCGGAGTAATAGACTAAGTGGATTACGGTTAATGTTTACATGCCATTAACATATTAGGCCCACTTATCTAATTATGCCCCTCCTGCCACCTATATAATAAAAGCTACACCTGTTTGTGGTTTTAACCTAATTTATATTCATTAAGAGAAACACACAAGAAGTGAATTAGAGAATAAGGAAGGCAGGAGAAGGCAAAAGATTGGAGTTTATCTTCTTGTTGATTTCAAGGAATCTCCTTATCAGATCTAATGACTACTCCACGTAAGTACTCATCTGTAATTATCACTGCAATCAAGATCCTCTAAATTTATGTTTACAGTTTTGTCCTTTATTATCAATCTAATCAGTGACCATGCAATTTGGCATTGTATGAATGTGTGTTATTTGCCCCTTCACTGCAATTATTGTCACTAATCAACCATGATCAATCAATAAGTTTTGCTTTTAGGCACATTCATGCGTTTAAGTATCATAGTATCGTCATTATACCTTCTACCACGATCTCGCACATATACTCGCATGTATTCTTGCCGCTAATGATTATAGTATGGGTAAACCATTCTTCTAACATAAAGAAATTTTGTTGAGATGTAGGTTTTTCTTATTTCCTTGGGTTTTGAAATTAAACGTGATAGCTTATACTCAATTTGTCTCCCATAATATAAGACATGTAATCAAATCATTAATGGTAAAGTATATGTCGTGTATATCAGTGATAAATTGCAGAAAATTGTAAATAGCATGAGTATCATATACGGGTAAGGTTCCGGTGATCTATTTTATTTTGCGGTGGTTAGCTTGGCCAAAGCGGGCTGTTTAATAATATTTAAAATAATTCGTAAGGATTTCGGAATGTTTTTGCTTCTTGAATTAGTTTCTATAATTTCCTGCCCAAAGGGGGAAGTTGTATAAGTTAATTTAAGTAAGTGGTTGAGTAAATACAAGTGTAATAATTTGATTTCTTGAAAATTTATTTGCCCAAAGGTGATTTATTTTTGAGAAATTTACTTGTCTATTTACTTGGAGGTAGTTATTATGTCTTGTGTATTCTGCCCAAAGGGGAATGCATAAGATATAATATGAATTCCTGTTGGAGGTAGTTATTATGTTTTGTGTATTCTGCCCAAAGGGGAATGCATAAAATATAATATGAATTCCTGTGAGAATATTGCGACTCCCCTAGCATATTCTTGTGCAAAGTTATAAGTAAAGCATACCCATATCATGCTAATATTTTTCCTTAACTGTTATTTCTGGTTAACAAATTTCCTTTGAGTAATCAAATTTGTTCTATTGAGAGACTAAATGAGAATATTTTTTGTTGAGTGGAAATTGTTGTTCAGGTGGTCATTGTTTTAGTTGATTAAGATATGTACATATAGATTTAACTGAGAACAAACCTCCTCCAAGTACATGAGAGGATTCAAGTTTAAAATATTTCACCTTAATATATAGGTGGGAAATGGTACATGAATTGTGTATGTTGATATTGAAGAATTCGATGTCTGGGAATTTCAAGGAATTAATGGACTGTCTCATTAATTTAAATCATGTATGATGTGATTAGTAGTAATGAAGTGCATATCATATCATCTTACTAAAGACAAAGTACCCGTTGTTGAGATTATTCCTTGTCGGTTAAATTCTTAATTCTCTTCCCGGAAAGGAGTCACTTCAAAATAGCTTACTGCCCCAAACTGATACATGGACCGACAAGGACTTATTTTATATGGGTGAGTATTGAAAACAAAATAGGGGAATGATATAAAGGAAAAAGTAGTGAACTTATTCATTAAGCAACTTTTTTCGAAGGGGAAGTCAGGTAACATTTATACAAGAATACTTGTATAGGGTCTTGAGGTTAAGACTTAAGAGTAGTCAGGTAACATTTATACAAGAATACTTGTAAAGAGTATTGATGTTAATACTTAAGAGTAATAAAGAATCTAGTATTACTACTGGACTTACTTGTTGGTTTTGCGACCAGACTGACCATAAATTGAGAAAGTGTTTAAAATACAAAATCTGGTTAGCAAGGATAATAAAGACATGTAATTTATTGGCTTTAGTTTATTTTGAATCATGTTTAGTATTAGATGTGTCACCTTATTCTTGATGGTTATAGAGTGAATCATTTGTTTAAATTTGTATTTTCCTTAACGAGTTCCAAAATAAATAAACATAAACACTAAGTGAGGTTATAGTCAGCGTGTCCGCAATGAATGGAGGGAAAATTGATGTGGATTTCATAAGAACAATTGTCTTAAAGCCTAGTTCAGTTTTTTTTTTTTTTTTTGACTCTAGAAATATTCTGTATGTGTCTTATATGAGACGAAATTTGATTTCTATTTCGCAATTTGACATGTGTGGATTTCATTTGGTCACTTGTAATTAAAAGGTTGAATTATTTTATAACTCTCATATGATTGGAAATGATTTCTTTTGTGATGATTTGTATTAACTGGATTGGACTTGATTTCTGGTGATGTTTTCTTGAATGTTGAGAGTCTTGGAACCAAAAGAATATTGACCTATGAAAATTTATAATTTTATAGCATAAGAGACTTAGTTAGATCTCTAAAGAGCGTATTCATGGACTTGTCAAATGTGAAATTGTATTTGGACTTTTTTTTTAAGGAACTCTTAAAGTATATTCACACTAACATTAGTGAACCACTATTATTTGTGGAAAGACATTCATTAAAGGTGATTCTAGATGTGGTTATGTTTACCTTATAAGTAGTAACTCTAAGGCTCTTGTTAAGTTTAAAGTATTTATTGTCAAGGTTTAGAGCTTGTTTTGTATGACCGTTAAGACTGAAAGATGAGACCGAGTTGGAAATTTGTTATGTCAAATTAAACATGGTGATTCGTGGTTGTATATGAGTTTTTTGTTTTATACTTATTGTTGGACAATATACGATGCCAAGTCTTCTTGAACAAAACGGTGTGACTGAGCGTTGTAATTGTACTTATAAGGATAGGGTGAGGAGTTTGATTCGAGATACAAATTAACAGTTTATAGCTAAAGTAAAGCTTTTACATCTGCCTTATATTATCTTGGACCCAATACCTACCTGACAACTTTAATTTGTTTTTTGAAGTGTTTTTTGAATTATGGATGAAAAAAAAAAAAATTGAGTTTAAACAGTTTAGGGTGTGGGATTGTCAGTTACGTTGAGAATTTATATTTATAATCTTTCTGGAAAATTTTGATCTCAAAACCACTCCTAAATTCTTTGTTACTTATCCTGTAGATTTTAAAGTTTAAGATTTGTAGAGTATATAACAGTTAAATTTCTAGAGAATGGCTTAGAGACCTGTTGTTGTAACAGAAGGCCCATTTGACTCATCATGAGTTTGTTGGTCTTTTATTTATGCATTAGAAAAATATTTATTCTTTTTTTTCTAATGGGGGAAGTATGATGACCAATAATGTTATTTCACAACCCTTATGTTGTTGCACATTTTAAAGTGTTTTCAAAAAGGCATTAAACATTTAACTATGGTGATTTTGTTGTCTATATCGGGGAAGTTGATTATGACTTGAGTGAAATAGTTAAGATTATAACCTATAAACAAGGTATTTATTTTGTGCAAGCAGATAAATCATAAGGATGTTATATATGTATGATGAGATGCAATCGATAAGATACATAATAAAGTTTAGGAGTTAATTGTCACTCAAGTGGGTTTTTGTTTTTTAATCTAGTTGGGTGTAAAGTGAATCTCTAAAATAAAGTGGGATTTTAAAAGTGTTGTTAAGAAACCTAAGGAGAGATTTGTGACAAAGGGTTATACTAAAGAGAAGGTGTGAATTTAAATGAAACAGTTTCACCTATTACTTCAAAGGATTCTTAGGTCTTTCATTGTCCATGATTTAATGTTATCTTAAAATGGATATTCTCATTGTTCTTTTTTGAATGATTTTGTTGAGGAAGGTAAAGAACATATGATATGTAGATTGAAGAAATCAATTTATGAATTGAAACAAGTTTCTTGTCAGTAGTATATGAAGTTTTATAAGTTTGTGAAGTCTAATGAACTTGTTGAAAATGTTAATGATATTTGCATATATTACAAGATCAGTGGGTGGATATTGAATTTATATTCCTTGTTCTTTATGTTGATGATATTTTACTTGGTAGTAATGATCTTGGTTTGTTGCATAACACAAAAGCAAATATTTTCATTGTCTTCAACATGAACGATTTGGGGGAAGCATGTTTTGTGCTTGGTATTAAGATTGTGTGTGACTTGTCTAACAGAATGTTAGGATTATCTCAAGGGAGAAATGTTGAGTAAATCTGGTGTAACTCTCATAATTAAAAGTGACAATTTAAGTAAGAATGAATGTCGTCCTTAAAGTAGACTTGATGAGAACACTATGTAGGATATTCCTTATGATAGTGTTGTTGGTAATTTGACGTATGCTGAAGTTTACTAGACCTTGGAGGTTATGTTTGATGATATGAAATCCGGTATAGGATTCGGTTTTATGTTAGCTGTTGGTGCTATATCTTGAAAGTGTGTCAAACATAATGTACTGTCCAGCTGTCCACCTATATTAAGGAGACAAAGATTATACCTTGTTATATATATATAACTGCTCATCATGCTAAGGATATGAGATATTGTGAAATGTGTCAAATCTAAGGAGATGATTGCAGACCCATTGAATAAAGCACTCATGGTTACTGAGTTTTGAAAAGTATGTTAAAGATATGAGTTTTATGATGCATTGAATTAGTGGGAGTTGTAATTGAGATATTTTGGTACTTGAGGTACTGTATATATGTTTTCAGTAATAAGGTTGATGTTTTAATTCTCACTAAATGTATGCATGTTAAATATAAGCTTAATGCATTTATGATTATTGTTATAGTTCAGTTCTTGTCTCGTTAAGAGATGTTGTGCATTAAAGCTCTTCCCCTTTAGTGGGTGGATTTATCCTGAAATGGATATTGGCTGTTGAGCCCTTGCCAGTTGTGGTTTATTTGCCCATTAGTGGGTGGAGTTATCCTTTAATGGATGTTGGCTGTTTAGCCATTGCCTGTTTTGGTGTCTTTACCCTTTATTGGATGCTTTAATCTCTAATGATTATAAACATACCTTAAGTGGTATTTACCTTTCAAGGTAATTAAGGGGAATACTTCTTTAGAAGTGGGTCTCAATTGAGACTGTGACCGAATGTGGTTAAGCATGCTCATCTTAAAGTTTGGATCTATTATGTTAAAACCACACTACACTTTGTCACACTTGGGACTCATGCCGGTAAGCTTTTGGTGTTGTGATCATGGAAGATCTTGTATGACTTCGAGTTCTGTAGACTGAGATGTTTTTTATGGCCATGTTGTTCAACCCGAGAGTCGTTTTACAATAAAACCTCTTTTCGAAATATTTTCGTAAAATAAAACCTCTTTTAATAAAACCAACAAATGTCGCCCAAGTGGGAGATCTTGTATGACTACAGTTTTATGATCCATTGGGTCTAGGTCTGTCTCAGTCAGTACGGTTAAGTACATAGTGTGATGGTACTGATAAGTGTAGGACTTGTTTATTATACAGTGGGCAGCCTGATGGGGAGGGGGGAAGGGGGGAGGGGGGGGGGGGCTAAATACAGTTCTATTATGGCTAGGTCTCTCTTCCTGTCTAGAATACCTCTAACCTATATAAATAGGTTATTGGGTTGACATGCCCCATTGATTGTCATCATAAGAAAACCTATAAGAGGGGGGGAGAAGATCCTAGTATACTAATCAATCACTATTATTATTATTATTATTATTATTATTATTATTATTATTATTATATTTTTTTTTGTTAAAAAAGGATGCGCACAACTTTCATTAAAAGAAGGATAAAAGTTTACATGAAATTTGTGGGGAGCCGAGAGACAATCTGGGCACGATCCGACTGCTGCTTCCGCTAAAGGTATGTACTCTATACAATGATCCTTATAATTTATCTTACAATTAAAACTATCTTGACCTCACATGATTTGTGTATACCCTAAATTTCATTCCCCTTCCCCTATAATGATTGTTATTATTTAAAACATGTGATTTTTATCCCTACTAATTTTGGTGTTTATATAGTTTCTATTATATGGAATATTATGATATTTACATGATTTTTTTTCAAAGTTTTGCAGGTTATATTATAATAATAGTCGTGCACTCAAGGTTATTACGCTTGCCTATTTAAGGTAAATTTTAAAAAAGTTCATCCAATAACCTCTTTTATGTTGTATAGGTTTGTGCATTCAAACTAATTTTTTTTTAAATAAAAAGAAAATCAAGGTTAGTTGTAATGATTGTTTCTTATGTTTCATGTTATTGTATGTTTATTATTGTCGCTTTCTCACCGAGTTGTTTATATTTTTGTTTAGTTGTTTGACGGGTTTGATGACTATTTTTCTCATTGAGTTGTTTATGTTTGTTTTGTTGTTCGACGAGTTCAACTTTAGATAAATTATTCGTTGGACTAAGTTATTCTTTTGTGAGGTTGCCTCTGTACTGAGAACAACATTAACAGGTGCATGGTAAAACAAAAAGAATAGAATATGGGAAGAAAGCTTAACAGTGATAAGCTGATAATTGTGTACATAGAGAACAGACTGGAGCGAAGAGTATGTATCCAAAATTGCACTATTAGAATAAAACTTACTCCGTATATATGTGAGTGAATTGCCTCATGATCCCTAATTTGATCCATACTTTGTTGAATTCTCTTTGTGAGTCTTAAAATTTTAGCACAACAAAAATAAACGCCTTACATTCGAAATACTATTTAATATATTAAATTGGGGATCTAAATGAGAAATCACAATTATAAACATAAATTGGCCAATAATAGTGGAGTACTATCACTAGATAAAGCGAGAAGTATCATTCTGAAGAGAGACAAGTCAGATAACCAATTCCATGGAAAATTAGACTCACAAACGGGAACAAGAAGTCAACAAGGACTTCATAATGGAGGAGGGGGGGGTGAGATAGAGCATGTGAATTAACATGATTAAGTGGAGCACTAGAAATTTTCGTAAGATGAACAAGCCATTCATTTCAATTGATTAAATAATGTGCGGAGTAACTATTACAAAACCAACGACAAGTACTTATATAAGAGATAATTTTCTCTCAAACCATGAAAAATCAAAAAAGAAAAAAACCAAACTCTAGAAAACAGGAATCAAGTTTCCTGATTGTGCACTCTCAAACGTCTCCAGTCCTTTTCTCCTTACCATACGAAAATTATGAAGTTGTTCATTATGAAAAAAAGTCTTGTGATAAAAACTTTCCTTTGATTAATATCTCTATTAATCGCTCCAGATCTTACAAGTTTCTCTCTTTTAAGGAGATCTTTGTAGAGAAGTTGAGTTTCGTCTGTTGGAATCCGTCTTTCGGTAGTTCACCATGTATTTGGGGATTTTTTACTCAGCTAAAAACCAAATGTTGCTTTGGGTTTGCTGCTGTCGAGCATCCTCTATCAGCTCCTTCGTTGCTATCGGATTCAATTGGGGTAAATCAATTTTCTCCTAGTTTTTTCGTGCTTGTGATTATCTTCATGTTGTATTCCGGTTTGGGTCTTGATCTATCACTTTCCTTCTTAGTGGACACTTGGTTGCTCTCCTATTTAGCCAAGGAGAGCTCTATCCAGCATTGTGTCTGCTTTGATGAAAGTGTCGATCAAGAGGATCTCTCTGTCACAAGTCCGTCAGCTTTTCTTAGAAGTATTTTGTCCAGCCTATTTTTAGTACCTTTTTTTTAGTACTAATTTGTATTACCGAGCTATTTGTGGTGTGCAATACCAATTGTTTGAGCCTTCACTTCATGATGTATTTTTCTTATGACAAATTTGTCCAGCCTAATGCTCTAGTCATCAATTTCTCCTTTCAGCTGAGATGGTTTTGTCTAGCTCAAGAACTATATGTATCATTCTGTATTACTCGACTTTCCCTTTATTGCTATATCTTGGTGATTGTTGAGGCTGGTTATGTATACATGTGTGTTTCTCAAATGTATAATTTTGTGCCCTTGTTTGAGTTTAGTATCATCTTTGATGATTTCTACCTTACTCGATTAGCTTATTGTTCAAGATGGTTCCTTGAAATTTTGATTAGTGAAAAGTTTCATTTTATTTTTGATAAGCAGTTGGTGGTATATTTTGTTGTACCAAATTTAGCATTTGATTTTTGAGTTTCGAATCGTTTCATAGCTTCTGCTAGAACTTTCGTCTAGAACATTTTTTGCAAATCAGGTGATTGTACTTACCACCTGTGTTATGGTATTGTTTCCCTCACTCTTTGTGAATCCAATCGGATTATGTCTTATGCTTATTTAACTATCTTGTCAAGATGGTTTATTGTAGCTGAAGGTTTATTCTTGTCTAATATGTATACCTATACGCATCTAAGGTTTAATAGCTTGTTGTATGGTAATAGATCTCCATCTCTAAGTATTATCTATCTCTTTGATAATCTTGTCTATTTTTATTGGCCATCTTTATCGATACTTGTCAGTCTTCACCAGTTGTTGGTCCTTCAAACAGGTCTTGCTTGTTGGCTTAGACATTGCCTTATTGCTTTGAGCAGGGTAGACTTTCAGTTGTCTGTTTTTCTTATGCCTCATTGGGGTCTTGTCGTCTCAATTAGAACCAATTTTATCGTCTCAGTGTATTTTTCATGAATATTGCCTTTTGGAATGTTAGGGGTACTAAAAGAAAGAATTTTGCCGAGGAGATTAATTTCTTTGGCTCGTCCAATGGTATTAAAATATTAGCTATTTGTGATACGAAATCAACATCAAAGCCCGAACCGTATACGATCGCTTTTGCCCTTTGGCTTTAATAACTGCGATTTTATTCCGAGTATTGGGTTATCGGGTGGTATTTGGTTATTTTGGAAAGAGTCTATTTCCATGACTTTTTCGATAAATGTCCTTTTTAAGTCAATTAGATTCATTGCTTGTGAAGTATGTGACTTACAGAATAACTTGGTTTTTTGCCTTATCTTCGTTTATGCTCCCGCTCAACCGTCTGAAAAGGCGGATTTTTGGAGTGAGTTGGAAAATTTTGTCCTAAACCTTGACTTGCCTTTCTTATTACTAGAAGATCTCAACGAGATTAAAAGTCCTAGTGAAAAAGAAGGTGGTGCAAAAGTTACCAATGCGCGTTGTGTGAGGCTAAATAAGTTCCTAAACGATACAAATTGTGTAGACCTCCCCTTTTCCGGTAATTTTTTTACTTGGAGAAAAAAGAAAAATGGCTCTGAAAATGTTTTTGAAATTCTTGATAGAGCCGTAGCCTCTCCAAATTGGATTAATAGTTATCCAAACTTACAATTTATGCACCATGCTTTCACTAGCTCCGACCATTGTCCTATCTCCGTGAAATTTCACGAGCAAGCTCATAAAAAAGCGCCTCCGTTTCGTTTTGAACTCATGTGGACCCTTCGAAATGACTTCACTAAGATGGTTAAAAGTAGTTGGCAGTACCAATTTCGTGGATCTTATATGTTCTGTCTTTCTCAAAAATGCAAGTTACTAAAGCAAAAGGCTAAGAAATGGAATCAATCTACCTTTGGAAATATTTTTAGACAAGTTTCAATTGCTGAAAAAAAGTTAGAGAATATTCAAAACCAACTTGGTTCATCCCATGCTACGGTTTTAGAAGTTGCGCAATTGAAATGGCTGAAAAAACGAGATGCCCTTCTTGACTATAAACGCATTTATTGGCAACAGAAAACTCGTATAGATAAAGCAAAGTTTGGAGATAATAATACCAAGTATTTTCAAAACCATGCCACTATTAGACGTAGTAGGAATGGAATTAAACAGTTCATAAATAAGAACGGTGCTTGTATTACTGACCGAGAACTCATTAAACAAGAAATATCTGACGAATTTAAAATTAGGTTCACAAGAAATAATCTTTGTCTTTTCGACAAAAATGAAGACTTTAAGTCGATTAGTGGATTAATTACTGACGAAGATAACGAATTTCTTACAAGTAATGTTAGTATGGAAGAGGTTAAACAAACAGTTTTTAATTTAGCCGCAAATAAATGTCCTGGTCCGGATGGTTTCCCTATAGAATTATTTCAAAAATATTGGGATATTGTAGGAAATTCAGTAACTAAAGCAATTCTAGCTTTTTTCCATTCGGGTAAATTATTAAAAGAAATAAATCATACTTTCATAGCATTAATTCCTAAAATTGATAATCCTCAAACAGCAAACCATTTTCGCCCTATTAGTCTTTGCTCAACAATTTATAAAATTATTGCGAAAATCTTGGCCACTCGTCTTCGTAGTGTCTTGCATAAGATTATCCACCCTTTTCAAGGTGCTTTTACACCTAATCGTTTTATTCAAGATAATATCCTTCTTGCCCACGAAATTTTCAACTCTTTTAAGCGTAAAAAAGGTAAAGGTGGCTGGATTGCTATTAAACTTGATATGGAGAAAGCATATGACCGACTAGAATGGAACTTTATTGAGGAAACTTTTAGACAAATGGGTTTCAATGATATTTGGATTTCATAGATCATGGAATGTATAAAAACTGTCTCGTTCTCTATGTTAGTAAATGGGACACCGGGTGATGTTTTTACACCCACTAGAGGCATTAGACAGGGAGACCCACTCTCGTCATATATATTCATTATGTGCGCCGAGATTCTAGCAAGATCTCTACAAAAAAATAGTGATCTTAGTTCTAGTGATATTGGTATTAGAATTGGATCTCGGGTGGAGAAAATCCCTTTTCTCACTTTTGCGGATGATACTATCATTTTCGCTAAAGCATCTAATCAGAGCTGTAGAACCATTAAGTCTATTTTAAATAACTTTTGCACGATATCAGGACAATTTATCAATTTTGACAAATCCACCTTTCAATGCACTAGAAATATTGACCGGCCTCTTCGAGAATCGTTTAGAGGTATTCTTCATATGAACGAGGAAGCTCACCTAGGTAAGTACTTAGGTTGTCCCATAATTGATAGTAGAGTTACTAAAAATACTTTCGACAGTATTATTCTTTCTTCTCATAATCAACTATCAAAATGGAAAGCGAATTCTTTATCACAAGCAGGTAGACTAGTTCTAATTAATGCAAATTTATCCTCGAAAGGAACGTTTCAAATGCAAAGCTTCTTGCTTCCCTCATAAATCCATAAAAGATTGGACAAGATTAACAGAGATTTTCTCTGGAACAAGAATCCCTCTCAACGATCCCCTAGTTTGATTGGATGGCAAAAAGTCTGTTTACCGAAATCTTCGGGTGGATTAGGAATTAAAACGTCTGAAGCAGCTAACAAAGCTCTCCAAATGAAACTTTTATGGAAAATTCTTATGGACAAGGAAAATATATGGGTCAAAGTGATAACTAAAAAATACTTGAGAAATTGTTCACTTTTTGACCATAAGCCAAACTCAGTATCCTCTTGGCAATGGCGTAAACTTATGAGTCTTCGAAATCTCTTTAGAAAAGGACTAAGATGGCAAGTAGGTGATGGTAGCAACATTAAGTTTTGGTCTGATAATTGGGTTTTTTCACACCCACTTACAAGCATTATGATTGATGATGATAGTAACCGTGACCCTAACCTTTTGGTTAAATATTTCATAACCTCAGACAAACAATGGGATGTTTGTAAATTATCCAGTTTAGTGAATAACGATATAGTTAATCAGATTACTAACATTCCGCTACCACATAATGATATTCCAGATACCCTCATTTGGGGGTTGTTCTGTGACGGAACTTTCTCTACCAAGCCAGCAACTTGGTTATCGCAAGGTTTGTTCGATCAAGCTCTTGACAAATGTGAATTTCAGTGGATTTGGAAATTGAATATTCCTCCAAAATTGAAATTTTTTATTTGGAAAACCTGTGTTGACGGTCTCCCAACGAAAAGTAGACTTCTTAAGAGTCATATTGATGTCCCATCTCATTGTGTTCTGTGCAACAATCCTATTGAAAGCAAGGATCATTTCTTTTACAAATGTCCCTTGATTGGATCTGTCATTCAAGACCTGAACATTATTAGTTTCAATGAGTTTGTGTCAAAATATGATAATATTACAAGTCAAAGTTTTCTAACGAAACTTAATTTTCTGAAAGATTTAATTTCAAGAGATGATTTCACTAAGATTATCTTTATTTGGTGGAATGCATGGTTTCATAGAAATGACATTATCTTTAATAATGTTAACTTAAATATCAGCAAACTTATTACTTTATGTAATAATAGCATTAAGACCTGGAATGTGACGAGATTTAAGGATCTCAACAATCCCGAGATAGAAGAGTCAGCTAGAAACAATCCTAGGAAGGAAGAAATTTGGTGGGAAAAAACTAGAAACGGTTTCCTAAAGCTAAATTTTGACGGATCGAGAATAGAAGGTAGTAAAGCTGCCTTAGGATATTCAATAAGAGATCACAATGGTAAAGTCGTTTTGTTAGGAGCAAAAAAGTGCGGTTCCAATAGTATTCTTGTTGCGGAAGCTCTCGCTTTAAAAGAAGGCATTTTAGCAGCTAAATATTTAGGAATCTCAAAGTTAATTGTGGAGGGTGATAATTTAGGTGTGATTAACTCGATTAGAGGTACCTGGCAAATTCCTTGGGAAATTTCTAGTATTATTAAGGATGTGAAATTAGACCTTCATTTTTTCGATGAAGTGATAATTAAACATTGCTTTCGTGAAGCCAACAAGGTTGCTGACTTCATGGCTTCTATTGGACATTCATGTCCAACTCTTTCGAGGTGGTTTGATAGCCGGTGGCTTCAACTTACCTCCCTCATTCGAAAGGATGAGATAGGTTGGTCCTACCCCAGAGGATCAACCTAGTTTTCTTACCTTATCAAAAAAAAAAAAAACGACAAGTACTTATTACACCTATCATTACTCTTTCATAAGACCATCTTACGTAGAGGTCGGGTAAAAGTGTGAAACAAAAACATAGTACAATTTCCGTGGATAAAAGTATAAACACGAGGTAGATTGACATACGAGGTTTGCTAATTATTATAGTCATCTTAAGGTAACTATTTTCTTATTAACAATGTAGTGGTTCATTAATTTCGATATATACCACAAGGTTTGCTAATGATTATAGTCATCTTAAGCTATTTATTTTCTTATTAACAACGCAATGGTTCATCAATTTCAATATATATCATTTTTAGTGACCTTCTCAACTAACGCAGTGGTTTATCGATCTCAAGAATTGTTTGTTGAATCAAAATCTTGCTTAGCTAAGTATTTTAGTGGTACATGATATCAAATTAAAGAACATGCTGTAGGGAAATATCCGTAAAATTCCCTTAAATATTAGGACTATAACATATTTTTAACATGTGATTATAGTCATAAAACATAAATACAAGAGAAACGATAAGGAATGAAGAATCAACCTCGGGTCCTTGAGAATTCGGCCTAAGAACAGAAATCAACAGAGATTTCCTCCTAATCGTTGCACCCAAGACCGTCTGAGACTATGCCCCTTGTGCTAGAATTACTCTCTAATTGACTTGCAATATTGAGAGAGTTGTTGTGAGGTTTTTCGATGTGAGATCTAGGATTTTCAGAGAAAAATGCTCTCAAAACCCTAATTTGTTTTCAAATGAGATCAATAGGTCACAAAAGGAGAGATCCCTTCCTTTTGTTCCATTCGGCCGTGGGTTAGCATGAAGGAGGGAGTGGGCTTTCCACTTTCTCCTTATTTTTAACTCGTGGTCCGACTAAAATTGCTAAAATGTATATGACGGGATTTTTATTATAA
Source organism: Silene latifolia (assembly GCF_048544455.1). Classification (NCBI taxonomy): domain Eukaryota; kingdom Viridiplantae; phylum Streptophyta; class Magnoliopsida; order Caryophyllales; family Caryophyllaceae; genus Silene; species Silene latifolia. The sequence continues at coordinate 96,544,266 of NC_133533.1, forward strand.
ATTGTCATCGGTTATCGGTTATTAAAACATCAACTAGTAACATGACTCAGTCGATATATTAATACTTGTCCGACAAAGACAATATTGTATAATTAATTCAATATACATTAATTAAATATAACCGTTTATATTTAATTTACGAATTAACCGCTTAATTCGCCTTAGCCCGTATTATTTAATCCGTATTAAATAATTATCTCAACATCGCGTTTGACTAATTATTAGTCAATAACTCCGACTAACTGCTTAGTCAAATTAGGCATCAACATGACTGTATTTTCATACCGTCACATCTCTCAAACGTATCCTATAGGTGTGACTTTTAAGGACCAGTTGATCACCGCCATCTATATGACAATAACGTCAAACTTATCTAGCAAGCCAACCGTTATTGATAAACGTGGACCAACTGATAATAATACAAAAGTATACCCTTTGATCCTTTTAGAGATTTATATGTTATTGCACTAACTGTGAGGACACCAGCCCCAACAAGCTCCCACTTGTCCGTACAAGTGTATGTGCAATAACGTTATCCGCATTATACTGGAGGACACAAGCTCCAACAAACTCCCACTTGTCCGTACAAGTGTATGTGCGATAACCGATTCTCATATCCATTTAAAATTTCTCCCACTCAATGTAAAACAATTTGCAGATCCGGATCCGCAAAGGTCGTATTTTACAATCGATCTGTATCTAGAGTGGTTTCCCCGACTAGAGAGTAACTTAACTGATAAAACGAATCCGTATTCGAGCATGGCCATGCATTTCAGTTACAGCTCCTCGAGTGGCCCTGAGAAATATCGAGTACCTGATAAAGGCTGAATATTTCCTTCAACTCGACCCCTGCCGATATAAGCACAGCATGAAATGACCCAGAAAAAATCTACTTGGCCCCCTGTTACGGATGACCGTGAGAAAGAAACCAAAGTCACCCAAAATCTGCCTTAATCTCAAGAGACAGTCGATAGTCAAAAGAATCGACTCTTAGGATCACCATGGAGGTCCTATCCACGACCTGGCACCGAATGTTATAAAACATTTAGGACTCCACGTCGTTGTCACAATTGTGTCCTACGAGATATCCGTATAACTCGCCTCTGTGATTGGTCAGTCAACCGTTTGACTTATGGCTCGTTGAACCCACCATTAACCAACGTCACAAAATAATTGCCAGAGTTATCAGCTCATGTGGGCAATTAAGGACCAAAAATATAATGTTTGTTCAGTTCACTTTGTGGTGTTCAAAATTGTCGTACAAATCCACATGAAAAACAAAATATATAAATATCAAAACGATGATGTCGTATAGAGTACAAAAGAAAATGAATCTAATCCATAAAAGAGTACTACAACTCAGGAACACGTTTAATTCCCATGGAATTAACATGCCCTTCATGCTTATCTTGTCGTAATGGTTTAGTGAGAGGATCTCCTATATTATCATCTGTAGCAATCTTTTCTATCACTACCTCCTTTTGCTCCACGTAATCGCGGATTAGATGAGCTTTCCATTGTACATGTCTAGATTTGTTTCTAGACTTAGGCTCCTTAGCTTGGAAGATAGCACCTCTATTGTCGCAATAGATGGTGATCGGGTCATTCGAACTAGGCATTACAGATAGTCGTTGTAAGAATTGACGCATCCATATCGCTTCCTTTGCAGCTTCAGACGCGGCATAGTACTCGGACTCAGTCGTAGAATCTGCTGTAACACTTTGTTTGGAACTCTTCCACCGATCGCAGCGCCATTAAGAGTAAAAACGAATCCAGACCGAGATTTCGAGTCATCTCGATCCGTTTGGAAGCTAGCATCTGCAGAATCGGTTGCGCATAGCTTTTGTTCGCCTCCATAAGTCAATGCCCAATCTTTAGTCCTTCGTAGGTACTTAAGAATGTTCTTGACAGCCATCCAATGTGATTCACCTGGATGCTGTTGGAATCGACTTGTCATACTCAATGCATATGCCACGTCCGGACGTGTGCATATCATGGCATACATGATTGATCCTATAGCCGAGGCATAAGGAATCCGTGTCATGTGCTCTTTCTCTTCCGGTGTCTCGGTGCCGATACTTGCTCAAATGCACCCCTGGAGCCATAGGAAGAAACCCTTTTTGGAGTTAGTCATGCTTTGAATCTCTCTAGTATCTTGTCTATATAAGACTCTGATCGAGAGATAACATCCGACGTGATCTATCTCGATAGATACGGATGCCCAAAATTCTTTGTGCCTCACCCAGATCTTTCATCTGGAAATGGTTCTTCAACCATACTTTTACCGAAGTTAAGAGAGGTATGTCATTCCCAATCAGGAGTATGTCATCTGATGCGTGTCTTTTATATGATGTTTTACATCCCATTTTACACGCATTTCAGAGCTCATTCTTGTAGTTTATGCTACATTTCTCCCTATTTCCGTCTACTTCCGTATTTTGTACATTATTGCAGAAATGTGAAGAATTCAGCGGAAATCGAGCTAAATCCGTCCCCGAGTAATCTGCATTGCATTTGACGTAAAGGAATCACTTAAGGAACGAGCTTGGTGCGCAGTCCAAGGCCCAAAAGACAAATCCACGAGAATAAAGAAGTCAAGTAGCAGCTCAAGCAGTTGATCGACTAGACCCATCAGTCGATCGACCAATGTTCGGTTCCGTGCTTACTGTTTGCTGAGGACCAGTCGATCGACCAGTCCCATCAGTCGATCGACCAGATTTCTATTCCAGACGTGAATCAAAAGACCGTGAATCTTGAAGCCCCTGAAGTTTAGGTTTTGGAATAATTGTTACGCTTGTTTGCTATATAACGTAACACAAACCTTCAGTTTAGATATCAAAGTTTTTACCTAGTTTCACATTCAGTTTAGTTTATCAATAATTAGGGTTCGGAAATATTGTTTTGCAAAGGATTTTTTGTTCGAGCTTTTAATCATTCTTCTGCAATTTCGGTATTCCTTCTGTTCTATTTCAGTTTATTTTGATTGCAATGATAGTATAGGAATTGCTAGCTAGTTTTCCCAAAGCCGATTTTATTATTTTATGTTGTCTATTTGTTCAACCGCTTTAATCATGAATTCCGTAGATTTATTGATGAATCTTATTGTTGTTATCACCCTTAGCATGAGTAGCTAAATCTTTAGTGCTAGGATGTAGGCGATTTATGGCATAGGCGGCATTAGATGACACACGGCCTGAACTCAGCGTGTTGGTCGATCGATCGACATTGTCGGTCGATCGACTGACCTTGTAAGGTTTCCCTTCGTTTTAATTGTTTTTAATGTTGTATTTAACGAATCGAATGCATGCGACCAGTTAGATACTTAATTTGCGACTGACCCAATAGATCGAAAGATAGGGAAAGTTATTTGACCATCAATTAAATCGACTAAACTGTGCTAAGATCGAAAGATAGGTATAGTTTAGACCGTTAGTCACTTTTCAGGACGAAAGTTAGTATTAGTGACATTAGGGACCTATAGCGAGATCGAGAGATGCTATTTGTTAAGAGTGGACCGAGAGGACCTCTTTATTTCCCCCTTACCGAGTTTGATTCGACCGACTTAGTTTGTTTGTAATTCGAAGCTATAATGAACCGATCATCCTAGTACCCTTCTTCTATCTGTTTAAATCGTTAATTTAGTTTATTGTCTTTATTCGCTATTAGCTGTAGACCAATTCAAATCAACCCTCACATCTGCTACCTTAGACTGAACTTAGACAACTAGAATTTACAAGTGCCTCCTTGTGGTTCGACCCTGTTACCACTAGCCTAGGTTAGTCTTAATAGGAAATATAAATTTATCTTTGGTACTCACAGCGACGGGTATCAAATTTTGGCGCCGTTGCCGGGGAGGCAATAGTCCTAATTTTAGTTGTTTTAATTTTAGTCTTTCTTAGTTTAAGGAACATCCGTTCCTTAAACTCTTCTTATTTTTTGTTGTAGTTTCCTCTTATGCGCAGGTCACAGGGTGGTCCATTACTACCATTCGATCCTGATATTGAAAGATCCTTGCACGTAAAGAGGAGATTATTTCAAGAGCAACAGACAGAGGAAGAGCTGAGTACTCTGTCAAGCTATTACGAGAACGAACTGTTCGAAGATAATCCACCATCTTCACCCATTTCCACTTCTTCAGCCGAGACAGTTACTTCTCCAGAAATTTCAGTCATGGCCGAGGAAGCAAGTATAGCTAGTTATTCTGAGCCGACAGCTGAAAACTTATATAAGGGGTTCGAATTACCAGGGGATGCCAGGAAGTTCGAACCAAAGCCTGCCTACATCACTATGGTCGAGAGAAACCAGTTCGGGGGAGCTGCAAATGAAGATGTAGCTAAGCACATGGAGACCTTTATTGACTACTGTTGTTCCATACCCCCACCAGCTGGCGTGACCCAAGATCAGATCAAGGAGACCATGTTCATCTTCTCCCTTCGTGATGCTGCAAGGGAGTGGTATAGAGATCTGGACCGAACCGCTCAGGGGATCGTCGACTGGAACTCATTAGCATTGGCATTCTACAAGAAGTACTTTTCTGCTTCAAGGACGATTGCTATTAGAGCTCAAATCACGGGCTTTAAACAAGGGCCAGATGAGAACTTCTACGAGGCATGGGTCCGATTTAAGAAACTGGTGCGAACCATACCGCACCATGTGTTCGAAAAGTGGAGTTTGTGCAATCATTTCTACAATGGGTTGTACGACGACCAGAGGGCCATCTTGGATGCTGCAGCTAATGGCCGATTTGCTGACAATTTGGGAGCAACAAAGGGGTGGAAGATCATTAACGATCTAGCTACCCATAAGGCCGAGTATGGGAATTCCAGAGGGAACCAGAGGAGAGCTGCTGAATCTTCCTCTGTTGCTGCGCTTGAGGCTCTCACTGCGAGATTTGACAAGTATGAGCTAGGAGGAGCTTCTAAAGGTGGGATATACCAAGTAAATGCGGTTTCAGACGGTCCTTTCGTCTGTGAAAGGTGTGGAGCTGAGGGACACGTTTCGAAGAATTGTCCCAGTCCTTTTGAGTCTTGTGCTGCCTTTCAACACTATAGGCAGACAAACACCTACTACGAGCCACCGCATCCAAACTTGAGTTGGAGAAGCCAGAATGTCCTGAACCCAACTCAACCTCCGCCGCAACAGCAATATCAGAAACCTCCTTATGTGCCGCAGCAGCAACAATCGCAGAATTCTGAATTTTCCGAGCTAAAGAATCTGTTGCTGAAGGAGTCCCAAGCAAGAGAGGCCGGGATGAAGTTACTAGAGAGCCAAATTGCTCAATTGGCTAGCAAAAGTAACACTCGAGCTCCCGGACACTTACCGACTCAACCTGAACAAAAGGAGACCCTAAACGCCATTACTTTGAGGAGCGGGTCCACCCTTGAAGGTCCTGCCATGGTCGAGGATGCTGTTGAAAAGAATGAGGCAGATCCGAGTCAAAACAAAGCTGTAACGAATAACTCAAAGAAAAAGGCGTATGCCAGGTATTTCAGTCGATCGACTGAAGTACCTAGTCGATCGACTGAATTACGGGTTTCAGGAGCTTCTGGAACTGTACAACCCAGTCGATCGACTGAGGAGGGTGGTCGATCGACCAAGATTACTGCTGATGTCGAGGAATTTCGTCCTTTAATGCCAACTAATCTAAGAGACCACTTGTTTCGGGGTACCACAGTCCCGAAAATTTTGGGGGCAGACCCGAGTGTTGAGGGGTCAGTCCCGGCTCCGAAGTTCGATCCAATGACGGTTAATGGTTCTCAATTGAGACGGTCTGAGGAAGGGTCTAGCTTCAACAAAGAAAAGGTGACGGACTTCCAGCCAAAGTCCAAGGATGCCGGCGCGCGCGAGTTGGAGGAGAGGGCTAAGGTACTCCTTACAGCCCCATATCTGGAGAGACTCATGCCGACAAAGGAACAGGTATCTTTCAGTAAGTTTGAGAAAGTTATTCGTAGCTTGAACGTTCAGGTACCCTTCCTTGAGTTAGTTAACCAAGTGCCAGCATACACTAAATTTATGAAACAGTTGTTGTCAAAGAAAAAATCGCTTGAACATGTTCACACTGTTGCGTTAACTAAAGAGTCTTGCTCCTACTTGTCTCACACTGCGCCCCATAAGTTAGAAGACCCGGCAGTTTTTCATTCCTTGCAAAGATAGGTACCTTTTCTATCGAAAAGGCATTATGTGACTTAGGAGCTAGCATAAGTGTCATGCCCTTGAGTCTAGCTAGGAAGCTTAAGTTGACCAGGTTTGCAATAACTGAAATGACAGTTCAGATGGCTGACCGATCTGCGGTCGAGCCTATAGGAGTCCTAGAGGACATACCCGTCCAGATAGGGAAGTTTTTCTTCCCTGTTGACTTTGTTGTCCTTGACATGCCTGAGGATGACCATATTCCAATTATTTTGGGTAGGCCATTTCTGCACACTGCTGGTGCAGTTATAGATGTCGGTCTAGGAACCTTGACTTTCAAAGTGGGAAAGCACTATATTGTCTTTGCCCAACCTGCTAAGAAAAAGGACCCTATGTGGCCTGTCACTTGTAACACGGTTTCTGAAAAGAAATCGTACTTTGTGCTTCCTGAATTGCCTGTCTCTATTACTACTTCTGTATTAACACCTCCGCCCCAGACTGGGAGCAAAAAGGAGGAAGAATTTGTTGCTTTAAACATTGCAGGAGCTGGTTTGGGGAAGGAAGAGCCGTTGGATGCTCCAGCTGCGACAGAGCAGATTGTTTCAAGAGGCGGTCTTGGATGCCTAAGCTATGGGACTGATGAGGAAGTGGAAGATGAGCCAGCCAAGGTGAGATGGTCTGATTTGGAGTCTGACGATTCCAAGGAAGTCCTTGATTGGGGAGATGACGAAGTTGATCAGCTGAGCTCTCCGACTGTTGAAGCTAAGAAGGGTGCAATTGATAACATAAGCACCAATGAGGCTACCTCTAGTAGCCAGAAGCCGACGAAGTGGGCCATACCATGGTCCTTCTTGATCAACTATTAGTTGATCAAGTTCGTTATAAACTTCATTTCATTGCTTTCGAACTATTTTATTTTCTTTTTATTGTTTTTGTGTGCGCAAAAACTTCGCCTTTATTTCGTTTTGTTTAGGATTTTTATGCACTTTAGGCTTTATTGTGGGTTTTGCGCAATTTTGGGCGCGTATTATTGTGCATTTGCAGGTTTTTAGACCTCGATAGCTCGAGTTATTGAGTTAATACGAAGAAATAAGACGTTGCAGCAGTGTTTTCAGTCAATCGACTGGCCTATATGGTCGATCGACTGATCTGCAGGTTTACAGGAGCCACTGTTCACGCTCACTTGGTCGATCGACTGAGTTGAGTGGTCGATCGACCACTGCTGCTGCTATATTCGTTAACGACCTCTCCCCTGCTGTGTTTGGTCGATATGCGAACCTAAGGGAGTTTTCCACTCCGCTTTACTTTCCGTCATTTTACTTATTTCTTCAAATTTTTTCTTTTATGCACAATTTTTACCGCCTCAAAAATGGTTTTCTTCGGTCTTATGCGTGGTGTTTTCTGTCTTTCAGGCACTCTTGTTAGTAGCACTGCTAGCTACTGAAACCTCCTAGCTCACGCTGGTTTGGGGAGGTTTCCTTTGCTGCGCTTAAAGTCTTGTGAGTTCCATATCTTTCCTTTGTGTCTTGCATTCATTTATTTATTTTCCCGCAATTTCCCATTTCTCTTTTCTTCATTACATGATTTTGCACAATGGGGACATTGTGCGATTTGGTTTGGGGAAGGGTTTTGCGTTGCATTTCATTTGCTTGCATTCACGTTTACATTTTGTCTTGCATTGTTGTTTATTTTCCCTTATATACAAAATCCAAAAAAAAATTGAAAAATTTCAAAAATTTCCATAAAATGCACGTTTATTTTAGCATATAGGTCGAGTCGGAACGGTAGTATTTCAAGGATGATTTTGCATTTGCACCTGTTTTTCCTGAGCCTTGCTAGATTAACATGTTATTAGTAGAATCGTAAATGCATATCTACGAGTTTTCGTTACATTCTTGCTGAACTTGAAACTTGACTTTGAAAATTAGCAAGCTACGTCATATATTCTGAGAATTAGAGCCTATAACTGGTGACATTCATGACCAGTTTATCTAGGAATGTGAGTAGTACTCCTTATGAGACATGTTTCCTTAATTTGCATAAATATGAACTTAATCTACTTAATACCTATATGCATTCGGTCTGTGGTTTGTTGACACATGTGGTGGAGGTTTTCCTTTATTTATTTTGCCCATAAGCTTCACACTGCCAAAAATATCCCTTTTTGTCCCATTTACTACATCCTACATTTAGCCTGTCCTTTGTCAAGCTAGTAGTCTGTGTTCTTGGGGTTGTTACTCATTTTTGGTGGCATATGCTCTGTTGAGATGATGGTTGGGAAATGAAATAAAGGAGGAAAGAAAGAAATGAGAAAAAAAAAAAAAAAGATGAAAAAAAAAATGATTCGAAAAAGAAAGAAAAAATGTCCTGTACTGTTCAAAGCAGTCGATCGACTGCTCCTTTTGGTCGATCGACTGATGATCCGAGGAAGAAATCAATTCGCATAATTTAATCCTTATCTTTTGGCGATTTTTGCTCCCATGTTTTATTTCTTATGGGGAGTTAGTTGATTACTTTTATACCTGGAGATTGTGAGATTTGTGCTTGCTATAGCACCGTTTCACTTGTTTATGAGAAAGAAGTTGGATGTTGCCATTTGGATCCGTTTTGGTACTAACTTGATCACCTGTACCTCCACTTTTCCATAAAATGTTTTGCCTCTTCTTACCCATACCTCACATATCCCATATTTACCTCGGCATGTGTCATGGTCTTTTGTTGGTTGGAATGCATATGCACGGTTATAGAGATCATTTTCATATTTTATTGCTGGCATGTCGTCATAGGTCGCAGTTAGGTGAGAGTCACTACAAAATTAATTCTTTCTATCTTACAAATATTCACCTGTACTTATTGAGTGATTTGAGCGACCCGCGAGAGTCCAATTTGATAAGTCTCTATAGTCAACAGTTCGGCAGTTTTTAACGACTTCATAATTCGTTTGCATGATTCACATTGCTAGTTGATTGTTGGTTATGCATTAAACTGGTTTAGGCTTTACAGTTGTCAATTCGCTCTGAGATTGAACTCGTTCCATTAGGTCATTAGATCGAGTCTAGTTCTTGCTTGGGGACAAGCAAGAGTTTGGTTTGGGGAAGTTTGATGCGTGTCTTTTATATGATGTTTTACATCCCATTTTACACGCATTTCAGAGCTCATTCTTGTAGTTTATGCTACATTTCTCCCTATTTCCGTATACTTCCGTATTTTGTACATTATTGCAGAAATGTGAAGAATTCAGCGGAAATCGAGCTAAATCCGTCCCCGAGTAATCTGCATTGCATTTGACGTAAAGGAATCACTTAAGGAACGAGCTTGGTGCGCGGTCCAAGGCCCAAAAGACAAATCCACGAGAATAAAGAAGTCAAGTAGCAGCTCAAGCAGTCGATCGACTAGACCCATCAGTCGATCGACCAATGTTCGGGTTCCAGAAGCTACTGTTTGCTGAGGACCAGTCGATCGACCAGTCCCATCAGTCGATCGACCAGATTTCTATTCCAGACGTGAATCAAAAGACCGTGAATCTTGAAGCCCGTGAAGTTTAGGTTTTGGAATAATTGTTACGCTTGTTTGCTATATAACGTAACACAAACCTTCAGTTTAGATATCAAAGTTTTTACCTAGTTTCACATTCAGTTTAGTTTATCAATAATTAGGGTTCGGAAATATTGTTTTGCAAAGGATTTTTCGTTCGAGCTTTTAATCATTCTTCTGCAATTTCGGTATTCCTTCTGTTCTATTTCAGTTTATTTTGATTGCAATGATAGTATAGGAATTGCTAGCTAGTTTTCCCAAAGCCGATTTTATTATTTTATGTTGTCTATTTGTTCAACCGCTTTAATCATGAATTCCGTAGATTTATTGATGAATCTTATTGTTGTTATCACCCTTAGCATGAGTAGCTAAATCTTTAGTGCTAGGATGTAGGCGATTTATGGCATAGGCGGCATTAGATGACACACGGCCTGAACCCGCGTGTTGGTCGATCGACTGACATTGTCGGTCGATCGACTGACCTTGTAAGGTTTCCCTTCGTTTTAATTGTTTTTAATGTTGTATTTAACGAATCGAATGCATGCGACCAGTTAGATACTTAATTTGCGACTGACCCAATAGATCGAAAGATAGGGAAAGTTATTTGACCATCAATTAAATCGACTAAACTGTGCTAAGATCGAAATATAGGTATAGTTTAGACCGTTAGTCACTTTTCAGGACGAAAGTTAGTATTAGTGACATTAGGGACCTATAGCGAGATCGAGAGATGCTATTTGTTAAGAGTGGACCGAGAGGACCTCTTTATTTCCCGCCTTACCTGAGTTTGATTCAGACCGACTTAGTTTGCTGTCGTCGAAGCTATAATGAACCGATCATCCTAGTACCCTTCTTCTATCTGTTTAAATCGTTAATTTAGTTTATTGTCTTTATTCGCTATTAGCTGTAGACCAATTCAAATCAACCCTCACATCTGCTACCTTAGACTGAACTTAGACAACTAGAATTTACAACTGCCTCCTTGTGGTTCGACCCTGTTACCACTAGCCTAGGTTAGTCTTAATAGGAAATATAAATTTATCTTTAGTACTCACAGCGACGGGTATCATCATCAACATACAATATTAGGAAGACAATCTTGCTCCCACTCGACTTGATATATAGACATGGTTCCTCGACCGATCGAGTAAATCCATTTTCTTTTATCACTTGGTCGAAACGATGATTCCAACTCCTAGAAGCTTGCTTCAGTCCGTAAATGGAACGCTTAAGTTTGCAGACTTTCTTAGGATGTTTAGGATCGATGAAACCTTCGGGTTGTACCATGTACAACTCTTCCTCCAAAAAACCGTTTAAGAAGGCGGTTTTCACATCCATCTGCCAAATTTCATAGTCATGAAAAGCGGCAATCGCTAAGATAATCCGAATGGAACGCAGCATGACTACGGGTGCAAAAATTTCATCGTAGTGCAAACCTGGCACTTGGGTGAAACCTTTAGCAACTAGTCGTGCTTTATAGATATCTTGTTGACCTTCCACAGAATGCTTTATCTTGTAAAGCCATTTGCATTGAAGGGGACGAACCTTAGCAGGTAAGTCAACAAGATCCCATACGTTGTTCTCATACATGGAGTCCATCTCGGATTGCATGGCCCCAAGCCATAGCTTTGAGTCAGAACTAGTCATGGCACCTTTATAGGTTGCGGGTTCACTACTCGTTAAGAGTAGAATGTCATCTATGTCATGTTCCTCGACCATACCAATGTATCTGTCCGGAGGATTAGAGACTCTTCCCGACCTCCTAGGTTCCTCAGAATATTAACCGCAAATGGGGATTGAAGGAATTGGTTCCTCCAATGGTTGCTCGGTATTTGGTTCCGAATCTCCGATAGTTCGAAGGTTCTATTACTCTTTGCATTCTCGAGAAATTCCTTCTCTAAGAATGTCGCACTAGCCGCAACAAATACACGTTGTTCGGTTGGCGAATAAAAGTAATGACCAAGCGTTCCTTTAGGATAACCTATAAAGTATGTCTTGACCGATCGCGGGCCGAGCTTATCCTCGTGTCTCCACTTGACATAAGCCTCGCAGCCCCAAACCCGTATAAAGGACAAGTTAGGGACCGTTCCTTCCATAGTTCATATGGAGTCTTGTCAACACTTTAGACGGACTTGGTTAAGTATTAGAGCAAATGACAGAAGAGCATAACACCACAATGAGTCGAGGCAACACGGTGTGACTCATCATGGATCGAACCATATCAAGTAGTGTTCGATTTCTCCGTTCGGACACACCATTCAACTGAGGTGTTCCAGGTGGAGTTAACTGTAAGGCAATCCCACAGTCCTTAAGGTGTTGATCAAACTCGTGAGAAAGATACTCGCCACCACGATCTGAACGTAGTGTTTTAATATTTCTACCCAGTTGGTTCTGTACCCGATTCTGGTATTCTTTGAATTTCTCAAAGGACTCACTTTTATGCTTCATCAAGTAGACATAGCCATATCTACTTAAATCGTCCGTGAAAGTGATGAAATACCTATAGCCTTCTCGTGCGGTGATTGACATAGGACCACATACATCCGTGTGTATGAGTCCCAATAGGTCAGCAGCGCGCATTCCAACACCTTTGAAGGAAATACGAGTCATCTTGCCAATGAGACATGATTCACACGTGCCAAATGATTGAAAATCAAAGGCCGAGATAGCTCCATTCTGTATGAGCTGTTTAACGCGTTTCTCATTAATGTGTCCCATACGGCAGTGCCATAGATATGTTTGATCTTTGTCACCAACCTTTAACTTCTTATTCATTACGTATAATATTTCGGTGGTCTGATCTAAAACATAAATTCCATTCATGGAGACTGCCTTGCCATAAATCATATCGTGTAATGAGAAAATGCAAGTATTATTCTCTATTACAAATGAAAAACCAAGTTTGTCAAGTGCAGAAACTGAAATAATGTTTTTAGAAAGACTGGGTACATAATAGCAGTTATATAAAAATAACTCAAATCCGCTAGGAAGCTGGATCACGTATGTTCCCCTCGAGACGGCAGCCACTCGTGCTCCATTCCCGACACGCAGGTTACCTCACCCTTTACGAGGGGTTCGATGTTTCGGAGCCCCTGCACATGATTACACAGATGAGAACCACAACCAGTATCTAGTACCCAAGTTCCGTAACTTGCGTGGTTAATCTCAATCATATGAATAAAAGTAGAAGAAGAAGAAGAAGAAGAAGACATACCAACAGGTTTGACGCGACCTGCTTTTATGTCCTCATGATAAACAGGACATGTACGCCTCCAATGCCCAGTCTTGTGGAAATGATGGCATTCCATGTTATCATTCTTGCTCTTTGTCGCGCCTGATGAGGTGCTCGACTCACCAGGCCCACTCTTACCTGATCCCGACTTCTTAAACTTCGGTTTACCTACTGCTAGGTCTGCCTTAGCTTTGCCCTTACCCTTGCCCTTGTTTGACACAATGAGAACATCCTGTTTCATGCTCCCACTAAACTTTATGTCCTTCTCGTTCTGTACGAGAAGGGAGTGTAGTGCATGAGGACTTTTCTTCAAATCATTCATATAGTAATTGGCTCTAAAAAGCGCAAAACCATCGTGGAGTGAATGAAGCATGCGGTCAATCACAATGTTCTCGCTGATTTTACAATCAAGCGTCTCCAGTTTCTCGACATTCTCAATCATGCTGAGAATGTGTGGGCTAACCGGTTGGCCCTTCTGGAGTTTCGCCTCAAAGAAGTGAGTGGTAAGCTCATAGGTCACGATTCTTGGTGCTTTCGAGAATTCCCTAGTGAGTGTGGTGAAAATCTTGTTTGCACCTTGGGCTATGAAGCGTTTCTGCAAATTGGATTCCATTGCAAAAATAAGTACGTTTTTAATCGCACCTGCTTCCATGACGAAATCGCTATACTTGGCGATCTCGTTAGCGTTAGCCGTGGGACCTGGGCTTGGCGGGATGGGCTCAGTCAGATATTTGAGCTTCCCGTCAGAAATGGCAGCATTCCGTAATGCTGCCTCCCATTCCGCGAAGTTTGATCCATCATTCTTCAGTCGAGTAGACTGATTCATCTGATTCATGAAGATCCGAAGCCAGGACTCACGGTCCAATGTGGCACTTGGCATTGGGTCGTCAATAAGACCAGCCATTATGTTATTAGCAGTTTAAAAGATCGTGTTCTACACTGAAAAAGGAAGAAAAACGAAAACGAAATAAGCAACTCATAGAGGTGATATCCGTATAATTCCCTTAAATATTAGGACTATAACGTATTTTTAACATGTGATTATAGTCATAAAACATAAATACAAGAGAAACGATAAGGAATGAAGAATCAACCTCGGGTCCTTGAGAATTCGGCCTAAGAACAGAAATCAACAGAGATTTCCTCCTAATCGTTGCACCCAAGACCGTCTGAGACTATGCCCCTTGTGCTAGAATTACTCTCTAATTGACTTGAAATATTGAGAGAGTTGTTGTGAGGTTTTTCGATGTGAGATCTAGGATTTTCAGAGAAAAATGCTCTCAAAACCCTAATTTGTTTTCAAATGAGATCATTAGGTCACAAAAGGAGAGATCCCTTCCTTTTGTTCCATTCGGCCGTGGGTTAGCATGAAGGAGGGAGTGGGCTTTCCACTTTCTCCTTATTTTTAACTCGTGGTCCGACTAAAATTGCTAAAATGTATATGACGGAATTTTTATTATAAATTGTCATCGGTTATCGGTTATTAAAACATCAACTAGTAACATGACTCATTCGATATATTAATACTTGTCCGACAAAGACAATATTGTATAATTAATTCAATATACATTAATTAAATATAACCGTTTATATTTAATTTACGAATTAACCGCTTAATTCGCCTTAGCCCGTATTATTTAATCCGTATTAAATAATTATCTCAACATCGCGTTTGACTAATTATTAGTCAATAACTCCGACTAACTGCTTAGTCAAATTAGGCATCAACATGACTGTATTTTCATACCGTCACATCTCTCAAACGTATCCTATAGGTGTGACTTTTAGGGACCAGTTGATCACCGCCATCTGTATGACAATAACGTCAAACTTATCTAGCAAGCCAACCGTTATTGATAAACGTGGACCAACTGATAATAATACAAAAGTATACCCTTTGATCCTTTTAGAGATTTATATGTTATTGCACTAACTGTGAGGACACCAGCCCCAACAAGCTCCCACTTGTCCGTACAAGTGTATGTGCAATAACGTTATCCGCACTATACTGGAGGACACAAGCTCCAACACATGCTACATATACGTGCCTAATTCCAAATTATTTAGTCAATTTACGTACACAAGGCTCTTATTTTTGTTACCCTTGACAACAACGTAGGACCTCTCTATGTGAGTTAAACTCAGCGTTGCTAAACATTTCTCCAACATTCATCTGTATGTAAAGTTAAACTTAGCTCATTAATGTCTACCTCATCATAAAATTTTATGCGATCCTTATAGAATTATTAATGTGACATCAAAGAGTTGTCATGCACGGACCTAACAATTCTTTACGGGGTCCTTCTTTTGAAGAATCCAACTTCTCCTAACTATTCGAGCCCAACTTACAAATTACTAATAAATTTTTAATGGAAAAATATTATATATGTTACAGAATGTATCTGCCAAATAGTTAATTCACTTATGCACAAATACTAATTTAAGATAAACCGGTGTGAAAATCCTCCGTAGTAGGAAAGTCTTCAACTCCATTAAGTCCAGTTCAGCTCTTTTCAGGCAAAAAGATCAGGGTCTTACTTCAGTCCAGTTCCATTCAATTTAGCTCATTTAAGTTTAATTTAGTTGTCAGAAAGTTGAAACACTCTCTCTCTCTATTTTCTAGAGAGAGCTTTTTCTCTCTTTTCTAGGAGAGCACGAGCTTTATGCTTCAATTCCATCATCATTACAAACCTATCAATTTACCCAATTAAGCAACTTCATCTGCAAAAATCTCTGCATATTCCTTTCTTCTGGGATTGGGGATTGTGGGGGATCAAGAGAAATTGATCTTCCCTAAATAATTAATCATTATAGGATTAACGCTGCAGATTCCCCTTTTCTTTGATTGGGCTTAAGAACCCTAAGCAAGGTGTTTAATAGCATCAATTGGAATAATTACCTATTACGTGTAGCTTTTGTAGTAATATCTACAATCATTATTCTGCATTAATTTCTAATTGGGCGTGTTTATTCAGTTGAAGGCTCGAGGTCTTTCACCCAATTAGGGTGATTACTTTTTTACTGATTGGGTGACGGTTTATCTCCCCAATCTGGTGGCGTAGGGGGTGGAGATTGGGTACTATTTAAGGTCCTTCAGGATGGGTAAATTCAAACCATCCAAATTTCTTCACTCTTTTAAATTAAATAAGTGTTCGGTTCACTCATCTTATCTGTGTGCTCAATCAACATCAAAGAAAAAAAAAATGGAATTTGAAGGTCAGTTCGGTAGATATGGTCAGGGTGTGGTTGGGGAAGGTGATGTTGAACATCATCACGAAGGAATGGAAGGGAATGATGATGTGCATCAAAATTTCTATCATCACCAGAATTTTCATCAACCTCACCAGAATGCGGAGTTCAGCCCCATGAATCCTCTGCATGCTAACTTATGGCGCTACCCGAGATCAGGAGGGGTCATTCATGTGGACCCGGCGGAGCTGGGGAGGTCGAGGGAATTCTGGGGAAACTGCTGCCTGGGCTTCTTAGTCGATTATCGACTTTTTGAAGACGATCTGATCAATGATGTTATAAGGAGGAAATGGGATACTAATGGAAGCATCACTGTGTTTAGAATGGGAGAAATATATGTGCTACATTGTGAAGCGACTGCTGATTTGGAGGGCCTACTGGCTAGAAGCACCGTCTCCATTGATGGGGCTTTGATGGTGCTAGCTCGGTGGTTTCCGGACACAGTGCCAAGGACTGTTCGTTTCCCGTATGCTGAGGTATGGGTTCGTATCTGTGGACTGCCATTTGAATGTCTAAATATGCATGTTGCTCATGTGGCGGGCAAATTGTTAAGCCATCACTACCAAATTGAACCCTTTGGTCTTGTTCCACGACATGACTACCTAAGGCTGAGGGTTTGCTTAAAACTAAATGAACCACTCATGCCAGGCTTCTTCTTGGCCATGGATGGAGGGTATCTCTTTTGGGTCCAGTTCAAATATGAGGAGATCTACAAATATTGCATAAAATGTGGAAAAATTGGGCATAGAGGTGCGCAGTGTACTGAGAGTATTATGACTGTCGTGACTAGTATAAATGGCATGATGGATAGGGTTGTTGCAAATGGTTTTATGGTTTTTGAGGCTCATAGCAACCACACCATGTTCAACATGGATCTAAGGGCACTTCCAACTACCACTGAGACGATTACATCTAGGCTTCATCTTGGAAATAGAAGGATGGGGTCTGATAATAATGGGAGGAATGTGAGGGAGAGGGTGGTTTTCTTTGATTTGGGTATTACCCCTGGGGGAAGGGTTCTACCTGGTATGAGGTTTGCTGTTACAGCACAACCTTTTGCGGGCCCGGTTTTATTCCAGGTAGGACCAGGGGCTGTTCATCTAGGAGAAGCAGGAGGAAGGGTTTTTAATAATGGGACTGGAAATGCAGGTGTGGGTGCAAGAGAAAGAGGGGAGAATGGGGATGTAGTGATGGGAGAAGCAAGCAAGGATCATTTTAATGGCTCTGGGCAGAGGGTGAGGGGTGATCAGAGATACAACCATGGGAGAGGAAATGGGGAGGGAGGCTGGCTTGATGAGGAGGATAATGAACATAATCAGGAGACTTACCATAGTGCAGGGGAAGAATTTGAGGCACCTAGGGATAATGATGGAGAGGATGCTAGAAGGGGTAATGTTGGGAATGCTACAGGAGGACAGTTCAACCCGGATATGCAGGTACATGTGCCTCATATAGATGTAGGGGATGCGTATACTGTGGTAGAAAACAATGCAATGCCAAGAGGAGGGCTAGATAGGGACAGGAGAATGCAAGGGGCAATTGCAAGTAGAGTAGAGAGTGACATTGAATGGGCAAGAGCTACTGCGGATTTTCGTGGTCTTAACCAAACTTTTGATCCACCACCAGGTGGGATCCCAATCAGGTACCACTATCCTGAGGGGGAACAGCATGAAGGAGGAGGAGGAAGTGTTAATGATCACATTGCAAGCATGGAAAATGATAACTCGAATGTTATCATGATTAGCTCTGATTCTGAGGTGGACATTGAGGAGTTCCCTGAAGTTACCACTCCAGATGCGCCAATTCTGGGTGGTACTAATGTCATGGGCAGTTCTGAAAATGATGAAGCATCTGACATTAAGATTGATGGGTCAGATGAAGTGAATTATAATGATGAAAGTCCTGAAGCTGTCAATACAGACCTACAACTAAGTTGTGCTCAAGTTTCTGGAAATGGAAAGGAAGCTGTGGGAGGAAAAAGGATAATGGGAGGCAAACGTGATGTGCTTGCCATTATTCCTGATGCTATTGTGAGGAAAGATCTGGAACTGCAGATGGGTTCTTCATCTCTAATGCCTCTTGAAGAGGTAGTGAAATGCAATCTGGAAACGATGGGTCATGCAAAGGATGGGGATATTGTTAAGGGGAAAGGAAAGCTGATGAAGGGCATCTCAGATGAAAGAAAAGATCAAGCTCAGAAAGATTTCTATTTCCCTCAATTTGGGATTTCAGCAAGGCTCATTGCTAACATGGATGAAGGAAGAGCAAGTAAATGTATTACTGAAGGGTTCATGGGATTGGCTAACTTCCAGTCTGGTTCAGCAGAAACTGAGGCTCTCTCTGAGGTCACGGCAGCAGCTAGGAAGAGGAAATGCTCAACTATGATATCTGATGATCTGGTCCCTGAAGAGGCTGTGAGTTCGGTTGAAAGGGCTAAGGGGTACTTACTTCATTTAGCCAAAAATAAGTGCCATGGAATTAGAAGCTGGAAAGAACAGGAAGTACAAGCCAGGGAGGGTTTTAGAATGATAATTCAAGACGAGGAAATGGTGGACTCTTCTGATTCAGGTGATGAGGAAAAGGAAGGGGGTTTTGCGGAGGTTGAGCCTAATCAATCTCTTCTCTCGCCATGTTAGGACTAATTTGGAATTGTAGGGGTCTTA
The DNA here is from genome assembly GCF_048544455.1 of Silene latifolia. Taxonomy (NCBI): domain Eukaryota; kingdom Viridiplantae; phylum Streptophyta; class Magnoliopsida; order Caryophyllales; family Caryophyllaceae; genus Silene; species Silene latifolia. The sequence goes on from NC_133533.1 coordinate 96,563,073, forward strand.
ATAATACGCTCGCCCCTACAATTCCTAAACTTAGAGCGTTACTTAGTAGTAAGTATTATGAATTTGTTTTTCTTATTGAAACTAAGTGTAATGCGTGTAATCTCTACCCGACTTTTAGGCCTTTTGGTTTTGGGGATTTTGTGGGTGTTGATGCCATTGGAAGTTCGGGTGGCTTGTGGGTAGGGTGGCGCAAGGAGGCTAGAATGAGCCATGTAGTGTCTTGTAATAACTTTATCGTTTTATTAGTGGAAAAATGTCAAGGTCGTTTATGGTATCTTATTCTCTTTTATGGTGCACCGGGTGTTCAAATGCGGCAAACGGTCTTGGAGGAACTCGAAGAGTGTATTGAATCATTGAATCATCCATACATAATTGTGGGGGACTTCAATCAAGTAGAATTTGGGGTTGATAAACAAAGCAAAAGTACAAGGACTATTCAAGGAGCTTATGAATTTAGCTTATGGCGTATCAAGAATGAATTGGTAGACATTCCTTTTAAAGGACCAAGATTTACGTGGTGTAATAATAGAAAAGGGGATAAGCGTGTCTATGAAAGAATTGACCGCGCAATGGGATCTAAGGATTTGTTAAGCATCTTTCCGAATACGGGGATTAAACACTATCCAATTCAAATTTCGGACCACGCACCCTTCGAACTTGATCTACATCTTACTCAAAATACAAATAAAAAACCGTACAAAATTGATGCTTGGGTGATGGAGGATGAAGAATGTATGGGCATAATAAGGGCATCATGGCTGACAACGGTGGTAGGAACAGCGGCTTATAGAGTTGCTAGGAAGTCGGCAATAACAAGGCAAAATGTTAAAAGGTGGGCTTTGGATAAGCGCCAAAGGTGGAACAAGAAATGGGATGATTTTGATTAGGATCTAGAAAAAGGGATGGAGAGGGCTATTTCGACCGGCAATGATGAGAAATATAGTAAATACAATGAGGAGGTGAAGGAATTCTCAAGAGCAGCGGCTATCTTTTGGAAACAAAGAGCAAAGTTGAAATGGATGGTCGAGGGTGATACTTGCACGAAGTTCTTTTTCAATTGGGTTAAGGGGAGGGCAGGTAGGAATTTTATCATGGGTCTTAAAGAAGAAGATGGCACATGGGTTTTTGATTCAGAAAAGATAAAACAAAGCTTTCATTCAAACTTTGTGAAGCTTTTCAACCCGGAACGTAGTGAACAAGACGTGCACCACTCTCAACATTTGAAGGAACTACTTAATGAATGTTATATGAGGATCAATAATGATGATGCGGACTGGTTACAACGACCTTTCACGCCTAAGGAAGTGAGATGCGCGGTATTCCAAATGGGACCGCTAAAATCACCAGGTCCGGATAGAATACCGGCTGTTTTTTTATCAGAAATGCTGGCCTCTGGTTAAAAAGGATGCCACAAAGGCGATCCTCTCTATTCTTAACTCAGGTGCGATTCTCAAAGAGCTGAACAGAACTTTCATCACTCTTATTCCTAAATGTGATAATCCAGAAGGAGTTCATGACTATAGACCGATTAGTCTTTGTAATGTGATCATGAGAATTGTATCGCGATGCATCACAAATAGACTGGCAAAGGTGATGGGTTATCTGATAGGGGATTTCCAGAACGCCTTTCTTCCCGGAAGACAAATCTCGGATAATATCTTACTTGCTCATGAAGCCATGCACAAAGTCAATTCACACAAAAAGGGCAAGACTGGTCGGTTTGCTTTCAAGGCGGATATGAGTAAAGCTTATGATAGGGTAAATTGGACCTTCCTTGAAGCGGTCCTGGCTAGAGTGGGCTTCCCGACAAGAGTGATAACTCTAATAATGAATTGCGTGACTACAGTGTCTTATCAGGTACTTTTCAATGGAGCTCCACTTCAATTATTCCAGCCGAATTGTGGGCTTAGGCAAGGAGACCCCCTCTCTCCTTACCTGTTTGTGCTATGTATGGAGGTGTTGTCAAAAAATGTCTTAAAGTTACAAAACAATGGAACTTTAAAGGGTATAACTTTAGCCCAAGGGGAAAGACAATTGACCCATTTATTTTTTGCGGATGATGCGGTGTTCTTTTTGCATGATAAGGATGGATCAGTGAAGGCTTTTAACAAACTATTAAGAAAGTACTGCAAGGAGTCAGGGCAAATTATCAATGAGGAGAAATCTGGGATTATTTTTAGCCCTAGTACCAAAATAAGGAAGGCAAGGGAGTGTATGAGGAATCTGAAAATTAAAGGAAATAAAGGTATGGGAAAGTATTTGGGGCTCCCGACGGAGTTTCAAGGTTCAAAAAAGGCGTTCTTCGAGGGCCTGATTAATCATGTGGTGAAGCGCATTTCGTCATGAAATGGAATTTTTCTATCTCCAGCTGGGAGGCTAACCCTCATTTCATCAGTTCTATCAAATCTCTCAAATTACTGTCTATCGGTATTCAAGGTACCGGTAAGTGTGACTTATAGAATTAACTCTCTTTTGTCACATTTTTGGTGGGCTGGATGTAAATCAGGAAAAACCATCCACTGGTGTAGTCATAGATTCCTTAGCCTCCCGAAGAGCGAAGGTGGACTTGGCATAAGGAATATTGAATGCCTGAATGAAGCATTACTGGCTAAGCACGGGTGGAGGATAGTTTCCGGGCATGATTCATATTTTAGCCGGATCTTTAGAAAGTTACTTTATAAAGAGGAATTAATTGAGGGAGGTGTAATGAGATATACAACTGGGTATTCATGGGGTTCAAGAAGTATACAGCATGGTCTGAAATTTATAAGGGAGCATATGGGATGGAAGCCGGGGCCACTGTCAAACCTTAATGTGTGGACTAGTAGATGAGTGGAAGGGGAGCTTGCGGAGGCAAGAAATGAGATACTCTCAGTTGATACGGCCAATACTAGAAACCTAAAGGTGAGAGACTTGTGTAATGAAGGGATTTCAGACGAGGGTGGAACATGGAAGAATGACATGATAAAGGAGTTATTCTCGGATGAAAATGCTAACAAAATTCTTGCAATGCCTCTTTGCAATTCTAGAAAGAAGGATACGGTTTTTTGGCCGTATAGTAGTAGTGGTGAATATAACGTGAAAAGTGGGTATGGAATTCTATTCTCAAAATTTATGGAATTAAAAGGTTCAGAAAAGGATAAAGAAAGAACAGAGGCAGAGGAGAAGACCTTCTGCAGAAGGAAATTGTGGAAACTGCCGGGTCCTGCAATGTGGAAGATACTAATTTGGAGAATCATTACTGATACACTGCCTGTGGGAGTCAATTTTGAAAGGAGAAATTTTCAACTTGAGATAAGGTGCAAATTATGTGGATATGAAGAGCAAAGTACTGAAACAATGGAACACCTTTTCAGGGATTGTGAAATTTCAAAGCGGCTTTGGGCATGCACGGAGCTTGGCATTCGAGCATCACAAACACATAGGATGCATATTAGGAAATGGGTAATGCAGTGGATCATCTACCTAGAGAAACTTGAGGAGGGTACTAGTCGCATCATACGATTTATGGCTACATTATGGTGTATATGGTGTGTAAGGAATAGAATTGTATTCAAGGGGGAGAGCTTTCATCCGCTTCTTTTCCTAAACTTATGGATCCAGGAAGTACGAAAAGCGGATGAAGCTTTGCTTGTATGCAACAAGGACAAGGTGAAAAAGGCCCAAGAGGCAGGGGGAATGGGTGATAAAACGGGAAAGTGGATAAGGGAGAGTAAGCCTTTCTTTGCGATAGGTGCACAATACAATTGTGAGTGCATTAGAGTTATGGTTGATGCAGGATGGAAATCAAAGGAAAAGGCAAGCTTAGGATGGGTGGCGTACACTGAAACAGGTCAACTTATGGCGGAGAAGTTCAAGGCAATCAAAGCTGAATCAGCCCTGCAAGCGGAAGCTTTGGGATTACGCGAAGTAGTCCTTTGGGCTAAAGAGGAGGGGCGGTGGCATGTGGAAGTTTCGACTGACTGTCTACCTCTTATTGCTTTTTCTGCAGGTTCGGAGAAAGCTCATCACATGACTAAAGCGATACTTGAAGATATTCTGGCTCTTAGTGGATATTTTCAATGTCTATCCTTTAGTTATATTCCTAGGTCATCCAATAAGGTGGCTCATAGCCTTGCTCAGAAGGCTATGACCAGTTAGTTAGGATCTTTGTCTTTACAGCTGTCAAAAAAAAAAAAAGTTTAATTTAGTTCTATTCAGCTCCTTAAAGTTCAATTCAGATATTTTCAATTCAAAAGAACAGTTCAGCTCCATTCAGTTCAACTCCACTAAGTTAAGTTAAGTTCAATTCAGCTCTTTTCAACCGAAGAGAACATGGCTTAAATAAAGTATTCAGAGAGTTGACAACAAAAATCTACCAAACGGCTCGTGCTAGTCGTGCATCGCACGGGCATTAAATCTAGTATTCTTAATATAGATAGGTAAACAAATACTCACACAGTAGGTCTTGTTTAAGACGGACACTATCCGTCTTAAGGTCAAATACTACCACCAGGTGATAACGGATATTAATGTCTCAAAATAAATGACCCAACTGCTCTCCTTGACTCAACGATTTATTTACGTTTCGTTTATACTCCGTACAACAATTATACCACTGCCAACTACCAAAGTACTCCCTCCATTCAACTCCACTTTACAAGTATTCTATTTCCGTCCATTCAACTCCACTTTACAGGTTTCCTTATTTGGACATGTAAAAGACCTTTCTATCCTTATTGAAAATCTATATTTACAAAAAATGCCATTCATACCCCACACAAATCCACTATAAAACTCACCTTTATATTTTTTTAATATCTTTAACCCCACCATTCCCTTTCCCTATGTACTTTTAATAGTTTTTTTAATCCGTTTCTTAATACCCGCGCAAAAAGCAATGTTGCAAAGTGGAGTTGAATGGAGGGAGTACCAAGTATATAAAACTTGGCTTTACCAATTCCATTTTCTTCATTTATTTCAAGGTCACAAAAATCTTCCAACTTGAGTGTGCTGTGTGCCACTACCAAGGTAATTCCAGTTTTTACTCATTTTTTTATTTTCTGCAAATTCATTCTCATATTTTGAGTATTAATGTTATTGGGTACACAATATGTGATTGTTAAATTCATGATTTGGATTGTTTACCATTTGATTTTGGATTAATAATTTCAAATGTTCTAGAGTTTATTTGCTTAATTAATGATCTGGGTTGTGATTTTAGTTTATGAATTATGTGGGTATGCTACTGAAACCCTCAATTAATTTCAGTAATTAGGTATTTTGTTACTCCTAATTCCTGTATTAAATGCTACTAAGTTGGGGACGGAAATGCTGGAATTCCAGATCCCTTATCCTATTTTCTGTGTTCTAGACTTCTAGTAGACGAGATTCATTCGTATAATAATTGCTTCTTGTTGGGAATGAGTATCAAACCCTTGTTTCAAAACTCCGGAACGGGCGGGGAAAGAGAATAATATCTCGTAAAGTTCTATAAATCAATGTACATTAGTAGCATAGTTATCTCTTCATTCAGCCTTAATTGCATTTCAGGTACAGTTTCGTAAAAAACTGTGACACCAATGAAATCGATAAGTGAGAGTTGTAGCTATATGTCCACAATTTGTCGCTAGTAACAAGTTTACTATATAGTAGCACATCATGCAATTATTTATGACTAAGAAAATTGAGTTTGTAACCAAATATCTGTAACATGTAATTCAGAAAATTAATTTTGTAACCATAATGACTAGTAAGATATGGTCACAAAAATAGCACACATCTTAAGCCTACTGACCATTAAGTGGATTATACGTCTGATTTAATACATCAGATAGTATAGTTTTTTGAGCATCAAGATAAAAATTTTGAGTTTTAATTTAAAAATTTTTAGTTTTATTATAAAGTTTTTGAATTCGTTTATTTAAACATTAATCTCAAAAAGTCACATTATAACTCAAAAAAATTACATATAAGCTCAGAAAAATTTGATTTTTGACATCATAAAACTAAAATGTAATTTTTAAACTCTATAAAACTAAAAAAAAATACATAAAAACTCAAAAAGTCATTAAGTATGAGGTAGTACATCTGATGTACAATCCTTTTTCTCCCTATTGACGTATTTGATATGGTCTCTCACTGTGTGTCTAACTAACTCTTCACCTCCAAAAGTGACAGCTAGAACACGATATTGAACACTTGGACGAACCAAAGCTTCGGTCGTCATTTCAATTACCTCACCCTCTTCTGCCGTTATTCTTCGTTCACACCTGTGAATGCGATGCCATTGAGGGGGAGTTAAGATATTGTTATGATCAAGGTTGTGTTTTAAAATTTCCCAAACTCCATCCATGTTGAGTTATGTCCTTATGGAGGTCTTGCTTGCAATCACATCTAGCTAGTAATGTTGACTCGCTTCGTTTGGGTACCTGACAACATTGGTGTCCCATTAGAATTCAATGATCGTCCATGCCCCCTGACACGAACAAACAAAATATCTCTGATACTCGATATTTTTCTCATACGACGAGTGCCTTTTCTAGTACTAAATCTCGCTGCTCGAGCATGTCTATTGTATACAGTGAGTAAGTATTGCCATTTTGTAGTCTTCAATCCGACATGAGAGCCAGTAATATCAAATTCTAAAACATAAAAGTAAGAACAAATAATAAGAAGCTATTGAATCATGTTATGTGGTAACATAGTAACCAATAATGGTTACAATTTGTTCGATGGCGGATACAAATTATATGTGATGACATCAGGGTTAAATAAAACGTCCATAACCTTTTTTAAGAGAATGAATTGATCCATCGTTCAATATAATGAGACTAACATCGGCTTCGACGTGATTATCATCTTCATTTAAAGATGGACTTACCATATCGTCATTATGGGGTGTAAATATGGTATCATCATCGTCTTTCACACAAATGGGATGGTTGATCATCTTACAAACAGAGGTAGGAGATGAACATAATTGATATGAGTAACAATGGTGAAACCGTTGTGTCTGTGTATTTGCTTAATATGGGAGACTAATTAAAAATATTTTAATTAAGGTAAGTGTATTATTTAGTTGCTGATTTTGTGGAATTTACATGACTAAATTTACCCAACCCATATTACTTGTTAATTAGATTTAAATAACTAATGTCCGAGTCCGTTTCACTATTGTCGTGTTTACAACCGTTATAAACAAGAATTTGTGTTATAACAATACTACTTGAAGTAACACTTCATTTCCTCTATTAAAAAACATAGAACTTAATGAGATTAATTGGACATCTATCCCATTTACATAAATTCAGTAATGAATTATCTTCTTAATCAAGCACATCATAGTATATGGAGTATTTGAAGTGATTGTAGCAATGTCACATGTCGTATTAGAATGCTCAAGTTAGGTTTTTCATGTTATTGTATAGATTATGGAGTACTCGTATATGAAAATCGATAAATCTTAATAAAACTTATAGTTCGGATTATTTCTGTAAAATAACTAATAAATATTTGATTTAAATTGAAATTTTGAAGCATTTAAGTATTTTTCTTTTATGTTGCGGACAAAGCTGCTACGTAAGGTGAAGGAGTGGTGGCTTTGATCCTTTTTTTCGCTTTTATGCTTTTCTTTTCTGTACCATACAATAATGTTGCTAGACGGGCGAGTAAAAAACAATAATTCATTTATTCTGGTCATTTGTTTACCTTTATTTTTGGCATAAAAGTTAAGGAGAGGGGAGGGAACCACTTGGGAATAGAGCTGACAAACGGGTCAAGCGGGTTGTATTCGGGTCAGGTCAGCTCGAGTCGGTTCAAATTCGGGTTTGTTGACTTCGGGCTGGGTTATTTCGGATTCAGGTCCACTTTATTTTATCAAGTTATTCAGGGATAATAATCAGTTTGCAACATCAAACATTAGGGTCAGGTATAGTGGGTCAGGTCAATTCGAGTTTTGGGTCAAGCCCGAATCTTGAGTTTGAGTGTCGGGTCGAGTACGAGTCATGTTATTTTGGTAAGGTGTACTTGAGAATGGTGTTGTTAAATGCAAGTGGATAATAAGGATATGTTTGGCAAGACATTTCAGGTACCTGATTTGACCAAGCAACCTGATTTGACTAATATTTCAGGTAGTTGTTTTACCTAGTGTTATTTGGTAAAGTCATTTCAGGTAGCTGAAATGAATTTTCAGGTACCTGAAATGAAAAGCTACTCCAACGAGCTTTTTAAAGTTTCAGGTAGCTGAAATGTTCTACTTTACATATTTATCCTTCATTTAAATTAATTTATTATAATTATTATGTCCTTTTATGTCATTTTACAAAAAATCAGTTACCTTTTCAGTTAGTTTTACCAAACATTTTACAATTATTTAGCTACCTTACCAGTTTCCAATTTCCAGCTAGCTTTTCAGGTACCTTTTTAATTTCAGTCACCTTATTAGGTTTCAGGTACTTTTTCAGTCAGTTTTACCAAACAGAGCCTAAATTAAATGACAAGTGAATAATAAGTTCTGTGAATGGTCAAATTATATTTTATAATATTCTGGGTTTTTTTTTTATGATGTACTCATGTCCCCCTGTAGTTTTCCGGATTCTACAATATTCCATGGCCTTTTCAAAATCACACCAAATACCCCTAAACTCAGTAAATTGTTCTACAAATATCCTAAATGCTAAAATTTTACAATTTTAAATATAACATTTATGCGGTTTTAGTTGATTACTCATCTAGAATACGCAGAGCAATTAATATAAACCTTATTTACTCATCAATGTACAATTTTTGTGACAATATTTAACCATTAAAAACACGAATTTGGATATTTGGGGTATATTAGGAACGAATCTGGAAGTTTAGGGGTATATGAGATGTTTCTTCAAAATCGAGGGTATATGGTAGAATTTGAGAAAACACGGGTACACCGTAGAATATCCCTAATATTCTTAATATAGAAAGGTAAACAAATATGCACACGGTCGTCTTAAGGTCAAAACAGGTCAAATACTACCACCAGGTGGTAACAAAGACAACTTTTAATTTCTATGACATATGATATATTGTCTTAAACTTAAAACGGTTATTAACGTCTTAAAATCAGCAGCTAGTCTTGCTTGTGACGGGCTAATCCCGTCATAAGTTTGTGACCTCTCACAAAAAGGGATAGAGGATAAGGTGGGGCACCCTTATGTGCTTCCCACTCACCTCTCAATGAGTATTTTGTGAGAGGAAACGGTATCCGTCACAAGCTTGTGACGGATATCGCCCGTCTTCAATGAGATTTTGTGTAAAATAAATGATCCAACTGCTCTCCTTGACTCAGCGATTTATTTACGTTTCGTTTATACTCCGTACAACAATTATACCACTGCCAACTACCAAAGTACCAAGTATATAAAACTTGGCTTTATCAATTCCATTTTCTTCATTTATTTCAAGGTCACAAAATCTTCCAACTTGAGTGTGCTGTGTGCCACTACCAAGGTAATTCCAGTTTTAGCTCAATTTTTTTATTTTCTGCAAATTCACTCTCATATTTTGAGTATTAATGTTATTGGGTACAATATGTGATTGTTAAATTCATGATTTGGATTGTTTACCATTTGATTTTGGATTAATAATTTCAATTGTTCTAGAGTTTATTTGCTTAATTAATGATCTGGGTTGTGATTTTAGTTTATGAATTATGTGGGTATGCTACTGAAACCCTCAATTAATTTCAGTAATTAGGTATTTTGTTACTCCTAATTCCTGTATTAAATGCTACTAAGTTGGGGACGGAAATGCTGGAATTCCAGATCCCTTATCCTATTTTCTGTGTTCTAGACTTCTAGTAGACGAGATTCATTCGTATAATAATTGCTTCTTGTTGGGAATGAGTATCAAACCCTTGTTTCAAAACTCCGGAACGGGCGGGGAAAGAGAATAATATCTCGTAAAGTTCTATAAATCAATGTACATTAGTAGCATAGTTATCTCTTCATTCAGCCTTAATTGCATTTCAGGTACAGTTTCGTAAAAAACTGTGACACCAATGAAATCGATAAGTGAGAGTTGTTTGGATAGGATCAGCAGTTTACCCGATGATGTACTTGGTCATGTGCTCTCGTTTCTGCCAACAAGGTTTGCTGTCAGTACAAGTCTTCTATCAACGAGATGGCGACACCTTTTCACATTGACAACTTGTCTTTCTTTTGAAGATGAAATAGTTTCTGGACCTAAGGAAAAAAATGAGATAATTGAAGCGGCTCAAAGGTTTAAGGAGTTTACTGATAAAGTTTTGGAATTGCACCAAATCTCACCCATCAAGAAGTTTAGTCTAGTGTGTACAGGCACCTATGATAATTCAGATTTGAATCGATGGGTTAGTAATGCGTTAAAAAAGGGTGTTCAAGAACTTCATTACGAGTTTTCTAATATGATCGACTGTATGCCTGATGGCTTTTTCACGTGTGAAACATTAGTGAGATTGAACTTCAAAAGAAAAGGTTATGTGCACAATTGCATTGAAATTCCTCTATCACCCAGGTTGCCAAAACTCAAGATTCTTCATCTGGGTAACATCATCTTCTTTGATTTTAATTCGATGGAGAGATTGTTTTCTAGCTGTGAATTGCTTCAGAAATTGACTCTTGAATGTTGTCGGTGTGACACTGATGGTCATGCCACTTATCGCACTGGATTACTGAAAGTGCTTACAATAAGACGTTGCTTTTTTGACCGGGGTACATTTGAGATTGACGCCCCTAATTTGGCACACTTAAAGTACAGTTTAAATACTGGCGTGAAAATTGTTCCATCATGGAAAAACTCATGCAGTGCATATGATGATTTTGATGCTAAGGCAGATCTACCCAAGTATGAGCATGAGCTTCTAACAGCCGCTACCTCTAAAGCCACTCAATTACGCTTTAAAATGTACACTCTAGAGGTATGTATATTTGTATTCCCTTATTTTGTACACGCTTTAAAATGTACACTCTAGAGGTAGATAATAACGAGACAGTCTTTAATTTTAGTTGATAGGGATGGAATCATATTTTCATCGTTCATTGTATATGAGTACTGTTCTTTTCTTCATTGTACAGCTTCTTTTTAAACTCGATGAAGACGAGCATATGCCTGAGTTTCCTAGCTTGTCAAGTGTACAAGTCCGTCTCTATCCTTATTATGTGCGAGAATATGCGACACGCTTGATTGGCAAATCTCCTCAACTTGAAACTGTCTTCTTTGAATCGGTTAGCATCAAATAATAATAGCTTTTGTTTTTTCATAGCCAACACAAGTTCTTGTGAGAGATCACATTACACTAGAGTGTGTATGCAACTGTTTTGTTTTCTTCGGTTTTCTGACTTGGGGAATTTGTGTTCCAGTGCTTTCTTGACTGTCCTAATTGTTCAGACTATTACACTTCGGAGAACTGCTGCAGCGAATGCGGCCACTGCTCGCTGTTACCGTCAGATATACCTCAAGTCCCTTTTTCATGTCACGTCCAAGTGATTGAAGTGCACAAATTTTGTGGGCATGATTCGGCTTCACGGTCACTTATGGAGCATCTTCTCACAAATGCGAGTGGCTTGAAGACGTTGATTGTCCATATACTCTCTGGTTGTGATTTGGAGAGGGATCTAGAGATCAGTAAGTACCTGTTGATGCTTCCAAGGGCTTCAATAGACTGCCATGTAGAAATCAAATTTGGTAGCGGAAACATCACCTTAACTTCTATTCCAGGTCAAAGATAGAGTCTGACCTCTATAGTGACAAATTTGGAGGGAAACGAAGGTGATAACTAAATCAGAAGGAAGTTAGGAAGAAATAACATTCTTCTTATCTTGTTATAGTTGGACAGCTATAAGTCCATAAAATGACTAGTTTATCGATTCTCTGTTATCTATTATGAACATCACTAGTTGTAATGTTGGAGAGGAATCCATTCTCTATTCTGATGCTAGAACTCGGGTTTCTACTTGTACCATGTATGACTCATGAAAAATGTGTGGGAGTCTTTTGTTTCTAATCTTTTAGGATTATTGGCGACCTTTTAATTATTGGAGTATTCATTTTCATAGTTATAGCGATGATTTCATTGTGTTCCTATTGGTTCTGTTTTTGTCATACTTTACAATGACTTGACAGAAATGAGTACTTTATAAGGGAGGGGGATTAGAATTGAGAAGGAGATGGAAGGAAGGAGAGGCCTGACGAGTGAGGAGGAAGGGAGAATGCCAATGATTATTGTTTACCTTGAATAATCTCTCTTATAAACAATAAAAAAAAAAGTACAAATAAATGAGACAAAGGGAGTATGCTATTTCATGCTCTTCTCCACGCACTTTCCCTCCAATTCCTTCCCTCCAAACAAATTGTAACAGGGCGAGACAAGCACCATGTGTTTGTTTGTGTCGTGATTTTGCGGATATTAATTTTTCCAACTCGACATCAATTGCAATAAAAGCAATTTCATACTATTGTGTCTGTTTGATACTTTAATTTTGTCATGAAATCAAATGTAAAGTGGATCATTTCACAGAAGTTCTGATGGGGATTTGATCTACTGATGAAAGGGATGGATTGGAAAATTTGAAAACACAGTCTTTAGGTATTTGGAATAGGCAAGTGGTGCTGTTCCAATCCTGAAAACTGGGGTTGAATGTTCTTCTGACGGTGTTCTTCTAATGAGATACACAGGTCTTTTCTCTTTCCATTACCGCTGCTTCTACGCCTGAGCATGTGTTCCGGACCCGGTGGGTCCTTTCCAGGTTGGATGCCACAGGTCTGGTGGGTCCTTTCCAGGTTGGATGCCAGAGACCGTTTGTGTTCTAGGACTTCTGAAGTGACGGACCCGGTCCAGGGTATATTGGATGCAGAGGATGTTCGATATGCATGTGTAGCAAATCCCCAAGAAGGGCACATGGACGGCTCGTGGTAGCATGGTGTGTCGGCTAAGGGGAGGTTATCAAGACTTGTGATGTTTCGGGTGTCTAGAAGTTGGGGTTGTAGAGTGGGAGAGTCCTCCATGGAGGTCAAGGTCTGAGTCAAGATAATGGTCCTTGGTTTGAGGGGAGGATTGTTAGGGTGCAAACCCTTGTCCCACATCGGTAGAATAAAGATGGAAGATTATCTTTATAAGTTTCCAGAAAATATAATAGTATGAGGCCTTTTGGGAAGAAGCCCAAGACTAAATCCGTGAGGGCTTGGCCCAAAGCGGACAATATCGTACTATTATGGACAGTGGACACAGATGCAGCAGAGGCCCAACCGAGGTATTCACGCTTCCGAACAACAAGTGGTATCAGAGCCCAAGGTTCGACTTGGGCTAGACACGAGGATTCATCAGCAGGCCCAAGACTTGAAGTTGTACACTGTAAGGCATGGAACTCCTAGCTCGGGGTGAGTCCTTGAGCAAGCCCGGTCCAGGGCTAAATGGATTAAAGGCGTCATAGGTCTTGCGGGACAAAGACCATTTGTGTACTAGAACTGTTGATCAGGTGGGCCCTTATCAGATTGGATGCCACAGGTCTGGTGGGTCCTTTCCAGGTTGGATGCCAGAGACCGTTTGTGTTCTAGGACTTCTGAAGTGACGGACCCGGTCCAGGGTATATTGGATGCAGAGGATGTTCGATATGCATGTGTAGCAAATCCCCAAGAAGGGCACATGGACGGCTCGTGGTAGCATGGTGTGTCGGCTAAAGGGAGGTTATCAAGACTTGTGATGTTTCGGGTGTCTAGAAGTTGGGGCTGTAGAGTGGGAGAGTCCTCCATGGAGGTCAAGGTCCGAGTCAAGATAATGGTCTTTGGTTTGAGGGGAGGATTGTTAGGGTGCAAACCCTTGTCCCACATCGGTAGAATAAAGATGGAAGATTATCTTTATAAGTTTCCAGAAAATATAATAGTATGAGGCCTTTTGGGAGGGAGCCCAAGAGTAAATCCGTGAGGGCTTGGCCCAAAGCGGACAATATCGTACTATTATGGACAGTGGACACAGATGCAGCAGAGGCCCAACCGAGGTATTCACGCTTCCGAACAACACGTGGTATCAGAGCTCAAGGTTCGACTTGGGCTAGACACGAGGATTCATCAGCAGGCCCAAGACTTGAAGTTGTACACTGTAAGGCATGGAACTCCTAGCTCGGGGTGAGTCCTTGAGCAAGCCCGGTCCAGGGCTAAATGGATTAAAGGCGTCATAGGTCTTGCGGGACAAAGACCATTTGTGTACTAGAACTGTTGATCAGGTGGGCCCTTATCAGATTGGGTGCCACAGGTCTGGTGGGTCCTTTCCAGGTTGGATGCCAGAGACCGTTTGTGTTCTAGGACTTCTGAAGTGATGGACCCGGTCCAGGGTATATTGGATGCAGAGGATGTTCGATATGCATGTGTAGCAAATCCCCAAGAAGGGCGCATGGACGGCTCGTGGTAGCATGGTGTGTAGGCTAAGGGGAGGTTATCAAGACTTGTGATGTTTCGGGTGTCTAGAAGTTGGGGCTGTAGAGTGGGAGAGTCCTCCATGGAGGTCAAGGTCCGAGTCAAGATAATGGTCCTTGGTTTGAGGAGAGGATTGTTAGGGTGCAAACCCTTGTCCCACATCGGTAGAATAAAGATGGAAGATCATCTTTATAAGTGTCCAGAAAATATAATAGTATGAGGCCTTTTGGGAAGGAGCCCAAGAGTAAATCCGTGAGGGCTTGGCCCAAAGCGGACAATATCGTACTATTATGGGCAGTGGACACAGATGCAGCAGAGGCCCAACCGAGGTATTCACGCTTCCGAACAACAAGTGGTATCAGAGCCCAAGGTTCGACTTGGGCTAGACACGAGGATTCATCAGCAGGCCCAAGACTTGAAGTTGTACACTGTAAGGCATGGAACTCCTAGCTCGGGGTGAGTCCTTGAGCAAGCCCGGTCCAGGGCTAAATGGATTAAAGGCGTCATAGGTCTTGCGGGACAAAGACCATTTGTGTACTAGAACTGTTGATCAGGTGGGCCCTTATCAGATTGGATGCCACAGGTCTGGTGGGTCCTTTCCAGTTGGATGCCGAGAGACCGTTTGTGTTCTAGGACTTAAAGTGACGGACCGGTCCAGGGTATATTGGATGCAGAGGATGTTCGATATGCATGTGTAGCAAATCCCCAAGAAGGGCACATGGACGGCTCGTGGTAGCATGGTGTGTCGGCTAAGGGGAGGTTATCAAGACTTGTGATGTTTCGGGTGTCTAGAAGTTGGGGCTGTAGAGTGGGAGAGTCCTCCATGGAGGTCAAGGTCCGAGTCAAGATAATGGTCCTTGGTTTGAGGGGAGGATTGTTAGGGTGCAAACCCTTGTCCCACATCGGTAGAATAAAGATGGAAGATCATCTTTATAAGTGTCCAGAAAATATAATAGTATGAGGCCTTTTGGGAAGGAGCCCAAGAGTAAATCCGTGAGGGCTTGGCCCAAAGCGGACAATATCGTACTATTATGGACAGTGGACACAGATGCAGCAGAGGCCCAACCGAAGTATTCACGCTTCCGAACAACAGTTTGTCCGAACTTTATGTAGATATACCTTTCTTTACTGGTGTTAAAAAAAAAAAAAAAAAAAAAAAAGATAACATGGTAGTGTTTGGATGGATTGTTCTTTTTCCTGGAGGGATTGAATGTCCGTATCTTGGTCAACCGTTCGTGGCTGACTACAGACGGAAGCTATTGGAGTAAGAAATGTGTAGGAGAGTGTCATCGTGGCATTGAAGGAATCTTGAGTGATATTCACCGTTTTTGTTCCCACATTTTGTATGTTAGTTTAGGTTTATTTCCGGTCCCTCAATAGAAGGGCTCATAATTTAGCTAAAAAGACTAAGGTCCTGTTTTTTTGGACTGAAATTGTCTGAACTGAATTGAACTGAACTTAATGGAACTGAATCAATCAACTTAATGGATCTGAATCTGAATGAATCTGAATCGAATTGATCTCGAATCAATTGAATCAAATAATAATAAAAAGATTATACTACTACTAATAATAATACCAATAATAATAATAATAATAATAATAAATATTATAATAATATTATTCATTAATAATAATAATATATTAATATAATCTAATAATAATAATAATCTAATAAGATATATAAAAAATAAAATAGTATTATAATAATAAATATAGTAATAATAATAATAATATATTGGTAATATAAATGATAAAATTATTAATAATAATGTAATATATAACTAATAAATAAATAATATAATAATAATAAAAACAATAGGTCTAATATAGTAAATTATTAATATAATAATATTAAATATAATAGTAATAAATATGTGATTAATAATATTAATAATAATGAATATATTAATAAAATAATAAATATAATATAATAACTTATTAATATAATAATAATAATAAATATGTTATAATATTAATAATAATGAATATATTAATAAAATAATAAATATAATATAATATAATAATAATAATAATAATAAATATATTAAATATAAATATAATAATATAAATAATACGAATTAATTATTAATAAATATAATAGTAATATAATAAATAATAAGAATAATAAGAATAAGAATATAAAATAAGAATAATAATATTAATGTTGAAATAAACTAATATGAATTGAACTGAACTGAACTGATCTGAACGGAACTGAATTTAATGAAGCTGAACTGAACTGAACTGAACTGAACTGAACTTATTAGAACTGAAATTAAGTCCAAAAGAACAGGGCCTAAATTTACTTGATTTTGATCACTAGATAGTACGGCGCGAAAGTGGCTATTAACCCCCATAACTTTGAGCAATTGTGAGATTAAGCGTTATATGTTACAAATGTAGCAATTAAGCCCCATAACTTTGACAAAAAGTGAAATCTAACCCTGTTTTTAATTTTAACATAAATCTATCATTAAATCATTTTATATGTAGACTTATTGTACATTAAATAATTTTAAATCTTTTTTAAAGTATTTATATAATTTATTAATTAACATAGTTTTTAGATAAAATATTTTTAATATTTTCACTAGTTTTAATATAATTGATATATACAATGAAATTTCTCCACAAATTATTAATTTTATGTAATTCATTCAAATATTATTTTTTTCCCAAAAAGTATAATAAATTTCATACAATTTATAAATGTATAACAAATTTTATTGTATTAGTAAATTGTATAAATGGATGAAATTGATTTTTTGGAGCAATTTTGGTTGGAAATCAAAAAATTGGATTCAATTTCACTTTAACTCAAAGTTACGGGGCTTAATCACTACATTTAAATCATAAGGGGCTTAATCTCACAATTGATGAAAGTTGTGGGGGCTAATCACCACTTTCACGCATAGTAAGGAGTAGCTATTGTTTGATGACCGATTACTTGAAATTGAATTGAGAATCGTTTATGAGTTATGGAAATGGTGGTTAAAATACTAACGTATGTCTGTTTTACGAATCCCCTATTTACTAAATGAATAGGCGATTCTACGATTTTTCCCGCCTAAAATATTAATTTCTAATTGCGGTTTTAATTTTTGCATTCTACTATGGGCCAAGTCTAACGTAATAAATGATTGCTAAAAAAAAGTATAATTCCACTACGGGACAAATCTAGATCATATCAATGATCTTGACCAAAAATAACGTAAAAATCGATTGCCAAAAAATAAGTATAAAATCCCCAATCATTGCCAAAAAATAAGTATTCCGTCAATCATTGCTATAATCCTCCTATATACTAAGAGAATAAAATTTCTCTAAAGTTTTCCCTCCAAAATGCTCAAATTTATATATGAAACAACTTAGATTTTCATTTATTAAACTAATTTTCCATTTAAAATGATCTTTTCATCATTAAACTTTAAAATATGATATTTTAACAAAAAAAAAAACAAAATTAGTATAAAACTATAATCTATATACACATAAACTCTATCTCTTATTATTAACTTCGTGACGAAAAAAGAATTTATTAAAATAATTTGAGGTAGTTAAAATATGTTCATAAAAAACACACTTCATAGAATTACTCAATTCTCTTGATTAATTTTAATATTAATTATTTTTTATAAAAATTCATGAGATATAATATAAAATCTATAAGTAATACAGTAAAAATTAAAAAGCCTATATTTACCGCGCATTTGCGCGGGATCTATACTAGTTAAGTAGTATTCTACTTGTACATATAAGATAAATCTGTTGCTTTTTCCTATGCATTCTGCTTTTGTCTTATTCATATTACTTGATTCGATTAAGTTTGAGAGAGTTATGCCCATCCTAAATGAGAATTTGTGAATAGTTGAATACTAAAATCCTTTATAACAAGTAGCATTTCTTAAATGAGAATGACTTACGGAGTATATCATCAAATAAATTTCTTTTTCTAAAGAAAATGACTTTTTTTATTATACAATTAGTTATAAAGAATGTCTTACCCATCATGATATAACACAAAATAATTGTTGAACATAAATTTTTGTTAGCTAGCACGGAGTAATTCCTTAATTAAACTTAAAACAAGTTAAATGGGATAGATAAGACATAAGCAAAATATTTGTTTCCAGCAAAATCCTTGTTACTATGTCCTGAAGGTAGAGCCAGCAAAAAGTCACCCGACTTGATGAATTCGATCCAAACCGCCTCAAACCCGACCCATTAGAACCGGAGACTTGGGTGAAATGTGTGGGTTAATATCCGTATACTACCCCTTAAATTGCAGGACTATAACGTAAAATTTACATGCAATTTATAGTCATAAAGCGATAAAACAATAGAAACGATAAGTGTATAGAAATCAACCTCGGGTCCTTTTAATTGCGGCGTAAAGATCAGAAATCTAAGCAGATTCCCTCCTAATCGTTGCACCCAAGACTTTGTCCGAGATATGCCCTTGTGCTAGAACAGTGTTCTCCGATTGCCTTGCAATATAGGGAGAACTGTCGTGAGTTTTGTCGAGATGTGAGATCTCAGTTTCTACAGAGAAGAATGCTCTTTCGAAACCCTAATTTTCTCTCAAAATGATGATTAGGTTTAACAGAAGGAGGAGGTCTCCTTTTGTTCTCCTATTCGGCCGAGAACCGTGACCCACACAGGGAAGTGGGCTTCCACTTCCTCTTGGTTTTAACTCGAGGTCCGGTTCGTTAATTACTAAAATGTATATGACGGGTTTGTATTATAAATCATTATCGGTTATCGGAAATTAAGGCATCAGCTAATAATGCGGGTTAGCTGAATTATTAATACGTGTCCGACAAAACAGTATTGTATAATTATTTTAATATACATTTAATTAAATATAAATCACGTATATTTAATTTCACGAATTAACTGGTTAATTCGCCTTAGCCCATGATATTTAATCCGTATTAAATATAATATCTCAACATCACGTATTTGACTAATTACTTAGTCAAATAACTCGGACTAACTGGTTAGTCAATATTTGGCATCTACATGACAGTATTTTCATACCGTCACATCTCTCGAACGTATCCTATAGGTGTGACTTTTAGGGACCAGTTGATCACCGCCATCCGTATGACAATAACGTCAAACTTATCTAGCAAGCCAACCGTTATTGATTAACGTGGATCAACTGATAATAATACCAAAGTATGCCCTTTGATCCTTTTAGAGGTTTATAAGTCCTTGCACTAACAGTTAAGGACACCAACCCCAACAAGCTCCCACTTGTCCGTACAAGTGTATGTGCAATGACGTTATCCGCACTAACTGGAGGACACAAGCTTCAACAAACTCCCACTTGTCCGAACAAGTGTAGGTGCGATAACCGATTCTCATATTCATTTAAAATCTCTCCCACTCAATGTAAAACAATTTGCAGATCTGGATCCACAAAGGTCGTATTTTACAATCGATCCGTATCTAGAGTGGTTTCCCCGACTAGAGAGTAACTTAACCGATAAAACGAATCCGTATCCGAGCATGGCCATGCATTTCGATTCTGACTCCTCGAGTGGCCCTGAGAAATATCGAGTAACTGATAAAGGCTGAATATTTCCTTCAACTCGACTCCTTCCGATCTAAGCACAAAGGCATGAAATGACCTAAAAAAATCTACTTGGCCCCCTGTTACGGATGACCGTGAGAAAGAAACCAAAGTCACCCAAAATCTGCCGTAGTCTCAAGAGACAGTCGATAGTCAAAGAATCGACTCTTAGGATCACCATGGAAGTCCTATCCACGACCGGGCAACGAATGTTATAAAACATTTAGGACTCCACGTCGATGTCACAATTGTGTCCTACGAAATATCCGTATAAATCGCCTCTGTGATTGGTCATTCAACCTGTTGACTTATGGCTCGTTGAACCCACCATCAACCAACGTCACGGAATAATTGCGAGTTATCGCTCATGTGGGCAATTAAGGACTAACAAGATATGATGTTTGTTCAGTTCACTTTGTGGTGTTCAAAATTGTCGTACAATTCCACATGAAAAACAAAATATATATATAAAATATCAAAACGATGATGTCGTATAGAGTACAAAGGAGAATGAATCTGATCCATAAAAGAGTACTACAACTCAGGAACACGTTTGATTCCCATGGAATTTACGTGCCCTTCATGCTTATCTTGTCGTAATGCTTTAGTGAGAGGATCTGCTATGTTATCATCTGTAGCAATCTTTTCTATCACTACTATCTTTTGCTCCACGTAATCCCGGATTAGATGAGCTTTCCGTTGTACATGTCTAGACTTGTTGCTAGACTTAGGCTCCTTAGCTTGGAAGATGGCACCACTATTGTCGCAATAGATGGTGATCGGGTCATTCGAACTAGGCACTACGGATAGTCCATGTAAGAATTGACGCATCCATATCGCTTCCTTTGTTGCTTCGACGCGCGGCATAGTACTCGGACTCGGTCGTAGAATCTGCTGTAATGCATTTGTTTCGAACTCTTCCAGTGATCTGCAGCGCCATTAAGAGTAAAAACGAATCCTGACTGAGATTTCGAGTCATCACGATCCGTTTGGAAGCTAGCATCTGCGTAACCGGTTGCGCATAGCTTTTGTTCGCCTCCATAAGTCAAAGCCCAATCTTTAGTCCTCCGTAGGTACTTAAGAATGTTCTTGACAGCCAACCAATGTGGTTCACCTGGTTGCTGTTGGAATCGACTTGTCATACTCAATGCATATGCCACGTCCGGACGTGTGCATATCATGGCATACATGATTGATCCTATTGCCGAAGCATAAGGAATCCGTGTCATGCGCTCTTTCTCTTCCGGTGTCTCTGGTGCCTGAGACTTGCTCAAATGCACCCCTGGGGACATGGGAAGGAACCCCTTCTTGGAGTTAGTCATGCTGAATCTCTCTAGGACTTTGTCTATGTAAGACTCCTGACTGAGAGATAACATCCGTCGTGATCTATCTCGATAGATACGGATGCCTAGAATTCTTTGTGCCTCTCCCAGATCTTTCATCTGGAAATGGTTTTTCAACCATACTTTCACCGAAGTTAAGAGAGGTATGTCATTCCCAATCAGGAGTATGTCGTCAACATACAATATTAGGAAGACAATCTTGCTCCCACTCGACTTGATATATAGACATGGTTCCTCGACAGATCGAGTAAATCCATTTTCTTTTATCACTTGGTCGAAGCGATGATTCCAACTCCTTGATGCTTGCTTAAGTCCATAAATGGAACGCTTAAGCTTGCACACTTTCTTAGGATTTTTAGGATCGGTGAAACCTTCGGGTTGTACCATGTACAACTCTTCCTCCAAAAAGCCGTTTAAGAAGGCGGTTTTCACATCCATTTGCCAAATTTCATAGTCATGAAAAGCGGCGATCGCTAAGATAATCCGAATGGAACGCAGCATAACTACGGGTGCAAAAATCTCATCGTAGTGCAAACCTGGCACTTGGGTGAAACCTTTAGCAACTAGTCGTGCTTTGTAGATATCTTGCTGACCTTCCACAGAATGCTTTATCTTGTAAAGCCATTTGCATTGAAGGGGACGAACCTTAGCAGGTAAGTCAACAAGATCCCACACGTTGTTCTCATACATGGAGTCCATCTCGGATTGCATGGCCTCAAGCCATAGCTTTGAGTCAGGTCATGGCACCTTTATAGGTTGCGGGTTCACTACTCGTTAAGAGTAGAACGTCATCTATGTCATGTTCCTCGACCATACCAATGTATCTGTCCGGAGGAATAGAGACTCTTCCCGACCTCCTAGGTTCCTCAGGAATATTCACCGCAGCCGGGATTGAAGGAATAGGTTCCTCCAATAGTTGCTCGGTATTTGGTTCTGGAATCTCCGACAGGTCGAAGGTTCTATCACTCTTTGCATTCTCGAGAAATTCCTTCTCTAAGAATGTCGCACTAGCCGCAACAAAAACGCGTTGTTCGGTTGGCGAATAAAAGTAATGACCACGTGATCCTTTAGGATAACCTATAAAGTATGTCTTGACCGATCGCGGGCCGAGCTTATCTTCGTGTCTCCACTTGACATAAGCCTCGCAGCCCCAAACCCGTATAAAGGACAAGTTGGGGACCGTTCCCTTCCATAGTTCATATGGAGTCTTGTCAACACTTTAGACGGACTTGATTAAGTATTAGAGCGGCTGACATAAGAGCATAACCCCATAATGAATCAGGTAAAACCGTGTGACTCATCATGGATCGAACCATATCAAGTAGTGTTCGATTTCTCCGTTCGGATACACCGTTCAGCTGAGGTGTTCCAGGTGGAGTCAACTGTAGGGCAATCCCACAGTCCTTTAGGTGTTGATCAAACTCGTGAGAAAGATACTCGCCACCACGATCCGAACGCAGTGTTATTATCTTTCTACCCAACAGGTTCTGCACCCTATTTTGGTATTCCTTGAATTTCTCAAAGGATTCACTTTTGTGTTTCATTAAGTAGACATAGCCATATCTACTCAAATCGTCCGTGAAAGTGATGAAATATCTATAGCCTTCTCGTGCGGTGATTGACATAGGACCACATACATCCGTGTGTATGAGCCCTAATAGGTCAGCAGCGCGCATTCCAACACCTTTGAAGGAAATCCGAGTCATCTTACCGATGAGACATGATTCACACGTGCCAAATGATTGAAAATCAAAAGCCGAGATAGCTCCATGTTTGATGAGCTGTTTTACGCGTTTCTCATTAATGTGTCCCATACGGCAGTGCCATAGATACGTTTGATCTTTGTCACCAACCTTTAACTTTTTATTCATTACGTGTAATATTTCATTGGTCCGATCTAAAACATAAATTCCATTCATGGAAACGCCTTGTCAGTAAATCATATCGTGTAATGAGAAAATGCAAGCATTGTTTTCTATTACAAATGAAAAACCAAGTTTATCAAGCGCAGAAACAGAAATAATGTTTTTAGAAAGATTGGTACATAATAGCAATCATATAATGATAACTCAAATCCGCTAGGAAGCTGGATCACATATGTCCCCTTGGAGATGGCGGCTACTCTTGCTCCATTCCCGACACGCAGTCCACCTCACCCTTTACGAGGGGTTCGATGTTTCGGAGCCCCCGCACATGATTACACAGATGAGAACCACAACCAGTATCAAGTACCCAAGTTCTGAACTTGCGTGGTTAATCTCAATCATATGAATAAAAGTAGAAGAGAGAGAAGACATACCAACAAAGTTTAACACGACCCGCCTTTAAGTCCTCATGATAAACAGGACATGTGCGTCTCCAATGCCCATTCTTGTGGCAATGATGGCATTCCATGTTATCACTCTTGCTCTTTGTCATGCCGATGAGTTACTCGACTCACCAGGACCACTCTTCCCGAACCCGACTTCTTGAACTTCGCCTTACCTCATTGTTAGGTTTGCTTGGAGCTTTGCCCTTACCTTTCCCTTTGTTGGACACAACGAGAACATCCTGTTTGAACTCCCGCCGCACTTCATGTCCTTCTCGGTGCATGCGAGGAGGGAGTGCCATTCATGGGGAGTTTTCTTCAAATCATTCATATAGTAATTCGCTCTGAATTGCGAATAACCATCGTGGAGTGAATGAAGAATACGGTCGATAACAATATTCTCGCTGATGTTACGATTAAAGGTCTCCGGTTTTTCGACATTCTCAATCATGCTGAGAATGTGTGGGCTAACCGGTTGGCCCTTTCTGAGTCTCGCATCAAAGAAGCGAGTGGTATGCTCATAGGTCACGATTCTCGGTGCTTTCGAGAATTCCTTAGTGAGCGTGGTGAAAATCTTGTTTGCACCTTGGGCTATGAAGCGTTTCTGCAAATTGGGTTCCATTGCAAAAATGAGCACGTTTTTAATCGCACCCGCTTCCATGACGAAATCGTTATAAGTAGCGATCTCGTTAGCTCCAGCCGTGGGAACTGGGTGTGGCGGCATGGGCTCAAGTAGATATTTGAGCTTTCCGTCGGCGCAGCGCAGCATTCCGTAATCTTGCCTCCCATCCGCGAAGTTGGATCCATCATTCTTCGATCGAGTAGACCGATTCATCCGATTCATGAAGATCCTAAGCCAGGACTCACGGTCCAAAGTGGCACTTGGCATTGGGTTATCACTTGAACCACCATTTGATGTTTAGCAGTTTAAAACGTGATCTACACTGAAAAAGAAAGGAAAAACAAAACGAAATAAGCAACTCATCGAGGTGATTTAAGTCTATTTTAAAATTCATTTTAAACATGTAGACTCTCGCACTTGCATAATTGATCTCCCTCAAGAATGATACAAGTGATCCCAAGACTCAATTTCAGTAAATTGATAAGCCAACTGTTTAGCTAATTCTTCCGGAAGAACTCTTGGTCGATAGATTTCCGTAAATCCTATCTATAGTCCACCATGATCACAGGATCGTACGAGTGACCATAGTGTTGAGATAAAATAGGTCAATCAGTTCCAACTTACCCGACGTAGAAGGGGTCATAGTATGCCTACCGACGAAGAAGGGACTCATTGGAGTTTGACCTATAAAGACCGTTCTCAATTTTTGTTTATACGAGGAAGATCCCATCAACTAAATTATAATTCATTTTTAAGTGAACGAATAACTAGCGTCTGTCGTGAATGAATTTATTTAGATGATGGCTTAAAACGTGTGACATGAGAATGTCAATGAAAACTAACTCGTGACCTCTATATGTGTCAGTTTTCATGCAATAAATTAGGTGGTTTGGTTTTTAGGCGGAATATGATGCAAATTATCGTTGCGAAAAATAAATAAATGAATGCAAAAACGTAAATAAAAATGTCCTAGTGTGGCCTATCCTAGTAAAAGAACATAATACAACTTTGGAATCCACCGTTGGACCCGAAAAGCTTGTCTTGATGTTCCATCTTGATCCAAGTAGCGGGAGTGAGCATCCGGTCTCCATCTTTGGTCTTCTCAAAAATTACAATTTAAAAATACAAATACAAACCTATTTACATTCTAATTAAAACTGTAATTACAAGTGAAAAATCCAAAACGGAGATACAAGATCTCAAAATACAACCAAGACCGTGTTCCATCATTACGGTAACACGTTCTACTAAGGCCACACTAAGTTACAATTGCTTGTAAAATTAAATACGTAATTAAAAGGCATTCACGGCATTCAACAAAACGATAAATAAAAATGCATCAACTAAAACAAATTCATTCGTGACATAATTCTGTAATTATGTTAAATTTATCCAAACCACCTTTTAATGATTAAAATTCGTGTGATAAAACCGCTTCTATCATTTAATTTTAATCTATTATAATCCGTCATTTTAAAGACACTTTAAAACAACTATATGGTACGTGAGTGAACCGATTCACTATTAAGCGAGTGTACTATATCCGGATAAAGTACATATTAAAGCCAAAGGAAAATTTAAATCAAAAGAAACAAATTTTCAAAGCTGTTAAAGACGAAATCCCTCGATCCAGGGACATAAGTGCTCGATCGAGGGACAGGGGAGCTCGATCGACTGAACTGCAAGTTGATCGAGAGGAATGCTAATCAGGAGGTGCTCGATCGACTAAACTGGTGGTCGATCGAGTACCTATATCAGCAACACTACTCGATCGAGTACGAGGACAACTCGATCGAGCAGAGGGGTTTTGAAAACAGGTCGATCGAGTACAGCAAGGACTCGATCGAGCAAAAGGTTTTGAGACAGGGTCGATCGAGTACAACAGGGACTCGATCGATCAAAAACAAGACAAAAACAGCACTCGATCGAGTAGAAATACGCTCGATCGAATGCAAAAGTGGCTGAAAACCTCTGGAAAAACCAAAACCCTCGTGAAAACTGATTTTCGAGACAAAATCAATTGAAATTTCGATCAAAACGCATCAAAACAAATTTGATAATTGATAAAACATGACATATTGTTATAATCTCTGTATAAAACAACAATATGCATAAAACCAAATCGAGAAAGATGATAAAACCGTGTAATACATGACACGGTTTCAACAAAACAAAACGAAAAAGATGAAATTGCCGTGTAATACATGACACGGTTTCAAGCAAATTCTGCCGTGTATACTGGGCACGGGTTTTTAAGCACAAAAACATCGAGAGCAACCGTGTAAACAAGACACGGTTCCCAAAGCAACCATAAAAAAACGCAGCAAATTTAAAAAAATTCTGCCGAGTGAAAAATAGGCTGCCGAGACAAATTTTTAGCCAAAACAAAATCGTTTCAAGATCGTTTTATGAAAAACACATGAAAAATTCACGTGGCCTCGCTCTGATACCACTTGTGGGTTAATATCCGTATACTACCCCTTAAATTGCAGGACTATAACGTAAAATTTACATGCAATTTATAGTCATAAAGCGATAAAACAATAGAAACGATAAGTGTATAGAAATCAACCTCGGGTCCTTTTAATTGCGGCGTAAAGATCGAAAATCTAAGCGATTCCCTCCTAATCGTTGCACCCAAGACTTTGTCCGAGATATGCCCTTGTGCTAGAACAGTGTTCTCCGATTGCCTTGCAATATAGGGAGAACTGTCGTGAGTTTTGTCGAGATGTGAGATCTCAGTTTCTACAGAGAAGAATGCTCTTTCGAAACCCTAATTTTCTCTCAAAATGATGATTAGGTTTAACAGAAGGAGGAGGTCTCCTTTTGTTCTCCTATTCGGCCGAGAACCGTGACCCACACAGGGAAGTGGGCTTCCACTTCCTCTTGGTTTTAACTCGAGGTCCGGTTCGTTAATTACTAAAATGTATATGACGGGTTTGTATTATAAACTGTTATCGGTTATCGGAAATTAAGGCATCAGCTAATAATGCGGGTTAGCTGAATTATTAATACGTGTCCGACAAAACAGTATTGTATAATTATTTTAATATACATTTAATTAAATATAAATCACGTATATTTAATTTCACGAATTAACTGGTTAATTCGCCTTAGCCCATGATATTTAATCCGTATTAAATATAATATCTCAACATCACGTATTTGACTAATTACTTAGTCAAATAACTCGGACTAACTGGTTAGTCAATATTTGGCATCTACATGACAGTATTTTCATACCGTCACATCTCTCGAACGTATCCTATAGGTGTGACTTTTAGGGACCAGTTGATCACCGCCATCTGTATGACAATAACGTCAAACTTATCTAGCAAGCCAACCGTTATTGATAAACGTGGATCAACTGATAATAATACCAAAGTATGCCCTTTGATCCTTTTAGAGGTTTATAAGTCCTTGCACTAACTGTTAAGGACACCAACCCCAACAAAATGGAACCAACGCCACTCGAATTGAAATTGAACTGATATCCGACAACAGTCTTATTTGTCTTAACATGAACTCGATCTGAACTGGCGCGTGACCAAATATTGACGCAATCAAGTGGATTACCAAATAACAATTAACAAATAATTGACTCGATATAACACGAACGTTATATGACCCGACCCGTTTGATCTCACCCATAATCCATCCACCCGAGTGACTCGACCGTAATCTCCATTACTCTCTTCTCTCCATTACCTTCAATTACCTCTCAAACACATCATCACCCCACTACTTCTCTCTCTAAAATTCTCTCCACAAAAAAATCCCTAAAAATTATTCCTCCATCTCCCTTTGCACCGCCGCTGCCACCATCCTCCCATCTTCTACCCCTTTATCTCACAATCTTTCGCCGAAGATGAGGCCTTGATTATGCTCATCTCCGGCGAACCATCAATTCGTTATTGATTAATCTAACTTATACCAATTTCTTTTTTACTCTCTAAGGGGATGTGGTCTGTTTATCATCTTTCCGTTTATAATCATGGTCTATCGCTGCATGTCGCCGTTTTTTGTGTGTCACTGATTTCCGTTGTGGCTGGTTGTTGTCATCTGTCTCCGCCTTCTCCGTCGCCTTTCTTTCCGTCTGACTCTACCGAGGAACTGTTTCCCCTACCCCTCGCCCCTCCCCCCACCTCCCCTGGTATGTCATTGTTTGTCTTGAGTCGTCAATCGTCAAGTCGGTTGGTCTGTGGTGGTGTTGGTTTTATGGTTGTTTTTTGGTTCTGTTGGGTTGTACGTGTACTTGATTTGGTGCCCCCCTCCCCTCGCCCCTTCCCCCATCAGTCGGGTTTTGCATGTTCCCTTTGTGTCGATTGTGGTTCTGTTTGGTTGTGCATGTACTTGATTTGGTGTTCCCCTTCCCCTCGCCCCTTCCCCCACCAGTCGAGTTTTGCATGTCTCTGTTGGAGTGTCCCCGGCAATAATGCGATCACAATTGTCGATCATGATGATCACATGTTTAAATCTCATTTTTAAAGAATAAGTAAGGGATGATTCATTATATAGTCAACTGATCAACATTAATCGGTAACGATTGGCTTGCTAGAGTTTGTCGTTACTGTCGTGGGACGGTGGTGGTCAGTTGATCCCTTAAGGTCACACCTAAAGAATGATGCCCTAATCTGTAAAGTTGATTAATTGTATGACGATACAAGTTAATCAATTCCTTAAAATTGAACAATTCAATTTGAGAGAGAGAATATTGATATCTTATTATAATGGGATTAAATAAGATTTATTTTAGTAATTGATATATTTTATTACTAAAATTGTTTATTGTTTGTGAAACAATAGAGATGATAATGAATGGTTAATTATAATTACAAGATGTTGTGAATTATAATTAAATGACCCATTTTATTTATGTGATCAAGTATCACTAGTCAATTTGTTGAATGTAATTTAATTAATTTATAAAATGATATTTATGTGATAAATGTGCATTAAAATTAATTAATAACATGTAGCATACTACATGTGACATATTGTGTGACAAATGACAAATTGACAAAATAAAATGGTGGTCCATTTTAAGTAGGTGGACCGAATTGGAGGAGTATGTAGTGGGTTGTGCTTATATTATTTTATGTGATAGAATTTAAATAATAAGCCTACACTACACTAGCCTTACATGCCTAAGGTTTTGAGAAGAACAAAAGAAAAAGTGAAGGACCATATATTGGTCCTCCAACCCTCCAAAAACCGGTCACCCAACACACTACAAGGACAAGTTTTGTTCTTTATTCATCTCTCTATGCATGTTCATTCATTCACATGCATATTCTCTTTCACATATTCATTTCTCCTTCATCAAAACATGAGATTTTTGATTCAAATTGTTCATAGAAATTACTAATATTATTAATGTAATATATGAGTATTAGTAATCAATTTTAAGGTAAACTACTAAACTAATATCTAGCTAATATTATTTAGTGGGGATAAGGGATAATCTTGGGTGCAATCAAGAGGAGTGACTTCTATACTTGAGGTCTTTGGAGGATCATCCTAATATATGGAAAGCTCAAGAACAAGTGAGGTAGGAGACTTCATTTGTGCCCATTTGGCCGAAATATTCATATGGTATGAAACGATTTTTTTCCTTACTCTTATTCTAGTTTTGCATGCATAAGATCTTTAAGTTTTTATGACTAAAACTTTAAACCAAAATAAGTGATATTTAAAATATTATTTCCAGCAAGTGGTATCAGAGCATTATGCTTGTTGCATGCAAGATCGGGTTAGTTTTTCCGAGTTAATTTAATTAACATATAAAACTTGTTATTTAGGATTTATGAAGATAAATCATGAAATAATTTTTCATGTTAAAAGTTACTGGTCCTAAGTTATTTTTAGGACATTTTGGTTTATTTATAGATTTTATTATTCATTTTATATCATAATGGCATTAAAATGTGATTTTTATGATAAAAATGTCATTTTTGGACTAAAAATAGCTAAACTTCAATTTTTCCAGTGGTTTTTGGATATATTTTCACATATATTATCTACTGATGGCCTGTTAATTTTCATAATAAAATGAGTTGTTATGCTCGAAATATGGATTTTTCAAGTTAAAATCGTATTTAAATGGGAAAATAGGTTAATATGAGTTATATTTCGAATCTGGTCATGGAAATTTAGTATGTTGTCACATGCAATTTTACAATATGTGTGTAAAATATTTGGCTATAATGAAGTCTCTATGCATGATTTATGAATTTTTGATGAAAAATCACATAAATAGTGACTTTAATTAGTAAAAATGCTAAAACATACTTCATGACTAAAGAAAAACGTCATATGTTGCATTTTATCATATATGTCAGATCTAAGAGTGAAAAGTTGATAAAAATAATTTTTCGCATATTTTTATGGTGATAATTGTTAAAATCGATAAACCGCAACATTGTTTTTCTCGATAAATTTTCAAAATTTGTAACCTAAGTTTTGAATATTATGAGTGTCATGGTATTTTTCCAGAATGTTCATGAGTTTAAATTTCAAAATTTGAATTTATTTGAAATTTTTATGATTTAATTTGAAGTTTATGACATAATTTTGTTTTTTAGGTCCATTCATGAACAATATTAAGAAATCTAGGTTAACTATTGTCAAATGTTAGTGGAGACTAATTTTGAGTCCTAAAGATGGTTAGGGTAATTAACTTGTACATAAATATGATTTTATGTAATTATTGTGATTTTAAAAGGTTAAATCACGCAAATCCGTAAAAACCGATTAATATACGATATTGGCTCCTTAAAGGCGATTTAGCATAAAATTTGGCATGTTCATACATATTATAATGCTGCATTTTATTTATGATTGTCATATTTTAATTTTATGTAATTTTTGAATTATGTAATTTTACTTAGTATGGCCTTAGTTTTTAATTGATATTACCCGAAATGTATGGGAATATCGATTCGGTTGTAATTTATTGTGATCTCGTATCACCGTTTTGTAATTTAATAGATTTATTTTATTTTTAATTACAAATGTATAATATGAAATTATGTAATTTATTATGTAATTTATTTATTCCGGAGTACCTTGAAGACGGCGCCACTCGAGAAGGCGATCCATTAAAGAAAGTATTGCCTTGAAATGCGTGCCAAGACCGAAGTTCAAGGGACCAAAAGAGTTGGTTTCCGAATTTGTAATAATTTATTAGATTTACTTTTTTTTTTAGGAAGGCCATACTAGGATTTTATTTATGCTTTGCATTTTATTTATATGTTGCATGCATCGCTAAATCGCCATAACAAAACATGCATTATCATTAAATCGAGTAAATCGACCGTGTCAATTACATTTATCGTAGTTCACCGCTTTAGTTCACTTAAAACGTGATAGATAATAAATTGACATGACCTCTCGCTAAAATAAACAATTGAGACTTAGCCTTACGCCCTTACCAAAATGTAGAAACCATGAAAACCTATTTCATGAGGGAGTGCACTCGGCCCTACCGGGGTACAAACCTTGTTACGGAGGGGAAGTGGGTGATAAATGTCTATCCACCGAATTTATGTTAATAAAGGGTATTTCGGCACACCGTGCCCTAAGTTAATATGAATTTGGATCATGGACACATTTATTCGAAATTTGGATTGAACTCAACGAAAGTATTCACGACGATTTCCGGATGTGTTTCGGGCTAGAGATAAATATTAATGTAATTTTATCGACCAAGAGTTCTAAAAGTAGAATCGATTAAAGAGTTAATCCACCGAGTTATGTTAATAAAGGGTATTTATTTTGTGCCCCAAGTTAATATGAATTTGGATCTTGGAATCATTTATCATAGTTAGGGAGAGGTCACTATGTAAATGCTTTACTTGTTATTTACAAGTATTAATAAAACGATAAATGTTAAGTTTTCCACTATTCCGTTATCATATTGTTCTATTTCTTTACTACAATTCATATACGATATCATTTCGATTTTTGATTCAAATCTCCATTAAAACATCGTAACTAAAGACAAATATGAATTTGCTTCTAAAACCTCATATGAACCATTGCTAAGGATCTCTTGTAAAGAGTATAGATAAAAGTTATTCGTGATCAAAAGGGTTTTTGATTCTTGACTAACATATCTACTTACAATGAATTGTTTCTCATATGCTTAATTGAGTTAAGTACTTTGAAATGTTACATCATTTTGGTAACTAGATTTGTTTGAAATCAAAATTGACCAAAATACGGCAACCACTTCAATGAAAGTTTTAAGACTAAACGAACGAATGAAGAGTAGTCTTCATGAATTTCAATTTTGCTTCTCTTAGCAAAGACTCATTGAAATGAGTGGGAGCATTCTCTTAAACCGTTAAGAAAAGGATAAGGTTTTAAAAAGGTAAAATTAGAATGGAATTGATACAAGGTAATGTTAAAAGTAAAGTTATTGAGAATAACGATACTAAACCTATCAATCCCGACCGATAAAGTTTCCACTGTCTTAATTGTTGGACACTAGAAAGGAAACTACCCCAAATTATTGAAGAATCAACAAGTTAGTTGTGGGACATCTAAGGGGACCTTCTTCTTTAATTGTTTATTTGATTGACATAAATTTTGCTAGTACTACTTTGTCAATATTAGAAACCGGTGGTGGTTTTCATCATTGTATTTGATACATAGGATGATTAGAAAATGACGACTAGCAACAATGATGTTGAGAGATAGAGTCATTGTGTACTCAATCTAGTTTTTGGGTTTAGAGTTATACTTAATTGTGACTGTTAAGTGCATAAACTCTAAATAAGAATATAAACTTGTTAAGATACAAAAGAGGTTTCAGTTTTGTGACCCTATACACCATGATTTGATGTATGGCTAGCCCATTATCAAGGTGATTATATTCTAAACCAAACTAGAATGATACATCATGTAGAAGATGCAAGACTCAAATTGGTATCCCAAGATTAAACCTTAAATTCTGGAATGATGAACGCAAAGAGTTATCGAGTACTCTTGAAACCATTAGATTGTTAATCTTATGATATATGCGTATCTTGTATTCAAAGCAAGATGTCTCGTGCCTTTTTGGTTGAAAAGGAAATCGAGGTTGTAAATCATTGATCCAAAATAGGTTGATCATTTTCTTTT
Source organism: Silene latifolia (assembly GCF_048544455.1). Classification (NCBI taxonomy): domain Eukaryota; kingdom Viridiplantae; phylum Streptophyta; class Magnoliopsida; order Caryophyllales; family Caryophyllaceae; genus Silene; species Silene latifolia. The sequence continues at coordinate 96,596,456 of NC_133533.1, forward strand.
ACCAACGATTTAAGTTGACGCTAATGTGTTCACTTAATAAGGTAAATAGAGAAATCTTTGAAGAAGTTCAAAGAGTTCAGGGAATCACAATTTAGTCGTGATGGCATTATCAAAGTGAAGACTTTGATATAAGCCAAATGAAATGTGATATAGTATCACAAGTTAATCTCTCTTAACACACATTATGGGATAATGTGTGGTTGGATAAGAAATCAAACGCTATTCGATATGGTTTGGACTTCAATCAAGTTACTTTGAGTTACTTGATCCTTTTGGGGATTTTATCATTTTGTCTAAAATATTTTTTCCACTAAATCTAAAACGAATCATATGAGATATGAAATGGTAGGGTACCATGCTTGTAAGTTTTCACAAGAAACAAATGCTCATTTTTCCTTACTATAATCACGAGTACAATGAGTTTGTGGCTCGTGAAGCTGTCTTTCTATAATACAAGTTTATTTCTAAAAGACAGAGTGGGAGAATTATTTCAAGAGCCACAAAAGAATTGTATGTCGCAAGAAACTGGTCTTTCTTGGCTACATGAGACGTTTTGTGTAAGACGTTGTTTCTTCAAAACCTAGGAGGTTAAAGTCATCACTTGATGAAGATGATGAATTCATGTTACTTTTAAGAAAGTAAAAAGCTTACAACTTACAAAGAAATTGTTTGATTCAAGTTAATTACTTTTGGAAAGTAATAAACATATGACTTACATGAGAATGTTTAAGTCACAACTCAATACAAGGCTTAGAGCCATGAAAATCCGAAATAAATTCCAAGTGGAATTGTTGGATATCAAAGAGAGATTTCAAAGCTTGATTGGTTGCAAAGGGTTTTGCACTAATTGAGAAGCTTAAGTCTAAGGATTGTATTTCATTATGATGAGATATATAGCAAGTAAATCCAAAAACCCACTTCTTCAAAGAAGAAATGTATTCGATACATGTTATGAGTTTTTGTAATCCTAAGATAATGTGCAACTTAAGAGATGGTCTTGAGTAGGACATCAATGAGTTGGAATCAATGATTTGATCATGGTATAAAAAAAATTTCCCGATAAGTCGAGAAGTTGTGTTTATACATGAAGTTTAGTGGGAGTTACGGAAATTTTAGTAGTCATATATGTGGATGACATATTGATCATTGCGAATGATTTAAGACTTTGGAGAAATAGAGTACATATTTAATATCCGGATTTATGGAGATAAATCTACATGATATTAATGTCAAATGAGGAGTCTTATGTTGATAAGATTTATGACTAGTTCAATCGAATTGAACATATTTGATTGATTCCATTTGCTTCCGCTGCCGAATCAATTAAATAGGAAATGATGTATAACACTTCATATACTTTGAGTATGATGAATTGTTTCAAATCGAATTTAAGTAATAGTTACCAAGTAAGCCATAAAGATTACCCTTAGGTGCTTGCAGAAGCATTAAGGATGTAAAGCAAAGTGTTTTTAATGCAATTTTGTGTAAGGGTGTTACACAAATGACAATTGACAATTGAGATTGCGCATGGTTTCCAACAAAACCATAATCAAAACACATTAGGATGGTTAAGATACCATTGTGGCTATGTTATTTAAGAAATAGATTTTCTAGAATCGTTCTAGGCAATTAAGAACAATGAGAGATATTTACAACGGAAATTGAGTACACTTGCAATCATGAGATATGCAAGAGGATAGATCCCGCACACTGTGAAAACAGTGGGAGCTATTCTAAGGCTAGAGAGCTTATGTCTAGATTGGATCTAGACACGTACTCAGAAAGTTTTGTAATGCAAGGTATGCATTACGAAAGGAAAACGAATATGTAGTAAGGTTGAGTAAGGTACAAGAAGTTGATAAAACCTACTAACCAAAGCCTTCTCATGGCCTTAACATGATGAGTCATGTCATATGTCATTTCAATTGCATTGAGATGAACAACTACATATAAGATGAAAATGGATTATAAAAATATGAAGTAGTAATCAGGTATTGACTATTCATATGTAATAATCACATTTGTCGTTCGAGTTTTTAAAATCTGAAAACTCCTTTTATATACTTTGTTACATCCAAACGGGTTGTAGAGACAATATTGAACCCCGTTAAAGTGAACTCGGATTAACATGGTATTTGCCCATAATCACTTGTATGAGGTGACGTCTTGAAGTGACTAGAGTGTGATGTGATTGATGGCAAGTTCAAGTGCCATAGAGTCATGTGAGATGACTAGTCGATCACATAGGCAGACGTTGGGAACACTGTCGGGCGATGACCGCTTATAGAGTTCTGGCAAATTTATAAAGCCTGCTCGTGGCGAGAGCTACTATAGTATTCAAATGAGTCGATTCTTTTGACTAAAGACTGTTCGCCTAAGGTGGCACGGTTTCAGATTAACTTTAATTTATGTTACTACGACCTTCGTAAATGGGGTCAAATGGGCATATTTTTGGTTATGATGGTTGTGGCAAGTCGAAGGGAATAGTGCTATAGAAATTGTCCACCCCCTTGTCAGGGTCAAAACAATATCTCAGGGCCACTCGAGGAGTAATGAACTGGAAATGCGTGGCTACGCTCGGAAGGTATCTATGGTAGATAATTCCGGTCAAATCAGTTATTATCCAGATCGAGGAAACCACTCTTGATATGATCACTTGCAAGTACGACCTGAAAGACACCTTGCATTGAGTGGGAGATAGTAATAGGACAAGAGAATTGGTGACGCACACTTGTCGAGGACAAGTGGGAGATTGTTGGAGTGTCCCCAACAATAATGCGATCACAATTGTCGATCATGATGATCACATGTTTAAATCCCATTTTTAAAGAATACGTAAAGGATGATTCATTATATAGTCAACTGATCAACATTAATCGGTAACGATTGGCTTGCTAGAGTTTGACGTTACTGTCGTGGGACGGTGGTGGTCAGTTGATCCCTTAAGGTCACACCTAAAGGATGATGCCCTAATCTGTAAAGTTGATTAATTGTATGACGATACAAGTTAATCAATTCCTTAAAATTGAAAAATTCAATTTGAGAGAGAGAATATTGATATCTTATTATAACGGGATTAAATAAGATTTATTTTAGTAATTGAAATATTGTATTACTAAAATTGTTTATTGTTTGTGAAACAATAGAGATGATAATGAATGGTTAATTATAATTACAAGATGTTGTGAATTATAATTAAATGACCCATTTTATTTATGTGATCAAGTATCACTAGTCAATTTGTTGAATGTAATTTAATTAATTTATAAAATGATATTTATGTGATAAATGTGCATTAAAATTAATCAATAACATGTAGCATACTACATGTGACATATTGTGTGACAAATGACAAATTGACAAAATAAAATGGTGGTCCATTTTAAGTAGGTGGACCGAATTGGAGGAGTATGTAGTGGGTTGTGCTTATATTATTTTATGTGATAGAATTTAAATAATAAGCCTACACTACACTAGCCTTACATGCCTAAGGTTTTGAGAAGAACAAAAGAAAAAGTGAAGGACCATATATTGGTCCTCCAACCCTCCAAAAACCGGTCACCCAACACACTACAAGGACAAGTTTTGTTCTTTATTCATCTCTCTATGCATGTTCATTCATTCACATGCATATTCTCTTTCACATATTCATTTATCCTTCATCAAAACATGAGATTTTTGATTCAAATTGTTCATAGAAATTACTAATATTATTAATGTAATATATGAGTATTAGTAATCAATTTTAAGGTAAACTACTAAACTAATATCTAGCTAATATTATTTAGTGGGGATAAGGGATAATCTTGGGTGCAATCAAGAGGAGTGGCTTCTATACTTGAGGTCTTTGGAGGATCATCCTAATATATGGAAAGCTCAAGAACAAGTGAGGTAGGAGACTTCATTTGTGCCCATTTGGCCGAAATATTCATATGGTATGAAACGATTTTTTTCCTTACTCTTATTCTAGTTTTGCATGCATAAGATCTTTAAGTTTTTATGACTAAAACTTTAAACCAAAATAAGTGATATTTAAAATATGATTTCCAACAGTCTCTTGTGTGTCGATCTTCATCTGTTGTTGCCCTTTCCTTCTTGGTCCTGATTGACTACTTTAGGCGGGCTTTGTTGGTCTGGTTTGGGTCCGGTTTTGCTTTGACGGATGATCCTTGCTTCCGTTTATCTTTGATTTTGGGTATATTTTATGCAGCTAGATGTTGGTTTTGGGTTATAGTTGGTTGGAAGGTGATGTTTGTCCCTTGTTGGTGTTGGATTTTTATTGGTATTGTTGCATTAAACAATATGGAAGTGGTGTGTTTGATTGTGTGGATTTGGGGTGGTCTGTGATGTGATGTTGGGTGAGTTGGAAGCGGTGGTTCACCTCAAAAGTTAATGTTGTTTTCTTTCAATTTCCGTTGTTTTCCATTTCTTCTAATAATCCCGTCTTATGGGACACTTTGTTTGTGGCTATGTAATAAAAATCGTAACTTTTGTGTGCCGGTGATGGTGGCTGTCTATCCGGATTGTGTTGTTCTCTCCCGAGAATGTCATTCTTTGGTGTTCATGGCAAGGGGATTGGTTAAGGAGCTTTCTCTACTTATTCTCGTCAGTTTGCTCGTTGTTTTTGTGTGGACACGGGGGCCACGGGGGCGCTTGGCACAAGCGTTTGCATTTGTGGAGTCGCCACCAATTTTTATGGGAAATTGGAACCGTTCGAATACCTCGCGTCATGCCAAGACACAAAGTAGTGACATGAACACTAAGAACTCGTTACCCTTAGCATTCTATGTCTAGAATGACTCTCGTGGATGCCAATGAACACGGATGTTCACAGAGATCTGGAGTAAGGGGTGAGAGTACGTATTAGGAAGTCCTTTTACTGAACACCTAATCCCGCCCGCCTCGATAGCGGCCTCTACTAATGATTAGGAAAATCGTTTGTACTCGATATGCTGTCGATTATATGCATGCAATGCAACATCCACAGATTAGTCCTAGCATGTGAATTAATACTAAGTCGGTGAACATATAATTAGCAAACAATTACGTCGATTTGAGTTTAGAATTAATTACATGTGAAAACAAATAAATAAATCATACATGATACAATAAATAAATTGCGATAATTAAAATTACAATAATTACAATGAATTAATTGATTTACGTCAAAAATATATTTAAGACGGATAATTTGAGAAAAACAAGAGAAAATAAATTAGGTTAGAAAATACGGACATATTAGAGGTGATATTACGGTTAATAGTCAATTAATAAGTAAACTAACGAATTAGGTCAAAGCAAGAACGGAAGTTCAGAGACAGAAACCAACCCGGAACCGGCGCAGCAATGCTGCGTCTCTTGGAAGAGGCGCAATAGTCACTGCGTCTGTTCCTGAGGTGAGTTCTGGCTGTGATGTCAGAACTGCGAATTGTTAATGTTCGTTGGTGAATTTAATGGTTGATTATCGATACTTGACTCGGATGAAAGTGATTTAACGCATTATTTACATATGAATTCGTCATAAAAGCGATAAAAAACAAATTAAAACGAATTAAAACGAATTAAGACGGATTAAAGACGGGTTAAACTAACTACAAATTAATTAGGTTAAACTTTTATTAATTAAAATGCGCGTCAAACAGAAAATAAACAACGAAAATATGTACAAAGATCGAATTCCGGAGACTTGACATGAACAAATCAAATCTCCAAAATCCGGGTTTGATTTAATGACAAAAACCCGCAAATATTGATTATAAGGGATTTAAGTCGAATTTATAGCGATATATTTGTGAATATGTGCATTAAAATTGTTATATACGAGTGGAAGAAAAGAAAATAAGAAAAAGAAATAAAAAGGACGAACTAACAGAGAAGCGAGGAAGAAGAAGAAAAGCGAGAATCTGCGGCCCTACTCTGAAGAGGCGCGGCGAGATGTTGCGACTCTTCGAAGAGGCGCAGCAGTTACTGCGTTTCTTCTCGACGTCTGCCTGCTGTTAATCCGTAAATATAGTTTAACAAAAGGGTATTAGAAATCGGTTTTAAGCATACTTTTGACGTAAATCTTACATTAATTGGTACAAAAATAAAATAAAATAATAAAAGATGGAATTTACACCCTCAGACTTACATGTTTGACGAAACGAGATTAACTAAGTTAACGTTTAGTGATTGCTCGACTCGAATGTATGATGAAAGTGCCCTCGTAAGAGGATTTAGATTAAATTGATTGATTAATTGAGGTGTAGTTGGTCAAATTGGTCGGTCATGCAACGTGACTGGTACTTAGAAGGATCCGAGCTTACGTGGTCGATTGATCAAGCACGTAGACGTCAATAAGCTTAGAGCACGGTCTTAGAATGCAAAGGGAGAAGAGAAGGGCGGACACTCGCATGAAAAATATGAGGAACGAAGGTCCCTATTTATACTAATCACACGGAGGAATTATGGAATGACTAAAACTTTGGAAACAAATCTCGAAAAGATCTGAAAATATGAAGAAAAGGGCTGGGGAAGAGGCGCGGCAGGTGCTGCGTCCTTTCCCCAGAGGTTTCCTCCTGTGTAAGAAAGATTTCCGCATTTCTTTTATGGAATTGCGGTAGATCTCGACTTCCTTATTCCCTAAAATAAGATTTTCGGGATATATTTTGCCAAAAGATATAAAATTAAATTATGGAATAAATATCCGGAATATTCTTAGGACATTCTGACTCGGCCTTTTAAACGGTTTATTAGAAAATGAAGCAGTTTTTGACCTGGACTCCAAATGAACTCTAATTATTGTCAAAACGACCGTAACGGCGCGTAGATGACAACCAAGAGGTAGACACAAGTATTTGACCTATCACTTGACGATAAACTTATGAACTGTCATAAATCGTTCCGTGTACCAAACATGCGGCCCAATCATCACCGAGTGGCTTGTGGGAGGTGCAGATACGAGGTATCTAACAGAGCCCCCACTTTGACTGAGGCTTGGACAAGGCGAAAGTCAAAGTATAGCCATCAGGTCATTCGAAGATTACAACCTGATGACTATGGCGACGCGAGGCGCTCAAGGGGTCTGAGCCAATGACCTATCGCCGGGAACATTTTAGAGTCTGTCGACTATCGGGGAGGGTCGTTTAAAGTCCATTAGACTACGTAAGGAAGCTCGCCAGCCATAAGAAGAAACCATACCTGAGACTTCTTTCTTGGAACGAATAATATTGAGGACAACAGGACGTCGGTAGAAGCTGCTGGGGAGATCTGCTTGCGTCGGTCTCAAGCGAACTCTATCTATCGAGAAGTGCAATCGGCTGTCACGAACTCTCGCTGGGAAAAATATAAGGGTATTGATGGAGGCATGTCGAAACACCATCGGAAATCCGCTCGTTGCTAGAAGCGAAGTCCTGATGAAAGATCCTTGCTACGAGAAAAAATACTGTGACGGCTCACAGTCTACTCGAAGATAAAATACTGCGACGGCTCGCAGTCTGCTCGAAGATAAAATACTGGTCCGGACACAAATAAATGCCCAATAGACCAAATATATGATATATAGTGTTGGAGAAGAGGCTCACCAAAGATGGGCCCACAAATAACGAACTTATAACGAACTTTTGAAAATTGAGCTGGAGGGAAGCTGGGGAAGAGGCGCAGCAAGAGCTGCGACTCTTGGAAGAGGCGCAGCAAGAGCTGCGACTCTTGGAAGAGACGCAGCAAGTGCTGCGTCCTTTCCCAAGCTCGTCCCTGTCTGAGTAAAAATCGACAGAAGTCGTGTTTTATTCATAATAACAAAACACAAAAACTTCTTAAACTCTCTCAAATTCCAACCAAAATCCGTCAAAATTTGATCAAATTACTCCATTAATCATGACTAATCGAGATATGTGTCTCATTCTTGTTTTAATATTTGTATTTGCTTGATTTTGATTGGGAAAATTAGGGTTTCCAACCCAATTATTTCGAAAATTTGGGGCTTTTCCCCCAAATGAATTTGCCTTGTAAAATTGACATTAGAAATGGATAATTGGTAATGTTAGGAACATAACCATGTATTCTCTTTGAATTTTCGTCAAGTATTGAGCATTTGAGTGAAATTGAGACGGTCCCTCAGCTCTTTCGAAAATCGTTTCGAAAATGGCCTTAGGATTGCCTATTTTTGATGAAATTTGGTTTTTGGAACCATTGTGTAATGGGTAAACTTCTTAACATTTCAGATTTTTGATTTGTGACGGCTTTTTTAGGACACTTTTCTAGGGCATAATCGCCATTATAACTAAATGCTGCCGAAATTTCGACCCAAACCCGCGACTAGGCTTTGGACTTAGACTTGACTTGACCCAATTTACCACATGAGCGGTCGGGTTTCGAAGAAAATGGCCAAAGATGGCGAGAAAAGGCCATTTTCGGGGCTAAAAAGGCTAAAAACAAACATCACCGAGGCTTGTCGTCATTTGACGCGGCCTATTTACTTTAATCTTGCAGGTGACATTGCTTCTACGTTGGGGAGGGCTCCCATGGATGTGGACGCCGACTTCGACCCTTCTTTCGTTCTTGAGGAGGTGGTCGAGGAGGATTTCGAGGAGGTTGTCGAGGAGGTCCCGAGGCGGGCCAACGTTGGACGAGGTGGTCGCCAGCTAGCAGGGGCACCTGAGTGGGCTGAGAAATGGGATGGTCGACATCTCATTTGGGCAGAAGAGAGCCACCTGTCTTACAGGACGGTGAGGAGTTTGGTAAATTTTGAACTTTGTCATTTCCTTATCACCTTTCCTTATTCGTTTGCCGTTTCATTTCTCTTTTGCTTTGTGCTAATGATAGCTTTGCGTCGAATGGATATAGGAGGCCGGGAACATAAAGTCCTTTTCCGGCTATACGACGATGATGGAGGCCTAGCTTTGACGGAGGAGGAGAAGGCCATCATCGAGCTGGGAGCCTTCTGAGATTTGGTGGGAGTGTGGAGGGCGATCAAGGAAAGGAAGCTTCGGACTAACCTTTGCCTGATCCGAGCTTTCCTTGATCGGTACTAGGACACGACCTCGACCTTTCATATGCCTTTTGGGGAGGTCGGGGTCACTCTGGAGGATTATGGCATGATCTCTGGGCTGCCGTATGGAGAGGAGGTTGTGGTGTGGCCGTTGACGGCCATGAGAGTGGACTCGGCCGAGGCGAGGAGGCTGATTGGCTGGAACATGGCAGAGGGTGCTGCCAGCGTTCCCGGGTTAGTGCCGAGCACTTACGTCAGGGACTACTTTGCGGGTAGGACCCCGGCGACGGTGATGATGGATGGGAGGAAGGTGGCTCCTCCTGCTTGTACTGCGAAGCAGAGGGCTTGTCTGTGGCTCTGGTGGTTCTTGTCTTCGCTTTACCTCGGAGACAAGGGCGAGAGGTTGTTGACGAAGCTCCTTCCGTTCCTTTCTGACTTGAGTGACATGGGTTGGTGGGACTGGGTCACTCCTGGCTTTGCGGTCCTCACTCGCTACATGAGGGCCATGGTTCGTCCTGGGCTGATGGAGAAGGGGACTTCTCCTGCTACTGTCGGTCATGGACTGTTATTGGAGGTATGAACCTTTATTGCGTATCATGAAAGATCATTACTTCTTCTTTGCCATCAAATCATGAAAGATCATTATCGATTGTCTTGTTTTGCAGGCGTGGGTGTACTCCTACTTTCCGGGCTTCGCGCCCAAGAGGACGGAGCCGGAGCCGAGGGCGTACCCGGTCGTGAGGGACTGGGTGGTGTGTCGTAGGAAGAGCCAGCGTTCTTATTACGACGTTTGTCGACGGGGCGTGAATGCCCTGAAGTTGAGTGACGTAAGTATCTTCAATCCCTTTTCCTTTATTTATTTATTGCTTTTAGAAGTGATCATAAGAATGACCCCTCGTTTGCTTGTTTTAGTGGGTGCCCAGACCTTGGGTGGACTACCCCGACGCTCCGGCCTTCGTGGCTGAGGTCCTTCGACCCAGGAGCTCGAGTCGGTTGCTACTGAGGACGTCCATAGGACCAGTGTGGTACCTGGGTGAGCGTTTGACTCGTCAGTGCTCTCGTGACGCTTTCACGATTCCCATCGATCCTCCACGGACCATGTTTAGGGAGCCCTCTGATAGTGAGAGAGAGGCTGACTTGGCGGACGTTGGTGGTGACGCTCTTCTCCTTCCTGGTGAGGAGTACTCCTTGTTTGTTCGCCAGAGGCTGGCGTACTGACCGATCGTGGTAAGTATTTCTCCTTCCTTTTTGACTTGATTTGACAAATAAAGAATTCGTTTGAACTTTGCAGGAGATCGAGGTGGCAGGTGTCGAGCCCCCAGCGTACCCAGAGACCCTTGAGTATACCGACGCGGCAGGGATGACGACGATCTCCGAGATCCGCGACTTCGGCGAGGAGGTGACAGATGCTGGCCTAGAGGAGTGGCAGCACCTAGTGAGGAGGGTAAGCCCCAGCTTCGGCTGTTTTTCGCTGTTTTTATTGCATAAGAATGCATCCGTTCACTATTGCAAACCTTTTGTTTATTGAACTACAGGTGGCGCCATCTCAGCATGTGGCGTTGTGGAGGGTGGCCAACCAGCTGCGGGCCATGACCATTGAGGCACTTGCAGGTGGCCGAGGGCGACAGGTATGAACCTCTCATTCTCTTTATTTTGAATTTCGTTGCAATTTCTCGCGTTTGTTTGAAATGAAATGATTTAAATGTTGCATTTCTTTATACTTGTAGAGGGAGCGTGATCTGGAGCGTGACCTGGCGCAGTCCCAGGAGGAGACAGCGCTACTTTCTTTGAGGAGTTGGAGGTCAAGGACGCTGAGATCGCTGCCCTCGAGGCGACCGTAGCCGAGCTGAGTGGCGACCAGAAGTAGCTGCTTTTCCCTTTCTTTTGCTGTCGGTTGTCTTGTATATACTTGTATATTTTGGACTTTTGTTTTGGACTTTTCGGACCTGTTTTGGGCGAGAGCCCCCAGTTTGATGTACGTATTGCATTTTTTGTTGTGTATAGGACGGCCTGAGTGTCTTTACTACTGGGTTGTATGTTGTTCCTGCAGGTTAGCTTACAAAACAGGTTTGGTAGATGACGGTTTATGCCGTCATGCTGCCGAAATTTACACAGAATTTACGTAGAACACATAATACACTCGTGTCTTGAATTAGCGCAAAATGAGAAAGAAAAGCAAAAAGGTGCCCGTAAATGAGCGAAAATGACCGAAAATGCGAAAAATTGCCCAGAAATGAGCGAAAATGACATAAAGGTGCCCAAAAATGGGTAAAAATGTCCTGACGGTAGGGAGGGCTACCCCCTAAAAAAACGTAAAAAGAAATGTATAAGTTTGAAATAAAATGTGAAGTGAGGAGTTAAATGATTCCCCTAAAAAAAAAGAAAATAAAATGAAATGGGTAAGTGTGCTCGTTTGGCGAGAATGTTGATGTTGTCTAAAAAGGGTGCCCGGAAAATTAGGAAACATAAAATTTGGTAATTTGACGGAATTACCAAAATAATAACCTATAGGAATAGGAAATTATAGCCAAAATAAATTAGGAAAGATCCAAAGTGAAAATCACGGAAATCGGCTGGGGATGAGGCGCAAAGAAGAGTCAGCGACTCTTGAAGAGGCGCAGCAGTCTTCACCACTTCCCCAATCGGTCGATCTGACGGAATTTAGGAGACAACTTTTAGTATAAATAGAGACGTCGGGGAAGCTTTTATTTTCATAATTCCTCCGTCTTTCTTCTGCCTATCTCATAAAAACTCTCCTATCTTCATAAAAAAATTCCAAATCATAGATGCCTTTGAAAACCGTCTCAAGGAATGGACGAACGAGTTCACAAATGTCGAGAAGCACGACATGGGTGCATTTAATTTGGGATCGATCTTGAGTCCCAAATTGGTGAAAATTGTGAAACCTTTCTTGGATGCTTGTCTTGAATATTGGGATACAAATTTCCACGTATTCGCCTTTCCTGGAGGCGATATTTGTCCTTTCCTGGAGGAAATAACTGCTATTGGAGGATGGGATCCAGAAAATGCACCCGTTGTACCTTTTAGCTCTCAAGGGTATAAGGGTAAATTTAGAGACTTGTTGGGACTGACTAAGGCTGAGGTTGACCGTCTTGTGACTTCAAAAGGAGTCTGTATGCTTGACTTCATTGACCGATTCCTAAACAGGGAAGACCCTTCTATTTCTTATGTTGCGAGACGCAGGGCGTTCGGGTTTTGTCTACTTCACTTTTATGTTCTTGAAGGGCATGTTGACAAGGAGATGAGAGGGGATCCTCGTTTCTTGAGCTTAGTGGAACAAATGGAGCTACGCAAGAGCCCAACATATCTTTGCTTATGAGAGATCATTCTGGGGCTGGACAACAGAAAAGCCAATCGCGAGCTTTCTTACTTGGGAAGTCCTGTCATTTTGCAGGTAAGAACCCACTTTTTTTTTTTTTTTTTGTACATGTGCCAACCGTTTTTTTTTTTGTTTTTTTTTTTTTTTGTGGTTGACCATATGGGCATTAAATCCCTTCTTCTTTGTAGGTTTGGCTTATGGAGCGTATGCGGTTGATCGAGCCCCCAGTTAATGTGCCAGGATACCATGCTCGGTCAATTGCATTGAGAACCAGGCTCTACATGGTGGACTTCACTCGGGTTTGCAACTATTGGGAGAACAAGTTGAAGAATGAAGGAGGTCCCTTGATCCGATGGATTGTGCCATGGTGGCATCTCAGGTCAGTCACCGGAGTTTCATCTTTAGATCCGACTCGGTCAGTTCGCATCCCTAGCTTGTAATTCATGATCTGCAACTTCCCGGAGAGATTAATGAGGCAAGTGGGCCTTAAGCAGAAGATCTTAAGCTTGACACTGTTCCTCAGACTGCATTGGCACATACTACAGAGATTCGTCGAGAGTGGGCCCTCAAATGGGCTCAGAGGAACATGCAGTTCATACTTTTTCCGGTTAGCTCCTTATGGGTATCTGATTCATACTTGCAATGGAGGAAAGTTGGCACTCCTAAAGAGCGTGAGAAACTGAGGAAGCACGAGCCTATTTACTACAAGATTCACGAAGTAGCAAAGGAGAACCACAAATACTTGACTGAAGAGGAGGAAGAGGCCAGATTCCGAGTCGTTCATCCGTCGAAGAAACCGAAGACCGCTCCTGTTGTAGAGATGGTGGTGGATCGAAATGGTAAGGCTAGACCGCGAGAGAGACCTTTGGTGATTAGGTAAGAGGTAGCACAAGAGCGCCCTGCTCGTGGTCGAGACAAGAAGTACGATAGAAATGACAAAGGCAAAGGAAAGATGGAAGAGTAGCCTTAGTCGTAGTACTATTTATTATTATTATTATTATTATTATTTGTAATAAATGGCGGGGTTTTTAGAATCCTAGCCTAGCATTTATTTTTCAGCATTTTATATTATGTGACATATTATTATTATTATTTATGGAACAAATGAATAAAGATTTATTAGTTAAAGAAACTATTGTGATTTTCCTTTTATTATTCTTGTCGAATTTCAAACGTAATTGCAAATGTTCTTCTATTTACATTTAAAATAGTGGGTTGTATCCTGTAAAGGATTGCCTACGTATTCATTTTGAAAAAAATGAAATCAAACCCTTGCGCGTAGTTCGAGTAAATGTAAAAGAATAATTGTTCTAAGCAAGAGATTGTAGTGAACTAGAAAATAAGCATGAGCTTTACTTACTCTTAAAATGCAACTCAATTTATTTGATGATATGAGGATGACGAATTGTTAAAATGCAAGAGCAGATTGACATGAGTTTTATTTCAGCGGGCAAAGGGCCATTTTTATTTCGTGTCGCAGGAGCGGCACGTAGGCGTTACGCGAGGCGCGTGTCTTGTCCTACACTTGGCATAATATCGTTTCTGTTGATCGAGGTTGGTTGGGTTAGCAAATTCATTACCATCTAGGTCTGTAATTCTAACCGCATCCCCCGAGAGTATGGACTTGACTAAGAATGGTCCGGCCCAGTTGGGTTTAAACTTTCCACGTGGATCGACAGGTAGGAGAGCTCTAACTGATTTGAGGACTAAGTCTCATTCTTTGATGTTTCTGGGCTTAACCCGTTTATTGAAGGCTCGTTTGATACGTGCCTGATAGATTTGCACATTATGCAATGCGTGCAACCTTCGTTCATCCAAGAGGATGAGTTCTTCATATCTGTCCCTTTTCCAATCAGCTTCTGGAATTTGACTTTCAAGCAAAATGCGTAAGGATGAGATTTCTAGTTCAACTGGTTGTACAGCTTCCATGCCTTATGTCAAGTAGAAAAGAGTAGCCCTAGTGGGCGTCCTAACTGATGTACGATAACCCCATAAAGCGAATGGTATTTTGCTGGGCCAGTCGCGATAATTGTCGATCATTTTCTTGAGGATAGTGACGACATTCTTGTTAGCTGCCTCTACCGCGCCATTAGTTTGAGGTCTGTAAGGCGAGGAATGGTGGTGTTTGACCTTGTATTTGGCTAGTAACTGCTTAGTCTCGGCCTGGAAATGGGATCCATTGTCACTGATGATCTCATGTGGGCAACCATATCGACAGATGATATTGGTTTGTATGAACTTTGCCACATTTTTGGCTGTGAGACTAGTGTAAGATGCCGCTTCGACCCAGTTCGTAAAATAGTCAATAGCTACCAAAATGAAACAGTGGCCTCCTGTTCCGGCTGGAGTAATTTTCCCGATGATATCATATCCCCAAGCAGAAAATGGCCAAGGAGATGTCATGGTATACAGTAGTGAAGGAGGAACATGTTACACATTCCCGAAGACTTGGCAGTTATGGCAATGTCTGACATACTTGATGCAATCCGACTCCATCGTGGTCCAGTAATATCCCAGACGCGTGATTTTATTTGCCATCATTGGTTCACTCATGTGAGGGCCACATTCTCCATCATGAACTTCTTCCATCATTTTTTGTGCCTGTGAATGATCAAGGCAGCGCAAGACTACACCCAGAGGTGTTCTTTTGTACAATTCTCCTTGCATGAGGAGGTATTGAGAGGCTAGTAGGCGTATGGCACGTTGTCCCCTCTTATCCATATCTGGTGGATATGTGCCATTGAGCTTGAAATTTAGAATGGCTTGAAACCAAGGTTCCCCTGGATTTTCTTCCTCATCTGTAATTTGGTGCACATAGGCTGGTTCTGACCGTCGTTCAACGCATAAAGGCATTCCTACCATGTCATCTGGCATATTAATCAAAGATGCAAGTTTTGCAAGAGCGTCTGCAAATTGATTCTCTTCGCGAGGTAAGTGTAGATAAGTGACCTGATCAAAGAATTGGGCAATTTGATCTATCCTGGCTTGATAGGGTGCTAGACTTTCACTTCGAATTTTCCAAGATCCAGTAATTTGGTTGATGATCAAGGATGAGTCTCCGTGAACTCGAAGATTCTTGATGCCTAAACTTACTGCTGCTTGTAGCCCAATGAGGCAAGCTTCATATTCTGCTGCGTTATTTTTCACCTCGAATTCGAGTTTGATAGAGAGTGGTGTATGCTCACCTTCAGGAGAAATGAGCAAAACTCCTATTCTAAATCCTCTTAGATTCAATGCTTCATCAAAATAAAGGTCCCAAGAGTCTACATTAGTTTGTAGTATGTCCTCGTCTGGAAATGACCACGTGTCTACTGCTTGGGTGTCGTTGATGGGATTATCTATGAAGAACTCGGCAACGGCTCGCCCCTTTATAACCTTTAGAGGTACATACTTGAGATCGAACTCTGAGAGCATTAAGGTCCATCTCGCCAATCGTCCGTTGAGAACGGATTTTTCGAAGAGGTATTTGATGGGATCCATTTTGGAATACACCTTGACAGAGTAGCTAAGCATGTAATGGCGTAGCTTCTTTGTTGCCCACACAAGAGCAAGGCATGTTTTCTCGAGAGGTGTGTACTTGCACTCCTACTCAAAGAACTTCTAACTAAGGTAGTAGATAGCTCTTTCTTCTTTCCCCATAGTTTATGCTAGCATAGCCCCCATGGCTGTTTCGGTCACTGTGAGATATAAACCAAGAGGTTGATCTCGTTGAGGAGGCATGAGAACTGGTGGCTTGGCTAGTATCTCCTTAATTCTGTCAAATGCTTTTTGGCAATTGTCGCCCCATATGGTGTGATTTTTTTTCTTGAGCTTTTTGAAAATGGGCTCGCAGATCATAGTAAGCTTCGATATGAATCGGCTTATATATTGCACCTTGCCTAGAAATCCTCTAACCTCCTTCTCTGTTTGAGGTTATGGCATTTCAATTAGATCCTTGATCTTGGATGGATCAATTTCTATTCCCCTTTGACTGACGACATATCCCAGGAGCTTGCCTGACGTTACCCCGAATGCGCATTTCTGGGGATTGAGCCTCATGTTGTACTTGCGCAATCTTAGGAAGAATTTACGAAGGTTGTTAATGTGCCCCTTCCTATCCTTGGACTTGACAATCATATCATCAACGTATACTTCTACTTCTTTATGCATCATCTCATGTAGCAATGTGGTCGCAGTTCGTTGATATGTAGCTCCAACATTGATTAGCCCGAATGACATAACAGTATAGCAATAGGTGCCCCATTGAGTGACGAAGGCGGTCTTATGCATGTCTTCTATGGCCATTTTGATCTGGTTATACCCTGCATATACGTCCATGAAGGACAACAACGCGTGGTCTGCTGTATTGTCTACCAATATGTCGATGTGTGGTAGAGGGAAATCGTCCTTGGGACTTGCTTTATTTAAGTCTCTGAAATCAACACAAACTCGGATTCGCCCATCCTTTTTGGGTACGGGTACTATGTTAGCTACCCAGTCCGAATACTCGGAAACTTTGATGAACCCGGCTTTGAATTGTTTATCGACTTCTTCTTTGATTTTAAGAGCCCATTCGGTCCTCATTCGATGAAGCTTCTGCCTTACAGGTTTGAAACCTGGTTTGATTGGAATTTTGTGTTCTGCGATATCCCTGTCGATCTCTGGCGTGTCTTTGTAGGACCAAGCGAAAACGTCCTTGAACTCGTGTAGGAGGTCTATGAAACTGGCCCTTTCAGTTGGGTTTAAGGTTGTCCCTATCCTAAGTTCTTGGGGTTCTAGTTCGGTTCCTACGTTGATGGGTTAGGTGTTCTCTATAACTGATGCCCCTTCCCCTCTTATAATATTTCTTTAGCTATGTAGGGAGGTAATTCGATTGAGTCTGGGTCAAGATCATCCTCATTATCATCGTAAATAGAATTGCATTCAAAATAACACAAAGAGTAAGCAGAATCTGATTTATTCATATTAAACTTTAAAAAGAGTTGGAACAAAGAAGTCATCTGTTCAGTTGTCAGTGGCGGTAAAGGGACAGCTGCTGGGGCATTTCCCGAGCTACTGTGACTATTCGATGCTATGCTAGGAGAAACAAGGGGATTGGGAGTGACAACAGGAGGAGACTCTCTAGGGACTTCTCTAGAATCAGACTCTGATTCCGACTCCGACTCCGACTCTGACTCGAATTCGTTGTCTTCAGGTTCTCCTTTGAACATCTCTCCTTCTCTAGTGGTGACTTTGAAGAGCTTTCCTTGGTTGTTCGTCCACTTGATCGACTTTCTCCATCCTTTCTGCTGATTCGAACTGGTTACGGTGATTAACGTTGTAGGGTTGAAATGGTCATCCTGAAGTATCATGGTAATGATCTCATCCTGTGCAGCTCTAACAAATCGGTCTTCCCCAAACAGAAGACTAACAGCCTGTTCGTCTAAGCAAGGTGCTTGACGAGTTTTGACGGTAAGAATCGTTTCTGAAGGAATGAAGTAGCAATCGTGAAAGATCTCGATTCAAGCTAGTTGCGCTCCTTTAAAATGCCAAGGTTCGGGAAACCCGTGAAAGTACTTCTGATTCCCTTATCTAACGAAGTATCCATTTAAGGTAGGGAGGTAGGGTCGCATTTGGATTCCCTTGTTCTTTCGATTTTGAAATTGATCAGTGAGCATTTCCAAAGCTTCTTCTTTCGTGGGTTTGTATCCTAATCCCAACGGTATCCTTTGGGAGTTTCCTTCTTTGTACGGTGCAAAGGTATTTTTATTGGAAGGATTCAGTGGCATTTCCGGGAAGTATCCCTGAGACTTGAGCATGTGGTTGACCACTAAATTGGAGTATGGATCGAAGTATAGAGGTGCCAGTTCACTCTCTAAAAGGTTTATGCTGTGAAAGCCCTCAAGCTTGTATACTGGATCTGTGACTACTTGGTTGCTTGACATCTTCTCTATCACTGCCTTGATAGGTGACGAAGTGATCGTCACTACTTTGCCATCTAGTGAGATCTTGATTTTCTGGTGCAAGGTGGATGTTACTGCTTTGGAAGCATGAATCCAAGGCCTTCCCAGGAGTATGTTGAATGATGCTTCGATATCCACTATTTGAAAGTTAACCTTTCACTCAATCGGCCCTGTGGCTATGGTGAGGTTGACTAGTCCTACCACTTTACGCCGTGTTCCATCGTATGCTCGAACACCTTGGTTAGTAGGAGTCCAATCTGATTCTTTCATGCCCAATTTGTATGCCGTTTTTAATGGTATGACATTGACTGCGGAGCCATCGTCTACCAAAGTCATTGGCATATTCTTCTTTAAGCATATGCCGGTAATGTACAGAGCTAGGTTGTGACTGGCGCCGAAGGGAGGCAAATCCTCATCTGAGAAAGTAACTGGGTTACTTAGCTTAGTTGAATCTTGGAAGACCAAGTTGACTACGTCGTCAGGCATAGAGTTGTGTGCTACGTTCAATTTAGCCAAGGCTTGCAGTAAAGCCTGACGATGAGGAAACGAACTTGCCACTAGTTGCCAGACTGAAAGATCAGCCTTCGTATTCTGTAGTTGCTTTAGCAAGTGGTCAGTAGATATATCTTCGCCATCATTTGGGGTGATGACATTGGTGTTAATAACCGGACCATTAGCTATAGGACCGTTCTGAGAAACACTTTGATATGGACGCCCTGAGTGAGTATGGTGGTCTATATCTTGATCTTTGCTAGCCTTGACTATATCCTCACTAACCTTGACTAGACAGTGTTCAGTGAGGTATTCATCTTCATCGTCATCGGCCCATATTCCGTTGACACTAGTGAGCTCCTTCAATCTGATGATTTCGGCTTCTAAACTGATTATTTGGTCGACTAGACTGTCAAGTACGGCGACTACCTCTTGCATTGTAGAATTTTGAGTCAGATTTAGTGGAACGCTCTCCTTGGGTAAGGTGCTTGGATTGCGTAGGGATGCTGCTACATCTTCCAATTCTGAAACTTGCCTACTTACACTCTTTGCCCATGCAATGAAATCGGCGATGGTAGGAGAAATGGTGGAGTAACTTCCCTCATCTTCTAATGCATGAATCTCATCTTCGATTGGAGAAATGAGGTGTGAACAATCCAAGGTGGATTCTTCATCTGTAATCATCAGAACTCCAAGAGGATTCTGAGTATTGTTAGGCTTACCTCCAGGAGGTATAGGTAGACGACCATCTTCGATCATGTCTTGAAGGACATGTTTTAGCTTGAAGCATTTCTCTGTATCGTGTCCCTTACCTCTATGATATTCGCAGTATGAATTTTCATCCCAGAACTTGGACTTCTTTTCTGGGTCAGGTGTAGGTCCTATTGGTTGGAGTTTACCTTGTTTCATCAACCTTTTCAGAGCATTGGAGTATGTATCGCCAATGTTCGTGAACTTCCTGTTGGAATATGTGTCCTCCGACAATAATGCGATCACAACTGTTGATCATGATGATCACATGTTTAAGTCTCATTTTAAAGAATACAATTGGGAAGTATTTTTACTGTCAACTGGTCCACACATATCGGTAATGATTGGCTGACTAGAGTTTGACATTACTGTCGTGAGACGGTGGTGACCAGTTGATCCCCTTAGGTCATACCTATAGGATAACACTCTTAATTGATCATTTAATTGATCGTATGACGATACAGGTCAATTAAATTACTTAAAATTGACGGACGATTTTGGAAGTTATATTTACGTGTCTTATTGAAATTTGATTAAATAAGATACGATCTAAGTAATCGAATTGTTTTATTACTTAGATGAAATTATTGTTGAAGGAAACAATTGCATTTGAATGAATAAATTATTATAAATACAAGATGTTGTGATTTATAATTGGTAAATTATTTTGGTACAAGTAATTATGAATTACTAAGTCGATTTTGTGTATGACGTATTTTATTAATGCGTTGATTTTTAAAATGCTAAAAATACATAACAATTTTACATGACATGTGACATGTGACAAATTGACAATTTGACAAAGATAAAATGGAAACCATTTTATCTATTATAACCGAAAATAATGGGTGGATTAGGAAAATATTAGATTAATTATGTTAGTGGTAAACATAATCATGTTTGCCTAATACTAGCCATGCAAGCCTACATGTTCTTGTGAAGGCAACCTTGTGCATGCATTGGCTCCTTCTTTTCCCCCCTTCCACCCGGTTTTGAGAAGAGAAATCCCATGGGTTTTTCTTCTTATTTTACCTAATATACACTATGATATTATTCACTACTGTATTATTCATTCTAACATTCATCTAAAATAAGAATTTTAGAGAGATAACATCTTCCTCCTCCTCCCTCTCTCTTAACCGAAATTATTGAGAGACCAAATAATTTTTGGGTCAATTTTTACACAAAATTAATATTGTTCTAGTAATAATAATATTAATTTTATTAAGTTATTATCTTGGGTATAAAAACTTGGGAGGGATTCTACACTTGAATCCTTGTTCATCCAATTAAGGAAAGCTCAAGAACAAGAGAGTAAGAGAACTCTCTTGTGCCCTTTGATCCGAAATATCAAAGTGAGATGATGATTTCTTCTTTAATTATATTATTGTTTGCATGCATAAGATCATCTTTTAATTTTATGACTAAATTAAAATTATAACATTCTGAATATGTTGAGTAAAGAGATATAGATTTCTAACAAGCGGTATCATGAGCCTTGGTTGTTTGCATGCAAATTGGTTATAGTTTTTCCGAGTTATACGATTAACATATAAAACTTGTTAATTTGTGTTATTATGATATATCACGAAAATAATTATGCATGTTAAAGTTTCTGGTCCTAAAATGTTTTTAGGATATTTTGGTTAATTTATGGATTTTTATTGTTCATCTTATATAATAATGGCATTAAAAATGTGATTTTATGATTAAAATGTCATTTTCGGACTAAAATTAGCTAAACTTCGAATTTTTCAATGATTTTTGGATATGTTATCACATGTTTTATTTTTAGATGACCTGTAAATTTTCAAAATTTTTGGAGTTTTTATGCTCGAAATATGGATTTTTCATGATAAAAATCGGATTTAGATGAAAAATAGGTTAATATGAGATAAATTTCGAATCTGGTCATAGAAATTTAGTATGTTGTCACATGCAATTTTGCAAGATGTGTGTAAAATAATAGGCTATATTGAAGTCTTTATGCATAATTTATGAATTTTTGATGAAAAATAGCATAAATAGTGAGTTAATTAGTGTATAATTGCTAAAACATACTCCGTGACTAAGGAAAAACTTCACATGTTGCATTTTATTATCTTTTTCAGATCTAAAATTGAAAAATTGATGAATATAATTTTTCTCATGTTTTTATGATTTTTGTTGATAAATCCGATAAACCGCAACATAGTTTTTCCGATAAATATTTCAAAATTCTTAACCTAAGTTTTTTGAACATTATGAGTGTCATGGTATTTTTCCAGGATGTTCATGAGTTTAAATTTTGAATTTTGAATTTATTTGAATTTTTGGTGATTTATTTGAAGTTTATAGCATTTTATTGTAATTTTGAGTCCATTAATGAATAATTTTAAGAAATATGAGTTAATTATAGTCAAATAGTTAGTGAAGACTAATTTTGAGTCCTAAAGAGGTTAAGGTAATTAACTTGTACATAAATATGAATTTATGTAATTTTTGTGATTATAAAACGTTGAATCACGCAAATCCGTAAAAACCGTGTAATATATGATATTGGCTCCTTAAAGGCGATTTAGCATAAAATTGGGCATGTTCATACATATTATAATGCTGCATTTTATTTATGATTGTCATAATTTAATTTTATGTAATTTTTGAATTATGTAATTTTTACTTAGTATGGCCTTAGTTTTTAATTGGTATTACCCGAAATGTATGGGAATATCGATTCAGTTGTAATTTATTGTGATCTCGTATCACCGTTTTGTAATTTAATAGATTTATTTTATTTTAATTACAAATGTATAATAGGAAATTATGTAATTTGTTATATAATTTATTTATTCCGGAGTTCCTTAAAGACGGTGTCATTCAAGATGGCGATACATAAAGACGGTGTTACTTTGAGATGCGTGCCAAAACCGAAGTTCAAGGGACCAATGGAGTTGGTTTCCGAATATGTAATAGTTAATTAGATTTTTTTTTTAGGAAGGCCATACTAGGATTTATTTTATGTTTTGCATTTTATTTATATGTTGCATGCATCACTAAATCGCCATAACTAAAACATGCATTTTCATTTTATCGAGTTTATCGACCGTGTCAATTAAAATTATTGTAGTTCACCGCTTTAGTTCACTTAAAACGTGATAGATAATAAATTGACATGACCTCTCGCTAAAACAATCAATTGAGACATAGCCTTACCAAATAGTAGAAACCATGAAAACCTATTTCGCGAGGGAGTGCACTCGGCTACCCCGGGGTACAAACCTTGTTACGTAGGGGAAGTGGGTGATAAATGTCTATCCACCGAATTCATGTTGATGAGGGTTTCATCGGCTACCCCGTGCCCAAGTTAATATGGGTTTGGATCATGGACACATTTATTCGAAATTTGGATTGAACTCAACAAAAGTTTTTGATAAGGGTTTCATCGGCTACCCCGTGCCCTTGTCGGATGTGTTTTGGGCTATAGATAAATATTAGAGTAATTTTATCGACCGAGAGTTCTAAAAGTAGAATCGATTAAAGAGTTAGTCCACCGAGTTATATTGATAAGGGTTTCATCGGCTACCCCGTGCCCAAGTTAATATGAATTTGGATCTCGAAATCATTTATAATAGTTGGGTAGAGTTCACTATATAAATGCTCATATCTTGTTAATTATTTACAAGTATGATATTAAAAGACAAAATGTTAATATTTCATTTTCCTCCATACTTGTAGTTCATAACAATGAATCCATCAAACGCTACCGCACCGATAACTATTGAGTCTTACCACAATGTTCTTGACGACGTTTGCTCCAACAATGATTTAGACACTACTAGAGAACTTCATTTTGGGATAGGTTCGGATGGAAACCTTAACTTCATCACTTCTTCTAGACCACCTACTACTACTAGATCTCGTGTGAGCCCGTCTCAGGAAGACTACCTCATACAATCTATAGGGTCTTTGTCTCTGGAAGATAAAGATACCAAAACTAGTGGGAGCTCAAGCAATCAAGTTCTTGCTTCAAAGGGCAAAAAGTTCAAGAAGAAAGGAAAGAAAGTGAAAAACTTCAAGCAAGTTAATGATGAGTGCCATTATTGCTATGGCATGGGACATTGGCTTAGGAATTGTCCCGTATATTTGCGAAATATAAGGGAAGGAATCATCGTTCCAAAAGGTAAAATTCCTAAGGAAATTTATGTTATTGATATAAATTATACTTCCACTACGACATGGGTACTAGATACCGGTTGTGGTTCTCACCTTTGTAATCATTTACAGGGTTTAAGAGACGTGAAGAGGCTTAGCAAAGGAGATGTGGATCTACGCCTTGGAAATGGAGCTCGAGTAGCGGCCGAATCCAAAGGAACTTATGTATTAGCTTTGCCTAATGGATTTGAGTTGTATTTACATAATTGTTTTTATGTGCCTACACTCTCTAAAAACATTATTTATGTCGCTATGCTAGACTTGGATGGATTTTGTTTTGTCATTACGAACAATCGTTGTACTATTTCAAGGAATGATTTGGTTATAGGCCAAGCTTCTTCCATCAATGGCATTTACATTTTAGAGACCTCAAGTCTAATTAATGATATCTATAACATTCAATCAAAGAAACTCAAATCAAGTGACCCAAATGAATCGTTCATTTGGCATTGTCGATTAGGTCACATAAACGAGAATCGCATTAAAAGATTAATTTCAAGTAATGTGATTACACCATTTGATTATCAATCATATGGTACATGCGAATATTGCCTACTTGGCAAAATGACTCGTAATCCTTTTAGTGGTAAAGGAACACGAGCAAGTGAACTATTGGGACTCATACATACCGATGTGTGTGGACCAATGAGTATCACCGCCCGTGGAAATTATGACTACTTCATAACCTTCACCGATGATTTAAGTAGATATGGGTATATCTATTTAATGAAGCATAAAAGTGAAGCGTTTGAGAAATTCAAGGAATTTCAAAACGAAGTAGAGAACCAATTGAACAAAAGGATTAAGGCACTACGATCCGATCGTGGTGGAGAATATCTTAGCCTTGAATTCGATTCACACTTGAAAGGTTGTGGTATTATATCACAACTTTCTCCACCCGGAACGCCATAACTCAATGGTGTTGCCGAAAGGAGAAATCGAACCCTATGATGAGTCAAACCGAGTTACCGAACTCGTTTTGGGGATTTGCAATCCAAACTGCAATTCTATCTTTGAATAATAGTCCCACTAAGGCCACCGAAAAGACTCCATTTGAAATGTGGAAAGGAAGAGTTCCTAATCTATCCTACATGAAAATTTGGGGATGTGATGCTTACGTCAAGGCAAAAACCGACAATAAGCTTGCCCCAAGATCCGAAAAATGCATCTTTGTAGGTTACCCCTTAACCTCTCGAGGATACTACTTCTACAAACCTCAAGAGAACAAAGTGTTTGTGTCTTCCGAGGCTGTCTTCTTAGAAAGTCAGTTTATTTCTAAGAGACAGAGTGAGAGAAATTTTGAACTTGATGAAGTTCAAGAGCCACAAACCGAGATAGAGACGCAATAAGATGTTCCTTCGTCGTCTAAAACGGTTGTCTCTCCTCCACTTAGAAGAACGGGCCGAGTTATTCGCCATCCCGATCGATATGTGGGACTTATCGAAGAAGATGGAACACTCGATGTGTTGCTTATAGAAAGTGACGAGCCCGCCACCTACAAGACCGCAATCTCTAGTCCAAATTCCTCCTTATGGCTTGAAGCCATGAAGTCCGAAATGGATTCTATGCATGAAAACCAAGTTTGGGACTTGGTAGATTTGCCTAAAGGGGCAAGAGCTCTTCAATGCAAATGGATTTTCAAAGTCAAGAATGACATAGAAGGACATGATGATGTCTACAAAGCTAGGCTAGTGGCAAAAGGATTTACCCAAGTCCAAGGTCTCCATTATGATGAAACCTTCGCCCCCGTAGCCATGCTAAGATCCATACGGATTTTGTTAGCGATTGCCGCATTTCATGATTATAAAATATGGCAAATGGATGTCAAAACCGCTTTTCTAAATGGGCATTTAGAAGAGGAGGTGTACATGATACAACCCGAAGGTTTTGTTGATTCTGAAAATCCTAACAAAGTGTGCAAGCTTAAGAGATCAATTTATGGTCTTAAGCAAGCATCTAGAAGTTGGAATCATCGATTTGATCATGTGATAAAAGAGAATGGTTTCACTCGAAGTGTTGAGGAACCATGTTTATACATGAAATTCAGTGGGAGCAATGTTGTGTTCCTAATCTTGTATGTCGATGACATACTACTCATTGGAAATGATATTCCAATGTTGTCTTCTGTTAAGAAGTGGTTAGGTAATCACTTCCAAATGAAGGATTTAGGAGAAGCACAACGCATATTAGGTATCCGGATCCATAGAGATAGATCCAAGAGGATATTGGCACTAAGTCAAGAGTCTTATGTTGATAAGATTCTTCGACGGTTCAGCATGGACAAATCTAAAAGGGATTTGGTATCTATGGTAACAGGGACTATATTGAGCAAGACTCAATCTCCCTCCGAACCCCATGATGTTGAACGCATGAAGATGATCCCTTATGCTTCCGCTGTTGGATCAATCATGTACGCCATGATATGCACACGTCCTGATGTCTCGTATGCCTTGAGCATGACGAGTAGATATCAAGGAAATCCAGGTGAGAGTCACTGGATTGCCGTCAAGAACATCCTTAAGTACTTGAGAAGGACTAAGGATTCTATCTTAGTGTTTGGAGGAGACACCGAGCTACGTGTTAATGGATACACGGACTCGAGTTTTCAAACGGATAGAGATGACATGAAATCACAGGCTGGTTTCGTTTTCATGCTCAATGGTGGTGCCGTAAGCTGGAGAAGCTTCAAGGAAGTCAGAATCTGCGGATTCAACAACGGAGGCTGAGTACATTGCGATCGAAGCTGCCAAGGAAGTTGTGTGGATCAGGCAATTCACGGAAGGTCTAAGAGTAGTACCTACCGCCAATGATCCCATCACTCTCTATTGTGATAATAGTGGGACGATCTTCCAAGCTAAAGAGCCAAAGTTTAGTAATAGATCTAGACATGTACTTAGAAAATATCATGTAATAAGAGATTTCATTGAGAGAAAGGAAATTGCGATTTGTAAGGTTGGGACAGATGACAACATAGTCGATCCGCTCACCAAGCCTTTATCGCAGGCTGAGCATGATGGACATGTTGCGTCCATGGGACTTAAACGTGTACCAAGTTTTTGTTAGATTTTGAAATGAAATAAAAGTGTTGTTTTTGTTCATGTTCATAATCACATTTGTCTTTTATCCCAAAGTTTAGTAATAGATCTAGACATGTACTTAGAAAATATCATGTAATAAGAGATTTCATTGAGAGAAAGGAAATTGCGATTTGTAAGGTTGGGACGGATGACAACATAGTCGATCCGCTCACCAAGCCTTTATCGCAGGCTAAGCATGATGGACATGTTGCGTCCATGGGACTTAAACGTGTACCAAGTTTTTGTTAGATTTTGAAATGAAATAAAAGTGTTGTTTTTGTTCATGTTCATAATCACATTTGTCTTTTATCTTTTCTTTATACATTGTTACATCCAAACGGGTTGTGGAGACAATTGAACCCCGTTAAAGTGAACGCGGATTAACATAGTATTTGCCCATAGTCACTTGTATGAGGTGACGTCTCGAAGTGACTAGAGTGTGATGCGATTGATGGCAAGTTCGAGTGCCATGGAGTCATATGAGAATGACTAGTCGATCACATAGGCAGACTGTTAGGAACACCTTGTCGGGCCTTATGACCGCTTATAGAGTTCTGGCAAATTTATATAGCCTGGTCGTGGCGAGAGCTACTATAGTATTCTAATGAGTCGATTCTTTTGACTAAAGACTATTCGCCTAAGATGGCACAGTTTCAGACTAACTTTGATTTGTGTTACTACGACCTTCGTAAATGGGGTCAAATGGGCATATTTTGGGTTATGATGGCTGTGGCTAGTCGAAGGGAATGAGTGCGATAGGAATTGTCCACCCCTAGTCAGGGTTATAACAATATCTCAGGGCCACTCGAGGAGTAATGAACTGGAAATGCGTGGCCACGCTCGGAAGATATCTATGATAGATAAATCCGGTCAATCAGTTATTCTCCAGATCGAGGAAACCACTCTCGATATGATCACTTGCAAGTACGACCTGAAAGACACCTTGCATTGAGTGGGAGATAGTAATAGGACAAGAGAATTGGTGACGCACACTTGTCGAGGACAAGTGGGAGATTGTTGGAATATGTGTCCTCCGACAATAATGCGATCACAACTGTTTATCATGATGATCACATGTTTAAGTCTCATTTTAAAGAATACAATTGGGAAGTATTTTTACTGTCAACTGGTCCACACATATCGGTAATGATTGGCTGACTAGAGTTTGACATTACTGTCGTGAGACGGTGGTGACCGGTTGATCCCCTTAGGTCATACCTATAGGATAACACTCTTAATTGATCATTTAATTGATCGTATGACGATACGGGTCAATTAAATTACTTAAAATTGACGGACGATTTTGGAAGTTATATTTACGTGTATTATTGAAATTTGATTAAATAAGATACGATCTAAGTAATCGAATTGTTTTATTACTTAGATGAAATTATTGTTTAAGGAAACAATTGCATTTGAATGAATAAATTATTATAAATACAAGATGTTGTGATTTATAATTGGTAAATTATTTTGGTACAAGTAATTATGAATTACTAAGTCGATTTTGTGTATGACGTATTTTATTAATGCATTGATTTTTAAAATGTTAAAAATACATAACAATTTTACATGACATGTGACAAATTGACAATTTGACAAAGATAAAATGGAAACCATTTTATCTATTATAACCGAAAATAATGGGTGGATTAGGAAAATATTAGATTAATTATGTTAGTGGTAAACATAATCATGTTTGCCTAATACTAGCCATGCAAGCCTACATGTTCTTGTGAAGGCAACCTTGTGCATGCATTGGCTCCTTCTTTTCCCCCCTTCCACCCGGTTTTGAGAAGAGAAATCCCATGGGTTTTTCTTCTTATTTTACCTAATATACACTATGATATTCACTACTGTATTATTCATTCTAACATTCATCTAAAATAAGAATTTTAGAGAGATAACAACTTCCTCCTCCTCCCTCTCTCTTAACCGAAATTATTGAGAGACCAAATAATTTTTGGGTCAATTTTTACACAAAATTAATATTGTTCAAGTAATAATAATATTAATTTTATTAAGTTATTATCTTGGGTATAAAACCTTGGGAGGGATTCTACACTTGAATCCTTGTTCATCCAATTAAGGAAAGCTCAAGAACAAGAGAGTAGGAGAACTCTCTTGTGCCCTTTGATCCGAAATATCAATGTGAGATGATGATTTCTTCTTTAATTATATTATTGTTTGCATGCATAAGATCATCTTTTAATTTTATGACTAAATTAAAATTATAACATTATGAATATGTTGAGTAAAGAGATATAGATTTCTAACACTTCCTTTGTGGGGTATTTTTCTTTGATGATTCGAGAAGGTTAACCTCAGCAGTCTTGCTAGTAGAGCCATAAGAACGACTCGTTGAGCCTTGATATCCACAACCTACCGTTTTGGACAAGAGCCCTTTACGGAAGTCATCTTCAATTCTCGTCCCTAGTACAATTAGATCTTTGAAGGTCTTAATGTTTTGGTACCTCAAGTGGTTTGCACAAATGGGTCTCAAGTTATCCACGAATTTTTCCACAAGGGTAGCTTCATTTGGACGTTCAACTTATTGTGTACTAGTCTTCCTCCACCTACTTAGGAAGTCGGTGAAGCCTTCCTTTTCATTTTGGGTAAGAACCTCTAAAGTGCGCATGTTGACTTGGATTTCAGCATTATCCGCGTATTGTTTAGTGAATTCAATTGCGGCGTCATCCCAAGTGGCGATCTTCTTGTGCTCCAAAGAGTAGGACCATTGCTTAGGAATGGTGTCGAGAGATGAAGGAAAGATCCTTAAGAACATCTCGGGTTTGATGCCTTTGATAGACATGTAGTCTTTGAAAGCACGGATGTGGTTTAAAGGGTTTTCATGCCCCTTGAATTTCGGGATGTCAGTCATGTTGAAGTTGGTTGGCAATTGAGCATTTACGGCCTCATACTTGCGATTATTCTCCCTGTGATGTAGATGTCATCTCCCTTAAAGTACATTAGTTGCTCCTCCAAATATTGGAGTCGCTTTTCAGCTTGAGTAAGACCTATTGGAGGGTTGGTTTCTTGTTGTCCAACGAAGGGTGGAAGGTTATCATCCACGACCTCGCTAGGAACATCGCTTTCTGCAGGAGGGAGTCTAGTTTCTACGGCAACAATTCGGCCTTCAATAGTGTTGAGGCGATCATAAACTTGGTTTTGTCTTGTTTGGAGACGAGCGAGCGCAGCTAGGATTTGAGCATTACCATTTGGGGGTTGACCACTAGCACTTGTGGTACTAGTTTCAGGCATCTTGGAAACTTGATAAGAGATTAACGACGAATTAAAACACGATCGACCATTCTAGCACACTTACTCAAAGAAAAAACTCGACTTGTGAAGTGAGAGTGTGCCACTTGTGTTAAGTGGGGTTTGAAAGTGACAGAGGTTTGAAATGTTTGTCCTAGACAACTGTAGTGTAGTTGTAGGAGTGTTGACTCGAAGTGAAGTTTTGAAATGGGTTTTGAGGCCCGAATTTTGACTGTATATTTGGACAGAGTTTCGACTCATTTTGCGCTAATGTAGGCCATTTTTGAAAGTGTTTAAATTTTAAAAGGTTTTTTTTTTATTTTACAAAATTTGTCATGGTTTTGTTTAAAAAAAAATAGTGATCACATATGATACAAGCATCCATACAGGCATTATAACGGTATGCTGAGTGCATTTAGAAGGGTTTTGGCCTTAAAAGGTGGGTTTCCATATCGAGCAATCAAACCCTGGTCTGTGGAGAGGTCCGTGCCAAACAAGAGTAAGGTCGGTTCCTAGTCCATTTCCTCGAGTAGTGAAAGCCCTTGATACAAACATGAGTAAGCATCATGATATGGTTGACGTCAATCGCTATCTATCCTTAGGCCCAGATAAGAATTTGGACCGTCCAGACGAGACGATTGGTCGAATGAGTTGGGTTGGGCCTAGGAAGGCCGAATAAAACGACCTAAGAAGGTCGAGTAATGAAAACCGACAACTGTCTCATATAAACTATTCCCTAACCCTGTTCAAGTTTCACCCTTGGCAACACGTAAGTGTATTACTCCCCAGCAGAGTCGCCAAACTGTAGACACGGGGGCCACGGGAGCGCTTGGGACAAGTGTTTGCATTTGTGGAGTCGCCACCAAATTTTGTGGGAAATTGGAACCGTTCGAATACCTCGCGTCATGCCAAGACACAAAGTAGTGACATGAACACTAAGAACTCGTTACCCTTAGCATTCTATGTCTAGAATGACTCTCGTGGATGCTAATAAACACGGATGTTCACAGAGATCTGGAGTAAGGGGTGAGGGTACGTATTAGGAAGTCCTTTTACTGAACACCTAATCCCGCCGGCCTCGATAGCGGCCTCTACTAATGATTAGGGAAATCATTTGTACTCGATATGCTGTCGATTATATGCATGCAATGCAACATTCACAGATTAGTCCTAGCATGTGAATTAATACTAAGTCGGTGAACATATAATTAGCAAAAAATTATGTCGAATTGAGTTTAGAATTAATTACATGTGAAAACAAATAAATAAATCATACATGATACAATAAATAAATTGCGATAATTAAAATTACAATGAATTAATTGATTTACGTCAAAAATATATTTAAGACGGATAATTTGAGAAAAATAAGAGAAAATAAATTAGGTTAGAAAATACGGACATATTAGAGGTGATATTACGATTAATAGTCAATTAATACGTAAACTAACGAATTAGGTCAAAGCAAAAACGGAAGTTCAGAGACAGAAACCAACCTTTAACAGCGCAAAGAATGCCGCGTCTCTTGGAAGAGGCGCAGTAGTCACTGCGTCTGTTCCTGAGGTGAGTTCTGGCTGTGAAGTCAGAACTGCGAATTGTTAATGTTCGTTGGTGGATTTAATGGTTGATTATCGATACGTGACTCGGATGAAAGTGATTTAGCGCATTATTTACATATGAATTCGTCATAAAAGCGATAAAAAACAAATTAAAACGAATTAAAACGAATTAATACGGATTAAAGACGGGTTAAACTAACTACAAATTAATTAGGTTAAACTTTTATTAATTGAAAGGCGTGTCAAACCGAAAATAAACAACGAAAATATGTACAAAGATCGAATTCCGGAGACTTGACATGAACAAATCGAATCTCCAAAATCCGGATTTGATTTAATGACGAAAACCCGCAAATATTGATTATAAGGGATTTAAGTCGAATTTATAGCGATATTTGTGAATATGTGCATTAAAATTGTTACACAAATTCTCATTGAAGACATGACATATCCGTCACAAGCTTGTGACGGATACCATTTTACCTCACAAAGTACTCACTTTTTCTCTCTCTGCAACACTATTCATGTGGTCCCCTTTCTCCACTAACCCATTTTGTTACCATTTTATCTCACAAAATATCCGCCACAAATGGTAACCCGTCACAAGGGAGACCAATTGAAATTGTTATATACGAATGGAAGAAAAGAAAATAAGAAAAAGAAATAAAAAGGACGAACTAACAGAGAAGCGAGGAAGAAGAAGAAAAGCAGGAACTGCGGCAGCCTCTGGAAGAGGCGTTTCTTCTCGACGTCTGCCTACTGTTAATCCGTAAAAATAGTTTTACAAAAGGATTTTAGAAATCGGTTTTAAGCATACTTATGACGTATATCTTACATTAATTGGTACAAAAATAAAATAAAATAATAAAAGATGGGATTTACACCCTCAGACTTACATGTTTGACGAAACGAGATTAACTAAGTTAACGTTTAGTGATTGCTCGACTCGAATGTATGATGAAAGTGCCCTCGTAAGAGGATTTAGATTAAATTGATTGATTAATTGAGGTGTAGTTGGTCAAATTGGTCGGTCATGCAACGTGAGTGGTACTCAGAAGGATCCGAGCTTACGTGGTCGATTGATCAAGCACGTAGACGTCAATAAGCTTAGAGCACGGTCTTAGAATGCAAAGGGAGAAGAGAAGGGCGAACACTCGCGTGAGAAATATGAGGAACGAAGGTCCCTATTTATACTAATCACACGGAGGAATTATGGAATGACTAAAACTTTGGAAACAAATCTCGAAAAGATCCGAAAATATGCAGAAAAGGGCTGGGGAAGAGGCGCAGCAGCTGCTGCGACCCTTGGAAGAGGCGCATTGGACGCTTCGTCCTTTCCCCAGAGGTTTTTTTCCTGTGGAAGAAAGATTTTCGCGTTTCTTTTATGGAATTGCGGTAGATCTCGACTTTCTTATTCCCTAAAATAAGATTTTCGGGATATATTTTGCCAAAAGATATAAAATTAAATTATGGAATAAATATCCGGAATTTTCTTAGGACATTCCGACTCGGCATTTTAAACGGTTTATTAGAAAATGAAGCGGTTTTTGACCCGAACTCCAAATGAACTCTAATTACTGTCAAAACGACCGTAACGGCGCGTAGATGACAACCAAGGGGTAGACACAAGTATTTGAGCTATCACTTCACGATAAACTTACGAACTGTCATAAATCGTTCCGTGTACCAAACATGCGGCCCAATCATCACCGGGTGGCTTGCGGGAGGTGCAAAAATGAGGTATCTACACTTCGGTTATTGGTTCGCTGAGTGTTGTGACCGATCACAGTGGTGTAGGAGAGCGATCTCCATCGAAGACATGCCTTTGTGGTCTGTTTTCACCTTTAAATTTCTACGCTCTTGTGGCGTAAGTGCACCTCGTGCTTGTCTCATGATATTTCGATTGCTTCAATGTCCTATGGGTGATGTTAGCCTTGCTGATGATTTGGGTGATGAAGCTCTGGTCAATTCCACCGTACTCCATCAACATGTTCCTGATACCCGATGCAGATATTTCGTCGCCGGTGGCTGTTCATTAGTAGTAATCTATAGTCCTATGTTTTATTTTGCTTTGTTTTATATTGTAGTATATCAACATGGTTCTCACCATGATGCTGGATTCTGGAATGTAAAACATTATTTCACCCTCGTCAAAAAAAAAAAAATATTACCTCACAACAGTCTGAATTTTGTTCTGAAAAGAGCAACGGTCCTTGACTCCACTCAAACTAGCACACACCTACGAATTCAATCAGAGCACTAAAAACAGGTATGTATATACATTGATCTCTCGTAATTCCTCTTTTTCCTTGTATTAAATTAATGAAATCTTGCTGATTTTCCTTTAAAGTTGCGTTAATCTATGTGTTTATTTTATTTAGGGGTTTTCAATTAGGGTTTCATGGGTTTTCATAATTTTTAAGTTTATTTATTGATTTGGTAATTTGGTATCTATGATTTCTCACATTATGCATCTAGCACTGAAAATGGAAGACCAATTGATTTGATAATTTCAACGTTAGCCACCATTTTTCTCATGTAATTGAAAATATGACTCGGTAGCATTAGCAATTGATTTTCATCCTATTAAAAGAGAAGCATAAAGGTTGAATTTTTAGATAACATTTGATGATTCACACTGTTATCGTTATTGGGTTTGATATCAGGTGATGATTCGTTCTACAAAGCGTCGTAAAGTTTCGGAAATAAGAGATGAAGGTAGTTTGGACAGGATTAGTAGCTTACCTGATGAGTTACTTGGTCACATTCTTTCATTCCTCCCAACATTGAGTGCACTGCAGACGAGTTTGTTGTCAACTAGATGGCGGTATCTTTTCACATTAACAACTAGCCTTTCTTTTGACGATCAAGAATATTATGAGCTAAGCTCACATGGAAATAAAACTCTCAATACGGGTTTTGAGAGGTTTGTTTCTGGAGTACTCGTGTTGCATAGAGTAACACCAATTCAGAAGTTCAGTCTGAAACTTAAACGCGACCGCGAATATGCTAGTTCACATCTCCTTTTGTGGATTAGTGCTTCAATACTGAAGGGAGTTCGGCATCTAGATCTGTACATTTTTTACCAACAAATCTCTTTGCCTAACTGTATCCTCAGTTCTCAAACTTTGGTGTCACTAGAAATTCACTCGGTTAGACACAAAGTGGACTTGAAAGTCCCTAGCTTAGTCTCCTTGCCAAGCCTCAGGTTTCTTAAACTCATCCAAGTAACATTCTTAGACGCGGAGTCCGTTAAAAGGTTTTGTGTTGGTTGTTCACGGCTGAAAGAGTTGGTTCTTATCGACTGTGGATTGGGTAGAGATCATGTTGGCATTTCTACTTTAGCACTTGAAGAACTGACGGTATACTTCTGTCGAGGTCATGTCGAGTTTGATGCCCCTAATTTGGCAAGTTTATCATACTTGTGCTCATGGTCTGATGTGGATGTGGATATGACCTTGTTGTTGAAGAAATCATGCTCTCCTTCTAGGGTTGAAATAGGTTTTCATTCCTATGAATTTCATGGCCCTCTTGCTGAATATGTCCTTGATCTTATTAGAGGTGCCCAAAATGCCAGAGAGTTAATTCTGACGTTTAACGCTCTAAAGGTTTGTACGTCTTACTCCCCGAATTCTTTTTGTTGTTGCTACTATAACTACTTTCAATTCCAATGGAGTCAAAGAGTCGTCATTTTTGGTCATGTATTATGATTTATGATGGAATACAACAAAATGGCTCACTTAAATGGTTGCGTTTCCTTTTGTTGAGGTGGCTGTCATTGATGCACTTCTTGACGCAATTTTCATCTTTGGTTATTTAGAAACAACCTCTTTGTGTTGCAAACACAAGGGTAAGGCTCCGTACATCCGACCCCGTCTTACCTCCCAATTTACGGGAGCCCTTGAGCCGCTGGAGTAATGTTGTTGTTGCGACTTGCGTACAACTGAGATACTTACATAGTTACATATTCCTTACTTAGGTAGTTAGGTATATCGTTAGTTGGTCTGTCTCGTATGTAAGGGTCAAAGGAAAATGCTTTTTTGGAGTTTTATCAACAATCTCATTATTGTATTTGTGCTTCTTTTTTGTGAAGCTTCTTACCAGGCTTGATGATACCCGAATACCTACATACTCTAAGCTGAAAAGCCTGCACCTTGATTCTTGTTGCTGTAATACATGGAAGTATGTGACATCCTGGCTAACGAAGTCACCTCAACTTGAGACCATTGTCTTTAATGAGGTAAGGAAATTACTAAAGGATTTAATAGGACTCTGAGTTTTTGAAAAGTGCGAGATTTTGTTCGCTATTACTAACCTTGTCAGCTACGGAGTATTTGTTTAGTCATTCCGTGTTATACCTCTTAAGTTACTTGTTTACGTTTTTTATGGAAGTTTTTCTTGTTATAAACACCGTTTAGCCCGTAATTTTTATGAGTTGCAATGTTGCATTCATGTGCCCGGTGAGCTTCTCTATTACTCCCTCATATTCTATATATTCTTCCCTATTTCCTAAAACGGAAGGTTTTTTTCCCCTTTTTTATTTTGGAAAGTTTTACTCTTATTTTATTCATGCCTCTCCTATCACTAAACCCCACCCAACTCTTTTACTCATATTTTATTACTTTCCTTAATGTTTTGGCCCCACAATTCCTTATTTAACTCTTAATTATTCATACCTCTCTCATATCACCAAACCCCACCCAACTCTTTTACTCTTATTTTATTCCTTTCCTTAATACCCGTGCCCACAAACAATGGGAAGAAATTATGGAATTGGAGGGAGGATTATGTAAATATGTACTCTTTATTATTCTAGTGTCACTCTCTATGAATACTCATATCCCGCTTACACTTGTGAGTCTAGAGCCGGCAAGATCTAACCCGACTCACCCGAAACTCGACCCGAAAATTGGGTGAACCGAAATCGATCCGACCCGATCCGATAACCGATAGCAGCCTCATTTTAGCCTAATTTTTTCCAACACGAACCCGACCCGAGCCGAACCGACCCGTGACCGAGACCCGATATTTTCTCAATCCGATAGATGACCCGATAATGAACTAGTTTAATAATGGTTTAAATAAAACCAAATTGATATTCATCTTAATTATTTTCACTTTAAACTACAATTAATACACCTACCCTTTGTTTAAACATAAAATTACCATCTAAAACTAAATATATAAGATAAAATATATGCTCATAACTTGACCCGACACTGATTCGCTAATGACCGGCTTGGCTTGCCACCCGTTGATGGCCCGACATGCACCAAACCGACCCGAACCAGCCACTGACCCGATATAACCCGCACACGACCCGCTTTGACCCGACCTCTAACCGATCCGAGTGACCGATTGCCACCTCTACTTGTGACCATGGTCTTTAATGAGGTAAGGAAATTACTAAAGGATTTAATAGGACTTTGAGTCTTTGAATAGTGCGAGATTTTGTTCACTATTACTATCCTTGTCAGCTACGAAGTATTTCTTTAGACATTCGTTGGTTATCCCTCTAAGTTTTTGTTTCGTTTTCTATTTTCGGAAGTTATTTAGTTTTGTAAACAACAACAACAACATCAGAGCCTTAATCCCAAAATGATTTGGGGTCGGCTGACATGAATCATCCTTTAGAACCGTTCATGGTGAACGCACACCTCAAAATGCGAATAGAAAAGGGAAAATGACAAACAAAAGGGAGAGCGAAAATGTAGTGGAAAGTCAAGGTAAACTTAGAGGTTTTAAAAATCGAATTCCGGATTTCTTTTATAAAAACTTAAAATTTAAATCGAGAGAAAAGATTAAAACGATTTTGAAAACCGAAATAGAATTAAGGATCTGGAATGCCTTAAAATCATTTCCTTATTTCTTGTGCAAAATGGAAGGGGGAAGAAATGAACGACTAGGAGGGAGTATATTATATGTTGCTTACACTTCCTTGTATAAACCGGTCTATAAGCAAACATATTGTGTGTCTCCTCGACTCCTCTATTTTTTCTCTCTACTTCTCTATACTTCCGACACTGTTTACCAACACTCATACCCCTTACACTTGCTTGCATAAATCAATCCATAAGCAAACATATTGTCTATCCTTACGAATTATGAAATTGATTGTTAGGGCATTGCTGATACATGTCGTACAGAGCACAAGCACGAGTGGCGCCCGAGTATGGAACTTGCTCCATTTTCATCTAATGTCAAAACTATTGAAGTTCATCGATTTGAGGGCGGGAAAATGGAGCTGCTACTTTTAAACTATCTGCTTGAGAATGCTGGAGTATTGAAGAGATTGATTCTATATAAATGTGGCACTATGACAATGGAGGAGGAATTAGAGGTGAGCAAAGAATTGTTGATGTTGCCCAAGACTTCAACATACTGTACTATAGAATTGAAATAGCCGTCTCTATTAACAATGGCGCATGCCTTTTTCTTTTAATCCTTAAAAACATAAATGGGTTGAGTCGTAACTATTTGGAAGCAAATGAGTTCATGTGGAATTCGATTCAAATATTGTTGTTATGCACATCGGTTTTCAAGGCAAGGACTATGCTTGATCCCGTGGCAGGCTTTTAGGCTGGGCATAAAAACACGTAAATGCTCCCTCTCATAGAAACCAAAATGGTCAAGTAGTTGTTGACCATAATACCCTCTACGGGCCCCTTTTTTTAGAGCAACAATATTTTTCTTATATTATGTTTATCAATTTATGACAATCGGTTTTTAGCTCAACTTGATTTTAACATATAATTTGTTCATGCGTAAAGGAAACCGAATGTTTATAATTGTTCTGACATGTAGGATGACTCACTTGTGTTGGACCTTTTGTGCACTTTGTTTTTTTTTTTTTTTGGTGCAAAGGGAGCCACAAGGACATTTATATTGCTAACGGGGTTTGAATCTAGGTCATGAGTACCATCTCTCACGACTTTGCTTAGTTTGTTAAAACTATCAAGTTTGAACTAGAAGTTCTACACAATATCGCAATTATGAAACCAAGTAATTTTCATATAGTCCAAGAGAAGAAGCCAAGTGCCAGAAAATTTGGGCATCTAATTACTCAATATTAAGCTGGTAATTCAATGATATGGATACCCAAGGTTTTCATATAGTCCAAGGGAAGAAGCCGAGTGCCAGTAAGAGTACTAGCAAGCCTGTTTCGAGTGTTCCTCTCTAAATGGCTTCTCATTGCTACAGGGAACTGCTGCGGGGACTCCTGAGATAGGTCCGGTTGTCCTGATAATCTAAACAGTAGCATGATTAGGAATGATACTCAGAACCCAAGTATGAGGTTTGGTGCGGTTGGAAATGCTACTGATCACGAGGAGTGGGATCCTCCTCCGATACATGGATAATATAGCAGTGCGGAGTGTCGGGTCTAAATAAGGTTAAGAAACAAATGCCGAGACTCAAAGATTATGTGTTTGAAGTGTTCGGTTGCAGGGATTAGTCCGTTGGGTTGTTTTTACAATAGAAAGGAAAGTTCTTGGAGTTTTCAAATTGATAGGGCCATGGCAAATTTTTAATGGATGATATCTGTTTTCCCAAGCTACTGCATTCTTTGCTCCGGGGGGTATTTTTGACCACTCCCCTATTATCCTACAAGAATGTGCCACATTCTGAGATGCCTTATTAAGCTGCTGAATTATGAAGAGTATCCTTAAGCTCTGAATTATGAAGAGTTCAGTGATATTCTATAGAAGTAAAAAAGTGAGCTAGCCCTGTGATACTCCGACACGGCGGTCAGGTGGCGTGTCGCGTGTCGGACACGACACGGTGGTCGACACGACACGTGACACGTGTCTGACACAGCCTCGCCGGACACGACACTGACACGGTGGGGGCTTCGATAAGACGACAACTTACATGGCAGTTCGTTTCTGATGAACAATGTCGGCAAGTTGATACAGCTTCTTCATTGGTGTCTCGTGCGACGGCGGCGCTGGTGTTTCAATTATTAGGGTTTGTCTTTGATTTTTTTGGGTTTCAAAATTCGTGGATTTGGGCTTCTATCAAATAAGATTCTTGTTTTTTTACTGTATTTAATAGTGGGGGTGGGGCACTGTCAAGTTGGCAAAGTGTCCTTTTTATTTCTTTTTTTAATTCAATAGTGGGTCTCACGTGCTTACATAACACAACATCTTTAATTCAACTACACAGCATCTTTTTCTTATTTATTTCTTTTTTGATAGGTTTTTTTACTGTTTCTATTTTATTTTTCTTTATAAAAAGATTTGCAGGGCTTTTTTTACGTGTCGTGTCGTGTCCATTATGTTGGTCAAGACACGCCGTTGACCGTGTCGGCGTGTCCACAAATTTCAGAAATTTCGTGTCAGACACGCCGACACGTGTCGGACACCGACACGTGTCGGCGTGTCTGAGTAACATAGAGCTAGCCAGCTTGAGAATGCTCGAAGGGCTTACATTCCAACTCATATGATCCCCTATTAGCAGATGCTGAACGGAGAATTGTTGCGAATAAATACATGATGTTCCTCCACCAGAAATGGAAAGCTCAATGGATTCATCAAGGCGATTTAAACATTGAGTTCTTTCATAAGAATATTAAGAAGAGAAATGAGCGGAATGCGGTATAGTGTATAGTACACTAAAGATCTGGATGGCCAGTTACACATTTCCCAGGATGCAGTTCATAATGCTTTTGTTTATGCAGCATATTACTGATTTAGGGCAAAGGTCAATACTATCTCTCTTTACTAGACACTGTGGCTTACAGTTTACAAGTTCATTTCTAAAATGTTGTGTGCTAGGCTGAAACTGATACTAATGACTTAATCTCTGAAAATCAAGAGGTGTTTGTTGCAGGGAGGAATATAGTACACAACATTATGATACGTCAAGACATTTTCAGGAAGTATAACTGTAACGTCCGTAAGAGTTCTCCCCTAAAGTGCTTAATGAAGATTGATCTTACGAAGCCTTGTGACACGATTAAATGGAGCTTCATTCAAGACATGCTATCTAAGCCTAATTTTCCTACCAAGTTTACGCAATGGATAATGGGTTTGTGTGACTACTCCTAGCTATTCCCTTAATAGTAACGGAATGTTACATGGATATTTCCTTGGGAGAGGGGCTTAGACAAGGAGATCCAATGTCCCCCCTCATGTTCGTGCTCCGCATGGAGTATCTTTCTCGGTTACTGAATTATATAGGGCAGAAACTGACTTCAGTTTTAATCAACATTGTGT
Source organism: Silene latifolia (assembly GCF_048544455.1). NCBI lineage: Eukaryota > Viridiplantae > Streptophyta > Magnoliopsida > Caryophyllales > Caryophyllaceae > Silene > Silene latifolia. Next base: position 96,637,227 of record NC_133533.1, read on the forward strand.
CGCAGTGAGATTAAATCATCTCTGTTTTGCAGATGATTTAACTATGTTTTGCAGAGGTGATTACAAATTACAAGTCTGTGTTTCTCATACTTAGAGCATTTGCCACATTCCGAGATCCTCGGGACTTGAGACCAATAGTCAAAACCAAACATTTATACCAGTAATGTAGTGCAGTCTGAGTTACAAAGATTACTACAAATATCAGGATTTCAGCTGGAGGCTATGACTTTTCGATATGTAGGAGTATCAATTTCTGCCAAGAAACCTTAATAAACTGGATTGTGTTGTGCTGGTGGATAAAATTACAGCAAGGATAATATCGTGGGAGTCAAGACCTCTTTCTTATGCAGGAAGGGCGCAGCTTATTGACTCTATGCTGATGGCAATTCGCTCTTACTGGTCCTTTATTTTTATCTTACCTTCCCGTGTTCTCCGCAACATTCAAGCCATTTGTAGACATTTTATTTGGGAAGGCAAGGCTGTGACAGACAAAACTCCTCTTGTTCATGAAATTTGGTTTGTAGGCCAAAGAGCAAGGGAGGGTTGATCATAAATGACCATATGGTGTGAAACTACGCTTTAATAGGGAAGTATGTGTGGGGTGTGAATATGTGATTGTGTGAGTAAGAACAGAGATACTCTTTGGCTAAAACAGATAAATGCTATAGTATGTCCTACTACTGCAGGTTGATTATGGAAACAAATCTGCAAAATCACTGCACATTTTTGTCTGGACGGAGATATGAAGTAAAAAAAACCTTATGCTTGTCTCAAAGGTGATTGTGGCCCTAATGTTAAATGTACTATATGGATTTGGTGCAGGGCTAGTGTGCGTGAAGTCGTGAACACTGCTTCTTCTCTTGGCTTGGTGTCCAGAACAAACTCCTCACCGGAGCCCCTTTTTATCAGTGGGGTGTGAGTGCAGCTACTGAATGCTTATTATGTACTCCATAATGAGGCAAGTGTCCAGTTAGCAATGTTGTATGGGATGCGATTGACTAGTAGATGGGGGCTCGGCTGTATGCCACCCACAGTTTACTATATTGGAGCACTATATTGAATGACATAAGCAAAACCAAGATAGACTATGAGTATGGTTAGCAAAATAGCTGGTGTACTTAGGTCTGTGTAAAGTACCTGAGGTGACTATTTGTGGTGGAGTTTCTGTAGGAAGCTGCTTGTAGGTACTTATCTCGTCTTGTTTAAATTCTTGTTTAAGACAGGTCAAATAAATATCATTTTGAATGGGGTTACGAGTGTTGTGACCCATGACAGTAGTAGCGATTAGGGGATTAATTGCATTATTGACGGATTGTTATGGGAACATGAAGCTAACATTTCTGTTCCCAATTGAAGGCGAGTTAATCATCACAAAAGTTATAGATTGCGGCAAGAAGCATCGTCCAATTCAATGGCAATGTCTTTAACCATGGGAATGTATTTGATTAGCTCAAGCCTTCTTAACTCATAGATATTTCTGATGTTTAACGCTCTCCAGGTTTGTTGTTTGTCCTACTCCCTGAATTCTTTTTGGTTGTTGCTACTTAACTACTTTAATTTCAATGGAGCCAAGAGTCATTATTCTTTGGAATTTAGTAAAATGGCTCACTTAAATGGTTGCACTTATTTTAATTGTGAGGCGGCTGTCATTGATGCATTTCTTGATGCAATTTTCATCTTAGCTCATTCGGAAACAACCTCTTTGTGTTGCAAACATAAGGGTAATGTTGCTTACACCCGACCCCCTCTTACCTCCCAATTTACGGGAGCTCTTGACGCACTGGGATAATGCTGTTGTTGCAAGTACAACTGAGATACTTACATATTCCTTATTTAGGTATATCATTCTTCGGGTTGTCTCACACGTCTGACAATCTCCTTATAGTATTTGTGCTTTTCTTTTGTGAAGCTTCTTACCAGGCTTGATGATACCCGGATACCTACATACTCTAAGCTGGAAAGCCTGTATCTTGATTATTGTTCCTGTGATACATGAAGTATGTGACATTTTGGCTAGCAAACTCACCTCAACTGGTGACCATTGTCTTTAATGAGGTAAGGAAATTACTAAAGAATTTAATTCGACTTCGAATCTTTGAATACTGCTACGAAGTATCCTTCGAAATTTTTTGTTTACGTTTTCCCATTTAGGAAAGTTATTTGTGTTATAATCACCATCCTAAATTTTTCTGAGTAGCATCCATGTGCCCTATGATTCAGTGAACTCCTCTATTATTACTCTTTATTATTCTACCGACACCGTCTATTAATACTCATATGTTGTTTACACTGGCTTGTATAAACCGGTCTATAAGCAAATATATTGTACGTCTTCTCGACTCCTCTATTATCCTTCTGACACCGTCTACCAAAACTCATACCCCCTTACACTTGCTTGCATAAATCAATGAATAAGCAAACATATTGTCCGTCCTTACGAATTATGAACTTTTTTGTCAGGGCCTTCTTAATGCCACTGCATGTGGTACAGAGCAGGAGTATGAGTGGCATCCGAGTATGAAACTTGCTCCATTTTCATCTAATGTCAAAACTATTGAAGTTCATCAATTTGGGGGCTGGAAAATGGAGCTGGTACTTCTAAACTATCCACTTGACAATGCGGGGGTATTGATGAACTTGATTCTATATAAATCTGGCTCTATGACGATGGAGAAGGAATTACAGGTGAGCAAGTGAATTGCTGATGTTGCCCAAAACTTCAACACACTGTACTATAGAATTGAAATACCCCCGTCTCTTAACCAAGTTGTGTCAGACGAACGTCTTTTTAATCCTTCAAAAATAAGTGAATAGTATGCATTTGAATCGTGCTTAATGTCGATGATTTGTATAATTATGCTAAATTTTTTGTGCACTCCAATCTTTCTTTTTCTTGTTTGTCCTTGGGGAAGAGAATGCATTTGAATTGTGCTTAATGTCATCTTTTTTTTTTTTTTTTTCTCCACGCTTTCAAATTCCAAATAATCTTTAATTTTTTTTTCTTTGGTGATTAGAGTTCACCATTACTCTTTGGTTATGGATTATAATGGAATAAATCAAAATGGCTTACTAAAGTGGCTGCGCTTTTTTCTTTTGTGAAGTAGCGGTCATTCGATGCAGTTCTCGACGCAATTTTCATTTTGGGTCATTTGGAAACAGCCTCTTTGTGTTGTTAACACAAGGGTAAGGTTGCGTACATCCGACCCTCTTGTTGTGTGCTTATTCTTTCCTATCATAATCTGTGTTACCGTGTCAAGACCTATACGAAGTATAATCCGACTCACATAATTACCAAGTATAATCCGACTCACATTTTCTCATAGCCTCATCTCCTGTAAATAGTATGAGTAGCGTATTTATACACGATAACCGTCTCGGTTAATGATTTTTTCCAACTATTTATGTGTTTGACTTAGTTGATCGACCATAATTTTCTTTTTCGTCTTCCTTTTCTATTTCTTCGATTTCTTCAACTTTTTATACCCTCGCATTCAAGTGCTTCATCTTTCTATATTACTCCTCCCGTTCCGGTCAATTATTTATCTATTCCATTTTTGGATGTCTTGTTAATTATTTATCTTTTTATTTTAGAAATACTTTGATGAGTAACTTATACTCTACACGAACCACACTCAATTAAGTTCGTTTGTCATCCAATAATAATTAGTCTACTCCTTTTTTGTTGCCTTCATGTCAAAACCAATATAAGCAAATGACCGGAACAGAAGTTGAGTATTAAAGGAATTAATTTTATAAAAGTCAACGACAGCAATGCATGTTATGCATGTACCAATTAAAGGGTCATCATGGTATGTATCCTGACTATTCTCCATATAATGCAATCAGTGTTTTGGTCAAACATGAGCAAATATCTTAAGAAATGAAGGAGGAAGAGGGATCTCAATCTCAACATTGAAGCTAATTTCTCTACATATGCAGGTATTAATACATATTTTACACCCTCCGTTCCGATTATTTGTTATCTTGTTTATTTTTTATGAGGGTATTTTAATCAAAGGTAGACAAATTATTAGGACGAAGAGATAACAACATTTTCCATTTTGTTTATGTATTTCTTATTGTTGAATATTATTCAATCCTCTGGAAGTTTAATCGATCCATTTGGGTTGCTTAGCAATAGATTGTGAATTAGTTATATTGACTTATTTGTTTAATTACTGTTTCTGGGTATTTTGTTAATTCATACTCCGTATTAGAGTTTGGCAAAAGTCCTCAAATAAATAACTATTCACTCTGTCCCGGTCATTTGTTGTCCTTTTCCATATTGGCGTTGTCCTTTTTATTTTAAGAATAAACTTGATGAGCAATTACACTTGTCATTTTAGTAAGGGTTATTTTATGAGAATAATCCAAGCTATGCCTACTCTTCTTTCATTAATCCGTACTATAATTTAACTCATAATAATCCGAATTACACACTCATTTTTCTCACAATGCACTCGGTAACCAACTACCTATTGATTAGGTCACATTTAATAACAAATAATAAAAAAAAAAAAAAAAACATTCAACCCCAGTCTACAGGTAATCTCCCTCCTTCCTCACTTGTTCCATTACCACCATCTTCAATGCCTACTAATCTCCTTATTAAACTGGGTTTGACTCCATAGACTGCCCATGCGCTGAACCCACAAATTGAGCAGAACACCGACTTCCCATCATGATTGAGCAAGACAAGCAGCTTATGATTACAATTCAACTCGAGTAACGAAACTGCCATGTTTATTGTTATCTGGTTTAATTGTCTGATACAAACTTCACCTTTCCAATTTCTGAATCTTGGCACCAACCAAACTAACTCCACCCTTATAAAATCCCAACTTTATTCATACTTTATTTCATTTTTTTTGCGTGTTAATTTTTCCCTCGTACACTTCATTATTCGTTGCTTCAATTAGCTTAATTTCATCTTTAACTTTTCTTTGTTTAGCTAATCAAATTTCAATTTACTACTTTTTATGTTCATTTAGGTTTGTGATTTTTAGTTAAATGTGGGTTTTTTATTTGACGGGTTTTGAATTAAGCACATACTTCAATCATGGGTTTGAATGTTTGATTAAATTCATGATTTTTGCTGCTTTTCTTTGGAAATTAAAGTTTTTAATTGTTGACTTCATCTGGGTTTTTACTGATTTACTGAACTACGGTTTCAATTGTTACCCCAGTTTGAAAGATCCATATAAAAGGATCCACCTTGAATTAAATAAGGGATCTCAGCGAATTTTTAGAGGTTGGGTTTTCGATTTTTCTGGGTTTGTTTGGTTGGCCAGTAAATGAAAATGAAAATTGGAAGAAGATAGGAAACACGACTAATGGATCCAGGAAGAGAAAAAAAAAGGACCCACATCCGAATTACCTAAAGGAAACCCGCTATATCAGGTCATAATTGGGACGAGTTCAATGTAAGATAAATGATGCAATAGTCCAGATTTTTCTCAGTTAAACTATAGTATGGATTAATACGAGAAGGGGAGGCTTAGTTTGGATTATTCCTGTAAAATAACCCTTTTAGTAATTGGTCCATTCTTCTTTCCTTGGTCTTTGTGCCAAAACCAAATGACAACAATTGACCGGGACGGATGGAGTAAGTGATAAATTATACTCCTTCCACCCTGGTAAATTATTTACCTATTTTATTTTTGTGTATGTCAGTCAGTTGTCAACTCTCTATTTTAGGAATGTCTTTGATGAGTAATTTGATCCTACACACTCAATTTGGTCCACTTGACATCTAATAATTGGTCCACTCCTCCTTACTTGGTCTTTGTGCCAAAACCAAAGGTAAACAAATATCTGAGACGGAGGGAGTATCTCGTAAGGGAAAAGGGTGAATATAATCTCGACTTTAGTGAAAGCGGTGTTTCGTGTAGAGAGAGAGTAATAAAATCTTCATCTAGCGGGTATTCTAGACGTTAATGTACATTACAAGCTTGGTTATCCCTCAATTCAATCTGCATTACATTTCAGGTAGTGATCATGAGGCCAACGACAAAACTTGGTAAACATGTAGAAGATCCAATAAGTGGGGATTGTTGGGATAGGATCAGCAGTTTACCTGATGAACTTCTTGGTCACATACTTTCTTTTCTGCCAACAAAGGGTGCTGTGAGCACAAGCATTCTATCAACCAGATGGCGTTACCTTTTTACATTAACGTCTTGTCTTTCTTTTGATGACGCACCATGTTTTGGTTATGTGGAACAAAATGAGAGAATAGAAGCAACTCAAAGGTTTAAGGATTTTGTTAATAAAACTTTGGAGTTGCACCAAATCTCACCCATCAAGAAATTTAGCCTACTTTGTCGAGACGAGGATAATTCAGATTTGAATCGATGGCTTAGTATTGCGCTACGAAAGGATGTTCAAGAGCTGCATTACGAATTTACGAGCCTCCTGACAGCGTTCATTGTGTGCCTGATGGCTTCTTCTCGTGCGAAACACTTTTGAAATTGAAAATGATAGGTCACGGATACAACAAATTTGAAATTCCTCTATCGGCCTGGTTGCCAAAACTGAAGATCCTTCATCTGGATCGCATCATGTTCACTGATTTTGATTCGATGGAAAGATTGTTTTCAAGTTGTGAATTGCTTGAAGAACTGACTCTCAAAGCTTGTGACTGTGATAGTGACGGTCATGTTATTTATCATGGTGGATTACTCCGAGTTCTTACAATAGAACGTTGCTCTTATTCGTTTGGTACATTTGAGATTGACGCCCCTCATCTCGCATATTTATCTTACAATTCAAATATTGGTGTGAAAATTGTTCCGTCGTGGAAGTCCTCGGGCTCTTTTATCAAGGCAAGGCTAATTTTCAAGTGCAGTGCATATGATGATGATGAGTCTGACACTAATGAAGATTCAGTCGAGTATGAACGTGAACTTCTAAAAGCCGCTGCCTATAAAGTCACGGAATTATGTTTTGAAATGGACTCAGTAGAGGTATATACATATACGAGTACTTCGTGTGTATTATCCACATATTACTCATTTACTCGGTAGATGTGTATATTACTAATATCTTGTTCATGGTACAGGTTCTTCTTAAGCTAGAAGACGATGAGCAAATGCCTGATTTCAATAACCTGACAAGATTAGAACTTGATAACTTTCCTTATACGGCATGGGAATATGTGACAAGTTTGCTTGACAAATCTCCTCAACTTGAAACTATCATTTTTGAAAAGGTGAACATCAATTTAGAAATTTGTGTAAAACAGATTGTTTCTGTTTTCCTATTCAGGTATTATTCTCACTTTATGAATATTATTTTCCAGGGATTTCGTTGTTGCTCTTGCCCAAATCACTACTGTGAGGAGGACGATGACTGCTACTGTGACTCACTGTCACCTTCAGATATACCTTTGGATCCTTTTTCATGTCAGGCCCAAGTGATTGAAGTGCACGAGTTTTGTACACATAAGGGTTCGCTGTCACTCACAGGGCATCTTCTTAAAAACGCGAGTGTTCTGAAGAGGTTGATCCTCTATAAACCTGATGATGATGACGATTTCGATTTGAAGATCAGTCAGGAACTGTTGATGCTTCCAAGGGCTTCAAAAGACTGCTGTCTTGAAATGCAGTAGAGTGTGAGTATTAATCAACTTAATCGACTTGTTCGACTCCTCTTTTCCCTCGGGATCCTGTACTCATTCCTATAATGCAACTATGCTAGCCTTTAATAACCTGTCTTCACACCAAAGAATCCGGAAGCAGCCCCCCCCCCCATTTGCTCGCTACCTCTCTTAAGTTGGCAAGATTCTCGTCTATTGTTTGAAAGTCAATTACTGGAATTTGTCCATCCATTGTGTCAAGTTCTTTGTTTTCTTAATGCATAGATAGATGGACATGCTGTATGATTGGATATTTGGATTATATAAGTGTGTAAGAATTACCTCAAGTAAAAGAACTGTACAAATAGATATCTTTACAACATATCATGGGCTTAATCTTTGCAGTATACTGTACAAATATGTTGGGTTTCAAATGAGTTTATTCTTAGATTGAAGTAGTGGCGTTTCTAGGACTTTATGTATGGGGGTTCAAGTTTATTATTAGAAATGGAGAGTGGAGGAATTCATAAAGCGAATCGTTATATTATTGATAATTGTTCGTACCTTCAACAATTACAATAGTTCGATATCATCGTCATATCATATCATATCATATCATATCATATTATATCATATATTATATTAAAGCAACAACCGCAAGCCCCGTTGATCGCCACGTGTCACAACTCCTTTAAACGCCACTTGTCATTTTCTATTTAAAAAAAAAAAGATAAGATTTGCAATCACGTTAACATGAAAATTGCCTAAAAAGAAGAGATCAAAATAAAAAATGACCGCAATTTTAGGAGTCAAGATTCTGTTATATTAATTATGGAAAAGACATTCTAATACCTAAAAATGAAGCAATTACGTAAATTAGCAATCATCAATCAATTAGAAAAATATTTTTGAGTATTAAGTGGAGGCAAGCAATCACGTAAACAATTTACCTAATATTTTGAGTACTAATTTGCAACAATCCATCTAAAATATTATTGTTTTCCTATATTTGTGACATCAGTTCCTATTAATATTCAATCACAATTAAATAAAAAGATAACAATCCATTATTTTTCATAACTACTAAGCAGTTACCAAGTATTTTTATTGAAATCCTAAATCAAAGCTTCAATTACGTCTATCAATCCCCTAAAAAACAGAAATAATTTCAGCCTTATTCTACAAAATATGGGTAGATATATGAGACGGTTGATTCTCAGGTTCCTAACTCACCTGCACAAGATGACTCAGAACCACAGACTAAGGCTAGACATAAAGCCAAAGCTCAACGAAAACAGAGCATGACAGATGCAGCAAGCTAACAGTGATATTGAAGGAAGGAGTTAGTTGATAGGTTGTTAGTAGGTTGTTAGAGTTTCCGTAATTCCAGGAAATCTGTTAGAAAGTTGTTAACAGATATTTCTTTAGATGTTTCCAGAATTCATTTTTCTATAAATAGGTTGTATCTTCTCATTTGTAAGTTAAGTCAATACAAACACAATTTTAATTTACTCTGTTGCAATTCAGTTACAACAAACACTTAACCAAATTCTTCATCTTCTACAAAAGCTTAAAGCTTCTTTAATGGCGGTTTCATGTGAGAGGATCCATGTTTTAACATGGTATCAGAGCAGGCTTTTGACCTGACTCTTTACTTCATCACTCTTCCGCATATCACAAATCAAATCTTTGTTTTGTAATTCATTTTGGTTTGTTTTTCAGATAAAATCACAAAATATTCATTTTACTTTCAAATTCACGAAAATTGTTCAAAACAAAAACAAAATGTCGATTGCTTCTACTGGTAGCAACGAAGTTCCTAATCCTTTTGAAGATCCATTGTTTCTTGCGAATTCAGATCATGCTGGCCTGAACTTCGTCAATACTCTCTTCAATGGTCGCAATTACCGCCATTGGAGTAAGAGTATGATTCTTGCTATGTCAACAAAGAACAAAGAAGGTTTTCTCACAGGTCTTACTCCAATCCCTGCCATAACATCCTCAAAGTATAATTTGTGGTGGCGCTGTGATTCCATGGTTAGATGCTGGCTTGTTAATGGAATGGAACCTGAATTCAGAGAAGGTTTTCTTTCCTGCAAGACAGCGAAACAACTCTGGGGTGATGTACTTGAGAGATATGGCCAGATGAATGGTCCACTGTTGTTTCAACTCAAGAAAGATTTAAGGAATGTTGAACAAGACAAAAGTTCTTCTTTGAGTACTTCAACAAACTCAAGCGATATTGGGATCAAATTGATGAAATTGAAGGTTTTCCTGATTGCACTTGCGGTGTCCTTGCTAAATGCACCTGCAATCTTCTGAAGAAGATGCTTGAAAGAGCGTCTACTGAGAAAGTTCTCACTTTTTTGATGGGATTAAGTGATTCCTATGATAATTTGAAATCACAAATCCTCTCAATGGAGCCTATGCCGTCCATAAATAAAGTGTACTCTCTTGTGCAGCAAGTTGAATCTCAGAAGAAGATTTCTAATCTGATGTCTGCTACACATGACATGAGTGCTTTGTTCTCTCACAAACAAGGTGCTCCTGCTTTTAATCAAGGCAGTTCGTCTAACTCACCTGCTGCTCACCAAGGAGGTCAGAAAAAGGATTCAAAGAAATTCAAAACTGACAAGCGTTGGTGTCCTCAATGTACTAAATCTGGTCATACTAAAGATACATGCTTTGTGTTACATCCTGAGTTAAAGGCTAAATACCTTGCACGGTTTTCTGGTAATGCAAATGTGCAAGGAGATGATGATCATCCTCTTGGGCTTTCAGACACGCAGATGATGGATACTGGTTCATCTCAGGCAGGGCCTTCATACTCTAATCATCAGGCTAATCCTATAAGTCAGACTGATCTTGCACAGGCAGTATTTCAGCAGGTCATGCAGATGCTTCAGCATCAGCAGGGAGGCAATACTGGTTCTGCAGACTGTGCTAATGCTGCAGTCAATTTTGCAGGTAATGCTTTAGTCACTAATGCTATTACTACAGCCTGCAAAATTGATACTAGTGATTGGATAGTTGATTCTGGTGCGAGTGATCACATGACAGCTCACAAATCTTATTTCTCTTCACTGAAATTACTTTCTAAACCTATTATTGTTGGTTTGCCTGATGGAACCACCAAATTAGTTCGTTATTCTGGTGATATTCATCTGCATCCTCTATTAATTCTTCATGATGTTCTTCTTATACCTGATTTCAAGCATAATCTGCTATCAGTGGGGAAGCTATTATCTTCTTCTCATATGCTAATTCATTTTTATGTGGATCACTGCATTATTCAGGACCCTGCTTCTAAGGGAACCATTGCAGTTGGTCAAAGGGAAGCTGGTCTCTATAAGTTGAAGCTAGGATCTCAGCTATCACACTCCCTTCAGTCTGTTCATTGTAATAATTGTTTAAATAAGTCTTCTGATAAGCTTGATTTGTATCATGCTCGTCTAGGACATACTTCTTTAGCTAAGATGCAACATATAAAAGATCTCAGTTGTAATGGCTTGAAAACTTATCAATGTGAAGTTTGCAATTTAGCTAAAATGCATGTTTTACCTTTTTCTCGAAGTACTTCGAGGGCATCAAGTCCCTTTGATTTTCTTCATATTGATTTGTGGGGTCATTATAAGACTCCTTCACTTACTGGAGCTCATTACTTTCTTACTGTTGTGGATGATTATTCTCGCATAACGTGGACATTTCTTCTTAAGTTCAAAACTGAAGTTAGTTCTATTATTTCCAATTTCTTACAACAAATCCAAACTCAGTTTGGAAAACTAGTCAAGATTATTCGCAGTGATAATGGCACAGAGATTTTTCAAGCTACTTGTTCTCAATTGTTTTTAGCCAGAGGTATTTGTCATCAAAGAAGTGCTCCTTACACCCCTCAACAAAATGGACGGGTGGAAAGGAAACATAGGCATTTGATTGAGACTGCTAGAGCATTGATGTTATATGCTGGGCTTCCTAAGAAATTTTGGGGAGAATGTCTCTTAACAGCTACTTATTTGATCAACAAATTGCCTTCTGTTGTGCTTAATTGGAAGACTCCCTATGAAGTATTGTTGGGTAAATTACCTAACTATGAAGAATTAAAGGTCCTAGGGTGCTTATGTTATGCTCTGGATCCTACTCCTCATAGAGATAAGTTTGCTGCCAAAGAAATTAAATGTATCTTCATTGGATATCCATATGGCCAGAAAGCGTATAAAGTATATGATTTGACCACGCACAAGGTGTTTATCACCAGGAATGTCATCTTTTCTGAGACTGTTTTTCCTTTTAAAAATTCCACTTCTGTTCCTGCCTCACAGCATCTTGGTTCTGCTCTTCATCCTTCTTCTTTTGATGATGACCTGGTCTTGCAGCCCTCTCCTCCTGCAGAAGAAAGTCCAGGTGCCACAGGGAATCCAAATTCTCCTATTAATGGCCCCACTTCAGAGACCACAGTGTCTCATCCTGATGCTGTTTCTATTATTCCCAATAATACTTCTATTCCCACTATTCCTGCCAGACGCAGCACCAGATTTAGGCATATTCCTTCACATTTACAGGATTTTGTTTGCCCCACTATTCCTGCTTCCACATCTCAGTCAGATTCTCATTCTGAGTCTTTCAATGTCTTCAACATTGATTCCTATCCTTCTTCTTATCATGTCTCACTCAATGCAGTTTTGAGAACTATTGAGCCTACTACTTATTCTCAAGCACAGGCTGATCCTAAATGGGTAGAAGCCATGGATAAGGAGCTTCATGCATTAGAAGCCAATGGTACTTGGGAGATGGCCCCCTTACCATCAGGTTTCAAACCCATTGGATCAAAATGGATTTTCAAAGTTAAATTCAATCCCAATGGATCTGTTGAAAGATATAAGGCACGTTTGGTTGCCAAGGGTTATACTCAAATTGAAGGCAAGGATTATAAGTCTACTTTCTCTCCTGTTGCTAAATTTAGCACGGTTAGAGTTCTTCTTTCTGTTGCAGCAGCCAGAGATTGGCCTATTTACCAATTAGACATTAATAACGCTTTTCTTCATGGGTATTTGGATGAAGAAATATATATGCATCCTCCTGCTGGTTATCACAAAGGCAAACTTGATGAATATTGCAAATTGAAACGCTCCCTTTATGGTTTAAAGCAAGCCTCTCGTCAGTGGAACATTGAGCTCACTAAGCTGCTCTTGTCCAAAGGTTTTACACAATCCAAGAATGATTACTCTCTCTTTGTTAAGGAACTTGACTCCTCCCTTGTTATTGTTCTTGCCTATGTTGATGATCTCTTGATCACAGGCAACAATTCTTTTCTTATTCAAGACCTCAAGCATTCCCTTGATAAGGCATTTACTATCAAAGACCTTGGCTTGATTCGTTATTTCTTGGGTTTAGAGATTGTTAGATCTTCTGCATGATTGCTTGTCAATCAGCGCAAGTATGTTCTTGACATCCTCAAGGATACTTGTATGGACAACTGCAAACCTGCTCTTTTTCCTCTCCCTCGTGGTCTTCACCTTTCTACTGATGAAGGAGAGCTTATTACTGAACCAGAAATTTACAGACGTCTTGTGGGGAAGCTGCTGTACCTCAACCTCACTCGACCTGATCTTTCTTATTGCGTTCAGCATCTCAGCCAATTCCTCAGTGCACCCAGACTCCCTCATATGAATGCTGCCCTTCATGTTGTACGCTATCTTAAAGCTACACTTGATGCAGCCTTGTTTTATCCTGTTGATAACAATCTCAGTCTTCGCGCTTACTGTGACGCAGACTGGGGTATCTGTCAGTTTAGTGCCAAATCTCTCACAGGTTATTGCGTTTTTCTTGGCAAGTCTCTTATCTCTTGGAAAACCAAGAAACAGAAGACTGTGTCTAAATCTTCTGCTGAATCCGAGTATCGGTCTATGTCCCATACTGCTAGTGAACTCGTCTGGTTGCACTCCTTGCTCCTTGATTTTCGTGTCCATTCTCCTCTTCCAATACAACTAAATTGCGACAACAAAGCCGCTCAACACATTGCTGCTAACCCCGTTTTTCATGAACGGACAAAGCACCTCACTCTGGATTGTCACTATGTTCGGGAGAAAGTTCAAGCTGGTTTCATTTCCACTGCCCATGTCTCTTCTAGCATGCAATTGGCAGATCTTATGACCAAACCTTTGGGTCAACAACAGCATTTCTTTCTTGCTTCCAAGTTGGGCTTGCACTTCGTTCATTCTTCTTGCAATTCCAACTTGAGGGGAGGCTATGAAACGGTTGATTCTCAGGTTCCTAACTCACCTGCACAAGATGACTCAGAACCAAAGACTAAGGCTAGACATAAAGCCAAAGCTCAACGAAAACAGAGCATGACAGATGCAGCAAGATAACAGTGATATTGAAGGAAGTAGTTAGTTGATAGGTTGTTAGTAGGTTGTTAGAGTTTCTGTAATTCCAGGAAATCTGTTAGAAAGTTGTTAACAGATATTTCTTTATGTTCCGGGTGTAATTCCGAAGCAAGTATTGTTACCACTCGTGGCTTGTAGAATGATGTCTTTAACTGAATCCTCCTTTCGGTCTCCTGAAACGATGAAAAAACTGAGGGCTCGGCTTTGGCCGAGCGTACTCACTCCGACGCCCAAGTCAGTAAACTTAAAAGGATTAAGTTATGTGTTACTTGGCTAAGTATGTATTGTAGAGAGATAAGGAAGATATTACCAGATTATGAGGTGTTTAGGTTATTTTTTGGATCCTTTCCTCAATGAGGGTTGAGGAGTATTTATAGACTTTCACTTTTTGTCACGTAGTGGCCAAGTGGCTAGCAGGTGGAAAGACCGTTCTGCCCTCGGCCGATGGACCTATGGTGGGCCGGCCAAGGGGTCTTGGATGTGAGTACGCGGATATGTGCCCCGGCTGACTAGTTGTCCTAGCCGGGGCCCAAGTGACAGGCCGATGGGCTGTGTCGGCTAGGCTGTCCAAGGTGTTGACTTGCTTTGGATATCTTTGACCTTGCTCAATATGTTGACTCGGTCAGCGGGTGCAGAATATGCCCCATCAATTTGCCCCAGCGTAGTCTATGCCGTGGTATGGGCTCCGATGTGTGTTGAGCGTATATTCTTGCGCAAATGAAAATTTTCTCGCCCCGCTTCTTCTACCTCGGCTTGGTCATATTATGGCCATACCATATCCCCCCTCCACATGGTTGTGTAATGGACATCCGATGTGGAAAAGAAAGTGACGCCGGCCGAGACCGGGGTTGAGAGTGCTTGGTTGTTTTTGATTGCCCCGGCGGTGCTACCTAGCTTGGTTGATCATGTGGCGGCGGAGAAATGATACTTAGGAATTGTTGAGGAAGATGAATAGGCAAAGAGATATGAAGGGGCGTGTTGAAGACGCTTGGTCACCTGTTGCGTTGATTGACGTTCAATTTGTTGCAACGATTGACATTCGTGGTTGCATGTCCGACACGTGTCTGTTCGCGATTGGGCGACGTTTCATGGGTCGTGCTCTGATTGGTCCTTCTTCATGGGCTTTCTTCTATAAATAGGGCGTTAGTCCCCAAATTGGCCACCAATTTCATTTTCTCTAAAATTTTCTTCTCTCTAAACTTTCAAGGGCTTCTTTCTCTTCTAATCTTCAGAGTCGTTACTTCGGCTAGTGCTTTTCTTCAAGGTAAACAAACAAATTTTTCTCAATCTCTTATTTGTTAAGCTTTTTTGTTGTGAACATGTCTTCTGCTGATGCCGGACCTAGTAGCCTGCGCCGGGGTTCCCGTCGCGTCTTGAAGAAGAGGGGGTACTAGCCGCCATCCCGTTAAGGTCCGGGGGTCCTAGGTCTCCTTCTCCTGACGTTGATCCACAAGTTTTGGAGGAATGGGAGGATGAGGATGATGATGCTGATGATGACGGTGACGATTTCGAAAGGATTCGTCCTAATGAGGGGAGGCCGTATGTCTTGGATCACGGCGACGCCTGTAAGATCGGACCTGATCGTGCTTAGACCAACAAGTTCGCCAGTTGTTCCGGGGAAACTTTTTTCGAGGGCCATTTTTCCTTCGGTGAGGGGTACAAAATTGTTATTCCTGAGGAGGGTCAGGCGGTCTGTTGCCCTCCCAAGGGCCATATAGGCGTATACATCAGACACTTGGAGTATGGGCTCCGGTTTCCTCTGAACGAATACGTTATGGCCATAATCAAAGCCATGAACGTCGCCGTGGCCCAACTACATCCGTTGGCCATGAGGACTATAATTGGGTTCGTGTGGCTCTGTCTTTTCAAGGGGGAGGCCCCAACGGTTAACTTATTCCGTCGGATTCATCACCTTAAACCGTCAGCCGCTGGTCGAGTGGGGTGGTACAGCGTGCAGACGGAGCCGAGTTACGTCTCCGTATCCAAACTTACATCCTGTAAGGACTGGAAGGAGCGATGGGTGTATGTCGAGGTACCGGCGGATTATCCGCTGCCCGGTCCTTCCAACACCGTGTCAATTTACGGTGTGAGAGCGATGGGGAGCGTGAGAAATGGGTCTCCCGGAAACACCTTAAGATGGACGCCGCCAAGGTCTATCTTAGTGCGGATGAGAAACAGGCGATGACGCTGTTTGAGGCTGAGAAGAATGGGACGCCGAAGGGATGGATGCCCCCGACGCAGATCATTCTTCAGGATGAGCTGCTCTGCCATGTCGGCCTCATACCGGCCCTAGCACAGGGTGAGTGGGGTTGGTGTGAGGCCCATCTCTACTTTTAATGTTTCTGTCTTCCTGAACTTTTGATTTGTTTCTTCTACTTAACTCTCGCTTCGTTTCCTTTGCAGATCATTTTGGCCCGGATCTGTCTGAGGATATCCTTGAGAGAATAGGGCATGATAAGGACAAGAACGTTGTCAATTTGCACCCTAAGGCCCAGACTCGTGATCGCAGACCGGCGCCCACCGACCTCATGGATCAGCAGCTGAAGGCACTGGATCCGGCGGTGGCTCAAGCACGGGTTCTTGGAGGTGTGCCGAAGAGAAAACCAAAGGCAGCGTCCAGGTTGGCGACGACGTCAATCCCAACTCCCTCTTCAACCCCAGCGGTCCAGAAGGAGCATGTAGAGGTCGTCGATATCACCGAGGAGGCGGTGACCGTTGCGAAGGGCCCTCCTCCTCCAAAGAAGAGAAAAGAGCCACTGCCGGCTTCTACCGTTGCCGGGGAAAAGAATGATTCATCCGGTCCTCCATTTAAGAAGGTCCAGACTGGTACGGATCTAACCTGTGGTTCAGACTTAGCTGGTTCATTATGCATTCCCGATGACCGACTCTCTGACGTGTCAATGAATGTTGACATGGATGCGCTGTGTGAATTTTTTGTAGATCCGCCGTCGGCAGCCGCCGTTTTTACTGAACGGCAATTAGAGAAGCAGCCTGAGAAGGCGGGTGATAGAAATGTCACCGTTGACTCCTCACTCCAGAAGGTTCCCCCCGCCGAGCTTGTGGCAGAGGGTACGAGAATATACAAGAGGCTGGCGAAGTGGACTCAACTGAATTATCCTAAGTATCGCCAATTGTTCCGGGTGTAATTCCGAAGCAAGTATTGTTACCACTCGTGGCTTGTAGAATGATGTCTTTAACTGAATCCTCCTTTCGGTCTCCTGAAACGATGAACAAACTGAGGGCTCGGCTTTGGCCGAGCGTACTCACTCCGACGCCCAAGTCAGTAAACTTAAAAGGATTAAGTTATGTGTTACTTGGCTAAGTATGTATTGTAGAGAGATAAGGAAGATATTACCAGATTATGAGGTGTTTAGGTTATTTTTTGGATCCTTTCCTCAATGAGGGTTGAGGAGTATTTATAGACTTTCACCTTTTGTCACGTAGTGGCCAAGTGGCTAGCAGGTGGAAAGACCGTTCTGCCCTCGGCCGATGGACCCATGGTGGGCCGGCCAAGGGGTCTTGGATGTGAGTACGCGGATATGTGCCCCGGCTGACTAGTTGTCCTAGCCGGGGCCCAAGTGACAGGCCGATGGGCTGTGTCGGCTAGGCTGTCCAAGGTGTTGACTTGCTTTGGATATCTTTGACCTTGCTCAATATGTTGACTCGGTCAGCGGGTGCAGAATATGCCCCATCAATTTGCCCCCAGCGTAGTCTATGCCGTGGTATGGGCTCCGATGTGTGTTGAGCGTATATTCTGCGCAAATGAAAATTTTCTGCCCCGGCTTCTTCTACCTCGGCTTGGTCATATTATGGCCGTACCATATCCCCCCTCCACATGGTTGTGTAATGGACATCCGATGTGGAAAAGAAAGTGACGCTGGCCGAGACCAGGGTTGAGAGTGCCGGTTGTTTATAATTGCCCCCGGCCGGTGCTACCTAGCTTGGTTGATCATGTGGCCGGCGGAGAACAGATACTTAGGAATTTGTTGAGGAAGATGAATAGGCAAAGAGATATGAAGGGGCGTGTTGAAGACGCTTGGTCACTGTTGCGTTGATTGACGTTCAACTGTTGCAACGATTGACATTCCGTGGTTGCATGTCTGACACGTGTCTGTTCGCTGATTGGCTGACGTTTCATGGGCTGTGCCCTGATTGGTCCTTCTTCATGGGCTTTCTTCTATAAATAGGGCAGTTAGTCCCTGAAATTGGCCACCAATTTCATTTTCTCTAAAATTTTCTTCTCTCTAAACTTCCAAGGGCTTCTTTCTCTTCTAATCTTCAGAGTCGTTACTTCGGCTAGTGCTTTTCTTCAAGGTAAACAAACAAATTTTTCTCAATCTCTTATTTGTTAAGCTTTTTTGTTGTGAACATGTCTTCTGCTGATGCCGGACCTAGTAGCCCTGCGCCGGGGGGTTCCCCGTCGCGTCTTGAAGAAGAGGGGGTACTAGCCGCCATCCCGTTAAGGTCCGGGGGTCCTAGGTCTCCTTCTCCTGACGTTGATCCACAAGTTTTGGAGGAATGGGAGGATGAGGATGATGATGCTGATGATGACGGTGACGATTTCGAAAGGATTCGTCCTAATGAGGGGAGGCCGTATGTCTTGGATCACGGCGACGCCTGTAAGATCGGACCTGATCGTGCTTGGACCAACAAGTTCGCCAGTTGTTCCGGGGAAACTTTTTTCGAGGGCCATTTTTCCTTCGGTGAGGGGTACAAAATTGTTATTCCTGAGGAGGGTCAGGCGGTCTGTTGCCCTCCCAAGGGCCATATAGGCGTATACATCAGACACTTGGAGTATGGGCTCCGGTTTCCTCTGAACGAATACGTTATGGCCATAATCAAAGCCATGAACGTCGCCGTGGCCCAACTACATCCGTTGGCCATGAGGACTATAATTGGGTTCGTGTGGCTCTGTCTTTTCAAGGGGGAGGCCCCAACGGTTAACTTATTCCGTCGGATTCATCACCTTAAACCGTCAGCCGCTGGTCGAGTGGGGTGGTACAGCGTGCAGACGGAGCCGAGTTACGTCTCCGTATCCAAACTTACATCCTGTAAGGACTGGAAGGAGCGATGGGTGTATGTCGAGGTACCGGCGGATTATCCGCTACCCGGTCCTTCCAACACCGTGTCAATTTACGGTGTGAGAGCGATGGGGAGCGTGAGAAATGGGTCTCCCGGAAACACCTTAAGATGGACGCCGCCAAGGTCTATCTTAGTGCGGATGAGAAACAGGCGATGACGCTGTTTGAGGCTGAGAAGAATGGGACGCCAAGGGATGGATGCCCCGACGCGAGATCATTCTTCGGGATGAGCTCGCTCTGCCATGTCGGCCTCATACCGGCCCTAGCACGGGGTGAGTGGGGTTGGTGTGAGGCCCATCTCTACTTTTAATGTTTCTGTCTTCCTGAACTTTTGATTTGTTTCTTCTACTTAACTCTCGCTTCGTTTCCTTTGCAGATCATTTTGGCCCGGATCTGTCTGAGGATATCGTTGAGAGAATAGGGCTTGATAAGGACAAGAACGTTGTCAATTTGCACCCTAAGGCCTAGACTCGTGATCGCAGACCGGCGCCCACCGACCTCATGGATCAGCAGCTGAAGGCACTGGATCCGACGGTGGCTCAAGCACGGGTTCTTGGAGGTGTGCTTGAAGAGAAACCAAAGGCGTCCGGGTTGGGGACGACGTCAATCCCAACTCCCTCTTCAACCCCAGCGGTCCAGAAGGAGCATGTAGAGGTCGTCGATATCACCGAGGAGGCGGTGACCGTTGCGAAGGGCCCTCCTCCTCCAAAGAAGAGAAAAGAGCCACTGCCGGCTTCTACCGTTGCCGGGGAAAAGAATGATTCATCCGGTCCTCCATTTAAGAAGGTCCAGACTGGTACGGATCTAACCTGTGGTTCAGACTTAGCTGGTTCATTATGCATTCCCGATGACAGACTCTCTGACGTGTCAATGAATGTTGACATGGATGCGCTGTGTGAATTTTTTGTAGATCCGCCGTCGGCAGCCGCCGTTCTTACTGAACGGCAATTCGAGAAGCAGCCTGAGAAGGCGGGTGATAGAAATGTCACCGTTGACTCCTCACTCCAGAAGGTTCCCCCCGCCGAGCTTGTGGCAGAGGGTACGAGAATATACAAGAGGCTGGCGAAGTGGACTCAACTGAATTATCCTAAGTATCGCCAATTGTTCCGGGTGTAATTCCGAAGCAAGTATTGTTACCACTCGTGGCTTGTAGAATGATGTCTTTAACTGAATCCTCCTTTCGGTCTCCTGAAACGATGAACAAACTGAGGGCTCGGCTTTGGCCGAGCGTACTCACTCCGACGCCCAAGTCAGTAAACTTAAAAGGATTAAGTTATGTGTTACTTGGCTAAGTATGTATTGTAGAGAGATAAGGAAGATATTACCAGATTATGAGGTGTTTAGGTTATTTTTTGGATCCTTTCCTCAATGAGGGTTGAGGAGTATTTATAGACTTTCACCTTTTGTCACGTAGTGGCCAAGTGGCTAGCAGGTGGAAAGACCGTTCTACCCCCGGCCGATGGACCCATGGTGGGCCGGCCAAGGGGTCTTGGATGTGAGTACGCGGATATGTGCCCCGGCTGACTAGTTGTCCTAGCCGGGGCCCAAGTGACAGGTAGATGGGCTGTGTCGGCTAGGCTGTCCAAGGTGTTGACTTGCTTTGGATATCTTTGACCTTGCTCAATATATTGACTCGGTCAGCGGGTGCAGAATATGCCCCATCACTTTAGATGTTTCCAGAATTCATTTTTCTATAAATAGGTTGTATCTTCTCATTTGTAAGTTAAGTCAATACAAACACAATTTTAATTTACTCTGTTGCAATTCAGTTACAACAAACACTTAACCAAATTCTTCATCTTCTACAAAAGCTTAAAGCTTCTTTAATGGCGGTTTCATGTGAGAGGATCCATGTTTTAACAAGATACATGTCATTCACCGGCTAATGAATATCTTTGAAATATTTGAATATGAGATATGATAATAATATCAATTACAAGAATCCTTATTTAAGCTATTAAAAAAAAGGAGAGAATCCTTAATAGAAATATATTTGGGAAATTGTATAAATTTGGATAAAATAAGATTAAAGTCTCAATCACGGTTAAAAGTAATTAAATTTCTGTTCAATTCGGAATTTATATTCAATTTACTCAAAATTTGCCTAACTAGAACATGAAATATATGGCAAGTTTAGGGGAGTAAAGATATATGTTAAAATTTTAAGGAAAAATTACAAATAACCACCACGTATTTGCGTATTTTTACAAATAACCACCATGTATTTCTATTTTTACAAATAACCCCCAAACTTTCACGTATACTCCCCAATCACCACCGTATATTTGACCCGAGACTCTATTTTCAAATTTTCCGACTCTTTAATTAACGATTTATCTAAAATACCCATTTTACCCCCATCACTTAAACAATACTCGTACTCCGTATAACATATACTAATCCTTTTTTCCCCAAATCATTCCTCAAACCCTAAATCCCAAATTTATTTGGGTGTTTAATCTCAATCTCCTTATCCCTCTTCCTCTTTCTGTCAATTTCAAGAACTTCAGCCAAGGTATTATATTCCCTCAAATCCTCCATCACCATATTCAACCATCTTCAACCTCCTATCTCCTTCAAATCAGACACGACAACGACCCTGCTACACCATTCGTCCACCACGCCGTGCCGAAGCTACTCATTAAATCTCAACCCTCCAGCTCCGTCCTGCACTCTACCACCATCAACCACCTAGTCAACAATTCACCACCATAGGCGTCACCTTAAAACAACAATTCGCTCGATACAAAATCCGAGTCCAGTTCATTACTATCATGTCGCCGGCAGCAGCCTTGACACCACCACCTCTCCAATTAGACCACCTTGGTCGAGTCCCACACCAGATCTTAGCATCACTACGTTGTCTTCATACCCGCAGCCGCACTTGCCTATCTCAACCACCATAATCCGCTGCTCTGTCTCTGCAATTAACTAGTCTTTCATTTTTTCGATTCATGAATTAGGCATTTTAGGGTTTCAAATTCGTTCCTATTTCGATTTATAAATTAGGTGTAAGCGTTTCGTCCCTTTTTTGTAAACTATTTTTGTCCCTTTTTTTTGTAAACGATTTTCATCCTACAATTGAATTGACTTTTCTGCATTTAATTGATTTTCATTCGATAGACTCAATATTTGCTTCCTAGTTTACAGTATTGTTGATCCTTATGATTTTGATCCCTCGGCTCAAATGAAATGGATCAATTTATTTGGGGATTTAGGGTTTTCAGAAGAATCAGTTGATTTGTGTGAATTTAGGATTGTGGAAGTCAATGAGGGTAATATGGGTATTTCAAATAAATTGTTAATTAAAGAGTCGGAAAATATGAAAAATAAGTCTCGGGTCAAATATACGGTGGTGATTGGGGAGTATACATGAAAGTTTGGGGGTTATTTGTAAAAACAGAAATACATGGTGGTTATTTGTAAAAATACGCAAATACATGGTGGTTATTTGTAATTTATTTTAACTATGAAACAAATACGTAATTGCTAAATCCAACACGTCATTGTACTCAATCCTACACATTTTGCCTAATATTTCCACCACTACCCTTAAAATAAAAAAAGAAAAAAAATTCCCAACCTCGACATCCAGTTCGACAGCCCCAATCACCCTTCCAAAAACACCAATCACCCTCCACCGGCACCGGCCGCCTGCCCTCGGCGCCGACCTCCTATTCCTTCGCCGTCAACTCCATCCCAGCCCCACCGTCGATCTAACACCTTCGCTGCGGTTAAATGTGGATCGATTGATGATTGCGGCTGAGTCGAGGCGACGAACATGGTGGGGAGAAGGTGGCTGGTGCGGGTATGGTGGCGAGGAGGAATGATCGGCGCGGGAATAGGGGCGGTAAGGGGTGGTCGACGGTGGCGGAGGTGGGGGAGGGATTGTTGGCTGTTGGTTGTTAGGGTTACGTAAGGTTCTTTCTCCTGTGGTTTTTGATTTTTCCCTTGAGTAAGTGTGAGAAATGAGGGTGAAATGAGAGGGGTAAATTCGGAATAAGACTAAAAAATGTGCGGGATTTAGTAAACTTGTGTGCGGGATTTAGCAAGTCCCAACAAATATTGCTGGGTATTTCGTCATCTTTCGTGTGATTAATGCACTAATAATACAAAGTTGAAACCCTCAATTTGCTTAATATCATTCCTCTTCCGTTTTTCGTCATTTTGCACTCTTATGGCAAAACACCTATTCTACATGGTAATATTGTATATCTAATACAGAGTATCTTCTAATATACGGAGTGTACCTATTTTATTCATATCTTTTTATTTTATTTTATTTGAAGATCAGATTACCGCTTTTCGGGTAAATGAAACTTTCATGAGGGTTTGATATTGACGAAGTGAAGGTAATTAGTTGAACATTTCATCAATCTTGAAGGTAAATGACCCACTTATGGACTACGGATTATTGTTTATCTAACATTTTTATTTTTATTATACAATTATTTTGCATTACATTGACTTTATTTCTAACATTTATAACTACAAATTTAAAGATTGTTAAATAACTTTCAGTTACCTTCTCTTTATATGCTCATATATCTTATAATCGTTTTAATGTTTTTATGAAGGAATCTTTTTGGAGGAAGAGATCGCTTGATAATCAAACAAGGTTGCCTGGAGTTTGTGAATTCGATTTAAAAAATGCGGTTTCATTGTTTTTTTAAAAGCTGGTGTGAGGTGTGTGAACACGTTTTTGGGTAGCTTACATTTTTACAAGATTTTGTGCTTACATTCACATATTTTATTGCTCTTTTTGTATACAATAATTGTAAAAGATGTAAATGATACATATTATATCTGATTTTTGTAATATGTTTCCTAAGGGAATACGTTAGAAAAAACGTTTGAATTTAAAACAATCACATATTTTATTGCCCTTTTTCAATCGTTAATTTGCTTGACTGTATACAATTATATTTGTTAAACAACACGTTGTAAGATTTATCTATGACTATATAAGCACATTATATGAAATTGTAGGAAATGGTTATACAACTACCCAGTTCTAATAATAATATGATATGTTTGAATAAGTCCTTTGGGCAATTAAAACGTTTGTCTAAGGAAATTATTTATTTTGCTTATTTTTTTGAGTTTATGATAACTTAATTTCTATTTTTTTTAGTGAAAACTTAATTTCTAATTACTTATGTGTTTATTCCGTGGATAAGCATTTTATTAGATAATTTGTGCATTAGGATTTTTATTTAATTACTAATTGTGGACATGCCTTTCATTTTAACTGGCCTAGCCGCTTTAGGTAAGAGATGTAAAAGATAAATGAAAACCCGTTTATTCATGTTGTAGTGAGTACTTTGTAGCAATATTTTTTTGGTGATAACAACATTGAGAATTTTAATAATCAAAATATACACTAAAATGAATGTCTATAAAAATCGGTATTAAGACAAATTATTTTCATGAGGCAACTTTCAATAAATTTGTCTCCATCTTTTGTTAATATATACTTCCCGTTCCAGTCAATAGTTTACAATTGCTTTATTTCCTGTCATAAAATAAAACAATTACTTTATTGGAGGTAAATTCATAATGGCCATGATGATTTTCAAATGTTTATAGATGATGAGTTTCAAAGTTTCTTCTTATGTGGCCAACGGGATTAGTTTTACATTTTTTTGGTGTATTAATTTAGTTTAATAACTACTCCCTTCTGTTCCGATTATTTATTACCTTTGGTTTTGGCACAAAGAGTAAGGAAAGAGGTGAGGGCCCAATTATTTGATGACAAGTTGACCAAATTGAGTGTGAAAATTAAATTGTTCATCAATAACATTCCCAAGATAGAAGTAAACAATTGACTGAGATACCGCAAAATGAAAAAGGTAAACAAATGACTGGAACAGATGGAGTATTAGATGAGATGATCTATTTTTTATGCTCAAGACTTATTTATTACATTTGCAAAATTACAAAACACTATTGTAACTTTTTCCAAATTATGATCTCCTAAATTGGCCGATGAAGAAAAAATTCTTCCATTGTCATAGACATCAATGGGTAAAATTGTTTACACTCTCTTAGGTGGTTGTATATAAGTGTAAGTTTTGGCTGAATGATGAGATGGTGTGTGTTAGACATCACATCACGGGTGACGAGCGAGGTAGCGAGGGGTGACTTTTGCATGGTATACGCAAAGCTCGACTTATATTAATATCCAAATAACACAATTTCTTATTTATAAAATGCTTTTTTATGAATTATTCTAAGATATTTCCTTTGTTCTGTAAAATTATACGGAGTATGTTATACCTCTAAACTAAATTAAAAGTTTTTCAAATAACCTACATTAAATGCTCATATTCAGTTGTTTTATATGTTATGTTGATTACTCATGAAAAGTACTCAAACGAGAAAAAATGGCACAAAAAATGAGGGCTAAATGAATAAGTCTATTTAGACTAAATTTGACAAACGAGGCAATTGGGTGGGGTTATTTTAAGTTCGGATTAATTAGGCTCAAATAAGATAAGGTTGTGAGGGAGGTTGTGGCCCGATGGAAATGAGGTGCTAGGTGAGGCGGAGAGTGTGGTGGTGGGGTCTCGAGGTAGTCGGTTAGCGGGGGTCAACGTTGGAGTGACTTTAAAAGTTCAAAAAATCAATTTATATAAGTTGGAATGACTTTAAAAAATTTATCTAACAACTAATGTATAGCATTGTGACATTGAAAGGTAACGAGTAAATAAGGTGTTAGCTAAAAAACAAAATACTTTATCCATTTTAATTTTATTATTCAATATCCCATTTTAAATTAATTGACTGTGTTGCATGACAAAATGATTTACAATGTTGAGAGGAATGAATGAGGCCATGGGGGGTGTTGATGGTGGGATGTCGTGATAGGGGAGGGGTCGTGATGGGTGGGTAATGATGGGGTGAGGAGTCGTATAAGGTTACAAGAAGGATTAGGGGTTACGCAAGGGGTGAGGCTGGAATGGTGGTTATGCCGAAGGTACGGTGGGGGACATAGGGGATGATGGAGGCAAGAGGGGTAGGGTATTTGGAAAACGTAGGATATGGATTGCAGGCTGGTGGTTAGTTATGGGGAAGAGATAGGGGTAAAAGGGACGTTGTGGTCGGAGGGTTGAGGTAGTCGGCCAGTGATGGCGAGTGATGGTGAACGCTGTTTTTAGACGTCTAGGGATGGCGGGTGAAAGAGGAAATGAGAGAGAAGGTAGATAATGTAACACCCCACGTTAATTGAAGAGGTCCAGTGATAGGCTTAAATGACTAGTGCTTAAAGGGATTAGAAGTACTACTCATATCAACAAAGTGCACTTTCTTTTATGGTCATCCATGCGAAAGAACTCCAAAGTTAAGCGTGCTTGGCTGGGAGTAGTCTTAGGATGGGTGTGTTGGGGCTGGTGTCCTTAACAGTTAGTGCAAGGACTTATAAATC
The DNA here is from genome assembly GCF_048544455.1 of Silene latifolia. NCBI lineage: Eukaryota > Viridiplantae > Streptophyta > Magnoliopsida > Caryophyllales > Caryophyllaceae > Silene > Silene latifolia. Next base: position 96,663,696 of record NC_133533.1, read on the forward strand.
TCTAAAAGGATCAAAGGGCATACTTTTGGTATTATTATCAGTTGATCCACGTTTATCAATAACGGTTGGCTTGCTAGATAAGTTTGACGTTATTGTCATACAGATGGCGGTGATCAACTGGTCCCTAAAAGTCACACCTATAGGATACGTTTGAGAGATGTGACGGTATGAAAATACAGTCATGTAGATGCCAAATTTGACTAACCAGTTAGTTTGAGTTATTTGACTAATAATTAGTCAAAATGTGATGTTGAGATATTTTATTTAATACGGATTAAATAATAATGGCTAAGGCGGATTAAGCAGTTAATTCGTAAAATTAAATATAAGCGATTTATATTTGATTAATGTATATTGGATAAATTAATTATACAATATTGTCTTTGTCGGACACGTATTAATAATTCAACTAACCCGTATTATTAGTTGATGCATTAATTTCCGATAACCGATGACAGTTTATAATGAAACCGCGTCATATACACTTAGCGAATAATGAACCGGACCACGAGTTAAAGTTAAGAGGAAGTGGAAGCCCACTTCCCCTTGATCCACTCGGTTTGGCCGAGATTAGGAGAACAAAAGAGAGCCTCTTCTCTTTCTTAACCTAATCATTCATTTTGAGATAGAAATTAGGGTTTTTGAGAAAAATTGCCTCTCAAAAATTCGGATCTCACATCCAACCAAAACTCACAAAACAATCCTCTCTATATTGCAAGGCAATTAGAGGATTCTTTCTAGCACAAGGGCATTTCTCGGACAATCTTGGGTGCAACAATTAGGAGGAGATCTACTTTGATCTCTCATTGCCGAATTGCACTAGGACCGGAGGTTATTGCTTAATCTTTATCGTTTCCTTGTTACTTTTGTTTTATGACTATAAATTACATATAAAATTTGCGTTATAATCCTATAATTAAAGGGTATTATACGGATATTACCCCACAAGTGGTATCAGAGCGAGGCCACGTAAATTTTTCTATGTGATTTTCATGAAACGATTTTTGAATCGATATTTTTTTGCTTAAAAATCCCCTCGGCACAATTTTTTTTGCTCTCGGCAAATTTTTTTTTGCTGCGTTTTTTTTTGTTTTGTGCCTTGGGATCCGTGTCTTGTATACACGGTATGGTTGTCTATTGTTTTGTTTTCATTTTGATCTTTGCATATTGTTTTGTAATCGATATTCATCGCAATATGTTAAAGATCTATCAAAATGATTGCATAAAATTTCGTGTGGCACAAATTTTTGTCTCGAAAAATTCTTGAAAACCGTGTGGCCTCAAGTCTCGGCCTGTTTTATGTTTTGCATTGATTTGCGTGCCACACATTTTGTTAGATCGTTTGATCTCTTGTTTTCAATCGTTCTTCACATGTTGTAATTTTAACCGATAATTATTGCAATATGTTGAAGATGTAACAATTGTAGTTTGATTTCTATACGGATTAGATTAAAATTGCAATTGTGTTTTATCAAACCGTTTTGTTTTGATCTCTTGTTGCTCTCGTTTTAAAGCCGATTTTTTTTGGCCTTTTAAGGCTCTCGGCATTTTGCCTTATAAAAAAAAAAAAAAAAATTTTTTTCTTTCTGGTACTGTTCACGTTCAGCAGTACAGAAGAAAAAAAAAAAATTTTTGTTTGTTTTTTTTTTTCCGGGCCAATTTTGCATAAAACGGATTTATGCTCTCGCTTGATAGTGAAACGGTTCACCCACGTAATATTAAGTTACTTTAAAACGATTTATAGTAACGGATTATCTCGAATTAAAATTAACTTGACTAAAGCGGTTTTGTCATATAATTTTAATTATCTTTGGTGGTTTGGATAAATTTAACATAATTACGGAATTATGTCACGAATAAATTTAATTTTAGTTGATGCATTTTATTTATCGTTCTTGTTTAATTTGAATGCTTTTAATTACGTATTTATTTATTTTTGCAAACGGTTGTAACTTAGTGTGGCCTTAGTAGAACGTGTTACCGTAATGATGGAACACGGTCTTGGTTGTATTTTGAGATCTCGTATCTCCATTTTTATTTCTTTTAATTACAGTTTTTATTTAGAATGTAAATAGGTTTATATTTGTAAATTTTAAATTGTAATTTTTGAGAAGACCAAAGATGGAGACCGGATGCTCACTCCCGCTACATGGATCAAGATGGAACATCAAGACAAGCTTCTCGGGTCCAACGGTGGATTCCAAAGTTGTTTTATGTTCTTTTTATTAGGATAGGCCACACTAGGAATTTTTATTTACGTATTGCATTCTTTTATTTATTTTTCGTAACGATAATATGCATCATTTTCCGCCTAAAAACCAAACCACCTAATTATTGCATGAAAACTGACACATATAGAGGTCACGAGTTAGTTTTCTTTGACATTCTAATGTCACATGATTTTAAGCCATCACCCAAATTAATTCATTCACGCAGACGCTAGTTATTCGTTCACTTAATATGAATTATAATTTAGTTGATGGGATCTTCCTCGTATAAACAAAAATTGAGAACGGTCTTTATAGGTCAAACTCCAATGAGTCCCTTCTTCGTCGGTAGGCATAATATGACCCCTTCTACGTCGGGTAAGTTGGAACCGATTGACCTATTTTATCTCAACACTATGGTCACTCATACGATCCTGTGACTATGGTGGACTATAGATAGGATTTACGGAAATCTATCGACCAAGAGTTCTTACGGAAGAATTAGCTAAACAGTTGGCTTATCAATTTGCAGAAATTGAGTCTTGGGATCACTTGTATCATTCTTGAGGGAGATCAATTATGCAAGTGCAATGACTCTACACGATTAAAATGAATTTTAAATAGACTTAAATCACCTCGATGAGTTGCTTATTTCGTTTTTGTTTTTCTTTCTTTTTCAGTGTAGATCACGAACTTTTTAACTGCTAATAACAAATGGCTGGTTCTACTGATAACCCAATGCCAAGTGCCACATTGGACCGTGAGTCCCGGCCGGATCTTCATGAATCGATGAATCGGTCTACTCGATCAAGAATGATGGATCAAACTTCGCGGATTGGGAGGCGGATTACGGAATGTCTTGCCGCTGCCGACGGGAAGCTCAAATATCTATTAGAGCCCCTCCCGGCAAACCCTGGTCCCACGGCTAGAGCTGCTGAAATCGCCAAGTTTAACGATTTCTGTATGGAAGCGGGTGCGATTAAAAACGTACTCATTTTTGCAATGGAATCCAATTTGCAGAAACGCTTCATAGCCCATGGTGCAAACAAGATTTTCACCACGCTCACTAAGGAGTTCTCGAAAGCACCGAGAATCGTGACCTATGAGCATACCACTCGCTTATTTGATGCGAGACTCCAGAAGGGCCAACCAGTTAGCCCACACATTCTCAGCATGATTGAGAATGTCGAGAAGCTGGAGACCTTTGATTGTAAGATCAGCGAGAACATTGTGATCGACCGCATGCTTCATTCACTCCACGATGGTTTTGCGCTCTTTAGAGCGAATTACTATATGAATGATTTGAAGAAGACTCCCCATGAACTGCACTCCCTTCTCGTACAGACCGAGAAGGACATGAAGTTCAGTGGGAGCATGAAACAGGATGTTCTCGTTGTGACAAACAAGGGGAAAGGTAAGGGCAAAGCTCGAGCAAACCTAGCGAGGTAAACCGAAGTTCAAGAAGTCGGGTTCAGGTAAGAGTGGTCCTGGTGAGTCGAGCAACTCATCAGGCGCGACAAAGAGCAAGAATGAAAACATGGAATGCCATCATTGCCACAAGACTGGGCATTGGAGGCGTACATGCCCTGTTTATCATGAGGACTTATAGGCAGGTCGTGTTAAACCTGTTGGTATGTCTTCTTCTTCTACTTTTATTCATATGATTGAGATTAACCACGCAAGTTACGGAACTTGGGTACTTGATACTGGTTGTGGTTCTCATCTGTGTAATCATGTGCAGGGGCTCCGAAACATCGAACCCCTCGTAAAGGGTGAGGTGGACCTGCGTGTTGGGAATGGAGCACGAGTGGCTGCCGTCTCAAGGGGAACATATGTGATCCAGCTTCCTAGCGGATTTGAGTTATTTTTATATAATCGCTATTATGTACCCGTCTTTTCGAAAAACATTATTTCGCCGCACTTGACAAACTTGGTTTTTCATTTGTAATAGAGAATAATACTTGCATTTTCTCTTTACACGATATGATTTATGGCAAGGCGGTCTCCATGAACGGAATTTATGTTTTAGATCGGACCACCGAAATATTACACGTAATGAATAAAAAGTTAAAGGTTGGTGACAAAGATCAAACGTATCTATGGCACTGCCGTATGGGACACATTAATGAGAAACGCGTAAAACAACTCATCAAGAATGGAGCTATCTCGGCCTTTGATTTTCAATCATTTGGCACGTGTGAATCATGTCTCATCGGTAAGATGACTCGTATTTCCTTCAAAGGTGTTGGAATGCGCGCTGTCGACCTATTAGGACTCATACACACGGATGTATGTGGACCTATGTCAATCACCGCACGAGAAGGCTATAGGTATTTCATCACTTTCACGGACGATTTAAGTAGATATGGCTATGTCTACTTAATGAAGCACAAAAGTGAATCCTTTGAGAAATTCAAAGAATACCAGAATAGGGTACAGAACCTATTGGGTAGAAAGATTAAAACACTACGTTCAGATCGTGGTGGCGAGTATCTTTCTCACGAGTTTGATCAACACCTCAAAGACTGTGGGATTGCCTTACAGTTAACTCCACCAGGAACACCTCAATTGAATGGAGTGTCCGAACGGAGAAATCGAACCTTACTTGATATGGTTCGATCCATGATGAGTCACACGGTTTTACCTGATTCATTATGGGGTTATGCTCTTTTGTCAGCCGCTCTAATACTTAACCGAAGTCCGTCTAAAGCTGTTGACAAGACTCCATATGAACTATGGAAGGGAACGGTCCCCAACTTGTCCTTTATATGGGTTTGGGGCTGCGAGGCTTATGTCAAGTGGAGACACGAGGATAAGCTCGGCCCGCGATCGGTCAAGACATACTTTATAGGTTATCCTAAAGGAACGCTTGGTCATTACTTTTATTCGCCAACCGAACAACGTGTTTTTGTTGCGGCTAGTGCGACATTCTTAGAGAAGGAATTTCTCGAGAATGCAAAGAGTGATAGAACCTTCGAACTATCGGAGATTCCAGAACCAAGTACCGAGCAACTATTGGAGGAACCTATTCCTTCAATCCCGGCTGCGGTTAACATTCCTGAGGAACCTAGGAGGTCGGGAAGAGTCTCTATTCCTCCGGACAGATACATTGGTATGGTCGAGGAACATGACATAGATGACATTCTACTCTTAACGAGTAGTGAACCCGCAACCTATAAAGGTGCCATGACTAGTTCTGACTCGAAGCTATGGCTTGAGGCCATGCAATCCGAGATGGACTCCATGTATGAGAACAACGTGTGGGATCTTGTTGACTTACCTGCTAAGGTTCGTCCCCTTCAATGCAAATGGCTTTACAAGATAAAGCATTCTGTGGAAGGTCAACAAGATATCTACAAAGCACGAGTAGTTGCTAAAGGTTTCACCCAAGTGCCAGGTTTGCACTACGATGAGATCTTTGCACCCGTAGTCATGCTGCGTTCCATTCGGATTATCTTAGCGATTGCCGCTTTTCATGACTATGAAATCTGGCAAATGGACGTGAAAACCGCCTTCTTAAACGGCTTTTTGGAGGAAGAGTTGTACATGGTACAACCCGAAGGTTTCATCGATCCACTACATCCTAAGAAAGTGTGCAAGCTTAAGCGTTCCATTTATGGACTTAAGCAAGCATCAAGGAGTTGGAATCATCGCTTCGACCAAGTGATAAAAGAAAATGATTTACTCGATCGGTCGAGGAACCATGTCTATATATCAAGTCGAGTGGGAGCAAGATTGTTTTCCTAATATTGTATGTTGACGACATACTCCTGATTGGGAATGACATACCTCTCTTAACTTCGGTGAAAGTATGGTTGAAAAACCATTTCCAGATGAAAGATCTGGGTGAGGCACAAAGAATTCTGGGCATCCGTATCTATCGAGATAGATCACGTCGGATGTTATCTCTCGATCAGAGTCTTACATAGACAAAGTTCTAGAGAGATTCAGCATGACTAACTCCAAGAAGGGGTTTCTTCCTATGGCTCCAGGGGTGCATTTGAGCAAGTCTCAGGCACCAGAGACACCGGAAGAGAAAGAGCGCATGGCACGGATCCCTTATGCTTCGGCTATAGGATCAATCATGTATGCCATGATATGCACACGTCCCGACGTGGCATATGCATTGAGTATGACAAGTCGATTCCAACAAAGATCCAAGTGAATCACATTGGATGGTGGTCAAGAACATTCTTAAGTACCTACGGAGGACTAAAGATTGGGCATTGACTTATGGAGGCCCTCAAAAGCTATGCGCAACCGGTTCTGTGATGCTAGCTTCCAAACGGATCGAGATGACTCGAAATCTCGGTCGGATTCGTTTTTACTCTTAATGATGCTGCGAGTTAGCTAGAAGAGTTCCAAGCAAACAGTTACATTCAGATTCTACGACTGAGTCCGAGTACTATGCCGCGTACGAAGCTACAACGGAAGCGATATGGATGCGTCAATTCTTACATGGACTATCCGTAGTGCCTAGTTCGAATGACCCGATCACCATCTATTGCGACAATAGTGGTGCCATCTTCCAAGCTAAGGAGCCAAAGTCTAGCAACAAGTCTAGACATGTACAACGGAAAGCTCATCTAATCCGAGATTACGTGGAGCAAAAGGAAGTAGTGATAGAAAAGATTGCTACAGATGATAACATAAGCGATCCTCTCACTAAACCATTACGACAAGATAAGCATGAAGGGCACGTTAATTCCATGGGAATTAAACGTGTTCCTAAGTTGTAGTACTCTATTATGGATTAGATTCATTCCCTTTTGTACTCTATACAACATCATCGTTTTGATATTTATATATTTTGTTTTTCATGTGGAATTGTGCGACAATTTTTGAACACCACAAAGTGAATCGAACGAACATTATATTTTTGGTCCTTAATTGCCCACATGAGCCGATAACTCTGGCAATTATTTTGTGACGTTGGTTGATGGTGGGTTCAACGAGCCATAAGTCAACCGGTTGACCGACCAATCACGAGAGGCGATTTATACGGATATTTCGTAGGACACAATTGTGACATCGACGTGGAGTCCTAAATGTTTTATAACATTCGGTGCCCGGTCGTGGATAGGACCTCCATGGTGATCCTAAGAGTCGATTCTTTTGACTATCGACTGTCTCTTGAGACTAAGGCAGATTTTGGGTGACTTTGGTTTCTTTCTCACGGTCATCCGTAACAGGGGGCCAAGTAGATTTTTTCTGGGTCATTTCATGCTGTGCTTAGTTCGGAAGGAGTTCGAGTTGAAGGAAATATTCAGCCTTTATCGGGTACTCAATATTTCTCGGGGCCACTCGAGGAGTCAGAATCGAAATGCATGGCCATGCTCGAATCCGAATTCGTTTTATCAGTTAAGTTACTCTCTAGTCGGGGAAACCACTCTAGATACGGATCGATTGTAAAATACGACCTTTGCGGATCCAAATCGCAAATTGTTTTACATTGAGTGGGAGAAATTTTAAATGAATATGAGAATCGGTTATCGCACATACACTTGTACGGACAAGTGGGAGTTTGTTGGAGCTTGTGTCCTCCAGTTAGTGCGGATAACGTCATTGCACATACACTTGTACGGACAAGTGGGAGCTTGTTGGGGCCGGTGTCCTTAACGATTAGTGCAAGGACTTATAAACCTCTAAAAGGATCAAAGGGCATACTTTTGGTATTATTATCGGTTGATCCACGTTTATCAATAACGGTTGGCTTGCTAGATAAGTTTGACGTTATTGTCATACGGATGGCGGTGATCAACTGGTCCCTAAAAGTCACACCTATAGGATACGTTTGAGAGATGTGACGGTATGAAAATACGGTCATGTAGATGCCAAATTTGACTAACCAGTTAGTTTGAGTTATTTGACTAATAATTAGTCAAAATGTGATGTTGAGATATTTTATTTAATACGGATTAAATAATAATGGCTAAGGCGGATTAAGCAGTTAATTCGTAAAATTAAATATAAGCGATTTATATTTGATTAATGTATATTGGATAAATTAATTATACAATATTGTCTTTGTCGGACACGTATTAATAATTCAACTAACCCGTATTATTAGTTGATGCATTAATTTCCGATAACCGATGACAGTTTATAATGAAACCGCGTCATATACACTTAGCGAATAATGAACCGGACCACGAGTTAAAGTTAAGAGGAAGTGGAAGCCCACTTCCCCTTGATCCACTCGGTTTGGCCGAGATTAGGAGAACAAAAGAGAGCCTCTTCTCTTTCTTAACCTAATCATTCATTTTGAGATAGAAATTAGGGTTTTTGAGAAAAATTGCCTCTCAAAAATTCGGATCTCACATCCAACCAAAACTCACAAAACAATCCTCTCTATATTGCAAGGCAATTAGAGGATTCTTTCTAGCACAAGGGCATTTCTCGGACAATCTTGGGTGCAACAATTAGGAGGAGATCTACTTTGATCTCTCATTGCCGAATTGCACTAGGACCGGAGGTTATTGCTTAATCTTTATCGTTTCCTTGTTACTTTTGTTTTATGACTATAAATTACATATAAAATTTGCGTTATAATCCTATAATTAAAGGGTATTATACGGATATTACCCCACAGGGTGACCTCCTGGGAAGGTTTCCGGGATGCGCATGAGTGAGGACAAAAATGCGTTATAAAGGACCCGTGTTGATATGTGAGCCATGTACACAGCCTGGTGAGCTATCATAAGTAACCGCTCCCGACCCGGTTTGGGCCGGGGTGTTACAAGTGGTATCAGAGCAACCCTGCGAGCGTGTGGTGATCGGAGGCAGTTGTTATACGCTCCTGGAAGTAGTGGTTATACGCTCCATTGTAATCACACACCTAGCGGGGGAGGATTATGGGTTAGCGGTTATGCTCCCAGGCGCAACGAGGACGTTGTTTTCTTCAAGTGGGGGTGATTGTAACACCCCACGTTAATTGAAGAGGTCCAATGATATGCTTAAATGACTAGTGCTTAAAGGGATTAGAAGTACTACTCATATCAACAAAGTGCACTTTCTTTTATGACCATCCATGCGAAAGAACTCCAAAGTTAAGCGTGCTTGGCTGGGAGTAGTCTTAAGATGGGTGAACTCCTGGGAAGGTTTCCGGGATGCGCATGAGTGAGGACAAAAATGCGCTATAAAGGACCCGTGTTGATCTGTGGGCCATGTACACAGCCTGGTGAGCTATCATAAGTAACCGCTCCCGACCCGGTTTGGGCCGGGGTGTTATAGAGAATTAAGAGGACAATAAACAAGAGGGGTAATATGATCAAAAGCGTACAACAATAAGTAAAATTAAATTTATATTGCATAAATAAACAGGTAATGAAATTTACATTAATTTTATATCCACTTTTCAGATTTCATCTCTCATAAGTTAAAAATTCGAGAAAAAAACTTCGAATAAAATTAAACAACATAAACTTATAAAAATTGTATGGGTAGTGTGGACAACGCCCGCGGGAGCTGCGTCCGCGGGATCCACATGAGGAATTATCGACTCGAGGTTCCTTCGAATCGAATTAAGACAAATTAGAGTCGCCACCAAGTTTTATGGGAACTTGGAACCGTTCAAGTCAACTTTACACCTTTTATCGAAAAGCATAAAGCCAATCGACTACGAGTGATTAAAGATATATAAAGACTTGTACCCTATATCACTCGATTTGAATGACTCTCGTAATCCAATGGTATTTAGACGGATCCACAAACCATAGATCTTGAGTAAGGGGTAAGGGTACGTGTTAGGAAGCCCATAAGGACACCTAACCCCGCCCATCAATAACAGCCTCTACTAAGTCAAGTATCGAATTTCAAACAAGGTCGTAGCTACTGCGATATATGATATGCAAACGTCGTTTTAAAACCCTAACATGTGAAGTTTCTATGCCGATTTAGATGCAACTAAACTAACTTTGTCAAAGTTGTAATTTAGCATATGGGTTGATTGATCTAACAACATACAAAACGAAACAAACAAGGCTTGATGGGAATGGGGGAGCCGTTGGGATCTACCCTATTACAACCCAGACATTTCATGCCGACACAACAAGAAATTAAAGATACAACTCGATCTAAAAACAATTGCTATATATTACACCATACACGACACCCTACACGGCCAATTCGGCCTAGGAAAACGTGCACAAGGGGTGGCCCACGGCTTACATGACTCACGGCCTTAGGTCACTCCTCGTAATGCGTGCTTTCGCTTAATCTCATCGAATTAGACATTAGGTCACACACCAAAGCATGCATTAGCATAAATCGGGCCATGTCGCTTTAAACAACATGCGATTTACTACGCTCTTACATGAATTAGAGCACAACCATCTAACCAAACAAGACTAAGGTTTTTAGAAATCATTTGACTGACTAAAAAGAAAACTAATTACAAACAAATTACAAAACATGACTCGATAAACAAAAAGTAATTACAAGATACAAAACAACGAGATAAAGATAAAATGAACGAGAAAAGGACTACAAAATACACGGCCAAACACGACCTACACATCCTAGCCTACCCTAATCCTTGGGTTAGATTCATTAGGTTAGATAGATTTGCAAAGCGATACGGGATGTACATTAGAAATCGATGATAAAAGAGGTCAGAAGGCTTCGCCTAAACCGAGTGTTCTACACGGCCTAAAGGGTCAAATTAGGTCAAGTTCGCTAATTAAATTAACTCGTCGCGTGTTAATAAGAAGGTGCTAATCACGCACTCTTATACTAGCGAGAAATCATGTGAAAGGAGAGATGTATTCAATTAGGTTATAGAATTGTTCACCGATTTTAAAGCTTGCGTCGAAGCACCCTAACATGTCTAATTAGGATATTAAATCGATCTAATGTCATCTCAATGAGTCATATGTTAACAATCAGAGTTTGAACTAACATGCAAAGGGTCCTAGGGCAGGCCGAATTGGGCAAAACGAGTGAGAGGTCGAAAGCGAGAAACAAAGTCAATATCGTTTTATTAATGCCCTACCTTGAACACGAGGATATGTAAACGAGCGAGGACAATCGCCACTGGCGAGTAAGACCTTTTAAACTCGATTCAACGCGGGTGTTCAATGGTGGTACTTTAACTCATACTCAGACTAAACTAGTTTCATAGTTAGCGATATCAAACGATGCATAACGATAAACAATGTAAAAACGAACAATAAAAAAACAAACATAAAAAGAACGAAATAAAAGAGAGAAGAGGAGGATTTGATGCACACTCAACCTACATGTATTGTTGACACCGTCTTGGGTCGTAATCGATCGTAGATTTTATCTCGAGAGGCCGTCGTCGACGAAGGAACAAAGCAACAACACGTTTTTTTGGTAAATCTGGACAGCAACTTTCAAACTGCAATTTCTCACTCGTTTCTCGGTGAAAATTAGATTTAAAAGATGTTTTGAAAACTAGAAAGAGAGTAGAACAAAGATCTTAAAACAAACCATGCTCTTTTTGAGTTATTAGTCACGAAAAACGAGCACAAATAGAACTGGACAGACAGGAAAAGCCGCGAAAACAGAGTGTATGACACTCTGTTTTTCGAGGGGATTCGTGTACTCTCAAGGTCAATTTGGCTCTCGAATCTTTGTCTAAGATGTAGATGGATGTTATATGGTTAATTATGATCAAGAAACTCGAGCTTTAATGGAGGTTTGAAGGGGGAACGAATGGTATTTCGAGAGAGACACAAACTGTTTCTCAGTTTGGTTGTCTCGGTTTAGTCGAGAGTTTTGAGAGGCAACTAGGGTTTTTTTGTGGAGATTAATGCTGGTGAATGACGGTAGTATGAATCGAGAACTTCGAGGATTGAATGTATGGCAGAGGGGTGGTATTTATAGGGAGTTAAAGTAGGGTAAAAGAGAGCAACAAGCAGTCGGGCTGCTTTGCTTCGCTGCTGCTGTCCAGCAGCTTTCGTGAGCTGGTGTAGGGTTTAGGAGGGGTGTTTCTTGGTGGTTAAGCTAAGGTAATATGGGTAGGATACTAGGGTATGGTTTAGGGTTAATGGGCACGGGTTTAAGTGGCGTTTGAAGCGGGTTTGGGGCTTGGTAATGCTGAACACGGGAAAGGGTACGGACTGGTTGTGTGGGCTGTTTGGGGGAGTGTTTAGGACGGGTTTGTGGAAGGGGTTAGGGCCTGGTTATGAGGGTGAGTGATGGGTTGGATTAGGGGTCAAGAGTTGGCTCGAGTTTGCTTCGAAAATCGTGCTCAAATCGAGTTGAAAACGAGCTCAAAATCGCGTAAAAAACTGTTGTAAAAATCGAGTTCTTCAAATACGGTTTATAAAACGATTTAAATTGATTTTTCAAATCAATTAACTTAAGAAAGGTTTTTCAAATCAAATATCCATTTTATTTTCAATAAAATAAACTTAAGAAAATAAATTCAAATTAAAACAATAAAATGAATTTACTTAGAAAAAACAAACATTAATCTAAATATCATTTAAATTAATAAAATATTTCATCGACGACGCCCATTCTACATCGTAAAACGAGCTCCAAATAATGACAATGACAACTAAAGAATGTATGTGTCCTATCATCATCGGGTGTTTGTCGGGTTCTTTATAAATTCCAATATCGACGGATACGGGTATCTACAGAGCCCCCACTTTGTCTGAGGCTTGGACAAGGCGAAAGTCATAGTATACCCCAGGTCCCTCTCGACCTGAGGATTCCGCGGGTCATTTATAGTCCATTAGACTTGCGTATATAAGCTCGCCAGCCATAAGAAGAGATCATACCTGAAACTTTGTTGGGGATTGACTCTTGATTTTGTTGCGTCAAATTATCATCGTTGGTCGTCGACCCATAAACTTGCATATATGATGGGTTGAGCCTTATCCTCAGGCGCCTACGTATCCGTTTCTGACGGAATCAAACCCGCGTCGTAGTTCGGCACTGCTGACACATGCCCAAAGTTTATCATCTGCTGGCATTTGTCCAAAATTCATCATCTGTTGACACTTGCCCAAAGCTTATCATCTGCTGGCAGGTGCCCAAAATGGGACGGGACTTTCCGAGGAGGTTGCCGCCGCTTGCATCATTTGCTTTCAGCTACGGAATTCTTTTATTTCATACTCTTGTATTGAATTGAATTCTTGGTGTATGTCATCCTTTACATCTTGGTAATGGTCTCTGAAGCCTACAGCTTCAGAGCCCCCAGTTTGTAATGGCTCTAAAGTCGAAACCTTTAGAGCCCCCAGTTGAAGCATATCCTGCTATATTTGAAACGCAAAAATGTACGAGCAATAATCATCACATAAGCACATTTGGATCATCGACCTTGAAATTGGATCATTTGAAAGATTGGGTCATCGACCCGAAAATTGAACACGTTTGAGAATTTTGAATAGTTGGGCCATCGACCTTGAAATTGGAACATGTTGCAAATTTTGAATTTGAAAGACTGGGTCATCGACCCAAAATTTGAACCATCTGTTCACAATTGTCAAAAGAACTTTTTTTTGAGATTTTGAAATTTTGAATTTTTGAAATTTTTGGCATTTTGAAATCGAACCTTGATGGGTGAGCACGAAATGCGACTCAGACACTTTGTATGACCCGTAAATAACGTGGGTGTAGCCCGCTACCGTAAAACAAAAAAGGAAAATAAAACCGTAAGTGTGCATGGGTTTTAATTCAATTATTGACTTGTTGGGGGTAGAAATGTAAATTGGCCATTCCGGCGCCAAAAGATGGCAAATGGGAATCACAAGGGCGTCAGACTTGGGACAGAGATATCGTATGGCATGGGCGTGCTCTAGAGGGCACATGAGAATCAAGATCACTTGGCATTGACAGGGTGGAGTAAACTCACGGAGCAACAACGTTGGCTTCGCCCAGACACTAAACATAGACTGATTTTATGAAAGCACTTAGACATCACACATCACTCTTGTTGGGAACATTCTGCCACTCTTCTCCTCGCCTCCTTTCTTTTCAGCGGATCTTTCATATTTTCTGTTCCCAACACAAACCCACATCTATATAACTCAGCATCTTTTCCTAAACCGTTAGATAAAGCTCATTCTGAGACTTGATACTATTCACCCGAACCTATATCCTTATCCTAGCCTACATCAAGTGCTAAGACCGACTCAAACAAAGGTGGCTTCATTTGGACTTGGTTAGGACCCGTAAGAAACCGACAAGATGACAACTTGGTTGATGAGTGGATTGAATCCCTTATTCTGAAGGACTGCCTACGTATTCGCGTGGAGCGAAATCAAATCCGACGTAGTTCGATCGTGGTGCATAAACTTGGCATTTTGATTGTCTGTACACACTCGAAGGTTTCACCTAAGGTATCATATCGTATCCCATTCTAGCCTGTAAGGTACCGTTAAATCCCATGTCTAGGGTCAGTTAAGAAGGCTGTGATTTTCTGAGATGTGGAGCTTGGCAACAAAAGGCTTGAATAGTGGACCGTCATTCTGAAGGTTCATTTTCTGGTGCTAAGGCTAATGGGTTATGGCTTACATCGTGGTTGGAAAAGGTGTCTCGGGTTTGACGAAACCCGAGTGCAAATGGGTTGGAAAATAATGTGGGTTCAAATCTCCATATCTGGACCCTAAAGGCTGCGTGTAACAGCACAAGCGGAATGATTCTCAAAATTCCCGACTATCCCCTTGTAAATGTCTCAGGAAGGACTTAGGGGTAAAGAGGTTACTACTTAAGCTTTTGGGCTTCGCCCATTGAACTTCAACTATGGGTACTTGACTTGACTTCTGGCTTCCGTAACTTCGACATTCAACCAAAAGCGTTCTGCAATAACTTCAACATCTTTTTTTCTTTTTTCCAATTTTTTTCTTTTTTTCTTTTTTTCCTTTTTTCCTTTTTCCTGTTTTTTTTCTTTCTGAAAATGATCTTTTACCCATAGTGCTTGTTACCATTGAATTCACACTGAAAACTGGGCTTCGCCAACTAACTTGGGTTAGAACTAACAATTCCTTCTTAGAACGGGTTGATCTCTTCTCTCTTCGAGATGCGATGATTTTGTTGGGGAATGGGCTTACCTTCCGTCGTCGATATGGGAAACAAGGAGCTAGTCCGGGTTTATAATAGAATCATCTAAAAGCTTGTCATAAGCACTAGTTCTGATGGAGGTTTTCTACCGCCAGACATGGAATAGGTAAAGGAATCAAACACGAGATCCTAGTGTACCTTACATTTTGAAACGGGACATATTTCTACCCCAGGGATCCCTTTGAGTGTGTTGTGCATTTTATCATGCTTTCAGAATGATTGAGGATTGAAAACAAGACATATTTGGAAATGAAACTGCAACTTTTTATTGGAATGACAAATTCTTAACAGACTCGAGGGAACGATTCCTAGGACACACCCTAGGACATCGCGGAACAAACGACTCAAATTCAAGAAAGAAAAGTCCTAGACTCGACTCAACTAAGATTAGGAAACAGATCCCGACTCATAATTTTCAAATCTGGTCTTGAGCTTTCCCTTGTTCAGATGTCATCTTAGATGCTCGGCTCTGGTCCTTGATCCCTATGATGGTCTGCCTCTATCCCGAGGCAGTCCTCTGAGGATCTACGCCAGTGATGAAGGTTGGTGAATCGAATTGTCTTTTATTAACTTCGTTAACGAGAGGAGTACATTCTAGAGCAAGACTCCCGACTTGAATTTCTGATCGAGTCCATTTGGTGTTCACAATTAAGCATATGTGGTCGTTGGTCAATGGTCGATACAAAACACAATTTATAGCTTAACAAGCAACTCTACAATTAGCAAAGCGGCAAGTAAAGGTCGGATCCCAAGGGACGGGTATTGAAATGAGAATTCTATTGTAACTAGTGGTGTCTAGGGGTGTCACAAATTGGGTTGATGTAGAAGGTTACTAACTAAAATAGCAATGAAAATAAACTAGCAAGATGAATGAAATAAGGGGTGTAAACAATTGATTAAAAGCACTAGGGTGTCATGGGTTCATAGGGAAATCATGGGATATGATCATACAAACATGTTCTCAAATTATAAGCAAGCAATTATTGTTGTGATGGATTGAGTTGGGTTATATCTTACAATCCTAGGAAAGTTTGGGTCCCGGAGCCGAATCGATTAGATTGTACAACACCTACAAGTCGACTTAGTCTTTCCTACTCAACACATGCATGGTCTAACAAGACTCGAGTTGGGTTATGTCTTACAAGTCAAGTTGAAAGGATAGAAGGTGATAGTAAATGCAAGGATTCATAGGCTTAGCATTTCATCAAACATAACATGTGCATGTATTAAGATCAAAACAAGCAAGTAAATAAGATATGAAAGCATATTGATTTAAGCATGAATCATTCCCCATGTTGGTTTCCCCTAATCACCCATTAAACCCTAGCTAAGAGACTACTCACTCATTATCATGTTGATCATGGTAGAAAGGTTGTCAATCATACTAACATAATGAAACATGATGAATAAATGAAAGTAATTAGCAATAATTAAAAAGGGATTAAGAGATTATACCTACTAATGATTCCAATAATAAAGCAAGAATAATAGAAGTACTTGAATCCTAGATTGAGAGGTTGTCAATCTCCCAAAATAACCCAAATAATCTTCAATTACCCAAAATAAAGTAAGAACAAGAGAGAAATTAAGAAACTAGATCTTGAATTAGAACTTGATTAATATTTGATTACAATATTAAAGAGAGATTTGATTGATATTACTACACTAATTATTGATAAAAGGAACATGCTCCTCTAATTAGACTAATGGGGTATTTATAGTGAAATTTAGGGAGGATGCATTAGGTTAACTTAGAGATTAAATGACGATTAAGTCCCTACTTAGGGAGACTCCGGTATTGTCTCAGAGAAGGGAGTCTCTTCGCATCTTGAAGAATGAAATCCGTGCTGTGCTGAAATCCGTGCGGATTGGAGTCGGGACGGCCGGATCTGGGCTGGGAATCCGAGCGGATCTTTGGGCAAGACGCTCGGATTGGCGAGGTGGAATCCGAGCGGATTCCTTTGAGGGACGCTCGGATTGGGCTGGACGGACGGACGGATTGTGTTCAATCCGTTCGGATTGCTGGGCAGCGTCAATTCTTCTTCTTTTCTTCATGAATTCCTTGGGGATTTCCTCGGAGACTCAAGGATCTTTTCTCGACATTGCTCTTCTACTATAATATGTACAAAGGCCTTCTAGTCTTGTCTCTCCTTGATGCTTGGTCATTGAATATGATCAATTTAGCCTCTTTTTGCCATGTAAATGCAAGATTCTTACTCCTTTCCTACCAAGGGATCAAAATCTCAAAGAATATGCAAAACAAAGAACTAAAGATAAGAAATGACCCAAATAGGCACTAAAAAGCATGGAAACAATGGTAATTCGGGGGCTAAATATGCGACAATTATGGTCACATCAAATATCCCCAAACCGAACCTTTGCTCGTCCCGAGTAAAGAGGTGACAAAGACTAGGACCAATACTAACCTAACCTAATAATACTAGCCGATATGAGACAATTAGCGGGTCTCACTCCGCCCCTTCAACTCACAACAAGACAACCATGAGGTAGGATGCCTTCTTGTAAGGCAAGGTGGGTCTTGCCAAAATGGCGACACATCCAAACATTAAGTACACAAAAATCACATAATGGATGCATCTACAAAAGAATAGCCACTTTCCTCATCTAAGTGGCGGAAATTATCTACAAGGGAAGCAATTCAAGGGTACACAATCCTTCATAGATGCAATTTGTTCAAACTACTAAGCCTAGAAGGATACCAATAAATCACCTCCAAAAGGTGTCAAGCTAGGGTACCTTTGTCCTCAATCGTTAAATGCTTTTGTCAAGAGTAGACTCCCTATGGTGTTAGAAACACTGGAGGATCGCGGAATTCCCCCTCTTGCCTAGACAAGAAGAAGGGTCGTCCCCTCTCTACCATGCACAAAAATGGATATGATGGATAAAGGGATTGATAGATATTTGAGTTTCTTTTTGGGAGTTTGCTTTGTTGTTGTTTTTCCCCCCTATTTCTTGTGGCATTTGACATTTGAGAACATTTTCTTTGCCATTTCTTTTGATGTTTGGCAATTCAATACTTGACAATTTTTTTCAACTTTTTGCATTTTCTTTTTGAACATTTTCAAAGTCACCCCAATTATTAACGAGGGTGCCTTGTATTTGAAGCTTTGGGAGTCTTTTGT
Source organism: Silene latifolia (assembly GCF_048544455.1). Classification (NCBI taxonomy): domain Eukaryota; kingdom Viridiplantae; phylum Streptophyta; class Magnoliopsida; order Caryophyllales; family Caryophyllaceae; genus Silene; species Silene latifolia. The sequence continues at coordinate 96,682,084 of NC_133533.1, forward strand.
TGCTCCTCTTTTCTTTTTGATGCAATTTGCAAACTTTCTTTTTCTTTTCATTTCTTTGAACTCAAATTGATTTTCTTTTTGTTTTTGTGCCCATTCCCTTTGGTGACAAAATATATGGTAGAACATGGATGGATGATGGTTGTATGCATGGTTTCAAGGGTCACCTTGGAATAAACGGTAGCCAAGGAGTTATCACACCACAAGGTACTCTTGACTCGGCCTTAAACCATGGGTCAAAGGATACTAGCATGACACATCCTAGGGTGTTTTACAAATATTCTACAAGCAAAGTCTTAAGAATAAAAAGCATCTACTAGGGCCTATATACACTTGTCAAGCTTCCCAAATAGACGGTTTCGCAAAAATTTTTCTAACCATGCAAACTCCATGTCATGATGCAACTAATATAAACATCCTAATGCAAGTGATTCTACCAACTAGTATGACATATAAACATATGCAAGTCCTAAGTTCACATTGCTTTTACCGCATTAATCAAAATAAAGCCACATAGTCATTAACATAAAGAGGAAAAAGGAGATTGGAAAGATCATACCATGCGGTCTTCAATATCCTCATGTCTCGGATGTGGCGTAGTCGATCAATGTGAACAAGGATAAACAAACACAATATATACAAGACAATATATACAAAGGAAATGAACTTGTTTTTGGTTTTTCAAATTTTTCAAATTTTTATGATTTTTGAAATTTTTCAATTTTTATGGTTTTTGAATAAAAGTTAAGTGTTAGAATTCCCATCCCCACACTAATATGGACATTGTCCTCAATGGCCAAAATGATGGAAATTATGCAAAAATGATGCATGATTTCTACACTAAATGCAATTCTACACTAAGCTACACTACATGATGCATGGGTTTTTGTTATGACGGAGAGGATAATTTAGATTACCTCCCGTTGCGTATGTATCAACTTCCCCAAACCGAATAAGACACTATTGCTAATGTCAAAGGTGGGGGTAGTTCATGCACACACTATGCTATGCATGAAACGAGATTGTCATTTTGGATTTTCAAAAATGGGAACAATAAAGAACACCTCAATGGTACCGAGGTGTGAGTCCTTTGATGTTGCTAGGACTAAACCAACAATGATCAAAATTGAAATAAAATACAAAGAGATATAGACAAACCATGGGAGGGTAGGAGTCTCCAAGGCTAGTCTTCCATCATGCTATCATCATCATTACTTCCCTCATGAGAAGTGGTCACATTGCCACTTTCCTTGGTACTTTCTTCATCACTTTCTTCATT